>NC_046286.1:1020881-6020881 GCF_004115265.2 Rhinolophus ferrumequinum
TAAGTCATAAAACAAGTCTCAATAAATTTAAGACTAAAATCATATCAAGCATCTTCTCCGACCACAATGGTATGACCGGAAATCAATTACAAGAAAAAAAAAACTGAAAAACACAAACACAGGAGGCTAAATAACAAGCTACTAAATAATGAATTGGTCAAAACGAGATCAAGGAAGAAATCAAGATACATTAAATAAATGAAAATGAAAACACAATGACCTAAAATCTATAACACATGTTATAGATTTGTTATAGAATGTTTCTTAGGGAAACATTCCTAAGAATAAAATTCATAGCAACAAAGGCCTACCTCAAGAAACAAGAAAAATCTCAAATAAACAATATAACCACACATTTAAAGAAACTAGGAAAAGAATAGCGAACAAAGCCCAAAATGAGTAGAAGAAAAGAAATAGTAATGATTAGAGCAAAAATAAATGAAATAGAGTCTAAAAAAAAAATACAAAAGATTAATGAAACCAGGAGCCAGTTCTTTGTAAAGATAAACAAAATGGATAAACCATTAACAAGACTCATCAAGAAAAAGGAGAGAGGACCCAAATAAATAAAATCAGAAATGAAAGAGAAGTGACAACTGACACCATAGAAATACAAAGGATTTTGAGAAAATATTATAAACAAGTATATGTTGACAAATTGGACAATCTGGAAGAAACTGATAACTATCTAGAAACATACACTCTTCCAAGACTGAATCAAGAAGAAACAGAAAATCTAAACCAATTGATCACTAACCAAATCAGTAATCAAAAAAGTCCCAAAACAAAGTAGTCGTGGACAACATGCTTTCACAGGTGAATTTTACCAAATATTCAAAAAAGACTTAACACCTATCCTTTTCAAACTATTCCAAAAAATACAAGAGGAGGGAAAGCTCCCAAGCTCCTTTAACAAGGCCACCATTACCCTGATTCCAAAACCAGGCAAAGACATTCCAAGAAAAGGAAATTATACATCGATATCCCTGACGAAAATACATGCAAACATCCTCCACGAAACATTAGTAAACTGAATATAACAATACGTTAAAAAGATCATACACCATGATCAAGTGGGATTCATTCCTGGGATGCAAGTTTGGTTCAATATCTGCAAATCAGTTAACATGATAGCACCACATTAACAAGTAGAAAAATAAAAATCGTATGATCATATCAATAGATGCATTTCACAAAATCAAGCATCCATTTATAAATGAGATAAAAACTCATGGCAAACTGGGAAGAGAGGGAACATACCTCAACATTATAAAGGTCATATGTGACAAACCCACAGCTAACATCATCCTCAATGGGAAAAAGCTAAAAATATTCTCCTTAATCATGAACAAGATATGAATATCTATTTTTATCACTTTTATTCAACATAGTATTGGAAGTCCTAGGCACAGCAATAAGACAAGAAAAAAAAGGCATCCAAATTGGAAAGGAAGAAGTAAAACTGTCATTATTTGCTGAGGACATGATACTGTATATACAGAACCCCAATGATTCCACCAAAAAACTATTAGAAATGAAAAATGAATTTAGCAATGTGTCTGGATACAAAATTAATATTCAGAAATTTGTTGCATTTTCGAATCTTTGCCTGGATAGATGGTTCCACAACTGCCAGCAGGGAGGTGAAGAGGGGAATCAGGCTTTTTGCAGGTTAACTTGTATCCATGCTTTTCTTTAGTGTCTTCAATTAAAAAAATGAGTCCCTATTTTGACAAGCTTGAGTTAGATTTTTGCCATTTTCAACTAGAAAATACCTGATGGATATATTAAGATTACGCTTCTTAAAGAAATAACACAGTGTATTTATTTGTCTACATAGCATACCCCTCTTCAAGTAAAAGCCCTATCTACTCAGTGTTTCTTTTCTTTCTTTTTTCAGTTTGTGTCCAATTATGTTTCCTTCACACCCAGAAATCTCAAGGGGACGTTGGAGAGTATGTGAAATCTTATAGAATCTTATAAAGCAAGCCACCGAAAGGTTTGTCCCAAATTTAGACTGGACGGCAAGAAGGTTTACCTACCTCATAAGGCATAGCATCTTCTTCCTTTTGCAGCACCAAGTGACATTTGTGCTGTATGAGATATTGCAAACCACACACAGAATTGCTGGTCCTCCTGGATAAAGAAAAATGGCCTTTCCCTGTGTCATTCACAGATCCAAGCTTACTGTGCTGGATTCTCATTCCTGGGTTTCAGTGTAGGGAAGCTGGAGACCAAGTTAGCTAAAACCCAGTTGGGCCTGATGCTCACCTCTGGAAATGGCTTTTTGCAGAATAGACAGCCATGGCCTCCTTGGTGGCTCTGAAAGTGACCCAGCACTCAGTGATGCAGGCCTGGCAGAAGGTGAGGCCACAGAAGTTGCTCACATGGTCCTTCATGGGCTCCGGGCAGACACTGCAGGTCAGGAGGTCCCAATAATGGTCACCATGACTGCTGTCCAGGTTGTGTTCAGCAACTCCTTCTTCACTACATAGCATAGTGAAGTTGGACTCTGACAGGAGGAGGACATAGTGAGGAATGTGAAAAGGAAAGAGATGGGGAGAGTTGTTTACAATTGAGAGGGATAGTATACGCCACTAGGCCTGGGCCCCTCCTAACCAGTCCCAGCACATGCACCCTGATGCTCTCCAATCCCTTCACACTGCGGCAGAATGGCCCATCTCAAAGTGGACTCATCTTTGCTTCTCTGTTTGCAACACCAGGCAGAGGCCAGCAGGGCCTGACTTCCATCGTCAGCCTCCTCTCTCCCACGCTGTTTCCCTCCAGCCATGAGAGCCGACATTAGTTGAATATCAACAATGTGTTAGGCACTGTTCTGAGCACTTCACATGTATCAACTCAACAATCCTCCCACATCTCTGAGACACCACCTACTTTACAGGTGAGGAAGCTGAAGCATGCAATGAGTAAGTAACTTGTCTAGATCACACAGTGGGTTACAGAGGAAATACTCAAATTTAGGAGGCACTCATCAGTGCCATGCTGCAGCTGTTTCCAGCTCCCTCTTTCTCTGAACTCACCACACTGTCCAATATCCAGGACTTCTCTCCAGCTGTTTCTCCCTATGAAAAATGCCTCTCCTGTCAAGTCCCATTTGTCCTCAAGGCTCAGGTCAAATATCACCTTCTTGGGGTGTGAGGGGGGTTGATGTCCTGAGCTGCTCTGAGACTAGGATGGGTTGCCCTTGTTCTATGTTCCAAATGTCTGTCTTCCCAGCTCGACTATTAGTATATAAACACACACACACATTTGACTTGCTCATGTTGTCACATGCAAGGACATGCACATTCATTTTGCCCACAGTGGGAAATGAGTTCTCACGCAATAAATATTGGAGCTTGCTCTGACCCACTGCCTCTAGCTCCTACCTCAGAAACACACTCTCCACAGTATTTCTACTCCGCTGTGCCTGAGTCAGCTCCAGGAGACCCTGAATCTTCTCTCCCTTGGTTTCATGGACAACCAACCCTTCACCTGTTATGACAGTGAAAAGATGAAGGCAAAGTCTTGTGTTCAATGCTTGATGGAGAAGCCAAGTTACATTCATGATGAGACCAAGTTGATCTTCACAAGTTCAATGAAGATTTTCCAACTTAATACTAAACTTATGGACCTTGGTTCAAAGAGCATTTTATGAATTTGATCTCAAAGGCAAGGGAAGTAAAAGCTAAAATAAATGAATGGGACTATATAAAACTAAAAAGCTTCTGCACAGAAAAGAAATCAACAAATAAAGAGGCAACCAGCGAATGGCAGAAGATACTTTCAAACAATGCCTCTGATAATGGGCTAAATATTCAAATATATAAGGAACTCATACAATTCAACAATAACAAAAACAAAACAAACAATCCATTTAAAAAATGGGCAGAGGACCTGAATAGACATTTCTCCAAAGAGAATGACAAATAGACATATGAAAAAACGCTCAACATCACCAATCACCAGAGAAATGCAAATAAAAACCACAATGAGATATCACCTCACCCCAGTCAGAATGGCTATCATCAACAAGACAAATAGTAACAAGTGTTGGAGAGGCTGTGGAGAAAAAGCAACCCTCATATACTGTGGTGGGAATGCAGACTGGTGCAGCCGTTATGGAAGGCAGTGTGGAGGTTCCTCAAAAAATTACGAATAGAATTACCATATGACCCAGGAATCCCTCTCCTGGGTATCTACCAAAAAATCTGAAAACATCTACATATAAAAGACACGTGTGCTCCTATGTTCATTGCAGCTTTATTTACAGTAGCCAAGACATGGAAAAAAAACAAAGTGTCCTTCGATAGATGATGAATAAAGAACATCTTTAAATATACACAGTGGAATATACACTTTAAATATACACAGTAAATATACACAGTGGAATACTATTCTGCCATAAGAAAAGATGAAATACTACCATTTGTAACAACATGAATGGACCTTGAGATTATTACGCTAAGCAAAATAAGTCAGACAGGAAAAGTCAAGGACCATATGTTTCACTGATATGTGGGATATAAAACTGAAACCAACAAAGGAAAAAGACAAACAAATGAGAAACAAAAACTCATAGACACAGACAGTAGTTTAGTGGTTACCAGAGGGTGGGGGGAGGTGGGTGGTTGTGGGGACAGAGCCCCAAAAAGCAGTTTCCAGGCTCTCGGCCTCACATAGAAAGGTGCTGGCTCAGGTAGTAAATGGCCATCGACTGTGATCAAATGGCCATCAGCTGTGGCTAATTGGCCGTCAGCTGTAACCAGTGAGCCATTGGGCACTACATAACTGCCGTGGCTAGGCTAGCAGAAAAAATGGGGGAGCTAGCAAGAAGATGGTGGCTGAGTCTGCAAGCGGTGCAGTGAGGTTGAGAATTGTGTGGCTCCTGCTTCCTGTGTCTCCAACCCAGCCGCCAGTGAGAGTATAGTGGTATGACTCCCCTACCTATGGCTCCGTGGGTGTTCCTTTTTGGCCTCACCATGTCCTGCGTTCTTATGTGGGGAGTGGGAGCTGAGACACTGCAGGCCGCCCTGCATGACAGTGGTAGATGAGGTTAAAGGTGATCAAATATATGGTGATGGAAGGAGAACTGACTCTGGGTGGTGAAAACACAATATGATATAGATATGATGTATTATAGAATTGTTATACTTGAAACCTATGTAACTTTACTAACCACAATCACTCCAATAAACTTTAATTTAATAAAAATGATTTTCCAACTTAAATTTAGGAATCTGTAATAACAGTACAACCAATCATGGAGCATGGTCTCAACAAAGAGCACGCACAAAAGTAAACAAGTAGGTGCCTGGGAGAAAACGGGGGAAGCAGTGCCCACCATCTCACCCCAATCCCCAGGGCAGAGGCCCTCCAGATAAGTATTCCCATTGGGTCAGATGGGGCAGGTGAGTGTGCACACGTTATCACCTGAGAGTGAAGCTGGCCTGATCTGCTCACAAGGGAAGTGAGTCTGTTTGAAATAAATCATTAATTCAGCAGTTTCACTGGGTCATGGAAGCACACTTAGTATCTGTCTTTTAGCTGCTGGAGGTGGAGAGCCACAAAAATAATGTAGTGTTTGTCCTCAAAGAGCTTGTAATTACTATAGGGGGGCATTCATACTTCTGGGAACACTTTATTGACCCTTTGATGCATACCCAGAGAGGTCAAAGAACAGAAATTCTTTAACTGTGAAACGTGAAGCAGAAAAAATAGATTACCAATGTTTGCAGGCTAGACCCTCCAATGGTCAGAGAAAATTTCATGAATGAGGAAGAACTTTGGATAGCACCTGATGCATGTGTAGAATTTGGGTCAATGAAGGAAAAAAAGAAAGTCATTCCAAGCAGGCAGAAGTTAGACTTCAGCAAGGTTTGGGATGAGATTCAGCACAGTGTCAGGGGGTAGGATGTAGTAGAATAATTCCTACTTAATATCTCTTGCTGAGTTTGGCACTATTGAAACAGTGTGTGAAGGGCCTTGAATGTCAGATCAAGGCATAAGCCAGTGAGCGTACAATTAAAGCTGAATAGTGAGGTTGCTCAGCTTTGATCCTCTGATCCTTGTAGGAGCATGAATCCAACAAAGGTTTGCTAGATCATTGTTACAGGTACCAGTATAGTTCCCGCCTCCTAAGGGCTCACAGCATAAGAGAAGAGAGATGACACGCAATTCAGTCTGGCAGGTTGTGTAAGTGTTGGGTTAGAAGCTTGAGCTGTGGGACACCAGAGAAGGGTGTGGTTAATCCAGGCTGGGGCAAGCCCAGAGGTGTTTCTGTCTGACTGAAATTCAGTCGGGAATTTTCCAGCAGAAGTTTGGGCTTGTTGATCTTATTTGCATTCTCTAGTACTTCAGTGTGTCAGTCTGCTCTGCTGCCACAACAAAAGTCAACAGACTGCATGGCTTAGCAACAGAAACTTATTTTCTGACAGTTCCAGGGGCTGGAAAGTCTAAGATCTAGGTGTGGAAGGGTTCCGTTTCTGGTGACACCTCTCTTCCTGGCTAGCAGATGGCTGCCATCTTGCTGGGTCCTCCCATGGCATTTCTTCAGTGTGTGCACATAGAGAAAAAGAATCTTTCTCTTCCTCTTCATATGTGACCATCAATCATGTTGGACTTCACTGTTATGACCTCATTTAACCTTAATTACCTACTCAAAGCCCTGTCTTCAAATACAGTCCCAGTGGGAGTTAGGGCTTCACATATGAATTTCAGTTCATAACAGTCAAGGAAAACTGTACTGAGCACTTTGTGCCCTCTTATGTTAATGCTCACTGCTGTGGTTCTGTTTTCAGGAACTTGCACCTAGAATCTGAGACTGTTAGCACTAAAGGAGACTGGTGGGGTCATAATCCATCCCTCCATTTACATCAGATCACCATAGAATTCTGCAGGTTGAATAACTTGCCCAAGTGACACAGTTCATGGCAAAGCCCAAGTCTGTAAGTCCCCATTCAATGCTTTTCCAATATGTCCTGGCACAGAGTGCAGACCACGCCCCACTGCAGAACTAACAGCAAGTAAAGAACATCAGAATCAGAGGACCAAACTCGTTTGTCCACAGTGTGAATGTCATATTAAGAGAAGCCAGAAGACAAGGTGGGGTGAGGAGCCGGAACAGGGACCATTAACGGAGAGGCCTGGAGGCGTGCTGTGCTCTTACTGACACTGCCTGGTCCTGGGGCGGTGAGCAGCCCTCACACTCTCCAGTTCACCTATGGCTGTGCGCTCTGGGAGGACGGTGGGCCCATGAGGCACTGGCACAATGGCTACGATGGTGATGGCCCGAGCTCGGATGTGGACCCTCTGCAACACCCAGGAACCTCATTCACTGTCTGCTACACTGAGCAGAAATGCGAGGGCCGGGAAACTTTACAGACAAGATCTATTTGGGATGCTGTGCGTCCTGTGGCTGCACAGATACTGGGAGTTTGGAGGTGAGGGTTTGAAGAGCACTGGGAATGCCCTCCCACAGCCCACTCAGCACTTCCCCCACCCCCAGCTTGGGCCGGTTCTCTCTCCAGAGTATGGATAGGGGTCTTCCCCCAAGTCAGTCCACACAGGGGTTTGGGAAATCCCGTGTGGGTGGGTGGGGCCCATGCGCTGATGATGGCTTCCCCAAAAGCCAGAAATGTGGATCTGGGGAGCCTCTCATCTTGGGTCTCCTGGGCAGTGCCATGTCACACATTCTTCTTAGGCCCACCCTAGAGTGGAACTACTCTTAGGAGACCACTGGGCTAGTCACGAGGCACTCTGCGTTTTTCACACTTTTTGGTTCTTTCCGACTAGAGGTACAGTAGCTATGAGTGTTTATAAATATTTATCTAGGGACATTGAGTAATAGGCTTAATAAGAGGGTGGAGAGTCTTTGGAGAGGTTCTTAGCCTGGAGGAGAATGATGGACTGGATTCCCATGCCCTTGTCTAGGCTTAGCGTGGGGCTGGTTCTCTCCACTATCTGATAGAGGACACTCCCTGCCTCACCCTGCTGGTAACAAAACCAGCAGGGGTAATGGCGTCTTGGTCTTTGGAGTAGATGCCACTCAACAAGCACTTGAGTGAGCCCTCCCTGCTTTGTGGACCACAGAACCTCCCAGAACTCATGTGCCCACCACCTAGCAGTGATGGAGTGATCACCCTGGGGTGCTGGGTCCTGGGCTTCTACCCTGCATATGTCACCCTGACCTGGCAGTGTGATGGGGAGGACCTGACCCAGGACACGGAGCTCGTGGAGACCAGGCCTGCGGGGGACTGGACCTTCCAGAAGTGGGCAGCTGTGGGGGTGCCTTCTGGAGAGGAGCAGAGATACACGTGCCATGTGCAGCACGAGGGGCTGCCCGAGCCCCCGACCCTCAGATGGGGTACAGAAGAGTTCTGCATGCCAGAACTCTAAATCATATTCCTCCTCTCCTCTTCTCCCCATCTGTCCCGTTCCTCATTCTCATGTTTCTCATCCCCTTGTTTTACACCATTTTTTCCCCAGATGGAATGAGATATTTGGGGGCAATTCCCCTTTCCCACTGCATTTCCCAATGCTCCTGCTCCCTGTCAGCTACTGGATCTCGATCTCGCAGACGTCTGTCCTTTCTCCCCTTTCCCTCCATGCTAAGATTCTCTCTCATTCCTGCTGGGTTTCCCTGCCCTTCACTCCTTCTCCATGTTTCCAGTCTAGTGTCTCTCAATTCATTCTTTCACTTCAACCAGAAAGATTATTCTAGGATGCGGATCTGATTAGGGTTCTCCCTGGCTTAAATGCTGCCATATGCTGCATGTTGTCCCCAGATAAAAGCCCAGAACCCCCTCAAGCCTCGGGATCTCTGGAACGCTCACACTCCAGCCTTGGATTTTGCCAGTGGGATCTTTACTCTCTAATCTCCACCCTGAACTGCTAACAGTCCCCCAGGTCCCCCACTTGCTCTCTTTCTCTTCTGAGCCTTTGTCATGGATTTTCCCAAGAGATTTTTTTGCCCATTCACCTGGATTCCTTCTACTCCTCTTCTAGGTCTCAGTTTAGACATTGCTTCTCCTGGAGACTGTTTTCCAACAACTAATTACAATTTGTTGTATTTACCACGCTATTCAAACTCTTTCTGAATTCCTTTACATTTCATTCACTGAGACCAAGTAGAGAGCTTGACATATGTTAACTGCCTAATAAGTACTTACTAAATGAAGTTTTTTGTAATTTAAAATTTATTCACAAGAGTTTAAATTTTGAATAATTGAAAAGGGTATACAGTGAAAAGTAAATTACCTCTTCTATTCCATCCACCACTGTTACCAGTTTTTACACTATTATGTAGAGAGTTTCCCCTTTCCATCAGGTGGTATTTTACCACATACTTGATCTCCACCTTTGTTTTCAGTTCACAATATACATTTTTTATTATTTAATGTTTTACATACAAATCAGGTTTGCTTTAAGGTATAGAAATGACAATTCTGTCACTCCTGATATTTTGAAACTTACTAAGCATAGCAAACATCACCCTTACTTCACAGTAATCAGAGTTTTATCTGGACACATGGTCGCCCAGATTAAAACTGCATTCTCTAGCCTCCCTTGAGACCTGCTGTCTCCATGGGACAAAGTTGTGGCCAATATGATGAAGTGATATGAAGCTGTAGCTTTTGCTTCAAGAGCTTCCATCCTCCTCCCTCCCTGCTTTCCCTGGCTGCTCATGGACCGTGGGCGTGGTCTGAGGTAACAGGTTGTCCTAAGAAGGGCAACTCCCCAGGGACAGCAGAGAGGAAGGTCATGGGAACCTGGGTGCTGGACAACGTCATGGCGCAGAGCCACCCTGGCAGTCCTGGACTGCCTGCCTCTCTCACACAAGCTTCTCTCCTGTTCAGACCAGTTATTTGGGTTTCTGATGTACACAACTGACCTAGTGTGTATAGGGAGAGCAGAACTTCCCAGGAGTGCGTGGCCAAAGTGGTCTGTTCTGGACATGAGCAGAGATGTATTTACAGTGCTCACCACTGTGGGCTCCCAGGCACATTATTCTAAGCTGGAGCAAGGGAGCTGGGTCAGAGGGGCAGGACAGGGAAACTGGAGACTGCTACCTTCTCATCTTTCTAGTCATGGGGCTTCTGTGAGGGAGTGTTTGGGCTCACCAGGTGTTACATGTAGGAGTCTTTGTCTTTGTTTTTTTAATTCCTTCGTTACAGACTAGACTCCTTGCTCATCCAAGCCAGGATCAGAATCACTGATGGTGACCTCATCGTTGTCACCCTGTCTGCTGGCAGGGACAGTGGAGGTTGAAGTCTAGAGAAGCAACCCCTCAGATAGAAGAGGCTGCAGGGTCCTTTGGCATCAGGTTCAATGGGGAGTCTGTGCTTCCCCAGCCTGGTCTGAAGAGCTGTTGTTGCAACAATTGACCTCATGTCCTGTGTCCTGGTGATTATAAAAGTCTTCACTTCACCGTATTGTCTTTACTACAAGTGAGTCATTAGGTCCAGCTTGTGGTCCAAGGTGGGGATTGCACAAGGGCATTAATAGCAGGAGCTGGGGATCACTGGGTATGTTTGGGTGTGCCTATCAGAGCGTGACTTTGGGGGCCACCTGAATGCCTGATATCTCGCAGTACTGCAACCAGAGAAGGAGAGACTATAATAAAGAAAGAGCTCAAGTCGAAGGGATTTGATGCCTGGTCCACAGGAATACAGATCAAAATTATGATCTCAGAATGGTGGCTGTCTTCTTGCTAATTTGGGGCTTGAAACAGGTACGTTTGTTAGGTAGAAATATAAAAGTAAAGAAGTGAAAAGAAAGCTAGCAGTTCTAAAAGTTAGTGTTGTGTTCCATTTCATTTCTCTCATAGACTTGAGACTTTTCAAAGGTCTTTTATTAGTTACATGGTTTAATAATCAACATGGTCTTAAATACTGAGAAAGTACTGCAGGACCCAGACTTGACCAATCAGAGTGTACCAGCGGACACTGTGAGAAAGATGTCTGTCTTTCTGCTGAAGTTGTTAAGGTGGGATAATGTAAGGAGGTTATTACTGATATTGTCTACCTTTCCCAGGAACAGAATGAGAGACGGGAGTGGGGGTGGGGGAGAGGGGGAGAGAGAGAGAGAGAGAGAGAGAGAGAGAGAGAGAGGGCGCTGATGACAATGTGAGTCCCTGGATCAGATCAAGTTCCAAGTCGGCCCCATTAAATCTCTTCCACTAAAGCTGGGTTGATCTGCAACTGAAAGAGTCTTTTCCCAGTAACACAGACTTTGCTGTGATGCTGGACCTTCATTGGCTCCTTGCAGCTGTGAATGCCCACTGCTGCCATCACTGCGAGAGCAAAAGTGCAGGGAGGATGGAGAGACAAGTAGTAAAAAGCTGGGGGCACTGTGTTATTGATGCCTTCCTGGTTCTCACGGCAGCTTCCTTCAGCAGCAGCCATTCTTGTGCTACCATACTCCTCAGAGGCTGAACCAGCGAAGACTAAGAAAAGCTCTTTCCCCTAAAAACCAATCACATTTCCCGCTGGCAGCTGAAATACCTGCTCTTTTCCAGTTAAGTTCCCGCTCACAAATGCAAGACTCTGGTGCTGCCCACTTTCCAGTGCTCAGGCTGCAGTGCTGTCCGTTGTCCCTTTGTTCCATCAGGATAGGGATTAATCCGTGGTGTAACCTGAGTGGGAACAGTCCTGGAGAAGCCCTTCAATATGTACCCAAGTATAACTCAAGGGACACAGGCGTACAGTTCACAGCGCCACCTGGTGCTGGTGGAAAATACCCCAGAGTGCTCATCAGCACTGCAGGATCAGAACATACTGGTCCCTACGTTCTCGTCGTCCCATGGAGGGTGTGCTTGCTTAGGCTGCCACAGTGGGCTGTATTCCCGTGGCAAGCATTCCAGAGTGAGCACACCCCAAAATACTCTGTGTTTACTGGGACAGCAAGATAGAGACATCGGTGCCACTAGGATACAATTGCATCACTAGTTAAGGACCTGAGCTAGTTAGAAACTGCGAGTCCCTGGAGCTCAAGGGCTGGCATCAGTCTGTTCTTCCCAAGAGCAGATTCAGACCTGCTGACTCAACCCTCCACTCTGCTGACAAGAGCGGGAGGAAGGGTCCTTGTGGGCATCTAGCTCTGAGTCTCCTCAGTACGTTTTCCAGGCCCTGGCTACAAGTGCTCATGGGCTCTCTAGATGTTTCAAAGACCCTCTCAAGCATTTCCAAGTGTGCCAAGCGGTTATTTCCAAATTGACCTCATTTTCACTTTCTTCAATATATTGCTGCAATTTGTTGATGTTCTCCTGACTACTAAACCATTTTTGCTACACTGAACAAGCATAACAATTTATTTACTCTTTTCTCAATAAAAACATGAAAACTTTCTTTTCTGTTCATGACTTCAAACTCTACTCTGTTTGTCTTTTCATTCCTACTAGATAGTGGGTCCTTACCATGCAGAGTGTCATACAGGGTCTCAGCTCCTGCTCCTCACATAAGAACGCAGGATATGGTGAGGCCAAAAAGGAACACCCACAGAGCCATAGATAGGGGAGTCATACCACTATAGTCTCGCTGGTGGCTGGGCCGGAGACACAGGAAGCAGGAGCCACACGATCCGCAACCCACTGTCTGCTTCTCTGCCAACCTACCTCACTTGCTAACTGCAATCCCCCTCTCTGTAATGCTTAATCCACCCTTGCTAGCTTAGCCACGGCAATTATGTCAGTGGCTAATGGCTAACCCGTAACAGCTGATGGCCAACTAGTCACAGCTGACGGCCATCTACTACCCGAGCCAACACCTTTCCACGTGAGGCCAAGAGCCTAGAAACTCCTCTCTGGAGTTCTATACCCACAGTCCTTTAACAATTTCTTGGCCACATCTATGATTTTATGCATACTTTATATTACTAGAACAGTCACATTGCAGTATTTTTAAAATCAATCCTCGTAAAACTTTGATCTCAAATTTGATATAACAATGCAAAGTTTTGTTTCTCTCCTCTCTCAAGTGAGTTAATACTCTGACCCCAGCTGTTGGAGTAAGGACATATATTAATTAGGGTAAATAGTTGTTATAACAATTAAGCCTCCAAATTTCAGTGGCTCAATGTACTAGATTATTTTTGCTAATAAGATGCCCAGTGTGGTTCTAACTCAGCAGTGTGTTGGGGAGGCTGAGTGGCAGCATTGTCTGCTCCACGCAGTCCTTCTGGGATTCAGGCTGACAGAGTCTGTACCCTGTGACTCCTAAGGTTGTTGTGTCATCTTCATCCAGAGGAAGTAAGATCAAAGACCATAGAAAAACATCTTATTGATTTATAAAGAGATACTTTATATTTAATTTTTTATTTTTCAATTACAGTTGACATTCAGTATTATTTTATATTAGATTCAGGAGTATAGCATATTGGTCAGACACTTATAGAACTTATGAGGTGATTTCCCCCCAATTAGTCTATTACCCACCTGGCACCAAACATAGTTATTACAATATTACTGACTATAGTCTCTGTGCTGTACGTTACATCCTAGTGGCTATTTTGTAACAACCTATTTGTACTTCTTAATCCCTTCACCTTTCTCACCCAGATCCCCAACCACCCTTCCTTCTGGCAACCATCAGTTTGTTCTCTGTATCTATGAATATGTTTCTCTTTTAGTTGTTTGTTTATTTTGTTCTTTAAAGTCTGCATATGAGTCGGGTCATGTGGTATTTGTCTTTCCTGTTTGACTTATTTCATTTAGCATAATACCCTCTAGGTTCATCTATGCTATTGCAAATGGTAAGATTTCATTCTTTTTGACGTTCAAGTAATATTCCATTACATATATGTACCACTTCTTTTTACCCACTTATCTATTGATAGACATTTAGGTTGCTTCCATAACTTGGATATTGTAAATAACACTGCAATGAACATCCTTTCGAATTTGTGTTTTTCTTTTCTTCAGATAAATACTCAAAAGGGTAATTGCTGGGTCATAAGGTAGTTCTATTCTTATTTTTTAGGAACTTCCATACTGTTTTCCACAGTGGCTGTACCCATTTGCAACCCCACCTACAATGCATGAGGATTTCCTTTTCTCCTCATCCTCACCAACAATTGTTTGTTTATTGATGATCGCCATTCTGACAGGTGTGAGGTGATTCCATATATTTTTTTATTAAGTCTTTTTTTTGTAGAGTAGTTTTATGTTCACAGTAGTATTGAGGGGAAGGAAGATACAGAGATTTTCCATATACTCACTTCCCTGCCCCCACACGTGCATAGCCTCCTCCTTTACTAACATTCCCCACAGAATGCTACATTTGTTACAATTCATGAACTTACACTGACACGTCATAATCACACTAAAGTCCATAATGTATATTGTTTCATTGGTGGAACGGTGCAGTCTATGATTTTTGACAAATGGATATTGACATGTATCCATCATGATAATATCATAATATTTCACAGCTGTAAAAATCCTTTGTGTTCCACCTACACATCCCCTTCCCTCACCCTCCAGGAAAAATTGATCTTTTTACAGTCTCAATGCTTTTGCCTTTTCCAGGATGTCATATTTTGGAATCATATAGTATGTAGACTTTTCAAATTGGCTTTTTTTCACTAGTAATATTAGTAATTAGTAATTAGTATTATGCATTATGCAAGTATTATACAAAATTAGTAATATGCATTTAAAGTCCCTCCATGTCTTTTCAAGGCTTGATAGAACATTTCTTTCCAGTACTGAATAATACTCCATTGTCCGGATTAACCAAGGTTTATTTATTTATTCACCTA
Organism: Rhinolophus ferrumequinum; assembly: GCF_004115265.2. Taxonomy (NCBI): domain Eukaryota; kingdom Metazoa; phylum Chordata; class Mammalia; order Chiroptera; family Rhinolophidae; genus Rhinolophus; species Rhinolophus ferrumequinum. The sequence goes on from NC_046286.1 coordinate 1,035,639, forward strand.
CTGCAGGACATCTTGGTTGCTTCCAAGTTTTGCAAATTATGAATAAAGCTGCTATAAACATGTGTGTGTGGTTTTTGTGTAGTCACAAGTTTTCAACTCCTTTGGGTAAATACCATGAGTGTGATTGCTGCATCATATGGTAAAAGTATGTTTAGTTTTATAAGAAATCACCAAAGTGGATGTACCATTTTCCATTCCCCTCACCAATAAATGAGAATTCTTGTTGTTCCACATTCTCACCAACATTTGGTGTTGTCAGTGTTCCAAATTTTGGTTATTCTAATAGGTGTCTAGTGGTTTCTCATTGTGTTTTTATTTGTATTCCCATAATGGGGAGCATCTTTTCATTATTTATTTGTCATCTGTACATCTTCTTTGGGGAGATGTCAGTTAAAATTGTGGATGCAAAAGGGGCCACATACTAAACCTGACAAGCACCAGGGAGGGCCACATGGCAGGCCCTACAAACTCAGAGACCGAAATTAACCACATATGATGGCCTGAACATAAAAATTCCTCACTGAAAGCGATTTGTGGTGGGTAGTCAAGTCCTAGGCCTGTAGCTTCTTTGACCAAGGTCAATCTTTACTTTGTGAGTTGCCTATTATTTTATAGAACCTAAGCTAACTTACCTTTGAAATGTTAGAATAATCTCCTTTTCCAGACCCCTCAAGGCACAACCCACCACACCAAAACAAGATCCCTCATTGTTATCCTTTTCCCCACCTACCACCTCTATGTGCTGTAAATGTTAGTTAACTATCCTGTACCCACTAGTGTAAAAGAAGTATGTATTTCTATGTTTTACTTTTTATCCAATCCCGGAGATTTCCCTGCTTTGCTTTTTCCCACCCCCTTAATCTACCACCAATGGATTTAATGTTACCCTCCTTACGTCTCCTCCTCCTTTGATTCTAATGTATAAAATAAGCTGCAAAATGGCCATTCTGTGAAGCATTTTTTCAATCTATTGATATTTGCTTCTCTACAACTGTCATCAGTTTGGCTTAGATAAACTCATAAAATTCTCTACAGGCTTCAACATTTCTTACATTGACATTTACTTTGCACAGTCAGCAGGATTCCAAAGAAGCCCACCCGGGACCACCCTGCAGACCCAGACCCAGTGCTGGGTACCTGCACGGGCAAATTGTGCCCCACTGGCTCCCTGCTTTGCAACAGGTGAACTTGGGTGAATTTTTCTTGGAATTCAGGACTTCCCTGTTTGCAGTTTCAGATATACCAAACAATGTAATAGTTAGACATTTACACCCCTCACAAAATGATAACCACCCCCCGCCCCCAATCTACTACACATCTGGTATCGTATATAGCTATTGTAATTCCATTAGAACCTCCGTGTTTTAAAGTAGGAGGCCCTGATTTTATTTGACCTTTCCTAAAAAGAAAAGAAAAGAAAAGAAAAGAAAAGAAAAGAAAAGAAAAGAAAAGAAAAGAAAAGAAAAGAAAAGAAAAAAATCCTTGAGGTGACACTAAAAAATAAGGGTTGAAATAACCCCAGCTAAGAGTAAGTGCTGAAATAGCTCAGGGACAGGAGGGGGAATAAAATGGGTGGCCAGTTTTTAATTTGGCATTTCAACTGGAATTACTTACTGAGAGTCTGAACAAAACCTTTTACTGGATAAATGAGAGTCTGAACTTATTCAGCTCCAAAGATAAGGGGCATTTACTCACTCCAGCAAGAATTATGGGTGTTCTTAAGTGACTAAGAATCTATGTGGAGGTGTCTGAGGGTACTCCTCAAAACGTGCAGTGGCCCCATAGGGAATTCCAACACAACTGTTATTAAATAACTGACTCGTCTGGGGGTTGCACATAAAGGCTGGTTACCTACTGCTCCAAGTCGTCACACTTGTACTAGACAGCCACGGAGAGAAACCGAGGCGCATAAAAAGGTTGGAGTGACTCCGGAACCGACAGCCCCTTGGAGTTCAACTCATAAGCAGCACACTTCAACCCGCTACACAAAACCCTAGAAATGTGTTCAGACTCTGCAGATCCCCCGCAAAAAAACCTAAAATTAACACGGGAAATTGTATCTTCAAGGCCAAGAGGACCCAGACACTCCAAGCCCCATAGATACTGCTGCAGATGTACAGTTAGTTGCTAGGGAGCCTTTACTTGCAAGTAGTTACAAAAACGGAAAGATTTAACTAGAAGTGATATCAACTTATGATGGCCCAAATGGAGCTCTTTTGACAACTAAAGTAATTTTTTAATTTTTTTTTAGTTTTTGCACACACAATAGAAAAAGCCAGTTCTAAAATCAATGAATGACTGGCTTCAATTGACAACTAGAAGCCTCTGAAATGGAGCACAGAGAGACTTTCTTCTCTTCAGGAAGTTAGTAAGGAAATTTTAAAGACTGTCTCTGAACCAAAGAAGGTTTCTGAAGCTGCTCAATGCAAACACCTCACTTTTACTTCTTCTCCAACTGTCCCACTATCCCTCTATGTCATTGTCCAGACTTACTATCCTTTTCCCCTCCTTCTCCTTCTCTCTTTCCTACACCTCCTCCCCCACAGCTCCCTACTGACCTAGGTGAGACTCAGAATAGAAAATCAGACCAGGATAGAATAGGAAAAAGAAATTCTGGCAGATCTCTTTGGAAAAAAGCTGGTCTCAGGCAGAGGGGAACCAGCGATTGTGTATGTTTCTTGGGCTAGAAGAAAATTAAAGAATTACTAAAGATTCCCCAACCCTCTACAGGACCCCGATGGGTTCACAAACGAATTTGATTTAATGGTTAGAACATATCATTCCGGCTATTCTGACCTATTTTAATTAATACACCGACTGGTTTCTGAGAGCAAAGAAATGGAATAGTTAAATAAGGTTTTCTGGGGAACTCTTATAGAGGACTTTTTAAAACAGAGAGAGACAGATGGGGGGAAACGCAGGGAATTACCTACGAGTTTTGCCAAGCAATCCCTGAGAATGTTCCCCAGAAAACGGACTGGACCAAGATCCAGCAATGTAAAAGAGAGCCTGATGAACCAGTGCTTGATTTCTTTAAACGTTTCAAAAAAACTTTCAAACAATACTAAGGTCTCTTTCCAGACAGTTCAAGGATCATCAAAACCCCTTACTCAATTTGCCTTTTTGGGAAGGACTAGTGAAGAGCTTATAACTCTGATTCAATAACATATAAAACTGGCCCACTATCTATGCTCATGAACTGGCAATTCTGGCTGACAAACTCTTTAAAACTGTTCACAAGAAAGAGAGAGATAAACCTACCAAAATCATAAACTTCTCACTCCAGCAATTAAGCAACCAAGCCAGACCTCCCTTAAGGTCTCTTAGACAAGGAGGAATCTGTTTTTATTGTAAAACATCAGTTCACCTTAAGAAAGATAGTAGAAAACTGAAACAGGATTTAGAAAAAGAAAAGAAACAGAAGCAAACGTACGACTCCAAGGACTATGAGAGGGCATTTCCACTTCTCCTTGCCAATACTTCAGTAGAAATTGAAATTACCATGAAAGGGGCAAATACCAAGGCCCTTGTAGATACCGGGGTTACACTGCCCATTATTAACCCTACCCAACTAAGTTGCCCTCTGCCTGAGAATAAGCGTCTGTACAAATACTAAGGACATCTAATCAAGCAATATCTGTTTTTAAATCAGAACCTGTTCTCTTCCAGCTAAGGACTGTTATGAGGCAACATATATTTTTACTAGTCAAGCTTATTATACAAGGTTACTTTTAAAAAGTCTCATACATTATTTACTATATCCAAGATATGGAAGCAACCTAAGTGCCCATCAATAGATGATTGGATAAAGAATAAGTGGTACATATATGCAATGGACTATTACTTGGCCATAAAAAGAGTGAAATTTTACCATTTGCAACCACATGGATGAATCTGGAAGGTATTAAATTTAGCGAAATAAGTCAAACAGAGAAAGAAAATACCATATGAACTCACCTATATGTGGAATTTAAAGAACAAAATAAATGAATAAACAAAACAGAAACAGACTCAGATACAAACACAAACTGATTGCTGCTGAATTAGAAGAGGCTTGGAAGTTGAGTGGAAAAGTTGAAGTAATTAAGAAGTACAGATTGGATGTCATCAAAATGGTGGCGTGAGGTGAGCCTCTGTAAATCTCCCCTGGAATTTACAACTAATCGAACAACAATAACTCCACAAAGGACTCCCTGCACAGCAGACAGGCAAGATGAAGAGGCCCACTACTGAATTCACCTAAAGGTGGGCAAATCACGTGAGCAGGGGAGGAGGGAAGGGAGAAGTGCGGAGACGGAGCCATGCGGGTGCAGGACGCAGACCTAGCTCAGTGCTCCAAGCTCGCTGCATCCCAGAACTACCGCAGCTGCGGGAGAGGGAAGAACTCGGACTGCTAGGGCTCTGCTTATGGCCCACAGGGCTGAGGGGGCAGCATATAACAGGGCTGAACCCCAACGCTCACAGCAGAGACCTTGGAGAAACGACTGAGGGAAGAAGGCTAAAAACGGAGGTTTAAACCCTCACTGCTAAACAGAGAATGGAAGCCTTAGGCACTGAGACTAGCAGCGACCTCCCTACCCTCTCAGAGCTCACCCCGCCCCCACCTGCCCGGTGCTAGAAGAGGAACAGTAGCAGTGTAAGATCAAAAGAAGAGAATATTTCCTGTTCTTAGAACTGTGGTCCGCAGACACAGATTCGCAGCCCAACTAGTTCTGGGAAAAGGGAGGGAGCTGTGGAAGCAGGACTGGCTATGGTGGTGATCGCTGCCATTGCTCTGGGCCAACTCTCACAACTCACCCCGCCCCTGTCCCCACCTATCTGGGCGGATCCCTGCAGGAGTAAACAGAACTGCTGAAACTCACGGGCTCTGAATCTGGTGCAGGAAGACCTTTCGAACTTCAAAAGCTCTCCGCATACCCACACGGACACTGTGCCCTGTGACCCAGGCGAACTGTCAACAAAGAAGAAGCCCATCTCCCAGGGAATTCCCCCATTGTGGGAGAAGCTGGAATAGTGCAGAGAAAACATAACACTACAATGTGAGAGAGAAAAAAAGACTACAGTCGGAGAGAAAATAAAACATTCTCCCAACAAGTACTGGAAAACAAAAGAAAGACCTCTTCCTATCAAACTGTTGCAGAGGCACTCATATAGATGCCTAGGAAGAGAAATAATAAATCAGTAATTGCCATGAATAACAAGATAGCTCTGAAAGAAAGTGAAAAGTCTCCAGAAAAGGAACTTAAAGATATGGAAACATGTGACTTAAATGACAGAGAATTCAAGATTGCAGTTCTGAAAAAACTCAACGAGATGCACGAAAACACAGAAAGGCAGTTTAATGAACTCAGAAACACAATCAAAGAACAACATGAGCATTTTTAAAAAGAGATTGAAATTTTAAAAAAGAACCAAATAGAATTTCTGGAGATTAACAACTCAATAGAAGAAAATAGGAATGAAATAACCAGCTTAGGTAGTAGAGTTGACCAGATGGAGGAAAGAATCAGTGACATCCAAGATAGAAACCTGGAAATGACATGAATGGAAGAAAAAAGAGACTTGAGACTTAAAAGAAATGAAAGAACTCTACAAGAACTTTCTGACTCCATCAGAAAGAGCAATATAAGAATAATGGGGCATACCAGAAGGACAAGAAAGAGAGAAGGGAACAGAGAATATATTCAAACAAATTGTTGATGAGAACTTCCCAAACTTGTGGACAGAACTGGACCCTCCAATCCAAGAAGCAAACAGAACACCTAATTACTTCAATCCCAACAGGCCTTCTCCATGGTACATTGCATTGAAGCTGTCTGAAATCAATGACAAAGAAAGAATCCTCAAGGCAGCCAGGGAAAAGAAGACAGTAACCTACAAAGGAAAGCCCATTAGATCATCATCAGATTTTTCAGCAGAAACTCTACAAGCCAGGAGGGAGTAGAACCAAATATTCAAACTATTGAAAGAGAGAAATTGTGAGCCAAGAAAAATATATCCAGTAAAGATATCCTTTAGATGTGAAGGAGGAATAGGTCTGGAGACCTTTCCAGAGATACAGAAGCTCAGGGAATTTTCTAATACACAACCTGCACTACAAGAAATACTAAAGGAGGCTATTCGACCACCATCAACAGGGACAATGTATGGCAACCAAAACATAAAAAGGGGGAGAGTAAGGCCTGAACTGGAATGTGGGAATGGAGAAAGTAAGCGTGCTGAAGAAAATGGAATATTCTAAATATCAAACTTTCTTTTACATAAACTTAATAGTAACCACTCAAAAAAAATCCAGAACTGAAATATATACTGTAATAAAAGAAGAAACGAGGGAAACATCATAGAATACCACCACACAGAAATAATAGACAACAACAAAAAGGCAAAGAAACAATGGAAAAACAGCCTTACCAGAAAACTAAAGGTAGAATGACAGGAAATCCTCACATATCAATAATCACCCTAAATGTAAATGGACTGAACTCACCAATAAAAAGGCACACAGTAGCAGTTTGGATCAAAAAACGAAAACCAACCATATGCTGTCTCTAAGAGACACATCTCAGCTACAAGGACAAGCATAGACTCAAAGTGAAAGGGTGGAAGTTGACACTCCAAGCAAATGGTACCCAAAAAAAATGAGGTGTAGCCATACTGATATCAGATGAAACAGACTTCAGGGTGAAATAGGTAACAAGAGACAAAGATGGACATTTCATAATGGTAAAGGGGATTACACAACAAGAAGACATAACAGTCATCAATATTTATGCCCCCAATCAGGGAGCACCGAAATATACCAAGCAACAACTCCCAGAACTAAAGGGAGAAATTGACCAAAACACAATAATACTAGGGGACTTAAACACATCATTGACAGCTATAGATACATCATCCAAACAGAAAATAAATAACGAAATAGCAGCCCTAAAAGACACATTAGATGAAATGGACATAATTGACATATATAGACCACTTCATGCTAAAACATCAGACTATACATTGTGGTTTATTTTGGCATACATGGACCAATATATGGACTTAAAATCAGCCTCAACAAATTTAAGAAGATTGAAATTATACCAAGCATATTCTCCGATCACAAGGCTTTGAAATTGGATATCAACCACAAAAAAAAAAAGTAGGAAAAAGCACAAATACATGGAGATTAAACAACATACTTTTAAAGAACGATCAGGTCAAAGAAGAAATTAGAGGAAGGATCAAAAGATACATAGAAACAAATGACAATGAAAACACATCCTACCGAAATTTTTGGGACGCAGCAAAAGCAGTTTTAAGAGGGAAATTTATATCATTACAGGCCTATCTCAAGAAACAAGAAAAATCCCAAATAAATAACCTCATGATACACCTTAAAGAACTAGAAAAAGAAGAACAAGTGAAACCCAAGGTCAGCAGAAGAAAGGAAATAACAAAAATCAGAGCAGAACTAAATGAAATAGAGAACAAAAAGAAATAGAAAAAATTAATGTGACAAAGAGCTGGTTCTTTGAAAAGATTAACAAAATTGACAAACCGTTGGCTAGACTCACTAAGATAAAAAGAGAGAAGACACTAATTAACAAAATCAGAAATGAAAAAGGGGAAGTTATCACGGACACCACAGAAATACAAAGGATCATCCAAGAATACTATGAAGGATTATATGCCACCAAATTCAATAACCTAGAAGAAATGGACATGTTCTTAGAAACATACAGCCTTCCTAGGCTGAACCATGAAGAACTGGAAAATTTAAACAGACCGATCACCAGTAACGAAATTAAATCAGTAAATCAGTCATCCAAAACCTTCCCAAAAGCAAAAGTCCGGGACCAGATGGCTTCACTAGTGAATTCTACCAAACCTTCCAAGAGGATCTAATAGCAATCCTGCTCAAACTCTTCCAAAAAATTGAAGAAGAGACAGTACTCCCCAACTCATTTTATGAGGCCAACATTACCCTGATACCAAAACCTGGTAAGGACAACACGAAAAAAGAAAACTACAGACCAATATCTCTGATGAATACAGATGCAAAAATCCTAAACAAAATTCTAGCAAATCGAATACAACAATGCATTAAAAAGATTATTCATCACGCCCAAGTGGGGTTCATCCCCAGGGCACAAGGATGGTTCAACATACGTAAATCCATCAATGTGATACATCACATAAACAAAATAAAGGACAAAAATCATATGATTATATCAATTGATGCAGAAAAAGCATTTGACAAGATACAACATCCATTTATGATTAAAACACTTACTAAAATAGGTATAGAAGGAAAATACCTTAACATAATAAAGGCCATATATGACAAGCCCTGAGGTAATCTCATAATTAATGGTGAAAAACTAAAGCCCTTTGCTCTACATTCAGGAACACGACAGGGCTGTCCCCTATCACCTCTGCTTTTCGACATAGTGTTGGAAGTCCTTGCCACAGCAATCAGGTAAGAGAAAGAAATAAAAGGCATCCAAATTGGGAATGAAGAAGTTAAATTATCACTCTTTGCAGATGACATGATGCTATATATAGAAAACCCTAAAGACTCCACCAAAAAGCTATTAGAAACAGTCAACGAATACAGTAAAGTTGCTGGCTACAAAATCAACGTACAAAAGTCCATTGCATTCCTATATACTAACAATTAAATTTCAGAAAAAGAAATACAAAAAACAATTCCTTTTGCAATTGCAGCAAAAAGAATAAAATACGTAGGAATAAACTTAACCAAGGATGTGAAGGACCTATATGCTGAAAACTACAAGACATTTTTGAAAGAAATTGAAGAAGACACAAAGAAATGGAAAGACATTCCGTGTTCATGGATTGGAAGAATCAACATAGTTAAAATGGCCATATTACCCAAAGCAATATACAGATTTTATGCAATCCCCATCAAAATCTCAATGGCATTTTTTAAAGAAATAGAACAAAAAATCATCAGCTTTGTTTGGAACCACAAAAGACCCCGAATAGCCAAAGCAATCTTAAGAAAAAAGAACAATACTGGAGATATCACACTTCCTGACTTTAGCCTGTACTATAGGGCTATAATAATCAAAACAACATGGTATTGGCAGAAAAACAGACATGTAGACCAATGGAATAGAATTGCGAACACAGAAATAAAACCACATAAATATGGACAGACAATTTTTGACAAAGACGCTAAAAACATACAATAGAGGAAAGACAGCCTCTTCAATAAATGGTGCTGGGAGAATTGGATAGCCACGTGCAAATGAATGAAACTGGACTGCTATCTGTCACCATGTACCAAAATTAATTCAAAATGGATCAAACACTTAAGCATAAGACCTGAAACAATAAACTGCATAGAAGAAAACATAGGTGCTAAACTTATGGACCTTGGGTTCAAAGAGCATTTTATGAATTTGACTCCAAAGGAAAGGAAAGTAAAAGCTAAAATAAACGAATGGGACTATATGAAACTTAAAAGCTTCTACACAGCAAAAGAAACCATCGACAAAATAAAGAGGCAACCAACGGAATGGGAGAAGATTTTTGCAAATAGTACCTCTCATAAAGGGCAAATATCCAAAGTAGAAAAGGATCTCATGCAACTCAACAACAAAAAAAACAAACAACCCAATTGAAAAATGGGCAGAGAACCTGAAGAGACATTTCTCCAAAGAGGACATACAAATGGCAAATAGACATATGAAAAAAATGCTCAACATCAGTAATTATCAGAGAAATGCAAATAAAAACCACAATGAGATACCACCTCACCCCAGTCAGAATGGCTGCCATCAACAAGACAAATAGTAACAAATGTTGGAGAGGCTGTGGAGAAAAAGGAACCCTCATACTCTGTTGGTGGGAATGCAGACTGGTGCAGCCGTTATGGAAGGCAGTGTGGAGGTTCCTCAAAAAATTACAAATAGAATTACCATATGACCCAGCAATCCCTCTCCTGGGTATCCACCCAAAAAATGTGAAATCATTTATACATAAAGACACGTGTGCTCCAATGTTCATTGCAGCTTTATTTATGGTGGCCAAGACATGGAAACAACCAAAATGTCCTTCGATAGATGAATGGATAAAGAAGTTGTGGTATATATACACAATGGAATACTATTCGGCAGTAAGAAAAGATGAAATAGGACCATTTGTGACAACATGGATGGATCTTGAGATTTTAATGCTGAGCGAAATAAGTCAGACAGAAAAAGCAGAGAACCATATGATTTCACTGATATGTGGTATATAAACCAAAAATAACAAAAGAACAAGACAAACAAATGAGAAAGAAAAACTCATAGACACAGATAATAGTTTAGTGGTTACCAGAGGGTAAGGGTGGAGGTGGGTGGGAGATGAGGGTAAGGGGGTCAAATATATGGTGATGGAAGGAGAACTGACTCTGGGTGGTGAATACACAATGGGATTTATAGATGATGTACTACAGAATTGTACACCTGAAATCTATGTAATTTTACTAACAATTGTCACCGCAATAAACTTAAAAAAAAAAAATCCAGGAAGCAATTAGAACACCTAATTACCTCAACCCCAACAGGCCTTCTCCAAGGTACATTGTATTGAAGCTGTCTAAAATCAACGACAAAGAAAGAATCCTCAAGGCAACCAGGGAAAAGAAGATGGTAACCTACAAAGGGAAGCCCATTAGATTATCATCAGATTTTTCAGCAGAAACTCTAAAAGCCAGAAAGGAGTGGAATCAAATATTCAAATTACTGAAAGAGAGAAATTATGAGCCAAGAATAATATGTCCAGCAAAGATATCCTTTAGATATGAAGGAGGAATAAAGACCTTTCCAGATACACAGAAGCTGAGGGAATTTTTATAGCACACAACCTGTGCTACAAGAAGTACTGAAGGAGGCTATTTAACCTGACAAAAGAGCAAAAGAAAACAAAATCATTAGTATTAGGAACACACAGACAGAGGCAGGAAACGGTAACTCCTACACCAAATAGGACACTATACACTTAAACATAACATACAGGGTGAAGGAAAAAAAAAATATCTAAAAAAAAAAAAAAAAAAAAGGAGGAAAAAGACAACTTGCTAGTGAAATGCAGAAATCAGCTCACAGCATAAAAGGGGATAATTTGCGACAACAAAAACATAAAAGAGAAGAGAGTAAAGGTCTGAACTGGCAAAGGGGAATAGAGAAAGGAAGCATGCTGAAGAAAATGGAATACTCTAAATATGAAACTTTCTTTTACATAAACTTAATGGTAACCACTCAAAAAATAAAATCCAAAACTGAAATATATAACAAAAAAAGAAAGAAAGAAGGAAGGAAAAGAAAAAACGAAGGGAAAAAATAGAATACTTCCACCACACTGAAATAAAAGACAGCAACAAAGAGGCAAAGAAACAATGGAGACACTGTCCTACCAGAAAACAAAAGACAGAATGATAGAAAATCATATATCACCCTAAATGTAAATGGGCTGAACTCACAATAAAAAGGCATAGGGAAGTGGATTGGATCAAAAAAACTAAACCCAACCATATGCTGCCATGAAGAGACATATCTCAGCTACAAATATAGACTCAAAGTGAAGGGATGGAATTTGACACTCCAAGTAAATGGTATTCAGAGAAAAGCAGGTGTATTCACACTGATATCAGATGAAACAGACTTCAGGATAAAAAATGTAACAAGAGATAAAGATGAACATTTCATAATGATAAATGGGACTATACAACAAGAAGACATAACAGTCATCAATATTTATGCCCCCAGCACTACATAATAATAAAGGGATCAATCCAACAAGGGGACATAACCCTAGTAAACATCTATGCACCCAACATAGGAGCACCTAACTATATAAAACAGTTTATGACTGACATAAAGTCTGAGATCAACAGTAGCACTATCATAGTAGGGAACTTCAACACCCCATTGTCACCAATGGACAGATCCTCTAGACAGAAAATCAACAAGACACAGTGGCCTTAAATGACACTTTAGAACAGTTGGAGTTAATCGCTATTTTTAGAGCATTTCACCCCAACGCAGTAAAATATACATTCTTCTCAAGTGCACATGGAACATTTTCCAAGATAGACCACATGCAGGGCCACAAAACAAGTCTCAACAAATTTAAGAAGACTGAAATCATATCAAGTGTCTTTGACCACAGTGCTATGAAACTAGCACTGTATTTGTGTGTTTTCTGGATTTCTCCTTATAAATAAGAAGGCTGAATAACATGTTACTAAATGCAAGTGGGTCAACAATGAGGTCAAGGAAGAAATCAAAAGACACCTTGAGACAAGCGAAAATGAAAACACAACAACCCAAAATTTGTGGATGTAGCGAGGCAGTCCTAAAAGGGAAATTCATAGTAATGCAGGCCTACCTAAAGAAACAAGAAAATTCTCAAATCAACAATCTATCTTTACACCTAAGGGAACTGGAAAAAGAACGGCAAAATAAGCCCAAAAGGAGTACAAGGAAGGAAATGATAAAGATCAGAACAGAAATAAATGAAATAGAGGCCCCCCCAAAAAAAAAAATACAAAAGATCATTGAAACGAAGAGCTGGTTTTTTGAAAAGATACATAAAATCGACAAACCTTTAGCCAGATTCACCAAGAAAAAGAGAAAGAGGACCCAATAAAATCAGAAATGAAAGAGAAGTGACAACAGATACCACAAAAATACAGAAAATTTTAAGAAATACTACAAGTGACTATATGCCAACAATAAGACAATCTGGAAGAAATGGATAAATTCCTAGAAGCATACAATCTTCCAAAACTGAATCAAGAAGAAACAGAAATTCTGAACAGACCAATTAATACCAAAGAGATTGAATCAGTAATCAACAAGCTCCCAACAAACAAAAGTCCTGGACCAGATGGCTTCGCAGTTGAATTTTACAAAACATTCAAAAAAGAATTAACACCTATTCTCCTCAAACTATTCCAAAAAATCCAGAGGGAGGGAAGGCTCCCAAGCACATTTTATGAGGCCTCTATTACTCTAATCCCAAAACCAGAAAAACACATTACAAAAAAAGAAAACTACAGGCCAATATCCCTAATGAACATAGATGCAAATATCCTCAACAAAATACTAGCAAAACAGATTCAGCAATACATTAAAAAGATCATACACCATGATCAAGTGGGATTCATTCCTGGTATGCAAATTTGGTTCAATATCCAAAAATCAATTAAAGTGATACACCACTTTAATAAAATGAAAAATAAAAATCATATGATTATATCAATAGATGCAGAAAAAACATTTGACAAAATCCAGCAGCCATTTATGATAAAAACCCTTAAGAAAGTGGGAATAGAGAGACCATATCTCAGCAATAATAAAGCCCATATATGATAAACCCACAGCTAACATCATACTCAATGGGGAAAAGCTAAAAGCATTCCTCCTAAGGTCAGGAACAAGACAAGGTTGTCCACTTTCACCACTTTTATTCAACATAGTTCTGGAAGTTCTACCCACAGCAATCAGACAAGAAAAAGAAATAAAAGTCATCCAAATTGGAAAGAAGGAAGTAAAATTGTCATTATATGCAGGTGACATGATACTATATAGAGAGAACCCCAAAGACTCCACAAGAAAACTATTAAAACTGATAGATGAATTTAGTAAAGTAGCAGGATACAAAATTAATATTCAGAAATCAGTTGCATTTGTATACACCAATAACAAACTATCAGAAGGAGAAATTAAGAAAACAATCCCATTACCAATTACTTCAAAAACAATAAAATACTTAGGAATAAATTTAACTGAGAAAGTAAAAGTCCTGTACTCAGAAAATTATAAGACATAGAACAACGAAATTTAAGGAGATACAAATAAATGGAAACATATACCATGCTCATAGATAGGAATAAGTAATATAGTTAAAATGCCCATACTTTCTAAGGCAATATATAGATTCAATACAATCCCTATCAAACTACCAATGACATTTTTCACAGAAGTAGAACATATAACCCTAAAATTTATATAGAGCCTCTTTCAACAGCTGGGTCTTATGGGCAACTGACAGGTGGCAACAGGCCTAGGGGGCCCTGGGCCTATTGATAAGCTGCCTAAGGCCCACTAATAGTGGCAGTGAGGCAAGGCTGAAATTGCCCTGCATAGGAGCCCTGCCCAGAAGACACCAGAAAAACACACACAGAAGCCAGCTTCAGACCACAACACAGCACGACCTCGTTAGCCCCACAATGGGAACATCCAAAGGGGGTTCTCAATAGGCACAACAGCCTGCAGAGGTGAAGCCTCCTCTGAGGGGTCAGCCCTCACACAGCAGCTCATACACTGTGGGAGTAGCCAATCCTCATAGCTAGTGTGGGGACAGAGCCAGGAGTGTAGTTCCAAGCTCTTGACCTCACATGGAAAGATGCTCACTTGGGTAGTAAATCAGCTGTGGCTAGTTGGTCGTCAGCTGTAACCAGTGAGCCATTGGCCACTAATATAACTGCCGGGGCTACCCTTGCAGAAAATGGGGGCTACGAAGAAGATGGTGGCTGAGCTAGCAAGAGCGGATTGCATCTAGCAAGTGGGGTTGGTTCCCATAGAGAAATGGATGGCAGGTTGCAGATAGTGTGGCTCCTGCTTCCTGTATCTCCAACCCAGCCGCCAGCGAGAATATAGTGGTATGACTCCCCTATCTATGGCTCCGTGGGTGTTCCTTTTTGGTCTCACCATATCCTGCGTTCTTATGTGGGGAGCGGGACTAGAGACCCTGCCTGACATCCTGCATGACAGCTAGTCAGCCTGGGAATCAATCCCACCCACTGACAAGCCAAAAGCAATCAAGGCTCAACTACAACAGGAGAACATACAACACCAGGGACACTCCTGGAACACACGCACAGGAGATTAGGGAGACTGTACAATTTGACTACACAGGACACATACTACATAAGGTCACCCAGCAAAGACTGAGAGACATAGGAGATCTACTTAATACATAGAAGCAAGCACAAAGTGTCAGCCAGAATGAGAAAACATGTCCCAAATAAAAGAACAGAAGAAACCTCCGGAAATGAAACTAAATGAAACGGATGCAACCAACCTACCAGAGACAGGTTTTAAAACACTGATTATAAGAATGCTTAAGGAACTTAGTGAGAATTTCAACAAAGAGATAGCAAGCATAAAGGACATAGAAACCATGAAAAATAACCAGTCAGAAATAAAGAATACAATAACTGAAATGAAGAATACATTAGAAGAAATCACCAGCAGACTAGATGAAGCAGAGGACTGAATCAGCAATTTAGAATACAAGTAGCAGAATTCACCCAATCAGAACAACAAAAAGAAAAAAGAATGAAAAACATTGAAGATAGATTAAGGAACCTGTGGGACAACATCGAGCTTAACAACATTTGCATCATAGGCATACAAGAAGAAAAGAGGGAGCAAGGGATCAAGAACGTATTTGAAGAAATAATGATTGAAAACTTCCCTAATCTTGTAAAGGAAAATGACATAGAAGCCCAGGAAGAGCAGAGTCCCAAACAAGAGGAACCCAAATAGGCCCACAAAAAAATACATCATAGTTAAAATGGTTGTAGTTTTGATATGTTCACAGGATGAGGCAAGCACAGCGTTTACCTACCCCGCCATCTTGGATCTCTGAAGTGACTATAGGCAGCATATGCATGGATCTTTTTTTCTTTATATCCATGCAGCCACCCTATGTCTTTTGATTGGAGCATTTAGTCCATCTGCATTTAAAGTAATTATTAATAGGTACATAGTTATTGCCATTTTATTAATTATTTTCTGATTGTTTTTGTTTTTCTCTGTTTCTTGTTGTCTTTTATGTTGATGATTTTCCATAGTGTTACGTTTGGATTCCTATTTATTTATTTATATATCTGCTGTAGGTTTTTGGTTTGTGATTACCATGTACTTAATATATACCTAGTCATGTTTATAGCAGTCTATTTTAAGTTGATGGTCACTTAAGTTTGAATACATTCTAAAATCACTACTCACCTCCCTATGTTTATGTCTTTGTTCTCATTTTTTTTCACCTCTTTTGTTCATGTGTATTTGGTTCATTATTTTATTTTTTTTAGTTTATTTATTTATACAGCTCAGTCTTTTCCCTTATGTCTTCCATGCTCCCCGAGTCATTTCTATTCTTTCTATGTTTGCCTTTTTAACTTTCATATTAGCATTATAATTGATTGATCCACTACTTTTACTGTTTGCCTTTGGCATTGAAATTTATCCTTTCCAATATTTTATTTTCAATTTTTTCCTTTTCTACTTAAAGATATCCCTTTAGGGGCAGCCAGATGGCTCAGTTGGTTAGAGTGCAAGCTCTGAACAACAGGGTTGCCAGTTTGATTCCCACATGGGCCAGTGAGCTGCACCCTCCACAACTAGATTGAAGACAACTTGAGCTAAGCTACCGCTGAGCTGCCGAGGGGTGGCCAGATGGTTCAGTTGCTTAGAGTGCATGCTCTTAACAAGGTTGCCAGTTCGACTCCTTCTTGGGATGGTGGGCTGCGCACCACCCTCACCCCCACAACTAGATTGAAAACAGTGACTGGACTTGGAGCTAAGCTGTGCATTCCACAAATAAGATTGAAGGACAGAAACTTGACTTGGAGCTGATGGGTCCTGGGAAAAACACACTGCTCCCCTTCCCCAATAAAATCTAAAAAGAAAGAAAAATGACTTCCTTTTTTTAAAAAAAGAAGAAGAAATCTCTTTAACTTTTCATTTCTTTTTTTTTTCTTTTTTTTTTTTTTTTGTAATACTGGTTTAGTGGTGATAAAATCCTTTAGCTTTAGTTGTCTGGAAAACTCTCTCTTTTGATGCTAAATTATAACTTTGCTGAATATTCTTGGTTGTTGATTTTCTCTTTCATCACTTTGAATATTTCATGCAAATTCCCTTCTAATTGGCAAGCTTTCTGTTGAAAATCAGCTTATAGTCTTCTGGGAGTTCCCTGTTATGTAACTCGCTGCTTTTATCTTGCTGCTTTTAAAATTCTCTCTTTGTCTTTAAAATTTGGCATTTTAATTATGATGTGTCTTGGTATGGTCCTCTTTGGTTTCATCTTGTCTGAGACTTTCTGTATTTCCTGGACTTGTATATCTATTTCCTCTGCCAGATTACAGACGTTTTTAGTCATTATTTCTTTAAATAGGTTTTCAATCCCTTTCTCTTTGTCTTCTCCTTCTGGGAGTCCTATGATGGAAATGTTGGCAAACTTGATGTTGTCCCAGAGATCCCTTAAGCTATCCTCATTTTTTAAATTATTTTTTCTTTTTGTTTTTCCCAGTGAGGGTTTTCAATTACCTTGCCTTCAAGATCACTGATTTGAGCTTCTGCTTCATCTAATCTGTTGCTGATTCCCTCTGGTGTAGTCTTCATTTCAGTAATTGTATTATTCAGTTATGATTGGTTCTTTTATATTTTCTATCTCTCTGTTGACAACCTCATGGAATTCATCTACTCTTCTCCTTAGTTCATTTAGCATCCTTGTAACCAGTGTTTTGAATTCTTTATCTGGTAAATTGCTTGTCTCCATATCATTTAGTTCTTTTCCCAGAGTTTTTTGTTCTTTCATTTGGGACATGATTCTTTGTCTCCTCATTTTGGCTTTCTGTTTGTTTCTGTGTATTAGGTAGATCCATTACATCTCCCGGTTGTGAAAGAGTTGCCTTATGTAGAAGGTGTGGGGCCCCGTGGTGCACTCTCCCGGGTCACCTGAGCCAAGTGCTCCAGGAGTATTGCCTTTGTGGGTTGAGTGTGTCCTTCTGATGTACTTGGGCCTCAATTGCTTCTGGCACATTGGTGGGTGGGGTTTACCCTCAGGCTAAGTTGCAACTACAGCAGATAAGCTGTTGTACAGAGGCTGACTTCACAAAGCAGCAGTTGCTTTAAGTGGGGCTCTGGTGCCAGCTAATGCTGGCCATCAGGTCTGTCAGTAAGTGAGCTAGTTGGGTGGATCTCTGGTGCTGTCTGAAGCTAACCATTGTGTGTGTTGGTCTGGAGCCTCTTGGAAGTCACAGTGCAATCTGTGGTAGGTCGCCACTTGTGTCAGCCTTGGAGGTACTTGGGAGAGGCTGTCATGTGAGCCAAGACTGGCTGCTACTTGTGCCAGGCTTTGAGTCCGTTTGCAGTAGTTACAATGCAAATCACAGACAGCTGCTTCTTGTGCCAGGCTTGAGGCTGCTTGGCAGGAGCTACGAAGTATGCTGAGAATGGCTGCCACTCATGTGGGGTTTGCAGATTTTGGGAGAATCTGCAGCATGAGTTTAAGCAGATTGCTCATGTGGAGGGTCTGAAGCACTGGGAGAAGGCTCAGGCGGGACAACTAGGTTGGATAGGTAGGGGTCTAAGGGAGACACTTGGGTGGGGTGAATGTATTAGCCAGTTTAATGGAGAGTGACAGATTTTTGTACCTGCCTGCACCAGGACAGTTTGGTAGAAGAAGAGCTCAACAAGGAAACAATGGCACCTGCCAGTACTTCCATCCTCTGAAATTGTACCCCCAATCCCTGCTCCACCAGCCCTCACCTTAAAGTTAGTCAATTTAATTCCTCCTTTTGTCCCAGACACTTCTCAAGCTGCTGCCCCTGTGGAGCTTGGAGTGAGTGGGTTTTTGTGCAAGCCCTTTAAACCAGGTGGTTCATTCTCTCTCTCAGAGTCAATCTTAGCTGGTTTTCAAAGCCAGATGTTATGGGGATTCTTCTTTCCAGTACTGGTGCCCCAGACTGGGGAGCCCGGGGTGTGGATGTAAACCCCCAGAGGTGCCTCCATCACCAAGATATCCCTCCCATAATCAACACACTGGGTGTGGGATCTGCCCAGTCTGAATCTCCTCCCCTCCTACCCATCTCGATGTGGCTTGGTCCTTATTTATAGGGATTCTATTCAGCTAGTCTTCAGGTGGTTCTCAGTAATAGCTGTTCTATAATTTAGTTGTAATTTTGATGTGTTCATGGGAGAAGGTGAGTTCAGAGTTTACCTACTCCACTATCTTGTTTTCCTTCCAACTTGTATGATCTTTTTTTTTTTTCCCCAAGTTGTTGTCCTTTTGATGTTAGTTGTCGTTGAGAGCCCACGCTCCAACCAACTGAGCCATCCAGGAGCTCAGCAGCAGCTCAGCTCAAGGTGCTGTGTTCAATTTTAGTTGCGGGGGGCGGAGCCCACCAGCCCTTGCAGGACTTGAGGAACTGAACTGGCAACGTTGTGGTTGAGAGCCCACTGGCCCATGTGGGAATCGAACCGGCAGCCTTCGGAGTTAGGAGCATGGAGCTCTAACCACCTGAGCCACCGGGCCGGTCCTTATATGATCTTTTTAATGTGCTGTTAAATTTGTTTTTCTAATATTTTGTTTAAAATTTTAGCATCTTATTTATGAGAGATATTGGTCTGTAATTTTCTTGTCATGTCTTTATCGGGCTTTGGCATCAGTGTAATGCTGGCCTCATAAAATGAATTTAAGTATTCCCTACTCTTCAATTTTTTGAAGAGTTTGAAAACGATTCTTAATTCTTTGCATGTTTTATCGAATTCACCAGTGAAACCATCTGGTCCTGGGCTTTTCTGTGTTGGGAGGATTTGATTACTGATTCAATCTCCATACTTATTGGTATACTCAGGTCTTCTATTTCTTCATGATTCAGTCTTGGTAGGTTGTATGTTTCTAAAAGTTTATTCCATTTATTCCAGTTAACCTAATTTGTTTCGCATATAATTGTTCACAGTAGTCTCTTGTGTTCTTTTATATTTAGTGGTCAGTTGTAATGTTAAAGAGTCTTGATAAGCAGAAAATACCACCTCCCTCCATAAGAGAGGAAAACTCAGTTTACCAAACATTTTTGCAGTTACACATGGACAGGAGATGCCAACGGTCAGATGACAACATGCCAGACTTTGACTCAGGATGTGGTGGCACAAAGGGGCTGAGGTGTACAGAATTCATTTGGTAAAGGTGGTGTGAGTAGGAGTAGTGCCATCCAGTTTCCAAGAGCACCAATGGTAGCAGTCCCAGCCCCAGGTTCCAGTGTCCAGCATCAGGAGGGTCACTAATGTGAACAGTGACATCTGTGCCCAGCTGCAGAGGCTGTGGTTCATATGTGGAACCCAGGTTAGAAAGGGATTGTGAATTCTGTTCCTGGCTGTTTTAGCTTCAGTCCTGTTCTGTGGCTTTCTCTGAAATAAAATGAGATACAATAATATACACAGTTATTTATATTTGTATTAGAAAATTTGGATTCCATTGTTTGTTCACAAGAAGTGAGTTGAGAAATCAATGTAGGTAATAGTTTCAGAGAGCAAGCATTTCGAGATTTCCTTTATGCTGAGCCAATAACCATTTCCTAAATCTTCCACCTGGCTATGCCCCATGGTACAGAAAATAACATGTATCTCCCAGAATCTGCCCTTTTCCTCCCAGAAAAAAAAAAAAAAATAACACAAATGTGGATTTAAGACTCCTGCCTCAACCACGCAGCTCTCTGTCATTGACATCAATAATTCCTAATTTGGCTGAGTCCCAGGTTTGCTTGTGAGCTTATAACAAAATATTCAGACCTCTTTCTAGACCCACCATCTCAGAATGTTTGCCCAGAACCAAGGAATTGCTTATTTAACAGGCCCTACATGTGAGGCTGATGGACAGCAATGTGGGAATTCTGGTCTATGTTCTTGCTACTAAGTGTGCTCTAAAGACCAGCAACATCAGCACCAAGCTTGTTATAAATTCAAAATAACATGCTCTATTGCAGACTGTCTTGATCTTAATAAGATGTCCAGGTGATTTCTGTGCACACTAAAGTTTGGGACTCCCTGGTCTATGTGTCTTCTACATGCAGAGCTAGAACTGTGCCTTCTGCTCTGGTGTGTGGTAGTCTGATCAGATCACTCAGCACTGGTGGGTCTAGGGTTCAGTCCTTCCTTTCTCTTCTATAATCATCATTCCTTTGGTGACTTCATCTGTAGTCAAGGCTTTAAATATCATTTATATGTGTCACCTCCCAATTCTCTAGGCAAGACATTTCTTCTAAATACTTACACATCTTGCCAGACTGAATTGCGTGTCATCTCTCTTCTCTTATGCTGTGAGCCCTTAGGAGGTGGGCATTATACTGGTACCTGTAACAATGATCTAGCAAACCTTTGTTGGATTCATGCTCCTACAAGGATCAGCTGATCAAAGCTAAGCAGCCTCACCATTCACTTTAATTGTACCTCTCACTGGCTTTGCCTTGATCTGCCATTCAAGGCCCTTCACACACTCTTTCAATGGTGCCAAGCAGATGGGAGACATTTAAAAAATATCAAATTACAATCTGTCCCCTGAATTCACTGCCAAATCCCACCCACACTACATTCTACTACTTGGAATATCTTTTATTTCCTTCATTAACTCAAATAATACACATCCATCACGTTTTGTACAAATTCCACCTCATTTATGCAACTCTCTCTGAGAACTGAGGTGATGCCTATGAACTTCAGTAAACTATTTCTCTCCTTCTCTTTTGACATTTAAGGAGTTTCTAGTCATTGTAATCTCTGAGTATTCATCAGAAGGTCAATAAACTTGACAGAAGTATGGTTCCACCCCAATTCATTGAAGACAAACACCAGGATATACGTTTCTGGTTCCCCACCTCTGGCACCCAAAAGATACAAGCTTAGCATGTATACATGACCCAATGAAACTGCTGAATTAATTAATGTAGTCATTAATTCATTGATAGCCCACAAACTTTGCCTCTTTGTCAAAGGACTGGGTCAGGCACACTCTAGAGTGATAAAGAGTTATTACCTGCCCCACCTGACCCAATAGGAACACTTTTTGAGAAGGCCTCCTACTCTGGGGGATTGGGGTGAACTGGTCCACACTGCTTCCCCCTGATTTCTCCCAGCATCTGCTTGCTTTTATGGGTGCTCTTTGTTCAGAACATGCTCCATGATTTGGTTGTACTATCATTGAACGTTCCTCAAATCTTCATCCAACTTGTGAAAATCAAATTGTTCCCATCACGAATGTAACTTGGTCCCTCCATCAACCACTGAACACAAGGCTTTACCTTTATCTTATGTCATAACAGATGAAGGCTTGGTTGTCCATGAAGCCAAGGGCAGTAGATGCAAGGACTCCTGGAGCTGGCTTGGACACAGCCAAGTAGAAATACTGTGGAGCATGTGCTCCTGAGGTAGGAAATAGAGACAGTGGACCTGAGCAAGCTCCAGTATTTATTGAGTGAGGACCCAGTTCCCAATGCATGAGGAATTAGTATGTATGTCCATGCACAAGAGTGTGTGATGTGCACATGTGTGTGATGACATGGTACACAAAACAATAGGAAGAAAACTGCACAAGTGAATTCAAATTCCATACAGAATATGCCCTGGGAGATTTCAGAGAAACAACATTTTTTAAAAAAGATGTTAGTACAGCACTTCAATAAGAAAAGATCTGACATCATAAAAATGGCGGGGTGAGGTGATCTTCTTGAAATCTCCCCTGGAATTTACAACAAATTGAACAACTATAACTCCACAAAGGATGCTCTGCACAGCAGACAAGCAAGACTAAGAGGCGCACTACTGAAATCACCTAAAGGTGGGCAAATTGCGCAAACAGGAGAGGAGGGAAGGGAGAAGTGCAGAGTAAGACTGCGCGGACGCAGGATGCAGACCTACCTCGGTGCTCCAAGCTTGCTGCATTCCAGAACTACCACAGCTGCAGAAGAAGGAAGAACTTGGACTGGTAGGGCTTGGCTTATGGCTCACAGGGCTGAGGGGACAGCATATAACACAGCTGAACCCAACGCTCATGACAGAGACCTCGGAGCAAAGACTGAGGGAAGAAGGCTGAAAATGGTGGTTTAAGCCCTCACTGCAGAGAACAGAAGCCTTAGGCACTGAGAATAGCTGCCTCCTCCATACCCTCCCAGAGCTCGCCCTGACCCCACCTGCCCAGTGCTAGAAGCAGTGTCAGATCAAAAGAACAGAATATTTGAATTTCTGAGTACTGTGGTTTGCAGACATGGACTCGCAGCCCAACTAATTCTGGCAAAGGGGAGGGAGCTGTGGAAGCAGGACTGGCTGTGGTGGTGGTCTCCACCATTGCTCTGGGCCACCTCTCACAACCCACCAGGCCCCTGTCCCCAACTAGCTAGATGAATCCATGCAGGAGTAAACAGAGCTTCTGAAACACATAGGCTCTGAATCTGGTGCAGGAAGAGGTTTGGAACTTCAGAGGCTCTCCACATGCCACCAGGGAGGTGGCGCCGTATGACCCAAGTGAACTCTTCACAGAGGAGAAGCCCGCCTTCCAGGGAATCCCCCTATTGTGTGAGAAGCTGGAATAGTGCAGAGAAAATAGAACACTACAGTGTGAGAGAGAATAAAAGGCTGCAGTTGGAAAGAAAATAGAACATTCTACCAACACCTACTGGAAAACCAAAGAAAAACCCTCTTTCTATCAACCTGTTGCAGAACCCTCTTTTGTAGATGTCCAGGAAGAAATAATAAATCATTAATTGCCATAAATAACCAAGGCAACAAGACAGCTAAGAAAGAAAATGAAAAGTCTCCAGAAAAGGAACTTAAAGATATGGAAATATGTGACTTAAATGACAGAGAATTCAAGATTGCAGTTATGAAAAAATTCAACAAGATGCAAGAAACAACAGAAAGGCAGTTTAATGAACTCAGAAACACAATCAAAGACAAAAGGAACATTTTACCAAAGAGATTGAAATTTTAAAAAAGAACCAAATAGTATTTCTGGAGATTAAGAACTCAATAAAAGAAATGAAGAATGAAATAGCCAGCTTAGGTAGTAGAGTTGACCAGATGGAGGAAAGAATCAGTGACATCAAAGATAGAAATCTGGAAATTACATGAATGGAAGAAGAAAGAGACTTGAGACTTAAAAGAAATGAAAGAACTCTACAAGAACTTTCTGACTCCATCAGAAAGAGCAATATAAGAATAATGGGCATACCAAAAGGAGAAGAAAGAAGGGAACAGAGAGACTATTCAAACCAATAGTCGATGACAACTTCCCAAACATGGGGAAAGAACTGGATCCTCAAATCCAAGAAGCAAATAGAACGAACATCTAATTACGTCAACCCCAACAGGCCTTCTCCAAGGCACATTGTATTGAAGCTATCAAAAATCAACGACAAAGAAAGAATTCTCAAGGCAGCCAGGGAAAACAAGACAATAAACTACAATGGAAAGCCCATTAGAATATCATCAGATTTTTCAGCAGAAACTCTACAACCCAGGAGGACCAAATATTCAAACTACTGAAAGAGAGAAATTATGAGCCAAGAATAATATATACAGCAAAGATATCCTTTAGATATGAAGGAGGAATAAAGACCTTTCCAGATATACAGAAGCTGAGGGAATTTTCTAACACACAATCTGTGCAACAAGAAACACTGAAGGAGGCTATTCGACCAGAATCGATAAGGATAATTTGTGGCAACCAAAACATAAAAGGGGGGAGAGGAAAGGCCTGAGCCAGAACACGAAAATGGAGAAAGTAAGCATGCTCAAGAAAATGGAATACTCTAAATATCAAACGTTCTTATACATAAACTTAACAGTAACCACTCAAAACAATCCAGAACTGAAATATATAACATAATAAAAGAAGAAATGGAAGGGAAAATCATAGAATGCCACCACACAGAAATAATAGACAACAACAAAAAGGCAAACAAACAATGGAGACACAGTCTTACCCAAAAACTGAAAATGGAATGATAGGAAATCCTCACATATCAATAATCACCCTAAATGTAAATGAACTAGACTCACCAAAAAACAGGCACAGAATAGCAGATTGCATCAAAAAACTAAACCCAACCATATGCTGTCTCCAAGAAACACATCTCAGCTACAAGGACAAACATAGACTCAAAGTGAAAGAGTGGAAATTGACACTCCAAGCAAATGGTACCCAACGAAAATCAGGTGTAGCAATACTGATATCAGATGAAACGGACTTCAGAATAAAAAAGATATCAAAAGACAAAGATGGACATTTCATAATGATAAAGGGGACTATACAATAAGAAGACATAACAATCATCAATATTTATGCCCCAATCAGGGAGCACCGAAATATACCAAGCAACTACTAACAGGACTAAAGGGAGAAATGGGCCAAACCACAATTATAGTAGGGAACCTAAATACATCGTTGACAGCTATGGATAGATCATCCAAACAGAAAATAAATAAAGAAATATCAGCCTTAAGAGACACATTAGATGAAATGGACAGAATTGACATTTGTAGAGAACTACATCCTAGAACATCAGACTATACATACTTCTCTAGAGACCATGGAACATTCTCAAGGATAGACCATGTATTGGGACATAAAACTACTCTCAGTATTTTTGAGATTGAAATTATATCAAGCATATTTTCTGATCACAAGGCTTTGAAATTGGATATCAACTGCAAAAAGAAAGCAGGAAAACCCATATATATGGGGAGATTAAACAGCATACTTTTAAAGAATGACTGGGTCAAAGAAGAAATAAGAGGAGAGATCAAAAGATACATAGCAGCAAAAGACAATGAAAATACATCCTACGAAAATTTTGGGGATGCAACAAACACAGTTTTAGGAGGAAAATTTATATCCTATCTAAAGAAAGGAGAAAAATCCCAAATAAATCACCTCATGTTACACATTAAAGAACTAAAAAAGAAGAACAAATGAGACCCAAAGTGAGTAGAAGTGAAGAAATAATGAAAATCAGAGCAGAACTAAATGAAATACAGAACAAAAAGAGAATACAAAAAAATAACACAACAAGAGCTGGTTCTTTGAAAAGATTAATAAAATTGACAAACCCTTGACTAGACTCACTAAGATAAAAAGAGAAAAGACATAAATAAACAAAACCAGAAATGAGAGAGGGGATGTTACCACGGATGCCACAGAAATACAAAAGTTTATCCAAGAATACTATGAAGGATTACATGCCACCAAATTCAATAACCTAGAAGAAATGGAGATGTTTTTAGAAACATATAGCCGTCCGAGGCTAAATCACGAAGAATTGGAAAATCTAAATAGATTGAACAACAGTAAGGAAACAGAATCAGTCATCCAAAACCTTCCCAAAAGCAAAAGTCCGGGACCAGATGGCTTCACTAGTGAATTCTACCAAACATTCAAAGAGGATCTAATACCTGTCCTACTCTCCAAAAAACTGAAGAAGAGACAATACTCCCTAACTCATTTTATGAGGCCAACATTACCCTGATATCAAAACCTGGTAAGGACAACACAAAAAAAGAAAACTACAGACCAATATCTCTGATGAATACAAATGCAAAAATCCTAAGCAAAATTCTAGCAGATCGAATGCAACAATGCATTAAAAAGATTATACATCATAACCAAGTGGGGTTCATCCCAGGGGCACAGGATGGTTCAACAAATTGATCAATGTGACACATCACATAAACAAAGAAAGAGACAATTATAATATGATTATATCAATAGATGCAGAGAAAACATTTGACAAGATACAACATACATTTATGATTAAAACACTTAATAAAATGGGTATAGATGGAAAATACGTTAACATAATAAAGGCCACATATAACAAACCCTCAGATAACATAAAATGGTGAAAACCTGAAACCCTTTGCTCTATGTTCAGGAACATGACAGAGCTGTCCCCTATCACCTCTGATTTTCAACACAGTGTTGGGAGTACTCGCCAGAGCAATCAGGCAAGAGAAAGAAATAAAAGGCATCCAAATTGGGAATGAAGAAGTTAAACTGTCACTTTTTGCAGATGACATGATGCTATATATAGCAAACCCTAAAGACTCCACCAAAAAGCTATTAGAAACAATAAATGAATACAGTCAAGTTGCCAGCTACAAAATCAATGTACAAAAGTCCATTGCATTCCTTATACTAACTAAATATTCCATTATTCCTTATATGAAATCTCAGAAAAAGAAATTTAAAAAAAAAAAACAATTTCTCTTGCAATTGCAACAAAAAGAATAAAATACCTACGAATAAACTTAACCAAGGATGTGAAAGACTTATATACTGAAAATTATAAGACATTTTTAAAAGAAATTGAAGAAGTCACAAAGAAATGAAAAGAAATTCCATGTTCATGTATTTGGAGAATCAACATAGTTAACATGGCCATATTACCCAAAGCAATATACAGATTTAATACAATCCCCATCAAAATCCCAATGGAATTTTTTAAAGAAATAGAACAAAAAAATCATCAGATTTGTTTGGAACCACAAAAAACCTCGAATAGCCAAAGCAATCTTAAGAAAAAAGAACAATGCTGGAGGTATCACACTCCCTGACTTTAGCTTGTACTACAGGATAACAATAATCAAAACAGCATGGTACTGGCAGAAAAACAGACATGTAGACCAATGGAATAGAATTGAGAACCCAGAAATAAAACCACATAAATATGGACAGATAATTTTTGACAAAGAAACTAAAAACATACAATGAAGAAAAGACAGCCTCTTCAATAAATGGTGCTGACAGAATTAGAAAGCCACGTGCAAAAGAATGAAACTGGACTGCTATCTGTCACCATGTACCAAAATTAATTCAAAATGGATCAAAAACTTAAGCATAAGACCTGAAACAATAAACTGCATAGAAGAAAACATAGGTACTAAACTTATGGACCTTGGGTTCAAAAAGCATTTTATGAATTTGACTCCAAAGGCAAGGTAAGTAAAAGCTAAAATAAATGAATGGGACTATATCAAACTTAAAAGCTTCTGCACAGTAAAAGAAACCATTGACAAAATAAAGAGGCAACCAACTGAATGGGAGAAGGTTTTTGCAAACAGTGCCTCCGATAAGGGGCTAATATCCAAAATATACAAGGAACTCATGAAACTCAACAACAAAAAAACAAACAACCCAATTGAAAAATGGACAGAGGAACTGAAGAGACATTTCTCCAAAGAGGACATACAAATGGCAAATAGACATATGAAATAATGCTCAACATCACTAATCATCAGAGAAATGCAAATAAAAACCACAATGAGATGTCACCTCACCCCAGTTAGAATGGCTGTCATCAACAAGACAAATAGTAACAAGTGTTGGAGAGGCTGTGGAGAAAAAGGAACCCTCATACACTGTTGGTGAGAATGCAGATTGGTGCAGCCGCTATGGAAGGCAGTGTGGAGGTTCCTCAAAAAATTACGAATAGAATTACCATATGACCCAGCAATCCCTCTCCTGGGTATCTACCCAAAAAATCTGAAAACATTTTTCCATAAAGAAAAGTGTGCTCCAAAGTTCATTGCAGCTTTGTTTACGGTGGCCAAGACATGGAAACAACCAAAATGTCCTTCGATAGATGAATGGATAAAGAAGTTGTGGTATATATACACAATGGAATTCTATTCAGCGGTAAGAAAAGTTGAAATAGGACCATTTGTGACAACATGGGTGGATCTTGAGAGTATAATGCTAAGCGAAATAAGCCAGACAGAAAAAGCAGAGAACCATATGATTTCACTGATATGTGGTATATAAACCAAAAACAACAAAAGAACAAGGCAAACAAATGAGAAACAAAAACTCATAGACACAGACAATAGTTCAGTGGTTACCAGAGGGTAAGGGGGGAGAGGGGTGGGAGATGAGGGTAAAGGGGGATCAAATATATGGTGATGGAAGGAGAACTGACACTGGGTGGTGAACACACAATGTGATTTACAGATGATGTAATATAAAATTGTACACCTGAAATCTATGTAACTTTACTAACAATTGTCACCCCAATAAACTTTAATTTAAAAAATGCCATTGGTATTTTGATAGGGATTGCATTGAATCTATAGATTGTTTTGGATAGTATGGACATTTTAACTATATTAATTCTTCCTATCTATGAGCATGGTATATGCTTCCACTTATTTGTATCTTCTTCAATTTCTGTCTTCAGTGTCTTATAGTTTTCGGAGTACAGGTCTTTTACCTCCGTGGTTAAATTTATTGCTAGGTATTTTATTCTTTTTGATGCAATTGTAAATGGGATTGTTTTCTTAATTTCTCTTTATGAGAGTTCGATGTTGGTGTATAAAAAAACAACTGATTTCTGAATATTGATTTGTATCTTGCTACTTTGCTGAGTTCACTTATCAGTTCTGGTAGTTTTTTCATGGAATCTTTAGTAACTTTGCTAACAATTGTCACCCCAACAAACTTTAATTTTTTAGTTTGTTAAAATAATTGTTTTAAAGTTACATAGATTTCAGGTGTTCAATTCTGTGTAATTTTTTCAAAAAAGGGGTTCTCTATATATAGTACCATGTCATCTGCAAATAAGTTACTTCTTTCTTTTTCCAGTTTTACTTCTTGCTTTCCAAACTGGATGCATTTTATTTCTTTTCTAGTCTGATTGCTGTCGTTAGAACATCCAATACTGTGTTGAATAAAAATAATGAAAGTGGACGGACACCTTGGTCTTTTTCCTGATCTGAAGGAAAATGCTATTACATATAACTGTTTTTCATTGAGCTGTGAGTTTGTCATATATGGCCTTTTGTATGGTGAGGTATGTTCCATCTGTTTCCACTTTGCTGAGAATTTTTGTCATAAATGGATGCTGGATTTTGTCAAATGCTTTTTCTACATCTATTGATATAATCATATGGTTTTTATCCTTTATGTGGTGTATTATGTTACTTGGTTTGTAGATATTTAACCACACTTACATCCCAGGAATAAATCCCACTTGAACACGGTTTTTGACCTTTTTAATGTATTGCTGAAGTCAGTTTGCTAATATTTTATTGAGTATTTTTGCATCTAGTGCATCAGGGACATTTGCCTATGTTTTCTTTGTTGTTGTTGTTGTTTTTGTTTATTATTTTGTCTTTGTCTGGTTTTAAAATCAGGATAATGCTGGCCTTGTAGAATAAGCTTGGGAGCCTTTCTTCTTCTTGAATTTTTTGAATAGTTTAGAAAGGATAGGTGTTAACTCTTTTATTGAATGTTTGGTAAAATTTACCTTTGATGCCATCCAGTCCAGGACTTTTGCTTCTTGTGAGTCTTTGATTACTGATTCGATTTTGTTAGTAGTTATCAGTCTGTTTAGATTTTCTGCTTTTTCTTGAGTCAGTCTTAGAATATTGTATGTTTCTTGGAATATATCACTTGCTTCCAGATTGTCCAATATAATTGTTCATAGTATTTTCTTATAATATTATAATCCTTTATTTCTGTGGTGTCAATTGTCACTTCTTTTACTTCTGATTTTATTTACTTGGGTCCTTTTCTTTTTCCCGAGTCTTGCTAAAGGTTTATGAATTTTGTTTTTATCTTCTCAAACAACCAGCTCTTGGTTTCATTAAACTTTTGTTTTTGTTTTTTTGTAGACTCTATTTCATTTATTTCTGCTCTTTATTATTTACTTCCTTCTACTCACTTTGGATCTGTTTGTTCTTCTTTATCTAGATCCTTTAAGTGTAAGATTAGACTGTTTGAGATTTTTGTTTGTTTGTTTCTTGAGGTAGGATTGTATTGCTATGAATTTCCCTCTTAGATCTCTTTTGGCTGTGTCCTATAGATTTTGGGTCATTGTGTTTCGTTTTCATTTATCTAAAGGTATCTTTTGATTTCTACCTTAATTTCATTGGTAACCCACTCATTGTTAAGTAGCAAGTTATTTATCCCCCATGTGTTTGTGTTTTTCAATTTTATTCTTGTGTTCATACCATT
Organism: Rhinolophus ferrumequinum; assembly: GCF_004115265.2. NCBI lineage: Eukaryota > Metazoa > Chordata > Mammalia > Chiroptera > Rhinolophidae > Rhinolophus > Rhinolophus ferrumequinum. The sequence goes on from NC_046286.1 coordinate 1,066,428, forward strand.
GTTTTATTTCATACCATTGTAGTTGGAGAAGATGCCTAATATAATTTCAAACTTCTCAAATTCGTTGAGACTTGTTTTGTGGCCTAATATATTGTCTATCCTGAAAAATGTTCCGTGTGAGCTTGAAAACAATGTATATTGTGCTGCTTTGGGATTAAATGTCTGAAAATATGAAATAAATCTATCTGGTCTAATCTGTCATTTAAGGTCACCATTTCCTTTTTCATTTTCTTACTGGATGATCTATTGATTAGTGTCAATGGGGTGTTAAAGTCCTCTACAATTACTGTATTACTGTTAATCTCTCCCTTTATGTACGTCAGTATTTGTTTTATAAATGTAGGTGATCCTTCGTTGGGTGTGTAAATGTTTACAAGAGTTATATCCTCTTGTTAGACTGATCTCTTTATAATTACGTAGTGTCCTTTTTCTTTTGTTTTAAAGTCTATTTTGTCTAAGTATTGTTACCCCAGCTTTTTTTTTCCCATTTGCATGCAATATCTTTTTCTTTTTCTTTCTTTTTTTTAATTTATTGGGGTGACAATTGTAAGTAAAATTACATAGATTTCAGGTGTACAATTCTGTATTACATCATCTATAAATCCCATTGTGTGTTCAGCACCCAGAGTAAGTTCTCCTTCAATCACCCTATATTTGATACCCCTTACCTTCATCTCCCACCTCCCACACCCCTTACCCTCTGCTAACCACTAAACTGTTGTCTGTGTCTATGAGTCTTGTTTCTCATTTGTTTGTCTTGTTCTTTTGTTGTTTTTGGTTTATATACCACATATCAGTGAAATCATATGGTTCTCTGCTTTTTCTGTCTGACTTATTTCGCTCAGCATTAAAATCTCAAGATCTGTCCATGTTGTCACAAATGGTCCTATTTCATCTTTTCTTACTGTCGAATAGTACTCCATTGTGCATATATACCACGACTTCTTTATCCATTCATCTATTGAAGGACATTTTGCTTGTTTCTATGTCCTGGCCACTGTAAACAAAGCTGCAATGAACATTAGAGCCCACGTTTCTTTCTGTATAAATGTTTTCAGATTTTTTGGGTAGATACCCAGGAGAGGGATTGCTGGGTCATATGGTAGTTCTATTCGTAATTTTTTGAGGAACCTCCACACTGCCTTCCATAACGGCTGCACCAGTCTGCATTCCCACCAACAGTGTATGACGGTTTCTTTTTCTCCACAGCCTCTCTCACACTTGTTACTATTTGTCTTGTTGATGATAGCCATTCTGACAGGGGTGAGATGATATCTCATTGTGGTTTTTATTTGCATTTCTCTGATGATTAGTGATGTTGAACACTTTTTCAAATGTCTACTTGCCATTTGTTTGTCCTCTTTGGAGAAATGTCACGTCAGGTCCTCTGTCCATTTTTCAATTGGGTTGTTTGTTTTTTTTTCTGGTTGAGTTGCAGAGTTCCTTGTATATTTTGGATATTAGCCCCTCATCAGAGGCACTGTTTGCAAAAATCTCCCATTCAGTTGGTTGCCTCTTTATTTTGTCGATGGTTTCTTTTACTGTGCAGAAGCTTTTAAGTTTCATATAGTCCCATTCGTTTATTTTAGCTTTTACTTTCCTTGCCTTTGGAGTCAAATTCATAAAATGCTCTTTGAACCCAAGGTCCATAAGTTTAGCACCTATGTTTTCTTCTATGCAGTTTATTGTTTCAGGTCTTATGCTTAAGTCTTTGATCCATTTTGAATTAATTTTGGTACATGGTGACAGATAGCAGTCCAGTTTGATTCTTTTGCACGTGGCTTTCCAATTCTCCCAGCACCATTTATTGAAGAGGCTGTCTTTTCTCCATTGTATGTTTTTAGTTTCTTTGTCAAAAATTATCTGTCCATATTTATGTGGTTTTATTTCTGGGTTCTCAATTCTATTCCATTGCTCTATGTATCTGTTTTTCTGCCAATACCATGCTGTTTTGATTATTGTTATCCTGTAGTACAAGCTAAAGTCAGGGAGTGTGATACCTCCAGTATTGTTCTTTTTTCTTAACTACTATGGCTATTCGGGGTCTTTTGTGGTTCTATTCCATTGCTCTATGTATCTGTTTTTCTGCCAATACCATGCTGTTTTGATTATTGTTATCCTGTAGTACAAGCTAAAGTCAGGGAGTGTGATACCTCCAGTATTGTTCTTTTTTCTTAACTACTATGGCTATTCGGGGTCTTTTGTGGTTCCAAAAAATATAATGATTTTTTGCTCCATTTCTTTAAAAAATGCCATTAGGGGCCGGCACGGTGGCTCAGGCGGTTGGAGCTCCGTGCTCCTAACTCTGAGGCTGCCGGTTCTATTCCCACATGGGCCAGTGGGCTCTTAACCACAAGGTTGCCAGTTCAATTCCTCGAGTCCTGCAAGGGATGGTGGGCTGCGCCCCCTGCAACTAGCAATGGCAACTGGACATGGAACTGAGCTGCGCCCCCCACAACTAAGACTGAAAGGACAACAACTTGACTTGGAAAAAAGTCCTGGAAGTACCCTTTCCCCAATTAAAAAAAAAAATCTTAAAAAAAATGCCATTAGGATTTTGATGGGGATTGTATTAAATCTGTATATTGCTTTGGGTAATATGGCCATTTTAACAATGTTGATTCTTCCAATCCATGAGCATGGAATGTCTATCCATTTCTTTGTGTCTTCTTCAATTTCTTTTAAAAATGTCTTATAGTTTTCAGCATATAGGTCTTTCACATCCTTGGTTAAGTTTATTCCTAGGTATTAAATTCTTTTTGTTGCAATTGCAAAAGGAATTGTTTTTTGTATTTCTTTTTCTGAGATTTAATTGTTAGTATACAGGAATGCAATGGACTTTTGTAAGTTGATTTTGTGGCCAGCAACTCTATTGTATTTGCTGATTGTTTCTAATAGCTTTTTGGTGGAGTCTTTAGGGTTTACTATATACAGTATCATGTCATCTGCAAAGAGTGACAATTTAACTTCTTCATTCCCAATTTGGATGCCTTTTATTTCTTTCTCTTGCTTAATTGCTCTGGCAAGAACTTCCAACACTATGTTGAAAAGCAGATGGTATAAGGGACAGCCATGTCATGTTCCTGAACGTAGAGAAAAGGGCTTCAGTTTTTCACCATTAATTATGAGATTAGCTGAGGGCTTGTCATATATAGCCTTTATTATGTTAAGGTATTTTCCTTCAATACCTATTTTGTTAAGTGTTTTAATCATAAATGGATGTTGTGTCTTGTCAACTGCTTTTTCTGCATCAATTGATATAATCATATGATTTTTGTCCTTTATTTTGTTTATGTGATGTATCACATTGATGGATTTGTGGATGTTGAACCATCCTTGTGCCCTGGGGATGAACCCCACTTGGTCGTGATGAATGATCTTTTTAATGCATTGTTGTATTCGATTTGCTAGAATTTTGTTTAGGATTTTTGCATCTGTATTCATCAGAGATATTGGTCTGTAGTTTTCTTTTTTTGTGTTGTCCTTTCCAGGTTTTGGTATCAGGGTAAGGTTGGCCTCATAAAATGAGTTAGGGAGTACTGTCTCTTCTTCAATTTTTTGGAAGAGTTTGAGCAGGATTGCTATTAGATCCTCTTGGAAGGTTTGGTAGAATTCACTAGTGAAGCCATCTGGTCCTGGACTTTTGCTTTTGGGAAGGTTTTGGATGACTGATTCAATTTTGTTACTGGTGATTGGTCTCTTTTGATTTTCCAGTTCTTCATGGTACAGCCTAAGAAGGCTATATATTTCTAAGAACTTGTCCATTTCTTCTAGGTTATTGAAGTTAGTGGTATATAGTCCTTCATAGTATTCTTGGATAATCCTTTCTATTTCTGTGGTGTCCGTGATAACTTCCCCTTTTTTGTTTCTGATTTTGTTAATTAGTGTCTTCTCTCTTTTTATCTTGGTGAGTCTAGCCAACGGTTTGTCAATTTTGTTAATCTTTTCAAAGAACCAGCTCTTTGTCACATTAATTTTTTCTATTGTCTTTTTGTTCTCTATTTCATTTAGTTCTGCACTGATTTTTGTTGTTTCCTTTCTTCTTTGGGTTTGACCTTGGGTTTCATTTGTTCTTCTTTTTCTAGTTCTTTATGGTGTAACATGAGGTTACTTATTTGGGATTTTTCTTGTTTCTTGAGATAGGCCTGTAACGATGTAAGTTTCCCTCTTAAAACTGCTTTCGCTGCATCCCAAAAATTTTGGTAGGATATATTTTCATTGTCATTTGTTTCTATATATCTTTTGATCTCTCCTCTAATTTCTTCTTTGACCTTGTCATTCTTTAAAAGTATGTTGTTCAATCTCCATGTATTTGTGTTTTTTCCTGCTTTTCTTTTGCAGTTGATATCCAATTTCAAAGCCTTGTGATCAAACAATATGCTTGGTATGATTTCAATCTTCTTAAATTTGCTGAGGCTGATTTTATGTTCCAATATATGGTCTATCCTTGAGAATGTTCCATGTACACTAGAAAAGAATGTATAGTCTGATGTTTTAGGATGAAGTGCTCTATGTATGTCAATTATGTTCATTTCATCTAATGTGTCATTTAGAGCTGTTATTTCATTATTTATTTTCTGTTTGGATGATCTATCCGTAGCTGTCAATGATGTATTTAAGTCCCCTAGTATAATTGTGTTTTGGTCAATTTCTCCCTTTAGTGCTCTTAGTAGTTGCTTGGTATATTTCGGAGCTCCCTGATTGGGGGCATAAGTATTGATGACTGTTATGTCTTCTTGTTGTATCGTCCCCTTTATCATTATGAAATGTCCATCTTTGTCTCTTGTTACCTTTTTCACCCTGAAGTCTGTTTCATCTGATATCAGTATGGCTACACCTGATTTTCTCTGGATACCATTTGCTCAGAGCGTCAATTTTCACCCTTTCACTTTGAGTCTATGCTTGTCCTTGTAGCTGAGATGTGTCTCTTGGAGACAGCATATGGTTGGGTTTCGTTTTTTGATCCAATCTGCTACTCTGTGCCTTTTTATTGGTGAGTTCAGTCCGTTTACATTTAGGGTGATTATTGATATGTGAGGATTTCTTGTCATTCTACCTTTAGTTTTCTGGTAAGGCTGTGTCTCCATTGTTTCTTTCCCTTTTAGTTGTTGTCTATTATTTCTGTATGATGGTATTCTATGATGTTTTTTCTGTTTCTTCTTTTATTACAGTATATATTTCAGTTCTGGATATTTTTTAAGTTTATGTAAAAGAAAGTTTGATATTTAGAGTATTCCATTTTCTTCAGCATGCTTACTTTCTCCATTCCCATATTCTAGTTCAGGACTTTACTCTCCCCCTTTTTATGTTTTGGTTGCCGTGTCATTTCCAGGTTTCCATCTTCGATGTCACTGATTCTTTCCTCCATCTGGTCAACTCTACTACCTAAGATGGCTATTTCATTCTTAATTTTTTCTATTGAATTCTTAATCTCCAGAATTTCTATTTGCTTCTTTTTTAAAATTTCAATCTCTGTCGTAAAATGCTCATGGTGTTCTCTGATTGTGTTTCTGAGTTCATTAAAATGCCTTTCTGTGTTTTCTTGCATCTCGTTGAGTTTTTTCAGAACTGCAATCTTGAATTCTCTGTCATTTAAGTCACATATTTCCCTATCTTTAAGTTCCTTTTCTGGAGACTTTTCACTTTCTTTCTGAGCTGTCTTGTTGCCTTGGTTATTCATGGCAATTAGTGATTTATTATTTCTCTTCCTAGACATCTACAGGAGTGGCTTCTGCAACAGGTTGATAGGAAGAGGTCTTTGTTTTGTTTTCCAGTACTTGTTGGGAGAATGATTTATTTTCTCTCCAACTGCAGCCTTTTTTTCTCTCTCACATGGTAGTGTTATGTTTTCTCTGCACTATTCCAGCTTCTCACACAATGGGGGGATTCCCTGAGAGTTGGGCTTCTCCTCTGTTAATACTTCTCCTGGGTCACAGGGCACAGTGTCTGTGTGGGTATGCAAGAGCTTTTGAAGTTCCAAAGCTCTTCCTGCACCAGATTCAGAGCCCGTATGTTTCAGCAGTTCTGTTTACTCCTGCAGGGATCTGCCCAGATAGGTGGGGCCAGGGGCGGGGTGAGTTGTGAGAGGTGGCCCAGAGCAATGGCTGCAACCACCAGCACATCTGGTCTGTTTTCCACAGCTCCCTCCCCTTTGCCGGAACTAGTTGGGCTGCAAATCTGTGTCTGTGGTCCACAGTTCTCAGAACTGCAAATATTGTGTTCTTTTGATCTGACACTGCTACTGTTCTGCTTCTAGCACTGGGCAGGTGGGGGCATGGTGAGCTCCGGGAGGGTAAGGAGGGGGCTGCTAGTCTCAGTGCCTAAGGCTACTGTTCCCTGCCCAGCTGTGAGGGCTTAAATGACCATCTTCAGCTTTCTTCCCTCAGTCTTTTCTCCGAGGTCTCTGTCATGAGCGTTGGGTTCAGCCGTGTTACATGCTGTCCCCTCAGCCCTGTGGGCCATAAACGGAGCCCTAGCAGTCCGAGTTCTTCCCTCTCCCGCAGCTGCAGTAGTTCCATGATGCAGCGAGCTCAGTGCACTGAGCTAGGTCTGCATCCTATGCCCGCGCAGCTTCGTCTCCACACTTCTCCCTTCCCTCCTCCCCTGCTGGCGTGATTCGCACACCTTTAGGTGAATTCAGTAGTGGGTCTCGTCGTCTTGCTTGTCTGTTGTGCAGGGAGTCCTTTGTGGAGTTATAGTTGTTCGATTAGTTGTAAATTCAAGGAGAGATTTACAGAGGCTCACCTCACGCCGCCATTTTGATGACGTCCCTACCGCAATATCTTTTTCCATTCCTTTGCTTTCAGTCTGAATGTGTCTTTCAATCTGAAATGGGTAGACAGCATATGTGTAGGTCTTGTTTCTTATCCATTCAGTCACCCCATGTCCTTTGATGGAAACATTTTATCCATTTACATTTAAAGTGATTATTGATAGATGTGTAGTTATTGTCATCTTATTATTCATATTTATGTTTTTTCTTCTTCTTGAAAAAGTCTTTTTAACATTTCTTGTAATACTGGTTTGGTAGTAATGCACTCCTTTAGCTTTTTTTTTTTTTTCTTTTTTTGTCTGGGAAGCTCTTTTTCTCCTTTGATTCTAATGATAGCCTTGCTGGGTAGAATCACCTTGGATGTAGGTCCTTGCTTTTCATCACTTTAGATATTTTGTGCTAATCCCTTCTGGCCTGCAAAGTTTCTGTTGAGAAATCAGCTGATGGGAGCTCCCTTGTAGGTGACTAACTGCTTTTCTCTTGCTGCTTTTAAAATTTTGCTTATCCTTAAACTTCGGCATTTTAATTATGATGTGCCTTGGTCTGGGCTTTGAGTTTATCTTGCTTGGGACTTTCTTTGCTCCCTGGACTTGTGTGTCTATTTATTTCACCGGGTTAGGGAAGCTTTCGGTTTTCAAGCCCTTGCTCTCTCTTCTCCTTCTGGTACCCTTATGATGCAAATGTTGGTATGCTTGATGCTGTCCCAGAGGTCTCTTAAACTCTCCTCACTTTTTTTTGTTTGTTTGTCTTTTCTTTTTGCTGTTCTGATTGGGTATTTTCCACTACCTTGTCTTCCAAATCACTGATCCTCTGCTTCATCTAATGGGCTGTTAATTCCTTCTAGTTTATTTTTCATTACTGCTATTGCATTCTTAATTTCAGAATGGGTCTTCTTAATGGTTTCTATGTCCTTTTTATGTTTGCTATCTCTTTTTTGAGATTATCATTGAGTTAATCTATTCTATCATTGAGTTAACCAAGTTCTTTGAGCATCCTTATAACTATTGTTTTGAACTTTGTATCAAGTAGACTGCCTGCCCCCATTTCATCTAGTTATTTTTCTGGAGTTTTCTCCTATTTTTTTCATTTGGGACATGTTTCTTTGTCTTCTCATTTTGGCTGCCTCTCTGTGTTTGTTTCTCTGTATTAGGTAGATGTGCTATGTCTCCCAGTCTTGGCAGGGCGGCCTTCTATATTAAGTGTCATGTGGCACCCAGTGACACCGTCTCCCTTGTCACCTGAGCCAAGTGGTACAGGAGTGTCCCTTGTGTAGACTGTGTGCCTTCTGTTGTAGTTGAGTGTTGATTGCTGTTGGCATGTCAGTGGGTGGGGTTGTTCCTCAGGCTGACTGGTTATGAGGACTGGCTATAACCATAGTAGGGGCTGACCCATGGAGCAAGATTTGCCCCAGGAGGGCTCTGGTGCCTGCTGTGTATTTTGTTTATGGAGCTAATTGGGTGGTGCTGTGTTTTGTCTGTAGCCAAACACTGGGCATGTTGGTTCTGGGGCCTCTTGTAGAATCTTTTTAGTTTGGTGTAATCCCAGTTGTTTGTTTTTGCTTTTGTTGCCTTTTTTTTTGAAGTCAGATTCAAAAAAATCATTGCTTACACCAATATCAAGGATCTTACCATATATGTTTTCTTCTAGTTTTATAGTTTCAGATCTTAAGTGCAAGTCTTTAACCTATTTTAATTTTTGTGTACGGTGTAAATAGTAGTCTAGTTTTATTTTTTTTGTGGCTGTCTAATATTCCCAACATCATTTATTAAAGAGACTGTTCTTCCCCGTTGTATTTTCTTGGCTCTCCTGTAGTAAATAAATTTACCATATATGCCTTATATGGGTTTAATTTTGTCCCATTAATCTGTGTCTGTTTTTATGACAATACCATATTGTTTGATTACTAAAGCTTTGTAATATAGTTTGATATCAGGGAGCATGATACCTCCAACTTTGTTTTTTCTCAAGATTGTTTTGGCTATTCGGGGTCTTTTGTGGTTCCACTCAAATTTTAGGATTGTTTGTTCTACTTCTGTGAAAAATGTCATTGGAATTTTGATAGAAATTGCATTGAATCTGTAGATTGCTATGGGTAGTATGGACATTTTAACAATATTAATTTTTCCAATCCATGAGCACAGAATATATTTCCATTTATTTTGTGTCTTCTTCATTTTCTTTCACCAATGTCTTATAGTTTTCACTGTACAGGTCTTTCACTTCCTTGGCTAAAGTTATTCCTAGGAATTTTATTCTTTTTGATGCAATTGTAAATAGGATTTTCTTAATTTCTCTTTCTCATAGTTCATTATTAGTGTATAGAAATCCAACTGATTTTTGTATTTTTGTATATTTTGTATTCTGCAACTGTACTGAATTTATTCTGGTTTTGTTTGTTTGTTTGTTTGTTTTGTGGAGTCTTTAGGAACTCCACCAAAGAATATATATACATATTTTTCTTGTCATCTGCAAATAGTGATAATTTTACTTTTTCCTTCCCAATTTGAATTCCTTTTATTTCTTTTTCTTACTTAATTGCTGTGGTTAGGACTTCCAGTACTATGCTGAATAAAACTGGTAAGAGTGAGCATCCTTGTTTTTTTCCTGATTTTAGAGGAAAACCCTTCATCTTTCACCATTAAATATGATGTTAACTGTGGCTTGTCATATATGGCCTTTATTATGTTGAGGTATCGTCCCTCTATAACCACTTTGTTGAGTTTATCATCATCAATTGATGTTGAATTTTGTGAAATGCTTTTTATGCATCTATTTGAGATGATCATATGATTTTTATCCTTTATCTTGTTTATGTGGTATATCACCTTGATTGATTTGCAGATGCTGAACTATCCTTGCATCCCTACAACAGATCCCTCTTGATAATTGTGTATAATATTTTAATCTATTGTTGGATTTGGTTTGCTAAAATTTTGTTGAGAATTTTTACATCTCTGTTCATCAGGGATATTGGCCTATAATTTTCTTCTTTTAGCCTGTTTATGTTTTGGTATCAGGATAATGCTAGCCTCATAGAGTAATTTTGAAAGCGTTCCTTCCACTTCTCTTTTGTGGAATAGTTTGAGAAAGATTGGTATTAATTATTCTTTGAATGTTTTGTGGATTTCACCAGCAGAGCAATGTGGTCCTGGACTTTTGTTTGTTTGGAGGTTTTTAATTACAGATTGAATCTCTTTGTTAGTAATCAGTCTGTACAGACTTCCTATTTCTTCATAATTTAGTCTTTGTAGATCATGTTTTTAGGAATTTATTTCTTCTAGGTTGTCAATTGTGTTGGCATAAAATTGTTTGTAGTAGTCTCATAAACTTTTGTATTTCTATGCTATCAGTTGTAACTTCTCCTATGTCTTTTCTGATTTTGAATCCTCTTTTTTTCTTGGTGAGTCTAGCTAAAGTTTTGTCAGTTTTGTTTATCTTTTCAAAGAACCAGCTTCGTTACTTTGATATTTTCTATTGTCTTTTTACTATTTCATTTATTTCTGCTCTAATTTTTTGTTATTTGCTTCCCTTTACTAACTTTGAGTTTCATTTCTTTTTTGGGGGAGTTCGGGGGTATTGTGGTTTTTTTCTAGTTTCTTGAGGTATATAGTTAGATTGTTCCTCCTTTTGTATGCTAAATTTCATACACATTTACGATTTGTTAGATTCTGAGTAACAAATACAGAATTCCATCATCTACCCAACAAGTTATTCGTATTCTTTTATGGGTCATATTCATTGCACCCCCAGGATCAGATGATTCCCTCTTTCTTCTCTAGAACCAGATGCAAACCTAGAAACAGCAGGCTGTGTCTGAATACAGACAGACTTGGGAGCTCTTCAAAGCTCAGGAGCACCTCTTCCTGGCCCAAATGAGGCACTGGAGGAACTCACTGGTGGAAAACATGAATGTCACCAAAGTATGCAAAGAACCGACCTATCTTGGCAGAATGATAAGTAAGTTGGAGAAGGAGAGTTCTCATCAGGAATGGAGATCCTTAAAGACACAAAAGACTCGTCTACTCCTTTTTCCCCACATTCCTCTTTCTTTTCCATCTTTACCACCATCATCACCGACATCACAAGTGATGTTCCTATCATATTATTCAAAGTCCCGGTGGTCCGAAAAGATTTAATATAAGATGTAGAAGTGATAGGATTATACTAAAGGTTTGAGCAGCCTTTGTCACTTTCACAAACAATCAAAAAGGGCACAAGGATGGGGAAAGTGAGCTCTGTTTTCTTTTTTTCCCTCTAAGATATGAAGAAATCAGACAAAAGGTAAGATTCCCCTTGCTCACCCTGTACATAATTTCCCAGTATAACTGAATCTCACTCTTCCCTCAAATATTACTGTTGGCACACAGTAACCCAAATACCTGATTTCATCAAAAGGCTATTCTACGTGGAGACATGGAGGTAGATGTGACTGCATGACTATTAGAGGAAGCTTTTTTCAACTTCTGGTTTCCATGAGGAGGGACTTTCCCTCAGACGACATATAGCCTCTCTCCATCCTTTACTCTGGAGCTCAGAAAAGGTGGAGTGCCTTACTTATATAACTAGCAAATGGAGGGGAACTAGCTCAGCATGTCCCGGGAGAAAGCCTGCAACAAACCCTATTCCCCTCTGCTCCTTCTTGCTGGAAACTATGGCATATTCTGTCCAGGGAGGACTGTCCTGGGCCAGTGCTGCCATGATGGAATGTGTGCGTTAACTAATTCTGGGTTTCAATACTAAGAAACCATTTGGGTCTCACTAATCTATGTCCATCAACTTAGATCTGTCCTAGAAATAATTGTATCTCCCATCTGCCTTATTCTATTTCTTAACTTGTTGGGGAAGAGAGGGTCTATTTATCAAAGGCCCCCTCACAGATGACAACAATAACTATCTCTCAGGCTTAAGGATCCTCTGACTATGAGAGAATATCTCGGGGTTATCTATTAATAATACCTGTCCTTCCTTTCCCTTAGGTGGAAGGGCATGATGTTTCCAATCCCAATAGCTGTGTTCCCAGCCCTTGAAAAGAGACTCTTTGAAATCATAACTAAGACAGATGCACTCCAAGAGAGTCTGAAGCATTTCAAAGGTCAGAAGACTATTTGCTCTCACTTCTGACTAATAAGAGCGAAGAATTTAAACGGAATGTTAGATTATGGGTCTTTTTTTTTTTTTAAGCACTGTGTATTTGGCAAAGGGAAACATTTTTTGTACCAGGAATCACACGCATAAATATGTTCTTTGAGGTCAATATATTTGGGTAATGATAATAAAGCACTTCATTCAGCACCTCTTGGATACCAGCATTATGCACAGTGCTTTCGTTTTTCTCTATACTACTCATATTACTAATGATCCCTCATTTTACTTATGAAAAAACTGAGCTTGGAGAAATGTGATTTATGCAAGGTTGTAGTTAGGTGGCAGCATCAGGATTTGAACCCTGTTTTCTTTCATTTGAAACATAGTGTTCTTTACTGCATCCCACTCTACAGCTTTTCAAAGTGATCTAACAACAACAGAAAGTCAACTTTATGAGCCACCTGAGCAGGAAGTTCCCTTAATGGGTTCACCAAATAGCCAGATCAAGGCAGATTTCTCTCCTTTCTCCTTCTTTTAAGTGAACTCTTGCTCTCTGGTGATCAATCTTCCATTTCTTTTTCCAGAAGCCATGTCAGTTGACTTGAAGCAACACCAGGGAAATCTGGGAGCAGTTTAAGGACCAGGAAAAAGCATCTAGGACAATCCAAAGTGAAGCCCATTGTGGCAAGAAAAGAGGAAGTTTACACACCTGGCTTTATAAATGAGGAGGTGCTTTTTCCTTCCCACTCTGAGAGTGGTTAAACTCTTCATGCCCTGTCCTCCTCCCCACTTTGTGGAACTTTCTTGGCACTCGGACTTTCCACGGGCCTAGGAGAGAAGAGAATTTCTGAGGTCCTAAGGGTCCCTGAGAATCATTCTGAGTCTAGTGGAAAAGAACTCATAGCTCTAGTACAAAAATGCACCTTCTTTACTTGTGTGGATTTGGATTATCTAGTTTTTTATTTTTATCTTTTTAACTTCTGTGAGATTAGAGAACTGAAAGTTTGGCTTATTATTGCAACTCAGTCAGCCAGTATTTTCCAACCATAAGACGTGGGATTCCAACCTGGTAGAAGAATAAAGAACAATCAAGTGTCGGGACATTTCTAAGTATAAGTATGATTAAGGTCAAACTAGGAGAAGAATCAGGAAAGGAACTAAAAACAGTCGAAGTGTGGGGGAGACTATAACTATACTGAACTAATGAGTCCTTCATGTTTCCAAGGTGAGTTACAATTTACTGGACAACTTCTGTGGGTCAGGTCCTTTCATACGTAGTTCCACATCCTCCTACCACTGATGCATTCATGGTAGATTCTATCACACATAACTTGTGATTTAAAAAAAACAAAAACAAAAAAAACCTGATGCTCAGGAAGATTTATTCACGCGTTAAGATCAAACAGCTGAAGGCTGTTTAGCCAGAGCCCAATACAGATCTATCTTCCACTTGGTGTGGGAGTCTGTGCTCTCCCCAACCCCTCATGCTGCCTCTCCAACACTACAGCCCAGGACCCGAGACATGTGGGTCAGCCAGATGCAGGTACTAGCACTACCAGGCCTGCAGGAGGGGAGGCACAGGGAGGGGATGCCCCAGGCTATATTCAGTCCACTGTTCTTTCCCTCCCAGAGGGATCTTCATTTCCACTGGCATCCCTGGGTGACAGACGTTAAAGAAACAAGGTACAGGATAGGGTCTGAGAGCCATCTCCATCTGAGTATTGAATATAAAGCCAGGCCAAAGCCTAATACCCACATCCCAGGGAGCCCAGAATTTAATTCCTAGTAACAAGAATGTCCCTATGTTCTGCTCTCAGGGCTGACAACAGACAGAAATGCTCCAGTAACGGAAACAAGCTAAAAGGAGAAATTGGGAAAGGGAGGTTTCTAGAAGGATGTTTTTAAGACTATCCAGACCACATCAAGCTAACTAAAGAGCGAGCATGTCTCAGTGGCTCCTTACCTGAGCCTGTAGCACGACGCTAACCAGTGCCCAGCAGAGTGGCTGACCAACCTCTAGGGCCAGACTGTGCGCTCTAGTCATTTTACTGCAGCCACACCACTGGGCATTAGAAGTGGCACCTGCCCCGCTGAAGGGTGTGTGCCTGACAGCTTCCTACTCTGGTTCTGAGAAAGTAACACCAAATAATGAAAGAGAAGCTACAGAAAGTCATGACTACCAGAAAATGTTAGGATTTACATCTAGTAAAGACATTAAAAATCATTCTAAATTTTATAGATAAGGGTGAATTAATTTTTAAAGGCTAGTAAAAATCAGTAAATGGCAGAATGTGAATACAAACCCTGGACTCCTGACTCCTAGACCAGTGGGTATCCCATTACGCCACAAGGAAAGACAAAATTGAAGGTCGCAGGAGAAGGGCTGGAGACTCATCTCCTTCTGCTTCTTTTCCTCACAGAAATGTGGAATGGAACCAAATGGAGCCAAAGATTCAGGCCACCGGAAGTTACAGGTTTATCTCAGATAAGTCTATTCTTTGCCCTGGTTTGACCATAAAGTCTTAAGCCACGGACCATATCATTTTGAGAAGTGAGAGCCAACTACCAGGTTTCTGTTTTCTCTGCAAATAGTTCAAGTCCCCTCACAAAAAGGTTTTTAATATAGAAAAAATATGAGGAACCAAGGTTAGATATAAAATGCAAACTAACTTTTAGGGCTATCGTGTATTGCAAGTCATAAAATAAATAAATTTTTCTTATAATAATGGAAATGAATTTCAGGACAGTTCACTTCGTGAACGTAAGCACATATGCTGGAGGAAGCTGGAGGTGAGGCCTGACGCATAAAGCTAAGAGGCCTATTTAGGGTTCACAGTCAACGCAGACAGCCCGTTATCATTCCTGTTGGCACAGGTACAACATCAGTAAATATCTGCAAATGAAATCATGACAGACCTTCAAAGGTCTGTATTGGGGGAGCAACTTTGTTTAAAATAGCACAGTGGGAAAAGTCTGAGAGTCTCTGATGGAGTAAATAATAATTTAGACTTGACACTTTTAAAAGAAGTGCTTTTCTATTTCTTTTAGGAGCCAAAACCATTAATTTGGAGAGACCAAAGGATAAGTAGGATTTTTGTGAACCTTGGGTTGAAGCATCAGTCAGAAATAACTTCTGCAGCAGAAGCCACAGAAAGTGAGTAATGGAAATTAAAAGATAGATAGCTGTAGGAAGTCTCCTTTCCTCATGTGGAGAATGAAGGAAACAAGAAAAGTGAGGTCACGCTCCAGTGGTCCCATCAGAGCTGCTCTTCTATCAGAGGTGGGCAAATGACCAGACACAAACCTGTCTGAGCCTCAGCTTCTCTCCTGTGAAGTTAACACATTCCCTGTGTCTCCTGGAGCTGTCATGAACTTTAAATGTGTTCTTTGTGAATTGTAAGATGACATGTAAACTTAAGCTGTTTTAACAGTATTCATGAATAATAATGACCTCTTCCATCTTGTGGAGGAGGAAACAGGAACAGAACACTGAAGTGAACTGCTCTGAGTTGAGCCTGGGGAGGATCTGGGTCTCCTATTTCCATCCAGTGGAGCTCTGACCCTCAGTCTCCTTCCGTAGCAGTGGAAGTGGTCCTGGATCGACACTGCTCACCGAAGCTCCTGGTCTCCGAGGACGGGAAATGTCCAGCTTTTGAGAGGTTGTCTGCTAGAGCTGTGTGCTCCTCCCGAGATTTGACACCAATCCGAATGTGCTGGGTCGGACAGACACTCCTCTGGCCCCACCATTGGATGGTGGCACTGTCATACTGGGGAGACTGCATCATGGGGGTGGCTTGAGAGTCAGTGACAAGGGAAGGATTTCCATCTGCCAGAGGAAAGGACCTCAGCTGTGAAGATCACCAGGGGTCATTCTGGGCTCTTACAACCCCAGAAACCAAACTGACCCTGGATGGAAACCCCCAGATGACAGGGTGACCTTAGATTTCAGAAAGGGGCAGGTGACCTTTGCTAACGCAGATAAAGAGGTCACCATTTTTACTTTTAGGATTCTCTTGCAGGGAAATTTGTCCCATTTTATGGCCTCTATGGACCTGGGGCACAGTTTACCCTGTATTCCTGAGATGGATATGGCTTTCCTTTGGTCTCTCATGAGAACTGTCTCAGAAGTGAGTTTTTAATTACCAGGATCAGTGGTTTCTATCATTGGTTGGCCATCAGTGAAGAGACAGATGTGGCAGCACCTGCCATCACATCCATGTGATTCTTGATGGCAAGAGATCTGTGTTCTCCACACATCAACTGGCTCTGCCCCTCTGATTCCCAGGAGAAAGAAGGCACACTCCTGTTGCTAACACCATCATTCCGTTTCCAGCCCCAGCCCTCCCCACCAGACGCAGTACTTCTAGGGCAGGGCTTGAGAATCTGCTCTGGGTGCTTTTGGATCACACCACTTTGAGAAAGATGGTCCAAGAGCAGTACTTCTGAAGCTGTAAAATACTGGACAAGCAAATTCTCTGGGGATCTTGTTAAAATGCAGGTCCTGATCCTGTGAATCTCATGCTGGGCCTGAGAGTCTGCATTTCTGACAAGCTCCCAGATGGAGCTGCTGCTGCTGGTCCTCGGGCCACGCTTTGAGTGGCCAGGACCCAATGGATCTCCAATCTTTATCTGGGCCAAAGAGAGAGAAAATGTCAGGAATAACATGGTCTTACCCTTCCCTTATTCTCTGTGTAGTAAACTCCCTCTCTCGCCTCCAGTCAGCTGGTTCCCCAGGAACAGTAGGGATGGCTCAGGCCGCAAAGCCTTAGTTTCCCCGTGTGGAATTCTACCCTGATACCTAGTGTCTACTAACCCTGCTACTGGAAGTGCTGACCAGTGGTTTTGTGTGTGTATGAAGTCGCTAGAAAGAAAAAAGAAACAACACATGAGGGTGACAAAATAGTAGGAAGGGAACCTATGGGAGACTGTTAAGTTTCCATCCTTAGCACATTTCAAGAAAAAAATATTGGATTGTTAGATATTCCCCCAGAGTGCTACAAAGATCATTTTTCAAAGTTCCTCCCAAGTTTGGGATTCTTGAATTCTTTCAGATAATACCTACATTGCCTCATTGCTTTTTTTTTTTTTTTAACTTAGAAAATGAGTCACATTTAAGTTTTCTCCAGAAAGAACTGCAAAGATAAACCTTGCTTCTTTCTATATTCCAAAAAGTTTTGTCTTGGAATTAAAAAGCTCTCCAAGAACAAAAAAAAGAACCCAACGATATAGCACAGAGCTCCAGCTATTCCTTCTGCCCACAGTACAGTACTCCGGTTAATAGTTACCAGCTAGCTATCTGTTCTCCTGGAGAGATATGATTCATACCTGTGGCTAGAAATTAGATTTTAAAAGAGGTACATGATCTCTCTAGAGGCCTGCGCTCCTTCTTCCCTCCAGTTACTTCTCTAGAGGCCAATTAAGAACAACAGATGGAGAAAGGAACCAAGGTTGTGCTCATGTACACACCTGTCCAGAGACCCAAGCTCAAGGACCTGGGTCACTGCTGCTTACATAATGCATCCTAACCGTTGTTTTTTTTCACATTTCATAAATTGTTTGTGACGCTGAATCCATTTACAACTCTTGGTGGGTTTTTCAAGGCCAGGCTCCATTGGTGTCACCGCACGTGCAGTGGGCTCCTGGCACCCTGCCTACCCACCCATGATGGATACTCCATTACTGCTTCCTGAACCAGTACAGTGAGGTCCCACGAGTCCATTCCTGATTCCAACCAGTTTTGTATGTCCTAATTTTCCTTCATGCTCCAATACCTTACTGATTTACACACTGGTTTTTTTTTTTCTTTTTGTACTGCCTTAAAATTCATGCAAACCGAACTTTCCCACATGTAAAATGAAAATGCACATACTGTCAGTGCTATTTTACCAACTGAAGAGTCTTTACCCATTTTAGGATGTGGGCTATATAAAAATCTGCTTGTAGTAAAAACTGAAGACAACTGTGACAAAAATAAGGATATAATATTAAAATAAATCAAATGAGATACAATACTGTCATACTCTGGTACAGAATTTTTACACAGCAATATTGATACAGGTACAAATGGCAGGATGTCAAGCAATCCATTACAATAGATCTTTTGGTTACAAATAAAGTTTAAATTACAACTTAATACCGATTTAAAAATGGTAAAACAATCAGTAACCACAAGATGGCCACGGGGTTTTGAAAATTAATCTGGGGAACGTAATTTAGTGGTTACCAGAGGGTAAGGGGGGTGGGAGGTGGGAGACAAGGGTAAGGGGGATCAAATATATGGTGATGGAAGGAGAACTGACTCTGGGTGGTGAACACACAATGGGATTTATAGATGATGTGATACAGAATTGTACACCTGAAATCTATGTAATTTTACTAACAATTGTCACCCTAATAAATTTAAAATAATAATAAATAAATAAATAAACTGAAAAAAAAATGGTAACTAGTGTTATGCCCGATTAAAATCATTACTTCCTCTTCAAGTGACACTCTCTGGAACATTTCTAACCATGAGGCTTTTTTTAAAAAATTAACTTTATAAAAAGAAAGAGAAACAAATGTTAATATTGCATTGGAAAATCTTTTATGTCCAAATCTACAAATCTGGACAAAATTAATTTGACTTTCCATTCCTTCTGTCCTCACACCAAACAGCAGAACTGAAGTCCACTTGCACAGATTAAATAAAAGTTTAGCAGCCCTCCAACTTCCATTCCTTATAAGAGAAGTTTGGTCTAGTTCAACTACACACTCTTTTCACGTTTAAGTATCAGGCAAAAAGCTTGGACCTCATCAGTGATTCTGCCAGCAAGCTAAAGGATATGGATGACACCCCCTTCAACTCCCCCCCACTTTAAAATGCCAGAGGGTCAGGGAGAGAAATGGCAAAGAACAAGTGAGGTCCTTAAAATTCTTTGATGAGAGACAGACCAAAGGGTGAATAGATTATGTGTGTGGTGGGGCAGGGATGGGAGGATGGTTTAAGAAAAAAAAAGTTTCCGTAACAAAATATTAAATTCTTATTCTTCTAATTTTTGTGAAAATTGGTGAGTTGTTGGCATACAAAAACCAAACCAAATCAAAACACAAACAAGGAAATGAGAACCGGCTCCATAATGCCTTGCACGTTACCGTTTCTATCCTAAGTGAAAATCCTCTTTCAATAAAAAGAGGTCATTTGAAAATCAAAGATAGTAATGTTACTTAGAAAACTGAGGGAGCAATAGCGTTTCTTTCTGGCATATTACTTGTTTGGCACAATCACAATAGACTTGACAGACATCCCGTGGCTGTTCCCATTTAAAGTTTCCACTCTAAAGTGATTACTTCCAGGCTAGACAGACACATCGGTTGAATGAAGCCTGTGAACAGGCCCAGCCCAGCATTCACGGACGCGTGTGATGCAGTCACCGCCCCAGAAAGGGAACTTCAGAGTCAGCAGATGGCAGCTCTCTCCCACTTTGCCCATCGGTGTGCAAATTTTTATGCTCAACCCAGACACTGACAGCACAGCACATGCTTCCCCCACACTGGGGGTCCTTTTCGTAAGCCCCGGAGGTGGCGGCGGCGGCGGCGGCGGCAGCAGCTGCAGGAGCACCAGCGGGGCACAGCGCGGGCTACTCATGGCGCCCTGGGGGCGGGCGGGGGCAGGCGGGGGCCGTCGGGGGCCGTCGGGGACACGAGGCCGGCGCGCTCCCTGGGCAGTGGGCTGGCGGGCGGCTGCTGCGAGCCTCCGGACGGTTATATATCCTAACCAACTGTTTTGCTTTCAGCTTTCCCAAGGTTTTTATAACTAATTTCTCCGTCGTGGGCTGTTCTCAGCTGTATCCTGACTGACGCGCTGGGTGTCATGCCAGGGCCGTGGGGCTACCTGGCCTGTCTCTCTTCTCTGGATCTATTCTCAGGTTTCCTGGTGTCCAGGGGCTGCTGTGTGTGGCAGTGGGTTCCAAAGCTAAGAAAGCACGGCTCCAGTGGGGGCCCCAGAGGCGCCAGGTGCCTCACTGGACTGGTTCTGCAATGTTCCTGGAGTCATATAGGAAGCATCCAGAACTTGTTTTCAGCCATTTCAATATTTTTTTGTAAGAACCTAATTCCCTGAATTAAATCCCTTCCTAATCAACATACCTCCACAGTGGTACCTTACTAGTTTTCAAAAACCCATTTCAAATGTCTCTTCCTTTTTGAAACTTTTCTGAGTCTCCTAGAAAACAGTTCCTTCCCTGACTCCTTCAGCATTTTAAGCGTCTTTCAGCAATACACCCAAGTTATCTGTAAGCCAGTCTTTTCATAGTTACTAAATCACAAGTTCTTCCACCACATGAACCATTTTTGCATGCGGGTGTACACACACACATATACATACACACACACACACCATCCCACCCCGGCCCTAGCAATGTTCCTGGAACACAAGATATGTTCAATAAATATTTGTTGAAATGCCTTCAATCGGAGTTCGGCTTAAAAGGGTTTAAGATTTGATGCAGAGGAGAGCAGAACTTCGAGCAGAGAAAACACAGCCTGATAAAGCAGCAGGAGGTGGAAATGGGCAGAGCAAGCAGAGAAGAAGACAGCTCGCCCTTCTGAACACTAAAAAGGAACATAACTATCTTTCCATTTTCAAAATATTTCCGCAAAGGCTACAGCGATCTAAATTTCCACCATATATATAGGTTGACTTCTTTAAGATTTCTTTGTTGCTAAAATACAAATATCCTGGGCTTAAGAAGAAATTAAACTTTAGCAAGAATATCTCAAATAAAACATCTACCTCTAAGTGAAAGCTCCTAGTCGTCAGGTACTTCACACATATTACTCCACTTAACCCTCACAGCAGAGCAGTGCCACATCAGTGAAGGGTGAGAGCCCCAGCCACTGAAGCCCCACAGCCCAGTCACACAGGCAGGAAATGGCAGAGAAAAACTCACACCCGGTCTCCCTGGGCTTGTCACATGCCTTTTGCCTTCCACACTGAGGATACACCTTCCAGAAGGAGATCAGGTAACTGGAGGGATTCACCAGGGCAACGGGGAAAGTCAAGATGACCAGAGCTAGAACACAGCACACGGAACACAGGCCTGGACAGATAGATCGCGGCACTGGAAGCCCAAGGATGGCTTGAAAAAGGTTAAAAAGAGGAAAGGAGAAAAAGGAAAGATTAACGATCAAAATGTACCAAAGAAATGCAGATGATGCTCAAATAAGACTTGTTTTCACTTCGAAGCTTGACTTACGGTGGGAGTGTGAGGGGCACGTTAGATTCCGTGGAAGAGGCAGGTGTGGGGGAGGAGGACACTGAGGACTGACTGCACCCCTAATGCTCTGGGGCAAAGGGAGACAGCATGAGCGCTGTCAGTGCCCAGAGATGGCTGCGGCAAGGTCTCGGAGGAGCGCGGGGACAGGTGTAGATGAAGTGGCTGGAGGAAGTGGGACCGCAGGAGTTAAAGATGAGGACTGAGGGAAGTACCATAGATGCTCACTCCTGCCAAAAGAAGATGGTCACTACAGAGGCCAGCAGGGTCAGTAAAGGCTTTTTTTAATGCTGATTTGAAAGCCAAAAGGAGGTGGCAAAGGAGAGAACGATGATTTTAAGAAAAAGGAAAAAATGAAAACAATACCTAACTCTAAAGAGATACGATCAAGACCACAGGTGGTGAGGAACAATCTATATTCTCTAGAGAAACACTTTGGAATTATCTGTTTTCTCAGCTATGACCTCAGTTTCCTGAAGGAAGAGACCATGTCCAGCTTGCTTACTGGTGTCCACGGGACCTAGCACAATGCCACGGATGGCCCCTCAGTAAGTGGGTTTCTGACGGACTCCTAGCCTCAATATCTGGGGACAGCATGCATAATGAGTGCCCTCAGGTCCGTGGCCACCTCTAGTGCAAAGACAAAGAGTAGTTCTCATGAGCAGTTTACAAAGATCTGGGCTTCCCTAGAAAGGGCTGTATCAGTGAGACAAAACAGAAGGATCAGCTTTGCTCCATTCACCAGCCAACAGGAAGACAGTAGAAAGCTGGTTTTGATTTTTCTCTTCCCACATCTGTAATGGGATCACGTCTGCAATCCTCTACACACCTGAGTGCACAAAACACAGTGCCTTTATTTCTCTGTAACTGGTCTGCTCTTCCTCACAAGCCTCCCATCCATAAACTTAACTCAGCTTATTGGACAAGATCATACAGAGCCTTGCAAGCCATTCCAAAGAGATTTCGACTTTACCCAACAGGTAAAAGAGAATCGTTAAAGATGACTAAGTAGGGGAATAGCAGAGTTTTATTTTAGAAATATCACAGAACAGGCCGTAAAGGAAAGACTGGGAGTGGGCAAAGGATGGAGACCAAACGCTGGGATAAAGGAAGGGAGGCAGTTGTCAGTCTAGTCAAGACCTGAAATGGGACAGTGGAAGTGGAAATGGATGGGGGAGGCAGCTAAGATATGTTTAGAAATGTCAGAAACTGCAATTAATTGAACAAAAGGGGTACAGGAGAGGAATAATATAATTAACAAAGCAGTGAAGCATAGTAAATCAATAGCAAAGAAATTGCTCTTTAAAAAAAAATGTGGAGACTAAAAAGGAGACTGAAAAAGAAAGACGGCAGCATTTCAGGCTCCCCGTGCAGTGATCACCTCCCAATATCTCGTCCCAGGAGTGTCACCTCTCATTTGGGGATATTTTTGTGGTGTTATACAGGGGCAGGTGTATCCTTTAGGGGCTATCGCTTTGGGGTTACTTCCTAAGCAGTGGAATTCTTGGGATGGGAGGAAAGATATTCTAGTTTCTTAGGAATTCACTGAAGTGAGTCAGAATGACCAATGACAACGTGTCAATCTCAGGGAGGACAAAGGTCTGAGTGTGAGAGATACGAAGTTCCTGATGTTTCTAAGACACAGAGACTGTCTCATCAGCCTCTGGTGCCTACCTCTGGTCCTCACCTTCTTAATCCTAACTCTGAGCACAGTCTTGCCAGCATCTCCAGGAGTAAATCACAAAGTCTGAGACCTCAGCAACAAGAACAGTAGAATTGAACTCAATGAGGCAGTCAGAGGAACGCCATTAAAAGAGGGCGAGATGGAGAAATGCAAAAGAACAGACCTGACTTTACCGCCTGGGTAGTGCCTCCACTCTCCTGTGGTTTCCAATAAGTCATCAGCAGATCACCTGTCATCTTTTTTTGCTTCAAAAAAAAATTTAAACTCAAATCTGGATTTGAGAAACAGAAACTTTCAGGAAACACAAGGACATCTTTTCAGGACCAAGGAGAGCAGAAGGTGGTCACTCCCACAAAGCAGAGCTTCCCCACCAAGACTGCTGAGGAAGTAAATGTCACATCTCAACATGTTGATGACGGAAAGAACGAGGCAAGGGTCACAGAACCATCAAGGGAGAACACGCAGGTGAGATACAAAGACTCGGAATATAAGGGCAAAAAGGCCCACCAGAGAAGGAAATTCTCCATACATTCAGTACAGCCAAGCACCCTCTTCAGATACCTAACTTAAAAGGAATCTACAGGGAACTGAAACTTTTTCTGTTTCCTTAGAAGAAATGCATACAAGTAGAACGCTCAGTTGAGGGACCCAGAAAGAGCCTTACAAATGAGAACTGAAAATCATAAAGGTAAGTATCTCACCTGGGTAGAGTTAACACAAAAGCTGCCAACTCAAGGTTTTAGTCCTCGATCTCCTAACAACTGCACGTGATTTTTACCTTACAGGTGTGGAGTGCATAAGGATCTAGATTCTCCTCTGGCTCTGCCATACACCAGCTGTGTGGCCTTAGGCCTACTGCTCACTCATTTGGCTTCCTTCTTTGAGTTGGGGCCTATGTGTCAGGCACTGTTAGGGGATAGGAAAACAAAGGACTTCTGCTCTCAAGTAGCTCCCAGTCTAGTAAAGGGCAGATACAAAAATAGCAGTAATTCAAGAACACTAGTTAAAAGTACAAAAGGAGTGAAAACATTAACAACTTGGAGCTGGGAGCAAGATTAAGAGGGCTTCAAAGTACAAGCAAAGAGAAATCCAGGAAGAAGGCTTTGAGCTGTGAAAGGGGCATTGGATGGAGAGAAGTACAAACAAGTTTTGATGGATGGTCATTTGGCAGTGGGGGAGAGCTGGGGTCACAAATCTTCCACATGCTGATGCTGTGGAAGTCAAAGGAGACGAAGCACTATGGATAAACATTAGCTACTATGATGCCAAGAGCTAGTCCTACGAGGAAAGAATCCTTATTGCAACAAGTATTTAGAGCACCTTCTATGTGCTCACTGTACCAAGAGCGGCTTCTTCTCCTTTTGGTCCATGTCCTGAAGAAGGAGGGCCAGTTTGAGAGTCAGGAAACCAAATTCTGCACTCTTTCCATCCGAGTTCAATTAAGGGGTGGGGGTGGGGAGGAGAGCGTGACGATTCTTTGATTCCTCTACTTAAGTGTCACTTAGATGAGCACACCTTGTACCTGTGTGATTTGAATAAGGCTTTGTCTAGAAACCAAAGGATGCCAGGGATGACCTCTGGCCTGATTTCCTTGCCACCGAGTCATGAAGCAAGGCAATGCCACGGCACCCTCCCCAGACTCACTGACACTGAGGGGTACACAGGAGCGGTTAGAAGGGTAGTCTCCATGCCTGTTACCATTTCCTGCCTCTCGTACTTAGTACTAATTCCCTTAGCTTCCCATATCACATTTATGCATATGAACCAGCAGCAGCAACAACCCTACAATTCGACTAGTTAACCGACCAACTCGATGTCTGTATCAGGGACATCTGGATATTGTAGTGTCATGGAAACTGCTCTCTGGTGACGAGTGTCTAGAGAATTTCAGTATTTACACCCTGTAGTGAGTTGAACAGTATCCACGGGGAACCTCAGAAGGTGCCCTTATTTGGAAATAGGGTCTTTGCGGATGTGATCAAGTTAAGATGAGGTCACACTGGCTTAGGGTGGGCCCTGATCTGAGGCCCGTGTCCTTCTAAGAGGGGATTTGGGACACAGACACACACAGAGGGAGAATGTCAAGTAACAAGGGAGACTGATATGTGGACAGGCTAAAGAACACAGGGTTGCTGGCAGCCACCAACGCCAGGAGACAGGCACGAACAGGGCCTCCCCAGAGCCTCCAGGAGCAGCCGCTGGGCCAACACCTTGCTCTCAGTCCTCCTGCCTCCAGAACTGTGAGAGAACAAATTGTTGTGAAGCCACTTGTTTGTGATATGTTGTTATAGCAGCCTTAGAACACAAATCCATACCCCACGTTTTCCTTCTATGTGCCCTAGGATTTGGGGTACGATATCTTATCAGACAGAAAGGTAGAGTTATAAACCTTGGTGACTGTATCAGCACATGGAAGAGGCAGTAGGACGACTAAGCAATGAAAACTCAAATGGCACCTTCACAGGTGAGGTAAAGGGCAGGGGAATTTACTTTTCAAGGCTCTACAGGGTGAAGCTCTAAACACTGTGGTGGTTTTTTAGTACATCTACCAATTCTTTGATACTCTTCTCTTCCAAAGGTAGAGCTTAATTCCCTCTCTTTTGAGTGTGGGTTGTTCTTGGTGACTAACTTCTAACAAATAGAATGTGGCAGAAGCGAGTGTGTGACTTCCGGGCAAGGTCACAAAATGACACTGTCACTTTCTCCTTGCTCTCTCTCTTAAGTCATTTGCTCTGGGGAATGTCAGCAGCCACCTCATGGGGACACTCAAGCAACCTCAAGGAAGAGATTTATGTGGCGAGAAACGGAGGACCCCTGTCAGCAACCAGCACAAGTTGCCAGGGACATGAGTAAGCCACCTTGGAAGAGGACCGTCCAGGCCCGCTCAAGACTTCAGGGGACTGCAGCCCCAAGTGACATTCTGACTGTGACCACATGAGGCCCTGAGCCAGAGCCACTTACCTCAGCCATTTCCAGATCCCAGACGCACAGAAACTGTGAGGTAATAAATGTAGATTGTGTTCAGCACTAGGCTTTGGAGAGATTTCTAACATGATCATAGGTAACATAAGCTCTTTTAACACAGCCCTCAAATCCCAAGCGTCTTCCCTGCCTGTCACTTTCTGCCTACAAGACACTCCCTGCCTGGTTTCTTCCTGTCCCTCAAGTACCTCTGGACCCGCTGAATTCCAAACCCCTTCCACACTAGAACACAGAACCTGCAGGGCTCTGCCTCTGCCCTTTCTATGCCACCAAGGACAGCAGAAGCAAGCGCGGATCAGTGCAGGTCAGTGAGCTACACGGAGCACACTCGAGATTAGGGTCCTTGGGTTCTCACTGAGAGACTTTCATTTGTGGGGAAAAAAAGGAAAACGAAACTTAATCATTTACAACAAACATTTACTGAGTATTCTGTGTTAAGCAGAGTACTAAATAGCAGGCATAAAAATGGTCCTTGTTTAAAATTTCACAGAAATGACAAGTAAGTTTTGTAGCAGGACCTACTGGTACCCCAACTATATCCCCTCAGGCCAAAGACTGGCTGAGGATTTTTTAGAGCCCAGGGCAAACAGAAAACGTGGGGTCCCTTGTTTAAAAGTTAAAAGACTGTCAAGAGGTTACTAGCAGAATATTCAATCAAACTGCACATGGGACACGCCCCAGGCGTTCATCTCTCCATGATGGCTGTCAGCGGCTCTTCCTGAGACCTTTTGTTCTGGCTGAAGGGACATGTTGGCTTACACTAAGAGGAAGCAAGGAATGCTTAACACCCCTGGCACCAGCCCTCAACCAGTGAGAAGGGGGGGGTGGTAGATAAACACTCCAGCCTCTTTGCCCCTTGGCTGTTGTAACTGAGGAGTACTCTAGTCTTCAGAGTATTCCACTGGGATTGAAATGCAGTTGCCCACGCGGTAAGTGGGACATTTTCTGGGACAGCTTCTAAAATAAACCATGTGCACTCATATTGTCTCAGAGTCTGCTACTCAGAGAACCCAAACCAAAACAAGTTTCCTCTTACAAGGCAATTCTGATTAATAGTGGCTGCAAGGAACCCAGTATAACGAAAAAATTTTAAGCTGTATCTGGATAGAACAGCAATGAACACAATAACTGATTAGTAATGTTGGCCATAAGCATGGCAAAATGAATGATGAAATACCTTGTACTTGGACTTGACAGAAAAATGCAGTTATTGAAGTCTGTTAATCAACAGTTACAGGGTCTTATTTCTGTTACAGAAATATGTCTTTCAGCAATGGGAAAGATGAATTGAGGGGAGGCGAAAATGAAGGTAGGAAGATCAATTAGGAACTGAGAAGCTAGCAACTGGGAAATAGGACGGGATATTGACACAGTGACTTTCCACAGCCTGGGAGCCCTTAACTGGCCAAAACAGTGAGAAAGCAAACTAAGCTGTCAGGATAAGTTAATCTGTGTTGCATAAGGGACCACAAGTACTGGGAGCACCTATCCAGCAAGGCCCTGGTTTAACTAGCAAAGAGTGAGAAATGGGAGAAAAGTCAAGGGACCAATTTTGAGAACTGGGAACTGATGGTTCTTTTGACTCTAAGGCTAAACCAGGAGCAGGAGCAGCCCATCTCTTTTTCCCATTTCACTGTCCATTTCACAACCATTGCACTGTCTCCTGTCACAGATCTCACTCTGCCTTGCCTGTCCTCTCCAGAACAGTTCAAAGCACTGACAGTGTTGCCCATCCCACTGATTTTCACCCAGGAATACTTAATGAAATCAAAATAAACTGTATCAAACAAGATACCATAATCCCAGAGCTACTGGAAACCAAACCTTACAACTTTTCAGGAACTTAGAGGAGATCACACCATGAGACTCTGCCATGGCAGGGAAAGATGAGCTTGGGGATGTGTCCTAGTTGACTCCCTTTGGGATTGAAAAACAAAATTAAGAATGAGGATGTCATTACAATGGTATACAAGTGTATTTCCAACGGGTACACCCCTACTCAAAGTTTGGGTAACCATCCAACATCAAAAGTCAGTGGACCAAATCTGAAAAACCATTCATTTGCAGAATGTCTGGTTCAAATTCAGCCAAATGACTGACCCAGGGGTAAGAAGACTTGTGTAGCCAAAGACCAAGGAATTTAATAGTTAAAATGAGGCACACACCTTGCAAGAAATCTTCGAAGAGCTCCCTTACCCAGACAATGTCTGAGTCAACATAATTAAGCTTCAGAATAGATAACAAAACTCACAATGTACCAGTTAAGAAGGTTGATACCACCACTGAAGAATTCTATACCATCACCGAGTCTTAGAATGTGAAGACACTCATCAAACTCAGGAAATACCCGTTTCTATGAAATTAAGCCCTTTACTGAGAAACATCACAACTATCTACAGCAATAGCACACTGGTTTTGACTTTTAACTTTCAGTTTGGATGTAGAAAGCTGGAAAGAGCATTGCTACCATCCGAACAAGAAAAAGCCAAAAAGTCTAAAAAAAATCATAATGTTCCTTCAACCTATCAGAAAGCTATCCAAGAAAGCAAATAAAACAACAAAAAAGAAAGCTATCCAAGAAAGAAATAAAAAAAAAAAAGAAAGAAAGAAAAAGAAACTATCTAAGTAGCCAGAAATCCAAAAAAAGACAGGAACCCGCAGAGACATGATGTGAGCACAGACTCATGAGAGGCAGAGCAGTAGACGGGGCTCCCATACAAGTGGGTAAGAAGCATTTAACTAAAATTATTTATGAACTGTTAAAGGACGACGTGAAAATATAAACTCCTGGGAGGCACATGACAAAGATGCTTCATACCCACTTACAGGCCTTTCTCCACAGACCTCCACGGGGTGCTCAGGAGAAAGATGGGGGCGGGCGGAAGACTAGAGAAGACCTCCCCTGTGATACAGGACTGAAGGAGAGGAGATGCCACCATAGTGGAAGAGGCAGAAAGTCCAGCTTAGACATTTCTCACCTCTGGAACAAAAGGCAGAAAGCTTCCTTATAAATTCTAACATTTAAGAAAGAAATAATAGCAAATCTACAGAACCTCTTCTATAAAACATATTAATAGGTGGCAATATTTCCCAACTAAGTATCTTGATACAAAACCAGACAAAAACATTACAAGAAAAGAAAACTACCGATGAACACCCTTCATGAAAAGAGATGCAACATGAATGGATCTTGAGATTATTATGCTAAGTAAAATTAATCAGGTAGAAAAAGAGAACTATATGACTTCACTCATATATGGGATATAAAACTGAAAGCAACAAAGGAACAAGAGAAACAAATAAAGAAACAAAAACTCATAGACACAGACAAAAGTTTAGTGGTTACCAGAGGGTAAGGGGGGAGGAGGGTGGTAGATGAGGGTAAAGGGGATCAAATGTATGGTGATGGAAGGAGAACTCACTCTAGGTGGGGAACACACAATGCAATATGTAGATGATGTATTACAGAATTGTACACTTGAAACCTAAGTAGTTTTGTTGACCACTGTCACCCCAATAAATTTTAATTTTAAAAAAAAAGAATAGATGCAAAAATTCTCAACAAAACCCTACCAAGTAAGGCCCAGCAATTACAAAAACTATAATACATGACGACCAAGTGGGGTTTATCCTCCAAAAGCAGAGCTCGTTCAACATTCAAAAATCAATCACTACAACTCATAATTAAGACTATAAGAGGAAAAAAAAAGATCATTATCAACTGATACATAAAAAAAGCATTTGACAAAATTCGACATTCACTCATGATAAAAACTCTCACCAAATTAGAAACAGAGAACTTCCTAAATCTGACAAAGGCTTCTATGAAGTCTACATTTTATATCACACTTAATGGTAAAAATCTAAAGCTTCTGCCCAATAGCAGGAATAAGGCAAGGATGTCTGCTCTCATTACTCCTATTCAGTTCTGTCCTGAAGAACTAGGCAGAGCAAAAAAGGCAAGAAAAAAGAAACAAAAGGCATCTGGATTGGAAAGTTAGAAATAAGACTTGCCTCTATTTGGGAAGAGCATGATCCTACACATAAAATCTCAAAGAATTTACCAAAAAAGCTACTGGAATTAATAAGTGAATTTATCAAGTTTGCAGGACTAAAATCCTAACGTACAAAACTCAGCTGCGGAGACTCGACGCGGGGCCGAGGGGAGCAAGCGGGCGCATCGGCCTCCTTCCTCTCCCCTCCCCTCGCCCCGCCGCCTTCTCCTCCCCGCAGCCCGACCGGACCGGAACTATGTGATGCGGAAGTTCCAGTGCCATTGTGCCATTGCTGTGTGGGATAAACAGTAACGGTGGAGGCTGCAGCTCCGGGAACAACAGCCACACCATCAGGAGCAGGAGCGGCGGCGGTGGCCTCCCCCACCCCTATCCCCACGGTCACCTCCCTGTCCCCAGGGGCGGGGGGAGGGGGAGGCGGCAGCTGCGGCTGGACTAAACAGGTCACCTGCAGGTATTTCATGCATGGGGTTTGTAAGGAAGGAGATAACTGTCGCTACTCGCATGACCTCTCTGACAGTCCATGCGGCGTAGTGTGCAAGTATTTCCAGCGAGGCTACTGTATTTACGGAGACCGCTGCAGGTATGAGCACAGCAAACCATTGAAACAGTAAGAAACGACTAGTATAGATCTAACTGCAAAGGTGTCCCCTGCTGCTTCCTCAAGTCTCTCATCAGCAGTTGGACCGATTGTGGAAATGAATACGGGTGAAGCCAAGTCAAGAAATTCAAACTTTGCAACTGTAGGAGCAGGTTCAGAAGACTGGGTGAATGCCATTGAGTTTGTTCCTGGCCGGCCCTACTGTGACCGGACTGCCCCTTCCTGCACTGACGCACCCCTGCAGGGCTCAGTGACCAAGGAAGACTCCGAGAAGGAGCAAAGCACAGTGGAAACGAAGCAGTAGCTTTGCCCGTACGCCCGCAGTGGGAGAGTGCTGATACGGGGAGAACTGTGTGTATCTCCATGGAGACTCCTGGGACGTGTGGGCTGCAGGTCCTCCACCCAGTGGGCCGGCCCAGAGATCACAGCACATAAAATCTTGCATTGAGGCCCATGAGAAGGACACGGAGCTGTCGTTTGCTGTCCAGCGCAGCCAGGACATGGTGTGTGGCATCTGCATGGAGGTGGTCTACGAGAAAGCCAACCCCAGCGAGTGCCGCTTTGGCATCTTGTCCAACTGCAGCCACACCTACTGTCTCAAGTGTATTCGCAAGTGGAGGAGTGCTAAGCAATTTGAGAGCAAGATCATAAAGTCCTGCCCTGAATGCCGGATCACATCTAACTTTCTCATTCCAAGTGAGTACTGAGTGGAAGAGAAGCAGTAACTGATTCAGAAATACAAGGAGGCCATGAGCAACAAGGCGTGCAGGTATTTTGATGAAGGATGTGGGAGCTGCCCATTTGGAGGGAACTGTTTTTACAAGCATGCCTACCCCGATGGCCGTAGAAAGGAGCCATAGAGACAGAAAGTGGGAACATCAAGCAGATACCGGACCCAACGAAGGAACCACTTCTGGGAGCTCATTGAGGAAAGAGAGAACAGCAACCCCTTTGACAACGACGAAGAAGAGGTGGTCACCTTTGAGCTGGGCGAGATGTTGCTTATGCTTTTGGCTGCAGGTGGGGAGGACGAGCTGACAGACTCTGAAGACAAATGGGACTTGTTTCATGATGAGCTGGAAGATTTTTATGACTTGGATCTATAGCAGCGTTGCGTGGGGTAGGAACTGCTTGCTCTGCTGTACCTCAGACAGGAGCTGTGCCCTGTGGTGGGGTGGCACTGTCCGTGTTTCCTAGGCAGGCCTGTCAACTCCAGGTGTTGTCGGAATAACTTTTATCCAGGGCCCGTCTTCTCAATAATCCCTCACCTTTCCCCATAGAGTGAGTTGTTTTCTGTTTAAAAAAGCTACAAAAATAAATCTTAAAGTTAGTTTTCTTGTAACATGAATTTAACTGTCAGACAGTTAGTGTAGGTTTGTTGCGTCATCTGTTTTCAACCAAGTTCACACAGTTCTAGGGTAGTGTTTATGGACTTTTCACACTCATTTTGAGGACCTCAGACTCACAAGTAACAGCACTGGCCCTGCTTTGAGGTCCAAGGAGAGGTGTGATGGGTGAAGGATCTCAACTGTGGCAAGTAGCCTCTGCTACAGAAACTTGAGGTTGCGTGGCGTGGTGAAATCTGCACATCTGTGTTTTTATCTCTGTTCCCTACCCCGTAATCCCCACCCCGTGCTCTTGTTCTGTGGTTTTGGTTTCTTGTTTAATTGCACACTAGTAATACTACGGGGTAACCAGATGCAAATGTGCTGAGATTTTTACTGTGTTTAGTGTGATAGGAATATTGTAAAAGAACACACATAAAAGAGTGGCATAAAAGATATGCAGAGTTGGAAGTTGACATACAGCTGATAGACGTGGCTTGTGTGTGTGTGTGTGTGTGTGTGTGTGTGTGTGATAAGCTCATTTCTGCATCGATGCGGTGTTCTTAGCCGTAGTGGAAAAGCTTGGTTTAGTCGTTTCAGTCTAGTGTGGCAAATAGATCATACAGGACAAAGCAGTGTGTCGGTAGCTGTTATTAGAGCAGTGCTGGCGCGTCTGTCTGTATAAATAGAGAAATGGGCTTAGCCATAGAGGTTAAAACTATCTGGTTATCCCATCTATTAACACAAACTGGGTCTTGGACACACAGTTGTATTTAATGTTTAATGATCTCACCTTCCCAGTCCAGGCACTTTCTGATAAACCTTCACCCTTTGAGGGGTTTTATTGTTGGGTTTTTGTGTTTGTTTTTGTGGGTGTTTGCATCATTCCATCCCTGAGCTTTGCAGGTAGACAGATGTGATTCAAAACTATGTTCTAAGGTGTTTCTTGTAGTGGGATCTTTGGTTTGCAGGAATAAGTCACACTTTCCCACTGAAGTGCGGGAGGAGTGATAATCCACGAGACAAGTTGTTAGATGGATTCCTTGACCGGAAATTGTTAGCTCTGCGTTTTGTTGCTCTGTTTCCTGAAAATAATTTGGAGATGCTCCTGAGTTGTCCATCTACTGCTTTGATTCCTTGGATCCCACCCAATCTTTCACTTTAAGAGAAAACAACTGTTACAGAGGTCTCTGTATTTTGCAGCTGCCCTTTTGTACGAAGCACTTTTCCCAAATAAAACAATTTTAAAAAAAGCAACTCAGCTGCATTTCTATATCGTAACAATAAACAGAAAACATTTTTAAAGTACTATTTGTAATTGCACCCAAAACATGACATACTTATGAATACATGTGACAAAATATGTGCAGGATCTGTAGACTAAAAACTACAAAAATGATGAAAAAACTAAAGCAAGCCTAAAAAAATGGCATTATATACTATATTATACTATACTATATAGTTTAACAATATTAAACTATCAATTCTCTCCAAATTGATCTATAGATTCTCAACAGGATTTTCAGAGAAATCAAGAAACTGACTCAGAAGTTTTTATGGAAAGGCAATAAAATTAGGATAGGCAAAACAATTCCGGAAAAGAAAAAAAAGTTAGAAAATTCACATGGCCTAATTTCAAAATTTACTATAAAGCTACAATAAACCAGACCATGTGCTACTGGCAAAAGAACCGACACATAGATCAATGAAAGAGAACAGAGGTTCCAAAAATAACCCAAGCATATGAAGTCTAACGAATGAGAAAGTATGTCTCTTGAACACATGGTACTGGAACAATTGCACATATGCAAATATGCAAAAATAATAATAATAACCGCAACAATAAGTACCTCCTAAATACCTCATACCTTTAAAAAGTAACTCAGGTTGCATTATAGACCTAAACATAAAACTAAAACTTCTAGAAGAAAGCAGCAAAAAATCTTTATGACCCAGGATTTCTTAGATACTATACCAAAAGCATTATCCATAAAAGAAAAAAATGATAAAATGGATTTCATCAAAATTACCACATTTCCCCAAAAATAAGACTGGTTCTTATACTAATTTTTGCTCCAAAAGACACATTAGGGCTTATTCCAGCAGATGTCTTATTTTTTCATGTACAACAATCTATATTTATTCATGTACAGCAATCTACATTTATTCATTCATTCACGTACAAAAATTTACATTTATTCAAATACAGTCATGTCGTCTTCTTCTGGAACATCGTCATAACTCTCCAAACCCCAAATTTCGGCTCAAATTTCTTGCGACTCCATTTCCTGTAGAACCATTGGCCCCAACCTCTTATGTTCAGCAATAGAGCTCTCCTTAAATGAGCACTTCTTGTTCACGTAGCCTGCTCGTAGTGCATTGGCAACACAGCTGTCAGTGATTTTATCCCATGAATTCTTCACCCAAGTCACCACCTCTTGCAGGCTAGGCTTCACAATGTTTCCACACTGGTTTCTCTCCATTCTATTTTCAGTGTAGTCATTGATTTCCATGCGCAAATGGTCCTTGAATGGCTAGTTTATTGCAATATCAAGAGTCTGGAGACAGGCAGTCATTCCTGCAGTAATCATTATTTGATCTATTCTTCTCTCTGCAAGAAAGTTCTTCATGTCTTTAGCACGGTGAGTGCTGACTGAATCCCAGACTAGCAGACCTCTTTGGCCATCTCGCAAAACAAGTGGCAGATTAAATCAACCCACTTCCATATACCTGCTTGTGTGCACCAGGCTTTTTCGGTTTCAAGAACATAAATGCCTGAAACACGTTCAACCTTACCTTTCTTGCCCTTAGTGATGATTAGAGGTGGGGCTTTCTTTCCACCCAGAGGAACTGCCAAAATACAGGTAACACGTACACTTTCATAACCAGTGGAGGGAATGTAGATTGATGAGGCACCCTTCTGATCAATTGTCGTTTGAGATTGTTGGCCCATAAACACTGCAGTTTCATCCACAGCAATCATGTTGGAGAGTTGGTATTTAGAAAAGTTGATGCCATCGACAAAGGGCTTGAATGCAAGTGCACATTTAATAACTTCAGTATCTTCCAGCTTATACCAAGGACTGGCAAAGATGCAAAATGAAAACAGTCACGCACAGTTTTGACTAGGAGGAATACAAAATGTTTGTAATGGTTTAGCAGTTTCCCACAAAGCTAAGTACACACTTATCCAGTCACTCAGCAATCCCACTCCTAGGCATTTCCCCAAGAGAACTAAAAACTTATATTCACGCTAAAACCTGTTAAGTCAATGCTAATGAGGGCTTTATTCATAACAGCCCCAGACTGGAAACCCAAGTGTCCTCCAACGGGTAAATGGACAGATACTGTGGCCAATCCCAACAGTGGAGCTACGTCAGTAGTGAAACAAATGAGCTCCTTGTGCCAGCACAGCACGGATGAACCTCACATGCGTTATGCTAAGCAGGCACTGCCTCGGCATCTCAAAAAATGTTTTTCCATATGTAAATGGCAAAATGGAAAATAAGCAGAACATAGAAACAAGACTATTCTGTGAAACACAGTCGATCAGTTTTAATGAGTGACCCACCTTTATTAGTTAGTACGTAAATTCAGTGGCTATAACTGAGACTCCAAATAACAGGCTTATATAAGCTAGACATCTAGTTCTCTGATGCAATGCCCTGCTGTAGGTAGTCGTGGACTGGGGTGCCATCACCAACACAGGCTCCTTCGGTGTTCTGCTGTGGAATCCTAAGGCTCTGGTTTCTAATCTCTGCTACACACTGGAATCACTTGGAGACTTTTAAAAACACTGATGTCTGGCTACCACCACAGACATTCTTATTTGGTTGGCCCATGGTATAATCTGGGCACTGGGGTTTGTAAAATCTCCCTCAGTAATTCTAATGTGCAGCAAAGTTTGGGGATTATTGCCCTAAGCAAATGTTTGCATCCCCATGGACGAGATGGCTTACCACACAACTATTCCAAACGTGGAAAAAGGAAGGGAGCATGAGCCAGAAGCTGCACCCACCACTTCGGCTCACACCTCACTGGCCAATCACCAGACCACACGTGCTTGCATGAGATGCTGAACGGGTAATTTTTATTTCAGTCAGCCATGTGCTCAACTAAAAATACTTTCACTAGATAAGAAGAGGAGGACAGATATTGGGAGATAACCAGCAATCTGTCCCCCCATCCCTCCCTTTTCTTTACCCCCAAACATAAGCAGTCCAATCTGGCCAAAATGCCAGTTCTTAGACTTGAAGTCTTCTCTCCATCCATGTCCACGGAGCAGAGATTATACTAGATTATCCTTAGAGGGCGGGATCCAAGCTTGATGAAGTACATATCAGAATGTCTACCCCAGAAAATTTCTGGTTTTCACCTGAGTGATGTGTTCCAGGAGTGAACTGTTCTACAGGCCAAAAGAAGGCAACAACATCAAAACTCCACGGGCACTATCCAGTTGACTAAATACAGTGAAACATTAGCAGCACAACAGTATAGAAAAACTTCAAATAGAGGCACCATCCTCTAAAATCCATCAAATATGTCACCTTGCACCTGAAACCATCTTATTAAACTACCTGCTGAGGGCTCTTCTTTCTAGGTTTGTTTGCATTCGAGCCTGGTTCTCCAGAAGAAATGCAGACACAATTGAATTGTAATTTTATCATCATGTATCTTGGATGCTGCAATTAGTCTAAATGAAATGAAATATACATAAACATATGAAGTGACGGGTATCTTAGAAAGCAGTATCAAACTATTTATATGTAACTCAACTTACACGTTATAAACCTAGCATTAACTAAACCATTCCTTTACAGAAAATCACCTTATGACACTCTAGTATTATATAATGTTTACAGATGAAAAATACTGAAATTCAGAAAAATTAAGTAATTTCTTTAAAGCCACATACTACAAAATGGTAGGACTTCTAGATTTGAACTTCTAATGGTCTGACTTCAAATCACTCATACTTTTCATTACACCATGGAACAGCCATATATCACTGTATAGCTAGCTCTATTGCTCTGCAGGTTTTTATGTCTAGGTTATTTCTGCTCCCGTTCCACTTCCACCCTCCCACTTACCCTGCTCTCTCCCACCTTGCCTGTGTGCCGGTCTCCAACCCCATGCCCACATTACAAAATGAAGCGAAGATAGGCAGGGCAGAGGGGGCCTGCTGGTCTACCATCCTTCAATGTCCCTCTGTACAGCCTGGGCCCATTCAGGTGCCTGAGTCACAGCCACACAAGCTTCTGCTACTATCAGCACATCCCTGGGTCTGGTTTCTCTGGACTTCTCATCTGTAATTTTTGGATAGTCTACTTCTGGCATTCCTTCATTTCACATTGAGAATCCATTTCCTCTCTGGTCTCTTCCCTCTGCTAGCCATTTGGGTACCCATTACTAATGGATAATTTCAGGTTCATCATCTCACTCCCTGGCCAAGATCACCAGAAGCTCCCTATTATCAACCCACACTGAAAACTCTCCAGTGTTACTAGAGGAAACCATGCAATATTTTCTTCAACACCATTAAGCAGTACTGAGTTTGCCTGATGTCTACATTAAAGGGCAAGTTGTAAAGCAGTAAAACCTGGTACAGTAAAACCAGCAGTAAAACCAACAGTACAGACTGGTTTTTGAGGCGACCAGCTGTTTGTTAGTAACAGTTACGTGCTGCAAAAGGAAAGATGGAAAAAAATCTTTTAGGACCTTTCCTATAAACCTGCTTCTTTAAGTAAAGCATATACAGGAAAGTGTAGAAATCATAATCAATGTTCACAACACAAAATCAAACATGTCTGTGCTACCACCGCCCAGATTCACAGATCAAGAAATAGTGCTTAGGGTTATAACCAACATGGTGCAGTAGGTAAATGCTGTGTTTTTTTCTCTCATAACCACATCAAAATTACAACTAATATACAAAACAACCATTATCGAGAATCGCCTGAAATTAAGCTGAACTGAAGCCTTTCAACTAAGGACGTGCAGAAGCCACCTCCAGGCTGGTAGGAAGGGCAGAGACGAGGAACGGGCTGGTCCCATACCCGCGTGTGACCATTAAAGATCAGGAGGACTACTTCGGCTATGGGGGTCTCCCCACCAATCCCCATCTGCCCTGGCGATTGGAGACACGGCCCCGCCCAATGTTCGGACATACCCAGGCCGCTTTCAGTGTCTTTTTCATGCAGACCGCCTACCTTGGCTCAAGCTGCAGACTTTCATAGGGTCTCTCAAAGATTCCTGGAACCCAGACAAGCACCATCTGGCTTGAGCGTGTCCTATACCTCTGGCTGAGCAGCCCTAAGCTGGCTCTAGTGGCAGCCTGCCTTCGTTCATGGCTTGGCCTCTCAAGGAGCTTCCAAGCACAGCATGGGGAGCAACAATCTGCGGATTTTTTTCTGGCTCCCACTGGGTGGCCCCAGGTGGGGCACAGACTGTGGCTGAACTTGACCTACAGCGGATCCCCTCCAAGGTGGTCCTGGAGCTGGTGCCCCCAGTGGCCAGCTTCAAAACAAGTTGGAGCCTCACCCAGCCACCTCTAAGTATGACACACCGAAGGGGCAAATTAGGCAGGCACCAGAATCCTGCTGAGGCAGATCCTGCTCTGTAGGATCAGCCCCTGCACAACAACTCTTCCACTGTAGTCAAGGCCAGTCCTCACAACCAGTGAGCCCAAGGGTCAGTCCCTCACATTGATGTGCAGTTATCAACCGAGGCTCAACTACAAGAGGAGGGCACACACAACCCACACAAGGGACACACCTGGAGTACATGACCAGAAAGACTGCAACACTGAACCCACAGCACACATACTACATAAGGCCACTCTACTAAGACTGGGAGACATAGCAGCCCTACCTAATACACAGAAACAAACACAGGGAGGCAGCCAAAATGGGGAGACAAAGAAACATGTCCCAAATAAAAAAAACAGAACTCCAGAAAAAAAACTAAGCAAAATGGAGATAAGCAATCTAGCAGATGCAGAATTCCAAACAGTGGCTATAAGAATATTCAGTGATCTCAGGGAGAACTTCAACAGAGGGCTAGGAAGCATAAAAATGGAGATGAAAACCATAAAAAAGAACCAGTCAGAAATAAAAGATACAATAACAGAAATGAAGAATATATTACAGGGAATCAACAGTAGATTAGATGAAGAAGAGGATCCAACCAGCGATGTAGAAGATAAGGTAGCAGAAAACACCCAACCAGAACAGCAGAAAGAAAAAAGAATCCATAAAACTGAGGAGAGTTTAAGTGGCCTCTGGGACAATATCAAGCATACCAACATTCACATTATAGGGGTACCAGAAGGAGAAGAGAGCAAGGAATTGAAAACCTATTTGAAGAAATAATGACAAAAAACTTCCCTAACCTGGTGAAGGAAATGGACATACAAGCCCAGGAAGCACACAGAGTCCCAAACAAGATAAACCCAAAGAGGCCCACACCAAGACACGTCATAATTTAAAATGTCAAAGCTTAACTACAAAGAGAGAATCTTAAAAGCAGCAAGAGAAAAGCAGTTAGTTACCTACAAGGGAGCCCCCATAAGACTGTCAGCTGATTTCTCAACAGAAACTTGCAGGCCAGAAGGAAATATTCCAAGTTATGAAAAGCAATGACATACAACCAACAATGCTCTACCCAGCAAGGTTGTCATTTAGAATTGAAGGACAGATAAGGAGCTTCCCAGACAGGAAAAAGCTAAAGGACTTCATCACCACCAAACCAGCATTACAAGGAATCTTAGAGGGACTTCTTTAAGATGGGAGGGGGGCTAAGGATGGGTGAAAGGGGAAGGGATTAAGAAGTACAAATTGATTGTTATACATAGTAATGGGAATATAGGGTATAGCATAAGGAATATAGTCAGTAATATTGTAGTAACTAGGTATGGTGTCAGATGGGTACTAGATCTATCAGGGTGATAACTGGGGTTGGGGGCAGGGTGGAATACAAATTGGTAGCTAATACAGTATGGGGAATATAATCAACACTGTTGTAAACATCACGTAAGGTACCAGATGGGCACTGGACTTACCAGGGGGATCACTTCATAGACTGTGTAGATGCCTGACCAATGCACTATACACCTGAAGCTGAAGTAGAATAATATTGGGCCGGCCCAGTGGCTCAGGTGGTTGGAGTGCCGTGCTCCTAACGCTGAGGTCGCCGGTTCGATTCCCACAGCTAAGAGATTATGAACAACGGCTCTCCCTGAAGCTGGGCTGCTGTGAGCAGCCAGAGGTCAACGTGTGCGGCCGGCAGCCAGCAGCCATCATGTGCGGCCGTGTGCTGCCATGAGTGACCGGCAGCCAGCATGAGCGGCTGGCAGCCGGTGAGAGCTGCCGTGAGCTGCTGTGAGCGGCCGACTGACGACAGGCGACCAACTGCCTCAGCTGGGAGGAGCACAAGGCTCATAATGCCAGCATGGGCCAGGGAGCTGTGTCCTACACAACTAGACTGAGAAACAATGGCTTGAACTAGAATGGGGGGGAGGCGGAAGAAGGGATAAAAAAAGAAATAAATTTTAAAAAATAATGAAGTAGAACAATATTGAATGTCAACTATAATTAAACATATAGGTATATATAGTCACAGGATGTGAAGGACAACATAGGAAAGATAGTTGATGGTATTGAAATAGCTATATAAGATGTCAGAGGGGTAGTAGCTTGGGGAGTGGGTTATCACTTTATGAGGGGTTTAAAACTATTACGTTGCTTTGTACACCTGAAGCTAATAAAAAAAAATAAACTGAAAAAAAAAAAGTAGTGCCTAAACAGGGAATACAGTCAATATATTCTAGTAACTATGTACAGGGTCAGATGGGTAGTAGACTTGGTGGGGTTATCACTTTGTATATAAATGTCTAATCACTAAGTTATTTTGTACACCTGAAACTAATTATAAAAAGAAAAATGAAAGAACTAGTGCCTAAGAAACTTCTAACTGAAAGAGGCCAGTCATATTATACTTCCGTTTTGTGTGCCACAGGATACTGAGGCGAGAGACTTGGAGGAACTCAAGTCAAATTTCCTTTGGAGAAATTACACGCAAGCAGTTAGAAGTCTTGCTTACAGAAGGGTCAAAACTGAAAGAAAAGCATACATCTGATTCCAAAGTGCTTTGAACTCATGAAATGCTAGAGCAAACACAAGAGCAGACATATTTCCCAGAACATTTAAGATCAGACCCAAGGTGAATCTTCTACTTAACCAGGACTAGCTTAAGCAGGGAACTGGTAATAGGTGAAGTTGAATGAGACTGGCCAAATTGTATCTTGGAGTTTACAGAAGTGTTGAGTGGAACTTCTAAAAAGTTTCCGTAAAAATGAAAG
This sequence comes from Rhinolophus ferrumequinum, assembly GCF_004115265.2. Taxonomy (NCBI): domain Eukaryota; kingdom Metazoa; phylum Chordata; class Mammalia; order Chiroptera; family Rhinolophidae; genus Rhinolophus; species Rhinolophus ferrumequinum. Next base: position 1,107,502 of record NC_046286.1, read on the forward strand.
GAGGGAAATGTACTCATATTCCTCTTCTTCCATCCTGTTGCCTGGTACAGAGATGTGACAGCTAGAGCATTAGCACCACCCTGGGCCAGAACAATGAGCCCCACACCCTCATGGTGTCAAAATGTAGGCTGGAAGGAAACTGAGTCCCAGAAGACTTTGAGGAACTGTCAAACAGACCTTGGAGGGCCTATCTCCAAGCTTTTTTACATAAGAAATAAACTTCTAATTTGTTTAAGCCACCATTATCGTTTATCTATAACACAGTCCATATCTGACTGAGAGTAACGGCCCCCATGTGCCTCCTCATTCAACCATTTCTGCCTATACACCGTTTCTTCACACAGCACCCTTCACATGAAAGGGCTCCATCTCCCCCCCAATAATCCAGCCACGTCTAACATTGCCTCTTCTCTGCAAAGTTAACGCCACTGTCTCTTCTTAATATGCACTGCTCCTTTATAACACGTTCCAAGAGCACACAGTAATCCCTGAAGAAGAAGAAGAAGGAATAAAGACTTTTTCCTATCAGCTATCAAGAATGACAATAAAGTTATGGTAATTAAGACAGCGTGGTATTGGCACAAAAACTGATGCAGGTAAATATGGGTAAGTGATTGCTGACAATTACGACACTGCAGAGCAGTCGGGAGGAAAAAGAACAAAGCAAGAGGTATCACACTTCCTGATTTCATGCTATATTATACAGCTATAGTCATCAAAACAGCATGGTACTGGCAAAAAACAGACACACAGACCAATGGAACAGAATGGAGAGCCCACATCATCGATCAACTGCTATTTGACAAGGGAACCAAGAATACTCAAAGGAGAAAAGACAGTCTTCAATAAATAGTGCTGGGAAAACTGGATAGTCACATGAGAAAGAATGAAACCAGACCTCTATCTTACACCACTAACAAAAATTAACTTGAAATTGATTAAAGACTTAAACGTAAGACTGGAAACCATAAAACTCCTAGAAGATAACATAGCTAAAAAGCTCCTTGACATAGGTCTTGGCAATAATTTTTTGGAAATGACACCTAAGGCACAAGCAACAACATATAAAACAACTGGGACTACATCAAACTAAAAGCTTTTGCACAGTAAAAGAAATGACACTTACAGAATAGGAAAAAATATTTGCAAAACACATATCTGATAAGGGATTAATATCTAAAACATATAAAGAATTCATACAAATCAATAGCAAAAAAAAAAAAAAACAAATAAACCCATTAAAAAATGGGCAAAGGACCTGAATACACATTTTTCCAAAGAAGGCATATAAATGGTCATGAAAAGGTGCTCAAAATCACTAATCTTCAGAGAAATGTGAATTAAAACCACAATAAAATATCACCTCATGCTTGTTAGAATGACTATTATCAAAAACACAAGAAATAACAAGTACTGACGAAGATGTGGAGAAAAGGGACCCCTGGTGCACTGTTGGTGGGAATGTAAACAGATGCAGGCACTATGGAAAACAGTAAGAAGGTTCATCAAAAAACTAAAAATAGGTCCTTCCACCATGTGAGGATACATCAAGAATCTGCGACCTGAGAGACGGCCCTCGCCTGGCTATGCTGGCACCCTGATCTCAGACTTCCCACCTCAAGAACTGTAAGCAATAAATATCTGTTGCTTATAAGCCAAAAAAAACTAAAAATGGAAGTACTATATGATCCAGCAATTCCATTTCTGAGACTATATCCAAAGGAAAATACTATGTCAAACAGGTAACTGCACCCCCATGTTCATAGCAGCGGTATTTACAATTGCCAAAACATGGAAACAACCTAAGTGTCCACAGACGTACAAATGGATAAAGAATCTGTGGTATATAATACAATGAAATATTATTCAGCCATAGAAAAGGAAATCGTGCCATTTGCAACAACATGGATGTAACCGGAGGCCATTATGCTAAATGACATCAAACAAAGAAAGACAAATACTGTAGGACCTCACTTATATGTGAAACCTTAAAAAAAAAAAACACACGCACACAGACTCATAGAAAAGAGATCAGATTTGTGGTTGCCAGAGACGGGGGTAGGAGGTGGGGGAACTGCACAAAGGTGGTCTTGGCTACAAACTTCAAATTTTAAAATAACTAAGTACCGGGGATATAACATACAACAGGAGGACTAAAGCTAACACTGAATATGGTTTATCTGAAAGTTGTTAAGGGAGTAAATCCTAAGAGCTCTCATCACAAAAAAAATAATCTTTCTCTTTTTCTCTATGTATATGAGATGATGGACGTTAACTAAACTTACTGTGATAATCATTTCACAATATATGTAAGTCAAGTCGTTATGCTGTACACCTGGAACTTATACAGTGCTGTATGTCAGTGTATCTCAATAAAACCAGAGGGAAAAAAGGAACTCCTGCATAAGAAAAAGGCCAACAACTCGAGAAAGAAAAAAAAAGGGCAGAACAGACATTTCAAAAACAGAGAATATCAAATGGTCTATAAACATAGGAAAAGGTATTCAATCTTGTGCAATCATGGAATATAAAAATTTAAAAGTGACACCATGACTATGCTCAATGAAAATGGCTAAAATTTCCAAGTCTGAAAATATCAAGTGTTGCTCAGAATCTGAAGCAATGGGGACTCTACACAGAGGGTAGGCTGCTGTGAAGTAATAAACCTCCGGGAAATGGTGTGGGATTATCTCCCAAAGTCAGACATATGCTTACCCAGTGAATTAGCAATCCCACTCCTAGAATTATTCATAACTGGAAGCATGTACACGGAAAATACATACAGAACTATTCACAGCAGCCAGAAATTGGCAAAGAACCCCAAGTCCATCAACAATAGTGTGAATAAATTTGGCACATCCATAAAATGGAACACTGTGCAGCAATGAAAACAAATGAACTACAGCTACAAGCAACAACAGATGGGTAAGAAATGAAATGTTAGCATGACATTCTGAGGAATTCAGGATGTGATTCTTTTTACATAAAGATAGATCGGGCAAAACTAAACTAGTATAGTGTTTACCGACACGTTTAGGCGGTGCCAATGTTATGAAGAAAAGCACGGCCATAATTAACCAGAGTTCAGGGCCGCCCCACCAGGAGGGGCGTCCTGAAGGGCTGGCAGTGCTGTTTCTCGAGCTGGGTGGCAGTTACAGAGTGATTTTTTTAATAGAAATATCACTATGCCACATTTTTTAGCTTTATGACTTTTCTGAATGTTAATTTCACAATTTAAAAAACTATATATTTACCTACCTACCCACCTATCTAGTTTTAAAGTAATTAGGGAAACAATTATTCTACATTCTCATGGTTTCCGTGAGAAGAGACGTCCCCAAAATGGCCTCCGTCCCTGCCCCGGCCTTGAGGACTGACCGAACCAGTGGGTCTGGAGCAGGAGCTTAGCGAGCCTGGCCCGTTTGGTGCCCTTCCCCCTCTAACCTTTGGGCAGAGGGATGGTTTCCCATGTGCTCCCAGCTCCCAGCTATACAGAAGCTTAGCTGCAAGTGCGGATGGGCAGTGGGGGTGGGGGAAAGGAGACCTCAAGTGTTGGGTGGCAAGTTCCATTCAAGGGAGGGGTAGCAGGATCAACTAGCTACTTCTGAGCTATTGCCTCCCACTGGAGTTTTGTAGAACTAAGAAAAGTGGTATTTTAGTCTCTGACTTCTGTCTCTCTCTCTCTCCTTTCAAAACTGGCAGGGCAAAAACAGGATGTTATTTACTGTGGCTCTAAAATAACAAGAAAGTACAAACAAATGATTTTTTTTCTAACATAAAGGAAAATTTTACTCTTCCTTTCCTTACCACTAACAACCAGGTTATAACCTCCTATATACAATAGAACTCAACTTTTACTTATGAAGCAACAAAATCTGCAATGAGGATTTAGAATCATAAATGATACTATTAAGATTTTTTAAGTTAGTGATTTTACAATCTTAATGAGTTAAAGAATTATAGTATAAGGGGGCAGGGGAGGCAAAAGAATTCAGATTATTACAAATCCCATGCTCACAGTTATAATACAATGGAACACGTTCTGGAATGAGAGGCCAGGAAATGCACACAAAGAGCAAGTAATGCTGGGCAGGAAAGCCACAGACCTTGCTGGCTGGACCGCCTGCTTTCCCTGATGAAGCTGTAACACCCACTCTATTCCTCAGGATTTCCTAGTCAAGAAAGTGTAGGGTAAAAACAAAATTCCTTCTCCAATCCCTTACTGCTCCTGGAAAAACACACTGTACTCCTTCTCATTTTAAACATCTTATTGCAAATGACTATGGGAAAGAGGGATCATGAACTTGAGGGGAATTCATTCCATATTTATTGAGCACACATGTGCAGTAAAATGTATTAGGTTACTAAGGATAACGATAAAAGACCGTTTTTACCTTTCATGTGCTCAGTCTAGTTAAGGAGATACAAAAACAAGGCTAGGGGTGGGGATGCATGTATAGGTACAACCAGAGCCAAAAAAGAAGTTCAGATAACCAGCTAGGAATTAGAGAAATGACACGTTTTAAAAGATAAGAACTAAAACAGTGTTTGGGAACTATGTAAAGCTCAGGACGGCAGGTGCCTGTGATACAAATAAAATCCGTGGCGTAACAAGAGAAATAGAAGAGAGGATTAGAACACAGAATCAAAAATCCAGAAATAGATCTATGAAATAATTTCACATATGACAAGCGTGGCAGTTAAAGGAATTCAATAAAGAAAAGGATGATTAATAAATGGAGCTACCACAACTATCCATTCATCTAACCCAACTACTGCATGCTGTTCAATACAGGAACCACGAGCCACACGTGGCCACTGAACACCTAAGATGTGCCTACTCTGAACTGAGATGTGATGTAAATAAAATGTACACATTTCAAAGACTTAATATGAAAAAAGAACATGAACTATCTCATTAATAATTGTTGAAAATTGATTACGTGTAAAAATCTTTGATATAATGGGTTAAGTTGGTGAAATTAAATTTAATTTTATTTTTCACTTTTTTAATGCAGCCACAACTAGAAAGTGTAAAATTACATACTTGTAGGTGGTTCACATTGTATTTCTAATGGGCAGCACTGCTGCAGAGAAAGATCTTCCCTTTACATCACGTATCTAAAAATAAAGATTTAAATTAAAAAAAAAATACTGTAAGAAAACCCAGGAAAGTAAATTAGAATCTGAGGATCAGGATGGATTTCCTAATGAGGACAATATGGTGCATAGACACGTGTATGTATGTATGTAGAAATTGCTAAGAAACACACAACCCAAGAGGGAAAAACAGACAAAGAACAAGATTGGAAATACACAGAAAAACAAATCCCAATGACAAACAAATCATAACAACAAAAAGGTATTATAAATTACTCAGGAAGAAAAAATGCAATGCAAGTAACTAAGACTCTACTGGGTGGAAAAAAATAAAAACATAGATACGAAATACGTATCTCTCCTGGGGATGTGGGATAAGAGACAAACTTACGCAGTGCTGCCCAGGAAAATGTAGAGAATAACATGCTTCTGAAAAACCAATATGATATGTCATCAAAATGGCGGCGTGAGGTGAGCCTCTGGAAATCTCCCCTGGAATTTACAACAAATTGAACAACTATAACTCCACAAAGGACTCCCTGCACAGCAGACAGGAAAGACGAAGAGGCTCACTACTGAATTCACCTAAAGGTGTGCGAATCATGCGAGCGGGGGAGGAGGAAAGGGAGAAGTGCGGAGACGGAGCCGCGCAGGCACAGGACACAGACCTGGCTCAGTGCTCCGAGCTCGCTGCATCCCGGAACCACCGCAGCTGCCGGAGAGGGAAGAACTCGGACTGCTAGGGCTCCACTTATGGCCCACGGGGCTGAGGGGGCAGCACATAACATGGATGAACCCAACGCTCACGGCGGAGGCCTCGGAGCAAAGACTGAGGAAAAAAGGCTCAAAACGGAGGTTTAAGCCCTCACTGCCACAGAGAACGGAAGCCTTGGGCACTGAAACTAGCCGACCCATCTCTGCCCACCCAGAAGTCACCCCGCCCCCACCTGTCCAGTGCTAGAAGTGGAACAGTAGCAGTGTCAGATCAAAAGAACAGAATATTCGCAGTTCTGAGAACTGTGGTCCCCGAGACATAGACTCGCAAGCCCAACTAGTTCCGGCAAAGGGGAGGGAGCTGTGGAAGCAGGACCGGCTGTGGTGGTGGTCCCCGCCATTGCTCTGGGCCACCTCTCACAACTCACCCCGCCCGTCCCCACCTAACCGGGTGGATCCCTGCAGGAGTAAACAAGACTGCTGAAACACACGGGCTCTGAATCTGGTGCAGAAAGAGCTTTGAAACTTCAAAAGCTCTCCACATCCCCACAGGGATACAGTGCCCTATGACCCACACAAACAGTTAGCAGAGGAGAAGCCCGCCTGCTAGGGAATCCCCCCATTGTGTGAGAAGCTGGAATACGGCAGAGAAAACATAACACTACAGTGTGAGAGAGAAAAAAAGGCTACAGTTGGGGAGAAAATAAAATATTCCACAAACACATATTGGAAAACAAAAGAAAGACCTCTTCCTATCAAACTGTTGCAGAACCCACTCCTGTACATGTCTAGGGAAATAAACAATAAATCATTAATTGCCATGAATAACCAAGGCAACAAGACAGCTCAGAAAGAAAGTGAAAAGTCTCCAAAAAATGAACTTAAAGATATGGAAATATGTGACTTAAATGACATAGAATTCAAGATTCCACTTTTGAAAAAAACTCAACGAGATGCAAGAAAACACAGAAAGGCAGTTTAATAAACTCAGAAACACATCAAAGAGCAACACAAACATTTTACCAAAGAGAGTTACCAAAGAGAGTGAAATTTTTAAAAAGAACCAAAGAGAATTTCTGGAGATTAAGAACTCAATAGAAGAAATTAAGAATGACATAGCCAGCTTCGGTAGTAGAGTTGACCAGATGGAGGAAAGAATCAGTGACATCAAAGATAGAAACCTGGAAATTACACGGATGGAAGAAAAAAAGAGACTTGAGACTTAAAAGAAATGAGAGAACTCTACAAGAACTTTCTGACTCCACAGAAGAGCAATGTAAGAATAATGGGCATACCAGAGGAAAAGAAAGAGAGAAGGGAACAGAGTATATTCAAACAAATAGTCGATGAGAACTTTCCAAACTTGTGGAAAGAACTGGATCCTCGAATCCAAGAAGTAAACAGAACACCTAATTACCTCAACCCCAACAGGCCTTCTCCAAGGCACATTGTATTGAAGCTGTCTAAAATCAACAACAAAGAAAGAATCCTCAAGGCAGCCAGGGGAAAGAAGATGGTAACCTACAAAGGAAAGCCCATTAGATTATCAGCAGATTTCTCAGCAGAAACTCTAGAAGCCAGGAGGGAGTGGAACCAAATATTCAAACTATTGAAAGAGAGAAATTATGAGCCAAGAATAACATATCCAGCAAAGATATTCTTTAGATATGAAGGAGGAATAAATACCTTTCCAGACATACAGAAGCTGAGGGAATTTTCTAATACACGACCTGCACTACAAGAAATACTAAAGGAGGCTATTCGACCACCATCAACAGGGACAATTTGTTGCAACCAAAACATAAAAAGGGGGAGAGTAAAGGCCTGAACTGGAATATGGGAATGGAGAAAGTAAGCGTGCTGAAGAAAATGGAATACTCTAAATATCAAACTTTCTTTTACATAAACTTAATAGTAACCACTCGAAAAAAATCCAGAACTGAAATATATACTGTAATAAAAGAAGAAACAGAGGGAAACATCATAGAATACCACCACACAGAAATAACAGACAACAACAAAAAGGCAAAGAAACAAACCATGGAGACACAACCGTACCAGAAAACTAAAGATAGAATGATACAAAATCCTCACATATCAATAATCACGCTAAATGTAAATGGACTGAACTCACCAATAAAAAGGCACAGAGTAGCACACTGGATCAAAAAACTAAACCCAACCATATGCTGTCTCCAAGAGACACATCTCAGCTACAAGGACAAGCAGAGACTCAAAGTGAAAGAGTGAAAATTGACACTCCAAGCAAATGGTATCCAGAGAAAACCAGGTGTAGCCATACTGATATCAAATGAAACAGACTTCAGGTTGAAAAAGATAACAAGAGACAAAGATGGACATTTCATAATGGTAAAGGGGACAACAAGAAGACATAACAGTCATCAATATTTATGCCCCAATCAGGGTGCACCGAAATATACCAAGCAACTACTAACAGAACTAAAGGGAGAAATTGACCAAAACACAATTATACTAGGGGACTTAAATACATCATTGACAGCTATGGATACATCATCCAAACAGAAAATAAAGAAAGAAATAGCAGCCCTAACTAATACATTAGGATGAAATGGACATAACTGACATTTATAGAGCACTTCATACTAAGATATCAGACTATACATTTTTTTCTAGTGTACATGGAACATTCTCAAGGATAGACCATATATTGGGACATAAAACTACCCTCAGCAAATTTAAGAAGATTGAAATTATATCATGCTTATTCTCTGATCACAAGGCTTTGAAATTGGATATCAACTGCAAAAAAAAAGTAGGAAAAAGCACAAATACATGGAGATTAAACAACATACTTTTAAAGAACGACCGGGTCAAAGAAGAAATTAGAGGAGAGATCCAAAGATACACAGAAACAAATGACAATGAAAATACATCCTACAAAATTTTTGGGATGCAGAGAAAGCAGTTTTAAGAGGGAAATTTATATCATTACAGGCCTATCTCAAGAAACAAGAAAAATCTCAAATAAATAACCTCATGTTACACCTCAAAGAACTAGAAAAAGAAGAACAAATGAAACCTAAGGTCAGCAGACAAAGGGAAATAATAAAAATCAGAGCAGAAGTAAAACAAATAGAGAACAAAAAGACACTAGAAAAAAATTAATGTGACAAAGAGCTGGTTCTTTGAAAAGATTAACAAAACTGACAAACCTAGGCTCACTAAGGCTAGGCTCACTAAGGCTAGGCTCACTAAGATCAAAAGAGAAAAGACACTAATAAACAAAATCAGAAATGAAAAAGGGAAAGTTATAACAGATGCCACAGAAATACAAAGGATCATCCAAGAATACTATGAAGGACTATATGCCACCAAATTCAATAACCTAGAAGAAATGGACAAGTTCTTAGAAACATACAGCCTTCCAAGGCTGAACCATGAAGAACTGGAAAATCTAAACAGACCGATCACCAGTAACAAAATTGAATCAGTCATCCAAAACCTTCCCAAAAGCAAAAGTCCGGGACCAGATGGCTTCACTAGTGAATTCTACCAAACCTTCCAAGAGGATCTAATAGCAATCCTGCTCAAACTCTTCCAAAAAATTGAAGAAGAGACAGTACTCCCCAACTCATTTTATGAGGCCAACATTACCCTGATACCAAAACCTGGTAAGGACAACACAAAAAAAGAAAACTACAGACCAATATCTCTGATGAATACAGATGCAAAAATCCTAAACAAAATTCTAGCAAATCGAATGAAACAATGCATTAAAAAGATTATTCATCACGACCAAGTGGGGTTCATCCCAGGGGCACAAGGATGGTTCAACATACGCAAATCCATTAATGTGATACATCACATAAACAAAATAAAGGACAAAAATCATATGATTATATCAATTGATGCAGAAAAAGCATTTGACAAGATACAACATCCATTTATGATTAAAACACTTAATAAAGTAGGTATAGAAGGAAAATACCTTAACATAATAAAGGCCATATATGACAAATCCTCAGCTAATCTCATAATTAACGGTGAAAAAGTGAAGCCTTTGCTCTACGTTCAGGAACACGACAGGGCTGTCCCCTATCACCTCTGCTTTTCAACATAGTGTTGGAAGTCCTCGCCAGAGCAATCAGGCAAGAGAAAGAAATAAAAGGCATCCAAACTGGGAATGAAGAAGTTAAATTGTCACTGCTTACAGATGACATGATGCTGTATATAGAAAACTCTAAAGACTCCACCAAAAAGCTATTAGAAACAATCAACGAATATAGTAAAGTTGCCGGCTACAATATCAACGTACAAAAGTCCACTGCATTCCTATATGCTAACAATGAAATCTCAGAAAAAGAAATAAAAAAAAACAATTCCTTTTGTAATTGCAGCAAAAAGAATAAAATACCTAGGAATAAACTTAACCAAGGATGTGAAAGACCTATATGCTGAAAACTACAAGACATTTTTATAAGAAACTGAAGAAGACACAAAGAAATGGCAAAACATTCTGTGCTCATGCATTGGAAGAATCAACATAGTTAAAATGGCCATACTGGGGCCAGCACAGTGGTTCAGGAGGTTAGAGCTCCATGCTCCTAACTCCGAAGGCTGCCGGTTCGATTCCCACTTGGGCCAGTGGGCTCTCAACCACAAGGTTGTCAGTTCAATCCCTCGAGTCCCGCAAGGGATGGTGGGCAGCGCCCCCTGCAACTAAGATTGAACACAGCACCTTGAGCTGAGCTGCCCCTGAGCTCCCCAGATGGCTCAGTTGGTTGGAGCCATCCTCTCAACCACAAGATTGCTGGTTCGACTCCTGGAAGGGATGGTGAGCTGCGCCCCCTGCAACTAGCAACGGCAACTGGACCTGGAGCTGAGCTGCGCCCTCCACAACTAAGACTGAAAGGACAACAACTTGAAGCTGAACGGCACCCTCCACAACTATGATTGAAAGGACAACTTGACTTGGAAAAAAAGTTCTGGAAGTACACACTGTTCCCCAATCAAGTCCTGTTCCCCTTCCCCAATAAAAAAAAAAAATCTTAAAAAAAAAATGGTAATATTACCCAAAGCAATATACAGATTTAATGCAATCCCCATCAAAATCCCAATGGCATTTTTTAAAGAAATAGAACAAAAATCATCAGATTTGTTTGGAACCACAAAAGACCCCGAATAGCCAAAGCAATCTTAAGAAAAAAGAACAATGCTGGAGGTATCACACTCCCTGACTTTAGCTTGTACTACAGGGCAACAATAATCAAAACAGCATGGTACTGGCAGAAAAACAGACACGTAGACCAATGGAATAGAATTGAGAACCCAGAAATAAACCCCCATAAATATGAACAGATAATTTTTGACAAAGAAGCAAAAAACATACAATGGAGAAAAGACAGTCTCTTCAATAAATGGTGCTGGGAGAATTGGAAAGCCACATACAAAAGAATGAAACTGGACTGCTATCTGTCACCATGTACCAAAATTAATTCAAAATGAATCAAAGACTTAAATATAAGACCTGAAACAATAAACTGCATAGAAGAAAACATAGGTGCTAAACTTATGGACCTTGGGTTCAAAGAATATTTTATGAATTTGACTCCAAAGGCAAGGGAAGTAAAAGCTAAAATAAATGAATGGGACTATATCAAACTTAAAAGCTTCTGCACAGCAAAAGAAACCATCGACAAAATAAAGAGGCAACCAAGTGAATGGGAGATTTTTGCAAACAGTGCTTCCAATAAGGGGCTAATATCCAAACTATACAAGGAACTCATGCAACTCAACAACAAAAAAACAAACAACCCAATTGAAAAATGGGCAGACAACCCGAAGAGACATTTCTCCAAAGAGGACAAATGGCAAATAGACATGAAAAAATGCTCAACATCACTAATCATCAGAGAAATGCAAATAAAAACCACAATGAGACATCACCGCACCCCAGTCAGAATGGCTATCATCAAAAAGACAAATAGTAACAAGTGTTGGAGAGGCTGTGGAGAAAAAGGAAGCCTCATACACTGTTGGTGGGAATGCAGACTGGTGCAGCCGCTATGGAGGGCAGTGCAGAGGTTCCTCCAAAAATTATGAATAGAATTACCATATGACCCAGCAATCCCTCTCCTGAGTATCTACCCAAAAAATCCAAAAACATTTATCCATGAAGACAGACACGTGTGCTCCAATGTTTTATTGCAGCTTTATTTATGGTGAACAAGACATGGAACCAACCAAAACGTCCTTCGATAGATGAATGGATAAAGAAGTTGTGATATACATACACAATGGAATACTATTTGACAGTTAGAAAAGATGAAATAGGACCATTTGTGACAACATGGATGGATCTTGAGATTTTAATGCTGAGCGAAATAAGTCAGACAGAAAAAGCAGAGAACCATATGATTTCACTGATATGTGGTATATAAACCAAAAAGAACAAAAGAACAAGACAAACAAATGAGAAACACTCATAGACAGACAATAGTTTAGTGGTTACCAGAGGGTAAGGGGGGCTGGGGGAGGTTGGTAGATGAGGGTAAAAGGGATCAAATATATGGTGATGGAAGGAGAACTGACTCTGGGTGGTGAACACACAATGGGATTTATAGATGATGTAATACAGAACTGTACACCTGAAATCTATGTAACTTTACTAACAATTGTCACCCCAATAAACTTTAAATAAAAACAAAAGAAAACCAATATGGCAATACCCATTAAGATTATAACTCCACAATGTTTCTACCCAGGAACCCTTCTCACAATAATAAATGCACTACACATAAGGGCATATGTTCAGAGAATCTTTATTGTAACACCATTTATGCAGCAGGGAAAAAAAGGGGAAAAAAACCTAAGTAAATGCCCGCCTGCTGAGAAAGTGCTGAAAAATGTATGGTGAAAAGGAGTAAACTGCAGGTATCCTTAACTGTGCTGGCTTTGCTGTTCTCTGAGTGTTCCTGGGAATGGCAAATTCAAATTTTGATAGCAGCGAAAAGGATTACTTTAAGGTTGAATTAGAGGAAGAAAGTGTGATTCTCACATTGGTTCCAGTTAGTGAGGAAACTAATGAAGAACGTGAAATGGAACCAAGCATTTCTTCAATCTCAGAAGACAACCTGAAGATTCCTAGGACAGATGATGAAGTTTATCTTCCTCAAACGAGTGAACAGTTCAAAGCTTGTCCAAAACCAATGCTCCCCTTGCCGACCATTTTGCCTTCAATTAATAAAGTGCGTTGGGACACTTTGCGGAACTGGTGCCAACAATTTAATTTGAGTACTGATGGCAAGAAAATAGACGTTTATCTGAGGCTCAAGGAACATGCATACTCTGAAGAAAAACAAAACATTCCTGAAATACTACAGGAGTCAAGTTCAAAGAAATGCAAGATGGTGACCAAGAAAGCAAGGAGTAAGAAAAGTTGTAAGATGAGTGAGAGAGAGCAAATGACCAACAGCGTTGAAGTGATAACTTCAGCTCAGGAAGCCATGTTGGCAGCATGGGCAAGACTTGCTGCAAGAGCCGTTCAACCTAAGGCTATGAATTCATGTCCCATTCCTGCTTCTGCTGAGAACTTTCTGCTGCAAACGTCTGGTGTCAGGTGGTGTGTGGTCCACGGCAGACCTCTCTTGGCAGACAGAGAGGGTTGGGTTCACCTGCAGTTCTATGCAGGTCAGGCGTGGGTGCCTGACCCTCCCAAGAAGATGATCTCTCTCTTCCTGTTGCCGGCCTGCACTTTCCCATACCCAGACCTAGAAGATAATATGTTATGCCCCGATTGTGTTAAGAGGAATAAGAGGATGATGGAAAGATTAACTACAATGAAGAAGTAGAAGCAACCTGGTTTGAACACAATCATATCATTCCTTTTGGATTGGCCATGTCTTAATAAAGAATAAACGGTGGATAGATAGCTCACAGATACATTGATTTGTATCCCAGTGATTGCTGTGCCCTGTCCTGGCCATCCTCAGTGTTGCCTGATGCCTGGAGTACAGATGTGAATGTCTGGATTCTGTACTTCAGGTCTGCCAAAAAGTGACTGCCCCTGCTGCTTCAGGTATTTAGCTATAACATATAGAATATAAGTTGGTTTTCTTTTAATTAATAGATTTTTTTAAGCAGTTTTAAATTTTCAGAAAAAATTGAGCAGAAACTAGAGTTCCCAAATTCTGTTCCCTGCACTCCCCCATTTTCCCTACTGTCGACATCCTGCACCAGAGGGGTACATTTATTGAACGTACATTGACACTTCATTATCCCCGAAAGCCCATAGTTTACATTAGGGTCCACTCTTTATGTTTTACATTCTATGGGTTTTGAGAAATGTATAATGACATATCCACCATTATAGTGTCATACAAAATAGCTTCACTGCCCTAAAAATTATGTGCTCCACCTATTTAACCCCTGACACATTTTCTGTATCCATAGCTTTGCCTTTTCCAGAATGTCATACAGTTGGAATCATACAGTTGCCTTTTCACATTGACTTCTTTCAGAGCAAAGTAAATTTAGGATTCCTTCATATCTTTTCATGGCTCGATAGCTCACTTTTTTTTGTTTTGTTTTAAATTAAAGTTTATTGGGGTGACAATTGTTGGTAAAGTTACATAGGTTTCAGGTGTACAATTCTGTAATACATAATCTATATATCACTTTGTGTGTTCACCCAGTGTCAGTCAGTTCTCTTTTCGTCACCATATATTTGATCCCTTAGCCCACTTTTTTTCCTTTTTTTTTAGCAGTGAATACTCCATTGTCTGGATGTACCATAAGTTGTTTATCCATTCACATATTGAAAGCCATCTCGGTTGCTTCCAAGTTTTGGCAATTATGAATAAAGCTGCTATAAACAAAAAAAAAAAAAAACAAAAAAAAAATGTATGGTATCTGCAGAACAAGACCTGTTATGCAATCATTAAAAATGTTAAATGACGGAGCAGCAGGGTGGCTCAGTTAGTTGGAACATGGGCTCTGAACAGCAATCGGTTCGATTCCCACGTGGGCCAGTGGGCTGTACCTTCCACAGCAAGGTTGAGGGACGTCCACTTGGAGCTGATGGGCCCTGGGAAAACACACTGTCCCCCAATAAGATCTTTTTAAAAAGTAATTGCGGTGTAAAGGGTTAAAATAATTGCAAAAACCGCAATTACTTTCAAAAAAAAAAAGTTAAATGAAAAATATTACTAAATTTTTTTTACACCTGAAAATGTAAGCACTGGCTCCATAGTAGGGAAACAGACTATCTCATCATATGCTGGTGTGGACATACAACCTTATTAGACTTTTAAATTTTTATGCCTTTTGACCCAACAGCCCAACTTCTAGGAATCTGTCCTACTAATAAATGGTATGACCATCTAAAGATACATGTGCAAATATATTAAATCACCTTGCACACCTTAAAGTAATACAATGTTGTATGTCAATTATATCTCAATAAAACTGGGGGGAAACATATATGTGCAAGGATGTTCACTACAGCTTTTATTTAATAAGACTTGGGAAGAACCTAAATGTGTACTCAAAATAAAATGGCTGAATAAATTATATGTCTACACAATGACTAACACAGACTTGAAAAAGAATGAGGTAGTTTTATGTAACTGAAAAAGATAGAAGATAGTCAGTATAAAGTATAAAAAGCAAACTGAAGATTGTCTATTCTTGAAATTTTTCATAATTAAAAAGTGGAAAAAAAAAGGTGGGGGAAAATTCGATGCCTTGCGTTTTTCTGGGTAAGAGTCTCAGAAGTCTGGATAGTTGAACCCTCTTCATCCCCAAGCCACCATACGTGACTTTGACCAGTTTTCTACCTGTACTGCTAATATACCCATTTCTTCTACATGACTCAGTAATTTTAAGCTAGTTGCTTCTGTTCTCCCTTCCTGATATAAAAACATTAAAGTGTGTATTTCTAACTTTTCGTCTCATTAAAAATGTTATCTCATTATTATACTTCATTTTTGCATGGTCCTGTGTTGGAAATCCCTTGGTACAAATCAACATTACAACTGATGACTCTCTCTCCAAAACAAAGCTAAAGAGGCTGACTATCCAGTTAGTGGCTTTCAAATTACCCTACCTTAGAATTGAGACGTTTTGTGAACTAGAACAAGTACTGTTGCTAAAATCCCTAATGGCCAAATAGCAATGAGGGAAAAGTTAATAAATGTGATTTTCTCAAGTTTAATCCTCTTCAATCATTGGCAACCTTAAAAAGAAAAGTGAACAAAAAGGAAACCAGTAAAGAAAAAGTAAACTAATTGTACTTAACATGTGTGATCAAAATCTTTATAACGCGCACTTTTTAATATTTTCTGCAAGTAAATAGTTTCTGGCTCCTAGGATGAGGTTAAATGCTGCACAGTGTAAATAACATCACAATTTACACAGGAACAAGTTGGGTCACTGGCCATTTCCCTCGGCGGGGTACACCAAAACTTGCTCCTTCCTCTCTTTCAGTAAGCATTCTGCATGCCAAACGTCGGGGGAGAGCCGGCGGGGCAAGCTGCCTACTCTACCCACCTTGGACTAACTCCTCCCCGCCCCCTTTACACCTTTACCCAGCACCTACTCCTGCCCAGCCCCAACTTTTCCCCTGCCCCATCACCCCTCTACTCATCGCTAGCTCCTCCCCAGTCTCATCACACCTCTTTCAGCAGAGGCTTCCTCTGCTTCATCGCTGCAAAACCACCTGCTGCGAAGCTTCCAACATCAGGAGAGGAAAACAGGGGACTATATTGCAAAAATCTGTAGTCTCCATACAAGCACCATCTGCTCTCGCGAAGAAACTCAAGTCACAGCCCCAAAGAGGAAAGAGCGCGCCTGGGCTCGCACATAGTTAACGGGCGTTTCGGGCGCGCTCGCGGCCGGGCCCAAGCAAGGAGCTGAGTATACAAAGGTGAGCAGTAGAGTCGCGGTACCAGCTCAATCGGGACTCCCAGTCCAGCGGGGGAGGTGATCATTTCTTTAAAGCTCGCATAGTAGAGGTAGGGCGAGGAGCACTTAAAGCCCACGGCTGGGAGAATGTACTTAATCCCTGAACCGTAAAGGGCTAACTCTAAACTAGTCGGAAGTGACGTGCCTGCTGAGACCCGCAGGTCCACCACGTAACTGGCCGCGCCTCACCTAGCCACCTTCTCCCCGGAATGGCCTGCAGAGGATAAGTGTAACTGAAAGTCCGCCGCCCGCCCTCGCCCCGCCCCCGTCGGCTCCCGGCGCCACCCGGGGTCAGCCGAGCCCAGCCAGAGTCCGAGCCGCTGCCGGGCCCGGAGAGCCTCGCCTGCCCGCGCCCGTCGGCGCCCTGCGGGCAATGGGCTTCAGAGCTCAGCCACGCGCATGCGCGGCCCTCTCTCCAGCGGATTCCTCAGGTCACCTGGACGACAACGTTTCAGCCACCTGCCCCTCCAGGTCCCTTCTCGCCCTTGACTCCTCCTGCAGATTCTCACCACCGGCCTCCCGCCTTCTTCCGCAGGCACCGCCAGGCCCTCCCGCGGCCACCCGCCGATACCACGGCTTCCACTGACACGAGCCTCTCGGCGCCGTTTCCGCTTCCGGCGAGTATTGTGTGTCGCGCTGCGGGGCGGGGGCGGGGGGAGGAGGAAAGAGGGAGGCAGTGCTCCGGCGGCTCCGCGCCCCGCACTACCGGACCCGAAGCCGGGAAGGTAGGTGCTGTCCCGCCGCCGCGCCCGGGCCCCGGGGCCTGCCCCGCCGGCCGGTTCCGCACGCCGCGTCCCAGCGCCCCGCGACTGCGTCACCAGCCCCCCGCACGTAACCACCGCTGCCTCCTCCCGCCTCGGGCCCGGGCGGACGTTTTGCCGCCCCGGCGACGTCAGCGCGTCCGGCGTTGCTTGGCTACCCCGCCGTTTCCCCGTCCCGCTGCCGCTCGCCTCCCCCGGTGAAACTCTGACGCGGTCGCCGCGGGTCTCGGCTGCGTCATAGCAGCGGGCATCCCACCTTCACGTCACACTCCTCCCGACCTGGACACTCATCCCTCCTTCCCTGCCAACCTCTCCCTCCTCTCCAGTACCCCTGCGCCAGATCTGACGGGAGAAGGAGCCGGGGGTGGGACCGAGTTGTGGACCACGCTCAGGAGAGGGTCGCAAGGTGGGACCCCGGACAGTGGTAGAAACAAAATGAGGACGTCCCTGAAGTTTGCCCTTCTACAGAGACACGAGGAACAGAGGGAAAGAAATGACCAATCCAGAGGCGCCCGAGGCCTCACTATGGCTGTAGCTCCAAGCCCTCTCCATACTCTCCTGACCTTTTCCCCATTTCTTTCACACCACTTCTTTGCCAGTCAGATCCCTCCTGGTCCCTAACTGCGTACAATTCAACTCACCCCAGGTGAGGAGGACACCTAATTCCTAGAATATTGGGGTAAGGGCAGGATCACTACTCACAGTTGGAGTTCCATAGGTGGAGAAAAATCATCTAACTGAATGGTCTCCTGGTTCAGGAAAGAAATTGAGGTCCAAATTAGTTACTACTCCAAGTTAACACATTTCACGTGTGCCATCAATATATACAGGAATAATCATTGTTAACCCAACTCATTATAGGGGCACATAGACCCTCTCTCAGCACATAGACATACTAAATTTCTTTCCTTCTGTTGGGACCCTTGGAGGGGAGGGAGGGTGGAAGGTGGGGTGATAGGGATAGAGAAACCAACCATTTCATAGATTAAAATGGTGACATTTTAAGGATGGAGTAGGGGACCAGTCTTCTGCTTTTATAAATGCTTTATGCATTTCCAACTCTTTTGAGGCTTCACTTGGAGATTTTGATTGCCTTCTTTACTTTTCATTCCCAACCACTCCAAAACCTATAGTTGGAGGCACAGTATGTCCAAGGAATTAGTTATCGATAGCTATTTCATAAGACTCCAGTCCCTGCAGGATATTTAAAATAGATTTTTTCATCCCTCTTTTCAAGAAGTTCTCAGCCTGGACTCAGTAACACACTCTTTAGTATAGTTGCCATGAGTTTATCACTTTTCGGAAGTTCCAAATGTACAATTGCACACAAATAGAATAGGATGTTGTGTGAATCATTTCATTCCAAGAGGAGGGCACACTTCCTCTACACTAGTCTGATAAAAGGAAGAAGAATTTCAATCTTTCCTGAAAAGAAGGTTGTTAGCCTTGCCTAACTAATTCCATTTATTACTGTTTGAAAGAGAGAGAGAATAGTGGCAGAGAATCAAGCTTGGGCTCCAATGGACTATTGTAATAAAACTCTTCTGTAACATTAAACTTTAAAATATACCTAATTTAAGAGATCTTAATACTTTGACTTTAATGGCATTTTGCACTTTCGCAAACTCCTTTCTCATCTATTAGAAAAATATGTCACACTAGGGATAAATTGGTCTGGCATTATTGGTTTTAAGATAGAAGTGGTATGAGCCTGGATCAGGAGAAGTATACTGAGCTAGAGTTGAAAGAAGCCTCCATTTCTAACAAGAGAAAGCAGAGGTGAAAAACAGAAGAGATTGGCAGTTGTGTGTCAGTTTGCTGAAGATGAAAAAAAATTAGATCGATAGCTGGGAGTCAAAAGTTTTGAAAATGGAGAAACAAAAGAGAGGTTGAATCTGGTGCAAGAGAAGATGTGAAATACCAAAATGGGGCTAAATGTGGAGTTAGGATTTTACATGGGGGTAAATGTCAGAGCAGGGATGCAGAAAAATTAAACCTCCAACTAACATTTTTCTCTGCTCCCTTCCTGTCCCAAAGTTAAATAATGGCAGAGACAAGTCTGTTAGAGGCTGGGGCTTCTGCAGCCTCCACAGCCGCAGCCCTGGAGAACTTACAAGTGGAGGCAAGTTGCTCTGTGTGCCTGGAGTATCTGAAGGAGCCTGTCATCATTGAGTGTGGGCACAACTTCTGCAAAGCTTGCATCACACGCTGGTGGGAGGACCTAGAGAGGGACTTCCCTTGTCCTGTCTGTCGAAAGACATCTCGCTACCGCAGTCTGCGGCCTAATCGTCAACTAGGCAGTATGGTGGAAATTGCCAAGCAGCTGCAGGCCGTCAAGCGGAAGATCCGGGATGAGAGCCTCTGCCCTCAGCACCATGAGGCCCTCAGCCTCTTCTGCTATGAGGACCAGGAGGCTGTATGTTTGATATGTGCAATTTCCCACACTCACCGGGCCCACAACGTCGCACCACTGGACGATGCCACACAGGAATACAAGGTGGGGAACCAGACACATGATGTCAACATGGGGCAAAAGGGAAGAGCACAGAGGGGGCAGGGGCTCCCTGGGTAGAGGATCATAAGCTCCAGACTGTATCTGGTCTTCATTCTGGATTCCCCTCAGAGCTACAGGCGTGGGATACGTAGTCCATCTGATCAGTTATCCTCAAGCATGAATAAGAGCAGTGGTGAGCAGTACCCCAAAATTTCTCTTGGACTTTTCTAACACATTTGAGTATATGTGGTATTGGGCTGTATCATTCTATAAATGAATGAAACCACATGGAGAAGATCAAACTTAGGAAGAACTGAAAAGTGTTCTGGTTTCCTCATTCCGTCTGCCTGCTCAGACCACCCCTGTTCTTCCCATTGGTATTGGGAATAGGGTGACATCACTTTAGACTGATTGCCACCAGGTGAAGCTGAACCAGTCTGTTACCCATTATCCCCAGATAATGGATAACATGATGTCTGGTTTGACTTATTGCTGGGACACAGGATAAATGTTTGAGTAACAGAAACTAGAGATTTTAATCTCTTAGCAGTTTATCAAGTACTTTGCTTAATTATGTTAGTAAAATCTTGGAAACAAGATTTAAGGTAGTTTGCGATATAAGTAATTAAGATTATATTTGCAGGTGGTTAGAGTTGGATGGGAGGACAAATTTAAAGAATGATATCAGGGTACGGAAAGTCACTTTGACAGTAATAGGCTGTTAGTTGACTTGGAAAATGGATAAGGTTGGTGATAGCTGGACCACTAAGATTCAGTGAGAGGAAAGTTTAGTGAGCAAGGAAGGTGATGGGGACAGGCTAGTGGCAGGAGGAGGGACCTAGAAGAAATTGCCACCCCAAATGACAGTCAAGGAAGTGAGTTGGATCAAGAGGTGGTGAGATGGATAGAATGCAAACAAGTGGTTTAAAACAAATGGGTTAACTTTTGAATGTTGGCTGTACCAGCCAACCCCAGTTGCCACCTGTCCCACTTCCCACCCCTCAGGAAAAACTGCAGAAGTGCCTGGAGCCCCTGGAGCAGAAGCTGCAGGAGATCACCCGCTGTAAGTCCTCCGAGGAAAAGAAACCTGGAGAGCTCAAGGTAAAGGCAACGACCCCACGTGGGCTGTGCCACAGGCAATTAACCAGATGTTAGCCACACATTACTTAGTCCACAAGTTTTAATTCATTAGAAGAACGCTGTTCCCTCAAAAGGATGGTATTTTCTTAGGCTTGATTGTCATTAAACATTGTACTTAAATTACTTGTCATGAGTTAAGTATTGAGGAGAAGGACGTAAGAGGTGAAGGACAGACAACTTACGTCTGCGAGTTGAGGGAGTTCGAGCCCGTTGGTCTCCTTTTCTTTGTACAGCAGGGAAGGAGGCTCTGCTGGGAGTGTAGGGATAGGAGTTTCTTAGAGGGACTGAGGAGAGGAGAAGTTAGAAGGTTCACTGGGCAGGAAGGGAGAGGGAGCCGACCAAGAGCTCCCAGAAGAACTGCCCAGTGGCATTAGGACCACATTGTCTTAACTCAGGTAAGCTCAAGTGTGCCAGATGATGTTCCTAGAATGTTCCTCCCCTCCCCATCCTCTACCTGGAGGATCCTATCCACCCTTCAGGCAGAATGAAAGCCACTTCGTATGCAGCTTTTCCTGACTGACCCTTCAGAAATTAGCTTGCTTAGTTTTCATATAGTTTTTCATCTCTTACATAGCATTACCATATTTGTAGCATGATATTTTGGTATCTGCTTTATTTCTTCTATTGGGCAGTAAACAAGTATCAGTAGTAGCAGTAATAATAACTAGTATTTATTGACTCCTATGCATTAATTCATTGGGTGTCCATGGCATTCCAAACTTCCAGCATTGTAGTAGGTCTTAGGGTTCTGCTCAGCTTGAATTTCTGAGTTCAGGCTAGACTTGGCACAAGTGGTATATAGAGAAGCTACAAGACAAAGGGAAGAAAGTCCTGGAGGTCATCTTTGGCAAGGGTGAACTTAGAAACCTTGTAAGGTAGGTGTCATTACCCCTAGTTTATGCAAGAGGAAGCTGAACTTGGATGGTCCAAGTCTAGTCCGAGCACACAGCCAGTTTGCGGTAAAACCAAAGATGCTAGTTCTGCTTGAATCAACCGATATTTATTAAGCTTCCAGTACAGGCCAACCCTGTATTTGACACTGGGAAACAATAGTGAGCAAAAACACAGTTCCTGCCCTCCTTGCACTTACAGTCAAGTAGAAAACATACATAATGGCGTGGCACAAAAAATAGTTGCAAGTTCATCAGAAGACAACATAAAAATTTGACCTCATTAAAAGATTCCAGAAGAAATCATGAGTTTTTGGTGTTGAGACTTAGGGATCACCAGAAATTAAACACAGACATAAAAATAGTAGAAACACTAATTTTTAAACAATACATTTCAACAAAAAGCAAGTATTATTACCTTAGTCCTTTCTACATTTTAACAAAGCAAGCATTTCAGTTTTTTTAAATTTGAACTAATTTTGATTGCAAAGCTGAACTTTACAAAAAAAGTTTTTTGATCTTTTGAAGAGCTCCTGAGAAATTTAAAATATGTGAAAACAAAGCTTATTCCCCGCATTAACTTTCCTCTTCCTGTTGATCACCTTGAAGGTAAAGGATAGAGAGGGGAACAAACATTTTTTAAACTTGTAAATACTTAAACAGAGCTTTGGTGGTTTTGAAAATGTAAGTCATTGTTTCAATGGTCTCAGAAACTACCACTAACCTTCCTTTTGTGACCATTTGAATTCTCCTTCCTCCTTCTCCCTTATCTCCACCTCCAGAATCAGACCCTTTTAAAAATAATTTGTAATTAACCATGCTGAGGTGAAAGTTATTGGTAAAATAATCTTTAAAACTTTTGGTAAAATAATAAAAAGAGACTGTCATGTATAATATAACATAAAGAAAGTAATTTGTAATAAAATCTGTGTAATATTTGGATATAACTATCCTGAAAGACATCTACAATTTAGTTAGATCCTTGCACCTACATATGCCATCATCAACAATGCAACAAAAACAGGTTCAGACTGAGGTAATTGTATAGTAATGTTGACTCAAATACCACAACCAGCTCACCTCTTGGTGACATGATTTTTTCAAAATGATAAATAGCTTTTGGTGAAGTTCTAAGTAAAACAAAATACAGTCTTATTCAGCCATTCCTGAAAAACTCAGGTATATTGAAACTATAAAAATTACTCTTATGTTTATGTATAAAACGGCACTCAAGTTCAGGCCTATGATTTTGAATATCCAGCAGAACACTAGAAAATGGTGCAGGACAGTTTATCTTGCAGAGTCGTCTCACACATTGGAGATGCTAGCATTCTTGCCAGGAGCACCTCCATCATGGCAAACAAAAATGCCCCCCCCAACCCCGCGTTTCCAAAATATCCCTAGAGGGAGGTAACACCCTCATTAAGAACCACTGGCCTACAAATATAGAGTGAAAAAAGGGAAGGATTGCGGATTAGACGAGGAGAGCCCTTTTGCTTTCTGTTTACCTCAGTTATTAATCCTAAGTTCCACCCATTCATAACCCCTGTGCACGCGCACGCACACACACTGCTGTGCTTTACCTAAAGGTAAATGTTGTGGGAATGAACATATTTTGTCCTGATGTGGGCCTGAGGGCAGCCGTGGAATGGGAAGCAGCAGCAGCTCTAGAACTGGAGCTCCTCAGCCTCTCTCGGCAGCTAGCTGAAGTCCAGAAACACCAGGCTTTACACCCACCGGCTTTGAGCCCCCTCTGCTTGCCCTCAGCCATGCCTCTCACTCCCCTCCACTTCTCCTTCCAGAGCCCCAGTCTCTGCTTCTCACTTTGCTCCCTTCTTGGGATGATTGCCCCATTGGCTGTGCCACTTGGAGAATCCTCTGGGGAGGTCACTTGTTGCAGTGGAGGTTCAGCACGAGGGAGGATGTGCTTGCTGATAACCCTCAGTAAGGGTCAGGCTGCTATTTGAGTCCTGTATTTTCAAACTTCAGGAATGTTCAAGTTTAAGTCCATTTGCTGGCTGAGAGAAAGCATGGTTCAAATTTCAAACAAGTAATTTACTGAGAAACTTTGGAACCTGTTCCTAGGATGGCAACTGTCAATTCTCTGAAGTGACTCGAAACTGTTTAACGGGGTCAGCCCTGAAATCTACATATATATTTTATAACAGCCCATTACCAAAATCTTACCGATTCTGATATTTTTCCAGTTGATTCTATCTGGTAGATATTTTTATCAGGTAGATGTCTTGCAGCATACAAATGATGAGAATCTTATCTCTCAACTTTCCAGTGTTTATACTTTCCTGTTTTTAACAGATTGCATCAGCTATCTGTTTATCATCAGATATATCAGATATTTCTGATATCTAAAATAGTTTGTCATTGTATTATTGAGTTCTTATATCTTGAATTTTTTTTTACTAAAACATAAAAGTACTGCTTTTTTAGAAGTTAATGTAATTAAAGAAAATTAACTTTTTTAAACATTGATTTTTTTTTTTTCTAATCTCCCCAGTGGACTTCACTCCCAAGTCTTCAGTGGGGGTAACATTGGAGATGGGGCCATTCCTTATAGAAGGAAATTGCAATGGAGAAAAACATGAGTGTGCTGTTAAATATTTTCAGTGACACTGGAATCTGTGTTAATTCATACGCGTGGCGGTTGGAGAGGGAAAGGCACCCTGTGCCCCACCAGCCCTGCTAAACATAAGACACTCCCTCTTTCCTCAGAGACTAGTGGAGAGTCGCCGACAGCAGATACTAAAGGAATTTGAAGAGCTTCATAGGCGGCTGGATGAAGAACAGCACATGTTGCTTGCGCGCCTGGAGGAGGAGGAACAGGACATTCTACAGCGCCTCCGGGAAAACGCTGCTCACCTTGGGGACAAGCGCCGGGACCTGACCCACTTAGCTGCTGAGGTGGAGGGCAAGTGCTTACAGTCAGGCTTCGAGATGCTTAAGGTTCGACCTTTGCCCCTGCACAGCACCGCGGGTCGAGCACAGTGTAGCTTTGCACAGGCCGTTCTGTCCGCCCGGGATGCTCCCTCTGCCCCACTTCTCTAAACCCAGTTCTTTCTCCTAGACACACTCAAAGGATCTATTTCTACAGAAAGGCTTCTCTGATTTCTTCCATCCCCTTCTAATCATTTCTGTGTTCTTACGTCTTGTCAACAATTATGTGCTTAATTTGTACCAAAGAAAACAATCCACTCTCTTGAAAGGAGTGGATCTAGTCTGAATTCGTGAAAAATACTATGCATTAAAAATTGTGTAAATGCAGTTACCATTACTTTTAAGTCCTGGAACTTGATTTACCTAGTGCTAAAAAAGAATAGAAACTTAGTTTGAAGGACACTTGAAATTATGTATAAATAATATATTGTTTTTGATATGTAAATGGTGCCTCTAAAATGTTTGAAATAACTTGTTCTCTTAAGCAGATGAATGGTGTTAGTAAGGCTGTAGAAACATTTCTTACCTTAGAGATCAGATTGCCAGCCTTTGAATCAGTGAGGCTTCGTTGTGCATTTCTCTGCATGCTGATGTATGCCTTGGTATTTATTCTTATGTCCTCTCATGTATGTGTGTTCTGCCTTCCACATTAAACTGGGAAATCCTTGGCGGGCAGAGATTTGTCTTCTTTGTCTTCTGGACCCCAAGTATTTGCAAATCAGGATTGGCACAGAGTTGTTAATGTTTATTGACCAGTACCTGCCGGGGGATACCAAACCATAATGGGAAAGTGATTCATTCCTATGCCACCAGCCTGGAACTATCTGTACTGATGCTCAAGGTGTGTGGTTGGTACTTGGGGGACAGAGTAAAGAGCAGACACAATCCCTGCACCTTGCGTCGAGCTCCCAGTGTGCTTGGGGAGCAAAGACAAGCACACAAGGAACCATTTGGAAGTGATAGAAATGACCAAGTTTCGCGATGACCAGAAGTTGAAAGTGGGGATGCAGTTGGCAGAGATGTGCTCAGGTAGCTCTGGAGCGCTTCCCCTGGATTGTGACCCTCAGTTTGCCCCGTTCCTATTTTAGAAGTCTAGAACTTTGGAGGGGTGGGGGAACCTTTTGTCTGTAGGACCCTTGACTACCAGGACCAATTTGCTTTCTTTTCTCCTTCCCTCTAGGATGTCAAAAGTACCCTGGAAAAGTAAGTGATTCTTGTATCTCTCTGAGTGAGTCAGGTCTTGGCTTACAGACTTAGGGGTACAGTAAGGAGCTGGGGGAATAAGTGTAGAAAAGTCACACAGAGTCTGGGTAGGATATGGGTGCATTGCATCCAAGAAGCCTCTTAGAAACAAATCATCGGGACAAATCGTTCCTTTCCTCTTTCCATTTGAGCATCAGGACTTCCTTGTTAAAAAAGATTCCAAGATAATGTGGAAGCAGATTCTCCCTGTGCCTGTACGTGGAACTGTATCCAAACAAGATGGAAGGAGGAAGGGGTTGGGAAAGGTGGGGGCGAGGTGGTTACCCATTTGCATGAAATATAACAATATCCCCAGAAAGTTCTGGGACTCATTCTTAAAATAAGGATCTATCCAGGGGACCATATGGCTCTCCATAAATTGGAAAAAAAAAGCAATACACAAGTATTTTTCCTCAGGGAGGAGGGAGAAAATCAGAGGGTGGAGAAATGTAGTTTCTCCCTAAAGATGTCAGCATCTGAATACTCACTCGACTGGAGCTTCCCCTGACCCTGCCCTTTCTTCCCCTATCTCCCTATCCCTCCTAGATGTGAAAAGGTGAAGACCATGGAGGTGACTTCAGTATCCATAGAGCTGGAAAAGAACTTCAGCAATTTCCCCCGACAGTACTTTGCCCTAAGGAAAATCCTTAAACAGCTAATTGGTGAGTTATTCCCAAAAGGAAAGTAGCAGAGGGAATCAGCAGAGAGAAGAAAGTCTTTAGGTCCTACTTTATCTGGGCTTCAGCTATCTCGTCTGTGCCCACACCACACCCACCCCTTTAGCTGGCTGTCAGTCCCTCTGGGTCACAGGACTCCAAGTGAGAAGCCGTAGGTGTCTTCTACTCTTAGGCCTTCACTTTTCTGAATAGGGACCCAGAAAAGTTAAATAATTTGCCTAAACTTGTCCCCTCTTGAGAGTGGAAGGAAATATCATTAGTATTTACTCAGAGAAAAGAATCATAAAGAAGGACCGTTCCAGGAAAACACACCTAGTCACCCTGCCCTAGACCCGGACGACACCTTCTCTATGTCCTTCTGAGCGTTTTCCATTCTTTCTGGTCATTGGACTGTGCCTGTGCTTCTCTGCACAGTAAGACAGGTGATGACATCGAGGCCTGGAGGGAGGACCAGGCAGGGGCCTACACCCCCCAAGACAGCATTATCTGCTGATTTTAGGACCCGGCTGAGAAGTGAAGCTGGTGTTCCCTCCCCTCCCGTAGCTGACACCCTGGATTGAGAAAGTTAACCAAACCACGGTGTTCCCGGGGCTTTTAGGGGAGCAGACTCTGGAAGGCAGGCTGGAAGAGTGAGGCAGGGGCATTTAGCTATTCCCGTCCTCATCTAGCTCCCCACTCTGGCTTCTCCCGCCAGCGGATGTGACCCTGGACCCTGAAACTGCTCATCCTAACCTAGTCCTGTCGGAAGATCGTAAGAGTGTCAAGTTCGTGGAGACAAGACTCCGGGATCTCCCTGACACACCACGGCGTTTCACCTTCTACCCTTGTGTCCTGGCCACTGAGGGCTTCACCTCAGGCCGACACTACTGGGAGGTGGAGGTGGGCGACAAGACCCACTGGGCAGTGGGCGTGTGCCGGGACTCTGTGAGCCGCAAGGGCGAGCTGACGCCGCTGCCTGAGACTGGCTACTGGCGGGTGCGGCTGTGGAACGGGGACAAATACGCCGCCACCACCACGCCTTTTACCCCTTTGCACATCAAGGTGAAACCCAAGCGAGTGGGCATATTCCTAGACTATGAGGCCGGCACACTGTCTTTTTACAACGTTACAGACCGCTCTCATATCTACACCTTCACTGATACTTTCACTGAGAAACTCTGGCCCCTCTTCTACCCAGGCATCCGGGCTGGTCGGAAGAATGCTGCACCACTTACCATCAGGCCCCCCACAGATTGGGAGTGACAGGTAGTGACATGGCGATGATTGGAGTGAGGCAGGGTCAAGAGCTATGGGCCTGCCTTCCTGCGACCTGCTGGGACGTCTTTGTGTCTGCCTGGGTTCAGTCGTGAGCCGTCAGGGAGAAGAAGCACCTTGGTTTCTAGAATGGTTTATGTGGAGGAGGAGTAGGACGGGGCTGGCATGAGAGCACAGCTGTGTCGCCCTCCTAACTGTCATATGGGGAGCTGGTTCAGAGGCATTACCTCCCCTGACGTCTGTCAGGTTTTCTGTTGCACAAGGACGGGTTGGAAAGGGAGAGCCTTTTCCAGGATCAACAAGTCTTTGGGGGGGTCTGATGTGCTCAAACCAGAGGAGGAGACAGAAACCCCTGTACATCTTTTTAAGGTGTTCTTTGACCCAGAATAGTCTTGATTTTTTGAGGAAGACCACAGGGGTGTATGTACCTCTAGATTGAAATAAAAATGAATGACAGTTGCTCTCATGGGTCCAGAAGTTGAGGAGTCTTTCCCTTAACAGAGATGGGGCATCAAGAAGGTTAGAAAAGTCAGGGAAGGGGGATAAAGGAACAGATTCTTAGATACTAATGAAGGGGAGAGGAGTTTCTTTGGTCTTCTATTCCCAGAGTAAGGTTGTCATTGTGAGTAGGGTCGGCCAGAGGTAGGAAGGTGGGGAGGAGAAGGGTGAGAAGGAAAAGGAGGAGAACCTGGTCCTTCTCTCAGCCTTCAGCGGAGCTGGCTTACTGCCTGCCCCCTTAGAGCTGATTGTCTCCAAGAAGTTGACCACCTTACTCTTCAGACGTGAGGTGCCAGCGATCCTTCAAGACACTCTAGTGAGAGCATAGCTTTCACTTCTTTCCCAAGGGAACTTGGAAAGGAGACAGTCAGGTATTAGAGGAAAAAGAAAAGTATATCTATCCAAAGCTCTGGCCTTAAAGAATGTTGCTAAATAATTACTCCCACGCTGTCAGCCTCCTTACATGTTACATGGCTATGGTTTCCAAGCCAGAAATGGAGAAAGGAACTGGAGTCTTCCTCAGCCTAAGGTCAGGGTAGAAGAGGGTGGTGTGTGTAGGGAAGGGCCAGACGGCCATCTTCCTTGTACCTGTGTGCACCGGGCAGAAACGTGTTCACAAGAGCCGGTCTTCTACTTGTTTGCTGCCATTCTTCACCACTTGCCATTTCCCCTATCAGAGAATGTAAATCATTTAATGTTAGGCCAAACCACACAACCTGTAGGGTACATATGTTGTTGAAAAAGGTAAAGCAATGCATGCCAAACCAAACTGAAATGACTTGGACTATCTGCTGCTTGGGTCATTGGGTTCACAGAAGATTGGGATAAGAAACTGCAGTTTATTGAGGGCATTTCAGTTCCTCCTGCCACCTCAACAGGACTTTGTCCAGACTCCTCTTACCTTTGTGCCTTGACTGTGGTTCTTTGTGGCGAGATGCTTTGGTTGGTAAAACATAATATGGAACAAAGGATCCACTGAAGTGATCTCTGTGTCGTGTGGTGATTTGACAACGGCCTCTGTTGATGTGTAAGAATCACTGGGTATTAAAAATGCATGTTCCTGGGCTCGCCCTTAGTGATTGATCAAGGTCTGTAGTGGGTCTGGGCATCTTCATTTTAAGCACACTCCTTTCATTTGGGTCTGGAATACTTGTGAAAGTCGTCCTGAAAGAGGTTTCAGCCACTTCCTCTGAGCTGGAGGCCTGGTTCCCTGCGCAGCCTGATGAGGTTTGGGCGGGGGGGAGCTCATCCTCTCCTAACTTAGGCTGCCCTCTCCCTGTCTCAGGATTCATACATGTTCTGCCCCTCTAGCTCTCATCCCTCTACTTCTGACCCCAGGAACTGGTGGTCACTAACTGTGAAGCAGAGGTAAACACCAAATGGAAGACAGAAAGAGGTCACAGGGAGAGATTGTGATCTATGTCTGTGTTGGGGGTGGGGTATAGTTTCAGGGGCAGGAGATGCTGTTGACAGGTGTCTGTGCTCCAGTACCTAAGACTAGGAGTTAGTGTGTTTAGTACTGTATAACAGGAAATGTATGAGGTCTGACAGTTAAGTTGGCGAACTCATTGCAACAATGTTGCTAACCTTTTTTGATATCAGAGGGATTATTCATTATGAATTTGTACCAACTGGACAAACAGTTAACCAACTTTACTATTTGGAAGTGCTGA
Source organism: Rhinolophus ferrumequinum (assembly GCF_004115265.2). Taxonomy (NCBI): domain Eukaryota; kingdom Metazoa; phylum Chordata; class Mammalia; order Chiroptera; family Rhinolophidae; genus Rhinolophus; species Rhinolophus ferrumequinum. The sequence continues at coordinate 1,137,841 of NC_046286.1, forward strand.
AGAGGCTGCATGACGACCTGAACTTTTCACCAACAATTCATGGCTCTTGCATCACAACAATGCACCAGCTCACAGGGCACTGTCTGTGAGGGAGTTTTTAGCCAGTAAACAAATAACTATTGGAACACACTCCCTACTCACCTGATTAGGCCCCCAATGATTTTTTTCTTTACCCAAAGATAAAGGAAATCTTGAAAGGAAGACATTTTGATGACATTCAGGACATCAAGGGTAATATGATGACAGCTCTGATGGCCATTCCAGAAAAAGAGTCCCAAAATGGCTTTGAAGGGTGGGTTAAACGCTGGCGTCGGTGCATAGCTCCCCAAAGGGAGTACTTCGAAGGTGACAGTAGTGATACTCAGCAGTGAGATATGGAGCACTTTGGGATGAGTTCACAAATTTAATTGTGTGACCTCCTCCTATTTCTTGGGTGAAGTGAGAAAGAGCTGCGCTTTCTGAGGGCCAGGAGCCTTCTTCTGTTCCTCCACCACCCTCCTGATCCTTTCTCGTTTCACTCCCACTGGCACCTGTGCATTTTTGAACGTATAATCTCTGTTCCTTTTATCTGTAGATCTTTGATTTCAGGACACTAGGGCAAAAGGTCTAGCTGTGTATAAATTGCACAGAACCATCTCCCCAACCTATCTGTATAAAGAAACCAGTCTTTTGTCCTAAAAATGTTCAGCGGTTTAAGATCCTCTCTGTTCCACTAGTACCTCCAGTCTCTATCTAGTATAAATAGTCATGGGCTTGAGGAAGACTAGAAGGAAATCAAAATTTATAAAGGGACCCTGGACTTGAATTGCTGAAGGGGTGGGGGGAATGGGTTTACAAACAGGTGGGTCTGTGGGGCCGCTGGGTGGCGCCAGAGTAAGACCCACAGGCGAGGGCCTTGCGGGCCCAGGAACTACACTTCCCGGGAGGTCTTGCGCTGACGTGGGGGGCGGGGTCTGCGGGGTGTCGTTTGTGCGGCGCTTGCGTGGCCAAGATGGCAGGGCCGGTGAAGGACCGTGAAGCGTTCCAGAGGCTCAGCTTCCTGTACCAGGTGAGTCCGCGTAGGGGGCGTACCGGGGGTAAAGGAGGGAGGCTGCTGCCGCAGGCCCCCGCGTGACCGCAGTCCTCCCCTAGGCCGCCCACTGCGTCCTTGCACAGGACCCCGAGAACCAGGCGCTGGCGAGGTTCTACTGCCACACAGAGAGGACCATCGCGAAGCGGCTGGTCTTGAGGCGGTGAGAGGCGCGGAGCCTAGCGGAGGGCGAGGCAGGGGGTGGGCCGGCGGCGAGAGAGGAAGAGCAGGCGCTCAGACCACCTTCCCCCTCCACCCCCAGAGACCCCTCGGTGAAGAGGACCCTCTGTCGGGGCTGTTCTTCCCTCCTCATCCCAGGCCTGACCTGCACGCAGCGCCAGAGACGTGAGTGCTCCTGTGGGGGTGGGGTGATTGAGAAGCACTGGGGGCGGGGGGCGGGGGGCGGGGGTCGGGACCCCTTCCTCGCTTTAGGTGGGTGTCTGGTGGGACTTGCAGGAACCGGCTTTCTCCAGCTCTGAGGCAAGGTCTTAACGACATTTGTACAAACTAAGGTCTGGGCGGTAGAGAAATGGTGCCATAAGCGGCAACCTCGCCCTTGCGTAATTACAGGTGGCGTCGTGGAGGACTGATTCCCATCACCACTCATTTATGCAACAAAGATTTATTTTTTTTAAAGTGTCAAGTATTGTGCTACGTTCATTAATCTTATTGAAATTAGAGTCTGATGGGACTAAGATAGAAACAATTAAAATAGTGTAGAAAAGTACTTTAATTCGGGGGTAGAGTGCTAAATTACTTAGGCCAGTGCTGGCGGGACTCCTGATAAGAAGGCACAGGAGAAGAAGAAAACTCTAGCCATGTATACTGACTCTGACATGAGAGCTTGTGGCCCTGTCAAGAAAATGAGACTTTAGGGAGCTGGAGTTTGAGGTGCACAAGACGTGTGGCTAGAGAAAGAAACGGCAGATCTTAAAGAGTCTAATTAAGGAGTTTGGACTTTCTCTAAAAGAATACCAAGAAATTGATAGTTTCTGCAGGGGCCTGACACTGTCAGATTTGCATTCCAAGTGGGAAGGGGGTGGAATTCCTACTAGAAAGCAGTGGAGGCAAAACTGGGTGCAGGAGGCCTTTTTTCCTAATCCGAGGTACTCTCTTTTTCCCTCTTCCACCCCAGGCTGCAGGGGACAGCGCTGGACAGTACAGACCTGCCTAACATGCCAGCGCAGCCAACGGTTCCTCAACAATCCTGGGCATGTGCTCTGGGGAGACCGGCCTGAGGCCCAGCTTGGGAGCCAGGCAGGTGAGAGGTGGGGGACAAAAACGTGGGCTCTTCCAGGGGTAGGGGTGCTGGGGGACATAGAGCTGCAAAGGACACATAGGTGAATTCTGGGTTGGTGTGAGAGGTACCACAGTCTTCTAAAACTAATTCTGCTTATCTGTCCAGATCCCAAACCACCACAGCCCCCACCAAACACAGCCCACCTTCTTGAGGAGAAAATGGAGCCTCAAAGCTTCAGTCACCAGTGATGGATTCACCCTGTCTTCCAAATAAAGTTTAATTGTGTTTCACTTGGTGATTCTGTTCTGTATTTCAGCTCTTAATTCCATTTTCCTCTGTTTTTCTCTGTATTTCTCTCCCTGGCTAACCTCTCCTTTGTCCTTTGTCTTTATCATTCTTCCAGTCTCACATTCAGGGAGGTCTGATTTTCACAGACCACTTGGCCCCACTAAGCAGCCCCCATAGCTGGGTTCCTGACTCCAGTGCCCCTTCACCCTGCTTCTCAGTGTAGTCAATGCCACGTTTGGAACTGGGGCTCTTGGGTTGTCTGCAAGGGCCTGAGCTGCTTAGGGCGTGCATATTTAGGCAGCCCTGACTGTTGACTGAAGGTCTGGACAGACTGTTGATGCCACAGGTGTGTTTTTAGATGAGGAAAAGAAGTTTGGGGAATGGGGAAGGAGGGGCTTCAGATTCTCTAGTTCTTCTCCAGAGGTGGTCTTTTCCAGTCTCTGGGTTTTCTTCTATCAAATTCTAATAAGGGAAATTGTACAAACCCAGAGTAACCAGGTGCAAGGTGATATCCAAAGGACACTGACAGACATTGCACAAGTATGCTTTGTAGGTAAACCCTCAAGGTTTTCTTGTGAATTAGTAAACAACAAAAACTGTTCTCTTCAGTATTCCTAGAGAACTTACTCAAGGACAGAATTTCAGCCTGACATCTTTGCTGAGTGCCAGCTAATCAGTTCACCCTGAAAGAATACAAACAAAATTTACTGTTCCCAGAATGCAGTTTTCTTTCTTGCCTTTCTCTTATAAATCATGTGTTGCACTTATTGCTGCATAAAAATCACTCATAATGTGGCTTAAAACAATGATACATTATTTCCCCTGATTCTGTGGGCCAGGCTGTCCGAGGGCTTAGCTGGGTGGTTCTTCTGTTCCAAATAGCACACGTGGAGTCACTCTGCTGCATTTAGCTGGTGCCTGGTACCTGGTCTGGAAGACCCAGGAAGCTTCATTTTGTGTGTGTGGCCCCTCATCGCTTCTCCAAAGCCTTGCTGCACAGCTGGCTTAGATGTCGTCAGCATGGCTGTCTCAGGGTGGTTGGACTTCCTTCCAAGAAGACAGGCTCCAAGGCACAAGTGCTCATTAAGCCTTTTTCTCACCACATCAAAGCAGTGTGGCCAGGCCCAGATTCAACGTGAAAGGGCCTACACCAGAGCGTCCCCTGGTGACCACCATTGCAGCCGTTTACCATGTCCTTGTTTTGCCTTTGTCCCTGACTCAGTCTTCCATTTACTCCTTTACATGTCAGTAAATTATTCACATGGAAAATTATAAACAGTGTGTGAGTAACTTAAATATTTCTGAGTTATTCTTTAACAGTTTATTTCTGGAGGTAATGCCTACTTGGGCCAGTTGTACAGCCAACAGAAACCTGTGGCCCGAAAGTGCATCCCGTGCAGACCTGGACCTTTTTCGTCTTCAGCTCACCCCCTCGGCTGCACCCACAAATCTCATTACTGAGTTCGTTGGCTCTGGCACACCGAAGCCCATTCTTGGCCACGTTTGTTTTGAGTGTGATTGTGATTGCGCATGACACTGAGCATGCCCACAGCAGGATAGCAGTGAGGGAACTCTGAGTTCTGCTTTCATGGCTGAGTCATTAACTGACGTGTGGGACACCACAGGAACCAGGTCCCAGCCGGGAGGCACCCGAAACAAGTGGAATGTGGTTCACTTAGGAGTCTCTGTGGCTTCTGATCTGATTTGTTTGTGTCAGTATAGGTTCCTCTAAGTAGAGATCAGAACCCTCTTCCTCCTTCCAAAACTGTCCTTTTTCATGTTTACTTACGATGCGATAGTTGGCAATATATGCAAAAATGGATTTCCTGTAACAGGAAATCAAATCCCTAGAATGCAATAGTCACCTTTCTTTAATGTTACTAAACAATTTAGTAATTCAAAATTTGTGCCCTTTGGAACTCTAAATAAAATTAAATACGACAGAGAAGAAATTTGGGTCATTCCAAATAAATCAAGAAAACGATGTCTTTCAATAGCCTTAGAAACCAAGACTTAATCACTCCCCAAACCTTAGGTACATTTAGCACCTTTTCATACTGGTAAAAATGAGTGTCATCGTCAGGGAGAGCAAGAGAGAAAAGGATTAAGAGACCATCCTTCTGAATTCAGAAGGGAATTAGAAAATTACTTAGATTCTCAACAAGGGGAATAATAAATCTAGTTTTGTCTGCATCACATAGTTACTGTAACTATCAAATGAGATTATGGGGAGGAACCTTGAAAATGGTATTATAAGGCATTTTAATAAAGTGTAAGTAGTAACCATAATACTTTGTGAGTAAGAAGTAGCAAATAGAAAAGACAGGTCCTGGACATCAAGGAATCCAACTTACTGTCCTCACAATACATACTTGTAAAATGAAGCACTTTGACAATGTTCTTTTCCTGTAGACACTAACAGATGCAGTTATCCAATTTTCCACTAGATGTCAAAACGCCAGGGTTTCTTTTGGATTTCCATACACTTATTAAATATTTCCTTAGGGCTTATTCTGTGGTAGGACATTGCTCAGGACTTGGGGTATACATCAGTGAACAAAAGAGTTGGAGGGAAAACAAGCAAAAAACAATGTATAATAAGTTCCATATCACACAGGGATACGTGCAATGTAAAAAACCAGGAAGGTAAGGAAGCTGTGGGGAAGTTTCCAGTTTTAAACAGCAATCCAGGCAAGCTGCACTGAGAAGGTGACCACAGCAGGTTCTAAAGGTGCCTCTTCTGTGTCCTCTCAGACAAGCCCACAGAAGGCTACTTCCTGCAGGTACTTCCCATACATGATGACAAGTGCCTCTGCCCAAGGCTATTCCCTGAAAGCAGGAGCCATGCAGGGTAGGCCGAACGTTCCAGGGAATAGTGTCCATGGGAGCAACCCCAGACAGTGAAGGATAAGAGTTGGTGGAAAAATATTCCAGGTAATCCCTCAGGGTCTCCTTCAGCGTTGAGCCCTGGTCACACCAGTCCTTAGACATGCCCTTTACACACTTCCCTCCCTCCCGTTACCCTCTGCACTCCCTCATCATAATTCCTGGATGATCTTCCAGGTAAACTGCGTTTGCCCCAAACAAACTGAGACATTTGAAAAAAGACTTGAAGGAGGTAAGGGAGCTAGCCATGCAGATATCTGAGGACAACTTTCTGGGCAAAAGTAACAGCGAGGGCAAAGGTCCTGAAGTGGGAGCCCGCTCAGGGAGTTCCAGGGTCCGAAAGGAGGCCAGTGTGAGTGGGACAAAGTGAGCGAGGTGGAGATAAGCCATGCCAGGGATCTTTATTTAGGCCACCATAAGGAAATTGTTCATTGGGAGGCCATTGGAAATTTTTAGGCAGGAATGATGGCTTAACATTTTTAAAGGATCACGCTGTTCTTTTTTTAATTAATGTCAGGTGTACAGAAAACATGATTAGATATTTACACCCCTCACAAAGTAATAACCAAACCGTCTACTACCCGTCAGACATCATACGTAGCTATTACAGTACCGTTGACTACATTCCCTACACCGTACTTTATATCCTGTGACCCTATAACTATATAGACTAGATAGATAAATAATAGCTATAGATTTAATTATAGTTGACGTTCAATATTATTGTATATTAGTTTAAGATGTACAGCACAGTGGTTAGGCTTTCATATAATACATGAAGTATCCCCCCCAATAAGTACAGTGCCCATCGGACACTGTACATAGTCTTTACAACATTATTGATCATACTCCCCACACTGTATTTCGCATCCCCGTGACTAGTGATTATCAGTTTGTACTTTCTAATCCCTTCACCTTCTCCCCCATCCCCCAAGGCCCCTCCCATCTAGCAACCATCAGTTTTTTCTCCGTATCTATGAGTTTGTTTCTGTTTTGTTTGCTTATTTATTCTATTCTTTAGATTCCACATATAAGTGAGATCATATGGTATTTGTCTTTCTCAGTCTGACTTATTTCACTTAGTATAATATCTTCTAGGTCCAGCCATGTTGTTGCAAATGGTAAAATTTTATTCTTCTTTATGGTAGAGTAATACTCCATTGTATAAATGTACCACAATTTCTTTATCCAATCATCTATTAATAGGCATCTTGGCTATTGTGAATAGTGCTACAGGAAACATAGGGGTGCACATATATTTTTGAATTAGTGTTTTGGATTTCTTTGGATAAATACCCAGGAGCGGAATTGCTGGGTCATAAGTTTGTTCTATTTTTAATTTTTTGAGGAACCTCCATACTGTTTTCCATAATGGCTGCACCAATTTGCAATCCCACCAACAGTGGGGTTCTCTTTTCTCCACATCCTTGCCAGCATTGAGGATAGCCATTCTAACTGGGGTGAGGTGGTGTGAGGACAGAGCCCCAGAGAGCAGTTTCCAGGCTCTTGGCCTCACGTGGAGGGGTGCTGGCTCAGGTAGTAGATGGCCATCAGCTGTGGCTACTTGGCCGTCAGCTGTAACCAGTGAGCCACTGGCCACTAATATAACTGCTGTGGCTACACTAGCAAAAATGGGGGCTAGCAAGAAGATGGTGGCTGGTGGGCGCGGACTGCAGTTAGCACAGCGGAGTGCGGGTTGCGGATTGCGGAGAAGTGGACGGCAGGTTGCGGATGGTGTGGCTCCTGCTTCCTGTGACTGCAACCCAGCCGCCCCAAGACTATAGTGGTATGACTCCCCCATCTATGGCTCCGTGGGTGTTCCTTTTTGGCCTTCTGCGTTCTTATGTGGGGAGCGGGAGCAGAGACCCCACAGGACACCCCGCACGACAGGTGATATCTCATTATGGTTTTTATTTGCCTTTCTCTCATGATTAGTGACATTGAGCATCTTTTCATATGTCTATTGGCTAGCTGTATGTCCTCTTTGGTGTAATGTCTATTCAGGTCCTCTGCCCATTTTTAAATCAGATTTTTTTTTGGTGTTAAGTTGTATGAGTTCCTCATATTTTGGATGATAACCCTTTATCAGATGTATCACTGGCAACTATCTTCTCCCATTCAGTAGGATGTCTTTTTCATTTTGTTGCTGGTTTCCTTTGCTGTGCAAAATCTTTTTAGTTTGATGTAGTTCCGTTTGTTTATTTTTTCTTTTGTTTCCCTTGCCTGAGAAGATTATACACACACACACACACACACACACACACACACACACACACACACACCAGGGGTACCAAAAATGTGTACAAGTGGATACTTTGGTCAACGTTACTCAAGCAGTTGTTCGCCATAATCAGAAGTGTCTGGACGCTGATGATGGTAACCACTTTGAGCACCTCTTGTAGTTGCAGAAGTCAAATGTGACTTGTATTCATCTTTTGTTATTGATATATATTGAATATTACAATACTCAATGGGACGTCCCATAAATTCTCTCTCTGTTAAACTTTCTCTCTGTAATGTTAATGGCATAAGTATTCTTAACATATATCCTCTGATAATGATAGTCGAAGACTCAGAAAAGTTCCATGATATACCAAGTTCACTGCAAAGGCAGGACTAGAACCCAAGCTTTTCTAAATTAAATTTATTGGGATGACATTGGTTAATAAAATTGTACAGGTTTCAAGTCTACAATTTTATAATACATCATCTGTATATTGTACTGTGTGTTCACCACCCAAAGTCAAATCTCCTTCCATCACCATATATTTGACTCCCTTTTCCTTCTTCTACCATGTCCCCTCCTTCCTTTACCTCTGGTAACCACTAAACTGTGGTCTGTGTCTATGAGTTTTTGTTTGTCTTGTCATTTGTTGCTTTCAGTTTTATATCCCACATACGAGTGAAGTCACGTGGTTCTCAACTTTTTCTGACTTATTTCGCTTAGCATGATAATATCAAGATACATTGATGTTGTCACAAAAAGCAGTATTTCATCCTTTCTTATGGCCGAGTAGTATTCCATTGTGTATATATAGCACATCTTTATCCATTCATCTATCAAAGATCACTTTGGTTGTTTCCATGTCTTGGCAACCGTAAATAATGCTATAATGAACATAGATGTACATATATCTTTACAGATAAATGTTTTCAGATTTATGGGGTAGATACCCAGAAGAGGAATTGCTGGGTCATGTGGTAATTCTATTCTTTATTTTTTGAGGAACCTCCATAATGTTTTCCATAGGGACTGTACCAATTTATATTCTTACCAACAGTGTATGAGGGTCCCTTTTTCTCCACAACCTCTCCCACACTTGTTATTACTTGTCTTATTGATAATAGCCATTCTAACAGATGTGAAGTGGTATATCATTGTGGTTTTGATTTGCATTTTCCTAATAGCTAGTGAAGTAGAGCATTTTTTCACATATCTGTTGGCCATTTGTATGACTTCTTGGGAGAAGTGTCTGTTAAGGTCCTCTCCCCATTTTTTAAATTGGGTTGTTTGTTTTGTTGTTGTTGAGTTGTATGAGTCCTTTATATATTTTGGGTACTAGCCCCTTATTGGAGGTGTTGTTTGTAAATATCTTCTCCCATTCAATTGGTTCCCTGTTTGTTTTGTTGATGGTTTCTTTTGCTGTGCAGAAGCTTTTTCGTTTGGTATAGACCCATTCACTGATTTTTACTTTTACTTACCTTGCCTTTGAGGTCAAATTCATAAAATCCTCTCTAAGACCAAGTTCCATAAATTTAGTCCTTATATTTTCTTCTATGCATTTTATTGTATCAGCTCTTATATTTAGGTCTTTGATCTATTTTTAGCTAATTTTGGTACATGGTGACAAATAGCAGTCTGGTTACATTCTTTTGCATGTGGCTTTCCAATTCTCCCAGCACCATTTATTGAAGAGGCTTTCTTTTCTCCATTGTATGTTTTTGGTTCCTTTGTCGAAAATTATCTGCCCATACATATATGGGTTCTCTTTATTTCTGGGTTCTCAACTGTGTTCCGTTGGTCTATGTGTCTGCTTTTCTGTGTGCTGTTTTTATTGTTGTTGCTTTGTAGTATAATTTGAAGTCAGGGAGTGTGATACCTCCAGCATTGTTCTTTTTTCTCAGGATTACTTTGGCTATTCGCGGTCTTTTGTGGTTTTATACAAATCTGATAAGAACCCAAGCTTCCTTACTCTAAGGAATATTGTATCTGTGTTTACATTGACTGAAAAGGTGAGACCCTCCCTGCTAATTTCAAAACTAATAACTAAAACAACCTAGTTTTATAGATTTCTTCATGTTAACCAGAATATCTTATCTATTATTCGTACTACTGAATGGCCCTATTCCCAAGAAGGTGGAGCCCTAGCAGGTTAGGCTCACGCCTCAGTCCATATCACAAATTAATAAACGGAATTTGGAGATGCTATTCTGGCTTAGAAGGAAATTAGTAATTAAGCATGGTATTAGTTGCTAGAGCTGCCATAACAAAATACCACAAACTTGATGGTTTAAAGAACAGAAATTTATTGTCTCATAGTTCTGGAGGCTGGAAGTCCATACGCAGGGTGTCAGTAGACTGGTTCCTGTGGAAGGCAGCGGATGAAGGATCTGTCGTGGGCTCTCTCCTGGCTTGCAGATGACTGTGTTAGCCCCGTCTCTTCACAGATCCGCCCTCTGTATGCTTCGGGTCCAAATTTCCTGTTTTTATAAGCACACCAGTCCTATCGTATTAGATCCACCCTAATGAGCTCATTTTAACTTGATTCCCTTTATAAAGAACCTATATAGATGATATATTCCAGAGTTGTACACTTGAAACCTATGCAACTTTACTAACATTGTCACCTCAATAAACTTAATTTACAAAAAGAACCTATCCACAAATAAGTTCACAATATCAGGTATTGGGGGTTAGTACTTCAACATATGGATTTGGGGTGGGGGAAGGGAAGGGCATGATTGAACTATAACAGGCACGAAAGGGTTTAGAGCAATGTGAGTAGTTCTCAGGAATGCAGTGATGTATGAAGCTTAATGCTGCCAGTGCTGTGCTGCTTGCAGATTCTTGGCTGCCGTCAGCTGCCTGCCTCTCCTCAGGAAACGGCTGCCTCCGTTACCTGCCTGGGTCCCAAACTATCTACTCGGGATGAAGGAGATTTTCCCAGACAGGTCTCCAATCTGGCCATAACCGACAGCTTTCATTTGTAAACAAGGCGGCTGCAGACTGCGCCACAGTTTCTGGCCTTCTGGATGAGGGATTCTTGTGCATCTCACCCCCCAGTATAGCAGCCCCACCTGGGCTCTTCAGTGAGTCACATAGCCTCACTGTTCTGATGCTTCAGCCCATTCCAGCGTGGGCACCAAGCTAGGCCACACCACAGGCTCTGCTCCTGCTTTGAGAAGAGGCCATAATAATGGTTTCAGTTTAGGGTTGCTTTCACTTTGTCTTCTGAAGCAGCAAATAAGCATTGCAAACGCTGTACCTGAGAAAAAGAAGCAAAGATGGGAGCCTCAGCCTCGTTGGTGAGATAACCCCAAGGTCAGAGGGAATCAGAACTGTGGGCAACCTCTCTGCCTTTAGTAAGGTCAGAGGTGTCATCACCCAGAAACAACTTATACCCGTATGAAGGAATAATCTGTCACCCCACTGGCTGGGCCACCTTGCTCTACTGTACAGGCTCTGTTCTTTAACTTTCTTGGGGTGCCAGCACTGCCAGTCTCTACTAACACTCATCCCCACGCAGAGATACCTGGAATTTCTCTTTGTCACTGGGAGCCTTTTGGAGGGGGCTGGCCAGTGGTCTACCACAGACAGGCACACAGAGTGGCTTTATCCAGGGCAGCAAACCACTCTTGTACATCATGTAGTGTGCACTCACTCATCTGAAGGACATCTTCTTAATACAGTCTCTGTAAACAACCATTTCCAGCCCTCCCACTGCTGCTGACTGTGGTACCAACAGCTCATGTTTGTTGGTCTGTTACAGGTAAACGTTAAGCTTTGTGAGAGTCTGGATGGTGTGACTGAGTTTTCCAGAGCCCCACGACCCCAGACACCTGAAGCCCTGCAGAGAGGAAAGATCAGACGCTGCACCAGTCAACCCACCCAGCTGCAGCCAACCCGTCCAGCTGCAGCCAACCCGTCCAGCTGCAGCCAACCTGTCCTGCTGCAGCCAACCTGTCCTGCTGCAGTCATGCCACCAAGCTGCAGTCACCCCACCAAGCTGCAGCCATAGGCTTTGCAGAAAGACTGGCCTTCCCTCCTCAAATAATTATGAAACTGGACAAAATGTCTGCAGCAGTTGTTACCAGACTTTGGACAACAGGCAGCCAAGGACTACAATCCTTGAGAGAAGGAATATCTGAGGTAGGCCCCACAGTGCCCCAGCCTTCTGCCTTAGGACAATTTCCTGTCCATGGCACTGGGTGGGAGAAGAGTGTGTATGGCAGTTCTGCTGAGCCAAAGAGGCAGAGACCATAATTCGGGCCTGCTGAAGTGGCCGGAACTTTCAAGGTACAGAGAGGAGAAGAGTGCAGGGACGGGGTGACAGAAGCCTGTGGGAGATACCCCTGGATCCTAGGCCAAGGCCTGGGCTGCTGCAGGGCTGAGCAACACGTTACCAGGGGTCACATTGGTGGGGCACACTGGAGCTCCAGCCCGGCAGAACACAGACCTTGCTGAAAACCCCGGGTTTGCAAACGAGACACCAGACAGTCCCCACCTTTGAGTGAGGATCCTGCCCTAGAGTAAGAGCTGAAAATCAAGGTTCAACATGGTCAAGCTCAGCTCAGCTGCCAGGGAAGTAACTACCAGCCAGAAGAAAACTTTCTTTAAAGGAAGACAACACAAACCAGTGTTAAGTACTGTTTTTGATCTCCTAGTTGTAATTATCCTGTAGTAAAATGTGTTGTTTTCCTCTCCCAGCATCTACTACCCCACCTATTGGTAACATGATCCTTATTTTTCCTCTCCCTCACTAGCAATCCGTGTGTTTTCCTTCAACTTACCTAAACCTGACTCTAGAAGTGGGCAAGTGACCCAGGCCGGTGCAGCCAGAGCCTCAGACTCCCCTGCCCGACCTGATCCATATGGCACAGGTGGTGCCCAGGCTCCAGGGAAAGCAGCAAGGCTTGTGACGGGGACTTGCCACAGAGATAACGTACAACAGTAGGTAGCTCCCAAACAAGCTCTCGAATGACCAAAGAATCAGGGGTGGGGCTACACCACCAGGAGCAATGACGAGTCACAGTGGGACTGTCCCAGAGAGCACCCCCAACTGCCACCAGTGTGGGCCCAAACACAGCAGGCCGCTCCGCTGATGCTGGGCAGTGCCCAGGAGAGGCGGGGCACCCCACTGAGTCCTGCCAAAGGGAAGCTTCCGGCGGACGTCTGCTTCCTCACTGCACTGCCTCCCGAGTCTAGGCCCAGCAGGCCTGCCTGGGCGGACTCAGGATGTGTGTCTGTCCTCCAGTGTCGGGAAGGTTTGGCTTCTGATGCAGGAAGGGGAGGGAGACTCATAATATGGGAAAAGCCCCCAAATAAGAAGGTTGATGGTGTAGAAACTGGGCAGCTACAAAGCATGTCATGTATCCTGTACCAGCAGTTCTTGAAGTATACTACTAACTGCGAGAGTCCGCCAAATCTCGTTTTCATCCTTACACTGAGATTTTAGGTGTTTGCTTTTTCCCTGTGTTGACGTGCACTGATGGTGCAGAAGCCATGGTGGGTAAACTGCGGTGCCTTAGATGAAGCAAGGCAGTGACACCAATCTGTATTTTTCACTGTCACATGCAGAGTGGGGTGGGGGAGCCAGTTCCTCTTAAGAATGTATCTGTAAAGCAGTAAAAGTTCTGAACTGGATTAAGCCTTGACCCCGAGCGTTTTAGAGCATGTTTACATTCTGAGGGACACCTTTGGAAGTGGCTGTGCAGCATGCCCAAGTGCAGTGTCGGGGAAGGATGGTCTCTAGGACAAGCAGTGTGTGACTATTTGAGCTGCGAGCTGAACTAGTGGCTTTTCTCATGGAACACTCTTCATACTTGAAACAATGATCAAAACAATCATAAGCTATGGTTATTCTGGCTTGATTTTTTTGCCAACATTTACTAAAAAAATGAATGAACTGAGACTGTCTGTTCAGAGAAAACAACCAACAGTATTTGTTGCTATTGATAAATTCAAGCTCTTATAGGAAAATTCGAATTTTGAAAAGTTGTAACTGCCTTTATTAGTTCCTTATTGCTGCTCTAATAAATGCCACAAACTTAGTACCTCAAAACAATACAAATGTGTTATCTTACACTTCCGGAGCTCAGATGCCAAGATGGGTGTCATTAGGCTAAAATCCAGGTGTCAGTGGAGCTGCATTCCTTCTCGAGACTCTGAGGGAGAATCATTTCCTTGCCTTTTCCAGCTTCTAAAGGCCATCTGTATTCCCTGGTTTAATCTCCCTTACTCCATCTTCAAAGCCAGCAGCCAAGCATCTTCCACTCAATGTCAATACTTTCTCTCTCTCTCTCTCTCTCTCTCTCTCTCTCTCTCTCTCTCTCTCTCTCTCTCTCTCTCTCTCTCTCTCTCTCTCATAAAGACACTTGGGATTACATTGGGCCCACCAGATAATCCAGGATAGTCTCTTCTTTAATTACAATGCAAAGATCCTTTTGCCACCCAACATACAGTTTCCAGGAATTAGGACATGGACATCTCTGGGGGTCACTATTCTGCCTACCACACCACCATGGTGAGCTCAACAGTTTCCCAGTACTCACAACTTTTTCTAATGAGATTGATAGTGATTTTTTTTTTTAAGATTTTATTGGGGAAGGGGAACAGGACTTTATTGGGGAACAGTGTGTACTTCCAGGCCTTTTCTCCCAAGTCAAGTTGTTGTCCTTTCAGTCTTAGTTGTGGAGGGTGCCGTTCAGCTTCAAGTTGTTGTCCTTTCAGTCTTAGTTGTGGAGGCCGCAGCTCAGCTCCAGGTCCAGTTGCCATTTTCTAGTTGCAGGGGGCACAGCCCACCATCCCTTGCGGGAGTCGAACTGGCAACCTTGTGGTTGAGAGGACACACTCCAACCAACTGAGCCATCCGGGAAGCAGCTCAGCTCAAGGTGCCGTGTTCAATCTTAGTTGCAGGGGGCGGAGCCCACCATCCCTTGCGGGATTCGAGGAGTTGAACCGGCATCCTTGTGGTTGAGAGCCCACTAGCCCATGTGGGAATCGAACCGGCAGCCTTCAGAGTTAGGAGCATGGAGCTCTAACCGCCTGAGCCACTGGGCCGGCCCGATAGTGATTTTTAATGAATGTAATTCTTTATATTGTATGAAATGTGTCAATATTTGGTATATCTGCCTAACTCTGTGAACCAAAATTTTCAAATGACCAGTGATGAAATTACAAAATTATGAATGGACAAAAGAGCTACTTGAAGTACAAGATAGAGTGGTGAATTTTTAGTAACATTTTCCCCAATATTTAACAGTTATGGTGTGCACAATGGAAAACAGAAAACACCAGAAGCAAAGATCACAGATGAGCCATAGTTACAAGTAGTTTACAGGTTGGCGGGTCCTTCTAGGCCTTGTGTGTGTATACTTACAAATAACTAAGCATACATTCTTATGTGTTGAGACATATGTATCATACTTTTTCACATATCATGAATTCAGAGTCCCAATGCCTTAAGTATTTTATCAGCAAGAATACAATATACTACCTCAATCAAGAAAAAAATGTAATCCTATCTTTCACAGAGACAAAAATTCCATAACAGATAAAAATGACCTATTGACAAAGATGTTGACAGAATTAAAATTAAAATTCAGTGCCATTCCATCGTCTATGGCTGAGGTGGCCCAGCTCATGTCCACCAAATGTCACCTTCTTGGTCCCTCAGGCCCTCTGTGATGATGGTGTGGCAGATTACCGAGACCTAAAAAGAGGAGGGTGTATAAGCTGTGCCCCTCCGGATACCACCGCTTTCTCCACAGGAACTTGATTTTAACATGACAGTGTAGTAAAATTCATTGATAAGATTTTGGATTCCACTTTCCAACCAACATTTATGAAGTTGTCACATGTTGAGTTGTGGTGTATGATCACAAATGTCCATAATTATTTAGAAAAGCTATAAAAATACTCCTTTATTAAACTACATATATAAATGAAACCAGATTTCTTTCATATACTTCAAGCATATATTGCAATAGATTGAATGCAGTAATATTGCAATAGATTGAATGCAGCTGATATGAGAATCCACCTGTCTTCTATTTAGCTAGACATTAAGAAGATTTGAAAAAATGTAAAACAAGGCCACTCTTTTTCACTAAATTTTTGTTTTGAAAACTATGGTTGTTTTTCATAGAAATAGGTTATGCTAACAAAAATAAGTTTATTTTTAATAAATTAATAGATACCTATATATTTTTTTTAATTTCTGATACAGTAAATATCAATAGCTATAACCTACATAAAGAAAAGTTTTTCATAGCTTCAATAAGTTTTGAGAGTGTAAAAGGGATCAACATTGGAGAACTGTTGATCTATTCAGTGCCTCTCCCCCATTTTTTACTAG
The DNA here is from genome assembly GCF_004115265.2 of Rhinolophus ferrumequinum. Classification (NCBI taxonomy): domain Eukaryota; kingdom Metazoa; phylum Chordata; class Mammalia; order Chiroptera; family Rhinolophidae; genus Rhinolophus; species Rhinolophus ferrumequinum. The sequence continues at coordinate 1,153,901 of NC_046286.1, forward strand.
GATATATGTATTAGTTATCTATTGCTGAATAATACATTACCCAAAACTCAGTAGATTAAAACAGCAAGCATTATCTTAATTTCTGAGTAACAGAAATCTGTGACTTCTGGCTCAGGGTCCCTCAGAAGTCTGTAACCAAGATATCAGCTGGGGCTGCAGCCATCTCACCACTCGACTATGAGAGGATATGGTTCCAAGCTCACTCACATGGCTGTTGACAGGTCACATTAATTCCTTGGCATGTGGGCCTTTCCATGGGACAGCTTACAACATGGAAGCTGGCTTTCATTAGAGATGAAGAGAGAGAAGAGATAGATATCAATAGAGGATACTCAAGATGGAAGTGACGGTCCTTTGTAATATCCCATCACTTTTGTGACATTCTATTCATTAGAAGTGAGTCATGAGGCTTTTTGTCAAGACAGCAGAGGAGGTAAGTGCTGTGGTTGCCTCCTCCCATGACCACAGCAAAATTACAAATAAATTATAGAACAGTTAACATGGAGAACCACCAGAAGACTAGCTGAACAGAGCTCCTATAACTAAGGATATAAAGAAGAGGCTACATTGAAACTGGTAGAAGGTGTGGAGATGCTAAATGGGCTAGTCTCATGCCCATGTGTGGTGGTTGAGAGTCAGGAGGGATATCTCAGCTTCAGAGGCCGCCACAGAAGAGCAAGGGATTCAGCCCCACACCCAGGTCCTCAGCACTTGGAACCAGTGCTGGGAAGAGTGGTCCCCACAACAACTGGCTATGAAGATCAGCAGCAATTCCATCCTCTCCCACTGACACAGAGGGCCTCTGGAAACCCAGATGTCCTCTTAGAGGACCTGATCACAGGCTCACTCACAGGCAGCCTGAGCTCCAGCAAAGGTACAGCAGCTCAAAAGGTGCCAGAGACATACTGGGAGAAACTGATTTGTGTGGCTTTAGAGTGAGAGCTGCCATTGTCCTTGTATTGAGTCCTACTGGATGTAGCCTGCACAAGCAGGCAGGTGCTAAATCTGAATCTGCATTAACCTGGAGAACACTGCTTGCCCCACCCTGGTAACTACTTAAGACCCCACTTCACCCATCTCACACACTGTCTTTGGCTGTTTCAGCACTGAGCCTCACAGGCAGTCTCGGCCCAGCTGCAAGCTTTCTTAAAAACTCTCCAAGGTCTGCAGGCCCTAGGCAAGTGGTGGCCGGTATCAGTGCACCCTGTGCCTTAATACCCCATTGACATCAAAGGATAGATCTTCCAGACAAAAAAATCATAAGGGGAAATAAAAAGAAAATCAACAGGGAAACAGCAGTTTCAAATGACACATTAGACCAGATGGATTTAATTGACATTTTTAGAGCATTTTACCCCTAAGCAGCAGACTATACTTTCTTTTCTAGTGCACACAGAACATTTTCCAGGATAGACCACATGTTAGACCACAAAACAAGTGTCAGTAAGTTTAAAATTAAAATAATATCAACCATCTTCTCCAACCACAATGATATCAAACTAGAATCAATTACAAGAAGAAAACTGAAACACACACACATACATGGAGGCTAAATAACACACTACTAAACAATGAATGGGTTAACAATGATATCATGGAAGAAATCAAAAGATACCTTGAGACAAACGAAAATGAAAATGACCCAAAATCTGTAGGACACGAAGAAAGCACTTCTAAGAGGGAAATTCATGGCAATACAGGCCAACTTCAAGAAAAAAGAACAATCTCAAATAAACAATGTGACCTTACAACTAAAGGAAATCGAAAAAGAACAACAAACAAAGCCCAAAGTGTGCAGAAGGAAGGAAACAATAAAGCTCAGAGAGGAAATAAACAAAATAAAGTCTAAGAAAACAATATAAAAATCAATGAAATGAAGAGCTGGTTCATTCAAACAATAAATAAAATTTATGAACCTTTAACCAGAATCATCAGGAAAAAAAGAAAGAGGACCCAAATAAATCAGAAATGAAAGAGATTGACAACTGACACTACAGAAATACAAAGGATTATAAGAAAATACTATGAACAATTGTATGCCAACAAATTGGACAATCTAGAAGAAATGGATAAATTCCTAGAAATATACAATCTTCCAAGACTGAATTAAGAACAGAAAATCTGAACAGACCAATTACTACTAACAAAATCGAATCACTAATCAAAAATCTCCCAATAAACAAAAGTCCTGCACCATAAAATACAAGAGAAGGGAAAGCTCCCAAGCTCATTTTACAAGGCCATCATTACCCTGATTCTGAAACCAGAAAAAGAGATTACAAAAAAAGAAAAGTATAGGCTGATATCCCTGATGAACATAGATGCAAAAATCCTCAACAAAATATTAGCAAACTGAATTCAGTAATACATTAAAAACATCAGGAGAGTGAAGTCATAGGAATGGCGGCAGCAGGGCGCACTTTCTGAGTTCTCCTCCGGATCTTGTTGCAAACGGGACCTATAACCCATCAAAGAAATTTTCGCTCATCACACAGAATAGCGGGGAGATTCGTGGATTACTTGAAGCTAAGAAATACTTGAAGGTACGCTAATTGGGCGAGCAGGGGAAGGAAAAAGAGGAGCGGCGTGAAAACGCCCGGCCGGCAGCAGCGGGAGAGCCCAGCCCCCAACGGAGCCTCAGCTGGCGGGGGCGAAAACCGAAAACAGCTGTGCCGGGCACGCACAGGATTCCAGGGCGGAGCGGAGAGCGCGGGGACCAGGAGGTGGGCTCTTTCCCTGCGTCCCACGGCTGATTTCTCCCACCGGGAAACCGGCCAGGGTGCCCTACTGTGAACAAGGAGCACAGACTCCATACCTGGGCCCCTCCCCCGCCCCGCTCTTCCAATCCTACCCCGCCCTTCCAGAGACTGGGACTGGAAACCGCGGTGGAGCCCCGCTGTGCCAGGCACGCACGGGAGCCCAGGGCGGAGCGGAGAGCACAGAGACCGGGAGGCGGGCTCTTTCCCTGCGTCCCACGGCTGATTTCTCCTGCCGGGAGGGCCCTAGCGCAAACAAAGAACATAGCCTCCATACCTGGGCCCCTCCCCCGCCCCGCTCTTCCAATCCTACTCCGCCCTTCCAGAGACTTAAACCGGCCCCTGAACCGAGGAGTGGTCTCTAACGCTCAGGCTTTGAGAAGCCTGACGGGCAGCCCTGACACAGGCAGTCTGGGAAGTGTGCGTGATTTTGGCTGCGCTAGGAGAGAAGAGACGCCTCCACCCCCAGCCACCACCTTTTCTGGCCTGCGGGAAGAGGGCGAAGCGCGGCTGGGCTGGGAGAGTGAAGACCCCTCCATCCCCAGCCCCCACCCTTCCTGGCCTGCCTAGGGCGGGGTGGGTGCAGCTGCAGAGACACACCCGGAGATCAGCAGTGAGGCAGGCGCAGCTCTGGGCTTTCAGCAGATCAGAAATCTCCCGCCTGCACTCACACACACACACTGAAGAGGTGCCTTAAGACTCAAGAGTACTGGTCACGTATCTGGTGGTGCCACTCTCAGTGTGCATATGTGCAGGCAAGGGCAGAAACTGCACTGACATTGTAAAAACTATCATCCAGACCCCTCAGGCCCACGCATTTAAGTCTGCAGTCCCAAAGTCTCTCTGGGCACCAGGTGACCGGCTCTGCCTGCGCAATAAGCAGGAGCTCTTTGGTACAGCAGAGAACAACCTGGACATTGCTTGGTGGGCTTAAGCCGAGACTGTCGCTGCTTTTTGTATTGCTTTGTTTTGTTATGTTTTGCTTTGTCTTTATATCTTTGATATCTTTGCCTCTGTCGAGTGGGGGTTATCAGGTGGTTTTGCATGTGAACGTATTTGATATTTTTCTTTGTTGTTGTTGTTGCTGTTGTGCTTGGTGATTTGCTTTGTTCTGAAACTGCCCTGCCGGGGCCCAGCTTGTGAGGCACGGTCAGCAGATCAGAAATCTCCCGCCCGCACCCATACACACACACTGAAGAAGTGCCCTAGGACTCTGGAGTTCTGGACAAAGGGCTGGTGGTCCTACTCTCGGTGTGCATACGTGCGGACAAGGGCAGAAGCTGCACTGATTTTGTGGAGACTATCATCCAGATCCCTCAGGCCCACGCGTTTAAGTATGCAGTCCCAAAGTCTCTATGGTCACCAGGTGACCGGCTCTGCCTGCGCAATAAGCAGGGTGCTCTTTGGTACAGCAGAGGACAACCTGGTCATTGCTTGGTGGGCTCAGGCCGAGACGGTCGCTGCTTTTTGTTTTGCTTTGTTTTGCTTTGCTTGGTTTTGTTTTGCTTTGTCTTGTATCTTTGACATCTTTGCCTGTGTCGAGCGGGGGTTATCGGCTGTTCTTTTTTTTTTTTTTTTTTTTGCATGTGAATGTACTTGATTTTTTTTTCTTTGCTGTTGTCGTTGCTGCTGTGCTTGGTGATTTGCCTTGTTCTGGGACTTCCCTGCCGGGGCCCAGCTTGGGTGGCACGGGACTCGGCATATCCGGGGGCCAACTCCAGACCAAATCGGAGTGCAGCCGGGTTTGACCTGCAGGTCACACACCTAGAGGGGGTTCTCTGCAGGTTCTGGAGCCCATAGAGGCCAAATCACATTGGGGTGGTCAACCCTCACGCAGCAGAGCGCCCTGCGGGGGGCAGAGCCAAGTCTCACGGCGGGTCAGCCCAGGAGTTGACCCCACCTGCTCACTAGCAGGAAGCAATTAAAGATCTTCTTGAACGGGACAGTGTACACAACACAAGACTCACCTTTGGAGCACACGCAGAGGAGGACGACGTGGTGCGAGTCAAATATAAAGGACACATACTACATAAGATAACCTAGCAAGAACTAAGAACTCTAGGGGATCTACCTAATATATCAAAATAAACACAGTCAGCCAGAATGGGGAAACAAAGATACACGTCCCAAATAAAAGAACAGAAGAAGCCTCCACAACTGGAACCAAATGAAGCAGACGTAACCAACCTCTCAGAGACAGAGTTCAGAACACTGGTGATAGGAATGTTTAAGGAGCTTAGAGAAGACATAAAGAAGGATGTAGAAATCATAACAAACGAGCTTACAGAAAACATAAAGAAGGATGTAGAAATCATAACGAAAAACCAGTTAGAACTAAAGAACACAATTACCGAAATTAAGAACTCACTTGAAGGAATTACCAGCAGGCTAGATGAAGCAGAGGATCGAATCAGTGACTTAGAAGACAAGGTAGCAGAGATCACCCAACGGAACAACAGAAAGAAAAAAGAATAAAAAACAATGAGGATGGCCTAAGAGACCTCTGGGATAACATCAAGCGCAACAACATGCGCATCATAGGAATACCAGAAGGTGAAGAGAGCAAGCAAGGGATTGAGAACATATTTGAAGTAATAATGTCTGAAAACTTCCCCAACCTGATGAAGGAAACCAACATACAAGTCCAGGAAGTGCAGAGAGTTCCAACCAGGATTAACCCAAACAGGTCCACACCAAGACACATTATAGTTAAAATGGCAAAGCTTAAAGACAAAGAGAGAATCCTAAAAGCAGCAAGAGAAAGACGGAGGGTTACATACAAGGGAACTCCCATAAGACTTTCGAATGATTTTTCTACAGAAACATTGAAGGCCAGGAGGGAGTGGCAGGAGATACTCAAAGTGATGGAAAACAAAGGCCTACAACCTAGATTGCTTTATCCAGCAAGGCTATCATTTAAAGTTGATGGAGAGATAAAGAGCTTTCCAGAAAAAAATAAGCTAAAGGAATTTATCACCACCAAGCCAGCATTGCAAGAAATACTAAAAGGACTTCTGTAAAAAGAAGAAAGATCAAAACAACCTAACTACAAATTTAAAAATGGCAATATCTATGTATCTATCAATAATCACTTTAAATGTAAATGGATTAAATACTCCAATCAAGAGACATAGGGTGGCTGACTGGATAAGACAGCAAGACCCTTGTATATGCTGTATACAAGAGACTCACCTCAGAACAAAAGACACACACAGGCTGAAAGTGAAGGGTTGGAGTAAGATATTTCATGCAAATGGAAACGAGAAAAAAGCTGGAGTTGCAATACTTTTATCTGACACAATAGACTTTAAAATGAAGAACATACTAAAAGATAAAGATGGGCACTATATAATAATAAAGGGATCGATCCGACAAGAGGACATAACCCTAGTAAACATCTATGCACCCAACATAGGAGCACCTAAATATATAAAACAGGTAATGACTGACATAAAGGCAGAGATCAACAGTAACACTATTATAGTCGGGGACTTCAACACACCTCTGACAACAAGGGACAGGTCTTCCAGACAGAAAATCAATATGGAAACAACAGCCTTAAATGATACATTGGACCACTTGGATTTAATCGATATTTTCAGAACATTTCACCCCAATGCTGCAAAATACACCTTTTTCTCAAGCGCACATGGAACATTTTCCAAGATAGATCATATGTTAGGCCACAAAACAAGTCTTGATAAATTTAAGAAAATTGAAATCATACCAATTGTCTTCTCTGATCACAATGCTATGAAATTAGAAATGAACTACAGGAAAAAAACTGGAAGACACACCAATTCATGGAGGCTGAATAACTTATTACTAAATAATGAATGGGTCAAGCAGGAGATCAAGGAAGAAATCAAAAGATATCTCGAGATAAACGAAAATGAAAACACGACGACCCAAAATCTATGGGATGCCGCGAAAGCAGTCCTAAGAGGGAAATTCATAGCTTTGCAGGCCTACCTAAAGAAACAAGAAACATCACTAATCAACAGTTTATCTTCACATTTAAGGGATTTGGAAAAAGAACATCAAAATAAGCCCAAAGGGAACACAAGGAAGGAGATAATAAAGATCAGAGCAGAAATAAATGAAATAGAAACCAGAAAAACAATACAAAAGATCAATGAATCCAAGAGTTGGTTCTTAGAGAAGATAAACAAAATCGACAAACCTTTAGCCAGACTCATTAAAAAAAAGAGAGAGAGGACCCAAATTAATAAAATCAGAAATGAAAGAGGAGAAGTGACAACGGACACTGCAGAAATACAAAGAGTTTTAAGAAGTTACTATGAGCAACTATATGCCAACAAATTTGACAATTTGGAAGGAATGGACAATTTTCTAGAGGCGTACAACCTTCCAAGGCTAACTCAAGAAGAAACAGAAAACCTGAATAGACTGATTACCACCACGGAAATTGAATCAGTAATCAACAGTCTCCCAACAAACAAAAGCCCTGGACCAGATGGCTTTACAGGTGAATTTTACAAAGCGTTCAAAAAAGAATTATCACCAATTCTCCTCAAGCTCTTCCAAAAAATCCAGAAGGAGGGAAGACTCCCAAACACTTTTTACGAAGCCACTGATCCCAAAATCAGACAAAGACACCACAAAAAAAAGAAAACTACAGGCCTATATCTTTAATGAACATAGATGCAAAAATCCTCAACAAAATATTAGCGAACAGAATTCAGCAATACATTAAAAAGATCATTCACCATGATCAAGTGGGATTCATGATCAAGTGGGTATGCAGGGGTGGTTCAACATCCGCAAATCTATTAATGTGATACACCACATTAACAAAATGAAAAATAAAAATCACATGATCATATCAATAGATGCAGAAAAAGCATTTGATAAAATCCAACAGCCATTTATGATAAAAACCCTTAAGAAAGTGGGAATAGAGGGATCATATCTCAACATAATAAAGGCCATATATGACAAACCCACAGCTAACATCATACTCAATGGGGAAAAGCTAAAACCATTCCCCCTAAGATCAGGAACAAGGCAAGGTTGCCCACTATCTCTGCTTCTATTCAACATAGTTCTGGAAGTTCTTGCCACAGCAATCAGACAAGAAAAAGAAATAAAAGGCATCCAAATTGGTAAGGAGGAAGTAAAGTTATCATTGTATGCAGATGATATGATACTATATATACAGAACCCTAAAGACTCCACCAAGAAGCTATTAGAGCTGATAGATGAATTTAGTAAAGTAGCAGGATACAAAATTAATATTCAGAAATCAGTTGCATTTGTATATACCAATAATAAAACATCAGAAGGAGAAATTAAAAAAACAATCCCATTTACAATCGCTCCAAAGACTATAAAATACCTGGGAATAAATTTAACCAAAGAAGTAAAAGATCTATACTCAGAAAATTATAAGACACTGAAGAAAGGAATGAAGGAAGATATAAATAGATGGAAACACATATCATGTTCATGGATAGGAAGAATTAATATAGTTAAAATGTCCATACTGCCTAAGGCAATATACATATTCAATGCAATTCCTATCAAACTGCCAACGTCGTTTTTCACAGAAATAGAACATATAATCCTAAAATTTATATGGGACCATAAAAGACCCCGAATAGCAAAGGCAATCTTGAGAAATAAGAACAAAGTGGGAGGTATAACAATACCTGACTTCAAATTATACTACAAGGCTACAGTAATCAAAACAGCATGGTACTGGCATAAAAACAGACACATAGATCAATGGAACAGAATAGAGAGTCCAGAAATAAATCCACGCCTATATGGCCATTTAATCTACGACAATGGAAGCAAGAATGTTCGATGGAGTAATGACAGTCTATTCAATAAATGGTGCTGGGAAACCTGGACAGACACATGCAAAAAAATGAAGTTGGACCACCTCCTTACACCATATACAAAAATAAATTCAAAATGGTTTAAAGACTTAAATGTAAGATCTGAAACCATAAAATACCTAGAAGAAAATATAGGAAGAAACTTCTCAGACATTACCCGGAGTAAGATTTTTACTGATATATACCCTCGCTCGAGGGAACTAAGAGAAAAAATAAACATATGGGATTATATCAAACTAAAAAGTTTTTTCACAGCAAAGGAAACCATCAATAAAACAAGAAGGGATCCTACTGAATGGGAAAAGATATTTGCCAATGATATATCTGATAAGGGATTAATATCACAAATCTATGGAAAACTCACTCAACTCAACTCCAAAAAAACAAACGATCCAATTAAAAAATGGGCAGAGGACTTGAAGAGACATTTTTCTAAAAAGGACATACAGATGGCAAACAGACATATGAAGAAATGCTCAACCTCACTAACCATCAGAGAAATGCAAATAAAAACCACAATGAGATACCACCTCACCCCAGTCAAAATGGCTATCATCAATAAATCAACAAACAACAAGTGCTGGCGCGGATGTGGAGAAAAGGGAACGCTTGTGCACTGTTGGTGGGATTGCAGACTGGTGCAGCCGCTATGGAAAACAGTATGGAGGTATCTCAAAAATCTGAAAATGGAACTACCTTATGATCCAGTAATTCCACTCCTAGGTATCTATCCGGAGAAATCCAAAACTTCAATTCAAAAATCTTTATGCACTCCTATGTTTATTGCAGCACTATACACAATAGCTAAGACATGGAAACAACCAAAATGCCCATCGGTAGATGACTGGATTAAGAAACTGTGGTACATTTATACAATGGAGTATTATGCAGCCATAAAGAAGAAAGAAATCTTACCATTTGCAACAACATGGATGGATCTAGAGAACATTATGTTAAGTGAAATAAGTCAGACAGAGAAAGATAAGTACCATATGATCTCACTTATTTGCGGATTCTAAAGAAAAGAATAAGTGAATGAACTAATCAGAAACAGTTTGGGAGACAATGAGGAAAAACTGAGGGTTGCTAGATGGGCGGGAGAGGTGGGGGGTGGGGGGGAGGGTGAGGGGATTGGAGGGCAATCGGTGACCATAGGATGGCCACGGGCTTGAATATTAATCTGGGGAACGTAATTTGGTGGTTACCAGAAGGTAAAGGGGTTGGGGGGTGGGGGATGAGGGTGAGGGAGATCAAATGTATGGTGATGGAAGGGGAGCTGACTCTGGGTGGTGAACACACAGTGTGATTTATGGATGATGTGATACAGAATTGCACACCTGAAATCTATGTAATTTTACTAACAATTGTCACCCCAATAAATTAAAAATAAATTAAAAAACAAAAACAAAAACATCATACACCATGATCAAGTGGGACTTATTCCAGGGATGCAAGGTTGGTTCAATATCCATAAATCAATTAAAGTTATACACCACATAAACGAAATGAAGGATGAAAGTCATATGATCATACCAATGGATGCAGAAAAAGCATTTGACAAAATCCAGCATCAATTTATAATAAAAACTCTCAGTAAAGTGGGAATAGAGGGAACATATCTCAGCATAATAAAGGACATACATGACAAACCCACAGCTAACATCAAACTCAATGGAAAAAAGCTAAAAGCATTTTTCTTAAGATCAGGAATAAGACAAGGATGTCCACTTTCACTACTTCTATTCAACACAGTATTGGAAGTCCTAGCCACAGCAATCAGACAAGAAAAAGAAGTAAAAGGCATCCAAATTGGAAAGGAAGAAGTAAAACTGTCATTAGCTACAGATGACATGATACTATATAGAGAGAGAAGCCTAAAGATTCCACCAAAAACCTACTAGAACTGATAAATGAATTTAGTCGAGTAGCAGGATACAAAATTAATATTCAGAAATCAGTTGCATTTTTATACACCAATAATGAAATATCAGAAAGAGAAATTAAGAAAAAAGTCCCATTTACAATTGCATCAAAAGAAAATACCTAGGCATAAATTTAATTAAGGAGGTAAAAGACCTGTGCTTGGAAAACTGTAAGACACTGAAGAAAGCAATTGAAGAAGATACAAGTAAATAGAAGCATATACCATGCTCATGGATAGGAAGAATTAACATCGTTAACATCACAGGTCTTTCATGTGATGCAGTAAAAACTCTATTAGAGGCTGCTGGTGTCTCGGGCATTGCTACCAGGGTCTCTTACCCTGCTGGGTGTGCTGCCAGTTACTGAGCTCTAGGGACCAGCTGTGGGGCAGTGGACTGGGTAATGGGTCTCTAGGGTCTATGTGGGAAGGCCACCACCTGACCTGCACCCAAGGAGTCATGGCTTAGTAAGGAAGTAGATGAATCACCACCAGCCTGACCTTTGTGTAGGCTTTCCTCTTGGTTCCTGATGGTCAGTCAGTGTTCAGGTCTCTTAAAGCAATTGTCTACATGGGAAGTACTCGAGATTTTCTCAAAATTCTGCCTATTTTTTTTTTTGTCATTCCTTGCATCATTGCTATTTTCCTGACATGTTCTAGCATTTGTCTCATTATATCTAGATTATTAAGCATGTGACTGATTGTTGGTTGAATTTCTCCATTTCAGCTGCTGCATTCTGGTTCTGCCCTGTCTTCCTGTCTTACTACACAAGGAGTAGGAAGCATTCCCTGAACAAAGGAATTTTCCATCGTGTTGGGATTGAATGTGAAATGCTATTACACCTGAATTTATGTTCACAGAAGCTGAGTGTGTACAAGCCAGCCTCTCTAAACTTGCAAACTCTCTTTCCAAGGTCATCTAATCCACAGTTTTGAGCTTCCTTCAGTAGGGTGTGGAGTCAGTTTGAGGAGCTGCTGATGTTATCAACACACATTTCCATAGGTGTATGTTTGTTAAAGTGAATGACCCTGAAGTGTTTGAGTTCTGATCAGGATATAACCGGAGTGGATTCCATACTGAGTCTGGGAATCCTTATCTTTTAACATTTTCCCAGTAAAAAATCACCAGTAGGGAGCCAGCCCAGTGGCTCAGGCGGTTAGATCTCCATGCTCCTAACTTAAGGCTGCTGGTTCGATTCCCACATGGGCCAGTGGGCTCTCAACCACAAGGTTGCCAGTTCAATTCCTCCAGTCCCGCAAGGGATGGTGGGGTCCGCCTCCTGCAACTAAGATTGAACAGGGCACCTTGAGCCGAGCTGCCTCCCGGATGGCTCAGTTGGTTGGAGCGCATCCTCTCAACTACAAGGTTGCCGGTTCAATTCCTCAAATCCCACAAGGGATGGTGGGCTGCGCCCCCTGCAACTAGCAAAGGCAACTGGACCTGGAGCTGAGCTGCACCCTCCACAACTAAGACTGAAAGGACAACAACTTGACTTTGAAAAAAGTCTTGGAAGTATACACACTGTTCCCCAATAAAGTCCTGTTCCCCTTCCCCAATAAAATCTTTTAAAAAAAAAAATCACCAGGAGCTGTGAAGTATTTAGAAATTTCTTTCTTGGGCAGCTGACTGAGCACGTCTAAGACACAGCAAATTCCTTTCTTCTTCGGGGCTGCACAGAGTCGCTGGGTCTTGGGCGTGGCAGAGCCAGTATGGAAGCAGAACAGAGACCGGGCTGGGAGGGGTGGCGTTGCCCTCTCTCACGCGTGACCGTGCCTGGGGCCAGCAGGGAGGCGCAAAGGCGGCAGGCGGGCTTCGGGCGGGCAGGCACCGACCAGCACAGGGGGGCGCACCAAGCTCACAGCCACCGAGGGCCGCGGCGAGCGGTGCCACCTCCGGACTGGCAGCTCGGCCTGGCTCCGGGTTTCTCGGTTCTCCCAGCTCAGGTGTCCACCCCGCCCTCTGGAAGTGCCCCTGGCTTCCCTGTGGTGTAGGGAAGAAGCAGTTGGACTTGGCCTTTGTGGCTTCTTGTGTCTGGCAAGAGTGGGCTAGTGAGAAACTAGGAGAGACTCAAGGGACCGTGTTCACTATTTATTGGAGATTTGCAATTCTCATTAGGAGTTTTCCTTAATAACGGAAAAAGAAACCAGTCAAATTGAAGAAATGGCCGAGAGGAAAAAGAGAGGACGATGGGTTCCAGTGCTAACAACAACAGTTCAGAGAGGCCAAACACGGTGGAAAAGCGGAGGAAACCAGGCTTTCTTGAGTTTTCTCCGCTGTAGATCACAGATGCAGCTGTGGCTCGCTCAGAGTCCACTCTGGCGCCGCCCTGTGGCCGCTGGGCCCGACTGAGTGGCGGTCCCAGCTCCCGCCCAGAGCTCCCCATCTGACCTTGCTCATTCCAAGTCAGGCAATATTGTCCCGGAACCCGGCAAACCGGACTTGGGCCAGCGCCCAACGAAGAAGATCCCCCTCCCTTCCCCTCTGGACCTCTGACTGGAGTCTCCAGTGGGCCTCTTCTCTGTATCGCAGGTCACTGGTGCAGCCTTGCCGCCCACCCAGTCCTTTGTGGGTGCTCCATCTCAGGCGTCTGCCCTTGTCTGCGATGACTTTGAGTTTGCTAATGAGTTTTTGGACATGACAGGCAACAATAACAACAACAAATAGGTAAGTTGGATTTCATCAAAATTAAAAATTGCTGTGCAATTTTTTACAATTTTTTGTAAACAGCAAAAAAGCAACCCATGAAATGGGACAAAATATTTGCAAAACATATCTGATGAGGGATTACTATCTGAATATGTAAAAAACGCCAACAATTGAAAAACTGAAAAATCCAATTAAAAAGTGGTCAAAGGATTTGAATAGACATATCTTCAAAGAAGGTATACAGATGGCCAATAAGCACATGAAAAAATGTTCAACATCATGCTCATTTGGGAAATGCAAATCAAAACCATAATGAGATACTATATATATAGATATAGATATAGATATAGATATAGATATAGATATATAAACTGTTGGCAAGGATGTGAGGAAATTGGAACATTTGTGCCTTGCCTGTGGGAATGTAAAATGGTGCAGCCACTATGGAAAACAGTATGGAGATTCTTCAAAAGATTAAACATAAAATGATCAGATGATCTGGCAATTTCATCTCTGGGTATATACTCAAAATATGTGAAAGCAGGGACTCAAATAGATATTTGCACACCCATGTTCACAGCAGCATTATTTACATTAGCCAAAAGGTGGAAGCAGACCAAGTACCCATCCATGGATGAACAGAAAACAAAATATGGTGTAGATACACAATGGACTTGTTTTTTCAGCCTTTTAAAAGGAAAGAAATTCTGGCACATGCTGCAACATAGATGAACCTTGAAGACATTTTTCTAAGTGAAATAAACCAGTCACAAAGGGACAAATATTGCATGATTCCATTTACATTGTGTATCTAAATTAGTCAAATTCATAGTGACAAAAAGTTGAACAGTGGTCGCCAGGGGCTGGGAGGTAGGGAGAAATGGAAAGTTCGTGTTTAATTGCCACAGAGTTCCCACTGGGGAAGATGAACAAGTTCAGAAGATGGGCCATGGGCGGTTGCACAGCAACATGAATGTACGTAACGCCATAGAGCTCTACACTTAGAAACGGTTAAAATGGTAAATTTTATATTGTGTATATATTTCCACAATAAAAAAGACTCGTTCCCAAAAACATTAAGGGCAGAAGTAGTCTGAATATTTTTAAATGTTCTTAACTAACATTGTTTCCATGTTAAGTGTCATAAGACACTTGACCACCCACCTTGTCTCCACACTCCTTCGTAAACCACAAGCAAAAGTATAACTAACTGCAACGCTTGTGCCTGACAACACCTCGGCAAACGGGTCCCTATTGCTTGCAGACAGTGTAGCAATCTATTCCAACTCCCAGCCTGAAGCTTCATTTTCCAGAACCATTTACAGTGCCAGTTGTCTTAGCCTGGATCCTTCAGAGCGCAGAGACTGAGTCAGGATTTAAGATGCTAATAATCATTTGTGAAGCACAAGCCCAGGCCTGAGAAGGTTAACAGAAAGGGGAATTCAGTCAAGGGAAAATGTGACACAGTGCAAAGCAATACAGTAATGTGCTGGCCTCTGTACCAAAACAAGCCTTGAGAAGACCACTGTTTTCTCAGCAGGTCTGTTCATTCTGCACACAGGATTTCTCTGGGAAGGCTGCAGGAAGGAAGAGCAGGTCCTGGCAGTCCACACGAGAGAAAGGAGGGGTTTATCTTCATAGCTCCCTTCTAAATTCTATTTCCATTGTGCCCCTCACCTCTTAGTGGCTACTCAGGAAGCTTGATTCCACTCTCAAACCCTCAGCAGCCATGCAGGAAACCAAACATTGTGACTTGCAACGTGGTGTTCCTTCCATTCTTAAAGAGGTAGGTCGCTCCGGGGCAGGTAGAGAAAGATGGAAATAACTGAAAGAATCCCAGGATACCAATTTGTGAGCCACACATAAGTCGTAATGTGTGTTAGATTAAGGAAATGCACTTTCCCATAATAACACAGTACTCCTTCACTCAGCCTAAGGATTAAGGTATTTTCAGCCACTTTGTGAATATTTTGAAAAAGTTATAATGTATACTTTGTTTCTTTATAATTTAATGAATCCTGTAAGAGAGACCCAAAATTAAATTTTCTATTGTATTTTCAAGGGACATTCTTCACCCTCATTTTGGACTTTGAATGAGTTATATGTGTAAAAGATGCTGTTAAGAACCTAGAAAATTAATTAGTTCTTAGCTTTGGTTTCATCTCTTTATTTTCTTTACCACTTTATTTACATGAGTTCTGCTCAGATACTTGATTACTATGTATGTTTCTAGAAAACATACCCCAAATTGTACATGGTCTTGAACACAAATAAAGCAAAGCTATCGATATGTCATATACATCTTTAAAGCATTTTAATTGTAGAAAATGCATGCCAAAATCAAAGAACACTGTATTGCAAACTATAGGATGTAAATAATTTGCTTTTCTTTAATAATTTTGCTTACAAATTACAAGCAGTATTAGACTGGATAATGGCGTCTAATCACAGCCTAATTCCCAGAAACGGTGAATTTCCCTTATATGGCAAAAGGGATTTTGCAGATGTGATGAAGTTAAAGATCTTGAGATGGGAGATGAGCCTGGATTTGCTGGGTGGGCCTAGTCAAAGAAGGCAGAAGATGTAAGAGTCAGAAGAGAAGGCAGTGTCGTTGATGATGGAAGCAGAGATTGAAGTGGTGTGCTTTGCAGGTGGAGGAAGGCGTTACAAGCCAAGGAACATAGGCAGACTTTTGGAAGCTGAAAAGGGTTCTCCCTTGGAGTCTCTGGAAGGAGCCAGCCCAGCTGACACCTAGATTTTAGTCCACTAAAATTAATTTGGGATTTCTGGCCTCAGGACCTATAAGAGAATCAATTTATTTTGTTTCAAACCACCAAATTTGTGGTAATTTGTTACAGCAGCCATAGGAAACTAATACACTCCCTTGGTAAGCTGAAAGGTGACCCCCTCCCCACCAAAAGACAACCATGTCAAATCCCCAGAACCATAACTGTTACTCTATAGGACGAAAGAGTGTGTATGACCTTGCATGGCAAAATATGTCATTAACTCAGGGATCTCGAGGAGAGCAGTCATCCTGGATTATCTGGGTGTGCCCTGAACGCCATCACATGTGTCCTCATAAGAGGGGCAGAGGGAGTTTTGAAGCACAGACACACAGAGGAGAAGGTGATGTTGACACAGAGGCTGAGAGACTGGATTGATGCAGCCACAAGCCAAGGAATGCTGGCACCACCAGAAGCTGGAAGAGACAAGAATGGATTGTCCCCTAGAGCCTTTGGAGAGAAGGTGGCCCTGCCAACATCTTGATTTTGGACTTCTGACCTCCAGAATTGTGATAGAATAGATTTCTGCTGTTTTAAGTCTTCAAGTTTGTGATATTTTGTTACAGCAACAAAGGAAATTTGTGTAACTACCATAACCTAGTGCTTAAAAGCAATTAATTGAACTGTTCCAGGGCAAAATCAATTCACTCAAATTTGAAAGTTGATATCTGTTTGTAAGAATATCAGTAAATGCAGGAAGAAGTATTTGGTTCAAACAACTTACTTGAGTGCAAGAGTATTTTAAAAATATAAATTACTCTCTGTCTTTAGATAACTGTGTAGGATATAACAGGACAGAACACAAAGCCCAGAGTAATAATACATTACTTCAAATATTTGTGAAACGTTATAAAAATGAAAAAAACTTTGTTTTTTAAAAACAGAAACTTTGCCGTGGTGTCAGGCATTCAATAACTTCCAAAGACTTCACTGACCCACCTACATTGTTATTAGATAGTGTAAGTTTGCTTTATGGTTCAAAAATGCCATTGTAGTAAACAGATCCGTTTGTTGCTGAAAACTAACTTCTAGAATTTGTAGCTGCAGAGAATTTTTTCCCAAGAGCCTGCAGTATGTGTTGAAGAAATCAGGTCTCTGATGCCTGATCTGGGACTTCTGTTTCCACTAGAGGGACAGATGACCACACCACTCTCTGCAGAGCTCCAATGCTTCCTGGTCGCCAGTCCCTCCAGGCCACAAGGGAACCCTGACATAAGTCTGAGTTTTTACGGCTAATATCTGCAAACACTGCTGAATCTATAACAAAGCCTCTGTTTCCCTCCAGGGTTTGACATGTCTGAATGTATGTCAGGATTGTGGATTAGTAACTAGATTATATTTCTCATGAAAAGGCAGACTGCATGCTGGGCCAGGTTGTGAGTTCTCAGTTAGGAAGCACTATATTCCTTCTATGCAGGCCCATACTTTGTGCAACAGTATTTGTCCTGTGGGGCTGCTGCCACCAATCGTGGCACAGATGTCAGTGTCACCCACAGTACCGGTGGTGCTCAATGGTTGTTGCAGGTTAGGGATTAGGTGATGCTCTCTAGTTTCTACACAGGAAGACTCATCACCTTCAACTGAGGGGAACAGATGGATCACCACTGGGCCTCCCTTGAACTGCGTTTGACGTTGGTTCCTGAATGTCAGCCTATGTGGTACATCAAAGTAGTATCTTCCTGGGATTCTCTCAAGATTGCTCAGATGTCTGCCTTGATGTGTCATCATATTATATATCATTGCTGCATTTGTGGCAAGTCTTAGCAGTGAGCATATTACATCCAGCTTATAAAGTCAAATGTAATGTTGAGATTTCTATGTACAACTGCTGACGTTTGGGAACTGACCGTAATTAAGAGGCTCATCGGGTCAGACTTTTAGGCCTGCTTTGAAATAGATTTTCCATAATCCAAACCATTGTCTCAGGGTTGCCCGTGAACTGCCACATCATCTGGCTTTGTGTACTAACGGGTACACAAAGCTCCCTTGCACAGCCACCCAATCCATAAGGATTCCTCTGGGTAGAGCCAGGTGTGAAGTGTCTGCAGAGGTGACGCTATATGTGACATTTCCCAGGGGTGTGTTTGCTGAATTATCTGACCCTGAAGTCTGTTTTCTCTTTTAATGATAAGGAGATTCCGTTCTGACCCCACTGTGGATCCGTGCTTATTTAAGACCCAGCAGATCGGCAGCCCAATTTGGTCAGCATGGTCCTTCTGCCTGGCACTGCTGGATGAGGCCCATCCAGGCGCCATGGACCCCCTCTCATCTCCACATGTTTTTGATACTGAGCTCTGCAAAGTAGCACGTACAGGGCACAGTTGTCAGTGACTCTGGCCAGCTGGAAGACGCAGGCAAGGGAGAGGAGCCCAGAAGTAGCCAGTAGTTGTTCAGTGCAGGGGCAAACCGGGGTGAGGGCATGCCCTTCACCGCTGAGGGCACACTGGCAACTCCAGTGGGAGCCGTGGGGATCTGTGTGCTCCGGTGCAGGCTGCTTCCGGCCTCTCTGTAGCCACGGTCCCAATTTCTGCTAAAGGATGGGTCTACTTGACTGGGCCAAAGTCTCTTTGAGCACTATGTTGTCATAGTCTATTACTGTGTCTAGAGACAATTAAAAATTTTTTTTGTATTTAATTTATGGTTGATGCATTATCAATGAGTTTTGAAGAATAAATTATAGAAACTTTAAAAATGTCCCCAAACTATTTCTACCTTCCATGCCAGTGGCTAGCATTTGTCTCTTTGCATTTTCCTGTTCTTGTCAGGATGTTTCTGAGCCCTTCTTTGGGAATTCTCAACTCTAAGCTTTCAGCTTCTTCTCCACAGGGAATGTAGTCCTGCCCAAGCTTTGTATATCATATATACATGCACACACTATCCAGAGACCTCCTTTCTCCAAGTTTCTGGGATCATATAGCACACCCCAACAGTTGTTCTTCAAATTTTTGAAGTGTGTTATCCCCTCTTGGTTCCCTTAAGGAGAGGGATGTAGCAAATGAGCTTGTCCCCTTCAGGCTTCTTTCAGATTCAGGCCCTTTCAGCTTGGCAATGAAAGGACATTACAGGTTAGTGATTAATTGTGGAAGAGCCAAGAGACATTCTCCAAGAACTGGTGGCGAGTGTTTACCAGTAGGACTAACAGGTCAAGTTGAAGAAAGGATCATAAGAAAGGAGGGAGGCCCTGGAGGATTCCCATGGGAGGATCATTACAAAGTGGCCCAAATGCCTTCAGATATGCAGAGGCTCTGAGATGGGGGTTATCTCTCGTGATTCAGGTAGTTACAGTAGTTCCCCCCCCAGCCCCTTATCCGTGGTATCACTTTCCATGGTTTCAGTTACCTGCAGTCAACTCAATCTGAAAATGTTAAATGGAAAGTTCCAGAAATAAAACAATTTATAAATTTTAAATTGAATGTCGTTCTGAGTAATGTGATGAAATCTCAGGCCACCTCACTCCTTCCTGCCCTGGATGTGACTCATCCCTTTGTCCAGCATCTCCGCAGTGTAGACACTACCTGCCCTTAGTTGCCGTCTGAGTTATCAGATCAATTGCCATAGTATCGCAGTGCTTGTGTTCAAGACACCCTTATTTTACTTAATCATGGCCCTAAAGCACAAGAGCAGAGATGCTGGCAATTCAGATATCCCAAAGAGAAGCCATAAAGCTTCTCAACTAATAGGGTTCAGTACTATCCATCATTACCACAGTCACCTTTAGAACACCTCATATCCATTACAGTCACTCTCCATTTCCCCCAAGATCCTCCGTCCCAAGCAGCCACCAACCTATGTTCCATCTCTAGAGATTTTCCTATTCTGGATATTTTATGTAAATTAAATCATATCATACAATATAGAGGCCTTTGGTATCTGGCTTTTTTCACTTAGCATAATCAAGGTTCATCCATGTTGTAGCATATGAGCTTAATTTCTTTCCTTTTTTGCTGAATAATATCCCACTGTATAATAGACCACACTTTGTGTATTCATTTATTATTTGATGAATGTTTGAGTTGTTTCCATTTGGGGCTATTATGAATAGTGCTGCTATAAACATTTGTGTACAAGTTTTTGTGTGGACTTATGTTTTCATTTCCCTTAGTTATACACTTAGAAGTGGAATTGCTGGGTCATATGGTAACTCAATATTTAACCATTTGAGCAACTGCTATCCTGTTTTCCAAAGGGGCTGCACGATTTTACATTCCCACCAACAGTGTATAAGGGCTCCAATTTCTCCACATTCCACCAACACTGATCTTTTTTATTAGCAATTCTAGTGAGTGGGGAGTAGTGTCTTATTGTAGGGTTGATTTGCATTTCCCTGGTGGATAATGATATTGAACATCTTTTTTACGTTATTATTGGACTTTTGTATGTTTTTTTTAGAGAACTTTAAATTAAGATCCTTTGACCATTTTTAATTGGGTTGTCTTCTTATTATTGAGTTACAACCGTTCTTTATACTCGTGTATTCTAGATATTAGTCCCTCCCTTACCAGATGCATGATTTGCAAAAATATTTTTCCATTCTGTAGGTTGCCTTTTTTGCTTTCTTGATGGTGTCTTTAGAAGCACAAAGGTTTTTAATTTTGGTAAAATCCAATTTATTTTTTTATTTTTTTGCTTGTACTTTTACTGTCAGATTTAAGAAACCAATACCTAATCCAAAGTCATAAAGATTTGCACCTATGTTTTCTTCTAGGATTTTTATAGTGTTAACTCTTACATTTAGGTCTTTTGATCCATTTTGAATTGATTTTTATGTGTAGTGTGAAGTAAGGGTCTGACTTCATTTATTTGCACATGGATGTCCAGTTGTCATAGCAGGATTTAATGAAAAGACTATTATTTCCCCCATTGAATTGTCTTAGCACCCTCTTCAAAAATCAATTGATCAGGAGTGGCCAGTTAGCTTAGTTGGTTAGAGCACGGTGCTCAGAACACCAAGGTTGCTGGTTTGATCCCCACATGGGCCACTGTGAGCTGTGCCTTCCACAACTAGATTGAAAAAACTACATGACTTGGAGCTGATGGGTCCTGGAAAACACACTTAAAAAAAAAAATCTAGTCTGGCAGTCTTTACCTTTAAAAAAAATCAATTGATCATAATTGTGAGGGTTATTTTTGGACTCCCAATAATGTTCCTATTTAATTATTTTAAATACAAAACAATAAATTGAATTGTTTTCTTAATATCATTTCTGGTTTATTCATTGGTACTATATAGAAATACAATAGATTTTTGGAGGTTGGTCTTGTATCCTGCCGATTTTCTGAATTCATTTATTCCAGTCATTTTTTTTTTAGTTGTGTTCCTTTGAATTTCTATGCATAAGATCATATCACCTGCACATGAGATAGTATTACTTCTTCTTTTCAAATATAGATGACTTTTATTTTATTTTTGTGCTCATTGTATCTTTTAAAAATGAAAGTATATTTCATTTCTATTAAAAGTACCTTGTTATGTGCTGTTTTATGTGTGTAATATCATGGCTATCTTCCCAGCTTCACAAAATAAGCTTAAAATCATCATTTTTTAATACTACTTCATAGTATTATGTATGCAATTATTCCCGTAGTGATATTTGGGTGGTTTCCTTTATTTATAACTACAGTGAATGTCCTATACATATATTTTTACAAATATATTTTTACACAGTCATCCGAAAGTCTTCTGATTTCACATAACACTAGACTGTGGTAGTTGAACTGGCGGTCTGACTAACCAGCTGGATGGACTGACTGACTGACTAACTTAAATCCCATTTCTGCGGTGTGTAATTTAAAAACAATAACTACATTTGGAACTCCAATTTTCCAGGCCCAGCCACACTTAATCTTTCCCAGTCTTAGAGGTTCCCTCTCTGCCTCTAAACTTCTCTGTCCCTGAAACCAACCTTGTCCTCTAGTCCAAGATGTGATCTAGTTAGTTCTCTAGTCCTAGTTCTACCAATTGCTAGCTATGTAACCTGCAGAAGGTAAGTAAGGGATTTATCTCCGTTAGCTTCACATCCAGTTATCAACTCTACACATTGCTCATACAGGTTGGATTGAAAACATGTTTGTGTTTCATTTTTCTAGCCACTGTACACACCATCATAGTGGGTTTCTTTATACCTTATCCCTACTTATAGATTTAAGTGACTGCTTCCCAGATAGGATAGATTCCTGGGCTCCTCATAGCCTACAGATCCAGACTACCTCCCATCTTAGGAATATGCTCCTACCCTTCCAGTCTCCTCATCCTCTCCTACTCATGCCATAATTCTGCTTCTGCACCTCTGCTCATTCTGACCCTCATGTCAATTCTCAAGGGTCAGCAATGACCTCTAGTTTCAAATGTAATGGACTTTCCCAACTTCATTTCCCTCAACCTGTCTAGGGCCTTCTGTAGAATACAGTCTTCCTTCTCGAAGCTCTTGCTTTGTCCTGGATGCTGTTACACTGTAGGTGGGCTGCCTGGCGGAAGAGAGGCTCAGTTGACTTATTGCCTCTATGATTCACTTCCTCTTCTGCCTGAACAGGCTCTTCTCTTACAGTGATATCATGGCTAATGGAGTATGGGAAGTAGGGGAGAAATGCAGTATTTCAGATTGTGGTCTAAGTCACAATTTCATGACCATTTGGGTTTATCTTAAACATTCCTCTCCAGTATCCCATTGTATCCAGTTGAGAGAGAATTCCAGCTCCCTGCCCGCGAGAATGTGTAGATCTGTCCATGGTTCTGAAAGACTCAAACTGGCAGGTTCTACCAATTCCATGAATGGCATTCTTATCGGCAAAAACTGCTCACTAATAAAAACTCTACAGTTGAATTTTTACATGTATTATTTATAAGCTTAGCACGTCTGAGTTATAGAACAACCCAGCAATAAATCAGAAATATTACACATGGAAAGACCCACAAAATATTCTTTTTATATGCCCTATACTGAAATGTACAGAACAAAACTAAAACAGACCACATGATGAAACAGAAGTTTACTTTCAAATTTTTATCAGAATATAAAGAAAAAAATCCAGTATTATTGTGGAGGAAAGAAAAAACTCTAGATTTCAACTCTATCCCATCCTAACTTGTACACTATAGTTTTTAACCTCTGTAGACATTTTGGGTTTTTTCCATAATTAACTTTCATTCAGTCTTACACATTTAACCTTAAATTTTTAATATTTTATGTAAGTATAGTTGGTATACAATATTATATTGGTTATATTAGTTTCAGGTTATATTAGTTACAACATGTTATACATCAGGTTATATTAGTGATTCAACATTTTTATACCTTACAATGTGATCACCCAACTAAGTCTAGTAATCATCTGTCACCATGCAAACTTATCACAATATTATTGACTATATTTCCCTTCCCCTTTTTACCCATCCCCTATTCCCTCCCTTCTGGTAAACATTCCTTTGGTCTCTGTTTCTATGAGTCTGTTTTTATTTTGTTTTGTTTGTCATTTGTTTTGGTTTTTTAAGGTACCAAATATAAGTGAAACCATACAGAATTTTTCTTTCTGTGCCTGACTTATTTCACTTAGCATAATACCCTCTAGATCCATCCATGTTGTTGCAAATGGCAAGATTTCTTTTATGACTGAGTAATATTCCATTGTATATATGTACCACATCCTCTTTATCCATTCATCTATCAATGGACACCTAGGTTGCTTCCATATCTTGGCTATTGTAAACAATGCTGCAATGAACATATGGATGCACACATTCCCTTGAAGTAGCATTTTGGGTTTCTTCAGATAAATACCCAGAAGTGGGATTACTGTGTCCTTTTTTCTCTGTTTTTTGGTTTATTTGTTTTTTTCTTTCTCCATTGTTTTAAAGTCTATTTTGTCTGGTATAAATATTGCTACTCCAGCTTGTTTTGTTGTTTCCATTTTCATGAAATATCTTTTTCCATCCTTTTACTTTCAGTCTGTTTGTGTCTTTTGATCTGAAGTGAGCAGCATATATAAGGCTCTTATGGGCAGCATATAGAAGGGTCTTGTTCTCTTATCCATTCAGCCACCCAATCTTTTATTTGGAGCATTTACTCCATTTACATTTAAAGTAATTGTTGATAGATATGTAGTTATTGCTGTTTTATTAATCGTTTTTTGGATTTTTTTTTCTTCTTCTTCTTAAAGAAGTCCCTATAAAATTTTTTGTAATACTAGTTTGGTGGTGATGAACTCCTTTAACTTTTTCTTGTCTGGGAAGCTCTTCATGTGTCCTTCGATTCTAAATGATAGCTTTGCTGGGCAGAGTAACCTTGGTTGTAGGTCCTAGCTTTTCATCATTTTGAATATTTCGTGCCAATGCCTTCTGGCCTGCAAAGTCTCTGTTGAGAAATCAGTTTACATTCTTATGGGGACTCCCTTGTAGTTAACTAGTTGCTTTTCTTTTGCTGCTTTTAAGATTCTCTCTTTGCCTTTAACCTTTGGCATTTTAATTATGATGTGCTTTGGTGTGGGCCTCTTTGGATTCTTCTTGTTTGGGACTCTCTTCACTTCCTGGACTTTTATGTCTATTTCCTTCACCAGGTTAGGGAAGTTTTGTCATTATTTCTTTAAGTTGGTTTTCAATCCCTTGCTCTCTTCTCCTTTTGGTACTCCTATGATGTAAATGTTGGTTCCCTTTATGTTGTCCCAGAGTCCTCTTAAACTATCCTCATTTTATTGGATTTCTCTCTCTCTCTCTCTCTCTCTCTCTCTCTCTCTCTCTCTCTCTCTCTCTCTCTCTCTCTCTTCTGTTCTGATTGGGTGTTTCATGCTACCTTAACATCTAAATCGCTGGTTCAGGCCTCTGCATTATCTAATTTACTGTTGATTCCCTCTAATGTAGTCTTCATTTCAGTTATTGTATTCTTTGTTTCTCACTGGTTCTTTTCTCCTATTTTCTATTTCTATTTTTATGTTTCCTATCCCTTTGTTGAAATTCTCACGTAGATACTGAGCATCCTTATAACCAATTTTTTTAACTCTGTATCTGACAGACTGTCTCTATATTTTTTAGAACTTTTTCTGGAGATTTGTTCTGTTCTTTTATTTGGGACATGTTTCTTTGTCTCCCCATTTTGGCTGCCTCCCTGTGTTTTATTCTATGTATTAGTTAGAGTTGCAATGTCTCCCAGTCTTAGCAGAGTGGCTTATGTAATAGGTGTCCCGGAGGGCCTAGTGGCACAGTCTCCCTGGTCACCTGAGCCACGCACTCCAGGTGTGTCCATTGTGTGTGTTGTGTGTGCCCTTCTGTTGCAGTTGAGCATTGGTTGCTGTTTGCACGTCAGTAGGAGGGACTGACCCTCAGGCTTTTTGGTTGTGAGGACTAGTTGTGACTACAGTGGAAGAGCTGTTATGCAGGGTCTGACCCTATGGAGCAGGATTTTCTTTAGCAGGGCTCTGGTGCCTGCCCAGTCAGCTCTTTGGGTGTGTTATCCATAGAGGCAGCCGTGTGGTGTTGTAGCTCTATCCGAAGCTAGCCACCATTCATGCCAGCTCCTGGAAGGGGCCCTGCCTCAGGCCAAGTTCAGCGGCAACCTGTATCCTAGTTGGGGCCACCTGGCATGAGCTGCAAAGCAATCTGAAGATGCCCATCACCTGAGCTGGGCTTGGAGGTGCCTTGAGAGGCCAAGCCATGAACCAAGGCCAGCTGCCATGAGTACTGGGCTTGGGGCTGCTCAGCAAGAGATATGGGACATGCTGAAGTCAGATGCTGCTTGTTTGGGTTTTGTGAACCTTTGAGAAATATTAGGAAAGTCCACAGCATGAGTCAAGACTGGCTGTTTGTGTGGAAAAGTCACTGGAAACAGCATGGGTAGGCCCACAAGTTGGGTGGGACAGGGTCTCAGGGAATCACCAGAGTAGGGCAATGGAGACTCAGACAGGTGGCCACCTGCGTCTGTATGTGAGGAAGTGGGAGGGCTCAACAAAGAAGCAATAAATTCTTCCAGCACTTCTGTCTGGGAGAAAGCTGTCCCTCCAGCTCTCACCCTGCAGCCAGACAATTCAGTTCCTCCCCATATGTGCCTGGCACCTTTTGAGCTGCTGCCCCAGTGAGTACTCTGTCAGTGAGTAAGTCCATGCACAGACTCTTTAAGAGGAACACCTGGGAACCCAGCAGCCCTCCATCTCACTCAACCACATCTCTGCTGCTTTTCACAGCCTGAAGTTGTGGGGACTTCTCTTCCCGGGACTGGAACTCTGGGCTGGGGAGTCTGTTGTGTGGCTGGGATCCCTCACTCCTCCGGAGGGCCTCTGCAGCTGAGCTATCCCTCCTGATTTTTAACCACCACACATGGTTGTGGGACCAACCCGTTCTGTGACTCCACCCCTCCTACCAGTGTCCAGGTGGTTTCTTCTGTCTGTCCTTAGTTGTAGGATTTCTGTTCAGCTGGACTTCAGGTGATTCTCTATGATGGTTGCTCTGTAGTTTAGTTGTAATTTTGATGTGGTTGTGAGAGGAGGCAAGCCAGCACTTACCTACTCCACCATCTTGACTGGAAATCGGGGTGTTCTATATATAGTATCATGTCATCTGCAAATAGTGCCAGTTTTATTTCTTTCTTTCCAATTTGGATGCCTTTTATTTATTTTTCTTGTTTGATTGCTGTGGCTAGGACTTCCAGTACTATATTGAGTAATAGTGGTGAGTGGGCATCCTTACCTTATTCCTGATCTTAGAGAAAAAGCTTTCAGCTTTTCACCATTGAGTATGATATTAGCTGTGGCCTTGTCATACATAGCTTTTATCAAGCTGAGGTAAGTTCCTTCAATACCCCCTTTGTTGAGAGTTTTTATCATAAATGGACGTTGAATTTTGTCAAATGCTTTTTCTGCATCTATTGAGATATCATGATTTTTATCCTTGGTTTTGTTGATGTGATGAATCACATTAATTGTTTTGTGGATGTTTAATCACCTCTTGCATCCCTAGTATAAATCCCAGTTGATTGTGGTGTATAATCCTTTCAATGTACAGTTGAATTATGTTTGCTAGTATTTTGTTGAGAATTTTGGCATCTATGTTCATCAGGGATATTGGCCTGTAATTCTTTTTATATAGTGTCTTTTTCTGCTTTTTGTATCAGGATAATGCTGGCCTCATAGAATGAATTCAGAAGCATTCTTTCCTCTTTAATTTTTTGGAATAGTTTGAGAAGGATAGGTACTAGTTCTTCTTTAAATGTTTGGTAGAATTCACCATCTTGTGAAGCCCTGTGGTCCTGGGCTTTTGTTGGGAATTGTTAAAACACTCAAAGGTTTTAAAGAAAAAAAAATGGAAGTCTCCTCAATTCTATATACTCTGCCCCCTCTATTTATCTTTGCAAACACAGCCAAACTTTTTGAAGATTATAACATTTCCTCCACTGCCTCCACTTTCTTCTTCCAAAATATTCCTCAGTCTTCTGACATCTGGGGTTTCCGACCTGGGTTGTCCAATGAAACTGCTCCCACCAAGAGTATGAAAACTCACTGCTGCCAAACCCAGTTGATACTCTTCATTCTTTATGCCATCATTCCTCAGCAGCATTCCACACTGAACCCTTCCTTCCTTCTTCCCTTAGCTGTCATTGCACCACACTTCACGAGGTTTTATCCTGTCTGCTGGTTCTTCTCTCCCTGCCCTCCTTTTATGTTCTCCACTTTCTTCCTCACTTCTTTTCTCTTCTCGTGCTACCCACTTTCTGTGGATAATCTGTTACTCTCCTCCCACCTATAAGTTAATGCCACCTAGATCTATCTGCAGCCACCACCTCTCTTTCCCCAAGCTCCATTTTTATGAAACTGTTTAAGGAAATGCCCCCACCATTCACCCAGTTGCCAACTAAGAAATATGGGGTGCACTCTTGACTTGTCCCTCTCCCTCCCCAACACAGCAAAACAACCCCCAAGACCTGTGAACTCTACCTCCTTAGTACCCCCATAAAACTATTTCTTTTCTTTCCATTTGCCACTACCTTCATTCTGGTTTCTATTCTTTCCCTGGGATTGCTGCAAAAGTTTCTGATCTCTCCCCTTTCTAAACCTTCTGCATGCTGCACCAAGAGTAATCTAATGCACAAATCTCTTCTTCTTGTCTTAGGTTTAAGGTTCTTCAGTGTTCCTCTGGATAAAGCCTACATCTTTTGTATGGCTGACAAGGCCCAGCGAGAGCTGGCCCAAGTCTACCCCTCCAGCTTCACCTTTCCTCACTTCTCCCTTGTAGCCGCTGCCCCAGCCGTGCCAAAAAAGTCAGTCTGCCAAATCTGTCATGTGCTTTTTTTAGTTTTGGGGAAAGACAGGCTCCAGGACACTCCTCTTGGATTCCTTGAAGTCAGGAGTGCTGAGACAAGCTAACGAGATGGGGAGATCAGAGCCCATGGAGGACAGCTGCTGGAGGAGCTGGTGTCTTAGGGTGCCGTCCTGTATGCGTGGGCTTTGAGCTTTTGTCCAGAGTCAGACTAGGCTGGGGCAAGGGACAGGATGGCAGCACTCACAACCCACTGCCTTTCCCTTCTCCCAGTCTTTTCCTTATACCCTAGATCCTGCATTTTCATAGTGTCAAGAGACCTGGGTTCTATCTTGGCTCAGACTCAGGCCTGCTGGATGACCTTGGACCAGTCTCAGCCCTAATTTATCTCTTAGGGATGAAGCTTAGGGAATCGCTGTGAACCTCAACCTTCATCTGTAAGCTGGGCAGGATGGTCTCTACTGGTTTCTTGTGAAAGTGGGTAAGATCACTGCCTGGATGGAAACTTGGGAAGTGTGACTTGGTTTTTATCCCTGGCTGCCTGGGGTAAGAGGCTATGTGAGCAGAATCAGAATCTGTCCAGTCCCCCAGCCAGTTCTTGCTAAGCAATGTCAGGAGTGACCACACCCATTACAACCTGTTGTTCTGGGCTGGGACATGTTTTTGATTGGAAGAATCTGGCAGGGTCCCAGCTGTCCCAGATTCCCACCTGAGGTGGCACCAGGGTCATGTTGGTGAAAGTTGGTGCCAGCTAGACAGATTCATAGTGGTGACCACCATCCAGAAAGCTCTCCCACATGGGATGTGATCACTGTTCTGAGCTCCCAAGCGCCTACCTATTCTCTCTAAAGTCTGCCCCTCCAGGTGTCTGTACCTGTTCTCTTCTTCCTGTGCTCCCAAGAGCCTCGCATAGAGGAGCCGAGGGGTAGGAAGGTGCTGCTGCCTTCAGCAGTGGAGAAAGCAGCCTCACTTGTTTAATCTAAGGTGTATCTCAATCTTGGTGAAGGGAAAGAGGGATGGAAGGTAAAATTTATCTCTTAGGGATGAAGCTTTCCTTGCATTCTCCACACCCCCCACCCAACCTCCTAGGCCTATAGGTGAAGGTGGGTGTCCTCCCAGTGCATCAGTAGAATATTCAAATGAGGGCTGGCCAATTACTCTTGAAATTTACTTGCGTTTTTAGCAGAATGGCAGACTCTGAACTGGTGTTAATGCCCACAATCCGGTTATGCAGAACATGCTCTCTGAAAATTAGTAAATCATTAGCGGGATTAATCACCCTGAAAGGCGGGGCTGGGTTTGAGGGTTTTTTTTAAACACATTTTTTTATCTGGATAGCTGCAAAAATCACTACCACAGGGGGGATGGGAGCAGTGAGTGATAATTTTAGTTTTTGTCACCATTGTTAAAAGACTGAGGTGCCTTCCTGGGCTGGTGTTCACTTTGTGGCCCAGTTGAGAGTTGGGGTGGGCAGCTTGGGTGGATAGGGTGAGAGGAGAGTTCTCAAAAATAAATAAATAAGGGCCAGCCTGGTGGCTCAGGCTGTTGGAGCTCCGTGCTCCTAACTCCGAAGGCTGCCGGTTCGATTCCCACATGGGCCAGTGGGCTCTGAACCACAAGGTTGCCGGTTCAACTCCTCGAGTCCCGCAAGGGATGGTGGGCTCCGCCCCCTGCAACTAAGATTGAACACGGCATCTTGAGCTGAGCTGCCTCCCAGATGGCTCAGTTGGTTGGAGCACGTCCTCTCAACCACAAGGTTGCCGGTTCGACTCCCACAAGGGATGGTGGGCTGCGCCCCCTACAACTAACAACAGCAACTGGACCTGGAGCTGAGCTGCACCCTCCACAACTAAGACTGAAAGGACAACTTGACTTGGAAAAAAAAGTCCTGGAAGTACACACTGTTCCCCAATAAAGTCCTGTTCCCCTTCCCCAATAAAAATCTTTAAAAAAAAAAAAGATATTGAAACCGAGGGTCCTTATGACTTTGATTAAATTTAGTTAAATAAATAAATAAATAAATGGAAAAGAAAAAAGAAAGTTGTCATGCGCTTGCTCCTGAAGCTTTGCTGTCCCCTCTGGAATGCTCTTGCCCTCTCAATGCCCGGCTAACTCCAGCTCAGTCTTCAGGCCTCAGCACGGACCTGTTCCTCTAGGCTTCCTCTCATTCACTCACCCATGCAGGCTTAGCTGTCCCTGTTGGGTGCCCCCATAGCAATTCTTCACCAGACGACTGATTTTTTTCAGTCATATGTAACTAGCTGCACAAACACAGCGTCCAGCCCTGTCCTCCACTCCTTCCTGATCAGCATCCCAACACCCCTCCCGTATAGAGCCAGTGCTATCCCATGAGACCCTGTCCCACGCTTCTCATAGCATTTATCATACTTTTGTAGTTTTCCATTCTCCAATAAATTGTTAGCTCCACAAAGAACCATTTCTGTATCACTTACCACTTAGCAACTGGCAGATAGTAATTGCTCGACAAATACTCAGTGGGTGAATTAATCCTTGGGGTGATTGTAAGTTCTATCCACCTTAGTTATGACAGTTCAAAGGACGTATGTAAATTCTTTTCTAATTTATGTAGAGCTATAGAATTATTGCATTATTGTATTAGTAGTGCCTGGCTGTTTCACTTCTTGAGGTCTATGCCTTATTCAATCTGGTTTTTTTGTTTGTTTGGTTTTTTTTTGGTCCCAGAACTCAGCATGTCTGGCACATATTGTTTTCAACCAATTTTTGTTGTGTATCAATGATTATAAGAAATAAAGAAACAGAGGTCCAGATACTTGAACTACCCTAGACCACACACAGCTACTTTGTCCCAGGAGCAGGACTAGAACTCAGTCTGGAAAAAGAGAAGCCTGGAAGGAACCTGCTCAATGTCTAACAATAATTCCAGCATAAATAAGATGCACTGGTTTTTCTCCATGAAGAGACTGGCCAAGAGCTGTGGGAACCACCGGAGCCCCAGGCCTCCCTGGTCAAGCATCCCCATAGTGGGCATGACCCAGGCAAGAGTGCGAGGACAGGGGTGCCGGGTAGTTCAGCATGGAAGGGAGCAGGCCCCTGGTTTCCTTCGTCCCTTTTAGTCAGCTTCAGCCTCAGCCTCAGCCTCCAGCACTGATGTTGGGGTGTTATTTGTGCTCCTTCCAGGTCTGTCTGTTGCCAAAATAGTTCTTTTCCTAGATTACTTTCCTACGGAGTCAGAGAGGCATTGGCAGGGGACTCATTTAGTCTAGTCCTTCAGAGATGGAGTTGCCTCCTTCCAGGTTTTCAGCATAAAAATGTCCCCTCAGCTTATCCTCCAGCGCCAGGCCTCAAATCTTCATCCCCACCTGCCTCCCCCCATGGCCTCCAATGACACTCACGAGACTGCATAAGACAAAGTGAAGAGAAATTGTCATTTTTCTTCTTTTTCCACTTTTTAAGATGACTCCAATATCCCCACCCCACCTCCTGCAGCGAAGTCCCCTGAGCGTCGCTGAATGTCACGAACCCTTAGAGGAAACTGAGCTGGGCCCTCCTTTCTTTCATCAGAAGATCCAGCCCCGAGACTGAGGAGTCCGAGACGGGAGGCAGGTTTTCCTCTCAACCTGGACTTTTTTGCTTTTACAGCTCGCTTTGGGCAGCCTTGAAGCACACTGACACGCTGGCAGTATTTACACTTTGCACTGGTGTGCAATTCCAGGGCTCATGTCCTCACTGGGACCAATGGGGGGGGGGGGGAGCTTGATGGAATGTGTGGCTCCCAACACCTCAGCCTCTTTTGCTCCTGGGTTGAGAGGGTCTCTGCTGGCATCACTGAGCAGTGACCCGGGACCTGAACGTGATGTCTGAGTGAAGAGAAAAAGTCTGGTGCTGCCCCTTCTCCTCAGCTTTACACCTAATGGTCAACCAGTCAAGCAACACGTTTTGCTACCACCCAACCCAGACAGCACTGTGGCGGCCAATACAAAACTCAATTCTCCCTTTTCTCCAGTAATTAAACCTAGGAGTTTAGCTGCCTGCTTGACAAAGGAGACACATAGCAAAGCCTGAGGTACCCTCACAGGAGAGCTGACCACTGCTGAAACACACGACATGATAGGGAAGCTCCAGACCCTGCACGGGTCACCTTGGCTCCATTCCCACACCAGGGAAAACAGGATTCGGGAGGCCGGTTCTGTGCCCTCCCCTCTGAATCTCTAATACCCTCAGTGCATACGGCTTTTAAGTAATGAAACTTAACACTATATTTAAAGGGCTAGTCTGCTCAAATCATAAATGTGCACGCTATTTGTTTGCCAGTAATTAAGACTGTACTTGTTAACATTTAATCAACATTTTCACAAGCATTTAGTCTTAATTATAATATTTTCATCAACAGAAAGTTCTAGAATTATGCTGTATGAGCCCCAAGAATTTGGAAAGCATAAACCCTTCTTAATCCAAAAACTTGGGTGCCTAATAAAACTTGGGTCTTAATCGTGGCCAGGTTGCAAATTTAAGTCAGGCCATGTCTGTGGACCTCTATATGCTCAGTGCTTAGCATAGGTCCATACACACAGTTGGCTCTCAATAAATATTTGCTGAATTTTGGGAAAGGAATAAACCTTGTAAAAATATCAGTTGGAGACATCAGCTTGACAACGCATACTGCTTTTTCTCCCAGAGGCTCCTGGTACAGCCCAGGTCTAGCAGCAGGGGGTGCCAGGGCTGCTGCTCCAATCTGAGGGAATGGCACAAAGTTCAAGGGGGCTGGCTGCAGACCAGGCCTCAAGCCTGATGGGCCCTGCCCTCCCCATGCTGATAACAGCGTGCCCAAGGTGCATTCCCAAGGTGCAAGTGGCGGAGAAGGCAGAGGAAGCGGTTTCAGGGCCTTAGAACCCACTGAATTAGCTCCTAAGAGAACTTTTTCTTCACAAAGGGAATGCTTGAAAACAGGGAGAAGAGAAGCCTCCCACAGCTGTCAGTTTGAAGCAGCTGCTCTCACTTCAGTCCATCTGGGGAAGGGGCTACAAAGCAGACAATCTTTATTCACAATTGGGGTGGCAGAGGAGAGATACCCCCAGGTCAGTCCAAAAGCAAAGAAACTGGGCGAGGGAGCCGGCGCAGGGCAGGGCCTCAGGCCTCGCCCTCCCCCAGCAGGGAGTAAGGGTTCCTGGAGGCCAGGCTGGGCCCCGGAGCGCAGGCTGGGGTGTCCTCATCCCCTTCACCCTCCTCATCCGCGTCCCGATCCTCCTCTCCCTCCTCCTCACAGGAGCTGCTCAGCTCTTCTTCCTCCTCCTCCTCATCCTCCTCGTCCCCTGCTGGCCCCACCCGACCCTGCAAAACCACCAGCTCCATAGTCTCCGGATGGGACTCCCAGGTGCCTAGGGAACCAAAGCAAGAAAAAGAACAGAGGAGAGTTTTGAACAAGGAACTAAAGCCAGAGAAAGACGGGTAAGAGCAAAGACTAACAATAATTTTTACAGCTGTTGGCATTCCTTCATTCATTCGTGTGTTCATTCGTTCATTCAACCTCCCGTGTGCTGGGCACTGAACAGCTCTGCACACATTAACTCCTATCTTTATCACCACCTTGCCAAGGGGCAACTATAAGCTGGTTTTGCAGATCAGGGACAACCTGGGAGACGCTTAGCAACGCAGAGCTGACAGACAGGCACGGAATCCAGGCTCGCCCCATCTGTGGCCACATGCTTGCACCCTACGGCCTACACTACAACAGGAGCTGGGGAAGTGTACTGGCTACCGACCTTTCTGTTCGCTGTAGCC
The DNA here is from genome assembly GCF_004115265.2 of Rhinolophus ferrumequinum. Classification (NCBI taxonomy): domain Eukaryota; kingdom Metazoa; phylum Chordata; class Mammalia; order Chiroptera; family Rhinolophidae; genus Rhinolophus; species Rhinolophus ferrumequinum. The sequence goes on from NC_046286.1 coordinate 1,187,870, forward strand.
TGGGGGACGAAAGCACAGGGTAAGGCGGCCATCCAGTGCCAGCCGCAGGAGGCTGTTGGCCGCTCTGTATACATCGTTCCGCGCAGCCTTGGCTGTCTTGTAACCACGCTTCTCTGCCCAGGCTGGAGGGAGAAAAGAATAATGGGGAGGAAGCCATTAACCCCACTTTCCTAATACAGTCCTTCCAGATTGTCCCAGAACATTCCAGGCCAGAGAGCTTGCTGGCCCTGTGACAGAAATCTAGGGGAGTGGCCAGCTGCTGGGCCAAGGGCAGAACCTCTGAGAAGAGAGGAGAGTAAAGGGCGGGGGAGGAGCCAGGCACAGAACCCACCTTCGCAGATGTCCCAGGCACACCAGGGGTGTTCTGCCGAGGGGTCCTCAGCCTCGGGGTGGCGCAGGTGGAGCAAAGCCTGCACGGGGATTCGGGATGCCAGGTAGCCCACCGCAGTGTACGGCTCCTGGATCTGGGCGATGGGGTAAATCCCTGCCAGAACCTAAAGGGACAGAGCGCTCAGCACCTCCCTCCATGTCCTGCTTTCTCCCTCCCAGGCACCTGTGCCCTCATACCTGTAACTGCTTGGGCAGAAGGGAAGGGAATATGAGGCCGGGGCAGTCACAGAGCTTCACGGAGGGTGTGAGAAAGTAGGTCTGAAAGTATCGTGTGTGGCCCGGGGTTCTGGAGACACTTACGACCTTCCGCCCTACCAGCCCATTGATCAGCGAGGACTTCCCCACATTGGGGAAACCTGAGGAAGACAAGGAAAAGTAACATTTGACACAGCTTTACTCTGATGGTCAGGACATGCTGCTATACCTGTAGGTGGAAGGGGAACTAAGGCTCAGAAATTAAGGAAGCGGTTTAACATTGCAAGTTACAAATCAGACTCTGGACTGCCAGGGTTTAATCCTGGCCTCTCCACTTATCAACTTTGTGACGTCGAAGGCAATTGACTTAACTTTCTGAGCCTGTTTACTCATTTTACAGTGCAGACACCTCTAAGCTCACGGTCAAGATTAAATGAGAAGTGAACAAGTGTGTATTTCAGTGCAGCAGAGGATTAAGTGCCCAATCCCAGGAAGACACGTATCTCATGACTATCATTTCACGATTATCCTAAGTTCTCCAAGGAGAAGCCTGGAGCCCTCAGATTTCCCTGCCACTCTCATCATGATGCCACCTTCACTCTAGCCGACTTTAGTATCTACACAACCCTGTTCAGCACTCTGGCCTCTCAGTGCCAGGATGTCCCTTCCAAAGGTGGTTTCCTTCACCCCAGCTCAGCTACCCTCTCCCGTGGTCATGCCCTGGACCCTGTCACTTCACACGTCCAAAATCTCACCTACGAGCACCCCGCTCTCCGCCCTGACATCCCATCTTTCCAGATCACTTATTCTGATTCCTCCATTTCAGGAATTCTTTGACCTTGACTCTAGCACAGAAACACTACTCAATACCCGACTCATGTCCTTACTTCCTTTCTCAGCCAACTTAGATTCCGTGCTCCCACTCTACAGCCAGTCTCTTTCACAGAGCTTCAGCACCCCAGTCCCACCTCTCCTCTCCACCTCACTCCCCTGGCAAAACCCCAGCCCTGTAAAACGCAACTCTGCCCATTCAGCACCTGCTACCGGGCAGCTCACTGTGGCTGGGGAGGTGCACCCCACGCTGACTGCGCCCCACTGCCCATCCACCAAGATGTCTCCTTTCCAAAGGAGGCGGAGGGGGTGGCAGGGGAGGAAGGACAGAGGAAGGACGGGGGAGGGAGGAAGGGAGCGAATAACCCTCCTCCGACAACCCCCACCAGCCCCATTTCTCTGTCCCCTTTGTAATGAAACTCCTTCAAAGACTTGTCTGTTTTCAGTCATCACTTCTTCATGCTATCTTTTTCATGACTATGAACTGTAACATACACAAAACGAGTAAACCATAAACGTGCCAGAGGAATCCCGTATCACCCACCCATGGGTGCAGTGTGACACGTCCTCAGAGCCCCCGTTTGTTCCTTCTTGAGCATAACCCTCTCCCTCTGCACATGTGAACCTTATCTTGAGTTGTAAGGGATTCTGTTGCTTATGTTTCTTTTTAGTTTTATGAGCTGTGTATCCCTGTGAGGACAGAGTCCCAGAGAGCAGTTTCCAGGCTCTCGGCCTCGCATGGGGGAAGAGGGAGTGCTGGCTTGGGTGTTGGTTGGCCATTGGCTGTAGCCAGTTGGCCAATTGGCTGCTGATGTAACTGCCATGACGGCACTGGTTGGTTGGTTGGTTGGCAGGCAGAAAAGCGGACGGCGGATTGTGGATCCTACTTCGTGTGTCTCGCCCGGCCGCCAGCAAGAATAGAGTGGTATGACTCCCCTACCTATGGCTCCGTGGGTGTTCCTTTTTGGCCTCGCCATATCCTGCGTTCTTATGTGGGGAGCGGAAGCAGAGACCCCACGTGAGTCCCTGCATGACAATCCCTCAATGGTGCCATTCAATTTTGCAGGTTTTGAACTTTACAAAAATGGAACTGTCTGTCTCGTGTCTCATACCACATTATGTGAGGTTCGGCCATATTGTTGTCCGTTCTCTCACTGGCCTCACTGGCCAATCTGGCTTTCTTTCTGCCACTCCACTGAAACCACTCATGTTCACACTGTCAAGTCCGCGGAGAAAGTCTCTGTTCTCCTCTCACTGGACATGTCATCAGCATTTGATACAGCTGAGCCCTCCTTTCCTCTCCAAACACCTTTTCCATTTGATGTCTGGGACACCCTCTGTTTCCTCCTCCTCTTTCCACCTACATCCCACATCTCATGCAATCCATGGCTTCAAATACCATTTACATCCACCCATGGCTCCCAAATTTAAATCTCTCCCAAATTCAAATCTCCAGTCCTCTTCCCTAAGCTCCAGGCTCCTATACCCACTGCCTATTCAACATCTCCACTGGGATATTTTTTTTAAATATCAAGTTTAGTTTCTGAATCCCCTTCCCTTCCCAGCCCCTCCAAATCTGCTCCTCTCCCAATCTTCCTATCTCGGTATCCCCAGCTGCTCATACAAAAACCTGGAAGTCCACTGAAGTAGCCTTACAACGCTCTCTCTGCTTCCTTTCTTGCCCACCCCCCACATTTATTCTCCACTCAGCAAATAAACTTCTAAATGTGGACATCAGATCTTCATTCCTCTGCTCAAAACCCACCACTGGCTTCTCATCGGACTTGGAATAAATCCCAAACACTTCCCATGACATGGTCCCTGACGACCTTTCTGACCTCCTCCTGTGCTCTCTTCAATCCTCCGTCACTCTGGCTAGGCCCACAGTCAACAAGCTCCTTCCCACCCCAAGCCCTCTCACTGACTGGCCCCTTGGCCTGGAAGACCCTTTCCCCACATCTCCAAACAGCCACTTCTCCCCATCACCCCAGGCTCTTCTAAGTCTTTCCTGGAGGACGCCTCCTCATCCACTTGTTCTCTATCCCCTTTCATTGCCCCTAAATAACATGATTTCAAATGATGAATCAATTTACTCACAAGAAGACAAGCTCCATGAGGGCAGGGACTTCCTGCCACCCTCACAGCAGCACATCCATGCCGTCCCTGGAACAGCACCTGGCACCTGCTGCTCAGCATTTGGGGGATAAATGACCAAGGGCTGGAGGGGGATCCGAACTCAGGCTGCCGGTGCCACAGACTCTCCCTGTCACACCACCTGAGCACAGTCAAGTTAGTGCACAGGCTGCTCGGAGAGGGCATACAGCCTCCTGGGAGGAACAGCAGGGTCTGAAGTCAGGGGAAGAAAGCCAGGGGGGCATGGCTGGAGAGGGAGCAATCTGTCAGCAGTCAGGCAGGTTTTGCCCAAGGCAAAAAGGAAACTGAAAGGTAAGTCAGGAGCATTTCCAACGAACTACTCTGCTCTGCTCTCCCTAATTTCTTCCAGGCTGGGCCTTTTCTGGTTCAGTGATACCTCAGTGCCACAACTTTGCCAAAGTCACTTCTCACCTCCCCCACTCAAATTAAAAGGGGCTCTGGGCCCTAATGAGACCTTCCTTTCTCCCCACCAAGAGCAGAGACAAATGTCTGCATTAAGGCAAGAGTCTCCTTGACAACAGATTTAAAGGATTCAGACCAAGAAAGAAACTAATACTTGTTAAGCTCCCCCTATGATTTCATGGCCCCTCTGCTATGGACTAATTACTCCAACTTCCAGAGTTAACACATACAAGTCACTTAGTCCAGTGCCTGGCACATAGTTAAGTACCACACAAATGTTTAGTTACTATTGCCATTATCACTGCTTGTCAGGCTTTGTTAGGCTCTCTCTTTCCTCTTCCCTTCACTCCTCACATCTGTTCTTTCACTTACGTATCAGTATTCCCATTTTAAAATCCAAAGTACTTAAAACTCAGTGGGTAAATACGTGTTCAAAATCAGTATCAACCAAGAAGAGGTGGGATTTAACTCAGGCATCCCATGGTCCTTCCACTACGGCACATGGCCTCCAGAGACCTGGAGCCTAATGACGTCTGATCAGCTCCCCTCTTTTCCAAACACGGGGGCCGCCACGCCACGCATGGCACTGCTCCCTTACCCACACAGCCGATGGTCAGCACCCCGTCCTTATAGCGCTCCCGGGCTGGGCCGGCCGGCTCCATGGCCGAGTCGGTCTGCTGCTCCACCAGCACCGCGGGCCCATCATCCTCTTCTTCCTCCTCACCGGAGCCATTCCCCCAGCTGGCCCCAGCCACATCCCGGGCAATCTTCTCCCGCCAGCTGCTCAAGTCCACTGCTCAGGGAAGAAGACAAAGAAGGTTCTCCCCAGAGCCACTGTACGTGACGGCACAGACTATACTGCACAGCTGATGGAACTGGTGCCCTCTGGAGTTGAGTAGTGCCAACCTGCACCACAGCCGACTCTCCCCAGCCTTCACTTGACACCACCCTGGAATCACATGCATTTCTCTGAGTTTTCTGAAAAGTCCTGGGAAGCCTGAAGGCAGCGACCCTGGGGCTCCTGCCGACCTGCTACCTCTCCTGTCCCACCAAGTCGGTCTGCTCCCTCTTCCACCCCTCCCCCAGCCTCTCGCCTGTGCCAGGATAGAGGAGCTGACTTCGGAAAAGGTGAGTAAAACGACTCTGGGCCTTGGGTCTCCCGATGACCTGTCACATCTCCCTCTAAGAGGCACAAACCTTTCCCTGCAGTGATGGCTTCACAGGCTCTCAGCAACTGCTCGGGCCCCAGGGCCCGAGTCCATCCTCTCCCCCGCCTCCGACTCTTCTTCAAGACTGACATCGGAGAACACAAAAGGGTTAGCACACCCCACCTGTCTCACCGCCCTTCGGTCCAAGATCTGGTGCCCCCTTGTCAACAAGCATCTCTGCTCTCCCTTTGTCCCCTGCCACCCCATCTCTCCCATGCTGCCCTCCTCACTGCCACTCACCACTACTAGAGTCCTGTGCGGTGCGGGGGTCCCGAGGGAAAGAGGTGAAAAGGACGACATGGAGCTGGGGAAAGTGTTGGTGAAAATAATGCTTCCAGGCGACCGCGAGAGCCGGCGGGGCCAGGTCCACCTTGTTCAGGACCAGCACCAGGCCCAGCCCAAGTTCTCCAGTCACGTACTCGTAAAGCGCTGGTGGGAAATTCACAACCTGGGACAGGGATGGCAAGGGAATGAGCAATGGGAGGTCACCCCAGAGTCCTCTGCCTCTAGCTCAGCAGGCACAGCTTGGAGACAAGACCCTGGAGGTGGCAGATTCTGGGGCAAAACAGGTAAATTAGCTGAATTGAACTAGGAAGACAAAGCAGAGGTAAGAAGCACCTGTGCACCTGCGCAGGCATGTGCGTGTGTGCACGCCGTTACGGATCTGCAACCTGCATATCCCCACAGACCCTCCCTTTCTCCCACTGGAGGACAACAGGAAGTGGCAGAGCGGGGTCACACAATGGCCATCCAGCAGCAGAGTCTGGAGCCTTAACCGCTACCCCAGCATTCCAGGTCAGCCTCGTGCTGACTAATGGGCAGGGCACGGGAAAGCCCCCAGCTGCTTTCATGGAAGCCCCTAGAGCTCCACTCTAGGACCTTCTGTTGGTTTAACTCTGCTGGGCTGGGAAACAGGATGTGTAGTTTTTCATCAAAAGAATAAGAGAGGAGAGTCAGTTAGCCAGGGAAGGAATGACAGTCTGGGACACTGGTGAGTAAAGGACTGAAACCCTGACTGCAGACATCAGCACGGGGTACACGAGAATGTGAAGGAAGAAGGATACCTCTTTGTCTCCCAACTCCTGCCTCTGCCCTTGACCCCACAAGAATGTCCCCCCACCCCCACCTCCGGCTTTCCCAGCCTTATCCCAGTACTCACTGGGTGTCGGATATCAGTGATAAGCAGGACAATGTCAGACATCTCTAACACTCGCCACAGCTGCCTCCACGTCTGAAAAGACAAGGTCAGCAGAAGAGAACCTGAGCCCAGAGTCCCTTTCCTGCCTGACGCCAAACCAATCTGACCCTGGGTCACTACACCCTATTCTTGTCCCCACTCCATTCTCACCTCCAGATTGTGCTCAAAGTAGCTGAGTTTCTCCAAGGTGTAAGCCCCATGAATCTTCCCAAGATATTCCTGGAAGCTCCGTTCCTCCTGGCTCATTAGTTGCTCCTTGGACATCTCATAGCTCCAAGGAGGACGTCGGGGAAAGTCCAGGACTGGGAAATCAATAAAAAGCCCAAGGGAGTCTGAGGATCGTGTCAGGACTGCAGGGTGCATCCCAAACCCCTCCTTCCTCACAGTCAGCTTTCACTCCTCCACAGCCCTTCCCCCAGCCCAGTGCCTATCACCAACAGCCAGCTCTCACCCACCTGAGCCAGGCTGGTAGACCTCCCGGATGTCCAGCTCCAGCACTTCAGCACTGACAGGCTGCAGCACTTGCTCCCGGGCTGCTCTCTTTCTCCTCTCCACCTCCTCCCGGCTGTCCCTCTCAAAATGCAGCCGGTATCTAACGGGACAAGGACCACAGCATCCATTACAATCCTGTGGCCACAAAAAGACTCCCCTCTTGGGCAGACAACTTACCAAAGCTTTCTCTCCAAGGTTGTCCTTTGAGTAGGCCCTCCTCCAACTCCCTCTTTCCCGCAATATTCAGCCTTCCCCTAAGTCTTGTACTTCTAAAAGCCAAGCTCTCTCCAGCCCCTCCGGAAGGGAAGATTGTGGCCGCTCCCTGGAGCCCAGTGCCCGCGGAGAACTGTGGCATCCCAGCCACACCACCTCCAGTTTCAAGCCAGCGGCTGCTGGCTAGCCCCCAGTGCTCTGACTTTCTGGTAGGCGGGGAAGGCCAGGCCAGTGCCCCCCGCCCACTCACCGATTTGGGTCATAGCCTCGCGGACCCAGCCCCTGGGAAGGCTGCTGGTTGAGCCTACGGATGTGATGGGTCACAGACTCCCCGTCCGAGGTGTCGGTCTGCTCCTCCCGCCGCTCCCGACTCCCGCTGCGGCTGTTGGAACTGGATCGCAGCCCATCTTGAAGCCCTGAGGGGAGGAGCCGGTGACGCCAGTGCTGCCCGGCTCTCAGGGGCCAAAAGACCCCCTCCCCGTTGGATCTGGCTTCCCCTCACCCCACCCCACTTCTTCAGAGGCCCGATTCTCCCAGCCACCCTGCTGAGGACCCTCCTAGATGTGCGTGGGGGTAGTCACTCCTCCTCCAGGGATCTGCAGGGATGTTGCCCGTTCGAGCTGGAGGGATTCCCCTCCCCCAACTCCCCATCTTTCCCCACCCCTTCCATGTAGGGGGACTGGAGTGAGGGAATCCCCTCTGCGGTCACCCGCGCGCGACGGCTCACGGCCACCACCCCCTCCCACGCCCCCCAGAGGCGCGGCGGGCACACCCCTCCTTTTAGATGTGCGGGAGCCCGAGCCCCGCCCCCTCTTCTCTCTCCCGCACTGACCTCGCTTCCGCTCCCGCTTGTCCTGCAACTGCTTCTTCTTCTGCTTCACGCTGAAGGGCTTCTTCCTCGGCATGGCCCGGACCAGTCACCTGGCCCTCCCTCCGCCGAGCTCCCGCCGCCTCAACTGACTACACCCTCCCCGGGCAGTCCCCGCCGCAAGGGCCCGGGACCCTCGAGGGGGCGGAGCTAGAAGGTGACGTCAACGGGCGGGCCCGGCCGATTTGCCCCAGTAGCTGGGCTGGAAGGAGGAAGGGGGGCGGAAATACAGTCACTTCCCTCCCGGAGCTAGGCGAGATGATGTCGGGTGGGCTCCCCGCATGTGAGAGCCGGGGGCACGGAAAGGGCGCAGCGGCCGCGAGGAAGGAGGCGCGCGTGGGAGGATCGGGCTCGCATCGTCACGGACGCTACCAACTCACGGTCGATAGAGGGGGGACGCGTGTCACCACCACCTGGCGCGTCTGGTAGAAGCTACCACTCACCTGGAGGGGGCGGTGGAGCGGGGGGCGGGTCCTACCACCTGCGGGAAAGAGAGGCGTGGACGCGCCGGAGCTGCTTTGCCTGCCCCCGGGCTTGACCTGGAGTGGAAGCCGAGGCTGCGCGCGGGGGAATGGAGCCCAGTTGCTGTTTTACACTGGGGGCAGGGTCAGAGGTCTTGAGGATTGGTGGCGGTCTGAAGCGTCCAGGACACCGCCCTGCTGGGACCCAAATTCCTGGTGGAGGATAAGAAGGAGCAGGTTTACAGATCACAGGGCAAGGGTGGGTGAGGAAGGAAGCCCTGGTGGGACAAGGACTTTGGGGGGAGGTCAGAGGTCACGAAGTTGTGCCTGCTGCTGTTACCATAGTAACCGGGAACCGGATGTGGCGATCTTAGCGTGCGACAGCCCTCTTCTCAGACCTTCCCGCCGGAGAGCCTGAGAACTGTGTTGCACACTGTGGAGCGCTGGTTGTGGAGTTTTTTTCAGCGAGGGGAGAAGAGAGGAATTTTTTAAAAACATTTATAGAAGCGCAACGAAGGGAAAGTTTGAGATTTACGCCTTCTGGCAGAAACAGAGGGTGGCAGCTTACGTGAAAATGAGCTGCACAAAGGCTCCCTGCAGCCTTCCGGAAGTTAAATGGTGGGAGCTTCAGCCTCGGGTCCACAGCCCCCACGGAAGCGGAAACAGAATCTCAGCGTGCCCCTTCCTCACCGTCTTCCAAATCCCGCTGCAGCCATTGCCGCAACCACGATGCCGAAACGAAAGAAGCAGAATCAGCAGCAGCAGCCGCCGCAGCAGCAGCTCCCACTGCTAAAGCGGGAAAAGACTGAAGACGAAGAGGATGGGATTCCCATCGGTGAGGAGCCCGGGAGGAGTGTGCACATTTCTGCCAGCGGTCGGGGCGAGGGGTTAGGGGCTGAAAAGGTGCGAGGAAGTGGGCTCCAACGGAAGGAAGAAGGGCGCACGCGCTGGGGCAGGGGGTGGAGGGCCTATCCCGGATGGAGCCTTGAAAGAGTTGAACCCTCAACTTCAATCTGGCCTCTAAACCTTTCTAAAGAAGGCAGGGGAGGACAGGATAAAGAGCTCGGCCCTAGAGAGGTTGCAGGTTGCATGACCAGGATAATTTGTGTCCAGACTTTCACAGGGAAGGTGGAAGTGTATCTTTCTCTAAACTACAGGGGCGGAGGGGAGCTATCTGGCCAATTAGAGAAGGGTTGGATTACCTCTGGATGTTTTGGGTAGCAACAGTGTCAGGGAAAGAGTCGTAGGTAGGTATTCCTCCCGCATTATCCCCCTTGACCGAGTCTCCACTTCTTGCCAATCAATCCTGAACACTTTTGCAGAGGAAAGAGCAGATAGATGGGGTGAAAACCTGTAACACAGCTGAGAATATACCTGGTTTTACTGGTTGATTTAAGAAATGAGTAATAGAATAAAAACTTAAGAATAGGATCATCAGTCCTTTAGTCCATTATGATGACCATATTTTCATGTCTACTCTTAGGACCACCCAGCCTTCTGGGCCCTCCCCCCATGGCCAATGGAAAGCCTGGTGACCCCAAGTCAGGTGAGGAGGAAGGGGCCCTGATCTTTTTATTAGGTCCTGGAAAAGGGAGCAAGAGAGGGACTAAAACCCAGGAAGGACTTAAAATCAAAAGATCAGAATTTAGTACCTAAATGAATGAAGAGATGTTGTATATTCACAGATTGGAAAACTCAGTGTTGTAAAAAATGTCGATTCTTCCCAGATTGATCTGTTGATTCAATGCATTCCCAATTATAATCCCTATTTTGTGTGTGTGTGTGTGTCTGTGTGGAAATAAACATTCAACATTATTATATGGAAATGAAAGGATCAGGGTAAGAGATTGCAAAGGCAGGCTTGAAGTGCGAGGGGTTGCTGTGAATATTAAGACTTATTGTAAAGCTATAGTGGTTGTGACGGTGTAGTGTTGGCGCAGTGGTAGACACATGAGTCAATAGAATAGCATAAAGAGTCCAGTAACAGGCCCACACATACGCGGACACTTCATTTATGATGAAGATGGAACTGACATAGTGGTCTTTTCAGTAAATAATGCTGGATTAATTGGATATTCGTGGGGGTGATGAAATTTGACCTATTCATACCATATGCAAACATCAATTCCAAGTGGACTCTAAATCTAAGTGTAGAGGTAAAGAAATAATTCTAGAAAATAAATATATTTCATGGTCTTAAAGTAGATAAGAGTTCTTAGATAGGAAACACATCAACCATAAAGGAAAGATTTATAAACTGAACTACACTAGAAAATAAAAACTTCTATTAATCAAATGACACTATTAAGAAATTAATAGGGAGCCATAGAGTAGAAAATACTCGCAACAAATGTAATCAATAAAGAGCTTGTTCTAGAATATATATAGAAGTTTTCTAGACAAACTGTTAGAAAAATGGGCAAAAGACCAGAATAGCCACCTCATAACCGCAACCTAAATGACCCAAAAAACATGAACAAGAACATTAGTCGATAAATAAATGCAAGATAAAAACATACGACTTTGAAATTGAAACGCTTGTGCACTGTTGGTGGGATTGCACGGTGGTACACAATGAAAAACAGTATGAAGGTTCCTCAAAAAATTAAAAATAGAATTATCTTATGAGCCAGCAATTCTACTCCTGGGTCTTTATCCAAAAGAATGGAAAGCAGAATCTTGAAGAGATATTTGCATGGAAGAGATTGTTCATGGCAGCACTATTCACAATAGTGGAGATGGTAGCAACCTAAATGTCTGTTGACAGATGAATAGCTAAACAAAGTGTATGTTTATACAGTGGAGTATTATTCATCCCCTCAAAAGTGAGACAGTCTTGTCACATGCTACAGCATGTATGAACCTTGAGGCCATTATGCTAAGTAAAATAAGCCAGTCACAAAAAGAAAAGTACTGTATGATTACACTTAAGTGCAGTATCTAAAGTAGTTCAATTCAGACACAAAGAAAATGGTGGTTGCCAGGGGCTGGGTGGCAGTGGAAGAGGAGTGTTGTAAGTAGCTATAGAGTTGCAGTGTTGGAAGATGAGAAAGTTCTGAAGATGTGTTGCACAACAATGTTAATTTACTTAACACTACTGAGAGGTACACTTAAAAATAGTTAAGGTGGTAAATTTAATGTTACATGTTTTACCACAAATTAAAAAACAAAAACAAAAAATACTTCACACTCAACAGAATGGCAGAAATGAAAAAGATTGATTAATACCAAGTGTTGTCAAGGCAATGAAACAACGAACTGCTGGTGGCGGTATAAATTGGTACAACCACTTTGGGAAAAGTTTAACTTTATCTATTAAACTTGAGCATACATATACGCTAGGACCCAATAATACCTCTCCTAGGTATATATACTCAACAGAAATGCATACATATGTGTAACGACATGTACAAAAATGTTTATAGCAGCATTTTTCCTTATAGCCCCAAACTGGAATCCACCCACATGTCCACCATCACTAGAATGGATAAATAAGTTGTTGTGTGTGCATGCAATGGGATACTACACTGCACTGAAAATGAACGAGCTCCTGCTACAGGCAACTTGGATGAATCTCACAAACATGATGTTGAGCGAAAGGATCCAGACACAAAAGAATGCAGACTGTATGATTCCACTTATGCAAAGTTCAAAACCAGGCAAAAACTAACCTGTGGTGCCAGAAGTCAGGACATTGGTTACCTTTGGGGAGGAGGGTGGGTGGTGGGGGAGGAGGGGCACAAGGGGGGGGTGACTTCTGAAGTGCTAATGAGGTCCTATCTCTTCACCTGGGTGGTGGAAACACAAGTATGTTTACTTTGGTGATAATTGAGTTGTGCAGTTGAAATTGGTGTATTTTTTTGTATGTATAATGTGCTTCAATAAAAAGTTTTTAAAAAATCAAGGCTTTTTTATCAGGAATAAGCTGGCCATTGATCACCTTTCCATGGCTTTCTCTCTCTCTCTAGCTCTTCACAGAGGTCCTCCAGGATCAAGGGGACCGGTGATTCCACCACTGCTGAGTCTCCCACCTCCTTCCCGGGGCAGAGGCCCGGTTTGGGGAGGCTTAGGCCCCAGGTTTGGCCCATATGGTCGTGGTTGGTGGGGGATCAATGCTGAGCCTCCTGTTCCCGGACCAAGCCATGGTCCTTCCAGGGGAGGCTTTCACAAAGAACAGAGACATCCTCGAAGGCTCAAAAGCTGGTCACTTGTCAAAAATACCTGCCCACCCAAGGATGGACCCCAGGTTAAGGAAGGTGAGGTCCATTTTTTTTATGCCTGTATACATTTAATATCCTGCACTCCCAAAGTGACCCTGACTCTTCTCTTTGGGGCTGTCCTTCTGAAGTAGGAGTAGGCCAGAATGTTTTTCTCCCCGGAGAAAGACTACCATTCTAAAATATCTGGAAATGGTAGAGAATAGGAAATCAGACCACCTTCTCTAGCTCTGCTTTCTCTTACATTTGTTTTCTTTCTTACATTTTAAATTGCCCGATTTTCGGTTATTCACAGACAAATCTGATCGCCCTGTCTGCCGACACTTTGCCAAAAGGGGCCACTGTCGATACGAGGATCTCTGTGCCTTCTACCACCCAGGCGTCAATGGACCTCCTCTGTGAGAATGTGCCTTCCCGTCCAAGCTGGAAGGAGCCCTCTGTGACCTAGCGGCCATGTGTTTGCCTGGGGCCCTGTGATGGCTCTGTGAGGTGTTCCACCCACCACCCTCAGTCAGTGACGCCTGCCCCGACCCATCACTTCCGCGTTTGGGGTCCAGAGTTGTGTTTCATCAGTGGTGCACAGTGTGCACTTTCTTCTGGTTCAGCCTCCAGGGACTCGCCTTCCGGACCCCATCTTGGCTGCCTTTAGAGGCTTCCCCTCACCAACTGACTGCTGAACAGGAAACCTATTTGGTGCTGTTTCTTGTGCATCTGTCCACCCAGCCCCCAGTATTGCCCTCAATTCCTGAGCCTTGGAGCAGTTTCCTACCATTCCCTTCTTCTAGCTGCTTGTTTGAAGTCCTTTCTATGTGACGCCCCCTACTCCTTGTGGTGTCAGCTGCTCTGTGAAACTCACCAGGTTGTCTGACCTGGGATCAAGTTTGGGTGACTGGTACAGAGTCACTCCATGGAGGCCACGCTCCCTTTTTTTTCGTAGTTTCTGCATCAGTAGCGTGATCCCTGCTGCTGTGGTCTGTGATCACTGTGCTTTGTGAAACTGTGCATCCCCTTATAGCCGTTCTCAGTGTCCATGGCATTTTTGTGACTTCCCAACACTAGAATATTTCTGCCAAAATGAGGGAGGCTCTTGGTGCCCTCTAGTTTTTCCCCCACCTCCTAACCTGGGAGAATTGTGAAACTTTCCACAAGACTGCCTCCCTGGTCCTCCCCATTCCTCTGGGGTTGGTTTTTATGGGTTTCACACAGACCTGTGAGATGTCCTCTCAAGCCTCTGATGGGCCTACCCTATCTCCTGTCTCCATTTTCGTTAGACTTCGTCATTGTGAGGCTGCCAGCCTGTTCATGTGAATTCTGTGAATCTCCATCTGGCCTACTTTTGGGTAGAAACTGTACAATACTGTCACCTTCTTTCCCTACATCCCTGGCACTGGTTGTTTTCTGTGAAAACTACAATGAACAGTCTCAGTTTTGAACTGGCCCTGAGGAAATGGGCCAGCAGTTGTGGGCATGAGGGAGGGATGAGAGCCATTGGAGAACTGAAAATTAATTTTTTTTCTTTTTACCATTTTTTTTAATAGTAGTAATAAACGCAGTGGAAACAAGCATTTTCTTTAATCCCTGTGTTCCAATCATCTCTGAAGGTGCAGATGAGGGTGTTCTTGTAGGGCTATTCATTTAGTTCCTGCGCAGTGGTGATGGAGAAAGCAGAGCTTGAGTTTTTTCCAGTCTGAAGGAACCAGTGGGAGTCCCATTAACCAGACCGGGCTCCATTTTGTTCAAGGGTAAAGTTGGTAGGAAAAAGGAAAAGCCAGGTGCCCATGGTGTAGTGTTTAAACATTTTGCCTAGTGTGTAGGTTTAATGTTTGTGGAGTAGTAATGACAAAGCAGCCTCTTGATAAAATATTTGTAGAGTGAGTGCCTGTGGGCCAGGCACTGTACTTGGCCCTGGAGGTGACAGCTGAACCTGATGGAACTGCAGGGGGAGACAAGTTCATAAAAAAATCACAAATACATGTCAAGTTCACATCTGTCAGTGGTGCGGTGGAGAAGTGAGACATGATGAAAGGGGGAGTCTGTACTAAAGGGAATCTTGGGAGATGACAACTGAAGCAGGCTCTGAAGGACAAGCCGGAGGTGAGCTGGTAAGAGTGTGGTCCAGGCAAAGGTGTTTGCTAAGCGGCGGGGACAGTGCAAGGGGAGGCAGAAGACAGGAGCTAGCCCACTTGGCCGTGCAGAGCAAAAGGATTTGGGTCTTTTCAGACAGAAACCTTTGAAGAGTTCCAGGCAGGTCAGTATCACAGATTAGGTTGGTTTTTCAGGAAAATCAACAATGAGTGGAGCTGGCCAGGCTTGACGGTGGACGTTAGAAAATTACTTCAGTAACCCTAGTGAGTCACAATGGTGGCATAGGTTTGGGTAGTGGAGTTAGAGAAAAGTGGACTTTTGGAACTACGGTCAAAAATGAAAGTATTGTAGGTTTCGGGGTAGGTCAGCTATCATAACTGCCATTTAAAAAGAAAGGTATTAGAAGAAACCAGGAGAATGCCGCTACTTTTTCTTTTGGAGTGATTGAGTCTGAGCTGCCTTTTTCTTTTTTCTTTCTTTTTTTAAGATTTTTTATTGGGGAAGGGGAACAGGACTTTATTGGGGAACAGTGTGTACTTCCAGGACTTTTTTCCAAGTCAAGTTGTCGTCCTTTCAATCTCTGTGGAGGGCGCAGCTCAGCTCCAGGTCCAGTTGCCGTTGCTAGTTGCAAGGGGTGCAGCCCACCATCCCTTGCGGGAGTCGAACCAGCAACCTTGTGGTTGAGAGGATGCGCTCCAACCAACTGAGCCATTTGGGAGCTCAGCGGCAGCTCAGCTCAAGGTGCTCAAGGTGCCGTGTTCAATCTTAGTTGCAGGGGGCGCTGCTCACCATCCCTTGCGGGACTCGAGGAATTGAACTGGCAACCTTGTGGTTGAGAGCCCACTGGCCCATGTGGGAATCGAACCGGCAGCCTTCGGATTTAGGAGGATGGAGCTCTAACTGCCTGAGCCACTGGGCCGGCCCTGAGCTGCCTTTTTTAAGACATCCAAGGAGAGATATCAGGTAGGTAGTTGGATATACAGGTTTGGTATTCAGATTAAACTATAGGCATAAACCTGAGTTACCTGCACATAGGTGGTGGCTGAAGCCATGACCGTGGGTACAATTATTCACCCTGTAAATACCAAGCACCTACTATGGCTCACTTTACCAGCTTTGAATTCAATAGTAACAGAAACCAAAATTAGTCTTTAAAAAAAGATACAAATTTATTTCTCACAAGTCAAGAGGTAGGCAGTCCAAGGCGTGTGTGACAGTCATGCCACGAAAAGACCCTCAGGTATTCAGAATCCCAGCTTCGGTTCCACAGTTCTTGGGATCAGACCCTCCTATTCACAGTCCAGAGTGGAGCTCTCATTTGCTATTCCATGCTGTAAGCCTCAGGATGGAGGAAGGACAGAGCACACCATCTATCCTGGAGGAAATTTCCCCAGAGCTGACATACAGCTCTTACATTATCCCACTGGCCATAACCCAGTCCTATGGCTAATACTTAGCTGCCAATGAGGCTTGGAGAAGTATTCAGGCAGCCCTGCGCTAAGTAAAATGCTGGGCTTTCAGCAGGTGAGAACGGTAGGGTGGACAGCCTCTGCGAGCCACTCCCTGCTAACATTTGGGGATGCGATAGAAAATGAGAGTAAAAGTGCCAGTGCCCTTCCAGCTAAAGAGCACCAGGAGCTCACCTACGTCAGAGCTGGGTTTATTAACTGCAGAGGATCTCATTAAGAGGGTTAGGAATGACAGGACTAGGGTTTGTGTTTGGTGGTTTGGCCCTGGTTGGAGAGGAGGTTCAAGGAAGCAGGAAATTTTGGATTGGGTGCTGTCAGGAAGTGGGGGCAGTTCTATGCTTGTGCATCTTAGCAAATTCATCTAGGAGGGAGGAAGGAAACATGGTAACGCCGTAACTGGTTTAAAACAAAAGCGTCACTCATTGTAGCCAAGAGGGACGTTTAGTATTTACGGTTTACACAGTGACCTTTTTTTTGTCCATGCTTAGATTTGTCTTCATCACTGCCACAGAATGACCTCGTCTGTCATTGGTATTCCATGAAGTTTAGGTTCAACGTGAGAGTGCCAGGCCAGCTCTTAGCAACACCAAGATCTACCTCCTACTGTCAGCCAGTTCCCAGTTGTCAGAGGTTGTTTCAAAAGTAAACAAACAAATAATTACAGATTGTGATTAATGATATAAAGGAAATAAATGGAGTATTATGTAAAGAAGAACAGTTGGGGACTACTCAAAACATGGTGGTTACAAAAGACCTGTTTGAGGAGTCTACAGCTGAAATCACCTGGGAGCAGAATGTCAAGTGGGAAGAAGAAGGCCCAGCACTTAGCCTTGGGGAAAGCGGACATGAATGACCAAGTTAGGGAAGATAAGGATGGGCATAACCAGGAGACGGGGGAAGGCTAGAGAGGCAGGGAGAGATCCAAGTGTGGGATCTTATGGTTGCTTGCTCTATGGCAAGTCCACGCCAAGTTCTTCATATGTGTTGTCCTATTTAAGTCTCACATTCATTCAATGAATACTTTAGTGCCTTTTCTGAGCCAGGTACTGTTTTAGGGGCTGGGGATATAGTGATGAAAAAAGACAAAATCCTTGCCCATGTGGTGATTACAGTCTACTGAGGATGATAGACAATAAATACATATGTAATATAATCTTAAGTGATAAGTGCTATGAAGAAAAAGGGAAGGAAGAGGCTAGAGAGTGGCAAGTCAATATTACAATACATAGGGCTTCTTTGAGGAGGTGATGTGACTATAGTACAGAATTAAATGAAGCAGCCATGAGACTATCTGGGGGAAATGCATTGCAGGCATAGGGAACAGCAAGGGCAAGGGCCCTGGGGCAGGAATGCGTTTGAGGTGTGTGAAGTAGGAAAGGAAGACCAGTGAGGCCAGATGGAAAGATCAGGAAATCCAACGGGCCAGGTTATAAAGAGCCCTGTAAGCCAAGGCAATGCATTTGGATTCTATTCTGAGTTTTGAACAAATGATTTATACTCTCAAACTACCGTGTTTCCCCGAAAATAAGACCTAACCGGAAAATAAGCCCTAGCATGTTTTTCAGGATGCCATCCCCTGAACATAAGCCCTAATGCGTCTTTTGGAGCAAACCTTAATATAAGACCCGGTCTTATTTTCGGGGAAACACGGTACTACTGACTGAAGGATAGATTTGAGAATGAGAATAACAGTAGGGAGACCAGTGAGGAGGCGGCTTCTGTGGTCCAGGGTAAAGAGATGGTGGCTTGGTCTAGGTAAAGGTGGAGAGAAGAGGGCAGATGTTTTAAAGTCTGAGTTGATGGCAACTCATCTTTCTAATTGCTCAGTTCAGAAATCTTGGAGTCATCCTTATTTTTTTGTTACATCTGACATCCAATTCATTAATGAAACCTACTGGCTCTTTTTTCACATATACCCAGAAATCAACCCTGTCACCACCTCCACTACTGCCACCCTGGCCTGAGCCACTGTCACCTCCTAACAGGTCTCCCTGCTTCTGCCATTGTCCTCCCTGCTGCACCCCTCAGTCTACTCTGAGCACAGCTCTCAAAGTCACCCTTTTAAAATGTAGGCCAGGTCAGGTCACTCCTCAGCTCAGAACTTTGTAATGACTTCCGTGTTAGTCAGGAACAGAAGCCAGATCCTCCAGATGACCTAAAAGACCCTCCAAGTCCCGACCCTGCTGTCCTTGTGTCTCGTGCCACTCCAGCCACACTGGCCTCTCTGTTCCTCATATATGCCCAGTACACTTCTGTTGTAGGGCATCACTCTTCCCATTCCTTCTGCCAGGAAGGCTCGTCTCCTGGAAATACATGTGGCCAAAACTTACCTCCCTCAGGGATTTACTTGAATTTCACCTCACTTGAGACTCAGGAACATTCTATTTAGTACTACAACCTGCCCTCCTGATGCTTTTTACCTTGATCTATGTTTTATTTTTCCACAGCATCATCTCCCTGCTAGAGATCAGTGGTATCCAATACAATATTTCATGGTATATATGTACCACATCTTTGTTCGGTGATATCCCGAGGCCCTACAGGAGTGCCTGGCACATACCATGCACTCAATAAATAATATTTTTTTAATGAATGAATGAAGCAGACATGGCTTACTGATGAGGGGGAACGGATAAGAGGATGATCTTTCAGTTTTGGCCCAAGAATCAAAGGTGGTGCGATTTCTTTTTTAGTTTTAACCATTATTTTTATTTATCTAAATGTATTTTTTTCTCCTGCTTTTACTTTTATTAGCATTTATTTGATGCTAAATTTCCTCCCGGGCTGTAAGTTTTTGTTACTTCAGTTTCTTCTGGGAGATCTTTTTCTTCCGTGCAGCCTCTTCTGGTTTAGGCCAATCTGCTCTTTCTCAGTTAGGATCGCCTCAGTGTGGCAGGGAGAGCACATGTGTGGGGTAACCCGCCCACGAGCTCTGTAAGTTCCGCGCTGCATCTTGGGAGCTTTGTTCACCTGGCTGTGCTCACTGGCCAGAGAGTCTACATCTAAACCCTTATGCTCAGCATTCCTCTCTGCATTTTAAGCATGTGCAGCAAAAATTCAGCACTCTTTGGGCCACCGACCCAGCGTCCAGCCCTATGTTGGGCCTGCGCACGCCTACCAACACCATTGTGACAATGGAATGGCACACATTGCTCCTGTAACGTGACATCCTTCAGATACTTGGTGGCTTCCCAGACCCTTGATGGCCTGGGCAGTTTCACGAGTGTTCTTAAAGTGCACACGAAGATTTGAACCTCTCGATTTACATGATTTTGTGGGGTTCTCTGGGTCAAGTGAATAGTGAACCATTTTCAGAGGTCAGTCACCTCAGGCCACTTATGGGAAGAGCTATTTAAATTTATTTTTAATTAGAATTAACATACAATATAATATTAGATTCAGGTGTACATCATAGTGATTCAACATTTACATACCTTACAAAGTGATCACAGCAATAAGTCTAGTACCCATCTGTCACCATACAAATATTATGATATTGACTATATTGCCTGTGCTGTACTTTACATCTTCATGACTATTTTTTTTATAAAGATTTTGTTTTAATTGGGGAAGGGGAATAGGACTTTATTGGGGAACAGTGGGTACTTCCAGGATTTATTTTTCCAAGTCAAGTTGTTATCCTTTCAATCTTAGTTGTGGAGGGCACAGCTCAGCTCCAGGTCCAGTTGCTAGTTGCAGGGGGCACAGCCCACCATCCCTTGTGGGAGTCGAACCAGCAACCTTGTGGTTGAGAGCCCACTGGCCCATGTGGGAATCCTAAAACCTTTTGGCTTTAGGAGCACAGAGCTCCAACCACTTGAGCCACCGGGCCGGCCCTACACATTTTAAGAAAGGAAAATAGTAAAATTACGCTGATGGTAACCACTTTGAGCACCTCTTGTAATTGTAGAAGTCAACGTAACTTGTATTCATCTTTTGTTGTCAGTATACGAGTATACTGAGTATTGCAATTTTAATAATTTTTTTCTTTCTTAAAACATGTATACATTTTTTTGGCTCTCTTTAGATAGATAGATAGATAGATAGATAGATAGATAGATAGATAGATAGATAGATAGAGATAGAGATATATATCAATCACATCCTCTTTATCCATTCATCTATAGATGGACACCTAGGTTGCCTCCATATCTTGGCTATTGTAAACAATGCCACAATTAACTTAGGGGTGCATATATTTTTTAAATTATGTTTTCGTTTTCTTCAGATAAATACCCAGAAGTGGAATCACTGGGTCATCTGGTAGTTCTGGTTTTAATTTTTTGAGGAATCTCTACTGTTTTCCACAGTGGCTGCACCAATTTGTAATCCCACCAATAGTGCACAAGGGTTCCCATTTCTCCACATTCTCACTAACACTTCTTTGTTAATTTTTTTTTGTCTTTTTTTTCAATTAATTGATTGATTTATTTTTTAAGGAGGGTGCAGCTCACAGTGTCCCATGTGGGTATCGAACCAGCAACCTTCGTGTTATCAGCACCACGCTATAACCAACTGAGCTAACCGGCCACCCTTGTTGAATTTTTTGATGATAGCTATCCTGAAAGGTGTGAGGTAATATCTCGTTGTGGTTTTAATTTGCATTTCTATGATGATTATTGATGTTGAGCATATTTTCATATGTCTGTTGGCCATCTGTATGTCCCCTTTGCAGAAATGTCTACTCAGGTTTTAGATATTAATCCTTTACTGGATATTTCATTTGCAAATACCTTCTCCCTTTTTGTTTTGTTGATGGTTTCATTCACTGGAAAGGAGCTTTTGTAGTCCCATTTGTTTGTCTTTGCTTTTGTTTCCCTTACCCGAGGAGACATATCCAAAAATATATCACTAAGAGTGATGTCAAAGAATTTACTGCCTATGTTTTCTTCTTGGACTTTCATGGTTTGAGATCTTATATTTAAGTCTTTAATCCACTTTGAGTTTATTTTGTATATGGTGTAAGAAAGTGGTTCATTGTCACGTCCAGCGCAACACAGGCAGTGAGAGAACGAGAAGGGGCGTTGGAGGGTTAAGAAAGAAACAAATCAACGAAGTTATGAAACAGGGGACCAAGGGTCTCCCAGCCTCAAAGGACTGAGAGCCCCAAATCGGGCCACCTTCTGGCTTTTATTGATATTCACACAAGGAAGTAGTATTGTTTTCTCCACGGTCTGTGAGTCTCATACATCATACCAGAAAACTGATTCAAACCAATCACCTTTGCCTGCAAACAGATGGAATCAAAAGTCCCATGATGTCTTAACAATTACGGTATGTGCCTCCCCAGGGACAAATCCTTTATGCTAAAATTTATTGTTAAGAATGGAAGGAGAACTGATGTTATTACATCATTGACTCACTTCCGAAGCAGGTTGTGGGAAGGAATATAGCCACATAGACAGAAGCTCTCCTTAACTGGGGGAAGGTGGGGGCTGTGCCCACCTTTGTGGACCCCATGAGTTCTCCTGGTGGTCCCCACGCAGTTCCACCTGGCTTGGGTTGTTCCTCCCGTGAGGAATCTTACCCATCATTGGCTGACCAACCATCTTTTGGGGGCCAAACAGAGAGACATGAGGTGTAAGCACAAAGGTGAAACAAAGTCCCTGAAAGAAACAGTCTCACAGACTCTTCTTTCTTTAGGGATAGGCACGAGGGGACAGACAGTTAGGCTGCTGCGTGAGAACAGTTCAGTTTCAATTTTTGGCATGTATGAGTCCAGTTTTACCAACACCATTTATTGAAGAAACTTCTTGTGGTTGGAGCACGGGCTCTCAACCACAAGAAACTTTGCCTCCTTTGTCGTAGATTAATTGACCATATAAGCATGGGTTTACTTCTAGGCTCTCTGTTCTGTTCCTTTGACCTATTTATCTATTTTTATGCCAGTATGTTTTGATTACTATAGCTTGTAGTATAGTTTGAAACCAGGTAGGATGATACCTCCAGCTTTGTTCTTCTTCCTCAAGATTGCTTTGGCTATTTGGGGGTCTTACGTGGATAAAGTTTATTCATGTAAACTTTAGGATTATTTGCTCTATTTTTGTGAAAAATGCCATCCATGTTTTGACAGGGATTGCATTGAATCTGTAGATTGCTTTTGGCAGTATGGACATTTTAATGATATGGATTCTTCCAATTCATGAGCATGGTACATCCTTTCATTTGTTTGTCTTTAATTTCTTTCATCAATGTGGTATAGTTTTCAGAGTACAGGTCTTTTACCTCCTTGGTTAAATTTATTCCTTGGTTTGTTTGTCTTTTTCCTTTGGTGCAATTGTAAATGGGATTGTTTTCTCAATTTCTCTTTCTGATAATTTGTTATTATTGTGTAGAAATGTAACTGAATTTTGTATATTGATTTTGTATCCTTAAACTTTGCTGAATGTACATATTCTAACGTTCTTTTGGTGGGTTCTTTAGGGTTTTCTATATGTATAACATCGTGTCATTTGCAATAGAGACTGTTCTACTTCTTCCTTTTAATTTGGATGCTTTTATTTCCTGTTCTTGCCTAATTGTTCTAGCTTGGTCTTCCAGTACTATGTTGGATAAAAGTGGCAAGAGTGGGCATCCTTGTCTCGTTCCTGATGTTAGAGAAAAAGCTTTCAGCTTTTCCCTGTTGAGTATGATGTTAGCTGTGGGCTTGTCCTATGTGGCCTTTATTATGTTGAGGTATATTCCCTCCAGAGGTGGTGCAATTTCTTGATGTGGGGAAACCTGGAAGAGACAAAGGCTTGAGGAGTAAAAACAAGAGTTCAGTTTTGTACATGTTAATTTGAGATATTTATCAGAGCTTTATTTCAGAGAGGATGTCCAATAAGCTATTGGATTCCTGAGCCTGAAGCTTAGGGCAGAAGTTTAGGGCAACAAGAGACATTTGGGGATCTTCATCAATTATGCATGGTATTTAAAGTCATGAGACATCGATAATAAGTCTAAAGAAGAGTGTCAAGTAATGGGCCCCAAGATTTTAGAGTTTTCGACTTCAGGAGTAGACGCCAGGAAAGGAGGAAAAAGTGAGCAGCCACTGAGATAGAAATAAACCTGGAGAAAGCAGTGTCCCTAAAGTACACAAAGGAAGGAGGGAGTGACCATCTGTATCATGTGCTGCTGGGAGAATGATTAGGATAAGGACAGAGAACTGACCCTAATCTGCTGACCCTTGGCAAGAGTGGATTCAGACCACCAAGCATGATTGTAGAGACTTAAGGATAGAATGTCACCTGACGGGGGTGACAGGGACTTTGCTCCTACTAAGGGGTAGTGTTAGGAGCGACTGTAAATCTTAATTGTGGGGATGTGGGTGGTTTAATGGATGTATCCTATGCAAAACTTACCAAAGTGTACACCTCGCAGTTTGCCTGTCAGTTTATTGAGTTTATTGTATGTACATTTTATTGTATGTTATACTTCAGTAAAGCTTTTACCAAAAAACAAAAACAAACAAACAAAACAGAAAAACAAGAAGTGACTCCAAGCTCCGCTGCAGTGATTTTTGTTTGGCTAGAGTTTCTCCTCCTTTACAACTCTAAACTCCGGAATTTTGTAACACATCTCAACACTAGACCGACAAGGCTTCTTCCTTAGTAGACGAACTGAGCCTTTCTGCCCGGAACCAGACGTAAGGGGGTGATCGAAGGTAGCATTTAAAAAAACAAAAGGATTGCGCCACTCTTTTGTACTAGTCGGAAATTAGTCCTGCGGCGTCGCAGAGCCACAAGGGTGGCTTCCCAGGTCACAAAAAGCTCCGCCCAGGCGCCTCTGGGAGCGGGGCCCACCACGCCCCCGCGGGACCGCAGGCACGCCCCCGAGATCACGGCGTGGCGTGGCGCGCACGTGCACCCCCGCGGGCGGGGCCGGGCGCGCAGGCCTGGAGATCCCGCCCCACTCGGAGCCCCACACCGCCGGAAGCGGAAATAGCACCCGGCGCCGTCAGAATAGCCGTAACTGCCACCGCGATGCCGAAGGGTCCCAAGCAGCAGCCGCCGGAGCCCGAGTGGATCGGGGACGGAGAGAGCACGAGCCCCGCAGGTGAGGCTCGTGGGCAGGGAGGGAACGAGAGAGTGAAGAGGAGAGAGAAGAGTGTGCGTGTGCGTGCGTTAGGAAAGGGTCACGAGGCGCGAGACGGGCCGGGCCGTGCGGGGCTACTGCGCATGCGTGCGGCGGGGCGGGCCGAGTTGGCCGCGGCAGCGGTGAGTTTGGGGTGGGGGTGAAAGAAAGGGTGCCGGGGTTTCGCTGAGGAGTTTCAGTGGACTGGGCAGTAGGCGTGGAAGAGCATACGGTCCTGAGGGAGAGAGGGGGAGAAATGAGCAAGTCCGCTTTTCTCTTTTGGACCTCTTCAGCACCGCGCTGTATTCTACGGCCCACAGAATTACCGGGGGTGCCAAAAACGCACACAAGTGAACAGTTTGGTCAGTGTAGCTCAGGCAGTAGTTTGCCATTATTAGAAGTGTCTGGACACTGATGGTAGTAACCACTTTGAGCACCTCTTGGAATTGCAGAAGTCAAACGTGACTTGTATTCATCTTTTGTTATTGCTGTATATTGAGTATTACCATTTTGTTAGTTTTTTCCTTTCTTAAAATGTGTATACATTTTTTTGGCTCCCTCTGTATATAAGCTGTGCCTCGACCTCCCCGCCCTGCCACCACACACACACTCACCCTCAGGAGCCCATGGTGCCACCTGCTTTTCAAGAGAGGATGCCTCCTTCATGGGCTCGCTCTTAAGACACATCTGACTAAGATGCTGGGTGTTGGAATGGGGGTTAAGGGTTACTTGAAAACAGCGAGTATTTGTTGAGTGCTGTATATACTGTGCTTTGGGGACAGTACAAAAAAATACAAAGACATCCTCCCGGTCTTGAAGACACGTCAAGGGAAAGATAGACTGGACCCAAATAATTACAGTAGGTTCACAGTGACTAATTTTACAAGCATTTGTTGGACGCCTGCTATATACCTCATACTGTGCAGAGGAACTGGGGATAGAGTGATAAAGGAGAAGCCTTGCTTTGAAGGGGCACCCAGTCTGGTGGAGGGGACAGAACATTAATCAGACAGTGGTTGACACGCTGTGATGAGTATGCTTGAGAATGCTGTAGGACTGAGAAGAAAAGAGAGGCATCTATTCAGACAGGTAGGGTAGGAGTGTTAGCACAGCCTCCCAGAAATATGTGATAAGCTGAGTTCATTCTTGAAGGATCTGTATGAGTTAGCAAGGGGAGGAGCATTCCAAGCAGAGAAGTGTGTCCAAGGCTAGTGATGTAGGTGAGCCTGGCTGGTTCCCACTATTGGGTGACTGATGTTGGGAAAATGTGCAGAAGACATGTAATGAAAGGCTTTATACGCTATTCCGGGGCGTTTAGTTCTAAGAGTATTAAGAAGAAGGACCTGTTGAAGTGCATAAAGAATGATATGATCAGTTCACAGTGGAGAATGGCTTGAATTGGTGAGGACTGGAGGCAGGGAGGCCATTTAGGAGGTTCTCGTAACGATCCAGTTGAGAAGTGGTAAGAGTAAGTCATGGCGGTGAAGACTAAAGGGTTATTAAGGAACTGGCATTGACCAGAATTGGAAGGGAGGAGAATTAGGTGACACTCACTTAAGGAAGTCCGTGGGTAGTAAGTAGACTATTAATTAAAAGCAGTAGGCCTGTATGATGGGGAGTGGAAAGAGAGAAGGTCAGCTTTTCAATGCTGAGTTGGAGCTTTCTGGGGAATTTCTAAGAGGAAAAGGCAAGGAGAGAGCTTGTTTAGGAGCTGCGGAGAGAGCTCTCGAGTGAAAGGAAAGACGGGTGAGTGTCGGTGAAGTCTTGGATATGGAGGAGACCCCTGCAGATTGAAGCGTAGTGGGGGCTACGCTTCTGAGACTCAGTGAAGATGGGACAGAAAACAGTGATTGGGGGAGAAGATTGTAAGGTTGAGGAAAGTGTTCTATTTGGCTCTGAAGTTAGGAGCAGCTTCAGTGACGTACTAAAGGGAACGAGCCGTTGGAAGAGGAGCCATGGGGGATGCAGCACTGCAGCTGCGCTTGGCCTCATCCTCGGCCTTGGTGGTTGTTACACTTCCTCACAACTGAACCTGCACGCAGGCTTGTCCTCTTCTTACCGGCAGAAGGATCAGAGTGATGTTTCAAGTACAAAGGGGATTTAAAAGCAGGGCAGATGGTGTGGTTGTCTTAGTCCTTGGAGAGAAACTAGTGTCTGGGATTTGTCACTCCTCAGGATTGGCAAGGTGAGCTGGTCATGTCATTCCTTCTTACGTACTGCAATGTCCTCCTTAATGTCATTAGGATTAGACTCCTTGGAATATACAGCTTTACATTACTTCTCCTGTACATCTTTTCAGCTCTACCACTCTAGCCACCCAGTAGTGAGATCAGATTCTGAAATGTGTTGTGGACGGAGGACCAAGATTAAGCAAAGACAGACAGAAGCATGCCTGGGACTAAATCGGAGCAGTGAGAAGCCAGTGTCCAGAACACAGGTGTGGATGGGGAAACAGATATAGCAGAAAAGGTAGGATAGGGCCCTTTTAGTCTGTGAAGCTCTAAATTATAGGGCTTGTCCTCATCAATCTCCAGTTCTTGGCATAGTAGATGCACAGTAAAACTTTCCTAAATAAGTGATTACTGTGGATTACATGGAATTCTGTCTAAGAAGTACTTAATGTGGTAGATAGCAGAAAGCAATTAGGTTTTGTTTGGTTGGCTTTTTTAGAGCTAAATAACTACAGGAGTGCTTTTGGATAGGATGGAATGGTTTGGAGGGGAATGTGACAGTGGATAGGCCTGGACATAAGGAGAAATCATGAAGCTGCTCCCAGTTCGACGGTGGGCGGGAGACAGGGAGTTAGACATCGTACGCTGCCTTCCGGGAAGTGGGGACTGACGGAAGGAGGGAGCTGCAATGTGTCCTGTCGGGTGAACCTTTGTTACTTCCCACTTTGCTCCCTGGGACCACAAGCTAAAGGTGGCTCTCTAGGATGAAAGACTGACTTTGCTAAGTATAATACAGTGTGATGTGTGCTAGAATGTTGTGCGAGCAGAGCAGGTGGGGCATAGACCCAGATGTTCATTTACTTTCCAAACAGCTCTATTTACATGGCCTGCAGGTTTCACAAGCAACATATCCCAAACTGAATTCATGGTATCTTCGTCCTACCTTTACCCCCATGGGTGGCAGGGTGGGAAGAGGGGACATTCTCTTCCACTATATTTCGAGTTAATAAATGGTACCAGTAGGCCAACTCATTGTGCCAGCTAAAAACATAGGCATGATCTCTGATACTCTGTCTTACTTCCTTTCCATCCCTACCTTTGCCCTCTGAATTCTGCTTTTTCCCTGCCACAGCTACCCGAGACCCAGCCACCACTGTCTGTCCTGTGGGACAATAGAAATGCATAGGGAATGATAGTTGAACTAGAAAAGTAGTAAAATAGGGTGGAAGCCACTGAGGGCTTTGTGGGGGGATCAAGCTGCTTTGAAATTTGCAAATAAGCATTCACAATGTTTGCTTAACCTTCTAGACAAAGTGGTGAAGAAAGTGAAGAAGGACAAAAAGACCAAAAAGACGGTGAGAAAATGAGGTTGAGGATGAGAACTGATCGTGCTTCCAAGCAAAACGCAGCCATGTGAGGGAGGTGGGAGGTCCGAGGGGGAGGAAAGAGCTTATCAAGAGAGGAAGCAAGGTGAGGATGTGGGGGCAGGTCGGCAGGCGGGGTGGGGGGAGTTCCGATCTCAGCCGTGTTGTTCTACATCTTAACTCCCTGTAGTTCTTTGAAGAGCTGGCAGTAGAAGATAAGCAGGCTGGGGAAGAAGAAAAGTTGCCCAAGGAGAAGGAGCAGCAGCAGCAGCAGCAGGTCTGAGCATCGGGCCCGAGTCCGAGGGGGCGTCTTGGGCCCAGCAGCCCCTCTGCAGCCCACACCAGTTCACCCCGCTGATGGGGACTCTTGGAGGCAGAGGTCCCACAGGGCCCTGGGCCTCAGCGTCATTCTCTCATCCTCTTTGCTTTCAGCAGCAGAAAAAGAAACGAGACGCCCGAAAAGGCCGGCGGAAGAAGGATGTGGATGACGATGGAGAAGAGAAAGAGCTCCTGGAGCGTCTTAAGAAGCTCTCGGTGCCGGCCAGTGACGAGGAGGATGAGGGTAAATGACGTGAGGGGAGTGGGTGCCTGGAACCCGTGAGCCATGAAGTGTGAAGGCCTCGTTCCTTGATCTTTGACTTGGTTCAGATTGAGGAGCCAGACATTGTAATTCTCTTTCCTGCCTCATCTTTTTTCCTTGTCATTTCAGTGCCTGCCCCAGTACCCCGAGGAGGGAAGAAAACCAAGGTAAGCCATCTGCGTGGTAAACGGAAACCTCATGGGCCTAACCTTGACCAGCCCACTGACTTCTCTGGCCCTTTCATTTTCCAGGGTGGTAATGTTTTTGCAGCCCTGATTCAGGACCAGAGTGAGGAAGAGGAGGAGGAAGAAAAACACCCTCCTAAGCCTGCCAAGCCAGAGAAGAATCGGATCAATAAGGTGAGAGTGGTGGCTGTGCTGGGTACTCCAACCCCACGTAGCACCTTCACCCACCCATGGTGGAGTAATGCCCTGACTTATCTTCCTGCTTTTAAGCTAGCTCTTCTAGGCCTGTTTTGCTTATACTGTCAAAATCAGGTTTTTAAAATACTCTCCTCCTCACTCAAATCTACAGTGATTCTGTTGCTTTCACTTCAGAGTCTGAAACAAAGGCCTCACATCTTTGCTCTTGCATTTGGACCCTGTGCATTGTTGCCTGGGACTCTCCCATGTGTGCCTTGCAGACCAGCCTGATCACATCTGGCATCAGGCAGACTGTGTCTGTGTTGAAGCCTTTTTTTCTCTATGCTCGTCTTCCCTAGAAGCTCGGCTTCCCCAAACTTGAGAATTATCTCTTCTCAAGATTCGCCCTCTTGAGGAAGCCCTGCAGCGCTGCTGCCACCCACCCATGTAGTTCACTTGCCTGACTCATAGGCCCTTAGCTTTGTGACTGTTCTGTAATGTTCTCTTCACTAGTCTCAAACTGGAGGTTAGGGTTTTTTTGGCTCTCATTTTCTTCCTACCACCATTCAGTACAGTTAACTCCTAATCCAGGACTCCCTGGAAATGCTTGTTAAGCAACAAGATAGCAAATGTTAATTTGTGTGTGTATATATGTGTGTCCTCTCCAGGCTGTATCTGAAGAACAACAGCCAGGCCTCAAGGGCAAAAAGGAAAAGGAAGAGAAGTCAAAGGGGAAGGCCGAGGTGAGGGAGTAATTGGCAGGAGGAGGTGCTGAGTCTCAGAGATTTGGGTGTTTCATCGGACATGCTGTCTTTTTCCGTTAGCCTCAAAATAAATTTGCCGCTCTGGACAATGAAGAGCAAGAGGAAGAAGAAGAAATGACACAAGAAAAGGAGGCACCCAAGCAAGGGAAGGAGAAGGCCAGGAAGGCAGAGCAGGTGCATATTTTGCTGTTGGAGAAGGGGGGCCAGGATCTCAGGGTGCGGATACTGCCCAGAGCAGCAGTCGGCAAACTTCTGTAAAGGAGTCAGCACAGAGGGGATATTTTTGGTTTTGCAGGACACGTACAGTCTCTGATGCATAGTCTTCTTCCTTTTTTTTTTTTAACAACTCTTTGAAAATGTAAACCTGTTTTTAGCTCCGGGGCCATATAAAAACAGCTGCCGGGTCAGATTGGGCCCATGGGCCAGTTTTAGAGT
Source organism: Rhinolophus ferrumequinum (assembly GCF_004115265.2). Classification (NCBI taxonomy): domain Eukaryota; kingdom Metazoa; phylum Chordata; class Mammalia; order Chiroptera; family Rhinolophidae; genus Rhinolophus; species Rhinolophus ferrumequinum. The sequence goes on from NC_046286.1 coordinate 1,217,781, forward strand.
TGAAAAGACCTGGCTTTGCCACTTACTAGCTGTGTGGCCTTGAGTAGTACATCCTTCTACCTCGTTGATTCTCAGTTTTCTCATCTGTATGACGTGAGGGAGTCTAGTAGTTTCTGAGTTTCTCTATATCTCTAGTACTTTCCCATCCTGTTGTTCTGGATTTCTCAGTGGCTGTGTTAGGGCTTCCAGACCTTTTCTTTGCACATTACTGTGTAAGCTACAGAAACACTGGCTACGTGAGGAGAAGGACCCATTACGTTTATTCTGTCCTCAGTTACATAGCATTAGTAGTTCTGTTTACAGGTTAACACACACATACATCATACACACACGTCATACATACATAACTCCTGCTATCTGTCTTGTACCATGATTCCTGGTGGCAGAAATGGATAAAGGACTACAAGGAAACCAGGGGTGGGTATGAGAATGAGAAGATTCACCAGATACATGTCAGGACACCAGGAGAGAAGGGAAGAGCTGACGGGAACTAGGGGTGGATGACATGAACTCCAAGTTCTAGAAGGGGTCCTTCACTTTTTACCATCCCCTTGGTCTCACAGGGTTCAGAGGAAGAAGGAGAAGAGGAGCAAGAAGCAGGGGAGTCTAAGGCCAATGATCCTTATGCTCACCTTAGCAAAAAGGAGAAGAAAAAGCTGAAGAAACAGGTAAGACCTTGGGTTCTTAGTGGTCAAAAGAGAAGAAATTGATTTATTTTTATGCTTCAACTATGGGGCATGCGAATTGGTGGACAAGGAGGAGAGCTTTGAATGCTACTTGAAATAAATAGAGTACGGACAGAATGGTGTTCTGTGAACCTTGTCTCAGTATCCGATGACAGGAAACGGGCAGACAGTAGTTCTCCTTCCTTCTCAGATGGAGTATGAGCGCCAGGTGGCTTCATTAAAAGCAGCCAGTGCTGCCGAGAATGACTTCTCCGTGTCACAAGCGGAGGTGTCCTCCCGCCAGGCCATGTTAGAAAATGCCTCTGACATCAAGGTAGGTCTGAGGGGATTTCTCCCACCCAGCCGCCCAGGGAAGAGCCGGTCCTCTCACCTTTCCCTTAGTGGTCATGGCAACCAATAAGGGGGCTTTGACCACCGACAAGAAAGCTTGGAGGTGTTTTCCATGCCTTGAGTTCTGCCAACTTAAGCGAGAAGATAGAAAAAGCAAAAGTATAGGGGTCCACCCTGGAGGGAAATAGGGTGGGACAGGCTGGACTGGCTTGGATTTGGGAGATCCCATTGGGTAGTAGACAGGGATGTGGAGCGGCATGGTAAGAGCAGGGCACAGTGCCAGCGGGCTTGGCTTGTCAGGCTTCCTAGCAGGGAGAAAGTTGCAGCTCTGTCAGAAAGGGAGAGTTCTCACGTTCCCATCCCTCCCTTTGCCATGCTTGCTTCCCTGATGACTGAAGCTAGAGAAGTTCAGCATCTCTGCTCACGGCAAGGAGTTATTTGTCAACGCGGACCTGTATATAGTGGCCGGCCGCCGCTATGGGCTAGTGGGACCCAACGGGTGAGGAGTGGGGGGGCTGGAGGTATGGGGGCGGGGTGGAAGGAAAAGGAGAGCCCCCACAGTGGTGACCTGGCCCTGGCGGCTGTCTCGTTCCCAGCAAGGGCAAGACCACGCTCCTCAAGCACATTGCCAACCGGGCGCTGAGCATCCCCCCGAACATCGACGTGCTGCTGTGTGAGCAGGGTGAGGCCGCTGGGGGAAGGTGCGGGCAGGGCCGTTGGGGAACCCACCGAGAAGAGCAGAGACTGCTGTGGCGTGGGGACAGTTACTGGGAACTGGGAAGTGAATGCCAAAGGGGGGTGAGGAAAGAACGGACTGCAGGATGTTTTCTTTGGGCAGGGCCAGGCAAAGCAGAATGGAGCTGTGGGAAGGGGGACTAGGTTCTTAGCCCTCGGGGTGGCCTGACTGTTGTCCCCCTGCTCCCCAGAGGTGGTAGCAGATGAAACGCCAGCAGTGCAGGCTGTTCTTCGAGCCGACACCAAGCGAGTAAAGCTGCTGGAAGAGGAGCGACAACTCCAAGGACAGCTGGAGCAGGGGGATGACACAGCCGCCGAGAGGCTAGAGAAGGTAGAGGAGATGGCTCAGGGGACACGGGCTAGACTTGGGGCTTCCTGCGACCTCCGGACACGTTTCCTCTTCTCGCTCCTCCCAGGTGTATGAGGAATTGCGGGCAATCGGGGCGGCCGCTGCAGAGGCCAAAGCCCGGCGGATCTTGGCTGGTCTGGGCTTCGACCCTGAGATGCAGAACCGGCCCACACAGAAGTTCTCGGGGGGCTGGCGCATGCGTGTGTCCCTGGCCAGGTGGGCCGCCCACCTCACCACCCTCCCAGCCCAAACCACCTGGTCCCTTCTGCTCATTCTTCTAAGGCCAGCAGGGAGGTTCAAGACCAACTTGTCTCCCTTCCTGTCTGTGTTGTCAGGCTTCAGGTCTTTTCTCCATTTCTTTCCCCTCCTGGTGTATATCCTCACCGACATCTCACACAGGAACTTGTCTAAGAGATTGGGAAGTGTTCATGGGCTCAGGCTGCACCTCCCGGGGGCTACTCAGGTTCTCTGAGCAGGACCTTCCTCCCTCTGACCCTGCACTTTGCTGCCCAACCCTCTAGAGCGCTGTTCATGGAGCCCACACTGCTGATGTTAGATGAGCCCACTAACCACCTGGACCTCAATGCTGTCATCTGGCTCAATAAGTGAGTGGCTCTGGATTAGTCTGCATCACTGGGTCCTGTTCACTCTGCCCTGGACAACTCTCAATCTGGCCGTCCCTCTTTCCCTCCCTGCCCCGGTAGTCTGTCCTTCCCCTGACGTAGCCCTAACTTGACCGATGTGACATTTCCACACTCTTCTCTAAAACCCAGCTATCTCCAGGGCTGGCGGAAGACGTTGCTCATCGTGTCCCATGACCAGGGCTTCCTGGACGACGTCTGCACCGATATCATCCATCTCGATGCCCAGCGGCTCCATTACTATAGGGGCAATTACAGTGAGGAGGACCGCTCGTGGGTGGAGGAGAGATGGGGCCCCGAGGAGAGGCCTGGGAGGGGCGTAGGGACGTGGTGATAAGCTGGATCTTTCTGGAATCAGACAGTGATGCCCGCCCCATCCCTCCAGTCCTAATTACCCCTCTGCATGGGAGAGGGCACCCAGTGATACCCGTCCTCTTCTGCCCCAGTGACCTTCAAGAAGATGTACCAGCAGAAGCAGAAAGAACTGCTAAAGCAGTATGAGAAGCAGGAGAAAAAGCTGAAGGAGCTGAAGGCGGGTGGCAAGTCCACCAAGCAGGCGGTGAGCACTTGGGGTCTTGCGGTGATGAGATGGTCTTCTCAGGAGGACGAGTTGGCTGGGCGACACCAACCTGCATTTCAGGGACTGCTGCGAAGGTGTGGGTTTCTGTCTTTCCCCTTTCTCTGCAGGAAAAGCAAACAAAGGAAGCCCTGACTCGGAAGCAGCAGAAGTGCCGCCGGAAGAACCAGGATGAGGAGTCCCAGGAGGCCCCTGAGCTGCTGAAGCGGCCCCGGGAGTACACTGTGCGTTTCACGTTCCCCAACCCGCCGCCGCTCAGCCCGCCTGTGCTGGGCCTGCACGGTGAGCACTGCGGCGCCAGCAGGGCACCTGCTCCTGTTCTGCCAGGCCAGGATAATGGGGGAGCGGGGACCTTCGCATAGCCCAGAAAAGAAAGGAAACAGCCGTTTTTTCTGGTGCTCAGGTGTGACGTTCGGCTATGAGGGGCAGAAACCACTCTTTAAGAATCTGGATTTTGGCATCGACATGGACTCAAGAAGTGAGTTGGTGTTGGGTGGCGCAGGGATGTGGCGCAGGAGCACAGGAGAGTCTGGGGACCTCTGTGACCCCCTGTCTTGCTACCTGCAGTCTGTATCGTGGGCCCTAATGGCGTGGGGAAAAGCACCCTGCTCCTGCTGCTGACAGGCAAGCTGACGCCGGTGAGTCCTGAGCCGCCACGGGAGGACTGACTGCAGTGCGTGGGAAGTAGAAATGGGGCGGTTCACCGGGGGTCGCTAAAGACAGAACACTGGAGGGCTCGTTGCCCTGAGGTGCTAGAGAGCAGTTTAGATCAGGTCAGCGAGGAGAGCTAGAAAGGGTGGGTCACAGTGCTGGGACCCCATGTGTGTTTTGGTTATACAAGAAGTACATGTTCATTGTAGAATGGTTTGAAATTGCATAAGCCAAATAAAAATCCAGAGATAACCAGAACTAATTTTGTTGGATCGCTTTCACCTTTTTTCCTTTGCAAATGTGCATATCCTTTTTTTTAAACAAAAATGGGCCATCACATGAATTTTTCTGTAGTCAGCTTTTTCCAGATAATATATATCACGTATTTTCCATGACAGTAATTATATGTGTACATTTATTTATATGGATTTCCCATAATTTGATGTTAGTCATTTAGATTATTTCTGATGTTTCACTAAAAGACACTACTATAGTAAATATCGTACATCTTTATGAATTTAGTCTTTTTTTAGGATAAATTCCCTAGAATTGCTTTTAAGACTTTGGCAGTATATCGCCATATAGTGCTTTACATAGGTCGTAGCCATCTGTACTTCCTCCAGGAAAATGTTGAGAGGGCCCTTTTCCTCACACCCACAGAACAGATCTTTAGAAAGATGCTCTTAGATCCTCCTGCCAACTGTCCCTAATCCCCATCTGAGGTGGGGCCTGAGAATGTGTGGTTCACGGGTCTCGCTGGGTGGGAAGGGTGTTCCAGGGGGTTATGGTCAGCCCCCCTCCTGATTCTGGATCTGTCCTTCTGTCCCCCCTGCTGGATTCTTCTCTTACCCCCCTGTGCCCCGTACTCTGACTTCCCAGTGTGCCTTTGTCACACGAGGAAGAACATCCTGTTCCCTTTCGCACTCATCTGCCTCAGCCCCATTCTGGTATTCCTCTCCCCCTCAGAGAAGATGGGGTGTGGACCTGCGGCACCTTTCCCTTCCTCTCCCTGACCACCTGCTCTTTCCTTGCAGACTCGTGGGGAAATGAGAAAGAACCACCGGCTGGTGAGTTGGCTTTGGGAATTGGGGAACAAGAGTGGGCAGAGGGAGTATGACTCACCAACCACCTCCGTCTCCCCCGGGCAGAAAATCGGCTTCTTCAACCAGCAGTACGCAGAGCAGCTGCGCATGGAGGAGACGCCCACCGAGTACCTGCAGCAGGCCTTCAACCTGCCCTACCAGGATGCCCGGAAGTGCCTGGGCCGCTTCGGCCTGGAGAGCCATGCGCACACCATCCAGATCTGCAAGCTCTCCGGTACACAGCGGGCTGGGGAAGCTGTCAGGTCCTCAGTGTTCATCTCTGCAGACCGCCTGCAGGCGGGAGGGAAGGGAGCCAGAGCGTGGGTTTGCCTGCAGAGGTGTCAGGCGGCCACAGGTGTGATGGACCTCCTTTTCCTCTGCCACAGGTGGGCAGAAAGCCCGAGTTGTGTTTGCAGAGCTGGCCTGTCGGGAGCCCGATGTCCTCATCTTGGTGAGTGAGCTGGGCCACAGGAGGGGGTGAGTTACAGGCAGGTAGGAGTGGTCGTGCTCAGTCACAAAATGCCACCGTCTCCACAGGACGAGCCCACCAATAACTTGGACATCGAGTCGATCGATGCCCTGGGGGAGGCCATCAACGAGTACAAGGGCGGTGAGTCAGCTCAGAACGCACCCCCTCCTCTTTCCCTCGGGGGCCAGGCCGCAGTGTCCTTCTGCTGGGCCGCCCTTGTTTCATGTTCTGATTTCTTGCTCCCTTCTGTCCACCCTCATTCCCACCATCTTTCTGTAAAGCTGTGATCGTCGTCAGCCATGATGCCCGGCTCATCACAGAAACCAGTTGCCAGCTGTGGGTGGTGGAGGAGCAGAGTGTGAGCCAAATCGACGGAGACTTCGAGGACTACAAGCGGGAGGTGTTGGAGGCCCTGGGGGAAGTTGTGGTCAGCCGCCCCCGAGAGTGATCTTCCCTCCCGAGAGTGATCTTCCCTCCCGGAAGCCTCCCAGAAGACCAGCTCGCGTCCCTGTTGTCCCGTCTCTACCCGGCAGCCTGCATCCCTCTGCAACTCACCAGCACAGCGAGGCGGGGCGTGTCCCTGACGTGACTAGGAGACCACTTTGACTGTTGCCTTTCCTCTGAAAGACTTTTCTGCTCCCTGTTCTTCAGCTGGCCTTGTGTATGACATCCCTCTGTGCAGACAGAGGTGACCTTCGTTACTGTGGGGTTCCGTCCAGCCAGACATTCGTGGCCCGTTGTCTGCAGCCTCTGGTCCATCTTACAGCTTCAGGCTTGGTGGCCCCCAGTCTCTGGTGCTGCTGTTTTTTGGTGGATTTCATGCTGACTTCATGATGCGAACAGCTGGTGAGCTCAGAGCCGGAGAAGGGGTCTGAGGCCGGTGCTGCTCCCCAGGACTTGGTGTCTGCGGTCTCTGGGCTGGGTGGGGACTTGGAGGCAGGAAAGGGTTGCTGCTGAACTTGAATCTCCCTTTACAAAGAGAAGAAATAAAGGAAAGGAGTTGCTGCTGCCTTGTCACTGTTCGGAGATTCATGGGAGCTGAAACTGTTCTGTCATGGTTTGCTTTGTTCAGTTTTCTAGCAGCATTTGATATCCTCGCTTCCCCACTGATACCAATGGCTCTAACTCGCAGTCTTACTGTATGCTTATCGTTTGAGGAGCCTTCCCTCCCCCAGCCCTTCAGACAAGAAGAGAGAGGGATTCAGCCCTTCCGTCTGGGACATTGGTCTCTCACTGTCCCAAGTTCTGCCCTGTGGTCCGAGACCAGAGTGCTGATCCTCTCAAAAGTTACCAAGTCAATGACATGTACAGTACTGTGGGGTGTAGAAGAAGGGAAAAGACATGTTTGCATCCATGAATAGTTAGAGAATACTTAGGAAATAAGACACGAGCATACTGTGTGATAGGATTAATTGCCAGTGTGTGGTTCTCTAGGTTCTAAATTGCCAAGTACTATAGAAAGGGAAGATTATCTGGAACCTGGTTATTTGGCAGGATTACTTGAGGGTGGACCTTGAAAAAGAATAAGGATTTGAATAATGAGAGAACAGCCATTTTTGGAACCTAACAAAAGAGCAGCTCTAAGGTTTAGAAGAAAAAAACGGGGAGTTAGTGAGAACGTGGCTAGTGTGGCCACTATTAAAGTTAGATTGGAGGGGTGGATTTGGAAAGTAAAATACAACTGGCAAGTGGTGATTTTAGGTAGTGATGGGTGAGGTCAACTATGGGACTTAAAAGGGGGACCACCTAACTTCTGTGGGGATGAGGTAGTAAGTCCTAAACTAGAGCAAGGGATGGAAAGACCCAGGTGGAGTTGGAGACGGAAGACAATGACCAGGTATGTCCAGTTCCAGGGGGAATATGAAGAGCTGAGTGGTTAAGACTGAGTTTGGAAATATAATTTGGGAAAATTATTTTCTGGCCAAGTGAATAACACTGGACCTCAAGTATAAGGTTTATACTGGAAGTAAAGATTTGGTATGGAGATAGTTGTAGAGGTGCCGTAGGTGACATCTCCAAATTGGAGAGAAAGCACTCCCCTCAACATAATTTGAGGGGGAAAAAATCAGGATCTTGTGCCAAGCACCAAGTAAGACATTACGTATAATTTCCACAATTCTGTGAAGTATCAGAACAGTGGGAGCCAGGCTTCAAGTTCACTTACTAATGGTGTGACCTTGGACAAGCTACTTAGCCTCTTGGTACCTGTTTCCTCATCTGTAAAATGAAGGTGACAAAAAGTACCCATCTCACAAGTTTATTAAGGGAGTTAATATGCAATGATTTGTAAAGTGCTTTCAATTTTTTTATTTTGTTACATGTATTTCATGTTACACACCACACTTAAAATTTTCAACTCACTGCTCTAGATGAGATGATACATAAAATATTTAGGAATGTTATTTATAAAATGAACACCAAAATTTTGCATTTCAAATTTTTGATCACTAATTTCATTGCAGGTTCTTCAGATGTTCCAAGATAACTTCTGTCCATGGGCAGAAGTTTTATTTCCATCAACATGCTTAGTATGTAATGGAATTAATAATGAACCTAAATGAGGACAAAAGGATGCCCCTGCAAAACACAGCGACATGGGCATGAGACCCACGAGAAATCATTTTGCCGTGTATAGTGCACTCCCATGTATAATGTGCACCCACGTTTTTGGCCCCAACTTTCAGGGAAAAAATCTTTCATTTTAATGTTTTAATTCAAATTTTTGTTTACATTTAGGTACTTGTTTTTTGTGTTATAAAGGAATTTTAGCGTTTGCTTTTTAACATTAACATATTACAAGAAATTTTATGTAACAAATAATTACAGAACACAAGAACAAATACAAGGTACAAGAAATTTTATGTACTGGTAACAAATTTACGATATTTACACATCATAGAAGACCAAGAACTCTGTCCTTGCAAGTTCGTCGCAAGTTTGTCATAAATTCAACAAAACCGATTATCATATTCCAGGGTATTATTTTGCATACGGATATCATTACTGGTTTCTGGAGTTACACTTTTAATTCATAAGCATAAATAAAAACATTTATGTAGATACGGAATTAGTACTACCCATGTATAATGCCCAACCTTATTTTTTCCTCAAATTTGGGCAAAAAAATATACATTATACACTGCAAAATATGGTAACATATTTACATGGTTTAGTAGTATGTAGGTAACCCAAAGCCTGATGGAACTTCATTAACAGAATAAGTATTTTTATTTATGAACTAGATTTTAGTAACTAAAAATACTGCACTGAAGATGAGCAGCACAGAAATGTTTTCATTTTAAAGGAGTGATTCTTCTGCACACCTTCCTAATGAGGAAACAGAACACGCCCTCTGTCACCCAGACTGTAGTGGGCCGTTCCTGGGATGATGGCCCTTGTTTATCTGACTCTTGTGTCCTGGGCATTCTCCCTAATCTGTAGAATGGACAAGACGACCACAGCAAAGTCCTAGAGGGGTGTGAGCCAGGATAGGCCTGTTAGGAGTGCACAAGAAGTGTTTTAGGGAAGACTTGTCAGTGGAAAACAGGACAGCCCTGTGGCCATACAGAGGTCAGGAGGCTGGGAATGTAAGAAGTTTCCCTGTGACAGTGCTGAATGCAGCAATGGAGACACAGACTGACTGTTCTAGGCAGTGGTTCTGTGTCCCAGCAGCACCACCAGGGGTCTTACCGTGTTACCCCCAAAATAAGACCTAACCGGAAAAAAAGCCCTAGCATGGTTTTTCAGGATGCTGGTAATGTAAAATAAGTCCTAATGCGTCTTTTGGAGCAAAAATTAATATAAGAGCCGGTCTTTCAGGGACATACCGTAGGGCTTATTTCATATCACAAGCATCCTGAAAAATCATGCTAGGGCTTATTTTCCGGTTAGGTCTTATTTTCGGGGAAACATGGTAGAAGCAGGGATAGGAGCTGAGTGGTGCCTTTGGAGCAACAGTGCTAGGAGGGAAGGCGGGGTGGAGGTGGGGGGGGTAGGGGTCACTTTTAGATGGACTGATAAGGGGAGCCTTCTTGGAGTAAGTAACATTAAAGCCCAGGCTTGAAGGTGGCGAAGGAACCAAGCAGATGACAGAGAACGTATAAAGTTGAAATGCTATTTTGGGTGGGGGTGGGGGTGGAGGATGGGAATGGAAGCAGAAAAGAACAGACCGACTGAAACAGCGGGGGTGGGGGAGAAGAGGGCTGCAGAAGAGCCTGTGGGGCTTCATGAAGCAGCAGCAATCGGTCAGTCAGTGAATATGGTGAAATGGATGAGGTGCTCACCCTCTTTCTCCCTGCCCCACCAAGAAAAAATTTTAATGTTACAGGTTACTTTGGATTTTCATGGAGCATTTGAAAGAAAAATGGCTGAACTCATTTTTAACTTAAAATAGAAAAAACTTGAAGCTCTAATGGTTCTTGTGGCCTGTTGCGGGAGACAGAGGGAATGAGGTTTGAAAAGCAGGCAACAGATGGAACCAGGAGGAAAGAAACACAGTTTTTTCACTTGAGCTGATACTTCGCTGGTATTTCCCCTTTGACCTTGGCCTTGACATTGCACCTCTTCTCAGGTCCTCTCCTAAGTGCACAGAGCTACAGCAGGCTGACTGAAGTCCCTCCTGAGACTAGACAAGGGACAACAAAATCAGCCCCATTGCTTACTAAATGTAAAGGCCTGTGAAATTTAGGAAGTTGTTGCCCTCATGTGGCCCATCCTAGAAATAACAGCCAAGAAACGTGCTGTAGGGCAGTGACGTCAGCGTTTTCCAGATCCGCAACAGGAACTTGTTAGAAATGCACAATCTTGGGATCCATCGCAGACCTCCTGAATTGGGAAATTGGCTGGATCCGACCCGCAATCTGTCTTTCAACAGACCCTTCAGATGACTCTGATGAACCCTAAGGGGTTGAATGCCATTATTCTCGACCCACACCACAATATACCCATCCTTCCTCTCCCCGCAAAATGTAATATACTCCTGATTTCTAGTTTCAATAGCAGAACTTCCTATTTAAATTCTACCCCTCCATGTTCTATTCTCCAAAACCTGTTTTCCCAGGCCCTCAATTTAATACCTGTCCTTAAAAACTAAAAACAGTGGTGGGCAGGTGGCTCAGTTGGTTAGAGCGTGCGCTGTGGGTAACAGGGTTGCCGGTTCGACTCCCACAGGGATGGTGGGCTGCACCCCCTGCAACTAAGATTGTACAACAGCAACTGGACCTGGAGCTGAGCTGCGCCCTATGCAACTAAGACTGAAAGGACAACTTGATTTAGAGCTGATGGGTCCTGGGAAAAACACTGTGACCCAATAAAGTCCTGTTCCCCTTCCCCAATAAAAATTAAAAAAAAATCTTTAAAAAGGAAAACCACACTAAAAAGCACCTTACCTGGACTCTCCATCTCCTACCCACAGGCCTTTTCGTCTGACTCTGCAGAGCTGTTTGGGGAGAGCAGTCTGCACTCTGTGCCTTTTTTCTTGCTTCCTACTTTCTCCCCTGGAACTGCCCTTAAGAGGAGCTACCTGCGTTTCCCTGCTCTTGGACTTTTCCTTCAGCCCTCTCCCTGCTCTTCTCACACCCACCCCACGGAAAGTTCTTCCCTAAGCAACTCGGCAGGTCAGGCAGGTCCTACTGAATCGCTGTGCCCTCATGCCATGGTCTGCAGCTCCGTGGACCTGCATGGTACTCCAAGGCCCCTCTGCTTGCTCAAAGAATCCGACCCGTGGGACTTGTGTGTACCCACGGTGATTTAGAGTACACTTTCTCTCAGTACCAACACTGACTTGAAGGCACATGTTAGCTCAAGGACTGAAAAACACTCCACAAAGGTTTGTATCAATGTGCCTAAAACAGCTGATTATGGCTGAGTTGTTTTTAACAAGTCCAAACACACCAGGGGTTAAATAAGCTGCTTCTCTTTCCACTGTTTATTATTAATGTACAAAATATACAAAACCAAAAGAAAAAATACTCATCCTCAAATCCATTGTGGCTCTAACCCAAGACCCTGCACAAAACCCATCAATCCTGTTTTCACAGAAAACAACTGACGCCCAGACAGGTGAAGCACAGGGCTGGGAAAGGCCAGTCGCCTTGTTGAACCCACCCAGGAAGGCAGCTGGTGGGACTCACAGGTGGCTGACAGCGAGGGAGCTGGAGGCCTCACACCGCCAGGGTCCCAAGTGGGCGGAGGAGGCACACTAACCCCAAAGGCAGTGCATGTAGTGACGGTCAGGCCCAGCAAGCTGGGCTTCAGCTGATGAAGTGCTGGTCTCACTCAAGTTTCCAGAATGAGCTGTTTGCAAGGGTGGACCAGCGCACCGGCCTCACCCACGCCAGCTGAAACCTTCATTGGATGCAAATGTGAACTTGCCATCACTGAGCCCAGCACAGCCATGACGCAGACTTGGGTGTTCCCAGAAGGTTGCAGTCTTACTTGCGAAAGAACTCAGAGTGTGTAAAGCCTGTGTCGGGGAAGGGGTGGGGACGTGTTCCAGAACTCAAACCAGCCTGATTGAGCCCTTTCAGTGCAGTGGGATACACAATACCCCTTTTACCCTCTCCCCACCCCATGAGGAATAATGAACTTGGCTGGGACGATTTCATAAGTGCAGCTGATCCCATGTCAGTTCTGTGTATGTGGAGGACCCGCAATAGGAGGCGGAGGTGTTCTCCAGGATAACCAGCTTTAGGTTCTCAGGCATTAAGGGGAATACTGGAAAGGGCTTGGGGTTACAGGGCAAATCTCCTCAAAAAGTGAAGCCAACTGGGTCTCCTCTTCGGCAGTCCAGGGCACAGACGTGTGCAGTCTGTCCTCCCGGACCGGAGGAGAGTATGTACAGCAATGCGCACCAGTGAGCAGGAGCCCCCAGGACCCAAGCAGGTGGGAAGGGGGCCAGCTCCTCCTCGGCTGGGGAAGGGAATGGGCCTCACAGAAGCCATAACGGTGGAAGGAGCAAGGCTGCAGTCCACAGGGGTGTGGGTGGCGCAGGCAGCTGGTCCCTAGGGCAGGGGGGGCCCATTGACACCCGGGTGGTAGAAGGCACAGTTGTTCTCATAGCGGCAGTTGCCCTTCATCATGAAGTGTCGGCAAACAGGGCGGTTCGACATGTCTGTGGAAACGAAGGTGGAATGGTCAGACAGGAAGTGGCTAAGAGGTCAATGCCAGCCGCACCCATTCCCAAGTCCATGGCAGCTTGAGAACTGTCCTTCAGAGAGACATAGTCTTAGGGATTTGGGGACGGATCAAAGGGTAGGAACAGCCATGCATGCTGTGAACAGGTCACCTCATGTTCTGCCTGGCATAGCGAGTGGAAGTGACACTCCCCAGAAACGTGTAAGGACAACACAAGCCACGTGGGGGCAGGGACCATCCTCACCTCCTGCGTGGCTATGGCCTCCATCGTGCCCTCGGTGGCCCCCTCCTCCGTGGCCAGGGCCGTCATGGCCACGGTGTTCATGAGGCGGTGGCCCTCGATGGTCATGGCCTCGGTGACCAGGGACGTCATGAGGCCGGTGGCCATGGGGGCCCCCATGTCCAGGACCTTCATGGGGGCGATGTCCACTGCCTCCACCCATGCCACTGCTGGGGCCTTCGTGAGGACGATGGCCACTGCCACCGCCCATGCCACCACCAGGACCTTCGTGGGGACGATGGCCCCCTCCCATGCTACCGCCAGGGCCTTCATGGGGGCGATGTCCACTGCCGCTGCTCATGCCCCCACCAGGGCCTTCGTGGGGACGATGCCCACCACCTCCAACCATGCCCCCACCAGGGCCCCCTCGTCCATTTGGGGGTCCTCCTCCAGTGCGACCTCCTCTGGCCCCTCGAAATGGAGGAGGAGGAGGTGGCGGTTCGTTTCCTCCTCGGCTACCACGACCTCTATGGTATGGTCCAGGACCTGGTCCTGGACCCCCCCTCATCGGGCCACCCCGCATGGGGTCACCAGGGCCATCCCAGAAGGGATCACCCCCCCGGGGAGGGGGTGGGGGCCCCAGGAGACGTGGACCCACTGGCCCACCGGGGCCCCCAGGGCCTCCATGGGGACCTGTTGGGGAAAGAAAGGGAGACAGTATTAGCTACCTGCTACACTCAGGAGCTGCCATCTCCCACCCTCAACCACCTCCTATCTTTTGGTCACTCCTATATTATTACCACGCCAACTTCACTCACCACCTACCTGGCATAGGTCCCCCAGGGCCAGGGGGGAAGTGCTGCATGCCCTTAGGGCCCCCAGGGCCTCCTGGTGGGAAACCATTGGCTATTGGACCAGGGCCTAAGAGTCCATGTGGCACTGTTAATGAAAACAGGAGTCAGTCAGCAAGAGGATTCTAGAAGAGTGACCTGCCTTCTCACACAGGTATGCCCAACTGACCCTCAAAGACCATCCTGGCAGAGCAATGCTCTCTCGGTCTAGCCAAGTCTGGCCCTCCCAACTCTGGCCACTGAGCGGCAGTACCCCTGCTTTCCCCAACTCCACTGCAGGCTTCCCCCAACCCCCACCCCTGGGCTGGCCCTGATGTTTACCTAGCATCTGCTTGATCTTGTCTGAATAGTCTGGTTGCTTCAGCAGCTCCTCTGAGGGATGACTATTTGGGCTACCCTGTGAGGCAAGGTCAATGGGGGGCCAGGTCAACAGAGAGCAACGTTAACCAGCAGCAGAGAAAGGGAGAGCCATAGGGGAGGTAAGTGGGAAGACGAGGCCAACTGGGGTCAAGAGAAGTGAAGCCCCTGAGAAAGTGGAAAGAGGAAGGAGGGCTCGTACCATGATGGAGGTGAGGATCTCCTGGACATTGATGCCACCTCCTCCAGGACCCTGGGGGCTCTTGCCAGCACCCATGCTGCCCATAAGATTGGCCAGAACAGGAGGCAACTTAGAGCCACCTGTCCCATCAGGTGAGCCACCGGCCTCTCCAGGCTCCAGGGTCTCAACATACGGGGTCTCATCCATGGAACACTCCTGAAAGCAGAACAGAACAGAGGACTGACTACAGCATGAACTGAGTCTCACATGAAAGCTGCACCCACATCGGTCACCCTGGCCCCGATCACCACATCACACTCACGCACCTCATCTAGGGGGATGAGCTTCGGGGGTATAGGTTCGTAGGGCTCAGGATCAGGCTCGTGAGGACTATCAGCAATGCCCAGGTGATGAAAAACAGAACAAGAGTCAAATGATTTATTCAGGCCCTCAAATTTCTCCTAACCCCCACCCTCTATTACCCCAGGGCGTGCTGCCCTCAGGGGTCCTAGTACTCAGCACCCCAGGGCATGGACCCGTACCGCTCACCTTTCCTTGTTCAGGAAGAGCTCCTGAAGGATTCCTTTCTCCCGCTCCGCCTGGATGTATCGCTCCTGGCTGTTGCTTCCAGGGCTGACAAGAGGAGAGGGCAGAACCAGGGGCCGGGGGCACACCCAGGGCACCTTCTCCTCCATGTTGTCGTGGCTCAGACGCCGGGCTGTCTCGAACGCATGTCGGTCTGACAGAATCTCTCGCTTAGCTGCCTCCCCAAAGTCCTTGATCTTATTCACATTTACTACCGGCAAGGAGGAAAAAAGCAAGAGGGAACAACGTAAGCACAACCATGTCCTTTTTAAATACTCTCCACCCACCTATTATATAGGAAACTTGACCTCTAACCTCGTTCAGTTTCATCCAGTTCAAAATAGAAATACTCTCTCAGTTTGCCCTCCTCAGGCCACGTCACGGTTTTCCTCTTCCTGCCTTTCCGGGTCAGCTGGCTGGGATCCCCAGGACTCTCCACTGGCTTAGCATCCAGAGCTCCTGGCTCCAGAGAGGCTGTAAGTAGGAGACATTTCAGACCCAGGTCCCTCCTTTCAGAAAACCCCCAAACCTGAACAGTTTCTATCCTTACCTGTATCCATGAGCTCTGGGACTTCCACAGGGGGAACTGGGGTCCCTGGACGTTCCGTGTCCATAACCTCAGGAGGTGCTGGCTCTGGGGAAGAAGGTTTGGCTGTGCTTGGTTCTGTGCTTGTTTTCCCTTCAAATGGGCTTGGCTATTGTGAAAGAAAAGAAGTTAATGAGCTGACAGGAAAACCAAGGCCAAGGCAAGGCAATGAGTCCAGCGTCCTAGGCAGGGTCCCCCAACCGTTACTAACAATGAATCTCTGTCTCTGTTGCTGCCCCACCACCCCTGTCTACACCTGAGGCAAACTCCTCTTGTCCTCCCCAAGCAGTCCCCGCCGCGGGGCCCTTCCTCCAACTTCACTTAACAGCCTTGTCATGACACCGACTGCGCAGGGCCCATACCTTGGCAGCTGTAGGTGACAGCACCTTCTTCTTCTTCTTAATTTTGATGCCTGGAACAGGGGCTGAATTGAGCGCATCCAGAAAGCCCAGGCCCTCCATAGCTACAAAAGGAAAAAGCGTAAAATGGAATCATCAGACCTCCTTCACAATCCTAGTCTCATAAATAAAGTCTGGGCAGAAAAATGGCTCAATGGAGACCCTGCTTCAACTGAGGAGACAATAAGCGCAAGGTGAGCAGGAAGCATACGCAGGATGATTTACACAAGAAATTCTGGGAGTGTTCTCTTTCTATTAAAGGCAGGCAGGCAAACCATGGCTTTGGATATGAATCAGAGCTCAGGTAAGTGACAAAGCCAGCCGCTGTGGACATGACAGATTACGCTGCCAGCCAGGAGCGCCCTAACCAGTCACTGAAGAACACACCTCCCAGCTCATCTCTAAAATTACTCCTAAGTAATCCTAGGAAAGGAGAATTTCAGAGGTGCAAAAATTAACTCTTTTGCTGCGTTAATTGATTTCAAGTTTTTTCCCCCCAAAATGTGTCAGAAATCCACAAAAAACAAAAAATTGATATTTTGACTATTTTATGCATTTAAGAACAATTTGAGCTGCTTTGTTTATAAATGACATTATTTTTCTGTATAAAAACTCCCTATTGTTATTCATTCTTGAAAAACACAAAAATATAGAAAATGTACATCTGCTTTCCTAAAGTTCCTTTCTGGAAGTTTCACATGCAGTCAGCAGATGGAAATATTCATTTGGATACACACCTGACCGTGGAGGCAAAAGGGTTAAGACACCAAGAAATCAAAGGAAAATGGAGGAAGTCCATGGAGAGAAGGAATGCTCCCACACACTCATTCCCATGAGGAGTTTGCTCCCAATCAAAGCACATTCCCGCACTTCAGACTCACGCTGTGGAGGGATGATCTTCACTTTGATCTCTTTGGTGGCGTTAGGTGTTGTGTTGAGGGGCTTGTATTTCTTCTCTGCAGGGGGCACCACATCTCCTGGAGCAGCTGCTGAGCTGTTAGAAGAGGAACTGTCAGCACTGCCCACTCACTCTTCCTCCTGTCCTCAGACCAGCCCATGGAAACCCAGCACGCACCTCTGCCGTTTGAGCGGGATGGGCTTAAGGTTGTACTTGTCAGAAACCACCACCGCACTGGCGTTCTTCTTCACAGGCACGAGAGACGGGGTCTCCAGCTCTAGTCCTGGGGAAGAGACATGGTATGGGGCTCAACTCACACCCACCCTCCTGGCTGTTCTTCTCTGGTCACCTAGCCTTGTATAACCTCCCGCCCAGTCTTCCCTCTTTTACCATGTCATACATCCAGCTATTCCACCACAAGGCCCTGGGCCGGCCAACAGCCTTACCAGTGGAACGGAACTTGGCATGACTGGGTGCTGTGGTTCGAAGAGACTTGGGCTTCTCCTTTTTCTTCTCCGGGGCCTCCTCAGCCCGGGGCTCAGCCTTCACTTCAGTTAAAGGTCGCTCAGGAGGGGTGGTTCGACCCTTTCCCTCTTCCTTCCGTTTTTTCTTATCTTTCTCTGTTGTGGAAAAACAAAGCAGAAAAAGATTTCATGAGGCTGAGGGCACTGAAGGCCACATTTTTTTGCCCCAGAGGGAAAGAGAAATCCAAGGGCTGGGACTTGGGAGCTTACCAGCAGGCTGGGTACTGCTCTGGGAGCGGATGACAGCCATCCAGTCGCTGACGAGGACTGAGGCCAATTTCCGGAGTTCTGCAGGTGAGAGAAAGAGGAAATCCCCATATAATTTAAAATGTTATTCTCCCAGTAACAGAAAATAGAGATGTTTGAACATTACAGAGTACGCTGTAAATCTACACCTGTTGCTTCATATACATCTCATGTCATTGTTACAATAACCCAAGGATTTTAATCTTCCTTCACAGACACACAAGCACAGAGATTAGAGTTACCAAAGCTAGAAAGGGCAGAACGAACCCAGCACCCCTGCTCTTCCCCTAACCACATGTTAAAAGAACAGAAACTAAAATTAGATTTTAAAAGAAAATGTATTATTCTGTGTTGTCCTAAAGGCAAATTTAACGCAAGTTTCAAGGAAGCAGATTTAGAGCCATCTTAAAAAAGATTTCCTAGGCACTTTTTTCCCTAGAATGCTACTAGGGATGGCTTTTAAAAAATCAATTGAATGTAGAAAAGATGAAAAGAGAGCTTAAAAACAGACTAAGTTACGGTAGCAGAGTTTATCGAGAGAAAAAAGATCAGAGAATTTAAAGGTAGAGAGTAAAATTTGTTTCTAAATATATGAAAAAAAGTAACTTTGTAGCTCTTTCCTTTTGTACTTGGCAAATGACATCTCTTACCTTTGGCGCCTCTCGCCACTTACAGACTCATTTAATAACAGATTGTTGTAAAACATGAAAATCTAACTTTTAAAAAGTCACACAACTGGCAATTTCTGTATCTAAGGCAACATGAGCCCCAATGCATCCCCAATGCAGGGATACCCTAAAACCTTTTTGGAGCAATAGATACCATGGTCCAGTGAGACTTTACTACAGTCAATAAGGAATGTACAAATTTCAGCATCTAAAGGAAGTACAGAGTAATAATTAAATCTATATTCAAAGAAGGCAGCATAACTGAGCCAGCTGGAAAACAGGGAAAAATCAACCTGACAGTGAAGAAACAAAAGATGGGCAATGATTTAATGGGCTCTTCTGTGTTACACGTTATATTATGTTAAAGATACGCTGACATGTCGCAAAAATAGTGAAGTGCTCTGTATCAAAAAGGACCTAAAAACTTGGCATTAATACAACAAAGGAATGGGAAGTCCAGGAATGTTTTTCACTTAAACAATATTGTATCTCAGGAAGTGTTCCCATTGTTTTCTCCTACAGCTAATGGACCTTCAGATAGGCTCACCCAGGCCTAGATGCTCCATCTACACCAAACGGCCGAAGCCTCTTTCCCAAAGGACCTAGCATACCATTCCCTTACGAAAAGAGCAAACCTGAACTCTGACGAGGGGATCAAGCTTTACCACAATACTGTTCACCTGCTGGACACTAGTGTCTTGTGCTCCTGATTTATATCTTTGGATACAAACCCTTGGGTACAAACCCTTTTCTGCTCTAAAGAAAAGGTTGTGATTTCAGGAGCCAGGCTCTACCTTCAAGGCAGAACTGTCTGGCCTTCGCCAGGAGGTCTGAAACCCTTCGTCCTAGAAAAGGGAAGAATCTGTTGCTATCAAAGCTATGATACACTCCAGGAGTCGGACTCTGCTAGGCCCTTCAGGAAGGCATCTATTAGTAGGACTAGTACCTCTGTTATTAGCAGAGTAGACATCGCAGGTCCCAGAATATACGGTGTTTATTCAGAAAAAAGGAAGTCAGTGATGATGAGACACTCTAGGATGACACTATTTCCCCCAAAGAATTTTAAGTGTCTGACTTTTACACCAAGAGATCTTAAGAATCAGCTTCTAGTTAAAGTATGGGACCTTGTCTTACGCTCATGAGCAGAGAAATGGACAAATCCCATTCGGAATTGAGAGTAGGAGAGAGGGGACAGGTTAGAGGAAGTACATTTTTAAAAGAAAAAGAAAAGCAAAGGGAGGTAGGAAGAGAAAGGAAGGTACAATCCCAGGATGGGGAGAGAAACAAAGGAAGCTAAGTGGAAGTGATGGAGGCAGGCCCAGGACAGAGAGGAAGGACTGGCCCCTACCTTCATCCTCACTCGACTTGCTCAGTTGCTTCACCAGTTTGGCTGTATTGTTCTAGGAGAGACAAGGAGCAGCAGGAAGGTAAATGCCAGAAGGACAAGAAGTCCACTCGGAGCTCACAACCCCCCAAACTCACTCACAGACTCTTAATAGACCTTTAACAGCAACTAACACTAACATTGTACTTTCCCCTTCACAAAACCTTTGTAGATACAGTCTTACTTAATCTTTAGAACAATCCAGTTAGGTAGGTACAATTATTCCCATTTTATAGACGAAAACAACTGGGGCTCAGATATATGAAGTGCCTCGAACCACATGCCTATTAAAGGAGATAGATTTGTACCAAGTCTTCTTATTCCAAATTCCTATTTTTCCTACCATACTCCCCCACGGGCTAAGATCACTGTCCGGTCAGGCAATGTGAGTTTTTCATGTTACACTACACCAAAAAGGACGCACTTGGATGGTAAAGACTGAAGGTACCTGCTTGAGATGGTCCACAGTGAGTGGTAGATGCTGCAGGGTCAGGAGAATTTGCTGCAAAAGGGGAATGTTGTTGGTTGTCTTTGAATACGTCAACCAATTGTTAAGAAGTTTGTAGCCACCAACGTCAATAAACCTGTAGGCAGGCAGGAGGAGAATATGTAATGTCCTCCTATGTTTTAGAAATACCACATCCCACTCTCAGTTCCCCATCAACAACCCAGGAATCCCCTGCCTCCCCTTCCCCACCTTCTAACTACGTCTTCCCATCCCAGCCACCCCGATTCCCACTTACTTGACCAGTATTTCTGGTGAACGGGTCTGCAGGAGAATGTTCAAGTAAGTGCATCGACTCACCATCTTTCGTGCTTCCTTCATCAGACTGTAGGGGAGAGGTTAGGTTACAAGAGAGCACCAGACTGCCTCTGTCAGCAGCAGAGTCTCCATCTGCGGGACTGCCTGGAGGTCCCTGATGACTTGGGACTTTGCTCCACAGTGGGAGGGTCACCTGGGCCTCCAGGAGGATGGGATGGAATCAGAGTGAAATGGAAACCCACAGGAAGACGGAGAACTGAGGAGACACTGAAGTCTCTGATCTGGGGAGGTGAGCATCACTGCTTTGAATACACAGGACACATTTGATTCTAATTCCAGGTGGGGAGCCCTAGCCCTCAACAACCAACCCTTAGTACCCTGTTCAGGACTGGCTTAGTCATTTGCTTCCCCTGGGAAACTTCAGCATCCTGGAAGGAAAATGAGTTTCGGTATGTCGAACGTGACCCAAAACACAACAAAGAATGTGGTCACGTGACTCCACGCTTCCTTCCTTCCTAAAGGTGACTCCCTTGAGACTGTGGCTATCCAAATATCTACATCCATTATGGCAAGGAACCAAGGGATCATCTTTTCCTACCACTTATTCTAAAATTATTGGATTTGAATCCTATTCCTTTACTGATTTTCCCCTTCCTCTCCAGGAACACTCGGTCCTGTCTGCCTTGATTACAGCCATATCACAACATATAACATCCTCTTCTCACAAGGAATCCAAAAAAGGGTGGACTCACCTGAAGATCTTGGAAATCCCATCCACACTCTTGACTTCCCCATCTCGGTTAAGGAAGCTATCCAGGCCCTTGAGAAGCTCTTTGGGGTCTATGGGACCTGAACCCATGATCGAGGTTTCTAAAAGGACAAAACAAACCCACAGAATAAATGGGTGGCAAGGAGAGTCCCAGTATGCCTTCTAATAAATTCTACTTCTACATTTGACAAAATATAGTGACTAATTATTCAATCTATATTCAACTACACTCACCATTTTCAAGAAAAACCAACACAGACCATTGTCACCACTGAGAAAATAGCCCTGGCCAATTAAGCATGGTGTTCCTCATGACTGAATGGAAAAACAATTCAGGTGGAGGACTGGAGCAGCACCTCTCTCCCGCTCCCAATTACAACCTTCCTAGGACAGCTGAACTTCCTTAGATTGTATTAAAATTAAGATTTACACTCCTGTAAGAAAATGCTCAACTCTCCAAGGCATTTTTGCTTATTGTTAAGTCCTGTCGCTTCCTTGCTGGTAAATATCATTTGAAAAACAAAACAAAACCAACTTGTAAGACCTGGGCCAATCTTGGGTGCTTGGGCTAAATGTCTTCTAAGATTAGTCATTCCTTTTTATCTTAGCCCATTAAGAGTCATAATTACAAGTGGCAGGATATGTTCTGCCTACACCAGTAGACAATCAACTAAAGTGCAGGTGACAGAGAAGAAACAAAATTTGAAAAAAGAATCTCTCCCCAGGGGAGGTGTGGGTAGCTCCCAGAAACGGAGACAAATGGATGCAAAGAAGTCAAGCAGGTCCTTCTAAGCCTTGAATAGAGTACCACTCACTAACCAAACACTGCGTAAGTTTTTATTGTTTCAAAGTTAAGGGCAAGATTGGTTTGTGGTTTCAAAAGCAAGGATGCAACTCTGGCCCCCTAATCCCCCGCGCCCCCCAAATCATAGCACCATCCAAGATCCCCAAGAAAAGCCTGAAATTAGAAACCATGGAGCCAAAAAGAATAAAGCTAGAAGCTGGAAAAATGCCATTAAATTTTAAGTAGCTACTTTAGACAAGGTTAGAAAAGGAGTTAATTAAAAGTTAAACTGCTGTTATGGGACAGTATGAAGCAATTTCTAGGCCAGAACCCAAGTTCCAGAAATGTAATTAAGAATCAACATAGTTCGGATTGGTATTTTTATCCACCATGCCTCTAAACACCGGCTTCTGAGAACCAAAAGAGAATTCCACCTCAGTAGTATCTGCATTTGGGAAATAAGGTTAACACTGGGTTGGTAGGAAGGGGGCAAGGAGAAAACCCTGCATCCTGCTTCTGGAAGTTAACAGACACTATACACGAGCAGAACAGTGGGAAAATCAGCGTTTTACAAAGGTGACTATATTTTGTGCAGAAAAGAGAACAGGTTTTTTATAAGAAATTATTAATTCTATTTGTTCTCAAACCAAAAAACGAACAACTGTTAACAATTTCGGCCTTTTAGTCCTCCCAACAAAAAGGTAAGTTAATTTCTAAATCAGTAGGTCCTAACAACTCAGGCAAGAAAAGGCAGAAGCAGCAAGGAGGCTTGTTCTTGAAGCTGAATAAAGGGAGGAGATGAGCTAAGAAATGCAGAGAAGTGCGCAGATCTGGTTTAACTGTGCGGTGACTGCTGCCCTGGAAGAGCCCCAGGACAGGCAGAACCTGAAGTCAGAGAGGAAAACACTGTAGATAGAATACCAGGCAAGACTAGAAGCCCCTAGGGCCAAATCCACTGAACTGGTGATTGTTATACAGAAATAGACACAGGGATAAAGGAATTTTTCCCATGTAGTAAGACACTATCATATATAAACACTATAAAGAGAGAGAAACGATAAAGATATATAGAACAGATTTCCCATCTATTGAAGACTGAAAAATGAACGAATCCAAATACATATTAGCAAACAAGGTAATATACAACTTGACAAAAAGCCTTCCATTAAACTAACATCACTTCAAAACAGCCCCCCTAAATACAGCTAACTCCACTGATTTAAACCCAGAATTGAATATACATCACTTTGGAGAACTCCTATTTATATACCCAACTACCAGCTAAGTCAACAGGCCTGCCACCCCTACTTCCTTCAGAAACTCAAAAAATTATCACCTGAGCTCAAATGTTCCTTCATTTAAGAGGGTGGAGGAGAGACAAATTACTATAAAGCTAAGTTGTCTAGTGCCTTCTGCTGGGAATGGGACCAGGGACTTGTTCATTCCCATTCGTAACAAGCCAGAATAGTGAAGAGAAGCTACGAGACAAAGCAGTAGAAAATGTTATTCATTTTCCACTATTCTTTTCCTATATAATTTTGAAAATAAACAAAACTAAGTTTATCTCATGAGCACCAGTCATGTGATCAAAATGTTAAGTGGGTTCTCATGATGGCTTTCCTACAGGGAGATTAGCTTTGACTCATTTTAAAGTCCCCAAGTGTCTTGACAACCTGATTTCCTTCCTTCGAAGTCAGTACATTTTGAAAGAAGTCCCAAGGCACTCAAGTGGAAAGGAATGAGCCTAAATCCTTGGCACAGGCCTCCAGGAGAGAAGGCGAGTGAGTTAACCAGGAAGAACGAGTGGCCAAGTGTCAGAACATCACCTAGTCACACATGGCGCCTGGCCTGGAAGCCTGAGGAAGCTTTCTGGAGCCAAAAACAATCCAGGGCATGATATATTTTAATTCCCTTGAATGTAGAACATACAGGAGAGACAGGAGCAATCCCTGGCCTGACTCCACCACATCCTGCACTGTGTTCCTCACGGAGGATGCTGCAGGCAGACCCGCCCTAGTGGCTGACACAGGCACTGGCCAGTTTTCTCCTATTCTTACCAGAGATCAAATTTTAAAGTCCACAAGCGGCACTGACTCCTGCCTCCAAAATGAATTTTACTTGAGCGTTGATCAATTAAATAGGGTGAAAAATACTTAGTTTGGCTGAAGTTGTTCCATACCTATCACCAATAAAACAGAACTGGATTGGTTCAGGACAAAAATTCTACACCAAGTCAGAGCCCTTTTCAAAATACTCCTCTAATCAAGGAGGAAGGAGTCAGTTCCCCTTTAACTTGGAGACCTCAGCACTTGGGGAAATGAAAATGTTTCATACCCAACTCCTTACATTCCGCTTCCTTTCCTGTGTTTCAGGCATTTCCTCATACGACTCAATAGCAGACTGAATTATGTCTCAGGTGATTCATAAGGTTGTACCTCTTCTAAGTAGTAAGCCCCTATCCCTCAGTCATTTTTAAAACTTGGTACATGATCTCCCCAAAAGCTTATTTGTAAAACTCAAACCCCCGCTCCCTCCAACCCCATCCCAATAGGAAAGGATCCCAGAATAGAACACTGGCCGAAAACTACAAGATCAGGTTCTCCGAGGTTTTCTGGATGTATTTGGTTTCCCTAGAAGACTTTTTTTTTCCCCATCTCCCATGTTATGGAACATCTTCTTTATTAATCCCCTGCTCACTAGAGATCAGGAACCCCAGTGGGCAGAATGTTCAGCTCCCAAGGAAGGTATGCTGCAGAGGCACAGGGCAAACTGCTTAAAAGATAAAAAAACTTGTCATCAGTAGACATGTGGAAGTGTCCCTCCCATCCAATCCAGATTAGTAATTTGAGAATCCATACCCAGTAGAAAATTAGCCCTGAAGTCTCACCCAAGTCACCACAGGGCCACTGTACAAAAAGACTCCCCCATTCTGCCTAGAACCTCCACGCTTCAAAGTAGGACTTTAAAAAAATGAAAAATATATGGAGAGTCAGACAGATTTGACTTTGAAAAAGTTGGAGGAGGAAAGAAAGGGACAGGATACCCAATTCCACTCTCAGACAGGGCATGGCTTTCGAACATGCACCAATTGCCATAGCACTGCATGAATTGAGAAATGAAGACATTCTCCCATTAATGTTTTTAAGGAATTCCTTTTGGAAGGTAAGGAAAAAGAAATTCAAAAAAAGGTGGCTCTTGGGAAAAAAGAAATGAAGGTTGTGAAATGTAATACCAGAAAGGTTTTGCTTACCAGAAACCGTAGCTTGATTCCCCCTGCCTTGAGTTTACAACTGCAGCCTCCTTTCCTAAAGATTCACTTCTCATCCTAGCACCAATGTACAGGAGCTAAGCAACTGGAGAACGTGATACAGCACTGAACACAAAGAGTTTACCCCCAAACCTTAAGGCGGGAATAAGGGTGACTTAGAAGAAATTCCTCAAATACCCACCTTCCCCCGCCCCATACAAGGTGACCAAATGCAGGACGCCCAAGGACTGGTTCCTGAGCAGAAATGGCACATTTCAGTGTTATTAGGCCCCATTTGTCTCAAGTTACCTTCACAAGCCCTTGTCTTTCCCCAGTATCCCCCAACACACATATATACACACAAGCTCACACACACTACCCCCAAAAGCTTCCGTCTTAAAGGTATAGTTGGTTTAACTGGTTTTCGACCCCTAGCAACTGAAGCAGGGAAAACTTCCAAGCAAGCAGTTGTGATGAGTGAAAGATGAAAATAAAAGCAACAGCCTGTTAAATATACAAACTAGAGCTGCCCAAGGAGATGTACAGCTTGAAGACCTCATTCCTGTAGGCTTTTTCCCTTTTAAAATAAAGGCTATAAAAGGTAAAATTATAAGGAAAATGTCTTTTCCTGGCTGCGTGCACAGGAGTCCAGGAGGCATTTGCTCAGGGGTGGAGTTTCAAAGAGGGTGGAGAGACAAGAAAGCTGATTACATCACCTTTCAGTGCTGCTCCTCCCCCTTGACCAAGTTTCTAGGGCGGCCCTATGCTCTGGACGGCAAAAGAAGAAAAACAAAGAAGCAGGGACGCCATTTTGTAATGGAGAAAACTTTAAAAAGCTATTCCAGCTCTGCCGGTAGCTAATTACATGAAAAAACACCCTTAGTTTAAAAAAAAAAAAAAAAAAGAACGAACGAAAACCAGTCCCCCCATCCTTAAGTCTCTGAGCTATTTTGAGTAAGAGCGTTGTGAAAATAAAAGCAATTAAAATATTAAAAATAACAATTTTCTGCGGGGAAGAATTGAATTTGCAATTAAGGTTCAACCTACCATCGACCACCCCCATCCTCCCTATAAAGGCAAAGGGGGAGGACTTGGACCCCTCTCAACAAATAGGGTTGAGATAGGACAAGAGAAAAATGGGAGACACAACCTGCAAAACCGCTTGGAAGACAAAGGACAAGGAAAGTCGCCATATTGAAGCAGGGAAAAAAAAAATTCCTTTTAACGACACAAATTTTTTAAAGCTAGCATTCAATTGCACTAAATGGCTTTTAAATTATACTCCTGAATTTCACATTTCCCAACCTTTCCACCCTCTACTTAACTGAATTCCACCCCCCTCAAAAAGTATCAAGTTAAAATGTTAACCTTTTGCTTTTAAATAGCCTATGCAAACTGCAACAATTACAAAACATTTACTTCCCCAACTATTATCTTGTATGTACTGGCACTAGGATTATATTTTGCCCTGAATTAAGTGTCTTGCAATCTTTATTCCTAGATTGCCGCCTATTTTAACCACACAAATATACCCCAAGCATATTACATAAAAATTGAGAGGATTTAACAATCATCTTAAAAGTCATAGCCAGCTATTTCTCTCTGCCCATCTCCTTACCCTGCAATCTTTATGTACAGATTGCTCATTAATCTGGCAAATTGAAAGGCGCCCTGTTTGTCTCACACACAAAGAAGTGGGACTTCTGGGCCATGAGATCCACCGTCTTTTGTATGTGAGCTCATTAACCCTTTTGAAGACTGCTAAACGGGAGGAAAGTAACCATTCCCCCTTATAAAAAGCAAACACTATGGCTTTGGCAGTCTGGAAATTGGCTGGATTACCAAGGGTTAACCATCAAAATCCTCACTTTCTGGCTCTCCCTCCACCCTCTCCTTGCCTTCAGCAGGCAGGGGAGAGGTAGGTGGTAGAAGAGTACAAGACTGTTTAGACCCAAAGGCCCTTTTTAATGGAGATTAAGTGACCGGCTTGGTCCTTTCTCCAGTTCTCTATTTTGTTCTATGGTCTCATTTCTTCCTCTCATTATTTTTGGTTTCACAAAGGGAAACGTTGATTTCTTGTTGCAAGGCTCGTTTTTGAAAATTCGACACTTACTATCCAATTTTTTTGCGACGTCAGCACCTCGGGCTCAGGGGGGAGGGGGTTAAAATTTGAGAAAAAAATAAACCAACCAACCAGGACCCAAAACTCTTATTTGAGGGGCCTCATTGGATCAAAAAGTCTCTTAAAAAAATAAAGGCCAACTCAGTATTCATTTCCCCCCCACCCAACTCCATTTAGGGAGGGGGGGGTCGCAGAAAAAAAGTTCTGAGTGGATTCAAAAAAGTAAACGCTGGATAAGTGAGTTTGGGTGGGTTTGGGAAGGGAGGGTGGTTGATTATTTTTGAAGTTATGTGGTGACGGTCCTTCGGCCACAGATTTCAAGTCCCAAGCAGCGTGGGCTGGTGGGGTGGGCAAGATAGGTGGGAAGGGGCAGAAGACACAAGTGGTTGGGCTGGTGGCTGCTGTTTTCCCTTTCCCCCCTCTCTCAGGATCCTTTCAGGGGCTTAGATGTTGCTGCGGCTTGTTTCTTTTGTCCTCGTGGCCGGCCTGTCTTTCTCCGAGAAAACTCAAACCTGGGATAAAAGGAACACAAGGGAGAAAGATGTAATCAGTACGGGTTGGCTTTAAACACCCCAAAACTACCATCTTTGTTGTCCCAAACACCTCCACGTCCAATGCCGAACACAGCCGCTTTATATAAGTCATGGCTCCCAAATAAATCCATGCCTAACCCGTTTTCCAGTCAAACCTCTCAATAAAATTTCACCCTCTAACCGACAAATTACCGAAACTTACCTCTAAACGAACCCCAGAATGGCGGATGCCCGGTCCGGTGGAGTATTTTATACCGGGACGCCGCCCAACGCGCCCAAACGTGCTAGTGTAATTCCCTTGTCGCGAGACATTGTGCGCGAGGCGTGAATTTATTGGTCAACCCGAAAGACAACTCGCTAGCTGATTGGCTATCCTTCCTTCGCCTTCGCTCAGCCCACCCTCCCCTCCCCGCCACCCCTGGGACCTTTTTCCTCCTCCTTCCTGGGGGAAGGTGTGGGGGCCGCGTGCGCGTGACCTGACAGCCTAGCACCGCCTTTTCCTCTGTTTCCGCCACTTCCGTCCTCAAGAACATTTCTCAGCTTGGGTTGGTAGAACCAGGTATGCGCATGCGCAGTAGTAGGATCTCGGTCAAAATCGCCTTCAAAATTGTTTAAAACGCAAACTCTAAGTATGAGATCTAAGGATCGTAGTGACTGGTAGAGCAAAAATTCAATTTGGAGGCCGAATTTGATTGTGACGCAGTTGAAATTGGCTTCTCCACATGACCCCCTTTCTCGCTTCCGTCCTGACGCAAGTGCGTGGCTGCCTCCCGCATTGTAGGCTCC
This sequence comes from Rhinolophus ferrumequinum, assembly GCF_004115265.2. Lineage (NCBI taxonomy): Eukaryota > Metazoa > Chordata > Mammalia > Chiroptera > Rhinolophidae > Rhinolophus > Rhinolophus ferrumequinum. Next base: position 1,246,337 of record NC_046286.1, read on the forward strand.
TCCTTGGTCCTACCCTAGTCAGTTTCTCGGAGCATGCGCAGTCACTTTTCCGGTCGTTCCACCTTCGGACGTATGTCAAGATGGCGGCCTCCGTAGTGACTACGCTGCTGAGGCGCCTTCCTAGCGTTTGGTCCTTCAGAGGTGCCTACGGAGTTCAGGTAACTCCTTGGAGCACATTTTGTACAACCCTAATTTAGTTATGTGTTTTTTAGGTTGTCGCTCCACTCCTGGGAATCCAGGAGCGGAGACTTTCTTAAGGATTTTTTCCTCGGGTGTCTAGGCAACACTTCGTTACCACCAGTCACCCTTTCCCCTCACCGTGCTCAAATCTCCGTGCATTTTTAAAATCCCGAGCCGAGGGCAAAGAGACAGGGTTAGAGTCATCCTCTTCCCAATTTATCGTGTCGGCTAAATAACTAAGTGAAGGAGTGGAACCCCCTCTCCCTCGGTCATGCACAGCCAACTCTTTAACTATGCAGATGGTGTCTAAATCTGTGATGCCCTGCAGTGTCCTTGAGCTCAGGGACACCATTTTCTATCAGCCCTACTATCTCCCAGTGAAGCCGGGATACATTCTCTGGACCTGATACAGGTTCCTCAGCCGTCTATGTCACTAAATCACTTTATTATGAGAGCATACATGAGAATTTAACTCAGCCCTTTGGATTGAGGTTTCCCTTCAGCCTCATGTACTCACCACCCTGGAGGTTCTTGGTAGGGCAGGGCAGGTTCTTGGTGGGGCAGGGTGAGATAGGAAGGATTGCCCAGCTCCACTCCCTAAAGTGGGACTGAAGAGTGGTGATGGGTCACCACGGCTTTAATGACAGGTCTGGTAGCTTTAAAGCTAGCATTAGGACTCAGCTTGTTCTTCCCTATGGAATGTTGACCTTCAACTTTGTATAAAACTGGGCAGCTCTGATTCTGGATTGGATTGAGTTGGAGACTCACTTGTCCTATGTATGCTTTCCCTGCCACACACTTCCAAGAAGCGAGACATCCTCCTTTTTTCTTTCTTCACCCTTTTCCCTCCACTGGACTCAATTTGACTCCAAAAGCATGACTATCTTATATGTGCCGTGTTTTTAAGTTGTCCTCTCAAGTAAGATTGCATCTCGGTCACCTATCCTAGTTATTTTCTAACATTATCTTCTCTTTCAGCATTGAGATAGGGAGAATGGTTGTTGTTGATCTCACAACAAAAATGGCCCAACAAAAATGCTACCTTCCATATATATCCCTGCTATATTCCATTAACACTAAGGGTGTGCACACCCCTTCTCCCTGAAGTGTCAGCAGCAAAATAATCGAGTCCTTCCTTGAATTCATTTTTTAATTTTTGCCCTACTTTTACAGGTTCCTCTCCAGACTCTTTGCACTGACGTCTCCCCTGAGGAAAATTCTTTACCCCCGGTTCCCATTTCCCCTTATAAAAATGAACCCTGGAAATATCTGGACTCAGAAGGTACCTCTTAAGTGGTGAAGCGGAGGGTCATGTGGGGTCTGAAATAAATGGGCAGAGATACCTGCTGCATTCTTACCGGTGTGGTCCTAAATTTCAGAATACCAGACCCGCTACGGTTCTCGCCCCGTCTGGGCTGACTACCGTCGCAACCACAAAGGTGGAATACCCCCACAGCGGACTCGAAAGACATGTATTGTGAGTTTCTGAGGGTGGCACATGGATGGGATGTAAAGTCGGGGTGGAGACCATAGTGACAGTGGCAGCAGCACTTTTTCTGACAGGGCTTGGAACATCTTCACCTGCCAGTTTCTTCTCTCTGCAGCGTAAAAATAAAGTTGCTGGGAATCCCTGCCCTATCTGCCGGGATCACAAGCTGCACATCGACTTTAGGGTAAGGAGAATCTTTTTTCCAGGATAAGAATTTAAAGCTTCTTTGTAATGTTATACAAATTTCCAGGGGTGCCCCACTCTTCATATCCCGGCACCCCTACAGACCATTTTGTACTGGCTTTCTGGCACTATAAAAACATCCCTCCCTCCAGCCTTTTGCCTTCTATGGATTATAGTGAAAAACTTCATCCCTTATCTGTGAAATTTATAGTCTAAATTGGGAGGCAAAAAAATCCTATTTCTGATGGGACAGCAATGCCCAAACTTTATGTATATCCATCACAATTATTAGCAAGTAGGTTGGGTTAGTTTTTTTCTGAAGTTTTCTTTATTTCCTTGTCATGTTGATGTTTGGTGGCATTCTGAGACTTGCAGCTGGAGGGCAGATACATGAAGCACAGTATAGAGTCTAGTTATTTTTTCAAAAAGCCTTCATTGTGAGAAGGACAAGACTTGCTCCTTAAAAAATTCAAAAACTTCTTAAAACTGAGCTTGCAGTGAAGGTATTAGATCAGAAGCTAAATGGCTGGTCATCAGTGAAGCTGGAGGGCATTTATGTATCAGTCAGCGGAGGAGGGTGTCTGACTGTTCTCAGGCCCCATCTGACACAAGTTGTGGAGGAGTCCAGTGGGTGACTTCTCAATTTCAGCTGTGTGCAATTGGTTAATAAAAAGGGATTCTAACCATTTTTTTTTTCTTTTTAAATTTTTATTGGGGAACAGTATGTTTTTCCAGGACCCATCAGCTCCCAGTCATGTCGTTGTTTTTCAATCTAATTGTGGAGGGCGCAGCTCACTGGCCCACGTGGAGATCGAACTGGCAACATTGGTGTTGTGAGCGCTGTGCTCTAATCAACTGAGCCACCCGGCCGCTCCAGTTGTAACCAATTTCATACAGTTTATAATGACATAACAAGGAAGAGAGAAAAGATTACAAATTTCATAGTGCAGATGATTCTGCCTGCCATTCTACTCTACAAGTATACCTGCTTTTTCCTTGGGTCTCACTTCCTGTGGTTAATTTGCAGCTGTAGAATCAGTCTATATAATTAAAACTGAAATTGATCTGAGTAAATATATATATTATACACAGCATGCTGTTACATACCTTAATCATTCATATACGCACACTGTAACGTATACTACATTTTCTGGGTGATTTCAGGGATTGCCACCTGACAGTCCCCAATTTTTTTGCATGAGGGCTGATTTTAGAACCTAACCCCTGCGGAAGAGAATTCTGAATGTAAGATGCGCATGTGAAATGGTTGAAAGGCAGGAAAGGGGAAATATTTGCTGGAATTTTCAAGAATGTGTTCAGTAAAGCGATGGGGCCAAAACTGGGACATGAAGGAGGGTAGCATCTGGAGAGACGGGTTAGGGTCGTCTGTAGGAATTGTGCATATTCAGTCTCTAAAGGTCTTGGTGCTTTCCCCTCTCTCTCTCATTTCTCCACTCTTTCCGCCACAGAACGTGAAGCTCTTGGAACAGTTTGTCTGCGCCCACACGGGTATCATCTTCCATGCGCCATACACAGGTTAGCCCATCACTCCTGTCACCATCAGAATAGTTTTTCCTGGGAGCACTTCTCGTTTATTCAGTCAGACGATAGGTATTTGTTTGGTGGCTGCCACCAGCATAAAAAGTGTGTTTGAGCCTTTTGGAAATCGTGGCTTAATGGAGATACTGACATGCTAAAACTGTTACATGTAGACAGAATTTACAGACGAGTGTCATTGTAAGCAAATGATCTAAATGTAGCTCTTAAAAATAAATAGTGATGCTTATTTCTTTAGGGTGTCTTCAGTTTTACAAAAAGCTTTCTCAGAAATTGACTATCCTATAAGTTCTTTTATACCATTGACCATTAATTGTAAGCTTAACAGTTCAAGATTAATCTATTCCTAACCACGGCCACAGGCCAAATTTGGCGACCCACTATGTCTGTTTTCATATTGTTTACAACTGCTTTCAGGCTACAACGGCAGAGTTGAGTAACTGAGACAGACACTCTAGGACCCACCAGGCCTAAAATACATGTCCCCATACAGAAAAATTTTGCCAACCCCTGCTCTAAAGCAAGATGAATTTGTAAAGAATAATCTGGACTTACCGTTTTGGGGATGGCAGCATGATTAGTGGAGTTCGGTTTGTCAGGGAGTTTTAAAGAGGAGTTTTGAACTCCTGTCAAACTGTAAAAAACTGAAGAAACTATTTTGGTACTCTCTGAGGTTGGCTTCCCCAGACCTGCAGTATTTTCTTTATTGAATTTTTCTCTTTGAATTGTCCTACCCAACCCTTTAACTAAGCACACTTGCCCTTTGACTTGTGTTCTGCTCCCTGCCTTGGAGCCTTTCCAATTAAATGGCTTTTCTATAGTGGCTGGACTCTCCTAAGTTTTCATCCCAGCTCAGAGAGAGAGAGGATTCTTCTCATTGGGCAGATGGAGGGACAAGCGCATGGAGGAGTCAGGAGAATAGGGTCATTGGATAGAGCCAGGTCTTCCAAACCCAGCCCTCCATCACCATGGAGAAGAGGTTTTATTCCTTATTTATGCCTTATAGAATGAGCACTGAGTTTCCTTTTTCTTCCCACAGGAGTCTGTATGAATCAGCACAAGAAGTTGACCCAGGCTATCCAGAAAGCCAGGGATCACGGTGAGTGTGAGAAGGGGCACTGAGCAGTTTTGGTAGGCTTCAGGAAGGGGATTGAGGGCTGGATGGGTATAAATGCTCCCACCAATCTGAGAAGCTAGCACCCAACACGCTCATCCCAAGAATCTCTTTCATCACTCCACTGTCCCTTGTTCCCTCTCCCGAGTCTCTTGTCATTGTCCTGTCCCCTTGTTCTTCCTCTTTCCTTCCCCTCCCCGCCCCCTTATAACTGTTGGTCTCAATGCTATAGCTAGATCCTAGGAGGATGTTTGTTCTTTGATAATTTTGATATATCAATTTCTGGCCCTGGGCTCCATGATACCTTTGCACAAATTAGGAAAAGGTACCCCTCCATTAGGGCAGATGCCACTGCGTAGGCCTGGTGCAGGGCTGCGCAGCTTGGTAGGCAAGAGCCCAGGCAGTGTGTCAGCCCACGCTTGTCCCCTTGGCCAGTTGGCCTTTGTGCATGTACATCCTTTCCTCCCTTTATAGCTTATTTTCATTACTGTCTCTTAATCTGAACTACCCCACCTTGCTCCCTTCCCTCACTCTCTCTCGCTCTGTTTAATCCCCTAGGTCTCCTCAGTTACCACATTCCCCAGGTTGAACCTCGGGATCTTGACTTCAGTAACTCTCATGGAGCTGTGAGTGTTACTCCGCCAGCCCCCACTCTGCTTTCAGGGGACCCCTGGTACCCATGGTACAACTGGAAGCAGCCGCCAGAGAGCGAGCTGTCCCGCCTTCGCCGGCTCTATCGAGGCCATCTCCGAGAAGAGAGCGGCCCCGCCCCTGAGTCAGTGCCTGAGGTGCCACCCACAAGCCGAGCTGAAGCGGCCCGGTGCAGGCGGGTGCAGGCGGGCCCTCGGAGCGCTCTGTAGGAGCTGTAGACAGGGAAGGCCGCCTGAGGGGTTAGGAGCCAACACCTAGGAATTACATGACGGGATTTCCTGTGAAGAATGGTGTCTTGTCTTGTGGCCAGTGGCTGGCTGGTCCAGGGCCAGAGAAAGGAAGTGGCTGTTGATGAAGGGGATGAATACATCTGAGGCTGAGGGAGGGCACTACAGACATCTGGGAAACCCTAACCCAATGGTGTGAAAAGATGGGCTCGACATTCTGTTGCTGTTTCAGACTTGTGCCAAGTCGGCTTTTCCACAATAAAGCTGTGTCTCCTGTGTCGGCTGACTGTCAGATGAATGGCATGCCTGTGGGGGAACGGGTGCTGGTGTGTGGGGAGGAGTGGTCGGCTCTGAGCCAGCCCCACCAGTGACTCGAGGGACCGCCCAGCAGCCACCCGGCATGGGCAGTCGCGGCATTCTGTCATGATCACCTACGTGAGCCCCTGTTCCTGAGGCAGTGTTCCCACCACGCCCGGCTGTTCAGTAGGGGCTAAAGGGCTGGAGAATAAGACGCTCGGCCGAAGAAAAATGCATTGCTACGGCCCCGACTGCCTTGGGAGTGCTGAGGAGAGGAGCGTTGCGAAGGCGACTGGTCTGGCGGAACAGCAGAAGGAAGGAGAAGCTGAGCCCCTCCCAGCGCAACCGGGAAATAAAGACTCCAAAGGGCGGGGCGGCCAGGGGGGACGGAAGTGACGTTGCGTGGGGTGGGGCCCCGTGCACAATGGGCCATGGAGTTCCCGTTCGACGTGGATGCGCTGCTCCCGGAGCGGATCACGGTGCTGGACCAGCACCTGCGGCCCCCGGCCCGCCGACCCGGAACCACAACGCCAGCCCGGTGACATCTCAAACCCGCCCCAAGGCCTTTCTCTCCCGGTTCTTCTAGAAACCTGATCCAGGCACCACGCCCCCTTCTCACTGATGAGTGACCACTCCTTTTGATGTCCTGGCTCACCCAGTTGGTGACCTTTGACTCTAGACTTAGTGGGATTGATCCGCTTGGATCTATGACTTTTTGCCTCTTGGCCAAATATGTGATCCCAACCAAAGGATGTGGTTGGCCCGCCCTTCCTGCCTCCCCACAGTAACCTCAAGGGAGGAGGGAGTGGACCACTTGGAAAGTAGGTGTGGCAAAAGTTTGGGTTCCATAGGGGTGGGGTGGAAAAATCAGATTGGAAGACTCCAACGTAAAGTCAGAGTCTTAAGTGCTGAACTTGGGTTGGGATTGTGGTCCAGTTTCCCTGGGAGTGATTGTTTAGAACCCTCTCATTCAGTGATTTTTCTGTTTATCTCCTCCCTCTCTAGTGTTGATTTGCAGCAGCAAATTATGACCATTGTAGATGAACTGGGCAAGGCTTCTGCCAAGGTATTGAGTAGTCTTTAGATGGGGCAAAGGGGAGGCTTCTCTGGGGATGAAGATAAGGGAGACCTGGATCCTTCGGAGGGGACTTGCCGAAAGTCTGTCTTCATCTTCCTGGCAGGCCCAGCATCTTCCTGCCCCTATCACCAGTGCATCCAGGATGCAGAGTAACCGCCATGTCATGTATGTGCTGAAAGACACTTCAGCTCGACCGTGAGTGCCAGATGCTCTTCCACCCTGTGTTTAATTCCTTCCTCCCACAGCCCCTCTCCCTTTTCTGACCTGACCTCTTTCACATAACTGCTACTAGCTTGTTCATTATTTTCCCCATCCTATAGGGCTGGAAAAGGAGCCATTATTGGCTTCCTCAAAGTTGGATACAAGAAACTCTTTGTACTGGTGAGTTTATTGGAAGCTGAGAGTTCACATGTTTTGATTCCTAAAGACAAAAGTGCTGGAGTTTGGCAGGTGGCAACGATGTCTTGGTTCTAAAAGAAATTTATTGTTCTTTTCCTCTTAGGATGATCGTGAGGCTCACAATGAGGTGGAACCACTTTGCATCCTGGACTTTTATATCCATGAGTCACTTCAACGCCATGGCCATGGGCGTGAACTCTTCCAGTATATGTTGCAGGTATCACTTATCTCTTCACCAGTCTGTCCAAAATGGAGATCAAGACCCCTTTGCCCTGAGCCCTGCCAGAGCCCCTGCCTCCCACCGTCCCACTCCCCACGTCCCCATATCCTCCTGTTCCCTTCCCAGGCTCCTGAGTCCTGTTGGCATGTTCTCCCCTCACCTCCTCCTACCCTGAGTCTCCTGTTCCCTGCAGAAGGAGCGAGTTGAACCACACCAACTGGCCATTGACCGACCCTCACAGAAGTTGCTGAAGTTCCTTAATAAACACTACAACCTGGAGACCACAGTCCCACAGGTTAGAGGTTTCACAAGCTAGATCCCCACTGAGCATTCACATCGAATTTATTTATTATTTGGGGGCAGAAAAGCGGCACCTCCCAAGCACTCCTTATTCCTCATTATATGGGATTCATTTTACACAACTAAGCTTTTTTTTAACCATGTCTCATTCTGCAGCTCTCATCTATTTTGACTCTTCATCATGGCTGTTTTGTATACCTAATAATATGTTTGTGCCCTAAACATAGCCAGCTCATTTCTCCTCCTTGTTTTCACATAGGCCATTACTTACTCAATCAACATTTATTAAGGGCCCAGAATAATACACATTCCCTGTCCTCAGGGAGTTTTGGTCTATAATGGGGAAGGTGATTAGTTTATAAGTAAATGCAGTGTACACTTGATCTTAGCCAAAAGGCCGAGAAGCGATATAAGTAAATGCAATGTAATGTTACTGATGCTATCCATTCATTCAACAAATATTTATTGAGCACCTGGCACTGTTCTGGGCACTAGGAATACTTTACACAATGAAACAGATAAAAGTCTCTGCCCCTGTGGAGCTTATACTCCAGTTGAGACAGACAACATAAACAAGTATAAACAAGTTATGTTGACAACATAGTATAAACAAGTATATACTATGGTTGATTATAAGCGTTCTGGACAAATGAGAGCCAGCAGAGGGCTTGGGAGTGCCATGGGTGGGCATGGCAGTGTGGGATTGCCAGCTTAAATGGGATAAGCAGGGAAGCCTCACTAAGGAAGTGTCATCTGGGTAACAAGTTAAAGGAGGTGAGAAGAAGAGCCAAGAGATGTCTGGAGGGAGAGCATCCCAGGCAGAAGCAATGGCTAGTGTAGAGGCCGTGAAGTAGGCTTGTGCCTGGAAGAGTGAATTGGCTGGTGTGACTCGAGTACCATGAGTGACGGGTGTGTGGGCGATGAGATCAGCTGTAATGTGGGAGGAAGGACATTTCGGGCCTTAAAGTCTATTTCAAAGGCTTTGGGTTTTACTCTTAAGTGAAAAAAGGAGAACCATTGTAGAGATTTGAGCAGAGATGATAGGATCTGACTTACTTTTAACTAGATCACTTTAACTGTTAAGAATAAGCAGAAGGGGACTGAGGGCAGAAGGAAGTAGATCAGTTAGGAAGCAACAATCCTGATGAAAAATGGTGGTGGCTCAGACCAAGGTGATTCCAGTAGAGATGGTAAGGAGTGGTCAAATTTTAAATATTGTGAAGCTAAAGGAAATAAGATTTCCTGTTAAATTCTCTGTGAAGAAAGAGGGAGAGAGTGAAGGATGACTTCCGAAGCTGTTGGCTTGAGAAGTTGGAAGGATGGAGTTGCATTAGCTGAAACGGTTAATGGAGCAGCTTTGGGGGAAGTAGGACTCCATTTTGAATATGTTAATTGCAGATGTCTGTGATAAAGTCCAGGTTGAGTGGATAGTTAGGTATTTTCCTAAAGGTCAGAGATAAGGTTTGGGGCGGAGAGTTTTCAGTATACATAGGATACTGAAAGCAGTGAGACAGGATAAGATCATCAAGGAGTGATAGACAAATAGTCCCAGGACTTGTGCTTTTGGGCATTCATGTAAGAAGTCAGGGAGAAGAGGACAAACTGGCAAGTGTGACCAAGGAGTAATAGTGAAGTAGATGAAAACTTGCAAGTAGGGTGATCTGGAAGGCCAGTGAGGAAATTGTTTCCAGGAAAAAGGGATGAAACTGAATCACATGCTGCTGATCAGTGAGATAAGAAGAGGTCTGAGAAGAGACCGATGGATTTAGCTGCTTGAGGCCACTGGTGAGCTATTTTGGTGCAGTGGTGGGTGGAAGCCTGGATGGGGAGTCAGTTTAGGAGAAGCTAGGAACTGGAGAGAGCAAGACTAGGCCACTCTTCTAAATGCTGCTTTAAGGTGAACAGAGAAATAGAGCAATAACTAGAGAGGGAAGCAAATCAAGAGAAGGTTGATTCTTTTCAGTTGGAAGAATTAACAGCAAAGGAATGATTCAGTAGAAAGAAAATTTGTTGATGTCAGAGAATATGGGGAAAATTGCTAAAGCAATGTCATTGGGTGGGAAGGGTTGGGGATTCAGTTACCAAGTTAGCCTTGGATAGGAGCATGGACAGTTAATCCATGGTAACGTGATTTGATTGACATGCTTAGAGAGGGCATAGGACATGGTGGTGAGCACTACCTTGGGCTTGAGGTTGGATAAGGAAAGGCTTGACTTACATTTAATCTTGAAAGGTGAGTGTTTGTCAGGGGGACAGAAGTGGATGGGCTAAGTGCTTTTCCTGTTGAAGAACCAGAATGAGCAAAGTCAGAGACATTTTAAGCTACCTGTCAGGACACTGCAGGCAATTTGGTGTGGCTGGAGTACTGGGCCTGTGCTTGCTGGGGGGAAGATGAGGGTGGGCTGGCAGACATTATGGCAGGGTCAAGGCAGGAGATAGGCAGGGTCTACTCGGAGTGTCTCCCCCATGTATTTTTCCCATTAAGAGGCAGCAGAGAGCAGTGGAAGGAGCACAGTATTTGGCAACAAACACATTACCCAGGTACCGTGTAAGACCAGAGCAATATCGAGTATAAATAATAATGGCTAATGTTTCATGAGCTCTGTGTGGTATCTACATGCATCATCTCAGTTGATCCTTATACTTCTCTTTGAGGTAGGTGGTATTATTGACTCCAGTTCACACTGCTAATTAGTAGAGCTCAAATCTGAACCCATGGCCCACTCTTAATGACCGCACTGAACTCCTGGCTGAAATGCTGCAGCTAGAATCAAGCGTCTGGGGCTTGAGGCCCAGCTCTGCCACTTGTTGCTACTCGGCTTTGGGCAAGCCATGTCCCCAAGCCTTTTTCACTCTTCTTTAAAATAGTGACTCCAAGGATTGTTGTGAAGGCCAACTTGAATAATATAATATAGTTTGTGTTCACACTTGCCAGTTTGTGATAATATAATGGAATCACTCTGCAGTGATGAGTTAGTCGTTATCGGAGTGGTGCCCTGTCCTCCGGCACGTCTTCCCTCCACAACCCCACCCATTTGAACCCTACTGAAATCTTAGTTTTTCTCAGTATTTCTGTACTCAAACCATTTGGCCTTGCTAATGCGTTTTGTTTTGAAGGTTTTGTTTGGACAGTTTTGGATGCCTTCCTTGACATTTTGTGCACTGTGTCTTCATTAGCCTGGGTCCTGGGAGAAACTAAAAGTAGGGTCTGGGTTTTTTGTTTTTAAGATAATATTCACTATTTTAACTTGTAAAATAACACACTTTAGTGGTTTTTAGTATATTCACAATGTTGTGCAATTACCACCATTGTCTAATTCCAGAACATTTCCATCACCCAAAAAGAAACATGGTATTCATTCACCAGTCACATCCCATTCCCGTTCCCCCAGCCTGTTAACCAATAATCTACTCTCTGGAATTGCTTATTCTGGACATTTTATATACATGGAATTATGCAATGTGTAGCTTTTGTGTTTAGCTTTCACTTAGCATAACATTTGAGGGGTTTCATCCATATTGTAGTATGTGTCAGTACTTCATTCCTTTTTATGGCTGAAGAACATGTATGGGTATACCGCATTCTGTTTATCCATTTCTCAGCTGATTGATATTTGGTGGTTTTTACTTTTTGTCCGTTATGAATAGTACTGCTATAAATATTTGTGTATAAGATTTTGTTTGCACTTGTATTTTTAATTCTCTTGGGTATGTACCTAAGAGTGGAATTGCTGTCATGTGGTGATTCTGTGTCTGTTTTTCCAATGACTGTAACATTTTACATCTCCACCAGCAATGGTTGAGTGTTTCAATTTCTCCCTAGCCTAACCAACATTTATTTCCCTTTTTTAAAAAATATTAATTATCTTAATGGGTATGAAGTGATATCTCTTTGTGGTTTTGATTTGCATCTCCCTAATGACTAATGATATTGAGTACCTTTCAAGTGCTTTCCATTGGTCTGTATGTCTCTCCTTAGGCCTCTACCACACCATTTTTTATTACTGTGGCTTTGTAGTATTGAGATCAGGAAGTGTGAATCTTCCAACTTTGTTCTCCTTTTTCAAGATTGTTTTGGCTATTCGAAGTCCTTTGCAATTCCATATCAACTTTGGGTACAGCTTATCAGGGTCTGCGTGTGACTGACTCTGTTCAGGACAGGAAGGCTGGCTTTTGTTCCACCCACTGTGGTTATTCCAGCACAGGGTTCTGTACCCAAGTATGTTCTGAGTGCCTGAATGGACAACTATAACATATTTGGCTTGTTTTGTCTTGTAGGTGAACAACTTTGTGATCTTCGAAGGCTTCTTTGCCCACCAGCATCGTAAGTGTTCTCACCTTGTGTGTGTTGGTCAACTAGTTGGGGTGAGGGAAAGGAAAGAGGTGGATGCTTGGTCCCACTGGCCCCGCACTGAGGGACACGACCGCTTCCTTCCTCACAGGGCCCCCCGCTCCCTCTCTGAGGGCGACTCGACACTCGCGCGCTGCTGTGCTTGATCCTTCGCCTGCTGGTAAAGCTGCACTGGTGGGCCCGTAGGGCAGTGATGCCTCCTTACTCTGAGGCCACAGGGCACCGTGTCATCTGTGGGCAGGGTGGAAAAATTCTAAAGCAACCTAGTGTCCAGCAGTGCTTACCCATTTGCCTCTGCCCTCATGGGAGCTCAGTGCATTTGAACTTGTTGAGACTTAACTAAGCAAGCTCATTGGGAGCCTGTTTGACAATGGATGTTGATGGAGTCTCTTGCTGCTTTGGGTCCATAAACATAGGCCAGAGTCACATTCCTTTGTAAACCCCTCAGGTCTGTCAGTCAGTGAGGGTCAGGCACATGCAGTCAGCCCTTCCATTTCCAGTCACAGAACAGTGACATGAATGGGCCCAAGTTTAAATACTAGATTTAGACGAGAATGCTCAGAATTTATAACATTACCAACCAAATATGAAATTGATCTGGAGGCAGCAGACCTCGGAGGTACTGAAATGCTGCCCATGTTTCCTCCTCCATCCTCACCATGCGCTCCCTGCCAGTCTGAGCCCCACTCCCACCTCACTGCCTCCCAAGGTAGAGAAGCACAGCCATCTGCTGGCTGCCCAGTACACACACACAGAAGGGCCCCGCCTGCCTCATGGCCAGGAAAGGGGGCAGCCACCACCCCAAAGACAGTCCAGTGCCAGTTATTAGCTTCAGCCAGTGTCAGGCACTGAGGCAATTCACATCTGTGACAGTTGGTTTCCCCGGCTGCCCCCATCTGGCTCCTGCTGAGGTAGGGCTGTGAGAGATGAGAGCCAGTAAGGAGTGTGAGGACGCGCGTCCACAGTGGCGGGACTGTGGATAAAGCTTCCATGGGTTTCCTGAGATGTCTCCCATTTGCCACCCACGATGGGGAACTTCTTGAGAGGGAAAAGGAGGGAGCAAGTAGAGAAGTGAGGGTCGGGAGGCAGAGCTTTGGATAATAAGTTAGCCTCCCATTTACTCTGCTGACTATTTTATTTACTTTTTTACACTATTTATTTTGACACTCAATATTATTTTGTATTAATTTCAGGTGTACAGCATACTGGTTAAACACTTATATAATTTAAGAAGTGATCCCCCTGACTAGTCTAGTACCCACCTGGCACTCTACATAGTTATTACCATATTATTGAGTATTTCCCCTATGCTGTACTTTACCCATTTACTCTGGTAACTCCTTTCCAGATATCTCTGTTTTTTCCTCATCCTTTTTTTTTCCTAATAAAACTTCACTCTTTTCCCATCTTTGCACCTGAAGGAGAGGTTTTGCCCACCCCAACCTCTCCACAGAATTTCTGACTAACCAAGGGCTTTGTCCATCTCATCTCGAGGGACCTGGGGTCCTCATTGGCCCAGCTGGGACCATTGCACGGCCCCAGAATCCCAGGGGCCTGACAACACCTGCTGCCAGTAAGAGCTCAGCTCCCTTGGCCACCCTTGTCCTGCGCCTCCCAGGTCCCCGAGTCTCCCCCTGGATCTTTACCCCCTCCTCCTGGCTCTCCTCAGAAGTGCTCCAGCATCACTCCGACCCTAATTCCTTTTTGGTGTGATGGTATTACCATAGAGCTACTGCTTCTGTGATGGAGTTAAGCTCTCCTCCTTCCCCAGAAGGAACTGTGGTGTCAGGGAGCAGAGGTTTGGGGTCGAGGCCGAGGGAAGGGGTACAGAGTGTGTCTCCTGATGCTTACCTTGCCTGTGTCTTCTCCACCACCAGCTCCAGTGAGGAAGCTACCACCCAAGAGAGCAGAGGGAGACATTAAGCCATACTCCTCTAGTGACCGAGAATGTAAGACTGCGGTAGGGTGTCTGGGTTTGGGGGCCTTAACTCAGCAAACGATTCATTCCCTCTAAAGGTTCCGATTTCTTTTTCCTACTAATTTTTGCTGTCATGACTCTTTTCCCTCTCCTTTTTTTCTTTGTCTGTCTTGCTCTTTATTCTCCCTCTCCTCAGTTCTGAAGGTAGCTGTGGAGCCTCCTTGGCCCCTCAACAGGGCCCCTCGCCGAGCTACACCTCCAGTCCACCCACCCCCCCGCTCCAGCAGCCTGGGAAACTCTCCAGAACGGGGTCCCCTCCGCCCCTTTGTGCCAGAGCAGGAGCTACTGCGTTCCCTGCGCCTCTGCCCCCCACACCCTACCGCCCGCCTCCTGCTGGCTACCGACCCTGGGGGCAGCCCAGCCCAGCGTCGCCGCACCAGGTAATAGGAGCTGGAGGCTAGGGAGCCTCAAGAGTGTGTTAGAAATGGCAAAGGGCCGTTTGAATCCGTCAGAGACGTGAAGCAATAGGACAGGTGGGTTGGGAGGGTCCTGAAACCTTTGGAGAATATATTGGAGAATACTTGAGGGAGTGCTCTGGGAATACATGACAGTGAGGGAGCAGAACAGGACTTTGTATGGAGTTAGGGACCCTAGTTTTATAGTGAGAATTGGAAGGGTAGGAAGAATCCAGATCCATGGGTGGGGGGAACTGAGCCTCTAAGTTGGGGGAAATCGTGGTATAATACTTGCTGGAATGTCTCTGACAATTTGGGAGCCACTGGCCCCATGTCAGTGCCTTGTGTGGCAGGAGTCCATCGAGCAGGCGGAGTGGGCATCTCCTGTATTTCTCTCCCTAGCTTTCTCTTCACCTCTGACTTCTGTTTTTCTCTCTTCCCCCCTTTTCCCTCTCCCTGCCTCCTATCCATAACATCCTTCCACAGCTCCCTTCCCCGCTCTGATGACAGTCGATACTGAGAGACAGTTATCCCCCTCCCCTTCCTGGGAAACCCTGGGTGGGCAGAGATTCCTCCCCCTGAGAACCCCAGACCCATTCTTCCATTGCATTCCCCAGGATCTAGTGGAACCTGACAGCGCATAGGATTCCCTTTTGCCCTTTTTGGACAACTAGGTCGTCAGGGTCCCAGATGGCCTACTACTTTGTGGCTTTTCTTGCCATAGAAAGCATCCCTTCTCTCCTAACTTGGTCTCTGAACAGTCCCCGACAGCGTGAATCGCTGCCAGATCCCATGGTTGGGTGGCTTATACTAAGTACCCAGAGAAGCACACACTGGCTTGCTGTCAGACTCTGGAACACCATGGAAGGTCCAAGGGCCTCCTCTGCCAGGGAAGCCTTTCAAGGAGTCTTGTCCATGGAGTAAATCCCATATTCACTTTGCAGTGTCTACTAGTGGCCCTAAGACGGCTTTGTGCTACCTGCCACATTTACGTTTCAGCCTGCTGACGCCAGCCAATGAGCTCTGCTTCAGAGCGGTCAGTTAGGTAGGACAGGGACTTACCAGCTCCTCAAAGGGATCCATTCAACATTGCCAAGCTCTTCATTACATGTTTTGTGTATATGTATATGTCAGGGAACCCGAGCTGATGTCTGCTTTGGGGGTCTAAAGACACCACCACTTCCCCCAGACCCAGATTCTGTGAGGGAGTCATTTTCTTAGCAGTACATCCCAGCAAGCACCCTGGGATCACAGCCATGTTTCAGAAGATAAGCCTGAGTCTCACGGATCTGTTAGCTCCCGGCATTGCTTGAGTCCATCCCTCCCCAGTAGTTAGATGCCGATATATTCCTGTCTTGTGAGATTGTCTTGAGATGATGGGAAACCCTTCTCTGACCTTCCTTTCTTCTTTTCTCCATACCAAGAACCTTTTTCCCTGCTCCATACCCGGGGTATAAAACATCCTTCCCCCTCCCTACCCTCTGAATATGTGGTAGATCAGGTACCCCCACTGTGTTCCCCCAAATCCTTGGGAGCAGGATCTCCCTTTCTCCAGACTCATTCCCCCTTTCTTTTCCCTCTTAGTGTTGTCTGAATAAAGTGTGTTTCCTTTGTGTTTTTTAAATGGACATTTTCAATGAAAAAAACACCCAAAAAAACCAACTTGAGGTCTCAGCCTCATTTGTGTGTCACCACTTGTTGTCCTGGGATCTAGGGATGTCTGTCCCTCTCATCTTCCTCACTGCTGAGATCTGCAGATCTTCCAGCAAAGAGTCCTAAGAGCTCTCCTTGCAGGATCTGGTGTCTGTCTGCCCATCCCCACTTCATTGCTGGATCTTCTCCTCCGGATTCTGCCTCCTCTCATGGCACTGGATCCTCTGTGTAGGCTTCTGAATTTACTTCTCCATTCCCTCCAGAAACCTCCAGCTCTCCCCAATGACTTCTACCCTTTACCCCAGGCCAGCCCTTGCCGAGATGTGAAGATTTACCAAAATCCCTGGGATCCACTGTGTCCTGATAACAATCCCCCAATTGTTCCCTGGATTCCTCTTCCCACTGATTTCCTGCCCTTCCCCCACACACAAACCCTTGGACCTCTCTCAAGACAATCCCTTACCTCTGTTGAGGGCCCAACATAATCTGTCACATATCTTCAAAGGCTCCCTTCCTTTTCCTCCTAAATTCAACTTGACTACTCCCTACAATTAAGGTAACTGTTTTCCAAACCAAACATCCGGGCACCTGTCCAACAAATTCGTGTAGCTTATGTGATTCTGTTTTTATGAGACGATGACGATTCGCATCACATTTAGCTTTACTTTTAATGCATTACCCCAACTAGAAATAATAAAGCAACAAATCAGGATTGTTCCAGAAAATCTTTGGGGATAATAAAATGAGCTCCCTCCCCTTTTCTGGGGCACAGCTTAGATTAAAACCCCACAGAAAGGATAACTACACTTCTCTGTGTTCCTGTGCTGTTCCTTTTATCCCTCTCCTCCGGTTCCTCCATATCCACTCATCTTTCATCCTATAGCCTCTTCCCCATCATCTCCCATTTCTTCTACAGGGGGACTCCCCCAGGGCTGGTAGCCCAAAGCTGCTGCTACAGCCGCCATGGGGGGTTGAATTCCTCGTCCCCCAATACAGGTAAGTATTCATCCCTCCTCAAATCAAGTCGGCTGTATTCTCTGCTTACTCCAGCCTTCCCACGCCCATGCCTGGTATTTCCCCAGGCAACCAGGAATGGAAGCAGGGGAAACAGGAAACAGAGAATAGGTAAGGCCCCGCCCATCCCCTACCAGCTGCCCACCACCTCTGTCTGTCTCTTTTCCTAACATCACTGTCAGCTCCTTCCTCTGAAATCTTATTTTCCAAACTGGACGCCAGCTCCTCTCCAAAATTCTTGTACCTAATATCCTACAAGCCTTGTTCCACACTGGTTCAATTCTGGTACTTCCTTCAGCACTGTCTAAGGAGTTTCAAGTTTGGACATAGTGCTAATGGTTCCAGCCTCATACATACCCTATCATGTGTCCTTCACTATGTAAGAGCCAGACAGACCTGGAAGAGTCTGATCTTAATTCTCACTTCAGTACCTCTATAACCCACTCTCCATCTCCCCGCTACCTACCAGGTCTGCCAGTGAGGAGCAGGTCTTGTCACAGGACGGGTATGGGGAGGAACCCATGCACACAGTTCCTCCACAGGCACAGGCCCCGCCAGCCCAGTACTGGACAATGGCTGGGGACATGTTCAACGCCAGGTTCATTCGAAACTTGCAGGAACGTCGCAGCACCAGGCCTTGGTGATGGCAACCGCCGTCACACCTTCAAAGTCAGTATTATTTATCACTCTACAGGAGATAGCCAAAGCCCACCCTCATAATAGATGTATTCATTCATTCATTCATTCAACAGGCTTTCTTCTCCGTGCTAAATCATTTGTATCTTATTTTTAACCTGAGCAATAAAGTATTTATTTTTATCACGAGAGCTGCTGAGAAACTTAATTGTTGTTATTGCAATCGCTCCCCACTCTCCTTGCACCCAGTTCAGCCCCATCCTCGTCCAGCTTTTTGCGCAGGCACCCCGCCTTTGGGAGCAGAGTTCGCGGCCGCTAATTTACTGCGCAAGCGCTCTACGGCAGCCGCCGATCTGGGGAGCGCAGGCGCACTTAACTGCAGACCCGGCTCCTCAGCGCCTCCCTGGAACCCGCCGCAGTGCGCAAGCGCGCAACATCTCCGTTTCCCTCCCTTCAGTCCCTCGCACCCCCCCCCTTTCCCCTTCAAGAAGCCGGCTCCGGGGCGCGTTCACCCCGTGAGGAGGCCGAAGGCCGCACTCAGGAGGCGCGCTCTCTACTCCCGGAAGATCATGTACCAGACCAGCAGGGGGGCGGCCCGGCGTCTCGGCCCCTGCCTCCGGGCCTACCAAGCTCGCCCCCAGGTGAGAGCAGGGGGAGGGAGGCGAAGGGGTGGGGAGAGACCCTCCTCGGAGCCGGTGCGTGGGGCGGAGCGTGCTCCCCGTTCCGCGCAGGCGCGGTGATGTCCCACCGCCCCTTCCCACCTGTGCCAGGTGGCGCGCTGGAGGGCCCGGGGTCGCGGGGACCAAGGGGGCGGCGCCGTCAGCCCTGGCGCTCTCGGGCGTCCTTTCTCCCGGGTCTGGGGTGGGCGGCGGGGTTGGAGGTCCGGCGGCGGGGCGCATCCGCACTTCGCCCGCGACTCCGCGGTTACCTGTGCCTGGAGGTGATTTGAAGGGCAGGGGGTGGAGAGGTTCGCAGCCTGGCCGTGGCGCCACCCTGGAGTTCCCAGGTGCCGACTAGACAGACCTGCGGGCGCGCTGTGCAGCCAGCGCATCTTGAACCCGGATAGCGGTCCTGGCAGGAAGGCCGGCCCGGGTGGACCCGGTTCGGGCCCCTGCGCCCTGGCTGGCAAGATGGCCACGCCCCCGGCGGAGTCGGCGCCTGGGGGACACCGTCCGGGACAGAGGTACCCACGCGGCCTGCTCGCCTTCCCGGGAGTAACACCCCTGGGGGTTCCTGGGGAAGCGGAGGGACTCGGGTCAGGCCTGACTTTGGGTGACCTCCTCTTCATCGCCATTTCAACGTCGGTAAACCAGGGGGAGTGAGGTCCAGCCTTTAACAGTCTCGGGCCTGTGTCGGTGGGACCCGAAATGATAATAGCTCACATTTGTTTATATATTACTTTATAGGTCGCAAGGTTTTATTACATTTATTATCTTACATAGCCCTCATAATAACTCAGTGTGGCTTCGTCATCCTCATTTATAAGAGAACATTTGTAGGAAACTGAGGCATAGGGAATGAGTGCCTAAGGATACATGGTAGAATCGGTACTCAGGGAAATGTCTCCTATTCCAGTTGAATGTGTTTTTTTCCCTCTATACAACATCTGCCTCACACACTTCATTGTGGAGTTGTGTTACTGGCCCCATCATTTCATCCACAGTGCAATAAAATTTGTTTTTCATTCATTTGTTCATTCTTCAAACATGTACATGATCCTTGCTATGAGACAGGTGGAACTGTCCCCAGACAGTATTGGAATCTTAAACAAATGAAAAAGTATTTGCTAATGTTTTGGGGAGGTGCTTGTCATAGGAAACTGTTTCCTCCTGGAGATGGTGGTGAATCCATCCCATTTCCCTCTAGTAATTCCATCTCTTCTGTCCGGAGGAGCAGATGGGACTGGAGACGTGTTAAGGAGCACAGTTTGGATAAAGGGGCATTAGGTCGCCAGATCCTTACCTTTTTCCCTTTTGTTCTTCCTCCTTAGGACCAGCTTTCTCCATGGGCTCTGCCATTTCCACCCCTGTGGCCACACTCCACCACGACTACTTCTCCATCTTCTCCTCCTCTTTGGTCTCCCCCACCCACAGCCCCCCCCACCCCACTGCTCCCCAGGGCTCTCCCACTACCTCTTCCTCAGGTCCCAGCCCTCAGCTCACCATGGGTGGTTCTCCCTCCAGGAAAGGGGGAGGAGGGACCAGGACCTGAGTTGCATAGCGGCTGCCTGGATGGGCTTCGGAGCCTATTTGAGGGACCTCCCTGCCCCTACCCTGGAGCTCTGATACTTTTCCAAGCCCCTGGGACCTCCCGCCCTTCCCCTGCCACTCCATCAGGAGATCCCAGTATGGAGGAGCACCTGGCTGTCATGTATGAGAGACTGAGACGAGAGGTAAGTCAGTCCGGAAGTGGTCTTTATCCACATTGGGAAGGAACCTAGGTAGTACTTGGAAATAGAGGGTTAGTCAACTGGATTCTTGCTTGGCACCACAAGGCAAGCATAGAAGTATGTTACAGACATTTCCCAAGGAAGAGTCTCCTCAGTTTGGATTAAGGGAAGTTAAACAGCACGGAGGTGATCTTTCACTCGGGGGAATAAGGAAGCACCAAAAATAGGAAACTGAGAAATAGGATCATGTTTTCTTTCCCACCGGGCTGACGCCTTCTTCTTCACCTAGCTCCCCAATCTCTTCCTTCACTCCCATGACTACACTCTCTACTCATCGGATGTGGAATTCATCAATGAGATCCTGAACATACATACCAAGTGAGAATCCAGGCATGGGTGGGCCTTGGGGAGGAAAAGGATCCAGTGTATATACTTGACCCTTTTCACATACTAGAGAACATCTTAGGCTGCTTCTCTACAACTGTTCCCCATTCCTCATGTAGTGGCC
Source organism: Rhinolophus ferrumequinum (assembly GCF_004115265.2). NCBI lineage: Eukaryota > Metazoa > Chordata > Mammalia > Chiroptera > Rhinolophidae > Rhinolophus > Rhinolophus ferrumequinum. Next base: position 1,266,956 of record NC_046286.1, read on the forward strand.
AGTTTGGTTTCCTGATTCTGCCATGAGGTTTCTTTCCCATCCCTTCTTCACAGGGGCCGGACATGGTATATTCTGTCACTGACCCTCTGCCGCTTCCTGGCCTGGAACTATTTTGCACAACTTCAGTTGGAGATTCTACAGCTAACTCGCCACCCTGAGAACTGGACCCTGCAAGCCCGCTGGCGGCTCGTGGGGCTGCCCATCCATATGCTCTTTCTGCGTTTCTACAAGCGTGACAAGGAAGAGCTTTACCGGTAAGAAGGGAAGAAGGACCCACACTACGGTCAGTGTCCTAATCATACCCTTTTAGGATTGATGGTCTGTTCTCGCAGACAGTCCTTCACCTGCCTGACTTGACTGCAGGCTCCTTGTTCTAGTCTACTTCAGTGTAGCAAAAATAGGGACTGGGAGTGTATTAGGAAAGCTCTGAACTGAGCTTTTCTTCATGTATATTACCTGGCACATTGTAGGTATTGGTTTACTTATTGAACAGGTGAAAATTCCCGTCTCATAGTTGAGTCTCACAACCTTAGGTAAAGCACCTGGTAAATGTCTGGCCAAGTAGAATCCCAAGAAATTGTTAGGCTTGCCCCACACCAGCAGTTCACAAACTTTGCTGCACAGTGGAATCATCTAAGGATCTTTTAAAAATATGGATATCAGACGTTCTGATTTAATTGGGACAGGGTGCAGCCTGGGTATCAGGATTTTTCGAAGTTCCCCAGGTGATCTAATAGGTAGCAAAGTTAAGGAACTACTAATTTAAGCAAATGCTTGAGTTAAACTGTGAGATCAGTCACCTTCTCCCCGGTAAGCCTCTTCCTTCACCAGGACCTATGACGCCTATTCCACCTTCCACCTGAATTCCAGTGGCCTCATTTGTCGCCATCACCTAGACAAAGTGAGTCCTAGGGCTGGGTGGAGCGGAGCAGGGCAAGGGGCAGCCCATCCTGCTAACTGGCAGTGACCTCTCTCTCTGCAGCTGATGCCTTCACACTCACCCCCAACGCCTGTGAAGAAACTGCTCGTGGGAGCTCTGGTGACTCTGGGGCTGTCAGAGCCAGAGCCCAACTTACACCTGTGTCCCAAGGCCTGATCAGGAACTGGGGTGGGGGCCGCACTGAAGACCTTGCTACGCACAAGAGGAGGAAGTGGAAGCGGCCAAGAATCTCGGGCCAGCTTCCTCCCCTCTTCTCTCTCCTTCCTATTTCATGTTGTGGAAAGCTGCTGTGTAATTAAACTTGTAAATAATAAAGTCTAAATGAAAACCTGAGATCAAATTTCTGTGTCTCTCTGGATTCCAAAAGTTGCCACCGCTTTATTCCAAAAATATTTTTATTAATAGATATTAAATAATGTACAGAAGGAAAAGGAGCTGGTGTCGGGTTCTGGCTATGGCCCCTTCTCTTCACCCTAGCTCTTCTCGTGTCTTGCCTGTTTTTTTGGGCATTTTCTTAGCATGGGGATCTTCTAGCTCCTTGGCCTTATAATAGTGGGGAGCCACCTCCAGAAGCCAACTGCTCTCAATCTCCAGTACCTAGAAGGGTAGGAAAAAAATCAGTAGGGTTCCCGTCTTTCCAGCCTGGATTCTAGTGTGTGTGGGATCGAAATGTTCTCCTGTTCCCCGTCTGACTACAGGGCTGGGGAGAAGGTGCAGGGCTCTCATACTATGTACCCCAGGGCTGTCATACCTCTACATGGTATGCAGGGTCCCAAGTAGGCTATCCCTAAAAAACGCTGAACGTAAAGACTAACGTACACTTAGGACAGAGACCATATCTGCTGTTCAGCTTTATCACCCCAGCACCTCAAACACCAAGACAGTAGGCATTCAAATAGTTAACTGAATGACTATACAATCCTCAGATGTCAGGAGATGCCAAGACAGCTGTTAGAATGTCTGTCTGTTTTATCCTACCTTAAGCCAATGTGTTTTCCTCTTTCTCTGCCAGTCGCAGCTACGTGAACCCGGGGCTTTTAGCTTGCCAGGATACCACCCGTCCCTGCACCACCTGCCTGGGCAGGGGATGGCCCCTCACCTGTCTCATGAACTCCTTGGTGGTCAAGACAAGCTCGTGGTACAGCAACCAGCGTGGCTGTTCCTCAAAGAGGGAAGAGTTGGGGTGAATGAATACTGTCTGCTGCTGTTTCACTGTGCGATAGCCACTCCGAGTCAGCCGTGCTGTGTGGTAGAAGTAGCCAGCAGTGATGGCCTAAGGAGCAGGCAGGAAAGACAGTCAATGGGAACCCACAGCCAGGGGCCCTTAGCACTCACTACCTTTCCTTTAGTTCAGACTGCTGGAAAACTAGAAAGGCGAGGAAGCACCCACAGTGGTCTGGGAAGAAGGCAGAGTCTCAGGCTGGGGGGGGTTGCCTCAGGCCCCGGACAGACATGTGCTCCTTGGGAGACACTGGGTGGACAGCACTGGACTGAAACACTGACCTTGCGTACACGGATATAGTCCCCCTGGCAGGAACTGAGACCAACTTCCACACGTTCCAAGAGGCCCTCCAGCTGTTCCCGCACATCACGGGCTCGGCGCATCGATCTGAACTGGACAAAGTTCTCATAGCACCACTGGGAAGAGTAACCACTCTCAGCCCACTGTGAAGAGGGTTAAGGGGTGGGGGGTTAGTATACTGCAGGACCAGAGTCCCCGATGTCTCCCTCATTCCCACTCACCCAAGCCCAGTGACCTGTGTATAAACGTTTAGCAGAACCAAGTGGTCCCCACCAGGGAGGAAGAAGTTGACACGGGCATTGTCGGCATGGACGACCTTGTCCTTGGGTCGGTAGAAGATGGAGTTGTTGACAGACAGCATGGCAGCCACTGTAAGAATCTCCTCTGAACAGCTGTACCTGGGGCAGGACGGGAAAAAGTCTGAGAGTTCAAAGGAAGAAACAGAACACACACTGGGGGAAAAGTTTCCTCCAGCTCGTGCTTTGTGATGGACGTGCCCTGACGTAGGGACTGCTGATTAGGACAATGGCTACAGATCAGAGTAGATGGACTTGGTGGCAGCGGCAGCGGTACAGGGGTCAAGGAGGCGGGAGCCACAGAGGACAGTTTACAGAGCAGGGCTATCCCCAGAGGAAAGGACGAGGCCACCTCTGAGGGTTCTGCAGCACACAGGTCTGCATCCCAGGCATCAGGAAACGCGGCACCTCCTCTAAGTTCACGTAATGACTTCTGACCACAGCTGCATCTAAATGTTCCAGTCTGAAACCTTAGGGACAAGACGCCCCAGAGCAGCCCTCGCTGAGCATTCCTCACAGATGGAAAATCTTCCACTTCCGTTCATGACCCCCAATTTTCCATGTTTGTCAATCTTACCCATTTGATTTCATGATCAAGGATAGCAGGGTGTCTTACCCTCGTGGGCCGCAAAGGGCGCAGCGAGAGTTCTCTAATAACTTGTTGCTTGTTAAAGAATTATATGGTAGAGACAAAAACAGCAAGATAACAAGGATGGCCCCAGACACAAGAGGAGGCACAGCCAGTTTGTGGGCTAGGGGCTGGGCAGGAATTGGGGGCTTACTTCTCAGAAGCCAAGATCATTTTAGATAGCATGGGGTCCACCGGCAGCTCTGCCATCTTTCGACCAGACTAAGGAGAGGAGAGGACAGAGAGTTGATGCCAGTCATCCCTCAGATGTCCCTCCACCACTCAAAGGGTCTCCCTAACCCCTCCAACTTGCCCCAGCCCGCTGCCCTCCCACCTCACCGTGGTGAGCTCCCCAAGGTGGTTGAGGGCTCCCAGAGCATACAGCTGCTCCAAAGCCAGCAGTAGGGTCTCATACGGTGGAGGGTCCAGGAAATCAAAGTGCATGAGGTCATGGATCCCTGCAGGGAGATGTGAGGGGTCCCACAGAGTCCCTTCACAAGGACCAGTGACTCCAGCCCTACCTCCCTCCTCTCAGAAGGACCGGGGATCCCATCACCTAAGCTCTTGAGCAGCAACACGACATTGCCCAGGCTGGTCCTCTGGATCTCTGGAACCGTGGTTTCCTCCAGCTCGTGCTGATAGGCCCAGGCCGTATATAGGCGGAAGCACTTCCCTGCAGCCACCCGGCCTGCCCGACCAGCTCGCTGATTGGCTGATGCCTGGAAAGAAAGGAGGAAGACTGGCTGACAACTGGGCAAGGAAAAACAGAAGGTAGTATTTCTCATGCAAGAAATCTGGAGGATGTGGCCTGCTTTCTCTCCATCCTCTAAGCAGCCCCACAGGCTTCTGAGCCAGACCTTCCTGTGGGCCCACTCCAACTCGTGCCCCCCCAGAGCCCAGCGGACCTTGCTGCAGGGTGTGACCGTGAGCGACTCCATGCCCGTGCGGGGGTTGTAGCTCTTTTGCTTACAGAACCCTGGATCCAGCACGTAAATTATGCCCTCGATGGTAAGCGAAGTCTCGGCGATGTTTGTTGCCACAACCACCTGAGTGAGAAAACATGGGGTCACTCAGAGACCCTACCCACCGAGTTACCTGGAAAAAGTAATCCTGGAAGATTCAGAGTAGAGGAGTGGGGGCAGATAAGGGGCAGGAACAGAGGGATTAGTGCCCAAAGTCAAGAGGGGGGACAAGGCCAGTAGAAGGGTGAGGGAGAAGTGAGGGTCAGCAGGGGCACAACGTGGAAAGGAAATGGAGAAGAGGACTTACGGTTTTTCTCTGATGGGAGAGGGGGGTGTCCAGTCCCTGCCCCTAACTGTCCCACCAGCACTTTCATATCCACCCTCACACATTACTGCCTGCGCTAGCCTCCTCCTAATGAGCCTCCCTGCTTCTGCTCCTAGGCCCAGATGCTTGGCATCTAAATGGTTCTTTTAAAATGTGCACCTGTCACATCACTCCCCCACCCTCCAACGGCTTCCCATCCTGCCTGAGAATTACATCCAAGCCCCTGTGGGCGTCGAGTCCTCTGGCCCCTGGCTTCCTGCTGGGTCTCACCTCCCAGCACCCGTGCTCCACTGCCACTTGCTGGCCAGGTACAGTGCACTCCTCAGTCCCCACTCCTGTGTGACAGCTGCCACTCTGCGAGGAGCATCTTTCCCGGATACCAGCCCGGCTCCCTCCCTCACGCAGTTCAGGCCTTGGCTTCACTTTCACGTAATCGGAGAAGGAGAGGCCTTCCCTTCCCTACATGCCAAGGAAAAGGCCTTCCTGCCGTTTCTCAGCCTGCCCACCGAGAGTCAGTGTCCATCTTCCTTTACGGCATTGGTCACAAATTGACATCATGTATTTAATGTCCATTGTCTCCTGATTTACACTAGACTGTAAGCTCTATGAGGCTGGGGATTTTGTTTTGTTCATCACTGTAGCCCCACCCCCTAGAAGTGGACCTGGTAGGTAGAAGGAACCTGTCAAATATTTGTTGAATGAAAATTACATTTTTGCTCAAAATCCTTTGACTGCCATTCAATCACCTGAAGTCCAAACTCTTGCACTTGCCGTCAAAGGCCCTCCTGAATGTCAGCCCAAAGCTGGCGTTAGCCTGTGTGCCACTACTTTCCCACACGGACCTTCCCCTCGACCGGCCACTCTGACCTCAAACACACCTGAGGCCTTCCTCCGCCCTTTTTCTTAAAGGTGCAGATGAACCCCAGCTGCCAGCTCACCATGGGCTCCCCTTCTCTGCATCCCTGCAGGGTTACTTCTGGGTCAGCATCTGGCTACCTCATCCTCTCTCCTCTCTCCGGGGGAGAAGGACCGACTGCTGCTCAGTCCGGCAGCTGCAGCAGTGCCTAGGGGACACTTTGCGCAGGGCAGGCACGTTCTCTCTCCCCTGCGGGTTGTGTGAACTACAGGGTGAGGGGGGTATTGTCTCCAGCTTACCTTGCGGGCCCCAGGGGGCGTGGGCTGGAAGATGCGCGCCTGCATGTCAGAAGGCAGGTTGGCGTAAATGGGCAGCACCAGGAGCTCCCTGATCTTAGAGCCCAGGCGACGGCAGCGATCCTGCAGCATCTCGCAGGCAGCCTCAATCTCCTCCTGCGTGTGGGGTGCGCAGAGCAGCATGGGCCCGAGGCACAGAAGGCTGCCCCGCCAGCCCCACCTTCCCCTGGGCCCACATATCACCCTCCTCGTCCCCCTCCCTCACCTGTCCTGTCAGAAACACCAGGATATCCCCAGGTGGCTGGGTGACGTGGATCTGTAGCACAGACACGACACAGGCTTCCAGGTAGTCAGCCTCTGGAGCCTGCAGAAGGGGACGACAGGGGGATCAAGAAGGCCACTTGCTCAGGCAAGCCTCTTGCTCTCCTTCCAGCTCTACACACTTTACCCCATTTCCCCTCTAGCTCTCCATTCCGCCCTTCCGTCCGTGGACGACCGTCCCCGGCTTCATGCCGCACACCTACGCCCCCTCCCTGAGACGGCACCTTGGTATAGAAGATGTCAACTGGAAACCTGCGTCCAGGGATTCGGAAGACGGGGGCGTCATCAAAGAAGGTGGAGAAGCGGGCCGTGTCCAGGGTGGCGGAAGCCACCAGGACCTTGAGCTCAGGTCGGAAGCGAGCAACGTCTTTGATCAATCCAAAGAGAATGTCTGTGTGGAGGGTCCGTTCATGGGCCTCATCCACCATTACCACCCTGGGGAAGGGACAGGCAGCAGTGAGTGAGGAGAGCTGGGCAGTGCAGGAGCGGACACTAGGGTCAACTGGACGAGCGGACAGATGGAGGCAAAGAACCCAAGGGTGAACGCGGGAGGCGGGGGCTCCGGGAGAAGCCAATCACCCCAGTTAAGTAAGACCAACAGAACGCTGGAGAACACCAGGGCCCATGGTCTGAGGCCTATCTCAGCTTGGGCAGACAACAGCAGCCAAGATCTGGAAGTTGGCCAGGCTGGAAGTTGAGGCCAGGACAAGTCAAACACCCCCTCTGGGTCAGAGTCAAGAGTCTATAAAGGCAGCAGAAGGAACGGATCTGTTTTAAAGAGGAAAATGTGAGGGAAAGGACTATTTCAATAAGGCTGGATGCGCCAAGCTGGCAGGGGAGGAACAGATGGACCTCTGCCGTCATGTCTGAGCAGCCCAGAAGCACCCAGGCTCCTCGGGGATGCTGCACCCCCTGCTGGCCCTCCTGCCCCTTCTGGAGAGAGGGCCGGGTGAGCCTCTCTATCCCAACCTTGGAGGACTCTGCAGGCTTCTCGGTCTCCTCCTAGCTCAGCCACATGTGTGCCACCTTCTTTCTCCTTGCTCTAGTCTTTGGATTTCTGCATGGCAGCCAAGCCTGTAGGAGCTCACCCTGCACCTGAACCCTTTGTGCTTAAACCTGACCATGATGGGGAAGTCCCCAGCTGACTCAGGCTGGGGTTGATGGGAAAGTCCCATGCCCCAAACACTCGCACTGGCTAGCCTTCCAAGGTTCTCAGAGATTTCTGGACGAGATGTGAAAGATCAAATCATATTTGTCCTACTGCTGCACTGTGATCTTCTAGGACCAGAAATTCACAGCCCCTTAGGAGCTGAAAAGGCACATACTGCTCAGCTGACCTGACCCCACCCGCACCACGCATGACGCCTTCTCCCCTCAACACATGCTCATTACCAACCCCTGCTTGGTCACTGCCAGCAGTGAGGACTCACTATCACAGACCAAGCCACCAGGGAACAGACACTGACAGCCCCTGCCATCTCTGCCCCTCTATGGCTTCTTGGCAGTGAGCTGAAATTCGTCCCCCACGTTACCTCCCCCATGGTTCCTAGATGTGCTCTCTGGGGCACATAAAAGAAGTCTCATCCGCTTTCCCATGTAACAGCGCTTTACATATCTAGAGGGAAGCAGGGTGTCTCCCCTGAGGTCCTCCCCTCTAAGCTGAACATTCTAAGTTTCTTCAAGTGGTCTTCACGTGGCTTGTCAAGTCCCCACCACAGCACCCCACCACCCTGGTTGTTTTCTAAACTCTGGACACAATTGGAACGGGAAGGAGGGGCTTTCTCTGCAGTATCTTCTACCCTCCAGTCCCATCTCTATGGTACCTGGAAGTCAGCTCTAGGGCTGCCAGAACCATAAAGACTCAAGAACCAGTGGATTAATCAGAAGACAGTGGCCAAACTGACTGGGTGGGAAGAAAGCAGAGGAAGGCCAAAGACTAAAGGAGTCACAAGAAGGCACTAGAGGAGGAGGGCAGCAAACCGGGGGGAAGAGAAGGTGGGTGGTTCTCCCCTGGGAGACGGGACCTTGTGCATACCTGTAACTTGCAAGGTCAGGCTCAGAGAGGAACTCTCGGAGAAGCATGCCGTCTGTCATGTAGCGGAGGACGGTTCGCTCTGAGGTGCAGTCCTCAAAGCGGATGCTGTAGCCAACCTGTCAAGGGTGCCATCAGTGACACACAGTGGGCTGGTGCTCCCTGAGGGAGTGCAGGGCTGGGGACGAGGGGCCAGTACCCGGCCTGTGGTGCAGGGCCCTGAGGGCAGTGTGGCTGAGTCCCAGACCCTTGGGGCTCCCCTCGCCCCGCAGTCCCCACACATCTCACCTCATTGCCGAGCTTCACTCCCATCTCCCGGGCCACTCGGGCAGCCACACTCATAGCTGCCACTCTCCTGGGCTGAGTGCAGGCAATCTTCATACTCTTCTTTGTATAACCCTGAAATGACAAGGAGAAAGAAGAAGAAGAGATCGTCCCTTTGCTAAATATGGCCCTGGGGCCCAGGACAATTCAGAGAAAGAAGGGAGAAAGGAGGGAACAGACAGAAGCTGAAACCCAGACCAGGGCAAACGGGATAGCAGACCCGGGGCCCTCAAAGGAGTGCTCACCTGGTCCTGACAGTCCTAGGCCTTTGGGGAGTCAAGTTCAGGGCACAGCTAGGTTTCAGTTAGGAAAGGACAGACCAGATGGGGCAGACCCAGAAGCAGTGGGGAACAAAGTAAGGTAAAAAAGCAAGACAAGTCCTTTTACTCCTTGCTTTTGGACCCTGGAGGGGAGTAGAGGCCGAGCTAGACTGGACTATGGGGTCCACGTTCACACCCCACCCCCACCATCTATCTGTTCCTTTCCAATGTAAACATACTGAATGGCTACCAGGCAGGGACATTGTGGCAGGAAGTGAAAACAGAAACATGAAAAGGATATGGTCCATATTCTCAAGAACCTCACCATTTAGTGGAAAAGACGCAATGACTAAAATGAAGGTGAGTGACTACTGAAAATATCACCTAAAACGAGCTGACTGGACGGTGCTCGTCCATGGGCGGTACCCGGCAACCCGGGGGGTGGGGGCCATACCTCCTCAAAGAGATACTGTGGGATCTGGGTGGTCTTCCCTGAGCCTGTCTCGCCCTCAATGATGAGGACCTGGTGATTAGCGATAGCAGCCAGGAGCTCCTCACGAAAAGGGAACACGGGGAGGCTGCGGCGGACGGCCTGGATGGACTCCTTCTGCTGGGCCTGGTTGGGGACAGGGGGAGCTGACGGCTCCTAAGAACAGAGAGGAGCATGAGTGTCAGGGCCAGCTGCCCACGCCCGTCAGAGTGTGCCAGCGCTGTCCCTCTCACCTCGTCGCCCTGGAGCTGAGTGGCCCGGACAAACTCGATGGTCTCCTCCTCCTCCAGCACCAGCTGATACTCAGGCTCCTGCGGGGTGGCATCTCGGGCCCCGAACTTCAGGGATGCAGCCCCCAGCCGGGCCTCCTCCCAGCGCCGCTGCTCCTCCCCAGGGGCGCCCGATTCCTCCTCCACTACATCCACAGCTCGCGCTGGCTGTAGAGAGAAGGACGTGTGAGCACAGAGGCTGCCCTGTCTGCCCAGGCCCCTCGCCCACTGGGAAAGGGGACAAGGAAGGGGCCAGCCACGGCGCCGACAACTTCCCTCCCCTCAGCTTGGGGACCAGAGCTGAAGCAGACACCCCTCTGCCTCACCTGTCCTCGGGTCTCCTCTGGCATGTGGTAGCGATTGGTGGCCTCCAGCTTCTCCTGCTCCCCGGCTGCCCGGTACTCCCGGGCCAGATCCCGCACTCGCCGCTTGTACTTGAGCTCCCGCCGCTCATGGCGGCTCAGCTCCACATCCCCAAACAGGAACTCCTCATCTGCCAGCTCGGCCTCCAGGTCCTCAAGCTTTTCCCGCTCCCGCTTAGCCAGGTACTCTCGGCGGGATTTCTTCCGCAGCTCAGGGACCTGGGTCAGCATGGGCAGTCAGATCCTCATCTTGCTGGGACAGCAGCCCCTTCCCCTACCCAGCCGTAAAAGTGACAAACTCCCTGACAGGCCAGCACAAGAGCCTGAGGACGTGACCTCTGCCTCCCCTCGGCCACGCCTCACTGATGCTGGGCCCCAGCCGGGCCCCTCTGAAGGCACTTGGAACCCCACACTCCCTTCCAGCAGCAGGGTCCGTGGGAAGGTTCTTCAAAGCAGCTTCAACAACTTTGTCAGTATAATACATTAGGGCAATTATTTGGATATTTTACATTTTAATCTTACTATTTTATTCAACTTAGTGAAAAAGGGGAAACAAAAGGGCTGATCCCAGCATTTAGAAGCACAGGTCTTAAACTGAAAACACCCGAGACCACAGGAAACCACTGGATGTGCCAGCAGTAGCTAAGTTTCAGCCTGTTAGATGCTCCCTGCTCTTAAACTGAATAACTATAGTTTGGGGAAGAGGAAAAATAAATTATAAACAAAAGGCTGGCAGAACAGCATCAGAGGATTTCTGTAAGGCAAGATGTAATCAGGGATGCTGAGTCTCTGGGACTAGCCCCCTCCGTGTGCCACGTGTCTTCCACACGTTTCCCTTGACACACCCTTTTCAGGACACTCTGTAGATGACAGAAGACTGGCTACATCCTTAAGGCCTTTCTCGGCTCTCGCCACAACTCTTCCCTGTGATCAAGACCACGGTCCCTACTGCACTAGCAAAACTCCGACAAAGCCCTCTCTTTGGGGGCTCCAATTCTATTTAAGTGCTTGGCTTTTCCTGACTGTTCTGTGAGGACTTGAAATGGAGTTTATGCTCATGACTAATCTGAGTACCAAACACTCCTGCAGCCTGTAGGGTTAGGCAGATGGATGTCTTTTTTAAAAAGGGGCAAAAAAATCATGGCAATTGCACATCAAAAAGAATACCGATATGCAATTGTAAATACTGAAAAATAAAAAAATTCATGAGTACCATGTGACACACATACAAAGAATGGGGGGAAAAAAACCTGTCACCAGTGAGGAGACTTTTACACCTACATTCTTACTCTGAAAATTAGTAATTCAAAGGAAGCAAACATTTGTCCTGCTTGTTAAGGAGGAATTGTAGCACATTTCTAGTTGCTGAGGAAAAGCTCTTTTTTATACCAGAAAGCTAGTTAATAAATATAGAAGGAATGTCAGAACCCCCCAAAATCACCATTTTGCAATCCCCACTGAAATAACTGATTCTGCAAAGGCTCAGCAGAGCTTGCTAAAACCATTAGATGACAGGCTGTTGGCAGAAAGGAAATCTGCAGCAGCAGGCACACAACTGGACAGCATGTCCCCTGATGGGTCACCACGAGAAGTGCACATCACCACCAGGAGGTGTTGCTGCCACGACTATTTGTTCTGAGTCTGCACAAACTTTAGACTCAATCTCCACTTTAAAGGAAGAACAGGGCACAGAAGAACTTAACACTGCAAGATAAGGATCATGTAAGTCCAGAATGTAGGACACGGTAGAGGAGACAGGAAGAGAGATAAAATGAAACAAACTTAAGAGCCCTAACAACCAAATGCAATGCATGAGCCCTTACTGGATTCTGGTTTGGAAAGAGCAGTCATTAAAGACATTTTGGGGGGAACTGGGGGAACTTGATTGTAGACAGGTATCTTAGCTGACACATGTTCATCTTCTTGGGTGTGACAATGGCACAATGGTTTTAGGGGGGAATGTCTTTATTCTTAAGAGGTATACGATGGTGGGATAAAATGCCATGATGTCTAAAACTCTTTTTTTTTAAATGGTTCAAACAAAAAACAAGCCCACATTTACATAGACATTGCAAACACAGCACATGCAATTTTTGAATCCAAATAGTCTGTATGAGGTTTCATTATACTATTCGTTCAATTCCTATTTGTTCGAAAGTTTTCATAGTTGAAAAAGAAAAAAGTTAAATTCAGGCAAATAAAAAACACTACGCCTGTGCTGAGAGGTGTCTCAGAGGTTTCTGACTACAGTCGTTCTGTGGGGTGGTACATGAGACGGATTGGTCAGGAGAGACCTGAGGGCCACTAGGCCATTCTTAGGACACCAAGAGTCTCAAAGCGCTTCTGAAAAATCTAAGTGTGACCTTACTTGAGAAGACCAGGCCTTTGGAGAATTGCCTACCCTACGTAGACACATCAGAACAGGTCCAGCTCACCAATTACAAGGGCTCTGCTCCTGTGCAGTGACAAGACCCATCCAGGAAAATGGAGGGAGATCACAAGGCCACATGGGGATGGAGGGACTGGGTGGTAGGAAGGCACTAGGACATGGTGGGCCCCGAAGCTGAACAGTCAGCATAAACCTGGGCAGTGGGACAGCAGCCCTGCCCTTGCCCGCCAGCCAACCCCTTGACCTTCCAGCTACTTCTGATTACATCTGGTTAAGTATCACATTTCTCTCACTAACATACAGTATGATTTGATCCAAAAGAGTCAAGGAGGATTTGCGAGTAGCTCCCTTCCCCTCTAACTCCAGTCCACCTTCAGCAGAGTCCTGTCAACCCAGCGCCTCCTCCAGAGACCCGAGCCCCAACAGCTCCCCCACCACACTTCCTTTGTATCCTTTCTCCCTCCCTCTAACCATGCCACCAGAAAGTCTTTCCTTTTGTTTTCTGCTCTTGGCTTCCTGGGCACTGGGACTCACCATGGCTTTCCGGTCTTCCTCAGCCATCTTGAGGCGCTTCTGAGCCTCTTCATAAGCCTAGGAGAAGAAAGCAAGAGAGGAGGGATGTGAGGCCAAAGCACCCACAGCCAGAGCCATTCCCCCTCTAGAATTATAAGGATCATTCGGATGTCCCCTAGCACAAAGAAATGTCCCTTCTCGGTGAGGAATCTCTCTAGCAGAGGGCTGCCGTAGCCAGAGGACCCAGAGGGGTTCTCTCACCAGAGGTGAGCATACCACTGGAGGCATCTCCTGTTTCCCCAGAAATCACTCCCTCTGCATCACGCCCACCCTGTTTGACCCAGGGATCATCCTGGGGATGACAGAATGCGCAGCTCCTATGCACCTTCTTGTCTGACCGCTCCAGGACATTGCGAGTCCGGTCCTTGTCCCGCTGCCGAACCCGCTCGGCGAAGGCATCACGTTCCTCCAGGTCCTGAAGGCGCTCTCGCTCTGTCCGCTCCCACTCATCCTCGGATTCCGGCTTCTCTGTCTGCTGTTTGCTCTCCCTGCAGCCCAGAGGGAGGATTAAATAAGGGCATCCAGAAGGTTTATCATCCTGTCATCCACCTGCCCCATCCTCTCTCACCCTGCTTCTGACTTACCCTCTGTTCCTCTTCCCTTTCTCAGAAACCTCTTCCTCCTCTTCTTCCTCCTCCTCCTGGCGTTTCTTCCGGAGGTGTTTCCGTTTTTTACGTTTCTTCTGGAGACTACTCCCAGCCCTACCCACAGTCTCCTCACTGCTCTCCTCACTGTCTTCCAGCAACTTATAAGATCGGTTCTTCTCTAGCAGGGCTCGGGCCTCCCGCTCGGCTGCCCGAGCTGGCTTTTCTGCCACTGCCTTCCGTGGTACCTGTCAACAGAGACAGGTAAGGGGAGGGGAGCAACTCCTGATCTCTTCATACCTACTTTGCCCTGTTCCCAATTTAAGGAATGACTTGATCTGAAACCAGCCTTCCTTCACTCTTCCCCATGGCTTCACACCATGTTCCGCCTAAAAGGGGCCTCTGAGCTTCTGAACTTCCTGTCAGTTATTCATTTAACAAACACTTATTAACGCCTGTCCCAGGCACCAGGTACTTGCTAAGAGCTAGGGATACAGAAATAAATGAAAGAGAAAAATCCCTGCCCTCATGGAGTTTACATTTTCAAACCCAATTCTCAATTGCTTAGCCTGTGCTCTTCCCAATGATTAAGTCAGTCCTTTTGTAGACACACTAGAAGGATTGCTCTGCAGAGGCCTGTCACAGGCCTGGCACTGTACCAGACTCCAGAATACTCTGGTGACAGATTAACATAAAATCCTCACCCTCGTATCACTTACATTCTAACCCCATCTCTTGCCAAGTACCATATGGGACAACCACCCCAAGCTACGTGCCATTCTCTGAACATGTTGAACACTTTCACTCTTACTATAAACTTTCTGAGCACCTGTCCTGTAAGGCACTCGATTAGGTGGTAGGAGCACAAAGACAAGAAATACAGTCCTGTCTTCCAGGAGCTCACTCCTTACCCCTTCTCTACCTGACAACTCCAGGGAATCCTTGGACGTGCTTTTCCTGATCACTACCCCCACCTACCATACTCCCACAACACTTCCTTCTACAGCCTCTCTTCTACAGCCTCACTATTCAAAGAGTGGTCCCTGGACCATCAGCATCAGCTGGAAACGTGTTAAGATTCGTTAGAAATGCAGAAACTAAGATCCACTCCCAGACCTACAAAATCGGAATCTGTACTTCAACAAGGGCCCTGGATGAGTCGTATACATGCTCAAGTTCGAGAAACACTGCTCTATAACACTTAACCGAACACATTTAAGCCCTCCTCGGTCTTCTCCACTGAGCTGGACGTCCAGTACGTAGCGCAGTACCCGCGCGACAGCGGACAGAGGACAAATGCTGTGAACTGAGCCTATGACTTAATTCCCGGATGGACCGTTAGCCCAGCCTCACCTGGAAAAATAACCTAGAGCCCTTCCCCTGCTCCACCCCCTCTCCCGCCGCTCCCACGGCGGGCCCCTCCCTTCCAGACACCTTGTTCCAGAGTCTCAGGGCGAAGTCCCGGGCCGGCCCGCTGAGGTCCAGGGTATCTGTGTCTCGCAGGCGCTGCACGAACTCCTCCGCTGAGCCGCAGCGCTGCGCGGTGCCGATCAGGAACTGGGCCACGTGCCGCTCGCTTAGCCCCAGCACCGAGTGCAGCTCGTCCTGCACCCAGCGCTCCAGCCCCGCCGGTGTCGCCATGGCGACCCGCGCTCCCGGTTTCCGGCCCTGAAGGGTCTCGAACAGCCGCGCCGTCTGCCGGGCGGGTCGGAGACCTGAAGGCCCGGGCTGGAGCCTCAGCTCCGCAAAGGAGCCACCTTAAGACGTTAGGGTTCGGTTTCCGACAGCCCAAAGCTGTCTTCCCCGGCCGGGGAGGCCGGAAACGGCCGCACTTTTCCGACGTAAGCACTACGGTGGCCGAGCGAGTTCAAACCTCGCGAAACCTTATCTGTGGCTCGGAGGAAATAATTTCACTTCCGCCGTACCGTGTCTCTCTGTCGCCCCTGATAGTCAGCCTCTGGCTGCTTCATTCATTCATTCACAATGCTGAACGCCTAATGTGTGCTAGACACAATTTTAGTCGCTGGGGATAGAACAAAGAACAAAACAAAAACCCTCACCAAATTTACGTTTGACGGGGAGGAGGGAAGATACATAATAAATAAACCATGTAAGTTCTATGGAGCCAAAATTAATGCAAGATGAATGTATGGGGGTTCTATTTCAAATCAGAAGATCAAGTCCATGCTCATTAAAGATAAGCCCATACTGATTCAGAGTAACCTTTGCTAGGAGCAATAAGTGCAGCAAGAGTGAATGCAGGTTAGGCATAAGTGAGGACCTCCAGGCAGGAAGAAAGTTGGGATCTGGGGGGAAAAAGAACGTGCTTTTCTCGATGCTGTCTCAGAAAGTAATTTTAAAAGATCTCTCCAAACTAAGGCATGTGCAAATTGTTTTCTGCATTTTTGCTAATAGTGTGAGAAATTCACTGGTGACTCCTTATTTTAAAATAAGCAGAAAAACTGTTGGTTGTTAGATGGGAGAGGGGAAGGGATGGGGGAGAAGGTGAAGGGATTAGAAAGAACAAATTAGTAAACACAGTATAGTCATGGGGTATGAAATACAGAATGGGGAATATAATCAACAATGTTGTAAAGATTATGTAAGGTGCCAGGTGGGCACTGGACTTATCAAGGGGATCACTTCTGTGGGGACAGAGTCCCGGAGAGCAGTTTCCAGGCTCTTGGCCTCATGTGGAAAGGTGCTGGCTCGGGTAGTAAATGGCCATCAACTGTGACTAGTTGGCTGTCAGCTGTAACCAGTTAGCCATTGGCCACTGACATAACTGCCGTGGCTAAGATAACAAGCACAGATTGCAGTTAGCAAGTGAGGTTGGTTGACAGAGAAACGGACGGCAGGTTGCAGATCATGTGGCTCCCGCTTCCTGTGTCTCCAACCCAGCTGCCAGCGAGGATACAGTGGTATGACTCCCCTACCTACGGCTCCGTTGGTGTTCCTTTTTGGCCTCACCATGTCCTGCGTTCTCATGCAGGGAGCAGGAACTGAGACCCCGCATGACACCCTGCATGACAACTTCATAGACTGTGTAGATGCCTGACCACTGCGCTGTACACCTGAAGCTGAAGTAGACTAATATTGTATGTCAACTATAAGGAAAAAAATACATACATTATACTCCACGGGAGGTGGAGTATAACATAAGATAGTCAATGGTATAAAATGTCAAAGGGGTAGTAGCTTGGGGGATGGGGGTTATCACTCTGTGAGAGGTGTAAATGTCTAACTACTATGTTGCTCTGTACACCTGAAACTAATAAAAACTAATTAAAAATAATAAAATAAAAATAAGCGAAACTTGTTACTTGACTCTGTTTCATACTTTTATGATTAATTGGACTTACACTGTTGTTGAAACAAGAAATATTGTTGTTCCAATTAACAGCCACAGATAACTCCTTACTTCTTAGATGCATTGTTTTCTGTTTCTGAGATGGACCATGAGCACCCCTGGCATATCTGGTCTTCCTGCCTCTACTTCCTGGGGTCACAACAGATTAGGATTTTTACCTAATTAGCTATTAATGTAAGCATTGTTTCC
The DNA here is from genome assembly GCF_004115265.2 of Rhinolophus ferrumequinum. Lineage (NCBI taxonomy): Eukaryota > Metazoa > Chordata > Mammalia > Chiroptera > Rhinolophidae > Rhinolophus > Rhinolophus ferrumequinum. The sequence continues at coordinate 1,283,944 of NC_046286.1, forward strand.
TTCCATGCGCATAGCCTCTGAACCAGCTCATTCTTTTGACACCTTGCTTGTTCCTTTGCTAGTAAATTAAATACTTTTGGCGTATGTTTAAGACCAATTTGTCTAATACACTTTGTTCTTAGTAAGGAGGAGTCTCCTCTGACTGGGGCTGAGAGAAGCATACTGTAGGACTATAGCTACTCAACCATATCTTTACTAGCCTGGAGAACTAAAAAAACTGACTTGGTAAGTAAAATATAGATCCTTCACATTTGTAGAAGATACAAATTCTTTGAAGTGGGAAAATCTCCCAGTATCAATTTTACTTAAGCAACAAAGCCATGAAATAGCAATGGCTCTTAAACCTTTAAGAATATAAAACCTATTCTCTATCAGAGGAGACCCTTTCCCAGGAAACTGCACTTCTGTACATACACTGTGTTTCACAACAAGAGATTTATTATTTAATGGTCCAGAATCCTGGAGTAAACGCCCCTGGATGAGCCAATATCATACACTACCTGTCTGCTTGCACTGCAGTAGGCTTCTGAATACTGGAATCCTTCAATTCTGCTTCCAATATTTTGTCTCTTTTCATCTATTCATTTATTTGTTCAATCATTCATTCTAGACATCCTCTCTCTCTCTCTCTCTCTCTCTCTCTCTCTCTCTCTCTCTCTCTCTCTCTCTCTCTCTCGTCTACTAGGTGCCGGCATGGGGATAAACCCAACCAACATAGTCTGCCCTCATAGCACTTGCAGTCTAGTGGATACTTCAACTGCTCTTCCTCAAATAAGTCCTTTGAGAAACCAGTGCAGGGCTCTCTCAAAGCCCTTTCTACATGTCAATGCTGATTTCCTGGTTCAACCCCATTATTTTTTCCACACACAGCCATGGCCACTTCCTTTTCCTGGCCAATAGGAAGATGGCAGACTGGGAATGCGGCACAGCCTCCCCACACATATACCTTTTTCTTTTCTAAAGGAGAAACAGGCCGGCCGGGTGGCTCAGGCGGTTGGAGCGCCCTGCTCCTAACGCAACGCGGAAGGCAGCTGGTTCCATTCCCACATGGGCCAGTGAGCTGCGCCCTCTACAGCTAAGATTGTGAACAACAGCTCTTCCTGGAGCTGGGCTGCCCTGAGCAGCCAGGAGGTTGGTGTGAGCTGCTGCTGGGGGTGGGGGTGACAGGGAGGGTGTCACCCGGCACACAGCAGCTGACCGACTGCCTCAGCTGAGGGCAGTGCAAGTCTCCTAATACCAGCATGGGCCAGGGAGCTGTGTCCTACACAACTAGACTGAGAAACAACGGCTTGAACCGGAGTGGGGAGTGGGGGGCGGAAGAAAGAGGGGGGAAGGAGAAACAGCGGGAAAGTCTTTAAGGCTACATTTTATTATGGAAAATTGTTTTCGTCTTAAAAAAAAACAACAACAGGCAATTGACAAGGAAGAATGAGGGAAAATTGAGGTGCCTTATTAGTCACCCTGCACCCTTGCAATTCAATTCATTTGTGAACTGAATAGGAGGAACAGAATTAAATAACCAGATGGGGGTACAGAGTTAATATTCCCAGCCTTCCCTTTTGGGGAAAAACTGAGGCACAGTAATACTGAGCAAAAGTGGAGGAAGCCACAGCCCCAGGTCACTCCCAATGAGCCGACTGCAAGGGATAGGGGACAGGACTCCATATGGACTTAGCAAGGCAAATAGTAAACCTAGCTTGTAAACCTGGGACTTTGGGGGGTGGGGGGCTGGGAGCTGTAAACAAAGGGGCAGTGACCTAAGGAGCAGCAGGGAGAGGAGCCTGTAAGAGGAGTGGGGGCCAGGCCTCCCAGGGACAGGAGTGCTTAAATCTTGAGAGCCCTGGGGTGGGGGGAATTCAAGGAAGGCTGTAGGGAGAGTGTGCTGGGCCCAAGGAGGTGGAGGGGGTGCTCCATCTGCACCTCAGGAAGCTCTGTGCTCCCTGGGACTTGGAGCTCACTCTTGGCTCACCTAGGATGCTTGAGCATGCCTGATGCATTCACACCAGGGACCTTGGGTGAGGGTGGATTTAGGCAGTTGGGTCTGCCCCCAGAAATAGGATGAGGAAAGCAAGTTGGAAGATGTTGATTGAGTTTCCCTGCCAGGCTCATTTTCAGGGTTGTCTGTTCTGAACCATCTGGGCTCCAGGATCTTCAGTTCTGGGAAGGAGGGAGGTATATGCCTGTGTTGGAAGGGGGTCACCTCCGGCAGGACTCATCTGTGGGAAAGGAGACAATGATGACAGAGAATGAGTGAGGTCCTCTGCTCCCTGCCTCCCCACCCCACTCGCGGAACTGAAGGCCAGTTGTCATAAGGAAGTCTTATAACATCTTCCACATCTTGAGTGCCTGTTACTACCAGTCATGGCAGCCATACTCATTTAGCTCATATTGTGTGCCAGGCATTCTTAAAGTTCAATTACTCTCACAATAAACTCTAGGTGGATTAAATAATTTGATGTCCAGCCATTCCTCTAGGTGCTTCACAAAAATTAGTTAACGCTCTCAACAACTCCAGGAGGTAGTTATCATTAATCCAGTTTCATAAATAATAAGCTGAACCCAAAGATCAGTTTATTTCCCTGAGGTCACAATCATTAAGAGAAGATAGAATTCAAACTCAGGCCTGTCTGATCCAAAACGTGTTTTTAAGCACACTAGAGCGCTCAGAAAGAGCCCTGGTTTGGAAATCTGGAGACCCGATGTGTACGTTGCTTCCCAGGATGTCAGTTTCCCCATCTGTTAAAGGAGAGGGTTAAAGTAAAGTTCCTGGCAAGCCCCTTCCAAGTGCCAACATTAAATCCTCCCCTTTTCTCCGGGACCGCAGTGCCAGCTCTGAACACAAGGGGGCGCGCTCGCGCCGGCGGAGCCTCGGCTCACCCACGATCAGGGCCTTGGTGCGCAGCCCGCCCTGGAGCTCGCGCTGCAGTAGCAGCTCTTCCTCATCCTCTTCGTCGTCGGGTTGGTCCACTGAGGAACTGGGGACACTGGGGGTCTCAGGCTCCGGGCCCAGCTCCTCCAGCACCGAGCTCTCGGAGGGGTATTGATAAGTAGTCTCTAGGGCTGTCTCGCTGAAGGAGATCTTGAGCTGCGAATGGGAGGGTGGGAGACAAAGGGGGTTGGGGGCGAGAAGTCAGCCCGAGAAAGCCCTCGCGGCAGGTGCCAGGTGAGGTGTGGGGCTGGTTTGGGCACCCCGCTGATCTTGCCCTCTCTGGGATTCACTTTTCCTTTCCATGCTGGCCTTCCAATCCCAGGTTTCCCCTCTTCGATTACATTGTTTCAAAAAAAACATCAGACTTTGGCATGCGCTTTGGCGGCAGAAGTGTGTAATACAGGACCAAGGTTCCTATTCTTTAGAGTGGGGGAGGCAGAAGGGTAGGTAGAAATTAAATACATGGAAATAAGTCCTGTGATCAGAACTGCGTCTTTGGGCGCCCTGGGGCAATCAGGAAGGCTTCCCAGAGGAGGTGACATTTGAGTTGGCTGGGCAGGAGAAACTGCCCAAGCAAAAGCAACGACAGGCACATTAGTTTCCATACCCTCAGTCCCTTGCTGTTCTTGAGAAACCCAGGACCCTGGACACCCACCACCTCCTTCTCCTCTCACTCCATTCCTACAGCTGGAATAGACCCACAGCAAAAGGTTCTAGAGTCTGGGAGGGGAGAGGAGACCAATAGAAAGGCCCAGAGGAAATGAAGATTGTCCCCCAACAGGTAGGGGGAAAAAATCAGCCCTTGAGTCTCTGAAAGGTGAAGCTGGGGGAGGTGACAGGGTCAGAGAGGAAAGTCCACGCAAACAGGGTGGAGATGGAGAGTGCACCGGGAGGGACACGCAGAGATAGAGGCAAAATGCCAGAGGGGATAGAAAATCTTTCGTAAGCAGTCGTCCCAAGAGCAGGCAGTGAGAGCCCAGCTGTTCTCACAGCCATCCTACCCTTCCCCTTTGCCCTCTTAAGAAGCTCAGGGGGAAGGGGCAGGGTGGAATTAACTCTGGGAGCCAAAGCGATTAAGGAGACAAACATTCCATGTGAAGTACTTGGAAAGGTCCAGATGATCTTCTCAAGCCTTCCCTGGCATCTGTTTGAGAAACCTGAGGCTGGAGCCCCACATCCCTAAGTCTCTGCATGGACTGGGATATGAGAAGAGAAGCCTGGAGGGTGTTTGAACAGGCAGTTGCTAACACAGGGGTCCCCACAGGAAGCCGGAACTCAGGGATGTATCACTCCTTGGCTCCAAACCCTGCCAATGCTCCCCATCTCACTGGGGGGAAAGCCAGAGCCTGACCAAGGCCTACAGAGTGCTGCCCACGTGCCACACCCCCTCCCCTCCTGTGTGTCCTCCTCCACCCCAGCCACACAGGCCCACCTGGGGGCACTCCCACCTCAGGACCTTTGCACTGGCTGTTCCCTCTTCCTGGAACAGTCTTCCTCCAAATAGCCCCATGGCTCCCTCTCTTCCAATCACCCTATTATAAAATTGTCATATTCATTCCCCCTTCTCCTGGCCCTCTAGCTTCCACTTATCCCTGTTCTATTTGCTTTCCCATAACCACCTCCTAAACTACCAGAGAACTTACTTATTACCCTTGTGTCTGCTGTCAATAGAAGGATGGCAGTCGCTATACTGGGTAAGGAAGGGTTCATCCAGAATTCAGATGAGGTCCCAACAGAGGACCAATGCTGGGGGAACAATGTGAGGGGAGCCAAGCCTGTATACAGTCAACCCCAGTCTGTCTGAAACTGCTGATAGAATTGAGTGAAAGCAACCAGACCCCTTACATCCTAACTTCTCAAAAGGGACAACGTCTGGTTCTGTTACTGGCAGATTTACCCAAACTTCTGGGAACCCATTTGTTTTCTTTTCATATCCCCTTTCGGGATAACAACCTCCATAGTTTATTAGCCACTCTGAAAAAGGATTCACTTTATTTGCTCTCAGTCCACGGTTGACTTTCCCCTCACCCTGCTCCTCTCCTCAGCAGCCCCCACCCCACCCCCAGCTTCTGACTGGCTTCCCAGGAATGCAGCCTGCATAGATGGGGGGGAGTACGCAGGGGGTGACTCACTGGCTCCTCTCTCATCAGCTATATAAGGTCACAAGGGGGCAGGAGTGGGGAGGGGCCAGTGTATCAGCCAGAAGGGCCTCTGGGGAAGGGCAGGAGCCACAGCCCAGCCTCTGGGCTCCAGGGGCAGGGCTGGGATTTCTCTGGATACTTTGATGGAATCGCCTGCAAACAGGAGTTATTTAGGGAAGGCTGGGGTGGAGGGGGTGTCCTCCTATCCCTGAGCCAGCGGGTTGGGTTGGGGCAGAGCCGGATGGCATGCCAGCCCCTCATGAGGTGGTGCTGAGAGAGCAGTGGTCTGAGAGGGTGGGGGGTGTCTGGGTCTGGAGAACTCTGTGCTGCTGCTTCCCCACCCCCACCCCCACAGTGGCTGCTTCCTTCTTCTCTCACCACATCCTGAGCACAGTTCTGGCAGGCCAGGGCCCAGTGTTCCCCACTCAGCACCACCAGCCTTCCGGCCCCCACCCCAGGCTTCCTGTTTGGGCGATCTGCTTCCGGCTCCCCAGCTCCCCAGCTCCCTGACCTAGGTATGGTCACCACCACAGGTCCTGCCCTGCACCCAGATGGCTCCCGGGCTTTTGGTCCCAAACTTCATGCCTCCCTTTGTTCTTTCCTCCCCAAAAGCACAAGCCAACTTAGTAGGAAGTGATTTTTCTGAACACTTCACCCTGGCAGTTCCTGACCTACTTCCTTGCATTGGCCCAATCCGAAGGGGAAGGGGTTAGTAGCAGACACAGGGCTCAGGATGGACTCAAGGCATCTTGGCTTGGGGAGGGGAGCTTAAGCTTCTTGTGATGAATTGGGAGATCAAATGACCCGCCCTCCCCCCCCCCCCAAGCTTAACCTAGCTTTTTGGTTCCTGTGATTTCCCACTGACACTAAAAACAAAAACCTTATCTGAGGACATAACACATGGGATGAAGACGGTAGAGTTGGAAGGGCTTCCCAGCCTCTAGGGAGAAGTGTTAGGTTCAGGGACCTCTCAGAGATTTTCAAGCTGATAATTGATTGGTGTGAAAGGAAGGGACTAGGAAAGGGGTTGGGCCAGGGCTAGGGGAGAAGTCAGCCTGGCAGCTCCCACTTTCCTGCACATCCTGATTCAGTTCAACCTCTGACCCTCTGCTGGCCTCAGCCCCCACCCTTGTCCTCAACTCCTATTGTACTCCCTGCTCTCAGCAGTGCCTCCAAATTCACTTCTCTCTTTTTCTACCCCAAGGGGAGGGAGAGGCCAGGGTGGCAGGAAGAGGGGAAAACCGAGTGCAGAGCCAGTTCTGAGGAGGGAGGGGAAGCCCAGGGAGGAAGGCAGGAAGGGAAGGCAGGGGGTTTTTTGGAAGAGGAGAAGGCTTTTCTTGTCCCAAGAGAGAAGGGAGCACTGTCTGAGGCAGTGGCCCAGCTGGGGGTGTGCAACCCCGAGGTCACCCACTGCAAATGGCTTCTGTGTGCGTCTCTCCCATGGGGCAGACCTGCTCTGTGGACAGCCCTGCTCTATTCCCCATCCCCCTTCCATCCTAGGATGTCCCCACTCAGCTTTGCCCCCTCTTCCTTGGGACTATGACAACTTCCTCCACTCACTTCTTCCCCCCATTTCTCCCTAGAACCCCAAAGCCACCTCTTCCGCCTCCCCAGGCTTCCTGCTCCAACATTCTCTCCTTGGAAGGCGGTAAAGGCTTTCACTCTGGTGACCTTGCCTTCATAGATTCAAGGCTGTTGGCTTGTCTCCCACCAGATGGGCTGGGTTGGGTCACAGACTCAGAGGAAAGGAAGGAAAGAAATGGGGGGGTGCGGCGGGGGGGGGGACTCAGAGCCTGAGGGAGCGGAGGGTAAGCAGCCTGAGCGCCTGAGAGAGACACACCCAGGAACAGCACTAGGTTGCGGGCAGGATCCTTGGGGCTTGGAAATGAATGGAAAAGGAGGGCTACAAGAAGGAAGGGTGCGTGTGCAGAGGAGGAAGGGTGGCAGCAGGAATCAACAAGAATAGAGGAAGACCGGAATGCAGGGATATAAAAAAGACGGAGTCCAGAGGGAACAGACGAGTGGGCTTCTAAGGAGTCTGGCTTGGCTGCTCCCTACCTGTTTGTGGTGCCTTTCAGGGGACCCCTTGACAAGGCAGCTGCGGCTGAGGCGGAGGTAGCCCCCCAGAACCAAGATCTCCTCAGCAGTCGGGTACCGCTTCTTCCCAGCCCCAGGGACTGCAGTGTCAGCTGTGGCTGCCGTGGCAGGGGCTGCAGGGGGCACGGACCTCCTGGGGTTGACTGTGAAGGTGTGTCCACTGCGGCGGGGGGCCCCCACCCCTGGCCCTGCCTTCACCCCATAAAACAGGCGGCTCATGAGGGGATCCCCAGGGGACTGGGGAGCAGGTGGGGCTGGGGGTGGGGGAGACAGAGGGGCTGTGGGTGGGGGCCAGAGTTCCACTGCTTCCTCTTCCTGCTGTCTAGAGCCTCTAGTCCCAGCGTCCTCTGGTGGAAGGGGGGAGGGCACAAAACGGAGGTTCTGCAGGGTGCTCAGAGACCTGCCCGGAGCCTCCGCCTCCTCCTTTTCAGCCTCCCCTTCTCCAGCCTTTGCACCAAGAGGCCTCAGGTGCTTCTCAGCAGACTCTGGAGGGTCTGGCCTCTGAGTTTGAGTCTCTGTGTCCCTGGGTGTCCATTCTCGAACCTTCCCAGAGTGCACGGTCCATTTCCACCCTTCTGCCAGCCTCAAGCCCCTCTCACCATCCTCCATGGGGCTGGGCCTCTGCTCTGCGGCCTGCACTCCTCCAGAGCTGGTTTCTGGAGTGCCCCTGGTCAGCGTCTCTGACAGCCCTGGACTCTCTTCTGGGGCCGTCCTTGGAACTGGCCTCTCTTTCCTCCCACATTCCTCTGAGCAGTCTTTTCTTTCTTCTCCTGAGCTCAGCTTCCATTCTGATGTCTCTGGTTGTATCGAACTTTGTTCCTGAGACTCTCTGGAGTCAGGCCTCCATTTATGGGCCTCTGTCAGGTCCAACTTCTGGTTGTCAGACTCTGCTGGGCTCAGTCTACTTTCCACCACCTCTTTTCTCCTGGGGCTTTGTTCTCGAGGCTCTGCCAGTCCCAGATTCCGCTCTGGCGTTTCTCCGGGGCTCAGCCTCCATTTCCGTGCTTCTGACAGCATGGAGATCCTGTCTGCAGCCTCTGCTGGGCCCTGTCCCCACTCCTGAGCTTCTGAAGGCCTGGGGCTCGGTTCCTGGGTTCCCCCTATGCCCAGCCTCCTCTCTCTGGCTTCCCTGGGACTGAGCCGCTCTTCCCTCGACTCTTTTCCCTTGGGGCTTGGATCCCGCATGTTCCCAGGACTGGTTCTCCACTCCCGGGCCTCTAAGGGCCCAGGCCTTCTCTCTGTAAGCTCTTCACTCCGCTGCTGCTGCTGCTGCTGCTGCTGCTGCTGCTGCTGCCGCTCCAGCCGAATGAATCGGTTCTGGTGCACTGGCCCGATGGCCTCCAGCAGGACGGCAGACTTGTCTGGGTCTGGAGGTCCAGCCTCTGCATTCCCAGAGACAGGACTCGATTCCCCAGGAGACAGACCAAGCTTAGCCCGACGGCGTTCCAGGAGCCCCCGCTTCCAGGCTGGCATCTGGGATAGGCGCTCCCGCTCCGCCTTCTCCCTGCCCCGAACTGCTGCCTCCTCCTGCCGGCGCCGGGCTAGCAGCTGTAGTTTCCAGTCCGGGATGGTGGCCATGGTCTCCTGGAGGTGAGGGTGGGGAGCACTGGGGGCAGAGAACAGGAAGGAGAGGCTCCAGACGGCTCAGGGGGTGAGACTGGGGGTGGGGGGGGAGGAAGTGAAGGGGGAAGTGGGACACAGAGAAGGACAGGGGAGCTGAGAGTGAGGACAGAGGGAAAGAAGAAGAGGCAAGAGAGAGAAAGGGGAAAACCAAGAAAAAGCTATGGGCCAAGTTGATGGGGGCGGGGAGGGGGTGAAGCAGAGGAAGAGTGGAGATTCGGAGCAAAGGGGCAGGAGTCAGATTTGGCAGTACAGGGTTAATGGGTGTCAGAGACAGTCCCAAGGATGTAAGAAGAGAAAAGGGCGAGAAAAGAAGTTGGTGTGAGGGAGAAGAGAGAAGAGAGGCAGCGGGTGAGGCGGGACAGGTTCAAGCGAGGTGGCCTCACCGCTACCCCTGGGGGCAGTGAGAGTGGGGAGGGAGGTCAGGGAATCCCGCCGGTGAGGGGGCAACCGGACCCGAGTGGGTGTCGGGGAGGTGAGGAGGGACGGTGAGTGGGGAGGTCTAGGGGAGCAGGGGAAACGGGGTTCAGAGGGGAAAGGGAGCTCCGCGGGTGCACCCTCGCGCGTCTTGGCGCGGGCCCCCGAAATCCGGGCTCCCCTTCCAGTTGTGCTTGGGCTCCGCCTCCCGGCTCCCCCACCTCTCCGCCCCAGGGCGGGCCAGGGGAAATACCCTCCCCCGGGGACTTTCTGAACCCGGGCGCCGGGTCTGCCAGCGCGTTCCCAGAGCCCTAACGTCCACCCCCACCCCGGCGCGTCACCACTGCCTGCCTCTCCCACCGGCTTTGCCCCGGACCCAGGAGCGCGGCGGACCAGCTCAACGCCTCTTCTCTCCTGAGCCTTCGCGTCCTGAGCCAGGGTCTCGGCTCTCATGGAACCATGACATTGCCAGCCATCCCTGCCCAGCTCTAGTCGCATGGACAGACAATCTCAGCACAAAGAGGAATCAGCCCAAGGTCCGGACCAGGGACCGGAGCGGAGAGACAGCCCCTCACCAAGTCCGAAGCGCCTCTGTCAACTCACACGCAGCGGGGCTCCCAGGGGAGGGGGTGCGGAGAAGCCTGGCGTCCGGAGAGAGGCGAGAGGAAGAGGAGGAGAGAGGGATCGAGGGAGATCCGGAGACAGGAGGGAGGGGAAGAGGGGGAGGAGGAGGAGTGAAAGAGGGAGCCGAGGAGGAGGGACGGAGACAGAAACCTGGGGGCCGGGCGGGGGGCGGTGACCGCTTTGTCTGAGGACAATGGGGAGAGGGAAGGGGGCGCGGGGCGGAGCCCGAGGAGGGGGCGGGGCCTCGCTCCCACCGGCCCTCCGTGGGACTCGGATCCCGGCTCCCCTTTTCCCGCCGCCACCCCTGGCTCTCAGCTCTCGGTCCCCAGGGTCCCTCACCCCGCTTACGTCCGGTAGCCCTGGAGAACCCAGGTGTCCAGACACCCACCCCCAGACCGCCGACCCAGGGCGGCGGCCCGTGACTCAGGCCCCTCGAGGGACTTGGGGAGGAAGCAGCAGCTGCTCGGAGCGGGGCCCGCCCTTCCCATCTCTTGCCGCTCCTCCCCACACTTTGGCCTCCCGGGCCCGCCTTTGTTGCTACGGGGTCCCGGGCCGCCGCCAGGCAGTGGGGGGCCGGTGGGGAGGAGAGGCGCTCGGAGGCCAATAGCTTTGGAAGCTCGTTTTCCTGCCGGAGACGCTGCCCCCTCTTTTATGCTTTCGTCTCCCATGGGTCCCAAGGTCTGCTTCGGGGAAATTGGGGAATGTGGAGGAAGCGGGACTAGGATGCTCCGGGAAGGTGGGGGTGGGTCCACGGGAGTGGCCGCCGCCCTTGGCTGCCCAGACTAGACTTTGACGCTCCCAGGCTCAGGACTCGCTTCCTTCCCAAACTCAGCCCTGCAAGTTTGAGACTGACAAAATGCGCACTATGTGTAGAAAAACCCAGCTGAAATTTATTTTCCTCCATTGCGTGTTCCTCGGGTGAACAGGGGGGCCCTTAGTCACCCGAAATTTTGAGCAGGAGAGTCCTCCCTAGTAGGTTCAAGTACAGAACCCGGGGGCGGGGCCTAAGGAGGTGGAGAGGCCAGCCAGTGGGGATCCTGGAGGGACAGCCACTATTCAAACTTGCAGCTCCTAGGAGGGGAAGTGAGACTTGGAGATGATCCTGGAAGTGCAGAGGCAGTAACTGTGCCAGGGGAGTAGTCAGGCTGGACTCTTCTCCTTTTGAGGTTGGTGAGGGGGATGTCAAGCCCCCCCAATCTGTGAGGAGACCAGTAAGTTCCCCACCCTTCTCCCTTGCTGGTGAGAAGTGCACCTTGGAGTCCAGTGGCTGAGACTCAGAATTTAAGGTATGGAGATGGACCCAGGGACGGGAGTGGACAGGACAGGTCCTCCTTCAGTCCACAGATTTAAGCCTCTAGTCTAAAGCAGCCAGGGCCTGGATATCAAGGAATTTGAATTCTGAGGGGGGGAGGAAGTACACGGCTTGGAACCAGAGTTAGCTCCTCATTTGGCCTCCCCGTCCTGGGGCCGGGAGAGCAGGTGGAGCTTTCTTTGCAGCTGGGCCCGGAGGTAGCGGAGGTCTTGCTGGTCAAGTCCGTGAGCCAGGCCCAGGTACAGAGTAAGGAGGAGAGCCAGGAGGAAGCGGTCAGTGCCGAGGGTGGGCACCACCCATAGCACTGTCAGCAGCTCCACACAAACTGGATGGCGCAGGTGGGAGAAGAGTCTCAAAGCCCGGGGAGACTTGAGGGCCAGAGGCTCGCCCAGCCCCAGCACATGGTAGTACACCTAGGAGAGAGAGAACAGCTTAGAAACGGAGTCAAGCCCTTTTTGAAACTTAGCCACCTTTTCCTCCCCTTCCAGGCACCCTCCTGCTATAACTCAGGCCCAGGGACCGCTCTTCTGAGTCCTGTGCCCCTGACCCTCATCTCTGGGCCACAAACTTTCCACAGGCCCAGGAGGCCCATGGTTTTTAGCCTTTGAGGGAGGGCTGAGGGGAGACTATCTTATAAGAAAGGGAGGTAAGGGAGCTGAAAGCAAGAGGAAGGTAGAACAGCATGAGAGGAAGAGAGGGGGGAAATCCTTGGAAAGGAAAGAGGCATTCTAGAAAGGATCAGAGGTCTCAAGTCGGGATCTGGCAACCTCACCTGTTTGAGGCCCATGAGCTCGGCGTAGTCAAAGACGAGAAGGATGCTGAAGATGAGGAGCCAGGAAATGACGTGGAGCACAAAGCACAGGAGGGGCACCCAGGTGGCCCATGGCTCAGCCCGAGCTGCCCACAACACGGGGCCTCTGGGAACAGGCTCCCAGTATCGCATCACCAGCTGGGGAAGGATGAGGGGCTAGGTGACCCAGCAGCCCATCCTTGAGAGACCAGGACTGAGAAGCTGCCTCACCCCCGGCTGGCCTGCCGCTCTCCCCACCTTTTACCATGAGCATCACTAAGAAACAGTCACCATGTGGAGGGTGCTGGGTGGGGCCCCAAGTTTGTAAGATGACCTGTCTCTACCAGAAGGACTTACAGAACGGATGGGGGTGACTAGAGAGGTGCACAAAATAGCCTATGCCAGGTACCCACTGAGAAGACAGATGAGTGCCCAGTGGGAAGACTTCCCTTGGTTTAGAAGAAAGGGTAGGGCGGAAGAGGGGTCAAGGAGAGGACCTTAAACTCAGACAAAGTTGCAGAGGTGAGAATGCACATGGCACAGTTGGGGAATGAGAAGCAGTACATCCTTCTTGATTCAAAAATAGGGTCTGTGCTGTGGAGGAATGGAAGCTGAGATTAGTCTTGAATACCCTCAGTTCTCCTCCAAAATGCTTCCACATTTTATCAGAAGCCAAAGGTCCTTGTCCCTGCCATTTAGATCATCATTCCCAGACTGTTTCCCTTGGGGACTCAGTGCCAGGGCCTCATACCTGCAAGGCCAGGGCAGTGCATGCCACGTACAGTGACCTCTGAAGGACCCCAAAGTACCGGGACATCCACGCCTTCACTGTCTCAGTCGCCATGAGGCTGTGCTGCCCCACAAATAGTAGCAGGAGCCCCAGATCCCAAGCCAGGGGGGCAAGAATGCTTCTGTCCTGCAAGGCAGCCAGCCATCCCTGGCGGGCATCTAGGGGGAGTTGGAGAAAGAGACAAAAGAACAAGATGGTGGGAAACACCCCTTACCTTCACTTCCTCTTGGGGCCCCAGGCCAGGTCCCTTAATGCTTTCAAGAGCCTTACTGTTTCCTCTTTACGCTTTGCCCACCTCACTTTCCCATTCCCCGTTCCTTCCCTCTTTCCCAGGCCTCCTTCAGAGCTGGGGAAGATGATTCTGCTGAGTAGTCACAACGGCATGCAAGAAGCCACCCTTGGATTGCGCTTTATTTCGCTTCTCCAAAGCGCCTTTTTTTTTAACACTCTCTTCTCCATAGTCTTCTCTACACAGCACTTTCCTCAGCATACTCTGTTTATCGCCCTTTCCCTCCGCCTCAGTCCTCACTGTCCCGCGTCTCCAAACCGCTAATCCCTGAGTCCCTAATTTAGCCCGCAGGCCTCTCCTGTAGTTTCTCTAGGCTTTCTCGGTTACAGTTCCCTCTCCCGGACTTCCCCTGTCATTCGTCTACAAGCCCCGCCCCCGCTCCCTCTCCTCCGGCCCCACCTCCCTACTCCAGAGCTCATCCTCCAGCCCTCCCGCTCACCCGGACCACCAGACTCCGGCAGCCCTCCAAGAAGTGGCCGAAGGGAGGTAAAACGCACGAACTCCACTCCGGTGCCAAAGGCCAAGATGAAAGAGGCGAGAGCGGCAGGGACCAGGAGCAGAGCAGAGGCCATGGCGAGAGACTGAGGGGTGGGGAAGGGGGCGGGCTTGGGGTTCCCGCGGCCGCAGGCTCCGCCTCCCGTCTGGGATCCTGCCCAGGAGGGCGGGCTCCTGCGTGCTCACGCCCAGGCTACCCGCCCGCTGCGCGCTGCTTCTGCCACCCGCGGCAGGGCCGAGGCCCGGGTGCCTGTCCCCAGCCTGTCCTCTCCGCGTCACAGAGGGAATGTTAGAATCCCAAGTGAGAGGGGAAGGGACACTGGCTCTGCAGCCACTCACGTGAATTGAAACCCACCTCGGCTGGTTTACCCATCTAAAATACAGTTCCTCTCTTGCTGGGTTCTTGGAAACGGCGGTAGAAACCCCCTTTCTTTAACAGCCCCGGCTGGAAAACATAGCCAGAGTTAGAGGTTCTAAAGCCTCAGCGAACACATAATGAACGGCGAGACAACGGCTGAGAACCCAAAGCTCTGAGTCACTTATTACATCTTGTTAGATTGAAAAATGAGCGACTGTTTTACCACAAAATAATGCTTATTCTGTAACTTATGAAAAAGTTGGGTTATTGTTTCTCCACTTGCTAAGAAGGGCAGAGAACTTCTCTGTAACACTAAAAGATTTGTTCTAATAATGCCAAAGGCTGTTGATTTGTAACTATGAGAATAAAAATGTGAAAATATTTGTGGTAGAAAGCTTTACGTATTACAGTTGTAAGCCCTGGCAGTAGGCTACTTTTACCCAAGCTTGGAATTATCTATGAATTTATTATCTATGACTTTACAACCTCATCAGCTGGATTCCCCTTACTACTCAGAAACCACTAAGATCTTCTGAGTTAACACATTTTCCCTACAGACCTGTTTTTAATACAAACATTCATATCCACAAAGAAAAATAAAAGTAAGGTTTTCGCCATCAGATTGAAAGATCGTGGAGTTAAGGACCATACTCACAGTAGCTATCACCACAGTATGGATCTTAGACATCATTAAACTAATTCCCTCAACTTATAGAAAAAACAGGCCCAAGGAGATAAAATTTCCCCAGATGAGAACTGCAGAATTGCTAGTCCTGTGGGCTCAGGGATGAGGACACTGCCACGCAGCACCCCGGCCTCTCCACATTCCTTCTTCCTCGCCGAGGCTCAGCACCCCACCTCTGAATCAGTGCTGTTGTGTACTGTACCAGACATCTTATGTTTCCCTTCCAGATTCACTCCACCCTGCTTTCTGCTTCACGAAGTTGTCTTGCATGGACTCGTACATCAATGAAAATCAGTTTTTACTGAGGGATCCCTCTCCAGAATGGGGCCCTCCTCTCATACTTTTGGGCTTAGAGGTAGTCACCACACAGCTGTGGGTACTGCAGTATTCTTTGTGATTTCGCTACACTCTGCCTACTTCTCTGTACTTTTTACTTTATTAAACTCTCCCCAAATTATCCTGATTTGTGCCATAGTTTCCTGCCAGGCCCCTGACAGAGACACTTATTACACAATGTGCTACAAGCTGTGGGATTCTCTGGCAGTTTAAGTTGAGACACTTAGATACTAGTCATGAGATGGGAGTGCTAAGTGGGGCTAGAGAGACAGCAGATACTGTAAGGAATTCCATGGACCTCAGTGACATGGACAGTTTCACACAGCATGAGGCTTTGAACTGGGCAAGAGGACTGACATTTATTTTGTCCTACGTTTAAAAGCCAGTATGGTGTCTGGCAAAGCTCATACTTACGTATAACTTATCTGCAGAAATATGCACAAAACTAATCAACCATTTTTTTTTTAAGTTTTTATTTATTTTTAAATGTGTTTTTCCAGGATATCAGCTCCAAGTCAAGTAGTTGTTTCAATCTAGTTGTGGAGGGCGCAGCTCACACTGGCCCATGCGGGGATTGAACCAAACAGGCAACCTTGTTGTTAAGAGCACCGTGCTCTAACCGAGCTAATCAGCTGCCCCAACCAATTTTTTTTTTAATTGAAGTGAAATTCACGTGACATAAAATGAACCAGTTTAAAGAGAACAATGCAGTGGCATTCAGTACATTTGTAATGTGTGCAACCATCACCTCTGCCTAGTTCCAAAGCATTTTCATCAGCTCAAGGGAAACCCTGTGCCCAGTGAGCAGTCACTCCCTCTTTTCTCTTCCCCCAACCCCTGGCGACCACCACTCTCTCTATGGATTCACCTATTCTGGGTATTTCATGTAAGTGGAATCAGACAATGTGAACGTTTGTGTCTGGCTTCTCTCATCTAGCATAATGCTTTTGAGGTTCATGCTCAGCATTGCAGCATAGATCAGTACTTCATCCCTGTTTATGGCTGGTAACAATCCATTTACAGGTCTGCCACAATGTGTTTATCCATTCACCTACTGATGAACATTTATGTTTCCATCTTTTGGCTCTTGTAAAGTGTTGATACGAACATTTGTACACAAGTATTTGTGAAAAAATATTTTAATTATTTCAGATGTTTACCTACAAGTGGAATTGCTGGGTCATTTTCATTGCTGGGGAATATTTTCATCAGTAATTATATGTTTAACTTTTTGAGAAACTATCAAACTGTTTACCACAGCGGCTAAACCATTTTATATTCCTACCAGCATGTATAAGGGTTCCAATTTCTCCATATCCTTGTAATCAACCAACTTTTTTTTTTTTTTTTAAGACTTTATTGGGGAAGGGGAACAGGACTTTATTGGGGAACAGTGTGTACTTCCAGGACTTTTTCCAAGTCAAATTGTTGTCCTTTCAATCTTAGTTGGGGAGGGCGCAGCTCAGCTCCAGGTCCAGTTGCCGTTGTTAGTTGCGTGGGGTGCAGCCCACCATCCCTTGCGGGAGTCGAGGAGTTGAACCAGCAATCTTGTGGTTGAGAGGACGTGCTCCAACCAACTGAGCCACCCGTCCGCCCCTCAACCAACTTTTAAAACCTAAATTTAAGAAATGTTATATATAAAAAACATATTAAAAAAACTGCACTACACCATAAGGCACAGAATGAATATTTATTTATCATAGAGGTTAAGCCTAAGCTCTAATTTTATAAATACTGGAAAAGCAGGCCAGAAAAGTGCAAAGACTTACTCAAAGTCAAAGCTAAAGGATGCTTCTAACAAGATCGGGCCAGGAGAGAGGAAAATATTTTAGTAGCATTCCATCACTCCACCCTCAACTTTACTCACATCCTTCAAGTTCCTGACACCAAAATTGTTTCCACTATCTTTTGGAGGATAATTAAGAACCCCAATAATTAAAGAGGAAGCGAGATGGCTTCCAAATGGGAGGCAGGACGCTGTGTGTACCACCAAGAAGTAAGTACATCAGTTCAGCTAGAGATGAGAACCACTAACGACATCTGAGCACGAGGTTAGCCTACTTTAAATGGCCATTTAAGAAAACCTGTGGCTCCCAATCTCCCTATCTTTGTTTTCCCATAAGCCTCCTATCAGTACACCCCACTCCTTTTCAAAGCCCTAAGTTTTTTCTCCCAAATATTTTCTAATCCTTTTATTGGTCTGGGGTGGGGTTTTCAGGTGGATGACATTTCCAACGTGGAGAGGACAAAGGCCTCTGGCTTGGCTTCCTGCTTCAGCACCCCTGTCAGCAGGAACTCAGGTGAGAGGACCGGCAGCCCGACCCGACATGGAATGGAGCATCGAGGGGCGTCTTCGGAGCACGTGACCACAACTCTCTGAGGCTGGGGAAGACAGAGAGCACAGACGGCAAGTCAGGGGGAAAGTCCCCTAGAAATGGGCGGAGGGCCCACTCATCAGTTTTAGCATCACTAAGACAGTAGCTCCAGATAGGAAGCCACACGAAGCACACTGCATTGTCTATGAAGCACTCTTGCCAGAAAGTTGAACCTGAATTTATTGAAGCCTTCCAGATTAACCAAAATTTACAGGAAATATAGTAAATGAATAAGATAAATGACACAACAGGGAGCAAGCAGAAAAATCCAGCCTAAGGAACATTCTAAAAGGACAGCTGCTCTAGTTGCTGCAGGAAGTCAATGGCATAAAAAAGGCTGGGTGGGCTGCGGGGACGCCCTGGAGTAAAAGAGAATTAAGAGATGTAACAACTGCAGCAACACACTGACCTTGTCTACACCCTGAAATGAACTGTAAAAAGATATTTTCAGACAACTGGGGAAATTTGATTAATGGAGTATGAGAAAACTATTGTTAATTTTGTTATGGATCAATAATGGCATGGTGTTTATGTAAGAAAATGTACATATTTCTTAGAGATGTGTATTTTTAGTATGTAGGAGGAAATAATGTTTGCACTTTCCTTTAAAATACTTCAGTAAAGAAAATGAAAAAGAAAAAAAGGGATAGATAGAGCATATGTAGCAAAATCTAAATTAACCTGTTGACTCTGAGGGATTGGTATATGGAGGTTCACTGCATTCTTCTCTCTCCTTTTGGGTATATTTGCAATTTTTCAAACTACAAAATAAAACTAAGTCCATTTGGAATCAGCAGACCTATTTCCTCGTCCCTATCTCTTTCTGTACCATAGGTCTTCTCTCACCCTCCCACTACCCTCCACTCCCACCTCTACCTCCATTTTGTCTTCCGGCTCTTTCGCATTCCAGCCACTTCAGCTGCCACCCCCGCAGATCCAGAACGTACCTTATAGGAGCGGGGCATGCTGGCTAGGACAGTGCCTCCACAGCAGCTGATGATCTCTCCCATCTGAGCTGGAGGAGGCTGGACTCCAGGGGTCACATGAATCTCATAGCCCTAAGAGGAAGAAAATGGTGGAGGCAGTGGACTGTTGGCAAACTTCTGGAGGGAGGGCTGAAGCATGGGAACACAGCCTCTCACCTCCAGCAGCCTTCGTTCCCGAGCGCGGCTCAGGGCATCTCGGAGGCTGAAGCCAAAGTTTTTCTCCTGCTCAGGGTCAGTCACCACATAGTCATCTGGGGGCAAGAAGCGACCGGCCCTGCGGGACTAAGGACAGAAGTCAGTGTCAGAGCTCAGGCCGGCCACCCAGCTCTGCTGCCTCGCATTTATGGGGAACTCAAAGTGTTTTATAACGAAAAACACCTTTATTTTAGTCTTCAAAGAACTGTTCTTTTTCCCAGGATAATCGTGATTACCTTAGAAAAATGGAATTTACAATGCCTCTTCAAAGCATTCTACTTTAACAGGAAACTTAGCTTCACAGAATTCATACACTGAAAGGTTTTTTTTTTTTTTCAAGTGTACATTTTGTTGTCATTATAAGACAAAACAGAACGTAGCGTAAGGGAATCCATTCATGCTTCAGGTCCTTCTCCTCAAGGAAGCAGCACTGTTATACTATTTCCAGTTAGCAAAATCTGGCCTAATTTAGTAACCCTTCTTCCTCTGGTGTGACTTCTTTCACCAGAGGCAGCCACTGCGACGGCTTAGGCTTAGTGGTAGCGGAAGCCACCACTGCTACCCCAGAAGTCACAGTGTCTTTTGAATTAAGACTTCTGCCTTACTCACCCCTTCCTTCCTGCCCCTCCTCCTCCCACCACTGTCTAGAATGCTAGGTGAGCAGTCTTCTTCCGTCACTCTCTATTGGTCTGTCCTCATCTGCTGGCCTCTCACCTGGTGCAGCCACTCCAGGGAAAGGATAGGGATTCCCCGCCCCAGGGCACACAGGAACTTGACTGTCCGGCGGATTCGATCAGTCACCAGGTAGGACGCCTCTGCCACTGAGCTGGCAAGACTTCCCCCCAGGGCCAGCACTGCCCGCTCTCCACGGGCATCCACCACTCCTGTGAAGAGCACCTGCAGAGGGGGTTAGCCTGAGCCGGTCACAGCAATCAGTGCCATCAGTGCCCATCTCCCACGTCCCCTGGGTCTCCTCCCACAAAGCCCCATGACCGTTCTCTCCTACTTTGGGGGCTGTGGACTCGTGGTTAGGTTTGCTCCGTCGGA
This sequence comes from Rhinolophus ferrumequinum, assembly GCF_004115265.2. Taxonomy (NCBI): domain Eukaryota; kingdom Metazoa; phylum Chordata; class Mammalia; order Chiroptera; family Rhinolophidae; genus Rhinolophus; species Rhinolophus ferrumequinum. Next base: position 1,303,430 of record NC_046286.1, read on the forward strand.
GGCTGCGGCTAGGCATTCCCTTGGGCTCTTCCTCAGCCTGGTCTCTCTTTCTCTTGCCTGGTCTTGGGATCACTTCATTCTGGGATTGAGAAGGATCATGGTGGAGTTTTTGAGCCCAAGCCCTTACCCAGCTCCATGGCCCCAGGCCTCTCCTCACCTCTTTCTTGAGGGATTCTGTCTTCTGGGGGATGTCCCCTCTTTGGAGCCGTTTCTGAAGTGGGGGTGAATCCACATTCCCTAAAGGCCTCTTGTGGTTTTGAGAGGCCTTAGACTGGGGCTCTGGAGTGGACCTGTATCTACCTGCTGCTTCTACCTTTTGGATCTGAGGAGCACGAGTGGCAGCCCCAGGAAGCTGGGCAAAGGCAGGCTCAGGAAGGGTCCTAAGGGACTCAGCTGCTCTCACTGCTCCTCGCCTGCGGGTCCTTGAGGAATGGGAGTCAGGTTCAGGGGGTGCAGAGCAAGGGTTGTGGACAATGGGAGCTGCAAGGAACCCATGCTTCCTAGTGGCCCTTGGCCTCCTGCTACAATTGGCTTGAGGGGTGGGCTCAGGGGGGATAGGCTGGTCTGTGGGAGTGGGAGGTTCAAGGTCAGGGGCTGCGGATTCAATTGGTTGGTCGGTCTTGACAGAGGTCCTGTGTGTCCTGCCCCGACTGGCCCGAGATGTGGGTTTGGGGGTGACAAGCTGGTCTGTAAGGGTGGAAGGCTGGGACTCAGGGGCTGTGGGGACAATTGGCTCAGGGATCTTCACAGGGGACCTACGTGTCCTGCCCCGAGATATGGGTTTGGGGGTGACAGGTGTCTTGACAGAAGATCTATGTGTCCTGCCCCGAGTGGCCCGAGATGTGGGTTTGGGGGTGACAAGCTGGTCTGTAAGGGTGGAAGGCTGGAGCTCAGGGGCTGTGGGGACAATTGGTTCAGGGATCTTCACAGGGGACCTACGTGTCCTGCCCCGAGATATGGGTTTGGGGGTGACAGGTGTCTTGACAGAAGATCTATGTGTCCTGCCCCGAGTGGCCCGAGATGTGGGTTTGGGGGTGACAAGCTGGTCTGTAAGGGTGGAAGGCTGGAGCTCAGGAGCTGTGGGGACAATTGGTTCAGGGATCTTCACAGGGGACCTATGTGTCCTGCCCCGAGATATGGGTTTGGGGGTGATAGGTGTCTTGACAGAAGATCTATGTGTCCTGCCCCGAGATGTATTTTTGGGAGTGACAGGCTGGTCTTTGGCGGTGGAAGACTGCAGCTCAGGGGCTGTGAGGACAACTGGTGCAGGGGACCTATGTGTCCTTCTCCGAGTGGCCCAAGATATGGGCTCAGGGCTGACGGGCTGGTCTGTGGGGGTGGTGGGGTGGGGCTCCAAGGCTATAGAAGAAACTGGAGAGGGTGTCATCCTGGAGGATCCTCGGGGCCTGACTTTGGGTTTTGCATGGAGTGGGTCCAGCTCTGAGGACAAGGGAGTCTCTGGAGCTTCCTGACCCCTCTTTTGCCTGGTCCTGGGAATGGGTGGCTGTAAAGGTGGAGAGGGAGAAAAGAGGGGCTGAGGTGCAGGATGTTTTTGGCTCTGAGAAATGAGAAGGTCTGGGAGTGGGGCTGCGGCTTCAGGTCCTGTCGGAGGCAGATAAGCACCTAGGGGTTCTGGATCACCCTGGGGAGAAAGAGAAGCAAGTAAGGGAGGGAGAGGCAGGGGGAAGATAGGACTGGATACTGTTCTTAGGGTTAGAGTGTGCACACTGGCATTGCTCTTTCTGTTTGTGACCATCTCCTATTAGACTGGGAGCTGCCAGGGGAGGAAGTCGTCTTCTTGCCCACAGACCTCGCCCCACATCACCACTATAGTGTTCTTACTATACGGATGACGGACAGTTGGGAAAAGATGGAAGGAACACAAAGAAAGGGACTTTCTTTCTGAGCCAGGTAGAGGGAGACAGAACTTGGGAAACAGACATATGGAAAACAACAGGTGCCAAGGTAAAGGGATAGAAGCCAACTAAGGAGTGTGAAAATGGAAGACAGCGTGGGAAGGGCAGTGGAGGGGATGCAGATGTGACTTGTGGAGTGGGGGGAGGTAGAGAAAGCAGCTCTCACCCTAGACGCCTTCTCAGCAGGTGGCATCTTGTAGTTCAAGTGGCCTAGACAGAAAGTAACGACAATATGGGTGAGGTCTAAGCAGTTACCGAGGGGATGAGTATCACAAGAGCTAGGTAGTACTGGGGTCCCCCTTTCTCCACCTGACTGGCTCCCAGAAGCTACCAGGGCTGAAGCTAGTCCCTGAAGGTCCGCTGCCCCGACTTCAGGCCCTGCTGCTGGACTGGGGGCCTGCCCTTTCTGGGCCTGGCTCCCCCGCTCTGTGTCCCCTCTCCAGGAGCCTCCCTCCAATGTCACTTTAGGTACATTGACCCCTAGCCCATCTGGTGCCAGTTTCTCTGCTTCTCTCTCAACTATTTCTCTTACAAAAGTCTGCCTTACTATCCTTTTCTTTTGTAGTTCCTTGGGTGTCTCAATTTCTATCTTCGCATTCTCCATATACTTTTCCATACTTGCACTTTTCACCGTTTTATCAGATTGTTGTCTCTGAGTGGTTCTAGCCAACGCCTATTTTCTCTCCCTGTCTTGCATCACCCGAGTTAATTCTTCCTCTCCCATCACATCTTCTCTCTCTCATTCCGCTGGCAGTTTCTTGCTTTCCCTCTCCAATGGCCCTCTCTGGGGGTCACCCTCTCTGCTATTTATCTTGGTGTACACATGCCTTTCTCCACACTCTGCATCCCTCTGCCTTGAATCCTCAATGGCTCTGTGTGAACTGGGCTTTCTGGATGCTGGTTTCGAGGAGGTGCCCTAAGTGGAGAGGGGCAAGATCCAAGGGCCTCAAGGTGGGCAGCAATGGGCTGGGTCTCAGAGGCCTCTGACTCCTTTGGGCAGAATGGCTGTGTAGGCAAGATCTCCCATGGCTCATCCAGGGCGCCTGAAGTTGAGTCAGAGTGAGAGTGAGAGAGAGAGAGAGTGAGAGAGAGAGAGAATAGGATAGGATTAAGATATATCCATGAACAATAAATCTATATGGGTCATTAAAGGAAAATTGGGAATAATGAGGATAGTTGAAACATTTAATATTTGTCTCAAAAAGTAAGACCATACCTTCATATAAAAGCTCTCACAGTAGCCTCTTAAAACTTATGTTAGACTAGCTGCTCTATGGGTCCAACTGAATTGGCATTTTTTTTCTAATGAGATAGAGAAACATCAGCAAAATAATTGAAGAATAGGAAAAGAAACATGTAGAGGGATAAAACAAGGATGCTAAGTTAGGGGCACAGAGGAGGGGACTTTCTTATACCTGGGTCCTGGGAGCGGCAATACGAAGGGCCAGGCTCCTGGGGTACGACAGCCTGGGTGGGTTCATCCTCCATGCTCTGCACTGCTGCACAGGAAAAGATGGCCTAAGCACAGCTCCTCCACAGAACTCAAAGGGCCATTCTCAGTCTCCAGCCCTGCCCGTGCCAGTTCTCACACCCTTCGAGGACCACCAGTCTAATCTCCCACCTCCTGCTTGCACCAGTATCCCTATGAGGGAGATGTCCTCACCTTTCAGGCTCTGATTCTCTGTCTCCACAAAGCACTGGGTAGCTTGTAGGTCCAGATCTTTAGAATCTGTTGGGGGAGGAATACAGGATAATAAAAAATCATACGTGACCCATAACTCCTTTTTTCCTACTATTTTCTCCCCAGTCCAAACCCGTATGTAATGGACTGAATGTTTGTATTCCCCCCAAAACTCTTATATTGAAACCTAATCTCCAAAGTGATGGTATTAGGAAGTGGTGCCCTTGGGCAGTGCTTAGGTCATGAGGCTGGAGTCCCCATAAATGGGATTAGTGTCCTTACAAAAGGGACCCCAGAAAGCACCCTTGGGCCCTCCTGCCATGAGGACACGGTGAGATGGCCACTATGAACAGGTGAGATGGCCACTATGAACAGGGAAGCAGGGCCTCGCCAGACACTGAATCTGCTGGCGCCTTCATCTTGCACTTGCCAGCGTTTAGAACTGTGAGAAATAAATGTTTGTTGTTCATAAGCCATCCACTCTGTGGTATTGTGTTATAGCAGCTTGAATGAACTAAGACACCCTATAAGCTTTCACCTTAAGGATCAGGGGGAGGCAGGCCAGCACTTACCATCACAGTTGTCTCCAGAGTCTCTGATCATGTCCACATGTGGGTCTCTCCCATTTTCTGTGGGGGGCTGGGCTCCCTTTCTCTGCAGCTGGGTGGGTTCCCCTGGAGTGCCTGTGTCAACCACCACACCTGTTAGGTTCTCTCTCGAGACAGGGAGGAGGTCCTGCCCCACTTGTGCTACAGATAACCACCCTGGCCCTGCCTCCGAGCTCTCCTGCAGCCCATTCCGTCCCAACATCCCTTCTGCTGGAGCTGACCCTGTCCTGTACCTGCCACTGCTGGAGCTGCTAAGGATATACCCCCCTCAGCATGTTTCACAGTTCCCACCTGGAGGAGGCTGGACTTCCTCTAGATGTCCCCCAGGCAGCTTTGCTGGGCCCCCTTCTGCTTCCACATGTGTTGGATGCTTCTCCCACAGCGTGACAGCTGGCTCTGGTGGGACTTCCTCTTCCACTTGTGTGTTCATGTCCACTGTGGTGGAGGCGTGGCTTCTCTCCAGGTGGACTTCAGGGGAGCTCTTATCTTCCGCCATCTCTATGTCACAGTCCCTGAAATGAGGTTGGCTCTTGTCTGAATGTGCTTTGTCTGTGTGACCCTTGGGAACAGATTCTCTCTTTTCCTCCTCCACATCAGTGTCACTGTCTGTCCCAGCAGAAGTATGGCTTCGCTCCAGGAGGGCCACAGGCCTGGCCCTGGCCTCTTCCACATCTGTATCTCTGTTCCACACAGAGGCATGGCTCTCTTTCAGACACGCCAAAGTGAGCGCTGCTGAGACTTCTTCCTCGTCATCCATATTGCTGTGGATCACCATGGGGCCTCGGCTTCTCTCCAGAGGGGCCATCAGTGGGGCTGCACCCTCCTCCACATCTGTATCACTACCAGCCGGGCTCTCTTGAAGATGTGCCAGGCCAGGTCCCCCAGGACTCTTTGCACCAATTCCGTGGAACATTTGTCTCTTCTTCATAGGAACCACAGCTGGGGTCGCGGGAACCCCCTCTTCTTCCACGTCAGTATCACTGTCTGTGGAGCCAGAGGGCTGGGCTTTTTCCAGATGGACCTCTGCTGTCCTTCCCGGAGGCCTGCTCTCATCATCCACATCTGTCTCACTGTCCTCCCCAGTAGGTTGGCTCCTCTCTAGAATCACCCCAACTGGGACCACCCCATTCCTTTCATCCCTCTTGACTTTTGTGTCATTGTTTCCCTCCTTCACTGAACACTGATCCTTTTTAAGCTGGATTTCAGTTACGGCAGCTTTAGGCTGTTCTGTCTTTGCAGTGGCAGCTGAGGAGGCAGCTGAGGAGGCCTCCCCGGCTGCTGGCTGCTGACTTTCTTCCTCATCTGTGTCACTGTCCAAGTTGAAGGCCAAAGGTGGCCCAGGGCCATCTGGGGCAGGGGAAGGCCCCTCTTCATCACTATGAAGGGAAGAGAAGAGAAAGAGTGTATAGACTGTTTCTCAGGAAGGGACACCTGACTCAACTGGGAGCTCCTTGAGGACAGAGACAAGAAGTACTTGTTTTTCTAGCGCCAGCAATTAGTTCTCCACTTGGCACATGAAAGGTACTCAAGAAAAATTCAGCTGAGTGAAAGAGTACGTGTCGTTCTCCGCCCCCACTTCCATGATAATTCTCTCTCTTAGAGATGGACCCTCCAGACCCTGGTTCCTCCTCCTTCTGAAGACTCAGGTGTCCGGCCCTTCAGCACTCACCTCTCTGGAATTACTGTTGCTATAGGGGAGGACGTGGTCCTTGGTTCTTTCACCACACACCTTTCAGAAAGAGGATCTGTCAAGAGTAGAAAGGAGTAAGCTGACAGTTTTACACTCACCATCCCCATCTCCTCACCCATGCTCCCAATACACATACTTACCTATTTCCTCTTCCGAGTCCTCAGCCAACAGGAGCCCCTGGGGTTGAGTTCCTCCCTGTACCCTGGGTGTCTCCTCTACAGTTAGATGGCCACGGGAGACAAAGGGCAAGGGTACATCCAGGCGATGGTATTGGCCGGGCAAGTCAGCAAAGACAACCAAGTCCTGGTCCCTCAGATGATGATTCACCCCAGGGCTCAGGACCTTAGGAGGCCTCAGGATTTTAGTACCATTGAGGCTCCCACAATCCCGTAGGACAGGTGCCTTGTCCCGGGCCAAGATTTCAATCACTGCATGTTGTTTGGAGATGGATGGAAAGGGCAGGGCCACCGAGCAATCAGGCATTCGGCCTACTACATTCTTTCCGAGGTAGAGTGGGAAATCTAAGAATTAGAGAGGTAGACAGATTCAAAGGCCACGGTCCTGGCCTGCTACTAGGAAAATGTTCCTATCAAGCACCCCACTACTCACTCAAGGTCCTCACATGCAACCGAGGAATAAAAGGCTCTAGGACGTCTAGGTATTAAAGAACATATGCAATGCATTATTCATAGTCAACACCCCACCCATCCATACCAGATATTTTTTGTGGTAAAATGTACATAATATATATCATTTTAACCATTTTTAAGTGTAATGCTCAGTGGCATTAAGTACATTCACACTGTTGCGCCATTATCACTACTACCCATTTTTAGACCATGCTGGATTTTAATTTAAATCTCTCCCTCTTTTCCTACCAAAGTAAAGTCATCTACAGTGAGTCCAGAGCACTTGCCTGGAACAAGCAACTCAGTCAGTCCCCTCTTCTCCATTTCCAGTAAAAAAAATTTTCAGATCTCCTCAAGAAAAAAAAAAAAGTCGGAAGATTAAGTTAATGAGTTTGTTGCAACAACGTTGCCAAACTTTTTTTTTTTTTAAGGAGGTCTCAGCTCACAGTGGCCCATGCAGCAATCGAACTGGCAACCTTAGTGTTTTTAGCACCATGCTCTAACCAACTGAGCTAACCAGCTAACTTTTTTGGTATCAGAGGGATTATTCATTATGAATTTGTGCCAACTGAACAGTTAACCAAGTTTACTATTTGGAAGTGCTGAAAAGGCTGAGTAAAAAAGTTAGACGACCTGAATTTTCGCCAACAGTTCAAGGCTCTTGCATCTCGACAATGCACCAGCTCACACAGCACTGTCTGTGAGGGAGTTTTTAGGAAACAAATAACTGTATTGGAACACCCTCCCTACTCACCTGATCTGGCCCCCAATGACTTCTTTCTTTACCTGAAGATAAAGGAAATATTGAAAGGAAGACATTTTGATGATATTCAGGACACTAAGGGTAATATGACAATATCTCTGATGGCCATTCCAGTAAAAGTTCCAAAATTGCTTTGAGGGGTGGACTAGGCGCTGGCGTTGGTGCATAGCTTCCCAAGGGGAGTACTTTGAAGGTGACCGTAGTGATATTCAACAAGGAGATGTGTACCACTTTTTCTAGGATGAATTCGTGAACTTAATTGTTTGACCTTGTTTGAGAGAGAGCGCGCGCGTAATATATAAAAGCTTCTTACGGGCCGGCGCGGTGGCTCAGGCAGTTGGTGCTCCTAATGCCGAGGTGGCGGGTTCGATTCCCACATGGGCCAGTGAGCTGCACCCTCTACAGCTAAGATTGTGAACAACAGCTCTCTCTGCAGCTGGGCTACCGTGTGCTGCCATGAGTGGCCAGTGGCCAGCGTGAGTGGCCCGCAGCAGGCAAGAGCTGCTGCGAGCTGCTGTGAGCGGCTGACAGACAACTGGCGACTGACTGTCTCAGAAGGGGCTGGGAGCGCAAGGCTCATAATACCAGCATGGGCCAGGGAGCTGTGTCCTACACAACTAGACTGAGAAATAACGGCTTGAACCAGCGTGGGGGGGAGGTGGAAGAAGGGGGAGAAATAATAAATGAATAAATAAAAATAAATAAAAGCTTCTTACAACCCTCCAACTACCTCCCCACAGACCAGTACTTCAGTACCCAAATACTGCCTGACCTTTTTCTGGTCCGTGGGCACTACTAAAAATATGCAGTCGTCCTAAGGGCTCCAAGATACACCCCAAGGATTCACTGGGCCTCTCTGTCTCTTCCTCTTCTTCAGCCTCCCAGTTAATAGCCTGAGTGTCCTCCATGATCTGGGAAGGAAACACATTAGCAGCATCATAATCTCTAACATAGGTTCACACACACAGTCTCGGAGAGGAAACTCACAACTGGGGGCAAACCTGGATAGCTATGGAAGTTGAAGCTTCGCTTTATGCCAAGCATTCTGTTGTTAACCATCTGAAGCACTGAAAAAATATTTTGATCATGACACAGAATAAGAAATAAATTTTATCAGGTTCCAAGTTCACAACTAGATGCTCCTCGACTTACAATGTAGTTACATCCCAATAAACCCATAGTAAGTTGAAAATATCCTATGTAAAAAATGCATTTAATACACCTAACCTACTGAACATCATAGCTAAGCCTAGCTTACCTTTTATGTACTCAGAACATACATCAGACTACACTTGAGCAAAATCATCTAATGCAAAGCCTATTTTATAACAAAGTGTTGAGTATCTCATGTAATTTATTATGTGTATCACTTTTGCCATATTGTAAAGTCCCAAAATCCTAAGCCAAACAATTGTAACTTGGAGAATCTCTGTATATGCAAACACACAAACTTATTTATATAGACAAATGTTTTCAGAAACAATGGTTAGCCTTATTATATGCAATACACAGCTAGTTTTCATGTTATTCTATTTTTTTTCTATTCTATTTTTAAATGTCGATTTGCAACTCACTAAATTGATTTAATATCCACTACTGGGTTGCCACTCACAGTTTGAAAAACACCATGTTAAAGGGAGCTAAATTTTGCCAAACATTATGTTATGGTCAAGTATAGTAGCCATACAAGGCAGGAATTTAGGAAACTAAGGCTAAAAATATTAAGTATTTGCTCAGGATGACATATCAGGTAAGTGGAAAGGCAGGAATAAATGTGCTCTGGCTGCAAAGCCCATGCTTTTTACATTTTATCGGACTATCTCAATGTGATCAGATCAACTGACTCATTTAATAATCACAAGAACCCCGTAAAGTATTATTTATCTTCTATATCTCAGATAAAAAAACTGCAACACAGTTGGATTAAGAAACTTGCCCAAGATCACCCAGATTATGTCTCTCCTCTGTTTAATATTCTTTGACACCTTTCCAGGCCCATTGTATAAAACAAAATCTAAACTCCTTAGCAAGAGCCTCCACAATCTGAACCTCATGTCCTGCAATGTATTCCCTGCCCACCAAAACCGACAAGTTCAGCCACATGGACCTTCTCCCCAATCTTTGAACACACTGTCCCTATTGTCCCCCATATCTGCGTGCCTTAAACCAATTCCTTGGCCGGTTGCTCGTAGCTTTCTGGTCCAACTCCTACCCATCCTTTCCGATTCAGTTCAAACCTCCCTTCCTCAGTAAAGCCTTTCCTGGAGTCTTCTCTGCTTACTGGTGTTCCTGATGTATTCACATGTTCCACGGTGGTCAATGGACTTGCACATATCCTGACACTTCTTACTATATTATTACATAACCATTACTTTCTATTTCTGCTTTCACCCGCCCCCCCCAACCCCTCTCGGAGAACTGGACCATCAAAACTGTTTTTTTCCCTAGGGTCCATCATATTCTCTCAACAGCAGTTATTCTGCACCCGGAACCGTTACAAGTATTAGGGATATACATTCATGAACCAAACATAAAACTAACCCTGCCCTCCAGGATGTTACACCATAGAGTCTACTGATGAAAGAACCAATGAAAGCAGATGAAAACTCAAAATAGCAAGAGTGGAATTCACTTAGAGATGCCACCCTAGGGCGAAACCGTTGACAGGGAAAGTAGGACGCCTCCAGTGGAGACTCAGCGGATACCTACGACCCTCGGCTCCAATCCAATAGGCCAACCCCTTTGATCCCCACCGGGGTGGGTTCCCTCCAGGCCCAGCGGTCTCCCAGTGACTTCATACCTAAACTCAGGGCGGGGAGTCAATTAAGGATGAGTATTATAATCCGAAAAGAAAATTTCCTAGTCTCCTCCGCCCAGTCGTACCCAAGGCACGCCCCTCCCGCCCTCCGGGAGAACCAAGATGGCACCCGGGGAGCGGCGGGAGAGGCCCCCAACAACTCACCTACTTTGAGTCCCCGCGCGCGCCACCAATAACGGTCGCGAACCGAGGGGCGCGAGCGCTGTAGTCGGAGCCTATTCGGTGATTGGTTCCGGCTGCTGTCTTTCACAGCCCTGCTGCAAGCCGATTGACGAAGCCCCCAATGCGGAGGCAAGTCAAAGCCCCGCCTCCTGCCCGCCCACTTCCGGCTCAAAGGGCTGGCTTTCCCCGGGAGACTGAGATCGGTTGAGAGGCGGAGGTCGCGTGCGCGCTCAGAATAGCGCACCTCGATTGGGCAGCTCCAAGGGACCGCCCACTACCGCTTCACCGCCCACCGCCCCCTTCCCGCGCAGACATCCAAGCCACGACCAGAGAGTCTCCCTGCCGGTAGCGCCTAGAGGGGCTTTCCATAGTCGTCGCCCGGCGCATCTAGTGCGGCCAGAACGCCCTTCCTAGGTCTTCCCAGACATGGTGGCTGCTGACTCATAAATGAAAATGGGTTGCGGGTTGCAGTCGTGGCCTGAGGCTGCAATTTGGAGAACAGCCTTCAGGCGTGGCGCCTGAGGACTTCTCACTGCGATAGAAGTTCATTTCCTTTTGATTTGGCCCGTTTAGTAAAGTCATGTCATTTCCTCCCTGAGAATACAGCCCTGATAGACTTTTGAGGTCATTTTCCTAAAACAAAGATCCCTAGGCCAAAAGTGAACCGTTTTGCTAACCATCTTAAAGGCTGATCGAGTTCTTCCAAGAACTGAAGAAAGGATGATAAAATCATTTATTTAATTATCTCATACTAAGACAAGAGGATGGTAACAATTTTGACGTGTATGTAATCTAGAAAGTCCTTTTGCTTTCGTTACTCCATTCTGACCACAACAATCAAATAGGCAGAAGTAGATTTTACAGAGGGAAGTGAAGTTCTGCGAAGTTAAATGACCTAGCTAAGTTCCTACAGCTAAGGTAAGGTAGAGACAAATTAAAACAATTTTAAATTCCGATTTTAAATTCTGAACTCTCTCCACTACCACAAAATAACTACTTTCATTGTGATCATGCCCTAAAACATAAAACATTCTGTTATAAGTGGATAGAGGGGTCATACACAACTTGATGTTCTTTAAAAGATGACTGAGAGATGTGTTGAATTTAATGTGAATTAATGATGACCTTGATATCACATGTCGTCTGTTACAGTACTTACCACACTTTATTGTGTATACACTTCTCACCAGATTGCAAGATCTTGGAAGCCAGGAACTAATTCATAATCATTTTTTGTATCCCTAGCTTCTGGTTTGGTGGACACTTAGTATCTATCAAGTGAGTTAATCCCTGAGAAGCATGTCACTCTGATTTGAGCCTATCCAATTTTTCTTCCATGAATCCCCCCCCCCCCCCGCCATTTTAAAATTTCAATTCTGAGGCTCTTGAAAGGTTGCAATGGTCAGTCAATGAAATCAACAAATTGAGAAACCACTCACTTCATCAAAGTGTCTAAGGGCAGGCTGGAAAGACTCTGAAATTCTATCAGGTGTTTCACCCCATAATTCTTTTTGACAAGACCACAGTCTTCAACGCTGCTCCAAGAACCAGATCTCTTACATGGACGGAGACTTCCCGCTTCACAGATCCCAAGATATCAGCTTCTCTAAACCATTCCATTTATTCTTTGAACATACCCTCCAATTACATCTCTATCCTGCAAAGCCCCTGTTGCAATTATCATTAGAAAACATTCTAAACATTATCATTAGAAAACTCCCAAGGAAATAGCAGGAAGGCAATCCCCTCCTTCTTCCTGGGATAGCTGGGGAAGCAGCGGCTTAGTGAAGCTCATGCTTTCGGTCACCAAAGGGCCAGTAGTTAGATAGCAGAGCAGGGTGCCCGTTTCTCACCATTTTTCGCTGAGCTAAGCAGTCCTGTCTTCCCAAGAGCGACCACAGCGGGGAGCTTTCAGGGTGTGCCCACTCCACCGTCCAATGCCTGGCACCCTAGGGTTCCTAATTCCTGTAGATCCCAAACGACTCGCTTTTTGCATTAAAAAAACAAAACAAAAAACAACTCAGGCATAGAGGAAAGTCATCTTGGGCAAGGTCATTTTTCAAAAAAACGCCAAAAACCTAAAGCCAGTGTCCACCCATTTGTCCCTTCATTTTGCAGCGTGGACAACAATAGAGGACTACAACTCCCAGAGAAGACTGCGCTCGCCCAGAGCAGAGACCAATGGACATAGACTACCTAAACGGCATCGACTAATCAGGGCCTGCCTCGCGGAGGCTTTGTCTCGCAAGTGCTGCGCGGGAGCCTTCTCCCGCCTCCCAGCCCGGCGCACGCGCGCCCCGCCCTGCCCGCCTTCCCTCCAGCGCCCTGCCCTCTTCTTTCTCCCTCTCAGAACCTTCCTGCCGTCGCGTTCGGACCTAGCTGCTCCAACCTCCGGGGCGCGTCCCATCCTTCCAGCCTGCGACCAGCAACAGAGAAAAAAAATTACATATTTTCTTGCCCCGTACACACCTTGAGGCGAGCAAAAAAAAAAAAAAATTAAATTTGAACCATGAGGGAAATCGTGCACATCCAGGCCGGCCAGTGTGGCAACCAGATCGGTGCTAAGGTAAAGATTTTAAACCTTTTTTAACTCTTACTTCTTTTTGAGAAGAAAAAAGTACAAATTATGGAGAATGGTTGTGGGCTGTTTGCAGTCTCCATCCTTAGTCAATATTTGCCCCAAAGAAGTTTTATATGTATAACACATATTTGTAGCTATAATTTGCATTTGAAAAATGGAGAATTATTTTTCTTGACACTCATTTTGGGAAGCTATCAAAAGCACCCTTGAGGATTGGGGGGCGGGAAGACCGAGGTTCTGTAAGGTTTTACTTAAAGGAGATCTAACGGTCCGAGGGCCAGGGAGGGAGGGAGATGCGGAAACTCGCCGAGACAAAGCAAGGCGAGGTTCCCCCATGTGCATCCAACCCCCTTGGCGGGTCTTCGTAGGGCCAAGCCCGAGGGCGAAGAGGGGAGGTTGGGGGTGGAGAGCTGCAGTGCCCGGCTCCATAAAGGTGGGGGACGTGGTGCTGTAGGGTGGGCTGCACTGCGCGTTACCTCTACAAAAGAGTAGATAGAGATCTCCACGCGCCCACGATCCCCGTGGGGCAGGCCCATAGTTTTTCGTGGGTGGAAGGCTAATATGTGCTGGATTCATTTTGCTTCCTTTATTTCGCTTTAAAGAGACCCTTTCGGGCTTGGACAGATAAGAAAGAGGGCGGGAGAAGGGTTTTTTTTCTCTAAAGGGTCTCTCGGGACTAAATGGAAAGAAGAGGATCCTCATTTTAAGCAAGAGGGGAAAGCTAGTGAAGGGATAAAATTCCGAGACCAAGAGGGGATTTTTTTTTTTTTTTTTTTTTTTTTTGCGCGCGGGTACAGTGTAGCCGGGAGGAAGTGCGGCTGCTACGTTGTAGCAGAAGGGCAGGGCCCTGCAGGGCGGGGACTGTGGCCCTGCCGGCCACCAGGTGGCGCGCTAGCCCGAGCCAGGTCCCGCCCCTCGCGCGCTGAATTCGCGCTTCGGCTCCGCCCACGCGCGACCCCTCCCTTTGTCGATGGCTGGGCGCGCGCTTTTGCTACAGTCTTGTGGGCGGCTGGCGGTGGGCGACTGCGGCCCCTGGTTACCCCGGCTCTTTGTGCGCGGCGTGGAGGGGCGGTGCCCAGCGTGGGGGGCGAGGGGTACACTTACCTAATCAGGTTGGCTGCCTCGGCCTAGCCGGGTGTCTGCGATCTCCAGGCCTTTCCAGCTGGACATCATTTCACATTCCAAGCAGTGAAAGCTGCAGCTTTCCCAGGTGTGGGGGTGCCTAGGGGAATGGCGTGGCTGGCAGTTAGGTGGAGGCAGGGTCATAATCGGCTGGGACCTGAGACGTTGACGGTTCATTGTTCTTTCTCCACAGTTCTGGGAGGTGATCAGTGATGAACATGGCATCGACCCCACTGGCACTTACCACGGCGACAGTGACCTGCAGCTGGATCGCATCTCCGTGTATTACAATGAAGCCACAGGTGAGGGAAGGAGCTCCGGTCTCATCTCCTTTCCCACTTCTGGGGTCTCCACCCTTTGGACGAATCCATCCTCTCCCTTTGGAGATCTTCCTCTCTCTGATTCCCACCACCCATTGCCAAAGGCTAGCTCTGCTGCCACCTGGTGGCAGCGCCTGGAATCACAAGTTTAGGTCCCTAGCTGTCACCCAGCCCCAGTTTATTTACCTTCTAGGTACTAATTTTCCCGGCTATACATTCTTACACGTAGGTGGAAAGTATGTTCCTCGTGCGATCTTGGTGGATCTAGAACCCGGGACCATGGACTCTGTTCGCTCAGGTCCTTTTGGCCAGATCTTCAGACCAGACAACTTTGTTTTTGGTGAGTTACACAGATATTTGTAGATACCATATTCAATTTATTTGTGTGCAAGGGGACAGCAAGAGTTAGGAAATGATTGTTGTGCTTGAGAGTTTTTATAGGGCTGTGTTCTGGGATGTAATGGAGGGTGGGGGTGTGGCTGCCTTAGATGGTAAATTATGGGGGTGATATATCACTGGTGAGGGAGGAAAGTAGATCGATCCACAGGCATTGTTCCAAAAACTGAAAGGTGGAAACGTGGTTGTGTATGTGCCACATTTTACTAATCAAGCTTGCCTCCTGATTCCAGGTCAATCTGGGGCAGGCAACAACTGGGCCAAGGGCCACTATACAGAGGGGGCCGAGCTGGTTGACTCGGTCCTGGACGTGGTGCGGAAGGAGGCTGAGAGCTGTGACTGCCTGCAGGGCTTCCAGCTGACCCACTCGCTGGGGGGCGGCACGGGGTCCGGGATGGGCACACTGCTCATCAGCAAGATCCGGGAAGAGTATCCCGACCGCATCATGAACACCTTCAGCGTGGTGCCGTCGCCCAAGGTGTCCGACACGGTGGTGGAGCCCTACAACGCCACCCTCTCCGTCCACCAGCTGGTAGAGAACACTGATGAGACCTACTGCATTGACAACGAGGCCCTTTATGACATCTGCTTCCGCACCCTCAAGCTGACCACACCAACCTATGGGGACCTGAACCACCTCGTCTCAGCCACCATGAGCGGGGTCACCACCTGCCTCCGCTTCCCTGGCCAGCTCAATGCTGACCTCCGCAAGCTTGCAGTCAACATGGTGCCCTTCCCACGCCTCCACTTCTTCATGCCTGGCTTTGCCCCTCTAACCAGCCGTGGAAGCCAGCAGTATCGGGCCCTCACTGTGCCCGAACTCACCCAGCAGGTATTCGATGCCAAGAACATGATGGCCGCCTGTGACCCCCGCCACGGCCGCTACCTGACTGTGGCTGCCGTGTTCCGGGGCCGCATGTCCATGAAGGAGGTGGACGAGCAGATGCTCAACGTGCAGAACAAGAACAGCAGCTACTTCGTGGAGTGGATCCCCAACAACGTGAAGACAGCCGTGTGCGACATCCCACCCCGCGGCCTGAAGATGGCGGTCACCTTCATTGGCAACAGCACGGCCATCCAGGAGCTGTTCAAGCGCATCTCAGAGCAGTTCACGGCCATGTTCCGGCGCAAGGCCTTCCTGCACTGGTACACAGGCGAGGGCATGGACGAGATGGAGTTCACCGAGGCCGAGAGCAACATGAACGACCTGGTGTCCGAGTACCAGCAGTACCAGGATGCCACCGCAGAAGAGGAGGAGGATTTCGGTGAGGAGGCCGAAGAGGAGGCCTAAGGCCAAGCCCTGTCCATCACTCAGGCGTCTCAGTTCCTTCATTCAGCCTTCTTCCTCAGCTGCCCTTTTACTCTCCCTCAGAATTTGCATTTTCTGCCACTATCTTTTTTCTTTGGGGGGGTGGTGGTTCTAGAACAGTGCCTGGCACATAAATGGGCGCTCAATAAATATTCGTTGTTTGTTGAATGTCTCCTCTCTCTTTCCACTCTGGGAAATCTAGATTCTTCTCATTCTGAGTAATCTTGCCTTTCTTCCTGGTGTCCATTCCTCCCATCTGTCCAGTTAATACTTCCCTCTCTGTTTTCAAGATAATTCTCCAAGAAGCTGGGTCTCATCCAGACCCTGTTTAGAACCATGTGCTGAAAACCCAGATGGACGACCACCATCCTAAGCCCATGTGGTAGCCAAGGGGAAAGGACACCACCCTAATTAGTAGGGAGAAGTCCCTACAGGAAGGGGTAGGGCTTCCCATTCTAGAGTTTGGAGATGGATCCAGGCTATTAAAGTCCTAGTTTCCAGGTATTTCCCTGCTCCGCTCTCAGCTTTGGGGGAGGTGTTAACAGTATTGTGTCCATTTTCAGTCTCCCTCCAAGCTCCATCCTGAGCTGTTTCCTTTGAGGGGTCTGCCCCACTCTGTCAAGTGGGATCCTTCCCTCTTTCATTTAACCTCCCTCTCACATTGGATCCCTTCCTTTCTCTGGTTGGAAAAGGGAGTTAAGGAGAAAGGGACCAACTTTGGTCCCTAAGCCTCCAGACAGGCCCTCCCCACCCTCACTTTTTCTTACCCCCCAAAAATACCAGTCTTGCTGTATGTGTGTGGGAAGGTATGTACTGCCACCTAAATGTTTGAGTCATTCCCCAGAAGGGACGGGACAGGATACCATCTTCTGGCAACATCTCATCTTTTTTGCTATTGCCATTTCTCCCCTACCCTTGGCTTTGTCCTACCCTACACTTCAAATTTCTATTTTGTGTTGAATTTGCTTTTTTTTCATATTGAAAAAAATGACATTGCCCCAAGAGCCAAAAATAAATGGGAATTGAAAAAAAAATTGCAAGATGTGTGCTCATTTAGATTGCTAGTATAGACAAGGGGCTCAAGTTCACTTCCATATATATACACTTTGCTCTCTGTAAATTGATGAAAACATCCTAAGACTTAATTGACCCTTACATCTTAATCCTTGGTACCCAAACCAGCCCACCACTGGTACCAGCCTTACTAGGATAGGTAGGATAGGCATAGGTTCAGATGCAGGAACTAGGGATTGAAACGAAAACAGATGAATGCCAAATAGTACATTAAGTGGTCCCCAGACCAGCATCATCCTGCTTGGAACTTGTAGAAATGCAGATTCTCGGGCTTCATGAGATGTACTGAGCCAGAAATGGGTTGGATCCCAGCAGCCTGTTTTAACTGCTCCAGAAGAATCTCATGAAGGGTGTGGCCAGATGGCTCAATTGGTTAGAGTGTGAGCTCTCAACAAGGTTGCTGGTTGAATTCCTACATGGGATGGTGGGCTGCGCCCCCTGCAACCAAAGACTGAAAACAGCAACTGGACTTGGAGCTGAGCTGTGCCCTCCACAAGTAGATTGAAGGACAGCGACTTGGAACTGATGGGCCTTGGAGAAACACTGTTCCCCAATTAAAAAAAAAAAAAACTAACACTGATGGTTACTAATGTTAATAGCTACTTTAAAAACTCATGAACACAGTTAAAAACCACTTGCAACATTTCCAATGGAGCAGCACATCAAGGGTTCTTTTGGGTTATGGGTATCGCGCTACGTGCTGTAATCCTGTGGGTTTTCTCAGTCAACCTGAACTACAGATACCTAGTACAGGGTTCCACGTCATGGTCCATTCTAAACTGCTCCATGTAATGTGCTTTTAAGTGTACAAAATGAGTCTCGACACCCTGGATATTTAAATCAATTTCCCTCTGAAATATTTTTGGTAATTCCAGGGCCGAATGAAATTCTCAACACTCCTTCCATAGCAGCATACTTTCTGACTAACGAACTTTTGGGGGGAAAATATTCTACAACATTTTTTTTTAAATGTTACTGGGGAAGAACAGGACTTTATTGGGGAAGTGTGTACTTCCAGGACTTTTTTCCAAGCCAAGTTGTCCTTTCAATCTTAGTTGTGGAGGGCGCAGCTCAGCTCCAGGTCCAGTTGCCGTTGCTAGTTGCAGGGGGCGCAGCCCACCATCCCTTGTGGGAGTCCAACCGGCAACCTTGTGGTTGAGAGGACACGCTCCAACCAACTGAGCTCAGCTCAAGGTGCCGTGTTCAATCTTAGTTGCAGGGGGCGGGGCCCACCATCCCTTGTGGGAATCGAGGAATTGAACTGACAACCTTGTGGTTGAGAGCCCACTGGCCCACGTGGGAATTGAACCAGCAGCCTTCGGAGTTAGGAGCATGGAGCTCTAACTGC
This sequence comes from Rhinolophus ferrumequinum, assembly GCF_004115265.2. Taxonomy (NCBI): domain Eukaryota; kingdom Metazoa; phylum Chordata; class Mammalia; order Chiroptera; family Rhinolophidae; genus Rhinolophus; species Rhinolophus ferrumequinum. The sequence continues at coordinate 1,321,847 of NC_046286.1, forward strand.
CTGAGCCACCGGGCCGGCCCTACAACTCTTAACAGTATAAAAGTAACTTGCTCCCATTCTATAAAGCCTACTGGAAGGAAGCAAGCTCCATTCTAGCATTTTGATTGATTACTGTTTTGTTCAAAAGTTCAATCAATACTCATTAACAGCTATTTATTTGACAAGTTGACAACTTCCAGCCATCCCTCAGTCTTGGTCAGAAAATAACTGGACAACAGGCTCTGACAGTCTAGTTTAATTAGGATGTTAAACAAGTTGGGTGGGGTAGGATCAGAAAGCTGGCATGGGACCCCTGGGGGCCGGCAGTCTTGGTGTAGGCCTGGGAAGGGGAGCAACCCTCCCCCTCCACGGCAAGGCACAGGCTATTGGCAAGGAGAGAGGAGGGTAAGACCCTACTGTCAGGACATGCTCAGGGAGGCCAGCTGAAGGGCATACAATGTGGGGACCATTCCGGCAACTTCAGCAGGTGGAGGCTTCAAGCTGTTCGCAAAGGCTTGTGGTTCACCTGACAAAAGGGACAACAGTAAATGAAACTTGGGAGCCAGATGCGGTATCCTCCCAGGCCCCATTTGGACGAATGGGCTGCAGGGAGCACGTGCACTTCCAGGAGCCTTCCAGTTTTCCCGGCATCGTACCTCACCCTTTAGCCAAGCAGTCATAGGACTCACATATAACAATAAACAACTGACGGCATGGATGGACCAGAGGGTATTATGCCAAGTGAAATAAGAGAAAGACAAATACCATATGATTTCACTTACATGTGCAATCTAAAGAACAAAACGAACAAAAAAACCCAGACTGAGATACAGAGAACAAACATTGTTGCCAGAGGGGTGGGGGTGTGGGGGGCTGGGGGAAAAGGGAAGGGAGTAAGAAGTACAAATTGGTAGTTATAAAATAGTCATGGGGATGTAAAGTACAGCATAGAGAATATAGTCAATATGGTAATAACTATGGTGCCACGTGGGGACTAATCGGAGGGGATCACTGCATAAAGTACATAAATGTCTAACCACTATGCTGTACACCTGAAACTAATAGGTCAACTATAATTGAAAAAATTAAAAAAAAAAAGTCTAACTCAGAAGCACAAGAGTAGAATGGTCATTGCCAGGAGCTGGAGGAAGGGAAATGGGGAGGTGATGGTCACAGGTATAAAGTTTTAGTTACATAAGACAAATAAATTCTGGTAGTGCCTATAGCTAACGACACTGAACACATACTGAACATTTGCTAAGAGGGTAGATCTGATGTGAAGCGTTCTTACCACAAAGTAGTAACAGGAGGAAACTGGGAAAAGAATATTTCTATAGTCTTGATGATGGTGATGGCTTCATGGATGTATACTTATCCCAAACTCACTGAGTTGTAAACATTAAATTCATAAAGCTTTTTACATGCCAATCATACTTCAATAAAGTGGTTTAAAACAAGAACAAAGCCAATGAATTACTGAAAGGGTGTGGAAGGGACCAGAGCTCTGCTTGCACAGACCCTCCATAACTCCCAATCTTCCACTGCAGGCCTCCAGGAGGCTCCAAGGAACCCAGCTTGAAGGTCACTGAAATGGTCCAATGCTTTTATTTATATATATTTTTTATTTAACACACTTGTGTATAGTACTTACCATGTGCTAGACAGTGTTCTAAACACTGTGCAAGTATTACTTATTTAATCCCCTTAACAGTTCAACAGGGTAGTTGCTATTATTAGCCTGTGAGGAAACAGGTACAGAGAGGTTGAGAACTCCAAGGTCACAGCTATCATGCACTGGAGCCAAGATTCACACACAGTCTGGTTCCAGAGCCCACTCTGACCTCTACCATAACCCACAAGTGAATAAACAGGCACCGAGAAAGGCAGTGACATGCCTTGGAATTAAATGTTGACAGGCTGCAACTAGTTCCTTGTACTAGAGATAGTCGGCCTGGGTTGGAAGCCCAGCTTCCTCAGCTTTCTGACATGGGCTAAGTTATTTAACACATTGGAGTTCCGTTTCTTTACTCTGTAAAATACTACATACTTCAAGAGTAGTTTGATATAAAGATTTTTTAAATAAAAACCATTTGTATAGAAACTCAGCACTGTCTGGCACAAAGAAAGCAACTGCGTCACGTGCCCCAGGAGCCCAGCAGTTCTGCTCCACGGCCCCCATGCGAGACCCTCACCTGCGAGATGCTGACACCCGTGAGTCTCTCCACGCTCTCTGGCAGGCGGGTCAGGATGTCCAGGACTTCCCCCGTCACTTTAGCCGCCCCCACAGCCCCAGTTCCACTGGACACCAGTGTGATCTTATTGGCTGAGGTCAAGGGACCACTGATCTCCTCTGCCACCTGGTGGGGGAGATGTCCACTCAGCGAGATGTCCATCTGATCACACCCCTCCTAAAACGCCTTACCCTGCATTTTAAGACACTGGTCCTACTGATCATCCTACCTCACTTTGGTCACTGGCTTTTAACTCCCACCCCTAATTTATGGTCCCCTAGCCGGGTTCTCCCCAAACCCCTCACTTCTCCCACCCCCATTCCCTGGCTCTCCTGTTGCCCACACAAGCCCCAAACCTGGGGCAGCTTCTCCAGCAGCATGTCCAGCTGGGCAGCCTCCTGGTACAGCTGGAACGCTTCTGCCTTCTTGGCCATCTGCTCAGCTTCGGCCCGGGCTCGGGCCCCTATGGCAAAGGCCTCAGCCTCCCCACGCATCTGAGGACGGCACAGGATACTGGGATAACGACGGCGCGGTTACGCACAAGAAGCCCCAGCTCAAGAGCAGTGCCCGTTCCTCCACCAGCCAGCAAGAGCCACCTCCTAACTCACCCTCACAGTCTCAGCTTCCGCCTCCGCCTGCATAATCAGCTGGGACCTGGGCAAACAAGGGGAGTGAGGAAGCAGCTGAGGGAGGCCCTTGCTCCTGGGAGAAAGGCCCCCCACGCTGGGGGCAAAGGCTCCTGCAACCTGAGTTCCACAGGAGTCCCGACAGTGAAGGCTCTTCCTCTGGGCGTGCCCAGGTGGTGAAGGAGCCAGGAGGGGCCAGGGAGGGGGCGTTTACTTCTCTGCCTCCGCGAGGCGCTCCAACTTGTAGCGCTCGGCTTCCGCCGGCTTGCGCACCCGGGCCTCCAGCTCCTTCTCTCGGCGGGCGATCTCCTGCTCCTGCACTGCCACCTGCTGGGCCCGCTCCACCACCTGCACCTGTACCCGCTGCTCCTCGATCTGCTGCTTCGTCTTGGCCACCTGGGGAGGAGGGACGCTCAGCGTCAGAGCTGAGGAGCAAGTGCACAGGAACTAGAAAGAAGCCAGGGCAGGGCTCCAGGGTGAGACATGAAAATAGCAAGCACATGGAGTCCATCCACAGTCAGCTCAGCTGGCCCGAGGAGTCCATTTCCGGTAGAGATCCAGGGCATGGCCTGGGGATGTCCTGATCCTTCTCAGAGACCTCCCCAGGCAGCCTGTGTCAGAGCTGGCTAGGGCTGGGACCCAGTCCCTGCCTCCCTCAGGCCAGACGCAATGTGCCTCCATGAGCTCCCATTACTGTTTTTCCCACCCGGTCTCCCTCCAGTTTGAGCCCCTGGAGGGCCCTGGGCACACTAAGGCCATCTCCTACCTCCAGTCTTGCTCAGCAACATCCCCTTCTCTCCATCGGTGCTGCTGTAACCTTAGCACAAGCCGCAGGCAGCGCCAGCGCTGACTACTGCAGTAGCCTCCTACTGACTTTTTAAGGGGGCTGGGTGTGTATGCGTGTGTTATCTTTTTCATTTTTGTGTAGGGTACAAATTCAAAAGAAAAAAGTAAACAGTGATAAGTAAGGCTTCCTCTCACCTAGTTCCTTAATAAACTACCTGGTTCCCTTCCACAGAAGAACCACTGTGACCAGCTTCTGTGTTCCTTCCAGGAGCACTCTACAAGCATTTACAAGAATGTGTAGATACAGAATGCCTCTTTTTAAGGTAGATTTCATTTTCTTATTCCTTGTAGAGCACAGGGAGCAGAACGCTCTTGCGAAGACGTTGGTGAGGAGAGGTAAAGGGGAGGAGCGTACCTCCTTCCTGTTCAATTGCTCAGCTCAGCCACGCACCGTCATCCCTGTGGGTTGCACCAACATGAGACGGTGCCCCTGCGTCTACTTGGCTCATCTGCTCACTGCAGAGGAAGGGTGCTTCTGGATATGGCTCCCTCACTGTCTTTGACCTAAAGATGGCAAGCCTGTTCCATTGCAGTTGCTCCCTACTCCAGTGAGAGCACCATCTCGCCCCGTGTGACAGGCACCCTGCCCCCGCCCCTCCTTAGGCCACCTTTTCGGTGAAACGCAACCTCCAGTAGCTTCCTTGGAAAGAGTATGTGGGCAATAAGTTTTTTGAGATCTTGCTTCTGAGATTCTTATTCTACTCTTCTCTTTGAATTACAGTTGAGTACAGACTACTATGGTGAAATTCATTTTCATCACAATTTTGAAGGCATTGCTCCATGGTCTTCTAGCTTAAGAAATCTGAAGTCACTTTGATGCCTGACCGTTTGGGATCTGTTTTTTACTTTCGGGAAGCGTCTAGATCTTTTCTTTGTTCTAGGTGTTCTTAATTTCAGTGAGATGTTTCAATGTAGATGTTTTCCATTCACTGTATTGGGCACTTGGTAGGTTGTTTCAATCTAGAAACTCACACCCTTCAGAACAGATAAACATTTTGGAGTTTTTTCATTTGGTTATTTCCTCTCATTTTCTTTGTTCTGTTGGATCTACTGGACTGGCCTTTAATATTTTTATCTAATTTTCTCCATCTGTTCTGTTCCATTTTCTGGGAGATTTATTAGAATTTCTCTTCCAACGTGATTTTTTTTTTCATTTCTGCCACCTTACTAATTTCTAAGAGCTTTTTGTTTTCTGTTCTATATCCTGACCTCCTCCATGTGACTTCTTCTCTTCTTACTGAGCATACTAATATTTAAAAGAGCTTTCTTCTTCCTGCATAGTATTATCCTGCAAATGGCTTTGCTGTTTGTGGTTTCGGTGTGTCTTCCATGTGCAGGAGCCCCTCACGTATCAGGTAATCCCTTGCTTGTCTGCTCACAGTGAGGAGGGTCTACAACACTGAAAGGAAACCCTGGGTTGTGGGTAAGGCTTGCGGACTTTAGAGCTTCACTCTAGGGTGATCCGAGCAGGCCACTTGCTGAGAAACCTTTGATTCAGGATCTTTACGTCTTTCCTTCTGAATTGGTCATGTTTCCTAGAGTACTCTTCTGATCTATTCTTCGGAAGATGGAGATTCTGGGAGCTGAGTGGGGAGAGGGGGTGAGGGGAGGCTGCCAGCCTTCGGTCACTTCAGGCCCCGTTACTGGTGCACCAGGCCCTCACCTGTCTGGCTGGCCCGGGTCACATCCTGTGCTTTACTTTCATCAGATAATAAATCTCCAGACGTCTACTGGGACAGAGAAGAGACCAAAGAAGGGACCCGAAGGCAGGGAGCCAGGAAAGGGCTCTAGCTGAGAAGTCGCTCTTCACCTGATTTTCCTGATTTAGACAGTCTTCATTGCAGCTCCAGGCCCCTGGCTGTGCCAGCTCCTGTGCCTCAGATCATGTCACTGTTTTCTCCCTGGCACCTTTGTCCTCAGCTGTCTCAGACATGCTTAGTCAATTACCATGGCTCTCTAGCTTCCACAGTGATGCTAGAGTTTCTATTCTTCTGTTCCCATTCTCTCTCTCTCTCTCTCTCTTTTAAGTCACTCTATCTGGTTTTAGTGAGGTTTTGAGAGTGCAATTAGCTGTACTTCTGCCATCCATCTTCTTTGAAAAAGCTTCAAATGTGTCTCCCTGTTGTCTCTCTTCTGACAATCAATTCTCCATAGAGCGGCCAGACTGATCCTTCTAAAGACATAAATTAGACCACAGCACCTCCCTTCTTAAAGTTCTCCAATAGCTTTCCATTGTGCTTTGAATTATAAGTCTCTATCATGGCTACCTGAACCCTATGTGACCGGGCCCTGCCTACCTCTTCTTACAGCACACCAGCCATACCCCATCAGAAACCTCCTTTCTGTTTCTGGGACACGCCAAGCTCTTTTCTACCTCAGGGCCGTTGCATGTGCTGGTCCCTCTGCCTAGTCACTAGCCCTATATAAATTTAAATTAATTAACATTAAATAAAATATAAAATTCAGTTCCTCAGTCACATTTCCTCAGCCCTATTTCAAGTGCTCAACATTACAGCACAAACACAGAGCATTTGTATCACCACAAATGTTCTTTTGGAACATCACTGGCTTAGATACTCTTGGCCCACAAGTCTGCATTGCTGGTTCTTTCTCATCTTCAGGTTTTATTTCCTGTATCACTTCCTCAGTAGCTTTCTCTGACCACCCCTGACCTAACATCGTAACCCCTATGCTTTCACATCACCTGTTATTTCCTTCATAGCACTCAAACAAGACCATTGGAGCCTATGAAGTTTACTCACTTGCTTATTAGCTGTGTTGTACTGTAAGCTGAGAGCAGGAACCCTGTCTTACTCCTACTTACACCCTCACCTTCAAAACAGCGTCTGGAACATAGTAGGCACTTCACAGATTATTTATGGATTGAATTGTTATTTTCTGATTACCTAGTACAAAGCCTGGCACAAAAGGAGGAACTTATAAAAAATTGAACAGAGCCCTCACCAGCCCAATCCGTTGATCTGCAGACAAGGAAAGCCAAGTGTAGAGAGCTAAGAATCTCATCCTTAGTCTAACCCCTGTGAGTGATTATCACTACATTACTGCTTCTCAAACTCCAGTATATACACAGATCAACTAGGGATTTTGTTAAAATGCAGATTCTGATTCAGTCTGTGCTGGAGCCTGAGACTTTGTATTTTTAATCACTATTCCAGTGATGCTACAGCTGGCATGCAGCCCACACTCAGAGTAGCAAAGCTCTATGTCACACACAACTCTGTCAAGCCACTCAGGAATGTATCTTCACAACTAGAGATGGTTTGCCCCTCATTATGCTTTCAGCCTGTAGCAACTCTTGGCAAAAATGAATCTCATAATATTGTGATCCTTTGGGTAAAGGTCTCAAAGTATGCTTGATTCTTCTTACTCATAGTAGTTCTGTTCTATGAACACTGAATTAGCGAGTACTTATTTTGATCCTAGCAGAAATACAGGGTTAGGTTCCTATGAGCCTCTGGGCACAACATTTTTATCAACAGGTCAACATATAATCTTGTTTTATGTGTGCTTCGGTTTAAAGACACCTTATGTAATAAATATCGTGGATTCATTGTCAATGAACTCAAGAGCCGACAGCGCTGTAACTCATGCCTGAATGAAGCTTCTCTAACACATGTGTTTCTTCCATAAGGCACATCCCAGCCTTCTTGCACTTAGAACACTAGACACCATTTCAGCACTATGCTTGGGGGCCATTTTAAACAGCAAAACTACCAACAAAGAACACGAAAATGTGAAAAACGTGGCAGGAAACATACTATGAAAATGACACTGTTAACAGTACAAGAGTTGAAAGAAGACAGGACGTCTTCACACTCAACGGGACCTGTGCATCAGACAATTCAGAATGTCGCCTCTCTGCAGGTCTGCAAACACCCACAAAAGCGCGGTGAGTACTGATTTTGGGGTTACCAGTAAATTTTAGCGAGTAGGCATGTTCTCAGTACAGAACTGCATGAGGACTGTACATGCTTGCAGTACTGAGGGCTGCCCACATCTCACTTTGCAGGAGTCAAAGCCCAACTCCATGTTTTCCTTCCTCACACCCTTCTTTGGTCACGAGGGCAGCCCTGTGCACGTGAGAAAAAGGAGCCTTTTCCTTGGGTGGATGCAGACCTACTGGCCTATGACGGAAGGCCTCATTGGGCTGGATCTCAGCTCTGGTTCACCCCTCATCCAGGTGCCCTTGCACAGGACACAGCCTGCCCCAAACATATGATCTGCCCTACTGATCATATACCTTCTTGGCCTTTTCTTTGTTTTTCAGCAGAAATGTTTAGGTCTTTTAAATCCTCCTCGTATGGAGGAACTAGGTCAGAAATGGAGTGCCAGATGAGGGAGTCAGAGTTAGAATATGAGAAAGTGGTGGCCTGAGATGGATGGAAGGCCTGAGAGGAATGGGGAAGGGTGAGTCCCGCCTGGCCGCCTGGCCAGTGTGGGGGCTCTGACCTGCAGCTGATAGGCCAGGTCAGCCTGTGCCCGGCGGGTGTTGACCTCGATGTCGTACGCGGCCTTCTTCAGCTCGTAGTCCCTCTGCGCCTTGGCCATCTCAATCTCACTCAGGTACTGTGCGGACACCTTCTCCTGCTTGGCCTTGGCCTCCTGTCCACACAGACATCAGGCAGGGAGTCAGAGCAGGGAGAGGAAGGCCCAGGGCAAGAGCCCGCTACCCATCAGACTCCCCTGCCTTTGCCCCAGCCCTGGCCTCTTCTATTTCCTGCCAACCCAGTCCCACCAGCCTCCAGTGAGTTGTGCCCCTTCCAGCTCTTCTATCACTGTGAGCCCAAAATGTTCACAGTGACCAAGTGACCCCCATCTCTCTCACCCGGATCCCAGCATCTCTCTTGGCCTCTGCTTCTCCAATCCGAGCATCTTTTTGGACTTGAGCGGTTCGAGCCTTCCCCAAGGAGTGCAAATAGTCCTGTGGGACACATGTAGAAATCAGAGTCCTTGGGAGCATTTAACAGAAGGGAGCAGGGAAACAGAGAGGATCAACTGTCTAGGCTTACCTGATCGTCGTGAATGTCCTTCAGGGTGTAGCTGACCACACTGATGCCCATGTTGACCAGGTCTGAGGAGGCCACTTTGAACACCTGCTCTGAGAATTTCTGCCTGTCCTTATAGATTTCCTAGGATAACAGGATGGTGGGAAGGGGGCACTTGAGCTCTCAGAACCTGTGGCCACTGTTGCCCACAGACTAGCCCAGTCCTTGGGCCCCCCTCAACCCGGCATCCCTCACAGCTCCCCGGCCACCAGGCCCACCTCCACAGTCATGTGTGCCATGATTGCCCTCTGGTGGCCCTCCAGTGTCTCCAGGGCGATGTGGGCAATCTCCGCCTCTGTCTTCCCCAGGAACATCTGGCAGGCTGCGGCCAACATCTCCTTGTTCTGCCCCTGGATTTTCACCTGTAGCCAGAGGAAGTATAGGAAGGGTGTGGCATGGTGTCTCATGACGCAGGGAGGAAGCAGGGAGAGAAGGGAGCAGGAGTTAAGTACTCTGGAGAAAGTGAGACTAGCAGAGAATACCCTTACAGCCTAGGACAGAGAAGGTGATGGGGTAGTGGACTCTGGGGGAAAGGCTCTGAAAGCCTCACCTGGGCAATGCCAGTGACTGAGATGGGGACCCCATGGCGAGTGTAAACCTTTTCACTCTTGACATTGAGGGTCAATGTGTTGAGAGAGATCCTAAAGGGAAAAAGGAGAGTGAACAGTGAGGAAAAGAGGAAAGAAAGAAAAGTGGGGCTCCCCCTCCCTGGCTGTCTTCCTACCCACCTCTGGATCTGCTGGATGCAGGGCAGGACAAAGACTCGTCCCCCTGCCACCATGACTGGGGGGCTCCGGCAGAAACCTGCAAGGTGAGGTGCCAGTGAGCTGCAGGAGCGGCAGTAGAGCTGGAATGTGGAAGACTGAAGAACTGGGGGAGGGAGGAGGGGCGATCCCCTCGAGGGAATCTGGGAGCTGGAGGGGAGGCAGTCTGGGCCTGGAAAGGTTAGCGGCTGGGAATCACAAGCTTGCAACGTTGGGTGGGGGGAGCGGGCGGGGCGAAGGCTGGGCGCTCGCGGAGCTCGGAGGGCGGCGGGGGCAGGGGCAGGGCCCAGACGCGCAGGGGTTTGGGGGTCGCTGACTGAGAAGAGAACAATACTTACCGGAGACTACCATGGCCTCATTTGGGCCACAGGTGAAAAACATGGCTCAAGTGGGAGCTGGAGGAGAGGAAAGAAAGCCTTTGCAGAAGGGGACGGGGCGCTGTGGAGTCCACCGGAGTGACTCCCTTTCCCGTCAGGCCCGCCCAGCCTGCAGCCACCGCCGCCCAGTTCCTTCCGCACCCGGGGGTCCGCTAAGGCGGAAATCCTACAAAACCCCCGAGCCTCCCTCCCGCGTGCTTACCGCCACTGCCAGCCCCTTGTCGCGTCCCCACCTGCAGTGAGGACGGTTTCTCCCGGATCTGACAAGGTTCTCCCACGCATAGAGGCCCCAGACCTCGCGCCATCCTCCCCGCCCTTCCACAGCCCGACTCCATCTCCCCTCCCCCACCTACCTTCCCGAACTCCCGCGGCTGCCGGGGGCCTGGGAGCGGAGCCCGCACCACTCGCGCACGACCTTCCGGGAGCTGGGCCTGTTGACCAGCGTGCGCCCCCCACACGGCCGCACCCCTGGGCTGCGGCAACGCGCCCCCGCCCCCCGCCGCGGCCCCGCCCCTTTCCCGGCAGGCCCCGCTCGGAGCGCAGCCAGCCAGCCCCGCACTCAGGGCTGGCCCGCCAGCGGTGTGGTCCCAGCCTTCGCCCACCCACTCGCGTCCCCCCCCCGGTCGCTGCCCGCTCCGCCCCCGGGCGCGCGACGTGATCTCCGTGGGCCCGGACCGGGGATATTGCCTCATCTTGGATGTGCCCCGCGGCAACTCACTGGGAAAACCGCAGACTGGGCAACGAACGTCTGCGTCCGGTCACGGGATGCTGGGTTCCGTGATCCGGGAACGGGGCTCGGGGCCTTGAGGAGCGCCTCCTGGGGCCGTGGCCGCCGGTCCCTGGCGCCCGAGGGGGGAAGGAGCGGGGAATCGCTGCTGGCAAAGATACACTCAAATGACTGCTGACTGTAAAATCGAGTTTATTTGTGTTCACAGAACATACCGGGCGACCCCTCAGCCGCCCCCTGACAGCCCCCGCCTCGCACCCCGTAGCCACCCTTTAGGGGCAACTTCGAAGAGATCGAAGGCCAAGGACTTTATTCCCAACGGTCCACCGAAGCTTCACACAATAGACCCAGGGGGTTGAGATGCTGGAGGACAGTGTCACCCCCTAAACCTACGACCCACCACCGTCCTTAACTCCCTGCGGGGCGCCCTCCAGGCCCCGTCTCCATCTCCCTCGGTCTAGGCGCCTCCACCAATCCCACCAAGCTCAATAAATACCAAGAGACCTGCATTTGCAGCGGGGTGCACGTCTCGCACCCTCGCATAAGTTAAAATAAATATTACATACACCCCTCTATCACTTAGGGGACATACATAAATACATATAAATATCAGGAGCAATGAGAAATAAATTAACGCCGCTCTCCCCCTCCTTCCCTGCCCGGCCCGGCCTCCGCAGGTCCGCGCGTGACCCATCCTGGTGCGGGGTGGCGGCTCCCCTGTAGTGTTGAGTGCGAATTGCCTCGGGAGTCCCAGTTTGGGATACGCTCTCGCGCACCAGATACAGCTGGTGTTTCTTAGGGGATGTGGGGAGTCACGTTTAGAAGGCGGCTGGGTGTTGCTGGAGGAAAGTGCTGAGATCCAGAGCGTAGTCCGAGGGCTCCGCGGTCAGATTAAGGGGCTCCAGAGCCGGGGGCGCAGGGGTGGGCTCCAGGGGCGCGGCGCTGGGGGCGTCCTCCCGGGGTAGGGGCGCCGGCACACCTTCTTCAGCCATCAGGATCTGGCAGAAGACGACGGTGAGCAGGAGAAACAGGAGCCTTTTGGCAGGGTTCGGATCCTCGGCGGGCAGCTGGCGCCGGACCTGAGGGGAGACAACAAAGGGAACAGGTCAGCTCAGGGTCCCAAAGTCTGGTCGTTCCCCCACCCCGACGCTCCCTCCAGCGACACTTCAGCGACACTCACCACTCGCGGGTAGAGGACCCTACGACTGCGCTTTCGGTGCCCGCGGGAGACGCTGGGGCGCGCGGCGGAGGCCACTGTAGGCTCCGGGAGAGGATCGAAGGTGAAGATCTCAGGACCGGAGCCCCTCCGGGGTCCCGGGCTGGTGGAGGGTACCGGGGTCGGGGCCCGCAGGACTGTCATGGTGGGAAGGGAGCTGCGAGAGTGACACATAGTGCGCTGAGCAGAGCAGAAGGACGAGTGCGGACCCGCAGCCAAGCTGAGCTAGTTAAGTGTGCCTAATAATTGGGCGGGCCCTTCTCAACTCCACCCCGGCGGAGAGCTGTAGGCAGGCCGGCGCCGGCTGGAAATTCCGACGATTAAGCAAAGGGAGGGGGTGGAGACTTGGCCTGTTAACCCTGGGTGCCCAAGTGTGTGTTGTGAGTGTGTGACTTGTGAGTGGGGGTGGGTGAAATCCCGGGCTGCATGCACATGTCGGGACATGTGGCAGCTGGAGAGCGGCCCACGCACAGTTTAGGAGAGGTTCAGTCACAGGCCCATCTCCGGGAAGGCAGCAGGGTTTCCATAAGGAAGTCTGGCCATCCTGCTACAATACTGAGCCAGCCAAATCAACGAACCACAGTTACACAGGTACATTCACACACCTGTAGATACACATAGAGAACCACACCCCAAGAGGAAAGTCGTGACAGAAATAGTCAAGCAGCAGAAGAAAAATGAACACAATTGCACACGCAGATCCAACCCTGCCTGTCTTAGAACACAGGAAAACACACATACAAACATTCACACATACAGCACATTGTAGGGGTGGAAAAATTTTCCCTTCTTCCCTTCTAGATTTTTCAGTTGGTCTAATAATTAAATTGACATAAGACATTAACAGGATGAAAACAAATTTCATTACCTACTCACAGGAGTCCAGGAAGACCAGACTCAATGATAGGCAGCTGAGGCTCCTATGCCATCCTAATGAATGGGGGCTAAGGAATGGGGTGGGGGTCTGGGGTTCACAGGGAGGACGGCAGATCACAGGAAGACAAGAAGAGCACATGTTTGGCCTGCCCAGCCCCAGAGTCTTTCAGATAAAGAAGTGCTCTGGTAATAGCTTTCTTCCTGGTACAGGCCCCTAATAAATTCTTTTAGGCAGTTACGGGAGAAGTGAATAGCTTTTCCTGAGTCTGCTGGGTGTCGATTGCCTTCACGTCAATCCACATACCAAAGTGGCACATTTTGGGGTGGCATATTGTACAACATGCACATCACACACACACACACAGCAAAGGACAACCCAAAGAAGTTACCCACTTGGGTGTTCATACAAAGCTGGGACAGAGGACCACAAAATATGAAGGCAGGAGGTTAGCAGTCACCAAGATTTGCCTCTTGTTATTTGGATCAAATAACAAAATTCATCTGAAGAGCATTTTAAATTGTGAGGCGTTATGCAAATGTTGTGGTAATGATAATAACTCAACTTATGACTGAATTTACACATTTTCGTAACTCAGTTGCTCATGGACAGAATTTATCATCTTTTGGGCATTCACAGTGCAAGGCGCCCTGTTAAAGGTACTGTTGGAGGTACCGAGGTCGGTTTCTGCGTGCGTGCTGCTGAGGGCACCTCAGGAGTGGGCCTGACCAGAACTCCTTGAGGGTCCTAAGGAAATGGAAGACAGTATTAGGGGGACTCAGAAAAGCTAGTGTTCACTAATGAATGAGGTGAGGCTGCATGGAAGAGTGGATGTGAGATGACCTTGAGCAGTGGGTGGGAAACCACAGAATCAGATGTAGAGGATGACTGTGAGAAAGAGAATGGAATCAGCAAAGGCCTTGAGCTGGAAAAGTACAGCATGTGTGTGGGGAATCACAAAGAAAACAGTCCTGGACTAAGTTCCCAGTAAAGGAGTAGTGGGAAGTCATGAGGACTGGGAAGGATTTGGGCAAAGTGGGGAGAGCTTAGCTGCCAGGCCAGGAATCTGGATGTGACTAGATGGACTAGATGGGCACGGGATGACAACAGGGCACTTCAAGCTGGGAGCTGAGAGGGACAATGAGCGTGCCCTGGATGGAGAGACATTGAGGCAGGGGCAGGAAGCTATTACAGAGGTGCAGCGGGAGGTAACAGGGCCCTACCAGGCTGTGGCTGAGGGACCCAGACCAGGGGGTGGCGGGGGTGGCGCTACCTGACATTCCCAGTGTGAGATCACTAGAATTTAACAATAGGATGGGTTTCAGTAGAGTCAGGGAGCATGGAGAGGGGGTGCTGACAGCAGAGAATGAAGGCAGCAAAGCTGACTCCGGAGATGTGAAATGCCTCGGGCTCAGATCTTTACATTGGATGGTACTATGCCTGACACACACAGTGAGCACATGCATGAACCCTTCATTAGAGACTGTGTCACACATGTCTTTGTGTCCTTGTGTCCGCCGTAGAACCTAGCACGGGGCCTTGTGTGTACCAGTTACTCAGTAATCTTGATAAATGAAAGGTGAAAATGCAAAACGGAAAATGCACACACTGGCAGGGTCACCCCAAGCTTTTGAGACATGGCTACATTTCTTCAAATCCAACATTCAAATTTATAACATCTTAAGAAAGCTGGGACAATTCTTACACAGACCCAAACAAGGAACACCTAAGGGCATTTCTCAACCAAGGTTGTGCGGGGGTGCAAACCAGGGGACAGCCCCACAATTGGGCTAGAAATTGATATATTATTGCTGTATATACAATTGCTTCATAGGCCTATATGTCACTTTATTTTACTGTGTTTCCCCGAAAATTAGACCTAGCCGGACCATCAGCTCTAATGCGTCTTTTGGAGCAAAAATTAATATTATATTATACACTGTCTTATATTAAAATAAGACCAGGTCTTATATTAATTTTTGCTCCAAAAGACGCATTAGAGCTGATGGTCTGGCTAGGTCTTATTTTTGGGGAAACACGGTATACCCACTACATCTAAACACATGGGACCCCTTCAGCATTACACACTTTTTCCTAACAGGCATAAAACACACCTCCTCTACAAACAAAGACATATCCCTTTCCCACACCTGCCTTTCAAAGCCGCCATCATTCTTACACCTACACCCAAGCACAGTGAGCCTGCACACCCACCTACACCCTTATTCCAAGGCAACCTGCACACTACACAATGACCAACATAAATCCATGATTACTTACATGTGTGGACGGGCCCACATGCCCAAACAGACATAAATTGGAGGTGGGGGGAGAGAGTGATGATGGAAGAAAACTGCTCGGTGGGGAAGGTGGGGGAGGCACCCAGATGAAGAATGCATACTTGTTTATGACGGAAATTTCCCCAGGCCATTAGGCAGGGGAGGGGAGTAAAAGGAGGATGTCAGGATCTTGTCTCACCACTACCTCCCACATCTGGAATCAGGACCTCCAGCTGGGCCTAGTTAGCCTCACTGTCCTTCTGGCACAGAGAGACCTTTCTCTGTGGCAAGAGCAGAATGGGACAAAGAGGAGAACTAGAGAAACCATTCCTTCTGCCACCCTCAGAGACCCAGGGCTCTGCCCCACCCCACTCATCCCACACAGGAAGCTAGGAAAGGTTGAAAGTGAATCATTAAACTAATAAGGGAGTGCAGAGGTGAGGGCCAAGCGATGAGTGAAGGCCAGAAAGGGCCAGGGGCTGAGACCAGCAGCCGGACTGGTTCTCACTGCCCTAATCCTAGGAAAGCAGGCCTGTAGGCCCATTCGTTGCCAGCTCTCCTCATTTCCTTCCATCTTCCTGAGATCACTGTGTTCCTTCATTCCCCTCCTCTGACCTGTCACTGTGACCTCCCACCAACCTCTCTCTTAGCCCCTTGTTTGTTTTCTTCATAACATTCACCACAGTGGGGTATTCTTTTGTGTATCTGTTTACTTTTTGTGGTTTCGTGTCGCCCCCACTGGGATATGATCTCCATGAATATCCAGAAGCACATTTGCCCTTTTCCTCACGATATCTCCGTGCGATCTCCAGTACTAGGCCTTCCACCTAGTAGAGGTTTAATAAACACTCTTCCTTCCATCTCCTCTGAGGAGCTGCACCTCACACCCAGAAGTGTCTATGTCTGTTTACACGGCTGTGCCCCTTCAGAGGACCCCAGACTCCCTCTTCGCTGAGGAGGCTGGGGGGTGCTCAGCTGAGGCTCAGGAACCACTGTGGAGGCGATGAAGCAAAGCCTGGCCCTCAACCCTTGTCAGTCCCTGACCTAAAGGGGAACTATACCTGCATCCCACTTGTAGTACTGCTGCATCGAAGAGCAGGCTAGAACGGGAGACAAAGTTAACGGGAGGAGGGGGAATGGGCAGGGCAGGGGGGACAGATGTTTGGAAGTGGGAGCTTCTGAGAAAGGGAAGCAGGGATGGAGGGATGGAGCAGGGTCCTGCCGTCAGGGCAGGAAAGTGTTCTGGCATGGAATTAACCGCTGGTTGTTTGCAAAATGTGAAAGAATTCAGACTCATAAAAGTAGGAGAGCAAAGGAAGTTTTATTAAAGGTTGGGCAAAGAGAGAATGCCCGTGTCCAAAGATGACAGCTGCCGTGGGTTTCTGTTTAAAAGAGAAATGCTGGCAAAAGGAGTTTGCCAGGATAGCGTCTGATGAGGACAGCTGTCATAGGTAGTAAGGAGAGAAACACCTGTGGGGGGGTGGGAGACGTGTCACCAGGGGCAGAGTCTTAGAGTGGATAGCTGTGCTGATTTTTAGGTTAGCTTTCTCTTATATAGGAAAGGGGGAGTCCGTCAGGCAGGTCTGAGGGCTGACATCCTTCCTGGGCTCTGGTCTGTTTGACGATGAAGTTCTCCTTGGACTCCAGACTCGGACTCGGCCATGGCGGCCTGGGACTTTAGGCGTCACCAGGAATACGGCAAAGGATTCCAGTGTGTGGGCACCTGAGGATTAAGAAATTGCTCTTTTCAGGTTAGGATTTTGTTAATTAAATGGATTCATGAGGTATGGGTAGCCTTAAGAAAAGGAACAGAATAGAGTTCTTAAGTTAATCAGTGAGGAGAGAAACAAAGAGGAAACAACTGAATATCAGGATGGATCTAACTGCAAACTAAGTCTAATTACAGGTGGCTAGATAGCGAGCTATGTGGTGAGTCAAACTGCAAACTATCTAAGTCTAACTGCGTTATTGACTTACCGAATTTCACCCTTACACATTGGCAGTAGATCAAGGGTGTGGGAGAAAACAAAGCAGGGCAATCTCTGGCATTGGATCAAAAGTAAAAGGGAGAGACACACTTCTTTTACATTAGTGGGTACAGGATAGTTAGTTAACATTTACAGCACATAGAGATGGTATTTGGGGAACAAGATAACAATGAGGGGTTCTCTAGTCTGGTGCTCTGGCGTGGTGGATTGTTCCCTGAGGGATCCAGAAAAGAGGATTACTCTGACATTCCAAGGGTATGTTATTTTAGATGCAAAAAGACAATACACAGGCTCACTTAAGGTAAAGATTGACCTTTGTCATGGAAGCTACAGGCCAAGGATGTGACTACCAGCCATGACCCGCTTTTAGTTAGAAATTTTTGTCTTCAGATCATCCTGTGTGGTTAATTTCAGTCTCTGAGTTTGTAGGTCCTGCCATGTGGGCCTCCCCTGAATTTGTCAGGTTTAGTGTGTGGCCCCTTTTTCGTCCACAGGAAGGAAACATGGGGTAGCAAAAAGAGCATATTATCATCTAGTGGTGTTAGACGAAACTGGGTTTAAATTCCAGCTCTGCTACTTATGTGATATTGGGCCAGCTACTTAGCTTCTGTGAGAATGTTCCCTCAATTGAAAAGTAGGCAAATTGGCCTCAAGCTTGTTGCGAAGATTAAGACTATGAATTTACTGCTCCTCACGGGTGCCTGTTCTGTGGTGGCCATTATTATGGCCATGGGAAGAGGAGCTGCTTGGGAGCAGACGGGAGCAGCAGTGAGCAAATCCAGGAGTAGGAGGCCGAGATGAGAAAATAGCCTCCAAGTGCTGAGATCATCAGGAGAAATGATTTCTCTTTCTCCTTTTGTCCCCTCTTCCCTCCTTCTCCATCTCAGGCTATGTTTGTGGCTTTTTCTTTTCTCCAGAGGAGCAGGCTCCTGCATTCGTAGTTCTCATTCAGCCAATGCGAGTGCTTTTAAACATCCTTCCGCTGGCTCCTATGCGTGTCCTTGCTGGCCAGGACAGTTCTTGCCAGAGGCGTGGTAGTAGGTCAGGGGTAAGTTCTTGACAGCAAGTTAATCAGTGACCCTGGAAGACTTCATTCTGGCCTTAGGAGGGCCAAGATCAGGCCAGGGCACTTTTCCTGACGCAAAAGGATGTCAAAACAGGCTGGAGCCCCAAGGCAAGTTCACAGAAAGAGGTGTCCCTGCGCTGGGATGTAGCTCAGCACAACTCAGCCAAAATTCCCTGAGGGCTGCTGAGAGTGGGGAGCTGGGAAGAGGACCCAGCACCCCTTTTCTGTGTCAATACTGGCTTCCTAGCCCCCCAGTGTTGTAGCGCCTCTCTCTGGCCTCAGTTTCCTTTTCCACCAGATTATCACTCCGTGAGAGCAGGACTTTATCCATGTTGCTCATGGCTGTATTTCCAGAGCCTGGAAATGCCTCTCAGGACAGGCTGCCTGAGAAGGCTAGAAATGGAGAACTCTTTGGTTCCTTTGTGCTACTGTCCAAAGGGAAGCAGCCTGTGTCTCTCGGAACATCGCTCTAGTGTCAGCATTGGAGAATATGGTTGAGATTTAATTCAAAGTATAATCATGGTGGGAAAAGTGCAACAAATGTCCCGCTTTTTCAGACACCCTGTATTTATTGGATGAGTTGATTTGTAAGTCAAGGGCTTAGATTAAAGGCTCTCAAATGAGTCTCCCTCCTCTGCAAGCCCATGATTCAACAGCGTCTCCCATGCTATGCTCAAAAGTCAGACGTGCCTCCCTCCTACTTTTCTTTGAAGGTTGGGCAGGGCCCAGGCCCCAGCCTCCCAGTGAGGCCTGTGGGGGCAGGCGGGTGCTGGGAGGCTGACCCACCTCCAGCTCCTGGCCTGACGAGTGGGGATCTCGCGTTAGCACTGGGTTTGACCAGCTGCCAGGGGGTGATCCCTGTGGTGGTTTTCTGGGAAGGGTAGATGCCTGTGTGACTCAGAACCAAGTTAGGGAAAAAACAAGCTCATACAGTCGCTGGCACCCTCCTGCCTGGCCTGGCTGTGACCATGATCTCATAGAAGAGGAAGCTGGGCCTGGCAGGCAGTAACCCAGGGCTCCTTCATGTTTTTTCTCCATGGCCTCATAAATTCCCTAGGGTGTCTGGGCCTTTTGCTTCTGTCGTGCTGGCTCCTGGTAGCCTGGCCCTTTTATGACACCCTCTCTTCCTAGATGTTTGGTCAGTTATTTCCCCTCTTGGAATCCCACCCGCACAGAAGGGGCTGGCTCACAACGGGACCTGGAAATATCATTGTATCCCTTTGGCTCTGTTGATCTCCTCCACCATGGAATATGACCATTTGGGTTTGCTCCTGGAACCGCGAATCTCCAAAAGAAGACCAAGTGGTGCTCAGCCTGAGAACCTGAATTAAGAGGCTGTTTAGGTTTCTCAGTTTAGGAAAGAAAAAGGGGCTCCCAAATTGTCAGGCAGCTGAGCCACCCTCAGGGCTGCTATATCCTACTTGAGACTTACTTACTTAATACTTCTGGTATTCAGAACAATCCACTAGCAGAAAGGCACCTTTTATTTCAATGGAAATGATGACAAGAATGGGCCACAAAGAACCTTCCTAACTCCTCCCTCCCGTTGGTCTTCTACGCCTTCCCCAGAACTTTGTTGTTAAAAGACGAACTTGACCATGTCGGTGCCTGCTTCATCTATACTTCCAGCTCTCTAGTGGGGCCTACATTGGCCTCCAAACCTGGACCCAGGCAAGTCCATGGGCTTCTCTCTCAACAACCCCACACCCTGAGATACAGCGTCATGTCTGATTTGTGGGTTTTTTTCCTCACATATGCCAAACTCTTACCCATCGGACCCTTTACACATGTTGTTTCCTCTCCATTTTCCTCTCCATCCTCCTGGGAAAACACTACCCTCACTCCTCTGTCTACTTTGTACATAAATCTCTTGAAACATCAAACACAGCATATCATAGTAAATTGTCTATTGATCTCTCTGATTGCCTGGAAGTGCACATAATATTGTGATGGAGCCATTTTGATGCCAGGGACCTTTTGACAAGGCAAAAAGCATTATTAAATTGTCAGCATTTAAAGAAAATCAGTAAGAAATGGATAAACCAGCTATTCTCAACCCACTTTTGTGGGTTGTGCTCATCCTTTCTCCTACTTCCGCCCTTTCGCATAGGTAGAATTTGGTAGTGCTTGGTGATATTACATTTTTTTTTAAAGCCAGGTATATTAAGTCTACCTTACATACAGTAAAGTCCATCCCTTTTAGGAGTACAGTTTGATGTACTCCTAACAAACTCATATAGTTGGGTAAATGTCACCGCAATCATGCTGTAGAATATTTCATTTCACTGCTCTGGAAAGTTCCTGATGCCCCTTTGTAGTCACTGCCCTCTCTCCACTCCCAGCCCCTAGTGATTCTGATCTGATTTCTGCTCCTGCAGTTTTGCCTATTCTAGAATGTCATATAAATAAAACTATAGTAGGTGTCATATAAATAAAACTATAGTATAGTAGAAGTCCTGGAGACTTCTGCTCGGTATAATATTCTGTGATTCATCCATGTTCTTGATGAACCAGTAGTTCTTTTCCTTTTGATTTCTGAATAGTATTTCATTGTCTAAATATACTACAATTGGCTTATTCATTCACATTGAGGAATTTTTTTCTTGTGTTTGGCTATTATGAATAAAGCTGCTATGAACATTCATATACAACCCTTTTTGTGGACATGTGCGCTTATTGCTCAAGTAAATATCTGTAGTAGTACATAACTCAATATATTCGTATTTAACTTTATAAGAAAGTGCCAGGCTTTTTCCAGAGTGGTTTACCATTTTACACTCTGACGGGGCTGTTTGAAGGAGGCTGCATCAAAATGTCATGTCACCTTTGTGAATTTCTGCATCGGTCTGCAAGTCAAAATGTTTTTGTTGTCAGAGCATGGGTTTGCACGTAGGTTACCTCAGGGGACAGGGGCGGGCTGGAATGCAGTCATCCCTGCGCTGAACAGCAGGCATATCCTCTGGATGCCACAGCAGCTCAAGGCCCAGCAGCAGCTCCACGAGCAGCCCCACTTCCTGCCCAGACTAGCTGTGGCTCCATATCTCTCCGTCTGCCCTTCCCTGCGGTGGCTTTCTGGGACACATTCAGTATCTGCTGCACGATCGGCCAGGGGCCTGGGGCATAGTGTGAAGTAATACTAGTGCACACTGCTCAGGCACGCACTGTAGTGATCTACGCGGATCAATTCATTCAACCTTCACAGCCTCCTACTGTTATTTTTATCTGTATCCTTATTTTACAGACGAGGTAAGGAGAGTTTCAATGAGGCAGCTCACTTCTTCACGAAGTAGTGGGAATGAGATCAGAATCCTGGTCTAATGCAGTGGCGCAGCACATTGGTCAGAGTGGATGCTGAAGCCAGTCCGCTTGGGTTCACTTCCATGTTCTAATTCATCTCCTTTTCACAGTCAGCCTCTGAGAAGAGGGCCTTTATATCGTCCATTTTGCAGGTGGAGGCTGTACACAGCTGGGAGGTGCAGAGCTGGGATCAGCATCTGGGAAGTTTGGCTCCAGACACACAGCTACCAACCTCTGTGTCCTGTCTCTGAACCGTCCGCATTATTAAGGTTGTTATTCAGCCCACTGCCCTAGCTCTTTGTGTCTTTGGGGCCTTACACTGCTCTGACGTTTGCCTCCTGCCTGTGTCTCACTTTCAAACTCTGAACAGGTTGTGCACATACTCCTCAGGGCGGAATAACCTCGTCTGGCGGCCCTGTTGCGCATGCTCACGTCTGTCAGATCGGCCTCTTGCCATCCCTTGGGAACTGCCTGTAGCTCCGACCAGGATCCGATTCTAGCAGATGAAGTCAGGGAGGTGAGGTAATCTGCAGGGTGGCCCATGCCTAAGAAATCTCCTCCAGCTACTTTTCTCAAGAGGATGTAATGTAGCCAGAAGACACGTTACCGTCTTGAGCTCATGTCAAAAGATTATTTGCTTCCCCAAACAAATTGTGAGCTGTTTCAGATGAGACTGTAATCATTGAACCTACTATCAGGACTTAGTAAGTGCACCTGACTCAATAGATTTTGGTTGAATGATGAATGAATGAATGAATGAATGAATGCAGACGTGGATTCTCTTAATTTAGCTCTGTGTTGCCCATATGGTAGCATGTGGCTATTTAAATTTCAGAATTTAATAAAACTTAAAATTCAGTTTCTCGTTTGTATCAGCCACATTTCAAGTGCACAATGTGCTTAGTGGTTACCATATTAAAAACTGCAGATATAGAATATTTACATCATCACAGAAAGTTCTGTTGGACAGCCCCAGGCCAGATGATGGGCGGGGTGAGAGAATGAAAAATGTTGCATTGGGAAAACATTTATGTAGGCTGATGGCTTTAATCTGCTTTCAACACTTTAAAAACAGTCGAGATCAGTCCTCTCTCGTTAGATTACGTCACATACTGCCCATTCAGAGGTCTAGAAATCACTTCTTTAGAAATCTATCATTGAAAAAGGGAAGCATATTTCTGATCACATCCAGGACCCAAATTTCTGTGAAAAAGAAGACAGGAGGTTGAAGGGGAACTAAAGCCGCTGAGTTCCTTCTGTCACAGACCACATGGAATTAACTGATCCAGGGTGCTTTGCACCCATTATCTCATCCAGTCCTCCCAGCTGCCCTGTCAGACACAGAAGGGCAGTGAAGATAAGTGGTGGAGAATCACAGACTTGTGAAATGCTGGAGGCTAGTGTCCATACGCAAAACATCAGTAGATGGACTATCAAATGTGTTCCAACTAAGAGCAGTGGGAGGATGAAAGATGGATAAAATATGGGCCTCAACAAGTTTATAACTTAGTGAAGGGAAAATAAGAGACAAACACATAATAAATATATAACTATGACTGTACGTATACACATCTATGTATATACTTATATATATATATATATATACGTGCATGCACATGTGTATATATATGTGTGTATATATATATATACACACACACATTATGTGTATATGTATATACATACATAATAACTAACATCTGTTTGACATTTAAGAACTTAACAAGTACTTTTCCTTATATGAAGACCCAGCAAATCACTGAGTTGAATGTGTCAAATTAATAGAATGTTGATACAGAAACCAAGCATTCTAGGAATTCAGAGCAGGGTAATCTCACTGAGAGATGGGTGATGGGGAAAGTTTTGGTTGAGGCACAGAGCTAGCAGGAACTCTGGACAGTCACACAAACCTGAATACAACCCCTGGTTTCCCTACCAGAAACCTGCCAGACTACTCTGTTGCTTGCAGTTTTTCATGAGATAATTATAAATTCATTTTACTTTCTGGAAGATAAAATGTGATCTAGTGGATATTTTCTGGGCTTTGACCATCCAGAATCCACTCTCACCTCTCTAATAAATGCTGATTGAGAGCACTTAATGTTTTGTCCTTCACCCAAATGATAAACGTACTAAAAAACAAAACAAAAAACCTGTGATTCTAGAAACACAGAGTAACTTTAGTTGCAAAATGGTTTGAGTTGCCTTTAATAACTCTGGGATGAGCATCCAATGGTATATCTCAAACATTACTTAAGGGGCCGGCCTGGTGGCACAGGCGGTTAGAGCTCCGTGCGCCTAACTCCGAAGGCTGCCGGTTCGATTCCCACATGGGCCAGTGGGCTCTCAACCACAAGGTTGCCGGTTAAATTCCTCAAGTCCCGCAAGGGATGGTGGGCTGTGCGCCCTGCAACTAGCAACGGCAACTAGCAATGGCAACTGGACCTGGAGCTGAGCTGCGCCCTCCACAACTAAGACTGAAAGGATAACAACTTGACTTGGAAAAAAAATAAAGTCCTGGAAGTACACACTGTTTCCTAATAAAGTCCTGTTCCCCTGCCCCAATAAAATCTTTAAAAAAAAAAACACAACAAAAAAACTTATTTAACATTCAGGGTTAGATAAAGTCAGTTCTGCCCATAATTCCTGCAGTGTAGAACACGTGAAAACCCAGGTAAGGGCCAGATTGTATCTTTGGAGTTTTACACTGACGTTTGCATCCTTGCGTGTGTCTCACTTTCAAACTCCGAATGGGTTGTGCACATACTCCTCAGGGTGGAATAACCTTCACCCTGACAGGGCTTGCCGACATTCTCCTTACACAATTGTAGTCACTTACCTGCCAGTAGTGATTGAGAAATGTCTTTCTAAAGCTCTGGGCACTTTGCCTCAGCTTAAATTTTTCTGAAGTTTCTACCTTTCTTCCTCAGCTTTTGGATTTCTTTGGTTTCAAGCCACAGAAACTCACTGTAGCTAACTTAAACAGAAAAGTGGGGTATTGGGAGGATATTAGTTAGCTCATAGCATCAAAGGAAGGCTAGAGAACTAGACTCAAGGAGCAGAGGAACCAAGGCAGCCCCAGGGGATTCGGTAGCAAGAATCAAGTCCTGCCCCTGCTACTACTGAAATGAATGAGTGACAACTAGTGTTTCCATCCCTCCTATTCGTGTCCATCATCCCAAGCCCCAGCTGAGTCTAATTAGCATAATTACATATGGGCCGGGGAAGAAAGGACACCTTAAGTGAGAGTTCATTAGGACTGCACACATGGAACTCCCCAAAGAATCCAATGACCGTTCTAGGAGGAGAGAGTGGAAGTTGAATGGTCAAAGCCCAGACTATATCCACGAGTCCCCATTTTCTTTTCCTAACCTGCATTTCCTACTTTTTCTAATTATCGATAATAGGAGTGCCAAACATACTTTCCAAAGTTGTAGAAAAGATATATAAAAACAAATCCTTCCATATTGAAATTTTTCCCAAAAGGGATTAATGGTTGGGGAAGTTTGGTCTTACCCTTCAGCATTGAGTAAAAGATTAAAGAAGATAATGCCTGCAAAATGCCTTGTACAGTGCCTGGCATGTAGCAAGGTTCATTAAACGTCATTGCCATTCCAGCACTTCCCCAGTGGTGTGCTGGAGCCAGCTCATACCAGCTCATGAGAGCTGATCACTGTATTTTTAGGAATTTTGTGAGCCAACTGACATAATATCGGTAATATGAAGTTGACCTTGATGGAAATTTTACACCATGGAAACTGAAAGTGCTGCAAATCAGGACACCCACCCCATCACCCTCAGGCAATTGTTAAACATTTACCAGCACACTGTTGCCTCCACACTTTTCTTTCCTTCACAAGATGTGTGCAAAACCATGAAGGATTGCATATCACTTAGGACTAGATTCAGCTGTAAGTGACAAAATAGCAAACAGTGGTTTACTAGACATGAGTTCATTCTCTCTGACAGAAACAGTCTAGGTCAAGGTCAGCAGTTTGGGCTTGGCTAGTAGCTTTATTTTGTTGCCTCACGGCCCTCAGTGTCTGACTTTTACTTCATGATCTAAAATGGCTGCTCAAGCTCCACATTCCAGCCAGTAAGAAATAGAAGGGCAAAGAAATACACATCACTTCCTATTAAGTCCATTGACAGAGGTAACACACAACATTTAAGCATGTCTAGCTGCAAGGGAGCCTTGGACATGTGTTGTTTACTTCAAGCAGCCATATGTCCAGCCATAAACTGAAAGGGTTGGGTGCATACTGGAAGAAAACTGGCAGTCCCTCCTGCTAATGGGCAGGGTTTAGGAAAGTGTAGGAGAGATGGTGTGGGGATAGAGCCCCAGAGAGCAACTTCCAGGCTCTGGGCCTCACGTGGAAAGGTGCTGGTTCGGGTCGTAGATGGCCGTCAGCTGTGACTAGTTGGCCATCAGCTGTTACCGGTTAGCTATTTGCCACTGATATAACTGCCGTGGCTGAGCTAGCAAGGGCAGATTGCAGTTAGCACAACGGATTGCAGTTAGCACAGTGGATTGCAGTTAGCAAGTGAGTTTGGTTGACAGAGAAGTGGACGGCAGGTTGCAGATGGTGTGGCTCCTGCTTCCTGTGTCTCCACCAGCCGCTGGCAAGACTATAGTGGTGTGACTCCCCTACCTATGGCTCCGTGGGTGTTCCTTTTTGGCCTCACCATATCCTGCGTTCTTATGCGGGGAGTGGGAGCTGAGACCCCGCATGACACCCTGCATGACAGATGGGAAACTGGTGCGTGTGTGATGGAAGTGAGTGTGGTTTGTGGAACTGTGAGGGAGCTGAGTTGTAAAAATAAGGTGGAAGTCAGATCTCAGTGAGTCCAGGACAGCAGAGCAAAGAATCTTTATCTAGTGCCATTAGAAACAGGAGGCATTGAACTTTTGGGTAGAGGACGTATATCATCAGAGGCATTTAAGAAATTTTAATCCGACCCTTACCAGCTAGACTTGTAGGAGGAGGAAGGTAACACAGGCAGCAGCAGGGAGGTCAGAGAAGAGGCTGATTTCACAATCCAGGTATGAGGTGATGAGGAGGAAGAAGCCAATCTGAAAGTCATTTGCTAGACAATGTTCGATGCTGGCTGGCCTGACAGGGAGTTTCAGGCTGGGACTCCAAGAGACAGGATCCACAGACACGTTGTAAACAGAGCAAACTGCCTTGGGAGGTGCTTCAGGGTGGGTCACCAGCAGCAGAGCCTGGCATGGGACTTTTGTGCACAGGATTGATTAGGGGAAGAGGAGGAGAGTGAGGCCAACAGGATGGCAGAGGGGAAGCAGCTAAGCGAGGATGTGGGCTGAGCTGCAGTCCAAGCGCATAGGGAGGCTCTTGCCATCAATGGCTCCAGAGTCAGCTCCACCTTGAGGCAAGAAGGATGATCTTTTGCAGCCCCACATCAGGCAGTCATTGGCTGAGGTCTGTCCAAAGTGTGCATAAGGGGTGGGCTGGGGGAGGTGGCGGCTTAGCTTCCATTTGGTCCAGGGTAATTCTCCAGAAAAGGGGACCACTGTGTGTGGTGTCAGGCGGGGTGTCAGGCGGGGTCTCAGCTCCCGCTCCCTGCATAAGAAGGCAGGATATGGTGAGGCCAAAAAGGAACACCCACGGAGCCATAGATAGGGGAGTCACACCACTATACTCTCACTGGCGGCTGGGTTGGAGACATAGGATGCAGGAGCCACAAGATCCACAATTTGCTGTCTGCTTCTCTGCCAACTGACCCCACTTGCTAACTGCAACCCACGCTTGCTAGCTTAGCCATGGCAGTTATGTCAGTGGCTAATGGCTAACCAGTAACAGCTGACGGCCAACTAGCCACAGCTAACGGCCATCTACTACCCGAGGCAGCACCTTTCCACATGAGGCCCAGAGCCTGGAAACTGCTCTCTGGGACTCTGTCCCCACATGTGGTTATTAGGCAACATGCCTCACCACTGGGAGATGGGTGAATTTGCTGGTGAAAAGGATCTGAGTGAGGCCAGATGGATTTGAGGTGGCAGAGAAAGAAGGTATTGACACATGACAAGTGGGAAAGTGGCGGTACAAGATAGGGGTCATGTGAAGAATAGCTATCTAGGTGTCATGGGGGGATCGGCACGCAGGTGATAGTTCAACAAGAAGGAATGAGCTCGTTGAGGGCCATGGATAGAGAGAGGAGCCAGCCTTTGGAAGGTAAGTGGTTACACCTTCGTGGGAAGGTGGTGGGATAAGAGTAACCAATGGATAAAGCAAAGGAGAAATGAGTGGAAAAGCATGTTTGTGTTGTTGACCTTATATTATGACTGGAAGTCAACGGAAGAAGTTGAAAGAGAATGCGTATGGAGAAAATGTTGACGTGTTTTTTGTTTTTTTGTCAGGTGGGAGGTGGTTGGTGGCTTTTGAGGGAAGAGTTTCACAGCAGGACAGGGTTAGAAACTGCATGGTGAGGGCTAATAATGCTTTCAACATTTAGTGCCATTCCATTCTGACTAAGTCTCAACTCCTCTAGGGCACTTTCTGCTTCAATTTACATGCTGCTCATTCTTGCTTGTCCTAAAGTTACTCTATATTCGGGTTTTCTGATGTTGCCTAACAGATTATCCCAAGACTGAGGGCGTGAGACAGCCTTTGTTATGGGTTCTGTGGAGCAGGAATTTGGATGGAGCACAGTGGTGTTGGCTTGTCTCTGTTCCATGATGTCTGGGGTCATAGCTGGAAGACGAGAGAGCTGCGGACTGGAATCGTCTGCAGTATCCTGCACTCACACGTCTGGCAGTGGATGCTGGCTGGTGGCTGGGGGCCTCAGTTCTTCTGAACGTGGTCTATATTGGGCTTCACTTAAATGGTGGCTGGGTTACTGAAAGGCGTGAACCGTATTCTTTTTATGATCTACATTGTTTCCCTACATCCCACTGGTCACCGCAGTCACAGCACCACCTAAATTTAAGAAGAGGGAACATGACCCCATCCTGGGGTGTCAGTCACATGACAAGAAGAGCATGGGGGAGGAGCATTTAGCTTTGGAAATACAATCTGCCATGCTCTGTCAAAGCTCTCTATTTGCTTCTAATCAGTGGCCCCATTGATTCAACAGTCATCAATAATAACGTCAGCGTGAGGAACTTCCTGGGGGCAGGGATCCGGCCTGTGACTTTTATCTTCTTTACTTTCACATTCTAAGCATTTGCGCAGTAATAGGCCCACAAGAGACACCTGTAGAAGGAAGAATTCCTTTTAGAGTCTATCATTTATTTTAGTATTATTTTTTAAAAGATTTTATTGGGGAAGGGGAAGAGGACTTGATTGGGGAAGTGTGTACTTCCGGGGAGTTTTCCAAGTCAAGTTGTTGTCCTTTCAGTCTTAGTTGTGGAGGGCGCAGCTCAGCTCCAGGTCCACTTGCCATTGTTATTTGCAGGGAGCACAGCCCTCCATCCCTTGCAGGAGTTGAACCGGCAACCTTGTGGTTGAGAGGACGCACTCCTACCAACTGAGCCATCCGGGAGCTCAGCAGCAGCTCAGCTCAAGGTGCCGTGTTCAATATTAGTTGCAGGGGGCGGAGCCCAATGGGAGTTGAAGAATCAAACCAGCAGCCTTGTGGTTGAGAGCCCGCGCTCCAACCAACTGAGCCACTGGCCACCTGGGAGCTGGGCGGCAGCTTATTGGCTTCTTTCTTGTTGTGGAGGGCGCAGCTCGCTGGCCCATGTGGGAATCGAACTGGCAGCCCCGCTGCCCAGAGCTCGCGCTCTAACCAACTGAGCCACCCGACCGCCCCTATCATTTATTTTTCACATACACCGAATCATTTGATCCTGCGCAAGGCATCGTGACCATTTCATAGTTGAAGACACCAGGCTTGGAGGGGTAAGAGGGCTACCCCAGATGACTCAGCTAGCACAAGCTCAGTTGTGACGTGAGGTCTTCCGAGCGGACGTTACTTTTTAAAAGAACTTGATGGCTCCAAACAGCAAGTGAAATTTCTCAGGGCTGGGACTGTTTCTTCAATGCGCCTGCCTCGTCCATCCTCAGAGCAAGTAGCACAGGACTATGGATGGAGAACCCTCAGCTGCTCACGGACTGGTCCTCATTGGATACACCCATTTAACATGATGAGTTAGTATGATTTTGTATCTCTTTTCTCTTGGGAACAGGCAAGGGCTAGAACACGAATCCTCATGCTGTATTCAGCTTCTGGGCTGGGAAGAAACCCAGGATAAAGATGACAGCATGCAACAAACAGGTGCTGGCAACAAACAGGCAGCACCCACATTGGGAGGGTGAGGTACATGGGAGATGCCAAGGAGAGTTTAGGTGAGGCAATCAGGCGGTGATCTGAGGTAACTACATAGGAAGAGAGAAAGCCTAGAAGGGAAGAGCAGAGGCAGTAGCTGAGAGGGAGCCAATTTCTGCCCCCTTCCCAACTCGAATCCCAGCCCTAAAAATGCTGCACAGCCTCAGGGGGAAATCCTGGCAAAGTATCCGGTATGGGTGGCAGAAGTGCGTGGGAGCAGACCTTAGAACTCACATCAAGCCTCAGTTTTCCAAATGCCTCCTGTGCCCTGCCACACTGTCCGCCCCAATCAATCTTTGACTATCTCTTTAGAAATGTCCCTGGCTTACCAGTTTCCTCCTCAGAGATCGCAGATCAGGAAGGACCTTTGGAAACCACAGTTTCCACTTCTGCTGTGGGGGCAGAAAGCATGGGGCAACCTAACCCTTTGATGCCTGGGAAGTAACAAAGAGGACCAAAACGAGCTCCGTACGTGTGGGACTACCATCTTAACCAGACCTCTGCTCTCCCACACCAGCCCTGCAGGGAGCTCTTAGGGGGTCTCTGGTTTCCGCACATCGGATTCTCGATGCGCATTGCTCAGGCCCTCTGCAGGTAGCTCACTGTGACTTCTTACCTCACCTCCAACCCCTGGGCTCACCTTCATGCACCAGCCTCAACTGTATCATGTGTGAGTCACTCTTGCTGCTTTGTCCCAGCCCATCAGTATGCTTACTGCTCTCTCCCACGCAGGAATTACTCATTGCTTATGTCACCAATCCCTCTGGAATGTGCCGCCCTCTGTGACATCCATTTTCCCTGCATCCTTTATTATTTTGCTTAAACTAACAATGTTGTTTTTCCCCTTTGATGATTAAAACCATAGATGTTTGTTGTGAAAAATCCATAAAATACAAAATGTATACAAAAGAAGATAAAAAGTATCCCTAATTCCACAGCCTACATGTAGCCAACATTACCATTGTGGTGGGTTTTCTTCTAGTCTTCTTAGCAGAACCCCTTCCTGCTTTAGGTCTTCATGCTTATTATTCCTCTCAAAAGTCTCTCGCTTATCCCAGTCTCTTCCTTTCTTCCCTCCCTCATTCTGTGAGTGAATCAACTCATCCTTATTATCATAAAGGTCATTCTCTCTGAAAAACCTTTCCTCTACCCCCGAGTTAGGTCTCCCTATTACACACTCACAGGGCCCAGTACTTTTCCTTTTAGCACTTACCACAACTAGAAATCAACCATCATTTTTGTCTTCGTGTGTTTAGTGTCTGTCTTAGCTACTTGAGTTGACGTGATGTCCATGACTGGCAACTGGCTTTGCTGT
Source organism: Rhinolophus ferrumequinum (assembly GCF_004115265.2). Classification (NCBI taxonomy): domain Eukaryota; kingdom Metazoa; phylum Chordata; class Mammalia; order Chiroptera; family Rhinolophidae; genus Rhinolophus; species Rhinolophus ferrumequinum. Next base: position 1,352,784 of record NC_046286.1, read on the forward strand.
TCTGTTCTGATGAGCCTGCCGTCCAGCACAGGGTCCCCTGTACAGAAAACACACAACACATCGCAGCAAGACATCTTCCTAGAATAACCATGTCTTCTCAGCACTTTAAATTCATTAATTTAACAAGTACAGTCAGTCAATTACCATATGCCTGATATGGTCCCAGGTACAGAATACCCATTCTTGCCCTCAAGGTGCCCTCAGCCTTTTGAGGGAGAGAGATGAGTAAGTTAAGCATGCCCATGTGTCCTGGAGTATATGACGACTAATAGTGGTAAGTAAAGCACAGAGGAAGATCCCCTAACTTAGCCTTAGGGGAGATGACACTCTTTCAATTTGTGTTTACTTCACAGAATCACAGGATAATAAAATTGGATGGGGTCACGGGATCAACAGGCCCATCTCTTCCTGTAAGATGAGGAAACCAAAACAGTGAAGGGCAGGAAGAGGATTTGGCCAAAGCCATTGGGTAATTTATTGGTGGCAGATACGGGATTAGAACCTTGATGTTGAGACTCCCAACCCAGTGCACTTTGCACTGCACCTTAGGGGCCTTTGGAGTCCCCAGTTCTCTCCTCCTCACATTTTGTTAATCTCAAGTCCTGTTGATTTTCCCTTCTGTAGGTCTCTCGGATCTGTCCACTTTCCATCACCACCATGTCATCATGCCCCAAGCCTCCATCATCTCCAGGCTGGGTACCTACGCTCCCCTCCTACCTTGTCTCCCAGCTTCTAGTCTTGCCCTGCTCACATCCCTTCTCCCGTTTGCAGCCAGAGTGAGCCTCCACAGACCTAAATGTGAGCTTCTCTATCCCCAGCGTCTTCTCACCAAGCTTTTAGAAATATGTTCAAAATTCTTAGTGTGGTATATTAGCCTGTTCAAGCTGTCATAACAAAATACCATAGACGGGGGGACTTCAACAACAGAAATTCATTTCTCACAGTTCTGGAAACTGGAAGTCCAAGATTAAGGTGCCAGCAAGGTGGGTTTAATTCTGAGGCCTCTTCTCCTGGCTTGTAGGTAGCTGCCGTCCCCCCATGTGCTCATCTGGCCTTTTCTGTGTGTGTATACAAGGAGAAACAGCTCTCTTGTGTCTCTTCCTCCTTTTATAAGGACACCAATCACATCAGATTAGGTCCCTACCCTCAAGACCTCATTTATCCTTAATTACCTCCTGAAGACCTCATTTCCAAATACCGGGGGTGCCAAAAAAATGTATGTAAGTGGACACTTTGGTCAACGTTGCTCGACCAGTAGTTCGCCATAATCAGAAGTGTCTGGACACTGATGGTAACCACTTTGAGCACCGCTTGTAATTGCAGAAATCAATTGGATTCATCTTTTGTTATCAGTATATATTGAGGATTATAATTTTAAGTTTTTTCCTTTCTTAAAATGTGGATACATTTTTTGGCACCCTCTGTACATTGGAGTTTAGGGCTTCAACATATGGATTTGGGGGACACAATTCAGTCCACAGCAATGGTGAACCAGGTCCCTGTTGACCTAGCCCACCCTAGCAGTCTCTTCTAAACCCCACTCTCCTTTCTGCCTCCCTGCTTCTATATCTTGAATTTCTCTTGGTTCTTTGAAATGTCCAGATCTCTTGCAACTCTGATCTCTCCATCATCATCCCTTCTTTCTCTGCCTGCCCCACTCTTATTTAGTCTTCGTAAGGAAAAATCCATCTAGCTTTGGAATAAGTGAATGTGCTTTTGCTCCGAGTCCAGTGACATCACAGAACCTGCCTTGGACCTCTGTGAAGAACTGCCTGTTCTTTTGAGAACTAAGATGTGAAGACAACCACTTACAAGGTAGAGGGTACAACCCCCTTTGTGAGTCAGAGACTGGACGCAATTTCTGTTTCATTGGTGGGCTTCCTCCCCGCAGTAACTTTCCTAACAGGCGTCATTATGAAGAAATGATCACATTTAAAAGGATATGTTACGTAGCAGGATCGCTTATTATGAATTCAGTGTAACAATAATCTATTGAAAATTAAAAAGGAGTGAAGGTGTTCTTCTCTTCCCCCTCTGCATAGCCAGGACTCTGTTGCCTTGAAGTTGTGGGTGTCCTGGCCCTTGAGGAATGTGGCTCTTTGTGTGTTTTTGAAGGAAAGGGCAGAATCAGTCTGGGCGGGGCCCTAAAAGAAACCCACCCCTGAGGAGTCCTCAGTTTTGGAAAGTACATATGTCTGGGTGGAGAGAGGGAGATGTGGAGGCAGCGGCTGGCCCCCCGTGGTGACTTGTGGCCTTCAGGGGCTGAGGGAAGAGAGAGGGAATGCAGTTCCTGCAGGCATGCAGAGGTCAGGCCTTTCCCAAAGCGGCCCCTCACAGGGGACTGACAGCCAGGCCCGGGGCAACTGTGCTGGGAGGCTCTGGGCAGGCGTTTCCAGCGCCTTGCCGAATGCCCCAGCCCCCAGGCAAGGCTGTAGAGAGGCGCTCAAAGTATGTAATTAAAAATAAAAGATTATCTGAAACTAAAAACAGTTTTAAGGAAGAACTGCACATTTGTGATTTTTTCCCTAGGAACATAACTACTTTGATGTCCTCCGGCTCTGTCTCCATCTTCTCCTCCACCTCTTCCTTCTCAAATATCAAATTATTTTCAAAGTTTTTTTTTTCTCCTTCCTGGCTTTGCTGATGCCATGTTTGGGTGATTAGGGACTGCCCAGGTCAGCTCAGCAGCCTGACTTCTAATGGACTCCATAGGTCTGGGCGAGGAGCAAGGCAGTGCCGACACCATGGTCAGAGGATCAGACTCTCCTCCGTTTCCTCGAGACTGCGTGAGCCTAGGCTTCCTTGTATGACCCAAGAGGGGCAGCCTGAAAACTGTCAGATGCTAGAATTCCAGTTAGGGATGGTCATGGCTAAAGACAGATTTGATACGAGTGAGTCCACAAAGAAACAGGACATTGCTTGTGACCCAAGAGCTGTGGGTCTGTGATGAATCCCTTCCTACTTGTTACATATATACGGACACACATGCTTCCATACACAGACATGTTTCTAGATAGACAAAGAAGGAACTGGTAACAATTATGGCTTCTGGGAAGTAGGACTGAGTCTGTCCTTTTTTTTGACTGAGGTTTTTTTAAAACCACTGAACAGATGTTTGTTTGTTTTTTAAATTTTTTTTTAAAAACTTTTTTTGGGGAACAGTGTGTTCTTCCAGGGCCCATCAGTTCCAAGTCATTGTTCTTCAGTCTAGTTTCAGAGGGTACAGCTCACCATCCCATGTGGGAATTGAACCGGCAACCTTGTTGTTGAGAGCCCATGCTCTAACCAACTGAGCTATCTGGCCAACCCAGATGTTATTTTTATAATAAAAATATACTTCAAAAATGAAAATGACAGCAACAGTAAACTCATCAGATTGATAACGTCTCCAAATTTCAAAGTATAGGACAGCTGGTGACTGCTTCCAGGAAGGGTGAGCCTGGGACTCAGGCCTGGGCTGCAAGAGGGCCAGTGATACCTTCCAGCTGTGGTGTGTTCATTGGGCCACGGGAGAGAAGGCTAAATATACACTAGGCTGAGAAGTGTGCCATGGTGAATTGGGGCTGGTGCTAGAACATTCCTTCCCTCCGTTAATGAGCACCCACCTCGTCCCTAAGTTCCAAGCACCGAGGATGTAGGAGTAAACAAAGCAGACGGGGTTCGTTGAGCCCCAGATTTGGAGTCTAAAAGAGGAGCTGTGTGGGTCAGGCTGGCCTGGCAGGAGAACAGAGGACAGTGCGAAGCACAGAGGGTCCAGGAAAACCTGAGGACAGGGCGAAGGGGTGTGTGCACCTTTCCCAGGGCATCTAGTTCATTAGAACCTCCTCTCAGGATCTCCTCTTTGCTCTTTGAGGGATTGGCTGGTTTCCTTTTCATTTAAAAAGACTTTTTTTTAGTTAAAAATTTTATTTAAAAATTAACATACAGTAAAACTGACTTTTTTAAATGTATAGTTCTACATTTCAGTTAACACATGTAAAAACTCATGTAATCACCACTGCAATCAAGATAGAGAGCAGTTTTCCTGCCCCCAAAAGTCCCTCACATTCTCCCTTTGTAGTCACGTCCTCCCTTCCACCCCCACAACCCCTTGCCGTTCCGATCTGCTCTCTATCACTATAATTTATCTTTGCAAAACGTCACATAAATGGAATAATATAGCATGTAGTCTCTCGAGACCAGATTTTTTCACTCACCACAATGCCTTTGCGATTCACCCAAATTGTTGTATGTATCAATAATTTTTTTCTTTTTTGTTTCTGGATAGGATTCCATGGTATGGATACACCAAGGTATTCACGTACCCATTGTAACCCAGTTTTGGGTAATTACAAGTGAAGCTGCTATGAATATTTAGTATATCGGTTTTTCTTTGAATGCATTTTTATTTCTCTCAGGTGGGATTGTTGAGTTATGCAGTAAGTGTATTAACTTTATAAGAAACTGCCAAACCACATCCAGGGCATGGCTGCTTTCCACCATTCCCTTGAGTGTTCCTGTTGCTTTGTGTGCTCACCACACTTGGAGGTGCTGTCAATATTGTTTAATTTAGCTCTTCTAACATTCATCATGGTTTCAATTTGCATTTCCCCAATGGCCAAAATGTTGAGCATCTTGTTATATACTTATTTGCCTTCCTTATGTCCTGTTTGATGAAGTATCTATTCAAGTCTTTTGCTTATTTTAAAATTGGATGTCTTTTCTTGCTGTTGAGTTTTGAGAGTTCTTTATGGATTCTGGATATATGTCCTTTGTTGGATATGTGACACTTTCTTCCACTTAGTACCTTGTCTTCTCATTCTCTTAACAGGATATTTGGCATTATATATATATATATATATGTATATATATATATATATACATATATATATATTAATATATATTACTTTGATGAAGAATGTTTCTTTTTATTACTTATTTTTATTAAAATATAACTGACACATGGCAAAATGTACTCATCTGAATTGCATGACTTGATTAATGTTTACATTTGTATTGACTCATTTAACGACCACCCAGATCAAGATAGCATCACTCCAGAAGTTTCCCTTGAGCCCCTATCTAGTTGATATGCAGCATCCCATTTCCTACCTCCTCTGAAATGCTTGCTATTCTGACTTCTATCATCATCCATTAGTTTTGCTCAGAAGGTTTCTAATGACTGTGCTCCAAGTTTTGTGACCTACTTGGTTTTGTCCTAAAAATTGGAAGTCTGCAGAACCCTGCCTTGGACAGAGATTGCAATGTTCCTCACTGGATGTGATGCAGAGGCCTGTGAGCAATGCTGGGCTTCTTACCATCTTGCTTCTGGCATGCCAGTGAGCCACGTTTTATACCAGGGTCCAAAAACTTGGTAGAAAATGGCCGAAAAGATCTAGGCATCCTATAAATCCAGTGACATGGGAAGGGCAAAGTTCCAGGAATCAATAGGCCTGGGTTCAGCCCCCTCTCTAATGTCTACTGCACATCCTTGAACAAACTACATAACCCTGAGCCTCAGCCATCTCATCTGTAAAGTGGGAACACTAATACCCACGGTGGTTATCAGGCCTGTTCACCAATATTTGAGTCTCTGTCTCTTTCCAGTTACCTAGGAAGATTGTACTTTGCCACCCCATTTAACTCTCATTAATGAATCCAGGCATGGCTATGTGACTTACTTTGGCCAATTAAAATGTGTCCCTTCTACGTGGAAGTTTTAAGAGCCAGCATGTGCTTTCCCACATTCTTTCCTCCTTCTGTATGTTAGCTGGCAATATTCTAGATGGTGGCTGCTCTGTCAATCTGGATCCTGGAGTTAGGACAATGTTGGCTCAGAGCAGAGCCTCAGCCAACCCACCATTGATACATGGCAAGAACGATAAATAAATCTTTGTTGTATAAAGCCATTGAGATTTTTGAAGTTGTTTGTTACAGAAGCATAACTTAGCTTGCTGAGAGGATACACCATATTATAGATATTACCAAGAGCATATGAAATAAAATGTGTGGGACTTCTGGGACTAAATTAAGGTTTCATTCCCTTCCTTTCACAATCTCCTTTCTGAGGAGTCATGAACCCAGAGAAACTCTTACCAGCCTAGAACCCTTGATAAGAGAGAAGAGAACAGACAGACAACCACTCAACCACAAAGAAATAAGAAGAGAAAAGGATACAAAGCAACAAAGGATACAGAACTGTGACACAGAACAAGGAGGAGAAGCAAAGTGATAAAGGAGAGACAAAGTAAAAGAACAGGGAGAAAAGAGATACAGAGGCTGCCTGAGACACAGGGGATTCTAAGAAAAACAACTGTTGGGGCAAATGGAAACTATCTTTTTGATAGTCAAGCAACATCATCTGTTATGGTAGCTGAACAAATAAGCTTGGGTTCTAGTAGTTCCTGGTCATCCATTTATCAGTCTTTCCACCCAACATTTACTGAGCACCTACTGTGTGTCTGGCCCTGTGCTTGTGCTGCATTTACAGAAATGAGCAAGACCTTCTGCTTTCAAGGATCCCCCAGTCTGGTGTGAAACGTCCCACGAACAGTTAGGACACAATTTGGCTTATGCAATGATGGAGGTGCTTTCCAGGTATTAAGGGAGGAGAAGGGGAACCAAGTCCTGCTCAGGAGAGTCAGAAAGGGCTTTCTGGAAGAAACGGTCTTAAAGGATAACTAGGAGTCAGCAGAGGCAGAGTGGCGGAGGGCATGCTGGGCAGAGGGGCAAGGAACCAGGTGTTAGAGGTGAGAAACTACAGGTGGTTTGGGGTAGCTGGAGCCTTGATATGACGCAGTGTGCAACAGAGATGAGGTTGGAGAGGAACTCAAGGACTTGTCACAGGGGCTCCATGGCTTTCACTGGGTGGGCAAGGGCAAATTTGGGACGTTAAGCAGAAAAGTGACATGGTCATATTTTAGCTGAATTGCTTTGCCTTCTACGTGGACAGTGGGTTGGGGCAGAATCTTTTCATGAGATATCTTGGGATTGGGCCTGCCCAGCCCAGGTGGTGCTCCGTGTGCTCCGTGTGGAGTAACTACTCCATTCATGACAACCGGTGACAAGGGCGTTCTTATCATCCCCATTTTGACCTTACGGTGACTGGGCACAGAGAGGTTAAGTTATGTGCCCCGGCCGCAGACCACTCTCCCTCCCGCCTTTTCGGGGTCTGCTGTTCTGGGGAAGGCTTTCACAGAGGCAGAATTTTGCACTGGCATCCTGCTTCAAGTTTAGGAAATCTTTCACAGTGATGACCTCAGTCCAGCCTTGCAACAATAGCTTCTGTAAAGTAGGTATTATTCATAGCTAAGAAAACCGTCCAAAGAAAATCAAATGATTTGTCAAAGGTCAAAAGTTAGATGGCAGAGCTCCGACTCAGCCTTGCGTATTCCGCCCCTGAGTCAGCTGTTAGGGGCCGCGTTCATTTGCCAGTGGATACTGCGGCAGCCTCACGCTCAACACGTGTGGTTCACAGGCCAGGGCACTTTCCACTCTACTCAGCTGCCTCCTGTCCAGTAAAATGTTTTTCTGGAGGGAGGGAGAGAGTCACAGACAAATGAGTTGTTGGCCCATTTCCTACGGTTGGGCAATGGCTTCCGCCATCTGGACTGGGTGACGTCAGCTGCCTGGATTTCTGCCAGTTTTCTGCCGCCCAGGAAGCAGACTTCCGGCAGGGCTTGCAGCCATCTCTGGCCTCACGGAGGGGCAGACCTCTCCGTTTGCGATGTGAGAGACTGAAAATCAGATCTCAGGGAAGGTTTCACTATAAGGAAGGATGGAAAAATGGGGAAGAGGAGTTCAAAGGACACGAGCCGGGGATGAGCAGCGAGCCCGTCTTCTGGGGCCCAGGGTCCTTCTTGGGGCAAGAGGGGAGGATCCAGGGACCAGGCCGGGAAGTTTAAGATTTTGTGACTAACAGACTTAAGTAAATTGGGGGTGGAGGGGGAGAAAGGTAAGCAAAGCTGAGGAAATCTGGAAAAATTACACATAAAGATACAAATGCAGAAGGTGAAATATGGGCCAAGAATAGAACGTTGATCCCAACCCTCATGCACTTTCCTGTGGACGCCAAGTCTAGAATAAATTGGTAACATAGAAATATAAGCAGCCTTCATTTCTTTACTTTTTTGAATTACAAAAGTATACCTATTGAAAAAAAACACACTAAGCTGTAGATAAAGTAGAAAGTTAAAGTGCCCCTCCCCAACACACTGTCTGCGAGTCCTGGTGGCTCATAAACGCTATCATGCACTTTAGCCGTTCCTTCAGCCAATATTCATCACATTTAATCCCATGAGGTAAGAACTATTACTGTGTCTTTAAAAAAAATTGTGGTAAAACATACATAGCATAAAAGTTATCACATTAGGGAGCCCTGGTGGCCGCTGAGGGTGAGTGGGCCATCATGGCGGTCTGGCCGACCTGACCCAACAGCAGACAGTGTTGCAGTTTTATAAGTGGGTGCTGTGCCTCCTCGAGTCGTGGTGCATCCAACAGGGACAGATACAGGTCCTTTGCTTGTTTGATGAGAGTGCGGTTTAAAGAACATAAGAATGAAAAGGACTGTGGTGAAGGCCGCCTAGGTGCCAAGGGAGCCAGAGGAAGAATTCTGGCAATCAGCATCCACAGCCATCTGTCTCCCCGGTCTCTCTTGGGGGCACCTCCTCTGAGAGATACAAGTGTTCCAGGTTCCTACGTGGTGCTTGGGTGCCTGGCATCCTTCTGAGAAGGCATTGTATCCTGTTATCTTTGTCAAGAGAGAGCAGTGAAAGAAACTGCAGAGGGAAAGCTGGGGGTGAGAGGTTAAGCAGCCGCAGGAGAACACTTGTCTAGTGGTCCTAAGACTGAAGCTTTGCCCCCTGCCAGAAAGGAAGGTGACTTGCCCCCACTGTGGTGGCATATTGTGACCAGGCCCTGGGAGCGGCCCATGAAGATAAAGAAAGAGGAAGACACCTCACCATTCATGCTGGCAAAGAAATAAGTTACAGAATATAACCATTTTTTTTTTTAAATTTTATTGGGGAATATTGGGGAACACTGTATTTCTCCAGGGCCCATCAGCTCCAAGTAGTTGTCTTTCAATCTAGTTGTGGAGGGTACAGCTCACTGGCCCATGTGGGAATCAAACCAGCAAAGCAACTCCATTGTTAAGAGCTTGCGCTCTAACCAACTGAGCCATCTGGCCGCCCAGAATATAACCATTTTTAAGCATACAGTTCAGGGGCACTAAGTACATTCACACTGTTGTGCAGCCATCACCACCATCCATCTCCAGGGTTTTTCCATCTTCCCACCTGGAAGTCTGTACCCAGTAAACAAAATCCTCCCATTCCCTCTTCCTTCAGCCCCTTGCAACCACCATTCTACTTTCTGTCTCTTTGAACTTAACTACACCAGATACCTCATATAAGTGGAATCATACAATGTTTGTCCTTTTGTGACTGGCTTTTATTTCACATAGCATAATGTCTTTGAGGTTCATTTGTGTTGAATCATGTGTTAGAATTTTCTTCCTTTTTAAGGCTGAATAATATTCCATTGTGTGTATATACATTGGTTTATCCATTCTTCCTTTGATGGACACTCGTGTTACTTCCACCTTTTGGCTATGGTGAATAATGCTGCTATGAATGTGGATGTATGCATCTGTTCAACTTATGCCTTTATTTTAAATAACAGCTATATTGAAATATAATTCACATACCATACAATTGACACTTTTAAAGTGTAAAATTGAATGGTTTTTTAGTATACTCACATAGTGCAACCAACACCACAATCAATTTTAAAACATTTTCATCACCCCCAAAAGAAACTGCATAGCCGTTAACAGTCACTCCAAATTTCCTCTCAGATCCTCCCCTCTTTAGCCCTAGGCAACCACTAATCTACTTTTTGTCTCTATGGCCTAGTCTGGACATTTCACATAAATGAAATCATACGATATATGGCCTTTTGTGTCTAGCTTCATTCACTTAGCATAATGTTTTCAAGGTTCACACACATTGCAGCATGGATCAATACTTTGTTTCTTTTTATTGTCAAATACTATTCCATTGTGTGGGTATATGTGCCACACAATTTTATTTATCCATTCATTTGGACATTTTTGTTGTTTCTATGTTTGGGCTATTATGAATAATGCTGATATGAACATTTGTGTACAAGAATGTGTGTGGATGTTGTTTTTGTTTCTTGGATATATACCTAGGAGTGGAATTTCTATGTCATATGGTAAATCTATGTTTAACCTTTTGAGGAACTGCCAGGTGGTTTTCTATAGTGACTGCACCATTTGACATTCCCACCAGCAGTGTATGAGAGTTCCAGTATCTCCACGCTGTCTTTTGGATCCTAGCCATGTTAGTGGGTATGAAGTTGTATCTTGTTGTGGTTTAGATTTGTATTTCCCTGCTGGCTAATGGTGTTGAGCATCTTTTTATGTGCTTATTGGCCATTTGAATATCTGTGGAGGATTGTTTATTCAGATCCTTTGTCCATTTTTAAATTGAATTAATTTTCTTTTATTACTGAGTTGTAAGAGTTCTTTATGTATTCTTATATAACATATAATCATATACATGCCCTTAACAGATATATGATTCACAAGTATTTTATCCCATTCTGTGGGTCATCTTTTCACTTTCTTGATGGTGATCTTTGAGGTACAAAAATTTTAAATTTTGATGAAGTCCAATTTATCTATTTTTTTCCTTTTGTTACTTGTGCATTTGGTGTTATGTCCAAGAAACCATTACGTAATCCAGGGTCACAAAGATTCATTCCTATGCTTTCTTCCAAGAGTTTAATAGTTTTAGATCTTACACTTAAGTCTTTGATCCATTTTGAGTTAATTTGCATATGTGGTGTGAGGTAGGGATCCAACTTCATTCTTTTGTGTGTGGATTTCTAGCTGTGCCAGCATTAGCTTGCCTTTTTACAGATGAAAAAATTGTAAGCTCCATGAGAAAAAGGGCTGTGCCTGGTTTTGCTCACCACTGCATCTTCAGGATTCACGGAAGCCCCTTGCCTGACAAATACAAGATGCTCAATAAATATAGGCCGAACGAATGAATCTAAGAGTGATTGAGACTTAGAGAAGTTAAATAACATGCATAGGTCAGTCAGCTGGGAAGTGGCCAGACATGGTTGAAACCCAAGCCTTTTCATTCATTTCTAATTAAGAGTTTTTGTGCTGTGAAACTTTCTCAGATTTCTAAAAGCTCTTAACCACAAGAAACTAGATTTCCTCCGTTTCATTTGCTGCCTCTCCCCGTATCGTTCCAATGATTCCATTGTTTGTGAACAGCCAAACTTTTAAAATCTAAGGAGCCTTGTGTCCCTTCTGACTCCCCACCCCTCCCTCACTCTCCCACAGCCACAGACACAAAGACTCCACTTCCTTCTATGGTAGTTTTATAGCTGGAAAGTTCTAGATAACCTGACCGCAGCCTCCTGCGGCACAATTTACCATAAATCTTCAGGAGTGTTTGGTGTAACCGTTTATTGTGGGACCTGGTTTGATGTGGGAGGCCTTTTGGGTACATGGGCAGCTTTGTGCAGTGCTGTGTGAGGCACAGCATGGGTGAGCCCCTGCCGTTTCTCTGGCTCTGATGTGGCTGTCCCTTTGTGAACTGTGGTTTCTGATTCTGGAATAGCTCACCCTCTCAGAGGAGAATGAAGCCAGGTGACATAAGCCCCAGTTATAGAACATTTTGATGGATTCACCTCTTTTTGGATGTGGACGAAGGAGAGTCCTGAAGAGGAAAAGAGATATGTTCTCAAAGTTTCCGAAGTTAAAGCCCAAAGCTATGGTGAGAGTTGGGTTGAAGTACCAGCCCCTACCCTGACAGTGTTGAGTTTGGGCTCCCCCTGTTGGATGCTTTGGAAAATAATTATTTGAAATTCAGGAAAAATGAAGACAAGGGTAGGGGCAAGCGAAAGAACATTTATTGGGAGAGAGCTTGCTATATATTTGGCATTTTAGGCATCTCATTTTACCCTAAAGTAATCCTGTAGACAGGGTTAATCAATCCTGTTCTGCAGATTTGGGAACTGAAACTTGCCCAAGGTCACACAGGGATTTGAACCCAGAGCTTTCCCCAACTCCCTAAAGTTCTCTGAGCCAAGGGAACCACCGCTGAATGGCAGGCCCTTCATTTCCACTGGGTCTGTTGCTCATTTTGTCACGACATCCCAGGGGCCCAGGGACGGTCTGCTCCCATGATTCCCCCTTAACCACTGGTGTGCTGGAGCCAGCTCAGGCTGACTGGTGAGAGTAGCTGTTAAGTATTCAGAATTATACAAGCTGATTGTAAAACCTTTGGTAGTTGGAAATTGGTCATGGGGAGAGGGAGTATTTACATGGTGGAAATTGGTAACCTCTGCAAATCCAGGATTTCAACCCTCCATGCTGGTTGTCAGCATGCCACGATAACTGAACCCTGCACTGAGGTCCTAAATGCCCCTAACTGAGCACTAACTTTGATGCCCTGAGTGATTGCTAAGGACTACAGGGTCAGCCTCCAGTAGTCACCAACTTTCAGCAGCAGACTGAGGAAAGAAAGACATATCTGTTGGAAAATGAGGAAGTGTGTGCACATGGGACAGAGAAAAGAGGGTAGAGAATATTGGTTATTCACACATGGACAAAGTACCAATGTGTTTAACCACAGGGATCTTGGAGCAGGGCGGCGGGGGTTATGGCTTGTCATTAGAGTCCTTTTCTTTCAGAGCAATGGAAGAAGAGATGCAATTCATGTGGAAACTAGAAAAGTGCCCCGGACTGGGGGTGGGGAACACTACACAACTCAGAGAGGGGAGCTCTGTGTGTGGAGAGAAAGAGGTCTGGGGTGGGAGGCAGTTTGTGAACTACATTCCTGACCCTGAGACTACAGTTAGGATCCTTTTCCTGCCAGGTGGTGACTATTCTGGCAGGGTCCCCAGATTACCCAGCGCTACAGGCTGTGTGCTGAGCCAGATGCCTCTAAGCCAACTCAGGATGCGTTGGGCCATCTCCATTTGAGGACTGGAGTCAGGCGCCTTCCTCGCTAGTTGAGATGCTGCAAAGAAACAGCCACCTCCCATGATAAAATAAGAGGTACATCCTTGTGGGGGGGTGTCTCCGTGGGGAAGAGAAGGGACTTCCCCGCTCTGCCCCCACTGGAAGTTTCCCTGACCCAGCGGCACTGAAGCCATCAGGTAGACTTCCCTAAAAGCTTAGAGAAGAAAAGGGAAAGCAAAGAAGTGAGCAGCAGTCACAGATAATCTGACTCACAAGGCACAGCCGGTGTACTCCCACTTACAGGGTCTTCTCCTCCCGTGTTCCTAGCTTGCTGCCTTCCTCTCAAAGAAACTCCTTGAGTCTGAGGGGAGAAGGTTAGCGACTCATGGAAGTTACCCCCACTGTCTGTTTACAGCTCCCTTTCTGAATTCCAGGTCCCTGCCCGAGGACCCACCTCACCTCTCCCTCCTGCTGCCAGAATGCCCACCTCTTACAGACCACACTTCCTGCCAAGTGTGTGACCTTATCATGTGGGGCACAGCAGGAAAACCACTGGTCTCCAGGTAACCCCCACACAGTGAGGTTGGGGTGTTGTCGTTTATTTCAGGTGTTGTTGACTAAACACACAGATTGGATAGGTGTCCATAGGGTAGGAGCTGTGCGACTGATGTGACATTTAGGATTAATTAGCCCTTTCTGCAGGGCAGGCTTCCACCCCCCGGTACAGCTTCCAGGCCAGAGGGGCCTGGGCAGACCTCACTGGCAAGGTGGACATGGAAGATATGTGCAAGGGGAGGGAGGCTTGTACTGAGGCTGCCAGGTTTCTGTGAAGCAGAGGGTAGCACCCTGTGGCACAGAAACTGATAATCAGCTAGCTACCGCCTGGGGCACCACCTTCTCTAACCTTTGAGAGTATCTGCTTCCACTGCTTGTTCACGTCTGTTCATTCCACAAATATTTACCAAGTTTCTCTTAGCGGTCATGTGCTACATAAGACATTGGACATAGAAGTGAACATGACAGCCCTCTTGTCCCCATGGTGGTCACAGGACAATGGGCTGAAAGACATAGGGCAAGATTAAAGAGTACTGGGCATTATGAAGGAAAAGTGCGGGTGTATCACGAAGTACGTACTGAGCAGGAGAGAAGGTGGGAGTCCCAGAGGGCAGGGAGCATGCCTGGCTCCTGTACTAGAGCAGGTTTGGCTGGAGGAGACATGGATATATTTGGTTGAAAAGATGAAAGAATCTAGCTGAGTAAAGGGATTGTGCGTGCGGTGAGGTGGGGTTAACCCTTCTTTAGCTCAGCTTGGCAAACAGCTTTTGTAAAACTGCGGATACTCTGTCTAATGAGAGGAAAGAGAGATAGTAACAAGATGCACAGGTCTGGGGCAACTTGCCCAGAGAGAAGCCTCGAGGCAGTTTCCTTTCCACTTGGGCCTGAACCCTGAATTGACCACTTACTAGATATGAGAACTTGAGTGAGTAGCCCACCTTTCTAGTGCCTTGTTTTTGGTAAATTCTCTCTATCTCCTAACATTGTGAAGATAAAAGACAATGTATGTAAATTTGAATGTTACTGTATGCTATAATATTAACACTATATTATTATAGTATAACTGTTATATAGAGTATATGTATATTATATACATAGTATAATATTTATATACAATATAGTACTGTATATAGCATACATATAATACTGGGGAGGGCGGAGCCAAAAAATGTATACACATTTTAAGAGATGTTATCTATGTATTACTTTTCAAAGTTGAATTGAATTGCGGTAGCAATATATAGTATGTTCACTCAAAAGATGGAATTAATCAAATGAATGCTAGCATCACTATGCGACAGGCAAAACAGTCAAAGAAAATGGTGGAAGCACGGTTGTCATTTGAGGAGCGCAAGAACATCTTGAAGTGGTATTTGAAATTCGAGAATGTTGTGGAAGTACAATGACAATGGAGGCATGAGTATGCGACAGATCCTCCAACACGCGCCTAACTATCGCACGCATTCGTCATAAAGTTGAGACGCATGGTGCTGTGTGTGATGTGCACAAGGGGAGATTTGGGAGGCCTCGCATAGAAACAAGTCCTGCTTTTTCTACTATGGGTGTTGGAACAGTTTACACACTCGCCACAGAAGCCTACCAAACAATGTTCGCCATAATCAGAAGTGTCTGGATGCTCATGGTAACCACTTTGAGACTGTTTTGTAATTGCAGAAGTCAAACCTGACTTGTATCCATCTTTTGTTATCGGTATACAGACGTCTGACAATTAAGTTCACAAGCTCATCCTAGAAAAAGTGCTACATACCTCACTGCTGAATATCACAATGGTCACATTTGAAATACTCCCCTTGGGAAGCTTTGCACTGATGCCAGTGCCTAGTCCGCCCTTCAAAGCAATTTTGGAACTCTTTTTTCTGGAATGGCCATCAGAGCTGTCGTCGTATTACCCTTGATGTCCTGAATGTCATCAAAATGTCTTCCTTTCAATATTTCCTGTATCTTTGGGTAAAGAAAGAAGTCATTGGGGGCCAGATCAGGTGAGTAGGGAGGGTGTTCCAATACAGTTATTTGTTTACTGGCTAAAAACTCCCTCACAGACGGTGCCATGTGAGCTGGTGCATTGTCATGATGCAAGAGGCATGAATTGTTGGCGAAAAGTTCAGGTCGTCTAACTTTTTTATGCAGCCTTTTCAGCACTTCCAAATAGTAAACTTGGTTAACTGTTTGTCCAGTGGTACAAATTCATAAGGAATAATCCCTCTGATATCAAAAAACGCATTGCAACAAAATTCGCAAACTTAATCGTCAGACCTCGTACAAGTCATGTTTGACTTCTGCAATTACAAGAGGAGCTCAAAGTGATTACCATCTGAGTCCAGACACTGTTGATTGTGGTGAACTACTGTTTGAGCAACATTGACCAATGTGTGCACTTGTGTACATTTTTTTCCACCCCCCCCCGTATATTATATATATATATATATCGATATCATATATATATATAGTATACACTATACTATAGAGTAAAATATAACTACAACTAATATTATAACTGTTAATATAATTAATAATTATAATCCGTGGTAGTTAGTATTATTATTTATGTACACTAAGGTTATATCCAAAAAGACTTTGATAGTTACAAAAGAGGACATAAACGTTACCATCTGGATATTGTTAAACAAGAGTACAATAATAACGTTCTGCCATGTGAGGACATGGGGAAACAACAGCCATCTATGAGCCAGGAAGCAGCCTTCACCAGGCACAGAATCTGCCAGTGCCTTGATCTTCAACTTCCCAGTCTCCAGAACTGTGAGAAATAAACTACTGTTGTTTATTTTTTTTTAAAAAAAAAAAGTGAAATAATAAATCAAGTAGGAAGGGAGGGAAGGTGTGTATACAGTGCTAGATGATATCTATGTAGAGAGAGGATGAGCCCTTGGAAGATGAACCGGAATCCTATCCAGTTGGGAGAGGCCCCTATGTTTGGCCTGCTGACTGCTTTTACCAACCTCCCTCCCCACAAGACATCATGTTCCAGGGAGTTCAGAATTTTCCAACCTCCACAATCCATTTGTAATGTTTTGGTTGAGGGGTACTGAAAAGGGGAGACTGGTGTGCATTCACCCACTGGCCATGCTTGCAGAAAGGAGAGAAGACCCTTTTAACCTTAACAAAAGGCCCCAGAGATCTTTGTGTATCTCCAAATTAGAAGATACATAAACACTTGTCCAGATTTTCTGGGCCATTCTCAGTTACATTTATGTGGAGAGGCTGCTTCCTGTTTATGTTCTCTCACCACAAGTTAACCACTGTGCCTACTTTCACTTAGGTTTTGTATCTTACTCTGTGAGAAAATTTTGAGCTGCTTAAAAACATTTCCTGAAATAGTTTCTCAAATCTCTTTCCAAAATCCTGCATTTATTATGGATTAAGAAAGGTGGGCTGCCATCAAGATCAAAATGTCCATCTTTAATTTATCCCGGTTTATAAAACCATTACTTTCTCAGAACTCTTCACATTTTCATTACTTTTTCAATTCTAGTTGACATAGAATATTATATTAGTTCAGGTGTACAACATAGTGGTTAGACACTATAACTTACGAAGTGATCCCCCTGAAAAGTCTAATACCCATCTGACACCATACATAGTTAATACAAGATTATTGACTATATTCCCTATGCTGTACTTTACGTCCCATCACTGTTTTTATAACTGGCAATTTGCACATCTTAATCCCTTCCCCTTTTTCATCCAGCTCCTCAACCCCCTCCCATCTGGCAACCCTCAAAATGTTCTCTGTATCTGTGAGTCTGTTTCTGTTTTGTTTGTTTTTTAGATTCCACATAGTAGAAGTGAAATCATATGATATTTGTCTTTCTCTGACTTATTTCACTTAGCACAATACCCTCTAAGTCCATCCATGTTGTTGCAGATGGCAACATTTCATTCTTTTTAATGGCTGTGTAATGTTCCATTACATATAGGTATGCACTACCTCTTCTTTATCTATTTATCTATTAATGGAGACTTAGGTTGTTTCCACATCTTGGCTATTGTAAATAATGCTGCAATGAAGGTAGGGATGCATGTGTCTTTTTGAATTAGTGTTTTGGGTTTCTTCGGATAAATACCCACAAGTGGAATTACTGGGTCCTTCTCTGTCTTTTGTTATATGTCTTTTGATATTTGCATAAAATATCTTTTTCCATCCCGTACTTTCAGTCTGTGTGTGTCTTTTGATCTAAGTGAGTCTCTTGTAGGCAGCATATTAAAGGTCTTGTTTTCTTATCCATTCATCCACCCTATGTCTTTTAATTGGAACATTTAATTCATTTATATGTAAAGTAATTACTGATAGGTACGTAGTTTTTGCCTTTTTATTATTCATATTTAAAAATTTTTCTCCTCCTTCTCCTCCTCCTCTTCCTCTTCTTCCTCCTCTTTCTCTTTCTTCTTTAAGAAGTCACTTTAATATATCTTCTAATACTGGTTTGGTGGTGATGAAGAACTACTTTAGATTTTTTTTTTTGTCTGGGAAGAAACAAAGGTATTTTTGAAAAAGATTTTTATTAAAAATATAGCTAACATACAATACTATATCCGTTTCAGGTGTACACCATAGTCATTCAACATTTATCTACCTAAAGAAGTGGTCGCCGTAAGTCCACAACCATCTCACACCAGACTGCACTATCACAATATTACTGACTATATTCAGTATCCTCATGACTTATTTGCTTTACACCTGGAAATTTGGATTTCTTATTCCCTTTCTCCTTCCCCCCCTTTTTAAATTTATTAATTACAGTTGACATTCAATATTATTTTATATTAATTTCATGTGTACAGCATAGTGCTGAAACATTTATATAATTTAAGAAGTGACCCCCCTGACTGGTACTCACCTAGCACTATACATAGTTACGAGGGAATATATAATACCATATATTCCCTATTACATCTCCAGGACTATTTGGTAACTACAAATTTGTACTTCTTAATGCTTTCACCTTTTTCACTCTGCCCCCTAACCACTTCCCATCTATCACCCCCAACAAATCTAATGTCCATTTGACCCCGTAATAGTTATTACAATATTATTGACTATAGTCCTTGTGCTATACCTATACCCCATGATTACTTTGTAACAACCAATTTGTACTTCTTAATCTCTTCCCCTTCTTTTTACCCACAGCCCCAACCTCTCTCCCATCTGTCAACCATCAAAATGTCTGTATCTGTTTCGTTTCTATTTTGTTGTTAATTTTGTTCTTAGATTCCACATATAAGTGAAATCACATTGCATCTGTCTTTCTCTGTCTGTCATACTCCATTCAGCACAACACCCTCTAGATCCATCCATACTGTCGCAGATGGCGAGAACCCATTCCCTTCCATGGCCTAGCAATATTCCATTGTATATATGTACCACCTACTCTTTGGCCGTTTATCCATCAATGGACACCCAGGCTGCCTCCACATCTTTGCCATTGTAAACAATGCTGCAATGAATATATGGATGCAGCATATGTATGGGTTTTGTTTTCTTATCCATTCAGCCAACCTATATCTTTTTATTGCAGCATTTAATCCATTTACACTGAAAGTAATTGTTGATAGGTATGTAGCTATTGCTATTTTATTATTCATAATTTTGATTTTTTTCCATCTTAAAGAAGTCCCTCTAACATTCCTTGTAATACTGGTTTGGTGGTGATGAACTCCTTTAGCATTTTTCCTGTTTGGGAAGCTCTTTATCTGTTCTTCGATTTTAAATGATAGCCCTGCTGGTAGAGTAGTCTTGTTTGTAGGTCCTGGCTTTTCATCATGTTGAATATTTCCTGCCAATCCCTTCTGGTCTGCAAAGTTTCTGTTGAGGAATCAGCTGACAGTCTTATGGGAACTCTCTTGTAAGTTACCAGTTGTCTTTCTCTTGCTGCTTTTAGGATTCTCTCTTTGTCTTTAATCTTTGCCATTTTAATTATGATGTTTCATGGTGTGGGCCTGTTTGGGTTCATCCTGTTTGGAACTCTGTGCTTCCTGGACTTGTATGTCTATTCCCTTCATCAGGTTAGGAAAATTTTCAGTCATTATTTCTTCAAATATGTTCTCAAGCTCTTGCTTTCTTTCTTCTCTTTCTGGTACCGCTATGGGGCAAATGTTGTTATGCTTGATGTTGTCCCAGAGGTCTCTTAAACTATCCTCATTTTTTTCCCCCATTCTTTTTTCTTTTTGCTGTTCTGATTGGGTGTTTTCTGCTACCTTGTCTTTCAATCACTGATTTGATCCTCTGCTTCATCTAATTTGCTGGTGATTCCTTCTAGTGAGTGCATTCTTCATTTCAGTTATTGTATTCTTCACTTCAGACTGGTTCTTTTTTATGGTTTCTATGTCATTTAATTATGCTAGCAATCTCTTTGTTAAAGTTCTCATTAAGTTCCTTAAGCATCCTTATAACCATTGTTTTGAACTCTGTCTCTGGTAGTTTGCTTGTCTTCATTTCTCATTTATTTAGCCTCCATTTCATTTAGTTATTTTTCTGGATTTTTCTCCTGTTTTTTCATTTGGGACAGATTTCTTTATTTCCTCATTTTGGCTGTCTCTCTGTGTTTGTTTCTATGTGTTAGGTAGTGTCCCAGTGTTGGCCAGGTGGCCTTATGCAGTAAGTGTGCTGTGGGGCCCAGTGGCACAGTCTCCCTGGTCACCTGCCCTCAGTGCTCCAGGAGTGTCCCTTGTGCGGGTTGTGTGTGCTCTCCTGTTATAGTTGAGCCTTGATTGCTCTTGGCATGTCAGTGGATGGGATTGACCCTCAAGCTGATTGGTGGTGGGGTTTGGTTATATACACAGCTATGAGCTGCTGTGTGAGAGGCTTACCCCCACTGAATGAGATTCACCCCAGTAGGCTCTGGTGCCTGTTGAGACCACCCTTTGCATTTGCCACTTGTGGGTTAATTGGGCAGTGCTCTGCTGTGGTCTGAAGCCAACCTCCAAGTATGTTTGTTCTGGGGCCTCTTGGGAGGGACTCTGTGCAGGCCCAGGTCACCCACAGCCTGTGACTAGCTGGGAGCTACCTGGTAGAAGATACAAAGTGATCCACAGTTGTTTTCTACCTGTGTTAAACCTAGAAGTACATGGGGGAGGCCATGCTGTGAACTAAGGACAGCTACCACCAGTACTGGGCCTGGGGTAACTCTGCAAAAAACCAGGATACCCTGAGGCCTGCTGCCACCTGCCAGCTTCCTTAAGGTTTAGCCACTGATAAAGGCTTGTGCAGTACACAAATTGGGTGAGGCAGGATCTCAGGGAGTCACTAGAGTGGGAAGAATTGTGGTCACCAGGTTAATGTAGACTCTGGTGTAGTGCCAATGCTGAGCCTGGGGTGACTCAGTAAAAGTCTCAGAGCACAATGAGGTCAGTTGCCACTTGCCTGGGGGCTTTGGATTCTGATAGTTTTCCAAGAAAGAGTGCAATGAGAGAGGGGCTGGCTGCTCACAGAGAAAGTGCCTCCAGCGGTTTGCAAGTTGGGTAGGGCAGGGTCCTAGTTGAGTCAGCATGGTGGAGCAGTGGAGTTCACCAGGTCGATCAGATTCATATTTGGCCTATGGGGTCAGGCTCAACCTGAAGGTGCCCACCTGAAGGTGCCCACCTGACAGCTGCATGGAAGATGGACCCCTCAATGAGAAAATGTTGACTGTCGTCCAGTCCTCTCCCGAAGCCACACTCCTCAGTCTGCCCCCTGTGTGTCTCTGAGGCCCCCAAGTCACTGTCCCTCTGTTGAAACCCAAGGTGAGTGCCTGTGAACAAGTGAGTCTGTGGGCAGGCTGTTTAAGGGGACGTCTGGGTTTCCTGGCAGCCTTCTGTCCCACTTGAATGGTTGAAATTCCCACTCCTTTTCACAGCCAGATGTTGTGGGAGCTCTTCTTCCCAGCACCTGTACTCTGGGCTGGGAGACTGGTGTGGGGGGTTTGGGGTTGCTCACTCCTCCAGGGGGAACCTCTGCGGCTGAGATTTCCCTCCTGATTTCAACCATCACATAGAGGTTTGGGGCTTGTTCTGTGTCTCCACTCCTCCTACCAGTCTCGATGTGGCTTCTTCTTTGTATTTTTAGTTATAGGACTTCTGTTCAGCTAGAATTCAGATGGTTCTCCAGGTTGATTTTTCTATAATTTAGCTGTAATTTTAATTTGTTCATGGAAGGACGCAGGCATGGTGTTTATCTACTCTGCCATCTTGGATCCTGTTTTGTTTATTTGTGACATGGCAAAATATTTAATGTCTATAGGTGTGTCTCATTCCCATTCTTTTTATTATTTGATAGCTTCCCCAAACGGGCAGTTCCATAGAAAACATGGGCACTTTTCCAGCAGGGTTTGAAAATCATTAAGGCCCTAGTTCTCTTGACATAAATATGATTGTAGGTGAGGTCTTTCCGCAGCATCTTCAGGACTCTCTGGTTAAGGAAAAAAAATAAACAGTTCTACAGGACTCCTGAGATCTTCTGTTCTTCTGAGACCTGGCGCTGGGAGCTGTGCTGCTGGAAATAGCAGTGGGATTAGACATTGCAAAGGTAGTCCCCATACACAGTGATGAGCATCATGGGGGTGGAGAAGCTCTTGTAGCCATCTCAGCTAGTTGCTTGGCAGCTGGCATGTCGTCCCCCTCTAAGATTTGGCTCCTAATGCAAGAGAGTGCACCATGTGCCAGGCACAGCATAACTCCAAGAAACAAAGTTTTTAAAAAGTTTTTTCCAGTTGGCTTCTGCCTACTGGACCACCCACTGAGAAATACAAAGCTGCTATAGGAAGCTGGGTGGGCTGCTGTCATCACCCAGCTGGGCAGTACCGTTCTTGCCTGAGCCCCAGCAAAACGGTGCATTCCCACATGTCAGGGGTCCTCAGGGACAACTGAAACCTGGATTGAATATCCATATCAAGGAGACACAAACAAGTAATAAAGCTATTATTCTTCATTGTTTCACTGAAATCATTTGAGATACGATTAGCAGTAGTACTGAATTAAGTCCCATTGTTAATTATGTTTGGGTGGGGGTTTTTGGCCAAATTAATGGGAACACAATTCAAATGTTGCTCCTTCACTGGGGACAGACAGAACCCATATATAGTTTGCATCTTTCCTCCTGTGTAAATTCCTCTCCCTTTCTATCATTATCATTATGTCGTTATTGAACTCTTCAAGGCATGACCCTTATCAGGAAATGATGGGAAAATGCATTTGCTCTGTCATCACCAATTATGTTGTGACTTCTTGCATATAAATGTACCCAGCTTCCAGGCTCACTTGTTTATTATAAGAGGTCCAACAGCCTTTGTTTAGAGATGTGGTTCATGCATTGCTTACTGGATTTCTTGGAAAAGGATCTAAAATAGTGGATGGTCAGAAGAATCACTGCAAAGGGAGTAATGGCTGGTCATGAGTCACATCAAACACAAAGCCCTGACTGGAGATACTTGGCATCTTTTGGACATTTTGCAAAGATGACAAATTTCTTTAGCTAGGCCTCTGCTGAAACATTAGATGGAGAAACCTTTGCTGATTGTGTTATGGAGGTCTTTGGCCCTCCAGTGGCCTCAGACCTCCCACATTAGATGGAGATTGTCCCTCCAGCACCTTTACTACATGTTGTATGAAACTTTAGTTATTACATATAGCCACCAGGTGTTTGAAATAGCAAATAGGTAAGAGGTGTATTCCCAAGAAGAGTGAGTGAAGTTGCCTTTGACAGGTGGTTGAGGGACATTACCTGTTAGGTTGCTGAACGTATTAAATGCATGAAAAGGACTTAGCCCAGCACCTGACAGGTAGTAAGAACTTAATAAATATTAAATAATAATATAATAATTAAATAACAATAATAATAATTATTATTATTATTATATTATCTGCCTAGCAGCTTTAGCCTTCTTGGCTTCATGTACCAGCAGCTTTAGCCTTCTTGACTTCCTGATTTGCTATTTCTTTCTTGCCTTTCCTTGAGTTCTTTGGTTTATCTTAAGTTCTTCTTCTGTCTCCTGATGTAATGAGTGCCCTCATCATATCATATTTATGGTTAAAGAGTTCAGAGCAGACCTCAGGTATAGGTGTAGTAATAGATAAGGATAATGGCTAATTTTTTTCCTTTTATTTTTTTTTAATTTTTATTGAGGAATATTGGGGAACAGCATGTTTTTCCAGGACCCATCAACTCCATGTCAAGTCATTGCTTTCAAGTTGTTGCTTTCAGTCTAGTCGTGGAGGGCGCAGCTCACCGGCCCATGTGGGAGTCAAACCGGTGACCCTGGTGCTATGAGCATTGTGCTTCAAACACTGAGCCAACTGGCTGCTCACTGGAGGCTCAGCTCCAAGCTCAAGCCATTGCCTCTCACTGGTCCATGTGGAAATCAAACCAGCAACCCCGGTGTTACGAACACTGTACTCCAACCACTGAGCCAACCGGCTGCCCTATAATGGCTAATTTCCAGGTCTTCAGACTTAAGTGTATTCAGGCCCTGAGGACAGGGTTACTTTTTTTCAAAATGGAGTCCTGTATTGCATAGTTTACAGTTACTGTAATCCAAGATGGTGCTGGTGGTGATATTTGATGTGTCTCAACCACCTCCCTTTCCAAATCACAGGCACAGTCAGAATCAGGGACATCAACTTACTTTACACAAGCAGAACTTATTCATTTGGGAAATCCGAATGATGTCCAAGCTTGAGCTCCAGATGGGTGACAGTCTGGATGAGAACCACCTCAGGAGAACCTCATTCTGAGGAGCTGAATGTTATACCTTTCTGGTTCTCTCCACTGTGGTGGGTTGGCCTGGTAGGAGGAGAGGCTGGGGGCGAGGAGGGAATGAGAGAGGTGGCCTTGTTACTTAGACCCCTCCTCTGACACGTAAAGAACCAATTGGAGGGAGCAATTCCAGTGCTGTGGTTTTTGGCTCTGACATCGTCTTTACTTAAACAGCAGCAATGCCCAGGTTCAGGCCTGTGGGAAAACAGCCTGGAATCTAGGAGCCTCAGATATCTTTTCAGATTCCCCCAAATGTCTCGTGTCTTTTTTATGAGCTTACTTTTTTGAATCAGGATTGAAATAAAGTCCATAAATTATGCTGGTTGACATTTTTCTTATGTTCCTTTTAGTGTATAGGTTCTTTCTCCCATTCTGGTTTTCTCCTTGAAACATATTTGTGGAAGAAAGTGGTTTTTTTTTATTGTTGTTGTTGTTTTTGTCCTGTATTTTTTCCCAAAGTCTGGGGTTGGCTGATTATATCTGTGATGTGCTATGTAACACATTGCTCTGTCCAGTGAACTCCCTGTAAATTGGTGACTCCATATAGAGCCCTGATTCAGTGATGTTTTTGCACAACTGCTTCTTAGAGAATGCTGTGAACTTCCAACAGAATGTGCATAATGTCTCCTTGTCTCTCTTTCGGTGATGTTATTAGTTATTAGTCATCATTGACTAATCCATGATTTCATTTGGGGTTGCAAAATAGTGATATTGGAATTCTATCATTCTGGTCCTTATTTACCAGCAGGATTGCTTCTGTAAGAGAAATTCCCTCATTAACCACGTGGTCAGGTATCCTATAGGAAAAGAAGGATGAATGTTGATTTCTCTTCATTACAGTTTTTTGTTGTCGTTGTTGTTGTTTTTTAAAGATTTTATTGGGGAAGGGGAACAGGACTTTATTGGGGAATAGTGTGTACTTCCAGGACTTCTTTTTTTTCCAAGTCAATTTGTTGTCCTTTCAACCTTAGTTGTGGAGGGCGCAGGTCAGCTCCAGGTCCAGTTGCTGTTGCTAGTTGCAGGGGGCGCAGCCCACCATCCCTTGCGGGACTCGAGGAATCGAACTGGCAACCTTGTGGTTGAGCGGACACGCTCCAACCAACTGAGCCATCTGGGCGCTCAGTGGCAGCTCAGCTCAAGATGCCATGTTCGATCTTTAGTTTCCGGGGGTGCTGCCCACCATCCCTTGTGGGACTCAAGGAATCGAACTGGCAACCTTGTGGTTGAGAGCCTGTGCTCCAACCAACTGAGCCATCCAGGAGGCAGCTCAGCTCAAGGTGCCCTGTTCAATCTTAGTTGCAGGGGGCGGAGCCCACCATCCCTTGCGGGACTGGAGGAGTTGAACTGGTAACCTTGTGGTTGAGAGCCCACTGGCCCATGTGGGAATCCAACCGGCAGCCTTCGGAGTTAGGAGCATAGAGCTCCAACCGCCTGAGCCACCGGGCCAGTCCAATTTGTACATAATTCTTAATATACGTACCAAAAACCTAAAAAGTCATGCAGTTGTGATTCTTTTCTAGTTATTCCAGTGACTTTCCAGCTTACAATTTGGAGGCTAATTTTCCTTAATAGAATATCAAGTACCAATATCTTCAAATGTTGATACACTGTTACATCAAAGTCTCACTAATTCACAATTTAATATCATCTATACTACATACTCATCTTTCACAGCACATTAACAAAATGACTAGGAAAACTGGACAACCATGACCAAAGATGGTACAGAGTGCACAAAATCCTGACAGGGAGAGCCAAGACCAAGGAGTGGTTTTATTTAGGAAATAATTCTACCAAAAACAGGGAAATAGAAATAATTCAAAGTGTTCAAGACCTATTAAATGCACGACTGACTCCAAATGGCCATTTAATAAGCTCTGTATTATGGGATATAAAAATTACCCCCCTCTATGGAATGTTAGGCTGACACCCAAGACAATCAAAGCCTCCCATATTCAATATCCCACAATTTTCTGGTTGTACCAAAAAAATAAACAACCAGCAAATGATTTCATCTCTTTAAAAAAAAAAGCATTGACACTTAAAGAATGGGATGAGGTGGAATTTCCTCCTTCTTAAAAAACGTTTCTAGCGCTACTAAAAACTTGCATTTACAAACTAGTTGATACAAGTATTCCTCTGGATTGTACAAGGAGGGAGACAGGGAGCACTGATAAGACATGGTGTGATACTAACCAGACTTGGCTTCTTTCTCTCCTGCTTCCTCAGAGGCGGACTCTCCTCGTTTTCAGTTTCTCCGTTTTCTGCAGGTAGATCTTCTTTAGTTTCTGGGTGAGCCACTTTGGTCTGTTTTCCCTTTGCTCCCCTTCTCCCTTTTGTTTGCACTTTTTTATCTGCAGACTTATCCTTTCCTGCCGCCTTTTGGGGCTTCGTTTCCACTTTTGCAGGAGCAGGTTTCGACAACCTCTCGCATCTATCTCCTTGTGGGCTCCTCCTTCGCTGCCCCCGCGGGGGAGCTGAGCTTCCTCTCGCGCCCCGCCCCGTGGCGGCGGGGCGGGCGGGTGCCCGGTGCCTGCGGGCCGAGCGCTGAGAGCCTTGGCGAAGCTGGACTGCGTGGCAGCTGCCGCTGCTCCCGCCGCCCCAGCTGCTGGGACTCGCGACGGGAGTGATCATTTTTTCCATATTTTTGCCCATGACTTTTTTGGGGTATATTATGAGAAGTGGTATTGCTGGATCAGAGGGGAAATGCACATAAAACTTTGCCGGATATTGCCAACCAAATTCCCCTCTAGAAGGTTGCCCCAATTTGCCTTTCCACCAGCAATGTACTAGAATAGCTGTTTGCCCAGGGCTTTGGCAACAAAGTGTGTTGACAAACTTTTGGAGTTTTGCCAATCTGATAGTTAAAAGACTATTAACTTAGTTATAGTTTTGATTTGCATTTTCTTAGAAGGTCGAACATCTTTTATATGTTATGGAGCCATTTACATTTCTTTCTGTGAATTGTTCATGTCTCTTGCACTTTTTAAATTGAGTTTGTAGGGGTGGAAAAATTTTCCCTTCTTCTCTTCTAGGTTCTTCGGCTGGTTTAATAATCAAAATGATGTAAGACATTAACAGGAACCCTTTTGGCTCTCTGAGCAGCACCATGGTGGTGGACAAGAACAAGTGGCTTTGGAAAGGAGGCAAGAAAGGTGCCAAGAAGAAAGTGGCTGACCCATTTTCTAAGAAAGATTGGTCTGATGTGAAAGCACCAGCTGTGTACCATCTAAGAAATATTGGGAAAGCAGTAGTCACGAGAACTGAAGGAACCAAAATCATGTCTGATGGTCTCAAGGTTGCGATTTTGAAGTGAGCCCAGCTGATCTGCAGAACGATGAAGTTGCATTTAGAAAATTCAAGCTAATCAGGATGTTCAGGGCAAAAACTGCCTAATTTCCACGGCCTGGATCGTACCTGTGACAAAATGTGCTCCATGGTAAAAAAATGGCAGACCGTGATTGAAGCTCATGCTGCTGGTAAGACTACCGATGCTTATTTGCTTTGTCTATTCTGTGTTGGTTTTACTAAACAAACAAACAAACAAAAAATGCAACAATCAGCTTTGGACAACCTCTTATGCTCAGAATCAACAGGTCCACCAAATCTGGAAGAAGATGATGGAAATCATAACCTGAACGGTGTAGACAAATAACTTGAAAGAAGTAGTCAACAAATTGATTCCCAATAGCACTGGAAAGGCCTGCCAATCTATCTCTCCGCTCCATGATGTCTTTGCTAGAAAAGTCAAAATGCTGAAGAAGCCCAAGTTTGAACTGGGAAAACTCATGGAGCTTCATGGTGAAAGTAGCAGTTCTGGAAAAGCTACTGGGGATGAGACAGGTGCTAAAGTTGAAAAAGCTGACGGATATGAATCCCCAGTCAAAGAATCTGTTTAAAATTCAGACTTCTCATGGTAACAAATAAAACCTACTTGTGAGTTTTTTAAAAAGACATAAAAGACATTAACAAAGGGGCAGCTGGATGGCTCAGTTAGTTAGAGCACATGCTCTTAACAACAAGGTTGCCAGTTCAACTCCCGAATGGGATGGTGGGCTGCACCCCCCCGCAACTAAGATTGAACACAGCGACTAGACTTGGAGCTGAGCTGCGCCCTCCGCAACTAAGATTGAAGGGCAACGATTTGACTTGGAGCTGATGAGTCCTGGAAAAACACACTGTTCCCCTTCCTCAATGAAATCTTTTTTTTTTAAAAAAAGACATTAACAGGATGAAAACAAATTTCATTAGGTACTCACAGGAGTCCAGGAAGACCAGACTCAATGATAGGCAGCTGAGGATCGTATGCCATCCTAATGAATGGGGGCTAAGGAATGGGGTGGGGGTCTGGGGTTCACAGGGAGGACGGCAGATCACAGGAAGACAAGAAGAGCACATGTTTGGCCTGCCCAGCCCCAGAGTCTTTCAGATAAAAAAGTGCTCTGGTAATAGCTTTCTTCCTGGTACAGGCCCCTAATAAATTCTTTTAGGCGGTTAAGGGAGAAGTGAAAAGCTTTTCCTGAGTCTGCTGGGTCTCAGTCAAACTTATTTGTCTTTCCCCTCAACTGCAGCTAGATTTTTAGCCAAAATTATCAAAGTCGTCCACACCTAAGTTACAGAGGAATTCAACCATTTTTTCCGCCTGGTACTTATATGGTTTTTCTTTTCTTTTTTCTTTTTTCTTTTACATTCTATATGGAATTTATTCTTTTGAGTGCTATGATAAATTGATCAAATTTTTTGTTTTTTCATATAGTCTCAATTTGATATTACTACACCCTTCGCCCCACCCCTTTAGCTTGCCTTTTCCTGGACACTTTATTCTTTTTTAGGTTTGCTAAAACTGGACATGGATCAAAATAAACATCTGTTCAACTCCTGGCATTTGGTTCCATTTTGCTTCCTGTTTTTCTTTCCTGGATTCTTTCTGATTTCTGCACAGTTTTCCCCAGCAGCTCAAGGGAGCCATGACCTTTTGGGCTTCAGGAAGAGTGGACTAAAGACCTGTCCAAAGAGTGATTCAATATAGAACAGGTCCTGTTGACGCCCCGGAGGGCTGGCTCTGCATAAGGGTCAGGGTAGGGTGGAGAATGGCTTCCTGGAGGGGGGCTGCTCCCAGATGTGGAGCCATCAGGGTCTCAGTTTTTGTTGCTGATCCATGTTTTCCATTTGCACCCACCTCAGGCTTTTGTTTTTCATGTTAGGAAGTGCTAACTTTCTAACTGGAGGACACTGATGGCAGAGGGAGGAGAAGTGGGCAGAAGGGAAGAGTGGAATATGGAGATTGGAACCCCTCTTCCTCTATGCTCACATAACACCCCGGGCAGGTCCCACTTACTAGCTATTTCTACAACCAGGTGCTAGGTGCTGTGCTAAATGCTTTATAAGGAGTAAATCATTTAATTTTGCCCTGTTAGTTGGCTAAGGTTGTTAGTCCCAGAAGGAAAAGAGGCTTAGATATAAGGTTGAATTGGTAAATGTTACCAATTCAAGCCCTATATACCCAATGCTTCGAAAGGTCAAACTCAAAATGTCAGGGTTTGGAATAAGAAAAGGTTTATTGGTTGAGAAAGCACCAACCGAGAAGATGGGAGACCTAATGGTGTCTCAGATCCATCTTCAGAGAGCCCAGAATTCAGGGTTCTTATGTCACCAGAAAGGAGAATGGGTGGGGCAAGAGGTGGGATCCAAGGAAGGGGGGGTGGAATCTCCAAGCCTCTTTGTTCCCAGTGGATTCTTGATGTTCTTGACCCCTGCTGATCTGAGTCCAGTCCTGAGATTCCTGTAAATCTTTGATAAACAATCATGGTTTTGCATAGCTTTCCCACCTATTCAGGAAGCTGTTTTTGCATGTCTACAATAGGAACTATTAACCTGGAGGCCCTGGGAAAAATGCAAGCTAGGATTTATGGCAAGAGTCAGATGGGAGAAACAAAAGCATTCCACCCTGTTACATAAGTGGTACAATTAGAGTCTGTACTCATATGACATCAAGTCCCAGATTCAGCACGCCTCAGCCTGTGGCCCCATAAGGAAAGGCTCACTGCACCTGCAGTTCTGCACACTTTTTCGTCTGAGGACTAAGCTCACCCCTTTTTCCTGCCCACATCCCCTGAGCTCAGGTGTGGGCAGCGTGGTTGGTGGTTGGCTGTAGACTCTGCAGCCCTCATGCTAGGTGGTAAGACTCTGTGGCCAGGGAGGGCCCATCTCCCCCATCTTTTAGTCTGTTGCCAGCACAATGCTTGGCACGTGGTGGACACTCATATCTGCTGCATGATTGAATAGATGGAAAAGGGGGAGAGGAACGTATGTTGGAGAGGAAGACGAAGGAGTAGAGGAAGCACAAGAGGCAGATTTGAGGGTGAACAGTGGGGCCTGAGTGTGCTGAGCAGGTGGCCCATGCTGCTGTTTGTACAAAAGCACAGAAACGAGGTTACTTGCAAGTCAAGAGTGGTTTCAATTTTTTAGCAATTTGATCAGTGAGAAAACTACTGTGGTCATTTTCTGTAACATCAGATATGTTTTGTGAATATATAATGTAATGTGTCCAGGACCTAAACAAGTTCCCTCTGCATTGAATGTGCATTTCTTCCTTCTGTTATTGGAGAGGGGGTGCCCTTCTTGGCGTGGTGCCTGGGCTTGGTTCCCACACCGGGGGTTGAACCCAGGCCTACTGGAGGAAAACTGGAAATCCTAACCACTATGTTGCCGGGGCTGCACCCTACTCAGTACAATGTCCAGATTCTTGGTGTTCTTGGAGCAAAGAATTGAATGACACACAGTGGTAAAGTGGTGAAAGAGGGGGCGGCTGGGTAGCCCAGTGGTTAGAGTGCGGCGCTCTTAACACCAAGGTCGTGGATTCGATCCCCACATGGGCCAGTGAGCTGCGCCCTCCACAACTAGATTGAAAACAACGACTTCACTTGGAGCTGACGGGTTCTGGAAAAACACATTGTTACCCAATATTCCCCAATTAAAAAAAAATGGTGAAATAGAAGTTTATTAGAAGAGACAGTACACTGTAAAGAGTTAGGAGCAGGCCGAGCACAAAGACGCGGCTCAAGAGGCTGTGGTTCAAAGGCTCAAAAGGCACTGACTGGTGAGGAGTTGGAGATTTTGTCCCTTTTTTCTCAAGAATGGACTGCTGTTCCTTTCCAGGTGTGGGACCACTTGATTGACACCTGTGATTGACAAGAGGCTATTACTTCACCTTTTTATTTTAATTAATTAATTTATTTAAATTTTATTGGGGAATGTTGGAGAACAGTGTGTTTCTCCAGGGCCCATAAGCTCCAAGTAGTTGTCCTTCAATCTAGTTGTGAAGGACACAGCTCACCTTCAAGTCCAATAGCTGTTTTCAATCTTAGTTGTGAGGGGCGTGTGGGGGGGTTTGCAGCCCACCATCCCATGAGGGAATTGAACCAGCAACCTTGTTGTTGAGAGCTCGCGCTCTAACCAACTGAGCCATCGGGCTGCCCCTGCCTCACCTTTTAGACTGCACATGTTCCTTCCCAGAATTTACTCTGTTATAATGAATGATATTGTAATGGTGTATGATATTAGAATGATGGTAAAATAGGTGAAATGAAGGTCGTTGTGGCCTTTACTGCACAGGTGTCAGTGGCCTGTTTAATCTAGTTGTGTATTTTGTACCCATTTGTTCCTTATAGGGATAGATAATTATAGTGAAAATGGGAAGTTTTGGGTGGAGAGGAGAGGTTTTTTTGGGCAGTTGCGTTCCGTTCCGTGGGTGGTGCAAGAATGCAGAGACCTGATGGCTATCTCTGACTGCCTGCCTTTTTTTCCCCTTGAGAGATGCGATCCCCATAAAATCTCTATCGGAAGTTGAGGGACAGAAGATCTTTTCTTCTGTATCTGCTTTCTTTTGGGCAGGGATGTAGAGCTGTCCCTACTTATTGGGGATTCATGGAACTCTCTCCCTATCTGAATCTTAGATGAGAGAAGGGATCTTGAGATCTACCTGGAAGACTGTGCTGGCTTCTTTGGTTGGGACTGGTTATCTTACTGGGGCATCACCTGTATCCCCAAGGCCCCTGAATGAGGAAAAACAGATTTTAATTAATAAATTTAAAAGTGTTGGCTTAATGAGCAGAGCTGAAAGCTATTGATGCAGGGTATGGCTAACGTGATGGAAAATCCGTCAGCTCTGTAGAGCCTGTGGCCATTCAACCAGTCTTCAGGTGGCATTTATTGTCCAGGAACCGGGCCCAGAATAGGTTGGAAAGAACATTAGGCTTCAATGATTACAATCAACAAGTATAAATCACAAGTTTTAGGGTAATTACCTAAAGCATAGGGTAGGAGATTTCTATGATTCAGGTTAAAAGCAATCTATTGTTTATGATTAAGAAACTGATTTATAAAATAATTAAGAAGCAGGGGGATAGGTAAGAAACTCTGGAAAAGGAAATTTAAGAAAAAGGAAACGTAAAATCTCAATAGGAAAGAAAACTAAGTTTTTCAGTGGGGGGCTCCTCGCTTGGCCCATATCACTTCATCCTTCAGAGTTGGAACATTCCCATTCCATATTCAAGCATCCTCAACCCTCCTTTCAACTGGAAAACAAAAACGATGAAACTCTGACTGCCCTCCACAAACAAGCTGAGGTGATGGAGGTATTCACTCTCAGGATGCAGAGAACCAAGAAACACCCAAGTTCCTCAGGGGATGGGCCTTTTGTAAGGCTGCACAGGTGAATAAGAACATAGGAAATAGTCTCTGTAGGCCTTGAGGAGAACTAGAACGCCATTCAGGATAAAACAGCTGTCATGCAGGGTGTCAGCTCCCACTCTCCACATAAGAATGCAGGATGTGGTGAAGCCAAAAAGGAACACTCACGAAGCCATAGATAGGGGAGTCATACCACTATAGTCTCACTGGTGGCTGGGCCAGAGACACAGGAAGCAGGAACCACACCTCCGCAGCCTGCTGTCCACTTCTCAGCAATCTGCAACGCGCACTCAGCTGCCTGCTAGCTTAGCTGCAGCAGTTATATCAGTGGCTAATGGCTAACCGGTAACAGCTGATGGCCAACTAGTCACAGCTGATGGCCATCTACTACCTGAGCCAGCACCTTTCCATGTGAGGCCGAGAGCCTGGAAACTGCTCTCTGGGGCTCTGTCCCCACATCAGCCATGGGACAACGTGGCCTGGCAGACAGGAGGAAACTGCTCCCTGTCGTGGAGGATTCCTCAGCTCTGATTCCACAGCCCTGCTGGGGCTGGGACATCAGCCCTGTCTCCACATCAGCTCCAAACTTTGCTCCTCCTTCTCTGCTGCTCTCTCCTGTCTCTTTCTGCTCCAGTACTAAGGCTTCTAGTAAAAGCTGGCTGTTCTTTTTTTTCTTTTCTTCCTTCCTCCCTCCCTCCCTCCCTCCTCTTTCTCCCTTTCTTTCTTTCTTTCTTTCTTTCTTGTATGAAGGAATCATTAATTTGGGGGAATTTTACTCTTTTATAGGAGAAAACTCTTTAATGTGTCCTTTGATTACATGAAATTAAGGCAGAGACTTAAATGAGAGGCTGATCTAAGAGGTATTCCATTTCTGAGCACAATGACGAGAACGGGTGACTTCCTTGAGCAGAGAGATGAGAAATGTCCAGAGTGGGGCACCATGGGACAGAGATTATTTTAGGCACAGTCATCTCTGACACGAACTTCTACCTTGTTCCATGTCCTGCACTATAATCCCCCTACTTTCCTGGCCTATCCATGGTTCAAGCTTCCACCTCTAGCCCAGAGTCAGCTTGCATTCCTTTGCAAGGGAGGGGCTGAAGAGGCTGGATCCCCACAGGGAGGTGGTGATAAGGAGAAACAAAAGGTGATACTGACCAGAAAAATGGCCTCATTTCCTGGGTTAGGGCCCTGACCTACCTGCAGGAAGTTGTAGAAAAGTGGGGACCTAAGTGACTGGACTATCAAAAGAAAAGGTGATGGTCAAAGGCTGAGAAACCTGAGGGCTTCCCATTCACCATGTAAAGCTGCTGTTCTTCTCTCCACAGTGCCTACTATTCCTATCTCTGTTAAATGACTAAACCCCCACCCTCTACCTACAGCAGCCCCACTACCCCCTACCTCTTCAAATCTTCCCCCTTTCACACTTTCTTCTCCATCTTCCTCTTTGTCACTCCCTCTCAATCTCTTTCACATTTTTCAACCTTTTTTTTCTTCTTTCCATCCACCATGTTGGTCTTTTCTTTTCCATCTCTCGCTCTTCCTTGCCTAATTTCAGGCAGCTCCTTGCTTTCCTCCTACTTATCTTTGCAACAGCTTCTTATCCCTTCCATTCAGCAAACTAGAGGATGCAAATGTTACCGAGAGACTGGGCCCTCCTCGGCGTGGTGTCCAGGTTCTTGGCGTCTCGAGCAAAGAATTGAAAGAGGGCCGGCCCGGTGGCTCAGGAGGTTAGAGCTCCGTGCTCCTAACTCGAAAGGCTGCCGGTTCGATTCCCACATGGGCCAGTGGGCTCTCAACCACAAGGTTGCTGGTTCAACTCCTTGAGTCCCGCAAGGGATAGTGGGCAGCGCCCCCTGCAACTAAGATTGAACACGGCACCTTGAGCTGAGCTGCAGCTGAGCTCCCGGATGGCTCAGTTGGTTGGAGTGCATCCTCTCAACCACAAGGTTGCTGGTTCGACTCCCGCAAGGCATGGTGGGCTGTGCCCCCTGCAACTAGCAACGGCAACTGGACCTGGAGCTGAACTGCGCCCTCCACAACCAAGACTGAAAGGACAACAAAATTGACTTGGAAAAAACGGCCTGGAAGTACACACTGTTCCCCAATAAAAGTCCTGTTCCCCTTCCCCCCACTAAAATCTTAAAAAAAATATATATATATTAAAAAAAATAGGTAATTGAGGTTTAAAAAAAAAAGAATTGAAAGAGACACAGAAATAAAGTAGTGAAGGAGCAGTTTATTAGAAGCGAAAGTACACTTCAAAGAAGTAGAAGCTGGCCGAACAGTAGAGAGTGGCTCAAGGACCTAAAGGCCCAAAGGCCCCAAAGTGGCATTATTAGGAGAAAAAGTACACTCCAAAGGGTTTGGAGAGGCCCCGAGCAAAGGCAAGGCTCAAGAGGCGCTGACTGGTGAGGACTTGGAGTTTTTATCCTTTTTTTCTCTAGAATGGGCTGTTCCTTTCCGGCCGTGGGACCACTTGATTGACACCTGTGATTGACAAGAGGCATTACTGATATGGGAGAGCCCCTCACTATAGAAAATTTCCCTAGTTTCTGTAGTGCAAGGGATCCTGCCGACTTCGCCAAGTGTCGTGCGGGGCGTCTGGCGGGGTCTCCGGTCCCGCCCCCCACACAAGAACGCAGGACATGGTGAGGCCAAAAAGGAACACCCACGGAGCCATAGGTAGGGGAGTCACACCACTATACTCTCGCTGGCATCTGGGTTGGAGACACAGGAACCAGGAGCAACACAATTCACAACCCTCACTGCGCCGCGTGCAGGCTCAGCCACCATCTTCTTGCTAGCTCCCCCCTTCTCTCTTCTTGCTACTAGCCTAGCCACGGCAGTTATATTCATGGCTAATGGCTCACTGGTTACAGCTGACGGCCAACTAGCCATAGCTGATGGCCATTTGATCAGTCGATGGCCATTTACTACCTGAGCCAGCACCTTTCTATGTGAGGCCGAGAGCCTGGAAACTGCTTTCTGGGGCTCTGTCCCCACAGTTTCTTAGCTCCTTAGCCCCCGGCTTTGATTACTCTTCTCATCAGTTTCTGAATTCTAGACTAACGTTTGCTCCTAGCCTGAGTCACAGGATGTCTCTCACCCCTGCTTCAGATAATGACTTAAAAGCCTGTGACTTCCCAACATTCCCCAGGCTATTCCAGACCTCGGACCTGACTCTTGGATAACTCCATCCCAGAGACCAAATAGGTTTTAACATTCCCCCAGGCCCGTGTACTCCTTGATTGTAATCACTGAAGCCTCAGGTTCTTTCCAGCCCATTCTGGGCCCAGCTCCTGGACAATTGAGGCCACCTGAATGACTGGTTAAACGGCCACAGGCTCTATAGAGCTAACGGATTTATTAATTAAAAGCTATTTTTCCTCATTTAGGGGCCTTGGGGATACAGAGGATACACCAGCAAGATTGCCAGTCGCAACCAAAGAAGCCAATATGGTCTTCCAGGCAGATCTTGAGACCCCCTTCCTCTCATCTAAGATCAGATAGGGCGAGAGTTCTGTGAATCCCCAATAGGTAGGTACAGCTCTGCGCCCCTGCCCCGCAGGAAGTAGGTACAGAAGAAAAGACCTCCTGTCCCTCAACTTCCCATAGAGATTTTATGAAAATCACGTCTCTCAAGGAAAAAACAAGGCAGGCAGTTAGAGATAGACATTGGGTCTCTCTGCATTACTGCCCCAAAAACCTCCCCTCTCTGCCCCAAACTTCACCTTTTCCTTGTAATTATCTACCCCCATGAGGAAAAAAACGGGTGCAAAATACCGGACTGATTTAAACCGGTCACTCCCACCTGCGCAGTAAAGTCCGCAAGGACCTTCATTTCACCTGGGCCTCATTATACCCTCATTATAATATCATACATATGCCTGGAAGTTCATTATAACAGACTGAATTCTGGGAAAGAACATGCGCAGTCTAAAACGATGAGGTAATAGCCTCTTGTCAATCACAGATGTCAATCAAGTGGTCCCACACTGGAGAGGAACAGCCCATTCTAGAGAAAAAAAGATAAAAACTCCAAGTTTTCGCCATTCACTCCCTTTTTTGAGCCCGGGCCCTTCGCCCTTTGGGCCTTTTAGCCCTTTTGAGCCTGTTTTGCTCAGCCTGCCTCACATGGCCCTTGAGCCACTGCTTTCTGCTCAGAGCCGCTTCTATTTATTGAAGTGCACCTTTTCTTCTAATAAACTACTTTTTCACCACTTTATCTCGGTATCTTGTTCAGTTCTGCTTGACGCCAAGAACCTGGACACGGCACTGAGAAGAGCCCACCTTCCGGTACCATTACCCCATCTTTTTCTTCCCAGAATTCAGTCTGTTATAATGATATTAATGAACTTCCGGGCGCATGTATGAAATTATAATGATGGTATAATGAGGCCCAGGTGAAATGAAGGTTGTTGTGGCCTTTACTGTGCAGGTGGGAGTGACTGGTTTAATCTAGTTAGATCCTCACAGCGGTTAATGGCTAGGGCAGATAAGGAAAAATTTGGGAGGTCTCCAGGCAGTACTCCCCATAGATTGTGTTGGATGTGCAGGAATGCAGAGACCCAATTACCTGTCTCTAACTGCCTGCCTTATTTTCTTTCTGAGAGGTGTAATCCCCCTAAATCTCTGTGGGGAGTTGAGGGACAGGAGGTCTTTTCTTCTGTATCTGCTTCAAGCTGAGAAGCCGGTAGAGCCATCCCTGCCTAATGAGGATTCGCGAAACTCTCGCCCTATCTGTTTTTAAATAAAAACAGGTGCACTGGGATCCTCTCTGGGATATAACTTGTATCCTGATGGCCCCTTCATGAGGAGATACATGTCGGTTAGTAAATTAAAACTGCTGGCTTCAGGAGTAGGACTTGAAGCCCAATTATCTTGATTTTACCCAGGGGTTAGGTATGAACTGGCTTGGAGGAATGTTAAAACCTATTTGGTCTCTGGAATGGCATTTATTTAGCCAACAGTTAGGTTTGAAATGGCTTGGGGAATGTTCGGCTACAATGATTACAATTAACAAGCTTAAGTCACAGACATTTAAGTAGTTGTCTGAAGCAGGGGTGAGAGACGTCCTGTGATTTAGGCTGGGAGTAACCTTTGCGATAGGATTTTGAAACTGATTAGAAGAGTGATTAAAACCCAGGGCTAATGAGCTAAGAAACTAGGGAAAAGGAGACTTAAAATTTCTGTAGTGGGGGGGCTCTCCCATATCACAGACAACCTGCTGCCTGAATATCTGTAGAAAAATACAATTTACTAACAGAATATTTACCAAAAGTATTGGATTCATTCCTAGCATTAAAAAATGGAAGACTGGGGCCAGCCAGCTGGCTCAGGTGATTGGAGCGCTGTGCTCCTAATGCTGAGGTTGCTGGTTGGATTCCCACATGGGCCAGTGAGCTGCGCCCTCTACAGCTAAAATTGTGAACAACAGCTCTCCCTGGAGCTGGGCTGCCGAGACCTGCTTGCTGGTGGCCAACCCGGGACCGACTGCCTCAGCGGGGGAAGCACAAAGCTCGTAACACCAGCATGGGCCAGGAAGCTGTGTCCTACACAACTAGACTGAGAAACAACGGCTTGAAGCAGAGTTGGGGCCGGGGAGAGGGTAGGCGTGGCATCCTGGAGCCCACATTCATAGCTGGTAAGAGTCGATGGAGCTGGGTGGTAGTTGCCCCTCTCTGGTTACCAGAATCCATTCGGAGTTCTGTGGCATCCCTAACACCGAGAGAAAATGTCAATTGGCATTAATCATTTAGCTAGAGCAGCTCTTTTTCCTCTAGCTGGGAAATTTTTGTCTCTACCCACATGTTTATTCAAAAATGAGAAAAGGAAGAAATAGCAAGAGCCTGTGCTTTTTCTCACCCCCAGGGTGCTAGTCATCTGCATTTCTTACTTCTCCCCTGCAGTAGGCTGTTTGCAACCTTTACTACAAAGACTCAGGTCTCCTGCATTTCTCTCCCTCTCATCTCTTCTTTTTCCAAAATATTTTCTCTTCCCACCTTTTGTTAATATGAAGATTCGCTTTTAATACATTGCTGCAAGGTTAAATGACTTCAGGACCACTAGTAATTTTCAATCTTCAGAAAAGGTCTGTGAAAAATCATCATGTTTTTCCAACAGTGTTTCCTGTGTGTGCACAAAAAAGAGTACTGTTGACCCTTGTGATACGGAGAGCCCCCCACTACAGGAATTTTGAGTCTTCTTTTCCCTAGTTTCTTAGCTCCCTAGTTCCTGATCTTAGCCACCTTTCTTAAACAGAAGAATTGTTCCTAGCCTGAATCACAGGAAGTCCCCTGCCCCCTGCTCCAGGCCATTCCCCGCCCAGCTCCTGGGTGAACACCACCACCTGAATGACCGGATTAACCAGAGGAAAAGGCCATAGGCTCCACGAAGCTAAATGGAATTTCTATCACACAGCCACCTTGCATCGATGGCTTTGGGTCCTACTTCTTGGACCAACACTTTTAACTCTGTTTAACAAAATCTGTCTCTCCTCATCTAGAAGCTGATGGGATAGAAATGATGCCCAGCAAGACTTCCAGTACATCCTGTCCAAAGAGGTCAACACGGCCTTCTGGCAGATCCCAAGACCCCTTCCCCTCGTCTAAGATCAGATATGGCGAGAGTTCCGTGAATCCCCAATAATCAGGGACAACGGGCACATTCAGCAGGAAGCAGATACAGA
Source organism: Rhinolophus ferrumequinum (assembly GCF_004115265.2). Taxonomy (NCBI): domain Eukaryota; kingdom Metazoa; phylum Chordata; class Mammalia; order Chiroptera; family Rhinolophidae; genus Rhinolophus; species Rhinolophus ferrumequinum. The sequence continues at coordinate 1,392,471 of NC_046286.1, forward strand.
AGAGGAGATCTCCTGTCCCTCAACTTTCCATAGAGACTTATGGGGATCACGTCTCTCAGGGGGAACATAATTCCTGTTAGAGACAGGAATTGTGTCTCCAATATACTCCAATAGGTCAGGTAACATTCCTGTACATCCAATATGGCCTATGAAGAGCAACCACCAGAAGACCTCCCCTCTCCACCCAATCTTTTCCCTTATCCACTATAACCATCAACCACTGTGAGGAAGCTAAAGGATACAAAACACCTAAGCAGATTAGACTGGTCACTCACACCTGCGCAGTAAAGGCTATTACGACCTCCATCTCACCCTAGTCTCGTTATATCGTCATTATAATATCATACATATGCCCAGAAGTTCATTAATATCATTATAACAGACTGAATTCTGGGAAGGAATATGTGCAGTCTAAAAAGATGAGGTAATAGTCTCTTTTCAATCACAGGTGTCAATCAAGTGGCCCCACCCCTAGGGAGGAGTAGCCCATTCTAGAAAGAAAGAAAGAAAATAAAAACTCCAAGTCCTTGCCAGTCAGCGCCTTTTGAGCCACGCTGTTGCTTAGCTCCATTCCCATCTCTTTGGCATGTACTTTCGCTTCTAATAAACTGCTCTTACATCACTGTATTTCTCTGTCTCATTCAGTTCTTTGCTGGAGATGCCAAGGACCTGGACACCACGCCGTGAAGGGCCTGCTCTCTGGTCACACTTGAACAACACCGTTTGAACTGCACCGTTCCACATACAGATTTTTTTCCTATAACTGCATGGTCGACCTTCTGTATTCCCTGATTTTGCACCGGTAGATTCAACCAACTGAAGATTGAAAACAGTATTTTCGATCCGCTTTTGTGAACCCATGATGCAGAGGGCTGACTGCATGCACTGTTCTATGCCATTTTATATAAGGGATTTGAACATTGGCAGATTTTGGAATTTGTTAAGGTCCTGGAACCAATCCCCTGTGTATAACAAGGGAAGACTTAAGTTTTTGAGGAGTCAAAAATTATACGCGGATTTTCAACTGAGTGTGTGTGTGTGTGTGTGTGTGTGTGTGGTCACTGCCCTAACCCCTGTTGTTCAAGGGTCAACTGTAGTTACTTTATCAAGAATCTATCACTTGTCTTGCTATTTGTGTCATCGAGCCAACAACCTTTTCCATATGGGTGAGAGCTGAGAAGCATACTGAGCCAGGCTGAAGACAGTCTTCTTTTAGAATCATTGTCAGTTGGGGGACGGCATTCAGCTGGTAGTAAGAGAAACCTAAAGAACAGTGACTTAAACAATTAGGGGTTTAATTTTGCTGCATTTAAAATAAATCTCAAAGGGAAAACAGACCTCCTAATAGCACAGTAGCCTCCTGAGCCATAGAGCTGACTCTGCCTTGTGTCCAGAACCTCATTTCTTCATTTATCTTCCTCCTTACCACTTACCACATTCTGACATACTATCTATATTTTTTTATGATCTGTCTCCTCCCAATAGACTGTAAGCTCATAAAGGGCAGGGATTTTTGTCTGTATTTATCATGCTGAATCCTCAGCACGGAAAATAGCATGTGTTGAATAAATGAGTAAACGCTCTTAGGATATCGCTGGAACTCAGACCATCAGGTTTGTGCTTCAAGTGACAGAAGGAAGTGCTTCACTCTCTGACTCAGGCTGATGGCTCCTGTTATAGATATGCTAATTGATTACAGGACTTCTACTTGAGGCTTGAGTACAGGTAACACCCCCCCCCCCCCATAACACAGCACATCTATAACATGGTTTCGCTCTAACACGGTTCAAGAATTGGGGGAAACCCTTGTACAACACGGCATCCTAGAACACAGTTTCACTCTAACATGGTTTGAGAATTAGAGAAATCCCCGAACAACACGGAGCATAATAAAGAGCTTTTAAGAGCAAAAAATATCTCATTTGAAATTAGGGTAATCCCCAAACATCACGAAATGTAATAAAAGCTTAGTAGTGATGATGAAGAAAACATTATTTAATACATATTAATACGTTATACTTTTCGTGAAAATTGCTTTAATAAAGATATTTCTCTTAATTATAAAAATATAATAGTATGTTTTTTTAAATTTTTGGAACCTAACCCCCTTTTTTCATACTAGTTCTTTGTTTTGTATAACACGGATTTGTATAACATGGCATTTTTAGAAACCTAACAACCGTGTTACAGGGGGGTCACCTGTGTTTTGTAAAAACAGCCCCTCCTCAGAAGGAGTCTGCTGAAGAGGTGGGAAAATATGTGTAAAACAATGCTTGTTTATCAAAGATTTACAGAAACCTCAGGACCACACTCAGACCCACTAGGAACAAAGAAATTTGGAGATTTCAGGCTCTTTCTTGGATCCCACCTCTTCTGCACCCCTCTTCCTTCCTATGGAGACAGAGCCCCAGAGAGCAGTTTCCAGGCTCTCGGCCTCACGTGGAAAGGTGCTGGTTCGGGTAGCAGATGGCCGTTGGCTGTGGCTAGTTGACCGTCAGCTGCAGCCGGTTAGCCAATTGGCCACTGATATAACTGCCGTGGCTGTGCTGGAGAGGGGAGTCGGTCGGTTGGCAGAAAAGTGGACAGCAGGACGCACGTCGTGTGAATCCAACCTCCAGTGAGACTATAGTGGTATGACTCCCCTACCTATGGCTCCGTGGGTGTTCCTTTTTGGCCTAGCCACATCCTGGGTTCTTACGTGGGGAGCGGGAGCAGAGACCCCTCAGGCCACCCCACACGACACTTCCCTTGACAGAAAAGATGCTGGAACTCGAGTTGCCCTTAAGATGGATTTGAGGGGCAGCCGGTTGGCTCAGATGGTTAGAGCTTAGTGCTTATAACACCAAAGTCACCCATTCCATTCCCACATGGGCCAGTGAGCTGCACCCTCCACAACTAGATTGAAAACAACTTGACTTGGAGCTGATGGGTCCTGGAAAATCACACTCTTCCCCAATATTCCCTAATTTAAAAAAAAAAAAAAAAAAGATGGATTTGAGAAAATACAGAAAACTCTCATCTTCTTGGTCGGCACCTTCTTGATCAATAAACCTTTCCTTACTCCAAACTCTTAGGTTTTGAGTTTTGGCCTTTTGAAGCACTGGACACACAAACCTTGTGACTGCAACAGGCAGGAAGAAGTGGGATAACAAGGGCAAAAGGGGACCCAAGCTCCAAAAAAGATCTTTCCTGAAAGTCCCAGTTAGTCACTTAGGCTGACATCTCTTTGGCCTGAGCTCTGTCACACTGCCACTCCTACTTGGATGGAAGATTGAGAAAAAACTTTTTTTTGAAGCAGAGAAACATTGCTAACCGAAATAAAATTGGGATTCTGTTAGAAGGAGGAGTGGGAGAATGGATATTGTGTCTCTCCGAGATGGCTGCCTGATGCCCTCCCTTTGAATGCTTGGAGCTCTGGAAGTCATACACCGGCTCTGTACTAGGGCCCTAGGCCCCTTGATTTCTACTTGGTCTACTCTTGTAACGTCAGCTTCCTTGAACTTCACCTTGCTGTGATTCCTTAATTCCACACTTGCTGTTTACTTGTTGGGTTTCTAAGATGCAATTGCATATAATTCCAGGAACTATGAGTAATAAGATCTCCCCCTTTAATCTACCAGCTGTTCCATTTTTAGGCACCACAGTTCTTACTGAAACATTCAGTGGCTTAAAATCAACCCAACATGTCCCTGATTCTTCGTGCGTGCGTGTGTGCGCGCGCACGCGTGGACCTGCACATAACACTTAAACAGAAGGGGATGAGGGAGGAAGACTACATGACGCTTCCTCCTCTTTTCCAAGGGGGATGTTGCCTGGAACTGAAAATGCTTTGATGTCTAGAGGACAAGACCGTGCACTCCGACAGACAACCAACCGAGGCACCGGGAGAGCTGGGCGCCTCGGGCCCTGCTTATGAACTCGCAAAGGGCCTGGTGGGGCTGAATCGCAGCCTGCGCTCAGCCCCCACCCCGGTACAGGGCGTGGGCTGCCTGCCAGAGGAAGGCCCCCTTTTTTCTAATTTGCACAAAAGTTGCCGTTTATTGCCCCGCTTACGCGCCTAGGGACTACCTGTGCCTAGAGAAAGTGCCTTTTCCTATTTAATTCAGGGTGAGAAGGAGTCTTTTAAAAATGCACACAAAAGATCCCTGCAGCCTCTTTCCTGTATGGAGGGCGGTAGCTTTCTCCCCTACTTGTCAGAGATCTGTGAGTCATCACTGAAACCCCCCTCTGTCTCTTTCTTCTTGCCGCCATCCAATCAACGTCAGACTATTGAATAAAGGTAAGCTGAAGACAGGCTTTCTATTCTTTGCTTCAGACCAACACCTTCTGTTAAGAGGCTATCTCCCAGGCATGCTGACTGAGTGAGCAGTCTGGTTCACATGGGGTGCTCTGTACTCCACTGAGGGTGGAGAATGTTCCAGCCTAGTTCATGGCTCATTTTCACACCACCGCTGCAGGTGTCTGACTTCAGCTGCCCTCATTTTAATTCCATTTCAGACAGTGATTCTTCTGATGCTGGCACCAAACTGGGATGAACTGTTTCTGGAGCCCATGTGCATTGGCCACGCCTTCCAAGTCAGAGGACTTATGAATGTATGAAATCATTGGATCCATCTTAAAGTGCTCAACGAATAATGACAGTACAGAATAGTTGTATAGCAGAATGGTTTTTTTCTTTGCTTGTTTTTCTGACAGTTTAGCCCCTTTATCAATTTAAGTCTCATAGAGAAGCTCACTATTTAACAAAAACACAAATAAGGAATGTCTCTGGGTGAAGACTGCCGAGGAGTTGAGCCCTGTCTACTGTGCATCTGTCTGGATACTCTCCAGAGTCCCCCAGATGTCTCTGTGAATCCCCAAGTGTCGGGTGAACCTGTTTTGTAAATGGATAGGGTAATGGAAAAAACCCAGGCTTGGGGTTAGGCAATGGCGGAGTTCTTGCTTTGTTGCTAGCTATCTGAGTGACCTGAGGCAAATGAAACAACCCACTTTCCCCTGTCAACCTCATGCCCACAGCCACAGGCACTCAGGTGGAGAATCACCCCGGTATCATCCCCTCCCCCTCATCTACTCGCAATGCCCATCCTCGGAAGCTCCTCCATCTTCTTTGGCCATGTAACTTGATACACTCGGGGAGGTGAAGCTGCTGCTTCCAACTCCGCTACCCTCCTCTCCCCCAACAATGGAAACTCAAGCTTGTCTGGGTGTCAGGGTGCTGCTTAAAACACTTCTCTAGACTCCCTTGCATCCAGGGGTGGCCACAAAACTATTTGGCTAATGAGTCATCAGCAGAAGTCCGCTTGGTGCAGTTTTCAGAAATTCAGTCGTTTTCCTGTTAAAAAAAAAAGACAAAAAATATAAAAACAAAAGATAGAAATAAAAAGAAATTTAAAAAAAAGAAAAATGATTCACTCGCAGCATGTCTTTGGCTCTTCCCTTCTCCTTTCTGCCTGAAATGTGGGTGTGATGCCTGAGGGTGGAGTATCCCCCCTTGCACCCATGAGGTACAAGGATAGACATAAAGACATCTAGCAGGAGATTTGATTCCTTGGAGACATCTCTGAGCAGCGGCATCAGCTCTGGACTGCCTGCTGCTGTCTTCTTGACAGATAAGAAAAATAAACTCCGATTTGGTTAAACCATTATATTGAGTTTGGTTATGTATGTGTGGCCAAACACCCTCTCTCTGTGTGTGTAGTTTGGTTTGCCTGAGGTGTTCCTGCGTGACACTGCTTGTCGTGCGGGGCGTCCGGCAGGGTCTGTGGGGTCTCTGCTCCCGCTCCCCATACAAGAACGCAGGATATGGCTAGGCCAAAAAGGAACACCCACGGAGCCATAGGTAGGGGAGTCATACCACTCTATTCTTGCTGGTGGCTGGGTTGGAGACACAGGAACCAGGAGCCACACAATTCTCAACCCTCACTGCGCCGCTTGCAGGCTCAGCCACCATCTTCTTGCTAGCCCCCTTTTCCTGCTAGCCTAGCCACGGCAGTTATATTCATGGCCAATGGCTCACTGGTTACAGCTGACGGCCAACTAGCCACAGCTGGTGGCCATTTGATCACAGTCGATGGCCATTTACTACCTGAGCCAGCACCTTTCTATGTGAGGCCGAGAGCCTGGAAACTGCTTTTTGGGGCTCTGTCCCCACACTCCACCCCTATAGGCTCTCGCCTCACAATCTACGCGACAAGCATCTTCCGCGAGCAGCCCTGTGCGAGGAGCCTGGAGGTGAATGCTATTTCCTGGACACAGCCAAGCTCTCTGGTCACAGCCAGGGTTTCTTAGGGCACCACCAGTACTTCTGGGCACAGCCAGACTTCCTGGACTTCTTAGGGTACCACTAGTCTCCCCGGGCACAGCCAGGGTTTCTCAGGGCACCACCAGTACTTCTGGGCACAGCCAGACTTCCTGGACTTCTTAGGGTACCACTAGTCTCCCCGGGCACAGCCAGGGTTTCTCAGGGCACCACCAGTACTTCTGGGCACAGCCAGACTTCCTGGACTTCTTAGGGTACCACTAGTCTCCCCGGGCACAGCCAGGGTTTCTCAGGGCACCACCAGTACTTCTGGGCACAGCCAGACTTCCTGGACTTCTTAGGGTACCACTAGTCTCCCTGGGCACACGAGGGCCTCTCAGGGCACTGCCACTCTCTCTGGACACAGCCAGACTTCCTGGACACAGCCAGGGCTCTCAGGGCACTGCCACTCTCTCTGTGCTCAGCCAGACTTCCTGGACACAGCCAGGGCTTCTCAGGGCACTGCCACTCTCTCTGGACAAAGCCAGACTTCCTGGGCTCAGCCAGGGCTTCTCAGGGCACTGCCACTCTCTCTGGACACAGCCAGACTTCCTGGACACAGCCAGGGCTCTCAGGGCACTGCCACTCTCTCTGGGCTCAGCCAGACTTCCTGGACACAGCCAGGGCTCTCAGGGCACTGCCACTCTCTCTGGGCTCAGCCAGACTTCCTGGACACAGCCAGGGCTTCTCAGGGCACTGCCACTCTCTCTGGACACAGCCAGACTTCCTGGGCTCAGCCAGGGCTCTCAAGGCACTGCCACTCTCTCTGGACACAGCCAGACTTCCTGGGCTCAGCCAGGGCTTTCAGGGCACTGCCACTCTCTCTGGACACAGCCAGACTTCCTGGGCTCAGCCAGGGCTTCTCAGGGCACTGCCACTCTCTCTGGACACAGCCAGACTTCCTGGACACAGCCAGGGCTTCTCAGGGCACTGCCACTCTCTCTGGACAAAGCCAGACTTCCTGGGCTCAGCCAGGGCTTCTCAGGGCACTGCCACTCTCTCTGGACACAGCCAGACTTCCTGGACACAGCCAGGGCTCTCAGGGCACTGCCACTCTCTCTGGGCTCAGCCAGACTTCCTGGACACAGCCAGGGCTCTCAGGGCACTGCCACTCTCTCTGGGCTCAGCCAGACTTCCTGGACACAGCCAGGGCTTCTCAGGGCACTGCCACTCTCTCTGGACACAGCCAGACTTCCTGGGCTCAGCCAGGGCTCTCAGGGCACTGCCACTCTCTCTGGACACAGCCAGACTTCCTGGGCTCAGCCAGGGCTCTCAGGGCACTGACACTCTCTCTGGGCCTCTCAGGGTACCGTGCTGGAACAACAGCAGCTCACAGTCAAGGTGCTTACATATTCTCGATGGCGGCTAGTCAAGACACAATAGCAAACATCTCCCAGTTCCACTACATGGTGGTATGTTCCCAAATAGTCAAGCTGTCCATTAAATTAGGGATGGAAGGCAATTCCCCATAGTCCATAGTCATTCTTCAGGGCTGTCCTGAGGGTGAGGGATGACCTTGACCTCACCCTCAGCTCCCACGGAGGACTCAGCAAGCCTTTCCTCCTGGGACTACAAGTCCTGCATCCGGGCTGCCTCAGCAAGCACTTCCCAGCCCACGGGGCCGCAACAACCTTTGCTTTCTCCGGCCTCTGCTGGTTGGGGAACCGTCCACGTCTTCCCACCCCTCCACGGGGGTCCAGCTCTCCTGCAGCTGCTCCTCCTGGTCTTCCTGAGACTGAGTGTTCATAGGCACAAACTGCTCCACCGCCCTTCGGAGGGCTTTGGCCGACACCGTACCCTGCTCGCTGCGCCAAGTGTCGTGCGGGGCGTCCGGCAGGGTCTGTGGGGTCTCTGCTCCCGCTCCCCACACAAGAACGCAGGATATGGTGAGGCCAAAAAGGAACACCCACGGAGCCATAAGTAGGGGAGTCATATCTCTATACTCTCGCTGGCAGCTGGGTTGGAGAAACAGGAAACAGGAGCAACACAATTCTTAACCCTCACTGCGCCGCTTGCAGACTCAGCCACCACCTTCTTGCTAGCTCCCATTTTCTGCTAGCCTAGCCACGGCAGTTATATTAGTGCCCAATGGCTCTCTGGTTACAGCTGACGACCAACTAGCCACAGCTGCTGGCCATTTGATCACAGTCGATGGCCATTTACTACCTGAGCCAGCACCTTTCTATGTGAGGCCGAGAGCCTGGAAACTGCTTTTTGGGGCTCTGTCCCCACACTGCTGATTCCCCAAATTGCTTCCCAGATGCAAATAGCATAGGCAAGAGACTCCCGCATTACCCGCCCTTAGGGGAAGCGAAGGCTTCTGGAAAAGCAGGCGCAGCCCCTGCTTTTTCCTGGGGGCCATCGGATACTGCAACTCTGAGCTCCAGTTTCCTCCTCTGTAAACAGGAATTGTAATTCCTCAGCAGGCTTAATGTGTTAAAAGCCCCAGCCTTGTTACCAATTACAATTATACCTGCATTCCTCACTCCTCTTCAGCTTTTTCAGGGTCTTCCCAAAGTGAATGGGGAACATCTGCTCACCTTGGGAGGTCACCAGACTCATTCTTGTCCTTGTGAAGCTTCATTTCCTTCCTTAAGGTCAAAAACTAGACAGCCTATTCTCAGTTACAACTGGGATGGGTGGGATGTCACTCAGGCAACATTAAGGACATTCCGGCAAAGCAGAAAAGATGCAGTTTCTTTCTGGGGGAGCACCGTCCTCCGTGGGGAGCTGGATACAGGTGGGGTTCTGGAGCCGCTAACACCTATCCTGTCCATGATGGAGGGAAAGGGAAGTCCAGAAAGAGGTTGGGTCTGAGCGGGGCCTTGGAAGGGCTAATGGGCAGTGATTTTGCCTCTCCTACCCACCTCCTTATGATAATAGTATTATAATAATCTTACTCCCATGGCCTTGCCTCTCTGTAACTGCCAGGGTATTTCTGTAGTCTCAGTATTTGGCCGCAGCCATGAGAAAATTGTGTTAATGTTGTAATTTGTTTATTTTTCAATTCTCTGAAGATATTCTGATAGCCTTTTGCCATTTGTCCCTCTTTTCTCTCTATTCCTTCTGCATCATCATTCTTTCTTGCTTATTTCTGTCACATGCTCACTCCCTGAAATCTGATCTATCCTTGAGGTCTGTCTCAGATGCCTGTGTGAAGCCCACCTGGATAGAGATTGTCGTGCGGGAGACCCTGCTCACTGCGCCATTTGTCATGCGGGGTGGCCTGCGGGCCTTCCTGTCCAGCTCCCCACATAAGAACGCAGTATATGGTGAGGCCAATAAAGAACACCCACGGAGCCATAGGTAGGGGAGTCATACCACTATAGTCTCACTGGTGGTGCTATAATCTCACTGGAGGCAGGATCCACACGACCTGCAACCTGCCATCTGCTTCTCTGCCTGCCAACCGACCCACCAACCAACCAACACAGTCGCAGCAGTTATATCAGTGGCTAATTGGCTAACTGGTTTCAGCTGACAGCCAACTAGCCACAGCTGACGGCCATCTACTAACCAAGTCAGTACGTTTCACGTGAGGCTGAGAGCCTGGAAACTGCTCTCTGGGACTCTGTCCCCACAGAGACATTTCCCTTCTCCGGGACACACAGTGCTTAGTTTCTGTGGCTTCTGGAGTCACCAGCAAACTGGCATTAGACTTAGTCCTTGCACCACCCTTTAGGTCTCTTGAGGCACGGATTGTCTTGTACTTAGCTCTGCCCTTGTCACTTTGTACTTGCTTGATAAATATTCATGGAATTCAATGGGAAATTCCACCTTGGGAAGAGACACATTTGGCTGTCGGTGGACACCAAGCATGACACATTTTAATAAAAGGGAGATGGTTTTCCTTGCGAAGTGCCTCCTTTGTATGCCTCTGACACATTGCTGTAGGACTGGAAATAAAAGGTGTGGCCAAAAACCACCTGCTCGGAGAATTTGCCTTCAGGAGAAACACAAACTGAAAGAAATCACTACCGCCTCTCATCACCTATAACAAGGAAATTCTGAATAACTCTTTCCTGGGGGGACACCCACCTACTAAGGTAAGTAGTAGGTGTGATAGAGGAAGAAGTGATGAATGTCCCCTTGGCCTCCGCACTCACCATCAGCTATCACCATCAGCTATTTATGTGTTAGTGATGCAAGTTTCCTTGTGTAGTGCCCTGGCCATTGCTCAAAGTGCTTTGCTACGCACGCCCAAACAGGACTACACCAGGCTAGCTGTCTAGAAAAGGAGCTAGATGGAGCAGGTTCAGTGGGTCCCTCAATTCTTGCACTGGAAAAAGTCTTTAACGGGGTGGAACATGGCGAGAAAGAAGCAGCAGAACTTTTCTGTCTGATGGTGTTCGAGTGGAGATGTCTAGCAACCAATTAGATATGAGAGTCGCAAGCTTGGGAGGCAGAGAGTGAGCTGGAGAAGAGATTTCAGAGTCATTGGCATATAAATGGGAATTAAAACCGTGACAGTGACAGTGACAGTGGGCAAGATCACCCTGGGGGGGCACGAGGAAGAGGAAGATGGAGTCCCAACACTTATGTGGAGAACCAGACCCCTGAGAATGCCAGGAGGGAATGGCTGGAGAGGTTAAGAAGAGGTAGAAGTGGAAATTAAGGGAATTGAGACTTGAGAGAGAAAGTGTGTGTGTGTGTGTGTGTGTGTGTGTGTGTGTGTGTGAGAGAGAGAGAGAGAGAGAGAGAGAGAGAGAGAAGAGAGCGCACATCCAGTGAATGCAGCAGAGTTTCTGCTCTAAGGTAAGAACCAAAAATACCCACTGGGTTTGGCATGGGGCAAGGGATGGGACAAGTGAAATAAAAGGGGAGATGAAGGGTGGATGTCAGTGGTACCAGACAGGGATGAGAAGTAAGGAGAGTGTGGTAGACACAGAAGTGCCTGCCTGCACCCTTTTTTGAGAAAGGACTTGTTGCTCCTCTCCAGGAGTGTGGTCAGCAGACAGTCACCGGCTGTCATCTCCTTCAGGGTCTTCCATTTCTCTGGGCAGCCCCACGTGATGACCGAGCAGGGGTGGGGCACAAAGCCCTGCTGTTTAAGCCTCATTTGGTTCGCTCTGAGGGGCAAACCTGCTCGAAGCCCTCCGAGGATTTACTGAGGCATGGCTGGCTGCGCTCAGGTTAACTCAGCCCTCTGCCTTGTCCTGCCTCCTCGCCCTTACGTTCACAGGTGTTGATGCCTGATCAACATCTTTCCTCACAAACTGCATCTGCTTGCAGAGAACCCAGTCTCCAACAGAGAGTGGTGGAAACAAGTCTTTTGAAGAATTTACTAAGAAGGGAAAAAGAAGAGAGCAAAAGCAAAAGCAAGGGTTTCTTTTTTCTTTTTGTTTGTTTAAGAGTAGGAAGCTAAGGAAGGAGCCAGTGGAGAGGGGGTGCTTGAAGATGCTGGAGAGAGGATAATTAATAGACAATAGAGTGAGGTCTGGGGAGGGAGGACCGACTCTACGGCCAGGAAGTGTGATTGGCCTGGAACAGAGGGACGTGTTGCCCACTCTCTGAGGTTGAGGCTGAGGACGTATTGATAGGGTGACTCTGTTGTTTTGGGGGGTGGTATGCAAGTCAGGAACATGCTGCCCAATGACTTCAGTCCCAGCACTGGGAGATGACCAATTACTGGAGAGATGAAAGGGGGAATCCTTGAGGGTAAGGTGGACAAGACATTTTCCCCCACGGTGAGAGAGGATTCGGGGGAAGCAGGACAAGTTTTAGCACAACTGGAAACATCAGAGGAACCTTGGGAAAAACCCATTAAACAAGAGAATGGGGTCTGGGAGAGAGAGCGGAAAGACCCACTTCATCCTGTTAGAATCAGCTGGGTCTGTGGATTTTAGGTACTGATTCTGGAATGCAATGGGTTTTCTATTTGTTCAAACACTGTGCCATCTACATATTTGCTAAACACTCACCTAAACAAGACACTATACAAATATTGAACAGCACAGGTTTGAGGTGAAAACCTTCTGGCACCTTAGGATACTGTCATTTAATCAGCTCCCATTTCTCCTAACTGTACCTCTTCTGTATTTCTCCATTTGTTCTGGCAGGATCTCATCTGAGACGTCATGAAATGCTGTAGTCAGAGGCAGACCCGTGGTCTACTCCACTGCCTCCGATCAGTCTAGGCTCCGACAAGGGAACGCGAAATGGGGACAGTCTGGCATGACCTGCCCTTGCTGAGCCCCTGTGGGCCCCTAGTGGCCACTCACTTCTCCTAGGGGCTCACAAAACACTTTTTTGTATCTCATTTGGGGATTTTTACCTAAGGTCATTGTCAAGGCCACTGCTTTGCAGTTTCCAACATTCTTTTTTTCCCTATCTTTGGAAGTCAGAGCTATACTACCCCTAGCCTTCTAACACCTTTCACTTCTCCAGGATCCCTCAGAGATTGTCAACAGTGAATTGGTGATGCGCTTAGTTATTATTTTTTTTCTTTTTGGCACTCTGGCATATAATCCATTCAGACCAGGAAGTGTGAACACATTTAGAGCAGCTACAGTTTCTTTTCTGTTCTTTTCTAGGTGTTGGGTTCTGATTCCTCCTTACCAATAGTTGGTCGCCCTTTTCCATTCAAATGCCATGCTTCTTATGGAGAAGCTGGAAGCACTAAAAGGATTTTGCTCTCCCTCTGTCATCTGTAAACATTAACAGTTGGCTATGAGCAAGGGACCCATCCCTAACTTGTCCTTTTTCCTTTGTCATAACCAGTGTCCCCTCATAGCAAGACCAAGCTTCCTTATCTTTCCCTGTAGGAATCCAGACACCATCAAATTCAATGCTCCGACATTCCTTGTGTAGTGAGTGATATACTCTACTGGAAAAATGAGGGGAAAGGGACAAACTCTAGAAAGGATGGATTCACACTTTCTGCAACTGCAAAGGCCCTGCTCACACCGGCAGTGTAATTGCATGTTTCTAATTTGTTTGGCCACCAGATGGCATAACTGAGTGTGTTTAGAAAAAAAAAAAAAAAGACGGCTGCCATCCTAAAAAAAACCCCACAAAACAGTATTAGATAATTGATGCTGACAATGCCCATGAGAAAGGACGTCCCGCATGTCCATTCTAAATAAGAGTTGATATTCTGATATCGTTTTCTCACCATCAACTTACAGTCAAATCCGTTTCCTCACCTTAAAATTCCAAAGATGGGCCTCCTGACCCTATTTAGTCCTGGGTTTTTCTTCTCTGCCTGTGTATAGGAAGCCACCTGGGAGTAAGAATTGGAAGTGGGCTTGTCTCTTACCTGCATCTAACATGTCAACTCCACACTATGGAGCCATTAAACCTCAGGGTGTATGGAGAGGTCGATGAGGAATTATTGCCAATATTAACATTATTGGACCACAATACATCCCATTTTGTGAAGAAAAGTGCTGATTGTCCTGTGGGAATCTGAGGGTGAATAGAATTGATCCCCGAGTATCAGCCTGTCCCTTTAGGTTTCATCTGGATGTCTATTTGGCGCTGGTGGGCTCTGAGTGTGAGATAAGGAAGAGGTGGGTTTGCCGTGGGTCTTTGAGGCTGGGGAGGTGAGAGTCGGAGGCAGGACAGTGGTTATGGCAAGAGGGGAACTGGGATAAGTAAGGACACTCAGTGCTTGTTTTGTGTTTCTTCTATACATTTTTGACCCCAGGGAATTTAAAAGGACTTTTTCTAATATTTATCTTAGATGGATGGATTCATTTATTCAGTAAACATCCCAGGCACCATGTGAGGTTTGGGAACAAATAGTGGATGAGGCAGAGTTCCAGCCTTCAAGGAGCTTTCTAATTTTGGTTTTTAGCCCCACGGGAACAAGATTAAAATCCCAAAGAGCCTTTGACTGAGGCCCCAGGGAACACCTAATGCCCAGACGTGTGGATGGCAATCAGCTACCAGTGAAAGTGGAAGTCCCTTAAAACTTTGTTGATTGAGAGGAATAAATAAAAATGGCAAACCTTCATAATAACATCCTGGCTCATTTCTTATACAAAGGAAGACATTGAGGGTTTGCTGAGGAAAGGAGAAAGCTGCATGATGGGGACCACGCTGAAAAATGTAAATTGCACCCTGCTGATTGCCAGGGTCTTGATGACCTGACAATGACTGGTGTAGAAGGCAGAGCAAACGGCACATGACAAGCCATAAACTCCAACCACAGTGGAAGTCTGAGGGTGTGGGGATGTGGGGGGGGGGGGCTGTTGGAGGGTCAGGGAGGGACTGGAGAGGATCAAGACTGGTACCTGGTACCAGAAAAAATTGTTGGGCGTCTCCTGAAACTCTCATGAACCTGTTTAATGAACGTTTGAATTGAGACAATGGCCGACAGGCACAGATGGGAGTCAGACTTTTGGGAAGGACTGAAATAAAGGACAGGGAGAAAGAATGACTCAGGAGAGAGTACCAGTTCCAGTGGCCTGACCCCAAGAGCCCACGCTCTTCCCTCACATGTCACAGGATGAGGACCTCAGTGTAGTCCAACTCTCCCATTTTATAGCAAAATCAAAACTCAGGAATTGGAAACCCACCACTTTGGCCAAACTTCAAGTTGGTGGAGGAGCATGAGAAGAAGCCAAGCCTCCCCGGCCCCATCCAAACAGCTGCGACTGGGCCACAGCCCAGACCCCGTGCAGCAGAATCCCTGGCTGGAACCACTGGCTCAGTCCAGGACAGTGCACCAGCTCGTCTTCCTGCTGTGACCTTCCATAGCACGTTCTGCCTGGACCACGCTTCCTTTTGCTTTGTTTCATAATTGCATTACATAATTGCAGTACACTATCTAGTCCCACTGATAGTTGGAAAGGCACTGACCATTTGGATGGAGAATTATATGCAAACAAACAAACACCAAAATCCGTCTCCATAAGTCCATTAGTTGTAATAAACTAGAACTAATTTGCAAATATCTCATTGAAACTGCCAGTTAGGGAGGCCTTTGGAGGCTGCTGTCCAGCAAGGGGAGGTTAATGGAGAATTGTTGTTCAGTAAGCAGTTACCAATCTAAGTTTTGTGAAATCGGTAATTCTTTATGAGTTTATTTTAATACAAATAAAAATTTAAAATATAAAAACAATCTCTTAGTTTAAAAAAATATGGTGAAATATACATAACATAAAATTTACCATTTCAATCATTTTTAAGTGTGCAGTTCAGTAGTGTAAAGTGCGTTCACATTGTTGTGCAACCCACTTCCAGAACTCTGTTTGTCTTGCAAAACTGCAAATCTGTACCATTGAACAACTCCGCACTCCCTCCTTCCCCTAGGCCCTGGCAATCACCCTTCTACGTTTTGTCTCTATGAATTTGACTATCTTATGTAAGTGGAACCTTACAGAATTTGTCTTTTTGTGGCTAGCTTTTATTTCACTTAGCACAACATTCACAAGTTTCATCCATATTGTGGCATGCATTAGAATTTCCTTTCTTTTTAAGGCTGAATAATCTTACACTGTATGTATATACCACATTTTGTTTATCCATTCACCTATTGATGGACATTTAGTTTGCTTCCACCTTTTGGCTATTGTGAATAATGCTGCTATAAACATGGGTGTATAAATATCTCTTCAAGTCTCTGCTTTCAATTATTTTGGGTAGATACCCAGAACTAGTATTGTGGATCATAATGTAGTTCTTATCTTTAATTTCTTGAGGAACCTCCACACTGTTTTCCATAGCGGCTTTACCATTTTATATCCCCACCGACAGTACACAGGTCTTCCAATTTCTCCACATCCTCATCAGCACTTGCTTTTTTATGTTTTGATAGTAGACACCCTAATGGGTGTGAGGTGGCATAAAACCTTTTTAAAACATAGGTTTACTAAAGATTTTGGTCTCCCCTTCCCCTAACTTTACCTAAAACCCTGAATTCCCTGATCATAATGTTTTCATCCAAAGACATTTTTAGGAACATGACCTCCGTGGTTAGAGAATGAATAGTCTGTTGTAATTTTAACAGTCTTTACCAAACCAGAAAGGTAAAAATTAAATTTTATTTTAGCTGTCCTTTATTATTAGTGAAGTTGAATTTTTCTCTGTATTTGTTAATTAGTTATGGTTTCTCCATTGTGAATTGTTTGTGCTTACATTTCAATATAAAATAGAAATAGCTATTGAGTGCTTTCTCTGTTTTAGTTACTGTTCTAAGAGCTTTAAAGGTACAAACTTAGTTAATTCAGATCCACCATGGAGCAGGTGCAATTATTGGTCTCATTTTATGGTGGAACTGGAGAGGAGAAGCATGGCGAGGTCAAGTAGCTTGCTCAAGGTCATACCAGGGAAGAGTGGATTCAGAGCCTGTACCCTGACATATAAAACGGCCAATATTTTCCTGATTTATTTGTTTGCCTTTTCCTTTTTTCTATTAACTATAAAAATTAAAAAAACAATTGTGGTTAAATCTATGAATCTACTCATCTTTTGTTGGACTACTTTCTTCTTTTAGACAGCTTAGAACATCTTTTCAGAGATTAGAAAATATGTAGATTTGGGGGGGGTACATTAAATGTCTTACATGTAGTATATGTATTTTCCAAAATATTCAATCATTTCTCCTAAACCCTTTATTGAATTATATGTTTTGTTTTGCTGTTTGTGATGGCACTTTTCTGCTGGTTTTTATTTCATAATTGCTTATTTTTTTAAATGAACATTATATGTTCAATCATCTCTGAGGATACTGAGTCTCCTTCTGGTTGTTCTATTCTTTTCGCTTCATCTGACACGATTCTCTAGAATGTTGATGTTGTTGGCTGCCTTTTTCAGTGTTAGTTTTTGTGTATTTTGACATTTTGGTCTCCAGGTTCATTTCCAGGTTTTCTCTCTGTCTCCCTTCTCTGGTTTCTCACTTCTCCCTGCCCAGTGACTGAGCAGTCGTCCTCCCCGGGGCCCTGTGCAGAGTGAGGTCTTGTATGGCAGGCAGGTCGCCATCCTGGCCTGGTCCCAGGAAGGCTCAGCGGCAGCCCCATGGCAGGGAGCTGGGCTAAACTCATGTGCAGGCCTGTTTTGGTATCCATGGCCTCCCTTGGCCACGGTCTCAGGCAAGGTCAGTAGCAACTTATTTCAGTCTATTTTCTTGAAGAGAATAGAAGAGTGGATTTCTGAGCAGTAAACATGACTCTGTCCCTCACCTCAGCAGGCAATTGAACTTTTTCATCACTTGCCAGGACCTGAATTCCCAGTTGCCCTTGATTCCATCCAGACTCAAAGTCCTACAGACCACAGCTCCAGCCCTGATCATCTTTTGCGTTTATATTCCATTTCTGAGAATATCCGTGGGGATATTCTCCCCTTGTTAAACATGGATTTTTTATTTTCTCTACTATTTTATCCACCATTGTTCTGCGTTGGAAGCCTCTGAGCTATCTACTCTGTTTCACTTATGTGTCTGTGTCTTCTTGTACAAGCATTAATTGTAACTTTATACTACGTGGTAGGGAACTATTCAAACAAGTTTTTCCATCATATTCTGATGGCTTTGGATCGAGGCTGGATCAGTTAGGAGGCTCTACAGCAGTCACCCGAGGTGAGGATGGAGGAAGCTGTGCTCCCCATTCCCCCAATGTGAGGACATAGGAGAGGAGCCCTGGGGTGGCCGCTCTAGGACAGTTTTGCCTGGGAGTTCCATGCCGACATTTCATCAGGGTCTTCAAGTCAGGCTAGATCCAGCACCAAGGAGTATATAAGAAGAAACGCTGGAAGCCTGACACGGACCCTAGATGGATACCCAGAGGTTTCACATGGCACAGGATCTCCCCAGAAAATGATGGTGTGTATGACAGCCAGGATGCATCTGGGGCATTAGGTAGCCATGTCCTCAGGACTCAGAGAGTACATTGTCCCATATTCCAAATCCACCGTGGCCTGGATCAGCAGAGGGTTTCCAGTTGCGTCCAGGTGGAGGCAGGGCGCATGCCCAGCGCAGCGTGTTCCCCCTTTCCTGCTATAGCCGGATTATTTCTCAGTGGTACAGCAAGGTGACCGAAACAGGGAAGTACATACAAAGTAGTGCCTCCTTTGCAATATAAATAGAACTAGGTCTCCTGCTCGGGTGCCATTGAGGCCCTAGCTCCCTTTGCCATGGGCGTGGCCTGTGAGCAGGCCCAGGGAGCTGAGCGGCAGCGGTGCGCAGGCTTCTGTCCACCAGACACACGGGGCTGCTGGCTTGGCCAGACTGTCTCCTGGGGCGCCTGTGCAAGTCTGTCCCAGAAGCCAGTTCTTCCTGGAACTGGGTGTCATCTCAGGACAGAGAATGCCAGGAGTCATAACTTGGTCCTCAGCAGATGGAAGTCTTCCAATCCTGACTGAGATTGCAAATTGCTTGGGCTTTTGGCCTGAGCAGGGACTTGCAGTTCCGTGGAAACTCCTGGAAGTCCCACCAGGGAGCGCCCTTTCTACATCTTGGGTGTGTGGGTCTCCCTGAGTATTTGTGTGCACACCTGATTTAGTTTTCATGTGATTACAGTACGAACCCACGCCTCTATTTTCCTAATTTATGTATTCAACCTCATCTACCGCCATGGCTCAGGTCCTGTCGTGCTTCAGATATAGTCAGGACTGTAATTATGTAATGTTGCAGTCACAAATCATGGTGTGGGGCTGGAAAAATGAGAGCAGTGTGTCTTCACTCACCAAATGCCACTCTAACTGCCTCAGCTGGTAACCAAGGTAATGGTTTAGAGGCCTGAGCTTTAGAGGCCCAGGCAGTGGGAGGAGAGGGCGTGGGGAGTGGATTCAGTGTGCCGGCATTTAGGTTAGCTACAGGCTTTCCTGCAGCCCCTCCACTAGGACAGAGAGCTCTGGCTGCGGGCAAAGCCTTCCTGCTCTTGCCAGCGCTCTAGAGACCTTGGGTGGGGCTGCTTGTGGAACACAGTTCCAGGAGTGCTCAGGGAAGATGCTGCCTGGGCAAGGAGAGAGTATGGTCACCTCTGAGGAATAGAGGTGGTCACCCGGCTTCAGGTGTGCAGGAGAGGAACTAGGGGCAGAGAAGAGGTGCGAGCTGGCAGAGAGGCTGAGAGGGCAAACCAGGGTGAAGGGCACCGCTCCAGCTTGAACTCCACAAACACCACCATGCTCTGGCTCCCTGTAGAGCACCACAAGCTCCCTGCCTGGGTCAAAAGGTGGGAGATGATGCCTTTAGAAGCAGTAAAGGAAATCAGGGAATTTCAGGGTCATGGGTGCAGGCTGAGAAAATGCCAGACGTATTTAGAGAAAGCACCATGTTCTACATAGTGCGGCCACGTTGTAGGGAAGAGACAGAAGGAAGGATCTGCAAGGAGAGAGAGGGCGGGAGGTAGGACCTGCTGGTCCTTCTGTGGCTCCTAAGTTTCAAACTCTAGGCCCTTAAGGGAAATGAAAGGATTCCAGATATAAGCCCAGGATTTAGGAGCAGCATCCCAACAGAAAGGGACCCCCTTGGACTAGAGGGTAGAGGGGTGTGACGAGACTGTGGACACCTGTGGTCCTAGAGGAAGGGTCCTTGGGCTAAGTCCTAGAGGTGCCAGAAATGGCAGAAAGGCTCCTGAGGTTTTTGCTTCTGTTTAAAAAAATTGAATATATTTGACATATTGTGTAAATTTAAGTGTACGACATGTTACTTTGATACATTTATATATTGTAGTATGATTGCCACTGTAGCGATATTTATCACATTACATAATTTTAATACAATATTGTCTATATTCATTATACTGTGTATTAGATCTCTATGATTTATTTACTATTTGTTGTAAGTTTGCACCTTTATTTATTTATGTTTAAATTTAAGTATAGCTGATATACAATATTACATTATTATATTAGTTTCAGGTGTACAATATAGTGATTCAACATTTTTATACGTTTTCACCTTTAAACTCTATCACTCTTATCTCCTCCACCCCCCATCCCCTGGAAACCAACATTTTATTCTATTTTTTACAGAGTTTGACTTTTTCTTTTTAATTTAAAAAAATTTTTATTGGAGAATATTGGGAACAGTGTATTTTTTCCAGGACCCATCAGCTCCAAGTCAAGTTGTTGTCTTCAGTCTAGTTGTGGAAGGTGCAGCTCACTGACCCATGTGGGAATCCAACTGGCAACATTGGTGTTATGAGCACTGCGCTCTAACCACTGAGCAAACCGGCCAGCCCAGGTTTGTCTTTTTCAGATTCCACATATTAGTGATATCACCCAGTATGTGTCTTTATGTCTGACTTATCTTACTTAGCATGGTGTGCTCAAGGTCTGTCCATGTTGTTGCAAATGGCAGGATTTCCTCCTTTCTCATGGCTGAGTAATGTTCCCTTGTATATATGTACCACATCTTCTAGATCCATTCGTCCATTGATGGGCATTTAGTGTTGCCATATCTTGGCTATTGTGAATAATGCTGCAGTAAATATGGAAGTGCATATCTTTTTGACATACTGAATTCATTTCCTTCGGATAAATATGCAGAAGTGGAATTGCTGGATCATATGGTAGTTCTATTTTTAATTTTTCGAGGAACTTCCGTTTGTTTTCCATAGCGGCTGCACCAATTTACATTCTTTGAGCCCCAACCACCTAGAAACACTGAAGGAAGCACATGTGGTGCTGCCAGGCCGGCCCTGCCTCAGTTGGCCTCTGGCAGTGCCCTGTGTCTCTGCGAGAGGCTGAGAGGCTGGAGGAGACAGCTGTTCCCACCTCTAGTCTACCAAGGAATGCTGCAGCCGAAACTGAAACTGCCCAAAGGTCCTTCCAGGTGACAACGGGAAGAAACATTGTAGCAGCCATGCAGTGAGTCTCAGGAGGAGAGTGAATCATTTGACAGCTGCAGGTCAATCTGCAGACATAGATGGCAGAAACCAGATGTAGAAGGGCACATATGTATGATTCCATTTATATGAAGCTCAAGTTCAAGCACAACTGGAGAAGTCAGGAGACTGGTTACCCTTTGGGGAGGTAGCAACTATGTAAAGGGGACATGAGGGAGGCCCTTGGCATCCTGGGAATGTTCTGTTCCTTAACCTCGGCGCTGGTTGCACGGATCGCTCAGTGTGTACACTTAAAATGTGTGCGCTTTTCTGTGTGTGTGTGATATTTAAAGAAAACATTTAAAAAGTATCTAAGTGCGGAAAATGAGACTGCAGAATGGAATGAGGAGGTGGGGAGGCCTTGGACCCCCTCAGGGCCCCCCACGCACTGTGCCCTCCTCACGGGATCTGCTCTCCTCTCATCAAAAGGTGCAGAGGCAGGGCAGAATTTAAATCATCAAGGACTTCCTGCTTTTTCATTCCTGACATCTTCCTTGAATCAGTCTTCTTTTTGATCATCTTTTAAATGGCTTTCAAACTGATCTCATGTGTTTTCAGCTCCTGTAAGAAGTGAAATGGTCGATGAGTTTGTGTTATAGAAAGCCCGTTAGCTGCCGCCTTCCTAACGTGCTAGCTGACTCCTGAGTGAGCATCAGCGTTTGAGAGCCCAGCAGTCAGGCCTGTAGACTGCCCACGCTGACCAGGCAGACACTGTTGATCAAGCAGGAGGTCCCCTGGTGTCCCCTCCACAGCCACCAAGGTTCTTAGGTGCTCCTACTGGGGCAGCCTCAACTCACCTGGAGTCACCTGGAGGAAGGGGATCACTTCTATCCACTGGGAGTTTAGAGGTGCTAATTGTCCCACTGAGAGGTGGGAGCCCCTTGAATCTGGGTGGGTTCTGTGGCTTTTTGATCAACAAAAAAAGGGTGGAAGTGACCAAGGCCACTTCTACTGCTGGTTTGTTGGCACATTCTCTGGCAGCCCTGAGCTGCCATGCAAGAAGTCCAAATTCCTCGACACTGCCTGGAAGAGCAGCCATGTGTAGCACTCTGGTCAACCACCAGCGGGGGCCAGCCGTCCCCACCAAGGAGAAACGTGAGGGAAGTGGTCTTGAACACTCTAGACCAGTCCATCTGCCAGCTGATGCCTCTGAGTGACTTCAGTCGAGAGGAGAAGAATTGCCAGACCGACAGAGAAAATCAAGAGAGGAGAGACAGTGGTTGTTGTCTTAAGCCACTAGGCTTGGAGGAGCTGTTACGCAGCGCTAGGTAACTGCGACAGTTGAATATCTTCCTAGATCAAAACCTTCATGCCCAGGATGGGCAGTGTCTTAGTACTGCTGTAAGTATCCATCTCCTTAACTCAACGCGCCACATTGTGGCTATGGTACTTGCATTGGAATCCACTTAAGCTGCCAGATTTGTGGCAGGGTCATTTATTATGGAATTACTTTTTGTTTTGTTTTTGTTGCTCTAGGTATATTCTCCTCACTGAGAAAGTTATGAAGCTTTTTGTTCTCAATTCTTTTTGGGTACAGAGTGGGTGGGTAGGTGTTGGCGTTTGGATTAGGTGCAAACACCTAGGCTGAGAGAGACAGAAGTGGGCTGTGGGTGTGTGCTGAGCAGAGGTCGACATTCTCTGAAATCTGGAAACTCAGTGCCTTCCCCCATGAGTGTTGGACACCCAGGCCCTTAATTTTGCTCAGAGCATGTCCAGGCTGGAGGATTGCAGAGCATGCCCAGAGAAGCTGTACATGGCTTCTCCCAGCTAGTGGCAAATAGGCCACAGTCGTTCAGGAAGACTACTGTCTGTGACATGGACATTTGTAAAGGGCAGTGCTGGTTTTGACCCAGACGCTGCAGGGCTCAAAATCAGTCACTGAAAGAAGAGGGAACAAAATAGAAATGATGGCTGCTACTATAGACTGAATATTTGTGTCCCTCCCAACCCTGGAAATTCATATGTTGAAGCCCTAATTCCCAGTGGGATTTGGAGGTGGGGCCTTTGGGACATAATTGTGTTTAGATGAGGTCATGAGGATGGAGCCTCCATGATAGAATTTGTGATAGAATTCCATGATAGAATTCTCTCCTTAGAATAAGAGAAAGAGAACAGGGCCCCTTGTGAGGATACAGTGAGAAGGTGGCCATCTGCAAAGCAGGAAGAGAGCCCTCACTGAGTCAGACACTGAATCAGTCAGCACCTTGATCTTGGACTTCTCAGCCTCCAGGACTGTGAGAAAATGTTTGTTGGTTAAGCCACCAGGCTGTGGTGTTTTGTTACAGCAGCCCAAGCTGACTAGGACAGCCACCACTAGTTACTAAGGACCTGGCGTCACTCTCAGTTTCTCTGACACTGCGTAAGCCCCTGATATTTTGTAATCACATAGAGGGAGGAGGGACCCCCACTAATGACTAGGGTTGAATTTGTCCCTAGTCTGGCAGGTTGGGGCACAGAACAGATTCCATTTGATTGAGAAAAAAATAAGGAATGTTAAATTTCATGTATGTTTTATAACCAAAACAATAAACATAACATGCTTCTCAAGTCATCTGGAACATTTTTATGGCTTTCTCTTTTTTGCACTCCTATTTCCATTGAATTCTTGGCATTTTCCTTGGCAGGATTTTCCTGAAACGTCTCCAGGTTTAAGATTTTTTTTTTTTTTTAATATAAAAGGAAGGGCATGGAAACAGGAGGGGCTCAGAAAAATAAAACCCAGCTATTTATTTTTTTATTTTTAAAAGTTTTTATTGGGAAAGGAGAACAGAACTTTATTGGGGAACAGTGTGTACTTCCAGGACTTTGTTCCAAGTCAAGTTGTTGTCCTTTTAGTCTTAGTTGTGGAGGCGCAGCTCAGCTCCAGGTCCAGTTGCCATTGTTAGTTGCAGGGGCGCAGCCAATATCCTTTGCGGGAATCGAGGAATCAAACTGGCAACGTTGTGGTTGAGAGGATGCTCTCCAACCAACTGAGCCATCCGGGAGGCAGCTCAGCTCAAGGTGCCGTGTTCAATCTTAGTTGCAGGGGCCGGAGCCCACCATCCCTTGTGGGACTCAAGGAATTGAACTGGCAACCTTGTGATTGAGAGCCCACTGGCCCATGTGGGAATCGAACCGGCAGCCTTTGGAGTTAGGAGGATGAAGCTCTAACTGCCTAAGCCACCGGGCCGGCCCAAAACCCAGCTATTTTTGATACATTTTTTTTTCTTATTTCTTGCTTCCTGAATATCTTTTCTCTGTATTTGTTTGATTTTAATAAATCATATATGGATTTTCAAAAATTCTCATCTTTTAGTAGATATTATGTTTATGTAGCTTAAAATGAAAATGAAATCAACAGGTACATGAGAAATATCATTCCCACCCCATACCCACCCTGTTTTCTCTCACTCTGCCTGTGTAACTATTTTTATTATAGTAGTGCCTTATTTATCTTCGTTTCTTTATGTAAATATATTTTTATTTCTTCCTTTCTTGCATAAAAAAATCATTATATACATATTCTGCTCATTTCTTTTTAAACTTTAGCTAAATATTCTGGATAGCCTTTCATATCAGAGCACATATGGTCTTTCTCCTGCTTTTCTCTTTTGACAGTTGTATAGTGTTCTGGTGGTAGATATACCAGGGTTGTGTGTTCCATCAGTCCACTATTGCTGGACCCTTGGGCTGTTTCTCATTAGTTGTTACAAATAATGCCACAGTGAATAATCTTATACCAAAGCAAATTTGCATTTGTGAGGGCAAATCTATAGGATGGATTCCCAGAAAGGGGATTTCTGGGTCAAAAGGTAAATGCATTTCTAATTTTGGCAGGTACTGCAGGTTCTGCTCCATGGGATTGTGCCATTTGCACTACTGCCACAATGTATGGGACAGTCTGTTTCTTCTCAGCCTTGCTCACACACTGTGATGTCACACTTTTTATTTTTATTTTTAAGTGGTGAAAGAGTAGGTTATTAGAAGAGTGATAAAAGTGAACTGACTTCTTGGGATGTTTAACCATGGATCTGGGAGGCCTGGGGGTGTAGCTGGGCCCCCTGTTGACTCTCTAGCCCTGACTTCCTGTTGAACTTCGTGGTAACTTCAGGGGGAGGGATGCTAATAAATAGAATAGCCATCTTGGAACCAGGCCATTATTTTCCTTCTTCGCGTGGGAGCCGGTTGGAGCCAGGGGTTGGAGGTGTGCGTTCCCGCACTGCGGTGGTGGGTTTTGTTTCTTTTTCCTTTTTCTCGAATAAACCGTTTTTCTTGTGGACTTATCTGGAGAGTTATTTTTGCCAGTCAACAAGAGATAGTACATTCCAAAAAAATAGGAGCGGACCGGAGCAGCAGAAAATGGCTCAAGGGCCTGTGATGTCAACCTGTTAATTTTTGCCAACCAATGAAAAGATTTGTGTAAGTTTAACATGGAGGCACTCAGGCTAATTCTCTTTCCTGCAGTTCCCTAAGAACAGCATCAGCCTTTTCTTTCGTGTCAGACAACTTAATTAGCTCTATCTTTCCGTTATAAGGGTTGGCCAGTTTTATATTTCCTTCACTCTCATCACAGTTAATGCAAGATTTCTGCCATGGCTGGTAGCTGTGGTCTATGGTAGACTATTGCAAAAACTCAACAGCTATCGGTGGCTTGAAATGCTTAAGATGGAACTGGCCTCAGGTTAAAAAAAAAACTTATTTTGTTACTTCTTACATCATTATTCTCTAAGTTTATATATCTTTTACAAATATTTCTTTGTATTTGTTTAATAAATCAAATAAAAATTGGGCTGGCCCAGTGGCTCAAGTGGTTGGAGCGCCGTGCTCCTAACGCCAAGACCGCCGGTGTGATTCCCACACGAGCCAGTGAGCTGCGCCCTCTGCAGCTACGATTGTGACCACCAGCTCTCCCTGGCGCTGGGCTGCCGCGAGCAGCCGGAGCTAGGCGTGAGCTGCCCTGGGCTGCTGTGGGCTGCACTGAGCTACCCTGTGCTTCCAGGAGCAGCCGGTGGTCAGCGTGAGTGGCTGGCAGCCATTGTGAGCGGCCAGCAGCTGGCGAGAGCTGCCGTGAGCTGCCGTGAGCCTTCCTGAATAGAAGTTGAAAAAACAGAAGTTGAAAAAATTAAAATAAATGGAAAAGGCCATCACAGCTATGTCTTTGGTAGTCCAGGTAACCATTCTTTTCTGAGGCTGGGGCATCCTTCCAGGTGCCTGGGGCTGTGGAGCTGGGGCGGGTCTCAGCCCCCTGAGGGATCCACGTACCTCAGCTCCTTTCCATTCCAGAGACACTTTCTCCCTGAGTGCTCCCAAAGGCACTGAGCTTCTCTAAACACACCCATCACACACTTAATCCTCTCAAGGAACTCAAGCTTCCAGCAAACAAAGCCTGATGGAAAACTTGTCTTCCAGGAGGCTGAGTTCAGGCTTCCCCGGCTGAGGCAGGTGCACCCCTCATAGGGCTGAGACCCTGACCAGTAAAATCAGAGAAACAAAGTCCAGAGCAGAGAACTGATAAGCAAGAAAGTATAAAAAATTTAGGAATGTGCATCAATAGAAATTGGAATTTGTTTCTTTGGGTAAATCTGCCCTCCCTTGATCTTTAACCTTTGGGAAATCATGTGGATGGGAACATTCCAGCAAGGCCCTGACAAGGAAACGACACGAATGCAGGCCAACAAGGGACTGCATACTGCAGTACAATTCTGACACTGGCCACCTGGAGTTAGCCTCAGACTCCCAGGTTAAGGGCACAGTCCCCAACAACACTGCCCTCACTTCAGACACTAGCCACACATTTGGGGCTCCCCAGGCCACTTGCTCCTCTGACCAACTGGCTACAAATTTGGGGAGTTCCAATGACCCCCCTGAGGTTTGATAATTTGCTACAACAACTTACAAAACTCAGGAAAATGCCACACTTAAGACTAGTTTATTTCAAAGGATACAAATCAGGAGGACCAGCAGAATGAAGTGACACAGGGTGGAGTCTGGGAGGGCTCCAAAGGCAGAGCTTCCATGCCTCTACCCGTGGGATCAGGGTATATCACCTTCCGGGCACGCTGCTGTGCTCATCAGCCAGGAAGCCCCACCAAAGTTCAGGTCCAGTGTTTTCATTGTGTAGGCATGTTTGATGGACACTGGTCACGTGACTGAACTCAATCTGCATCCCCACCCCTCTAAGGAGGTCAGCCTGCCTCAAAGCCTCAGGCCTTTAGTCACAGAGTTGGTCTTTCTGGTGACCAACTCCTCATCCTGAGTCAACTCATTAGCATAAACTCAGGTGTAATCAAGCTCTCAGGAATAACAAAGATACTCCTATTACTCAGAAAATGCCAAGGCTTTAGAGTCTACCTCCCCAGAACCAGAAACGAAGGACAGTTAAATTTTTTATTAGACTACAGGGACATAAAATATAAAATAGAGGAGAGATGAGAAAGGTTGACATGTATTGAGAAGCCTGTAACAAGAGCTTTAAGGAATTCACAAGTAAGTATTTAGCAAGTGCATTACGACTGAAATCAGCCACGTGCAGTCTCTTACCATGGAATCAGAGCCAAGCTTCTAGTCATTGCCAAAATTGACAGTGAATGTAATAGAGCCCAGGATGCTGTAAAGGAATTGGTGTCCCAGGAGATGAGAGAGGTTGAGGAATATGTCAAGATTCAAACATGAAAGATTTGCTACAGTTTACTTATTCTTTGCTTTCTCTCAGGGATGGAACAAAATTAAAGATCAATCCAGGAAGCACATAGCAAAGTTGGCGTCCTCCCTAATTCAATCCCATGTTTTCATTTTTCACATTTAAAATTTCCACATTGTGGATGAAAAAAATGGGTTCTATGGAAAGTAGCCTCCCAGGGTGATCTGATCATGAATTCCTAACAGGGCAGGTCATGGTGGGTGATCACGTCCCCCGCATATAACTTCTTTAGTAAAAGGCTTCTCTTTGCCTTAAGCAAGCCCTGTCCATGGTTTCTGTGCATGTAGGTTAACACACCTTTGAATTGCCACAAGTAATAACCCTCAAAGATGGCATTAACCATCAGGAGAGCACATAATGTTGTTAACTATCCTGTAATCAGTTCCCACCTTGCTTCATCCAATCTCCCTTAGTCCCCTCTTTAATTTCAAATGCATAAAGAAGCTGCAAAACTGTTATTCTCTGGAGCATTTGAGATCATGCTCCCTGACATATGTTGTCAGTTTGGCTCAAATAAACTCTTATAAAAATTCTCTGCAAGTTTGGATATTTCTTATGTCAACAACATTTATATTCATGTGAAATTGATTTTGAGTATAGAGAGACAAATTCTAATGATTATTGTATTTCAAATGGTTAGAACCAGTACCATTTATGTAATAAAACATTCTTTTCCCACTAGTTTGAAATGAAAGTGTTATCATATGCCAGATTCTTATCACATTTAGGTTTCTTTGGGAGATTTGTATTCTGTTTCACTGGTTAAGATGTTCTTGCATCAACAATACTTGATTTTAATCATTGGGACTTTCCAATATATTTTAACATCTAGTAGGTCTAATATCCCCTCATTCTTCTTTTTTTCCCCAAAAATCTCTAGAAACTTTATTATATTAAAAATTTTATTATTGTTATAATTACCTTATATTTACAGATAACTTGGGGAAAAATTGATATATTTATAATATTGAGGATTCACAATTAAGAGCTCAGGGTGTTTACATTAATGTTCACAGCCCTTCAAAAATATTTGTAATCTCAAATATATGGTGATGGAAGGAGAACTGACTCCGGGTGGTGAACACACAATGGGATTTATAGATGATGTAATACAGAATTGTACACCTGAAATCTATATAATTTTACTAACAATTGTCACCCCAATAAATTAAAAATTATATGTATATATATTTGTAATCTTTCCATGATGTGAATGAATGTGAATGTTTCTTTTGAGTATATTTCTAAGTATTTTATATACTGACATTGTGAATGAGAATTCTTTGAATCATATTTTCTGACAGGCTGTTACTGATAAATAGAAAATCTATTGCTTTTATATATAATATTATTTTGCAATTGTCCACATTTCTGAACTTACTTAATAGTTTTTCAATTGATACTATTTGATTTTCTAGGAAAATAATCAAGTCTGCAAGTAAGAATACTTTGATTTCTTCCTCCTTTCAAATATATGTTTAGGCTCTTTAATTTTTATATTGTCTTATTATATTAAATAAGACTGTCTAGAAAATGTGAATAATAGTGATAGTGGTTATAGCAGGAAATTTGCCTAATTCTTGATATCATAGGAATATTTCAGGAAGTATTATATGGGTTGTTGATTTGAAATTGACATTATTTAGCATGGCAAGGAAGTATCTTTCTATTCCTAGATTCTAAGAATTCCTTTTTTATATTATACAGGATTAATTTTATCAAATGTTAATAATTAAAATGATTACATGGTTTATTTCCTTTTGCTTATAGGTGTGATAAATTTGAATATATTTAAAAATATTAAGCTATCTTTGCACTCTTAGTTAGTCATGGTGTGTTATTCTTTTAATATTTCATACTAAATTCTTATCTTCCAGATTGAGACTCTGGAATTTTAAAACTTTCAGAAACTCTTCATATATCCAGTATGCCCCTAAACTAACCTCTCAGAAGGAAAACATTTTTCCTTTGTTCTTTGTCCAATGGCAATGGAAACCTCCAAGTTCCAATAGGTCCAGCTTAAGTAAGTTCAGAAATGTGGACAATTGCAAAATAATATATAAAAGCAGTAGATTTTCTATTTATCAGTAACAGCCTGTCAGAAAATATAATTCAAGTCAATTCTGATGGAAACATTATACAATAAACAACTGCTGCTTATTAAGTGATTACTCTGTACCAGGCATTGGATTAAGGTAAATATTATTTTATTTAAGCCTTAAACCTACCCTTAGTCTCTCATTGGAAGTATACTGCAGTGGTAACTGAATAAAATCTTAAGCAATATCCCTATAATAAAGACAACGGTGAATTTTTTACAGCTGTTTTAAAAAACTCTGCTTCAGGTGATTATTTTCAAACATACACAAAAGTAGTGAGAAGAGTATAATGAATCTTCTTATATCCATCACAAATCTTCAACAACTACCTAAATTCGGGCATACTTACTTAATCTACCCCCACCAAAACGAACTCCAA
The DNA here is from genome assembly GCF_004115265.2 of Rhinolophus ferrumequinum. Classification (NCBI taxonomy): domain Eukaryota; kingdom Metazoa; phylum Chordata; class Mammalia; order Chiroptera; family Rhinolophidae; genus Rhinolophus; species Rhinolophus ferrumequinum. The sequence continues at coordinate 1,422,697 of NC_046286.1, forward strand.
ACATCATACCATTTATCTATAAATTCGTCAGCATTATGTTCAATTCTTATTGAGTTCTTGAAAGGTGAGAGCATATCGTCAAAGCACAGTTCATTATAAAAGATTCTAGAGAGATTGCCAGTCAATATGGTGGAGTAGAATATTGTGTGTCAGTGTAACTTAAAAATGAAAAAAATATTAAAAAAAAAGAGATTCTAGAAAGTGTTAAAACAATGCAATCCAAATTCACAATGCTGTAGATATCTGTAATTACACAATCCACAGAACTGGAAGGACTGCATATTCTTCAAGTAGTCCTACATGGACTTGATTTCACTAAATTGAGTTTTTGATAAGAATTGGGAGGGAGGAAGTGATGTTCAAGGTTCTATGTTTTGGAAAAAATTTAAGAGTGCAAATTATTCTTGTTGTTGATTGAGACAGATCTCTTAAGCAGAAAGTAGACTTGGCATCCTTGTAGGGAAATTACATGGCCTAACTAAAATTCACGACACCTAACTGTTGCACAGGCACGTAACATGAGCTCTTGGCAGGACTGTCTGAGCTGAACTGTCTTTCATCAGAATGGGGTGTCCTAAAAGTGGAGAGCCAGAGTGTAAGAAGCCAGACAAAGAAGTGTACATCCTGTATGATTTAATTTATATAAAAGTCTACAGCATGCAAATTAATCTATAGTGACAGTAAGCAGATCACATGCTGCTTGGGAATGGGGGTGAGGAGAGGCAGGAGGGAAGGAAGTACGCAGGGCATGCGAGAACTTTTGGGGACCCTCACTATCCTGATTGTGGTGATGTTTTCACAGGTATATACATCTGACAAAATTTATCACAGTGCACACTTCAGTTTATTATATGTCAATTATAAATTCATAATTTTTTTTTTTAAAGAATAACCACGGGGTAGAGTGGTGGAAAGCTTGCCGATTCCTTTCCAGAGGTGTGCGCCCATAGTTCCAGGCCCAGATCACAAGTATAACTTGCCATAAGAAGAGATGGGAGTCTAAGAGCTGACTAGTCTGAGCCTACAACATAAGGAAAGCACCCTCTGGGTGTGCAAACCACTCTTTGGATGTAGAGTCCTAACCAGCCAGTTGGTTGCATTAAGCATGCAGACTTGAGCCCTGTTGGCTCACAAGGCTGCCCCCATAGGTAGCCCTTGCACCCACGGCTCTCCTGGCGTCCTCTTCAGGCAGCAAGAAGCTCCCGGCTTTTTAATACTGCAGGACATATTTTGTGCTCCTGGACATTGTCATGCTCAGGTGACACTAAGCACATGGTTGTTGTTTCTGGTCTTCTGTCTGAATATAGAAGCTAAAAAGAAACGAAAATGGGCATGGGAATTATCTGGTACCTGCATCCCCAAGAATTGTGTTGGGTGTCTAGTGGAATTCAGCCATCAGGCAGGAGAAGGTGCCAATCAGTCACTATGATCTAGAATTTTGCCTGTCAGCTCAGGACTCCAACCTGGACAACTGAAATTTCAGGAAAGGTTGATCAACCTTTAGATGTCAAATTGATCCAGTGGTGGCCCAGTGTTTGTGGGTGGGGGGAGGCTGCTCCTGCTGGTTTCCACCTGCCTACCTAACAGGCTGCTTCAGAAGAAGCACACCCCACTGAAAAGGCCAGATGTGTCCCCGACTGGGAACAGCTTTACTCATTTACACCACTTATATATACTTACAGAAAGTCTTTCCCCTTCTAAATGTGCAGTCCCATCTCAAGTCCTTTTGTTTCTCCTCTGGAAAATATAGGAGCTGCTCTGGTGTTGGCATTCGTTATCTAAGTCCAATGCCACCTGCCTTGGGCTTTTTCCTCCTGCCTGAGGGCCTTTTGGCTGCCCTGAGAAATGCAGGAGACCAGTGCCTGAATTGTCCCCTTTTAGAGGATGGTTGAGGTACCAGTCTAGATTTGAACCAAGTTCTAGGTCCTCACAGGATGACTGGAGTGGTGCATCTTACCCAAGACAATTGAAGTTGGAAGAGTTGAGAGGGTGGGCCCCAGACAAGGCCTGGAGAGAGAGCTGAGTGCCAAGCCTGACTTCCCAGGCAAGTCTAGGATAGGTGCGGGAACTCAGTCAGGAGCTACCAGGCATGGGAGCCGGTTGGGAACAAAATGGGAGCTGGTTGCTCTAAACAGACTCCAAGAGTCTGTGGCTTGTGTCACTATCCCTGCAGACCATGGGAGCATCATTCATAAGGTGGCAAGCTGGTTTGGAGCTACAGAGGCAGGACAAGCACCCACTCCCACTCCTGTGACAAAGCTGTGGCTTCCCCAGAGTTACCAGTGGAAGACGAAAGTGCTCTGAGGCACTTGGGATGGGAGGCTGTTTCATAAAACCACACTGGGCCACACCTCCCCCTGGGCCAAGTACCAGAGCCCGTCGCGATGCTTGATCCTAAAACGATCCTGGTGGCTCATGCTGGTGGTCCCCTGGTATTTCCCGGCACCTCTCAGTAGATATTTTCTTAGTTACTAGATGTTCAGGGCACTGTGGGGACAGAGCCAGGAGTGCAGTTTCCAGGCTCGCGGCCTCACATAGAAAGGTGCTGGCTCAGGTAGTAGATGGCCATCAGCTGTGGCTAGTTGGCCGTCAGCTGTAACCAGTGAGCCGTTGGCCACTAATATAACTGCCGTGGCTAGGCTAGCAGATAATGGTGGCTGGCAAGCGCGGATTGCTGTTAGCACGTGAGGTTGGTTGGCATAGACAAGTGGACGGCAGGTTGTGGATCGTGTGGCTCCAGCTTCCTCTGTCGCCAGCCCAGCCGCCAGCGAGAATATAGTGGTACGACTCCCCTATCTATGGCTCCGTGGGTGTTCCTTTTTGGCCTCACCATGTCCTGCGTTCCTATGTGGGGAGCGGGAGCTGAGACCCCGCAGGCCGCCCCGCATGACAGGCACTGTTACACTTTACCAAAGAAAGGGCCATCTTGACCACAGTGGGTCCAGAGGTGCTCCCCGGTGGGGCTGGACAAGCTCCCCACCACGCGGAAGAGCCTTTCAGGTCACTGCCTGGGTGCTGCTCTGAGGTGCTGGTCCTCAGCCTTACTGAGCACTACACCGCTGCCCACAGCTCCTGATAGTTCTTGCAAATGCGTAGGCTCCCTCTTTTTGTTATCTCTTTGTACTGGTGTCATTGATCATGGAAGATGGAACTCCCGACTTGATGTGGGTCAGCCAGATCTACCCTCATTTCTGTGAGGGCCCCTTTCTTTCCCACTTTCTGTGAAGAGGTCTCTAGCAGCTACACATGAAGAGTGTTCTTTGTGTCCTGACATTTGCTCTGAAGTTTAATGGCATAGCCCTGTACCTGTCCACAATTCTAAATCTTGTGGGGTGCCACTCCAAGTATCCTGCTCCCACACGCAGTCTGCACTGACGCCAGGGAGATTTTAGATGCAGGACCCGTAAGCTTTGTATCAGCCTCCTTCTCTTTCCCCCTTTATGACTCTGCTGCTCCTCCAGTGTCTCAGAGGAAAGTTCCAGTCAGCATATTAAATGATTCATTCCCTGGACCTGGCACAACCCTGCCAGAAATCATCTTTGGGTCAAAGACTGGATTTTTGTTAACTCATTGTTATAACCACTACACTGGGTATGCAGAAATGGGGCATAATGGTGGAGATTGCCAGCTGCATAAGAAGATCCTCTCTCTTTTTGGGGTACACAGACTACATTTCCCAGCCTCCTTTGCAAATAGGTGTGGTCACATGACCAAGTTCTCTCCAGTGGAATGTGAGTGAGCAGAGGCATTACGAGCTAAATTCCAAGCCTGGTCTATTAAAAATCTCCCACATTCTTCCTCTTTTCTCTGTCCCCCTTCTGACTAAGAGCTTGACATAAAGGTGACCTTAGAAACCATGAGTTGAAAATGGCAGAGACACTGTGAGTCCAAGTTTCTGACTGACCATGAGGAGGAGAGCTGCCCTTGGAGCGCAAACCTAATCGGGGGATCACCACACAAATTATACAAATGTCTAACCACTATGCTGTACACCTGAAACTAATATAAAATAACATTGAATGTCAACTGTAACTGAAAAAATGAAATGCGTAATTAAAAAAATAAAACCACAATAGGCAGAAAAGTTGTGGGAGACAATAATAGGAACAAAGAATAAGGGTGAATAAAAAACAGTAATAACTATAAAAACAGAGAAATAAACTTGTATTATGTTAAGCACTGTAATTTTAAGGTCTTTTTTGTTACCACAGCCTAGCCTACCCTAACTAATAGAGGGTGGAATCAGGAAGCAACTTCATTTTCATTTCTCTCTGTCTCTTTAAACCCATTTTGTGGGATCTGTTCTCCTGCCCCCTAGATGAAATTTAAAGCACATTCCATGATCTTTTCGGTCATTTTAATCAAAGATCATCTGGTCATTCTAACTCCCCAAATAGTTAAGTAATTAAATGGTTCAGCCTTATGTGATAGTAAAAACTTTAGACTTTATTTAAATTCGTGCCTTATTCCCTTTCTTTGTGCCATGTACATACCAGCTGCCCCCAGCAGAAACTGAACTCTGCAGGGATCTTCTCTCATTTCCCACAAACTGCTATTGTCTCCCCAGAATCCATCCTCCTCTTCTTCCTTATTAATAAGAAGTCTCAAATTTTTGCTGAATTTCTGGCCACCCCGAATAAAGACTATGTTTCCCAGCATCCCTTGAAGCTAGGTGAGGCTGTGTGACTTCCATCTGGGCAACAGGCTCTAAGTGGTGATGTGAGCCACCCTTTAGTGATGTCCTGGTCAGCAGGGGTGGTGCCCTCCTTTCCCTCTCCCATTAACCACGGGCTGGAATACAGACTCAGCAGATGTGGGGATGGGTCATTTCTGCCATTCACCTGACAGCAGCATTCTCAAGAACGGCAGAAAAGCAAGCTAGAAGGAGTTGGAGTCACTATATCCAGCCCAACACTCCTTCTGCTTGGATTAGTACATGAGAAATCAATGAATTTTAATCTTTTTTTAACATACAGTTTCTCCCCAGCAGCTGCACCTGTATGCGACCTGGTCAGGTCATCCTGCACCATGCTTCTGTCCCTCCTCAATCACCTTGCTCATGTGGACCTTGGATCCCTCCAGAGTTGGAGTGCGGAGAGGGAGAGGCCTAATGGGGCCAGGAGAGGTCTTACTCTGCTAGTGTTTCCCCGAAAATAAGACCTAGCCGGACCATCAGCTCTAATGCGTCTTTTGGAGCAAAAAGTAATATAAGACCCAGTATTGTATTATTTTATATTATTTAATATTATATTATATTAAGACCCAGTCTTATATTATAATAAGACTGGATCTTATATTAAGTTTTGCTCCAAAAGATGCATTAGAGCTGATGGTCCGGCTGGGTCTTATTTTCTGGAAAACACGGTAGCACAGTAGGTAGAAGTTAGAAAATGTAGGAGGAGGAGGGGTGGGAGGGGGTCCACAGAACCTACAGAAAAAGCTCCTAACCAGCTTTGATTAACTACCTCCAGCCACAGTGTCTGTTTTTACAACAACAGATGACAAGAGGTGAGAGCAAGACAAAGATCTGAGTCAACAGACCTCCACCCATCTTAGGAGGTCACGCCCTCTGTGGAAGAGCAGGCACCACTTTTCCCACCAAATCAATATGTAACTCCCTCACCCCACCCAGGAAACTATAAGTCCTCGGGACAAGGGGACTGGGAGCCTATGCCTCTCTCTCCCACCTCAGCTGGGCCCATTCTCTTCCCTGAGAATGTATCACTAATAAACCCTGCTTGCATACTAATCAGCTTGCTGACCTTTGATTAGACGGCCTGCAAGAAGAACTGAGACTCCCCTATCAGAACTACTGAGAGATGGCTTAAGAACTCCCTGGGTTTTTAGGCATAGGTGAGTCTTCCTTTCATTAGGCAGTTTTGTGGATTTTTTTTTTTTTTTTTAAGATAATTTCTTTTCTTTGCTAGGATTTCTTACTCCCTGATTCTTTAATGTGGGTAAATGCCTTTACTCAGGCTGGCCAACTGTATTTCTTTTCTTTCTTTCTTTCTTTCTTTCTTTCTTTCTTTCTTTCTTTCTTTCTTTCTTTCTTTCTTTCTTTCTTTCTTTCTTTCAGTTTATTGGTATTTTAGTAAAGACATTCATTTCAGTTGTTGTTTCTCTCTTCCATCTTGATCAACTATATTTCTTTCTACAGTCTCTAAGAGTCTGGCAATTCATCCCTCTATTAGGACCACAAATCCCTACAAGGAGACCCTTTTGGACAAGATCGGACATAATCCTCTGTCAGTTCTCTTTTTCTGGTGCACATCTGATCCACAAGAAACCTCATGATTCTAATGCCCCCTGAAATCTGGGAAGGCTGGCAGCCCTCAGCCCAGCAGCCTCTCTTGTTACACCATCAGGGCAGCTCGCCAGCCTTCTGCGGGTTTTTTTTTGTTTATTTGCTTGTTTTTTATTTTCAGACAGGAGCCAGCCCCGACCTCACCCTGTCCTCCACATTGCAGGGAACACATATTAAACTCTCTGAGGGGTACTACTTTCCCTGGGTCTGTAGTAAGGGAAATGCCTGTCTTAGATTTCCTCAAAAGGCAAACTATCTTCCCCTTTCATATCCCAGCTATGATCCTGCCTTCATGGGGACATTCCTAGGCTTGGGACTGTCCTCTGCTACCAAGGGACTCCGGCGCCTTCCCTCATTGTTTCCCTCTCTTGTGTCTAGGAAGAGCCACAGACTTTTTAGAAGCTCAGTTGTCTTGGATCAGAGCCACTGTTTGCTGTCCGGGCTCACCCATGTTCCTCATATCTTCAGGGCATGTCAGAGGAGCTAACACACCCAGAGGCCTAGTGAAGCTGGCTAGCCTTCCATTTCTGCCTGAACTTCAGGCCCACATACCCCCGCCATGTGCAGCAGGACTCCACCAGGATCCTGCCACTGCCGCTGTCAGTCTGTGTGGGAGCAGTATTTTAAGATTGAATTCCAAATTTTAACCTCAGTTTTTTGGGGTCTCACTAGCCTACCGGGATGTGCAAATAGGGCCACCTTAAGGTAATAATCCAAACTTCAGTGTTTCTTCCCAGCCTCTGCAAAGTCCCCTTCTCTGCCTAAGTATTTCTGGGGTCTGAGGGAAGTCTCTCATGTGCTTGAACGGGACCACAGTTTGGCCACCCCAAAATGTGCCCTTGCGATATTGATTTTAAGCTGGTTATTAAGAAACAAAAGACTCAGAGAGAACCTTGACCCTTCCCCTTCAGGCCTAAGGGAATTCAGATAGAAAAACTTGCTTCGTGAGGGGAATCAGCAAATTCGCCTTATTCCACTTGAATTAAGTGTGAATCCCCTCTGTGTCCCATTGTTTCTGGGTTGCCCAGCAGGAGTTTGTTTACCACAGTTTCTCCTCTATCTGTGAATTGCCTGCTTTCTCTTTGAAATCCCAGATCCCTGCTCCTTTTCTCCTTTGCCCAAAATGGCACATAAACCTCAACTGCCCAATGTACCTTTGGGGTCTCATGTCTCATAGCAGCCCTGCATTTAATCACTTTTCTCCTGTTAACCTGTCTCGTGTTACTTTGCTTAGTGGCCCAGCTAGAAGAACTTAGAAGATGAGAGGACGGTTAGTTTTTGTGCCTCCACATGCTTGTAATCCAGGCACCAGCAATACTGTAACTCTGCCTTTGTCTCCTGCTGAGCACCACCCCGCTGAACTGGAGCCCACGAGGGACTAAATCTGCATTGGGGGGTGTGTCCATGCCCAGTGGAGAAATGCCTTTCCTTGTCCTTGTGCTCTCCTTCAGTGCCCCCCCCCCGCCCCTGGGTCCCCCACCCTGTCCCTGCGCACTCCAGGGTCCCTTCCACCCCATGCCTGCGCACTCCAGTGTCCCCCTCACCCCGTCCCTGTGTACTCCGGGGTCCCCCCCACCCATGCCTGCGCACTCCGGGGTCCCCCCACCCATGCCTGCGCACTCCAGTGTCCTCCTCACCCCGTCCCTGTGTACTCCAGGGTCCCCCTCACCCCATGCCTGTATACTCCGGGGTCCCCCCCACCCATGCCTGCGCACTCCAGTGTCCCCCTCACCCCGTCCCTGCGCACTCCAGGGTCCCCCACACCCCGTGCCTGCTCAGTCCAGGGTCCCCCCACCCATGCCTGCACACTCCAGTGTCCCCCTCACCCCGTGCCTCCGCACTCCAGGGTCCTTTGGAGCCTGCAGAATCACAGTTCCCATGTTGACTTTCAGTCTCCTTGTTGCGTGGGACGGAGGCAGGACTGGACGAGGGGTGGCAGCAAACAACACACACTTACTCTTTTAGTGAACAGACATTCCCTGAATTCCTCTGCTGTGTAGCTACAGGGTGAAAAGATAAATGTGGTCTCTGTACCAATGGAATGTACAGCCTGATGCAAGACCCAAACACACACACACACACACACACACACACACACACACACACACACACTTAATGATCCAGACTATGTCATTGGGTCAAGTTCATTGTACTTGGCTGTCACCTCTCAAGCAAAGAGAGGCTGCCAGCCTGCCTTACACTAACACTCCTGACCTCCTGGGGCCTGTGTGGGACATTAACCCTTGCTATGCTAAAAGGGTCTCCAGGAGAGCTTTCTTCCTCCACCTTCCCGCAGCGTTGTTTCCAAACTCTTCATTCTGTGCAACTAAACCAGGTGGTGAAGAGACTGGCCAGGCTGCTATGATCACCTCAAAAATGTAAGAGGTATTTGCCAATCCTGGGGAAAAGAGGGCAGGCCAGCGCAGACATGAGAGGTAGGAAACTTGAGAGAAGGTAAAAGGAAGGAGGACTTGTGGAGGGGACAGGGAAGGTTGAAAAGGTGTGAGAGGAATGAGGGGGTCGGGAGGACATTGTCTGTTGGTCTAGGGAGTGCTCTACTGGGAGCACTTCCTGGGTGCTTGCTGCATCCCCAGAGACTGTTTGGATTTGGCCTTGAAAACCTTGAGTGTACTACATTCCTTGGGGTTTTCTGTGAGGGTGAAAAGTCTTCCCAGCTCCGAAATGTCACCTAACGATGTGTTCTTTCCTCACTTGCTATAGGAGAGGAAAGGATCTCCTGAGGAACATCCTGAGCCCCTCACCTGCCACATTCTGTCCCAAGTCTCCCCCACTACACCCCCTCTGCTGTGTAGCCCCCAGACACCCGGCTGAGGCTCCAGCTCAGTCTGACCATCAGTCAGGGCCACACACCAGCCTGGAAGTTTAGCTTGTTATTTAACAAGATAAACAATAAGCTAAATAACAGATATATAACTTATTATTATTTTTTTTACCATTAGAATTTCAGATTTCAGTTTTTTTCCCCCCTTCTTCTGCCCTCCACTTCTTCCGCACCCCCCACCCCCCGCCGCCCCACTCCGGTTCAAGCCATTGTTTCTCAGTCTAGCGTAGGGTGCAGCTCCCTGGCCCGTGCCGGTATTATGAGCCTTGCGCTCCCCCCACCCGCTGAGGCAGTCAGTCACTGGTCTGCTACTCACAGCAGCACAAGGCAGCTCATGCTGACCTTCAGCTGCTCACAGCAGCCCAGCTCCAGGGGGAGCCGTTGTTCACAATCTTAGCTGCAGAGGGCGCAGCTCACTGGCCCACGTGGGAATCAAAAAGGCGACCATGGCCTTAAGAGTACCGCACTCCAACCACCTAAGCCACTGGGCCGGCCCCAGATTTCAGTTTTTATTCATTATTTTCTAGTTGGTTCTGTTGCTTGGAATACAGAAACATTTAGTCCCTCCCTCTGTTAAATGTCTTTTTTTTTTCTTCCCCTTTCTTCCGCCCCCCCCCCCACACTCGGGTTCAAGCCGCTGTTTCTTGGTCTAGGTGTGTAGGACACAGCTCCCTGGCCCATGCTGGTATTAGGAGCCTTGTGCTCCCCCCGCTGAGGCAGTCGGTCGCCAGTCGTCAGTTGGCCGCTCACAGCAGCTCATGGCTGCTCACAGTGGCTGCCGGCTACTCACGCTGGCTGCCGGCTGTTCACGCTGGCCACCGGCCACTCATGGCAGCACAAGCAGCCCGCTGCAGCCTCATGGCAGCCCATGGCAGCTTATGCCAACCTCCGGCTGCTCACCGCAGCCCAGCTCCAGGGAGAGCTGTTGTTCACAATCTTAGCTGTAGAGGGCGCAGCTCACTGGCCCACGTGGGAATTGAACCAGCGGCCTTCAGCGTTAGGAGCACGGAGCTCCAACCGCCTGAGCCACCGGGCAGCCCCTGTTCAGTGTCTTTTGACTTGATAACACACATTGTGAAACATTGAGAGAAGATGCTACTTAATGGGATCATGTGATTCTTTTATCAAGTGAGAGATTCTTTCATAATTTGAAAAATTCCACTCTGTTTGCAAGTAGAATGTTCCAGAACTGATGTTATAAAGTCAACTCAATAACTTAAAAGGCCAGTGCCATTGTGGGGAAGATAGACCTCTGCAGAAAAGTTTTCTCTTCCACCCCCCACACCCACCCTACAACTCCTCAGTCCAGGGTTTGCACCAGGGATTCAAGGCGGGAAAACTTCTGAGCCTGGGGTTGTCTGCAGAAGGACACTGTTTGGCCCTGACTGTGGATAGTGGCAGTGGACAGGGGACTCCTCCAGTGGAGAAGTTTGAACGCTGTTTTCCAGAGACATGATGTAAACCTGAAGCCTCAGCTGTGTGGTGGTGACAGACTGTTTCTTTGATGAATGGAGGGACTTGAACAGTATAGAGAACCACATGGGTCACTTTGTCTGTATCACTGTTCCCTCAGGTCAGGGGGCAGGTCATTGTGGCGTCCTTGCCAGTGGTTTCCGTGGAGTCTGCGTGGGAGATGCATGAGACGTCTCTTGAGCACTTCTCCCCAGATGAATAGGCCATAGATGGGGGTATAACTGTACCTAAAATTAGGAGTGTCACATGTCATTGTGGAGGCCTCGAGTGGGACACAACGGTCTGTTACGGGAGCACAGTGGCAGAATTTAGCACTCGTGTGAGCCTCTGATTAAAACATTGTCAGCCCCTTTTCCCCGACCTCTGACCCTTTAGGACGCCCCCATCTGACGGTGAGGTTCTGGATCCTGTCAGCACCAAGTCTGCTGTTTGTACTTCGGTTAGCTCCACCTGGGGTTGAAGAGCTGTGAATTTCACGGGCAAGATCACCAAGAGGGGCAGTTTTTGCTGCCTATGCTCCAGCCGTCATGATAGGTTATCCATCCACCTGCCACTTCTGGTTTCCTGGTACGTGTTTGATTTAAAATTAGGAGCACATGAAAAACAGCCGTATTATTATTTATAGGCACCTCTGCTTCTCAGCTCACATCCCCTTCATATCATCCATATACAAATCTAATCATGCCCAGGCTCAAATTTTAAAAAGGCTTTCCAGAACCTACTGGATAAGATCCAAACCCCCTGGCATGGCAGGCAAGTCCCTTCAGGAAAGCCTGTTCAATCTCACGGAAACCTTTCATAGAAGACTCCTGGTGTTCATATAACAGCCATGCTTACTTTCTTGCTGCCAAAGCTTTTATAAATTTTATTCATTTATTGTTTCAGAGCTGCCTATCATATATTCAGAGGCCCTCACAGCCCAGAGGCATATCACTATGATTGGTGTAAGCCAGCAATACCACTTGCATTACTCTTGCCGTGACGGATTCAGGAATGACGTGGGGGGAAGCTGACGGGGGCTCTTCTGGGAAAGGCTTTCTGCCTCTGGACACGCTTGTTGAGAATGTGGTGTCTGCAGCTGCAGCAGGCAACCAAGGCCTATGAGAATGAATGCCAGAACACTCAGGATGGGGGAGCAGAAAGATGAAAAGAAGTTGAGTCCTTGATGACATCATCAAGCCACCAAATTAACCTGGAACCTTCCAGAGTTTTTGTTCAAGCTTCTGATACTTGCAGTCACAAGCATTCTGACTAACAAACTTGCTCAATACCATCTTTTGCAATTCACCTTTTCTTTGCCTCTGCTTTAAGCCTGTGGTGGTCTCTCTCACCTCCATGCTCTTGCACATAACAGTTCCCTTTGTCTGGAAAGCTCCCTTCCTGCCTCTCTGCCTGGAAACTGTATTCATCCTTCCCATGTAGCTCAGGTGTGACTTCCTCAGGTGAGGTCTTTGTACTTCCCTAGGCAGACTCAGGGGAAGCCACCCCTCTGTTCTCATTGACCCCCATTGCTCCAATGCTTCCATTTATGGAACAGATAAGAACTTCTCATCTTCTTGTGGCTGCTCGCTTATGGGTGGTGAAAGAATTTGCAAAGGAGCTAGAACTGTCCCTACCTACGAGATCATCGCCGGTTAAAGATAGTGGAACAACCGGGTGCCAGAAAAATCCGGGAGGCTCTATCTAGAAACTGAATTGAGTTGGGGACTTGTACGTCTCTATGCCCCTGCCCAGCTCTGAAGCAGTTACAGAAGACGGACTCTCGTCCCAATTTCCAAAGATTTTTCATTGCTGATCAGAGATAGGGGAATGAAGTGAGAAGGCAGATTGTAATGGTGGCACTAATTCTTCTATTTTGAAATTTGGATCTCTGGTATAATTCAATTTAATAAGTGTAATTTAGCTTGAGACTTTTTGAAAGCTTCCTTTTCTTTCTTTTCTTTGCCTCCTTTCTTCCAGGCTTTGATGTCTGTGCTTGCTGTACATTTACTATGCAGACCAGTTTTAATGTTTCTATTTACTTCAGCCCAGTGCTGCCCCTAGGACTTGGGAGAGGTTTTGCATCTATATGGGATCCTCTCCTGGTTGCAACTTAAATCTACATAACATATGTAAAGGTTGTGATAACCAGTTTAACCACTCCCTCCACCCCAATGGACAAGGCTAGACTCAATAGAAAATTCCACCACAGACAGAAGCAATTTACATCCTAGTTAGAAAATATAAAACTGGGGACCAAAGACTCAACGCAGTAGTTTGCAGTAGTTTCCAGCAGACTCTGCCCAGCCGACCCTCCTCTTATTTTAATAAATCTTCCTTCTGTATTTCTACCTGATTATGAATTCTTTCACAAGTTTTGTGTGAAGCCACAACACTTCTCTTATCAAAACATGTTATGAGCAAAAATATCTCCAAACCTTTTACGAAGCGATCTAATGGGCAAATTCAAGCATCTCATAGGCATCCATTATTTGGGGGGGAGGAGGAGAATAAATTTGTAAAACATTTAGAATTTTAAATTAAAAATCTGTTTTTGTTATGAAAACTTTCGAACATATTTAAAAGGAGGGACAATGCTATAATAAACTCCATTGTACCCACTGCCTGGCTGTGGCGCATAGACTCATCACTAATCCTGCTTCACCCCCTGCCAGCCCCACATTCCGATGGTTTTGAGGCAGCCTCAAACATTATGTTATTTCAGCCATTAATACTTTACTCGGGATCGCTAAGAGGAACCACTCTCTTTTATAAAAAATGTAACCACAATACCATTATCATACCTCAAATATTAACATTAATTCCTTCATGGTATTGTTAGGTAGAAGTTAGAAAATGTCGGAGAAGGAGGAAGGGTGGGAGGGGGTCCACAGTACCTACAGAAAAAGCTCCTAACTAGCTTTGATTAACTACCTCCAGGCACGTATCTGTTTTTACAACAATGCATGACAAGAGGTGGTCTGGAGCAAGATAAGGATCAGGGTCAAGGTCACGCCCTCCCAGGGAAGAGCTTGTGGCCACCTTTTCCCACCAAATCAATATGTACCTCCCTCACCCGACCCAGCAAACTATAAGTTCTTGAGACAAAAGCTCTCTTGCCCATCTCTCTCTCTCTCCCTCCCTTCTTCTCCTACCTCTCCTAAGCCTCTGTCTCTCCCAGCTGGGCTAGGCCTGTTCTCTTCCCTGAGAACATGTCACTAGTAAACCCTGCTTGCGTACGAATCAGCTTGCCGACCTTTGATTCTTCACTGTGTTGGCAAGAAGAACCGAGACTCCCATAACAGTATCATTAAATGTCCAGTCAGGGTTAAAGGATTAATTTTCTGTTCTGATTATTTTACACACACACACACACACACACACACACACACACACACACACACACAGAGTTTCTTGGAAAATCGGGGTCCAAATAAGATCCACATATTGCAGTTTGTTGATATGCCTCAAGTCTCTTAAAAATTATTTAAATTTTGTTTATCTCATGTTCTACTTTATACTATGCTTTTCTAGTTTAGCCAGGCTTTTTTTTCTTCTCAGCATTCCTAATAGAACTAGAGTTTGAAGGGCAGGACTCCATGCTTGCCCAAACAAGGGGACAGAGCACCGACTTTAGTGGTCAGTAACCTGTAGGCTGCAATAAGCAAAAGTCTCTCAAGGAGAAAATGGGAAGGAGTCTCAAAAGGCCTCCTGAACACAAAAGAGAAGGTGGTATTTATTTGCCTTTTGTTTTGTTTTTTAATGACAGTGCCTCTAAGTATGGCTAAGTTTCCTCAAATCCTTAATTCTGCCAGTCCATTTATGGGGGCAAATGTTCTCCATCAAAAGCGAACTTAAGAAGACCCTCCTATGTTCGTGGTGTGAGTGTAAACTGGTCCAATGTCTATAGAAGACAATTGGCCTACTATAAAAATCACAAATTCCCTTTCACTCAGCAAGTCTACTCCTATGAATCTTCCCTACACACTCACTCAATCGTGTGCAACACAACTCCTGTACAAGGTGGCTTGCTGGAGCACTGCTTGTGCAAAACTCAAGTGGCTATGAATAGGAGGCTGGTTTTTAAAAATGATGGTATTTCCATACAATGGAAGGTTATGCAGCTGTAAAAAAGATATGCAGGCTTTTTCTATACTGATATCAAACAATATCTAAGTTATACTGATATGTGAAAAAAGCAGGGGACAGAATAGTGTGCATATAGAGCATGCTTCCTTTTGTTTAACAAGAGAAAAAAATATGTGTTCATGTGTGTATACGCGTGTTATGAATTTGCATGTATGTGTATAGAAGGGTATGAAGAATGTAAGTGGAAGGATGTGAACAACCACTGGTGTCACTGTCTTTGGGGAAGGGACCAGGATCCTGGGAGTGGGATATGGGGAAGGGAAGCTTCACTGCAGGTGCTTTCAGACTGTTTACATTTTGAACTGTGGGAATGTACTACCTACTGAAAATAAATTAAATTATATAAATATAGAATAAAATACTGTAAGGGCTCAACCAAGGGATTAGGAGGGACCCTTTTCAGAACACACACTACGGCTGCCATGACCTCCCTTCCCTTGGCCTGCAGAATGTCTTGCTCCCCTGCCTCCCTTCAGACTCACTGACCATTCCTGTAACAGTGACCCTATATCTTCTGATTTGAGGTTTAAACCTCTGGTGTAATTCAATTTGACAGTGTGGTTTGGCTTGGGACCTTTGAAAGTTTTTCTTTTCTTTGCTTCTCTTTCTTCCCATTAAACCTTAATTATTCTGTTTACTATACATTTATTATCATACCAGTTTCAATGGTTCTGTTTACTTCGTGCATGTCTGGCCCAGTGACTTGGGAGAGGTTTTTGCATCTGTATGGGATCCACTCCTGATTCTGAGGCAGGCCAGCCTCTGGGAAGCGCCTTTTTCCTGGGGTTGCCTAACCAACTTCACCTTTCCTTTGTTCTGCCTCTCCTTGCATGCCTATAAAACCTTTTGATGATATTAGCAAGAGTGGGAAGGAAGTCTTTGTGACAAGGAGTCCACTGTCTTCCCTTAATGCTAGCATTTTGGAATAAATCTGCTTTTCTTTCCACCAACCCCACCTTTCGAGTTTTGGCTTTTGTGGGGTGAGCAGCTGGACATTTTGCGCGGTAACACTCCAGCTCTGCACCTATGCTGGCAACACTTCCCCTGCCCATCCCTAAACTTGGTGCTCCTCAGGGCTTAGCCTGTGTCCCTTCTCCTGTCCTTCTACACCAGGGTTTCTCTCTCATTCCTCCGCCATGGGACCTCAGTTCTTGGCACATTGCCCTCGTGTCTGCGCAAGGCCCTTATTTTGTTTATTCCATTTTACTCCACCCCTAATTCTATTTCCCTTGTCACTGAGCAGCCATTCTGGTTTGCTGCATGTCTCTTCTTTTGCTTAAATGTGTGTTTGTAAACTGTATTGATTGCTGCTTTGTGTGCATGGACTCAACTTATACACTATCAAAATAGCATCATGTTATAATTCTCATTCAACTTTTTACTTTGTCATTCAGTGCTATATTTTTAAGATCCATCAGTATTGCTATCTTAGGGAACTGAACCAAGCCCACTAACTCATTTATTTATTCTTTTATTTGATCAACAGCCATTTATTGAGCACTTGCTATGTCCCAGCCCTGAGGATACAGTAGGTGAGCAGAAGTGGATGGAGCTGGTGGGGCTGAGAGGTAAACAGTGGTGGGATCATGAGGGCAGATGAGGCTGCAGGGGTTGGCAGAGGTTCTGTAGGTCATGTTGGGGAATTTTATCTTCATTACAGGAGAACAAGGGGAATAATTAAAGAGTTTAGTCAGGGAATAGCATGATCCAAGGTTTGTTTTGAAGAGTTTCCTCTGTCTGTATTGTGAAGGATTAATTGAAGTTGCCCAGGGTGAAGGCAAGTGGGCTCTGCATTATTTCTGGCAAGACAGCATGTAAATTAGGAGGGCTGATAGAGGAGATGGAAAGACATTTCTATATCTGAGAAATAATTAGGGAGTGAAATCCACAGAAACTGGTGATGGTTTGGATATGGGAATAAAAGAGAGAAAGATGTCAAGGCAACTCTAAGAAACCGGGCTTGTTAGTTGCTTGGTGATGGCCAACTTTCTGAGAGAAGGAACACAGAAGAGGTCCAGTTTGGGTAGCAAGGAGAAGAGGTAGAATTTGATGTGCAAATTATTTTTTTTTTAAGGGGCCGGCTCGGTGGCTCAGGCGGTTAGAGCTCCATGCTCCTAACTCTGAAGGCTGCCGGTTCGATTCCCACATGGGCCAGGGGCTCTCAACCACAAGGTTGCCAGTTCAATTCCTCGACTCCCTCAAGGGATGGTGGGCTCCGTCCCCTGCAACTAAGATTGAACACGGCACCTTGAGCTGAGCTGCCGCCGAGCTCCTGAATGGCTGTTGGTTGGAGTGCATCCTCTCAACCACAAGGTTGACAGTTCACCTCCCGCAAGGGATGGTGGGCTGTGCCCCCTGCAACTAGCAATGGCAACTGGACCTGGAGCTGAGCTGCACCCGACACAACTAAGACTGAAAGGACAACAACTTGGAGCTGAACGGCACCCTCCACAACTAAGATTGAAAGGACAACAACTTGACTTGGAAAACAGGCCTGGAAGTACACACTGTTCCCCAATAAAGTCCTGTTCCCTTTCCCCAATAAAATCTTAAAAAAAAAAAATTATTATTTTTTAAAACTTCAAGAATAATAAATTATTGCTTTTGTGTGTGTATATGTGTGAGAGAATAATTGTTTATTATTGTTTTAAGCTATTAACTTTTGGGGTAATTTGTCACACAGCAATAGGTAAATAACACAATGGATTTTTACCAAATTGGAAGCTTTTGTTTGATAAAATATGATTTAAAATATTAGGTTGGTGCAAAAGTAATTGCAGTTTTGGACTGTGAATTTTAAATCATTATAACTAGGTTCAAACATATCTTTATTAATCAAAATAGGAACCATTACAATCAACACATTTTTGTCAATGAGAAATAAATTTGTTTATTCTTGTAGCATAAAAATCCATGCTTTGGGATTCGACGAACTCTTGGAAAGCATTTTCTGCATCCTGCTGGTTGTGAAAGTATTTTCCCTGCAAAAAGTTGTCGAGATGCTTGAAGAAGTGGTAGTCAGTTGGCGAGAGGTCAGGTGAATATGGCGGATGAGGCAAAACCTCGTAGCCCAATTTGTTCAACTTTTGAAGCATTGGTTGTGCGACGTGTGGTTGGGCATTGTCGTGGAGAAGAATTGGGCCCTTTCTGTTGACGAATGCTGGCTGCAGGTGTTGCAGTTTTCTGTGCAGCTCATCGATTTGCTGGGCATACTTCTCAGATGTAATGGTTTTGCCAGGATTCAGAAAGCTGTAGTGGATCAGATCGGCTGCAGACCACCAAACAGTGACTATGGTCTTTTTTTTTGGTGCAAGTTTGGCTTTGGGAAGTGCTTTGGAGCTTCTTCTTGGTCCAACCACTGAGCTGGTCATCGCCAGTTGTCATATAAAATCCACGTTTCATCGCATGTCACAATCTGATCGAGAAATGGTTCGTTGTTGTTGCATAGAATAGAGAAGACGACACTTCAAAACAACGATTTTTTTTGATTTGCGGTCAGCTCAAGAGGCACCCACTTATCGAGCTTTTTCACCTTTCCAATTTGCTTCAAATGCCGAACGTCAATCGGCCATTGTCAAATTCCGATGGCTAGCCACTATGCTCCTCATCTTCAAGGCTCTCCTCTCCTTTGCAAAACTTTTTGAGCCACCATTGCATGGTACGTTCATTAGCAGTTCCTGGGCCAAATGTGTTATTGATGTTGCGAGTTGTCTCCGCTGCTTTAAGACCCATTTTGAACTCGAATAAGAAAATTGCTTAAATTTCCTTTTTGTCTAACATCATTTCCATAGTCTAAAATAAATATAAAATAAACAGCAAGTAATAAGTCATTAGCAACAGAAACATAAAGCAAGAAATGCGCATTAAAATGATGTATAACACAACCACATTTATTTAAGAACGTATTCCAATATCAATTGGCAAATTTCAACAATGCCTAAATTTCAACAAAAAGCCTAATATGTTATGTGCAAAAAACCTAATATGTTATGTGGCATATACTGTATCTAATTTAGTGAGCTTATTGTGTTACTTCAAAAAATTGGCAGTCATCCACTAAAGCAGATTAAATTTATGTACAACAAGAGGCCTAAAGAAGACATTCTAAGCCTTCTAAGATGCTGTAGACAAAGAAAACTAACTAATATGTCGTGTCCCACGCGATGAGAGTTGTGGGGAGCAAGGAGGGAGGCACAGGGTTAAGAAAAGACAGTAGCCAATAATAGATTATAAGCAGGGCCAAAGGACCCCCAGTCTCAAGGACTGGATACCCCGAATCAGGCCTATGCATTAGCTTTTATTAGTTAGGTCGGGAAGTAAAGGAGATACAGCTTGTCAATCTCAAGATCTGTGAATCCCATGCATCATAATAGGAAACTGATTCAAGCCAATCACCCTTGCCTGCAGGCAGCAGAACCGTAAGTCTCAGGATGTATGTACTTCCCTGAGGTACAAAACCTATATGCATATGACTAGATGGAGAGCACTTCATTGAGTCACTTCCTTTGCAGGTTTTGGGAAGGAATGCAGCCACAGAGGCAGAGGCTTTCCTTAGCCTGGGGAAGGTGGGGGGCTGTGCCCACCTCTATGAACCCTGTGGGTTCTCCTGTTGGTCCCCACTCGACTGAGCCTGGCTTGAGTTGTCCCCCCTGTGGGGAATCTTACTCGTCATTGGCTGACCAGCCATCTTTTGGGGGCCAGACAGGGAGACATGAGGTGCAAGCACAAAGGTGAAGCAAAGTCCCTGAAAAGATCCGTCTCACAGAATCTCCTTTCTTTAGGGGCAAGTACAATGAGACAGACGGGTAGGCTGCTGTGTGGCAACACTAATGCAAGTAGGAACCTCAAATAGAAAGCTATAACTATAAATGCTCCAAAATTGCAGTGACTAATTTGCTGTCCAGCTGCTTTTACATAGGCAACTCCATGGAACCATGCTTCAGGTGGAGTAGGAATCTTTCTAATGCCAATTGATAATGGGGACAACATAGGGTCCAGCTAGACTCTGATATAGAAATATCATCAACTGACCTTCATAAATCATAGGTCTTTATCATGGTCAAAGGAAATAATGTAGAAAAGTTTTCAGGAAGCACAAAAGAGCTATGCAAATGTATCAGGGATTATGTATCTGTCAGGAAAAGTTAGGTTTTAGTATGGTGACAAAAACTCCAAACTCTTCCAGGCTCACAACATCTAGGGTTTATCTTTTGCTCATGCTGTATGTCTATTACATGTTGGTTGTGTCTCTGTCCCTGTCATCTCACACCAGGACCCAGAGGGAGTCATGGAGAACCACACACTGGCCTTTGAAGCTACTTCCTGGATGTAACATATGTCACCTCTGCTCACATTTCATTGGCTAGAGCAGGTCACATGGCCAAACTTGACATTAAGTAGTGAGAAAATGTATTCCTCCTATATTTTTGCTTGTTCCATTGTTCTTCCTTCCTTCCCAATGTTCCAAGATTCCTTCTTTTATTATCTCCTTTTTGTTTTAATAATTTATTTTAGTTATTCTTTTAGGGTGGGCATGCTGATGACAAGTTCTCTTAATTTTCTTCCTCTAAGAATATCTTGATTTCCTCTTCATTCCTAAAGGATATTTTAAATGAACGTGGGATTCTGGGCTGATAGTTCTTTTCCTTCAGCACATGAAAATGCTGTGCTACTTTCTTCTGGCTTCCATAGCTTTTGTCATTTGAATTGCTTTCCTCCTATAGGTAATGTGTCATTTCTTGCTGCTTTCAAGATTTTTTACCTTTGTTTTTCAAGAGTTTCATTATAATGTGCCTTAATGTGGATTCGTTTGACTTTATTCTGTTTCTGGTTTGTTCAATCTCTTGAATCTGTAGGTTTATGTCTTTTGCCAAATTTAGGAAATTTTCAGCCACTATTTTTTCAAATTCTTTTTCAGGTTACTCTCCTTCTGAGACCCCAGTGACACAAATGTTAGATCTTTTGTTATAGTCATAAGTTGTCTCCATTTTGCTGTTGAGCCCATCCAGTGAACTTTTAATTTTCATTATGGAATTTTTCAGTTCTAAAAAAGAGCCCTGTTAGAGGGGTTCTTTGCTGTTGAGCAGGGATGAAAGTCTGGAATCCTCATTTAGTCATCTTTGATCCCACCTCAGGAAGGGAGAGGAGGCCTTCCAGGGGCGTTTTGTTATAGCCAGGTACCAGAGGAAGTCTAGGTTCCTCATTCAGCCCTTGCTGATTGGAGTAGGGAGGGAGCCACATTTTTTTCCATGGTGTTTGGCTGGGATAGGGCCATTATTGTCTCAGTTTTTTTCTCTTGCTAGGTTCAAATGATTATTTTTTAAATATAAAGTTAATTAAGTTCATTATAAAAAAATTAAAATATACAGAAAAGTACAAAGTATAAAGTAAAACTTCATTTCCTTCCCCATCCCTAGGCCTCTATGATTTCCTCCAAATGTTGTTCTATAGCATTCACGTAGATCCACACACATATGTATTTATGGACACATATACAATTCTCAGGTTCCCCAGTCTCTCTGTGTCTCTGCTTGGTGGCTTTCTCTAGTGCCATGCGAGCTTGCTCAGTCATTGAAGGCAGCCTAGACGTTCCAGAGAATTAATATATGCAAGGGCAACCCCGCCCACCAATGAAAGACAAGCCTTTGTGGGAGAAATGAATGTTTGTATCCTTTCCCCCAAAATTCATATGTTGAAACCCTAATCCCAAATGTGATGGGATATGGAGGTGGGGCCTTTGGGAGTTGATTAGATTTTGATGAGATTATATGGGTAGGGGCCCCATGATGGGATTAGTGCTTTTAGAAGAAGAGGAAGAGATTTCCAGACAAGATGGTGGTGTAGGTAAATGCTGTGCTTTCATCCTCTCATGACCACATTAAAATTACAACTACCCTACTGAACAACCATCATTGAGAATCACTTGAAGTCTAGCTTAACAGAAGTCCTACAACTAGAGACACACAGAAGAAATCACTTTGAGACTGGTGGGAGGGGCAGAGACATGGAATGAGCAGATTCTACACCCACGTGTGACAGTTAAAAATCAGGAGAGATATCTCAGCTGTGGAGGTCATCTCTGAGGAGCGAGGGGTCCCAGTGCTGGGATGAGAAGTCCCAAAACTTCTGGCTGAAAAAAACCAGTGGAGATTGTGGCTGAGACAGAGGGCAGCTGGAATCCCAGGCATTCTTATTAAAGGGCTTGTGCAAGGACTTACTTGCTGATGGACTCACTTTCTCTGATTTCCAGTGCTAAAGCAGCAGCTTGAAAGGTGCCAGGGACATACAGGGAGGAACTGAATTGTCTGGCTTCAAGGTAAGGGCTATTGGGGCAGCTTTTTCCCAGACAGAAATTCTGGCAGAAGCCATAGTTTCTTTGTTGAGCCCTCCCCCTACCCAGTGTGCAGATGCAGGCAGTCATCATATCTGAGTCTTCTTCAACCTGGTGGGGTGATTCCCTGAGACCCTGTCCCACCTAACGTGCAGGCCCACTCAAGCCATTTCCAGTGGCTTTTCCATATAAATGGCCTTTCTTGGCTCATGCTGTGGACTTTCCTAAAATTTCTCAAAGGTTTGCAAACCCTAAACAAACAGCATCTGGCCTCAGCATGTCCTGTACCTCTTCCTTAGCACTAGTTGTAGCCAGCCTTAGTTCACAGCTTAGCCTCTCCTAGGCACCTCCAAGCCAAGTGTGGGTGGCAGCCATGTGTGGCTTGCTTTGTGGCTCATGCCAGGTGGCTCTTACATATGCTGTCTACAAGAGGCTCACTTCAGATTGAAAGACATACACAGATGGAAAGTAAAGGGATGGAAAAAGATATTTCATGAAATTGGAAATGAAAAATAAAAATCTGGGGTAGCAATATTTATACCAGACAAAATAGACTTTAAAACAAAGGCTATAACAAGAGACAAAGAAGGACCCAGTAATCCTACTTCTGGGTATTTACCTAAAGAAACCGAAAATGCTACTTCAAAGGGACATGTGCATCCATATGCTCATTGCAGCACTATTTACAGCAGCCAAGATGTGGAGGCAGCCTGGGTGTCCATCACTGGATGAATGGATAAAGAAGAGGTGGTGGATATATACAATGGAATATTACTCAGCCATAAAAAAGAATGAAATCTTGGGGTGGCCAGATGGCTCATTTGTTTAGAGAGCGAGCTCTGAACAACAGGGTTGCTGGTTCAATTCCCACATGGGATGGTGGGCTGTGCCCCCTTAAATTAAGATTGAAAACGGCGACTGGACTTGAAGCTGAGCTGCGCCTTCTACAACTAGATTGAAGGACAGTGACTTGGAGCTGATGGGCCCTGAAGAAACACACTGTTCCCTAATATTCCCCAGTAAAATTAAAAGGAAACACAACATTTCTTTCTTTCAGGAAGTGAAAGGACTTCTCTTATTAAAAAAAAAAAAAAAAAAAAAAAAAAGGGCTGGCCTGGTGGCTCAGGCAGTTGGAGCTCTGTGCTCCTAATGCCGAAGGCTACTAGTTCGATTCCCACATGGGCCAGTGGTCTCTCCACCACAAGGTTGCCGGTTCGACTCTTCAAATCCCACGGGGGATGGTGGACTCTGCCCCCTGCAAATAAGATTGAACACAGCACCTTGAACTGAGCTGCGGCTGAGCTCACAGATGGCTCAGTTGGTTGGAGCACAGGCTCCCAACCACAAGGTTGTCGGTTTGACTCCTCGAATCCTGCAACTAAGATTGAACATGGCACCTTGAGCTGAGCTGCTGCTGAGGTCCAGATGGCTCAGTTGGTTGGAGCGCATCCTCTCAACCACAAGGTTGCCAGTTCAACTCCCACAAGGGATGGTGGGCTGCGCCCCCTGCAACTAACAACAGCAACTGGAACTGGAGCTGAACTGCGCCCTCCACAACTACGATTGAAAGGACAACAACTTGATTTGGAAAAAATCCTGGAAATATACACTGCTCCTCAACAAAGCCCTGATTAAAAAAAAAAAATGAAAAAAAAGAAGAAAGAAATCTTGCCATCTGCAACAACATGGATGGACCTGGATTGAGGATATTGTGCTCAGTGGAGTAAGTCAGACAGAGAAAGATAACTGCCACATGACTTCCCTTATATGTGGAATCTGAAGAACAAAATAAACTAACAACCAAAGCAGAAACAAACTCATGGATACAGAGAACAAACTGATGGTTGCCAGATGGAAGGGGAGTTGAGAGGATGGGTGAAAAAGGGGAAGGAATTAAGAAGTACAATTAGTAGTTATAAAATAGTCATGGAGATGTAAAGTACAGCATATGAAATATAGTCAATAATATTGTAATAACTGTGTATAGAGTCCTGTAGATACTAGATTTATCAGGGTGATCACCTCATAAGTTATATAAACGTCTACTCACTTTGTTGACACCTGAAATTAATATAATATTGTATGTCAACTGAAATTGAAAAATACAAAAATTATTTTAAAAATATACAAATAAAAAAAGAAAGAAAGAAAGAAAAAAGAAAAAGAAGAAAAGGAAGAGACCAGAGCTCTCAAGCTCTCTCTCCCCAATATGAGGATACAGCAAGAAGGCTGTGAAGCAGGAAGATTGTTCTTATCAGACACCAGATCTGCTGGCATCTTGATCTTGAACTTCCCAGTCTCTAGAACTGTGAGAAAGAAACGTTTGCTGTGGAAGCCACCAGTTCGTGGTATTTTGCTATTGCATCCCAAACTGACTATGACAGTGGGTGAAACTTCTCCATCCCTTGGGGGGACAAGTCTGAGGAGCGTTCTATAGAGCTCCTTTGTCCCAACACTTATCAATATACACTGTATTGGCGCTTTTTCCTTCCCCATCTCACTCCTCCCAGCCCTTCACTTGTGCTTCCTGGGCTCCCCCAAATAAACTATTTTTCTCAAGTCCTTGTCTCAGGGTATGCTACTGGAGAAACGTAAATGAAAACAACCACATTTTTTTGTGGGCTATTCACCCCTATTAATGAACATTTAACTGTCTTTCTTTCCTTTTCTTTCTTTCTTTCATTTCAAACAAGGTAATGGAAACCCTGTACAAATTTTTGCAACCTGTACAAATATATCCATCAGTAGGATAAATATCTAGAGGTAGAACTGCTGGGTAAAATTATTATGCATAATTATTAGGTTGGTGCAAAAGTAATTGCGGCTTAAAAGGTTAAAAACAATAGCAAAAACAGCAATTATTTTTGCACCAACCTAATAACATTTTCATAGACACTGCCATTTCCTTAAAAAACTTGTGTATGCTTCTTTGGGGAAAATTCTACACATTCTCACCTCAATTCTTGGTTCTGTCATGTAAATTCTCCTTGGCCTTTCCCCCAGGTGCCTGCCCTAGGACCTCCTGACTTTGTGACCCCCTCCCCCATCTCAGTAACCCAGAGCCCCACTTCTAACTTCCTTGCACTGGATCTTGAGGGTGGGGAGGTTTCTGGCCTTTTACAGGGTTCCATCACCACAGGTTTCCTTGGGAGACTCCCGAAGGCCCAGGTTTAGTTTAGCCCTGCTGTGAGGGCTGGAACTTGAGTAATGTAGAAAACGTTTTAGAAGAAATACAATTCTCATGGACTTGACTTAAATTATTTTTATTACTTAAATATGTGCAAACCATGTGCAAACAAACACAGCTAACTTAAGCAGTTATAAACATAAGCAGTTATAAAACCAAAACAGAGTAGCAATAAATAACACACAAAAGTAGAAAGGCAGTTTAAACCAATAGTCATTTGACGTGATGAACAGCTGTTTTTCTGAAACGCAGTTGCCACTGGCAACATGCACACCTATGGTCTAATGCAAGTTCTTTTGAATCTAACACAATATTCCACTGTGTGCCTGGTGATGACTCAATTTTCCCCCTACTTGTTTATTCAAATTACTAAGAAATCTTTGTCAGTACATGTCCACTGGATTTCGCTTGGTAGAAATGCAACCCAGACAATTAAAGAAGTGCTAACTTGACTATTCAGAGGTAAGACGACTGAGTGCAGGCACATGCACGCAGGGCCGAGATCAGTTACACGTGATCCAGAGCAAGCTTATGATGCTTTTGAAAAACTACCAATGAAACGAAAACATGGAATTTAATAATTTTCACAGGGCACTCATGGGTCCTAAGGAGCCCAGGGACCTCAGTTTGAGAAACACTGTCCTAGCACTGGCCTTGGCCTCCAGTGTGACCTGGAGCCAATCCAATCTTTTGCCATTGTTGGCTCACTGTACATGCTTCCTACACAAACAAGAAGGATTTGGGCCACCACTACTCTTGGGAGATGATGGAAGTTAGAGGATTTTTAAGGACTAACAGGAAGGGATAAAATTTATCGTAGACCTGTAGATTTGGGAAAATAATGACAGCTATGACCCTCCAATCTAGCTTTGGCTTTGGAATCAAAAGGACTCAGGTTTGAATTCTAGATCGCCAGTTGCTGTGTGTCTGTGGGCTCATTACTGGACTTCTCTAATCCTCAGTTTATGCCCTTGTAAAAGTGGGCTTATTTTAAAATGCCACTTCACAGAGCTGCGGTGAGGGTCAAATGAGGCGATTAGGGAAAGTGCTAAGGGCACAGCCCCGCATCTAGCAATCCAGTACTCAGTTGCCATCATCAGGAAGAGGCCAAGGGCAGTTGAGAATGCCACAGGCATTTGGCAAAGGACAATAGGAAAGAGAAAGTGGAGATTCTAAGATTCTGTCTGTAAATTACAACATTTCTGATATGTGCCTATCAGGATATTTCACCTTAATGAGCCCTGTAGCTACCCTAAGCTTCCACTAAGCCTTTCTTATTTCTCCCCCTCCATCTGCCCCCCAGCGGCTCTTCCCCACCCTTCCACCACAGACCTGAATCTCCCTCCAGGCTCTCATTTCCTTCTGCAGTGGTGCCGGTCACCTGTGCAGCAAGCGCCCCCCAGTGTCTTTCCTGGTCATTGCAGGGACCATGAGGCCCACAAAAGACTGATGAAAGGTGGGGTTTGCGAGGAAGGGTAGGACTCAGGAGGCCGTTCTGTCTCCCCCTTCTAGGGAAGAGTAAGGAGGAGGGTCTAGGAGAAGTTCTGGGTGGGAAGCAGAAACTTGCCATAGATCTTTTTATGAAGTGCCCTCCCCCACCCAACTCAGAGGCCCTAGAGAGACGACCGAATGATAGGTGAAAATACCAGGAAAACACCTAGCATGTGCACAGCTTTCCTGTAGGAGCTTCCCGTTTCCTCTCGGCATTACTGGCTGAGGGGCTGGGGGAACACACCGGGCAGATGTGGACAGGATTAAGATGGATTAACTCCTCCCCCCTCAGCTGCTGCTCTGCTTTGTGCACCCAACACTGCCACCAGAAACCACTTTGAAAATAACATAAATCTAGTCACACCATTTCCCAGCGCAAACCCCAAGGCCCTTCCTGCTCACCTTCAGAATAAGCCGAACTACTAATGAGATCCCCTCACCTCACCTTTCCGGGTTTACTCACCTGGACAGACCCTGTGCTCCAGTCCACCGCACGTCTACGTAGCCGCGCTCAGGCCTCCCTGCTGCTGTCCCCTCCCATCTGCAGTTGGCGTTCTGCATCCTCTCCCCTCGGGGGCTGTGACAGGCATCCGCACTGCTCCCTCCCTGCCCCGCCCCTCCACGCCCAATCAGTCATCTTTGGCTTTGGGGGATCCTATTTTGCAAACCAAGAAATGGAGTACTTTGTCTGACAAGGACATTTATACTTCAGAGGGGACAGGTCAGAGTAGTATGTTTAAAATTGGGGCTGTTCTTGAAAACTGAAGGGGGCTTCTGGTCTCGGGTACTTTCTGTGGCCACTGGTACAATCGGGAGCAACCAACTAAGAAACTGGTATTTTGGTTCTCCCCACAGTACAAAATCCCGAAAGATGGAAGTGAATAGTTAGGGACCCAGGAGGTGAGGTCCCTAAAGGACCACCCGTCAATTCTAATCTCTCTTCTCCCACCTCATGACTGTCTGTCCCTTTTGCTTGGACCCTCCCCCTCGGCCGGACCAAACTCCCATTCCAGCACAGCTTTCCCCCTAGCTGCCTTTCTTTATCTCCCTTTGTTCGGGGGCTCTTTGTCTGCAGTCTCCCTCTGGTTCAGTTTCCCAGTCCTCGGCCTCCCCTCCCTTTCTCCCCGGCCAGACTGCTCCCTCCCTCTCTGCGGGGGCCGGGAGGCTCGGCGAGGGGAGCCGGGCTGGGTTGCCATGGTCACATTGAAGCTGGGGCAGCTGGCCCGGGCAGCTGCTCCCGGCCCCCGAAGGGCGGACAAAGCCAGGCGGCCTTGGCAGTTTCAGACTTGGAACCCCAAAGGCCTGAGACTGGGGGGCTGGGACCCAGAATTGAGCTGGAGGTGAGAAGAAGGAAGCCAGAGCTGAACTGTGAGGGCAGGAGTGGGGACTTAGCTGGGCCCTCCCCTCGAGGGAGGGACCAGGCAGTCCACGCTCTAGGTGCGGTGGGAGGAGGGGAGCTTGGCAGGCCTGGCAGGGAGGAGGGGAAGGATGGAGAATAGAGTTTCACACTGTGGGCTGAGGGTCTAGGATGTCCCCAGGGGTAGGTCTGCAGCCTCTGTGTCCTGATGCCCAGAAATAGGTTTCATTCCGTCTTTTACCTCTGTCCCCCCTCCCCCCCCCCAGGTCTGTGTCACAGTTGCCCCGTCCCTTTTTAGCCTCTTACTCTTCTCATCTCCCCGTGTCCCTGTGTTCTAACCCCTGGGTCCCAGTCTTCCTACTCTTCCCCCATCTTTCGGTTTCACTGCAAACCTTTCTTCTGTTCTCTGTCCTTGTTTCTTATACCCTCGGTCTGTCTGTTCACTGCTCAGGGATCTTCACTTTTCTGCCCTGCTCTCCAAGTGTCCCCACCCTTTCCCCTGCCTCCACTCAGTTCACTCTGCTCCGTCCAGCACTTTCCTCCGCAGACCTCGGCTTCATCTCCTTTCCCTCTCCTCTCTGAGCTCAGCTCATCCTTGACCTCACTGTATCTCCTGCCTGTCTGAGTCCTATCGCCACTGTCCCAGCTTTCTCCATGCCCCAGGCCACCCACATCTTTCAGTGGCATCTTTCTCCTCCTTCCACTCGTGGGCCTCAGTTTCCCATTTGTGCCCAGGACTGACTCATGCCCAGGGCTTTGTCTACCCTCTCACCCTGCCCACCACCAGCCAGTTCTCACACTCCCCAGCTGCTGACCCAGCTCGCTTGTCCCAGAGGCAGCTGTACTTCCAGGGAAGGGGACTGCAGCCCTTGGGGGGCTCATATGGTTCATCCTCCCTCTCACTGGTCCTGCTGGGCATCCTTGCCCTGGCCAGGTGGTCTGTAGGCCCGAAGCTATTCTCTCCTACATACCTCTCCTCACATTTTTTTCCCCACTTGTTTCCCCTCCTCTCTGGTGGAAGCCTGCATGGGAGGGCATGGATGGGGGAGGGGAGAGTCATTGGGGGCTCAGGAGGACACAGGGCCTCTGGAGTTGGGAGTGACACAGGAGATGTGGTGTGGGCTCTGGATAGGTGGGTGGACATTTGGTCTTGGTGCTGCTCTGGGGCCCTGGGATGGCTGGGGTTTCCCTCACTGGCCCCTGGGAATCTCGGCTCCGAGCCCCGCATTCCGGTCGGCTCCAGCCCCTTTCCACTGTCACTTGACTCCGCGGGGCCCCAGTCCTGCATCCCTGCCACTCCTCTAGCCCTGGGCGGGTTGAGGTGGGCATCACCGATTAGGAATTTCTCCTGGGGGCGCCATAGGGGGCAAGGGTTTCAAGATTTTATGGTTAACTCTACTATTCGTAATGGGCCCCTCTGTCTGGCACAGCCATGCCACCTGGCCCGGGTCAGCGTGGGCCTGGGGTGTGGAATCTCCCACCGGAGTGTAAGAGCTGCCCAGGTGAGGTTACTAGGGACACCCTGGCCCCACCCCCAGTATGACTCCACCCACTGCCCAGCCTCTCCCGGCCCAGATTCCCCAGCGACCATACCGTGTCCGGAGGGTAGGTGCTCTGGGGGAACCCTGGGGTTTGGTCAGAGGGGGACGATGGGAAGAGGCAATTCTCTGAGTGATCCTGGGCTGTCTGTTAGTGAGTCCCTTAGCAGGTGGGAACCCTTAGATTTGTGTGTTGTCTCCTGGGTTGGAGCTCGTGCCCATCTGTGCCTTGGCTCTCCCAGGGGCCAGCCTCTTCCTGGTGATCTTTTGTCTGGGTGGGACTTTGTGTTTCTTTCTTGGGACTGGTGTCTGGAACTGCACGTGAGGTGAGTTTATATCTGCTGTGAGGTGCAATGGGGTGGAGCTATGCAATGGAGAGAGCTTACTGTGCTGGTGACATTAGGGGTCTGCAGGTGGGGTTTGGAGAGGTGGGCCGCGGGAGTGCCCAGTGCACTGAGCACCTCCCAGCACAGCTCTCTGTCTGACCCACCCCACGCAACAGCTCGCTGTCTGTTGGATTTGTTTACCCAGTCTCCTTGTGTCTGCTTTTCTCTTTGCGCTGTCCCCCTCCTCCCCACCACTCATCTTGTCGAGGTCTATTCTTGCCATTGATCAGAACCTCCAACCCCACCAGGTCCAGAGCTGGCTGGGCCCGAGGGAGACTTGCCCTGAGGAGGACTGCTGGGCCTTGAGCAGGGAGCCCAGGGCACCAGGGTCTGGGAGCCTGGACTCCAGTAGAGTTGAGGGGAGTAACTGGAAGGCGGAAGTAGAGAGAGGAAGGGGCTAGCCGAGAGGTGCAGGCCAGTCAGGCTCTGGAGCAATGGAGGTTGGGGTGTAGAGTACCAGAGGCCCAGAGGGTGCCGGAAAGAAGCAAAGATTGGTATGAAAAGTGGGTCTGGAGGGCTTGGGGGGCTTGTTGGACAGGTGAACCCTGCTCCCTTCCCCCATTCACACTCCTGCTGCTGGGCTGGGCCCGGAGCCTGTGGGAACCTGCTCCTTCCCGGTGCCCTGGGGCTGCTCCCCTTCACCTCCCTCTCCAGGAACTGAGCCCAGAAAAGGAGGAGTAGGAAGGGGGGTCATCCCCTCACGGGGCCTGGGTGTGTGGGAGGCCCCAAGCCGGGCTGCAGCCGGCCACCGAGGCCTCAGCTCAGCGGGTCTCTCTTGTGGGAAACCTGGAGGGGTGGGTGAAGGGAGCTGTGGACACCGCACCGCGGGAGGGGACCGCAGGGTGGTTACCAGGGAGGCTGGGCCTGGGGATGTGGGTGGGCGGGGCGCGGCGGGGCCGAGCGGAGCGCGGGGCTGGTGGGCGGCGCCGGGCGTGGGAGCGGCGGGGCGGCGGGGCTACCGCTCCGGGAGGGGCAGGGAGGGCCGCGGCGGGAGCGCGCCGAGCAGGGGGAGCCGGCAGGGAAGAGGAAGGGGGGCCAGGCGAGGGAGGCGGCGCCTGGGCCAGAGCCGCCCAGCCCTGGCTCCTCTCCCCGGAACAGGCCCCCGACAGCTGCTCTGGGAGCCGCCGCCGACACCCGAGCCCCGCCGGCGCCTCCACTCCCGTTCCCGGCTCCCGCCGCCTCCCCTCCCCTCGCCGGGACGCCGCCACCGCGGCCGCACTCCGGGGCCGGACGGCTGGGTCGTGTGAAGAACGATGAGAGGTAGGGAGAACGGCGGAGGAGCCTGCGGGGCGGAGGGGCGAGCGCGGCGGCCGGAGGGCGGGGGGCCGACCCGAGAGGCGAGACGTTCCCGGCTGCACTTGGTTGCCCAGCTCCTCAAGTCCGTCCCTGCGCGCCTCCCCGGTGCTCTGGCTTACTGTCTGCAAATGCAGGAACCGCCTGACCTCGGGAAAGTGTGTTCCAGCTTTGAGGAAGGACCTCCCTTACTCAGTATGGAAGACAGGTGCTCTTATGTGGCCGCACTGAATCATCTCCTCCTCCCTCGGAGAAGTGGGCCCGCCCTCCCACCTGGCCAGTCCCTGCGGCCTCCACCCAACCCGCTCCCCGTTGGGCAACCTGACCAATGCCCAGCAGAGAGGGACTGGCAGCCTGGCCTGCCAGTGGCAGCTCAGCCACAGTGGGTGGCCAGCTGGTTCTGCCGAGAGATGAGCACCACCCTCAGTGTCCCGACCCCCGCGCCCTATCCCCAGCCTTCACCCCACAGGTCCCCTGCTGGCTGGACATTCCTTTTCAGCACCTCCACCCCAGCCAGAGTCTGGTGCTCAGACTCACTGTTGCTGAGGGCACGTAGGCGTGTCCAGACGTGAGTGGTAGAGTGGAGACAGGTGAAAGCAGGATGGGGGCTGGATGGCTCACCCTTACTGCTACTCCAGCGTCCAAGTTCCCACCCCCTGACTTCTTTCTGGCTTGGTCACTGTGTGTGTTAGGTGATGGGCCCCAGTTCTATGGGGATCCTGCCCTCTAGGGCCAGAGTGTGTGTGTCTTCCACAGTCCTCTGATCGCAGGAGCATGTGGTGTCTGTCATTTCATGTTCACAGGTGTCTGAAGATGGTTCTTCACTAAGTGATAGGCTTGGACTTTAAAGAAGACCAAGGTGTGGATGGAGCGGACGTGTGTATGAGCGTCTGTGTTTGCCCTGGCTGGGTGGGAGTCTACCTGTGTAATGGGTTCATGTGGATGTCACACATGTCTGTTACTGAAAGCCTAGGGCAGGTTGTCTGTGAGACACAGAGGTGTGTGCTACAGCTATCCTGTGTTCACAGCAGGCTCTGTAAGTCCGCGAGTCTGACCATGTGTGTGCATGTGTTTGTGTATATACACAGCTGTGCGGGTGTTGTCCGTGGTGGGGTAGGGGTGTGGGTTGGGCGAGGAGGTGAAGGACCTGCCTCAGTGTCTGGCCCCTGGTGTGTAATTGGTTATAATGGGGCAGGGTGGGCTGGGGTTGGGGTAGGTCTTCTGAATGGGGGTGTCAGAGGATTGCCCCAGGCAGCTGTGCGGTTCTCTGCTGGGCTCTGTGCTGCTCTATTTACCTCTTGCTTTGTGTTTCTCGCCCTGCCTCCCCCTGCCTCCTATCCTCTGCCTGTCTTTGTATCTGTGCCCGGGCTCCTCTTGCTCTGTCTGGCTCTGATGACTCATCCCGGATAGGCATGAAGGTTACTCAGGGGAACAAGGGCCCGCTGTTCCCCACAGTGGTGGGGGTGGAGAGTGGCACCCAGGAATTCCAGGCCCCTGGTCCTGGCTCCTGGACCCCCAAGGGACCAGGCATGTTGCCTCCGGTTCTAGCTCTCCTTTGATAGCAGGATGCCCCCCGCAACTCAGCCCGCTCAGCTGCTGCTTCAGAGCTGTGGGGTCTCAGCTGCCTCTTACATTCCTGCCCTAGAGCATTGTGGGAGCAGCTGGAGGAGGACAAAGGGATGGGGGAGTATCCCCCCACTCCTACCTCCTGGGGTGACCTGGCTTCTCAGTCTTTAGACCCGCCCTCATCTCCAAGGCAACTCAGCCTTTTCCTCTGCCCTGGGCTCTTCCTTCAGAGGCAGCCCCCTTCAGAAAGTGGGAACTGGGGGGACAGGTGGTCTGGTCTTAGGAAGGGAAGGCAGGGCAGGGAGAGCTGGGGTATGAGGGGTGGAGCTAGGGATCCCTCAGGATTCCAGGGTCTGGAGGAGAGGATAGGTCAGAACAGCTTTTCCTGCACTGGGCTGGGGAGGGTAGTACCCCGGTTCACAAGGAGGTTTCAGTTGGAAAGGTCTTAAGTCAGAGGAAAGCTGCTTGGTCCCCAGTGAGGAAGAGCAGGGGTTTTCAAACATTCATGGGCACAGATCACTGGGGGATTGTGTTAAAATACAGATTCTGACTAAGCAGGTCTCGGGTGGGCCTGAGACCCTAAATTTCTCCCAAGCTCCCAGGTGCTGCCTAGGTGGCTGGTAGAGGGACCACACTGGGCCTAGCAGGGCTACAGGGGACCATGAGGTTGGAAGGAGTTGGGGTCTCCCACTTGTCTTTGAATTCTGGGCACCTAGGTGGGCAGCGTTTAGCCCAGTGTCTGGCACATGGGAAGCATTCTAAAAATATAGCTGATGCTGTCACACAACTCCCATTGTCATTTTACTGCTGTTATCCCCAAAGTTGCCCATTCTGTCTCTCTGTCTACTATTGCTGGTTGTGACCCGGTCTCCCTGATTGCCCTTTAACTTACCCCCCTACCCACTTTGTCCCTTACAGAGATGCTGCCCCCACCTCCCTAGGCCCGAGGGATCAGGAACTATGGGGCTAGGGGCCCTCTCATCTCCGCTACTGCTGCTGTTCCTGGTGGCAACTGGAGATGCTGATATGAAGGGACATTTTGACCCTGGTGAGGAGACTGGCTCCTGGGTCCCTGAGGGGTGGGGCTTGGGAGACAGAGAGTCAGGCGCCTTGACCCTCTATGTGCCTGTATTCACCCAGCCAAGTGCCGCTATGCCCTGGGCATGCAGGACCGGACCATCCCGGATGGGGACATCTCTGCCTCCAGCTCTTGGTCAGACTCTACCGCTGCTCGCCACAGCAGGTATCTGGCATAGCGGGGCTGCCCTGGAGGGAACTCCTGGGGCCTCTATTCCAACCCCTCTGCTCAAGCCAGGTGGCTTCCGAGAGGGCCAATGCCAAGGAAACCCCCACAGTCCTGGGGGCGGGCTTCAAATACTAGAGCCAGAGGCAGACCCAGGGCCAGATGTTCCCCGTGACCTTCTGCCTCCTCCTAGGCTGGAGAGCAGCGACGGGGATGGGGCATGGTGCCCTGCAGGGCCCGTCTTTCCCAAGGAGGAGGAGTACCTGCAGGTGGACCTGCGGCGGCTGCACCTGGTAGCTCTGGTGGGCACCCAGGGGCGGCATGCTGGGGGCCTGGGCAAGGAGTTCTCTCCCAGTTACCGGCTGCGGTACTCCCGGGATGGCCACCGCTGGATGGACTGGAGGGACCGCTGGGGTCAGGAGGTGAGGCTGAGAGGGTAACACCTGGGAAGGGTAGCTCTCCTCTCCTCTAGCGGCACATGAAATGCCACCTATCCACTGACAGTTCTCCAGTTCAGACCCTCTCCTGCCCTTGAGCTCCAGGTAGTGATGCACACCTGACCAGGCGCTGGACCTTTCCATCTGCATGTCTATGAGTGTCTGGAACTTGCCCTCAACTTCCCCAGCTGAACTGGAGTCCCATTCCCATCCCAAGCCTGTTCCACCCCCAGTGTTCTCAGCTCAGGAAATGGTGCCACCATTTGCCCAGTTGTCCAGGTCATGAGCTAAGATGATAGCTCTGATTCCTCTTGTTCTCTCACCTGCTACTTCCAGTGCCTTAGCAAGTCCAGTCTGTTACCTCCACGATGTGTCCTGAATCCAACCACTTCCACCATCCCCGCCACCCTCCCTTCTTAGATGAAGGCCGGCTGTAGTCTCCACACTGTTCTCCCTGCTTCTGCCCTTTCCTGCCTAGGGTCTCACCCCAGAGGCTACATCCAGTGTACCTTAGAAAATGTGAGACAGGTGCCTCACATCTGACTCACAGCCCTCAGTGGCTCCCCACTCTGCCAGAATGAAAGCTGAGCTCCTTCTTTAGTCCGAAGCTGGGCCTGCCGTGTCCCTTGCTGCATCCCTTCCTTCTGCCTCCTGTTCTTGCCCCACTGGGACCACGCTGGTTTTCTTGCTGTTCCCGGGACAAGCTAGGGCTCATCCCACAGCTGCGGGACAATTTCACTTGCTGTTCTCTGTGCCTGGAAAGCCCCCATGTCCACAGGTTCTTCCTCACTCCACTCAGTGTCGCCCTCTACCCCCACCCCCCATGGCACCTCCTCAGAGAGCCTTTTCTGACCTCCCCCTGCTGCTCTGGCCCACATCCGGCCTCTTGTTCTTCACAGCTGCTTCTTCTGGGGGACTGTCTTATAGGGGAAAGGCTGGTGCTCACCACTGAGACAAATGTGCCTTGGGGCACAGAGGGCTCTGGGCCAATGCCTGTGGAGTGAACAGGGGGTGGGGGAAGCCTGAAGCTGGGGTGCAGAGCTGTGAGGACTGGGTGGAATCTGGCACAGTGGGATAAGTGGCTTTGAGAGAAATGGATGGAGCCAGGCAAGAAGTGGGAGAGCTGACACTGGAGTGGGAGAACAGACCATCAGCTGAGAGTGGTGTCAGAGGTCTGTGCTGCAGCTCCTCGATTTCCAAATGCCTGGCAACCCCACAGCCTGTGTGCTTGGCGCCCCCCTTCTTGGGTCTCTGTGTGGCTGTTGTGGGCTGGGCCCGGGAGCAGCTGGTGATGAGGAAGTTAAATCTGACCGGGAGCCTTTCCCACGCATCTACCCTGTTTCCTGGCCCACAGGTGATCTTAGGTAATGAGGACCCTGGGGGAGTGGTGCTGAAGGACCTGGGGCCACCCATGGTGGCCCGACTGGTTCGCTTCTACCCTCGGGCTGACCGGGTCATGAGTGTCTGTCTGCGGGTGGAGCTCTATGGCTGTCTCTGGAAGGGTGAGTTGTTCAGGGTTCTTGCCCCTGATAATTCGTTTCCTGTCCTGGGGAGAGGGGCACGGGCTTGGGGAGAGGGACATCCAAGATCCTCTTTCTCCTGTTGGGAAGCGGTCACTGAGTGAGGAGGAGACTGGCCCGCATTGTGTCTTCCATGCCAGTGTGTCTGTGGGGGGTGGTACGAGAAAGGGGACTGGTGCAGGGGTGGGGGACAGAGGCTGGGATCTCTTACACCCCTCCTCCACCCTGCCCCAGATGGACTCCTGTCTTACACGGCCCCCGTGGGGCAGACGATGTACTTAGCTGAAGCCGTGCCCCTCAACGACTCCACCTACGATGGACACACCACACACACAGTTGGCGGGTGAAAACAGCAGGCTTTGCAGGACACGGAGCCTGGGATGGGAGGGAGGACCAAGTGGGTGGGGTGGGGGTTGGTATTTCTGGTCTGTGACATGGAAGAATGGGGGGAGGGGGGTGGATTAGATGGGGCCTCAAGGGACAGAAGCAGTATTGAAAGGTAACAAGGCAACCACTAGCTCATGTGATGCTTTGTATGAATTAGAAGAAGGTACCCCTTTGCTAACACATCTGTTGGAAATTGTCACAATAAATACCACACCATAGGGTAACTGGTGTGTGCTTTGTGCAGCATGTGACTCAGAGTACCCATCATAGTCTTGGGGGTGGGAAGAGAGCGGCATGAGGTGGGCCAGGCCACTGCCCGGGTCGGGGTTGCAGAGCACCTGGACAGGCGACACTTCCTTCTCTTCCAACATCCACTTCCTCGGCCCCTCCTCTTTAGGCTGCAGTATGGAGGTCTGGGCCAGCTGGCAGATGGTGTGGTGGGGCTGGATGACTTTCGGAAGAGCCAGGAGCTGCGGGTCTGGCCAGGCTATGACTACGTGGGTTGGAGCAACCTCAGCTTCCCCAGCAGCTATGTGGAGATGGAGTTTGAGTTCGACCGACTCAGGGCCTTCCAGGCCATGCAGGTAAGTGTAGCCAGCTCCCAGGCAGGGCTCTGAGACCAGGGAGGGTGGCCCTGGGGAGCTCACCTGGCTCTCCTGGCCTTGACCTTGTGTCCCTCCTTCCCTTCATCCAGGTTCACTGTAACAACATGCACACCCTGGGAGCCCGCCTGCCTGGTGGAGTGGAGTGTCGTTTCAAGAGGGGCCCGGCCATGGCCTGGGAGGGCGAGCCGGTGCGCCATGCCCTGGGGGGCAGCCTGGGGGACCCCAGAGCCCGAGCTGTGTCAGTGCCACTGGGCAGCCGCGTGGCCCGCTTTCTGCAGTGCCGCTTCCTCTTTGCTGGGCCTTGGTTGCTCTTCAGTGAGATCTCCTTCATCTCTGGTAAGCCCCTGATGTGGGCTCAGTGCCCAGCCTCTGCCACCCTTCAGTGCTCCAAGGTACCCAGCCCTGACCCCATATCTACCTATTACCCGTGAGACTTCCTAAGCCATTTGGAGCCCTTCCTCCCCCTTCTCCCTCATCTGTTTCTGTCTTTTCTTTATGAGCCTCTCACGCAGCACTGATGTTGAACGACTATGACAGTGCTGCCTATTAAAATATTGAAATACTGTGCGCAGGTTGGGAAATAGCCTCTTCTCTAAGCCTCCTGATACCAGGGTCCCCGCCCTGCCCTCCACACCACCTCCCGCCCTACATCTCCCCACAGTCCAGCAACTGAAAGGTTAACGTGCACCACAGTCAGGCACCTCCAGACCCCTAGGATCCTATTCACACACCCCTTCTGATTGGCTGGGACACGTGTTGAGTATCAACCCTGCTCCCACTCCTCGCGGGTGACTGAGTTCCCTGGGTCTCCTGCAGTATGTCTCCCTGCGTCTCTCCTCCTGTCTGACTCCCTGTCTTCTCTTCCTTCTCCCCAGATGCGGTGAATGACTCCTCACCGGCGCTGGGGGGAACCTTCCCACCAGCCCCCTGGTGGCCACCTGGCCCACCTCCCACCAACTTCAGCAGCTTGGGTGAGCAGCCCTGGGGCCTCCTCCCTCCTCCGGGTGGGTCCTGTGCCGCCGCTTCTCCCTGGGCACCCTCCAGCTTGGGTGAGAAGCCTCCTGCCGTCCTGACCCCCCTGCCTCCGCCAGAGCTGGAGCCCAGGGGCCAGCAGCCCGTGGCCAAAGCCGAGGGGAGCCCGACGGCCATCCTCATCGGCTGCCTGGTGGCCATCATCCTGCTGTTGCTGCTCATCATCGCCCTCATGCTCTGGCGGCTGCACTGGCGGAGGCTCCTTGGCAAGGTGGGCGGGGCAAAGTGGGCGGGGCAAGGTGGGCGGGCCACGTGCCTGCAGAGTTGGGGTCCCTGGGGACCCGGAGAACAACCTAACTAGAGTAGTTGGGGGAGGGCATAGTAAAGAGACTACTTATAAAAGTGAGGGTGGAGCGCATGGAAATCAAGAGTAGTGCAGTTCCCCAGGGCTAGACACCACAGAGCAGTCACCATCAGGCACCAGGGGACATCATCCACGAGGACTTGAGAGGAGGCCGCATTTACCAGAATCCGGGAGCGAGTCTATGGAGAGGGCGCCTCCCGGGGGCGGCAGACTTGGGTTCAGGAATGCAACTGGCCTGAGTCCACCCCTCAGAGAGGGGCTGGGAGAATAATCACCCTGATGTCACTTGCCACCCCCACTTTCCACCATCACTTTGCATCAGCCCTCCAAGCTCCTGCTGGGGCTCCTCTCTGGCCAGCCCAGACCCCACCTGTGGATGCAGTCCACACTGGTCAGCCCCTTGGGACAGCAGCTGTGTGGGAAAAGGTGGAGATTGGAGCTGGAGGAGTGAGAAGTCTGGCACCCCCCAAACCCGTAGCTTTTGGGTGCTAATCCCTGGTGGTGACGAGCATTATTATGGACCAGTCAGATTTGGGTGTGATTCCATCGTGGGATATCATGGAATTCACTTAAATGCTCTTGATCCTGTTTCTTTACCTGTGAAGTGAATAGTAGATACAACTGCAGGACTGTTGTGAGGACCGAAGGAGAGAACATGAGTATAGCATTTCACAAAGAGCTGGGATGTACGTGTTAAGCAGTAACACAGGTCACATTTTACCTTCCCCATGACAAGGCTGAGCGTCGGGTATTAGAAGAGGAGCTGACGGTTCATCTCTCTGTCCCTGGGGACACCATCCTCATCAACAACCGTCCAGGCCCTCGAGAACCACCCCCTTATCAGGAGCCCCGGCCTCGTGGGAATCCACCCCACTCTGCTCCCAGTGTCCCCAACGGCTCTGGTAAGACCTGCCTTGTTCCAGTTCTACCTCACTTCTCTGCCTGTTTTCTTATTGTGTTCCTTTCCCATTCCTTTCCTATTCCCTTCTTTTCCTGTTCTTCCCCAGTTTCAACTCATTTTATATCTGTGCCCCTGGTCACCACCCACAATATCATTCCATGTCCCTACCATATAATCTCCCTCAAGAATTTCCCATGTATTACCCATAATCCCCAGGGTCTCATCCTGTCTCTATGTCCTATCTTCTCTGTTGTGCCCTCTCATTGTGTCTTCCTGGCCCCTCTCCTTTCTCCTAGACTCACTATGTTCCTTCCTTCCTTCCTTCCACCCATCCATCCATCCATCCATCCATCCATCCATTTATCCACCTATCATGCATCCATCTATCTATATTCACACATCATTCATTCATTCATCATGTATCTATCATTTATCCATCCATCCATCCATCCATCATCTGTCCATCCATCTATCCATTCATTTATCCTATCCATCATCTATTCGTCCATCCATCCATCCATCTAACCATTCATCCATCACCCACCTATCCATCCACCTATCCATATATATTCATATATCCATTCATCCAACCATCCATTAATTTATCATCCATTCATCATCTATTCATTTATCCAGCCATCAGTCTATCCATCCATTCGTTATCCATCTAGCTACCCAGCACTTTTCAGATCCTTGTTTTATCCTGTCTCTCTTAGTGCATTTGTTCCTGTCAGCCCTGGTCTTGCCCTATTCCTGATCTCCCTGTCTGTCTAGCCTTGAGTCTCATCCCTTCCCCGTGTCTCCCCCCCTCCTTCTCCCGACAGCGTTGCTGCTCTCCAATCCGGCCTACCGCCTCCTTCTGGCCACTTACGCCCGTCCCCCTCGAGGCCCGGGCCCCCCCACACCCGCCTGGGCCAAACCCACCAACACCCAGGGTAAGCCCCTCTGCCCCTGGGCTCTGCCAGGCTCCCCGTACCTCTACTGGGGCAGGGAAAAGTCCTCACACCTTGCACTCCGTCCTCTCCTCACTGTGGCCTCTTTTGCTCTCCTGAGTTCCCACAGAAGATGCTCTTGTGCCCTTAGCTGTCCTCTGCTGCTGCTTGCTCCTTTTTAAGGCCTTCCCCTTGAGCTGAGGAGTAGAAAGCTCGCTGGTTCTCAGCTCCGCCCTCTCCTCCTCTTCCACCCCATCTCTTCAGCTCTCCAGAGCCAGAGAGGAGGTTTCGGTGGTGGCCCAGGTTCTCCTGTAACTCCTCCTTTGTTCTCCCGTCTCTCTAGAGCTGCGAGGAGGGCCTCTCACCCTGGGTGCTTGCCTTCTCCCCCCATGTGTCTTCTCTCTGCAGTCCCAGAGGTGAAGGCTCATGCCCCTGCCCTCTCTGTCTGCTCTCCCTCCCCTTGGTGTTGCCTTCTCATTGTCACCCTTCTCCAGGGCTCAGAGGGGACAGCTCTGCCTCCTCTCCTCTGTCTGTAGACCCCTTGTTGTGCGGGCCGTGAGGAACTGTTCCCCTCCCCCCTCTCTGTGTGCCCGTCTCTGCTTGTCTTTGAGCTTGGTGTGTTGGGTCAGGGAGGGTTTGGATAACCATGGCAGGGAGGGGCCAAGGCTGAAAGTGGGGGGGCAGGTGGGGAGAACAGCTAAGTGAAAGGGAGAGGCTGGCAGTGAGTGGGACAAAGGTTTAGAAAGTGGAGGGTGACCGTCCTCCTTCAGATGGTGGGAAGAGCAATTCCTCTTCCAGACAAGACTTAACCTCACGGTCTCTTGGGATGTGCTGGGATTCCTAGAGAATAAGACTTTATGATGCTTTTTGCTCAGCCATCTCCAGTGCCCTGAAAACTCTGGAACGGCTAACTCTCATCCCATGCCAGTGTCTCCTCTGGTTTGAGGGTGGTGGGTGGAATACCAGGAAGACGAGGGAGGGTAGACCCAGTCTCACCCAGCTGGGAGACAGGGTGCCCCTGGGAGGCGGGGTGTGGAGGACACGGCTTTCAGGGGCTACTCCTGACGCCTCTCCTGTCTTCTTTCCCTCACCCCTCCAGCCTGCAGTGGGGACTACATGGAGCCTGAGAAGCCAGGCGCCCCGCTTCTGCCCCCGCCTCCCCAGAACAGCGTCCCCCATTATGCCGAGGCTGACATTGTCACTCTGCAGGGCGTCACCGGGGGCAACACCTATGCTGTGCCCGCGCTGCCCCCAGGGGCGGCTGGGGATGGGCCCCCCAGAGTGGATTTCCCTCGGTCACGGCTCCGCTTCAAGGAGAAGCTTGGCGAGGGCCAGTTTGGGGAGGTAAGGAGGGTCCCTGCCGGCCCTCAGCAGCGTCTGACTGTATCTGGGGCTTGGAAGCCATGCCCACACATCCCCCTGGCCAGGAACCTGTTGTCTGTGACTGTTACCCCAGTTGACTGTGACCTTGGTGAACCTTGTGACCCTCTAGCGAATGACTTTCTTTCTCCAGGTGCACCTGTGTGAGGTAGAGAGCCCTCAAGATCTGGTCAGTCTTGATTTTCCCCTTAATGTGCGCAAGGGACATCCCTTGCTGGTAGCTGTCAAGATCCTACGGCCAGATGCCACCAAGAATGCCAGGTGAGGACCAGGGATGGCATCTGTAAGAAGGGATGGGAGGTCATGACGAGAGGGAGTGCTCTAGAGAGAAGTATGGGAGGGACGACAGCGGGGTGTCTGGGAAGGGGGTGCCCTATTCAGGCCCCACATCACCAGAGAGAACGTGGCGGGGAGCGGGGGGCTCTGGTCCGTGCGAGTGGGGGAGGGGCAGGTCAGTGCCTCAGGGTCCCCACTCCCTTTTCCCTGCCTCTGCAGGAACGATTTCCTGAAGGAGGTGAAGATCATGTCAAGGCTCAAGGACCCAAACATCATCCGGCTCCTGGGCGTGTGTGTGCAGGATGACCCCCTCTGCATGATTACCGATTACATGGAGAACGGCGACCTTAACCAGTTCCTCAGCGCCCACCAGCTGGAGGACAAGGCGGCCGAGGGGGTCCCTGGGGACGAGGAGGCTGCACAGGGGCCCACTATCAGGTACCCACTTGCCCAGGCTGGCTCTTCCCTGAGAGTCCCAAGAGGGTCTCCTCTCCCCTTGCTCCAGCCTGGTGGCAAAGAGGGGAGCAGGGGCTGAAGAGGCAAGTCGAGCCCAGGCGGGGGCCTGGGATGGGGAACGTGCTCATCCACGAGCGTGCAGGGCACAAAGGCTGGGGATGACCACAGTGACGGTGCTGAAGGGGCTTGCAGCCTGTCAGGAATTTCCCCACGTCCACCGTCACCCTCACTGCCCGAGTCCACATCGGGCCGCGTAAGAAAAGTGCTAGCTCTGGGGTCGGATGAGCCAAAGAAAAGTTGTGTGGGCACCTATCTGCTGGCCTCCACCTGGGCCTCCCCCCTCTGCGTGGGAAGTCGGGAAGTCGGTGTAGCCTGGTCATGGGGAGGGAGCCGCGCGCCTCCTCTCCTGGGGATCTGTGGGGTGGGGACGACCAGGGCTGCCCCCCACCGTCTGCCTGTGACGCCCTTACTCAGCTACCCGATGCTGTTGCACGTGGCGGCCCAGATTGCTTCCGGCATGCGCTATCTGGCTACACTCAACTTTGTGCATCGGGACCTGGCCACGAGAAACTGCCTGGTTGGGGAAAATTTCACCATCAAAATTGCTGACTTCGGCATGAGCCGGAACCTCTACGCCGGAGACTATTACCGCGTGCAGGGCCGGGCGGTGCTGCCCATCCGGTGGATGGCCTGGGAGTGCATCCTCATGGTGAGAGGCCCGAGAGAGGCAGGCAGGGCGGGCCACGGACTGCCACTTGGAGCTCTCGT
This sequence comes from Rhinolophus ferrumequinum, assembly GCF_004115265.2. Lineage (NCBI taxonomy): Eukaryota > Metazoa > Chordata > Mammalia > Chiroptera > Rhinolophidae > Rhinolophus > Rhinolophus ferrumequinum. The sequence goes on from NC_046286.1 coordinate 1,465,833, forward strand.
AGCACTCAGTCACTTGCCTTTCCTGAACTGCAGTTTCTGCAGCTATAAAGTGAGGGTTTGGTCCAGTGCTCGGTAAGGGTCCCTCTGGCTCAGGGACTGGAGAAAGGAGGGAGCTATGGCATGATGGGAAAGGGTCCAGGAGCCAAGAGTGGGTACGAGAGGTGGAGCCAGGGTAGCAGAGCAAGAGAGACAGAGGGAGAGATGAGGCTAGAGATAGGTGGGGATGAGTTGGGAGCTACTCAGGACCAGAAGATGGGGGGCAGGAGGATGGAAAGGAAGGCCGGCTGAAGAAGGAAGAGGTGAGAGGGAGACGACGAGAGCCCGAGAAGGAAGGCAGAGGCTGAAGGAGGGAGGGACAGGCTATTGGGAAACAGCCAGCTGCGGAGAGTGGAGCACCTAGGGTTGGGAGAGAGTCAGGCTGGGCAAGTGCTGAGTGCACGTGACCTTCTGCGGGGAAGGGAGGAGGGTCTGTGTTGCCTGATGCCTTTCTCTGCCTGTTGCGTTATCCATGTACCAGGGGAAGTTCACAACCGCGAGTGACGTGTGGGCCTTTGGGGTGACCCTGTGGGAGGTGCTGATGCTCTGCCGGGCCCAGCCCTTCGGGCAGCTGACTGATGAACAAGTCATTGAGAACGCAGGGGAGTTCTTCCGGGACCAGGGCCGGCAGGTCAGAGCAGACGGGAGCCCGGAAGATGGGGCCAGGGGGCTGGGCGGGCCAGAGCCTGTCACCCTGGGACTGAAGAACCTTTGTTCCCTGCCTTTCGTCCACACTGTTGCCCCATGTAGGTAAACCTCTCGCGGCCACCTGCCTGCCCACTGGGCCTGTATGAGCTGATGCTTCGGTGCTGGAGCCGGGAGCCTGAGCAGCGACCGCCCTTTTCCCAGCTGCACCGGTTCTTGGCCGAGGATGCACTCAACACCGCGTGAATCATGACCCCCAGCCACCCCTCCCTCCTCAGGGAGGGTTTCGGGGAAGCCAGTGGCACAAAGAAGAGGAGCTAATGGCACCTCCACTCTCCCCCTAACTGCCCTTCACCTCTGAGAGAGGCGCAGTGTGACCGAAGGTGGGCTGGGCCTGCCAGGAAGCTGATGACCTCCCTTCCTCCTGCCCCCCCTTCCTGCTCCTCTTCTAGAAGCTTCTGCCACCCACCCAGCTGGCCCTGTGGATGGGACCGTCTCGGACCTCTTCTAGCCATCCCTTGGGGAGGGTGGGGGCAAATACAGGGCAGACACTGGACATGGCCCCCTGGAGCACCTGGGCCCCCTTGGACAACACTGGTTCCTGGAGGGAAGGCTGTGCCCCGCAGCCTCTCTCTTTCTGGCACACACTGGACCCCACTGGCTGAGATTTTGTGGAGTGAGGAGGACAAAAACGGGAGAAAGATGTTCCCTTGTGCCTACTCCTGGAATTGTCCTCAGCTTTGGCTTTTCCCCCTCCATCCTCTGAAACACTGGACCTGGGCTTGATTCCTGCCCCCAAACCCCACCTCCCATCTGCCATGTTGTAGCTAGAACTTCTCTAAGCCTGTATGTTTCTGTGGAATAAATACTGGGATTAGGGGGAAAGAGGGAGCAAAGGCCTAGGGCCCGGGGGTTGGATATCTCTATCATAGCTGCCACATTGGTTTTTCTATAATCACTTGGGTTTGTACATTTTTGGGGGGAGAGAGACAGATTTTTACACTAATATATGGATCTAGCTCAATGCAATTTTAATCCCCTGCACTAGGCAGGTAATAATAAAGGTTGAGTTTTCCACAGCTGTGAGTAGGTTTCTTGGGGTTTTGGTAAAATCTGCCTCCTGCCCCTCCCTTCCCCCATCCCATTTTCTTCTCTTTTTCCTCCTCCCCGTTCCATTTCCTACCACGTATTTTGCCCAACATAGTGTTCTGTGTCTCCATAAGCCAGGTCCTTGCTTGTGGGACCTGAGGTCCCACATGAATGTATGAACCTTGTCAACTCCAACACAAGCTCTGCAGGAGGCTGGGAGGGAGGTGGAGTAAGCCTCCAGTCTTAACCTCGTTTGACCCACTGACCCCTGTGGCAGCCTGGCGAGATCTGATTCCACCTCAGAATTATGTTTTAAAACCCATTAAAAGGAGGGTGTGTATGTATAGATACATGATTATAGAGGAAGTCAACTGAAAGAGTTTACAAAAATGTTAAAAAATTATATATTAACGTGGTTCTTTTAAATATATTTAATAACAAGATCTAGCAACAACTACTGACATTTCCAAATAGTATAACGATAAATGACATTCTGAGATTTCTACAACTACAGTGAGATATGAAAATAGCTGCGATGTCTATTAATGTAAGTCACACGCTAACACTACTGAGGGTTTTGCTCATATTCATACTTGGAGGGAATGCTAAATTTCAGTTAGAAATTTAGAGGTTCATAAAAATAGATGTGTCGTTTTTTTCCTAGCCCACATTCTAGGACACACGCCCCCCCCCCCCCCCACACACACACGAGTCTGGAAGTCCCCAGTGGAGAATCCCTGGATTACGCTGATCAAGTGTGTAAATCACCCAATGGGTGTGAGCTGTCTCGCTGGGAGCCAGAAGCAAGAGCCTAAATGATCTCAGGCTTGGAAGGATGAGCTACAACCACCAAAAAAACATTTAACAAAGTTAGAAAGAAAAAGAAAAATCAGTTGCAAATATTAGGAAAGACATGATGGTAGTCCATGTGAAACAAAGGTCATGGTTGATAGTCACAAAATGAGCCAACTGGATAATGAGGATAAAAATAAAGACAATTTAATCTTATGTTGAATTATAGGCCGTTGGGGTCCAGGACACAGATCTGAGTTCTGCTGAAACCTACGCTGGCCAGGTCACTGTGACCCATGATTTAAGACGGGCACTGACAGGTCAAGAGTTTCGAAGCCAGAATGCATAATGGTGAGCAATGGAAGCCGTGCAGTGAGCGGAGAACTCCCGAATCTCTAGCTCAGAACTCTCTATGAAGCTCTAAAGCTGTGCAACCACCTAGAGGTCCACCGAGAAGTGCAGATCTGTCAGTCTCAGCGTGTCCAAGCTGGCCCCTCCCATGTCATCTCCTGCCTCACTGAATGGCAGCACTATCCACTCAGTTGCACAAGCCAGAAACCTGGGGATCATCCTCGACACCCTTTTCCCTACTCTCCCCTCACAAATCCAGTCTATCACGTAGCTCTGTCGATTTCGCTTCCCCACTTTCCCTTCAATCCCTCATTTCTTCCCATCTCCATCTTGCCTGGTCTCTCCTAGCATCTGTTTCCGCTCCTCTCCAGTTTGCTCCAGTTTGGTCCTTGCAGCCAGTGACCTTGAAAACACAGAAATCCGACCTCATTCCGTTATTTCAAACCCTTGAATGGCTACCCATTGACATCAGAATAAGAACAAAATCTTCTTGGCCAACTTTAGCGCCCCCACCCCATCTTCAGGGTGGGTCCTTCCCACCCTCTCTTTGCACCACTGGCCTTTCAGTCCTGCCTGCCACAAGGACTTCATAGCATGCTGTCCCCATCTGGAACACAATTCCCTGCTGTCTTTGCTTTGATAACTCCTGCTTGTCCTTCAGCAGCCTTCCCTAACTTGCCAACCAGGTCAGATCTCCTCTTGAGGCTTTCAGAGAACGGGACTCGCTTCTTTATAGCACTTACTACGGGGGTGCCATTTTACATTTTTTTTTGTTAAGAAAATGTTTATTGAGCATCTACTATGTGCCAGGTGCCATGCTTATTACATATCATATCTTATTTAATATCACAACATAGGAAGTAGCTAAAACTATTGCCATTTCACAGAGAAGAAAACTGTTAGGTTAAGCCACTTGCCCAAGGCAGCACAATGGTAAAGGGTGAAGCTGGTGGGAAGCAGCCCACGACTCCTGGATCTCTGTTCTCTCTCCAGGATGCTGCCTGAGGGGAGGAGGTCATGAACTCTACATCACAGGAAGTTTTCTCAGCACAAGCTGGATAGCCTTATTATGTCAGGGGGCTCTTTCTGCATTTCAGCTCCCAGGAGACCACGCTGATTTTCTTCTTGAAGGCCAGTTCCAGGAACTCAGTCTGCTTGGTTCCTGCCATCAGACACCTGCCCTCATCCACTGCATCCCTCCAAGCAGGGGTCAGAGCTCCTTGATGAGGGAAAGGTCTATATCTGCACCATCCAATCAGTAGCGACTACTGAGTACTTGAAATGGGGCTAATGTTGACTGAGGAACTGAATTTAAATTTTGTTTGAGTTAATTTAAATGTAAATAGCTACAGGTGGCTAGGCTCCTATTCTGGACAGTGTAGCCCGAGTTTTCCCCACATTGTAGAGAACTGTGACCTGATCTACCCAGCTTCCTTTGCTTGCTCCCATCAAAATGACCTCTCTGAGTTTTACACACACATGAAAGCTTCTTACAAATATGGCATTGGATTGTGTACGCCATTTTGTAATCTGCGTTTCTTCCCCTCATGACAGGTCGTATGCAGTTGTCAGTATGCATAGTGACCTCCTCTCTAAGTGTTCTCCAGTATTCTACATGTAACGATCCACATTTCATCTAACCAACTCCTAATAATGGACACTTAGGCTGTTTCCATTGTTTTCATAATGCAACAACAGATACACTCCAATAAACATCTTTGCACCCAGGTGGGAGAATTTCAGTATGATGCATTCCTAAAAGTATAGCCACATTAAAATCCTTGGTATATACAGCCAAATTGCCCTTAAGAAAGCATGCTTCCATTAACCTTCAACAAAAGTATATGAGTATCCTCATAGTCTCATATACATCGAGGTAGTCAATCCTTAATCGTTTTTTAATTGGATATGTTATTGTTTCTTTAATTTGCTTTTCCTAAATTACTAGTGAAGTTGAGAGTTTTCATTTGAAGTCATTTGTATTTCTTCTGTTTATCGCCTATTTTCTATTTTGTCAATCTTTCCATTGTGATGTTACTTTTTCTTATTGCTTTGTAAGAGTTCTTTGTATTTTGTCCATTTTATCAAATACTTCTTTCCAGAATCTAATTTTAACTGTACTTAACACAAAGAAGCTTTCTCAGTTTTGTGGCATTCTTTGAGGATTTTAAACATTGATTGCTAAAGAAACGGAACAATGAAACAAACATGGGTGGGCTACAACGCACGGCAAAGTCTTACACAGACAGTCCTTATTACCATTTTAGTCCCTCGTCCCTGGCAAATGTACTTAATATTCCTGCCTCGGTACTTTCTAGTCCAATCGCGGGCAAATTTTCTCTCACTAGACTTTGGTCTTCCGGTCTGTAAAATGCGAATAATAAAACTTGCCTCATGAGAACTTAGGAAGCCTGTAGCTCCGGCCTTGGCTAAAGACGTTCCCTTCCCTTTCGCTGCAATAGGTTCATAAATCAAATCAAAGCGTACAATTTTTAAAATTGTATTTACTAGTATCTTTTAACTAAACGGGAGGCGGGAGCATGGTGGACGTGGCAACTAGATCCAGTTAACTCCTAACTCGCGAAAACGCTCTGTAGAGCGCTTTAAGCCAATTTCACCTGGATCAGCTGAGCTCAAGGAACCCAGTTTCGTGCGTGTCTAAAACTAAGCGCCTTACCATCCAGCCGTCTCCACACCTCCGCCAGTAGGTCCTCGGGGTACTTCTTCTCCCAGGGTCCCGCCTCCCGTACCGGTCGGTTAGACATGCCGTTGGAGGCGTGCGTGGAGAGAGACGCGGAACCAAGTGACCCGGCCTCCGGTGTCCTGAGCTCTCTCAATGAAAGGCCAGGCTCTTTCCTCGCTGTTTCCCCGCGGTGCCTTTCGGGAGCTGTAGTCAGACGCGCTTCAGCCGGCTCTGGGGTGAGGAAGGACAAAACTCCAATTCCCAGTGTGCTCCGCGCCGGGCGAGTGCAGCGCCCATTCTTATCCTACCCACTTTTTCTTTCCTCTTCTGAATCCCCTGCTCCGAACTCCTGTCTGTGAAATCCTTCGTCGCTCTCCCCATCTTTTTCTCTCATTTTCACCATACTTTTCCCTATTTCCCAGAGCCAGTGCAAGGCCCTGGTTCCGATTAAGCGACTGCTTGAGACTCGGGTGCACGAGGGGGAACTGACCCAGAGTGGTAAGGGGGCCGGGAGAGAGCGGGTGGCGGAGTGTACGAGTTGAGTAAGAGGCGAGGAATGGGAGGAAAGTAGCGAAGTTAGGAGGTCGAACGGTATGGATCAGGTTGAATGGGGTGAAGTGGTCTTTGGAGGGAGGAGGGAAAAGGAGAGGAAAGAGGTGGAATTAGATTCGGGAGACATGGAGGGGAAAGGTAGTTTATTGCCGTACCCAGCAGAAGTGGGATCAAGAAATAGATGGGAAGGTCTGACAGATGTAGAGCTTATAAGTAGATCCGACCAGGAGAGGTGGTAGGGAGAGAGGATTGGGCTCAAACAAGTCTCTTTGTCACTGCTTAGTAAAGATGAGCAATCACTGGCACACAAAATGATTTTGCAAATATGGGACAATGAAAAATTCTGTTACTTGGAAATCAAGTGAAGACTGGAGCTGAGGCCAGAAGTGGGGTGAGAAGGCAGGGAAAGAGGGGAAGTCAGTCAGGTTTGGGAGAAACTAGAGGAGATGAATGACATTCAAAAGGGAACCATAGAAAAGATGGGTTATTGTGGGGGCCAGTGGATCTGGGATCGGAATGAGAAAGGTGAGGGGTGACACTGGCATGGATTGAGGGATTGCGTTTCTAACGCTTGCATCTTTCAGGTGATGGAGAGCATCCCGTCAAGGGGTGGGCTGAACCGAGTACACCTACAATGCAGGAATCTGCAGGAATTTCTAGGGGGTCTGAGCCCTGGGGTATTGGACCGATTATATGGGCACCCTGCCACCTGTCTGGCTGTCTTCAGGTGAGGGTGCCCTTCACAGCAGGGACCATGGTGGGGAAATGTAATGGGGCCTGCAGACTGGGATAAGTTATCATGGATAGAAGCTTCGTTCTACAGGGCGTAAAGATTAAAGTGTGTCAGGCCAAAACAGATGGTGTTTGTTGGGGCAGCAAGACTGGTAAAGGGGTGGAGGGTGAGATGAGATGTTTGAGAGGCTAAGACACAGGTTGAGGGCAGAGATGCAGATCTAAGGCAGTTGCTGACAGTAACATTTTTCCTCTCCCCCTGCAGGGAGCTCCCACCTCTGGCTAAGAACTGGGTGATGCGCATGCTCTTTCTGGAGCAGCCTCTGCCACAAGCTGCTGTAGCCCTGTGGGTAAAGAAGGAATTCAGCAAGTGAGTGCTGTATTCCCAGCCAGATACCAATTTCTCAATGGCTAGATTTCCCCAACTGCTGTTCCTTGGAACATTTTTCAGGAAAGATTAATGGGTACACCATAAGACTTGTAATTAAATAAGTTTGGGAAACTGTATACTGTATTTTCCCTCTTGGAGAGTTGTGAGGTCTATAACAAGGCTCTGGCAGGCGTTACAGTAAAGAAATTTGCCTTAAGACATTGATTTCACTCTGTGAAACAGTAATCCAAGGACTACTAGTTCAAAAGCAGAAATGGAGGCCTTCATGGGCCTTCTTTTTGTTCTCCAGACACACCTGTCACCTCTCTGCTTCTGTTTCAGAGCTCAGGAGGAAAGTACAGGGCTGCTGAGTGGCCTCCGTATCTGGCACACCCAGCTGCTCCCTGGTGGTCTCCAGGGCCTCATCCTCAACCCCATCTTCCGCCAGAACCTGCGCATTGCCCTTCTGGGTGGGTATGTCACTCCATCTCCTCCTAAGCTAGGCCGGGGAACTCCTTAGGGGCCTCTCTGGAACCTTGTGGGCTCCACCTTTGGCAGCTCCTTAGCAATAAGTTGGACCAGATGCATGGTGTAGGGAATGCCTCCCACTCATGGCCCATGGGGACAAAGGTAGAAAGAGGGCAGAGGAGTGGGCAGGGGACACAGGCAGGGCTCCTTACTCTTGGCCCATCCTGGCATAGGGGCAAGGCCTGGTCTGATGACACGAGTCAGCTGGGACCAGACAAGCATGCCCGGGATGTCCCGTCACTTGACAAGTACGCCGAGGAGCGATGGGAGGTGAGAACTTGCGACTCTGTGTGTGTCTCTGCTTATGCTCCTGCTTCCCATGGACCCCAGAGGCATCTCTATTCTCCTCCATTCCTCAGGTGGTCCTGCACTTCATGGTGGGCTCCCCCAGTGCAGCTGTCAGCCAGGACTTGGCTCAGCTCCTCAGCCAGGCTGGGCTCATGAAGAGGTGAGGAAGCCCGAGGCACAACAGCTCCCGGCTTTGCCATCTCCTTGGGTCGCTGCCAAACTGAGTGTCCAGGCGGGTCAGGATTGGAGGGCGTTGAAGAAGGACAGCTGAGTGGAGTACAGCGAGAGATAAACCAAGAGCAGACGTGAGCGGTCGGTGGGGCTGGTGGCCATTCTGTGCACACCTGTCCCATTGTCCCTCTCCACGTGTCTAGTACCGAGCCCGGAGAGCCTCCCTGCATTACCTCTGCTGGCTTCCAGTTCCTGCTGCTGGACACCCCTGCCCAGCTCTGGTACTTTATGTTGCAGTATCTACAGACAGCCCAGGTGAGGAGTGCAGCGTCTGCTTGTGGGTGTGCTCTGCTCTTCTCAGGACACACCGAGAGATTACTGCCTACAGACTGCTCCCTGATTTTCTCCCTCCCATCCCGTCCCCTTGTCTGTGCCCATTCCTCCCTAGAGTCGGGGCATGGACCTAGTGGAGATCCTCTCCTTCCTCTTCCAGCTCAGCTTCTCTACTCTAGGCAAGGTAAGCAGGGGCTGGAGCTGGGGGGTCGGGTGGGTGGGCCGAAGGGGAGCGAGATGGGGAGGGCAATGGGGCTATGGGGCAATAGAGTGAAGTAAGAAGGAACAGCCAGAGGTGGGAAGACGGAACGAGCTTGTGGTTTGGGAGAGGGACATGGGATGTGTTTGGACCCCAGCTGCTACCTCTCTTCCCCAGGATTATTCTGTGGAAGGGATGAGTGATTCTTTGTTGAACTTCCTGCAACATCTTCGTGAGTTTGGGCTTGTTTTCCAGAGGAAGGTATGAGCACCCAAATACATGGCTTCTAGGGAAGAGGCAGGGTGGTATGGGCCTTGGCCTTTAGAAAGGTGTGGGGTTTCAGGAGGCAGCGGGAAGCGGTTGCCAGGACTGAATACCTGGGTCCCTTGGGGGAGAGAAGTGGGGAGTTGAGGTTCTGCACTGGGAGGGATCTGATGTCTTAGGAAGGATGATGTCGGGCGGTGACACTTGAGAGGGAGCCCTCTGCCTTTCTCTCCTATCCTTTCAGAGGAAATCTCGGCGTTACTACCCCACCCGCCTGGCCATCAATCTCTCGTCAGGTGTTTCTGGGGCTGGGGGCACTGCGCATCAGCCAGGCTTCATTGTCGTGGAAACCAATTACCGACTGTATGCCTACACGGGTGAGGCAGCAGAGGGCCCCTGGGAGAGCAGGTTGGGGGTGGGTTGTGAGAACAGGTTGCGAGCAGGTTATGGAAGGCTAGCACCAGGGGAAGGGAGCGGGAGGGAATGCCAGTTTTTGTTCAGATTACTGGGTACTTTATCTTTTCTGACATGTCTCATCACACTTGAAGGAAGGGATCCAGGGAGTCTGGGTATGGGGTCAGCCCCCTCGTCTCCTCTTCCTGTCCCTGGGCATGGGGTCAGTCTCCTCGTCCCCTCTTCCTGTCCCTGGGCATGGGGTCAGCCCCCTCGTCCCCTCTTCCTGTCCCTGGGCCTGGGGTCAGCCCCCTCGTCCCCTCTTCCTGTCCCTGGGCCTGGGTCAGCCCCCTCGTCCCCTCTTCCTGTCCCTGGGCCTGGGGTCAGCCCCCTCGTCCCCTCTTCCTGTCCCTGGGCCTGGGGTCAGCCCCCTCGTCCCCTCTTCCTGTCCCTGGGCCTGGGGTCAGCCCCCTCGTCCCCTCTTCCTGTCCCTGGGCCTGGGGTCAGCCCCCTCGTCCCCTCTTCCTGTCCCTGGGCCTGGGGTCAGCCTCCTCGTCCCCTCTTCCTGTCCCTGGGCCTGGGGTCAGCCCCCTCGTCCCCTCTTCCTGTCCCTGGGCCTGGGTCAGCCCCCTCGTCCCCTCTTCCTGTCCCTGGGCCTGGGGTCAGCCCCCTCGTCCCCTCTTCCTGTCCCTGGGCCTGGGGTCAGCCCCCTCGTCCCCTCTTCCTGTCCCTGGGCCTGGGTCAGCCCCCTCGTCCCCTCTTCCTGTCCCTGGGCCTGGGTCAGTCCCCTCGTCCCCTCTTCCTGTCCCTGGGCCTGGGTCAGCCCCCTCGTCCCCTCTTCCTGTCCCTGGGCCTGGGTCAGCCCCCTCGTCCCCTCTTCCTGTCCCTGGGCCTGGGTCAGCCCCCTCGTCCCCTCTTCCTGTCCCTGGGCCTGGGTCAGCCCCCTCGTCCCCTCTTCCTGTCCCTGGGCATGGGGTCAGCCCCCTCGTCCCCTCTTCCTGTCCCTGGGCATGGGGTCAGCCCCCTCGTCCCCTCTTCCTGTCCCTGGGCATGGGGTCAGCCCCCTCGTCCCCTCTTCCTGTCCCTGGGCCAGAGTCAGAGTTGCAGATCGCCCTCATCGCCCTCTTCTCGGAGATGCTCTATCGCTTCCCCAACATGGTGGTGGCGCAGGTGACCCGGGAGAGTGTGCAGCAGGCCATCGCCAGTGGCATTACAGCCCAGCAGGTATTCTCACTGGGGAAGGGGGTGGCAGGAAGGCAGGCTGCACTGGGCTGTGGGGCACAGGGGTCAGCGTATGGAAGGCTAGCACCAGGTCTGACATTAAGGTGTGGGGAGATGGCTGAGCAGACAAGGCACAGGAGGTGTCAAGGTGTGGGAACAGGCAGACGCGAGGGGGGAAGAACATGGAGGGAGGAGGTGTAGCTCTGGATTTGTGTCTTGGCACCGCCACTTCCTAGATGCATAAAGAGCCTACTTGCTTCATTTCTCTCAGCTGTAGTTTCTTCAGCTGGAAAAGGGAAACAATGAATTTTCATCTCACCGGGTTGTTGGGAGGATTCAGTGTGAGAATAGCAGTAAAACATTTAGCTCAGAGCCTGCCACACAATAAGTGCTGCTATTTTAAAGAGAAACAAAAGAGACTACGCAAAGGGCAGATGTGCCAGAGAAGGAATAGCAGACATGACCAGTGGGAACAGTAACTTGGGACAACAGCTGAGTAAGGAATGGGCTGACAATAGTCATGTACCTATGAGTTTTTAAACAGTAAGTGGATGCTCCCGTGATATCGGGTGACGGCCAAAGTGGCTTTCCTGCCCTCTTATTCGAGTCTTTGATTGCATTCTTGTCTGTTTTCTAGATCATCCATTTCCTAAGGACAAGGGCCCACCCAGTGATGCTTAAACAGGTACAAACAGGTACCAAGCTGTGGGAGGCTGACAGCCCCTGGCACCTGGTGATGAAGTGATGGAAAAGAGAAAGGAACAACCAAATCTGGGGAATGCGTGGAGGGCTGCGGTTGTTCGTGCAGTCTTCCAGGATCTTACAGCCATGCCTTGCCCCTGCAGACACCTGTGCTGCCGCCCACTATCACGGACCAGATCCGGCTGTGGGAGCTGGAAAGGGACAGACTCCGCTTCACTGAGGGTGAGTGGCTTCTGATGGTCGGTTGTTGGTCGTTGGCCAGAGGAAGGACAATTCAGTCGTGATCATTTTATTTACTTTTTGTTTGCTGTATGAGCTGGGAGAGCAAAGCTGGCAAGATACTTTTTATTTTGGGGTGAGTCGGTGGTAGTAAATAAAATGTCTCAAATCACTGCAATTTGGATTTAGCAAGAAGAGGGAAATTGGGAGGGATAATTCACAGTAATTTCTCTAGGTTTGGTGAGCAGTGGGTTTTCTTACTGTATTTTATTGCCTTCCTGAATATGGTTGGATCACACTAGTGTTCAGATGAGCCCTGGAAGAGACAAGCATAGAGGATTCGTTTTTAAATGGTGGTGGGTGACAAGGCCAGCCCACTGCCCTGAGGCTGCCACAGAAAGGCTCAGCGCCTCACGTTCTGGCCTTCTCTCTCCCCACCTCTCCCTTCCTGCGGACCCCAGGTGTCCTGTATAACCAGTTCCTGTCGCAAGTGGACTTTGAGCTGCTGTTGGCCCATGCGCGGGAGCTGGGCGTGCTGGTGTTCGAGAACTCGGCCAAGCGGCTCATGGTGGTGACGCCTGCTGGGCACAGTGATGTCAAGCGTTTCTGGAAGCGACAGAAGCACAGCTCCTGAGAGCGCGGACTAGGACCGGGCGGGGCGGGAGGCGGGCGCGGCTCCGGAACTTAGGGTTTTTTAACTCACACCTGGGGACTCTAATTGTTTAATAAAGTTGTGAAAATGAGCCTCGCAGCCCCGGACGCCTCCCCACCGAGCTGCAGCTTCCCGCTGCCGACGCGCTGGCACGGGAAGGGGGTAGGGCCGAGCAGCCCTCGCGCATGCGCCGGGCCGGGGCCCTGCCTCCCGGCGCCGCGCGGTCGGGTTCCGGGGTCGGTTGCTGGAGTCCCATCCGGTGCTGCAGCCGCTGCCGCCGCCGCTGGGCGCCCTGGGGTAGCGGAGGGCTCGCCCGGTGAGCGCGCGCCAGGGCGGCCTCCGGGGTGCGGGGTGGGAGGCGCTGGCGAGCCTGGGCCCCCACGGTGGGACGCGTGGGAAGGCCGGGCCGCGCGGGTCTGGGGGCAGCGCGGGCGGCGTCTGGGCAGGCCGAGATCGCGGTGACTGGCGGGACTCTTGCCGGCTCTCGGGTGCGCTGTCGGTCACCTCCCCAATACCGAGTCCTTTACACTCCTGTGTGCCGGCGGTCACTCCCACGTCGCACATTCATAGGTTGAGGGCCAGAAATTAAGTCTTCCCCAGAAGAGCCCTGTTTCTTGCGGCTCCAGGATCCTGTTACTGTGGACACCACGCACTCTAGTCCACATGGAGGAAAGGTTGTGTGGGAAGAGCTAGATACTTAAAATAACAGACCAGATCTAGTAGGCGGCAGAGAGTAAGGAATAGGGTGTGACTTCAGGGGATGTGACCCTCCCACGCCCCCGTATCCTAAAGTGCTTTGTCTGTCGGGAACAGATCTTGGCCCCGTTCCAAGCACTCCTGATGCCTCATTTGCCTCCGGCCTCCTTCCGACACTCACTCTGGGGGCTGAGGTCCTCACGGGGCCTCCCCAAGTCCCATCCACTCTCTACACAGTCAGAGCCCCATGGTTCCCCCATCTCCCGGAGGAACCGCGAAGCCAAACAGAAGCGCCTGCGGGAGAAGCAGGAGGCGCTGGAGGATGGATTAGCCTGGAAGAGCAAGGTTAGAGCACAACTTGCCCTTGGGTCTGAGAAACTTGGTGGGGGGATGGAGAAGGGCTGGAGGAGAGACTGGCTGGATCCCAGATGCCTGGGGTATACTGGGAACTGCATTCCTCCTTGTGTCTCCTCCCCGTAGTCACCTGCAGAATCCAGTAAGGCCTGGACTCCTAAAGAAATAGTGTTGTATGAAATCCCCACGGAACTTGGTGAAAAGAAAGGTAACTAGGAAACTTGAAGGCCTTTTCGCTCACATTTTCGTTTCCCATTTGGTCTGCTGAAATGCAGTCGGGGAACAAAGTTGAATTAGTGGAGCTCTGCTCTGCCTCCACAGATGTCTCCGGGCCACTGCCTCCTGCATACAGCCCCCAGTATGTTGAGGCTGCCTGGTACCCTTGGTGGGTACGAGAGGGCTTCTTTAAACCGGAATATCAGGTTAGTGCCTGGCAGGGAGGGGTACTGAACAGTCCCCAGGACAGATTGGCCCATGAGATTGGTGGGTGCAACTGAGCCTGAGTCTGGAGCTCACAGCCACATTGGAGAGCTTGTCTCCTGCCCCTGGGCTCTCCAGAACATTCTCTTGGCAGGTTTCCCTTTCCCTGTTATTTGCTGGACAGTTCTGCCCTGCAGAACTGCTGTGGGGACACCAGAGGGTACTATTCCTCCAGGTAACATCCAGTCTTCTCTTGCCCTTTGACTGTGCTCCTTCCTTCTAGACCAGGCTGCCCCAGGCCACAGGGGAGACCTTTTCCATGTGTATCCCCCCTCCTAACGTCACTGGCTCCCTGCATATCGGGCACGCACTGACCGTGGCCATCCAGGATGCTCTCGTGCGCTGGTGAGGGGATGCGGCTGCCTGGGTTCTTGAGGGGAAGGAGGGAGGGTAAACATGTAAGGTCGGATTCGTGTGAGGGCATTTCTGTCACAGGCACCGGATGCGTGGAGATCAGGTGCTGTGGGTCCCGGGCTCAGATCATGCAGGAATTGCTACCCAAGTATGTCTTTTGCCACTTGTCCTTTTCTTGGGTGAGTTTTCTTCCTCCAAAGCGACCTGATTCTTTGTTTATTTGCCCCCTAATCTTACTGTAGGCTGTGGTGGAGAAACAACTGTGGAAGGAACGAGGAGTGAGGAGACATGATCTGAGCCGGGAAGATTTCCTCAGGGAGGTGTGGAAGTGGAAGGAGGAGTGAGTATGACGGACATATGAAGGGGCTGAGATCGCAGGTTTGGGTCCTTGTTTCCTAGTCACGCTTCTAACTCGTAGTCACTCTTCCCATCCAGCCCTAATTTCTCTAACTTCCAGAGACTTAAGCTCTGGAGCCTCTTAGCATTTGGTGGGGTCGCCAAGCTGTGTGTGTGTGTATGTGATACATGAGGATGTGTGTCTATATATGTGTGTATGTGCAGACACACACACACACACACACACACACTTCCCTCCCACCCCCACTTATCACTTATCTCATTTTCCCATTCTCTCTAACTCACCCCTTCCCACCTTCCATCTACTTGAAATTACCCTCATTTAGGTGTGTTACTACATGCCATCTTCTCTGTACAGTTTCTGTAGATTTCCCATGAATCGGCTGCCCCTTCCTCTGTTACTGTGAACTTTATGCTTTTGTTTTTTAAGTGTGTTTTTCCAGGACCCATCAGGTCCAAGTCAAATAGTTGTTTTCAATGTAACTGTGGAGGGTGCAGCTCATAGTAGCTGGCCACCCCCTTTATACTTCTTTTAGTCATAGAAGGTTCCATACTGGGTTCATGAGTCTGTCTCCATTGGCTTCTGGAGGCTAGATCAGTGCCATACTCACTCCAGCCCCAGCATTGCTGGGGTGTCACTGGCCTGGTACATTGTTGGTGCACGACACGTTTGCTGACAAAAGTCTCTCGGCACAGGAAAGGTGGAGAGATCTGTGAGCAGCTGCGAGCCCTAGGGGCCTCCCTGGACTGGGACCGAGAGCGTTTCACTATGGATGCTGTGAGAGTTCCACGGCTGGTTCTGTGGGTGTTGGGGAGGTGTTAGAGATCTGTGCAGGGAGGCGGGTTGCTGTGTGTGCTGGGGTGGCAGGATGGGAGTGCCCGGGTCCCCAGGGGGGTGAGGGGCTGAGAAGGGACTGTTGGATGTGGACACACAGGCCATTCTAGGGCTCCGCAGTGGCTGTGACCGAAGCATTCGTGCGACTCCACAAGGCAGGGTTATTGTACCGGGGCCGGCAGCTCGTCAACTGGTCATGTGCTTTAAGATCCGCCATCTCGGATATTGAGGTGAGGCAGAGAAAGACAAGCCGGTTGCAAGACTGGGTTTGTGAGAGACTCTCCGGCGGGTGAAAGCTCAGGGTCTGGAGCCAGCCTGCCTGGATGTAGGTCCAGGCCCTGCCACCTACCAGCTGTGTGTTCCCGTGGCTGTTAGCCTCTGTAAGCCTCAGTTTCCCTAGTCTGTAAATTAGGGCTGATGGGAATGCCTGCATCCTGGGATGCTGTGAATGAAATGAAAACTCGTGGAAGGTGCTCAGCTCGACACCTGTATGTGGTTTAAGTGCTCAGTGAATATTTACTGTAACTGACTGCACAAGAATTAGGCGAGGGCAGAGGCAGGTGGCTGCCGGGTCCTCTGAATGGCTGCAGGGAGGCTGGCTGGCGGACGAGTGGAGGTGGGGGCCCTGGCTGGGAACCTTGCAGGAAGGCTGCTCTCAGACCCTGCTTCTTGTGCACCTGCAGGTGGAGAGCCGACCCCTGCCTGGCCGCACGGAGCTTCGCCTGCCCGGCTGCCCCAGCCCCGTGTCCTTCGGTCTCCTCGTCTTTGTGGCCTTCCCTGTGGATGGAGAGCCTGGTGAGGGTGGTCCTGGGAGTGGTTGCCCACTCATCTCTGCTTCCCCTGTTTTCTTGAGCCCCTGTTGGGCTGATGGGAGCGAGCCCACAAGTCTGTTTCCCACATGACCTGGTAGGAGGGGCATAAGGAACCTAGGTCGTGTTTGCAGTTCTGTGGACACTCTGGGCCAGGAAACTGGCCACAGCCACTGCTCTGTGGGAGCTTGGTGTCATTCTGCAGGAGGCTGCTACCCTTGAAAGAGAAAAGATTAGTTCTGAAGTGTGGTTTGGACAGTAGGTGTTCTGAGGAGTTCAGAGAAGGGGAAGGCAGATGTGCTGGAGCAGTCAGGACATTTCTCGTAGGAGGGGCTGGGCTAGCCCCAAAGAATGTACAGCGTTTGTGATTAGGGCACCAAGAACCCCCAGTGTCCTCTGGGCACCCAGCAAGGACTCTAGTTGCCTTTATTAATGCCGTACCCATTTCTCCCATGCCAGCTGTCACGCAATTCCTTAGCCTCAGATACCCTCCTAGGCCTGTGGTCAGCTTACACGGACACCCCAGGCTTCTATGGACATAGTCCTCATTTGGCCTGCTCAGCCTTGACGGCCCCCACCTCCTTCCTTTTCCAGTTCTCCTGACTTTAACTGTGTCTGGGCTGGGGGGTGAGGATGACTAGCTATACGTGCTTGAATTTTGTCTTCAGACGCAGAGGTCGTGGTAGGAACCACAAGGCCAGAGACGCTGCCTGGAGACGTGGCTGTGGCCATTCATCCCGACGACTCCCGATTCACAGTAATACCCCGTGCTCCCTGCCCGGCCTTCCTACCCCCAGCTTTTTCATCCCTTCCTTTTAGATGGCACCTCCTTCTCTCCTGCCTTCACTTCCTTTTCCTAAGACTTTTCTCAGCTCCAATGGCTCTCAGTCTGCTCCCTTCTACTCCAGCTCAGGGGTTGCGAGGACTGCCTGTGGGCTGCGTCCACGCCGCTGCCTGTGTTGTCTGTGCCACCCTCGTGGGCTCAGTCTCACTGCGCCTGTGACTCCTCTCTGCCGCAGTGGCCAGTGGAGTAACTATATAGACTACATCTGCCTCTTGGCTACAGAGCCTAAGAGAGTCACACTCCAGCCCCTTAAGGAAATGTTTGTTGACCCCCAGCTCTGGCTCTTTACCTCTGGTTCTCACCCACTTACTTCCAGGGCTCTCACGTCCTGCCCAGACCTTTCTACCCCACACATGTGCCTGTCCCTGACCCCTCTTCCTTCCCTTCAGCATCTACATGGGAGACAACTTCGTCACCCCTTGACAGGGCATCTTCTCCCCCTCATCACAGACGCCACTGTGGAGCCACACGTGGGCACAGGTGAGTGGAGGTCAGAGGAAGGAGAAAGCCAGGCTGCTGGGGGTGGGAGCAGGGCGAGAAGCAACGTGGGGAAGGGAAATCTCTTGTAGATTGGGTGGGTGAGGAACGGAAGGGAGGCACAGAGAAGGGAGGGAAGGGAAGGGGGCGTGGGCAACGACAGTACCTTTGGAAAGCAAAAGCCAGGCTCCGGGGTCAGTGCTCACTGCAGCTCTGCTCCCCAGGGGCAGTGAAGGTGACTCCGGCTCACAGCCCTGCTGACGCTGAGCTAGGGGCCCGACATGGCTTGCACCCTCTGAGTGTCATCGCGGAGGATGGGACCATGACCTCCCTCTGTGGAGACTGGCTGCAGGTGGGAGCGGCCTCAGTGTTACCCCATCCTTTGGGGGCACCCTCTGCCCTCTGCCCCTCTCCCACTTTCTTATTTCTCTAGAGGCCTTAACCTTGACTGTTGCCACTTTTTCCCCAGGGCCTTCACCGGTTTGTGGCCCGGGAGAGGATTATGTCCGCACTGAAGGAGCGGCGTCTGTTCCGGGGCCTCCAGGACCACCCCATGGTGCTGCCCATTTGCAGGTAACCCCGTTTTAACTCCTTAGGACTACCCCCGGAGGGAGTGGCATGCGGTGGGCTCTGTCCCCTTTAGAATATGGGCTCTGTCAGTTTCATTTGCTGCTGTGTCCCGTGTCCCTGGGAGAGAGGCACGAGGCTGGAGGGGCAGTGGACTCACCATCTCCCTTTCAGCCGTTCCGGGGACGTGGTAGAATACCTACTGAAGAGCCAGTGGTTTGTCCACTGCCGGGAGATGGGGGACCGAGCTGCCCAGGTGAGGCTGCCTTGCAAGGAGCGACTGGGGCCTGGGGACGGGGTGCCCCCTGAGAACTGGAATGAAGAAACAGGCAGGCTGGAGGCCCTCCTGCTCCACAGAACTGTCTAGCTGTGACAGTGGGGGACAGCGGTGGGGAAGGTGGCCCAGAAAGGGCTGGCTTATGTCCTCCCTCAGGTCCCGAATCTTCTCAGGAGGTTTGGGAGGTCCTTCCAGAACTTAAGAATCACCTCAGAGGCCACTGGTCCCCTCAGGGAGGGGTGTGGGTGCGGGAAGGGAAGCAGTCTAAAGGCCCTCTCCCTCCAGGCTGTGGAGTCGGGGGCCCTGGAGCTCAGCCCATCCTTCCACCAGAAGAACTGGCGGCACTGGTTTTCCCACATTGGGTAAGGGCGGGGGTGGGGGGGGAGGGCACTCTGATGGAGGTGGGGGGACCCACTAGTCATGCACGGAACGAGAAGTCACTCGTTCATGCTCTTGCATTCTCGGCAGGGACTGGTGTGTCTCCCGGCAGCTGTGGTGGGGCCATCGGATCCCAGCCTACCTGGTTGTAGAGGAGCAACAGGGGGCAACCGTGAAGGTAGGAGGAAGCGCATGAGAGGGCCGGCGAGGACAGGGCCTTAGGCACCGCAGTCAGAGGGCCTTCAGTGCCGGCTCAGTTCCCTGTGCTCCCGGCCTTAATCCTGTAACCTACTGCGTGATGGCTCTGGGCCGGCCTGGCGTTCTCCATCTCACCGCCAGAGGGCCCCATAAAAGACCATGAGACTCGGAGGTTTCCCACCTGCCAGGTGTTCTTCCTCATGCCCCCAACCCTTACTTGTGCTACAGGCTGACAGGGAGGACTGTTGGGTGGTCGGGCGGACAGAGGCTGAGGCCAGAGAAGTAGCTGCAGCACTGACGGGGAGACCGGGGGCGGAGCTGACCCTGCAAAGGGGTGAGTGCCTGGGCTGGGAGGGCGCCTGGGTCTTGGAGATGTAGGTGGGGGTGGAGGTGGGGCCAGGAGGACGGTGGGCAGCAGCGGGCTGAGCTCCTTGGAGGTGAGGTTCCAGTTGTCTCCATTTCCTATTCCGTTTCCCAGACCCTGATGTCCTGGACACATGGTTCTCTTCAGCTCTTTTCCCCTTTTCTTCCCTGGGCTGGCCCCAAGAGGTGAGGCGGGCTGAGTGGAAGAGAATGAAGGTGGGGATGGCGAGGGAGATGCTTGGGCCCCAGACAGTCTTGAGGAGATGGAGCCCAGGGCCTCTTATTGATTGTCTTTTTCTTCCTAGACCCCAGATTTCACGCGTTTCTACCCCCTGTCCCTTTTGGAAACGGGCAGTGACCTCCTGCTGTTCTGGGTGGGCCGCATGGTCATGCTGGGGACCCAGCTCACAGGGCAGCTCCCCTTCCGCCAGGTAACAGCCCCTCGGTGCCCCGTCCCACTCTGTAACCGCCAGGTTCTCCAACCCGACGTGTTTTCCACATGCCCGATTCCTGTTTCCTGATTCACTTCCCACCCTCACCCTAAAGCACCACAGATCCCAAAGGGTCCTCCAGAGACAGGCTCTCCAAGCACCCCCTGCCGGCCCCTTCATGTTCCCAGGTACTTCTCCACTCCATGGTTCGGGACAGGCAGGGCCGGAAGATGAGCAAGTCCCTGGGGAATGTGCTGGACCCGCGGGATATCATCGCTGGGGTGGGGCTGCAGGTCAGGATACGGAGCCGGTGCGGGTGGGGTTTACAGGGGGGAGGAAGGGAGCCCTCGGCGGGGGACAGTGGGCGGCACCCTGGGGGGGCTCGGACTGAGGCCATTGCACACTGACCCATCCAGGTGCTGCAGGAAAAGCTGAGGGAAGGGAACTTGGACCCCGAAGAGCTGGTGATCGCAGCTGCAGCGCAGGTGGGTCCCGTGTGTGCCCATCTGGCCTCGCTCACAGCCACTGGCCCTGCAGCCTCATAGGCACCTGCCATCCCTCCTCTCCCTCTGCTTGCAGAGAAAGGACTTTCCTCACGGGATCCCTGAATGTGGGACCGATGCCCTGAGATTCACCCTGTGCTCCCATGGGGCCCTGGGTAAGCCCAGGCGAGGCCGTGTGGGGTGCAGAGGGGCTGGTGGGGCCGAGCCCTCCCTGTGCCCCCGATGTCTACTTGCACACTCTCTCCTCTCTGTCCCAGGGGGTGACTTACACCTGTCTGTCTCTGAGGTCTTGAGCTCCCGCCATTTCTGCAACAAGATCTGGAATGCCCTGCGTTTCATCCTCAGTGTCCTGGGCCGGGGGTTCGTGCCCCAGCCCTCAGAGGAGGTGAGAGAGGAGAGGTGCTTGGGTGGGGGGCAGGGGGCAGCTGGGAGGACAGGCAGAGGAGTGGGAGTGGAGCCGTGCCCACCTGCAGCCCCTGCCCGCAGCTGTCCCCCTCGTCCCCCATGGATGCCTGGGTGCTGAGCCGCCTGGCCCGCACTGCCCACGAGTGCGAGCGAGGATTCCTTACCCGGGAGCTCCCGCTTGTTGCCCACGCCCTGCACCACTTCTGGCTCCACAGCTTGTGTGATGTGTACTTGGTGAGTATGGCGGTGCCCTCCTCGTCCCCCGAGATCGGGCTCCCCGGCACAGAGCTCTGAGCTAGGTTCCCGGTATCTCCCTCAGTGAGAGCACAGAAAGATGGCTGAGCCAGGGGGATCCCAGTTCCCCTCCTCCCTGGGACTGGCCTAGTCACTGCTCCCTGCCTGTCACCTGGGGAGAGAGGAGGAGGTAGGGACACTTCTAGAAAACAGAGTCTGACAGAGCAGGGTCAGGAGGCAGGTGAAGTTTCCTTCTCAGTGTGCTCGCTGCGATCTGTGCAGGCCGGGAGCTGTGAGTGATGGGAGGAAGTGTGGAGGTCTGTAGGCCAGGGGTTCTCACACTTGATCCCGTGGGAGAGTCTCGGGGTGGAGAGCTGCTTAAGCACCAGTGCCGGGCCCCACCCCACACCCCCAGAGCGCTCATTCACCAGGTCGGGCGTCGGGTGGTGAGAGTTTTCATTTCTCGTCTTAGGCCATGCTGCTAGCTCAGGACTGCTGCCCTAGATCACTGTTTCTCAACCTTTTTAAAAACCTGTCTTTTTGATAAGTGGAAAACTCAATGTTTTTCTTCATAAACTGCACAACCTTCCTGATAATTTTATTCCCCACCCATTTCTGAGAATCCCTGCCCTAGATTTTCCCTTTTCATGGGACAGCCAATGGCATCCAAGATGGTGTGCAGACCCACAGCGTTCCCGACTAGTAGGGCAGCAGGTGTGTGGAGGAAGGCCATGGCCATGGCCGTGACCCTGACCCTGACCCGCAGGCCTTTCCCTAGGAGGCTGTGAAGCCTGTGCTGTCGCACGCACCCCGCCCGCCAGGGCCGCCTCAGGTCCTGTTGTCCTGCGCTGATGTCGGTCTCCGCCTCCTCGCCCCGCTGATGCCCTTCCTGGCTGAAGAGCTCTGGCAGAGGCTGCCCCCCACGCCTGGTGGCCCCTCTGCCCCCAGCATCTCTGTCGCCCCTTACCCCAGTGCCCGCAGCTTGGTGAGCCCTGTCCCTGGTGTTTGGGAGTGGGTCCACTGCTGAGGGGTTGGGGAGCAATCTTCTAAAGGGGGCTGCTGCCGTGGGGTCATTGATAGCAGTGGTTTGTACTTTACTACAGAGTCTCTGTAGTAGAGAAGGTTGTTTCTGCAGCGCTGTCTTGGGGCAGTATTAGCACAGGGGACAAGAGCAGGACTCTGGCGCTGGGCTTGCCAGCTGTGTGGCCATGCCTCAGTTTCCCCATCTTTAAGCCAGGATAGTAATAGTCCATGTCGTGGGTGTGACAAGGATAAGATGTTGGAGACGGGCTATCCCAGGAGTCTCAGCGCAGTTTTAAGCTTTAATAACTAGAGAAGGAGAACTACAACAAACTTATCCAAAAGATCATTTTAAAGCTTAACTAAATTTCTTTTATACTTACTTGGTTTTGTGAGTTTTGAAGAATACATTTTAAGTTTTATTTTTGATTGTTTGCCGTCTTCAGTCAGGCTGACCAAACAGACATCAACCACTGATCATCTAAGAACCTCTTAGATGACTCCCCAGTTTTTGTCGTGTTCCATCCTTGAGGTGGTGAATTTAGTGTGTGGTGGCGAGGACGGGTCCCACTGCCCTGAGGAGATGGGAGATGGGGTGGAGAGGAGAGTCAGGAGAGTTGACACGAGTCTCCCGGGACTCTGCAGGAGCACTGGTACCAGCCCGAGCTGGAGCGGCGCTTCTCCCGGGTCCAGGAGGCCGTGCAGGCGCTGAGGGCTCTCCGAGCCACGTACCAGCTCACCAAGGCCCGGCCCCGAGGTGAGGCGTGTCCTGGGCTCCTGAATCCCCGCAGAAAGAAGGGACTGGCTGGGCAGAGGGGAGAGCCTGAGGGCAGGGCCCAGAGGCAGGAAGTGCAGGGCAGGAAGGGTGGCCGCGTCTCAGGCCTTGACCCTGACATCCCCTTTCTCCCACAGTGCTTCTGCAGAGCTCAGAGCCTGGAGAACGGGGCCTCTTTGAGGACTTCCTGGAGCCCCTGGGCACCCTGGGCCACTGTGGGGCTGTGGGGCTCTTACCCCCAGGTGTAGCGGCTCCCTCCGGCTGGGCCCAGGCCCCACTGGGGGACACCATTCAGGTCTACATGGAGCTGCAGGTGCCCAGGGGAGGTGTGGGGAGGGGACAGAAAGGGTGTTGGGAAGGGGTCGGGGGGTGAGTTCCATAGAAATGAGGATGGGTCTTAGCATGGAGAGGAGGGAGGTGCTGGGCGGGCTGCTGATGTCTCCCTTCTCCCGCAGGGCCTGGTGGATCCCCAGACCCATCTACCTCTGCTAGCTGCCCGAAGACACAAGTTGCAGAGGCAGCTTGACAACCTTATAGCCCGGACCTCATCAGTGGGAGAGGCAGAGACTCGGAGGCAGCAGAGGGTGAGGCTGGGAGAGGCCACCCAGGAAGTCCACCTCCTGGAGGGAATGTGGACAGGGGGTGGGCCTCATACTGGATCCTGTGTGCTTCTCTCCTCGTCCAGATTTCTTCCCTCCAGCTGGAATTGTCGAAACTGGACAAGGCGGCCTCTCACCTCCGACAGCTGGTAGACACGTCTCCCAGCCCCAGGGAACCCTGAGCTCTCACCATCCTTGGAGGATTTCCTTCCTCCCAGACCTGCTTTTGAGGACAAACTGATCGGGCAGCTGTCGGCGTGGTGGCGCCTCAGAGACTATGGGTCCACGTCCCTCATTCTGTAAATGAGGAAACAGACTGGCTTGGTCAGAGTGGCTGTGGGTCACTCACATTTCTACCCCAGCTTCCCTCATGTGCAGTCCCACCTGGAAGTTTAGGAAAGAAGAAATTTACATAAGCTTTTAAAATTTCAAACATGTCTGCCTGTGGTTCTTCTATTCCTCTTTCCCTTTTTGGTGACTTTCTTTTCCTTCTGTTGTTCCCTGAGACTCTGATGATCTGGGAAAGGAGGATGGTGGCCTCTTAGCCTCGAGCTTGGGTCGCAGGGGGAGAGTGGATGCTGGGCGGTGCCAGCCTTGTGAGAGGAAAGAGGAGCTTTCTAGCCTGGCCTGGCGTAGTGACCAGGGTGCCACCTCCTTCCCGGACTTACTGACAATGCTCCAATGTTTGCAGCCCTTCCTTCTCTGCTTCTTACCAGATGGAAGCTTCCCTGCTCCTTGGCCCTGTCCCCAGGGGTGCTGAAAGGAGCAGGGACTTCCTCCACGCCTGAGGTGCTGCAGGGTGTGCTGGGGTTGAGTGCCCTCCCCACTTCTGTGTACCTGAGACCAAGGTGCCAGGGACACACTGTCCAGCCCCTGATGGAGGGACACACATGCGCAGACGCCCACCTGTCCACCCCAAACACCTTGTCTCATCTCAGTGGAATTCATGGGCCTGGCCCCTCCACGCCCAAATTCCATTCTGTCCAGCAGCTCTCAGTAGCTATTTATGGCAGGACTGTCACAGGCTGGGGCCTCCCTGATGCCACTTAATCCTCCCAAGAACCACAGAGGTGGGTGTTCTCTCCATTTTAGAGATGAAGAAGTGTGCTCAGGGAATAAAAGTAGCTTGCCCAAAGTATCAACTGAGATTCAACTCAGTAAACTTTGTGCAGGTTCTTTCTGGCTGCTGAAACCAAGCTTCAGATTAGCCAAGTGGATGACTGGGAGCAGTGTTCCAGGTGGAGGAAGAGCCAGAGCAAAACCAAGATGGAAGCACTCCTGGAGTGTTCAAAGAGTAGCAAGGAGGCAGGAAAATAAGATGAGAAGGGCTGTGGGCCCCATTATGGCAGAGCCCTGCACTGCTTCTGCCCAGCAAAAGAAATGTCCATGTCATCTAAGCTGTCATGTCTGAAGGGGAGAGGAGTGGGAAGTGAAGTCAGGCGTGAGCAGTGGAGTAGGGGTGGGGAAGGCTCAAGGTGGGGGCGATTATCTAGGGCTGTGCTGTCTAAAATGGTAGCCATTTGACTATCTAAAGTAATTAAAGTTAAACATTCAGTTGCTCACACTGGGCACATTTCAAGTGTTTCATAGCCACATGTGGCTAGTGGCTACCATATTGCTCAGCGTAGGTTCTGAAACATTTCCGTCATGGAAAGTTCTATTGGAAAGCGCTGGCCTAGGACCATGTAGGCTGTTGTAAGGACTTTGTTTTTTTCCTTCTGAAATAGCAGCTCATTTCCTTTGCAGGTTATTACCAGAAAGCTGCGTATTTTCTTTATACTTGCATCCGGTTGGACAGAACCTAATTACGTGGCCATGCCTAGCAGCAAGGGAGGCTGAGAAATGGAATGAGTCAGATGCTCAGTCAAAATGGACACTACTGTCCAAAAGGAGGACAATGTTTATTGGGGACAGTTAGCAATCTCTGCCACCCCCAGGTCTAATGAACCCAAAGCATTCTTTGCCCAGCTCTGTCTTGAGTCTGGAAAGAGAATTCTTTGAGGAAATCTGGAAATCACAGCCTAGTAATCCCAGGTCCTGAGATTTAGGAACCAGGCTCAGGAGCAGGTATCTGTCTGTTCCTCCAGACTTTTGAAGATCCAGACATCAAGTCCCTCAACTTGTTTGGGGCTTACACACACGACCCGTGGGTGTCACCTGCCCACTGGTGCAGGCTAGGGGCAAGTCATGAAATCCTGGGCTCGTTGGGGCCCTCAGTTACCTCTCCTCTGGGCTGTTCCAGGGTAATTATAAAGGACACTGGAGGAATTTTGTGAGTTTTTATTTTTGCTCTCCCACTTGTGCTTCCCCTCATCTTCAGGGATGCTCCATAGGAACTGTTGCCTTCACCTCCCTCCAAAGGAGTCACGCTCTAATTTCATATGATGGTGTTGGCGGCAGGGTGGGGAGTATGGTAGGCAGGGGCGGGCACTGTGGAGAACAGGAATCACTCATATCAATACCCCCAAGTGGTCAAGTCTTGGCTGCATGTTTGCGTTTTGAGATAGCTGGTAAGAAGTCAAGATAACCTTGAGTGGGAAGTCAGGTGAGTGCCTGCCTCAAGAAAATCAGGAGAAAGAGGACCCTGGATCCTGAAGGGACTTAAATGCTGGGACTGGGTTTCTACTCTGATGATCCCTACTGTTTGTGCCCACTTATCTGACAAGCACAGTGGCATGTGTCTTAGGTAGTTTGTGTAATCCTCACAACAATTTTATGAGGCAGGTACTCTCGCTATCCTCATTTTGCAGGTGGAGAGGATAAGAAACTCAGCTAGGACTCAAGTGTGGGCTTGTGTGACTACACGTCATCATGGTTAGACAGTACAAACTCCGCTAGCACCCATCGTCTTTCCCCCACCACTTACACCAGCTGGCCATCCTTTCCCAAGCTGAACCTCTCATCTCTCACCTGAGCTGCCTCCCACCCCACATCCTACCCTGACTGACTTGTATGGATCCTTGAGTCAGAAGGCCCATATCCTGGGGTGTTCTGTCCACATCCCTGTCTGGATGCTGAGCTCCCAGCCCCAAAACTTAAGCAATGGGAGAGGAAATTAAAATCTTGCTTAAGCCAAGACTTTTACCTGGTATCCAACCTTTCCACTGCTAATAGACCTCAGGTGAGTGGCCTACTCTTTCTAAGCTTTGCTCATCGGTAAAGTTGGATAATGACACCTATTATGCTACATTTAAGATTGCTGCAAGCATTGACATGGGAAAGCGTCATGTCTGGAACAAAGTAGGAATTTAATACATGTTTCTTTCTCTTATTCCCAGGTGTTTTGAAGTATAAGTTCCGCCCATGTGTATGTCTGTGGTGTGTGTGTCCCCAGACAGTTAATTCCCCAGATTCCTTCTAGGCTTTGACACTGGCATTGAGGGAGAAAGCGTCGAGAGTCAGAGACTTGGGCATCTGATTCCTTTTTCCTGCCAGCCCTCTGCTCATGAACCCACAAAGTCATTGAATTCAGCATATTTACTGACACTCAGCAGGGTGTCTTCCTGTTGGAAGGTGGGGCCAGGGCACCCCCATTGAACCCTGGGGGACAAATGCCCCAGCGGGCTCCCCCCAACCCCCTTGCAGGCTTGATTGCTCTCAGACTTTGCAGATGACGTGGAGTGGGGATCCTGGCTGACGGAGGGTGACGTTGGTCCCTGACGGGAGATGGAGGAGGAGGCAGAGCTAGGGAAGAGAAGGGGTTCGAGGGGGAGAAGGGGTTAGAGGGGAAAACGGCCTGGCACCAGCAGAGGCACAAACCAACTCAGAAATAAACTCGGGGTTCACACAGCCCTATCCTTTCTCCTCCCAAAGAACTACCTTCTGGAGCAATTCCAGGAAGCTGGACTCATAGGAGGAATTTGCCAGAAAGGAATCCTTCAGCTGCAGTTGCAAAATCATTCCTGGCCCTAGGGATCCAAAAGTACCGTTTAGGACCCAGCCAGACTCCCTGAGATGTGCGACCCCCTCCTGCCCGCCCTCACCCCAGTTCCTCTTCCCCAACAATGGCCTCTCAGGCCCTCTCCAGGCAGGCATTCAGCCTGAACCCTGGCTTGTTCAGGACTGGGGAGCCTCCGTTTCTCTCGCTCCCCTCCTTGGCTTCTTCTTGCTGTGAGGACCCTGTCTCCAGGCCCCTAGCCCTTACCTGTTCCATGTGCGCTGCCAAGGATGGTCAGGAGGAGGAAGAGGGGCAGCCTGGCCCCCATTGTGACCACCTCACTTCTCGGATGGACAGAGAGATGTCTGAACCCCCGTCTGCCTTTCCACAGCTACTCAGTCCTTAGCACAGGTATTTGGGGGAGCTGGCAGGGGGAAGCTGGGTAACTGGATTTTCCAGTTCTCCCAATCTGGCTTCGAGGACTTAGGAGAGGGCCATTCACTGGGCTGTTGGGAAAAATAGTGGGTGGGCCCCTTTCCTCAATCCTGTGCCCCCCGGGTGCCTGGTCCTGCAGAGAGGGAAGTTGAAGCTGTGTCCTTCCTGCAAGTGTCTGGGCCCTGCCAAAGCCTGGGCCTCTCATTGCTCTTTAGGGATTAATTATTAACTGCAATTAATTCCCATCATTCATGCCACCAAAGGGCTCAGGAATGTGGGTCCAAAAGGGAGGGGTAGATTAAGCCAAGTTTCTTCCCAAACCCAGGTATCCTGCTCCCCCCGCCACAGTGGCTTTCTAGGTGAGAAATCTGGGTAATGGGGAACTTTCATCTTCCAATGTTTCGTTTTAGTTGCTCTAAAACATCCCAGATACTCAGGTAGAGACATGGGTTTCATCAAATCTCCCCACCCCCACCCCACTATGGCATCCCGCACCACGAGGGCTGTGGGGAGTGAGGAGGGCGGTGCAGATTTAAGAAATACAGTAGATGCGGCCGGCCCCGTGGCTCAGGCGGTTGGAGCTCCGTGCTCCTAACTCTGAAGGCTGCTGGTTCGATTCCCACATGGGCCAGTGGGCTCTCAACCACAAGGTTGCTGGTTCAACTCCTCGACTCCTGCAAGGGATGGTGGGCCCCGCCCGCTGCAACTAACAACAGCAACTGGACCTGGAGCTGAGCTGCGCCCTCCACAACTAAGACTGAAAGGACAACAACTTGAAGCTGAACAGCACCCTCCACAACTAAGATTGAAAGGACAACAACTTGACTTGGAAAAAAGTCCTGGAAGTACACACTCTTCCCCAATAAAGTCCTGTTCCCCTTCCCCAATAAAATCTTTAAAAAAAAAAGAAGAAAAGAAAAAAAAAGAAATACAGTAGACAAGAGTAGAGTGCAAGCGGGGCCAAGGGGCTTCAGCCTCAAGGACTGAGCCCTGAATCAGGCCAATGCATGGCTTTTATTAGTTCGGTGGGGAAGCCAAGGAGATAAAGCTTGTCAATCTCAAGATCTGTGAATCCCGTGCATCATAATAGGAAACTGATTCAAGCCAATCACCCTTGCCTGCAGGCAGCTGAACTGTGAGTCTCAGGATGTGTGTACTTCCCTGAGGGACAAAACCTTTATGCATATGAATAAATGGAGAGCACTTCATTGAGTCACTTCCCTTGTAGGTTGTGGGAAGGAATGCAGCCACAGAGGCAGAGGCTCTCCTTAGCTGGGGAGGGGAGGGATGGGGGGCTGTGCCCACCTCTATGAACTCCGTGGGTTCTCCTGTTGGTCCCCACGCAGCTCCGCCTGGCTTGAGTTGTCCCCCCCATGGGGAATCTTACTCCTCATTGGCTGACCAGCCATCTTTTTGGGGCCAAACAGGGAGACATAACGTGCAAACACAAAGGTGAATCAAAGTCCCTGAAAGGATCCGTCTCACAGACTCTCCTTGCTTTGGGGACAGGTACAAGGAGACTGACGGGTAGGCTGCTGTGTGGAAACACCCCACCTTGTGCACTCAGGCCAAAGGGATACGATACCTTCATCCTCCCAATCACAGATACTCAGAGTGATAAACACAGGAGAGTTGTGTAGAGGGAGTTTGGAACCCATCTGGTTTACCACCTTTCTTTAAAACTAGAGAGGGAAAATGACTTGCTAAGATCATACAAGTCAGTAGCAGAGATCAGAACTCATCCCTCATTATGCCAGAGACAGGGACAAACTCAACAGATTGACACATGAGTCATATAAGCCCCTGGAACACACAAAGGCACAGGCTCTGTCTGCCTCATTATGTATCATCTCCTCCCTGCCCTGAAAACTAGAGGCCCAAGTCCAGTAGGATGGAGGCAGTGAGACGGAGGGAGACACTGTCTACGAGGTCAGACAATTAAGTTTGCGAACTCATCCTAGAAAAAGTGCTACATACCTCATTGTTGAATATCACTACGGTCACCTTCAAAGTGCTCCCCTTGGGAAGCTGCTATGCACTGACACCAGTGCCTGGTCCACCCTTCAAAGCAGTTTTGGAACTCTTTCTCTGGAATGACCATCAGAGCTGTCGTCATATTACCCTTGATGTCCTGAATGTCATCAAAATGTCTTCCTTTCACTATTTCCTTTATCTTTGGGTAAAGAAAGAAGTCATTGGGGGCCAGATCAAGTCAGTAGGGAGGGTGTTCCAATACAGTGATTTGTTTACTGGCTAAAAACTCCTTCACAGACAGTGCCATGTGAGCTGGTGTATTGTCAAGATGGAAGAGCCATGAATGGTTGGTGAAAAGTTCAGGTCGTCTAAATTTTTCACGCAGCCTTTTCAGCACTTCCAAATAGTCAGCTTGGTTAACTGCTTGTCCAGTTGTACAAATTCATAATGAATAATCCCTCTGATATAAAAAAAAAATGTTAGCAACATCATTGCAACAAGTTCGTGAACTTAATGGTCAGACCTCGTATACCATAAATGTGAATATGATGAGATACCCAGGGACTCCCAGATTTGCCCTGGAGATCAGGAAGGCCAGAGTGGTAAGAAGAAATGGACAGAAAGATCAGCGGACACATCAGGTATGAGCAGCGGGCAGAAGGTGGGAACACAGGAAGATGCTTTGGGGTATCTGAGTCTTCTTAGAAGGAGAGTGGGAGCACCCCTGTGTCTTTCCCTTTCTATGTAATCATAGCTGACACTGCTGGGTGCTGGGCACGTTAGAAGTATTTCTTTTAATGCTCATAATGACCCTTTGAACTAGTTTCTAGATCACCTCATTCTAGGGGTGACTTGCCCGAGCCAGCTTGGCAGCGGTGGATTCCAGCTCAGTGGATTCAGGGCAGTCAGGATTCAGACCTAGTTCTGAACTTGGGCATTGCATTGTCCCCCACCCCCACCCAATGCAATGTGGGTCTTCCCTGGTGTTCCTCTTCTCCCCTCCTCCACCCAAAGAATGGAAAACGTTGGGGCTGCTGCTGTCTAGATGAGAGATGACTCAGGTTTTACTCTCTTGCCCTGTCTTGGGACTCCTAAGGGTCAGATGCAGTCCTCAGGCCATGATGTTCTTCCTCCCCACCCAGCTCCCAAATCCTGCTTCTCCTAGAGACCCATATATCCGATCTCTGATAGTTGTACTTCTAGCAGCAAGAGGAAGACCTTGGGATAGGACACCGGTCTCCTACCTCTCAGGAGGGTCTGGGTGGGGACTGACTCAAGCCTGGGGGGTATGGGTCCCTAGTCCAGGAAGAGCTAGAGGACCATGTAGGGGAGTCCAGGCTCTTACTCACTCTCCCGCTCACCCAGTGCTTCCAGGGATCAGGCTAGGACAGATTAATCCTCGGGGACAGCTTGGTGACCTCTCCCTGGGAAGGAGAGCCTAGTGTTGATGGAGGTCCCGGCACACCTGGCTCTCCAGAGACTCATAATGGGCCTCGGAGCCTTTAAAAAGCTGGGGAGATGGGCCTGGGAAGGCATGGACGGCACCATGGACGCGGCCCTGGTGCTGCTCCTGGGCCTGCAGGCCTTGGCTGGACACGGTGAGCACCAGGTTCCATAGGGTGCTGGGTGCTGGTGCTGGTGCTGGTTCCACTCTTCTAACTTTATCATTCATTGTTCTTTTTCCAGCAGCTCAGATAACCCCACTGAGGACCTCCAACACAGCATCCAGGGGCACCCCGATTGTCTCAGACTCTCTATCTTTGGGGATCTCTCTGCAGTTCTCCCCATTGTCTCTGGTGGTCTCCCCACTGCCTCTGCAGGTCTCCCCGCTATATCTGTGACTCTTCCCACCATCTCAGAGGGTCTCCCCACCATGCCTGGAAGTTTCTCAATAGTTTCTTCAACCTCTGAATGTCTTCCCAGCAATCCTCAGACTTTAGCCCCAACCGTTTCTGGGAGCGCTTCAGGAACTGTGTCACCGTTGCCAGGTGATATTTCTGTTGCACAACCCATCTCTGAAGCACTCTAACTGGGCCTGCAGCTCTGGGTGGGGCTTCCTGGCTGGGCCATGCGTAAGTCAGAAGGTCCCCAAAACCTTATGAAGCAGTGTCCTGGCTTTGGTGGCTCTACAAGGACCCACTTTCTGCTCTTTAATTTATCAACTTTTTGTCTTGTAGTTAGTGCCTTTTGTATCCTGCCTACGACATTCTTTTGCCTACTTCAAGGTCATGAAAATATTCTCATACGGGTTCTTCCAGGAGTTTTATTATTTTAGTTTTCACGTTTAAGCCTATGACCTATTTCAGATTAACTCCTGTGCCCATACACAGGAGGTACAGGTCAAGTTTCATTTCTTCCCCTTATGAATAACCCTCTGTCTCTCCCCACCATTGCATTGTGTCAGTGCCTTTACTAAAAGTTAAGTGACCATAAATGTGTGGTCTCTCTCTGGACTGTATGCTGTTCTGTGTGTCTGTCCTTTCTCCAGGGCCACTGTGCTTAGTGACTGCTGCTTTGTTAGCAAGACTGAAAATCTGCTAGTGTGGGGTCTTCCACTCTGTTTCTCTTTAAGATTGTCTTGGCTGTTCTCAGACTTTCCATTTTTATAGAATCAGTCCATTAATTTCTACCAAAATCTTGCTAGGATTTTGATTGAGAGTGCGCCTGGTGTAATTTCTGCTTCTGCTCATGCTTGGATCTCTTCCAGCCGTTTTCCCCTCTGCCCCAGCAGGATCTGTGTCCCCCACGACAGCTCCTGGAACTGCTTCAACTGTTCCTGGGACTCCCACGTTGAGCGGAGCTGTCTCAGGAGGTTCCAATCCCACAGCAGCTGAAGTGGCCACCACATCCCCGGGGCTCAGTGTTCCGACGAGTAAGGCACACGTATTTGCCTGTGGTCGTTAACCAGTAAGATATTGGTCGGGCCCATTGTCTCCTACTCTTCTGTGGGCACCTCTAGTCCTGGAGAGAGAAGTGGAGGTTCAGGTGTCAAGCATTAGTGCCTGCTTTGAGCTTTGTTTTCAGTATATTGGGGGCTGTCTCCAGTTCTTTTCTTTTTATTATTAAATTTATTGGGGTGACAATTGTTAGTCTCCAGTTCTTAAGGAGATTTGGTGCCTCTCAAGCCTCTGGTTAGGCCAATAACCAGATATCTGTTACCTGATCATTTCCTCAAAAGGTTTTCAGAGTTCTGAAAAGATGGAGAGATGTGACGTCGGTGAGAAGTTTAGAGACCGACAGACCTGTCCGCAGGTGTCGGGGAAGAGGACATGGGACTTGGATTGAAGCCCTTTAAAACCCTCTCCATTGAGACTCTGTTCCCGAGAGAATAGGGGAGAACTGTACAGAGAAACGTGGTCTTAGAGTTGCATAAACAGGAGTGTCACAGAAGGAAAGTGGGAAGTCATGGAGGGCAGTGGGGAGTGGGTGGGTGAGGTCCCACCTGCCTCCGTCACTTTCCCTCTCTGCTCCTCATTCCCGAAGCCTCAGGAAAAGGGCTCTGTCCCAGACCGGGCCATTGTGTTGATCACTCTCACTGTGGTGACAGCAATTGTCAGCTTGCTGTACGGTCTCAAGAAGGTAAGTGAAGCTATGGTCTGAATGCATGGGTCCCCAAGGCCAGTGGGGCTGGGACCTGGTGCCCCAGGACTCTTGAGAAGAACAAGGGCTTCAGGGAGGCAGATGACAGCTTGCCACCCTTAGGAAGGGGCAAGGGAAAAAGGAACGCCAGTCTGGGTGGCTGAGAGGAAACACTGACCAGGCAGAGATGGGGGCTTGGGGCCACTGAGATGGAGGCCATCCAGCCCATGGAAGCACTAAATTCCGCTCTGGGCAGTGAAGTATCAGCTCTGTGGAGCCACAGTTTGAGTCCTACCATTATAGCTGTGTGACTTTGTGCAAGTTATTTAACCTCTCTGTGCTCCAGCTTCCTTATTACTACTACTACTAATAGTAATATTTAAATAGCACTTATGTGTCAGGTGCTGTATCTGTTTTAGTTCACAGCAACCCTGTGATATAGATAATACTGGGATAACAGAGTCTTAGGTAAAATGAGAACGATAGTAACCATCTCAAAGGGCTGTTGGAGGATGAAATGAGCTCATGTACATAAAGCACTTAGCTGCTTGGCGCATAGTAAGTGCTCAATAAATTTGTCTGCTTCACTAGTATTACTGTTTTTGCTGGCAGAGGAGTGCTGAGAATCTGAGTTATGGAGGGAAAGAGGCAGTCCAGGTTCCTAGGGCCCTTGGTTAACCATCCTATCTACCCTTCATCTCACAGGCCTGCCAGTTCCAGAAGGAGATGAGTGTGGGGTGTGGCTGTGGCTCTGTGACCCCTTACAGCTGCCACCAAGAGGCCACCGGCCAGCGCTACTCTGTTAAGTGAAGGGACGGGGCCAGGATGGTCAAATGCCACTCTACCTTTGGCCTTCTTTCTTCCTCTCCTAAACAAACTCATTCAATAAAACAAAACAAAACAGTCAGACAAACAAAACAAAACAAAAACGAAGTCAGAAGCAGATAATAGACTGGTGGTTACCAGAGGGGACGGCGGGGAGGGGCGGGGGTGAGGGTGAAATGGGCAAAGGGGGTCAGTTTTATGGTGAAGGATGGAACCCGACTTGTGGTGGGGCGCGCACTATAGTAGTGTATGCAGATGTCAAATTCTAACGTTGTGTACCTGAAACTTATATAATGTTATAAGCCAATGTTACCTCAATAAAAACAGAGACATTTGGGGCACCATTAAGCAAAACTAAAAGAAATAAAAAGCTTTCTTCTCACACTAACTGGGACGGACCATTTCCTACGGGCAGATTCCCGGGGCCCTGGGTCTCCCCCACCAACTGTGTGAGGGGAAGTCCACTGCCCCTCTCCCAGAGGGAGGCAGAGATTGTGTCTTGGTCCTGCCTTCAGCCTGCTGTCGATTCACTGGCACAGTTTTCTCATCTGTAGAAGGAAGGACCAGGACATATGTCTCCAGGGGCCTTCCAACCCTCACAGAGCCTGGCTCTGGGCAGTTGGAACCTTTGCTCCCGTTTCTCCTCTCTTCTTATTCCCATGCTCTTCCCCAACTCTCAGAG
Organism: Rhinolophus ferrumequinum; assembly: GCF_004115265.2. NCBI lineage: Eukaryota > Metazoa > Chordata > Mammalia > Chiroptera > Rhinolophidae > Rhinolophus > Rhinolophus ferrumequinum. The sequence continues at coordinate 1,500,381 of NC_046286.1, forward strand.
ACACTCCTTAGCTCAGGACACTTTGCTTGGGTTCCCCAGGACACAGGACAAGGGTTCCCCCTTCACATTTCTTTCCATACGGAGGCCCCTTGGGCTGGTTCCTACCTTCCCCAAGACCCCCTATTCTCCCAACTCAGGACAGGTGAGGGACCCTGCTCTGTGATGTCCCTTAGCTCACTCTGGGTGGGTGGTGGACACAATTCTTGCTAAGTAAAACAGCATCTCCTCCACTGGTCTCCCAGCCACTGCATTTGCCCAAGAGCTCGGGCTTTGCCATCAGGACGGCACCAGCCACATCTGGCCTCTGCTGCTTACCAGCTGTGTGACGTTGGGCAAGTTGTTTTCCTGATCTGAGGTTGTTTATTTTCATCTGTCAAAGGGAACTGATGTTGCTGCTGTCACAGGGGATGAGCATGCTGCTCCGTGAATGTTTGCGGGTCAGTAGCTGGTGAGGCTGTTTTGTGACCAGCCCCTCAGCTTGTAGCTCAGACACAACACACTTGTTATACTTGAGCTTCCACCTCTCTCCAGGTTCCTCCACCCCAGACACCGGGGTCCTCTGGGGAGATTGCGGCTACAAAGAAGGGGGGATATTTACTTACATAGTGAAAGCAGAGAGTCTCAGCCTCAGCACTACTGACAGGGCTGCGGAGTGCTTTGCTGTGAGGACGGGTATGTACATTATAGAGTGTTTAGCAATATCTTTGGCCTCCACTCACCAGATGCTGGCAGCAGCCCCCTCCCAGCTGTGACAAGAATGTCTCCAGATACCATCAGATGGCCTCTCCTTGTTGAGAACCACTTTCTTAGAGGCCTGGCTCCCTGGGGAAAGGGTAGGTAACAGACTAGCGGAAAGGGGGTTGTCAGTCGCTTTGGAGTCCGGAGGAAGTTGCGTGGGCGGCCTGCCTCTGCCTCGGTGTCTGCAGCCTGCAGGCCGCATTGCCTGGGAGGGAGGTTGCCCAGTTCCGAGCAGTCATTCCTGGCCTGAGTCCATGGAGACTCATTAATCTCCCATGAATCGCATTAATAAGCAGTTGGCCGGTTCTCCTCTTCCCACCCATTCCAGCCCTGCCTAGGGCTGAGGGACTAGTCACGCCAGTAATGGGAGGAATTCACATGTTTGGACCTCATGTCCCCCCATGAGCCCCATTGCCCCAAGGCCCTGGCCTCTCGCCCTCTAGGTCCTGGCCCTTTCCGTTCCCTGCGCCTGCGCCGCTCCCCCAGAGGGGCAGTAGCCAGCCCTGGCTTCCCCTCCCTTCAGCCTGCTGAACACTTACTGATGGTCTCTGGTGTGCCAGGCACGGTCCCAGGGGCCAGGGAGGCAGCAGTGACCAAGGCGAAGGCCTTCTCTGCTGGGTGCTTACTTAGCACGACAGAAGACCCACCATGAACAAATTGAGTGAGAGACAGGGGTGGTGACTTGGCCCCTGGACCCACAGCTTTCTCTCTTCTTAGAGCACTGCTGCCCCCGCCCCCCAGTCTGTCCTCCCCACCCTAGCTCCAAGCACTGCCACTTGGTGGCCCCGCGTATGAATTTGGGCAGTCTCTGAGCTAATGCTTTCTTCAGACAAAGACTCAGGAGGAAGGGAAGCGGGAGACTCCGGGAGATCCTAGAAATGAGGGATCTGCATTTCTGTATAGGGTGGACAGAGGTGCGGGCTCTGAGACAAAGAGGGGGCCGCCGGGCTGAGGTAGGAGAAGGGAGTGTGGGGGAGGCAGAGCTCTGCCAAGGATCTCTGTCTCAGTCCTCTGGGCGGCCTGGACCGGTCTTCGCCCTGGTGAGGCGTGTGACATCAGTTCCTGGGTTCTGGGTCTGCCTTGTCTCTAGTTTCCGTCATTGACCCCACTGTCTCCACATGCTCTGTCATCTCTGGACATCCGGAGGCGCCTGTGTCTGCAGTGGCAGGCCATGTGAGGGTTCCCCTTTGCTCTTTCACCTGATACTCGTGGGTGCTCCACCCAGGGCAAAAAGAGCGGCCATGTGTGAGTAAGGGGTGTGGAGAGCTGGGCTGACGTGACAGAGATGGAAGAGGGAATGCAAAGCCAGAGAAGAATCAACTACAATCTCCTCCCGAACCCAAACCGTGCATCCAACCTTCCCCCTCCCTGTCCTGCCCAGGCAGCACTAAGTCCTTCTAGAACCCCACCATCTGCTCCCACCTCCCCAGGACCCTGGAGGCCGCCCCAACCCACCCCCCTCCCTCCGCTGGGGCTGGGTTGGGAGTCTGTCCCCTCCCAGTTTCTTTTCCCTCCCCTAGATCCCTCCCCTGTGGCAGGCGCCCAGGTACCTGGCTCCCTGACATAGCAGTTGCGGTCTCCCGTTATCAGGGCACCCCTGTGGGGTGGGGCTGCTCCATTTGTTTAAGGTTTAGGCCTGAGGGGCCCCAGCCCCCATGACGCCCAACCTGGCCCCATATAAGCTGAGGGGCCCCAGCCCACAGCCTAAAGCAGTCGTCCAGCGCAGTCCGTCCGGCATGGCCCAGCTGGCCCACTGCGTGCGCCCCACCTTTAGCCTCCACTGCTGCCTCCTCTTCCTTCTAGCTTCTCGAGAGGCAGGTAAGATGCCCTCAGAGGCAAAGGGGTCCCCATGACATAGGGGGATAGAAGACAGAGAGGAGTTGTTTCTTAGCATTTATAGTGTTGAATGACCAATCACAGAAATGGACAGCAGGTGAATGTGCGGTGGGAAGGGGTGGTGTGGGGCTGCTGCCTACAGCTGTCTAGGGTGTTCACTGCTCAAGTTTGCTGACTAAAGGGCATGTTGGAGAGGAAGTCTAGTGGACGCTCTGCTCCTCGCAGGCACCCAGAGGGGGCCTTCTCCTAGCTTGCGTGAAAACACTGTATGGGCTGGCAGTCCTCGGTGGGCAGCAGTGGGGACCTAACATTCCCTGAGCATCTGCTGAGCGCAAGAAACTCGCAGGTGCTCAAGGTACTTCATCCCATTTTATCTCCTCAAATCCCCTGGGGTGGTTAATAACATCCCATTTTATAATGAGGACAGTGAGACTCAGAGAGGTTAACGGCCTTGCCCAAAGTCGTGGTGGCAAGCAGGGTTCCGGCACTCCACACTGGCCGCGGCCCTCGGGAGGCCGGGTGCACTTCTCCCGTGAGAGTCCTGGTCAGTGCTGACCTGGGGTCCAGGCCTAGCTCCGGCCCATTTAATTTGCCGTACATCTGTAAAGTGGGAGGAATGCGCCCTGGCCGGTACCAATTGTCGGTGCCTACTGAGCATTTACTCTGCGCCAGGCACTTACACAGGCTTACTTACTAATCCTCACCGCAACTTGATAAGGAGTGTGCGGTTTTGTCTCCACTTCACTCTGGGAAACATTCCAGGGCTTCGATGAGAAAATGAATGTGTGAAAGTTTGACGAGCTAAGCAGACCCTATAAGATAAAGTGAAATCACCACATTAGTTCACTTAGTTAAGAAACAGTTCTGTGACTGAACCCAGGGAGTGGAGACGCCAAACCCAGGCGCAGTTTAGAGGAGGCCTCTGTGACTCGCAAGAGGGTCTTTACAAGGTAAACACACAGAAACAGACTCTGAGAGACTGTGTGCTGGGCAGGGTCACCCACGGTAATGGCGCTGTTGCTGGGGCCAGGCCAGGAAAGTCGTGAGTCTCGGAGCTCTGGGCAGTATTTGGGGTAGGGCAGGCAGCAGCTCCTCCTTCCACGTGTGTTTGACTGAGGGTGAAATTAGAGGAAGTTTCCCCTTCCCTGAGCTCAGCGTCATATAGGGGTCAGAACAGGGGGCTGGGAGGTTGAGAGGGACAGTGGCTGAGGAATCTTCAAGTTGCCTCTGCTAGGTCTCAGCTGTGCCTTCCGTCATCTGTGTCCTGGTTTGATGGCTTCCCCAATTCGAGGGTCTGGGGACAGAGGCACCAGAGCCACCATCAGCCCCACATGCCACCACCTTCTTATCCCCTTCCTGTCGGGCTGATTGTGCCCTGCTGCTCTGCACCACCTCCTGTCCTGTGGAGGCCCAGGAAGAGGAACCTCTAGAGGCAGAAGGGAACGAGTCATGAATCAACGCCACACACATTCACTCTTCAGGGAGTTTTGCTCGAGGGCACAGGGCTGGCTCAGGGCAGACTGGAACCTGAATTTTAGAACAGGACACTCTGGGCTGGGTGCGTGTGGTCTGGGAGATGCCGCATTAGAGCTTGGCTGGGTGGGATAGAGGGGAGGGTGGGGAAGGCAAGGGAAGCTGGATGATCAGATCATGAGAGGAAGAGCGCATGCGAGGCGGGGAGGGCTTGAGGCCGGGCTGGGGTTGGGACAGGGTCAGGACGTGAGCACATGACTGTATCCGGCAGAGAGAGAGGCTGGAGGAAGAGGGCAGAGTGACGACTGGAGTGGATGGAGACCTTTAGCCCACAGTTTTGGGGGATACCTGTCATTTATCCAAAGGACCAGTCAGTACCCAGGTGGGGCCAGAGCCCTGGGGAGACTCTGAAAAGGAACTTTTCCTACAGTAAATGCTATTTGATTTAATTTCTATGACAAAAATAATACAGTGGTACCTTGGTTTTTAAACATAATCTGTTCAGGAAGACCGTCTGAGTTCTGAAACGTTCGAAAACCGAGGCACAGTTTCCCCATAGCAAGTAATGCAAAATGGATTAATCTGTTCCAGACCTTTAAAGTCAACCCCTAAAACTGCAAATTTAGCATGAATTTTACTATCTAATGATACCATAGATCCATAAAATTTACAGCGTTCGTAAACCAAAATGTATGTCAACGGAGACTCGAAAACTATATATGCTCATTCTAGAAACTGAAAAATAGAAAAAACTAGAAAGAAAAATAAAATCTTTTCTAATACTTCCTGGTCACCCTGGCAACCAATTGAGTGTATTTCTCTTTAATTTTTTTTTTATGTGTCTGTGTGTTAGGTCACATATTGAGTTTATGCTGTATTGACATTTTAACAAGCATTACACACATTATTGCAAATTTTTGAGGTGCAGGACAGCAAGAAACACCAGAAATGCTCTTTTGGGGGAGGCTTCTCTGCTGGCATGAGTCACTTAGTAGCATGTCCACTTTCTTTTCAAACAAGTGAATAAAGCAGATTCAATAGATCTTTGGAATTGTACATAGTTTTGATGTTGTGGGATTTGTTTTTATTCTTCTTTGGCAGTTTCCATCCCATTTTTATTGAAGTACAAAAAGTGCAAAGGTGAAATATAGGATTGGTGTCAAGGAAATCATTAAGTGTGAAGGTGAACACTTGATTCACAGTACCAGCCCTTCCCCCCACCCTTTCCCACAGGTACAGAGCAGTGGAACAGGGGACAGGGGAAAGGCCAAATAGATCCACAGGCTCCCCAGGAAACAAGGCTGGGAGGTTTTTAGTCTTTTATCCAGGCTAAGCATCCACCTTCAGTGTCTTCTGCTGAAGCCCGATTTTCTCTCTGCCTATACCTCAGTACCAAAAGAGTCCTTTATAGGCCCTATTGTAGTTAGGGAAATGACTATCTCATGGTGAGAACTTCCTAGGGAAATGTAGCTGTCACCAATAGCAGGTCTACTAGAAAGAAGAGATGGTCATCTTGTCCTGTGGGTTTAGTCACTGATTTGCCTCACGGCTGGCCCAGGACCAGGGAATCCCTGGAGCTCTGACTAATTGTCAATGGAGTAGCCATCTCTGAGGGGCAGATATTACAATTGCTGTCTCCACAGCTGTGTGATGTGGATCTGAATTCTAAGATCTAGTTGTCTGAGTCTGTGTGGCTCCTGTGGCTAAATGACAACTGGTATCCCGGGAATGGTGGGCTAGAGGCCTTTCACCATCTTTTCATCTCAGGGGCTCAATTACTAACATGGCAGAAGTTACATTTTGGTCTTCCAACCTAGGAGGTCACAATATGTTTGTTTTTTACTTAATGTGCATAATGAAAAGTTGTTGGCAAGGCTTTTAAAGAGTTCGTCAGTCTCAAAATATTCTCTCATTCATTTATTCCACAAATATTTATGAAGTGCCTCCTATGGGCCAGACATTGTTCTAGGCTGGAGACAGCAATGATCAAACAAATAAAAATCCCTACCATTGTGGAAGTTAAACTATTTATTGTACATTAGAAAGGAGTGAGTGTTATGTTGCTAATACACGGGGGGAAGTGGCCCAGCAATGCCTCAGAGGTATATGGAGCAGGTAGGTCAGGAGAGACACCGCGACTACAGAATCTAGGGGTGGCCCGCGTGAGCTCAGGCTCCCCTTGCTACCAGGAGGAGAACAGGGCAAAGCATGAGATTGTTTCAAGACTACCATTCAGATTCACTAAGAGCTTTGAAGAGTCGGCTGTGCAAGTCTTCTATGCTCCATGCTTCCTTTCATCCTCACGTTAAGCTGGTGCAGTTGACATCACTGTTATTTAATGTACAGCTGGAGACATGGGGCTTCAGACCATTTAAGTGACCAGAGCCAGGATGCAAACAAAGTTAGTGATGGACCCCGCTGGACCTCAGTCCTGTCCTCTGATCCCTTAAGGCCAGCGGAGTTGCCACTCTGCACTTTTGCTTATTTATTCACTCCGTGGATATTTATTCACCCCTTACCATGTTTAAAAGCATCTGGGGTGTAGTGGAAAGCCTGACTTTGCAAATGATTTTACCTCTTTGAGCTTCCTTTCCTCACCTGTAAGACAGTAAGATATACATGGCTTCACAGGTTTGTGGTGAAGATTAAATAAACGAATATATGAACAGCATCCTTCAGGGGTTCCAGAAATGTCCGTTCTTCTTTCCATAAGAGACTGGCGGACCTACAGCCCATGTAGTGTGGTCTTCACCAGTAAGAGTCTTGGCCCAGGGGCTGGGAGCCCAGAATGTATGTTCAATTCTGGCTCCACCTCTAACTTGCTTAGGGTTCTTGGGGAGATTACTTAACTCCTCGGAACATTGTTTTCTCATATGTGAAAAGGGGAGAATAACAAGTAGCTCTCAACCTCAGAGGGTTAATACATGTCCTCCTCTGTAGGACCTTCCTGTCTCACAGTCAATGTTCAAGAAAAGTTGGCCATTGCTATCATTAGGGATTGTGTGCAAGTCACCATTCCTCCATGAAATTCAAGTTTCTCAGCCGTCAAATGGGGACGTTGACAGTGTTTAAGGTACCTTGTGGGGAGCTGAGAGATTGATCACCATAGAAGAGAATTCAGAAACAATATCTGTGAGGCCAACAGCCTGGCCCAGCCTGTCCAGTGAATGAGAGCGAGTGATGGTACAGCTGCCAGGCAACCAGAGAATGGGGCTGGTGTAGCGAAGCGAGGGCCTGACAATTCAGCCTTCCTTTCTTTCTAACCTTGATTGCCTCCAGCGACTTGGGCTTCTCTACTACCTTCACCTACTTCTTGTCCCACCCATATTTCTTTTAAGGACTGAGTTCCCCAGCCCCTAACTCTCCTTGTCAGCAGGGAGGTGGGTGGACTATGGGTTCCTGGGATAGGGAATGTGCCCAGGTTCTGGTTGCCACCTTGAGCTAACAGAGACTAGAAATCTCTGTTATGTAACAACACTAGCTCTCTCATTCTCCTGGCTAGATATCAGAGACATCTCCTCTGTCCCCAGTGATTGTTTTTCCACAGGATTAAGTCCCATATCTATTCATTGATAGGGGTGTTTTCCCTCACACCCTGTCCTTAAACAGTCAGTTTCTCCCAGAATCCAGCTGCCTCGTTCATTCCTCTTAGGACCCCCCAAGCAGATACCTTTTTCTTTTAAGAGGGCCACCTTCACCTATCTCAGATGGTTTTAGTTGTGAGCTTCTGAGAGCGGGGTCCAGTGGGGGAACCAAGGAGCTGAGTCATCTAATCTACTTCCCTTCATCCAGACCAAACTCCATCATCAGAATGAAAGTTTCTCATCCTCCATCCCTCTTCATATCCTTCTCTTAGTCATTACTTGTGTGTCTGCTTACTAATCCTTATGGGGAAGTTCTGCCAGAGATCTTACCTCAGTCTTTCACATTGTTACATTTGGGAACTGGAATGTTATAGAAAGATGAAGATTCTGATAATTATTTCCTTTCTTCTAGCTGTCATGGAAAGGGAATTTCATTTCCAAAGTATTATATAAACCCTAAAGGAGCACTTGGGGATCAAAATGCCACTCAATATCTGCTCTCAAAATTTATAATTTGGTAGGCAGGGCAGGGGGTAGATGTTGACAGGCACACAAACATCTGTAATGTTAAGTTGAATATAGCAGGAAAGAGTAATTCACAAAAAATTTTTTTGTGCACTGAGATGAAGCTAGATCTTATCTGCTTGGAAGAATCATGAAAGACACCATAAACCTAGAAAAATCTAAAATTGAGACTTGAAGAATAGAAGTGAGAAGGGGTGAGGCGGCATTCTTGCTGAAGACACAGCCTGAACAAATGTTCAGAGACTGGAGGTGAAAATGGGGATTAGATATCATAGTATTCTGAGCAGAACGGCTGGTACAGTATATCTGGGGTACTAATGGGACACCTAGAGATGGAAGTGGACCGGGAAGCAAGGAAGAACAAGGAGAAAGTTTCTTACTTGACTTTATCCCTTTACAGGTGCTATCACATTTCAAAAACTTCACAAAGCTGGTGAATCTCCAACATCTGATCATTTATCCCCTCCTACTCCAGGCCTTGTTTATAGTACCCCCTCTGACCATGCTGCTCTTCATTCAAGACACAGCCCTCCAGACCGCTCTAAACTTACAGAAACACATCAGCCCAAACACCATTGCAATACCACACATCATCTCAAGTTTATTCACAAACCTACTGATAATCCCAAAAGCTCTACAACTCATCATGTAGCTCCTCCCACTTCTGAACAAAACCACAGCAATCAAAGAAAAGACCCAATTATCCGGAATGGACGCTCTGTTGATTCGGCTGACTCCACTGAAACACACAAAAAATTGTCTGATACCAAATTTCCAACTCAAAAACCCAAGAGCAAAACAACCTGTTCTAAGACCACGAAAAGCAAAACAGTAACAAGAAACCAAAATACAAGTGTAACACCATCAGAAATTACCACCATTACTTTAGATAGTAAAAGAACCACCTCACGTAAGACCACAACTGTTCCTCACAACTCAGTCAATTCAGAAATCAATAAAAAACCAACACATTACTCAGAAAAAAGCACAACAGTCACAAAGACATCATACAAATCTGTAAGAACCACAGAAAGGAGAGAAAAAACAAATGATCATACAACAGATGCTAATTATAAAACCACAGTTGCCTCAGATAAGACACTAACAAAGACTAACAAAAGAGAACAACCAAAAGAGACACCAAGAGCACCTGAAAAATACACACACACACAAGCAAATCCTACATATCGTGGAAAACAGAGCACAACAGCCCATGAAGAGATAACAACACCCCCAGAAATGCCTACGGAAAGTAGACAAAATAGCACAACAGTCCATGAAAAGACAACAACACCCCCAGAAATTCCTACAGAAAATGGACAACGGAGTACAACAGCACATGAAAAGATCACAGCACCTCCAGCAATGTCTACGGAAAATGGACAACAGAGCACAACAGCCCATGAAAAGGTCACAACCTCTCCAGCAATGCCTACGGAAGGTAGACAACATAGCACAACAGCCCATGAAAAGATCACAATAGCCCCAATAATGCCTACGGAACGTAGACAACATAGCACATCGGCCCATGAAAAGATCACAACCTCCCCAGCAATGTCTACAGAAAATGGACAACAGAGCACAACAGCCCATGAAAAGATTACAACCTCCCCAGCAATGTCTATGGAAAATAGACAACAGAGCACATCGGCCCATGAAAAGATCACAACACCCCCAGCAATGCCTACGGAAAATGGACAACAGAGCATATCGGCTCATGAAAAGATCACAACACCCCCAGCAATCCCTACGGAAAATGGACAATGGAGCACAACAGCCCATGTAAAGATCACAACACCCCCAGCAATGCCTACGGAAAATGGACAACAGAGCACATCGGCTCATGAAAAGATCACAGCACCCCCAGCAATGCCTACGGAAAATGGACAATGGAGCACAACAGCCCATGAAAAGATCACAACACCCCCAGCAATGCCTACGGAAAATGGACAATGGAGCACAACAGCCCATGAAAAGATCACAACACCCCCAGCAATGCCTACGGAAAATGGACAATGGAGCACAACAGCCCATGAAAAGATCACAACACCCCCAGCAATGTCTACGGAAAATGGACAATGGAGCACAACAGCCCATGAAAAGATCACAACACCCCCAGCAATGCCTACGGAAAATGGACAATGGAGCACAACAGCCCATGAAAAGATCACAACACCCCCAGCAATGTCTACGGAAAATGGACAATGGAGCACAACAGCCCATGAAAAGATCACAACACCCCCAGCAATGCCTACGGAAAATGGACAACAGAGCCCATCGGCTCATGAAAAGATCACAACACCCCCAGCAATCCCTACGGAAAATGGACAATGGAGCACAACAGCCCATGAAAAGATCACAACACCCCCAGCAATGTCTACAGAAAATGGACAATGGAGCACAACAGCCCATGAAAAGATCACAATACCCCCAGCAATGCCTACGGAAAATGGACAACAGAGCACATCGGCTCATGAAAAGATCACAGCACCCCCAGCAATGCCTACAGAAAATGGACAATGGAGCACAACAGCCCATGAAAAGATCACAATACCCCCAGCAATGCCTACGGAAAATGGACAACAGAGCACATCGGCTCATGAAAAGATCACAACACCCCCAGCAATGTCTACAGAAAATGGACAATGGAGCACAACAGCCCATGAAAAGATCACAGCACCCCCAGCAATGCCTACAGAAAATGGACAATGGAGCACAACAGCCCATGAAAAGATCACAATACCCCCAGCAACGCCTATGGAAAATGGACAACAGAGCACATCGGCTCATGAAAAGATCACAGCACCCCCAGCAATGCCTACAGAAAATGGACAATGGAGCACAACAGCCCATGAACAGATCACAACACCCCCAGCAGTGCCTACGGAAAATGGACAATGGAGCACAACAGCCCATGAAAAGATCACAATACCCCCAGCAACGCCTACGGAAAATGGACAACAGAGCACATCGGCTCATGAAAAGATCACAGCACCCCCAGCAACGCCTACGGAAAATGGACAATGGAGCACAACAGCCCATGAAAAGATTGCAACACCCCCAGCAATGCCTACGGAAAATGGACAATGGAGCACAACAGCCCATGAAAAGATCACAACACCCCCAGCAATGTCTACAGAAAATGGACAATGGAGCACAACAGCCCATGAAAAGATCACATCCCCAGCAATGCCTACAGAAAATGGACAATGGAGCACAACAGCCCATGAAAAGATCACAACACCCCCAGCAATGCCTACGGAAAATGGACAACGGAGCACAACAGCCCATGAAAAGATCACAACACCCCCAGCAATGTCTACGGAAAATGGACAACAGAGCACATCGGCCCATGAAAAGATCACAACACCCCCAGCAATGCCTACGGAAAATGGACAATGGAGCACAACAGCCCATGAAAAGATCACAACACCCCCAGCAATGTCTACGGAAAATGGACAACAGAGCACATCGGCCCATGAAAAGATCACAACACCCCCAGCAATGCCTACGGAAAATGGACAACGGAGCACAACAGCCCATGAAAAGATCACAACACCCCCAGCAATGTCTACGGAAAATGGACAACAAGCACATCGTCCCATGAAAGATCACAACACCCCCAGCAATGTCTACGGAAAATGGACAACAGAGCACATCGTCCCATGAAAGATCACAACACCCCCAGCAATGCCTACGGAAAATGGACAACGGAGCACAACAGCCCATGAAAAGATTACAACACCCCCAGCAATGCCTACAAAAAATGGACAATGGAGCACAACAGCCCATGAAAAGATCACAACACCCCCAGCAATGTCTATGGAAAATGGACAACAGAGCACATTGGCCCATGAAAAGATCACAACATCCCCAGCAATGTCTACAGAAAATGGACAACAGAGCACATCGGCCCATGAAAAGATCACAACACCCCCAGCAATGCCTACGGAAAATGGACAACGGAGCACAACAGCCCATGAAAAGATTACAACCTCCCCAGCAATGTCTACGGAAAATGGACAACAGAGCACATCGGCCCATGAAAAGATCACAACACCCCCAGCAATGTCTACAGAAAATGGACAACAGAGCACAACAGCCCATGAAAAGATTACAACCTCCCCAGCAATGTCTACGGAAAATGGACAACAGAGCACATCGGCCCATGAAAAGATCACAACACCACCAGCAATGTCTACAGAAAATGGACAACAGAGCACAACAGCCCATGAAAAGATTACAACCTCCCCAGCAATGCCTACAGAAAATGGACAATGGAGCACAACAGCCCATGAAAAGATCACAACACCCCCAGCAATGCCTACAGAAAATGGACAATGGAGCACAACAGCCCATGAAAAGATCACAACACCCCCAGCAATGTCTACAGAAAATGGACAACAGAGCACAACAGCCCATGAAAAGATTACAACCTCCCCAGCAATGTCTACGGAAAATGGACAACAGAGCACATCGGCCCATGAAAAGATCACAACACCCCCAGCAATGCCTACGGAACGTGGACAACAGAAAACATCGGCCCATGAGAAGATCACAAGAGGCTCAGATAAGACTACAGAATACCCATCAAAGACCTCAGCAGCCACAGAGAAAATCACAAAAGCCTCAGAAAAGCCTATAGTACACACAAAGAAGAGCACACCTACCAAAAACACCACTCCATTCCCAGCAAAGCCTAGTGAAAACTCAGAAAAGACCACACTGGCCACTGAGACCATAAAAGGCTCAATAAAGCCCACAGAAAACCCAGCAAAAAACACAGCAGCTACAGAGACTGTAAGATCTCCAGTCAAGTTTACAGGAGACAAATCTATCACGACTTCCTGTTGTCATCAAGAAATGTCTGAGAGTACGCGTCTGGTGTCCATTGGTTCTTTTACAGTTTCCACATCCAGCATGGAGCTGAGTTCTATCCTGTCAGAAGCCCCAGGCAACAAGAGCCATCCACACCAGAACAAACATGGCTCACAGGGAGGTCTCCACGTTGGAGAGACAGGGGAGAGTGATTCGTTTCCTCCGTGGGCCATAGTTATTGTGGTCCTGGTGGCTGTGATTCTCCTGCTGGTGTTCCTTGGCCTGATCTTCTTGGTAAGGAACAGGGATGCTCTAGGGGAATGAACCCATGGGACAGGAGTTGAGGAGAAGTTATAGATCAGAACTAGAGGGAACAATGAGTGTCGGAGAAGAGGCATGGTGGTGGGGGAGATGGGACTGGGGGCAGTGGTGGTGGAAACGATGGGGAAAGACAATATAGATGCATGAAAAGTACAATTGGAGGAAAGGCTGTGGCTGAGGAAAAAGGGTGTCGAGGAGGGAAAATTTGGGGCTTGGAGACAGAGTCTGGGATGTGAGATTAGGGGATATGAGGACAAGGGAAATAGGACAGAGGAAGGAAGTGGAGATGAGGCCTGCGTTCTGTATTGAATCTGGGGCTGGAATAAGGATCCAGTTTTGATGGAATCTTGGGAAAGGAGCAAGCCTAAGGTCTGGATCAGGAAGAAGAGAACCAAAGGGCCTGAGATGGGGTGTTGAGGAAGCAAATGGCATGGCAAATGGTACTCATTCCTTCCCCCCAATCGCAGGTCTCCTACATGACACGAACACGCCGGGCGCTGACACACACCGCCGAGGACAATGATCCGGAGGACGACGGGGGCCCCAATTCCTACCCGGTCTACCTGATGGAGCAGCAGACTCTCGGCGTGGGCCAGATCCCTTCCTCACGATGACCTTTCAGAAAGTGCCCACCCCCAGCTCGTCCACGCCCTGCCTCTTTCCTGGATGAGGAATTAGACTCACAATTCCCATTTCCTGGACTCCAGGAAGGGCAAAGCACTGACAGTTAACAGCGTCAACCCTTCGTCTGCTGTGTTCTTATTGAAACTGGTGAAGGGATGAGGTGATAAGCAAGAAGGATGTGAATTTGGGGGATAGAAAAGAAGGAATAAGTAATACAAGCAAGTGTTCTCTGTAGAAGATGATAGTCTGAGAATGAAAAGATGTTTGATGGACACGGGGTGGGAACCGATACAGGACACTGAGTCCTGAGAGGGGCAGCACGGCTAACGGAAGTTCAGGAGCCTTAGAAGGCAATGCCCAGATCTGACTTGTGAGGTGGGATTATGGGAAGGGGGAAACTGAGAATAGAGGCCCCGATTTCAGTAGCAATCTATAATATTTCTATCTGCTGTTACTTGAAGTGCATATAAACAGGCTTGTCTCTGAGTTCCCTGGGCCCCTACCCTTACTTTTTTTTTTAATGAAAAAAGTAGGATCTGAAAGGAAAAGAGGATTTTATTTTCTTCTCCACCTTCTCAATTCTCAGTAGAAAGGAAAATTCCAGAAAAGATCATAAACATCTCTTACTCAGATTGTTCTTCCCTCCCTCCTGAACCTCTTGTTTTTCTAAATGTCTACTGTGGGCATCCTGTAGGTTTGGCTCCTGGGTTGTGGGTGGGCACACAGGGTGAGATTTTGTTTGACCTACAGTCTCATCCAATGAAAGCCATCCCAGAACTTCCCTGATGGTGTTCTCCACTCAGCATTTCTTTTCCTGTCTCTTCCAACAAAAGCCAGTCCTGGATTTACCTGGTAGAGTCACCATCTTCTCTCCTGCCCTTATCCTCTCTCCTCAAACCTTCACCCAGATTTTGATTTTCCCCCTTGTGAGCATTTCATCTGTGTATGTTTTCTGGATTTTCTCTCCAATTTAATAAAGCCCTTTCACATATCACTGATTGAACAGAGGGGGAAAGGGAAAATTAAAAGATAACTTCCTTTTAGCTATTGTTCTTTTATAATAAAGTGTAAAATATTTACAAAGTAAGGACTTTGTAATAACTAGGTAATAACTTACATAGTTATTGGACTACCAGTTGGGAGAAAGTCCTGACAGATGTTCCTGGCTCTGGCTGTGACCTTCCAGATGACCTTGAGCAGGAGTGCCTAGAGGACAGGAGAGGAGACTGAATTTCTGTTGCTCCTAAAATGGCTCACTTCTGGATTTAGATAAGAGCCATTCAGAGTTCATGCTGAGCTCAAATTGCATGATGACAAAATGAGAAATTTAGTTACTTAATAAGCGAGTATTTCTAAGCACCTATTATATAGTCTGTTGAGGATTATAAAGAACTTTAAGGCATTGCTCCCACCTGAGACACAAACACAGGAAAATTAAATAATTCAGTAAGAATTATCACAAGGCAGTCCTACACAGAATAAAACAAGACTCTAATGAATGAAATGCAATATTTATGGGCCTTTACCATGTCGTCCCATATACACATATGTTAGCCCTGTTCCGAACCCATTCTGTGCCAAAATGTCAGTCCCAACAGAACTGCCGCCCGTCACCCACGGAGCCTTGGCCTCACTCTCACCAGGGCACCTCGGCTGCTCAGAAAGTTACTCTGGTTTCCACAGGCCTTCCGACCTTAACTCCATCCAGAACCAAATGGCGGGGCCGTGGTCGCTATTTGCTCCTTTTGGCATTCCCATTTGAGGGACACTGGCAGCCTATCCTAATCTGGACACTGTGTCACTGAATGTTCTGCCAGAGCCCAGCTCTGGGCTGGGAGGGCCTCAGGCCTGAGTATCTCTCTGAATCTCCCACCAGATATCTGCTCTGCTAAGGGCAGGATTGTAGCTTGGACGCCAGAAAGGAGGCATGCCAGGTGCCAGAGGGACCTCAGACTTAGGTCCCTGGAGAAAGCTTTGAGGCAGAGAGGGACACCTGAGGTCTGAAAGAGGGCTGGGGTGCCTGAGAAAAAAAGGAACAGGATGCCTGGTTTTTAGTCACCTGGCCAGATGGTGACTCAGCTACTGTGTTTCCCCGAAAACACAACCTAGCCTGACCATCAGCTCTAATGCTTATTTTGGAGCAAAAATTAATATAAGGCCTGATATATTATATTAAAGACCTGGTCTTAATATTATAGTAAAATAAGACCAGGTCTTATATTAATTTTTGCTCCAAAAGATGCATTAGAGCCGATGGTCCTGCCAGGTCTTATTTTCGGGGAAACACGGTAACATGTGGCAGCTGCCAGGACAGGAGAGTCACTCGTCCTGGGAGGAAAGCAGATACCCCCTAACCTCAGCCTCTAACCATTGAATTTTCCCAGCCTGGACACTAATTAAAAAAACCCAAACAAAATAAAGCAAAAACACCTCTGCCCCTAGAACGCCAAACATTCAAATGACCAAGGCCGGCCTGCCAAGGCGCCAAAATGGAGCAAGGGGGTAAAATGGAGCACTTGGCGAGCGGGAGGCAAGCGGACTATGGCCCTAGGACAGGCCAGCGATCGTCCCTTCCCACTTCTCTCCCTTGTCTCTTTCCTACTAATGATCACTTTGAAATCTAAACGGAACCCTTTAACAAGCACCGGGGCTGGGCTCTCATTAGGGAAAGTTACTTCACGAGTGGCTCCCTCCCAAAACGCTTATCGCGCCCTCCCTGCCACCCCCCACCCCCCACCCCCGGGAGGGAGCATCTCCTGAGAAGCGAGCGCCCACGACCCCCAGGGCTGGGGTGGGCAGAGGGGCCAGAGCAGAGAGGCGAGCCCAGCAGGGCGCTGGGACGTGGGGTGGAGGACAGGGCACCGGGTGGCGGGAGCTCTGGATTCCCGGAGACCGCAGTCCTCTCTCCGTCCCTTGAGGCTCCAACTAGCCTGCGGCTCCCGGATCTCGCTCGTACCGGGCCTCCGCCCCAGTAGGGCTGGACAGAGGCCAGCCGCCGCCACTGCCAGCGCGCCCCGCGCGACAAGCGCGCCAGTGGGGCCCCAAGCGTGCCCGCGGGGTCCTGTCCGCCAAACGCCCCTCCTGGGCTCAGGCTCAGACCGAATCCCCTCCATCAGGCCGGTCTCTACCGGGTTGCAGGCCCGGGCTCCGGCCGCAAGTGCCAGACGGCCAGGCCCGGCTTGGCTTCCACCGCACCCCGTGGGTAAGGAGAGCGGGTCAGCGTTTGTGCTGTGCTTTCTCTCATCAAGGAAAAAACATGCAGCCTAAGAGAAAGCGGATGACAATTGCTGGGAAGCTAAGTCTCAACGGATTGAGAAAATGCTCTGGAAAATGGCCATTTTGTAACTTATTTTATACATTAGAATCAAAGGAGGAGGTTACATGAAATCCATGGGTGGTAGATTAAGGGGGTGGGAGAAAGCAAAGCGGGGAAATCTCTGGGATTGGATAAAAAGTAAAACGGAGAGACACACACTTTTACATTGGTGGGTACAGGATAGTTAACAGCATTTTACAGCACATAGAGATGGTATTTGGGGAACAAGATAACAGAGAGATTTTGTAGTTTCCTGCTCTGGTGTGGTGGGTTGTGCCCCCTCAGGGGTCCAGAAAAAGGGAGTACTCTGACATTCCAAACGGTGTGTTATCTTAGATGCAAAACAGACAACAGACAGGCTCACTTAAGGTAGAGATTGACGTTTGTCAAGGAAGCTACAGGCCAAGGAAGTGACTTCCCCCCATGGCCCACCTTAGTTAGGAATTTTTATGTCCACACGATCCTATGTGGTTCTTTTCAGTCTCTGAGTTTGTCAGGTTTAACATGTGGCCCCTTTCCTTCCACACTCTCACACACATCCTTCCATCCCCCAGTAACCTTGCGAATTCTTTCTTCGGCTTGTTTCACACATGAGAATACCCAGGCTCAGAGAAGTTCCTTGTTTGAGTCCACACGGCGCCAGTGCAACAGTCTATTTTCTCCCAACCTCAGTTTCACTTTGTTCCTTAGAGGCGCCAGGTTCCATGTACTGATGGCAGCATGGCCTAGGTGGGTGGGATGCTACCTAGGGACCACCTAAGGAACAAAGTGTAACTGAGGTTCGTGCCAGAACGTGTCCAGCTCCTTCTTCCAGAGTCTAGGTCTCCCCTTTCAGCCCCTTGGATTTGGGATCACAAAGCCTTGTTCTCCTGCCATCCAGCCCTCTGTGACCTTCTGTGACCCATGAACTGGCCTCATAGCTGCCGGTTCTCCATCCTCCCCTCACAGCGCACAGTACCCCCTGCAGCTGACTGTGCCAGCACTCACAGTCCACCTGCCCCTGGACAGAGAGTGCTGGCACGAGAAGAATAAGATCCAATGCTCTATGACCCTCTCACCTTCATTTTTCTCCCCTCTGCTTCCTACAAAGGCCTCTGTTCCAGAAATAAGATCCCCAGAGAAAACAAAGTTTTGTTTGTTTGTTTGCTTTTTGCTGACTGCTGGCCCCAGAGTGGGTCTCCTCTCCTTTGACAGGTTTGATCCCCTTGTTTTCTCCCCCTCCTTGCTCCTCATCCCCTAAATTGTCAGATACTCCTCCCCGAAGAGAGAGGGCCCAGAAATTACGGCCTCCCCTGCCCGGTAGCAACTATAAATGCTACAGTTATGGCCAAGTGAGAAAAGAAAGCAAGCCAGACATATGGTGGGAGCAACTCTTGGAACCCAGGAGTCCAGCTGTCCTAGTCCCGAGCTCCCTACTTTCAAGGAACTTACCGCCACTGATCTTACTCCTCCCACAATCCTGGCCCTGGCAAGCTTTTAATTCTTCCTGAAACTTCATGTCGCATTGAGATGCCAGGTGCCAGCTCTCCCTCTGCAGCCCATCTCTGCTCTAGAACCCAGGCATGCTAGATAACAACTTCCCATGTGGATTATTTCAAGATGAGAAGAGGGAAATTATCTCCTGCCTCCTGCCTCCTGGTGCTGCTTCTCTTTGGAATCCTGGACGTGGTAAGTGTATTACTGATCAATCACAGAGGGCATGGAAGCCATAAAAAGCCAGGAAGCAAGAGTCCCTGTCCCAGGTACTCTGCTTGCATAGTCTCATTCTTTTTCTGGAAGCAGAGGATGAACTTCTTTTTGCCCATTTCTGTGAAAAATCAGTACTGATTCTAGCCCCCACTGGCCATGATTCTGACTCCTACCTCACCTTGCTGCAAATCCAGCTTTATCCTCTCCCTCCAACCCTCAGTTCTAAGCATGAACACAAGTAGTGGCTGTGTTTTGATTTCCCTCAGAATCCTGGAGTATAATAGCTGCTTGATAAATGTTTTGTATCTAACTTGAAAATCCTAGTTTCAATATCATCCTTATTCCTTATTAGAACTAGGCTCCAAGTCTAAATAAAGCCAAGTCAGATGAAAATGTTCCTTCCAAAAATGCTGTCTAAATTTAAGTCCTTGGTCAGTTCTCATAATCTCCAGGTAGAGACACATACAGAGGGACCACAGAGAGCCCAGGGCTCTCGGAGCTGTGAGTGAAATTAGCCCGAGGAGAAGGAAAACCCGAGCTCCTACGTTCTTAGCCATTTTACCTGACTTCTCTCAGAGACTCCTGCACAATTTCAAGTTTCTCTTCTTAATTATTAAAACCCAATGTCAACAACTTATAAAGCCCCTTCATTTCCACCGCAGGATGGCCTGCCTCAAAAGGGAGTGGGAGGGTAGGTGTGGAGTCGACAGAAACAGGGGTAGGTTGAATGAACAGAAGGCCTTTTTGTGGTGTTTTCTTTGATGTTTATTTCTTGCTCTCTCCCAGTGAGTCTCTCCTGGAGACTCCTGTCTTGCTCATCCTGCTCCTCCTGCTCCCTGCCTCTCTGTGAGCCCATTCATTTTGAACTATTTTTGCTGCAGATCACTTCCAGACTTGTCTCTAGCCTGTCTTTGCTCTGAAACCCATTCCTACATTTCCAGGGGTTCCCCCCCCCCCCATAACCTCTTCACTTGGATGTCACATCATATGGAACAAACACATGACATTCACGTGTTTGTTCCACAAATGTTTTTGGAGCATCTGCTCTGTGTCAGACCTGAAGATATATCAGTGAACAAAGCAGCGACAGGTCCTGCCTTCAGGGGCTCCCAGTCTACTGGGAAAGGCAGATGTCAGTCACACAAGAAATGACACATAAATAAAAAAGACTTACAAGTGCACAAAAATGCCAGCAGGCACTGCCTCGTCCTCCCACCATCAGGACTATACAGTCACCCTCACCTGCATCCATTCTTTCCCCTCCACGGGGCTCTGGTTCCCATCCCACCCTTCCCTTCCTGCCTTCTCAATGTTCCCTTTCTCTCCCACACTTCTTGCTTCTCTCTCTCCAGGGTTCTTCCCATCAGCATCCAAAGAAGCTCTAAAACAGTCTGCATAAGAATCACCTGGAAGAGGTTTTATTAATTTATTTTTATTGAGGTATAATTGACATACATTACATTAGTTTCAGGTGTACTCCATGATTGAATATTTGCATATAATGTGAAATGATCATCACAATAAGTGTAGTTAACATCCATTACCACACAGTTACAATTTTTTTTTGTGATGAGAGCTTTTAAGATGTATTCTCTTAGCAACTTTCAAATATACAATACAGTATTATTAACTATAGTCACCATGCTGTACATTACATCGCCAGGGTTTATTTATTGCATAACTGGAAGTTTGTACCTTTTAACCACCTTCACCCTTTCGCCCACCCACACCCCCACCTCTGGCAACTACCAATCTGCTCTCTGTATCTAAAAGCTTGATTTTTTAAAAAAATTCCACATATAAGTGAAATCATACAGTATTTGTCTTTCTCTGTCTGACTTATTTCACTTAGCATAATGCCCTCAAGGTCTATCCATGTTGTCGCAAATGGCAGGATTCCTTCTTTTTCATGGCCGTGCAATATTACATTGTATATGTATATGTACGTATGAGATTATTTCTAAAACGTAGCTTTTGGTTCCTGTCCTTTGGGGTTCCTGAGTAAGTTTGGGGTGGGGGCTGGGATCTGCATTTCAACAAGCCCCCAAGCGATCCTGATGCCTGTGGTCCAGGGTCCACACTTTGAAAAGCTCTGTTCTTCCAGTGTCCATCTTAACAGCCCCTATCGTTCCCAGCAATGCCCTATTTCATCACCGAGTTTCTTGAAATAATGTCCTATAAATATTATCTTCATTTCCTCATCTCCTACTCACTGTTTGTATGTTTCCTTTGCAAATTTTACCAGAGTAATTCATGTATATAGTTTTTTTTCATAGACTGTCTCTTAATTTTATTTTGTCTGATTTTATTTTTTAAACTTTTTTTTTTCTTTCAGATTTTATTGGGGAAGGGGAACAGGACTTTATTGGGGAACAGTGTGTACTTCCAGGACTTTTTTCCAAGTCAAGTTGTTGTCCTTTCAATCTTAGTTGTGGAGGGTGCCGTTCAGCTCCAAGTTGTTGTCCTTTCAGTCTTAGTTGTGGAGGGTGCAGCTCAGCTCCAGGTCCAGTTGCCATTGCTAGTTGCAGGGGGCGCAGCCCACCATCCCTTGTGGGAGTCGAACCAGCAACCTTGTGGTTGAGAGGATGCACTCCAACCAACTGAGCCATCCGGGAGCTCATGGCAGCTCAGCTCAAGGTGCCGTGTTCAATCTTAGTTGCAAGGGGCGGGGCCCACCATCCCTTGTGGGACTTGAGGAATTGAACTGGCAACCTTGTGGTTTAGAGCCCACGGGAATCGAACCGGCAGCCTTCGGAGTTAGGAGCATGGAGTTCTAACCGCCTGAGCTACAGGGCCAGCCCATGTATATAGTTTTAAAAGTCCAATAGTTCTACAGGCTCATTACAAACAACAGCCATCGCTAATGCACGCACTCCTTTTCATGTCTGATTCCTGCTTTCCAGAGTAACAACTTCCAATTGTTAGCTTTTTCTCCTGGTATGTGCACATACAGATGTAAACATCACATCCATATTATATTGCTATTCACAGATTTTTTGTTTTCCCTTCTTCCCCACCCCCCAACCCCCACTCCGGTTCAAGCCGGAGTTGTTTCTCAGTCTAGTTGTGTAGGACACAGCTCCCTGGCCCATGCTGGTATTAGGAGCCTTGCACTCCCCTGGCTGAGGCAGTCTGTTGCCGACTGCCAGCCGCTCATACTGGCCACCAGCAGCTTACGGCAGCACATGGTAGCACACCATAGCTCACGGCAGACCACACCGAGCTTCGGCTACTCACTGCCGCCCACCTCCAGGGAGAGCTGTTGTTCACAATCTTAGCTGTAGAGGGCGCAGCTCACTGGCCCGTGTGGGAATCCCACTGGTGACCTTGGCGTTAACCACCTGAGCCACTGGGAGGGCCCTCTATTCACAGATTTTAAACAAAGACCTTATACGTATCTTTTATTGGGCCAAATAATATTGTAAGTCCCCAAATAGTTTACTGTCCCAGTTTCACCTCTGAAAAGATTTAATAATTTAGATGTATCCAATATCATGGTGGATAAACATCCTTTTCAAGACCAAACCAAACAAATTTTAAAAGTTCTGTGGAACCTAGTGGGGCCACTGAGTCAAAACTCAGAACACATCTGGGTCACAATAAAGATGGTTCCTAAGAGTGAAAAAAATTAAAAAAATAAAAATTCTAATTAGTTTTCTTATTAGTAAACTTCACTTTTAGAAGCAATTATTAAATACAATGAAAAGGAAGTCTCTAGTAGTAAAATACATGAGCCAAGAGAAAATATCCATGCTTGTTGCCCCATTTGTTTAGAACAACGTAATTTATCTAGAATTTGGCTCACAAGTTTTAAAATCGACTGTATTAACACCTCCAGTTAACTGTACATTTCCAGTTAACTCCTGCTTGTGTCTTAGAAAAGCTTATAAAAAGAAAACCGTTTCACAGATAGTTGATACCGCTGGCTAATTTGGGCAATTGGGGACTAAGAATTAGTTTTTACTCCAAATCATGCCTGCATTGAGGTATGGAAAGCTCTTAGAAGTTCTAAGTGCATGAAATGGCATCTCAGAAATTTTCCTTTTTTGCAAAGCAAAATACTAGCACAGTGCTGAATATTCATCTTCTTCTTTGTCAGCTCAGTGGTGGAATAGGAAATCACCTATAGGCTCGTCTGTGGTGCTGCTACTGATTTCCTCCTCCTCCTGCCCCTTCTGACCTGCAAAGTTTGTTGAGAAGTCAGCCGATAGTCTTATGGGACCTCCCTTGTGAGTTGTCTGTCTCTTGCTGCTTTTAGGATTCTCTCTTTGTCTTTAAGCTTTGCCATTTTAACTATGATGTGTCTTGGTGAGGGCCTGTTTGGGTTCATCTTGTTTGGGACTCTGAGCACTTCCTGGGCTTGTATATCTGTTTCTTTCACCAGGTTGGGAAATTTTTCTGTCATTATTTTCTCAAATAGGTTCTCAATCCCTTGCTCCCTCTTTTCTTTTGGTACCTCTATGATGCAAATGTTGTTATGCTGGTGTTGTCTCACAGGTCCCTTAAACTATCTTCATTGTTTTTTAAATTCATTTTGTTGTTGTTGTTGTTGTTGTTCTGGTTGAGTGTTTGCTGCTACTTTGCCTTCTAAATCGCTGATTCAATCCTCTTCATCTAATCTGCTATTGATTCCTTCTAGTGTATTCTTCATTTTAGTTATTGTATTCTTTATTTCTTACTGGCTCTTTTTTATGGTTTCTATGTCCTTCTTTGTGCTTGCTATCTCTTTGTTGAAATTCTCACTGAGTTCTTTAAGAATCCTTATAACCAGTGCTTTAAACTCTGTCTCTGGTAGGTTGGTTGCCTCCATTTCATTTAGTACTATTTCTGGAGATTTCTCCTGTTCTTTTATTTGGAACATGTTTGTTTTTGTTTGTGTGTTTCCTCATTCTGGCTGCCACTCTGTGTTTGCTCCTATGTATTAAGTACATCTTCTACATCTCTTAGTCTTCGTTAGTGGCCTTTTGTAGTATGTGTCCACTGTGGTCCAGTGTCGTAATCTCCCTAATCTCCTGTGCATGTGTTCCAGGAGTGTCCATTGTGTGTTGTGTGAGTTCTCGTTGTAGTTGAGCCTTGATTGCTTTTGGCACATCAGTGGGTGGGATTGAGTCCCAGGCTGACTGATTGTGAGGACTGGCTATGCCCACAGTGTATGAGCTGCTGTGTGGGGGCTGATCCCTCAGAGGTAGCTTCGGCCCCACAGGCTCTTGTGCTGGTTGAAAAACTTCTTTGGGTGTGCCATTTGTGGGGTAACCAGGTAGTGCTCTGGTGTGGTCTGAAGCTGGCCTCTGGGAATGCCATTTCTGGTGTCTCTTGGGAGGGGCTCCTGTGCAGGTCAATTTCAGCCTTGCCTGTGACTGGCCTGCAGCTATCTGGTAGGAGTCACAAAGCTATATGTGGCTGGCTGCTGCCTGTGCTGGACCTGGAGGCGTGTGGGGGTGGCCTTGGTAAGAACTGAGGCCTGCTGCCACCAGTAGTGGGGCTGCGGCCCCTTAGGCCTGTTGCCACCTGTCAGCTTTCCGTCAGGCCCAGCCATGGAAAGAGCCTCCTTAGGTGTGCGTGCTGGGCTGGTTGACCCAGTGTTGAGACAGCCCTCGGCAATGTCGCACTAGCTGGGCGGGATGGAGTTCAAGTGAGTCATAAGATGTGGCCAGTGATTTTTACAAAGTTAATGCAGATTCAGTTCTTCTGCCAGTGCTCAGCCTGTGACCACTTCGCACAGCGTGCCAAGAACACTGCAGCCAGGCACCATTCACCTCGGGGCAGTGCCTGTCCTGTGATCACTTTGCACAATGCCTCACGAACACTGCAGCCAGCCACCAGCTCAGGTTCACAAATTCCCGAGAGCTTCCCCTAAGTGGCTCCCGTGCAGGTTTTGGGTCACTGTCCATCACCAAAACCTCCCTGGGCCGATGTGGACCTTTGGCTGCTGTAAAAGGCCTCTGTGTCTTGCGGGTCAGGGCCAGCTCCCCAGGTGCCCAGAGTGCCCCTGGCAATGCAGTTCTAGGTGGGTCGGGCAGGTTCCAGGGAGCTAAGGGGTGTGGTTGGTGGTTTCTAAAAAGTCAGTGCAGCCTCAACTCCCACACCAGTGCGGGGCCCTTGACAACTCCGCAGAAAAGCCGTGAGAACACCACAGCAGCCACTGCCTGTCTCAGGCCCACAGGTTCCTGAGCACTGCCCAAGGATGCTGCAGTCATGTCTTGGGTTACTGCCCACAGCAACCATTCCCCAGGCTAGCTGCCGAGGGCCCGCAACTGCAGCAACAAAGCTTCTGCAGCCTGTGGGGTGGGGCCAGCAGCCCAGCACTCAACAGTTTCCTGGGTGATGTGGCACCAGCTGTGTAGGGGGTGGGGACCCAGAGTGTCACCAAGGTGGTGTGCACGCGTGGATTCCACCAGACCAATGTGGTCCCAGACTTGGCCCTTTGGGAGAGCGCTTAACACTGAAAAGATGGTGCCCTCCTGTAGGTCTCATGTGTGTCAGGCTCCACACAGGGACAATGGCTCCTGTCCCTCCAGCTTCCTCCTCAAAGCCACACAACTCAGTCTAGCTCCACATTTCCCCGGGCCTCCTGAGCTGCTGCCCTCCACCAGAGACCAGGTGAGTGCCTGAAAGGGAGCGAGTCTGTGTGCTCATTCTACAAGATGGTGTCTGGGGTTCCAGCTGCCCTCTGCCCCACCAGGAAGGGCAGACAGAATCCTCCCTGCTGGTTTTCACTGCCAGATGCCATGGAAACTCCTCTTCCCATCTCAGGACGCCTGGGCTGTGGAGCCCAGCGTGGGGCTGGGACCCTCCCTCTTCAGGGGGGACGTCTGCCACCAAGGTGTCCCTCCCGGCACTCAACCACTATCTGTGGGCTTGGGGTCAGCCCGTTTAGCTTCTCTACTCCTCCTACCAGTCTCGATGTGGTCTCTTTTTTGTATTCTTAGTTATAGGGGTTCTGTTCAGCTAGTGTTCAGATGATTCTCGAGGTTGATTGTTCTATAATTTATTTGTAATTTTGGTTTGATCCTGGGGTGCAGTAGGCATAGCATTTACCGAATCAGCCGTCTTCCTGCAGTCCTCACGTTGCATATGATTCTATCTCGTTCTGAATCTCCCACTGCTATTTCATACTGACGCTGTTCTGCTATGAATGTAACCACTTCTGATCTAAACACAACCATTGCTGTAGAAGCCAGCACCTCCACGGCCTCTGCTGTATTAGGCCCTCCCACCTTGCTCTGAGTCCACCCTCTCCTGTCACCTGGGGTCAGCCTCCTCCACGTGGGTCAGGTTCTTCCACATCTGTTCTGAGCACACTCACCTCGACTTTATTGATCACCACGATTGTGTTAGATCATGTCACCTCTGCTCCCAGCCATGGCTCTGCCTCACCCATGAGGAAATCGGATTCTACCCTCTCTTCCTCCAGCACCCTCCTTACATCCAGTGACTACATCACAAGAGTGTCAGACCCTACCACTTTTATCTACTTGGGTGACCCCTTCTGAAATTGAATAGATCTGCTTCTGCATGACTCATGGTCTTCTGCCTCCACCATCACCAGTGCCCCCAGTGGACATATCCTACCTCCTCTTCTCTAAGATACCAGCTCTATTCTGGGATTAATGACCTCTGGTGAATCACTTTCTACTGTCTCCTCCCACCACAATACCTCTCCTCCAACCACCACCACTCCTACCATCGGTGTGTTAGATTCAACCCCTCTGCTGCAAGTGCATCTCTCTTCCCTTATCTCCACTACAAATGCAGCATATTGTGTGCCCTGTTTCCTAGGCACCGACTACTGGAAGCAGACCAGCTACCCCCACCCCTGTTACCACTGGAATGGAATCTGTGACCAGTGCTACCAGCAATGCTGTCTCTGGGATAGCGCCGAATACCTCTGGCCTGGGCAGAACTACTATTGGAGAATCATCTACCACTTCAGTCCCAGGTATCAGGACCACCAGTACAGGACCTACCCCTGAACCAACCACTGCTCCTGGAACAAGCATCACCTTCCATAAAACAGCCCAGTCACCACGGGCACAGACATGCGAAAGCCACACACCATCAAAGATGACTAAACCAAGTGGATTTGCAGCCCTGGGCTGTCATCCTCATCTCTCTGGTTGCAGTTGCAGTTGGTGTTAGATTGTTAGTAGTACTGAGTTTTTGCCTGGTGAGTCACTGTGAGTGAAGATGGGGGGAACCCACCTAGAAGATAGATCATGAGTGGGAATGAATAATGGGAACTGGAGCACTAGGATATTCAGAATGAGAGAGCTGTGAGTGGAGAGGCATGTTTATCCTCGCCCATTACCGAAGAGAAGCAGGAGCAAAGATGGAGTCTGACAGTCAGAATTACCGGCTCGTTGCAACAAGGGAGACTGTACAGCAGGGGGACTAAGGAGCTTCTTACAGAACTAAGGAAGAGTCATCACACTTAAGCAGGAATGTGGTTCCGGTGAAAGCGAAATGAAGCAGTTTTAGTAAGCTCAAAGCAGAGCAGGGCTGTGTGTCCGAGGGTCAACAGCAGCCTAGACTGTGAAGTGGATCCAGTTTCTTTGGAAATGACAAATTTACAAGAGACATGGAATGTGTTCAGAAACTCCTCATCTGCCCTTTATCTGGGTGGGAAATCAAGACTGCTTCTCTGTGTCAAAGTAACTTAGATTCTTCAGACAAGATTGGGATATTTCCTTCTTACTGATATGATTCCAAACAGCAAATATGTGACAGGCTATGATTTTAGAGAACCACTTTTTTCACTGATTAAATCACTGAAATAGGTTGCTCAGAGGGGGGGCTGTTATGAGGCTTTCTTTCCAGCTGCAGAGTCCATTCCAGCTGCAGCGTGTCCTTGGGGAAATGTTCTTTCCAGTGAACTTTGTAGCTGGCTCTGTCCCAGCTTCATCCCAGGTTGTCATCCCAGCTGACGAAGGGCAAGGTTGACTATTACTTTCTCAGTCTGATTTTTACTGTCACATAGCATAATACAAAGACCATGAGGAGGAGGGGAACAGAAAACATAAATGATAGATGTAGCAAGGAGTAAAGAAGAACAAAGGTGAAGTGGGAGCCCAAGAGAGTGTGTGGGTCTATGTGGGGTGAGTATCTTGAGCAGGGCTGTCCAAACTTTTTTCAACGGTTTTCACCAAGGGCCGTATGCGGTAAAACACACAAACAGCCGGGCCACTCACTTGAGGTGAAGTACGTATTGCCTCACCTGGTTTATTTAAGTAAACTAAATATATTTTGGGAATTTGCTGCGGGCCAATAAAAAATGGATTGCGGGCCGCAGTTGGCCCGCCGGCCGCAGTTTGGACACCCCGTGGTCTAGAGGGTCATGGAAGCATATCTTTTATAAAGTGGCTGGAACAATAGCCCCAGAAAAAGGATCTCAAGAAAGTGATGCCCGTTGGGCCCCCATCAGCCTTTTCACTTCCATGATAGATGCTGCCACATGCTACTTCCAGGGGTGAGGAGATGGAAGTGGGGCCTCTTTTTGTCTCCTTTTATGATTTTCACCTGAGTGAAAAGAAATCCACCTTTCTAGGTACCTCTTAGCACAGCTCAAAAAGGTTGGGAATTTCAAAATATTTCACTAAATGCTAAGGGCAGATTACAAGGAAATAGCCTTAGCAAGAAAAGAAGCCACTGAAACACTTGGCTGCTCTGAGAGCTGACATGTTTCTCGGCCTGGAGCCCCTACAGATCTCTGTGATGGCTGTGACAGCCACGAGCCAGCTGCCGACTGCACTCCTGCATTCTCTTCTCCATCCTGGTCTTACTCCTCTAGTCTAATATATTTTTCTTGTTCAATTAAAAGTATGTTTATATTTTCCCATTTTGGCTGTATGTATTCCTATAAGCAGTCTTCAACATTTGTAGGATGAGCCAGAGTAAATACACAATAAATAAATGAAAATTTCACACACAAGCCAACAAATGGTTGGCAAAATTTATGATCAACCTATTTGAGTTTCTCATTTCAGAGTCTCGATTCCTCTCTATGGGGAGAACAAAATGAGACTTGCCGACCATGAGCAAGCTGCTAAATATTTAAGATAAGGGTGCAATAATTTCTAGCATTTTGTTAACTATTTACTAGGTGTGAGGTCCAGAGCCAAGAGTGCAAGAGAGCATTGTCTCTCCTTAATTCTGCTTAACCACCTTTGGGGCATGTACTCTTACCCCTTTTTACTGACTAGGACATTGGAGGCAGAGACTGAAATAACTTTCTGAAGATCACAGGGCGACGAAGTGGCAGAGCCAGGGCTCTAATTCAAGTCTGCTTGACAGGAGAGCCCATGCTCTTAGAAGAAGTATTTATAACTGGTTCTCCAAGCTTTAGCTCCTTATGCGCCTTCCCTTATTTTTTTTTTAATTGAAGTGCACAAATCTCAAGTGTATAGTTTGATTAATTTAAAAATGTGTACACACCCATATAACCACCACCTAATTCCTACTATTGAACATTTCTATCATCTGAGTAGTTTCCTTTGTGTCCCCTCCCTGTCGATACCTGCCCAAGCCAACTACTATTCTGACTTGTATTTTGTGAGCTTCCATTTATATTTACTGGTCCTCATAGACAGGTTGGTTCCTTAACACAATGGAAGACTCCCTGTTTCTGGGAGACTTTACTTCCTGCACAGGACGTGGATTTACCCTTGTCTGGAAAACTTAGTGGCATGTAACCTTACCAAGGTGCTGAGCAATGGTCATAGCATTCACAGAGAGAAAATGCAACTGCAGTAATTGGGAAGGCTTTTTCCTCGCAGAAGTGAGTAAATAAATGAGAGGGAGAGAACCAGCACACCTACAGAGAAGAATGGATGAGAAGAGTGAAAACAGAAAGTACTGGAAAGTGAAAATTTGTGAGTTTTGACAATCCAAGCAAGTTTAATGATATAGAAGGAGAGATTTAACTCTAAAAATATGTTTTTCTCTTTTAGAAAGACTTTTCCTCTAATAAATAGAGGCATTTATAATCTCCATGGCCACACCCTTGGTCTTTGTCTGGACCTGGACTCAGGACTGGGGCTCTGGAATGTTCCACAGCTTGGCAAATCAACTGGTCCATGGAGGAGCATATGGCTTTGGCTATGGAACGGGCCATGGAGTAAGCCATGGTTGCGACACAGCCACAGACGTGGTTATGGCATGAGTCATGGGCATGGAGGACATAACAAGAGCCATGAAACAGATCACAGACGAGGCCACCAAGGAAGCCAAGGAGGAAAGGGGCGTACGGACATAGACTGGACAGTGGAGGATGCTACAGAAAAGAAAATACTGGGGAGCAAGGGGATCATTGAGGAGAGACACAGATCATAAAATGGGTCTTGATGGGCTTCCAAACGGTCTTCAGGGAATTGCTCACACAGATGGTTATGAGCAAGTGTAAGAAAGGAACAAGAAAAAAGATTACAGAGAGTTTGACCAACAAAGCAACCAGAAAAAACCAGAATGGCTCTGGAGGAGACCTGCAGTCTCATCAGGTTTGGAAACGATCTCAAGTAAAAAATATTCCCTGAGCTTAAGCATAGTTCAGAAGCTCTTAGGAGGTGACAGGGACCAGCCTCAGAACAATCTGCCTTTGATCTCCCAATGTGCAAGTGACAGCCTGTGCACTTTTGACTTTAGAGTTCTTTTTTTGTTTCCTTAGGATGTAATGTGACCAGTAAGAAGAAGCATGTTATTATTACAGCTTAAAAAAAAAAAAAAAAAGAAAAAAAGAAAAACAACCTCATAATATTTCTGGTAACAAGATGATTTGCTTACTTATTATCTGTCTGGGCATTTTTTTTCCTTCCTTTTTTCCTTTATTACTAAATACTATGTGCTAAGCATTGTACTAGTGGACTTTAAATGCACTATCATTTAATGATTTTGAAATTTATAATCTGAAAACAATCTTTTGAGAACTTCCACTCTTCTGGCAGTACAGTGGACAAGGTACATTAACCACTCCTCTCAATGAAAGCAACAAAAATTGCTGGATAAAACATTGGAAAATATCTTTGTAACTTTGTAACTGTAATTAGCTGAGTAGATAGTAGTTAGTATTTAGGTCAACAACTGAGAGAAGATGGAGACTCAGAGGGGTTGAAGGAGAGCTCTGAACCAGCCTTTACCTTGAGGGTATTTGCCAAATCTGGTGGACTTGAGCTTCCCTTCTCACAGCTTCGTAGCATGAGGGAACAGGAGGCAACGTCCAGGACCTGCACAAGGGGTAGAGTTTAATAGGAAACCCTAAACAAACCTGAGACCTAACAAGGTTGAAGCTTCAGTGTATGGTTAAATTAGAACAAAACTATATTGCCCATCATGCACATTGGGACTGAGAAAAATGTCTATTTCTAAACTTGACATTGAGTGGAGGGGGTAAAAAAATCTGCCCTGAGAATTTGTAAATTGCATAACCTTTTTCATTTTTTTAAAAAAGTCAGAGTAAGGCAAATTTATTGAATCATTTTGTAATGAGAACAAAAATAAAACACACACTCATAGAGAGCAATAAGATATTTCTTAAACAGGGAAAAATGAGAATCCTTTCATAGTCTTTGCTTAAATCAGTAGTCTAAAAGGACAAAGACAACAGAGAAGGTTTAAAACATTGTTGAGTTAATTTCTAAGACTTCCGCAGGGTGGTGGTGGTGGTGGTGGGGAGACTGTACGATCTTATTGGATTCTGAAAAGAAAACTTTCACACCAGAGACATCTCCTTCATTGAAAGATGGGCCTTTCTGTCGGTGGACGCCGCCGAGTAAGCATCGTTAAAGTCACCCCTCCCGCGGTCGTCATGTCTAAGTCAGAGTCTCCCAAAGAGCCTGAACAGCTGCGGAAGCTCTTCATCGGAGGTTTGAGCTTTGAAACAACCGATGAGAGTCTGAGGAGCCATTTTGAGCAATGGGGAACGCTCACAGACTGTGTGGTGATGAGAGACCCAAACACCAAACGCTCCAGAGGCTTTGGGTTTGTCACCTATGCCACTGTGGAGGAGGTGGACGCAGCCATGAATGCAAGGCCACACAAGGTGGATGGAAGAGTTGTGGAACCAAAGAGGGCTGTCTCAAGAGAAGATTCTCAAAGACCTGGTGCCCACTTAACTGTGAAAAAGATTTTTGTCGGTGGTATTAAAGAAGACACTGAAGAGCATCACCTAAGAGATTATTTTGAACAGTATGGGAAAATTGAAGTGATAGAAATCATGACTGACCGAGGCAGTGGCAAGAAGAGAGGCTTTGCTTTTGTAACCTTTGATGACCATGACTCTGTAGACAAGATTGTCATTCAGAAATACCATACTGTGAATGGCCACAACTGTGAAGTAAGGAAAGCCCTATCTAAACAAGAGATGGCTAGTGCTTCATCCAGTCAAAGAGGTCGAAGTGGTTCTGGAAACTTCGGTGGTGGTCGAGGAGGTGGCTTTGGTGGGAATGACAACTTTGGTCGTGGAGGAAACTTCAGTGGTCGAGGTGGCTTTGGAGGCAGTCGTGGAGGAGGAGGATATGGTGGCAGTGGGGATGGCTATAATGGATTTGGTAATGATGGAAGCAATTTTGGAGGTGGTGGAAGCTACAACGATTTTGGCAATTACAACAATCAATCTTCAAATTTTGGACCCATGAAAGGAGGGAACTTTGGAGGCAGAAGCTCTGGCCCCTATGGTGGTGGAGGTCAATACTTTGCCAAACCACGAAACCAAGGTGGCTATGGTGGTTCCAGCAGCAGCAGTAGCTATGGCAGTGGCAGAAGGTTTTAATTACTGCCAGGAAACAAAGCTTAGCAGGAGAGGAGAGCCAGAGAAGTGACAGGGAAGCTACAGGTTACAACAGATTTGTGAACTCAGCCAAGCACAGTGGTGGCAGGGCCTAGCTGCTACAAAGAAGACATGTTTTAGACAATACTCATGTGTATGGGCAAAAAACTCGAGGACTGTATTTGTGACTAATTGTATAACAGGTTATTTTAGTTTCTGTTCTGTGGAAAGTGTAAAGCATTCCAACAAAGGGTTTTAATGTAGATTTTTTTTTTTTGCACCCATGCTGTTGATTGCTAAATGTAATAGTCTGATCATGACGCTGAATAAATGTGTCTTTTTTTAAAAAAAAAAAAAAAAAAAAAAAAAAGAAAGATGGGATCACATCAAGGATTATCATGGCAAAAATTGTCAGTTGACATTTCAGGGGCCCCAGCTATGGAAATGGCTTTTATGACTGGTTGAAGGGACAGATTCCAAAAGCAGTGGGAAGTCACCCTCTAATTACATCAGGCTTGAATCCTGACCGTGGAGTTGACTGGTGAAAGGTACACAGTAGAGATTCTGTAAGAGCTAGCTGGCAACATGATCTTTACCAATCTGATTTTCTTCCTTCCTTCTTTCCTTCCTTCCTTCCTTCCTTCCTTCCTTCCTTCCTTCCTTCCTTCCTTCCTTCCTTTTTCTTTCTTTCTTTTTTGAAAAAATTGAGGTACAATTGATGTATAACATTGTATTAGTTTCAGGTGTACAGCATAATGATTCAATATTTGTACACATTGCAAAATGATCAACACAGTAAGTCTAGTTAACATCTGTCAGGGTTTATAGTTTCAGATCATACAAACTGGGTTGACAGAAAACCATCCTAGCCTTACTCAGTGCCTTCTAGGCCTAGACTCTTCCTTCTTACTTCTTTGTCTGCCAAACGCTATGTGACAAGTGATGAGAAACTCACTGGGATGTGCTACAAATTAAAATCTCAAAATGTACTTGGAATCTATATATTTATGTTTTTCTTGTTGTTTTTCTCTTGTCCTTTATTATCGCATATTTATTAAATGCCAAACACCATGCTCGTGCCTTTAAATACACCACCATTTATCTCTCAAAACAATCCAAAGAGAACTTAAATTTCTGACTCTGTAATAGGCTAGGAGCCTTGACTTAGAATACCCTGAAAAACATAAAATGGTGGACTAAAAAAATCTTAAATGAGTCAATTAGTTGGCGGGAAAGTAAGGAGTGCTACAATTAAAGACTAAGTTAAGGCAGGAACCCAAGGAGGTAAGGGGAGTACTGAAGCCAACTTTTGCCAAACCCAGTGAACTTAAGCTTTAGTAGCACAGCCTCAGTATGACCAGCCAAGGTGAGGACTCTAGCAGTAGATCCTCACATTAATCTGAAACCCTCAGGGAGAGTGTAAACTGAAAATAAATCCACCCCTCCCCTAAGGAAATGCAAGTAAAATTGCCTGTCTCTAAACTTGGTGCAGGGGAAGGGAGAAGTGGGGGAAGTCTCTTGAGAAACAGCTTGTAACCACAATACTTTACATGGTTTGCAGCCCCAAATCATAGGTAATTCAAAAGACCTCAATATAATCATCTAAAAGAATCCCCCAACTGCAATGCTTCCATATGCTTACTCAAAAATGCAAATTCAAGAAACTTCTACAGATAACATCACAAGAAAAATAAATTCTCAATCACAAAAATAAGTCTCAGTCACAAATGGAAACAGACACCAGGAGTGAAAGCCAGCAAGAAGCAAAAGGAAACAAAACAGTATGATAGGATCCCCAAAACTGTAGGTATTGGAATTGTTAAATACAGAATATAAAGCAAGTAGGTTTAAATGTGTGTCACAGCTTTATGGTTGTCCATTAATATCCATTCTCCATCTTTAATAAACTCAAGATTTGGTTGAGCACAAGTCCACCCATCTAGAGAGTGTATTTCACAGTCTCTTTTGAAGTTTACTATAGTCATGTGATCATTGTCTGCCTATGGTATGTAAGCAGACAACTATAATCTCTCATGAAGTTACAAAACAAGATGGAATTAAAATACTTGATAACGTTAGAGTATGAGTTGGGAGATGGGTAATAAGAATTAAAGTGTTTCAAATTCCTTGTATTGTTTTGAAGAAGAGTGAAAATATTAATTACATTTAGACTCTGATAAGTATGCATGTAAATTATTTTAAGGATAGCTTCTAAAAGATGCGATCTGAACTTGAACTCAGGACCTCTGCTCCACACAATCCTAGATGAGAAAAAGCTTTCTTTCTTAGAGTGCTATTGGTGTTTCCAAGACAGAACAGAATTTTGGGGAGTCCAGGACCCAACCTATTACTGACTGGCTCCGTACCCTCAGCCTCAGGGACTGCCCATCACAGTCACTGGTTAAATCCATGCTTGAGCCTCTCCCAGCACACCTGGTCCCTTCCTGACTCTCAGACTCACTCATTCCCAGCTCCTTCATGTCTCCAGCTCCTTCCTGCTTGCCAGCTTCTTTCTAACAGGCCTTACATGTTGGGGATGCTCATTCATCTACAAATAAACTACCTGAGATGCCGCCTCTTCCATGAAGCTTCTCAATGACAGGAGAATGGAGACAGCTGACTTCTGTCACACAGACTGTGTATGGAACTCCCATCAATCCCACCCCTCTTGCCCTGGTCACAACATGCCTTCACCATGAACTCCCAAAACCTTCCACTCATTTGGGTTTGCACAGTCATGCTCATTTAGCCGACCGTGTGTCCTTTCTGCGGCTGTCTCCATGTCCAGACGCAGCGTGAGGAGGGGTCCCCCAGCTCCTGGAGGACTTGGACTATAGATCTCCCTCCCCCAACAGACTTGAAGTCTCCTAATGTGGTGCCTGAGGTATACCCTACTGAGAGATGCTTCATTAAGGCTTGTGAGAAGGAACATCTGTAGCATGTTCCAGGATGGAAAAGCTCCTATGGATTCCTCTGCAAACAAGCAAGAAGGGAAGTCCTATTGCTGAGGGTCATAAGGGGGCCCTATGCCACCCCTTCACCTGCTGGTGGCTTGTTCTTGAAGTTTCCTCACACCCTCAGCCCCTAAGCCTGAGAGACCCCAAAGATGGCTCCATTAATACCTGGCTCTCTCTTCCCCTGTTCATTTAATGTGCATTGTTGAGTGCCTACTGCACACCCAGCAGCACTCCCTCGGTCTTTTGCCCATAACCCAAGAACCCAGGTCCCTTGTTACTGCTTTTTTTCTAGTCTCATATTTCTGTTTTCTTGAGAGATGTGGGGTCCTGCCCCCTTAGCTCAGTTCATTAGGGGTTCTTCTTGCAAAAGCAGACACACAGGACTTCCTGACCAGGAAACAGAGTGGTGAAGTAGAACAGGTTTCTGGCCCCATCTCTGCCTCAGAGGGTGGGTCCCTTCTACTCTGACAACCTTGATCTCCTTACCCCATTCTACTTCCTGCCACAACCCAACACAGTGCCCTGTCTAGTGTGATCATGTCATTCTCCCTTTTCACCTTCCTCTTGACCCCTAGTCTATTTCTTCCCAGGCTCAGTATTGTTTTGTTAGCTGCTCACAGTTGACAGAAGAACAAGTCAACTTCCCAACTCCTCCCAACCCATGTGAAGCTATAAAAGGCCCCTGCATCTCTTCCATGATAAAGAAAGAGGCAACAGCATCACATGGAGGAAGCTTAAGGGACCAAGGCATCCAGTCTCTCACCCCCTCTCACCTCCCCAAGCTCAAGGTTCTTCCCAAGAACACATACTTAAGAGACCCAAGCTCCTGGAAGCCTTTATCTCTTCACCTTGAACTCTTCTTTCTGAAGAATACTGCTCTTTGCCTTCTAGGTCTTGGTCATATCTGGGATCCAGGCATCTTGCTTTCCAGCCACCAAGAGGCAGATCAAGATGCAGAAAGGAAACATTCTCCTTAAGTATTGGTTACTATTGCACCTCCTACTTTTAGAACATGGTGAGTGATTTTCTTTAAAAGTGGGTAATCTGAGAACCTTTGAGGAATTGTGGAGATGGTGACCACTATTAGAATAGCTCTGGTTCTGCTCCAGAGAGTGAGGATCATCATTTTACTCCAATCATTTCAGCCTAATCATGTATCACCAGGGAGACAGTCAGAGCCCAGTGGTTGAAACTGTGCACCCTGGTCTCAGATTGCCTACATATGAATCATGGTGCTATCTGTTACTTGTGTACTTTGCGTGAGTTGTTTAACTGCTCTGTGCCTCAGTTTCTGCATCTATAAAATGGTAATAACCTGTGTGATATGGCTGGGGGATTTAATACCAAGAATAAGAAGAGCTGACTATTTTAAAAAATATCACTCATCTACATTCTATAAACTTAATTTCTTGCCTGTTCCTAATCTTGATTCCACATCAGCCTAAATTAGCCTCAGACCAAGGAGAATCAGATTCAAGAGTTAAAACTGACCCCCCCGCCCGTTTCCACACCCCTGACACTCAAAGGCTCCGTGAGCCGTCTCTTATTACACACCTGGATGGCATCACTTCTTAGGGAATTCGGCATTTTGAATCAAATTTAGCCCTCTTCTAATTTTGACTCATCTATTCTGTTCTCCAAAATTTCTCAGATCAAATCCAGTCTCTCACATATAATCTCTACTTTTGGTCATCTCACTTTCCTATTTAGTTTTACTCATGATTCTGATCTTAACCTGAATTTGTACCCCATTGCAGAATTTGGGGACCTTCCCAAAATAGAGCTAATTCTAATCCTATGTTAATGCAAATAAGACTAAGGAAAAAATACACTTGTGCAGAGTGAGGTGATAGGCACCCCTGCCCAGTTAGTAGTAAAATTAGCCACAATGAGATAAATACAGGCTCCGGGGAACCTGAGTGTCTTTGTCCCTCAGGGTAGTGAAGGGCAAAAAATAGACACAACCTGAACTCCAGCTGAGCTTCCAAGAAGACTGAAAGACTTTCCTATACTGTACGTCTTGATTTATAGCCCTTCGTCCCGGGAGATCTTATACATTTAAGCTACGTATACTTATTCTTCTCCAGCCTCTGCCGTAATGGTCAGGAGCCCCTGGCACTGTACTGCATATAGACTCACTAACCCCTTTAGAAAAGGCAGATTCCTGGGCCCATCTCAAACTCTGACTCATTTAGTCTGCAGTGGTTTGTGTAGGCATCTTTATTTTCAACAAGCTCTCCAGGTGATCCTAATGTAGGTGTCTTCTGAATAACACTCTGAGAAATATTTCCAAGAAGGGAGTAATACAACATTAAGAATGAACTAATATATACTGGTTTCACGTGGATCCTACAATTCCTTTATGATTCTTTTAATCTGTATTAGATCTTGTACAGCAGATTTGGAATAACCTTACTGCCAGTGAAACTAGTCACATAAACCTGGTGTTGGGGGTGGGTGGGGAGCGTGGTTTAGCATGGTAGCTAACAGTGCCGATTCAATAGCCTGGGTTCAAATTCCTGTTCTACTACTTACCAGCTGTACGAACTTGAGCTAGACTCAACAATTCTAAGCCTCAATTTCTTCATTTTAGCTGGTACTAATAATAGTATCTATTTTATAGGCCTGTAGTGAGCATTAAATAGAATTATCTACGTAATGACTTTAACCAAATGTTGAGCAGAAAGTATATATGCTCAATATATATTTGTCATCATTTATCATTATCATCAGGCATAACCTCCAGTGATAGTAGCACATCTGTCAATACTAGATCCAGTGTAGCCTACAGTAGGCCTAGTACAGCCTCCAAAACTAAACCCAGTTCAACTGCAGGTCGTACCAGTACAGCTGCCAATAATGAATCCAGCATAGTCTCTGGTGGTACAAGTACAGCCTTCAGTACTGGATCCAGTGGAACCCCCAGTGGAACCAGGACAACCTCCAGTACTGGACCCAGCATACCTGCCAACAATGGAGCCATGACTTCCAGTGGGACCAACACAGTCTCCAATACTGGATCCAGCGTGACCCCCAGTGGGACCAGCACACCTGCCAGCCCTAACTCTAGCACAACCCCCAGTGGGACCAGCATAGTCTCCAGTATTGGATCCAGCGTGACCCCCAGTGGGACCAGCACACCTGCCAGCCCTAACTCTAGCACAACTCCCAGTGGGACCAGCATAGCCTCCAGTATTGGATCCAGCGTGACCCCCAGTGGGACCAGCACACCTGCCAGCCCTAACTCTAGCACAACCCCCAGTGGGACCAGCATAGTCTCCAGTATTGGATCCAGTGTGACCCCCAGTGGGACCAGCACACCTGCCAGCCCTAACTCTAGCACAACTCCCAGTGGGACCAGCATAGCCTCCAGTATTGGATCCAGCGTGACCCCCAGTGGGACCAGCACACCTGCCAGCCCTAACTCTAGCACAACCCCCAGTGGGACCAGCATAGCCTCCAGTATTGGATCCAGCGTGACCCCCAGTGGGACCAGCACACCTGCCAGCCCTAACTCTAGCACAACCCCCAGTGGGACCAGCATAGCCTCCAGTATTGGATCCAGCGTGACCCCCAGTGGGACCAGCACACCTGCCAGCCCTAACTCTAGCACAACCCCCAGTGGGACCAGCATAGTCTCCAGTATTGGATCCAGCGTGACCCCCAGTGGGACCAGCACACCTGCCAGCCCTAACTCTAGCACAACCCCCAGTGGGACCAGCATAGTCTCCAGTATTGGA
Source organism: Rhinolophus ferrumequinum (assembly GCF_004115265.2). NCBI lineage: Eukaryota > Metazoa > Chordata > Mammalia > Chiroptera > Rhinolophidae > Rhinolophus > Rhinolophus ferrumequinum. The sequence goes on from NC_046286.1 coordinate 1,539,758, forward strand.
TCCAGCGTGACCACCAGTGGGACCAGCACACCTGCTAGCCCTAACTCTAGCACAACCCCCAGTGGGACCAGCATAGCCTCCAACACTGGATCCAGTGTGACCTTCAATGGGACCAGCACACCTGCCAGCCCTAACTCTAGCACCAACCCCAGTGGGACCAGCATAGTCTCCAGTATTGGATCCAGCGTGACCCCCAGTGGGACCAGCACACCTGCCAGCCCTAACTCTAGCACAACCCCCAGTGGGACCAGCATAGCCTCCAACACTGGATCCAGTGTGACCTTCAATGGGACCAGCACAACCTTCAATTCAACGACGGGAGGGAAGCCCAGAGGGTCCCTGAAGCCATGGGAAATCTTCCTCATCACTCTGGTCTCGGCTGTAGTGGCTGTGGGATTCTTTGCTGGGCTCTTCTTCTGTGTGGTGAGTGCCTAATATGTAGGAAAGTGCCTGGGGGAAGGAGTAGCAGGAACATAAGGAAATGGGGTATGAAAAATAGAGGAACAAGTTGTGGGTTAGTAGGGAGGAAAGAAAGATCAGGAGAGAGTTACTAAGGAGAAATAGCCAGCTAGAATCAGATGAGCCAATCAATGTGCAGAGGAAACTATTGCCTTGAGGGAAACGGGGGCCAAAAGAAGGAAAGAATATTAGGTGATGGAGATGGTTTGAAGGGGGAGAAGATTCCAGGAATACATGGTGAAGATTTGGGAGGGGTGATACAATTCTGAAACTGTTCATCCTTATTTTTCTAGAGAAACTCCGTGTCCCTGAGAGAAGTTTTTGACCCAGCTGTCTACCACCCCCATGGCTCCCACATTGGCCTGAGGTCCTGGAGGGAATCACGGAGTCCACCATAAGCCTAGGTGGAGCCCTAACTGGTTCTGGAAGAGACCAGTATCTTCAATTGCCATGGAGATGAGAGGGAGACACAACAGGCCCTGAGCAGCCGTTGAAGCCAGAGTGTCACATTCTTCATGGAGGAAGCTGACTGGGGGATTTGAGATCTCAGTGTCCTTTCTTTCATCCCCAGGAGTCCCCTCCGAACTTTGTTTCAGTCCGTGACAGACTTTGAGAAGATACTTCCTCCCTCTCTCTTGCTTTTACTACTAGACATTGGAAAGAGGAGACTCTATTGATCATTTAGCTAAGAAATAAACACATCTAAAATATATGACAGAACGTGTGTGTGCACATAAATGGGTGGCTACAGGGCCAAGTTGAATTTCCCAGTTATATGAGAGAACCTCCATGCTGGAATCCATGTGGCAATCAAAATCTCCACAGTAAAATCCAGAGACCTCATTCATAACTAATTCTTCTTGACCCAAACAGTATCCTGACACTCACTTAGGTTGACAGGGGTATTGAGTTGGGAGAAGTGAGAAGGGAGGACATGTGCAGGATTCTGCGGGCTCATTGAATAGGCCTGTGATACACAGAGACCACGTGTGGCATGTTGAGAACCCAAAGCCTGAGGAGGTGGAGAAGAGCAGTTACGTGTGCTGTGGGCCAAGGTGTGTTCACTCAAAGTCACAGTTTTCAGGGCATTTACATTTGCTCCAGACCTGAGCTACTTGTCAGAATGAAGGTGCTAATCGGTACTTTTTTCTCTCAGAGTGCTCCCTTCGGAGGCAGAGAGAAAGCACTTCCTGTTTTACTAAGGAGAGGTCTTTCCGGCCGGCCATAACCTTTCTGGCTAAGGTCTAACCATTAAAGAGGCTCATGGCAGAGACACCTGGGGTAAAGCCTGAGTTTCTCATGAATTCCCCTCCTAGAAGGGCTGTACACATCCCTTTCATGGGTTCAGGGGAGAAGGCTACCTGATCCTACAGGTCTTAGGGGACAGAGGGAGCTTCTTTGGAAAGTTGAGTTGCTCCAGATTCCATGAGGCAGTGAGAGAGCTCACACCTGGGACGGAGCCCTCAGAGGAGAATTAACAGTTTGTTAGTGAGTTCACCCCAAATTGCAGCAGGGGAAACTGCTTTGCTTTCCAATACTCACGGGGTTTCTCAAAACCCAGAGTTGAAATTAATTCATGAGGCCATTTAAGCCATAAGCAGGCTAATCATCATCATCTTACTTAAAGGGATCCAGCAACCAGAAGGAGAAACTGAATTGAACCCCCTAAAAAGGTGCCTCCCACTGGTGGGAACTGTGGGAAGCATAATGTGAAAACCATGAAAATGAATGCGATAAGACAAGGGAAATCATTTAGATAATTAAAATTGTAATACACACATTTTCACATTTAAAATTGTAATAGAGAAAATGAAAAAGACTGGCCACTGTTGAGACTATTAGTAACCTGGAAGAGCAAGTGGGGAAAATAGCTCAATTAGACACATCAATGCAGAGATGAAAACCACCTAGGAAAGGGGAGACACCTGGGGGATAAACTCAGGAGCACTAGCGTGTGAGTAATAGGTTCAAAACATAAAAAAGGAAGAGATAGATGAGATGAAGTAAAAGAAGAATAAAGAAGAAAGATTTGAGTCTGCAGATTGAAAGGGTTCGCTAAGTACAACTCTGTGAATATACTAAAAACCATTGACCTATCTACCTGAAACAGGTAAACTATACCGTGTGTAAATTATATCTCAATAAAGCTATTAAAATGTTATTACCGGGTATTATAAAAATTGTGTAAATAAAAATTTTGGTTTCCAAAGCTACACAACAAGTGACTCAAAGTGATGGGCACTTGGAGATAAAGGGAGATGAAAAGGGAGGAAACCAAGGTGAGCAATTTATCTTGTGATTAGTTCACACAGTTATTTTGTGAATATCTCACTACTCCCAGAAACTAGAGGTGGTTATAGAGTTAGACAGCATCGTTACTCAACTTTCATCATGACATACACTCACGTGAACATGATGTTTGAACCCGACAAAGCCCCAGCTCACCCAGCATGCCCGACCCACGCAGAAGTCCAGGAAATGGCCAGGAGGGAGTGCTGCCCCTCCCAGACCTTGTGCTTTTGCTCTGATGGCCCAGCACAGCGAACTCCGAAGGAATCTGTCCCATGTTCTTGGAGGTGCGGGAAGACTTTCTGAAGAATATAATGCAGGTGGGGGACATTTTACAGGAATCATTTTTCAGATCTTCAGTTTCCATATATCTATTTTTGCCTAAAACTGATCTGAGAGTACCTCTGTGGTCAGAGCATCAGTCTAGTTATACTTTTCTAACTCCCCTTTTTCTTCTCTACCCCCTATATTAGTATGGTGCAAATAAAAGAGTAACTCAAAAATCTCTTCTAATTTAGGCGTCATATACCCAGAGTAGGGCTTCATGTCTCCCCTGTCTCATACAAACTCCTGTTAGGGGCTAAATGGTGTGTAATAAACTGGTGATTTTGGTATATGTTAAGATGTTATCTATTCAGATATATTGTAGAGTGACGTAGCAGGAGTAATACAATTCTGCTTAACAAATTCTTCTATTCCATCCCATGTCAAAGAATGCACCCCTCCTGAGGGAACATCTCCTGAAAGGAAAGCAAACACAGCATCAGTGAGAAATAATAAAGGTGGCAGTGCCTTATTCAACCTGGGTGAAAACCCCATGGCCAGTTAACCCACATTCTTTGTCTGCCTATTTCAGAGTATTCAGGATTTGTTAAAATTTGCTGGGAAACAGCAACTTATATGAAGCACACGTCCCTGGCATGTACATCATTCTCTGTAAGGACATAGAAAGTCTCCTACACCAGTTTCTTGGTCTAGGTCACAGTTGTACATTTTGCAACTGATTTCAAGGGGAAAGATGTTACTAGTTCCACATTTATTTCCAACTGATTAATGTTACAGCTTAAGATGAAAGGAACATAGAAAGGCCGGACAGCATGTCAGCTAAGAGCACAGGTTGAGGAACTAGAATTTCTGGTTGCAAATCTAAACTTACTGTGACCTTGCACAAATTTCTGAATTCTCCTGGGTTTCCCTTTGCTCATCTGTAAAAATGAGGGTAACAGGCCGGCCTAGTGGCTCAGGTGGTTGGAGTGCTCTGCTCCTAACGCCAGGTCGTGGGTTCGATTCCCACATGGGCCAGTGAGCTGAGCCCTCTACAGCTAAGATTGTGAACAACGGCTCTCCCTGGAGCTCGGCTGCCATGCCATGAGCAGCCAGAGGTCAGCATGAGCTGCTTGAGCTGCCAGGGCTGCTGTGTGCTGCTGTGGGCTACCGTGTGCTGCCATGAGTGGCCGGCAGCCAGAATGAGCGGCCGGCAGCCGGCGAGAGCTGCTGTGAGCGGCCTGGGGGCGAGTGCAAGGCTCATCATACCAGCATGGGCCAGGGACTGAGAAACAACAGCTTGAACCGGAGTGTGTGTGTGTGTGTGTGTGTGTGTGTGTGTGTGTGTGTGTGTGTAGGGGGGGCAGAAGAAGAGAAAAAAAAAAAGAAGAGGGGATAATGCACCCACTTCATGAGGTTGCTGTGAAGCCCTTAGGAAGTCCTGCATTGGTAAGCACTCTCTAAATTTTGTTACTATTTTTTTATATTAGGTAGGTTCATGTTTGTCATGCAGGGTGTCAGGTGGGGTCTCAGCTCCCACTCCCCACATAAGAACGCAGGATATGGTGAGGCCAAAAAGGAACACCCATGGAGCCATAGATGGGGGAGTCATACCACCATAGTCTCGCTGGCGGCTGGGTTGGAGACACAGGGAGTAGGAGCCACACGATCCGCAACCTGCCGTCCGCTTGTCTGCCAACCTACCAACCTCACTTGCTAGCTGCAATCCGCTGTGCTAACTGCAATCCGTTCTTGCTGGCTCAGCCACCACCTTCTTGCTAGCCCCCATTTTCTGCTAGCATAGCCACGGCAGTTATATTAGTGGCCAATGGCTCACTGGTTACAGCTGACGGCCAACTAGCCACAGCTGATGGCCATCCAATCACAGTTGATGGCCATTTACTACCTGAGACAGCACCTTTCTGCGTGAGGCCGAGAGCCTGGAAACTGCACTCCTGGCTCTGTCCCCACACTTGTAATGACAAGCAGTCTGCTTGAATTGAGGATAAACTCAAGCTAGAAAGAGAAAGCAAGCTTCTTGTCTAGCCAGGTTGAGGACCTGAGTCGGGATATACCGCGGGTTCCAAAAAAATGTATACACATTTTAAGAGATGGTCAACATTGCTCAAGCAGTACTTTGCCATAATCAGAAGTGTCTGGATGCTGATCGTAACCATTTTGAGCACCTCTTGTAATTGCAGAAGTCAAACGTGAGTTGTATTCATCTTTTGCTATCGTTATATATTATTACAATTTTACTAGTTTTTTCCTTTCTTAAAATGTGTATACATTTTTCCTGTAGTAAGGTTAAGGGACACGGCAGTGAAAAGCTGGAACCCAGGCGTTTTCTAAATAAAACTTTCAGTACAAGAGGTACAAAGATGCATTTCAAATCTACCCTATGTGTTTACAAATTGTCTACTTTACCTAAGTGCTTCGTCCCTGAAATTCCTTAGCTGTGGTAAACTGATCTGTTCTCACTAAAACAAACAAAAGTCCTAAGCCCTTAGCCCCTCTGTGTTCTTTCCTTCATGGTCATCACAGCTGACTCTCCAAATAGGCACCCACAAAGTGACCGCTGACCAGTCAGCTTCACTCAGGCAGCCTGCTCCTAACTCACGAACTCTCCTGAGCTGTGCCCTCTGATAACCGTTCCATCCGTTTTCTGTATTCCACTTGGCTTGCCTCTGTAGCTTCTGTGGTCTTCTATTCTAGGTTCTTTCCAACAGTGACAGCTCTGGGGTTTCTACAGAGGCTGAGGCTGGGACCAGGCCATCTGGTTAGAAGGAGATAAGAAGGGGGCCAGCCAGGCCATCCTGTTTGCACCTGCCACCCTATAACGGCTAAAAGCCCAGGCTCCAAAGCTGGTCTGTTACTTTAATTCCTGACTCTACCACTTTCTAGTAGCTTTGTGAGTTTGGTCAAGTTGCTTGACTTCTTTCTCTGTGATTTAGTTTCCTCATTTATAAAATGGAGACAAAAGTAACATGTGTCTTAGGGTTGTTGGATGCCAACACAGGCTCCCAGTGATCAATGAGGTGAGCGGGAGCTCGAGAGTCCTCTTCCCGCACCACCGTTAGGAGGTATAAATGCCCTCAGAGGACAGGTGGGAAAGGAGTGCAGGGGACACTGCTTGAAAGGGAAAAACCGGCCTGCGAGGGGACATTGAACTTCATGTGGACGGAATATGTACCAAAAAGGGATCTTTAAAAGGTTTCCCCTTTTTAAAAAAGAAATTTTAATTAAGGCTTAAAATACACGCAGTAAAATGTGCAAAGTGGATACGTCATAAATATTCAAGTCCTTGCATTGTAACATACGCGTGTACATATGTCCCCCATCCAGACCCTGTGGGGCAGCATTCCTGTCACCCCAGAAGGCTGCCCCTGCTGCTCCCCGCAAAACCAGCCCCACGGGTAGCCACTATTCTGACTTTTCTCTGTACTTGACTTTCATTTAAATGGACCCACATACAATATGTCCTCCAAAAGAGACCCTTTGAAAAGAAAAGGAAACCGAAACACCAGTATTTGACAAGCTGAAATTTACAGCCTCATCCTTTACCACAGAACTAAGTCAGATGAGTTACAGCCAATCAAGTTATGTTTTTGTGTTTGCACATCTGAGTTACATGGAGTAAAATTCAACCCCCTACTAATTACGAGTCCTGGAAATAGGGACTCTCATGAGTGTGGAGCCCTGGCCCATGCTGAAAGAGCCATTGCCAAAGATAGGCCTGGGAAGCTGGTGGTGCTGTTCCCCTCCCACCCCCCACTCACTCCTTTTGATGATAGAGCTGAGAGATTCGTTCAGTGGATCTTCTCTACTTTGAGAGAGTCCAGAGAAACTATCACACAGCTGTGTGCTGCCCTATGTATAGGAAAGAACGCTCCGGAGGAAACCTCCAGTGTGTCTTGTCTTCACACCCCAAATCTCCAGCTTCCCCCACGTGGACACCTGTTGACCTTTAAGATCCATTTACTTCCTTTCTTCTCTTCCTCTTTCTTTCTTCCACACAGGCCTTCTGCTTTGGAAATGAGGCATACACTCAAAGAAAACAGGCTTCAGATCATCTCTCATTCAAAGGTTGGGTCCCTTCCACTTGACAAGCTTGATCCCCTCATTCTGCTTCTCTCCCTGTTCCTCCTTGTGCCTGCACCCTCTGTTCTTGCCAACCTGCCCCTCTCTTCTGCCTTGACTCCTACAGGGTACCTCTCTCCTGAACTGCAGGAAGCATAGCACAGAGATGCCCCTCCCAAAGCGCTGGCCTCCCCTACCCAGGGGCAGGTATAAAGGCCTTAGATAGGCTCATGAGAAAGGAGAAGAAAACTAGGAGTCAAACTGTGGGGCAATTTGTGGAGCTCCCCAGCCCCTAACCCTAGGAGGCTCACTCTGGCACTGACTGGCCTTCTTGGATTTTCTTGCAACTTTACTTTCCATCAAGGCCCTGGGGTATGCCCCTAACCTCTCTTGGCAGCACCTCTTTCCTCTGGAACCCAAGCATCCTAGATGACAACTTGCCCTGTAAATCATTTCAAGATGAGGAGAGGGAAAGTCTCCCCTGCTTTCCTGGTTCTGTGACCGCTGCTCTTCGAACTCCTGGGGCCGAGTAAGTGACTTATGAGTTAATGAAGGAGAGGGTCTGAGACAGGGTGCCCAGCTCAGGCATGACTCCTCTTCCAGAAGCAAAGATGACTCACTTATCTGCCCATTTTTGCAAAAGTCAGTACTGATCCCAGCTCCAGGGACCATGATCATGATGCTGCCTTTGTCACGTCCCCCAGGGTGAGTGTGAGCGTGGCGGTGGTGGTGATGGTGGGTGTCTCACTTTCTTTGCATCTTGCATAAATGTTTTATTTTTAACTGGAATATCCTAGTTCTAATAGCATTCTTAATTCCAAATTAAAGCCAGGTTCTGAGTCTAAAGTTAAGTAGAAATATTTCTGCCTCAAATGCTGCCTGATTTCAAATCCATGCTTCATCCCTCAGAATTCCTGAGAGAAACAAATTGGAGGTTTACCTCTGGGAAACTAGCACTCTCCTTTGGAGTCAATGCTGATTATTAGGAAAGGAAAGAGCTTGAAGGAGAAGTGAATCACGGCTTCAGTGTGATTTGAACTGACTGCCTGGGCTGGTTCCATTGGCTCCTGTTCTTGATTTCTTACAGTATCAAATTTTCTTAATTATTAGAGACAGGGTTAATCAGTGTATCTATTTCCTTTGCCTTTGCTATAGGTCAAGAGTTGCTATAGGCACAGAATTGAAAGAAAAGGTCTAGGTTGAATGATGCAGAGGATTCTGGCGTGATTTTTCTCCTTTCTCCCCTGGTGTATGAGGTGTGATCACAAAATACAGTGAATGTTTAAATAAAAAAATTATTACAGTAAAAGACACATTGCCATGAATCCCCCTTCAAAATACTCCCCCCTCACATCAAACACACTTATCCCATCGTTCTTGCCACTTTCTGAATGGCAGTTTATGGACTCCTCTTTTGTGAGTGTCTTTAGTTGTGCTGTCATGGCTGTCTCGATGTCCTGAATTGATTCAAAACATTTACCTTTCATGGTCATTTTGACTTTAGGGAAGAATGCCAGATCTGGTGAATAAGGTGGGACACAGCCTTTTTTATGATTAAAAAATATGGTGAATTCTGCTGCTGAGTGCGTTCAATGGAAAGGCAGGGATCTTCAATACGGGAAGTAGAATGTTGAACCTTAGTAACAGTGTGTGACAAGTTTCAACTTGTTTGGTGCAGTCAATCGGGTGTGAGCTATGGTTGAAAGAAGGTGTGTTTTAAAGTGTGCTGTAAATCATCCTCCATCATGACAACGCTCCATGTCACACATCACTTCTGGTATATGGCAATTTCTGTTAAATAAAAACATTACGGTGTGTCCTCATCCACCTTATTCACTGGATCTGGCACCATCCGATTTCTGGCTCTTCCCCAAAGTCAAAATGACCATGAAAGGTACATGTTTTGAATCTATTCAGGACATCGAGGCAGCCACGATAGTGGAACTAAAGACACTTACAAAAGAGGACTTCAAGAACTGCTTCAGAAAGTGGCAAGAATGATGAGATAAGTGTGTTCGAAGTGAGAGGGTGTATTTTGAAGGGGATTCATGGCATGTGTCTTTTATTGTAATATTTTTGTTAATTTAAACATTTACTGTATTGTTTGATCATACCTTGTATCTCTTCAAATTAGTCTTTTGGATTTCTTTGGATAAATACCCAGAAGTAGAACTGCAGGGTTATATTGTAGTTCTAGTTTTAATTTTTTTTTTTTCTTCAGATTTTATTGGGGAAGGGGAACAGGACTTTATTGGGGAACTGTGTGTACTTCCAGGACTTTTTTTCCACGTCAAGTTGTTGTCCTTTCAATCTTAGTTGTGGAGGGTGCCATTCAGCTTCAAGTTGTTGTCCTTTCAGTCTTAACTGTGGAGGGCGCAGCTCAGCTCCAGGTCCAGTTGCCGTTGCTAGTTGCAGGGGGCACAGCCCACCATCCCTTGCGGGAGTCGAACCGGCAACCTTGTAGTTGAGAGCCCACTGGCCCATGTGGGAATCGAACCGACAGCCTTCGGAGTTAGGAGCACGGAGCTCCAACCGCCTGAGCCACCTGGCCGGCCCTCTAGTTTTAATTTTTTGAAGAAACTCCATACAGTTTTCCATAGGGGCTGCACCAATTTACAATCCCACCAACAGGACACAAGTATTCCCTTTTCTTCACATCCTCACCAGCACTTCTTGTTTGTTGATTTATTGATGATAGCCTTTCTGACGGGTGTGAGGTGGTATCTCATTCTGGTTTTAATTTGCATTTCCCTGATAATTAGTGATGTTGAGCATCTTTTCACATGTCTATTGGCCATCTGTATCTCCTCTTTGCAGAGATGTTTATTCAGGTCCTCTGCCTTATTTTTGGTGTTAAGTTTTATGAATTCCTTATATAGTTTGGATATTAACCTCATTATTATTATTATTATTAATTTTTAATTTTTATTGGGGAATATTGGGGAACAGTGTGTTTCTCCAAGGCCCATCAGCTCCAAGTCGTTGTCCTTCAATCTAGTTGTGGAGGGCGCACAGCTCAGTTCCAAGTCCAGTCGCTGTTTTCAATCTTTAGTTGGAGGGGGCGCAGCCCACCATCACATGCGGGAATTGAACCGGCAACCTTGTGGTTGAGAGCTCATGCTCTAAACAACTGAGCCATCCGGCCACCCCTCTGGAAGCTCAACAGCAGCTCATTGTCTTCAATTTAGTTGTGGAGGGTGCAGTGCACTGGCCCATGTGGGAATTGAACCAGCAATCCTGTTGTTCAGAGCTCGTGCTCCAACCAACTGAGCCATCCGGCCACCCTTGGATATTAACCTCTTATTGAATGCATCATTGGTGAATATCTTCTTCCATTTAGTAGGTTGTTGTTTCACTTTGTTGATGGTTTCCTTCACTGTGTAACAACTCTTTAGTTTGATGTAGTCCCATTTGTTGATTTTTTTTTGTTTGTTTTCCTTGCCTGAGGAGACGTATCCAAAAAAAGTATAATTAAGAGCAATGTTAAAAAAAAAAAAAAAAAAAAAAAAAAAGCAATGTTAAAAGTATACTGCCTATGTTTTCTTCTAGGAGTTTTATGGTTTTAGGTCTTACATTTAAGTCTCTAATCCATTTTGAGTTTATTTTTGTATATGGTGTAAGAAAGTGATGCAGTTGAGTAGACTGTCTTTAACCCATTGTATATTCTTGACTCCTTTGTCATAGATTAATTGACTACATAAGCATGGGTTTATTTCTCGGTTCTCTATTTTGTTCCATTTATCTATATGTCTGTTTTTATGCCAGTACCATCCTGTTTTGATTACTATAGCCTTGTAGTATAATTTGATATCAGGTAGCATCATACTTCCAACTTTGTTCTTCTAGCTCAAGATTGCTTTGGCTAGTCAGGGTCTTTTGTGATTCTATACAAATTTTAGGATTACTTGTTTTAGTTCTGTGAAAAGTGCCATTGGTATTTTGCTAGGGATTGAATTGGATCTGTAGATTGTTCTGGGTATTATGGATATTTTAATGATGTTAATTCTTTCTATCCATAAGTACAGTACATGCTTCCATTTATTTGTATCTTCTTCAGTTTCTTTCTTCAATGTCCTATAGTTTTCCAAATATACCTCTTTCACTCCTTGGTTAAATTTATTCCCAGGTATTTTATTCTTTTTGATGCAATTGCAAATGGAATTATTTTCTTAATTTCTCTTCCTGATAGTCTGTTATTTGATACATAAAAATGCAACTGATTTCTGATTATTAATTTTTGTATCTTGTTACTTCACTGAATTCAATGACTAGTACTAATAGTTCTTTGGTGGATTCTTTAGGGTGTTCTCTGTATAGTGTCATGTCATCTGCAAATAATGATAGTTTTACTTCTTTTCCAATTTGGATACCTTTTATTTCTTTTCCTTGCCTGATTGTTCTGGATAAGACTTCCAACATGCCGTTGAATAAAAGCGGTGAAAGTGGACACCCTTGTTGTGTTCCTGATCTTAAAGAAAGTGCTTTCAGCTTTGCACTGAGTATATTATCTGTGGATTTGTCATATACGACCTTTATTGTGTTATGTTCCCTCTATCCCCACTTTGCTGAGAGTTTTTTAAAATCATAAAAGAATGTTATTTTGTCAGATGCCTTTTCTACATCTATTGATACGATCATTGGGATTTTTATCCTTCATTTTTTAAATGTGATATATCACATAAATTGATTTGCAGATGTTGAACCAACTTTGCCTCTCAGAAATAAATCCTACTTGATCATGGTATGTGATTTTTTTTAATGTACTGTTGAGTTGGGTTGGTTATTTTGTTGAAGATTTTTACACCTACGTGCATCAAGAATATTGACCTATAATTTTCTTTCTTCTTCTCCTCCTCCTGGTTCTTTTTGTAGTGTCTTTATCTTGTTTTGTTAATCAGGGTAATTCTGGCCTTGTAAAATGAGTTTGGGAGACTCCCCTCCTCTTCAGTTTTTTGGAATAGTTTGACAAGGATAGGTATTAATTCCTTTCTTTTGTTTCACATTTCAGTATTTTTACTTAAATTTTTTTTAGCAATTTACATATCTCCCCACCCTTTCTTTTAAGTTAGTGTGACAATTTTACATAATAAGCTACCAAAAGAGAAGCTTTGGTCAAGAATGAATGAAATAGCAAAAACCAAAACCAACAAAACAAAAAACAAACAAAATCCAAGCGCTGCTGCTCTTAAAAACCAACACTTTCACCAATTATATTCAAACAAAAAGACACAAACAACATTTGCGAGATAGGTCTTCAGTGTTTCCTTGCAGCTGGCTCTCTGCAACATCATGCAAATGGCAGAGCTGCCGACGGGGCAGTTTGTCAGTCAGTCACGCTGGGTCTCGGAGGCTCACTCAGTTTCACATTATCCAAAGGCCCTGGATGAAAGGCTCTAAGGTCTTGAAATCCCAAATTGTCATGGCTCCATTGATGCCAATAGTGCAAAATTTACCGCAATCTTGCTTGTCACCTCATAAATAGATGCTTGTTTGATGCTATTCTGGTGCAGGCCCTCCAAGGCTGTGTTGCCGTCCTCGGTTGTGGCCCTCTTGCCCATGTTGTGGAAGCGTTCCATGGCAGGCATGTTGCTCAGGGTGCTCGGTTTTGGAATGTCTAGCTCGGAGAGGAGAGTCAGGCAGCCACTGTCATCGTAGTTAAACAGCATCGGTCAGCAGTCACGGCCAGCAGCGACTATGCTATTCTCTGAGACAAATGATACACTCAGGAGGGGCAGGAACTCCGTTGTCAGAGTTGAGACCTGCATGTTTTTTGAGGCATCGGCAATGGACACGATGCTGTCATGGCTGATGCAGGCCACATGGCTCCCACTGGCGGAGAAGCTGACCCCATGCACCCTGCCACCGGTGCCGCTGCCACCAAACTCTGACATCAGCTGACCAAAAGGCATCTTGCTGCCCCAGGGCTTAATGGTTGGCTTTTCATCCACTTCTTTGATGTATGCAGAAAACACTCTGCATTTGAAACCACATAATCCTGCTGCCAGCGAAACATTGTTGGGTTGCCCATCCAAGCTGAGGACCGTGGAACAAATTGGCTTTTTATTGTGCTTGCTTACCCACCAGTCATTTTCGAACTCGAAGTAACAAACGGAAATGAGTTGTGTTCCACTTCCCACAGCAAATTTGTTCTCAGTGAGGACCACTTGACAAAAGTGGCTACACGATTCAGTCTCAGGATTACCAGGGTTGGCTTTCAGACACCATCTTTCTGACTCCAGACGTCGGCATTGCAGTCTGTCCCACAAGAGACGATGCTGTCGCTCTTCGGAGGCCAGTCGATACCTGTGATGTGTCCATTGTGCTGTTGAGTTCATGAGCTTTCACGCACTGGCCCCCGTCCTTCTTATAGATGTGGACTTCGTGATTATGAGACTCAGGCAATCTGGGTACGATCCCTATTCCGGGCATGACAGGTGATTGGCTCTAGTAAAACTTGATGCAGGGACATTATTCTTAGTGTTTTCAAAAAATAAAAAGCTGGTATTGGGGCAATCTGGATGGACTTGGAGTGGAGAATTAGTGGACTCTGGTCAGTTGACGCGAACAGGCTCTGGCTGGTGTGGGAGGAGGACCCAAGTTCCGAGGCAGACGCTGACAGATCAATTCTTTTTTGAATGTTTGATAAAATTCACCTGTGAAGACATCTTCTCCGAGGCTTCTGTTTGTTGAGAGTTTTTTGATTACTGATTTGATTTCATTAGTAGTTATTGGTCTGTTTAGATTGTTTCTTTTTTTAGTGATTCAGCCTTGGAAGATTGTATGTTCCTAGGGATTTATCCACTTCTTCCAGGTTGTACAGTTTGTTGGCATATAATTGTTCATAATATTTCCTGATAATCTTTTGTATTTCTATGGTGTTGGTTGTGTTGGTCGTTACGTCTCCGCTTTCATTTCTGATTTTAATTGAGTCCTCTCTCTTTTTTTTTTAAATTTATTGTGGTGACAATTGTTAGTAAAATTACATAGATTTCAGGTGTACAATTCTGTATCACATCATCTATAAATCCCATTGTGTGTTCACCACCCAGAGTCAGTTCTCCTTCCATCACCATATATTTGATCCCCCTTACCCTCACCTCCCACCTCCCTCCCCCTTTACCCTCTGGTAACCACTAAACTATTGTCTATGTCTATGACTTTTTGTTTTTCATTTGTTTGCCTTGTTCTTTTGTTGTTTTTGGTTTATATACCACATGTCAGTGAAATCATATGGTTCTCTGCTTTTTCTGTCTTACTTATTTCGCTTAGCACTATACTCTCAAGATCCATCCATATTGTCACAAATGTTCCCATATCATCTTTTCTTACCACCAAAGAGTATGTCATTGTGTATATATACCACAACTTCTTTATCCATTCATCTATCCAAGGACATTTTGGTTGTTTCCATGTCTTGGCCACCGTAAACAAAGCTGCAATGAACATTGGAGCACACATGTCTTTATGGATAAATGTTTTCAGATTTTTTTGGTAGATACCCAGGAGAGGGATTGCTGGGTCATATGGTAATTCTATTTGTAATTTTTTGAGGAACCTCCACACTGCCTTCCATAGCGGCTGCACCAGTCTGCATTCCCACCAACAGTGTATGAGTGTTCCTTTTTCTCCACAGCCTCTCCAGCATTTGTTACTATTTGTCTTGTTGATGATAGCCATTCTGACTGGGGTGAGGTGGTATCTCACTGTGGTTTTTATTTGCATTTCTCTGATGATTAGTGATGTTGAGCATTTTTTCATGTCTATTTGCCATTTCTATGTTCTCTTTGGAGAAATGTCTCTTCAGGTCGTCTGCCCATTTTTCAATTGGGTTGTTTGTTTTTTTGTTGTTGAGTTTTATGAGTTCCTTGTATATTTTGGATATTAGCCCCTTATCGGAGGCATTGTTTGCAAAAATCTTCTCCCATTCAGTTGGTTGCCTTTTTATTTTGTCGATGGTTTCTTTTGCTGTGCAGAAGCTTTTAAGTTTCATATAGTCCCATTCGTTTATTTTAGCTTTTACTTCCATTGCCGTTGGAGTCAAATTCATAAAATGCTCTTTGAACCCGAGGTCCATAAGTTTAGTACCTATGTTTTCTTCTATGCAGTTTATTGTGTCAGGTCTTATGCTTAAGTCTTTGATCCATTTTGAATTAATTTTGGTACATGGTAACAGATAGCAGTCCAGTT
Organism: Rhinolophus ferrumequinum; assembly: GCF_004115265.2. NCBI lineage: Eukaryota > Metazoa > Chordata > Mammalia > Chiroptera > Rhinolophidae > Rhinolophus > Rhinolophus ferrumequinum. The sequence goes on from NC_046286.1 coordinate 1,555,037, forward strand.
TCATTCTTTTGCGCGTGGCTTTCCAATTATCCCAGCACCATTTATTGAAGAGGCTGTCTTTCCTCCATTGTATGTTTTTAGCTTCTTTGTCAAAAATTATCTGTCCATATTTATGTGGTTTTATTTCTGGGTTCTCAATTCTATTCCATTGGTCTATGTGTCTGTTTTTCTGCCAGTACCATGCTGTTTTGATTATTGTAGCCCTGTAGTACAAGCTAAAGTCAGGGAGTGTGATACCTCCAGCATTGTTCTTTTTTCTTAAGATTGCTTTGGCTATTCGTGGTCTTTTGTGGTTCCACACAAATCTGATGATTTTTTGTTCTACTTCTTTAAAAAATGCCATTGGGCACGGGGTTTTGAAAATTAACCTGGGGAATGTAATCAATAATGTTGTAAAGATTTTGTAGGGTATCCGATAGACACGTGTCCCATTTGGGAGACCATCTCAGGGAAGATGTAGATGCCTGATCACTGCACTGTACACCTGAAGCTGAACAATAATGAATGCCAACTATAATATTATATATATATATATATATATATATATATATATATATGTATGTATATATAGGTATGTATACATTTACAAGAGGCAGAGTCCAGCATTGGGAGTGGAGATAGTGGAAATGGGATGGCTCGGTGTGATGTCAGAGGGATAGTGGATGGGGAGAGGGGGGTCCACAGTGTGAGGGATATAAATGATAAACGTCTAAGAAAAAAAGAAACCTCATAGACACAGACAATAGTTTAGTGGTTACCAGAGGGTAAGGGGGCTGGGGGGTGGGAGATGAGGGTAAAGGGGGATCAAATATATGGTGATGGAAGGAGAACTAATTCTGGGTGGTGAACACACAATGTAATTTATAGATGATGTGATACAGAATTGTACACCTGAAATCTATGTAATTTTACTAACAATTGTCACCCCAATGAATTAAAAAAAAAAAAAGAACTGTGAGAGAATAAATGTGTATTATTTGAAAAAAAATTTGCCATTGGGATTTTGATGGGGATTGCATTAAATCTGTATATTGCTTTGGGTAACATGGCCATTTTAACTATGTTGATTCTTGCAATCCAGGAGCACGGAATGTCTTTCCATTTCTTTGTGTCTTCTTCAATTTCTTTCAATTTCTTATGTCTTATAGTTTTCAGCATATAGGTCCTTCACATCCTTGGTTAAGTTTATTCCTAGGTATTTTATTCTTTTTGCTGCAATTGCAAAAAGAATTGTTTTTTGTATTTCTTTTTCTGAGATTTCATTGTTAGTGTATAGGAATGCAATGGACTTTTGTACGTTGATTTTGTAGCCAGCAACTTTACTGTATTCGTTGATTGTTTCTAATAGCTTTTTGGTGGAGTCTTTAGGGTTTTCTATATATAGCATCATGTCATCTGCAAAGAGTGACAATTTAACTTCTTCGTTCCCAATGTGGATGCCTTTTATTTCTTTCTCTTGCCTGATTGCTCTGGCAAGGACTTCCAACAGTATGTTGAAAAGCAGAGGTGATAGGGGACATCCCTGTCGTGTTCCTGAACGTAAAGCAAAGGGCTTCAGTTTTTCACCATTAATTATGAGATTAGCTGAGGGCTTGTCATATATGGCCTTTATTATGTTAAGGTATTTTCCTTCTATACCTATTTTATTAAGTGTTTTAATCATAAATTGGTGTTGTATCTTGTCAAATGCTTTTTCTGCATCAATTGATATAATCATATGATTTTTGTCCTTTATTTTGTTTATGTGATGTATCACATTGATGGATTTGCGGATGTTGGACCATCCTTGGGCCCCGGGGATGAACCCCACTTGGTCGTGATGAATGATCTTTTTAATGCATTGTTGTATTCGATTTGCTAGAATTTTGTTTAGGATTTTTGCATCTGTATTCATCAGAGATATTGGTCTGTAGTTTTCTTTTTTTGTGTTGTCCTTGCCAGGTTTTGGTATCAGGGTAATGTTGGCCTCATAAAATGAGTTAGGGAGTACTGTCTCTTTTTCAATTTTTTGGAAGAGTTTGAGCAGGATTGGTATTAGATCCTCTTTGAAGGTTTGGTAGAATTCACTAGTGAAGCCATCTGGTCCTGGACTTTTGCTTTTGGGACGGTTTTGGACAACTGATTCAATTTCATTACTGGTGATCAGTCTGTTTAGATTTTCCAGTTCTTCATGGTTCAGCCTTGGAAGGCTATATGTTTCTAAGAACTTGTCCATTTTTTCTAGGTTCTTGAATTTGGTGGCATATAGTCCTTCATAGTATTCTTGTACGATCCTTTGTATTTCTGTGGCATCCGTGATAACTTCCCCTTTTTCATTTCTGATTTTGTTAATTAGTGTCTTCTCTCTTTTTATCTTAGTGAGCCTAGCCAACGGTTTGTCAATTTTGTTAATCTTTTCAAAGAACCAGCTCTTTGTCACATTAATTTTTTCTATTGTCTTTTTGTTCTCTATTTCATTTAGTTCTGCTCTGATTTTTGTTATTTCCTTTCTTCTGCTGACCTTGGGTTTCCCTTGTTCTTCTTTTTCTAGTTCTTTAAGGTGTAATATGAGGTTTTCTATTTGGGATTTTTCTTGTTTCTTGAGATAGGCCTGTAATGATATAAATTTCCCTCTTAAAACTGCTTTCGCTGCATCTCAAAAACTTTGGTAGGATGTATTTTCATTGTCATTTGTTTCTATGTATCTTTTGATCTCTCCTCTAATTTCTTCTTTGACCCAGTTGTTCTTTAAAAGTATGTTGTTTAATCTCCATGTATTTGTGTTTTTTCCTGCTTTCTTTTTGCAGTTGATATCCAATTTTAAAGCCTTGTGTTCAGAGAATATGCTTGGTATGATTTCAATCTTTTTAAATTTGTTGAGGCTGATTTTATGTCCCAATATATGGTCTATCCTTGAGAATGTTCTATGTACACTAGAAAAGAATGTACAGTCTGATGTTTTAGGATGAAGTGCTCTATATACGTCAATTATGTCCATTTCATCTAATGTGTCATTTAGGGCTGCTATTTCATTATTTATTTTGTTTGGATGGTCTATCCATAGCTGTCAGTGATGTATTTAGGTCCCCTAGTATAATTGTGTTTTGGTCAATTTCTCCCTTTAGTTCTGTTAGTAGTTGCTTGGTATATTTCGGTGCTCCCTGATTGGGGGCATAAATATTGATGACTGTTATGTCTTCTTGTTGTATAGTCCCCTTTACCATTATGAAATGTCCATCTTTGTCTCTTGTTATCTTTTTCACCCTGAAGTCTGTTTCATCTGATATCATCATAATGATATACCTGGTTTTCTCTGGGTACTATTTGCTTAGAGTGTCAATTTCCACCCTTTCACTTTGAGTCTATGCTTGTCCTTGTAGCTGAGATGTGTCTCTTGGAGACAGCATATGCTTGAGTTTAGTTTTTTGATCCAATCTGCTACTCTGTGCCTTTTTATTGGTGAGTTCAGTCCATTTATGTTTAAGGTGATTATTGATATGTGAGGATTTCCTGTCATTCTATCTTTAGTTTTCTGGTAAGGCTGTGTCTCCATTGTATTGTTTCATTGCCTTTTTGTTGTTGTCTATTATTTCTGTGTGGTGGTATTCTATGATTTTCCCTCTGTTTCTTCTTTTATTATAGTATATATTTCAGTTCTGGATTTTTCTTGAGTGGTTACCCTTAAGTTTATGTAAAAGAAAGTTTGATATTTAGAGTATTTCATTTTCTTCAGCACGCTTACTTTCTCCATTTCCATATTCCGGTTCAGGCCTTTACTCTCCCCCTTTTTATGTTTTGGTTGCCACAAATTGTCCCTGTTTATGGTGGTCGAATAGCCTCCTTTAGTATTTCTTGTAGTGCAGGTCGTGTATTAGAAAATTCCCTCAGCTTCTGTATGTCTGGAAAGGTCTTTATTCCTTCTTCATATCTAAAGGATATCTTTGCTGGATACATTATTCTTGGCTCATAATTTCTCTCTTTCAATAGTTTGAATATTTGGTTCCACTCCCTCCTGGCTTGTAGAGTTTCTGCTGAAAAATCTGATGATAATCTAATGGGCTTTCCTTTGTAGGTTACCGTCTTCTTTTCCCTGGCTGCCTTGAGGATTCTTTCTTTGTCATTGATTTTAAACAGCTTCAATACAATGTGCCTTGGAGAAGGCCTGTTGGGATTGAGGTAAGTAGGTGATTTATTTGCTTCTTGGATTCAAAGTTCCAGTTCTGTCCACAAGTTTCGGAAGTTCTCATCAACAATTTGTTTGAATATATTCTCTGTTCCCTTCTCTCTTTCTTCTCCTTCTGGTATGCCCATTATTCTTACATTGCTCTTTCTGATGGAGTCATAAAGTCCTTGTAGAGTTCTTTCATTTCTTTTAAGTCTCAATTCTCTTTCTTCTTCCATCCGTGTCATTTCCAAGTTTCTATCTTCGATGTCACTGATTCTTTCCTCCATCTGGTCAACTCTACTACCTAAGCTGGTTATTTCATTCTTAATTTCTTCTATTGAGTTCTTAATCTCCAGAAATTCTATTTGGTTCTTGTTTAAAATTTCAATCTCTTTCGTAAAATGCTCATATTGTTCTTTGATTGTGTTTCTGAGTTCATTAAACTGCCTTTCTGTGTTTTCTTGCATCTTGTTGAGTTTTTTCAGAACTGCAATCTTGAATTCTTTGTCATTTAAGTCACATATTTCCATATCTTTAAATTCCTTTTCTGGAGACTTTTCACTTTCTTTCTGAGCTCTCTTGTTGCCTTGGTTATTCATGGCAATTACTGATTTATTATTTCTCTTCCTAGACATCTACAGGAGTGGTTTCTGCAACAGGTTGATAGGAAGAGGTCTTTCTTTTGTTTTCCAGTACTTGTTGGTAGAATGTTTTATTTTCTTTCCCACTGCAGCTTTTTTTTCTCTCTCACACTGTAGTGCTATGTTTTCTCTGCACTATTCCAGCTTCTCACACAATGGGGGGATTCCCTGGGAGACGGGCTTCTCTTCTGTTAATAGTTCGCCTGGGTCACAGGGCACAGTGTCTGTGTGGGTATGCAGAGAGCTTTTGAAGTTCCAAAGCTCTTCCTGCACCAGATTCAGAGCCCTATGTTTCAGCAGTCCTGTTTACTCCTGCAGGGATCTGCCCAGATAGGTGGGGCCAGGGGCGGGGTGAGTTGTGAGAGGTGGCCCAGAGCAATGGCGGCGACCACCATCACATCCGGTCCTGCTTCCACAGCTCTCTCCCCTTTGCCAGAACTAGTTGGGCTGCGAATCTGTGTCTGCGGTCCACAGTTCTCAGAACAGCAAATATTCTGTTGTTTTGATCTGACACTGCTACTGTTCCGCTTCTAGTACTGGGCAGGTGGGGGTGGGGTGAGCTCTGGGAGATGATGGAGGGGGCGGCTAGTCTCAGTGCCTGAGGCTTCCGTTCTCTGCTCAGCAGTGAGGGCTTAAACCACCGTTTTCAGCCTTCTTCCTTCAGTCTTTGTTCTGAAGTCTCTGCCGTGAGCGTTGGGTTCAGCCGTGTATGTGCTGTCCCCTCAGCCTGTGGGCCATAAGCGGAGCCCTAGCAGTCCGAGTTCTTCCCTCTCCCACAGCTGCGGTAGTTCCGGGATGCAGCGAGCTTGGAGAACTGAGCTAGGTCTGCATCCTTTGCCCGTGGGGCTCCATCTCCGCACTTCTCCCTTCCCTCCTGCCCCGCTCGCGTGATTCGCCTATCTTTAGGTGAATTCAGTAGTGGGCCTCTTTGTCTTGCCTGCCTGTTGTGCAGGGAGTCCTTTGTGGAGTTATAGTTGTCCCATTTGTTGTAAATTCCATGGGAGATTTATAGAAACTCACCTCACGCCACCATTTTAATGACGTCTCTGATCTTTTCTTTTTACTCTATTTAGTTTATTTCTGCTCTGATATTTATTATTTCCTTCTTTTTCCTCTCTTTGGGCTTTGGGTGTTTGAGGTTTTTCTTATTTTTTTGAGATATCCCTGCATTGCTATAAATTTGCCTCTTAGAACTTCTTCGGCTGTGCTCATAGAGTTTTGGGTCATTGTGTTTTTGTTTTCATTTGTCTCAAGTTGCTTTTGATTTCTTCCTTGATCTCATTGTTAACCCATTCATCGTTTATTAGCATGTTATTTAGCCTCCATGTGTTTGTTTTTCAGTTTTCTTCTTGCAATTAATTTCTAGTTTCATACCAATGTGATCAAAGATGCTTGACATGATTTCTTTTTTCCCCCCCTTCTTCCACCTCCCCCACCCCCACTCCAATTCAAGCCATTGTTTCTCAGTCTAGTTGTGTAGGACACAGCTCCCTGGCCCATGCTGGTATTATGAGCCTTGTGCTCCCCCTCCTGAGGCAGTCGGTCACCCATCATTAGTCAGCCACTCACAGAAGCTCTCACCGGCTGCCGGCCACGCATGCTGCCTGCCGGACATTCATGCTGGCTGCCGGCTGCTCATGGCAGCACATGGTAGCCCATGGCAGCACGTGGTAGCCCATGGCAGCACATAGCAGCCCATGGCAGCTGCCGGCCACTCACACTGTCTGTTGGCCACACACGCTGGCCACCGGCTGCTCGTGGCGGCACATGGTAACCCACAGAAGCACTCAGCAGCCCGTGGCAGCTCACCGGCAGCTTTCGCCAAACTCCAGGTGCTCTGAAGGCAGCTCAGCTCCAGGGAGAGCTGTTGTTCACGATCTTAACTGTAGAGGGCACAGCTCACTGGCCCATGTGGGAATCGAACTGGTGACTTCAGCGTTAGGACCACAGCGCTCCAACCATCTGAGCCACCACATCGGCCCTTGATATGATTTCAATCTTCTTAAATTTACTGAGACTTCTTTCGTGACCTAACATGTGGTCTATCCTGGAAAACATTCCACGTGCACTTGAAAAGAATGTATGTTCTACTGCTTTTGGGTGAAATGTTCTAAAAACATCTATTGAGTCCATCCGGTCTAATGTCCCATTTAAGGCCCCTGTTTCCCTTTTGATTTTTCTGTCTGAATGATCTATCCATCAATGTCAATGAGGGAGTTAAAGTCCCCAACTATGAATTTATTACTGTCATTCCATCAATATTTGCTTTATATATTTAGGTGCTCCTATGTTGGGTGCAAGTATGTTTATGAGAGTTATATCCTGTTGTTGAATTGATCCTTTAATCATCATGAAATGCTTTTCTTCGTCTCTTATTACAGCCTTTTTAAAAAAGCCTATTTTGTCTGATGTAGATATTGCTACCCCAGTTTTTTTCATTTCCATTTGTATGAAGTATTTTTTCTGCCCTTTATTTTCATTCTGTGTGTCTTTCGCTCTGCAGTGAGTGTCTTATAGGCAGCATATGTATGGATGTTGTTTCTTAAAATCCATTAAGCCAATCTATGTCTTTTGATTGGAGCATTTAGTCCATTTACATTTAAAGTAATTATTGATAGGTATGTGCATATTGCCATTTATTAATTGTTTTCTGATTTTTTCCCCCTCTGTTCCTTTCTTATTCTCTTGCTCTCTTCTCTTATATGTTGATGACTTTCCATAGTGTCATGTTTAGATTACTTTCTACTTATTTATTGTATATCTCTTGTAGATTTTTGATTTGTGGTTACCATGTGCTTCATATATACTGTATTTCCCCGAAAATAAGACTAACCAGAAAATAAGCCCTAGCATGATTTTTCAGAATGCTCATAATGTAAGATCTACCCCAAAAATAAGCCCCATTTAAGATCATCAGCCAGATGGATGCATTTAGTATATCCATTGCAACACACAATGGACATATTGAATTATAAAATAATAATATTAATATATAATTACATGTAAATAATATTATTGACATGAATACTTAAAATAAATGATAATATAAATTATAATTAAGTATTTGTAAATACCCAAGTGAGCACCTTTGGACAAGAGGTAAATGCCTATGTAAATAGATGAACTCGAGACTTATTGCTGAATGACCAATCAGAGTACAGACACAATGCACGAATAACATGTGCACTTGATAACGAATGGATGTGCTTGTGTCTAATATGAATCTTCATAATTCAATACGTTGTGTGTTGTAACGGACATACTTAATGCACTTGTGTGAAATAAAGAAATGTTTTCTGAATTTTGATGCCTCCAATTTTTTGTCGCTTTTGTGTGGACCATCATTCTTAACTGTCATCATTTTTGTTGCCACTGTCTCGTAAGTATTCAATTAACACTTGATTTAATGGCAGATTTAAAAGGAATAATATTTTGACCCCCAGACAAGATGAGTGCAAAAAGAAAAAGCTATTCTGTTGAGTACAAGAAAGAAATCGTGGAGGACTCCCAGAGCAAGAATCTTATAGCTTTCTGCAAAGAGAAGTTGAATCTCCAAATGGCCTGAAAATGGCGAGCAGAGTACGATAACGTCAGTCAACAGGTAGAAGAGGGAAATGCTAAGAAGCACAAGTGTGGATCAGGTCGGCAACCATTATTTCCTGAGCTGGAAGACATCACCTGTGAATGGATTGCTGACCGGAGAGCAAAGGCGTTGGTTGTGCGCAGAGCTGATAGTCAAGTATTTGCCCTTGCAATGGCACCACAGTTAGAAATATTCCCAGAAGAATTCAAAGCATTGCAACACTGGCTGGATGGCTTCCTTCAGTGATTAGAACTGTCTCTAAGATGGACAACACTGTTCAAGCTGGAAGATACTGAAGTCATTAAACGTGCACTTGCATTGAAGTCCTTTGTTGATGGCATCGACTTTTCTAAATACCAACTCTCCAACATGATTACTATGGATGAGACTGCAGTGTTTATGGGCCAAGGATCTCAAACAACAATTGATCAGAGGGGTGCCTTGTCAACCTACATTCCCTCCACTGATTACCAAAGTGCATGTGTTACCTATATTTTGGCAATTCGTCTGGAGGGAAAGAAAGCCCCATCTCTAATCATCACTAAGGGTAAGAAAGATAAGGTTGAACATGTTTCAGACATTTATGTTCTTGAAACTGAAAAAGCCTGGTGCACACAAGCAGTTATAGGGAAGTGGGTTGATTTAATGCTGCCACTTGTTTTGTGAGGTGGAGGTGGCCAAAGAGGTCTGCCAGTCTGGGATTCAGCCAGCACTCACCGCGCTAAAGACATGAAGAACTTCCTTGCAGAGAGAAGAATAGATCAAATAATGATTCCCGCAGGAATGACTGCCTATCTCCAGACTCTTGATATTGCAATAAATAAGCCATTCAAGGACCATTTGCACATGGAAATCAATGACTACATTGAAAATAGAATGGAGAGAAATCAGCATGGAAACTTTGTGAAGCCTAGCCTGCAAGAGGTGGTGACTTGGGTGAAGAATTCATGGGATAAAATCACTGACAGCAGTGTTGCCAATGCACTGTGAGCAGGCTACATGGACAAGAAGTGCTCATTTAAGGGGAGCTCTATTACTGGACATGAGAGGTTGGGGCCAGTGGTTCTACAGGAAATGGAGTTGCAAGAAATTCAAGCCGGAATTCGGGGTTTGGAGAGTTATGGCAATGTTCCAGAAGATGACATGACTGTATTTGAATAAATGTAGATTGTTGTACATGAAAAAATAAGACATCTCCTGAAAATAAGCCCTAAGGCGTTTTTGGAGCAAAAATTCATATAAGACTCAGTCTTATTTTCAGGGAAATATGGCACCAATCTATGTTTATAGCAGTCTATTTTAAGTTGATGGTTGCTTAAGTTCGAACACATTCTAAAATCACTATTATTTTTACTCATCCTCTGCACATTTAAGAAGTAAACATTTGCTAAACAAAAATGACAAATGTTTGCTTCTTTTGTCTGTGTGTTTGTGTGCATCCCTTAATTTATCATTGTAATTACACCTGATCTTCCTACTTTTGCCTTTTAACTTTTGTACTAGCTTCATAGCTGGTTGAGCCACTGCTTTTACTAAGTGTTTGCTTTTGGCAGTGAGAATTTTTTTCTTTCTTATATTTTCTTATTCATATATGTGATCTTTTCTTTTCTTCCTAAAGGAGTCCCTTTAACATTTCTTGCAATACTGGTTTAATGGTGATGAACTCCTTCAGATTTTTTTTTTTAGTTTGGAAAACTCTCTGTCTCTCCTTTGGTTCTAAATGATAGCCTGGTTGAGTAGAGTAATCTTTGTTGTAGGTTTTTGAATATTTCATGCCACTTCCCCTGGCCTACAAAGTTTCTGCTGAAAAATCAGCTGACAATCTTATGAGAAATCCCTTGTATGTGACTAACTGCTTTTCTTTGGCTACTTTTAAAATTCTTTCCTTGTGTTTAACCTTTGGCTTTTTATTTTATTTTTGAAGAAAACACTTTTTAATTTTTTTTTTAAATTGGGGAATATTGGGGAACAGTGTGTTTCTCCAGGGTCCATCAGCTCCAAGTCATTGTCCTTCAATCTAATTGTGGAGGGTGCAGCTCAGCTCCAAGTCCAGTTGCCGTTTTCAATCTTAGTTGCAGGGAGTGCAGCCCACCATCGCATGCAGGAATTGAACTGGCAACCTTGTTGTTAAGAGCTTGTGCTGTAATCAACTGAGCCATCTGGCCGCCCTGGCTTTTTAATTTTGATGTGTCTTGGTGTGGGCCTTTTTGGGTTCATCTTGTTTGGGACTCTGAATTCTTACTGGGCTTGTCTGTCTATTTCCTTCATCAAGTTAGGGAGGTTTTCAGTCATTATTTCTTCAAATAGGTTTTTTTATTCCTTGCTATCTCTCTTCTCCTTCTGTTACCCCTATCATGTGAATGTTGGTACACTTGATGTTGTCCCAAAGGTCCCTTAAAGTATCTTCATTTTTTTAAATTCTTTTTTCTTTTTGCTGTTCTGACTGGGTATTTTCTGCTATCTTATCTTCAAGATCATGGATTTGATTCTCTGTTTCATCTAATCTGCTGTTGATTCTCTCTAATGTATTCTTCACTTCAGTTATTGTATTATTTATTTCTCACTGGTTCCTTCTAACTTTTTGTATCTCTTTGTTGAGGTTCTCACTGAGTTCATCTGTTCTTCCCCTAAGTTCATTGTGCATCTTTATAGCCAATGTTTTCAACTCTGTATCAGTAGATTGCTTGTCTGCATTTTGTTTAGTTCTTTTTCTGGAGTTTTGTCCTGTTTTTAAATTTGGGATGTATTTCTTTGTCTTCTCATTTTGGCTGATTCCCAGCGTACATTTCTATGTATTAGTTATATCTGTTACATCTCCCAGTCTTGACAGAGTCACTTTATGTAGAAAGTATCCTGTGGAGCCCAGTGGCACATTCTCCCTGGTCACCTGAGCTGGGTTCTTCAGGAGTGTCCCTTGTGTAGGTTGTGTGTGCCCTCTTGTTGTAGTTGGGCCTTGACTGTTGTTGGCAACCAAGTGTGTGGGATTGACCCTCAGGCTACCTGGCTGTTAGGGCTGGCTGTGACTACAACAGATAAGCTGTTGTGCAGGGGCTGACCCCATGGAACAGGAGTTGCTTTAGTGGGGCTCTGGTGACAGGCAAGTCTGCCCTTCAGGTCTGTTGTATGTGGAGCTGATTGGGTGGTGCTCTGGTGTGGTCTGAATATGGCTACTAGGTGTGTTGGTTTTGGAGGCTCTTGGGAGGAGCTCTGGTGCTATCCAAAGTCAGCCACCATTTATGACTAGGTTAGGGAAGCCTAGTGGGAGCTACAAAGTGACCTGTGATTGGTTGCCACTTGTGCTGGCTTGGAGGCACGTGGGAGAGGCTACCGTGTGAACTAAAGCCAGCAGCCATTAGTGTCAGCTTTGGAGCTGTTTCTTGGGCATCATGATGTGAACTGAGGCCAGCTGCCTCTTGTGCCCAGTTTGTGGCCACTTAGTTGAAGCTATATTCCAGGCCAACACTGGCTGCTGCTTATGCCAGGCTTGGGGCTACCTGATGAAATTTACAATGAAAGTTGAGATTGGTTATTACTTGTGCTGGTCCATGTCTCTGCCCCTAATGCTGGTCTCCTTGTGGCTTCCTTTTTATATCCTTAGTTGTAGGACTTCTATTCAGATAGTCTTCAGGTGGTTCTCAAAGATGGTTATCATATAATTTAGTTGTAATTTTGATATAGTCATGGAAGGAGGTGAGCACAGTATTTACCTCCTCTGCCATCTTGACCAGAAGTTTGAAAACATTTAAATACGGCTTTTGTATTTGATTACATTTGATGAGAATAGGGTTATGCAAACAAACAAACAAACAAACAAACAAACAAACAAACAAACAACATTGTTCTGAGAGCAAAATAGAGAATCAAAGACAATGTGATTACTTGAAATAATTTTTTAAAAAATGACTCTAAAATAGTGGGAATAGAGCACAGTGTCACAGAGGAAGAAAGAAAATACATGTCAGTATAAAGAGGAAGTATACATATTTTAATAATAAGTTATCCAGGACTAAAAGGAAGTGTAGAAATGAATAATGTTGATTTTAAAATCCATAAAAAGCAGGAAATACCTATTGAAAATGAAAAAGAAAAGAAGAATGAAAATACTGTTATATCTGATCACAAAATTCTTATGAATATTCCAGTGAAAGGTGAAGCAACCCTGAAAACATGTCATGAGTAGCACAACAGGTGTCGTGGCCTCCCTGAGCACAAAAATCAACTCCCTGGACACGGCCTCCACCACATCCACTGCAGAAATGAAAGCAATTATAGTGTCCACTAAAGACTCTCAGACAACTGCAATATCTGTGCCCACCACAGCCTCCACTATAGTCTCTGAGACCACCATGCCTCCCATGACAATGTCTTTGCCAATCACAACCTCCACCAGAAACTCTGAGACCGCCTTAGCTTCCACCACGGACTCTGAGTCCTCCACCGTGGCATCTCTGACCATGACAGATTCTGCTCTAGTCTCTGAGCCCACCATGGTCTGCACCATAGTTCCTGAAATCACCACATCCTCCATTATGTCTGTGCCGCCCACAGACTCTACCTCCGGCTCTAACAGCACTATGTTCTCTGAGAGCACCATGGCTTCTGTCACCACTGCTGAGACCATTAGAGCTTCCATAACCACTACAATGCCTGCTGAGACCACAGTGTCTGGGCCCCACCAGCATCCACACCATGGCCTCTGAATCTACAATAGTCTCCACTACAATGTCTGAGCGCACCGTGCACACTACTACAGTGTCTGTGCCCACAACTTCCTCTGTGCCCAGATTTCCTGAGACCCTACCCCACTTCCCCCACACTCCTGGCCCCAGCCACTTCTAATGGCTCTTCCACACAAACAGCCTGCCTCAGCTAGCATGGCAAACTTTCCTAAAATCTCTCAAAGGTCCAAAAACTCCAAATAAGTGGCAGCATAATCCTATGCCCACCATAGACTCCACCACAGACTCTGAGACCTCCACAGGCTCTGAAATGAGCAAAACCATCACCACAGCCGCTGAGGGCACCACACCCTCCACCACGGTATCTGTGCCCACCATGACCTCTACCATAGCCTCTGAGACCACCAGGACCCCCATGGCAATGTCTGCGCCCACCACAGTTCTTCACCACAGTCTCTGAAAACACCGCAGGCTCTGGGATCATCATAGCTTCCTCCACAATCTCTGAGATGGCCATGGCCTCCCCTCCAACCTCTGAAGCTACCATGGCCCCCACCACAGCCTCTACCAAAATGTCTGTATCCACCACAGCCACCACCACAGGCTCTGAAACAACTATAGTCTCCACCAAAGCATCTGTGACAACTGCCGAGTATGTGCCCTTCACAACCAGCACAATGCCTGTGGAGACCACCACAACATCTGCGCCCACAATGGTCTCCAACTCAGTCTTTGAGACTTCTACAGGCTCCCAGACAACGTTCCCATCCTGGTCTCAACCACACTCTTTGAGAGCACCACAGCCTCCACGATAACATCTGTGCCCACAACAGCCTCTACTTTGATCTCTGACTCCACTGTGGGACCCACCACTGCCTCTGAGATCACCACATCCTCTGCAGTAACATCTGTGTCCACTAGACCCTCCACCACAGGCTCTAGGAATACAACATCATCCGAGGCTACCATGGTCTTCACCACAAACTCTGAGACCATGAGAGCTGCCAGTGCAGCCTCTGACACCACCATAGTCTCCACTAAAACCTCTGTGACAACTACAGGGTCTGTGTGCTCCACAGCCACCACAATGCTCACTGAGACCATCACAGCATCTGTGTCCAACATAGCCTCCACTATAGCTTCTGACAGCACCACATCTTCCATGAGCACATCTGTGCCCACCACAGTATTCACCAGTGAAACCACCACAGGCTCTGAGACCACCAGAGCTTCCCACACAGCCTCAGGGACCACTGTAGACTCTGTGCCCACCAACGTTTCCACCTCAGAGGCCACTATGGACATCTCCACAGCCTCTAAAAGGACCACATCCTCTATCCAAAAGTCTGACTACCACACCTTTCGAAACCACCACTGCCTACACAGGCCTCTGAGCCTCTGAGACCATTGTAGGCCTTGACACTTTCACGGCTACCACCACTGCCAGTGAGACCCCCACAACAGTGTCTGTGCCCAAAAGAGCCTCGACCACAGTCTCTGAAAAGATGGCAGAGTCTTTGTCCACCACAGGCACTGAGACCACCACAGCCGTCACTACAAGATCTGAGACCAGCATAGCCTACAGCACAGCCTCTGAAGTCACGTCAGAGTCTGTGAACAGCATGGCCTCCACCACAGCTGCTGAGTCCAACATGCTGTCCACCACAGCCTCCAGCACATGCTCTGATACCATCAAGCCCACCACGGCCCCCTCATCAGCCTCTTGGATCACTTTTTCTGGATCAGATTTTTCCACTTTTTCTGAGCCCTCTACAAACAGCACCATAGTTTCTGAGACCCTGACTGTCTCACCACAGGCAGTACGAGCACCACAGTCTCCTTCGCAGCATCTGTGCCCACCCTGTTCTCCTCCACAGCTTCTGGGGGCACCAAAGCTTCCACCTCACCTTCTGGGCCCACTACAGCCCCAGAGGTGACCACATCACTCCTCTTGGCCTCTACCTCCACTGCTGGGGCCACAGCAGTCTCCACCAGTGTCTCCAGACCTTCCATGGCCTCTTTCACCACCTTGGTGTCCACCAAGGCCATTGATTTTTCTACGCAATCCATTACCAACACAGTTGTATCAGGTAATAACTACCATATCTCTAAGCACACACATTTAACTCCAGTGACAACCATTTATGCTCTAGACTCTAGTCAAGACACCACACATATTAGGTAGAATTCTATTCCCTCTTCTTGAATCTTACTTTTTTCTACTCTAGCCTTACCTCCTTTTGTTTAGTGTCTATTATTTCCATCCCAATCAGAAACATTTGTTTTGCAAATATCCCCACCACAATTATATCTCATCACTTCTGCTGACAGTGAACTCACCTCAACTCTGTTGACAGCCATCCCAATTCTTCAGGTGCTCTCACTGCTGTGCCAAGTACAATCAGCTCTATTCAACCTACCACCTGCGACACCACCATCTCATCTTTAATATATTGACCCCTGGTTCGGGGGTTACAAACTACACTTCATGGGCCAAGTCTCACCTGTTATCCATTTTTCCAAATATATTGTATTGGAACATAGCCACACTTATTCATTTACATGTGTAACTACTTGCCAGCTACTTTACATAGTTGTGACAAAAACCGTGTGACCCAAATCGCTTAAAAAAATTACCATCTGACACTTTACAAAAACTGTTTGCCAACCTTTGTTTTAGTATTAAACCAAAATGATTTTTCCCTACTCTGGCACTTGCTCTGCATAAAATCACTTGTGCACTTGCCATAAGCACTTGTGTTGGATATGACTCTATCTTATGTTCTGAATCTCCCACTGCTATTTCAGTGGGACGCTGAAATTTCAGTCGGACGCTATTTCAGACTGACGCTGTTCTGCTATGAATGTAACCACTTCTGATCTAAACACAACCATTGCTGTAGAAGCCAGCACCTCCACGGCCTCTGCTGTATTAGGCCCTCCCACCTTGCTCTGAGTCCACCCTCTCCTGTCACCTGGGGTCAGCCTCCTCCACGTGGGTCAGTTTCTTCCACATCTGTTCTGAGCACACTCACCTCGACTTTATTGATCACCACGATTGTGTTAGATCATGTCATCTCTGCTCCCAGCCATGGCTCTGCCTCACCCATGAGTAAATCGGATTCTACCCTCTCTTCCTCCAGCACCCTCCTTACACCCAGTGACTACATCACAAGAGTGTCAGACCCTACCACTTTTATCTACTTGGGTGACCCCTTCTGAAATTGAATAGATCTGCTTCTGCATGAGCCAGGTCTTCTGCCTCCACCATCACCAGTGCCCCCAGTGGACATATCCTACCTCCTCTTCTCTAAGATACCAGCTCTATTCTGGGATTAATGACCTCTGGTGAATCACTTTCTACTGTCTCCTCCCACCACAATACCTCTCCTCCAACCACCACCACTCCTCCCATCGGTGTGTTAGATTCAACCCCTCTGCTGCAAGTGCATCTCTCTTCCCTTATCCCCACTACAAATGCAGCATATTGTGTGCCCTGTTTCCTAGGCACCGACTACTGGAAGCAGACCAGCTACCCCCACCCCTGTTACCACTGGAATGGAATCTGTGACCAGTGCTACCAGCAATGCTGTCTCTGGGATAGCCCCGAATACCTCTGGCCTGGGCACAACTACTATTGGAAAATCATCTACCACCTCAGTCCCAGGTATCAGGACCACCAGTACAGGACCTACCCCTGAACCAACCACTGCTCCTGGAACAAGCATCACCTTCCATAAAACAGCCCAGTCACCACGGGCACAAACATGCGAAAGCCACACGCCATCAAACATGACTAAACCAAGTGGATTTGCAGCCCTGGGCTGTCATACTCATCTTTCTGGCTGCAGTCATGGTTGGTGTTGGGCTATTAGTGGCACTGAGTTTTTGCCTGGTGAGTATCAAGTTTGAGTTAATAGGGGAGTCTGTCAAGAAGGTAGATGATGAATGGGAGTTGAACTCATATAAACAGTGCTCTTAGTATACCCAGACATAGAGAGGAGAATAGGTTTGTGCCCTAGGAAGGAAAGAAGTGCTTAACGTGCTATAAAGACCAGAGGGATGCGATAGACGTAAAGCAGAAAGAGAAAAGGAAAAAGATGAAGTTGGGGCCAAAGGCAAGGAAAATTATGTGAATAGGGGGAAAATAGAAAGAAGATATTTAAAGAAAGCCATGTCTCTTAATAAAACAAAATCTGGAAGTTAGAATATTTTAGCACCAGAAGAAGAATCTCCAAGGAGTGAGGGATCTTTAGAACCTCACTCTGTTCACTTATTTTCATTACAAATTTTAGTGCTGGTTATTCTTGAGTACTTCTTCCTTTCTGATGTTTTTGCACAGGCAGAGATGAAGAGTCTGTCCTTGGTTCTCCTCAGCTCAGCTGATAAGCTAGAATCTTGAAAACATTTCACCAAATCTGAGAGAGAAAGACAGGGAAATAAACATGAAACAGGAAATGTAACAATGTTCAGCTGTCTGCAGTGCAGGTTTCTGATTGTCTTCCATGGAACACATTTACAGTGCCCATAAGCACTCTGTAATTTCATGTTCTGTGTGGGATGGCTACTCTCTGACCTCCCTTTGCATCACTGATCTCTGGTCTTTTTTTCTTTTTTTAATTTATTTCTGTTTTGTTTGTTCATTTATTTTGTTTTTTAGAATCCACATATAAGTGAAATTATATGGTACTTCTCTTTCTCTGTCTTACTTATTTTACTTAGCATAATACTCTCTAGATTTCTGGTCTTGATCTTTCTCCAAATACATATATTTCTTATTCTGATTTAAAACTTTATTTACATTTTTCCTATTTTCTTACAGTTCCTGTTATAAAACTCACATTTGAGGAATGATGTAGAGTATAAATCAGTGTTGTGCTGGAGCAAGTCTCACAATGAATTCACTGATGTCACATTGATAGTTTAAAATATGCTGTGGTGGTAATACTTACACCACTGAAATTGGCAAATACTACAAATCACGTCTTTATCCCTCTGAGAGCTAGTTATTAAACAATGACCAGTATACCACTGGTGAAAGTGGATAAACAAATAAAAAACACACTACAGTCACAAAGGGACACTTAATTTACTAAGATGCTTTATTTCTGAATTCTCAGCCTATGTCCATAGATAGGCTACAAAATAAAGACCTATCATCCAGGAAAGAGTTCCTAAATTACTTCATAATTTTATATGCAAGGTCAACAGATAATGAGAACTAACATTAATTGAGTTTTTACTCAATTACAGGGCTGAGTGCTTGAAATGTATCATGTTATTTAATTTGCTCTACAATCCTATGGGGATACAATATACACCTTATAGGTGGGGGACCTGGAGCTCCATGATCTTAAACATTTGTCCCAGCATGTGCAGTAAGTGGCAGATCTTGGACTCTAACCCAGGTTGGTTTAATTCTGGAGTTCATGGCTGTAATCTCAAGGCTCTACACGGACAGCTTTCTGAGGGCTCTCTATTCCATTTTCCTGTCCTCAGATTCTTTACTGACTAACAAAGTGAAAGGCTCTTTCAGCTGAGTCTGCATCTTTTGCAAAGGAATGTGAATTCACTTTTGTCTTGAAAGACCAATAGCACATACCCTTACCATGCTGCGGAAGATATGCTAATACTGTAAGAAGGAGGGTTGTTTTCTCTGGTAGAAAAACAGTAAAACAACAAGGAGACACACACATACAATAAGGATGGTGGTAAAGAGGACAAAATAGGTCAGTATGAAAAGTGAAAATCTGATGGTGACATGGAATTGTATAGTGATAAAGGAGAAGAGAACTTAATTTTATAATATATTTTTTTATCTTTTAGAGAGACTTTTCCTCCCCCTGATGAATAGTGGCACTAATTACCCTCATGACCACAGAACTGGCCTTGATCTGGACCTGGACACAGGATGGGACTCTGGAATGTTCCACAGCTTGGGAAATGAACTGATCCATGAAGGAGCGCATGGCTTTGACACAGAGTGGGCCATGAATTGAGCCACAGCCACAGGGGTGGTTATGGCATGAATCACAGTGGGAGTTCTGGACATGGAGGAGGCCATAACAAGAGCCATGGAATGGATCACAGATGAGGCCACTGAAGAAGCCATTGAGTGGGCCATAGAGGAAGCCACCATGGAAGCCATGACAGGACAAGATGGCTGTGACCATAGACTGAATATTGGAAAATATGGGGGAGTAAAGCATGGGGTAAAAAGGGGTCATGGAGGATAAGAAAAGAATGATTATGGAATGATTAAAATGGAGTATAAAAAGGTTCTCAGGGAGTGAGGTCAAGATCAAGAAAAGAAGCAGCAAAAGAATCACAGGGACCTTGACCAACATTGGGAAGGATCAAGCAGAGGCTGGGGGGCATGCAGAGCTTTACCAGGCTTGGAGATAACTTCAAGTCAAAGCTTTCTTGAGTTGTACCTGCGTCTCAGACTCTATTGTAGGGAGTCATGGTGATCACCCTCAACATCTTTTCTTCCATCTCCCACCACCCAAGTCACGGTCAGTGTTTCTCATTCCTATGTTTCCTCAGGATTCTGTAAATGTTACCACATCTCTAAGAAACAAAATCATATAATAAATGTATTATCAGGACCACATGGTTATTTGTTTTCCTATTTGTTCTTTCAGTTTTCCCTGTGATTTTTTTTTTTGAGTGTTTACTATGTACCAAGTACAGTCTTAGGAGCCTTTAAATATATCAGCATTTAATCACTAAAAAAATATTGTAAGAAGAATCTCTTTGAGGTAGGAAAAAATATTTAAACAAGACACAGAAAGCACTAACTGTAAAAAAGAAAGTTTGATGATTTGGAGTTTATTAAAGTTCAGTATCAGACTATACTTTAAGGGGATGAAAAGGAAAAGCCAAAGACAGGATCAGATATTGCAATACACATATCTGACAAAGACTCATATCCAGAATATAGAAATAACTACAAATCAATAAGAAAAAGACAATGCAATTTTAAAATGGGCAAAAGATTTGAGGAATAGTTAAAAAAAAAAAAGGATATCAAAATGACCAATGAACATTTGAACAGGTGCTGAATATTATTATCAGAGAAATGGAAATGAGATACTATTTAATAAGATACTATTACACACACACCACAATGACTAGAATTTAAATGTCTGACAATACCAAGTATTGGCAAGGATGTTGAAGAACTGGAATCCTTACACATTGTTAGTGGGAGTGTAAACTGATACAATTATTTCGGCAAAATGTTTGGCAACAGTAAAATTAAACATGCATGTTATCCTATGACCCAGTAATTCTACTCTTGAGTACATATATCCAACAAAAATGAATATGTTCACCAAAAGACATGTCTCATAGCAGCTTTATTCATAATAGTGCCAAGCTGGAAATTACCCCCACATCCATTGACATTAGAATGGGTAAATAAATTGTGACATAGTCATACAACTGAATGCTATCAATAGTGATGAATGAACTACTGAATCACGCAATAGCACTAGTGAATCTCATAGATATAATGTTGAGTAAAAGAAGTCATAAAACACAAGAGTCAATACTATATAATTCCAATCACATGTAGTTCAAGAATATGTGAAATTAATCTATTGTGATAAAAGTCAGAATTGTGGCAACCTAGGAGGAAAACACTGGGAGATGACATGAGGGAAACTTGTAGGAGGTGGAGATGATAATATTCTATATTGTGTTTGATTACATGGATGTATACATATCTAAAACTTCGTTGAAATGTGTACATAAGATTTGTGCACTTAATTGTATGTAAGTTATACTTCAATTAAAAAATTAAAAGGTATTCTCTGAGGTCTTCTTTTTCTGACAATATTATGATTTCCTTAGAGAATGTGGTTGGGGACACATGATGATAAATAAGGCATTCGGTTAAACCCAGTGACAGTGGTGCTTGTGGAAGCACCGAGTGCAGGGACAGCAAATATCTAGTTTAATGAGGACAGATCATTACCTCCCCCAGATTGGAAGAGGTCCAATGTAATCAACCTGACACCAGGTCTTTCTGGAGAATGATACCATATAGGAAGGTCAAAGTTGATCTCTTCTGTTAGCAGCTTAGACACTTGGCAATAGAAGTATCTTTCTGGATCAGCCTTCGTGAGGAGAAGGCAGCTTACTGAACCCACGTATAACTCCATCCCTGCCACTATGTCTGCTTTATTTCTGAGCCCTTTGAACAAGCACTAGAGAAGCTGGAGAAAGGGGTTGACTGACACCCACAGAATGGGTCACCTTATCCACCTGATAATTGAAAGCCTCCTGTGAAATTGAAATTGAAAGCAGCAAATGCCCATGGGTGAATAGTCACATGGGACACAAATACTCTCACTGTCTGTGCCCTTCCCAAAAGACTCATTCACATTCCTCTTTCCCTGACTTCCTTATCATCAATTCACCAATCATAGTCTTTCCACATCCAAAGTTATCCAGCCAAACTCTTAGCCATAGGCTCTTGGTCAGGGGAAACTGTATCTCTGGTCATCTCTTTGCCCAGGCAAAGTAAACAAGCAGATGCATCATCGTTCAAGGTTCTGCTCCGCTGTCCTTCAGGGCTCCCCTGAGTGGAGCTGAGATGCGGCAGCAGTCCACTTTCTGATGGTGCTAGTATGTCAAGCAGAACAACCTGCAGACCAGATGAAACCCAATCTTTTGTTTCTCGGTCAACTGGACCTAGGAAACTCTCCTGTGACTGTGGTGTGGAGGGAGAGGTTGGAGGTGCATCTGGAGTAGACGCCATTGGAATTTGAACTGCCTACCATGCCTCTTACTTATGTCTTAAAGACCTAAGTGAGCCCAAATTCACATACGCACTTCCCCTTGGTGAGCAAAGTGATACTAAGTATGCCCAATCTTATAGTTTGGAGGTGCAGACAATACCCAGTTCATAAAGCGCAACATGTGTTTCATGAACTGTCACTGAGGACTCAATATCAAGTCAGATGCTAGTTATTAAAAACAGGAGATAAGCTCACATGATTTTGGCAGAATTAATTTTCTGATGTTGTAGAATTGAGGTCCTGTTTCCTTGCTGGCTGTCAGCTGGGATTGCTCTCAAACCCTAGAGCTGACCCTATTTAAGGAGGTGGAGGCCATGGAGGTGTTTATAAAGGGCCTGTGGTAGGAAGAATAAGGAGCCCCCCAAAGATGTCTGCATCCTAATCCCAGAAGGTGTACATATGCTACCTTATATGGCAAGAGAGGCTTTGCAGGAGTGATTACATTATGGATCTTGAGATGAGAAGATTACTCTGAGTTATCTGGTGGGCCCGATGTAATCACAAAGGTCCCTATAAAAGGGTGACAGGACGGTCAGAATCAGAGAGAGATTTGAAGATACTACGATGCTGGCTTTGAAGGTGGTCGAAGGGGCCATGAGCCAAGGAGTGCAGGAAGCCTCTAGAAGCTGAAAAATACAAGGAAATGGATTCTCCACTAGAGCTTCCAGAACGGACACCTCAACTGCAGCCCAGTAAAAGCAATTTCAGACTTCTCACCTCCAGAACCATAAGAAAATAAATTGTGTTGTTTCAGTGCACTGGGCTTGTGGTGATTTGTTACAGCAGCAGTAGGAAACTAATAAACGGCCTTAGGAGAATGTGCATCCCCTGACCAAGGAAGTGCTTCCAGAGGGGCCAGAGGAAGCGCACTTCCTCAGGTGAGGGAGGCGGCTCCTGCTGGCAGGGAATGCTCAGTGAGATTTGGAGGTTCAAGTTTCTTAGATTCATCAAAACCTACCTAAGCATCTCCACCCCACGTCTGGGCTGCTATTTAACAAATAGCCTACATGTCACATTAGAGACTGGCAAGAATATAAATGTCAGTTGAATATAATTCTTCAATCTGCAGAATCAAACTTTGAGTCTGGTTTTACCGTACACAGTCCTTGTGGCGTCCAGACGTAGGCCTTTCTTTCAGGGCAGTCGGAGAAAGCTCTGCTGTTCCCAATGTTTTCTCCGCCAGGGGTGTGACATGCAGGTGGGATTTCAGTTCTGTGATCTCTCCGGTGCAATCACCACACTCCCACTGTCAACACCCAGCACTCCGCAATCCCTCCCTTCAGTAATTACTTTATTCCAGGCAAAATCACAGGTGATAACTTAAGTAACTGATTATCTTTGGCTGTGGAATACAAACAACCCCATTTTAGACTAGTGTGAAATCACCCCTGCCCTTAAGCCTAAATTGGTCCGATAACCAATACAAGATTCCCATTTTTAAATGTCAATTTTCTGAAATTTTTTCTTATACCAAATACTGTAACAGTCAGGGTTCAGTAATGAAAGAATCCATTCTGAATATTTCAAGCATTAAAGGGAGTTAGTACAAAAAATAGGTGCTTATAAAACGACTTGAAAAGGTGGAGGAGTGAAAGTTAGATTGATAGCTGATCGCTTTCAGGTTCACTGCTGTAGAGAGCAGAGAGCAGCTGTCACCCAGAGGCAGTGACATGCAGGCTCACAGCCCTGCAGCAACAGGACAATGCAGAATCCTTACATCTACCACAAAATCCAGCCAAAGGAAATCTTTTAAGTCTCATGCGAGTTTGTCTTATTGGAGGAACATAATAACAATGTGTCTGGAACCTGCTGGCAAGGAAGCCTGGGAAATGTAGTTCCCAGGCTCAAGTTCCTTGCCATACAGGGGAGAGCATGGAAGGATGTCAAAAGGTGCCAAGTGCCAATAAACAGATGTGGAGAGAGCTGTGGTGGGACAGGAGATAGCAGATTAACATTAGAAAGAGAAAGCACACTTCTTGCCTAATCACCTCTAAGAAGGTCTGAATGCTAAGATTAAAAGATATAGTAGAGAGAATCTGAAATTCAGGCAATTCTTAAATAGGCCTTTTGTGTCTGTGTGTGTGTGTGCCTAAATTGTACAAAGAAAAATACCAAAATTATGCTGTGTCTCTGTATTTTTCTGTTGGTATACAAGTGTTTGGACCCATAACATTTCTAATATGGGAGTAAATTTATCTCTCATTCTGTAAAGAAGACAAAAGTTCTAAGACATCTGCCCCTACATCCCTATTCCCTCATGGTCATCAGAACTAACTCTCCAAACAGGCATCAAAACATAAACTTTTCCCAGCTAACTGCGCTTGGACAACCTGCTTCTAACTCATTCACTTAATAACATGTCCCTTCTAATAGATATTGCATCTGTTTTTGTTTCAAACTTAACTTTGCTAAACCTTTGCAGCTTTTGTGGAAGCTCCAGAATTTCTGTAGGGAAGGAGTTAGGTACATGAGCTTTGGTTCAAAGTGGACGCTGGGACCATTCTGGAAGCAATGTTGTTAACGGGTGTGTAAGCACTTCTCTAACTCCAACTGGCTCTAGAGGAAAAACAATCTTTCTACTTAGAAATGTTCTTGGGATTTTTACCCTTACGTCAGAATGCTGAGACCGCAGTACCAACTTGTTAATGACCGCACCCCTCACCCATCCCCCACACGGAACTTCCCATCACAGACAGCGGGCGGATTAACTCCAAACCTTTCCTCCGGTGTCCTAGAATCTGGATTCCTGGAGCATTTGAGATCTTGCTCCCTGGCATATGTCACCTCAGTTTGGCTCAAATAAATTCTTACAAAAATTCTCAAAAACAAAAAAAAATGTTGATATCTGTCCCCTTTCCACCCAGCATGTCACTTTCTACCACAGTCCATTTTCTTCCTGCTTCTAGAACTCAGTCATTCATTCAATCACAGTTCTTTCATATCTTAGGATATAAGCCCCCAAAGGATACAAATTTATTTGTTTTGTTCACTAGAGTACAATGTCCAGCACCTAGGGGGCAATCACTAAATATTTGTGGGATGAATCCCCAACAATCTCCTGCTTCTCAACTTATTTCCATCAGAGCTCACATGCCATGAATATTCTTTCACCCAAATATCTAAATGATCTGAAATGGTTCCTCTGCCAGGAAGCCTCCATGACTGGAGGGAGTGGAGATAGCTTGTTCTGATTACACATAGTATAAAATTAAAACTCCTATAGAGTCTATCCCCAATTCTTTGCCATGAAATGTGGACAAAGAAATTGCCAATCCCCTTAGCTCATTATTGTCTGACTTCTATCCTCCTTGTTCAGCGATCTTTGTGTCATTTCTTCTGGCCTCGTCCAGTTTCTTAACAAGATTGTACCCTACGCCTTTGGCTCCCCAATAGACTCACAGCGTCTTCCTTGATTGTTCAGCTTGTCCCGCATGCAGCGCTGATGAGAACCAGCTGAAATTCCCCAGGTTGGAAAAGCTCCTATGAATTCTTCAAAAACAAAAGAGGAACACCCCTATGAAGAAGGGTTGGAAGCAGGAACTTTCATCTCCAATTGTCATTGCTCTCTGTAGGTCCCATCCAGTGTGCGCGCTGGTGAATGTGTAACAACTGCTTTTCTGTGGTACAGATGTTCCCACAATGATTGATTTCAAGCTACCAATGTGACACCATTGAACATGGAGTTGGGGAGACATGTGCACACACCATTATATACTGTTTCCACCAGACAGGTACGATGGAGATACAGAACTTCATGAGCACAGGTAATAGTGAAATGTAGTGAAATAGAAAGTGATGAGTTTTGCGTACTTTTATCTTTGTTTTTCATGTAATTCAGTTCATCATCAGCTAGTGTAATTTAATGTTTAATGATGGCTGTATTGCAAACAATCCTGAAAATTTAAAAATTGTGGGCCCTTGCAAACAGGCATGCACTGACATGGATACAGCATCGGTTCCATCTCCTCAACAGCCCAAAGGCCCACTTTCCTCACCCCTACTTCCCATTCCCCAGAGATCCCAGAGTCTATCCCTGAGTCTGTCTTCCCCCCTCATTCAAGATGTGTTTTGTGAGCCTAGTACATGCTCAGCAGCACCCAGAAGTCCGCTCCCCAGTTCCCATTCACACTGAATCTCACTTTATGTGTCCTTCTCACTAAGTTCTGTTCATCGGGGCTTCCTTCTGTCACCTCCGCTCCCGCCCAGCTTTCTCAGCACTGTGGACTTCTAATCTAAGAAACAAGGTCTTGAGTAGAACAGGTTTAGACAACTTGATCCCTTTGATCCTGCTCCTCCCAAGGTCCGCCTAATGAGATCATGTCATTCTCCATTCTCACTTACCTCCTAGCCTCTGTACCCTTCCTGAGTTCAGGGATTCTCTTACATGCCCACAACTGGAAGAACAACAGGCGACACGTTCAGTTCCTGTCCAGCCCAGATGATGCCATAAAAACCTTCTTTGAAAGAGAAAGAAAGAGGTGATATTCTGTGGAGGGAGCCCCAGAAGGGACCAGGCATCCAGCATCCCACTTTGCAGTCCCAGGGCCCCCCTACTAGTGTTTTTCTTCAGGTGGAGGACCCATTCTTTGGGGACCCAAACACCCAGCACTCTAGCTTCAGATCTCCATCTTGAGACTCTTCTCTCTCAAGACCCTCAAGTTTTTGTTTCTTTCCCTTCTAGGCCTTAAACATATCTGGGACTCATGAACCCTTCCTTCCAAGCTTCACAGGCAGATTTTCTCAAGATGAACAGGAAAACATTTCCCTTGCTTTCTGGATGTTGTTTCACCTTCTTCTACTTTAGGAAATAGTGAATGATTTTGTTTTAAAAAGGATAGTCTTGGAGTTTGAGGAGAGTTTGGGGAGAACGGCAACAACTCCTGGGACGCACATTCTGTCCTGTTAGCTCTCATTCTCATCAAAGGGCTGAGGGTTATTACTTTGCTCTATTCTGTCCAACCTAACCCAGCATTTCTTCTCCATTCTGTTCCTGGTAGCAGATCTTCTGCCCAGCCTATTTGTAACAAATCAACCCCAATTAGAGATACATTACAATTGGAAGGAATTTTAAGCTAATGTCCAATCACCTACAGTAGGCAGGGATCCATTTCCAGCACCTCTGACAGGTCACCTAGTCTCCAATGAACATGTCAGGAAGCATGCTGTTCCAACGCACATGGCTTTAGTTCTTTCTAGAATTTACCCACCATGGCTTTGACTCATTTGTTTTATGCCCCTGAACAACACAAAACAAATCTACTCCCTCTCCACAGGCCAGCTTTTCATCTCAATTTGTCACTTAGTTTCTCTCTTGACTCTGACCCTAACCCTAACCAGAGGCATTACACAGGCTTTGGAGTTCTTCCCCAAATCTAAATTTGCGATCCTTATGTTAGTCCAAACAACACTAAGAAAAGGACACCTGCCGAGGGTGAGGGAAGCACACCTATGTCCCAGCAGAAGATCAGGCCCATAGATGAGGCAAGAGAACATATAAGCATCTGGGAGGCCAAGTGCTTGGTTGTTATTGGGATGGAAAATTAGAACAGGGTAGAAAATTTGCACAAGATAGAGGGAAAAGTATGGACTTCACTTAACTTTAACTCACTAACCAGGGAGGCTGAGCCCCTCCGCTGAATCCTGGAAGATCTTACTCCTTCAAGCTACATGTGGCTGTTCTTTGTCAGATCATGTGCCAAGGCCATTTAGCATCTATTAACAGGTGGTTCCCCAACTTTTGCGTGCGTCAGAATGAAGTGATAGTAGTAAAATTGCATGTTCCTGTCCCCTACCAACTGATTCCCTTTGTTTCTCTCTCCCCTAGAAGAAGGGCACAACTCTGTTTGAAGAGTAGCTCAATATGTATACGTCGGCCCTTCACCTTTCTCTTTTACATTCTTCATCGGGAGAGCATCCTGAATTGTTAGAGAAGGAGTAGCACCAGCGTCCTGTGCCCCCGGGGTCATGTGACTCCCCCACCTCGGATGGGTGAAGGGCCGGCTCTTGTGTCAGACTGCCTTGGTTTAAGCCGTTGTCTCATAACCTCGCTGCTGTCTAACCTGGGACCAGTTGCTTAACTTCTTTAAACCTCAGCTGCCCTGTCTATAAAGTGGGGTGATAACAGTTCCTAACTCATGGAAGTATCGCGAGGCCTTGAAGCACTAACCGTATGTGGCACTTAGCACAGGGCCTGGAACATAGTGAGCACTCAATACGTGATACTTACTGTTGTTAGCAGTAGTAGTTGCAGAACCAAACAAAATTTCCAAAGGATCTAACCAGATCTCCTTTCTTAATAGCTGTAACTTCCAGTGCTAACACCACAGCCACCCTCCTTGGACCAACTGCACCATCCGGTAGAACTAACACGACAGCCACAGCCTCCAATGTCACCAGCACAAGTACTGCCCCTCCAGGGAAAGAGGAAAACCCTAAGGGACATCTGAGGCCACGGGAAGTCGCCCTAACCACTCTGGCCATGGTTGCAATGGCTGTGGTTCTCTACACTGGGCTCCTCTTCTGTTTCGTGAGTGCCTGGTGTGGAGGAAACCTTTTTTCTGAGGGAAAGAGGGCTGGACAGTGAGGAAGGCACTAGGGTGGAGAGCACAGGCTCACTGGGTAACAGGGAATGAGAAATCAGGAGAGAGTTACAAAACAGAAACAGCAGGTTGGAAGCAGCAAGACAGAGGGTCAGAAAAGCTAAGACGTATTCAGAGGAAATTGACGAGGGGATGAAGGAAGCCAGAAGTAGTGGGGATGAGGGGTGCTGGCAGCAGGGGAGTGGAGATGCTTGGGACTGGAGAGCACTGGAAGAGGGAGGCAAAACTCTGAATCTATTCATCCTTTTGTTTCTAGAGAAACTCTCTGTGCCAAAAATACCTCTTCAGCACAGATCTCTACCATCTCCACGGCCACAACGCTGGCTCATCTCGTCGAGTCTGTTACGGAGTCCCACCTAGGTCACGGGCAGCTAAAACTGATTCCAGAGGAAACCAGTCTCCTCCCGCGGCCATGGAGCTGAGTGGGAGACACAGTGGCCCTGAGTGTTCCTGAAGGCAGAAGCATCATGTCCTCAGAGGGCAGGAGAGAGGGAGGGAGCTGCCCTGAGGGGCCAGGACCCTGGTTTTCCCCCTTCCTGCCCCCAGGACCGCTCCTCTCAGCTGTTTCAGCCTCTCAGCAGTCCTCCCTCCCACTTGGAGGCTGTAGCTGTGACTGAATAATTAAATAAATGCGTCTAATATATGTGGCAGCCAGACTCTGTGGGTGTGTGTTTACATATCACTGTGATGCACTTCCCTATATCCTAAAGACCCCTCCTCCCTGCGTTCTCCCAGCTCTCAGCTCCCTAGAGTGAAATCCAGAGACTTTAGATCTGTCCCAAGCACTTCTCCATTCTGTCCCCATTCCCTTGAGGCCTCTGGGCTGATGGAAGAATGAAATCAGGGAAGATGGGGGAAGGCAGGTGCTGGACTTCATAGATTTGTGTTGCATGAGAACATGAACTGACTGTGTGTGAGTTTAGAGCATGAAGTGAGGGAGGGGAGTGATTGTATTGTGAGGTAGGGAAGCACTTGCTAATGGGTACGTCCCCGGGTGTGGCCACATCACCTGGCCACTCGTGTCTGCTCTGCGCTTGGGCTCTGCACTGGGAGGGCAGGTGTGAGTCACTACCTGGGGTCTCCCAGCCCCACCAGCCATCCGAGGCTGGGAGAACGAGCTCCCAGTTTCTGCAAGGGCGGGCCCAGCACTGCCAGTAACTAGGCTCTCAGCAAGCCTTGCAAAACCAGGCCTCAGAACAGGGACAGGAAGTCCGTGTGTTAGCACCATGCTCTTGCTGAAGGGTGGCCTTGTCAAAGCTTCTGGTATAACTTGATGGGCCCACACACATTCCATTGACTCTTCCTCACTGCAAATGAATCGCTCTCCTTTGTCTCATCATCTTAACCCAGCTAAGTCTCTTTTAGCTTCTTTTAGGTTCTATGGTTCTTATAGTTTGGATCTTTGCTAGAACATTTTTAACAGGACCAAAGCTGTTTCTCCATGTACATTTTACAATGCTATTAACAGAACAATTTAAAAAGACTATGTAGAGGTCAGACATGAGATCACGTACTGTATGATTCCATTTGTATGAAATGCAAGAACAGACAGAACTAATCTATGGTCGCAGAGATCAGATCACTGATTTCCTATGGGGGTGAGAGTTTTTTGGAAGGGGGAACTTTCTGGGTGATTGAAATGTTTATGTATTGGGTGGTGATACAGGTAAATACATCTGTCAAAGCTCATCTAACTGAATACTTAAGATCTGTGCATATCACTGTTTATAAATTTAACCTAAAAAAAAACACTATATAATTTTTTTGTTTTTGTTTACTCTAGATTAGTTTTATCCTTGAGGGCAGTAACTAGTCTATCAGTTATCTCCTTTTCAGTTTTAAGAGTCTCCAGTCCTTTGTCTTAAAATAATAATCACATTTCTCACTCATTTCTTTATTGATTCATCCATTCGCCATATTTGCTGAGCACCTGCCAGGTCCCGAGCAGCTGGGGAGACAAGGATAAATGCGGAGGTAACAGTTTGATAAAGGAGGCAGACTTATAGACAGGTCAGTTTAAGCTGATGCGTTGAGCGCTATAAATTAAAGTACCCCAGGAGGAAAGACATAACTTGACTAGGGGAAGGAGAGGCCAACTCATTGAAGATGACTTGATTTAGGTTATAAAGAGTTATCAGTTACTTACAAGGAGGAGAAGGGAGAATGTCAGGCAAGCAAGCACTTGTGCGGGATAATGCGTGGCCAGCGAGTGGTCAAAGAAGGTGAGTGGCTGGATAAGGCGGCACAGGGAGCTGAGGCCTGAGGGTAACCGTGTGGCTCTGAATGCCACACCAAGGAGACAGGGTCTCTTTTCTGCGACAACAGGAAGACAGCAGATCATTTTAAGGTGTTGTGGGACATTTTCTTTCCAAGCAAGAATGCTGATTACCTGAATGAGTAGAAAACAGAGGCTGGAATCCAGTGAGGATTGCAATCCAGAAGCTGTTGATGTCCCAGCAACAAAACAAACAAACAAATACAAGAGCA
Organism: Rhinolophus ferrumequinum; assembly: GCF_004115265.2. Classification (NCBI taxonomy): domain Eukaryota; kingdom Metazoa; phylum Chordata; class Mammalia; order Chiroptera; family Rhinolophidae; genus Rhinolophus; species Rhinolophus ferrumequinum. The sequence goes on from NC_046286.1 coordinate 1,585,977, forward strand.
CAAAAGCGTGGAAATGAGAATCAAGAAGAAAGTGGATTTCAAGAGGCTTCTGCCTAAAATCCCCATCTCCAGAATCCTTGGTGACTTTTATTAAAAGTCTTGTTTTAAGAAGGACCTCATTTAATAGCTTTAGGCAATTTTCTTAAACTTAATTCATCAAATGACTAATTCTTTGAATCTTCTTATTTCCTTTCAATAATAATCAACATGTCTCCCTTTCGTTGCAGCTAGACTGGGGGGTGGGTAGAGGGGACTGAAGTTACGTTTTATAGCCAAGAACATACTTAAAAAATATATATTTCTTTATAAAAATGTTTATATGAAAGACTATATTTAAGAATACATGCAAAATAGTTTATTCTTGACTGATGAATAATTATAATATTGTCTATGAATAATATATAGATTATAGTCAAAACAATAAGGCCACAGACTATATAATTTATCCATATGACATTCTGGAAATAGTAAACTAGGGAGAGAAACCAGGTCTGTTTTGCCAGGATATGGGAGGTGATGGAAGGATTAACAATAAAGGAAGAGAATGGGGGGGCGGGGTGACAAAATGATTCAGTGTGGTGCATACATAACTCTATCATTTATCAAAATCCGTGAAACTGTACACTACAGTGAGTGAATTTTACTGTTTGGAAATTTAGCAAATCAACCAGGACGTGGGGGGAGAGGTGGAATGCAGACTCTGACAAATGAATCACAAAAACCACAGCAGAGGCGATAGAAAAGAAGGAGCCGACCTAAATAACTGAAAAACAGTGTTTTTACTGTAAGTCTAAAGACAAAAAGAACTGTGCACAAACATTGTACTCTTAACTGGTAAATTTGTTTCTCACATGGCTGTAGATGAACAATTCTGAAACTACTATTATTAGGGTTGAATAAGTAAATTAGTAGCAATATTGTAGGTATTGTTAAGCTATGCCAGAGAAAGAAGTTACAAATAAGGAAAAGGGAGAGGCTAGCATGAGCCCTGTGTTAACCCTGTGTGAACCCCAAGTATCAAAATGAACTCAGGCTTTTGTTTAATATATATGCAGATGGATAATTCAGAAATAAATATAGATATGTGTTTATGCATGAGTTAGTATACACACATATATTTCCTAGCTCTAACTTCTGTGAGGGACAAGAAATAGCAAAACCCCATTAGCAATGAGCACACCTAGTGCCCAGATCTTGGTTTCTAAATACTGTTCTCTAATAAAAAGAACCAGAACTGCATGAAGAAATGGTTGATTCCAGAGCATGGGCGAAGAAAATACAAAATGAGCATGGAGATTTTTGTGATGCTAGAATGTAAGAAAGTACTTTATTTAAAAAGGGATGGAAGACATTAAAAAGGCATTGGAGCCAACCTAGGCGAGCTCCCAATGGCCAAGATTTGAGCAACAAAATAAATCGTGATAGTATTAAGTCATAACTCACAGGACACAATAAATACCTACAAGTCCATATTGATATAAACGAATAACTGAATAAATAAACTGGGGAGAAGATACAACGTTTTCCTACAGAAGAATTCTAATTGATAAATATTGAAGGAATGAGGGACACCATTACAACCCCACAGTAATAACAGCTGCAGGCAGGATGCACCAACGGACGCCAAAATTAGTGGGTGAAAGTTTAAGCAAAAATAGGATATTTGCGTAGTCTCAAAATAGCTCCCCCTAAACACTGTAATTTCAAAGGGAAAAATAGTGACTTTACAGTGGCGAGTCCTGTCAGATAGCACCCTAACGAGTGGTCAAGGTTAACATCACCAGTAAGAAGTCACGTTGGTGTCATGAGCTCCCTGCTACGGTGCACCGAGAAGGGCACATCATTTCTGAGGTACACTTCCCAATCATTCATAATCTCAATGTAATCATAAGAAATCAAATTAATGATAAGAAACCAGACAAGCCAGAGTTGTGGAACATTCTATAAGATGTCTGACCAGTACTCTTCAAAAGTGTCAACATACTGAAACTAACTGTCTCAGACTGGAGGGCACTAAGGAGACCTGAGGGGTAAATGCCGCGTGGAATCCTGGATTGGAACAGGAAAAGGACCTTAATGGAAAAGCATGTGAAATCTGAATTGATTCTGTAGTTCAGTTAATAGTATTATACCAATGCCAATGTCAATTTCTTAGTTTTTATAATTTTACAAATTATATAATTTCTTGGTTTCTATAAATATAATTGTGCTATGTAAACAAGGAATATATGGTAACTCTCTGTACTATTTTTGCAATTCTTCTGTAAGTCTAAAATTATCTCAAAATAAAAAGTTTTAGGTTTTAAAACAAAACAAAAAGCCCTCAAAGATCTGTACATGATAAAAAGTGAATTTTACTATGTGCAAATTATAACTTTTTTCCCCAAAAACTTTTATTTATTTTAAGTGTGTTTTTCCAGGACCCATCAGCTCCAAGTCAAGTAGTTGTTTCAATCTAGTTGTGGAGGGCGCAGCTCACAGTGGCCTATGTGGGGATCGAACCGGCAACCTTGTTGTTAAGAGCACTGTGCTCTAACCAACTGAGCTAACCGGCTTCCCTGCAAATTATAACTTTTGACTTAAAAAATAATATCTTTAGCTTATTAGTCCTTTAAGATATATTCATTGGTTATATAAATATACAAAAAATACTTTTTAAATACGTCTAAATAATATTCTTCTTGAAAATATGTAATACAAACTCACAGATACAGAGAACATTTTGATGGTTGCCAGATGGGAGGGGAGTTGGGCTGAGTGGAAAAGGGAAGGTATTAAGAAGTACAAATTTGTTATTATAAGGTAGTCACAGGGATGTAAAGTAAAGCATAGGGAATATAATCAGTAATATGGTAATAACTATGTATGGTGCCAGGTGGGTCCTACACTAGTCAAGGGGATCACTTCTTAAATTATATAAATGTCTCACCACTATGCTGTACACCTGAAATTAATACAAAATAATATTGAATGTCAACTGTAATTGAAAAATTTAAAAAGGGGAGAAGAGATGAAGGGGAACAAGAGGTTCAAATTTCTAGGTATGAAACAAACAAGTCATGGGGATGTAATGCACAGCATAGAATACAGTCAATAATATTGTGATAGCGTGGTACGGTGTCAGACGGTTGTGGACTTAGGGTGATCACTTCTTTAGATATGTAAATGTTGAATATGGTGTATGCCTGAAACTAATATAATATTGCATGTTAGCTATAATTTAATAAAAATCTTTTTTAGAGAAGGAACTCTGTAATACATTCAAATAAAATTAGTAGTTGAAATAATCAATCAAACTTGGTAAACTGGCCCTTTATATAATTGGCTTTCAGGGCCTCAGCTTCCATCTGAGAAGGGAGCGCGTTCCTGGGCCTCCTGTGATTCCCAGGTCCTCTTCCAGTGAAGAGGATCCTGGGAAACAGAGAGCCTCACAAATGGCAGGGAACTTCTGCCTCTGAATAAAAACAAGACCCAGCTATAACTTTGTGGACAGTGCTGCATAAAGCAGGGGTGGGGGTCACAGAAGGAAAGAATATGGGCATTCTCATTCCAAGCCTGACTGGACCTTTGGAGGTGAACCAATTTCTTGTAGTTACTGAGGTGAGGTCCCTCAAGCAGTAGGAACAAGCAGGTAAACCTACACACTAGACATAAGCCACTGAAAAGGATTTGGGGAATGATGGAGAGAAGAGGGCAGTCTTAAGACAGAGACTTTGGTGTTTGTGCTTTTCATCAGTGCCACCCCTTTCTGTTAGGTACCAAGGTTTCTGCGCCCCCAAACATCTAGCCCTCCTCTCACCATCCACTCTTCCCGCAAGAAGGCCTGGCATATGCTCACCTGTGGAAAAAGAAGTCCAAGCCCCTCTCTGAGCACTGAGACCTCATGTAAGGAACACTTTTCATCTAGGGCTCCACATCAGAACTTGATGCCACGCACGGTGACAAGTTTGATCCCCTGTTACCGAACTACTCTGGCTTTCCTTGATTGACAGAGTCATGGAGCAGGCGGCCCCGCCCCCTGCAGGAAAGAAGACTCTGGAGGCCTGCATTCCCCGACAGTAGCACAGGATAAACCCCACGGTAAACCCCACCGCCACCGTGGGCCTAAGCAGAAGCAAAGACCGCAAAAGGAGAGAGAATGAGGGAGGAAAAGGGTCCTGGCTTCCAGCCCATGTGGATTCTCTTGAGATGAAAAGAAGAAAACACTTTGCCACCAAAAAAAAAAAAAATCTCCAGACCCCCTGCAGTCTGCCCCCTAACTCCCTGTAAGTGGGAAGCAGTGCTCCCGGGGTCCTGTTCCTTCACTTTCTCACATCCTCTTTTAGCAAATGCTCTGCTTTTCTAAAATATTAAATTTATTGGGGTGACTTTGGTTAATAACATTATATAAGTTTCAGTATGTAATTCTATAATACATCATCTGTGTATTGAATTGTATGCTCGCCACCCAAAGCCTAGTCTCCTTATGTCACCATATATTTACACTTTATTTAAGTTTCTGTATTTTAACTCTCCTTGACAAATGAAAGATTTGAGCTCTATTTGGGAAATCAGCAGCAGGTAGGGAGGAACAGATTTGGTCAGACAGACCCAAAACTCCAAAATGTGTGTGTGGGGACAGAGCCAGGAGAGCAGTTTCCAGGCTCTTGCCCTCACGTGGAAAGGTGCTGGCTCAGGTAGTAAATGGCCATCAACTGTGATTGGATGGCCATCAGCTGTGGCTAGTTGGCCGTCAGCTATAACCACTGAGCCATTGGCCGCTAATATAATGGCCGTGGCTACGCTGGCAGAAAATGGGGGGCTAGCAAGAAGATGGTGGCTGGGCTAGCAAGAGTGGATTGCAGTTAGCAAGTGAGGTTGATTGGCAGAGACAAGCGGATGGCAGGTTGTGGATCGTGTGGCTCCTGCTTCCTGTGTCTCCAACCCAGCTGCCAGCGAGACTATAGTGGTATGACTCCCCTATCTATGGCTCCATGGCTGTTCTTTTTTGGCTTTACCATGTCCTGCGTTTTTGTGTGGGGAGCGGGACCAGAGACCCCACAGGCCGCCCCACATGCCAGTATGCCATGTGGGCTGCATTTATTCATAAGAATAAATACCCTGTCCCCATGCCCTGCAGGTGGGATGGTGGGAGGGGGAAAGGATTCATCTCTTCTTTCTACTTTTGCCAACTTAGTGCTGCTGTCACCACAACCAGACCAGACCCACAATCCGCGACCCCTCCTACCCCAACCACCCAGAATCTCCCCTGCCTCCTACCTCGCCACCTCAGCCCCAGATCTGACCCATGAACCATCTCGTCTAAATCATATACCAAGCCATGACCTGAATTTAATCTAATACGACTCAGGTCCTGCCTCATTTGTTTACCAGAACCCCACGCATAACTGCATGAGAGGAGACACGTGAAAACATGGAGTCAGAATACTTGAGTTGCTGAAATACCAACTGAGGAGCAAGTGAGGTGGAGAAAGAGCCAGGTTTACTATTCCATGAAAAGAGACCAGAGCTGCAAAGGGCAGAATCAAAGGCTGGGTGGGCAGACGTTCTAAGGATACGGCTTAGCCCTGAATAGTCCATATTGTAGGGCAAGAAGCTTCCTTGTGGAATATGTTTTATTAGAATTAAATCTAAAATACCAGATTATCCTTAACTCAAATAAATCTAACCATATTATATGGGGAGACATGTCATTTGAATGGGAAGGATAGTTACGGAAAATATTAAGCAAAGCAGATGGTGACAGATCATCAATGATCCACACTAAAAGAGATTATTTGGGAGGAAGAACAAGCCAAATTATTTCCACTAAGAACCCAGTGACCAGCCTTGAAGACTTAGAAATGAGAGAAAACTATACCACTGGTAACCTGGGAACCACTGAAAACTATGACACTACAGACCCAGGGACTTCTGAGGACTAGTTCACCACAGAACTGGGGACCACCGAGGACTACACCACTGCAGACCTGAGGACCACAGAAAATTATGCCACGAAACATCCAGACATCTCTCCCAGACAGAGCAGATTCAGTAACCTCAGTGAAACCCTCTGCCTCCTGACATTCTCATTTCCCTGGCGGCCACTGCGGTCACTGCTGCAGTCTTTGTTGGACTTTGCTTCTTTGTGGCAAGTATTTGGCTCAGGAATGTGATGAACATTATGAGAATGAGACCACCTGACGAAGATGAGGTGGACATGGCGAGTTGACGTGTGAGAAATTGTCCTAGGTGGGGAAACCTAAATAGAGCTTTGCAAAGACACACAGAGAGACAGAGCTAGACAGAAAGGAAAGGAGCAAATATAAAAAATGAGGACAGAACTGAGAGAGAGAGGAGGTGTAAGAGACAGAGAAAGAAGGAAGAGGAAGAGAGTATGGGGAAAAGCAGACAGAAAGAGGGACAGAAAAACACAAGTATAGTAAGACATGGTGAGAGCTAGAGCATGGCATAAACCATGGTAAAGATAAAAATACAAAAACTGGATTTTTCATAAGAAGACAAGGAATTGGGGGTAAGAAAAGAGGAGGAAATGGAACATTCTATGGTTTACTCATGTCAGAAATTATATTATTTTGTATTAATGATGACCCACTCTGGAATTCTGCAAAAGATTTTCAAAAACCAGGATTGGGTAGATTTTTACAAGCATAGCTACTCTGTACTAGAGAGACAACTAGTAACAGCTCCCAAAGGGGAGCTCTGGGTGTTTTCCTATCCCTCAGGGACCCCATTGTTTCTATAAGAGATGATAAAAAGACTCTGAGCCAGCCCTGTGGCTCCCTCTTGCTAACTTTTGGTCTAAAACCCAAGCCTTCAACTTCTGGCCTCTGCCTGATGGGGAAGGGCTGGTCCTTTTTGGTCACCCTGACCTACGGATTACACTCATGCTGGAATCTTAGCAAGTGGCAGCTCACATGATTAGCCAGCTCATGCACATCATTAAAACCTCGTTAACTCTTGTCAGTCATCGATGCCATTATACACTGAACTTTGCCCCGAGAGAGGCAAACCCTCAGCTTGGGATGGGTTTGTAGTGTGAGTAAGCCAAGAGTAATGCATTATGTAGGTGAGGTGTTCATGTTTAATTCCACCAAAGTCACAACATGAAACTAGAGCATTCTGAAGAATGGCTGACGAGAGGAAAAGGCAATGAAAGCCTCCACGTGTACTTGACACACACAGGAGTCATGTTCAGTATTCGCCAGTAGAGAGAGGACCTTCCTGACTTCTTTGTAATCACAAGTGGATCTCTGATCATGTGGATCATGACTGAAAAGTCAGACCCTGTTGCCCCAGGTTGGTGGACACTTTCCTCTCCACCGAACCAGACTCCAAGTACTGGCTCTGAACCATCACCAGCAAGGGCACCTTCTTAACATCTTGTAGAGACTAAAAACAAGAGATGGTTCAAAAGGCTCATGGAAGAAAGAAGAAGTCTCTGTTCCCAAACTTGCTAAATTTTTAACTTTTAAGTAATTAACCAAAAAAATCTTATAAAATAAGAATTATCTATATTTCCATCCCTCCCCCCAATTCCATTTGTCAAAATATTTTTATTTTCCATTCAATGTTTTTGGAGATGGTTATGTGTCTCTAATGGTAATTGTCAGGATCCGAAGAAAACGGTGACATAGGAAGGAGTTGTGGAGATGAGCTGGATAGATCTAGATAAATCATAAATCACCAGGCTTAAGAGAGGAACCAAGTCTTAAAACCAAATGACTTTCTTCCTTCCTAGAAAAATTGTTTCCTGCATCCATTGAATCCATCCACCAGAGTTATTTATCATCCCCATACCATGGGTGGGGGTGCACCATGAAGAGGATCCGTGACTACACTTGGTTCTAGAACAAATCAGACCCCTGTCGGCCTCTGCAGGACCCTGAAGTGTGATGTGGTCCTCAGGCCTCCACTCTCCTCCTGCCGTCTGGAGCCCTGGGATCACCGGATGGGGAGGGTAGCTGGGCCTGGGAACAAGTATGTCAGGGACACTCAGAAGGATGCCTGTCTGCTCTGAGTATCTCCTAATTCTGTCTGGTCACGGTTACTTTCTCAGGAAAATTGCTTTCACCTATACACCAGGTTGAGTCATGAAAACTATTTGTGGTAGATACACACAATCCATATATAAGAGATATTTAAGTCTGATCTAAGAAATAAAGCAAATGTTTATCTGTTTGTTTAGGTCAACATCTAAATCCATTCATTTAACAAAATAATTATTAAGTGCCTAGCGTGGGCCAAAAACTCCATGCCTTTCTGTCTGTCCATCTTAGTCTGTCTACCTGAAAGATACAGGTGCCACACTCAGTGCTCCCAACACCCAGGCCAAAGGATCATGTCTACAGGACGTAGCTAACTGGTCATTCAACAAGTACCTATTGGGCTCCTACTGTGGAGACACACCACCAGAGTGAGCAACCAACTGAGTCTCATCTCAATCGTGGTGTAAAATGAGGGACATAAAGTCCTGCTCTGACCTCTGCCCAGGAGAACATCTCTGCCTCTATGAGCTACAGAAGGAGGAATTTCTTTCATAGAAAGGGCTATAAATGATACTTAGGATGGCTATGACCATAGACAAAGCCAGAGTATCAAATATGACAGCTCCATGAGCAGTTCAGGAGAGAAAGCAAAGAGTAAAGATATTGGAAGATAGGGGCGGCCGGATGGCTCAGTTGGTTAGAGCACGAGCTCTTAACAACAAGGCTGCCGGTTCAAGTCCCACATGGGCCAGTGACCTGCACGCTCCACAATTAGATCAAAAACAATGACTTGACTTGGAGCTGAGCTGCACCCCCCACAACTAGATTGGAAAAACAGCGACTTGACATCCTGGAAAAACACACTGTCCCCCAATATTCCCCAATTAAAAAAACAGATATTGGAAGGTGGTTGATTATTTGTTGCCCTCCCACCACTCATCAGCGTCACCAGCATTTGATAATGGAGTTACAGTGTTGTGGTACAAAATCAGAAGCACAGAATAATAAATGAAAACACTAGAGTCCAGTCTAAGGCTGGGTTTCCAAAATTTACATGGAACCTATTGTTATCCAAGTATCGTGACTACAAGTTGAATAGACTCAAATTACTCCCATAGACACAGAGAACAAGACGATGGTTGCCAAAAGGGAAGGAAGTGGGAATAACAAAAAACCCTGTTTTATGTTTTTTTTTAAAGGGAGGGGAGTGGGAATAACAAAAAACTCTTTTATTTGTTTGTTTTAGAGCACTAATACTTTTGGTATTTTATGCTAAAAAAAAAAAAAAGGACTCCAAGTGCTTACCAGGTAGTGCTCAAGACAGACATGCAGACTAACCTTTATGATAACACCAGTGCAGAGGGCCACCTGGAAGATATAAAAACTCAGATTCATCACCAGTTATTTGGGTACACTTAACTTCTCAGAACCTCTTTTCTAATCTTTAAAATGAGAGTATAGATTAAATAAATATTATTATTGATTCCATTAATACTTATTTAATACATATTTATTTTTTATTTTTGAGAAATACTAGTTTCTCAAAATTAAGTGATAAACTCTTCTAAAGGAAAAAAAGATTTTCTGAGAACTCCCAATATTGGCTTAAATTATTATTATAGTACCTCAATATGTGTAAACCAGAAAATGAAGTATAAACTCCTTATGCTTATAGGTCTGCCATTCTAATAGTTAGAAATGACAGCAGTAATTTTATGTGATGCATTATGTTCTTTCGTTGAAGAATTCTTCGCTCCCAGCAGCAATATGGTGCTAAATCCTACACATAGGTAAGCAGATTTCCTTTGGCACATGATGTCCCCATTCTTTCATGGGTTTTCCCTGTACAAACTATCCCAAGACCTTCAGTCCCTTAGTGAGCTGTGAGATTATCTGGCAGTCACTTAAGGCAAAGACACCAGTTAAGTTTTAAGACAGGCCTTGTTCTACTCTTGTTAGCCTGTAACAGTTGTACAGACTAACCATTTCTATTAACTTTATGTTGGTTTTATATTGATCATCAATTAGATCCAGAAAACGCTTATATTATGGGGATTTTAATTATTAGCATCTAAAGAAAACACACGTGGCAGAAAACAGCTAGTTGCTATCGAAAATCCATTCTCCAAAATCCATTCTCCTCTTCTTTCACACTTGGAGAACCCCAGTTTTGTGTGGGATGGTAACGTGCCCAGCTGAAAAATCCCCAATTTTCCAGTGTCCCTTGCAGCCAGCAGAGGTGATGAGATATAGTTCTGGCCAAGGAGATTGAGGCAGAAGCCTCTGGGGTGGTGTCCCTTCTGAAATGAAAAGGCAGAGGCTCACCAGGAGAAAGCCCTTCACCCCTTCACCTGTCACTCTTCTTCCTGTCCGAAACGTAGGTGTGAGACCTGGAGGTGCAGCAAACCAGGTTAAGCCCAGGAGGACAGCGGGAAGGTGGAGGCCATCACTCTCAGAGTGGAGCAAAGGAAAGAAATCACCTGGGACCCCAGTGGCATTACTGTGCCCTAGCAGCTGCCCCATGACCTTTTGTATATGAGACAAGCAGTGTGCTGCAGCTCAGTTAAGCGGCCTTCTGTAATTCCAGCCTAATAGGATTCTAACTGATATGACATGTTTTAAAAATACCATGTGGACATGATGGACTACCAAAAATACACCCGCAGACTCCGTTTGGAGAACACTATAGTAGGTCCTTTCTAGTAGGTCCTTTCTAGTGCTAAGAGTTTAAGAATATGTGACTTACACATAGTGGGGAATGGAAGAATACTAACAAAGTGACCTCCCATGGAGGCAACAGATGGCAAAGGAAGAGTTTGTGATTCGAGATACTGTATAAGCAAGAATATCAGTTTATTGCAGGAAAGAAGAGTGACAGAAAAGAGTCTCTTGGTTAACATAGAGTCAAAAAAAGCCAGGTCATGGGGTGATGGCTGGCTTAGTTGGTCAAAGTGCAAGCTCTGGGCAACAGGGCTGCTGGTTCGATTCCCACCTGGGCCAGCGAGCTGCGGTCTCCGCAACTAGAATGAGATCAATGAGCTGTCGCTCAGCTACCTGGTGGCCAGATGGCTCAGTTGGTTGGAGTTCGTCCTCTCAACCACAAGTTTGCTGGTTCCACTCCTGCAAGGGATGGTGGGCTGTGCTCCCTGCAACTAACAACCGCAACTGGACCTGGAGCTGAGCTGCGGACAACTAAGACTGAAAGGACAACAACTTGACTTGGAAGAAAGTCCTGGAAGTACACACTGTTCCCCAATAAAGTCCTGTTCCCCTTCCCCAATAAAATCTTTAAAAAAAACCAAAAAAAAAAAAAGCCAGGTCAGTCTCTATAAAACTCACCCTGCAGATCAGGCTGGGTTTGGAGGCGGGGCATTCATTCACTGAAGGACTTTGGCAAGCAGAGGAATTCCAGAATCACCCTGGTCTTCAGGGGGCAGCACCTTTGCAGTCTCAGCATATGCTAGGTTTGCACGGTAGCAATAGGCATAGCTAGAGCTGCAAGCTCTAGCTGAAGGAGTCTGTGCAGTGGAGGTTCTGCACTTCGAGGATAACTCTGAGCAGTTGCTGAGACCATGACGTCTCTGTAAGTAGTAGCATAGCTTCCATGGCTCTCAGCCTAGGAACTTTAGCATGCAGGAGATATCAAACCTCTTTATTTTCTTGTAATTAAAATAATTTCTGCTCTTGACAGACTAGAGGGAAATTCGATCTCAGTCCTTTTTTGCTGTTCTCCAAAGATCTCAGGGTTGTACGTAGGATAGAAGCATAAGAGACACTCTTCAAGTCAACAGGTCTGTACTAATTACCCCAAGATACCCATATCCCTTTCCGTCAGCAGTTCTGCCAAAAGCATGGGGCTATGCTGAGTCAGCTTCCCTCATCTCACCATGTAGCCTCCTTCCCCAGAATGTGGCCACCTCTGCAGGGCGCTGCTGGGAAGGAGGGCATGGTTCCTGCCTCTGAGGACCCACAGACAGATGCACGGCCGTCTGGTGTCTGGACTGTATTGAGGGTAGAAAAGGACAAGGCGAAGATGCTGTAAAAATATCCAGAGGAAAAAAATGAAGCCTTAAATAATAAAGGAAATCTCTCTCTAACTACTCCTGAGACCTTGAGCTGGAAGATTTGGTAGTTGGCTCTCAAGCCATATTGCACTCATGCTCATTCTGACACTTGTAATCTGTTACACGTACCTATGCACGCCATCTCCTCTTTGTCCTGTATACAGCTCACGCCATCGTGTGAGTTCAGCCCCACTCAGCTAATCCTCCGTTTTTCTATATAAAGCCCAGTGCTGAAAGGACTTCTTCAGGTAATTCAGGTATTGTTAAAGAGTGGTACGAAATCCAGGTGACCCCAGTTGGCCTATGCTGTTACTATGCTGCCCAGATTGAGGAGACTGAGCAAGCACAGCCCTTACAGAATTGTGCCTGAACAGGATTTACACCTGTCTGGGCGTGGCACCCTCACAAGAATGTCTGTGAAGGACATGCTGGCCAGCTCCCCCGTCTTCACGAATGACAATGTCTGGTGAAGTTATCCAGCAATCGTGATTCAACATTCTTCCCACAGAGGTGTTGTTCAGTACGTTAGTAAACACACAGTTATTTTTCTAATCTAGTCATGACCTTTCCTGTGATTTATCCAAAACCCCTCTTTATTCTCTGTATACCATCACATTTATGTCCTATATGGAGCTGATCACAAGCTGAACGTGTCTTGATTTATGTTTTAATTTATTTGTTCACTGTCTGTCTCCTTCCACTAGGATGTGAGTTTCTTGAGTGTAGGGGTCTTGAGGGTGATACATGAAACAAAGTAGGCATGCAATAATCATGATGCTTCACTGACCCAAAGAGGCACATTTCCCCCACTGTGTCATTGTTTAAATGGAGTCTGAAATGGAGATGTGTCTTACCACTGATGTCATAGACACATCATTGTTCAGTTGGCTGCACTTTTTCCTTCTTAGGGACATAAGCAATGGTGCATCTTTTTTTTTTTTTTTTTAAGATTTTATTGGGGAAGGGGAACAGGTCTTCATTGGGGAACAGTGTGTACTTCCAGGACTTTTTTCCAAGTCAAGTTGTTGTCCTTTCAATCTTAGTTGTGGAGGGAGCAGCTCAGCTTCAGGTCCAGTTGCCATTGTTAGTTGCAGGGGGCACAGCCCACCACCCATTGCGGGAGTCGAACCGGTAACCCTGTGGTTAAGAGGATGCACTCCAACCAACTGAGCCATCCAGCAGCTCAGCGGCAGCTCAGCTCAAGGTTCAATCTTAGTTCAGGGGGCGGATCCCGCCATCCCTTGGAGGAGTCGAGGAGTCGAACAGGCAACCTTGTGGTTGAGAGCCCACAGGCCCATGTGGGAATCGAACCGGCAGCCATCGCCATTAGGAGCACAGAGCTCCAACCGCCTGAGCCACCAGGCCGGCCTGCAATGGTGCATCTTGAACTCAGTGTCACCTTAGATTTGATGAAAAACATATTTTGGAATAAATGAATGAATGCATGCTTTCTTTCAGTGCTATTCCTTCAGTTTTGGTCTTGTTAGGAAACACAAAGATATGAAAATTCCTTTAGTAAGTGTCTAATATGTTCTGGGAATTCTTTTGAGAATGAGGATGACAGACTAACAGAAGTGAATGACATCATCCTTGCCCTTCAGGTCAAGAAAACCAACGATTAGAGTGTGATGTGCTAAGTGCTCTAATGGAGCTGTGTGTTGGGGTGGAGCCTAAAGGAGAGGACTCTCTCAGCTGCACAGACCAGGAAAGCTTCCCAAGGGAGGGGTAATTGACCTGGGATTTCTGACATATTTATGGACACTGTGCTCCTTGCATGTATGTGGTGTCTTTGGATCGTCACATGAGCTCTGTGAAGTAGAAAATCATCCCATCTTAGAAATGCAAAGGCTGAAGCTCAGAGAAGTTAAATTAGTTGCCCCGAATCACATGACTGGTAAATAGCAGAGTGGAACAGGAGGAGGTGGTGTTACACTCAGGTCTTCTGGCTCCAAAAGCATTCCCTTTTTACCTCATGAGGTCTGAATCTCAAGTGATGAACAACTGCTCAGCCCTCTCCTCACAAAGACCCTTCACAGGTATGAAAACCTTCATCTTTCAGTCTCCTCTTCTCTATGCTTGTGATGACAGGCCCTTGGATCTTGCCTTTAATCTGTTTTGGGTTTCAAGCCAAGCAAGAGAAACCAGACACAGTCCCCATTCCAGGGGGGCCCCAGTCTGAAAACGATGTGCGGACACACAGACACAAATCAAACCACCTTCGTGTGTACAATGGATGGGAGGAAATGCGTCGCCATTTTTGACATTTATGGCATATATTTGCCTTGACAGGGGCTGTCTGTTTTTTAAAATATTTGCAGCATCTCAGGCTCCACCCTCAAAAGAATCTGAAGACTGGGCACAGGCAGAATCAGTCTATTTTTAGCTCAGGACCCCACCCAGAGTTCTGGAGGCAGCAGCGCTGAATCAAGGCTGCTTCGAGGTATTTGTGATTTTCTCCCCCAGTAGTGTTTTTCAGCTTCTATGGTCTACACCAGGGAGAGGTGGCGTGTGATGAATCGCTTAACCATCCACTGGGTCTTTCCTGAGGACACATATGCCAGTTGCTGTGTGTGGCCCGGAGGACGCAGTGGAGAGTCCCATAAACAGCTTCTGCCTCCGGGGTGCCTGGCGGAAGCTAATGGACACGGCTGTCACATATGTGTAAGAGCTGTGAAATGCCGCGATGTTCCGCACCCTCCTCGGGAGCCTTAAAGAAATTCACGGAGCTTTCAGCAGTGACATTTACCATCAGCAATGTAACCATGCAGGGCAGCAAGCAAGGTGAGCGGCAGGCGCCCCACAGAGCACAGGCATCTCCTCTGACACTGAGATCACAGACTCATTCTTCCTCGTTTTAGTTAGTATTCACTGCTTGTGTTTACTGCTGGCGTCTGACACCGTTTGTGAATGGAGCTGAGGTCTAATGCTGTGTTGGGTACTGGATCACAGAGCCTGCAAATATTTTTTAAAAGCAGAACTTATTAGTAAAGTCAAATAAATACTATAAATGTCACACTTAATCAAAATTGGTCATTAGAAAAATTGGGTTATGGTAAAATTGTTAAATTGACATGGAGGAAGATTGATTAGAAGATATATTCGGCATGTGAAAAAAGATAATAGGGGGAATGTAATGACGTCAAAAAAGTCAAAGCAACTATGGAAACAGCATCCATGGCAACAAATGGCCTAGACAAAAGAAAGGCTTCCGGACTGCCTTTATATTCCTGATGAAATGTCTTGATGCGCCCTCTAGTGGCAATGGCTGTGCAGCGACTCTGAGAGAGAAGCCTGTCTTGGAAATTGGTCGTCTACTTGTGCACGCCTCAAGGGAAGTAGGCTTGCATCTCACAGTGTCATACCCCAGCTCCCTTTTCTGGCACTTGCTAGGCACTGAGGCACAGCATAAGTGCAGAAACAGCTACCATTTTCCATTGAATCTAAGACTTCATTTGCTGGAAAGCATACCATTATTTTGCACACAACTAAGAAAGGAAAACAGGATCAATTATATTACGGCATGCCATTAATCGTAAGATGTTAAATGTTCAAATTATTATGTCTTGTAATCTATAAAACATGCTAAGTGACTTTGGCGCGTCACTTAACATTTTGGGAGCTTTGTTTCCTCACTTATTAACAGCCACACTGTTCATTCATTCATCGATTTATTCATTCTACACACATTTATTAAGTGCCAGTGCTGGGACAGGCATTGACTTCAGTACTGAGAAGACTGGTGAGCAGGTATCCTACCTTTGTGGGGCTTTTCTCCTAGTAACTGTAGGATTTCTGATGATCTTTGCCACACTAACATTCTGTGAGTCAGTAACTTTTGATCCTAGATAAGTTACAGAGAGAAAACAGACACCAGAAACGAACATAGATACCAGAAAAGAAGGCAGAAAACCTGTTCTGCCCCACGCAGAGTGTGTAAGCTCTCCCAAGCTTAGTTTATCCGTTTATTAAGTGGGTGATATTATTGTCTGCCCTGCCTAGATCGTTGTTAAATCAAGAAATAGCTATGTTTTTCTCATTGCACAGTCCTTCAAACTGTGTGCAACGACAGTCGAAATGGCAAAGCTGCTGTGGAAACAGTGTCCATGGCAACCAATGGTCCTGTCTTTCTGTCTTGCCCTTGAATCAAGAAAGTTGCAGGGTTTTTCTTGTCACCTTCAGGTGTTAAGCTGTATCGTTCTGTGTATGTAAATGTGTAATCAGACTAATACCAAATCTTTCTCCTACCGTGTTTCCCTGAAAATTAGATCTAGCCAGACAATCAGTTTTAATGTGTCTTTCGGAGCAAAAATTAACATAAGATGGGTCTTATGTTAATTTTTGCTCCGAAAGACACATCAGAGCTGATTGTCTGGCTAGGTCTTATTTTCGGGGAAACACGGTATTGTCCAGTATAGAGCTTCTTACTCCCAATGGGCAGCCTGCAGTGGGCGGTGTCTGACCCTTGCCTGGTAAATACAGCTGTGGGAGACACTGGTTATCTGCCTGGGGGTGGGGGTGTAGGAGAGGAGGCTGGGCTGGGGACCTGGTTCCCAGAATTTTTCAGGGCAAAGGCTATGTAATTGTTTCAGTGGGCTAGGTGTGGGCCCTGCTAGAAAGCCAGCCAGTGTGGGGCCGAGTTAATCCTGTTTGACTTGGCCACTTACCGATGTGAGCTGAAGTCTCTGCCGCATTCCCAGGGGCTGTGGGAGAAATGAATGATGGAAGGAACGCCTCGTTTGTTTGCAACAAGGAACTGCATTTGAGTGTCTCCAGCAATGGCTGTGGGAAAACGAGGGGTCTCTAAAGAATCCACAGAAACTCATAAGAAGAATCGGCTTTAAGCACCTGCCAGCCCTAGAGAGTGAGAAGCACCTATCATCACGCCAGGCAACAAGTCTCCTGCGCTTCACTGTCTCTGACCTTTCCCCATCCTGCCAACTTTGGGGGGTGAGAAACCATCATTAGCAAAAGAAGAGTAGGGGGATAGACATAGAGAAAAGAGGAACTGGGTCACCATTTTCCCATCTTCCCACCTTCGGAAAACACTAACTGGAGAAGATTTAACTTTGCAGTTAGACTTCAAATTGCTGAGCTGACATTGTTTGTGTTAATGTAACGTGACCATAGCCTTTTATCACCTAGGAGAGATCAGCAAAGCTTTGACGCTGAGCAAGTGAAGGAGACAGTGGGAGAAGGAAAGAAACAGACTTGGTGTGTGATCTCATCCTTTAAGTCGTGCTGCTCCACACACTAGGGGTGAGTGTGTGTGTGTGTGTGTGTGTGTGTGTGTGTGTGTGTGTGTGAGAGACTAATCACACAGCCAGCCTTGGGAGTTTAGAATCAGGACGCCTAATAGGAATATATGCAGGCCTGGCTTCCCTTCAGGCTGTAGCCTGACCTGGCCTGATGCGGTTTGCGGCAGATTGGACTGTGGATGTTCAACAAAGTCTATCATTCAAAACTAAATAACTTATTCTTGAGGAATGTATGGTCCAAGACAAACACGATTGCTAGTTTCCTTACTAAAGGTTGTAGTTCTGTGCTGTCCAGCACGGTAGCCATTAGCCACATATAGCAATGAGCGCTGAAATGGGACTAGACCAAATTCAGATGGGTTCTTAAGGGTACAATACACACCGGATTTCAAAGACTTAGTACAAAAAAAAATCACAAGTAATTGTTATATTCATTACACTTTGAAATCATATTATTTTGGATGCTGGTTAAATAAAATATGCTATTAAAATTAATTTTACCTACTGCCTTTTATCTTTTTAGGAAACTACTAGGAAACTAAGTTACATATAAGTCACATTATATTTCTATTGGTGAGCACTGTCATGGGCTTAGGCACGGAGGTCACAGGTCATAGGGGGTGGGATGCTTCTCTAGAGAGTGGCTCAATCCCATTTTGAATCATCGTAAGGAAGGCAGATACTGGGAGGTGGCCCGAATTTGGATTGAGGGAAGAAACACCTTCCCCTCTGAACCAGAAGAGGGATAGAGGTTGGGGCTGGTGTTTTGGATTGGGAAAGCACACTCAAAGATACCCCAATTATGGGGAGGGAAACTGGCCCCTGAAATTCAGAGCGTGCTGGAGGCAAGGCAGAGAATCATCCTGGGTGGTAGACCCAGGATAGGAAAGGGCTTGGGCCTGCGAAACCTAAGTGTTTCTGTAATTCTCTTCCTTTATCCCTAACTCTTTAGCAAAGTCTCATTACAAGTGAGCCCAGGGGCACTGGCAGGAGTTGAGGGGCGTCTGTGCCCACGCGCGGCCCTCCCGCTGACCATGGCCTCCTCCCAGCAGGTCTTGAGAGCAGCCTGGGTCCAGCTGCTGCAGGATGGAGCTGTTCTCCCTCAGAGGCAGTGACCTCGTTTCTGGGGATCTGTCCAACTCTCAATTGTGGAAAATGCTTTATGAATAAAAAATGTTCATTATAATTTATTATTTTAACAAAATATTGGGAGTAGCATAAACACTCTTAACAAAATATTGGGAGCAGCATAAGCACTCAACAGGAAAAAACTATAAATTATGGACTATGTACTTCATATACCATTGTGGAGCCACTTAAGTGACAGTTATTAACACTTTGTATTAATAAGGAAAACATTAGTGTCATAATAAGCTTTTAAAAAGAGATAAAGGAATTATACACGCAATTGGTGACAATAACGTACACTCCCCCCAAAAAAAACCCAAAATCCTAACATAAAGACTAGAAAATATACTTTTAAAAATTAGAACTATAATTGTATTATTAGTCAGGGTTCTCCAAACAGAACCAATCAGAGATCTACCTATCTATCTACCTATCTATCAATATCATATATATATATATATATATATATATGGAGAGAGAGAGAGATTTAAGGCATTGGCTCATGCATTAGGGAGGCTGGCAAGTCCAAAATTTGCAGGGTGGGCTGGCGACACAGGGAAGAGTTGATGTTGCAGTTCAAGCATGAAGACTGTGTGGAGGCAGAACTCCCTCTTCTTCCAGGGAGGTCAGTCTTTTCCTATTAGGGCCTTCACATAATTGGATGAGGCCCACCCACATTATGGAAGGTAACCTGTCTTGCTCAAAGTCTACTGATTTAAGTGTTAATCTCATCTAAAAAATACCTTCACAGAAACATCTAGAATAATGTTTGACCAAATATCTGGGTACCATGGCCAAGACAAGTTGATACATAAAATTAACTATCACAGTAAGCTAGGGTTTAATGCTCTCTAACTTACTTTCTACATACTTTCTTATGTCTCTTACAATAAATATGATAAAACAATTTACATCTATGATGGAAAAGGCCTGTGAACACATTTGAAACCAGCTTCCTTGGAAAGGCGCAGAGTCTCAGGCGCTGGGCACTTTTCTGACTCCCAGTGCCCCTTGGCACAGCTTCCTGGCCCTTCGTGCCTCTGGCTTCTGGATGAGCTCCTCTTCTGTGGTATCTCAGTTGCTTGGGATTCTAACAAACTTCAAAGGCCACTTACTCCAAACTCCCATTAAAAGCAATAATTTTTTCTGTTCCATCCTGTATAATGGTTGTCCAGTCCCTGCCTGAAGACCTGTGGTGACAGAAGGCAAAACCTGAGGGCAGGGAAAGAAAATCTTTAGGAACCTGGAAGCCTGGTTGCTCAAAGAGGAAAACAATTCAGAGTCTGTGAAAGAGAGAGGGAATCTGGATATCAGAAAACTATAAAACTGGGAAAGCTTTTGTAGTGTGAAAGAGAATTTCTGATGAGACAAATGGTGCAAACATGGCCTAACTAAGGCGGTGCTGCTGAGGGGAGGAAACTGGCAGATGTTGTAGAGAGACAGCCTTCACAAATGCTAGACAGCTAAACTCTTGAACTTTCTAGAAGCATCGGCAAATAACAAATGATTTTTTGTGATGACCCAGTTACCTTGCTCAGTCAGCTAATGTAGGCTTATCCAAAGAAAAGAACAACAAAACTCACTGTTCCCCAGCTGTCTGTATTTTTCTCTCCCCTCTCTCCTCTCTTTTATTAATCCTGTTTTAGCCATCGGAGTCACCTGGCTCTTCTCCTCTACGTCCACTACTTTTTCTGTTACCATTGACTTACTACACACTCCTTCCTCTACTCCTTACTTCTGAACTATGCTTCCCTTCCAGCCTCACGCCTAACTGTCGTCAGTCACCATTGCCTGTCGATCACCATCGTCACCAGCACCTTCATTACCATCATCACTACCATTTAGTGCCAGTTACAGCAAAAAGTACATGTATCCTTACAATTTTCTCAAGTACTGTGATTCGCCTTTGAGGAAATGAGGTACAGGATGGACAAACAGTTTGTACAGAGTAACACATTTAGTAAGTTACAAAACCAAGATTTAAACCTAAGCTTGCTTGATCCCAAAGTCCAGACACCTATCCACTCCACTACACAGCTTTCAAAATTCTCTTTCTACTACCAGCCACTTCTTTATATTTCTGTTTCTTAGTGTGAAATCCTAATACAAAGAATCTTGTTGGTTCAGCTCAACTTTCAGCAGGGCCACATCAGTGGTCACTGGCCTGCAAATCAGGCGCCCATCTCTGGACCAATCAGTGGTGACTGGAGGACGCAGGAGTATGTGGTTCACAGCAGGATGGCTGTCTGGGCCTGTGCTCTCTGCAAAGCTGTGAGTGGAACAGGCGTTGTGAAGGGCATGGCCAGGTCGTGTGCACCTGTCTGACTTCCCCTAAGAGTTTGTTAAAGAGGACAACCTTCTTTTTTTAGCCTGCTAATTGTTTTTATTACTCAAAAAAGCTTTATTTTTTTTAATTTAGCTTTCTGACTCTGTTGTGCTTCAACAGTTTCACAACGATTTTCTGCTTCTCAGCAAGGAAAGCACGCTTGATCCTGTCACGGACCTCCTGACATGGTTTTTCGTTTTGCACAAACTCATTAGAACTTTAGATCTCACAGCATGAACTCTGAAAAGTCGGCCTGGACACACACACTACATGCAGATTTTGGTGTTTTCCCAAGCTTCTTGATATAAAGTTAAACAATTCTAGTACCAGGCGTTCGGGACAGCCTAATTTTGTTAGAGGATGTACTACAGCACGGCCTCGGATGGTATGTCAGACGCTGGACCATTCTGAATGCCTGTAGGCACCGTTCCCGGAAGCTGAAGAGGACAACTTCTAATGTACATTTATTTATACTTCATCTCTTTCCACAGGTTATTTGGAATGGCTTAAAACAAAAGCACATATAATGAAATAATAAGTATACATGAAAAATTTAAAAGCATACAAACCAAGGCAAAAGAGAATAGAAATATACTAAAGGTTAGGTATGATAATATTGAGGTACTTGAGAAAGTTGTGTTTTGAGCTTTTGGCAACCAGAGGAAGAAGAGAAACAAGCAGCCTATCGTCCATATGAGCAACAGAAAGCAAACAGAACTTTTTCTGGCAGTAAAGTCTAAAATAAATTTCTCATACGATGTCTGTAATAAGGGACACTCAGTAATATAAAACTAAAAGCAAACTTTCTGTGGTAAATTCAGTAATCAATTTCTGTGGTAAATTCAGTAATCAATTTCTTGTGCTTGTTCACTCGCTATAGCAAACCTATACAAAGACACAGGTAGAGTATTAAGACAAAACTCAGAGGAAGAGAGCCCAGGAAGGGTGAAAAAAAAAAGTATGAAGGTAGAGATATCTGTGACCCAGGGACAGAATTTAGAGAACTCAGAGGCAAGAGCATTGCATGTCCCTTATACAATCATCTGTAATATCTTTTATCTCCCTGGGCTCTTGAAAGAAGCCATACGCTAAAAATCCTAGTTGGGGAATTTTGGATGTCTATTTTCTGTTGCTAACTGAGATTATTGCCTTCTCTTAAGAACTCAGTTGGGCAGTCCACAGGACTACACTGCCCCAAGGAAACCGAGGCCCTCAGCCTGCGCTCCCTCCCAAGTGGAAGCTGTCACAGCCTCTGCACAAGGCTCGCTCAACAGGAGCCCATGTAGGGACAGACCCCAGAGCCAGGTGGTCCCTCAGAAAACTATTTTGGGGTTGCTCTGACACATGAGCCAGCAGTGAACCAGCCACATCATAAAACACTACTACAGCAAGACAGACCTGGTCACTAACCTCAGGTTATATGCAGCAGAGCTAAAATCGCGATTTTGAAAAAAATAAATCAAAGCAGGTACTACGAGTCACCCGCTACAGACACAGAAACAACTCAGAAATTAATCAATGAATCCTCTGACAATAGCAACAGATTTCCCAAGGAACCCTGCAAAGTGTAATTCATTTTCTATATACTTTCTTGCATATACCAAATTAATTGTCGAAAATGTCTGTCAAAGACAATTATTTTAATTTATATAGTAAATTGTAATAGATAAATATACTTATCTTATTTAGTTATCAGGATCACTCATGTCAAAATCCTTCCTGGTTAACCATGAGCCATATCAACAGCCGGCTTATGCTCTGTCACAGTCCCACGCACCGATTCAATTTTTGAATTAATGAGATAGTGGTTTAAAATAAAATCAGACAGCTTTTAATACAGGAAATGATTCATTCCTTGTGAGGGTGTGGTGAGACAATATGGGGAGGGGGGTACAAATCTCTTTGGAAGTGCTCAGTTAATACACACCAAGAGGTTACTGATGAGACAAGGAAAGAGTTAACAGGAGCGAGCTGTGGGCCAACAGGAACAAGCTTCAACATTAACCGCTGGGCTCTGACTCCCCTGGCCAGCGCAGCACCTGCAGGCTGACAAGCATCTGACATCCATCATAGTTGGGAACAGAACGGTTCCCAATTGCAACAGCAACCCCCTGCAAGCTATTATAACATCCGTCATAGATGGGAACAGGACAGTTCCCAGGAGAAGACAAATGTAATGGCAGCCCCCCTGCAAACTGACAAGCACCCTACATCCTGCATGGAAAAATATAAAACCCCAGCACTCCTTCTCATCAGTGCAGCTGTCTCCATCAGACTCTACCCTGGCAAACTTCTGCCAGTATCTCTCTTACCCCTCTGTCTCCGCTGCTTTCCCTCTCAGACTGCCCTGGGAAAACTTCTGCCAGTTCCAAACAGAAATCTCTCTCTCTCTCTCTTTTTGTCTTTCAATAAATCTTTTCTTACTCTTGTAGAGTCTCATAAATTCTTTCACATTCTGTGAATGAATAGGGGTTAATTCTACACCAAGACAATTATAGGTACCAAGCATCCTTTATGCACAGGATGTCATGCAGCATTTCTCACAGTAGTGAAACAGCTCACAAGGCCAACAAAAGAGTGCATTGTGTGGTTTTGTATTAGGCAGAAATTTTAAATTATTGTATGAAGAATATTTAAGGTAAGACATTGTTTATAACGTAAAGTTAAGTAGAAGGAGCATATGCTAATTGAAAAAAAATAGAAGGGAAAATACCAGGATGCTAGCAATGTTTATCTCTATGGATTGGGGTTAGTGATTATTTTTATTTTCTTATACTATGCATATTTTCTCCCTTAAGATTCCAAACTTCATAAGTGCTATTTATTTTTTTTTTAAGGAAAAGAGAAGTTACTCAGCAAGTGAGTCTTTTTCATAGTTCTAAAGATTGCTGTCAGATTCACCCAAATACTCTTTCTGCAGTCCTTGCTTTTGGCAGCAATATAAAAATAGATATTTTATGAGTACCAATAGCAAGGAATGTAAATTGCCCTATTTATTTTGGCTCTGCTTTACTTCCCATCATTAGTTAGAGACGAACAAAGAGAAAATGAAAACTGTAAGCTCTCGTTTTTCCCAGAAGCTCTCTCCAGAGGATGACATCTCTTGGAGTTCTTGGCTGTCTTGTCTACATAGAAAAGGATCTTCTTGGAAATGCGTTGGGTCATATACTGAAGCAGAGGCCCAAGCAGGGCCATCTGGGGGAAGGGTGGCCAGGGAAAATGGAGGAGAAATAAAAAGAAAGGTATGGCATGTACTTCTACATGGCGTCAGTTGATCCATACCAGGGGCCAGAGTCCACCACACTACAAACTCAACTGGGTATTCTGGCTTAATATGGCTGACTGAACACACACATTTTTTTCTGCTCCCATGAGAAATCCCACCAGGTGTGGAAAAGATTTGTTAAAAAGAGAAGAACTGCCATCAATTGAAATAAACAGATCTTTAGTTGTAGGAGGTGGAGAGGGAAGAACCTACAAGAAAGACAAAACAACAGGAAATGATATTATCTAAATAAATAGATAAATGAATAAATCAGGATCTGAATAAACGTCTTAGCAAATAAGAGAAAATTAAAGGTATGCTCACTGTGGGAGAAAACCAGAAGCAGGCTGATTGCACAAAGCAGAACCCCAGAAATCCTAAGGAATGAAGACACTGAGTCCCCTTGAACGTGGGCGTGCAAGAGGGCTGGGAACAGAATTGAAGTCTGTCTAGGAAGCCATTAGAGCCCCAGACCCCCTAGCTCACCCACAATGCAGAGTGACCCCTATATTCCATCATAATGGGCAGTTTACTTGCTGGAGAGTTGAACCATGCAGGAGAGGTCCGGGAAACTATAATGAAAAAGGAGAATTAAGTAAAAGTCTGCATACAAAATGGCAAGGCCTCCTGGTCTTCTTCCAGTCAGTTTTGAGTCCTCTGGCGGCGAGATTTGCCCTCAGAAGAAGAATCTTGAACTCTCCTCTTGGGAGATGAGCAGACCAAGAACAAGCCTGCAAACAGCAGCCGTGGGGGTTGTGCTTATTGTCTCCTGGCTTCAAACCCTCCCTCTCTTCTCTCCCTTCCATCTGGCTCCATCCTAGGCCCAGAGGGAGACTTCAGGGCTGGAGGAGGAAGAAGGGACTTGTTCCTTCTGAGGTGCTTCCCAGTCCTGTCAGCGTCACCATGGCGGTAACAGCAGAGTCCAGCGGCAGCCATCGGTCCCACACTTCAGTTCTCCCACACTGTTGCCACCTCAGAGACACCAACACACAGCCAGGCCCTCAGAGGTCTGGGTTCCAGCTCAGAAGGGCCCTTTCTCCAAAAGTCTACTCCTTAATAATGCCAACCTCCTCCCTTGTTCCCCCAGCCGGAGGAGGGGTAGCTGCTTCCTGTACTTTCTGCCTCTGTGGTCCTGTTACCGGAGGTGTTTTCAGCGTGGTGTCCAGGTTCTTGGCATCTTGAGCAAAGAATTGAATGCGACACAAAAATAAAGTGGTGAAAGAGCAGTTTATTAGAAGAGATACTTCAAAGAAATAGAAGTGGACCGAAGCAGTAGAGAATGGCTCAAGGGCCCAAGGTGGCATTATTAAGAAAAAAGTACACTCCAAAGAGTTTGGAGCGGGCTGAGCAAAAGAAGAGACTCAAAAGTCTCAAAGGCCCAAAGGGCCAAGGGCCTGGGATCAAAAAAAAAGGTCTGACTGGCGAAAACTTGGAGTTTTATCCTTTTTTCTCTAGAATGGGCTGTTCCTTTCCACCTGTGGGACCACTTGATTGACACCTGTGATTTACAAGAGGCTATTACCTCATCTTTTTAGACTGAAAAGGGGAAGTTTTGGGCCGAGAGGGGAGGGCTTTTGGGTGGTGATGCAGAGACTCGATGCCTATCTCTAACTGCCTGCATTGTTTTCCCCTTGAGAGACCTTGTGGAGACAGAGCCAGGAGTGCAGTTTCCAGGCTCTCAGCCTCACGTGGAAAGGTGCTGGCTCAGGTAGTAAATGGTCATCAACTGTTATTAGATGGCCATCAGCTGTGGCTAGTTGGCCGTCAGCTGTAACCAGTGAGCCATTGGCCACTAATATAACTGCTGTGGCTACGCTAGCAGAGAATGGGGGCTAGCAAGAAGGTGGTGGCTGAGTCTGCAAGTGGTGCAGTGAGAGTTGAGAATTGTGTGGCTCCTGCTTCCTGTGTCTCCAACCCAGCCGCCAGTGAGAGTATAGAGATATGGCTCCCCTACTTATGGCTCCGTGGGTGTTTCTTTTTGGCCTCATCATGGCCTGCATTCTTATGTGGGGAGCGGGACCAGAGACTCCGCCTGACACCCCGTATGACACATGGTGCAGCGAGCAGAGTACGGTGAAGGCCAAAGCTCTCCAAAGGGCGGTGGAGCAGTTTGTGCGTATGAACACTCAGTCCCAGGAAGACCAGGAGGAGCAGCTGCTGGAGAGCTGGACCCCCGTGGAGGGGTGGGAAGACGTGGATGGCTCCCCAACCGGCATATGCCAGAGGAAGCAAAGGTCGTTGTAGCCCTGTGGGCTGGGAAGTGCTTGCTGAGGCAGCCCGGATGGGGGACTTGTAGTCCCAGGAGGAAACGCTTGCTGAGTCCTCTGTGGGAGATGAGGGTGAGGTCAAGGTCATCCCTCACCCACAGGACAGCCCTGGCAAATGACTATGGACTATGGGGAATTGCCTTCCATCCCTAATTTAATGCACAGCTTGACTGTTTGCACTGGGAACGTACTACCATGTAGTGGAACTGGCAGATGTTTGCTTTTGTGTCTTGACCAACTGCCATAGAGAATATGTGAGAAAGACTGGCTGTGTCCAGGAAGTCTGGCTGTGCCCAGAGAGAGTGGTGGTGCCCTGAGCGGCCCTGGCTGTGTCCAGGAAGTCTGGCTGTGCCCAGAAAGAGTGGCGGTGCCCTGAGAGCCCTGGCTGAGTCCAGGAAGTCTGGCTGTGCCCAGAGAGACTGGCAGTGCCCTGAGAGGCCCTGGCTGTGTCCAGGAAGTCTGGCTGTGCCCAGAGAGAGTGGCGGTGCCCTGAGAGGCCCTGGCTGTGCCCAGGAAGTCGGGCTGTGCCCAGAGAGTGTGGCAGTGCCCTGAGAGGCCCTGGCTGTGCCCAGGAAGTCGGGCTGTGCCCAGAGAGAGTGGCAGTGCCCTGAGAGCCCTGGCTGTGCCCGGGGAGACTGGTGGTACCCTAAGAAGCCCAGGAAGTCTGGCTGTGCCCAGAAGGACTGGTGGTGCCCTGAGAAACCCTGGCTGCGTCCAGAGAGCCTGGCTGTGTCCAGGATATTGCATTCACCTCCAGGCTCCTCACACAGGGCCCCTCGTGGAAGACGCTTGTCACATAGATTGTGAGGCGAGACCCTGTAGGGGTGGAGTGTGGGGACAGAGCCAGGAGTGCAGTTTCCAGGCTCTCGGCCTCACATGGAAAGGTGCTGGCTCAGGTAGTAAATGGCCATCAACTGTGATTGGACGGCCATCAGCTGTGGCTAGTTGGCTGTCAGCTGTAACCAGTGAGCCATTGGCCACTAATATAACTGCTGTGGCTACGCTAGCAGCAAATGGGGGGCTAGCAAGGAAAATGGGGGCTAGCAAGAAGATGGTGGCTGGCAAGCACGGACTGCAGTTAGCACAGCGGAGTGCCGGTTGCGGATTGCAGAGAAGTGGACGGCAGGTTGCAGATAGTGTGGCTCCTGCTTCTTGTGTCTCCAACCCAGCCGCCAGTGAGACTATAGTGGTATGACTCCTCCATCTATGGCTCCGTGGGTGTTCCTTTTTGGCCTCACCATGTCCTGCGTTCGTATGTGGGGAGTGGGAGCTGAGGCTCCTCATGACACCCCGCATGACACATGGCGCAGCAAGTAGGGTCTCCCGCACGACAGACATGATCCCCATAAAATCTCTATAAGAAGTTGAGGGACAGAAGGTCTTTTCTTCTGTACCTGCTTCCTGTGGGACAGGGGCGCAGAGCTGTCCCTACCTATTGGGGATTCACGGAACTCTCGCCCTATCTGATCTTAGATGAGAGGAAGGGGGTCTCAAGATCCGCCTGGAAGACCATATTGGCTTCTTTGGTTGCGACTGGCAATCTTGCTGGCGTATCCTCTGTATCTCCAAGGCCCCTAAATGAGGAAAAATAGCTTTTAATTAATAAATCCGTTAGCTCTATAGAGCCTGTGGCCGTTTAACCAGTCATTCAGGTGGCCTCAATTGTCCAGGAGCCGGGCCCAGAATGGGCTGGAAAGAACCTTAGGCTTCAGTGATTACAATCAAGGAGTACACAGGCCTGGGGGAATGTTAAAACCTATTTGGTCTCTGGGATGGAGTTATCCAAGAGTCAGGTCCAGGTCTGGAATAGCCTGGGGAATGTTGGGAAGTCACAGGCTTTTAAGTCATTATCTGAAGCAGGGGTGAGAGACATCCTGTGACTCAGGCTAGGAGCAAACTTTAGTCTAGGATTCAGAAACTGATGAGAAGAGTCATCAAAGCCGGGGGCTAAGGAGCTAAGAAACTAGGGAAAAGGAGACTTAAAATTTCTATAGTGAGGGAGGCTTCAAACATTTGTAGTGTGCGAGCTCTCCCGTAGGGGTATCTCAGTGCCCCTTTTTGCCTTTTAAGACCTCAATGCGTGGATAACAATTCTTTACATAAAATGATCGGTTTATACAGATGGAGCTTTTTCTTTCACCTGAGTGGACGCCGGGCTTTCACCTAAGTGAATGCAGGGCTCTTCTGGAGGAACAGTCCAGCCCATTGCGCCACAGCGGAGCCCACTGGAAGCGCCCACCCACACACATGGAGCGCCAAACAGCTTTAATGTAAGTCAAGGATTTGTATCAGTCAAGGTCAAACCAGAAGCCAGAAGCCAAGCCCCAACTGGAGCAGCGAGAGATTACTATGGAGGGATTGGCCGTAAGGAGGAGTAACTAACAT
The DNA here is from genome assembly GCF_004115265.2 of Rhinolophus ferrumequinum. NCBI lineage: Eukaryota > Metazoa > Chordata > Mammalia > Chiroptera > Rhinolophidae > Rhinolophus > Rhinolophus ferrumequinum. Next base: position 1,614,655 of record NC_046286.1, read on the forward strand.
AAAGACGTGACGAGAAAGAACCTACAGGTAGCCAAGGGCTGAGGGAGTGCACAAGGGAGGGCGTCCCCACTCCCGCGCTGCCTCCGGGCCTCACTGGACAGGCTGCGGTTGAGCCCGCCGCGTGGCAGATTATTTCAGTGGGCTGCTCGGGCCAAGCCTTCCACAGTCCTGGGCAGGCAGGAAACACTCCTCTGGGGTGAGCTGGGGCACCCAGGGAGTCTGTCGTGTGGTCACTGCATGCGAGGCCTGGAGCATGCATTGTCCAGTCAGGACCAGCTCCCTGGGGAACTGCATGGTCTCAGCACGTGGCTGAGGCAGAGCCCAGTGGGCCAATGCACCCCCTGCCATGCCGGGGACGGTCTGCACAGCAGGAGCCACAGAATCAAAAACTGCAGCTCTTCCAAAGCAGAAAAAGTCCCTTTCTCCTGTGATGTCCCTCCAGCGCCCTCTACTGACACAACCTAAGCTGGCTGCAAAGGAAAAATGCTTACAGCTCCTTTGTCACAGCTCAGATAACAGGGTGGATTTTCAGTTGAGAGGCAATACATTGATAACCAGCCATCACCATTTGATGAAAGCTACTAACATGAAAGACGGGAATTGGAAACACAAGAACTAAGAAACCAAAAAGAAATAGAGACAATGCAAAGAACCAAATAATAAAACCCACTGCAACAAATACCAGTATCTTCATAAAAATAAAAGAGGATATTGTCTCCATAAAAAAAGAATAAAAGGCTATGAAAACTAACATTTAGACTAAAAAGAAGCATTTTTAATTTAAAGTGTTGTTTCAAAACAGAAATTTTCCTTAGAAGTGTTACAATTTAAAGTTGATGAACTCTCTTAAAAAAACAAACAAACAAAAAAACAGCTGCGGCGCCTAGATGGCTCAGTTGGTCATAGCGCCAGCTCTGAACAACAAAGTTGCCGGTTCAATTCCCGCATGGGATGGTGGGCTGTGCCCCTGCAACTAAGATTAAGATTGAAAACGGCTACTGGACTTGGAGCTGAGCTGTGTCCTCCACAACTAGACTAAAGGACAATGACTTGACTTGGAGCTGATGGGTCCTGGAAAAAACACACTGTTACCCCCCAACCCCCCAAAAAAACCAAGTGAGCAATGAAATGTCTGCATCTAGGAAAAGGTGGTACAAGGGACCACAGCTTTTTGTTGTTGTTTTATACAACTTTTTGCCTTTTAAAATTATACACAAGTATAAGTTTAGTAAAAATTTAAAATAAGCAAAAACTCATTTGGGAGATTATATACAATAAAACACTAAGATATACACCAGGATTATTTTTTTAAAAAGCTCCACCATCCATGCAGACTGTGTTGTTTCTTTAAAAGTGGCATCTGAAACACTCCTACATCATAGAAAATTGACAAATGCATAGTGGGGACACCTCTCATACATTTATAAACCTCTCAGCTTTTGTAGGTTGTCTTCATTTATCCCTTTGCCCTGGTACCCTAAGATTGGTATCCCGACTCTTTTTTGTAAACATGGCACCTCACATTTCCAGCAGACACTCAAGTAAATTTCAGGGCCCTACGTTTCTCCACATCCTGTCTGCTGCTCTCCCCCACCCTGATTTCTCACACCACTGAAGAAACCAAGGCTTCCTTAGCCTCGTGCCAAAGAGGCCGCTGTGGTCTCAAATAAGCCCGTGCTCCTGGGGACCAAGAAGATCCAATATATTCTCAATCTCCCTCAGTCTTGGCTTGTGACCAAGAAAAGGCAGCTGGTCCTGAGGTTTCAGACTCTTAAGTGACTCAGTTCTCCAATCCCTAGGGCTCTGTGCGTATCCCCGCCTCGATTTCATCTTCCAGACCATGCCAGGTGTTGGTCAGAGATGACATAACCAAGATCCTAAGCCCTAAAATCCTCTCTCAGCCACCTACCAGCTGCAGTGGCCCTGCTGGGGTTCTGAGGGACATATGTGTGGCAGACACTCCAGACAAAATCCGTTATTAAGGCTGGTGTCCTGAGAATTACTCAGAGCTTCCTCCTGCTGGTGAAAGTCACTTTGCCCCTCTTTTGGAGGCCCCAAAGTGAAGGACTCAGGGGACATGTGACAGGGCAGGCTGAGGAGGGCTACTACACATCCCTGCCTCTTGTCTAGACAAAGAGTCATTGAAATCACACATGTTCACTAATCCAGTTCATTAAGGAAGGAAGGAACAATAGAGTTGGGCCAAAATTTCAGAAATAAAGAGTCTCTTTTCCTGGAATGTCCTCTTTTTTTTTTTTTTTTTTTTAGTAAGGTCATATTTTTATTTTTATTTTTAATTTATTTTTCAGGACATTTTTTTAATGTCCCCCCTCTTTCTCCTCCTTTTTCACTCCTTCTGCCCCTCCTACTCTTCCTTCTCTTTTTGTTTTAAAATAATTATAGATTCACCAAAAAATTGCAAAAATGGTATACCCGCACCCTGCACCCCGCTTACTTACCCTGATGGTAACATCTTGTGTACTATAGTCCATCACCAAAAACAATCAATTCACTTTGTTCTCTGTGCATTGAGCATTATGTTCTCAGTAGATAGAGTCAGTAAACCTCTTTCTGTCGATCATGACTAACAAAGTAATTTCACAACTTTCAAAGGGCCGTCCCTTGAAGAGGAAGTTCTTTGAGTCCAATTCTGGCTAATTTTTGTGGTGCGAGGGTCTGCAGTTTTCTGGGCTCGTTTACGTGTGAAGAGCTGAGACTCACTGGAGAGCAAAAGTGGAAAGGTTCCTGCAGACTCACTGTGAAGAGTAGAACTGATAGATGTTAAAGGAAAATCCAGAGACAGGTGCCCTAGGGGGGAGGGGCTAAAAGGCTCATTCAGGTGACAGCTGGTTACTGGAGAAATTATATGGATTGTGGGATATTTTGTTGCTGTTGCTGTTGCTGTTTTTAACTAAGAGACGTTTCTCACATAAATGGATTTCCTAATGCAATCAAATTTAGGTGGTGAAAACATCATTAAAATAGAGGAAACGTTCGTATTTTCCAGGCCCTGAGAGTAACCAACTTATTTTTCAGGGATGAAGTCCTTCCTAAAGAGACACACTACTCTCTTTTAAGATGGGCACAGAGCACAGGAACTCAGCTGGATGTGGTAAAACTCACATGATGTGTCAGCCTAGGCGGGTGCTCACTGTGGGAGCCCAGGTGGAGCTCCCCAGGTAGCAAGCTGAGTGTGGGCCCTGTCATCTGCATACCAGCCTCACCTACAGGGTCACATGCCCCCTGAGAAGCCGCCACAGGAAAAAATGACCCCAGTCCCAGGGCCAGCACAGCTAAAATACCCCAGGTGTTGAGGGTGACAGTGGAACGAAAGAAAGGCGAATAACGAGAGGGGGGAAAAAGGCAGAAGAGGCAGCAGCGAGGAAAGAGAAGGAAGTCGCAAAGGAACGGAGAGGGGCGTGGGAGAGAGGAGGACAAGTAGGAGAAACACCTGACGAGACAAGGAGGCGGCGCTCACGGCGAGAAGCAGCGCCCCCTAGAGGGCCGGCGTCCCGCTCCCGGGCCGGCTGTCGGGCCGTCCCCTCGGGGGAGCCGGCTCACTCCCGCAGGCCTAGGCTAGAGATTGGGAGGAAAGCAACGTCTCCTCAGGTGGAGGCACAGCGGCCGCTCTCACTTGGGCTTTGGAGACGGGAGTCCCTTTGGGAAGAAGTCTGGGAGGCAGCTGGGACTCAGGAGGCCTGAATCGGGGAGGGAGGGAGGCCAGTAGACACTGCCTGTGCCAGTCCGCGCTCAACCCGTTGCCTAAAGCTAATTGTTCACAATTCGCCAGTCCTGTGCCTGGGACGGTCCCGGGTCTTCCCCACCCTCCCCAACACCAGAAGCTTCTGCATAGAGGCTGCCCTGGGCCCCGCCAGCCGCACCCCCAAAGAAACTGCGCGTGTGCATCTGTGCGGGAAGGGGGTGGGGCTCACCGCAGGGTTCACTGCCAGAGTCAAAGTGAAAATCAAATGACGTCCTAGACCTAAGGCTCTGCAAAAGTGGAAGGTGACTGTTAGGGAGAGAGCTGAGCTGCCCTAGGAAGTTTTCGCTTTGCTGCCTCGCGTGTATCCCAGTGGAAGAAATCTGGGTGGAGGAGATCCAGTCCTTAAGTCTCGAACAGTATGAAGAGAAGAAAGGATGGTAGGGGGTGGATTTCAGAGTCACTGTGAGCTGAGTCTTAGGGAAAGAAGTTACGATCACAAGAAACCTTCAGATGGACAGTGACTTCAGGAGCAGAAGGAACGGAGCCCTGGCTGGTACTTTTAGAGCTCTGGAGCTCACATATGCTCAGCCAGAGCATAAATGTTGTCCCCCTTCCCTACTGTTGGCGCTGTTTCCTGTTCACACAGCTCGGGAAAGGGCTGGCTCCTTCACGCATCTCTGGCCTTAGCCTGCCCTCTAGTAGAAGACTGCGGTGTGGCAGGAGCAGGTTTTCCCCACTGCCCCTCTTTACAATGTGTCATTATATCCAGTCATAGAACTGAGGACAAGTAATGGTTATAGTCTTGGTAGTAATAGAAATGGCAACAGTTGTAGCAGCTGACTAAATGATTTACAGGAATGACCTCATTTAATCTATACAAGGAAGGGGACAATATTAGTACCTCCATTTACAAATAAAGAAACTAAGACTTAGCTTCTCTAACCCCTGCCCCTTTGTCAGCAGCTACTACTGCCAGAATAAGTGTGTTCATACAATAAACCATCTAGTACTCTCAGTCCCTTCTTATTGCTGGTCCTTTTTCTTGCGTCCCCCTGGGAAGCGTTACAAATCAGTTTACCTAGTATACAATGAAGCAAGGGAGTAGGCCCAGAATGCCACCTTCTGGGCTCTAGAACAATCCCCACGCCCAGAAAGGAAACTGGGACAGATGAGATATTGCTGGATCTCTTCATTTAGCTCTTGCAGTGGAATACCCTTGCCCACTACCCAGGATGCCCACCTCCTAGCACAAGATTCCTGGAAAACCAGGCCAGCTGCTCATCAGCGTGTGCTTGCTGACCAAGAAATCAAAGTCAGGAGAGGTGGATATTTTGGGAGCATTTTATGCAAGTTACAGTAAAACCTAGTCCTGGAATAAAACATCTTCATTTATATCAGTCTTGCTTTAAACATAATCTAAAATAGTTTAAACAATTAAAAAGTTACGATAAAGGGGAATGAAGAGTTAGAAAAATCAGATAAAACTAAGAGTGAGGTTAGTCCAATCACCAGGCCAGAAGGAGGACCACAGCTTCAGGACTGAGCTCTCTAGCAGCCAATGCAAAGAGGGAGACGCAGTCATTACTTAACACCCAATGTCCACAAAGTAAAAGAGACCAGAGCTCAGAAGAAGTACCGCTTCACCTTTTCCTGAGAGCGGGAGGAGGTTCTGCTCTGGTCTCCGTGGATTGGAAATGGTGTGATACTGTGAACAACATCTCAACCACACCTTTAACACAGATACAAGTTTCACTGGACTCATTCATGTCACCCAGTGTCCCCGTGACAGCTGGTGGCACTGTGTTCAGGCAGAATCATTCAGAGCGATGCAATCCATGTGCCCATGCTGTTGGTCCAGTTTAATCCAGGGAGAGATTCCAGTGTAATCATTGAAATCATATTCTTCCATCAAACTGACAAGCAGTTCCTCTTTCCACCCGTCTTTGATATGTAGAGCGTGACTGAGTTCAATGTTATTAGATACTTGACACTGCAGCCATTTTGGGCTACTGATTAAAAACAGGTTACAACAGAAAGAATATGTATGGCCAAAGCAGGCCAGTCTCCCCACAGTGTGTGATGACTAAATCGCTCACAATTCTTATCCTCTAGGCCCCCATTTCCTAGGTCCCATAAAAGCCACCCCCTTCTGCGGCCACATTTTCTTCAGACAGGACCCAGTACACCGGATTTGATTTTTTCTTCCTTAATTGTAGTGTCCATCCAAGTATGCTTCCAGAGTTACCCTTTGATTGGACTTGATTACTCCCAAATTTCCTTAGCACCATCTTCAATTCCCTCCCTCTCATTCACTGTGTGCAAATTCACCACAATCTTTGCTCATGGGTGACTAACTTCCATCTAGCTTCACAGGAAGCCCTTTACTACCTGTGTGACTTTAGGCAAGTTACTAAACCTCTCTGAAACTTATTTTCATCATTTGTAATGTTGATAATGCTTACCTTGGAGGGTTGTTTGGAATTAGAGTAAATTGTAGTAGTAGTTAACAGCAGCAAAAGTTTATTGTGTTCCTATTATGCCAGACACTATGCTCAGATTTAACATGCAATTATTTGATTGAGTCATCTCAACACCCTATCACATGGGAACTCTGACTGTCCCCATCTTACAGATAAGGAAACTGAGGCTTAGAGAGCTTAGTGCCTGGCCCATTGGTTACAGTAATTACAATCATAAGTATTCAATGTCATGAGAAAGGCATGGGGCATGGGAGTTCATTGAGGGATCAGGAAAGACTTCTGGAACAAGGAGTCACTTGCACGTGGATTGGCTTGTTTGTTTGTTTTGTGTCGTGTCTTTGTTTTTATTGTAAACCTAGTACTATATATATTCCTTGAAAAAGTTCAAACAGGGGCGGCTGGTTAGCTTAGTTGTTTAGAGTGTGGTGCTAGTAGCACCAAGTTTGCCAGTTGGATCCCCATATTGGCCACTGTGAGCTGCGCCCAACTTAAGTGAAAAAAAAGAAAGTTCAAACAATGCCTATGGTTACAAAGTAAAAAGTTGAAAACTTTTTCCACCAGGGAGTAACCACTGAGCAACATCCTGATGTAACTTTCTCCATGAATATACTTTTTTAAGAAAGAGATCAAGCTGTGTGTCTGTATTATTTTATTCTTTCTGGGTATCTTTTTTTTTTTTTTTTTTATTGATTCTCACTAAAAGGATTGTTTTCTGTGTTGTTGTTTCAGCCTTTCCAGTAGTTTAAACATGGACTTTCAAGTTCTAGTGGAATTTTTGGTTACCTTTATATTTTTAACAAAGCTACTTAAAGTTACATTTTTATTTAACATCAAAGATTAATCAGTATCTTTAGTCTTTCCCCCAAATCAAACACATTTTCACTATTCTCTTCCTATTTCCTCTACTGTAAACTCCCAGGATTCCCCAGGTTTTGGTTACAGTTTCTTCTGGAACTGAAATCTCCTGTGGTTGAATGGACCATTTGACAGGCGGGTAAAGAGTTGGTGGGTGAATAACAGGAACAGGTTGCAGCTCAAGGGCTCAAGGGCTGGGCACAGGGTGGGCGAGCTAGGCAGGGGCTCTAGAGCATGCACGCATTCACTCATTGGTTCTGCAGACACTTTCTCAGTTCCACCAGTGGTGTCTGCCCCAGTACAGAGCAGGACCCAGGGGTGAGGATGAGCAGGACCCAGGAGAGTCGAAGTAGCCCAAATCCAGAGGGGCCCTTGGCCACATGTGAATGACCTTCGGAGCAAGCTCCAGACTCCAGCTAGCCAACATGAACAGGGGAATGGTCTGATAGGAGCTGACTTTTATTATTATTATTATTATTATTATTATTATTAAAATACACAAAACAGGGCGAACAGGTGGCTCAGCGGTTAGAGCGCGAGCTCTGGGCAACAGGGCTGCTGATCTGATTCCCACATGGGCCAGCGAGCTGCGCCCTCTGCCCTCCACAACTAGAATGAAGACAACGAGCTGCGGCTGAGCTGGGTGGCCTGATGGCTCGGTTGGTTGGAGCGCCTGCTCTCAACAACTCCCCCAAGGGATGGCGGGCTGCACCCCCTGCAACTAAGATTGAAAGGACAACAACTTGACTTGGAGCTGATGGGTCCTGGGAAAAACACACCCAATAAAGTCCTTTTCCCCTTCCCCAATAAAATCTTTAAAAAATAAAAATAAAATAAAAATACACAAAACATAAATTTACCATCTTAACCATTTTTCAGTGTACAGTTCAGGACTATCAAATCCATTCATACTGTTGTGCAGCCATCACCAGCACCCATCCCCACCCTCTTCTCACCGCTAAATCTGAACTTCTATACCCATTAAACAATAGCTCCTCATCTGACCCCTGCTCCGGCTGGAGCTGACTTGAGGAGGGGCTGAAGGGTACGAGGCCCCTGGGAGATTGCTGTCACCATGGAGGCAGCAGGCCATGGGGATCCCATGTGAGAAGGAAGGGCACAAACAGGAAACAAATGGAGTCATTAAACAGGAGCGCCGCCCCCTGCACGAGGAGTGCGGCGTGCCCACGGAGCCACCTGAGGAGTCACCTCCTCTCCTGTCCAGCTGGAGTCAGCCCCCGCAAATGCCAAGCACCCCAATTTGCTGTCCGTGCACCTAACTGCCCTTTGCCGCACCTGTTTCTCACGTTATTGAAGCTACAATTTGCCCCTTCGCTCATGCACACTCACTCCCCTTCAATCCCTTCTCCACCAAGAGAAATCATTTTAAAAGGTAAATACGTTACTCCCCTGCCTCTAACTCTGAATTCCCCTGGTTCTCCAGATATGGATAAAACCCAAATCTCTGAGAGAGCCTGCAAGGTCCCGCAGGACCTGCTCCAGCGCCTCCCCTCGGGCCCTCTCCCCCTCTCCGGGGCCCAAGGGAGCCCGGTTTCTGCAGATGCTCCAGGCTCCACCCGCAGGGCTTCGTTCAGGGACTCTGCTGCCTGTAGGTGCCTGGGCCCCGCCCCCACACGCCCCCTCACGCACAGGGCTGCCCTCCTGTCTAGCACATCACTGTTTTAAATTCAGTCTTCTCGGTATAAACATGTGGTTGTTTCTTTCTCCGCCGTTAGCTGTAAGTTCCAGGAGGTGGGAGGAAGGGACCATGTGAGCTGGGTTCCCTACTGCAGCCGCAGTGCCTGGGCTTAGTAAGTATACAAGTATTGATAGCTAAATGCGTGAATCATGTAACCTGCTCTCAAGAAAGTATCTTAGAGTCAAATGCACTTGCAGGTGACTAGTAACAACTCAGGTGGTCTTAGAGAGGTGGCTGGAGAGGTGGCTGGCAAAGGGGGTGTATGTTAAAAGGTTTGTATTAGTTTGCTTGGGCTGCCATTGAAAAGGACCACAAACTGGATGGCTTAAGCAACAGGAATTTGTTGTGTCACCATTTTGGAGCTAGAAGTCTGAACTCAAGGTGTCAGCACGGCTGGTTCCTTCTGAGGGCCATGAGCTTCCGTGTCTCTCCTTGCTTCTGGTAGCCTCAGTGTTCCATGGCTTGTGGAGTGATGTTATCCTTGTGTCTTTATGTCGTCTCACCTCTGTGTGTGCCTGTGTCCAAATTTCTCCTCTTTATAAGGAGACCAGTTATACTGAGTTAGGCCCCACCCTGATGACCTCCTTTTAACTTGATTACCTCTGTAAAGAACCTATCTGCAAATAAGATCACATTCTTAGGTACTGGGGGTTAGGACTTCAACATATCTTTCTTTACTGACTCAATTCAGCTCATAACAGGGTTGAATGATGAGCTCAAACATCCCCTAGCCAGGCGAGAGTGACAAGTGGAAACAGCCCTGATCACTTCAAACCATCCCAATTTGATGACTTTAAAATCTCCAGAATGAAGTGGCCCCCAATCCTGAGCTCACCTCGCCTGAATGTTGCTTATTTCCAACCTTCTCCACCCCTACGTTAGCATCTACATGTGCCTTTACTTCTTTCTTGCACACAACCTGGTCCGGGTATGTTCGCCTCCTTCAGTCTCTTGGTGATGTTGAAAGTCTTCATGGATAATGACCAACATACTCTAATAAAAGTAGGATACAGTGAACATGTCATGTTAAATAAACAACCTCAATGCAAACTGTCTACCTTAAAAATGGCCAACAGAGGAGGTATCACTTTTACTACCAACTGTCATGTGGACCCCCAGCCCCTCGCCTGGTTTCAAATTTTATCCCTAGAAAGCAAGTTTCCAATGACCGCTCACTCCATGTCTCAGGGACGGAAAGAATCAGGACAGGACGTGAATGAGCTGTTACCAGAAAGCAAGAATGTCAAGGAGATTGCAGAACAGGACAGAGAAGCCAATTTAAAGGTGCTCCATTGTTCAACCCACAAAAACTGAGCAGGAGAAGAAAGGGGAGGAGCTGAGGGGGAGGAATGATAATGATAGTTCCTGAAGTGAATTGAGGCTGTAGAAAGCCACGAGAGCATTACAATCCTCAAAAGATAAAAGAAAGGGCACAAAAGATGGCTGTGACAGAAAAGGAGGTTTTATATTTTGATTTTAATGAAAAGGGAATTGTTCATTCTGTTTCTTCTATCAATTATGTGTCTGTGTATAAAGCAGAGATAGGTTCCTTTCATCTGCTTACTTTCATTTATGGACGCAGAAAAGAAAAACACAGGGAATGGTGAGAGAGCCAAGTGGCCCCACTGTAAGTATGAACTTTAGGAGAAATGAGAATGTCTGACGGGGTGATGTCAGAGGCAATGAGAGAGAAGGAGGTTTCAGTAGTAGGTACCAAGGCAATAAATTAAGCAAAACATCACTAAAAAGAAGAGCTAACAAAGTCAACCCATTTCCTCATCTCCTAGAAGATTAACTATCTAGATTGCCTACTAATTATAACAAAATACAAACAAGGAATGCGTAAGATTTACAATGCTAATAGACCAAGTCAGTATAGTATAATGAGAGAAAAAATGTACTATGTAATACTGTCCAAGAGAGGGGAGGAGGGCGTGGAGGGGCAGGAGGCAAAAGGGGAGGGGGCAGGAAGGGGCGGGGGCAGCAGGGGGAGGTGGAGGAGCAGCTCATGCTGGTGACAAGCAGCGCAGACTTGAATCACGAACTGTGCAGCCAGGCTCGTGTCCAGCCAGGATTCAAGTGCTCAAAACGCAGTTCCTAAGATATTAAAACCTCAGGATGGTATAAAAATAGAAAATACTGACATCCTACAAAGGTAACCCAGGAATAGAAGAGGAAAGAGAAGAATTAGAATGAAGAAATAAGAGTTTAAATACATGGTAGTAGCGTTTTGTAACTAGTGGCAGTGATTTTTAGTGGCAGTGAAGTGATCAGTTTTGTAATCATTATAATAACTCTTGCATTTGTTTGTTTCTTAGAGGGTTGAAGACATTTAAGAGAATCTTATATCTCAGACTTGAGATTTTAATTAAATGCTTAAATTAGTTTCAGTGTGAACAATATTTAATGTTTGAAAAAATGTAGTTTATTAAATCCATAGCTTTCATATAGTATCTGTACGTAGCATGTAAATAGAGGCAGTGGCTTAATGCTTATATGTAATTATTTTATAAGTTCATAAGGATAACAAGCTTTCCATTAGACAGAAATGCCTGACAGTCCTTTCGACAATGGTAGAAGAGGACTGAGGGCAGACAGTTAAAGACCCACTGACAGTGGATTAGTTTGGTCTTTCTAGGCTCATCGTCTTTGCCCTGTTAATCTCTAATAGAGTTAGTTCTTCTGAACCCGTCATTCTGCAATGTCACAGTGGACAGAGCGCCCCGAAGCAGTGGGCTACGGGGGAGTTTTGATGGATGAGGCAAGGGCAAGGCCAGCACAGGGACTGGCGGCAGACCCAGCCAGGAGGGAACACTGAGGAGCGGTCCTGGGTAGCCAGGGAGCAGCGTGAGCACAGAAAAGGGATATGGAGGAAGGAGTCAGAGGAACAGCAGGAAAGGTGCCAGAGAAAACAGCTTCCCCTCCATCAGGCATGCTGCCGTCCTGCGGCCAAGGAGGACCGAGTGGTCTCGGAATTATTTCACAACTTATTTCCACCACCTTTCTATAGTGGGCTGGCCTAGCTGGAGACCGTCTGAGACCAAAAATTGTTTCCCATGAGCCTAGCCACTCCTGTAGGACAGACAGCACCACAGCACCAGCTTTGCTTCCTACCACCATGGGATAAACCATATCCACCCCGGTGGTCTCTGTGACGCCAACTATCCTTAGAACAGCAATCGCTACTTACTGAGAGTGGGAAGATGGTCACTCCTACCCTGGCCATAGCCACATCTTCGAGACCTGAAGCTCCTATTCTCTTCCTCCTATCCCCACCCTGGACTGTACAGGCATCCATGACCAGGATATTCTATAAGTGGATACGAGCTCAGATGAGTAAGTTCGCGAACTCATCCTAGAAGAAGTGCTACATACCTCACTGCTGAATATCACGATGGTCACCTTCAAAGTGCTCCCCTTGGGAAGCTTTGCACTGATGCCAGTGCCTAGTCCACCCTTCAAAGCAATTTTGGAACTCTTTTTCTGGAATGGCCATCAGAGCTGTCATCATATTAGCCTTGATGTCCTGAATGTCATCAAAATGTCTTCCTTTCAATATTTCCTTTATCTTTGGGTAAAGAAAGAAGTCATTGGGGGCCAGATCAGGTGAGTAGGGAGGGTGTTCCAATACAGTTATTTGTTTACTGGCTAAAAACTCCATAGACTGTGCCGTGTGAGCTGGTGCAGTGTCGTGAGGCAAGAGCCATGATTTGTTGGCGAGCAGTTCAGATCATCTAACTTTTTCACGCAGCCTTTTCAGCACTTCCACATAATAAACTTGGTTAACTGTTTGTCCAGTTGGTACAAATTCATAATGACTAATCCTTCTGATATTAAAAAAGGTTAGCAACATCTGTGCAACAAGTTCGTAAACTTAAGTGTCAGACGTCACAGAACTAAAAACCCTGGTGTGTGACCAATACTCCTGAGGGCTTGTGTGGTTACTCACATATGTGACAATAAGGGTTAGTAAAGGTGACTGTCTCATGGGTGTCTTACTAGTTTCCTGACAGTGGCAGGAGAATGCTGACCTAGAGAGAGAGGAAAAAGACAACAGGGACATCCTTCCAACTGAATAATAAGAGGAACCTGAGAGGTAGGCATTTGGTCTAGAGAGAGAGAGATAAAGCCAAAACCCAACTGCTTGTCTTCAGGTGACATGAAAAGATGGGTGCAAATGGACTTGTTATAGGAAGGACTGCAGGTGGTGATTAAGCTTTCAGGGCCAGAGAATCTCACCTTCACTTGCTCTGTGCAGATTATGCACCCACGCTTGCAGTTTCCAAATTGTACCAGAGCCAAGCTCCACCTCTTACTGTCTGTGTGACTTTGGGCAAGTTACCTAACCTTGCTGAGCCTCAGTTTCTTTACCTGTAAAATGGAAATAATAAGAGTAAGTACATCCTAGAATTGTTCTGAAAATTGAAATAACCCTATAATACACTTCATTCATGGTGAATATATGATGAAGGAAGCTATTATTATCACCCAAGAGTGTCTAAGTGAAAAACATCTGAGTGAACACTGTTTGAAGAAGGAAATATTTAAATAAGAAGCCAGCATTCCCTTCTTGACCTCGGAATAATTTTCTTGTGTGTGATTCCCAGTGGGAAACATCAAACCAACTTTAATAACCAACTGCAGCCATTGCACCAGACCAGCCTCCCGCTGTGGGGCTGAGAACTGTCTTTCCATATGGTCCCACCAGCGCTGCCTCATTGGGGCAATACCCGGCATTATAATCAATCTGTTACAATTGCTCAGTTTTTCAGTCTCCAGTGCACTTCATCCTTACCTTAGTCAAACTTCCTAACCACCCTGGGAGGTATATGGGACATCTGCTTTCATCCCATTTGTCAGATGAGAAAACTGAGGTCCACAGAGGTAAATGAGTTATCTCAATTGACACAGCAAAGAAGCCTGCGTGAGCACAGAGAAGGGGGACCTCTGTCTTCTACCTTCTGGACAAGTGCTCTTTCTGCTGCTGCACCTTCCTCCTAGGACAGGAGACACGACTCCTGTGACTCCAGCAACCTCTCCCACCAATTAACCACTAACAAACGGGGCAAGTTCAGTAAACCAGCAACAGCTCCCACCGCAGGCCTCAGGACCTGTGTGACGTCCCAGATTACTGACCCATCAGGAATTCACACTGTCCTTCAGGCCAAGCCCCCTCACAGGGCTGCCCACAGCTATCCTAGGACCCTCCCTCAGCACGGACTCCCTGGGCTCAGTGTTACCGCTGGGGAAGCCTCGGCTCGCTTCCCTCTCTGGGCCTCAGTGTCTCCACATGTGCAATGGGCTCAGCAGGCCTACCTAATGGGATTGTTGCGGGGATTAGTGGGAGGGGTGTGTGGAAGCACCCTGTCCAGAGTCTGGCACGTATGGGTGCTCAGCAAAACGTAGATGGGCTTTTGTTAATTGCATATTGTACTGGAACACTCCCTGGACAGATAATGAGAAAAATTAGGTTTGACTCACTGACTCTGTCACTTGTTAGCTATGTAACTTTGTGTACATTGGTTAATCCTTTTGGACCTCAGTGTCTTCATTTTATAACACCTTCCTCACGGATAGTAACGAGGGCTAAGTGATGGAATGTTACGAGTTGACCAGGGATTTGGGCTGCTTGTAAGGGAGTGTCAGTGAGGCTGTGGGAGGACCAGGCCGGAGAACAGATGAGTGTCTGTGCGCAGCCCTGTGGCCCAGGAATGACGTGGAAGGAAAGGACGCTCTGAGAGTTCCCTCAGCGTTTGCCAAGTGCAGAGCTTGGTCCAGACACTGTCCATGGTGCTGGGGGTCCACCGTGATCAAAGTCCCGGTCCCGTGGGGGGGGGGGGAGGGGTCAGAAACCAGAAAGAGGGACGGAGGCAAATGAGACCACAAGCCTGCGAATGAGCTTGGACTTGTGGAAGAGACAGGTGCTGAAAACAGAACCACAGCACCAGGACAGGGAGAAACCATGAGTCCAAAGTGGGAAGGAATTGGGGCGGCGGGGGTGGGGGGGAGGTTGAGGTGAGAGAGAAGCAGAACTGATTGCTGCTGGGAAGGTGTCCCAAAAAGGGGTTCTCCGTGCAGGATGGAGCTTGACGGCGACACTGGGACAGGAGAATTTTCTCTGAGAACACCCACCTTACACTCAGGCAGGTAGCTTCCCATCCTTCAGTTCTGGTGTTTATCTTCCTTCTCCTTCCTCCCCCACAACCTGCCCAATTCCCAGGACCCGAGGAGATCCCCAGGCTGTACAGAGGGTATGTAGACCAGGACCACTTCAGTGAAGTACACGCACTGCACAGGGAAAGGCACGGGGCCACCAGATGCTCACCCCTCTGGAAACCCCATTACCCCCAGCCGCTCCTACTACTACTTCCCTCTGTGCTTCTTAGAATGACCCTCCCCCACCTCACTCCCACTTCTGTACAAAAATGCTGAGCTCCTTGGAAAACCAAAGGGAGGGCACAGAGACGATATTGTGACCAAATGAAGAGAGAGCGCGTCATCATTTGGGAATAAAACCGTCAAACGCAATTGCAGGTAGGACTGTGGGCTCCAAGGTTTTTCTCTCCCCTTCCTTTCTCCCTTTATTGAGGTCTGCTATTTATTCAGCAAATGTTCAAAGTCTGTGGTTGTCTAGGGCACAATGTACCAAGTGATGCATGTAAGGGAGGAGATCAATGCATCCTTGGCTTCCAAGAAGCTTGACTTCCCAGGGAAGAAAAGATAAGCGCACACAAAAGACTTTCTCTGATTGTTTCTCTGTGAATCAAAGGGTACTTGCTCCCCACTTGGCCCTGGTGCCAACTTCCTGGACCTCATCCTTCCCTCCTGCCACAGGTGCCATCTCAGTTAGGCCCCCTGCCCTTCCTTCCCTTGTCAGATTCCAGGACAGTTCTAAAACCAGCTTTCCCACCTGGTCAGGTGAGACCATGTGGTTCCACCTCCAAACACCTGGGCTTTGATCTTTTGCAAAGGATGGGGACAGCAAGAGAGGTCTGGAGGTCCCTAGAGAGACTTGCGGATGGCTAGAAAATAGGATGGACAAAGCTCACTTCAGTTTGCACCCAGAAGCAAAGACACTGCAAAGGAGCAGATTCAATAACTGCTTGTGTTTTATTGGCAATCGGCATGGGGGGAGCACGGGAGGCAGTGAGAAGTGGAGATGGTGCT
Source organism: Rhinolophus ferrumequinum (assembly GCF_004115265.2). Lineage (NCBI taxonomy): Eukaryota > Metazoa > Chordata > Mammalia > Chiroptera > Rhinolophidae > Rhinolophus > Rhinolophus ferrumequinum. The sequence goes on from NC_046286.1 coordinate 1,630,559, forward strand.
GGGAGACATGCGGACTGGATCTTTATTTAGCTCACACTGCAAGGAGAGAGAGCAGGACTCCCTCCTCTGACTTCCAGCATAGGGTTCCCCCTGTCACTCTCTTAACCCCACTGTGACCCAGGGTTTTGAGGACTGGGGAAGTGAGCTGGCATGTTCCAAGAAGAGCCAGGAGGATGGAGAACTCTGGGAGGAAATTGATTATGAATTCCTGGGCAAAGATGAATATTCCCCCAGCTAGTACCCGGATACCCATTACTAGTCCCCCAGCTGGTACCTGGATACCGATTAATGTTACCCCAGCTGGTACTTGGGTATCGATTATTGATACCCCAGATTCCCACAGAGTGTGGCATGGGCCTTGTTCCCCATCCAGTTCCAGGACCTCCACCTCCCCAGGACACACTGGGACTCAGGGTCCCCCAGGGGTGACCTGGCCGAAGTGGCTGTTGAATCCTGTTGATAAGAGACCAGGGTGGGCGTTGGGCAAGGCTCTCTCCCTGAGCTCCCAGCACATTAGAACGGGGTGGCTGTCTAGACTGAGGGTCCCGGCGGAGGAGTGAAGCCTCAGGTGAGGGGCCTGCAGAGTATGCAGATGACCCTGCAGGTATAGGACCCCCTCCCAGAGGGCGGGCAACAGCACCGGACAGGAAAGACAGTTCTTCGGGCAGCTCTTCCCCCACGTGGTCCTCCGCTGCAGCAGCCATCATCTGCCAAGGATCCTCAGAAGGCCAGGAACCCACGGAGGGCAGCCCCCCAGAAGGGGGCCACCTCTGAACCGCAGAACCTCCTGCTGGTTGGGAGCCATCTGACGGGGAAGCATGGGGCTTCAGAAGAAGCCTTGCTAAATCATTGTCCCCAGGGTCTGGTTTGGGCTGAGGATGTTTGGAGTTGGAAGGTCCGGTCAAGGAAGGTTGTCCAAGCAGAGGCAAGTTGGTCCCCAAGTCTTGGGGAACTTTCTCCTCTGCCACACCGATGCTCCGGGCAAAGAGGCCTTAGGGAAAAGGAAGAGGAGGCAGCCAGTGGACCCAAAGCCCTCCTTCACTGATTTCCTGACTCCCTTCGCTTTGAGTCCCTTCACTTCCCCAAAGCCAACTCTTACGTCCCCCAGGGACCCAAGTGTACACCGTCCTGCCTTTACCCCTTCCCTAAGGGGCCCCCAGACCCCTCCTGCCCAAGGACCAACACAACCTCCATACCTGAAAGATGAAGGCAGACCAAGAGCAGGCCCAGAGGAGCCCGGCTCCCCGCCACGCAGCCCTGCATCTTACTGAGCTCTAGCATCTCCGTTGGCTCCAAGACAGCCAGCCCTTTATCCTGTTAGTGGGGTGGGGGCAGCAGAAACAGGCTGGGCCAGTGGTTGTGGAGACAATAAATCTCTACATTCCACCCTCATTCCTAATGTGGTCTGTGGCAACAGGTGCCACTTCAATGTGCCAGGGAAGCTGGGTGTTTCCGCTGGGCTCCTTTCGTCAAGCTCCCCGCCCCTACCTGACTGACCCAGGTGTCCTGGCTCACAGCTCATCACTGGTGGCCAGCCGTATCCTTCCCTGGCTCCCTGCACCAAGCACACAGGGACCTTCACCCTTAGAGTCCCAATCTCTTCATTGCCTCTTCACAATAAAAACACTTGGTTCTCTTCTCTTTTTCTTTGGGATTCAGATCATCCTTTCCCAGCAACGCTTTCTCATGCATCCACATAGGTCCTTTGCCTTGACCTCAACCTGGAGGAGGTTCTAGGGTACAGAGGTGGCTCCCATTTGAAGGGCTGTCCTAGATGAGACCCTGTATCTAGGGAAACAGATCTGGTTCCCATCCTCAAGAGATGATGGTGTAGTGATTTCCTATTGCTGCTATAACAAAAAACTACAAACGTAATGACTTACAACACAAATTTATTATCTAACAATTTTGAAGATCAGAAGTCTGGCACCGGTCTCACTGGGTTAAAATCAAGGTGTCAGTAGGGCTGCGTTCCTTTCTGGAGACTTTAGAGGAGAATCCATTCACTTGTGTTTTCCAGCTTTTAGAAGCTACCTGAGATCCTTGGCTCATGGTCCCTTCCTCCATGTTCAGTGACAAAAGCAGCAGGATCTTCTCACATTGCATCACTCAGATGTTCTCTTCCTCTTCCCTCTTCCACATTTAAAGACCCTTGTGATTATATTGGGTCCACCCAAATAATCCAGGATAATCTCTTTAATTTAAGGTCAGCTGACTAACAACCTTAATTCCATCTGCAAACGTAATTTCCCTTTGCTATGTTACCTAATATGTTCACAGGTTCCCGGGATTAGGATGTGGACATCCCTGGGGTGGGACACCATTCTGCCTACCACAGATGGTCAAATGTGTCCACAGACTATAAGAAATACTGAGCGAGAGAGCAGTTGTTTCCAACTGAGAGGAGGGTGTTTGAATGCTTTTGTCAAATGAACATGAGTCGATCGTCGTTAAGGCTGGGTGATGGAGCATAGGGATTCATTAACCATTTCGTCCACTTCTAAGTACATTTGAAATTTTTACAACAAAAAAGTGTTTAAATGCCTTTGTTCTTTCTGTTGCTTCAGGGACACACCCAGACGAGGCTTCCCTGGTTGCATGAAGTCTAAATAGTAGCGGTTACATTTTACTATTCTATCCTCATCCTGTCCACTGGTGGCTAGCTACTCGAAGAGTGAAGAGCTTCTCTTCAGAACAGGCCAAATGGTGGAAAGCAGCGGCCTTTTGGGGTTATCTCTACCCGTTTTGCAAAAGCTTTATACCTGGACCACACCAGAGACTGGAGGAATTCCCACTTCAGGGTCTGTACCCTCCTGTAGTGTGACCCACAAAGTCTCTGAGGGCCTCAATTCTTGTCATTGGTTGCAGTCCAAGGGCCAGATGCCAGACCAAGGGTGACTCAACAGTGATGACAAAAACAAGATGGACCTGGAGCCCTCCTCCATCTTCAGTCAACCCTGCAGGTTGGCTCAGCTGCCCCAGATCATTTCTGATCAATGGAAAACATTTCTGCTGGTTAGGAACTTAGAATTTCAACAATAGTTCTACATTTGGGACCAGCTGACACCATCCCAATAGGAAGGAATGGGTTAAATTTTAGGGAAGGGTGAATTCCTTTGCAGCCAAGCAGAGGTTCTGCTTTGAGGTAAGGCCCTGCCTATAGCGACAAGCATGTCCACTCTCCCTCCATTGGGATATGAGAATTTCCTGGACGTCAGCATCTCCTCAGCCTGTCTCCAGGACATAGTCACATGGCCCTAACCACCCTCTCCACTTCCTCTTTCTTCTCCCATGGAGGCCATCTCCCCTTCTCCACTATAGTGCTCTGTTCTCTCTCACTTCCCACAGCTTTCTCTCCAGAACCACAGCAGAGGCAGCAAGAATGTAGAGGTGGGGCCGGCCGGGTGGCTCAGGTCGTTGGAGGCTGCGCGCCAAACGCTGAGGTCGCTGCTTGGATTCCCCCGTGGGCCAGTGAGCTGCGCCCTCTACAGCTAAGATTGTGAACAACAGCTCTCCCTGGAGCTGGGCTGCTGTGAGCCGCCATGAGCGGCCGGTGGCCAACGTGAGTGGCCCGCAGCCGGTGGGAGCTACCATCAGCTGCCGTGGGCTGCTGTGAGCGGCCAACCAGCGACCGACTGCCTCAGCGGGGGGAGCGCAAGGCTCCTAATACCAGCATGGGCCAGGGAGCTGTGTCCTACACACCTAGACCGAGAAACAGTGGCTTGAATGGGGGGGGGGGGCTGTGGGGGGGAAGGTAGGGGGGGAGACGGGGAAGAAGGAGAAAAAAAAAGAATGTCGAGGTGAGAGGATTCCTTTGGCTCTGTTCTTCTACGGACTGGGACATTTTTATGTAGGCTGGTGACTCACCACGCTTGGCTACATTCCCTGTTATGCTCTCATCCTCTCTGTCTTTTACTATCTCCACCCCCAGCTCCCAGAATAATGCCTGCCTATGCGCCTACATTCACCAGGAATCTGGTCCAGGTTGTTGTGTCCCAGCTTTCCCAAGGTTCCAGGTATCCCTGAAACCCAGGAAATCAACACTTGGGACTCCCAGAGAGGATGGCATCTAGAAGGTGAGGCAGACTGATGGTAGAGGAGAAGAGCTTGGGTGGGGAGAGGAGAAAATAATTAGGACTCTCTATAGGGAATGGGGAGGACCCAGGTGAATGGGGAGAAAATAGAAATAGAGAATGGATTTCCTGGAGCAATGAGAGAGGAGGGAAGTGGGACAAAGGATCTGGGAGACCAGGCAACCTCTACTTTCAGCTCAACAAACATTTATTACTTTCCTCCTTTGTGGGAGGAGCTGCAAAGTATAAGAGTAATACTGGGCAAACTTATGAATGAAAATAGGGGACATGGGACCTCTAGAGGCATAGGAGAACACCACCCAGGTCCTAAGAGGAGACACAGGACTACAAGAAGGCAAAAAGTCAACGTTTAGTTCACACAGTTTATTGAGACATCTGTCCAGGATCTAGAGAGAGCGTGGAGCCTGCTCCAGTCTCCACAGATGCCCTGGTATCTCCCTCACACAGGGAAGCATCTGAGCATTGAGAGAAATGGCATCCAGGAAAGGGGACTAAGACGGAGACCTTGACAGGCAAGGAGGAGCGTTGGGAACTCACAGAGGGTGTGGTGAGCTCTATAGTGGAGGGTGGGAGTGGGAGAGGGAGTGTGAGAACCCAGCAGCAGATCATGTTGGTTGACCAGATGGCAGAGAGGTCAGTGAAAAGTGGTCATTGTTTTCAGATAATGGTTTAGACTGTTCTTTATTTGTCAACAGGAAAAAGAAGAGGATGACTTCCCAAGTATCAGAGTTACTCCGGGACATTTCAGGAGTTTCCCAGTCAAGACTCTGAATGGACAGGGTTAGCCAATGGACTGTACTATCTCAAAGAAATGGCAGAGGAAATTATAGGGAATCTGGCGGGGAGGGTGCTGCAATAGAATGGGAATCTAAGCAGTAGCAGAGAATGAGGAAAGGTCTTTGTAGTCCACAATATGGGGAGACGGAGAAAGAGGACGTGCCGAGGGAGAGTCTGCCACACCGGGCAGTGAAGGAAGCAGACAGGCCTTCTGGGAGGGGGGGGAAGCTGGACCAACCCCTGCCTGAGCCCCTGGACTTCTAACTAGAAAATGGTGTGTGTGTGTGTGTGTGTGTGTGTGTGTGTGTGTGTGTGTGTGCTCGCACATGTGTGTTGCAAAAGCTGACTTATGGACTGTCAAGTAACTCTCCTTGGGGTAGGAAAACTTCAGGGTCAGCTAGCTGGGGCCCCAGAGGCTTCACCCGGGCCAGGATGTCCCGGATGGAGCGGCAGGGCATCTTTCCAGGGCTGCCACAGGGCTTGGCACCAGCGGAGGGATCAGGTTGGGGAGAGCCATCGAGACCTCCACTCAATGTCGAGGAGGAAACAGAAATGCACGGATGACCAGAAGGGCTGGACTTGCTGCCACAGGGCTGAAGGATGATTTTGCCAGCGGACTGGGAACTGGAGCTGCCACTGAAAGAGCCAGTGCCTGGTGAGGAGCAAGGCCCCTGGGAAACACTGCCACAGGGATGGTAGGATGAACCAGAACTGCTGGAAACACTAGAACTGCTGTGGACTCCAGAATCGGAGAGGGAGCAAGGCCCCTTAGGGCCTGTGGAGCCAACTCCACAGGGCTGGACCCCGCCAGAGCCCACTGGCTGGAACACGATGGCCGAGGAAGCTCCTGACTGGTAGATATTGGAACTGGAAGAGCTGTGGCTGGGGATGATAGGGTTACTGGAAAAGTATTTGCCCTCAGAGATGGGGGGCCCAGCTGCAAAAGAGGGGACCCCTGGAGAGCCTTTGACAGGGTTATCTTTGGTGAAGTATCCCACAGGGTAGATTTTGCCCCCACTGTAGGTCATGCCTGGGGCCAGATAACTGTTAGAAGAGCCACCCACAACCTCATAGCTGCCGTAGGATTTGTCCACAGAGGTAATGGGGGGACAGGGCTTGCCTGGAAAGCCACCATTGCTACAGGGGGCACCTTGAACCACTCCGGGGCCACCAGAGCCGTGCTGCTCCACCACAACCACCACTGGCCTTTGACCCCCTGACACAGAGTGGGAGCTGGAGATGTAGGAGCCAGAGTGTGAGACAATAGGCCCCCCACTGCAGGGAGAGTCAGGGACATCTGAACTACAGGGGTGTGAGTTAGAGTTGACCCTTTGGCCCCCACTGCCGGACATCCAAGAAGTTTGGGAGACAGAAGAGCTTGAGCCTCCTCCAGACTGAGAAGAGCTCATTACCAAGCGGGAGGAACCATCATTGGTTGGTAGAGCTGAGCCAGTCCCTGAGTGGGAGCTGCTGCTGCCCCACTGGGAGGAGCTGGCTGCACCGTGCAGACTGGAGCCAGACCCAGAGGAGAGGCTGCTCTGGGAATACCCTGTCCCTGGCTTAAATAGCAACGATCCTGAAGAGCCACCGGGGGCGACACTGGAGCTGCTGGAGCCACTGCTGGAACTACCACTGGAGCCACCGCTGGAGCCACTGGAACCACTAGGACCACTGCTGGAGCCACTGCTGGAGCCACTACTAGGACCACCGCTGGAGCCACTGGAACCACTAGAACCACTGCTGGAGCCACTGGAACCACTAGAACCACCGTTGGAGCCACTGCTGGAGCCACTGGAACTGGAAATGGAACTGCTGGAACTGCTGGAGCCGCTGTGGCTACTGAAGCTACTGGAGTCACTCTTCCCAATGAGACAGGGGTCATTGGGAGAGGTGATACGTGTGGGGTCCTTACAGGGATCTGAGAAGGTCCCGATGCTCTTAGCCAAGGTCCCTGGGGAGGAAAGTCGTGGTTAGTAAGGGCCCAGAGGCCTGGCTTTCTCCCTTACTTTTCAGGCCCATCTCAGTCACCTGCCACTCTGATTTCTCCCAAGAGGAGGCCAGGGAAAGTCTGGGGTGGGAAAGGGAGGGAGACTGGCTGTTGTCTCTAAAGGAAAAGGAGATGGCAGACTAAGGGCAGTTTCGTTGTTCTGAGAAAGGGGATAAGAAGGAGGGCCAAATATCTACCAGAAAAGAAAATGAGACCCCACAGTGGGAGGCCTGGAAGGAAGCCAAGAGGGAGGAGAAGAGCAGGACAAACGGTCTACAAGAACAGCCCCAGCGACAGCAAGCAAGGAGACTGGGACTCTGGGAGGTGGGGAGGAGGTCTCCAGGGAAGAAACGCCGGGCCAGGCCATGGGACCAAACAGACAGAGACACAAGACAAAACAATAGAAGACTGAGAAAGGAAGGACAAATAGCAAAAGAGACGCTGAGAACATACAAAGTCGGTGGCAAAGGGACTGAAGTAGAGGGTGGGGCACTTGAGGACTATGATTCGGTCACCAGCTTCCTCGTGAGAGGCCAGGCTTGGGTGAAGGATGGAAATCTGTTCCCATCTCAGTGCTGCCCATGCAGGAAAGCTGGGTGGGGGCCAGGATGTGGGGTCACCCACTGTTGCTTCAGAACCTGCTGGTACAGAGTGACAGGACACCGCCCCCTGAGCCACCCTTCTCTCCTGGCCCAGCCCAGCAGCACCACGATGAAACCCTCCTGCAAGGCTCCCGACCACCATCAGCTTCCCTCTCTCTCTCCACCCAGCCGTCATGTGAGCACCTGTCTGCTCACTGCTCCCCTCCCACCCCCACCCCCCGTCTCCAGGTGGCTCCTGTCTGTATCTCCCTCGAAGACATAGAATCACCTGTTTCCTTGACTGACCCTTTGCTCCTGGCCCCAGGCTCACCTACCCCCATCCCTCCCCTGCTGCCCACCTGAACCCTTTCTTGTCCTAAGTGGCATGGACAAAGCCGCGTACTACAGGTTAGGAAACCTCTCTGAGCTTTAGTTTATATATTCGGAGAGGCCAAATCTGTCCTCCATCCTCACAGCGTTACTGTGAGCACTAAATGTGATAGTCTATGTGGAAGGGGCTTTTAGAAAACTCAAAGCTCTAGACATTATGCTTTATTACGGCCACTCCTCCTCAAATACGCCCACCAACAACCAGGTCTCCACAATCTGTGATGTCCCCGTTCTTTCCTCAAAATAAGTTCTCTGCGGCCCCCTCCACACCAAACCCCGACTCTTCCTGCAGCCCCTTCATCCAGCTACACTAATCATCCTGCCTCCTGCTCTCCTCCTCTGCTCCCACCCACGGGGTCATGGGCAAGGGCACCGCGAGTAGCCCAGCCTGGGGTTTGGATCCAGCTTTGCTGCCTTCTGGTTTGTGCTCTTAGCCACTTTCCTACCCTCTCCGAGCCTCAGTGTACTCATGTGCACACTGGGATAACAAATCTCTTTCTCAGCTCCGCTAATGACCAAAGTGCTGATGTATTTAAAGTGCCAGAACAGTGTCTGGCACAGAAAAAGGGCTCAATAAATGGTAGCAGTTATTATGACTATTAAATATCCAGTCTTCATCTTCTAGAATTCTAATAACAACAACCAACTTTTATACAACCCTCTAGGATTTTCAAAGCACTGTCATACATTATTTAACTTGAGACACAGAGAGACTCAAGCTAGGTGTTGTCATTAACCCCATTTTAGAGTTTCAGAAACTGAGGCGCTGAAAGTTGAAGTAACAAGGCAGTGAGGAGCAGCCCCCACTCTCCAGCATCAGATTCCAGAGCCCGCCCTCCCCCTTCTGGGTCCTCTCCTGGAGTCTGCAGCACGCAGCGCTCGCAGCACCCGATCCCTCCAGCCTTCCCCGGACTGGTGTCCGCATCCCTCCTCTCCCCCTCCCGTCCTCCGTCCGTCCTCCCAGGGCCACCAGCCTCCTACCTGGCAGGAGGAGACCAGCCAGCAGCAGTGCCATCATCCCTCGCCCTCCCACACGCCCCCTCCGGGGTGCCTGCGAGGAGCCCATCGTGGACTGTGTGGCCTTCTGACTGAGAGCAGCTGGCGGACACCTGGGCCTTTATGGCAGGGCTGGACATTCTCTGGGCAGTAGTCACTGGGGAGGGGAGGAGAGGTGGCGGGCAGGTGCCTGAGGGAAGTTGGTGTGGCCGGGAGGAGCTGAAGTAATCAGTCAGGGCATCTGCCTACTCAGCGGCAGAGGTGGCTGCAGTGCGGGGACCGTGGCCACGCACCCTGATTGGCCTGCCCGGCTCCTTGTTGCCTCACCTGGAACCAGGCCCTCTGCCCTGATGGTGGCTGCCCACTCTGGGGCAGCCACTCTCACCCTGGGCCGTCACATGGCTCCTTTACCCTCCCACCTTCCCTGTGTTGGCCTGTCCCACTCCCCATCCTCCCTCCGCTTGCAGACAGACCTGGGCATTTCAACTTTGCCCGCCACCGGCTGCCTGCTCTGGCCCCCACCCCCACCGCCTGGTTAGCCCCACCAGGTTCCCATCCACAGCCGCTGGACCTGCCGCTTCCCTTCAGATCCATCCTTTTCCTCCAGATAGAAGGGTCTGCACCCCACCCCAGTGCCCCATGGTCATAAATGCCATGCCTGCCACACGCCTATCAAGTGTTCCATCAGTGAGTGAGCCTTTTCCTCTCAGAAATTAGGAATCTGCCTTCCAAAGCCCAGCCACTTGACCTCTCCCTTCTGGGGGCCTCTGGGGACAACATGGGGGGTGCTGGGTACCAGGGCCTCAGCCTGGGGAGAGGCCTGGGCTGGGGACCCCTGTCATAGCTGGGCCTCGGTTACTCACAGGCCACTCCCAGCCGCTCCCCCTCGCTGCTGACCCTGACTCCAGTGGGTGAGCCAGAGCATGACAGGGCTAATTGGAAAGGCGGCGGCCTGCGCCCATTAGCTGGCTCCTGGGCCTGAATGAGCATCCGGAAGCAGCCAGCTCGTGTGTGGGGAGAGTGAAGGAGGGCCTACAGAATCTGGGGTCCCTGATGGGTCCCAGGCAGGACTGGAGGACCAGAGCCGGGTATCTGTCTCTTAGAGGGGGCGGTTCCTCCTCCATCGCATCCCCTCCCTCCTGCTTTGGCCCCGGCCCCACCCCAGCCGACTAATTGCTCACTAGTATTGCCGAGAGTAATAGAGTATCAGTATCGGAGGGAGGCGCCTGGGAGTCAGGTCAAGCTGCTCTCTCCGCTCCCCACGCCCACCCAGACCTCTCCCTGCTCCCCTTGCCCAGGCTCCCATTTCCATGCTCCCCATCTCCTCACAAAGGCTCCTCTGCAGCTCTTGCCAGGTCTCTCCTTTCCCTGTCTCCTGCCGGCCTCTCACGCAGCCCTGAGCTGCCCACGGGACTTTATGCGATGATAGAAATGTCCTGTTTGTGCTAATAACCACTAGCCACACGTGGCTACTGAGCATTTGGAATAGGGTACTATAACCAACCAGAGGAAGTGAACTTTTTATTTTACTTCATTCAAATATGATAGCCACTTGCAAGTAGTGGTTACCATCTAGTCTAGCCCTTGACTTTCTGCCAGCTCCCAAAATGGAAGCGGGAAGGAAGAGTGGCCATGGGAGCTAGGACGAGACGAAGTAATAGGACAGTATCCACTGAAGAGGTTGATGCAGTGTGTGACGGGGTGGGGGGAACACTGGCTTTAGAATCAGGACGACCTGGCTCAAGTCCCAGCGGACCTCCCAGCTTTGGGCACGTCCGCAAAATTTTCTGACCATCAATGTTCTCATCTGTTAAATGGGAATATTTGAAATCATGCCTGCCTTGCAGATTTGTGTGAATATAAAATGGGAAATTATCAGAAAAATTAAATGGGACAAGGGCGCAGCCCTCCTGGCTCAGGCATTCAGCAAGTGGAGCCTCAGTGTCCTGTCTGTGTCCTCCCCGGAAAGGGCGGGGGAAGCAAACAGGATGGGCTCACCCCAAGCCCCAGGCTGTCTGTGCACAGGCTCCAGCCCAGCTCACCTAGCCAAATGTCCTCTGCCCCCCACCCCCCAGTCCCTACAGGCAGCAGACACGGCCCTGTGCACATAGGGTGCTATTGAAAATGACGTTGCTTCCTCGGTGCCTCTCCTGCTCACGTGTGTTCCTTCCCTAGACTCTCAGGCCCTACTGGTTCTTCTACAGGTGAAGCGGAGGCGGGAGGGGGCTCTGGAAGCAGGGAGGGGAGCGGCCGAGAGAAGAGAGCTGCAAGGAGCCTTGTGGGTGGCGAGATGGGGAGGAACGGCGGGGCCTGCCAGGTGGAGCACAAACAGGTGGTAACGTCTGTCATGTTTCCTTCCTGCCGTCCTCCCAGTGCCGTCAGCCCTTGGCCAGGACAGCCAGTGCTGGTGGAGGCACAGTCTCTCCGGGCCTCTCGCCAGATCCCCAGCCACCCACGCAGCCGGTGTGCAGCCGCATTCCTCCCTCAACTGCCACCCTCCTGCCCCCTCCCCCTCCATCCTACCACCTGCTCCAAGTGTTGTGCTCTGCTGTGTCCCTGCTGCTCACCATTAACCCTCTCTCAGCGCAGGCAGCACAGATGTGAAGCTAATGGGGCCCAGGAGGGCAGGGAAGGGACACTGGCTGAGTGTCGCTCAGGCCAGGCCATCTTCTGGCTGCTCACCAGTCAGCCAGTGCCCACAGTGGTGCGGGGTGGGGGACGGGGCTTGTCTGCTGCTTTCCCCAGTGACAGCACCCCTAATCCTGCCAGCGAGTACCCAGCCAATGGATGGACTGGGTGAGAGAGTGTGGGTGGCCCAGGGCAACCCCACCCACCCACCAGAGAAAACCAAACTTAAAGCATGGGCCTTCCGTAGGCAAGAGCTCAGGGTCCTTGCCCTTATTTAGGAAGAAAGCAGGTCGCATCCCCTCCAGGCCATGGGGGCAGGGAGGTGGGGGGTGGCTCTGTGCTGTGTCCAGCACCTGGCACTGGCTCATTGTACACAGTCCTGCTTTGGAAGTTGCAACAAGGAAGACAACGAATTGTCCCTCAAGGAGCTGCCGTCCAGCTGGGAGCACAAAGCACATGGAAAAAGCTGGTGTGGAGGAAGGGGGCAGGCACCTGGCTTCCCGGAGGTGGCAGGACTTTCCCTGGGCCTTGAGGAATGAAGAGAAGAGCAGGGAGCAGGCAGCTGAGACTCAGGGCCGGGCTGCGCCGAGGGCGCATTTAGAAGGAGTGGCTGGTTTGGGTTGGTGTGGGAAGCACATACGCAGAGGACAGTGGGTGGAGGAACATCAAGGCTGCTTGGACCAGCACTGTAGGTGTTCTGCAACACCTACATGGCGAGAGGGGAAATGGAGTACACGCGGGGGGGCCCAGGGAACTGAGGGTTCTGAGTTGGGAGCAGTGGAGAGATGCTTGGGGCGAGAGAAGCACCATTTCCTGATTGCTGACTGTGGGCCAGTACCTTCCCAGGTTCTCCAAATGTGCTCTGGGGTTTAACCCTTACAATAGCCCTGTAGGGTAAGTGTTTTTTCTCCCCCATTTCATAGATGAGTAAGCTAAATCTAAATTATTTGCCCAAACCAGCTCGTAACAAGCAAAAGAGTTTCGAAAGGACTCAAGCCCAAGCCTGCTGGACTCCAAAGCCCATGTAGGTCCCCTTCCTCTCCTCGGCTAACACTATGCCATAAATTAACCGCAGTGGTCCCCGGACTGACTTCAGAGGTTCCTCAAACCTTGTAATAATGTGTGCTAAATCCCTTGTGTGTCATCCAAGTCTCGAAAGTTAAGAAGTCCTAAGTGAGCAAGTCAACAGCGCATGTCGTCCCTCCCACTCAAGCTTTTCTCCTCTGCATTTCGTCCACAGGCCTACAAGTCAACACAGAAGTTCTAGGACCAGTGTTCCATAGAGGCGTCCTTGGTAGACCTAAGACTTAGGCTTGAGAGAGAGAAAAAAGGAGTGATGAAAACAGGAAGAGAAAAAGCCTGAAAGAGGAGCTTATGCTGTGGTGGGGAGCGGTGGAGAGGTCATGAGCCTCAGGACCTCTCTCTGCTCTGAGCTGGTGAAGGCATTTCCCCTCCTCCTTCTCCATCACACGCCCGCTGCCTGTGGTGATCTGTCTCTTCTGCAATCACCGTTTTCTCCCTCATATAGGAAGCTGACGCTCCTGGCCCACTCCCAGGAGGGTCTGCCTCTAAGCTGTTTGTCCTGTAGTGGGATGGGTGGCCTGTAACATCTGCACTCTCCACCTGGTCCCTCCTGTGACCAAGAACACAGAAGGAGAGGACACGTGTGTATGTGGGAGTTCCCACCAGTTCGTGCCAGGTGGACCCTCGTTAGCCCAGGCACGCCCATGTGACTGGTGGAACTCACCCGTTTCAGTTTCTCTCTCTGCCTGCCTCTGTGGCTTCTTCCCTGTGTAGATGATCGATCAAGGGCAGAATCCACATTCTGCCTGGCCCGACTTCTTTGTCCTCTCTCTTCTCAAACAGATTCTGCAGCACATTATCTGTGCAGCCCCCATGCGGCCTCAACAGAAACCATTGGCCCTGGACTGGGAGGGCCATGGCAGTGGGCAAAGTATATGGCTGTTCATTGAATTCCAGGCACGTAGTCATGGGAGGCACGTGGCATGGATGTGTCCAGGCCACCATTCCCCTCTCCACCTTCTTGTGGAAAACTCTTCCTCTCTGGTTTCCACACCCTCCGTCCCTCATCTACTTGGTGCAAAGCCCACTGGAGGTGCGGGGTGAGATCCACGGACGGCCAAGGCCTGGCCTCCAGGAACACTTGGTCGGCTGGGCAGGAGCAGCAGGACATGAACTTGGCCCTGACACAGAGCCACTCAGCCGTGCTCTCTCGTGGGTCGGTCGGTGCCGCCCTCCTTGCTCCTGGGGGACTGTCGCCCATGAGCCACGCTTCTCTCCACAGAACGATCTCTTTTCTCTGAGGGACACAGCACACCTCCATTAACAAGTAGCAGAGCCCACGTGTCCACGAAGAGGAAGTCCTGGGATGTCCCCCGGCGCAGGGGGTGGGGTGAGACAGTGCTAAGTATGCTACGGATGGGATCTGGGTGACTCTCCGAGAGTCCCAGCCAGCACAGTGTGTCGCCCCAGCTGCGAATCACTGCTCCGGGGGCTGTCGACCTCCGTGCCCCCCCCCAAAACATTTGATAGCGTAGTGTATACTCAGCTCTACCCTTCCTCCTTTTCCACTCGGCGTGCAGGCGCGTCAGCCTCCTCTAGGGCTGACCTCCTGGGACTTGGCGGTCAGCTTCCATTTTCACTCGTCCTGTGCCCTGTCCTCGCCCTCTTAGCAGCTCCGCTGGCACCCTCCCAGGGACCCGGGGCGCTGGGCTGGGACATGGCAGTGAAGACGTTCAGGGGACTGGGGTCAGAGCCCGGGGCATCTTCAGGCAGTGACTCCTAAAGAGGAAGAATTTGGGAGGTGGGGGCTCTGCCCACCAGGCCGTCTGCCCCCGTACCCCTCCCCCACTCTCCCTCCGGGCAACAGCAGCGTCAGCTGAGTGGCTGTCATGCTCATGCTGTCTGGGCCTAAGACTTCATTGCTCTGTTTACCCCACATCTGATTTGGCCACCAGCCCTCTTGTCTTGTGAGGAGGTGAACACAGAGGCTGTGATTAGCTCTCAGAGTAACACTAATATTTTTCCTCGGCTCTGTTCTGTGGACTGAGTGCCAGGAAAAGCAGCGCTCACTGTCTGCTCATTACGCTCACCTATCAGTCATTCCTACCATGGGACTATTAATGCTGTTTATTGCTATTGGTCACCCAGAGTTAGGGACCTGGCTTCTGCATCAGTCCAGAGGACTGAGCAGGAGAGGGTGAGAGGGACGGTCTGAATGTGCTTCTGGGAGAGGCTGGAAGGACCTGCCAGGAGGGCTTCCTGAGTCGGGTGTGGCCCTCAGAGCTTCTGGGGAGGGGCTCCGTGTGGGCCATGTCCTCTCCTTCTGGCCTGTCTAAACCCTCTGGCTGACAGCTCCTCACCTGCAGGGAGCATCTTCTATCCCCCAGTGAGTCCCCAGCACCTGCACACAGAGGCGACCAGAAAACAGAACCCTATTGGAGAGGCTGGCATCCCATGCCCAACTCTGTTCTCTTGGACCCCAGGACTAGAACCAGAGAGGGACACTAACTCCTTGTCAGTGTGTCACCATCAGCTCCTCACACGTCTGCACGTGCGGGACCTATCTGGAGTCTCTCAACGGTCCTAGGAGGCACAAGTTATTATCCGTCCTTTGCTGCTGCAGACACCAGTTCAGGGGGTTAAGACTATGCCTCCCCAGTGTGGGCTTTGCCTGGAATCCTGAAGCCCTGTGCTATACCCTACAGCAACCTGCTGGTTTCCTCTCCTTCTGGATATTCCCAGGGCCTGGCTCACTGCCTCACTTCATTCAGTTCTTGTTGCCGGTTATCTCAGAGGCCCTCCCAGCCTTTCCTATTTAAAATTACACCCACCCCCACACACGGACCCTCACTATTTCCTCCCTCTGCCTTACTTTTCCTCCTAGCACTCATCATCAGGACATGGCATTCTATTACATGCAGCCTGTATGCATCTGTTTGTCATCACTTCCTCTACTAGGAGGTGAGCCCCAAGAGACGGGCCCTCCTCTCTGTGACGCAGTGCTGTATCCACAGCTCGGGCACATGGCGTGGCTCATGGAAAGAACGCAATAATCAATGAAGGAAAGAATAAATAACGAATGTGTCGACCAGTTGGCCAAGCCGTCTGTGCCCGAATTTTCCCGAGGGCCCTGTCTCGCCTCACCTCCGGTGCCTGACTCACCTTAGAGGGGTCACGCTGGCGACTAAAGGGCATTGGTGGGGCCGGAAGGCGGCGGGGGTGGGGGGGGGAGGGTGATTTAGAGGCAAAGGGCAAGGAGAGAGCTCTTAGCGGAGTCTCCAGGCCGCCCTCTGGTGGTAGAGCATGGCACCCACGAGGACTTTAGGCTCTCGGCGTTAAGAGGGAATTTAGAGATGATGAAAGAAATCCCCTTAAGTGACAGCCCACGGTCACACAGAAAACGGATGGCAGAATAGGGACAGACTCAGATCACAGTCTTATGCTCTCACCACTACACTATCCTGTCTGTCCCCAGCACAGGAGTTGAGATTACGCTGCAAAAGGGAGAGCTGAGTGGCCATACAGTTTGAGGATATTAGGAGGAAAACACCTCGGGAGGCCGATTTGGTTTAATTCAACAAGCTTTTGAGCCAGTGCCAGGCACCCGGAGGGCACTTAATTAAAGAACAGAGGGAGGAAATGTACAGTAAGAGAGATTAGGTTTATACCAAAGCAAGACTTTGGTCAAATGAATTTGAAATGTGCGATTGGCAGAGGAGTTAGACTTCCCTCCTTGGCTCCTACCTCTGGGTGTGCCCCTCTCTAATTCAGCTGTTAGCACACATTGTTGCCACGATTCACATGTTTGTTTCCTCCCTAGACACAGAGCTCCCTGAGGGCAGGGAGGACTGAAACTCCTTCCAGGGACTGTCATCATCGCCCAGCACCCCACACAGTAGATGCTTAATAAATGATTGTCGCTTGGGCAAATGGATGAACAAAGAGCAGACAACCATCGCTTCCACCTGGTCCAAAGACATTATTCGCCCACCCAAAGGCTGAGGGCTGTGCCCGGTGCTTTCTCAAGGTAACTCAGCTTCCATAATTAGATCATACCATGGTACTCGGTCTAGGTTATTTTCTTTCATTGGCCAAGCATTTGACTATCTGACATGTCCGTGGTACTGAGCTATTGTTCTTTAAGTCTGTGATCCTATTCTATTATTTAATCTATGACTCCATGTTGACATAAGATGCCACAGTGTCCCCACCACAGGCACTCCTCAGTGAGGTCAGCGGAGGCAGGTGGGAAAGAATCATCTGAGTGCATAAGTGGTGCCATGGGTTCCCCTGTGCTAACACTCCATACCTTCCAGTCCCACTCAGTCTCCTCCCCAGCTAATAAACACAGCTCGTTTGGGTTCCAATCTGCTGCCTATTAATAGGTATTAAAATCTCCAATGACCTCACGCCTCCCCTTCTCTCTCCCACTCACCCACCTGTTGTGTCAAACTGGGAAAAATTGGTTTGGAACCAAGCAGTCCTGCACCCACTCTTGACTTTGGCACTGTGTTATGTCTCAGACAGGTAACACCTCTCTTAGCAGTAGTTCCCTCATCTGTGAAATGGAGCTAGTAATTTGCTTTATTGAACAGCTTCTGAGCCAGGAACTAGGAGAGAAGTAAGGGATACAAAGACAGACAAGGCACACTCCTGCCTTCAAGAAGCTCATACTTTACAAGGGGAGAAAGACATGAAAACCAACATAATATTGTGGAAATTAAGTAAAACAGTAAGAGCCCTAACTCTTCCTGGGACACATCAGGGTCTCAGTTCCTTTCTCTCACTTTCCCCTTTCCATTTGCAACAAACTTGGGAGCTTGCTGTGGGTCAGTTTGAGGGGGTACAGACTTCTTTCTTCCCTTTGTGGACAAAAAAGGGGTGCTGTAATAAATCATAAATTCCTAACTGGCAGGTCACGGTGGGTAGTCGTGCCCCAGGCCGACTACCCATTAATGAATTCAGCCATTAATCACATTATTTGATGGTTAATTTTCTCTGTCAATTTGACTGGGCTAAGGGATACCCAGAGAGCTGGTAAAACAGTATTTATGGGTGTATCTGTGAGGGTGTTTCTGAAAGAGATTGGGTAGACTGAGCAGAGAAGATCCACCCTCCACAAGTGGACAGGCGGCATCCAGTCTGTGAGGACTGAATAGAACAAGACGGTGGAGAAAGGCGAATTTGCCCTCTGAGCTGGGACATCACCTGCCGCACTCCTGGCCTTTCCACTTGGCCTGGGACCGATTCTGAGGCCTTCAGGCTCACACTGAATGACTGCATTGGTTTTCCTGGGTCTGCAGTTTGTAGAAGGCAGGTCATGCGACTGCCTCAGGCCCTACAATGTTGAGAGCGAATTCCTACAATGAATCTCCATTATTTTGTTCTATTGGTCCTGTTTCTCTGGAGAACACTGACTAACGCATGTATTAAGTGTCCATGAAAGCCAGGCACTGCATTTCATGTCAAGTGTTACACAGATGAACAAAGAGATAGAAAACTGTAGTGGTTAAAATCAGAGACATTGACATATGACAGACTTTAATTCAAACCTCAGTTTTGCCGTTTGTCCCCTGTGTGACCTTGCAGGACGACCTCTCTCGCCTGTTTCTCTTTTCTCCAAAACAGTGATAACAATAGGGTTCTTGTGCAAATTAAGTGAGAACTTAATCTGTTGGGCGTTTGACAACAGTGGCCACACCGCACATCGCAGTGCAAAGGAGCTGCAATGCTTTGTCGCGAACTGTACTTTGTGTCTTAGGTTGGATTCATTAGAAGCAGATCTTGAGACAAAGATTCAAGTAAAAGGGATTATTAAAAAGTGATGAGGGTGAGGAGGAGGGAAGGGGAGTGGGGACATGGACCTGGAAAGGAAGCGGCCAAGCAAAGTCTCATGGAGCGTAGCCTGGACTCAGAGGAACGGGGTAGCCCCATATTTGTCAGTCCATTTAGGCCTGGGTTGGGGGTGCGTCGGGAGGAGTGTAGGGGAGACACATTTCCAGGTGCTTCCAGCACTTTTTGCACCTGGCAAAGTCCTGGCAGCCAACATAGGTGAGCTGCGGTGAGTGACAGCACACTGGGAGTCAGTAGGCACCAAAATGGTGAAAGGGTCTGAGAAGAAATGTGCAGAACAGTCTCTGCCTCCAAGAGCATGGGGCCTAGGAGGCGAGGACAGCCAGGAATGAATCAGTTTCAGGCACAGCTGCATCCAGAACGCTGGGGCACAGGGTAGGGGTGGGGAGCGGAGCATGGAGAAAGGTTTGGCGGAGAGGAAGGACTCGCAGGCAGCTGGGCACAGCACACAGGAGAGCGGTGGCTGGAGCACACGTGCGTGGGAGAGGGGGTCAGGAGGGGTCGCCCCCACCTCCCCGCAGCCTCTCCGCCCACGCCAACGTGTGAAGCCCGGGTCTGCCCCTTCCTAGCTGGTCCTTCGGCCACGCAGCCTGCCGTTAGGCTGCATCCTCCTCCTGGAAGCCTCCCCTGACTAGTCCAGCTCCTGTTTCCTGGGAGATGGGTGGCTTGTTACTGGAAGCAGGTGGAAAGGACAACACGGTTCTCCGGCAGATTCATTTTTGGAGGGGGCGTATATATATTTGTGAAAACTGATCCCCTTAAAACTTGGTCCTGCGCACATGCCCCTGGAACGTTTTCATGTTTCGCCAGGACTTTGCAAACTATAAGCTATTAAAGAATGAGAATTCTTCAAATAGGGGTCCCAGGATGTAAGAAATGTGGGTCTGAATGTCCTTGTAACTCTAAGAGTCAGTCTAACAGTCCCCTTCAGCTGAGCTCCATATCCTGATGCATATGGGGAAGCCAGGAACTCAAATTACTTCCAGATCTCCGTAGGAGTGCGGCTGAGGGGGCCATCTGCATATTCAAAGACCTCATCACTGGCAAAGAAGGAGCCTAGATTCAAAATTAAGAAAACATGGTTTTTATTTTTCCCTTTCATGGAAGCACATCAGTCTCCTGATCGGTCCCAGCCGTCGGCCACCAGGGGGCAGCAGAAAACAGCGAGCGGCCCGCCGGGCCCCAGGAGCTCCAGGGTGGGGAAGAGGAAGTGGGAGGCAGGTACCGGGGAGAGGTGCCCGCTCAGGCGTCAGAAAAAACCAGAGCGGGAAATGTGTGGGCAAAGTATGGATCTCAGGAGGGGACAGAAAAATATTGCGAGTGACACATTCAGGGTTCAGAATACAATTGAAGGAATGAGGGAGAGAATCAAGGAGTTCGGCTACACTGGGAAGAATCCGAGGGGATCAGAAGGTAGAGATGGGCGTGGGTGCTCTCTGCCCCGAGGCCCAGGCTGTCTCTGGAGATGCGGTTATCTGGACTCTTCCCGGGGCGGATGGTCCACCTCAGGGGCAGGCGGCCAGGGGTTTTCTGGAGGCTGGGGTCCTGCTGGCCAGGGGTCGTCAGGCAGGGGAGGATGAGGGGGGTCAGTTCTAGGAGGCTCAGGAGGCCAGACTCCAGATTCAGGCAGGTCTCTCCAGGGACGACTGGGGCCTGGAGGGGGAGGGTCCTCAAAGAGAGGGGGTGCCCCTGGCCAAGGCTTACCAGGGATTGGGGCACCCTGAGGCAGTGTTGGGGAGCCCTCCTCTCCAGCCTCTGTGGGTGGGGGAGAGGGGTGGTCTCCACTGCCCGAGACGCCTATAGAGGAGGAAGGAGAACGGTAAGCGGTGGTGAGGGACAGATCCAGCCCCAGCCCAGCCACAGACCCAGGGAGCGCAGCCCATCTGGGACTGACCGCAGCCTGACCTGACCCCGCAAACAGAGCTCAGAAGTAACTGTCAAAGAGCTCCCCACATATTTGCAAAATACCAAGGTGATCTTAAAATGACATGAAAACGGTCTTGAACCATTAACTTGATCTTTAAACTGAAAGGACCTTCCCCCCAAATAAGCTCCATCCAACTCTGGTTGGGAACAGCCCATTGGCATGGCCGCAATGCTGGTCTGCAGCCCCCAAATGGTCCACACCTTGGTCCCATGTGGCACCCAGCCCCCGCCTCTACAATGACCTCCACCCTCCTTAACAGCCCTCAGCTCCACACATCTGAATTCTAGTCTGAATCGTCACATGGGTCCACAGCCCAGGCAGCAATCACTTATTCTGCACTACACGCAGCTCCCGCACCCCCTGCAGCCCCTTAACTCTTCCCTTCACATGAATCGCCAGCTCCTCCTCCTCCCTGTGTATCCAGTTCACCCCTTCCTTTTTAGTGGGCACCCTCCTCTCACCTTGCCCATTCCCCGTCACCCAAAATTGCACTCCTGGCCTCTGTCCCCAGCTCACCTCCGGTGTACAGGCCAAGGACCAGGATCCCCAGTAGCTTCCAGCTGAGCATCATGGCTCTCTCCTGGTCCCCAAAGCCAGGGGTGGGCTCAGTCTGGATGCCTGGGGAGCCCAAGAGGCTTTATATGGGAGAGGAGGCGGCGAATCTCTGGGGTGGGGCCAGCCCAGTGACAAAAGGAATCAGAACCTAACTCATCATACCCGTTTGGAAGGCCCGGCTGATGTGTAACCTCTGAGGTTGGCGTCCCTCAGCTCAGGACCCAGCCAACACGGCATTGGCATTACCGGTGACCTGGACCTGGGTCACCCCACCCTTGTTGTCATGTCTTCCTCACACACACCCTGCAGCAATCAGCGCCACCTGTCATTGCCATAACCACAGACTTCCAGCTTTCATTCCTCGAAGCCACTGAAGTCAAGGAATGAGAGCAACCAGGCGTGGGGAAGCAGTAGAATTACAGGGCCGTGGCAGGACAATGGGGTGGGGGGCACAGGGGCTGTCAGTCCCTTTGAGCCCTCCTCCTCGGGGCTCAGAACTTCCACTTGCCTCAGGAACCAAGCAGGCTGCTGTGCAGCATATGCCTTCTTCAGGCACACAGAGGGCCTCTGAGCAGTGACAGCCACCCAGGCTGACTGCACGTGAGGAAGGAAATGAGGACATCCTGGTTCTTTCTGCCCACCTCAGACCGGATTCCATCAGTCATGGCCCAGAGGCCCAGGTAGAGGCTGCCTCAGCTCCCTGTCATCCCAGACTTGTCCTCCCTCTGGAATCTCCTCCTGCTCCTCTGGCCTCCTCCCCTGGTCCTTGGCTCCAACTCTGTGCCCACTTCCTTTGGGTCTTAGTTTAAGTCTTGCCTAAGTCTCTCAGGGATCCTACTAGAACTTTCCCTCAGGAAGGACTACTCTGCCTGCAGGTATAATGAACCTCAGAAGTAATGTTCAAAACAGAACCCACTTTCTCCCCAAGTTGTTCCCCACGTGGTCTCTCCGCAGTAAGGGACACCACTGTCCCTCTGTGGCTCACCGCAAAGCCAAACCACTCCCCCGCCATGCGGAAGCTCCCTCTGTCCCAGCCTCCCCCACACCCTCCTAATTGGCCTCTCCATCCTGCCCCACACCCACAACCAGTCCTTTTAAAAATGTAAATCGAATTGTGTGGCTACTTCCCAGTTTAAAAAGTTCTCCGAGGGCTTTCTACCGACTCAGAGTGTCCTGTCTGGCCTCTCGCTGCAGCTCCTCCCTCCCTCTCCCTCCTGGGCTCTGGCCTCTGCGTTTGCCACCCGCCCGCCCCCTGCAGACACTCTCCCACTGGCCGCGCCCTCTGGCTCCGCACCCCTCAGGTCTCAGCACAACATCCCCTCAAAGAAGCTTTTCCTGTCCCCTCACCTGATGCCAATTTCTATCACTTCACTGACGTTTACTCTCGCTTCATAGCACTGGTGTGAAATGCTCGTCTGTCCACTGTGTCCTCCCCCAGAGTGTAAGCGCCCAGGAGCAAGGACCTGCCCATCGAGAGCGAGGGCACCACCTGGCTGATTCCTGTTGAGCGAGTGAATGTTTCATCTTCCTCACTCCTGGCACTGGTCCTCTTCCAGATGGAAAGAGTTTTAAAACAAAAGTGGAGAATAAAGAAAACCTGGAACTTCTCAAAAAACTTCCCAAGCAGCCTAAGAAAGGGGTTTTGAAAAAGAGGAAGATGGGACCACCTCTCACACTTCCCGAGAGGAAGCTGCAGGGAGAAGTCCTTGTATTCCCAGAGCACATGTCCAAACAACAGCTCCTACTGTAGTCATCTTTATTAAAGCCCCAGAATTCAGACATCTAGGTGGATGGTGTCCCCGAGGGCATCTGGATGGGGCAAGGGACTGAGCTGATGCCCCCAAACCCCACTTCTCCACCATTCTCCTGGCCCCCCGGGCCCCCGAGCTCCAGGTTGCTCAACGGCAGATGGGTGCAGGGGCATTCTGGTTGTCTCCTTGAGCTGTATCTTCCTCTTTGGCAATGGCCTCACTCAGGCCCTGCAGGTCATCAAGCAGGACAAAGAGGGATCCTGGGAAAGAAGACCCCAAAAGATAGGAACCATACAAAAGGCTGTCGTGGTTATGTGCAGAGAACAGGGCTGCCACAGGACAGCAGGGTTACGAGGAAGGAGGTTCTCTGGTCCAAGACAGGTGTGGACAAAGGAGGCTGGGGGCCTCCAAGGGTCAGAGAACAATGCACATGCACTCCAGAGTGTCTGGGCAGAGGCTCCTGAAGCCCCATCCGCCCCTTCCCACTTAGACCTTTACCTTTCAGGGGCTCCCTGGTAGAGGGTGCCGCTGCTGGAGATCCGGGTGCTGAAGAACCTGAAGGCCTAGGGCTGAACTCCACAGACTTCGCCTTATCCAGCAGGGAAGGAAGAACTGCCAATAGTCGCTGCTGCTTGTAACGGGAGAGGAGACCCTCCTGCTGCAAGGTGGCCTGGGAAGGAGAGGGTTAAACGCCACCTAGCCCCGGCATGGCCTCCCCTTTTCCACACCTCGAGGCCCCAACCAGCCCCAGGGCCCTTCAGGCCTCCCCACCAGCATGAGGTCCGCGTCCCTCTCCAGCTCCTGCAGGCGCTGGGTCAGCCGCAGCCCCTCCTCCTTCCGGGCCTCATCCTGCAGGCGCCTGAGCTCCTGGTTCCGCTCCTTTTCCCGGGTGGCTTTGCGCTGGATCTGGCGCAGGGAGACCACTAGGGGGAAACCAGGGCACAGAGGGGACAGGTGTGGGGCAGCCCAGAGGCAGCAAGGCACCATGAAAACAAGACTGGACCAATGGGCAGGATGCTGGGTCCCCAGCTGTGATTCTGGGAGGCCACTCTGACCCAGTCTCTTCTGTACAGTGGAGAGGTGGCTGACACTCTAGAATCCCGACTCTGGAAACCCGAACTACCTCCCTCACAGAGTTGCTTAGGGGAAATCTGGATATGGACTGGGTATTAGATTCTCAGTTTCTTAAGGGTGACAATGGAATTGAGGTTATGTAGGAGATCTTCTTTGTGGGAGACGCAGGTCAACAGTCATCTGTTTGTAATTCACTTTAAACCATTCCCCAAAAGTGTATATATATCAATGCGTGTGTGTAGAGAGCAAAGGTGGCAAAAGGTTAAGAGCTGCATCGAGTTAGAGGAGGCATGTGAGTATCAGCACACGATTCTAACTTGTCTAGGTGTTTGTAATTTTTCCTAATAAAAAGCTGGCGATAATCATTGCTGGCACACGTCAGAGGGGCTGCAGGGGCCCCTGCGCTGGTCATTTGATCTGGGTGCTTCCATATGGGTGTGTCTGCCACCTGAGAACTCAGCTGTGCCATTAACTGCATACTTCAAAGAAAGTTTTACAAAAGCTTTTTAAAATGCCCTTGTCTCCGCACTGCTCCCTGGAAGCCCACGTCCACCCCGCAAACCTCACCGGCCTTCGCATGCTCCCTCCGAGCCTCATTCAGTCTCCTTTCTGTTTCCGAGAGCTGTTCCCGCAGCCGGGTTTCCACTTCAGCCACCTTCTCTTGCAGAGCTGGGGTGATGGTGCAGAGGGGTGTGTGGGGGAGATGTGGAGCGTGGTCCCGCCCACCCTCCGAGGCGCCCGTTTCACCGGTTCACCTCCCGCACACCTTGCCCATAGAACTCCTGCTGCTGGGTCAGCTCCTGGCGCAGACTGGTGGCCTCCTCTGTGCTCTCCTGCTGGCCTTGGCGAGCGGCCTCCAGCTGCAGCCCCACACTGGCCAGGGACTCCTGGGTTCGCTGCAGCTCCCGCTCCAGCTGCTGGGCAACCTCACTCAGCTGCTGCCGCTCTGCCTCCCCTGGGAAGGGGTGACTGACACTCACTCGGTCTCTCCACGCCCTAGACCCCAGCTCTTCCCTCCTCTCAGCCCCAGTGCACCCGACTGTGACCCCAGGACCAGGGTACCTTGCGCCCGGGCGCGGCCCACCTCGTGCTGGATGATATGGGCACTCAGCTGCAGTTCTGCATCCAGGCGATTCCGTTCTTCCCGCAGCTGCTCCAACTCAAGGCTCACGTCCACGGTTGGTGGGGGTGGGGGGCAGCTGATGGGGAGAAACAGAGTGGGGGAGGTCACCCAGCTGCCTGGCCCCTAAGCCCCCTCCCTCCTCAGTCCTACTGTTTTGGGTCCCAGCAACTAACACCTTAAAGCCCCACCATCGTCCCCCGAAATTCACCTTTCCTGGCGCAGCTGAGCAAGGGTCAGTTTTCGAGCCATCAGGCCTGGGGGAGAAAAGGCGGCAGCAGCAGGCTGATGAGTGTGCGGAGGAGGAAAGGAGACAGGGGCATAAGGGAAAGTGATGACACATGGACAGATGAGAAGGAAGCAGCAGGATGGGTGTGGGGTGAGGGCCGGGGCTCTCAGGGCACACTGGCAGTCACCCTACCCACCCTGAACGGTGTGGACCTTGCGGACGGCATAGCTGACTCTGCTGCTGAGGCTGGGCAGCCGGGCTGCGGCCCGCTCCACCTCGGCCATGGTGCTCTGGAGCCAGGTCTGGAAGCTGGAGGACGTACAAGGTCATGACCCTTCCACCCCACCTCATTCCCAAAAGGACTTGGCTGCCTTGTAGGGTCAGCTCCCTCTTCCTGTACTGCTATGGATGTGGGGAAAGCAGGCAAGGGGGATCGGAGCGGGGAAGAGAGAAGCGGAAGCCAAGGGTTGGGGCCCCACCTCTGTGCGCTACCAGTAGGGCTGGGCTCCTCAGCCAATAAAAAAAGAAAACCTGAGGGCTTATGCCCTTAGTGACTGCCAGATGAAAATGATCCCGTTGCTCATAAGAAAAGCACAGCTATTCCTGGTCCCTAACCCTACAGTAAGCTTCTCATCTGGGTCCTAGCGATCAGTACCTTTAATAACGGTCCTGCAGGAAAACCATAATGCGGTTCATGGGCCAGACCTAATCTGGACCCAGGTGCCACAACACTGCAAAGGGCTGAGTAAAAACGACTCTGCGGAGCCAACAGGAGTGTTCGGCAGGCTAGCTAATCGCTGGCTGACTTAGACTTGTCCACCTGCAGGCCCCTGGACGCCTCTCCAGGTTTGGGGACTCTCCTGGCACATGTGCCACGTTTGGGGTGTGTGAACTTACGTGCATTTTTCTAAAGAACAAAGCCCATAGCTCCCACCAGCTTTCTAAGGGGGCCCGTGCCCAAACATGGCATGAAATGACTGTGTATCTTTTCAAGCAAGCTTCCAAGCTTATTTTTCACAGCCTGTTTTTTGATAACTATTATGCATCAGAGATCAAAGTTATCCCCTCTGACAAATGAAAATTCCCTGATACCAGTGAAGGTCAGGTGCACGGCTTTATCAGCTAGCTGTGCCCAAAGCAGGACAGAGTGGCTCACAAAAGCCAAGAAGCCTACACAGGTCCCCGGGGGAGGGTCAAGGCAGCATCTAGGGGCCGGGCTGGAACTCCCCGGGGAGTCCAAATCTGAGCAGCCCCTTCTGTGGCTCTCATTAAAGCCATTTTCTGATAAGGTGTCCAAGCCATCTAGACACTCTCTAACAACTGACAACAGACTGAGCTTGGGCTGTTTCACGCCTCCTGTACTTTTTGGCAACAGGTCACTAGCAAGAACCATTTCAGTGGTGTCCTGGCACCGAAGTAAAACCCTGTCCACAGCATATCTTCCTGTTCTCCTGGAGGTAGGATCACGTGGATGGACTGTGTGCAGTGGTTCATCCTAACTAGCCTCTCTAATTCCCTGCGTGTCTGAAATCTTTCATCAATTTTTTTTCACTTCAGTGGATCTTTGTTCTATAGTATGTTTTACTTTCATCACTTTTTAAACTTAAATTAGTCCCCAAGGTACAAATCCAACAGAAGGGGTCGGTGCACAAGGACCCATCCTGCACCACAATTTTGTTAAATCAATTATGTGATCAGTCAACAAGAGCCACGTGGTAACGGTAAGCATTTACAGAGTGCAAGCGACAAGCCAGGCCCTGTGCTAAGTGCTCTGCATGGCCCAGGTGCCCCAATGACCAAGGCTGAGGGGAGATGTTCCCAGCACAGAGAAGCTTGAGTTTCTCCTTAGAGGTCTTTCTAAAGGTTATATAAGGAAACACCTAGAAGCTGGTACAAGAAACACAGGCTTGTAATTGATTAAGAAGGAAATTCATACCTTTTATACAGAATGCCTATAAGCTGGTAAAAGTGTACAGCTTTAAAAATAAATAGATAAAATGTTTTTCCAAGTAATCAGGGCATGCCTGTAAAACTGTAAAGAGAGAAAGAAAAGATCGAGTATCCACACTCCCCATCCTCGAACAACTTTGAAGGTAGGGATCCTCGCAGGTGCTCCATTAGCTCAGGCTGTTCCTGGACCAGACTGCAGCAGGACGTGCTGCCTCAGCTCCAGCCACACACACAGTGGGAGTCCTAACAAATGACCCTGGTGGGAACGTGGAGGGCTGCTCCAGGAAAAACAAGCACAGGAGCTTTTACAGGCGTAATACCTCTGCCCTGCTCCTCCAGTGGCCAGCTTTCCAGCCCGTCTTGCCTGAGTTCTTAAACTCCAAGGTGCCCGGGAGGCTGGGGAAGCCGGAACACTACCCCCACCCTCCCTGCCCTCCCACACCCCCCATCCCTGATACCTGCTGACGGCACTGGCCACGAGCTTCTGCTGCTCCTCAGCCGTGGCTGTCTGCTGCTGCCGCCGGCGCCAGGCCTCCTGGGCACGGCTCAGCTCCATGTGCAGGGCCTAGAAGGGTGCCATGAAGAACAGGGTCCCTCCTCAGCCCAGCCCACAGACCCAGCCCGCTGGGTTTCCCAGCCCGCCACTGTTCTCTGCCCGCCCCTGGCCTCTGCCCGCCTGACACTGACCTTGGCGCCAACACGCTCCACCTCCACCTCTGCGGCTTTGTCCTCCAGGGAGCGCTGCAGGATGGCCTGCTCCTGGCTCTGGGCTACGGCTCTTTCCTGGAGCTCTGCCACCTGGGGGAGGACAGGAGGCAGGGCACTGAGGGACAGGTGCAGAGGTCTCTGAAAGAACACCATGCAGGGAGACCAGAAGCGTGGGTTCCTGAGAATGGAAACCAAGGTTTCCTTCCAGAAGCATGTTCCATGTGCCCACACCTTGAGGAACTGCCCTGTGACCCACAAGGACCTGCACATGCCACCTCCTCCAAGAGGCCGTTCCTGAGCATCCTGCCTGAGGCTGCCCCCCCACCCCCCGCAGTGTCACGTGATCAGTCACCTTTTTCTTCACAGCTCACATAATGACCTGACCTTACCTAACCGTCTGCTTGCCTATTGTGCGTCTGCTCCAGAACCTAAGCTCGTGAGAGCAGGTACTTGTTTTTGTTCAGGGCTATGTTCCCAGCACGTGGTAACCACACAATAGTATTTGTTGAATAAATGCCATCCCTTATGTAAAGAGCAAGTTGGGGTGAAGAACATGGGAAGAAAGGGCGACGGGTGACCTGTCCCTTCAGCTGCTCCACACACACTCTGTGCTCCAGCTCCTGGGCCTTCAGCTGCACCATCAGGGCAAACACCTTCTCCCGCCAGCACTGCAGCAGGGACTGGCACTTCCTGGTGAACTCAGGCTCCAGGGAATCTGAAGGCTGAACCTTTGGGGCGGAGGAGGGGGACAGTGTGGGCTCCTGGGGGAGCAGAGGAAGGAGGCAGCATTTCGCTTTCTCTCTGTGCTGCCCAAGCAGCAGGAGCTGCAGCAAATTCAGGGAAGGAAAGTCCTCCACCCCCCGCCCCCCCCCACACACAGGGAGGCCCGGCCTACCTTCCTGGCCAGCTCCTGCTCCTGCAGGGACAGGATGTGTGTCAGGCTCTGCACGCGCACCTCCAGCAGTCCCGCTGTCTTGCGCAGGCCGGCCCGGTCCTCCTGCAAGTGCTACCAGCAGGAGAGAGGCCTGTTTGCACCCTCAGGGAAAGCTGCTCTCCCCAGGGACCACGCCTCCCCTGGGATCCTGGCCTCCCGCCCCACCCCCACCCCCACACATGCACCCTACACTTTCTCACCTGCACGGTTTCTAGAAGCTCCTGTCGCTCCGACTCCCACGTCTGGCTGTGGACCTCAGGAGGTAATTGTTCCCCCACATATCTCCTTAGATTCTCAACCAAGGTCACCTGAACCTCCAAGTCTTCTTGGGTTTTGCTAGTATTAGGGTGGAAATAGGGTACCATCAGTGGGGCACCCTGGAGACCCGCCCCACCCACCAATCGCTGGGCCCGCCTTGGGGACCCCACACCCCACGTACTTGAGCTGCTTCCGCAGCAGCTCGGCCTCCTTCTGGGCCTCAGCCAGCTCCTTAGCTTCCTCTGCCCTCCGGGTCTCCAGACTACTCAGAGACTTCTCCAAGCCCTCAGCTTTGCTGGTCAGACTGGAAAGAGTCTCCTGGTGAGCCTGTGTCAAGGAGGAGAGCTGCGGAGAGAGAGGGCTCAGCAGGAGCTGGCTCACTCCCACATCCAGGCTTTCTAAATCGGCCCTGCATTGGCCTTGTCCCCTCCCACTTTCGGTGACCTCAGACAGCCCAGCACACACATCACCTGACTGAGCACGGCAAATGGAGACAGTCCCCGGCGCCTTACTCCCCCCATCACTTTCCAATCCATCAGCAGTTCCGGTCAGGTCTCCCCCAAATCATACCTTCACTTCTCTCTACCTCCGCTGCCACCAGCCTGATGTACGCCACCCTCGTCTCAGGCCTGGACGGCAGCAATCTCCTCACCAGGCTTAGAAACCTCCAGTGGCTCACCACGGCATTCCAACAAAACCCAGTCTTTCCCGCAGCCTGCGACGCCCACTGTGCCCTGGCCTCTGCCCACCTGTCTGAGCCCGTCTCCCATCACTCTCCCGCTTACCCAGCTGCTCAGATTCAGGGGTGAGGGGCACACGTCACCTGTCACCTCCGCGGGAAGGCGGCCCTGGGCCTCCAATCCCTACCCACCCCTGCTCCGTCCTGTCGCCTGTTCCTGTCCTTCCAGCACTTACCGTCTGAGATGACCTTACTTCTGTGTGTGCTTACTGTCTGCCACACCCCCTTCAAAAGGAAGTTCTAGGAAGGTAGGAATCTTGTCCTTTTTTTACTGCACCTTGAACAGTGGTAAGGGTGTTGGGGACACTGGAGGGGTCATGGGACGGGGGTGGAGGTGGGTGGAGGGGGGAGGCTGCTGCCCGCATTTCCAGTCTGTCGTCCCGCCCCCTGCTCTATTTCCATACCACAGTCAGAGTCATCTTTTTGGACATAAATCACAAAACTGGTCTTTTGAGATGTAAAATACAAATCTCATCACATCACTTTCCCATTTCACTAGCTGCTGTTCTTCAGATAAAGTTCTACGTGGGCCCTGACGTCCTGCAGTCACACCACCGCCCAGAGCCCTCTCGTCTCCTGCACTCAAGGCTCTCAGGCCCCCTCCTGTCACACGTGCTGGCCACTGTCACACCAGCTCCCACAGCCACCCAACCCGTCTCCTCACCAGCCAGCTCTTATTCTGCATAAATGTCAACTTATCATTAAGCATCTTTCATGAATCTAAAGGCATTTATATTTGTCTTTGACTATCTCCTTTGTCCATTTTTTAACGGACATTTTTTGTGTGTTTCCTTTGTCAGTTTCTAGGCCCACCTTATACAGTGGAGATATCAGCCGCTTCCTGTGATTTGAGCTGTGACTACTCGTATTCCTTTCTGGTTTATCATTTGTCCTTTAATTTTACTTTTATTTTGTCACTCCTAAGTTTAGTATTAGAAAGTCAATGTACCAATCTTTTCTTCAATGGTTCAGAATTTTGATTCACGCGTAAAGACCGTGAGGTTACAGAAGAATTCACCCAGGTTTTCCTTCAGTATCTTTATGGTTTCACTTCTTAACTAGGATAGCCTTCCTTAACTCCCCTACCAGGTTAGGGCTCCCTTGTCCTTCTTCAGGGCACTTCTCCCAATTGCAATTAACTAGGACTAAATCAAGTATGGAATGTGTGTGTCCCCACTAGGCTGTCAGCCCTGCCACAAGGGCAGGGACTCGGGCTGATGTGCTCACTGTGGAGTCCTGGCTCTCATCTCAGGGATGGCAGAGTAAGCTCTGACAAGTGCTTACCGACTGAACAATCTCCCCTTCCCAGCCCACCTCAGGACCCCACTCCTCCACCCCGCTGCCCCTAATGCTCCCAGATGAATCGGGTGGCCAGAGTAAAGTCGGAAGACAGAGTACTCCCTACTGGAAGGGGAAGGAGGGCTTCAGGTGGGGGAGATCACCTGGGTCCTGGGGAAAAGTGCAGTCTGAGTAAGAGCAAACACCCAAGGTCTCCCTCTTTCCAGGTCATGTTTTTTCACCTTCACCAAACGACTTCTCATCACTCCACTGCTTTTCTTTGATTCCTGCTCTCTGCCGGGAAATTACTGCCCAGTTTCCCACTATGAAGCCGAGCTCTTCCCACCCCCACATTCACCTGCTCCTGGTGCAGCCTCTGAATCTCCTCCAGCTCCCGCTGGCTCCCCTCTTCCAGGTTCTTCCGGACAACATCGGCCCCAGCCAAGGCGGCACGCAGGCCCTCCGCCTCAGCTCGGCCGGCCCTCTCCGCCCGTGCCAGAGCCTCCAGCTCCAGGGCCTGGGCCTCCAGCCTCATCTGCTGCTGCAGCGAGGTCTCCCGCAGGACCCGGGCCTCCTCTTCCAGCCGCCGCAGCTCTTGCAGCTGCCAAGAGATCAGCTCAGCCTGCTGGCTCAGGGCCTGTGACCCCTGCCGCTCCACGGACCTGCAAAGACAGGTTAGCACAGGTGAGACCTATCTCTGAGGCTGGGAAGGTGGCCAGGGCATAAATGGAGACAGAAGAGATCCCTCTGCTCCTATGTGAGGAGACGGGGGGATGAAGCTGGGCCGTGGGGATCTCTGCATTCCCAGCACCCTCGTCATCCATGGAGGCCCTACTAAGCATAGAAGGTCCAGTGCCGGGGCTCAAAGGACCTAGACTGGCTGAGATCATGGAACATGGCCTCTGGAGCTACACACAAGGATGTCTTAAACATGAAATGTGCACATCATTAGTGCACACATTCTGAATTAGAGAGGTTGGAAGTACATGCAGAGACTTCTGAATTCTGATTTAAGGGCAAGGTAAAGTCTGAGGGAGATGAGCAGAGAGCGCGCTCACGGCGCTATTGGTGTCACATAAAGTTACAGCTTATAACATGGCTGTTGGCATAGCGCCCTCACTGGGGCCCAGAATCACAGGGTTTTTTTTTTTCTTTAAGCAGGGAACTATAGCCTAGAGAAGTTAAGTGACTGGCCAAAGGACCCCTAGCTGGTGCCAAACGAGGAACAGAGTGTCTCTGTCTCCTGACACCCACTGCAGTGCTCCCCCTTCGTCGTCATGCTCCTTCCTATTTGATGGGGTCCGAGGCAGCGCTGTCTCCAATCCCACGCTAGAGCACAACGGCAGAATGGCATTCCAGTACATTTGGGAAAAGACATACGTGAAACAAGAATAAGAATCTTTACAGACAACACATTGACAAATAGCACAGTGAGCTCCCACAGCCGGTGCTCCATCAGGATGAATCCATCCAGCACAAAAACAGTCTCAGTTTGAACTTCTTCACCTTGCCTTGTATATCATGCTTATTACGATCAGCTGTTGGTCAATCGGTCTCTTCCCTTAGGACTTGAAATTCTTTGATATCAGGATTTCTCCTATTTATTTTTGTTATCCCCATCCCTATCGTCTAGCATGCTGCCTTATTATTATTTATGCATTGCAGGCACCAATAATTGCTTACGGAAAAATGAACAAACTACCAAACTACGGTATGAAATTTCAGTAAGCAAGGGTCTCTGGCAAGCCAGCCTGAGAACACAGTGTGACAGCGGACCCCTACCTGCCTCTCTGCCCTGGTTCCTGCCCATCGCCAGAAACATCCCGTTCCCACATGATCACTTGAGGTTTCTGGTTGTCTGGCCGCCTCTCTGAGACATCTTGATGGGCCAGGGGAATGTCTGAGACCCAGGTGGGAGCCATTCTTGGTTTGGTAGGAAGGGGCCGCGCTTGAAAGTGGGATGGGGGAATGAGCCCAGTGGAACCTGAGGAATCACAAGGACAGAGATGGTCAGTTTCCCAGGAAGAGACAATCACCAGTCCCCTTGCCAGGTCCCACTGACCTGAAGGTCGAAACATCTCCACATTATTTGAAGTCTCTAGATTCTGTGTCCAGCCATCTATGTTCCCCTGGACAACAGGAGAAACAAGGGCACTCCAATTCAATTTTCAGGCCACCTTCCAAAGAGAAAGCCCCTAAAATAACAGTCATTATCCTTAAATAAGAGCCAGGTCCACCAGACTCTAAGCTCCTCTTTTTCTACTTCCCGGAAGTAGGAAATACCCAAAGATCACTTGTTTCACCCAACCTGGTCCCTGATAGAACTGGGGCAATAACCATGAGATGGAGGGAATTTACTGAAACAGGCTAAGAGGGAGCTCTTAGGCTTTACTCAAACTTTTCAGGTCTGGGTAGTGCCTTTACCCTCCTCCTCAGGTTTTTATAGTCTCTGCCATTCTTGGTTGGAGGTGTGTGGTGCCGGGACTGTGAGCCCAGTCTCCAGAGTTCTCTCCATGGCTCAGCAGGCCTTGGGGAAGCCCATCCGGACACCACCAAGCCATGACTCCTGGGCCCTTCCCTATTAAAGCGCTGGCCCAAGCTGACCCCAGATGAATGTGGCCACATGTAGGGCAGGGCGCCTCCCCAGAACCCCTGGGAATCTAGGCAGCCTAGATCCCTTGGCAGAAAAGCCAGCTTCCTGACATCTCATGCAAACCCCTCTAGCAACTTCCTCTTAGTTTCTCTATCCCCTTAACTTCCATTCCTGCCACCCACCCTCCTCTCTTCAGCGTCCTAGAGCACAGCGAGGGCTCTTCAGGGTCTCCCACCCTCCCACCCAAATTCACCCACTTTTCCCTCGATCTAGGATTCCTCCCCCCTCCTTCCCTACATCCTAATCTGCTTTCTCCTTGAATTACACTGCTCCCTCACTCTCACCTTCATCTCTCAGCTCAACAGCCTCCTCTCTTCTCCCTACTCTAGCTGGCATTCAGTCCGTTCCCCCCTAACTCCCCCAGACACCCCTGAGTCTTCACCCCGATATACCCGGAGCTCTAAGGCTATTCTGACCCCCTTATCTGTTCCTTTACCCGGCGCCTGTACCCCCTCCTCCCCTATGGGACCCTGATCCCAACCCAAACCCCTTCTCAACCCCTTCCCACCCCCAACTGACTCTTCCCGAAAGCCCCCTCACCCAGCACGAGAACCCCCTTTGCCCTTTCGCCACGCCCCCAACTCCTTGCTGCGGCGCTGGTCCCGCCCCTGACCGCGCTTGCGCAGAGTGGACCCATTGGCGGGCCGCTCAAAAACCGGAAGTGGGGGGGCGGGGAAGAGATACACGCAGGCGCAGGAGTGTCTAAAGCCCTGCCCAATTACCACGTTGGGGCACCTCCGCGCCCTGGCGGCGCCTCCTAACTCCCGGAACCCGGGAAAACTTGTGAACTAATCAGAAAAAGTGGTAGGCGGGACATCGGGGGAGCCTGCCAGCGCCCCGCCCAATGGAACGGAGGAGGGCATAGGGGCTGGCCAATCAGGAACGGTACGGGGGAGGGGCGGGCTCGCTGGCGCGAAATTCGGACCGGGGAATTCCGAAGGCGGGGTCGGAGCTGCCCGCGCGCGTAGGCCGCTCCCCTCCTGGCCCGGCTTCCTCGCTGTCAAACAGCAAGCAGGAGCGGCAGCTCAGGCCGGAGCCCGAGGGGTCCCGGAACGCTGCACAGGCTGGCACTGCCGGAGAGGAGACCACTTCGAGACTGCACCGCGCGGTAGATCCGAAACGGAGCTGGGGCGGGGAGGCAAAAGGCTGGGTTTGCCTTGCATGATCTCGGGGAGCTCTTTCCTTTGTTATTATCTCACCCGAAAAAGCCGGGAAGCAGGGATTTAGATCCACTTTGCGAAAGAACGTAGGGACCCGTTTTCACTGCCTTTTGGGAGGGGGTGACAGTGGAATCACTTTCCACTGGGGTTCAAGCTAACTAGTTATGTGCGAGGGGTTGGCCAGAAAAGAGAGGCGCGGGCGAGCAGGAGGGCTGGCTACTCTATTTGGATAAGCAAGTCTGACAGGAAGAAGCTTCTTTTCCCCAAATTATATCGAGGCGACAAGTTAGTATTGCACAGAAGTAGGACGCCCCCATACACACCTACAGTTCCCAGTTCCCCAGAAGCTGCCGAATGTATGTTACCTTGCACAGATTGAAGGCTTTCCGAATATTTTGCAGACTGAGGATCGGTTCATCTAAAGTACCATAGGACGTGTTCGTTTTTGCACTGCACCGGGACCTTCCCAGAATTTTCAGTTCAAAGCTGCTTGACAGCCAGTTTTGCATCACGTGCTTAGGATCCTTGGACTGAATTTGCACTGCTCAGGGGGTGTGCTCAAAGTTGAAATTGCACAAATCATAGCTCAAGTTTGCATCAGACGGAAAGCGAACTTGGGCCACCGTGCATGGCTCAGGAGTGGGGAAGGTGATGGATTCCTGAAGTGGAAGAGGTGGGGCCGAGGGGGCGCCGCCCATGCTGCCCTGCTTTCAGCTGCTGCGCGTCGGAGGCGGCAGGGGCGGTGATCTCTACACCTTCCACCCCCCAAGCGGCGCTGGATGCACCTATCGCTTGGGCCACAGGGCTGACCTGTGTGATGTGGCCCTGAAGCCCCAACAGGAGCCCGGCCTGATCTCTGGAGTCCACGCGGAGCTGCACGCCGAGCGCCAGGGTGATGCCTGGAGGGTCAGCCTGGAGGACTGCAGCAGCCAAGGTGAGCAGTGAGCCGTTCTGGGCCGGGATGATGAAGGGGCTCCCCAGGGACCCTGCCTGCTTCCCAAGCGCCCTGTCAGGTTGGATGGATGGTTGTAGTCCAGACCTCTTGTCTTCTCACCCAAAGTGTGCAATGTCAGCAGCTCTCTGCCCGGCTGACTCTTGGTGGCCCCTGTTTAGCTCATACAGGGGCTGGGAGGTAGAGCCAGAGCCTGGGCAGCAGGGAAATATCACAGTGGGGATGTTCTGGGGCCAAGCTCAGGCCTGACTCAGTTTCCAGATTTGCTGAGGTGCCTTGTTCCTGTCTTAAGGCAGTTAGGATGCTGAACTGTTTTAATGATATGGGCATGTGTCTTACTCCCTGACTCGGAGGTGGTCACAGCCAACCTCAAAAAGCCTGGGCTCACATCTGAGTTCTGCCACTGGCCCCAGGTGAAAACTCAGGCCTGTCACTTCATTTCTCTGAATCTTAGTTTCCTCTTAGGTAAAGTGGAAGCTTTGTAAGGTCTGTTTGGGGAGTGTGGTGGGGATTAGGTAACTATAGTAGCCGATATTCATTTAGCGCTTACTATTGAACCAGGCACCGTTTTAAATGCATTGACTGTGGACGAGCATTAACATCAGCCCCGTTTTAGACAAGGAAAATGAGGCACAGAGGGTAACTTCTCCAGGGTCATGAAGTGGGCAAGTGGTGCAGTCAGGATTCAGACCCAGTCTGAGCTCCGCTGAATGAGCTGGGAGACAGTGAGCACGTCAGAACTGGACTTCAGTGGAGTGAGGGAAGGGGTCTGTTCCCTCCTTGTCCTGTGGGAGGGCATAAGAAGTACACTTGTTCCCAGCTCAGAAAGAGCTTAACATCTGATGTCACCTGCTGAGGGACTTAGAATGTGAGAATTTGATGACAGGTGCCATATTCTTCCTCACGCTCCCCAGAAAATCAGACAGGACCAGATTTCTCTACTCCTGACTCTGGTCATGTTTTTGTCATTCTCTGTATCTGTCTGGTGCCCGTCATCAACAGGGACTTTGGTCAATAATGTCCGACTCCCAAGGGGTCACAAGCTGCAGTTGAGTGATGGTGACCTTCTGACCTTCGGCCCTGAAGGGCCCCCAGGAACCAGCCCCTCGGAGTTCTACTTCATGTTTCAGCAAGTCCATGTCAAACCTCAAGATTTTGCTGCCATTACCGTCCCACGGTCTAGGGAAGAGGGACCAGGAGCTGGTTTCTGGCCCATGCTGCCCCCACAGGGGGCTCCACAGCGCCCCCTCGGCACCCTGGCCTCAGCCCCGAGAGCCACGCTGATCCTCAACTCCATTGGCAGCCTCAGCAAGCTCCAGCCCCAGCCCTTCACCTTCTCACGGACTGGGGGTGGGCCACAGAGCCGGCCTGCTCCCATTCCCCCTGGGGCAGTGGAGACCGCCCCTTCTGCCCCACCCCCAAGAAATCGGAGGAAATCGGCTCACCGAGTGTTGGCAGAATTGGATGATGAGAGAGAGGCTCCTGAGAGCCCCCCACTAGTCCTTAGAGAGCCCAGGAAAAAACTCCGAGTAGACAAAACCCCTCTGACATCTAGTGGGTAAGTGGAGAGATCGTTTTCTCAATGTTTCACTGCCTTTTGATTCCTTTTTAGAGCCTCAGGTTGGGAGGTGGCCCTCTGCTTGGGGTGGGGGGTAGGAGGTGGACAGAGAACAGATGTTGGAATGGCAAGACCTGGTTTAGCTCCTAACCAGGTTCACCATTAGTCTAGGGAGTCTACATAGGTTCAGGTATCATCCAGGGTAAAGTACTAGGCTTCTACAGGTTTCCAGTGACCCTGGTTTTTCTCACTTTCTTTAGAAATCGTCATGGGCGTCCTCCGAAGTACCCAGTGAGCACCATGACTGCCCCTGCTGCTGGGGCCGGGGAGCCCTGTGCAGCCCCTTGTTGCTTCCTGCCCCAAGAAGAGACAGTGGCCTGGGTTCAGTGTGATGGTTGTGACGTCTGGTTCCACGTGGCCTGTGTTGGCTGCAGTATCCAGGCTGCCAGGGAGGCTGACTTCCGGTGCCCAGGGTGTCATGCGACTGTCCAGACCTAAGGCCCTCCACCAAGGGGCCAGACAGCTGGCACCTCCAGGCCATGGGTGGACACGAGGGAATACCAGTGGGTTCTAAGAACTGCTTTCTCTTGCCTGCCCAGGAGGGAATGCCCACAGTGCTGGGGTCCATTGCTATGGGTCTAGAACAGGCCCTCATGGCCAACGTGACAGAAGAGATGGTTTCCTGCCAAAGATAACACTGCCTGCAGGAAGTTGCCAGTGAGCTGGAAATTCCCAGGTCCTGGCTGCCATTCACACTAGAATGTCTGTGACCAGAGCTCTGGTCAATTGCAGAGACCATGCCTGGGAAGATGTAAGCCCCAGACACTAACAAGTGAGTTCTCAACATTCTTGGATGGCATCACCTGAGGCATTCTGGGGGAAACCTAGAGCACTGCCCCCAAACTTCCTTATATTGTGGGGAGTCCTATTGCTGACCCTGTTTGTAGCCTGGCTTTTCAGAGGTTTGCTTTCATTTCCAAATAAAGAGTAGCTTCATTCACTGCCATTTATTCTTTTTGTGGGTCTCATACTCATGCTTTCCAATTCTTGGGAGAATGGCCTTGGGAAGGTTTGCAGAACATGAGTTCTTAAGGGCCTGGGAGATGAGCAGAAAAGGCAGAGAAATACAAACCCGTTCACTGGGGAGATGCACATAGGTGGGATGAGCTGGAGATGGGAGATGGGAAAAAAGGAACCCAGGTAAGAAGTCTTCTCCTTTAAAGGAAAACAGACCCAATGCCATTAAAATAAGGGAGCTGGGGTTTGGTCAGTTTCATGTAGATGGCAGAACTGTTACAAGCTTCACTTGTACAGACACACCTCAGAGACATTGCATGTTCAGACCACTGCACTAACGGGAGCCATAATCTTTACTGGTGGAGGGCCTTGCCTTTGACTTGTAGAAAATGCAACATCTGTGAAGCGCAACAAAACAAGGGTGCTAGTGCTGCCAGGGAAGAGAAGAGCTGGTCAACCAGCCAGAGCAGACCCTGGCCTGGTCCCGTGTGCATCAACCTAACCCATGCACGGTTCACTGGTTTCCTTCTGTGACCCTTACACCAAGCCAAGGTACCGTCAAAGCAGTGTTTCTGTTCTTTCTAGGAAAGGCCTTATCTTGGTAGTCTATTGCAACCTGCATGTCTACCCTCTCTACTCCTACCTACTTACCAACCCAAGTGTTTCCACATCGAGGAAACAGCTCTGGAACCAGGACTAAAGTGTGGGGCCTGCTGAGTCATTCATGGCCAGGGTAGGCAGAAACCTTAAAGGGAAACCAAATGAACCCTGGTGTCAGGACAGCACAAGGTGGCGTTTCTGGCTGGGGTCACTGGACATGCAGAGGTAAGAATCTAAAGACTCGATTTCTTAGCAGGACAACCCCAAGGACTTCCAGTGTACGGTGGGGAAAGCAGAGCCAGCTCCTGGTAGGGAATGGCTACATAACAACATCTTGGGCTGAAATAAGGGTGCAAATTCCCTGGGACCCATGTCATGAGCGCCTAAGAACTAGCTCGTGCCTACAAGGACCTTTACAAATAAACATGTTCCAGTCCCACTCTCATTCTGATACTGTGTGACTGAGCAGGTATGGCACTTTGGCTTCAGGGTCGTTTGGGTCTGAGAGCTGTTAATATCACTGCTGGGTATCCCCAGGACCTTCTTCAGTAAGGCAAAAACAAAAGTATCCACCTACTGTGTCCCAGGCTTC
The DNA here is from genome assembly GCF_004115265.2 of Rhinolophus ferrumequinum. NCBI lineage: Eukaryota > Metazoa > Chordata > Mammalia > Chiroptera > Rhinolophidae > Rhinolophus > Rhinolophus ferrumequinum. The sequence goes on from NC_046286.1 coordinate 1,669,943, forward strand.
TTTATTTAAGATCAAAGTGATGAGTGAGTGATGTGGGGATTAAAATCAAGAGCATCATTGAACTTCATCTTCCCTCCAACCAGTTGCTCCAAACTCCCTGCCCCCACACCCTCTGTGTTCCCAATTCCTTAGTGAACGAAGAACTTAACCCCAAAGCCCCAGCACAATCCTCAGGGTTCTCTCCCTGGCTCTCCCCTTTCTGGCAAAGGGCAGGCACCTCAGTTTGAATGCATGGGAGAGCCCAGAGTGGCCACAGACACAGAGGGAAAGGCTTCACCCTCAGGGAAAGGGACTGAGGAGTACAGCGTAGTGAAGTGAGGGCCCGCATAGCCTGGGGTACCAAAATGGGGCCCTGGTGCCAGAGGAAAGGATACTGGTCCCCCTGAGAAAGGAGGCCCAGAAGCCTCAAAATCCTCTCGTTGAGAATAGTCACTGCTTGATCGTTTGCCCTTCTGGCGACGGTTGCAGAACCACACTCGGACCACCTAGGAGTGGAGGACACAAGGGAGAGTGACACTCACTCATAAACTCCAGGAGGTGTGCCTGGTTTTATGAGGTCATTTGGCTCCAAAGCAACAGATCCAGAGTGGCTGGAGGGCAAAAGCCAGAGCTAGGGCAGCGGGCAGGGCCTGGGGAGGAGGACTCGGAGCACGGAGCACGCGGAGGGCACTCACATCCTTCTCAAGCCCGAGCTGCTGGGCGATGTGGCTGATCTGCTGCAGCGTGGGCTTCGGGCACTGCAGGAACATGCTCTCCAGGTTGCCCCTCACTCGGTTCTCGATGCTTGTCCGCTTTCTCTTTCGGGCCTGCACCAGCGTCTCTGCTTTGCATATCTGGGCAGGTGGGGGCGGGGGGGATCAGGGGAGGAGATGGGGAGCAAGCAACAGCACCATGACATCAGGGACTCGAGCAAATTGCTAAGGGGCGTCACCAGAGCCAGATGGTATGAAAAAGAATCCTACAAGGGTAGACCAGTGGCTCTGGACTTGTCCCAGCAGCACTGAGGAATCATCTATCCTCCATCCACTGAGGACTATGGCCCCTAAGGGAGCTGCCAGCTGGGGGTGGGAGCACCGACAGCAGGTTGAGCCACGGAAGGTCCCTATGCGCCCACCGACCCTCACCTCCTGCAGATTCTCGTTGTTGTCAGCTTCCTCCACCCACTTCTGCAGCAGGGGCCGCAGCTTACACATGTTCTTCAAGCTGAGCTGCAGAGCCTCGAAGCGGCAGATGGTTGTCTGGCTGAACACCTTCCCTGGGAAGGCGGGTTGAAAGAGAAGCAACATGTGGCAGCAGGCAGGGACCCAAGACCCAAAATTCACCACCCCTTCCTGCCCTCACAAGGTCCCACCCAGGATTCCACTTCTTCCCAGAGGGAACTCTGGGACCAAGTATCTTCGTCCCTCCCTCTCTACCCTTTTCACGGGTGAGAGCAGAGCATGCCCTGGAAACACCCTCCCCTCATGCCCTTGGTAGGGAGGAAAGGCCAAGTTCAGGAATGTTCCAAGGGGAGATGTGGTCCCTGGGTTCTGTGGGTCAGAGCATGCTGCCGGGGACCCACCAAAGAGAACCCCCAGGGTGAGCCCCACGTCGGCCTGGGTGTACCCCAGGGTGATCCTCTTCTGCTTCAGGAGCTTGGCAAACTGCTCGAGGTCTTTCTGCAGAGCTTTCATGTCCTGAGACAGCATTTAAAAGGCAGAGGACACGTAAGAACACAAACACCAACTGTTGACCCTCTCCCCACCTGGGCCCAAGGGGCGGTCTGCAGGAGTGTCTGCATCCAGCCTGCCCACCTACCATCTAGAAACAACCTATCTACAAACGTCACTCACCCCAGAAGCTGCAGAGCACCATGTGTGATGGAAAGACCAGTCCTGGACTCAATGAGAACACCTGTCAGGTTATGAAGGGAGCTCCTGCCTATTAGCTCATTAACACCAAATCTTTTCGACTGGAGTATTAGCCGTACAGAAATAAAGACCCCTGTGTCTCTCTGCTTCTCATTTCAATATATTTCCCCAGCTTTCTTCCAGGGTCCCACAGACTAAGACACGGCACGCATATCAGAGAAACACTACAAAAAGTTACAGGTGTCATAAGAGGTATGAGTAAAGTGCTTTGTATATAGTTGGTGCTCAGTTTTTTACAACCTCTGATTCTCCCCTATTTTTATATATTTTTTGCAATTTAGAAGCATCCTCGATTAATTCAACAGATTTATGGTACACCTTCTATAAGCCAGCAGCTACACAATGTAGACAAAAAGCCCTAGCCTCACGGAGCTTCCATTCCAATGTGGAGAGACAAATAATTATTATCCAGTATGTGAGTTTGTTAGAAGTACCGTGGGAAAGGTAAAGCAGGGTAGAGGATTACAGAGTACAGCAGAGTAGGACATTATGGGGAAGGGGACAATTTTAAATATGATGAAGAAGGTGAAGTTTGAGCAAAGAGAATGAGCCAAGTGAAAAGGCCCAAGGCGGGCAGCCCTGGAAGCAGCAGGGGGCTGGGTGAGTAGGCTGACTCATGGAAGAGGGAGGGGTGTGATCTCAAGAGGGGCAAGCAGGGCAGAGTAGGTGCTGCACTCACATGATCAGAACTCTCACATTTCAAAATGTGCACTCCAGTTGACACGGTGACAATAGACTGAGGAGGAAGTGAGGGTATAAACCAGGGAGGCAACTGCAGTTATCCAGGCATAGGTGGCGGTGGCCGAGACCAGGGTGGTAGGTAAGTACTGACTGAGGGTATATTACAAAGGTAAACATGGCGGGGTGTCCAAAGGAGTGGATGTAGGATGAGCAGGGAATGCGAACGCCTGAATAGCTGGGCGATGGGTGGATAAGGGGGGACACTCAGGGAGCCATCCCAGCAGGAGACAGAAAAGATAGAGCAGAGTTTGAGGGACTGAGCCCTGGGGCCCTTCAGTGAAGGCCAGTGTCCAAGGGGACCAAAGAGTAGCTAGGTTTTGTGTGGTCCTGGAAGCCTTAGAGAAGGATTTCAAGGGTGCTCAGTTCCATCAAACTCAAGTAGGCTGGCTTCCATTCCCACTTTCTGCTCTGGCAGTGTTTCAAGACTATAAATGTCCTCAGCTGTCCCCATCACAGCTTTTCCAAATCCTATTTTGGGGATTTGAAACAAGGTAAACCCCAGTTCAAATCCTAGCTTTATCATTTAGCAGTTAAGACCCGTGAAATGGGCTAATAATACCTCCCGAGGAGGTTTTGTGATAGTTAATGAGATAATAACGTAGGAACGGAGCACACAGCCAGGCACTTAGGAAATGGACCACAATTGGCAGCCATTATTATTCAAGGCTCAGCAGCCGCCTCCTGCAAAGAGTCTGCGGCGAGTCGGTCGGCTGAAACCAAGCACTCACACCTCCTTCTGTGAGGCCTGAAGGCTTAGTACTTGATCTCTAATTGCTTACACTTGTCTCTTCAGCGGCCTGGAAGATACATCCTTAATAGTCCCCAGCAGGGCTGGATGCAGACGTCTTCAACCCCTCAGCAAAGCCTACATTTGGGGAATAGCCTGGAGATCAATTCCACTTTTTCCCCTTGTTCACAACTTACGGAATAAGGGCTGAACTTGGTACTTGCAGCTCTCTATAAGAGGGCGCCAAGGTATGCACTCTGCTTACGGGTGACTCACAGGCCCAAGGCAGAGGTCAAGGGAAGGCAAGCCCTAATCCTGACGGGAGGCAAACCCACTCCACACGTCCACACACAGCCCAAACAGGAGCTTCTATCAGCAACCAGTCACACCCTCGAATTTCAGAAACAATAACCCCGGGATAAGCACAGTTTTTACCCTCAAGCCACATTTAAGGTCAAGCTCTTGGGTCTGATAAGGATCAAATAATCAAGAAGGATTCAGGGTAGGAGAAGGGGCTCAAACCCAATGTGGGTCTGGTGCTGGACTGGTAATAAATTGAGTGACTGGACCACCGTCAGGCCTAGGAAGTGGAAGGCTACTGTAGGCCAAGGGCCGCAGGGGGAGGAAGCAAGGCCAGCCTGGGCCAGCTTCCGACCCCCCGAGGCCAGCCCTGCCCTCCCCTGAGGTGCTCCCGGAATTCTGGCCTCCAGTTCCCACCTCGCCCTCGCTCTCAGGAGGCTTCAGCGGCCCCACACCGCTCTGGGGTTCCAGGCCGAGGCAGCTGCAGGCCACCACTTCCCCCTCCCTGGCCACTCCCCGGCCCCACTGCACCTCACTCGCCTCCTCCTCAGGGTTTTGCTTGAGTTTCTCCTTGTCCAGCTTCACCGCCCCAGGCGGAGCAGCGCAGGGTTCAGGGGAGGTCCCTTCGGAGCTGCTCTCCACTCCGGCTCCCGCCTCGCCCTCGGGCTGAGGGGTCTCCAGGCCGCCTTGGGGCACCAGCCCCACTCCAACCTGAGGTCCACAGTAGGCCATCCCCCCGCAGAACTCATACGGCGGAGGGCACGAGGGAATCCCCCACACCTCTGCGCCGGGGCCAAGGCCCGGCCCAATTCCTGAGCCGCCGGGAGGGCCCTGGAAGCTCAACCAGGTTCGAGGGTCAACCCAGCCGGGCTCCGGCCCTCCTGGCCCATCGCCTCCACCACCCGGTGGGGGCGAGAAGGCAAAGTCGGAAGCCAGGTGTCCCGCCATGGGGAAGGACGGCGCCCCAAGCCGGGGGCCTGGTAAAAGGAGGGCTCTCCTAGGCGCAGCTCAACACCTCTCTCCCTCCCCAATCCCACCCACTAGCCTTGACCTCTGGCCCCGCCCCCTGGATGGAGGGGAGGAGAGGGTGGTGGGGGTGGGAGAAACTGAGGCGAAGGGTGTTTGCCTGCTGGTGTCGGTGGTGTCTGTGGAAGACGAATGCCAGGGAGTCCCAACTAGGTGCCTCTCCAGGCCCCTGCCCCCAAGGGCCTTGGTGCAGGACTCCATACGGACCTTCTCTTCCAACTTCCAACCGGGCTGCCCGGCCCTGCCTGGGCTCTGCACACCTCAGAGCTGTCTGGGAACTCTCCACACCTCCTCCAGGTTCTTCAGGAGCCGGGTGCTTGACCCCTCTCCAAAGACCCTGGCACCATCTCCTCTCTGGGGCCCATCCAGCCTCTCAGCTCCTCAAATACTGTGTGTGCGCCATATCCCTCAATTCCTCACCAGCCGCCCCTGCAGTCCCCTTCCCCCACCCCCAATCCAGGAACTCAGGCATTCATCCAGAGTACTGGCCAGATTCCGTTACCCCAAAGCTTCAGATGCCTGGTGCCTGTCTGCCCAACCTGATAAATTCTACCCCATCTCAAAGTAGACTGCCAGACAAGGCCTCCCTGAGAGCCCCCTCACGTACTGGACCTGGGTACTGACACCCACTTCCCCTTCTAGGGGCCAGGCTCTGGACTGACTGGGCCAAAGTTCCCAAACCTTTGTCCAGACAGACGGATCAGACACCCCCTCACGGGGCTTCCACTGTGGGACCCACACGTCAGATTCCTCCCCCCCTTTTCAGGGACCCGTATATCTAGTACCTAGTTGGCTGTTCTCCCTCCCCCACTGCCTCATCCCAAGCCTTCAGCCCTAGGCCCTGGGTGGGGAAAGCCAAGAAGGGAGGAGGGAGGAAAAAATCTCTGACTTCAGGTTCAAAGAGGTTTGGGAGGGACTGGGGGAAGGGGACAGGACAATGGCCTTGGCTGGACAATCCAGGTCCCCAGAGGGGGCAGCTCTAACCTTAAACAAGTGCTCAACCCTTAAATGGGCCTGGATGGCTCCCCTGGGGACAGCTTCCTGACCCCCAACCCCCCAGCCCCAATCCCCTCACACAGAATCCCCCTCAGAGTGGCTAAAAGAGCTCCAGGAACCCACCCCAAATCCCTCAAAGACAGCCTCAGACAGGGCCCCCTGCTGGGACCTAGGTATCCTGCCTTCCTTCCTCTGAGGACTCAGGCGTCCAGCCTCACATCCACCCCACCCCCCAAGCCACAGGCCCTGGGACTTGCTTTGTTTGGGGGGGGCGGCTGGCGGAAAGATGCAGAGAAGGTAGAGAGCGATTTGGGGAGGAGGTGCTGGCAGCCTGCCCTAAGCTCTTCCTCTGCGTTTATTTTTCTGGGCCTGTCCTGAGTGTCCTGACAGTTCACACTGCTGGCCTAGTGCTTGATTCTGTTTGCAAGAGAATAGCCCTTGGAATGTGTGTCTGTGAGAGAGGGGTGCCGTTGGTCTGTCTGCTCCCCAAACTTGCCCTAAACGGAGACTCCAGAGTGAATTAGCGGGGAGCTCCCTACAGCTTCGAAGGCCCAAATCCTGAGCCTGGGACACTGACCTCTGCCGGCTTCGGCATCTCTTCATCTCAGCCCTGTCTGGGGTTGTTGGCTGGGGTTGTTGACTCGGACCTGCCTTCTGAGGGGTTGGGTGTCCCAATGGAGGCCCTTCTGGTTGGCTAGCTGTCTTCACTGGTGGTATCTGTGAGGCTTTCGAGCCTGTTTTTTTTCCCGAGTCTGTATCACACAAGTTCCGTTACTGTGCCCATCTGTATGTATTTTTTGGATAACTAACTATATTCATACATTTCAGTACTTCCCGAAGGTCTGTTGGAAGAGCTACAGGGAAGTGGGCCTAGAGCTGTATTCACCTCTAAGCCACTAACTACTCAAAGATAGATTAAGGGACCTGGTGGGGGTGGAGAAACTGCTTTGGAATAGAAGGGGCCCCTCCCCAGCCATTTCCCCTACCCCCAAGAAAGAGCCATCACGGTATCTTTGTCATGCATTTATCTGTTGTCTGCCAAGAAGACGGCCTCCCTGAGGAGGGGGAGAGGTGGGCCGAGAACTTGGCTGAAATTCTCCACTCCCAGGCTCTGAGGCTCTGAGGCTGACCACCCTCTAGGCTCCCGGAAAGCCCTCTCCCCAGGCCAGGCTAGAGCGGTCCTGCTGCCCCTGTCTTCCCAGCGGCTCCTCAAACACCTTCCCCAGTTTTTCCACTCACCACCACCCTCTTGTTTTTTAGATTACAATCTGTAGTTGCTCTAGATGGTGTTTCTGGCCTGGGCAAGAGGCCCATTCCAGAGAGAGAGCCAGAGGAGGGGCGGGTCCCCAGGTCCCGGGCTGGCTTGGCAGGACATCTGAGCCAGGTCAGCCCTGTGCTTGCCTGGTGTCTGACCCAAAACCTTAGAGGTAAGTTAAGTTTGGAGTCCTAGCCGGCCCTCCAGGAATGCTGTGGGCTGACTGAGGCTGAGATGTGCTCCCCTCCCACTCCCCACCCTCCTGTTAAGCCTGCAGGGCAGGGGGCTTCACTTCTGCCTGGAGCACTCTCTGCCCAATGTTGCTGGCTTGGAGGAGACTAGAAGGGGGGTTGAGTCAGTCATCAGACCTGGCTCTCCTTGACTCTCCTGGTCTTAGAGTCACTAAAAACCTCAGATGCCCAAATCCAACCTAGGACGGGGCTCACAAACCTCTCCACATACTTTATTGTACTGCAGTGTCAAGGCCCTTCACAGAGACAAATGCAAGTACATACCTACTTGCAGAGTACCACCTGGAGACTGGGGAGGAGAGCAGCTGAGGTCCATTACTCCCCGGCGCGTCTGGCTGCATGGCTGCCAAGAAGGGTACTGGGGGCCTTGTTGCTGTCAGCCCAGCCATCCCCTCATTGGGGCATGGGGGTGCTGTTTGGGTGGGAAAACCAGCTGAAAGTGACAGACTAGTAAGCATGTCCCTAGATAGACAGGGAGGTCCCTGGTGGAATAAACAAAGACAGCCATACCCTAAAACTCCAGGTTTTGAAATTACTCCTTCACTCCAGGACAAAATGTAATAACTCCTTGAGGTTAAGGCTCAGATGGAAACCAAAAGAGATTTGCTCTAGACCAGGGTACCAAACCACTTGTTTTGATTTCTGGGTTCTGTCAACCTGAAGGCAGAAGAAAGAAAGGTTCAAGCTGTGGACCTTTCATTTGATGTGAACTCCAAGAAGGAATTTATCCTCTGAGAGGGACTCCCCATGGTCAACTGAGGACCCCAATTTTATGAATAATAAGAGCCTAGCGTCCATCAGCTGCTGGGCTCCTCATGTATTCTGTGTACTGGGAAGAACCTCAGACTGAATTCGGCTTCCACACCACTGCGGGGAAACCTGGGTTTCATCTTTTTTTTTTTCCCCCTTTCTTCCGCCTCCGCCCGCCCCCTCCGACTCCAGTTCCAGCCACTGTTTCTCAGTCTAGGTGTGTAGGACACAGCTCCCTGGCCCATGCTGGTATTAGGAGCCTTGTGCTCCCCCCCTTCCTTCCCCCCCCACCCCCCCCTGCTGAGGCAGTCGGTCGTAGATCAGACACTCACAGCAGCTCATGGCAGCTCTCGCCGGCTGCCAGCCACTCACACTGGGTGCCTGCCACTCACGGCAGCACACAGTAGCCCACGCCAACCTCAGTCTGCTCAGGGCAGCCCAGCTATAGGGAGAGCTGTTGTTTACAATCTTAGCTGTAGAGGGCGCAGCTCACTGGCCCACGAGGGAATCTAACGGGTGAACTCAGCATTAGGAGCAGGGCGCTCCAACCACCTGAGCCACCGGGAAGGCCCGGGGTTTCATCTTTCGACCAATAGACTGAGACCTGCCCCTGCAGATCACAACTGCATTAATTATATCTTCATTTGCCTCTAAACCGACCAATCAAAACTGCATGATTTAGACAAATCAGAACTGTCCAATTTGGAAACCTCATTTACATGAAACGGACCAAAATGGGAACTGTGGGCAGGAAAATTTTCTATAAAAAATGACCTCCCCTTTGTCTTTGTGGAGCATAATTTAGGTTGCTGTCTGAATCTGTGTCTTGGAGCTGCATCTCTTTTTCTCAAATAAATGCTTTTACTTATAGTCTAAAATTACTCTTGGTCAACAAGCTTCCGCCCACTCTCGATGGTTATCTTCCTTTCTCCATTTACACATATTCCATTGCTTACTATAAACCATCCCCCTCTTCTCAACAGTTGACCTTCTGGTTTCTCCCAAGAGGTCTGCAAACTGAAGTCTTCTTTTCCCAAATCTACACTCTTACAGCAAATAGTGGAGTCAGCTCTCTGGTTGTAGTTTGCAGGGAGACAGAGGCGAGAGATGTGGGTGGGGAAGCCAGAAGGGGAGAAGCGTCAGGAATAAATCGAGGGTCTGTAGAGCAGGTTCCCGGCCTGCCTCTGCCCCCTAGCGGATATACTCCCTCTTCTGTGCCTGAGTGCCTCACCTAATCTAGAGGAATTGGACGACGTGAACCTCAGCTTCCTTCCAGCCCAGCAGCTGCCCCCTCCATGCACCGTCGCACCTGCCCTCACCACTTACGTGACATGGGAGTATAGATCTCTGCACACCTTAAAGAGAAATTGGGGTTGAGGGGTGGGAGAGGAGGGACTCAGTGAGGTGCTGTCACAGGCCTTCCCCCCACCCTCACACACACCCCCAAACCCACACCCATTTCTTACCTCCAAGCAGCCTTCCTAGGAAATCTGGCAGGTTTCCCCCCTTAAAGTTTGGTCAAAATATGTATGAAGAGAGTGGGAGGCCAGTTTCATATGGTTTTCAGTGCCTAGGACTTTACAAGAAACATACTTCAGGGAGTAAAACTTCTCATGGAAAATGGTGTGTGTGTGTGACGGGAAGGAGATGACCAGGCCAAAGCCTAGAGAGGAATAAGAATGCTAACTACTCCCTCTTTCATATTCCCTCTGTTGCTCTAAATCTGCACTCTGGGGGCCTCAGCCTTGCAGAGAGAGGGATACCAGGTGACCCTCAGAGTCACTTCCATGCCTGCGGTCCTGCCCTTCTCCCCCTTCTCCCAGAGGAAACTGCCTGCTGCTCCCAGTGACCACTGCAGGAGCCAGGAGCCCACAATAGATCCGGACAGGGGGTGGGTACTTAGAATGGGGAGGCTCTGAAAGGTGAGAGCACATGGGCCACTGACAGACCAGCTGGGCTTCCCCTCCCCCACTTTCCCTGGGCCACTCTGGCGGATCACCTGAGTTCTTATGGAGACCCAGCATTGGCCTGGTGCTCCACCAGACAGGGCAGCCTCTGCTCAAGTCAAAGAGCATCTCAGTGGACTGCTGGCTCTAAGCAGTCTCACCTCCTGGGGTCAAGTGGCTTGAGGTCCCAGGGACTAGGGTTAAAGGATGGCCCATTCCTTAATGAGGTGAGCTGGACCATGGAGGAGAGAAGTGAAGGGCCCCATGTGTGGAGGGGAGATAGCCTCCCCTCCAGGGACTTGGTAGAGTCACACGCACCGAGGGGCTGCTGGGACAGGAAGGAGTGGTGGCAAAGGAGACCTAAGGACTTCCGAGACCAAGGATGCTTGCCACGTCTGGTCTTGCCAAACTGCCATGATCATCCACATGTGGCCAGCTGCCACCAGCATTTACACGCATTCCACAATAACTGTCGTCACACCTGCCCTGAGTGCCCTGGGTGCTAAGCTCTGGGTCAGAGCTTGAATACCAAGTGGAGAAAGGCTGACCAAATACGTGTGAGAGGAGGCAAGCGGAATGGCTAGGCTGGCCAGTCACGGAGCTGTGCTCACACAGGACACAGGTGATGCGATGGAGCTTCTGAGGGTGCTGCCGGGCTGCTCTGCCATCCCTCCCGCCGTGCCCTCCACCTCTCCACCACCCCTGTGATGATTGGTCCACACCTGCACTCGTATGCTGGGCTGGGGACCCACCGCAGCTTCCAGGACTTTCTGGACAGGGCAGATCAGCTCTTGGTCAGGAAGGGTTGCTCCTTTCCCTTCACATCTGCAGTTCTGAGTTTTTTCTGGATTGTTTCTACTGGAGTCGACTCAAGTGTGATGAGAAGGAAGTCCTGGCCATCATAATTCTACTGCCAGTGTCCCCAGCAACTCACAGATCACCAGGGGCTGAAGGTGTGTGACTCTGAAATGCCAAAGTCCCAGAACTCCAAAGTTATAGTAGGAGAGCAAAACAGTGCTTCTCAAGTCCACCCCCACCCACCACCTCCCAGAGTGACTGGAATCCCCTTCTCAGACTGATAAACCCTCACTTCTTCTCCAAGACATACCTTTTCTGTCATGCAAACCCCCATCAGTCATGCTGCACCCCACCCTCTATCCTCTGCCCCAAGGGGCGCCCTCCGGTGTTCCCAGCATGCACTGCTCATGCCTCAGTTAGGGTACTGAGCACACTGGGTCCTTGTGGCTATACACGCCAGCCCACGGAGCCCTCCTGAAAGCAGAGACCCATGTCCTGTGACCAGCATAGCATTATGTTTAAATCCCAGATGTAAAGGCCACTACCGCTGTACTGACTCTCTAAGCCTCACTTTCCTCATCTGGGAATGGGAGATAGCAACAGGCCTTACTCACCTCACAAGCAAAGAGCAACATGAGAGAACGCATGCCATTTTTAATGTAAAAGCTGCCAACAAGAATTCAAAACTAATAGCTGCTATTGTAATGTTTACTACTGGTAACAGCACAACGAACAGCACTTACTAGGCCCTCAGATGTTTGCAAGATGCAAAAAAAAAAGTAGGTTACAAATACACTTTGCTTGCGACCCTGACCAGGTTTCCAGGATTCCTATAACTACTGGTGGGAATGGGGAGGTGGCCGTGGCAGAAAAAGGCCAGTTAGGCCCTGGATTTGAGAAAGTTAGATAGGATTTTTTTTTCACCTGAAAAGAATGTGGGGGGCTCAGAGACAGCAGGGACTCTCTAGTCCTATTCCCTGCCAAGGGAAGGGCGGGACTCTTATAGTTATATCCTACCCTTTCCAGTACCCAATATCCAGCCCTCTGGGCACCACTGGGTTACATACTAGGGTTTGGAGTTGGGGATGAAGCTCCCGGACAGAAGCAGGAGATGGTATCAGCATCTCCATGGAGGGTGCCATATGGGGCGCGCCCAGCATGGTGGCCGCACCGAGCTAACATTCGTTGAATAATAATGAACGCATGACCCCATTTAGGACTGTGTGGACCCTCCCCCACGCCCCCATCACCTTGGCTCTGTTTGTTCTGCTCCATCTTGCTCTTTAGGGTGAAGACAAGGTGCTGGGCTCTGGCCTTCAGTCTGAGGATCAGCTTCTCCTTAGCGCCTGGGTCCCTGGCCTTGGGACCAGGATGCCCGGGGTTCTGCCCACCCGCCCTCTTTGCAGCACCATATGGTCATTCAAGTAGCCTGAGAATTCATAAGGGGCTTGCCCAGGGCCGGGCTGGGAGAGAAGAGAACGGGCTGCTGAGGGAAAAAGAAATGGTGGGAACGGGTTATCTCTAAGAGGCGTCAATACTGGAGATGGTCCCGCAGGCTGCTATGGGCAGGTGAGGCTGCATGAGTATTGTTAGGGCACCAAGAGGGTGGGTAAGGGAGACGGGGAGACAGCAACGGGAGGGGAGCTCCTGTTTCCCCGCGGATCTCATCCCGTCTCATTGTTCTCCCAGCACCTAACTTGCATTCAGCTGTTGTTGCCACTGTGCCCTAATGTCCTGCACTACCTCAAACTCAGCACGTCCAAACTGAGTATGTGCTCTCAGCCCCCACCGTGGAACAAGCTGGGGCTCCTCCTATATTCCTGGTAGGTGGCATCACCATGCAATCTGGCCGCTTACTCAAGTCAGAACCGTGTTGTGGTGTGGGAAATTACCGTGATGCCACAGCAGCCAGACTCCTGGTACAGTTCCCAGTGTCCCAAAGGTCATGGAACAGAAAGGCTCCCAGACCAAATTAAGGTGCCCGAATCACATGGTTTATTCAATAAATGTAAAACCCACAGTGAGGAGCAAGAGGAAAGCGAGGGCGTAGGCTAACGCACGGAGGACTGGGTGGGCGGACGACAGCCGGTGTTCTGGGTTACACAACTGAGGCTTCCTGAATCATGAGGGTCTGAGTTGTTTCGTGTGTTTAGGGTATCACGAGTATTTAGTATCTACTTGGTGCTTCCCTCCCTTTCCACCTCAGTTCACAAAAACACGTTCTACTTACTTACCAATGTCTAACATGTCGCACAGATTACTAATTTACTTATCTATGCGTGATGCTTCTTACGAGTCCATCCATCCCATTTGTGCTCCTGTCCTCTACCGCAGAACTGCCTATTCCCAAACAGTCAGCAGGTGTGGCTCACGTGGGTGCTTATCCTACATGCCACCTCCCTCAGCACCTTCCAGTGTCCAGCACTTAACCAAGTCCTGCCCATTTTTTATTTCCAGTGTCTCCAATCTGGACATTCCTCTCTGCCCTCACCAAACCAACACATAGTATGTCCTGCTTGGATTACAGCCAGAGTCTTTCCAACTGGTCTTCCCTCCTCTGGTCTTCATCACTGACAATCAGTCCTCCTGGATGTCAGAGTGATGTATCCAGAAACACCTGCCTGCATACATTCTGCTGCTCCCTCAAGGTCTCCCTTGTGTCCTCAGGATGACGTCCGAGCTCCTTAGCAGGGTAAACAGGCCCTTCAAAGGCCGACTTTACCCTCATCTCCACCACTCCTCCCTCTCATAAGAGGAATGTTCAAACATCTCTCTACTCCTGCTGCTGTTCCATGTATCACTCTCAAGAAGACTCATTCCCCCCTTCTGCTCCACACACCAACTGCAGTAAACCCTTATCCAGCCTCAAACCATCTACCACGCTGTTGCACGCCTCTATTTCAGAGGTGACCTCTGACTCTTACGTAGAGAATGGGGGGCTGATTCCACGGCACACATTCCCCCTCCCCGCTCCTCTATGCGGTATTTCTCTCATGGGCCATCCCTTTTCTTGTTCAAAGTTAATTCCTTGGCCTCCCTTTGATCTCTCTACCCAGCAGGGAAACCCTGCCATGAATACTGGCTCCTGAGAGAGGTAGGGGGGTAGTGCAGTGCTCCCCAGGCTTGCCAGAGCCTAAGAATCACCTGGGCTGCTTGTTGCCTGTGCCTCTCCCCTCCAGAGCCTGCCACGGAGGTTTGGGTGGGGCCCAAGAATCTATTTTTAACAAGCACCTCATTGATAATTCTTATGAGATGTACTGCCCTGGACAAGGTCTTAATTCTCTGAGCCTTACTTTCCTAATGTATAAGATGAGGAAATAACGCCTATCTTAAGGTAATACCCCCTCCCCCCAAAGCACCTAGTAGGTATCTTAAAACATATTTTTAATCAAACATAGCTGTTATTGGCTCTTTTTTCAGAAATATCTTCCTTTAGACTCACTCCTTCTCCCAAACAAGCTCCTAGAATAAATTGTCCTCTATTTCCTTAGCCCTCACTCATTTTTAATTAACAAAATATTTTACTTGATTTTTCTCTGATAAAAAAAGTAACATCAACTACCTCAGAACAGCATTAGGAAGAAAGTGACAGGCCCTCCCGTCTTCCCAAGATAACCACTGTTATCAGCTTGGTGAATGCTATTCCAGGTTACTTTTCATGAATATAGTAACTGGTTTTCTAAAACAAAAATGAGATTGTACTGTTATGTGACTTTTTTTTTTTACTTAGTAAATATACTTATATGTCTCATCAAATCTTGCTTTTGCCTCTACCTCACCGGACGCTTCCTCATTGCTAAGTCTACCAACTATTTTCAGCCCTTATCTGATGTGTCTCTCAGCAGTTTGTCACGAGGTTTCTCTTCCCCTTGTCACTCTCCTACTTGGGAGCTGACTCCTTCTCGGTCCCGGCCTGGCTCCAGTGCCACAGCAGGGACTATCAGGCTTCTGGGGGACTTCCTCAAGCCCACCCTTTGCTCATTTTACAAGTATTGCTTGGAGAAACCCATTCACCTCTAGCTTCTCTCCATACTCTTGCAGCTCCCATCATTTCTCCTCCACACAGCTGGCTCAAGTGAGCTTTCCTAAACACAAGTAGGATCGTTTTACTGCCCTGCCTGAGATCCTTCACTGAGACCCTCCCCGCTGCCTTCAAAAACACAACTTTTGGGCCTGGCTCCTGTGGGAAATGGGGACCTGCCTAGGATTTGGAAACCAGAAAGACTCAAAAAACAGTGACACCCCTCAGTGACCAACATACTAGCAGTGTGAATTTAGGGAAATCACATAATTTTGAAATCTTCCCTCTCTCATCTGTAACCTGGGAAAATAAGATCCTACCATGGAGGGATATGGCTGACATTCAATAGCTTCACGTTAGCAAATACTCAGAAATAAATGGCAGAGATGAGTCTTCTAACGGTCCACATGCTCTGATTCAGCCTGTACCTTCCCACCCGTCAGGCTTTTGGATCTACCTGTTCCCAGAAGCTGTAAGGAATAGAATATATGAAGGTCTGCCTGGGAACATTTGGGGATGTAAACTCTCACAGTGGCTGGGATACGTGCTTGGCCTTGGAAGGGTTGGCTACCCTGACAAGGACCAAGAAAACAACAGAATAAGGAGCCTGGCCTTCACCTTGGTGCAGGTGGGCGGAGCTCCGATACATCTAATCTCATACCAAGGACTGGCCCCAGCTCCTAGCCAGATCTGAGACCAGTTCCTTGTGTTGCTACACGTATGCTTATTGGCTCCTGGCCACTGTTGTTGGTGAAGTCCTCAAAACCCCAGAAAACCAAGGCAGGCACGGTTGCTCCCCGGGCAGCCTCTGCGGCTGCAAGATATTTCGCCCACGCTGCTGAAGGGCTGGTGCTGCTTCTGCCACTCTAATTGTCTCGGCCCTGGTGGTACGATGAATTGCCTCCTTGCTTGTTAGTGGTATGATGATATATTCCCCTAATCTCTGTCTTGTCTTACTTACTTTCGCTTTGTAATAAAACTCTTTAACCCCTTCATCCCGGCTTGTGGTGGTGTGTCTTGCATATCGGGCCTTGAAATTAAGTCTGTGCACAGCAATCGATAATACTTATCGATACAGAAGCCCACTCTGGCTGTCCAGTTGCGGGGAGTTTTCCCCGCTCTGGTTTTCTATCCAAGACCCTGCTTATATTCCAACATGGAATGTCAGCCACCTCCTCTCAGGTTTTTCTGCACCTCCAGAGGTAGAATTCACTCCCTCCTTTGGGAAGGCCCAATACCGTACTCATTCTACTGTGACAGCCTCTGTAACATCTTATTGCACGAATCCGCTCATTTTTCACCAGACTGACACCCTTTAAGATCAGATTTTATTCATCTTTGTATCCCTCACACCAAGCAGGAAGTAGTCAATCAGTAAGTGGGGGGTGTTGCAAAACTTTATTTGAGACATTTCCTCTCTGTTCCTTTTCTGCTGCAGGACTAAGTGTAGGGGTTAAGCTTAAGGCCCAAGTGTTGGGGAGAGGATTGGGGGTCACCTACTCCGGAGCGTCCACCGGTCTCAGAGGAAACGCGCCCGCCCGCGCCCGGCCTCACCTTCTCTCGGACGAGGCATCCTCCATCTCCCCAGTGCTCTCTGCTGTGCTCCAGGCGGCTCACAAAGGGCCTCAGAAAGGCTCCAGTTTGGTGGAGGGGGAGGTTGGGGTGAAGGGGAAGGGTCTACACAATTGCCACCCGTGCCCCCAAACTCAGCGCCAGCTAGAGGCACCAACACGCCTCCGGCGGTGGACGTGGCGCTCCCGGCCTCAGTTTCCCTGGAAGGCAAGCCTGTCGCTGCTGGGCTGAGGGTCGAGCGTTGTGAGGAGCGGGGGAGGCCGTCAGCAGGCCTGGAAAGCGGCGTGGGCCCCGCACACTCGGCTTCCCGCACTCACTGGCCAGGCTGCAGGAATGAGCCTTCCCGGGCAAGCACCGCAGCGGAACACACGGGAGCGGGGTGCGGGGAGCGGGGTGCGGGGTGCATCGCGCCCTGACCCTGGCCCGGGCCTGCGGGCACGCAGACATCACGGACCGACTTCTCCGCCTGCGTGGCCTGGACCCGCCCTGTGCGCGCAGGGACAGGATTCTGCCCTCCGCTCCCCGACAGAGGTACTTTATAGTCCAGCCGACTTTGGGATCACGTAGGTTGTTCTTTCTCGGTCACCGTGGGATTATGCGTGTTTTTATGTTCGGACTCATCCTCACCAATTAAATATTATGTTTTTAAAAATCCGCTTTCATGTCTGATTTCCTAGCCTCTGACTAGCCCCAACTTCCATTTTCAGTCACAGGATCATTTGAAGATGCACCAGAATTTTTTTGTTTTTATTAAAAAATGTGATAAAAAATAACATAAAATTTACCATTTTAACGATTTTTTGTGTACCATTCAGTGGCATTAAATATATGTATTGCTGTGCAACCATCACCAAGAAGCTTTTGATGTGTATAAAACTTAAATTACAAAAAACACTACATGCTTGTTATAGGTGAACAATGAAAAATGTATAACAGAAAAGTTAACAAATTGCAATCTATTTCCACCACCAGGAGGTAGCCACTGGAACAGATTTCTGTGCACCCCATGCGTGTTTCTCTGAGGACTATACAAGCAGATGTACACAGATTTTGAAGGCTTTAAAGTTTGCTCTCACAAAGGTAGGATAATACTGTTTATAATACTCTGAAATTCATAAAAATCCTTTCGTTCATATAGGTTAAACTCCTTTTTAGTAACTGCATAATTGTCCACAGTGTGCATGTAACACAGACTATCATCTTTTCACTGTTGATGGATGTTTGCATTGTTTCCCGTTCAACACTGCAAATAAAGCCACAATAAACATCCTTACATATTCTCAATCTCCAGTTCTGATCTCCATAGGAGATATCCCCCACTGTGGATTGCTGGGTCAGGGATGGTGGGTATTTTCATTAATATTGTCAGATAATGTTCACAAATAGTGGAAGAAGTTCTTTCCAGTCTCCATAGTTTCCATTCTCGAGAATGCCCCTTGCCCTGTGTCTTTGCCAGCTGTCGCTGTTATGGCTAATCAGTTGAATGACATTTCCTAGGTTTGTAGGCCATTTGGATCTGTAATTAAACCTTTTAAAAAGGCTGAAGTGCCAAGTTGATCTCTGCCTCCAGGAGATTTCAGCTGCCTTATTAATTCGGCCAGCGTCAGGGTTAGGGGAAGGGTTAACTCATAGTCTGACTGTGGCCGTGAAGTCCACGGGGAACACCATGGAGTGCAGTCAAGGGATGAGAAAGGTCTGGAAGAAGGATGGACCTTGGAGAAGTGTGGGTGGGCAGTGGTGACCAGCAGAGCCCAAGTATCCTGGGCCAACGTCACTGGGGGCTGGTCTGTTCACCCCACCTGTCTTCCTTGTTCTGGAATGAGCTCACCTATTCCTCCAGAAGACTGAAAGGAATTCAGTCAGAAGGACATTATTTACCTTTGAGTTCCACTAAAGAGAGTTCTGGAACTTGCCAAGCCCTATGTGTCAGCCCTAGGTCCCCTTCCCTGAATTACCCCTGTCCTCCCACTAGGGGCCAGAATGATACCTAATTTTAACACGGAAGGATATTACAATCTGCTCCAGTCTTTGTTCCCACCTAGACAGTAAAGTCTAGGACCTGGGGCTGTCACTCATTTTGTTATCCCCAGAGGCAAGCGCAGTTCTTGGTACACGGCAGGCACTCAGTTGTGAAGTAAGTGGGAGGTGGGAAAGGTGAGTGGTGGCAAGGCAGAGACCCCAGGAGGGGGAGGGTCCAAGGAAGGCAAAGGCAATTTCTTCTGCCTTCCTCCCCTATTCTTCTAGTCTTTCTGGGGAGCGGGAGAGGAAAGGATACCAGCTGGGTGAGAGGGGAAGATTCTAATTGCTTGAGGAGCATGTGGAGGTGGGGAGGGAGCCCATCCACTGTTTTAGTGCAGATCCAGCTCTCCCTGAAAAACATCGCCCCAGCTCATGACCCACTCCAAATCTTCCCCTTCTTAGGAGTCCTGAGGTGGGATATGGAAACGGCAGTCCTGGGTCTCCATCCAGCTTTGCTCCTGACGTCACTTAAACCCTTGACTCTCAGTTGTAGGTGTCTGAAATGGAAAGTTCCTCTTTCAGAGGAATATTGCTAGCATGTTCCTCTGAAATGGGAAGATGCTAGTCATAAGCTCCTGGCAAACGGTATGCGCCACAAAGCAGCGAGCTACTCTCCCCATCAGTTTCTCCCTGTGCCCCCGAAACCTTAATGCCTCCTCTGGCCACATTTCTCTCTGTCTTTTCTGAAATCATACAAATCACAAAAATGTTGGCTTGCAGATAAATATGATCTTAATTCTCACCCTTTGGCTATTTGGTGCTTTACTCTTTTCTCTTAAACCAAATGTGGAAGTGCTGGATATCAGGGCTTTGAGCTCTTTCTGCTTTTCTTCTCTCTGGTCTAGCTTGGGTTCTTGGCAGATGTTTCACATCACTGCTTATGAATCCACCCCGAAAAGTTGTGCAGCCTGTGCATTCTCTCCTTAAGGGCTTAAGCTATGTATAGTTGGTGTGTAATAGAGAGAAAGGAAGTGGGGTGGAGGTCCAAAGAGAGCCCCAAAAGCTTACAAAGCTTACAAAGAAATGATTCATGTGTTTATAGGAATAACAGGGCAGACAGAATATTTGATGTTCAGACTATTAAAAGTTGGGGTGGTCCCTAACTTCAAAAAGTCTACAGTCGAAGGGAAACAGATAAATGTTTTAAAAGATATGCAATAATACAAGGTTACATTCTAAAAAAGATGAAGAAGACACAAAAATTGAGAATTCCAATGTATTTTATTTACTTAACCAGCATCTTACTGATGGGTTTTTGGTTGTTTCATTTTGGCCTTCACAATGCTGTGGTGGATGTCTTCACACATCTTGCCTCTAATGATCTCATTTTTATTATTAACATTCAAAATGTTGTATTATAAACATTTTAAAATTGAGGTATAATTTGCATATAGTGAAATGAACAGATCTTTAGTGAATCCATAGGAGAATTTTAATAAATGCATACAACTATGCATCCCACACCTCTTCTAGATATGGACTGTTTCGGGTGGTAGATGAGGGTAAAAGGGATCAAGTATGTGGTGATGGAAGAACTGACGCTGGATGGTGAACACACAATGTCATATATAGATGATGTAATACAGAATTGTACACCTGAAACCTATGTAACTTTACTAACAATTGTCACCCCAATAAACATTAATAATAATAAAGAAAAGGTACAGATTGTTTCCTTCACCCTAGAAAGTTTCCTTTGCCCCTTTTTATTCACCTCCCCCCCAACAACCACTGATCTGATGACTGTCACCATAGAGTAGTTTGCCTGTTTTTTTTTTTCTTTTTAATAAATTTTATTAGGGAATATTGGGGAGCAGTGTATTTCTCCAGGGCCCATCAGCTCCAAGTCATTGTCCTTCAATCTAGTTGTGGAGGGCGCATCTCAGCTCTAGGTCCAGTTGCTGTTTTCAATCTTTAGTTGCAGGGGGCACAGCCCACCATCCCATGCAGGAGTCAAACCGGCAACCTTGTTGTTGAGAGCTCGTGCTCTAACCAACTGAGCCATCTGGATGCCCAGTTTTGCCTGTTTTAAAATTTCATAAAATGCAACCATAGAGCCTTCTTTGTGCCTGGATGTTTGCATGTGATATAATATCGATGTGTTCTACCCATGTTGTTGCACGTATCAGTACTTCTTCATTTTTATTGCTGAGTAGTATTCCATTGCAATTTTTGGACATTTGGGGGTATTCCTGGTTTTTGGTTATTACAAATAAAGCAACTATGAACATTCATGGTTTTTATGGACATATACCTTCATTTCTCTTGAGTAAATACCCTGAATGTAAATGCTAGTTATAGAGGACGTGTTTAACTTTATTAGAATATACAAAACTAATATCCAAAGTGGTTGTTTTATATTCCTCTGGACAGTGTGAATGAGAGTTGGGGCTGCCCAACACCTTGCCAGCATTTATAGCTATTAAACTTTTTATTTCTAGTTGTTCTAATGAATGCACAGTGGTTTATCATTGTGGTTTTATGTTGCATTTTCCCCTGATGACTATTGATGTTATTGGCCCGCAGCAAATTCCAAAAATAGATTTAGTTTACTTAAATAAACCAGGTGAGGCAATACGTACTTCACCTCCAGTGAGTGGCCCGGCTGTTTGTGTATTTTACTGCATATGGCCCTTGGTGAAAACCGTTGAAAAAAGTTTGGACACCCCTGCTCTAGGATGTGTGCAGGAGTGGAATTACTGCACATCTTTACCACATGATGCTACATGATGCCAAATTGTTCTCCAAAGTGATTGTGTTAATTTACACCACCCCCTACCCTGGCCAAGCTTCTTGGTATATAGTTCTAGTTTTCTACCTACCACACTGGCTGCTCCTTCTTAGTCTCCTTTGTGGGCTCCTTTTGCCCTAAATGTCAGAGGGCTGGAGACCTGTGCCTGAGCTGCTTGCTCTGCTCTTACCGCCTTCCTAATTGCTCTAGTTTCATCCAGTCCCAGAATTCCTCATATCATCCATACACAGACGGCTCCCAAAGGTGTATCTCTACGTATTCTCATAGTTTGAAAAATAGCCTCACCAACCACTTCAGGGATGATGTAGATCACTGCACTGTACACCTGAAGCTGAACACTAATGAATGTCAACTATAATTTTATATATATATATATATATATATATATATATATATATATATATAGTCACAAGAAGCAGAATACAACATTAGGAATAGAGACAGTGGAAATGTAATGGCCGTGTGCGATGTCAGAGGGGTAGTAGATTGGCGGAGGGGGGTTATCACTTTGTGAGGGATATAAATGATAAATGTCTAACTATTACATTGTTTTGTACACCTGAAACTAATAAAAAAAATTAAAAAAAAACTTCACCAAAACAGGAACTTAAATATATTGCAGATAGAATGGCAAGCTGGTAATGTTTTTAGGAAGGGAAATGTAATTTCTGTACAAATTTAAAAAATGCATATACCCAGCAGCCCCACTTCAAGGACTGTGTCCCAAAAAACACTTGTATTAATATACCTCCTGCAAAATGATTGTATTCAAAACTGTATGCGGTAGCATTGATTATAAAAGCACAAAGACGGAAAGAAAGGAAAAAAGAAAGAAAAGAAACCAACAATGTAAATGTCTCTCAGCAGGAGACTGGTTAAGAAGTATCGTCTATCTATACATAAGAGGACCATGAACATTTTTTTTTAAAAAGCGATGTTGTCAGCATTATGACAGAGTGAGGAAACACCATTGTTTCTCCCCTAAAATCTACAAGTTGGACAACTACAACCCAACAAAGATCCCCTGCTCAACACATAAACACACCTGACAGACCCATCCATCGTGACATCTGAAGGGGGCACACGGGAATGAGTAGGGGAGGCAGGAGGGGGTAAAGGACAGGTACGGGGCAGTAGATGCGCATGGCGCCCACGCTGGGTCCAGCGAGAGCAGTAGCGGTAGAGAAGTCGGGCTGCAGCCCTCACTATGGCCTAGAGTTAAGAGCGGCAAAAGCAGCTAGAGTTTGCGGGGAAGCTTTAAACAAAACAGCGGAGCTGACAGCCATTAGTGACAGGGTAGAGCCACGAGATCATGAACTTGTATCCCCTGCCTTGTACCAAAAACAAAAAGACAACAGTAGACATAACTTTCATTCAGATGACTAACTGACACATCAAAGGAAAAAAATCCAATTAACAAATGGGCAGAGGACCTGAATAGACATTTCTCTAAAGAGGACATACAGATGGCCATTAGACATATGAAAAGATGCTTAACGTCACTAATCATCAGAAAAATGCAAATAAAAACCACAATGAGATACCACCTCACCTTGGTCAGAATGGCTATCATCAATAAATCAACAAAGAACAAGTGTTGGCGCGGATGGGGAGAAAAAGGAACCCTGGTGCACTGTTGGTGGAATTGCAAACTGGTGCAGCTATTATGGAAAACAGTATGGAAGTTCCTCAAAACATGAAAAATAGAACTACCTAATGACCAAGCAATTCCAATCCTGATTATCCAATGAAACACAAAACAGTAATTCAAAAAGATATATGCACCCATATGTTCACTGCAGCACTATTTACAATAGCCAAGATGTGGAAACAATCTAAATGTCCATCAATAGACAATTAGATAAAGAAGAGGTGGTACACCAAAAAACTATTAAAACTGATAAATGAATTTAATAAAGTAGCAGGATACAAATTAATATTCAGAAATTGGTTGCATTTTTATATACCAATAATGAACTAGCAGAAAGAGAAATTAAGAAAACAATCACATTTACAATTGCATGAAAAAAAATACTTAGGAAGAAATTTAACCAAGGAAATAAAAGACCTGTACTCAAAAAATTATGACATTGAAGAGAGAAATTTAAGAAGATACAAATAAATGGAAACATATGCCATGCTCATGGATAGGAAGAATTCATATAGTTAAATGTCTATACTACCCAAAGCAACATATAGATTCAATGCAATCCCATCAAAATACTCGTGGCATTTTTACAGAACAAGGACAAATAATCCTAAAATTTATATGGAAACATAAAAGACCCCGAATAGCCAAGGCAATCCTGAGAAATAAGAACAAAGTTGGAGGTATCACAATACCATACTAAAAGGCTATAATAATCAAAACAGCATGATATTGGCATGAAAACAGACACATAGATCAATGGAACAGAATAGAAAGCCCAGGAATAAATCCATGTGTATATGGTTATTTAGTCTATGACAGTCAAAGCAAGAATTTACATTGGGGTAAAGACAGTCTATTTAATAAATGGTGCTGGGAAAACTGGACAGATACATGCAAAAAAATTAAACTGGACCACCTTCGTATGCCCTATAAAAGATTAAACTCAAAATGGATTAAAGACTTAAATGTAAGACCCGAAACCATAAAACTCCTAGAAGAAATATAGGAAGTAAACTTTCAGACATTAACCTTAGTGATATTTTTGCTGATATATCCCCTTGGGCAAGGGAAACAAAAGAAAAAAATAAACAAATGGGACTACATCAAAGTAAAAAGCTTTTTCACAGCAAAGGAAACCATCAACAAAACAAAAAGACATCCTATTGAATGGAAGAAGATATTTGCCAATGATACATCTGATAAGGGGTTAATATCCAAAATTTATTTAAAAATTCATACAACTCAACACCAAAAAAAACAAACAATCCAATTAAAAAATGGGTAGAGGACATGAATAGACATTTCTCTAAAGAGGACATTCAGATAGCCAGTAGACATATGAAAAGATGCTTAACATCACTAATCATCAGAGAAATGCAAATAAAAAACACAATGAGATACTATCTCACTCCTGTCAGAATGGCTATCATCAATAAATGAACAAACAACAAATGTTGGGGAAGATATGCAGAAAAAGGAAACCTGGTAGACTCTTGCAAATTGTTTCAGCCACGATGGAAAACAGTATGGAAGTTCCTCAAAAAATTAAACCTAGAACTACCTCATGACCCAGCAATTCCAATCCTGATGATCCAATGAAATCCAAAAGAGTAATTTGAAACAATATGTTCACTGAACCCCTATGTTCGTTGCAGCACTATTTACAACAGCTAAGATATGGAAACTACTGAAATGCCCATCAATAAATGATTGGATAAATAAATGGTGGTATATACAATAAAATATTACTCTGGCATAATAGAAGAATGAAATCTTACCATTTGCAACATGGATGGACCTAGAAGGTATTATGCTAAGTGAAATAAGTCAGACTGAGAAAGATAAATACCTTCTGATCTCACTTATATGTGGAATCTAAAGAACAGAATAAACAAACAAACAAAACAGAAATAGACTCATAGATACAGACAACAAACTGTTGGTCACTAGATGGGAGGGGAGTTGGGAGAACAGGTGAAAAATGTGAAAGGATTAAGAAGTTCAAATTGGTAGTTACAAAATAGTCACGGGATGTAAAGTTTAGTATGGGAAATATAGTCAATAATATTGTAAAAACTATGTGCAGTGTCAGATGGGCACTAGATTTATCAGAGGGATCACTTCATAAATTATTAATATATAAATGTCGAACCAATACACTGTATACATGAAACGAATATTAAATAATATTGAATGTCAACTATAAAAAATATAGTCACAAGGATATAAAGTATAGCATAGGGAATATAGTCAATAATATTATAATAACTATGTACAGTGTGAGATGGGTAATAGACTTATTTGGGTGATAATTTTGTGAGGTATATAACTGTCTAATCACTGTTATTTTGTACCCCTGAAACTAATAAAAGACAAAACAAAACAGTGATTCATAAAACAAAAGAATATGACTTAGGATATTCTTGTTGAACATTGCAGTTATATTTGAATAGATGTTGTCTGTCATTGCTGATAATTTATATATGAGGTCTGACCATTAAGTTCACAAACCCATCCTAGAATAAGTGTTACATACCTCACTGCTGAATATCACTACAGTCACCTTCAAAGTTCTCCCCTTGGGAAGCTATGCACTGACACCAGCGCCTAGTCCACCCTTCAAAACAATTTTGGAACTCTTTTTCTGGAATGGCCATCAGAGCTGTTGCTGTATTACCCTTGATGTCCTGCATGTCATCAAAATGTCTTCCTTTCAATATTTCTTTATCTTCGGTTAAAGAAAGAAGTCACTGGGGGCCAGATCAGGTGAGTAGGGAGGGTGTTCCAATACAGTTATTTGTTTACTGGCTAAGAACTCCCTCACAGACAGTGTCATGTGAGCTGGTACATTGTCGTGATGCAAGAGCCATGAATTGTTGACGAGAAGTTCAGGTTGTCTAACTTTTTCGCATAGCCTTTTCAGCACTTCCAAATAGTAAACTTGGTTAACTGTTTGTCCAGTTGGTACAAATTCATAATGCATAATCCTTCTGATATCAAAAAAGATTAGCAACATTGTTGAAACAAGTTCGCAAACCTAATTGTCAGAACTTTGTATGTGCAGTCAGATTCAAAGTGAGCTTCAGTTTCCATTTGAGCAGAGTGCTTTTTATAGTGATTGCTAATTTGGCAGGGTTCACTTTTTGGTGGGAGTTCTTTTTTTTTTTTAATTGGGGAATATTGGGGAACATTGTGTTTCTCCAGGGCCCATCAGCTCCAAATCATTGTCCTTCAGTCTAGTCATGGAGGGCGCAGCTGAGCTCCAAGTCCAGTCGCTGTTTTCCATCTTAGTTGCAGGAGGCGCAGTCCACCATCCCATGTGGGAATTGAACAGGCAACCTTGTTCTTGAGAGCGTGCGCTCTAACTGGCTGCTCTAACCAACTGAGCCATCCGGCTGCCCCTCCAGAAGCTCAAAGGCAGCTTGTTGTCTTTAATCTAGTTGTGGAGGGTGCAGCTCACTGGTCCATGTGGGAATCGAACCGGCAATCCTGTTGTTAAGAGTTTGCGCTCTAACAAACTGAGCCAGCGGGCCGTCCCTTGGTGGGAGTTCTTAATAAATTGTTTCTTTAAATTAAAAAATAAAAAGATGACTGACAGACAGAAACAAGAAATTGCAACTTTCCTTGACAATAAGATATTAAACACTTAGTAATAGCATAAAGGTTAAAGGTGGAAGGGCATTAAAAATAACTATACTGCAATATGGTAATGAATAAAAAATGTAAAAAGGGATAATTCTTGACAACAAAATCATAAAAGGACTAAATGGGTACAAGTGAAGGAAGATAAGAGATAATCAGAAGAAACAGGACTCTTGTATGTATGAGATAGTTTACACAAACCTAATGAAAACTACAAACCAATAATCCAGAGCTGAGACACAAAACATAAAAAAAGAGGAAGGCGGGAGGGAGTCATAGAAAATAACCAAACTAAAAGACAGAATCACAAGGGAAAAGAAACAATGGAGATGCTGAGCTACCAGAAAACAAAAGACAAAATGGCTGTAGTAAGTTCTCATATATCAATATTCACCCTAAGTGTACTGAACTCTCCAATCAGAAGGCACAAAGTAGGACTGATTAACAAACATGACCCAGCTATATGTTGTCTGCAGGAGACTCATCTCAGCTCCAAAGGCAAACATAGGCTGAAAGTGAAGAGGAGGAAGATGATACTTCAAACAAATGGCATCGAGATAAAAGCAGGTGTAGCAGTGCTTATATCAGACAAAATACATTTCAAGATAAAAAAGGTAACAGGAAACAAAGATGGATATTTTATAATGATAAAGGGGACAACTCATCAAGAAGACATTATATACATATTAATATATATCTATAATCTATAATCTATAATATATATTATGTAAATATAATGTCTTCTTGATGAGTTGTCCTTTATCACACACACACACACACACACACGGTGCCAAAAAATTGTATAAACATTGTAAGAAAGGAAAAAACTATTAAAATTTTAATACTCAATATATACCAATAACAAAAGATGAATACAAGTCACGTTTGACTTCTGCAACTACAAGAGGTGCTCAGAGTGGTTACCATCAGCATCCAGACACTTCTGATTATGGCAAACTACTGCTTGAGCAACGTTGACCAAATGTCCAGTTGTATACATTTTTTTGGCAACCTGGTATATCTAACCTGGGAGCACCCATATATATAAAGCAATTATTAACAGACTTAAAGAAATAAACTGACAAAAATACAATTATAGTAGGGGACCTGAATATTCCATTGAGAACACTGGACAGATCATCCAGACAGAAAGTCAATAGGGAAATATTAGCCTTAGATGATACTCTAGAGCAAATGCACTTAATTGATATTTTTAGAACTTTCCATTCCAAAATGACAGAATACATACTCATGGAATGTGCACATGGAACATTCTTTTTTTTAAAATTTTATTGGGGAATATTGGGGAACACTGTGTTTCTCAAGGGCCCATCAGCTCCAAGTCATTGTCCTTCAATCAAGTTGTGGAGGGTGCAGCTTAGCTCCAAGTTCAGTTGCCGTTTTCAATCTTTAGTTGCAGGGGGTGCAGCCCACCATCCCATGTGGGAATTGAACAGGCAACCTTGCTGTTGAGAGCTCGCGCTCTAACCAACTGAGCCATCTGGCTGCCCTGCAACATTCTTAAGGACAGACCATATGTTGGGGCACAAAACTAATCACAATAGACTTTAAAAGATTGAAATCGTATCAACCATATTTTCCAACCACAACGGTATGAAACTGGAAATTGACTACATGAATAAAGCTGGAAAAACACAAATATGTGGAGATTAAACAATATGCTACTGAACCACAATTGGGTAAAAGAAGAAATAAAAGAACAGATAAAAAGATACATAGAGACAAATGGAAATGAAAACATGGCTTGACAAAATATTTGGGATGCAGCAAAAGTGGTGCTAAGAGGGAAGATTATAGATCTACAGACCGATCTCAAGAAACAAACAAAAAAATCCCAAATAAGCAATCTAACATTACATCTTAAATAAATAGAAAAAGAGAGCAAATGAAGCCCAAAGTCAGTAGAAGGAATAAAATAATAAAAACCAGAGCAGAAACAAATGAAACAAAGAACAAAAATACAATAGAAAACTTAACAAAACGAAGAGCTGTTTCTTTAAAAATATAAAGAAAATTATGACACCTCTGCCAGGAGTCACTAAGGAAAAGAGAGAACATTCAAGTACATAAAATCAGAACTGAAAGAGTAAACATTACAGTGGACACCACAGAAATACAAAGGATTATACAAGAATACTATGAAGGAGTGCATGCCACCAAAATTTATAACCAGAAATGGACAAATTCTTAGATGTATACAACCTTCCTAGTCTGAATCACGAAGAAGTGAAAAACCTAAGTAGACTGATCACTAGAAAAGAAATTGAAATAGTAATTGAAAATCTCCCCCAAAACCAAAAGTCTAAGGAATTGTTAAAACGTTGTGATACGTGACATGTCCATCCACAGACACGTGTAGGAGGGGGTCCTAGTGAAATGGTTAGTGATGATGGGCAGAGCTCCACTGTAAGAAAGCATTTTCAGGGAGACAGAGAGGAGATGAACAACCTCCTGGTCCTGGAGCGGCTCACTGTCCAACGGGGGGAGTGTAAGATGGTCAGAAGGGTCCAAGGCAGGGCACCTGGGTACCCGCAGGGAGGGTCAACCGTGGGCTGACCAGCGGTTCTGAAACTCACCTGCACAGTGGAGTCACAGGGGAGATTTAAAAGGCAGAAGGCCTGGGCCCAACCCAAGGGAACTGATTTGATGGCTTTGGCCGTGGCCTGGGCCTGTGGAAGAACTCTCCACCTGGTTCTATAAGCAGCCGAGATTGCGGACCACGGGGGACAGGTCCAGAGAGCAGGAGATGTGTGTTGGGGATGAGGCACAGCTGTCAGTAGAAGGAGGCGTCCGGGATGGAGTTATTGTTATTATTAATATTATTACTGAGATGTGGTTCATATATCACATAATTCACCCCTATAAAGTGTACAGGTGGGTGGTGTTTAGTATAACCCCGAGGTTGTGCCACCATCACCACTATCCAGTTGGGATGACACGTTAGTATGTGCAGGTCTGAGGGGTGGGAAGGCAGAGGGGAGAGTAACCCAGAGGAGGGAGAGGCTTAAGCGTGGCTTCCTGGTGGCACGGTCAGGAGATGGAGGAGTCCACTCCACTGCAACCAGGGGACATGTCACTAGAGAAATGGGGGTGATGCCAGACAGCAGGCTGTGGCTGCTGTGGACTCTGATGGTGAAGTTGGGGCAGCTGTGGGTGGTTGGGACATTATGGTTATAAGGGGGACAGCGCAGTGTTTAGGAAGCCTTTGCAGTTTCTAGGCTGAGGTAACCAAAGCCTGGACTAAGGTAATGGCTGTGGGATTGAGACGGGTTGGAGGAGATGAGTGTGAGTCCCTGAGGCGGGAAAGGGGGATGAGAAGGGACAAGGGTGGCGGTGATACTAAGGGGAGCGGGAGAGGCTCGTGTGCCGGCAGAGGTGTAGTGTGTCCTGGTCGACCTGTTGGATTTGAGGGGCAAATGCGCCCAGAGGGGCAGATGTCCTGGGGAAGGTCAGGAATGGGAGTCTGGAGAGACGTGGGGGTTCGGGTGGGTGGGGCGCCCCTCCCTGGGCTTGTGATCCCCCAGGGGACGCTTCCAGGATGTGGCCACGGATGTGACCTGGCTAGATGGTGGTCAGTGGAGCAGAAGGAGGAGATTACAAAGGCTGCAGCGTCTAAGCGAGTTTGGACTCCGAGTGATTCAACTGCGGACGTTGCTTCTGGGGGGCAGCGGTGGCGGAACTCTGCCAACAGGTCTGCACATCTGGTCCCTGGGGGGAGAGAACCGGGCCTGGAAAGAAGCCCCTCCCGGAGCGGGCTGTGAGCTGTGCTGCTCCAGGGCGCGGCGCCCGCTTTGCGGGGAGGGCGGGAGGGCGGCAGTGGTCTGGGTGCCTCTGGGGTTTGCGCCCTAATACTGGGCTGCTCAGAGCCCAGCCACCTAAATTGCCGGTTTTCTCGCTCTGCCCAGGGCTCAGTCTCTGCTCCCGAGGGGACGGCGTCAGGAGTCAGGTGTTTTCGTTAAAAAATGTTAATCAATTTCCGCCGGCGCTTTCCCTGGGGCTCCCCTGATTCCGCCTCCCGTAGACCGGCTGAGGCTGGCGAAGTCTCCCCATGGGGCTGTGCCACATCCCGCTGCCCCTGGTGGGCTCTGCCGTTTGGGCCCCAATGGGTACCACCACTGGTGAGTGGGGTTCATTGGGGTCCTTGCAGGCAGTATCCTGGGGCCTTTCTAGGGGTCCAGGAGGGTTTCGTGAGTGTCTTGGGGACCCGTCTCAGGGGCGGGGCGGCCTGGGTAGTGGGGGCGGGGTACCGGGAAGGGCGGGGACTGAACGAGCCGGTTGCCACAGCTTCAGGACTGCTTTCCAGTCTTTTCAGTTCTCTTTTGGGTCTTGCATCCTCCACCACCTCTCCCTCACCCCCATTTTCTAGCCTCACCTTAATCTCTGTACTATGGTTGGAATTATAGGGGAGAAAAAAGAAATTACCCTCTACCTTTCTGGATTGTCAGCTGAGACGCCTGTAGTAAAGGACAGATTAATAGGAGAAAAACAAGTTATGAACAGGTCAGCCTCGTATCCATGGGAGAGACCCAGGGAAGAACCAGTTACTCCCCCTGGTGGCGCAGAGTTCAGGGTCATATACTGTCTTAATAGCGATGCCGACCTCTTAGGGGAGAGGACGTGATGTTTAGGAAACATCAGTGAGCCCTCAGAAGAACAGATGGGAGATACGATAGTTTATAGCAAAGTTTGGGTGTGTTGTCTCATCTCCTGTGATGAGTCAATCTTCCCTGGTTGATGGAATTCCGGGGTGGGGGTGGGGGATCTGTGACAAGCAAGTTCCTTAGGAAGATCTGTCTTTAGGCAGATAAGGGGGAGATCAGAGAAAGCCTCTCCCCTCATTTGCCGTTTTATAAGGGCATACAGCTCAAAATAATCAATATACCAAAGTGACATATTTTGGGGTGCTGTGTCCTGAACTCCTACCATCATATTTTGGGGTGGCATATTCTGCTAACCATTGCTTTGCCTTCATGCCTTCCATTTCCTTTTGGGACATCTCAGGCCTTCACCGTGGGTCTGGGCTGCCTCCTGGGTTGCTCCTGAGAATGGCACTCAAGGGTTCCCGGAGTCTGAGGCTCAGGCAACACCTCCCACTGCACGCGCGTGTGCGCGCGCGCACGTGTGTGTGTGTGTGTGTGTGTGTGTGTGTCCCCTCTCAGGCCCCCGCGCACTGAGTCAGCAGTGTGTTCTCACCTCTGCTCCCCTCCCAGTTCCTGGGGTACAAAGAATTTCCAGGTGGGCGGTGATCCAGGGCCTCAGCCCCTGGAGTTAGGGGCCTTTTTCTAGTGACCATGAGCTCTCTGGGGAGCAGGCCTGAACCACACACCACACTCCCTGCTGTGTGGGCTTGTGGGGGCTCCTGACCCTCACACTGGGGGGGTAGGGTCTGAAGGCTTCAGGCCAAGGGGTCTTCCTGCAACTTCTCTGCTGTCCCCCCTCCTCCGCCCCTCACTTCACCCTGCCCCACCAGTGCCAGCTCTAATCTTCTAGTGTTCCCTTGTCCCCACACCAGACTCTCTCCTGCCTCCTCCCCTGCCAGCTCATGCGCCCTGGGTCCTCTGCCCTCCCTTCCCCCTGCTGTCCCCTCCTCTCCGCAGTCCTCTGACCATTTCTAGTGTGTCCTCCCCTCCTTCCCCGCACCTTAGGTCCCTTCTCCTCCTCTCATGGGCCTTGGCATCCAAGGAGCCTTCCCCCGCATGGCTCCTACCTCCCCAAACTTCACTAACCCACATTTTCTGGGGGTGCTTTTTGCCCAGTGGGTCTTCCCCCATCCCCACTCCCCTGCACCCTCACCGAGGACAGACCTGGTGCTGACCCATTTGGGCCTTGGCACAGCACAGCCCCTTGCACAGCCCTGTCCCCTGTCCTGGTGCCCATCCCCCACCCCCTCCAGTGCAGCCCCCTGCCCTTGGGCCCTCACCAAGTTCTCATAGCTCACAGAGCCCTCCCGAGGGACCCTTGCAGTCACCTCCCCACACTCACCCAGAGCACCCCACCTCCCCTAACCCTAGTTCTCCCAGCGTCACCCCTGCACCAGGCTCACCCCACCCCTGCCCCCCAATCCCAGGCCCTCAGCACTAGTCTCCCCTGGTGCCTCCTGTTCTTCCCACCTCACCGCCCCTCGCCCCTCGCAGACCTGAAAACTGCTCTTGGTCCATCTGCCCTTTGGCCTTCACCCCTCCCCCACCCCATTGGGCCCTGGACCCCGTGGACTCTCACACCCTACACCATGGATCCAAAATCCTTGTTCACACCACTCGGTCAGCTCTGGCCTTTCCCTGCAGCAGGCAGGCCTTCTCCCAGCACCTCCCCTCCTGGCTGGATGTCTAACCCTGACCTCTGTGGAGGTATGACACCCCCACACACCAAACCACTCTTACCATGTCCGTCCTTCCCCAAGGTGTGAGCTTGGGCAGTTAAGTTCTATTTTCTCTTGCCACCCCCTCCTTTCTAATTGTAAACTACCCTTGGGCACACTGCACTGACTCCTTGAGACCCCTGCCACCTGCCTCTCCCCAGGGGACACTGGCAGGTCCCCCTGCCTCTCCACCGGGGTCTCACCATGTCTCTTCTACTCTGGGCTCAGGCCCACACCTTCACCTCCCCAGGGGGATTGGCCACCCTAAACTTCCTTAGGGCCACACCCTCCCCTGTCCCCCTGCCTCACTGCCACGCCCTCCCCTGTACCCCTGCCTCACTGCCACGCCCTCCCCTGTCCCCCTGGCCTCACTGCCACGCCCTCCCCTGTCTCCCTGCCTCACTGCCACGCCCTCCCCTGTCCCCCTGGCCTCACTGCCACGCCCTCCCCTGTCCCCCTGGCCTCACTGCCACGCCCTCCCCTGTCCCCCTGGCCTCACTGCCACGCCCTCCCCTGTCCTCCTGGCCTCACTGCCACGCCCTCCCCTGTCCCCCTGCCTCACTGCCACGCCCTCCCCTGTCCCCCTGCCTCACTGCCACGCCCTCCCCTGTCCCCCTGCCTCACTGCCACGCCCTCCCCTGTCCCCCTGGCCTCACTGCCACGCCCTCCCCTGTCCCCCTGGCCTCACTGTGGCCTCACTGCCACGCCCTCCCCTGTCCCCCTGCCTCACTGCCACGCCCTCCCCTGTCCCCAGGCCTCACTGCCACGCCCTCCCCTGTCCCCACCTGTCCATAAGGAGCCTTCACCACAAGCAGCAGCCCCTCGCTGTCCCTCTCACCTTCCCGCCTTTGCACCCCAGCAGCTCTGACCATGGGTCCCTCTGATCCTGGCCTGACACTGCCCTTCCCTCCCCTCTGGCAGGACCCCCCCGCCACCCACCTGGGCCTCCTTGCTTCTCCCCTGGCCCCTGCAGGCCAGCCTCTCCTCTTGACCTCCTAGCTGTAACCTTAGGGAGCCTGTGTCCTGGCACCTGTCCTGCCCATTTGCCCATATCCACCCCCTCCTTCCATTCCCCAATACCCTGTCCTTCCTTTCCCCTCCCCTATTTCCCTGCATTGGAAATCCTCAGTCTCGTCCCTTGTACAGGTGTGATTTCTGCCTCCTCAAGACTTGCAGACGCTCAGACAGCATAACTCTTCTGTGAAAACCTGATGTGCAGGTATGTCCAGGAAGCAGTTTCATCTGTGGATTCCTCCCCACCCAGGACCCCGGTCTGCACTAGAGCCTCACGGTGCTGTCCCAGGATTGCACCTGGGGGACACTTGGATGGCCAGCCCTTCCTGCACTATGGCAGGGAGAAAGGCAGGGCGGAGCCCGCGGCGGTGGGCAGAAGCATCCTGGGAGCCGAGACGTGAGACACAGAGAGCAAGGACCTGACAGAGAACGGGAAGGACTTCACAATGACTCTGCAGAAATCATGGCCCTGCAGGTCCAGAAAGGAGGTGAGAGTGGGGCGGGGCAAGAGTGATGTGAGGCTTTTCCAGGAAAGTTCGGGGCGCAGAGCAGGGCCTGTCTCTCCACTGGATTTGGCTGGGGGTGGGGCTGAGGGATGGGGGTCTGTGGATTTCAGCACAGAGGTGACCCTGACTCAGCCAGCACAGGAAGACAGGGAGGAGAGCAGGGAGGGGCCCCTCTGGCTGCAGTTTCTCTCCTGGGTGGGGAAGGCAGAGGGACACAGGGACTGGAGGTGACTGCTGGGTGGGGACAGGCTCGCATTCCTTCCCGGAGACCCTGGGCTGTGAGATCCAGGAAGACACATCACCGAGGGCTTCAGGCATTTCTGTTGTCACGTGAGCTCTTCCTCTCCTGTCGCTGGAAGACCTGTGGGTGGGCAGTGCTCCCAGCCTGGGTCAGACCTCCGTATGGAAACCAGGAAGTCCTGGGATGCAGATGGCTCTCCCAGCAAGGATTCCTGGCCCATGTGCAGGGAGGGCTTTGTGGAAGGGTGTGGAGGTGTCTGGAGTTCTGGACAGGCTCAAGAAGAGAACAGGTATGACCTGGGGCAGGGCCTTCCTCCCCACAGACCCCTAGAGCTCCCCTCCATCCCTCCGGCACACGGAGCCCTCCCTGTACTCTGGGAGGCACGTATGTTCCGATGTGTTGTATGGTGACTGGCCTGTCCTGTTAAAGCCCCTGGATACAGACAGGCAGGTGGGGAGGGGACTGAACTGTCCCTGTGTTATCCAGGGAGGCGGTGGGCCCTCCCACAGAGCACTGAACCGGGGAAGGTGGGTGTCAGGCAGGAGAGGAAGGCCTCAGACTGGGGACTGAAGCCCTGGCTCCCAGCCCACCTGTCATGGAGAGTTCCTCCCAGCCCCCGGCCCAGGAGCCCACCCCGCACAGCCCCGTCTCAGCATCAACATGTGGGTCCAAGAGAGCGAGGCCTCAATCCCAGTCTATGCTGCTGCCCGTCTAACGGACTGGGCCCCAGGGTGCCGAGCAGGCTGAGGAAGGTCTGCGTCAGTGAGGGGTCAGCCAGAGCTGGGGAGGTGGGAGGAGCAGCTGTTCTCCTTAGAGGGAGCGGGGCTTGGCCCCAGCCTCACTGGCTCTGCCCTTTCCTCCCCAGCTCCCCCAGCCGTGATCATGACCCACAGGCAGGCCTTGGAGGTGATGGTCACCCTGATGTGCTGGGCTTTCGGCGTCCCTCCCAGGACATCCCACTGGCCTGGCTTCAGGATGAGGAACCCCTGAGCCAGGACGCTCAGCAGTCTGGGGGAGTCTTGCCTGATGGGAGTGGGACCTTCCAGAGCTGGGTGACCATGAGGGCTCCCCAAGGAGAGGAGCAGAAGTTCACGTGCTACGGGGAACACAGCGGGAACCACAGTGCATACCCTGTGCCCTCTGGTGAGCCTGGGGTGGCCCTGGAGGGGGTACTGACCCTGGCAGGGCCAGGGGCCCGGGTGGGGAGAGGAGAGCAGGCCTGTGGTCTGGGGTGCCTGGGTTATAACAAGGCCCTTTCTCAGGAAAGACCCAGGTCGTCAGAGTCGCTGCCAACCATTCTGGGTGTCGCTGCTGCTGTTGCTATTATTATTGCCATCATTGCGTGTGCCCTTTGGTGTGCAAGGAGAAGACAACCCCAGCTGTGCAGAACCCAGTGAGAAATCTGCACAGTAGGTGGGGAATGGGGGGCTCTGCCGGGCTGTGGGGATGCCTCTCTTCTCCTTCTATGTAGACAGAGGCCTTTTCCCTGCTCACTGGAGTGTAACAGGAGATGCAAGTGGGAGTACATATGAGAGGGAACGGGGGCATGACTCCACAGTTGCCACTTACCTGTGCCCGTGGCCAAGGCCTGAGCCAAGAAAGTTGAATGTTCACCCTGGGCCTCCATGCTGCCAGAAGGTGAGCTCAGGTGATAGCGGGGAAGCGTGGCTCCCACCGCACTCTGATCTGAATCCTTTCTCTCAGCTCAGCAGGTTTGTCTTGATGGACTGTGTTGGGGATCATGTGTTTATCAGCGAGGCCCGAAGGAACTTGGGGCCCAGGGAATGAAAGGGTAGAAGAATATGGGATACCCTGGGGAGATTAGGGAATAGGGGACAGGTGTGTGGAGTGCAGTTTGAGGTCCCTAAGCTGGTTTTGTCTGCCTCCCTTCCACCGAAAGGTGGTGAGGTCTCCACCAGCCAGGATGGACAAGCATAGGCTGGACAACCACGGAAAAGGGACCTACGTTCACTTCCTGGATGTGTATGAAAGCGCACGTCTATACACAGGAGGCAGGGTGGTAATGACAGTGGTTCCCTCAGGCTCTGCCAGCAAATGAGAGCTCCTGGCTTGTGGGTATTAACCTGTTGGAAAAGGGACTGTTAGCTCCCCTTGACTTCTCCCCAATAATCATGGCCCTGAATTAACCTGCTTATCCTATTGGATAATTTTTAACATGTATTTTATATCCCTGGGCAAA
Source organism: Rhinolophus ferrumequinum (assembly GCF_004115265.2). Taxonomy (NCBI): domain Eukaryota; kingdom Metazoa; phylum Chordata; class Mammalia; order Chiroptera; family Rhinolophidae; genus Rhinolophus; species Rhinolophus ferrumequinum. The sequence continues at coordinate 1,706,640 of NC_046286.1, forward strand.
TCTTGTTTGCCCTCACTTATGTGCTTTGAATTACACAAGGGTCACATATACATTCAATGACAAGCCTCTTCATAACCCTACCAGGTCTGTCTGACACTAAGAATTATACTGAATAGGTAATAAAGTGTTTCTCTTAAATCATCCACCACTTTCCCTATTTTTCAAAGTAAAAATTACCCAGTACCTCTCCATGTATCTCATTTCACTTCCCCCACAAAGTTGTGCACTTCATGACGTCATCAATTGGGTTATGTGTGTGTAAGAAACAAAAGCAGCCTTACTAACTGGGGAAAGGGGATGTGCTGGGGATAATGGACAAGCTTGCAGAATCATGGCTGCAGACGAGGAAGTAAGGCTCAGGCGGCTGGGGACCAGGGCAGCACTGGGGTATGGCGGTCCCCTTAAGGAGCACCTGTGGGATCAACATAAAATACCCCACATGTACACTCTTTGGCCCCGCTCAAGGCCGACACTCCTGCGAGAGCACGTCCAGTTGTCCAGCTTGGGCCTATCCATGAGCATGGTATATGTTTCCATTTATTTGTATCTTCTTTAATTTCTCTCTTCAATGTCATATAATTTTCTGAGTACAGGTCTTTTACTTCCTTGGTTAAATTTATTCCTAAGTATTTATTTTGATGCAATTGTAAATGGGATTGTTTTCTTGATTTCTCTTTCTGATTGTTATTGATTTATAGAAATGCAACCAATTTCTGAATATTAATTTGTATCCTGCTACTTTACTAAATTCATTTATCAGTTGTAATAGTTTTTTGGTAAAATCTTTGGGGTTCTCTCTATATAATACCAGGTCATTGGCAAATAATGACAATTTTAATTCCTCCTTTCCAATTTAGAAAAAATTTCTTTTTCTTGTCTGACTGCAGGGACAGAACTTCCAGTACTATGTTGAATAAAAGTGGAGAAAGTGGGCATCCTTGTCTTGTTCCTGATCTTAAGGGTAATTATTTTAGCTTTTTCCCGTTGAGTATGATGATAGTTATGGGTTTGTCTTATATGGCCTTTATTATGTTGAAGTATGTTCCTTCTATTCCCACTTTGCTGAGAGTTTTTTTTTTTAATCATAAATGGACGCTGGATTTTGTCAATGCTTTTTCTGCATCTGTTGATATGACCATATGATTTTTATTTTTAATTTTGTTTATGTAGTGTATCATGTTAATTGATTTTCAGATATTGTGCCAACCTTGCATACCAGGAATGAATCCCACTCGATCGTGGTGTATTGCTGAATTCAGTTTGCTAATATTTTGTTGAGTATTTTCGTATGTATGTTCATTAGGGATATTGGCCTATAGTTTTCTTTTTTTTTTGTAATGTCTTTGTCTGGTTTTGGGATCAAGGTAATGGTGGCCTCGTAAAATGAACTTCTCCTGTATTTTTTGGAATAGTTTAAGGAGAATAGGTGTTAATTCTTTTTTGAATGTTTGGGAAAACTGATCTGTGAAGCCGTCTGTTGCAGGAATTTTGTTTGTTGGGAGCTTGTTGATTACTGATTCAATTCCATTGGTAGTAATCGGTCTGTTCAGATTTTTGGTTTCTTCTTGATTCAGCTTTGGAAGATTGTGTGCTTCCAGGAATTTATACATTTTTTCCAGATTGTCCAGTTTGTTTGTGTATAGTTGCTCATAGAATTTTCTTAATTTTTTTTTTTGTGTGTGTATCTGTAGTATCAATTGTCACTTCTCCTCTCATCTGTGATTTTATTTGGGCCCTCTTTTTTCCTTGATCAGTCTGGTTAAAGGTCTTTCAATTTTGTTTATCTCTTCTAAAAACCAGCTTTTGGTTTTATTGAATTTTTTTTTTTTTTGGTCTCTATTTTGCTTATTTTCACTCTGATCTTCATTATTTCCTTTCTTTTTTTTTTAAGAGTTTTTGCCCCTCCTTCTTTCACTGCCCCCCCCCCCACCACTCTGGTTCAAGCCATTGTTTCTCAGTCTAGTTGTGTAGGACACAGCTCCTTGGCCCATGCTGGTGGTATTATGAGCCTTGCGCTCCCCCTGGCTGAGGCAGTTGGTCTCCGGTTGTCCGTTGGCCACTCACAGCAGCTCGCGGCAGCTCTCACCGGCTGCCCACCGCTCATGATGACTGCCAGCCACTCACGCTGGCCACCAGCCGTTCCTGGCAGCACACGGCAGCCCAAGGCAGCACACAGCAGCCCAGCTCCAGGGAGAGCTGTTGTTCACAATCTTAACTGTAAAGGGTGCAGCTCAATGGCCCATGTGGGAATCAATGGCGGTCTCGGCGTTAGGAGCACAGCACTCCAACTACCTGAGCCACTGGGCCAGCCCTATTTCCTTTCTTGTACTCACTTTCAGCTTTGTTTGCTGTTCTTTCTCCAGCTCCCTTAGGTGTGAAGATATACTGTTGAGTTGAGATTTTTCTTGTTTTTTTAGGTAGGCCTGCATTGCTATGAATTTCCCTCTTAGGATTGCTTTCGCTGTGTCCCATAGATTTTGGGTCATTGTGTTTTCATTTTTGTTAGTCTTAAGGTATCTTTTGATTTCTTCCTTGATCTCATTGTTGACCCATTCATAATTTAGTAGCATGTTATTTAGTCTCTATGTGCCTGAATGTTTTTCAGTTTTTTTCTTGTAATTGATTTCTAGTTTCATTGCACTGTGGTCAGAGAAGACATTTGATTTTTAAATTTATTGAGACATGTTTTGTGGCCTAACATGTGGTCTAAATTGGAAAATGTTCCATGTGCACTTGAAAAGAATGTGTATTCTGCTGCTTTGGGATGAAATGTTCCAAAAATATCAATTATCCATCTCATCTAGTGTGTAACTTACGGCCATTGTTTCCATGTTGATTTTCTGCCTGGAGGATGTGTCCATTGATGTCAGTGGGCTGTTACAGTCCTCTACCATGATTGTGTTACTTTTGACCACTGTTTTTTTGTAGGTCAATATTTGTTTTCTATACTTAGGTGCTCCTATGTTGGGTGCACACATGTTTACTGTTAGGTCAGCTACGGGCATGGTCAAAGCGGCCAGGAGCCAAGTCATACCCCTCTGCCAAGTCAGACCCCTCCTTGCATGACAGAAACTGGGGCCCCTGGCATTTCCCCGAAGAGGCAGCAGACCTTTGGTGCGATAAACAACTCCAGATGCAGCCGCTTGCACCCAATGTGCGCTGGGGGGGGCCTGCTCATCTGCCACCTCACTCAGCCAACCACCATGCCAAAAATCGTATATATGCCTCTGTCACTCTGCCCTGGGCGCGACTTCACCGGCCCCGTCTGCGGACCGGTGAACCTCGCTGGGGAGCGCAGAATAAAGCACTCACCTTTCCCAACCCGCCTGACTCTCTTAGCTTCATTATCTTGCCGCAAGCCTTACGTTTACTAGGATTATGTCCTCTTGTTAGATTTTTTTATTATTATGCAATGTCTTTCTTTGTCTCTTATTATAGTCTTCTTTTTAAAGTCTATTTTGTCTGATATAAGTGTTGCTAGTTCAGATTTTTTCTCATTTCCATTTGTGTGAAATATCTTTTTCCATCCCTTTACTTTTGGTCTGTGTGTGTCTTTCAATCTAAGGTGGGTCTCTTGTAGACAGTATGGATCTTGTTTTCTTATCCACTCAGCTACCCTATGTCTTTTGATCAGAGCATTTAAACCATTTACATTTAAAGTGATTATTGATAGGTAAGTAGTTTTTGCCATTTTATTATTCATGTTTTTGATCTTCATTTGTTTGTTTGTTTTCTCCTGTCTTCTGCTTGAAGAAGTCCTTTTAACATTTCTTGTAATATTTCTTTGGTGGTAATGAATTCCTTTATCTTTTTCTTGTCTGGGAAGCTCTTTATCTCTTCCTCAGTTTTAAATGATAGCCTTGCTGGGTAGAGTAGTCTTGGTTGTGGATCCTTGTTTTGCATTACTTTGAATATTTTCTTCCATTCCCTTTTGGCCTGCAAAGTTTTTGTTGAGAAATCAGCTGATAGTCTTATGGGATCTCTCTTGTAAGCAACTAGTTGTTTTTCTCTTGACACTTTTAGGCTTCTCCCTTTTTCTTCAACTTTTGCCATTTTAGTTATAATGTGTCTTGGAGTGGGCATGTTTGGGTTCATTTTGCTCGGGACTCTCTGCATTTCCTGGGCTTGTATGTCTATTTCCTTCACGAGGTTAGGGAAGTTTTTAGTCATTATTTCTTCAAATAGGCTCTTGATCCCCTGCTCCCTCTGTCCTTCTGGATGTGAATGACTATTATGCTTGATGTTGGCCCATAGTACCCTTAAACTATCTTTAAAAAAAAAATTTTTTTTTTCCTGTTGTTCCAATTGGATGTTTTATGGTATTTTGTCTTCTAAATCTCTGATTTAGTCCTCTGCTTCATCTGATATGCTGTTGATTCCTTCTAGGGTATTCTTCATTTCGGTTATTGTATTCTTTATTTTTGACTGGTTCTTTTTTATGGTTTCTATGTCCTTCCTTATGCTTGCTATCTCTTTGTTGAAATTTTCAGTAAGTTTCTTAAGCATTTTTATAACCACTGTTTTAAACTGTCTCTGTTGCCTCCATTTCATTTAGTTGTATTTCTGGAGGTTTCTCCTGTTCTTTTACTTGGGACTATTTTGTTTGTTTGCTTATTTCCTCATTCTGGCTGCCTCTCTGGATTTGTTCCCATGTATTAGGTAGATCTCTTATGTCTCTCAGTTTTTGCTGGGTGGCTTATATAGTATGTGTCTTGTGTGGCCCAATGGTGCAGTCTCCCTTATTTTCTGTGCGTGTGCTCCAGGAGTGTCCCCGGAGTGTGTTGTGTGTGCTCTCCTGTTGTAATTGAGCCTTGATTGCTTTTGGCACGTCAGTGGGTGGGATTGACTCCCAGGCTGACTAACTATGAGGACTGGCTGCACTCACACTGTATGAGCTGCTGCGTGGCCTCTGACCCTTCAGAGGGGGATTCACCCCCATGGGCGATTGTGCCTGTTTAGATCACCCTTTGTGTGTGCCATTTGTGAGGCTAACCAGGTAGTGCTCTGGTGTGGCCTGAAGCTGGACTCTGGGTGTGTTGTTTCTGGTGTCTCTTGAGAGTGGCTGCCATGCAGGCCAATTTTACCCTTGCCTGTCACTGGCCCATAGTTACCTGGTAGTAGCTACAAAGCTGTACATGGTTGGCTGCTGCCTGTTCTGAACCTGGAGGCATGTAGGAGTGGCCTTCTTGTGAATTGAGGCCTGCTGCCACCAGTATTGGGTCTGGGGTGGGTTACCAAAAGGCCCAGGGCCTCCCTAGGCCTGTTTCCACCTGTAAGTTGCCCATAAAGCTCAGCTGATAAAAGAGCCTCCTTAGGTGTGCGGACCAAGCTGGTTGACCTGGTGCTGAGAATGCCTTCAGCAGAACTAGCTGGGTGGTGCAGGTTCTTAGGGTGTCATGAGGCATTGCCGATGGTTTTTACAAGGTTAATACAGATTCAGTTCTTGCACCAGTGCCTGTCCTGTGACCACTTCACAGAAATGCCCTGAGAACTCCACAGCCAGACACCACTCATCGTAGGCCCTCCTGCAGGTCCCAGAGAGCTGCCCAAGAGAGGCTGAGGCACAGGTTATGGCACACTGCCCACCACCAAAAGTTCCCCAGGCTCAGGGTGGCCACTAGCTCAGTTGGTTAGAGTGAAGTGTTGGTAGCACCAAGGTTGCTGGTTTGATCCCCACATGGGCCACTGGGAGCTGTGCCCTCCTTAAAACAAAAGAAAAAAAGAAAAGTTCTCCAGGCCACCACAGGCTGTTTGCTGCTGTAAAAGGCTTCTGCAGCTTGTGGGTTGGGGCCAGCACTCAGTAGCTGAGAGTGCCCCGGGCAATGCAGTACTAGCTATTGGAGTGGGTACAAGGGCATCACCAAGGTGGTGTGTACATGCAGATTTTACCAGACCAATGTGGTCTCAACTTTGGCCCTCTGGGAGAGGGTTCAACATAGAAAAGGTGGCACCTCCTATAGGATACACATGAGGCAGGCTCTGCATAGGGCTAATGGCTGCTGTCCCTCGCTCTTGCTCCAAAGCCACAGCTCAGTCTTTTCTCTTATGTCTCTGGCTCCTCTTGAGTTGCCACCTCTTCACTGGAGACCAGGTGAGTGTTTGCAAGTGTGTGAGTCTGTGTGTGGGCTCTGTAAGAGGGCGTCTGAGTTTCTAGCCACCTTCTATCTCATTGGGATGGACAGAGTCCTTGCTGATTTTCACAGCCAGATGTTGTGAGAACTTTTCTTCCCAGCACAGGACTCCTGGGCTGGGGAGCCCTGTATGAGGCTGCAACCCCTCCCTCTCCTGGGGAGACCTTTGCCACCAAGGGTCCCTCCTGGTGTTCAACCACTATTTGTGGGTCTGGGGTAAGCCCCTTTCATGTCTCTGCCCCACCAGTTTCCATGTGGCTTCTTCCTTATATCCTTAGTTCTGTTCAGCTAGTGTTCAGATGATTCCTGAGGTTGATTGTTCTGTAATTTATTTGTAATTTTGGTGTGCTCCTGGGATGCAGTAGGCATAATGTTTATGTAATCTGCCATGTTGAACGCGGATCTTCTTCCTACCTCTTGTAAGTGTTAAATTGAGAGCAGCACAGAGATATTCAGGAGACCATTTGGAGGAAAATAAGTCAAGGGTCCAAAGCTAAGCTAAGCCAAGTAGAAATGTGAATAATTCATGTCTTACTTGTCTCATCCCACACAAGGCAGCTCTCTCAAACTATGAAAAAAAATATTAAGGAACAGATTCAAGTCTTAACACCCCCAAGAATTCAGGATAGCTCTCCTTACACTTTTAACTTAAAAAACCAAAGATCTGCTCCAGCCAAACCTGTTTTCCATTTTCTCAATCCTCTCTTACCCAGCCCTTAAGGCTTAAGAAGCTGTGAGGAAGCCATCAGTGCCCGGGCATTCTGTTACTGCTTGGAGAAAAATACCAAGTGGAATCTGGATCAATTTCACAGTCAGAATCCTGGGATGGAACAGGGATTACTTTTTGGGTTTCTTCTCTATCACAAGGGTTAAGGAAGTCAGCTTTATCCCACCTATGCTGTAGACACATGAGTTAGAAATTAACGTACTTATTTAACACATGAGGAGAAAATAGCCTTTGAAAAGTCATTGCAGAGGAAGGGGGCATTGAAGTTCTAAAATAACTGTCAAATATTATACACCAGGAAAAACTGAAAAAGTTCAACCCAGACTTTGGGCAGCATCAGGGAATGGTGGGAGGGAAGACACGTGCAGACACAGAAGCATTGCCCTCCGATAGGTCTGTGCAGCAGTGGACCCTCCTCCTGCCTGTAAGTACTGGGTGGACCGCTCCCCATATGCCTGGATGCCTGCTCTATTACCTGTCGCCTGCTCTTATTGTCTGCACCTGTGGCAGGTGTGTATTCTCCCCACCCAGTATATACAATGTGAGGTGCTGTCTGCACACACATGCTCATGTACTAGTTAGTGTGTCCACTCTGAGTACCCAGTTTGGTAACATTTAATCTCTACAAGAAATGTAAAACTGAGACACAATTTTGATAAGGTAAATCTGAAGTCATGAAGTTCTGATACCAGGGGACCTCCGATATCCCCTCATTGTCTATGCAGACATTTCTCTTGCTGGCCGAAGTCTCGGAGGAGCAAGGGACATATGGTCCAGACATGACTTCTGCAGCCTAAGGATGGTGCCAGGGCTGGTGTCCTTTAGCTAAATAAGGGGCTGCCCTGAACACTGGGATCTGTGGGTGCCAGTGCTATCGCCTTTAGTGTCCTCTGCCTGCACGTCCAGCCTGCAGTTTGTCAGCCTACCTGCTTCCAAGCTGACATTTCCCAGAAGCGATCTCTCTACCTATTGTCTTTCCTGCCTGCATGTGAATTGTCTATAAATAGGCAGAGACCTCTCTGCCAGTCTCACTGTCAGGCTTCATCCCAGAACTTGTTGCCTGTCACTGATCTCCATTTTTGTCTAGGGTTGTGCCTAATCATCCACTCGGAGCAAAACCCTACAAGTCAAACTGAAGAATCCCAGATTTCCATCCTCTTTCCATAGCTGAAATCTTCTTAAACATCACAACTCCAAAGATCAGAGCAGCAAGGAGGACTAGGCCAGCAATGATTCCCAGTGACTAGGATGAGCTGGGAAGATGGTTCTGAGAAGGGAGCAGAAGGGACCCTGGCTTTGGACAACACACTGGCCCTGCTGCAGCATCCAAATATCTGTGCTATGTTGGTTCTGCGAAGGAGCTACTTAACCTCACATCTCCTTCCTTACCCCGTTCAGGTTGGGCCTTGAGTGCATGATGCTAAGTGAAATAAGTTAGTGAAAGATGAATATTGCATGATCTCACTTATATGTGGAATCTAAAAAAAAAAAAAAAAAAGTAGATATAGAGAAGAGACTGGTAGTTGCCAGAGGTGGGGAGTTGGGGTTGGGAGGCAGGGGAAATGGGTGGAAGTGGTCAAAAAGTATAAGCTTTCAATTATAAGATAAATAAGTCCTGAGGATGTACTATACAGCATGGTGACTATAGTTAATAATACTGTGATGCATATTTGGAAGTTACTAAAGAGAGTTAACATTAAAAGCTCTCATCACAAGAAAAAAGTTTCCAACTGTGTGTGATGATAGACATTAATTAAATTATTCTGGGAATCATACATGAAATCATTGTGTTTTACACCTAAAACTAACACAATGTTATATGTCAATAGTAAACAAAGAAACAAAGGCAAAAAGTCCACATCTCCCACAACCAAACACTCCTAGAAAGGTCAGGAGTATGGTTTAGAGCAGATGAGAAGCTGTTTTTTGAAGGAAAAAGTAAATTTACTAAAATATTTCTCTCTTTTTTATTTTTATTTTTGTATATGGTGTAAGAAAGTGGTCTAGTATTTTGTTTGTTTGTTTTTTGTTTTTTCTTTGGGCATGTATCATTTTCCCAACACCATTTTTTTCTTCTTTTTAATTGGGGAAGGGTAACAGAATTTTATTGGGAAACAGTGTGTACTTCCTTCCAGGACTTTTTCCAGGTCAAGTTGTTGTCCTTTCAATCTTAGTTGTGGAGGGTGCAGCTCAGCTCCAGGTCCAGTTGCCGTTTCTAGTTGCAGGGGGCACAGCCCACCATCCTTGCGGGAGTCAAGGAAGAGAACCGGCAACCTTGTGGTTGAGAACCTACTGGCCCATGTGGGAATCGAACCGGCAGCCTTCGGCGTTAGCAGCACGGAGCTCCAACCGCCTGAGCCACTGGGTCGGCCCCATTAAAATGTTTCTTGATTTGAATAAGGTCGATGTCATTTCTTGAATTTCAGCTAACATCCAATAACAATTAGAAGAAAACACTTGACAAAAAGATAAGTTTTTAAAAACTAGCAATTTCTGCTCCCCACCCAGAATCAAAATAAATCAGACTCTCTGGGGCTGGCACTGGATGTCAGTCTTTAAAAAGACTTTGGGATTATTCTAAAGTGGGGGAGAGCTGAAGTCACTTGCGCAGAGCATGAAGTCTTGATCTGGTATGTCTGTTCCCTTTAGGGGCCCACATGGCTGTCTCTGACCACAGGAAACAAAAGTGGAGCAGACGTCAGCCCTAATCTTTGGAAGCTGTGAGTAGGTTCCCTTACATGGCAAAAGGGCTTTGGTGATGTAATTAAAGTTTAGGGCTTTAAAATAGGGAGATTATTCTGGATTACCTGTGTGGACCCAAACAAATCACAGGAATCTTTAGAAGCAGAGCAAGTTACTTTTGTTGTCTCCTTTGAAGAAAAGATATGATTGCATTTTTATCTGCCCTGTTTCCACTGCTGAGGAGAACTAACATGCCTGAACATAATCACACTATGCCATGCTTATAACATGCCCACTCTTTTGTCGCAAATGTTCGGCAACCTTTTATCTTTTAATTTCAAAGTTATTTTATGAAATTTATCCTTATGTTAAGGTGCAAGACAAATCAGAAAACTTCCTTGGAATTCCTGACAAGACAGGTTGTTAATCGGCCCTTGCCCACCACGCCCACCTCCAGAGCCGATGGACTCTGGGAAGGCCCATGGCCGCCCCACACTTGTCAGCCCAGTTCAGCCCAGCCCCAGAGTGGTCCTCACTTCCTAGAAGGTTCTTCAGGAAGATCTGGAGCTCCCCAGGGGCTATCACTCTTCAAATGATTGTGCCAGCATTTCTAAATTAATGCATGTACGGCTCACACACAACCAGTCGTGTTGATTACCACTTAGTACACCAAAGAATCAGCTTAGTGCAAAATACTATAGCACTCACAAGAGTCCATGTCGGGACATTCCCCATGTCCCAACGTATCCCCAAGGCACACTAGCCTAGAGAAATAATAATAAAAATGTGAACCACTTTTATACGTTTTTGGGTGTCCAGGTCGGAATTATCTGAATCATCTTTAAAACCATCTATGCATTTCCTGCAGCAAAGAAGGCTGAGGCATTACTATTCCTTTCCTGAAAGGAATTATTTGTTTTCCTAACTCAAGAGCTTTGTGCTTGCTTGCTTACTTGCAAAAAAAGAAGAAGAAGAAATTGGGTGAATAAAATGGACACTGATAAAGTTAAAACAAAGGTCTTAATACAGCACTACTGAAGAGTGAGTGGAGTAAAGGGGAAACCCTTGTTGTTCCTTCAAAACTAAAGGGTCCCAAACACGATGGCTCTATTCACCCCAGTGTGAAGGAATTTGAAAAGCAGGACAGCAAAGACTAGAATGAGAAACCTGATCTGCAACCACTTGGGACAATAGTCAGGTACATTAATCAGGATAAAGATTGACTAAGAGCCAGAATTTACTCGAACCCCAGCTGAGGATAAATGGTCTAGGTTTGGAGGAGAGGGGCTGTAATGGTCTGCACTGGGTGCTTCACACAGGAACCCCCTGCCTGTGGCACCAAACCCGCTAGTGAAGCCCTACCATGGGCACAGTTAGATTGAGAGAAAGTAGAAACATAAGAGCTGATAGGATTCAGTGAAGACGAGGATGCAAACGGGACAGTTGATGCAGGCTTTAGTGACGAGGCAGTGTCTCCTGTACCTGCGTGTGTTATGGGAACGGATATTATGTCTGGCTGGGGAACACTGTCCCCATCTAGTGTCGCAAGACAGAGACGTGCAAATGCACCCTGTAAGCAACTTTACTTGGACGTGCTAAATGGAACCCAAAGAGCAGGGAACGGAAGCTGCAGAGCCAGGACAGATACATTCTCTGTACAGCAGCCCGAGTGGAGCAGCTACGGGACCTCATGGCAAAGCCTCTGAGCCGCTCAGTGGTGACTATGGGAACTTTGAACTAGAGAATTTCCATTCAAGGGGCAGTCACTTGCTGCTACTGGACATTAATTGAAATTAGCCTATGAAATAATCTTGACACCTGGAATACACATGATGTCCTGGATAACGTTGGAGACACACTCTAGTGTTGAGGACAGTGCCTGGAAGTGTTCCATGAAAACGTAGGGATGGTTTATACAGGATCATGCTGCCAGGGGATGATGCAAGGAGGGTATGCACATGGGCAGGGAGCCTCTTTCCCCAGGCTCCCTGAAATACGTGGACATTGGGGGGCTGCCGCAAAGCAGACAGGGGCTGAATCTAGACATATTCCTCTTGCATCTGCTGAGGCACAAAGTCCCCAAAAGAACTGCTCTGTGTGCCAACAAGAGAGAGACCGCAGACAGCTGCGTCACAGATGCCCTGGTGGGAAGGCCTTCGAGGCACAAGTCACACGGAGGCCGGAGCCACAGGCGGCAGCTGGAGTGGGTCTTAACAGAGTAGCCGCTGCTTCTGGACTGGGCTTGGCTTACCGGGTGGTCCATGCCAAGGCTCAGAGCGCTAGGAAAGGACCAGAAGACATTGCACCAGTCTGGACGCCGAGTCACATTTCTTCAGACCTAGGAATATACTTACAGCCCATAATGTCCGACGAGGACAGAGAGACATTCTCCGCAGAGTAATAGTTTGGTAGAGAACTAGATGGACAACGGAAACGTTGGCTGTCTAAAACGGGGCGGGAGGGAGGGACTCAGGAATGGCGGCAGTGAGGCAGACTTCTTGAGTTCTCCTCTGGAACCTACAACAAATTGAACATCTATAACCCATCAAAGGACTCTCTGCTCATCACACAGAACAGCTAAGAGACTCGTACGAGGATTACTTGAAGGTGGGCAAATTGGGAGAGCAGGGGAAGAGGGAAAGGAGCAGAGTGAAGGCACGGCCCGCATCCGCATCCATGGCTGCAGAGATGCAGGGGATCCCAGGATGGAACAGAGAACACAAAAGCCAGGATGTGGCTCTTTCCCTGCGTCCCACAGCTGATCTCTCCCACCGAGAGAGCAGCGTATCCAGCATTTGAGGTGGAAACCTCAGCTGAGACCCCCAGCTGGGCCCTAAGTCTGACAAAGAAAGTACATGATACCTGGGCCCCTCCCCCCACTGTCCCAATCCTACCCCTGCCCTTCCAGAGACTCAAGCTGACCCCTGAACTGAGGAGTAGTGTCAGATTACAGAGGAGCCATAGCACTCAGGAACTGGGAAGATGCGGCTTGCAGCTCTGACCCAGGGAAGAAGCTGGGAAGAGTGTGATACTGCTGGGCTGGGAGAGAGAAGACTCCCCCATCCCCAGCCCCCTTTTTCTGGCCTGCCAATTACAACTGCGGAGACTCTCCCCAGGGATCAGCAGTAGGCGGCAGACGCAGCTCTGGGCTTTCAGCAGCTCAGAAATCTCCCACCCTCCACGTACATACACACACACACACACACACACACACACACATGGAAGAAGTGCCCTAAGACTCAGGAGACCTGGGCACAGAGCTGGTTGTGTTACTCTCAGTGCAAATATGTGCAGGCAAGGGCAGAAACTGCACTGACTTTGTAAAAACTACCATCCAGACCCCATAGCCCAACTCATCTAAAACTGCAGTCCCAAGGTCACGCAGGGCACCAGGTGACCGGCTCTGCCTGAACAATACACAGAGGACTCTTTGGTACAGCAGAGGACGACCTGGAGATTACTTGGTGGGCTTAAGCCAAGACTGGCACTGCTTTTTTTGTTTTGTTTTTGTATCTTTGATATTTTTGCCTGTGTTGAGTGTATGTTATCGGTTGTTTTATAAGTGAATATATTCATTTTTTTCTTTGTTGCTGTTGTTGTTGTTGTGCTTGGTGATTTGCTTTGTTCTGAAATTGCCCTACACCAGGGCCCAGCTCAAGAGGCACAAGATTCAACACACCCAGAGGCCAACTCCAGACCAAACCAGAGTATTACCGGGTTTGACCTACGAGTGACACATCCAGAGGGAATTCTCTACAGGCACAAGAGCCCATAGAGGCGAAACCACATTTAAGTGGTCAACCCTCACGCAGCAGAACGCCCTGTGGTGGGCAGAGCCAAGTCTCACAACTAGTCAGCGTAGGAGTCAACCCCACCTACTCACAAGCCAAAAGCAACTAAAGATCAATTTTTAACAGGACAATATACACAACACAAGAGTCACCTTTGGAGCACACACAGAGGAGAAGAAGGAAGTGGTGCAAGTCAAATATAAAGGACACATACTACGTAAGATAACCCAGCAAAAACTAAGAACCCTGGGGAATCTACCTAATTCATTGAAGCAAACACAGAGAGTCAGCCAGAATGGAGAAACAAAGAAACATGTCCCAAATAAAAGAACAGAAGAAACCTCCAGAATTGGAACCAAATGAAATAGAGGTAACCAACCTGAACTCAGAGACAGAGTTCAGAACACTGTTGATAAGAACGTTTAAGGAGCTTAGAGACGACATAAAGAAAGATAGAGAAATCATAATGAACAACCAGTTAGAACTAAAGAATACAATTACTGAAATAAAGAACTCACTTGAAGGAATTAATAGCAGGTTAGATGAAGCAGAAGATCGAATCAACGACTTAGAGACAAGTTAGCAGAGATCACCCAAACGGAACAGCAAAAAGAAAAAAGAATAAAAAACAATGAGGATGGTTTAAGAGACCTCTGGGATAACATCAAGCACAACATGTGCATCATAGGAATACCAGAAGGTGAAGAGAGGAAGCAAGGGATTGAGAACATATTTGAAGTAATAATGTCCGAAAACTTCCCTAATCTGGTGAAGGAAACCGACATACAATCCCAGGAAGTGCAGAGAGTTCCAACCAGGATAAACCCAAACAGGTCCACACCAAGATGCATTTTAAGTTAAAATGTCAAAGGTTAAAGACAAAGAGAGAATCCTAAAAGCAGCAAGAGAAAGACAGACGGTTACATACAAGGGAACTCCTATAAGACTATCAAATGACTTTTCCACAGAAACATTGAAGGCCAGGAGGGAGTGGCAGGAGATACTCAAAGTGATGGAAAACAAAGGCTTACAACCTAGATTGCTTTATCCAGCAAGGCTATCATTTAAAGTTGATGGAGAGATAAAGAGCTTCCCAGCAAAGAATAAGCTAAAGGAATTTCTTACCACCAAGCCAGCATTGCAGGAAATATTAAAAGGGCTTCTGTAAACAGAAGAAAGATGAAAACAGTCTAACTACAAATTTAAAAAATGGCAATAACTATGTACCTATCAATGATCACTTTAAATGTAAATGGATTAAATGCTCCCATCAAAAGACATAAGGTGGTTGAGTGGATAAGAAAGCAAGACCCTTGTATATGCTGTATACAAGAGACTCACCTCAGAACAAAAGACACACACAGACTGAAAGTGAAGGGTTGGAGTAAGATATTTCATGCAAATGGAAATGAGAAAAAATCTGGAGTTGCAATACTTATATCTGACAAAATAGACTTTAAAATGAAGAATACATTAAAAGACAAAGATGGGCACTATATAATAATAAAGTGATCGATCCGACAAGAGGACATAATCCTAGTAAACATCTATGCACCCAACATAGGAGCAATTAAATATATAAAACAGATGTTGACTGACATAAAGACAGAGACAACAGTAACACTATCATAGTAGGCGACTTCAACACACCTCTGACAACAAGGGACAGGTCTTCCAGACAGAAAATCAATATGGAAACAACGGCCTTAAATGACACATTGGACCACTTGAATTTAATTGATATTTTCAGAGCATTTCACCCCAAAGCTGCAGGATACACGTTCTTCTCAAGCACACATGGAATATTTTCCAAGACAGACTACATGTTAGGACACAAAACAAGTCCTGATAAATTTAAGAAAGTTGAAATTATACCAGTTGTCTTCTCTGACCACAGTGCTATGAAATTAGAAATGAACTACAGGAAAAAAACTGGAAGACACACCAATTCATGGAGGCTGAATAACTTATTACTAAAACATGAATGGGTCAAGCAGGAGATCAAGGAAGAAATCAAAAGATATCTCGAGACAAACGAAAATGAAAACATGATGACCCAAAATCTATGGGATGTCCCGAAAGCAGTCCTAAGAGGGAAATTCATAGCTTTGCAGGCCTACCTAAAGAAACAAGAAACATCACTAATCAACAGTTTATCTTCACACTTAAGGGATTTGGAAAAAGAACAGCAAAATAAGCCCAAAGGGAGCACAAGAAAGGAGATAATAAAGATCAGAGCGGAAATAAATGAAATTGAAATGGAACTGCATGTAAACCTGAAAACTAGAACGGTGTTTGTTTGTTTTTTATTCCTTTGTGATAGTCCAATAAAAAGTGATAAATGTTACATTCTCTCCCCAGAAATCACTTCCACATACAAGGAAATACAAATGTTAATATAACACATCAGGGCACACATAGGCCAGGAGTTCCATTTCTGAAGGTTTTAATTCTAGTTAGAGACAGAGGCAGGGAGAAGACGTTTCGAGTAATCGTCTCACCATCTTCGAGTAATCGTCTCACCATCTTACAAAGCCACTCCACTTATTTGTAAGTATGAACTGGAGTAGACAAAATTTGGACCCGAGAACCGATTACCAATAGATTAAGTTGAACGACTCATTTATTAGTCCCTGTTCTTCCAGCCAAACCTGAGTGCCTATAAAGTACCAAAGTAAGTTCTAGTCTCAGATCTTTGGTCGGAGAATTGAAATTAGTCATTCTTTTCACATCCCTCACCTTGAACTTCTGAACTCTCTTCCTACATTAGGAAAATTCCACACGTAGAGTCTTGGTGGGAGGCAGAGGCCACTTCACTCCATAAAAAAGGGAGACCCACTGTCCCCAACACTCTTGCAGCTGGACATGGCATGAGGCTCCCCCATCAGGTGACCACATGTTGTCACACATCAGCCTAACTGTCTGTCCCCTCGTGCCTATCCCTAAAGAAAGAAGAGTCTGTGAGACTGTTTCTTTCAGGGACTTTGTTTCACCTTTGTGCTTACACCTCACGTCTCTCTGTTTGGCCCCAAAAGATGGTTGGTCACCAATGACGGGTAAGATTCCTCACGAGACGAGCAACCCAAGCCAGGCGGAACCGTGTAGGGACCACCAGGAGAACTCACGGGGTCGATAGAGGTGGGCACAGCCCCCACCTTCCCCCGTCTAAGGAGAGCTTCTGCCTCTGTGGCTGCATTCCTTCCCACAATCTGCTTCGGAAGTGAGTCAATGATGTGATAACATCAGTTCTCCTTCCATTCTTAACAATAAATTTTAGCATAAAGGATTTGTCCCTGGGGAGGCACATACCATGATTGTTAAGACATCATGGGACTTTCTATTCCGGCTGTTTGCAGGCAAAGGTGATTGGTTTGAATCAGTTTTCTGGTATGATGTATGAGACTCACAGACCGTGGAGAAAACAATGCTACTTCCTTGTGTGAATATCAATAAAAGCCAGAAGGTGGCCCGATTTGGGGCTCTCAGTCCTTTGAGGCTGGGAAACCCTTGGTCCCTGTTTCATAACTTTCTTGATTTCTGTTTCTTTCTTAACCCTCCACCACCCCTTCTCGTTCTCTCACTGCCTGTGTTGAGCTGGACGCGACATCTGGAGCCCAATGTGGGGCCACTGATTCTGGGACCCACTTGTGGGGCACGAGGAGGGAAGGATGACTACGAGTCGTAATTAACTGGTGGAGCAATGGCAAGGGCTCCGGGCAACCGTCGCACGACAACTACCTGGTAAGGAGGTAGGGAAGGTCCCGGAGAATTCAACCAAGGAAAAGGGGAAGTGAAAAAAGAAAAAATCTTACTAAACATTATTGTATGTGAGAGTGTGATTGTGTGAGTGATTGATCTCCGCTCCACGGCCTCGGCTACGGAGCTTGTGTGGGCTCTAATCTGCGGTTCTCTGGTTACTTCATAAGGCAAAACGGTGATTTGGCGCTTAGCCGACCAGGCTCGGGGTTTATACGAGTACACCATAAGTTAAGACGGACCTGAAAGTCCAGCGAGGGACGCAACAACCACATGCCAAACTCTGACTCAGGACGTGGTGACACAGAGGCTGGAACCATGCAGAATGCATTTGGCAGTAACAACACAGCTGCCAGGAGCAGCAGTGACAGCAGTCATGGCCGCAGGGTCCGGGGTCCACATGGATGTCAGTGGTGTGAGCAGTGACACGTGTGCCAGCAGCAGGGGCCGTGGTTCCCACGTGGGACCCGACCTGGGGGGACTGTGGGTCAGCTCCTGGTGTGTGGGCTCAAGGCTGTTCTGTGGCCTCCCCAAAATAGTATTAGACCCCAACATCATAGATAGATTATAGATAGATGGATAGATAGATAGATACTACTTTGCATCTAAATTAGGAAAAATTTTGGATTCCATTGTTTGCTTCCAGAAATCAATCTGGGGAATAGTTTCAGGAGTGAGCGTTCAGAGATTTTATTATACTGACCTGTGACCCACTCCTAAATCTCCCACCTGACTCTACAACATGGTAGAGAGAATGACGTGTTACCAACATTACGTCTCATAATTGACAATATATGTCCTCCCCTCTCTGAGGAAAAACACCTTTAAAAGTGTATTTAAGACCATTCCCCACCCTGAGCTCCATCACTGACCTCAGAGGTTCCCAAGCTGGCTGAGCCCCAGGACAGCTGGTGGGCTTGTTACAGACACTCAGGCCTCTGCCAGACCCACCGTCTCAGAGAACGGGACACAAGCCCAGGAGTCGCTTCTGTAACAAGCCCTGCAGGTGAGGCTGACGCACAGCCCTGTGGGAATCCTGGTGACGCTCTTGCTACTAAAAGTGTGATCTGAAGACCAGCAGCAGCACCAACCTCCTTATAAATCCTGAGTCTCTGCTCTGCTCCAGACTTTCTGAGTCTTAACAAGATGTCCAGGTGATTCCTGTGCCCGGGGAAGTTTGGGACTCGCTGGTCTACGTGCCTTATCGACATGGGGCCAGAACTGTGCTGTCTGCTTGGGTGTGTGGTCTGATCAGATCACAGCACTGGGGGCCAGGGTTCAGTCCTGTTCCTTTCTCTTCTACGGTCATCACTCCCTTGGTGACCTCATCTGTGCTTTCAATATCACTTATATGTTTCACCTCCCACGTCTATTTCTCCAGGTAACATTTCCCCTAATCTCTAGACTAATCTGCCCACTGCCAGTCCAATGACCTCACTTGTATTTCTAACATACATCTCAGTTCCAGCATCTTTAAAATGAATGCCTGTGACGCCCCCCACCCCTCAGTTATGCTCCTTCCAGAATCTCCCCCATCTCTGCTAACAGCACTTCCATCTTTCTTATATCCTCTGAGATGTTGGGTGTCCCTGACTCTCACACCCCAGACTGACCCATTAGGAAACGCTGTAATGTCCAACTTCAGACCGTACCCAGAACCACACTCCCACTGTTCCCTCCTCTGAAAAGAGGTCACACAATGTCCCCTTCTGCTCCTAACTGTCCTGTACCTCCTACCTCACTCCGAGCAGAGGTCACTGCCGTCTACCACCCTCCTGGCCACGTGGTCTGGCCACACCTGTCTCTTCTCCATCACTCTCTGCTGCAGCCACACCAGCCTCCCTGCTCTTCCCAGAAACCAGACACACTCCTGCCCCAGGGCACTCCCACTGCAGGTCCCCTGCCTGGAAAGAACGTGCCCAGACGTCCTCGTGGGTAATTCCTTGTGTCCTTCACACCTTCCCTCATGGCAGCTTCCCAGTGAGGCCCCCCTGAGCACCCCAATTTAAACAGCCGTCTTCCCTGGCCCCACACCCCACACCCTGGATCCCCTTCCCCACTGCATTTTCCTGGAACACTTACCTCCCTCTAACATACACACCCTCCTCATTTACTGTGCTTATAGGATATAGTCTGTCTCTTCCTACTGGAACAGACGCTCCCTAAGTTCAGCCATTTTTCTGACTTTACTTCAGTGATGTTTCCCAGATGCAGAAACTGTCACACATCTGGCGCACGGCCAAACGTCAGTGAGTGATCAGTGACAGCATCTCCCTGTTCTAGAGACAGTGTCTTTATTAATGTAGCCTCGGGTCAAATGCTGTTTTGTGGCAGCTACAGCACCAAGTCCCCTCACACTGGCATCAGGGCCACCTCCACTTTTCTCTCAGGTGCTGCTCTCCCCCTCCCCCTTTCTTTCTCCCACACCTGCCCTCCTGAACACCACAGTACAGTTATATTTCCCTCTTCAGGAAACAGTGAGCCCCTACTTATGGGTCCTATTCTTCACCCAAATACAAATCTAAAGCGGACTCTGCTTCATAAACCCCTGAGTTTGGACTGGAGCCATCACTAGAGCTCAGGGCAGGGAGAGAGGGCGGCGAGCAGAGCAGAATTCCAGCAGGAATTTAGGTAAGATAAGAAATTACGGGATCCCTTGTCTGCTCATTCCAGAATCTGGTTCCTCTGATAGTTTGGGAAAAGATGGAAATAACAATCAAGCCCTAGAAGGAGGCAAGAGCTGGATGAATCTCAAAATTCATCTCTCAAGCCACTGACTCCTGTGTGCAGGGTCCCAGGGTCCCGCTGGACCTTGTGGGGACAATGACAGGCAAAACACCTCCTGCTGTTGACAGACAGGGGACACCCAGAGGAGAACGAGACCAGGACTTGTAATGAAAACAAAAAGAGTCATATTCTTCTATGGCAACAACAAATAAACACCTGGAAGATGGGGGCTGAGGGCCGGACCAAGCCTGAGCCTTGGTGACATGGCCACATAAAGCCCTCACTGACAAGACAAGACATGGGTGATATTCGAGTCCCTGTGATCACAGGTCCTGGGACAAGGTCCTACTGAAGGGATGAGGACAAAAGGGCAGAGAGGTGACCCCACCGAGGAGTGACCACGTCAGAGCCCACGATGCACTGAGCCCCGACTGGGCTCAGGCCGCGTCCACGCTCGGTCCTCACAGCCTCTCCTGTCTCCACCTGCGACAGACTCAGCACAGCAAACACACGGATTCTGGAAGGTTCTCAGTGCTTCCATTTATTTCCTCTCAAACTTTAGCATTTTCTCCTTCAATTAACCCATCAACCCTTCTTGGCAAGAACTGAAAAAACAGATTCATATCCAGATTCTTATTTCCACAGGAAGTAGGAAGTTGCCCGAGTGTAACATGAAGTAAAGGCGGGGATGGAAACAGCCTCTGCGGGAACAGGACAGGGGGTCAGGGAAGAGACTGGTCAGTGTGGGGAGGAGGTGTGGAGGGCAGGGGGCGGGCAGTCTCCCACCTCCTCACATGATGCCAGAGGAACGCAGACACATTCAGATGCCCTTTGCAGAAAGAGAGCTCAGAGGCTCCTGTGTCACAGAGTGGGGGCAGGAACAAATCTCGCATCACTCAGTCCCCACCAGGCAGCTGTCTCACGCTGTAGAAGAAAATAATCATGAACAAATTCAGGTTAGTGGCTGTAAGTGGTGACATTCTCAAAAGACCACCACATGATCAAACTGTCCCTAAGAATCCCCAGTCCCCAGTCCTGTCCCCTCTGCCCCACCCCTCCCACTTCAGGCCCTCCAGGTCTCACCTCTAGAAGCCGTGAGGGACACATCAGAGCCCTGGGCACTGTCACCGCCTGGGGGAGAACAAAACAGGATGTGGTCAGAGCTCATAGCAGATGAGGCTAAAGGAGGAATTATGGGGGTGGGGGAGCTCCCCCAAGGGCTTCCATCTACACTATCCCAAGGGCCTCAGGGATCACCCCCCTCCATACTCACCTGCAGCCTGAGCGTAGCTCCCTCCTTTTCCACCTGTGGGAAGAAAACATCACGTGAGAAACCAGAAAGAAGGCAGGACCATGAGGTCCTAAAGGAACCCCCTAGTCCTGAACCCCAGAGAAGTTTCCAGAACTGTGACTACAGACCCAGGACAGGATCAGGAAACCTAGGGAAAGTACATGTGTGGGTACTGGACCGACCACCCTCCTGGAGGTCTGTCCTCAGCAGGGACCTTCTGCTCTGACCTGTGACTATTGAGAATCAGGTCCCCATCACCAGTTCATCAAGGTGATAAATCTGTCCCTCATTTTCACATGTGCATTAGTAAAGTGTTAGCAAATAGGGCCCCAGGCTGGGAAAGCACACGTGTGTGGATGGTCCTTCCCACTAAGGAGGCAGGGCACACGTCTACCTGGGGATGAAACCCCCCAGTGGGACAAGACACCTCAGTGCCTGCCCCTTCCCTACCTGCGTGCTTCCTCCTCCACAGCACAGCTCCAGTGACCGCAGCTCCAAGGAGGACCAGCCCAGCAATGATGCCCACCACCATGCCAGCGGGGATGGCGGCCTGAGGCGGCGGCTCTGGAAGGGATGGGAAGGTGAGGGCCCTGACCCCAGGCCTCAGCCCCGACCTGAAGTCCTCCAGACGCCCCTGCTTTCCCTGAGAAGAGGCTCTGTGCCCACGGCCCCCTCCGTACCCCATCTCAGGGTCAGGGGCTCGGGCAGCCCCTCGTGCTGCACATGACACGTGTATCTCTGCTCCTCTCCAGAAGGCACCCCCACAGCTGCCCACTTCTGGAAGGTTCCGTCCCCCGCAGGCCTGGTCTCCACGAGCTCCGTGTCCTGGGTCAGGTCCTCCCCATCACGCTGCCAGGTCACGGTGATCTCCGCAGGGTAGAAGCCCAGCGCCCAGCACTTCAGGGTGACGTCACGGTCAGAGGTGCGGTGGTGGGTCACGTGTGTCTTTGGGGGATCTGAGAAGGGTGAGAAAATTCAGGACCTTTGCATCCCTCATGGGACACTCCAGGAGTGGTCATGTGACCATCCTGAGACTGGTCAGGACAACTGGGGTGGGGGAAGGGAGCACAAAACCCATACACCAGACTGGACATAGCCATGTGGGATGATCTTTATTCTTTAGAAAGTTCCAGAATCAGGTTGAGACAGCCCAGGGTAGAGACAGGTCTCTGAGGGGGAGAAAGGGGATTCCTGGTCCTAACCTGGGTGGAGACCAAATGACTCAGAAAAGCTGGGGTCAGAGCTCAGTCACACTGTGTGTGAGGCAGAGAACAAGGCCTGAGAGAGAAAGTCCCCCCTGGGGTCCCAGAGCAGCTGCCAGAGTCACAGGGAACCGCTGATCAGTTATTTCTGAGATGGTCCCCCCTCTGTCCCCTGACAGTCTACACCCCTAACTGTCCCTGAGAGAAGGGCCCTCTGGGTCACTCTCTGGTACCGGATCTGAAAACCCAGGAGGACTCAATTTCTCGACTCACACGGGATGGGGGTATTTGGTGTTTATCTTATTCCCTCCTCTTCTCGTAGGAGGCCCAGCCAGAAGGGAGATGGGGCGGCCCTGCTGTCCCTGGTACCTGCGCGCTGCAGCGTCTCCTTCCCATTCTCCAGGTATTTGAGGAGCCACTCCAGGCACGTGCCTTCAAAGTACTCTCTGAAGCCCTTTGCTACGTCAGCTGCCTCCCACTTCCGCCGGGTGATCTGAGCCGCCGTGTCCGCCGCGGTCCAGGAGCGCGTGTCCTCGTTCAGGGCGATGTAGTCGGCGCTGTCGTAGGCGAACTGAAGGTACCCGCGGAGGAGGCGCCCGTCCGGCCCCACGTCGCAGCCGTACATCCTCTGGAAGGTGTGAGACCCTGACCCCGGCCCTCTGTCAGCTCCGACCTTTAACCCTGCCACGCCCTTTAACCCCGCCCCACGGACAGCCCCGCCCCCGCCCCATGACGGACCCTGAACTAAAAACGAAACCGGGTCAAAATCCCCGCGGCCTCTTCCCGGGTGGAGGGGCCGGGCGGGTCCCCCAGCCTCGGGGTGAAGCTCCGACCCAGAGACTCGGGGAGACCCCGGCCCGTCCGTGGGGCTGTGGGTCGTGACCGGGACCCGGGCCGCGTCGCTCACCGGCCTCGCTCTGGTTGTAGTAGCCGCGCAGGGTGTTCAGGTCCACTCGGTAACTCTGTGCCCAGTCCCTGGCACGTAGTGTCTCCTCTTCCCAATACTGTGGATCCTCCTGCTCCACCCACGGCCCCTCCATCCACGCCGCCCGCGGCTCCATCCTCGGACTCGCCGCGTCGCTGTCGAACCGCACGAACTGCGTGCCGTCCACGTATCCGACTTCGATGTACCGGGGCTCCCCGCGGCCGGGCCGGGACCAGGTGGTGATGAAATACGTCATGGAGTGGGAGCCTGGGGACGGGGAGGGGCTGAGACTCAGGCGACCCTCCTCCCGGCGCGGGTCCCGGGTCCGAGGGCGATGGGCCTGGAGGGGCGGGGGGCCCGGGAGACGGAAAAGGGGGTGACGGAGAGGGGAGGGCGCGGGAGACCCGAGTGGGCCACAGGAGTGGGCGGGACACGGGGCGGGGTCAGGACGGGGCGGGGTCAGGACGGGGCGGGGTCAGGACGGGGCGGGGTCAGGACGGGGCGGGGTCAGGACGGGGCGGGGTCAGGACGGGGCGGGGTCAGGACGGGGCGGGGCCGGGGGTCTGGGGTCTGGGCCCGGCGGTGGGGACACATCTTCCCCGGGGTCCTGCGCCCCCACCGGGCGGTCCCCTCGCTTTCCCCCCGCGGAGACCGTTCCCTCCCGACCCCGCACTCACCCGCCCGGGTCCCCGACAGGCCCAGGGCCCCCGAGAGCAGCAGGAGGAGCGTTCGGGGGCCCATGACCCGCAGCCTCCAGCTCTGGGGACAATCTGCGTGCGGGCGGGTCCGTGGAGACATTGTAACCGGAAAAGCGGTGACACTGATTGGCTTCTCTAGAACCGGACACGCAATGGGAGTGAGAACTGGGGCCGCGTCATGAGTTTCCAGACAGGAAGACCCGACACAGGTTGTGAGGAGAAGTGAAACCGCGTGGAGGTGGGGACTCCCCAACACTGAGTTTCCTCGCCCCAGACTCCGCCCTCAGGGGACCTGGGACTGTGCCCAGACTCCTCCTCCTGCACGGAGCGCTCTGTGTCACATTGTCACCCTGAGTCCTGACCCAGGGGCTGTCTGAGGAAACCCGTCTAGGCTCAGCCCCTTTTCCTCCTCTTCTTTTCCTCGAATCCCTCTCCCAGAAATGGACTCCCTGCCTCCCACCCTTTACCTCTCACCCTGGACTCTTCTGGTGCCAGAGAGTGAGTTCCCCATGGGAATAGGACAGGGATTTTCTCTTTAATCCTGGAGAGGTTGTGCCTGAAAACACCAGCTAGAGATTCTCACAAAGACCAATCTCCTTGTTGTTTATTAACTACAGTGGGTAACAATCTTGGAAACCCCTGATCATCAGGAAGCTAATCTGTAAAATCGTGATTTGTCCCCCTTAGTGCAGAAATGTGTGTAAACAGCACTGCAGTCAGACTCTCAAAGCTCCTAAGTCTCACTTTCCCAGACCGAACACCTGTGACTCCGGATGTTTCTATTGTAAAGTGATCTTCATTCCACAGTCCTGAGTTTGTCTGTTGAATTCCCACATCCTGAATACAAAGAAGCACGTGGAAGTAGTTTGTTACTGTGTATTTCAACCTTGACCATGTAAAACCTCAAAGCTGCAAGTGTTCAATGCAGTTAAAATGTTTTTGAATCGCCTACTTTTATGAATAATTCACATCTAAGCTGTGTGTATATTTTATCGGGACACATTATTTTTTAACTGATTAGCATAAGGAGATGATTAGTTTTTAAGCAGCTGCACAGAGCAGCCCACTAGTTCCTAGATAATTTATTAAAGATCTATAAAACAACATATTTCAATCTGAGAGTTTCACTGCTTTAGAACTTCTTCACCTCTGCCTCTTTCCCTCCCCCTGCTTCTCCAGCCCTTCTCTGTCTCTCTCACCCCTCAGGCCCTCTTCCCCTCTTAGTCCCCACCACCCTCTCACTCCTGATTGTGGCACTAGTCCCACCCCCTCACCTGCCAGTCAAGGACTGTTCTTCCCACAGGAATGAGCGATCCTGCTAATGTGAGACAGGGTGTGTCATTTCTTCACTAAAAACACTCCAGAGGCTCCGTCTCACTCTGGGAAGTCCCAGGCATATGATGCCATTCCTAATAGATAGTAGGTATTAAATTATGTGTTGAATTAATGAATGATTGTATTAAAATTTATATCACATAAAATCCTAGCCTGAGAAATACAAAAAAAAGGGAAATATTTCATTTACAAACTAGTGCGCATATCAGTTCATAAATTCATTCCAGTGGAAAAAATGCTGTGTGTTTATTTGTTGCACAATTGAGCCTGTGTATTAGTTTTCCATTGCTGCGTGACAAATTACCACAATTTAGTGGCTCAAAACAGCACCCATTTATTTGCTCACAGTTCCTTAGTCAGAAATCCAGGCGCGGTGTGGATGGGATCTCTGGTCAGGGTGTCACAAAGCTGTGTGCTCATCCTGAGCTCAGGCTCTTCCTCCAAGTGTATATAGAGATTGTTAGCAGAATTCAATTTTCTCCAGTTGTAGGTCTAAGGTCCCTTTTTCCTTGACAACTGTCAGCGAGGGGTGTGCTGCCCCCTAGTGTCCACCAGCAGTCTTTGCCATGTGGCCCTCCATTTTCAAAGCCCTCAGTGGAGAAATGCCTCACATTGAATCTCTCTCTTTTGGAATTTTTTGGGAAGGGAAACCCCAGTCAGTAGTCCCCTGATAAGGACAGTCCCATGGATAGTTCCCATGTCTGAAGGACAGCTGATTGGAGACCTTAGTTACATCTGCAGAATCTCTTCTTGTATTAATGTTTGATTGAATAACTGGGGAAGGTGAATATCCAGGGTGGTTATTGGGGACCATCACAGAATCTGCCTAGGATGGCCTGCTCTTCCCTTTGCGTTTATTTGGGTCGCAGTTGGAAATGAAATTCAAGTAAATAGATTGTTGTGAGTAGTAATAAAATGCATCTTGTCTATTAGCCATGGAAATTCTTAAATCTTAAAACCAAATGACATGTTTAATATCTTATTAATTTAGAGCAAATGAAAAAGTACAATAATTCATTTTCTCTTTGGACACAATGTGTCACATCATAACAAACTACCCAAAAGTTAGCAGCTCAAAACAACAAATGTGTACTTTGTCCCACAGTTTCCCAGGGTCAGGAATGCAGGAGAGGTTTCCCTGAGCGCTTCTGGCTCAGGGCCTCTCTCAAAGTTGCAGTCAAGTTGTCAGCCAGGGCTGCATCATCTGAAGGCTTGACTGGGGCTGGAGGACTCGCATGAAACATGGCTCACTCACAGGGCTGTTGGAAGGGGCCTCATTTCCTTCCTGGATGGTCCCAGAAGGCCTCAGTTCCTAGCTCTGTGACTATGTGGACTTGTCCGTAAGGACTTTTCCTACCAAATGCCTAGGTACTTGGCTTCCCCTAGAGCAGTGATGAGAGAGAGAGAAACCAAGAGGAAGCTGCAGTGAGTTTTATGTCTTAGACTCAGAGTTACACAACATTACAACAGCCTGATGAGAAGTGAGTCATTAAGCCCAGCCCACACTCAAGAGGAGGGAATTATTCCACCTCTGGAAGGGAGGAGTGTCAAAGAATTTACATACATATAAAAATAAAAATTTCAATTAAATATTGTTTCAGGATTTTATAAATCACATGCTTCTTTTACTTGATTATTGTCTTTAATGCCTTAAGTTTCACTTTTGGAATGCAATGATTAAAAAGTTTGACACAGGTCGGGCGGTTTGAACGAGACGAAGACGGAACCGGAGCCGGGCACGAGCAGTGGACGCGGTTCTCCCGAGAGCCGAAGATGGCAGTGAACGTATATTCAACGTCAGTCACCAGCGATAACCTAAGTCGACATGACATGCTGGCGTGGATCAATGAGTCTCTGCAGTTGAATTTGACAAAGGTCGAACAGTTGTGCTCAGGGGCTGCCTATTGTCAGTTTATGGACATGCTGTTCCCTGGCTCCATTGCCTTGAAGAAAGTGAAATTCCAAGCTAAGCTAGAACACGAATACATCCAGAACTTCAAAATACTACAAGCAGGTTTTAAGAGGATGGGTGTTGACAAAATAATTCCTGTGGACAAATTAGTAAAAGGAAAGTTTCAGGACAATTTTGAATTCGTTCAGTGGTTCAAGAAGTTTTTTGATGCAAACTATGATGGAAAAGACTATGACCCTGTAGCTGCCAGACAAGGTCAAGAAACTGCAGTGGCTCCCTCCCTTGTTGCTCCAGCTCTGAACAAACCGAAGAAACCTCTCAGCTCTAGCAGTGCAGCTCCACAGAGGCCCATTGCAACACACAGAACCCCTAAGGCTGGCGCAGGTGTGGTGCGGAGGAATCCTGGTGTGGGCAACGGGGAGGACGAAGCAGCTGAACTGCTGCAGCAGGTCAGCGTATTGAAACTCACTGTCGAAGACTTGGAGAAAGAGAGAGATTTCTACTTTGGAAAGCTAAGAAACATTGAATTGATTTGCCAGGAGAACGAGGGGGAAAACAACCCTGTACTGCAGAGGATTGTGGACATTCTCTATGCCACAGATGAAGGCTTTGTGATACCTGACGAAGGGGGCCCCCAGGAGGAACAAGAAGAGTATTAACAGCCTGGACCATCAGAGCAACATTGAATTCTTCACTCCAAATCATGTGCTTAACTGTAAAATACTCCCTTTTATTATTCTTAGAGGACTCACTGGTTTCTTTTCATAAGCAAAAAGTACCTCTTCTTAAAGTGCACTTTGCAGAAGTTTCACTCCTTTTCCAATAAGTTTGAGTTAGGAGCTTTTACCTTGTAGCAGAGCAGTATTAACATCTAGTTGGTTCACCTAGGGAACAAAGAGGCTGACCATGGGGCTCCCCGAATGGATGGTGGTAATGCTGATGACTGGAGAAGGTGTTTTTATGCGATGTGCTGAGGTGGAGACCTCAGTAGAGAAATGTAAAGACTGATTTGAATTTTAAGCTAATGTGAAATCTTGGCAGAGAACGTTTTAATAAATAAATGCCTTAAGAGTATTTAAAATATGCCTCCATATTTCAAAATGTAAAATGTAACCTGACAGGAGATTTTATGTGTTTGACCTTGCGTGTGGGAAGGAGGGGCCACACCTTGGAACCTGCTGTTCACAGGCCTTACAGGGCTGCTTGAATCTTCGTAGGCGTAACCTTGGCCCAGAAGGAAAGTTTAAAATGTTGCTCTGTAGAGCCATTTGGTGTCCTTGGCCAATAGCATCTCTGCTAAGAAGCAAGAGGTATTGTGGCCTGAATGAATAGAGGGTGTGTTTCAGCCTGAAGTTGAATAACTTGATTTTCATTGAACATATTTCTCTGACGATTTTTCCAATTACCCCTAAAATTTCTATGTATCGTGTTTTTTTGGGAAATAAGGTGTGTTCAGTTTTTAAATCCAACAACTACTTTTGGGGGGCTTGCCCACATCTCTGGGATTTGAATGGGGGTTGTGTCCCATTTTACTGTCTTTTAAGTTTACATTTAACATGTTTCTCTTCTCTGCGCCCCTTGCCCACTGGGGACTCGTCTTTGGCTCCTTCAAGTTTGCTGCTTAGAGTGGAAGTTCAGCAGGCAGGTGATCATGCTGTAAGTTCTTTCTGGACGTCTGGCAAAGGGAGTGATCAGGGCAGGCCATCGCTACCTTGGGATCTGCAAGGCTGGCTGTTTTGGTACCTGCTGTCCCACAGCCCTCCCCTGTTACCGGAATACTTTGCCAGTGCACTAATCTCTTTGGAGATAAAATTCGTTAGCGTGTTCCTAAATGTTAATTTTCTTTTGCAGAAAATACAGTGCCGTGTCTGAATTAATTATTAATATTTAAAGTATTTCATTCCTTAATGCTCCCTCATTTGCTTTGCCCACAGCCTATTCAGTTCCTTTGTTTGGCAGAATTCTGCAAAATGTGTGTCACCCACTACTGAGATTGTTCAACTCCTGATGTATTTGTATTGATTTGTTTCCGGTGGTAGCTTGTCCTAAAATGTGTGTAGAAAGCAGGTATTTTATGATAAATTGTTGTGTAGTGCATGCTATGTGTGGAATTCAGAGGAAAACCCAGATTCAGTGATTAACAATGCCAAAAATGCAAGTTAACTAGCCATTGTTCAAATAACAGTGGTGCTATTTCTCTTTCGTGGCCTTTTAGACTTTTGTTGCCCTAAATTCCATTTTATTGGGAACCATTTTCCACCTGGTCTTTCTTGACAGGGTTTTTTTCTACTTTAAACAGTTTCTAAATAAAATTCTGTATTTCAAGAAAAAAAAAATAAAAAAAAAATAAAAAGTTTGACACAGAGAAAGGAGATACAACAATATTTATAAGTTTTTATTGCAGATGCCTTTAATAACAACATTCCCTAGAATAACTGGCAAAAAAGTTGCTAGATCAACTAGTTTAAAGACAGCGTGCCATAACATTAATGCCTTTTTAATAACTATTGATAAAAGTGAACTGACAGGGCCGGCCCGGTGGCTCAGGTGGTTGGAGCTCCATGCTCCTAACTCTGAAGGCAGTCGGTTCGATTCCCACATGGGCCAGTGGGCTCTCAACCACAAGGTTGCCGGTTCCATTCCTTGAGTTCCACAAGGGATGGTGGGCAGTGCCTCCTGCAACTAAGATTGAATATGGCACCTTGAGCTGAGCTGCCGCTGAGCTCCCGGATGGCTCAGTTGGTTGGGGCGTGTCCTCTCAACCACAAGGTTGCTGGTTCGATTCCTGGAGTCCTGCAAGGGATGGTGGGCTGCGCCTCCTGCAACTAGCAACGGCAACTGAACCTGGAGCTGAGCTGCACCCTCCACAACTAAGATTGAAAGGACAACAACTTGACTTGGAAAAAAACAGTCCTGGAAGTACACACTGTTCCCCAATAAAGTCCTGTTCCCCTTCCCCAATAAAATCTTTAAAAAAAAAAAAAAGTGAACTGACATGTTGGGATACTTAACCATGGAACTGGGAGGACTGTGGATGGAGCTGGGCCCCCTGTTGACTCTCTAGCCCTGATTTCCTGTTGAACTTTCTGGTAACTTCAAGGGGAGGGATGCTAATAAATAGAATAGCCATCTTGGAACTGGGGTCATTATTTTTTCTTTCTTCACTAGGGCGGCCAGTTGAAGCCCCGGGTTGGACGTGTGCGTTCCCACACTGTGGTGATGGTTTTTGTTTCTTTTTCCTTTTCCTGAATAAACCGTTTTTCTTGTGGATTTATCTGGAGAGTTATTTTTGCCAGTCAACATTTTGGGGGCTCGTCAGGGATCCAGAGAAGAACGGAACTCTGGCAGCTGCCTGGCTATTGAGCAAACTATAAACAGGCGCCTACTGAGCCGTTTGCAGCTCCAATACTTTGCTCTTCAGCTTAGGGAGGCTGTGGAGTAAGTTCTCTCCTTGATCTGAGCCAACCGGCTTCTGCGTCTGGTGCTCTCCAGGTTTTATTCGGGAACTGTTTGAAAAATTTTGTGTTTGTTTTTGTTTCTGTGTGTGTGTGTGTGTGTGTGTGTGTGTGTGTGAATGTGTTAAAGGCCTATTTGTCTATGTTGTCTGGATACTCATTGTAGTACATTGGCTTGATTTCTTTGGAAAACAAGCTATACTTTGAGACAAACACTGGCCTTCGCTAAATGCCCTTCTGGGGATAAAAGGCTATTTCTACCGAAATTGGCCAGTCTTGGCCAGTAATCGACTGTGCCATCTCATTGAGAGAATGGAAGAGTACCATCCAGCTCAGCCTATAGTTTAACTCCCTGAGGGCTGGCTATTCCCTGCAACTGGCTCCAGCCTTCAGCTTGATTCTCAGTGATCAAAGTATTCCAGAGTGAGGCGGGCTGAAGACCTGCCGGTTATTTGAGCTGTGAATTGTTTTGGGCCCAGTGTTAAAAAAAATATGGGATCCCTGATGTCTAAGCCTTCTCAAATTGTCCCTCCTCCAGGGACACTGGCCGAGTACATGTTTAAAACCTGCGGGGAATTTTCATACATGTATTTAACTAAATGGACAGATCCAACTAAGAGTAATTTTGAAAATCAGTGACCACTTTGGGGAAGTTTACAGATTCCCAAACTTGATTTTCTTAAAACTGTGGTCTCTAAGACCACAGGATAGTAACAGTAAACTGGATAGTAACAGCGTTGTAACTGAAAAAGAGGAATGGAATGTCTGTTTGGAGTGGTATACTAAGGCTACCAAACAGCATTGCAAATCTAGAGTTGTCGTTTTACAAAACAAGGTCTTAAAGTAAATGAAGGCTGTTAAGAAATCTAAAAGATAGAAGGGCAGCTGAAACCTCGTGCTCTGTCTACCACTCTGCCTCGCCCTTCCCCCACGGCTCCTTCGTCTCCTCCCCCACTTTCAACTCAACCCTCAGGCACACCTTCTTTCCAGTCTCCTCGCTCTTCTTCCTCAGAACTTATCAGTACTTTTCCTTTTAAAATCAAAGTCTCTGGAGATCCTAATAAGCCCCACATTTCCTATGTTCCCTGGTCAAAAGCTGAGTTTTGAGTCCTTTTCCTAAGGTAACTGAGGATTTTCCTAAGGTAACTGAGGATTCTAATAAGTTTGCTGAGGAATCTGATATTACTATTCAAGAGTATCAACCTGGGTTTTCTGATTTGTTCCAGTTGATCCATATGTTGGTTGGTGAAGGTCAAGCTAGACATTGGATCAGGATCGCCGGATGGGAGCATTCTGAAAGACATTTAGAAAAACAAATCTCCAATTATTGGGAGGAAGCCAGGGAACTTGCTCAAAAGCTACAGGAGCAATTCCCCAGGCTTTTCCAAGGTTTATCGACTGGAGCAAAATTCACACTTGCTCACAAAGGCCTGACGAAACTGTTTATGACTTTTATAATAGGTTTCAGGTAGCTTTTAAGGAAAAGTCTGGTCTTCCTCCAAATATTGACTCCACATGTGTAACTTTTAACTCTTTGTTTATCAATGGGCTAAATAAAGACCTTTCCCTCCTGGTTAAGAGATCCAGGATGGGATGGGGAACTATGCCTACCCTAGACTTGGTAAACTTAGCTAATGAGTAGCTAGTACCCCAGATGAGCTGCCTAAAAACAAGATCGCCAAGAATTCTGACTTTCAGCCGTGGCAAATGAAAAGCCCTGTGAGAAACCAGAAAACTCCAACTTTTTGCCCCTACTGCAAAGAACAAGGACATTGGAAAAAGGATTGCTGTAAGTTGAAGCGTACAAGATAATCTCTGCCTACTAACCAGTCTTTTTCAGGCCTTCCTAATTCCCAGTGATGTGGCTCTGAGGTACTATACGGGTTTTTTCCAGTCCTTCCCCTTAATCATCTTGGAGAAACTTCTCTTCAAGTCGGGGAGGAAATTATTTCTGTTTTCATTGACACTGGGGCTACACTCTTGGTGCTCAACCCCACTGGTTATAAACCAGCCAATGCCTCGGAGTAATAAGACATTTCAAATAGTGGGGAATTTAAATAAACCTCAACAGGTTCATGTATCTGAACCTATTCACTTTTGTCTAGAGATGAACATTGTCCCTTACGAGATGAACGTTGTTTTCTCCTTAGTTCTTCTGCCTCTACTCATTTATTAGGCAGAGACTTCTTAGAGAAGTATCATGCTGGAATATCCTTTTATTGAAAAGGCGAAATAATATTAGAGTTTGATGGTAACCGTCAGAATCACCAATCAGGTGAATTACATGACCTTTCAGCATCTTTTATTTGTATCATCTCTGATAGTACAGTAACTGAATCTGAAAACTAATCAATGGTCCCTGTTGGACAAACTACCATCTTCTTTATGGGCAAAATCCTCAACTGATATTGGTAGAATTCACAGTGCACCTCCTATCAAGGTTCAAATTGATCCTTCAAAGCCTCTGCCCAGAATTAATCAATATCCTATAAGTATATATCCTATAAGTATATCCTATAAGTATATCCTATAAGTAAGGAGGCCTTCCAAGGTATAAAGCCCATAACAGAAGATTATGTAATTCAAGGTCTTATTATTCCTTGCACTGTCCTTGTAACACTCCTATTCTACCTGTGAGAAAGACAAACGGACGAGGGTGGAGGTTTGTCCAGGACCTCTGAGCAATGAACCACATTGTTATCCCTCAATACCCTGTCCTTCCTGGCCCACATACTCTGCTGGCATCCATCCTAACAGGAAGCAAATTCTTTGCAGTAACTGATTCATGCAGTGCATTCTTTAACATCCCAGTTGAGGAAGCTAGCCAATACCTTTTTGCTTTCACTTGGGAAGGAAAGCAATTTACCTGGACAGTAATGCCTCAGGGTTTCACTGACAGCTCTTCTTATTTCTCACAGATTCTGAAGATGGATGTGGACAATATAATTTTCCCAAAAGGTTCCACCTTGTTACAATATGTGGATGACTTATTTCTTTGCTCTCCTCAGGTTTCCTCACAGGGTGATTTGCTGACACCTGTGGCCTTAAAGGGACATAAGGGCTTTAAAGAGAAACTATAATTTGCCCAAGCCCAGGTTCGGTACTTGGGACATCTGATATCGGAACAAGGTCTGTAACTGGATCCAGACAGGCTCCATGGCATCCTAAGTTTCCCAAGCCCCAAGACTAAGCGTCAATTGCGAGGTCTTCTTGGACTAGTTGGTTCCTGCTGGAATTGGATCCCAAATCTTTCTCTTATGGCAAAACCTCTATATGTCCTATTAAAGAATGACAGTCCTGACCCAATTTCATGGAAGGAACGGGATGACATGGCTTTCAAGGCCTTGAAGGAGAGTTTAATAAACCTACCTTCTATTGGGCATCCCTACTACCAGATTCCTTTCTTCCTTTTTGGGCATGAAAAGGAAGGACATGCTCTTGGGGTGCTCACTCAGAAACACGGGGAATGACAAAAACCCCTAGGATACTATAGTCAACAACTGGATCCTGTGGCTCCGAGATACCCTCCTTGCTTCAGAGCTGTTGCTGCCTCTGCCTTTCTGGTTAAGGCCACAGAGAAGATTGTTGCAGGAGCCCCTCTAACCATCTTTAGGCCTTACACAGTAAAAGCTCTCCTGAATTCTCGTCACGGTAGCTTTCAGCCAGCCACCTTACTTCCTATGGAATCCTTTTGTTAACTGCTTCCCATATAACCCTTTCACACTGTAACAACCTTAAGCCAGGTACTTTTCTTCCTTCTGAGGCTGAGGAAGCTCCTCATGACTGCCTAACACTGACAGACCACCTTCTGACTCCTCGTGACGACGTGCAGAAAACTCCTGAGTAAAGCTGATTTCTCATGGTTTACTGATGGTTCATACTTAAAAAATGACAATGGTGAGTACTGTGCTGGTTATACTGTTGTAACTCCTTCTGAAGTCATCAAGGCAACACCTTTGCCTCTGGCCACTTCAGCACAGCAGGCTGAATTATATGCCCTCACTCAAGCTTGCATTTTAGCAAAGGGTAAAGCTGTCAACATTTATACAGACAGCAGTTATGCCTTTGGGGTGGCTCACGACTTTGGAATGTTATGGAAACAACGTGGTTTCCTTACCTCCAATGGAGATAAAATTAAAAATGACCCATATGTACAAAAATTATTGGATGCTATACTTTTACCTGATGCCTTAGCCATTATTAAGTTTCTGGGACATTCTTTACTTGACTCCTTGGAAGCCAAAGGAAATCACCTGGATAACATTTCTGCTAAAAATGTCTCCTTTACAAGCATTAGTAACAGTCAAACCTCTGTCCTAGTCCAGCGAGAAACTTCTCCAGTTAATAACAGAAAAACTAGCCAGGGAAGCCCAAAATACAGCTTCTGAAGAGGAAAAACAAGACTGGAAATCCAACAGTTGTGGGTTTAGTAAGGAAAAGAGGCTCTGGCTTGGACCAAACAACAACCCAGTCCTACCAGAAAGTTTGAAATTCCCACTTTTAACCACTGTACATGTGTTAAACCATTGATCAACTGACAAAATGGAAGCCTTCATGCACCAATATTTGGTGCGGAGATATTAATAAGGCTGCAAAAGTGCCAACCTCAGGTGTCCCACCTGTCTGAAGTATTCACTGCCCCTGGATATTTTAAATTGCCATACAGACCATTTGAGTTCTGGCAACTAGACATCATACAACTTTCCCCATATGTATGTTTTAGTCGTGATACGTATGTTTTCTCACTGGACTGAAGCTTTCCCTTGCAGACAAGCTAATGAATCTGCAGTGACTAAAGTACTGTTAGAAAAGATTAGGGAACTCCTCTTGAACTCCACAGTGATCAAGGAACCTATTTCACTGGTCAGGTGGAAAAGCAAGTCTGTGCTGTTTGGCCAGTTCTGCAACATTTTCACTGTGCTTACCATCCCCAATCCTCAGGATTGAAATGCACTAATGTCATTATTAAGACTCAGTTGGCAAAATTTACAGAAACTCTTCAAATACCTTGGCCAAAAGCATTGCTGTTAATCATTTTAAATCTCAGATATACTCCTTTTGGGACACATAAGCTCTCAAAGTTTGAGATAATCACAGAATGCCCTATGCGTTTGGCCCCTGCCTCTCTTGACCCACAGCTGATGAAAGTAGACATACTTCAGAATTGTAAAGGCTTAATTGATTCTATCGACAATAATCATGTTTTAATCAAACAATCGTTTCACCATACACTCCAGGGAAATAAAACACTAAAAATTCATACTCTACAACCGGGAGGTTTTGTTTATTGAAAAAGATACCTCAAAAAGGATTCCCTCCAGCCATGCTGGAGGGGTCCTTACCACGTTCTGTTGACCAACCCCTGTGCTGCTGAACTACAAGGAGTAGACTCTTGGATGCACATGTCACACCTCAAGAAGGCACCAAACCCTGACTGGAACTGCACACAGTCTGGTGACCTGAAACTAAAGCTGTCAAAATTTAAAGCAGGTGACCTCTACGGAGCGTGAGTTCCTGGTTCACACCTGCCACATAAGCTAGGTTGCTATGTTGTTCTAATTCTACCTTTAACTTTGATCTATTTACACTCTGCTTCTGATGCCAGTCGACACTGGACACCAGCTGTTCCCAATCCATGTACTGTCCCCATGATGTAAGAGATGACACCCAGAAGAGGTATTTCCGATATTGAGGGACAAAAAGGCTGAACAGACACTGAGGGACTGGAGGCTGAACAGACATCAAGAGACAAAAGGCTGGGCACTGGAAAAAACCTGAGACTAGAAGACCTGACTGTTGATCAACGATCTTTTAAAGAAAAGGTCTCAATCAAGAGGGGGAAATGATAAAAGTGAACTGACATGTTAGGATGCTTAACCACGGAGCAGGGAGGACTGTGGGTGTAGCTGGGCCCCCTGTTGACTCTCTAGCCCTGACTTCCTGTTGAACTTCATGGTAACTTCAGGGGGAGGGATGCTAATAAATAGAATAGCCATCTTGGAACCAGGCCATTATTTTCCTTCTTCGCGTGGGAGCCGATTGGAGCCCCGGGTTGGAGGTGTGCGTTCCCGCACTGCGGTGGTGGTTTTTGTTTCTTTTTCCTTTTTCCCAAATAAACCATTTCTCTTGTGGACTTATCTGGAGAGTTATTTTTGCCAGTTGACACTATCTTTACTTTTTCTTAGAATTTTCAAATTTAGTTCACTAACAATGTCAAAAATATCGGGTACAATGCCAATTTTCTTACTCAACATCATCTTCAAAAGTATTTGCCTAATGAAGTCACTTTTCAAAATGTTAGAAAAATGTGAACCTCATGCCTCAGTCTATACACCTCGTTGGCATCCTGACAACAATTGTGTTGTGGTGCAGTGGGCAGCGATGGTTAATGCCAATCTAGGGACAAAGTGTTCCAAAGCTGGCTGTCCGGTTGGCATCCTAGAAGAAATGTCCCATCTGTCCCTGTGTTTTTGAATGAGATTTGGTAGAAGTGATTTGGACACTTGATATGTGCCACTGAAGTTTGTTTTAAAGCAGCTCTATTGTGTCTGCCATTCGCAATCTCTGTTCTGTCAATGGTTTCCCCTTTATAGCATTTTCCACTTTAATTTACCTTGATCAACAATGTGCATTTCCCCTTCTGTAAAAGTAGTTAATTCAGTTGTATGTGAGGTTAAATGTAACACATCAAATCCTTCACAGGTAGAATCCCCTTGCACGTCACATTGAACACTGTACCCCAGAAAATCTATAGAGATGCCAGTGATCACATGACCTATTTCTAGCCAGTGCTGTTTCCTGTGAAACCCCAGCCCTCTCTCTGCCATGGCTCATAACAACTGGCTGTGGCTTTGTTCCAAGATGGGTATTTCTTTCTAAGGATCTTTGCAATACACTTTGGTATTTGTTTTTCTACTTCCTTATTTAAAAATTAACCAGAAATGGTTCACAAGTCACAGTTTGATAAATGTCAGTTTAGGAATTATGATCAAGTAAATACCTGGGCACACACTACTGGTGTCAGAAACAGAACTTATGCAGAAGCCTCCGTGGCTGCATCCCCAATCCGGATCCCCAGATGTAATCTCTATCTTACGTCTTGTGTTTACTATTCCCTTGAGATTCTCTGAAGATTTTACAATAAATATATATATCCCCAAACCAAATATTATTTACTTTTGCCAGTTTTTGAACTTCATGTCCAGTGAACTCACACTGTATGGACTCTTCTGAGAACCAGCATTACGTAGGGGAGTTACCCCCCATGTGTGACGGTGTCCTTCATTTGTTTTTACTGCTGCAGTCTTACATTTTATAATGACACCACACTTTCTCTGTTTTCCTGCTGATGCATAAGTGGTTATCCCAGTTGCTGTAAACATGAGTGTGCTCGTCTCCTGGGCACAAGGCAAGGAATTCCCCCGAGAGGACGGCCAGGAGGGATGGCTGGGTACAGGGGTGTGAGCTGTCAGCACAGTAGGTAAGATGATGTGCGTTTGGTTTCTGAAGTGCTTGTGCCAACTTAAGTCTTTACCAGGAGTGTGTAAGGCGTCATGTTGCTGATGTGTCTGTTCTGAAAATAAACCCCACTCAGCTTAAGGAGAGGAATTAAGAGCTGGAGGTCAGTTCCCTGGTTGCAGAATCACCCCGGCGTTTTCTGTTCAGGCTATAATTACCTCCTTTCCTTTCCTTTTATTCCATGTACCTGTCATTATCCTTTTAACATATGCACCCAGGTAGGGCTTCCTTTTAGCATAACCACATGGTATTGTTATGTATGTTTGAGATACCTGATAATGAGAACATAGGAAGGAGGGAAGAAAGGAGAAAACACAAAAGAGGGTAAAAGAGAGAACAGGCAGAGAGGAACTGGAAACTGTGAGTGCAGGTAACATTTTCCAAGTTCAAGGAAAAAGAGTTGTAGACTAATAGAAACTTAAGAGAGCTTTATTACTTATCTATTGCTGTGCAACAAACTCCCCCGAAATTCAGTGGCTTAAAACAATAAACATGTTACCTCAAAGAGGTAATACAAAGACAAGCGAAATGGAGCAGATGCTGGTGAGAGAAGCTGGGTGAAGAGAAGGATTTTACAAGATGGGAGAAGTAATAGGTCGTTGGTATAACGATGAACATGATTTTGTTACCCAGGGTCCTCCAAGAAGCAGATCGCAAGATGGGATTAAACTCAGCAGTGTTTTATCAGGAGAAACACCTGTCGGAGACTATGGAGAAGCCAGAAAACGCCGGGAGAGCCAGCAGACAGGGACGCCAGTCTGATGCTCAGGGGAGAAGGTTCATCAGCCATATCTCAGGTCCCTGCTGGGCAATCTGAGTGAAGTGGAGCCAGGTCCTAGGAGAGTGCTCGAGCCACACCGGCCATCAGAGGAGCCCCTGTGTCCCAGGAATGGCCTGCCTCAGTGTCCCTCCTGTGACCAGTCATTGTCTGGGAACAGGCCCTGGGCAGCAGGGCCTCTGCACAAATGCTGCCATGGATTTCAGGGCACAGGAATGGGACGCTGGTGGCTTACCTGGGGGATGTGACCCAAACCTTCCTACCCAGGGGACTGGGTCCTTGGAACTCAAGAGCCTTCTAAGACTCCTTTGCTGTACGTGTCTGTGGGGACAGAGACCCAGAGAGCAGTTTCCAGGCTCTCGGCATCACGTGGTAAGGTGCTGGCTCAGGTAATAGTTGGCCGTCGACTGTAGCCGGTTAGCGAATTAGCCACTGATACAACTGCTGCAGCTGCGCTGGTTGGATAGTGGAGTGGAGTTGGTCGGTTGGCAGGCAGAAAGGCGGACAGCAGGTCGCATGTCACCAGCAGGACACCAGCCTCCAGTGAGACTATAGAGGTATGACTTCCCTATCTATGGCTCCGTGGGTGTTCCTTTTTGGCCTCACCACATCCTGCGTTCTTATGTGGGGAGCGGGAACTGAGAACCCGCAGGCCGCCCCGCACAACTGTGTCCCTTCACAGTTAAAGGGAACAAGAGGAAGCTACAAGGTGCCCAGGGTGTCACCCGGGTCCCCACATATTCCTCCCATCCCCATTATGTGACAGCAGGCCCCCTCCTGTGGATCAGGGTCCATTATTCCTGGCTTAAGAAGAGGGGACTTGTCTTCTCACCTGCTGGTCTCTAGGACCGTGGAGCCCACACTTCCCTGGTGACAAACATAATGTAAGTTCAATGGGACCATTGTCGTGTCCCCTTGTAAGAGTGCCCCGTGCTGTGTAGGATGGAGGAGAGCCAGTAGGAGTTGCTGTCCAAGCTGGTGGGTGGTGGATGTGGCTTGTTCATTCAGGCAGCCCTTATGAGCATGGACCAAGAGTGAGGGCAAATTAAAATGAGACACAAATTAAAATGTTTGCCCAATGAGGGGATGGAAAGGCATCAGCCAACCTCAAAGCAGTGCACTTTGGGCACCTGGACCTCCTGCACTACAGAGCACAGAGTTGTGCAGACAGGAAGTGCCACATCCTTCAGGGCTGACTCTTAAGTGATGGTGACCAGGGCCACACCTGCTTCCACCCCCTGGTCCTAGATCACCTTCTCTTCCCGTTGAGAACTTGGCACACTGAGGTCTCTGATTCGTAAATTCTCTGCGTCCTGGACGATGTTATCCCCTCCCTTCAGGGTGTGTCCTCAAAGCTGGCATTTCACTGGCACCTTCAGGAGGTCTGTCCAGTGCTCTGTGTGGCCAGCAGCCCCGGGTGGTACAGATGTGACATAACCAGTGGACCCCACGGTCATGGCCCAGCCTGCATCTCCTTCATGTGAAGTGGGTCCCCGGTCGGATGCTGTGCCGAGAGCAGTTCCAAGACTGGGTCAGGGGTTTCGAAGCCCCCAGATGGTGGTGCCGCTGACGTTCTGACATCAGGAAAGGAAAACCCACACATGGCATAGGTGTCTGTCCCTGTGGGGACGAACCTCTGATGCTCTAGGATGGAAGTGCTCACTGTCGTCAGCTTGTCACTTGGTGGCTAGTTGGTCACCTAAAGAAATAGGACCAAATAAAGTCCTGGTATTGGTCTAACACTGACATTTGGACATTCTGCGGTGGCAGCAGCTGGGACAGCCTTGGTACGTGGGAGTCAAAGCTGCTGGGCCGGATGTAGCCCCACCTGTGCCATCGTGGTCACTCCATCCACGTGCTCATCTCCCGGTCCTGGGCTGACCAGTGACGAAGGCTGGCTGAGGTCAGTTTGTCTGCATGGCTGTTCGGGGCCTCCTCAGGGGGATGCTTTCTGGTGGGTGTTAGCATGTGAGTCAGGCTTAGCCACAGGTGGACCATTTCCACCTCACGATGGACTGCTGGGCCTGTCCAATGCATGACTCACTGGGTTACACAGACCCCGAGTCCCAGGGACGTTTGTAATCACATAGCTGCTTGGTGGCCAGGATCCGGCATTCTGTCTTATCAGGCCCAGTAACACACCCAGAGTTCCTTCCCAAAGGGGTCCATCTGTGCTGTGGATGGCATGGCCTTCCTCCAGAGCCCAGGGGCCGGCACTGTGCTTCTCCCACTGGGCCTGGTTCAGCCCCACGCTGCATCCCCTCCCACCACTGATACCTCGAACAGCACGGGGGCTGCTGGATGGTGGTGATGCACCAGGGCCTGGAGCTGCTACAGTGTCCTTCCAGATCCAGGTCCCACTCAAAGCTGGAGTCCTTCTATGTCACCCAGAGTGTGGGCCCAACAATACACCAGGTGTGGGATGTGTGTGTGAGAACACAGGGCCTACCTGGCTGAGTCCTTCCTTCTCTGCAGCGAGGGAGGCAGGATGCAGCAGTGTCTTCCTTTAGAGGGAATATGGCTTCACGGCCCTCCCCGCTGGACCTCTAGGCCTGAACTGAGGCAGCCACTCCCGGAGTCTCTGCAAGGTTCAATTCCACCTCTGCAGTGCCCGTGTTACCAAGGCGTCCTGTCCACCTCTTGCTCACGCATCCCAATCTGCATGACGCTGTCAGTGATGTGAGCTACAGTTGACACTTGAGCAACGGGGGTTTGAACTGCGTGAGTCCTCTTGTAAGAGGATTATTTTCAGTTGACCCGTTCAGTTCAATTAACCCACTTAATTCAAAATTGCTTTGTTCAAGGGTCAACTGGCTGTTGGGAATCCGCGTGTGGGAAGGACTGACTTCAGTTATAGACAGATTTTTGACTGCGCACGTGGTCGGTGCCACTAACCTCCGGGCTGTTCAAGGGTCGCCTGTCATGTGTATGGGATGTGCAGGAGGCCCCGATCTCTTCAGACTGTATTGCAGAGGGCAGGGAGGTCAAATCGCCCTGAGGCAAATACAAATACAAATACTGTTCCTTCCACCTGCGTGCTAATCATTTCACCTCCCCCTTTCTGACTAGAATAAAAGGAACACACTCCCACAGTACCACGCACACACCGTGTATGCGTGGACTTGTTACCCCTCCTCCAGCGGTGCGGTCCACACCCGGCGTCCCTGCGGCCTTATCACTCTGCCCCAGCGGTGGTATCGCATCCAGCGCGCAGCTGCCAGCAGGGCTGTACCTGCTCAGGTCTGAGGTAACCTCGCCTTCTTTGGACCCCGTCAGGTTCCTGTAGGGGCAGGTTGCTGGATCAATGGAGATAATAGGCAACGCCAACACGGCCCCTGCTTCTGTCAGGTCTCTACTGGTGGTGCGCACCCTACAGCACTTGCAAAACCCTCCACAGCACCGCCCCTGGGACACTGTATCGTTTCTGACCTGGCCAGGATGGGGTAGTTTCAGAGGTTTCCGTCTGTCCTTCAGCACAATGAGAGACCCTGCTGCACAGACAGGGACCCCGTGTGAGGGTTCCTCCAACTGCCACGTGCATCCGTGCTGGTCAGTACTTGGGAAACGGGGCAACAACCCGGGTTGGTAATGGACCCGGTGGTCACGCTGAGAGCCAGGCTTGTCCAGGACTCCACCTGTGACCTGGCACCTGTCAGCCCCACTGTCACAGGGGACATGGTGATGCTGTGGGAATCCGGGTACCGATGGCAACACACACCCTGTGTGCAATACTGCTCAACAGTCTGGTTGTTTCTCTGTCCCCAGTGTCCAGCCACCTGAGTAAATGGCTGAGGTGCCTTTGCAGAAGGATGAGGGGACTGTCCCCTCCTTACTCACCACAGTGTTCCAGGGTCCTTCCTCCTGGGGGTTTGGACACCTCTTCAGTCAGTGGGCTCTGAATCTGAAAATTGGCTCAGGTCTGGGTACTAAGCAAGGGATCATGACTCTTTCTTGAGATAAAACCCCTCAGTCTGCTGCTCCTCAGTCTTGCTTTTTTTTTTTTTTTTAAATTTTATTGGGAAACAGCCATGATTATTGGTTACACATTGCTTTCATGCTACCCTGGCATAGTTGACTTTTTCAAGGAGTGCGCACCTCCCAGTTGCCCATGCAGGGATCGAACCAGCAAACTTGGTATTATCAGCACCACGTTCTAACCAACTGAGCTAACCGGTCACCCCTCAATCTTGCTTTTTTATTCTAGGTATTAAGCAGCTCACTTGTTGACCACCCATCCACTATGGTCTGAATGTTTGCATCCCCCATAATTTATATGTTGGAATCCTCCCCCCAAGGTGGTAATATTAGGAGGAGGGGCCTTTGGGAGGGTGGGGCCCTCAGGAGTGGGGTTAGTGCTCCTATAAAAGAGGCCTGAGAGACCCCTCGCTCCCCACCACGTGAGGACACAGATAGGAGGCGCCTTCGGAGAAAGCCGCTCTCACCACACACCGAACCTGCCAGCACCTGACCTTGATCCTCCAGAACTGTGAGAAATAAGTTTCTGTTGTTTGTAAGTCACCCAGGTTATGGTACTTGTTACAACAGCCAATGAGGACTGAGACACCCCTGTTCTGACCCAGGGACACGACTCCATCAGCCTTCGTCACCACTCCTGACAGGTCAGGCTCCCTCACCTGTTGCTCCTTTG
Source organism: Rhinolophus ferrumequinum (assembly GCF_004115265.2). Classification (NCBI taxonomy): domain Eukaryota; kingdom Metazoa; phylum Chordata; class Mammalia; order Chiroptera; family Rhinolophidae; genus Rhinolophus; species Rhinolophus ferrumequinum. Next base: position 1,750,216 of record NC_046286.1, read on the forward strand.
GGGTTGTTATGGTGACTGTGGCCTCTGGCTGTTGCTGGGAACTGTCACCATTTGGTCTCTGTCTCTTCAGGGCCACACCCTCCCCATGATACTAATGAGCTGACTCTGGGACCACCTTTCACTGTCATCCCAGCCTGCAGAGGACACAACGTCCCCAAACTTAGTGACACAGGGCCCTCTCCTGATGGCTTTGGTGACAGGTGTGCCCTCTGGGTTCTCCTGTGGAACATGATCCACTACTGGGTCTCTGCCTCATACAAGGATACCCCCATCCCGTCAGCCTTTTTGTCCATCCTCCACCATCTGCCAGGGCGACTAAGTCACATCTACCTCGCTAAGAGTTGGACATCATTGTTTCCAGGCTATGAAGAGTCACCCAACAGTAAGTCTGCCCCACATCCTGGGTCCCTGATAAACCCATGTACTGAGAAAGTGCCTCTAAGCCAATGAATTTGTGTTTATCCAGCCTGACATTCTGGCTACTTGATCAAAACCCTAAAATCCCACCCCAGAGGTGCTCCATGGTCTCCTACAGATACGTGCTGGTTAGATCTTGCCGAGATCCCCATTGCATCATGGGTGCGGCTTCTGCAGCATCCCCCAGCACAGTGGGAGAGCTAACAGTTACTAGAGAAGGGGGAGCCCCTCTGCATGCCCAGTGGGTCCAGAGGGCGTCCCTCAGGATGACCCTGTCCTTTTCCAGGATCTTAGGTTCTCCCACCAGGGCCCTGATTTTCACGTAACAAGTCTGCCTCGGCTGACTGTCCAACCATCTCTATAGGGTTGTGCGACCCTCACAGTTCCGTCTTCAGCTGCCATCCGTCTCCACCTGCCGTCCTGTACGTGAGATAAGTGCCTGCCTGTGAGCCACTGCAGAGGCTCTCACACCAGCCTGTGACAGTGTTAACAATCCTCAGATTCCCATGATCCTTCTCTAGGGCTGGGGCATCCACACAACGTGCAGTAATCAGCCACCTCCACTGTCTCTGTAGGCCCCCCGCCAAGTGTTTTTCAAGGGCTTCTGTCCTCACACTTGCCATAGCGTCCCCCCAAACCGGGACATTTTCTCAGGTCACCGGGAGTGACGTCTAGCCGTTCAGCTGCCACCCGGTGCCCCACCTACCGATCTAGACAGCTTCCTCTTGGTCTGCAGGCAGTGGGCGCCCTAGTCCCAAATCCCGTCTTGCCTGTGTTCTTGGGCCACCCCTGACACCACTTGTGTTAGTGAGGGTCCCTGAGGAGCAGACACCAACACGGTATTAAATGTGCAGGATGTTATCAGAGGAAACAGCTGTGAGAGAAAATGGGGAGGGCATGGGCAAGGCTGGGAGAGCCATCACATCTGAATCCAAGTGAAGGAGAGAGGAGAAACGTGGGCTGAGGCATGCTAGACCCAGGGCAGAGTAAGGACACGTCAGTGAGGTGTCAGGGGGCCCTGGAGCCTCAGCCAGCCTTCAGAGGAGCCAGAGTCCTGCCTTAGTTTCCCTGCTGTTCTCAGTCTCTGATGGGGAGGAGCCTGTGGGAAGTGCAGACTCAGAGCAAACAGCCAACAGATCTGAGAGCACAGCACCGAGGACATCAGTCGATTATCCTCCCTCTGGCTGAGGGCCCGGGACGTGCACTCTCGTGACTGCCACAGTGACTAGTGAATGGGAGATGACAGACGAGAAAAAGGGAAGAATCGCTAGAGCAACACTTTAAGGAGACGAGAAGGGACGACGTCTGGGCACCAGCAGGCGGACTGGCTCTGGCCGGCAGCAGGGACAGTGAACCTGTGATAAAGGTCTGCAAGTGGACGGTGGTGGAAATCTGTACAGGTGCCTTCCAACGAGCTCAGTGTTCTCAGTGAGGTAGGAAACAGGCCACCAGCAGTAATAAGAAGGGGAAAGGGGCTGGATGGTGAGCAGAGAGGTGTGTAAGGTCAGCCAGGATGGGAGGAGCCTGAGTGAACGTGAAAGGACAGGGTGATGGCTGGCAGCCGTGTGGGCTCCCCTGTGGTTTGGGTCATGACGCTGAGGTAACAGTGGTCAGCGTGGCTGTGAGTTGTTCTCAGCCTCCTGAAGCAGCACGGGGGCAGGTGCAGGGTGGACAGAGGTCAAATTCTCCAGCTGTGTTGTCTTTCCATGCAAGGGTGACAAAGCAAGTGAGATACAAGGGAGGGATTGACATTATTTATCATGGAATTTAAAATGAGTGAGGAGGGAGAACAGGACATTGAGGGGTGAGGGACACTGAATAGATGGTAGGATCAATAAAGTGAGATCCCAGTGGGCTTAAGGATTGTTGGAATTGATGTGCTACGGGGTGGACCCCAGGCCTGGGAAACAACCACATTTGTGGGGTTTTAATTTTTTTTTTCATTAAATTTATTGGGGTGACATTGGTTAGTAAAATTATGTAGGGCTGAAGTGTACAACACTACAATACATCATCTATATATTGCACTATGTTTCACCACCCAGAGTCAGTTCTGTCTCCATCACCATATATTTGACCTCCTCTATCCTCCTTCCCTCTTACCACTAAACTGTGGTCTGTGTCTATGAGTTTTTGTTTGTTTACTTGTCTTGTTCGTTTGTTGCTTTCGGTTTTATATCCCACGTATGAGTGAAGTCATATGGTTCTTGACTTTTTCTGCCTGACTTATATCTCTTAGCATAATAATCTCAAGATACATCTGTGCTGTTGCAAACGACAGGATTTCATCTTTTCTTACGGCAGAATAGTTTTCCATTGTGTATACGTACGTACCACATCTTCTTTATCCAATCATCTATCAAAGGACACTTTGGTTGTTTCCATGTCTTGGCCACCTTGAATAATGCTGCAATGAACATCGGAGTACATATATCTTTACAGACAAATATTTTCAGATTTTTTGGATATATACCCAAGAGAGGGATTGCTGAGTCATATGGTAATTCTAGTCTTAATTTTTAGAGGAAACTTCATACTGTTTTCCATAGCGGCTGTACCGGTTTACTTTCCCAGCAACAGTGTACCAGGGTTCCTTTTTCTCCACAGCCTGTTCAACTTTTGTTTTGTTGATGATAGCTATTCTAACAGGTGTGAGGTGGTATCTCATTGTGGTTTTCATTTGCATTTCCCTGATAGCTAGTGAGGTTGTGCATTTTTGTCATGTATCTGTTGGCTAGTTTTATGTCTTCTTGGTAGAAGTGTCAGTTCAGGTCCTCTGCCCATTTTTAAAATCAGGTTCTTTGGGGTTTTTTTTGTTATTGTTGAGAGTTGTGTGAGTTCTTTATATATTTTGGACATTAGCCCTTTATCACAGGTGTTTGCAAATATCTTCTCCCATTCCATTAGTGGCTTCTGTTTTGTTGATGGTTTCTTTTGCTGTGCAGAAGCTTTTTCGTTTGATATAGTCCCATTCATTTATTTTTGCTTTTACTTCCCTTGCCTTTGAAGTTAAATTCATAAAATCCTCTCTGAACCCAAGGTCCACACGTTTGGGACCTATGCTTTCTTGTATGCAATTTATTGTTTTCGATCTTGTATTTAGGTCTTTGATCTATTTTGAGATAATTTTGGTACATGGTGACAGATAGCAGTTTAATTTCATTCTTTGGCACGTGGCTTTCAAGTTTTCTTAGTACCATTTATTGTAGAGGATTTCTTTTCTCCATTGTATGTTTTTGGCTCCTTTATCAAAAATTATCTGCCCACATATATGTGGGTTTATTTCTGGATTCTCAATTCTATTCCATTGATCTGCGTCTCTGTTCTGCCAATTCCATAAACATGCACATTTGTGATGAATGGTTTGCTGGTGTTACATTACAGCACATGATAAAATCATCGTATCAGTGTTTCCAGGGCTTAGGCCAATCTGCAAGGGGATGAGCAAGAAGATGGTGGCAGAGAGTGGGGAGCGTAGAATGGAGACTGTGGAAGGGCTGGGCTGTCAGCAGTGACAAGGGGATGACAAGGGTGTGGGGCCCAGGGAGAGCAGAGCAGAAGGTCACGGAGGACAGGAGCTCAGGGAAGTGAGAAGCCAGCGACTGGGAGCATCCCCTCTGCTGGGTGGGGTCCTACTGCTTTAGACAGCACCCACTGATTACCTCACAGTGTGCGGGTCCAAGTCCCACATGCTCTCACTGGACTAAGATCAAGGTGTTGGCAGGTCTCTGTTCCTTACTGGGGGCGCTGGGAGAATCCACTGCCAAGCTCACAAATTTGGTGTCGGAATTGTTTCTTGCAGACGTAGGACTGAGGCCCCCATTTCCTTGCAGGCTGCCAGCTGGAGCCACGCTGAGCTCCTAGAGGACCTCTTTGGTCCTGGGACAAGGCCCCTACAGCACCCAGTCCTTCCCCCACTTGGAACTTCTGACTTCTCCTCGGCCGCGTCTCTGCTGCAGCATCTCTGACTCCATCGAGAAAATTCTCTGCTTTTAAGGGTTTGTGTGATTGTGACTGGGCCCACCCACATAATCCAGGGTAGTCTCTCTATTTTAAGGTCTTTACCCTGAATTACATCACCCAAGTCCCTTTGACCACTGAGGCCATTCAGTTTCTAAGGATGAGGGCTGGACATCTTTGGGGACCACTCTTCAGCCTCCCACCTCTGCTTATGCTGAAATCAGCGAGGACCAAGGAGATAACTCTGCTGGGGAGGGTGACGGTGGGCCAGGAGCTAAAAGAGTCAACAATGGGGAAGTGACCTGGGGTTCACAGGGAACAGTTACAGTGAGGGGAGTGGGGGCCGTAATCTGAGTACAGAAGGTTCACGTAAGAAAATGTTTAGGGAAGAGAGGAACACAGGGTACGTGGTACCTATGGAAGGGAGAGGTACCTCCGTGGGGGAGGACTTTATGGGGAGCCGTGTCCTCGGGGAGGCCCAGGCTTCTGTCAGAGCTGCGAGGTGAGAACTCGGGGGCTCTGTGGGAAGGTCTCAGGGGTTGGGGAGGGGGTGTGAGAGGAGAAGGAATAGGGGTCTGCAGAGCTGTGGAGATGAGTGTGCAGGAAGTTGGGGGACCAGGTGTGACTGACACAAACAGGCAAAGGACATAATGAGACAAGTCCTGGTGGCGTCAGGGCAGATGGTGGGGGTGACTGTGTGAGAGACGCAGGAGGGCAGGAGCAGGGGGTTGGGGCTCTGTCGGTGCCGATGAGACGGTTTGCGGTGCTTGCGTCTTAGTTTCAGTGTGTGGAGCCTTTCTTGACTTCCTGGTGATGGGGTGCAATCCCTGAGGGAGCAGGGGTATTAAAGGAAGTCTATGGGTTCACTGTGGACGCTTGTGGCGCAGGAGTGCACTCAGACCAGCTCTCACGTCTGCCAGACACCTGCTTCAAGAGAGATTTCTGGGGGACTAGGTGTGACCCTGCACGGGGGCCCCTCTTCTGCCCGGCTGAGGGGACAGATGCCTAGGTGAGCTGTGGTCCTCGTCCCAATAGTCCCATGTGCATATCCACACTGTGGAAGATTATGTAGACATTTAAAAAGTGTTATGAAATAAGAGATGATTTTTTTTAAACTGATATGAAAATTAACATTTGGAGGATAAATACTAAGACAATTTTATAAGACCATGAAATTTGAATATACTTGAGAATTTTAGTTATTTTCCCCATTGTTATAATATTATGGATAAGAAGAAATGTTCTTTTTTAAAGAGATGAGTGCTGAAGTGTTTAGGGATGGGGGTCATGATGCTTTCAAGTGACTGTCAGGTGATTTGGCAAAAATTATAGAAACATTATTTATTTGTCTTTTTTCAAAATGTATTTTAAAGTTATAGTTGACATACAGTATTCCATAAGTTCCAGGTGTACAACTCAGTGGTTTGGCATTTACATACCTTACGAAGTGATGACCACAGAGAGTCTAGTACCCATCTGTCACCACACAGAGTTATTATGATATTGTTGACTATATTCCCGATGCTGTACTTCACATCCCTGTGACTTATTATGTAACTGGCAGTTTGTACATTAAGAAATCCCCCACAGCATTTTTGCCTTCTCCTTGTCCCTTTCCTCTGGCAACCATCCGTTTTTTCTCTGTATCTATGAGTCTGTTTCTGTTTTGTTTGTTTCTTTTGTTTTTAGAATTCCACACACATAAGTGAAATCATACAGTATTTTTCTTTCTCTGTGACTTATGTAACTTAGCATAATACTCTCTAGGTCCATCCATGTTGTCACAAATGGCAAGATTTCATTTTTTATGGCCTAGTAACATTCCATTATATATATGTGTACATATATATATATATATTTATGTATGTACATGTACATGTATATGCATATGTATATATAGTACATGTTCTTTACCCATTCATTTATCAATGGGTACCTATGTTGCTTCTATATCTTAGGTATTGTAAGCAATGCTGCAATGCACATAGGGGTGCATATATCTTTTTGAATTAGTGTTCTAGACTTTTTAAAATAAATGCCCAGAAGTGGAATTTCTGGTTTATATGGTAATTTTATTCTTAATTTTTTTGAGGAACCTCTATACTGTTTTCCATAGTGGTTGCACCAATTTGCCAACCTACCAACATGCACAAGGGTTCCCTTTCTTCCACTTCCTCTCCAATACTTGTTATTGTTGTCTTTTTGGTAAAGTCCATTCTGAAAGGTGTGACATGATACCTCATTGTGGTTTTGCTTTGAATTTCCCCAATGATTAGTGATGTTGAGTATCTATTCAAATGTCTGCTGCCATCTCTATGTCTGTTTTGGAAAAATGTCTATTCAGGTTGTCTGTTCATTTGTTTTGTATTGGATTTTTTTTCTGATGTTCAATTGTAAGTTCCTTATATATTTTGGATATTAACCGCTTATCGGATGTGTTATTTCCAAGTATCTTCTCCCATTCAGTAGGTTGCCTTTTCATTTTGTTGATGGTTTTCTTCACCATGCAAAAGCTTTTGGTCTGATGCAGTCCCGTTTGTTGAGCTTTGCTTTATTGCCTTTGCCCTAGGAGCATGTCCAAAACAGTATTGCTAAGTGTGAATTCATTGCTAAGTGTGTGGATTGCCTCTGTCTTCTTCTAGGAGTTTTATGGGTTCAGTCTTTACAGTCAAGTCTTTAGTCCACTTTGAGTTTATTTTTGTACTTGGTGTAAGAAAGTGGCCCGTTTTCATTCTTTTTCACGTGCCTGTCCAGTTTTTCCAACACCATTTTTTGAAGAGACTGTTTTCTCCTCACTGTATATTCTTTACCATAGATCAATCAAACTCTTAAGTGTGGGTTAGTTTCTGGGCTCTCTATTCTGTTCCACTGATCGGTGTGCCTGTTTTTGTGCCAGTATCATACTGTTCTGATTATGATAGCTTTCTGGTATAGTTTGAAATCATGGAGTGTAATACCTCCAACTTTGTTTTTCTTTCTTTAGATCATCATGGCTATTGTGATTACATATAAATTTTAGTATTATTTGTTCTAGTTCTGTGAAAAATGCCATTGGTATTTTGATAGGGATTGCACTGAATCTGTAGTTTGCTTTGGGTAAGATGGCCATTTTAATGATATTGATCTTTTCTGTCCATGAGCACAGTTTATCATTTCATTTATTTGTGTCTTCTTTAATTTCTTTCATCAATATGCTATAGTTTTCAGAGTACAAATATAACCTCCTTGGTTGTATTTATTCTTAGGTATCTTATTTTCTTTGATGCAATTGTAAATGGGATTGTTTTGTTAATTTCTCTTTCTAATGGTTTGTTATCAGTGAGTAGAAAGACAATGGATTTCTTAGTATTTATTTTTTATTCTGCAATTTTACTGAATTGATTTATGAGTTCTTATAGTATTTGGTTGAGTATTTAGAGTTTTCTATACATAGTATCATGTCATCTGCCAATAATGATCGTTTTACTTCTTCCTTCATAATTTGGATGCCTTTTGTTTCTTTTCTTGTCTGGTTGCTGTGGCTAGGACTTCCAGTACTATGTTGAATAAAAGTGATGGTAGTGGGTATCTTTGTCTTGTTTCTCATCTTATGGGAAAAGCTTTTGGCTTTTCACTATTGAGTATGTTACCTGTGGGTTTGTCATATATGGCATTTATTATGTTGAGGTACGTTCCCTCTATTCCCACATTACTGATAGTTTTTATCATAAATTGATGCTGGATTTTGTCAAATGCTTTTTCTACATCTATTGAGGTGATTACGTAATTTTTTCTTTTATTTTGTTTATGTGGTTATCACATTCATTGATTTGTGCATATTTACCCATCCTTGCATCCATGGGATAAATCTCACTTGATAATGTACAACACTTTTAATGTATTGTTGAATTCAGTTTGCTAATATTTTATTGAGGATTCTTGCATGTATCTTCATCAGGGATATTGGCTTGTAATTCCCTTCCTTCCTTCCTTCCTTCCTTCCTTCCTTCCTTCCTTCCTTCCTTCCTTCCTTTCTTTCTTTCTTTCTTTCTTTCTTTCTTTTTGTAGTGTCTTTGTCTGGTTTTGGTATCAGGGTAATTCTGGCCTAATAGAATGAGTTTGGAAGCTTTCTTTCCTCTTCACTTTCTTGGAATAGTTATTAATTCTTGAATGTTCGGCAGAATTCACCTGTGAAGCCATCTGGTCTGGAACTTTTGTTTGTTGGAAGTTTTTAAGTTAATGATTCAGTTTGCTACTAACAATTGGTAGTAGCAATTGTTAGCTAGTCAGAGTTTTTGATTCTTCCTGATTCAGCCTTGGGAGATTGTATATTTCTGGGAACTTAATCATTTCCTCTAGGTTGTCTGGTTTGTAGGGATATAATTGTTTACGGTATTTTCTTATGATCCGTTGTAGTTTTTTTTTTTTTTAACAGGAGTTTATTTGGGAACAGTGTGTACTTCCAGGACTTTTTTCCAAGTCAAGTTGTTGTCTTTTCAATCTTAGCTGTGGAGGGTGCCATTCAGTTTCAAGTTGTTGTCCTTTCAGTCTTAGTTGTGGAGGGCGCAGCTCAGCTCCAGGTCCAGTTGTCGTTGCTAGTTGCAGGGGGCGCAGCTGACCATCCCCTGCGTGAGTTGAACCGGCAACCTTGAGGTTGAGAGCCTGCACTCCAACACAGCCATCCAGGAGCTCGTGGCAGCTCAGCTCAAGGTGCCGTGTTCAATCTTAGTTGCAGGGGGCGCTGCCCACCATCCCTTGTGGAAGTCGAGGAATTGAACTGGCAACCTGGTGGTTGAGAGCCCGCGCTCCAACCAACTGAGCCATCAGGGAGGCAATTCTCCTTCCATCACCATATATTTGATCCCGTTTACCCTCATCTACTACCCCCCTCAGCTCTTACCTCTGGTAACCACTAAACTATTGTCTGTGTTTATGAGTTTTTGTTTCTTTATTTCTTTGCCTTGTTCCTTTGTTGTTTTCAGCTTTTTATCTCACATATTATGCTTAGCATAATAATCTCACTATCCATTTAAGTTGTCGTATATAGCATTATTTCATTTTTTCTTTGGCAGAATAGTATTCCATTGTGTATGCTTCTTTATCCATTCATCTATTGGACACTTTTGTTGTTTCCATGTCTTGGCAACCGTAAATAAAACTTCAATGATCATCAGAGCACATATATCTTTACAGATAAATGTTTTCAGATTTTTTTGGTAGATACCCAGGAGAGGGATTGCTGGGTCATATGGTAATTCTATTCGTAATTTTTTCAGGAACCTCTACACTGCCTTCCATAGTGGCTGCACCAGTCTGCATTCCCACCAACAGCGTATGAGGGTTCCTTTTTCTCCACAGCCTCTCCAACACTTGTGACTATTTGTCTTGTTGATGATAGCCATTCTGACTGGGGTGAGGTGATATCTCATTGTAGTTTTTATTTGCATTTCTCTGATGATTAGTGATGTTGAGCATTTTTTATATGTCTATTTGCCATTTGTGTGTCCTCTTTGGAGAAATGTCTATTCAGGGCCACTGCTCATTTTTTAAGCAGATTGTTTTTTTGTTGTTGTTGTTGAGTTGTATGAGTTCCTCATATATTTTGAATATTAGCCCCTTATCAGAGGTGTTGTTTGCAAATATCTTCTCCCATTTGGTTGGTTGCCTCTTTATTTTGTCAATGTTTTCTTTTGCTGTGCAGAAGCTTTTTAGTTTTATATACTCCCATTCACTTATTTTAGCTTTTACTTCCCTTGCCTTTGAAGTCAAATTCATAAATTCCTCTTTGAATCCAAGGTCCATAAGTTTAGTACCCACATTTTCTTCTATGAAGTTTACTCTTTCAGGTCTTATGTTTAGGTCTTTGATCCATTTTGAATTAATTTGGGTACACAGCAACAGCAGTCTAGTTTCATTCTTTTGCACATGACTTTCCAATTCTCCCAGCACCATTTATTGAAGAGGATTTCTTTTCTCCAGTGTATGTTTTTGGATTCTTTGTTGAAAATTATCTGTCCATATTTATGTGGATTTATTTCTGGGTTTTCAATTCTATTCCATTGGTCTGTGTGTCTGTTTTCTGCCAAAACCAAACTGTTTTGATTATTGTTGTTCTGTAGGACAAGCTGAAGTCAGGGAGTGTGATACCTCCAGCATTGTTCTTTTTTCTTAGGATTGCTTTGGCTATTTGGGGTCTTTTGTGGTTCCATACAAATCTGATGATTTTTTGTTCTATTTCTTTAAAAATTGTCATTGGGATTTTGATGGGGATTGCATAAAATCTTTATATTACTTTGGGTAACATGGCCGTTTTAATTATGTTGATTCTTCCAATCAATGAACACAGAATGTCTTTCCATTTCTTTTGTGTCTTGTTCAATTTCTTTTAAAAATATCTTATAGTTTTCAGTGTATAGGTCTTTCCCATCCTTGGTTAAGCTTATTCTTTTTGTTGTAACTGCAAAAGAAATTTTTTTAAATTTCTTTTTCTGAGATTTCATTTTTAGTATCTAGGAATGCAATGGATTTTATATGTTGATTTTGTAGACGGCAACTTTACTGTATTCATTTATTGTTTCCCCTTGCTTTTCGGTGGAGTCCTTAGAATTTTCTATATATAGCATCATGTCATCTGCAAAAACTGACAATTTAACTTCTTCATTTCCAACTTGGATGCCTTTTATTTCTTTCTCTTGTCTGATTGCTCTGGTTAGGACTTTCAATACTATGTTGAAAAGCAGAGGTGATAGGGAGCAGCCCTGTCGTGTTCCTGAACGGAGAGCAAAGGGCTTCAGTTTTTCACTGTTAATTATGAGATTAGCTGAGGGTTTGTCATATGTGGCCTTTACTATGTTAAGGTATTGTCCTTCTATACCTATTTTACTAAGTGTTTTATTCATAAATGGATGTTGTCTCTTGCCAAACGCTTTTTCTGTGTCTATTGATACAATCATATGATTTTTGTCCTTTATTTTGTTTACGTGGTGTATCACATTGATGGATTTGCTTATGTTGAACCATCCTTGTGCCCCTGGGATGAACCCCACTTGGTCGTGATGTATAATCTTTTTAATGTATTGTTGCATTCGATTTGCTAGAATTTTATTTAGGATTTTTGCATCTGTATTCATCAGAGATATTGGTCTGTAATTTTGTGTGTGTGTGTGTTATCCTTACCAGGTTTTGGTATCAGGGTAACGTTGGCCTCATTAAATGAGTTAGGGTGTATTGTCTCTTCTTCAAATTTTTGGAAGAGTTTGAGCAGAATTGGTATTAGATCCTCTTTAAAGGTTTGGTAGAATTCACTAGTGAAGCCATCTGGTCCTGGAATTTTCCTTTTGGGAAGGTTTTGGATGACTGATTCAATTTCCTTACTGGTGATAGGTCTATTTAGATTTTCCAGTTCTTTGTGATTCAGCCTAGGAAGGCTATATGTTTCTAAGAACATGTCCATTTCTTCTAGGTTATTGAATTTGGTGGTATATAATCTTTCATACTATTCTTGGATGATCCTTTGTATTTCTGTGGCATCCTTGGTAACTTCCCCTCTTTTGTTTCTGATTTTGTTTATTTGTGTCTTTTCTCTTTTTATCTTAGTGAGTCTAGCCAAGGGTTTGTCCATTTTATTCATCTTTTCAAAGGACCAGCTCTTTGTTGCATTATTTTTTTCTTTTTGTAGTCTATTTCATTTGGTTCTGCTCTGATTTTTATTTTTTCCTCTCTTCTGCTTACTTTGGGTTTCATTTGTTCTTCTTTTTCTAGTTCTTTAAGGTGTAACGTGAGGGTATTTATCTGGGATTTTTCTTCTTTCTTGAGATAGGCCTGTAATGATATAAATTTCCCTCTTAATGCTGCTTTCACTGCATCCCAAAAATTTTGGTAGGATACATTTTCATTATTATTTGTTTCTATGTATCTTTTGATTTCTCCTCTTATTTCTTCTCTGACCTAGTCATTCTTTAAAAGTATATTGTTTAATCTCCATATATTTGTGGTTTTTTCTGCTTTTTTTTTTTTTGCAGTTAATATTCAATTTCAAAACCTTGTGATCACAGAAGATGCTTGGTATGATTTCAATCTTCTTAAATTTGCTGAGGCTAGTTTTATGTCCCAATATATGGTCTATCCTTGAGAATGTTCCACGTATACTAGAAAAGAATGTGTAGTCTGATGTTCTACGATGAAGTGCTCTATAAATGTCAATTATGTCCATTTCATCTAATGTGTCATTTAGGTCTATTTCTTTATTTTCTGTTTGGATGATCTATCCATAGCTGTCAATGATGTATTTAGGTCCCCTACTATAATTGTGTTTTGGTCAATTTTTCTCTTTAGTTCTGTTAGTAGTTGCTTTGTATATTTCAGTGCTCCCTTATTGGGGGCATAAATATTGATGACTGTTATGTCTTCTTGTTGTATAATCCCCTTTATCATTATGAAATGTCCATCTTTGTCTCTTGTTACCTTTTTTATCCTGATGTCTGTTTCATCTGATATCATAACGGTTACACCTGTTTTTCTCTGAATACCATTTGCTTGGAGTGTCAATTTCCACCCTTTCACTTTGAGTCCATGTTTGTCCTTGTAGCTGAGATGTGTCTCTTAGAGGCAGCATATGGTTGGGTTTACTTTTTTGATCCAATCTGCTTCTCTGTGCCTTTTTATTGGTGATTTCAGTCCATTTACATTTAGGGTGATTATTGATATGTGAGGATTTCTTATCATTCTATCTTTGGTTTTCTGGTAGGACAGTGTCTCCATTGTTTCTTTGCCTTTTGTTGCTGTCTGTTATTTCAGTGTGGTGGTATTCTATGATTTTTCCCTTGGTTTCTTTTTGTTAATGTTATATATTTCAGTTCTGAATTTTTTTTTTGGATGGTTACCATTAAGTTTATGTAAAAGAAAGTTTCATGTTTAGAATATTCCATTTTTTTCAGCATGCTTCCTTTCTCCATTCCCTTTTGCCAGTTCAGGCCTTACTCTTCCCCCTTTTATGTTTTTGTTGTCACATAATATCTCTATTTATTCTGTGAGTTGATTTCTTCACTGCAGTAGCAAGTTGTCTATTTCCTCTTTTTTTTAAGTTTTTTTTTTTTTTTTTAATTTACCATGTATATTATGTTTAAGTGTATAGTGGCCTATTTGGTGTAGGGGGTTGGCAATTTCCTGCTTCTGTCGGTCTGTTTGTAATACTACTCATAGTTTCGTATTCTTTTGGCTTTTTTGTTTCAGGTCAAATAGCCTCCTTTAGTATTTCTTGTAGTGCAGGTCATGTGTTAGAAAAATCCCTCAGCTTCTGTATGTCTGGAAAGGTCTTTATTCTCCCTTCATATCTAAAGGACATCTTTGCTGGATATATTATTCTTGGCTCATAATTTCTCTCTTTCAATGGTTTGAATATTTGAGTCCACTCCCTCCTGGCTTAAAGAGTTTCTGTTGAAAAATCTGATGATAACCAAATGGATTTTCCTTTGTAGGTTACCGTCTTCATTTCCCTGGCTGCCTTGAGGATTCTTTCTTTGTCGTTAATTTTTGACAGCTCAATACAATGTGCCTTGGTGATGGCCTGTTGGGATTGAGGTGCTTGGTTGTTCCATTTCCTTCTTGGATTTGAGGATCCAGTTTTTCCCACAAGTTTGGGGAGTTCTCATCAATGCTTTGTTTGAATATACTCTCTCTTCCCTTCTCTCTTTCTTCTCCATCTGGTATGCCCATTATTCTTATATTGCTCTTTCTGATGGAGTCAGAAAGTTCTTGTAGAGTTCTTTCATTTCTTTCAATGCTCAAGTCTCTCTCTTACTCCTTCTGTGTCATTTCGAGGTTTCTATCTTCGATGTCACCGATTCTTTTCTCCATCTGGTCTGCTCTATTACCTAAGCTAGTTGTTTCATTCTTCATTTCTTTTATTGAGTTTTTAATCTCCAGAAATTCTATTTGGTTATTTTTTAAAATTTCAATCTCTTTGGTGAAATGTTCATTTTGTTCTTTGATTGTGTTTCTGTATTCAATAAACTGCTTAGTACAGTGGTACCTCAGTTTTCGAACGTAATCCATTCCGGAAGACCGTTCAAGTTCTGAAACATTTGCAAACAGCCAACAGCTAGGACTCAGGATCTTGCACTCAGCGGAAGCTACGTGACATGTTCGACTTCCGAGGCGTGTTCGAAAAACGAAGCATTTACTTCCAGGTTTACGGCATTTGCAAACCGAAATGTTCGTCAACGGAGATGTTCAAAAACGAAGGTACTACTGTATCTGTGTTTTCTTGCATCTTGTTGAGTTTTTTTCAGAACTGCAATCTTGAATTCTCTGTCATTTAAGTCACATATTTCCATGTCTTTAAGTTCATTTTTCTGGAGACTTTTCATTTTCCTCCTGAGCTGTCTTGTTACCTTGGTTATTCATGCCAATTAGAATTATTATTTCTCTTCCTAGGCTTCTGCAGGAGTTGGTTCTACAACAGGCTGATAGGATGAGGTCTTTCTTTTGCTTTCCGATAGGTGCTGGTAGAATGTTTTATTTTATCTTCCACTGCATCCTTTCATTTTCTCTCTCACACTGTAGTGTTATATTTTCTCTGCACTGTTCCAGCTTCTCACACGATGGGTGAGTTCCCTGGAAGGTGGGCTTCTCCTCTGTGAACAGGTCACTTGGGTCACAGGGCACCAGCTCCATGGGGGGATGTGGAGAGCTTCTGAAGTTCGAAAGCTCTTCCTGCACCAGATTCAGAGCCCGTGTGTTTCAGCAGCTTTGTTTACTCCTGCAGGGATCCACCCAGATAGGTGGGGACAGGGGCGGGGTGGGTTGTGAGAGGTGGTCCAGAGCAATGGCGATGACCACCACCACACCTAGTCCTGCTTTCACGGCTCCCTCCCCTTTGCCGGAACTAGTTGGGCCACAAGTTCATGGCTGCTGGCCACAGATCTCAGAACTGCAAATATCCTGTGCTATTGATATGACACTGCTATGTTCTGCTTCTAGCACTGAGAGGGTGGGGGTGGGGTGAGCTCTGGGAGGGTAAGTAGGGGTCAGCCAGGCTCAGTGCCTATGCCTTCCATCCTCTGCTTGGCAGTGAGGGTTTAAACCACCATTCTCACCCTTCTTTCCTCAGTCTTTGCTCCAGTCTCTGCTGTGAGTGTTGGGTTCAGCTGTGTTATATGCTGTCCCCTCAGCCCTGTGGGCCATAAGGGGAGCGCTAGCAGTCTGAATTCTTCCCTCTCCCGCAGTTGCAGTAGTTCCAGAATGCAGGGACATCAGAGCTCTGAGCTCCGGTCTGTGTCCTGCAGTCTGCTTGGCCCGTGTCTCTGCACTTCCTCCTTACCTCCTCCCCCACTCGCCCAATTTGCCCACCTTTAGATGATTTCAGTTGCCCATCTCTTAGTCTTGCCTGTCTGCCGCACAGGGAGTCCTTTGTGGAATTATAGCTTTTCAACTTGTTGTAAATTCCAGGAGAGATTTCTAGAGGTTCACCTCATGACGCCTTTTCTGTTACTTAAATTACCCTCTAATCTTTAAATGAATAGTATTACATGGTCCTACTTCCCCAATCAAAAATCCATTAATCGGGCCGGCCCAGTGGCTCAGGCGGTTAGAGCTCCATGCTCCTAACTCTGAAGGCTGCCGGTTCGATTCCCACATGGGCCAGTGGGCTCTCAACCACAAGGTTGCCAGTTCAACTCCCACAAGGGATGGTGGGCTGCACCCCCTGCAACTAAGATTGAACACGGCACCTTGAGCTGAGCTGCCGCTGAGCTCCCGGATGGCTCAGTTGGTTGGAGTGCATCCTCTCAACCACAAGGTTGCCGGTTCAACTCCCGCAAGGGATGGTAGGCTGTGCCCCCTACAACTAGCAATGGCAACTGGACCTGGAGCTGAGCTGCGCCCGACACAACTAAGACTGAAAGGACAACAACTTGACTTGGAAAACAGGCCTGGAAGTACACACTGTTCCCCAATAAAGTCCTGTTCCCCTTCCCCAATAAAAAATCTAAAAAAAAAAAAAAAGAAGAAAGAGAAATAAAAAAAAAAATCCATTAATCAATAACTTGAAGGATATTTTCTAGAGCTATTGTTTTCCCTCTTCTCAATAGTGTCTGTTGATGGTTCTACATGTAATTTATCTCTTTTTTTCTTATTTAGACTCTTCATTTTCTAAGGTGATTCAATAACTTTATTCACATCTTCTTCCAATCCAAATGTTCTCTCACAAGGCAGGGATGAGTGAGCTGCTAAGTGACAAGTCCCTTGTCAGCCTCTTTCCTCCTTTGTCATTCCTACCCCCATGTGTGAGTGAGGCAGTTTATGCTGTGAGAGGTGATGAGATGATCAATATTAACAAGAGAGCATTCTTTTTCTTGTTCTAGGAGCTCCTTTCCACCCCCTCCCACATAGCTGCGCACTGTCACCCAGCAGCTCAGGACTTCAGTGTCTCTGATCTAAACTTTGAAGGTCATGGGCAAGATCAAGTCTGAAGTCTGAGAGGCAAAAGGGGTAGGAAATGGATGGTATGAGGAGACAATGGAAATAAAGGACTCTTAAGAGTGTGTTTAATGCTAAGGAAGTGCATTGAAAGCCAATTCAGTGAGGGAGTAAATACAGTTTTGTACCACCATCATCAATAACAATGACCAAAAAAAAATGAACTCAATAAAAATAAAGCAAATGTCTTACACTGAAAGAGACTAACTTGTTTTCCAAATTTGGAGATATACTCTACAGCTGTCCTCTTGATGGGCTCTGCAGGATGTGACCTAATGAAAACAAACTACATTCAGATTGATTCATTCAACAAGTATTTATTGAGCCCACAATTTGCCATGCAATATTGCACGTGCTGGAGGAAAGCAGGAAAAAAAAGAACTGAACAAAACCCCATGTTTTCATTATTCTTTTAGGAGACAAACAACAAATAAAATAACTAAATGATGTGGTATGTCAGCTCATGACTCATGCTATGGAGAACAATCAAGGCAGGGAAAGTATATGGAGCGCAGTGGGTGCTAGGGGTTGACATGTTAAATAGAGTAGGCGTCACCGAGCGCATGAAGAAGTGAGGGAGAAGGCCTGGGGAAAGCAGGGAGAAGCATTCCAGGGAGGAGGCAAAGCAAGTGCAAAGGTCCTGGGGTGGGTGGGGGTGTGTTGCTCAGACTAATTTCCAAGTCAAACAACTGCTTGGAAAAGTCTCTTGTTGGAGATAGTTTGGCCGAAACATTCTCTGTAGGACCAGGTGCCTCTGACACTGAGTCTGGGGTGGAAATCTGTGTTTGGACCTTAACCTGGTTGAGGACATTTAATTAAAATTCAGCCCTAGTTTTAGGCTCCCTGTAGCTCCCTTCCCAGCGAATGTAGGTGAAAAGTTATTCTGAGCAAGAACGAAGATGAAGACATGGACTTCTCCGTGTCGGCAGCTCTGCAGGTTTCTGGTGGGGATTTCTGAGTGTGGGAGGGATGCTCTCAATCAGCTGAACACCGGGCTCTAAGGCAGCTGCCCTGGGGCTCGCCCGCCGCGGGTTAGTTTAGATTATCGGGAAGGAGTTTTACGAGGAGGCCGCGCTGGCTCAGGTCTGCACGAAAAGGGCTTTTATTTTTTCAAACAAAAGTTAGTTTATTTACAAAATTACAATAACTGCAAATAGTATAAATTGAGACAATTTTTCCTGTTCTTGTGACAGAAGCTAACAACCTTCACTTTCAATGCGGGGTTTTGTTATTTTGATGTGACGCACACTCAGTGATCTGCTGCCTTTTGTTTTGCTTTTCTAAATAACTCCAGGAGACCTACTAGTGACATGTAGATGGGCCATTACCCTCCAATCTTATTTCCAGAACTACTATGTACAAGTCCAGCACAACTGCAACAGAACACGGTCAGACGGCCCTGAATTGAATAATCAGTAAAATTTGATTATTCTCTTAATATTCACCAAGTGGTTTAGAACTGAAATCATGACTCTTGGCTTGATAAAGAAAGTCCACTGTGATTTTTACTAGGCTGCACCATCTGCTATCCCAATTGGCTTATTTTTTAAGAAATAGAATCCACAGTATTCGATTCTGTATGCTTTTGTCTCGTATGTTTTTTTATTCAGAGTCACTACTACTGCTCGAGGAGTCTGTTGACATAACCTCCACTTCATCTTCATTTTCTTTATTATGCCCCGGAGGTTCCAACACAGAGTCATTACTGGGATTTGGTGGAAACACATTTGTGGCCGTATTATTTGCCTGCCAGGCACACTGTGGAACAAGGACGTCTGGCCATCTGCCCGCTGCAGGTGCATCCCCAGGTGAATGATCGTTCACACCACTGGGGAAGGATTGTTCATCTGACCCAACGATCCACTTCTCATCTCTAAATCAGCTGGGCCAGGTCCCCCTGGGTGCCCTGGAACCCAGGTCAGAGGGGCACACACAGCGTTCCTAGCACTAACCCTGTGTGCACACTTACTTATTTCTGCAGAGGAGAAAGCACCTTTCCTTGCTTTCTCTATTGATTTCAGTTTTTCTTTTGCTTGGTAAACAGCTGTTGCCAGTATTTGTTCTGCTTCCTGCAGCTGTTTTTGCAGTTGCCGAATGGCACTGTCTCTCTTCTCTACTTCTTTTTCTAAAACTTGGATTTCATGATGGATGTTTTCCCTGATTAAGTGCCAATTTCATTAGTTCTTGAAATTCCTCATCTCTGTGAATTAACAACTCCAGGAGCTGGTTTTCCTCCTCAGTCTGTGACAACTTCTGGTTTCTGGAAATTGCCAGCATTTCTATAAGTTCCCTGGACAAGACCTCCAGACCTTCCAGCGCAGACAGCAGTTACCGCCACTCTGAGCTGTCTCTGGGCAGCTCCTTCTTCTCACGGCTCCAACACGCCACCATGCTCCTCCACAAAGGGCCTCTTTAAATTAGTTTTAGTTATTCGATACCAATCTTTCTCTGAGAACAGTTTCGAGTGAACATTTAGTAAAACTATTTTGTTTTTAAATTACAGTTATTAATACTTTTTATGTTGTAAGCAAGGACCTTTTAAATCTACACGATAAGTTCTTCCTTAAAGACATCATAGGACTTGTGTCTCTCCAGGGGGTTTAGCACATTCCCTATTTGTTTTTCTTCCTGCCTGAGGTGCTAAAAGCTGAGAACCACATTTAGCACTGAGCGTGATTTTTGAATGTATCCCACATAAATGGGATATATAGATCTTCGCTTTAAAATTGTCTATTTTTGTTGTATTTCTTTTGAGCCCCGTAGAATTTGCATGACGATATCAGCCACATTTTCCCAGGTAAGAAAATTAACACACATCATTACTGTCATTATATTCACGTATATGCAGTATTTCCATTTTGTCCTTCATGAAGGAGAATCAAAGTTTCTAAAGTGCACGGGCGTTGACTCTGGATGAAAGCGCTGTGTCTCTCTGCCACCCAATTTTCTATTGTCTACAGTAGACGCAGAGGGGAGAGTCCGGAGGCATTAACGGGCTGTGGTGGGGGCAGGGCCAGGACCCAGGTATGGCTCTCTGCTCAGAGTCAGTGAGAACATAAGCCCACACCAACAGCATCAGGGAAGAGCTCACCTAAGTCCCCACAGGAACTGCGGTGAGGTCCTGGGCAGCTCAGTTGTCAGCAAGAAGGACGTGGGGTGTCTGCGCCGAACTGAGGCCTTGGCTTGACTACCACGTGAACGCTCAGCCTTTGCAAGGACAACAAGCGGTGCCCACGGACACTGCTGAATTCCTAGCAGCTCACAGAGCCAGACACGGAGACGGAAAAATCTTTATTATGGGGAAAACAGTGTAAGGGTTAAAAGCTTCATCAATCTCTGCAAAGGTACACAAGCAATTGGCAACAACAGTTCCTGGGTGGGGGTGGGGGGTTAACCAGGTGACTGGGGGGCAGTGGACAGAGAGCGTCTTACCTCTCACTTCTGAGATTTATAGACGTGGGACCATCTCCACAGTGTGAACAACAAGTTTTGTGGGGGCCAGAGTTTACACAATTTGGGGGTCTCCATTAGCAAAAAGGATACAAAGACATACATACAAAATTCGATAGAAAAGTGAGTAATTATTAGGAAAGGGCCTGTGGAGCGAGGGCTCTGGGCTTCAGCTCCACCAGCGTCAGGGTCACCCCAGTCAGGCTGGAAGCAGGACCTGGGAGCCTCCAGGAAGCTCAGCAGCTGAAGCAAGAGCTGAGGGACAATGACTGCCAAAGGGGACACGCCCCTCCCTGCTGGTGGCTTAAGTCCCTTGACGCCTTTGTCTCCACTGCTTTCCCTCAGAGTCAGTCACATGGGCAGAGTATACTCAGATCCTCTGTCCCCTCAGTGGATCCAGACACTGTGACACTCTGATGAGAACTATGGCCTTGCCCCACGCCTGTCCCAGCTAAAATCACTTACCTGCACCCCATACATTTTCATGCAATTTTCAAGGCTTTAGGAGACCCCTGAGACCAAGGGTCTATGGTCCCATCTACACCTTCTGTCAGAGGGAAAAAGGAATTCTTTGGAACAGCAGCTGTCCAGGTGTCCCCTGCCTGCCCCTCCCTCTCAGTGCCAATCCTATTTCCTGTCATTGATGATAATATAGTGTTGTCCAATTCCCCCCCTTTTCAATGGGGGGGGGGGATCCAGTCCTCACCCACATGGAACCGATGATGAGAGGAAGCACAGTGACCCATCTGAACTGAGAAGAGGAAATGGAGGAGTTTGGAGATATTTAAGGCATGTTGTTCCTGTGGCTTCACTCCGAAATGTCTGTCTTTATTGGAGGTTTGCTGTGTAGTTATAACCAGGATCTCCTGATTCTTCAGAGTACATGATGCCTCCACCTGATACTAGGTCACCTTTGTGCTTGTTTTTAAAACTCCGTACTAAAGAAATTCTAAACATACACAAAAGTAGGGAGAAGAGTACAGTGAAACCTTCACTCAGCTACAATGATGAGTCATATCCACTCATGATTTATCTGTATCCCCAACCATAACCTACATGCATTATTTTGAGGTGAACCCACACAGTATTTTATTTCATCTATTGGCAGTTTTTTGTAAGATGATCTTTAAAAATGAGAGAGAGAGAAAGGAATGATGAAACTGACAAAGTGTTTCCCAGTACAATTTAACGACGGCCTCTGAGACTCTAAGTGTCTCGCTTTATGTTGAATGTTCAGCACATTTTAGACACTCAAAAGAAATCAGCAGCTCAGAGTTGAGACGCAAAGACATGTAACATCATTATTTAATTTCTTTTGTCTTTTTTCACAGCAGTATTTGTCGTTTCAGAATTATAACTGGACATTTCTACTCCCAACCTCTCAAAGGAACTTCAAAACTCAGATGACAGAAAATTCTCGCTCTTGATTTGTACCTTGAGGCCTCACCCTCTCCTTAGAATCTGACTTCCCTGTGTGCAGGGCTGGAGGATAAACAGGGACAAGAAAACAGAAAGGCTCGTTTACTATCTGCAGGCATATCCTGCGATAGCGGGAAACACAAACAGGTCTGGAGCCAAGAATAGTGTTTCCTGTCTTCTGTCTCTTTCAGGAATATCCCCCAAAGCAGACAGAGCAAGAGCTAAAAGCAGACACCAGTCATTGTTTTGGTCGTGTGCCTGCATTCCCTCATTTCCATTTTTCCTCATACCAGGACTATGCACCATCACTGTGGATACAACAGGGTGGCAGAAACACAGGCCGCCTTCATCCTGGGTCCAGCTCCTGCAGGACGTCTCTGAGGTTTTCTGAGGTGACCATGTCCTCTCACTTTTGCACAAATTCCCACTTCTACGTTCAATGTATCTGCTCCACATGCAGAACATATAGTCCAGTAGCTTCCCTGCTGCCTGGTGGAGTGTTGGTTTTTCATTTTCTTTATCAGATTCACTGGTTATCTTTGTTCTTAACTGATTTTTAAGACCTGAGGGTTTATTCAGGGGAAGCTGCTGATGGGGGCTGCTGGGCAGACAGAACACTTCAGAGGGTTTTCCTGGAGGCCCCCAGACACTGGCTGACTGCCTCCCCCAGGGACCTAAAAGAAGCATATTCTGTGTTCCCAGAGTGGGCAGACCCTCCCAGCCCCATCTCACTGCAGCCACATTAAACTAGGGGCCTGGCAATTCTCTTAATTTTTATTTTTTATTTTTTGCATTTCAATAACTTTATTGAAATGTATATCCGTCAGTACCAACACACAATGGTAGTTGGTTAGGTTACCTCTGCCAACTCAAAATTAACACCAATGTAATAAAAATATTGAACAATATCAGCCTTTGGGGAAAACTGAAGGGTTACCTACAAAACAAGGTTTACAGACGTATAAGATCCACCATAGTTCTTTGGTTCATTTTCCAGTGCGTGTTTACCCATAACATGATGTCAACTTGGGTGCAGCCATCCTGGGTGGGTCAGGCTCCACATGGCACTGGGTAACCGTGTCCAACACTTCACACTGTGGATGTCCTCACATCACCGACTGCACAGAGAACACTTCACACTGTAGATGTCCTCACATCACTGACTGCACAGAGAACACTTCACACTGTGGATGTCCTCACATCACTGACTGCACAGAGAACACTTCACACTGTGGATGTGCTCACATCACCGACTGCACAGAGAACACTTCACACTGTGGATGTCCTCTCATCACCGACTGCACAGAGAACACTTCACACTGTGGATGTCCTCACATCACCGACTGCACAGAGAACACTTCACACTGTGGATGTCCTCACATCACTGACTGCACAGAAAACCCTGAACATGCCCCAGCAACCCCATGGCTGTGAAGATGCTTATTTAGTCTCCTTAAGACTGTCTGTCGGCACAGAAGGGGCACTTAGTGAAAGAATATTCTCTTCATTTTAAACACGATTCTCAATGAGAAGCAATGGCAGTTTTATCAAAACAGTCATAGGAAAAACTTCTGGAGTGTTAAATCAGCAAGTGTTCATAGTGATGATTTTATTTTGAGTTATTCATATAATAAAAACTAATTTTCTTGATGAGACTAGATTGAAGCAGATTTTGTATGAAAACTTTTGTTTTTCATGGATACAAACATCACCTGCTTCCTAGAAAAATATTAAAGATAACTTAATATGCCACAATTACTAGGTGTGTAGTTTTGCTTTATATAAAATAACCTCAAATTCAAACGTAATTCCCATGTAGCAATGAAGCCCACATTTCTGGGTTATCTATGACTTGCATCACGGGTGCCAAGAAACCATTTTCACTGCCTAGAATGGTGACCCTTGTTATGCCTTCAAAGTGCATTTGTGAAATGTTGGTTTTGATGTAAACCTCATTAAAATTTTATTTAACAGTTTATGATTTTCGATACCAGCTAAATATATTGACCCAGTATAGAAAGATGGATCCATGTTAAACATGAAGCTTCTCAGTTTACCTTCCCAGACTTGTCATTAGCATTTCACACGCTCTTGGCTTTTTTGTGTGACTCACAGATGAATTCAAATTTAAGCGTAATTCCACTACAGTGTGATGTTAATTAGGGAGTTTTCCCAAATTTGACACCAATGTTATGTAGTTATGACATTTTTGAGACTTCACAGCTTAAATCCATTGTAGCATTATGGAATCCATAGCTCAGTATTGGGGAGAAAGTCTTCAGAGAAGAGTATTTTATTGTTGTAATAATCCAATTAAGGGATGGTTTCAGGAATGGTTGGAAGGTGGGTTATTCTGTAGTAACTATACTTCAATTGCCATGCAGTACCCCCAGAAACAATCCATTTCAACTTCTGATCATTTGGTTTGGAACACTTGTTTGATGAATATTCAGTTAAACACTTGGTACGAGCTCTTGCCAGAAGGTCAAATCTCTGCCATTTATCTTGCAGTGTTTCTGAAGTCATCCTACTCCTTCTGTTAACTCCACACACTTCTGTGCTTGGGTCTCCAGTGCAATGACAGACAATGCCAACACAGACGGCTTTGCTTTAGAAAACATCATCCTTCAGTGGCATGCCTGAGGTTGAGCTCCTAGTCTTTCAAAGTTAAGGCTCTTCCTCCTTCCAAATGGCCAGTTCCCCTGAATGAGTGAATAACAGAGTGGCAGACATTGAAAGGCAGTAGTAACTTTGACTTTCCAACACACCTTCTCCATCACAATCTTTTCGATCTTCATTGAAAAGCCTGAAACGTGAACCTAGACTGGCTTACTCGGATCCAGTCAGTTGCCAGTGGGACGTTCCTTTCTTCTTCCATTGATTTTACAGCCAAGTAGAAGCTGCTCAGTTCAGCACACCCAAGGGGCTTGGGCTATCCCTTCGTTTTGGACGAGAATCTGTCCAGTAAATTCACAGCTAGAGAAAGGGTCTCGGTGTTGAAGCCAAAGAGCTGAGCTCGACCTGAAAGTTTTTTTACTTCCAAGTCCCTTAGCCTTGCAGGAATCCTGAGGTCATTATCACGTGCAGATTCAATTTGTCTCAGGCTGCAGACCTCCCTGGCTGACATTCACCTCCTGTTCCAACAGGGCATTCAGCTGGTGGGGCTGGTCAGGATTGCGGCTTCTCAGTGGTAACCGCCCTCCCCAAACCGCTCTCCCTCTGTCCCCAGAGGCATAAGAGGGGAGGGGACTCACAGGCAGGAGGGGAGAGGCCGGGGAGAGGGAACTGCCCTGGGTGGGGGTCTCCTCAGTGTTCCCCCTCCCCAGGTGACACTGCCCTGCTCTGAATCAGCTTGGAGCCAAAGCTCTTAATTTTTCTTGAAGGACCTCACATTTTGCTTCTTTATTGACTCAGGAAACCACAACAGTGTATTTGGACAGATTTCCTCTGCAATTTAGTCTCTGGGGGGAATACACGGATGGTTTCCAGATCATTTTCAGACACTAAATGGGATTGAAAAGTCAAATTTTCTAGTTGCTTGTGGTGGACACACAGGAAAATAAATACAGCACCTCCAGGACTTAGGGAGTAGAGATATATCTTTCTTGTGTGTGCGATTCCTGGGGGCAGTGTTTGACCCTGGATTTTCCAAAGAACTTATCACTAAGCAAGTATTTCCACTTCTTGCAATAAAGTCAGAGAAAAGAGAAGCCACCTTGCAAGCAAGCAAATCCAGAGGAGAAGATGAAATGAGGTGTCCTGGGAGACATCAGAGAGGGCCCTTTCCCTGAGGGGTCCTTATTTTTAGGGTTCTCATAAATAACGTGTTTGGAGTGGTAACCACATCTTTGTGGTTTCGAAGAAAATCATTGAAAATCAAAGAAAATCATTGAAAGGCATTTAGCAGGTGGTTGACACAGAGTAAATGCTGAAAAATCATTGTTTGATTCAAAGATAGTGATGGTTCCAGCATGATCGAGTCTCCCAAGTGTCAACAGGGAGGTGGGCAGGGACTTTTCCCAAAGACTAAAAAGAAAAGCATCTGGGAGATAAGGTCATCAGCCAGGGACAGTGCAGGGCCCGGTGTGAGCAGGTCACGGGTGTCTGTTCCTGTTCAGACTCCAATGCTGAGCACCCAGGACAGAACGTGGTAGAACTCAGCAAATGTACCGGTCAGCCTGATGAATGAGTGCAGGTGTGAGGCCACAAGGAAACCCTGTGACTTCTGTCGGGGCATAAACTGAAAATTGTTGATGTACGTACCCTGCAAAGGTCGGTAGGTGGGTGAATGGATGGGTGGATGGATGGATGGATGGATGGATAGATGGATGGATTAATTCACATTGTGTGTGAGTATCTCTACTTCTATGTCTGTCTCTCGGCCTTTGCCTGTATCTTTCTCTGTTCATATCTATCATTGTTCCCTCATAATCACTTCTCCACTTTCATAAGTAAGTGGAGTAAGGAATAATCTTTTACCTGGTTCTATAAGACCTTGCCTGTGTATTGTATTAGTGGTTACACCACACACACAAAAGGAAAGGAATCTGTGAAAAGCAGCATAAAAGAAATAGAAGCTTCTCACATAGAGACCAGGGCTGTACTTCACTTGCAGAGTTGAACCAGCTCAAAGTAAACAGGCAGTGGGAAAGTGACAGACTAGCTGTGCACTTGCTGATTCAAAAGGAGGGTTGCTTCTCCAGATCCTTCGCTGTGTGTCCTTCAGTCTTGGCTCTCTAGGTCTAAGCCCAGAGTGGTGGTGTCCCCGTGTGGCACAAGGCTGAGGACAGAAGAGCCAACTCCCTTTCTCCTCAGCCAGGACCTCCCCAGGGTCCCCATGTGCTCCCAGTACTTGGACAGGGCTCTGCACAGAAGGGGGTGTCCAGGTCACAGGCAGCCTCAGGGCCTGTTCAGCTTTCCAAATTCCTGGTTGACAGTGACATTTCTTCCCACCACAGAGTGACTCTGGCCTTTGTCCCCAGAGCAGAAGCAAGCCTCCAGGCCGTAATAGCCAGGACTCAACTGTGAGGTTAACCTACCCCAAAATCCCGGGTACCACAAGACACACCTTGCTGGATGGGCCTTGGACTGTTGGATCCCCTCCCTTGTTCCTACAGCTTCTTCTGTGGTGGAGGCCGCTCCTCCCAGGAATCAGCCCTGTGAGTCACCAACCAGGAGAGTTGGGGATAGGAGCCCTGAGGTGTCAGGTCCTGGAAGGAGGGAGCCTCTGGAGAATAGGGGAAAGGAGGAAAGAGGAAGGAGCCAGGGAGGGAAGGACAATAGGAAGGACTGGATTAGAGGGTTTGTGTGTGGGCGGGGAGGGAGGAGACAATGTGATATTGTGATATAATAAGAAATACGTGTTTGGTCTTCGCCCCTGATTCCTGGCACAGAGCTCTTAAAACCCTCCTAATTTCCTGCGTGACAGGGATGATGGGAGCATCTTTAGTTATAATATTTCGTCTGAATGCCTGGTTCCTGTCACAAGAGCTTCCAAGATCCTTGGAATCCCTGGAGTGACAAAAGTGGCCCATTGGTGTCCTGACGAGATGATTGGAGGCTGGGTCCCTGGGTGCTTCTGAATATGGGTTTGTTGTCAGAGGGACTATGTGATTAGAGGGTTGGGACTTTCAGCCCCACTGCAACCTCCAGGGAGGAGACAGGGGCTGGGATTGAGTTGATCACCACTGGCCAATGATTTAATCAATCATACCTATGTAACGGAGGGTCCATACAACCCTAAACAGTGGGACTCACAGGCTTCTGGGTTAGTGAGGCATGGAGGTGCTGGGAAGGGTGTGCGCCAGGAGACACCACGGAAGCTCTAAGCCACCCCCTTCCCTGCCCTACGCATGCCTTCTGTTTCCTTGTTCCTGGGTTGTATCCTTTATAATGAACGAGTCAGTAGTACTGAAGTGCTTTTCTGACTTCTACCAGCCATTCTAGCAAGTTATCAAACCTGGAGACGGATGTCATGGAAACACCTGATTTGCAGCTAAGTCAGAAGTGTGAGTAGCCTGGGGACCCAGTACTGGTGACTCCCTCTGATGTGGGGGGAAGGCAGTCTATGGGACTGAGTGAACCCCTTACCTGTGGGGTCTGCACTAACTCCTGGTAGTTGGTGTCAGACCGAATTGAGTTGTAGGACATACAATTGGTGTGCACAGAGAATTGGAGAATCGCTTGGTGTGGAAAAACCCACCCACGTGGTGCCAGAAGTGAACTGTGAGTGAAAACAGACCTTAGTAGACAGGCGCAAGGGAGTTTCTGGCGTGCTGGGGAAGGAGAGCGAATGGCAGGTGTTGAGGGCCCAGTCCTGGATGTTGAGGGACCCACTCCCTGGGTCATGACCTCACAGCCCAGTCGGGGTCCAGCCCTGGGCGGCCTGCGCTCTCAGCCCTCAGCTACTTGGACCGCCTCCTCCTCCTCGCTGATGAAGCCGGAGCTGCCTGGCCAGGCCCAGAGGGTGGCGCTGTGGGCGTTGAGGTGGCCCAGCTGCAGGCAGCCAAGGAGGCCATCTTCCTGGAGGGTCCTCGCAGGACTTAGCTTGGGGTCTGCAGACCGTCTGGGCTACTAGCAGCTCAGCGGCGAACCTAGCGCTGCCTGTCTGCGGTTCGCACGCTGCTGGTGGCGGAACCGCGAGTGCTGTCCGGTGCTTGCTGGCAGCAGGGCTGCGGGGCCTGGGCCAGTCGGCGAGGAACCCACAAGCATACACAGAATCAGGACCCCCAAACCACACACAGGGAAAGTGACCCTTGTCCGTTCAACCCCAGATCCAGATCTGAAAGAGTTCAGGTCTCCAGTTTCAGTTGATAATATGATAGGTTGGAAAGCGATACAGGATATAGAGAAAAAATAGAAGGAGGCGGGGGAGGGGTGGTTTAGGGGAACGAATGACAATTTGAAATGGGGTGCTCAGGTAGGTAACATTTCAGCAAGTCTTGAAAGAGGTGAAGGGCTGGGCCATGCGGTTAACCGGGGGGAAGCGGTCCAGAACCGCCCTCTGCACGTACCTGGGCTCACACTGGTGTGGCACTAAAGCTGCAGGTGGAATGGAGGCGCCTGAAGCCACCACTTCCTGGGAGGGGGTGGGGATCTGGGTCTCTATATCCGTTCACTAGGTCACTGCTTGGGGTTTCTTGGCGTGGAGGAAACTGGGAAAGAAGGGAAGATCCTGAGGTGAGTCCAGTCCCCATGCTGCCCTGAGCTCTTTCTCCAATCCAGTGTCCCCCAGGGTTATGGTGCCCCAGCAAGAGGACCCGAGGGCAATCACATGCTGTATGCAGAGACTGTGCTTCTCACCTGCCATCAGCCCTCTTACCTGACTGCAGGAAGGGAAGGTGCTGAGCCTGGACTCAGTTCTCAGAGGGACCTGACCTGGGGAGTTGGGAACATGTCTGTGATGTACAGCTGTGGGGGTCCTCCCCACAGAGGAGCTAAGATCCACCTGCCTGGTGGGGCACCTGGGCCTGAAGGGCGCTCTCAGCGTGACCTGAGGTGAGGTGTTATCAGAGCACAGTGGTGAGGGTTGGAGTGGATCTGTGGGGACAGAGTCCCAGAGAGCAGTTTCCACGTTCTCAGCCTCACGTGGAAAGGTGCTGACTCGGGTAGTAGATGGCCATCAACTGTGACTAGTTGGCCATCAGCTGTTACCGGTTAGCCATTAGCCGCTAATATAATTGCCGTGGCTACGCTAGGGGGTGGTTGATTGGCAGAGAAGCAGATGGCAGGTTGCGGATCCTATGGCTCCTGCTTCCTGTGTCTCCAACCCAGCTGCCAGCAAGAATATAGTGGTATGACTCCCCTATCTATGGCTCTGTGGGTGTTCCTTTTTGGCCTCACCATGTCCTGCGTTCTTGTGTGGGGAGAGGGATCAGAGACCCCACATGACAGGATCTCATCCAGACCCTGCCGTGCTTTCTGTCTGTGTCCGAGGCCCCTCCCTTCCCTCCTAAATGGAGGTGCCGGAATATCCTCAGTCATTCTCTGATCCTTACACCTCACCCTCATCAGAAGTCCTTCCGGCTCTAACTCCTTCATTCCTGCTGAACCTTCTCCCACAGCCCCAGGCTCTGGATTCTCTCTTTTCTACCCTCCAGTGGTAGCAATGGCTCACTCCCCACTCAGCTCTAGGTGAGAAGCTAGATTATGGCTGAGGTTGGGGGAACAAGGGCTCTTGGATCAGGGTTCTGGGAGGGAGAAGGGACACAGAAGAGAAGCTGAAGGTGGGGGAGGTGATGGCGGAAGAGGTTTCCACACCATCATTTTCCTCACATAGTGCAAGGGAGCCGTCCGTCCCTCAGGCCCAGGGATGTGCAAAGAGCAGCAGCAAAGGGGACATTTTCTAAGAGAAAGAAAAGTAAAGGTGTTTCTCCCTGTTTGCTTATTCCTCTTACCTTGCTGCCTAATGTTCTGATATAAGTTACACTGAGAGTTTTTTTCACCAAATCCTAGATCCCTAGATTCTTTCTTAAATCTAGAGTTTCTCTTAAAAGATTTCAAATAGAAGGGAATAATGGCAAGGATATTCTAACACCTGAACACCTGAAACAAATGATTAAAGAAAGAGGTAAAAATATTAATGGAGAAATAACCATCAACATTTGACTATTAAAGACTACACTAAATAAAGTATGATATGTCTTGAAGTCAAAATAACATGTTTAAACATTTTGTTTACTTTGAAATAACTTCAAACTTAGAGAAAACTTGCAGTTGAAGTACGAAAGAATCCTATCTACCCTTTCCCAGACGTTTTGTCATATCTGCTGTATATATGATTTGAGAGTAAGTTACACATGTCGTTCCCCTTTTACTCTTCAGTACATCAGTTTGTTTCCTAAGAACAAGGATATTTTCTTTTATAACGAGAGCACAATAATCAAAACCAGGAAAATTAACATTGACTCAATATTACTGTCACTATCTTCAAGTTGTCACAATAACATTATTTATAGGCATTTTTTTTTCCCAGTTCAGGATCTAATCTAGGAACATGCATTGGATTCCATTGTCATGTATCTTTAGTCTTCTTCAATTTGGAACCATTTTTCATATTTTATTTCTCTTTAATGACCTTGGTATTTTTGTGGAGAACTGGCCATTTATTTTATAGGAAGTCCTTCAACTTGGGTTTATTCAATGCTCTTTGTGGTTCGAATCAAGTTGTCCATTTTTGGCAGGAATATTGCAGCTGTGATGTTGTATCCTTCTCAGTACATCACATCAGGAGGCACATGAGGTCAGTTTGGCCTATTGTGGGTGATGTGAATTTTGATCACTTAGTTAAAGCAGTGTCTGCCAGGTATTTTCACTATAAACTTACTGTTTTCCATTATAATTGATAAGGAACTTGAAGGGAGATACTTTGAAACTACGTAAATATCTTATTCTTCAACAAACTTTCACTCACTGGTTTTAGCAATCCTTGATGATTCCTGTCTATATCAATTATTACTATGGTTGCAAAATAATGGTTTTTCAAACTCTATTCTTTTTTCCCCCATTTATTAGTTGGTATTCTACAGTAAAGAACAACTTTCCCTTTCTCTTTGTCCCCGATTATATATTTATTTGTCCATTTAGTATAGTATGGATTTTAATGTAGCACAATGGTTTATAATAAAAGGATTAGTTTTAAACTTTTATTCCATCACTTAACTGTTAAACTTGTACAGGTCACTGAACCACAATGTGCCCAGTGCCCTCAAGTGTAAAAGAGAGAAGGAAAAGCTGTTTTGTAGAGTTTTCTGAGATCACCTGTGACAGATTCTCAGAGACTTGTGGGATGATATCCAAGCAATCACACATATGTGCAACTGGAATCCCAGAAGGAGAGGAAAGAGAGAACAGGACAAATAAAGATATGCAGATAGATAGGCCCAAAAGTTTCCAAAATTTGGTAAGAGCCATGAATTTATAGATTCAAAAAACTTGGTGAACTCCAAGAAGGATATATATAAATAAAACCACACCAAGGAAATCTGACAAAAAACAAAGATAAACGGAAAATCTTGAGACCAACCAGAGAAAAAAATGACACATTAGGTATACATAAGAACAATTATAAGAATGACCAGTAAATATGTTTCTAATTTATCATCAGAAACAATGGACATCAGAATACAATGAAATATTTTTTTAAAGTTCTGAATGACTTAAGTCAGAATTCTACACCAGTAAAAGTATTCTTTAGAAAAAAAAGAAAAAATATTTTCAGATAAAATAAAACTAAGATAATTTGTTTCAAAAAGAACTCCACAATAACAAAACAGTAAAGAGATTTCCTCTGATAAAAAATATACCAGATGGGAATTTAAGTCTTCAGAAGGGAATGCATAGCAGTGGAAATCACAAATATGTGGGAGGTGGGGTGGGATAAGGAAAGCCTCTTGTTTTTGCTCATATTTTCCTTAAAATATAAATAAATAACACTACCCACCACGTCGACTTAATTGACATTACAGAGCACTGCACCGAGCAATCACAGAATATATGCATTTTTTAAAGTGCTTTTGTACATTCACTAAGATAGATCGTATGTTGAAATATAAAAGAAGTAATAATAAATTTCAAAAGATTGAAATGATATGCACTTTTGCCAAAATTAATTTTATTATAAATAAATAACAGGATATCAGGAGAATAAAACAAATATTTAGAAATTAAAAAAAAAAAACTTAAATGACCCATGAAGATAACACAGGAAATTAGAAATATTTCAACTGATTAATAATGAAAACATATCTTTCAAAAATTGTAGGATGCACTGCACTGTACACCTGAAGCTGAAGCTGAATAATACTGAATGTCAACTATAATTTTATATATATATGTGTATATATATGTATATATATACACATATATATATATTTACAGGATGTGAAGTACAGCATAGAGAATAGACTCAGTGGAACTGTAACAGCTATATGCAATGTCAAATGGGTAGTGGATTGGGGGAGGGTGGTTATCACTTTGTGAGGTGTATAATTGTCTAACTATTACATTGTTTTGTACACCTGAAACTAATAATAAAAAAAGAAGTAATTGTTGATAGATATGTAGTTATTGCCATTTTATTATTCATATTTTTGATCCCTCCCCTCCTCCATCTCCACTTCTTCCTCCTCATTCTCTTCTTCTTCTTCTTAAAGGAGTCCTTTTAACATTTCTTGTAATACTACTTTGGTGGTGATGAACTCCTTTAGCTTTTTCTTGTCTGTGAAGGTCTTTATCTGTCTCTCAATTTTAAATGATAGCTTTCTGGGTAGAGTAATCTTGGTTATAGGTCCTTTCATTTCATCACTTTGAATTTTTCCTGCTACTCCCTTCTGGCCTGCAATGTTTCTGTTGAGAAATCAGCTAATCTTATGAGGGTCCCCTAGGACCTAGTTATGTTAACTGTGTTTCTCTTGCTGCTTTTAAGATTTTCTCTTTGTCTTTACCTTTGGAATTTTCTTTTATTTTATTTTCCCCCTTTTTCCACTCCCCACCCCCACCCCGACACTCCAGTTCAAGCCGTTGTTTCTCAGTCTAGTTGTGTAGGACACAGCTCCCTGGCCCATGCTGGTATTGGGAGCCTTGCGCTCCCCGCCGGCTGAGGCAGTTGGTCACTAGTTGTTGGTGGGGCGCTCACAGAAGCTCACAGCAGCTCTCACCTGCTGCCAGCCGCTCACGCTGGCTGCAGCCCACTCATGCTGGCCACCGGCCACCCATGGCTACACATGGCAGCCCATGGCAGCTCACGCCAACCTCCGGCTGCTAAGGGCAGCCCAGCTCCAGGGAGAGCTGTTTTTCACAATCTTAGCTGTAGAGGGCGCAGCTCACTGGCCCATGTGGGAATCGAACCGGCGACCTCAGTCACCTGAGCCACTGGCCCGGCCACCTTTGGTATTTTAATTATGATGTATCTTGGTATGTGGCTCTTTGAGTTCATGCCCTCAGCTTTTAACCACCTATTTGGCTGGGGTTCCTGGCAGAGGAAGGACGGTCTTAAAACCTAGATAGCTGAGATCTCATTTTTAAAGATACTTCTCTATAGAGCAAAAGGGCCCAAGGCAATCTGCAACAGCTTAAGTAACGTAAAGGTCGACACCAGCCAGCCTCACTCTAGAACAGTCTGATCACAGAGGACCAGGCTGAAGGCTGGAAAGCCAGTTCTAGGAAAATAGTGGATGCTTGGCAGCGTCCAGTTATAGGCTGAGCTAAGTGGCACTTCTCTCAACGAGACGCACAGTCTAATACTGGGCCGAGCTGACAAATTTTAATAGAAATAATTTCTCCCTGAAGGGATCTTTAGGTGAAAGCAAACTTATCAAAGGATGATGTAATTTGGAAGAAATCAGGCCAACACGGAAAATTGAGTATTCACAGACAACAGACAGACAGACAGGTAAGAACTTTTTAACAACAACAGCAGCAACAACAACAAACACCTCTGAAAAACTCCCAAATAAAGCCCAGAGAGCTTCGAAATGCATGAAGCAGAAGCTCGATGCCAGGAGAAGACTTACTTAAGCTTCCGAATCACAAAGCAAGCCGTGAGCCAGAGCAGCTCTGTGTGACGTGCCAGCTGCCCTGACACTGTCAACGTTGTTTTTCTCTGGAATCCCAGACAGGCCCCTAAACTGTCGACTGAAAAATAATACTGACCAGGTGTTTTGTCACCAAAAGAATTCATTAGGGAAAAAGAAAAAGTTGCACGCAGACATGGCAATCGTGTGCCAGGAGAGGTATTTATGGAAGGGAAAACAGAAGTTAATGGAAGTGAAAGTTAGAACCACAGAGCTTTGTTATAAACATAGAATTCTTCCCGTAGAGTTCTTCCACGTAAAGTTCTCGTGATCCCATAGAGTGTGAGGACGTTCCGTGAGACCGTCCCTAGCTCCTCCCATAGACCCTCCCAACTGATTACTTTGCTTAAAGTTCCAGTTACACCTTATCAATACCAGCAACTTCTTTTTTCTCAAACTAGACACATTGATTATAAAGTTCATAAGAGAAAATAAATAAATAAAATAATGAGGAAATTTTTGAATAAGAAGAACAAATAGGGGAGAGAGGTCTAGATATGAAAACATTTTATAAGCTCTCTGTCATTAAAACAGGGTGGCACTGGACGTGAGTAGATAAATCAATGGGACAGAACAGAAAATGCAGCAGGAGATCCAAAGCATAGCAACCTCTTCTTCATTTAATGACTTCAATTCATTCCTGGATGATTAAATGTATACTTAAATGTATGCCTTTAAGTATACATTTAAATTTTTTCTAACGGTAAAAAATCGTGGTACATTTTATACCAATACAAGACTTACAGACAACTTTTTCAGATAGAAAGAGAGCAATGAATCTGAGATTATTATGTAAGTAATAGCCAGAAACTTGAAGGTAAATACGCAAAGAAGTCCATAAAACTTAATGTACAGAAATTTTCTTGTGCTTGCCAAAGGAGGAAGAATAGTCTTAATAGTGGGTATGTTTTCTGGGCATGGAGTCTCCAATATCCCCTGACTGTTTTTCTGATGTGTAACAATTTTCCAGAAAATGCAAGTGATCCAGGACTTTTTATTATTATTTGCTAATATCATATATACAGCAGAACAACGTGGCCGTAAGGAGAATATGATGTTGTTTATTCTATCTCTTTTCAATTGCCTGTATAACACACACACACACACACACACACACGCTGAGAACTGTAAAAACTGCCAGCAGGAACACTCCATTCACATCACTGCTTTCAGAGACTTCATCAAACGTCAGTATGGCTTCTGGCAGCCTGAGGCCACACCCCTGGGATGACATAGTCCCTGCTTTGAGTCCCAGCCTGGAAAAGCACAAGGCTGTCAAAAGAACTTGGTTTACCATTTATTCTAGACAACATCTCTGGACAGGCCCCTGACTCCCCTTTCTTAAAGCTTACAAAGAAGCTTATAATTGCGAATCCTTCCTCCTTCCCTTTGAGATGTAGCTGCATCTCCTACAATTCTGGAGTATCTTTCTCAGGGACCTGGAAGCCATTCCTTCAAAATGGGATCATCAGGAAGGATATGGCCTCTGCCTCCCGGTCTCTGTGGGGGATAAAATCGTAACTGGGAGAGCATTTGAGATGTTGCTTCCAGTGTATGTGTCACTTTAGCTCAAATAAACTCTTATTTAAAAAAACCCAAAACCTTACTTGGATAATTGCCGGCAGCAGACACAGCAGCCTAATCGCATTTACACGGACCAGCCTCTGTGAGTTTTCTCTTCCTGACTCTACACTGGCCCCACTGCACCTCTCCCCACTCCCTCATTCTCCCCTTAAGATGCCCGGTTACCTCTGTGCAGATTGGAATGGGGTTCATCTCTTTTCCCTCCTGTCAGGAGCTACTGAATAAAAGCTGTTTTCACTGCTTCAACTAATGTACAGCTTTGTTTATCATTGGAAGCACACACACAGACACACACACACACACACACACACACACACACAGAGCTTTTCCTCAGTAGTTGAACTTCTCTTGTTCTTTCTTTGTTTTCTGTAACATCATCTGCACTATTTTTTAAAAAACTTTCCGGTGCTCACAATTACCTTTCTTCAAACTACATTGAAAAATAAATGTATAGAAAAAAACAAAAATAAAAAAAAACAAAAGGCAAAGCATGACATTCTTCAAAGCACTGTCAATCACTCACGCTCACAGCAGAGGGGACTGGTGAACCCTGGGGACCATCCCCAAAATGGGGGGAGCAGAGTGCACAGGAATTAGAGTGTCTCTTTGTATTGATATAAAGGGATCCTCAAGATGAAATGCATACAGCCTGCTGATGTTTTGTAAGAAAGGGAGTGGGGTTGTATGGTTGTATGTGTGTGTGAATCTGGTGCAACTCTGTTTTGTTCATGATTTTTGTGTCTATGTTTGTAAGAAAAGTTAGCAATTAATAAGATGGCATTAATAAGTCCTTACATATCTATATAAATATGCCCTAAGTATAAATGAATTGCACTCACCAACCAAAAGGCACAGAATGGCTGGATGTATAAAAATCAAGATCTACTACATGATGCCTATAAGAAACTAACTTCAGATTTAAGGACACACGTGGGATCATATTGAAGGGACGGAAAAAAGTATCCCATGCAAGTGGAAACCAAAAGACAGAGCACACACACA
Organism: Rhinolophus ferrumequinum; assembly: GCF_004115265.2. Taxonomy (NCBI): domain Eukaryota; kingdom Metazoa; phylum Chordata; class Mammalia; order Chiroptera; family Rhinolophidae; genus Rhinolophus; species Rhinolophus ferrumequinum. Next base: position 1,787,076 of record NC_046286.1, read on the forward strand.
CACACACACACACACGCACACGCTTATACCAGGCGAAATAGACTTTAAGCCAAAAACTAATAACAAAAGACAAATTTAAAAAACATTATATAATGCTGTGGTCAGTTCATCAAGAAAATATAACAATTGTGAATATACGCACAGCCAACGTTGGATCACCTAAGTATATCAGGCAAACACAAACAGGTCTGAAGGGGAAAATGGATATCAATACAATAATAGGAGGAACGTCAGTAGCCCCCTTTCCGCAATGGATAGATCATCCGGACAGAATATCAACAAGAAAATATTAGAACTGCACCATAGATTAGACCACATGGACCTAACAGACATTTATAGAATATTTCATCCAACAGCAGCAAAATACATGAACTTCCCAAGTGCACACAAAACGTTCTTCAGGAAAGATCATATGATGTTCCATAAAACAAGTCTTAGCAAATTTAAGAAGATTGAAATCTAACCAAGTATCTTTTCCAATCACAATGGTATGAAGCTAGAAATCAACAAGAGGAAAGCTGGAAAAGCTTTAACAACACACTTCTGAACAACCAATTATTCAAAGAAGAAATTAAAGGGGGAATAAAAAAAAATCCCAAAACAAATTAAAATGGAAACAAACATTCCAAAACCTATGGGATACTGCAAAACTACTTCTGAGAGGAAAGTTCATAGTGATAAATGCATATATTAAGATAAAAGAGAGATCTCAAATAAATTACCTAACTTTCCACCCCAAGAAGTACTAACTCAACCCAAAATTAACAGAAAGGAAGAAAATAACAAAAATTAGAGCAGAAATAAATGAAATACAGACCAGAAAAACACTAGGGAAAAAAATCAATGAAACTAAGAGCTAGTTTTTGAAAAGATAAACAAAATTGACAATCCTTTAGCTAGAATAAGTAAGAAAAAAGAGAGAAGACTCAAATAAATAAAATCAGAAACAAAGAGGAGATATTACAACTGGTACTAGGGAAATATATAGGATCAGAAGAGACTACTATGAACAACTTTATGCCAACAAACTCAATGACCTGGTATAAATTCCCAGAAATTTAAACCTACCAGGAATGAATCAAAAAGAATTAGAAAATGTGACCAGACCAGTAGTGAGTAAGGAGATTGAGTAAGTAATCAAAAACCTCCCAACACAGAAAACCCAAGATGAGATGGCTTCACTGGGGAATTCTACCAAACATTTAAGGACAATTAATGCCAATCCTTCTTAAACAATTCTAAAACATCAAAAAAGAGGGGACAATACCAAATAGACATGGACACTACAAGAAAAAAAAAGAAAACTACAGACAAATATCTTTCATGAATATACATGCAAAAGTTCTCAACAAAATTTAGCAGGCTGAATTAACACATTGAAAGCATTATATGCCATGACCAAGTGGGATTTATTCCTGGGATGCAACAGTAGTTCAACACCCACAAATCAGTAAACGTGCTACACAACATTCCTAGAACAAAGCTAAAAAATCATATGATCATCTCAATAGATGCAGAAAATCATTTAACAAAATGCAACATCCTATTATGACAAAAAAACCTTCAAAAAATGATATATAAAAGGAACATACCTCATAATAAAGGCCATATACAACAAATCCATAGCTAACATTATATTCAATGGTGAAAGATAAAAACTTTTCCTCTAGAATAAATTTAACCAAGGAAGTAAAAGATCTGCATAATGAAAATTACAAGATTTTGATGAAAGAAATTGAAGCAGCCATAAACAGATGGGAAGGTATCCTGTCTTCAGGGATCAGAAGAATTAATATTGTTAAATGTTCATCTTACCCCAAACCATCTGGAGATTCAATGCAATCCCTATCAAAATTTCAATGGTATATTTCACAGAAATAGAAAAAAATTCTAAAATTTTATGGAACCACCAAAGCACTCAAATAGCCAAAGCAGTCTTGAGAAAGAAGACAAAGCAAGAGGTACCACACATCCTGATTTCAAACTATACGACAAAGCTACAATAATTAAAACAGTTATACTGGCATAAAAATAGACACAGAGACCAATAAAAGAGGATAGAGATCCCAAAAATAACCCCCCACATATGTGATCAACTAATATTTGACAAGGGAGCCAAGACTATCCTCAATGGGGAAAAGATAGTCTCTTCAACAAATGGTGTTGGGAAAATTGGATAAACACATGCAGAAAAATTAAATTGAACACCTGTCTTAACACCAATCACAAAAATTAATTTGAAATGGATTAAAGATTTAAACATAAGACCCAATACTATAAAATTCCTAGAAGAAAACATAGCCAATAAGCTCCTTTACATTAGTCTTGACAATCATTTTTGGATGTGAAAGCAGAAGCATGAGGAACAAAAGTAAACATGAACAAGTGGGACTATCTCAAACTAAATGGGAGAAAATATTTCCAAACCATATATTGGATAAGCAGTTAATACCCAACATAGATAAAGAACTCGTATACCTCAACAACAACAACTGCAACAAGAACAACAACAACAAAACAATCTGACTGAAAAATGGGCAGAGGTACTATACCAATCTTTTCCAAAGAAGACATCCAAATGGCCAACAGGTACATGAAAAGATGCTCAGCATCCTTATCATCAGGGAAATGCAAGTCAAAACCACAGTGACACATAACCTCACACCTGTTGGGATGATTATCAGCAAAACGACAAGAGGTAACAAGTGTTGGCGAGGACGTGGGAAAAAGGGAACTCTAGCGCACTCTTGGTGGGGATGTAAATTGGCTCAGCCACTATGGAAAACAGAATGGAGGTTTCTCACGTAATGAAAAATAGAACTATCATATGATCCAGCAATCTCACTTCTGTGACTCTATCCAAAGGAAATGAAAACAGGATGTAGAGAAAAATATCTGTATTCCCATTTTTATTGCGGCTTTATTTATAACACCCAAGATTTGAAATAAATGTCCATCGATGGATGAATAGATCAGAAAGATATGGTACATATACAATGGAATATTACACTGCCACGAAAAGAAGGAAATTCTGCCATTTGTGACAACATGGGTGGACCTTGAGGGTTCTGTGCCAGGTGAGACAAGTCAGACAAAAAAAGACAATACTGTCTGATATCACTAATATGTGGAATCTTAAAAAGCCAAACTCATAAAACAGAGAGTAAAATGGTGGTTTCCAGGGGCTGGGGGTTGGGAAAAATGGGGAGATGTTGGGCAAAGGGTACAAACTCCCAGTGATGAGCTGAATCCGTTTGGGGCATCTAATGTACAGCATGGTAACTACAGTTAACTATACTGTATTATATGCTTGAAAGTTGCAAAGAGAGTAGATCATAAATGTTCTCTACACAAAATCTCAGGTGATGGATGTGTTAACTAACTGTATTATGGTAATTGTTTTGCAAAATATACATGTATCAAATCATCATGTCCTATACCTTAAACACACAATGTTATATGTCAATCATATCTCAATAAAGCTGGAAAACCAGATGTTCCCCCTAAGGTGAGGCCTAAGCTGCTGCATCTGGCTCCCCTACACCATGAAGGAGGCACAATGCTGGTGGCCTCTGTGGGTTTTGGAGGCAGCACCGTCCTCATTGGGTGTTACTCTGGCTCATTTACTGAGCGACACAAAGAGCTGCTGGCTTTGAATGAGGCCCAGAACAAGAGAAGGCCGGGCAGCAGGTCCAGGCTGCTGTGCCAGCTGCTCTGCCATGTGGGCCACCCGGCCCAGCAGACCCAAGGGTGCTTGAAGGGTCCTTAGCAGACAGGGGAGCTGTTTGGGGCCCTTGGCAGCCCCTAAGGTGAATCGCAGTACAGGCCTGTGGATCTTGGAGCAAGGCCTTGCCACCCTGTGCAGGTAACTACTCTCCTTTTAGAAAGAGGTTTAGGCCTGCTATAGAGAAAACACATAACCATCGGCCTCCACGTTACCAAGCAACCTGGGCTGCCCATCATGAACTGGGTGTTACCTGACTGCCCCGCAAAGTGGGGCATGCACAGCAGGACAGCATCACCAAACGGAAGCGGGATGTAAGAGACCAGACCTGAGCAGCCCCGAAGCACAATTAAGTTCCATGAAAAGGGCCCAAATGCCCACGGTCCCCACTCCTGCTGCACCACTTCCTCTCTCCCAGCCTGCACCGATGGCTTCACCGGGAGTGTCCTATGCTCAGTTGTCATCGCCCGATGGGGTCATGAAAACAGCGGTCACGGATGCAGGGATGGAGGTCATGCCTGGGCCCAGCAGCATGGACTTCCTCTCACCGAGGCCAGCCCAGCTACGGCCTCTGCTGACCACCCCGTCTACCAGCACAGACGGCAACACGGAGCCCTCCTAGGACGCCATTCACCAGTGGGGTCAGGCAGCTGCCTAGTGGCAAGGTGGTTGCACTGGATCCCTTACAGCAGCGCAGGGCCAGCACTCTGTTCATGCTGGAACACACACTCACTCTAGACTTGTCCTCCCTGAAAGCACTGCTTCCGCCACATGTACCATCCGCGGACTCACAGAATGCCGTACCCACCATCACGGTGTTGCACAAAGCATCGCTCCTGTCAGAGAACTCACTTCACAGCCACTGACGTGTGCCAGTGCGCCTGCTCATGGAATTCACGGGTCTCACCATGCTGCCACCATCCTGAAGGAGCTGGTGTCATCAAATACAGTCATGTGTCACTTCACGACGGGGACAGTTTCAGAGATGTGTTGGGCGATTTTGCCGTTGTGTGAACATCACAGAGCGCTGACACACCCCTCGATGGCACAGCCCACTGCACACCTAGGCTGTGTGGTACAGCCTGTTGCTCCTGGGCTATGGCCTGTGCAGCTGCTCCTGCACTGAATAGTGTAGGCAAGTACAAACACCGTGGTAAGTATGTGTGCATCTAATCATAGGACATGCACAGTACGAAAGATAAAACACGGCACCTGTAGGGCACTTACCATGAATGGAGCCTCAGGTCTGAGAGGTGCTCTGGGTGAGTCCGTGAGTGAGCGGTGAGTGGTGTGACGGCCTGGGACGCACTGTCCACGACTCTACACTTTATAAGCACTGTGCTCTCAGTGACACTAACTTTATAAACCTAGTTATTAACCTTAGCTTATTGTAACGTTTTTACTTTATAAACTTAATGTTTTAAAACTGTTTAATTCATTTGTAATAACACTAAGCTTAAAACACCAAACACAAGGTAGAGCTGTACAAAACTATTTTAGTTCTTTATATCTTTATTCTATAAACTTTGTTCTATTTTTTAACTTTTTCTTACTTTTAAACTTTTGTTAAAAACTAAGACACAAACACATACACTAGCCCAGGCCCACACAGGGTCAGGGTTGTCAACATCACGGTCTCCCACCTCCAGTTCCTGTCCCACTGGAAGGTCTTCAGGGACAGTGACACCCATGCAGCTGTCATCTCCTGTGACAACAGTGTCCTCTTCTGGGACACCTCCTGAGGACCTGCCTGAGGCTCTTCTTGAGGAGTTGTCATGCTTTTCAGATATACGTCCATGGTGGTTTGCTGGATTGGTTTCTTTTTTCATCGTAGATTTGCTTGTAAGCAGATAATGTGCCAGGAACATTCCTCTCTGTTAATGAAAACCTTTCAGTGTTGGGGTCCATGTTTTCAAACTTTTTAAGGAGCTGGTTAAGGTCTGGAAAAGCTTCTGCTAAATGCTTCACTGTGAGTTTTCTTGGGGTTTCTTATTTTCTTCCCCTGCAGTTTCCTCTTCTCTTGCCTCTTCCTCAGTTATGCATTTGTCTTCCAGTCCCAACAACCTGCCATTAGTTGGCTCCCGGGAACCACCTCCAGGGCCGCTCAGTGTCATCTCATCCATGAGATGAATTCACAGGTTCAGGTTATTGGCCACCTCAGCCACAGCCTCGCTGATTTTTGCACCCTCCTCATCCTTGGCAAATCCTCTGACGTCATGAATGAACCTCCTGAGTGTCTTCTTCCAGACGCCATTCACACACACGCTCCTTGGTGACATCACCCCAAGCCCAAGCAAGGATCTCGATGCACCATAGATGCTGTAACCCTCCGAGAATTGCATCAGTGTCTCCCTCAGTGGCAGCAGCAGCCTGGGCAAAGGTCCTCCTCAGACACTACTTAAAAGCTGATTCATTGGTTGGATCAAAGCGGTGGTGTTTGAAGGAATAAACACCACTTGGATCTTGGATGAAGACCACCAGTAAAAGGAGCATTATCACAATAAGCACAGTCTTGAAAGGTATGTAATCTCCAAACAGCACTCCTCCATTTCACTGGTGGAGCAAATGAGAGGGCACTTGGGAGAGGAGCTGTCGTCCATGACCTCTCACTGCTCCTGCAGTACTCCGGCAGTGTGTGCTCACTGACACGCACGAGGCCCTGGGTTCCCACTGCGCCGGATCACAGAGGGTTCCCATTTGTACCTGCAGCTCTGCTCCCAGCACGCTGGTAGCCTGCCCTGAAAAGCCCTGAAACCTGCCATGAAATCGCCTCCTTATGGATGAAAGTCCTTTGAGGCAGCAGTTTGCAGAACAGGGAGATTTCATGCATATTGACTATTTGCTCTGGCAAGTAATTTTCCTCTACAATCAGCTCATCTAGAATTTACAAAAATGCTTCAGCGTCAGGACCTTCACATCAGCACTCGCAGACTCACCCCTCACATTCACATTGTGTAATGAGTAACAATCTTTGAGTTGTTTAAACCATGCAGAGCTGGCAGTAAATTCAGCATCATAGTGGGGTCCACCCTTTTCTTTGAACATCACAAAAAACTTTTTGTTTTGTCTGTGATCGTCATGGTGTGTGTCCAGTTCTCAATCCAGGTCATTGGAAGTTTTCCCACGTCTGATCTAGGCCCTTCTCAAATGTTTGCTAAGTCTCATCGTCTTCAATGAAGCAGATTCTTTAACAGCTTCCATCACTTTGTTCTTGTTCTTCACGATTGTAGCTGTGGTGGAATGGGACATGCCTGCCTGGCAAGCAGTAAGCATCACTGATTTTCCACCTTCATGGTCCTTAATCTCTTTTAATTTTTTTCCAGGTCAGTCATTCAGCGTGGCCTCTCACTGGCAGTGTTAGCAGTGGATTTTATACGCTTAGTCGCTGCGACAAACAATACGAGGTTAAATCAAGTACAAGAGAAAATGATGTGATCCAGAGACACTGTAAATATGAGATAGATGAGGCTGCTGCCAGAGTAACACAGCGGGCTGCTTTACAGCAAACAAGTTACAGCAAACAAGTACAAACAGCACACTCTAAAATAATGATAAAAATTATAGTGTAGTAAGTACATAAACCAGTAACATAGTCGTTTGTTATCGTTATCGAATATCGTGTGCTGTACACAATTTGTGTGTGCTGTACTTTTATATGACCAGCAGCACAGTAGGCATGTTTACTCCAGCATCTCCACACGCACGCGTTGCACTACAACATTACAACTGCTACGACGTCACCAGGTGATAGGAATTTTTCAGCTCCTTTCTAATGTTATGGGACCACTGTCATATATGCAGTCCATCGTTCACCAACATGTCATTACCTGCAACCTGACTGTGGAGTGGCCTTTAGATGACTCAGGCACAGTCACCGCCAGGTGGCGCACTTCTCAGGGCTGGGGTGAGGTTCTCTAGGAGGCAGAGGCTGAGCGTGCTCAGAACCAGCGTCCAGTTACTGGTGCTGTTTCTCCCATCGCCAGGAGTCACAGGTCCAGGAATCAGGAGATGGAGGTGGAGCGCACCACTCACTATTGCCCTTAGCTGTCCACTAGCAAAGTTTCCCCGTCTTTATGACCTTATGCTCTGCTGGCCTAGAGGCCTTCGTTTCAAGAGGGGAATGCTTCCACCAGGAGACATAGCAATGACTCCGTGGAACTAGATGCTGAGACCGCCACTCGGCCACTCTGGGCCCCCCAAGCCTCTGAATCAGCAGGCGGAGGGGAGTCCCTGTGCGGCTGGGGTGATTGATCCTGACCACCTACAGGAAACTGGGCCGCTGCCCCACATGGAGGTGAGGAAGAGTTTGTCTGGAATGTGGGCCGTCCCTGTGAGAGTCTCTTAGTATTACCATGTCCTGCAATGAAAGTCAATAGAAAACACAACACCCCAATTCAGGAAGGACTACCAGTGGCCCAAAGCCTTCAGGAGTGAAAGTTTGGTCAGACCTGCAGGCAGAGAACCACAAGCAGCTGTTGTGCTTGCTGAGGGCAAAGGGAACACGGAATGGGTGTTGGAAGAAAGTTGTTATAAACACCAGCACGTGACCAGTGACAGAAACAAGTACTTTCATTCCATGAGTGTTTCCTTCTTATTTTGTTATGATTACGTTTGGTATGTGTGTGTGTGTACATCTCAAACATAGTGTTCTGGAGAGCCCTGACTAACACATGTCCCCTAAACGTTCACTCTGCATCGTTATAAAGCGTCCGCTCTGAGCACCCTGCTATTCTGACCACAGTGCTGGGCCAGGGCTGTGCCTGAGCCAGGCCCCCTGTGTGGGTGCTGTTTTGAGGGACTGACCAGTAGTAGATGGGGAAGACTCATCTCATCAGATCTTCTCTTTTCAGTAGCAGAATTCTCAGAAACTGCAAATACTCGACTTTAAGATGGCTCTTAAAAAAACAAGTTCCTAGTGAGTAAATAAATTCGGTATTTCCCCGAAAATAAGACCTATCCAGACAATCAACTGTAGTGCGTCTTTTGGAGCAAAAATTAATATAAAACCTATTATTATATTGTATTGTATTGTATTGTATTATATTATATTATATTATATTATATTATATTATATTATATTATATAGACCGGGTCTTATTTTAATTTTTGCTCCAAAAGGCTCATTAGAGCTGATTGTCCAGCTAGGTCTTATTTTTAGGGAAACACGGTTGTAGAAGACAGTATACTTCTTATTTTAGAAATTATTCAGCTAATGAATGAGGCGGAATGAGAAACTGAGAATATAACTCTCTGCAAACTCTAGTGAATGAACAGATTTAACCATTAAACAGCAATGGCCATTAACATCACAATTAAAAGAAACCCAGAAATGAAGTTCCCCTTGATGGAAGAACAAAACCAACCACCAATAAAGTACTTGCACCAAAGGAAACAAATCAAACCTGAATATAGTCAAGCCTCTATATCAAACAATGGTTGCCACACAGCAGCCTACCCGTCTGTCCCCTCGTACCTGCCTCTAAAGAAAGGAGAGTCTATGAGACTAATCCTTTCAGGGACTTTGCTTCACCTTTGTGCTTACACCTTATGTCTCCCTATTTGGCCCCGGAGGATGGCTGGTTAGCCATTTGTTACATAAAATTTCTTTTACCATAATATGTTAAAAAGTAAATGCTAAAATTCCTTTATAATACAAAAAAACAAGTACTTAAATGTAAACAAATAAAAATTTGAATTAAAAAATTAAAATGAAAGAATTTTTCCCTGAAAGAGGCCCCCTTTTTGTCTGGCAACCATCAAAATGTTCTCTGTATTTATGAGTATGTTTCTATTTTATTTGCTTATTTTGTTCTTTAGATTCCACATACAAGCAAAATCATATTGCATGTCTTTCTCTGTCTGACATACTCCGCTCAGCACAATTACCTTCTAGGCCCATCCATGTTGTCGCAGATGGCAAGAACCCATTTCCTTCCATGACTGAGCAATATTCCATTGTATACATGTACCACCTCCTCTTTATCCATTCATCCATCAACAGACACCCAGCTGGACACTCAGGCTGCCTGCAAATCTTGACCATTGTAAGCAATGGTGCAATGAATATGTGGATGTACACGTCTCCTCAAAGTAGCGTTTTGGGTTTCTTCGAATAATTACTCAGAAGTGGGAAGTGTGGGTCCTTTTTTTGTCACTTATTATAGCCTTTAGTTTAAAGTCTATCTAGTCTGATATAAGCATTGCTACCACAGTTTTTTTGTTTTGTTTTGTTCCCATTTTCATGAAATATCTTTTCCCCATCCCTTTATTTTCAATTTGTGTGTCTTTTGATCTGAAGTGTCTCTTGCAGGCAGCATATGTAAGGGTCATGTTTTCTTATCCATTCATCCTGCTTAACTTTTGATTGGAGAACTTAAGCCATTTACATTTAAAGTAGTTGTTCATAGATATGTAGGCATTGCCATTTTATTATTCATATTTTTCATTTTTTTGTTATTGCTGTCTTTAAAAATTCCCTCTAACATTCCTTGTAATACTTGTTTGGTGGTGAGGAACTCCTTTAGCTTTCTCTCATCTGGGAAGCTCTTTATCTGTCCTTCGATTCTAAATGATAGTTTTGCTGGGTAGAGTAATGTTGGTTGCAGGTCCTTGCTTTTTCATCACTTTGAATATTTCCTGCCACTCCCTTCTGGCCTGCAAAGTTTCTGTTGAGAAATCAGCTGACAGTCCTGTGGAAATTCCCTTGTAGGTAACTAACTGCTTTCATCTTGCTGCTTTTAAGAGTCTCTCTTTGTCTTTAACCTTTGGCATTTTAATTAGGTGTCTTGGTGTGGGCCCCTTTGGGTTCATTTTGTTTGGGACTCTCTGCACTACCTGGGCTTGTATATCTATTTTCTTTGCCAGGTTAAGGGAGTTTTCAATCATTATTTCTTCTAATAGGTTTTCACCTCTTTGCTCTCACTCTTCTCCTTCTGGCATCCCAATGATGTGAATGCTGTTACTCATGATGTTTTTCCAGAGAACCCTTAAAATATCCTCATTTTTTGGGATTCTTTTTTTCTTTTTGCTATTCTGATTGGGTATTTTTGCTACTCTATCTTCTGATTTGCTGATTTGATCCTCTGCTTCATTTAATCTACTATTGATTCCCTTTAATGTATTCTTCATGTCAGTTATTGTATTCTTTATTATTTCTGACTTTTTTAAAAGTTTCCTATCTCTCTGTTGAAGCTCTCCCTGAGATCACTGAGTATCCTTATAACCAGTGTTTGGAATTCTGCATCTGATAGATTGCTTGTCTCCATTTTGTTTAGTTCTTTTTCTGGAGCTTGCTCTGTTCTTTTATTTAGGAAATGTTTCTTTGTCTCCCCATTTGACTGCCTCCCTGTGCTTGTTTCTATGTAGGACTGCTATGCCTCCTGATCTGAGTAGAGTGGCCTTATATAGTAAGGTCCTGTGGATGCAGTGATGCAGTCTCCCTGGTCACCAGAGGCAGATGCTCCAGGAGTGTCCCTTGTGTGTGTTGTGTGTGCCCTCCTGTTGTAGTTGAGACTTGACTGCTGTTTGCTCATCAGTGGGATGGATTGACCCTCAGTTTGATTGGCTGTGAGGACTGGCTGTGACTGCAATGGAGGAGCTGTTGTGCAGCAGCTGACCCTACAGAGCAAGGTTTGCTTGAGCAGTGCTCTGATGCCTGTCCAGTCTGCTGTTTGGGTGTGTCATCCTGGGAAGTGGCCAGGTAATGCTCTGCTTGGTCTGAAGCTGGCCACTGGGACTGCCAACCCCAGGACCTCCTGGGAAGGGACCCACTGAAGGCCAAATTCAATCAGTGTGCCTTGCCCAGGGCCACCTGGCACAAGCCACAAAGCAATTCACAGATGACCACTGCCCAAGAGGGTAACCGAGGCCTGCTGTCACTAGTGCCGGGCTTAGGGCTGCTCAGCCAGAGGTACGGGACATGTGAAGCCAGATGCTGCTTGTTTGGGTTTCCAGAACCTTTGAGAGATTTTAGGAAAGTCCACAGCATAAGCCAAGGCAGGCTGTTTAATGGAAAAGCCCCTGGAATCAGCTTGAGTGTGCCCCAAAGTTGGGTGAGGTGTGGCCCACCCAGGGTATCACTAAGGTGGGGCAGATGCAAGGTGATAGCCAGTTTGATGGAGACTCAGATATGGAGTCTGTCTACTTCTGCATGCAAGGAGGGCGAAAGCTCAACAAAGAAACAATGGTTTCTGCCAGCTCCTCTTTCCAGGAGAAAGTTGCCCCTCCATCCCTCATTCTGAAACTAGACAATTTAGTTCTTCCCAGTGTTTGCCTGGTTCCTCTCCAGCTTTTGCCCCTGTGTTTGCCTGGAGCTCAGAACCAGTGATTCCATCGGTGAGTAAGTCCAGCACAGTCCCTTTAAAAGGGAGACCTGGGACTCCTACTGCTTCCTGTCTCACTAAGCCACAATCTCTGCTGGTTTGCACAGCCAAAAGTTCTGGGAACTTCTCTCTCCAGCACTGAAATTCTGGGCTGGGGAGGTTCTGGGTCCCCTCACTCTTCAGGGGGCACCTCTGCAGCCTAGATATCCTTCCTGACTTTTAATGGTCACACGTAGGTGTGAGAGCAGCCTGTTCAGCATCTCTGGCCCACCCACCACTCTCCAGGTAGCTTCTTCTGTATGTCTGTAGTTGTAGGGCTTTCCTATACTGTACACTTAAAATGGTTAAGCTGGTAAATTTTATGTGTTTTTTACCACAATAAAAATAATTGACCCTATTACTAATTTAGAAAAAACAATCATGTTAATTAACTTAAAATGTGTTAGTATGGGCTTACCATTAAAAAAAACACAGAGAAAGATATAGTATACAGAAGACTGGACTGAATGGGAGAAGATATTTACAAACAATGCCTCTGATAAGGGGCTAATATCCAAAATATATAAGGAACTCATATAACACAACAGAAAAACAAACAATCCAATTTAAAAATGGGCAGAGGACCCAAATAGACATTTCTCCAGAGAGGACATACAAATGGCCAATAAACATATGAAAAGATGCTCAACATCACTAATCATCAGAGAAATGCAAATAAAAACCACAATGAGATATCACCTCACCCCAGTCAGAATGGCTATCATCAACAAGACAAATAGTAACAAGTGTTGGAGAGGCTGTGGAGAAAAAGGAACCCTCATACACTGTTGGTGTGAATTAAGATTGGTGCAGCCGCTATGGAAGGCAGTGTGTAGGTTCCCCCCAAAATCAAGAATAGAATTATCATATGACCCAGCAATCCCTCTCCTGTGTATCTATGCAAAAATCTGAAAACATTTATCCATAAAGATATATGTGCCCTGATGTTCGTTGCAGCTTTATTTACAATGGCCAAGACATGGAAACAACCAAAGTGTCCTTCAATAGATGATTGGATAAGATGTGGTATATATACACAATAGAATACTATTCTGCCATAAGAAAAAATGAAACAGTGCCACGTGTGACAACATGGATGTATCTTGAGATTATTATGCTAAGCGAAACAAGTCAGATAGAAAAAGTTGAGAACCATCTGACTTCACTGATATGTGGGATATAAAACTGAAAGCAACAAAGGAACAAGACAAACTAATGAAGAAACAAAAACTCATAGACACAGGCAATAGTTTAGGGGTTACCAGAGGGTATGGGCAGAGGGTGTTTGTAGAAAAGGGTAAATGGGGTCAAATATATGGTGATGGAAGGAGAACTGACTCTGGGTGGTGAACACACAATGTGATATATAGATGATGCATTACAGAATTGTGCACTTGAAACCTATCTAATTTTACTAACTATTGACACACCAATAAATTTTAATTATAAAAAAGAAAAAGAAAACTGGAGATGCAACACAGGAGAAAGACAAGAAAAGATTCTTGCAAGTTTACTTATCATCCATGGACCAGCAGAAGCAGCATCACAGGAAACTAGATAGAAAATCAGACTCACAGGCCCCATCCTTGACATCTTTAATCAGTCTGCGTTTCAGCAGGATGTCCAGGTCACTCCACTGCACTGAAAAACACTGCCCAGGTGAAGATGGAGGGAGATCCTAGGACCATGACCATGCTCCAGATGTGAGGAATCCAGTCCAGATGGGAGCATGTCACAGGGTCCAGGATGGATATTTTCAAGAAGGTAAAATTGACAGGATGCCCAACATATCTTCAACTCTTGAAAGAGTCATACAAATAGAAGAAATACCCAAATTAAATTAGTGAATGCTACATAGGAAATAATGAGACAAAAACAAAGGCAATTATTAACTTTGGGGAGAACCAAAGGTTTTACAGGAAGTCAGAACTAATAAAGTTTATATATAAGGGCATTAGTAATGGAAAAGAAAATGCTGCATGACTGAGCTAAACATAATTACCATATAAATATTGGGAAAACGAAGGAATGCAAAGAGTGAAAGAGAACAATGACTGTTAACTATTCCATTAGCCACTGTGCAATGCAACAGACAATGTCTGCCGCTGAAAGCTCAAGCCGCAGTACTTACGGCCTGGTATGTAGAGCTACGGAAGTAAAGGCCAGCAGAATCAGCTAAAAAATATTGAAAGTGGTTCCCTCTAGGATGGTATAAATTGAGAAGAGGCAGAGAGGAGTCTAATAGTAGATTGCATAATAAATCTTGTACAAATATTTGACCCTTTAATTTACAGGCAATTGTGACTTTGACGAAAACAAAAACAAGAATTGAATGAGTTTGAAACTTTATGCTTAATGACAGCTGGGTGCAACAAGTGACACTTGCGGGCTGACTGAAATGCAGGAATGCTGGGATGACAACATGCACGCACAAATGTGTGAGTCACGTTAATGCTAAAATGAACGAACATGTCAGTATCCACACACCTGAATAAATAGATGCATGCGTGAGTTCCCCATCCCATTTCCCTGACTGTTTGCCCTGTGAACCCAGCAGGGAGGGAACAGGACCTGACTGGGGTCCTTGCCCTTCTCTTGCTACCCCGCAGGTCCTGCTGCAGGAAGGGCTCCCATCCTCCGCCCCCAGGTGTGGGAGGGGCCCCTAGTGCTCTCTGCCCCAGTGCCTCACTGGTGGGGCTCAGGCTGTCCTGACCAAGGACAGCACCGCCTGTCTGTGCGCCCCAAGACCAGAAGTCAGGAAGGACTGAGCATCAGGTGGGGGATATCTCGCCTCCCCAGCGGCCTCGCACACATCAGTCTGAGCTGACGGAGGCGGTGCTGATGCTGCCTCACTCAGCCACATTCTATGTTCATTTATTGTCACAACTCAGTCCACGTCGCCAGCGTCACGTCACCCCAGATAGAGACTGACTCCTATTGTTCATACTCAGGAACCCCCAGCACCGGCCCCGCGCCTGATGTCACACTTCAGCTCTGCTTCATTCCGTGAGGGTTACACCTGTTCAGAGCACATTCCCCCCATAGGGCAGCCCCTTAACACGGGCCCAGATGTCCCAGTCCATCTTCTCCCAGCCCTCTGTGCTCTGCTGAGAGTCACCGGGGTTGGGGGGCAGGGAGATTTCTTAGTGCTGCGTCAGGCATTGAGACATACCTCTCCTTCTCCCCAGAACCTCACCGTCTACCCCCTCCCAGACACAGGAAATAAAACACAGACCAGGCATGTATATTTACAGAGCATTTAAACACGTATTATATAAAATTATAGATATAACAGACATAAAGTAATGCATATGACAGTGTGATGGGGGAGAAGGGGACCTCAGGGTGCCAGAAAGCTGGTCCTAGACTCCTCAGGAGGAGCCATAACAAAGAAGCTTATAGATAAAGCTCATTGACAAAAATAAAACTACTACACATGTAACATAGTATCTATAAAATAGCAAAAATAATGATAATAACTGATGTGGCGGAGCTGGAAGCACCTCACGTATATTAACACTTTAAATCTTGCAAGCACAACTGGACATAAATGCTGTTATTTTCCCCATTTCACAGATGAGGTAACTGAGGCACCAAGAGGGAAAGTGCTAGTGACACCAGAGTAGGAGCTAAACTCAGGCCTCCTGGCTGCACCTCTGCTCTCTCAGGTGATCAGTGGGCCCAGGGCTGACGATGGCACTGAGATCCCAGCTGTCTGCTGCCACTATGGTCTGTTGGCGCCATCTGCCATTGACCCAGGTCTTGTAGGCTAACGAGCTCCGGGTACAGAGAAACCAGTAAACGTTCAGTTGGTGGCAGAGTACTGCTTACCGTATTATTCCCTCAGGGATTCTCCTTCCATTGCTCCAAAATCAGGTCTGCCTTCGTCTGAGGGAAGATAACACCCCACATTTTCCCTCTCACCCCACTTTCCCAGCCCCTGCTGGTCTCCTCCCATGACTCCATACTCATCGTCACCTGTCCCTGCTTCCGCCACCCACCATGCAAGGGGGGGACTCCCATTCCCCTCACAGGTACCCAATGTCCAGCTCCTCTTACAGAGGCTGGTCACCCCCACACCTGTCTGTGCAGAGGGAGATGGGAGGGACCCTATGTAACAGGCAGAATCCGTCCCCAATCCACTGCCCAGATTTCTCACCTGGGTTCTCCACAGCCAATGGTGTCTTCTTCTTGCACCAAAAGACACAGAGAATGACGATGACAGCAAGAGCAGCAGCAGTGACACCCAGAACGGTTGTTGGCAAGTGACTGATGACCAGCGCCTTTCTTGAGAAAGGGCCTTGTTATAACCCAGACACCCCAGCCCACAGGCCTGCTCTCGTCTCCCCACCCGGGCCCCTGGCCCTGCCAGGGTCAGAACCCCCCTCCAGGGCCACCCCAGGCTCACCAGAGGGCACAGGGTGTGCACTGTGGTTCCCACTGTGTTACCCATAGCACGTGAACCTCTGCTCCTCTCCTTGGGGAGCCCTCATGGTCACACAGGTCTGGTAGGTCCCACTCCCATCAGGCAGGACTCCCCCAGACTGCTGACGTCCTGGCTCAGGGGTTCCTCATCCTGAAGCCAGGCCAGTGGGATGTCCTGGGAGGGACGCCGAAAGCCCAGCACATCAGGGTGACCATCACCTCCAAGGCCTGCCTGTGGGTCATGATCACGGCTGGGGGAGCTGGGGAGGAAATGGCAGAGCCAGTGAGGCTGGGGCCAAGCCCCGCTCCCTCTAAGGAGAACAGCTGCTCCTCCCACCTCCCCAACCCTGGCTGACCCCTCAGTGACCCAGACCTTCCTCAGCCTGCTCGGCACCCTGGGGCCCAGTCCGTTAGACGGGCAGCAGCATGGACTGGGATTGAGGCCTCGCTCTCTTGGACCCACGTGTTGATGCTGAGACGGGGCTGTGCGGGGTGGGCTCCTGGGCCGGGGGCTGGGAGGAACTCTCCATGACAGGCGGGCTGGGAGCCAGGGCTTCAGTCCCCAGTCTGAGGCCTTCCTCTCCTGCCTGACACCCACGTTCCCCGGTTCAGTGCTCTGTCGGAGGGCCCACCGCCTCCCTGGATAACACAGGGAGAGTTCAGTCCCTTCCCCACCTGCCTGTCTGTATCCAGGGGCTTTAACAGGACAGGACAGTCACCATACAACACATCGGAACATACGTGCCTCCCAGAGTACAGGGAGGGCTCCGTGTGCCGGAGGGATGGAGGGGAGCTCTAGGGGTCTGCGGGGAGGAAGGCCCAGCCCCAGGTCATACCTGTTCTCTTCTTGAGCCTGTCCAGGACTCCAGATACCTCCACACCCTTCCACAAAGCCCTCCCTGCACATGGGCCAGGAATCCTTGCTGGGAGAGCCATCTGCATCCCAGGACTTCCTGTTTTCCATACCGAGGTCTGAGCCGGGACTGGGGCACTGCCCACCCACAGGTCTTCCAGCGACAGGAGAGGAAGAGCTCACGTGACAACAGAAATGCCTGAAGCCCTCGGTGATGTGTCTTCCTGGATCTCACAGCCCAGGGTCTCCGGGAAGGAATGCGAGCCTGTCCCCACCCAGCAGTCACCTCCAGTCCCTGTGTCCCTGTGCCTTCCCCGCTCAGGAGAGAAACTGCAGCCAGAGGGGCCCCTCCCTGCTCTCCTCCCTGTCTTCCTGTGCTGGCTGAGTCAGGGTCACCTCTGTGCTGAAATCCACAGACCCCCATCCCTCAGCCCCACCCCCAGCCAAATCCAGTGGAGAGACAGGCCCTGCTCTGCGCCCTGAACTTTCCTGGAAAAGCCTCACATCACTCTTGCCCCGCCCCACTCTCACCTCCTTTCTGGACCTGCAGGGCCATGATTTCTGCAGAGTCATTCTGAAGTCCTTCCCGTTCTCTGTCAGGTCCTTGCTCTCTGTGACCCACGTCTCGGCTCCCAGGATGCTTCTGCCCACCGCCGCTGGCTCCGCCCTGCCTTTCTCCCTGCCATAGCGCAGGAAGGGCTGGCCATCCAAGTGTCCCCCAGATGCAATCCTGGGACAGCACCGTGAGGCTCTAGTGCAGACCGGGGTCCTGGGTGGGGAGGAACCCACAGATGAAACTGCTTCCTGGACATACCTGCACATCAGGTTTTCACAGAAGACTTCTGCTGTCTGAGCTTCTGCAAGTCTTGAGGAGGCAGAAATCACACATGTACAAGGGACGAGACTGAGGATTTCCAATGCAGGGAAATAGGGGAGGGGACTTGAGGAATGGGAGGAGGGGGTGGATATGGGCAAATGGGCAGGACAGGTGCCAGGCTCCCTAAGGTTACAGCTAGGAGGTCAAGGGGAGAGGCTGGCCTGCAGGGGCCAGGGGAGAAGCAAGGAGGCCCAGGTGGGTGGCGGGGGGTCCTGCCAGAGGGGAGGGATGAGCAGTGTCAGGCCAGGATCAGAGGGACCCATGGTCAGAGCTGCTGGGGTGCAAAGGCGGGAAGGTGAGAGGGACAGCGAGGGGCTGCTGCTTGTGGTGAAGGCTCCTTATGGACAGGTGGGGACAGGGGAGGGCGTGGCAGTGAGGCTGGGGGACAGGGAGGGTGTGGCAGTGAGGCAGGGGGACAGGGAGGGTGTGGCAGTGAGGCCGGGGGACAGGGGAGGGTGTGGCCCTAAGGAAGTTTAGGGTGGCCAGTCCCCCTGGGGAGGTGAAGGTGTGGGCCTGGGCCCAGAGTGGAAGAGACATGGTGAGACCCCAGTGGAGAGGCAGGGGGATCTGCCAGTGTCCCCTGGGGAGAGGCAGGTGGCAGGGGTCTCAAGGAGTCAGTGCAGTGTGCCCAAGGGTAGTTTACAGTTAGAAAGGAGGGGGTGGCAGGAGAAAATAGAACTTAACTGCCCACGCTCACACCTTGGGGAAGGACGGACATGGTAAGAGTGGTTTGGGGTGTGGGGGTGTCATACCTCCACAGAGGTCAGGGTTAGACATCCAGCCAGGAGGGGAGGTGCTGGGAGAAGGCCTGCCTGCTGCAGGGAAAGGCCAGAGCTGACCGAGTGGTGTGAACAAGGATTTTGGATCCATGGTGTAGGGTGTGAGAGTCCACGGGGTCCAGGGCCCAATGGGGTGGGGGAGGGGTGAAGGCCAAAGGGCAGATGGACCAAGAGCAGTTTGCAGGTCTGCGAGGGGCGGTGAGGTGGGAAGAATAGGAGGCACCAGGGGAGACTAGTGCTGAGGGCCTGGGATTGGGGGGCAGGGGTGGGGTGAGCCTGGTGCAGGGGTGACGCTGTGAGAACTAGGGTTAGGGGAGGAGGGGTGCTCTGGGTGAGGGTGGGGAGGTGACTGCAAGGGTCCCTCGGGAGGGCGCTGTGAGCTATGAGAACTTGGTGAGGGCCCAAGGGCAGGCGGCTGCACTGGAGGGGGTGGGGGATGGGCACCAGGACAGGGGACAGGGCTGTGCAAGGGGCTGTGCTGTGCCAAGGCCCAAATGGGTCAGCACCAGGTCTGTCCTCGGTGAGGGTGCAGGGGAGTGGGGATGGGGGAAGACCCACTGGGCAAAAAGCACCCCCAGAAAATGTGGGTTAGTGAAGTTTGGGGAGGTAGGAGCCATGCGGGGGAAGGCTCCTTGGATGCCAAGGCCCATGAGAGGAGGAGAAGTGGCCTAAGGGTACACTTTATAGGGGTGAATTATGTGACATATGAACCACATCTCAGTAATAATGTTAATAATAACAATAACTCCATCCCGGACGCCTCCTTCTACTGACAGCTGTGCCTCATCCCCAACACACATCTCCTGCTCTCTGGACCTGTCCCCCGTGGTCCGCAATCTCGGCTGCTTATAGAACCAGGTGGAGAGTTCTTCCACAGGCCCAGGCCACGGCCAAAGCCATCAAATCAGTTCCCTTGGGTTGGGCCCAGGCCTTCTGCCTTTTAAATCTCCCCTGTGACTCCACTGTGCAGGTGAGTTTCAGAACCGCTGGTCAGCCCACGGTTGACCCTCCCTGCGGGTACCCAGGTGCCCTGCCTTGGACCCTTCTGACCATCTTACACTCCCCCCGTTGGACAGTGAGCCGCTCCAGGACCAGGAGGTTGTTCATCTCCTCTCTGTCTCCCTGAAAATGCTTTCTTACAGTGGAGCTCTGCCCATCATCACTAACCATTTCACTAGGACCCCCTCCTACACGTGTCTGTGGATGGACATGTCACGTATCACAGCGTTTTAACAATTCCTTAGGTTACACATCCTTTTGTATTGATTAATGACGTGGCCATCACAATGTATTTAGCACGTCAGGGGTGGGTCCTGTTGTGACTGAACTTAGAATGGGTTCACCCGTTGGTGAGTCATGAATCAGACAGTACACCAAGGGTAGTTAGCACACAAAGCAAGATTTATTTGCAGCAAATAAGGAGCCCACAGAGATAATTTCCAAAGTCGTGCCTCCCCACACTGGGGAGCCCTGTGTGTTGGTCCCTTCAAATCAATGCACATGCATGATGGGAATTTTGTCACACATGCACCGTATGCAAAGCGTGGTGTTGGGCTGTCCCGGGCGCGGTAGCAGCGATGCTTCTTCACGAGTGGCATGTCCACAAAATGGCACCCAAACTCCTCCCAGAGGCCGGGGTTTACTATTATAATCAGCTCTCTCTCCCCTCAAGTTCATAAAGCCTTCCTTAACCGGTTTGGGCCGGTTCTCTCTTTGGTGCCTTAGTGGTTTCTGCAGGTGGTTATCTGGGGGCCCAGATAACCATTTCCTGCAAAATAGAGCAGTTAACAGAACACTTAGGGACTTTCTCAAACTTAGTTTGGGGTGACAAAGGAGTGTTAGCTTCACAACTAGCAACCCTCTTACCCTATTCTTCTTACACTGTCCCACGCTCAGAGAGATTCTTTTCATTGCTAAAGGTCACAGGGGAGCGAGGGTGTAGAGGGGGAGATGGAACCCAGCTCTCCTGACAGCTGGTCTCCTGACAGCGCTTTTCTCCATGATGTCAGCCCTCCTTCCAGGGCTTCCTAGGCGTGGCAGGTCCAGCAAACGTCTCATTCAGTTATCACCCACCCCAAAAGAGTTTTAATACAGTAATAATACTAATACTGATGATGATGATGATGATATGCTAGGTTTGTTGAAAGGCATTTAGAGATGGTTGCAATGAGACATTGAAGCCAATCCTACTCTTTCTGGGGGTGGAAGGGGCCCTGATGGTCTGGGGCTCAGGATTTGAGGTGCCTCCCCAAGATCTAGGGCATCAGCCCCTTCCCCACAAAGCCTCCCAGGTGGCCTTTTGTACAAAGTGTTTCCCTCCACCCCACGCTGCTTCCAGCCCCCTCTGCTCTGCCACATAAACTGATCTGTCTCCTCCACTCCCGTTCTTGGACCCTGGCCTCATCAGCACAGACCCTCTCCCCCTCCCCGCAGTCCTCAGGAGCCACTGCTGGGTCCGGAAATACTCAACACAAGGCTGGGGCAGAATCTACATGGAGGATAAGAAGGTCAAACGTCCCCCCACTCTGGCATAAAGGAAATAAAAGTTGTTCAATGATTTCAAAGTAGAAGGAAGGCGCTTAGGGGCAGGCTGGGAGCAGAGCGCGCTGCATATCGGTTTCTGGTTCTCAAGCTGCGGGCGGTTGCACCTGCCGGTTGGGGAAATGCTATTCCCTGGATTTGGAGGGGGACCTGGATTCCAACTCATTTTACACAGCATCAGGTTGGTTCTGAGGCATGTGAGTAGGGACGCGCTTCTTCCAGGCCCCTTCCCAAGGGATGCCTTTGGATTCTAAGACCCCAAAACACTTCCTACAGCCTCTACGGGGAAGGAGGGCTCCTGCAGGGGACTGTCCAGATTGAGTCCAGATGGAGGCTTCACCCGCCTGGATGAAAAGCCACCATAAGGATCCAGGAAAACACCATCGAGGTTCTGCCACGTTCAGGGAGGACCTACTTTACACCCGGTGTGACCTCCATCAGAGACTGGAGTGACTTCACTGAAATGACACAGTAACAGCGGCCCAACAGCGCTTACAAAACCCCTTGACCAGCGCCCGTCCCAGTCTCTGTCCCTGACGTGTCCCAGGGGACACAGTCACCTGTGTTGACCATGAGGTTCGAATGTGCAGGGACAAGATGTAGAGGAGAGAGTGGAACAGGAGGGAGGGAAGGGGGAAAGTGTTGAAGAAAAGAAGAGAGAAGAAGAGAAAGGGAGAAAAAAAATTAAACGGGAAATAAATTGTATAAGATGTAATATTATTTCTAACCTTTATTTGTACTCTCTATCTAGTTTCATCATTTATTAACATTTCACCCTAGCTGTTTGATCTCTCTGAATACATAAATAAACGCCTGTTACTGTTACTGTGGGACCTCTTGAGGGTAAGTTGCAACCTCAGGATACTTCACCTCCAGATGTGTCAGGGTGTCTCTTAGCCACAAGGTGTTTCTTTTGTTTTGTTTACATAACCAAAGTACACATTTTAAAAAGGATAATATGTTTAAAGCCAACTTTGTTGGGACACACGTTACATGCAGTAAAATGCATCTGTTTGAAATGCACAGCTGGTTGAGTTGTGGCAATTGTACATCTCGTCACCATTACCGCAGTGAAGATGGAGACCATTCCATTGTCCCCAAAGAAAAGCATGTCATAAAATGCAATGCAGGGCTGGTCGGGTGGCTCAGGTGGTTGGAGCTCCTTGCTCCTGCCCTGCGACTAACGCTGAGGTCACTGGTTGGATTCCCACATGGGCCAGTGAGCTGCGCCCTCTATAGCTAAGAATGTGAACAACAGCTCTCCCTGGAGCTGGGCTGCCATGAGCAGCGAGAGGTTGGCGTGAGCTGCTCCTGGCTGCTGTGTGCTACTGTGGGCTACCATGTGCCACCGTGAGTGGTGGGCAGCCAGCGTGAGCTGCTGTGAGCTGCTGACTGGCCACTGAATGCCTCAGCCGGGGAGAGTGCAAGGCTCATAACACCAGCATGGGCCAGGGAGCTGTGTCCCACACAACTAGACTGAGAAACAACAGCTTGGGGTGGGGTGGGGGGAGGGGGAAGAAAGGGGGGGGGGGGAAATGCTATGCAGCCAATAAAGGAAGTAAGATAGATTTTAATGTACGGCTATGGAAAAATGTACTAACACAATTTTAAGATTTTTTAAAAGGTTGAGAATATGAGAATATACTGAATTATAATGTCACTGACACCACTTACAAATTAACTATGTTGTAAAGAGGTGAAAAGCTGGAAGGTTCCTCACCAAAGTTTTGACAGTGTCTCCAGGAAGTGGGGTAACTTGGTGACTTTCACTTTCTCTGCATGTTGGAATTTTTTCTTTTAGTATAAATTTGGATTCATATGAGGGTCAGGGAGAGAACATTTCAGTTTTAAGATATTATAAACCTAAGCCCCAAACTGAATAAATTACAGATTTTCAAAAATCAAATCTTAATTAAATTCAGCACCAGAAATTGTCTTTTGAGACAATCCTTCACGTTTTGATAGCATTGAATCGTGTTTTTTTTTTATTAGTTTCAGGTGCACAAGACAAAGTAATACTTTGACGTTTATCATTTATATCCCTCACACTGTGTGTGAACCTCCCTCCCCCATCCACCATCCCCCTGACATCGCACACGGCCATTACATTTCCACTGTCTCTATTCCTAATGCTGTACTCCGCTTCTTGTAGGTATATACATACACACACACTCACACACACACACACATATAAACGTGTAGTTGATATTCATTATTGTTCAGCTTCAGCTTCAGCTGTACAATGCAGTGATCAGACATCTACATCATCCCTGAGGTGGTCTCCCTAATGAGACAAGTGTCCATCGGATACCATACAAAATCTTTACAACATTGTTGACTACATTTCCCAAATTAATTTTCAAAACCCCGTGGCCATCTTGTGGTTACTGATTGTTTTCTAATCCCCTCACCCTCCCCCCCCACCCCCCACCCCTCCCGCCCATCTAGCAACCCTCAGTTTTTCCTCTTTGTCTCCAAAACTGTTTCTAATTAGTTCATTCACTTATTCTTTTCTTTAGATTCCACATATAAGTGAGATCATATGGTATTTGTCTTTCTCTGTCTGACTTATTTCACTTAACATAATGTTCTCTAGGTCCATCCATGTTGTTGCAAATGGTAAGATTTCTTTCTTCTTTATGGCTGCGTAATACTCCTTTGTATAAACGTACCACAGTTTCTTAGTCCAGTCATCTACCGATGGGCATTTCGGTTGTTTCCATGTCTTAGCTATTGTGTATAGTGCTGCAATAAACATAGGAGTGCATAAAGATTTTTGAATTGGAGTTTTGGATTTCTCCGGATAGATACCTAGTAGTGAAATTGCTGGATCATAAGGTAGTTCCATTTTCAGATTTTTGAGATACCTCCATACTGTTTTCCATAGTGGCTGCACCAATCTGCAATCCCACCAACAGTGCACAAGCGTTCCCTTTTCTCCACATCCTCACCAGCACTTGTTGTTTGTTGATTTATTGATGATAGCCATTTTGACTGGGGTGAGGTGGTATCTCATTGTGGTTTTTATTTGCATTTCTCTGATGGTTACTGAGGTTGAGCATTTTTTCATATGTCTGTTTGTCATCTGTATGTCCTTTTTAGAAAAATGTCTCTTTATGTCCTCTGCTTATTTTTTAATTGGGTTGTTTGTTTTTTTGGAGTTGAGTTGAGTGAGTTTTTTATACATTTGTGATATTAACCCCTTATCAGATATATCATTGACAAATATCTTTTCCCATTCAGTAGGATCCCTTTTTGCTTTATTGATGGTTTCCTTTGCTGTGAAAAAACTTTTTAGTTTGATGTAATCCCACATGTTTATTTTTTCTCTTATTTCCCTTGTGCGAGGGGATATATCAGTAAAAATCTTACTCCAGGTAATGTCTGTGAAGTTTCTTCCTATATTTTCTTCTAGGAATTTTATGGTTTCAGATCTTACATTTAAGTCTTTAAGCCATTTTGAATTTATTTTTGTATATGGTGTAAGGAGGAGGTCCAGCTTCATTTTTTTGCATGTGTCTGTCCAGGTTTCCCAGCACCATTTATTGAATAGACTGTCTTTACCCCATCGTACATTCTTGCTTCCATTGTCGTAGATTAAATAGCCACATATGTGGTATGGATTTATTTCTGGACTCTCTATTCTGTTCCATTGATCTATGTGTCTGTTTTTATGCCAGTACCATGCTGTTTTGATTACTGTAGCCTTGTAGTATAATTTGATGTCAGGTATTGTTATACCTCCCACTTTGTTCTTATTTCTCAAGATTGCTGAGGCTATCCGGGGTTTTTTATGGTCCCATATAAATTTTAGGATTATATGCTCTATTTCTGTGAAAAACGTCGTTGATAGTTTGATAGGAATTGCGTTGAATATGTATATTGCCTTAGGCAGTATGGACATTTTAACTATATTAATTCTTCCTATCTATGAGCATGGTATGTGTTTCCATCTATTTATATCTTCTTTCATTTCTTTCTTCAGTGTGTTATAATTTTCTGAGCACAGATCTTTTACTTCTTTGGTTAAATTTATTCCCAGGTATTTTATAGTCTTTGAAGCAACTGTAAATGGGATTGTTTTTTTAATTTCTACGTCTGATGTTTTACTGTTGGTATATACAAATGCAACTGATTTCTGAATACTAATTTTGTATCCTGCTACTTTACTAAATTCATCTATCATCTCTAATAGTTTCTTGGTGGAGTCTTTAGGGTTCTCTATATATAGTATCATGTCATCTGCATATAATGACAATTTTATTTCCTCCTTACTGATTTGGATGCCTTTTATTTCTTTTGCTTGTCTGATTGCTGTGGCTAGAATTTCCAGCACTATGTTGAATAGAAGTGGAGAAAGTGGGCAACCTTGCCTTGTTCCTGATCTTAGGGGGAATGGTTTTAGCTTTTCCCCCATTGAGTATGATGTTAGCTGTGGGTTTATCATATATGGCCTTTATTGTGTTGAGATATCATCCCTCTATTCCCACTTTCTTAAGCGTTTTTTTATCATAAATGGCTGCTGGATTTTATCAAATGCTTTTTCTGCATCTATTGATATGATCATGTGATTTTTATTTTTCATTTTGTTAATGTGGTGTATCACAATAATTGATTTGCGGCTGTTGAACCACCCTTGCATATCAGGGATGAATCCCACTTGATTATGGTGTATGATCCTTTTAATGTATTGCTGAATTCTGTTCGCTAATATTTTGTTGAGGATTTTTGCATCTATGTTCATTAGAGATATCGGCCTGTAGTTTTCTTTTTTTGTGGTGTCTTTGTCTGATTTTGGGATCAGGGTGATAGTGGCTTCGTAAAAAGTGTTTGGGACTCTTCCCTCCTTCTGGATTTTTTGGAAGAGCTTGAGGAGAATAGGTGATAATTCTTTTTTGAATGTTTTGTAAAATTCACCTGTAAAGCCATCTGGTCCAGGGCTTTTGTTTGTTGGGAGATTGTTGATTACTGATTCAATTTCCCTGGTGGTAATCAGTCTATTCAGGTTTTCTGTCTCTTCTTGAGTTAGCCTTGGAAGGTTGTACGCCTCTAGAAAATTGTCTATTTCTTCCAGAATGTCAAATGTTGGCATATAGTTACTCATAATAATTTCTTAAAAGTTTTTGTATTTCTGTGGTGTCTGTTGTCACTTCTCCTCTTTCATTTCTGATTTTATTAATTTGGGTCCCCTCTCTCTTTTTTTTTAATGAGTCTGGCTAAAGGTTTGTCCATTTTGTTTATCTTCTCTAAGAACCAACTCTTGGATTCATTGATCTTTTGTATTGTTTTTCTGGTTTCTATTTCATTTATTTCCTCTCTGAACTTTATTATTTCCTTCCTTGTACTCCCTTTGGGCTTATTTTGCTGTTCTTTTTCCAGATCCATTAAGTGTGAAGATAAACTGTTGATTAGCGATTTTTCTTGTTTCTTTAGGTAGGCCTGCAATGCTATGAATTTCCCTCTTAGGACTGCTTTCGCGGCATCCCATAGATTTTGGTTGTTGTGTTTTCATTTTTGTTCGTCTCGAGATATCTTTTGATGTCTTCCTTGATCTCCTGATTGACCCATTCATTATTTAGTAACATGTTATTCAGCCTCCATGAATTGTTGTGTCTTCCAGTTTTTTTCCTGTAGTTGATTTCTAATTTCATAGCATTGTGATCAGAGAAGACAATTGGTATGATTTCAATTTTCTTAAGTTTATCAAGACTGTTTTGTGGCCTAACATATGGTCTATGTTGGAAAATGTTCCATGTGCACTTGAGAAGAATGTGTATTCTGCAGCTTTGGGGTGAAATGCTCTGAAAATATCGATTAAATCCAAGTAGTCCAATGTGTCATTTAATGCCGTTGTTTCCATATTGATTTTCTGTCTGGAAGACCTGTCCCTTGTTGTCATAGCTGTGTTGAAGTCCCCTACTATAATAGTGTTACTGTTGATCTCTGTCTTTATGTCAGTCAGTACCTGTTTTATATATTTAGGTGCTCCTATGTTGGGTGCATAGATGTTTACTAGGGTTATGTCCTCTTGTCGGATCGATCCCTTTATTATTATATAGTGCCCATCTTTATCTTTTAATATGTTCTTCATTTTAAAGTCTATTTTATCAGATATAAGTATTGCAACTCCAGATTTTTTTCTCATTTCCATTTACATGAAGTACCTTACACCAACCCTTCACTTTCAGCCTGTGTGTGTCTTTTGATCTAAGGTGAGTCTCTTGTATACAACATATACAAGGGTCTTGCTTTCTTATCCACTCAGCCACCCTATGTCTCTTGATTGGAGCATTTAATCCGTTTACATTTAAAGTGATTATTGACAGGTACATAGTTATTGCCATTTTTAAATTTGTAGTTAGATTGTTTTCATCTTTCTTCTATTTACAGAAGTCCTTTTAGTATTTCTTACAATGCTGGCTTAGTGGTAATAAATTCCTTTAGCTTATTCTTTGCTGGGAAGCTCTTTATCTCTCCATCAACTTTAAATGATAGCCTTGCTGGATAAAGCAATCTAGGTTGTAGGCCTTTGTTTTCCATCACTTTGAGTATCTCCTGCCACTCCCTCCTGGCCTTCAATGTTTCTCTAGAAAAGTCATTTGATAGTCTTATGGGAGTTCCCTTTTATGTAACCCTCTGTCCTTCTCTTGCTGCTTTTAGGATTCTTTCTTTGTCTTTAACCTTTGCCATTTGAACTATAATGTGTCTTGGTGTGGACCTGTTTGGGTTTATCCTGGTTGGAACTCTCTGCACTTCCTGGGCTTGTATGTTGGTTTTCTTCATCAGGTTAGAGAAGTTTTTGGACATTATTACTTCAAATATGTTCTCAATCCCTTGCTTCCTCTCTTCACCTTCTGGTATTCCTATGATGCGCATGTTGTTGCACTTGATGTTATCCCAGAGGTCTCTTAAACCATCCTCATTGTTTTTTATTCTTTTTTCTTTTTGTTGTTCTGTTTGGGTGATCTCTGCTAACTTGTCTTCTAAGTTGCTGATTCGATCCTCTGCTTCATCTAACCTGCTGTTAATTCCTTCAAGTGAGTTCTTTATTTAAGTAATTGTATTCTTTAGTTCTAACTGGTTGTTCTTTATGATTTCTCTATCCTTCTTTATGTAGTCACTAAACTCCTTAAATATTCCTATCATCAGTGTTCTGAACTCTGTCTCTGATAAGTTGGTTACCTCTGTTTCTTTTGGTTCCATTTCTGGAAGTTTCTTCTGTTCTTTTGTTTGGGACATGTTTCTTTGTTTCCCCATTCTGGCTGACTCTCTGTGTTTGCTTCGATGTATTAGGTAGATCCCCTAGAGTTCTTAGTTCTTGCTGGGTTATCTTAGTATGTGTCCTTTATATTTGACTTGCACTACTTCGTTCTTCTCCTCTGCGTGTGCTCCAAAGGTGACTCTTGTGTTGTGTATATTGTCCTGTTCAAGAAGATCTTTAATTGCTTTTCGCTTGTGAGTAGGTGGGGTTAACTCCTAGGCTGACTAGTTGTGAGACTTGGCTCTGCCCACCGCAGGGTGTTCTGCTGCGTGAGGGTTGACCACTTAAATGTGGTTTGGCCTCTATGGGCTCTTGTGCTTATAGAGAATTCCCTCTGGGTGTGTCACTTGTAGGTCAAATCCAGTAATACTCTGGTTTGGTCTGGAGTTGGCCTCTGTGTGTGTTGAATCTTGTGCCTCTTAAGCTGGGCCCTGGTAGGGCAATTTCAGAACAAAGCAAATCACCAAGCACAACAACAACAACAACAAAATCAAATACATTCACATGTAAAAACAACCGACAACCCCCACTCAACACAGGCAAAGATATCAAAGATATAAAGACAAAACAAACAAACAAACAAAAAAAGCAGCGCCAGTCTTGGCTTAAGCACACCAAGTAATCTCCAGGTTGTCCTCTGATGTACCAAAGAGTCCTCTGTGTATTGTGCAGGCAGAGCTGGTCACCTGGTGCCCAGAGTGACGTTGGGACTGCAGATTTAGATGCGTGGGACTGAGGGGTCTGGGTGGTGGTTTCTACCTATGCACACTGAGAGTTGCCCCAACAGCCCTGTGTCCAGTTCTCCTGAGTCTTAGGGCACTTCTTGTGTGTGTGTGTGTGTGTGTGTGTGTGTGTGTGTAAATGGGGGCGGGGGGTGCGGGCAGGAGATTTCTGAGCTGCTGAAAGCCCAGAGCTGCATCTGCTGCTTACTGCTGATCCCTGGGAGTGTCTCAGCAGTTGCACTTGCCCCGCCCTAGGCAGCCCAGAAAGGGTGGGGGCTGGGGATGGAGGCGTCTTCTCTCTCCCAGCCCAGCCATGTCACACTCTTCCTGCAGGCCAGAAAAGGTGGTGGCTGGGGGTGGAGGAGTCTCTTCTCTCCTAGCCCAGCAAAAATCACACTCTTCCCTGGGTCAGAGCTGCACGCCGGTTTTCCTAGAACCTGAGCACTAAGGCTCCTCTATAATCTGACACTACTCCTCAGTTCAGGGGCCAGTTTAAGTCTCTGGAAGGGTTGGGGTAGGATTGAAAGAGCGGGCGAGGAGGGGCCCAGGTATGGAGTTTGTGTCCTTTGTCCGACCTAGGGTGCAGCTGGAGGTCTCAGCTGAGGTTATTGCCTCAAATGCTGGATATGCTGCCCCCTCAGCGGGAGAGATCAGCTGTGGGACGCAGGGAAAGAGCCCACCTCCTGGCTTTTGTGTTCTCTGTTCCGTCCTGGGATCCCCTGCGTCCCTGCAGCTGCGGATGCCGGCGGCGTGTCCACCGCTGCAGATGCGGGCCGCATCGCCACAGCCGCAGGTGCCGGCCACGTCTCCACAGCCGAAGGTGCGGACCGCATCCCCATAGCTGCAGATATGGGCCAAGTCTCCACTCCGCTCCCTTCCCTCTTACTCTGCTCACCCAATTTGCCCACCTTCAAGTAATCCTTGCATGAGTCTCTTAGCTGTTCTGTGTGATGAGCAGAGAGTCCTTTGATGGGTTATAGATGTCCCGCTTGTTGCATTGAATCTTTCTTGAAGTGCTTTTAAAGGGATGATTTTACTGGAGTAGAGAGATATTTGATAAATATTTATAAAATATGCAGGCTGTAATTTTCAAAAGTACAATACTGAGTGCGGGCACAGGGGACCCTGTCACATTCACACTCAAACCCAGTTTGAAGCCGGAGTTGCCACAGTCCTTGGGTCAGAAACAAAGTCGGGGCAAATCTTGTTCCTTGAGCACTGATTTGCCATTGGGAAAGGTCAAAGGCTTTCACAGCAAATCTGAAGAATGAGACTGACTTTGTGATCTGAAGAAGTTTCAAGAATGTTTGGTGCCTGGCTGCTTCCCTTCTCCAGGGGACTAGTGATGAGATGAAACTAGAAGGAGACTATAATATTTATCCTTTGAAAAATAGGTCCTTAGTTTTCACACCTGTTGATTTACCAAATTCATCTTAATAGAATGCAAAAACAAAACAAACCCCCAAGTTCTATAGCGATGTTTCTGGCCAGTGGAAGGTCCTGCCTCTCCCCTTTCCTCACGGGCTTCAGGACTCTGGGCAGTGAGGCTCTGGGCTCCAGACCTGCTGCCATCAGGCCGGGCCCCTCTCCTCCTGGGCTCTCTTCACCTCCTGCCCAGCCCCACTGTGCTTTTTCCCTGTTTCCTCATTCTTTTCCTCTCCCCACACACACCCTGAATATTTGTCACCTTCTTCAAAGTCTTTCTCCTCCTGAGAATAAACTCCTCTAAACTCTGGCAAAACAAACATCAATCAAGAAACCCTGAAGTCACGGATGGCTGCTACTCTGGACATCAGCCTTCCCTTCCACCCACCCCCATCTTTCTGTGTAAATGGAGAGTCAGGGTCCTAAGCTGGTGTCATCTGCACATGTGCCTTTATTTCAGGAGAGGGACAGTGGTATTCACCAGATCAGCAGACTGCAAAGACAGCCGTTCCCCCTACACACACACACCAAAAAAGACCTTAAAGGAGTCTGCATTCGGGGGGCATGAGATTAGGGGAGCCCCTTAACTCCAAGTCTACTGATTGATATGTTAACCTAAATATAAAAGGTCTTTCAAAGTGAGAGTCAACAATCACGTATTTGAGATTTAAAAATAAGCATCGCTGTTCAGGAAGCAGTGATTCAGGCAGAAGCCCAAATAGTGTTCTGATTAGGAGACAAAGGCAGGGGGTATTTATGAGAAGAGAAAGGGAACAAGTCCATCAATAGAAGGAAGACATTTCTATTGATGTGGACATAGCAGTGTTTATTCTAAAGAAAGTTTTTAATTTTCAGTCACGTAATCAATAGTCACAATATCTGTGCTCTGATGATCTTTGCAAACAGTTCTTTGGGACACAGTGTTGCTTTAGGCCCAGTGCACAGGTTATTTTGCTGCTTTAACATTCCACAGGTTGGAGGCATAAGATGCGCAAGGCAGTTCCTTGGGGATGGCAGCTCTGGCTCCATTTTAAAGTGGCTCCATTTATATTATGACTGAAATTTACCCCCCTTTGATCAAGACCTTTCCTTTTTTTATCATTTCTTTCGGTTACAGTTGAGCCTCAGTATTATTTTACATTAGTTTCAGGTGCGCAGCATGGTGCTTGGACATGGGTATCATTTGTGCCGCGGTCCCTGTGGTGTCACTGGAATTAATCCCTTGTTGTTCCTCACGACAAACGGTGAAGAAATTCACAGACTCCGCCCGAAATGTGGAGAGCAAGGAAATAAGTGTATTCAAGAAGAAAGACGCTGGCATAGACAGTTGCCGGGGTAGACAATTGCACCCAACTTCAGGTTAATTTTTTATCTATATAGGAAAGGGTAGGTACATTTCCTTACAGCAGAAGATGTGATGTACAGACTGAGGTCATTGCATTGACATATGTTGGTTATGTAACTAGTTTCTTTCTGCGCACACGCTGACCCAGAATGCACACAGCAAAACCCGCGCGGGGGCGGGGGCGGGGGAAGCCTTAATGTTCATTTTATATTAATTGCATGATAATGAGGCTAAAGTTCAAGTAACAGACGTGTGAGGAACCAGTTAATACTATTTGGGTCTATCTCCTCTTTTTAGGAGTGTTTGGACATTTTTTATTTATTTTTAGGGAATGACCCTGGGTGGTTCCTGGGGAATAGATGCCGGCCTGGGCAGCCCCCCTTCAGGTTCACTTTTATTAACCCTTGCTGCCTCTTCAATCCTCTAGATTAGTCTATCAACCACCTGGCCTCTATGTAGTTGTTGCAACATTATTGACTACACTCCCCATGCTATACTTTACATCCTCCTGATTAGTTTTTAACTGCCAATTTGTATTTCTTAACCCCCTCCAACACCCCTCCCCTTTGTCAACATCAATTTGTTTTCTGTACCTGTGAGTCTCTTTCTGTTTCGTTTGTTTGCTTTGTTCTTTAGATTCCACGCGTAAGTAAAATCATATGGTATTTGTCTCTCTCAGTCTGACTTATTTCACTTAGCATCATACCCTCTATGTCCACCCATGTTGTCGCAAATGTAAGATTTCATTCTTTTTAATGGCCAAGTAACCTTCCATTGTATATATGTACCACATTTCCTATACCAGTCGTCTACTGATAGGCACTTAGGTTGCTTCTATACCTTGGCTATTGTAAATAGTGCTGCAGTGAACATAGGGGTGGGCATGTATTGTTTTCCAAGTATAGGTCTTTTACCTCCTTGGTTAAATTTATTCCTAGCTGTTTTACATTTTTTGGTGTAATTGTAAATTGGATTGTTTTCTTAATTTCTCTTTCTGATAGTTCATTATTGGTGTGTAAAAATGCAATCAATTTCTGCATATTAACTTTGTATCCTGCTACATACTGAATTCATTTATCAGTTCTAATAGGTTTTTGGTGAAATCTTTTGGGTTTTCTATATATAGAACCATGTCATCTGCAAATAATGACAGTTTTACTTCTTGCTTTTTACTGAAAGGATTTTTTTTTTTTTTTTTTTTTTTTTTTTTTTTTTTTTTTACTTCTTGCTTTTTAATTTGGAAGACTTTCATTTCTTTTTCTTGTCCAATTGCTATGGCCAGGGCTTCCAACGCTATGTTGAATAAAAATGGGGAAAGTGGGCATCTTTGTCTTTCTCCTGATATAAGGAAAACGCTTTTAATTTTTCCCCATTGCATATGATGTTAGCATTTGCCACATATGGCCTTTGTTATGTTGTGATATGGTTCCTCTATTTCTACTTTGCTCAGAGTTTTTTTTTTTCATCCTAACTGGATGCTGTCATTGCTTTTTCTGCATCTATTGATATGATCATATGATTTTTATCTTTCATTTTGATTGTGTGATGTATCGCATTAAATTGATTTGTGGATATTCAACCAAACTTGCGTCCCAGGAATGGATCCCACTTGATCGTGATGTATGATGATTTTACTGTATTGATGAATTCAGTTTGCTAATATTTTGTTGAGGATTTATATGTCTATGTTCGTTGTGAATATTGGTGTATAATGTTTTTGTTTACAATGTCTTTGTTTGTTTTTGTAATCAGGGTAATGGTATCCTCGTAAAATGAGCTTGGGAGCTTTCCCTTATCTTGAATTTTTTGGAATAGTGTGAGAAGAAATGATGTTAATTCTTCTTTGAAGTTTGGTAAAATTCACCTGTGAAGCCATCTGGTTCAGGATTTTTGTTTGTTGGGAGTCTTTTTATTACTGATTTTATTACTGATTTGATTTTGTCAGTAGTAATCAGTCATTTTGTATTTTGTTTCTTCTTGATTTAGTCTTGAAAGATTGTATGTTTCTAGAAATTTGTCCATCTCTTCCAGATTGCCCAATCTGTTAGCATATAATTGTTCATAGTTTTTTCTTATAATCCTTTGTATTTCTGTGGTGTCAGTTGTCACTTCTCTTTCATTTCTGATTTTATTTTTTGGGTCCTCTCTCTTTTTTTCTTGATGCCTCCAGTTAAAAGTTTATCAGCTTTGTGTATCTTTTCAAAGAACAAGCTCTCATTAATCTTTTGTAAATTTTTTAGACTTTATTTCATTTATTTCTGCTCTGATCTTTATTATTTTTTTCCCTTTGGGCTTTGTTTGCTTTTCTTTTTCAATTTTTTTAAGTGTAAGATTAGATTGTTTGTTTGGGCTTTTTCTTGTTGCTTTTTTTTTTTTCCCTTCCCCTGCTCCCAGCTCTGAGTCAAGCCGTTGTTCAATTCGCTCTAACCAGCGGAGCCATTCAGCTGCTGGCCACTCGCCTCTCATGGCAGCACACCGCAGCACACGGTGGTTCACGCCGGCCACCAGAAACTCCTGGCAGCTCAGTTCCAGATCGAGCCGTGTTCTCAACTAGTTGCAGTGGGTGCAGCTCACTGGCCCATGTGGGAATCGAACAGAGGACCTCCGTGTTATGAGCACTGTGCTCTAACCACCTGAGCCACTCGGCCACTCTTCTTGTTGCTTTTGTTTAATTAAAAAATTGCATTTACTTAGACGCATTCAGAATGTCAACAAAACAGCTGCATTTTTTTTTTTTTTGCAATTACAGAGTGGTATTCCGTTTACAGAACATTTATTTTGTATAAGCTGCATCAGAGACCACTGAAGATGAAAAAACTACCGTCCCCATTATAGCTAATTTCTGCTGTGCACCAACAAGGACTGGCTTTAAATTTCCAGCCAACTTACAGCCCCCATACTGTACCATACATGGTTAGTCGCTATAGAAAATACCACCAGTCCAGGGCTATCTAAAGACACATTCAGTAGTGTGTTAACTATACAGAAAAAAAGACTGTACAGTTTGAAAACAAATCTCACACAGACTTACACTTTAATTTTTTTCTTTAAAAGGAGTGAATTGTGTACTGGGGGGGGAGGGTAAATGTTTGTAGACAAGAAAAAACTGCGCTAGAACCAACTTATCATCCTCTTCTTCATCTTCATCTTCATCATCCTCTTCGTCCTCCCCCTCTCCCATCTTTTTCTTGCTCTTTTCAGCCTTGACAACTCCTTTTTTTTTGCCACATCAGCCTTTCTTTAGCTCAGTATGCAGCAATATCCTTTTTGTATTTTTCCTTCCGCTTAGTAGCCTTCTTCTCATAAGGCTGCTTGTCACCTGCAGCAGTGCCATTCCATATCTCTCTCAGCTTCTTTGCAACATCACCAATGGACAGGCCAGGATATTCTCCTTTGATTTTTGGGAGATACTCAGAACGAAAAAAAAAAAAAAAAGACCACTTGTGTGTATTGGGATTCTTGAACTTCTTTTTCGTTTCCCCTTTAGGAAGATATAAGTTTTCATTTTTCTTTCATAATGGGTCCTGTCCACCTTTGCCATGTCTTCAAATGTTCCTTTTTCTTTAGCAGACATGGTCTTCCACCTCCCTGAGCACTTCTTAGAAAACTCTGAGAAATTGACTGAAGCATCTGGGTGCTTCTTCTTGGCTCCTCCCGGCAGGTTTGCACAAAGGTGCATATGATGATGACATTTTGCCTCTCGGCTTCTTAGGATCATCTTTGCCCTGTTTAATTATTTTTCCTCAGGGAGCACAGAGCCACCCAGTGCCCATCTGACTCTCACTTGTCCCGGCTCTGTCTCTATGGAGCTCCGTGTACTGCAATGGCTGGGATTTTTGTTTGTTTGTTTCTTGAGGTAGGCCTGCAATGCTATGAATGTCTTTCTTAGGTCTGCTTTCGCTGTGTCCCATAGATTTTGGGTCATTGTGTTTTCATTTTCATTTGTCTCAAAGTATCTTTTGATTTCTGCCTTGACCTCATTGTTGACCCATTCATTATCTAGTAGTATGTTATTGAGCCTCCATGTAGGTGTGTGTGTGTGTGTGTGTGTGTGTGTGTGTGTGTGTGTGTGTGTGTTATCATGTAATTGACTTCTTGTATCATACCATTGTGGCCAGAGAAGACACTTGATATGATTTTAATCTCCTTAAATTTATTGAGACTTGTTTTGTGGCCTAACATGTGGTCTATCTTGGAAAATGTTCCAGGTACTCTTGAAAAAGAAATGTATATTCTGCTGCTTTGGGGTGAAATGCTCTAAGAAATATCAATTATGACATCTGGTCTAGTATATCATTCAAGGCCACTGTTTCCTTGTTGATGTACTTCTGGATGACCTGTCCATTGTTGCCAATGGGGCATTAAAATCCCTGCTATGATTGTATTACTGTCTATCTCTTTATTTCAGTCAATATTTGCTTTGTATATTTAGGTCCCCTATGTTCTGTGTGTAGATATTTATGAGAGTTATATCCTTATGTTGGATTAATTCCTTTATCATTATGAAATGTCCTTCTTTGTCTCTTATTACATCCCTTGTTTTATAGTCCATTTTGTCTCATATAAATATTGCTGCCACAGCCTTTTCTTTTTTTTTTCTTTTCATTTTCATTTATATGAAACATCTTTATCCATCGCTTTACTTACATTTCAGTCTGTGTATGACTTTCACTCTGGCATGTGGTCTCGTAGACAGCATACATATGGGTCTGTTTTTGAAATCCATTTAGGCACCCTATGTCTTTGATTGGATTGGAGTATGTAATCCATTTACATTTAATGTAATTATCAGCAGGTATGTAGTAATTGGCATTTTATTGTTTTCTGGTTGTTTTTGCTGTACTTCTCTGTTCCTTTCTTATTCTCTTGCTCTCTTCTCTTGTATGTTGATTGATGATTTTCTATAGTTTTGAGTTTGGATTCCTTTGTTTGTGTTTCTTGTGTATCTCTTGTAGATTTTTGGTTTGTGGTTACCTCATGCTTCATATATACCAAGCTATGTTTATAGCAGTCTAATTTAAGTTGATGTTTGTTTAAGTTTGAACACTTCAAAAGTCACTACAATTTTTACTCACCCACTCTATATTTATTTTTGTCATCATTTTAACTTATTTTTCTGTTTATGTATATCCCTTAATTTATTATAATTACACATGATCTTCCTACTTTTGCCTTTTAACCTTTGTACTTGCTTTATAGTTGGTTGAATCAGTGATTTTAGTGTTTGCCTTTTTCAGTGAGAAATTCTTCCTATATCTTCTTATTTATATTTTTATCTTTTCTATTTAAAGAAGTTCCTTTAACATTTCTTGTAATACTGGTTTAGTGGTGATGAACTTTTGTAAATTTAACTTGTCTAGGAAATTTTATCTCCTGTTAGATTCTAAATGTTAGCCTTGCTGGGTAGAGTAATCTTGGTCATAGGTCCTTTCTTCTCATCAATGTGAATATTTCATGCCACTCCCTTCTGACCTGCTTCTGTTCAAAAATCAGCTGACAGTCTTATGGGAGGTCCCTTGAATGTAACTAACTGCTTTTCTCTCACTAGATTTAAGATTCTCTCTTTGTTTTTAACCTTTGGCATTTTAATTATGATGTGTCTCTTTGTGGGCCTCTTTGGGTTCATCTTGTTTGGGACTCTCTGCACTCCCTGGGCTTGTATGTCTATTTCCTTTGCCATGTTAGGAAAGTTTTCAGCCATTATTTCTTTCAGTGGGGTCTCAATTTATTGCTTAGTCTTTCTTCTTCTTCTGGTACCCCTATGATGTTAATGTTTCTACACTTGATGTTGTACCAGAGGTCCCTTAAACTATACTGTCTATTCTTACTTACTTATTTATACACACACACACACACACACACACACACACACACACACACACATATATGTATATAGCTTTTCTGACTATTTTCCACTGCCTTGTCTTCCAGATCACTGATTTGATCCTCTGCATCATCTAGTCTACTGTTGATTCCCTCTAATGATTCTTTTATATGCTTTCTCTATATATTTTTATATTTTCTATTTCTTTGTGGAAGTTCTCACTTGGTTCATCTATTCTTCCCACTCAAGTTCACTGAGCATTTTTATAACCAGTGTTTTTAACTCTGCATCCAGTAAATTGCTTGTCTCTGTTTTGTTTAGTTATTTTTCTGGAGTTTTGTCCTGTTCTTTTATTTAGGACACGTTTATTTTTCTCCTCATTTTGCTTGACTCCTTTAGTTGTGTTTGTTTCTATGTATTAGGTAGATCGGCTACTTCATCCATTCTTGGTAGAATGGTCTTATGTAGTAGGTGTCCTGTGGGACCCAATGGCACAGTCTCCCTGGTCACCTGATTTGGGTGCTCCAGGGTTGTCCCTTGTGTGGATAGTGTTTGCCCTCCTGTTGCAGTATAACCTTGATTGCTGTTGGCATGTCAGTGGGTGGGCATTGCACGCAGGCTGACTGGCTATAAGAAATGTCCATGACTACAGTGGACAAGCTGTTTTACATGGGCTGACCCTATGAAGCACAATTTGTTTTAGGGGCATCAAGTGCCTGCTGAGTTTGACCTTTGGGTGTGTAATTTGCAGAGCTGGTTGGGTGTGGTCTGAAGCGATACACTGGGTGTGTTGGTCTTGCAGACTCTTGGCAGTGGCTCTGGGGCAGGACAGGTTAGCCCCCACTTGTGCCCTGCTTGGGGCCATGTGATAGGAGCTACAAACTGATCTGTGATTGGTTGCCACTTGTACTAGGCTTAGAGTTGTTTGGGAGGGGCTATGCTGTGAATTAAGGCTGGCTGCCACTAGTGCCAGGCTTGGGACTCTTTGGTGGACACCATG
Source organism: Rhinolophus ferrumequinum (assembly GCF_004115265.2). Classification (NCBI taxonomy): domain Eukaryota; kingdom Metazoa; phylum Chordata; class Mammalia; order Chiroptera; family Rhinolophidae; genus Rhinolophus; species Rhinolophus ferrumequinum. The sequence goes on from NC_046286.1 coordinate 1,826,212, forward strand.
GTGTGAGCTGAGGCCAGCCATCAATTGTGCTGGACTTGTGGCCACTTAGTTGAAACTATGTTCTGAGCCAATGCTGACCGCAGCTTATGCCAGGCTTAGGGCCATCTGATAAGAGTTAAAATGCAATTTGCTACATGTTGCCATTTGTTCTGGGCTTGGCACCACTTAGCAAGAGGTACAGAGCACACTGAGGCCAATCAGTGCTTGTTTGGGGTTTGCGGACCTTTGAGAGATTTTAGAAAAGTCCATAGCACGTGAGCCAAGGCAGGTCACTTGTGTGGAAAAGTTGCTGGAAGAGGTTCAGCCCCACACAAAATTTGGGTGGGGTGGGTTCTCAGGGAATCACCAGGCCTGGTGTTAGCCAGGTTAATAGAGATCTCAGATTTGGAGCCCCCTTGCACCAGCTGGCAGGGTGGCCAGATGTTATGGGGATTCCTGTTCCTGGCATTGATGCCCTGGGATGTGGAACCCAGTGTGGGGCTGGTACCTCTCACTCCTCAGGGGGGTCCTCCAAAGCCAACACATCCCTCCTGATTTGTAATCACCACAGCATGAATGTGAGACCTGCCTGTTATGTCTCAGCCTCTCCTACCAGCTTCTTTTTTTATTTCCTTAGTTATAGGACTTCTGTTCAGCTAGTCTGCAGGTGGCTACCAATGATGGTTGTGCTATTAATATAATTTAGGTGTAATTTTTATATGGTCATTAGAGGAGGTGAGCATAGAGTTTACTTACTCTGCCATCTTGACTGGAATTCTATAGTTGCCTCTTGGCTTTTCTAAACTATTTTTGTAAAGACTGTACTTTGTCATGTGTGGTCATCACAATCTCTATTCTATTAGCTCAGGGGTCAGCTAGCGATTGTACAGAGGTTTCCTTCAACAATAGGAGTCAAAAAAATAAATAATATATTCTCTCAGATGTGGCAGATTGGCTCCAAGTTGGGGCACTTCTTCGGTGCTTAACCAGGCTGTTTTCAATTCCTCCTTAGCCTTCCTTTCATGCTTATACACAGAGCATAAAGATCAACTCTTGTCTCTTTGAGCATGCATGTAGCATGTATGTGGTCTTGTAGATTGCTCAGTATATGTGGGAGCTTTGCAAACCTTTATTCCCCCATATATCTCCTTCTACAGCCTCTACTTTCCTAAGCTTTTCAGTCTGATTGCTGATTGTGCCATTTATTGTCTCTTCTCCCAGGCAGCCATGACTAGTATATGCCTTTAAAAGCTATCAAGAAGCAATGCTATGGAGACCATTCCAGCCCTAATAAAGTTCCCAAGGGGGTGAAACAAATAAAGTTCTTAGTTAACCCTTGAGGAGCCATCAGACATGTCAAAGGACGCAAACACAGGTCTTTGAGAACATAGTCCACATTTCCTTCTCTTGCATCAGGAAGCTCCACCAGGAATGTGGGCCACAATCCCCATGGCTACATCAGAGCTGGTGGGATGGGGTAGAAGGTTTATCAGTGGGTAAGTGAAAATGCCACAATGCTTTCTCACCAAAATTTAGAAGTTTGTTCTTCATTAAGAATTCCCCTGGTTGTTGTATTTTGTTAGATTCCAGAGTTCAGGGAAGATTGATTCTGATAGTTTTATCTAAGTTAATAGTTGCCTTACTAGAGATAGGTTTTGGGAGTTTCAGTGAAGTCATTGTAATTGTCCTATAAAGAGATTTAAATAGTAAAAAAAAGAAAAAAATCTTTCATATCAGGCCATGTAGTTGCCATTTCTGGTACTCTTTTTACATATTTCCAACCAGTATCATTTTCTTTTCACCTGAAGACTTAAACACTTACTTACTTATAGTGCCGGTCTTCTGGTTAGGAAGTTTTTCACCCTTTGAATATTGGAAATGCGTTAATTTTAGAAAAATATTCTTGTTGAGAATAAAATTCTAGTTTGACTGTATTTTCCTTTCAGTGAATTACAAATATTGTCCATTGGTGATCTCATTTGCATTGTTTCCAATGTGAAAACAGCTGTCATTCTTATCATTATTCCTATAAGGTGTCTTCTTTTTTTCTGTTGCTGCTTTTCATATTTTTCTCTTCTCTGATTTTGAGCAGACAAAAATAATTTTTTTCCCACATAATAAAGTGATTCTTTAAAACAAATCTACAGGAGGGTTGTGTGTAGTTGGTTACAAATTCTCAGAAATATCTGTTGGCTCCTTGTCTTATGAGGTCAAAGGAAATTTTCCTTAGAATATTCTTGTATTGAAGGATGTGATGATTAATTTTATGTGTCAATTTGGCTGGACCACAGTATTCAGACATTTGGTCATACAATATTCAGAGTGTTTCTGTGAAGGCATTTTTTGGATGAGATTAACATGCAAGTTGTGGGACTTTACTTAAAACAGATTGTCTTCCATCCATCATGTGGTGGCCTTTATCTACTCAGTTGAAGGCCTGAATAGATAAAAACACTACCCTCCCCTGAGTAAGAGGGAATTCTGCAGCAGATGGACCTCCCACTTTAACTGCAATGTTGGCTCCTCCTGGTCTCCATCCAGACAATTTTCATACTTGAACTGCAGCAATGGCCATCCCTGGGTCTTTAGCCTGCCCATCCACCCTGAAAATTTTGGACTTGCAAGTCTCCAAAATTATGTGACCAATTCCTTAAAATAAATCTTTCTGATGAGAGAAAAGAGAGAGAGAGAGAGAGAGAGAGAGAGAAAGAGAGAGAGAGAGAGAGAGAGAGAGAGAGAGAGAGAAAGAGAGAGAGAGAGAGAAACACACCCTGTTGGTTCTGTCTCTCTGGAAAAGCCTGGGTAGTATAGGGAATGTGATAGATTTTCTTTCGTTTCACATTTACTCTAAGGATATGAATCTTAGGTTGCCCAGGTTTTGGAGAAACGGGAGTGTCTCCTGGTAGATTCTCCATGTGAACAAGCTCTGGGCATCAGCTCTTATACTAGAATGTGAGAGTCTGAGAAAATCAGAACTATAGTTTTCCAAATTTGATAAATACCCTAAAAATAAAAGTAAGTTTTCCGTCTAAATTCCTGCCTGCATTTATATTTGGTGGGATACAAAGTATGGTCCATAAAGGGGTGTACTACACTCCAAAATAACTACTTGATTGTTCTAATTTATGCAGACAGAAATCCAGGGAATATGTATGGGGTTGAACAGGAAATAATGATGGAAGGAAATGAAGTTGGATTAGGCTGAATTTCTTGATATGGGCTCATTAAGCAGAGATTCTGCATTTAATGTTTCAGATTGGGGGGTTAGGAAGGACTTTAGCAGATTGTGTGATTGGTTGGTTGGTTCGTTGAAATATGGGCCAAAAGATGATCTAAGGTCACTGACTTGGAAATGCCAGACCAGCTTTAGTTTAATGTAGAGGAAGGGATTCAAATATTTATGGAGATTGAAATGTTAGAGTAGATTTTTATTTAAGACGTGCTCATCCAACTGGGAGGGTCCAGAAGACACACCGTTCACTAATACTGTGAAAAATAAATTTATGAGGGAGTTCCCCAAGCTTTGTGATCACCCTTCTATGTTGACAGGAACTGCAGTCACTGAATTGGGAAATATAAATGCAATGGGAGTCGTTGGATCCTGGGGTGTCAGGGACCAAGTGGTGGTGCTCAGCTGCCCAAGTCAAGGCGGGTGTGGTTACCATGATAGACTGTGGAGTCCAAGCAGCAATCAAAATAGTCTGACCCTGATACCAAAACCAGACAAGGACACCACAAGAAAAGAAAATCATAGGCCAATATCTCTTATGAAGATAGATGTAAAAAACTCTCAGTAAAATATTAGCAATCCAAATTCAACAGTATATTCAAAGGATCATACACCATGGTCAAGTGGGATTTATTCCTGGGATACAAGGATGGCTCAATATCTACAAATAGATCAAGAAAATGAAGGATAAGAATTATATGATCACGACAAATGAAGAAAAATCATCTGACATTTTTCCAAAGACATACAAATGACCATCAGGAACACGAAAAGATGATAAACATCACCAATGATCTAGGAAATGCCAATCAAAACCACAAGTACCTATCACGTCACACCTCCTAGAATGGCTATTATCAAAAAATACATGAAATAACAAGTGTTGGCAAGGATGTGGGAAAAAAGGAACATGTGTGCACCATCGGTAAAAATGGAAATTGGTATAGCCACTATGGAAAACTGTGTGGAGGTTGCTCAACAAACTAAAACTAGAACTACCATATGACCCAATTCCACTTCTGGGTGTTTATCTGGAAAAAAAAACAACCAATCCAAAAAGATATATGCACCCCCATGTTCCTTGCAGCACTATTTACAATAGTTAAGATATCAAAACAACCTAAGCCCATCAGTGGGTGAGTGGTTAAGGAAAATGTGACACACACACACACACACACACACACACACACACACACACACACAGGAATATTATCCAGCCATAAAAAAGAAATCCTTCCATTTGCAACATGGAGGACTTAGAGGGTATTATGCTAAACAAAATGTCAGATAGAGAAAGACAATACTGGGTGCTCTCACTTATATGAATAATCTAAAGGAAACACAAAAACACCTCAGAGACACAGAGAAGTGATTGTGGGCAGGGGGTGGGGGGTTGGGTGAAATGAGTGCAGGGCTCAGAAGGTAAAACTTCCAGTTATACCTCCCGGAGTTATAGAAGTCCACGTGGGGACATCCCGCATGTCCCAGTGTATCCCCAAGGGCTTAGCCTAGAGAAATAATGATAAAGTTCTAGTCACTCCTTGTTTGTTTGGGCATCTGGGTCAGGTTTCTCTTAATTGTCTTTAAAGCTATCTATGCTTTTTCTGCAACAAGAAAGGCTGAGGCACCCCCATTCCTTCCCTGAAAGTACCATTTGTTTTCCTAACTCAAGAGCTTTGTGCTTCTTTGCTTCCAAAAAAAGAAACAGGAAGAATAAAACAAACATTGATGAAGTTAAAGCACAGGTCTTAATACAGCACTGTTGAAGGGTGGGTGGAGTAAAGGGGGAACCCTTGATGTTCTTTCAAAATTAAAGGGCCCTTGTGTGGCCTGTTAGTTCATTCGGTTAGAGCGTGGTGCTAATAATACCAAGGTTGCCGGTTTAATCCCCACATGGGTCACTGTGAGCTGTGCTCTCCTTAAAAAAAAAAAATAATTAATTAAAGGGCCCCAAACAAGATGACTCTATTCACCCCAGTGTGGAGGAATTTGAAAAGCAGGACGGCAAAGACTAGAATGAGAAACCTGATCTGTAACCACTTGGGACAATAGTCAGGCACATTAATCAGGATAAAGATTGACTAAGAGCCAGAGTTTACTCGAACCCCAGCTGAGGATGAATGGTCTAGGGTTGGAGAAGAGGGGCTGTAATGGTCTACACTGGGTGCTTCACACGGGAACCCCCTGCCTGTGGCACCAAACCCGCTAGTGAAGCCCTACCATGGGCACAGTTAGATTGAGAGAAAGTAGACACATAAGAGCTGATAGGATCCAGGTGAAGACGAGGATGCAAACGGGACAGTTGATGCAGGCTTTAGTGACGAGGCAGTGTCTCCTGTACCTGAGTGTGTTATGGGAACGGATATTATGTCTGGCTGGGGAACACTGTCCCCATCTAGTGTCGCAAGACAGAGACGTGCAAATGCACCCTGTAAGCAACATTACTTGGACGTGCTAAATGGAACCCAAAGAGCAGGGAACGGAAGCTGCAGAGCCAGGACAGACACATTCTCTGTACAGCAGCCCGAGTGGAGCAGCTACGGGACCTCATGGCAAAGCCTCTGAGCCGCTCAGTGGTGACTGCGGGAACTTTGAACTAGAGAATTTCCATTCAAGGGGCAGTCACTTGCTGCTACTGGACATTAATTGAAATTAGCCTATGAAATAATCTTCACACCTGGAATACACGTGATGTCCTGAATAACGTTGGAGACACACTCTAGTGTTGAGGACAGTGCCTGGAAGTGTTCCATGAAAACGTAGGGATGGTTTATACAGGATCGTGCTGCCAGGGGATGGATGCAGGGAGGGTACGCACATGGGCAGGGAGCCTCTTTCCCCAGGCTCCCTGAAATACGTGGACATTGGGGGGCTGCCGCAAAGATGAGATGGGCTGAGTCTAGGCATATTCCTCTTACATGCGCTGAGGCACAAAGAACTGCTCTGTGTGCCAACAAGAGAGAGACCGCAGACGGTTGTGTCACAGATGTCCTGGAGGGAAGGCCTTCGAGGCACAAGTCACACGGAGGCTGGAGCCGCAGGGTGGCGGCTGGAATGGGTCTTAACAGAGTAGCCGCTGCTTCTGGACTGGGCTTGGCTTACCGGGTCGTCCATGCCAAGGCTCAGAGCGCTAGGAAAGGACCAGAAGACATTGCACCAGTCTGGACGCCGAGTCACATTTCTTCAGACCTAGGAACACACTTACAGCCCACAATGTCCCTCGAGGGCAGAGATATCTTCCGTGGAATAATAGTTTGGTAGAGAACTAGATGGACAATGGAAACGTTGGCTGTCTAAAATGGGTGGGGGAGAGGCACGAAGGGCTGGCTGACACCCCTTGATGCCTGTTGCTCACACCCCACCTGAGGGGCTACGGGAGTGTCCCCATGGTTGGTTTCCTCTTTTCCCTGGTGGATCTGAGTAGAGCTTGGGGCAGGATGCTGGTATGACTACCATCCTTCCCAAGTGGGGGGACGGTGGTGTGACTGTATGTCACCTCAACTTTCTTTCTTCCCACCTGGTGCCCTGGTCTCTGGATAGGGCTGCCACCACAAGAGCCAGAAACAGGACTAACTGGTGAGCACGACACTAACTATATTGTCACACCTGTGTCAGGATCCCCAGGGGCTGACAGTGACCACAGCTGTACGGCCTGTGCTCAGTGAGCCCACTAGTCCTGCACTGTGACCGTCCCCTCTGGGTGGAATGGACAGAGGGGACGCACGTGCTAGACAGGTATCGCTGCCTGCCGTCTAGACCAGCACAGCCATCAAAGCTAACGTCCCTTCCAAAGGTGGAAACGTTTGGTATCAATGGAGAGAATGGGGAATAGTAGCTGCGGGTAAAGGAATGAGTAAATGGGTTATGTCCTGAGGGAAATCGAGTATTACATTAGCACTCAGAGGAGGTGTGAGCAAGAGATGAGACTGTCTCTAGCTCAGTTATAGCGATGCCTGAAAGGGGGAAGCCGTGTACAGCTGAGACCACCTCTGCTTTTGGAATCTGACAAGATCGAATGGAGCCTGCAAACCTGAGTGGCCTCAGCCTGGGAGACATTTTCATACTGAACGGATGGACTGAACTGATTGTTAATGGCTGAATGGGACTCCAGTGATGTGCCAGCATCTTTTAACTGTTATGATTGTTTTCCTATAAGGGATCTGTGGGCAAAGACCAGGGCATAATCTGTGCTACAAATATAAGAAATATTTGGTCTTTGTCCCTGCTTCCTGTCAAAGAGCTCCTAAACCCTTGTGATCTCCTTAGTGACCAGCGTGTCTTTGGGATGCTCATGAGATGACTCTTGGCTGAGGGGTCCTGGACAGCTTCAGGGTGGGGGCTGGTCACCAGAAAGACCAAGCTGTGATTAGAGGGTCGGAACTTCAGCCTCATCCAACCTCTGGGGAGAGGGGCTGGAGGTTGAGTTCAATCACCCATATCCAATTATTTAATTAATTGTGCTTACTTAGTGAAACTTCCATAAAACCCTTTAACAATGGGGTTCTGAGAGCTTCTGAATTGGTGAAAACATCCACGTGCTAGCTGGGGTAGGGGGATCCTGCATGCCCGAACCCCACAGTGACAGAGGCTCCTGTGCTAGTGACCCTTCCAGACCTCGCCCTGCGGACCTCTTCATCTGGCTGCTCACTTGTGTCCTTTATAACCAACTGTAACAGTAAGCTTAGCATCTTCCTGAATCCTATGAAGCCTGACAATTAAGTTCGTGAACTTGTAAAGATGTTGCTAACCTTTTTTGATATCAGAGGGATTAATTATGCATTTGTACCAACTGGACAAACAGTTAACCAAGTTTACTATTTGGAAGTGCTCAAAAGGCTGCATGAAAAAGTTAGACGACACGAACTCTTTGCCAACAATTCATGGCTCTTTCATCACGACAATGCACCAGCTCACACGGCACTGTCTGTGGGGGAGTTTTTAGCCAGTAAACAAATAACTGTATTGGAACACCCTCCCTACTCACCTGATCTGGCCCCCAATGACTTCTTTCTTTACCCGAAGATAAAGGAAATATTGAAAGGAAGACATTTTGATGACATTCAGGACATCAAGTGCTGTATGATGACAGCTCTGATGGCCATTCCAGAAAGAATTCCAAAATTTCTTTGAACGGTGGACTAGGCGCTGGTGTTGGTGCATAGCTTCCCAAGGGGAGGACTTCGAAGGTGACCGCAGTGATATTCAGCAGTGAGGGATGTAGCACTTTTTCTAGGGTGAGTTCGCGATCTTAATTGTCAGATCTCATGTAACAAGCCCTGCAGGTGAGGCTGACACACAACCCTGTGGGAATCCTGGTGACGCTCTTGCTACTAAAAGTGTGATCTGAAGACCAGCAGCAGCTCCAACCTCCTTATAAATCCAGAGTCTCTGCTCTGCTCCAGACTTTCTGAGTCTTAACAAGATGTCCAGGTGATTCCAGTGCCCAGGGAAGTTTGGGACTCGCTGGTCTACGTGCCTTATCGACATGGGGCCAGAACTGTGCTGTCTGCTCAGGTGTGTGGTCTGATCAGATCACAGCACTGGGGGCCAGGGTTCAGTCCTGTTCCTTTCTCTTCTACGGCCATCACTCCCTTGGTGACCTCATCTGTGCTCAAGGCTTTAAATATCATTTATATGTGTGACACCTCCCAAGTCTATTTCTCCATCCCAGACATTTCCCCTAATCTCTAGATTCATCTGTCCAACTGCCAGTCCGATGACCTCACTTGTATTTCTAACAGACATCTCATCTCCAATATCTCTTAAAATCAATGCCTGTGATGCCCCCCGCCCCTCAGATATGCTCCTTCCAGACCCTTCCCCATCTCTGCTGACAGCAAATCCATCTTTCTACATGCATCCTCTGAGATGTTGGGTGTCCTTGACTCTCACACCCCAGACTGACCCATTAGGAAACACTGTAATGTCCACCTTCAGGACGTACCCAGAACCCCACTCCCACTATTCCCACCGCTCATCTCCAATGGCAGCATGTCCAGCCCAGAACCCTGCAGATTCCTCCGGCTTCCCGACGGCCTCCCTCCCCCAAGTCTGTCCTCAGCACCGCAGCCCCAGTCGTCCTCTGAAAGGAGGTCACACCATGTCCCCTTCTGCTCCTAACTGTCCTGTACCTCCCACTCACTCAGAGCACAGGTCACTGCCGTCTACCACCCTCCCGGCCATGTGGTCTGGCCGCACCTGTCTCTTCTCCATCACTCTCTGCTGCAGCCACACCGGCCTCCCTGCTCTTCCCAGAAACCAGACACACTCCTGCCCCAGGGCATTCCCACTGCAGTTTCCCTGCCTGGAAAGAACGTGCCCAGACGTCCTTGTGGGTAATTCTTTATGTCCTTCACACCTACCCTCAAGGTCAGCTTCCCAGTGAGGCCCCCTGAGCACCCCAAATCTAAAAAGCCGTCTTCCCTGGCCCCACACCTCACACCCTGGTCCCCTTCCCCACTGCATTTCCCCGGAACACTTACCTCCCTCTAACATACACACCCTCCTCGTTTACTGTGCTATTAGGATATAGTCTGTCTCTTCCCACTGGAACAGACGCTCCCCAAGGGCAGCCATTTTTCTGACTTTACATCAGTGATGTTTCCCAGATGCAGACACTGTCACACATCTGGCACACGGCCAATGTCAGTGAGTGATCAGTGACAGCACCTCCCTGTTCTAGAGACAGTGTATTTATTAATGTAGCCTCGGGTCAAATGCTGTTTTGTGGCAGCTACAGCACCAAGTCCCCTCACACTGGCATCAGGGCCACCTCCCCTTTTCTCACAGGTGCTGCTCTCCCTCACCCCCCTTCTTCTCCCACACCTGCCCTCCTGCTCACCACAGCAGTTATATTTCCCTCTTCAGTAAACAGTGAGCCTTGACTTACGGGTCCTGTTTTCCAACTAAATATAAATCTCAGGCAGACTCTGCTTCATCAACCCCTGAGTTTGGACTGGAGCCAGCACTAGAGCTCAGGGCAGGGAGAGAGGGCAGCGAGCAGAGCAGAATTCCAGCAGGAACTTATCTAAGATGAGAAATTACGGGATCCCTCCTCTGCTCATTCCAGAATCTGGTTCCTCTGATAGTTTGAGAAAAGATGGAAAGAACCATCAAGCCCTAGAAGGAGGCAAGAGCCGGATGAGTCTGAAAATCATCTCTCAATCCACAGACTCCTTCCTATATGCAGGGTCCCCCTGGGCCTTGTGGGGACATTGACAGGAAAAATACCTCCTGCTGTTGACAGACAGGGGACACCCAGAGGAGAACGAGACCAGGACTCGTAACAAGAACAAACACAGTCATATTCCTCTATACAAACAACAAATGAATACCCACAGGATGGGGCTGAGGGCCGGGCCAGGCCTGAGCCTGGTGACCCGGCCACACGAAGCCGTCACTGACAAGACCAGATCTGGGTGATGTTCGAGTCCCTGTGATCACAGGTCCTGCTGGGACAAGGTTCTACTGAAGGGACGAGGACAAAGGGGCAGGGAGGTGACCCCGCCGAGGAGTGACCACGTCAGAGCCCACGATGCACTGAGCCCCGACTGGGCTCGGGCCGCATCCACGCTCGGTCCTCACAGCCTCTCCTGTCTCCACCTGTGACAGACTCAGCACAGCAAACACACGGATTCTGGAAGGTTCTCAGGTCTTCCATTTATTTCCTCTCAAACTTTACGATCTTCTCCTTCAATTAACCCAACAAACCTTCATGGCAAGAATTGAAAAAACAGATTCGTATCCAGATTCTTATTTCCATAGGAAGTAGAAGTTGCTGCTCAGTGTAACATGAAGTAAAGGCAGGGATGCAAACAGTCTCTGCTGGAACAGGACAGTGGGTCAGGGAAGATTCTTGGTCAGTGTGGGGAGGAGGCGTGGAGGGCAGGGGCGGGCAGTCTCCCAGCTCCTCACATGATGCGAGAGGAACGCAGACACATTCAGATGCCCTTTGCAGAAAGAGAGCTCAGAGGTTCCTGTGTCACAAAGTGGGGGCAGGAACAAATCTTGCATCACTCAGTCCCCACAAGGCAGCTGTCTCATGCTGTAGAAGAAAATAATCATGAACAAATTCAGGTTAGTGGATGTACCGTGTATCCCCGAAAACAACATCTAGCCAGATAATCAGCTCTAATGTGTCTTTTGGAGCAAAATTTAATATAAGATCCAGTATATTGTCCATTCTATTCTATTCTATTCTATTATTATACTGTACTATATTATATACCCGGTCATATATTAACATAAGACCAGGTCTTATATTAATTTTTCCTCCCAAAGACGCATTAGAGCTGATTATCCGGCTAGCTCTTATTTTTGGGGAAACACAGTAAGTGGTGACATTCTCAACAGTCCACCACATGCTCAAACTGTCCCAAAGAATCCCCAGTCCCCAGTCCTGTCCCTTCTGCACCCCCCTCCCCACTTCAGCCCTCCAGGTCTCACCTCTAGAAGCCTTGAGAGACACATCAGAGCCCTGGGCACTGGTACGGCCTGGGGGAGAACAAAACAGGATGTGGTCAGAGCTCCCAGCAGATGTGGCTAATGGAGGAATTATGGGGGTGGGGGAGCTCCCCCAAGGGCTTCCATCTACACTATCCCAAGGGTCTCAGGGATCACCCCGCTCCAAACTCACCTGCAGCCTGAGCGTAGCTCCCTCCTTTTCCACCTGTGGGAAGAAAACATCACATGAGAAGCCAGGAAGGACGCAGGACCATGAGGTCCTAAAGGAACCCCCTAGTCCTGAACCCCAGAGAAGTTTCCAGAACTGTGACTACAGACCCAGGACAGGATCAGGAAACCTGGGGAAAGTACATGTTTGGGGACTGGACCAACCACCCTCCTGGAGGTCTGTCCTCAGCAGGGACCTTCTGCTCTGACCTGTGACTATTGAGAATCAAGTCTCATCACCAGTTCATCAAGGTGATAAATCTGTCCCTCATTTTCACATGTGCATTAATAAAGAGTAAGTGTTAGCAAATACAGTCCTAGACTGGGAAAGCACACGTGTGTGGATGGTCCTTCCCACTAACGAGGCAGGACACACGTCTACCTGGGGCTTGAAACCCCCCAGTAGGACAAGGCAATTCAGTCCCCGCCCCTTCCCTACCTGAGCGCTTCCTCCTCCACAGCACAGCTCCAGTGACCACAGCTCCAAGTAGGGCCAGCCCAGCAATGATGCCCACCACCATGCCAGTGGGGATGGCAGCCTGAGGAGGCGGCTCTGGAAGGGAAGGTGAGGGCCCTGACCCCAGGCCTCAGCCCCGACCTGAAGTCCTCCAGACGCCCCTGCTTTCCCTGAGAAGAGGCTCTGTGCCCACGGCCCCCTCCGTACCCCATCTCAGGGTCAGGGGCTCGGGCAGCCCCTCGTGCTGCACATGGCACGTGTATCTCTGCTCCTCTCCAGAAGGCACCCCCACAGCTGCCCACTTCTGGAAGGTCCCATCCCCCGCAGGCCTGGTCTCCACGAGCTCCGTGTCCTGGGTCAGGTCCTCCCCATCACGCTGCCAGGTCACGGTGATCTCCGCAGGGTAGAAGCCCAGCGCCCAGCACCTTAGGGTGACCTCATGGTCAGAGGTGCGGTGATGGGTCACATGTGTCTTTGGGGGATCTGAGGAGAAGGGTCAGAAAATTCAGGACCTTTGCATCCCTCATGGGACACTCCAGCAGTGGTCATGTGACCATCCTGAGACTGGTCAGGACAACTGGGGTGGGGGAAGGGAACACAAAACCCAGACACCAGACTAGACATAGACATTCAGGATAATCTATTTTTTAGAACGTTCTAGAATCAGGTTGAGAGAGCCCAAGGTCAAAGACAGGTCTCTGATGGGGGATTCCTGGTTCTTCCCTGTGTGGAGGCAAATGACTCAGAAAAGCTGGGGTCAGAACTCAGTCACACTGTGTGCGGGGCAGCGAACAAGGCCTGAGAGAGAAAGTCCCTCGGTTCCCAGAGCAGCTGCGAGAGTCACAGGGAACCGCTGATCAGTTATTTCTGAGATGGTCCCCCCTCCATCCCCGGAGACACTGCACCCCTAACTGTCCCTGAGAGAAGGGGGGCCCTCTGGGTCACTCTCTGGTACCGGATCTGAAATCCCAGGCGGACTCCATCTCCCGGGGTCGGGGAAGGGGGGTCCGGGGGGGGGTCCCATTTCCTCCTCTCCTCGTAGGAGTCCCGCGGCCCCTCTTACCTGCGCGCAGCAGCGTCTCCTTCCCCATCTCCAGGTATCTGCCCAGTGACTCCAGGCACCTGCTGTCAACGTAGACCCTCAGGCGGTTCGCCACTTGTGCCACCTCAAGTTTCCTCTTGGACATCTGAGCCGCCGTGTCCGCCGCGGTCCAGGAGCGCAGGTCCTCGTTCAAGGCGAGGTAGTCAGCGCCGTCGTAGGCTTCTTGAACGTACCCGCGGAGGAGGCGCCCGTCCGGCCCCACGTCGCAGCCGTACATCGCCTGGAGGGTGTGAGACCCTGACCCCCGCCCTGCGGTCAGCTCTGACCTTCAGTCCCGCCCCTTCGCCCCGCCCCGCCCCGCCGCTGCCCACCCCGCAGTGATGGAGCCTGAACTGAAAATGAAACTAGGTCAAAGTCCCTGCTGGCTCTTCCCGGATGGAGGGACCGGGCGGGATCTGCAGCCTTGGGGTGAACCTCGGATCCGGAGACTCGGGGAGACCCCGTCCCGTCCGTAGGGGTGAGGGTCGTGACCGGGACCTGGGCCCGCGTCGCTCACCGGCGTCACTGTGGTTGTAGTTCTCCAGCGCGCTCTGCAGGTCCGCTCGCAAAATCTGTTGGTATAACTTGGCGTGTCCAGTCCGCTGGTCCCAGTGCCCCGGCTCCATCTGCTCCATCCACGCCGCCCGCGGCTCTGCCCTCGGATTCGCGGCGTCGCTGTCGAACCGCACGAACTGCGTGTCGTCCACGTAGCCGACGCCAACAAAGCGGGGCTCCCCGCGGCCGGGCCGGGACCAGGTGGTGCCGAAATACGTCAGGGAGTGGGAGCCTGGGGATGGGGACGTGTCCCGGGTCTGAGGGCGATGGGCCGGGAGGGGGCAAGGGGCCCGGGAGACGGAAAAGGGGCGGGACGGACAGGGGAGGGGGCGGGAGACCCGAGTGGGGGACAGGAGTGGAAGGGACACGGGTCAGGACAGGGCGGGGCCAGGGGGGGTCTGGGGTCTGGGCCGGGGTGGTGGGGACACATCTTCCCCGGGGTCCTGCGGCCCCACCGGCGGTCCCCTCGCTTTCCCCCCGCGGAGACCGTTCCCTCCCGACCCCGCACTCACCCGCCCGGGTCCCCGTCAGGGCCAGGGCCCACGAGAGCAGCAGGAGGAGGGTTCGGGGTCCCATGACCGGCAGCCTCCAGCTCTGAGGACAGTCTGTGTGCGGGCTCGTCCGTGGACACTTTATAACCAGAAAGGCGGTGACACTGATTGGCTTCTCTAGAAACCGGACACACAATGGGAGTGAGAACTGGGGCCGCGTCACGAGTTTCCAGACGCGAGGACGCGAAACAGTTTGTGAGAAGAAGTGAAACCGCGGGGAGGTGGGGTCTCCCCAACACTGAGCTTCCCCGCCCCAGACTCCGCCCTCAGGGGACCTGGGACTCTGCCCAGACCCCTCCTCCTGCACGGAGCGCTCTTTGTCACACTGTCACCCTGAGTCCTGACCCAGGGGCTGTCTGAGGAAACCAGGACTCAGCCCCTTTTCTTCATCTTCTCTTCCCCGAATCCCTCTCCCAGAAATGGACTCCCTGCCTCCCACCCTTTACCTCTCCCCCTGGATTCTTCTAGAAGAAGACACCCCCAGGGAACTTGGTGCCAGAGAGTGAGCTCCCCATGGGAATAGAGGAAGGAAAGGGCTTTTCTCTTTAATCCTGGAGAAATTGTGCCTGAAAACACCAGCTAGAGATTCTCACAAAGACCAATCTCCTTGTTGTTTATTAACTACAGTGGGTAACAATCTTGGAAACCCCTGATCATCAGGAAGCTAATATGTAAAATCGTGATTTGTACCCCTCGGTGCAGAAATATGTGTAAACAGCACTGCAGCCAGACTCTCAAAGCTCTTAAGTCTTACTTTCCCAGATGGTACACCTGTGACTCCGGATGTTTCTATTGTACAATGATCTTCATTCCACAGCCCTGAGTTTGTTGAGTCCCGGCATCCTCAATACAAAGAAGCACGTGGAAGCAGTTTGTTACCGTGTATTTCAACCCAGACCACGTACAACCTCAAAGTTGCAAATGTTCAAAATTGCAAATGTTAAAATGTTCTTGCATCGCCTATTTCTTTAAATGAATAATTCACATCTAAGTGGTGTGCATATTTTATTGGGAAACATTATTTTTTAAACTGATTAGCAAAAGAAGGTGATTAATTTTTAGGCAGCTCCACAGAACACCCCGCTGGGCCCTAGATAATTTATTAAAGATCTATAAAACCGCATATTTCATTCTGAGAGTTCCACTGCTTTAGAACTTTTCACCTCTGCCTCTTTCCCTCCCCCTGCTTCTCCAGCCCTTCTCTGTCTCTCTCACCCCTCAGGCCCTCCTCTCCCCTTAGTCCCCACCACCCTCTCACTCCTGATTGTGGCACTAGTGCCACCACCTCACGTGCCAGCCAAGGACTATTCTCCCCATGTGGATCAGCGATCCTGCTAAAGTCAGAGAGGCTGTGTCATTTCTTCACTAAAAACACTCCAGTGGCTCCGTCTCACTCTGGGAAGCTTCTAGAAAGCCTTGGGCTTTGGGCCATTTGTGTCAAAGTTGTATCCCCAGGCATATGAAGCCATTCCTCATAGATAGTGGGCATTAAATTATTTGTTGAATGAATTAATGATTCTATTAAAATTTATATCACATAAAATCATAACCTGAAAAATACAAAAAAAGTTAGGAAGTACTTTATTAAAAACTAGTGGGCATATCAGTTCATAAATTCATTCCAGTGGAAAAAATGCTGTGTGTTTATTTGTTGCACAGTTGAGCCTGTGTATTAGTTTTCCATTGCTGCGTAACAAATTCCACAACTTAGTGGCTCAAAACAACACCCACTTATTTGCTCACAATTCCTTAGTCAGAAATCCAGGCTCCGTGTGGATGGGATCTCTGGTCAGGGTGTCACAAAGCTGTGTGCTCGTCCTGAGCTCAGGCTCTTCCTCCAAGTGTATATAGAGATTGTTAGCAGAATTCAATTTTCTCCAGTTGTAGGTCTAAGGTCCCTTTTTCCTTGACAACTGTCAGCGAGGGGTGTGCTGCCCCCTAGTGTCCACCAGCAGTCTTTGCCATGTGGCCCTCCATTTTCAAAGCCCTCAGTGGAGAAATGCCTCACATTGAATCTCTCTCATTTGGAATTTTTGGGGAAGGGAAACCCCAGTCAGTAGTCCCCTGATAAGGACAGTCCCATGGATAGTCCCCAGGTCTGAAGGACAGCTGATTTGAGACCTTAGTTACATCTGTAGAATCCTTTCCCAGCACCTATATTAATGTTTGATTGAATAACTGGGGAAGGTGAATATCCAGGGTGGTTATTGGGGACCATCACAGAATCAGCCTAGGATGGCCTGCTGCTCTTCCCTTTGTTTTTATTGGGGTCACAGTTGGAAATGAAGTTCAAGTAAATAGATCATTGTGAGTAGTAATAAAATGCATCTTATCTATTAGCCATGGAAATTCTTAAATCTTAAAACCAAATGACTTGTTTAATATCTTATAATTAATTAAGAGCAAGTGAAAGAGTACAGTAATTCATTTTCTCTTTAGACACAATGTGTCACATCATAACAAACTACCCAAAAGTTAGCAGCTCAAAACAACAAATGTGTGTTATCTCCCAGTTTCCCAGGGTCAGGAATGCAGGAGAGGTTTCCCTGAGCGCTTCTGGCTCAGAGCCTCTCTCAAGGTTGCAGTCAAGTTGTCAGCCAGGGCTGCATTATCTGAAGGCTTGACTGGGGCTGGAGGACTCGCATGAAACACGGCTCAGTCAGGGCTGTTGGAAGGGGCCTCATTTCCTTCCTGGATGGTCCCAGGAGGCCTCAGTTCCTAGCTCTGTGGCTATGTGGACTTGTCCGTAAGGACTTTTCCTATCAAATGACGAGGCAGCTAGCTTCCCCTAGAGCAGTGATGAGAGAGAGAGAGAGAGAGAGAGAGAGAGAGAGAGAGAGAGAGAGAGAGAGAGGGCAACCAAGATGGAAGCTGCAGTGAGTTTTATGTCCTAGACTCAGAGTCACACACCATTACATCAGCCTGATGAGAAGTGAGTCATTAAGCCCAGCCCACACTCAAGAGAGAAGGAATTACTCCACCTCTGGCAGGGAGGAGTGTCAAAGAATTTACATACATATAAAAATAAAAATTTCAATTAAATATTGTTTCAGGATTTTATAAACCAAATGCTTCTTTTATCTGATTATTTTCTTTAAGGCCTTAAGTTTCACTTTTGGAATGTAATGATTAAAAGTTTGAGACAGAGAAAGGAGATAAAACAATATTTGTAAGTTTTTATTGCAGATGTCTTTAGTAACAATGTTTCCTACAATAACTGGCAACAAAGTTGAGAACATATAGCAGCTGGATCACATAGTTTAAAGACTGAGCACTGTAACAATACATAATGCCTTTACAACAACTATCTTTGCTTTTAGAATTTTCAAATTCATTAAGAATGTCAAAAATATTGGCTAAAATGCCAATTTTCTTACTCAACATCTTCAAAAATATATGCCTAATGAAGTCACTTTTCAACATATTAGAAAAATATGAATCTCATGCCTCAGTCTACACACCTCACTTGGCATCCTGACAACAATTGTGTTGTGGTGCAGTGGGCAGCGATGGTTAATGCCAATCTAGGGACAAAGTGTTCCAAAGCTGGCTGTCCGGTTGGCATCCTAGAATAAATGTCACATCTTTCACTGTGTTTTTGAATGAGATTTGATAGAAGTGATTTGGACACGAACGCGATTCAAAAAAGCACTGTTGATATGCGCCGCTGAAGTTTGTGTTGAAGCAGCTCTGTTGTGTCTTCATTCACACTCTATTCTATCAATGGATTCCCCTTTCTAGCATTTTCCATTTTAACTTATACTGATCAACGATATGCATTTCTGCTTCTGTAAAAGTTAATTCAGTTGTATGTGAGGTTAAATGTAACACATCAAATCCTTCACAGATAGAATTCCTTTGCACGTCACATTGAACACTGTACCCCAGAAAATCTATAGAGATGCCAGTGATCACATGACCTATTTCTAGCCAGTGCTGTTTCCTGTGACACCCCAGCCCTCTCTCTGCCATGGCTCATAACAATTGGCTGTGGCTTGTTCCAAGGTGGGTGGTTCTTTCTAAGGATCATTGCAGTAAAGTTTGGAATTTCCTTATTAAAAAATTAACCAGGGATCACTGCACTGTACACCTGAAGCTGAAGCTGAACAATAATGAATGCCAACTATAATTTTATATATATATGCATATATATGTATGTATATACTTACAAGAAACGGAGTACAGAATTAGGAATAGAGACAGTGGAAATGTAATGGCTGTGTGCGATGTCAGAGGGATAGTGGATGGGGGGAAGGGGGTTCAGACAATGTGAGGGATATAAATGATAAATGTCTAAGTATTAAAAAAAATAAATAAAAATAAAAAATAAAATAAAAATAAAAAATTAACCAGGAACGATTCACAAGTCACAGTTTGAAAAATGTAAGTTTAGGAAATATGATCAATACCTGGGCACACACCACTGCTGTCAGAAACAGAATCTATGAAGAAGCCACCGTGGATGCGTCCCCAATCCTGTCCCCCAGATGCAACCTCTATCTTGACTTCCTGGAGATTCTCTGAAGATTTTACAATGAATATATATATATATATATATATATATATATATATATATATATATATATATATCCCCAAACCAAATATTACTTACTTTTGCCCGTTTTTGAACTTCCTGTCCAGTGAACTCGTACTGCATGGACTCTTCTGAGACCCAGCATTACGTAGGGGAGTTACCCCCATGTGTGAGGGTGTCCTTCATTCATTTTACTGTTGAAGTCTTACATTTTATGATGACACCACACTTCCTCTATTTTCCTGTTGATGCATAAGTGGTTATCCCAGTTGCTGTAAACGTGAGTGTGCTTGTCTCCTGGGCACAAGGCAAGGAATTCCCCGGAGAGGACGGTCAGGAGGGATGGCTGGGTACAGGGGTGTGAGCTGTCAGCACAGTAGGTAAGATGATGTGCATTTGGTTTCTGAAGTGCTTGTGCCAATTTAAACTTTTACCAGGAGTGTGTAAGGCGTCATGTTGCTGATGTGTCTGTTCTGAAAATAAACCCCACTCAGCTTAAGGAGAGGAATTAAGAGCTGGAGGTCAGTTCCTTGTGCAGAATCACCCCGGCGTTTTCTGTTCAGACTATAATTACCTCCTTTCCTTTCCTTTTATTCCATGTACCTGTCATTATCCTTTTAACATATGCACCCAGGTAGGGCTTCCTTTTAGCATAACCACATGGTATTGTTATGTATGTTTGAGATACCTGATAATGAGAACAAAGGAAGGAGGGAAGGAAAAAAGGAAGAAAGGGGAAAACACAAAAGAGGGTAAAAGAGAGAACAGGCAGAGAGGAACTGGAAACTGTGAGTGCAGGTAACATTTTCAAAGTTCAAGGAAAAAGAGTTGTAGACTAATAGAAACTTAAGAGAGCTTTATTACTTATCCATCGCTGTGCAACAAACTCCCCCGAAATTCAGTGGCTTAAAACAATAAACATGTTACCTCAAAGAGGTAATACAAAGACAAGCGAAATGGAGCAGATGCTGGTGAGAGAAGCTGGGTGAAGAGAAGGATTTTACAAGATGGGAGAAGTAATAGGTCGTTGGTGTAACGATGAACATGATTTTGTTACCCAGGGTCCTCCAAGAAGCAGATCGCAAGATGGGATTAAACTCAGCAGTATGTTACCAGGAGAAAAACCTGTCGGAGACTATGGAGAAGAAGCCAGAAAACGCCGGGAGAGCCAGCAGACAGGGACGCCAGTCTGATGGTCGGGGGAGAAGGTTCATCAGCCATATCTCAGGTCCCTGCCGGGCAATCTAAGTGAAGTGGAGCCAGGCCCTAGGAGAGTGCTCGAGCCACATCGGCCATCAGAGGAGCCCCTGTGTCCCAGGAATGGCCTGCCTCAGTGTTCCTCCTGTGACCAGTCATTGTCTGGGAACAGGTCCTGGGCAGCAGGGCCTCTGCACAAATGCTGCCATGGATTTCAGGGCACAGGAATGGGACGCTGGTGGCTTACCTGGGGGATGTGACCCAAACCTTCCTACTCAGGGGACTGGGTCCTTGGAACTCAGAGCCTTCTAAGACTCCTTTGCTGTACGTGTCTGTGGGGACAGAGCCCCAGAGAGCAGTTTCCAGGCTCTCGGCATCATGTGGAAAGGTGCTGGCTCGGGTAGTAGATGGCCGTCAGCTGTGGCTAGTTGGCCGTCAGCTGTAGCCAGTTAGTGAATTAGCCACTGATACAACTGCTGCAGCTGCGCTGGTTGGATGGTGGCGTGGAGTTGGTCGGTTGGCAGGCAGAAAGGCGGACAGCAGGTCGCATGTCACCAGCAGGACACCAGCCTCCAGTGAGACTATAGAGGTATGACTCCCCTACCTATGGCTCCGTGGGTGTTCCTTTTTGGCCTCACCATGTCCTGCGTTCTTATGTGGGGAGCGGGAACTGAGAACCCGCAGGCCGCCCCGCACAACTGTGTCCCTTCACAGTTACAGGGAACAAGAGGAAGCTACAAGGTGCCCAAGGTGTCACCCAGGTCCCCACATATTCCTCCCGTCCCCATTATGTGACAGCAGCCCCCCTCCTGTGGATCAGGGTCCATTACTCCTGGCTTAAGAAGAGGGGATTTGTCTTCTCACCTGCTGGTCTCTAGGACAGTGGAGCCCACACTTCCCTGGTGACAAACATAATGTAAGTTCAATGGGACCATTGTCATGTCCCCTTGTAAGAGTGCCCCCCACTTTGGGCACCTGGACTTCCTGCCCTACAGAGCACAGAGTTGTGCAGACAAGAAGTGCCACATCCTTCAGGGGTGACTCTAAGTGATGGTGACCAGGGCCACACCTGCTTCCACCCCCTGGTCCTAGATCACCTTCTCTTCCCGTTGAGAACTTGGCACACTGAGGTCTCTGATTCGTAAATTCTCTGCGTCCTGGACGATGTCATCCCCTCCCTTCAGGGCGTGTCCTCAAAGCTGGCATTTCACTGGCACCTTCAGGAGGCCTGTCCAGTGCTCTGTGTGGCCAGCAGCCCCGGGTAGTACAGATGTGACATAACCAGTGGACCCCACAGTCATGCCTGGCCTGCATCTCCTTCATGTGAAGTGGGTTCCCCGGTCGGATGCTGTGCCAAGAGCAGTTCCAAGACTGGATCAGGGGTTTCAAAGCCCCCAGATGGTGGTGTCGCTGACGTTCTGGGGACAGGAAAGGAAAACCCACACATGGCATAGGTGTCTGTCCCTGTGGGGACAAACCTCTGACGCTCTAGGATGGAAGGGCTCACTGAAGTCAGCTTGTCACTTGGTGGCTAGTTGGTCACCTACAGAAATAGGACCAAATAAGGGCCTGGTATGTGTCTAACACTGACATTTGGACATTCTGCGGTGGCAGCAGCTGGGACAGCCTTGGTACGTGGGAGTCAAAGCTGCTGGGCCGGATGTAGCCCCACCTCTGCCATCGTGGTCACTCCATCCACATGCCCATCTCCCGGTCCTGGGCTGACCAGTGACGAAGGCTGGCTGAGGTCAGTTTGTCTGCATGGCTGTTCGGGGCCTCTTCAGGGGGATGCTTTCTGGTGGGTGTTAGCATGTGAGTCAGGCTTAGCCACAGATGGACCATTTCCACCTCACGATGGACTGCTGGGCCTGTCCAATGTATGACTCACTGGGTTACGCAGACCCCGAGTCCTAGGGACATTTGTAATCACATGGCTGCTTGGTGGCCAGGATCCGGCATTCTGTCTTATCAGGCCCAGTAACACACCCAGAGTTCCTTCCCAAAGGGGTCCATCTGTGCTGTGGATGGCATGGCCTTCCTCCAGAGCCCAGGGGCCGGCACTGTGCTTCTCCCACTGGGCCTGGTTCAGCCCCACGCTGCATCCCCTCCCACCACTGATACCTCAAACAGCACGGGGGCTGCTGGATGGTGGTGATGCACCAGGGCCTGGAGCTGCTACAGTGTCCTTCCAGGTCCAGGTCCCACTCAAAGCTGGCGTCCTTCTGTGTCACCCAGAGTGTGGGCCCAACAATATACCAGATGTGGGATGTGTGTGAGAGAACCCACAGGGCCTACCTGGCTGAGTCCTTCCTTCTCTGCAGCGAGGGAGGCAGGATGCAGCAGTGTATTCCTTTAGAGGGGATATGGCTGCATGGCCCTCCCCGCTGGACCTCTAGGCCTGAACTGAGGCAGCCACTCCCGGAGTCTCTGCAAGGTTCAATTCCACCTCTGCAGTGCCCGTGTTACCAAGGCGTCCCGTCCACCTCTTGCTCATGCATCTCAATCTGCATGACGCTGTCAGTGATATGAGCTACAGTTGACACTTGAGCAACGGGGGTTTGAACTGTGTGGGTCCCCTTGGAAGAGGATTGTTTACAGTTGACCCGTTCAGTCCAATTAACCTACTCAATTCAAAACCGAGTTGTCCAAGAGCCAACTGGCAGTTGGAAATCCACATGGGGGGAAGACTGACTTATGGGCAGATTTTTGACCGCACAGGTGGTTGGAACCCCCGGGCTGTTCAAGGGTCGCCTGTCTTGTGTATGGGATGTGCAGGTAGCCCCATCTCTTCAGACTGTATTACAGAGGGCAGGGAGGTCAAATTGCCCTGAGGCAAATGTAAATAAATATTGTTCCTTCCATGCACATGCTAATCATTTCACCTCCACTTTCTGACGGGAATAAAAGGAACTCACTCCCACAGTCCCACCCACGCACCGTGTGCCCTTGGCCTTATCACTCCGCCCCAGCGGTGGTATCGCATCCAGCGCGCAGCTGCCAGCAGGGCTGTACCTGCTCAGGTCTGAGGTAACCTCGCCTTCTTTAGACCCCGTCAGGTTCCTGCAGGGGCAGGTTGCTGGATCAATGGAGATAATAAGCAACGCCAACACGGCCCCTGCTTCCCTCAGGTCTCTACTGGTGGTGCGCACCCTACAGCACCTGCAAAACCCTCCACAGCACCGCCCCTGGGACACTGTATCGTTTCTGACCTGGCGGGGATGGGGCAGTTGCAGAGGTTTCTGTCTGCCCTTCAGCACAATGAGAGACCCTGCTGCACAGACAGGGACCCCGTGTGAGGGTTCCTCCAACTGCCACGTGCATCCGTGCTGGTCAGTGCTTCGGAAACGGGGCAACAACCCTGGTGGGTAATGGACCCGGTGGTCACGCTGAGAGCCAGGTGCTGGATTTTGTCAAATGCTTTTTCTCCATCTATTGATATGACATACGATTTTTATTTTTCATTTTGCTAATGTGATGTATCACATTAATTGATTTGCAGATATTGAACCAACCTTGCATACCAGGAATGAATCCCACTTGATCATAGTGTATGATCATCCAAATGTATTGCTGAATTCTGTTTGCTAATATTTTGTTGAGGATTTTTGCGTATATGTTCATTAGTGATATCAGCCTGTAGTTTTCTTTTCTTTCCTTTCCTTTCCTTTTCTTTTCTTTTGTAATGCTTTGTCTGATTTTGGGATCAGGGTGATAGTGGCCTCATAAAAAGAGTTTGGGAGCCTTCCCTCCTTCTGGATTTTTTGGAACAGTTTGAGGAGAATAGGTGATAATTTTTTTGTGAATGTTTTGTAAAATTCACCTGTAAAACCATCTGGTCCAGGGCTTTTGTTTGTTTGTTTGTTTTTGTTGATTACTGATTCAATTTCCTCGATAATAATCAGCCTATTCAGATTTTCCGTTTCTTCTTGAGTTCGCCTTGGAAGGTTGTATGCTTCTAAAAAAGGATCCATTTCTTCCAGATTGTCTAATTTGTTGATGTATGATTGCTCATAGTATTTTCTTAAAATTTTCTGTATTTTTGTAGTGTCTGTTGTCACTCCTCCTCTTTCACTTTTGATTTTATTAATTTGGGTCCTCTCTTTTTTTGATGAGTCTGGCTAAAGTTTTGTCAATTTTGTTTATCTTCTCAAAAAACCAGCTGTTGGTTTCGTTGATGTTTTGTATATTTTTTGGTCTCTATTTTGTTTATTTCTGCTCTGTCTTTACTATCTCCTTCCTGGTACTCCCTCTGGACTTATTTTGCTGTTCTCTTTACAGTTCCCTTAGGTGGAAGGATAAACTGCTGATTTGAGATTTTTCTTGTTTCTTTAGGTAGGCCTGCATTGCTATAAATTTCCCTCTTAGGACTGCTTTGGCTGCATCCCATAGATTTTGGGTCATTGTATTTTCATGTTCGTTTGTCTTGAGGTATCTTTTGATTTCTTCCTTGATCTCATTGCTGACCCATTCATTATTTAGTAACATGTTATTCAGCCTCCATGTGTGTGTGTGTTTTCCAGTTTTATTCTTGTAGTTGATTTCTAATCTCATAGCATTGTGTTCAGAGAAGACACTTGATATGATTTCAATTTTCTTAAATTTATTGAGACATGTTTTATGGCCTAACATGTGGTCTATCTTGGAAAATGTTCCACATGTGCTTGAGAAGAATGTATATTCTGCAGCTTTGGGGTGAAATGCTCTAAAAATATCTATCAAATCCAACTGGTCTAATGTGTCATTTAAGACTTCTGTTTCCATATTGATTTTCTTTCCCTCCCCCGCCCGCACTCCGGTTCAAGCCATTGTTTCTCAGTCTGGTTGTGCAGGACACAGCTCCCTCACCCATGCTCGTCTTATGAGCCTTGCACTCCCCCTTGGTGAGGCAGTCGGTTGCCTGTCGTTGATCAGGTGCTCACAGCAGCTCTTGGCAGCTCTCACCGGCTGCCGGCTGCTAACGATGGCCATCGGACACTCATGGCAGCATACAGCAGCCCACGGCAGCACACGCCAACCTTCGGCTGCTCTCAGCAGCCCAGCTCTCCTGGAGCTGTTGTTCACAATCTTAGCTGTAGAGGATGCAGCTCACTGGCCCATGTGGGAATCAAACCAGCGACCTCGGCGCTAGGAGCATGGTGCTCCAACCAGCTGAGCTACCCTGCCGGTCCATATTGATTTTTTGTCTGGAGGATCTGTCCTGTGTTGTCAGAGGTGTGTTGAAGTCCCCTACTATGATAGTGTTACTGTTGATCTCTGTCTGTATGTCAGTCAATATCTGTTTTATATATTTAGGTGCTCCTATGTTGGGTGCATAGATGTTTACTAGGGTTACATCCTCTTGTTGGATCAATCCCTTTATTATTTTGTAGTGCCCTTCTTTGTATTTTATTATATTCTTCATTTTAAAGTCTATTTTGTCAGATATAAGTATTGCAACTCCAGCTTTTTTCTCATTTTCATTTGCATGAAATATCTTACTCCATCCCTTTACTTTCAGCCTGTGTGTCTTTTGATCTAAGGTGAGTCTCTTGTATACAGCATATAAAAGGGTCTTGTTGTCTAATCCACTCAGCCACCTTATCTCTTTTGATGGGAGCATTTAATCCATTTCCATTTAAAGTGATTATTGATAGGTACATAGTTATTGCCATTTTGTTATTTGCATTTCTGGTCTTCATTAGTTAGATGGTGTTCATCTTTCTTCTGCTTAAAGAAGCCCTTTTAACATTTCCTGAAATGCTGACTTGTGGTGATGAATTTCTTTATTCTTTTCTGGGAAGCTCTTTATCTCTCCTTCAATTTTAAATGATAGCCTTGCTAGATAAAATAATCTAGGTTGTAGGTAGGCCTTGTTTTTCATCACTTTGAATACCTCCATGCACTCCTTTTTGGCCTGCAAAGTTTCTATAGAAAAGTCAGCTGATAGACTTATGGGAGCAATCTTGGAAGTAATTCGCTGTCTGTCTCTTGCTGCTTTTAGGATTCTCTCTTTGTCTTTAATCTTTGCCATTTTAACTATAATGTGTCTTGGTGTGGGCCTGTTTGGGTTCATCTTGGTTGGAACTCTCTGCACTTTCTGGGCTTGTCTGTCGATTTCCTTCACCAGGTTAGGGAAGTTTTCGGTCATTAGTTCCTCAAATATGTTCTCGATCCTTGTTCCCTCTCTTCACCTTCTGGTATTCCTATGATGCACATGTTGCACTTGATGTCATCCCACAGGTCTCTTAAACCATTTTCATTTTTTTCTTTTTGTTGTTCCGATTGGGTGATCTCTGCTATCTTGTCTTCCAAATTACTGACTCGATCCTCTGCTTCATCTAATCTGCTGGTAACTCCTTTGAGTGTGTTCTTTATTTCAGTTATTGTATTCTTTAGTTCTAACTGGTTGTTCATTATGATCTATCCTTCCTTATGTCGTCACTAAGTTTCTTAAACATTCTTATCACCAGTGTTCTGAACTCTGTCTCTGATAGGTTGGTTACCTCTATTTCATTTGGTTCCAATTCTGCAGGTTTCTTCTGTTCTTTTATTTGGGACATGTTTCTTTGTTTCCTCATTCTGGCTGACTCTCTGTGTTTGCTTCAATATATTAGGTAGATCCCTCAGGTCTCTTTGCAGGGTGGCCTTATGTAGTATGTGTCCTTTATATTTGAATTTCACAATCTCCCTATTCTCCTGTGCATGTGTTCCAGAGGTGTCCCTTGTGTTGTGTGCATTCTCCTGTTGAAGCTGAGTTTTAATTGTTTTTGGCTTGTCAGTGGGTGGGATTGACTCCCAGGCTGATTAGCTGTGAGAATTGGCTCTGCCCACAGTGTATGAGCTGCTGTGTGAGGGTTGACCCCTCAGATGAGGCTTGGCCCCTATGGGCTCTTGTGCCTATAGAGAAATCCCTTTGGGTGTGTCACTTGTAGGTCAAACCTGGCAATGCTCCGGTTTGGTCTGGAGTTGGCTTCTGGGTGTGTTGATTCTTGTGACTCTTGAGCTGGGCCCTTGTCCAGGGTGATTTCAGGACAAAACAAACCAACAAGCACAACAACAACAACAAAAAACACAAATACACTCACTTGTAAAAACAACTGACAACCAACACTCAACACAAACAAAAATATCAAAAATACAAAACACAAAAAAAAAAAAAAAAAAAATAAAATAAAATATAGGAACACACCCCAAATAAAATTAATACAGGAAAATGGAAAGAAGGAGGAAAAGTAGAGCAAGGAAAAGAAGAAAAGAAGGGAAAGAGAAAGGAGGGAAAAAAAGAAAGAAAACTATATATACATATATATATAGAGAGAGAGTTTTATATGTATAGTTATATATATGTATATAGATATAGATATATGTAACTAAAAATGAGGGTAAGAAGAAGAAGAAAACAGCGCCAGTCTTGGCTTAAGTCCACCAAGCTATCTTCTGGTTGTCCTCTGCTGTAGAATAACTCCTCCGTGTCTTGTGCCACAAAAACACTAGAAAAAGATCAATGAAACTAAGAGCTACTTTTTGAAAAGATAAATAAAATTGACAAAACTTGAGCTAGAATAAATAAGGAAAAAAGAGAGAAGACTCAAATAAATAAAATCAGAAAAAAAGAGGAGACATAACCATTGGTACTAGAGAGGAGATATTACAACTGGTATTAGAGAAATACATAGAATCATAAGAGACTACTATGAACAATTTTAGGCCAACAAACTCAATAACCTAAAAATGGATAACTTCCCAGAAATTTAAATCTACCAAGAATGAATCAGAAAGAAATAGAAAATATGACCAGACCAATAATGGTTAAGGAGATTGAATCAGTAATCAAACCCTCCCCCCAACACAGAAAAGCCAGAATGAGATGGTTTCACTGGTTAACTCTACCAAACATTAAAGAATAATTAATGCCAGTCCTTCTTAAACTATTCTAAAACACAAAAGAGAGGGAACAATTACAAACTCACTTTACAAGGCTAGCATTACCTGATACCAAAGCCAGACATGGACACTACAAGAAAAATAAAATAAAAACTGTGGCCGACCAGCAGCCACAAATCAACGAAGAACCTGAAAGGGGGAGTGGGAATGAACAAAGACACTCACAAATGATGATGATGCGAATTCGGTCTCCAGTGATGCTGAAGCCCTGAGTTTACTCTCCTTCACCAATTTATACCATCAGAGTACATGCAGCTTAGCAGTTACAGAAATGCATTACATCATTGAACGTAAATTTTTAACTTTAACATAGACACTACAAATCACTAAAAGCTCCCCAAAGCAATTATCCCATAACAGAGCCTATCAATTATCCTGATAGCCATCAGTGATCTGTGTCCGAGAAACTGGCCATTCCCACCACATTCCTCAGCAACTTGTAAACACCCTTCAGTCGCAGGCAAAGATAACAACTGAGCCAGTCTGCAAGGCTTCAGAATAACAAGAAATTATGGCTCCCCACAAAAAACTACAAATATTTTTGATGAATATAGATGCAATCATTTTCAACAAAATATTAGCAAACCAAATTAAACAACACATTAAAAGGATTATATGCCACGACGAAGTGTGATTTATTTCTGGGATGCAAAAGTGGTTCAACATCCACAAATCAGTAAGTGGGCTACACCATGTTAAGAGAAGAAGCTAAGAAATCATATGATCATCTCAATAGATGCAGAAAATCATTTGACAAAATGCAACATCCTATCATGACAAAAATCCTTCAAAAAATGGGGTGTAAAAAAAACATACCTCACCATAATAAAGGCCATATACAACAAACCCACAGCTAACATTATGTTCAATGATGAAGGATAGAAAACTTTTCCTCTAGGATGCCCATTCTCACCACTCTTATTAAACGTATACTTAAAGTGCTAGCCAGAGTAATTTGGCAAGACAAAAAGCAGAAGGCATCCAAATCGGAAAGGAAGCAGAAAAATTGTCATTATTGGCAGAAGACAGATATAGAAAATCCTAAAGATTCAACCAAAAAACTTGGACCTAGTTAACAAATTCAATAAGTTGCAGGACACAAAATAAACACACAAAATACCAATCACAAAAATTAACTTGAAATGCATTAAAGATTTAACCATAAGACCTGTTAATATAAAAGTCCTAGAAGAAAACAGCCAATGATTTCCTTGACATTAGTCTTGGCAGTGTTTTTTGGATGTGAAAGCAAAAACACAAGCAACAAAAGCAAAAATCAGTAAGTGGGTCTGTATCCAACTAAAAAGCTTCTGCACAGAAAAAGAAAAAAACAACCTACAGAATGGGAGAAAATATTTGCAAACCATATATTAGATAAGGAGTTAATATCCAACATAAAGAACTCGTATACCTCAACAACAACAACTGCAACAAGAACAACAACAAGAAAACAATCTGACTGAAAAATGGGCAGAGGAACTATATCAATCTTTTCCAAAAAAGACATCCAAATGGCCAACAGGTACATGAAAAGATGCTCAGTGTCCTTATCATCAGGGAAATGCAAGTCAAAACCACAATGACACATCACCTCACACCTGTTGGGATGATTATCAGCAAAACGACAAGAAGCAACAGGTGTTGGCGAGGACGTGGAGAAAAGGGAACCCTAGCGCACTCTTCGTGGGGATGTAAATTGGCTCAGCCACTATGGAAAACAGAATGGAGGTTTCTCACATAATGAAAAATAGAACTATCATATGATCCAGCAATCTCACTTCTGTGACTCTATCCAAACAAAATGAAAACAGGATGTAGAGAAAAATATCTGCATCCCCCTGTTGATTGCAGTTACAACACCCAAGACATGGAATAAGTATCCATAGATGGGTGAATGGATCTAGAAGAAGTGGTACATATATACAATGGAATATTCTCAGCCATGAAAGGAAGGAAATTCAGTCATTTGTGACAACAAGGATGGACCTTGATGGCATGGTGTTAAGTGAGATACGTCAGACAAAGAAAGACAAACACTGTCTGATATCACTAATACCGTGTTTCCCGGAAAGTAAGAGCTAGCCGAACCATCAGCTCTAAAGCATCTTTTGGAGCAAAAATTAATATAACCTGGTCTTATATTATATTGTATTATATTATATAAGACCTGGTATTATATTGTATTATGTTATATTATATCTGGTGTTGTATTATATTATACCTAGTGTATTCTATTGTATTATGTTATGTATTATATTATATTATAAGACCTGGTTTTATATTATATTAAAATAAGACCGGGTCTTATATTAATTTTTGCTCCAAAAGACACATTAGAGCTGATGGTCTGGCTAGGTCTTATTTTCAGGGAAACAGGTATTTGGAATTGTAAAAAGCCAAACTCATAAAACAGAGAGTAAAATGGTGGTTTCCAGGGGCTGGGGGTTGGGAAAAATGGGGAGATGTTGGGCAAAGGGTACAAACTTTCAGTGATGAGCTGAATCCGTTTGGGGCATCTAATGTACAGCATGGTAACTACAGTTAACTATACTGTATTATATGCTTGAAAGTTGCAAAGAGAGTAGATCTTAAATGTTCTTTACACAAAATGAATTAGTAATCATATGAGGTGATGGAGGTATTAACTAACTGTATTATGGTAATTGTTTTGCAAAATATACGTGTATCAAACCATCATGTCCTATACCTTAAACACACAATGTTATATGTCAATCATATCTCAATAAAGCTGGAAAACAAGATATTCCCCCTAGGGTGAGGCCTAAGCTGTTGCATCTGGCTCCCCCTACACCCATGAAGGAGGCACAATGCCTGGTGGCCTCTGTGGGTTCTGGAGGCAGCACCGTCCTCATTGGGTGTTACTCTGGCTCATTTACTGAGCGACACAAAGAGCTGCTGGCTTTGAGTGAGGCCCAGAACAAGAGAAGGCCGGGCAGCAGGTCCAGGCTGCTGTGCCAGCTGCTCTGCCATGTGGGCCACCCGACCCAGCAGACCCAAGGGTGCTTGAAGGGTCCTTAGCAGACAGGGGAGCTGTTTGGGGCCCTTGGCAGCCCCTAAGGTGAATCGCAGTGCAGGCCTCTGGATCTTGGAGCAAGGCCTTGCCACCCTGTGCAGGTAACTACTCTCCTTTTAGAAAGAGGTTTAGGCCTGCTATAGAGAAAACACTTAACCATCGGCCTCCACGTTACCAAGCAACCTGGGCTGCCCATCATGAACTGGGTGTTACCTGACTGCCCCGCAAAGTGGGGCATGCACAGCAGGACAGCATCACCAAACGGAAGCGGGATGTAAGACACCAGACCTGAGCAGCCCCGAAGCACAATTAAGTTCCATGAAAAGGGCCCAAATGCCCACGGTCCCCACTCCTGCTGCACCACTTCCTCTCTCCCAGCCTGCACCGATGGCTTCACCGGGAGTGTCCTATGCTCAGTTGTCATCGCCCGATGGGGTCATGAAAACAGAGGTCACGGATGCAGGGATGGAGGTCATGCCTGGGCCCAGCAGCATGGACTTCCTCTCACCGAGGCCAGCCCAGCTACGGCCTCTGCTGACCACCCCGTCTACCAGCACAGACGGCAACACGGAGCCCTCCTAGGACGCCATTCACCAGTGGGGTCAGGCAGCTGCCTAGTGGCAAGGTGGTTGCACTGGATCCCTTACAGCAGCGCAGGGCCAGCACTCTGTTCATGCTGGAACACACACTCACTCTAGACTTGTCCTCCCTGAAAGCACTGCTTCCGCCACATGTACCATCCGCGGACTCACAGAATGCCGTACCCACCATCACGGTGTTGCACAAAGCATCGCTCCTGTCAGAGAACTCACTTCACAGCCACTGACGTGTGCCAGTGCGCCTGCTCATGGAATTCACGGGTCTCACCATGCTGCCACCATCCTGAAGGAGCTGGTGTCATCAAATACAGTCATGTGTCACTTCACGACGGGGACAGTTTCAGAGATGTGTTGGGCGATTTTGCCGTTGTGTGAACATCACAGAGCGCTGACACACCCCTCGATGGCACAGCCCACTGCACACCTAGGCTGTGTGGTACAGCCTGTTGCTCCTGGGCTATGGCCTGTGCAGCTGCTCCTGCACTGAATAGTGTAGGCAAGTACAACACCGTGGTAAGTATGTGTGCATCTAATCATAGGACATGCACAGTACGAAAGATAAAACACGGCACCTGTAGGGCACTTACCATGAATGGAGCCTCAGGTCTGAGAGGTGCTCTGGGTGAGTCCGTGAGTGAGCGGTGAGTGGTGTGACGGCCTGGGACGCACTGTCCACGACTCTACACTTTATAAGCACTGTGCTCTCAGTGACACTAACTTTATAAACCTAGTTATTAACCTTAGCTTATTGTAACGTTTTTACTTTATAAACTTAATGTTTTAAACTGTTTAATTCATTTGTAATAACACTAAGCTTAAAACACAAACACAAGGTAGAGCTGTACAAAACTATTTTATTTCTTTATATCTTTATTCTATAAACTTTGTTCTATTTTTTAACTTTTTCTTACTTTTTAAACTTTTTGTTAAAAACTAAGACACAAACACACACACTAGCCCAGGCCCACACAGGGTCAGGGTTGTCAACATCACGGTCTCCCACCTCCAGTTCCTGTCCCACTGGAAGGTCTTCAGGGACAGTGACACCCATGCAGCTGTCATCTCCTGTGACAACAGTGTCCTCTTCTGGGACACCTCCTGAGGACCTGCCTGAGGCTCTTCTTGAGGAGTTGTCATGCTTTTCAGATATACGTCCATGGTGGTTTGCTGGGTTGGTTTCTTTTTTCATCATAGATTTGCTTGTAAGCAGATAATGTGCCAGGAACATTCCTCTCTGTTAATGAAAACCTTTCAGTGTTGGGGTCCATGTTTTCAAACCTTTTAAGGAGCTGGCTGAGGTCTGTGTTGAGAGCGCCTATAAGGGCAGTCGCCACACTTCAGTCTCTTCCTGAAAGTCAGGGGACATTAACCCCTCGGCAGGGACCTACGTCCCTCCGTGGTACTCGTGACGTGAGCGGGGAACAAAGTCCCGGCACACAGGTTCAGGTAGAGTGAGTAACACAGCTTTATTTGGGAGCCAATGTCCCTCCAGAGGCCAATGCTCTGGTCAGCACAGAAGGTTACACAGAATAGAATAAAATTTAATAACGACCCAAGTTCCAGAGTCAGTCGGGATGTAGAAGGTCCCTGGTCTGGGAGCGACGACTGTGCCCCCTGACGGGTCTGAGGTGAGCTGGTCTTGCAGGGAAGAGCTTCGGAGAGGCCCAGAGTGTCGCGGCTTGTACCTTGCACAGGGTCTTAGCCGGAGCACCCAGTCAGACCACTCACAGCACTGCTCTGGAGTTCTGCTTTTATCCTCTATTCCTTGGACTTGTTTACCTCTGAGGTGATAACCAGAAGTTGTTTTAGTGAGAGTGTTTGTCACTCAATTTTGTTATGCTCAGTTTCACACAAAAACATGTTTTTTACTTCACTCTTATCAGTCTCACACATGTGCAGCCATGGTCCTGTCCCTACTAGTAAACAGTTTTGCAAACCTCAATCCAACATATATAATACGTTTTATATGCTCTATACAGTCTGGAAAAGCTTCTGCTAAACGCTTCACTGTGAGTTTTCTTGGGGTTTCTTCTTTTCTTCCCCTGCAGTTTCCTCTTCTCTTGCCTCTTCCTCAGTTATGCATTTGTCTTCCAGTCCCAACAACCCGCCATTAGTTGGCTCCCGGGAACCACCTCCAGGGCCCCTCAGTGTCATCTCATCCATGAGATGAATTCACAGGTTCAGGTTATTGGCCATCTCAGCCACAGCCTCGCTGATTTTTGCACCCTCCTCATCCTTGGCAAATCCTCTGACGTCATGAATGAACCTCCTGAGTGTCTTCTTCCAGACGCCATTCACACACACGCTCCTTGGTGACATCACCCCAAGCCCAAGCAAGGATCTCGATGCACCATAGATGCTGTAACCCTCCGAGAATTGCATCAGTGTCTCCCTCAGTGGCAGCAGCAGCCTGGGCAAAGTTCCTCCTCAGACACTACTTAAAAGCTGATTCATTGGTTGGATCAAAGCGGTGGTGTTTGAAGGAATAAGCACCACTTGGATCTTGGGATGAAGACCACCAGTAAAAGGAGCATTATCAACAATAAGCACAGTCTTGAAAGGTATGTAATCTCCAAACAGCACTCCTCCATTTCACTGGTGGAGCAAATGAGAGGGCACTTGGGAGAGGAGTTGTCGTCCATGACCTCTCACTGCTCCTGCAGTACTCCGGCAGTGTGTGCTCACTGACACGCACGAGGCCCTGGGTTCCCACTGCGCCGGATCACAGAGGGTTCCCATTTGTACCTGCAGCTCTGCTCCCAGCAACGCTGGTAGCCTGCCCTGAAAAGCCCTGAAACCTGCCATGAAATCGGCCTCCTTATGGATGAAAGTCCTTTGAGGCAGCAGTTTGCAGAACAGGGAGATTTCATGCATATTGACTATTTGCTCTGGCAAGTAATTTTCCTCTACAATCAGCTCATCTAGAATTTATAAAAATGCTTCAGCTGCCTTCACATCAGCACTCGCAGACTCACCCCTCACATTCACATTGTGTAATGAGTAACAATCTTTGAGTTGTTTAAACCACGCAGAGCTGGCAGTAAATTCAGCATCATAGTGGGGTCCAGCTTTTCCTT
This sequence comes from Rhinolophus ferrumequinum, assembly GCF_004115265.2. NCBI lineage: Eukaryota > Metazoa > Chordata > Mammalia > Chiroptera > Rhinolophidae > Rhinolophus > Rhinolophus ferrumequinum. The sequence goes on from NC_046286.1 coordinate 1,861,098, forward strand.
TTGTGGACAGAAAAGGGGCCACATGTTAAACCTGACAAGCTCGGGAGACTGAAAATAACCACACAGATGGCCTGAACATGAAAATTCCTAAGTAAGGTGGGCCATGGCGGGAAGTCACATCTTTAGTCTGTAGCTTCCTTGGCAAAGGTCAGTCTCTACCTTGAGTGAGCCCGTCTATTGTCTTTTTGCGTCTAGGATAACATTTCCTTGGAAAGTCAGTAATCCCTTTTTCCAGACCAGAGCAGGAAACTATAGACTCCCTCATTGTTATTCTTGTCTCCTGATGACCATCTCTATGTGCTGTAAAAAGTGAACTATTAACTGTCCTGCACCCACCTCTGTGAAAGAAGTACCTGTCTCTCCAATTTACTTCTATCCAATCCCAGAGATTTCACCGCTTTGCTTTCTCCCACACCCTTAATCTACCACCAATGGATTTCATGTAACCCTCCTCCTTTGATTCTATGCATAAAATAAGCTTCAAACTTCCATTTTGCGGAGCATTTTCTCAATCCGTTATTTTGAGGGGGATTAATGGCAATGTGCCTTTTATTGTAATACTTTTTAAATTTAAACATTCACCATATTTTAAATATATATATGTATATATATGGAAATATATATATTGAAATATATATATACATATACATATATATATATATATATATTATTCAGCCATAAAAAAGAAATCCTTCCATTTGCAACATGGAGGACTTAGAGGGTATTATGCTAAACAAAATATCAGATAGAGAAAGACAATACTGGGTGCTCTCACTTATATGAATAATCTAAAGGAAACACAAAAACACCTCAGAGACACAGAGAAGTGATTGTGGGCAGGGGGTGGGGGGTTGGGTGAAATGAGTGCAGGGCTCAGAAGGTAAAAGTTCCAGTTATACCTCCCGGAGTTATAGAAGTCCACGTGGGGACATTCCGCATGTCCCAGTGTATCCCCAAGGACCAAGCCTAGAGAAATAATGATAAAGTTCTAGTCACTCCTCGTTTGTTTGGGCATCTGGGTCAGGTTTCTCTTAATTGTCTTTAAAGCTATCTATGTTTTTCTGCAACAAGAAAGGCTGAGGCACCCCCATTCCTTCCCTGAAAGTACCATTTGTTTTCCTAACTCAAGAGCTTTGTGCTTCTTTGCTTCCAAAAAAGAAACGGGAAGAATAAAACAAACATTGATGAAGTTAAAACACAGGTCTTAATACTACTGAAGGGTGGGTGGAGTAAAGGGGGAACCCTTGTTGTTCCTTCAAAACTAAAGGGCCCCAAACAAGATGGCTCTATTCACCCCAGTGTGGAGGAATTTGAAAAGCAGGACGGCAAAGACTAGAATGAGAAACCTGATCTGCAACCACTTGGGACAATAGTCAGGCACATTAATCAGGATAAAGATTGACTAAGAGCCAGAGTTTACTCGAACCCCAGCTGAGGATGAATGGTCGAGGGTTGGAGAAGAGAGGGTGTAATGGTCTGCACTGGGTGCTTCACACGGGAACCCCCTGCCTGTGGCACCAAACCCGCTAGTGAAGCCCTACCATGGGCACAGTTAGATTGAGAGAAAGTAGACACATAAGAGCTGATAGGATCCAGTGAAGACGAGGATACAAACGGGACAGTTGATGCAGGCTTTAGTGACGAGGCAGTGTCTCCTGTACCCGAGTGTGTTATGGGAACGGATATTATGTCTGGCTGGGGAACACTGTCCCCATCTAGTGTCGCAAGACAGAGACGTGCAAATGCACCCTGTAAGCAACATTACTTGGACGTGCTAAATGGAACCCAAAGAGCAGGGAACGGAAGCTGCAGAGCCAGGACAGACACATTCTCTGTACAGCAGCCCGAGTGGAGCAGCTACGGGACCTCATGGCAAAGCCTCTGAGCCGCTCAGTGGTGACTGCGGGAACTTTGAACTAGAGAATTTCCATTCAAGGGGCAGTCACTTGCTGCTACTGGACATTAATTGAAATTAGCCTATGAAATAATCTTGACACCTGAAATACACGCAATGTCCTGAATAACGTTGGAGACACACTCTAGTGTTGAGGACAGTGCCTGGAAGTGTTCCATGAAAACGTAGGGATGGTTTATACAGGATCGTGCTGCCAGGGGATGGATGTAGGGAGGGTATGCACATGGGCAGGGAGCCTCTTTCCCCAGGCTCCCTGAAATACGTGGACATTGGGGGGTGCCGCAAAGCAGCGAGGGGCTGAATCTAGACATATTCCTCTTGCATCCGCTGAGGCACAAAGAAGAACTGCTCTGTGTGCCAACAAGAGAGAGACCACAGACGGTTGTGTCACAGATGTCCTGGAGGGAAGGCCTTCGAGGCACAAGGCACACGGAGGCTGGAGCCGCAGGGTGGTGGCTGGAATGGGTCTTAACAGAGTAGCCGCTGCTTCTGGATTGGGCTTGGCTTACCAGGTGGTCCATGCCAAGGCTCAGAGCGCTAGGAAAGGACCAGAAGACATTGCACCAGTCTGGACGCCGAGTCACATTCAGACCTAGGAACACACTTACAGCCCATAATGTCCCACGAGGACAGAGAGACATCCTCCGTGGAATAATAGTTTGGTAGAGAACTGGATGGACAACGGAAATGTTGGCTGTCTAAAACGGGGCGGGGGGGGGGGACAGGCACGAAGGGCTGGCTGACACCCGTTAATGCCTGTTGCTCACACCCCACCTGAGGGGCTACGGGAGTGCCCCATGGTTGGTTTCCTCTTTTCCCTGGTGGATCTGAGTAGAGCTTGGGGCAGGATGCTGGTACGACTACCATCCTTCCCAAGTGGGGGGACGGTAGTGTGACTGTATGTCATCTCAACTTTCTTTCTTCCCACCTGGTGCCCTAGTCTCTGGACAGGGCTGCCACTACAAGCGCCAGAAACAGGACTAACTGGTGAGCACGACACTAACTATATTGTCACACCTGTGTCAGGATCCCCAGGGGCTGACAGTGACCGCAGCTGTACGGCCTGTGCTCAGTGAGCCCACTGGTCCTGCACTGTGTGACCGTCCCCTCTGGGTGGAGTGGACAGAGGGGACGCACATGCTAGACAGGTATCGCTGCTTGCCGTCTAGACCAGCACAGGTGCCAAAGCTAACGTCCCTTCCAAAGGTGGAAACGTTTGGTATCAATGGAGAAAATGGGGAATAGTAGCTGCAGGTAAAGGAATGAGTAAATGGGTTATGTCCTGAGGGAAATCGAGTATTACATTAGCACTCAGAGGAGGTGTGAGCAAGAGATGAGACTGTCTCTAGCTCAGTTATAGCGATGCCTGAAAGGGGGAAGCCGTGTACAGCTGAGACCACCTCTGCTTTTGGAATCTGACAAGATCGAATGGAGCCTGCAAACCCGAGTGGCCTCAGCCTGGGAGACATTTTCATACTGAACAGATGGACTGAACTGATTGTTAATGGTGGAATGGGAGAGTCCAGTTTGCATCCTAATTTTTAGCTGAATCCTATCAACTCTTATATTTCTATATTCTCTCAATCTAATGTGCCAACATCTTTTAACTATTAAAATCGTTTTCCCATAAGGGATCTGTAGACAAAGCCCGGGGCATAGCCTGAGCTATAATAAGAAGTATTTGGTCTATGTCCCTGCTTCCTGGTACAAATCTCCCAAAATCCTTGTGATCTCCTTACTGACAAGAGTGTCTGTGGGATGCCAATGAGATGACTCTTGGCTGAGGGGCCCGGGACAGCTTCAGGATGGGGCTGGTCACCAGAAAGACCAAGCTATGATTAGAGGGTCGGAACTTCAGCCTCATCCAACCTCTGGGGAGAGGGGCTGGAGGTTGAGTTCAATCCCCAGTGGCCAGTGATTTAATCAATCACACCTACAGTGAACCTTCCATAAAACCTTTCACAACGGGGTTCAGAAAGCTTCTGAATTGGTGAACACATAACATGATGGGGGAGGAGAGTGCTGCAAGTTCCAACCCCACAGTGACAGAGGCTCCTGCGCTGGGGACCCTTCCAGACCTCGCCCTGCGGACCTCCTCATCTGGTGCTCACTTGTATCCTTTATAACCAACTGTAACATAAGCTTAGCATCTTCCTGAGTTCTGAGTTGTTCTAGCAAATTATCAAACTTGAAAGGGGGGATCCCCACTTAGTACCCACATCAGACAGAAGTGCAGGTGACATGGGGACCTGAAACTTGTGACTTGCGTCCTAAGTGAGGGCAGTGAGGGCAGCTGTGGGACGAAGCCCGTAACCTGTGGGGGCTGATGCTATTATAACTCCAGGTAGTGGCAGGATTCCCTGATTGGGGGACACCCAGGTGGTGTCCGAGCATCAGAGAATTGGTTGGGTGAAGGATAAAAGCCCTCATCGTCCCACACAGAGAAATGGAGAGTAAGAGTAAGCAAGTGAACCTCTACCTTATCTCATCCCAGAGACAGAAGATCAGCAAATATAAGCATTTATATCAGGTCCTCGGGTCTGCTACCTGCTGCTCATGGTCCAGACTTTGAATGGAACTGCGAATAAACCTGAATACTGGGACAGTGTTTGTTTTTTAGTCCTTTGTGGTGATTCAATAAAAAAATGATGTTAGATCTGCTCCCCAGAAATTACTACCATGCACAAGGAAATACAAATATTAACATAACACATCAGGGCACACATAGGGGGTTCTAATCCTAGTAGGAGACAGAGGCAGGGAGAAGATGTTTTGAGTAATCGTCTCACCATCCTACAAAGCCACTCCACTTATTTGCAAGTACAAACTGGAGCAGACAAAATTTGGACCCCAGAACCGATTATCAAGAGATTAAGTTGAACGATGTCATTTATTAGTCCCTGTTCTCCCAGCCAAACCTGAGTGCCTACAAAGTACCAGAGAAAGTTCTAGTCTCAGATCTTTGCTACAAGAATTGAAATTAGTCATTCTTTTTCCATCCCACAACCCAAGGACCTGAAGTCTCTTCCTACATTAGGAAAATTCCACACGTAGAGTCTTGGTGGGAGGCAGAGACCACGTCACTCCATAAAAGAGGGAAACCCACTGTCCCTAACACTCTTGAGCTGGACACGGCATGAGGCTCCCCCATCAGGTGACCACATGCCAGACTCTGACTCAGGATGTGGTGACACAGAGGCTGGAACCGTGCAGAACGCATTTGGCAGTAACAACACCAGCTGCCAGGAGCTGCAGTGACAGCAGTCATGGCCGCAGGGTCCGGTGTCCACATGGATGTCAGTGGTGTGAGCAGTGACACGTGTGCCAGCAGCAGGGGCCGTGGTTCCCACGTGGGACCCGACCTAGGGGACTGTGGGTCAGTTCCTGGTGTGTGGGCTCGAGTGTGTTCTGTGGCCTCCCCACAATAGTGTTAGACCCCAATATCATAAATAGACAATAGATAGATGATAGATGGATGGATAGGTAGGTAGATAGATAGATAGGTAGATAGATAGATAGATAAACTACTTTGTATCTAAACTAGGAAAAAATTTGGATTCCATTCTTTACTCCCAGAAATCAATCTGGGGGATAGTTTCAGGAGTGAGCATTCAGAGATTATACTGACCTGTGACCCACTCCTAAATCTCCCACCTGACTCTGACCCATGGTAGAGAGAACGACATGTAACTCCCAACATCACGTCTCATAATTGACAATATATGTCCTCCCCTTTCTGAGGAAAAACACCTTTAAAATGTTATTTAAGACCATTTCCGACCCTGACCTCAGAGCCCCATCACTGACCTCAGAGGTTCCCACGCTGGCTGAGCCCCAGGGAGCTGGTGGGCTTGTTACAGACACTCAGGCCTCTGCCAGACCCACCGTCTCAGAGAACGGGACACAAGCCCAGGAGTCGCTTCTGTAACAAGCCCTGCAGGTGAGGCTGACGCACAGCCCTGTGGGAATCCTGGTGACGCTCTTGCTACTAAAAGTGTGATCTGAAGACCAGCAGCAGCTCCAACCTCCTTATAAATCCAGAGTCTCTGCTCTGCTCCAGACTTTCTGAGTCTTAACAAGATGTCCAGGTGATTCCTGTGCCCAGGGAAGTTTGGGACTCCCTGGTCTACGTGCCTTATCAACATGGGTCAGAACTGTGCTGTCTGCTCAGGTGTGTGGTCTGATCAGATCACAGCACTGGGGTCCAGGGTTCAGTCCTGTTCCTTTCTCTTCTACAGCCATCACTCCCTTGGTGACCTCATCTGTGCTCAAGTCTTTAAATATCATTTATATGTGTCACCTCCCAAGTCTGTTTCTCCACGTGACATTTCTGCTAATCTCCTGAGCCATCTGTCCAACTGCCAGTCCGATGACCTCACTTGTATTTCTAACAGACATCTCATCTCCAATATCTCTTAAAATCAATGTCTGTGATGCCCCCCGCCCCTCAGATATGCTCCTTCCAGACCCTTCGCCATCTATGCTGACAGCACCTCCATCTTTCTACCTGTATCCTCTGAGATGTTGGGTGTCCCTGACTCTCACCCCCAGACAGACCCATTAGGAAACGCTGTAATGTCCACCTTCAGGACGTACCCAGAACCCCACTCCCACTGTTCCCACCGCTCACCCCCACTGGCAGCACGTACAGCCCAGAACCCTGCAGATTCCTCCGGCTTCCCTCCCCCAGGTCTGTCCTCAGACCCGCAGCCCCAGCCGTCCTCGGAAAGGAGGTCACACCATGTCCCCTTCTGCTCCTAACTGTCCTGTACCTCCCACCTCACTCAGAGCACAGGACACTGCCGTCTACCACCCTCCCGGCCACGTGGTCGGGCCGCACCTGTCTCTTCTCCATCACTCTCTGCTGCAGCCACACCGGCCTCCCTGCTCTTCCCAGAAACCAGACACACTCCTGCCCCAGGGCACTCCCACTGCAGGTTCCCTGCCTGGAAAAAACGTGCTCAGACGTCCTCGTGGGTAATTCCTCGTGTCCTTCACATCTTCCCTCAGGGCAGCTTCCCAGGGAGGTCCCCTGAGCACCCCAATTTAAACAGCCGTCTTCCCTGGCCCCACACCCCACACCCTGGTCCCCTTCCCACTGCATTTTCCCGGAACACTTACCTCCCTCTAACATACACACCCTCCTCGCTTACTGTGCTATAGGATATAGTCTGTCTCTTCCCACTGGAACAGACGCTCCCCAAGGGCAGCCATTTTTCTGACTTTACATCAGTGATGTTTCCCAGATGCAGACACTGTCACACATCTGGGACACGGCCAATGTCAGTGAGTGATCAGTGACAGCGCCTCCCTGTTCTAGAGACAGTGTCTTTATTAATGTAGCCTCGGGTCAAATGCTGTTGTGTGGCAGCTACAGCACCAAGTCCCCTCACACTGGCATCAGGGCCACCTCCCCTTTTCTCTCAGGTGCTGCTCTCCTCCCCTCCCCCCTTCTTTCTCCCACACCTGCCCTCCTGAACACCACAGCACAGTTATATTTCCCTCTTCAGGAAACAGTGAGCCCCAACTTATGGGTCCTATTATTCTCCAACCAAATACAAATCTAAAGCAGACTCTGCTTCATAAACCCCTGAATTTGGACTGGAGCCAGCACTAGAGCTCAGGGCAGGGAGAGAGGGCGGCGAGCAGAGCAGAATTCCAGCAGGAACTTGCCTAAGATGAGAAATTACGGGATCCCTCCTCTGCTCATTCCAGAATCTGGTTCCTCTGATAGTTTGAGAAAAGATGGAAAGAACCATCAAGCCCTAGAAGGAGGCAAGAGCCGGATGAGTCTGAAAATTCATCTCTCAATCCAGACTCCTGTGTGCAGGGTCCCCCTGGTCTTGTGGGGACAATGACAGGCAAAACACCTCCTGCTGCTGACAGACAGGGGACACCCAGCGGAAAATGAGACCAGGACTAGTAACAAGAACAAACACAGTCATATTCCTCTGTGGAAACAACAATGAACACCCAAAGGATGGGGGCCGAGGGTCGGGCCAGGCCTGAGCCTGGTGACCCGGCCACACGAAGCCGTCACTGACAAGACCAGACCTGGGTGATGTCCTAGTCCCTGTGATCACAGGTCCTGGTGGGACGAGGTCCTACTGAAGGGACGAGGACAAAGGGGCAGAGAGGTGACCCCGCCGAGGAGTGACCACGTCAGAGCCCACGATGCACTGAGCCCCGACTGGGCTCGGGCCGCGTCCACGCTCGGTCCTCACAGCCTCTCCTGTCTCCACCTGCGACAGACTCAGCACAGCAAACACACGGATTCTGGAAGGTTCTCAGGTCTTCCATTTACTTCCTCTCAAACTTTAGGATTTTCTCCTTCATAAATGAACCCATCAACCCGTCATAGCAAGAATTGAAAAAACAAATTCACGTCCACATTCTTATTTTACCAGGAAGTAATAAGTTACCACTCAGCGTAACATGAAGTAAAGGCGGGGATGCAAACAGCCTCTGCGGGAACAGGACAGGGGATCAGGGAAGAGACTGGTCAGTGTGGGGAGGGGGCGTGGAGGGCAGGGGGCAGGCAGTCTCCCAGCTCCTCACATGGTGCGAGAGGAACGCAGACACATTCAGATGCCCTTTGCGGAAAGAGAGCTCAGAGGGTCCTGTGTCACAAAGTGGGGGCAGGAACAAATCTTGCATCACTCAGTCCCCGCTAGGCAGCTGTCTCATGCTGTAGAAGAAAAAAATCACAAACAAATTCAGGTTAGTGGCTGTAAGTGGTGACATGCTCAAAAGACCACCACATGCTCAAACTGTCCCTAAGAATCCCCAGTCCCCAGTCCTGTCCCTTCTGCACCCCCTCCCCACTTCAGCCCTCCAGGTCTCACCTCTAGAAGCCGTGAGAGACACATCAGAGCCCTGGGCACTGTCACCGCCTGGGGGAGAACAAAACAGGATGTGGTCAGAGCTCACAGCAGATGTGGCTAAAGGAGGAATTATGGGGGTGGGGGAGCTCCCCCAAGGGCTTCCATCTACACTCTCCCACGAGCGTCAGGGATCACCCCCCTCCATACTCACCTGCAGCCTGAACGTCTCTCTCTTCATTTCCACCTCTGGGAAGAAACCATCACATGAGAAGCCAGGAAGGAGGCAGGACCATGAGGTCCTAGAAGAACCCTCTAGTCCTGGACCCCAGAGAAGTTTCCAGAACTGTGACTACAGACCCACAGCAGGATCAGGAAACCTGAGGAAAGTACATGTGTGGGGACTGGACCAACCATCTTCTTGGAGGTCTGTCGTCAGCAGGGACCTTCTGCTCTGACCTGTGACTGTGGTGGTCGCACAGCAGCCTAACCGTTTGTCCCCTCCTGCTTTTCCCTAAGAAAGGAAGGATTGTGGAAATGTGCCTCTTTGGGATTAGAGTTTTATGACTCGTGTCTCTCCACCTGGTCTCCAGAAAGAAGGGTTCGCAGTCAAAGACGAGTAAGATTCCTTACAGAAGGAACAACTCAAACCAGACGAAGGAACAACTCAAGCCAGATGGGACCCGTTGAGACCCCTGATGAGCTGCTGTAAAATAAATGGAAAGGAGCCTTGTCTCCCTTCCCTCTTGCTTGAGAAAAGCAGCTGCTGACTCTTGCTGCTCCCTCTCATCTAATTGTGAGAGAGGTCCATTAGAGCGATAAGATCTCGCTCTTACTGCTCAGCTCATGGAATGGCTCATCACCAGAGACTGTCTCCCCCCCCCCCGGAGGTGCATACCACACGTTAGATATCATGGGACTATATGCTTCGGTTGCTGTGGGACCTAAAACTGGGCTCAAAAAGTATTTTTTTAATTTTGCAAGAGTTTCACAGGCCGTGCTTAAAATCACGTGATTCCTTTGTTTGTAATCAATAAATACCCCAGTAGACCTTATTCATTGCTCCAGTTTCTTGAGGCTGCGAGTCCCTTGGTCCTCTGTGATTTAACTGTATTTGAGTCTCTGTCTCTTTATTACAGTTTAACCCTCACCACCTCCCTCATCTTCCCACGGCTTGTGTTGTGCAGGTCACAACATGTGACTACTGAGAATAAGGTCCCCATCACTGGTTCATCAAGGTGATAAATCTGTATCTCATTTTCACACGAGCATTAATAAAGAGTAAATATTAATAGGGCCCCAGACAGGGAAAGCACACGTGTGTGGATGGTCCTTCCCACTAATGAGGCAGGACACACGTCTACCTGGAGCTTGAAACCCCCCAGTGGGACAAGACACCTCAGTCCCCGCCCCTTCCCTACCTGAGCGCTACCTCCACCTCCACAGCACAGCTCCAAGGAGGACCAGCCCAGCAAAGACGCCCACCACGACAGTGGGGATGGTGGCCTGAGGCCGCAGCGGCTCTGGAAGGGAAGGGAAGGTGAGGGCCCTGACCCCAGGCCTCAGCCCCGACCTGAAGTCCTCCAGACGCCCCTGCTTTCCCTGAGAAGAGGCTCTGTGCCCACGGCCCCCTCCGTACCCCATCTCAGGGTCAGGGGCTCGGGCAGCCCCTCGTGCTGCACATGGCACGTGTATCTCTGCTCCTCTCCAGAAGGCACCCCCACAGCTGCCCACTTCTGGAAGGTCCCGTCCCCCGCAGGCCTGGTCTCCACGAGCTCCGTGTCCTGGGTCAGGTCCTCCCCATCGCGCTGCCAGGTCAGGGTGATCTCCGCAGGGTAGAAGCCCAGCGCCCAGCACTTCAGGGTGACATCACGGTCAGAGGTGCGGTGGTGGGTCACGTGTGTCTTTGGAGGGTCTGAGGAGAAGGGTCAGAAAATTCAGGACCTTTGCATCCCTCATCGGACACTCCAGCAGTGGTCATGTGACCATCCTGAGACTGGTCAGGACAACTGGGGTGGGGGAAGGAAACACAAAACCCACACACCAGACTGGACATAGGCATTCAGGATAATCTCCATTCTTTAGAAAGTTCTAGAGTCAGGTGGAGACAGCCCAAGGCAGAGATAGGTCTCTGATGGAGAGAAAAGGGATTCCTGGTCCTGAGCTGGGTGGAAGCCAAATGACTCAGAAAAGTTGGGGTCAGAGGTCACTCACACTAGGTGTGGGGCAGAGAACAAGGCCTGAGAAAGTCCCCCAGGGTTCCCAGAGCAGCTGCCAGAGTCACAGGGAACCGCTGATGCTATTTCTGAGATGGTTCCCCCCCCAGCACCCCCAGAGAAACTGCACCCCTAACTGTCCCTGAGAGAAGGTGGGCCCTTTGGGTCACTCTCTGGTACCGGATCTGAAAACCCAGGCGGACTCCATCTCCCGTGGTCGGGGAGGGGGGTCCTGGTGTTGATCCCATTTCCTCCTCTCCTTGTAGGAGCCCCGCGGCCCCTCTTACCTGCGCGCAGCAGCGTCTCCTTCCCCTTCTCCAGGTATTTGCCGAGCCACTCCACGCACATGCCTTCAAAGTAGCCCTTGACGCGATCCTTCACAGCAAGCGTCTCCCACCTGCGCCAGGTGATCTGAGCCGCCGTGTCCTCCACGGTCCAGGAGCGCAGGTCCTCGTTCAGGACGAGATAATCGACGCCGTCGTAGGCGACCTGCCCGTACCCGCGGAGGAGGCGCCCGTCAGGCCCCACGTCGCAGCCAAACCTCACCTGGATGGTGTGAGACCCTGACCCCCGCCCCAGTCCCACGCAGTTAACCCCGCTCTTCCGACAGCCCCGCCCTTTTAACCTGCCGCGATCAGCCCCGCCCCTTTAATCTCGCCCCGCGGGCAGCCCCGGCCCCGCCCACCCGGCAGTGATGGAGCCCGAACTGAAAATGAAACTGGGTTAAAGTCCCCGCGGGCTCTTCCCGGGTGGAGGGGCCGGGAGGGTCCCGCAGCCTCAGGGTGAAGCTCGGACCCGGAGACTCGGGGAGACTCCGGCCCGTCCGTGGGGTTGAGGATAGTGACCGCGACCCATGCCCGCGTCGCTCACCGGCCTCGCTCTGGTCGTAGTAGCGGAGCGGGGTCTGCAGGGACTCGCGCAAAATCTGTTGGGAGAGCTTGGCGTGCAGTGTCTGCCGATCCCAGTACGCCGGCATCACCTGCTCCACCCACGGCCCCTCCATCCAAGGCGCGAGCGGCTCCACCCTCGGACTCTCGGTGTCGCTGTCGAACCGCACGAACTGCGTGTCGTCCACGTAGCCGACGGCGACAAAACGGGGCTCCCCGTGGCCGGGCCGGGACCAGGAGGTGCCGAAATACGTCAGGGAGTGGGAGCCTGGGGACAAGGAGGGGCTGAGACCCAGGCGACCCTCCTCCCGGCGCGGGTCCCGGGTCCGAGGCCGATATGCCCGGAGGGGGCAAGGGAGCCCGGGAGACAGAAAAGGGGAGGGCGTGGGAGACCCGGGGTCAGGACAGGGAGTGGCCCGGGGATCTGGGGTCTGGGCCGGGGCGGTGGGGACACATCTTCCCCGGGGCCCTGCGTCCCCACCCGGCGGTCCCCTCGCTTTCCCCCCGCGGAGACCGTTCCCTCCCGGCCCCGCACTTACCCGCCCGGGTCCCCGACAGGCCCAGGGCCCCCGAGAGCAGCAGGAGGAGGGTTCCAGGGCCCATGACCCGCAGCCTCCGGCTCTGGGGACACTGTGTGCGGGCGCGTCCGTGGACACTTTATAACCGGAAAGGCGGTGACCCTGATTGGCTTCTCTAGAAACCGGACACCCAATAGGAGTGAGAACTGGGGTCGCGTCAGGAGTTTCCAGACTGAGGACTCGACACAGGTTGTGAGAAGGAGAAGTGAAACCGCGAGGAAGTGAGGACTCCCCAACACTGAGCTTCCCCGCCCCAGACTCCGCCCTCACGGGACCTGGGACTCTGCCCTGACCTTTCCTCTTGCTCTGAGCACTCTGTGTCAGGCTGTTTCCCTGAGTCCTGGCCCAGGAGCTGTCTGAGGAAACCCGGCTGGGCTCAACCCCTTTTCCTCCTCTTCTCTTCCCGAATCCCTTTCCCTTAAATGGACTCCCTGCCTCCCACTCCTTTACCTCTCCCCCTGGACTCTTGTAGAAAACTCATTCCCAAGTAACTTGATGCAAGAGAGTGAGCCCGCCTTGGGAATAGATTAAGGAGAGGGATTTTCTCTTTAATTCCTTTCGAAATTGTGCCTGAAAACACCAGCTAGAGATTCTCAGAGACCAGTCTCCTTGTTGTTTGTTAACTATAGTGGGTAACAATCTTGGAAACCCCTGACCACCAGGAAGCTAATCTGTAAAATCATGATTTGGGACCCTTGGTACAGATATGTGTGTAAACAGCACTGCAGTCAGACTCTCAAAGCTCCTAAATCTCACTTTCCCAGACCGAACACCTGTGACTCCGGATGTTTCTATTGTAAAGTGATCTTCATTCCACAGCCCTGAGTTTGTCTGTTGAGTCCCCGCATCCTCAATACAAAGAAGCACGTGGAAGCAGTTTGTTACTGTGTATTTCCACCTCGACCATGTACAACCTCAAAGCTGCAAGTGTTCAGTGCAGTTAAAATGTTCTTGTATCACCTATTTTTATGAATAATTCACATCTAAACTGTGTATATTTTATCGGGTCACTTATTATTTTTAAACTAATTAGCATAAGGAGGCGATTAGTTTTTAGGCAGCTCCACAGAACACCCCGCTGGGCCCTAGATAATTTATTAAAGATCTATAAAACAGCATATTTCAATCTGAGAGTTCCACTGCTTTAGAATTCTTTACCTCTGCCTCTTTCCCTCCCCCTGCTTCTCCAGCCCTTCTCTGTCTCTCTCACCCCTCAGGCCCTCTTCCCCTCTTAGTCCCCACCACCCTCTCCTGATTGTGGCACTAGTGCCACCTCTTCACCTGCCAGCCAAGGACTGTTCTCCCCACAGGGATCAGCGATCCTGCTAACGTGAGTCAGGGTGTGTCATTTCTTCACTGAAAACACTTCAATGGCTCCGTCTCACTCTGGGAAGCTTCTGGAATGTCAGGCACATGAGCAGAGGGGCTTTGAGCTGTTTAGGTCAAAGTTGTATCCCAGGCATATGAAGCCTGATAGATAGTGGGCATTAAATTATTTGTTGTTGAATGAATGAATGAATGCTAGTATTAAAATTTATATCACTTAAAATCTTAACCTGAAAAATACAAAAAAAATTAGAGAATATTTTATTACAAACCAGTGTGCATATCAGTTCCTAAATTCATTCCAGTGGGAAAAATGCTGTGTGCTTATTTGTTGCACAGTTGAACCTGTATATCAGTTTTCTATTGCTGCATAACATGTTACCACAATGTAATGGCTCAAAACAACACCCACTTATTTGCTCACAGTTCCTTAGTCAGAAATCCAGGCCCAATACGGATGGGTTCTCTACTCAGGATGTCACAAAGCTGTGTGCTCATCCTGAGCTCAGGATCTTCCTCCAAGCTTACATAGAGATTGTTAGCAGAATTCAAGTTTTTCCAGTTGTAAGTCTGAGGTCCCTGTTTACTTGACAACTGTCAAGCAAGAGGGGGTGCTGCTCCAAACCTTAGTGTCCACCAGCAGTCTTTGCCATGTAGCCCTCCATTTTTAAAACCGCAAGTAGAGAAAATGCATCACATTGAGTCCCTGTCACTTGTAATCTTTGCTCAGGCGAAACCCCAATCAGTACTCACCTGATTAGGACAGTCCCCGTGGATAGTCCCCAGGTCTGGAGGTCAGCTGATCTGAGACCTTAGTTACATCTGCATAATCCCTTCCCAGCACTGATATTAATGTTTGATTTAATAACTGGGGGGAAGTGAATATCCAGGGTGGTTATTAGGGACCATCACAGAATCAGCCTAGGGTGGCCTGTTCTTCCCTTTGTGTTTATTTGGGTCATAGTTGGAAATGAAATTCAAGTAAATAGATTGTAGTGAGTGGTAATAAAATACATCCTATCTATTAACCATGGCAATTCTTAAATTTTGAAACCAAATCATATGTTGTTGTTTTTTAATTGGGGCAGGGGAACAGAACTTTATTGGGGAACAGTGTGTACTTCCAGGACTTTCTTCCAAGTCAAGTTGTTGTCCTTTCAATCTTAGTTGTGGATGGTGCCGTTCAGCCTCAAGTTGTGGAGCACGCAGCTCAGCTCCAGGTCCAGTTGCCATTGCTGGTTGCAGGGAGCACAGCCCACCATCCCTTGCCGGAGTTGAACCAGCAACCTTGTGGTTGAGAGGAAGGGCTCCAACCAGCTGAGCCATCTGGGAGCTCAGCGGCAGCTCAGCTCAAGGTGCTGTGTTCAATCTTAGTTGCAGGGGGCGCTGCCCACCATCCCTTGCGGGACTCGAGGAATTGAACTGACAACCTTGTGGTTGAGAGCCCCCTGGCCCATGTGGGAATGGAACTGGCAGCCTTTGGAGTTAGGAGCATGGAGCTCTAACCACCTGAGCCACCAGGCTGGCCCCAAATCATATGTTTACTATCTTATAATTTTTAGAGCAAATGAAAAAGTATAGTAATCCATTCTGTCTTTGGACAATGTATTAGTCATGTACTGCAGCATAGCAAATTATCCAAAACTTAGCAGCTCACAACAACAAATGTGTATTTCTCCCACACTTTCCCAGGGACAGGAATGCTGGAGAGGTTTCCCTGAGCGCTTCTGGCTCAGGCCTCTCTCAAGGTTGCAGTCAAGTTGTCAGCCAGGGCTGCCTCATCTGAAGGCTTGACTGGGGCTGGAGGACTCGCATGAAACACGGCTCACTCATGGGGCTGTTGGAAGGGGCCTCATTTGCTTCCTGGCTGGTCCCAGGAGGCCTCAGTTCCTAGCAATGGGGACGTTTCCATAAGGTGGCTAATGACTAGGTAGCTTCTTCCCTAAGTGCAAGTGATAGGAGAGAGAGAGAGAGAGAGAGCAACCAAGATGGAAGCTGCAGTGAGTTTTATGTCCTAGACTCAGAGTCACACACCATTACATCAGCCTGATGAGAAGTGAGTCATTAAGTGCAGCCCACACTCAAGAGGAGGGAATTCCTCCACCTCTGGAAGGGAGGAGTGTCAGAGTATTTACATATGAAAATAAAAATTACAATAAAATGTTGTTTCAGGATTTTATAAATCAAATCCTTCTTTAATCTGATTATTTTCTTTAATGCCTTAAATTTCACTCTTAGAATGTAGCGATTAAAAGTTTAAGACAGAGAAAGGAGATACAACAATATTTGTAAGTTTTTATTGCAGATGTCTTTAATAACCATGTTTCCTACAATAACTGGCAATAAAGTTGAGAACATACAGTAGCTGATCACACAGTTTAAAGACTGAGCACCATAACATTAATGCCTTTACAATAACTGTCTTTGCTTTTTCTTAGAATTTTCAAATTTAGTTCGGTTAAGAATGTCAAAAATATTGGCTAAAATGACAATCTCTTACTCAACATCATCTTCAAAAGTATTTGCCTAATGAAGTCACTTTTCAAAATGTTTGAAAAATGTGAATCTCATGCCTCAGTCTACACACCTCGCTTGGCATCCTGACAACAATTGTGTTGTGATGCAGTGGGCAGCGATGGTTAATGCCAATCTAGGGACAAAGTGTTCCAAAGCTGGCTGTCCGGTTGGCATCCTAGAAGAAATGTCACATCTTTCACTGTGTTTTTGAATGAGATTTGATAGAAGTGATTTGGACACGAACGCGATTCAAAAAAGCACTGTTGATATGTGCCGCTGAAGTTTGTGTTGAAGCAGCTCTGTTGTGTCTTCATTCACACTCTCTATTCTATCAATGGATTCCCCTTTCTAGCATTTTTCATTTTAACTTATACTGATCAATGATATGCATTTCTGCTTCTGTAAAAGTTAATTCAGTTGTATGTGAGGTTAAATGTAACACACCAAATCCTTCACAGGTAGAATCCCCTTGCACGTCACATTGAACACTGTACCCCAGAAAATCTATAGAGATGCCAGTGATCACATGACCTATTTCTAGCCAGTGCTGTTTCCTGTGACACCCCGGCCCTCTCTCTGCCATGGCTCATAACAATTGGCTGTGGCTTGTTCCAAGGTGGGTGGTTCTTTCTAAGGATCATTGCAATAAACTTTGGTATTTTCTTTTATATTTCCTTATTAAAAAAATTAACCTGGAATGGTCACAGTTTGAAAAATGTCAGTTTATGGATTATGATCAAGTAAATACCTGGGCACACACCACTGCTGTCAGAAATGGAACCTGTGAAAAAGCCACTGTGGTTGCGTCCCCAATGCCGTCCCCCACATGTAACCTCTCTCTTGAGTCTTGTGTTCACTATTCCCTGGAAATTCTCTGAGGATTTTACAATACGTATATATATCCCCATTATATATTACTTACTTTTGACCATTTTTGAACTTCCTGTCCAGTGAACTCGTACTGCATGGACTCTTCTGAGACTGAGGGTTACATAGAAGAGTTACCCCTCATGTGTGAGTGTGTCCTTCATTCATTTTTACTGCTGAAGTCTCACATTTTATGATTATACAACACTTTTTCACCCTGTTGATGCATAAGTGGTTATCCCAGTTGCTGTAAACGTGAGTGTGCTTGTCCCCTGGGCACAAGGCAAGGAATTCCCCGGAGAGGACGGTCAGGAGGGATGGGTGGGTACAGGGGTGTGAGCTTTCCTCACAGTAGATAAGATGATGTGCATTTGGTTTCTGAAGTGGTTGTGTCAAGTTAAACTTTTACCAGGAGTGTGTAAGACTTCATGTTGCTGATATGTCTGTTCTGAAAATAAACCAAACTCAGCTTAAGTAGAGGAATTAAGAACTGGAGGTCAGTTCCTTGGTTGCAGAATCACACAGGCATTTTCTTTTCAAGCTATTAATCACTTCCTTTACGTTTATTCCATATACCTTGTCATTATAATTACCAGAGACAGAGTTCAAAACACTGGTTATAAGGATGTTCGAGGAATTTAGTGAGAACTTGAACTGAGAGACAGCAAGCATTAAAAAATACATAGAAACCATAAAAAAGAATTAGTCAAAAGTGAAGAATACAATAATTGAAATGAAGAAGGCACTAGACGAATCACCAGCAGACTAGATGAAGCAGAGGATCAGATCAGCGATTTGGACCGACAAGGTAGCAGAAAATACCCAATCGGAACAGCAAAAGCAAAAAAGAATAGAAAATAATGAGGATAGTGTAAGAGACTCTGGGACAACATCAAGCATAACAACATTTGCTTCATAGGGGGACGAGAAGGAGAAGAGAGAAAGCAAGGGATTGAGAACCTATTTGAAGAAATAATGACTGAAACTTTCCTAAGTTGGCAAAGGACATAGACATACGAGCCCAGGAAGTGCAGAGAGTCCCAAACAAGATGAACCCAAACAGGCCCACACGAAGACACATCCTAATTAGAATGGCAAAGTTTAAAGACAAAGAGAGAATCCTAAAAGCACCAAGAGAAAGACAACTAGTAACTTACAAGGGAGCTCCCGTAAGATTGTCAATTGATTTCTCAACAGAAACTTTGCAGGCAAGAAGGGATTGGCAGGAAATATTCACAGTGGTGAAAAGTAAGGATTCACTACCAAGACTACTCTTCCCAGCAAGGCTATTATTTAAAATTGAAGGACAGATAAAAAGCTTTCCGGAGAAAAAAAAGCTTAAAAAGTTCACCACCTCCAAACCAGTATTACAAGGAATGTTAGAGGGATTTCTTTAACACACACACACACACACACACACACACACACACACAAACACACAAATCACAAATGTGAATAATAAAATGGCAATAACTACATATCTATCAACAATTACTTTCAATGTAAATGGCTTAAATGCTTCAATCAAAAACAGGGTGGCTGAATGGGTAAGAAAACTAAATGTTTACATATGCTGCCTACAAGAGACTCACTTCAGATTGAAAGACACACACATACTGAAAGTAAAGGGATGGAAAAAGATTATTTCATTTAAGAAAAAATAAAAAAGCCATGAGTAGGTCATATATATGTACAAAGGAATATTGCTTGGTGTGGGGACAGAGCCAGGAGTGTAGTTTCCAGGCTCTCGGCCTCATGTGGAAAGGTGCTGGCTTGGGTAGTAAATGGCCATCAACTGTGATTGGATGGCCATCAGCTGTGGCTAGTTGGCCGTCGGCTGTAACCAGTGAGCCATTGGCCACTGTCATGCGGGACAGCCTACAGGGTCTCTGGTCCCGCTCCCCACATAAGAACGCAGGATATGGCTAGGCCAAAAAGGAACACCCACGGAGCCATAAGTAGGGGAGTCATATCTCTATACTCTCACTGGCGGCTGGGTTGGAGAAACAGGAACCAGGAGCAACACAATTCTCAACTCTCACTGCACCACTTGCAGGCTCAACCACCACCTTCTTGCTAGCTCCCCCTTTTTCTGCTAGCCTAGCCACGGCAGTTATATTCATGGCTAATGGCTCACTGGTTACAGCTGACGGCCGACTAGCCACAGCTGATGGCCATTTGATCACAGTCGATGGCCATTTACTACCTGAGCCAGCACCTTTCCATGTGAGGCCGAGAGCCTGGAAACTGCTTTTTGGGGCTCTGTCCACACAGCCACTAATATAAGTGCTGTGGCTACGCTAGCAGAAAAATGGGGGCTAGCAAGAAGATGGTGGCTGGCAAGAGCGGACTGCAGTTATCACGGCGGATTGCAGCTAGCAGGGGTTGGTCGGTTAGCAGACAGAGATGTGGACGGCAGGTTGCAGATAGTGTGGCTCCTGTTTCCTGTGTCTCCAACCCAGCCACCAGCGAGACTATAGTGGTATGACTCCCCTATCTAGGGCTCCGTGGGTGTTCCTTTTTGGCCTCACCATGTCCTGCGTTCTTATGTGGGGAGTGGGACCAGAGACCCCACCTGGCATCCTGCATGACACTTGGCCATGGAAGGGAATGGGTGCTTATCATCTGCAGTGGCATGAATGGACCTGGAGGATATTTTGCCAAGTGGACTATGTCAGACAGAGAAAGACAGATGCAATGTATTTCATTTATATGTAGAATCTAAAGAACACAATAAACAAACAAAACAAAAACACACTCATAGATACAAAGAATATTTTAATGATTGCCAGATAGAAGGGTTGTTGAGGGGGTTGGTGAAAAATGGAAAGGAATTTAGAAGTACAAATTGGTTGTTACAAAGAAGTCAAGGGAATGTAGGGTATAGCATAAGGAATATAGTCAATAATGTTGTAATAACTATGTATGGTGTTAGATGGGTATTAGATTTATCAGGGTGAAAGATGGGAGGGAGATTGGCGAACAGGGTGAAAAAGGTGAAGGGATTAAGAAGTACAAATTGGTTGTTAAAAAATAGTCATGGGGATGTAAAGTAAGGCATAGGGAATATAGTCAATAATATGGTAGTAAGTCTGTCTAGTGCCAGGGGCATCCTAGACCAATCGGGGGGATCACTTCATAAATTATACAAATGTCTAACCACTATGCTGTACACCTGAAATTAATAGAAAATGATACTGAATATCAACTGTAATTAAAAATATTAAAAAGGGGGGAAGGTAAAGAAGAATAAGAGGTTCAAATTCTAGGTATAAAATAAGCAAGTCATGGGGATGTCGGCCAGCATGGGGAACACAGTCAGTAACGTTATGACAGTGCGGTACGGGGGCAGGCGGCTGCTGGGCTTATGATGATCCCTTCGATAGGTATATAAACATCGAGCAACTATGGTGTACACCTGAAACACATAATGTCCTATGTTAGCCATACTTTTTAATAAAAATCTTAAAAATTAAAGTAAAAATCAAATAATTTCAGATGTTAATCACATGTACAGAAACCTTCAGATCAACACCTAGATCAGTTTGATTAAATAACTGGGTACTACAGCCTAGACAAGTTGACACGTAAGGCTAGTCATCAAAGATAAGGTATGAAGATGAAGTCATTGTTCAGAGAATGAGACATTCAAAAGGAGAAAACAATAAAAATTTTAATTACTCCATAACCTCTAAGGGAACAGTTTCACTGCTCTGTGTTTGGCAATATGTGGGGGTAAAAGAAATAGAAAGCAAAGTTTATATCCTTAAAATTTTCATAAGGGACAATATCACTTCTTAGGTGGCCCTGTGTCCACCCCATTATGTCCATCAGGAGGAGCATGAATTCTGGTGGTTTCACATTAGAGATGTTAACACTGATTAGGGGGTTCGGGGGTGAACACCTTCTGTCCAACCACTATGAAGTTCCCCCATCCATTTTTCAACTAATTGTCACAGTAGCCATTGATCATTGCCCATAGTCATTATTTCATTAGGGCTACAAAGGACAATGTTTCTATCATTCCTTCTGAATTAATCAGTTGGAATTCTGTTAGAAAGAAAAGTGTTTTCCCATAAATAATTTGGACCTCCTGAAATAAATTTCTGACAGAGATAGGATAATGATTTGAATTTCCTATTTATTTATTTACTTACTTACTTATTTATTTATTTATTTATTTCTTAAAATGAGTTTGTGCCAAACGTGATCAAACATTTATTTTCCTAAATCAACTATAAAACAGACATATCATCAGTGAAGAGTTTAATGTATTTTCACAAAATTAACATACCCCTGTTACAGCTACACAGGTCAAGAAATAGAACATTACCAGCACAACAAAGACCAGATCCTCTCACACAGCTTACAGTCATTGCCTCTGTGGACCTGAGAAATTAAACAGTTATTTTACCAGCAAAAAAGAGTTTACTCAGGAATAGCAGAGAATTGCAACTTGGGATACCTGAGTTATGGCAAAACCATAGGCAAGTCTAAAGAACAAAGGAAAGTAACATTTATAGAGAAAAGGGGAAGTAGAGAGGAGCTGTTATAAACAAAAAATCCACTGGAGGAAACTGGGAGTTCAAACTGTAGTGGGTTTTCATTGGCTGGGTTGTGACAGTCTCTCATTGGCCGGGCTATTGCCAGGGGAGGAGGAAATCTTCCTCCTTCCAGATGGGGTAGTAGATTATAAGACATTTTCCTACTGGAGATGTCAGGCAGTTTCTTCCTGTTGGGGGCACCTTACTATGGTGTGAGCAACTATGGTGTACACCTGAAACACACAATGTTCTATGTTAGCCATACTTTTTAATAAAAATCTTAAAAATTAAATTAAAGTAAAAATCAAAGTGGTGGGGTGTGAGAGCTCCCCTTGTAGGCACTCCAGGCTCCAACCTTGGTTGAGGTCTCCGATTTTCATATCTCCTCTTCCTCCCCAAAGGTAACCACTAATCTTAGTTCTAGCAACCCAGATTATTTTTTCATATTTAAAAGTGTATGTAGATGGAACCATACATTATCTGTTCTTTTGTGTAACAATATTGCTTGTGAGATTCATCCATGTAATTGTGGGTAGCTGTATTTTGTTCATTTTTGTTACTGTGTAGCATTCCATTGTATGAACATATCTCAATTTATCCAATTTACTGTTGGTGAATTTTGGGGTTGTTTTCAGCTTATAAATAAAACTGCTTAGAACAATCTATGGTGCATGTATTTTCTTTTTGATAAACCCTAAAAGTGGAATCCACAAATATACAGAAGATGAATCTTTATCGTTGGTAGATAAGGACAAATCATTTTTCAAATCTATTGAACCAATTTACTCTTTCAACAGCAGGACTCAGTGGTTTCACATCCTTGCCAACACTTGACATTATAAGACTTTTTTTCGTTTAAAACACTATGGTTAGTGCACTAGTGGCTTCTAATTGTGAAAAACAAAATGGCTCCAAGGTCACCTGGTCTGTATGCTCAATGTGGGAACAAAACAATGTCATGGTGGATCAGCTCATGACACCATGTGCTCCTTGTAGACTTGCTCTGAAGTGACCAGACTGATTGAAACTTAGAGACAAGTTAAGGACTGAAGTTTTAACAAAATAAAGACTACTCCTTACTTTTCATGCACTGTACCACGGAAAGAGAGTTCCTTTGCTTCATGTTGAAGAAAGTCAAGGAAAACTAGTGTGGCCCAGGGTAGTGATAAGGAGCTGATAGAAATGACTAAAGATGTTACAATACATAGACTTGAACGTGCTGTGAATGCACCAGACAGAGCAAGTTCCCGTGGTGACATTTCTTCTGTGAAAGCCTGGGGGAAGAGGCGGGACTCAGGCAGAAGGCCTAGGATGGCAATAATAACTCAACACTGAAACAATCTCCAGGTTTGAGTGTGAGAATCTCCTGCACTCACTGAGCACAGTCGCTGTGTAGGGAAGTCCAGCTCAGCAGAGGGCTTAGTGCTGGCACTTCCTCTCAGTTCTCTCACACCTGTGCCAGGTATTTATGGCTGCTCTACCAAGGGACCGAGGGCACAGCATCATATCTGCTTTTCAACAGGTTCTGAGGTTGTAGGAAAGCCAATCAATCAGGGTTACTCAGTATGTACGTCTACAACAGGCACACCAGTGAACAGGTACCCTGTTCACCCCAAATTCCAAGGCATCCCAGGCAGCTGGACCATGGGGTTCCCTTCTTCTCCTTCTCTCTGGGGCCCTATGACTGACTGAGTCCAGGGCTGGTGAGCACGGAGACTGAAAAGACTGACAATGGAGATGGAGGACAAAGGAGGGACAGCCTGTTGGGTGCTTGGGCAAAGAGAGTGAGCCATCCCACCTCCCCCCAGAGCCCCTGGTCACCTGCCCTTCCCCACACCTTTCCACACCTTTCTGTCCTCCTCCCCTGGCTCTCCTTCTCTTTCCCCTACTTGCCTTGTCCTATTGTAAAGGAAAAACTCATAGTTCTCCTCCTGTGTTGGGAAAATCCAGGGCTTCCCTACTATGTTGTTCTTTCCTGTGTGTCTCATTTACTTCTACAGACACTTCACTTCTGACACTTCTGGTCACCAAATGTGGGGAGGTTTCCCTACAATAAGTAATTCTCTGTTTCACCAGCTGGATGGCCCACAATTTAACTCAATTCTAACACTGTCTGCCTGGTGTCAGATCCCAGGGGTTAAGAGCTCATCCCACAGATTGACCCCCCCACCCCGCCTTCAGATGCCAATTCAAAGACCACGTTATCACTTCTGACAAACCAGCTATAGATCAGAGCTTCTAATGACCCTTTTCTTGGGTTTAATGAATTTGCTAGAGCAGCTCACAGAACTCAGGGAAATGTTTACATATATTTACCTGTTTATTAAAGGTGATGATAAAGGATACAGATGAACAGCCAGGTGAAGAAATACACAGGGCGAGGTCTGGGAGGGTCCTGAACACAGGAGCTTCTGTCCATGGAGTTCACCCTCCCGGAATGGATGGGTTCAGCCAGCTGGAAGCTCCTGGAACCCTGTACCATTGGGATTTTATGGAGGCCTCAAGGAAAGGTGATCAACTAATTCCATTTCAGCCCTTCTCCCCTCTCTGGAGAAGTAGGGGGCACATGGGGCTGATGAAAACTCCAAGCTTTTTTCTGGTGATCAGGTCCCATCCAGGGGCCCACACAGGCTCCCCTCAGTAGAACAAAAGGTGCTTTTCAGGGCTCTTATCAGTTAGGAATTTGCAAAGGTTTAGGAGTCCTGTGTCAGGGACGAGATCAAAGACAAACAGAACAAGAGATGCTCCTAGTGCTCCTATCACTTAGGAAATTACAAGGGTTTCAGGAGCTCTAGTGCCAGGAACCAGGGACCTCTAGAGGCCAACATATATTGTCTATTATCTCAGACCCATCCCCCAAAATAAATTGCCCTCCCTTGGAGAAGAGTTCACTGTGTGATGTAAGAAGAGCAAGAAGGAGTGCCTGGGTCTGAGGCAGCCAGATGTCCTGGTGGTTCACTCAGACTGTGCCAGGATCAAGTCTCCAAGGCAGAACGGGCCCACGACTGCCCTGTGGGTAACTAAGAGGCTGGGGACACAGCTACACAGCCACGTTTGGACTTGAGCATCTGCAGCCCAGGGAGGCGGGTCTAAGCAGAGCCCCGCCCTCAGGGAGGCGGGTCTAAGCAGAGCCCCGCCCTCAGGGGTGCCTGTCTCCCAGGTCATCTCCCAGGCTTTCATTTTTCTCCTCCCGACCTCCTTCAGCTTGTTCTGGCTGTTCTGCGTGGGGCTTGATGATACAGGCACATTTTTGTCAGAATTGGATCTTAGGGTTCTGGAAAAGCCCATCAAAGTTAATAGAGGTTTGTGTTTACAGCAGTTGGTGGGGATTCAGAGTTCTCCGCAGACACTGAGATGTGGACAGACGCCTGTTTCTGTGGCTCCTAACCTTCCTCCTGCTGCTGTGGGGTCCCCGACCCTGATGGAGACCCCTCCCCTCCGTTCACCTCACTCTGTGCCCTCCATCCACCCCAGCCCTGTCCTGGCTTCTCCATCGCTCCTCCTCTCACCTTTCCCCTCCTCACAAATCAACAACGGCCCCAGGGGAGCGGCTCCTGTGCACAGGCGCAGGCGGGAGGGAGTTGGGAGCAGCTGAGCCCTGCTCGGGACAGAGCCAGGAGGGGGCGGGAGTGTGACAGCCCCTCCTGCTTAAACCGAGGGACCATTTCAGCCCAGGCTCTCACTCCCTGATGTGTTTAGACACCGCCTTGATCTGTCAGAGTCAGCAAGCCTGGCTTCACCCCCACCACCTTGGAGGACACACCTGGGTGGGTTCTGTGCTTCAACAGCTACAGAGCGAGTCAAAATGTGATGCCGCGGGCTACGTAATTGAGAAGATGGGACTTGACTATGGGGACCAGAAGAAGGATTTCATGAAAACCATAGCAGAACATTCCCGTGGCGCTGGAGGTACAGGCAGAGCTTGGACCATCGAGGCACGAGGACCAGCGGGGGTCTCCCACCTGTGAGGAGGGGAGGGTCTTCACCACATTTTGTGGGGACACAGTGACCTCTCACAGCCTGAACAAACGTGTGGCATTTTGCTTTGGGCTTCATTTTCAATCTGGGTTTTGATAAAGATGAACTGGAACTTGAAGCAAACATAATCAGTGGGGAGTATGTGGGAGGAGCGTGGGCTCATGGAAGGTCTTGGGCTCTAAGTGATCCCGAGACCCCTGCAGGAAGAACTCTATCTGTAATAAAGCTCTAGGTGCTAAATTCCCTTTCATTAACTTTCTTTCCCTCCTATAAATACCCCTCCAACTTGGCACGCACGCCAGAGTGTGCACGTGACTGCCATGTCTGCAAGCGCTGGGTGGCAACCCTGCTTTTTTCCCGAATGAATCCTTCTTTGGTGACAAAACACCTCACGGTTATTATTTCTCAGCTGACAGTTTCGACTGACTCTCGGTTCACAGTCCCAGCCTTGCAGAGGTTGCCATGCTGCTTGATGGCTCCAACGGGAGTTCCTCAGGGGACACTCAGTCTCCTAGGATGGTGAGGGTTCCTCTCTGTGAACAGGGACCCACAGCCTGGGAAGTGACAGGCAGGTTGGCTACGCAGGCCAAGCACAACTGGGGAAAGATTGGTTTTGCAAAGACCTTGAGCCGCTTCTTGACTGAAGGGTGTGTGCACCTGCTACTCAAACACCTGGAGGTCTGGAACAAGACACTGCCGCTCCAGGTACTAGGGCAGCCCACCCCTCCATGATCGCCCCTCAGGGAGGGAGAGAATCCCCTGTTGGCCTCAGGCAGGGGAGGGCGGGGAAAGGACTGAACCCTGAATCCTCCTCTGGGACTTGTGATCCTGGCAGGTGATTGGTGTGTGTGTGTGTGATTTCAGACACATTCCTGGTGTATAACTTGCCCAGAGTGACCCTAGTTCTGTTAATGTCCTTTTAAAGGATCCTGTGGCTTTGGGAGGGTCAGAGGGAGGCCATGGGACAGGAGGAAGAGTCAGTGACAACAAAGGAGCAGCACTTCCTGTAATGGACTTTGGTCCCGTGATGTGCTGTGGGAGCAAGTGTACAAGGGAGACTACTGCCCTTCCCCTCTGTCCCCAGCACCCCCTCTTGGGCCTGTGACCCACACCCCTGAGCTGTCACTCACCCTGACATTACTCCCCCTCCATGAGGATCAAATGCTCTCCTTCCCTCCCCTTCAGAACTGGAGCTCCCAGCACTGTGCTCCCTCTCGGCCTAGAAAGTAGTTGGTCTCCTGACTGCTGGCTAGGGAGCAGGAGGTGATTCACGAGACCCAGGCTCCCACTGAGAATAACCAAGAAATTCTGATAAAATATAGTTCATGGCCTTGAAACCCTCAACATGCAAACACAGTGAGGAAGTCCAGCCAAGGTCTAGGGCAGGACCACTGCCTGGGGAGTTGAGGTCAGGGAGCCCAGAGCTCCGGATTCACTTTTGCTCTGAGGTCATTTTCCAAACCTGAGGAGATCAGCAAGAACTCTATCTAAGCTTTTGGCTCCTGGAGGGACTGAGCAGAAAAAGAGGTGAAAGCCTGGCACCCATCAAGGGTGGGGTCCTGGTACACTAACCCCCTGTGGGGACAGAGCCCCAAAAAGCAGTTTCCAGGCTCTCAGCCTCACATAGAAAGGTGCTGGCTCAGTTAGTAAATAGCCATCAACTGTGATCGGATGGCCAGCAGCTGTGGCTAGTTGGCCGTCAGCTGTAACCAGTGAGCCATTGGCCACGAATATAACTGCCGTGGCTAGGCTAGCAGCAAAGGGGGCTAGCAAGAAGATGGTGGCTGAGCCTGCAAGCAGCGGAGTGAGGGGTGAGAATTGTGTGGCTCCTGTTTCCTTTTCTCCTACCCAGCCGCCAGCGAGAGTATAGAGATATGACTCCCCTACCTATGGCTCCGTGGGTGTTCCTTTTTGGTCTCACCATGTCCTGCATTCTTGTTTGGGGAGTGGGACCAGAGACCCCACAGGCTGCCCCGCGTGACAACTGGTCCAGCGAGAAGAGTCCCCTGCACGACACCCCCACATTAAGCAGTGACTCTGAAATGCTGCTTTCTAGAAATGTGAGTGAATCTGAAAGAAATAGTCTACTCAGGAACATACAGTCACTTACGGTTTCTCCATCTCTGGATGATATGGGATGACTCAATCCTCAGATCACGCTTGGGGCATCATTGCAAAAATCTCCTTAGGCACCAAGAAACAATTAGGACAACCCTCCTGAAAAACATAGCATCATTTTAGGCTGCAAATAATTCCTACACATGTCGCACCCAGTGCAACATGGGCAGTGAGAGAACGAGAAGGGGCGGCGAAGGGTTAAGAAAGAAACAGAAGTCAAGAGATTTATGCACTAGGGACCAAGTGTCTCACAGCCTCAAAGGACTGAGAGCCCCGAATCGGGCCACCTTGTGGCTTTTATCGATGTTCACACAAGGAAGTAACATGTTTTCTCCACGGTCTGTGAGTCTCATACATCATGCCAGAAAATTGATTCAAACCAATCACCCTTGCCTGTAATCAGCCGGAACCGAAAGTCTTATGATGTCTTAATAATTGTTGTATGTACCTCCCCAGGGACAAAACCTTTATGCTGAGACTTACTGATAAGAATAGATGAAGGAGCCAGCCCAGTGGCTCAGGCGGTTAGAGCTCCATGCTCCTAACTCCGAAGGCTGCCGGTTCAATTCCCACATGGGCCAGTGGGCTCTCAACCACAAGGTTGCCAGTTCAATTCCTCAAGTCCCTCAAGGGATGGTGGGCTCTGCCCCCTGCAACTAAAATTGAACACAGCACCTTGAGCTGAGCTGCCGCTGAGCTCCCAGATGGCTCAGTTGGTTGGAGCGCGTCCTCTCAACCATAAGGTTGCCGGTTCGACTCCCACAAGGGATGGTGGGCTGTGCCTCCTGCAACTAGCAACGGCAACTGGACCTGGAGCTGGGCTGCGCCCTCCACAACTAAGACTGAAAGGACAACAACTTGAAGCTGAATGGCACCCTCCACAACTAAGATTGAAAGGACAACAACTTGACTTGGAAAAAAAAAAGTCCTGGAAGTATACACAGTTCCCCAATAAAGTCCTGTTCCCCTCCCCCAATAAAAAATCTTTAAAAAAAAAACAAAAAACAAAAAACAAAGAATGGCTATTTGAGTGTATTAAATGCTGCTTAAAAGAGCAAGTCCGGCAATCCATCATGCCTGTGTAATGAAGCTCCATGTTAAAACCCTGGACCCATGAGGTTCTGAGAGCTTCCTGACGGAGCCGTTGCTCCTTCATACCAGCCTTGAGTGTCACCGTTCCTCCAAACATAGGCTTAGCATTCTCCAAGGTCAAGAACAGCTGAGAGACTCGTGGAAGGATTCTTGAAGGTGTGCTAATTGGGCGAGCAGGGGAAGGAAGGAAGGGAGCGGAGTGAAAACGCGCGGGCCCACGGCGGGGTCCGGCCGGCGGTGGTGGCGGCATCGGCAGTGGCGGCGGCGGCGGCAGTGGCGGTAGCGAAAACCGAGGTGACACCCGCAGTTCCGGGCACGCACGGGATCCCAGGGCAGAACGGAGAGCACAGAGACCAGGAGATGGGCTCTTTCCCTGCGTCCCACGGCTGATCTCTCCCGCCGGGAAGGCAGCTAGTGGGCCCTAGGGCGGACAAAGAACACAGACTCCATACCTGGGCCCCTCCCCCCGCTCTTCCAATCCTACCCCCGCCCTTCCAGAGACTTAAACTGGCCCCTGAACTGAGGAGTAGTGTCAGATTACAGAGGAGCCGTAGTAGTGCTCAGGCTCTGGGAAGACTGACAGGCAGCCCTGACCCAGGGAAGAGTTTGGGAAGAGTGTGATTTTGGCTGGGCTAGGAGAGAAGAGACTCCTCCACCCCCAGCCACCACCTTTTCTGGCCTGCGGGAAGAGGGTGACGCGCGGCTGGGCTGGAAGAGAAAAGACCCCTCCATCCCCAGCCCCCACCCTTTCTGGCCTGTCTAGGGCGGGATAAGTGCAATTGCAGAGACACTCCCAGGGATCAGCCGTAAGCGGCAGAAGCAGCTCTGGGCTTTCAGCAGCTCAGAAATCTCCCACCCGCACCCCGCCCCCATACACACACACACACACACACACACACACACACACACACGGAAGAACTGCCCTAAGACTCAGGAGTACTGGACATGGGGCTAGTGGTGCTACTCTCAGTATGCATATGTGCAGGCAAGGGCAGAAACTGCACTGACTTTGTAAAAACTATCATCCAGACCCCTCAGGCCCACGCATTTAAATCTACAGTCCCAAAGTCACTCTGGGCACCAGGTGACCAGCTCTGCCTGTGCAATAAGCAGGGGGCTCTTTGGTACAGCAGAGGACAACCTGGACATTACTTGGTGGGCTTAAGCCAAGACTGGCGCTGCTTTTTGTTTTGCTTTGTTTTGTTTTGCTTTGTCTTTATATCTTTGATATCTTTGCCTGTGTCGAGTGGGGGTTATCGGGTGTTTTTACATGTGAATGTATTTGATTTTTTTTCTTTGTTGTTGTTGTTGTTGTGCTTGGTGATTTGCTTTGTTCTGAAACTGCCCTACCAAGGCCCAGCTTAAGAGGCACAAGATTCAACATATCCAGAGGCCAACTCCAGACCAAACCAGAATACTACTGGGTTTGACCTACAAGTCACACACCCAGAGGGAATTCTCTGCAGGCACTAGAGCCCATAGAGGCCAAACCACATTTAAGTGGTCAACCCTCACGCAGCAGAACGCCCTGAGGTGGGCAGAGCCAAGTCTCACAACGAGTCAGCCTAGGAGTTAACCCCACCTACTCACAAGCAAAAAGCAATTAAAGATCTTCTTGAACAGGACAATATACACAACACAAGAGTCACCTTTGGAGCACACGCAGAGGAGAAGAACGAAGTAGTGCAAGTCAAATATAAAGGACACATACTACATCAGATAACCTAGCAAGAACTAAGAACTCTAGGGGATCTACCTAATACAAACAAACACAGAGAGTCAGCCAGAATGGGGAAACAAAGATACACGTCCCAAATGAAAGAACAGAAGAAACCTCCACAACTGGAACCAAATGAAGCAGACGTAACCAACCTTTCAGAGACAGAGTTCAGAACACTGGTGATAAGAATGTTTAAGGAGCTTAGAGAAGACATAAAGAAGGATGTGGAAATCATAACGAACAACCAGTTAGAACTAAAGAACACAATTACCAAAATTAAGAACTCACTTGAAAGAATTACCAGCAGGTTAGATGAAGCAGATGATCGAATCAGCGACTTAGAAGACAAGGTAGCAGAGATCACCCAAATGGAACAACAGAAAGAAAAAAGAATAAAAAACAATGAGGATGGCTTAAGAGACCTCTGGGATAACATCAAGCGCAACAACATGCGCATCATAGGAACACCAGAAGGTGAAGAGAGGAAGCAAGGGATTGAGAACATATCTGAAGTAATAATGTCCAAAAAGTTCCCCAACCTGATGAAGAAAACCAACATACAAGCCCAGGAAGTGCAGAGAGTTCCAACCAGGATAAACCCAAACAGGTCCACACCAAGACACATTATAGTTCAAATGGCAAAGCTTAAAGACAAAGAGAGAATCCTAAAAGCAGCAAGAGAAAGACAGAGGGTTACATACAAGGGAACTCCCATAAGACTATCAAATGATTTTTCTACAGAAATATTGAAGGCCAGGAGGGAGTGGCAGGAGATACTCAAACTGATGGAAAACAAAGGCCTACAACCTAGATTGCTTTATCCAGCAAGGCTATCATTTAAAGTTGATGGAGAGATAAAGAGCTTTCCAGAAAAAAATAAGCTAAAGGAATTTATTACCACCAAGCCAGCATTGCAAGAAATACTAAAAGGACGTCTGTAAATAGAAGAAAGATCAAAACAACCTAACTACAAATTTAAAAATGGCAATAACTATGTACCTATCAATAATCACTTTAAATGTAAATGGATTAAATGCGCCAATCAAGAGACATAGGATGGCTGACTGGATAAGAAAGCAAGACCCTTGTATATGCTGTATACAAGAGACTCACCTCAGAACAAAAGACACACACAGGCTGAAAGTGAAGGGTTGGAGTAAGATATTTCATGCAAATGGAAACGAGAAAAAAGCTGGAGTTGCAATACTTATTTCTGACAAAATAGACTTTAAAATGAAGAACATATTAAAAGATAAAGATGGGCACTATATAATAATAAAGGGATCGATCCGACAAGAGGACATAACCCTAGTAAACATCTATGCACCCAACATAAGAGCACCTAAATATATAAAACAGGTACTGACTGACATAAAGACAGAGATCAACAGTAACACTATCATAGTACGGGACTTCAACACACCTCTGACAACAAGGGACAGGTCTTCCAGACAGAAAATCAATATGGAAACAACAGCCTTAAATGATACATTGGACCACTTGGATTTAATCGATA
The DNA here is from genome assembly GCF_004115265.2 of Rhinolophus ferrumequinum. NCBI lineage: Eukaryota > Metazoa > Chordata > Mammalia > Chiroptera > Rhinolophidae > Rhinolophus > Rhinolophus ferrumequinum. Next base: position 1,893,193 of record NC_046286.1, read on the forward strand.
TTTTCAGAACATTTCACCTCAATGCTGCAAAATCCACGTTTTTCTCAAGCGCACATGGAACATTTTCCAAGATAGACCATATGTTAGGCCACAAAACAAGTCTTGATAAATTTAAGAAAATTGAAATCATACCAATTGTCTTCTCTGATCACAATGCTATGAAATTAGAAATGAGCTACAGGAAAAAAACTGGAAGACACACCAATTCATGGAGGCTGAATAAATTATTACTAAATAATAAATGGGTCAAGCAGGAGATCAAGGAAGAAATCAAAAGATATCTCGAGACAAACGAAAATGAAAACACGACGACCCAAAATCTATGGATGCCGCGAAAGCAGTCCTAAGAGGGAAATTCATAGCTTTGCAGGCCTACCTAAAGAAACAAGAAACATCACTAATCAACAGTTTATCTTCACACTTAAGGGATTTGGAAAAAGAACAGCAAAATAAGCCCAAAGGGAGCACAAGGAAGGAGATAATAAAGATCAGAGCAGAAATAAATGAAACCAGAAAAACAATACAAAAGATCAATGAATCCAAGAGTTGGTTCTTAGAGAAGATAAACAAAATCGACAAACCTTTAGCCAGACTCATTAAAAAAAGAGAGAGAAAGGACCCAAATTAATAAAATCAGAAATGAAGGAGGAGAAGTGACAACGGACACCGCAGAAATACAAAAAGTTTTAAGAAGTTACTATGAGCAACTATATGCCAACAAATTTGACAATCTGGAAGAAATGGACAATTTTCTAGAGGCGTACAACCTTCCAAGGCTAAATCAAGAAGAAACAGAAAACCTGAATAGACTGATTACCACCAGGGAAATTGAATCAGTAATCAACAATCTCCCAACAAACAAAAGCCCTGGACCAGATGGCTTTACAGGTGAATTTTACAAAACGTTCAAAAAAGAATTATCACCTATTCTCCTCAAGCTCTTCCAAAATATCCAGAAGGAAGGAAGACTCCCAAACACTTTTTATGAAGCCACTATCACCCTGATCCCAAAATCAGACAAAGACACCACAAAAAAAGAAAACTACAGGCCGATATCTCTAATGAACATAGATGCAAAAATCCTCAACAAAATATTAGCAAACAGAATTCAGCAATACATTAAAAAGGTCATACACCATGATCAAGTGGGATTCATCCCTGGTATGCAAGGGTGGTTCAACATCCGCAAATCTATTAATGTGATACACCACATTAACAAAATGAAAAATAAAAATCACATGATCATATCAATAGATGAAGAAAAAGCGTCTGATAAAATCCAACAGCGATTTATGATAAAAACCCTTAAGAAAGTGGGAATAGAGGGATCATATCTCAACATAATAAAGGCCATATATGACAAACCCACAGCTAACATCATACTCAATGGGGAAAAGCTAAAACCATTCCCCCTAAGATCAGGAACAAGGCAAGGTTGCCAACTTTCTCCACTTCTATTGAAAATAGTGCTGGAAGTTCTAGCCACAGCAATCAGACAAGAAAAAGAAATAAAAGGCATCCAAATTGGTAAGGAGGAAGTAAAATTATCATTATATGCAGATGATATGATACTATATAGAGAGAATCCTAAAGACTCCACCAAGAAGCTATTAGAGCTGATAGATGAATTTAGTAAAGTAGCAGGATACAAAATTAATATTCAGAAATCAGTTGCATTTGTATATACCAATAATAAAACATCAGAAGGAGAAATTAAAAAAACAATCCCATTTGCAATTGCTCCAAAGACTATAAAATACCTGGGAATAAATTTAACCAAAGAAGTAAAAGATCTGTACTCAGAAAATTATAAGACACTGAAGAAAGAAATGAAAGAAGATACAAATAGATGAAAACACATACCATGTTCATGGATAGGAAGAATTAATATAGTTAAAATGTCCATACTGCCTAAGGCAATATACATATTCAACGCAATTCCTATCAAACTACCAACGACGTTTTTCACAGAAATAGAACATATAATCCTAAAATTTATATGGGATCATAAAAGACCCCGAATAGCAAAGGCAATCTTGAGAAATAAGAACAAAGTGGGAGGTATAACAATACCTGACTTCAAATTATACTACAAGGCTACAGTAATCAAAACAGCATGGTACTGGCATAAAAACAGACACATAGATCAATGGAACAGAATAGAGAGTCCAGAAATAAATACATGCCTATATGGCCATTTAATCTACGACAATGGAAGCAATAATGTACGATGGGGTAAAGACAGTCTATTCAAATGGTGCTGGGAAACCTGGACAGACACATGCAAAAAAATGAAGCTGGACCTCCTCCTTACACCATATACAAAAATAAATTCAAAATGGCTTAAAGACTTAAATGTAAGATCTGAAACCATAAAACACCTAGAAGAAAATATAGGAAGAAACTTCACAGACATTACCCAGAGTAAGATTTTTACTGATATATCCCCTCGCGCGAGGGAAGTAAGAGAAAAAATAAACATGTGGGATTATATCAAACTAAAAAGTTTTTTCACAGCAAAGGAAACCATCAATAAAACAAAAAGGGATCCTACTGAATGGGAAAAAATATTTGCCAATGATATATCTGATAAGGGATTAACATCACAAATCTATGAAAAACTCACTCAACTCCAAAAAAACAAACGACCCAATTAAAAAATGGGCAGAGGACTTGAAGAGACATTTTTCTAAAAAGGACATACAGATGGCAAACAGACATATGAAGAAATGCTCAACCTCACTAACCATCAGAGAAATGCAAATAAAAACCACAATGAGATACCACCACACCCCAGTCAAAATGGCTATCAATAAATCAACAAACAATAAGTGCTGGCACGGATGTGGAGAAAAGGGAACGCTTGTGCACTGTTGATGGGATTGCAGATTGGTGCAGCCACTATGGAAAACAGTATGGAGGTATCTCAAAAATCTGAAAATGGAACTACCTTATGATCCAGTAATTCCACTCCTAGGTATCTATCCGGAGAAATCCAAAACTTCAATTCAAAAATCTTTATGCACTCCTATGTTTATTGCAGCACTATACACAATAGCTAAGAGATGGAAACAACCAAAATGCCCATCGGTAGATGACTGGATTAAGAAACTGTGGTACATTTATACAATGGAGTATTACGCAGCCATAAAGAAGAAATCTTACCATTTGCAACAACATGGATGGACCTAGAGAACATTATGTTAAGTGAAATAAGTCAGACAGAGAAAGATAAGTACCATATGATCTCACTTATATGCGGAATCTAAAGAAAAGAATAAGTGAATGAACTAATCAGAAACAGTTTTGGAGACAAAGAGGAAAAACTGAGGGTTGCTAGATGGGCGGGGGGGTGGAGGTAAGGGGGAAGGTGAGGGGATTAGAAAACAATCAGTAACCACAAGATGGCCACGGGGTTTGAAAATTAATCTGGGGAACGTAATTTAGTGGTTACCAGAGGGTAAGGGGGTTGGGGGGTGGGAGATGAGGGTAAGGGGGATCAAATATGTGGTGATGGAAGGAGAACTGACTCTGGATGGTGAACACACAATGTAATTTATAGATGATGTGATACAGATTTGCACACCTGAAATCTATGTAATTTTACTAACAATTGTCACCCCAATAAATTAAAAAAAAAAAAAGAAAGAAAGAAAGAAAAAAAGAAATCCAAGGAATATGTATGGGAATTGATGGCGGATAATAGTGGAAGGAATATAAAGTTGGATCAGGCTGGTTTTATTGTCATGGGCTCTCTAAGCAGAGATTCTGCATTTTATGTTTCAGATTGGAGAGTTAGAAAGGGCTTTAACAGATTGTGTGGTTGGTTGGTTGGTTGAAACATGGACCAAAAGGTGGCCTATGGTGAGTGAATTGGAAATGTCAGACCTGTGTTCATTTAATTTATAGAGATTGGAATGTTAGAATAGATTTTTGACATTCTCAACCACACTGAGGGTTCAGAAGACACCGCGTTCACTAATACTGTGAAAAATAAATTTATGAGGGAGTTCCCCAAGCTTTGTGATCACCCTTCTATGTTGACAGGAACCATAGTCACTGAATTGGGAAATATAAATGCAATGGGAGTAGCTGAATCCTAGGGTGTCAGGGACCAAGTGGTGGTGCTCAGCTGCCCAAGTCAAGATGGGTGTGGTTACCACGATAGACTGTGGAGTCCAAGCAGCAATCAAAATAGTCTGACCCTGATACCAAAACCAGACAAGGACACCACAAGAAAAGAAAATTATCGGCTAATGAAAAGAAAATCATAGGCCGATATCTCTTATGAAGATAGGTGTAAAAATTCTCAATAAAATATTAGTAATCCAAATTCAACAATATATTCAAGGGATCATACACCAAGGTCAAGTGGGATGTATTCCAGGGATACAAGGATGGTTCAATATCTGCAAATAGATCGCCATGATACACCATATAAACAAAATGAAGGAGAAAAATTATATGATCACAACAGATGCAGAAAAAGCTTCTGACGTTTTTCCAAAGAAGATACACAGATGACCAACAGGAACATGCAAAGATGCTCAGCATCACTAATGATCAGGGAAATGCCAAGCCTAACCACAATGAACTATCACCTCACACTTGCTAGAATGGTTATTATCAAAAAATACATGAAATAAGAAGCGTTGGCGAGGATGTGGAAAAAAGGGAACACTTGGCACCATTGGTAAAAATGTAAATTGGTATAGCCACTGTGAAAACAGTGTGGAGGTTGCTTAACAAATTAAAACTAGAACTACGATATGACCCAGCAATTCCATATCTGGGTATTTATCTGAAGTAAACAAAAACACCAATCCCAAAACATACAGGAACCCCCAAGTTCCTTGCAGCATTATTTATAATAGTTAAGAAACAAAAACAACCTAAATCCATCATTGGGTGAGTGGTTAAGGAAAATGTCACACACACACACATACACACACACACACACACACACACACACAGGAATATTATTTACTTTTTATAGCCATAAAAAAATAAATTCTTCCATTTTCAAAATGGATGCACCTAGAGGGTATTATGCTAAGCAAAATATCAGCAGAGAAAGACAATACTGGGTGCTCTCACTTATATGAGTAATCTAAAGGAAAAACAAAAACACCTCAAAGACATAGAGAAGTGATTGTGGGCAGGGGGTGGGAGGTTGGGTGAAATGAGTGCAGGGGTCAGAAGGTAAAACTTCCAATGATACCTCCCGGGGATATAGAAGTCCACGTGGGGACAGTCCCCATGTCCCAGTGTATCCCCAAGGGTCTACCCTAGGGAAATAATGAAAGTTCTAAGCACTCCTGATTTGTTTTGGTGTTTAGGTCAGGTTTCTCTTAATTGTCTTTAAAACTATCTGCTTTTTCTGCAACAAGAAAGGCTGAGGCACCACCATTCCTTCTCTGAAAGATACTATATGTTTTCCTAACTCAAGAGCTATGTGCTTGTTTGCTTGCAAAAATGAAAAAGAAATGGGAAGAATAAAACAAACATTGATAAACTTAAAACAAAGGTCTTAATACAGCACTACTGAAGGGTGCCTGGAGATTAGGGGGAACTCTTGCTGTTTCTTCAAAATTAAAGGGCCCTCGAATACAGTAAAGTTGCTGGCTACAAAATCAACGCACAAAAGTCCATTGCATTCTTATATGTCCCGACCCGCGGGACACTACACGAGGGACCCCGAAGCACCTAGAAGGGAGGAAAATGGGAGACACAAAGACCGGAGACAAGACAGGAGTTCTGATCAAGTCTCTCTTTATTGCAGCTCAATCATGGGTTATATACATTTTTGTGCTGGGTGGAGGGGCATTAACATAAGCAGGGTTGCCACAGGCTGATGGTCTTAAGCCCTCTGGACATACCTTACAGAATGTGGGTGTTATCTAAAGACCCAAGTAACTTCCTCTATCTCATGCTTCTCAGTCATGTGATGGTGCCTTACAGGCACCCGCCCACTACACTTATATACCAACAATGAAATCTCAGAAAAAGTAATACAAAAAACAATTCCTTTTGCAATTGCAGCAAAGAGAATAAAATACCTAGGAATAAACTTAACCAAGGATGTGAAGGACCTATATGCTGAAAACTATAAGACATTTATGAAAGAAATTGAAGAAGACACAAAGAAATGGAAAGACATTCCCTGCTCATGGATTGGAAGAATCAACATAGTTAAAATGGTCATATTACCCAAAGCAATATACAGATTTAATGCAATCCCCATCAAAATCCCAATGGCATTTTTTAAAGAAATAGAACAAAAATTCATCAGATTTGTTTAGAACCACAAAAGACCCCAAATAGCCAAAGCAATCTTAAGAAAAAAGAACAATACTGGAGGTATCACACTCCCTGACTTTAGCTTGTACTACAGGGCAACAATAATCAAAACAGCATGGTATTGGCAAAAAAACAGACACGTAGACCAATGGAATAGAATTGAGAACCCAGAAATAAAACCACATAAATATGGACAGATAACTTTTGACAAGGAAGCTAAAAACATACAATGGAGGAAAGACAGCCTCTTCAATAAATGGTGCGGGGAGAATAAGATAGCCACGTGCAAAACAATGAAACTGGACTGCTATCTGTCCCCATGTACCAAAATTAATTCAAAATGTATCAAAGACTTAAGCATAAGACCTGACAAAATAAACTGCATAGAAGAAAACGTAGGTACTAAACTTATGGACCTTGGGTTCAAAGAGCATTTTATGAATTTGACTCCAAAAGCAATGGAAGTAAAAGCTAAAATAAACGAATGGGACTATATGAAACTTAAAAGCTTCTGCACAGCAAATGAAACCATCGACAAAATAAAGAGGCAACCAACTGAATGGGAGAAGATTTTTGCAAACAGTGCCTCTGATAAGGGGCTAATATCCAAAATATACAAGGAACTCATGAAACTCAACAACAAAAAAACAAACAACCCAATTGAAAAATGGGCAGAGGAGCTGGAGAGACATTTCTCCAAAGAGGACATACAAATGGCAAACAGACATATGAAAAAATGCTCAACATCACTAATCATCAGAGAAATGCAAATAAAAACCACAATGAGATATCACCTCACCCCAGTCAGAATGGCTATCATCAACAAGACAAATAGTAACAAGTGCTGGAGAGGCTGTGGAGAAAAAGGAACCCTCATACACTGTTGGTGGGAATGCAGATTGGTGCAGTCGTTATGGAAGGCAGTGTGGAGGTTCCTCAAAAAATTACGAATAGAATTACCGTATGACCCAGCAGTCCCTCTCCTGGGTATCTACCCAAAAAATCTGAAAACATTTATCCATAAAGACACGTATGCTCCAATGTTCATTGCAGCTTTGTTTACGGTGGCCAAGACATGGAAACAACCAAAATGTCCTTCGATAGATGAATGGATAAAGAAGTTGTGGTATATATACACAATGGAATACTATTCAGCGGTAAGAAAAGATGAAATAGGACCATTTGTGACAACATGGATGGATCTTGAGAGTATGATGCTAAGCGAAATAAGTCAGACAGAAAAAGCAGAGAACGATATGATTTCACTGATATGTGGTATATAAACCAAAACAACAAAAGAACAAGACAAACAAATGAGAAACAAAAACTCATAGACACAGACAATAGTTTAGTGGTTACTAGAGGGTAAGGGGGTTGGGGGGTGGGAGATGAGGGTAAGGGGGATCAAATATATGGTGATGGAAGAACTGACTCCGGGTGGTGAACACACAGTGGGATTTATAGATGATGTATTACAGAATTGTACACCTGAAATCTATGTAATTTTACTAACAATTGTCACCCCAATAAATTAAAAAAAAAAATTAAAGGGCCCTGGGGTGGCCGGTTAGCTCATTTGGTTAGAATGTGGTGCTGATAACACCAAGGTTGCTGGTTTGATCCCCGCATGGGCCACTGTGAGCTGTGCCCTCCGAAAGCAAACAAACTAAAGGGCCCCAAACAAGATGGCTCTATTCACCCCAGTGTGGAGGAATTTGAAAAGCAGAACAGCAAAGACTAGAATGAGAAACCTGATCTGTAACCACTTGGGACAATTGTCAGGCACATTAATCAGGATAAAGACTGACTAAGAGCCAGAGTTTACTCGAACCCCAGCTGAGGATGAATGGTCTAGGGTTGGAGAAGAGGGGCTGTAATGGTCTGCACTGGGTGCTTCACACGGGAACCCCCTGCCTGTGGCACCAAACCCGCTAGTGAAGCCCTATCATGGGCACAGTTAGATTGAGAGAAAGTAGACACATAAGAGCTGATAGGATCCAGGTGAAGACGAGGATGCAAACGGGACAGTTGATGCAGGCTTTAGTGACGAGGCTGTGTCTCCTGTACCCGTGTTATGGGAACGGATATTATGTCTGGCTGGGGAACACTGTCCCCATCTAGTGTCGCAAGACAGAGACGTGCAAATGCACCCTGTAAGCAACATTACTTGGACGTGCTAAATGGAACCCAAAGAGCAGGGAACGGAAGCTGCAGAGCCAGGACAGACACATTCTCTGTACAGCAGCCCGAGTGGAGCAGCTACGGGACCTCATGGCAAAGCCTCTGAGCCGCTCAGTGGTGACTGCGGGAACTTTGAACTAGAGAATTTCCATTCACGGGCCAGTCACTAGCTGCTACTGGACATTAATTGAAATTAGCCTATGAAATAATCTTCACACCTGAAATACACGTGATGTCCTGAATAACGTTGGAGACACACTCTAGTGTTGAGGACAGTGCCTGGAAGTGTTCCATGAAAATGTAGGGATGGTTTATACAGGATCGTGCTGCCAGGGGATGGATGCAGGGAGGGTATACACATGGGCAGGGAGCCTCTTTCCCCAGGCTCCCTGAAATACGTGGACACTGGGGGGCTGCCGCAAAGCAGAGAGGGGCTGAATCTAGACATATTCCTCTTGCATCTGCTGAGGCACAAAGTCCCCAAAAGAACTGCTCTGTGTGCCAACAAGAGACAGACCGCAGATGGCGATGTCACAGATGCCCTAGTGGGAGTCCTTCCAGGCAGACAAGTCACACGGAGGCCGCAGCTGCAGAGTGGCAGCTTGCGTGGGTCTTAACAGCGTGGTCGCTGCCTCTGGACTGGGCTTGGCTCACCGGGTGGTCCATGCCTGTGGTCACACAGCAGCCTAGCCGTTTGTCCCCCCCAACCTTTCCCTAAGGAAAGAAGAATTTGTGGGACTGTGCCTCTCTGGGGTTGAGTTTATAATATCCTGAGTCTCTCCATCTGGTCTTCAAGAGTAGGGTCTGCGGTCAACAACGAGTAAGATTCCTCGCAGGAGGGACAACTCAAGCCAGACAGGACCCCGTTGGGACCCCAATGAGCTGTTATAAGAAATAATGGGAGGGAGCCTCGCCCCTCCTTCCTCTTGTGCTTGTGGGAAGCTGCTGCTTGCCTCTGCTGCTCCCTCTCACCTTATTGTGAGACAGGCCCATTAGAGTGATAAGATCAAGCTCTTTCTGCTCAGCTCATGGGACAGTTTCACCGTGAGAGACTCTCCCCCAGGGTGGTGCATACCGCACCTTAGTCATCTTGGGACGACATGCTTCGGCTGCTTTGGGACAAATAATTGGGTATTGGAGTCATTTTCCTGAAGTGGTGTAAGAGTTTCACAGACCCTGCCTCTAATCATGTGATGTTCATTGTCTGTAATCAATAAATACGGTCAGTGACCCGATTCGGGGCCCCAGTCTCTTGAGGCTGCGAGTCCCTTGGTCCTCTGTGATGTACCTGTGTATGAGTCTCTGTCTCTTTATTACAGTTCAACCCTCGCCGCCTCCCTCGCCTTCCCACGGCTTGTGTTGTGCAGGTCGCAACACATGCCAAGGCTCAGAGCTCCAGGAAAGGACCAGAACAGAAGACATTGCACCAGTCTGGACGCCGAGTCACATTTCTTCAGACCGAGGAACACACTTACAGCCCATAATGTCCCACGAGGACAGAGAGACATCCTCCGTGGAATAATAGTTTGGTAGAGAACTGTATGGACAACGGAAATGTTGGCTGTCTAAAACGGGGTGAGGGGAAGCACGAAGGGCTGGCTGACACCCCTTGATGCCTGTTGCTCACACCCCACCTGAGGGGCTACAGGAGTGTCCCCATGGTTGGTTTCCTCTTTTTCCTGGTGGATCTGAGTAGAGCTTGGAGAGGATGCTGGTATGACTACCATCCTTCCCACGTAGGGCGACGGTGGTGTGACTATATGTCACCTCAACTTTCTTTCTTCCCACCTGGTGCCCTAGTCTCTGGACAGGGCTGCCACTACAAGCACCAGAAACAGGACTAACTGGTGAGCACGACACTAACTATATTGTCACACCTGTGTCAGGATCCCCAGGGGCTGACAGTGACTGCAGCTGTACGGCCTGTGCTCAGTGAGCCCACTAGTCCTGCACTGTGACCGTCCCCTCTGGGTGGAGTGGACAGAGGGGACGCACATGCTAGACAGGTATCGCTGCCTGCCGTCTAGACCAGCACAGCCATCAAAGCTAACGTCCCTTCCAAAGGTGGAAACGTTTGGTATCAGTGGAGAGAATGGGGAATAGTAGCTGCAGGTAAAGGAATGAGTAAATGGGTTATGTCCTGAGGGAAATCGAGTATTACATTAGCACTCAGAGGAGGTGTGAGCAAGAGATGAGACTGTCTCTAGCTCAGTTATAGCGATGCCTGAAAGGGGGAAGCCGTGTACAGCTGAGACCACTTCTGCTTTTGGAATCTGACAAGATCGAATGGAGCCTGCAAACCCGAGTGGCCTCAGCCTGGGAGACATTTTCATACAATAGGACGATGCCCTGGACTAATTGTTAATGGCTGAATGGGACTCCAGTGATGTGCCAGCATCTTTTAACTGTTATGATTTTTTTCCCATAAGGGATCTGTAGGCAAAGACCAGGGCATAGCCTGAGCTATAATAGGAAATATTTGGTCTATTATGTCCCTGCTTCCTGGTACAAATCTCCCCAAACCCTTGTGATCTCCTTAGTGACCAGTGTGTCTGTGGGATGCCAATGAGATGACTCTTGGCTGAGGGGTCCTGGACAGCTTCAGGATGGGGCTGGTCACCAGAAACACCAAGCTGTGATTAGAGGGTCGGAACTTCAGCCTCATCCAACCTCTGGGGAGAGGGGCTGGAGGTTGAGTTCAATCACCAATGACCCGTGATTTAATCAATCACACCTACATGTGACAGTTCCATAAAAACCCTTAACAATGGGGTTCAGAGAGCTTCTGAATTGGTGAACACATCACATGCTACTTGGGGAGTGGGGGTCCTGCATGCCCGAACCCCATGGTGACAGAGGCTCCTGCGCTGGGGACCCTTCCAGACCTCGCCCTGCGGACCTCTTCATCTGGTGCTCACTTGTATCCTTTATAACCAACTGTAACAGTAAGCTTAGCATCTTCCTGAGTTCTGAGTTGTTCTAGCAAATTATTGAAGGTGAAAGGGGGGAACCCCCCATTTAGTACCCACATCAGACAGAAGTGCAGGTGACATGGGGACCTGAAACTTGTGACTTGCGTCCTAAGTGAGGGCAGTGAGGGCAGCTGTGGGACGGAGCCCGTAACCTGTGGGGGCTGATGCTATTATAACTCCAGGTAGTGGCAGGATTCCCTGATTGGGGGACACCCAGGTGGTGTCCGAGCATCAGAGAATTGGTTGGGTGAAGGATAAAAGCCCTCATCATCCCACACAGAGAAATGGAGAGTAAGAGTAAGCAAGCAAACCTCTACCTTGGATGTCAATTATTAGTCCCTGTTCTTCCAGCCAAACCTGAGTGCCTATAAAGTACCAGAGAAAGTTCTAGTCTCAGATCTTTGCTATAAGAATTGAAATTAATCATTCTTTTTACATCCCTCCACATCGAACACCTGAACTCTTCCTACATTAGGAAAATTCCACACGTAGAGTCTTGGTGGGAGGCAGAGGCCACTTCACTCCCTACGAGGGAAACCCACTGTCCCCAACACTCTTGCAGCTGGACACGGCATGAGGCTCCCCCATCAGGTGACCACATGCCAGACTCTGACTCAGGATGCGGTGACACAGAGGCTGGAACCGTGCAGAACGCATTTGGCAGTAACAACACAGCTGCCAGGAGCAGCAGTGACAGCAGTCATGGCCGCAGGGTCCACATGGATGTCAGTGGTGTGAGCAGTGACACGTGTGCCAGCAGCAAGGGCCGTGGTTCCCACGTTGGACCCAACCTGGGGGACTGTGGGTCAGCTCCTGGTGTGTGGGCTCAAGGCTGTTCTGTGGCCTCAACAAAATAGTGTTAGACCCCAATATCATAGATAGATGATAGATAGATAACTACTTTATATCTAAATTAGAAAAAATTTGGATTCCATTGTTTACTCCCAGAAATCAATCTGGGGAATAGTTTCAGGAGCAAGCGTTCAGAGATTTTATCACACTGACCTGTGACCCACTCCTAAATCTCCCACCTGACTCTACAACATGGTAGAGAGAACAACATGTTCCCAACATCACGTCTCATACTTGACGATATGTCCTCCCCTTTCTGAGGAAAAACACCTTTAAAAGTGTATTTAAGACCATTCCCCACCCGGAGCTCCATCACTAACCTCAGAGGGTCCCACGCTGGCTGAGCCCTAGGACAGCTGGTGGGCTTCTTACAGACACTCAGGCCTCTCCCAGACCCACCGTCTTAGAGAACCGGACACAAGCCCAGGAGTCGCTTCTGTAACAAGCCCTGCAGGTGAGGCTGACGCACAGCCTGTGGGAATCCTGCTGACGATCTTGCTACTAAAAGTGTGATCTGAAGACCAGCAGCAGCTCCAACCTTCTTATAAATCCAGAGTCTCTGCTCTGCTCCAGACTTTCTGAGTCTTAACAAGATGTCCAGGTGATTCCCGCCCAGGGAAGTTTGGGACTCGCTGGTCTACGTGCCTTATCAACAGGGGGCCAGAACTGTGCTGTCTGCTCAGGTGTGTGGTCTGATCAGATCACAGCACTGGGGGCCAGGGTTCAGTCCTGTTCCTTTCTCTTCTACAGCCATCACTCCCTTGGTAACCTCATCTGTGCTCAAGGCTTCAAATATCATTTATATGCGTCACCTCCCAAGTCTATTTCTCCAGCCCAGATATTTCCCCTAATCTCTAGACTCATCTGTCCAACTGCCAGTCCGATGACCTCACTTGTATTTCTAACAGACATCTCATCTCCAATATCTCTTAAATCAATGCCTGTGATGCCCCCCGCCCCTCAGATATGCTCCTTCCAGAGTCTCCCCCATCTCTGCTAACAGCACCTCCATCTTTCTACTTATATCCTGTGAGATGTTGGGTGTCCCTGACTCTCATCCCCAGACAGACCCACTAGGAAACGCTGTAATGCCCACCTTCAGGACGTACCCAGAACCCCACTCCCACTGTTCCCACCGCTCACCCCCAGTGGCAGCATGTCCAGCCCAGAACCCTGCAGATTCTTCCAGCTTCCCAATGGCCACCCTCCCCCAAGTCTGTACTCAGCACCACAGCCCCAGCCGTCCTCTGAAAGGAGGTCACACCATGACCCCTTCTGTTCCTAAGTGTCCTGTACCTCCCACCTCACTCCGAGCACAGGTCACTGCTGTCTACCACCCTCCCGGCCACGTGGTCGGGCCGCACCTGTCTCTTCTCCATCACTCTCTGCTGCAGCCACACTGACCTCCCCGCTCTTCCCAGAAACCAGACACACTCCTGCCCCAGGGCATTTCTACTGCAGGTCCCCTGCCTGGAAAGAACGTGCCCAGATGTCCTCGTGGGTAATTCCTCATGTCCTTCCCATCTTCCCTCAAGGTCAGCTTCCCAGTGAGGCCCCCTGAGCACCCCAATTTAAACAGCCGTCTTCCCTGGCCCCACACCCCACACCCTGGATCCCCTTCCCCATTGCATTTTCCCGGAACACTTACCTCCCTCTAACATACACACCCTCCTCGTTTACTGTGCTTATAGGATATAGTCTGTCTCTTCCCACTGGAACAGACGCTCCCCAAGGGCAGCCATTTCTCTGACTTTACTTCAGTGATGTTTCCCAGATGCAGACACTGTCACACATCTGGCACACGGCCAATGTCAGTGAGTGATCAGTGACAGCACCTCCCTGTTCTAGAGACAGTGTCTTTATTAATGCAGCCTCGGGTCAAATGCTGTTGTGTGGCAGCTACAGCACCAAGTCCCCTCACACTGGCATCAGGGCCACCTCCACTTTTCTCACAGGTGCTGCTCTCCCCCCTCCCCCCTTCTTTCTCCCACACCTGCCCTCCTGAACACCACAGTACAGTTATTTTTCCCTCTTCAGGAAACAGTGAGCCCTAACTTATGGGTCCTCTTTTCAAACCAAATATAAGTCTCAAGCAGACCCTGCTTCATAAATACAAGTTTGGCTGGAGCCAGCAATAGAGCTCAGGGCAGGGAGAGAGGGCGGCGAGCAGAGCAGAATTCCAGCAGGAACTTAGGTAAGATGAAAAATTACAGAATCCCTCCTCTGCTCATTCCAGAATCTGGTTCCTCTGACAGTTTTGGAAAAGATGGAAAGAACCATCAAGCCCTAGAAAAAGGGAAAAGCAAGATGAGTCTGAAAATTCGTCTCTCAATCCACAGACTCCTGTGTGTAGGGTCCCCCAGCCTTGTGGGGACAATGACAAGCAAAACACCTCCTGCTGCTGACAGACAGGGGACACCCAGAGGAGAACAAGACCAGGACTCGTAACAAGAACAAACACAGTCATATTCCTCTGTGGAAACAACAATGAATACCCAGAAGATGGGGGCCGAGGGTCGGGCCAGGCCTGAGCCTAGTGACCCAGCCACACGAAGCCGTCACTCACAAACCAGACCTGGGTGATGTCCTAGTCCCTGTGATCACAGGTCCTGGTGGGACGAGGTCCTACTGAAGGGACGAGGACAACGGGGCAGAGAGGTGACCCCACCGAGGAGTGACCACGTCAGAGCCCACGATGCACTGAGCCCCGACTGGGCTCAGGCTGCGTCCACGCTCGGTCCTCACAACCTCTCCTGTCTCCACCTGCGACAGACTCAGCACAGCAAACACACGGATTCTGGAAGGTTCTCAGGTCTTCAATTTATTTTCTCTCAAACTTTACGATCTTCTCCTTCAATTAACCCAACAAACCTTCATGACAAGAACTGAAACAATAAATTCATATCCAGATTCTTATTTCCATAAGAAGCAGGAAGTTGCCGCTCAGTGTAACATGAAGCAAAGGTGGGGATGGAAACAGCCTCTGCGGGAACAGGACAGGGGGTCAGGGAAGAGACTGGTCAGTGTGGGGAGGGGGCATGGAGGGCAGGGGGCGGGCAGTCTCCCAGCTCCTCACATGATGCCAGAGGAATGCAGACACATTCAGATGCCCTTTGCAGAAAGAGAGCTCACAGGTTCCTGTGTCACAGAGTGGGGGAAGGAACAAATCTCGCATCACTCAGTCCCCACAAGGCAGCTGTCTCACGCTGTAGAAGAAAATAATCATGAACAAATTCAGGTTAGTGGTTGTAAGTGGTGACATTCTCAAAAGACCACCACATGCTCAAACTGTCCCTAAGAATCCCCAGTCCCCAGTCCTGTCCCCTCTGCCCCACCCCTCCCACTTCAGGCCCTCCAGGTCTCACCTCTAGAAGCCGTGAGGGACACATCAGAGCCCTGGGCACTGTCACCGCCTGGGGGAGAACAAAACAGGATGTGGTCAGAGCTCACAGCAGATGAGGCTAAAGGAGGAATTATGGGGGTGGGGGAGCTCCCCCAAGGGCTTCCATCTACACTCTACCAAGGGCCTCAGGGATCACCCCCCTCCATACACACCTGCAGCCTGAACATAGCTCCCTCTTATTCCACCTGTGGGAAGAAAACATCATGTGAGAAGCCAGGAAGGAGGTAGGACCATGAGGTCCTAAAGGAGCCCCCTAGTCCTGGACCAGAGAAGTTTCCAGAACTGTGACTACAGACCCACGGCAGGATCAGGAAACCTGAGGAAAGTACATGTGTGGGTACTGGACCGACCACCCTCCTCCAGGAGGTCTGTCCTCAGCGGGACCTTCTGCTCTGACCTGTGACTATTGAGAATCAGGTCCCCATCACCAGAATCATCCACGTGATAAATCTGTCCCTCACTTTCACACGTGCATTAATAAAGAGTAAGTGTTAGCAAATAGGGCCCCAGGCTGGGAAAGCACACGTGTGTGGATGGTCCTTCCCACTAAGGAGGCAGGACACAAGTCTACCTGGGGCTTGAAACCCCCCAGTGGGACAAAACACCTCAGTCCCCGCCCCTTCCCCACCTGAGCGCTTCCTCCTCCACAGCACAGCTCCAGTGACCGCAGCTCCAAGGAGGACCAGCCCAGCAATGATGCCCACCAGTATGGCGGCCTGAGGAGGCGGCTCTGGAAGGGAAGGGAAGGTGAGGGCCCTGACCCCAGGCCTCAGCCCCAACCTGAAGTCCTCCAGACGCCCCTGCTTTCCCTGAGAAGAGGCTCTGTGCCCACGGCCCCCTCCGTACCCCATCTCAGGGTCAGGGGCTCGGGCAGCCCCTCGTGCTGCACATGGCACGTGTATCTCTGCTCCTCTCCAGAAGGCACCCCCACAGCTGCCCACTTCTGGAAGGTCCCGTCCCCCGCAGGCCTGGTCTCCACGAGCTCCGTGTCCTGGGTCAGGTCCTCCCCATCACGCTGCCAGGTCAGGGTGATCTCCGCAGGGTAGAAGCCCAGCGCCCAGCACCTCAGGGTGACGTCACGGTCAGAGCTGCGGTGGTGGGTCGCGTGTGTCTTTGGGGGGTCTGAGGAAAAGGGTCAAAATATTCAGGACCTTTGCATCCCTCATGGGACACTCCAGCAGTGATCATGTGACCATCCCGAGAAAGGTCAGGACAAGTGGGGTGGGGGAAGGGAGCAAAAACCCCAGACACCACACTGGACAGACATTCGGGATAATCTCTAGTCTTTAGAAAGTTCTAGAATCAGGTTGAGACAGTCCAGTCAGAGACAGGTCTCTGATGGAGAGAAATGGGATTCCTGGTCCTGACCTGGGTGGAGGCCACATGACTCAGAAAAGCTGGGGTCAGAGCTCAGTCACACTGTGTGCGGGGCAGCGAACAAGGCCTGAGAGAGAAAGTCCCCCCAGGTTCCCAGAGCAGCTGCCAGAGTCACAGGGAACCGCTGATCAGTTATTTCTGAGATGGTCCCCCCTCCGTCCCTGGAGACACTGCACCCCTAACTGTCCCTGAGAGAAGGGGGCCCTCTGGGTCACTCTCTGGTACCGGATCTGAAAACCCAGGCGGACTCCATCTCCCGGGGTCCGGGAGGGGGGGGTCCGGGTGTTGATCCCATTCCCTCCTCTCCTCGTAGGAGCCCCCGCGGCCCCTTTTACCTGCGCGCTGGAGCGTCTCCTTCCCCCTCTCCACGTATTTGCGGAGCGACTCCACGCACCCTCCCTCAACGTAGTCCCTCCAGAACTCCGTCGCACCGGACCCCTACCACTCGCGCTTGGTGATCTGAGCCGCCGTGTCCGCCGCGGTCCAGGAGCGCAGGTCCTCGTTCAGGGCGATGTAGTCGGTGCCGTCGTAGGCGACCTGCCTGTACCCGCGGAGGAGGCGCCCGTCCGGCCCCACGTCGCAGCCCAAGGTCCTCTGGATGGTGTGAGACCCTGACCCCGCCCCGCGGTCAGCTCCGACCTTTAACCCCGCCCCTGCCCGCCCCGCAGTGATGGAGACTGAACTAAAGACGAAACCGGGTCAAAGGGCTCTTCCCGGGTGAAGGGACCAGGCGGGTCCCGCAGCTTCGGGATGAAGCTGGGACCCAGAGACTCGGAGAGACCCCGGCCCGTCCGTAGGGGTTGTGACAGGGACCCGGGCCCGCGTCGCTCACCGGCCACGCTCTGGTTGTAGTAGCCGCGCAGGGTGTTCAGCTCCACTCGGGCAAAACGTGCGGCGCTCTTGCAGACCTGTGTCTGCTGGTCCCAGTACCCCTGCACCACCTGGTTCACCCACGGCCCCTCCATCCACGCCGCCCGCGGCTCCATCCTCGGACTTGCCGCGTCGCTGTCGAACCGCACGAACTGCGTGCGGTCCACGTAGCCGACAGTGATGTACCGGGGCTCCCCGCGGCCGGGCCGGGACCAGGTGATGTCGAAATACGTCAGGGAGTGGGAGCCTGGGGACGGGAAGGAACTGAGACCCAGGCGCCCCTCCTGCCGGCGTGGGTCCCGGGTCCGAGGGCGATGGGACGGGAGGGGCGGGGGGCCCGGGAGACGGAAAAGGGGGGTATGGAGAGGGGAGGGGGCGGGAGACCCGAATGGGGGACAGGAGTGGGCGTGACACGGGGGGGTGGTCAGAACGGGTAGGGGTGGGGGGGGTCTGGGGTCTGGGCCGGGCGGTGGGGACACATCCTCCCCGGGTCCTGCGTCCCCACCCGGCGGTCCCCTCGCTTTCCCCCCGCGGAGACCGTTCCCTCCCGACCCCGCACTCACCCGCCCGGGTCCCCGTCAGGCCCAGGGCCCCCGAGAGCAGCAGGAGGAGCTTTCGGGGGCCCATGACGCGCCTCCTCGGGGTCTGGGGACAATCTGCGTGCGGGCGGGTCCGGGGACACTTTATAACCGGAAAGGCGGTGACACTGATTGGCTCCTCTAGAAACGGGACATGCAATGGGAGTGAGAACTGGGGCCGCGTCACGAGTTTCCAGACAGGAGGACCCGACACAGGTTGTGAGAAGGAGAAGTGACACCGCGGGGAGCTGGGGACTCCCCGACACTGAGCTTCCCCGCCCCCGACTCCGCCCTCAGGGGACCTGGGACTCTGCCCTGTCTCCTCCTTCTGCTCCGCTCTGTGTCACACTGTCACCCTGAGTCCTGGCTCAGGGCCTGTCTGAGGAACCAGGGCTCAGCCCCTTTTCCTCCTCTTCCCGGAATCCCTCTCCCTGAAATGGACGCCCTGCCTCCCACCCTTTACCTCTCCCCCGGACTATTCTGGAAGAAGACACCTCCAGGGAACTTGGTGCCCCAGAGTGAGCTCGCCCTGGGAATAGAGGAAGGGCAGGGCTTTTCTCTTTAATCCTGGAGAAGCTGTGCCCGAAAATACCAGCTAGAGATTCTCATAGAGACCAGTCTCCTTGTTGTTTATTAACTACATTGGGTAACAATCTTGGAAACCCCTGATCATCAGGAAGCTAATCTGTAAAATCGTGATTTGTCCCCCTTGGTGCAGAAATGTGTGTAAACAGCACTGCAGTCAGACTCTCAAATCTCCTAAGTCTCACTTTCCCAGACCGAACACCTGTGACTCCGGATGTTTCTATCGTAAAATGATCTTCATTCCACAGCCCTGAGTTTGTCTGTTGAGTCCCTGCATCCTCAATACAAAGAAGCAGGTGGAAGCAGTTTGTTACTGTGTATTTCAAGGAGGAGCATGTACAACCTCAGAGTTACAAGTGTTCAATGCAGTTAAAATGTTCTTGCCTCGTCTATTTTTATCAATAATTCACATTCAGCGGTGTGTATATTTTATCCACACACGTTATTATTTTTAAACTAATTAGCATAAGGAGGCGATTAGTGTTTAGGCAGCTCCACAGAACACCCCGCTGGGCCCTAGATAATTTATTAAAGATCTATAAAACAGCATATTTCAATCCGAGAGTTCCACTGCTTTAGAACTCTTCACCTCTGCCTCTTTCCCTCCCCCTGCTTCTCCAGCCCTTCTCTGTCTCTCTCATCCCTCAGGCCCTCTATCCCCCTTAGTCCCCACCACCCTCTCACTCCTGATTGTGGCACTAGTGCCACCCCCTCACCTGCCAGTCAAGGACTGTTCTTCCCACAGGAATGAGCGATCCTGCTAATGTGAGACAGGGTGTGTCATTTCTTCACTAAAAACACTCCAGAGGCTCCGTCTCACTCTGGGAAGCTTCTAGAATGTCAGGCACATGAGCAGTGGGGCTTCGTGCTGTTTAGGTGAAAGTTGTATCCCAGGTATATGAAGCCATTCCTTATAGACAGTGGGCATTAAATTATTTGTTGAATGAATGAATGATTGTATTAAAATTTATACCACATGAAATCATAAACTGAAAAATACAAAAATGTTAGGAAATATTTTATTACAAACTAGTGGGCATATCAGTTCATAAATTTATTCCAGTGGAAAAAAATACTCTGTACTTATTTGTTGCACAGTTGAGCCTGTGTATTAGTTTTCTATTGCTGTGTAACAAATTACCACAATGTAGTGGCTCAAAACAACACCCACTTATTTGCTCACAGTTCCTTAGAAATCCAGGCTCGGTATGGATGGGATCTCTGCTCAGGGTTTCACAAAGCTGTGAGCTCATCCTGAGCTCAGGATCTTCCTCCCAGCTTACAGAGAGCTGTTAGCAGAATTCATTTTTTTTCAGTTGTAGGTCTAAGGTCCCTGTTTCCTTGACAACTGTCAGCAAGGGGGGTGCTGCTCCAACCCCTAGTGTCCACCAGCAGTCTTTGCCATGTGGCCCTCCATTTTCAAAGCCTCCAATAGAGAAAAGAATCCCTCTCATTTGGAATCTTTGGGGTAAGGGGAAACTCCAGTCAGTAGTCCCCTGATTAGGACATTCCCCATGGATAGTCCCCACGTCTGAAGGTCAGCTGAGTTGAGACCTTAGTTACATCTGTAGAATCCCTTCCCAGCACCTATATTAATGTTTGATTGAATAACTGGAGAAAGGTGAATATCCAGGGTGGTTATTGGGGACCATCATAGAATCAGCCTAGGATGGCCTGTTCTTCCCTTTGTGTTTATTGGGGTCGAAGTTAGAATGAAGTTCAAGTAAATAGGTTGTTGTGAATGGTAATAAAATGCATTCTGTCCATTAGCCATGGAAAGTCTTAAATGTTAAAACCAAGTGACGTGTTTAATGTCTTATAATTAGTTTGGAGCAAATAAAAAAGCACAATAATTCATTCTCTCTTTGGACACAATGTGTCACATCATAACAAACTACCCAAAACTTAGCAGCTGAAAACAGCAAATGTGTGTTATCTCCCAGTTTCCCAGTGAGAGGAATGCAGGAGAGGTTTACCTGAGCGCTTCTGGCTCAGGCCTCTCTCAAGGTGCAGTCAAGTTGTCAGCCAGGGCTGCCTCATCTGAAGGCTTGACTGGGGCTGGAGGACTCGCATGAAACATGGCTCAGTCAGGGCTGTTGGAAGGGGCCTCATTTCCTTCCTGGATGGTCCCAGGAGGCCTCAATCCTAGCTCTGTGACTATGTAGACTTGTCCATAAGGACTTTCCCTACCACGTGACTAGGTAGTTGGCTTCCCCTAGAGCAGTGATGAGAGAGAGACAGAGAGCAACCAAGATGGAAGCTGCAATGAGTTTTATGTCCTAGACTCAGAGTCACACAACATTACATCAACCTGATGAGAAGTGAGTCATTAAGTCCAGCCCACACTCAAGAGAGAAGGAATTCCTCCACCTCTGGCAGGGAGGAGTGTCAAAGAATTTACATACATATGAAAATAAAAATTTCAATTAAATATTGTTTCAGGATTGTATAAATCAAATGCTTTTATCTAATTATTTTCTTTAATGCCTAAAATTTCACTTTCAGAAGGCAATGATTAAAAGTTTGAGACAGAGAAAGGAGTTACAACAATATTTGTAAGTTTTTATTGCAGATGCCTTTAATAACAATGTTCCCTGCAATAAGTTGCAACAAAGTTGAGAACATATGGTAGCTGATCACACAGTTTAAAGGCTGAGCACCATAACATTAATGCCTTTATAACAACCATCTTTGCTTTTTCTTAGAATTTTCACATTTGGTTCTTTAAGAATGTCAGAAATATTGGCTACAATGCCAATTTTCTTACTCAATCTCATCTTCAAAAGTATTTGCCTTACGAAGTCACTTTTCAAAATGTTAGAAAAACATGAATCTCATGCCTCAGTCTATACACCTCGCTTGGCATCCTGACAACAATTTTGGTGTGGTGCAGTGGGCAGGGATGGTTAACTCCAATCTAGGGACAAAGTGTTCCAAAGCTGGCTGTTCGGTTGGCATCCTAGAATAAATGTCACATCTCTCACTGTGTTTTTGAATGAGATTTGATACAAGTGATTTGGATACCAACGTGATTCTAAAGCACACTGTTGATAAGCGCCGCTGCAGTTTGTGTTAAAGCAGCTCTGTTGTGTCTTCATTCACACTCTCTAGTCTATCATTGGTTTCCCCTTTAGCGTTTTCCAGTTTAACTCACATTTATCAACAATGTGTGTTTCCACTTCTGTAAAAGTCGTTAATTCAGTTGTGTGTGAGGTTAAATGTAACACATCAAATCCTTCACAGATTGAATTCCCTTCCATGTCACATTGAACATTGTATCCCAGAAAATCTATAGATGCCAGTGATCACATGACCTATTTCTAGCCAAAGCTATTTCCTGTGACACCCCGGCCGTCCCTCTGCCATGGCTCATAACAATTGGCTGTGGCTTGTTCCAAGGTGGGTAGTTCTTTCTAGGGATCATTGCAATAAACTTTGGAATTTCCTTATTAAAAAATTAACGAGGAATGGTTCAAAAGTCACAGTTTGAAAAATCTCAGTTTAGGAATTATGATCAAGTAAATACCTGGGCACACACCACTGGTGTCAGAAACGGAACCTATGCAGAAGCCACCGTGGCCGCGTCCCCAATCCGGATCCCCAGATATAACCTCTATCTTGACTCCCTGGAGAGTCTGTAAAGATTTTACAGTAAGTGTTTATATCCCCAAACCAAATATTACTTACTTTTGCCTGTGTTTGAACTTCCTGTCCAGTGAACTCGTACTGCATGGACTCTTCTGAGACTCAGCATTACGTAGGGGAGTTACCCCCCATGTGTGAGGGTGTCCTTCACTCATTTTACTGCTGAAGTCTTACGTTTTATGATGACACCACACTTTCTCTATTTTCCTGCTGATGCATAAGTGGTTATCCCAGTTGCTGTAAAAATGAGTGTGCTTGTCTCCTGGGCACAAGGCAAGGAATTCCCGGAGAGGACGGCCAGGAGGGATGGCTGGGTACAGGGGTGAGAGCTGTCAGCACAGTAGGTAAGATGATGTGCATTTGGTTTCTGAAGTGCTTGTGCCAACTTAAGTCTTTACCAGGAGTGTGTAAGGCTTCATGTTGCTGATGTGATTGTTCTGAAAATAAACCCCACTCAGCTTAAGGAGAGGAATTAAGAGCTGGAGGTCAGTTCCTTGGTTGCAGAATCACCCCGGCATTTTCTTTTCAAGCTATTAATCACTTCCTTTCCTTTCCTTTTATTCCATATTGTGTCATTATATTTTTAACATATACAGGCAGATAACGCTTCCTTTTAGCATAACCACGTAGTATTATTTTGTATGTTTCCCATATCTCATAATGAGAATAAAGGAAGGAGGGAAGGAAAGAAGTAAGAAAGGAGAAAAGACGCGAGAATAAAAGAGAGAACAGGCAGAAAATAATTGGAAAGAGTGAGTGCAGATAACATTTTCAAAGTGCAAGGAAATAAGGATGGAGACTAATAGAAACTTAAGAGAGCTTTATTAGTTATCTGTTGCTGTGGAACAAACTCCCCCAAAATATAGTGACTTAAAATAATAAACATCTGTTACCTCTAAGAGATAATACAAAGACAAGCAAAATGGAGCAGACGCTGGTGAAAGAAGCTGGGTGAAGAGAAGGATTTTATAAGATTGGATAATAGGTCGTTCGTATACCAATTAAAATGATTTTGTTACCCAGGGTCCTCCAAGAAGCAGATCGCAAAATGGGATTAAACTCAGCAGTGTTTTATCAGGAGAAACACCTGTCGGAGACTATAGAGAAGGAGCCAGAAAATGCAGGGAAAGCCAGCAGTTGGGGACGCCTGTTTGATGGTCCGGGGAGAAGGTTTGTCAGCCGTATCTCAGGTCCCTGCTGGGCAATCTGAGTGAAGTGGAGCCAGGTCCTAGGAGAGTGCTCGAGCCACACCGGCCATCAGAGGAGCCCCTGTGTCCCAGGAATGGCCTGCCTCAGTGTTCCTCCTGTGACCAGTCATTGTCTGGGAACAGGTCCTGGGCAGCAGGGCCTCTGCACAAATGCTGCCATGGATTTCAGGGCACAGGAATGGGGACCCTGGTGGCTTACCTGGGGGATGTGACCCAAACCTTCCTACTCAGGGACCTGGGCCCTTGGAACTCAAAGCCTTCTCAGACTCCTTTGCTGTTCATGTCCCTTCACAGTTACAGGGAACAAGAGAGAACTACAAGGTGCCCAGGGTATTACCCAGGTCCCCACATAATCCTCCTGACTCCATTATGTGACAGCAGCCCCCCTCCTGTGGATCACGGTCCATTACTCCTGGCTCAAGAAGAGGGGACTCGTCTTCTCACCTGCTGGTCTCTACGCGGTGTCCACACTTCCCTGGTGACAAACATAATGTAAGTTCAATGGGACCCTTGTCGTGTCCCCTTGTAAGAGTGCCCCCCACTTTGGGCACCTGGACCTCCTGCCCTTGAGAGCCCAGAGTTATGGAGACAGGAAGTGCCACATCCCCCAGGGGCGAGTCTAAGTGATGGTGACCAGGGCCACACCTGCTCCCACCCCCTGGTCCTAGATCACCTTCTCTTCCTGTTGAGAACTCGGCACACAGAAGTCTATGATTCAGTAAATACTCTGCGTCCTGGACGATGTCACCCCCTCCCTTCAGGGTGTGTCCTCAAAACTGGCATTTCACTGGCACCTTCAGGAGGCCTGTCCAGTGCTCTGTGTGGCCAGCAGCCGCTGGTGGTACAGATGTGACATAACCAGTGGACCCCACGGTCATGCCTGGCCTGCATCTCCTTCATGTGAAGTGGGTCCCCAGTCGGATGCTGTGCCGAGAGCAGTTCCAAGACTGGATCAGGGGTTTCGAAGCCCCCAGATGGTGGTGTCGCTGACGTTCTGGGGACAGGAAAGGAAAACCCACACATGGCATAGGTGTCTGTCCCTGTGGGGACGAACCTCTGACGCTCTAGGATGGAAGTGCTCACTGTCGTCAGCTTGTCACTTGGTGGCTAGTTGGTCACCTAAAGAAATAGGACCAAATAAGGGCCTGGTATGGGTCTAATGCTGACACTTGGACATTCCGAGGTGGCAGCAGCTGGGACAGCCTTGGTACGTGGGAGTCAAAGCTGCTGGGCCGGATGTAGCCCCACCTGTGCCATCGTGGTCACTCCATCCACATGCCCATCTCCCGGTCCTGGGCTGACCGGTGACGAAGGCTGGCTGAGGTCAGTTTGTCTGCATGGCTGTTCAGGGCCTCTTCAGGGGGATGCTTTCTGGTGGGTGTTAGCATGTGAGTCAGGCTTAGCCACAGGTGGACCATTTCCACCTCACGATGGACTGCTGGGCCTGTCCAATGCATGACTCACTGGGTTACGCAGACCCCGAGTCCCAGGGACGTTTGTAATCACATGGCTGCTTGGTGGCCAGGATCCGGCATTCTGTCTTATCAGGCCCAGTAACACACCCAGAGCTCCTTCCCAAAGGGGTCCATCTGTGCTGTGGATGGCATGGCCTTCCTCCAGAGCCCAGGGGCCGGCACTGTGCTTCTCCCACTGGGCCTGGTTCAGCCCCACGCTGCATCCCCTCCCACCACTGATACCTCAAACAGCACGGGGGCTGCTGGATGGTGGTGATGCACCAGGGCCTGGAGCTGCTACAGTGTCCTTCCAGGTCCAGGTCCCACTCAAAGCTGGCGTCCTTCTGTGTCACCCAGAGTGTGGGCCCAACAATACACCAGGTGTGGGATGTGTGTGTGAGAACCCACAGGGCCTACCTGGCTGAGTCCTTCCTTCTCTGCAGCGAGGGAGGCAGGATGCAGCAGTGTCTTCCTGTGGAGGGGATATGGCTGCATGGCCCTCCCCGCTGGACCTCTAGGCCTGAACTGAGGCAGCCACTCCAGGAGTCTCTGCAAGGTTCAATTCCACCTCTGCAGGGCCCATGATACCAAGGCGTCCCGTCCACCTCTTGCTCACGCATCCCAATCTGCATGACGCTGTCAGTGATGTAAACTAATGTGATATTCTGTGGGACATCCAGGAGGCCCAGGTGTCTAAAACTATAGTGTAGAAGACAGAAGAGGTGAAATAGCTCAAAGCAAGCTATAAATAAATGTTTTTCCTCCCACATGCATGCTAATCATTCCCACTCTACTTTTCTAACTGGAATAAAAATGAATGCATTTGGGGAGGAAGGTGGGGAAATAGACAGAACAGGTGAAGGGATTAAGAAGTACAAAGTTCCAGTTATGCAATAGGTCATGGGGATATAACACACAGCATAGGGAATAGTGTCAGGAATATTGTGATAACAGGGTGTAGTGACAGATGGTCACCAGAGTTCCTGTGGTGATCTAAAGTATATAAATTTTGAATCACTATGTTGTATATTTGAAGCTAATACTATATTGTTTGTCAATCAGATTTAAAATAAAATTGTTTTAAAAAACTGAGCACACTACCCACAGTACCATCCACACTCTGTGTGTCTGCAGCCTTATCACTCCCCACCAGTGGTGCCGTCCACACACCATGGGCCTGTGGCTTCATCATTCACCTTCATTGGTGCTTTCCACACCATGTATCTGCGGCCTTTTCACTCATCTCAGGGGGTGCTGTCCACAGGTCCTTTGCGGGTTTATTACTCACTTCCAGCAGTGCTGTCCAGACGCGTGTGCCTGCGGCCTTATTACTTTCCACCAATGGTGCCATCAACACAACATGTGCCCTTGGCCTTATCACTCCGCCCCAGCGGTGGTATCGCATCCAGCGCGCAGCTGCCAGCAGGAATGTACCTGCTCAGGTCTGAGGTAACCTCGCCTTCTTTAGACCCCGTCAGGTTCCTGCAGGGACAGGTTGCTGCATCAATGGACATAACACGGCCCCTGCTTCCATCAGGTCTCTACTGGTGGTGCTCACGCTACAGCACCTGCAAAACCCTCCACAGCACCCCCTGGGACACTGTATCGTTTCTGACCTGGCCGGGATGGGGTAGTTTCAGAGGTTTCCGTCTGCCCTTCAGCACAATGAGAGACCCTGCTGCACAGACAGGGACCCTGTGTGAGGGTTTCTCCAACTGCCACGTGCATCCGTGCTGGTCAGTACTTGGGAAATGGGGCAACAACCCGGGTGGGTAATGGACCCGGTGGTCACGCTGAGAGCCAGGCTTGTCCAGGACTCCACCTGTGACCTGGCACCTGTCAGCCCCACTGTCACAGGGGACATGGTGATGCTTTGGGAATCCGGGTACCGATGGCAACACACACCCTGTGTGCAATAGTGCTCAACAGTCTGTTTGTTTCTCTGTCCCCAGTGTCCAGCCACCTGAATAAATGGCTGAGGTGCCTTTGCAGAAGGATGAGGGGACTGTCCCCTCCTTACTCACCACAGTGTTCCAGGGTCCTTCCTCCTGGGGGTTTGGACACCTCTTCAGTCAGTGGGCTCTGAATCTGAAAATTGGCTCAGGTCTGGGTACTAAGCAAGGGGTCATGACTCTTTATTGAGCTAAAACCCCTCAGTCTGCTGCTCCTCAGTCTTGCTTTTTTATTCTAGATACTAAGCAGCTCACTTGTTGACCACCCATCCGCTATGGTCTGAATGTTTGCGTCTCCCCATAATTCACATGTTGGAATCCTCCCCACAAGGTGGTAATATTAGGAGGTGGGGCCTTTGGGAGGGTGGGGCCCTATAGGAGTGGGGTTAGTGCTCCTATAAAAGAGACCTGAGAGACCCCTCGCTCCCCCACCACGTGAGGACACAGATAGGAGGCGCCTTCTGAGAAAGCCGCTCTCACCACACACCGAACCTGCCAGCACCTGCCCTTGATCCTCCAGAACTATGAGAAATAAGTTTCTGTTGTTTGTAAGTCACCCAGGTTAGGGTACTTGTTACAGCAGCCAATGAAGACTGAGACACCCCTGTTCTGACCCAGGGGCACCACTCCATCAGCCTTCGTCACCACTCCCGCAGGTCAGGCTCCCTCACCTGTTGCTCCTTTGGGGTTGTTATGGTGACTGTGGCCTCTGGCTGTTGCTGGGAACTGTCACCATTTGGTCTCTGTCTCTTCAGGGCCACACCCTCCCCATGATACTAATGAGCTGACTCTGGGACCACTTTCACTGTCATCCCAGCCTGCAGAGGACACAACGTTCCCAAACTTAGTGACGCAGGGCCCTCTCCTGATGGCTTTGGTGACAGGTGTGCCCTCTGGGTTCTCCTGTGGAATATAATCCTCTGCTGGGTCTCTGGCCTCACACAAGGATACCCCCATCCTGTCAGCCTCTTTATCCATCCTCTACCATCTGCCAGGGCGACTAAGTCACATCTACTTCACTGAGAGTTGGACATCATTGTTTCCAGGCTATGAAGAGTCACCCAACAGTAAGTCTGCCCCACATCCTGGGTCCCTGATAAACTCATGGGCTGAGAAAGTACATCTAAGCCAGTAAATTTGTGTTTATCCAGCCTGACATTCTGGCTACTTGATCAAAATCCTAAAATCCCACCCCAGAGGTGCTCCATAGGCTCCTACAGATACGTGCTGGTTAGATCTTGCCGAGATCCCCATTGCATCATGGGTGCAGCTTCTACAGCATCCCCCAGCACAGTGGGAGAGCTAACAGTTACTAGAGAAGGGGGAGAAACGTGGGCTGAGGCATGCTAGACCCAGGGCAGAGTAAGGACACGTCAGTGAGGTGTCAGGGGCCCCTGGAGCCTCAGCCAGCCTGCAGCGGAGTGAGGGTCCTGCCTTAGTTTCCCTGCTGTTCTCAGTCTCTGATGGGGAGGAGCCTGTGGGAAGTACAGTCTCAGAGCAAACGTAGCAACAGATCTGAGAGCACAGCACCGAGGACAGCAGTCGATTATCCTCCCTCTGGCTAAGGGCCCGGGACGTGCACTCTCGTGACTGCCACAGTGACTAGTGGAGGGGAGATGACAGATGAGAAAAACGGAAGAATCGCTAGAGCAACACTTTAAGGAGATGAGAAGGGACGAGGTCTAGGGCACCAGCAGGCGAACTGGCTCTGGCCGGCAGCAGGGACAGTGAACCTGTGATAAAGGTCTGCAAGTGGACGGTGGTGGAAATCTGTACAGGTGCCTTCCAACGAGCTCAGTGTTCTCAGTGAGGTAGGAAACAGGCATCAGCAGTAATAAGAAGGGGAAGGGGGCTGGATGGTGAGCAGAGAGGTGTGTAAGGTCAGCCAGGATGGGAGGAGCCTGAGTGAACGTGAAAGGACAGGGTGATGGCTGGCAGCCGTGTGGGCTCCCCTGTGGTTTGGGTCATGACGCTGAGGTGACAGTGGTCAGCGTGGCTGTGCGTTGTTCTCAGCCTCCTGTAGCTGCACGGGGGCAGGTGCAGGGTGGACAGAGGTCAAATTCTCCAGCTGTGTTGTCTTTCCATGCAAGGGTGACAAAGCAAGTGAGAGACAAGGGAGGGATTGACATTATTTATCATGGAATTTAAAATGAGTGAGGAGGGAGGAGAGGATATTGAGGGGTGAGGGACAGTAAAAAAAATAGTTGGATCAATAAAGTGGGATCCCAGTAGGCTTAAGGATTGTTGGGATTGATGTGCTACGGGGTGGATTCCAGGCCTGGGAAACAACCACATTTGCAAGTTTTTAAAAATTTTTAATTAAACCTCATTGTGGTTTTTATTTGCCTTTCTCTGATGATTAGTGATGTTGATCACCTTTTCAGATGTCTATTAGCCATCTGTATGTCCTCTTTGGAGGAATGTCTATTCAGGGCCTCTGCTTATTTCTTCATTGGATTGTTTGTTTGTTTGTTGTTTTTGTTGAGTTGTATGAGTTCCTTATATATTTTGGATATTAGCCCCTTATCGGAGGCGTTGTTTGCAAATATCTATTCCCATTTGGATGGTTGCCTCTTTATTTTGTCAGTAATGGTTTCTTTTGTTGTTCAGAAGCTTTTTAGTTTGATATAGTCCCATTCATTTATTTTAGCTTTTACTTCCCTTGACTTTAAGGACAAATTCATAAATATAAACTCGAAATGGAAGGGTGGAAATTGACAGTCCAAACAAGTGGTATTCAGAAAATAGCAGGCATTCCCATACTTATAGATGAAACAGACTTCAGGATAAAAAAATAACAAGAGACAAAGATGGACATTTCATAATGGTAAAGGGGACTATACAACAAGAAGACATAACAGTCATCAATATTTATGCCTCCAATCAGGGAGAACCAAAATATACAAAACAACTAGTAACAGAACTAAAGGGAGAAATTGGCCAAAACACAATTATAGTAGGGGATCTAAATACATCATTGACAGCTATGGATAGATCATCCTAACATAAAATAAATGAAGAAATATCAGCCCTAAATGACACATTAGATGAGATAGCTATGTTCTTATTGCCATTTTATTATTTATTTTATGGTTTGTTTTGTAATTCTTCTCTGTTCCCTTCTTCTTCTCTTGATCTCTTGTCTTGTAGTTTACTGGTTTTCTTTGGTGTTATGTTTGTGTTTCTTTCTCTTTGTGTTTTGTGTAACATAGGTTTGTGGTTTGTGGTTACCATTGGGTTCACATATATTGACTTATTTATAGAGCTGTCTATTTCAAGTTGATAGTCTTTTAAGTTTGAATGCATTCTAAAAGCACTATATTTTTTACTCTCTCCTCACATTACATGTTTTTGAATCATATTTTACATCTTTTTATTTTGTGTATCCCTTAACTACTTAGTTTAGTTATATAGTTGATTTTTTTGTCCCTATAACTATTCTTGCATTACCTCTTTTCTGATTAATACTGTTTCACCTAGAAAGTGGTATCTTTTGTAGGCTAAATTTTTTCTTTCATCCTCGGTGACTTACTTTACCTATAGAGACAAAAACATGACTGATAAGATTTATAGTTTCCTTTTAGTTTGTAATTTAAGAACTCAAGATTTGCATTTGCTCTGTGATATATTCTAAGCTTCACTGCACACACACAGCTTCTGTCTGTGAATCAGGAAGCAAGATCTCATTCTACACCAAATCTGTCAGCACCTTGATCTTCAATTTCCCAGCCTCCAGAACTGTTAGAAATAAATTTCTGTTGTTCATAAGTCCCCCAGTCTGTGGTGCTTTTGTTATAGCAGCCTGAATGGACTACTAAAGCAGGAGACTGGGACCATCTGGCCTAGAGGAATGAAGGATACAAGGCCTTGGTCACCCCCAAAGCTCTCCCGCATGGAGAGCTGCCTGACACTGCCATCAGGACCTCAGGAGCTCACATGACATTCTTTGTAATTTCTGATGAAGAACTGGTGATGTCCCAGAGGCATATAGACCTTGATCAAATCAGGGCCAGGGTGGAGTTAGACAATGAACTGCAGGGACTCAGAGGCATCTAAGTGTAAAATAAGGTCTCATCTCAGCTTCCATCACAGCAACAGGCTCAGTGGTAATTCATTTCTGCTGTTGTTGTATTTGAAAGAAGAAAAGCACAAGTAATTAGAAAACTAGGACCCGGTTCAGGGAATGGGAGTGACCCTCTCTTTCCTGTGGTTGATAGTGTAGGCTCTCTGTCATCTTGGTCCTGATGTCCTGAGTGCAAAAGACAAACCTTCTTCCTGCTTTCAGGTGAGTCAGCCAATGGAAGTTAGAAATAAATGCATCAGTGGCAGCCTCTCTCTCTTCACCCCCTAGCCCAGTAAACCAAAGACAAAGACTTAGGGAGATCTGGCACTTTATTCTCACCATGTATTTTCTTTCTCCGCTTAAAAATAACCACATGTACGAGGAACCAAGGGCTGCATTTCCCACGGCAGCACAGAGAGCTGGAGTAGGGATTGAGTGCCAGTAGTTTGTCACTGTCCCACCGCTAAATCACTGCTTGGAGGAGATAAATCTCTCCAATTCCTGGGCCCTTTTTATTCATCTGTGAATCATGGATAAATACAGCCATTCTAGTAGCCTTACTGAAGTGCAGTGAGGACGCAGGGGTAAATGAGAAGACAAAAATCAAAGTGATAACGTTGACCTCCAGTCTGGGCTTTTTAGAACATGTGCCTAAAAAGTAGGAGGAAAACACACGATACCTATAAAAGCCCTGGCTAAAAGCTCCTTCTAGTTCAGTAATTATGGTAATTTGTCCTCTTTCTATAAAATCAGGGCAAAACTAATTGTCTCATTATCTCAAATAAATTAAATATAGCTTAGATAACCAAGATGGTACAATAGGTGAATGCTGTGTTTACCTTCTCTCTCAACCACATCAAAATTACAACTAATGTACAAAACCACCATTATTGAGAATCACCTAAAATCAAGCTGAACTGAAGCCTCTCAACTAAGGACATGCAGAAGAAGCCACCTCCAGACTGGTAGGAGGGTCAGAGATGCGGAACAGGCTGGTCCCATATCTACGTGTGACCATTAAAGATCAGGAGGGCTATTTTGGCTGTGAGGATCCCTAGAGGAGTGAGACATCCCAGCCCCACCCCAGCCCAGGGTTTCAATACCAGGGAGAGAAGTCCCCATAATTTCTGGTTGTGAAAATCAGCGGAGATGGTGACTGAGTTAGACTGAGGGTGGCTGCACTCCCGGGTGCTCCTTTTAAAGGGACTACGTAAGGACTTACTACCCCCAACAGAATCACTTGCTCTGAGCTCCAGCACCAGGAGAGCAACTAGAAAGGTGGCGGGGACAAATGGTGGGGAATTAAGTTGTCTGGTTTGGGACAGGGACTGGAGAGGTGGCTTTCTCCTGGACGTGGGAGCTGGTGAAGGCCATTGTTTCTTTGTGAGCCCTCCCCCTTCCTGGCGTGTGAACACAGGTCGCCACAATATCTGAGTCTCTGCCGGTTGTTCTTTATTCCTGCCCTGGCGATTGGAGAACTGGCCCCACCCAGCTTTGGGGCACACCCAGGTTGCTTTCAGTGGCTATATCGTGCACACCTCCTGCTTTGGCTCAAGCTGCAGACTTTCCTAGACTCTCAAAGGTTCACGGAACCTGGAAAAGCAGCATCTGGTTTGCGCGTGTCCTGTGCCTTTGGTTGAGCAACCCTAAGCCAGCACTAGTGGCAGCCGGTCTTGGTTCATGGCTTGGCCTCTCAAGGTGCTTACAAGTGCAGCACAGGTGGCAGACATCTGTGGACTTCTTTCTGGCTCCCACTGGGTGGCCCCGGGTAGGGCATGGGCTGTGTCTGAAGTAGACCTACAGCGGATCCCCTCCAAGGTTGTCCTGGGGCTGGTGTCCCAGTGGCTGGTTTCAAAATAAGCTGGAGCATCACCTAGCCACCTCCTAGATGACACATCCAAGGGGCAGTTTGAGCAGGCACCAGAGTCCTGCTGAGGCAGATCCTGCTCTGAAGGATCAGCCCTTGCACAACTCTTCCACTGTAGTCAAGGCCAGTCCTCACAGTTAGTGAGCCCTAGGGTCATCCCTCACACTGACGTGCAATTATCAACCAAGGCTCAACTACAAGAGGAAGGTACACACAACCCACAGAAGAGACACACTTGGAGTGCATGGCTCAGGTAACCAGAAATACTGCACCACTGAACCCCACAGCACACCTACTACATAAGGCCACTGTACTAAGACCGGAAGACATAGCAGCCCTACCTAATACATAGAAACAAACACAGGGAGGCAGCCAAAATGGGGAGACAAAGAAACATGTCCCAAATAAAAGAACAGAACAAAGTTCCAGAAAAAGAACTAAGCGAAACAGAGATAAGCAATCTATCAGATGCAGAATTCCAAACACTGGTTATAAGAATGCTCAATGATCTCAGGGAAAACCTCAACAGAGAGATGAAAACCATAAAGAATCAGTCAGAAATAAAGGATACAATAACAGAAATGAAGAATATATAGGGAATCAACAGTAGATTTGGTGAAGAAGAGGATCCAACCAGCGATGTAAAAGATAAGGTAGCAGAAAACACCCAACCAGAACAGCAAAAAGAAAACAGAATCCAAAAAATTGAGGAGAACATAAGGGGCCTCCAGGAAAATATCAATCATACAAACATTCACATTATAGGAATACTAGAAGGAAAAGAGAGAGAACAAGGTATTGAAAACCTATTTGAAGAAATAATGACAGAAAACTTCCCTAACCTGGTGAAGGAAATAGACATACAAGCCCAGGAAGCACAGAGATTCCCAAACAAGATGAATCCAAAGAGGCCCACACCAGCACACATCATAATTTAAAATGTCAAAGGTTAAATACAAAGAGAGAATCTTAAAAGCAGCAAGAGAAAAGCAGTTAGTTACCTACAAGGGAGCCACCATAAGACTGTCAGCTGATTCCTCATCAGAAAATTTACAGGCAAGAAGGGAGTGGCAGGAAATATTCCAAGTTATGAAAAGCAATGAATTACAACCAAGATTGCTCTACCCAGCAAGGCTGTCATTTAGAATTGAAAGACAGATAAGGAGCTTCCCAGATAAGAAAAAGCTGAAGGAGTTCATCACCATCAAACCAGTATTGCAAGGAGTCTAAGAGGGAATTCTTTAAGATGGGAGGGGGGCTAAGGATGGGTAAAAGGGTAAGGGATTAAGAAGTACAAATTGGTTGGTACACAGTAGTCATGGGGCATATAGGGTATAGCATAAGGAATATAGTCAATAGTATTGTAATAACTAGCTATGGTGCCAGATGGGTCCTAGATCTATCCTGGTGATAGATGGGAATGGGGTTGGGGGCAGGGTGAAAAAGGTAAAATTATTAAGAAATACAAATTGGTAATTAATACAGTATGGAGAATATAATTAACAATGTTGTAAAGAGCATATAAGGTACCAGATGGGTACTGGACTTATTGGGGGATCACCTCATAGACTGTGTAGATGCCTGACCACTGCGCTATACACCTGAAGCTGAAGTAGAATAATATTGAATATCAACTATAACTAAATATATAGGTACATATAGTCAAGGGATGTGGAGTTCAACATAGGGAAGATAGTCAATGGTATTGTAACAGCTATATGAGATGTCAGAGGGGTAGTAGCTTGGGGGGGTGGGTTATCATCTTATGAGGGGTTTAAATGTCTAACTATTATATTGCTTTGTACACCTGAAACAAATACAAAAATTAATTCGTTAAATATAGCTTATGATTAGATATCAGATTGGGGCGACAATCTGTTCTGAGTGAAACTGAAAAGTAATGGGAACATGTCCACTCTAGTGTGTCACCCAGTGGGATCCATGATGGCTTCAGACAACCCTTCATCATCTGCCTTTGTCAGTAATCAACTGATTCACTCTGGGCTTTGGCATCAGACAGTCCAGACTCTTAAAGGATCCTATGTTCAGGTACAGAGCAGGGCAGAAAAGGTAATATCTGAATATTAGTTTGCTAAGGTTGCTGTAACAACAAGCCACACATTGGGTGGCTTAAACAACAGAAATGGACTTTCCCACAGTTCTGAAGGATAAAAGTCTGAGATCTCCTGAGGCCTCTCTCCTTGGCTTATAGATGGCAATCTTCTCCCTTTGTCTTCTCATATTCTTTCCTCTGTGGGTGTCTGTGTTCTACTCTCCTCTTCTTATAAGAACACCAGTCATATTGGATTAGGGTCCACTCCTAATTTAACTGCTTTAAAGTCCCTATCTCCAAGTACCAAGGATTAAGATGTCAGAATATGAATTTGGGGGGACACAATTCAGCCCATAACAATTGGGATAAACCTATATTTTTAAGTAGCAAAAGGGAATAAATCCCTTTTACTGGACTCTGTTTATTGATATTCTGAAATTTTGGTCTTGTAGTGAAAACAAACAATTAAAAAGAACCAGGTTAATTTTACCTAGAAGGTGAGTTCTCCCTGAGTCAGACCACCAGGATACCTAAATCCAGTGCCGCATAGCTTTTCAAAGTCCTGCCTACTCTGTGATAATTCTGGTTCTGTCTTTTTAAGCTGGAAGAGGATTTCCTCCTGGGAGCCACCACTTCTCTGACTATAGCGGCTTTATTTTCTTAATGCTTGTAGGAGAAAAAAAGTTGCTGCTAATGAAAAGGAAATATTTATCAAATTTTTTATCATGCTAATACTTTTTTTTTTACCTTTGGCAATACCCCATTTTGTGTTGAGTTTGTTGGTTTTATTTTGCTGGTAGGAAAATGAGACTGGACCTTTTAGCTAGGATTTCTCTCGGCCTTTCCAGTGAAATTAGTCTCTGCCAAGGTGAGAGAGATTTCTTGGTTTAGGATTGGGGGCCAGAATGAACCATATTGTTTGGGAAACTGGTTTGTTTATCTCTTGCATTGGGAAGCTTAGGTGGAAATGGGGTCCTCTTCCCCACTCAGAAAGTCAAGCTACAGCCTTAAGAAAAGGGACTGTGACAGAGAAGAGCATGTTTTTACCTTTGTCTTGGCAAGGATATATCCAAGTGTTTGATGTTTTATATAATGGAAATCATGACCCAGATAAACTTAATGTAAAGCAGAACTGGGGGGCGGGAACCATGTTATCACCACCACTGGTGAATTCTCAGAAAAGAATTTTGTAAGCCCCATTTTTGTAGAAAATGACACACAGCCATCATCAAAATAAAATGTAAATTGTAGCTATACATGGGGCCTTATTTAGAGCTTTGACTCCACACTTGGTCCCTCAAACATGGTCTCTCTGCCAGATAGAACCACAGGACTGAAAATTGGGGATGGTGGTGCTCTTCCATTTTGGCAGGTAAAATCTTTTAGATTGTGTGTCATTTCCAAAGATGGCTGTTGCAACAATACTTTCCATCCTGATGGAGAAACTGACCTAAAATGGTGGCCCTAGTGAAGAGAGAAATCCCCAGCCTAAGCCCCAGCCCACTTCTGCATAAACACCTCCAAGCCACACCCCGAGCCAATCACCAGACAACACCTACCCCTTCCTCAACTCAAGGAAGTCCCCAACCCATAAAAACCTGCTCAAAACCTTGCTAGGGGCTCAGTATTTGGGAGAGATCCCGCTGAGCCCGCTGGCATAATAAAGCTGACCTTCCTAACTCTCTGAGTGCCACTTGGGTTCTTTCTGGTCCTGGTATCCGTAACATTCTTGTTTCCCTGACTGGGAAACCCAACCACACTGGCCCCTTGAGCCACCGGTTTGGGCAGGAGCAGGCCATAGGGTGGCAGGAGAGCCAAGACGGGGCTAGGCGTGCCCTGCTGATTTTGGCAGGCCCCGGACTGGCAACCTCCTGCCAGTTCCGGCCCGTGACTCCCTGCTGGACCCCCAGTAGAGAGAAAGGACGGAGAGTTAACTAGGACATCGGACACGGTAAGACCCCGGGGCCCAGACCCAGATAGGCCTGCCTAAGGGCAGAAGGGGAGCCTGATCACCTCCCACTGAGTCCCACTTCGGACTCTATTTAGGGCCATTGCAGGGGAGGGCGTCTTTCCTCCCTGAATGAATGTGTGTGTGCTTGGTCCCCAATGGGATTCTGTGTGGATCCATGGCCTATCGGCTACGGAGCCCGAGTGAGCCCCAACCTGCGTTCCATGGTAACATTGTATGGCATAACGGTAATTGGCACTCTCGGAGTGCAACCGAGCCCGGGGCTTATACTGGCAATACCTTAGCCAAGACGTACCCAAGGTTTTCGCGAGGGACGTGGCCAGGCGGACACCTGATTGAGACCCTTCCCTTGTCTGCGCAACACCGAACATCATGGGAGGGAGTTACAGGAAGCCCACAGTTCTAGACTGCATGTTAAAGAATTTCAAGAAGGGTTTCGTAAGCGACTACAGGGTCAAAATGACCCCCGGACGTCTCCGGACTTTATGTGAACTGGAGTGGCCAAGTTTTGATGTGGTGTGGCCCTCAAAAGGCACTCTTGACCTCCCCACAATTCGCCAAGTCTACATAGTTGTCACCGGGACCCCAGGACATCCAGACCAGGTCCCTTACATTGACTTGTGGTTGGGAAATAACCCGAACACTTCCTCCTTGGGTACGGTTCTGCTCCAATAGTAAGGGACAGTCCAGGGTCCTCATTGCATGGAACCCACGAGGCCACGCCCAGAAAGACAAGACTAAGACCATTTACCAGGGAGACCCTGACGAAGAGCTGTCACCACCTCCCTACGCACCACGGCCAACGGCTGGCGTGACTCCGCCGCTTCCAGACACTCTGCTTCCAGCCTCAGCCTCCCCGTGGTCCCAACCCAAACAACCCGGAGCCTGACTTCATAGGATTAGCGGGAATCGAGTCGGACTGAAGGGGACCAGGCTCGTTCAAACTCGGCCCCCACAAGCCCACGGCTAACTTAGATGTAGGGGGCCAAACAGTGACTTTATGGTAGATGCTGGAGCAGAACACTCGGTAGTCACCACCCCGGTGGCACCGCTCAGGGACCGCAGAGTCATCATAATGGGAGCCACTGAGAATCAAGCTAAGAACCGACCGTTCTGCCAAGCTCAGACTTATAAATTAGGAGGACACACCGTGTTGCACGAGTTCCTCTACTTACCAGACTGCCCAATCCCGCTCTTGGGACGCGACCTCCTTACCAAGTTAGGGGCACAAATCTCCTTTGAACCATCAAGCCAAGCCATGTCACTGCAGCCCCCGTCAGAGGGACTTATTCTGTCTATCACCACCCCGAGGGAAAAAGAATGGAGGCTTTACGGGACCGGCAGTGTAGAACAGAACCCAGAAGCATAAAGGGCCGATTTCCCGGAGGTTTGGGCTGAAGATAACCCGCCTGGGCTAGCAAAACATAAGGCCTCAGTTTTGGTGGAGCTGAGACCCGGAGCTCAACCCCAAAAGCTACGCCAATACCCCATCTCCAGAGAAGCTCGGGCAGGGATTCAAAAACACCTCGCCTGTCTAAGAACAGCAGGGATACTCGTAGAGTGACAGTCGCCATGGAATACGCCCCTCCTGCCAGTAAGGAAGCCTAATGGAGAATACCGGCCAGTACAAGATTTGAGAATGGTAAACCAAGCCACAGTCTCCCTACACTCCGTAGTCCCAAATCCATATACTCTCCTCAGTCAGCTGCCCCCGGAGGCCCGATGGTTCACCTGCCTGGACCTGAAAGATGCATTCTTCTGCATTCAGTTGGCGCCCCAGAGCCAATCACTGTTCACCTTTGAATGGACTGAACCTGATACTGGCCGGCAGCTCCAGCTGACATGGACTCGGCTCCCACAAGTCTTCAAAAACTCCCCAACCCTCTTTGGGGAAGCGCTAGCCTCAGATTTAGCCACCT
The DNA here is from genome assembly GCF_004115265.2 of Rhinolophus ferrumequinum. Taxonomy (NCBI): domain Eukaryota; kingdom Metazoa; phylum Chordata; class Mammalia; order Chiroptera; family Rhinolophidae; genus Rhinolophus; species Rhinolophus ferrumequinum. The sequence goes on from NC_046286.1 coordinate 1,932,441, forward strand.
TCCCTTGAGAAGAATATCGCTGCACTCTATTGCAATATGTGGATGATCTGCTCTTAACCTGTGCCACCGAGACCGAGTGCCAAACCGCGACACGGGCACTCCTGTCCCACTTAGCCGAGACAGGGTATACAGTCTCCTGGAAGAAAACCCAGCTCTGCAAAGAACAAGTACAATATCTGGGCTTTGTCATCTTCAAAGGACAGTGGGCCTTCAGCACCGAGCAGAAGAAAGTCATCACTTCGCTCCTTCGGCCCACCAACCAGAGAGCGCTCCGTGAGTTCCTCGGGGCCGCAGGCTTCTGCTGGATCTGGATTCCTGGCTTTTCGGCAATAGCCCGGCCCTTATATGAGGCTCTAACTGGTCAAGAAAAGGCCCCCATGCTATGGACAGAAGATCAAGAACACTCCTTCCAGCAGCTCAAGAGCTCACTTGGACAGGCCCCGCCCTCGGGTTACCTGATGCTGAGAGGCCATTCCACTTATTTGTCCATGAGAGAGACAAAATAGCCTTAGGACTGCTGGCCCAAACAGTGGACCGTGGCTCCGTCCCGTCGCCTATCTCTCAAAGAAACTAGGCCCGGTAGCAGCAGGTTGGCCACCATGCCTGTGGGCCCTAGCAGCCACTGTGATTCTCATCAAAGAGACAGATAAGCTCACCTTAGGCCAGAGACTCATAGTTAAGGTACCCCACTCGGTCACCACCTTAATGAACAGTCAAGGACCCCGATGGCTGTCAAATGCACGGCTGACTCAGTATCAGGGGCTACTCCTGGAAAACCCTCGGATCTCATTAGAAACTGCGTGCACCCTGAACCCAGCCACTTTCCTGCCAACCGAGGAAGGGGATCCAGAACATGACTGTATAGAAGTTATCAACGAGGTCTATGCCACCATACCCGACCTCCGGGACAGCCCACACCCTAACCCGGACCTTACTCTGTATATTGATGGCAGCAGCTTCCTGAGGGACGGAAAACATCACGGGGGGTATGCGGTAACTACCACAGAAGAGGTACTCGAGGCAGGGGCCCTTCCATCGGGATGGTCGGCCCAACGGGCATAACTATGGGCACTAATAAGAGCTTTTACTCTATCCGGGGGCCGAAAAGTCAACATCTACACCGACTCTCGGTATGCCTTTGCTACCGTCCATATCCATGGGGCTATATACAAAGAAAGAGGCCTTCTGACCACGGAGGGAGAAACTATTAAAAACAAACAAGAAATCCTTAAGCTCCTACAAGCCATTTGGCTTCCACAGCAGGTTGCAGTTATCCATTGTCGGGGCCACCAGAGAGGCAACGAGCCCTCAGCAGTCGGGAACAGGCTCGCTGACACCACGGCCAAATCAGCGGCGATGGGAAGCCCTAGTGAACTACTCCTGGTCACTAACACTACCACCACATCCCTCCCACGGTACACAAAAGAAGAACTCAGATGGGCAAAGTCAGAAGGGGCCACCAGATTGCCACAAGGGTGGTGGCAACTGCCCAACAGAAGACTCTTCATCCCAGCCCTGCTAGGTCCTCAAGTAACCGCTGAATATCACAAGTTAACCCACTTAGGAAAAACTGCTCTCAAAGGCCTCCTAGCCAAAAACTTCTACATTAGCCGCTGTCAGCTCTTTGCAAGTCCATCGGAGAATGCTGCCTCACTTGTGCAAAGAACAATCCAAAGTCCAGCCCTAGCAACATCCCCGGGATTCAGAGAAGCGGTGCCGCACCTTTTGAGGACCTCGAAGTCAACTTCATTGACATGACGAACTGCCGCAGTACTAAGTACTTGCTGGTCCTGGTCTGTACCTACTCCGGTGAGTCGAAGCCTTTCTCACTCGGACTGAGAAGAGTCATGACGTAGCCAACGTCCTCCTCAGGGAGAATATCCCCCGCTAAGGGATTTCACTTTCTATCCACAGTGACAACGGGCCAGCTTTCATAGCAGAACTCCTCCACATGGTGACCAGAGCCATGGGCATCAACTGGAGACTCCATACAGCATACCAACCACAAAGCTCAGGGAAAGTTGAATGCATGAATCGTACCCTCAAGGAGACATTAGCTAAATTCCACCAGGAGACCTCCCTAGGGTGAGTGGACCTCCTACCGCTAGCCGTCCTTTGGGCACACTGTACCCCTGGCACATCTGGATTCTCTCCCTTCGAAATTATGTTCGGGAGGCCCCCTCCCCTGTTGACCAGCCTCCCTGGCGACATCCGCCAGCTGGGGTTCTCCAGCCTCCAAAACCAGATGGCTGTGCTGGGCAAGGTCCTCACAGATGTACATGCTTACATTCTGGAAAGGACCCCATTTCTCTCGGGGCCCTGGTACACCCTTTTATCCCAGGAGATCAAGCCTGGGTCAAAGATTGGAAGCACGAGCCCCTCCGACCCCAGTGGATAGGCCCTCACACTGTCATACTTGTTACTCCCACTGCTCTTAAAGTTTCAGACATTGCTCCGTGGATCCATCATACTCGGGTTAAAAGAGCCCAGCCGGAGGACAACACCTGGATCGCCCAACCTGACCCGGCCCGTCCACTCTGTCTGACCCTCAAGAAACAGCCCAAATGAGCCTTGCCGTCGTCTGCCCGGTCTCCATCTTCGCTGTTGTTGGACTCCTACTATTTCTAGCCTTTGCTGGTCTCATTGCATCCTCCTCCTTGCTACCATCAGGCCATGCATAGTTAACGCTGTCATACGTTTCACAGAGACCTCCGTCACCTGTCGGGCTACAGCCCAGATCCTTGCCCTGCGGGGTTATTGTCCTCTGAGCTAATATGATGATCTCTAAGTTGTTACCACTTACGATATCAACAGGGGGGACATGATGGAGAAACTGACCTAAGATGGTGGTCTGAGCGAAGAGAGAAGTCCCCAGCCTAAGCCCCAGCCCACTTACACATAACCCCCTCCAAGCCACACCCCGAGCCAATCACCAGACAACACCTATCCCTTCTCTGACCCAAGGAAGTCCCCAAACCATAAAACCTGCTCAAAACCTTGCTAGGGGCTCAGTATTTGGGAGAGATCCCACTGAGCCTGCCAGCGTAATAAAGCTGACCTTCCTAACTCTTTGAGTGCCTGTCGTGCGGGGTGTCAGGCGGGGTCTCTGGTCCCACTCCCCACATAAGAACGCAGGACATGGTGAGGCCAAAAAGGAACATCCACGGAGCCATAGGCAGGGGAGTCATACCACTATACTCTCACTGGCGGCTGGGTTGGAGACACAGGAACCAGGAGCAACACAATTCTCAACCCCTCACTGTGCCGCTTGCAGACTCAGCCACCATCTTCTTGCTAGCTCCCCCTTTTTCTGCTAGCCTAGCCACGGCAGTTATATTAGTGGCCAATGGCTCACTGGTTACAGCTGACGGCCAAGTAGCCACAGCTGGTGGCCATTTGATCACAGTTGATGGCCATTTACTACCTGAGCCAGCACTTTTCTATGTGAGGCTGAGAGCCTGGAAACTGCTTTTTGGGGCTCTGTCCCCACAGTGCCTCTTGGGTTCTTTCTGGTCCTGGTATGCGTAACAATCCCACTTTCTGTTCTTCAGTGTGACTCAGCCATTCCTTCATCAAGAGAGGTTGTCTCTCCACCCCGCTGAACCTGACAAAGCCTGATTTCTTCTTTGGCAAATAGAATATGGCCAAAGTGAAGTTGTGCCAATTCTGGGCACAGCCATTAACTTTCCTGACAACTTCTGGTTTCTTCCTCTTGAATCTCTGAGCCATGTAAGAATTCCAGGTCAGTCTGTTGAAGAGAGGGGCCATAAGGAGAGCCCAGACATGTGAGAGGAAGCCATCTAGGATACACAGTCCAGCTGAGCTCTCAGATGACTCTAGCCCAAACCACTATCTAGCTGCCACCACATGAGAAACCACAGGTGAAACCACATATCCTGCCCCAGTGAACTGATAGAACTATGAGATGACAAAAAAACTGATGGCTACTATTTGCATGAATCATTTTTTCCCATTCTTTCACTGTCAAACTATTCCTGTCCTTAGATCTGTGCATGTCTCTTGTAAATGGCACATAGTTGGATCCTGTTTTTTTGTTTGTTTGTCTTTTAAATCAGTTCTGACCATCTCTGGCTTTTGATTGGGAAATTTAATCCTTTTTAATGTAAAGTAATTACTGATAGGGAAGAACTTACTTTTGCCATTTTGGTGTTGGTTTTCCGTATATTTTGTTGCTTTTTTGTGCCTCATTTCCTCCATTACCACCTTCCTTTGTGTTTGTTTTTTTTTTCATCTTTTCATTCTTTTTTTTTTTTTTTAATTTATTGGGGTGACAATTGTTAGTAAAATTACATAGATTTCAGGTGTACAATTCTGTATCACATCATCTATAAATTACATTGTGTGTTCACCACCCAGAGTCAGTTCTCCTTCCATCACCATATATTTGATCCCCCTTACCCTCATCTACCACCCCCCACCCCCCTTACCCTCTGGTAACCACTAAATTACGTTCCCCAGATTAATTTTCAAAACCCCGTGGCCATCTTGTGGTTACTGATTGTTTTCTAATCCCCTCACCTTCCCCCTTACCCCCACCCCCCCGCCCATCTAGCAACCCTCAGTTTTTCCTCTTTGTCTCCAAAACTGTTTCTGATTAGTTCATTCACTTATTCTTTTCTTTAGATTCCGCATATAAGTGAGATCATATGGTATTTGTCTTTCTCTGTCTGACTTATTTCACTTAACATAATGTTCTCTAGGTCCATCCATGTTGTTGCAAATGGTAAGATTCTTCTTTATGGCTACGTAATACTCCATTGTATAAATGTACCACAGTTTCTTAATCCAGTCATCTACCGATGGACATTTTGGTTGTTTCCATGTCTTAGCTATTGTGTATAGTGCTGTAATAAACATAGGAGTGCATTAAGATTTTTGAATTGGAGTTTTGGATTTCTCCGGATAGATACCTAGGAGTGGAATTACTGGATCATAAGGTAGTTCCATTTTCAGATTTTTGAGATACCTCCATACTGTTTTCCATAGTGGCTGCACCAATCTGCAATCCCACCAACAGTGCACAAGCGTTCCCTTTTCTCCACATCCGCGCCAGCACTTGTTGTTTGTTGATTTATTGATGATAGCCATTTTGACTGGGGTGAGGTGGTATCTCATTGTGGTTTTATTTGCATTTCTCTGATGGTTAGTGAGGTTGAGCATTTCTTCATATGTCTGTTTGCCATCTGTATGTCCTTTTTAGAAAAATGTCTCTTCAAGTCCTCTGCCCATTTTTTAATTGGGTCGTTTGCTTTTTTGGAGTTGAGTTGAGTGAGTTTTTTATAGATTTGTGATATTAATCCCTTATCAGATATATCATTGGCAAATATCTTTTCCCATTCAGTAGGATCTCTTTTTGTTTTATTGATGGTTTCCTTTGCTGTGAAAAAACTTTTTAGTTTGATATAATCCCACATGTTTATTTTTTTCTCTTACTTCCCTTGCGCGAGGGGATATATCAGTAAAAATCTTACTCTGGGTAATGTCTGTGAAGTTTCTTCCTATATTTTCTTCCAGGTATTTTATGGTTTCAGATCTTACATTTAAGTCTTTAAGCCATTTTGAATTTATTTTTGTATATGGTGTAAGGAGGTGGTCCAGCTTCATTTTTTTGCATGTGTCTGTCCAGGTTTCCCAGCACCATTTATTGAATAGACTGTCTTTACCCCATCATACATTCTTGCTTTCATTGTCATAGATTAAATGGCCATATAGGCATGGATTTATTTCTGGACTCTCTATTCTGTTCCATTGATCTATGTGTCTGTTTTTATGCCAGTACCGTGCTGTTTTGATTACTGTAGCCTTGTAGTATAATTTGAAGTCAGGTATTGTTATACCTCCCACTTTGTTCTTATTTCTCAAGATTGCTGAGGCTATACGGGGTCTTTTATGGTCCCATATAAATTTTAGGATTATATGTTCTATTTCTGTGAAAAACGTCGTTGGTAGTTTGATAGGAATTGCATTGAATATGTATATTGCCTTAGGCAGTATGGACATTTTAACTATATTAATTCTTCCTATCCATGAACATGATATGTGTTTCCATCTATTTATATCTTCTTTCATTCCTTTCTTCAGTGTCTTATAACTTTCTGAGTACAGATCTTTTACTTCTTTGGTTAAATTTATTCCCAGGTATTTTCTAGTCTTTGGAGCAATTGTAAATGGGATTGTTTTTTTAATTTCTCCTTCTGATGTTTTATTATTGGTATATACAAATGCAACTGATTTCAGAATATTAATTTTGTATCCTGCTACTTTACTAAATTCATCTATCAGCTCTAATAGCTTCTTGGTGGAGTCTTTAGGGTTCTCTATATATAGTATCATATCATCTGCATATAATGATAATTTTACTTCCTCCTTACAAATTTGGATGCCTTTTATTTCTTTTTCTTGTCTGATTGCTGATATCCTTATACTTTATTTGGGTCACTGAGAAACAAATTTCTCTGCAATCTTCATAAACTTATCAAAAGCAAGGAAGCGTGAGTCCCAACAAAAGAGCATTTAGTTAGGAATGTGTAGGTGTTACATGTTCTGTGTCTTTGCAGATGTGGAACTTCTCTCAGGGACGGTCCACAGAGCCTTTAACACACCTGCCTAATGACGCCTGCAGCGTGATTGAAAATAGTCAAGTTAATAAACTGAGGGAAGATTTATAGTGAGATGAATGTTGACTTAGGTAACAAGCAATGTGGAGTTCATAATAAAGGATACTGATAATTGTGTTTATGCTAAAATGATTCTAAATATTTAAAGATGGAGAGATAGATATAGTGCTTGAATACTTGAATATTGAGAGAGAGAGAGAGAGACAGAGAGAGAGAGAGAGAGAGAGAGTAGGAGTCACAGACTGCCAATCTCACCAGCTTCCATAAGAAGGAAAAAGCAGCCTCACAACGTAGTCAGAGGGAATGCAGATCACCTCCTGCCAGTTATGGCATCTTCCCTAGGTCTTCAACAACATGGACATAGACATTTGCTGAAAGATAATTTCAGGGAAAAGTATTGTGAGGGTAGGTACACATAGGAAATCGCCAGGGGTATGTATGAAGAGTCACTAACATACTCTTTCTCCTTCACCACCACCTCCAGGCACGTGCCCACTGCAAGGGCTCCCCACTAAAAGCCACAGAGCAAGGACAGATGGGGCTTAGCCAGGAGGGGAGGGGAAAGAGCAGGTAAGACAAGTAGAAATTCTCTGCAAAACTGGGCCCTGGGTGAATGAGGAGACATAAAGCTAGTCACAAAAAGACAAACACTATGGGTGTCTAAAATGGTCAAACCCTTAGAAGCAGAAGAGCGAATGGTGGTTACTGGCATGGAGGGACAGAAATGGACAGGTTTCGTTCAATGGTTGTAGCGTTTCCATTCTGCAAGATGAAAAATTCCTAGAGATCTATTGCACAATAATGTGCATATGCATAAAACCATTGTACTGTACACTTTTTCAAAAGGTTTATATTAAAATATAGCTAACATACAACATCATATTAGTTTCAGATGTACACGATAGTTATTCAACATTTATATACCTAAAGAAGTGATCACTCTAAGTCCAACAACCATCTGACACTGTATCATGTATCACAATATTATTGACTGTATTCCCTACTCTGTACATTACATCCCGTGACTTAGTTGTTTTATAACTGAATTTTAATCTCTTATTCCCCTTCACTTTCCCCCCCTTTTACAATTTTTCAATTACCATTGGCATTCAATATTATTTTATATTAATTTCAGGTGTACAGCATAGTCGTTAGACATTTATATCATTTAAGAAGTGATCCTCCTGACTAGTCTAGTACCCACCTGGCACTATACATAGTTATTACCATATTATTGACTATATTCCCTATCCTTTAATTTACATCCCCAAGACTACTTTGTATCTATCAGTTTGTATTTCTTAATCCCTTCACCTTTTTCACCCTGTCCCCCAACTCCCCAACCATTTATCACCTTGATAAATCTAGTACCCATCTGACACCACACATAGTTATTATCATATTATTGACTATATTCCTTATGCTATATCCTACATCCTCATGACTATTTTTGAACAACCAATTTATACTTCTTAAGCCCTTTGCCCTTTTCCACCCATTTCCACACCCATTCAGCAACCATCAAAATGTTCTCTGTATCTATTTGTTTATTTGTTTTGTTCTTTAGATTTCAATTATAAGCAAAATCACATTGCATCTGTCCTTTTCTGTCTGACACTCCACTCAGCACAATATCCTCTAGGTCCACCAATGCTGCCACAGATGGCAAGAACCCATTCCCTTCCATGGCCAAGCAATATTTCATTGTACACATGTACCACCTACTCTTTATCCATTCATCCATCGATGGCCACTGAGGCTGCCTCCACATCTTGACCATTGATGTGGTCAATTGACCAATGCTGCAATGAATATATGGATGCACATATCCCCTCAAAGAAACCGTTTTGGGTTTCTTCAAATAATTACCCACAAGTGGGAAGGCTGAGTCTTTTTTTATCACTTGCTGTAGCTGTTGTTTTAAAATCTATCTAGGGGCATCCTAGTTTCAGGTACCCTCTCTCATAAGAGAGCTGTACTTTCACTTTAATAAAAATCCTTGCTCCTCTACTTCTAAAAAAAATAAAGAAAAAGTCCATCCTGTCTGGTATAAGCACTGCCGCCACAACTGTGTTCGTTTCCTTGTTTCCATTTCCATGAACTGTCTTTTTCCTATCCCTTTACTCTCGGTCTGTGTGCCTCTTGATCTGAAATGAGTCTCTTGTAGGCAGCACATGCAAGGATCATGGTCTTTTAATCCATTTAACCCCTTTATCTTTTGATTGGAGCTCTTAATCCACTTACAGTTAAAGTAATTATTCATAGATATGTAGCTATTGCCATTTTATTATTCATATTTTATATTTTTTGTTGTTGTTGGCTTAAAGAAGTCCCTCTAACATTCCTTGTAATGCTGGTTTGGTGGTGAGGAACTCTTTCAGCTTTTTCTTGTCTGGGAAGCTCCTTATCTGTCCTTCAGTTCTACATGATATTTTTGCTGGAGAGAGTAGTCTTGGTCGTAGGTCCTTTCTTTTCATCACTTTGAATATTTCCTGCCAATCCTTCCTGGCCTGCAAAGTTTCTGTTGAGAAATCAGCTGATTGTCTGTTTTATGGACGCTCCCCTGTAGGTAACTAACTGCTTTCCTCTTGCTGCTTTTAAGATTCTCTCTTTGTCTTTAACCTTTGACATTTTAATTGTGATGCATCTTGGTGTTGGCCTCTTTGGGTTCATCCTGTTTGGAACTCTCTGTGCTTCCAGGATTGTATATCTATTTCCTTCACCAAGTTAAGGGAGTTTTTTGTCAATATTTCTTCAATTAGGTTTTCAATTCCTTGCTGTCTCTCTTTGCCTTCTGGTACCCCTATAATGCAAATGTTGGTACCCCTGATGTTGTCCCAGAGGCCCCTTAAACTGTTCTCTTTTTTTTTATTATTCTTTTTTTTTGGTATTCTGATTGGGTGTTTTTTGCTACCTTCTCTTCTAAACTGCTGATTCGACACTCTGCTTCATCTAATGTACATTGATTTCCTCTAAACTATTCTTCATTTCAGTTATTGTATTCTTTATGTGTCGCGGCCTGTGCAACCAGGAGGGCTCTGCCTGAGGGGGAAGGGTGAAGAGATTGAGAAAAGACACAGAGACAGGAAAGCTGGGATTGGAAGGTCCACCTGTGACCGACTGCCTCAGCCAGGGAAGCACAAAGCTCATAATACCAGCATGCGCCAGGGAGCTGTGTCCTACACAACTAGACTGAGAAACAACGGCTTGAACCGGAGTGGGGGTGGGGGAAGGTGTAAGAAGGGGGAAAAAAAAGAAGACAGCTGAGAGGAGAGTCTAGAGGGACGGAAGAGGAGCCGCACATGGTGCTAGGGATGGTGGTCTTGTGATAGCCAAACTAGGAGATCAAGGGGCATCCCCAACGTCCTCCGAACAAGTCTCTGACCCAGGAGTTAAGGAATTAGCACGCTCATTACCACGTACTCTGGGGAAAGAGAGAAAAGAAATGACCATTAGTTGTGAGGGCGTCCCTGCCACACCTAAGGTCGAGCAAGGGTCCTGGACCTGGCCCGTGGAATTCCTGGTGCCCACAGAAGTCTCAAAGTGTATCACTTTCCGACCAAGGCCCATTGACCCATGGAGGCGGCGATGGAGATCCAGAGAAGCAAAAGAAGAATGGGGAGCGAGTCACCAAAAAGAACTACAGGGAGTGGCCAGTGGGGAGGGAAACTGTGCCTTTGACTTGTGTGCCTGTCCGATGAGCGGGCCTTCTTTGCCTTGCGCCTGGAGGGACCTAGTCCTAGAGTCCCAGACCACTACCAGGTTATCCTGTCATGGGAGACTTCTTTAAAGTGGCAGGTGCCCTAAAAGCACTTATGTGTCCATCCCGTGCCCACTAAGAGTGCAGCCAAGGTGACCAGAGTCCGATGGGGGACAGCTACTCCGATGAGAAGGAGTGCTGGGGTTTTGTATTTTTCCATGCAGGAGGTAGGATGCTTGTCAGCTTGCAGGGGGCTGCTGTTACAATTGTCTTCTTCTGGGAACTGTCCTGTTCCCATCTATGATGGACGTCAGCTTGCAGGAGGTTGCTGTTGTAATTGGGAACCACTCTATTCCCATCTATGATAGGTGTTTGTTAGTTTGTAGGGGGTTGCCGTTGCGATTGGGAACTGTTCTGTTCCCATCTATGATGGATGTAAGGTGCTTGTCAGTCTGCATGTGCTGTGCTGGCCACAGGAGTCAGAGCCAAGTGGTTAATGTTTAGCTCGTTCCTGTTAGCCCACAAGCCCACTCCTGTTAACTGCTTACTTGTTTCATCAGCTGGGACCCACGTGCCCTGCCTTGAAGCCATCTTACCATCTTACACTCCCTCCATGAGACAGTGAGCCACTCCAGGATCAGGAACTGTGTTCCTCTCCTCTTTGTCTCCCTGAAAATGCTTTCCTACAGTGGAGCTCTGCCCATCATCACTAACCATTTCACTAGGACCCCCTCCTACACACGCCTGGGAGTGGTAATGTCATGTATCACAACGTTTTAACAATTCCTTAGATTTCACATCCATTTGTTATTAGGCACGGCTGGAGGAATGAGTTGCAGGAGACCAAGATTGGTCTATTAGAATTTACTTGGTGTGTTTGAGCTGCGGGAGGTCAGGCTAGAAAAGACCATAATCTCCTTGAGCAAAGAGGGGTATAGAGATTTATAGGAGGGGGTAAATGAGGCTGTTCCCCCTTCAATGCTTCAGAGGGTTTTCATTGACAAAGGGTTTCAGGGCATGACCAAGCCCTCCACCTCCACTCCCTGGCCTCAGGTCGCCATCTTGGTAGCTGATCACAGGCCCCTAGGAGATAAAGTAAGACAGGATCAAGACAAGATGGCTTTTAAGATAAGGTTTCTGCTCCTGGTCTAAGCATGGCTTAACATTTGTATTGATTAATGACTTCACTATCATTATTTAGCACGTCAGGGATGGGGTCCTGTTGTGACTGAACTTAGAATGGGTTCACCTCTTGGTGAGTCACGAATCAGACAGTACACCAAGGGTAGTTAGCACACAAAGCAAGATTTATTTGCAGCGAATAAGGAGCCCACAGGGCATAATTTCCAAAGCTGTGGCTCCCCAAACTTTCAAATCAATGCACATGCATGATGGGAATTTTGTCACACATGCACCGTATGCAAAGCGTGGTGTTGGGCTGTCCCGGGCGCGGTAGCAGCGATGCTTCTTCACAAGTGGCATGTCCACAAAATGGCACCCGAACTCCTCCCAGAGGCCGGGGTTTACTATTATAATCAGCTCTCTCTCCCCTCAAGTTCATAAAGGCTTCCTTAACCGGTTTGGGCCGGTTCTCTCTTTGGTTCCCTATTGGTTTCTGCCTGTGGTTATCTAGGGACCCAATCATTTCCTGGAAAATAGGCTAACAGAGCAGTTAACAGAACACTTAGGGACTTTCTCAAACTTAGTTTGGGGTGACAAAGGAGTGTTAGCTTCACAACTAGCAACCCTCTTACCCTATTCTTCTTACACTGTCCCACGCTCAGAGAGATTCTTTTCATTGCTAAAGGTCACAGGGAGCGAGGGTGTAGAGGGGGAATGGAACCCAGCTCTCCTGACAGCTGGTCCCAACCCCTTTCCTCCATGATTGTCAGTCCTCCTTCCAGAGCTTCCTAGGTGTGGCAGGTCCAGCAAATGTCTCATTCAGTTATCACCCACCCCAAAAGAGTTTTAATACATTAATAATAATAATAATAATAATAATAATATGCTAAGTATATTGCAAGCCATTTAGAGATGGTTGCAATGAGACATTGAAGCCAATCCTACTCTTTCTGGGGTGGAAGGGGCCCTGATGGTCTGGGGCTCAGGATTTGGGGTGCCCCCCCAAGATCTAGGGCATCAGCCCCCTTCTCCACAAAGCCTCCCAGGTGGTCTTTTGTATAAAGTGTTTCCCTCCACCCCACGCTGCTTCCAGCCCCCTCTGCTCTGCCACATAAACTGATCTGTCTCCTCCACTCCCGTCCTTGGACCCTGGCCTCACCAGCATAGGGCCCCCCGCCCCGAGCTCCCAGACCTCAGGAGCCAATTCTGAAGACCCAGTGTATGGCTGAGAGACACTGCGGGGAGAGACACCAAGAAGACCCAGTGTATGGCTGACACAACCCAAGGCAGGCCTTCGCTGGAGGCCCAGCCAGAGTTTACATGGAGGATACAAGGTCCCCCAACCCCCCACTCTGGCCTAAAAAAATAGAAGTTGTTCAATGATCTCAAAGCAGAAGGAGCGCTTAGGGGCAGGTTGGGAGCAGAGCACCCTGCCTGTCGGTTTCTGGGTTGTACCTGCCGATTGTGGAAACACAGACCCACTGGGGTATGCAGAAATGCGATTCCCTGGGTCTGGATGGGGACCTGGATTCCGATTCATTTAACACAGCATCTGGGTTGGTTCTGAGGCCGAGTGGGGACGTGCTTCTTCCAGCCCCCTCCCCACGGGCCACCTCAGGATTCTAAGATCCCAAAGTACTTCCTACAGCTTCTATGGAGAAGGAGGGCTCCCATGGGGGACCATCCTGATTTAGTCGGGCTCCACTGGCCTGGATAAAAAGCCACCACTAAGGATCCAGGAAAAACCATGAGATTCTGCCACGTTCGGGGAGGACCTACTTTACACTCGGTGTGACCTCCATCAGAGACTGGAGTGACTTCACTGAAATGACACAGTAACAGCGGCCCGACAGCGCTTACAAAACCCCTTGACCAGCGCCCTTCCCAGTCTCTGTCCCTGACCTGTCCCAGGGGACACAGTTACCTGTGTTGACCATGAGGCTGGAATGTGCAGGGACAAGATGCAGAGGAGAGAGTGGAAAAGGAGGGAGTGAAGGGGGAAAGTGTTGAAGAAAGGGAGAAGAAGGGAAGAAAACAGTAGAGGGGAAATAAATTTTATAGGATGTAACATTATGTCTAACCTTAATTTTTTATTTTCTATCTAGTTTTGTCATTTATTAATATTTCACTCTAGCTGTTTGATCTCTCTGAATACATAAATAAACGCCTGTTACTGTTACTGTGGGACCTCTTGAGGGTAAGTTGCAACCTCAGGATACTTCACCTCCAGATGTGTCAGGGTGTCTCTTAACCACAAGGTGTTTCTTTTGTTTTGTTTACATAACCAAAGTGCACATTTCAAAGAGGATAATATGTTTAAAGCCAACTTTGTTGGGACACACGTTACACGCAGTAAAATGCATCTGTTTGAAATGCACAGCTGGTTGAGTTGTGGCAATTGTACATCTCGTCACCATTACCGCAGTGAAGATGGAGACCATTCCATTGTCCCCAAAGAAAAGCATGTCATAAAATGCAATGCAGCCAATAAAGGAAGTAAGATAGATTTTAATGTACTGCTATGAAAACATGTGCCAACACACTTTTAAGCTTTTTAAAAGGTTAAGAACATACTGAATTACAATGCCTCTGAGACCTTACAAAATATATACTTTTTAAGTAAGGGAAAACCTGGAAGATTTCTCACCAAAGTTTTGACAGCGGTGTCTCCAGGGAATGTGATAACTTACATAGTGACTTCCACATCATCTGAAATGTGGGAATTTTATCTTTTAGTTTGAATTTGAATTTATATGGGGGTCAGGAAGACAATATTTCTGTTTTAAAATATTATGAAGCTAAGCTCAAATCATGTTATATAGATTTTTAAAAAACAAAATTTTAAATCCAGTACCAGAAATTGTCTTTTAAGATAATCCTTCATATTTTGATAGCATTGACTCTTTCTTAAAATGCTTTTGAAAGGGATGTTTTTAGTGGAGTAGACAGATATGTAACAAACATTTAATGTGTAGGCTATCATTGAAAATGCAATACTGAGTGCGGGCACAGGGGACCCTGTCCCTTTCATACTCAAACCCAGTTTGAAGCCGCAGTTGCCACAGTCCCTGGGTCAGAAACAAAGTCAGGGCAAATCTTGTTCCTCGAGCACCGATGTGCCATTGGGAAAGGTCAAAGGCTTGTACAGCAAGTCTGAAGAATGAGACTGACTTTCTGATCTGAAGTTCAAGAGTCCGGAGTCACTTCCGAAGAAAGAGAACCGCCATGAAGAGAACAGGGGGTGCCGCCCACCTCTGGTCCGAGGGCCTCCCGGAGTCCCAGCAACAAGACGGCAAGCCCACACCCAACTTCTCCGGCCACAGCTCCGGCCGCTGTCGCAGCGGCGCCGACCTGACAAGGCGCGCGTGCTCGCTAGGCCTGGTTTCCCCTCATCCCCGGTCCGGGTCGTCGCCCCCGCGCTGCCATCTGAGGCCGGGTGGTGCCGCCCCTGCTACAGCGGCAAAGGGAACAGTCCGGGGGAAGGATACCGCGCGGAGGGCTTGAGAAGGGACGGGTGGCGGGGCCAAGGCTGGGAGGGAGGCCTGTGGGCCACCGCTCTTGCGCTCCCGCCATCCTCCGCGCGCTCAGGCCTCCGCTTTCGGGGTTTGGCAAGCCCCGCCCCGCCTTCGTGCGGGGGCTCCTGGGAGTTTGAGTTTCCTTTTCTGTAGTTGGGATGCTGTCCTCCCTCTAGTGACCACCTTTGGGCTGGCTATGGAGATCCCGCCTTAGGTAGAATGTAATTTTTGTCCTTAAGGATAGCTGGATCTGGGGCCCTAACCGGTTAATGCATATTTACGTGGTTTCTGTACTATGTCAGTTCTACTGATCCTAGTGGTTTATTAGTATAAACCTTTCTATATCATAGGTGAAATTATGTAAGATGTTGTCATGCAGTGTGGCCTGCGGGGTCTCTGCTCCCGCTCCCCACATAAGAACACAGGACATGGTGAGGCCAAAAATGAACACCCACGGAGCCATAGGTAGGGGAGTCATACCACTATGGTCTCATTGGAGGCTGGATTCACACGATGTGCGACCTGCTGTCCGCTTTCCTGCCATACGACTGACAACTCTCCTCAACTCAACTCCCCAACGTAGCCACAGCAGCTATACTAGTGGCCAATGGCTCAATGGTCACAGCCAACAGCCAACCAGCCACAGCTGACGGCCATCCACTACCCGAGCCGGCACCCCTCCACATGAGGCCGAGAGCCTGGAAACTGCTCTCTGGGGCTCTGTACCCACAGATGTGATGAGGGAAACCCTTCCACAAGTTACTTTACAGTTCAATATACATACAATATAATTCATACTTAAAAGAACATGCATATTTGGTGTGTGATATGTTTTTTCCAGTAACTTTACTTCTCTCCAAGAGGCCAGTTATTATGTAAAGATTTTGTGGGAGCTATATGATGAGATGGGGAGTTCCTCAAAAGACATCCACTGACAATAAAACATATTTAAATTCTCTGAAGAAAAAAAAAGAAGTTTCAAAAATGTTTGGTACCTGGCTCCCTCCTTTCTCCAGACTAGTGATGAAATAAACTGGAAGGAGACTGTAATATTTAGCCTTTCAAAAATAGGTCCTTATTTTTCACACCTGCTGATTTTCCAAATTCATCTTAATAGAACACAGAAAAACAAAACAAAACCCCCAAGTTCTATAGCGATGTTTCTGGCCAGTGGAAGGTCCTGCCTCTCCCTGTTCCTCGCAGGCTTCAGGACGCTGAGCAGTGAGGCTCTGGGCTCCAGACCTGCTGCCATCAGGCCGGGCCCCTCTCATCCCGGACTCTCTTTATCTCCTGCCCAGCCCCACTGTGCTTTTTCCCTATTTCCTCATCCTTTTCCCCTCCCCACACCCAGCCTGAATATTTGTCACCTTCTACAAAGTCTTTCTTCTCCTGAGAACAAATTCCTCCAACCTCAAGCAAAACAAACACCAATCAAGAAACCCTAAAGTCATGGATGGCTGCTACTCTGGACATCAGCCCTCCCTTCCATCCACCCCCACCTCTCTGTGTAAAAGGAGAGTCAAGGTCCTAAGCTGGTGTCATCTGCACATGTGCCTTTATTTCAGGGGAGGAACAGTTTTATTCATCAGCTCAGCAGACTGCAAAGACTCCACCACCACCACCACAAAAAAAAAAAAAAAAAAAAACCTTAAAGAACTCTGCATTCGGGGCGGGGGTGGGGGGGCATGAGATTAGGGGGCGCTTGACTCCAAGTCTACTGATTGATATGTTAACCTAAATATAGAAGGTCTTTCAAAGTGAGAGTCAACAAGCATTTATTTGAGATAAAAAAAAAGAATCGCTGTTCAGGAAGCAGTGATTCAGACAGAAGCCCAAATAGTGTTCTGATTAGGCAACAAAGGCAGGGGGTATTTATGAAAAAGGGAAGGGGAAAAATTCTATCAATAGAAGAAAGGCATTTTTATTGGTGCAAACATAGTGGTGTTTATTCTAAGGAAAGTTTTTAATTTTCAGTCAGGTAGTCATCAGTCCAATAGTCATAATATCTGTGTTCTGATTATCTTTGGGACAAACAGTTCTTTGGGACATAAGGTTGCTTTAAGCCCAGTGCACAGGTTATTTTGCTGCTTTAACATTCCACAGGTTTGAAGCATAAGAAAAGCAAGGCAGTTCTTTGGGGATGGCAGCTCTGGCTCCATTTTAAAGTGGCTCCATTTATATTATGACTGAAATTTACCCCACTTTGATCAAGATCTTTCATATTTTATCATTTTTTTCAGTTAAGTTGACATTCAATATTATTTTATATTAGTTTCAGGTGCACAGCATAGTGGTTAGACATTTATATAATTTATGCCATGATCCCTTCAATTAGTCTATTACCCACTTGGCACTCTACATAGTTGTTGCAGCATTATTGACTTTATTCCCTATACTGTACTTTACACCCTCCTGATTATTTTATAACTACCAATTTGTATTTCTTAATCCCCCCCATACCAACTCCCCCATGACAAACATCAATTTTTTTTCTGTATCTATGGGTCTCTTTCTGTTTTGTTTGGTAGTTTATTTTGTTCTTTAGATTCCACATGTAAGTAAAATCCTATGGTATTTGTATTTCTCAGTCTGACTTATGTCACTTAGCTTAATACCCTCTATGTCCATCCATGTTATCGCAAATGTAAGATTTCATTCTTTTTGATGGCCGAGTAATATTCCATTATATATATGTACCACATTCCTATACCAATCGTCCATTGATAGGGCACTTAGGTTGCTTCTATATCTTGGCTATTGTAAATAATGCTATAGTGAACATAGGGGTAGCATGTATGTTTTTGAATTAGTGTTTTGCATTTCTTTGGATAAATACCCAGAAGTGGAATTGCTGGGTCATAAGTTAATTCTATTTTTAATTTTTTGAGGAACTTCCATACTGTTTTCCATAGTGGACGCACCAATTTGCAATCCCACCAACAATGTATGAGGGTGTCCTTTTCTCTGCATCCTCATCAACAATTATTTGTTGATTTATTGATAATAGCCATTCTGACAGGAGTGAGGTGACATCTCATTGTGGTTTTAATTTTCATTTATCTGATGACTAATGACACCTGTATGTCGCCTTTGGAGAAATGTCTAGTCAGGTCCTCTGCCCATTTTTTAATTGCATTGATTGTTTTGTTTTGTTTTTCTTTTTTCTTTCTTTCTTTCTTTCTTTTTTTTTTTTTTTTTTTTTGGTATTGAGTTGTTTGAGTTCTTTATAAATTTTGGATGTTAACTCTTTATCAATGTATCATTAGCAAATATCCTCTCCCATTCAATAGGCTGTCTTTTCATTTTGTTGGTCGTTTGATGCTATGCAGAAATGTTTTAGTTTCATGTAGTCCTATTTGTTTATTTTTCCTTTTATTTCACTTGCTTGAAGAGATAGATCAGAAACAATATTACTAAGTGCAATGTCAGAGAGTATACTGCCTATGTTATCTTCTAGGAGTTTTATGATTTTGGGTCTTGCATTTAAGCCTTGTGAGTTTATTCTCACATATAGTGTAATAAGGTGGTCCAGTTTCCTTTTTTTTTCTTTTGCATGTATCTTTCCAGTTTCCTAACACCAGTTATTGAATAGATTGTTTTTAACCCATTATATATTTTTGCGTCCTTTGTCATAGATGAAATGACTATAGATGTGGGGTTTTTTCTAGGCTCTATATTCTGTTCCATTGATCTATGTATCTGTTTGGATGCCAGTACCATGCTGTTTTGATTACTATAATCTTACAGTATAGTTTGACATTAGGTAACGTGATACCTCCACTTTGTTCTTTTCTCAGGATTGCTTTGGCTAGTTGGGATCTTTTGAGTTTCCATATAGAATTTAGGATTATTTGTTCTACTTCTGTAAAAGATGCCATTGGTATTCTTAGATGGATTGCATTGACTATTTGGATTGCTTTGGGTAGTATGGACATTTTAACGATGTTAATTTTTCCTATCTGTGATCACGGTATATTCTTTCATTTATTTGTATCTTCTTCCATTTTTTTTCTTCAGTGTCGTATAGTTTTCCAAGTACAGATCTTTTACCTCCTTGGTTAAATTTATTCCTAGGTATTTTATATTTTGATGCAATTATAAATGGGATTGTTTTCTTAATTTCTCTTTCTGATAGTTCATTATTGGTGTATAAAAAATGCAATCTATTTCTGAATATTAATTTTGAATCCTGCTACATACTGAATTCATTTATCAGTTCTAATAGGTTCTTGGAATCTTGGGTTTTCTATATATAGCATCATGTCATCTGCAAATAATGACAGTTTATCTTCTTCCTTTCTAATTTGAATGCCTTTTATTTCTTTTTCTTATCCGATTGCTAGAACTTCCAACACTATGTTGAATAAAAATGGTGAAAGTGGGCATCTTTATCTTGTTCCTGATACAAGGAAAATGCTTTTAACTTTTCCCTGTTGAGTATGATGTTAGCTGTGGGTTTGTCATATATGACCTTTGTTATGTTGTGATATGTTCCCTCTATTTCCACTTTGCTGAGAGTTATTTGTTGTTGTTGTTTTTTATTCTAACTGGATGCTGGGTTTTGTCAAGTGTTTTTTCTGCATCTATCACGTGATCATGTAATTTTTATCTTTCATTTTGTTTGCATGGTGTATCATATTAATTGATTTGCAGATATTGAACCAAACTTGCATCCCAGGAACAAATCCCATTTGATTATGATGTATGATGATTTTAATGTATTGATGAATTCAGTTTGCTAATATTTTGTTCAGGATTTTTACATCTATATTCATCATGAATATTGGCGTATAATTATTTTGTTTATAATGTCTTTGTCTGGTTTTGTAATCAGGGTTATTGTGTCCTCGTAAAATGAGCTTGGGAGCTTTCCCTCCTCTTGAATTTTTTGGAATAGTTTGAGAAGAAATGGTGTTAATTCTCCTGTGAATGTTTGGTAAAATTTATCTGTGAAGTCATCCGGTCCAGGATTTTCGTTTGTTGGGAGTTTTTTTTTATTACTGATTTGATTTTGTTAGTAGAAATTGGTGGTTCATATTTTCTGCTTCTTCTTGATTCAGTCTTGGAAGATTGTATGTTTCTAGAAACTTGTCTATATCTTCCAGATTGTCCAATCTGTTGACATATAATTGTTCATAGTATTTTCTTATAATCCTTTGTATTTTTGTGGTGTCAGTTGTCACTTCTCTTTTATTTCTGATTTTATTTATTTGAGTTCTCTTTTTTCTTTTTTGTCCATAAATTTTATTGGGAAATATTGGGGAACAGTGTGTTTCTCCAAGGCCCATCAATTCTAAGTCGTTGTCCTTCAATCTAGTTGTGGAGGGCGCAGCTCAGCTCCAAGTCCAGTCGCCATTTTCAATCTTAGTTGCAGGGGGCACAGCCCACCATCCCATGTGGGAATTGAACCAGCAACCTTATTGTTGAGAGCTTGTACTCTAACCAACTGAGCCATCTGGCCGCCCCTCTCTTTTTTTCTTGATGCATCAGGTTAAAGGTTGATCAGTTTTGTTTATCATTCAAAGAACCAGCTTTCAGTTTCATTAATCTTTTGTGTTGTGTTTTTTTTAATACTCATTTATTTCTGCTCTGATCTTTATTATTTTTTTCTCTTTGGGCTTTGTTTGCTTTTCTTTTTCTAGTTCTTTACGTGTGAGGTTAAATTATTTATTTGACTTTTTTCTTGTTTCTTGAGGTAAGCCTGTATTGCTATGAATTTCCCTATTAGGTCTGCTTTCACTGTGTCTCATAGATTTGGGGTCATTGTGGTTTTATTTTATTTGTCTCAAGGTATCTTTTGATTTCTTCCTTGATCTCATTGTTGATCCACTGATTATTTAGTAGTATGTTTGTCGCGTCCAGCGCAACACGGGCAGTGAGGGTACAAGAAGGTGTGGCGTTAGGTTAAGTTTTAAGAAAGAAAGAAACAGAGACTTAATGCAGTTGAATCTCAGAAGGCCAAGGGTCTCATAGTTGTGAGAGACTGGAGCACAGAATCAGGCCAACTGGTGGCTTTTATTGATTATACAAGGAAGTAAAAATGATCTTGTCTACGGTCTGTGAAACTCATCCATCATATCACAAAGGTGATTTAATCCAATTACCCCTGCCTGCAAACAGCTGGAGCAGAAAGTCCTATGATGACTTATTTAAGGTGTGTACCCTCCTGGGGATAAGCTGCTCATGATAAAACGTTGTTGTTGAGCTAAACAGGGAGAGCGGATGTTATCGCTCTCCTAATCCTCACTCACAATCAGGTGAGAGGGAAAGCCAGTGTCAGCAGTGGCTTCCTTTAAGCAGGGGGGAGGGGAGGCAATGCTCCTTCCCATAATTTCCATAGTAGCTCATTGGGGGTCCCCACACGGTTCTGCCTGTCTTAGGTTTTTCCTCACGTGAGAAATCTTACCTGTCCTTGGCTGCAAACCATCTTTTGGGGACCGGACAGAGAGACATGAAGTGTAAACATAAAGATGAAGCACAGTCCCAAGAAGGCACAGTCTCACAGACTCTTCTTTCCTTAGGGAAAGGTACGAGGGGACAGTCGACTAGACTGCTGCGTGACAACATATGTTATTTAGCCTTCATTTATCTGTGTTTTCCTTTTGTTTTTTTTCCAAGTAATTGACTTCTACTATCATACCATCGTGGTCAGAAAAGACACTCAATATGATTTCAGTCTTCTTAAATTTATTGAGACTTGTTTTGTGGCCTAACATGTGGTTTATCTTGGAAGATGTTCCATGTGCACTTGAAAAAAAAATATACATTCTGCTATTTTGGAGTGAAATGTTCTAAAAAATATCAATTATGACATCTGGTCTAGTGTATCATTTAAGGCCACTGTTTCCTTGTTGATGTACTTCTGGATGACCTGTCCATTGTTGACAATGGGGTGTTAAAGTCCCTACTATGATTGTATTACTGTCTATCTCTTTATTTCGGTCAATATTTGCTTCGTATATTTAGGTCCTTCTATGTTCTGTGTGTAGATATTTATGAGAGTTATATCCTTATGTTGGATTGATTCCTTTATCGTTATGAAATGTCTTTGTCTCTTGTTACAGCCCTTGTTTTATAGTCTATTTTGTCTCTTATAAGTATTGCTGCCACAGCCTTCTTTTTTTTTCATTTGTATGAAATATCTTTATCCATCCTTTTACTTACATTTCAGTCTGTGTATGTCTTTCCTTCTGAAGTGGGTTTCTTGTAGACAGCATATGTATGAGTCTGTTTTTTAAAATCCCTTTAGGCACCCTATGTCTTTTGATTGGAGTATGTAATCCATTTACATTCAATGTAATTGTCAGTGGGTATGTAGTTATTGGCATTTTATTGTTTTCTGGTTGTTTTTGCTGCACTTCTCTGTTCCTTTCTTATTCTCTTGCTCTCTTCTCTTGTATGTTGATTGATGATTTCCTATAGTTTTTTTTTTTTTTTTAATTTATTGGGGTAACAATTGTTAGTAGAATTACATAGATTTCAGTTGTGCAATTCTGTATCACATCATCCATAAATCACACTGTGTGTTCACCACCCAGAGTCAGCTCCCCTTCCATCACCGTACATTTGATCCCCCTCACCCTCATCCCCCACCCCCCAACCCCCTTACGCTCTGGTAACCACCAAATTACGTTCCCCAGATTAATTTTCAAACCCCGTGGCCATCCTGTGGTCACCGACTGCCCTCCAATCCCCTCACCCTCCCCCCCACCCCCCACTCCCCCCGCCCATCTAGCAACCCTCAGTTTTTCCTCATTGTCTCCCAAACAGTTTCTGATTAGTTCATTCACTTATTCTTTTCTTTAGAATCCGCAAATAAGTGAGATCATATGGAACTTATCTTTCTCTGTCTGACTTATTTCACTTAACATAATGTTCTCTAGATCCATCCATGTTGTTGCAAATGGTAAGATTTCTTTCTTCCTTATGGCTGCATAATACTCCATTGTATAAATGTACCACAGTTTCTTAATCCAGTCATCTACCGATGGGCATTTTGGTTGTTTCCATGTCTTAGCTATTGTGTATAGTGCTGCAATAAACATAGGAGTGCATAGAGATTTTTGAATTGAAGTTCTGGATTTCTCCGGATAGATACCTAGGAGTGGAATTACTGGATCATAAGGTAGTTCCATTTTCAGAATTTTGAGATACCTCCATACTGTTTTCCATAGCGGCTGCACCAGTCTGCAATCCCACCAACAGTGCACAAGCGTTCCCTTTTCTCCACATCCGCGCCAGCACTTGTTGTTTGTTGATTTATTGATGATAGCCATTCTGACTGGGGTGAGGTGGTATCTCATTGTGGTTTTTATTTGCATTTCTCTGATGGTTAGCGAGGTTGAGCATTTCTTCATATGTCTGTTTGCCATCTGTATGTCCTTTTCAGAAAAATGTCTCTTCAAGTCCTCTGCCCATTTTTTAATTGGATCGTTTGTTTTTTTGGAGTTGGGTTGAGTAAGTTTTCCATAGATTTGTGATATTAATCCCTTATCAGATATATCACTGGCAAATATCTTTTCCCATTCAGTAGGATCCCTTCTTGTTTTATTGATGGTTTCCTTTGCTGTGAAAAAACTTTTTAGTTTGATATAATCCCACATGTTTATTCTTTCTCTTAGTTCCCTCGCGCGAGGGTGTATATCAGTAAAAATCTTACTCCGGGTAATGTCTGAGAAGTTTCTTCCTATATTTTCTTCTAGGTATTTTATGGTTTCAGACCTTACATTTAAGTCTTTAAGCCATTTTGAATTTATTTTTGTATATGGTGTAAGGAGGTGGTCCAACTTCATGTTTTTGCATGTGTCTGTCCAGGTTTCCCAGCACCATTTATTGAATAGACTGTCATTACTCCATCGTACATTCTTGCTTCCATTGTCGTAGATTAAATGGCCATATAGGCGTGGATTTATTTCTGGACTCTCTATTCTGTTCCATTGATCTATGTGTCTGTTTTTATGCCAGTACCATGCTGTTTTGATTACTGTAGCCTTGTAGTATAATTTGAAGTCAGGTATTGTTATACCTCCCACTTTGTTCTTATTTCTCAAGATTGCCTTTGCTATTCGGGGTCTTTTATGGTCCCATATAAATTTTAGGATTATATGTTCTATTTCTGTGATAAACGACGTTGGCAGTTTGATAGGAATTGCATTGAATATGTATATTGCCTTAGGCAGTATGGACATTTTAACTATATTAATTCTTCCTATCCATGAACATGATATGTGTTTCCATCTATTTATATCTTCCTTCATTCCTTTCATCAGTGTCTTATAATTTTCTGAGTATAGATCTTTTACTTCTTTGGTTAAATTTATTCCCAGGTATTTTATAGTCTTTGGAACGATTGTAAATGGGATTGTTTTTTTAATTTCTCCTTCTGATGTTTTATTATTGGTATATACAAATGCAACTGATTTCTGAATATTAATTTTGTATCCTGCCACTTTACTAAATTCATCTATCAGCTCTAATAGCTTCTTGGTGGAGTCTTTAGGGTTCTCTATATATAGTATCATATCATCTGCATACAATGATAACTTTACTTCCTCCTTACCAATCTGGATGCCTTTTATTTCTTTTTCTTGTCTGATTGCTGTGGCAAGAACTTCCAGAACTATGTTGAATAGAAGCGGAGATAATGGGCATCCTTGCCTTGTTCCTGATCTTAGGGGGAATGGTTTTAGCTTTTCCCCATTGAGTATGATGTTAGCTGTGGGTTTGTCATATATGGCCTTTATTATGTTGAGATAAGATCCCTCTATTCCCACTTTCTTAAGGGTTTTTATCATAAATGGCTGTTGGATTTTATCAAATGCTTTTTCTGCATCTATTGATATGATCATGTGATTTTTATTTTTCATTTTGTTAATGTGGTGTATCACATTAATAGATTTGCGGATGTTGAACCACCCCTGCATACCAGGGATGAATCCCACTTGATCGTGGTGAATGATCTTTTTAATGTATTGCTGAATTCTGTTTGCTAATATTTTGTTGAGGATTTTTGCATCTATGTTCATTAAAGATATCGGCCTGTAGTTTTCTTTTTTTGTGGTGTCTTTGTCTGATTTTGGGATCAGGGTGATAGTGGCTTCATAAAAAGTGTTTGGGAGTCTTCCCTCCTTCTGGATTTTTTGGAAGAGCTTGAGGAGAATTGGTGATAATTCTTTTTTGAACGCTTTGTAAAATTCACCTGTAAAGCCATCTGGTCCAGGGCTTTTGTTTGTTGGGAGACTGTTGATTACTGATTCAATTTCCGTGGTGGTAATCAGTCTATTCAGGTTTTCTGTTTCTTCTTGAGTTAGCCTTGGAAGGTTGTACGCCTCTAGAAAATTGTCCATTTCTTCCAAATTGTCAAATTTGTTGGCATATAGTTGCTCATAGTAACTTCTTAAAACTCTTTGTATTTCTGCAGTGTCCGTTGTCACTTCTCCTCTTTCGTTTCTGATTTTATTAATTTGGGTCCTCTCTCTCTTTTTTTTAATGAGTCTGGCTAAAGGTTTGTCGATTTTGTTTATCTTCTCTAAGAACCAACTCTTGGATTCATTGATCTTTTGTATTGTTTTTCTGGTTTCTATTTCATTTATTTCTGCTCTGATCTTTATTATCTCCTTCCTTGTGTTCCCTTTGGGCTTATTTTGCTGTTCTTTTTCCAGATCCCTTAAATGTGAAGATAAACTGTTGATTAGTGATGTTTCTTGTTTCTTTAGGTAGGCCTGCAAAGCTATGAATTTCCCTCTTAGGACTGCTTTCGCGGCATCCCATAGATTTTGGGTCGTCGTGTTTTCATTTTCATTTATCTCGAAATATCTTTTGATTTCTTCCTTGATCTCCTGCTTGACCCATTCATTATTTAGTAATAAGTTATTCAGCCTCCATGAATTGGTGTGTCTTCCCGTTTTTTTCCTGTAGTTCATTTCTAATTTCATAGCATTGTGATCAGAGAAGACAATTGGTATGATTTCAATTTTCTTAAATTTATCAAGACTTGTTTTGTGGCCTAACATATGATCTATCTTGGAAAATGTTCCATGTGCGCTTGAGAAGAAGGTGTATTTTGCAGCATTGGGGTGAAATGTTCTGAAAATATCGATTAAATCCAAGTGGTCCAATGTATCATTTAAGGCTGTTGTTTCCATATTGATTTTCTGTCTGGAAGACCTGTCCCTTGTGGTCAGAGGTGTGTTGAAGTCCCCGACTATAATAGTGTTACTGTTGATCTCTGCCTTTATGTCAGTCAATACCTGTTTTATATATTTAGGTGCTCCTATGTTGGTGCATAGATGTTTACTAGGGTTATGTCCTCTTGTCGGATCGATCCCTTTATTATTATATAGTGCCCATCTTTATCTTTTAGTATGTTCTTCATTTTAAAGTCTATTTTGTCAGAAATAAGTATTGCAACTCCAGCTTTTTTCTCGTTTCCATTTGCATGAAATATCTTACTCCAACCCTTCACTTTCAGCCTGTGTGTGTCTTTTGTTCTGAGGTGAGTCTCTTGTATACAGCATATACAAGGGTCTTGCTGTCTTATCCAGTCAGCCACCCTATGTCTTTTGATTGGAGCATTTAATCCGTTTACATTTAAAGTGATTATTGATAGGTACATAGATATTGCCATTTTTAAATTTGTAGTTAGGTTGTTTTGATCTTTCTTCTATTTACAGAAGACCTTTTAGTATTTCTTGCAATGCTGGCTTGGTGGTAATAAATTCCTTTAGCTTATTTTTTTCTGGAAAGCTCTTTATCTCTCCATCAACTTTAAATGATAGCCTTGCTGGATAAAGCAATCTAGGTTGTAGGCCTTTGTTTTCCATCACTTTAAGTATCTCCTGCCACTCCCTCCTGGCCTTCAATGTTTCTGTAGAAAAATCATTTGATAGTCTTATGGGAGTTCCCTTGTATGTAACCCTCCGTCTTTCTCTTGCTGCTTTTAGGATTCTCTCTTTGTCTTTAAGCTTTGCCATTTTAACTATAATGTGTCTTGGTGTGGACCTGTTTGGGTTAATCCTGGTTGGAACTCTCTGCACTTCCTGGACTTGTATGTTGGTTTCCTTCATCAGGTTGGGGAAGTTTTCAGACATTATTACTTCAAATATGTTCTCAATCCCTTGCTTGCTCTCTTCACCTTCTGGTATTCCTATGATGCGCATGTTGTTGCGCTTGATGTTATCCCAGAGGTCTCTTAGGCCATCTTCATTGTTTTTTATTCTTTTTTCTTTTTGTTGTTCCGTTTGGGTGATCTCTGCTACCTTGTCTTCTAAGTCGCTGATTCGATCCTCTGCTTCATCTAGCCTGCTGGTAATTCCTTCAAGTGAGTTCTTAATTTCGGTAATTGTGTTCTTTAGTTCCAATTGGTTTTTCGTTATGATTTCTACATCCTTCTTTATGTTTTCTCTAAGCTCGTTTGTTATGATTTCTACATCCTTCTTTATGTCTTCTCTAAGCTCCTTAAACATTCTTATCACCAGTGTTCTGAACTCTGTCTCTGAGAGGTTGGTTACGTCTGCTTCATTTGGTTCCAGTTGTGGAAGCTTCTTCTGTTCTTTTATTTGGGACGTGTATCTTTGTTTCCCCATTCTGGCTGATTGTGTTTATTTTGATATATTAGGTAGATCCCCTAGAGTTCTTAGTTCTTGCTAGGTTATCTTATGTAGTATGTGTCCTTTATATTTGACTCGCACCACGTCTTCCTCCTCTGCGTGTGCTCCAAAGGTGAGTCTTGTGTTGTGTACACTGTCCCGTTCAAGAAGATCTTTAATTGCTTCCCGCTAATGAGCAGGTGGGGTCAACTCCTGGGCTGACCTGCCCTGAGACTTGGCTCTGCCCCCCGCAGGGCACTCTGCTGCGTGAGGGTTGACCACCCCAATGTGATTTGGCCTCTATGGGCTCCAGAGCCTGCCGAGAACCCCCTCTAGGTGTGTGACCTGCAGGTCAAACCCGGCTGCACTCCGATTTGGTCTGGAGTTGGCCCCCAGATATGCCGAGTCCCGTGCCACCCAAGCTGGGCCCCGGCAGGGAAGTCCCAGAACAAGGCAAATCACCAAGCACAGCAGCAACGACAACAGCAAAGAGGAAAAAAAAAAAAAAAAAAAAAAAAAAAAAAAAAAAACAGCCGATAACCCCCGCTCGACACAGGCAAAGATATCAAAGATACAAGACAAAGCAGAACAAAACCAAGCAAAGCAAAACAAAGCAAAACAAAAAGCAGCGACCGTCTCGGCCTGAGCCCACCAAGCAATGACCAGGTTGTCCTCTGCTGTACCAAAGAGCCCCCTGCTTATTGCGCAGGCAGAGCCGGTCACCTGGTGCTCAGAGAGACTTTGGGACTGCAGACTTAAAAGCGTGGGCCTGAGGGGTCTGGATGATAGTCTCCACAAAGTCAGTGCAGCTTCTGCCCTTGTCCGCACGTATGCACACCGAGAGGAGCACCACCAGTCCTTTGTCCAGAGCTCGTGAGTCCTAGGGCACTCCTTCAGTGTGTGTGTATGGGTGCGGGCGGGAGATTTCTGATCTGCTGACCGTGCCTCACAAGCTGGGCCCCGGCAGGGCAGTTTCAGAACAAAGCAAATCACCAAGCACAACAACAACAACAACAACAAAGAAAAATATCAAATACGTTCACATGCAAAACCACCTGATAACCCCACTCGACAGAGGCAAAGATATCAAAGATATAAAGACAAAGCAAAACAAGACAAAACAAAGCAATACAAAAAGCAGCGACAGTCTCGGCCTAAGCCCACCAAGCAATGTCCAGGTTGTTCTCTGCTGTACCAAGGAGCCCCCTGCTTATTGCGCAGGCAGAGCCGGTCACCTGGTGCCCAGAGAGACTTTGGGATTGCAGACTTAAAAGCGTGGGCCTGAGGGGTCTGGATGATAGTTTTTACAATATCAGCGCAGTTTCTGCCCTTGCCTGCACAAATGCACACTGAGAGTGGCACCACCAGATACGTGACCAAAACTCTTGAGTCTTAAGGCACCTCTTCAGTGTGTGTGTGTGAGTGCGGGCAGGAGATTTCTGATCTGCTGAAAGCCCAGAGCTGCGCCTGCCTCACTGCTGATCTCCGGGTGTGTCTCGGCAGCTGCACCCACCCCACCCTAGGCAAGCCAGGAAGGGTGGGGGCTGGAGATGGAGGGGTCTTCACTCTCCCAGCCCAGCCGTGCGTCGCCCTCTTCCCGCAGGCCAGAAAAGGTGGTGGCTGGGGGTGGAGGCGTCTCTTCTCTCCTAGCGCAGCCAAAATCACACACACTGCCCAGTCTGCCTGGGTCAGGGCTGCCCGTCAGGCTTCCCAAAGCGTGAGCCTTAGATACCACTTCTCGGTTCAGGGGCCGGTTTAAGTCTCTGGAAGGGCGGGGTAAGATTGGAAGAGCGGGGCGGGGGAAGGGCCTAGGTATGGAGACTGCGCCCCCCGTCCTTCCCGGCTGGAGAAATCAGCCGCGGGACGCAGGGAAAGAGCCCGCCTCCCGGTCTCTGCGCTCTGCGCTCTCCGCTCCCCTGCGTGCCTGGCACAGCGGGGCTGCACCGCGGTTTCCAGTCCCAGTCTCTGGAAGGGCGGGGTAGGATTGGGAGAGCAGGGCAGGGGGGGGGCCAGGTATGGAGACTGCGCCCCCCGTCCGCCGCAGGGCGCGCCGCCTTCCCGGCGGGAGAAATCAGCCGCGGGACGCAGGGAAAGGGCCTACCCCCGGTCTCTGCGCTCTCCGCTCCGCCTGGGATCCCGTGCATGCCCGGCTCCGTGGTTTTCGGTTTTCGCCCCCGCCAGCTGAGGCTCCGCTGGGGGCTGGGCTCTCCCGCCGCTGCCGGCCGAGCGCTCCCACGCCGCCCCTCCTCCTCCTCTCCTTGCTCCGTCCAGTTAGCTTACCCCCAAGAATTTCTTAGCTTCAAGCAATCCACGAATCTTCCCACTATATTGTGTGGTGAGCGAAAATTTCCTCGATGGGTTATAGTTCCCGTTTGCAACAAGATCCGGAGAACTCAGAAAGTGCGCCCTGCTGCCGCCATTCCTATGACGTCACTCCAAAGTCTCTTCCTATAGTTTTGAGTCTGGATTTCCTTCTCTTTATTTCTTGTGTATCTCTTGTAGACTTTTGGTTTGTGGCTACCATGTGCTTCATATATACCAAGCTACGTTTATAGCAGTCTATTTGCTTATGTTTGGACACATTCAAAAATGACTACAATTTTTACTTACCCACTCTGTGTTTATGTTTTGTTATTATTTTTTACTTATTTTTGTGTATCCCTTAATCTATTATAATTACACAATGATCTTCCGTCTGTTAAACTCTGTACTTGCATTATAGTTGATTGCATCAGTGCTTTTAGTATTTGCCTTTTTCGGTGAGAATTTCTTCCTATATTTTCTTATTTATATTTTTATCTTTTTTATTTAAAGAAGTTTCTTTAACATTTCTTGTAATGCTGCTTTAGTAGTGATTAACTTTTTTTTTTTTTAGATAAGTATCTGTTTTCTTTTTTTTTTTTTTTTAAGATTTTATTGGGGAAGGGGAACAGGACTTTATTGGGGAACAGTGTGTACTTCCAGGCCTTTTTTCCAAGTCAAGTTTTTGTCCTTTCAGTCTTAGTTGTGGAGGACGCAGCTCAGCTCCAGGTCCAGTTGCCATTTTCTAGTTGCAGGGAGTGCAGTCCACCATCCCTTTCGGAAGTGGAACCGGCAACCTTGTGGTTGAGAGGATGCGCTCCAACCAACAGAGCCATCCGGGAGCTCAGCAGCAGCTCAGCTCAAGGTGCTGTGTTCCTTAGTTGCAGGGGGCAGAGCCCACCATCCCTTGGGGGACTCGAGGAATTGAACTGGCAACCTGTGCTTGAGAGGATGCGCTCCAACCAACTGAGCCATCCAGGAAGCAGCTCAGCTCAAGGTGCCGTGTTCAATCTTAGTTGCAGGGGGTAGAGCCCACCATCCCTTGCAGGACTCGAGGAGTTGAACCGGCAACCTTGTGGTTGAGAGCCCACTGGCCCATGTGGGAATTGAACTGGCAGCCTTTGAAGTTAGGAGCATGGAGCTCTAACCGCCTGAGCCACCGGGCCGGCCCAGTAGTGATTAACTTTTGTAGCTTTTACTTGTCTAAGAAATTTTATCTCCTCTTCGATGCTAAATGATAGTTTTGCTGGGTAATCTTGGCTGTCGGTCCTTTATTTTCATCAGTGTGAATATTTCATACTACTCCCTTCTGACCTTCAAAGTTTCTGTTCAAAAATCAGCTGACAGTCTTATGGGAGGTCCCTTGTAGATAACTGCTTTTCTCTCAGTAGTTTTAAGATTCTGTTTTTGTCTTCAATCTTTGGCATTTTAATTATGATGTGTCTTGGTGTGAGCCTCTTTGGGTTCATCTTATTGGGGACTCTCTGTGCTTCCTGGGCTTGTATGTCTATTTCCTTTGCCAGGTTAGGAAAGTTTTCAGTCATTATTTCTTTAAATGGGTTCTCAATCCATTGCTCAGTCTTTCTTCTTCTTCTGGTACCCCTGTGATGTTAATGTTTATATGCTTGATGTTGTACCAGAGATCCCTTAAACTTTCCTTTTTTAATTTTTTTTCTTTCCTGTTTTCCACTACCTTGTCCTCCAGAACATTGATTCGAGCCTCTGCTTCATCTAATCTACTTTTGATTCCCTCTAACGTGTTGATTTCATTTACTGTATTCTTTTTTTCTGACTAGCTCTTTTATATCTTTATCTCTATTTTTATAGTTCCTATCTCTTTGTTGAAGTTCTCACTCCGTTCATCTGTTCTTCTCACTCAAGTTCATTGAGCATTTTTATAACCAGTGTTTTGAACTCTGCATCTGGTAAATTGCTTGTCTCTGTTTTGTTATTTTTCTGGAGTTTTGTCCTGTTCTCTTATTTAGGACATGTTCATTTTTCTCCTCATTTTGCTTGACTCCTTTAGTTGTGTTTGTTTCTATGTATTAGGTAGATCTGCTACTTCTCCCATTCTTGTCAGAGTGGCCTTATGTAGTAGGTGTTCTGTGGGACCTAATGGCACACTCTCCCTGATCACCTGATCTGGGTGCTCTAGGATTGTCCCTTATGTGGGCTGTGTTTGCCCTCCTGTTGCAGTATAACCTTGATTGCTGTTGGCATGTCAGTGGGTGGGATTCAAAGTCAGGCTGACTGGCTGTAAGGAATGTCCATGACTACAGTGGAAAAGCTGTTGTACAGGAACTGACCCCATAGAGCACAATTTGTTTTAGGGGGGCTCTATTGCCTGCTGAGTTTGCCCTTTGGGTATGTCATTTGCGAAGTTGGTTGGGTGTGGTCTAAAGCAATACACTGGGTGTGTTGGTCTGGAGCCTCTTGGGAGGGGCCCTGGGGCCATGTGATAGGAGCCACAAAGTGATCTATGATTGGTTGTCATGCGTTGTGGGCTTGGAGTTGCTTGGGAGGGGCTATGCTATAAACAGGCTGGCTGCTACTAGTGCCACACTTGGGATCCTTTACTGGGCACCATGATGTGAGCTGAGACCAGCTGCCACTTGGTGCTGGTCTTGTGGCCACTTAGTTGAAACTATGTTCGGTGCCAATGCTGACCGCAGCTTGTTCTAGGCTTTGGACCACCTGATGGGAGTTACAATGCAATTTGCTACACGTCGCCACTTGTGCTGGGCTTGGAGCCACTTAGCAAGAGGTACAAAACACACTGAGGCCAGTCAGTGCTTGTTTGGGGTTTGTGGACCTTTGAGAGATTTTAGAAAAGTCCATAGCCCGTGAGCCAAGGCAGGTCACTTGTGTGGAAAAGTTGGTGGAAGAAGATCAGCCTGGTGTTAGCCAGGTTAATAGAGATCCCAGATTTGGACCTCCCCTTGCGCCTGCTGGCAGGGTGGCCAGATGTTATGGGGAGTCCTCTTCCTGGCACTGATGCCTTAGAATGGGGAACCCAGTGTGGGGCTGGTACCCGTAACTCCTCAGGGGGGTCCTCCATAGCCAAGACATCCCTCTTGATTCTTAATTGCCACAGCATGAATGTGGGGCCTGCCTGTTCTGTCTCAGCCTCTCCTACTAGTTTCATGGTGACTTCCTCTTTATATCCTTAGATATAGGACTTCTGTTCAGCTAGTCTTCAGCTGGTTCTCAATGATGGTTATTCTATTAATATAATTTAGATGTGATTTTTATGTGGTCATTAGAGGAGGCGAGCATAGAGTTTACTTACTCTGACATCTTGACTGGAATTCTATAGCTGCTTCTTGGCTTAATAACTTTTCTAAACTATTTTTGTAAAGACTGTACTTTGTCATGTGTGGTCACTACAATCTCTATTCCATTAGCTCAGTGGTCAGTTAGCAATTGTACAGAGGTTTCCTTCAACAGTAGGAGTCAAAAAAATAAATAATACATTATAGAAATACTGGCTGGAAAACCAAGATGGTGTAGTAGGTAAACACTACTCTCTCAACCACATCAAAATTACAACTAATCTACAAAATAACCATTATTGAGAATCTCCTAAAATCAAGCTGAACTGAAGCCTTTCAACTAAGGATATGCAGAAGAAGCCACCTCCAGGCTGGTAGGAAGATCAGAGACACAAAACAGGCTGGCCCCACTCCCGCTTGTGACCATTAAAGATCGGGAGGGCTATTTTGGCAGTAGGGGTCCCTTCCCACACCTAGAATGGCGAGAGATCCCAGCACCACTCTAGCTCAGAGTTCCAATGCCAGGGAGAGAAGTCTCCACAATTTTTGTTTCTGAAAACCAGTGGAGATTGTGACAGAGTGAGACAGAACGCAGCTGCACTCACAGGCACTCCTCTTAAAGGGAACATCCGTGGACTTACCTACCAATGGAATCACTGGCTCTGAGCTCCAGCACTGGGGCAGCAGCTGAAAAGGAGGCAGGGACAAATGGTAGAGAATTGAGTTGTCTGTCTTGGAACAAGGGCTGGAGACGTGGCTTTCTCCTGGATGGGGAAGCTGGCGGAGGCCATTCTTTGCTGAGCTTTCCCCCTTCCCCACTTGCTGATGCAGGCAGCTGCCATATCTCCAGCATAGTCTCCAGCATTCCTCCCCACGTCCTGGTGATTAGAGACCTGGCCCTGCCCAACTTTCAGGCACACCCAGGCTGCTTTCAGGGACTTTTTCGTGTAGACTGCCTGCCTCAGCTCAAGCTGCATACTTTCCTAGACGCTCAAAGGTTCACAGAACCCAGACAAATAGCATCTGGATTGAGCGTGTCCTGTTCCTCTGGTTGAACAGCCCTAACTTAGGAAGTCCCCTGCCCTCTGCTCCAGGCCATCCCAGGCCCAGCACCTGGGTGAACACCACCACCTGAATGACCGGATTAACCAGAGGAAAAGATCACAGGCTCCCTGAAGATAAACAGAATTTCTATCACACAGCCACCTTGCGTCGATGGCTGTGGGTCCTGCTTCTTGGGTCAATACTTCTAACTCTGCTTAACCAAAATCTGTCTCTCCTCATCTAGGGGCCTTGGGAATACAGAGAATACCCCAGCAAGATTGCCAGTCCCAACCAAAGAAGCCAACACAGTCTTCCAGGCCGAGGGATCTTGAGGGATCTCAAGACCCCTTCCTCTCATCTAGATCAGACAGGGTGAGAGTTCCATGAATCCCCCAATATGTAGGGACAGCTCTATGGCCCTGCCCAGCAGGAAGCAGATACAGAAGAAAAGACCTCCTGTCCCTCAACTTCCTATAGAGATTTTATGGGGATCATGTCTCTCAAAGAGAAAACAAGGCAGGCAGTTAAAGGTAGGCATCAGGTGTCTGCATTCCTGCACATCCAACATCACCCACAGAATGCAACCGCCCAAAAGATCCCCCTCTTGGCCCAAAGGTCCCCCTTCTCGTTGTAATTATTTACCCCTATGAGGAAACAAATGGGTACACAATATCCAATTAGATTAAACCAGTCACTCACACCTGCGCAGCAAAGGCCACAACCACCGGGAATATGTATAATATCATACATATGCCTAGAAGTTCATTAATATCATTATAATAGACTGAATTCTGGGAAGGAACATGCACAGTTGAAAACATGAGGTTATAGCCTCTTGTCCATCACAGGTGTCAATCAAGTGGTTCCATGCCCGGAAAGGAACGACCAATTCTAGAGGAAAAAAGGGATAAAAACTCCAAGTCCTGGGCAGTCGATGCATCTTGAGCCTTACCTTTGCTTGGGGCTCAGTCCAATCTCTTTGAAGTGTACTTTCTCTTCTAATAATGGCCCTTGAGCCACTCTCTACTGCTCGGGTCCACTCCTATTTCTTTGGAGTGTACTTTTTTCTTCTAATAAACTGCTCTTTCACTACTTTATTTTTGTGTCTCGTTCAACTCTTTGCTCGAGATGCCAAGAACCTGGACACTGGACTGAGGAGGGCCCACTCTCCGGTAACAGTGACAATGAGATTAGTTAGCATGTTGCTAGGTAGACGAGGGTCCCTGGTGAAATAAACAAAAAGCAGCCATATCCTGAAACTCCAGGCCCTGGAATGTCTCCTTCACTCCAGGACAGAGACATGAGAATACACCTTGAGGTTAATGAATTATCTCAAATCCTATTTGGCAAGGAGCAAATCTGGTAGATAGGAATAGATTATTTCGTTATTCCCTTCAGAATGGGCAAACAAGACAAACCTGATAGACGAATTCCATTAGAAGACTTCCCCAAGCCCCTTCCCCAAGCAGGCAGGGGAAGGTATAAAAGTGAGAACTTTTTCCTCAGTCACTGGGCACCCCCATTCGGGACCCCCTCCTGCTCGGGAGCTGCAACCTCTTCTCCTGCCTCTAATAAACTATCTTCCTTTACAACTTTTTGCCTCTCCCTGGTCCGTGTGTCCATTCTTTGGCTTCACGAGACACGATCCCGGCCCACACCCCGAAACTGCCGGCAGATCCAACATCAATTACATCAACAAGAGTGTCTTTGGGATGCTCATGAGATGACTCTTGGCTGAGGGGTCTGGGACAGCTTCAGGGTGGGGGCTGGTCACCAGAAAGACCAAGCTGTGATTAGAGGGTCGGAACTTCAGCCTCATCCAACCTCTGGGGAGAGGGGCTGGAGGTTGAGTTCAATCCCCAGTGGCCAGTGATTTAATCAATCATGCTACATAGTGAAACTTCCATAAAAATAGCCCTTAACGATGGGGTTCAGGGAGCTTCTGAATTGGTGAAAACATCACATGCTGGTTGGGAGGGTGGGTCCTACATGCGCCAACACCACGGTGACAGAGGATCCTGTGCTAGTGATCTTTCAGACCGCGCCCTACGGACCTCTTCATCTGGTGCTCACTTATATCCTTTATAACCAACTACAACAGTAAGCCTAGCATTTTCCTGAGTTCTAGAAGGTCTCACAATTAAATTCACAAACCTGTTGCAACTGTCGATGAAAAACATCCAGCCTAAGAGAAAGCTTATGAGAGTTTATTTGAGCCAAACTGATGACAATTGCCTGTAAGGGAAATACCAACAGTATTGAGAAAATGTTCCGCAAAATGGCAGTTTGTACCTTATTTTATACATAGAATCAAAGGAGGAGGGTTACATGAAATCCATTGGTGGTAGATTAAGGGTGTGGGAGAAAGCAAAGCGGTGAAATCGCTGGGATTGGATAGAAGTAAATTGGAGAGACAGGTACTTCTTTCACATAGGTGGGTACAGGATAGTTAATAGTTCTCATAGAGATATTAATTAAGGGACAAGAATATTAATGAGGGATTCTGTAGTTTCCTGCTGTGGTCCAGAAAAAGGGATTACTGACATTCCAAGGACGTCATCTCTGGTGCAAAAGACAACAGACAGGCCCACTTAAAGGGACAGATTAACTTTATGAAGGAAGCTAAAGATGTGACTTCCCGCCATGGCCCACTTAATTATGAAATTTTTTTACGCTCACACCATCTTGTGTGGTTATTTTCAGTTTCCTGAGCTCGTCAGGTTTAATATGTGGTCCCTTTTCCATCCATACAATGATGTTGCTAATCTTTTTTTATATCAGAGGGATTATTCGTTATGAATTTGTACTAACTGGCAAACAGTTAAGCAAGTTTACAATTTGGAAATGCTGAAAAGGCTGCGTGAAAAACTTAGACAAACAACTTTTCACCAACAATTCATGGTTCCTGCATCAAGACAATGCACCAGCTCACATGGCACTGTCTGTGAGGGAGTTTTCAGCCAGTAAATAACTGTATTGGAACACCCTCCCTACTCACCTGATCTGGCCCCCAAGGACTTCTTTCTTTACCTGAAGATGAAGGAAATATTGAAAGGAACACATTTTGATGATATTCAGGACATCAAGGGTAATCTAATGACAGCTCTGATGGCCATTCCAGAAAGAGTTTCAAAATTGCTTTGAAGGGTGGAATTGGTGCATAGCTTCCCAAGGGGAGTATTTTGAAGGTAACCTAGTGATATTCAGCAATGAGGTATGTAGCACTTTTTCTAAGATGGGTTCTCAAACTTAATTGTCACACCTTGTATGAGTTATTCTAGCAAATTATCGAACTTGAAAGGGGGGGACCCTGTATGGAAGACGTTGAAGAAAATTTGCCTTCATTGGTTGATGTGAGCTTTTGTCTATTAGCTTTTATGTGTTCCTGCATGTAGAGGTGATTTCTGTGCTGTGATCAGGGGTTGATTAAATTCCCCCTTTGGTCTCATTCTCCCGAGCAGGGGAGATGTGAGATGATGTTTGTTGTTCTGTTTGTGTTGTGAGGTGATGGTTAGCTTAGGGTTAAAGACATTTTTGATCAGGGGTTGAGAGAATTCCCTTTCTGTTCTGTCTGTTTTGCCCACATCAGCAGATGAAGTAAAGAAGTAGCTAAATTATATCAGGACGACGTGATAACCACATTGCCAGCCCTTGTTGCTTATCCAGATGAATTGGCCCTTCGGCTGGATGGGCAGTATATCAGTAACTGCTGGACCCTCCCAGAACTGGCCATTCCCGGAGCGGGAGGCAGGGACAAAAAACTTGGCTCTAAGGTACATCTGAGAAAATATATAAGACAGACCTCAGTTGGCAGTATAATTATTATTATTGTCATTTGGTCATTTGTCATTGATTTTTCATTGTTCTAACATTTTGAAGACCTCCAGCAACATGCAGCTTACAACACCAGGGGATGTCCAGATTTGCAGTCACAAACCTGGTGAGGGCTGGCTGGTTCCCCACCTCTCTAGTGTTGTTTCCCATGGTTAGCCTTGAAAACTTGTTAGCATCTGGAACACTTGCATGCAGCTTGCAGCTTATAGCATTAGAAGACGCCTTGACTTCCAACAAAACAACAACATTCTTGGGAAACTAACAAGCAGCGGTGTGGGGGACGCCTGAGTTTCTCTCAACTACAGACCTGGCAAAGTTTTGATTTATGACTTTTCCAGTGCTGTTCTCCACCCCGGTTTGGTGAGCTTGTGGCATCTACTGTAATAGTTGCTATCCTATAGAGCTTATTACTGCTTTTGGATACTCCTTACTGATGTTATTTGTGTATTTAGCCAAGTGATTTTTGATCAATAGTAAACATATGTTGAGATCTCTTAAACTTACATGTATGTGTACTCCTTTGACATGACATTGGTATCAATGTATATAGTTTAGTCTTAACCACCTTTACTTTCTATCATTAGCACATTCTATTAATTGCCTTTGTCTTTTGCTACTGCATATTGCTAAATAAACTGATTAGACATTGTTAAATAAATTCATTAGTCCCACTCTAGCAGGTGTCCCTCCTCCTTCTTTTCCCTGCTCGTCATTACAGACCCAAACTTAGTATCCAAACTTAGAAGTGCAGGTAACATGGAGACCTGAAACTTGTGACTTGCGTCCTAAGTGAGGGCAGTGAGGGCAGCTGTGGGACGGAGCCCGTAACCTGTGGGGGCTGATGCTATTATAACTCCAGGTAGTGGCAGGATTCCCTGATTGGGGGACACTCAGGTGGTGTCCGAGTATCAGAGAATTGGTTGGGTGAAGGATAAAAGCCCTCATCATCCCACACAGAGAAATGGAGAGTAAGAGTAAGCAAGTGAACCTCTACCTTATCTCAACCCAGAGACAGAAGATCAGCAAATACAAGCATTTATATCAGGTCCTCGGGTCTGCTACCTGCTGCTCATGGTCCAGACTTTGAATGGAACTGCATATAAACCTGAAAATTACGAGAGTGTTTGTTTTTTAGTCCTTTGTGGTGGTTCAATAATAAATGATGTTAGATCTGCTCCCCAGAAATTACTACCATGTACAAGGAAATACAAATATTAACATAACACATCAGGGCACACATAGGGGGTTCTAATCCTAGTAAGAGACAGAGGCAGGGAGATGTTTTGAGTAATCGTCTCACCATCCTACAAAGCCACTCCACTTATTTGCAAGTACAAACTGGAGCAGACAAAATTTGGACCCCAGAACCGATTATCTAGAGATTAAGTTGAACGATGTCATTTATTAGTCCCTGTTCTTCCAGACAAACCTGAGTGCCTACAAAGTACCAGAGAAAGTTCTAGTCTCAGATCTTTGCTACAAGAATTGAAATTAGTCATTCTTTTTCCATCCCACACCCCAAGGACCTGAAGTCTCTTCCTACATTAGGAAAATTCCACACGTAGAGTCTTGGTGGGAGGCAGAGGCCACGTCACTCCATAAAAGAGGGAAACCCACTGTCCCCAACACTCTTGCAGCTGGACACGGCATGAGGCTCCCACATCAGGTGACCACATGCCAGACTCTGACTCAGGACGCGGTGACACAGAGGCTGGAACCATGCAGAACGCATTTGGCAGTAACAACACAGCTGCCAGGAGCAGCAGTGACAGCAGTCATGGCCGCAGGGTCCGGTGTCCACATGGATGTCAGTGATGTGAGCAGTGACACGTGTGCCAGCAGCAGGGGCCGTGGTTCCCACGTGGGACCTGACCTGGGGTGGCTGTGGGTCAGTTCCTGGTGTGTGGGCTCGAGTGTGTTCTGTGGCCTCCCCACAATAGTGTTAGACCCCAAAATCACAGATAGATGATAGATGGATGGATAGATGATAGATGATAGATGGATAGATAGATGATAGATAACTACTTTGTATCTAAATTAGGAAAAATTTAGATTCCATTGTTTGCCCCCAGAAATCAATCTGGGGAATAGTTTCAGGAGTGAGCATTCAGAGATTATACTGACCTGTGACCCACTCCTAAATCTCCCACCTGACTCCTCCCCATGGTAGAGAGAACGACATGTTCCCAACATCACGTCTCGTAATTGATGATGTATGTCCTCCCCTTTCTGAGGAAAAACACCATTAAAAGGCTATTTAATATTTAAGACCATTCCCCACCCTGAGCCCCATCACTGACCTCAGAGGTTCCAAGCTGGCTGAGCCCCAGGACAGCTGGTGGGCTTGTTACAGACACTCAGGCCTCTCCCAGACCCACCGTCTCAGAGAACGGGACACAAGCCCAGGAGTCGCTTCTGTAACAAGCCCTGCAGGTGAGGCTGACGCACAGCCCTGTGGGAATCCTGGTGACGCTCTTGCTACTAAAAGTGTGATCTGAAGACCAGCAGCAGCACCAACCCTCTTATAAATCCAGAGTCTCTGCTCTGCTCCAGACTTTCTGAGTCTTAACAAGATGTCCAGGTGATTCCTGCCCAGGGAAGTTTGGGACTCGCTGGTCTACGTGCCTTATCGATCAGATCATAGCACTGGGGGCCAGGGTTCAGTCCTGTTCCTTTCTCTTCTACGGCCATCACTCCCTTGGTGACCACAACTGTGGTCAAGGCTTT
This sequence comes from Rhinolophus ferrumequinum, assembly GCF_004115265.2. Taxonomy (NCBI): domain Eukaryota; kingdom Metazoa; phylum Chordata; class Mammalia; order Chiroptera; family Rhinolophidae; genus Rhinolophus; species Rhinolophus ferrumequinum. Next base: position 1,973,181 of record NC_046286.1, read on the forward strand.
AAGTATCATTTATATGCGTCACCTGCCAAGTCTATTTCTCCAGCCCAGACATTTCCCCTAATCTCTAGACTCATCTGTCCAACTGCCAGTCTGATGACCTCACTTGTATTTCTAACAGACATCTCATCTCCAATATCTCTTAAAATCAATGTCTGTGATGTCCCCCACCCCTCAGATATGCTCCTACCAGAGTCTCCCCCATGTCTGCTGACAGAAACTCCATCTTTCTACCTGTATCCTCTGAGATGTTGGGTGTCCCTGACTCTCACCCCCAGACTCACCCATTAGGAAACGCTGTAATGCCCACCTTCAGGACGTACCCAGAACCCCACTCCCACTGTTCCCACCGCTCATCTCCAGTGGCAGCATGTCCAGCCCAGAACCCTGCAGATTCCTCCAGCTTCTCGACGGCCTCCCTCCCCCAAGTCTGTCCTCAGCACCGCAGCCCCAGCCGTCCTCTGCAAGGAGGCCACACCATGTCCCCTTCTGCTCCTAACTGTCCTGTACCTCCCACCTCACTCAGAGCACAGGTCACTGCTGTCTACCACCCTCCCGGCCACGTGGTCGGGCCGCACCTGTCTCTTCTCCATCACTCTCTGCTGCAGCCACACCGGCCTCCCTGCTCTTCCCAGAAACCAGACACACTCCTGCCCCAGGGCACTCCCACTGCAGGTCCCCTGCCTGGAAAGAACGTGCCCAGACGTCCTTGTGGGTAATTCCTCGTGTCCTTCACACCTTCCCTCAAGGTCAGCTTCCCAGTGAGGTCCCCTGAGCACCCCAACTTAAACAGCCGTCTTCTCTGGCCCCACACTCCACACCCTGGATCCCCTTCCCACTGCATTTTCCCGGAACACTTCTCTCCTTTTTACATACACACCCTCCTCGTTTACTGTGCTTATAGGATATAGTCTGTCTCTTCCCACTGGAACAGACGCTCCCCAAGGGCAGCCATTTCTCTGACTTTACTTCAGTGATGTTTCCCAGATGCAGACACTGTCACACATCTGGCACACGGCCAATGTCAGTGAGTGATCAGTGACAGCGCCTCCCTGTTCTAGAGACAGTGTCTTTATTAATGTAGCCTCGGGTCAAATGCTGTTGTGTGGCAGCTACAGCACCAAGTCCCCTCACACTGGCATCAGGGCCACCTCCCCTTTTCTCACAGGTGCTGCTCTCCCCTCTCCCCGCTTCTTTCTCCCACACCTGCCCTCCTGCTCACCACAGCACAGTTATATTTCCCTCTTCAGGAATGAGTGAGCCCCGACTTATGGGTCCTATTTTCTAACCAAATATACATCTAAAGTAGATTCTGCTTCACAAACCCCTGAGTTTGGACTGGAGCCAGCACTAGAGCTCAGGGCAAGGAGAGAGGGCAGCGAGCAGAGCAGAATTCCAGCAGGAACTTACCTGAGAAATTACGGGATCCCTCCTCTGCTCATTCCAGAATCTGGTTCCTCTGATAGTTTGGGAAAAGATGGAAAGAACCATCAAGCCCTAGAAGGAGGCAAGAGCCGGATGAGTCTGAAAATCATCTCTCAATCCAGACTCCTGTGTGCAGGGTCCCCCGGCCTTGTGGGGACAATGACAGGCAAAACACTTCCTGCTGCTGACAGACAAGGGACACCCAGAGGAGAATGAGACCAGGACTCGCAACAAGAGCAAAGACAGTCATATTCCTCTGTGGAAACAACAATGAACACCCACAGGATGGGGCTGAGGGCCGGGCCAGGCCTGAGCCTGGTGACCCGGCCACACGAAGCCGTCACTGACAAGACCAGACCTGGGTGATGTTCGAGTCCCTGTGATCACAGGTCCTGCTGGGACGAGGTCCTACTGAAGGGACGAGGACAAAGGGGCAGAGGTGACCCCGCCGAGGAGTGACCACATCAGAGCCCACGATGCACTGAGCCCCGACTGGGCTCAGGCCGCGTCCACGCTCGGTCCTCACAGCCTCTCCTGTCTCCACCTGCGACAGACGCAGCACAGCAAACACACGAATTCTGGAAGGTTCTCAGTGCTTCCATTTATTTCCTCTCCAACTTTAGGATTTTCTCCTTCATTAACCCATCAACCCTTCATGGCAAGAATTGAAAAAACAGATTCGTATCCAGATTCTTATTTCCATAGGAAGTACAAAGTTGCCGCTCAGTGTAACATGAAGCAAAGGTGGGGATGGAAACAGCCTCTGCTGGAACGGAACAGTGGGTCAGGGAAGAGACTCGGTCAGTGTGGGGAGGGGGCGTGGAGGGCAGGGGCGGGCAGTCTCCCAGCTCCTCACATGGTGCGAGAGGAATGCAGACACATTCAGATGCCCTTTGCAGAAAGAGAGCTCAGAGCTTCCTGCGTCACAAAGTGGGGGCAGGAACAAATCTCGCATCACTCAGTCCCCACAAGGCAGCTGTCTCACGCTGTAGAAGAAAATAATCATGAACAAATTCAGGTTAGTGGATGTACCGTGTATCCCCGAAAACAACATCTAGCCAGATAATCAGCTCTAATGTGTCTTTTGGAGCAAAATTTAATATAAGATCCAGTATATTATCTATTCTATTCTATTCTATTCTATTATTATACTGTACTATATTATATACCCGGTCTTATATTAAAATAAGACCAGGTCTTATATTAATTTTTCCTCCAAAAGATGCATTAGAGCTGATTGTCCGGCTAGCTCTTATTTTTGGGGAAACACAGTAAGTGGTGACATTCTCAACAGTCCACCACATGCTCAAACTGTCCCAAAGAATCCCCAGTACCCAGTCCTGCCCCTCTGCACCCCCCTCCCCACTTCAGCCCTCCAGGTCTCACCTTTAGAAGCCGTGAGGGACACATCAGAGCCATGGGCACTGTCACGGCCTGGGGGAGAACAAAACAGGATGTGGTCAGAGCTCCCAGCAGATGTGGCTAATGGAGGAATTATGGGGGTGGGGGAGCTCCCCCAAGGGCTTTTATCTACACTCTCCCAAGGGTCTCAGGGATCACCCCCCTCCAAACTCACCTGCAGCCTGAACGTAGCTCCCTCCTTTTCCACCTGTGGGAAGAAAACATCACGTGAGAAGCCAGGAAGGAGACAGGACCATGAGGTCCTAAAGGAACCCCCTAGTCCTGGACTTCAGAGAAGTTTCCAGAACTGTGACTACAGACCCAGGACAGGATCAGGAAACCTGGGGAAAGTACATGTGTGGGGACTGGACCAACCACCCTCCTGAAGGTCTGTCCTCAGCGGGGAACTTCTGCTCTGACCTGTGACTATTGAGAATCAAGTCTCATCACCAGTTCATCAAGGTGATAAATCTGTCCCTCACTTTCACACGTGCATTAATAAAGAGTAAGTGTTAGAAATAGGGCCCCAGGCTGGGAAAGCACACGTGTGTGGATGGTCTTTCCCACTAACAAGACAGGACACACGTCTACCTGAGGCTTGAAACCCCCCAGTGGGACAAGACACCTCAGTCCCCGCCCCTTCCCTACCTGAGCGCTTCCTCCTCCACAGCACAGCTCCAGTGACCGCAGCTCCAGTGACCGCAGCTCCAAGGAGGACCAGCCCAGCAATGATGCCCACCACCATGCCAGCGGGGATAGCAGCCTGAGGCGGCGGCTCTGGAAGGGAAAGGAAGGTGAGGGCCCTGACCCCAGGCCTCAGCCCCGACCTGAAGTCCTCCAGACGCCCTTGCTTTCCCTAAGAAGAGGCTCTGTGCCCACAGCCCCTTCCGTACCCCATCTCAGGGTCAGGGGCTCGGGCAGCCCCTCGTGCTGCACATGGCACGTGTATCTCTGCTCCTCTCCAGAAGGTGCCCCCACAGCTGCCCACTTCTGGAAGGTCCCGTCCCCCGCAGGCCTGGTCTCCACGAGCTCGGTGTCCTGGGTCAGGTCCTCCCCATCACGCTGCCAGGTCAGGGTGATCTCCGCAGGGTAGAAGCCCAGGGCCCAGCACCTCAGGGTGACGTCACGGTCAGAGCTGCGGTGGTGGGTCACATGTGTCTTTGGGGGGTCTAAGGAGAAGGGTCAGAATATTCACGACCTTTGTATCCCTCATGGGACACTCCACCAGTGGTCATGTGACCATCCTGAGACTGGTCAGGACAACTGGAGTGGGGGAAGGAAACACAAAACCCAGACACCAGACTAGACATAGACATTCACAATAATCGCTATTTTTTAGAACGTTCTAGAATCAGGTTGAGACAGCCAAAGGTCAAAGACAGGTCTCTGATGGGGGATTTCTGGTTCTTCCCTGTGTGGAGGCAAATGACTCATAAAAGCAGGGGTCAGAGCTCAGTCACACTGTGTTTGGGGCAGCAAACGAGGCCTGAGAGAGAAAGTCCCCCAGGGTTCCCAGAGCAGCTGCCAGAGTCAAAGGGAACCACTAATCAGTTATTTCTGAGATGGTCCCCCCCCCACCCCCGGAGACACTGCACCCCTAACTGTCCCTGAGAGAAGGGGGCCCTCTGGGTCACTCTCTGGTACCGGATCTGAAAACCCAGGCGGACTCCATCTCCCCGGGTCGGGGAGGGGGGGTCCGGGTGTTGATCCCATTCCCTCCTCTCCTCGTAGGAGCCCCCGCGGCCCCTCTTACCTGCGCGCAGCAATGTCTCCTTCCCCCTCTCCAGGTGTCTGAGGAGCCAGTCCACGCACGAGCCGTCAAAGTAGCCCCTCTGTCGCTCCGCCTCACCGGCCCCCTCCCACTTGCGCCGGGTGATCTGAGCCGCCGTGTCCGCCGCGGTCCAGGAGCGCAGGTCCTCGTTCAGGGCGATGTAGTCGGCGCCGTCGTAGGCGTCCTGCCTGTACCCGCGGAGGAGGCGCCCGTCCGGCCCCACGTCGCAACCAAACATCCTCTGGATGGTGTGAGACCCTGACCCCGCCCCTCTGTCAGCTCCGACCTTTAATCCCTACGTTTAACCCCAGCCGTGGGCAGCCCCGCCCCTTTCACCCCGCCCCACGGACAGCCCAGCCCCCGCCCACCCCGCAGCGATGGAGCCCAAACTGAAAACGAAACCGGGTCAAAGGCCCCGCGGGCTCTTCCCGGATTGAGGGGCCGGGCGGGTCCCGCAGCCTCGGGGTGAAGCTGGGATCCAGAGACTCAGGGAGACCCCGGGCCGTCCGTGGGGTGGGGGTCGTGACGGGGACCCGGGCCCGCGTCGCTCACCGGCCTCGCTCTGGTTGTAGTAGCCGCGCAGGATGTTCAGGTTCTCTCGGGCAGTCTGTGCGTTGTCGTCGCAGACCTGCGTGTTCCGGTCCCAGTACCCTGGCTCCACCTCCTCCACCCACGGCCCCTCCATCCACGCCGCCCGTGGCTCCATCCTCGGACTCGCCGCGTCGCTGTCGAACCGCACGAACTGCGTGTCGTCCACGTAGCCGACGGCGATGTACCGGGGCTGCCCGCGGCCGGGCCGGGACCAGGTGGTGATGAAATACGTCAGGGAGTGGGAGCCTGGGGACGGGAAGGAACTGAGACCCAGGCGCCCCTCCTTCCGGCGCGGGTCCCGTGTCCGAGGACGATGGGCCGGGAGGGGCGGGGGGCGCCGGAGACGGAAAAGGGGGTGACGGAGAGGGGACGGGGCGGGAGACCCCAGTGGGCTACAGGAGTGGGCGGGACACGGGGCGGGGTCAGGACGGGGCGGGGTCAGGACGGGGCGGGGTCAGGACGGGGCGGGGCCGAGGGTCTGGGGTCTGGGCCCGGCGGTAGGGACACATCTTCCCCGGGGTCCTGCGCCCCCACCGGGCGGTCCCCTCCCTTTACCCCCAACGAAGACCGTTCCCTCCCGACCCTGCACTCACCCGCCGGGGTCCCCGACAGGCCCAGGGCCCCCGAGAGCAGCAGGAGGAGCGTTCGGGGGCCCATGACCGGCAGCCTCCGGCTCTGGGGACAATCTGTGTGCGGGCGGGTCCGGGGAGACGTTGTAACCGGAAAAGCGGTGACACTGATTGGCTTCTCTAGAACCGGACACGCAATGGGAGTGAGAACTGGGGCCGCGTCATGAGTTTCCAGACAGGAAGACCCGACACAGGTTGTGAAAAGGAGAAGTGAAACCACGGGGAGGTGGGGACTCCCCAACACTGAGCTTCCCGGCCCCAGACTCCGCTCTCAGGGGACCTGGGACTCTGCCCTGACCCCTCCTCCTGCACGGAGCGCTCTTTGTCACACTGTCACCCTCAGTCTGGCCCCGGCGCTGTCTGAGGAAATCCGGCTGGGCTCAGCCCCTTTGCCTCTTCTCTTCCCGGAATCCCTCTCCCTGAAATGGACTCCCTGCCTCCCACCCTTTACCTCTCCCCCGGACTATTCTGGAAGAAGACACCCCCAGGGAACTTGGTGCCATGGGAATAGGACAGGGATTTTCTCTTTAATCCTGGAGAAGCTGTGCCTGAAAACACCAGCTAGAGATTCTCATAGAGACCATCTCCTTGTTGTTTATTAACTACAGTGGGTAACAATCTTGGAAACCCCTGATCACCAGGAAGCTAATCTGTAAAATCGTGATTTGTACCCCTTGGTACAGAAATGTGTGTAAACAGCACTGCAGTCAGACTCTCAAAGCTCCTAAGTCTCACTTTCCCAGATGGTACACCTGTGACTCCGGATGTTTCTATTGTAAAATGATCTTCATTCCACAGCCCTGAGTTTGTCTGTTGAGTACCCGCATCCTCAATACAAAGAAGCACGTGGAAGCAGTTTGTTACTGTGTATTTCAACCAGGACCATGTACAACCTCAAAGCTGCAAGTGTTCAATGCAGTTAAAATGTTCTTGCATCACCTATTTTTATGAATACTTCACGTCTAAGCTGTGTGTATATTTTATCCGCACACGTTATTATTTTTAAACTGATTAGCATAAGGAGGCAATTAGTGTTTAGGCAGCTCCACAGAACACCCTGTTGGGCCCTAGATAATTTATTAAAGATCTATAAAACAACATATTTCAACCCGAGAGTTCCACTGCTTTAGAATTCTTCGCCTGTGCCTCTTTCCCTCCCCCTGCTTCTCCAGCCCTTCTCTGTCTCTCTCACCCCTCAGGCCCTCTTCCCCCATTAGACCCCAACACCTTCTCACTCCTGATTGTGGCACTAGTGCCACCCATGGGATATTCTCCCCACAGAGGTCATCGATATTGCTAATGTGAGTAGGATGTGTCATTTCTTCACTTAAAATACTCCAGTGCTCCATCTCACTCTGGGAAGCTTCTAGAATATAAAGCACATATGCACAGGTGCTTTGGGCTACTTAGGTCAAAATTGTATCTCCAGTACATAAAGCCATTCCTGATTCATGGTAGGTATTAAGTTAATTGTTGTTGAATGGATGAATGAATGAATGAAATAATAGATGATTGCATTAAAATTTAATTACATCACGTAAAAACCATAAACTAAAAAACAAAAATGTTAGGAAAGATTTTATTTCATACAACTAGTATACATGTCAGTTTATAAATTCATTCCAGTGGAAAAAATGCTGTGTGCTTTTTTGTTGCACAGTTGAGCCTGTGTGTTAGTTTTCTATTGCTGCATAACAAATAACCACAACTTAGTGGCTCAAAAGAACACCCACTTATTTGCTCACAGTTCCTTAATCAGAAATTCAGGCTCGGTGTGGATGGGTTCTCTGGTCAGGGTGTCACAAAGCTGTGTGGTCATCCTGAGCTCAGGATCTTCCTCCAAGCTTACATAGAGCTGTTAGCAGAATTCAGTTTCTTCTAGTTGTAGGACGGAGGTCCCTGTTTCTTTGACAGCTGTCAGGGAGGAGCCATGGGAAGGATGCTCCCAACCCCTACTGTCCACCAGCAGCTTTCCCATGTGGCCCTTCATTTTCAAAGCCCCCAGTAGAGAAATGCCTCACACTTGAATCTTTGCCCAGGAGAAACCCCAATCGGCACTCCCCTGATTAAGGGAATTCCACCCAATATAGCCCCCTTACCTTAAGGTCAACTGATTGGGGACTTTAGATACCTCTGCAAAATCCCTTCCAGGTAGCACCTACTTTAGTGTTTCTCTGAATAATTGGAAAGTGAATAACAAGGGTGGTTATTATGAGCAAGCATAGAGTCAGCCTAGCACAACCTGTTCTACCTTCTAAGTTTAATTGGGGCATTGTTGGAAATTGAAGTTCAAATAGATTGTTGTGTATGGTAATACAATAAATCTTGTCTATTAGCCATGAAAATTCTTCTTAAAACCAAGTAACATGTTTAATGTCATAATTATTTTAGAGCAAGTGAAAATTAAAGTGTAATAATTCATTCTCTCTTTGAACACTGTATTTGTCATGTATGGCAGCATAACAAATTACCCAAAAATTAGCCCCTCAAAACAACAAATGTGTATTTCTCCCACACTTTCCCAGGATCAGGAATGCAGGAGAGGTTTACCTGAGTGCTTCTGGCTCAGGCCTCTCTCAAGGTTGCAGTCAAGTTGTCAGCCAGGACATCATCTGAAGGCTTGACTGGGGCTGGAGGACTCGCATGAAACACGGCTCAGTCACAGGGCTGTTGGAAGGGGCCTCATTTCCTTCCTGGATGGTCCCAGGAGGCCTCAGTTCCTAGCCGTGGGGACTTTTCCATAAGGCAGCTTATTCCCTAAGAGCAAGTGATAGAAGAGAGAGAAAGAGACACCAAGATGGAAGCTGCAGTGAGTTTTATGTCCTAGACTGAGTACACACCATTACAATAGACTTACATCAGTTAGAAGTGAGTCACTAAGTGCAGCCCACTCAAAAGGAGGAAGGAGTGTCAGAGAATTTACATACATATAAAAATTACAATTAAATATTCTTTCAGGATATTGTAAATCAAATGCTTCTTTTATGTGATTTTTTTTTCATGCTTTAAAAGTTCACTTTTGGAAAGTCATTATTAAAAATTTGAGCCAGAGAAAGGAAATACAACCATATTTGTAAGTTTTTTATTACAGATACATTTATTAACAGTGTTCCCTACAATAAACGACAACAAAGTTGAAAACGTAGTAGCTAGATCAAATAGTTTAAAGACTGGGCACCATGACAAAATGCCTTTACAATAACTATCTTTATTTTTTCTTAGAATTTTCAAATTTATTTCATTAAGAATGTCAAAATGAGATTTCCAGTCAAGATGGTGAAGTAGGTAAACACTATGCTTGCATCCTCTCATGACCACATTAAAATTACAACTAAACTATAGAACAACCATCACTGAAAATTACCTGAAGTCTAACTGAACAGAAGCCCTACAACTAAGGATATACAGAAGAAGCTACCTCCAGACTGGTAGGAGGGTTGGAGACACAGAATGGGCAGGTCCAACATCCATGTGTGGTATTTAAAAATTGGGAGGGATATCTTGGCTTATTTGAGGAGTGATGAGTCCCAACCCCACACCAGCCTCCACAACCCAGGGTTCCAAAGCTAGGGAGAAAAGTCCCCATAACTTCTGGCTGTGAAAACCAGCAAAGATTGTGGCTGAGTGAGACAGAGGGTGGCTGCTGGCCCAGGCATTCCTCTTAAAGGGACGGTGCATGGACTTACTCGCTGACGGACTTACTCTCTCTGAGCTCCAGTATTGGGGCAGCAGCTCAAAAGGTACCAGGGAGATAGAGAGAAAGTGAGATTTCTGGCTTCAGGATGAGGGCTGGAGGGGAAACTTTCTTCCTGAGCCCTTCTACCTTCCAGTGTGCATACTTAATAGGATGCCATATCTTAGTCCATCAATCTGGCTAACAACTTTCACCCACCCAAGTGATTCCCTGACAACCCGCCCCACCCAAATTGTGGGCCCACCCAAGCCACATCCATTGCTTTTCCACACAAACTACCTGTCTTGGCTCATGCTATGGACTTGCTTAAAATCTCAACCCCAAACAAGAGCAACTGGCCTCAGCATGCCCCATAACTTCTTGCTGAGCAGCCCCAAACCCGGCATTGGCGGCAGCCAGCCTCGGTTCAAGGCTTGGCACCTTGTAGGCACCTCCAAGCTCAGCACAAATAGCCATTTACAGATTGCTTTGTGGCTCATTTCAGGTGGCCGCAGGCAGGGCACTGCCTATGGCTGAACTTGCCTTGCAGAAGGGCCCCTCCCAAGAAGTGGACGAAGCCGGAGCACTACCCATCTGCCTCTGTGGATGACACGTGGCACACAGAGCAGACCCCCAGAGCCCTGGTAAAGTAAATCCTGCTCCATACGGTCAGCCCCTGCACAAGAGCTCCTCCATTGTAGGCACAGGCAATCCTCACAATCAGCCTGAGGGTCAATCCCTCCCATCAACATGCAAACACCAACCAAGGCTCAACTATAACAAGAGGGCACACACAACCCACAGGGGATATACCTGTAGCACCCAGGAGCACCACTGGGCTTCACAGGCCACCTATCTACCAAGACCAGGAGACAGAGCAGCCCTACCTAAGACACAGAAACAAACACAAGGAAGCAGCCAAAAATGAAGACAAAGAAATCTGTTGCAAATGAAAGAACAAAGCTCCAGAAATAGAACTAAATAAAATGGAGACAAATAATCTACCAGACGCAGAGTTCCAAACACTGGTTATAAGGATGTTCAGTGATCTCAGAGAGAACTTCAACAAAGAGATAGAAAACATAAAAATGGAGATAGAAAACATAAAAAAGAACCAGTAAGAAATGAAGAATACAATAACTGAAATAAAGAATACTGGGGCTGCCAAAAAAAATGTATACACATGATTTATAGTCATCTTTTGTTATCAGTATATACTTAGTATTACAATTTTAATAGTTTTTTCCTTTCTTAAAATGTGTATACATTTTTTGGCACCCTCTGTATATTAGAGGGAATCAACAACAGATTAAATGAAACATAGGATAGAATTAGCAATTTGAAAGATATGGTAGCAGAAAACACCCAATCAAAACAGCAAAAAGTGAAAAGTATCCCAAAAAATGAGGACAGTTTAAGTGGCCTCTGGGAGAACATCAAACGTAACAACATTCGCATCGTAGGGGTACCAGAAGGAGAAGAGGAGAGCAAGAAATTGAAAACCTATTTAAAGAAATAATGACTGAAAACTCCCCTAATCTGGTGAAGGAAATAGATATACAAGCCCAGGAAGCACAGAGTCTCAAACAAGATGAACCCAAAGAGGCCCCACACTTAATACATCATAATTAAAATGCCAAAGGTTCCAAGTGGGAGGGAGTTGGGAAAATGGGTGAAAAGGGGGAAGGGATTAAGAAGTACAAATCGGTAGTTACAAAATAGTCATGCAGATGTAGAGTACAGCATAAGGAATATAGTCAATAATATTGTAATAACTATGTATCGTGTCAGATGTATACTAGATTTATCAGGGTGATCACTTACTTCATAAGTTATATAAATGTGTAATCACTACGTTTTACACCTGAAACTAATATCGTATGTCAACTGCAATTGAAAAAAATTTTTAATTATTTTTAAAAATAAGAAAAAATAAAATCACATACACACACACACACACACACACACACACACACAAAATGGGCCAAAGACCTTGACACCTCACCAAAGATGACCTACAAATGTTAAGTAAACATATGAAAAATGCTCCACATCATGTATGTCATCAGGGAAGTGCAAATTAAAACAATGAGTTATCGTCACACCTATTAGAATGGCCCAAATCCAGAACACTGACACCAAATGCCAAGAGGATGTGGAGCAACAGGAACTCTCCTTCATTGCTGATGGGAGTGCAAAATGGTCCAGTGACTCTGGAGGACAGCTTAGCAGTTTCTTGCAAAACTAAACATCCTCTTAGCATTTGATTCAGCAACTGTTTCTTGCTCTTTAACCAAAGGAGTTGAAAACTTATGTCCAAACCCAAACCTGTACACATGTCATTCATTCTACCACAAGCTAGTTTAGCATGAAAGAAGAAGATTGTTACGGTTGGTAACATGTCCTTTTAGTTTGTAATTTAGGAACTCAAGATTAGTGTTCACTTTTTATTGATACGCTGTAAGCTTCATTGTACACACACAGCTTCTGTAAGACAGAGTTACACATAATAAATTGAATGCTGAACTGCTCACACTAAGATTTTAACATTATATTTTATCGAAAGTAGAATGAATCATTTATTTTGAAAAAAATAAAATACGTAACAATTACAAGCACTTTGTCAATCGAATATATGATCTCAAATGGTAACAGTTAAATTAAGAAGCAACCAGCCAATTTCAAAACACAGTTTTTAAAATGAAATTATTTTTTAAATAGCTTTACTGAGATGTCACTGATATACAAAAAATGTACATACTTAATGTGTACAATGTGTATGATGGTGTGTGTGAGAAGATCAGGTCATGGCAGACGGGGGTGGGCCAGTCTCCCCACGGCCTCACATAATAATCGGAACACACATTCAGATACCAGCTGCAGAAAGAAAGTCAGGGAATCCTGAAGTCACAAAGTGGGGGCCTGAACAAATCTCGCATCACTCAGTCCCGACAAGGCAGCTGTCTCACGCTGGGAAAGAAAATAGTCACGAACAAATTCAGGTCAGTCACATACGTGATGACATTCTCAACAGACCACCACATGCTCAAACTGTCCCTAAGAATCCCCAGTACCCAGTCCTATCCTCTCTGTCCCCACCCCCCGCCCCACTTCAGCCCTCCAGGGTCTCACCTTTAGAAGCTGTGAGGGACACATTAGAGCCCTGGGCACTGTCACTGCCTCGGGGAGAACAAAACAGGATGTGGTCAGAGCCCACAGAGGATGTGGTTAAAGGAGGAATTATGGGGGTTGGTGAGCTCCCTCCATGGGCTCCTGTCTGTATTATCCCAAGGGTCTCAGGGATCACCGACCCCCCATATTTACCTGCAGCCTGAGCGTAGCTCCCTCCTTTTCCACCTGCAGAAAGAAAACATCACGTGAAAAGCCAGGAAGGAGACAGGACCATGAGGTCCTAAAGGAACACCCTAGTCATGGACCCCAGAGAAGTTTCTAGAACTGTGGCTACAGACCACAGCAGGATAAGGAAACATGAGGAAAGTACATGTGTGGGGACTGGACCAACCGCACTCCTAGAGGTCTGCCCCCAGCAGGGACCCTCCGTTCTGACCCGTGACTATTGAGAATCAGGTCCCCATCACCAGAATCATCCACGTGATAAATCTGTCCCTCATTTTCACACGTGCGTTAATAAAGAGTAAGTGTTAGCAAATAGGGCCCCAGGCTGGGAAAGCACACGTGTGTGGATGGTCCTTCCCACTAACGAGGCAGGACACACGTCTACCTGGGGATGAAACCCCCCAGTGGGACAAGACACCTCAGTCCCCGCCCCTTCCCTACCTGAGCGCTTCCTCCTCCACAGCACAGCTCCAGTGACCACAGCTCCAGTGACCACAGCTCCAAGGAGGGCCAGCCCAGCAATGATGCCCACCACCATGCCAGCGGGGATGGCGGCCTGAGGCGGCGGCTCTGGAAGGGAAAGGAAGGTGAGGGCCCTGACCCCAGGCCTCAGCCCCGACCTGAAGTCCTCCAGACGCCCCTGCTTTCCCTGAGAAGAGGCTCTGTGCCCACGGCCCCCTCCGTACCCCATCTCAGGGTCAGGGGCTCGGGCAGCCCCTCGTGCTGCACATGGCACGTGTATCTCTGCTCCTCTCCAGAAGGCACCCCCACAGCTGCCCACTTCTGGAAGGTCCCGTCCCCTGCAGGCCTGGTTTCCACGAGCTCCGTGTCCTGGGTCAGGTCCTCCCCATCACGCTGCCAGGTCAGAGTGATCTCCGCAGGGTAGAAGCCCAGCACCCAGCACCTTAGGGTGACGTCATGGTCAGAGGTGCGGTGGTGGGTCACGTGTGTCTTTGGGGGATCTGAGAAGGGTGAGAAATTTTAGGAACTTTGTATTATCTCCTATGGACTACTGAAACAGCACTCACGTGACAATCCTGAGGATGGAGAGGACAGTTGTGGGGGGGGCCAAAGTGTGCAAAACTCACTTCAGACTGGACTCTGGGATCTGAGATAACCCTCTCTACTCCTTGGAAATGATAAAAGGAAACTGGCACTTTAAGAGGTCTATGGATGGAGCTGGTCTTCCTGTTACTCTCTAGTCCCGAAGTCCTGACCTCCTGCTAAAACTTTATGGCTCTAACTTCCTGGGGATGGGGGGTATAAATATAGGGGCCATTTTGGGGTAGGGGTGCAAAGTTGCACATGGGCGGCTGGCTGGGAGGGTGCACGTTCTCACACAGCTGGGATAGTTTTGCTTTTTCCTTCCCCTCCCCCCCAATAAACCCTCTTTTTAGCTGGACAATTATTTTGTCCAGTCGACATAAAATTCTAGAGTCAGGGTAAAACAGCCTAGGTAGGAGGTTCCAGGTCTCTGAGTGGGATAACAGAAACTTTTGATCCTGACTTTGGTGGAGGCAGAATGATGTATAAACCACGGAGTCAGACCTCCAGTGAAGTTGGGCATGGGGCAGAGAGCACAAGTCACCTAGTACTGCCCAAGGCCAGAGTCAAAAAAATCATTATTTCACAGATCTCCTGTTCCATCTCTGGAGAGACTGGATTCCTTCAATGTCCTGAGAGGACGATGGGCCTTTGGAGCGTGCCACTCAAGGTACAGGATCTGAAAACCCATCCAAATCCTCGTCCTCAGATTCCAGGGAAGGGGGGAAAATTCTGGTATCAATCCCATTTTTCTCCCCTTTGGGTTGGGCCAGCTGGAGGTACAGACCCAGCCTGAGGGGAGATCCGGGAGGTTTCCCCCCCAGCTCCTGGTACCTGCGCGCTGCAGCGTCTCCTTCCCGTTCTCCAGGTACCTGCGGAGCCACTCCACGCACTCCCTCTCCAGGTATGCCCGGTAGCGCTCAGCTAATCCGGCCGCTTCCCATTTGCGCCGGGTGATGTGTGCCACCTCGTCCGCCGCGGTCCAGGAGCGCAGGTCCTCGTTCAATGCGATGTAGTCAGCGCCGTCGTAGGCGAACTGCTCATAACCGCGGAGAAAGCGCCCATCCGACCCCACGTCGCAGCCGGAAGTCCACTGGAAGGTGTGAGACCCTGGCCCCGCCCCGGCGGTCAGCCCCGCCCACTTAGCCCCGCCCCGCCCACCTAGTTTAAAACCCGAGAGCTATCGCTCTTTAGGTCAGATCCCTTTTCTGCCTAAATCGAAAACAAAATCCGAGTACATTCCCGCGGGCTCTTCCTGGCCTGGGGGTGAATCTCGGGCCCGGAAAGTCGGGGAGACCTTGGCTCTTCCAAGGGGGATACGGGTCGTGACCTGCGACCCCGGCCCGCGTCGCTCACCTGACTCGCTCTGGTTGTAGTAGCCACGGGCCGTCTCCAGGTTCGACCGCAAAGTCTGGGCGTGGACCTTGGCGATTTCAGTCTGAGCTTCCCAAAACTGCGGCCCCTCCCGCTCCACCCACGGCGCGCGCGGCTCCACCTTGGGACGCGCGGCGTCGCTATCGAACCGCAGGAACTGCGTGTCGTCCACGTAGCCCACGGAGATATAGAAGGCCTCCCCGCGGCCGGGCCGGGACACGGCGGAGTGGAGATACCTCAGGGAGTGGGAACCTAGGGACAGGGAGGGGCTGAGACCCAGGCGACCCTCCTCCCGGCGCGGGTCCCGGGTCCGAGGTCGATGGGCCGGGAAGAGGGAAGGGGCGAGGGGGCTCGTCCCACGGTAAAGGGGCGGGGCGACACAGAGGTGACGCGCCTTCCCCGGGGTCCTGCGTCCCCACTCGACGGCCCTCTCGTTCCTCCCCCGCAGATGTCGTTCCCTCCCGACCCCGCACTCACCCGCCCAGGTCTCGGTCAGGGTCAGGGCCGCAGAGAACAGCAAGAACATCGTTCGGTGCCCCATGACCCAGACCCTGAGGGTCTGGGGAAAATGAGTTCCGCGTGTCGGTGAAGACTTTAAAACCCGGAACCGCAGTGAAGCTGATTGGCTTCTCTAGAAACCAATGGGACCGAGACATAGAGAAGCATCATTTGTGTCCAGGAAGAACGACCTGACACAGGTTGTGAGAGGGAGAAGTGAAACCATGGGGACATGTGGAATCCCCATTTCTTGGTTGCCAGCCCCAGACATCACCCTGGGGCCTGAGACCCTGAGAGCCATCAGGCTCGGGGACCTGAGACTTTGCCCTGACCTCTCCTCCAGCATGGGGAGCTCTTTGTCACACTGTCTCCCTGAGTCTTGGTCCAGGGGCTGTCTGAGGAAACCAGGGAGAGACCCCCAGGCTGAGCCCAGCCCCATTTCCTCTTCTCTTCCGGTATTCTCTCTACGTGAACCGTACTCCTACTCCTAACTCTCCCCCTGAACACTTGTAGAACACTCAGGGAATATGACGTCAACATGAAGCTGGCCTTGGGAAAGTTGGTGAAGAAACAATAACCTTGGCTGGGGCAGTAGTACCTGGGGTCACCACTAGAGATTCCCATAGGGACCAGTTTCCTTCTTGTTTATTAACCACAGTAGGTAACACCATTTTGAAAACCCTTGAACATCAGGAATCTGTAAAAATAGTGATTTCACCCTTCATATATAAAAGTGTCTAAACAGCCCTGCAATGACCAAACCAAGCTCCTAATTTTCACTTTGCCAAACTGTGGTTCCAGGTTTTCATATTTTAACACTATCTTCATCCTGTAGCCTGGAGTTTGTGTGAGTCCAACATGTATATCCTCAATCCAAAAAAGCACACTGAAGTAGTTTGTCACTGGTTGTTATCTATGCCTGGGCCTTCATTTATAAAGGTGACTGAGTGATGCCTGGAGACGCTAATGCCATTGAAAGAAGACTTTTTTTAATTACTTACAGTTCCTGAGAGGAGTGGACGGCACACCACACAGGGCCACATGGGGAAGCACCAAGGCTGGTCAGGAGGCAGAAGGGGAGGAAAAAAGCATGGCTCCGATCCTTTATTGTGATTTCCTCGAGAAAGGTGGGGCTGGGGAAACATCATAGGATTGACTAGTCTGAAAAAAACATCATTGGCAGGTTCTGCACGATAAGGGTTGTCTCTAGCTGTCTGGTAGTCAGACAGAGGAATATTGCCTCCTGGAGTGGAAGAGAGCCTGAGAGAAGAGGTGGTCAGAATATGAGCTTTCGATTGCTTAGTTTTCAAAGGAAAGTCATGCTCCTGGGCAAGCCCTGTGTTGTCTCTAAGAATGGCTAATCCTGGAAGGAGCAGTCTCTCCCCATTTCTCAAGGACACAAATGCCAGAACATCAGGAATACAGAAAATAAGAAAATGTTATTGGTGGACTCCATGGAGACCAACATCGAGTACATTTTTAGATCTTTTTGGTTAGTAAATTCTGGGAAATTCAAAAGGAGCTTTCAAGTGGAAGGAGTGAAGGCCAGCCCAATGGTGAAACAAATACACCTATTGAAGGAAACCAGGCAGGTGATGCAGCTGCCTCTGCCAGGAGTCTATCAAATGAAGAAATAGTTCAGAAGATAGAGAAAGTACTTTCTGGGGCCTTAGATACAGAACTACGATATCAACCAGACTTTAAGGAGGCCCCCAGAAAATGTAGATGTGTATCTGTACAAACAGATCTTGCTGATGAAATTCCCACCAAAAGTCAAGCATAAAATGTACAAAAATAAAAAGGATGAAGAAAAGGAAATAAAGTATAAAAGACAGCCAGAAGAATCTGAATCAGAGCCGAAATCACATCATGGTGGGAACGTGGATTTAGAATTGGATTCCTTTTTGAAGTTTGATTCTGAACCTTCAGCTATGGCTCTGGAGCATCCTGTAAGAGCGTTTGGCCTGTCTGAGACCAGTGAATCTCCTGCAGTTGTGCAAGAACCTCCTACAGTATCAGTGGAGGAATCACAGCCACACCCTTTAGGAACTGCAGAGCTGTCAGTTGCATCAGCATCAGTCATCTCAGTTCAGTCAGAGCAGTCTGTGGCAGTAACACTGGAACCATCCATGACCAAATCCCTGGATTCTTTTGCAACAGCACCAGTGCCTACTACAACAGCAGCGCTAACGTCATCTGAACCAGCTGTACCAATGTCAGTGGCATATCAGATGAAGTCTGTGCTGAAATCTTCATAGAGCACACCTCCAGAGCCATCAAAGATCATGCTAGAGCCTCCAGTAGCAGAAGTGCTGGAGCCATCAGAAACCTTTGCGGTATCATCAGAGACACCTACTGAGCCAAGCACATCAACAACAATTTTCCAGAGTCTGCAACTGCAGTACTAAGGTCGCCAGAGCAGCCTGTAGAAGTACCATCGGAGGTTGCAGATTCATCCATGACAAGGTCACAGGAGTTGCTGGAGCTGCCCAAGACCACAGCATTGGAGCTGCTCGAGTCGTCGGTGACCTCAGCGATGTCGGTGACCTCAGCGATGCAGTTGCCGGGGCCACCTGCGACCTCCATGCTAGAGTTGCAGGACCCCTGTGACTCCAGTGCTGGAGTTACCTGGGCCCTCTGCTACCCTGCTGCCAGAGTTACTACGGCCCATTTCTACCCCAGTGCCAGAGTTGCAGGGCCCCCTGTGACATCAGTGCCACAGTTTTCACAGGAATTACCAAGGCTTCCAGCACCTCCAGGGGGTAGGAGCCACCACAGGAGGTACCAGAGCTACCTGTTATGGCACAGGAGTTGCCAGGGCTGCCTGTGGTGACAGCAGCAGTAGAGTCGCAGGGGCAGCCTGCTGTAACAGTAGCAATGAAGTTGACCGAGCAACCTGTGACAGATGTTGGAGCAACCTGTGGAGATGACAATGGTGGAACTTCCCGGGCAGCCTGAGGTGACAACATCAACAGGGTTGCTGGGGCAGCCTGAGGCAACAATGGTGCTGGAGTTGCCAGGGCAGCCTTTGGTTAGTGGAGCACTGGAGTTCTCGGGGCCGTCTGGAGCAGCTGGAGCACTGGCACTTTGGGGGCAGCCTCTGGCAACAGGGGTACTGGAGTTGCCTGGGCAACCTGTGGCAGTTGTGGTGCTGGAGATCTCTATTCAGTGTGTGGTGACAACGGAGCTGTCAACGATGACCGTGTTTTAGTCCCTGGAGGTGCTCTTGATGACAGTGCTGGAATACTATACCATATTTCCCCCAAAATAAGACCCGATCTTATATTAATTTTTGCTCCAAAAGATGCAGTAGGGTTTATTTTCAGGGGATGTCTTATTTTTTTCATGTACAACAATCTACATTTATTCATGTACAACAATCTACATTCATTCATTCATTCATTCATGTACAAAAATCTACATTTATTCAAATACAGTCATGTCATCTTCTTCTGGAACATCATCATAACTCTCCAAACCCCAAATTCTGGCTTGAATTTATGGCGACTCCATTTCCTATAGAGCCGTTGGCCCCAATCTCTCATGTCCAGCAATAGAGTTAAGAATTATGGTCCACACAAAAGTGACGAAAAATTGCAGGCACCAATATTCAGAAACCGTTTCTTTATTTCACATGAATACATTAAGTACGTCTGTTACAACGCATGATGTATTGAATTATGAAGATTTATATTAGACATAACCACGTCCGTTCGTTATCAAGTTGCACGTTATTCGTACATTGTATCTGTACTCTGATTGGTCATTCGGCAATAAGTCTCGAATTCATCTGTTTACATAGGCGTTTACCTCTTGTCCAAAGGCGCCCACTTGGGTATTTACAAATGCTTAGTTATAATTTATGTTATCATTTATTTTAAGTATTAATGTCAATAATATTATTTATTTATATTTAATTATATATTATTATTATTTTATAATTCAATACGTCCGTCGTGTGTTGCAACAGACGTACTAAATGCATCCGTCCAGCTGACGATCTTAACTGGGGCTTATATTTGGGGTAGGGCTTGTATTACAAACATCCTGAACAATCATGCTAGAGCTTATTTCCAGTTAGGTCTCATTTTCTGGGGTATACACTAATACGGTAGCACAGAAGCTGCCTACTACATTAGTGGAGGAGACTTCTATAACAATAAGATGGATCCCTTGATGGCCCAAGAATCCCATATGTTAGTCTCTAACACCATGGAGACCCATATGTTGGCATTCAACACCATGGACTCCCAGATGCTAGCGTCCAACACCATGGACTCCCAGATGTTAGCCACCAGCTCCATGGACTCCCAGATGTTAGCAACCAGCTCCATGGATTCCCAGGTGTTAGCATCTGTCACTATGGACTCTCAAATATTAGCTTACGGCACCATGGATACCCAGATGTTAGCATCTAGTACCCAAGGTTCTGCTATGTTGGGTTCTAAATCTCCTGATCCCTACAGGTTAGCTCAGGATACCTCTAGGTTAGGTCATGACCCTTACAGGCTAGGTCATGATGCCTATAGGTTAGGGCAAGACCCCCATAGATTAGGCCATGATCCCTATAGACTAACTCCTGATCCCTATAGCATGTCACGTAGACCTTAAAGGATAGCACCCAGGTCCTATAGAATAGCTCCCAGACCATATAGATTAGCACCTAGACCCTTGATGTTAGCATCTAGCTGGTCTATGATGATGTGCTATGCTGCAGAACATTCCATGATGTCATCTTATGAACACTCTATGATGTCTTATGAGTAGTCTATGACGCCCCTTATGGCTGAGCGCTATATGATGTTATCTTATGAACACTCTATGATGTCAGCTTACGAGTGCTCCATGATGTCCATGGGTGCCAACCAGTCTATGATGTCATCATACTCTGCTGCTGACCCTTCTATGATGTCATCTTATACTGCCGATCATTCAATGATGTCTATGGCAGCTGATTCTTACATCGATTCTTATACTGATACATACACAGAGGCATATATGGTGCCATGTTTGGTTCCTGAAGAGCCTCCAACAATGCCGCCATTTCCACCTGAGGAGCCACCAATGACACCACCATTGTGTCCTAAGGAACCACTGGAGGGTCCAGCATTATCCACTGAGCAGTCAGCATTAACAGCTGAAAATGTCTGGCCTACTGAGGAACCAGCATTACCTCCTGAAGAGTCTGGACCACTGCCTGAACCGCCTGTGAATTAAAGTGAGATTTCATAGCCTTCCGTAGTAGTGATGTAGGATATTTTCTTTGTGCCGTGATCGTGTCTCGTGAAACCGAAGAATGGAATCACGGACCAATGAGAGGCAAGGAGTTGTAAAAAAGGATGGTTTATTAAAAGTAAAGAGTAAAGAGCCACAGCTCTCAGAACGAGAGGAGGTCCCGACCTGACTGAGGCAAAAGTTCTTACTTTTATACCTTCCCTTGCCTGCTTGGGGAAGGGGGCTGGTGCTTTCTAATGAAACTTGTCTATAAGGTATGTCCTGTTTGCCCATCTTGAAGGGATTAATGAAATAACACATTCCTATCTATCAGATCTTCTCCTTTGTCCAGCCAAAAGGGATTTATGAAATAATTTATTAACCTCAAGGCACATTCTCATATCTTTGTTCTGGAACAAAGGAGACATTCCAGAATCTAGAGTTTCAGGATATGGTTGCCTTTTGTTTATTTCACCAGGGACCTCCCTGTCTACCTAACAATATGCTACCTAACCTGTCTCAGTAATATCTGCTAATTATTCAGTGTCAACATCAGAGCCTTGAGTGTTAGCATCAGAGGCTGTTGTGACTGTTCCTGAGCCACCACTAGAGCCAGTCTTCAGTTACAGCTACACCTGTCACGGTTACCAGGACCGGAAAGAACTCAAGCGGCACTCAGAGAGTTAGGAGAGTCAGCTTTATCACACCGGCGGGCTCAGCGGGATCCTTCTCAAAGACTGAGCCCTTAGCAAGGTTTTGAGCAGGTTTTATGGGTTGGGGACTTCCTTGAGTTGGGGAAGGGATAGGTGTCGTCTGGTGAGTGGCTCGGGGTGTGGCTTGGAGGGGGGTTATGCGGAAGTGGGCTGGGGCTTAGGCTGGGGACTTCTCTCTTTGCTCAGGCCACCATCTTAGGTCAGTTCCACGTGGCAGGGAACCATTTTAGGTCATGTCCCCCCTGTTAATGATCGTAAGTGGTAACAGCTTAGAGATCATCATATTAGCTAAGAGGACAATAACCCCACAGGGCAAGGATCCGGGCTGTAGCCCAACGGGTGACAGAGGTCTCTATGAAACGTATGACAGCGTTAACTATGCCCGATGGTAGCAAGGAGGAGGATCGTGAGGAGTGGGCCAGCTAGGGGTAGGAGCCAAGAGGACCAGCAAAGGCTAGAAATAGTAGGAGTCCAATGACAGCAAAGACGGAGGCCGGGCAGACGACGGCGAGGCTCATCCAGGCTGTTTCTTGAGGATCACACGGAGTGGACGGGCCGGGTCAGGTTGGGCGATCCAGGTGTCATCCTCCGGCTGGGCTCTTTTAATCCGAGTGTGACGGATCCACGGAGCAATACCTGAAACTTTAAGAGCGGTGGGAGTAACAAGTATGACAGTGTGAGGGCCTATCCACTGGGGTCAGAGGGGCTCGCGCTTCCAATCTTTGACCCAGACTTGATCTCCTGGGATAAAAGGGTGTACCAGGGCCCCGAGAGAAATGGGGTCATTTCCAGAATGTAAGCACGTACATCTGTGAGGACCTTGCCCAGCACAGCCATCTGGTTTTGGAGGCTGGAGAACCCCAGCTGGCAGATGTCACCAGGGAGGCTGGTCAACAGGGGTGGGGGCCTCCCGAACATAATTTCGAAGGGAGAGAATCCAGATTTGCCAGGGGTGCAGCGCGCCCGAAGGACGGCAAGTGGTAGGAGGTCCACCCACCCTAGGGGTGTCTCCTGGTGGAGTTCAGCTAATGTCTCCTTGAGGGTACGGTTCATGCGTTCAGCTTTCCCTGAGCTTTGTGGTCGCTATGCTGTATGGAGCCTCCAGTTGATGCCCATGGCTCTGGTCACCGTCTGGAGGAGTTCTGCTATGAAAGCTGGCCTGTTGTCACTGTGGATAGGAAGTGGAATTCCGTAGCGGGGAATAATCTCCCTAAGGGGGACCTTGGCTACTTCGCAGCTCTTCTCAGTCTGAGTGGGGAAGACTTTGACCCACCCAGAGTAGGTACAGACCAAGACCGGCAAGTACTTAGTACCACGGCAGTTTGTCATGTTAGTGAAGTCGACTTTGACATCCTCAAAAGGTGCGGCACCGCTTCTCTGAATCCCGGGGATGGGGCTAGGGCTGGACGTTGGATTGCTCTTTGCACAAGTGAGGCAGCGCTCTCCTATGGGCTTGCGAAGAGCTGACAGCTGGCTAATGTAGAAGTTTTTGGCTAGGAGGCCCTCGAGAGCAGTTTTTCCTAAGTAGGTTAACTTGTGATATTCAGCGTTAACTTGTGATATTCCTAAGTGGGTTAACTTGAGGACCTAGCAGGGCTGGGATGAAGAGTCTTCCATCAGGCAGTTGCCACCACCCTTGTGGCAATCTGGTGCCCCCTTCTGACTTTGCCCATCTGAGTTCTTTTGTGTACCACGGGAGGGACGTGGTGGTAGTGTCAGTGACCAAGAGTAGTTCACTAGGTCTTCCCATCGCCACTGATTTGGCCGGGGTGTCAGCAAGCCTGTTCCCAACTGCTGAGGGTTCGTTGCCCTTCTGGTGGCCCCAACAATGGATAACTGCAACCTGCTGGGGAAGCCAAATAGCTTGCAGGAGCTTAAGGATTTCTTGTTTATCTATTTATTTTTTTTAAAGTTTGTGCATTTCTTGTGTTACTTTTTTTTTTTTTTTAAGGGGAACAGGACTTTATTGGGGAACAGTGTGTACTTCCAGGACTTTTTTCCAAGTCAAGTTGTTGTCCTTTCAATCTTAGTTGTGGAGGGTACCGTTCAGCTTCAAGTTGTTGTTCTTTCAGTCTTAGTTGTGGAGGGTGCAGCTCAGCTCCAGGTCCAGTTGCCGTTGCTAGTTGCAGGGGGCACAGCCCACCATCCCTTGCGGGACTCGAGGAGTTGAACCGTCAACCTTGTGGTTGAGAGCCCACTGGCCCATGTGGGAATCGAACCGGCAGCCTTCGGAGTTAGGAGCAGGGAGCTCTAACTGCCTGAGCCACTGGGCCAGCCCCTTGTTTATTTTTAATAGTTTCTCCCTCCGCGCTCAGAAGGCCTCTTTCTTTGTATATAGCCCCATGGATATGGACGGTAGCAAAGGCATACCGAGAGTCGGTGTAGATGTTGACTTTTCGGCCCTCGGATAGAGTAAGGGCTCTTATTAGTGCCCATAGTTATGCCCGTTGGGCCGACCATCCCGATGGAAGGGCCCCTGCCTCGAGTACCTCATCTGTGGTGGTTATTGCGTACCCCACGTGACGTTTTCCGTCCCTCAGGAAGTTGCTGCCGTCAGTATACAGAGTAAGGTCCGGGTTAGGGTGTGGGCTGTCCCGGAGGTCGGGTATGATAGCATAGACCTCGTTGATAACTTCTGTACAGTCATGTTCCGGATCCCCTTCCTCGGTTGGCAGGAAAGTGGCTGGGTTCAGGGTGCACACAGTTTCTAACGAGATCCGAGGGTTTTCCAGGAGTAGCCCCTGATACTGAGTCAGCCGTGCATTCGACAGCCATCGGGGTCCTTGACTGTTCATTAAGGTGGTGACCGAGTGGGGTACCTTAACTATGAGTCTCTGGCCTAAGGTGAGCTTATCTGCCTCTTTGATGAGAATCACAGTGGCTGCTAGAGACTGCAGGCATGGTGGCCAACCCGCTGCTACCGGGCCTAGTTTCTTTGAGAGGTAGGCGACGGGACGGAGCCACGGTCCACTGTTTGGGCCAGCAGTCCTAAGGCTATTTTGTCTCTCTCATGGACAAATAAGTGGAATGGCCTCTCAGCATCAGGTAACCCGAGGGCTGGGGCCTGTCCAAGTGAGCTCTTGAACTGCTGGAAGGAGTGTTCTTGATCTTCTGTCCATAGCATGGGGGCCTTTTCTTGCCAGTTGGAGCCTCATATCAGGGCCGGGCTATTGCCGAAAAGCCAGGAATCCAGATCCAGCAGAAGCCTGCGGCCCCGAGGAACTCACGGAGCGCCCTCCGTTTAATGGGCCGAAGGAGCGAAGTGATGACTTTCTTCTGCTCGGTGCTGAAGGCCTACTGTCCTTTGAAGATGACAAAGCCCAAATATTGTACTTGCTCTTTGCAGAGCTGGGTTTTCTTCCAGGAGACTGTATACCCTGTCTCGGCTAAGTGGGACAGGAGTGCCCGTGTCGCGGTTTGGCACTCAGTCTCGGTGGCACAGGCTAAGAGCAGATCATCCACATATTGCAATAGAGTGCAGCAGTATTCTTCTCAAGGAAAGGTGGCTAAATCTGAGGTTAGCGCTTCCCCAAAGAGGGTTGGAGAGTTTTTGAAGCCCTGTGGGAGCCGAGTCCATGTCAGCTGGAGCTGCCGGCCGGTATCAGGTTCAGTCCATTCAAAGGTGAACAGTGATTGGCTCTGGGGCGCCAACTGAATGCAGAAGAATGCATCTTTCAGGTCCAGGCAGGTGAACCATCCGGCCTCCGGGGGCAGCTGACTGAGGAGGGTATATGGATTTAGGACTATGGGGTGTAGGGAGACTGTGGCTTGGTTTACCACTCTCAAATCTTATACTGGCCAGTATTCTCCATTAGGCTTCCTTACCGGCAGGAGGGGCGTATTCCATGGCGACTGACACTCTACGAGTATCCCTGCTGTTCTGAGACAAGCGAGGTGTTTTTGAATCCCTGCCCGAGCTTCCCTGGAGATGGGGTATTGGCGTAGCCCTTGGGGTTGAGCTCCGGGTCTCAGCTCCACCAAAACTGGGGCTTTATATTTTGCTAGCCCAGGCAGATTACCTTCAGCCCAAACCTCCGGGAAATCGGCCCTGTAGGCTTCTGGGTTCTGTTCTACACTGCCGGTCCCGTAAAGCCTCCATTCTTCTTCCCTCGGGGTGGTGATAGACAGAATAAGTCCCTCTGACGGGGGCTGCAGTGACATAGAGGCCTGACCTGATGGTTCGAAGGAGATCTGTGCCCCTAATTTGGTAAGGAGGTCACGTCCCAGGAGCGGGATTGGGCAGTCTGGTAAGTAGAGGAACTCGTGCGTCATGGTGTGTCCTCCCAATTTACAAGTCCGAGCTTGGCAGAACGGTCGTCTCTTAGCTTGATCCCCGCTGGTTCCCATTATGGTGACTCTGTGGTCCCCGAGTGGTGCCACCGGCATGGTGACTACCGAGTGTTCTGCTCCAGTATCTACCATAAAAGTCACTGTTTGGCCCCTACATCTAAGTTAACCATGGTCTCATGGGGGCCGAGTTTGAACGAGCCCTGTCCTCTTTAGTCTGACTCGATTCCCGCTAATCCTATGAAGTCGGGCTCCAGGCTGGTTGGGTTGGGACCACGGGGAGGCCAGGGCTTCCCTTTCCGACGGTTGGGACACTCATTTTTCCAATGGCCCAAGTCCAGTTGCCATTTTCAATCTTTAGGTGCAGGGGGCACAGCCCACTATCTCATGTGGGAATTGAACCCGCAACTTTGTTGTTGAGAGCTTGCGCTCTAACCAACTGAGCCATCCAGCCACCCGTGTTTTCTCTTTAATGTTGTAAATATTTGGCAAGTTAAGACATTGTGTAAAAAGCAATCTGTATAAACATCTCCAGGCTTTAATTTTCATACCATGGAAATTGTAGTTAACCACACAGGGTTTTGATATGTTTATATTGTTTACCTTAGTGATGTATTTTTTTAAGTGGCTAACATCCAAACGATTGTGTGAAGGCATCCGTAATCTTCAGTGTGGAATGTTAAATAACGCTTTTGTATTGTACTGTGTACTATGATGTAGCTGCCCTTCCGTACGGCTAGGCTGCTGTAGCACTTGTAATCAGTGAAGGGCTGGGCGCCTTGCACTAGTTCACAAGGAGTTCTGCTGGACAGACACGGGGCCAGGGCTTCTGAGGTCAGCAAGCGAGATCTGGTCCACAGGGCTAATGCCACCATCTCCCCTTAAAATTTTGTATTAGTTATAAAAAGAAAGTGGTATGTGTGATGGTCAGCACTAAGGCCGCATTGCCGTCAGAGCCACTTGGGCCGTGAGAAGAGAGTCAGAAAGAAGTCCAACGAGAATTCTGCAGAGGCCAAGTACCTTTAGCATGGCACTGAGTTGCGATATAGTTTTACTGTGATGTGCATTTTGAATTTCAGCTACACTTAGGTAGACGTAAAATGATAATTAAAACACTGTAACCAACTTATCTAATAAAATTGGCACCTGGCCACTATTTTTTGTTGACTATTTTATGTTAATTTTTAGGGTCTGATAAAATATTTCCTGTGTATTACAGTAGTATTCATATGCTATGTCTCAACTTTATTTTCAAAAGTTTAAGGCCCAAATATAAATTTCTCTGGAATAAAAAAAATAAAATATTCTTAATACAATATATTTCCACCAGAATGTACAAGCTTTAATCACCTCAACTTGCAAGTATTTGATACAGTCCAAATGCCCTTCACCAGGGCTCACACTACCTGTTTATGAATTAACACCTAAAGGGTGGAGGGATGCATTTTTTATTGACGCACTTGGTATTGGAAACAATTCTTTACTCTGATTAACATAAGGAGGCAACTGGTTTTTAGGAGGACCCACAGAATGTAGTAAATACTAGATGCAGAGAATATCGTGCTTAGCCCTATAGACAGATATTTATTAAAACTCTATATTACAACTAATTTAAATCTGAGATTTCCACTGCTTTAGAATTCTTTACCTTTGTTTCTTTTCCTCACCTCCTGCTTCTCCTGCCCTTCTCTGTCTCTCTCACCCCTCAGGCCCTCTTCTCCCTTTAGTCTCCTGAATTGTGGCACTAGCCCCACTCCCTCCATGCCACCCACAGACTGTCCCCACAGAGATCAGCCACCCTGCTAATGTGAGTCAGGCTGTGTCATTTCTTCACTAAACACACTCCAGTGGCTCCGTCTCACTCTGGGAAGCTTTTAGAATGTCAGGCACATAAGCACAGGGGCTTTGGGCTGTTTAGGTCAAAGTTGTGTCCCCAGCACTTAGAGCCATGCCTGGAACAGAGTGAGCACTAAACTAATTGTTGTTGTATAAGTGAATAACAAATCTGATTGTAGTAAAGTTTAATTGCATCACATAAAAATCATAAAATGAAAAATATATGCATGAACAAGAATTGGGAAAGGTTTTATTTCATATAACTAGTGCACGTGACAGTTCATAAATTCATTGCAGTGGAGAAAATGTCTTGTGCTTATGTGTTGCACAGTAGTCTGTGTATTACTTTTCTATTGCTGCATAAAATCACAAACATAGTGGCTTTAAAAAACACACACACACCCATTTATATGCTCACAGTTCTGCAAGTCCAGGCATGGTGTGGAGTTGTTCTGTTCCGCGTGTCACAAGGCTGTGTTTGCAACTGGAGCTTGAGGTCCTCCTCCAAGTTTACACAAGAACTGTTGGCAGAATTCAGTTTCCTGTAGTTGTAGGACTGAGGTTCCCCTTCCCTTGCTTAGTCTCTGGGAAGCTGCTCCCACCTCCTGTGGCCACCAGTATTTCTTGCAATGACACCCCATTCCCCTTTCAAGCCTTCCCTCACGTTGAATCCCACTCACTCTTCCAATCTCTTTGTTCAGGAAAAATCTAATCCTGTTAAGTGTTCATCTGATTAGGTCAGAATTACTGAGGATAGTCCCTATTTTCAATTCAACTGATATGGACCTTAATTACATGTGCAAAATCGCTTGACAGTGGCAGCTGGATTCATGTTTGATTAAATATCTGGGAAAAGGTGAATAACCAGTGATTGGTTATTGCAGGCCACCTTAGAATCTGCCTAGCACAGTCTGTTCCTTCTTTTTGTTTTTAATTGGGTCACGGTTGGAAATTGAAGTTCAAATAGATTGTTGTGAATGTTAATACCATGTATTTGTCCACATAGCCATGGAAATTCCTACATCTTAAAACTAAATGATGATATGTTTTATAGCTTATAGTTAATTTAGAGCAAATCAAAACTAAAGTCCAATAATTCATTCTCTCTTTGGACACTGTATTAGTCGTGTATGGCAGCATCACAAATTACCCAAAAATTAGCAGCTCAAAACAACAAATGTGTACTTTCTCCCAGTTTCCCAGGATCAGGAATGCAGGAGAGGTTTCCCTGAGCGCTTCTGGCTCAGGGCCTCTCTCAAGGTTGCAGTCAAGTTGTCAGCCAGGGCTGCCTCATCTGAAGGCTTGACTGGGGCTGGAGGACTCACAGGAAACACGGCTCAGTCATTGGACTGTTGGAAGGGGCCTCATTTCCTTCCTGGATGGTTCCAGGATTCCTCTGTTCCTAGCTGTGGGGACTTTTCCATGAGGTGACTTAATGACTAGGTAACTTCTTCCCTAAGGGCTGAAAATGGGAGGGGAGAGAAGAGGAGGGGAGAGGAAAGCTGCAGTGAGTTTTATGTCCTAGACTCAGAGTCACACACCATTACATCAGCCTGATGAGAAGTGAGTCATTAAGTGCAGCCCACACTCAAGAGGAGGGAATTCCTCCACCTCTGGAAGGGAGGAGTGTCAGAGAATTTGCATACATATAAAAATAAAAATTCGAATTAAATATTGTTTCAGGATTTTGTAAGTCAAATGCTTCTTCCCCCCCCCCCAGTTTTTTTATTCCTTTAATATCTTAACAAAAGAATATTCCCCAAAGTTTAAAAAAATCTTTGAAAAATATACAGTTTCGTATTATTTACAATAACACATAAGTACAGGTTCCAATATTACACAAACATTGCTCTGTTAGAAATACAGTGGGAAGGCCTGCTGGATGGTGTAGGCTCATGGATATGTTTTCATAGTCCAACTACCTCTGTTACTTGTTATCCTGATACATAAACTATTAGGTACCCGAGAGCTTGGAGGACTACTGAACATGAACTTCAATACTTTCTATTTTGATCTTACTATTTTCAAAACTTAGGGCATTTATCATCTCTTTACTAGTTTACTTCATTCACAACTAAGCTACTTTTATTGTCATTATCCTAAATGATCAAATATTAATCATATGGACTGTTAATATGTACACCGATCAAATTGAACATAAAACTGTGCAGCCAAGTTGTGTAGGATATACCGTATTTTGCCATATATAAGAAACCTAAGATACAAAATTCTAAATAATAGTTTTATTTGTATTTAAAAATACATTGGAAATTCTGCATTTGCTCATGATCAAGCTTATTTTCAATGCACATTACTTAAATTTTGGTGATATGGTTTGTTCTGACAAGTCCTTTTTCCAGCTGAACACCAAATAGGGAAACTCCAGTGGATTCCGCTGGCCCCGCTGCCGATGACGTATATTGCTTCCTTGCTATTGATGATGGACGACCTTCATCTGCCTTTATCCGGAACAGTTTTCCAACCATGATAGTAACTGTAGCTGGTGCAGCTGTGGTGAAAGCTGTGAAGCGCCACAGTATCTGAAGATAAACGCTGTCGGCATGACTGAAAACCGGAGCTGCCAAAGAAGTTGCCACCAAGATTAATTAACTGGACTGCTGTGTTTACCTTGCTGGCACAAGTTGGTCTTAACCTAGCAGTGGCATAGCAAGGATTGAAATACTTGGAAAGTGTTCGCGGTATCGGAGGAGTTTGATATCTGACATAAAAAACAGTAGCAATCAACATGACATCTCTTGAAATTATCATGTAAGTGGAACGGGAATAAGATCTGCACAGGTCAAGCTAACACATAAGATACTGATAAGTATTGTATCAGCAAAGGGATCAAGAGCACTTCCAAAAGCTGGTTTTTGGTTGGCCAAGTTTCCAGCAATGAATCCATCCAACAAATCAGCCCAGCTAAATAAAAAACTCCTAGTGCAATATTAAAATCTTCTCCAATAATCAAATAGCCCAAAACTGGGGCCAAGCCAGTTTTCCTCATTGACAACATATTCAGGATTGTCCGTGGGTTTTCATACAGGCCGGCGGCTCTGGCCGGACCCCACTAGCCGTGGGCCCGGGGGCCGCCTCCCCCGCGCCTGAGCAGTGGCCCCGCGGGAATGCCGCAGGCCGAGCGCGCCGAGCGCAGCCACCAGCGCCCCGCCAGGCGGCCCAGGCAGCGGGCGCGGGACGCAGCAGGGCCCGGAGGGCGCTCCCCTTGCTCGGTCGCGCCCCGCGCGCCCGTGCGGCGCTGCGCAGGGCCCCTCACGAGCCGGGCGCCACGCGCGAAGCCAGCACCACCCTGCGGCGGCGCGGAGGAGACGCAGGCAGCGAGGGCTCAGCGCCTGGGGTACCGACGAGCCGCTTCTCCCTCGAGTGCCCGAAACCTCGGAGAACCTCGGTCATCTCCACACTTCAATCAAATGCTTGTTTTCCCCAATTATTTTTCTTAAATGCTTCAAATTTCTCTTTGGAAAATATAATGAAAAATTTGAGACAGAAAAGTTAGATATGTCAATATCTAAATTCTTGTAAATGCCTTTATTAACAATCTCTTCAATAAATTACAACAATGTGAGAACAAATAGCAACTATTTAGATATCTCTAACACGTGGAGACATAACAATAATGGCTTTAAAATAATAACTATTTTGTTTTTCCTTAGATGTTTCAAATTTATTTAAGACACACACAAAAAAGCCAAAATGCCGATTTTCATACTCAAATATCATCTTTAATACTTGCCTAATGAGATTGCTTTTCCACTAGAAAAATGAGAATGTCAATACCTCAGTCTCCTCACCTATCATGACAACAGGTTTGATACAATTCATTAGGAAGAAATGGTTAATTCCAATCGAGGAACAAAGTTCCCCCCACCACCACCACCAAATGGCTATTCAGGGGACATCCTGTAATGAATTTAACATCTTTTACTCTGTTTTTCAGGAGATTGAGTAGAAGTGACTTAGGCACCAACATGTTTCTTAAAACTACTGCTTACTAAGATTGAACAGGGCACATTAAGCAGAGCTGCCTCCCGGATGGCTCAGTTGGTTGGAGCGCATCCTCTCAACCACAAGGTTGCCGTTCAACTCCCGCAAGGGATGGTGGGCTGCGCCCCCTGCAACTAGCAAGGGCAACTGGACCTGGAGCTGAGCTGCGACCTCCACAACTAAGACTGAAAGGAGAACAACTTGACTTGGGAAAAAAAGGGCTGGAAGTACACACTGTTCCCCAATAAAGTCCTGTTCCCCTTCCTCGATTAAAAAAAATAAAATAAAAAAATAAAAACCTCCTGCTATTATTTGATTCTAAACGATTATTTTAAGCAGCTGTATTATGCTTTCCATTCACATTTGCCATTTCATCACGGGTTATTCCTTTTTTCCCCAGCTTAATTAACATTGACCAAGAATGTATTCTTTCGTACTGTAAATATGTCTAATCCAGCTGAATGTGAGGTAAATGTAAGGAACACATATAGTCCTTCATAAATAGAATTCCTTGCACGTCACAGGGAACATGATATCCCAGAAATTCTGTAGAGGTGCCAGCTAGCAAAGGATCACATCACCTCTTTCTAGCCAATGCTGTTTTTATGGCTCCCTGGCTCCTTTTCTAACAAGTGGCTCATAACAAGTTGCTTTGTTCCAGTGTGAGTAGTTTTTACTGAAGATCCTTGAAATAAACTGGTGTTTAATTTTCTCTTTCACTTAAAAAATTAACATGGAATGATTCACAAACTCCAATTTGAAAAACGCCATTTTAAGGAGTCATGATACAGTAAATACCTGGGCACCCACCCACCACTGGGGTAAGAATCAGAACCAATGTAGCCACCGTGGGTGCCTCCCCAGCTTCATCCCCTGGATGAAACGTCTATCCTGAGACTCTTGTTTCTATTCCCTGTCGATTCTCTAAAGCTTTGGCAGTAAGTATGTATATCCCCAAATCTAATATTATTCTGTTTTGCCTGCATTTAACCTTCCTCTACAGTGACCACATACTGCACGGACTCTTCTGTGACTCAGTGTTATGTGTAGGTAACTTACCCCTGATGTGGAGGGCATACTTCACTCATTTTTACTGCTGCAGTCTTACATCTTATGATGACACCACACTTCTTCTATTTCCCTGCTGATGCATACGTGGTTATCCCAGTTGCTGTAAACGTGAGTGTGCTTGTCTCCTGGGCACAAGGCAAGGAATTCCCCGGAGAGGACGGTCAGGAGGGATGGCTGGGTACAGGGGTGTGAGCTGTCAGCACAGTAGGTAAGATGATGTGCATTTGGTTTCTGAAGTGCTTGTGCCAATTTAAACTTTTACCAGGAGTGTGTAAGGCGTCATGCTGCTGATGTGATTTTTCTGAAAAAACAAACTGAGAGGAAGCTGTTTCAGTTGAAGGGGAGGAAATAAGAGTTGAAAGTCATTTCCTGGGTTGCAGAATCGTCCCTGGCCTTTTCATTTTTCTGAGCCTATTAATAACTTCATTTACTTTACTTTTATTCCATACACCCTGGAATCATACTTTTAGCATCTGACTCCAGATAATGCTTCCTTTCAGCATAACCATGTAGTATTATTTCATATGTTAGAAATCTTTTATATGTTTAGAATCTCCCATAATGAAAAGGAAGGAAGGAAGCAAGGAAGGGAGAGAAAGGAGGGGAGGGAGGAAAAGAGAGAGGGAGAGAGGAGGAGGGGAGGAGGATAGGAGGAAGGAAAAAGAAAAGACAAAAGAAAATAAGAGAGAAGAAGAGGAGGAATTGGAATACTATAACACTGAATAACTTTAAAAATGTTACAGGACTGCTTAGCATTAGAAGCAGACTATGTCCTGCAATTCTGAACCAGCAGCATGTGCTGTTGCTTGTCCAAAGCCTAGTGATAAATTCTGGGCTAACTTCCACGGCGCCCTATGGCGTCAGCACTCCCATGGTACCCTGCTGTATAATAAACAACCTCGACATTTATCAGCTGTTGATACAAATGTTAGTCCCTAATCACTTTTTATGTTTTAAATTTTTGAAATTCAAGTGTACCTGCCATAACATAAAACAAACACTGGACTATTAAAAAGAAGAAGGAGGAGGAGGAGGAGGAGGAATTGGAAATAGCAAGTATAGAAAACATTTTCAAAGAGCAATGAAACAAAACAGATGTAGCCAATACCTATAGAATAATAGAAACTTAAGGCTATGTTACTTATCTTTGTTGTATACCAAATTACGATAAAACTTAATGGCTTAAAGCAGCAAATATCTATCAGTTCAAAGATGTACTGATAACACAAGAGGAATGGAGCAGAGGTGGAAAGTTGGGTAAAGAGAAGGGTTTTACAACATGGAATAAGCAATAGATCATTGGGATACTAATGAAAATGATTTTGCTAGTCAGGATCCTCCAAGGAGCAGATGCCAAGATGAGATTTTATTGGGCAAACACCTGTCAGAGAGTATGAGGAGGAAGCCAGAAAATGCTGGGAGAGCCAGCAGTCCAAGATGCAAATCTGACCCCAAATGATGATCAGAAGGAGAGAAAGTTCGTCGGACTCTCCTAGACCATCAGGCAATCTAAGTGAAGTGGAGCCAGGCCCTAGGAGAGTGCTCGAGCCACACCGGCCATCAGAGGAGCCCCTGTGTCCCGGGAATGGCCTGCCTCAGTGTCCCTCCTGTGAGCAGTCATTGTCTGGGAACAGCCCCTGGGCAGCAGGGCCTCTGCACAAATGCTGCCATGGATTTCAGGGCACAGGAGTGGGGACCCTGGTGGCTTACCTGGGGGGTGTGACCCAAACCTTCCTGCCTGAGGGGCCTGGGCCCTTGGAACTCAAAGCCTTCTCGGGGGGGGGGGGGGGCTGCTGCACATGTTAATTAATAATTACACTGGGAAGAGGGACGACCAGGAGGCACCCAAACGTATCACCCGGGTTCCACACATACTCCTCCTGCCCCAGCTGTTAACAGTAGCCCCAACCCCTCCTCCATTCAGGGTCAAATCCTCCTGCTGGAGAAGAGCTGATTTTTCTTCTCACCTGCTGGTTTCTGGGCACAAGAAAACCATAATGTGTATGTGGTTCAGTCGACCCTCATTTGACACTTTGTACGAGGTCTGACAATTAGGTTCACAAACTTGCCATCATGTGCTTAGTACCACCATTGGCAGCACTGTACAAACAGCTCGGGAAGGTTTCATAATCTGGCATATCAGTGTCTCACAGCTGTGTTCGTGTCGATGTGTGGTGGTGTCTTGCTGAGTGGCGTTCATTATTGTAGTTGCATGTTTTTGTGTGCCATCGCGAAAGTGCCTGAACTTGAATTAGAGCAACAAACAAACATTCAAATTTCTTGTTAAACTTGGCAAGAGTGGAAATGAAATCAAGGATGTTAGTCCAAGTTTATGGGGATAATGCCATGAAGAAAAGGGCAGTGTACAGATTAAACGTTTTTCTAAGGGGAGAGAACACATCACTGATAAAAAGATGTCAGGACAGCCAGTAACGAGCAGAACTGATTAAAACATTGCAAAAATTCATCGAATTGTGTGTCAAAATCATCTCCTGATTATGAGAAGCATAGCAGACAAAGTAAACATTGATAGAGGAACAGTTAGGAAAATCTTAACTGAAAATCTTGGCATGAGAAAGGTGTGTGCAAAATGGTCATGAAGGAGATCACCAATGAACAAAAGCAAAGGAGTCGAAGTTTGCCAAGACCTTTTGGAGAGACAAGATGATATTTTGGTCTGTGTTATCACTGGTGAT
This sequence comes from Rhinolophus ferrumequinum, assembly GCF_004115265.2. Taxonomy (NCBI): domain Eukaryota; kingdom Metazoa; phylum Chordata; class Mammalia; order Chiroptera; family Rhinolophidae; genus Rhinolophus; species Rhinolophus ferrumequinum. Next base: position 2,008,760 of record NC_046286.1, read on the forward strand.
GAAACATGTGTGTACCAATAAGACCCTGAAACAAAGTGTCACAGTGCACAATGGAAGTCAGCCAATTCTCCACGACCAAAAAATTTGTATCAGTCCAATAGTCAAAATGACGTTGCTAACCTTTTTTGATATCAGAGGGATTATTCATTATAAATTTGTACTAACTGGACAAACAGTTAACCAAGTTTACTATTTGGAAGTGCTGAAAAGTCTGCATGAAAAAGACGAAAATGACCTGAACTTTGTGCCAACAATTCATGCTCTTGCATCACGACAATGCACCAGCTCACACAGCACTGTCTGTGAGCGAGTTTTTAGCCAGTCAACAAATAACTGTATTGGAACACCCTCCCTACTCACCTTATCGGGCGCCCAGTGATTTCTTTCTTTACCTGAAGACAAAGGAAATATTGAACGGAAGACATTTTGATGACATGCAGGACATCAAGGGTAATGGTAATAAGATGACAGCTCTGATGGCCATTCCAGAAAAAGTTCCAAAATTTCTTTGAGGGGCAGACTAGGCACCGGCATCGGGGCATAGCTTCCCAAGGGGAGCACTTCGAAGGTGACCGTAGTGGTATTCAGCAATGAGGTATGGAGCACTTTTCCTAGGATGATTTCGCGAATGTAATTGTCAGACCCTTAAGAGGGCACGCCTTTTGGGAACCAGAACCTCCAACCCTGCAGAGCCCGGAATTACAGAGAAGCACAAAATCTCCCAGGGGATTATTGGAAGAGGTGGTAAGTGGGGCCACACCTGCTTCCACCTCTTGGTCCTGGACCCAAGTACTCTTCCTGTTGAGAACAAGGCTCTGTATAGAGGTCTCTCATTCAATAAATACATTGTATCCTGAAAAATGGCATCCCATCTCTTCAGTGTTTCCTCAAAGCTGGTGCTTCATTTGTGCCCTTAGGAGGCCCATCTAGCACACTGTGTGACCCACTAACTCTGGATCATGTGAAATGCGATATGATCCATAGATCCCATTGTCACGGCCCAGCCTGCACCGCCTTCATTACAAAGCGAGTCCCCCAGTTGAACACTGTACCAAGAGCAATTGTGAGCCTGTGGGTCAGTATTTTGATGGCCCCCATATAGTGGCACTGGCTCTGAGGACAGGAAAGGAAAACCCACACATGGCATAGGTGTCTGTCCCTGTGGGGATGAACCTCTGACCCTCCAGGATGGAAGGGCTCACTGAAGTCAGCTTGTCACTTGATGACTAGTTGGTCACCTAAAGAAATAGGACCAAATAAGGGCCTGGTATGGGTCTAATGCTGACACTTGGACATTCTGAGGTGGCAGCAGCTGGGACAGCCTTGGTACGTGTGAGTCAAAGCTGCTAGGCTGGATGTAGCCCCACCTCTGCCATCGTGGTCACTCCATCCACGTGCCCATCTCCCGGTCCTGGGCTGACCGGTGACGAAGGCTGGCTGAGGTCAGTTTATCTGCATGGCTGTTCGGGGCCTCCTCAGGGGGATGCTTTCTGGTGGGTGTTAGCATGTGAGTCAGGCTTAGCCACAGATGGACCATTTCACCTCACGATGGACTGCTGGGCCTGTCCAATGCATGACTCACTGGGTTACGCAGACCCCGAGTCCCAGGGACGTTTGTAATCACATGGCTGCTTGGTGGCCAGGATCCGGCATTCTGTCTTATCAGGCCCAGTAACACACCCAGAGCTCCTTCCCAAGGGGGTCCATCTGTGCTGTGGATGGCATGGCCTTCCTCCAGAGCCCAGGGGCCGGCACTGTGCTTCTCCCACTGGGCCTGGTTCAGCCCCATGCTGCATCCCCTCCCACCACTGATACCTCAAACAGCACGGGGGCTGCTGGATGGTGGTGATGCACTAGGGCCTGGAGCTGCTACAGTGTCCTTCCAGGTCCAGGTCCCACTCAAAGCTGGCGTCCTTCTGTGTCACCCAGAGTGTGGGCCCAACAATACACCAGGTGTGGGATGTGTGTGTGAGAACCCACAGGGCCTACCTGGCTGAGTCCTTCCTTCTCTGCAGCGAGGGCCGCAACACGCCAAACTTTGTATCTTACTTTGGAGAGGACATCACTGCATGCCCCTAAACTCTACATCCATTAATGAAACTTAATCAAGGTGACCACCCCCTAAATCTCTTTTTAAATTCATTTTATTTTTAATTATTTAAAAATTCTGGTAAAATACACATCACATGAAAGTTACCATGTTAACCATTGTTAGGTATACACTTGTAGTTCATTGATGCTAAGTACGTTCATTCTGTGGGACACCCATCAACACCATTCATCCCCAGGTCTCGTCCCATCTCCCAAGTCTGAAACTTGATATCTATTTAACAAGGCCTCATGGCCCCTCCCCACCCCTTGGCAATGACCATTCCACCTTCTGTCTCTATGAATTTGATATTCCATGTGTCACATATAGTGGAGTCATGTTTTGCCTATTTGTCTGCCTCCTTCTGTAATGTGTGCTTGAGCTGTGGGAATGGGAGTGAGCTTCACAGTTCAATCTTAGCACCCACTAAGCATGTACAGGTGAGATGCTGCTTTGTAAAGCCATAATTTGGGGTTAGAATAAACTCTAGTAAAGTTCCTGAAGAATGTGAACAATGTAGCAGGTGAGTTTGTTCTCCTCCATTCTCCCGCCCAGCACCTCGTGGCTCCATGCTGCTCCATGCTGCGGGAGGCCGACCTCTGCAGACAGAGTAGCCTGTGTTCCTTTGCCTTCTGGCTTCTCGGTGGGTTTGGATAACAGACACCTACAGGAGACGAAAGTGTGGAAAGAGACATCAGAGTTTCATTTCACCCACTCCCTCTGGGCAGGAGCATGGTTTGGTAATCACTGCATTCTTCTACCTACAGCCAGAAGCCCTCACCCAAAGCTACAGATTGCCCTGAGTTCCGCAAAGCTTTCCTGTTCCCTTCCTGCCATTCCAAGCTGAGATGGAAATGGGCTCCTGCTGTTGAGAGTTCCTGGAGGTTGGCACCCCGTGGTTTCCTTAGCAGGGGCCAGAGCCTCTGCAAACAGTGGCTTCCTCCAGGGCCACGCTTTCCTGCCAGGACCCTGCCTGGTCACAGGGCATCACACATAAGGAGAATGACAAGCGCCACAGAACTGACACATCTATTCTCTGTGTCAATTCCAAAATCTGATTTACCTCAATAAACGGGAAAAATAGGAGTATTCTTGAAACACAGCAGGGAAGAGGCAAAGTTGGGAACAATCTGTGGCAACTGAGGGACCCCCTATATGGCAGCTGCCCTGGGTCTCTCAGGCAAAACAAAAAGACACACGGCCCCAGTGTCAGAGACAGAGCACGGCCAGAGCCCGATGCTAGTGGCTGTCTTACAAAATAATATTCGTATGAACCCATGATGAGAGACTGATCAAATCAACATATAAAAATATACAAAAAAGAGGAGAGCTGAGACAAGCCATTCTCAGCCCTCCACCTCCAGAGTTCTGGAGAACGGTTCATCCTGAAGGTGTCTGGGGCCCCCTGACCTGGAGTAACACAGCCCCTGAAGAACAAGCCCACATTACAGAAGACAGCAAATAAGCCAAAAATGAGCAAAGCAGACACTTTACTGAGCACACAGTGAGTTCTCACACCTCACCCACCTGCCCTCCTCTCCCCACCTGCCACCTGCCGCAGCACAACACATATTCAGAGCTAACAAGGTGAAGACTTGCCAGGCCCAGAACAGGAGAAATCCAGAATATGGAGTTGAGCGTGTGGGGTTGCTCTTGTCCTAGATGGTGTTTGCTGGGCTGGGCCTCGTGGCTGAGAGCATTGGGAGTGCAGGCAGCAAGACTGGCGCTAGTCTGCAAGGGTGCACCTGTGGCCCCAGTGAGTCCTGGTGTTTGACAGGGGCCCCAAGGGCTGCCCCGTAGGAATAAGCCAGCCAGTTCTCACGTGAGCTACAGTTTGGGTGGCCCAAAAGCCTGAATCCCAAATTGGTAGTAATTGATTTCTCTCACCGCTCTTATTGAGCCTTGTATTTGACGACCTCTCCAGTGCTATAAGGGAAGAAAAGGAATAAACATACAAAGGTTTGGAAAAAAGGCACAGAACTCTCATCAAATGACAATATGCTTGATACACAATGGCCAAATAATTACAAAATGCTTAGTTAATAAGATAGCTTTGAATGGTTGCTGAATAAAAAAATTACAGAAGTTATTTGTGTTTTTTTGCACTCTGGTGAAAAACAGAAACTGAAAATTTAAAAACAAAATGTGTACGAGACATCAGCTGGGATATTTTTAAAACCTACTGAGAGTAATTAAAGAAAATACAACCAATTAGCTGAAGAGCCCTATCATGCGTATGAGTGGCTAATTCAATATGACAGCGACATTAATTTCCCAGTATATTCTAAAAATCAAAGTAAATTTCAAGCAAATGTCTATCAGGTGTATTGTAAAACTTGGTAAGGTGATTCTAAGCCTTGTATGGAAACATAAAAGATCATTAATAGCCAAGACACTTTTAAATAAAAACAGTAATGGGCCAGTGATTTCCTTAGCAGATATCTAGACTCATTTCAGACTTACGGTAGGAGAGTGGGGTGTTGACACAGGGATAGACAAATAGAGTTTGGAATAGAATAGGTAGCCCCAAGTAGAACAACACACACGCAGACAACTGATGTATATATTTCATATATGTATGTATTATACATATATCAGTGTGGATAGATAGATATAGATCAATGGGTAAAGGAAACATTTTTAATAAGAGGTTTAAGCAAAATTGGTTATCCACATGGAAAAATACAATGGTGCCCACCTCTTTTTAAAATAACAAAGTAAAATATCTTCAACCTCAGTATAGGGAAAGATTTCTGGAACACGTTACAATAAAGCACTAACCTTATGGATAATAGTTGATAAAATCAAAACATAAAAATTGAGCTCCCGGGTAATTTGTTGTTTTTTCATTCCCAGTGGACAGTGGCAAATGAGCAAACATCCTTTTGGGAAGGCCTGCTGTAAGAATAGTGCTAGGCCTGAAATCTAGGACTTTGTTTTTTTGTTTCTTTCGTTTTTGTTTTTTGCTTTGTGCATTTTATTTAACAAATTCAGGCCATAGAATACTTGTAACTTAAATCCTGTCTATATACTACATGCATGTATCCCAGGGGGAATATGACATAAATGTTTGATAAGAAGTGTTTTTCCGTGGCTTCTTTATGAAATTCCCACTTATCTTCTCCTTTTCACACTAGGGTTGTATCTAAAGAGACCATCAGCAAGAGAGTCTTCTTTTGCATGTTGATTTTGCCCCTCCATTTTCTGCCTTAACCACTCTTCTACTCTGTATTCTTTCGAGCATATGAGCTATTAGATCTGATCCTTCAATGCTCTGTGGAAGTTTGCCTGCTCCAGGAAATGTGGACTTTCTGAATTTCCTGAAATTCTTTAGTTGACTGTAATCATCATGTACACCGGACGCACTTCCGGAGGCAGCGTTACTAACCACCAGGGACCTAAATGCCATCAGTAACACCTTCCGTGGAAGCATCTCACCATCATCCTGAGCCTGGCATTTGTTTGTTAGACAGATGGTTCTTCTTTAGTTGACCATAGTAATTCTTCCTTGAAAATTTCATTTTCTTGAGATATTTTGTTACTTTCTGATATTCTTTCACCGTTAAAAAAGCCATTTGTTTCTCTATCCAATCTCAGCTTTTTTCTAATGCTGACATCTTCCTCTTGTTTTTGAACTTTCACTGCTCTTTCTAACTCTGATTTTGTGTTCTTGAATAACTGTTTCAATACTTCATTTTCTATGGCTAAATCATCAATTTTCCTTTTTTCCGATCTTAGTTTTTCTGTAGAAAGAGATTTATTGGCAGAAATTTTCACATTGGATTTTAAATCGATATGTGTAAGTAAGTTATCTGGTTTCTCCCCACAGGCTCATCCTGAGATAGGTACCGCTCCTCAGTTTTCCATATTGAGAGTGTAGCAGGTTGTGATTGTTCTGAAAGAGAACAAGATATTTCCATTCTTGAGGACTTAATAAGAAATTTCTTGATTTTCTTTATCCCTTTCCCTACAGTGTTATTATTAAGAGCTTATTTGAGGAGGGGGGAAGTCTTTCACCTTCACAGTGGATATTTCTTGTGAAGGCGTTCTGAATTTTTGTTCCATTCAGGAGATTTTTATTTATTTTGACCTTTGACTCAAATCCATATGTGTCTTCTTGCTCTGACTGTGTCGGCTACATATGTCACAGTGTGACATATGGACACTTGGGGTCAGTTTTTCTTTGACTGACAAGCCTGAGGAAAGGGTTGGCCCTGGGATCATCATCTAGAACGCTGTACTGGGCTAGCCCTGAGGATCACAGTAATTCTCTGTAGTCGTAAAAATAACTGCCAATCCAATTTCTGCTTCACGCATAGTCTAAGACCCTGCTTTTCGGGCATATCCATAATTGAAAAAATCCATTTCTTCTGAGAGTCAGAAATTAAGATCTGTGAATTTGTTATTCCTACATGAACAACACAAGTTCCAGGAGCTGAATAGAAACTATCTTCCTCTTCATTTTCTTCTGTTATCGACCTAGCATCCCCTCCTCCAAAAACAACAGAATTTAATTTTTCATGCTGCTTGGCATTCAGAAATACAAATGTTTTTCCTTTGAAGATCTGTTTTCTCCCCGTCATCCTGACAGATCAATATTTTTACTTCCAATAGCTGGTTCATTAATAGGTGGGTAAAAACTTTCAGTTTGTGGAAGCTGTTTCTTGAATTGAACTGCTTTAAGAAAGTCAATAAAATATTCTGTGGACACCCACAAGTGAGTGCACAGATTGTTTTAATGGTAACTTTACCTGATATCGTGACAAAGTGAGTGCATCCTCCTGTCCAGTTGTCTACAGTAAGTCCTCCAAGTTGCAGTATAGCTTGATTTAAAGTGGTTTTCCAAGAGACATCTAAAAAAGAAGAGAATGCAACCAAAAGCTCATACTCTACTCTGGATTTACTTTCAAACACTCCAAAAGTAACTCTATATCCTATCTTCAAAGTTCAGGAAAGGCCATTTTGTATTTTTTTCCTCATTAAGGAAGGTACCATACTTAGAATTATCTTTTATGGTCAATACAGAGGTTTCACCTGTATGACTCAGGTTGGTTACAGAAAAGTTAGCCATTAACACAGCATGGTCTCAACTGATTGATCATTTTCAATTAAAATGCCACAGTTTTTCCTTCCAACAATGTACTCAACACCAGTCAAAAGTCTGTCGGTTTCTGTGTCTCCTCAAAGCTGGACACACGAGGCGTCAGAGCCCTTGCTGGCCACTCACTAGGAGGCTGTTCCTGAGGGGGCAGGGCCCAGCTCGGGGCCCAGAGGACTGCCCAACGTACCACCCCCTCCACCGTGCCCCAGGACTCTTTCTTACAGGCACCCAGCCTTCCCCACAACCGAGGGGCTCTGACATACAAACTGGCTTTGGTATTGCAACTGGGTAAGGATTTCTGAATACCGTTGACCCAAGATTTGCCCTTGACCCTGTCCAGAAGACCTAGCAGTTTTTATACCTTTGCATATGCAACGCCTAATGCCCGGGTGAGGGGACTGCCTCTGATCCCTCTGAGGAGACCGGTGAGACAATGGTTAAGCGGGGTGCACGTGCTGATACATCCCGATATTCCCATCCTTCTGAGCTGCCTTCAGACACCTTCCTCCACTGTGTGCCCATGATGTGGACTTTACTGATCCAGGCGAGTGCTGTTCATAAGCTTTCGTGTATAACAAATCACCTGAAGAGCTGAGAGAAAGTAAAATACAGGGCTCAGGCCTGCAGAAGTAGAAGAATGCCTGGGCCTCAGTCGTTTTACCATAGTTCCCACCTGCTTCTGCCACACACAAGTACTGAGAACCATTGCTCCTCAATTTGGCCGCTCACTGGAATCACCTGGGGAGTTTTACAAACAATACTAGAACCCGAATCCCACTACTAGTCATACTTAATTGGTTTAAGGTGTAATGTGGGCCTGGGGCTATTTAAAAGCTCCCCAGGTGACGTAAAATGCAGACAAGTTTGAGAAACATCATTCTACCCCACAGTTGAATTCAGGTTTATTTTTTAATTTATTTTTCAATTACAGTTGTCATACAATGTTATATTAATTTCAGGTGTACCACATATGGTTAGACCTTTATATGCCTTATAAAATGGCCACCCTGATAAGTCTAGTACCCATACAACACCATACATAGTTACTACAATATTATTGACTATATTCCCTGCGCTGAACTTTACAAACCCAGCACTGTTTTTATAACTGGCAATTTGTGCTACTTGATCCCTTTCACCTGTTTCACCCTTCTCCCAATCTATCCCACTTCCATCTATCTGGTAACCATCAATTTGTCCTCTTTATCTATGAGTTTATTTGTTTTGTTTGGCTGTTTATTTTGTTCTTTAGATTCTACATTTAAGTGAAATCACATGGTATTTTTCTGTCTGACTTATTTCACTTAGCATAATACCCTCTAGGTCCATTCATGTTGTAGCAAATGATAAGACTTCATTCTTTTTTATGACTAAGTAATATTCCATTGCATATTCCAGGAGTGCCAAAAAAATGTACACAAGGTTGGTCAAGCAGTAATTCGCAGTAATCAGAAGTGTCTGGACGCTGATAGGAACTACTTTGAGCACCTCCTGTAATTGCAGAAGTCAAACGTGACTTCTATTCATCTTTTGTTATTGGTACGTATTGAGTATTACAATTTTAATACAGTTTTCCTTTCTTAAAATGTGTATACATTTTTTTGGCACCCTCTGTATGTACTTCTTTATCCATTTATCTATTGATGGGAACTTAGGTTGCTTCTATATCTTGGCTATCGTAAACAATGTTGCAATGAACATATGTCCTTTCAAATTAATGTTTTGGATTTCTTCAAATAAACACCCAGCAGTAGAATAGCTGGGTCATATGGTAGTAATATTTTTAACTTTTTGAGGAACCGCCATGCTGTTTTCCATAGTGGCTGCACCAATATGCAATCCTACCAACAGTGCATGAGGGTTCTTTTTTCTCCACATCTTCACCAACAATTTACTTGTTGATTTATTGATTATAGCCATTCTGACACGAGTGAGGTGATATCTCATTGTGGTTTTGAATTGCGTTTCCCTGATGATTAATATGTCTGTTGGCCATCTGTATGTCCTCTTTGGAGAAATATCTATTTAGGTCTTCTGCACATTTGTAACTTAGATTGTTTGGGGGTTTTGGGGTTAAGTTGTTTGAGTTCCTTATATGTTTTGGATATAAATCCCTTCTTGGGTATATTATTTACAAATGTCTTCTCCATTCATTAGGTTATATTTTCATTTTGTTGATAGTTTCCTTCACTGTGCAAATACTTTTTTAGTTTGATGTAGTCTCATTTGTTTATTTTTTTCTTTTGTTTCTCTTACTCAAGGAGAGAGATCAGAAAAATATATCACTAAGAGCAATATCAGTGAGTTTACTGCCTATTTTTTCTTCTAAGAGTTTTATGGTTTTGGAACTTACATTTAAGTCTTTCATCCATTTTGAGTTTATTCTTGTATGTGGTATAAGAAGGTGGCCTAGTTTCTTTTTTTTTTTTTTTTGCATGTATCTGTCCAGTTTTCCCAACACCATTTATTGCATAGACTGTCTTTACCCCATTGTATAGTCTTGCCACCTTTTTCATAGATTAAATGATTATATAGGTGTGGGTTTGTTTCCCGGCTCTCTATTCTGTTCCATTGATCTATGTGTCTGTTTTGATGCCAGTACCATGCTGTTTTGATTACTATAGCCTTATAGGATAATTTGTTATCATGTAGAGTAATGCCTCCAATTTTGTTCTCCTTTCTCAAGATTGCTTTCAAGATACAGTTCTTTTATGATTCCATATAAATTTTAGGATTATTTGTTCTAGTTTTGTGAAAAATGCCATTGGTATTTTCATAGAGGTTGCATTGATTCTATAGATTGCTTTGGGTACTATGGACATTTTAATAATGTTAATTCTTCCCATCCATGAGCATGGTATACACTTCCATATCTTCTTCAATTTTTGTCTTCAATGTCTTGTAATTTTCCAAGTACAGGTTTTTTACCTCCTTGGTTCCTTTTATTTATTCCTAGGTACTTTTTGATGCAGTTGTAAATAGGATTGTTTTCTTAATTTCTCTTTCTGAGAGTTCATTATTGGTATAAAAAAAAGCAATTGATTTCTGAATATTAATTTTGTATCCCCCTACTTTACTGAATTCATTTATTAGTTCTAATACTTGCGGTGGAATTTTTAGGGTCTTCTATATACAGTATCATGTCATCTGCAAATAATGACCATCTTATTTCTTCCTTTCCAATTTGATTGCCTTTTATTTCTTTCTCTTGTCTGATTGTGTGGCTAAAAATTCAAAAACTATGTTGAATAAAAGTGATAAAAAATAGACATCCTTGTTTTATTCCTAATCTTAAGGAAAAGCTTTTAGCTTTTCCCCATTGAGTATGATGCAAGCTGTGGATTTGTCATATATGGCCTTTATTATGTTGAGATATGTTCCCTCTATTCCCACTTTGCTGAGAGTTTTTATCATAAGTGGATGCTGGATTTTGTCAACTGCTTATTTTGCATCTATTAATATAATCATATTATTTGTATCCTTCATTTTGTTTATGTGGTGTGTCATATTAATTGATTTGCAGATATTGAAATAACCTTGAATACCAGGAATAAAGTTAACCTGATCTTGATGAATGATCTTCTTGATGCATTGCTGAATTTGGTTTGCTAATATTATGCTGAAGATTTTTGCACCTGTGTTCATCAGAAATATATTGGCCTATAATTTTTCTTTTTTGTAGTGTTTTTGGTTTTGGTATCAGGATAATGCTGGCCTCATAAAATGAGCTTGGGAGCCTTCCCTCCTCTTCAATTTTTTGAAATACTTTAAGAAGGATAGGTGTTAATTCTTCTTTGATTGTTTGATGAAATTCACTTATGAAGTCATCTGGTCCAGGACTTTTGTCTGTTGAGAATTTTTGGATTACTGATTCGATTTTGTTAGTAGTTATCAGTCATTTCAGATTTTCTGTTTCTTCCTGATTCAGACTGCAAGATGTTATGTTTCTAGGAATTCATCCATTTCTTCCAGATTATCCAATTTGTTGGCATATAATTGCTTGCAATATTTTCTTATAATCCTTTATACTTCTGTGGTGTTGGTTGTTACTTCTCTTTTACTTCTGATTTAATTCATTTGGTCCCTCTTTCTTTTTTCCTTGATGAGTCTGGTCAAAGGTTCATCAGTTTGTTTATCTTTCCAAAGAACTACTTTTGTTTCATTGATCTTTTCTATTGTCTAACACTCTCTATTTCATTTCTTTCTGCTCTGACTGTTATTATTTCCTTCCTTCTATTCACATTGGGCTTTGTTTGTAGTTCTTTTTCTAGTTACTGTCCTGCTGTCCTGCTGACACTTTATGTATATCAATATTTGTTTTATACACTTATGTGCTCCTATATTGAGTGAGTAGTGTTTACAAGAATTATATATTCATTGTATTAATCATTTTATCATTATTAAAAGCGCCTTTTTGTCTCATGTTGCAGCGTTTTAAAGTCTACTTTGTCAGATATAATCATTGACTAAAACATGATAAGAAAAGTAAGGCTTGGGGCCGGCCCTGTGGCTCAGGCGGTTGGAGCTCCATGCTCCTAACTCCAAAGGCTGCCGGTTCGATTCCCACATGGGCCAGTGGGCTCTCAACCACAAGGTTGCCAGTTCAACTCTTCGAGTCCCACAAGGGATGGTGGGCTCCACCCCCTGCAACTAAGATTGAACATGGCACCTTGAGCTGAGCTGTCTCCCGGATGGCTCAGTTGGTTGGAGCGTATCCTCTCAACCACAAGGTTGCTTCGACTCCTGCAAGGGATGGTGGGCTGTGCCCCCTGCAACTAGCAATGGCAACTGGAACTGGAGCTGAGCTGCACCCTCCACAACTAAGACTGAAAGGACAACAACTTGACTTGGAAAAAAGTCCTGGAAGTACACACTGTTCCCCAATAAAGTCCTGTTCCCCTTCCCCAATAAAAAAAAAAAAATCTTTAAAAAAAAAAAAAAGAAAAGTAAGTCTTAAAAGCAATATGATGGGAAAATAAAAATTTTGAACCTGAGGCAAGACAGCTGAGTAGGCAAACACTGTGCTTCTCTCCTCCTCTGACCATATTAAAATTACAACTAAATTATAGAATAATCAACCTGGAGAACCATTTGAAGACTAGCTGAGCATAAATCCTATAACTAAGAATATAAAGAAGAAGCCATGCTGAGACTTGTAGGAGAGGTGAGATACGAAACAGGCTGGCCGCACACCCAGTGGTGGTGATTCAGAATTGGAAGGGATATTTTGGCTGTGGAGGTCCCTCTAAAGAGCAAGGGGCTCCAGCACCACACTGGGCTCCTCAGCCCAGAGCACTGGTGCTGGGAAGAGGAGCCCCCACAATATCTGGCTGTGAAAAAGAGTGGGGATTCCATCCATCCTGGTGAGACAGAAGGCTGCTGGAAACCTAGGCATCCCCTTAAAGCGACCATACACAGATGCACTCTCCCTGGGCTTTGGCAAAGGGACAGTGATTCAGAAGGCTCCAAAGACATACAGAAAGACACTCAGTTGTGTGACTTCAGAGTCAGGACTGGAAGGACAGCTGCTATTGTCCCTGTGTTGAGAGCCCTACCCCCACACATTCAAATATGAATATGCTTTGGCCTGGTGAAATCCTCGCTCCACCCTGGTGACTCCCGGCAGTCCTGTCCCATCCAACTCTCACACCTTTGGAGACACTTTCGGTGATGGGCAGCCAGCCTCACCCCATGCACAGCAGATGCTAGACTGCAGTCAGCCCCGGTCCAAACTGCAGACTTACTTGGACAACTCTCAGGGATCCATGGGACCCAGGAGGTTGGCAGCTGGCCTTGATGTGCTCTGAGCCTTTTGCTGAGTGGCCACAGGCTCAGCAGTGGCACTAAAATGGAATCTTCATTAACCTGGTGAACATGATTCACCCCAGCCTGTGACTCCCTGAGACACTGCCTCACCCAACTTGCATGAGGCTCTTCCGTGACCAAGCCTTACAGGGAGCTGGCAGGTGGCAGCAGGCCTCATGTTGCCCTAAGCTTTTGGTTGAGCTGCCCCAGGCCTGCTACTGGTGGAGTCTGGCCTCAATTCACTGCATAATCTCTCCTACATGTCTCCATGGTCAACATAGGCAGTGACCAACTCAGCAGGATCGTGTTGTAGCACTACCAGGTAGTCACAGGCAGCAGCTGACATTGGCCTGCATGGGTAACCCCTCTCAAGAGGCCCCAGAACCAACACACCTGGTGGCTGACTTCAGACCACAACAGAGCACCACCTAATTATCCCCACAAGTGGCACATCCAGCAGTCTCAACAGGCACCAGAGCCCACTGGGGTGAATCCCACTCCATGGAGTCAGCCACTACACAGCAGCTCATATGCTGTGGGTGTGGCCAATCCTCACAGCTAGTCAGTGAGGGTCAACCCCAACACTGATATGCCAATAGCTATCAAGTCTCAACTACAACAGGGAATACATACAACCCACAGAAAAAACACTCCTGGATCACACGGCACAGGTGAACCGGGACACTGCGCCACTGGGCCCCACAGGGCACCTATTACATAAAGTTACATGGCCAACACTGGGAGGTATAACAAATCTACCAATAACATAGAAACAAACACAGAGAAGCAGAAAAAATTAGTAAACAAAGAAACATGTCCCAAATGAAATAATAGGACAAAACTCTAGAAAAAGAACTAAATGAGGGGCTGGCCCGGTGGCTCAGGCAGTTAGAGCTCCATGCTCCTAATTCTGACGGCTGTCGGTTCAATTCCCACATGGGCCAGTGGGCTCTCAACCGCAAGGTTGCCGGTTCAACTCCTCGAGTCCCACAACGGATGGTGGGCTCTGCCCCCTGCAATTAAGATTGAACACAGCACCTTGAGCTGAGCTGCCTCCCAGATGGGTCAGTTGGTTGGAGGGCATCCTCTCAACCACAAGGTTGCCAGTTCAATTCCTCGAGTCCCGCAAGGGATGGTAGGCTGTGCCCCCTGCAACTAAGATTGAACATGGCACCTTGAGCACCTTGAGCTGAGCTGCCTCCCGGATGGGTCAGTTGGTTGGAGCGCATCCTCTCAACCACAAAGTTGCCGGTTTGACTCCCACAAGGGATGGTGGGCTGTGCCCCGTGCAACTAGCAACGGCAACGGGACCTGGAGCTGAGCTGCGCCCTCCACAACTAAGACTAAAAGGACAACAACTTGACTTGGAAAAACAAAAAAGTCCTGGAAGTACACACTGTTCCCCAATAAAAGTCCTGTTCCCCTTCAAAAAAAAAAAAGTTTCTAAAAAAAAATAATAATAAAATAAAATTGAGAAACAGATACAGAGTTACCCACACAAGAAAAAGCTAAAAAAGTTCATCACCACCAATCCAGTCTTACAAGAAATAGTAAGGGACTTCTTCAAGAAGAAGGGTGGCGGGAGAACATAAATATAAATAATAAAATGACAATAACTCTGTATCTATCAATAATCACTTTAAATGTAAATGGTTAAATGATCCAATCAAAAGACATGGGGCCGCGGCGCGAGAGCAGAGTATGAACTGCTGCTGCCGGAGTCATGGCAGGACAGGCATTTAGAAAGTTTCTCCCCCTCTTTGACCGAGTATTAGTTGAAAGGAGTGCTGCGGAAACTGTAACCAAGGGAGACATTATGTTTCCAGAAAAATCTCAAGGAAAAGTATTGCAAGCAACAATAGTAGCTGTTGGATCCGGCTCTAAAGGAAAGGGCCAGTTAGGGTGAAAGTTGGAGATAAAGTTCTTCTTCCAGAATATGGAGGCACCAAAGTAGTTATAGATGACAAGGATTATTTCTTATTTAGAGATGGTGACATTCTTGGAAAGCATGTAGACTGAAGTAAATCACTACGGAAGCTGCACATTCCACTGAAGTTCTAAAATCTCATCATGTAAATAATTTCCATGTCTCTTTTATAATAAACTAATGATATTCAAAGCAATGATATCTAGTGTCTCTTAAAATTTAGTTCCACTGTACTGATACAAACATTTCCAAATAAAAATATACAAATAAAAAAAAAGACATAGGATGGCTGAATGGGTAAGAAAACAAGACCAATACATATGCTGTCTACAAGAGCGAGTCTCTTCAGATAAAAAAACACACAGAGATTGAAAGTAAAGGAATAGAAAAAGATGTTTCAAGAAAATGGAAACAAGCCAAAAAAATAAATAAATAGCTGGCTTACCACTACCTATGTCAGACGAGACAAAATAGACTTTTAAAAAAAGCTATAACAAGAGACAATGAAGAACCCAGTAATCCCACTTCTGGGTTTGTAGCTGAAGAAACCCAAAACCCTACTTCGAAAGGACATGTGCATCCATATGTTCATTGCAGCATTATTTACAATAGTCAAGATATGGAGTCAACCAGGGCATCCATGAATGGAAGACTGGATAAAGAAGAGGTGGTACATGTATACAATGGAATATTACTCAGGCATAAAAAAGAATGAAATCTCACCATCTGCGACAACATGGATGAAACTATTGTGCTGGGTGGAGTAAGTCAGACAGAGAAAGACAAATATATGCTTTCACTTATATGTGGCATCTAAAGAACAAAATAAATGAACAAACAAAACAGAAACAAACTCATAGATACAGAGGACATTTTGATGTTTGCCAGATGGGAGGGGGTTTGGGGTATGGGTGAAAGAGGGGAAGGCATTAAAAAGTACAAATTGGTAGTTACAAAATAGCCATGGGGGTGTTAAGTACAGCACAGGGAATATAGTCGGTAATATTATAGTAACTATGTATGGTGTTAGATTAGTATTGGATTGAGCGGGGTGATCACTTCGTAAGTTTTATAAATGTGTAATCACTATGTTGTACACCTGAAACTAGTATAATATTGTGTGTCACCTGTAATTGAAAAATAAAAATTATTTAAAAAATAATAAAATATACACTATTAAAACTGCTAGAAAATTCTATGTCTTGATTATATGCTTGTGACTCACATATTCAAAGCAAGATTAGCATGTGAAGAAAATGTTAATCCACTATTATTCAGTGTGTTAATGCACTGTGAAAGTCAAACTTAAAAATTCTAGATGCCTTGGGAGGCTGAAAAGCAGCTTAAAGTCAATTTCTATATGAAGAAATCAAATCATTTCAGGATGATATTAGATTTAGGATTTCATGCTTGTGATTATTAAAATGGAGCCATCCAATTCAATTAATTGAAAAGTGACACACTGTAAGTGAATCACTCCTGATGGATCCAGCCACCACTCTTCAACAATACTAACGAAGAAATCCTTGCAACTCTGGCCATTTCCAAAGTGAGGTCACTCTCCCATCAAGTTACCACGGGATAAATTTTTCTGGGAAAGTCCAGGGGAAGAAGCGGCTCTCAGGGAGAATAAATTAAGATGTTACTAATAGCCACACCAGTACTTAATAGTTGTATAGTTCTCAGTATGTGCCTGACAGATAGCAGGGAATCAACCAGGTGGTCTCACTGGTTCACTCTGACAGTCCCAGGACCACATCTCCCAGGAGAGACAGGAACAAGGCAGCACTGGGGCTGAGGAGAGTCAGAGCACCACCGAAGTCTCTGAGTTCGGCTCTGGTCTCCATCCTGAGGGCTGTGGCCAGGTGGTAGAGCCAAGCTAAGCAAAGGGCCAGCCCTCAGAGTCGCCCATCTTCCTGGGGCTCCACTTTCACTTTTGCTTTCCTTTTCACAACTTTTTTCAGGCTGTTGACCCCAAGAAGGAATATACTTGACAAGAAGGACTCTGTCATGCAGAGTGTCATGCGGTGTCTCTGGTCCCGCTCCCCACACAAGAACGCAGGACATGGTGAGGCCAAAAAGGAACACCCACAGAGCCACAGACAGGGGAGTCATACCACTATACTCCGCTGGTGGCTGGGTTGGAGACACAGGAAGCAGGAGCCACACGATCCGCAACTCGACATCCACTTCTCTGCCAACCAACCTCACCTGCTAACTGCAATCTGCCTCTCTACAATTCGCAATCCACACTCTGCTCTTGCTAGCCCAGCCACCATCTTCTTGCTAGCCCCCATTTTGCTGCTAGTGTAGCCACAGCAGTTTTATTAGTGGCCAATGGCTCAGTGGTTACAGCTGACGGCCAACTAGCCACAGCTGATGGCCATCCAATCACAGTTGATGACCATTTACTACCTGAGCCAGCACCTTCCCACGTGAGGCCGAGAGCCTGGAAACTGCACTCCTGGCTCTGTCCCCACAGACTCCTTATGGTTAACTGGGCCCTAGGTTCATAATCAGAGTCTAGCAGCCATTGTTTATAGAGACCTCTCACACACAATGCATGTGGGGACAGAGCCAGGAGGGCAGTTTCCAGGCTCTTGGCCTCACGTGGGAAGGTGCTGGCTCGGGTAGTAAATGGTCATCAACTGTGATTGGATGGCCATCAGCTGTGGCTAGTTGGCTCTCACCTGTAACCAGTGAGCCATTGGCCACTAATATAACTGCTGTGGCTACACTAGCAGCAAGAAAGGACTAGCAAGAAGATGGTGGCTGAGCCAGCAAGCGCGGATTGCAGCTAGCACTGCGGTCTGCAGCTAGCAAGAGGTTGGTTGTCAGAGAAGTGGACGGCAGATTGCAGATAGTGTGGCTCCTGCTTCCTGTGTCTCCAACCCAGCCGCCAGCGAGACTATAGTGGTATGCCTCCCCTACCTATGGCTCCGTGGGTGTTCATTTTTGGCCTCACCATGTCCTGCGTTCTTATATGGGGAGCGGGACTAGAGACCCCGCCTGACACCCCGCATGACAGAGGAGGGTCCTGCCTTAGTTTCCCTGCTGTTCTCAATCTCTGATGGGGAGGAGCCTGTGGGAAGTGCAGACTCAGAGCAAACGGCCAACAGATCTGAGAGCACAGCACCGAGGACATCAGTCGATTATCCTCCCTCTGGCTGAGGGCCCGGGACGTGCACTCTCGTGACTGCCACAGTGACTAGTGGAGGGGAAATGACAGACGAGAAAAAGGGAAGAATCGCTAGAGCAACACTTTAAGGAGACGAGAAGAGACAAGGTCTAGGGCACCAGCAGGCAGACTGGCTCTGGCCGGCAGCAAGGACAGTGAACCTGTGATAAAGGTCTGCAAGTGGACGGTGGTGGAAATCTGTACAGGTGCCTTCCAACGAGCTCAGTGTTCTCAGTGAGGTAGGAAACAGGCCATCAGCAGTAATAAGAAGGGAAAGGGGGCTGGATGGTGAGCAGAGAGGTGTGTAAGGTCAGCCAGGATGGGAGGAGCCTGAGTGAACGTGCAAGGACAGGGTGATGGCTGGCAGCCGTGTGGGCTCCCCTGTGGTTTGGGTCATGACGCTGAGGTGACAGTGGTCAGCGTGGCTGTGCGTTGTTCTCAGCCTCCTGTAGCTGCACGGGGGCAGGTGCAGGGTGGACAGAAGTCAAATTCTCCAGCTGTGTTGTCTTTCCATGCAAGGGTGACAAAGCAAGTGAGAGACAAGGGAGGGATTGACATTATTTATCATGGAATTTAAAATGAGTGAGGAAGGAGGACAGAACATTGAGGGGTGAGGGACAGTGAATAGATGGTAGGATCAATAAAGTGGGATCCCAGTGGGCTTAAGGATTGTTGGAATTGATGTGCTACGGGGTGGATTCCAGGCCTGGGAAGCAGGCACCTTTGTGAATGGTTTGCTGGTGTTACATTACAGCACATGATAAAATCATCGTATCAGTGTTTCCAGGGCTTAGGCCAATCTGCAAGGGGATGAGCAGGAAGATGGTGGCAGAGAGTGGGGAGCGTGGAATGGAGACTGTGGAAGGGCTGGGCTGTCAGCAGTGACAAGGGGATGACAAGGGTGTGGGGCCCAGGGAGACCAGAGCAGAAGGTCACGGAGGACAGGAGCCCAGGGAAGTGAGAAGCCAGCGACTGGAAGCATCCCTTCTGCTGGGTGGGGTCCTACTGCTTTAGACAGCACCCACTGATTACCTCACAGTGTGCGGGTCCAAGTCCCACATGCTCTCACTGGGCTAAGATCAAGGTGTTGGTAGGTCTCTGTTCCTTACTGGGGGCGCTGGGAGAATCCACTGCCAAGCTCACAAATTTGGTGTCTGAATTGTTTCTTGCAGACGTAGGACTGAGGCCCCCATTTCCTTGCAGGCTGCCAGCTGGAGCCACCCTGAGCTCCTAGAGGACCTCTTTGGTCCTGGGACAAGACACCTACAGCACCCAGGCCTTCCCCCACTTGGAACCTCTGACTTCTCCTCGGTTGCGTCTCTGCTGCAGCATCTCTGACTCCATCAAGAAAATTCTCTGCTTTTAAGGGTTTGTGTGGTGTGACTGGGCCCATCCACATAATCCAGGGTAGTCTCTCTATTTTAAGGTCTTTACCCTGAATTACATCACCCAAGTCCCTTTGACCACTGAGGCCATTCAGTTTCTAAGGATGAGGGCTGGACATCTTTGGGGACCACTCTTCAGCCTCCCACCTCTGCTTATGCTGAAATCAGCGAGGACCAAGGAGATAACTCTGCTGGGGAGGGTGACGGTGGGCCAGGAGCTAAAAGAGTCAACAATGGGGGAGTGACCTGGGGTTCACAGGGAACAGTTACAGTGAGGGAAGTGGGGGCCGTAATCTGAGTACAGAAGGTTCACGTAAGAAAATGTTTAGGATAAGGCGGCGGCCATCTTCGCGGGCGGAGGCGGCCCGGGCGGGGGCTAGGCGAGCGGGGACGGGAGGGTTGGAGGTGGCCGGGCGGCCTCGGCCACCCGATAATCGCATCTTTTCCCAGTGTCTCGTCTGCAGAGGGAGCAGTATGTCCGCGGAAGTCCCCGAGGCAGCCTCAGCGGAGGAGCAGAAGGAAATGGAAGACAAAGTGACTAGTCCAGAGAAAGCTGAAGAAGCAAAATTAAAAGCAAGGTATCCTCATCTGGGACAAAAGCCTGGAGGTTCAGATTTCTTAAGGAAACGATTGCAGAAAGGACAAAAATATTTTGATTCTGGGGATTACAGCATGGCTAAAGCAAAAATGAAGAACAAGCAACTTCCTACTGCAGCCCCGGATAAGACAGAGGTCACTGGTGACCACATTCCCACTCCACAGGACCTTCCCCAGCGGAAACCATCCCTTGTTGCTAGCAAGCTGGCTGGCTGATTAAAAGAGCTGAACTGCATGAATCTTCTAATTCCCATTATTTTTCTGTACTATGTTACTTCCCCGCTTTTTATTTTCTTTCATTCACTAAGTCATTTGAGAGTGACAGCTTTGCAGGTAGCGGTAGTGTGTGCTGCTATTGTAAGGGAAGATACATGTGTAGAATTTTTGATTAGTTTTACAGTGCACTGATGAAAACATGTTAGAGCAACATAAAGTAATCTACTTGAAAATAATTGTATATATTACCTAACTCTTTAGTGTAGAACTGGTCCTAACAACTACCAAGCAAGTTTTACAATTTTAATGTTTTGGCTTTCTTTATTTCATCTTAATTATAGCTTTGTGTGTTACTCTTATTTAATATAACCTCTACTATATTGTTTTTCTTCTGTGTTATCCTTTCGGATTTTATAAAACAGAAGTTTAAGACCACAAGTTGGAAGAAAGGTCACATATTTCAAACACAAAAAGATCGGGCTCCAAAAAAATTTGTATTTCTGTGCTTGAACTTGAATGGCCTTAAACCTGTTTCAGCTTTAACAATAGAAGTTTACTTGGGCAATATTTGCCCGTTCTGGTGTAACTTATGTGACCCTATTGCTTAACAGCTGCCCTTGATGCTAACATTCAGTTCTATAGTTAGAATACCTTTTGTTGTTAAAGATGTGAATGAAGTATGCATGTGCATCGACTGTTGAATTCACTTTTGTGCCATTTTTGTAAATACAAGTTTTGCACAACCTCTCAAAAAAAAAAAAAAAAAGAAAGAAAGAAAATGTTTAGGGAGGGGAGGAACACGGGGTACGAGGTACCTACGGAAGGGAGAGGTACCTCCGTGGGGGAGGACTTTATGGGGAGCCATGTCCTCGGGGAGGCCCAGGCTTCTGTCAGAGCTGCGAGGTGAGAACTCGGGGGCTCAGTGGGAAGGTCTCAGGGGTTGGGAAGGGGGTGTGAGAGGAGAAAGAATAGGGGTCTGCAGAGCTGTGGAGATGAGTGTGCAGGAAGTTGGGGGACCAGGTGTGACTGACACAAACAGGGAAAGGACATAATGAGACAAGTCCTTTGTCTCATTATGTCTCATGAGGTGGCGTCAGGGCAGATGGTGGGGGTGACTGTGTGAGAGACGCAGGAGGGCAGGAGCAGGGGGTTGGGGCTCTGTCGGTGCCGATGAGACGGTTTGCGGTGGTTGCGTCTTACTTCCAGTGTGTGGAGCCTTTCTTGATCCCCCAATTGTGGGGCAGAGTGCCTGGAGGAGAGGAGAGGTCTCAGAGGGTTTGCATGAGTTTGCTCTTGACCTTGAGGGAGGGGATTGGGCTCATACCAGGTCTTGACACCTGCAGTTGCAGGTGTGACTTGTAGGGTACCAGATGTGACCAGGTGTGACCCCTGGCACAGGGGCCCCTCTTCTGCCCTGTGGAGGGGGACACAAGCCCCAGGGGAGCTGTGCTTTTAGCCCCTATAGTCCCAGTGTGCATACCATGTTTCCCCGAAAATAAGACCTAGCCGGACCATCAGCTCTAATGCATCTTTTGGGGCAAAAATTAACATAAGACCTGGTCTTATTTTAATATAAGACCCAGTATAATATAACATAACATAACATAATATAAGACTGGGTCTTAATTTTTGCTCCCAAAGATGCCTTAGAGCTGATGGTCCGGCTGGGTCTTATTTCCGGGGAGACACGGTACCACACTGGAAGATTATGTACACACTGAGATGTTGTTCCGAAATAAGAGACAATTTTATTTCAAAAACTGAGTTTCAAAATACTGAGAAATAGGGAGCAGAAGAAAATGTTTCTCCTTTCCAGCTTCCTGTGTTGTTGCCGTCCAGGGGATGCAGCGAGGAGCTGCCAGGAGACGCACCCCTGACCCGGTGCCAGGGCCCCTGAGCGCTCGCTCCTGTTTCCCAATGAGACGTCTGGAGGATAACACGGGGAATTATATTACTTTGACATTTTATAATCTCAGGGAATTAATTATTTTCTTCAGTGTAATAATAATACAGCTTGAAGAAAAGGTTATTTTGTAAGAGATGAGTACTGAAATGTTTAGGGGTGAGGGTCATCCTGTTACCAAGTGACTTTCAAGTATTTCAGCAAAAATTATGGAAATGTATTACATAAAGGAAATATGGCAAAATATTAAAATGAGTAAATCCAGGGTGGCCACTGAATTATTCTTTCAAATTTTAGGTATCTTTGAAATTTTTCACAATAATTTGGGAAAAAAATTGAAAAACAATAATGCATAACCACATGGGAAATGTTCACAATATAATGTTGAATGAAAATCAGGCTTTAAGAGTGTTCTGTGTGTCACTACGGGTGACAGCAGTGTGTGTGGCAGTCTGACTGTGCACTCACTCATTCACTCAACACGTTTTAAAATCAACAACCGGGCACTTTCAGGACGATGGAAATACAGCTGTAAACAGTCAAATCCCTGTCTTTGTCCTCTTAAAGCTTATATTCTCAAAGAGGGACAGAGAGTAAGCAATTAAACAAATACATTTAAAATGTGTGTTAGTGAACAGGGTGTGAACAAAAGCAAAGCAGGGTCGGGTTAGAGGGAGCCTGGAAGTGCCAGGAGCAGGGCATGCAGGCCGGCCTCTCAGTGAGGACGTCTGAGGAGAAAGTCAGGGAGGGAGGTGCCCTGTGGGAGATGCACTTTCAGGCCAGGGACCAGTAGTGCGGGCTCTGAGGTGTGAACACCCTGGGCGCCCTGGGCTGGAAGAACCACACAGGGGAGGGAGGGCTGGGCCCAGCCCACGACCAACCTGCGGCTGTGTGAACTGGACTTTCACTGGAAAGTGTCATGCAAATGAGAGGAATTTTTAATTTAACATATTTCAAAAGATCATTCCAGACCTTCCAAGGAGTTTATGGGGGGGGGAATTTCCTCCCTCCCCAGACCCCAGGCACCCAGTTTCCCTGCCAGAGATGAGCATATTACCAATTTCTCTTCTATCCTTCTTGAGAAAAATGTATACAAATGTTATTGTTGCTACATCAAGGAGTGGGGGGGGGGGGGGGCGGGGCCGGGGAGAAGAAGGGGAAGGGGAAGAGGAAACAGAAGGGGAAGGAGGAGAAGGAGAAGGAGAAGGAGAAGGAGCAGGAGCGGAAGCAGAAGCGGAAGCGGAAGCAGAAGCAGAAGCAGAAGAAGGAGAAGGAGAAGGAGAAGAAAATGTTTCTTTTCAGTTGTCATCAAGCAGCAGGAGAGAGGGGTGGCAGTGGGGAGATGGAAAGTGAGCTGAGCTCCCCATTCCTTCAGTGCCCCCTCCCCGACCTGACAGCCGTGGAGTGCAGGACTGCTGGAAGCTTCTTCATCCTCCCATTGATGCTCAGCATTCAGGTCAGCATCTCTGACCGACTGACAGCCCAGACCCTCCCGCGGAGCTGTCAGTGTCAGGGAGCAGCGGAGCGGAGCCCCTGTGGCCGCAGGGCTGAGGACAGAACCCAGCCCCGCTTCTCCTGCTTAGCTACATAGGAGCTCCCCAGGGTCTGCCTCCCCTCCCAGAACAGAACAGGGCTTTGAACCCCCCACCCCGTCCTGTGTCAGGCTCGGGGCGCAAAGTGTTTCCCAAAATCCACACTGACGATTGTGTCCTCCCCACTGAGTCACCGTGGACTCTGCCTGAGGGAAGAGTGAGGCCTCCAGGCCATGACAGCTGGTACCCAGGTCCAGGATGGACCCCACAAAGACACGAGGTGCCCTTAGCCTCCTGGGAGGGGACATTTGACACCCAAGTCCCTGTCACTTATTCCTGCTACTGCCTGTAGGGCCCTCCACCTGAGAATCCGTCCAGCGAGTCTCAGAACATGGGGTGGGGTGGGGAGGAGCCCCTGGAGTGCTGGTCTGGGAAGCAGAGGACGCTCGTGGGGAAGTGAGGATAGGGCAGAAATAAGGACATCAGACAGGTAAACGGTAACAAGGGGAGAGAGGAAGGAGCCAGGGAGAAGAGCAGCCCGGGGAGGACTGGCTTAGGGCACACTTGTTTATATTTGCTGAGGACTCTCCAGGTCATAGACAGGAAAGGGCTGTGCCCTAGACCCAAATTCCTGGGGTTTCCAGGGTGCCACTCTGTGCTAGGTAGGACCCTGCTGCCATGCCTGAGCCCTGCCCCGAGGAACAGGTTGTCACGGCCCTCAGTTGTCCCTTTCTCCCCTATGACAGGATAAGCCTCTGGGCCAGTCTGAGGGGCCTCTGAGGACCAGGTGCTGAATGCGGTGTGGGCTGCAACACCACTGTGGGCGGCAAGGACCTCCGTGGGGGGACCCAGACTGCCCATTTCCCAGTAGCGGTCCCACCCCCTCCACAGCTCAGTGCCGGGGACTCTTGGATCCTATCTCTGTCCTCGGTGGTGACCCAAGCATCCGGATCCTCAGACTGGACCTTCCAGGCCCCACTCTCTGCTACTCCCAATCCCTGAACATAGGAGCTCTGCATCCTCAGCCCTAAGTCTCATTTCTATCTTAATGATGGACCCAGGTCTTTGGGGGTGCTATAGACCAAATGTTTGTGTCCCCTCAAAATTCACGTTGAAACTAATCCCAAGGTGATGGTATTTGGAGGTGGGACCTTTGGGAGGTGCTTGGGTCATGAGGGTGGAGTCCCCATGGATGGGATTAGTGCCCTTATGAAAGACATCAGCGAGCTCCTACGCTCTTCTACTACGTGAGGACACAGAAGATGGTGTCCGTGAACCAGAAGGAGGGCCCTCTCTACACACTGCTGGCACTGTGATCTTAACACTTCTCAGCCTCCAGAACTGTGAGAAAAAAACTCCTGTTGCTTATAAGCCAGTCTATGGTGTTGTCATAGCAGCCTAAGTGAACGGGGTGTTCACCAGCCCGGGCAGGGTTCCCCGGAGCCCCACGTGCTGGAGCTGAGCCATGGCTGCGACCAGCACCAGTTACCCATGACCCCACAACACAGAGCCCCAGCCCAAAAGACACGAGCGGCAGTGGGCGGCCAGGCGGGAGGCACTGAGCATCGTGCAGGATGAAGGGCTCAGGGGATGGAGACCAGTTGGTAGGTACCACACCACACATCATGGACTCTTATGGACTGAGTCGTGTCCCCCAAAATTCATATGTTGAAGTACTAACCCCCAATGTGGCTGTATTTGGAACAAAGCCTTTAAGGAGATCACTAAGGTTACATGAGGTCATAGGACGGGGCTCTGATCTGATAGGACAGGTTATAAGAGAAAGAGACATCAAAGATATGTACCCACCCTTCTCTCCACAGAGACGTAGAGAGAGAGAGAGAGAGAGAGAGAGAGAGAGAGAGAGAGGCCATGTGAAGACACAATAAGAAGACAGCTGTCTACAAGCCAAGAAAGCCCTCAGCTAGAAACCGAATTCCTGGTACTTTGATCTTGGACTTCTGGCCTCCAGAGCTGTGAGAAAATACACTTCTGTGGTTCAAGCCACCCAGTCTCTGGTATTTGGTTATAGCAGCCCAAGCAGACCAACCTCCAAAACCAAACACCAACATACCCTCCCTTGCGGTCTCAGACTCAGCCTGAAGGAAACTGGTCATAGCAATTATTCACTCATTCACACAGATTTAGTGAGTGCCGCTGTGCCAGGCTTCATGTTTGGCCTGGTAAACATCTAATCAAAACAGAAAACACCTGCTCTCCTGATGCTTACAATCTGACAGGAAAGTCAAACAATCATGAGAACACAATAGTAGTAAATTATACAGCATGTGTTCCTGTTACTGTTGCTGGGTAACAAACAATCCCACCGTAAAACAACCTTCTTATTCTCTCTCTCTCCGTGGGCTGACTGGGCTCTTCTGCTGTGACATGGGCTGGGGATGCAGTCACCGGACGACCCGACTCATCCAGAACATTCAAGGGGGCTCCCTGAAGGGGCAGCCAGTGGTGCCGGCTGTCAGCTGGGAGCTCATTGGGGCCGTGAACCGGTGGCCTGGGTCACCCTCCACCCACTTCTCTGCTTGGCTTGGCTGCTCCCGGCTGGGCACCTGGATTCCAGGAGGGAGTGTTCCAAGTGGACAAGTCAGAAGCCACAAGGCATCTTATGTCAGAACTCATGTTCTAGTCATCAGAGCTAGTCCCAGATCCAAGGGGCGGGGAATTAGGCCCCGACCCAGATGGGGGATGGCGAAGCCACATTGCAAAAGAGCATGTGGGGTAGGAGATATTGTTGAGGCCATCTTTGGGAAAAGAAACTTTCACACTACGTTAGAAAGTGATAGATGTAGAGAAAAAAATAATTCACAGCAGACCATCAGGGAGAGGTGGTACTTCTAAAGAGTGGTCAGGATTGGCCTCGTCAAATGCTTGAGCAGACTTGAAGGAGCGGAGAAACTGAGCTGTGCAGATGTTTGAAGGAAGGCCACTCCTGGACCACCCTCTGCACGTGCCCAGGGCTCTGCACCAGGCAGGTGGGCAATAAAACTGCAGTGGGCATGGAGGTGGGCACACTTACGGGCAGACTTACAGCTGCGAGTTATGAGCCGTGGCCTCTCCTTCCTGCTCCAGATTTTGGAAGTCCTGGACCTGGGGGAGGGAGAAGGCACTGCTGTGTGGAGGGAGACAAGGAGAGGGGGAGGAAGCAGAGACGGAAGCCTACGCTATCTCTCCGCTGTGACTCCCCCGTATCCAGCGTCCCCCAAGGTGGTGGTGACTGACGAGCAGGACTGAGGGCATCACACTGAGGCCTGAGGCCGAGCCTTTATCACTTTACCTGCCACCATGCTGACCGGCCTGCAAGACAGAAAGTTGCTGACTTCAGGACTCAGGGGAACCTACAGGGGACACATATGTGCTGGACAGCTGTGGGGTCCCTCCCCACAGAGGAGCTAAGATACGCCTGCCTGGTGGAGAACTGGGCCTGAAGGGCGCCCTCAGCGTGACCTGAGGTGAGTTGTCATCAGAGCACAGGGGTGAGGGTGAGGGTGGATCTCATCCAGACCCTGCCGTGCTTTCTGTCTGTGTCCGAGGCCCCGCCCTTCCGTCCTAAATTGAGGTGCCGGAATGTCCTCAGTCACTCTCTGATCCTTACACCTCACCCTCATTCAGAAGTCTTTCCGGCTCTAACTCCTTCATTCCTGCTGTACCTTCTCCCACAGCCCCAGGCTCCGGCCTCTCTCTTCTGCCCTCCAGTGGTAGGAAGGGCTCACTCCCCACTCAGCAACCAGCTCTAAGTGAGAGGCTAGATTATGGCTGAGGTTGGAGGAACAAGGGCTTGGGGAGGGAGAAGGGGCACAGAAGAGAAGCTGAAGGTGGGGAGGTGATGGTGGAAGAGGTTTCCACACCATCATTTTCCTCTCGTAGTGCAAGGGAGCCGTCCGTCCCTCAGGCCCAGGGACGTGCAAAGAGCAGCAGGAACAGAAATATTCCACATGAAAGGAAAACGTAAGTGATTCCGCCCTCTCCTTTTGCCTCTTGCCTATTCAGGTCAACTTTCTGAGTGAAACTTGTTACTGAAACTTGAAATTTTTCTTTTGGGAAAATTTCCAAGTATTAGGGAAAATTATTAATGTCTAAACCCTGCAGATTGAAAAGACTTGAAGAAATAAAGGCACGTGTGGACACTGCTGTTGTGTGCTGGGCACTGGGGCCACAGCAAACAAGCTCCCACGTGGTGCTGAGCGAGGCACCGGCTCACCTCTCTGAATGTAGGCAGCTCTGGAATCTGTGTCCTCTTTGGAAAAGTGAAACGAGCACCAGGGCCCAGCTCTTGGTCTCTAAGTATCATTTTCCAATAAAAGGAACCAGGCTCCTTAGAAAAATAGCTGATTCTAGGGCTGAGACAGAAAAAAAAATACAAGATGAGCCAGGAACATCTTGTAATACCAGAAAGAAGGGCCCCTCCCCAAAGGGGACACAGGAACGGACAAAGCTGGAGCAATGTGGGCAAAAAAAAAATGACAATTAGATCATAACCCCAAACAGCATGTGTCCATACTGAATTACATAAATGACTGAAAATTTTTAAAGAGGAAGAAGGGACAAATCTTCCTTACAGACAATTTCCACGTAATGAATGCTAGACTTGGCGACTTACTTCCAAAAAACAGACTATGAAAAGGAAAAATCACTACTAACTGTAGTTACTACAGCTGACCCTTGAACAACATGGGTTTGAACTGCGCGCGGATTTTTAAATAAATATGTACATTGTTGTAAATGTACTGGCCAGCGAGTGTTGGGTACGAAAGCTGCACCGAACAAGGAATTCTCTTCCTTATGATTTTCTTAATAACGTCTTCTTCTCTCTAGCTTACTTTATTGTAAAAGTACAGTATATAATACATATATAAACTGTTAATCGATTATTTGTTATTGGTAAGATGTCTGGTCTAAGTAGCCTACTACTACTTAAGTTTTGGGGGAGCCAAGTTATACACAGATTTTCGACTGTGCAGAGGATTGGTGCCCCTAACCCCGCATTGTTCAAAGGTCAATGTACTTTTACAGTGGAGAGACTTGGCAGACATAACCTACATCAAGTGATAAGGGTCATGTTGATATCATGTACCCCCTGATACGATGTGCTAAGAAGGGGACTTCACCTCTATGGTATTCTTTCCCAAAACTCTTAACCCCAATCGAATCATGACAAAACATCAAACAAATCCAAAATAGATGATATTCTACAAATTATCTGTTCAGTACTCTTCAAAATTTTCAAGGTCATGAAAACAGGTAAAGACTAAAAAATTCAACAGATCAGAGGAGACTAAGAAGAAATGACAGCTTAGTCCATTAAGGTACCCTGGATTTGATCCTGGAACAGGAAAAGAACATTAGTTGAAAAACTGGTGAAATCCAAATAAAGTCTATAGTTTAGCTAATAGTATTGTACCACTGCTAACTGCTTAGTTTCTGAGTCTTAACATGATTTTGTTCAATGTTAACATTAAGGGAAGCTCAGTGAAGGGTATATGGGAACTCTGTATTCTAGCTTTACAACTCTTCCACACAGCTAATATTGTTCAACAAGTAATTTTAAAAAGTGAAATGATATAGACAACCCAAATAGACTTATATTTGTAAAAGAAATTGAATCAATAATTAGAAACATTCCACAACAGAAAGCACCAGGCCCAGATGGGTTCACTGGTAAATCTTACAAACATTTATAGAAGAAATTATACCAATTCTCTATAATCTCTTCCAGAAGATAGGAGAGGAAACAGTTCCTAATTCATTCTGTGAGGCCAGCATACCAAATAATACCTAATACCAAAACAAGACAAAGACATTACAAGAAAATTACAGACCAATATTTCTCATGAACATAGATGCAAAAATCCTCAACAAAATATTAGCAAATCAAATCCACAATGTGTAAAATAAACTATCCACCACAACCAAGTGGGATTTATTCCAGGTATGCAAGGCTAATTCAACATTTGAAAATCAATATAATCTGTCACATCAACAGGCTAAAAAGAAAAATCACATATTCATATCAAGAGACGCAGAAAAAGTATTTGATAAAATCCAACATCTACTCATGATTAAATACTCTTAGCAAATTAGGAATAGAGGAATTTCTCAACTTGATAAAGAACATATACCAAAACAACAACAACAACAACAATAAAACCCACAACTAACATCACAGTCAAAAGTGAGAAACTAGAAGCTTTCCTGCCAAGATCAGGAATACGACTCACCACTTCTCTTCAACACAAGTCCTAGCTAACGCAGTAAGGACTGACACTCTGTGACTTCAAGACTTACTATAAAGCTACAGTAACCGAGACAGTGTGGTATTGGTGAAAGAATAGACAAATAGATTAGAAGAGAATAGAAAACCCAGAAATAGACCCACATAGTCAACTGATTTTTTGGCAAGGAAGCAAAGGCCATACAGTGGAGAAATGACAGTATTTTCAACAAATGGTGCTGAACAACTGGACATCCACATGTAAAAAAAAAAAAAAAAGGAAATAAAAGGCATACAGATTGTGAAGGAAGAAATAAAACTGCCTTTGTTGGCAGATGACATGATCATCTATGTAGAAAATCCAAAGAATCAACAACAACCAAAAACCTCCTGGAACTAACAACTAACAAGCCAACCATATTACAGCAAGGTTGCAGGATACAAGGTTAATATACAAAAGTCAATCATTTTCCTATATACCAGCAATGAACAAATGGAAGTTGAAATTAAAAAAACAATGCCATTTATATTAGCACGCCTCCCAAAAAATAAATACTTAGGTATAAATCTAACAAAAATATGTACAAGATCTATGAGGGAGACTATAAAACTCTAATGAAAGAAATTAAACAACTAAACAAAGAGATATTCCAAGTTCATGGATAGGAAGCTTCTATATTGTAAAGATATCAGTTCTTCCCAACTTGATCTATAGATTCAACATAATCCCAATGAAAATCCCAGCAAGTTATTTTGTGGATATTCACAAACTGATTTAAAGTTTATATGGGGAGGCAAGAGTCAGAATAGCAGGCACACTGAGAACAGTGTCAGAGGACTGACATTACCTGACTTCGAGACTTACTATAAAGCTACAACAACCAAAACAGTGTGGAATTGATGAAAGAATTGACAAATAGTTTAGAAGAGAATAGAGAACCCCGAAATAGACCCACATAGTCAACTGATTTCTGACAAGGAAGCAAAGGCCATATAGTAAAGAAATGATAGTATTTTCAACAAATGGTGCTTAACAACTGGACATCCACACGTTAAAAAAAAAAAAAAAAAGTGAAATGAGAACGCTTTCTTGAAAGGTTACGATGAAGGTCAACTGTGACAAGAATAAGTGCCCAGCAGGTCTCTGACACTGATTAAGCCCTCACATTAATGTAACGGGTGGACTTGAATATTCCTGAGGAACCATCTGCACAAGTTTCACAGAAGGGTACAAAGGATTCATGTCAGTCACACCAGTCCTGCCAATCTGCTGGGCAGGGTGCAATATTGAACGTACCATCAGCACACACTGGCCTCAGGGAGGTCTACAGCCCCCTGGACCTTGTGGTTATTTCCCATAATCCCCTGCTTGTCCCTGGCCAAAGACAGGCCTCTCCTGCAGCGATGAGGCCAGAACTCTCATTTAAGACTCTATTAGAGACTCAGGAATAACATAAAATTAGGTAATCTAGTTTACATATATTTATCTTTATTCCTTCGTTTCCATGACTCTGAGACCCACAGCTCATCCAATGGATTTGAACTGACGCACATACCAGCCCTTTCTTTAGTTCTCACAGAGGAGCAAAGCCAAAATCCACTCTTTTCACTTATGGTTTAGGACTATTTGCTGTAAATTATCGGAGGTTATTCCATTTTAGAGCTCAACATCCTGAAATGCTCAGATGGCTGAAATGTCTAGTTTTCAGGAAGAATACTTTTTTAGGTAGAGCATCATTTAGTTGTCTTACAGGTTTCATTTGTTATTTAATAGATGCCAATCTTGCTTTTAATTTATAAATGTGGTTAGTTTCAATGTTAATTTTTTTGTGGGTTAACCTTATGTTGGATAGTTTCCCATCACTACCAACAGTAGTTTGAGCCTCTGTGTTCTAATAATTGACTTTGTCATGCATACATTGCAATTCAAATATGAATCATGCATAACCCTAAGAGTCATGAAAGCTTCTCCCCCAAATTTTACAGAGGTTCATGGTTCTTTTTCCACCAAAAAGTGGGAACATGTCAGCTAATGGAGATTATGAGGTCCGTGGCCTCACCTAAAGGAGCTTCAGCCCAGTTTGAGCTACTGACCTCAGGAAGGCACCTCCCCTCCCCACTCCGGACCCCTACACCATGGCCAACACCACCTCGCTTCCGAATTCAGCATGATGTCCTAAAGATAGTGAGCTGGTTTGCAGCTGTCCACTCTCCAGCAATCTTGTTTTGCTGAGGACCTACCTTTTCCCAGATGACCAGAACCAGGAGCATCCATTCCTTCTGAGCCATCTCTGCCCATAGGGGTGTGGTGTGCCCTCCGGTCACAAGATAACATTGCAGCACACTGCAGGAAGCCCAAGAGACACACGCACGCACGCACGCACGCACGCACGCAGTACGGACAAAGCCTTTGTTCTAGTGCAGATCTGGAGGGAGGGCTCACTGGCTCAACACAGCTTGAAAGCTGTACCGGTGGCATGCCGTCTGGAGCCAAGGGTACAAAAGATTCAATGGTGCCGAGACCTGCCAAAGGCGGCAAAGCCCTACAAGCCATGCACAAGGTCATTCTGGGCCAGCAAGAGGAAAGGAAAATAAAGGGGAAATCAACACTTGGGCCAGGTCAGTGGGTTGGAACTTTCAAGTCAAGTAGACTGAGTGTGAACCCTCCAGCTGTGGAGGCGCAGAGCAGGCCGCACAGACACTTGCCAGGTGAGTGAGTGCTGAATACCCTCTAAGCCAGTTTCCTCGTCAGAAAGACCAGTGATGTAATTCTCACCTTGCAGAACAGAGTAAGAAAAGACAGTGCTAAGAAACAGGTAAGACGTGGTAGGTTAGGCACCAGGGTTCTTCAGCAGTTCTGCCTAACCTGGCAGGTAGTTTCCACATTAGGTCTAGCACCAGCCTGGGAGGTAGGTGGGGGCAGGGGCCGGGCCAGGCACTGAAGCGAGGCCAGGCCGGGTAGAAGCCAGCTCCCGGTGGTTGGGCAGCTCACTCGCCTCCCTGCCTCCCCGCCATGGCCCTCCCTCTGCCCTGGTTCTCCCGATGTTGCAGCCGCCACCGCCTCCTGCCTTCCTGGTCCCTGGCTCCCCAGGGCTCCCGGACGTGCTGCTCCCAGAGCCCTAAAGCGAACGCAGATGAGCCGAGCAGCTCCACAGGCAGTGGGAAGATGAGGTCCCCCACTAAGGTAAGTAGCACCAAGAGGGGGGTGGAGGGCACGAGGGGAGATTTGTCCTGGGGTCCAGGGGAATCCCGTCTCATCCTGCACCAGACCTGCCGGCAGACACCAATCCAGACCGCCGGAGTTTATCGCCTAGTCCCAACCCTCAGCTTCCCAGCACCTTGCCACCCCCACCCCCTCCACCCCAGACCTGGGCCCTCCCGCACCCCTCCCTTCCTGTAGTCCACGAAGTCCTTGAACAGGAATTTCCCCTCATCTAACAGTTAATTATTAGTGGGGGAGGGGGAGGGGCAGTTCTCTCCTTCGCGTGACTCCATTTCCTTGTACGGGTGCGCTTACAGCTCCTCAACCAGTGACCCCTAACTGCCCCCCTAGAGGCCTAGGCCTAAGACAGGAAGTGCCTTGTATTTGCAGTAGATGACTTCAGACTAAAGGGGTACAAAACAGGAACAGCAGAACTGCCAACTTCCAGCGGACCCCAGCCCAGGCCCTGGCTGATGGCGCGCCCCCTCACCCTCGCCCCCAGGGCCCGCAGCCCAGCCGCACAGCTGAGCTGGCACAAGCGGAGGAGTTGCTGGAGCAGCAGCTGGAGCTGTACCAGGCCCTGCTCGAGGGGCAAGAAGGGGCCTGGGAAGCCCAGGCCCTGGTGCTCAAGATCCAAAAGCTGAAGGAACAGATGAGGAGACACCGCGAGAGCCTGGGAGGAGACACCTAAGCCTCCCCGTCCTCACTTCCTCTCCAACACTGGAAACACTGCGCACTGCCCGGCCTGAGCCCTGCGGTCATGACCGGCCTCTCCCAGGCCACTACGGAGAACAGGAC
The DNA here is from genome assembly GCF_004115265.2 of Rhinolophus ferrumequinum. Lineage (NCBI taxonomy): Eukaryota > Metazoa > Chordata > Mammalia > Chiroptera > Rhinolophidae > Rhinolophus > Rhinolophus ferrumequinum. The sequence goes on from NC_046286.1 coordinate 2,042,719, forward strand.
ACGCCTCCACAAAGGGCCAGAAATTGGGAAGCAGTGACCTCTAGTGTTTTTAGCCACATCCCCACTTTGACCCCTCCCCGACCTCCGCCCCCCAGCAAGGTGTAAGTCCTTACAGGAATACACCCCAGACCACACCCCAAAGTAAACTCACCCCAAGTCCAATAAAGGGAAGGAGCGTTTACAGACACCACAGACACATGTGTTTTTTAGTTTTGTTAAAAAAAAAGTTCTGACAAATCAGGAAATGGGGGTTTAGAAGTGGTGATGCAAAAGAGGGGCTTGTGGGGGTGGGAGTGGGGGCTGTCCGGGGAGGTGGCAGTAGTGTCTCCTTCACCCCCACACCTGGTGTCATCTCCTGAAGAGGGACAGACTGTCACATTCCAGAATGGGGGATGAGTCCTCTACCGTGTCTGTTCAACTGAGGAGAAAACACGGCACAGTTAGAATAAGACATGAAAAAGCAAAGGTGAGGATGGCACAAACACCCACGCCCCTTCAGTACAGATGTTTGTGTCGTGAGAGGGTCCAAAGCACAGACCTGGAGGTGCAGAAAGGGAAGTATTCTGACAAGAGACCCCGTATAGAAGTCAACTAAACATCACAACAGCGTCGAGCCCCGGGGGTGAGACCTGGCCAGGTGTCCACTGTCTACTAGAGCCTTCACATACGTGACAGGACGTCAGGAAAACAGTGAGGAACAAGGGGACGGCGAGGCGAGTGGGGAGTTAAGGCACTCACTGTAGGAGGAGATGTCGATTTCCTCGGGCAGCTCGCTAATATTGACCTCAAAGCGGTCCTGCACGTCATTCAGGATCTTGGCATCGTTCTCGTCTGACACAAACGTGATGGCCAAACCCTTGGTGCCAAACCGGCCTGCTCTGGCCACCTGGAGGACGACAGAGGGAAGGACTAGAAGACCCCAAAGATGGAGACCCCCGAAAGGAGGGATGAGGGTGGAAGGCACGGGACACGCGGGTGTTTCCCACTGGGCCTACCCGGTGCAGGTAGGTGTCGGAATCCTCGGGCATGTCGTAGTTGAAGGCGATGTTGACCCGCTCAATGTCCATGCCTCGGCCAAACAGGTTGGTGGCCACAAGAATCCGCCGTTGAAAATCTTTAAACTGCTGATACCGAGAAAGCCTTTGTGAGAAAGGAAATTAGAAAAATGTTGCGAGTCTCTCCTCTCAATGGTCTCCTTTCCTCCCAAAGACACGGAACAGCCCCTCCCCAGCTCACCGCTCCTCCTGGGGCATCCCGCGGTGGATGGCGATAGCCGGGAAGTTCTGCTCCACCAGGAGCTGCGCCAGGGCGATGCAGCGCTGCACGGACTTCACAAAGATCACCACCTGGGCGTGGGCGTGGGCGTGAGAAGCGTGTGCGTGCATGTGAGAGCATGTATGTGCAAGGGTGCATGTGCGCACGTGTGGGGTGTGTGTTGGGGGGTGTCCATGTAGGTGAGAGGTTGTGAGTTTTCAGTAATTACACTCTTCTAAAGGAATTCCTTAGTCCCTGTCATATTTTTCCTCTTCTGCTCTAAATTACTTGACCCTAATTCTACAAAGCAGTTTTTAGTGCAAATGAACCACATAACAGGGTAAAGTGATGGAACGCTTCTCCTCAGTAAATAGCACAAGAAACAAATTTAAGAACCTAACAGGATCAAGATATTTCAGGACTTTTACAACTTTATCAAAACCCTTTAAAGATTTTGTTTCTTTGAGGTTTATTTTACGTGCTGAAGTTTTCACTTATCGAGTACCTGTCTGCCAATGATGGAACAGAAAAGCAATTCCCACCTTGCTCATTCTCAGCTGTAAGACATTTACATTATTTTAACAATCTCACTGAAGCGTGTCTCCACCATTCTCTCACATCACGGCTGTGGTTCCCTTAATAACAGGGCAGTAAATACAGGTTTCTGCTATACTGGAGACATGTTCAACCCTCCGCTGGACCCTGAACAACTGACCTGGTTGAACTCAAGGACATCCAGAAGGTCAAAGAGCTTCCGGTTCTTCTCGTTGTCCTTCAGTTTCACGTAGTACTGCTGCAACCCATGCAGCGTCAGCTTCGTCTCATCATCCACGAAGATCTCCATTGGCTGGGGGGGAGGGGGGAGGGATGGGGGACGGGAGGAGGGCAGAGTGGGGGGGTTAAACCTGGGGGGGGTGGAGGAAGTTGATCTCCAATACACCCCATGGGGGGATGGGGAGGAGAAAGAAGATTGAAAACTTCACCGCACCCCCCAAAACACCCACATTTTAATATGATCTCTTCCACATTAGATCTAATTTCCTTCCTATCAGTGGAGTTCTAAGACTGCCCAACTGAAAATGGTCACGGGAAAGGAACTTTGAGGGAGGAAAAGGAGCAGTGAAACCACCCAATGGCAGGACGCCATGCCTCAAATGGAGGTGGTGACGGAAAAAAACAATGGGAGAAAGTTCTCAAAGAGAGAGTATGAGCCAAACACCTGGGAAATGACTGGAAATACTGACTCGAGGTCCGAGTAACTCCGTCAGAGTGGGTGTAAGAATATGGGAGAGGGGACAAGGGCTGCTCCATTCAGAATTCTCTCAACCACAAGGGTCTTACCCACGTTAAGAAGGGAATGCTACTACGTGCATAATCAAAATGCTATGAGAAGCAAAAACTACTCAACATGAGTAACAACTTGCCCTTCACCACAAGGAAGTAAGTTTACATGAGACTGGTCTCTGAACTAACAATCAAACCATCTACAGTGTTACATGGAAGGTGGTAAGAAATGCAGAATTGCAGATATGCTTTTGTCTTTTTTTAAAAACCAAAACACACGACCCTTGAAGGGGAGGAAGGCAGCGTAAAGAGACAGACGCTGACACGAGGCCCAACTCCAGAGCCCAGTCTCCGAGCACTCTTCACTAACTTGGGAACACAGTGAACCTCAAGACCCAGGCTCCAGGATTTCGAGAAAGGACGTGTGTGCCACGGGAGACAGCCGGAAGCCGATCGCGGAAGGCGGGCTTTCCAAAAAGGAGTTCCACGGCCTCCTTCCAATCTAACTGTAGCCCCAAATACAGCTAGGGGTTATCAGCCCATGAAAGCAGAGCAGGGAGGTAAACAACACGCTCCACCGCTTGTACAATGGGCCCACCTAGCCCCAAACCCTAACACCCACCTGGTTACACCCAAGTGGAGCTCCTCACTTTTATCTTTCCTATACCCCTCTCCCGAGTATTAAAAAGAAAAAAATCTATCACCCCATTCAGGACACCCCTCCCCACCCAACACATATGGGGGGAAAGGAGGAGCACGGCACGCCTTGGGTTCAGGAAAAAAACCGGGAACGGAAAAAGAGGCTGGTTTGGTCCTCAGCTTCCTGGTCACGTTTCCTGCGGCCTCCGCTGCCGCCATCCACCGCCGAGTGCCGTCCGCATTCCCCCGTCGTGCCACGGTGCTTCTCTGCTGCCGTCTCACATCAACCGAGGTCCCAGGAGTGCGAGGAGGTGCGGGTGGGAAGGAGTAGGGGATCGGGGACTGAGGTGCCAAAGGCCCCCACCCCTGGAGGTGGGGAGGGAGCAGATTCATTTGTGCTGTTTGCTCTTCTTATGGACATGCCCTGCCGTCTGTCTGTCCCTCTCTCGCTCTCCTGCCACCGGGAGGTTATGAGTTTGGGGGGACAGAAGGCTCCAGTTGTATGCTTGATGCCACCATGAGGGTGCGTGGCTGTAGGGGATATGGAGGAGACGATGGGTGGGGAGTAGGGCAAAAAATTCTGCCCTCCCCCAAAAGGGAGAAGAGGTTCAAAAATGCCGATTAAAAAAAAAAGTCGAACACTACCCGCTCTCACGTTAACCCGACCAAGTCTTCCGGAATTTCCCTGGCACCCGCGCAGACCCTAACACTAGCTGGCTCTGCCTCTGTGTGTCTTCAAGGAGTCGTCACTCCCAGATGGGCACGTGCCCCCTTCTTGGCGCTTGAAGGACCAGGGAGTCTGGAGGAAGCGGGCACGGAAGGGGAGGAGGCAGTGGGCGGGGAGTGGAGGAAGAGAAGGTAGAGGGTATTTACGTCTTGCATGAACTTGCGGCACACGGGGCGGATGACTTTGCTCAAGGTAGCACTGAACATCATGACCTGCTTCTCGTGGGGGGTCATGCGGAATATTTCCTGCACGTCCCGACGCATGTCTACAAGAAAAGGAAAACAACTCTAAGGCAAAAGAAGCCTATGTCATGAGCAAAGACCAGAAACAGGCTTCCCAATGAGACGAAGACTGATGTAAATGAGGAAGCACGAGTCATTTCAAGGAAAAATTTGGCCTCGGGTCTCTATTTTCTCCAACCTTCATGAAATCACATCTATGGTAATAATACGATAGAAAGAGCAATGAATCAGATTCCAACTGTGTTTTAATCAGGCAAGAAATACAATGAAACGCCAAAGCGCACAGCTGTGAAAGGGGATGAAGCCCACTACAGAGGTGCCCGAGGCAAAGACCTTTGAAACACGCTTCACAGGGCCCTTCTCCCCCCACGTCTCTCCCCACGCCCCGGCTGTTCCAGTCCGTCCCATGCTTCCTCTGGGTCACTTTCCTGCCCAATCAGGCCAATATGACATCCCTACCTGGAGGCCACCTTACAGCTCGCCATCTAGAATAGCCCGAGATCATCTGGAATGACTGGTCCCTGGGGCTGTGTCCTTCACCAAAGTTGAGTTCTTACAGAAAATTGTCCTTAATGCCACCTAGCACACCCGAATAGTAAGCCACAACCTCCCAGCCACACTCTCCCCATGAGTCCTAGAAATGAAGCCTGGAGGTGCATTCGGCTACAAATTCTCCTCCTCTATGCTGTGCTGAGGACGGCAGGAGGGCGGCCATCTCCTCCTTCAGTTTAGTGCCCCCAGTGACACCCAGTACAGACCCCTATAAGGAAAGGGCAGTGGTGTAACTGATGTCCGCCATCAGCAGAGACCCTCCTCTCAAAGACAAAGAAACATCCAGCACAGAAGGGAGAACAGGACACCCTTCTCCCTGCGCACCAAGGCTGCTTCCAAAGCATAACGCAGACCAAACAGGGAAGGCAGAGCCATCAGTCATGGGTGATAGATTTAAGAGTCGTCCTGGCACAAAAGTGCTCCTATATGAAATAAACATCATTTGGCTCCAAAAGGCAACTCCCAGATCACCGGCGCACCCAGCGCGGCCACTCACCGAGCTGTTCAAGCATCTTATCACATTCATCCAAGATAAAGTGTTTAATGTGTTTGAGGTTGAGGCTCTTATTTCGAGCCAGGGCCAGGATGCGGCCAGGGGTCCCCACGACAATATGCGGGCAGTTCTTCTTCAGCACCTCTTCATCCTTCTTGATAGACAGACCACCAAAAAACACAGCGACCTGCCAACCAGGAGAAAAGTGTCTCTCAATGAAGCAGTGATTCCAATCTTCCCACAGTTCCCATCCTTTCAGTTGATCTAAGCCAATTCTTAGAGCATTTCAGAGCTAAAAGGAACATCAGAGATCATCTAATCTAAAATTATTATAGCCTGGAACCCTGAAGCCAAGAAACAAAAATGACTTGCCCAAAGTTACATGGCTAATCTGGGCATTCAGTTCTCTGACTTAATCTAACAATGTTCCTTCCCATGACTCTAAGGCCAGGCTTCACTGTAAGAACAAGAGCAAGAAATCACCGAAGTGTCAAGTACCACCAAAAAAGTTTATGGAGGGGTGGCTGGATGGCTCAGTTGTTAGAGCCCGAGCTCTGAACAACAGGGTTGTGGGTTCGATTCCCACATGGGCCAGTGAGATGCGCCCTCCACAACAAGAATGAAGGACTATGACTTGGAACTCATGGGCCTGGAGAAACACACAGTTCCCCAATGTTCCCCAATAAAATTTCAAAAAAAGAAAAGTTCATGGAACACCAAGTTTTCCTAACTCACCCCAGAGTTTTAAAATCCTCTGCACAAACCCTATGAAGTCACTGATTCGGGCTAAATGTATTACTCCACGTTAAAACCATTAGGGGAATAGTTGTTGAGTATCTGGGACTTAGTTCAGAATTAAATAACACCAAAAACTGCTTTCTAGTTTCAAGGGAGGGGAAATCCATCAAAGGATATTTACACAATGTGCTAAAAAGCAAAGCAAACTAAAGCTTCTCCAAAATTAGAACATAGCAAGCATCTGTCAGGTTATAATGCAAATCCAAATAAGCCTTAGAACGTACATCTCTCGTACACACAAGTCTGCAGGAACTTACTGCCGATTACCCCTGAGGTCCATGTGTAGGTGTTTAACATCTGTGGGACACGAAGATGGCTGGTCTACAAGTCTCCGACTCCCCACACCCGCGGACTCTCCCAGGTCTCTTTACCCTGGCTTACCTTGACATTGGGCATGTACTTAGAGAAGCGCTCATACTCCTTGCTGATCTGAAAAGCCAATTCCCGAGTGTGACACATCACCAGCACAGACACCTTGGGGGGGAAACAGATGGAAACAGATAGTGTATCTGCCTTCACTATCCCCTGTGAGGTAGTGATTGTCACAAAAGCACACCCGGCAGATCATAAAGGACTTCAATTCTGAGGTCTAAATCATTAACCCCAGGATTACTATGACATATTCCTCATGGTCCTCGACCAAGGGTGACAGAGGTCCTCTTAGCAGCCAGCACTCACAGTGCTGAACGCGTCACGTAGCCGAGACAAAAGCACCCCGCCCACACATTTCTCCCACAATGCCCTCCCAGCAGTCTCCCCAACTGTACCTGCCCAGTAACTGGCTCCAGCTGCTGCAGCGTGGCCAGCACAAACACCGCTGTCTTTCCCATGCCTGACTTGGCCTGGCAGAGGACATCCATTCCCAGGATGGCCTGCGGGATGCACTCATGCTGGACTAAAAGCAGGGAAAAAAAATAAATTAGGCTTCGTCTCCAGATAAAGCCCCCTCCATGGTTTTCCACCGTGCCAAACCCATTTCTCACCATCCAATTCTTAAATGGTTCTTGTCAACTTCCAGACCCTTTCTACCTCGCTGCTCCCTCAGTCAATCAAATTCGTCTCAGGCCCTCCTAGTTCTTCTCGCTTTAGCCTCCTCCAACTCCAGCCCCCGCCCCAATCCTAATAACCAACAGTTCACCTTGGTTATTAGGTTATTTGGCTCCTGACTCTGTCCCTATTTTCCTTAACCTTAAACAACCCATGACATATGAGTGCCTGCCACAGGCCATTTCTCCTACTTAGGCTGCCATGCTTTGGGTCATATAACCCTACAATCTTGGACGAAATGAAAGACTTGGTACCTGACCCAGAAGCCAGCCATCTTTAGACCAGCAATAAAGGTTTCCAGGGACCAGAACTGGCGTGGCACAGAAGAGGAGGGCTAACGGTACAACGAGCTCCTCTCCTGAAATTTAAAATCACAAGTCAAAGTGATAAAACTAAACACTAGCAGACAAGGAGAAAAGCACAAATGGCAGGCCTCCCTGTTGCTTTTGGATCACTAGCACCTGCATGCTGTCATGAATAAAAGACCAGCCTATATAAACTTCTTCTTTCACTAAAATGATGTTTGGTACTTCCGGTACTTCCTTACTTGCTGCTCTATATGAAACATAAATCTGTGCCACTGAAGAACCATGAACACACGTGTTTCTAGTATCTTTAGAGCACCTAATGAGTACTCTAAGCCCAAGAGAAAATTTACCTTCTGATGGGTGCTCAAAGCCACAGTCAACGATGGCCCGGAGCAACTCTGGCTTGAGCAGGAAGTCACGGAAGCCAGAGCTATGGATGGAGACGTAGGAGCCCTTGACATCCTTCTTGGCAGGGGCCTCAGCCCCGTCTCCCCCAGCTGCTGTCTCCACCTCATCATCTTCGTAGTCCAAGAGCTCATTGTCCACGTCGTTCTCTGCCATAACTGGGCCGGCTGGGGGGAGGGGAGGGGTATCTGGGGGGCTCAGCAGGATAAGTGGAAACAAGGAAGGAAAATGGGGGCTTGAGAAACAGGAGACACACTAATTTCTGACAGAAGAGCTAAGAAAGAAAAAAAACAGAAAAAGACTTGTCAGCCATGAGCAAAGCCTTCGCCACCTCTTTCCATCCCCACATCCTTCCCACTTTCCCTAAACTATGAAACCTTCACCTGCAAATAAAAGTAACAAAAAAAACACAAAACATAAAAGCAAAGTTAATACAGGACATGGGAAAAGTGGTTCCAAGGGCGGTGGTTAGGGCACAGGTTCCCAACAAGATTAGCATTAGAGCAGGAGAAACCAGAAAGTGGGAAGGGAAAGACCAGCTTATAAATTCTGACATGTAAGCACCGGTAGTGAGGGCAAAGTATAGGTAAGGACAAGCAGAAGATAACCAATGATTTGCAGGAGTGGAGAATAAGATGAAGACAAGTCCTGAAACATCCTCACAGGAAGACCTGTGCTTTCCCTATAATGTCAAGGTGTCAACCCCTAACAGCAGCCATCAGTCAAGGGTGATAGATTAAGGTCGTCACCGCGCAGCGCTCGCTCAACATCAAAACATCATGTGGCTGCCCCTCACCTCCCCCAGCTCGCCAGCCTCCCACTCCTCAGAACCTCCTTCTGGGGCTTAAAGACTCTACGTAATTAATGGCGGGGCGGGGAAGGGGCAATGGCTCAGTCGCTAAAAAGTATTCAGAAAGTACTAACTGGAAGATCGCTCCGGCTTTAACGGAATATTCACCCAATGGCCTCACGTCACCACTGCGTTACTCCTCGCTAGACTGCTTTCCAAACACACACACTGCCGTGACTCGAAAACATTTGGAAAGCGTTCCCAACAGAGGTGGGCAAGGCGAGGTAAGAAAAGTCCAACTAGGCCGTAAGCCGGCTCTTCCTATACCCACCGCGGCGCGACGGGACCCAAAAATAAACGAAGATAAGAAACGGCCCGCCCTCCGCAAACGCCCAGGACCAGAGGATGCCCAGCGCCGCCTCTCATCGTCTGGAGGGCCTCCAGTAAACGAGGAGCCCACGAGAGGAACCAAGAGCAAAAGGAACACAATGGCGCCGAGGCCACCATCTTGTATCGGGCCACTTCAGCTTCCCTACCTCCCCCCAGGAGCTCTTTGCTCTCGAAAAGGATGAGGGTGATGAAAATAACGACCCAACTAGGCCCCAGCGACCAGACCATAGCCTGTGGAAGGAGTATCAGGAGCCCGTGCGATAGGATGGCTTCAACAAAACGCAGATGGAAATGGATGGTACCAAAGGCCAAACCATACCTGAGCAAGGCGAACGCGTATGGCGGCAGCAGCAGCGACGAAGGAGGGAAATCTGCCTTCACTTCCGGTTCCCGGTTTCCCTCTACCCCGGCCTCCCGCCTTCTTGGTTGCCAGCGCGCACGCGCAAGGAACGGGAAGAAAGACCTTCCACAGTTCTGTAGTTCCGCGCACTCCGGAGTTGCCTTTAGAAAATGCCTGTCTGAAATTTTTTTAAAAAGCCACTTCCAACTCCTCCACTACTGTCAGAAACAAAAGGCATTAAGGAAACCAGCATGCCCTTGCACTGATATCTTTATTCTTTTGTCGTGCTCTTCTCCACGCCCCTCACTTCTTCTTTTATATTCTTGCCACGCAGGTCTTGTCTCTGGGCACCCCTAAAGGGAGGGATGAGGCTGGAGGGGACGGCGCGTTCCCACGGGGTCCTTCGCCCGGTAGTCAAGGTGACCTGGGGGCGTCCGCGCTGGAGCTAGGGAACGTCTGGCCCCAGCTGAGGGAAGGAAGTGATCGGTGATCGGGGTCCTGCCCGTACCCTTTCCCCAGCCATGGGGACCATGGACCGGCATTTTCCCAAAAATAATGTTGGCCGATGTAGCAGATGCCCCAAGGGCCCTAAGCTGGTGGACAGGGGCTGCGAGTCATGCTGTTCTGAATCCACTGAGCGGGAGACAGGTCTAGATTCTGCTCTACGTGTTAAATGATAGGGCTTCAGGATTATGCAACATTCCATAATATTGTTAAGGTCACCAGAATGTTCTTAGCCCCGCTCCCAGCAGCCCTACTGTTCAACTTGGATTTTTTCCTGAATGAGACATCTGATAGCCCCGTCTTCAATAATGCTACAGAAGTCAGGCCTGATGTCTGCTCCTTAATAAAAATGACCACAAACATTTGACCCGTTACCTGTTATCACACTTAACCATTTAACACTTAGGAGTGGGTACCATTATTCCCATTCAATAGACAAGCACAGACTTAGGGAATAAAGCAACGTATCCAAAGTAATAAGAGCTAGTAAGGTGACAGAGCCAGGATGTAGACACCTCTTCTTCTCTATTGTATCCTGCCTCTGCTTAGAGTCTGGTTAATAAACGCACCGTGTGTTACCTCATTGGTCCAAGTCCTTGGGGAAGCAGGTTTATTTTCTGTGGCCAAAAGAAATACAGTAAGTGACCCAACGATGGTGTCCTAGAAGGGCAGTTTTTCCAATCTTAAGTATTGATTTATTCAACAGTATTTATCCTCCCTACCCTGCCCCAAATGCTATCTTAGGATCTGGGGACACAGCAGTGAACAGCCCTGTCATCACAGAGTTCACATAACAGGGGAGTCAACACACAAACATAACATGTCAAGTAGTAATAAGTGCTTTGAAGAAAAATAAAGCAAGGTGATAAAGAAGAAAAACTCGAATAAGCATTGCTAAGACGGTCACTTCAAATAGAGTGGAAAGCCACTAAGAAAGTGGCCATCTCTTGCCTCAGTTCTCCGAGTTGCTATTAAGTTGCTAACCTGTTGCTAAACTCAGTTCAAGGCTGAGTCATACATATTCAGAAACAATAATCGCTAGGGCCAGCCGCGTGGCTCAGGTGTTCGGAGCGCCGTGCCCAGGACACCAGTTCGATTCCCACATGGGTCAGTGAGCTGTGTTCTCTATAGCTAAGATTGTGAACTACAGCTCTTCCTGGAGCTGGGCTGCCGTGAGGGGCCGGCAGCTGGCTGGCAAGAGCTGCTGAGTTGCCATGGGCTACCATTTGCTGTCGCAGGCTACTGTGTGCTGCTATAAGTGGCCAGCAGCCATTGTGAGCTTCCGGCTGCACTCTCGCCGACCAACTGCCTCAGCCGCATTGGGGGGAGTGCAAGGCTCATAATACCAGCATGGGCCCGGGAGCTGTGTCCTATACAACTAGACTGAGAAATAACGGCTTGAACTGGGGGGGAGGGCGGGGAGGCAGAAGAAGGGGGGGGTGGAAACAAACAAAAAAGAAAAAAAAAACAACTGCTTCATTGACACATTTGGACTTTACTTCCTCCTTGTAGTTTTCACCTCCATCATGTGGAACTAACCAATCCCTGTTAACCTAGCCAGCAATCCTTTATTTGTATGGAAGAATTGCACTTTGTGGTTTTTGCCTTTATAAAACCTACCTTTCTTTGTTCTCTCAGAGAGCAGTTTGAGTTGTTACCTGAATCTGCATCTATCAGAGTGGAGTGCAGTCCTGTTGCTCAAAAACATGCCTTTTGTTCTTTATTACAGTCTGAGCCTCTTCTTTGGTTAACAACGGTAAGGGACAGAGTGCTTGTTCCCACACCCCAGCTTTTCTGTACAGTTGCCATCTGTAGTCAAGTTCCCAAACCAGGAATCACTATATGTGTCTCACTTTCGAGAAATAATAATGTATCATTTCTGTTTCTTCAACAAGTTTCAAAGGACAGTCATTTTGGGTGTTTAGGAATACGTAAACAAGACACAAGAGAGTGACTGAAAATGAGAAATAAGGAAGTAAAAGGAGGATGCTTCAACCCATCAATTGATTTGCCCATAGCGATTTTATTGACACTTTCTTATTGTTACAAAGGAAATCCATGCATATGAAGGGACACAGCATCACTTCAGATCTCAGGAAGCAGTAAGCATCTAATGGGTCTTTGGGGAAATAAGAAAAGGGAGCAATCCAAATAAAAGAAAGACCAACTTAAGAGACAAAAGAGAGGCTAAGAAATGCAACCTTTTCCTGGAATCACAGTAGATCATCATTTCATTTCTTCAGAGATCATAAGGTCTCTGGGAAAAGAGAAGTGGGAAGAACCAATTCTTCTGAACCAATTACTTGGGTCACAGAATGAATAAAATTAGAGAACCACAGACAGAAGTGAGGAAATAGCTGTGTCTAGGTTTTGGCACGTGGGCAGGGGGTGGTAATTATATCACAGGGTTTCCATTAACTGGATCACAGCTACTACATGCCAGAAACCATACTAGGCTCTTCATGGAATAATTCCTAATCATTACAACAACGTGAAAAGGTAGACATTATTATTCCAGCCTCACAGAGGAGGACAGTGAGGCTACAGGTTAAGTAGCTTGTCCTGGTTGCACAGCCAACAAATGGCAGGGTCAGGAGAAGGACCCAAGTCTGCAAAGCTCTGGAGTCAGGATGTTTTCTACATCCCTACTTCTTCATGCTACAAATTTCACAGAGGGGTTGGGTGAGGGTAACTTAGGTGTTTACAAGGTCCTATAAAAGTTAATAAATAAATAAATATATAAATAAATAAGGAGATTCAGGTCTGAGTAGAATGCCTATAAATTTCACAGGAGAATTATTGGGTCCTGCCTCCTAGAATTTCTAGGGAATGGAAAGGAGAGTGGGACTTTTATGGTGGGAGGTGATTCTGATTTGGAGACTTCTTTGAGGGAGGGAACTGGCAGTAGGAGTCAGGCCCCAGGGTGGGTCCTAGGCAGCAATCCGGTAGTTGGGGTGGACCTGGGGCCTGACGTCGCAGACCATGCCAAGAAGCTGGGCCAGGACACGTTCACGGTTTTTCTGCTGGGAGCTCTGCATGCCCTGCACCTGGCGCCTTGTAGCCTGCTCCACTTCGGTGGACAGGTTCCCCTGGGAGCCCATGGCCTGGGGTGGGGGTGGGGGGAAAAGGGGGAAGAGAGAAAGAAACAGAAACAGAGAAAGGGTCCAGGCGTGTGGAGGGAAAGATCCTGGAGCAAGGCCACCCCCATCCCACAGAAATACCTAGACACCAAAGAGGGCAACACAATCCCCTCTCATCTAAGACCCGACATTCAACTTCATCCTAAAACAGACTGTACAATCCCCACCATCTCACCACCTATGACCAGTGAACTCTGCCCTCCACCCCAAATGTCATCATCCTCCATACAGACTGTGGCAATTCTCCCACAAGCTGTACAAGTCCTTCAAAACGCCCAGATTTTCTTACATATCACAAAGCTTGAGCAATGTCATCATCCCCACTGGGATCCCCTTCTGTCCTTCACCACCTTACTTTCTTGTAGAATCACCCTGCACACACCTCACCAGATGCCCCCCCACTTGCATCCTGGGGTGCCATCCCAACCCCCCGACTCACCGCCTGCTGCTTGCTCTGGAATTCCTGCTCTCGCTCTCTGCGGTACTGCTCCACTTCCATCTGTGCCTCCTCCTTTGCCTGCTTCAGACGCCGGGCCTTCCCTGGAGGCGAAAGGACAGGGGGTGGGGGTGAACTCCCCCACAAAATGTGATAGTAGGGGTCAGTCCTTTCCAGAAAGTTATTCTGCCTTCTCTCAGCCAACCAGGTGCTAGATTCTAACATCCACCCATTTCTTCCCTCCTATTCAGCCACCCCAGGCCCTCAACCCTCTCTCCACCAGTCTTGGGTTTTCCTAAGGACTCAAATGTTTGCTGTCCACCCTCTCCCAATTTCCTTTCCAGACTCCTAAGGGAGGAAGAATGAGACTCACTCTTTCTGGCATCTGCCACCTTCTCAGCCGCCCGTTTCTCGGCTTGCAGGAGCTGCTGGATACCCTGCGATTGACTGGCCATTTCTGCCGTCACGGCAGATGCTGTTTCCGATGCTACCAAGATACCAAATGGCGCCCACCCCACCCCACCCCCCACCGCCTACTGCTCCTCCTTTTCCAGCTCGTTGCTGCAGTCTTCCACTACCCCTGGGTCTTAGTGCTCCCCTTTTCGCTCAGCCGCCTGCACCGGGTGTCTCCCCCAAACTGATCCTCCCAATCAATGATGGCTGGTGGCTGATGCTCCTCTCCCACCTCTCACTCTTGCAGTACCGAGAAGGGCCGCTTGGGGGCAGCAGAGACCAGCCCAAAGCTGCCCGCAAAAGGCAAACGGCAGAGCAGGTGCCGGGCTTTCCCAGTCGGAAGGTCTACTCTAGTAGTCGGGGCAGGGGCGAAGAGAAGAGTATTTGGGAGAGGAGACAAAGAGGGGTTGAGGATGGGATGAGAAGGTAAGGAAGTCATCAAGGCGTGGTGCGATGGGAAAAGAGTATGCTGGGCTTCTCTTAGTTCTTCCAACGTCTCTTCCCTACGTTTTTCTTTCTCCCTCTCGTTTCCATCTTTTTCTACATCTTTCCCAAGTCCAAATCTCTGCATCTATCTCACTTGCCTTGTCTACGGTTGTTTCCTTATATGTTTTCAGGCCTGCACTTTCTCTTTTTTGATTCACTGTTCTTGACATTACTGCGGGGATTTTTTTCATTTTCACTGTGATTGTTATCGTGTCTTTATCTGCCGTTCTCTCTCTCATCTTTTCGTCTCTCACTGAACCATTCCTCTCTTCCCAGTTGAGGGAGGCGGGGATAACCCTCCAAATCTCCCTCCTTTCTTCTCGTCCTTGCCTCTGCTCCTTTGCCTCGTGTATCCTCCGGTCTTCCGGTTTCAGACGGATCCTTTATCTTAAGTTCTCTACTTTTCCGGGCGGAGGCCAGACCGCGGGAGCAACCCCTCGCCCCGCCTCCTCGGAGAGTAACGACATCCGGTAACGCCCCCAGTTCATTTCCGTTCTTTACCTCCGACTCGGCGTTCGCCGTTTCCGTCAGCCTAGAGTGTCTCCGCCTTCCTGCCTTCATTCCTCCGAGCGTCCTAAGCACAGGCCTCGGATCTACTGCTCTGGGGGCATTTAGGGGGGCGGGGGGACAGGTCTGATGAGTAACCCCTCCCCCAAGGTCCCAGAGGGAGAAGCCTCTACATCTGTCTGCCGGGTACATTATATTCAATTCCTAGATCATTATTTGAAATTATCCATGACTTTTTTTAAATTCAAAGTTCTCTTGATAAAAGATTTCCCCATGGGTCTCTCTTCATCTTTATCCAAGTCCTTTATATTTAAAATAGGGCTAATGAGCTGCATAGTGGTCATTTATCCTTTTCTAAAAATTTTACATTAAAAAATTAAATCTGTGGCCCCAGCACCCCTCAAAATCTTTTCAAACCTATCATCTGGTAAGGGATGAGGGTTAGGACAGGCCTCATCTCTTGCTAAGGATGTAAGAAACGGGAACCCAAAGGAGGATCAGAGGGAATGTCAGCGATGGAGGGAGAGGAACTGGCCAAAGCGGGGGTCCTGACTGATGCTGTTTTTTCCCTTCAGCCCAAGAGTTCCATGGCCTCCACTTCCCGCCGCCAACGCCGAGAGCGTCGCTTCCGTCGTTACTTGTCTGCAGGTCGGCTGGTCCGGGCCCAGGCCCTCCTCCAGCGACACCCAGGCCTTGATGTAGATGCTGGGCAGCCCCCGCCACTGCACCGGGCCTGTGCCCGCCACAATGCCCCCGCCTTGTGCCTGCTTCTTCGGCTTGGGGCTGACCCTGCCCACCAGGACCGCCACGGGGACACGGCGCTGCACGCTGCTGCCCGCCAGGGCCCTGATGGTGAGTCTGCCTGGTGGGGAACAGGGCCATGAGCAACTGACGGGGTCTGAGATGAAGGCCAGCAGTTGAAAAATAAGCTAGTTATTTGGTCCTGGGACGTAGGGAGGTAGTTGACCAAGTTGATATGTGGCTATCGTTTGTGCCCTTACGTTACTGAGCTACCACTGTCTGAAGAGCCCAACCTTCCAAAAACAGCAACTGGTCTTCAAATTTCATATCTTTCTAGGTTAGTAGCTACTTTATCTCTTACTGGTTGTTTGCCTGTAGGGCAAAAAGTAGCATAGAGGGTAGGCTCTGGAGTTACCATAGATTGCCTAATTAAATCCCAGCTCCACATTTAATAGCTGGGTATTCCTGGGCAAGTCACCAAGCTTCCTCCAGGCGTGGTTTGCCCACATGCAAAATTAAATAATAACAACCCTTGCTATGTGTTAGGCACTTCTCACATACTAACTCATGTCATCCTCACAACAACCCTATGAGCTTATAAGTTTTGATATTAGCCCCCGTTTCCCAGGTGAGGAAACAGCACAGAGAAGGTAAGTAATTTGCCAAAGTGGCAGAGCAGGGATTATAACCCAGATAGCTTACCTAGAGCACCCATGCTCTTAGCAAGCGTGATCCTGTGTGATACATTAGAGAATTAGCAGTGCCTGTGCTCAAAGCACCCACGCTCTGATGTGTTTCAGGAACCAGCTGAAACAGCCACAGAGCACCTGGCCGTGGTAAGTGCTCAGTACAGGCTGTCCATTGTTGTTCCTGTTCCTGTATCAACAGTTCCATACTCCCTTACCCACAATTCCGAAACTCAAAAACACATTTTTTATCCGTCTGCTACCAAACTCATTTGGTGATGGAACCTAACCCGAACTAAAGTGAGGCTATCTGTGATTTGTTTTTATCCTGATGTCAGTGTTCAGACATTTCACTGCAGAAACATTCATGTGTGTGGTTACTGGGGCTGCCCAGGTCCTCCTGGGCTACCCGATACATAGTGTATGTATTTTGAGATCAGCTCTATCAAATCCCCAAACATCTGAGTCCTGAAAAACATTGGAGGGTTTCAGGTAGGGCCCTGTTGGTACTGTAGTGACAGTGGAGGCAGGTATAACCCTCCTTAGGAAAATAAAAGGTGAGACCTTTCCCCTTCTGGAGATTTCCCTTCTAGAGCGAGAACATTAGAAGAGAACCTCTAGGTTGGGATGAACAACCTTTAGTCAAGTAGATAGCTGCTATTACCATTCCCCAGCTCCGCAACTATACACA
Organism: Rhinolophus ferrumequinum; assembly: GCF_004115265.2. Lineage (NCBI taxonomy): Eukaryota > Metazoa > Chordata > Mammalia > Chiroptera > Rhinolophidae > Rhinolophus > Rhinolophus ferrumequinum. The sequence goes on from NC_046286.1 coordinate 2,059,632, forward strand.
GGAACCCAAAGCCTCCCCAAGATAGTAAAAAAATGCCCTTTTCTTTAGTTCCCCTTAGCATAAGCGAGGTAGGCTGGCACACTTGGATTTTTTTTTTTTTAACTTAAAAGCAGAGAGGAGGTTTACAAAGTGCAAGCATCTAATTCAACAACTGACATTGTAGTTAGCAAGATCAGAATACTCTGCGGCAGCCCTCAGCCCTCACCCACATTCCAGCCCTGCGCTTACCGGGCTCTGTGACACACACGTGCAGCTTACCCTCGCTGAACCTGATTTCCCTCTAAAATGGAGGTTGTGGCCAGTCAACAAGGCAAGCACTTGGTGCAGTTTGGCACTAACTAGATAAGTAGTGATATTTTTATTCTTACGTTATTCAATCAATGCTATTTCAATAACAAAAACGTCCCTCATAATATGGTTAGAGCTTCCTTCATTGTATTGAATTCTAAGAAGCATGCTAGATTGATATTATTATCTCACAGATGAGGAAAGCAGGACCTAGAAGGTTCAGGAACTTTCTGAAACCTCCCTGCTGACAGTTCATTGTCTTCCAAAGGCGGATCCGCACTCAGGTCACTCCCAAGCCCTGTGTCCTCTTAGGCCTTACTTTCTCCTGGTCTCTGGCAGCCCTGCCACCAGGTGGCCTTCTAACTCCTTGGTAGAAAGGCCCATCTCCTTCAGTTGCCAGCTGCTTCAGAAACCACTAACCCTTAAAATGCAAATATTTTCTTTGAACAGATGATCTAGGATCCCCTGAGGAGGGGGTGTTCCCCTCTGCTCCCAGGTTAGGCCTGAGGGATTTGTCAGTTCCTGCTAGGTTGGCTGGGCTGTTGGCATACCCGGTGATATGCCAGTGTGTGACCCCTCCTTTGGACTGTCGGTAACTTCTCATGGGGACTGGTCTTAGATGTCAGAGACCCCTGTGTAAAAACACTTTAGTCAGACAAGGACCATTCTCTACATACAGCGAGAATTAGTGAACACTGAGAAACGGGCTCATTTTCTCAGTTTTCGCAAAAAGAATCAAGTCCAAAGCCAGCTTGGTATTATTTTAATGTAACATTCACTGCACTTGTGCTCTGTGCCAGCACAGTACCAGACACGCACCATTCATTACCCACTTTGATCTGCACGGGAGACGTAGGCTGTGGCCCCGTTTTCCAGGTGACTGAGCCATCCGGTCTGTGTTCCATTTGCGTTTCCAACCTTACCTCCCATGACACACCCACAGATCTGCGGCTCCAGCTACGTACTCTGTCTTCAGTGACCCCAAGTGTGTTTGTCACAAGCCTGCCTGTCCCTTGACTGTTGCCTTCCCTTCTGCCTGATTTCCACTTTGCGAAGTTACCATCCCTTCCCAGCCCAACTAAGCCCCACCTCCTCCGGAAGCCTTCTCTGACCACCTGCCCACTGTTACCTTTTCTTCTCTGCACCTGCCTCAGTCAGTTGTCACTCAATAGAAGCTGATATTGGCATTTTTAAGAAGTGTTGTAACAGTTAGTGTGAACATCCCTTAAAGGCAGAAATCATCTCGTTATGGGGAGGGGAAGAGCAGTGCTTCCATCACTAAGACAAAGTACATGTTTACTCCACAAAATGTTTTTTCATATTTATTTTTCCCAATATAGAAGTACAACATATACCTATTAAAGAACGTTGGGAAAAGTTGATCTATACTGTTAAATTGATCATAAGATTGGCATTTCAAATCACTGAAGGGAGGTGAACTATTTAATATGGGAACATTTGGTTCACCCGAGAAAAATAGAGTCCTCCCTCACACCCGACTTAAAAGTAAATTACAGCAGATTAAATACCTAAATATGACAGGAAGGGTGCATACCAAATCCATGAGAGGGCTTCCCCTAGGGGGAATAAAACTTGGAAGGCAGTATCAAAGAAATCTTTGGCTTATCTATTATGGCTTTATTTCTTTAAAATAAAATGATGTAAAAATTACAATATATTAACTTACACTGTGGTAGGAATAGGGGTGCTCATTGTACTTTACTTTGTACTTTTTTGAATTTTTTAGATTTCTAAAAATAAAAATACAGCAGAAAAAACACAAGGGAATATTTTTATAATCTTGGAGTGGTGACAAGCCTTCCTAAAAATGAAATGAAGTCAAAGCTATAAAAGCTACTGATACAGATTTAACTACATAAAAAAAATTTTAAATGGGAGAAAATATTTACAATAAATATAAAAGACACAAAGAGTTGATATCTATGTTATATGAAGAACTTTCATATCTACATATATTAATATAATTTTCGGGGGGAAAGTAGACAAAGAACATGAACGAGTTATTCCCATGAAACATAAAGAGCCAACAAGCATATGAAGAAAAAAATTTCATAATTAAAATCGTTTTATTAATCTATCAGATGGGCAAAATTAAAAGGTTGGTGAGACTCAATTTTGGTAAAGGATGACACAGGCACTCGTATTCTTGGAAGGGGTGCATGTTGGCACAAACTTGAGAGCAGTTTGGCAAATCGCATATGTTCTTTGACTCAGAAATTCCACTTCTAAGAATCTACCCCACAGAAACACTGTAGAGTCCAAAAGACATATGTGTGAAGCTGAACATTTTTGGAAACAAAGTCTGTTGATTGAGGGTAGGGAGATTTGTTTGTTTCATACACACAGTGGAACACTACACAGTCATAAAAAAGCATGAGGTAGACTGTGTACTCCTGTGGAAAAATATAAATGAGATGTTAAGGGAAAAAAGCAAGTTGCCACACAATACGTATAGTATGATCACATATCAATGAAAAAAAATTATCTCGTATGCATTTACCAAAACAGGACTGGAAGGGACCAGAGCAAACTGTTAACAGTGATTAAATGTATTCTCATTCTTTCAAAAGAAAGGAAAATTTCATGTTAGTTTTATCCCTTTCGCATTAAAATATCAAATAAGATTAGGGGAAAGCCACCCATAATCCAAACACCCAGAGGCTAGAATTTTACTCATTTTCTTCCAGTCTGTTTTTTTCAGCCATAGGATTTGGTCTCTTTTTTTACATAGTTCAGATCCCATGTACAGTTTTGTAGTAAGCTTTTTATACACACAAGCATTTTTATTGTCTATTTATTCCGAGTTATATTTTACTTATGTTTTATAGTGCAAGGCCTTACTCCTTAAAACCTATGAACTTGAAAACTTCCCGTGTAAGCCTGAGTACCCACTCACCCTCACACCTGCCATGAACCCTGGTAGAGAGTAAGCAGTTGAAAGACAGGACCAAGTTACTTGCTGGGTGGGACAAGTTGGGAGAGCTTGTGCCAGGTCACATGGTACTAAAGAGAAGTGTCCCCTCCCTTCGTCCTGATGTGATTGGGTTGGGTGGCACTCAGGTGTGCCAGGAGATGGGTGGGGGGCAGTGGGCCTTGGCCAGACAAGGGTGGGCCCATTCTGTCTTCCTGCCTTCCTGGCAATGACAGGATAATCCTTCCCCTGCCCCATCCTTTTGCCCTATAGCTAGTACTTTCTGGTACCACGATAAAGATTTAAGGACTGCCGGCCCAGCCCATTTCCTCCTACCCTGGGGGAGAAAGTAGGTCTACAGGAAGAGAGGGTGCCTTGGCGGGTGGGCGTGGCCAGGAGGAAGGTGGTGGGTTGGCCTCCAAGTGAGCAGCATGGCACTCAGCTGACAATGCAGCAGATGTAGTGAGGTCAGGGCAGGAAGAGGGGAGCTCAGCAACGTCAGGCCCTCTTCTGTTTCCCCAGCCTCTTGTCCGACAGCCCCTGGGTGGGACCCTCTGGCTCAGCCCCTCTCTCCCCCTAGGTCAGCCAACCCCTGGGTGGGACCCTCTGGCTCAGCCCCTCTCCCCCCAGGTCAGCAGTTATTTGGAAAGTCCTTATTCCACTACGGGGAGTATTCCTGTGGTTCAAACTCATTGGTGGTCTGGAGCCTCTATCTCCCCACCCACACCCAGCATGCCCTGGGTAAGGCCAGCTGAGGGAAATTCCCCCTGAAAATATTTATTTTATGCAATTTATTGAAAAGTGATATAAAAAGATTCCTATTATATGTTTGTATATTTATAATGGTGCAGAGTAGAATGTTCAGATATTTTACCAGTCTGAAGTATGGTTTTGGGTGAGAAATACAATAAGCGGTACAAAGTAACAATAATTTTAAGCCAAAAATGGGATACATTGTCAAGAGCTTTTTGCCGTTGCCCTGGGTGGCTGGAGGCAGGCTGGAAAATGTCATTTGACATAGTAGAAGTCCCAGGACACTGAAACAGTTTGTAGGGACACAGGTCAGAACATTTTAAAGTACCACCCTTACCGTGCATGTGGTAAACTATCAGTACTTGTCAGTGACAGTGGTTTCTTAACACCCAGGAGGCATCCACTGGGCAGCCCTTTCATTGCTCTAAGGCCAAGGGAGGGAGTGACCAGCAGGATCCAAGGTGGCTCCCCGCCGAGGGCTGGGAGCCCCGGCTAACTCCTGCTCACTGCTCTCCCACCTGCAGCCTACACGGACTTCTTCCTGCCACTGCTGAGTCGCTGTCCGTCTGCCATGGGAATCAAGAATAAGGATGGGGAGACCCCGGGGCAAATTCTGGGCTGGGGACCCCCCTGGGATTCTGCTGATGAGGAGGAAGAAGATGAGACCTCCAGGGAGCGCGAATGGAGGCAGAAGCTGCAGGGAGAGCTGGAAGACGAGTGGCAGGAGGTCATGGGCAGGTTTGCAGGTGAGAAAACCATTCCCATCCACAGCTGCCCTCCCTGTAGGCTGCTTTCCCACACCCACCACACAAATGCTGCCACCGCTTCTCTTGCCCGGTCACCTCCTCGCGGCCTCTCCCCGACCACCCTGTCCTGCCCTCCCAAACAGACGACGCTTCCCAAGAGGCCCAGGAACCCGAGTCCTTCGCAGCCTGGTCAGATCGCCTGGCCCGGGAACATGCCCAGAAGCGCCAGCGGCAGCAGCATGGAGCAGGGGGAGCCTGCCGACCCCCACAGGCTGAGGGCTCCAGTCACAGCTGGCGGCAGCAGGAGGAGGAGCAGCGCCTCTTTCGAGAGCGAGCCAGGGCCAAGGAGGAGGAACTGCGTGAGAGCCGAGCCAGGAGGGAGCAGGAGGCTTCCTCGGACCCAGGGCTGGAGCCCAGGGCTGGGCCCAGGGCAGAGCCCCCCAGAGGAGCAGCCAGGGGCAGCCTCTGGCGCTTTGGCGATGTGCCCTGGCCCTGCCCTGGGGGAGGGGACCCGGAGGCCATGGCTGCAGCCCTGGTGGCGAGGGGCCCCCCCTTGGAGGAGCAGGGGGCTCTGAGGAGGTACTTGAGAGTCCAGCAGGTTCGCTGGCATCCTGACCGTTTCCTACAGCGCTTCCGAAGCCAGATTGAGACCTGGGAGCTGGGCCGCGTTATGGGAGCTGTGACAGCCCTTTCACAGGCCCTGAATCGCCATGCGGAGGCCCTCAAGTGACTTCAGGGACAGGGTGAGAAAGGCGGGGAATGCAGCCTTGGGGCAGGGCAGTAGGAAGGGCAGGGTCCAAATGGGGAAGAAGAAGAGAATGACAAGGGGACCCGCTGCCCTGCAGAGGATATGTGGTGGGAGTGAAACTTGTGATGAGCGGGGTGGCGAGGGAAGGACCAGCCACCACCACTGCTCCTTCCTAGTAAGACCTGCCACTTCCTAATAAGACCTGGTTCCTCAGCTCCTAGCGTCTCCTCTGCCTTTTTCCATTGCTGTGGTTTTCATCACCCATGACATCTCCTTTCCCGCCCCGCCTGCCAGAACCCACAGCTCCTACACACCTGTGACACGCACGCACACACTGCCATGTGCCCTCAGCAGCCCCCGCTTGCCACGAAGGCCCAGTTTGCCCTCTAGTCTCTCTCTACTCCCTATGCTGGGCTCCCCTCCATTCTGCAATCTGTGGCTGGAGAGAGAAATGTGAACAGAGGCAAAAAAGGGAACAAAACCAGTTTCCCTCCCCGCCCCGCTCCCCTGTCAGAACCACATCCTCCTCCCCACTTAACACCCCCTTCCCCCAACACAGGGCTTTCCCTTTGCTGAGTCACTGAATGATCTGAGTTGGGGGCAGCTGGAGCTGGGGGGGCCACAGGAGGTTGTGGGAGGTCAGGGGTGGAAGCAGAATGGATGCAGCAAAAGCCCTGTGAGGGAGTAGAATCTCGGTTGCTAAAATTAGGAGCAGGGGAAGTAGGTGGAAAGGGCCAAATTATGTAACCTGGGTTGTCTGTTCTTGGGCAACCAGGGATCCACACCCCAGGCCATCACTCCCCTCTAGCTTCTCAGTCCTATCTCTCCTCCAGGGCCCTGAGGCATAGAGCAAAGAAATAAAATGGAGTCACTATAGTTGAGCAGCTAAATGACTAAAATCAAGTAGGTTGAGGTATGAAGACACAATTCTATTGTTGGTTTAACTAGCTTGGGAACATAAACTTTGAATCTTCCAGTCCTGTGTCAATGCCTGGGCGTACATCAGCCCTCCAGATAACCCTGATTACCCTCGAAGGACTCCATATACGTTCACCTGACGTCCATTAACCAGACCACTGGGTAAAACCAGACCAGGTGCTCATCTTCCAGACCACCTGGCATCTGTCATCCAGACTGCCCGGCATCTGACTGATACTGTCCTGGACCAATCCGGAGGCTAAGGACGCAGGACTGATTATTCTCAAGAATGCACTTTTTACTATAAGAACTCTTAACCTTTCTTTGGAACACTTTGGGTTTTTGCCTAGTGTGATTTCCGTTGGCAAACCCTAAAACCCTTGAATAAATCTTTATCATTTGTTTCTAACCAAAGCCTCTAGACTCTTTTCCAGTTCATTCCACAGCCCCAATTCTGAGCTCCCTCCATCCAGCACTGCCCCCATCCCAAATCTGTGTTTTGTCTCCAGGCAGACAGGCCTGGCCTTCCAGGTAAACATCTCCTTTTCCTTAGTGGTGGAGGGAGAGGTCTGGGGTTCCCACTGAGGATGGAAGGGTGCCACCCCACTATTCATACTCAGTGCTCACACTCCAGCACCACGGACTGGGACAGGAAGTAGTGGACAGTAGCAAACCCCACTGCCGTCCCCCAAGGCACAACAGGGAACTTGCAGAAAAGAAAGGGCAGGACTGAAAGTATAGGCAAGAGGTGGCATGTGCAGTCTGCACACGTATACATCAAAGAAAGTCACGAATCAGAAGCTTATTTTTCAGGTGTGGAGCCCCGGTCTACACAGGAGAACCCCAGGAATGGAGGTGGAGGGCATTGGAGAACGGGGTGGGGGGCAGCCTCTGGGAGCACAGGAACATGAGGTGAGCATGAGCCCCTCAGAGAAGACAGAAAGCTGAGGCCCGAGGCCTCCAAGGACCAGCCCTATGTTCGGGGGGCAGGAGGAAGAAGGGCTGGTGAGAAAGATCCTGTGAGAGGAAGCTGCTGTGATTCAGAGAAAAGGCTGAGCTCTGAACAACTCAGGCGTCCGGTTCCTCTAACAAGCCAGAGATTTCGGAAGTGGCATGCAAAGGGCTCAGGTTTGGAGTGCGAGAGAGTTGGGGTTATGATCCCTAAGCTGGGGGTTGACAGGTCAGCAGCAGAAAACTTGGGTGTCCAAGTTTGCTCCTCCAGCCAGGAGATTTTTCTGATTTTTAAGCACATCACTTCCCCTTTGCAAGAGTTTCATAAAGCCAAAGCAAAATAAGCCGTGATACCTGGCCCCCCAGACCTCCCTCTTTTCAACGTCCCTCCCTGGTGTCTGGCCCCCAGCCCTGTTGGGGGTTCCCCTGAGATGAGGGCTGTTCACTTTCTCTGACCACACGGTTTCCGCTTCTGTGTCTCTTGTTTCCTAGGCTGATAAAAATACTGAGCCCTAGAGGCCCCAGCTTCCTCTGACCCCCTGGGGCTAGGCAGCAGGCATCCTGTCCACCACAGTGGGGGCAGGGAGGGGGCCCAGGGATCCCCAAGGGGTGACTCAGTGCCTACCATGAAACACTGGGGAGGTAGTAGGTGCATATCTGCTCTCTAGAGCTGGAGCGAGGAATCCGTTCTCAGCGACACATGGTTGGGAAGGAGACTGGTGAGATGGAGGAGGGTCAATGTAGGGATTAGAGTCCGGGCGGGACTGGGTTAAGTTAGGAAAAGGACCCTGAGGGACTCTATTCAGTGCAGTTCAACCAAACATCAAGTAGCCCAAAGATAAATTCAAACTTTGCTTCAAGTTTCCAGTCCCGTAGGAGAGGCAGGCCCATTCCCACGTAACCATGCTGAGTGAAGGTTAGAGCGGCGCTGCGGGTACCCAAGAGGAGAGATGGGTTCCACATGTAGGCACCAGGGCCTCTGCGGGGGGCGGGGCGGGCATCGGAGCTCGCTGACCAATGGGCAGGATTTCTGTGAGCAGAGATGGATGGAGGGCTCCGCGCGGGTAACTGAAATGGCTTGAGCAGAGGCGGGGAGTGTCCCAAGGTGGATGAAGCAGGTGTAAGTGAAGCAGGTCTGTTGATGGACCATGGAATGCAAAGGTAATGTCACCCGTGTGCAGTGGCAGTGTGACGACTGTGAAGAGTGAGAACAGGAGAACACCGCAGAAGTACAGACACAGAACGAGGAAGAAAACTGTTTTGAACACCTACTATGTGTTCACCATGTCAAGCTCCTTTCCTAACATCAGCAACCCTGCCAACAACTGTCCAAAAGGTGGGGGGTGGGACTCCATTGTACAGATGAGGAAACCGAGGGTCATAAACTTCCTGTACCTTCCTTAAGGCCACACAGCTAGCCAGTAATGGAATCAGCATTAAGCTCTTAGTCCAAAACTTGTGTACTTTCTACTTAGTGCCCAACAACTCCAAATGGCATTAAAACAGGGAACCGATTTTATGAACTCTGAGAGGGTAAGTCAGGACACGACGACTGATCGGGGGTGGGAGGAGGGAAGAGGAGTGCTGGGGACTGCAAGTTTTGAGCCGAGGGGATTGGGAAGATAATGATGCCTAAAACCAAGGGGGTGCATGGCTGCGGGGACTTTCAATTTCAGACTTTCAATCAATAAACTTTAATTCAGCAGCTGATAGGAACAGTGTGCCCTGCTAGACAACGAGTAGAAATAAAGTCACTGTCCTCAGCACTTGCAGTCCAATCAGACAATTTACAAGTATACATTTAACAACTACACCTGCTTAGGGGAGTAAAGTGCCCAGAGAAGGCCTGTGGAGTTAGAGGTGCTAGCACACCACTCAGGTGGAGATTTCCAGCTAGCAGGTGTGGAGGTCGAGAGGAAAGTTTGGGCTGGAGAGAGAGATTTGGGTATCACTCCTCTCCCAATGGAGGATAAGCCTCTGAGTAGACAGGATTCCCAAAAGACAGGGTGACCAGAGGGGCCCTGAGGATGATCAAAGGAAGAGGAACCAAAAAAGGAGAGAGGTCGGTGGACAGTGACAGAAGTAGGGCGGGGGGGGGGGGGTGCGTGCCAAGCAGAGCCTGGGCAGCCATGATGATGCTTCAAAGGCGTCTAGTAGGTGAGGGTGGAAAAGATCCTTTGGGTTCAGTAACTAGATGATTACAAATTTCAAGAAAACAGTTTCCACTTACGAGAGGGGCAGAAATCACTCTACATAGGTTGAGGAATGAGTGGGAGGTGAGGAAAGAGAGATAGTGGGTACAAAGTCACAGAATGGTGAATACGGAAGATAACTAAGAATTGTCTCTAGTTCAACCCACGAATTTGACAGACGAGGAAAATTTTACCAGTTCCCAAAAAAAGTAGTTAAGGGGGTTAGTCTCTTGAAACATGACACAGGAGAGGAAGATGAGAGATGGAATGGACATTTGAGGGAGAAAGAGTCCAGAGAAGGATTTTTTATTTTCAAGAAAAAAACTTGAATATGTAAAGTGTGCATGAAGAGAGAAAGATACTGAAAACACAGGAACGAGGGAAAAGAATATAGTAAAGACAGTGGAAGTGGAATAGAGTACAAAGGATCAGCCTTGGAGAGAAGGGAGAGTACTTCTCTGAATCAAGAAGAAAGAATAGAGCAAACATAAAGTGAATGGAAAAGAAGGAATTAAGGAGCTCTACCTTAGATGGGCTTAAGCTCAGAAAAATAGATGCCAACATCATCAAAGGAGAGTGAAGAGGTGGAGTGGAAAGTCCTGGAAACTTAGCACATCACCTGCAGGACGACAGGGAATCGACGAGAAGGACTAAGAAACACTGAGGGCTGTCAGGGTAGCTGCTCAGGATTAGCAGCAGGCCTCTGATGGTGACATGATCCTGCAATGCCTGGCAGCCTGGAAGAAAGACTCAAGGAGACCACTGAGTTTACCCAAATCAAATTGTTCAAGGTCATGGTAGAACATCAGGTAGGTAAGTGATTCTGAAGTTGAAGCACTGAGAGGCCAGAGTGTGAGACTCATCTGTGTGGTTTGAAGTCTCTGAAGATGGTGGTGGGGGATGAGATATGGAGAAAAACTGAGCTAGATAGTCAAGTTGTTAAGACTGTGATGGAGATGTTGGTGGAGAAGATTGTGTTGTGTAGACAGAAAGAGCACGGCAAACGCAAAAGGCATGGGATTCAAGAGAGGAGAAGGAGGTCATGATGGTGCAGGGGGAGGGGGAAGAGTGGCCTCTCCTATGCCCCCTGCCCAGTGATGGGGCAGAAGCAAGCTTCACCAAAGAGGGAAGGAGCATCGTAAGGAGAAATCCAGCTTCCAAGTGCCAGAGGAAGATGCTGCTAAAATTGAAACAAATGATTCGAATATAAGAGGAGTTTCACTAATCCTGGGAGGCTTAATCCCAGTGAGAGTTCAGGAGAAGACAAAGTCTTTTTGAGGGTTTTGCTTCTGGAATTTACAATGGAAGACACAGTGTTTATTATGAGAAACATAAACCCCTGACAGGGATCTTAGGGGGGTGCACAAGATGAGGTATCTCTTCCAGTTCCGTGGCTGCAAACACCTACTTCTTGCTGACAGCTCCTAATGTTGTCTTTAGCTCTGAACTTGCCTCTGAAATCCAGACTCATATATCCAGCTACCAAGTGACATCTCCACTTGGATGTCTGTCCAATGGATTAAGACTTAACATATCCAAAATTGAACTTCTGGTTCTCCGACCCCTTAAAATTCTCTATCTCTCCCAGTCTCCCCATCTTCCACCCCTACCCCCCATCCGTCGAATCCATCATCTTGTCCTGTCAATTCTACCCTTGAAATATATCCCAAATTTGTTTACTTTTCTCCATCTTCATGGCTGCCACCATCTTCTCTCCAGGATTATGGCAACTGCCTCCTAACTGGTGTCCCTGCTCTCAGTTTTGCCTCCTACACTCCAGTCTAAACACAGGAGCCATAATAATCTTTCAAAAACATATTAATAAATCCAATCACCTCCACCTCACACCTCTCTCTCTCTCTCTCTCTCTCTCTCTCTCTCTCTCTCTCTCTCTCTCTCTCATACACACACACACACACACACACACACACACACACACACACACACACTGACACCCTCCAGAGATTCCCATGGTTGAATAAAACCCAGATGCTTTGCCCTACACGGGGCCTGGCCCTGCTCTCCTCTCTGACCTCACATCCCACCCCGCTCCACCTCGTTCTCTCCTCCAGCCTCCTGCTCCCTTCTGCTCCTCGACAGCCCTAGCGGGTGGCTACCTTCTGGCCCACACAGTAGCTGTTCCCTTCGCCTAGAATGCTTCTCCTCCTAACCTTCACCTGGTCACTTCTCATGTGAGTCTCAGCGTCATTACCACTTACTCAGAGAGGACTTTCCTGACCTCCGGGTCTAAAGCAGTCCCTGCCACTCTTATCACAGGTCCTGTCTTTCTTCCTCACAGCGCTGCTTACTGACTTCTCAGGGTGTCGCTATCCGCCTCGCCTCACTAGGATGTACGCTCCGTGAGCGTCTGACATGTGTGCCACCATATCCCTCCAGCCAGACACTTACTAAATGGAGGGTTTGGTGAATAACCGGGTAAAACAGGCTAAAGCTCAACTTTGGTTTGTGGCTCACATTGGACTCACATTTAGAGTCAGGTTTAACGCCAGGGTTAGGAATGGCGATCTGTTGGTTTCAAAATTAGTTCTAGAGACAGGGTTGGGTTACTTTAGAGGGTAAGTTTGTTTTGTAGTTCATTTATTGGGATGTGTTTCGATTTGCTGTTGGAGTTGAGTTTGAGTTGTGATTTGGGTTGAGGTTAAATTTTGCTTAGGGTCAAAGTTGGTATTAAATCCCAATTTTGGTTTTGAGGCTAAGTTTGGCTTTGAAGCTAATGTCATTTCAGCCTCATCAGAGGCCTCAGAGATTTCACTAGTTTCTCCACAGAGACCACTGTGGAGACTGTATTTCCCTGAGTTTGGGGCACAAGACTCCAGTCAGCACCACTCCCACTCAGGGAAAGCCCCAAACCAACTGCTGGCCACCCCAAGAAAGAAACCGAATTTCACACAACCTCCGAAACTGAGATTGAAACCAAGATTGGCCCCTCTCAAGGAGCACCCTTCAGCACCTCACACACCCATGACATCGAGCCTCAGCCTAGTTCTTGCCCTTCCTTCCTCTCTGTATCTCATGTCTCCCCATCACTCCTTCTCACCTTCCCCTTTTTGTCCCTCAACACCCCAGTCTTTCTCTCTGACCTCAGCTTCTCCCTTTCTCTGTTTCTCACTGTTAATTGCAACTCCTTTTAATATTTTTATATAGCTAAGGTCTCTGTCCATCAGCTCCTACTATTAGAGAGGCAGAAAGAGACAACAGGAAGAAAAAAGGACCCCCAGAGAAAGAGGGACACGGAGAAAAGGAAAGGAGCAGGGACCGAGAGGGAAACCAACAATGACACAAGAGACAGTGAGGTTAAAAGAATAAGAAGCCAAGATACAGACCAAGATATTGAAAAGTGGCATTTATGACTACTCCTTTTCCTTCATCACATCTGATCAACCACCAACACCTGTATATTTTGTCTAGAAATTCTCTCCTCCCTTCCATTCTCTTGCTCCTGCCTCAGTATAAATGTAGGCTCTTGTCACCTACTTGCTAGGTTATTGCAAAACCCTCCTAACTGGTCTCCACACTTGTGGTTTCCCCTCCAGCCCTCCCACTCCCATACTCCAACCCACTCTTCTTGTAGCTGCCAGACTCATTTTTCTAATATACCAATCTGGGTAGAGCCCTCTCTCACTTAAAAAACCTGGCAGCTCTCTATTATAATTAGAAAGAAATACAAACTTCTGTTCTTGGTTTCAAACCTCCAGAATGTGTTCTCAGCGTACCTCCAAGCCTCATCTCTTTTCCTTCGATTTGCACCCAATTGCACATCTCAGCACACTTCATACTATCTTTTACTTTCAGTCTTTGCACATACTGTTCCCTCCGTCTGGGATACTCCTCCCCATCTTTGCCTCAGTACTTAATGCCTGTATCACCTCTCCCCCAAGTCCAGTGGCTTTTCTCTGGGCTGCCATAAGACCACTGCCATGGAACTTATCACTCTTTATTGTAATTATCTGATAACTTTCCTGCCTCCCACACTGGTCTTTGAGGTCAGGAGACTGTCTTTCACATCTGTATCCTGAAAGCCTTGTGCAAGGTATCAACAAATGTTTGTGGAATAGACAGAAAGCTGAAGAGATGGAATGAGAATGAAAATAAGTAAGAAATAAGACCGGTAAGGCATGGGTGACAAAGTGGCAGGGCTTCAAGTAGGGGAGGAAAACAGGAGAAACAGCCCTTACACATCCTGAATGCTCCTTAGGAGCCACAGGACGCCAAGGCCCCCAGGGACTTTGGGCCAGAGGAGAGCAGCAATGTGCCTAATGCCACAGAGGGAGGGATTCAGCCTCCACCACCATCATCAGCGTCAGCTCCAAAACCCTCCAGATGAGAGCGTAACATTAGTAAGAGTAATCATTGTTTTCTCAATCTCATGTTACACAAATAAAATCATCTTTAGAAACCTTTCTTTTTTTTAAACCTGCAACTTACAAGCTAAGTAAAAACTGGCTCATGTTCAAGAATGTGCATATCAAACCAGAAACAAACCAAATGCTCATCAACAGAAGAACAGATAAATAGAGCATATTCACACAATAGAATATTACATCACCATGAAAAAAAACCACTACGGATAACACGCAGCCGTCCCGATGGCGCTCAAACACAACGCTGCGTGAAAGAAGGCAAACGCAAGTGAGCACATTCTGTGTGATTCCATTTATCTGAAGTTCAAAAGCAGTAAGAACTGATCTCTGGTGATAGAGGTCAGAAAGTGGTTGGTTATCTTTGGAGGCTATCAGCTGGGAGGGGGCATGACAGAACCTTCTGGAGACCTGAAAAATATGCTGAGCTGGGTGTTGGCTACATGGCTATAAACAGATGGACAAGTTCATCAGGCTGTCCTCTTAGATGTGCAGCTCACTGCCTCTAAGTCACACATCAAATAACGAGGGGGTCCTTAATTGTTTTAAAACAGTGTATTGACTCCACAAATGGAGCTTCAAGTCAAGTGGCTTAGCTACCACTTCCTTGATCCTGGAATGTGTTTGGGGTTCTGTAAATCTGATCTGCGGGGGCCACTGAAGGTCAGGATGAGGAGGAGGGCATCCTTCAGGAGTGAGATGCAGCCTTATCACACATGAGAGCACGGCATCATCTCTGGGTGGGGGGACCCTAACACTCACCTTCCAAACCAGGACACTTTTAGGGGGGGCCCTGGGAATATTTTCACCAGGACAACACGCATAAACCATGATGTCCCAGGCAAGGGGATATACAATGAAACTTCTTGATCTGAAACCTACCAGACAACCTGGAAAGCATACATACTGGGACAAGTGTGACTCGAGCCAGTTTGGACAGGACTGGGGTTACGAGGAGGAAACAGGCACAGAAAGAACCCTGTAATCAGCCAAGGGTGCCGAGGTATTATATATAATCGCTCTTCAGGGAACCAAGTCTCTAGCCCACACCCCAGCTGCTGGCCCCCATCCCGTCTCCCCCGAATTCACTGTCCCTTCCCTGGAACTCCTAAGGCTAACCCCACTCCCTAGCCCTCCCAGCCCACAATTCCTCTGACCCCACACCTTTTCCCAGAACTCAGTCGTCTGAGCCCCCAGCCTGCGGTTCTCTCCTAGGCCTCAGCCTTTCCTGCCTTCGGCTGAAACAGCAGCATCTTCTAAGCCCTGGGGGCTTCCCCGGGCCCCAGCCCCGGCCTAGAACCCGCCTGCTGCCTGCCACGCTGCCACTGCCGCTTCCTCTATAAAGGGACCCAAGCGTCCGGGGCCAGGGGCCCCACACAGCAGGTGAGACTCCAGCCCCGTCTCTTTGGGCTGCCCCGGTGGTGGACTCTCTCCCCGGTCTTCAGCCCCTGGGCCTGTGCTCGGCCCCTCCTACACCTTCTGCCTGGGCCTGGGCCTTGGTGGGTTTGGTTTTGGTTTGTTCCCTTCTCTCCGCCTCTCCACCTGTCAGTCTCTTTCTCTCTGTCTCTGTCACACGTTCTCTGCCCTGATACCTCTCTGTTCCCTTCCCGTTTCTGTTTGTCTGTCTGTCTCCCCCTGCTCACCTCGGGATTTCCCTGACTGCATCTTGTCCCCTTCTCTGTCTGTCACCATGTCTCGTGGTGGCTGTCTCCTCAGGCAGGGGGCCTGTCTTCCGCAGCGTGCCCCGCCCCGACCCGCTCACCGGCTCTCTCCCTGCAGGTTCTCCCCATGACACCACCTGGACGTCTCTATCTCCTGAGGGTGTGTGGCACCCCCCTCCTCCTCCTCCTTCTGGGGCTGCTGCTGGCCCTGCCGCCTGAGGCCCAGGTGAGGCAGCAGGAAAATGAGGGGTGCAGGATGGCCCAGCCAAACCTTGGGCCCTAGAGGCCACTCTCAACTCTGTTCTCCCCTAGGGGCTCCCTGGTATTGGCTTCTCACCCTCAGCTGCCCGGATTGCCCATCAGCACCCCCAGAAGCACTTCGCACAGGGCACCCTCAAACCTGCCGCTCACCTTGTTGGTAAACATCCGCCCGCCCTCCCAGACACGTAGCCTCCAGCCCTCCTACCGCTTCCCTTCAGGGACCCAAGTGTCTACCTACTCCATCTCTCCCACCACTTTCCCCACCCTCCAAAACAGAGGCTCCCACTCCCTCCTGCCCTCCCAACCATCTCCCAGGAACGCAGTCTAGCACCTGCTGTTCAAACCTCTTGTCCCCAGGCGCTTGACCAACCCCCCCAACCCAATGGCTCTTCCTAGGAGACCCCGGCTCCCAGAACTCGCTGCGCTGGAGAGCAAACACGGATCGTGCCTTCCTCCGCCATGGCTTCTCTTTGAGCAACAATTCCCTCCTGGTCCCCACCAGTGGCCTCTACTTCGTCTACTCCCAGGTGGTCTTCTCCGGGGAAGGCTGCTTCCCCAAGGCCACCCCCAACCCTCTCTACCTGGCCCATGAGGTCCAGCTCTTCTCCTCCCAGTACCCCTTCCACGTGTCTCTCCTCAGCGCTCAGAAGTCCGTGTGCCCAGGGCCTCAGGGACCGTGGGTGCACTCGGTGTACCAAGGAGCTGTGTTCCTGCTCAGCCAGGGAGACCAGCTCTCCACTCACACAGATGGCATTTACCATCTGCTCCTCAGTCCCACTAGTGTCTTCTTTGGAGCCTTTGCTCTGTAGAAAATCCAGAAAGCAAAAATTGGTTTCAAGGCCTTCTCCCCATTTTGCCTCCATCTTGACCATTTCAAGGGTCACCACACCGTTCCTTTGACCATTCCAACAGTCTCAAGTCTCCCCACTCACATCGCCTGGAGCTTCCAAAGAAGGATCCCAGGCAACCCAGGAGACCCACCTCCTGAACCGCCCAAATGCTCAGCTGAGGACTTCAGGCTGCCTGAAGATGCCCACCCAGAGTTCTTCCTCTGTGCTGCCAGTCCAGGGGGCCTAGCCCTGGACATGCAGAGGGAGCAGACCTGTGGAGAGTTTGGGTGGATGGCTTGAGGCAGGGAAGGGGATTATTTATGAAGGAAAAATTAAATTATTTATTTATGGAGAATGGAGAGAAGAGAATAATAGAGGAACATCAGAAAAGAGAGATAATGTGCCCAAGAGATGAAGATGAGAGGGCATTGGCACAGAGATGACCTATCGAGAAAGAAAACTAGTGGGTCTGAGGGACCGAGGGGCTCTAGAAGGAAGTGAAAGTCTCCGAAGAACGAGCCACTGCTTGACTAGACACCCCACGAGGCAATGTCTGCACCCTCGATGAAGCCCAATAAACCATTTTTCTCTGAAATGCTGTCTGCCTATGTCTGTCTGTCTGGGAGGGGAGAATTTCCCAGGTCTCTCTAAGAAATGGAGGGAGGACAGAGGCCTCAGAGCTGCAGGAACTATGGGTGTATAAGGGAATAAAGGGCCTAAGGAGCTCCGGGTGGGAGATGTAGCAGACTCACAGGGAAGAGGCAACCAGACCCCTCAGGGAACCAAAGGATAAACTGAGTAGACAAAGGAAAAACACGGTCCAAGCCTTGGAGGGGCGGAGGTCAGGGGACCCCTGGCAGATATGGCCACATGTAGAGGCTCTGAGGAATGGGGGTTACAGGAGGCCTCTGGAGACAGGTGACCACAGCAAAGGGTCCTCAGGACTATGAGGAGAGAGCACAGGGTCCCCTGGAAGGCCTGGCAGTGCAAGGGGGAAATGTGGGGTACATCTGAGGGGGCACAGCTACGCAAAGGGGCTCTGAGGGCTGGGGCTATCTCCAGGAATCAAAGGGGGGGCAGTTCTTTGGGGATGCATGGCCATATGTGGGGGCTCTGAGGGGTGGGAGCCTCCTACAAAAATCAGGGCCTCGGGTTCCTTTGGAAGCCAAGACTGAAACCAGCACTGAGTCCCTTGTCAAAATGAAAGGAGAAGGCCGGCCCTGGTGGGGTTTGTGAATTCCCAGGGTTGCTTTCACTCCCTCTGGGGCTGTCCCAGGCTTGTCCCTGCTACTCCTCCCTCAAGTCCTTCCAGAGGCCCCATCCACGCACCCAGGCCCAGGCTCCCCTGCCCCCAGTGCTCTCTCCCCCCACCTCCAGGGACCCAAACACATGTCTCAGGACCCAGTACAGCTTCACCCAATTTTCTCCCCATGGTGGACTCAGCTTTCTGAAGCCCCTCCCACTTCTAGTTCTGCCCCTGTGTGAGTCCTGTCTGGAAATCAGAGGGAAACAGGCCACAGACCTGGTCCTCAAAAGGAATGGAGACAATGGGAATTGGGGGGCAGAGGGGAACTGGGGTCCAGCCTTTAGGGTCCTACATTCACAGCAGTAACTGGCCCAGGAAGCCCCCTAAGAATCCAAGTGGGGCGGTTAGGAAGTATCCTTGATGCCTGGGTGTCCCCAACTTTCCAAACTCCCGCCCTCACGATGGAGAAGAAACCGAGACAGAAGGTATAGGGCTCACTACCGCTTCCTCCAGATGAGCTCATGGGTTTCTCCACCAAGGAAGTTTTCCGCTGGTTGAATGAAAGCCTTTCCCCGCCCTCCTCACCCCAGGCTATAAATGCAGCTGTTTGCACAGCCAGCCAGCAGAAGCTCCCCAGCGAGGACACCAGGGGACTAACCAGGAGAGAGAGAAGCAACTCCAGACTCCCCTGGAAATAATCTCTCAGAGGACACAGCCCCCAGAGAAGCAGCTGGGCGATTCTCTCCCTCTAATACACACTGCACCAGGGATCCACCATCTCCCAGCTGGACTTGAGCCCCTCTGGAAAGGACACCATGAGCACTGAAAGCATGATCCGAGACATGGAGCTGGCTGAGGAGGCGCTCCCCAAGAAGGCAGGGGGCCCCCAGGGCTTCAGACGGTGCTTGTGCCTCAGCCTCTTCTCCTTCCTGCTCGTGGCAGGAGCTACCACGCTTTTCTGCCTGCTGCACTTCGGTGTGATCGGCCCCCAGAGGGAAGAGGTGAGTGCCTCACCAGACCTGCCTCATTCTCCCACCCAGAAGGAAATGTGGGGGGAAAGAGTGTGCGAGATGGGGTGGGGGTAGAGGTGTGCTGATGGGGAGGGAAAATGTGGAGAAAGATGGGGAGACAGAAAGAGAGGTAGAGAGAGATCATGGAAGAGAGAGAAGGATGGAGAGATACAGTGTCTGTCACATGGAAGGTGCTCTCTCAATATTTGTTGAATCAGTGAATGAAACAATGAATGAATGAGCAAGCAGATACACATATAAAGAGAGATATGTAGAGAGATGTGGGGTGTGGGTAGAGAGATGGGGAAAAACAAGTGATATGAATAAAGATGGTAAAATAGAATGAGATATGGGAGATATGAAAAGATGAAAATAGGGTGTCTGGCATGTGGAAGGCACTCAATGAAAAATTGTTAAATGGATGGATGAATGAATAAATGGATAATTGGAGAGAGAAAACTAGACACATCAGACAGAGAATACAAACTAGATAAGCAGCCAGACTCTTTCTCTTTTAGGGGCCACTTGCTCTGATGCTAATCCTCTTTCTTCTCTCCAACAGTTCCCAGCTGACCTCAAGTTCATCAATCCTCTGGCCCACACACTTGGTAAGTGTCTGTGAAGCCTCTCTCCTACTTCTGGGTTTGAGTGAAGCGGGGATTAGTCCTGGAAATTTAGAATTGTGGTTTTGGGGGATGAGAAATGGAGGTCAAAGTAGCAGGATATTTTCTTGGAAGCTTAAGGGTCTCACCTTTTTCTTTCCTCTTTCTTCCTCAGGAGTGTCTTCTCGAACCCCAAGTGACAAGCCTGTCGCCCACGTTGTAGGTAAGAGTTCTGAGGATGAGTCTAGGGGGGAAGAAGCAGACATGCTGTGGAGGGATGGGAAGTGGGGCTGAACCCAGGCTGAGTGTAGACAGACCTTGGAGACAGTGTGAGAAGAACTCGCTGAACTCAAAGGAAGGGTGGAGGAACAGCACAGGCCTTGAGGGGGATACTCGGAACCTCAAGGCCAGATGGGATATGGGAAGACAGACAGAGGGGAGAGGAACCGGATGTGGGGGGTGGGAAGAACTTGAAGGCCAGGATGTGGAGAGTGGAACTGACAGGGTCACATGGACTCACCTCTCCCTCCCTTTCTTCCTCCCTCCAGCAAACCCCCAAACCGAGGGACAGCTCAAGTGGCTGAGCCGACGAGCCAATGCCCTCTTGACCAATGGCATGTTGCTGACAGACAACCAGCTGGTGGTGCCTTTGGACGGGCTGTACCTCATCTACTCCCAGGTCCTCTTCAAGGGTCAAGGCTGCCCTCAAAGCCATGTGCTCCTCACCCACACCGTCAGCCGCTTCGCCGTCTCCTACCGGTCCAAGGTCAACCTCCTGTCTGCCATCAAGAGCCCTTGCCAGAGGGAGACCGCAGAGGGGGCTGAGGCCAAGCCCTGGTACGAGCCCATCTACCTGGGAGGGGTCTTCCAGTTGGAGAAGGGTGATCGACTCAGCGCTGAGATCAACCTGCCTGAGTACCTCGATGTTGCCGAACCCGGGCAGGTCTATTTTGGGATCATTGCCCTGTGAGGGAGCAGGGTGTCTACCCTCACCCACCTTAGTCCCTTTATTATCCACTCCTTCAGACCCCCTCATCCCCTTCTGGTTTAGGAAGGGAGTTAGGGGCTCGGGCTGGCCACCAAGCTTAGAACTTTCAACAACACTTAGAAACCTAGGGTGCACAGATATGTGGCCTGGACAATGGGGCACTGCCCACTACCAAGCATTCAAACTGGGACTTCCAGAATGCAGTAGGGGTCTTAGGTTTGGATCCCTGAACGCAACCAGAGATGCCTGAAATGTGGAGGCCAGAGAACCTTAGTTCTGGCCAGAACACTTCAAACATCCCTTGAGAAGATCTTAC
Source organism: Rhinolophus ferrumequinum (assembly GCF_004115265.2). Taxonomy (NCBI): domain Eukaryota; kingdom Metazoa; phylum Chordata; class Mammalia; order Chiroptera; family Rhinolophidae; genus Rhinolophus; species Rhinolophus ferrumequinum. The sequence continues at coordinate 2,080,453 of NC_046286.1, forward strand.
CTAGAACTTAACATGAGTTGGCCTCAGGCCTCTCTTTCTTCAAATGTTTCCTGACTCTTCCTTGAGATGGAGAGCCCAGCCCCTCCCCTACAGGGCTAGCTCCCTCTATTTATGTTTGCACTTGTAATTATTTATTATTTATTTATTATTTATTTATTTACTGATGAAAGTATTTATTCGAGGGAGACCCAACGCAGAGGCTGCCTTGGTTCAGAGATGTTTTCTGTGAAAACGGAGCTGAACTGTAGGCCATTCCCACCTGGCCTCTGGTCTCTGTGCCTCCTTTTGCTTATGTTTTTAAAAAATATTTATGTGATCAAGCTGTCGAAATAATGTGGATTTGGTGACTGACTGTCGCTACATCGCTGAACCTCTGCTCCCCAGGGGAGTTGTATCTGTAACCGCCCTACTGGTCAGTGGCGAGAAATAAAGTGTGCTTAGAAAAGAAACATGGTCTCTTTCTAGGAGTTAATTCTGCATTGACCTCTCCTTGGGGGTGGGAGGCCACTCCCTGAAATCCTCTCTCCACAGGGCTTACGGTCCCTGGACCCAGTCCCCACGCCTTAGATGGCTGGGACTCAGGAGATCCTACAGAAAACCGAGCCCGGCACAATATGCCCCTCCCCCAGGAAACTGGAGCCTGAACCTAATTACCTCTCCCTTGGGGCTGGGAATTTCCAACTCTGGGAATTCCAATCCAAGCTGGGGAAGTCCTGCAGCTCAGGTGCTCAGGTGAGATTTCCGGCTGTTGTGGTCTGTGAGAGAGAGCCCTGGAGGAGCCACATTCTCTGGCACCTGAATGAATCACAGCCAAGGAACTTCCAGACATCCAGGTATCTGGACTCCAAATCACCAGATCCAGGGCCCCCCAGCCAACGCTGTCCTAACTGTGCAACCTAAACCAGTCACCGAACCTCATCTGTCAAATGGAGATAGGAACACCCACCACAGAGGAGCTACAAAACAGGAGACATAAGCTACCTCAGAGCACCTAGCATATAGCACTTGGCATGGTAGGCACTCAGTGAATTTTGGCTTTTTCCCTTTATCCAGACCCCAGCCATTCTGTCCCCTTCCATCTTTCAGTGGGTGGAATTGAAAAGATGGAAGAAAAACAACCTAGGAATAAGATATTGGTGAAGGGTCCACATACCAGCGTGGTTTCACTGATTTTCTTGGCCAATGATGAGAGGAGGGACGTGAGGTGGGTGAATCGGAAAGAGAAAAGCACACCCTGCAAGTGGCTCTTCTGGACACAGAGTCAAAAACAAATATGAAGTCAGAAATGAAGGCCCCAGGAATGTGAGCCCCACTGGGCTGAGAAGTTGAGCTTTCTTCCCTGCCAGGGTTAACAGTGAGGAACAGAGTGAAGAAATAAAATGGAGTTACTATAGTCAAGCCATTAAATTATTAAAATCAAGTAGGTAGAGGTATGAGGAAATAATTCTATTCTTGTTTTAACTTAAACTTTTTAAACTTTCCAGTCCTGTGTCAATGTCTGGATATACATCAAACCTCCAAATAACCTTTTGATTACCCCCTGAAAAAACTAAGGAAAGAATGTTCATATATCCAGACCTGACATGCACCCTCCAGACTGCCTGACATCCATTATCCAGACTACCAGTCTTCTCGAGGATTACCATCTGGGACCAATCCAGAGGCTGAAAATGCAATATTGATTCTTCTCAAGAATGCACTTTCTACTATAAAAACCCTCAGCCTTTCTTTCTTCCTCAGAACACTCTGGATATTGCCTAGTGGTGTTTCCAGTTTGAAAACCCTAAGATCCTTGAATAAATCTTTATCATTTATTACTAGTCAAAGACTCCTGATACATTTATGCTCAGTCAACATTATGGTGGCAGCAGTGGGTTCTGAAGAATGTTCTGCTTTAATTCTGCCTCCACCATCGGATTTGAACAAGGCACCTGCTTGAGCCCTTTGTGCTCTGTCAGCTCCAGGATTTCAGTGGTGAGTTCTCTCGGTTTTGAACCTCTCTCCTTCAGTTGAGGTTCAGAATTTTTATTCTTGGGTACCAGTTTTTGTAATGGGAGGTCCTCTGTCTAAATCCGCTACAGAAAAACAACCCTCATCTGTACACCAGCTGGATTTATGTTCAAAACTTATGGTCCATTCTCTAGTAAGTGTTTTTCACCAATGGACCTCAGATACAAAAGATAACTTGGAACTGCAGTGGCCAAGCTAGGGATCTTTTGAGATTCCAAAATTAGTGATTTTTCATACACAACTGGAAACTCCTAGAAATGTTCAACAAACTGAATGAGAAGCATTTTTCAATAGATATTTAGAGGCCTCCAAGAAATTCAATAATTCAAAATAGCCTTAACATCTCTTTTGTCTTTTTGTCCAGCCATGACAGCTTTCAGGGAAATTTACTTTTAACGTGGGGCCCTTTAAAAAGTTCCCATAAAGTTGCTTCCTCAGGGACTCTAGCTAGTTATATATATGCTAACATTTTGGTCCCTTCTCTTGTGCCTTTTTGTCACAAAATAGACCAACTTAGCAAAATAATGTAAAACTCTAATGGCCATTAGTGGAACACTTTAAGTCTCCCTCAGAGACCCTCCCTTAAAGAGAGAATTCCAAACCTTTTGGAGCAATTAGAATGCATTTTTTTTATTGATATGCAGAAGCTTCTAAAAGACAAACTGACTTTAAAAACAGCTCTAAAAGGATCCTAAAAGAAACTTTGGCCATCTGAGCAGGTGCTTTAAAATTTCTTATGGTTTCTCCCCTGAAACCTGACATTTCAAAGAATTTAATGACTATAATCAGAAATTTGGCAAAATTGGAAACTAAAGATTCAAAGCCTGATGGGAATTTTTTAAAAGCCTCCTCCCCTAAACTGAAATGAAACTATGTACCCACAAGGAAAGAAGCAAATTAGGAACGATGTAGTTGGATGGGTAGATCAACCTGTAATGTCACTTAAGTTACAACCCAATTCTTTGGGGAATTGACAGCAACTGCCTTACAAATCTGTGTAACCAGAAATCCAGCTCTAGAAGCAGTTCAGTGCCTACCTATCTTTTACCATCCTCAATTCCTAAGAGTGAAGAAAAAAAGTTGAGGAAGGGGGCGGGGGGTGGGGGAAGTGGAATGAGGGTTTTTTAAAAAAGCACAAACTGCTACTCTGGTTCCAAGGCTTCTTGCCAAATACAAAATTTAATTGTCTTATCTATAAATATGAATAAGAAAAAGACTTAGACATCTAAATGAATAAACTTAACTTATTCCAATTGTTATAAATTAGTGGGGTTTAGCTTTCTGTACAGTCTCACGGTTGAAATTTTAAAAACGAAATTATCAGGTCTCTGTTTGCATCTCTCTGTGTTCATATTGTGTGGTATTTTCCACCTCTGGATGGGATTCCTAATTTGGAAAAGAGCTCTGTTTCAATTGGCTTTAAAAAATTTAGTAATTGCATTAAAATTCTCAAAAATGTAATAGAAAATAACCCAAATGCTTTTTCAGGATCACGTGATCTATGACATATTTCATACAGTTTTTTTCAAGCTGGTTTAAGTTTGGTTTGGTTAAATAGGCATATCTTTAGAGTTATCAGATTTATGTATAATACTTTTATTCTACCTGGGTTTATTAGTCAAATAAGTTCATGTTATCTCTGTTACAAAGTTTGTCAGCAAGAAAAATAACCTTGTATAATGAAATTTTCATAGGTACCCTAAACATAATTATTTAGAACAAGTAAAATAATTAGATATAGATGGGTAAAAAGTTTTTAGGTGAACTTTTCAGCAATATTTATGTTTTATGATATGTCTACTTAGTTTCTCAAAATCTTTTCGTAACTTTAAACCTTATCGTGTTGCCAAGTTAAATGATGAGTCAAGTTGAATTCATTGAATATCTAGATCATTTCCAAATAAGATAAAATACTGAAACACTGATTGTTAAATAAGTCTAAGTTTATCTACTTTTGGCTTCTTATTACAGAGAAAGTAAAAGATAAATTTGGATCTGTTAATGAATATGTTTCATACTTTATTGAGGAAGCAGATGTTTCTAAAAATTATGAAATACATTTGCCAGTAAAAGAACCTATGTTTCTAGAGGTTATGAAATAGATTCATAAATTTGCCACTCTAAAGAATGCTAATTGCTTACTTTTTAGTTGCCATTAGAAATTAGAAATTTAGTTGCCATTAGTTGCCATTAGAAATTAGTTGCCAGTAAAAGAACCTATGTTTCTAGAGGTTATAAAATAGATTCATAAATTTGCCACTCTAAAGAATGCTAATTGCTTACTTTTTAGTTGCCATTAGAAATCTAAGGATTAAGAATTCTAATTAATATGGAAGGAAATAATGTGCTTTCAGTAAAAAACATATAAGGTATGGAAATGCATTTTTGAGGAAATTAAAAGAAAATGGTTTGTCCTCAAATAAGTTGGTTATTTCTGAATTAAAAGAGACAAACTAAGAGGGACAAGGAAAGTTGTAAAAGGTTTGTGAAAAAGGAATGTCAAGAAAGAAATTTATGTGTAGTCAAGCTAAATAAGATTGAAATGAAATTTATTAAGTAAAGGAATTTAAATATCAAAAGTAAGCTGATACAAAATTAGTTTTCTCTCTCTGATAAAAGGACAAAGTTTTTCTATACTATTGGTATGTTCTTAATAAGAGATTATAAAGGGAAAGCAAAGATTTTGTGTTTTATTAAAATTATTTCCTGTCCTCCGTATCATCAGGTTTTTTAATGCTTAGTTAAATAGTCTTCCTAATATTAAAAGAGCTAAATTTTACTTACAATTATCTAACTTTCTGTATTTGCCTGTGAAGTCTTTCAATGTCACCATGATTAAATAGATAACGAAGTTTCATTTCACAGTGACCTATGATCCTATTTGACCAATTGTTCTAAAACTTTTGATATTTTTGATAAACTTCCCAAAATTCAAAAATTAAATAGAGTATTTTTCTTAACCTAAAAATAATTTTGAGATTTTTAAAAAGGATCCCTGAAACATTTCAAAGGACATCTCTCTCTCTCTCTTTCTTTATAAAATGGGGAAAATAAACTAATTAGGCCTATTTGAGATGCTAAAATTACATGGGAAGCATTATCAAATAAGAAATAATGTTACACTTGCATGTGTATACTATTATTAAGATAAATGTTCTAGAAATTATATTAAGATGCTAAGAATCTGCAATGTCATAATATGTTTTCAATTGCAATTCTATTTATTTTAAAATGTTGTGTGTTGCAGAAAAAGCAAATTTCTTTGTCAATTGCATTGCAATCATACCTTTAACCATGTCATTTTAAGTCTTTGTCATTTACAGAATCGTCTTACTCTGATATTTTTTTTGCAAATATGTTTCATCTTCAGAGAGATTCAGGGAGAGGACTCTGACACTCTGAAATACAGGATTCTGATAAACTTCCAGATTATACCTTTGAATTGGATGAGCATTTGCAGAACTCTAAGGAAAATCTGGATTCATAAACTGTTAATAAAAAGCAAAAGCAGGACGGCCGGTTAGCTCAGTTGGTTAGAGCGCAGTGCTCCTAACACCAAGGTTGTTGGTTTGATCCCCACATGGGCCACTTTGAGCTCTGCCCTCCTTGAAAAAAAAAAAAAAAAGGCAAAATCAACAAGAATTAATAACATGGGACTGAATGAACTGATGAGGATTACAATTTTTAGGACTTTTTATTTGAAATATTGCTGGTTCTTTCACCTTTTATTTTTCCAGATATAAGGAAAACTTTTCTCTCAGGCTAGTTATGCCTCAGAGCAATTTGGTAAACTACACCTTTATAAGCAGAATTGACACATTTACCTTTTACTTCCTACTTGATCCCTCCAGAATTCAAAACTCTCAATGAGTACTCTTATTTTCATGACAATATTATTATTTGTATAAGTTAATAAGAATCTGTTCTCCTTGTAGCAGCACACAGTGGAAACTGGTTATGCTACCAAGGTTTTCACTGAAATGTCGTATTTGAGAGAGACATGCAGAGACTCAGGTATGAGTAGACAGCATTAAGGAATCCAGATTGACTTATGGAAGCCAGTAAAACCATTGGATTTATCAGCCTGGTACTTTGCTTACCAGGTTCTCAGGTGAGTAAAAAAGGTCACTTCCTGACAGATGCAAAACCTCAAGTATTTGGGGAACCTCAAGAAGACAGCAACTCATCCAAATCTATAGGGATTGCAGGCCATGTCCGATAGCCAAGTCCTTACCTTGACTTTTCTGGCCTCAAGGGGCCTTTTAAGTTCAATCTGAAGATTCCTTATGAAAAACTCCAGCAAACCAGATTTTAAAAAGCCTCTATGGGTACTTACTGTTCTTGCTGTTCCTATGTAAATAACAGGCCAACTTTATTAAAACCAGATTTATTTCGCAAATTAGTATTAATTTGGTAAAAATTAATCTTTGGTAAAAATGAGGGTGATTTCAGAGAGAAAAATTATGTTTCAGTAATATACCTTTCTGGATATTAGATTCTAGTGCTGTTCATTATCTTTTGAGGTTTTGTTCATACCTGTAAACTGGACTGGATCCTGAATCCTTCTAGTTTACTCTAATATCTAGCTATGGCTCTCCAAACTAACACTTTCAATTTTTCTCCCATCCTTTGACTCGTAATCATTGAGAACTACAACTGCCCTTTTCCCAAAACCACACAAGCTAAGGTGGAATCACAACAGAGAAATCACAACAGCTTACATAAAGACAATCTTTGTGCTTGTTGCTGAAAAAAATCACCAGAGGCATTCAAATGGAAAACCAGGAGACTATCAGATTGTCACTGCCTACCTTCACTCCATCTGAAGATCTTCAAGCCAGAAATTTTGAAATCTTCTTGACTGGCTGCCTTCAGAACTCAGAAACTGGGGTTATAGTCTGTTTCAACCACTAACCGTTGTTTTTCTCGTTTCCATAGAGATGCCCCTTGTTAAATACCTGATTGTTGGCACCATAGGCCTAACTTTGGGAGCCATCTGCATTACTACCTCCTGAAATGAGAGACAACTGTTTAACTGAACTGAACTTTTCTCAAGACTGAGACTGGTTTCCTTTTTTTTTTTCCTCCAAATTGGGGGATATTGGAGAACAGTGTGTTTTTCCAGGGTGTCGTCGTTTTTCAGTCTAGTTGTGGGGGGCGCAACTCAGCTCCAAGTCAAGTCGTTGTTTTCAATCTAGTTGTGGAGGGACAGCTCACTGGCCCATGTGGGACTCGAGCCAGCGACCTTGGTGTTATAAGCACCGCGCTCCAACCACTGAGCCAACCGGCCACCCCGAAACTGGTTTCTAAAACTGACATATAAAAATAATGTCTTAATTGGTCATTTCTTAATGCTTCAATGTAAAAATTGGCACAAATATTGAGCTGACTATAAAGTCATCTATGGCAAGCATGTCTCTAGCCCATATCTCCACTTCAAGGGGCGTGATAGACCCAAGGAAGGCATGCTGACTTGGCATTGAAGGACTTTAAAACATTTTGCTTGATCTACAATGTTTTCTAAGAGAAAATCCTGATCAAAAGGGGAAATGAAGAATAGAGTGAAGAAATAAAATGGAGTTGACACAAGGCTGGGGAAAACCATGTGGGGTACCGCAGGGGTGGGGTGACCCACTGGAGTGACCTAGATAGGGCCTTGGGTTCCCTCTGCCTCCTCCAGCGGGGCTGAAAGTAAGTCATGGGGTGAGAGGGCTGCTGTTACTCCCCGCAAGGCCCCCACACTTGCCCACTTATGGGAAGGGGATCTGAAATATGAAAGAGGAGTGAGAACTTTCCACCCACCCCCCCAACCCCACCTCCCCACCCCACAGGGCCAGGTGGCATCAGATTTTCCTCCTGTCCTCCTCCCCAGTTTCTCCATGGCGTTGTCAGACACCATCCTCACCGCATCCCTCTCTCTCAAACACCCTCCCAGCTCGCCCTTCAGCCTCTGCCCTTCACACCCCATGAGCTGTGATTCTTGCTCCTTGGAGGAGAAGACTTGACTATGGAGTAGTGGGTAAAGGGGCATTCAGGTAACCAGCAGGGGAGAAGTTCTGGTCCCCTTAGTGCTTGATTCCTTAGCCATATTCAGGGTTATTCTGCAGCTGGGCCTTTCTGAGTGGTGCTTGCCTTCCACTGTGATAACCCCTCTCTCACTGGTGGGAGGGACCCAAGAGAAAAGTGAAGTGTGGTGCGGACCATGTGGCTCTAAGAAGCCGGATGCTTGGACATGCTTTGGGGTTTGAGGAGATCCCCTTCCTTCTACCCTCCAACTGGGCCAATGCTGGGAAAAGGCGGTCAGAGGCTGAGAGTGGGTGGGACCCACAGACCCCCATCCCAGGGATCAGATGCCAGACGGAGCGTTATGAATTGTTTCAAGCAACCAGAAAAACACAGAAAACATTTAACCATCACTTGTGTACCCACCCTGAATGAAGACATGTTAGCATCTCAGCATCTGTATTGGCAACTCTACAACTTCGCATTCTTTATTTTCATCAGGCTCAAAATCAGTTTCCAAACAGTCTCCTACATTTTCCCACAGTCACAGGGTTCCTGGTATCTGGGTCCCCAATATCTGGGCTGATTCACACACTCCCACCATGCAGTCGTTTTCCCCGGGACACGGGGCGGGCATCACCCCACCATCACAGCCCCAAAGAAGGTCTTCCCTCTCCTGTAGTCCACCATATCCGGGTGACTGATGTTGACGTACACCCTCTCGCCCCTCCGGAGCTGCACCAGGCCGCCGAACCCCACGCTTGTATACCAGAGTCTCCGGGCGGGGTCCAAGGCTGGGCTCACCGTCTCGGCGCCCTCGAGCAGCAGCTCCGGAGTCCCGGGTCCATAGGCGCCCCCCGCCCGGTACAGCCGGCTGCGCAGCGTGACCGAGCGGCCGAGGGGGTCCCCGTCCGCAGGGGGCGCCCGGCCTCGGTAGCCGACGTGACAGTAGAGGTAATAGAGGCCGTCCCGCGGGAGGGCTAGCCCCTCCGCGCGGGAGAACTGTGTCCCGCTTCTCAGGAACGCCTCTTCTTTCTTCGTCTCCCAGCCCAGCCCCTGCCCCTGCGTCCAAGCGCCTGCGAAGAAACGGGAGGGTTGGCTCTCGGGAATCCGATCCCGAGAGGAGCGATCCAGGTCCAGGACCCCTGGGAAGGCGGGCAGACGGGAGTGGGGGCGGGAAGTTCTAAGCCCCTGCAGGAACCGAGCCCGGAGTGAGGTGGGATGATGGTGCTACCTCTGCAAGGAGTACGAGCTGGGGATTGAGGGAACCTGGGTGTGGGGTGCGGAGCGGTGTGCTGGAGAGATCCAGGCCGGGTTTTGCCTGCTCCGGGAGGGAAGCAAGACGCTAGAACGCGGGACAGGCGGAAGGGTGGGCATTTTAGGGGCGAGAAGTGGTGAAGCGAGTCGCCAACCCAGCAATGCAATAACAGAGCAAAGGGGCTCTAACCGTGGGCTAGCCCCCTTGGACTATTCAGGTCTATGAGATCCTTACCTATGAGGTGGGCAGCCGGGAGCTTGGGGCTGGGATCTGTTTCTGCATCCTGCTCTGGCAGCTCCTGGAACCCTGGAATGGGCGAAGAGTCCACCAGTGGGTCAGGGCCGCCACCCATGCATGGTCCCCTCAGAGGACAGGGCGCCAAAGCCCAGGGACGGGACACCGGATTCCTGGAGACAGGAAGGAGGACAGTATCTAGGGACGCAGATGAATGGGAGCTGGGAGTCCCGAGCGTCTGGGGCCCTGGAGGGGAGACGGTCTGCTCTTACCCAATCGCTGCTGGGCCTGTGCCTGTGCCCCCGGCTCAGTGGTCCCTGTTACCTGGGTGGGTGGGGTCACAGTGCCAGAGTTCAGTCTTAGGTGATGCCAACCCCACCCCTCCCAATGTAGATCCAAGCGCTAAGCCTGGGGTTTGTCCCCCCAGCCGCAGCCCAACACCCGTCTCCTTGGAAGGGAAAGCAAGCAAGGCAAGGCAGACGTACTAGAGGAGAGAGAGAGAGACCGGAGTATGTCTTGGGAAGAGGAGAGGAGAGACACCCAGGAAGGGGTTGGAGACATCAGGATACAACAGCATCACAGGAACATGGAAAAAGCCAGCGAAGAGGCACACCAGACAGACAACCCCACCGGGGGCAGAGGAGCCAGCTGAGCAGGTGAGGTAGGAGACCCTAGGCACAGCCAGAGGTAAGTAAGCATGAACAACATACAGCCCTCTGGGGCACTTGTTGCAGCCACTCACCAGTCCTCCCTGCTCCTGGGGCACCACTGCCAGCACAGCCAGGACAGTGATAGGCACAGCCAGCAGCAGGGTCACCAGGGAAGTGGCTCCTGCCACAGCCAGCAGGAGGCAGCCTTTCCCCTGGTGCCTCCTCCCCCAGCCCTCCAGCCCCAGTGCCCCCATGGAAACTGAGCCAGGGCCCAGGCAGGGGGGCTTTCATATCTCAGGGGTGGGGCTACCCCCTCCCCATAGACGCACACACCTGGCTGGGACTTTCCACACACCCCTGCTCCCCTCACCCAGCTTCCTGTTTACCCAGAGCTGGGGCGGGGCAGCTGGATGCCTGGGTTCTCTGAACTAGGGAAGGAGTTGGGGTGAAGAGATAGTTTCTCAGGGTAGATCTGGAGGGAGCTTTAGAGACCTGGCTCAATAGGGAGGGAAACTGAGGCCCAGGCAGGGCAGGTAGCTTGCAGAAAATCAGGCAGCAAAGCTGCAACAAGAACACAGAACTCCTGATTTTCAGTGCAATCTGAATCCTTCTATACCCCCAAGGTGGGTGCTAGAGAGAGGGTTGCATCCACATCCCCGAGGTCAAGAACTGGGGTCTTGAGGGATGGATGTCCGAGTCCCTGAGAAGAACTTATCCCTACACTGGACTGACCTCCTCCTCCATTCCCGTGCTCGCCCCTAGACCCAGAGCTGAGTCCACAGTGATGGCAGCTGAAGGGAGTCTGCCTCACCACAGACTACTGCCTCCTGAGGAGGGATGGAATGAGCATCACGTCCCTTGGTACAGAGAGCAGACAGGAGGGCGGTGAGGCAGGCCCTCCAAGAGCTTCGCAGTCCAGAATGAGCCCCATCCATTTAGTAGGTGTGACTAAATGTTTATGAACAAGTGAAGAAAGGACAAATGAATAAGCACCACCAAGCAGCATCCCTGAAATGAATGGTATGGTAGACAGTGCAGTAGGAGCTCAGAGGAGGAAAGACCAAGTCTGAGGAAGCTCCCCTTCCTCATCAATTAGCTCCCCTTCTTGATGACATCTCTTTGTGTTCAGATAATAATAATAGTAATAATAATAATAATAATTTAGCTTATATACAAATCGCACTAGCATGTATGGAAATGCTACTGTGCCACTGATCTACACACTACATAATTCTGGTCATCCTGACAAAAACCCTCTAAGAGACCACTGATCTACACACTACATAATTCTGGTCATCCTGACAAAAACCCTCTAAGAGACACAGAGAGGTTAAGGAACTTGTGGGAGTTCACACAATAGCAGTAGAGTCAGGACTTGAACCCAGGCAGTCTGGCTTCAGAGCCTTTTCCACAAGACAATTTAAAAACTTAGTACTGACTTCAGGTTTATGTATTTTACTGCATGTACGTTTTGCCTTCCTCAACCGCCCCCCCCCCGCCCCCTCAGAGAAAGGCAGAAACAAACACTGAACCAGAGTAAAGGGTTTACAGGTGAAATATGTTGATGTTTGAAACTGAAAGGTATCAAAAAAAATGAGATGATTGATAGATAAGTGATAAAGCAAATATAGAAAATGTTAATTGTAGAATCTAGATGGTAGGGACATGTTCAGTGTACAATTCTTACCATTTTTTCTATGTTTAAACTTTTTAATAATAAATGTAAAAAAAATGAATATTGTCCTATGGTGGGGCAAGGGGAACATTGTGGATGGGGGAGGGGGAGGAAGTAGCAGAAACTTTCTGAATTTGGAGAAGGAAATGCAAATGCATACGGGCAGGGGCACCAGAGATCCTCCTGATAGCTTGCCTCCATACGAGCTAACTCCCCGGTCTTCACCCTCCTCAAGGACTGGGTGTGCAATGCTCCAGCACCCATCTTCCTCTCCATCAGTGCCACGAAAGGCCTTCATCCAGGTCTCTGTCGCGAGGGCCCCAGACCAATGCCCTTACTTACTTTTTGTGCTTAATGTCAGAACGCTGCCTCCAGCAGGAAGTCCACCTGAATTGGCCATGCCTCCTTTCCCAGTGCCAACTTTTTATCATCTTTCTATCCTAGATCTATCAGCAGGGCTTATATAGGTCTAGTCTGGTTGCTTTTGACTTTCCTGTTTGTTAATCAGTTAGCAAAGCACCCTGCTAGATAGAGCTTCAGAACACCAAGTGAGTCACCCCAAATCCCCCAGAGTCCCCAGTCTTAGGTGGGAGCCAGGGGGCTTTGTGAGCTCTTAGTGGATGCAGTGTGAGGGGGAATTGGGAAACAGTTCATCAGAGAAGGCGCACGGCGGAGGTGTGCAGTTACTCACTACTTGTAGGGTCATTGGCTGGCTGGAGCTGAGGGGACTCCAGGCTGCTTTACAGTCCCAGGAGTCTGAAAGATGTCATAACCCTAACCCTCAAAGCCTAACTTCCTCTCCTAACCATGCTGGGGAGGCTCCGAGGTTGGGGGAGAAGTTAAAGCCAGAGGAGGGGAGGGAATGTCTGAGGTGGCAACACCTCTCCACCCAGGCAGCTCTGGGCAGCTTTTGGTTCCCCCACCCCACTACTGCAGGCCAGAGGCTCTGGTAAGCTGGGAGACTGCAGGGACCCTGCAGGGGGGGGAACTTGGGGGGAGAATCACACCTCAGAACGAGGTAAGACTATGAAGAGCGAAAGGAGAGTATGGTTTTGAGGTTTCCTGACCCCCTGGAGGATTCCTCTGTCCAGCCTGTCTCTGCTCCTCCCAAACTTAAACACAATCCACTTCTACCCCTACTGCCCTTACTGGCCACCTTGGGCCCTCCTCTCCACCTGTGCTTCTGCTCCGTACCCTATGCCACACACACATCCCAAAATTCCTCTTGTACCCAGGAGCGTCTCAGTTTCCAGACTCTGGTCAGCACGTCCGGTTCTGGGGTGAAGTCAGACAGGGCCCCCCTCTTTGCCCTCAAACAGGAACCAGTGGTTATAGGGCAGGAAGTGCCTGAGGGGAAGTGATGGGGCCCCAGATACTCCTCCATGCCCCACTTCAGCCCATCAGTGTCTGCCTCTGGGAAGCAGTTCTCCACTTCAGCCAAATAGGGATCCCCCTCCCCCGACTTGCCCTGGAGCTGAGGGAATGGCCTCAGCTGCTAAGTGGCACTGGATGCTGTTCTCCCTACTTTCCCTCCAGTCCCCACATGCACTGCAGACCCTGGCTCCTCCTCCTCCATCAGCCCCCTCACCAGAACCTAGAACTGTCAGGTGTTGGAGAGGCCCCTGTGAACCACCTGGTCAGTCTGGGGCAGAGGAAAGGGGATGGGCTCTGGAGCTGGACAGAGCTGGGGTTCTATAGCTGGACAGAGCTGGCCTTGAACCCCAGCTCTGTCACTTCCAGGCGGGATGTACTTGTAAGAGTCTGTGATAGAGTTTCAGGTTCCTCAGGGAGGTGGGCACCACAGGACCCTACATTGTCATGGGGATTAGCAGTGACAAATGGAAAGTGCCTAGTTCGGGGTTGGACATAAATGAGGCTCCTCAACCTGGGAAGATTGTAAGTTTACAGATGAGGAACTTGAGGCATGTGACTCACCCCAGGACATTTAGCCTGGCAGAGTCTGGGCTAGATTTCCTCACCTTCAGGCCAGTCTTCAGTCCCCAACCCAATGGCAGTTTGTGAGGAGCTCATGCAGGGTAAGGTAACCGTCTGCATGGGGAGAGTTGTGGGTGCACAGGGAGCAATGGGTGAAAAGAGGTATGTGTGGTTCATGAGTAGGTGGGCAGGGCCTCTCAGGACCAACATGCAAGTGGGCAAGGGACTTCACAGGGAGGCCCAGAGACAGCAGGGATGGCAGAGGAGCCTCGGAGGAGCGCGAGGACGTGAGTGTGAGTGAGGTAACTGATGAGGGATGAGTCCCTCTGGTAGGAGGTGAGGTAACACGGTTGGGTGAAGAATCTCTGAGAGTGTTTTTCTGCCTCTAAAACTGTTGGAGAGGGGAGCTGAGACACTCCCCCTAACCAGGAGGATGGGGTAAGCTGAAGAGGGACAGGGGCCCTCTAATACTTACCCCTTCTCCCTACAGAGCAATGTCTTTACCTGTATGTGGGCTTTGGGCTGGGGGTGCTCCTGCTCCTGGTTGTGGTTGTACTGTCTGCCTGTCTGTGTTGGCTCCATCGGAGAGGTGAGCCCCACCCTGACCTCCCTCAGTCACCCCAGCAATACCCTGAGTTGTCCCCACCCCCACCCTTTCCTACTGCTTTCCCTGAAGCTCCGAGCAACCCTGACACACCCTGGTGAGGAAGGTGGTAGGGGTTGGTGGGAGAGGGGAGGGGAGAATGTCCAAAGAGAGAGGCCAGAGCTTTGGCCTTGGGACCCACAGGCAAGTCAGCAGGAGACAACCAACCTCTGGGGGTGGGGGCGAGTCAGGAGGGCTGGGAGGCCGATGGTGGGCCATGCTGAGCTGCTTCTTTTCTTCCAGTGAGGAAGCTGGAGAGGAGCCTTGTGAGTCTGGGGGAAGGGAAGTGGGTGATGGGGCAACCAAAGGCAGTGGAGGCTGAGATGGTGGGAGGCAAGAGAAGAGAGAGAAAGCTGGAGCATGAGAGAGTAAGCAAGACAGAGAAAATAAGAGGCAGAAAGAGAGGAAAGAGAAGAGCAGAAGACAGGAAAGAAATGGTGTAGAGATAGGAAGAGAAAATAAGACAGAAAAGAGAAAGAAATGAGAGACAGAGTGAGAGAGAAAATCAGAGAATGAAAGAGACACGGGAAAAATAGAGAGATACCAAGAGAAAAAGTAAGAGAGAGAGAATAAGAGTGAAGGGGGGAGAAAGAGAGTGAGAGACACTAGAGAAAGGGCAAGAGAGAAAAGAACAAGAGCTGAGGGCGGGTGGGGGGGAATGGGGGAGGGAGGGGAAGACAGGGGAAGGGAGGGGAGGGAGAGAAAGCCGAGAAGACTGGGAGGCAATGAGGTAAGAAAGTGGGGGTGGGGCAAGAACTCACAGGGAAGGATCAGAGAGAGGGAGGCCCCTCCAGTGACATCCCTTCCTTCAGTACCTTTTCCCTTGGCCCCAGGCCCAGGTCTCGGTGCAGGAGCTCCACTATGCATCTCTGCAGAGGCTGCCCTGCGGTGAGGGGCGTGACCTTGGCAACAGAGAAAGGGAAGGCTCCAAGGAAGACCCTAGCTCCGACTACACCTGCATTTACCAGAACAAAACCACCTGAGCACCCCCAGACACTGCCCTCAACCTAGGCGGGTGGTGTCCTGTGGTTCACCCAGTAAAGTCGGTGGTCTGGCCACCTTCTGTGTCTCAGGCTTCTCAATCTATCTCAAGCCCCCATTCAACATGGCCACCATCAAAACTTAAGCGACTTACCCTCTCACCTTGTCTGGGGTCAAGTAGTGATTTAGTGGGAGAAGGATGTTTAGGGACCCAAGCTCACCTGAAGGCCAGAAAAGAGTACAGTAGTGCCCACCCCACCCCCCACCTTATCTGTAGTTTCAGTTACCCATGGTCGACCATGGTCCGAAAATATTAAATAGAAAATTCCAGAAATAAACAATTCATAAGTTTTAAATTGCACACCACTCTGAGTATTGGAATGAAATTTTATGCTGTCCCGCTTTGTCCTGCCCGGGACGTAACTCATCCCTTTATTCCGCCTATCCACACTATAGATGCTACCTGCCTGTTAGTCACTTAGTCGCCGTCCCAGTTATAAAGTTGACTGTTGAGGGACTGCAGTGTTTGTGTTCAAGTCACCCTTACAGTACCCTAATGCTATGTCACCGTGCCTCCGTCATTCACCTCACTTCATCTCATCACATAAGCAGGCATCGTATCATCTCAGATCATCACAAGAAGAAGGGTGAGAACGATACAATAAGATATTTTAACAGAGATTATATTCATATAAATTTTATTACAGTGCATTTGTTTTCATTGTTCTCTTTTGTATTATTGTTATTAATCTCTCACTGTGCCTAATTTACAAATTAAACTTTAGCATGGGTATATATGTTTAGGAAAAAGCATACTATATATACAGTTCAGTACAGTTCATGGTTTCAGGAGTCCACTGGGGGTCGGAGTGTATCCCCCTTGGATAAGGCGGGACTATTATATTTGTCTGTGGGCAATTGACAAGTAGGACTAATCAGATTCGATACTCCCCCGTTTCTCAGGAGAACTGGCCTCAGCCTCCTGGACCTAGAAGAGGTAGGGCCCATCCTGTTGAACCCCAGGATGGTGGTGAGAGGAGGCTCTAAGCACAGGTGCTGGGAAGCTCCCTCCTTGGCCCTTTCCAGGCCAGACTTACTAGAAGGGAGAGTTAAGAGTCAGGGAAACCTGGAGAGGGGTATACTGGGCATCTGGAGAACGGAGAAGGAAATACACAGAGACTCATAAGAAGTTAGTAGTGGGGCAGAGACAGATTTATTGGGGTTTCTTGATGAGCATTGGGATCACTGGAGTCTGGAATCACTCATCAGAGGCCATCCAAGCAGTGGCAGTGTCTTCTCATGTGACAGTGGCCTGGTGGAGAGCTGATCAGAGTCACTGGGCGCTGCAGGCCTCCCCTCCTTGGTGTCTGTCTGCTCGTGGGGCCTCTCACTGCCCCTCCACCTCTTCTGCCATTGCACAGCTCCATCACTCACATGTGCCTTGGTAATAGATGGTGCTGCCCACGGCCACAGAGAGAAAGCTGAAGGCATAGAATCCAGCCCGAAGGAGGAGGGATGTGAGGGCCCCTCGCTGAGGAGGTCCTGCGTGTGGGTGGTAGAAAGGAAGCGCTTGGTAAATGGGACCCTGGGGAAGGAGCGAGGATGGGCTCAGGGAGGGACAGAGGGCAGGGAGCCTCAGGGAAGGACTCTCAACTGCCACAGAGGGTGGGGCTTCCAGCCACGGAGGCACAGCTTCCCTCTGGGCACCTCACCTGTCTCCACCACCAGTAGAGTCCCATTCCCTGTCCCGACACCCAGGCCCAGCACTTCCACCCTGCACACATAGATTCCAGCGTCACGGCCTCGTGTGTCCCAGATGTGTAGCTCAGCCTGGTGGTCACAGAGGAAGCGGGAAGAGGCAAGAGGGGCCAGGCGGCCCCTGAACTCTGGGGTCCTGTTCCTCACCTCATTCCCTGGGGCCACATTGTCCCGGTACCATGTGACGGAGCCAATGGCCAGTCTCCCTCGGCTGGCATTGAAGGAACAGGGCAGGAAGGCAGTGACGCCCTCCTGGGTACGAACCTCAGGGGGCTGAGACACCCAGAGAGCACAGGATACTGAGGGCAGAGAGACAACCCAGAGAAACACCTCCCCAGTTAGTCCGAAGAGAAAAGACAAGAGAACCTGCAGGACATCCCCGCTGTCCCCTCACCATGGAGAATCAGGGGGACAAGCACTTTGGGTGCCTCATTCAATCCTTTCCTCTTCACCAATCTCATTTCTTAACATTGCTTATTAAATCGTTTTTCAAATTCTTCCCTATACCCACTCTCACCCTCACCCTCTCCCATCATTTTCCAGCTACATTCACGAGTAACATCTTGCTGAAATTTAACCTGTCACAGAGACATTGAAACTCATTAATAAATGTGGATGTCTAGTTCATATCGTTGATTGTGTTATTCCAAGTATTATTTTAGTACCAATGACATTCTACAGTATACCACCCTTGCTACTTTGTTTTTTGTTAAAGAACATTAACTACTTAAATGTACAGGTGAAGACATGGCTATAATTGATTGAGATACCTATTTAACTTAATCCAAATTGATGAATTACGCCAATTATTAAAATCCCTGATTAAATTCTCTAGCTGGTGAAATTTACCAGTCATTCTATTTCAGTGGTTCTCAAACTTGAGAGTTCATTGGAATCACGTGGAGTCTCTGTTCGAACAGATCCCTGCGCCCCACCCGTTTTTTATCCAGTGGGTCTGGAATAGGGCCTGGATTTGCCCCAGGTTCCCAGCTGATCTGAAGCTACAGGTCCGGAGTCCACACTCTATTTAGTTAAGGGGTATATATGATAGGTAAGGTGTCTCCGTTAATTAAAATCAGTTTCACTAAGAAACTTATCTTAGATTTAATTAGGTCTCCCAAACTCCTAATTATATCTAGACCCAGATAATAAGCTTTAATAGGCTTATTAAACTCATCAAATTAAACCCCTTTAAAAAAAATTGACCCCTTCCCTTAAGCCCTTCCTTCCTTCCAACCGATTTTACTGGTTCTTTCAACTTGATCTTATTAGGAAGGTGGCTGAGAAGAAAAGAGTCCTGGGATGGAAGCTGGAGAGTGACCCCCTGGTGGATAACATGGAGGGAACTGAGAACTGGGGGAGGGAGGTCCCTGGGTGTCGGCTTTATGGAGGGTCCCACCTGCTCCCACTCTCCTTTCTCCTTGCCCCTCCTCTCAGGGTCCATGTTCAGCCCCCACCAAGCCTGCTCCCCTGGGATACCTATGTCCAGCCTCCCCCATCCTCCCTCCTCCCAGCCCCACACTCCACAGGGTCCTGGGAGAAAGCTGTCACCTGGATGGACCATGATAAAGATGAACAACAGCATCCGGACCATGTCGAAGGGCGTTCCAGTTGACGAGGGGGCCCTGAGCAGGGAGGCGAGGGTGGAGGAGAAATGACCCACCACTTGTGACCAAGCCTTTGGTCACCAGACAGGAGTAGGGAGCTTTCTACGACACACAGGACTCACACATCACTTGCCAAGGACCTCAACTGCCTGGGCCCTTGGGCATGAAATGCATGCCTCTCTGAGGAGAGAGGCTGTTGCTGGTGGTGATATCTGGGTCACCAGGAAGTGGGGGCAGCATGTGGGCAGGTTGCCTAAGTGTTTGGGAGGGAGGGTGGGGCTCACATGTCTGTAAACTCTAGGGTAGGTGGGTGAGACCAGGATGTGGTTCCCCCACCTTCTGACGTTCAAGAAGACCAACATTTTATGCAGAAGAAACCTCCAGGAGCCTCCTGGACCTAGAGCTCACCTACTTCCCCTCCCCAGGGCTCAACAGTGCCCAGGTCCATTCCATCCATTCCCTCCCCTGGAATCAGGCCCTCCCCCAGGGCAGTTCCAGAAATTGTATCATTGTAGGGCTTCACTGGAGCCAGCTGATTGGTAGTGATGACAGGGGTTGCTAGGGGCTTTGTTTGGAAGCTGCATTTGCATAGCTATCACCCGGTTTAACACAGACTGTATTGACTTGCAAGGTCTGGCAGAGTGAGTGCAGCGGATGGAGAAGTTCGGGCTCTTTCATAATCAGATCTCCATTAAGGAATACACCTCTCACAGAGGCCTGCTTTGCCTAGAACATCCTGCACGGACTCATTACCCACTGGTAAATCCACTCATATATTATTTTATTCACTATTTAACTAACATTTATTGAGCAATCACAAAGTGTCCATTACATAAAATATATTTGTACAGACACAAATGAAAGACATATTGCATTACATATATCTCCAAGGTTATACACGGATTAATAAAAGAGTAGGCCACATACTCTTGTATATGTATGACAGACCCACGTGAGATAACACAGCACATAGAAAAGGATTCCCTGTAATGAGCCTGGTGAAACACGGGCCCAGCCCTCTTACCACACACTTCTCTCTGGCTCCTTTTATATCAATATGTATTTTTCCTTTGTGCCTATGTTTCTAGCTCTGTTTCACAATACATTTGTAGATTGTGCAGTGCCCACCCTTCACTGCAGTGATCTGGAGCTTTTGTTTTTTTGGAGAACCAGTAATCTCGTGGTCCAGAATGCTGGCTTGGAATCAGGCTGGATTCAAACGCCAGCTGCCACACAAACTCATTATATAAGCTTGAACAAATTATTTACTTCTATGAACCACTTAGACACACATGCACGCCACACAGCAGGGAAGGACAGTGTGGGGACAAAGCCCCAGAGAGCAGTTTCCAGGCTCTCGGCCTCACGTAGAAAGGTGCTGGCTCGGGTAGTAGATGGCCATCAGCTGTGACTAGTTGGCCATCGGCTGTAACCAGTTAGCCATTAGCCCCTGATAGAACTGCCATAGCTAAGCTAGCAAGGTCGTGGCGTGGCGTGGCGTGGCATGGCGGAGTGTGGATTACGGATTGCAGTTAGCACGGCAGATGGCAGCTAGCAAGTGAGGTTGGTTGACAGAGAAGTGGACGGCAGGTTGCGGATCGTGTGGCTCCTGCTCCCTGTGTCTCCAACCCAGCCGCCAGGGAGAATATAGTGGTGTGACTCCCCTACCTATGGTTCCATGGGTGTTCCTTTTTGGCCTCACCATATCCTGAGTGTCATGCGGGGTGTCAGGCAGAGTCTCAGCACCCGCTCCCCGCATAAGAACATAGGATATGGCGAGGCCAAAAAGGAATACCCACGGAGCCATAGATAGAGGAGTCATACAACTATAGTCTCGCTGGCGGCTGGGTTGGAGACACAGGAGGCAGGAGCCACACTATCCGCAACCCACCATCCACTTGTCTCTGCCAAACAATCTCACTTGCTAACTGCAAACTGCCTCTCTGCAATCTGCAATCCACACTCCGCCGCTTGCTGGCTCAGCCACCATCTTCTTGCTAGCCCCCTTTGCTGCTAGCGTAGCCACAGCAGTTATATTAGTGGCCAATGGCTCACTGGTTACAGCTGACAGCCAACTAGCCACAGCTGATGGCCATCCAATCACAGTTGATGGCCATTTACTACCCGAGTGAGCACCTTTCCACGTGAGGCCGAGAGCCTGGAAACTGCACTCCTGGTTCTGTCCCCACACTGAGTTCTTATGTGGGGAGCGGGACCAGAGACCCCGCAGGCCACCCTGCACAACAACTGACTCAGCCATTCTCCCATCCGTGGAGTGGCTGCCTCCTCAGGGCAATCTAACCGGAGGACATGGGACTAAGGTGCCACGGCAAGGCAAGAGCTGCCCCCTGGTGGTCACAGAGCATGGGGGGGGCCTGAGGTACCAACAGGTGGCTTTTCTCCACTGGGCTGTAATTCCAGCTTCTGCCCTGTCCCTTTCTGTGCCTTGTCCTATCAACATTAATTCCCACCCAAAGAGTCAATGTAGAGAAAATTGTGTCTTCTACTCAACTGTGAGAAGCCCACAGTTTATTGACGGAGGGGAGGGTCACCACTTAGTGGAATGGGGTGGGGGCTGAAATGGGCAATTGACCTGAAGATAAACCATACTTTCACAGTACACACTCAATCTCCGTGTCCCTGGGCAATGTGGCTTAGACGTCAAGTCAGCCTAAGTTGGAGTCCTGGTTTTACTACTTGCACATCTGTAAAATGGGAGTAGCACTGTGGGGACAGAGCCCCAAAAAGCAGTTTCCAGGCTCTCGGCCTCACATAGAAAGGTGCTGGCTCAGGTAGTAAATGGCCATCGACTGCGATCAAATGGCCATCAGCTGTGGCTAGTTGGTCGTCAGCTGTAACCAGTGAGCCATTGGCCACGAATATAACTGCCGTGGCTAGGCTAGCAGAAAATGGGGGCTAGCAAGAAGATGGTGGCTGAGTCTGCAAGCGGCGCAGTGAGGGTTGAGAATTGTGTTGCTCCTGTTTCCTGTGTCTCCAACCCAGCCGCCAGCGAGAATACAGTGGTATGACTCCCCTACCTATGGCTCCGTGGGTGTTCCTTTTTGGCCTCACCATGTCCTGCGTTCTTATGTGGGGAGTGGGACCAGAGACCCCGCTGGATCCCCTGCACTACAAATGGCACAGCGAGCAGGGTACGGTGTCGGCCAAAGCCCTCCGAAGGGCGGTGGAGCAGTTTGTGCGTATGAACACTCAGTTGCAGGAAGACCAGGAGGAGCAGCTGCCGGAGAGCTGGACCCCATGGAGGGGTGGAAAGACGTGGACGGTTCCCCAACCAGCAAAGGCCGGAGAAAGCGAAGGTCGTTGCGGCCCCATGGGCTGGAAAGTGCTTGCTGAGGCAGCCCGGATGCAGGACTTGTAGTCCCAGGAGGAAAGGCTTGCTGAGTCCTCCGTGGGAGCTGAGGGTGAGGTCAAGGTCATCCCTCACCCTCAGGACAGCCCTGGCAAATGACTATGGACTATGGGGAATTGCCTTCCATCCCTAATTTAATTGACCACTTGACTGTTTGGGAACATACCACCATGTAATGGAACTGGCGGATATTTGCTTTTGTGTCTTGACCGGCAGCCATCGAGAATATGTAAGCACCTTGACTGTGAGCCGCTGTTGTTCCAGCACGGTACCCTGAGAGGCCCAGAGAGAGTGGCAGTGCCCTGAGAGCCCTGGCTGTGTCCAGGAAGTCTGGCTGTGTCCAGAGAGAGTGGCAGTGCCCTGAGAGCCCTGGCTGTGTCCAGGAAGTCTGGCTGTGTCCAGAGAGAGTGGCAGTGCCCTGAGAGCCCTGGCTGAGTCCAGGAGGTCTGGCTGTGTCGAGAGAGTGGCAGTGCCCTGAGAGGCCCTCGTGTGCCCGGGTAGACTAGTGGTACCCTAAGAAGTCCAGGAAGTCTGGCTGTGCCCAGAAGTATTGGTGGTGCCCTGAGAAACCCTGGCTGTGCCCGGGGAGACTAGTGGTACCCTAAGAAGTCCAGGAAGTCTGGCTGTGCCCAGAAGTACTGGTGGTGCCCTGAGAAACCCTGGCTGTGCCCGGGGAGACTAGTGGTACCCTAAGAAGTCCAGGAAGTCTGGCTGTGCCCAGAAGTACTGGTGGTGCCCTGAGAAACCCTGGCTGTGACCAGAGAGCTTGGCTGTGTCCAGGAGATAGCATTCACCTCCAGGCTCCTCGCACAGGGCCCCTCGCGGAAGACGCTTGTCGAGTAGATTGTGAGGCGAGACCCTGTAGGGGTGGAGTGTGGGGACAGAGCCCCAAAAAGCAGTTTCCAGGCTCTCGGCCTCACATAGAAAGGTGCTGGCTCAGGTAGTAAATGGCCATCGACTGTGATCAAATGGCCAGCAGCTGTGGCTAGTTGGTCGTCAGCTGTAACCAGTGAGCCATTGGCCACGAATATAACTGCCGTGGCTAGGCTAGCAGAAAAAGGGGGAGCTAGCAAGAAGATGGTGGCTGAGTCTGCAAGCCGCACAGTGAGGGTGGAGAATTGTGTTGCTCCTGTTTCCTGTTTCTCCAACCCAGCCGCCAGCGAGAATACAGTGGTATGACTCCCCTACCTATGGCTCCGTGGGTGTTCCTTTTTGGCCTCACCATGTCCTGCGTTCTTATGTGGGGAGTGGGACCAGAGACCCCGCCGGATGCCCTGCATGACAAGCACCTGTCAACTTTCAGACCCCGCTGTACTGTCTGTTTGCCCCTATGTCCTCCCCAGTCCGGGGCTAGGATGACCAATGTTATAGCTGGGCCTGAACTCAAGGGTATCCTGCTTTCTCCTCCTCTTTTCTCTATCTACGATTTTCAGTATCCAAAAATGTTGCAGATTCCAAAGACAATACTTGGATTTTTTTAAAGCCCATCTAGAATATATCCTGGTATATGTGTGGACCCTTTTTAATAATTCTGAGGCCCTCTAGGGAGCTTTAACCTGCAGGGTGGGAGCTGTTGTGTTAATTAGCTCAGCCGACACAAGGATGGAATTTTTCAAAAGAAAGTTTTACCGGGTACTCAAGAGGAAAGACAACAAAGAGCAAAGCTGTGAAGTGGATGTATACACATCTCTGTTCTAACTTCTTTAACATCCAGCTGTGGGCTGACTTGAGTGTGATTAGGGCCAATAAACTCCCAGCTCAAAGCTCAGAGCAAAGAGGTGACAACACAGAAGGGACTCTGGAATCCCAGCACAGGTGATCCCACCTCACTGGCGTTTCCTCCTCTAAGTGTTGGCAGGGGTAAGTTGTGGGTGGCGTCTCTGGTTAAGTCCTTATAAATGTTTTTCAACTAATTAATGGTTGCCAGTTTCTTCTTTCAACCTCTCTGGCACCTGACTCTCCAGCTTCCTCATCTCTCTGGAAGACTTAATGTCCAGGTAAATGACATTTTAAACACTAAGACATATTATATAAAGTCAGATGCACAGATCCTAAGTGTACAGTTTGATGACCTCTGGCAAATATATGTCAACAACACTGCAATTCCATCACCCCCCAATTTTTTCCTAAACCCATTTCTGGTCAATCCCTCTCCCCTCCCAGAAGCAACCACTGATCTATACCCCTATAGATTAGTTTAATCTGGGTTTTTTTCCGACTTAAAATTTATTTTATTACAAAGACATATTTTTCTTAATTAAAATAAAAAATGAGCATGAATGAAGAAGCAAAATTTCCCCTTCACCACACCCACCGAATCTCTCACTCTCTCTTTAACAACAGCAAATATTCGTAAAGCAATTGCTATATACCAGGCACTATTAAGTTACTCAATCCTGAAAATTTAGGTGTTGTACACATTTCACAAATATAAAAACTGAGAATCAGTGTTTTGATAACTTGTTTAAGGTTATACAGATTAATCAATGGTAAAGCCAGGATATGAACTGGGTTATAAGCCTCCTTTTATTTATTTATTTTTCTTATTGTACGTGAGATTTATTTTCATTTATTTTTCTTTTTTTTTTTTTTACTCTTCCACTTACAGTTGACATTCAATATTATTTTCTATTAGTTTCAGGTAAACGATTTGTTAAGGGCTCATCCATGACATGGCTTTCCCACTCAGCTTATAAAGCAAATAGAATTATCATCTCACTTTTATCAGTTGCTACTGCATGTTAAGATCAGCACTGAGGGGGCTGGCCCAGTGGCTCAGGCGGATGGAGCTCCATGCTCCTACCGCGGAAAGCTGCTGGTTGGATTCCCACATAGACCAGTGGGCTCTCAACCACAAGGCTGCCGGTTGGACTCCTTGACTCCGGCAAGGGATGGTGGGCTCTGCCCCCTGCAACTTATAACAAGGGCAACTGGACCTGGAGCTGAGCTGCGGACAACTAAGACTGAAAGGACAACAACTTGACTTGGAAAAAAGGCCTGGAAGTACACGCTGTTCCCCAATAAAGTCCTGTTCCCCTTCCCCAATAAAAAAAATAATAATAAAAATAAATAAATAAATAAAAGAAATGAACACAAATAGAATTTCATTTTGTCTTGGAAAAGTATGTGTTTACATATATATGCATACACATATTCACACACAACCATGTATATGTATGCATGCATATTCACTGTACATGATTATTATATGACTATGCAAATACACTCATATCATTATTCATAGGACAATTTTGATCTCTGTTCTGATCTCTGTTCTGGGCTGTCTCTATTTTGTTTTTTCTCGACTGTCAAGTTAGGCTTTTCACTTGCATTTACTGCAGAGCAAGCGCACAAGTGGTGAAGATGGAATGGCTGTTGCCGTGGCAATGTGGGCGTTGCACGGATCCTTGCTGCTTCCTGGGCAGGATGGCTCCCTCAGTGCGCACCCCCTCACCCCCAAGCCGCGTGGAGGCCCTCTCACTCACAGGCCGGCAAACCGAAGAGTTTCGGCTGGAAGTCCCGCAGTGCGACCGTGACCTGGGTCGTCAGGTCTCCGTGTAAGTGTCCATCTGGAACCATAACCACGTGCATTCCCGCTGCTAGGGCCGCCTCCACCCGGTTGGGAGTGTCTTCAAAGACGAGGCACTTCTCCATGGGGGCAGGAGGGGAGAACCTCTTCGCACAGGCGAGATATGTGACTATGACTGGGTCCGGCGTGCCATCCTCACTTCGGGGTCATCCCCCAAAACGATGTGATCAAACAAGCTGAAGAATTCCTCGTGTGCACTGGTCTTCATCTCGAAGGACATGGACCCGGAGCTGGTGGCCACCGCCAACAGCACGTGGTGCTTCCGCAGATGGTGGGCGAGTTTTTCCAGCCCTGGCATCAGAGCGGCCGTGGGGAACACATCTTGCAGCTTCGCCTGGCTGTCTTCCACCAGCTCGTCTTTGGACATCGGCAGCTGCAGGACGTCTAGTATGACCCGAGCCGCCTCTAGTGCGTGGGACTTCACATCCTACGTGTACGTCTTCTCATAGCGACCACAGGTTTCTTGGAACACCTCTGAAGAGAGCCAGCCGTTCAGTGTCCAGAAGGAGGTGGGTGATGGGCCGCAGCAGGGGAACGGGCGCCACCATTGTGCCTCCCTCTCGGCCAGGTGGGAGCAGGGAGGAGGCCTAGTTTAATCTGCTTTTGCACTTCATATAAATGGAATTATATGACATACACCCTTGTATCTGGATTCTTTCATTCTGCATAATGTCTGTGAGATTTATCTATGTTGTTGCTTGTAGAAGTAGCTTGTTCCTTTTTATTGCTGAGTGGTATTCCATTATACAGTTTATCTGTTTACCTCATGATATACAATTGGGTTGTTTGTTATATTTTTGCTGTTGTGAATAAATCTATGAACATTCATGTACATATCTTGCAAATGACTTTTTCTTTCTTTATGCTCTTTTTTAATTATTATTAGTTTCAGGTGTACAAAGCAAATGACTTCGATACCTGACTTCACAGTTGCTTCATCTTCTCCACTCCAACCATCACCTTGACTCTACATGACTGCACTTTGGATCTTGTCACTGTGGAAGCTGTTCCCCTTTGGAATCTTACCTCTTCTTTCACAAGAACATAAGAGCAATCAGGACTGATCCCTTCAGGCACCTGTTCCCTGCACGTGTACATTCACACCATTCTCCTAAAACAACTTTTAGGTTGTTTCTCTCACTTTCAATCACAAATTTTGAGCATCTACCATGGGCTTACCCAGGCACTCCTGTCATAGCCACAGTGTTAACTACTGCTTCCCCAATCTATATCTCTACCTTCACCTCACGCCTCTTTCTTGAGGTCTGTGTCCAGAATATCTGACGTCCCTCTAGACATCGCCTCCAGAATGTTCCGCAGGCCTTTCAAAATAATCAGCGTCCACCAAACTGGGTCAGCCTCCTATATTCCCCATCTTAGTGAATGGAAACACAATCCACCCATTCACTCAAGGCAAAAAACCCCTGGATTTATCCGATTATTCCTTCTCTCTCAATTCCCCCATCCAAACAATCTCAAGTCCTGTCCAACCTGCCTCTGAAATATCTCAGGTATCTTTCCCTGCCTCTTAATTCTCACTGCTAGTTAAAGGCCCTCCTCATCTCTGTAAAATTGCTTCTCTGGGGAACAGTGTGGTTTCTTCTCAGTATCATTCCACACCTCCCTCTCTGAGCATCGAGGCTCATCCACCCATTCAACAACGTTTTTACAAATGCCTTCCATGTGCCAGACAGACACCCTAGCTTTATCTTCCATTATATAGCTTCCCCTCATCTCTCTCCTTATCTCTCCTACCTCCCTCAAATCTATCCACAACTCTTTTGTCTCACCATCTTTATTCATATCACTTGTTTTCTCCCTATCTCTCTACCCATACCACACATCTCTCTAAACATCTCTACACACACACACACACACACACACACACACACACGTCTGATTATTCACTAATCCATTCATTCAACAAATATTTAGTGAGCATTTTTCATGTGACAGACACCCTATTTCTTCATATTTCTTTTTCTTCCATAATCTCTCTCTCTACCTCTTTTTCTGCCTCCCCACCTTTCTCCACATTTTCCCTCTCCACTTCTCTCCATCAGCACACCTCTTTTCCCCACCCCATCTCTCACCCTCTTTCTCCTCCATTTCTCTCTGGGTGGAAGAATGAGGCAGGTCTGGCAAGGCACTCACCTCTTCCCTGTGGGGGCTGATCACCCCTCCACTGAGAAGCCTTTCCTGATTCTGCCCTTGACCTGGTGCAAGGATGCTTTCTAAAAAAATTTAATCTACAATATTAGAGGAAGACTTTAACCCACATCTCTCAGAAACTGATAAATCAAACAGACAAACAATTACTGAAGACATAGAAGGATGAAACCAGACAATCAACAAGCTTGATCTAGTGCTCACTTCAGCAGCACATACACTAAAATTGTAACGATAAAGAGGAGTTTAGCATGGCCCCTGCACAAGGATGACATGCAAATTCATGAAGCATTCCATAATTTTGAATAATAATGTCAACTAAATTTAATACATATGTAGTCACAGGATGTGGAGTACAGCATAGGGAATAGAGTCAATGGAATTGTAACAGCTATATACTATGTCCGAGGGGGAGTAGACTGGGGTGAGGGGGTTATCACTTTGTGAGGGGTGTAAATGTCTATTACATTGTTTTGTACACCTGAAACTAATAAGTACATAAATAACAAGCTTGATCAAATGGCAATATGTAGTATCTTAGGGAAATTAGAAAATACACATTCTTTTCAGGTACACACAGACATTTGGAAAAAAGAATCAAAGTCATATAGAACACAATTGCTGAACAAAATCTATGACAATTTAAGATCAATAACAAAGAATATTATATATTTGGAAATTTAAAAAAAAATTATTTTTAATGTATTTGAACTTCCAAAACCTATTTCTAAATAATTCAAATGTTAAAATAAAATATTATAGGTGCCGGCCCATGGCTCAGGCGGTTGGAGCTCCGTGCTCCTAACTCCGAAGGCTGCCGGTTCGATTCCCACATGAGCCACTGCGCTCTCAACCACAAGGTTGCCGATTCAACTCCTCGAGTCCCTCAAGGGATGGTGGGCTGCGCCCCTGCAACTAGCAACGGCAACTGGACCTGGAGCTGAGCTGCGCCCTCCACAACTAAGACTGAAAAGGACAACTTGAAGCTGAATGGCACCCTCCACAATTAAGATTGAAAGGACAACTTGACGGGGAAAAAAAAGTCCTGGAAGTACACAGTTTCCAAAAAAAGTCCTGTTCCCCTTCCCCAATAAAATCTTTAAAAAAAAAATTATAATAGAATTTAAAATATTTTGAACTGAATGACAGTAAAAACACGGCCTACCTAACCTGTGGGATGTAGCTAAAATAATTCATAAAAAAAAGTAAATGTGCATGTTAGGAAAGAAAATTTGAAAATCAATGAGTTGAACAGATATTTCAAGAAATTAGGAAAAGCACAGAGTAACCCCCAAAAACTAAGGAAGGAAGTAACAAAGATACTTTTAGGAATTAATGAAATAGAGAACAACAAAAAAAACAACAGAGGGCCGGCCCGGTGGCTCAGGCGGTTAGAGCTCCATGCTCCTAAAGGCTGCCGGTTCGATTCCCACATGGGCCAGTGGGCTCTCAACCACAAGGTTGCCAGTTCAATTCCTCGAGTCCCGCAAGGGATGGTAGGCTGTGCCCCCTCCAACTAAGATTGAACATGGCACCTTGAGCACCTTGAGCTGAGCTGCCTCCCGGATGGGTCAGTTGGTTGGAGCGCATCCTCTCAACCACAAGGTTGCCGGTTTAGACTCCCACAAGGGATGGTGGGCTGTGCCCCCTGCAACTAGCAACGGCAACTGGACCTGGAGCTGAGCTGCGCCCTCCACAACTAAGACTGAAAGGACAACAACTTGACTTGGAAAAAAAGGCCTGGAAGTACACACTGTTCCCCAATAAAGTCCTGTTCCCCTTCCCCAATAAAATCTTAAAAAAAAAAAAGACAATAGAGCAGAATACAAATGTATATTTACAGAGACTACTAAACTGAAAATCTCTGACCAAATTCACTAAGCAGAAAAAGGAGAGAAAAGGAATGCACAGACCAAAAATACGTAATTTAAAAGGAATGTAATGTCAGGTACAGAAAATATTTAGATTCGCAAATTTTTTAAAAATATTTTATTGGGGAACAATGTATATTTCCAGGACTTTATTGGGGAACAGTGTGTTTTTCCGAGGACCCATCAGCTCTAAGTCAAGTCGTTGTCCTTCAATCTAGTTGTGGAGGGCGCAGCTAGGCTCCAAGTCCAGTCGCTGTTTTAAATCTAGTTGCGGAGGGCACAGCCCACCATCCCATGCAGAATCGAACTGGCAACCTTGTTGTTAAGAGCATGTACTCTAACCAACTGAGCCATCTGGTCGCCCTAGATTGCAAATTTTGATGAGATGAATAATGTTCTAGAAAAATATATGACCAAAACTTACTCAAGAAAAAATTAAAAGCCTGATGTATCTATAACCATTAAAGAAATGAATCAGTTGTTAAAAATTTAACCACCAAAGAAAGCACCCCAAGCCCAGATCGTTATGAAATCTTCAAAACAGAGATCATTCCACACATACAAAAATTATTTTAGCAATCAGAAAACAGGAAAAGTTTCTCAACTTATTTCATGAGATTAATATAACATTGATACAAAAGCCAGGCAAAGAAAATTTGAGAAAGGACAATTGTAAAACGGTTACACTCATGAACATAGATGCAAGAAGAAGAAGGAACAATACAAATATTAACAAATGTAAGCCAGAATTGACTAAGTATAAAACAATTTAACCAAGCAGTCTTTATTCTAGAAGAGCAATTCACTATTCATGTTAATTCCTAGTTCCTATTCATAGAATTCACTGCATTAAGAGATTAAGGAGGAAACTCCCTATGACCATCTCAACCAATATAATAAAAACATTTCACAAAAGGTGTTCATAATAGCAACTGCTTGCTTTAAAAAATAGAAATAAAAACATTTGCAAGTCATTTATAATTTTAAAAGTTAGGAATGTATATTATATGAGGTCTGACAATTAGGTTCGAGAACTTGCCACTGTGCGCTTACACTGGCAGCACTGTACAAACAGCTCAGAAAGGTTTCATAACCTTGGTATATCAGTGTCTCACAGCTGTGTTCGTGTCGACACGTGGCAGTGTCTTGCTGAGTGGCGTTTATTATTGTTGCTGCATGTTTTTGTGTGCCGTCATGAGAATGTCTGAGCTTGAGTTAGAGCAATGAACAAACATTAAATTTCTTGTTAAACTTGGCAAGAGTGGAAGTGAAATCAGGGACATGTTAGTCCAAGTTTATGGGGATAATGCCATGAAGAAAACGGCAGTGTACAAATGGATTAAACGTTTTTCTGAGGGGAGAGAATGCGTCACTGATGAAGAGAGGTCAGGGCAGCCAGTAACGAGCAGGACTGACGAAAATATTGCAAAAATTCGTCAAATTGTGCGTCAAAATCTTCAGCTGACTGTGAGAAGCATAACAGACCAAGTAAACATCAATAAAGAAACAGGAATATCTGAACTGAAATTGTTGGCATGAGAAAGGTGTGTGCAAAAATGGTCTTGAAGGAGCTCACCGATGAACAAAAGCAAAGGAGAGTCAAAGTTTGCCAAGACCTTTTGGAGAGGCAAGACGATGTTTTTGACCATGTTATCACCGGTGATGAAACATGAGTGTACCAAGGTGATCCTGAAACAAAGCGTCAAAGTGCACAATGGAAATCAGCCAATTCTCCACAACCAAAAAAACGTTCCGTCAGTTCAAATCAAGAGTCAAAACGACGTTGCTAACCTTTTTTGATATCAGAGGGATTATCATTGTGAATTTGTACCAACTGGACAGTTAACCAAGTTTATTTGGAAGTGCTGAAAAGGCTTGTGAAAAAGTTAGACGAAAACGACTTGAACTTTTCGCCAACAATTCATGGTTCTTGCATCACGACAATGCACCAGCTCACACGGCACTGTCTGTGAGGGGGTTTTTAGCCAGTAAACAAATAACTGTATTGGAACACCCTCCCTACTCACCTGATCTGGCCCCCAATGACTTCTTTCTTTACTCCAAGATAAAGGAAATATTGAAAGGAAGACATTTTGATGACATTCAGGACATTAAGCGTAATATGATGACAGCTCTGATGGTGATTCCAGAGAAAGAGTTCCAAAATTGCTTTGAAAGGTGGACTAGGTGCTGGCATCGGTACATAGCTTCCCAAGGGGAGTACTTCGAAGGTGACCGTAGTGGTATTCAGCAATGAAGTATGTAGCACTTTTTCTAGGATGAGTTCGCGAACTTAATTGTAAGACCACGTATGTCTTTATTCTCCCATGAAATTTAGTGTTCAGTTTTGAAATGGCTTCGTATTTCTCTTCTATATCTTTCCTCCTGTTCCCATTCATAACCGCCTATTATCATCTCTTCTCTGAGTATTTATATTTCTGATGTGTGGCCTTCCTTTACTGCTAAAAGGCTACACAAAGTTTTGTTTTTCAATTCATGATGGGAGTTTGGGCTACAATTTCCATCTGCTTTTGGCAATATACTTGTGGTGTATTGTCATCTGTTGGTAAATTGTGTTACTGTTTTTCACCTTTTTTCTCATAGTTAATTGAAAAGAAGCTTTGGTCATTTCTTTTTGTTACTCATATTTAAATGAGCTAGATTTTTCTGAGGACCTTGTGGAGGGTGGGGAGAGGGCCCAGAATGGCTTTCCAGACTTACAAGTTCAAGGGTTCCTCCTGTTTTGCCATAGCAAAAGATTATTTCCTTAAATTTGGCACCTCAATGTAGCCACTACCTCCTCTCCTCTGAGAGCCTCTCCCAGTTAAGCAAGTGTCTCCCGGCAAACTTAAGCTTCTCTATTTCACAGAAGGCCTCAGGAGGCCCTCTCCACAGTGCACCGAAGTGATGCACTTAATACTAGAAGAATTTTCCTGGTACTCTCTGAGACCTCTGGGTTCCTTTGGACACTTTAAAACAGTCTTGCTTCACCTTTACCAGCACTAAATCTGTTCAGTCAGCCCTGGCCTCAGCTTTGCCCTCTCAGGGTGAGGTCTTGGAAGGAACTTTTGCTATCTGCATCCTGTCACTGGGACCGTCCCTTCCTTCCAGCTCTTCCCTGAGGCACTGCTGGGGACTGCCTGCTTGGCTGGGAATTTGGTCCCACATACACAAAAGATGGAGTTTGTAGGTATTCTGTGTCTTCTAGCTTCACTGAAAATGTAGTGTGTGTGTGTGTGTGTGTGTGTGTGTGTGTGTGTGTTTCCAATCTCTCTTTATTGCTCCATAAGGTTTCCAGGAGAAAGGAAACTTTAGAAATAAACTGCTGTCATGTTCCCCGCAAAGCCCTACTTTGAGGCTTTTTAGAAAGAAAAGGCTTTTGGCAAAGACAACATGAGTGAGGGGGTTATGGTTCCAAGGAGTGGCATGGGATAGGCTTTGAATCCTGACGTGTTTTCCCACCTTGCCTCACGGGGAGCCTCTGGTTTAGCAGGCCACGAGTCTGGTGCATACACCAGGATGCCCTTTTGTTCATTTCCAGTAAGAAACAGCTGCAGAGATCTGTTTCTTCCCAGCCCCTCACTCCCTCCATGCACACCTATGCACACTGCCTCAGTCAGGGTCCCAAAAGGAAAAGCATCCTCTCGTCAGGCTAATAGAGGAGACAGTTTATTTATGAAGGTGTGAGGGGGTGTATGGGAACCTCCAGGATACTGCCAGCCCAGGCCCCAGGGACGAGGGGAGGCACAACAGGGGTTTTTACTCATTTTGTGCCACGGACCTCTTTGGCATTCTAATAAAACAAAGATATATGCGTATAACAAAGTAACCCAATTATATTGAATTCCAGTTATCAAAATATCAATGAAAGTTTGCAATAGACTAAATCACGTACTTTTTTACTACCACATTAAGTAAAAGACAAGATATTTAAAATACAGGCAAGTTGAGGTTTGAGCTGGGGCCCAAAACTGTGCATTTCTAATACGTTTCCATGTGATGCTGGCGGAAGGACCATTCTCTGAGAACCACTGTTTAAGGAGATTTTGCATATGTCTGCTCAGATCTAGATTTTGCAGCCTGTCAGCGTTTTCAATTTTCCTTATTTCTAAGTTCTCAGTGGATTCCTTGCTGTAGCCCCCGCATTGCATCCTTGCAGCTCTCTACCAGAGGCCCCACTCCCCTTTAGCCCTGACTGCTGTCAGCTAGCCCTCTCTGTGGTCCAGGGAGCCTGGCCCCTGAGTTTGGGTGGGAGGTGTCTTCTTGTATGTCT
Source organism: Rhinolophus ferrumequinum (assembly GCF_004115265.2). Lineage (NCBI taxonomy): Eukaryota > Metazoa > Chordata > Mammalia > Chiroptera > Rhinolophidae > Rhinolophus > Rhinolophus ferrumequinum. Next base: position 2,114,479 of record NC_046286.1, read on the forward strand.
GCTCCTCACAGGTTTTCCCCACATCTGTGTTTAGGCTGAGTTTCATTCTCCACCCTCTTGCCCTGCTAGATACTCTTTACTCTTTACTTTTGTCCCATGGTCAGAGCAGCTGTCACTTTATCCCAGGAAGTTTTTCTGGGCATCTAAGCTCAAGCTCACCATGGTAGTCATCCAGGATGGAAAGACCACTCTGGAAGGCAATCTCAGTCTGAATAAAAGTCAGAGTTTTCCCAATGGCCCTACGCAATCTGGCCTCATCTCCTGCCTCTGTTTCCCCTCACATACCTGGCTCCAGCTACAGTGTCCTCCCTACTGCTTCACAAATACTCCAGATATCCAGACATGTTCTCACCCCAGGACCTTGGCACTTGCTGTTCCCTCTGCCAACAATGCTCTTCTCCCATATATCCACATGGCTTATTCGCTCACCTCCTTGAAATCTTTGCTCAAATATTACTTTCTCAGTGAAGCCTCCCAGACTACTCTATTTAAAACTACAGTCCAGGGGTGGCTGGATGGCTTAGTTGATTAGAGCGCGAGCTCTCAACAAGGTTGCCAGTTCAATTCGCGCATGGGATGGTGAGCTGCGCCCCCTGCAACTAAAGACTGAAGGACAATGACTTGGAGCTGATGGGCCCTGGAGAAACACACTGCTCTCCAATATTCCCCAATAAAATTTTTTTAAAAAGGGGTGGGGTGAGGGGAGGATGCAGAGGGTAAAGAGAGTCAAAGACACAGTGACAGAAGATTAGACTTTGGGTGGTTAGCACACAATGGAGTACACAGATGTTGTATTATAAAGTTGTACACGTGAAGCTTATATAATGTTATTAACCAATGTCACCCCAATAAATGTAATTAAAATTAAAAAAAAAAAACAACTGCAGTCCACCACAGCACTTCCTGCCCCCTTCCTTACTTTGTTTTTCTCCATAGGCACCTACCACATTTAGTATACTTGTTTATTTATTTTTATTTTATTTTATTTTATTTTTTAAGTTATTTATTTTTGGGGGGGAATAGTGTGTTTCTCCAGGGCCCATCAGCTCCAAGTTGTTGTCCTTCGGGGCACAGCCCACCATCCCATGTGGGAACCGAACCGACAACCTTGTTGTTGAGAGCTCCCGCTCCAACCAACTGAGCCATCTGGCCGCCCTACTTGTTTATTTTTATTGTCTCTCTTCCCCAATTAGACTGTCCCTGAGAACAAGAGTTGACATTTGTTTGGTTCACTGGGCTTAGAAACACCTGGCATATAGTAAGTATTCAGGAAATGTTGTTGAATTAATGAACAAAGAAATGAATTCATATATATATAAAATTACGGATGTGGAGTACAGCATAGGGAAATAGTCAATGGAATTGTAGCAGATACATATGACATCACAGGGAGGGGAGTAGACTGCGGGGTTATCACTATGTGAGAGGTGTAAATGTATAACTAGTATATTGTTTTGTACACCTGAAACTAATAAAAAAATAAAAAATAAATGAATTCTCCCCACCAGGCACTGAGACCATCGGGACTGCAGGGTTGCAGCTTTTTCTGCAAGGGAAGAGGCAGCTGCAATAGAGGGAAGTCAAGAAGTCAAAGTCCCCTCCAACATCTTCCCCCACCTGCACGGGTCAGGGAGAGGGCAGTGAGAAGTGAAAACTTATAGCTGCAGAAGGGGAAACAGGCTGAGGGGAGAGAAGAAAAGCTGTCTCCATCAATTCTGGAGCAGGGTGGGTGGAGCTCTGGGCAGGGAGTTTGGACAAAAGGGTCTCAGTGAGGGGGATGCACTACCCTCCTCTCCCCCAGGAGTGACTAGATAGCAAAAAGGATGAAATGTTTGCCTAGGGAGGGCATTTATCAGGGCTACTCACCTGCGCTGTTGAGCCCACAGTGACCAGCACCCGTGCACGTGCATGTGCGCACACGTCCAATGTCAGCCTCCCCCCTGGCTGTATCCATAAATGTTCTCTCTCAGCATCACTTTCAGTTCCTCCAAAGAATCTATTTAAATTCTCGAGTTCCTGAGCTCTCTAGATTTTACTAAAGGTTTCCAAGGGGATAAGATGAGGGGGTTACAATGCACATCCTAAAGCAAACAAATTAAAGTGCCTTCGATAGACATTTCCATGTTTCCAAGTGCTTCTCTGGGGCTGCCGAACTGGGAATGAAGTTTCTCTCCCTTTCCAGCCCTGCACCCATCTTGCTACCTTCCTGGACTTAACATTCTTTTCCCATCCACAGCACAGAAATATCCAGCCAGTCCTTCCTCCGTTCCCTATCCCAACCTGCATGCCCAGATTCATGAAACCTGACAGAATGCAAGGCCTTAGAGTTACCTGAACCACTGGACCTGTTCAAAGACCATTTGTTCCTGAGAATAAAGGCCCCTGGGGTCTTCCTGCCCTTCCCCCACACCTCCAGTGGCTTATCAAAATATTTCTTTCGTGCATACACAGGGCTCTCCGTAAGAGGAATTTGGGAGGATGTCATTTTTCTCATCTCCATTCTACACCCAGCTCCCCCTTCTTCCTGGGGTGCCAGTGTCAGCAGAAGCTGATGGGGAAGTGAGGCCTGGGAATAGAGGAGGAGGTAATGAGGAGAAAGGGGAAGTTTGGGAGGGAGGCCTCCTCGGAGGCTGTGGGAGAGGAGAGCAGCAGATAGAGACACAGCCAGTTTGTCCCTCTCCATCTGCACCTCCACCAGCACCTGCTGAGCCATGAGCCAAACCCGGGATTTACAGGGTAGGGAAGGTGGAGTAAGCAGAGGTCTGGAAGGGGGACAAGGAGACACAGACCTGAACCAGGGGCTAGGAGGGCAGAACCGTGATGGCCCTGGGCTGGTGTGGGGGTGAGGAGAGGAAGGGGTGTGGGGACACATTACCTTTGTGACCCCTCAGGAGGAAAAGCCTTTGGGCTGCTGAAGGCCCAGCAGGAAGAGAGACTGGATGAAATGAACAAGGTAAAAGGAAAAAGTAAGGGGGCAGGGCAGGGGGGACGGGCCCTGGCCCGGGAGGACCTACCTGGGTTCTGGCTTTCCCCCCACAGCAATTCCTGGATGATCCCAAATACAGCAGTGATGAGGACCTTCCCTCCAAACTGGATGCCTTCAAGAGTGAGGGGAAAACTGTAGGGGTGGATGGGAGGTGATGGGGAGGGTTTCCCCAGGAACAGAGAGGGGGCCGCAGAGACACAAAGTCTACTTTTTTGATGGGAAGAAGGAAGGCTGTCTCTCTGTTGCCCCTCTGGTTGTAATCCCTTTCCCTGGCCAGGCCCTTTCAGCACCCCCTCTAGTTCAGGACCCCTTAATAGAACCCCACAACTGCCCAACCCCCATTTCCTCTGCCTGTCCCACCTCCTCCTTCCACACTTTCTCCCCCAAACCTAGCTTTCAGTAGCAACCCCTCTCTCAGTGCCCCGCCTTGAACCTCTAGCCAGAGCTTACCAGGCCTGCTTTCTCCCCTCCCCCAGAGAAATACATGGAGTTTGACCTGAATGGAGACGGAGATATTGGTGAGAAAGGGTGACCTGGGGGAGTGTGCAGACCTAGGAAGGGGGTGTCTCTCCTACACTGCTCCATCATGACGCTGTGGGAAAGGGCCCAGCTCCCAGTGTAGGAGGAAGGGAGTGGGAATGTGGAAGTGGAGGGGGCAGAGAAAGAGAGGGAGAGGGAGAGGCTCCCCTCTTCTCGCCCCACCCTCTACTTCCAGACATCATGTCCCTGAAGCGAATGCTGGAGAAACTTGGGGTCCCCAAAACCCACCTGGAGCTAAAGAAATTAATCAGAGAAGTTTCCAGTGGCTCTGGGGAGACTTTCAGCTACTCTGACTTTCTCAGGATGATGTTGGGCAAGAGATCTGCTATTCTAAAAATGTGAGGCCCACTTCCAACCCCCCCATACTTACCTGTTTTCTCCCCACTCCCACCCCCCGTCTCGGGCTCACCTTCTACACATTACTCAGCATCCATTTCCTCCATCCTTTGAAAGACCCTTCCAAGTTCCTATCCCCATCCATGGTTCTGGTCCCCACAGCCCCCAGCTCTCCCACCCCTGCCCTTCCTCCTCCTCCTCCCACCTTTGCAACCTCCATCCTCTTCCAGACTTTCATAGCAGCCTAAGATTTATTTTCTTGAAAAGACTGTTCCCTGATTCCTGTGTCTCTTCCCATCTCAATCAGGATCCTGATGTACGAGGAGAAAGCGAGGGAGCAGGAGAAGCCAACAGGTCCTCCAGCCAAGAAAGCTATTTCTGAGTTACCCTGATCTGTGGTGGGGGAAATGTGGTGGGGTTGAAGGGGTTTCTAATGGTCCCAACACGAAAAAAGAAGACAAAATTGTGAGCCAGAATCAAACTAAAATAAATTCTCCTCCTCCTCCAGATGAAGTCAGTTTGCTCTCTGTTTGGGGAAAATTTTTCCCTGGGTTTGAATTATTATTATTTTTCTTTTTTTAAAGAATCTTTGAGGGAAGGGCAGCAAGGATTTGCCCAGATGAGCAATCCATCACCAATGTGTAGTGTGTCTACTGCAGCAGATGGTTTCGTACACCCAGGGGGATTCCAGATGTATAAGATAGCCTTGGCCTCAAGGAAGTTAGGTGGAACGAAAAGACATGTACAGACAAAAAAAAAAAAAAATCACCCAGGCCCACAGTGAAGAGCAAGGCTTACCTTGAACCAACATTCTCCATCATCATAAGCTTTGTGTGTTTTTTTGGGGGGGGGAATGGGGGAAGAGGAACAGGACTTTTATTGGAGAACAGTGTACTTCTAGGATTTTTTTCCCAAGTCAAGTTATTGTCCTTTCAGTCTTAGTTGTGGAGGGCGCAGCTCAGCTCCAGGTCCAGTTGCCGTTTTCTAGTTGCAGGGGGCGCAGCCCACCATCCCTTGCAGGAGTCGAACCGGCAATCTCGTGGTTGAGAGGATGCGCTCCAACCAACTGAGCCATCTGGGAGCTCAGTGGCAGCTCAGCTCAAGGTGCCATGTTCAATCTTAGTTGCAGGGGGTGGACCCCACCATCCCTTGTGGGAGTCGAGGAGTCAAACTGGCAACCTTGTGGTTGAGAGCCCACTGGCCCACATGGGAATCGAACCGGCAGCCTTCGGAGTTAGGAACATGGGGCTCCAACCGCCTGAGCCACCGGACCGGCCCCCATCATAAGCTTTGTGATCTTAGCAAATCACTCAGTCTCTCTGAGTCTTTTATCTGAAAATGAAGATAATATGATCCACTCTGCAGTGCCTGACATATCATAAGCCCTCAATAATGTTTAAAATTTGAATGGATGGATGGATGAAAGAATTGGTGTTATTGAATAGAGTAAAGGATTCACAACACTATAAAGCCTGATAATTTAAGTGTTAAATGAGTCACTGAGGTCCTTTTGGGGACAAACTACAAAAACTGAGTCAATCTAATGAAGGGAAACGGGGCTTAGATTAAGAGGATACTGAGGGCAGATGCTGGGGATACAGGATCTCTGGATGGCAGAAAGGGTTAAACAGCCAACCCCGGGGAAGGCAGGAGCCTAAGAGCTCCCAGGCCTTCAGTGAGACTATTCCTGGACCTCTCCTCCAAGGAGTCCAGATGCATTAACTAGCAACCCCCAGTCACTGGCCACTATTTCAGATTTCCTGACTTCCTGGAAAGAGAGAGAATACAATTGGCCCAGCTTGTTTCATGTACTGAGAACAGACGGGGTCACTGAGGCCACTCATGTTGGTCCTGCCCAATGGTGAAGCCAGGCTGGTATCCTAAAGAGTGCTACAGTGACTGTATAGAACCTCAGATGAGGATGAGATCATTGAGTTGAATAAAATATCTGAATATAACAAAATTAATACTTAACCTCTATTGAGCACCTACTGTATACTGGACACCATTCTAAATGCTTTACTTGTATTAATTAATTCATTTAATCTTCACAACAACCCTGGTGACACCAGAAGGGAAGAAAGGATCTGGGGATCTTGGGGGCCGGCCTGGTGGCTCAAGTGGTTGGAGCTCCGTGCTTCTAACACCGAAGGCTGCTGGTTTCCCACATGGGCCAGTGGGCTCTCAACCACAAGGTTGCCGGTTGGATTCCTCAACTCCTGCAAGGGATGGTGGGCTCCACCCGCTGCAACTAACAACAGCAACTGGAACTGGAGCTGAGCTGCGCCCTCCACAACTAAGATTGAAAGGACAACAACAACTTGGAAAAAGTCCTGGAAGTACCCACTGTTCCCCAACAAAGTCCTGTTCCCCTTCCCCAATAAAATCTTTAAAAAAAAAAAAAAAAAAAAGGAAGAAAGGAGCTGGGGATCTTAAATAATTTGTTCATTCAGAATAAATAAATTGGGTTATATTCACACAGTAGGCTATTATTATAATACAGCAATGAGAATGAACAAACTATAACTACATACAACAATTGTGGATGAAATTCATTAATATAGTGTTGAGCAGAAGAAGACAGACAAAAAGAGCCCTTACTGTACAATTCCATTTGTATAAAGTACAAAAACAGGTAAAATTAATATATGTTGTTAGATATTAGGATAGTAATTAGCCTTGGGGAAGGCTCAGAAGAGGCCAACTGAGCAGAGGAAAAAGGGAACAGAAAGGCCCTGAGGTGATATATGCCTGAGGTAGGTAGAGAGGGTAATAAAATCAGAGACATAAAAGGGTGTCAACTCATTTAGGATCCCATAGGTCACTATAAAAACTTTGGCCTTTATTCTGAGAGAAACAGAGAGGTATTGCAGGGTTTTGAGTGAAGGATTCCTTTGGGGCCTACTTTGAAAAAAAAGGCCCACTCTGGCTACACAGTAGAGAATATAATAGTGTAGGAGCAGGCGTAGACTCAGGAAGACCAGTTCGGAGACTGTTGGGGTAACCCAGACGAGAGATGAGGATGGTTCAGATGAAGGTGGACGGATGGATCAAGCAGTGGAAGTGAAGAGGTTTGATTCTGGATATTTTCTCAACATAGTTCCTATCTGAAAGTGGGGAGCGAGATAAAAGGAGCTGATGAGGATTCCATAGTGTTTTACTTTACTGGAATTTTTAAATTGCCATCAGCCGAGAAGGTGAAGACTGTGAGTAGAGCAGGTTTTGAGGAGCTCTGCGATCAACTGTTCGGTTTCGGACATACTGAATTTGAAATGATCTATTTGACGCCCAAGAGGAGATGTCAAGTACATAAATGTGTATACAAGTCTGGAGTTTGAGAGTTCTTTGCTGAAGATATGCATTTGGGAGTCATCAGCACATAAATGCTATTTCAAGCTATGAGACTGATGTGTTTGACACACCCAGTTTAGGTAAAGGGTAGGGGTGAAGGCTTGACTGGAGTGGGTTTAAGAGAATGAGAGGAGATAATAAACTGGAGACAGTAAGTATGAATAGCTGTTCCAAGAAATTGTGTTGTGGTAGCTGTCCAGGGAGAGGGGACAAGAGAATCATTTTGAAAGTTTGAGAACTGAAGTCATCTCAACTATCTTAATGAACCTCAGGGTAGTATTTTTATCTGATTCTTGCTAATTTTTCTGCTCTCATATTTCCGTAACAGATAGGCAGTCCCTTAATTTAGCCACACCAGCCTAGGCCCAGCTCCCCAAACCCATGCCTCCACTCATCAGTTCACTGAGCCATAGCTCTGCACCTTCTCCTCAAACCTAAATTCTAACTAGTTCTTCATCTCTCCCACTAACAGTTACGTTTTTCTAGACACATTTCTGAACCTGCCCGGGCGCGGTCTGATTTTATACCCCTACTTCTACAATATTCTGTGCCTATCTCCGGTGCCTTCAAAACATAACTGTTGAGTAAATGTCTAATACATTGTTTTGTACACCTGAAACTAACACAAAAAACATAATTGTTGAATGATTTGCTGAAAGGGTAGTAGGTCTGACTGGAGCAGAGTAATAAATAGGAGAGTAATAGAGGAACAAAGGAGGGGCAAGTGCTGCATTTCATAGAACGAAACCCATTGTGAATACAAATTGCCAACATCAGATATACAGGTTATAAAATTAAATGTGTCTTGTCATTGGTTGCCAATATTTTGATGAATAGGCCATTCCTAGCCTATCTTTGTTCAAATGATTTGCATATATTATGCAAATAAATAGAACTGCCTGAAGAATGCCCAAGCTGCGTGATGTCGATGATACACTTCCTTGGACTCTTCCATTGGCCTGTCTAGTCACCTCATTTGCATGACGGGATTTAATAAATTAAAGGTCCCGCCCCTCTGGTGCTTTCACTTCTCGCGAAAGGACGCGTGAGTTGGGACTCTTCCCTGGTTACGTAAGCTCCGCCTTCCGGCAGCTAATCCCTTCCGCCCGGTCCCCTCACTGTCGCCTCGGCTGAAAGCACTACGGACCCTGCATCGTTTCCTTCCACTTTCGGCGTCCCTACGTCTCTCCGCTCCCATCTTTCCATGAACGCACGACGTACGCTCCACCTCTTTCTCCACCCCAGCGCAAATTCTACGCCCCAACCGCCGGGCCGACTAGCGCCATATTCCCGCCCCGTCTATACGTCCCAACGGCCAACGCCGGGTGCCTGCCTCTTCAGCCAATCGGCGTCCTAGCGTGCCTTAAGTCCCTCCTCTTTATGCAAATAACCTATGCCAGCTCCTCACGCCCTGCTTTTTTTTTTTTAAATAAGAACAGCCCTGGAAGTGAAGGGGGATAGAGCAGAAAGTGCCCCGCCCTTTATGCAAATTGAGGGGCGTGTCTAGGCGCGGAGGGAGGCGGGAGGTGGGGGGCACTCCCGGGGGCGGCGGTTGCCCGGATGGGCCGTTAGTCGGAGCCCAGCCGCGGAGTGAGCGAGGGAGACGGGAAGAGCCGAACCCGGCGCCATCCGCCGCCATCCGCCCCCGCCCCACCGCCATCCCACCCGGGGAGGCCCTGGGCCCCGGTCCCGGACCCCCGCGCACCCGGCCAGGTGAGTCTGGGCGAGACGAGTGCTCACGCCCTTTTCCAGCACGGGAGCAGTGGTGGCAGCGGCAGCGGCGGCGGTGGCGGGCCGGGGGGGAGGAGAAGCTGCCATTAGCCGCCGCCATTTTGTCCTCCTACAGCCGGGGCCTGCCCTGCCCCTCCCCCTCCGATACCACCTTCTTGGGACCCGCACCTCCAGCCCCTCTCTAAGTCTATAGCCTGCTCCTTCCCAGCTATCCTCATGGCTTCATGAGGCGACCCCCTCTCCTGGGCCCGTAACTCCCCACCTTCCGCGGCGCTCCTGGCATCTCCCCTCAATCTGTGGGCCCCCTTCGCCGCCGCCGCTCTGGGTGGGCCGCGCCCGACGGTCCTCTTGGAGAGTCTCCTTTCCTCCATATTGGACTCCCTCCCATCACCTAGCGCTAGGGTACCCCCCTCTTAACGCCCCTTTTGCGTCGAGTCACTCCCACTCTGGGACCCAGCTTTTACCCCGCATATTTGCTTTCTGTGTTCCTCAGTCTCCCCTCTCCTTTTTCATTTTTCCTATTCTTTATCCCTTTTTCCTACTCCAAGCTCCCTTTTCTTCCTGGGTTTCTTGACATTACCACCTTAACTTTGCATCCTTTTCCTACCATTTCTGCTTACGTGTAGTATTTCCCACTTGCTTTCATTTTAATTCTTTTATTAGTCTTAGTCTCTTCACGACTTTTCTGTACCTTTTTCCTTCTTATGTGTATTTTCAAAAATTAGCTTCCTTAAACGTCTGCAAAGCAGCCCCCATCTTCTCATCGGCCCTGTCTTCAAGTTCTTCAAGATTTTACTTTTCATCCTGATCCTGTCTGGATTTCCTACCACTTCCCATCTCTTTCTTTTACACCATTCCCCTGTATAAATGAATGCCTGGTCACTTCCACAGTGACTGACTGGAGTTTGGCCTGCTTGGGGAGCAGCGGGTGTTAGGGAAAGAAATGACTGTTGGTGGACTTTCTTACTGAGGGGAAGAAAATGAAGTTGGTTTTGGCCTTGGCCCCATGGTTACAGGGTGCTCTTGCGTTAGCTCCATACTGCTTTTTTTCCCCCTCACATCTACATAGGATCCACCAGCATTGCCTTTGCAGACAAGATTTTTTCCCCAAGAACTGGGATGGGGCAGTGTAGGAAATGATGGGGTATTCTAAATACTTGGGGTTCTATAGTTTGGGAGTGGGTAGAACCCCAGTTCCATGAGATATTCTCTGGCACCAGTCCCCAGTCTGGCTGAGCAAGCTCATAAAATCCTTAAACTCCCAGCATACCTTCCTGAAACCTCCCCCAGATGGGAGTGAGGCTGCTGGGAATGGAGCCTGGGGCACAGTTAGGGGGCCGTGTCTAAGCAGTCAGGACTCTGAAGCTCTGTCCACGCACGGTGGAGCTGTATACCTCTCTCTGCTTTTCTCGGGGGCCTGGGCTTGCCCTGTTTTATTGTGGGTCTCTGAAATGATTTGGTTGAAGATTGGTTACTTGTGGGGATAACGAAGAGGCTGCTCCCCTTTACAGGCTGGCCCAAAGGGGAGAGTATTTATACTAGGAGGATACTAGATTTTTTATTTGGTGTCTGGGTAAAAAAAGGAACATGGTACTGGGGCTCTGTGGAAGCTGAGTAGATAGATCATGGCTGCTTACAGGCACTGTGGGGAGTTTGAAGAGGCTAGAGGAAAAGACACCAGAAGGCCACATATCTGGGTCCCTAATGAGAATGAAAGGGGGTGTCTAAGCTTCTGTTGGGAGTCTGTCAAGGGAGCAGAAACTGAAACACTTGGTGTTTGGCCCACAGGCTCCGGCACGTTTTGGGGGAGGTGCCTGTAGGACCCAACGTACTCAATGAGCTTCCAGCGCAATGTCCGATCGCTCGGGGCCGACTGCCAAGGGGAAGGATGGAAAGAAGTATTCCTCGCTCAACCTGTTTGATACGTATAAGGGCAAGTCCTTAGAGATCCAGAAACCCGCCGGTGAGGGTCCTGCAAAGATGCTCCTTATTAATGGAGGCCGGGCATGAATGGGGCATGTGTTTTAGAGGTCTTTGAAGGGAAATGGCTACAATACAGATTATCAAAAATGTAGAGGAACACTAGAGACTCCCCAACTTGATCCTGGGTCTCGTAGGGGGCATGGAGCTTTGGGTTACCCTCCTACAAAGGCGTGTCTGTAGTGCCCTGACTTTGGACACGTAAGAATTGGAGGCACAGAAATGTGGACTTGGAGAAGTGTGGAGCCAGCTTACTCCCTGCAGGCTCCAGACCAACCATCCCACACAGAAGCGTCGGATATAATGCTGCTCAGCCTTCCTGATAGGATTTCCAGGATTGCTGAGGGCAAAGGAAGGGATGGTTCTGAGAGAAGTTGGGCAGTAAGACACTGAGGATGTCTAAATGGGGCCTAGGACAGGATGCTGTCAGATCTCCCGTGTGAGGCGTTTTTCACCCTCTCCACCTTTTTCCAGTTGCCCCTCGCCATGGCCTGCAGAGTCTTGGGAAAGTTGCCATTGCCCGGCGTATGCCACCCCCAGCCAACCTTCCAAGCCTGAAAGCCGAGAACAAAGGCAATGACCCCAACGTCTCACTAGTGCCGAAAGACGGAACAGGATGGGCAAGCAAACAGGAGCAGTCCGACCCCAAGAGGTAGAGAGAGGCTTGGGGGACTTAGAGTGATGAGTATTTTAACTGTGAACTTCAGGATGAATTGGGATGGTCTAGCCCAGCCACAGAGCCAGAGCCAGAGAGAGAAGCCCCTCTCCTTCCTATTCCAGGATTCCTGTTAGATGGCTGAGAAGTGGTACCTTTCGCTTTCTGTCAGATGGAAAGAAAGCATAAAGAAACAGATGACAGCCTATGCAGGGTGCCGCGGTTGTAGTAGTTTGTACTAATGTTTGTAACCAGTAGTAAATAGGCTTGGGTGCAGTTCCTGTTCTCCAGTTGTAGACGTAGGGGAGGCACCTCAGGCTCTGGATAACCGTCCCGCCCTTCCATCTCCTCAGTTCCGATGCCTCAACCGCTCAGCCGCCGGAATCGCAGCCACTGCCGGCTTCACAGACGCCTGCCTCGAACCAGCCGAAACGACCCCCAACAGCCCCCGAGGTAGCGGCAGAACTCGTTGTTATTGAAGGGATGGGAGCAAGAATGGCTTGTAGCTCCCCACCTACGTCACCGTTTGTTACCTCTGCTTTCCTAGAACACTCCTTCGGTTCCAAGCGGGGTAAAGTCCTGGGCACAAGCCAGCGTCACCCATGGAGCACATGGAGATGGTGAGTACAGGCCTCTGGGTACGGTGGTAGACTGGAGCCTCACTGTGCCTTCCCTGAAGTGTTCTCTGTCCTCCTTGGCTAAATTTGGGGGGGTCCATATTCAGTTTCTTGGGGCACAGCAGGTTTGTCTCAGCCTTTACGTGAGAGTGAGGAGGGTGTCCCAGAACTGAGCTTGTTCCTTGGGGAATGGGCACCTGACGCATAGGAGTGAGTTTGAAGGCAGGAACCTGGTGATGGGGTACTTACAGAAGCTGGCTCTTTCGTGGTGCATCTTAAACAAACGTACTCCATCTCCTGCTCTGCTCCCTGACCATAACAGGTGGAAGGGCATCAAGCCTACTGTCACGATTCTCTCGAGAGGAATTTCCGACCCTGCAGGCGGCTGGCGACCAGGACAAAGCTGCCAAGGAAAGGGAGTCTGCCGAACAGTCGTCTGGGCCCGGACCAAGCCTCCGCCCCCAAAGTGAGTGGCCACCGTTTGGGAGTGAGTGAGTGGGTGGGTGAGTGGTTACTTTTTGGCCAGGACGTTACTTTATTCCATCTCAGAGCTAAGTGCTGGCTTATTCACCTTCTTCCCCATCGTTTTCAGCTACGTTCACACTCTGCCTTTTCCAAAATACAGATTCTACAACTTGGAGGGACGGAGGTGGGCGTGGCCCTGATGAGCTGGAGGGCCCGGACTCCAAACTTCATCACGGCCATGACCCCCGGGGGGGACTGCAGCCTTCGGGCCCACCCCAGTTCCCTCCCTACCGAGGAATGATGCCGCCCTTCGTGAGTTTGGATGTCTTATTTTGGAGTGGTTGTACTGAAAGCTGGAGAGTTAGGAATTAGGACTTAGTCTTTGGAGGGGACAGCTGGAAAGCAGAGGCCTGAGACATAGAGTGAAGGTGGGGAGAATGATAGATTTAGGGAGCTGGCAGGCTATTTGACTGTGCCTCTGAGCAGCTACTATTGGGCCCTTTTGCAGATGTATCCCCCATATCTCCCGTTCCCTCCGCCCTACGGACCCCAGGGGCCTTACCGATACCCCACTCCTGATGGGCCCAGGTGAGTGATCCCAGGTCTGGGTTTGTGGTTGTGGGTGGGGGAAGCCTACTGGGGAAGGGATGGTATTCTAGCCAGGAGGCTCCGTCTTGTATGTGGTTATACACCATGCCATCTTTTACCCCCTCTCCCATTTGCTGCTTCACACACAGCCGTTTTCCCCGTGTGGTAGGCCCCCGGGGCTCTGGGCCGCCAATGCGCCTTGTAGAACCTGTGGGTCGGCCTTCCATTCTTAAAGAGGATAATCTCAAAGAGTTTGACCAGTTGGACCAGGAGAATGACGATGGTTGGGCAGGTAAGTGGTTATTTAGGATCAAGCATTTTAATCTTAAAGGCAAAATCTGATGAGGGAAAAATAGGGGGTTGTGTGAGAGAAAAACAAACAGTGAAGGGTAGGGGAGATACATGGAAGAAATCCAAGTCCTGGTAACGAACTGGCAGGCGTGAGAGGGACAAGACTCCAGTGGATCAGGCTTCAGAGGGAGGGGTGGCATTGGTGGTGCATTTCGTCACATAGCTGCAGACCACTTCCTGTGTTCCAGAAGATAAGTGGAGATTGGAAAGCAGAATGATTGGATTATTTGCTCTTCACGTTTCCCCTCAGGGGCCCATGAGGAGGTGGACTACACCGAGAAGCTCAAGTTCAGCGACGAGGAAGATGCGCGCGACTCGGATGAGGAGGGGGCGGGGGCCCCGTGAGTGAGGGCTCTGGGGGGCGGGGCTCAGTCTCCTGGTGGTGCACTGTTATACTTCTTCTAAAGGAGCTGGGTTGCAGCTGATTTTTCATTCCACTGTTGGTCTGCTCACAGCAAGGAGTCCCAGTCAGCTGCTGGTGAGGAACGGTCCCCTGAAGCAGATGGCAAAAAGGGCAACTCCACTGGCAGCGAACCGCCTCCACCCAAGACAGCCTGGGCAGAGACCTCGCGGCCTCCAGAGACAGAGATGGGGCCTCCTGCCCCAAAGCCTCCCCCACCCCCAGCTCACCGGGGCCCCTCCGGGAACTGGGGCCCCCCTGGGGACTACCCAGTGAGTGTCTACAATGAGGGTTTGAGGGGGTCGGTTGTGGGTGGTAGTGTCAGCTGAGTAGTTGAAGGAGCAGTAACAGAGGGAGCTGGAGGGAGGACTGAAAACGGACTGGAGGGTGTGTAGAGCTTTGGAGCATCTCTGACAAGGTTTGGAAGATCCTTGGTGTTAGGGAAGTCCGTGTGAAGAGAGAAAGTGGGATGCTAGCGACGAAGAACAAGGAGGCCTGGGTGTTTGGGTCTCTGAAAGGAGAGAGGGAGCAGACGAGGATGATGAATTTGTCCCGACCCAGAGGGACCATCAACCCAAGGTCCCGCTCGTCCTTGCACCAGTAGCTAGAGACAGTTGATCAGTCTGAAAGAGGTTGCAAAAACGTAATGACTGACACCTCTGGCCCCGCTGGGTCTGCGCATTGATAGGATCGTGGGGGCCCGCCCTGTAAGCCCCCAGCACCCGAAGATGAGGATGAGGCATGGCGGCAGCGGCGAAAGCAGTCTTCATCTGAGATCTCCCTGGCCGTGGAGAGGGCCCGGCGACGGCGAGAGGAGGAGGAGCGCCGCATGCAGGAGGAGCGCCGGGCAGCCTGTGCCGAGAAGCTCAAGCGACTTGATGAGAAGTTTGGGGCACCTGACAAGCGGCTCAAAGCAGAGCCTGCTGCCGTACCTGCTGCCCCTCCTGCCCCAGCTCCACCACCCACAGTCCCCAAAGAACTTCCTGCACCTCCAGCTCCTTCACCAGCACCAGCCCCAACACCAGAAAAAGAACCGGAAGAGCCAGCACAGGCTCCTTCTGCCCAGTCCACCCCCACCCCAGGTGTGGCTCCATCTCCTGCCCTAGTGAGTGGTGGTGGCAGCACCAGTAGCACCAGCAGTGGCAGCTTTGAAGCCAGCCCAGGTATGGAGATGGGGAGAGGTACTACTAGCCGTCATGTCTCTTTTCTCCTTGGGTCAGGGGTAGGTGGGAAGGATGGGAGGAAGTGAAGTAGAAGGCAGTTGTTTTGGTTTATCGGACTATGGTGTTTCCCCGAAAATAAGACCTAGCTGGACCATCAGCTTTAATGGGTCTTTTGGAGTGAAAGTTACTATAAGACCTGGCATTTATCGTGGTACGTTATACTCAGTTTTATAGTAAGATAAGATCAGGTCTTATGTTAATTTTTGCTCCAAAAGATGCATTAGAGCTGATGGTCTGGCTAGGTCTTATTTTCGGGGAAACACGGTATCAGTATGAAGGGGAGTTTTGTTACCTGAATTCCTTAATAAGTCGTGATCTAAAACTACTTTTCTGTATCTTTGTGTGGAGCGAGACTAAAGAAAATCCTATTTTGGTGGTTTCATGGGATGTTAATGCCATCACCATTGGCTCTTGAAAAGCCATGAAGTGTTTCATGTGTTTTAAGTGGGAGGGACTTATCTTCAGGGAGGAGCTAGAGGTGAGAGCTCAGATTACCGGGGTATTCATTGGAGTATCTGTGGTGGGTTAATCCATCCTGACTGTTGTCTTTTCATCAATGCAGTGGAACCGCAGCCGCCCTCAAAAGACGGTCCTGTACCACCAGAAGAGGTTCCTTCTCCTGCCACACCCCCGGCTCCAAAGGTGGAATCCAAGGGTGATGGAGTTGGTCCCACCCGTCAGCCCCCCAGCCAGAGCTTGGGCTACCCCAAATACCAGAAGTCATTGCCACCTCGTTTCCAGCGGCAGCAGCAGGTAAGATTAAGTTACTTGCCCTCTTAAGGCCCGCTTCTCTCCCTGGCTCCAACGTTCACCCTGTCTGGAGTCTCTTCTGGGTCCCTTTACCAGTCACGTCTCCGTCTGGTCCGGGTGTGTGTTACATTTGTGTATTAACTTTTTTTTGCCAGTTCCATTTTCTGTCTCGGGGTGGGGAGCTTTGATACTTCTCTTGTGCTTCCCCAGGAGCAGCTGTTGAAGCAGCAGCAACAGCAGTGGCAGCAACATCAACAGGGCTCCACCCCCCCTGCCCCAGTGCCCCCATCACCACCACAGCCTGTGACCATGGGGGCTGTGCCAGCTCCACAGGCTCCGCCCCCTAAGGCCCTATACCCAGGTGCTCTGGGCCGGCCCCCACCCATGCCCCCAATGAACTTTGATCCCCGCTGGATGATGATTCCTCCTTATGTAGACCCCCGGCTCCTCCAAGGCCGGCCCCCTCTGGACTTCTACCCCCCTGGTGTGCATCCTTCTGGTAAGGCGCCAAAAGGGGTGGGGGGGCCTCTCGGTCCTAGGGTGTGGTTGTCAATCAACATCTTGCTGTGGGATAAGGGGCCACCATTATGGGGGTGGTGCTTAGCACTGCTAAGATGGCTCTTTGTTGCAAGGATGGACTTAGGGAAGAAATAAACAGCGGTCCTTCATTGGCCAGGATTTACTTGTATTGATTCAGTTATAGGGAAGCTGAGTGGAGAGCAGGCCAGGCCCAAACTCCCTGGGAATGAGAGATGGGAGGAGCTGGTGTTGACTGACAGGGTTAGACTGGGGAGATGCCCTGGGCTGGAAAGCCTGGCACATGAAAAAGGGTTACCTTTCTCATGTCCTTTGTTTCCTGGAGGCCTAGTTCCCCGGGAGCGCTCAGACAGTGGGGGCTCAAGTTCAGAGCCGTTCGAGCGCCACGCACCCCCCCTCCTACGGGATCGGGGCACCCCACCAGTGGATCCAAAGTTGGCCTGGGTAGGAGATGTCTTCACCAGCACATCCACCGACCCCCGCCCACTTACCTCACCCCTGCGCCAGGCTGCCGATGAAGATGACAAGGGGCTGAGGTGAGTGAGGAGAGAAATGTTGAGTTCCTCATGAAAGGGCCTGGGCTAGGAGAGAAGGTACCGCGGGTTATTGGTGAGGGGATGGGGATAAACGTGGAAGGAGTGTCTAGGTCACAGTCACATGTTCTCTCTCCCCGCCTCATTCCTGTTTTTCTCTTGAGATGCTCATTTGCATTCTTTTCTGTCTCCGTCTTCAGGAGCGAGACCCCTCCAGTACCTCCCCCACCACCCTATCTGGCCAGTTATCCCAGCTTTCCTGAGAATGGAGCCCCTGGGCCCCCAATCTCGCGCTTCCCTTTGGAGGAGCCAGCTCCCCCAGGGCCCCGTCAACTCCCCTGGCCCCCAGGCAATGAGGAGGCAGCCAAGATACAAGCTCCACCGCTCAAGAAGGAGACCCCCAAGGAGGAGACTCCCCAGATAACAGGGCCAGAAACTGGCCGAAAGCCTGCCCGCGGAGTTGGAGGCCAAGGTCCCCCACCACCTCGCAGGGAGAGCCGCACTGAGACCCGCTGGGGCCCTCGCCCAGGCAGCAGTCGTCGTGGAATCCCTCCAGAGGAGCCGGGGGCCCCTCCTCGTCGGGCTGGGCCTATAAAGAAACCCCCACCACCTACAAAAGTCGAAGAGCTGCCTACCAAGCCCCTGGAACAGGGGGATGAAACCCCCAAGGTCCCAAAGCCAGACCCACTCAAAACAGCAAAGGGGAAGTTAGGGGGCCCCAAGGAGACACCACCCAGTGGGAATCTTTCCCCTGCCCCAAGGCTTCGGAGGGACTATTCCTATGAAAGAGTGGGTCCTACCTCTTGCCGGGGTCGGGGCCGGGGCGAGTATTTTGCCAGAGGGAGAGGTTTTCGGGGGACCTATGGGGGACGGGGACGAGGAGCTCGAAGCCGAGAGTTCCGCAGTTACCGAGAATTTCGTGGAGATGATGGGCGTGGAGGTGGGGCCGGGGGGCCAAATCATCCCCCTGCTTCTCGAGGCCGCACTGCCAGTGAGACACGAAGTGAGGGTTCTGAGTACGAAGAAATCCCCAAGCGGCGCCGGCAGCGGGGCTCAGAAACAGGCAGTGAGACCCATGAGAGTGACCTGGCCCCCTCAGACAAAGAGGCACCCCCACCCAAGGAAGGAGTGCTCCCCCAGGTCCCTCTTGCTCCCCCACCATCAGGAGTCCCTCCTTCACCAGCCCCAGCCCGATTTTCCACTGCCCGAGGTGGGCGGGTGTTTACTCCTAGGGGGGTGCCTTCACGCCGGGGCCGAGGGGGAGGGCGGCCCCCCCCACCCATGTGCCCAGGCTGGAGCCCTCCAGCCAAGTCTCTGGCTCCCAAGAAACCTCCAGCAGGCCCTTTGCCCAGTAAGGAGCCTTTGAAAGAGAAGCTGCTCCCAGGGCCTCTGTCCCCCATGGCCCCAGGAGGCAGCGGCACAGGCAGCCACCTCAGCATGGGAGTGGAAGACGGCGAGCGGCCACGCAGGAGGCGACACGGAAGGGCGCAGCAGCAGGACAAACCGCCCCGGTTTCGGAGGCTGAAACAGGAGCGGGAGAACGCTGCCAGAGGGGCCGAGGGCAAGCTCTCTTCCCTCGCCCTTCCGGTCTCCACCCCTGGACCGGAGGAGGCCCTCTCGGCGGTGGCAGTGCCCCTGCCACCTCGCCGGGCAGCTGCCAAGTCCCCTGATCTGTCGAACCAGAATTCAGACCAAGCCAACGAGGAATGGGAGACTGCGTCAGAGAGCAGCGACTTTGCCAGTGAGCGCCGGGGGGACAAGGAGGCTCCCCCAGCAGCACTGCTGACCCCCAAAGTTGTGGGAACTCCTGGGGGCAGTGGCGGACCAAGCATTTCAACTATGTCCCGTGGAGATCTGAGCCAGAGAGCCAAGGATTTGAGCAAGCGGAGCTTCTCGAGTCAGCGGCCAGGCATGGAACGGCAGAACCGGCGCCCTGGCCCAGGCAGCAAGGCTGGCAGCAGTGGAGGAGGTGGTGGCGGTCCTGGAGGGCGGAGCGGCCCTGGCCGAGGGGACAAGAGGAGCTGGCCCTCTCCCAAGAACCGGAGGTAGGGAGAAAATCTGAGGGAGAGGCAGGGGTGGGTGCTGTGCAGTTGGAGAGCTTCAGGGCACTGGGATCTCCACGCGGAGGTAAAGAGGCTGGAACGCAGCTGATGGACAGAAACACCCACCTGCTCCCTGGTCCTGTGCACAGCCCCTTAGCAATGCTCGGCCACACCTGGGTTGGTTTGCACAGGGCCAGGAGGGGTCGCGATGCAACTTGCAGGGAAGGAGTGAGCTTCAGGAGTGCTGGAGCTGCCGCTCTGTTCCCTGCAGCCGCCTTCCGGAGGAGCGCCCCCCGGGCCTCCCTCTGCCTCCCCCGCCCCCCAGTAGTTCTGCTGTCTTCCGCCTGGACCAAGTGATCCACAGCAACCCTGCTGGCATCCAACAGGCTCTGGCCCAGCTCAGCAGCCGCCAAGGGAGTACAGCTGCTCCAGGGGGGCACCCAAGGCCCAAGCCAGGGCCTGCCCAAGCCCCTCGAGGCCCCTCCCCTCGGCCCCCAACCCGCTATGACCCTCAGAGGGCCAGCGCCAGCGGCATTGGCGTCAATTCGGGTAAGCTGGAGGGGCTAAGGGTGGGATCATACGTCCCCAGAGGTCAGGTGCTCAAGGGGAAAGCGTGGCCTGGGGGCCCTGGTGCTGGGTGTCTGCCCCGAGCAGGGGTGGGAGGATTGGGGGGTGAGGCGAGAAGGAGCTAGAGGCAGCGAGGCCGCGAGGCTGGGGGTGACGGATTTCCCCTCTTCCCCAGACCTGCACTTCGAGGAGCCAGGGCCGATGGTGAGGGGCGTGGGCAGGACTCCCCGGGATTCTGCCGGGGTTAATCCCTTCCCCCAGAAACGGCGGGAGCGGCCTCCCAGAAAACCAGAGCTGCTGTCAGAGGTGAGAGGCCCTAGAAGTTGTGCTTCACTGCTCCATTCTGAGGGTTCTTTCATGTTTTCTCCACTCTCTTTGTTCATGTTACCACGTTGTCACCCCACGTTTTGGGTTAGTCACTGCATGTGTGTGTGTCTCGTTGCCCCACACCCCACACTTCACCGTCTCAGTCTCATTCCCCACTTCTAGCTCATTAAGCTTCTGCCTTTGCACCTTTCTCACTTGCAGGAATCTGTGCCATCTTCTCATAGCTCTGGATTCTTGGGCCCCAAGCCTGAGGGCCCAGGCCCTCAGGGAGAGTCCAGAGACGCAGGGGCCGAGGCCCTGACCCCTCACATCTGGAATCGTTTACATACTGGTGAGCCGAGCAGAAGGGGACCGTTGGAGCTGGGCAGGCCTCACAGCTATCCTCAAACCCTCTGTTCTGTCGCTGCGCTTACAGCCACTAGCCGAAAGACTTACCCGCCTGGCCCCGTGGAGCCCTGGATGGAACCCTTGAGTCCTTTTGAGGACGTGGCTGGCACAGAGGTGAGCGAGGAAGGGAGTGAGTGTCGGAGCTTGGATGTTACTGAGCCCTGGCCATACTTCACCTGTTCTGGGTTGGGTCTGGGGCTGTGCCCTGACATAGTTGTCTCCTTTCTTCCGTTTGTCTGTCTGTGTACACCAGTCAGGTTATTGGGGTGCTTCTACCCTATTTAACTAACTCCTTCTCCACTCCTCTCAGATGAGTCAGTCTGACAGTGGGGTGGACCTGAGTGGGGATTCTCAGGTGTCATCAGGTCCCTGCAGCCAGCGAAGTTCCCCTGATGGAGGACTCAAGGGGGCAGCAGAGGGGCCCCCCAAGCGACCTGGAGGCCCCTCACCCCTGAATGCTGTTCCTGGTGAGGGTCCACCTGGCTCTGAACCCTCTGAACCTCCTAGGAGACGGCCACTTGCCCCCCCTGATGGGGACAGAAAGGTAAGAGGAGTGTTTTGGGGAGTCTGACTATAGCTCTCCCATCGTCTCTCTTTGCCTGTGCGTGTGCTGGGGATTCCCAGATTTGGGCTTCTGTTTCCTTCCCCCAACCTCACTGTACTGTGTCCCCACCCAGGAGCTGCCCCGGGAGCAGCCTCTGCCCCCTGGTCCCATTGGCACAGAACGATTGCAGCGTACAGACCGAGGCGCAGAGCCTGGCTCCCTGAGGCCATCCCATCGAGCTGGCCCCCCAGTCCAGTTTGGCACCAGTGACAAGGTCTGCATGTGCTGGATGGAGAGAAGGGGAGGGCTGGAGGTGGGACATGGAGGACACATGCCTGAATCATGGGACAATCTCCTCTCCTGATAACAGGACTCAGACTTGCGCCTGGTGGTAGGAGACAGTTTAAAAGCAGAGAAGGAGCTGACAGCGTCAGTCACTGAGGTAAGTGGGAGTGAGGTCGGGTGGAGACGTCTCAGATTTCCGGAAGCATGACTGAGTGACCTGGGTACCCAGGGCGCGCAGATACCGTCTCCACGGGGCCTCTCCTTCCCAGGCCAGCCCCATGTCCCGAGAGTGGGAGCTGCTCCCCAGCGCTGCTGCCTCGGCCGAGCCACAGCCACAGCCCCGGAACCTGGCTCCTGGGCACTGCGGCCCAGAGCCCAGCTCCTCCGGCCCGCGCTTGTACCCTGAGGTCTTCTACGGCAGCCCCGGGCCTCCCAGTTCTCAGGTAGGGCCTCCTTCCTGTCCCATGACACCGTTCTGCCTGCTGGCCTTTTCAGGAAAGGCTTCTCGTTGCTGTCATTTTAACACATGCTGTCATGTCATTTTTCTCCTTGCTTTTACTGTGTTTGGAGGGGTGGGTGAGCTTTTGAAGACCAGAAAAACTGGAGCTCTTCCAGCTTTGCTGTCCTGCAGGTCTCAGGGGGCGCCGTAGACGCTCAGTTACATCCCAACCATGGAGGCTTCCGCCCTGGAACACCTTCACTGCACCCTTACAGGTGAGGCTAGGAGCCTGTGGATCTCGGAAGGAAATGGAGCCACGTTTTGGGGGGAGTGGGAAGGGAAAGACATTTCTAGGGTACCAGAAGCTAGTGGGCTTAGGGCGTTGCTTGGATGAAAGGAGTGAGTGACAATGGCTTTCTGACGTGTCTCCTCCCTCTTGCCCGAATTTCTTCTCAGGTCACAGCCCCTGTACCTCCCCGCAGGCCCAGCACCCCCCTCAGCACTACTCTCGGGGGTAGCTGTCAAGGGCCAGTTTCTGGATTTCTCAGCACTGCAAGCAGCAGAGCTGGGGAAGTTGCCGGCCGGAGGAGTTCTCTACCCTCCACCCTCCTTCCTCTACTCTCCCGCCTTCTGCCCCAGCCCTCTGCCCGAGCCACCCTTGCTTCAGGTAAGAGGTGGGCAGGTGCTGGGCTTAGGGAGCTAGGGGCGGGGGGAGAATGCTTTTGGGGGGAGTTGACATATTTCTCCCCAATAGGTGCGCCAAGACCTGCCATCCCCCTCAGATTTTTATTCTACTCCTCTGCAGCCTGGTGGCCAGAGTGGCTTCCTCCCTTCAGGGGCCCCTGCCCAGCAGGTACTTATCTTCCCACTTCCCCATCATTCTCTCTCTCTGTCCAACCTCTGGCTTTTTAAATTGGACTGTTGCCTGTGTTCTGACATTCCTTCCTGCCCCCAGCAGACACCCACATTTCTTGTTACAGATGCTCCTACCCATGGTGGACCCACAACTGCCTGTGGTGAACTTGGGCTCCCTGCCGCCAGCGCCGCCGCCTGCCCCACCCCCCCTCTCTCTGCTACCTGTGGGCCCTGCCCTGCAGCCCCCCAGTCTGGCGGTGCGGCCCCCCCCTGCTCCTGCTACTCGGGTGCTGCCTTCACCTGCCAGGCCCTTCCCCCCTAGCTTGGGGCGAGCAGAGGTAAGGACCAGGAACTGGAGTGCTAGGGTGGGGCGGCGTCGCCTCAGAGACAGAAGGCTCATGAAGTTTCTTCCTTCAGCTGCACCCAGTAGAACTGAAGCCGTTCCAGGATTATCGAAAACTGAGTAGCAACCTTGGGGGACCCGGGTCATCACGGACTCCCCCATCTGGAAGGCAAGAGAGGGGAATGGGGCTCCAGACTGCCCAGCTCCAAGGCCTTTCTTTGGGGACCAGGGGGAAGGTCTTCAGCTCACCTCAGACACCCTTCCTTCTCTAGGTCTTTCTCTGGCCTCAATTCCCGTCTCAAGGCCCCACCCTCCACCTACCGCGGCGTCTTCCGCACCCAGCGCATCGACCTTTACCAGCAGGTGAAGGAGAAACCCATGTCCCCAAGTCTGAATTCTGGCATTACCACCCAAATCTGTCTGTGCATTCCTGACCTCGCAGTGTGACTTACTCTTCCCCATGTGACTGCCCCACCAGGCCTCCCCACCAGATGCTCTGCGCTGGATGCCGAAGCCTTGGGAGCGGACAGGGCCACCTTCTCGAGAAGGACCTTCCCGACGGGCAGAAGAGCCTGGGTCCCGAGGGGATAAGGAGCCTGGGTTGCCCCCACCCCGCTGAGGG
Organism: Rhinolophus ferrumequinum; assembly: GCF_004115265.2. NCBI lineage: Eukaryota > Metazoa > Chordata > Mammalia > Chiroptera > Rhinolophidae > Rhinolophus > Rhinolophus ferrumequinum. The sequence goes on from NC_046286.1 coordinate 2,137,933, forward strand.
AGTCCCCTCATCGTCCCCACTTCCCCAGGGCTTGTATATAGATTATAAATATATAAGGGGGAAAGGGGTGGGTGGGGAGGGGTTGTAGGGCTGGGGCCTTGCTTCCCCTCCCCCCTCCCCTGGTCCCCTATCCCTGGGGCTGTTTGTTAAAAAAGAATAATAAAAGAATTAAAAAAATATTTCCAAAATGATTTTGGGGGTAGGTTGCTTGTTTGCAATTTTGTATCATAACAACAGTGCTAAGTAATCTGTAGAGGGGGTTCTTCAGGGAACTGATGTTTTGTAAAAACTACCTCAAAACAACCATTTGTTGTATCTTCAATTTCTGTAGGCCAGGAATTAGAGCTGGGTTCTGCTGGGCAAATCGTGTGCCAGCAGTGAGGTCAGTTGGTTACCAGTCCACAGCTGATAGCTGGGCGGGTCCCACAGAGCTCCCACCATGTGTCTGGGGCCTTGGTGGGACATCAGGAATTGTGTGTCTGTGGCCTCTCCAGCAGGATGTTCTCAGAATCGTGAGCTAGTGTTCCGAGGGATCCCACTGGAATCTGCAGACCTATGCCCTGGTCTTAAAACGTCTCTCCTGCCACTTTCTTTGGGTCCAGCATTAAGCTAAAGAAGGGAGGGGACAGCAAATATATCCTAAAGGAAGAATTTGTAGCCGTGTCACTTGGGTCCCATCTACAAACAAACAGGTGCCTTTATAGCTTTCATGGACTCAAATGTTCAAGCATGTGTTGATCACGGCTCCTTGAACTGGGGAGACCAGTTCCACCACTGTCACTACTGCAGGTTTAGTTGCAGGCTATCCTGGCTGCTCAGAATCGAAATGGGTTTTTCTGGACAGTTGGGGAGCCCTATCCTATCATGCACCTGGATAGGTTTCTTCCATCTCGGAATGCGGGTCTTATTTACATGCAAAATGCTTTTCCTTGAAGACAAGCAACTGTCCAAAACAGGCTTGTACATGTGCTGCACGCACAGTAAACATGATGGTGCACGTCTGCTTGTGGGAAATGTGCAAAGCTGTCTGGTATAGCTGGATGCCCAGGGATTAATTTTAAAAATAAAAGATTAAGGGCTTAGACTACCTAATAAAGACAATTTACAGACAAAAGAGCCAGGAAAATCTGACTTTTATTTCTTAAATACTGTGAAGAAAGGGGGAAATGGTCCCCTGATGAGGGAGGGCCACAGAGCAGTTAGGGATCGTCAGCAAAGGCCCGCTGGGCATTAGGGAAGCGCTGGGGGCTGTAGTTGGGGTCTTCCTGCAGCCGCTTTTGTATGTCAGCCCGGAGCTAGAGAGAGAGAGCAAGCAGGTTGGAGGGGCACTGGCTGAGCCCCCAGGATCCCACCAAGAACGCAAGGCCATCCCTCAGGAGCTAACTCTCATCCCCACCAGCCACGCACTGCCAGCAGCCCAGTATGGTATCACTGAGCCTACCCAGATGCCACTAGGGGAAAAACACTAAAAATAGTGAGTGGTAGCCCCAGACTAACCAGTTCATCTCTGAAGGGATCTGGGGAAGTGGGGCCCTAGCCCAACCCCTCCCACTAGACCATCCCTATTCTGCTTCAAGGTGGGGGCACCTGCTGCCTGTAGCTCTCCTGAACCTCTGGTGCCTCCAGGTCCCGGCTCAGGCTCTCGGGGCTCGTCAGGGGCCGAGCTCCGGCTGCCTTAGCTGCCCGGCTCACGGCCTCTGATAGAAGCAGCTGGGGGCCCTCACCCTGCATCGTCTGGGGGACGGGATGGGAGGGAAAAGAGGATCGAGGTCAGATCCAGTGCCACCACCCAGTTCCCCCTTTCCTCGAGCCCACCAGTCTCCATGCCAGCAGACCAAGGCAACAGTCCGCGTGTGGTGGCAACAGCACAGATGCCTTCCTAATTCTGTCTGGCTTTGGCCCAAAACAGCACTTGAATGCTGGACTTGCTCTTCAAAGTAAGAGGGGCAGGGTGGGCCACGCCATCCAGCTCTCGAAGCTAGCTAGTCCACAAGAGGAAGCCACAGTAAGGAGGATGGGCCCTGGTCACACCGGGATGAGGCGGCTGAGGGATGACAGCACTAACTGCTGGCGAACAGACTCATGGGGCAACCGTGAGCACGTCTGAGTCCCAGAGGTTTCCTCATCAGTTACGTGAGGGAACTAAACTAGGGAAAATTCCTCCCAGCTCAATTTGATTCTAGCACGACGGGAAGTTGGATAAAGAAGGGACCCTCAGGGAGAGGCAAACCAACCTTGCGTCTCTTGGCAGGCATACCACTGAGGTAGGCGTCGCTCAGGGGGGGCTGCGGTTTCACCTTCCGCTGGCTCTGAATGTCCTGCTGGATGATAGGGACCCATTCCTGGGGAAGAAAAGATGACTAGAAAGTAACTCCCACAGCCTTCAGCTGTCTTGGCCCACCGGTCACCTCCTGACACTTACTGGGGGGACAGCAGCTGCCCAAGGTTCTGTCTCGGCTGAAGCTCCATCCTGTTCATCTTGCGAGCCCCCATCAGGGGCCGGAGGCGGCCCTCGGGACATAGCCTCTTCTGCTGTTGTTCCAGGGGCTGGGGAGGCATTCTCCCGCTGCGATTCCGACAGCGGGAAGATCCAGGCTTCAGAATTCTCGGCCTCCAGCCCCGCTACCCCTCAGCCCTGCAGTCCGCGTCATCCAGCCCCTCAACCACTCCCTGGTACCTGAGGCTCAGGGGAAGTTCTCTCTGATCCCTGAACTTCCATTGGCTCCTCACAAAGTGGCTGTGAAATTGGACAGAGAAGGAGAACAAAAGACCCCCTCAAATCTGTGCGGTTCCCTCAAGTGCCCAGGCCCCACAGCCCATCAGGCCCTTTACCTGCGGGGGGTCGCCAACCCTGCGGACGTATCTGAGGATGGCGTCGGGGCCCACGGGCATGTGCTCCAGCACCACCTGCAGCCTCAGTCCCATCATAGTGGTCAGCCAGCTCACCAAGGACGGATTCACTCCACGAGACATGCGACGCTGAGGGCACGAAAGCAAGACAGCACACACAACCCTCAACCAGCTTTCGAAAGGTATCAAAGAGTAAAGGATGGCAATTTGCAGCAGGAAAATGGAAACGGCAGGACACCAAAGAAAATGGAAACCTGAGCAAACAAAAAGCTGGGGGTCTGGGGGCTGGTGGTGCTTACAATTCGGCCATTGATGACAGCAGCAAGCTCCATCTGCTGTCCCCCCAAACAGTGCAGGTTCAGAGCCAGGCATTCAAACAGGCCCTGGTTACACAACTCCAGCAGACGGGCCCCAAATCCACTGTCTGTGGGCGAGACAGAAGGAGGGAATGCCGGCACCCCAGCCCTGCACACCACCACACGGCTCGCCCCGCCCAGCCGGCCCCTGACCTGTGCAGTGCAGCACGTGCGCAGCGATGCTATTAAACTGCTCCTGGAGAAATTCTAGGTTCGTCCGGATGATGTCCACACCCGGCTGAACCTGCACCAAAGACTGAGACAAGATACACAGAGACCCAAAAATAAGCAACCCAAAGAGGTGGGCAGTGGAGGCGGAGGCAGCAGGAACAGCAGCTCTCCTACCAGACCCAGGAGGATGGGAAGGGCAAGGGCTACTCACAAAACTTTCGCGAACGTATTCTTCTAGCCCCGTGATCAACGTATGGGTTGCCATCTACGGGGTGGGGGATGGGACAGCACAGGTTTAGATTCAAGCCGCAGCCCTCAAGCCACTTAACCCCTCCACCCCCAACAAGTCCAGGGTTTGGGCTGGGACAGTCATCGCTTCAGGTGACATAGTCAGGAACAAGGAATTGAAGGTGAGGTGCAGCAGCGCTCTGGGGCCCAGGTCTTCATTTACCCGGATGTTACCAGGTGTGGGCTCCTGGCCACCCAGGTAGTGCTGGTGGAAGAAGGATCGCAGCTGGGGCTGCAGCCGCTGCAGTGGCTGGAAATGCCCGTGGAGAAGCATCACCACGTCCACCATGGAAAAGTTCTGGCACAGAAGAGAGAGCAGGGCCCCAAAGAATCCTGTGGACAGGGCCAGAAATTAGCAGTGGCCTTTACCACCTGACCTGCCCGCCACCGCCAGCCCATCACCCTCATCCCACCTTGGCACACCCCTAAACACAGGCCATCTACCTCCCTCTGGCTGCCCCTCCAGGAGGCCAAGCACCACCCATTTGCTCACCAAGCGCCCCATCAGCCCCAGGCTCAAAGATGTTGCTGGACCCACTGAGGCGCTGTATGAAAGCCGCGATGCTTTCACTGCTGCCAGCCCGAGCCCCCAGGGAGCCCAGCAGGGAGCTCAGCACACCCTGCACCACTGAGGTAAAAAACTCCGGCGAAAGGCTCTCAGGACCCAGGCCTCCAGGACTGCCTGCACCACCAGCAGGGGACCCTGGTGGGGGTGTGGTCTGCTGCTCCGGGGCGGGGGCTGGGGGCGGGGGAGGGGGCGGAGGGGCCGCCTGAGTTGCCTGACAAACAGAGACGGAATAAAGAAGATTAAGTGAGAATGGGAACCAGGACATAACACGGCATCAGCAGGGCACAAACCGGCACGGCTGTGAAGGTTCTCGCCTTGACTCCTTCCAGGACAACGCGCACAGGTGGCTCCTCAAAGCAGAGTTAAGCCAAGCAACTGCCTCTCCCTGAACGGGTTAGGTCAGAAAGCAGCGACACAAATGCATTCTCTCCCTAACCCCGTTTTCCTCGTCTCCAAAATGGGGGGGCTGAGTCAATGGATCCCCAGGGTTCCCTCTCACTGACATGCCCCCAAGGATTGTAGCCCAGAGGTGATATAATGGCAGCAAGGCGTCAGTGCCTGGCTGGGCTGGAGCGAAGGAGGGAGGTGAAGAGCACGCCAGCCACTCACCTGCAAGAAGTCAGTCATGCCCTGGAGAAAGGCAGGGACACCAGGCATCGCCACAGTGATGGTGGGAGAAGCCACGCCAGGCCCCCCGGCCCCTGGCCCTGCAGGCCCCAGCAAGTTCCCCAGGAGCTGAGAGAACTGAAGGTCAGCGGTGGAGGGTTGAGGGGGTGGATGCTGGGTGGGCCCCCCAGGAGCAGGGCCAGCTGTGGTAGCTGTGTTGGTGGTTCCAGCACTGGCCGAAGCAGTGGCAGGGGCTGGAGGTGGAGCCATTCCTGGGGTCCCCTGAGCTGTAGGGACCAAGAGAAGAAAGCTGAAATCTGAAGAGAAATAAGACACCACAGCACCTCTATTCTGGTCTGCCAGCAGGAAACCAAAGACAAAGGGATGACCGTGAGAGATGGGGAGCACCAGTGAGGAAGCATCGGCCTTCAGAGCCACAGAAACCTCGTCAGTTTGAGGCGGGCAAGAACGAGGACTCACCCACAAGGACAGGCTGCATGAGAAGCTGCCCCACAAGGCCGCTCACCATCTGGGCTAAAGAGGCGTTGCTACCCACACCGGCACCCTGCTGAGAGACAAGAGGCTCAATCCTGCCCTTTCCATGCCCAACACAGGACCCTTCCCAGGCTCCTGCCCACCGAAACTCTCCCCCCTTACGCACCAGAGCCCCTGAGACTGGGGGCCCTCCAGGATGGGAAGGCCGAGCCTGTGGAGGGGTGGGCCGGGCAATCACCACCCGGGTCGGGGCTGTCGGGAAGCCCGGCACCTGCTGTCCTGTGCATGGCAAGAGGAGAGACCGAGGAGGGCTGAGGGCCCGGCCCATGCCCGCCAGCCAACAGCACCCACCACCATGGACCGTGGCCCCCTCCCAGGCCTCCCCTTCCAGGTTATTACCTGCGGCCGCGGAGGCAACAGCTGCCACCATGGCCTGATGAGTGATCTGGTGGGCGACGGCGTGCATGAACTCAGGGGGCAGGGAGGGCAGCTGGATGAGGGTGGAGCCTGGGGGGTGGGTCTGATGTAACCTTGAACCTGGACCCCCTTCAACCCACCCACTCAGCCCTACCCCTTCTCTACCCAGAGCTCAGCCTGCTCTGATGCCCTCACTCTTACCCAGGGTCTGGCCATGACCAGGGGGTGCCAGGGGGCCAGTGGGAGCGCTCGGAAGTCCACCAGGCTGTGTGCCAGAATCTGGGCAGGGAGACAGGGAGAGTGGCCCTGAGAAAGGTGCGGTCAAGGCCTGACTATCCTCCTGAGATCAGCGTCCTTTAGGCCCCCATTCCCCCGACCAGACGCCTGCCTTTCCCTCCATCTAGACAGGGAGGAAGTGCTCCCTTCACCACTCCCACAAACCTCCAAGGACAAGCAGTCGCTGCTGCCCCTCCCCACACACGCCATCTGAAGCTTCTGGCCGGCCTGTCCGTGCCCAGCCTCTCCGTGCCCAGCCTCGCTCCCACACCTCCCTCGTGCTGCTCTTCTCTGCCCGCTACTGACCCAGCTTACCTTGAATGTTCATGTGCATCATGACCACGGGTTCCACACTCTGGTGGGAAATCCGAATGACCCTTGGGTGGCCGGCGGTTGGCGGGGGAGCCGGCCCTGGCGGGGGCGCTCCCTCAGTTGACTCAGCGGTGGCAGAAGAGGGAGCCAGGGACGAGGCCTGCCCAGGACCAGGGGGAGGCGCCTCTGCACTGGGAGTCGGGGGGGGCCGAGTCCCATTCCCCGTCATAGTCACAGTGGTCCCCACGTTGATCTGGAGACAGGATGACGCAGAAATCAAAACACAAGAGCCTACCCCAGAGCCCCCCATGATACATTTCTCAAGTCTCCCCCATCCTTCGTCACTGTTTCCAAAGCTTCCCCCCTGGGTCATTCCGAAGCCCGCCCTTCTCCCCCAGGCCAGCGCCCCACGCCCCCAGCCCACCTGGATGGGAATAGCTGCCTGCTGGAGCACCATGGGGGTGGTGTAGTGAGACATAGGCCGGACGACATGCAGGTGCCGTGGGGGTGCACAGGCCAGGTTGCAGCGCAGGTCCGAGAGCGCCACAAAGGTGTTGCCCAGCAGTCGCAGGCTCTCCCCCACCAGGTTGATCAAGCGCTGGTCCTCCTCACGGCCCTCTTGCTGTAGCCCCAGGCCGAACACAGAAAGCAGAAAATATCAGGCTGGGATCTACCTCACTCCCCAGAGCAACAATGCCTTCTGAGAGGTCACATCAACGAAACCTCTCAGTATATCCCTGCCAACTTCTGCACAGACCAAATCTTTGCAATTAAATCTTACCGTCTACACATGAAGGATTTTCTATTAAAACTAACCCTAGAGTGAATCAATTAAGTCATCGTTTCCTAATCTCCCTCGCTTTATAAACTCCCTAAGTAACTCAGAGAACTGAGGAGTGCAAAGACAACGGATGTCACCTTTCCTGAAGGAGAGAAAAAGATCACTTTCTTACAAGTCTAGGATAACGTCATTTTCTTGCAGACAACGCCTTTAGGGGAAAGGGTGGTGTGTATGCCAGCCTGTCCCATGTGGGCGCCTGGGCTGGGGGAGGGCAGACTCACGTTGTTGTTGTAGTCCGTGCTAGCAGCGGCGCCCAGAACCTCGCAGTAGCGCTGCAGGAAGGGGTGGAGGCGGCTCTCAAGCCGCTGGAGCTCCTGCAGCACCTCGACGTACTCCGCAGGAGAAGGGTGGCTGCGGGCAACCCCAGGAGTCAGCGAGCTGAGGCTTTCCTCAGCTTCCCAACCTCCAAGCTGACAGGCACCATGGCTGTCTTTCTCTCCCAGGTCTCCCAGACCCCTGGCCCAATCCCTTCCTGGACTAGCAGAGCTTGTTCTTTGCCCCCACCCATGGAAAGACAGGCGAGAAAGAGAAACTGCTTCCATCGCCCTCACAACACAATCTTGCACCTACAATGGCGAGACACTAACTCACATAAAAGAAAGAGGGCCTGTGTGAACTCAGGGGAGAGTTGTGGTCAGGCTCAGGAAGCACCATTTGGAGCCCAGGGAGGGCAGAGCAGTTCAGCTGCCAGTCCTAACCTCATTTACCTACCCTCGAGTTCTCCCTACCCCCCAACACTAACCCTCCACGGTGGACCTCCAAGCAATCCTTCCTCCGTCACACCACCCTGCTCTCCGTCCTGCATGCAGGATCCCCACCCTCCTCTCAAAGGTGCCCTCTTTCTCTCACTTGGGTACACTGGTCTCGGGGGCAGATGCTGGGCCCGCGGGGGCTGGGCCAGAAGGGGTGAGCTCCGGGCTCTGGGCTGGGGCACGTTCTTCCACATCTTCTGCCTCCATGGGCTCCCGAGGGGGCACTTCACTTTCCACTGGTTCTGTTGTCTGTGAGCTCAAGGCTACTGGCTCTGGGGCCACAGTCGGCGTCTGTGCAGGCGGCTGACTGTTCTGTGCCTGGGGGCCCCCTCGACACTGAAGGTGAGGGAGAGTCAAGATACCAAAGGAAGGATGAGACTACTGGAGAGAATTACTCAGGTCCAAGGAGACGAAGGAGACAAGGTGCTCTAACTAGGCTCCCTGAAGGCAGGGCTTTGCATCTGTATCTTTGACGCCCTAGCAGCCAGTATAAGACTTACACAAATTAGACGCGTAATAAATATCTGTAATACTCGTAAATGAATTACTAACAAAAAGTAGAGCTTGTGGTTTCCTTCCTAAGCACCATGAGAAGGGAAGGAAAGGCCATAAGCTGCAGCCGCAGCACAAACAAATGAAGTTAGGACATGCCAGCGTCGAACATAATTAAGAAATTCAAAAGCAAGAAACCTTCTTTAATTGAGAAGGGATACCATGAGAATTATCCGACAAGTCTGAAACAAACTTCCCAGATACCAGGCACCAAGAGCATTAGCAAGGACAAGATAGTCTCACATAGATACTTTTTCTCCCCAAAGAACGAGAACTGCAAACAGACCAGATTAGCAAAAAGAGATTCCCAGTGGATGTGGCCAGTCATGCCTCACCCCCAGGCTGAGAGAAAAGGGGGAGGGAGCATGGGGAGACAGAGTGACAGCAGACCCTAGCCAGCCTTGACACTTACCTCCATCCTGGAAAGTAAGGTCTGTATATCCCTGATCATGTGCTGAGCCATCACCAGCCGAACCCGGGGCTCACTCTACAATGAGAGGGAAGATCAGGGCAGGTTTGAAATGAAGCCACGAGATCCACAGCCTACTGAACCAGGTCCCAGCATCTCCTCAACCAGGTCCGACCCACCTCACGGCCTCCTTCTCCCAGATCCCCTTCGCTGACCCTCCCAGGCCCCATGATACCTGAATCGGGGCCTGTTCCATGTTGATGTGAACATCCACAGCAGAGCCGTCACTCTGGGGAAAGGGTAAGGGAAGTTGCTCTGGGAGAAGCCAAATACTGAGGCCCCCACACTTTCAACTCATTCTCTGGAGCCCCACCCTTTTTCCCCTCAAGACTGCGGCTATTAGCAGACCGCAGGGCCCTCCAACCCCAATCTAAAGACTGCGACACCTGTCTTAAGAGCCCTCTGCTGTTACCACAACCAAAACTACCCTTCCCCACAAAAACCATCCCATGTGGAACACAAGCTTACAGGAAGATTGAAGGTTCCAACCATGACATAGCTGTTGGCATTCCGGTCATGAACAGAGGTCGCAGGCCCCCGAGGACCAGATGAGGGTCCCCCACCATGGGTGGCTGAGGCAGACCCTGTCCCAGAAGATGCCCCAGAAGGGATCTGAGTCTGAGGAGGAGCACGTTCCACCAGGTGGATAACCTTTCCCCCAACGTCTGGGGAGAAAAAGTGAAACAAAACAAAACAAACACGAAAACATTGTATGATCAGGTAAACCCTCCATCTCAGCTCATCCCTCTGGGCAATTACCTCAACCTCTCAAATGCCTCCCCCACCCCCTTACTGTATTCCTGGAGCTTCTTATCATCCTGCAGAACTCGTCCCTGGTAGATGAGCCGTTGTTTCTCTGAGGGGATGCTGACAGAGGCAGCAATGTGCTCCTTAAACTCCTTTACATTCATCTGCGAAGAAGGGACACACACAAGTATGAGGGAATGAAGGAAAGAGGAAGGACAGAAGAGGGACAAATGACTTCTGGGGGTGAAGCGTAAAAACCATCCCATTATAAAATCACTAGCCACTTGTCTTGACTGTGAGGTAAGGATGGCGCAAAGCCCCAAACTCAGACAACTCCTGTCAAAAACAGACAATGAACATAAGGAAATTCAGTTTCTAGGCCTAGGAGAAAAGTACATGGCTGAGAAACAGAAAAGCCAACTGACATTCCCTTCACTCCTTTGCCTGGCTCCCAAAGAAATGTGTGTCTAAAGATACCAGTGATCCCTCCCCAAACACAAAATGATACAACTCTAATCCCAAAGATAATAGTAACAACACGGAAAATCGGGTGGACAATCAGGTTAAGGAAGAAAAAGAGAGAAGGCAGCAAAAAAGAAAAACATTTTTCCTAATTAGGCAACTGACTCTTGGGAAGTATCAGGCTGCTTACGTACATATAATCACAAAAACCTACATGGTTTTCTGAAATACACGTAACACTGTGTTTTAAAAACCACAGACCAACCTCTCACAAGTCTGTCTCCAAATATTACAAGAGTAGTAATATGGATACTTGTATCCATGTTGTTGAGCTCCAAAGATTCAAATTATACCACAAACATTAGTTATTCCCCTCAACAGTCTACTAAGGATCTACCTGCATTACCAGTTCTCATTTCTCGCTTTTAAAAACACACTATAGAGACCTGACCAATTTTTGTTTTTAAGACACACTTGTCTTTGGGGTCTCTGTGTTCTGTTTCCATTCCCAAAGGCAGGAGCCATGTCTGTGCCTTTGAGCTGCAGTTCACTCAAGATGATGGCATACAGATTCCTCCTCCCTCCATTATTTCCCTCTGCAATGAGTTCTATCAAGGTGGAGGAAGGCAAAACAAAATCTACCTCATTCAACAGAAACCATACCTTCTCACTCAACAAGAAACATCAGAAAATGTTCTGTCTAGAATATGAACAAAGGAATCAACGAAAGAAAAGTTGAGGACCAGAAAATCAGGTTTTTCTCTCAGGCTAAGAGACCTACAAGAGAAAGGGTAAATGACTGTCTTCCAGAAGTACTGGGGTCTCACCTGGGCCCCCACAATAAAGGTCCGAGTCTGAGAATCCAGGGTCTTCACCAGCACCTCCAGGCTGTCAGGCGCCTCCATAGTGGTACTGGTACTGTTACTGTTACTGGGCTCCATGGCCTACAGCTCTCTAAGGAAGAATGGAGAGAGGCCCGCTGTAGCCCAGAGCAGATTTTATATACCCAGAAGCCTCTCCGGCCTGAGTCTCCGCCCCAATACCTAAAGAGTTTCTCCCACACAAGCACACACACTCACACCCGCCCCCATCCCCCTTCTGATTCCGGGGCACAGGGAAAAACACAATGGGCAAGACACGGACCGCACAGGGAGCTAAGGGGACGGGGAGGTGGGAGGGGCTCCACGATGCCAATCACAATAAGGGAGGGCAAGTCGGGCTAGGAAGCAGGGAGGGAAGGAAGCGCGAGACCAGTGTCATCACCGGTCGCGAAACAAGGACCCCAGAAGACGGCAAACCCTGGGACAACGCGAGAGCGGGGAGGAGTGGGGTGGAGGGAATGTCGCGCTAGACTCTGCGGAGAAAGTGGTTTCGCGCACGCGCGCCACGCCCATTAAACCCGCCTAAGTCACGACAGACCCGAGATGACGAACACTCACGGGGGGCCAGACTGGCTAGATGACTGCCCCCCTCTTCCGCCTTCCTTCGGTTCTCCAGCAGAGCGTCGCAACCAACACACACCAAATACACACACACCACCCTGCGGCTCCGCCTCCGACTTCCCCCCGGTACCGTCACTTCCGGTCTCCTCCAACCTGCCACGGACGGCCACTTCCGTTTCCCCGACAGTATTTGGAAATCGCGAGGCGGAACTTCCGGCTCCCCCAGGTCCCAAGCTTTACTTTCCTGGGGCACGACAAGAAAGTCCGCGGCCCCAAACAGTGAGTTCCTGGGGCGAGACGGGCAGGGCCGGCCAAGATGGGAGGGAGCCGAGCACCCCGAGAAGCCGCCGCCGCCGTCGCCCGAGGGGCCGTATTGCGCCTGCGTGCATCGCAGTACGCATGCGTACACAGTTAGGCACCGCCCCATCGTCTGATGCTGTTAATTTCTTCTGGGCGCGCGCTTGTGCAGTGGGAGATTGAGGTGGCTACTACAAATGCCTGGAAAAAAAAAAATCACCAGATGAGACTACGACTGTCTCAAGACGCTTTGGTCGGTTGTATGGATCTTGGAGTTTGGCGACTGAGGATTGTGTCTCGTTAACCTATGTTAGTCCGCAGAGACTTTGAGACGGCACTGTCCTGGCCACCTAAAATTCCATCTCTCTCACTCTCGCTACGCCACTCCTATGGCGCCTCCCGAAGTCACCCTTTCCTTAGGCGGTTAGGGGTGGTTCGCGAGCTGTGTTGAATGCGGACGAGTCGTTGGGCCTGACCTCGGGTCGGCCTGGTGGGCGTTTTGCGGAGTGTGGGCGCCATGTTCCTCACCGGCAGTGCGCGGCCGAGGGAATACGCCATGTTTTGGAGAAACTAAGGATTTACCTTGCATGACTTTTGTAAAAAGAAAAAAGTGTCGGGGGGGTACCTCTGAGTTTGGGAGCTGGGAGCAAATGAAGTTCGACTGGACCAAAACACAAAACTGACCCTGGGGAATTGAAGGGACCGCCAAAGTGCTTCCGTAGGCTAAGGTCCAGAGAGTTACTACCTCTCTGCCCTTTTCTCCCACCCCCGCCCTCGGGCTAGTGTCTGGGCCCCTCTGCGCAGCCACAACCCCAGCCTTACCCGTCGCTGCGGCGTGCCGGCCCCTGGCGCCCAGCCTTTCTGGGATTCGTTGTTTATCTATACCCATGTCCCAGTACTGTTTCAGGTAAGAGTTCTGATAAACACCTGTTTAATGAGCACTTAGTTTGTGCCAGCCAGTTTTCTAAGGGTTTTATGTAGTGTCACATTTAAAAGCCTTTGAACGCTTGAGATAGTTACTACATCCATTTTATATAGTGCGTACACCTAGCCAACGTAAGTGGCAAAACTGACAAATCCAGGCCTACTAGACCCTTCTGGGTCAGGCACCTCTACTGCCCCAATAAATTGGTTTTTATTATTTAAAATGTCAAATATTGCTTAAAAATAATAGTATAATGCACCCTCATATACCCTAAGCCTGCCTCACCTCGCAGGACAAATCTTTTGTCAGTCTTGAGTTACAAATCGATTGAGGAAGCGCCACCTTTTCATTGCATTAACTCCACCCAACTCAACTGGCATTATCCAATGACTGCCTCTTGACAATTCTTTCCTTACCTCCTATTTGAGAATTTATTACCCACCGGAAGCTATAAGTGCTTTACAAACATTACTATTAATTTTACCAAATAATTACTTTGGACTTGCCATGTGCAGGCCTTTGCTAAGGGCTTTTATGCATTGTCTCTTTTAAGCCTATGAGATTGATGATTTACTCATTTACAGGTGAAAAAACAGGCATAAGAGATTAATAAAATTGTCCAAGTTCTAGTAACTGGTAGAGTTAGGGTTTGAGCCCATTCTGCCTGACACCAATGTCTATCATCTTTAACTACTAGGTTATGGAGCCTCTTGTAGTAATAAACTCAGTGAACTCATCTGTCAGTGAACTTTTCTGGATGGTGTACATGTTGTTTCCCCAATTATAAACTTCAGAGAGAAAGCCTCCCATCAACCATGCCCCAGCACCTGATTCATATCTGTTCTAAAGCACTTACCAGGTTGTATTGCAATGATTTGTTTACACAGCTAGTTTTCCTTAGACTGACTTCTTCAAGGCCAGGGACTGTGTCTTACTCATTTTTACGTCCCCAAGGCTTAGCGAGTTCCTGGCAAACAGCTGGAACTCAAAAGAGTTTGCTACCGTAAGTGAATGAATCAATCAATCCACCTCTCTTCAGTGCTGCACAACACAGCAGACATCCAGCTCAGATATGGGTTGAAAGAACACAGGTTTCTACCTTCAGGACTCAGCTTCCTTATAATTCCCCAAAGACCCTGAACATGCCAGGGGGTATTGTGGAGTGGTTGCATCTAGGACAGGGGGAGGAAGGGCCGAACCACTCCATACTTGGAAAACAAGGTTGAAGTTACTCATTAGCAGGTAAAAGGGTCAAGGGTTGAGGCAAGGGGGCTGGAAGCAGAGTGGACTGAGCAGCCAGCGGAGAACAGTTAAAGCACCAGCCACTGCACGCAGAGCACCAGCTCCCTATTGCTTGAAGATGTTCCACCAAATTTGGGCAGCTCTACTTTACCTCTACGGCATTCTCCTTAACTCCATCTACCAGTGCCCTGAGCACAGTCAACTGACAACTCAGGGAGTAGATGGGAAAGAGGTATGGAGAAAAGGGGGACGCTTATAGCGGGGGCTATGAGGGACTTGAGTGGGTGGCCTAGGGTGACCGGAAGCCACATTGGGAAAGGAAAGGAGGAAGACAGTGTGAGTGTTGTGATGATGAAAGCAAGGACAAGTAAAAAAATATCAGTACTATGCCCATCAATGTAGACACATGGTAGAATTGGCAGGAAGCAGGGGGTGGGGGCGTAGTTACTCAGGTTGATTGAGGGCAAAGAGGAAAAGTCATTTAATGACTCCCTATCATGGATCCAAGCCCCAGTTGGAAAAAGGCAGCCAACACCTCTGCCCCTAAGTCTTGCTGTCCTGACAGAGGTTAGATGAATCCTGTAGTGGGACCCACCCTCCTCTGCTCCCCTTGTCTCTCCAGTTCCCAGAGCCCCACCTGGGCCAGTGGTACTTCATCGCAGGGGCAGCTCCCACCAAGGAGGAGTTGGCGACTTTTGACCCTGTGGACAACATTGTCTTCAACATGGCTGTGGGCTCTGAACCCACACAGCTCCAGCTCCATGCTACCATCCGCACGTGAGTGGTGAGGGGGCAGGGACCAAGAGGTACAGCCTCTGCCCAAAGTGTGAGCACCCACCCACAAAAAGCTGCGCTGTTTGGCATATTCACTCTTTTTAGCCCACTGAGTTCAACAGCTCTATTAGTTTTCCTCTGCGGAGAGATGGGCCTAACCATCCCTTGGTAGCTTGAAACCCAAGGGGACCCGGGCTTCAAGAAGGAATAAGAGGGAATAAAGGTTGGTACTGTGTGGTGGGGATGTCACTCAGTCTTTCCTCCTTGCAGGAAAAATGGGTCCTGTGTGCCCCGGGAATGGATCTACCACCTTACTGAAGGGAGCACAGATCTCAGAACTGAAGGTTGGTTCTCTGTAGCTCCCCAAGTCTCCTGGGCTTGCCTGGTTTTGCATCTCTGTCCTCTCACTTCCCCCCAACCCACCCTGACAGGCCGCCCAGACATGAAGACCAAGCTCTTCTCCAGCTCTTGCCCAGGTGGAATCATGCTGAAAGAGACGGGCCAGGGTTATCAGCGCTTCCTCCTCTACAGTGAGTAGGGAGGCAGGATGGGTTGGTGGGAAACACAGGAGGGGCAGAAGAGTCCCTCACTCTGGGCCCTGTGACATCATCCCAGGAAGGGCTGGATGCTTCCAGGAGGTGCTCACCAGGGGCGGTGCTGAAAAGTAGAGGGTTTGATGGGGCCTGGCCTTTCTGCCCTTCCAGATCGCTTGCCACACCCTCCCGAGAAGTGTGTGGAGGAATTCCGGTCCCTGACCTCCTGCCTGGACTCCAAGGCCTTCTTACTGACTCCCAGGAAACAAGGTGAGAGTGTAAAGTCCCACAGAAGAGGACTGGGACTCACCAAGTCTTCTGTGGGTGCTGGATGAAAGGGACAAGTGATGTCATCAGAGGGCAGGGCCCAAAGCTGACATCATCAGAGTGGCACCAGGTGTGTTGACACATCCATTTGTGTCATAGGTTGTGATGGCACCAGAGGGAGCCAGGGTGGGCTTTGGGCTACTCATAAGAGAGGTTTCTGAGTTGGCAGTGGATAAAGGGGGCAGAGGAGCAGACGCAGAGGAAAACAGGTCACCGAGACCCCTTCTTTGACACAGGGAATGAGGGAATGCATTCTTCCCCAGCCATTACCAGCAACCTTGCTTCTGTCCCTGGATTTACTTCCTTTCCATCCTCTTCTTTTCTCCCTCCTCCCACCAGAGGCCTGCAAGTTGTCCAAAGACTGACCTGTGGCTTCATCTATGCCCCCAAATGGATTCAGTGGGAGCTAAGATTGTGGTGGGGGAGAGAAGCTGGAGACTCCCTTTCAAGAGTAATAAAGATGGCTTTCCAATCCTCATCATATGTTGGGGTTTGTCTCCAGACATCAATCCCACTCCCCCCATTTCAAAATTCTCCTGAACCTTCTACTACCTAAATCTCCAGCTGGACGGCATCACGAAGGACACTGAGTGGCAGTAACTCTCTTTGTAGTGATATATTTAGGATTTGGTGTGACACAGTGATTTATTGCTGAGTGGGGAACCCCTAACCCCCGCGTGGGGACTGCAAGCTCCAGTGCTTCCCCACAGTGCCTGTCTGGGCTGCCAGCCCCGAAGCTGGCCTTCCTACCAATGCCATCTGCTCCGTCCCCACCCCCTCTGGCTCCCAGGAACACCAGAGCTTCACTGCAGGTTCCTTGTCACCTGTGTGCCCCATCCAGACTCCAAACCCACCCACCTAGCAGCCCGTCTTCCCTCGATGGCTCCGTCCCAGGGATCCTTTGGGTCTCCCAACCACCCTTTACCCCAGCCGGAGGTCTGTCTGTCCCTGGGAAGTCTTGAAGGGTAGAGAGGACCCTTTAGTCTTTATTCTCCACTACCACACTTTTTTTTTTTTTGGGGGGGAGGGATTTTAAAAAGTGAAGGTGGGGAAAAAAACCGGAGGTGGGAGAAATGTAAAAGCAAAAATAACAGCTGGTGAATTCAAGGGCCATGTCCCCACCGCCCATAAGCCCGACATCCTAAACAGCTCTTCTCTCCTGTGGGTGAGGAGGGCCCTGTGCCCTCATACTCTGCGGTTTCTCCCCCATCCCTGAGGTCCTTGTGCTTACAGTCTGGGTCATGCCCCCACTCTCAGAAGGCCACACTGTCTTCATCCTTATTCCCACCCCACTGAGGGTGGGGCCCTGGGGTCACCCGCCCCTCTCCACAGTCACAGCGCCTTTCCTGGGTCTCCCCTCTGCTCCTCACTCTCCCTCCCCAACTTCTCACCCTCCAAGTCAGTGGCCTCCTCATTCCCACTGAGCTCCCGGAGGCTGACAGCCAGCACCAGGGCCTGTAGGAGACCAAAGAGGCAGGCGAAGTGCAAGGGGTGAGCAGTAAGCAGGCTCAGCACGGCGTGGAGACCATGCAGGGCAGCCAGGAAGGACAGCAGCCCATGCAGCCAGAGGCCCAGCGGCCCGCTCAGGCCTAACGCGTCCAGGGCTGCCCGCAGCGGCCGGGAACACAGCCCCAGCAGGGCTGAGGCCAGCAGCTCCAGCAGATGCAGGGTCAGGTTGCTGGAGATCTGCAGACACTCCTCTGGGCCCCCCAGGTACTGCAAGCGAGCCCCTGCTCCCCCACCTGGTTCCCCCTGCAGCCAGCCGAGCAGCTTCTGACGCCGGCCGGGCTTCTTCACTGGGGCTTCAGATCCAGCGGGGCTCAGTCCCCCTTCAGGGGACAGTCCAGAGCTCCTGGTGCCGCCTGAGTCCACAGGATCCCATGCCAGTTTAGGAATGGCCCCTGCAGCCTCCAGTCTCCCAGACTCTTGAGGGCTAGAGCCAGTCTTGTCCCCCTTGAGGGAATCCATTCTTTTGCTCCCTAGTTGCTCAACTTGGGTCTCACTGCTTGGTACTGGAGCAGCCCCAGAGCTCCTCTGGGCCCCTGAGTCCTTGGTCTTGGGAGGCCCCACATCTCCCATGGTTTCTGGGGCACTGTCCCAGTCACTCCCTGAATTTTCGGAGGAGCTGTCCACCTGTCTGGGTTCTGGGGTGGGCAGGTCAGGCCTGGGTTTCCGGCGGCCCCAAGGGCGAGGTAGCCAGCCACCAAGCCGTCGCAGGAACATGGTTGGAGTGTGTAATGAGCCCCCAAATTTTGGGGCCGCTTCCCGGCACTGCTCAGGTTTGAGGGCTGAGGGTCTCCTCAGGTGCCAGAGTCTGTTCGGGCTCAGAAGAACAGGTCTGCTTGGCGAGTCCTACTTCGAATTCAGAAGTGGCTCCCCACTTCCCTGGATGGTCATACAGCCTCAAGTGGGGCAGGCAGCTTGTTTCCTTTTTCAGTTTTGAGGTAAAGAAAGGAGGCACATCCAAATTCACTCACTACCACCGCTCCCCACACACAAGATTCCAAGAGTCTCAAGATCTGACAAGGCCTGGGTCACCCGACAGTGTCCTCCCCGGGTTTCCGGGTTTCATTCCCAGCAAGCAACACCCCAAGTTTCACTCACCAAGGCCACGCCCCAAGATGCCCCAAAAACTGGGGAGGCGGTGCTGCATCCAAGAAGAAAGGTCGCCCCAGGTCCGAGGTGCTCCGGATCAGGGGAGTCCTGAACTGCTTCCCTAGGGGACCTCAGGAATAAGATGTCTCCTGTTGGGGGTTGTGGGGAGATGTCCAGCGAACTCTAGCCAGCAGCGTTCGTCCTGTGAGTTAGAAGGCTATGAATCCTACAAAGCGGCCGGACCCGCACCCGAGTACGCAGCCGAGACGCGCGGCCTCCGCAAGGTCAGGCCGGAGACGTCCTTCGAGACTCCAGTTGCGAGGCCAAGCGCGGGCCCGCCTGGGGGACCCAGGCGTCCGGGCTCTGTGTGCTGCCGCCCCTCCCGGGCCCAGCGTCAGGGCCTGGGCCTCGCCGAGTCGCCCCGAGCCGCAGAGCCCGGAAGCAGCTGCACCCGGACTGGAGGGCCAGGCGGGGCGGAGCCCGCAACTCGTGGGGCGGAGCCTGCGGACTGCCCGCCCCTCGCGCCCGTGCGCCGCCAGTACGCGCCGGGGAGCGCACCCCGTCTCTCTAGAGACCGCCAGGACCTCTAGAGACCCGGTCCTCTATATTCATCGCCCAGAGGCCCCCTGGACCGCCAGTGCGCCCCTGAACTCGCCCCGCCCCTTCAGTTCTTGGGTTCTTCCCCGCACCCCCCACCACTTGTCTTCCTGCCCGTGACTTCATAAATGGCTTTTCCGGAAAAGTAAACTATGAGAGGGGTTTGGGGGAATTGAGTAGCTGTTCCCTGCCCCTCCGTGCAGATTTTACTTCCTGGGTTTGACAGGTGAGCCCTTCATTTGTCTGGCACCTGGTATTAGCAGCACAAGAGATGAGGGAGAGGGGAGAATGGGAAAAGCTAGTGTGGATGAAAAGGATGTGCTTCCCGCCCTCCTGAGTTTTCAGGTAGTTAAATACAAGAACGTTGACTTCATTTTTGGGAGGCCCGAGCTCTGATCCCAGTTGGGCTAACGGAGTACATGCTGGGTAATCTCAGGCCCCCCCATCACACTGGCCTCTTCCTACACTACTACCTACCCCGTCTCATCACCTCCGAGCCTCCCCTTGTCACTGCGCACTGTTTGATCACATGGCTGTCTCCTCCACCAGCCGGGAGCAACTTGGAGGTTAGGACTGTCTTATTCCTATTCTTAGCGCGGTATATGAACTTGTGATTGAATTAGCTGGAGTAGTCAGAAGACCCTTCCTGGAGGTGAGACTCGCATAGAGCTGGGCAGTTCCTGGCTCAGGGTTGAAAGATAGGTGGGCCGCTCTAGAGGGGGCTAGGACCTGACAGTGAACCAGATTGGCAAGAAGGTGACCCTATCATGCCCCTGGAGGGGCTGCCCCTATTGCCTCAGGTGGGGCTTGCATGTGGCCCCCAGACTTGTTTGGCTTCCCGCAACAGCTTTCAGAAAAGTTAATAAAACACAAAAGAGTAAGAAGGTTGATTTATTTCTCAACTCTCACTCAGCTCCCCTCTCCCAAAGATAGGGCCTACTGACCAAAACCTGAGGGTCTGGGACCTGGACAGGTCAGAGGCTCAAGTTCAGACCTCAGCAGCAGACCAGGGTCAGACCTTGCCAAGGTCAGAACTCAAGGTTCATGTATGTCCTCAGATCCCGCTCCCAGGCTCTGTCCTTCTCCTCCTGCCTTCTCTCCTCCCTCCGGCTCAGTGTAGTCACCTGAGGGACTCTCTCCCTCCCAGCCACTGCTCGGGTATCCTGAGCCCGAAAGTGTGTAACTCGAGGTTGAGGTGCTGGTCTGTATCCTAATCCTTCCTGGTCCCTCTTGAGGACTGTGGGGATGGGGATAACACGGCCCTTGCCCTGGGGTCCCAGCCCCATTCCAGGCTCCCAACCCCCCCTCAGCAGTAGCTTGAAGCCTGGGCTGGATGTGGGGATCCCAAGGGACAGGTTGGGGGTCTGGCGATCCCGGGACAGTGACAGCAGGTGAGCAGTAGATGTGTGATGGTTAGAGTCTTGGAAGTGGGCATCACAGGTGTCACAGTACTGCGGGGAGGACTGGGACCTGCAGAGGACGAAGAGAAAGGGTGAGGGCAGGGTTGGACAGGGTCCTTCCAGTTTTTCTGCTAAGGAAAAAATTGCCTTCTGCCCCGCTTAGCAATGAAGGACCAGAGGGGAATAGTTGGGAGAAGAGATGGTAACTAGGCCTCATAAGGCTCTTGGGCAAAAAAGGAATAATGGCTATAGCTAATGTTTCCATAAAGCTTACTATATGGCAAGCAGTGTTCTAACACTTTACATGTATTAATGCATTTAATCCTAACAACCCTGAGAAAAGTGCTCTTTTCCCCATTTCTCAGATGAGGAAACTGAGGCACATAGACGTTAGGTTGCTTGCCCAAGTAGAGTTAGCATTTAATCCCAGAGAACTCATGTTCATAACCACTCTAGCACACTGCCTTCCCTGTCAACCTATACGGGGATGGGGGAGAACCCTTCAGCTCTGTGCTGAGGCCTCTGGTGTGGAGTGGCTAGGAAGGGCAGAACACACTGAAAGAAGGACATGGGCACAGGCGTCCCCTCACCGGTTCTCTGGACTCCTCATCTCTCCGTGGCTCTCTCTGACGGTGCGGGCCACTTCAGGGAAGCCCGCTTCTTCGGCCAGCTGAGCAGCATCCCTGCCACCCAGCTCGCAGACCCCAACCCAGGCAGCCCCTCGCTCTAAGAGATAGCGCACAGCCGCTCCCTGGCCTGCTCGGGCAGCACACATCAGGGGGGTCCACCAGAAGGCATCCCGAGCATTGATATTCCCCCCAGCTCCCCCTTCCTCATGGGGATCCAAGAGCCTTCTTAGTTCTGCCAGGTTCCCCTCCTGGGCTGCCCTCAGTATCCACTGAGTCATTCTGTCCTCAGCTTCAAGAGATCTCCTTTGTCCATGCCCTCCTGCTGCTCCTGCTGCAGCCTCCCTCCTCATTCTTCTCTTCTTCCGCTTTCTCTCACTGGCAGGCTCAGGCTGTGATCTCTGGGGTTCAGGGGCACTGCTCTCTTCCCCAATCAAAGCCTCATAGAAAGCCCGGGCTGCAGCCCCATCCAGGGTAGGCTCCAGCTCTTCAGGCTGTGCCTGCTGCTGCCCATCTTTCCAGAGGTCGCTGGGGTCGGTGGCCGGGGTGAAGGTGATGAGGGAGGGCCTGGGCATGGCTGTGGGAGAGCTGAGAAAATCAGACTAGGCAAGGGGAAGATGAAACATGCAAGCCAATCCCGTGGTGGCCCTGCAGTGACCACAGCCACCTCCAGAGACCTGCTGGGATGAGGGAAAGTAGCTTTAGATTAAAACAAACAAACAAAAACCCTCCCACCCCAAAAGTTACCTCACAACCTAGGACCCTACAGGGCCTAAGGATGATAAATCACGTGGAAACACGGAACCCTACAATAACAGACCATGCCCTTTAGTAAAGCTTAACAAAGACTCCATGGGACAGTTACGCAGAGGTCCTGCGTTCAGCCCCCTCCCCCAACCTCATCAACAATAAAGAATAAGTAATCTCTTTGAAACTACCGCTCTGTAAGGCATACCATTAAGAAAAACAATCAGTCTGGCCCTTTAGACTTTCCTTGATCCTATTTTGGGTATTATCTTCTCAAACAAAAACAGACTTGACACTTCTCCGGAAGCAGGAAGCACATTTGGGGGAAGGCTGCAACCTGCGTTGTCTTGTAGCTTTCGTACTGCAAAATGGCACCTCTATGCAAAGCAGTTCACAAGATCAAGTAGCCAGACGACTAGAAGACGCCTGAGTGGAAAAAAACCAAACTTTTACTTGAGGGCACAGGCTTACAGAAAGCACCAGGTTTCCCGCCTTGCAACCTTTCCAATAGTATTCGCGCAAAGTACCACGTGCCAGCATAGCACGAGGACCGAGGATCTGTCAGTTGGGGTCCTGCTTTTATATAACGCCCCACAATGCCCTTCGCCTCCCTCAACTTGGTCCCAGCTCTGAGCTCATTTTCTGGAGCTGGGAAACCACTCTCTGGGTTAAAAAAGGCCCTGAGGAGGCGGAGGGAAATCTATGGAATGCCCAGAGCTGTGAAATAACGTCACGCTGCCCCTCACCATTACTCCAATCAGGGTTCGAAGGTCACACTTAGCGCCCGCAGCAGAAGGCCTCATTCAAGCCCTAAGAGGAAATGGAGAACTGCAAGGGGACGAGCAGCAGAATAATGGCTAGCACCACCTCAGGTTAGCGCTGGGCCGACCCGACTCTCACACCGCTCCGCTCAGCCCAGCACATCCTACGCAGGTCCCTCAGCACGGAGGCCGGCCTCACCTCCTGCCTCAGGCGGCCGGACCCCCAGGTGAAACATGGGGCCCGTCGGGGGTCTCCAGTGGCGTGTCTGGTTCGGGCGACGGGCTGCCTGGGGATGAAGTCAGTCCCCTGGCCAGCAGGGGCGCGCCGGGGCCGAAGTCTCGTTCGCTGTGTGAGGGGAGCGGCAGGAAATCACCCAGCCACCTTCGTTCCTTACCCCGCCCCCTCGCGACCCCCGGGTTCCGCGATCACCCGACTATATTTTTCAAGCTCTCTGGCCCAGGACACGGTACAGGGCTTCCGCTTCCGGTGGAGCTTCGCTGCGCCCCGCCCCTAGCATCTTCCCCAGGGGCCTCGCGACACCAGGGTCGTGCGCAGGTCACCCTGGAATTCGTAGTTCGCCTTTCCCTCGTTTCGCCAGTTTCTCACCATCAGAGACTCTATCTCCCGGCGTCCATCGCGGCGCCCGACCCCTGGCGCTTGCGCGTTGCCCTCTTCCCCACCCTCTCCAATTTCCACTCCCCCCTGCCCACTTCGCCTGCCGCGATCCGGTCCGCGGCCTGCGCTGTAGCGGTCGTCGCCGTTCCTTGGAAGTAGCAACTCCCCTCCCCCACCCCGGTCCTGGCCCCCGTCCAGCCGGTGAGTCTGAGGTCGTCGCCGCGCTGAGTGCCCTGTCCCTGGGCACGGCACATGGGGGTCTCCGCGCTTCGATGTGTTTGGTGGAGAAGGAAGAGACCTGGTCCGGCACCCAGGGAGGAAGAGGTGGCCTGAGGGGCGGAGGAGGGATGTGGGGACTCCTGCGAAAGGGAGCTGAGGGCCACCTCCCCCCCTCCCAGGCCATGAGGAAAAGAGGGGCCCATCTCTTGCTTGGAAGGAATAAACTTCGGCACGCTTGGGAAATGCCCCGGAACATGTAGAGACCTGAGGGAGCACGGCCAGAGTTGACGTGAAGGAGAGAGGGGACTGGCCTTTGGGAGCGTCAGGGACGTGGGTAGGACTGGTGGGTCAAGACCCGTCGGTTTCTCGCAAGTGGCGGGACCCCAAAGAATTTCTCATCTCAGAAAAAAGGGGTTGAGCTGTGAATAAGAGGATGTGGGGCGAGGTCCCAGAGTCTGGGACGCCTTAAGGAAAGGTGGCCCCAAATTCTTCCGTGGTTGGAGAGCAAAGTGTGGGAGGAGGGAGGATACCAGAGGCAGGGAGGGAGAACGTGGGTTACACTTACACTCTTCTTTCTCCAGCTGACGTGAAGATGAGCAGCTCAGAGGAGGTGTCCTGGATTTCCTGGTTCTGTGGGCTCCGTGGCAATGAATTCTTCTGTGAAGTGAGTTCTCTTCAATCTCCCTACCTTTCTCCACATGTAGTCTGGCCAGAGATTCTCCCACGTATTCAGCTTCTGCGCACTCGTCTCGCATGCTTGCATAGAAACGTTTTCCTGTCAAGGAAGAGTGCCCTCAGTAACCCACCACTAATTTGTGGTGAAATAGTAAGACTGGGGCCCAACTCCCACCCCTGCCACCCGCCAGCAGTATAACGTTGCACAAGTTAGTCTGTCTGTTTTATTACTAGAGGGGTATTGGTAATATCTATTTCTGGGGACTGGTAGGAGAATTAAAACGCCGCGTTGTAAAATGTTTCGTAGCATTTAACATAATGTGTTTCAACGTAAGGGATGTAACTGCCTTCAGAACCCATGCTTTTCAACCCCTACCTTTCTCCGCCATCTGCCCCTAAGGAGAGAACAAAACTGGTTCCTAGAGGGAGGAGCAGGAGTAGGGACAGGTATCTTGAAGGGGAAGCCTCTCTAAGGAAGGGAGTGCTGTACATGCTTATCCTTAGAAAAGAAAAGCCAAAGCTTCTATGGACGGCAGTGTAGGTAAACTGGGGAGAGAGACTCAAGTGCTTCTGCTGAGTTGGGAACAGAAGCAGCTGTCTTGAGGATAAGGCACCAGTTAGAACGACTTGCTCAGGTCAATGCCAAGGACTGTGCCATGGGTTCCCTCTTGACCTCTGCATCCTGACAGGTGGATGAAGACTACATCCAGGACAAGTTCAATCTCACTGGGCTCAATGAGCAGGTGCCTCACTATCGACAAGCTCTAGATATGATCTTGGACCTGGAGCCTGGTGAGTCACCTCAGGGTTGTTTTGTGTGTGTATGTGCTTTTTTTCTCTTCATATCGCTATTCATCTGCTTCTTGAATTTCTAAACTTCCTTTTTGTTGTCTGATTCCCTTAACCCAAAATCCCCTACTTCGTTTTGATTGCCCCTCCTGATTCTTGCCTAGTTTTGTGACTGATACCACTTGTCCCCGCGTTCTGATGCTATAACTCAGCTATATTCCATAATGCATTTCCCCAGGGTTCTCATTTTCCGCTTCTTTATCCTACCTTGCACTTTCCAGCTATAGTTACATCTTCTGCATTGATGTCTTTGCATTTGTGTGTTGAGGAGGGAATTGGGAAGGAGAGAAGAGAGCAGAGGCTGGGAAGGTGTGGAGAGAAGGTAGAGCTACCTTGGGTTAGTGGAAGCGTCAGAGGCCCGGGTTTCTGGGTCAGGTGCCCACATGATAGGTGGGGAGAGACTCAAAGGTGGGTGTACTGAAAACTGAGTAGCCAGCAGCCCCCGGGGATGGGCAGGGCACCCAAGAAAGCTGTAAGACGAGTGGTTGCATTCAGCCGGGGCCCTGTTTCAGATGAAGAGCTGGAAGACAACCCCAACCAGAGTGACCTGATTGAACAGGCAGCCGAGATGCTTTATGGATTGATCCACGCCCGCTATATCCTTACCAACCGTGGCATCGCCCAGATGGTGAGGCCTCTCTACTCCTACTTGATTCCTGAGGCAGTAAGGGAAACAGGGGTTCCTGCAGCAAGAAACCACATGTTTCAACCTTGTCAAGGAGTCTAGCTGAGAAGAGGACAATGACCTCAGAACCTGGGCCTGGAATTTAATCCTGATTGGGGGTTGTTCTGAAGGGGGTGTTTTCAGGGAGGGGAACGTAACCTTGGACAGAGAATTGTTAGAGACTGTCTCTTTCTCGGGGAACAAACAGCAAATGGCTCTGATAGTCTGCAGCCTGCCTAAGTGGAGGAAAGGAAGCAGAGAGTCACATGGCCGGTCTGGGCCAGAGAAGGGGCCTCTGGACAGAAGGAGATAGGAACGGGGCACAGAGTGATATGGATTGGGCAGAGGAGGGGATTGCCTCTTCTCTTCACACCTACCCACCAGTCTTTTCCATTTTATTCACCTCAGTTGGAAAAATACCAGCAGGGAGACTTTGGCTACTGTCCCCGTGTGTACTGTGAGAACCAGCCAATGCTCCCCATCGGTAAGTGTTGGAGAAGGGGAAGGAGGGCAGCAGATGGCAGGTCCTCTGGAAAGGAGGTTGGGCAAGGTGGGAGAGCCTGGCGTGCTGAGCCTGGCTATCTCCCAGGCCTGTCAGACATCCCAGGTGAGGCCATGGTGAAGCTCTACTGCCCCAAGTGCATGGACGTGTACACACCCAAGTCATCGAGGCACCACCACACGGACGGCGCCTACTTTGGCACTGGTTTCCCTCACATGCTCTTCATGGTACACCCGGAATACCGGCCCAAGCGGCCCGCCAACCAGTTTGTGCCCAGGTGGGGAGCACGGCAGAATCACCAGGGGTCACAGGACAGGCCCAGACCCCCCCATAGAGAAGGGAAGAGGGGGCAAGGTCCTTTCTTGAGCTCTGCTTCTCCCAAAGCCAGGGCTCTCCCTGCTGAGGGACCCTGCCCTGGGGAAGTTCTTTGATTGCCTACGCCTCAGTCTCCAGATCTGTAAAATGGGGGTGATAATAGTACCTACCTGGCAGGGTATTTTTAAATATGTGAAGTGCTTAGGATAACGTTTGGCACTTGAAGCACCATTGAAACAGTGGCTGTTCTTACACCGTCTTGGTGTTCGTCCTTGGCCAGGACATCTCAGAGCCACATTTCAGGTGTGTCTTATCTTCCCTAGAGCATTGTTTTTCCCCTGGCGTGGGGAAGGAAAGTTCAGTTTTACATTGAAACAAGTACTGATACAGACATCTGTGCACATACATACATAGCCTAGACTTGAGTTTTAATGGATGTTTAAGGTACATTCCCAAATATTCTGGAGGGGAGGAGTTTGGGAACCACTACCCTTCAGCACTGAGCAGGCTCGTGGACGAGCTGGGGTGGGGAGCAGGGATGCAGGCTGCTGGCAGGGTCGCGTGGGGCTCACTCTGCTGCCTCTTGACCTCTGCCCTGGTCCAGGCTCTACGGTTTCAAGATCCATCCGATGGCCTACCAGCTGCAGCTCCAAGCCGCCAGCAACTTCAAGAGCCCAGTCAAGACGATTCGCTGATCCCCTTCCCACCTGTCCCTGAGTGTCCTCAGTCTTTGACACCTCCATTCCTTTGCTGCCACCCTTTCAGGAACCCTCCATGGTTTTTAGTTTAAATTAAAGGAGCCATTATTGTGGTGGGAATATGAAATAAAGTGGAAGAAAAGGCCATGAGCTGGTCTGGTGCTTGGGGTTGGGGAAGGGAGGGTAGTGGTGTGCTGGACGCCAGGGGTCCTCATGGCCTAGTCCACCCTCCCCAAGTTGAAAACCAGCACAGATTTGTGCCCTGTGGATTTGGGTGATGGTGTTAGTAGCAGAGCAGAATTCCTAGGACTGGGTATGCGGGTGTGCAGTCACAAGGAAAAGACCCAGAGAAAAATGAGATTTCAAAGACTAGAGAAATGCTTGTTCTTTTGGGACTGCTTACGGCTGTCTGTTTATACTGTAAAGGGAAATAACACTATCTTTCGGTTTTGGTTTTACAGGGAAAGGGGTTCAAAAACAATTATAAGGGGTGGAGAAAGGAGGGAAGAGGTCCAGAATTGCTGTTCCATGGTGTTGTGCGGCCCCTGCTGGGGAAACTGAGACATGCTCAGCTCAGAAGGATGGGGATACTGAGTTCCTGGCCCAAGTTCCTCCCAACACGATAGGAACTGGCCCTGCTGTGTGGGGAGAACAGCAGATGGTGCCAGAGACAAGCTAATCCGTGGGCCCTTGAGGGGCAGGAACAGATGTTGGGGAGGCATGCCGGACAAAGGTAGCTGGATGAGGGCCTAGGTGTTGCCCTTGTCCCAGCCACTGCTCCCACGTTCAGGAACCAGACCTTGTGGGTGAAGACACACTGTCCCTCCTGTCAAGTTAACTTCCTGCAGCCCGAATCCTGCCCCAGGCAGGAATGCAGCTACCCACAGCAGCTCCGGCTCAGACTCTGCCTGCAGCTCAGGATCAAAGAGCACGGTCACAGGAAGGTGGGGTTTCAGGACACCCCTCAGGGGCTGCCCCTGTCCCCATATTCCAAAATGAAGGCCCGTATTCTTGTAGGTGTGCTGGTCTTGGTGGGCTTCACAGCGGGGAAGGGTAAGTGGGGCCCAGGGGCAGGAAGGCAGGGGTGGGGCTCCCTGCACTGCAGGGAACTTGGACTGGAAAGCCAGTGCTCCATCCCTTCTGTCTTCTGCTTCCTCAGCTCCTGTTCCTCGCGTCCGGACCTGCCACCTCTGCCTCTTAGAAGATCCTTCTGTAGGGTGCGTTTCAGGCTCGGAGAAGTGCACCATAGGTAGCTCGTCCCCCTGCATGGTGATCTCCATCTATTACAGTGAGTTTAAGATTGCTTGAGGCCTGGGACACAAGGGAGGCGGGAGGATCCAGGAAGGAGGGGTCCAGAGTTCAGAGCCAGCTGGGCTGATTTTTTGATCCTTTCTGAAGGCGCCTGGGATAGAAGTTGGATCTGGTGAGGGATGGGGAGAGTCCGTGATAGGGGTGCTAAGTTTGGGGACTGTTATTAGCTGTCCCCTCTCCTCTAGATACCAAGATTCGCTTCTTCATCCGAGGCTGTGGACAGTACAATTCTTACCGCTGCCAAGAAAAACGCAACACCTACTTCTCAGAGTACTGGTACCAGGCCCAGTGCTGCCAGTATGATTACTGCAACTCCTGGTCCAGCCCCCAGCTCCAGAGCTCCCTGCCTAAGCCCCCCGATGGGGCCCTGGCCCTGCCCCTGCCCAGGTCCCAGATCCAGCGTTTCTACCAGGCCCTGAACCTCTCACTGCCCCTCCCCCGCTTCCATGCTGGGGAGGAACCTGAAGGCCTGGACCCCCTGGCTGCCCTGCCCTTGAACCTGGGCTTGTCCATTGCTGACCTGCGCCATATATACTTATTCCTCAACAATTCAGGACTTTTGGTTCTTCCCCGAGCTGGACTCTGACCTCTTAACATTCCCAGATTCCAGTCTCTTCCAGCCTCTCTCCCAACCCCCCAGCGTCCTGCACTGCCTTCTCAGAACCCCACAATCTCTGCTCTGCTTTCTCAGACCCTCCTTCCTTTGTACTTCTAGTGTCTGTATGCCTTTGATTTAATTTTCTCCCCTGAAACCAGTTGGCACAGCACCCAATGCTCTTCCTCCTAGAAAATCATCTCAAGTGCAGATTCTGCCCAGGCTGACCTGGAAAGGGCAGTGGTTTCCTCAGCACTTTCCCATCATCCAAGTGTTCAGTCACCGCCCCCACCCCCACCGCCATCCCCTCTCACTGGTCACCTGCCACCTCCATTTAGATCTGGCTGTACGTCCCATTTTGTGCCCATTTCTAAGACCCAGTGCCAGACTGAACTTGCAGCAAGAAGGATGGGTAGACTTCTGTGCACATTTCCAGGTTTGGCATCCTGGCGTCCCTGCCTTGCTGTCTACACCACCCCACTCCTCTCCTGGTATCCTGCCGCCTTCTCCCATCTCTTGTTCCAGGCTCTGGCCTCCTCAGCCCCACTTCACATCACTTGAGTCCTGACACCCACTTCCATAGGTACCCAGGGTGGGGAGAGGGTCTGTCCTGCTCTGCTCCATGTCCCCTGATTTCCCTCCACAATAAACGGACTGGGTTAAGTCTGTGTCACATTGTTCATCGGCTCAGTCTCGGGTATGAGCAGGTATAGACAGACTAAAGAAAGTTAATTGGGTGTGGGGTTCAACAAGGCTGTGGAGCCCTGTCCACTCCACATGGCCTCCGCCTGGCCTGCTCCAAAGGGCCCACGTCCGTCCCACCCTCTGTTCAGCTCGAGGTCAAAGCATGAGGATTGTGACACCTCCCAGCCTTAAACATGCCCAACAAAATCTAGAAAGAAAGCCAAGTGAAGTCATGTTTTTCCACCTAAGAGAGGAGGAAAAACTTCTAAATCAGGAAAACTCAAGAGCAAAGCAAAAGGCCCACGTCTGCCTCTGAGTCACCTGGGGCTGTGGGACCTGAGTTCCTACCTGTCCA
Source organism: Rhinolophus ferrumequinum (assembly GCF_004115265.2). Lineage (NCBI taxonomy): Eukaryota > Metazoa > Chordata > Mammalia > Chiroptera > Rhinolophidae > Rhinolophus > Rhinolophus ferrumequinum. The sequence continues at coordinate 2,167,844 of NC_046286.1, forward strand.
TTCTTTTCCGCATCCTGGAACCCAGGGCCCCTTTGGTCGGGGGCCTTTCAGAGATATAGGTACACATATAATTTTATTTAGTTTTTAAAACTACAAGCATACTGAACAATAATGAATAGCTGTAACTGCCTTTCTCATACAGTTGGTAAACACTGGACACACTGGTGGGCGCCAGGCCTGGCGTGAAGCACCAGGACTCGCAGGCGGTACAGCCAGGCGTCTGCCCGCCCGACTCGCAACCCGGTGCTGGGGTTATGAGATCTTTTTCTGAAGTCTTGTAGCTTTGTGGCGGGGGCGGGGGCCCAAAGTCAGTCCTCTGCCACTTGGGTAAGTTGCTGTTTCTGCCTCACTGGTCACCTGTCAGGTAGGGCTGTGCCTTCTAAGATTGAGAGAATGCATGTAAGTCTACACAGTGGAAGGCAGGGCCTCAAAAATAGACACATGCCTTCGAGACAAACAGAGACACTGGCCTGTTTTTAAACCTTTCGGGCAAAATACTCCAAAGTCTTACATACCATAAAACGGGCTTTTGTAAACTGTCCCCGTTACCAGTTCCCGTCAGCTAAAGGCCTTCAGCATCCAAAGCCACCTCCACGCGCCCTCCCAGGCACGCCCTGCACTCAGGCTGGCCATTGCCCCGCGTTGGAGCTGCTCAGATGGGTTGTGTATGCGCGCTAGAGATGGCGCCGTACAGCGTGTACACTTCAGGTACGCGATGCTTGGCACCCATGCTGTGAGGTGACATCGCCACGGCCCCTTTGATGGTCTGTGCTCTGGCGGGACACACCAGTGTTAACTTTTAGGTCAGAAGGCATTTGGAGGTACAGAGGGGTACAGACCTTCCACGTGTTCCTCTCTTGCTGGACCCCCGTTCTCCCCGTGACCTCCAGGCCCAGAACTGGACAGTGACTTACCGCGGTCCTTGACGAGGGAAGCTGAGCCTGGGGTCAGAGTGCCCAGGGCTAAACTAGGCCTAGCATCTTTTCCACAGAGTGTCCTTCTCCCTGGGCCTGGTTTGTTCACCGCCCCACTCCCACTGACACCCCGCCTCCACGGACCTCCCCTGCAGTCCCCACACAGCTCTGCCTGACAGCGCCAGCAAGGATGCCCACGGCCCTTTGCCTTCACTGAACCCCTTTTCAGTTCTTCACCTTTTTTGTGCCCACAGCTGAATCAGAGACACCGAGGCAGGGCAGGAGGAGCTCAGCAGAGCTGGGAGACCCTACCTGCCCCCACGATGGGGTAGTCAGGACCCCATCCCTCAGTTGCCACCTCCACCAGAAGAGACAGACAAACCATGCAGTTCGTACACCAGTTTATTTTGGAGGAACACCTGTCAAGAGAGACCTGTAGGTGGAGTAAGCGAGGAGCAAAGCAGGGCAAAGAGGCAACCAAGAGGTGGAGAACAGAGGAGGGAAGATGTCAGACTGAGAGAACTTGAAGGGAAAACTCCAGAGACATCTGGGGAGGGGCAGTGTGGGAATGGGCTCTTGAGACATCAAGACTAGGGCTGGGGTCTGGTAACCTGGGGGGCAGGAGGGCTGGTGGGAGGGCCTGGGAGTTGTCCGGCCGGGCCCAGGAGGGAGTCAGGAGGCTGGCTGGAGACTGGCAGCATTTTACTCCGAAGGTCTCTGCAGAAGTTTTATGGAATATATGACACTCTGTTCTGTGGGTTGTTGCAGAAATTCTGGAAGCAGCATTGAGAGAATGTCCAGAAGCCAAACACCGGAGATGGACGGGTCTGTGTGCAATCACTCATCTGCGCCCTGCGGATGCAGTCGCTCACCATCATGCCAGGGCCACTGCCTGGGGGAGGGGGACGGCAGCAACCGGTGATGTGGGGGTCCCAGAAAGGCCAAGCCCTCCATCCCCTCGCTCCACGTGGACTTCTCATCACTGCCCCACACCCTCCCCTGGGCCCCAAAATGCAGAGATTCCTGAAACTGGGCAGGGGCAGCGAGTGTCAGGGAGTCAAGAGAGGCCTGTAGGTGGAGTAACCAGCCATGAACTCTACAGGAGTTTCCCAAGGAAGATTGGTGGGCAAGAGTCATTTGAAACACAGTGACACTTAGGGGGGCTGAGCTAGGGCTTGTGGAGCAAAGTAGGGAGAACCAGCACTTTGAGCAGGACCACGTTAGAAAAAGTTGGGCGATGTATTGGAGGTTGGCTTGCACAGGGGAGGTGTTTATTTTATGGATTAAAAGTAAGAAGTTTGTCTGCTGCTATTATATGAGTATATATTAGAGGGGAAAAATATTTGTGCCCAGGTAGGATGTTCACTGCTGCCCTGCTTGAGAGAGCGAAAAATGAAGTAACCTAACAGTCCGTCAACAGTGAGTGATGTGGCCAGATGGCCTGTGACAGGCCCACCACGGAGAGCCATGCAGCAGGCCAACTGGACAGCGAGGAAGCTGTTCAGAAACTGACATGGAAACACTAAGTTCCTATAACTGTTAAACTTCAAAAGCAAATGCAGGGGCGGCAGGCTGGCTCAGTTGGTTACACCGTGGTGCTCTTAACAACAAAGTTGCTGGTTCAAATCCCCACATGGGCCATTGTGAGCTTCGCCCTCCACAACTAGATTGAAACAACTACTTGACTTGGAGCTGATGGGTCCTGGAAAAACACACTTAAAATAAATAAAAGTTAAAAAAAAAAAAGCAAACAAATGCACAACAGTGTTTACAGAGGTATGCTACTGTTTTTGGGGGAGAAAGAGATGAAGATGGAGTAAACTAATATTTGTATAGGGTGGAATGTCCACAGAAGATCACAGAAAGGGTAATCAAGACAATAAAGAGTAGTTTTCTGTTATGTGCATGGGAGCTGGGTGGATTGGGCCAGGAGTGGGAGGGAGACTTTTCTATGACTCTCTTGAATACTGTAACCATGGCTATGTGTCAGCTATTTAAAATCATTAATGTAATAAAATGATTTGAATAAAGGCACCTTCATGCAGTGGTTAAGAGTGCCATCTCTGGAGCCACCACAAACTGTGACTTAGCCCCTAGAAGAATTGGACAAGGCATCCACCTTTCTGCGCCTGTTTCCTCATCTGTAAAATGGAGTAACAATACTGACTTCAGAGGGTTGTAAGTGCCTAGAACGGTTCCTGGCACTTAGCGTGTGTTACGTGTTTGTTAACTTTAGAAAGGTGAGGGACTGGGTGGACGAGCAGGCATGAAAAACAAGGGAATATAGTCAACAATCGGCAAGTTGAAAGTGAGGTGGAGATGTCCAGAGGGCAGTTTGACATGACAGTATGGCCAAACGCTCAGATGCAAGAGGAACCAGTATATGGCTGCTGGTTGAAGCCAAATAAGCAGATAAAATGATCTGGGAGAGTAAAGCAGTAAGATAGCTAAGGCCCAAATCTTGGTGAACATGAACCATTAAGGGTCAAGGAGAATGAGCGAAGACTCAGTGAAGAAGATTCGGAAGAGGCAGGAGGAGAGAGACGCTGGCAGGAACTACCTGATATACAGGGACAAGACAGCCTGAGGGAAGGCCAGTGGGCCTGGTGATCTTGAGGGTCCCTAAGGCTGGGTGCTGTGAGGGCGGTGGAAGCCAGTCAGCTGTGCACTGAGGAGGCCGCGGCAGTGCAAGTGGAGACAGCGAGTGGCTCTGAAGGTGAGAAGAGAGAGACAGCGGTGGAACAGTATTTTAGGGTTGTAGCTTAGGACACTGGCAGAGACTCAGGTTGGGAATGGACGGGGCCCAAGATGGGCGGGAGAAGGCGCCTTACTGTTCTTGATGAAGAGAGTCATGCAGCTGCTGCCAGGCGAAGCGAGGCAGATGTCAGATCCCAGAAGGCAGCCCAGTTCCTTGGTCTCCAAGAGGCATCGATAACAGCGTAGGTATCTGGGGAACTGAGCTGGATGAGGGGGTTTTTGATTGACAGGATCAAAGTTACCTAGAAGACAGAGAGCCCCCACCTGCCTAATTTCCAGGTCAAACCCACCATTCCCTCCCACTTCCCCATCTCAGAAAATTGATGATTTAAAGAAATCACCAATTCTTTAAAACCGTTTCACTTAATCTTCCACCAGAAGCTTTAGTCCTCCTTAAAAATATCCATTCTCTTTTCTTATACTTCCTGAAATGAGGAATGCATTCATTCATTCATTCAACGTGTATTTGAGGGGCCAATATGTGCCCAGCACTGTGCAAGCCTCTAAATTCAAAGGCAAGGCGAAGGCAGCCGGTTCCAGCTTTGGGCAGCCCTGGTAGGACAGTTCTTCCTCTGGGACCTGGTTTCCCAGTCCCCAACCCCCTGGACTCTCTTTTGAATATGCTTTCTTGATCTGTCATGTTGAGAAGTGAAAACGAGAATGAATCCTTCCTCACAGGGCAGGAAGAATCTCTGCTTTGTGTGGACAGGAGACTTCAAGCAGCCCAGGGCCACAGCCTTTATTTGGTGGCCCTATCACAGGACAGACTCATCAGACTATGTCTACCAAAGCGCTCCCCATCTATGTGCATAATGGTTGTCCCTCGGTATCCGGGGGGGATTGGTTCCAGGACCCCCGACAGATACCAAAATCGAGGATGCTTACATCCCTTATATAAAATGGTTTAGTATCTGCATACAACCCACACACATCCTCCTGTCTACTTTAAATCATCTCTAGATCACTAATACAATGTAGATGATGTTAATTATACTGTATTGTTTAGGGAATAATGACTCAGAAAAAATGTCTGCACCTGTTCAGTACAGACACAACCATCATACGCCTAACTACACAGTACAGGTCAGCAACAACAAACTTCTTGTTTTTCCCCTGAAAGTTTTCCATCCACAGTTGGTTGAATCCAGGGATACACTGTTGGTTGAACCCTTGGATACAGAGGGCTGACTGTACATCTCCCTCTTCTTCTGGTCCCAGGCCCACACCACACATTAACGAGTCCCTAGACCCAGCAGAACACTTGGTGTGAGGTAAATGCTGAACAAACATTTTGAATCCTGTTTCTATGGAGCTAGTGCTTTGTAGCCAAGTGAGCACCCAGCTTCGTTCCACCCTGTGGATCCTGGTGCTGTCATCTAGCATGTTCCCCAAACCCTCCCTATTCTGCATTGACCTCATGGGTTCCGTTCAGTTCATCGCTGTTGAGACAGCCCTAGGTATCTCCCTCTGTGGTGTCACTAGGTATCTCCCTCTGAGTGAACATCAGTCCATGATCAGTGCCCAGGCATTATCCGACCAAGCCCACTCACCTCACGTCTCCTGCCTGGGCTTTACCTGAGTATCCTGGGCAGATGTACCCAGACACCTGGTGTCTGTGGGTTTCTCTATCCAGCAGGCCAGGGGACCCTTCTGACCCCTTAGAGCCACTTACCGAACGCCGAGCTCATCATGACCAGCGCTATTAGGAGGACCCTGTACAGAGCTTGGGGGGTGCTGTGGAGGTCCAGGGGACCCAGACTCCAGCTGCATGCAGGGCCAGCCATAAAATTCATGACTGCCAACCAGCTTCCAGTCTGTGCTTATATTGGTGCAAGAGAACTTGGCGAAGAGGAAGGAGAGGGACAATGGCCTTTGGGGTGGAAATGAGTGCCAGAACAGCCAGAGGGACAGAGCGTCCTCACCCACGGCCACTCTGGGGGCCTAACAGCCTGGCTTGCTCACAGGAGCCCAGCAACAGAAGAATGAGAGAAAAATATTCTTTCATATTCATTCAACAGACAATGTATTGAATCATTGCATCAGGTGTTGTGGACACAACGTCGCACCAAGTCCCTGCTGTCAACCTAAAAATAAAAGGCCTTTCAAAGTGAGAGGCAACAGCGTTTATGTGAGAGCAGTGAGAATAACTATTTGGGAAGAATCCATTCCGGCAGAAGCCCAGATAATGTTCTCATTAGGAGACAAAGGCAATGGGTATTTATGAGAAGGGGAAGGGGAACGAGTACGTCAATAATAGCAGGAAGGCATTTCTATTAGTGCAGAAAAGATAACGTAGTGATGATAATTCTAAACGTTTTAAGTTTTCAGTCCAGTAGTCATCAGTCCAGCAGTCATAATAACTGCTTTCTTGATATTTTTGTAAACAGTTCTTTGAGACACAATGCTGTCCTAGGCCCAGTCCAAAGGTTATTTTGCCCTGTTTTAACATTCCAAAGGTTTGAGGCGTAAGACGTGCAAGACAGTTCTTCTGGGATGACAGCAAGCAGAGGCAGCTCCATTTTACCTACCTTGATTGTTCACACTGCCTCCGCAGGGCACCCAGTCTTAGGGGGGGAGACAAGTCAACCAGCAATGATAGGGTATGAGGGGTGGAGGGCAGAGTGCTTCCTGGGAGCACCTAGGAAGTGGAAACTACTGACAAAGGGATTTCAACAGAGTTAACATCATCAGTTTTCCATTTGTAAGATAAATAAGGCGGGAAACCAGTTAGGAAGCTGTTCCTGAGTCTAGTCACAAGATGGCGGTCTGGTCTAGCAGAAGAGAAGCCGGGAAGCCCAAAAGTGACTGAATCTGAGATATATTTAGAAAGGAAAACCAGACAGATTTGGACAGTAAGGTGAGGGATGGGGGGATAGGCTTGCACAGGGGAGTGATTGGTAGTACCACCTTCCAAGATGAGAAAAACGTAGCACTGTCAGAAATTCAAAAACGAGGTACCCGTGGCTCCCAGTGACCATACTCAGCCCAGTGCCCCCTGTGGGTTCCGGGAAACCAACACCTTTCCCTACGCCCCCTTTTTCCCCGCCCCGCCTAAGCTCAGCTGCAGATCAGTGGGTCTGATCTCCGGCGCCCACAGGCCCGAGCGCTGTGTGCTCGCTCTCTGCGCTTGGCTGCACCTCAGCGCTCCCGCGAGGACGCGGAGGCGGCCCCTGGCCCAAGCTCAACTCTCCGCCAGGAGGCTGGGAAGAAACCTGGTAAGGGATTGCCGGGCGATAGGACCCAATGGACACTCAGAGCATTACGCGACTTTCCCAGAAGGTGGCGATACAGCGCCACGATCCCGCCCAGGTCGGAATTCTGGAGACCGCGCAGTAACCAATGAGCGGCCGTGGGCAGACCCCAGGCGTCCCGCCTACTTCCCAGCTGGGGGCCTCCTGGGCTCCTCCGCGTCGCTTGCTCTGTTCGAACCTTGCCACTTGCCAGTCCCTCTGCTGAGACCCTCAGGGTTTTTACTTTAAGGGTCGTTGGGCTACGGGAAGTTCTCGGCGTCCAGGAACGAACCACCTGCTCCAACCTCCAGTTTGGAGGTTTGGGGCGGGTTCGCAGAAGGGTTCTCGGGTTTCCGCTACGGTACCAGACCATCCGGCTTCGGGGTTGCTGATGAGGAAGATGGGAAGAAACGGACGGAGACTTGAGCTACGAAAGACGGATGGGAAAGAAGAAACACGAGAGGAAAACGCACACCGCTGCGCGCTTCCCAAGAACCTTGGGATGAATTAAGTAAAATTGTATTAAAGTCAGTAATTTATGTAGGTGCCAAGGGAGGAGCGCCTGGCACCTACATAAATGTCTGTTGAATGGGACACAGTGATAAACGTAGAGTCAGAGAGGAGGGCCACCTCTCGAAGCGAAGAGGAAAAGGGGGAGGCAGAAAGGAATTTCACAGCGCTCTCTGAACCCCTCTCGAATATAAAACCGCAACTGAAAGGCCAAGGACTATGGAGGGCTACCGGTGGCTGAGGTTGGGGGGGAGGACTTGCTGTGGAGCTCAGCGGCCGTGGGCCTGAGGGTAGCAGGGGGGAAGACACTGGCGGCCCCGCCTTCTCCGGAAGGGACGTGTCCTCACGTTCACTAATCCCACCCTTGTTTAGTTTCACTCCTTCCCTGTCCACGCGGCAGGGCGCGGCCAGTGCGCGCGAAGAGCCGCGAGAGTTCGTTGCCATGGTTCGTTGCCGGCTTTCCCGGGGTGAAGAGGTGGGACGTTGCAATAGTCGCCATGGCGACAGCAGTGACTGACTATCTGTGCTGAGTGCCCCTCCCCTGAGGCAGGGATGCTTGGGGATTAGCAGCCGAGTGTTGAAACAAAGGATGTCGGGTCTGAGGCCAGAACGCCAGTTAGAGGAAAGGGGCGGGGCGGGCGAGGGGCGGGGTTATAGGTGATTGGGTACCGCGCGAGCAGCGTTCTCTTCCGGCTACTGTGCGACCGACCCCGCGGTCTGGAGAGGAACTGGAGAGGGAATCGTTAACCCGAATATAAATGAATGAAAAAAATGAATGACTGCGTTCCTGAGGGAGCTGGGATGGCTTGTTGATTGGATGGGTGGATGGATGGATAGATAGGGACCTAGCTATCACCGACGCCTGGGCCTCCCACGCTCCGGGACCCTCACTCTTTTGTGACAGTTGTGCCGGAAATACATGCTCCTCCAGGGGTCGTGGAGCAAACCCTCAACCCCAACAAGCAGCTGAGAGCCGAGTCCAGCATCTCACACTGGGAGCCGTGCAGTGCAGGTTGGAGCATGGGCCAGAGAGACAGGATAGGATAAGGGATGTCCCAGCCTGGGACGCCCCTCTTCTTCCCAGATTTCCTGCCCAGGCGCTACCTCTCCTTTCTTCCAGCCTCCATCCTCTCTCCCAGTTTGCCCAGCTCCTCGGGGACACCTGGAGGTCCAGAGCTCACCTGGTCCCCAGTACAGCAACAGGGTCTAGCAGATGCGGGGTCTACATCTCAGCTAGTCTTCCCCAGAGATTGCTGGGACCCTGCTATACAGGGTGAGGAGTGGACAAGTCTCGCCCTGGAATGGGGGTGGGGTGTGGTTCTAAGAACACAGCTGCTATGAGGTTTCTCAAAGGTGGGGAGTAATCTGAGGGGGTAGACTGAGACGTATGGGTGGGGTGGTCCAGAATTCAAATGTTGAGCCTCCCCTCTCCATCCACTTCAGAAATCCTCGTGGCATCCACTGTTCTGCATAGTATGTGCAAGAAGAACGGGAGAGGGAGTGTGTGTGTGGGGGGGCAGGTCAGAGCTCCTAATGGCCATGCCGGGAAGGGGGAGTCCTTTGTCTCCAGGGTGTGGGAGGCGGGGCTGGGTGCCCCCTATTTACATTTAAGGAGCTCCCTTAGCTGAACAAGGACTCTGTTTCCAGGATATTAACTGTCCTTGCGGATCTGGGCAAGGTTCAGAACCATGCAGCTGGCCCCCCAGCTTCATGCTCCACACTTCCCTCACTTTGCCCTCTGGGACAGGTTGGGGGGCATATCAGCTCTCCAGTATTTGCTACAGGGGGAGCATTTTGGAGCTGGGCCACCTCCCCTCTCTTAACCCCAAATATCAGATGTCATATCACCTGACAAGTCTGTCACCCTGCACAGTGGAGCCGCAGTAAGCCCCGCCTTAAGAAGCTGTGAGCTAGTGGGAGCTGACACGTGTGCCCGCGGCTGCAGTGGGGCTTCATGCACTGCTGGGGAGACACTGAAGTTAGCCAGAAACTATCTAGGACATCGGAACATTGTCCCCACGTTAAGTATCTTGTTCAAAACGGTGGACCCTGGGCGGTAAACCTAGGGGTGTGTCATCTGGAAGGGAGGCTTCCGAGGGAAGAAGGTGGCCAGACAACAAACTGATGGGTGAGAGAGGGACTCATTCTGTTCCATGAGGCCCAAGGATTGGAAATAGGAAGGATGTTACAGGGAACCGATGTCCTCAGGGTCAACCTAAGAATCTTGTAACGGCTACCCAAAACGCTAAGTGTGGCTCTGGGAGGACGTGAGTCCTCGGTACCCAATCCCTGGCAGGCCCTGTTAACTTGAAAAGAGCCTGTGACTTGATGGCACGGAGAGGAGGGTGTGCAGTTTGCTGCCTAAGACATGGGCGCAGGCTGCTCCTCGCTCCCTGTGCAAATAGCAAGAGCTAAGCAACAAAAACGGGATACTGATGGTGAAACTATGCAGGGTGGGCCTGGAAATTGGTAGAAGAGCTGAGCAGGTGAAATCAGGTACTAGAAAGCACTTTATAAACAATAATGTTTTTGAGTTGAAGCAACAGGAGGCAACCACAGGCTCCTGGGGTGGTTGCACGCAGGAAGGACTAGTATCAGGCATGCCGGGAAGGATGAGGGCAGCTCAGGCTGAGGGCTGAAGGCCCGGGGGCCGGCAGGGAGGGGGAAGCTTAAACTGGCTGTCTGGAGCTGGGGTCCCAGCCCTTTGGGACACTTGGACACTTGGAAAGTCACATAATTAGCCAGCCAGTAGAAAAAATACCTTTTTATTAATTATTAGGAATAATCTACTCATTTAATGCAGGGTGTGTCCCAGGGGGAGGTTAAGTACTGCCAGATCGATGAGGGGAACGTGCAAGAGGTACAGTGAAAAGGGGGATAGCCCCCCCTTTCCACAAACTATAAACAGCAACATGAACACAGAATCACAAGAGGATCCTTCCTCATGTCTCTTCCCATCCCATTCTTCCAGAATGAGTCCCAGTGTGGTCCCTAGAGGTGCCAGGGCATCTGGAAGTTCTGGACCGGGAGTGGGGTGCAGTGTGTGGCCTCGAAGTTGTGCAAGTGCTTCTGAGCCTGAGGAAAGAAGGCAGGGCAGGTAGGGTGCACAGCACTGCAGGGAGCATCAGCCACCAGACACCCCACCCTCAAACCCACCTCCCACTCTATGAAAGCTGCCACTTCTGGTGCTTACAGAGTATCCCGTCCCCAAGCCCCACTGCACCCCCTGGCCCCTCACGCACCCCTTCCTTCTCCCACCCCTTCACTCACCAGAAACAAAGCCAGCTGCCGCCTTCCGTCTGCACTCATGTCCTCCCCTGCAGAGAGGAAGCACTTAGAGGGGGCCAGGAACCTGGGCACTCACCCCCATCCTGGACTCTTCCCAACTCCCTCTCCTGCCGCAGGGCCTCCTTACCCACACTCCAGGGGAAGTCTGGCCCGTGTTCAGCCTGGTAGGAGCGGAGGACAGACAGACACCAGTCTTCCTCCACCTCCCATCGGCTGTAAATTGAAGCTGGTGAGGGCGAGAGAGGAGGACGCGTCAGCAGCCCGGCCTCGCCAGGCCTTCCACCCCAAGGCCTCACCACATCCCCTCACCTTCCTCCAGCTGTGAGGAAGCCTCCAGCCACTGCCTCACCACTCGCAGGCCCTCTTCTGCCATCACACGGGGATACCTACAGAGGAAGCGTGGACAGGGTCGGAACCCATTCCCTTCACTCCACCTCCCTGAATCCTCTTCCCGCCCCCCACCCCCAGTGGTATACACACATGCAGACACACCCTGGCGCTCACCGATGCTGCAGGAGCTTCAGCAGGAGGTCATTGCCTCGGTTAGACATGATGTCCTCAGGAACCCTGGGGGTGAGAAGAATGTACAGTGGAGGGCTGCAGGTTGGGGAGGAAGGATCTAGATACCTAGGTTTCTGGTGGGCAGAGGCAGGCGGGGCAACTGTCCAACTGTGGGACCCGAGGGTAGAGGTTTCTAGGCACTCACGTGGTGGTGATGATCTCATCCTTGGTTCTGCGGATCAGCAGTACAGGGCCCTGGTACCTTCAGAGGACAGAGCAGTGGGGAGGGAGAGCTCAGAGGCAGACAGGTGACACGTGGCCACCTGGCTCCTGAACTGGCTGCATTCTTAGCCCCTGCTACAGCAGGGCGCGCTTCACCCAGGAGTGAGAGTAGGAACGTTTGAGAAAGGGCACCTGAAAGTCCAGCCTTGCTGGGAGATCCCTGCTGTGTCAGGCATTAACGCTTTGCTTGCCAGGGGCTTAGGCCACTGGGGTGGGGGCAGGATCACTCAAGGACGTGGGGCAGCAGTCATCTGCCAACTTGCACTTCAGTACTACTCAGCGTTTGCACACCCAGCAGAGCTGTCCGGGGTAGGGTGAGGTGGAGCAGGACGTTACCTGCTGGACGTGGGCCTGCCCTCACCTGCACAGCTGTTCCGCGTTGTTTAGATTGAGGTGCTGCCTCACGGTCCTGGTCACCAGGCCCCCTAGAGTGAGATAAAAGTGAAGGGACAGCAGAGACAAAGCCCTTGCCCAACACAAAGGTCCCCACTGTTCATGGAGAGAGAAAACTGAGGCCCCTGGGGAGGGAGTCCTCCTGCTTCTCAACAAGGGGCCCCACTCCCCACCCGTGGAAAAGGGAACCATCTCCAGTTAGAATAGCTCCCAGTCCTAGCCCCCCTTCCCTGCAAGGACTGGCCTGGGGGCTGTACTCACTCCAGCTATCTGGCATGACCTTCAAGGCCAACGGCACGAGGTCATCAAAGGAGGCATCCAGGATCACGGCACTGATGTCTGGGTAGGACATGGCTGCCCACGTGGCTGGTCCCAGGACAGGAAAGAAGGGTGAGGACCAAGGGGCTCCTGCCCACACCCCACCCTCGTCCCACTGACCCTACAGGAGGACCCATCACCCCAGGCCTCTCCTTAACCCTTCACGTCTGGAGAGGACAGAGAATATGGAAGTGCACTGCAGCCAATCCCCAAAGGAAACGTTCGCCTCCCTGATCTCAGCCCAGGACCCTGGTCTACTTTTAATAATCAGGCCTAAGTGTGGAAGGAAGTGTGAAGTGCGTATGTACGGATACCCGACCACCCAGACATCGCTCTCCTTCACTCCACTTCTGGGCTGCCAGTGCATTTCCCCAACTCCCCTGGGGGTGGGGGCACGAATTCGCCTACAGTGGGGGTAGGAGGGAGGCTGGTACCGGTGAAGCCACCGATGGACCAGGCGTAGATGATGATGTCCTGGGGCTGGAAGCCCAGACGGTGGACGGCAAACTGGACCACCACGTCCATGGCATTGGCCTCATTCTGTGGGAATGGCACCCCCTGCAGGTGGAAGGGCGGAGGCAGGAGTGCGTCAGCTCCACCACCACCCACACCCACCCAGAGTGGACGCTTCCAGGTGTAAAAGAGAAGGGCGGTGGGAGGAGTGACTCTACCCAGAAACCAGCGTTGACAATGATCCACCTCATTCCATCCTGCTAACCCCCAACTAAGCAGAGGGGGTGGGGCTCTGTGTGGTTTGCAGTTCCCTGCCCTTGGCACCCAGGTCACAGGTGAGTGGGAGCCCCACAGAAATATACACCGCCTTCCCTAACTCTGGTGGCTGACCAGAAGGAGATCATAATTCAGGGAAACAAAGGGGTTCTGGAGAGGGTCTCACCGTGCTTCCGGCAAAGCCTGGATGATTCCAGCCCAGGACTGAATATCCAGCTGTAACACAGGGGGGACAGGCTGGGACCTCGTGCCCACCACCCCCTCCCAGGCCTCCAGAAGGAGCAGCAGGACACCAGAGCTCTAACCACCAGCCCAACTAGAAGCAAATAACTGCAAGCTTTCTCGAGATGCAGAGCTGACACAGGAGGTTTTGGGGCAGAGGGAGAGAGACATGTGATTGTGGGGAGGAGGGTAGTAAAGTTAGGGACACAGCCCAAGAGGAGGGATGTAAAGTTAGTACAGCAAATGGGGAGTGGACTTTTCCCCCCAGGTGACAGTTTCAAACCTCCCCCAGAGCAAGTGCTCAGGCCTGGGGAGGTCATGTCAGTGTGGGAAGAGGGGGACGTTCAGTCCAAGGGGCAGAGAAAAGAGGGCTGAGCCATGGCCTACCGTCCAGAGGTGTGGAGACGCAGCCCACCTCATAGAAGCCCGCGTTCCCCTCACAGCAGATCACCTATGGAAGGAGGCAGGAAGGAGGGCTGGGAACAGCCAAGTGGGACTCACAGTCCCCGTGGCACGGAGGGCAGCCTGTGGGGGCTTCACAGGGAAGAGGCACATTCCTCTGCTCTCCAAGGGCAACGGGAACGACTTGTCTCACGGTTCACGAGGTCCAGAGGTTGAGAAGCAATGTAGATGCAAACGATCCGGGGAAGGTGAATGTTTGCATGTTGTGTTACTCAACCACCCAGCAGTGTCATTTGCCCTTGGAAGACCACCAGGTGGCTTTCTCTCCGGAACGGGATTATGGGTATTTTTTCCTGCCTAATTTTTGGGTCTGTTTTTCCTGTGGCTGTTTCTTTTGTGTGGTATGGCAATCGCGCTTCCTCTCCCTATCTGGGCTAAGATCTTCTGACCATATAAACTCTAATTCCGTGCTGCCTCAAGCCAAAGTCCAGAGATGAGGGGACCTGCATGGACTCTCCCAGCAGCCGGCAGAGGCTGGACCAGAACCCAGCTCCCTAGACTGCTGGTTAGTGCTCTTTCCAGGGCTGCTTCATGGAGGCAGGAGACTTTGGAGCCTGAGTTCAAATCCTGGCTCTTCCACTTAGTGTGTGATCTGGGAAAGTTACCTGTGCCTGTTTCACCATTTGTAATGGGCTAATGTAAACAGCATCTATCTTACAGGGTTGTGGTGGGGATAAACATATGCATTGCATCTGGTAAATGCTAAGTGGTGACTATTACGATGATTACTTTTTGGTCCTTGAGTGTCACCTCCTACATCATCTGTTGCCCTAGCACAGGGTTTTCCTATACAAAGAGGTCTTTAGGGTGGAGCTGGGAGATGGGACTATCCGCAGCTGTGCCTCCTGGGGGCTGTGGTAGAAATGGGATTCCCCAGAACCTCCACTGCCCTCCCCACACTCCACTGCAGCTCCCTGCTCCCTCTCACCAGCTTCTGTCCCTGGGGCTCAGCTGTCCCCCGCCGGTCCACAAACATGGTGTCAATCTCATTGCCATCACAGGCCAGCAGCTTTGCCCGGCGCCCATTACACTGTGTGGGGGACACGCAAGTTGTTAAGGGCAGGAGACCACGTCCTTCAGGGGGAGAAGGGCTGTTGGGGGGCAGGGGCAGGCGAGCCTCACCTCTTCCACCAGCCGGGCCTGGCCCTGCAGCAGCACAGGCATGAGGGCCTTCTGGAGCAGGTACACAGAGCCCGGGTACAGCATCCGGCGCCCGAGGGTGTGTGCCACCAGGAAGCTGTAGGAACGGGGGTTAACGAACCTCCAGCCCAGTGGGGCCCAAAGACTGTCCAGCCCTGGCACTCACAGGCTCTGGGGCCTGCTTCACCCTGGACCTTCACAGCTTCGTTTTCCTCTTTGGGGATTTAATGAAAGATATTTTTTACCACAACCTTTGTAAGATACACATTCTATATTGTGGCCCAGGACACACATAGGTACATAGAATTCTGAAAGTTTTATGAGATAATACTTTCAGTATACCATAAGTAAAAGCAAAGTTATTATCAAATATGAATCTGTTAATGTATAAATACAAGTTAATGAAAGTCCCCAAATAAATAATACTTGAAAAAAAATGATGATTATAATTCACTAAATTGATTTCAAGACTCACTAATGGGTCAAGATCCGTAGTTTGAAAGACACCAACTAGACTGCAGACTCCATTGGGGCAGGGCCCTGGCTGTTTAGTTCACTGTGATGTGTCTGATACCTGCCATGCAGGAAGTACCCAGAGCCTGGTGCGAAGTAGGGCCTTAGTAAGTATTTACTGAACAAATGTACTAATCGGGACAGATGAGATGTAGTAGGTCCTGCTCCCGACAGACGATTAACCACTTGCAATTAATCCCAAAGTAGGATTTATCTCCAGAACAGCACTGCACAGCCCCTCCAGCACTGCCCTCAGAACGCAGCTTTGGCTTGCCCCTCTGATCAGTCAAGCACACAGTCAACAACCCACCCCAAGTCTGCCGCTGCCCTGGTCTACAGCCTGCCTCCTAGCCCCCAGCAACAGTCAAGTCCCACAGCACCTGCTGCATTTGTCACCTCTGACATCATCAGAGCCCAGTTACGATTTCCCCGGGCTTCACCTTGTGCTCTCAGGTCCCCAGGCAAGGTCGACGCCCTTCAGAATATGTTACCCTACATAATGTCACCAACCCCCTAAGGTGGGTTGCACAAACTATAGCCCACTCAAGGTGGGATAACCCAGGAGCAGAGGTGCCAGCACAGGGACACAGCTACCACCAGACCCTGCTCCAGCTAAGGCTCTCTGTGCCTTCCCCACCCCCAACCTGCCTTCCCTCTAGGCCTCACTGAAAGAGCTTTTGTGTTAGACAGAACTGTGTTAAAATCCCAGCTCTGCCTTCACCACCAAGAGACTTTCGCCCTCTCTGAGCCTCTCTTCTTCAGAAGAACGTGGATGAAAACGGCTTTGCCACAAATAGTACAAAGCACACGGCACTAGGCCCACAGATGACAGCAACCTTACAGTGCAGCAGCTAGCCCAGGGCCCTCGCCCCATGTCCATGCCCCCCCGCTGGCCTCTCCTCCCTACCACTTCCCACCTGGTGATCTGACAAGGCAGCTTCTTGACCCGGTTGAGGAGGGTGTCTGCTGTCCCCCGGTGCAGGGGCTCTGGGCGGAGCAGGGCCACGCCCCGGCGGGAAGGGCCCCCTCGGGACTCCTTCCTGAGGAATGGAAAGATGCAGGGGAGGATGGGGTGAGGAGCAGCAAGCTGGATGTCTGAGGTCCGGAGGATGGTGGGGTCTAGAACGAGGAGATGGAGCTGGAAGGCAGGCACTGGGGCCCGACGAGGGGGACGGAGGTGGGGGACAGGGGAGAGCAGGGATGGAGTGCAGGAGCTGGGCCTCACCGGCTGCTGGGTTCTTCCCAGTGGAAGTCAACGGGCCAGCTCCTGAAGTCGAAGTTGTAGTTGGCGAGCTGCCTCTGTGGTGGGCAGGGAGAGAGGGAGTTGGGGATAAGGGGGCTGAGAAGAGGAGGGGGTCCACCTCCCCACCCAGCACTTCATGGAGAGACAGGCAGAGGTCGACACCTTCCTGGGTGGTAAGCAGACATGGCCAGGAAAACCCAGCAAGAGAGGACACCTTGTCAGGTATCAGAACTGGCCTGTCCACCCTCTTCCAGAAGAGGAGCCTACCATGCTTTGCTTTACCAAAATCTACGACTGACCCACCCCCAGGAGGGGTAGCTGGAGGCGTTGGTGCTTCTGAGGCAGGGGGTAGGGGGGTTGGCTGGACATGCTCCCTCCCCCACGCATGTCCTTCACATGATGCTATCTTGGAGGCTCAGAAATCCCCAGTGGATCAAACTGACTGTCCCAAGGTTGGCTGACAGGGAAGGAGGGGCCACCTCTTGAATGAAGCCCTCTCTGACTGTTCCGTCCTCACGGCTACCTACCCTCCCTCAAACCTGCAGCCACGGGCTGGCACTGCCATCCAAACCATCTGTGCCTCCGGGTACCCCACTGAGTCATTCCACATGCTTTTTGGGGCAGCGGGAGCTGCCTTATACTCAGCTATAGCCCTTCCCCCACCTCAAGCTCCCAGCACTCTACTTTGAGAGCTGTTTTTTATTTTCTGTCAGAGAAATTTTTTGACATCTTCAAAAATAACTTGACTCAGAGAGAGCAACAGAAAATGTGTACAAAAATATAAATGGCCAAACAAACAAAATGAAGAAAAGCACATTTCAGGCAGGCTTTGCTCAGACCCAGACCCACATTCATACTCAGCCACTTCCTTGCCTTGGGGCCTTGCCTGCGTCATTTGGACTGTTTCCTCAGATGTGTCACTGAGGGTAGTAAGGCCACCCCACCTGGTAGTTGTGAGGATTAGAAAGGGCGGCTGCAGGTTACTGGGACAGCCCCGTGCTAGGGCGTCACTACACAGCCCCACACGCAGTGGTCTGGGGTGACCGGTAATAGCATGAGGGTGCTCACAGCTGTCTGATCCCAGAAACCCCTTTGTGGCAGGAACGAGCCTTATAGGTTCCCAAAGCCCCTTCTCACAGGTGATCACACTCCAGCACTGGCTGGATTGGCACAACTCCAAGGACACTGTGCCCTGGCTTTTCTCCCTCCTGGTGCCACGCTGTGCTGCCAGCACAAGAGTGGACATATCAGTCCATCTTGTCCCATCGCCGAACAAAACTAGCATGGTGTTCAGTGCACACAGTAACAATAAAACATTTACAGGGCTGATCTCCTGTGATAGACAAAAAACCCCTAAGAAACACAGTGGTATATTTCTACATCTAGACAATTCTCGCGGATGGAAGGTGGAAGGGTGGAAGACTGTTCTAGCAGAATATTCCAGTAGAAGTACTAGGAAGGAAAAGTTCATCAGGCAGACAGTTCACTTGGGGAGGGGAGAACACTGTGCAAGCGAACGCCCAGTGTGGCCGGTGACAAACACCGCTCCTCCCCCTGCCAGAAGCCGTGCAGCACTCTGGGAGGCACCTGTCTGGCACCTTTCCTGGAACCTCTCACCTTGTTTTCTACAGACTGGTTCCTATGTGTGGCCTCCAAAATGGTGATGAACTGCCGGTACTGGGGGTTGGTCCAGCGGCCGATGCCTGGTAGACAGGAGATAGGAAACAGTATTAGGAAAGCGGGGAAGCAAGATGAACAGGTTTCAGGAAGAGAATTAGAGATAAGCAAGGAGAAGGCTCTGGAAGGAGAGATGAGAGGAAAAGGAACGAAGGGCCCAGGATCTGGGGAAATGGAAGACTGGAACCCTTCTCCACATCCAGCAACTGGCTAGAGCATTTTCCCCGCCTTAGCCTCTTCCATTTGTTTCTTTATACACACTGGCCTTCCTGCCTCCAGAATGGTCATCCGCCCCTGTCAAGACACTGCCCCAAAACCTCACTATTTGCCCTGCAAACATTGGGCTTCTCTTCTTTTCCACTGCCATCCTTCTCCAGCGCTTGCTGCTATCTCTTTCCTGTACAGCCTAACTAGCTGCTGGCTGGCTGGCTTCATGGCTCTTGCCCCAGAATTACTTGCTCACTGAACGCAAGTCCCTTTCCTCCCTCCTCGGTCTCTTCACTGTACCACTCGGCACTCTTCCTGTCCCTCAACATCCTCTCATCCTCTGCTTCCTGGATCCACTGTTGCCTCCTTCCAGTTTCTGGACTGTTCCTCCCCTGCCTTCAGGCTGCCTCCTTCCCTGAGAGTCATTCTGAATGCTGAGCTCCCTTTTCTCAGTGATCGCACCTGCTCTCCCTTCTCTGCCGAGGAGCCTCAAACCCTGACACCTCTCCTTCCAGTCACCCCATGGGTGTCACACGCCAGGCACTGCTGTGACATGGGAGAGACAGTAGGAAACTGGCACATTGGCACTGGCTGCCACTTTGGTTGGGGGTGGGGTGATTTTCACCACTTTGGCTGAAGAAAGACAGTAAACAGGAAAATTTCAGAGAGGGATGAGTGCTATAAAGAAAATAAAACCAGAATAAACTAGAATGCTATGTATCATTGAGGATAGAGCCCTCAGCAATACTGAGAATGAAGCAAACTGCAGAATGATTTGTGCAGAGTGGTGCCATTTGTGTCAAAAATGTAAAGTGCACACAAAAAAATGCTATATATTGTTTACACTTACGATACGAGTATGTCACAGATTCTAAGACATATTTTTTTTCACAGTCGAAAACTGTGAAATCAGTATGCATTTTACAATTCACAGCAGCTTAGATTTGATGAAGTGAGGGATATATTTCATAAAAAAACAAAAACATGGACCAGGGAAAAACCCACATCAGATGACAGTGGTTATTTCTGGGAAAAGAGGAACATGGGCTGGGGAAGAGTCCCAGAGCAACGCCAGCTCTACCTGTAATGCTTCAGGATTTTACTGCAGAGGTATCTGAAGTAGTATCACAACACATAAGCATTTCAGTTATTGATGTTTTGTTCTCTAGACTTTTCTGTATTTGATTTCCCTCATAATTAAAAATAAATAAAATTGGGTCCGCCCAGTGGCTCAGGTGGTTAGAGCACCGTGAGGTCACTGGTTCGATTCCCACGTGGGCCAGTGAGCTGTGCCCTCTACAGCTAAGATTGTAAACAACAGCTCTCCCTGGAGGTGGGCTGCGGTGAGCAGCTAAAGGTTGGCATAAGCTGCGGTGAGCTGCCGGGCTGCCACCGTGTGTTGCCATGTGCTGCCATGTGCTGCCATGAGCAGCCAGTGGCCAGCGCGAGTGGCAGGCAGCCATCGTGAGTTGCCATGGACTGCTGAGTGCTGCCGTGAGCTGCTGTGAATGGCCAACTGAAGACCTGCAACCGACTGCCTCAGCTGGGGGAGCGCAAGGGTCATAATACCAGCATGGGCCAGGGAGCTGTGTCCTACACACCTAGACTGAGAAACAACAGCTTGAACTGTTGTGGCAGGGGGCAGGTAGAAGAAGGGAGGGGAGAAAAAGAAAAATAAATAAAATTAAAAATTAAGACAAAACCAAGGGGTAGAAGCTACTTTTAGACGGAAGAGGGAGCTCAGCCCTGTGGATATCAGGAGGCAGAACACCCTGGCCTGAACCCAACTGCAGCCACTCCCTTCTCCAAGCATTCCCCCCACCCAGATTCTATCATGTGCACCCACCGGGGGCAATGATTTGGTTTGTCTCTTCATTTTTAAATTGTGAGATATAACACACATACATAAAACATACATTCAATTTAAAAAATACAAAGGAAACGTTCATGTGACCATCACCCAGGTCAAGAAAGAGAACAAAGCCACCTCGCAGCAGAAGTCCTCCCCTTCGTCTTTGCTCCCGCTCCCAGGTAATCACTCCTGACTTTCAAGATAACCATGCCCATGGTTTTCCTTAGTGTTTGCCACTTATATATGCATCCCTTTGGAACTTTGGAAACATAGTGGAAACATACTGCATAAACCACTCAACGCCACGTTTGTGAGATTCATCTGCGCTGCTGAATGTAGCCTGAGCTTGTCCTGGCATCACATTGGCGCGTTCTGATGCAGGACTGCACCATCTACCTAATGTATTTATCCGTCCTCCTGTCTGTGGCTGTGCACTTGTTTCCAGTTTAGCATAATTATAAACATATATGGAAAGACGTGAAATTGTTGTAGGGTATATGCAGCTTTTCTAAGTAACAGCAAACTTTCCTAGTCATTTTTTCATATTTACAATTCAAGCCCTTTAAGGAAAAGATCATGCCTTGACCATTCTCAATTATTTCCCCTTAGGGCCCAAGACAAAATT
The DNA here is from genome assembly GCF_004115265.2 of Rhinolophus ferrumequinum. Classification (NCBI taxonomy): domain Eukaryota; kingdom Metazoa; phylum Chordata; class Mammalia; order Chiroptera; family Rhinolophidae; genus Rhinolophus; species Rhinolophus ferrumequinum. The sequence goes on from NC_046286.1 coordinate 2,188,707, forward strand.
GCTGAAATTACTTAATAGATATTTACCCAGTGATGGATACAAACCAGGCTCTCTCTCCACCTACCTCGGAGGCAGGCCACACCTGCCAGCAGAAGTAACAATGTCCCAGCATAGTGAGAAAATGGCACCACTTTGGACAGACTCAAGTAACCTGGGAGGAGAGAGGGACTACGTGAGAAGCTTTCCCCACTGCACCTTAACTCCTCTTCCCAGTTCCGCCCCAACCTCCACCCCACACCCTCTCACTGGGACAGCCATGCCCTCAGAGGAAGAAGATGCCTGATGGAAGAGGGAAGCCAAGCCATCTTTGCAGGTCCCCTTTCCTCTTTAGGGGGTCGGCTCATCTGCCAACAATCTGCCCGTTTCCTGTCCCACCACCTTTGAAACCACACTGACCTTTCCTGTATAAGTAGAAGAAGGCGAAGGGAGAAGAGTAGTAAGAGATGGACCAGAAGACTGAAGCCTGCAGCAGAGAGACAGGGACAAGCAATCAATACACACACACACACACACACACACACACACGCACACACACCTGCCCTTTACCAGGCCTAAGCTCTGAGCAAAGTGGATAACCTGACGGATATCATATGAAGTACCTATTCTGTGTATGGCATCATGCACACAGTAGGTGCTCAATATTTGTTGAAAGGCAATGTGTCAGAGCATAATAGAGGCTAGGTGTAGGTTCTATTTTCTTCCTCTTATCGTCTCCAGACATAATTCATCACATTTAACGGCCAGTCTCTCTACTCAAGTTAATCAAGCCTTTTCAATTGGCCCTGCTCAGGACAGTCCCTGGTCTGGTCCCAAGAGATGCACAAATGTCACCACAGGAACCCTGCCAGAGAAAACAGCTGTCTCTAGAGCCAAAGAGGTTAGTTGCCAGGGAGGACAGGTCACTGGGGACTACAGGACTCAGCACCTGCAAATGGTCCCAAGAGTAAACACATTTTCCTCATGGCTCAGGCTGTCCCACAGAAAGCAGGGCACACGCCAAAGGGGAGTACCAAGTATGCACGTGCTTGACAGGGAGTCTCTGTGTGTTGGAGAGGTCTGCTGCAGAGCCTGGAGCATCCCCCACCCTGGGGCCGCTGCGTTCTCCCAGGCTGGGGAGGACAAAGTTCAAGAGGCAGAGGGGGCTGAAAAGATGCAGTAGTCTCAGATGTCAGAGCAGACGTACCAGGGCCAGGATGCTATCGGCATGTTTCTCCAGGGCCCGGGGCTGATAGTACGTATCCTGCCAAAACAGATGCCTGCGTTAAGGACCCTGCCCATTGACAAGTCCTCCCCCTTCCCTTCTGGAAGCCCTGATGTATGTCCTCTGGTTCCAGCCTCCAAAGCTGCCTCTCCTGGGACATCCCTGGCTCCGGAAGAAGCCCCTCTTCCCCACCCCCTCTCCTAACCTGATTTCCCACCCCGACCATGAGAACAAATACAGAGGGCTGGACTTGGAAGCAAAAGTGAAAGCAGGATTGGACGACTTTTGCTCCTTTTACTACGACCCAGTTTCAAATGGGTTGTGGACGGATGCCTGTGGGGAGAGGGGGGTTAGGCAAGAAAGGAAAGACACCATGACATCGTTCCTTTAAGAGGGAACGATGGACATCAGAAATAAGAGTAGGCTGATTAAGGAAGAAAATGTGGCTGGCTGGTGGCGGGGCAGTTTGTAGGGAACCGGAAACATGATTTGAGACTACAGATAAAAAGTAAGACAACTTAGGGGTACACACATCTCACCACACCACTCCCACCACCCCCAGCTTTCATGAGTGCAATGACCATTGGGTCTTCAGGGAAGGTTGCGGGATGATGTGGAGAGCAGCGGATAGGTGATATGTTGAAGAAGTCATGTGGAAATTAAAAACGTACTAAGGGGAAGATAAAACGGAGCCGGGAAGGCACCAAGGGTTACTGAGTGTGAAGAATTCGAGAGTTTGACGTCAAAACCATCCAGCTCCCGAATCCGCGCAGAGTCTCTCCCACGACTGAAAGAGTCAACTGGAACCGGCATGAACCATGACAGACAGGGTGGGGGGCCGCGAGAGGAAAAAGCAAGGAGGGGCAGTCGGAATGAGAAAGCGGTGGCAAACAGCGAAAAAGGAGGTGGCCAGTACACGGGCGTGACTTTAACCCCGGAAACACAAGGAGCGCAGACTCTGCGCACAACTGTGTTGACAAGCAGGCTCCCCCGATTTCCAAAAATGGGAGCTTCTGGGGAGCAAAGGCCGCAAAGGGGGTTGGGCCGTACCATGTTTCCGACCAGGGGAGATCTCGACTCACCCAGGAGCTGGAATGGGGGGTAGTGACTGAAGTTGGAGTCTCAGAGACGCTGGACGGGGCCCTTTCAGAGTCCCTTTCCCGGTAGATTTTGTAGAGCCGGGGGCCAAGGACGCAGCTCAGCAGCTTCGCCATGGCCCCGGCTCGGGCCGCTGCTCTCGCAGCAGCAGGTCCCCCTGCTGGCCCCGCCCCAGGTGCTGCGTGCTCTTGACGTCAGCACGTACCGGCTCCGCCTCGTACCGGCTTGAGACATTTTCCGCGCTTCGTGAGAAGGATTTCGTGCAGTTGGACCTACGGGTGCAGCAATGGTCAGAAATTCGACGAAGGCCTTTGGAACACGGAGAGTTAGAAAATTATCAGGCATAGTTCAATCACATTTTTCTATCGCTTAATAATATTGGCAGACACTCGAGTGACATTGGGAACGAGCGGTAGGATTAGGAGCCCTTGACAAGAGCAACAAAAAAGGTAAGGTGTCTAGGAATACATCTAATCAGAGAAATGCAAGATTTTATGAAGAAAATTATATAAAGTTATTGAAAGAGGTAAACGAAGGCTTGAATAAATGGAGAGCTACACCATGATCATGGATAGAAAGACTGAGTTTTGTTAAATGTGTGAAATACTGGTAAATAGATGAATCGTCGCTCTTAAGCATGGACAAATCTCAAAACCACAATGTTAAGTGAAAAAAAAGAAAGCCACAGAAGATTACATACAACATGACACCATTGTCTAAAATTCAAAAACACATAAAATTTAATGAACCAAGTAAGTGAAAGAGAAAGAACAAATTTAGACAAGTGTTACACAACGTAAAGGACCTTTGACTGAAATGGTAATAGTCTGTTTCTTAATAGATATACAGGTTTTAGTTTTCTTTGTACATTACACCTACATAATATAGAAACTCTGCCTTTTTAGTATAGTAACCACATACACAGAAAAGTGCATCAATTGACTGTGTCTCAGCACCCAGATCAAGAACACATTACCACACCTAGAAGACCCTCTCTAATCACCGCCAGCTGCTATCCACCCCCCTAAGAGTAACCACTACCTTAATTTTTAACCTCTTAGATCAGTTTTGCCTACTTTTGTACTTTACATAAATGGAAACGTACAATACATGCCCTTTGTTTCTGGCTTCTTTTTGAGATTCAGCCTTGCATGTCACTGTGGTTTGTGCATTCTCGTTGCTGTGGAATGTCCCATTGTGTGCATATACCACAGTTTATTTAGCTATTACACAGTTATATGTCAGATATAGTCTTTGGTATGCATGGACTATTTTATCAAAACTAATTTTTAAAAATAAGTAGCCCTTAAAAATATATATAACACATTACAAACTATTAGAGCTATATGAAGGTCTGCTCTGAGAGCCCTGCCTGGAGCAAAGGGATGAATCAGTGAATTTTCCAGGCCCCTGCTCTCCTTCTCCTTGAGTAATAACTTAATATACTCATCAGAAGCTCAGAAGAGGTCTGTGGTGTGCCAGGCAGCCACAAGGAAAGTCATTCTAAATCATTTCTGAAGTACTGACTGGGCATGCAGTCTCGTACTGGGTTCCATGGAGACCAACATGAAGACAGTTCTTCGCTCATGGCTGACGTCTTTTAAGGTTGGAGGAGAGAACACAGAATGGACTTCCAGACTGACAGGCGGGGGACAGCTATGACCCCTTCTGTGCAGGTTTCTTAGCACGAAGAGTCTTTGATCTGAGTCCCTTCACCTACGTGGGGTCAGAGGGTAAGGAGGTCATCTTTGGAATGGCCTAGACTAGGTCTTCTTCCTTCAGAGCAGAAAAGTGTTGGTCACTTTTTCCCCAGTAACCATGCAGCTGGGCTTTATCTTTCCAGCATTCCCATCCCCTCCAAAGGCCCATGTCACTCCAGACCAGGGAGTATGGGCCTTTATCTGGGCTGTTTCCTCCCTGGGGACACCAGCTCCCAGGCAAGAGAACTTGGCAGGCTCTCCACATGGCGGTCTTATTCCTCCTCCTTCTGCTCCTCTGTGGGGCCCCCCATGCTGCTGCAGGTAAGGAGCAGGAGGTGAGGGATTCTGCAAGGTCGTGAGGCACTGTCACTGTTTCTCCTTAAAGACCTGGGGAAGACATCTGACTCAAGAAGATAGATTTACCTTGACTCACCTCCCCTGCCTCTAATACTGGGGAAGACTCAGAGACAATGAGGGTCCAGGTCATGTAGAGTTTCCATTAGAAAATAAGAATGGATGAGTAAATGCTTCCAGGAGAAGGAAAAGGCGAAACATGAAAGAGAGATATGGGCGTTTGCCAACTATTCCAGCCTTTTCCCTCTTATCCTCAGATTCTCTCACTCTTTTGGGGAGAGGCGAGGAAAGCCCCTACCTCTTTTCTCCGTCTCACATTTTTTATAGCTGTCACTTGAGAAATGTGCTCACAGGCAGGCCACTGCTGAGGGATCTTAGAAAGGAAGGAAGCCAGGGGTTTGGAGGTCCGCTGGGTGTTTGTTGATCTGATGGAGGTCTCTGGCCTCACACAAGCCGCTTCCCACAGACAACATCCTGGCCATCCACGTGGTCTTGGGGGAGGCCGTGGAGCTGCCATGTCCCTCACCACCCACCCTGCATGGGGACGAACTCCTGTCCTGGTTCCACAGCCCTGCAGCAGGCTCCCCCACTGTCCTGGTGGCCCAAGTCCAGGTGGCCAGGCCAGCCGCAGAGCCTGGAAAGCCTGGAAGGGAATCCAGGCTCAAGCTTCTGGGAAACTACTCTTTGTGGCTGGAAGGGTCCAAGGAAGGAGACGCCGGGCGATACTGGTGCGCTGTACTGGGTCAGCGCCACAAGTACCAGAACTGGAGGGTGTATGATGTCTCCGTGCTTAGAGGTGAGTGGGGGCATGAAAACCAGGGGACACCGGGAGATGGGGGAGCCAAGGCAAAGAACTGAGGGGTCCCTCTCTCCCCACAGGATCCCAGCTATCTGCAAAGGCTGCAGATGGATCCCTCTGCTCTGTCCTCCTGTGCTCTGTGGTCCCCCCCAGACGCCTGGACTCTGTGACCTGGCTGGAGGGGAAGGGTCCTGTGAGGGGCCGGGTACAGTCCTTCTGGAACAATGGGGCTGCCCTGCTCTTGGTGTGTCCTGGAGAGGGGCTTCCTGAGCCTAAGGGTCGTAGACCAAGGATCATCCGCTGTGTCATGCCTCAGAACAAAGGGGTCAGCTTTAGCCTGGCAGGTAAACTGAGGGAGATATGGGAAGGCACATCCCATACCTGCTGGCTGGAGAGGAGGTGAGAGAGGAGGCAAATCTGTCCAGGAGGGATGATTTCTGGTGGAGCTGACCATATCTTGCAAGAGGAGGACTTTTTTCTCATTGACTGATTCCATAACAGAGAAGAGGGTTGGTTAAGCCAGCTATCTGGGGGGATAGACCATAGCCAAGAGTGAGAAGGAGAATCCTGGTGGAATATAGCATCGTCTAGAAATAGGCCAATCTGATTTGTGTGGCACATCCCATAGCAGAAAGGAAGAAAATAAGAATTACTGCTGGAGGAGTTGTCTTTTGAAGAAAGGATGTATGCACTGATGTTATAATGGCCCATTGACAGTGAAGGCAGAGGAGAAAAAAATAGAATCGTTTTATAAGAAAGTCCTTTACACAGAGGCAGAATGCTATTGGATGTGGAATAACCCGTTTACAAGGCCGGAGGGAGCAGCAAGTGGCCATTATTTGGGGAACAGAGGTCACCCATGGCAGCCGCTAGGCTGCGCTTCCCTCTGCATGCACGGCACCTGCTATGGTGTTGGCCTATGGCAGGCGCTCAGCGAACGCTTACGGAGCTGAGCAAGTGAACGGAAGAATGAACACATGGAAGGCACTTTTATTTTCTCTTGAAAGGGTAGATTACTGTGAAGGGTATGAGGAGAAATGAGCTATGGCCGGTTGTCTGCTCCAGAGTTAGCTGGCCGTTGTGTGGGGGGTGGGAAGCATCGCCGTTCTGCATCCATGTTGACTCATGGGGTCCGGGTGAGAGACCTGGAAAGGGGCAAAGTAGGGGAGGGGGTGTATGGGGGGTGGATTTGGGGGCAAGAAAGCTTACGAAGCCTCTCTTTGGGGCACAGGGACAGACCCCCCTCACTGCCTCACTCCTTATCCTCCTGTCTTGCCCTTACTGCAGCCTCCATGGATGCCTCCCCGGCCCTCTGTGCCCCTTCCACAGGCTGGGATGTGCCCTGGATCTTGACGCTGTTGCTCGCAGCGGGCCAGGGGGTCACCATCTTGGTCCTTAGCGTCATGCTCTGGAGGCGGAGGATCCACGGGGCTCAGTGCAGAGGTGAGTCCCTTTCTCCCAGAGGGAGAAAGGCCGCACGTGGGTGTGAGGCAGAGGGGTGGGCTCTCATCTTACCTCTGTACCCCATCTTCTCCAGGGCAGGAGGGGGAAGGGAATACAGCTCAGAGTTACCTGGTGACTTCTCTGCCATACCCCATATGGCTCTTGCTCCCCAGATGCCTCGATTCCTCAGTTCAAACCTGAAATCCAGGTCTATGAAAACATCCATTTGGCCCGACTCAGGTGAGGAACAACTAGAGGACAGAGGCTTAAATCCCAAAGAGGACTGGAGTTGGGTCGGCCTAGGGCTCTGGTTTCTGAGGGCATGGAGAATGGCGGTATCCTTAATGTGTCTTTCTGTTTCACAAAACCCACAGCCCACCTGCCCCCAGGACCAGATGGTCTCCATGACATCTGCTGGGAAGTGACCTGCTGTCTCCTTGGCCATCTGGCGCCCGAAGGATTCCCTGAAAACCTTGGCAAGGGGGGAGGGGCTGGGAGTGTCACTTCACAGTCCAACTGGTCTCTTGCAGCCAAGCTGTGTGTGTGTTGGGGGGGGCGGTGCTGAAGGAAAGGCGAAGCATTTCTTGATGTCACCTACAAAAAAGGTGTGGTCTCCTGTCTTGTAGCAGCCAGTGGAGGGCAGCCCTGAGCCTGCAGTATTATGGGGTTGTGGGGAGCCTGGCATAGCTGACGGTGAAGAGGGGTGGGGATGGGCAGCGAGGAGACAGAGAAATCCAAGAACTTGAGCCGTGGTGGAGAATCTAGCATGGAGGAACCAGAGACAAATGGGGGAAGCTGAAGCCCAGACAAGGGAAGAGACTCAAGTCAGCGTAAAGGCTGAGATGTTCAGAGAGACAGAGAAAAGCAGAAGCACGGAACAGGAGGATTGAGGGACAGAGTGAGTAGAAAGAAAACTCAAGGTGCCTCTAAATTAAGCCAGCCCCCCATCCTCACAAAGAAGAGAAGCTGAGAGATAGCAAGCACCTTTAATCAGACCCCAGACTTCCTCAGATGGAAGAGAAGGGAACTGAGTCAGTATGGGGGTGCCCATGGTTGGCCCCCACACCCGTCGCCCTCCTTATCCCAGGCACTCCATTCTGGCATCCGGAATGCCTATCATCCTGACATCCTGGGCGTCCAAAGAGTCACATGCTATCTCCCTGGGCAGGAGTGTCCACAGGGGCGGGCCGGCGGATTCCCTAGTGGTGTATGTCATCAGGTCCTATGTGCTGGGCTGTTTGTGAACCGTGGACAAGTCTGGGCTCATGAGGCGGCGGAGGGCATTGATGCTCCCAGCTCATCCATTCCCCGGGCCCAGGCAGAAATAAGCTGGACCCCCAGCCACACACCCACACGAGCAACTCCATCAGGTGCCCTTTTGTGTATCTGCTCATGTGTGGGCCTCACTGGAGAAAAGCTTTCTCGGAAGTCTCACCTAAAGCCTTCACGCTACAATGGCTTAAGCTAAGCTATTGGCAACAAGAGGATGCAAATGACATAGATGGAGAATGAGGTGAAAGTATGGTTCAGGTTCCAGCAACCAGCACAACCCACCAAGCAGCCAGTTTGCTTTTAGAAAGCACGCACAGACGCATGCAGCGGTGTTGCTGGATTCCCTGATAGCACTTGTATTCAATTACTCTTCATAGTCCCCAGGCCCTCCTTCCTGAGCAACTTCTGATGGAGGAATATTTTTCCTGTGAGTCCCCAAATGATGTAAATGATGTTGGATCTGCCGGCAGTTTCTGGGTGTGGGCCGAGGTCCTGTCTCGAGAGACCAAAGAATGGAAACAAGGACCCAGAAGAGGCAAAGAATTGTAAAAAGAGGATAATTTATTGAAAGCAAAGGGTTAGAGCTCCCAAGCGGGAGGGGGTCCCGAATGGGGGTGCCCGTGACTGAGGCAATAGCTCTTACTTTTATACCTTCCCTTGCCTGCTTGGGGAAGGGGAGCTGGTTGAAGAAGGGAACTTGTTTGAGGAAGGGAACTGGCACCTTCTAATGAAATTCGTCTACCAGGTTTGTTCTGCTTGCCCATCCTAAAGGAATTAGCAAAATAACCCACTCTTATCTATCAGATCTGCTCTGTTTGTCAGGCCAAAAGGAATTTTATGATTAACCTCAAGGCCTTTTTACATTATGTCCTAGAGCGAAGGAGTGATTTCAAAGCCTGGAGTTTTAGCATATGGCTGTCTTTGTTTATTCCACCAGGGAGCTCCCAGTCTACCTAGGGACATGCTAACTCTCCTGGATCAATGACCTACCAAATTAACCTTTCCTAGCAAGAGTTCCTCCGCACCATACTTGGTGCTCCTCCTGTCGCCTTGCCTTGCGTGGGACCCACAGCTGCATCAAAACACCGGCCTTGCCAGAGACCGAGGGCTGAGCGAGGGTATCAGCAATGGGCATCTAGAAAATAAAAAACCCAGAACAGGGTTTTTTTGCTTTTGTTTTGTTTTATGAGGCTGGGCTCTGGGCAAGTGCCTGTAGGGGCTGGAGCAGTGCCTGTGGGAATCAGGTCTTAGGAGGGGTCTGCGAAGGTGTTGGGTGTGGGCCAGGGATCTGAGGTCTCGACACAAAATCAACCTCATGGCCATATCTCCAAAGTGTCTGTACAGATGTTTCCAGGACCATGGTGATGGTGGAGGGGCCCCGGGTTTAGGGCTGCAAATCCGCGTGAGGCTAGTGGAGGAGGCGGCCTCCACAGGCGAAGCTGGCCATGAGGAGGGGCAGGTTGGTGAGGAGGGGGCTGGAGGGCCGCTGCAGCACGCGGTCACGTTGCACACGTCCTGGAGGCAGCAGTGGTGCCGCAGAGCATAGGGGCACGCACAGTAGGTAGCATGGCCTGGCAGAGGGCACTGCGCGGTTGGGAGGCAGCCTATAAGCTAGATGATCCCACTCTGCTCTGTGGGACAAAGGGGAAAGCTGAGGCAGGGGCAGTAATGCAGTAATGGCCAGGGGGCAGCAGCAAAGGCAGGACAGGTGGAGGTGGGGAACATCCTGGAGCAGGGCCATCGGGCCAGACTCCTACCTGAGGTGCCAGTACAGATGCCACAGCTTCATCGTGCTGACACTCGGTGGGAACAGGGTAGCAGGGTTTGGCAGAACTGCAGGTGTAACAATGGTGATACCTCTGGGGTTGGCTGAGATCAGGCAGTGGGGAGGAGAGGCCAACAGGCCAGGTGAGAGGTGGAGCCAAGACTTGGGATAGGACGGGGATGCACAAAGAGGTGACACGCAAAGTGGGGAGAGGGGAGCAGTGCAATGGAGGGAGAAGGGCAGACAGAAAGGGAGACCCAGAGAAGGCAGGGGAGACAGTGCAGTAAAAGAGAAAGACACAGAGGCAAGAGGGATACAGGGATTGGGAGACCCAGATGTGAATGAGAGATGACCTTAGAGAATGACCGAACAGCCAGGGGGTGGAGGCGGCAGTGAAGAAGTTAAGCAGGTGGTGCCAGAGACAGATGAGAAAACTAATTGACGTTGTCTGAGGTGACCCACAAAGAAGCAAGAGGTGAGATAAGGGACAGGGGAGACAGAGGCTTGTCACAGATGCCACAGAAAGGGACAGTTATTCTCTGATGGGACTAGTCCTGTTCCACCCTATCAGGCTGAGGCCATTCCTGGTAGCTCCTCTTTCTAAAGCTCCTACAACTCTATTCTTGCTGTTTCTCAGCCCCTGTCCCCATTGGCCCTCTGGCTCCTCTGCCCCAGCCGACCCACAGTACCCTGCCCCCTTCACCCAGTGCCCCACAGAGGAACGGGGTGCAGAGGATGGTGCTGGAGGTACTCATGGCTGGGCCCAGGACTCAGGAGTCTGGGAGAATGTGACCTGCACCCCAAGATCCTGAGAGTCAGAGTTGGAGCATCCAAGTGAGACAGGGAGGGACAGTAAACAAACACACCTAGGGAGTGAACCTGGGAGGGGGGAAGGCAGAACCGGGACCGGATTCCCCAGCGGGAGCTGCTGCGGGGACGGGGCGGGCCTGGCTCCTGTGCACCCGTTTCCCTGCCCCCTACTGAAGTCTGCTCTTGCTTTGAGGGTCTTCTCTGTTTTCTCAGCTGTATCTGGGATCCAGCATTGTGTCTGTCACCTTCCCTCCTACTCCTCTCCCTTCCCCACTCTTGTCTCAGGCTGTTTGCACTCTCAGCCGTCTCCTTTCGTCAGCTTTCTCTGCCTTTTCCCCGTGTGCATTTAAGTCTCTCAGGGTCACCCTCCTAAACTGCCCTGGCCCAGATCTGTTTCAGTGTGGAATCAACATCCCCTCCCACCCACCCACACAAAACCAGCTGTTTAAGGGAGGGCCCCACCCAGCTTTAGATTCCTTTGATTCCCCCCTCCCCAAGCCTCAACATTCCTACCCAGTAATTATCCCTCCCAGCTTTACTACCTGGGAGGAAAGAATTAGTCATGCTTGGGTCAGAGGGACAGAAGTGTTTCTACTGGGGCGGGAGGTTGTGGGGCTGGGGCATAGAAACCAGGAAGGGACGCAGGAATAAGTTTTGGGGGGCCACGGTAGAGTCTGGAAGATGGGTTTAAGAGACTGGGGAGGAGGAGAGCCACATCTGGAGAACAAGGGCAGGGATGTCCCAGGAGCAGTAAGACGGGGGTGAGGGAGCGTGGACAGAGGAGACACAGCTATCCATCCAGCAGCAGTTTTCCAAAACTCTTTTTTCAATCTCACGACCACTTCCGACTCTTAAACATTACTGAAGACCCCAAAGAGCCTTTCTTGGTGTGAGTTACATTGACATTTACTATATTAGAAATCAAAACAGAACATTTTAAACAGGTTCGTTTCAAAGTTAAAATAATAAACCTACTACATGTAAACAAAACACAGTTTTGTGAAAAATAACTTCTTTCCCAACAACGTTTTACACTCAGGGAATCTATTTAATGTCAGGCTTAATAAGATGGCTGGGTTTCCTATCTGCTTCTACATTCCATCTGTTGGACAATGTTGTTTTGATTGAAGTAGATGAAGAAAATCTGACCTCACACAGGTATATGGTTGGAAAAGGAAGACCATTGAGTACCCTCTGAAAGGATCTTAGGGACCCCCAGGAGTTCTGGGGCCCTCATTTTAGGAGGAGTCTGGGGACTCCAGAGGATGCAGATCCCCATGGGTCTCTGGTGCCCGCTGGGGGAGACTCTTTCCTCCCTTTTTATTGCCCTATAAAGTCCAAGGCAAGGGGGATATAAGGCTAGCAAAGCAGGGCCAGGGAGGGGGTGGGAGGGCGCGGCACCACCGACGCCAGCTGGGCACACACAATGAACCCCCACCTTGTTGGCCTGCTGCTCGGCACCCTGAACGCCCTGTGGGGGGCTGCCGTGGGTAAGAAGGCAGCCAAGGCCCTTCTCACACAGCCTGTCCCCCTCTGCCAGCGGCTTCCTGAGAGTCCAGGTCCCGCTCCTCCTCTCTCCTGCCAGGAAACAGCATGAGGTGCTCTGACTGCAGTGGTGGCGGCCCCAGCAGCTCCTGCAGCGAGATGGTGACCACCTGTGGTGAGGGCAACCGCTGTGGCTTCCAGGAGCACAAACCCCAACCGGGCCTGGGACAGAGCAAGCTATCTGAAAACCGTGAGTCCTCAATTTCTCCCTCTTCTCCAACACTTTCCTGCTTCCAGAACCTTCCAGGCTGAGTCTGGGCCTGGGCAGATGGTGCCGCTGGCAGAGCAGAGCAGTCTGTAGCCCCTTCTGGCTCCTGGCACCAAGCCCCTCAGCAGCCTGCTGTCTGCTGTCCGAGTGGTGCCACCTGCCTCCTCGTTGCCCTCCAGGATCTCATAGGCCCCGTCACTCACACATGGTTGAAAAAGCTCTGTCCCTTGAAAGCAGGGACCAAAATATTCAATCAAACTTCAACTTTCATGCATCAGTTAAGGACCAAAGAGGTATGTGTTTTAATTTTTTACTTTTGAATTTTAGATGGACAGAAAAGTTGTACAAATAGTACAGAGAATTTCCAGCTTGCTCTCATGTTGACCTCTGTATGAGATGTACATCTGTATAAGATGTGCCATTGTACAGTCGGCCCTTGAACAACTCAGGGGTTAGAGGCACCGACTCCTGCGCAGATGAAAATCCGCATGTAACTTTTGAGTCCCCCAAGACTTAACTACAGTTGTCCCTTGGTATCTGAGGGGGATTGGTTCCACTACACCCCCTCCACCCCCTCGTGGATCCCCAAATCTTCTGATACTCAAGTCCCTTGTATAAAATGACGTAGAACGATGTGTACAGTCAGCCGCGGATCCCCAATCATGGTTTGAAAATACTGTCATCAGTCTGCGGTTGGTTGAATCCGCAGATGTGAAACCCAGGGACACAGTGGGCTGACTGTGTATTTACTGAAAAAAATCTGCGTATTAGTGGACCTGCGCAGTTTAAACCTGTGTTGTTCAAGGGCCAACTGTACAATTATCAAAATCAGAAAATAACATTGGTACAGTACCACTAATTAATCTACAGACCTTATTCAATTTAGCCAGTTGTTCCACTCATGTCGTTTCTGAGCCAGGACTCAAACCAGAATCCCACATTGCATTTAGCTCTCATGTCATCTTAGTCACTCCCAATCTGTGACAGTTCTGAGTCTTTGTCTTCCATGACCTTGGCAGTTTTGAAGAGTCCTGGTAAGTTATTTTATAGAATGCCCCTTAATTTGGATTTATTTGATATTTTCTCACGGTTAGATTGAGGTCATGGGCTTCTGGCAAGAATGCCGTAGACGTGATGTGATGTCGCTCCTTTTCAGTGCATTGCATCAGGGGGCTCACAGTGTAAAGGTGTTAACTCTGGTCACTTGGTTTTACAGAGGTGTTTTTGGAGGGGGCAGAGAATCCCTTTGGGCTTCTTGAAATCCCATCTGCTCTGCCCAGAAGGCAAGTCCTCCAGCCAGGAGGCCGACACCCCAGTCTCATTCTCTCTCTCAGTCTTAGTGACCTTGCCTCATCACCATCCAGCCTGCGTGACAGCCCACCACTGCAATCAAGTGAGAACAGAGCTGGTGGGAGATGTGACTTACACACGCCACAGGGACTGCTGCGTCGGAGACCTGTGCAACGGGGCCGTGGCAAGAACTGTGGCCCCGGCCTACACTTTGGCTGTGGCAGCCATCGCCCTGGCCTGGGTCTTGCCAGGACTGTGGAGAGGGTGGTGGCAGTAGGGGACGGGAGCAAGGGAACAAAGGAGATCTGAGGTGAGAAGATACACACTCCTCTGTGAGCCATTAAAATCTATCAACCACTTGAGCTGACTGGAAAATTCCATCTCTCTTTTGTTGACGGGAGGGTTGAAGGAGTAACATGGGGGCATCAAGGCTCGCGTGTGGGGGTTACCCACCATCAGTGGAGTTAGTTATGATGATGCACTCCTTAACACACTGAACCCTGAAGAACAATGGAGAATCTGCCCTAAGTTACTCCTGGGTCTTGTTGCTAGGGAGAACCTTCCTTAGCGCGAGGATCACTGAGGGAGCAGGCTGGGGGCTGAGTGGGGGCCACCAGGAATCAATGAGCCTGGCTGTCTGGCATGGTTCTCCTTTCCCCCCTTTGCAGCTTGGCTCCCAATAGGACTCTTTCAAACTGAGAAAGGAAATAAATATAAGCCTGCGATAGGACAATTGCTCAGTGCCCGCTCAGTACCCAGGCCGGCAGAGGCCTCTGACTCTGACGCAAGGGACTGATACCTGGAAAGAGGGCCCTGGGTCCCATCCCCATGCAGCTCTCCTCCCCTCCTGGGAGCCCTTACACCACTCTGCACATGCTTCTTGGCAGGACATCAGAGGCGTGGCCTAAATTTGAGATAAGGATTGTTTCTCCAAATACTGGGACCTGTGTGCCACCCCCAGATACTGGACAGGAGCATGGAGGCCTGAAAAACCTGTTTCTCCATTTGTCCCAACCTGGGAAAGTCCCTGAAGGATTGGGGGTGGAGGGATAAGAGTGTTACTTTCTGGGAGGGGGCCTCTGACGATAGGTCTTCTAACAATAAAGGTACCGTTTAATGAAGACACGACATTTATTACTCAAAATGGAAAGAGTTGAGCAAGGGGATGGCATACGAATGGCAGCCAGGGTGGGGGAATCAGCCGTACAGTGAGGTCATTGGAGCCTTCACGGGGGACAGCACAGAAGCCCCATTTCAGGCCCAGATCCCAATCCCTCTCCAAGTAGGGCACAGTACAGTGCAGGACACAAAGTGGGGAGCCCTTCTAGGGGCCAATGGGGGATCTGGGATGGTCTAGAGGGAAATGGGAAGGGACTCGAGAAAAGCAGAGAGGAGGGCATGGGGTAGAATGATGGGTAAGGAGACCACTGTCTAATTAAAGAAATGTGAAGGGTCTGGAGAAATGTTACTCCGAGCAAAGGGAGCTAGGGGGAGACCACTGTGGGAAGCCGGGGTACAGGGAGAGAGGCTCAGGTAAGGCAGGTGGGAGCAGTGTGTCTCAGTGCAGCAGCCAGAGGCCAAGGCCAGCCAGGGAGGTGAGGACCAGCAGGGCCAGGGCTGGCGCCGGCCGGGGCGCCGGGCTATTGCAGTTGTCCTTGCTGCAGCAGGTGGTGTTGTAGGTCAGCCCCAGCTTGTGGCTGGTTTGGTTGAAGGCCTCCCGACAGGGCTCTTCTGCTGTGCCACAGCGAAGGTTGGAGAAAACCCACATCTTACCTGGGGATAAGAGTGGGCAGTGGGGTCAGCTGGGATGGGCAGCTGGCATGCCTGTGTCCACCTCCCCACCGCGTGCACCCACCCAGGCTTCTTCTTTCCTAACTCTGCCCCGGCTTTCCCCTTCTTTACACCCTGCCCCCTCACGCCAATCCTGGTCCTGTCGCTTGCTGGCCACGAGGCCTTGGACCCATTACTGTCTCTTTCTGACGCTGCTTTCTCAGTGTAATAATATCACCCACTTTATAGGGTTGTCATGAACATTAATTGAAACAATTTAGGTAAAGACGTAGAATGGGGCCTGGCACATAATGATCCTTGGCCAAATGTTTTCACTGCTGTCCTTCTCAGCCTCACTCCCAGTTGGGTCTCAGCGCCACCCATAGAGTCTCCTCTCCCCACTAAAGAAGGGATATTACCGAGGTACACATTTGTTGTCAGGCATTTGTGTCCTGGCTCCAGGCGACAGGACTGCCGGTCCACACAGCCCAGCACAGGGACCTTGTAGCAGGAGTGACAGCGAATGTCAGCTGGAAGACACAAGTCAGGCTTGAGGCGACGGGTTGTCTGACTCACCTGGGCTGAGCCGAGCTGGGGAATAGGGTGGACGAGAGCCAATGAAGTAAGTGTTCTGACTTGTTTGGTCAGCAGAGACAGAGCCAGGTGAATGATAGAGAAAACGTGGAAGTGGGTGAAGGTGGAGTTGTTGCTCTGTGAACAGCCCACACCCTAAATATCTTCCTTCACTCCATCTGGGAATGAGTCAGGAGGGGCAGAGCTACCAACATAAATACAGGACTGGGATAAGTGGAAAGTGAGAATCCATGGGGAAGGAATGGAGGAAGTGGGGGAGAAGATAAAGGAATTCAAAAGAGGTCACAGAGACTTGAAATAGGAAGAAATATTAAAAACATGGATGTTACAACACTTGCACAAATGGCCCGGAACTTGAGGCCGGCAAGAAAGCCACCTGTGGCCAGCTTTAGCAATGTACTCTTCACCTCCTGGGCCCAACAGGCGTGTGGGATGAGGAACCTGAATGGAATCCTCTTATCCCAGGAGCTCTCTGACAGAAAGGATTACTATCTGGGAGACAGATCACCAGATTCCGCCTGAGCACCTTAAAAATAGAGAGGGTGGGTATAGAAGGTGACACCCCTAAACTCCTACCACAGCTAATTCAAGGTTTGGGCATGCAAGGTTTGGTGAAGGAGGGATTTGGTGGAGGAGCCAGGTGACTGCACCTCAGTGAAACCACCTCACCCTAGGGGTGAGCAGCCCTGGCATTCCCTCCCTAGAAGGCCAGGGAAATCTCCCCGGTTCCCTAGGATGTTCTAAGAAGTCATTGGCTCCCTCCAGAAAAGCTTGTGTCCTTGGGGGTATGTGCCCCAGGGAGGAGCAGGAGGGAACTAGGAAAGGCCTTAAAGTCCCTGATGGAATAGATGGGAGGGGTGAAGTGCAAAAGGAGCTCTCGGCTGAATGCCTAGGTTTCTGGGAGGACACCTTGCCGAGTGCAGGTGAACAGAGAAGGAAGCAGGTAAGCTGGATCCTGGAGTGTTTTGTATTGGAGTGAGGCTGGCAGGGGAACTAAGAAGGGTTTCTGTCAGGGTTTCGAAGAAGGGGGAACCTTGGAGTGGGGAACGGGGGACTGGGAGCCCTGGCCAGATAGAAGAGTGGGTCTTGGAGGTGGGGAGAAGTCTGAAGGATGGAGATGTGAATCCTTGAGAAATTGAGCAAGGACCCTGCCATAGGGAGGCCTTGTTCTGCAGGCACAGGAGAGCTAAGCCAACTGGGGGCCGGGGTGCTTGGGGTCCTGAGTAGTGGGTAGTGGAGGGCAGCCGGGGAGGCTGGGCATGAAATTCCTGACTGGATCAACCAGGTCTTTGGGGCCCCGGTGCTCACCTGAGACCCAGCAGAGCAGAGAAGACAAGGTGAGCAGCAGCAGGCCTGTCATGGTGAGGGTCCTGAGAGTGGTGGCAACTGCAGCTGCTGACAGTAGAGTTTCGGGGATCCAGCTCCGGGAGTTGAGTGGCCTTTTTGGAATTTATAATCCCAACGGTCCAGTCCCTCCCTGCTCTGCCTCTGGTGGCCCCTCCTTCCCCATTTATGCACAGCTGGCTGGGGAAAAGACCAGGGGTGGGGAGGGGCTAAACAGGACGGGGATGGGGGTGGGGGTGTAGGGATGGAAAGGGGGAAAGCGTAAGTGAACCATTTTGGTTCTTGGTTTCAGGTCAAGACACCCCTCCTGGTGCCCAGCTGACAGCCCTGCCTGCCCAGCCCTCTGAACAAGCATCACCAAAAGCCCCTGCGATGATAGTGGCTTTGTTAGTAGCATCTGCTAGTTCCTGGGAAATGGACAATGGGGGTGGCCCAAGATGACTGCCAATTTTAGGTCCCTGGAGGTCATTGATAGGGACATGTGGGCAGAGATTTGGATGGAAGGAGCCAAATTAATCTCCATTCAGCCCCCACTTGGTCTTCCCAACCCCTGATCAACTACAGAATAAGGGAGTCGGGTTTGTGATGTCACCAAGGGCTTCTGTGATGTCATAGCAGCAGAGGCATGGGCTGGGGCTGAGCTAAGCAGGAGCTGCCTAAGGCCCCCCAGAGATTCTCAGGACCTTGCCCGGCTCCATTTGGGCTTGGTTTGGCCTCGGTTGCTCCAGTCCCTTGAGGGCCAATGAAGACCTGGGTGTGGGGTGTATGCACCCGCTCCAAAGCGCCTTCCCAATCAAAACCTGCCGGTTTGGGTGAGGCTCTATGGCTGGGAGGGACAGCGTGGGCACAGAGAGGTGAGGTAGAAGTTCAATAACAGTAGAAATAGTAATGACAATGGCAAGCACTTTGTGTTCCCATGTGTCAGCCATTGCTCTAGGCGTTTTATGTGTGTATGCACGTAGTTCTCACAACCCTCTACGGCATAGGAGAGTGGCGTGCTTTTAGAGATGAGCAAACAGGCCCAGAGAAGTTAAGCTACTTGCCCATATCACGCAGCTAGTAGTAGATGGCAACGTCAGGGTTTGAATTCAGTGGGAATTCGTGGCGCTGCGACCGCTGCTCTGCTGCAGCCTGCAGCTGTTAAAAGTTTGAGAAAATGCTGTGTATACAGCCGGAGCACGAATTTTAAGCATGGCTGTGCACTAGCCTGCGAGGACTCCCAGAGGGATCCCGGCAGCTGGTGGCCCCGCCCCCCTCTTATCGGAGCCCCCAGACCCGCGGATCCTCCCTTCTCCCCCACTCCCGTTTCCCTCCGGTCTCCTGTGCTGATTCACTCGCCTCCTCTCCCCACCACATCCCAGCCATGGTCCTGGTTCTGCAGCTGCTACCGCTGCTGCTGTCGAGGGCACAGGGGGACCCGGGGGGTAAGCCATCCCTGAGAAAATCGGGATGAACAAGGAAAGACTTAGGAGGGGTGGGGGAGACTGGGGGCTGGGATGTGGGTGGGAAGGTACAAGATAGTGGGACAGCAGAGGAGAGGGAAGAGTGAGGAGATGGGAGGGAGGGGGGTTGTCTCGTCCTGTGGACGTGACCTTAACCACTGCCCCCGGACTCCACTAGTTCCCTTGGACGGCCACCCTGGGGACCGGGTGAATCTCTCCTGCATAGGGGTCTCGCATCCCATCCGCTGGGCCTGGGCGCCTAGTTTCCCAGCCTGTAAGGGCCTGTCCAAAGGACGCCGCCCGATCCTGTGGGCCTCTTCGAGCGGGACCCCCACCGTGTCTCCTAGCCAGCTGTTTGCTGGCCGCCTACGCGCCCTGGACCCTGGTATCCGGCGGCTGGAGCTGCTTCTGAGCGCGGGTGACTCGGGCACCTTTATCTGCAAAGGCCGCCACGAAGAGGAGAGCCGTACGGTGCTTCACGTGCTGGGGGACAGGGCCGATTGCGGGGCTCCGGGGCCTAGCCAGGGTACGTCGAAGCCTTCCAGCACAGGGGGACTTAACTCGGACACACATCCCCGGCAGGGAGGGGGGCCTTGGTGGTCGATTCCTGAGCGGGAGAGGCAGCCGTCTTTCCCCGCACCCCTGACCTCGGCTCCACCACCCCTTTCCACCATTCCCCCAGGGTCCGTGTATCCCCAGCTCCTGATCCCACTGCTGGGCGCGGGCCTAGTGCTGGGACTCGGAACGTTGGGCGTGGTCTACTGGCGGCGCAGGTGAGAGCGAGGGGCGGGGCATGGTTTAATGGGGCGTGACCAGAGGCGGGAGGAGCAGGACCAGAAGTTTCGCGGACAAAAGCTAGACCAGGAGCATTGGGATGTGCTTTGGAGAATGGGGGAAATCAGAACTTGGGGACGAGGCCACAGGCTGGTGGGTGGAGCCATGGCTCAGGAAGAGAAAGGGGAGCAGGATCAGGGCGTGGGAGGGACTACATGTGGGGGTGGAGCCTAAGTTATTTTGCGGGTCAGAGCCTGCAAGTTGCTGGGTTGTGGTTGGCGCGGCCTCGAGCCGAGAACAAGCAAGACAAGATTGGTAGCTCTCAAAGACTATTATGCATCCCTAACAGGCGCTCGCCCCCGCCCCCGCTTCGACCAGTCCCCAGATTTGGTGAGACTAACTCCACCCCATTTTCCTTTTCCTACCCGCACATTCCCCACCCCTCAATTCCTGAGTCTGAGCCCTTGCTGGGAGCAGACAAGTTGGTCACCTACTCTCTATCCTTCAGCTGTGTCCCCCTCACATAGCTCCACTTGTGAAAGCCGAATCCCAGAGGCCAGTAAAGGAGGAGGAACCTAAGATTGCAGGGGACCTGGACCAGGAGCCGGTAAGGGCTTGGGGAAGGGAGGGGACAGGCCAGAATCCCTGAGAAAAGTGGACCGAGAGAGACAGAGGCCTGGCAGGGGAGTCACACTTCTGAGACCCTCCTGCCTTCCTCCCCACCCTTTAGAGCCTGCTCTACGCAGACCTGGATCATATGGCCCTCAGAAGGCCTCGCCAGTTGTCCCCTGTGGTCCCTGCTGATGCCTCCACCATCTATGCGGTTGTAGTTTGAAGGAAAGCCCTTACTTCAAACCTCACAAGCTGGGGCTCCCAACTCTCCATAACCTTCTCCCCCCCAGCCTCTCCCCTAGAAAAGGTAGACTGGGAGTCAGGACACCTGGGTTCCAGGCTCTGCCACTGATCTTGCTCCTTCAGTTGCCCCACCTCTCATTACTTCAGTTACTCCATGTCTCCTTCACCACTGCTGTCCTCTGTCTAAACCTCATCAAGCCCTGTCTCACCATGTTAAGACATCAACCACGCCTAGATAGTTGTCCCATCTCTCCCCTTTCCTCCATAGTCAAGCTCTTTGAACCAGAGGCCTACACCTATCTCTTCCATTTTCTTTTCCTTCACTCCACTCCCTTGAGGTTGCCAGTGATGTCCTAATGGCCACACCCAATAGACATTTTTTAGCATTCATCTGGCTTGGCCTTTGATCGCTCCCTTCTTTAAGCTGGTTTTCTTTAATGCTGGTGTGTTCCTTCTAGATTTCTCTTCCTTTCTCCCTACCCCCATGGTACTCCCTACCATTCTAGGTTTGTCTCTTTCTTTATCTGCCTTCTCCCTCTTCTGGGAAGCTGTCATCCACAGCCAGTCCTCAGCCTTCATCTCAGCAAATGACACCCAGAACTCTCTCCAACTCAGATCTCAGATATGGGATTTCCAAATTGTCCCTCAGACATCCCTGCCCTAGGCATTTTGCACACAGCATGTCCCAAGCCATTTACTTAATCCTCCTCTGCAATCTCTCTTGATCAGCCCAGTTGCCCAAGCCAGAAACTGGGAGTCATGCAGACCTCCTTCCTCTCACTCCCAATGAACCAAGTCCTGCTGTTCTATTTTAATGTCACTGTCAAATCCACACCCTCTTCACTCCCAGCACTGCCACCTGAATGTACTCTCCTCATTTCCTCCTTGGATTTCCCATAGCCCCACCTCATCCCCCTGCCCTTGCCCTCCTCTCTGAAGCCAGAGAGATCCCTCCCAAATACTGACCTGCTCCTAACAGCCTGTGTTTCAGAACTGTAGTATTTCTTCCCTTAACCTTCAGCTCTGGGCCCATGGACTTTGGTATGGGGTACAAGGTGCCACAGCACTTGCCTACCTCCTCTCCAGGCTTCTCTCTGTCACACCACATGCACACAACATGCCAGTCCCCAGGCCCCAAATGCTGTTTGCTGTTGTCCAGCACAATTCCTTCATGGATTACCTTTTTCCCTCCTCCCCACTACCTGCCTGGCTAATCCTTATTTATCCTCAGGACTCAGTTCAAGTGTAGCCTTCTGGGATGCCATCCTTGACCCTGTTTGCCCCCCTGCATACTTTGATGTTCTGGAAGTTCCCTTATGTCTCTCATAGTACCAGCCTCCTATGAATTGTTCCATCACAACCTGTATTTGAATTTGTAAGACATTTTCGTGTATTGTGAGTTCCCTGATGTCAGGAGACTGACCCTTTTCATATCACTGCTAAGCCTCAGTAAATGATTGAATGAAAATTAATATCCCTAGAAGCGTCATTTCTTTCTCTCTATCAACTAGGGATGGGCTGGTAATCTACCAGTCTCTGAATCATCTGACATTTAGATAAATTCAATGAGTGATTCACCGATACTCTCTCTTCTCCCTGTACATGTTCTCCACAATAGAAGTTCTGTCCTGTCCATCTTACCTATGACACGGCTGGGCAATAAGCCAGCAAGTGCCTAATGAGGCTTTGACGAGTGAAAGAGGCCTCCTTCCTGGCACTATCCCCAACCTCAGGTTTCCGCCCTGCCCTTGTCCCTCTACCAAGACACCAGCCACACACAGTCCAGTCTAAAAGGTCAGTTCTGTTTTATTAGTTCTGGGGGAGAGGACTCACTCTGTGGCCTCTATCCTTTTTCCCACACTATGCCCTCCCCCTATCTTGAGTCCCTCTCCCCACTACTAACTATTCACCAATCCTGTCTCACCTTCCTTCCTCTTCTACCCCCTATGCTGCCCTACCCCTGGCCAGCCAGGACCACAAAACCAGGCCCTCAGCTGTGGGGCCGTGTGCTGAGGACCAGGCAGAGGGAGCTGAGCCCTGCGCCTGCCTTCTCCAGTTCTGAGCAGGACACAGGTACCAGGGTGACATCGGAGAGCTTCTGTAGTGCCTACAGGGAGGACATGGAGTGGGAGATAGGAGTGAGACCCTGAGGCCACAGCCAGGCCCGCCCCTCTGCCGCCAGCTCAGAGCAGTCCCACCCGGGCTTCTGGAAAAGGCACCCCTCCTTCCTCCCACTAGGAAGGCCTGAGACTCCTTTCTTTGGTTGTTGTTGGGGATGGAGCCCCTGCCTTCCCTCACCTCCTGGCTGTTGGGCAGGTCCCCACCTCCGCGGTGCAGGAGGAAAGGGGGCACACCAGGCAACCCAGGACGCAGAAAGAGACAGTCAGCAGCTGCATCGTCTGGGAGGGTCAGGGAGGCATAGGGGTGGTCTGTCAACACCGCCATTGCCTGGGGCAGAGGAAGGAGGAAGGAGGAAGCATTCAAGTCTCAGAGCCTCTCCATAACTGAGCCTGGCTGCCCTACTACAACTAGGGTTGGGGACAATTACAGTGGTGGAATAATGACAGCAAGCACAAAGGACTTATTGTGTGTCAGAAGCTGTTCTAAGCACTTTAGTGAATGAAGTTCTTTCCACCTGTAACTAACTACTCCCCTTCTTCAGCCCCCACCTGTCAATGCCATCCATCCTTTAAGTCACAGCTTA
This sequence comes from Rhinolophus ferrumequinum, assembly GCF_004115265.2. Lineage (NCBI taxonomy): Eukaryota > Metazoa > Chordata > Mammalia > Chiroptera > Rhinolophidae > Rhinolophus > Rhinolophus ferrumequinum. The sequence continues at coordinate 2,211,675 of NC_046286.1, forward strand.
GATGCCACCTTTGGGGATTTTTTAAAAGAGATGTTAATTGACCTTGTTCCTGGGTTTCCCAGCTCCCTGTTTCACTATCCTAACTTGTTGTTTTCTCGTGTTTTCACAGTAGATGGACCTCTGTAAAGGTAGTAGGTGCTGGAGCTAATTCTCCTCTGCTCCCAGGCCCAGAACCACACCCACTTTCGCCCAATCTGCCCCACTCCAGCCCCGCCCCTCCTCACCCTGACAGCCTTTTGGGCAGCTTCGCTGCTACCGGCCACCACAGTGCGGGGTCCCCCCATGCCACAGAAGCCGCGCAGGTGGGAGGAGCTCGATACCGGCACTGTGGAGACAGCGAAGTCCTAGGGAGAACAAGGGAAAGTAGGCAGGGACATGGGGGGGGAGGTGAGGGGTTACCCTTAAACACAGGCTGCCCTCAGCCTTTCCCTCCTCAGCGCCGCTCTCCCCAGGCCCTTCTGACCCCCATCCGCTCCCCGCTGCTTCCCACCCAAGGCTGGTCCGGCTCTCACCCGGAACGTGTCTGCCACGATCTCTGCTCCTCGGTGATTAGTCCACTTGGAGAGGCCTACGAAAAACTCCCGGCCTGAGGCCACAGAGGTTTGAGGGCGAGAGGAAATGAGTTGGAAACAAGACCTGAGGTGGCCCAGTCTTTCAAACTCTGCTTCCTTGGGCCAACCCCCAGGGGTGCTGGCACCCCAGCCTCACCGGTAAAAAGAACATCGGTACCATCCAGCGTCGCGTTCTCATCCCCCATCTCCACTATTCGGAGCCCCAGGTCCTGGAGGGCTTTGCGGACTCCATCCACCTTAAGGCAAGAGAAGAGGGCGAGGGGCTGAGAAAATCTCACCCGCAATTCTTCCCTAAAGCCTCGCGGATGTCCAGTTCCTCCCTTCTCCCTCCCCCCACCCACCTTGGTGCTCACCTCTGGCCTGCGGGCAGGGCTCCAAGGTCGCGTGATTAGGGCCGTGTCCCCTTGGATCACGGCGGTGTCACCGAGCAGCGGTCCCAGCGGCAGCGACTCTTCAGGAGGCAATTCTAGCAGCTGCAGCCCCAACCGCTGCCTCAGTTTACCCCCCAGCACCCCATGCTCCCTCTGAGCTTTGGCCAGGTCCAGAGCCGGGATGCCAGCCCCCGCACCCTCCCCCGACGCCAGGCTCTCCGGGACCCCCCGGATCAGGGCATGGGAGCAGCGGCCCAGCCCTTCCCCTGGTGTCCCCATCCCATCCACACAGACTCCCCCTCCAGCCGCGCTGATTTCTTAGTTTTTTCCTTTTATTTCACCTGTCTGTGAGAAGAGACAGAATGGGGGAGACAGAGAAAGAGACACGCATTAAAGGCGTAGGGGGTGGTTAAGAACGCCAGGGTCTTCCTCCTGCCATCTTCCTCCTCCCACTCTTCCCCACCCCCTCCAGACCTTCCTCTCCTGCCTACCCCATTCCACCCGCACGCTCGCGGGTCTTCTGCTTTAGGGTGAGTCCGAGAAGCAAGACCAGGATCCCCTAATCTCCAAAACACCTGTTGCCCCTACTCGGGGGCTTCGTGAGGTTCCTGCCGGGCGCCCCTCTTGGCAGCCGCTAGGATGCGCTCACTCCCCAAAAATGCAGCGGCCCCGCCCCCTTAACCCTCAGCTGCTCGCTGCTGTAGGGAACCGAAAGGCGGTGGGGAACCCACAGGGGTTACGGGACAGAAGACAAGTGGGGGGAGAGGGCCTTGGGGATGGAAGTCTTGGATGTCGGAATGAGAAAGGGTGAGAGGGGCAAGGTGGGAGGAATTAGAGCCTAAAGAGTTAAACATCCTCTCCACCCCGCCCCGTCTCTCTGCCCCTAGCGCGACCCAGTATAAACCAGACCGAGTCCCGGAGGACTGGGAGAGGTCTAAAGCGAAATCTGAGGGGCGGGGAAACGGGGGCGTGGTTCCGGGGAGCGGGAGCCACTCCGGGTTCCAGGACTCGGTCCCCTGCTCTCCCCGTCTTTTCCCCCAAGTCCACCCCACTCAGCTCCGCACCCAAATGTCGTCCCCCAGCACTCTGTCCGATGCAGGCAAGGGCCCGACACCCCCGGGCTCCGGCCCCAACGGGGCCCAGGGGACACCTCCCACCCCCGACTCACCTCCAGCTGCCACCCCCACTCCTGCAGCTTTGTGATCTTGGCTGGCCCCCCACCCCCTACCCCAGGACAGAGTTGGTGGAGAAGAGTCCTAGTCTTCAAGCCTCGGGGACTGGAGCTTTGGCTTTGAGGGGTCCCTGCGTAGGAAAGCTCAAATACTAAGGTGGGGCGGGGGCGCGACGGTCTGGCGGCTCCAGGGCATTGTCTAAGCGGGACGGGGCGGGGCTCCTCGAGGCCACGCCCACTCAGTCCTCCTTTGCCGCGCCCATTCCACAGGGATCGTGCCCCTCCTTTCTGAATTCGGCCCCGCCCTCGAGCACTGCTCCCGCCCACCCAAATCTGGCCCCCACTGAAGACAGGGCTACAAAAGCGACAGGGAGCGGAGTGCAAGACAGCTCGACGACGGGCTGGCGGATTGAAAAAAAACAAAAGCACAGCAAGCACCCCTCTTCTAAATTCCTGGCTTCAGCTCTGAGCTCAAGGTCACTTGACTCACCCTTCATTTCGTGTTACCCACATTTCCAGCAAGCTTTGTATAAAAACAACACTAGATTTTTTTCATTCTGTATTTTATTACTGAAATACATTGTCCTACCCACCCCACCCCACAATAAAAATCTCACCCAGAACCCCCATTCCTTCCCTTCATCCCCCAGCCAGTCCTGCACAAGTGCTCCAAAATTCACTCCCCACTGGCCATTTTGGAGTGTGTCCATTGGGTAGCCAAGTGGAAACCACTTTGTGGAGAAAAATGGAGGGGGGCAAGGTAGCCCCAGGAGGGGCTTATTTGAGGGCCTTGGCCACTTGCTCATAGGCCAGCTCGATCTCCTCATCATCTGGACAAGTGGAGGAGAACTCTTCCCGAGCATAGGCATTGCGCAAATACCGATGTACTCCCCGGAACACCTCTGGGATGGAGAATCCCCGGTACTTCTTACATACCACCTGGGGGTGGGGAGAGGAGAGGGACCGACATATTAGCCTTAGGGAAGCCATACTGTGGTCTTTCTCTTATCCCAAGTCCTACCTGAACAAATCCAGTCATCCTGTCCAGTCCAGGCATTCAAGTCTCCACTATCTGGCTTCTCTTCCTTGGATCCTTACCTCCCACATGAATCATCTTCTCCAATTGGCTTTCTTAACTCCGCAATGTCTTATAATGTCTTCACCCTTCCTCTACACTTAGTGATAACCAGCTCCTTTACAGACCACCCCATTCCATGGTGCTACCTTTCGTCTCTTGATTTTATTGAGATATAATTCACAAACCATCATTTTTTTCCAAAGCAACTTTTGTCTCTATTTTTCATTTGACTAGATTTCAAATCCTTTGGGGCAAGGACTAATTAATTGCCTTGTCTTTCGGTGCCTAGTTCAATACACAGTTTTATGGCAGACTGACATTGGGTCCATGTTTCACAAACTAAAACCGTAGCTGTAAGGCTATGACAAAAACATGGGAACCAACAGTTTTCATCTCCCACAAGAGGAAGTGGAGACTAAAGCTATAAAAAGAGTTAAAACTTTTGATTTTAGGACCAGCCTGCTGTCTGATCTGGGGATTTGGCAGTGATAGAGACAGAAAAAGCATTCTTGAAAGTACTACTGTGAATGTGTTACCCTCGGCCAGTCTGCCTGCACCTATGACTTGTATCAGGGAATGTAATTTTTTCAGGCAGTGGTCTTGCCAGCAATGACTGTTGAGAAAAAATGGAATGGTATCCACTATTGGTGGCAATGTATAGAAACCACCGTTTAAGAAAGAAACAACCTTCAGAGTGGTTGTCATAGGAAGCCATCCCAGTGGCCATCCTCTCGTCCCACGATGACCACTCACCTGTACTATGTGGAGCTTTGGCAACAGGTTGCAGTCAGCCAGTGTGAGCTCATTGCCATCCAGAAACTTCCTCTGAGAGATGCCCTCATCCTCAGCACTGGTCTCATCCACTTCTTCAGGGAGGGGGGATGTCAAGTAATTGTCTAAAACTTTCAGGGCTTTGAGGAGCCCCTTCTCCAGATCTGCAAGACAGGGAAATTGGCTAGAACATCAGAAAAATAGTCCAAGAAGATCCATGGGGTGGGGTCGGGGTGAACACGAATGTGAGGCCAGTCCAAAATAATAATAGTTAACACTAATGTAATGAGCTTTCTGTGTTAATCTAAGAACTTTACATACAAAAACTCGTTTAATTCTTACACCGACCCACAAAATAGGTATTATTATCCTCATTTTATAGATCTGGAGATGGATTTACCGAGAGGTTAAATGAATTGCCCAAAGTCACACAACTAGTAGGATTTGTACTCAGGTAGTCTGGATCTAGAGTTCCTGTTCTTAAGCACAACGCTGTTCTGCAGGAAAACAGGCCTGCAGCCAACCCAGCAGCTAATATCCCCAGTGGAGCAGGAGAAACGGGGGAAAAAATGAGAGACGTTTAAAAGTCAAGGCCAAGGAGAATGCAAGGAAATATGGGGTTAAGCAAAAATAAGGCAATGCGGGTGGTGGTGAAAGTTTGCCAACATCTGCTCCATCCATCTCCCTGATATCTGAATTTTGTCATTCCTTCCAATGCCTGGATCTTCTCCATTCCTTCTAGGACCCAGGCCTCTGAGCAACAAGACTCACTATCATTGAGTGCTGGGTTTGAATTCTTGATGTAGGCAGAAAATTTGGCAAATATGTCCAGCCCAGCTGTGTTGGATTCGGGATTCAGAGCTGCCAGCTTGGGGTACCTGAAAGCCAACGGGAGAAACTGGGTAAGATATCTTCCTGGGAGGAGCCTCAGCTCCCGTCCCAGCCCCATCACCATCTATTTTTCATTTTTCCAACCTCTCTCTTTCTCAGAGCCTCCCAGCTCCCTTAACACCCCTTTCTGAGTGCCCCAATACCTGGGGGGTGACAACACTGCCTCCAGAAATTCCTCAATCTTGTTGGTGTCTGTGTGTACTTCGGTGCCATACAGCAGGAATGGAAGCTGTCCTCCTGGGCACAGCTTCTGTACTGTCTCAGTTCGCCTGGAGGAGAAGTCAGGCATCAGGACAGGAAAAGGGGGTCAGGGAGAACCAGAAAGGGGAGATGGAGGGATGTGGGAAGAGAAAGGGGCTCTGGGTGGGAGGGAAAAAGGTTCAGGATGGAAGGGGTTGGGTGGCTGAGTGTGTGCATATGCACGTGTGAGCACAAGGGGTGTTTAGAAGAACAGAAGTGGGCCCACCTCTTAGTGTCAACGGTGGTGACGTTGAAAGTGACTCCCTTGAGCCAGAGCACCATGAACAGTCTCTGGGAGAAGGGGCAGTTCCCAATCTTGGCCCCATCACTGCCAGCCTGAAAAGCAACCCCCACCCCCAAGGTTAGGCCTGGGGCACGCTACCCATCCCCAGGCCATTTTCAGCATCTTCCACTCCCAGACATTCCACTCCCAGACATAGCTGTTTTCTGCCTCGTCATGACACACACTTGGTCTCCAATAAAAGCCCCCCCCACCCCCCCCAGAACTGGGCTCTCCACTCGGGAGCCGGGTCAAACTCAGGGCAGGTCAGTGGGAACACTTTCTGCAAAAGTTGGCTTCTGGTTCCCAGAGTTGAGGACAGGCAGGCGGTGGGCAGAGGGCACATGGATTGTGGAGAAGTTAAAGGATCTGGACCCTGGGGAGGAAAGACTAACAATAGTGTAGTTTTCTAAGTGTTATTTTAAGCACTTTACCTATAAAAACTCATTTAAGTCTCATATCAACCCATGAAGTAGCCCCTAGGGAGGGACTCTGGTGAGGCCCAAGTTGTAGGCTAGAGGCCTGGATTTTTGGCTTCCTGAATGGAGCAGAGCCTGAGGACAGGAGAGGTGGGGCAGGGTTTGGAAGCCAGAGTTCTGGTTCTCTATACTTAGAGCCAAGCTGTTTCTGGGCAGCTGGGTGGGGAGTCAAGGGGTTCAGAGCCCTGCCCTAGAGATGTAGAGGACCTTGCAGAGGGGGGCTGCCGTCTAATTGGCAAGTGGTGACCTCATCTCCCAAGGGACACCTCCCCCTAGGCTGAGGGTGATTCATCTTATGGTGCCTCCAGCCTCAGCAGCTTCCTTCCTGGCAAGGAGTGGGGGCAGGGACCTGGGAGGCTGAGGACTGGGCTTCCAAGGCCACCTCCTTCTTCCCCGCCATTGCCTGCAGGGGTCTCCCAGCACAAGTCCTCTGGCTCCAGATAATCCTCCTCCTTCTCACACAGGACCCAGGGCCGGAATCTCTGCAGCCCAGACTCAGCCAGGAGTAAAAATAGCCCTTGAGGCGGGTGTGACTGAGGTAGGGACCACACCTAAGTGGGTGGGCCCAGGCACTTCACTGGGCACAGTGGCAGGGAATGGCTGCCGGAGAAATTGAGCATAAAGGAGAGGGAGAAACAGGCAGCAGCACACAAAGACAAATGAACAAAAGGGAGGAAGTGAAGAAAAAGGAAGCAGGAAAGTGAGGGCAGGAGAGAATGTGCAAACAAGAAGACACAGAGGGTAGGCCTCCAAAGGGAGGGAGGGGGCTCAGAGATGAGGTCCAGACGGGGAAGCTTGGTGGGGAAGGGAGCAGGAAGAAACAGTGGAGGCCGCCGCCCGTGGTTTTGATGTCCAAATGCCATGCGACCACCTCTCCTCATCCACACCCACAGACAGAGGAGAGTTGGGGCAAATCTTTTTCTCCTGCTTCTGCAACCCCCAAACCCTGAAAGCCCTTACCCAGCTCTCCTCCTCTTTCTGATTTCTCTCCTCATCTAGCCTCGAGGTAGCCACAGCTAAACTCTCATCTCCTCGCCACCTCCCTTTCTCTCACTAACCCAAGTCCCCGGGACACGCTTCTCCACCCATCACCTCTCCAGCTCTGCTTTCACTCCCACTCTCCTGTCTCCTTCTGCCCCATCAATTCTTCCCAGTTGACCTCCCACTCCCAGGCTTCCCTAACACAATCCTCTCCCCCTTGAAACCTCCCAGTCGGGCCTCACACACCCACACACAAACACACTTTTGCAAATCTCCCCCACTACACCCCTCATCCTCTGATCTTCTCATAGGGCCTACAGTCCTGATGCTCCTCTCAGACCCTCCCAAATTTAATTCTGTTGGAATTCCCCCGGTTCCCTTTTCTCCCTGTTCTTCCATCAGCTTGTACACCCCTCCACCCCCACCCCAGTCAATCATCCCCATTCCTGGGAACCTTCCCTTTTCTCTATCTTGCGGTCCTTTAGGCTGCTGAAAACTTGGACTTTTACAAACTTTTCAGGGTTGAGCCTACAATTCTCATTATCCGCATACTCGTCAATTGTCTTCCCCTCCACAACCAGCTAGCCCCCCCATTCCAAAGACTGCACGTGGGGCTGTGGGTGGGGGTAACGAGGGATGGGATTGGGGTGTGAAAGCTGGAGCTGGGGAAAGGTGAGAACTGCCTTTCAGGAATTCGCAGGGTGGCCTAGGAAGAAGGTGGTGTTCTTACCTTCACGAACAATTCGACCTGCGGTTGTTCTTCAGCCATGGTTGTGACGGGGACCAGGAAGCGGCCGTCGCTGGGGGAACTGGGAGGGGCCCGGGCCAGGGAAGGCGGGTCTCACAGGCAGAGATTCTCTCCCCCAGAGCTAGGACTGTCACTTCAGAGCAACACAAGCCCGATCTGACCCGCTCACTACAGACACGGCCTCCCCACCAACTCAGCGTACGTTACACCCAGCTCTTCAGCTCGATCACCTCCCGGCCAGGATCAGGGAGCCGCTGACTCACCGACCGGCCCCGCCCTGAACCTGGGGAGGGGACAGGAGGGGGGCGGGACCCGACGATCAGGGAGTGGGCCCGGAGGGGGAGGTCCTCAGGTCTCCCGGAGGATCAGGAGGGGATGTTAAGGTGAGGGAATCCTAGGGACCTCCTCGTTTCTCTGCTAGTAACCTTGAACACAAGACTTTATTTCTGCCTCAGTTTCCCTGCTTCATTAATCAGAGGATTTTCCCACGCTACCTTCACACAAAAAACTTGATTATCAACGGGTTGGGCACGCCCATGAGGGCCCAGACGGAATTTTAGGATGGGAAAGTGGTCAATTATTCCTTTTCCCACGTCCCTTCCAGATTTCAGTCCAAATTCTGGGTTGCTAGGACTGTGGTCCTGGAGAGGAACTTGGAAGTGGAAGCTGGGACTGGAGGAAAAGAGTGGAGAAAGGAAGGGAGGGGCATAGGTAGGGAGACAACCAGGCCTGCGCTAATGAAACAGGAAGTTGAGCCTGGGGGCCTCATCACTGGGGGAGGTACGCTCCCCCCCAGTAGCCTGGTCGGCTTTAATGCTTCTACTTTAGCACCCCCCCTTCCTGTGCCCCTTTGTCCTTTTCTTACTGAAGGTTGCCTTGGAGATGGGGTGGAAGGATGGGGTTATTTTGGCCCCAGGAATTCTAGGGGAGGATGGTAGCTGGTCCTATCACAAGTAAAAAGGAAAGATCAGACAGAATAGAGTGAGTGGAGTCCTTGGGGACACAAATAAATAAGTAGGGAGGACCCAGGAAGAGTAGCTCTTTCCTTCCCCAGTAACCTTGATTTTGGAGTTCTATCAAACTATGACCTGCTGAAAAATAGCCTGAGAATATGTCCTCCAAATTGGACGTAGTCCACCCTCCACATCTTGACTCTCCTTTCGAATCATTCCTTCTCTTTCTTCTTCATCACCCTCTGTCTAACAAGAGACCTACAGTTCCCAAAAAACTTGGTGGAGTGCAAGGACATAGGAGCAAAACAGAGCTTGAAACTTAAAAAAAAAAAAAAAAAAAAAAAGGGAGGGACTAGGGGGAGGAGTGGGGTGGAGGGACAAGACTTGCTGCTGAAAACCAGCAGTTAGTGGTTTCCTCTCACACTTCCTCTTCTGTGGGTTTTCGCCTCCCTGGGTGAAGTCCTATCTCTTTCCTCCCCAGAGAGGGGATGGATATATTTGGTATTCGCCCCCTTCAATTGTAACATCCTATAAGGATGTACGATGATTCTGTGAGTATGTGTGGGTGGGTGGGTGACCCTCAAAATCTGCACATAGGACCCCTTACATCTGAGGAAGGGGGAATCAAAGCAGCCCTACTTCCCAGGGTCCTCTCCAGCTGGTCAATGTCCACCAGAGAATCTGCCTCACAAAGATGTCCCCTCTGGGAGAAACCTCGGGCAAGTGGGGCCATCCCTGAACTCAAACAGGTTTGACAGCTTCTCCCCTGCTTCTCTCTTTTCTCTCCTACAGTTTTATAGTTAGAGCTGCCTTAATCATCAATATTGACTTTGGCTGGCTGGCATGGCTACCCAGAAGGTATTTGCCTTAATTTCCCAGATGACAGGTCATGCTGCCCTCTCCTGGTATCATCCAGCAGTGCCCCACGGCTTTAAAAGCCCAGAGCTGACCCCCAAATCCTGCATCAGAGAAGTCTCCCTCCCATTTCATCTCCTTGCCCCCGCTTTTCTCCTATCTCAAGATCTCTCCCCTTTCCTCTTCTGGGCAGGCTTCCCTTTCTACTCCCTCCCCTTCCTGGGCTTGGTAAACCAGTCCCTAATCTCTTCCCACCCCAGATAGGAAGGAGTGTCCCTCCCAGACACTCCTTAGAGCTATCACCAGCCTCCTCCAGGTTTCCATAGCTCTATTGCTCAGCAATTTGCCAAGGGTAACCATTAACCTTGCCCTTAACTCACTCCCCCACCTTTCTCTCTAGACGGGATTTTCCAATCACTGTTTAGCAGAGCTGGTTACCTTACCATCCTTCCTCAAGTCTTGGGTGGGATTTCCCCATCTCACTGTACCCAAAACAAAACTGGGAGGAAGATGTGTTGTAAGGGATCTGTTTTTAAAAGTATATGTTGGTTTATTTCTGTCTCATAATCTCCTTGCTTTTCCTACACACACACACAGAGAGACAAACACAGTCAAAAGTTAGCTTCATGGAACGGAGCCCAGACTTAATTATGTTCACTACTTTGAGTCCACCACCTGGCCCAGAATAGGTACTAAATAGTTGCTGAATAAATGACAACCCTCTGTTCTTAGGGTGCGTGTATGCACCCAGGGATATGGGTATGTTCCATCCAGTAGGAGTGTAGATCTTATCAGGTCTACTCTCTGTGTTGGTGTAATTCCAACGTTTTCACCTCTTGGTAGGCTGAAATTATAAATTAGGCCCTGTAGTGCCCTTGTGGGGGTGGTCATACACTGTACCCAGGAAACTGGCAAAGGGCTCATAGGAGTCTCACTTCTTATTTCTGCTTATTTATTTAAAACACTCACGTTGCTCTTACTATGTTTGTCAGGCACTGTTCTAAGCTCTTTATAAATATTAACTCCGAGTGTACAAATATTAACTTAGAGTTGTTGGCACAGGTTGAATTAATGTTGCTTATCTCCACTCTCCAGAAGAAAAGAAAAACAACGCGCCTTCGGCCCTTTAAGATCGGCCTCCTTCCAGATTTCTGCCCTACCTCCAATCCCCCCCGCAACACCCCCAGACTAGTTTCCGAGGCTCAGACACAAGCTCCGCTTCCGGCCTTCTCACAGGCTCCACCCAGTGTCAATCAAAGCCCAGAAACCCTGAGAGCCAGAGACCCAGGTGCTAAGCTATGGCAGAGGGCGGGAAGTTTGAATGTTCTGGCACCGCCCACATGCGAATAGGCCAATCAGCGTCGGCCTTTTCTGCAACTGCGGTCCCCTCCTCTCTCTCGCCCGGTAGGCTCTCTACGCAGGATCCGGGTCTGTCCGACCAATAACAGGTAAGAGGAGGGGCGTCTGCGCGCGCACCCCGTCCTCGCGCTGGCGCGCCCCTCACGCCTGCTCGTGGCTGTTAGTCGTAGACGTGGTGTCACGCACGTCGTGGTTCCGATTGAAAAGGCGGGAAAACGCCGCAAGTTATCTGCAACTCTGGTGGGGAAGTCGAGAGCTTGGGGCTGCGGTCGCTGGGGTGTGGTTGGCAGGGGCGGGGAGAGGAGACGTGTGCAGCTCGCTCCACAGGGCCCTCAAACCGTCTCCATCCTAATACAACCTCGGCGTGACAGAAATGGGGCGGGGGGAGGGAGTTTTCCAGTGTGCGTCAGTGAAATACCTGAGACATCACCTCGAAATACCCCACAAATGTTGAAAACGACGTGACCTTTCCGTCGCCTCAGCCCTCTACCTGACTTCCCAGTGCACTTGCCCTTGAGCGCGCCACCCTCCCCAGCTACCTCGCAATGAACGCTGGCTCCTGAACCGCCTTCATTTTTCTAATCTGCAGAGCCTCGCAGGCCATGGCCTCCTTGGGAGCGACTGCAGCCAGGACGCCGCAGGGACCGGGACCCGGGGCGGCTGCGGCAAGCGTCCCCAGCCCGGCCCCAGTGCCGGGCCCCGGGGAGGCGGAGGAGGACGACGACGTGGAGGAGCCCGCGGAGGTCCCTGGGGCGACGGGGTCTTGGGAACGAGAGCTCGAATGAATCTGGAGAGTGGGGAGTTGACTGGAACGTCCGGGTGTTAGAATAAAGAGGGGCCGGGAAATGCTGGGCTGGTCACTCACCTCGCTTGAGCGTCAGTTTCAGAGGTAGTGAAGGGGGTTGATGATGCCTAGTCAGAGATTTGAGAAAATGATGAAGATTAAATAAAGCATGGCACAGCCCTGCACTTAGGAGTGGTTCGAATACCGCTTTCCTTCCCTCCTCGCCGACAGATCCATCTGTGTGTGCTATGGAATTCAGGCCACTTGGGCATTGCCTACTATGACACTAGTGATTCCACCATCCACTTCATGCCAGACGCCCCAGACCACGAGAGCCTCAGGCTTCTCCAGAGAGGTGGGGACAGAACCAGCAATCCCTCCACCCTGGCACGGAAAGGCTCTTTCACTCATATGTCCTTACCTGACTCAATCAGTTTTATTAGTTGACTTCCAGAGGACCGTTTGTTGTTTTGGGGAACTTATTTTATTATTCAACAAATATTTATTAGGTGTGTGCAATATATCAGGTGCTGGAGATATAATCCTGGCAAATCATGTCTGTCCTCTAGGGGTTTATAGTAACAGTCTCCAGGGCACCCCTCTTGCCTCCCACCACCCTGCCAGTCTTACTTTTTTCCTAATTCTCGTGCCTGACTCCTACCTATGCTCCCAATTTGTGGGGCACTCCCTACTCTTAGAGGGAGGAAATAAGTTTTTTAGGTGGGGAGGGAGATAGCAAGAGGAGGGCTGTGGGTTTCCTTAAAGGATGAATCAAAGATCCTTTAACTCATTTGGTCTCCATTCTCCTTCCAAGTTCTGGATGAAATCAGTCCCCAGTCTGTTGTTACCAGTGCCAAACAGGATGAGAATATGACTCAGTTTCTGGGGAAGCTTGGTAAGGACTGGGTAAACCTGAGAGGGAAAATGAGGAAAGACTAAAATATGGAATATTACAGGAGACTAAAGGGTATTGGAGGGAGGTAGAGCCAGGAAGCCAGAATTGGGTGAGAGGGAAGATGGGACAGAGGCAGAAGACTGAAATGTACAGACTAATGGCCTTTCTTTGCCTCCCTGACAGCCTCCCAGGAGCACAGAGAGCCTAAGAGACCTGAAATCATATTTTTGCCAAATGTGGATTTTGGTATCTCTTTGCTTTGCCCAATCCCCCATCCCAGCTTCCCAACCCTTTCTCCTAATTCCACCCCCATCATCAGAGATCTTCCCTCAGATTTTTCGTACCTAAAGTTTTGTGTTCTCCAGACCCCGTGAGCAGTCTCCTTAGGATCTCTCCTGCTCCCTACCCTTTAAGAACCTTATTATAAGCTTATTATGAAACCTCCACTTAGGCATGTCTAGGGATGAAGGCCTCCCCTGAGAAGAGAGAGTGGTGACACTTTTTGGACAGCTTTGATTGTTGGAATTTCCCCCTTAAGCCAAAGCTACTTGTTGGGGGAGCCACTGCCTCAGTGACCTTAATGATCCATAAGGCACTTCCATAACCTTCCCAGGTTTGCAAAAAGGACAGGGAATGTTCTATCCTAATTAGATGTTAGGACATTGGTGTTAAATGATGATGATTTGGACCCCAAATCCCCAATTCCAGACAGATATCTTACTCTCCTGAGCCATTATCTTTCTCAGGTTGTGGTCTCAGCCAAACGTCTTTATACCCTATGTAAAATAAAGAGAGAATTAGACTAAGAGTCCGAAATTTTGGTTCTTATTTCAGCTTTCCATTAACTGCCCGTGTGAGCTTGGCAAGTCAGATGATCTCTCTTGCTTCTATTGTTTCATTCTTAAAATAGGGTGAAAAATTGGGCTATAAGACCTTTTCCTTTCATGCCTCCCCCAAAATAGGTCTGGAGATAAGTAAACAGCGCCTTCTTTCTGGAAACTACTCTTTCATCCCAGACTCCATGACCACCACTGAGAAAATTCTCTTCCTCTCCTCCATCATTCCCTTTGACTGCCTCCTCACGGTGAGAAGGGTCCTGGGAGCTAAGGGATGGAATGCTGCAGGGTGGAGAAAGGCACAAGCACCCTACTCCTCGGGTTGAGTGCTGGGAGGTACTGATCAGGCCCAGGACAATGATAGTTTTCCCTGGTGTTGTCCAACATCCAGGACACTGGGACTTACCCCAGCTCCACTACTGATCCCCGCGCAGGTTCGAGCACTTGGAGGGCTGCTCAAGTTTCTGAGTCGAAGAAGAATTGGTGTTGAACTGGAAGACTATAACGTCAACGTCCCCATCCTGGGCTTTAAGAAATTTGTGTTGTAGGTGATTTACCCTAATGTCAACCAAAGTAAGATGGGATTGGGAGGCCTGAGTAGTAAGACAGGGTTGGGGTGGGGGGTGAGAGTGGGGGGCACGGGCAGTGACCTGTCAGGTAAAGTGCTCTAGGATACACAGGAATACCTGAGAGGATGTGGAGCTCTCGGGAGAAGACCGAGATAGTATCCCAGGAGGTGGGCAAGGGGGTGGAGCTTAGAAATGAATCAGACCTCTCACACCCGGCCACCTTCCTTCTGCTTGTTTTCTGTCCTCAGGGCCCATTTGGTGAGCGTAGATCAAGACACTTACAGGTAAGGAGATGGAGGGAGGCTGCATCTCTGGGGAGGGAGAAGGACTAAGTTTGATGCTCTAATAGTCCTAATGAGGCTCTAATTTCTTTAATCCTGGGGCTACAGCTCTCTTCCTGAAGGAAAAGGAAGTGGGGATGAGGGGGGAGAGAGGAAGAAAAGCACAAAGGTGTCACCCTTTTTTTCTAAAAGAAGAAACTGAGGCAGAGAGAAGTGAGGGACAAACCTTACATCAAGACGTGATCCCTGGAGGATATCCCCAACCCCCTTGCATTTCCTCAATTTCCTTTAAAAATCCAAGTCACCCCAAACTCAATTTCTCCCTGACAGTGTTCTGCAGATATTTAAGAGTGAGTCTCACCCATCAGTGTACAAAGTGGCCAGTGGACTGAAGGAGGGGCTCAGCCTCTTTGGTATGTGTGCCTGTCTTATCCCACACTACAGAAGCCTTCCAGAAAAGCAGCCGCCTCTAACGACGTGTCCCAGCGTCTCTCTCTTCCCACTTCACTCCCATTGCTAGATGTCTCTTCCACTCCAGTCCAGCTTTCTTACCATCTTTTTATCATCTCTGAGCTTGGGCACCCCCCTTACCCTGTAGTGTCCAATGTCATTGGCATACCACCTCTTACTTTACCAATTCCGTGCTCACTCCTTGGGTTTGTAGGGATGTTCCCTCCCCTGTGCAGGGACTTTGGGAGGCCCTGTGTATAGAGGAGAGTTAGTAACTGTGAAACTGCCCGTGTTTGGTTTGCACAGAGTCCTTATCAGTTGTCTCTAGCTTTAGGGTGTACTGGGGACAGTGCCCCAAGTATCCACCTGGTTTCACTCTGAATATCTCTGTGGGTTGTGTCTAATGTTTATGCATATGTGTTGGGCTCTTTGTGAGTCTAACTATGCCTGCTTTGCGTATTTTTCTGGCTGGGTGTACCAGTAAGTGCCCCTCCCCTCCCCTAAGCGCATGTAAAGTAATCCTGGCTGACACTTGTGGCCAGGCTCTGGCTGCCTTGGTGTTCTGTATCTGGGGCATACCCCCCAGGCCTGCCTGCCCAACACTGGAATCTCTGACCTGGATGCCTCAGCTTAGACACAGCCCATATGCTTTCCCCTGCCCATTCCCACACAGGAATCCTCAACAGATGCCGCTGCAAGTGTGGAGAGAAGCTGCTCAGGTAAGTGGATCTCACCACGCGCTGCAGGCTAATGCATGCAGTCTCCAGGCACAAACACCACGCCACGTGGTGGTAACAAAACCAACTGCCCTTTCCGCGATGGTGGCTAAATGCATTTAATCCTTACAACGACCCCATGTGGCAGCTGGGATTACCCTCATTTCACTTCGTCAGCACATATCCACATACGCATATACCCATTGATGATACGCAGACTTGCACACATTCTAGCAGCAGAAACGCAATCACAGAACCCTAATGCACACATGGTAATATCTCTAATTATAAAAACCACACTTCAAATTTGAGCTGATGACTCTCAAATTTGTGTCTGATGACTCTCAAATTTGTGTCTAGTTCAGAGCCCCATACGTTGACTGCTCATTATACATCGTTGCCACCTGTAGTTTCCACAGGCAGCTCAAACTCAGAGGCTCCAGACTGACACCCACCGAACCTTTCATTCCTCTTCCTGCTTCCCTTTTCTGGTTAATGGCATTGCTGGCAATGCAGCTTCTCAAGCTCTGAACCTGGGATTGATGCTTCTCCCTCACTCCCGTGTTCAGTTATTCACTATGGCCTACTGACTCTATCCTCCAGTGGCTCTCTCAGCCACCCCTTTCTCCCTCTTTCTACCACTCTAATTCTACCTATCATCATTTCTAACCTGAAGCATTGCATTTGCCTCCAAATTGGTGTCTGTGCCTCTACTCTGTTCTTTTTTTCAATCTATCCTTCATCCTAAAATACCTGTTAATCCAAAACAGATCTGAGCATGTCTCTGCACCTTTTTAAAACCTTAAGTAGAAACAAAATAAACCTCAGGAGGCTTCCCCATTACTTACAGGATGAAGATTGGCATCTTTGGCGGTATGATGTTCAGGACCACTCCCATCACCCCAGTTTTAATTTCCTTCCCGAGCCCCTCCAAAATCCTTTCTGATCAGATCTATCCCGTATTACCATCATTTAGGGCCCCTGGCCATCACCGAAACACCCTGCCTGTATTTATGCTGTCCTCTCTGAAAAGGACAGCATAAATCCCTGTTCTCCCCTGTCAAAATCTTACATCCTCTTCAAGGTGCAACCCAACTATCTCCTCTTTCCTGAAGCTTCCCCAGGCCGCTGTAAGGAGCCGGACATGCCCCTTCGCCTGTGATCACACGGTGCTTGTTTATGTTCTCTGCTTGCACTGTCACATCAGTTGGAATTAGCAGTTGGTGAGTCTGCTTGGCCTCACAGCTGTGACCTGTGTGAACTCAGTGCCTGCCCGGTCACGGATACAAGCACATGTGACATCATCTCTAAACACTCAGAGCAGAAACCTTGGCTAGCCTGCAGGGGCACAGTCCTTTCCCCGCCTCACCCACCCTGCAGTGTGTGTCTTTTGGAGGTGAATTTAGGATAACCTCTGAGGTCATCTCCAGGTAATTGGTGGGTGATTTAATTACGCACACGTTCTCCAGTGCTTCAGCTGCAGATCTCTAATCTCAGCCAGGGATGTGAGGAGAAGAAAACTGAATTAAAGGTGGGGAGGAATGCAGATTCCCCAGATAGGACCCTCCAGGGCATGGAATCAACCTGAACGATGAGCCGAGGCCCCCGCTGCCTTACAGCTGACTGGGCACCAGGAGGGTGACTGAAGGTCACAGTATACTCTAAAGAGCACTGGCCTAGTCATCTGGAGACCTGGGTTTGAGACCCAGCTTTACTTCTTACTGGCAGAATGACTTTGGACAAGTTGCTTATGCTCTAAGGCCTCATTTTCTCAGCTGTAAAATGAGGAAGGTTGGGCTTGACTAAAATCTGGCACTAGCAGTAAAAATCTAGATGATTTACAAGAAAGTTGTCTTTGTGAGGCTCACGTGCTCCCCTAGGTGGGGCTGGGCACCATAGCCTGGCCTACATTGCCCTGGGTGGAGGCTTCCGTGCCCAAGGAGCAGACGTGCCTAAAACTGAGTCCTCCGCTTCATTCTAACCTGCGTGTTTTAACCCAGGGCCGTAGACTACGGTGTGAAATACACATCCCCAGGCCCCAGTGTCTCCACACGTCGCTCTAATATACAATCATATGCGTAATGGCTTGCTCTAACTAGAGAAGAATCTGTGGGCTCACAGGTCCTTACAGAGGCTCACACCCTTCCTAACCCAGGGAGATAAGGACGCCCAGAATCAGGCAAACACAGATGAGACATTTCTGCATACTAATTTATTAGGAAATACCTCAGACACTAAAGGCATACATATTAATAATATTATAAACCTCTGTGTTTCCATCAGCCAATTTAAAAACAACACAGTGTTACTGAAGCCCCTTAAGGATCCCTCCCCAATCCTTTCTTTGCAGAGATGAGCATTGTCATGAATTGAGGACTTATCATTGCATGTGGGACAATTATATACTTTCAGAGGAAGAACACGAAAAGACGAACGTCTGTGCTATTACACCCAGACACTTTCACGGCTAAATACAGATATACGAGTATAAACTCATTCTGACTCACTCTCTCCTACTCAGCCACAGAGAGAACGAAAGCGTTGGCGTGCAAATGCTTCAACACACTGCTCTCCCTCTAAAATATTGACAAGCCCTGTCACATAGCCACATGGAGTGACACATGGCCATATCCGTCAAAATCACGCTCAGAGCCAGAGACTTTCAGTAGATATATGTAAACACCCCTGCACAGATGGGACACTGTACTTGCCAACACAGGCACACACTGCCACATTGCCAGGGACCTGCAAACACATTTTCACAAACAGATCAAGACAATGATGGGAACAGATGTGATTTCTGGTCTCCCCACCCCAACCCTCACTTCCAGGCTGTGGTTCACACGTCCAACTCAGGATCTGCGGGAACTAAATTCCCGTCTGGACGTCATTCAGTTTTTCCTGCTACCCCAGAATCTGGACATGGCTCAGATGCTGCATCGGTTGCTGGGTCACATCAGGAATGTGCCTGTGAGCCCAGGGTGGGGGCAAGGAGGTGGGGAAGGGGGCTGAGGGCTGACACTGGGCTTCTGGAGGGGCGTTCGGGTGAGAGGGGGGAAACAGTGGCTGTCCCTTGTCTGACTAGCTGATTCTGAAACGCATGAAGTTGTCCCACACCAAGGTCAGCGACTGGCAGGTGCTCTACAAGGTAGGACCGCCCTTCTTAATCCCAGAAGTTCGAGTTAAGCCCCTCAGCAGGTGTTCTAGACCCTCTGTACTCTGGGTGCCCCGTCCAACTTTATCCCCAAACTTTAAAAGTGTGTATTGTGGAAATTGTCCAAATTTAGAGTAACAAAATGAACTCCCATGAACCAACCGTACAGCTTCAACACTTTGACTAAAGCCAATTTTGTTTCATGTACATCTTCTCCCACTTTCTATTCCTGGATTATTTTGAAGCAATTACCAGGCATCATATCATTTCATACATAAGTATTTCAGCATAGTTTCTAAAAGAAAATTATTTTAAAAAAAGAATAACTACCATCACCTTACCTAAAAATTAGCACAATCCTTTAATATCAACTATCTGATTTTTAAATTTCTAATCATCTCTTAAATGTCACGCTTTTTTTAAAATTACAGTTTGTTTCATTAGGAACCAAATATGCTAAACATATGGCAATAGGATGATGTCTCTTTAAGTCTTTTGCATGAGTTTCTCTCTCTCTCTCTCTCTCTCTCTCTCTCTCATTCTGCTTGCAACTAACCTGTTGAAGAAGCTTGAGTTATTTGTCCTATAGAGCATCCCTTAGTGTAGATTTTGCTGATTATATTCCCTAGGTGTTTTTGACATGTTTCTGTCTCTTCTAGAATTTATATAAATTAATAGTTGAATCTAGAATCTTGATCAGGTTCAAGTTTGATTTTTTAAAATACTGTTTCATAAGTAAAAGAATATAATGTCTGATATACCTGTCTCTCCTTTTGTCGTGTTAGCAGGTTTTTGTGTTTAATACCTAAGTCCATTAGTTGTTTAGGGATTCCAAAGTGGTTATTCTAATATTGTCATTCTTCATTTATCAGCCATAACATTTCTGGAAAGAAAAACTTCCTCTCATCTGCTCTTTGGTTACCCAGTAATACAGTTTATATCATAGAAAATCGCTTGGTTTTTTTTTCTCTGCCTTTATTTACCAGCTGTCATCTTAGTAACTTAGTCCCCTGACATCCTCCCAGGTAGCCAATGAATTTGTTGTTGTTGTTTTAGTATCATTATGAACTTACAGATTTACACAGGTGTTTCAGTCCACTGCATTTTTAATCTATACATTCAAATTATTCCATCTTTTGCCAGTGGGAGCCTCTGGAGTTGGCTTCTGAGTTCTTTAAACACAACCCCAGTAGACTGTGATAGCTTCCCTGCTCACTGGTTTGACAAGATGTACCAGATATATAATTTATACTGCCTGGTTCTGACGTGGAACCAGACATTTCTCCAAGGAGCCCAGGTTCCTTTTAGTGAAAAATGTTATTTTTGTACCACAGTCTGAATGCTAGAGGGTGCTCAGCGTGTTTTGGTTATTGCTTCTAGGCCTTTTCTGTGGACAGATTTAGGAACTTTCTAAAAAATAAAATACATGATAAATTAGTACTGATACCACCATTTTAAATTCAGAACCACAGGGTGCTTATCTTGTATATTTCTTTACTGTACTTATCTTCTTCGGTATTTCTTTCTTCCACTCTAGAAATTCTGGTTGTTAGTCACACTAGGAATGATAAAATTAGAGTGTCACTCATTTGCTTTTTCCTATATTACATCCACAACAATCTTATTATAGCAATACTGGCACTACTACCAAGTATGTTACTAGTGAAAACCGTTGTGATTTTTTGAGGGGAGAGGAGGGACAGTTCTTTTTGTCCCCACTAGGGATATAGAAATTACTGTGTTTTAGTTACTTGGAATAGTTCCTCTCTGTGTGGTTATGTCACTGCATGGATATACATTTATGTTCATTTGTTTCTATTTTTGATTTTTAGCGATTTCTTTTTAAAATTTAATTTGTATAATTATGTAAAATATTTGCATAGTTCCAAAGTCAAGTCTCCCAAACAAGGTATAGTCAACTGATTCTAGCTTCTATCCCTGCCCCTCTCTCCACCCATAATAACCTTTTCTTTTTAAAAATGTGTCTTGCGCACTAGGCCATAAGCTCAGGGACAGGGACCATATCTTGGCTGTCTGCAGTGCTTAGTGCAGTGCCGGGCACATTTCCTTTCTCACTGTTTCTTTTTTGCCATTGAAAGCTTCTCTCTGTCTTTGATACTGTGTTTTCCCTGTTGGTCTTCGCTCTCTGTCCATCCCTGTCCCTCGCCTCAGCCTGGCGGGCTGTGGGCTACCCTTCTCTGTCCTCGTCTCCTGCAGACCGTGTACAGTGCCCTGGGCCTGCGGGATGCTTGTCGCTCCCTGCCCCCGTCCATCCAGCTCTTTAAGGACATTGCCCAAGAGTTCTCCGATGACCTGCATCACATGGCCAGCCTCATTGGGAAAGTGGTGAGTGGGAAGAAAAAGGCCAAGCCCCGGGACCTAGGGGCAAGGGATCGGGTAGGAGAATGGGGAGCGCCTGGGCTCTGCTGTGGAAGATGGGGAGCTTGGGGGACGTGGAGCTCAGCTGGATGACTAAACAACGGGATGGTGAGAGGAGGCGGCAGGACTCAGGGGTGTGCTTGGAGGGTTAAAGCGGCGATTGTAGGGAGAACTGCGGCTGAGAAGCAGCGAGGAACAGGACCGAGAGATGTGCCGGATGATGAGCGACTGGACTTCTTGTCTCCTCAGGTGGACTTTGAGGGCAGCCTTGCGGCAAATCGCTTCACAGTCCTCCCCAACATAGATCCTGAAATTGATGAGAGTGAGTGTTGGGTGTGCGGATGGGCCTGTGAGCCCGGAAACAGGGCCCCCCCGCAGCGATGGGGTGCCATCCTTGGTAGGTGGCCACTACAGCTGGGGATGATCACACCAACCAGAATCTTCCTTTTGATGTCCACGTGTCTTCCACCCTGCTAGAAAAACGAAGGCTGGTGGGACTTCCCAGTTTCCTCACTGAGGTGGCTCGGAAGGAGCTGGAGAATCTGGACTCCCGTATTCCTTCATGCAGTGTCATCTACATCCCTCTGGTGAGGGCAGGAGGGTGGGTGTGACCTCTAGAGGCCTTTAGGGGAGACAACAGGCTTGGGAAGGACACACGGGGAGATGAGAAAACCGAAGAACACGAGCCCTGTGGTGACTTTAGCCCCCTGAGGGACCATTGGGGACACAAGGGACTCTGGCTCCCTCTAGGGAGGGAAGGTTCTCCTACATCACTCTGCTTCATCTCCTCTTTACTCTCTCCCCAGATTGGCTTCCTTCTTTCTATTCCCCGCCTGCCTTCCATGGTGGAGGCCAGTGACTTTGAGATTGAGGGACTGGACTTCATGGTAAGACCATTGACCTCCGCAGGCAGGTGATGAGGAAAGTGAATGAGCAGCTGACCCCATCAGCACTGCCCAGTATGGGAGCTCTCTTCTGCAGTTTTACTTTGACCTTTATTAGCTCTGAGGCAAAGGAGAAAGAAGTCGGGTGGTGGTTTAGAAAGGTGGGAGAGGATGAGGAGCAAGAGATGCGAAGCCCACAGCATGAACCCTCTTACCCAGTTTCTCTCAGAGGAGAAGCTGCACTATCGCAGTGCTGGAACCAAAGAGCTGGATGCATTGCTGGGGGACCTGCACTGCGACATCCGGGGTGAGGAGAAGCGAAAGGCTGGAGGGGGTGGCAGCGTGGAGATGGTTCTGACAGGCGCCTTTCTTCCTGCTCTTGCGCTCTCACTCTGACTCTGCATCTTCTCCTCTGAATGTCTCAGCCTGTGTCTGCAAGCCTGTTTCCAGGTCCCTCTGACCTGCTTGTGTCTCCTTCACATCGTCCTGGTGCTGACGCCAGCTCCTCCCTCCCCCACCCTCAGACCAGGAGACCCTGCTGATGTACCAGCTGCAGTGCCAGGTGCTGGCACGGGCGGCAGTCTTGACCCGGGTGTTGGACCTTGCCTCCCGCCTGGACGTCCTGCTGGCTCTTGCCAGTGCTGCCCGGGACTATGGCTACTCGAGGCCCCGTTACAACCCCCAGCTCCTTGGGGTACGAATCCAGAATGGCAGGTGAGAACGGGTAGAGGCATAGGCACGAGGGGCCCCAAGACCCCATATTCTGGGGGCTTTATCCACCTGGATCCACAGGCCATGTGCGTGGTACCTCTCCACACACTGCAGACACCCTCTGATGGAACTCTGTGCACGCACCTTCGTGCCCAACCCCACAGAATGCGGTGGGGACAAAGGGAGGGTCAAGGTCATCACCGGGCCCAACTCCTCAGGGAAGAGCATATATCTCAAGCAGGTAGGAGAGTCCTACGCCCTGGGCCTCTGGCATCTTCTCCGGCATCTCATCCCCCGCCTGCCAGCCAACCCAGTCCCTGCAGCTCCTCCTGCCCAGTTCTGAGCCCGTCTCGCATGAAGAGACCGTAATCCACATGCCCTGCTCCTCTACCTCACGTGTTCCCTTCCCTACTTGAGGGAGAGCCATGCCGACTAGATCTTTCCATGGCCTCAGTTCCCTTCTGCCTCTGCATAGGTCCCGCCGTGCCCTGTGCTTCTGCCCACTCCCCGTCCCTGTGCACTGATTCTACAGCAAGCAGGCGGGGCTGTGATCCTCTGTTAAACTGTGTCTACCCCCCTGGAGCTATCATTCACCCTCATTTTAGCCTCCCCTCACCTCAGCCCCATGTCCTCCCCTGTCCAGGTGGGCTTGATTACGTTCATGGCCCTGGTGGGCAGCTTCGTGCCAGCAGAGGAGGCCGAAATCGGGGCGGTAGACGCCATCTTCACCCGAATTCACAGCTGCGAATCCATCTCCCTTGGCCTCTCCACCTTCATGATCGACCTCAACCAGGTCAAAGGGGGCAAAGAGAGGTGGGGTTGGGGCAGGGGTCATGGGAAGGAGCTCTACCCCTGAAAAGTGATGAGAACGGGACAAACATGCCCTCTGCTGCCTGCCCTCTACCCTGGGGAACCCACTTTGAAGCCTTGCTTTGCACGCGGCACTGTGCACCTCTCTGTTAAAGACTCTGCCGCCCAGTATGTGGGTGCCGTACAAGCAGCTTCTGGCCCAGGCAGGTGGTCCGTGAGCTGCAGGCCTCCAAGGCTAACAGAACTCTCCCTTGTCCGCCTGATGCCCAGCAGGTGGCAAAAGCGGTGAACAGTGCCACCCAGCAATCTCTGGTCCTTATTGATGAATTCGGAAAGGGAACCAACACGGTGAGGGAAGAAACTGATGAGGCGCTAGGGAGGGGAAATGGAGGAGGGCAGAGGGGCAGCAGCAGGAGGCTGGACCTCAGGAACAGAGGAGGGGGGTGTGGGCAGGAGGGAAGCGGAAAAGCACGAGATGGGAAAGGCCAGGGCGCTGGGGGCACATGGGCACCGATGGCTCTGCATCCTCACCCCGTCCTCTGCACAGGTGGATGGGCTCGCACTTCTGGCCGCTGTGCTCCGACACTGGCTGGCACTAGGACCCATGTGTCCCCACATCTTTGTGGCCACCAACTTTCTGAGCCTGGTTCAGCTACAGCTGCTGCCACAGGGGCCCCTTGTGCAGTGTTTGGTGAGGAAACTAATCCAGCCCCCTGGGACCCCTAAGCCAAGCTGGGGACTGGCTCCTCCATCAGAACAGGGGCTCCCTGAGCAGAGACCATGTCCCTTCCCTTTTCTCACTGCCCACAGGGACTGACCAAGGGTTTCGGGGCTGGAAACAGAGTGATGATGTCACACTGTCCCCTTTTATTCTCTTTTAAGACTATGGAGACCTGTGAGGATGGCAGCGACCTTGTCTTCTTCTATAAGCTTTGCGAAGGTGTTGCCAGCGCCAGCCATGCCTCCCACACAGCTGCCCAGGCCAGGCTTCCTGACAAACTCATTGCTCGTGGCAAGGAGGTGATGAGATCCAGGTGTCAACCACCTGTTTCAGAGCTCCACTCCGCTGTCCCTGCTCCTTTCAGGGGCCTGGGTTTCTGGGCCCATGGGATTTCTGATCCTTAGTCCCCTCTCCTTACCCAGCCCCCCCACCACCTTCCCTTTCCTAGGTCTCAGACTTGATCCGCAGTGGAAAGCCCATCAGGCCCGTCAAGGAGTTGCAAATGGAGAAGCAAATGGAAAAGTGAGTGTGTGACCCAGGCCCTTGTTCTCTCTAGCATCTTCTGTAGCTCTTGTCCCCTTTCAGGGGCTCGGAGAGCCGCTTTGCTTTCAGTGACCCACTATTTCTTTCTGAAATCCCTAAATCCTCAAGGTCCCAGCTTTCCTGTGCCACAGCCTCTCCTCTCTGCTCAGAAACTCGGTTACCCATTCCCCCGTAAATCTCACTGTGCTCTCTCCTCTCAGCTGCCAGACATTAGTAGAGAAGTTTCTGAAACTGGATTTGGAAGACACCAGCCTGGACCTGGACATCTTCATGAGTCAGGAAGTGCTGCCTGCGGCCACCACCATCCTCTGAGAGCCCTTCCTCAGTCCTCCTCCACTTTCCAAACCCCGCTGGGCTGCCGTGCTCTTTCTGTCTCTTTATCTTCTTCAGACCCAGAGTTCTCAGTTTCCCTGGAAATTTTTGTTTCATATTAGGAATAAAGTTTATTTTGGAGAAAGTTATTGTTTCCTTAGACTATCCAAAACAAAGCAAGAGAATAGGAAACAGATGCAACTCCAAGCAGGAGTCCACAGAGGGGCCTGTCTGGCTTCGTTAGAAATACAGTGACACTGCTGTAGGGAGCCAGGGCCTCTACCCGGGGGGCCTTCATGAGAACCAACTTCAACAGGCCCTACAAAAACCGGTGGGAGGGAAGACAGGAGCCCAGGGCAGATGTCTTTCCACAAATGTACAGGGATGTCCCCAGCCTCAGCAGGGGGCAGACACAGCAGGAAGGGTTCTGAGGCCACAAGAGAGGTAGGACCCATGGTACAAGGCAGGGGGAGGGGAGGGAGCAGCCCTGGCCACCCATGGGTGTGGTTCGGGTGGAGCCACGTTAGAGCCATGGGGAGCTGTAGTCCTGGTGGTTGGCCCCTGGTGCAGGCCCCCTACACAGCTCTGCTGCTACCCTTGGGGACAAGCCCCCACGACCCAGGGGCCTGGAGCTTCATCCTCTGGGTGAGTATTAGTCCAACAGGAGGACCGAGGGGAAGGCCCTCCTCCTACACCTGCCCCTGACATTTCCAATCGATTTTCAGGACTCACAAGTCTTCCCCTGTGCTTGCCCTTGCCCCCCCAGATCCTCAGTGGCCAGTCTGGACTCACGTTCAGTGACCAGACAGTGAACCCAAGCAGGGCTCCTGCTAGAGTGAGGCAGCCTCTGTTTCTTGCATGTCCAGCTGCAGAGGATGCAGGCTCTGCAGAGGGAACGAGATGCCCTGTGGCAGGGGCTGGAGCTGCTGGAACATGGCCAGAACTGGTCTGAGGGCCGTGTGGGGGCCCGTGGTGAGGTAAGGGGCTGCCCTGAGGTGGGCGCACGGGGACAGGGCACAGGGATGGGTGTGTGGACGTAGCCTGACACCACCCTGGAGAGGAGAGTTAATGGGCGGGGACCTGAATTGGAAGCAGCGTTGTAATGACAGGATGCCACCCAGTGTGAGGCTGGTGTTCATTGTTGGGATTGGAGGAGGCCGGTCTGCCTTCCTTTCAGAGGAACAGCCTTTGGATCACTCCACTGGCATGGGGGGGTGGCCCGGATTGTTCCAATGGATCCGGGATGGACAGGGAGGATCCACAAAGAATAAGGAAAGGGGGTACTGTGCTGTTTGAATGGGATGGAGAAACTGAACTGTTAAAGAGATGGAATGGAGAGTACTGGATTTTTCCACCTGCCTTGGAGGGATATTGGGATGAGGGGATCTGGATGGAAAAGAAGAATGGCCTGTGGTGATAGAAGAGTGGCAGATGGGCCTCAAGTTATCACCACATCCTCAGCCTCCAACTCCTTCTTTACAATTTTCTAACAGATTTACACTCAGAACCTGGTGGCACCCCATTAGCCCAGATTCAAAAGGTGAACATCTGTTTGCAGAATCTGATTCAGGGGAAGGTGAGTTTATTGTTTTTAATTCAGACTTTTGGGAAGTTGGGGTAGAAAGGGGACTTGGGGTCAGCACTGGTTTCACAGAGAATAGTGAGTATCCTCCCCTGGTCTCCCTGGTCCCTTGAACAGGCTAGTTCCTGCGCCACCCAGGACTGGAAGGAAGGCCAAGGAAGCAGAACTTGTAGCAGCAACAGGTACACTGGAGGGGGGAGGGAGAGCACAGCACAGGTGCCCAAACTGTTTCTCTCCTCTTCTCCAGGAGTTGTCAAGATGGCAGAAAGAAGTCCTTCATCCAAAAGGGGAGATAGCTCAGCCGGGCTGCCCCAAGGGTCGGAGGGGGCCCCACCAGTGTCTAAACCTCTCATTCCCCTCAGTTGGTGACAGAAGAGGCTGAGTCAGAACCACCAGCTTCTTTATTCTGTTTCTTGACTCAACAGCTAAATGGCTGGGGGTGGGGGGAAGAGTGTCAACTGAAGTCCAAAGACATCCTGCTGTAAAGTTTCTTCTCTGCTCCTGAAAACTTCCATTTCAGCTTCTTGGTATCTTACGCCCTCACTCTCCTATATGATGTACACAAATGATCTTTCTTTGAAATCCCTCTGCGGAAAGGACATGTTTATTGACACTGTCCTTCAGCTTTAAATACAAAAATAAAATAGAAGCTTCTCCAGAATTTCAAATAAAAACAGTTGTATAAATAACACTTCCTGGTACCCCACTCCCAACCTTCCTCTGCTCTCCATTTATCTTCCCTTCTACCTGAGTTTGGGAGAGCAGGAACAAGTCGTGGAATAAAGTTGTGGAATAACTTTATTCCACATATAAATAGATTTATATCTATTTATATAGATATAAATATGTAGAATATGTAGATATAAATATGTAGAACATATAAATAGAAAGTATAACTTGCTTCAAAAATGAGTCTTGGGCTTCTTTTTCCCACATGGGTGGCTGGTGAGTGTGCACGCACTCCTTCATTCTATTTCTTTTTCCGAATAAACCATTTTCTTTTAGTGGGAAAAAAAAGTCTTGGGTTTGGTTCCCACCAGGGTTAGGAAAAGTGCATTGTGGGAAATCTACTGCCCTCTCTCCCAGTCTTGCTAAGAAAAGAGAAGAGGCAAGTGCATGAGAAGGAAAACCTCCAGCCCAGCTAGGAGAGGTAGGGTCCCAAGGCCCATGTTACCTCCTCACCAATGGGGTAAGGTTGAAAATAGCCCTGGAGACCCCTCCTTCTAGGGGCTATTGTCACCAGGAGGCCAGGCCTAGGAGGAGCAGCACCCCTCCAAGTGTGCCCCACCAGGGGTTGCCTGCCGGCCCTCCCCCAGCCCTGCCCCAAGTCACCAAAGGGGAGGGACGAAAGGCAGGACTGGCCGTGGTGAGGACGGGGCCAGACGAGTGGGCAGGGGCAGCGAACTGGTCCTGGGGAGAAGAGGGAGAGGCCATCAGGGTGTCTGTGCCCAAATTAAGCTTCCCCTTGCCCAGCCTACCGAGCGATGGAAAGTGGGGGCGCCTCACCTGCGGGGCTGGGGCCAGCACCAGGAGCTGGAGGAAGGCATTGGTCGGGGCTACTGGGCTGGCTTCTCGACCCGTAGCAGTCACGGTCACCGTCACCACGGAGTCCGGGGCGGCTGCGTCTGGGACCTCCAGCCACAGGCGCCCCCAGGCGGACTCATTCTGTTCCAGGCGAACCCTGTAGAGCGGGTACAGATGTGGGGCGGAAGCCCAGGCTCGGGACAGGGAAGAGCCAAGCGCTGGGGAGGAGAGGAGGCGACAATCGGAAGGGGCCAGAGGCGGGGGCTTAAAGAGCGTGAACCGGATCCCGTACTCGGGAACCGAAAGGTGGGGACAGAAGGAAGCAGGACCGCTCAGCGGCCTCACCTGGAGAGGTTGGAAGTGAGAGCGAAGCTGGAGTTGACAGATGTCGTAAGATCGAGATCCTGAGGGCCAGAGAAGCTGGCGATGTGGAGGCTGAGCGGGGCCTTGCTGCCCGGCGCCAGGATACCCGGGGGGCCACTGAGCTGCGGAGGATTGCGGGTCAGAGGAGGAGCGGCCCCAGCTCCCCCGCAGGCCCAGCCACACCTTGCCCTAGCGTCTCACCTCCAGAAGGACAGGGACCACCGCGCAGGCCTGGGGGGCCGCCCGGTGCAGATCCCGCCCCCCTCCGTCCTGGCCAATCAGCTCCAGAGAGAAGGATCCAGCGGCAGACAGAAGCGTGGGCGGTAGCGAGGCCGAGAGGAGGCCTCGCTCCCGGGGTCCCTTTGGCTCCAAAGGCACCCGGCCCAGCTCGGCACCGTCAGGGACCCCTCGAAAAACAACGTGGGAGAAATGCGGCAGAGGATGTCCAGGGTTGCCCCTGGAGCCCAGCCCTGTCACTTCTACCAGCAGCTGGGTCTGGAGACCTGCGACAGGGGAAGGGCGGGGAGAACAGTGGTCTGCGTGAGGAGCGCAGACCAGGAGAAAAGAATGAATGAACGGCTTTCAGAATAGGGCCTACCTCTGGGGATTAGCGATGGGGAATAGGAGTTACCTCTGAGGCGTCTTGATGGAGAGGGTTAGAAGGGAGTTCTGAGGTGTTGGAATATTCTAACTCTTGAACTGAGTGATGGTTACATGGGTGTATTATATGAAATCCATCCAGCTGCACACTTTTTAGTGCCCGTTGTTATATGTAAATTTTAACTCAACAGAAAGTTAAATATACGTAGAATTTTGTAAATATAAAGGTAATGAACAAGTTGGGGGAGAATAGATGTACCTGCAACTGGATGAGTCAGGGGGTAGAGGCCTGGGTGGGGGCCATCCTCTAGGGGGACCCCAAAGAAGAAGAGGAAATCCAGGGAGGTCTGGGCTGAGGGAGGGAAAGGCAGTCAGACCTTCCTGAGGTGAGTGTCACTGACAGTGCTCTCCGAGCTCTGCAGTCTCCCCTCCCCTCCCCAGGGATCTCCTCCTTACCTTGCACTCTCACCCTGGGGTTACCCTTGGCTGTGACCCTGATCTCCCAGGTCCCCGTCTGTGGAGGGTCATTCATTGTCACAATCCAGAACTGCCCAAAGCGGCGAGTATAACCTAGAGGTCCCTGGCCTTCCTCCTGGCCCTGGGAGACCCCTGGGTGGGGGTGGGGAGCAAGAGATTGTCACATGAAACAATTCCTTTCCCTTAGTACATCACCTCTCATTCTCCATTATCAGTCCTTCCCTCTGCCTTGAGACACACACATGGAAGTACCTTCAGGGTTCCTGATCCAGAAGCTGCTGACGTCCCCATGGATCCGGACTGTGACCCTCTGGAGCAGTCCATCCACACTGAACACAAGTGGCCTCCCAGGGACCACAACAGGAGGTTCCAGGGGAAGGGTCACCTTGAGGAATGGGCAGGACCAAAATATGGCGAGAAGATAAGGCATGGAATGAGGTGGGAACAAAGACAGGAGAAAGGTGGAGACAGAAAGAAACTAAGTCACACCTGGAGAAGGGGTACAGTGAGAGAGGGGCATAGGACCAGGGATGAGCTATGGTCACTGACAAAGTTGGAGGCGAGGGATTAAGGATGAGTCAATCACTTCTTGCCCCCCGTCCCTTAAAACATGGCAGGACTTCCTGTGGTAGCTCCCAAGACAGAAAATTGGAGACTAATATTGAGGGAGGGGACGGCGGTATTAATATGGAAGGAGCAATGTGGATGGTGGGTGGCCATGGATCTCAGAGGGAGAGAAACTTCCTTCCCCACCCTTCTGGCAACACAGCAGTGGGAGCCATTCCCTTTCTCCTATGAGAAAGAGAAATGCAGTGGCACCTATCCCCTCAGTTCTGAGCTGAAAGCATTGGTCCCTCTGTTCCCTACACTTACTCACCAGGTCAGCCATGCTGTCCGCAACAATAGCTGCCACATCCTGAATGTGCTGATCTTTGGTGAAGATCACCTCTCCTCCAGAGGCCAGGGCCACCACTTCATATGGGTCAAAACGCAGAGGGGACAAGACCTCACGCCGAGCTCGGCCCTGACCCCTCGATGGGTCTTCAGTCACCAGGAATGTTACCTGTGCCCAGAAGGGAGGCCAGTACTTGAGGTGTCCATGGGCCATCTACCATTGTAAATGAGGACCTCCTGCGCTCCAGCTTTCCACGGAGCTCACAATTAGTGCTAAGGTATGTCTGCCCTCTGGCTGCTACGCAGGGGCTCCCCATGACACGGCCTCCCATCTTCAGTTAGTGGTTGCCACTCTGTTGTAACTGTCACCATATGTTATCCACAAAACGGTTATTGGCAACTATTAATAGATTTCCAGTTTTTCAAATGGTTTATTGGGGGCAGGTTCAAATATGAATTCAGCATCAGTAAGGGTAGAGCCTCCCACTCTTTAGTATTGTTTAAGGGATCATGAAAAGTTATACTCATTGTACTGCTCCCACCCCATGCCAAGGCTGGTTCAACCACCATAGTGCAGTGGGACATTGTTATGAGATTGTCACAGTGTCTCCTGCATCCCTGGGTGGCTAACACTGGGTCTCCCACCAGCTATGCTCACTCTGCAGCGCCGCTCCTGAGTCAGGGATTCCACCCGGTTGGTGAGAAAGGCATCCTTGGGGGAGGCATCAGTGAAGACGAAGATGTCTGAGAGTGGAGGTGTGTGCAGCAGGGCCAGCTGGCAAGGAGGGAAAGTACTGGTATTAAAAATGGCACCAGCAGTGGATGGGTAGAGTAAGGAGGGCAGAGTAGAAGGCAATATGGTCCTGGAACCCTAGAGTGAAGCTAGGGGGATCATGCTCTGAAGGCGGGGTGGGGGGTGGAATCCCAAGGAGGCTCTAGCTCCCCTTGGTGGTGGGGCCTGGAAAGGGGGGGGGAAGAATAAAAGAAGAGGGGGCAGGGCAGACCTCCAGGGCTGACAGGCACATCTCAGGCTCATCTCCACCCCCCAAGGCATGGATCTCATTGAGTTGTTGCCAGAAGTTGTCGGGGTCACTGGTTGTAAAGACAGGGCCAAACCCTGGGGAGGGGGAAAGGAGGTTGACATGAGCAAGGAGAGAGCTCCCCTCATTCCTACCCACTCAAGAGGCCCACTGGGCTCTTGGGTTGGACAAGTATTCAAATAACAACATTCCCTTATATAGGCAGGATAGGGCAGGGGCTAGGTACCTCTGGTGGGAAGGTGGACCTCATTTCCTTAACAAAATGGCAGCACTTCCTGTGGTCCTGAGTGTGCCTTTCTGGGTATGCATGTAAGTATTAAAAAACAACTGGGATCTCAGCTTCCTCACCAGAAAAGCCAGAGATAATAGTACTTACCTCAGAGGGTTATTGGGAGGACTAAAGGAGATGATTTTGTAAATGTTAGAATAGTGCTTTGACACATAAGTGGCTAAATTCTTAATTACTCATTTATTCATATCTTCATCAAATGTGTGATAAGCCCCTATTAAATGCCAGCCACTAGGAGATTTATGCAGGCAAATCCGACTCAAACCCTGCTCTTAGGGAATTCTTCGTCTTACAGGCATTTTATTGATGATCATTTCAACCCTGGAAGATAGGCAGGATAAGGCTAGTAGTGACCCATTTTACAGATGATGAAATTAGGCAAAGAGCAGTTAGATGACCAACCTAAGGACACACAGTAAGACTGGTTGACCCAGGCAGATTGTCTGACTTCCAGTTCAGCAGGGAAAGGAATACCATGTAACTGTCTCAGACACTTCGCAGAGGCCTGGGCCCACCAACACCCCATCTTTATTTCAGCCTCTAACTACTGGAAATGGAGAGAATTGAAAATGACTTATTGGCACCAAAGCCTAAGAAAGCAGAGGCCACCTGCCTAAGCATGGATTGTGATTAAC
This sequence comes from Rhinolophus ferrumequinum, assembly GCF_004115265.2. NCBI lineage: Eukaryota > Metazoa > Chordata > Mammalia > Chiroptera > Rhinolophidae > Rhinolophus > Rhinolophus ferrumequinum. The sequence goes on from NC_046286.1 coordinate 2,243,873, forward strand.
TCATATGTAAAGTGCTGCCATTTTGGAAGCAGTGGAAGAAGAGGCTGGTTATTTCTCATTGCGCACAGGAAAGGCTCACTCGCATTACGCATAGGAACTGCTATGAGGCCCACTGCCCCACCATTAACCCCTTGCCCTGGACTTTGCTTTTCTCCACGATCCCGGACAGACCACAGTTACCTGGGTCATGGAAAGGTACCAGGACATAGTGGGCGGGCTCCATGGGGCTGCCCCGTCGCTGCTCCATAATGCGGCGAGCCTGGATTTTGGCAGCGTTGATCTCCTCACCCATACTGCCTGTGGTGTCCAGGACGAAGCTCAGGCTGGAGGCTGGGCTGATGTCCAGCAGCCTGGGGAGCAGGCCAGAGACACACTGAAGGGTCTGCACATTTGTCCCCAGCCCCTGGCTTCTCAGCTGCCCCAGAAGCACCTATCCATTAGGGAGCCCATCTCGAGGAGGTCACTCACCTAGAGAAACCCCTGTCTCCCAGGCGGCTTCTCAGGAGGCTAAAGGCCTGAATGGAGGCCAGAAGGGCCAGTTTTGCAGCCTGGAGATGCAGCATGTGGTGGGGGGAGAAGCCTGGGGACGTGCTATCCTTGTTGATGCCTCCCCGTGGTGGCTGGGAGCTGCTCCGGTCAAAATGGCCCCCATGGCTACATTTCCCTGGGTTGGGAAAAGGGATCTGGAGGGTGGAGGTAAAAAAATCCCCACTGCTTCCTAAGAAAATGGGGTCCTTTCTGACCTGGCCTGACCCTCTCACTGCTCGGCAAAGGATCAGCAGGAAGTGATGACATTTAGTGGAGGGCAAATCTGGAGGGGTCAGTCACACAGCACAGGATGGGTCCCCCGAGCCCTCCAGGCAGTCCCCAGGAGGTGTCCTTGGGCCGTGGAGAAGTCATTAGCTGAGAAAGAAGCTGCTTCCCACCCCCACCAAATCATGGCCGCCTCAGGGGCCTTCATCCCCTTCCCAACAGCCTCTCCTTCTTACAGAAAGTGGGACAAAGGCGTAGAGCACAGAGATGCCTCGGGACAGGGTCAGGGCAAAGGAAGCGACTTTCTCCCTTACTTCTGGGGGCTTTCCTGTCTGGTACCTGGAGGCTTGGAGGGATGAGTTCCAAAGTAGCCAGAGGTGAGGAGTGTGGAGCCTAGCAAATTTCCGGGACAGCTCAACTCGTGACAGTCAAAGCAGGTGTGATCTCCCACTGGGAAAACAGGACTGAGGTCTAGAACCCAAGATTCTGCTGCTCTGACCCTTATCCCCATCCTCCCAAGCTTCTTCAGCATTTCCTCAGCTGGAAAAGGTGAAAGCCCACAGGTGGCCTTCATAGATACCCTTCTAGGCTTTCTGAACAAAAACCTGGAGTTCATGCGCTGGTGTTAAGACTGAATATTTGAGACTGGGACTGTGCTAGAAAAGCCAGAAGTGTGGGGACCAATCCTGTGGGGATTGTACCCCCTGTGAACTGTGGACAGGAAATGAACTTGTAATGGACAAAAGGCAGCTTCTGGGTCATTGTTCAGCTGGAAGGCTGAGGGAATTGTGAGATCCACCGCGGGTAGAAGCCAAGTGAAAGAGAATTCAACTGAGGTCTGCAAACCTAGACCTGGCAGTCCTTTCCTGTGTGACCTCAGGGAAGCCACTGACCTGACCTGGCCTTTGGTTAGACTGGGAGACCTCACAGGTCGTTCCAGAGATGAAGCGATATCACATTCTATATGACCTCTGGATGTGATATGGTGGCTGGCTGTGCTGAAAAGAGGTGGCTCTGTGAGCATCCCCCAACCACTGGGGTCACGGCCGTACCTTGTGCCAGGTTCCCGAGCTTCTGCCTTGGCCAAAGGAGGTGAGGGTGTGGCTGCTGCTTCCCCAGTTCCACCCAGTTGCTGTGACTGTAGAAATCCTGGTCCCAGGGAAGGGAGGAGAAGGGGAACAAGGGGCTAGTCTCTTCTCAGTGTCCAGCCCTACCTCGCCACTCCTGTGAGTTCCCCACCGGAAAAGCCTCCTCCCAGCCTGACTCCTGTCGGACGCCCCAAGGCCCCTCCACTGCTCTCTTTCCATCGCCCAGACCACAGCATCACTGAGGTAGGAGTCTCCCCGGGTTTCTTCCCATCTCCTCAGAGTTCAACCGCAGGTCTTTGAGTGGCCGCCTCTGACCTCAGCACCTTCCTCTCTCACCCTCACTGCTCTCCGGCCGCAGTGGGTTCCCGCAGTGGTTTCCGGGCTGTTCCCACAGGAAGTACTGCCAGTTCGGACTCAGGGCCTTCAGGCAGTGCCCCAATCCCTTCTAGAGAAAGGGCTAAGGAGGACCATCTGGGGCACTGGAAGGCTGGCAGGGAAGAAGCCCTCTGACCAGTACCCAAATTCTGTTCTCACCTGCAAGGCATGAAGTGCAGCCCCCAGGCGCTGGCGGGCCAGGGTGTGGTCAAGGGCTCTGGCGGCCACCACGGTCTCCCGCAGAGCCTCCACCAGTCGTGTGCGCCCCTGGCCCAGCCTTTCGGCATCAAAGTGCTGGTCAGGGTCGTTCTTGGAAGTTGACAGGAAGTCCTGGGCTGCATTGGCACGAGATACCTCGCCTAAGGCTGCTCGGAACCTCCGGGAAGGGGACCCAGGTCCAAAGTAGGCGGCAAAGAGGTCATCGGCGAGGAGGGTGCGGCCCTGGGAGAGGGGTAGGGACGGGAACCCCAGGAAAGCCCTCGGATTGGCCATTGCTCACATTCCCTCAGCAACTGGCACTCAAGGCTGGGCGTGGAAGGAATTAAAGGTGCTGGCCCTAGAGGGGGGGCAATCTTGGACCTCTCTGAGTGTGGGGGGGGACTCCTGATTTTAGGAGCAGGGCTCCTGGGTGTTGTTGCTGCAGAGGGTAGAGACTGGAGGGAGAAAGGGGGGTTCCTTTCTCTTGGCAAGCAGGGCCCTCAAGGAGGAGTGGTCCCAAGGGATTGGGGAATCTGGCTGGGATGAGACATGACAGGACTGAGGGACGCTCACCAGGAAGTCCTTAAGATGAAGGGGGGGGCGACTTGGGGGCGGCTGCTCCAGGAAGAGCTGCAGAGTGACATTGAGAGCCGCCTCCTCGGTCAGGTCCTGGTGGGTGATGGAGCTGGGGGCAGCCAGGAGGCTCCAGATGTTGGGGAAGAAGGCAGATGTGGGGGGCAGCAGCAGCTGCAGCAGCAGTAGCGCTGAGGGGCCCAGGTGGGATGGGGGCACATCGGTGGGGAGCATGGCTGAGACATGGACCTGGGGGACAGAAGACTCTCACGGGAGGAGGAAGGAGCGGCGATTCCAGGGCAGGCCTGGCTGTCTCCAGGGACACCTGTGTGGAACCCTTCTGCCTCGCCTCAAGCTCCTTACCTGCTCCAGTCCAGGGCTCCTCCCCCAGGACCCCTCTCCCCACCCAGTCTGACACCCGCAGGCACAGGAAGTCTCCCCTACCTGGTGGCTGGTTCTCCAGGCAGGGCTGCAGGGCGTGGCGTCACAGGGCACTCAGGTCAGAGTTATAATTAACCTAAGCAGGACTCGGGGGAGGAGGACGGAGGCCCAGCAGGCTGGGGGCAGAACTTCGGCCTCTGGCCCCTGCACTCATGCCTGCCCAAAGCCACCGGCAGCAGCCAGCACCAGGGCGGGCCCCCTTAGCGCAGCATGGAGGTGAGTGAGGAGGAAGGGAGCCAGCCGCGCAGCGTGACTCAGGCCTGGCTTGGTGCCAGGGACAGGCCCAGACGGATGCACCTCTGCCCACTGGCATCTGGTGCCTCGCCCAGCTGGCAGCCCTCCCACTGCTCATACCAGCTGCCGCGGAGGATTCAGGAAGCCAGCCCCTCAGCACCCCTTTCCCACCCCCACCACACACACAGATGAGAGATGGTTTTATGGCAAAATATTTATTGCTGTCATCCCCCTGGTGGACCACTGGGGGTTACGAGGGTTGGAGTTGGTGTATCACAGCATCTTCTGAAATAGGGAGATGGCCTCGTCCATCTTCCTGAGCTCTGCTTCTGTCTGTTGGAGCTGGGGGTGGAACAAAGGGTAGTGAGTGGTGAGGACCCAGACCTAAGAGAGAAGACCCCCAAATGCCCACTATGGCAGAGGGGTCAGAGTTATAAAGGCAGGTGAGGAACACAGGCAGGGAGTAGTTAGGGGACTGTATGTGCCTGTCTGGACCAGTCCCCCAAATTCAAAGCAGCCACCCCCTCAGCAACCCCCTTCTCCTCCATCACTGGACTCAGGTCCTGCCTTTTCCTGGAGTGGTCAGAACTCAAGGACAAAGGATCCTCAGAGCCTGGGCCCCACCCCCACCCGGGGGGCAGAGCACAGAGGTTAGGTACACAGGCTGCTAGGTAGGTATTTAGCCTTCACTGGTAAAACGGCGAGAGTAATACTGCCTGCCCAGAGAGGGCTACCTGGAGAATCGATGGAGTGAGCGACCCCACCTAGCCTCCAAGGCTCTGTAGCTCAGCCAGCACGGCTGTATCTCTAAGTGGTTTACCCACTGCTCCTGCCTAGTGGGGTCCCCGTATGTATGTTGTCCGAGCCCCACCCCAGGCGGAAGCCAAGTTCTGGCCCATGGCCGCCCGAGGGGTCTGGCTGGGAGGCAGGGGACCTTGCTGTGGGGCCTGGGCTGTGGCCCACCCTGCTGCTGCCCACCTGCTCAACTCCACGCCCCTATGGACTGCCTGGGGCTGAGCAGCGCAGCTGCAGGGCCGGGTTGAGATGTGGGAAGCAGGGGAAACGCCCGCCCACAGCACACACCTTGGCCTCGTCTGCCTCCTGGACTGTGAGGGGCACCTTGGCTGCGTAGCCCGTGGCGGCGCGGCGCTCCCGCAGACGCTGGGCCTGCCGCTGGGCCTCACCCCGCTTGGCCTGCAGCTTGCCCAGCTCACGGGCCGGGTCGACCAGCCCCTGAAGCTGCAGGTGGACGGAGCAGCGGTCGGAAGCCAGGGCCACAGCGCAGCCCTGTGGTACGGGAGCCCCCAGAGCCAGGACAGCCACCACACCTGCGCCGGCCAGAGCCTGCACGTAGCCCGACACTGCCGAAGCCAGGGCGCCTGTGGCCTCGTCCGACACTTCCAGGAAACCTGCAGGGGAGAGAGGAAGGTGAGACCTGGCCCAAAGGAGACAGGAGACGAGGCAGCCATACTGGGGAGTGGGCCCAGGGACAGCGGGACAGGGAGCACGTGGGGGCCTGAGGCTCACAGTCGGGCCGGATCCGGATGAGGTTGTAGTCGGCACGCAGGGAACGCACAGCCCGAGTGATGCTCAGGGCCAGCTCCATGGCAGCGTCGGCCGCAGGGTCCTTCCAGGAGCACTGTGGGTGGAGGAAGGGGTGAGGAGGCCGCGGCGTCAGGCTGCAGCCCCCTCCAGGCCAAAGCCATACCTCTGAAGGCTCCGGGTAGGGGGTAACGCAGAGGCTAGGGGCTGCATGTGGCACCCGCCGGGGCAGCCTCTGGAACAGCTCCTCGGTCACGAAGGGCATGAAGGGTGACAGCAGCCGCAGGCCAACATCCAGGCAGGTGTAGAGGGTCTGGCGGGCACACTCAGCGGCCACCTGGTCCACCCCATTCAGCACGGGCTTCAGGCACTCCTAGGGACAGGGAGGCTCAGGGCTCAGGGCGGAAAAGGTCTGGCCTCCAGCCCTCACTATGCCTGTGACGACTAGGAGGGGGACAGGGAGGCCCAGGGCTCTGCTGCCCCCGCCCCACTCAGCTCCTCTCACCAGGTAGACATCACAGAGCTCGTAGAGCCAGAAGCTGTACTGCGCGGTGGTGACAGCTGGGAAGTCGTAGGCCTGGAAACCTTGGTTGCTGAGCCGCACGGCCTCAGTCAGCCGGCTGCGGATCCAGCGGTCCACCAGGCTCTCGTGGCCTCCAGGCTTGGGGGGAGGGGCAGATCAGCCAGGGGCCAGGGGGCAAACACCCAGCGGGAGGGAGCCAGAACCCCTTAGAGGCAGGAACCATGGGCAAATCTGTATTCCAGGAGCCTGAAGAGTCTGAAGCCACACGTGCCCCATATCTGGCGGGAGGACCCTAATATCCTGGGCTTTCCCTATAACCCTCTGTCCCTCCCACCTTCCACATGGAGGCTGCTTGGGGGCAGGGGTGGGGCCTCCTGCCTCAGTGGCTGGAACCCTGACAGCATGGGCTATGCTTGATGCCAGAGTGGCGGGGTGCAGCCTGGGCGGGTGCCGGCCACCCTGTGCCTACCAGGTCCTCACCTCGGAGGTAGGTGAAGGCACGAAACCCTTCCCAAGGCCACGGAGGGCAAACTTAGTGGCGTTCCAGAGCTTGTTGCAGAAGTGACGGTATCCCAGTATCCGGTTCACGTCCAGGTTGATGTCACGACCTGGGTGCGGGTGAAGTGTGCATCCTCACCACCTCCTGCCCACCATCAGCCAGGGCAGAGGAGGAAGGATGGGGCTGAGAGCAGGGCTGTCCATACCCTGGGACGTGTAGGCGCACAGTCCAAACCGGAGGGCATCCGTACCGCACTCGGGAATCCCCACCGGGAAGTCGGCCTTCTGCAGGGAGGAGTCGGAGCGCGAGTCCTGAGCCAGCCCCCTTCCTTCTGCCCGCACCCAGCCCGGCCCACCCTCTATACCTGCCCTTCTTTAGCCTTCTCCATCTCGCTGGGATCCAGGTTGCTGTTCAGCAACTGGTCGTGGAGGCCCTGAGGATGAGGGGGTGTCAGGGGTCCGCAGCCACAGCCCAGCAGCCCTTCCTGACCTGCCCCGGCACCCAGCCCCACCTGCAGGGAGACTCCATGGATAACATCGAGGGGGTCAATGACATTGCCCAGAGACTTGCTCATCTTCCGGCCGTGGGCATCTCGCACGATGGCATGGAGGTACACCTGCGAGGCAGGGAAGGCACAGCTGTGAAGCTGCGTCTCCCCGCCCAGACCCCACTGCACCCCCAGGGTCCTGCATCTGGTCTGCCCCACTCTGGCCCTCAGGCCCTTCAGTGTCCTGCCAGCCCATTCGGCACCTTCATGTGACTTAGAGGCGCTCCCCCCTCTGGGAAGCCCAGGCACAGAATCACTGAGCAGATCCCAGGTAGCTTTCAGCCCCCACAAGCGCACCCACAGCTGTCCACGGCCCTCCCCTGTGCGCTGTCCATGCTGAGCCTGAGCTTGCGGCTCAGGAGGCCACGTGACGGGTGACTGTGGGGGGGTCTCAGCATGCCCCCACCTCTCTGAAGGGCAGCCTGCCGGTGAGTTTTAGGCCCAGCATGACCATCCTGGCCACCCAGAAGAAGAGGATGTCATGGCCCGTCTCCAGCAGCGTCCCCGGGTAGAACACACTCAGATCTTCTGACTGGGGGCAGAACACGGCATGTGAGGGAGCCCAGCACCCACCTCCAAGACTTCCACCCCACTAGGGCTGGCCTCAGGGACGTACCTGGTTGGGCCAGCCCAGGATGGAGAAGGGGAAGAGGCCAGAGGAGAACCAGGTATCCAAAACGTCCTCATCTGAGGAAAGTCAAAGGTTAGAGGTCAGAGTGGGCAGAGGTGGGGATCAGAGCCCCAGCTCTGCCCCTAACCCCCAAGGCCCCGCCTTGCCTTGCTGGAGACTGATCTTGTCAGGGGACACACCAAACTCCTTGGCTGCCTTCTCACGGGCCTCGGCCTCGCTGCGCCCACTCACCCAGTACCGCCCGTCGGGGTCCTGCCACAGGTGGAGTGAGTACCCAAGGGGCACACTGACCCCGCCCCCCACCAAGGACCAGCACAGCCGCAGCTCCCCCAGATGTGCCAGTATCGGGCTCTGGCCCAGTTCTCACCTCCCCTGGAGGTACGGCTGGGTCGTGGACAGTGATGAAGTAGGCTGGGATGCGATGGCCCCACCATAGCTGCCGGGAGATGCACCAGTCCCTGCAAAAGGCAAGGGGAAAAGGGGTCAGGTGGGAGAGAAGTGCCCGGGCCTGTGCCCGGCTCAGACCCCAGCCACCTGTCCCTAACGCACCGAATATTGTCCATCCAGGCATGCCAAGTCCGCTGATGGGCCTCAGGCAGGATTCGGAGGTCACCCCGAGTCACAGCAGCACTGGCAGCCTGGGCCATCTCCCCACAGCGCACGTACCACTGTGGCCGCAGCAGAGGTTCCACCACGTCCTTGGACCGGCTGCAGGGTCACATAGGTGGGGAGGTTGGATGGGGAGCACCCTGAGCAGCCCCTCCCCCCTCTCTGGCCCCCCTCCCTCACTTGCAAAGCGGCACCACCATGGGGTTGTCCTCGATGCCACGGAACAGTCCCCGCTCCTTCAGTGCCACCAGCACCGCCTTCCTGGCCTCAAACCTGGGCAGGCCCTGGGGGAAGACAGACCTCATTGTGGCTGTGCCTAGGTAGCCCGCTGCCTCCAGAACGGCACTCACACCCAGGCAGTCTCACCAGAAAAGGCGGGGGCACGTTGACGAGGGCCCCTCGGGCGTCCATGATGCTGACGGCCTCCAGCCCGTGCCTCTGCCCCACCTCATAGTCATTCTGGTCATGTGCCGGGGTGATCTTCACGGCACCTGGGGTGTATGTGGGGGTGCCAGGGCCACAAGGGAGGGACTCAGGAGACTCCCTTCCCACATGCATGTAGCTCCCAGACCACCGGCCCCCCGTTCCCTAAGACAAGCGTCTGAGAACTAGCCCAAGTCCTGCCTGTTCCAGGGATGCTTCCTTTCTTTTCCTTGAGAGGGAAGATGGACAGTGGGGTGCGGCTCGTGGGCTCCTTCCTCTCCCACAGGACAGGACAGGCCCTTGCTCACCTGTGCCAAACTCCATGTCCACAAAATCATCAAAGAGGATGGGCAGACTCCGAGACAGGAACGGGTGGGTCACGCTCTTCCCCTTCAGGTGCTGAGAGCAGAGGGAGACCTCAAAGGTGCACGAAGGCCTGGCCCCGACTCCCTCCTACCAGGGTCCCGACTGTCCCAACACTAAGTTCCCTCTTCAGGGCTCGAAAGGAGCCCCAAGATGAGTGTCTAACCCAATTTTTCTCTCTTCAGCTGGGGCTCAGTGCCCATGTCTCCCCCAACAGTGTGGGGGCCCCTTTTCAGCCAGCATTCTTCCCCCACCTGGTATCTGGGATCTTTGGGGTGCACAGCTACGGCCACATCTCCCAGCATTGTCTCAATCCGTGTTGTTGCCACCACCACCTCCTCATCGCTCTCTGGGGTGACAGGAGACCTTGTGATCTCAGAGCTTGCCCCTTCCCACCGCACCCCCCAGCCCAGGATCCTGGTGCCGCTGGCTCCTACCTGAGCCTTGGACCTTGTAGGCAAAGGAGATGAGGACCCCAAACTCCACCTTCTCCTTGTAGCCAGGCACTGGGAGCAGGGTGCGGCCCGTCAGCTCCTTCTTATCCACCTGTGAAATGGGTCTGAGGAAAAGTGGCCCAGGGACTGGGGCTGGGGTGCAGCTAAAGAGAGCCTGGGGCAGGACACACCTCGATGTCGGAGATGGCCGAGTTGAGGCTGCAGGACCAGTTGACAAGGCGGGTACTGCGGTAGATGACGCCTTCCTCATGGAGCCGGACAAAGGCCTCTGTCACAGCTGTTGACAGTTTCTAGGGTAGAGCGGGGGCGTCAGAGATGGGCCTAGGTGCCCAGGCAGACTTTCCATCACAGCAGGTCCAGTGAGACTGGCCTGCCCAGAGTCCCACTGCCCAGCACCCAGACCCCTTCGAGGGGTGGAAGGGAGAAATGCTTTCCCTGAAGGGGAGAGGGGACTCTGGGAACACAAGGCAGGCAACAAGCCTGGTGATCCTGGAGACGGCAGGAGAGCCACTCAGCTGGGGACAGAAGCTAGTGCAGAGAATCCTGGGAGTTCAGGCTCCATGGGAGGGTGAAGCCCCATCACCCCATCACGTGCCTCTTAGAGCAATATGAGCTCCCAGAGTGGGTGATAAGGAACACAAAGGGCCATGACATGGCGTTTGCAGCTGAGCCCGTAGTGATTTCCTCCGAGTGGGCTCACCTCCTGGGAGAGGGCACAGCACATGCTTTCGTCTGTGGGTGCCCCACGCTGGGGAGCTTCCCCCTTCCTACTCACAGGGTCCATGGTGAAACAGGCTCGATCCCAGTCTAAGGAGCTGCCGAGCTTCTTCAGCTGGTGGTAAATCCGGTCACCTTTTCTGGAAGTGGACACATAGGCGGGATCAGCACTCAGGCCTGGGCTGGAGAGACATCTGATGGCTGATGGAGCAATGTGGGGATCACTCATCCTCTGAAATTGACCTGGGCCCTGAAGCCACTGACCCTCAGCTTCTGTAAGAGGGCCTGAGCCTGCAGCTAGGGTTGCAGATGACAGAGGTCTTATCTGGATAGGGGACACGGAGGCAGGGCTGCTGCACACTCACTCCTCCTTCCACTTCCAGACCTCCCGTAGAAAGGCCTCGCGGCCCAGCTGGTGCCGGTTTAGGCCCTGCTCTCGCCAGAGCTTCTTCTCCACCACCACCTGGGTGGCAATGCCTGCGTGGTCACAGCCAGGGTTCCACAGGGTAGTCTCCCCACGCATGCGGTGCCTGTGGGAGGAGCACGGAGGACCGGAGGTGAGTGGTCCGGTAGAGCCTGGCACCAAAGGAAGAAGAGGCTTCTGGGTAGGGAGTCAATGGACTCGGGAAAGAAAGGGGTGGTGGAGAGGGACCCCCGATTCTAAAATTACAGTCAGGGGGAGGAGAGGTACAAGGACAGCCAAAGAGAAGGCTCTTGTCCAACTAAATAACAAAACATATCAGAAAGTTATGATTATTAAAGCAGTAAGTTATGACACAGGAAAAGAGTTACAGACTAAGGAAACAAAACAGCGACTAGAAACAGATCCAAGCCAATTTAGTGTCGTTTCATATCAGTAGGGAAAGGAAAAACTAGTCAAAAAAATTTGTTGAGACAACTAGCTACACAGTTGGAGAAAATCTCCCTACTTCCCAATATTCTCAAAAATGAATTCTAGTCAGATTAAAAAACTCAACATAAAAAAAACACTACAAAAACGCTTTAGAAAATGACATAGTTTTCCAAAAACAAAGCAATAACACAGGTGAACATGCGGATTACTTTGAGATAGGAGAGGCCATCTCTAACAAGACACACAAGATGAAGCACATCGGTGAGACGATTAGAGTAAAACGTGAAACCTCAGAACATCAGCAGCCCTCAGTGAAGTTAAAAAGCAAGGGATAGACCACTATGGAGAAAACAACTGGAAGCTAGTCATGTTTTAGGGAATTAATCAGGAGATGAATTAGAGAGTAAAATCATGGGTCTTCATCTACTGTAATGACAGAGGTACATGCGGACTCTGAAGCCCTACGCTGGCACCCCACCATATGGCACAGGAAGCGTTAAGCTCTTGTGTCCCAGTAGAACTACTACCTGCATTACAGTGGGGGAGCGGAGATTACTAGAGAAACTCAATCACGATGTATTCACACATTATTTTCAATGCCTCATCAAACTGTATTACATTCATTACTTTATGGTCTGTTTGTCCCCACTATATTCAGATCTCCTTGGGGACAGGACTGTAGCAACTCTGTGCTCTTGCAGATAACTGATACTCAGAAATGTTGTTTCTGTGTCATAACGGATATGAACATTTTCTGAACTTCAACCTGTTGTTAGATAGCACTATTAAAGAAATTAAGCATAAGAAAGGAAGACAAAAATATCTTTTCACTAAAAGCATCTGTTGGGGATCACATAAAATTGGCAAAAAGTAAATCAATGTCATGGATATTTGTAGAACAACACCCTATTTTCTGCTGGAGGAAGAAAAAAATATAGTTCTAAAACTCACTTCTATTTCATTTTTATAATGTCTCGTTGGTGGAAATATTTAAGGCTGTATTTCATGTTATTTTTTGTTCTAAAATATTGAGATAATCTATTCCATTTAAGTAATGTTTAACATTTTATTTAAATCATGTTCATTAGAAAAAAATGTTGCTACCCTAAGAGTTTTATAAGAGTGTTGATTCTATCTCATGTAAATAAGTTGGCCATTATATGAGTATATTATATATATTGAATACAACTCCATTTTTCCAGTTCTCAATTCTTTGCAAAATGCTAAAGCTGACATCATGACCCCAGTGCCCAGAGCAGAGCTGGCACATATTGATGCCCTGTAAATATTTCTTGACCAAATTAATTTAGTAAGTGGGACACTATAGAAAAACTTCTCAAAATTTGAAACATAATAAATAATCCTGGTTTCCAAAAATAAAAAGTTGTTTTAAAATACTTTTTAAAGAAATTTGTCACCTAGAATATTAGACTTTATATCTGTTAACTAATTAAAATATTAACAGTGGGGCAGGTTAGATGGGGAAAGCCAAGCACTAGAGCAGGAGAAAACATTTATAATATATGACAAACAAAAAAACAATACCTAGAATACGTTAAAAAAACCTTCCAAAAAGCCACAAAAGAAAAAACCAACAAAGAATCAATAGAAAGATGGACAAACGATCGGGATGTACAGAGAGTTCACATAAGGGGAAACCAGACTGGCCCAGAAACAGAAACAGGCAGAGCCTCACTGGTAATCAGAAATTACACAGGTGCCATTTTCTTGCCCATCAGACTGGGAAAATGAAGACCGATAATATCCAGAGTTGCCAAGGGCAGGGGAAACAAATACCCTCACATTCACAGAGGTGTAAATCGGTAAAGCCGTTTTGTAGGGCAACTTGGTGCCTTCTATTTGTCCTTAATACTGGTATGCCCTTCCGACCTAGCAGTTTCACTTCCTGCTAACTACACCAGAGAAAGCCTTCCACATGTGCTTGAGACAGCATGTGCAGGAATGTGCATTCTAGCAAGGCTTTCAACAGAGAAAAATTAGGAACAATCATTAATAAAAACATGACCCTGCTATGATATAGTCACACTATCGAATACTACAGAGAAATGAGAGAGAATGAAGTCAGTCTATATATAAGGATAAGGAAAGATCTCTAAGAGAAACTGTTAAGTGTAAGAAGACATTTGAAGAATAACATGTGTGGTGTGAGCCGTTTATGTTAGAGGATAGAAAAGAAAACCATGAATTTCTATGTGAATATATGAGTAAATAGGCGGAAAGATCTGGAAAGATCCACATCAAAGTGATAATGAAGGCTGTCTTGGGAGGGAGTAGGTCTGGAGGGAGGATTTCAAAGAGACTTGAAGTTTTCAATTTCTTACAACAAGAATATTTCACATATTTCTTGTTAAATTCAAAATAATCTTATTTCTAGTAGCAAGAAAAGGGAGAGAAGGGAGTCGGCAAGTGGGGGTGTTGGTTACCTGACTAGCGGAGGATGCTAAGTGATCAGATGGGAGTGAGGCACAGAGAAGCACCACCAGGGGGTAGAGCTGAGCGCCAATATGGAAGGAGAGAGGCAGGAGGGCCCCAGTCAGGGAAGAGAAGCAAGCAGAGGGAACCAGAGGAGAAGAGAGGAGCTCACCATCGGGTCAGGGAGTCCTGGATGGCATTGGTGAGCGCGTGGCCCAGGTGCAGGGAGCCTGTCACGTTGGGGGGTGGGATGCACATCATGAAGACGCCCCTGGGATTTGGTGTTGACAAGCTGGAACGCTATGGGCGAGGAAGGATTGGCACGTGCTAAGGCCTCATGTCACCTCTCCCAGCCCCCTCCCGGGCAATGTGTCCTTCAGCCCTGCCCTTCCCTGCCTCCTCCCCTCCAGGACTGGGCGGCAGTGCCCACTCACTCCATACTCTGGCTTGAAGAAGCCCTGCTGCTCCCACCAAGGGTACCAGGCTGCCTCCACGTACTGAGGGCTGTAGGAGTCAGGCATGGTGCCACTGACATCTAGGGGAGAGGAAGGGAGGGATCAGTGTGGAGGCTGAGAACAGCTGGGAAGGGGACGATGGGCCAGCAGAGAAGGACCTGGCCTCTGTTCCTCACATCACAGGACAGGAATTGGGAGGCTCTGCAAGTCTTCACCAAACAAAGTGGTGGCAGCAAGGACAAAGCAGGAAGGGGTAGAAACAAGCAGCAGCAGCTGAGGAGGGTGGTGGTGAAGGGTGTGGGTCCCTTCTCCCTCCTAGTACCTTTCTTTTCCCCAGGTGGGGTTGGGAGGTCATAGGTAATGACTCCAGGATCCCGTTTCTCCCTTTTTTCTGGTTTTGGTTTCTTCTGCTTGGGAGGGAAAGGATATAGGTACAGGTATCAGCCACCCCCACCATGGCACCAATCTCCTATCCAGCCCACCCATAACCTCTCACCTCCCCTGGGGGTGGCTGCTGCTGTTGCATCTTCTGCTTCTGCTGGAATTTCTCTAGTTTCTCCCGTTTCTTTGCCTCTTTCTTGAGTTGAGCAGCTGTCTTTGGGGGTGCAGTGACTTCAGGGCCTGGTAAGAGGCAGACAAATGCAGACTTAGCCTGCTGTGGGCCTTCTGTAAACAGTGCCATCTCAGATGGGCTATTTCAGCATGGCTCCTCGGTGCTGACTCCCACCTTACCTTCCCGCAGGCCCCTGCCCCAGTGATTCTGCCATTTCTATGAGAAAAAAGTGAGCTGCAAGGAAACCCTTCCCTCCTCACCTGGCTGTTGGGAAAGAGGTCTGGCCCCTGAGTACAGAACCACCTCTCCCAGCACGGCCTGGAATTCTGGCTGCTGGACACATGTGATAAACCAGCGAGTGACATTACCCCAGATCCGGCGGGCAGAGGCGTCCAGGACCTGGGATGGGGTAAATAAATGGACTACCCTTAGTTACCGTATGGTGAGGTCTGAGGGGAGCTGCCCTCATCCTTCCCCAGGCCCTAGTGACTCACATATCGGAAAGGCAGCAGCAAGGCTGTGACAGCCGCCAGGTCAGCCAGAGTGGGGGTCTCCCCGGCCAGGTAAGTGTGCAGCCGAAGCCACTCTTCCAAGGGGCTCAGGGCCCGTCCCAGGGCCCCCAGTGCAGCCTAGCAGGAAGGGGAAGGGGTATGAGACAAGGCTTGGCCTCCTTCCATTCCCACGGATCATGACCTCTGAGGCCAGTTTCACCTTCACTGAAATGGCCATAAATAAAAATACTTCCCATTCATTCAGTAAATTCCTACTCAACACTTACTGTGTGTCAGATGCAATATATTAAGTACAGGAAGTTAGAGTAAAGATTACATGAGGCAACACAATAATTGTTTCAACAAATATTTAATAGGCACCTACTACATGCCAGGTACTTCTCTAAGGAATGAGAAGAGAACTTGAACAGATGGAACACCTGACCTGGTGGTTTATATTCTAATGAGGGAGACAATAAATGAGCAAGTATATAACACATTACCCTATTTTTCTCCTTAAGTGCTATGAAGAAAAATAAATCAGGCTGAGGGGGACAGGGAATTCTAAAATGGGGACCTCTATTTTAGATAGGGTAATCAGGATATGAGGGAGGAAGCCAAGGTCTGAGTCATATTCATTACAATCATTCATTCATTCATTCATTCGTTCATTCATTGGAGAAATACTAAAAGTATCTGCCATGTGCTCAATATTCTGCTAAGAGGCAGTGTAATAAGGCCCTTACGGCACAGCCCCACTCTGGAAGGCCTTAGTTACAATCTGGTGTGGCGATTTCTCCTTTCCCTTACTTCCCCTCCTCCTCGTTTCATTTCTTCCTCATCTCCTCCCAGCATCATCATCTCTCCCGGCCCCACCTGCTTCTCCTCTCTCCTTCATCCAGTCTTTCCCTACAGCTCACAGGAACCTCTACCATCAGTTTCAGACTCATCAAACTTTTACGCAAGACGTTAAAGTGACTGGCACTAGACTGTGTGCTCTGCACACATCTGTTCATCTTCTCATGCCCTTAACACGTTCCTCAACATGAAAACTAAACTTTTCATAGACATTAGAGAGACCAAGGCTCAGAGATGTTGCCACGCCAGGTGGCAATCTGAAATCTGACCAGTCTTTTTCCACATCTGACATGCTATCTTCCTGTCCCATTATCCATTCCAATTCTTGCTTCCAAAATTCTTCTGAATTTCCCCTCCCCCTCTTCTCCCCACTCACCTGGGGGTCCTGGACTGAGCTGCGGAGTCCCAAGGCAGGCAGCGTTGCCCCACAGGCAGCTGGTATTAACTCCGTGTCGGCGTAACTGACCCACTGTTGGACGACAACGGCTGCCCGGCTGCCCCCAGGGCCCCCCAGGCCTGCTGGCCACAGCAGCTGGGCCACAGCCGTGGCCCCCCACACCCAGAGACCACCGGGCCCCTGCTCCAGGGCGGGCAGCCGTGGTGGGGGAAAGGGAGTCCTGCTCGTCGGAGGCGGCTGGAGACAGATGCGGGGGTGAGCCCCTCCCCACCCGGGACCCTCCCCAGCCTCCCCGTAGCGCGCAGCTATGAGAGCTCGGAGGCTGGGGAAGGCGTCGGGGTGAGGCGAGACATAGAGGATGGACATGGTTATGCAGGGGTCGAACCAGATGTAAAAGACCTAAGGAAAAAGAGAGACGGGAAAGACTGAAGAACCAGAGGAGTCTTCTTGGAGGAGAGAGAGGACCCTCATGGGGCTCCTCTACCGCAGGCGCACGAGGCCCCCAGGAATGGAGGTCTGATCCGGTCTCCAGAGCCGAGGGTCCGGCTCTCGGAGTGGCAGTGACAGTGGGGTACTCGGGGATTGTGGAAAGCTCCGAGGAGGCCCTCAGCGTCCGGTAGAACGCAGGTTCGGCAGGTACGTACTGGAGGGACGAGATCAGACGGAGCCGGACAGCCACCTCACATCCGGGAGCCAGCCGAAGCTGGACCGGCCTAGCGGCCGGGGCCGAGGTGGCGGGCGGCCGGGACGGTGAGCGGTTCTCCCGGCGACTCTGGCGTCCTGCGACCGCGGCCCGGGCCGTCGGCGCCCACGTGTTGCCCCCTTTGTGACAGCGAGCGTTTCCGGGCCCGCGGGTCCTGGCGCGGGCGGCCGTGTCCCGCCTGCAGGTGCAGCCGCCACCCTGCACGACACTGGCCGGGGGTGTGCGCCGCCTTCCGCGAGCTGCGCTCAGGGCAAGGGCGCGGGGCGCGGGCACAGAACGCGGGGACGCCCCCGGCCCGCGCTCCCGTCAGGCGCCGCCGCGGGCAGCCCGCACGGGGCCTCGTGAGGGACAGCAGCCCCCAGCGGGTAGCGGTGGAAACGGCCCGGAGAGAGTGCTGCGGCGCGCGAAGGACCATCTTGGCACGGCCCGGGGCGGCCAGCTCCAACCTCATTTCCTCCTATTGAGAAGAGGGAGTCACGCCGATGGCCTCTACGGCCCCTTAATGCAGACCTCTCATCTGTAGCGGGAATGAGCGAATGAAGACTTAATTCCCACTCAACTCTCCACAATAAAAATGTCACTTGTTTGTAATTATCTGCTGTATTCAGGGTGTACTGATTTGGCTGGGTTGCAGAAGAAATCCAGCATCACATGCATTCTGGTGTCTCATTTAACACTCACATTACGAAAGGATAGCAAGCACTCCTGTAGGTCTAGTATGAGCAAAAAGCCATGTAGGTAGGAGCATGTTCGGGAGACATGGTGTAGCCAACTTGAGGTATTATACAGTTTATACCAAGGAGAGTGGCACATAATGCTGGGGAGTTGGGTTGGATTCCTGGCTGGGGTAACGAAGAGTAGCAGGGCTTGAGTTCAACATCCTTTTCCCACCCTCCAACCTCCTTCCCAAAACACACACACAACCTGAATTCAAATTTGCATCATAAACTTTATTCCCGATGCGGGACAGATTCCTTCCACCCCCAAAATGAATCACATGCTGCCCTGGAGAGATCTAGGAGATTCTCCCACCATCTCCAGGGAAGGAGTAAGAAAGGCAGGTACTGATGACAAGGAAGGCTTTGCAGTTCCCCAGACTACTTATCCACTCCTTCTCAACGGAGGGTAGCTGCTCCCCACTATCAGTTCTCTCATCCCCTTATTCTTTAAAAAAAAAAAAAAAGTGCCTTCACTATTAAAAAAACCCACAACACCTAAAGTATGGGGGGAGGGGTCCTGGGCTGGGACATGAGGTCAAGGCTCGCCAAGGGAAGAGGGAAGGGGAGCAGAGGAGCCATCACTGTTTCTGCTGCAAGGCCTCCTTCCTTGCTGCGTCCTGTAGCAACTGCGTGTCCACCTCATCTGCTGGCAACTGCACATAGCGGACCACCGAGCCCCGGATGAAGCAGTTCTTCACTGATAACTAGACAAAGTTAGGCAAATGTGAAAACACCCTTAAAAATGTTCTTTCCCTACCCAGGGGCCTCCTGCTTTTAGAGGTGTTTCCTCTTTTCCACCATGCCCAAACTCACCATGTGAGGGTATTTCTCAGGGTCTGTGACACTAATGTCAGTTAATTTGATGTTGAGATACTAAAAAAAGATGAACACCATCATTAGTCCTAGAGATAAGATCCAAGTACCCAGCCCTTAAGCTCTACCCCCTCCTTCCCCAAGGCTGCATTCTGGTGTCTTGCTCTGTCTCACCTGATCCACAGAATGGAGGGTTCCACAGATGCTGTCAGGGGCAGAGGGAAGGAAGAACCAAGTTAGTTTACACCAAAGTCAACACAGAGGTGACTTCAGAACTAAGAACATGCTTGGGGGAAGTCAAAGACTTGAGGAAGCCAGAATAGGTGGAACCAAAAGGGGGCATTCCTAAACTCTAGAGTAGGAAAGACAGTGCTTCAAGAGCGCTGTTATTTCAGACTGCACATCTCCTCTTTGTAAACCAGAGGTGTCCAAACTTTTTTCAACGGTTTTCACCAAGGGCCGTATGCGGTAAAATACACAAACAGCCGGGCCACTCACTCGAGGTGAAGTACGGATTGCCTCACCTGGTTTATTTAAGTAAACTAAATACAGTTTTGGAATTTGCTGCGGGCCAATAAACAATGGATTAACAATAAACAACAAACAATAAACAATGGCCAATAAACACAAACAGGGCCACAGTTTGGACACCCTGCTCTAAACCAACCCACCCTTAATAGCTACCATTAAAAAACTGTTATGGGCAGCCGGGTGGCTCAGTTGGTTAGAGCCCGAGCTCTCAAAAACAAGGTTGCCGGTTCCCGGCATTGGATGGTGGGCTGCGCTCCCTGAAACTAAAGATTGAAAATGGCAACTGGACTTGCAGCTGAGCTGTGCCCTCCACAACTAGATTGAAGGACAACGACTTGGAACCGATGGGCCCTGGAGAAACACACTGTTCCCCAATATTCCCCAATAAAAAAATTTTAAAAAAACCCAAAAAACTGTTATGCACTAGACTTGTATTTCTCCTATAATCTGCACAGACATTTGTAATTTTTATAGCCACTTTATACTCTTGTAGCTACTTTACAAAGTAGCTATTACCATCCAGGGGCTCAGAGAGGTTGTGTTACCTGCCCAAGCTTAAAACAAATACACAGGGACTCAGTGCACATCTGTCTGACCCCCAGAACCAGTGGCTCTTTTCAAACATTTATTGCTTTGGAACCAGAGCCCCATCTGTAAAATAAAGTAGCTAGCATTGTTCTTGATGATGAAGGCAGAAGGGACATTGTATCCCTTCCCGGATCCTTGAGATACTGAAATGTTGAGGAATGTTATCAAAACACCAGTGCTCCAAGCCCTGCTACCTCTCTCCCCCAACTCTTTAATTTCTGTCAGTGGCTTCACCACTGTCTCACAACCTGAAATTCCATGCGTATTCTCTACCCTCCATGCCACATGAATCCCGTTTGCTGTCGTCTTTCTAATATTTCTATAATTGTCTTTCCAGTTTTAACTTCTACAAACCAAGGTCTTATTACTTTACATCTCAATCCAGGCCACCCTCCAACCTGGTCACCCTCATCCTAACCGTCCTGCACGTCTTCACCAGATTCGAAGTTCCTTAGAACCATGATTCTCAAACACTGATGTGTGTTCAAAGGTTTCAGGAGTCCATGGCAAGAGGACATATCAATACATGCTAGTAGAGTGTGTGTGGAGTGTATATTCAGTGTGCTAAAGGTTGTCAGTTTTTTTCCTAAAAATAACTGTTCTTTAATTGGTCTTATTGTTTTCTTTTGGTATTAAAAATTTTTAATGAAATTATTATAATAAATGGCAGTTTTTTGTAAATGTCTTATCTTGCCAAAAATAAAGTTGGCAATTCTCTATTGGACCCTAATTTTCCTAAAATTCTAAGTCTTTGAAATCCAGTGTCTAAGACCTACTGCCTCAGTAGTAGTTTCACCATATCCCTGGCTGCTGAAAAGCCTTCGACAGCACCTTACTACCATCTGCAGCAGTAAAATAACTTTCAGGAATTGCATAAGGTGGCATTATCTCATTCATGAGATATTTGGCACAAAAATGGTCTGACACAAGCCTGAAAGAGCTCTTCTCCCACCCAATGGACTCCCTTCAAATCTTACAGTCCTTGCTTTAGGACCTGAAGCTAAAACGTAACAGTTGTTTTTGCAATGTGGAAGGCCCAGGAAGGAGGAAAGAAGAAAATAAAAAACATGTTATCTCAGAGAATTGCATAGGGTTGGTTTTGGCTTCCATACTTATCTCTCTATATGGCCTGAATCTATATGTCATCAATACCATATGCGTTGCCAGTGTCATAAATGGAAATCTCTGATCTAAAGGGCAAGTCCCTCTCTTCACCATTCTCTGCCATGTCAAAGTTTCTTCCAGTAAGAAGTTATTGCACATAGAAATGTGGAAAACACTGTTGATTCAAACTTTCCAAAGGGCAATCAGGTAATAGGTATCAGTATTTTAAATGTACATCTCATTTGAAGGATTTTTTCCTAAAGAATTGGAAACAGCCTAAGTGTCTAATAGCAAGGCCTTGGTTAAATTAGTTCCAGCCAGCTAATAAAGATGCTATTCAGACATAAGAATATTAAAGATAAACTTTATTGACGTGGAAAATATCTACAACATCTGTTAAGTGAAAAGAAAGTTTCACAACTGCATAGAGAATATAATCTTGTTTTTAACTTAAAAAAAAAAAAAGCCAGACAGAAATGGATTTCAGTTCTGGCTGTGCCACTGACTAGTCGTACAGACTTGAGCAAGTTTCTTAACCTATATAAGCTTGTTTCCTCACATGTAAAACAGCAACAATAGTACATGTCATATCAGGGTGTTATGAGAATTAAATGAGTTAATACATGTATTCAGAATAGCGCTTAATCAGTAGAGGATTCTCAAACGTTAGTTACTTTTCTTCCTTGCAGCACACATTTATTAAGCTCCTACTACCAGGAGGTTAATACCAGGCCTCTGTTAGACATCAGGTACACAATGATGAGCTTAAACATGGTCCTGGCCTTGTAGGGAGGACAGGCCACAAACAGTAAACGTATTTCTCTGAAATCACATTTTGAGAAGCACCTACTAGGGAGAAAATAAGACTCTATGACAGAGGGGTCTATTGGCTAGAAGGACCATGAAAAGTCACTCCAAAGATACAGCATTTTAATCCAAGTCCTGAAAGATGGTTAGGAGTAGGGGATGTAAAAGCGGTATAGACAGAAGGGATCGCAATGGTCTTCTGTTTTATCTTTTACATTTTCTTTAACAAAAAGAAGATTATGCCACATATACTATTCTGCAACAGCTTTCCATATCAATACATCTCATTCCTGTATGACAGCTGTATACAGGTCATACAGCTGTGGAAGTACCACAATTTCATTAACTCTCTCCCTATTGATAGCTATTTGTTTTTTAATTTTTGGCTACTGCAAATAAAACTACAAACATCTGTAGATACATCTCTATTTGTGGAACTGATTCTTACACTTCTAGAGGCTGGGTCAAAGGAGTATGTAATTTAATCAGAAAAAACAAAAGTACATTTTGTAAAAAATGTTATTGATGCCTAGGCCCTCTGACGTCTCTGTACTTACTCTTCATATATATATATATATTTCTTTGTATTGCTTTCCAATACAAAATACAACTCCCCAGCTAACCTGTCAGCTTAAGGCAGAAGTCATTTATTTCTTCTGTATCTCCCCTACCTTGCTCAGCTCTCAAATAATACTTGTCAAATTAAAGTGGTTCCACCCCCTCTTCACACATGTTGGAAGAAGTACCTACCTCAGGTCATTCTTGAGTTCCACGACCACATCCTTGCCCACAAGGGACTTGAAAAAGGAATAGAAGAGCTATTGGGCGAGAGAGGGGAAAACCATCATATGGGAAGGGACATAATAGGAAGGAGTGTCTTTCTGGCACTATTACCAAATACATATACTGGGATTCCTGCCACATCTCTGGCAGTTCTCAAAACTTCACACAGAAAAATTCTTGGTGACAGGGATGACCGGCTGGAGCCCAAATGATTCTGCATACTTCACTGAGCCCCTGACATAAAGTCATGATAAGGCTCTGCCCTGCACCCCTTAGGCTCTCTGCTCATCTCTCAACCTGTTACCAGGAATGACACTGTACCTCGGCTCTGTCTTTTTGAAAGAATTCAGTCAAGAAGCACAGTTTGTGCAGCACAGCACAGCAAGAAGTTTATTAGTAAAACCGAGTACACTCCGAGACCTGGAGCAGGCAGACCCCAGAGGGGGAAGCAGTCTCTCCTTACAATGTGTGAGGGTTTTTATCTCTATGGGTAGAATCGTCTCTCCCTCCCTCTCTGTTATCTTTCTCTGCTAAGGTGTCCCGTCCTCCCCTCTGGTTCTCAAGGTTGTAACCTATTAATTTCCCATGATTTATTTATCTTATTAAAAATGGTCGTGAAGCAGGATGTACATTCTGACAAGTGGGATGATTTCTCTTTCTCTCCAGCATTTTTCCTTCTTCTACCGACATATCGTGCTCTCAATATCCTGCTGAGTACGCAAGGTGTTTGTGCCCCAAGTGAGAGCAGCTGCAAGGCGCCTCCTAACCGGGGCAGTTCCCTTTTTCTCCTGCTCATTTCGACCTTTCTTCCTACCCTATCAAACGCACCACCTTTCCTGGGGTCCTTGCCCACTTCTCCTAGGGAACTGTAGAATGTACATTCCCCTTCTCCCCCACGTCCCGCGCCAAACTCCCGAAGCCCGAAGCCTAGTCTCCATCAGGGAAATGCTCCTTGAGGAGCATTTTCCCCTCTCCCGCTGTCCCTGCCGACTCTCCCTCGGTTTTTTTCCCCCTTATAAGAGAAAAAGAAAAAACCCATGTGTTCCCAGGTGTCTCCTCAGAGAACTTGAGGCGCAGGAACTAAGGATGAAGGGAAGCCCGAGACCCAACTCCAGCGAAGAGGGACAAAGCCGGGACCCCCATCCCCACCGTCCAACCCGCCCGTGCTCCCCGCGGGCGCCCTCTTGTGACGTCACGGTACTTACCATGGTGCCGGTGCAGCGGGCTGTGGTCAGGGCCGAGAAGGCGAGGGCCTGGCGCCGCGGAGCGTGAGCCCGCGCGGGGGACGGGGCGGGGCGGGAAGCACGGCCGCAAGCTCAGAGTATCGAAGGACAGCGCAGCGCGGGCCCCGGGCTCGGGAGAGCGCGCGTGGTAGAGAGGCGCGCACGCCGGTGTCGGGGAAGGGGCGGGGCTTCCTGCCTCCCGACTTCCTCCCGGCGCTGCCGGCTCCACGCGCAGGCGCGGCCCCAGTTGCTGCCTGAGGGTGGGAGAGGCTCCTCACCTTTCGGAGGTTTTTGTTCTTTTCTATGACAGTGCAGTCCACAGCATGATTTGCTCACAACCTACAGACACTTGCTATTGAAAACTGTTGGGGAGTTTGTGAAACCTCATTATGATTTCTACACTTTTCTATATATGTTACACTTCCTTAAAAAATAAAAAACAAAAAAAGAAAAACGTTGAGTCCCGGAGATCAGGAGCCTGAGCACAAATCTTGATTTTATCAAAGGTTCCCTCCCAATAAATATATTTCTCCCAAGGACCCAACCTCAGTCCACATTTCTTACACACTTTTGCCTAGGGCTGTCCTGTGAAGGACTGAGTAAAACCAAACAGAGACTGGCTCAAGGATAGAAATAGCCATTCTACCGTGTTTCCCCGAAAATAAGACCTAGCCAGACCATCAGCTCTAATGCATTTTTATTTGACTTATAATAAAATAAGACTGGGTCTTATATTAACTTTTGCTCCAAAAGACGCATTAGAGCTGATGGTCTGGGTCTGGCTAGATCTTATTTTCAGGGAAACACGATAATATTTCACATCCAAATATGGCCCCTCAAATACAAAGGGTCAACAAATGCAGTTACACATACTTCTATTCTCATGTCCCCAAGATTTTTATAAATATACTATAATACAATTGGTGAAAACAGTTTTTCAAGAAATAAGACAGTACTAAATCGTCCATTTCTCATCTTGCACAAAACTACCCATTTGTCAGGAGTTTGTTGTAGAAATGTTTTCTGCATGTCAAGGATGTAATAGTGGACCCTGTGAGTGCACAGACGCTGGATCTCCTAGACCTCACCTATAGGCGACATCAGGACATCAAGCAGAAGTTTGTACCCCCAGCACTTAAGCACCTAAACTGGTCTATCACTGAATATAAGCAGTAATTATACGAGGCAACTGCTCTAGCTGGAGCTAAAAGTGCCTGATGATCCAAAGTTATTTTCCTGCTTGAAAAAATTAATTCATGAAAATTTAAATACTTTGCCCTTACCAGCTTAATCATTCATAATTAGCCCACAACTTTGCCCTTACCAGCTAAATCATTCACAATTGGCTCACAATGAAACTATACAATCTCTCTCCATGAACTTTCCTTTTCCTTACTTTTCAAGATACACTCCCAGTTTAAAAATGCAAGAAGTAATTTGCTTTAGGAACAAATTTACTGAGTGGCAACCATCCACACAGAAGAAGTTGGGGAGGCCAGAAATAAATTACATTCAAATTCGTCATATGGTTCAAAGAGGTGCCTAGATTTCCTAAGAGTTTCATTCCAGAGTCAAAAACAGGACATTGAAGTATGAAAAGATGACACACGAGACTCCTCCACCAGAATCCCAAAATGATGTTAATTTAGGTTCAGGTCCAGTCAATTCAAAAATCATAATGTATGAAGATGATGGGAACAAATTTCATCTTCCAAGCACCCTAGAACCCTCCAGCTCCAGATAAGATTAATCTACTTCTTCAATGGTGGGGCCTGTGGCAGCCTGTCCAGGCGTATACCCTGTTCCACAGGCAGGCCCAGAGTATCCTTCCTGGTAAAGTTTTGTGATGACTGGGTTACACACTTGCTCCAATTCCTTTCTCTTATGATCAAACTCATCTTTCTCAGCCAGTTGATTGGTCTCCAGCCATGAAAGGACCTCACTGCATTTATCTAGTATTTTCTTTTTATCAGTCTCACTAATCTTACCCTTTAAACCTTCATCACTCACAGCACTCTTCATGTTAAAAGCATAGGATTCTAAGGCATTTTTTGCAGCAATTTTCTCTCTCTGAACTTCGTCTTCAGCTTTATAGTTCTCAGCATCCAGAACCATGCGCTCGATCTCCTCCTTGCTCAGGCGGCCCTTGTCGTTGGTGATGGTGATCTTGTTGGCCTTCCCTGTGCTCTTGTCCATGGCCGTGACGTTCAGGATGCCATTGGCGTCGATGTCAAAGGTCACCTCGATCTGGGGCACGCCCCTGGGGGCCGGGGGGATGCCACTCAGGTCGAAGCGCCCCAGCAGGTTGTTGTCCTTGGTCATGGCCCGCTCGCCCTCGTACACCTGGATCAGCACCCCGGGCTGGTTGTCCGAGTAGGTGGTGAAGATCTGCGTCTGCTTGGTGGGGATGGTGGAGTTGCGCTTGATCAGGGCGGTCATCACGCCGCCGGCCGTCTCCAGCCCCAGCGACAGGGGAGCCACGTCCAGCAGCAGCAGGTCCTGTACCTTTTCAGACTTGTCCCCCATCAAAATGGCTGCCTGTACTGCAGCCCCATAGGCCACTGCCTCATCAGGGTTGATGCTCTTGTTAAGTTCTCGGCCATTAAAGTAGTCCTGCAGCAACCTCTGAACCTTAGGTATACGGGTGGAGCCCCCTACTAAAACCATGTCATGGATTTTAGCCTTATCCATCTTGGTATCCCGAAGAGCCTTCTCGACAGGCTCCAGAGTGCCCCGAAACAGGTCTGCACACAACTCTTCAAACCGGGCTCTGGTAATAGATGTGTAGAAGTCAATTCCTTCATAAAGTGAATCAATTTCCAGGTTGGCCTGGGTGCTGGACGACAGGGTCCTCTTGGCCCTCTCGCAGGCGGTGCGCAGCCGCCTCACGGCTCGCTTGTTCTCACTGATGTCCTTCTTGTGCTTCCTCTTGAACTCCTCCACAAAGTGGCTCACCAGCCTGTTGTCAAAGTCCTCCCCTCCCAGGTGGGTGTCCCCGGCGGTGGCCTTCACCTCAAAAATCCCATCATCTATGGTCAGGATGGAAACATCAAATGTGCCTCCACCCAGATCAAAGATCAGGACATGTCGCTCTCCCTGACCTGCTTTATCTAAACCATAGGCAATGGCAGCAGCTGTGGGTTCGTTGATAATTCTTAGCACATTAAGACCCGCAATTACACCTGCATCCTTGGTGGCCTGGCGTTGCGAGTCATTGAAATAGGCTGGCACAGTGATCACAGCATTGGTGACAGGGTGGCCCAAAAAAGCCTCAGCAGTCTCCTTCATCTTAGTCAGTACCATAGAAGAGATTTCCTCAGGGTAGAAAGCTTTTTTCTCTCCTTTGTAGGACACCAATACCTTCGGCTTGCCTCCTTCGTTGACTACTTGAAAAGGCCAAAGTTTCATATCTGATTGCACTATAGGATCATTAAATTTTCTGCCAATCAGGCGTTTGGCATCAAAGACAGTGTTCTGGGGATTCATGGCTACCTGGTTCTTGGCCGCATCCCCGATGAGCCGCTCGGTGTCGGTGAAGGCCACGTAGCTGGGGGTGGTGCGGTTGCCCTGGTCGTTGGCGATGATCTCCACCTTGCCGTGCTGGAACACCCCCACGCACGAGTAGGTGGTGCCCAGGTCGATGCCAATGGCTATTCCCTTGGCAGCAGCCATGTTTTTCCGAGGCCTATTGAGAAAAAAATGAGATAAAGTCTTGGCAGAGTAATTTTTATTTTATTATTATTTAAAACTTTAAAAAATTTATTTTAAGGGTGTTTTTCCAGGACCCATCAGCTTCAAGTCAAGTAGTTGTTTCAATCTAGTTGTGGAGGGCGCAGCTCACACTGACCCATGCGGGGATCGAACCAGCAACCCTGGTGTTATAAACATCGCACTCAAACCAACTGAGCTAACCGCTGCCCCTATTTTATGAATTTTAATTGTGGTAAAACACGAATAACATGAAATTTACCATTTTTAAGTGCACAGTTCACTAGTAAGTCCATTTACATTGTTGTCCAACCAATCTCCAGAACTCTTTATCTTGCAAAACTGAAATTCTATGCCCATTAAACAACTCTCCATTCCCCCCTCTCCCCAGCCCCTGGAAACCACCACGCTACTGTCTATGATTTCAACTACCCTGGGTAGCTCATATTAGTGGAATTACACACTGTTTTTCTTTTTGTGACTGGATTATTTCACTTAGCATAATATCAAAGCTCATCTATATTATAGTATGTGTCTAATTTTCCTTCCCTTTTAAGACTGAATAATATTCCAATGTGTATCCACATTTTATTCACTCATCCCCTCCATGGACACTTGGTCTGCTTGTACCTCATGGCTATTGTCAACTATGCTGCCATTGTTGACTTGGTGTACAAGTATCCTTGTGGTGTACAAGTATCTCTTCCTAGTAATGCTTCCATGGTTTTTCCACAGGTAGACAAAAGTATTCTTAACCACCTGGAAGTGGGAAGGCAGTGGATGTAACTATTTTCAGTTCTCACAGGTCCTGACTCAAATGTCCTGTCCAATGTCTGTGATACTTTTTATTGTGAGATTGTACCTGTCTCTTGTTGAACTAAGATTATTTTACCTTCTGGTCTCTGCACGAGCCAATCTCCACACTTCGATTTAGCTGCCTTCTGGGGCTTCTTTACCTTCTATCAAGAATTTGTGAAAGTAAATTTTGGCTGCCAGAAATCCACTCAAGCCCTC
Source organism: Rhinolophus ferrumequinum (assembly GCF_004115265.2). Classification (NCBI taxonomy): domain Eukaryota; kingdom Metazoa; phylum Chordata; class Mammalia; order Chiroptera; family Rhinolophidae; genus Rhinolophus; species Rhinolophus ferrumequinum. Next base: position 2,271,877 of record NC_046286.1, read on the forward strand.
ACAAGTTTTCTCAGGTGAGGTGGTAGGCTCCAGGCAGTCTCTTTGTCTAACCTACCCAATAAAATCCTGTTATGTGGAGACAGTAAGAGATGGGCTCCCCCACCTCTTTCCAATCCCATCCACCCTGAGGTCCTCAAAGAATCCCCCTTCACTGATTAGCCAACACCCCATACCTCAAACTTGAACTAGAGACCCTTGCAGCACTTTCTCAAACTAGGACCTGCCAGTCTTGCCTATTCCCACACCACTGCAATCAACCCTCCAGTTTCACCTATTTTCCCGCCGCCTTCGTTCCAGTTTGGTAACGTTGTCGGTGGGGATCCCTCAACATCCACACAGCGCAGCCGGTATCCCCCCCACCCCCCACCCGCCCGTCCTACAACTTTGAGCCGGCCCCTGTACTTGCATCCAGATTCCACACTAGCCGTGAGGTCAGAGGCGGCATTTCCATTGTAACGCGACTAAGGGAACCGGCGTCACCACCGTCGCCCCCGCCCCCTTCCTAGCTTCACCAGGAGACCGCCCGCGTACCCGTGGACCAAAGGCTCCTCCCACCCCCACATCCACCCGCCCCTCCCCCGCGCAACAAGTTCCAGAAAAACCCCGTGAGTACTGGGAGGGGCGGCATCAAGGACGCTGATTGGCCCGAGGCGGCCTGGGGGCAGGACGCAAGGAGAACCCCCTGGAAGGTTCCCGGCCAGGCGTCCCCGCCGAGCTCGGTGATTGGGTGGAGCGCGGAGAGGCGGGGTCGAGGAGGAATTACAAGTGCGGAGCCGCGGGCCGCGGAGGAGCAGCGAGCCTGCGGAGAGGAGGTGGTTCTCGCCGCGTTGTCCGGTGTGCCTGAGCGCGGCTCCCACAGACCCAGTGCCTCCGCGGACGGGCCCCTGCGTTACGGGCGTTCGGTTTCCGGCCTCGGAGAGGACCGAGCTTCTGGTCGCGGACCCCGGCCGCCGCTGACCAGGCCCGAACCTCAGCGCGGCGCGAGAGAGCAGGACGCCGGCATGGCGAAAAGCACGGCCATCGGCATCGACCTGGGCACCACCTATTCGTGCGTGGGGGTGTTCCAGCACGGCAAGGTGGAGATCATCGCCAACGACCAGGGCAACCGCACCACCCCCAGCTACGTGGCCTTCACCGACACCGAGCGGCTCATCGGGGATGCGGCCAAGAACCAGGTGGCGCTGAACCCGCAGAACACCGTGTTCGACGCCAAGCGGCTGATCGGCCGCAAGTTCGGCGACCCGGTGGTGCAGTCGGACATGAAGCACTGGCCTTTCCAGGTGATCAGCGACGGCGACAAGCCCAAGGTGCAGGTGAGCTACAAGGGGGAGACCAAGGCGTTCTACCCCGAGGAGATCTCGTCCATGGTGCTGACCAAGATGAAGGAGATCGCCGAGGCGTACCTGGGCTACCCGGTGACCAACGCGGTGGTCACCGTGCCGGCCTACTTCAACGACTCGCAGCGCCAGGCCACCAAGGATGCGGGGGTGATCGCGGGGCTGAACGTGCTGAGGATCATCAACGAGCCCACGGCGGCCGCCATCGCCTACGGCCTGGACCGGACGGGCAAGGGGGAGCGCAACGTGCTCATCTTCGACCTGGGCGGGGGCACCTTCGACGTGTCCATCCTGACGATCGACGACGGCATCTTCGAGGTGAAGGCCACCGCCGGGGACACCCACCTGGGAGGGGAGGACTTTGACAACAGGCTGGTGAGCCACTTCGTGGAGGAGTTCAAGAGGAAGCACAAGAAGGACATCAGCCAGAACAAGCGAGCCGTGAGGCGGCTGCGCACCGCCTGCGAGAGGGCCAAGAGGACCCTGTCGTCCAGCACGCAGGCCAGCCTGGAGATCGACTCCCTGTTCGAGGGCGTCGACTTCTACACGTCCATCACCAGGGCCCGGTTCGAGGAGCTGTGCTCGGACCTGTTCCGTGGCACCCTGGAGCCGGTGGAGAAGGCCCTGCGTGACGCCAAGCTGGACAAGGCCCAGATCCACGACCTGGTCCTGGTGGGGGGCTCCACCCGCATTCCCAAGGTGCAGAAGCTGCTGCAGGACTTCTTCAACGGGCGCGACCTCAACAAGAGCATCAACCCGGACGAAGCGGTAGCCTACGGGGCGGCGGTGCAGGCAGCCATCCTGATGGGGGACAAGTCTGAGAACGTGCAGGACCTGCTGCTGCTGGACGTGGCTCCCCTGTCGCTGGGGCTGGAGACGGCCGGCGGCGTGATGACCGCCCTGATCAAGCGCAACTCCACCATCCCCACCAAGCAGACGCAGATCTTCACCACCTACTCGGACAACCAGCCCGGGGTGCTGATCCAGGTGTACGAGGGCGAGCGGGCCATGACCAAGGACAACAACCTGCTGGGGCGCTTCGACCTGAGTGGCATCCCCCCGGCCCCCAGGGGCGTGCCCCAGATCGAGGTGACCTTTGACATCGACGCCAATGGCATCCTGAACGTCACGGCCATGGACAAGAGCACGGGCAAGGCCAACAAGATCACCATCACCAACGACAAGGGCCGCCTGAGCAAGGAGGAGATCGAGCGCATGGTGCAGGACGCCGAGAAGTACAAAGCCGAGGACGAGGTCCAGCGCGAGAGGGTGTCTGCCAAGAACGCCTTGGAGTCGTACGCCTTCAACATGAGGAGCGCTGTGGAGGACGAGGGGCTCAAGGGCAAGATCAGCGAGGCGGACAAGAAGAAGGTGCTGGACAAGTGCCAGGAGGTGATTTCCTGGCTGGACGCCAACACCCTAGCGGAGAAGGAGGAGTTTGAGCACAAGCGGAAGGAGCTGGAGCAGGTGTGTAACCCCATCATCAGCGGACTGTACCAGGGGGCGGGAGGCCCCGGGGCCGGTGGCTTTGGGGCCCAGGCCCCCAAGGGGGGCTCTGGGTCAGGCCCCACCATTGAGGAGGTCGATTAGGAGGCCTTTCCCAGATGGCTCACGTTTGTTGTGGAGACAGATGAGATTCAACACTGCATTGCGCGATATTTGCCTTCTCATCTGCTCTCAACTTTGCAACTTGTTTGAGAAGTCGACCAGCGTGTGTGTTTTTGAGGTTGTGAACGTGCTTTTTTTTTTCCTTCAGTATGAAGATAGAGATGAGTTTATATTGCCATCTTTAGTCCTTTTTAAAATTTTTTTATTTTTTGTAATACTCAATACCAACTCAGTCCTTTTTTTTTTTTTTTTCACCAACTTTTACTTGAAATGAAACTAAATAAACTCAAAAGAAGTCGAGTGATGTCGTGTCCGTCTCTGTTTCAGTTTGTGTTCCTCATGATGTCTAAGATGGAATGGTAATTTGCTTCTGGGGAAGTAAGGCTATGATCGCATTGTGATCCCTTTCTCTTAGGCAAAGGGTATCCTTAGGGCGTTAAAAAAAAAAAAAATACTGCTTATTTGCAGTGGGTTGGGTTTGTTGGTCCAGAACAAGTAAGGGCCACTGACATGGAGGCCTCAAGGTGGGTGAGGGGGTCAACCCTCCTTGTAAGGGTGGCCTCAGAAGGGACTTGGGGATGGGGGTGTTCCTGGAGAAGCAGGCAAAAGAGAGGCAGTTAGATGGGAAGGTCATGGCTGTTCATCTGTGTAAGTACACCCCATGTACCAAAGCCCTGATATTTCATCGGGATTCAACATGAAAGGGAAGGCGAGGTCTAACTTAGAAGTGAGGAGGTAGATGTGGGGACAAGCACTGGCTTCCCGAGGTTTGCACAAGCGTATTAGCGGCCCTGATCCCTACTTCTATTTTAAATGAGTGTTTGGCTCACGCCCCAGCTTATAGTTCTCATTTATGACAGGATGCTAAGATAGAAATGCCACATTTAGAGCATTCGTGAAGTGCCCGCAGTGAGTGCCTTTGGGAGGTGTCATTGAGAGTTTGGTGCCCCAGCAGAAGGACTCCAATGTTTTAGGGCTCTTATGTGCCAGACACTGTACTGGGGCCTTTTACGTGTTTATTAACCCTCATTCCACCACGCTGAGTTTAGGTAGTGTTTGACCTTCACAGGTGAACAAATGGGGAGCTTAAAAAGTACTGGCTTAAGTAAAATTACTTAAAGGTTGAAAATAAGCTCCAGTTCAGCAAAGATGTTGAACCTGGATTCCATGTCAGGTTTTACAGGTTTTTGCCATGTTGCCCCAAGTCCAGGAGGATTGTTTATGCATGCCTCCTTCTGGATTATGTTTCTACCCTAGGTTTTACAGTCCGTACCACTTTTACCTTTACTCCGTTCAGTCCTAAACAGTTATGTCAGATAAGCAATAGGATTGATGACAAAGGTTTAGTCTTACCTGTTAATTTAAAACAGAGGGAAGGAACCTGCAGCCCTGTACTGGGAAGACCTACTGTAGGCGTCCTTCCCTCGCCCTAGCTGCTAGCATCCTAGAAGTAATCTCCTCCACAGCCTGCTTGTTGGAAAAGGCCTCGCACAATCCCCAAGGCTTGGGGAGCGAGCCCCTCTAAAACTCAGTTGCATCTGGGGGGTTACAAAGATGTTTTACAACTAAGTTGAGGTGATGGTTGCACAACGTTGTGAATTGTACACTTTAAAATGGTTATTTTCTGCCCTGTGAATTTCACTTCAACAACAAAAACAGTAAAAGTCTTCTATCAACATTCTATAAAAGCACTTGGTGAGCTTATGTGTACCTCAAAGCCCACCGACCCTTTCACTAAATACTTGGCTTTGAAGAAAATCCAGTATTCAGGAAATGGCGTATACAGGTAGACCTTGCCATGGGAAAGTTCCCAAATGGAGGTCTAAGAGATGCTTAGGTCTCCAGGGCAGCTTGTAAAAGCACACTTAACCTGCACGGTAGTTGAGCACTGTGGACTCTAGCCACCACATTAAATCAATGTTCCAGGGGATTTGTATTTGCTACAGGACCCTTAGAGATGCAGGAGCATTTGTGACTGCCATGTGCAGATAATAGTGGCTCTTGGGGGTAGGGTAGGAGGTGGCAGGGGATGTGCAGGGTGGGTGGAACAGGGTGGAGATTGGCAAGGACCTCCCAATACCTTTGATGAGAGACAGAGCTTAGGAAAAGCTCCTGAAATAACCTTGGAGGAAATAAAGAGTTCCTATGGCTAGATCGGTCAAGGTTATTGAGTAGGTGTTTTATTAAGAAGTCAACATACAATGTTGTTACCTGCATACCGTCGCACAGAGCACTTTGAAAATAATCACTTTGTAAGCTCAAGGAGATCAGGCTGAGAGAATTGTGGAATTAGCGAAGAAAGTGAAGTGCCATCCCTGGAGGAAGCCATTTTTGGGTAGCAAAAGGAACTACTTTGGGGGAGCGGAGGTGCCCAGAGGAAAAATTAGCTGTAGGTGAGAAAACAATTTTTAAACTGCAGTATCTAACCGGATTCCAATCTCACCTCCTATCTCCCTATGCCAGCCCTCAGAAGGCAGGCTGCTATGGTAAAGCGACTGTTACCGGTATCATAAGCATTTTGAACCCAAGATACTGCTTCATTGGTAACATATATACTTAGTCTTATTCCTGGTGTTTAACAGGGTTCTGTCCTCCAAGTTGCAGAAAAAGATAGCCAGTGTGAGAGACGTGGGTAGGGGCGTGGCTTTTGGTTAAAACGCGAGGCTGGGTTGTTTCGGGTGAAGCAGACATTGGCAAGTTCTAAGGGCGGGGGTGGGGGGGAGCTGGGGAGGGGGACGAACCTTACGGTACGAATAACGGTAACTATCATCATCCTTCACTCTAATCGAGCACCCTAAATCAGTCCTCTGGGGTCACCCCTAAGGTATCCGGTGCAGTTCAGTGGGACACAGCAACCCCAACCAGCCGGTCGCCCTCTCCTAGCACCGCTCCTTAAAAAGACTCGGACAGCGGAGCAAGTTCCTGGCGCGGAGGTGCACCGGCGCCACCCCGCCGGTCCCGGTCGGGACAAGTCAGGAACCAGAGGAGAGGGCACGACCCACGGGGAAGGAGTCGGGCGTCGGCCCACAGGTCGGGAAGACGAGGGAGTCCAGAAGAGCGAATCACTCCCCGGGGTCTTCAACCTGCTTACCCCTCCAAATGTCCCCACGGGAACTAGAGCCGGGCAGTGAGGCGGCGGCGGTGAGAAGCCAGCAGCTTCCCCCCCAGCCGTTGCCCGTTCCCAGCCCGGTGCGCGCTCGCCTGGGGCTGTGGGGACCTTCCCTTCTCGCTTCTGGTCACCCAATTCCTCCGGCTTAGTTGTATGAGTTACAAAACTTTCCAGTGTTTGCGTCTGATAGATTAAGAAAGTCTAAAGGTCTCTCGATCTATTTTTCCTCCATTAACCCCGTTTTGAAAAAAACAACAGCAAAACAGCGGCACCGGGCAGGCACCTGCGCGGCCAGCTCCGCGGTGAGGCCCAGCGCTCGGCCGCCCCGCCCCCGAGTCCGAGTCTCGCCGGCTCAGGCTCCGCCCCCTGCGTGGGGCGGTGCGGGCACTTTCTGGAGTTTTCTGGGCTCCGTGGCGGTGACTGACTCCTGGAATACTCCTGAACGAACGAACTCCTGCCCAAGTGTCCCTACCGCCCAAGCCTGCCCTAGAACACCAAGCTTAGTCACGGCTCTACATTAAATTTCCAGAAGATTCTGTGAACCACGTCCGCCTTGCATAGTAACACCCCTCGCTGCGTTCCCTTCCCCGCCCCTCGTCCCCCAGTCCTTTCCCGTTTCCCACCCAGCAGTCTGGTGTGAAGGGAGTGGGAAGCCAGCCTGGGAGAAGCTGGAAGGTTGCGAGCTTGTGGGGATGTGGTTGTGAGAAGCAGCAGCAGCAGCAGGGGAGCCCCGGGCTGGTCACATACCCCCACGGTGTCCCTAATGCGTGCACAGACGCGATGCTCAGTCTTCACTCCCTTCTGTTGTGGCCACTTTTAGAGGATGAAAGGATGCTGGTGCGAGTAGTGGGAGGAGTCCAAAACGGGCAGTATGAGGACCTGGCAGGCTCCATGTCTGGGCCTCTAATCAGCTAGGTGACCAGACCAAGCCGCGGAAGCTGCCTGAGCCTTTGCGCTCCGCTTTGAAAGTGAAACGGATGGACCCTAACGCCCCCTACCTAGATAGTTTCTACAATACGTGTAAAATGATGCCCTCGTCCTGGTATTCGTCCCCAAACGTTTAAGCACCTCAGTAAGAATGATTGTTTGATAGGTCAGACCTGAGAGTGTGGGACCCGAAGAAAATGGAGAAGGTAGCAACTGTTGAGCACTATTGTCACAGGCACTACGCTAAGCGCATATAATCCTATTAATACTTATGGCTAGAATCCTATGACACTCTTAATTCTATTTTAGAGATATAGAGACTTGAGTAAATTAGTTAACTTCCAAGTATCTCATCGTTAAAGAAAATTAAAAACGACAACAAAAAACCTCAGCATGTGAAGTAGAGTCCAGGTTTTTCCTTTCGCAGGTTTTTTTTTTTTTCCATGCTGCTGGAAATCTGTAGGGTTCCCAAGTCATTGATGCCTTTGCCATTTGGTTGTTAATAATGCCTGGCTCTAGGTTATGTGGAAGAAAAAGGGCCACACGCTAAACCTGACAAACTCAGGGGAGGCCCGCATGGCGGGCCCTACAAACTCAGAGACTGAAATTAACCACATAGAAGGCCTGAACAAAAAATTTTCTAACTAAAAGTGGGTCATAGTCTTTACTCACCACCTTGGATTGTAACTTTCTTGACAAAGGTGAATCTTTACCTTAAGTGAGACTTGTCTATTGTCTTTTTTGCATCTAAGATAACATACCCTTGGAATGTCAAAGTAATCCTCTTTTCCAGACCCTTCAGGGCACAACCCACCACACCAGAGCAGGAGACCACAGAACCCCTCATTGTTATCTTGTTCCCGGAACACCATCTCTACTGCTGTAAAATGCCAACTATTAACTAGCGTGTACCCACCAATGTAAAGAAGTGTCTCTCCATTTTACTTTTCATCCAATCTCAGAGATTTCCTCAATTTGCTTTTTCCCACCACCTTAATCTACCACCAATGGATTTCTTGTAATCCTCCTTAGGACTGCTCCTTTGATTCTAATGTAGAAAACAAATTGCAAAATTGCCATTCTCCACAGCATTTTCTTAATCTGTTGAGATTTTGCCTCCTGGCAATTGTCCTCAGTTCGGCTCAAATAAACTCTAATTATACTTCTGTATAGGTTTGGGTTTTTCTTATGTTGACATTTACTTGGTACAGTTGGCAGGATTCCAAAGAAGCCCACCCAGGACCACCCTGAGGACCTAGATTCTTATTTGGTGCCAGCAGGAGCCCATTGTATCCCACTGGCTCTCTGCTTCACATTGGGTGAACTTCGGTGAGTTTTTCTTGGAATTCTGGACATCCCGGTTTTAAGGTAGGAGGCCTTGACTTTCTTTGAGCTGTTTAAAAAAATCCTTGAGGTGGCATTAAAGGTTCAGCATTGAGATAACCCAGGCTAAGGACAGAGTTGAGATAACTTGGACAGGAGAAAAGAACAATGGTGGCTGGTTTTTTCATTTCTGCTTTTCATCTGCAATTGCTTACTGTGAGTCTGAACAAAACCTTTTGCTGCATAAATTAGAATTTGAACTTGTTCAGCTCCAAAGATAAGGGGCATTTACTCACTCCAGCTCAAATTTTGGGTATTCTTATGTGACTAAGAATCTATGTGGAGGGTGGCCAGATGGCTCAGTTGGTAGGAGCGTGTGCTCTCAACCACAAGGTTGCCGGTTTGACTCCCACAAGGGATGGTGGGCTGCGCCCCCTGCAACTAACAGCAGCGACTGGACCTGGTGCTGAGCTGCGCCCTCCACAACTAAGATTGAAAGGACAACAACTTGACTTGGATGGAGCTGATGAGTCCTGGGAAAAACACACTACTGTTCCCCAATAAAAAGTCCTGGAAATACACACTGTTCCCCCCCCCCAAAAAAAAAAAAGAATCTATGTGGAAGTGTTTGAGGGTATTCCTCAAATGGCCAGTGACCCCACAGGTAATTCCAAAACAACTGTAATTAAATAATGGACTCGTCTGGGGACACGCACATAAAGGCTAGTTAGCTAGCTCTCTGCGTCCTCATGGTTATACTAGACAGCTGGGGAGAGAAACTGAGACGGGGAGAGAAACCAAGACATGTAAGAGAATTGAAGCTCAGGAGGTGACAGCCTTTTGGAGCTCAACCTATGAGCAGCACACTTCACTCCATGATGTAATATCACTAGAAAATCGTTCAGATTCTGCAGATCTCAAAACTAAAATGAATGTGGAAAATGGTGAAAAAATGGTTTTAAAAGAAACTATATGAGACGAAACTAGTCTTGAGACTGAACGTTTGTTATAGGACATTCTAATACAACTTGAGGCTTTTTTCAATACAGACATTGGCAAGATTAAGTCAGCCATTCCTATTAAAATAACTAATGATAATACTTTGCCTCTACCTAATATTTGCCAATGTTCTTTCAGGCCTGATGCACTAGCTGGAATTAGCCCATTATACAAGATTACGTTTTAAAAGGGGGGTTTATAACTCCAAGTGTAAGCCCCTGTAATTCTCCTATCCTTCCAACGAAGAAACCCAATGGGAAAGGATGGAGATTTGCACAGGAACTCAGAGCTATAAATAAAAATAACCTGTGGTTGTAAATCCTAATATTAGCTATTCCTGAATATACTGCCAATATTTTTCAGTGAGAGATTTATGTAGTACCTTTTCCAGCATTCCTGTGGAGGTAAAAATGACAGGAAATACCTCTTTGCTTTTCCACCTGGGAAGATCAGAGTTTACTCGGACAGTGATGTCCCCAGGTGTACCCAGAGAGTCCCAACTACTTCTCTCAGATACTAAAAGCTGATTTGAATGATGTTGAATTTCCTAGAAATTCTACTCTAATCCAATATATAGATGATTTACCCTTATGCGCTAAGATACATTAGATTCCCAAGAGAACACAATTTATCTATTACAATAGCTAGCCATAAAGAACATAGGGTCTCAAAGAACAAGCTTTGATTCTATTTATCCCAAGTAAAATACCTTGGTTATCTAATATCTAAAGATAGGCTAGTAATGAACCCTGAAAGACTTAGAGGAATAATATCCTTTCCTGGTCCAAGAAAAAAAACAGCTTAGAGGGTTCCTGGATCTGACTGCATGCTGTCACAATTAGATTCCAAACTTTTCATTAAGGCCCAGTCTATATATACCTTATTAAAATCAGATCAATCTGATCCAAGTCAGTGGAACTTCGAAGGGAAACCAGCTGAAGAAGTTCTAGACCACGGGGTGTCCAAACTGCGGCCCACGGGCCAACTGCGGCCCGCAATCCATTGTTAATTGGCCCGCAGCAAATTCCAAAAATATATTTAGTTTACTTAAATAAACCAGGTGAGGCAATCCGTACTTCACCTCGAGTGAGTGGCCCGGCTGTTTGTGTATTTTACCGCGTATGGCCCTTGGTGAAAACCGTTGAAAAAAGTTTGGACACCTCTGCTCTAGACAATTCAACTCAGTAGTTAAAGGGCTCTCTCCCTACAATGACAGCCATCTCTGCTACAGTCTTGTTATGCAAACAAACAGCAGAGAAAGTTATAGGCGCTCCTTTATTTATGTTACTCATTCTGTTGAATCTCCACTGAACTCTCATTACATTCAACACTTCTGTCAGTCGACTGGCTTTTTATAAAGTACTTTTGCTTTCTGTGCCTAATATTACTTTAAGTCGATTTAACAGTCTTAACCCAACAACTTTATTACCCTCTTACAGGATGAAGACATCCACAATTGTGTGCTGCTTACTGACCACCTTCTTGATTCTAGGAATGGTTTACAGGAAACCTTATTGATAATGCGGACTCTTATGTGAAAGATAAACAGGGACATTGCCAAGCTGGATATGCAATAACTTCCATGGTGAACATACATTAAAGGTTCTTTTCTCATTTACCTGATTAAGATCTGCCCAACAAGCTGAATCAATTGTTCCGACAGGAGCTTGTCAATGAGCCAACGATCAAATAGCCAGTATTCACACTGATAGTTGCTATAGCTTTGGTGTAGCTCACAACTTCGAAATGTTATAGAGGCAGTGAGGCTTCTTAACTTCCTCAGGGCAGCCCATAAAGGATGGAAAACAGGTTGCAGAATTTAAATTAGATGTCATACAGCAACCGAAACAATTGGCAATTATCAAAATTCCAGGACATTCTAAAGCCACCACCATGGAAGCAAAGGAAAATAATTTACCTAATGCTGCAGCTAGACCAATATCAATAAGCAGCCAAATTATCCAGACCTGCGAATGTTTCTTCTCCCTATTAAATCAATAAAAGATTCTCTTTTACAGTTCCAATGGATAGCTACTGAAGAATAAAAGAGAATATGGTAACAAAAGGGGGAACATTTGACCCAAACAGATATAGCTTAGACCTAATCTTACCTATAAGGGCTCAATTACCTATATTTAACATGTACATGAGCTAACACATTGGGGTCTTAGAAAGATGATTTCATGGAGTAAAGAATATTGTTGGAAAAAAAAAAAGAATATTGTTGGAAACCTTCCCCTACTGTAGCGCATAAAGTGTATAGCAGATGTTCTATTTGTCTAAAATATAACCCTGGAAAAATCACTCCACGGGTCCCAAGGATATTTCCTACTTCCCTTAGGTCCGTTTGAGGTATGGCAGTTGGATTTTTTCGAAATGCACCATCTCAAGGACACAAGTATTTTATATGCATTAATCATGATTTGTATGTTGTGTCACTGGGTTGAGACACTCCCTTGCAGGAGAGCAAGAGCCTTAATGGTAGGTAAGTTATTATTAAATTAAAAAAAAAAACCCATTGGGGAATTCCCTGTGAGTTACACAGTGACCAAAGGACTCATTTCACTGGGACAATAATGCAATCTATTTGTAATATTTGGCCTATTTTATGGCATTTTCATTGTGCTTATCACCCCAGTCCTCTGGATTGGTGGAATGTACAAATTTAAAACTCCACTAGATAAATTTTCAAAGCTTTTAATCTCCCTTGGCCAAAAGGTCTCCTTAGTGTTTCTCAGCCTGAGATATTCCTTTTGGTAAACACAGCCTTTCTCCTAATTAATTATAGTTCACCCTATGCGAAGGGACATATGAACAAACCTTACTAAGACATTCTATATTAGTATCATGGACTTCCCAACCAGCTTCAAGAAATTGATAAATTAGTAACTGTTTCACTTCAGTATGCTCCTGGGAGATGAAGACTTCAAAGTCCATGACTCACAACCAGGAGATTTAGATTTTGTCCATTGGATAAGACGTCAATTAAACACTCTCCAACTTTGTTGGAAGGGACTTATCAGTGGACATCAGAGACTCCTCGAGGATGAGATACCACTGACACTTGGGGTAGACAGCTATCCCAAGACATCAAGGAATGGCTGTATACCTACATAATTGATATTGAACTTAATCATTTGTTTGTCTTTATCTGCCTGCTAATAACATTAGTCATATTGATAATTGTTCTGTAGGCTGTTTTCAAACCCTTACATAGCCCAACTGTTGATAATCGCTGAAGGTATATAAAATAACTTTTATATTGTCAATAATACTATTTTTATGGTTTTGAATTTAGAAGGAATATTATTGTAGAAGGAAGAAAAGAGATGTGTGTGTATTTTTTAGAGAAGTTAAAAGGAAGTATTTTGTCCTAGTAAGTTGATTATTTCTGAATGAGGAAAAGGAGGCAAACTGAGAAGAACAAACTGAAGTTGTAGAAGGCTAGTGGAAAAAAATATTGAGAAAGAAATTTTATATAAATATTAGAACCCAACTATGCTTACCCCTTAACAAAGACCACTAAGTATATTAATTCATATAAAAGCTGATGTGGATGTATTTAAAAACTGGCCCTCTATAATGGCCGCTGCGGCACAGAAATTTATGAAACTTTTAAAAAATTTTTATCGGGGAATATTGGGGAACAGTGTGTTTTCCTAGGACCCATCAAGCTCCATGTCAAGTCATTGTTTTCAAACTAGTTGTGGGGGGCGCAGCTCAGCTACAAGTCAAGCCGTTGTGGAGGGTGCAGCTCACTGGCCCATGTGGGACTCGAACAGGGCGACATTGGTGTTATGAGCACTGCACTCTAACCAACAGAGCCAACCGGCCACCCCTATTTATGAAACTCTTACTGTCCTCGACCTCTAGAAATTTTTAGATGGTAATTGTAATTTATATCATTGTGTTCTTCCTGCCTTGGCCCCTATTAAACCTTAAAGTTACAGTTTCCAGTTATACAACTACCGTGTTTCCCCGAAAATAAGACCTAGCCAGACAGTCACCTCTAATGCGTCTTTTGGAGCAAAAATTAATGTAGGAGACCCGGTCTTATATTACATTATATTATATAAGACCCGGTCTTATTTTACTATAAGACCGGGTCTTATATTAAGTTGTCCTCCAAAAGACGCATTAGAGCTGACTTCTAGTTAGGTCTTATTTTCAGAGAAACACGGTAGCAGAAATCAGATTAATAATGAATGACACTTGAGTGCTTCCAATGAGAAGTAGATAGGCCATATTCAAATAATAATAATAGTAGTAATAATAATAACAACAACACTATCAGTAAACGGGAACCTATCTCATGGTTAGATTGTGAAGAGGTATATCTGTGTGTCTTCAAACTATAACTAAATGTTATTCTAGATGCAAAATACAAAAAAATTAAGAGAGCAAAACTTGGATAATGATAGCTTATAGGTTAGAAATGATCTGTGTGTTTTTACTTAGGGAAAGCCCGTGAGACTTCACTGCCTCCCATTTACTCACCTTTCCTTTTGGAAAAAAACATTGGCCTTGACTGCCGTCCAAGGTTATAGTCTTGCTCCATCCACAGCCCACAGCGGTCCACCATTTCAGACAAATGATGACACTAAGACTCCCCAGGAATGGGCCTTTCTAGCACCGTGGGACCACATAATACAATGAAAAATTTGGTTGTCAACGCATCCTTTGGATTGATTTATGACAAAAAGGGGGATATATGGACCAAAAAGGGGCCATATACTAAACCTGACAAGCTCAGGGAAGGCCTGCATGGCAGGCCCTAAAACTCAGAAAGTACAATTAACCTCATAGGATGGTCTGAACATAAAAATTCCTAATTAAAGTGGGTCATGGTTGGTAGTCACACCCTTGGCCTGTAGCTTCCTTGACAAAGGTCAGTCTTCACCTTAAGTGAGCCTGTCTACTGTCTTTTCTGTTTCTAAGACAACATGCCCTTGGAATGTAAAAGTAATCCCTATTTCTAAACGAGAGCAGGAAACTAAAGAATCCCTCATTATTGTTCTTGTCCCTTAATTTCCATTTTTAAATGCTACCAAAGGCAAACAATTAATTTCGGTATATCCAACAATGTAAAAGAAGTGTCTCTCCATTTTACTTTTTATCCAATCCCAGAGATTCCACCATCCTTCTTGGCTTTCTCCCACCCCATTAATCTACCACCAATGGATTTCACAAAATATTCCTCCTTTGATTCTAATGTATAAAATAAGCTGCAAAACCACGATTTCCCAGAGCATTTTCTCACCCAATGAGATTTTCTATCCTGTCAATTGTTTGAGAAATTTGGCTCAAATAAACTCTTCAAAGCTTTCTCTTAGGCTGGATGATTTCTCCTCCACACAAAAGGCATCATTTTCCACGTATCCTAGTAACTATCTTAAGGTGTCTAGTTGTAAAACATCTTTGTAACCCCCCAGATGCAACTGAGTTTTAGAGGGGCTCGCTCCCCAAGCCTTGGGGATTGTGCGAGGCCTTTTCCAACAAGCAGGCTGTGGAGGAGATTACTTCTAGGATGCTAGCAGCTAGGGCGAGGGAAGGACGCCTACAGTAGGTCTTCCCAGTACAGGGCTGCAGGTTCCTTCCCTCTGTTTTAAATTAACAGGTAAGACTAAACCTTTGTCATCAATCCTATTGCTTATCTGACATAACTGTTTAGGACTGAACGGAGTAAAGGTAAAAGTGGTACGGACTGTAAAACCTAGGGTAGAAACATAATCCAGAAGGAGGCATGCATAAACAATCCTCCTGGACTTGGGGCAACATGGCAAAAACCTGTAAAACCTGACATGGAATCCAGGTTCAACATCTTTGCTGAACTGGAGCTTATTTTCAACCTTTAAGTAATTTTACTTAAGCCAGTACTTTTTAAGCTCCCCATTTGTTCACCTGTGAAGGTCAAACACTACCTAAACTCAGCGTGGTGGAATGAGGGTTAATAAACACGTAAAAGGCCCCAGTACAGTGTCTGGCACATAAGAGCCCTAAAACATTGGAGTCCTTCTGCTGGGGCACCAAACTCTCAATGACACCTCCCAAAGGCACTCACTGCGGGCACTTCACGAATGCTCTAAATGTGGCATTTCTATCTTAGCATCCTGTCATAAATGAGAACTATAAGCTGGGGCGTGAGCCAAACACTCATTTAAAATAGAAGTAGGGATCAGGGCCGCTAATACGCTTGTGCAAACCTCGGGAAGCCAGTGCTTGTCCCCACATCTACCTCCTCACTTCTAAGTTAGACCTCGCCTTCCCTTTCATGTTGAATCCCGATGAAATATCAGGGCTTTGGTACATGGGGTGTACTTACACAGATGAACAGCCATGACCTTCCCATCTAACTGCCTCTCTTTTGCCTGCTTCTCCAGGAACACCCCCATCCCCAAGTCCCTTCTGAGGCCACCCTTACAAGGAGGGTTGACCCCCTCACCCACCTTGAGGCCTCCATGTCAGTGGCCCTTACTTGTTCTGGACCAACAAACCCAACCCACTGCAAATAAGCAGTATTTTTTTTTTTTTAACGCCCTAAGGATACCCTTTGCCTAAGAGAAAGGGATCACAATGCGATCATAGCCTTACTTCCCCAGAAGCAAATTACCATTCCATCTTAGACATCATGAGGAACACAAACTGAAACAGAGACGGACACGACATCACTCGACTTCTTTTGAGTTTATTTAGTTTCATTTCAAGTAAAAGTTGGTGAAAAAAAAAAAAAAAAGGACTGAGTTGGTATTGAGTATTACAAAAAATAAAAAAATTTTAAAAAGGACTAAAGATGGCAATATAAACTCATCTCTATCTTCATACTGAAGGAAAAAAAAAAGCACGTTCACAACCTCAAAAACACACACGCTGGTCGACTTCTCAAACAAGTTGCAAAGTTGAGAGCAGATGAGAAGGCAAATATCGCGCAATGCAGTGTTGAATCTCATCTGTCTCCACAACAAACGTGAGCCATCTGGGAAAGGCCTCCTAATCGACCTCCTCAATGGTGGGGCCTGACCCAGAGCCCCCCTTGGGGGCCTGGGCCCCAAAGCCACCGACCCCGGGGCCTCCCGCCCCCTGGTACAGTCCGCTGATGATGGGGTTACACACCTGCTCCAGCTCCTTCCGCTTGTGCTCAAACTCCTCCTTCTCCGCTAGGGTGTTGGCGTCCAGCCAGGAAATCACCTCCTGGCACTTGTCCAGCACCTTCTTCTTGTCCGCCTCGCTGATCTTGCCCTTGAGCCCCTCGTCCTCCACAGCGCTCCTCATGTTGAAGGCGTACGACTCCAAGGCGTTCTTGGCAGACACCCTCTCGCGCTGGACCTCGTCCTCGGCTTTGTACTTCTCGGCGTCCTGCACCATGCGCTCGATCTCCTCCTTGCTCAGGCGGCCCTTGTCGTTGGTGATGGTGATCTTGTTGGCCTTGCCCGTGCTCTTGTCCATGGCCGTGACGTTCAGGATGCCATTGGCGTCGATGTCAAAGGTCACCTCGATCTGGGGCACGCCCCTGGGGGCCGGGGGGATGCCACTCAGGTCGAAGCGCCCCAGCAGGTTGTTGTCCTTGGTCATGGCCCGCTCGCCCTCGTACACCTGGATCAGCACCCCGGGCTGGTTGTCCGAGTAGGTGGTGAAGATCTGCGTCTGCTTGGTGGGGATGGTGGAGTTGCGCTTGATCAGGGCGGTCATCACGCCGCCGGCCGTCTCCAGCCCCAGCGACAGGGGAGCCACGTCCAGCAGCAGCAGGTCCTGCACGTTCTCAGACTTGTCCCCCATCAGGATGGCTGCCTGCACCGCCGCCCCGTAGGCTACCGCTTCGTCCGGGTTGATGCTCTTGTTGAGGTCGCGCCCGTTGAAGAAGTCCTGCAGCAGCTTCTGCACCTTGGGAATGCGGGTGGAGCCCCCCACCAGGACCAGGTCGTGGATCTGGGCCTTGTCCAGCTTGGCGTCACGCAGGGCCTTCTCCACCGGCTCCAGGGTGCCACGGAACAGGTCCGAGCACAGCTCCTCGAACCGGGCCCTGGTGATGGACGTGTAGAAGTCGACGCCCTCGAACAGGGAGTCGATCTCCAGGCTGGCCTGCGTGCTGGACGACAGGGTCCTCTTGGCCCTCTCGCAGGCGGTGCGCAGCCGCCTCACGGCTCGCTTGTTCTGGCTGATGTCCTTCTTGTGCTTCCTCTTGAACTCCTCCACGAAGTGGCTCACCAGCCTGTTGTCAAAGTCCTCCCCTCCCAGGTGGGTGTCCCCGGCGGTGGCCTTCACCTCGAAGATGCCGTCGTCGATCGTCAGGATGGACACGTCGAAGGTGCCCCCGCCCAGGTCGAAGATGAGCACGTTGCGCTCCCCCTTGCCCGTCCGGTCCAGGCCGTAGGCGATGGCGGCCGCCGTGGGCTCGTTGATGATCCTCAGCACGTTCAGCCCCGCGATCACCCCCGCATCCTTGGTGGCCTGGCGCTGCGAGTCGTTGAAGTAGGCCGGCACGGTGACCACCGCGTTGGTCACCGGGTAGCCCAGGTACGCCTCGGCGATCTCCTTCATCTTGGTCAGCACCATGGACGAGATCTCCTCGGGGTAGAACGCCTTGGTCTCCCCCTTGTAGCTCACCTGCACCTTGGGCTTGTCGCCGTCGCTGATCACCTGGAAAGGCCAGTGCTTCATGTCCGACTGCACCACCGGGTCGCCGAACTTGCGGCCGATCAGCCGCTTGGCGTCGAACACGGTGTTCTGCGGGTTCAGCGCCACCTGGTTCTTGGCCGCATCCCCGATGAGCCGCTCGGTGTCGGTGAAGGCCACGTAGCTGGGGGTGGTGCGGTTGCCCTGGTCGTTGGCGATGATCTCCACCTTGCCGTGCTGGAACACCCCCACGCACGAATAGGTGGTGCCCAGGTCGATGCCGATGGCCGTGCTTTTCGCCATGCCGGCGTCCTGCTCTCTCGCGCCGCGCTGAGGTTCGGGCCTGGTCAGCGGCGGCCGGGGTCCGCGACCAGAAGCTCGGTCCTCTCCGAGGCCGGAAACCGAACGCCCGTAACGCAGGGGCCCGTCCGCGGAGGCACTGGGTCTGTGGGAGCCGCGCTCAGGCACACCGGACAACGCGGCGAGAACCACCTCCTCTCCGCAGGCTCGCTGCTCCTCCGCGGCCCGCGGCTCCGCACTTGTAATTCCTCCTCGACCCCGCCTCTCCGCGCTCCACCCAATCACCGAGCTCGGCGGGGACGCCTGGCCGGGAACCTTCCAGGGGGTTCTCCTTGCGTCCTGCCCCCAGGCCGCCTCGGGCCAATCAGCGTCCTGGGTGCCGCCCCTCCCAGAACTCTCCAGATCCTTGTGGTCTTTTCGCGAGAACACCGGAGTCCTCAGGGGTGGGCCCCACAGCCGCGCTGGGAGGGGTGGGCGTTCCCTCCGTTCACCCCCTTCGGGCCGGTATCGGGGCCAGCTGTCCAGTTGATGCTGCCGGGAAGGGTCAGCTCTTGGCTTTTACGAACTGTAGGGCGGTGAGAGGCTGGTGGGCCTCAAATTAGTTTCGTGGTTTAAGGTAGAAAAGTTGCCAGAAGTTTTCTAAGAGAGTGGGGTATGTATAGCAAAGACACTGTGATTGGACTTTGGCGCTTGACGGACGGGGCCGCCTTCCTGTCGCCCCGAAGGATTCCTTTGGCCTTGGCTGCCGGAGGATTGCCAAAGCCATCGGCGGCGTTTCCCAATTTAAAAATGGGAAGTAGGAGGACAGAGATAATAATGCGTTATAGTTTTTGACATAGTTTTTCACCTACACGGATGGATTGTCTGGGGATAGGGGAATCTGAAGTTTCAAAAGAAAAGCAGTCAGCTAAACAGGCGGTTCTTAAACTGTACAAGGTGCCCGTCGCAGGAAAAGGAACGTGCGTTGTTCAGGGGCGGGGATACAAAAGGGTCGGGCTGGGTCCGGGGCGCCCCTTTGCTTGGTGCTGGACTCTGGCGGCGTGAGGAAGAAACAATTTCCGTAGAACTTGTCTTTACTGCCTCTTGGGCTTCTCCCTTTCACTCATCCTTCCCAGCCTGGGGTGCGCGCTGTTAAGACAGAGGAATTGTAATGGTGGCACTAAATCTTCTATTTTGACATTTGGGTCTCTGGTATAATTTGATTTAACAAGTGTAAGTTAGCTGGGGGATTTTTGAAAGCTTTTTTCTTTCCTTTGCTTCCTTTCCACCAACTGTTAATGGTTCTGCTTTCTACACATTTACTAGGCATACTAGTTTTACTGTTTCTATTTACTTCTGCCTAGTGCTGGCCCTGTGACTTGGGAAATGTTTTGTATCTGTATGGGATCCACTCGTGACTCTAATTTAAATCTCCATAACATATGCAAAGGCAGTGATAACCTGCTTAACTGCACCTCCCTCCCCACCCTCCCCCCCCCCACAGCCCAACTCATTAGAAAGTTCCACTACAGGCTGAAGAAATGTACATCCTGAGTAGAAAATATAAAACTTGAGAGGAAACAAAGACTCGGGGCGGTAGTTTCCCACAGACTCTATTCAGCTGAACCTTTTCTTTAATTAATCTTCCTTCTGTATTTCTACCTGACTCATGAATTCTTTCATGGCGGGTGAGAGAGCAGCCAGCCACTCCCGTCTCTCCCATCTGCCTTCACGATTTCTGTTTCAGCCTCCGGGTGTGGGGTAGGTCCAGGGTGAGCCTCACAGCCCCGAATTTGGTCTTCTGCCCCGTCACTGCAGCCCCTAGCCTCTCCATCGTTTTAAAATTAATGTAGTGGGGTGTGAGTTTGCCAGCGAGGGGCAGGGAAAGTCCTGTCCTCTAACTGCATCACAGGGCACAGCTGGTTGGTTGGCAGGCGGCCCGTTTTAAGCAAACTGGTCAGGAATTATGCTGTAATCTGGGAGGGGTTGGCCTGACGCAGGCTCTACTTCCCACTCCATTAAAACTCAGGGTATTGGTGGCGCAGTTTACTCCCCCACTGAATTATTTCATCCTAGATTCCAGTTTACTGCGCGTTAGCCTCGCTCCTGTTTTTAAAGACAAGCACATTTGGTCATTTATTTTGGCCTTTTTTCCTTCATCCTTTGTGGGGATGCAAGACCCCTTGGTAGGTGCCTGAATTGAAAATGTGAGGGACATTGAAACAAAAGTAGGGGATTCACAACCCACTGGAAAATAGACTCATTGCTATACCCACGTGTCTTGGGCACAGAAAACATAAGAGCACACATGGGAGGAGACAGTTTTTGATAAAGGGAAGGAACACTTTTGAACACTTTGTTCAATTGGCATTTTTTTACACACACACATCAAAACAACATCAAAACACCTCTTCTGGACCGCAAAGGCATTCAGTTGTTTGTAACTTGCTCAGACTGATCTAAGCTGATGTTACAAAAAGGTTGCCTGTCTGTGTGTGCAGGTGGTAACTTTTTTACATTCAGAGGTGGCTCCCTGACGAATCACCTCTTAGTCTAGTCAAACTGGTCAAATTCAGGAATGTTCTATTTCTTTATGCAGTCTGGCTGGGGATTCTCCAAACTTCCATCTCAGCTGCCCAGCGTACCTACACTCATAGAGACTCTTAATGTCACCCCCACCCCACACCCAGCCCCCAGAAAAACTTTCTCACCATCAGCTGGTACCAGCTTCACTTGGGATTCACTCCTTCCTTGTCTCCAAATCTGCAATATAGAATACTTGTCTATGGGCTGGAAGCAAAGGGCATCAGTGTCTCCACTGCCTGGCAGGTAAACATGGGCTCATAGAGCTTCAAATCTTGCTGTTGGTGGGCTGGAAGAAAAAGAGCCAGTAGAAATGCTGTTTTCCATGAATCAGACACTCGACTACACACTATAGCTTAACTATTCTTTGAGTTAAATCTCTCTCTGTGGATTCGTCCCCACAAAGGGTGAAGGAAAAAAGGCCAAAATAAATTACAAAATGTGATTGTCTTGAAAACAGGAGGGAGGGTAACGCGCAGTAAATTGGAATCTAGGATGAAATAATGCACTGGGTGAATTCATTGCACAGCAAATACCCTGACCACCCTAAACATCTGGGTTCCTTTTTGATTTCCTGACAAGAAAGAGGGTCTCCTGAATTTTGTGTTTCCTTTTACACTGATGCTTCCCAGGGCAGAAAGCCAGGCACAGGGTTAACTGATGTTGAAGGGGACTTTAAGTCGATGTAACAGTCTTAACCCAACAACTTTATTACCCTCTTACAGGATGAAGACATCCACAATTGTGTGCTGCTTACTGACCACCTTCTTGATTCTAGGAGTGGTTTACAGGAAACCTTATTGATAACGCGGACTCTTATGTGAAAGATAAACAGGGACATTACCAAGCTGGATATGCAATAACTTCCATGGTGAACATACATTAAAGGTTCTTTTCTCATTTACCTGATTAAGATCTGCCCAACAAGCTGAATTAATTGTTCCGACAGGAGCTTGTCAATGAGTCAATGATCAAATAGCCAGTATTTACACTGATAGTTGCTATAGCTTTGGTGTAGCTCACAACTTGGAAATGTTGTGGAAGCAGCAAGGCTTCTTAACTTCAGGGCAGCCCAAAAAAACAGTGGAAAACAGGCTGCAGAATCGTTAGATGTCATACAGCCACCGAAACAATTAGCAATTATCAAAATTTCAGGACATTCTAAGGCCACCACCATGGAAGCAAAAGAAAATGATTTACCTGATACTGCAGCTAGATCAGCTGCAATAAGCAGCCAAATTATCCAGACCTGAGAATGTTTCTTCTCCGTATTATATCAATAAAAGACACTTTTACAGTTCCAGTGGACACCTGCAGAAGAAGAAAAGAAAATGTTGCAACAAAAAGGGGGAACCTTTGACCCAAACAGATATAGTTTAGACCTAATCTTAACTATAGGGGCTCAATTACCTATATTTAACATGTACATGAGCTAATGCATTGGGGTCTTGAAAAGATGATTTCATGGAGTAAAGAATATTATTGGAAACATTCCCCTACTGTAGCACATAAAGTGTATAGCAGATGCTCTATCTGTCTAAAATATAACTCTGGAAAATCACTCCATTGGTTCCCAAGGACATTTCCCACTTCCTTTAGGTCCATTTGAGGTGTGGTAGTTGGATTGTATCCAAATGCCCCTCTCAAGTATACAAATATGTGTTAATCATGATTTGTATTTTGCATCACTGGATTGAGTGAGACATTCCTTTGCAAGAGAGCAAGTCTTTTTTTTTTTTTTTTTAAAGCAACAGTCTTAATGGTAGGTAAGTTATTACTGGAAAAAATATTCCCCAATTGGAGAATTCCCTGTGAGTTACATAATGACCGAGGGACTCATTTCACTGGGCAAATAATACAATCCATTTGCAATATTTGGCTTATTCTACAGCATTTTCATTCTTCTTATCTCCCCAGTGCTCTGGAGTGGTAGAGTGTACAAATGGTAAATTAAAACTCTAGTAGGTGAGTTTTCATGAGCTTTTAATCTCCCCCAGCCTAAAGGTCTCCTTATCGTGCTTCTCAAGCTGAGATACATTCCTTTGGTAAACACAGCCTTTCTCCTTATTAGTCACTGGTCACACCATGTGAAGGGACATATGAATCAACCTTTCTAACAGGAGACATTCTGCATTATTATCAAGGACTTATCAACCACCTTAAAGAAATTGATAAATTAGTAACTGATCCAGTACAGTGACTTCCCGGGAGATGAAGACTTCATGACTCACACAACCAGGAGATTTTGTCCATTGGACAAAAGATCAATTAAAGATTCTCCAATCTGGTTGGAAGGGACTTATCAGGTATTACTAGTTAAGCTATGTCAGATATACTTCAAGCTGTTAACTGGAGGATTTACATTTCTCATTCAAAAAAAAAAAGTGCCTATCTGGGTGGTGAACACACAGTGTGATTTATGGATGATGTGATACAGAATTGCACACCTGAAATCTATGTAATTTTACTAACAATTGTCACCCCAATAAATTAAAAAATAAAATTAAAAAAAAAAAGTGCCTATGACTGGACATCTGCTCCTGTCTGACACTGGCCTCCACCTAACAGCCAACATCAAAAACTCCTCGAGGATGAGAAGCCACCCACATCAGAGGTAGACAGCTATCCAGAGACATAGAGAAGGCCTGTATACCTACATAACTGATATTGAACTTAAGAAAACATTTGTTTGATTGTCTTTACCTGTCTGCTAATAATCTTAGTCATAAGGATAGTTATATTTATTTTTTAGGCTTTTCTTAAACCCTGTATTTGTATAGCCCAACTGTTAACAATTGCTGAAGGTATATAACATTTATATTATCAATAATACTATTTTTATGATTTCTCTTTTGAAATTTAGAAGGAATGTTATTGTAAAAGAAAAGGGATGTGTGTGTATTTTTTAGAGAAGTTAAAAGGAAGTAGTTTGTCCTAGTAAGCTGATTACTTCTCAATGAGGAAAACGAGATAAATTGAAAAGGACTAGTAAAGTTGTGGAAAAGAAATATTGAGAAAGGGATTTTTCTTTATATAAAAACTAAAACCCAATTATGCTTACCCCCTAATTGAACAAAGACTAGTAACTATATTAATTCACATAGAAGCTGAAGTAGATATTTAAAAACTGACCCTCTATAATGGCTGCTGAGGCACAGGAAATTTACCTATGAAACTCTTACTGTCCTGGCCTCTAGAAATTTTTAGATGGTGGTTGTAACTTACATCATTGTGTTCTTAAAGTCTTGGCCCCTATTAAACCTTAAAATTACAGTTCCCAGTTGTACAACTAGCAGAAATCAGATTAATAATGAATGACACTTGAGTGCTTCCAATGGGAAGTAGATGGGCCATATAAAAATAATTGTAGGTGCCGGTTCTGGAGGGCAACCGCAGCCAGGCTGGAGAATTGGCTCTGGAGTGACGCGAGTGAGTCCGCGACCCACTCCATGTCATCATCGAGTTCATGAGAAAGCTTGTAGTAAAAGTTGATGGAGGTCCCAAGGCCAGAGGCACCAGCGACGACCCCAGTAAAGATGCCAGCGCCTATGAGGAAAGGGATGACAGCCGCCCGACGGGGCATGATAAGAAGGGGAAATCCAAGACTGGAACTGCGAGTCAGTGTACAGGGAGGCGGAGGGGGATAAAAAGGGAGTAGCAGTGTGTTCCAGGGGGACTGACGCTCATCGAGGATGCCTGCATCTTTCAGCTGTTCAAGATGTATCTGGATGCCTATCTGGACTTTCCTGGAGATCGGGTACTGCCGAAGCCGTTGCGGCTGGGCCCTGGCCTTTAGTTCAATTATGACCGGCCCGTTGGCTGGCAAGTCTGGGAGGATTGTCCTCTGCCCTCACCCCTGGTACCTCAGTTCAGTAGAATTCAGGGTTTGTCTCGGCGGCCTCTGATTCAAATAGTCTCCATTCTTCGTCCCTAGGCGTGTTGAGGGACAGGATGAGCTGTGGCTCGGCGGGGCTCAAGTTCATAGTTGTTTAGCCGGATAGCTCGAAGGAAATTTGTGCCCCTAACTTGATGCCTAGATGTCCTCAGCAAAAGGAAGTTGGTTGTTATCTAGTGGCCCATTCCAGGAGGCCTGTGGAAGTTTCTTACTCATGGAGGATAACAATACATGGCAGTTCCTGCCCAGGAAGAAAGCCAGAGAACGCCTGCTCCATACCCTCACCCTCTGCACCCAGGAAGCCTGTGCCTGACCATATGCAGCAGAAAGGCCTGGACTGTGAAATGAGATGATCAGCTATAAGGGTTTGTGCTTTTAAAGGTGACATCAATGGGGAAGTTCCACACCAGCGCTTGTGGCACATCTTGGCTCTTGGATGTGATCTGTGAGATCCCCTCTTTCAGACCCACTGTGGAGGCCCAGTCCTGGCCATACACAAAGCAATACTTGCAGTCGTACTCAGGGAACTGGGAGCTCTCCACCTGCCTGTTGACTAGGAGTAGAAAGACGCGGGGGCCAACAGCCGCCATGGCAGGGTGCGGACGGGCACCACCCATGTTTTGGGCGCGATTGCTGAGAAGTACTGGGGTGGCCCTGGAAACAGATGGCGTGGCGCGCAGGACACACACGTTTCTCGGAAGTCTGACCTTTGAGAAGGCGGTTCGCAGGCACAGTCAGCAGTCCTTCCCCTCTCTGGGAACGCTGGGAGAGTCCCCACGGGGCCCGGGCAGAAGCAGGGTCCTGGATGCAGAACCCAGCCCACCGTTCAATCCCGTTACACCTGCAGGGAGTGTACGTCTGCTCGGACTTCGAGATAATATTTTATACAAAGAGAGTCACAATTTGCTTTTTCACTTAATACAGTAAAAGCTTTTTTGTCTACTGTTACAAACTCTTCATAAGCTTAATATTTAAAGGCTTCAAAATATTCTGTTATTTAGATGTCTAATATTTTCTTTAGTCATTAATTAGTTTTTAGCATTTGGATTGCCATCTCATTTTCTTTCAGTACAAAAAAAGCTATAGGAAATCATGGCTTCTTTTTAAAAATTTTTATTAAATTTATTGGAGTGACATTGGTTGGTAAGTTATATAGGATTTAATTATATAATTCTATAATACATCATCTATATATTGCATTATGTATTCATCAACCAGACTCAGTTCTCTATTTTTAAAAATAATTCATTTTGACTCATTCTCACATAAAACAGATTTAATATAAATACCAACTTCAGTTAAATGCAAAAAGATGATGTTTCACTGGATTTTAATATATTCTGGTCTTCTGTGCATGTGAAATTCCCATAGTGCACAAAAATGGGAATTTTTTTTCCCTTGGTATTGAATACAAACTTAGAGTTAATCTTCCTTCTTAAGTGTATTAACCCCAAATATCTTTTCTAATAAATTTATTTTCTTTCCCTTAAAAAAAGTTGTAATTACTTTCAATCATTTTCTGCCATAAATTTCACTGGGTTTTGTTTATTTACAGATATCCTATGATGATGAGAGAAGAATATTTATCTTTATTATATTTAAGTATCCAGATCAATGTGCCTGTTGCTGTAAGATAATATCTTAAGGCTTTTCTGATGTTTCCTCCTGGGTCTTAATTCTAATTAAATGTGCACACTGGAGCAGGGGTATGTGGAATTCTGGGCAGATAGTTATGATTACAGTTTAAAATTTTATTGACCAACAGTTTATAATTTTTTTCAACAAAAGCAACTTTTTCAAACCATGTAATCTGAGTATAATATAGTTTCAAAACAGAATTTTTCTCTACAGCTTCTCCTGCTTCCCTTTCTGTGTCTTATTAGAGCTCTGCTGTGCCTCTATTATCCCTCTTTACCTCCAAAGTTATAGTGCAGATATGCAGTTTGGTTCTTTTGGGTTAGAAGAGATATGGAAATGATCTAATACAACATCTTTATTTTATAAATGAGGTAACTGAGTCTTGAAAATTTCAAGGGACCTGTCCAACAACATTCAGTTAGCTAGTCCTTGGATGATTTGAAACTAGTATGTTTTGCAAAATACTATGCTGTATCATAAAGATGGAAAATTAAAAGTTAGCTGAAAATGTAAAAAAAATAAAATAAAATAACAGTAATAATAATAATACTACAGTAAATGGGAACCTAGCTAATGGTCAGATTGTGGAGAGGTACACGGTATGTCCTCAAACTGTAAGTAAACGTTATACTGGATGCAAAATACAAAAAAGTAAGACAGACAGCAAAACTTGGATCATGATAGCTTATAGGTTAGAAATGATCCAGTGTGTTTTTTACTTAGTAAAACCCATAAGACCTGACTGCCGCCCATTTACCCACCTTTCTTTTTGAAAAAAAAAAATTCAGCCTTAACTGCTGTCTAAGGTTATGGTCTTGTCCCATCCCCAGTGGCCCACCATTTCAGTGAGACAAATGCTGACACTAAGGCTTCTAGGGATGAGCCTTCCTAGCACCGTGGGACCACGTTATCCAACCAAACATTGGTCATCAATGCATACTCTGGGTTGATTTACGACCAAAACAGGGAAGTATGGAGGAAAAAGAAGCCACAAACTAAACCTGAGAAGTTCAGGGGAAGCCTGCATGGCAGGCCCTACAAACTCAGAGACTGAAATTAAGCACATAGGATGGCCTGAACATAAAAATTTCTAACTAAAAGTGGGTCATGACTGGTAGTCACATCCTTGTCCTGTAGCTTCCTTGACAAAGGTCAATCTTTACCTGAAGTGAGCCTGTCTACTGTCTTTTTGCATCTAAGAAAACTGACTGTTGGAATGTCAGAGTAATCCCTTTTCTAGAGCCCTCAGGACACAACCCACCACACCAGAGCACCAGACTACAGAAGCCAATTGTTACCTTGTTCCCCAGATACCATCTCCATGTGCTGTAAATGTTAATTATTAACTGTCCTGCACCCACCAATGTGAAAGAGGTATGTGTCTCTCCATTTTACTTTTTATCCAATCCCAGAGATTGCCCCTTTTTGCTTTCTCCCACTCCCTTAATCAACCACCAACGAATTTCACTTAACCCTCCTTACATGAATGGGTCAAGACCGTAACTCTCCTAAGGACTCCTCCTTTTATTCAAATGAATAAAATAAGTTGCAAACCTGCCATTCTCCAAAGCATTTTTTTCCTTTTTTTTTTTAAATTTTGTATACTGTATTTTAAAAATTAGCAATATCGAGAGTTAAAGTTTTTTTTTTTTAATTTTTTTTAATTGGAGAATATTGTAGGGAACAGTGTGTTTGTCCAGGGCCCATCAGCTCCAAGTCATTGTCCTTCAATCTAGTTGTGGAGGATGCAGTTCTGCTCCAAGTCGCCGTTTTCAATCTAGTTGCACAGCCCACCATCCCATGCCGGAGTTGAATCGACAAACTTGTTGTTAAGAGCATACGCTCTAACCAACTGAGCCATCTGGCCACCCCTCCAAAGTATTTTCTTAATCCCTTGAGATTTTGCTTCCCAGCAATTGTCATCAGTTTGGCTCAAATAAACTCATTAAACTTCTCTACAGGTTTGAATGTTGCTTATGTCAACAGTTTCGTACCAGTTATCTTTTTTGCTTTTATTCTGGATAAACTTAGAATTGTAACATTTTAAAAAATGGAAAAAAAATGAGGAGGAACAGTATTGTTTGGGAAACTAGGGAAAGACAGAGAGAAGAAAAAAGAACTTGCAGCTTTGGGGTGAGAAAGTCTTCCCTCCCCGGCACTTCCCACCACTGGCAGAGTTCTTGGGAATTCCTTCTTCAGTCCCCCACTCTTAAAGCACCTGACAGCCCATCCAGCTCAGGTAACCTGAGCCTTACTCCTTCCAAACAAAACCCTATAAAACAAAACTGAATCAAAAGGAGCTATACAATAAACATGACAAGATCAGGCGGGGTTCCCATGGCAGGCCTGACAAGATCAGTGACCAAAAGTAACCACACAGGTTGGTCTGATCACAAATTCCTAACTCGGCAGATCATATCTGGTAGTCTCGTCCCAAGGCCTAAAGGTTCCTTAGCAAATTTCAACCTTTACCTTAAGAGAGCTCTGCCCACTGTTCTTATGCACCTAAAATAACACACCTTTGAAATGTCAGAGTAATTTTCTTTTTCTACCCTGTGAAGTCACAACCCCCAGCAATAGAGCTCAAGACCACCACAGCAGACTACAGAACCCCTCATTGTTATTTTCTTCCCTATTCCATCTCTGTGTGCTGCAAATGTTAAATTTCCTGTACCCACCGTGTAAAAGTAGGTGTTTCTCCATTTTGCCTGTTATCCAGTCCTATAATTCCCTGGACCCATGGTTTCTCTTGCCTCCTTAATATACCACCAGTGGTTTCATGCACCTTTCTTAGGTCTTCTCCTTTGATGCTGATGTATAAAATAGGTGGCAAAACTGTCATCCTCCAGAGCATTTGAGATCTTGCTCCCCAGCACATCATCAGTTTCGTTCAGATAAATTCATAAAAATTCTCTACAGGTTTGACTGTTTTTTACATCGACAAACCTAATTCAAAAGCTAATCAACTTAAAGTTCCAGAAATTCTCTTGGGGTGTTTATAGTCCCCTTAGACATCAGTTAACCCTGTGCCTGGCTTTCTGCCCTGGGAAGCATCAGTGTAAAAGGAAACACAAAATTCAGGAGACCCTCTTTCTTGTCAGGAAATCAAAAAGGAACACAGATGTTTAGGGTGGTCAGGGTATTTGCTGTGCAATGAATTCACCCAGTGAATTATTTCATCCTAGATTCCAATTTACTGCGCGTTACCCTCCCTCCTGTTTTCAAGACAATCACATTTTGTAATTTATTTTGGTCTTTTTTCCTTCACCCTTTGTGGGGACGAATCCACAGAGAGAGATTTAACTCAAAGAATAGTTAAGCTATAGTGTGCAGTCGAGTGTCTGATTCATGGAAAACAGCATTTCTACTGGCTCTTTTTCTTCCAGCCCACCAACAGCAAGATTTGAAGCTCTATGAGCCCATGTTTACCTGCCAGGCAGTGGAGACACTGATGCCCTTTGCTTCCAGCCCATAGACAAGTATTCTATATTGCAGATTTGGAGACAAGGAAGGAGTGAATCCCAAGTGAAGCTGGTACCAGCTGATGGTGAGAAAGTTTTTCTGGGGGCTGGGTGTGGGGTGGGGGTGACATTAAGAGTCTCTATGAGTGTGTAGGTACGCTGGGCAGCTGAGATGGAAGTTTGGAGAATCCCCAGCCAGACTGCATAAAGAAATAGAACATTCCTGAATTTGACCAGTTTGACTAGACTAAGGAGGTGATTTGTCAGGGAGCCACCTCTGAATGTAAAAAAGTTACCACCTGCACACACAGACACGCAACCTTTTTGTAACATCAGCTTAGATCAGTTTGAGCAAGTTACAAACAACTGAATGCCTTTGCGGTCCAGAAGAGGTGTTTTGATGTTGTTTTGATGTGTGTGTGTAAAAAAATGCCAATTGAACAAAGTGTTCAAAAGTGTTCCTTCTCTTTATCAAAAACTGTCTCCTCCCATGTGTGCTCTTATGTTTTCTGTGCCCAAGACACGTGGGTATAGCAATGAGTCTATTTTCCAGTGGGTTGTGAATCCCCTACTTTTGTTTTAATGTCCCTCACATTTTCAATTCAGGCACCTACCAAGGGGTCTTGCATCCCCACAAAGGATGAAGGAAAAAAGGCCAAAATAAATCACCAAATGTGCTTGTCTTTAAAACAGGAGCGAGGCTAACGCGCAGTAAACTGGAATCTAGGATGAAATAATTCAGTGGGGGAGTAAACTGCGCCACCAATACCCTGAGTTTTAATGGAGTGGGAAGTAGGGCCTGCGTCAGGCCAACCCCTCCCAGATTACAGCATAATTCCTGACCAGTTTGCTTAAAACGGGCCGCCTGCCAACCAACCAGCTGTGCCCTGTGATGCAGTTAGAGGACAGGACTTTCCCTGTCCCTCGCTGGCAAACTCACACCCCACTACATTAATTTTAAAACGATGGAGAGGCTAGGGGCTGCAGTGACGGGGCAGAAGACCAAATTCGGGGCTGTGAGGCTCACCCTGGACCTACCCCACACCCGGAGGCTGAAACAGAAATCGTGAAGGCAGATGGGAGAGACGGGAGTGGCTGGCTGCTCTCTCACCCGCCATGAAAGAATTCATGAGTCAGGTAGAAATACAGAAGGAAGATTAATTAAAGAAAAGGTTCAGCTGAATAGAGTCTGTGGGAAACTACCGCCCCGAGTCTTTGTTTCCTCTCAAGTTTTATATTTTCTACTCAGGATGTACATTTCTTCAGCCTGTAGTGGAACTTTCTAATGAGTTGGGCTGTGGGGGGGGGGGGGAGGGCGGGGAGGGAGGTGCAGTTAAGCAGGTTATCACTGCCTTTGCATATGTTATGGAGATTTAAATTAGAGTCACGAGTGGATCCCATACAGATACAAAACATTTCCCAAGTCACAGGGCCAGCACTAGGCAGAAGTAAATAGAAACAGTAAAACTAGTATGCCTAGTAAATGTGTAGAAAGCAGAACCATTAACAGTTGGTGGAAAGGAAGCAAAGGAAAGAAAAGAGCTTTCAAAAATCCCCCAGCTAACTTACACTTGTTAAATCAAATTATACCAGAGACCCAAATGTCAAAATAGAAGATTTAGTGCCACCATTACAATTCCTCTGTCTTAACAGCGCGCACCCCAGGCTGGGAAGGATGAGTGAAAGGGGGAAGCCCAAGAGGCAGTAAAGACAAGTTCTACGGAAATTGTTTCTTCCTCACGCCGCCAGAGTCCAGCACCAAGCAAAGGGGCGCCCCGGACCCAGCCCGACCCTTTTGTATCCCCGCCCCTGAACAACGCACGTTCTTTTTCCTGCGACGGGCACCTTGTCCAGTTTAAGAACCGCCTGTTCAGCTGACTGCTTTTCTTTTGAAACTTCAGATTCCCCTATCCCCAGACAATCCATCCGTGTAGGTGAAAAACTATGTCAAAAACTATAACGCATTATTATCTCTGTCCTCCTACTTCCCATTTTTAAATTGGGAAACGCCGCCGATGGCTTTGGCAATCCTCCGGCAGCCAAGGCCAAAGGAATCCTTCGGGGGCGACAGGAAGGCGGCCCCGTCCGTCAAGCGCCAAAGTCCAATCACAGTGTCTTTGCTATACATACCCCACTCTCTTAGAAAACTTCTGGCAACTTTTCTACTTAAACCACCAAACTAATTTGAGGCCCACCAGCCTCTCACCGCCCTACAGTTCGTAAAAGCCAAGAGCTGACCCTTCCCGGCAGTATCAACTGGACAGCTGGCTCCGATACCGGCCCGAAGGGGGTGAACGGAGGGAACGCCCACCCCTCCCAGCGCGGCTGTGGGGCCCCACCCCTGCGGACTCCGGTGTTCTCGCGAAAAGACCACAAGGATCTGGAGAGTTCTGGGAGGGGCGGCACCCAGGACGCTGATTGGCCCGAGGCGGCCTGGGGGCAGGACGCAAGGAGAACCCCCTGGAAGGTTCCCGGCCAGGCGTCCCCGCCGAGCTCGGTGATTGGGTGGAGCGCGGAGAGGCGGGGTCGAGGAGGAATTACAAGTGCGGAGCCGCGGGCCGCGGAGGAGCAGCGAGCCTGCGGAGAGGAGGTGGTTCTCGCGGCGTTGTCCGGTGTGCCTGAGCGCGGCTCCCACAGACCCAGTGCCTCCGCGGACGGGCCCCTGCGTTACGGGCGTTCGGTTTCCGGCCTCGGAGAGGACCGAGCTTCTGGTCGCGGACCCCGGCCGCCGCTGACCAGGCCCGAACCTCAGCGCGGCGCGAGAGAGCAGGACGCCGGCATGGCGAAAAGCACGGCCATCGGCATCGACCTGGGCACCACCTATTCGTGCGTGGGGGTGTTCCAGCACGGCAAGGTGGAGATCATCGCCAACGACCAGGGCAACCGCACCACCCCCAGCTACGTGGCCTTCACCGACACCGAGCGGCTCATCGGGGATGCGGCCAAGAACCAGGTGGCGCTGAACCCGCAGAACACCGTGTTCGACGCCAAGCGGCTGATCGGCCGCAAGTTCGGCGACCCGGTGGTGCAGTCGGACATGAAGCACTGGCCTTTCCAGGTGATCAGCGACGGCGACAAGCCCAAGGTGCAGGTGAGCTACAAGGGGGAGACCAAGGCGTTCTACCCCGAGGAGATCTCGTCCATGGTGCTGACCAAGATGAAGGAGATCGCCGAGGCGTACCTGGGCTACCCGGTGACCAACGCGGTGGTCACCGTGCCGGCCTACTTCAACGACTCGCAGCGCCAGGCCACCAAGGATGCGGGGGTGATCGCGGGGCTGAACGTGCTGAGGATCATCAACGAGCCCACGGCGGCCGCCATCGCCTACGGCCTGGACCGGACGGGCAAGGGGGAGCGCAACGTGCTCATCTTCGACCTGGGCGGGGGCACCTTCGACGTGTCCATCCTGACGATCGACGACGGCATCTTCGAGGTGAAGGCCACCGCCGGGGACACCCACCTGGGAGGGGAGGACTTTGACAACAGGCTGGTGAGCCACTTCGTGGAGGAGTTCAAGAGGAAGCACAAGAAGGACATCAGCCAGAACAAGCGAGCCGTGAGGCGGCTGCGCACCGCCTGCGAGAGGGCCAAGAGGACCCTGTCGTCCAGCACGCAGGCCAGCCTGGAGATCGACTCCCTGTTCGAGGGCGTCGACTTCTACACGTCCATCACCAGGGCCCGGTTCGAGGAGCTGTGCTCGGACCTGTTCCGTGGCACCCTGGAGCCGGTGGAGAAGGCCCTGCGTGACGCCAAGCTGGACAAGGCCCAGATCCACGACCTGGTCCTGGTGGGGGGCTCCACCCGCATTCCCAAGGTGCAGAAGCTGCTGCAGGACTTCTTCAACGGGCGCGACCTCAACAAGAGCATCAACCCGGACGAAGCGGTAGCCTACGGGGCGGCGGTGCAGGCAGCCATCCTGATGGGGGACAAGTCTGAGAACGTGCAGGACCTGCTGCTGCTGGACGTGGCTCCCCTGTCGCTGGGGCTGGAGACGGCCGGCGGCGTGATGACCGCCCTGATCAAGCGCAACTCCACCATCCCCACCAAGCAGACGCAGATCTTCACCACCTACTCGGACAACCAGCCCGGGGTGCTGATCCAGGTGTACGAGGGCGAGCGGGCCATGACCAAGGACAACAACCTGCTGGGGCGCTTCGACCTGAGTGGCATTCCCCCGGCCCCCAGGGGCGTGCCCCAGATCGAGGTGACCTTTGACATCGACGCCAATGGCATCCTGAACGTCACGGCCATGGACAAGAGCACGGGCAAGGCCAACAAGATCACCATCACCAACGACAAGGGCCGCCTGAGCAAGGAGGAGATCGAGCGCATGGTGCAGGACGCCGAGAAGTACAAAGCCGAGGACGAGGTCCAGCGCGAGAGGGTGTCTGCCAAGAACGCCTTGGAGTCGTACGCCTTCAACATGAGGAGCGCTGTGGAGGACGAGGGGCTCAAGGGCAAGATCAGCGAGGCGGACAAGAAGAAGGTGCTGGACAAGTGCCAGGAGGTGATTTCCTGGCTGGACGCCAACACCCTAGCGGAGAAGGAGGAGTTTGAGCACAAGCGGAAGGAGCTGGAGCAGGTGTGTAACCCCATCATCAGCGGACTGTACCAGGGGGCGGGAGGCCCCGGGGCCGGTGGCTTTGGGGCCCAGGCCCCCAAGGGGGGTTCTGGGTCAGGCCCCACCATTGAGGAGGTCGATTAGGCCCCCAAGGTCATTTTTTCGGTATTTGTTTATGAGACTGAGGGGATCCTAAAACTTTGCTATTGCCCTCTATGTTTTTCTAATTTCTGTTTTCTAGCATTTTAGTTCAATCTGAAATTACGTTGTATCCTGATTAATTTGGTCATGTTTGTCATTTCTCTTGTATAATCAATGTGTTGTCTAGAATTATTAGCATTTAATGTAAGTTGGCACTGTAAAGGTGTCTTTCTTTTTTCGTGTCACATGAATCAACAGTGCCACCCTCTGTTTTAGTTTTTGGCTTTGTAAACACCTAAAGTCATGGAATGTTTTGTATTTTTTAACTTGTATTTTAAGGATGAAAAATTACAATAAAATGTTAATAATGTGTGCCTATTTTTATTTGGCGTGGGCTAATGGACTCTTGGGAAATGTATGGATTCCCCAGATTGAAATGGTCAGTACTTCGCAAGAGAGGTCCTCCTATAGCCGTGATTATCATCATTGTTTTGGACCTAATTCTTTCTTGGTGGTCATTTACATCTAGTTAGAAAAGAAAAAGTCTAGGTGACCATTTCGATCCGCGTGGGGCTTGCTTTAGAGATTATTAGGGTGAGGAGCTACGGAAGGGGTTTGGGGAGAAGTTAACAGTATTGAGGGGTTTTATGGTTCCTCACTCTCTTCCACTTAATGTGTGCAGAGCCCGGTAATACCCACTTGTAACCTGTGTGTCTTCCAGTCTTTTATCTAGGTTATAAATACATTTAGGGATGAACAAAAGAGAAAAATGAGATACAGATTCACATTCTCACCTGGTGATCAAGTGCAATTTATTTAGCCTCTCTGTTTTTGTTTGTTTTTCTAAATGGCTTCAATTCTAAAGTTTTAAGGTCGTTTTGCTCAGAAATGTTCTGTGGACAAGCGACATCTTCAACCATGGTTACCCTCGCTGCAGTTATCCAAGTGAGAGTCTGGAGGAGGGAGATACTCAAGAGCTTGGGCTAGGCACTGTATGGGGTTCTTTGAGTTACCCCAATAATCCTCAGTAATCATTCAAACACTCTCTACATATCAGGTATTATAAAGCTTTTTTTATGGGTGAGCATATGGATGTGGTCACCTCAACTATATCCAGGGAAAAATTAGCACAGTGATGGTTTGGGGGCCAGGGTGTTTTCCATACTGACTGAACACTAGTATCTGGTTCTAAGTAGTGTCTTTACCCCAGTTCTTTGTCCTTTTTATGGACAATCTCAAAACAATAGCAATTTAAAGTAATTGCAAATTTAACTATGAAGAAAGGAGATAAAAGCTGTACAGCATAGTGCTGGAAAGAGCTAGGAAACTGGCTTTTCTCCCACACAAACCCTTTTGTAGGGGGTGTTCTTCCTATCTAGCAGTTAGGTGTCCTGAAGACTTCCTCCAGCCATGAGAGAATCCCAGCCTCCTTCCTACCAAAAACATCCTTGAAATGCCTACTCTAAAATCAAACAAATTAAAGTTCTATATTATATCTTTCAATAAATGCTTCACTCTGGGAAAAATCAAACATTTTAGGACTGACAAAATATAGGAAGCCCTCCTTGAAAGCTTGTAAAGGAAAAGGACTATAGTAAAGAGTTCCTTTGGTTCCTGGCCAATTCTAAAGGCCTGCTTTACTCACAAGATAG
Source organism: Rhinolophus ferrumequinum (assembly GCF_004115265.2). Lineage (NCBI taxonomy): Eukaryota > Metazoa > Chordata > Mammalia > Chiroptera > Rhinolophidae > Rhinolophus > Rhinolophus ferrumequinum. The sequence goes on from NC_046286.1 coordinate 2,308,000, forward strand.
GTCAACTACAATGCAGCCTAAGACCATAGCATATACTAAGTATAGTAGGGGGAATAAATCCTTTGGCTTCAAGCCATGACTCTTGAACCCAATGATATATTAAAATCATTTGGGAAGGCTAAAAAACAACTACAGATGCCAGGCCAATTCAGAATCTCTGAGTGGGCTAAGGCATTGTACAGAGTTCAAGCTGCCTAATTGTTGCTAATATGCAGCCAAAGTTGAGAAAACAGTGCACCAGAAGCTATTCCTGATTGTATGTTTAGAGGGATAGGGGCATGTCAGAGCGAAGCAGGAAAGTGTCAGTGCTTCCAGGAGCAGCAGCTGAGTGGGCTTCTTGCTGAGTGGGAGCCTGAAGGCGTCAAGTCCTTAAAGTATTGATCCACTGGCGGCAGCAGCAACAATGATAGAGGTCAGGGAAATCTCTAGTAAAAACATCTCCAGCGATAGTGTAATGGGGCAAAAAAGAATTCCTGAGGCTGGGCCAATTAAGTTCATACTCCATTAGGGAAGTGGTTCATTAGGAAGCAACATCAGAATATAAGTCGTCGCCTAATTGTACATATACACATCTTAAAATTTCAAGGAAAATCACTTTGCAACCTCAGCCATAGGTGGAAGTCGACCTCTGGGAGCTGAGAAATGGATCAAATAAGTGAATACCACAGGATTCTTGGAAGAGATGTTTTTTGATGAAGGGCTGAAATCTTCGGGTAAGGGAGAGCAGATGGAAAGATAATTGCAGAAGAAAATAAAAGGATATATTTCCTGCACTCACTATGGCCTTCCAAATTTTACTGTATGCTCACTGTGCCTAAATTATGTGACTCAAAAATGATACTGATTTTGTATGATTTGGAACTCCCAAATCACCATTGTATGTGGCATTCATGCAAAAGACGCCAACACACATTACGAAAAAACATCTGCATTTATAAATGAGGAGGTATAGAAAGGTCCAGGTAGGTGGGACTTGGGATAATATACGAGTTGATGGATTAAGGGCCAAAAGCAAATGACTAGGGAAGATTTATGAGAGAGTGAAGACTAGTGAAGGGAGAACAGGGCCTGGCGGTTGCCACCCAACCCCAATTGGTTTGCTTGTAACCTACCTTACATAGGGTGCTATTCAGAGCACCCTGAATGCGTCCATTGTTTTTGGCCAACTTCCATGCCTTGCATTGCTCATAAACAGGATATGAAGAAGGGGGGAATGGGGAGTAGTTGTTTCATAAGTACAGAGTTTCAGTTTGCAAGACGAAAAAGTTATGGAGATCTGTTACACAACGATGTGAATATATGTAACACTACTTCAGTGTACACTTTTAAAAAGTTAGAATGGTTTTTAAAGACTTATCAAATTGTGTATTTTAAATATGTGCAGCTTATTGTAGTCAATTATACCTTAACAAAGTTGAAGGAGAAAAAAAAGAGACATGCAACTTAATATGCCTGACAGGTCTGCAGGCTCCAGTGGGGTTACGAATTCAGATTTCGCCGGTGACAGTCCCTGAGAGTGACCCGGATCCCAAGATGGGACACGTCAAGGATGAGGGAGGAGGCTCTGAGTGATTAATGGCTCCAAAGGGGCCTGGGCTGTGACCGGCCCCTAGGAAGCGCGCTCAGGTGCGCGTACGTCAGGTCGGCACTGGGGACTTTTTCCCGCCTGGCCAGTTAGGTCACCTGATTTTTGTTTTTCAAAATTGAAAAAACATCTCCGAATATTTGCCCACAAGTGTGTGAAGCATTCACTGATGGCCTCTCTTTCCCTTTGTTTTGTTCTTGTTTGGACGAATGATGGGGGGAAATGTCGCGGGTCGAATCAGGCATCTAAGAAGACAGCTATGGCCGTCAGGCCCCCGACCTCATGCCACTATAAATAGCCTGGCCCCGCCATTGTAGTTCTCTTTGGGCGAGGAATTGTTGGAAGTAGATATGAGTGTACTGTGTCTGTCGGGAGCAACGCGGTCTACGCTTAAAAGAAGGGATAGTGGAGGTTCCCTGCGCTCCGGCCATCTTTGCACGGCAGGTACCTCGGGCCTTGCTAGGTGAGGGGACCGCAGTCTCGGACTGAGGTGGATGAACTACCGTTACAGTCGAATTTCTGGTGTCTCACTGACGCCACTGCTTAGAAATAACCCATTCTGGGACGGGGCGGGGGGAGCTCATCTGGAGTCGCCCCGGCCTCTGTTGACAGTTGGTTTCTTTACAGGGCCCTGATTCTCGCAGGCGGGTCTTCAGCGCCACGAGGGTGAGTGGGTTGTGCGGGATGGGAGTTGTTGGCAGTCGCCCTGGGGATGGATTGGGGTGATGATGACTACAGGTGACTCTGAGTGTCTCGCTGACGCCATCACCGCAGCGCGCTGACCACCTTCTTCCCGGGGCTGGGATCCTGAGTACCTGGGCTCTGGGAGAAGTGGATGGCCAGGATTTCTTACTAATCATTTGTTCCTGTTTATTTCTCCATTAGGGATATAAGAGGTTCAGCGATGTGTTATCCTCGAATAAAAGTGAGTGTTAGGTGGGAGTGCACTAAGTGTTTTTCACAGACCATTTTGTTGCCCAAGCTCTCCTGCTTTTTAATGAACACATGCAACAATGCAAATAATTCACTTAGTGGTTTTCTAAGGGCTACTTTTTGGTTTACATTTTTCTAGTGAAGATTACTTTTTGAAGAATCTTGTAACGCAATATTTTTGTGTAAACCTCGTTAAACCTGCTTTCTACACCCATTTTCCTACTGTCAACTTCCCTACATGCTGGGTCTCCCTGATAGAGTTATTTTATGCGGTTCTAAATTTATTTTCTAGGTCTTTCCTCTCCCAAACTACCCATCCTTGTGTCTGAATGTATTAGATCCCTTCCCAGGATGGCTTCTCTTGATCCAGGTCTCCCTAAATTGGGAATGATGATTTCTCAGACTAGAGTCTCTGACGCTGGTCCTGATGTCAAAAATTAAGTTCTGACTCATTTTGGGAGAACTGGATGCTTAGGTCTCTGAGAAGGGCCAGTGGGAGGGCTGCGTCTCTGCTCGTCTTTCTCATTGGTTGTCCTGTTTTCATTCTAGCATGAGCTCTGGAAGCCCAGCCAGCAGGGGTCTGCCACTAAAGTAGTGTGCTGAGAGCCTGAGGTTACACTCCTCTTGGAGCAGTGCTGTTGAGATGGCTGGGATGCCTAGGTAATGGTTCCTGCCACTTCGGGCTATGAAAAGAAGAGCCTCGGTGTTTATCCCTGGCTACTGTGGTGAGTCTGCCAGTTTTTCTAACATCCCAAGAGTGGTTGTGATTACCTGGTTGGACTAGAGTCTCAGTATTTCTCTGAGGATCTTTGAAACCACCTGATCCACCCATTGCCCCCCTTTAATCCTGTGTGGCAACTCCCCTGCCTATCCAGCTTCATGTTTTAATGACCATTGCCTGCATGGTTCTAAAACATGTTCCTTTTATGAAATTTCAGGGTTTTGCTGACAAAAAGGATGCCCTCTTTACCTGGTGTTGGGAACTTACATCTTTCCTGCATTGACCTGTGTGAGCAGCTGTCAGTTTATTGGAGGCAAAAACAAATATGGGGCGCTTAAATATCAGTTAGCTTTCACTTCTTTGTCTTAAAACAAGTATTTGGTTTTATCAGAAGGATTCTAATAAAGTATTTCAAAGCAAACAAAGTAGATTCTTTGGTCTCAATGAAAACAAGATGGTTCAGAAAAATTTAGGGATGGGGGAAGGGGTTATCACTTTGTGAGGGGTGTAAATGTCTATTACATTGTTTTGTACACCTGAAACTAATAAATAAAAACACCTAGGGAAGTAAAAGGTAGTAACCACTAGTAAAGATACATTACAGTTGACATCTAGCTGTACTACTTTATAGGTAAGTGCAAGAAACTAAGATTGTCCCATGTATGGACACTGCTGTTAAGGATTTCTAGATTGACTACCATAGCATCCTGTTGTACTAGAAGTTATTAGCAAGGTATTTGGGATTTTTTTTTTTAATTGGGGAAGGGGAACAGGACTTTATTGTGTACTTCTAGGACTTTTTTCCAAGTCAAGTTGTTGTCTTTTCAATCACGTTCAACTTCAAGTTCTTTCAGTGTTTGTGGAGGGCACAGCTCAGCTCCAGGTCCAGTTGCCGTTGCTAGTTGCAGGGGCACAGCCCACCATCCCTTGTGGGGAGTCGAACCAGCAACCTCCTGGTTGAGAGGATGCGCTCCAACCAACTGAGCCATCTGGGAGCTCAGCAGCAGCTCAGCTCAAGGTGCCATGTTCAATCTTAGTTGCAGGGGGTGGAGCCCACCATCCCTTGAGGAGTTGAACCGGCAACCTTGTGGTTGAGAGCCCACTGGCCCATGTGGGAGTCAAACCTGCAGCCTTCGGAGTTAGGAGCATGGAGCTCTAACCGCCTGAGCCACCTGGCCGGCCTGGGATTTTTTTTTTTAAACTTATTTATTTGTGTTTTTCTAGGACCTATCAGCTCCCAAGTCAAGTAGTTTAAATCTAGTTGTACAGGGCACAGCTCACAGTGATGGGGATTGAACTGGCAACCTTGTTAAGGGCACCACCCTCTAACCAGCTGCTCCCCACATTTAGAACTTAATGTTGACATAGGCTCCAAATTTGCCGGTTTTTTTTTTCAAAATTTTTACTGGGGAACAGTGTGTACTTCCAGGACTTTTCCAGATGCAGTTCTTTCAATCTTAGTTGTGGAGAGCTCAGCTCCAGGTCCAGTTTCGGTTGTTAGTTGCAGGGGGCACAGCCGACAATCCCTTGCGGGGAGTCAAATCGGCAACCTTGTGCTTGAGAGCCCACGCTCCAACCAACTGAGCCATCGGGCCACCCAGGACCTGAGCAGCTCGCTGGCCCATGAGGGAACTGAACCGGCAGCCTGGTTGGCCAGAGCACACGTTCTAACCAACTGAGCCACCCGTCCGTCCTAATTTGCTTTCTTTGGCGAATTAATGAAGACATAGGTTGTCCATATACATTTTAAAAGAATACTGGTGGTTGTAGGGATGGGGAGGTTTAATGGGTACAAAGTTTTACCAGAGGTGGATGGTGTGGTGAAGGGTGGCCATCCTTAAGGTGTTATTTCATCACTAGTTTATGTATATTGACTCATCTTGTAAAAATTGGATCTCTTATCATTTCCAGCTTGATCTCTACTGCTGAAACAGATCAGAGATTTCCTTTATTTTCCTTAATCACATTTGCTTTTTTGAAATTGCGCTGTAACTCCTTGAGGGCAGGGTACCTGCTCCCATTTGCTATTCTCTGATCAGGGATTCCCTGAGTTTCAGTCCTTGGCCCAAAACTTTAGGATTAGCCCTGTTTAAAAGGAACGTGTTCTCTAATAAAACAAGGTGGATTAAAAGAGGTAGTAGTTTTTATTAAATTGTTAAAATCCTTCACTTGGCTCCCTGTTTTTAGGGCAAGAACCAAACCAGTCTGTTAACCACTGTTAAGGTTACTTTTGGACTGGGATGGGGCTAGGAGGAGAATTGGACATTTTCCTGCATGGATTTCTGAATTGTTACCACTATTCGTACTGGACAGCCCCAAACTTTGGTTCTCAGGCATCATTCTGTGTCATGATCTTGGTAAGCTTTTTACATGCTTAGTTGGGTCCTTAAGAATCAACCTTGCAAAGTAGATACATCTACCCCACTACAGGCAAGGAATAGAAAGCTCAGGGATGTTAAAATAATTTCCTAAAACTTAGAGACAACGAAGTATTAGGATTCAAATTCCTTTGTCTCCAGCTTTAGAACACCAGTAACTGAAGTGAACCTGCCTTGGGGTCAATTTCGCTTTTTCTCTCTCCCACTTGGAGGAAACCACCCAGCTGAATTGTGGTTTTGTCATCCTGCCTTTATAGTTTTGTTCTGCATTCTTCAACAATCTATTGTTTGATTTTGTATCTTTTTGAATTTCATAAGTACGGATTAATTTATGTGATTCTGCAACTTGCTTTTTTTTGTTGTATTTTTCTGCAGTTAATTTAGATATTCCACCCTTCTATACACATTTCTGTCCAATTTCTTGAATTAAAACTTTGTGTTTAGGTTGGTGTCTGGGTAATGTATACGAGGACTTTTTAAGTGCATTTTTTCTAGTGACTAGTGCGTAGGAAGTGCAGGGTACTGGTTAAGATTATGGAGGTAAACTGAATACTTAACAGTTTAACTTTGGCTGAGTTAACTTATCTACTTTATCACAATTTACTCATTTGTAAATGGATGAGTGCCACCCTTACAGAGTTAGATTTAAATATATGTAAATGTACTTAAACACTAAGTATTAGCTGCAATCATTTCAAATAGCTAAGGCATTCATTTGCAGAGCTTATGCAGCCTAGTCAGTACATCACCCACCCTTATTAGTATGGTCTTCCCCTGGGTGTTAGGACCCTCTTTCCCGTGCCATCCCCAGGTTTGGGGTGTAAGATCGAGCTACAGCCATGGTGAAGATTGTCACTGAACTTCTTTATTCCAGGCTTGGAAATCACTTACCAATCTGCGTCCTTTAGCCCCATGGCCTTTCCTCACAGGGTTGACTGATTAATAAGGCCTCCACCCCGAAACAGTGATCTTTTCCTCACCCCAGCAGGCTCTCGGAGTGGAGTATCTTCAGGAGTGGAGTAACTTCAGAAGTAACGAGTCTTCCCTCCCAACCCACCGGGTGGATCTCCCCATATCTCTTAGCAGAGACTGGCCTGCTATCAGCCACCTCAGACAGTCTCCCAGGGCCTGGCTGTGGCCTGTCTCCCCAGGCCTCCCGGGAATACTCAACAACTAGCTGCTGCTAGACCCTCCTCCAGACAGCCCTCCACCCTGCCAGTTGCTCAGGCCAGAACCCTTGGAATCTGCTTGACTCCTGTTCTCACATACTCCATATATCTAATTTGTGAGCAAATCATGCTGGCTGGCATGACCTTAAAAACCAAAATCGGACTGCATGTCACCTCCACTGCTACTCCATTCTGGTCGGAGCCACCATCGGCTCACCTACATGACTGCAACAGCCTCCTAACTGGACTGGCTTCCACCCTTGCCCCGTGACAGTCTTCCAATTCATGACTTGGGTCTTGTCTCTCCCCTGCATAAAATCCTGCAGTGTGGCTCCCGTTCTACTCAGTGAAAGCCCGTCTTTACAGAGACCATGGCCTCCCAGTCTAGCTGTTATCTCTGACCTCATCTCCTTTCTACTCATCTCCAGCCATGAGGCATAAAGCCGGGGGCTGTTAGTCACTATCCTGTATGTTCAGGGAGTAGTTTGCCTGATGGCTGGGGTCTGCCAAGTGTCGTGGTCTGTGGGGTAGATCCAAACTCGTGCCAGCAGAGCTTGCAAATGAATTTACTTAGGTTGTGAGGAAATCCTAGAGCCGAGAAATAAGCTTACAAACTGTTTTGGACATTGCTTGTGGGAATGTGATTATACAGTCCCTTTGGAAAACAATTTAGCAATATCTTCAATATGATGAGGCATTTCTAACCGAGCATTTCCACTTCTGGTAACACCCTGAACAAACTCATGCGTGAACAGGACTGATGTACACAAAAGTCCTCAGCAGTATTCTTTGTAATGGGACAAAAGGAAACAACCCAAATGTTCTCCAACAGGAAAATGGATAAATTGTGGTATATTCATAAAATGTAATACCATAGAGCAGTTGTGTGTTAGGTACAGTATGACTAACACACCAGCATGGATTACTCTCACAATGTGAAAAAAAAGGCAAGTCACAGAAGAATACATACGTAGTACAGTGTTTAAAGACCTTTACAGCTGAACAATGTATTGTTCAGAGTTAAGTATAACATAGTAAAGCAGAAAGAAATGCACAGCATTGCTAAACGCTAACTTCAATATAATAGTTATCTGGGCTGTGATAGGCTGGGGAGGGAGACTGATGCAGTCAAGGGGGAGTACATGGGCCCCATGGGAGCTCATGGTATAATTTTTTCATTATTTCTGTGTGTCTTAACTATTTCTTAAAAACATGGCTGGGGACCTGTGAATCCCAAAAGGCTGAGCAAAGGCCAAAGGTAAGCCACCCCACAGGGATACTGCCACATGGGAGCTCATGAAGACAACTGCTCCCAAGATGAGCCAGAATCAAAAACAAACAGGGCCATCCATCCCCACGGGAACAAGTCAGCAGGCACAGTAACAGGTGATTATAGCTAAAAAAAACTCGTAACAGCGCTCTTGGAGGCTGAAAATATTCAGAGATCAAATATTGTGCAAGAACAGGAAATTATAAAGAAAGAGCAGGCAATTTTGAAAAAAAAACCAATGTAGAAATTCTAGAATTGGAATAAACAAATACATAAAAAGCACAAAAAACAGGTTAAATAACAGACCAGCTGAATAGAGAATTAGTGAATTGGAAGAAGAAATCCATAATGTGGAGTAGAAAAAACATGAATAATGAAAAGGACGTTAAAAAAAGGGTGGAATCTAATATATGGTGATGGAAAGAGAACTCTGGGTGGTGAACACACAATGTGAGATATAGATAATGTAATACAGAATTGTACACCTGAAATCTATGTAACTACTAACTATCACCGCAATAAACTTTAATTTAAAAAAAAAGTGGAAAGAAAAGGGTGGGATGGATGCTCCAACTTTTGGCAATGCTTGTGCAGAACAGCCCTCATCACCTCACTGGTCTATTACAATGTGAGAACAGCTGCAGGCGCCATCTTTACCTCTGTCCAGTGTCATCTGGGGCATCTGGCTTTGAGCAGCTCGAGCCGTCTGTTAGTTTATGTACTGCTTCGTCCATTGACATCCTACTTTTCCAGGATTATGTTTTTTAATGTTTTTTTCCTCCCTTCTTCTGCCTCCACCCCCCCACCCCACTCCGTTTCAAGCCGTTGTTTCTCAGTGTAGTTGTGTAGGACACAGCTCCCTGGCCCATGCTGGTGTTATGAGCCTTGCGCTCCCCCGGACTAAGGCAGTCAGACAGCAGCTCACGCTGCCGGCCGGCCGGCCACTCATGCTGGCAGCAGACCACTCATGCTGATCACCAGCTGCTCATGGCATCACACAGCAGCCCATGCTGACCTTAGGCAGCTCATGTCGACCTCAGCTGCTCACAGCTGCCCAGCTCCAGGGGGAGCCGTTGTTCACAATCTTAGCTGTAGAGGGCGCAGCTCACTGGCCCATGTGGGAATCGAAGCAGCGACCTCAGCGTTAGGAGCACGGCGCTACAACCACCAGGCCGGCCCCAGGATTATGTTTTGGTTGTATTATTTTCCCAAATAATAAGGAAACATTCTAAGGGTTAAAATAACTGCTGACTCTTAAAATGTTGAATTATATTGCCCCAGTCAGGTGAACTTAAGGTGGAAATGGGTCACATTCTAGGCTGACTATTGTGTGTCATTAAACCATTAAAATTGTAAGAATGTAGTGCAGATAGAAATGTCAGCCAATTATTTCCAGGAATATGCTGATGTCAGGTAATAAACAGAGGGGGAGCTGTCTGTCTCTAAAGGGCCTTGTGACAAGGGCAGGTACTACCCTGAATCCGGGAGCCTCCCTTTCCTAGCAGCACAAAGGAGTGGCTGTTGTACACACTGGATTGATTTCTCCTAAAGGACACTGAGCAACCGCTATAAAAGATTACTTTAAACTTTTTATTATGAAACGTTTAAACAGGAAGAATAGTATAAAGAACACCCATAAACCCACCACCTAAATCCAAGAGTTGTCAACATTTTTCCATATTTGAAACTGGCAAAAGTATATATTAAATTGTGTGTGTGTGTGTGTATGTTATATATAGTCAGCCCTTGAACACACTAATATGGATTTGAATGTCATGGGTCCCCATATATGTGGATTTTTTTTCAGTAAATATTGTAAGTGGGGCCGGCCCGGTGGCTCAGTTGGAGCACCGTGAGGTCTCTGGTTCGATTCCCACATGGGCCCGCGAGCTGTGCCCTCTACAGCTAAGATTGTGAACAACGGCTTTTCCTGGAGCTGGGCAGCTGTGAGCAGCTGAGGTCAGCATGAGCTGCTGTGTGTTGCCATGAGTGGCTGGTGGCCAGCGTGAGTGGCCGCAGCCATCATGAGCGGCCTGCTGGCCAGAGCTGCCATGAGAGACCAACTGGCGACTGACTGCCTTGGGGCGGGGGGGGGTCAAGTCTCATAATACCAGCATAGGCCAGGGAGCTGAGTCCTCCACAACTAAACTGAGAAACAACAGCTTGAACTGGAGTTGGGGGTGGGTGGAAGAAGGGGGGGAACCTTCAAAAATATTGTAAGTGTATTTTCTCTCATGATTTTCTCTAGTAGTAATGTTTTCTCTAGCATACTTTAGTGTAAGAATCCACCATATAATACATATAGCATACAAAATGTATTAATCGACTGCTTATGTTATTGGTAAGGCTTCTGGTCAACAATAAGCTATTAGTAGTTAAGTTTTTGGGGAGTCAGAAGTTATATGTGGATTTCCAACTGTGGGGGGTTGGCACCCCTAATCCTGTGTTATTCAAGACACAAATATATATATATATATATATATATATATATATATATACATACATATATATATATAATATTTAGCAGACTCATTTCCAAGTGAATTATAGAGATCATGACATTTTATCCCTAAATATTTTAGCACGCACATCCAGAATATAAGGACGTTCACCTACATATCCACAGGACCATAATCATGCTTAAGAAAGTTCATAATTCCTAGTAGTACTTAATACTTAATCAATATTCAACATTTACGGTAGTTTTTTTTTTTTTTAAAGATTTTTGTTTTTACTGGTGAAGAGGAACAGTTCTTTATGGGGAACTGTGTACTTCCAGGCCTTTTTTCCAAGTCAAGTTGTTGTCCTTCCAATCTTAGTTGTAGAGGGTGCCGTTCAGCTTCAAGTTGTTGTCCTTTCAGTCTTAGTTGTGGAGGGCGCAGCTCAGCTCCAGGTCAGGTTGCCGTTGCTTGTTGTAGGGGGCGCAGCCCACCATCCCTTGCAGGAGTGGAACCTGCAACCTTGTGGTTGAAAGGATGCGCTCCAACCAACTGAGCCAACTGGGAGCTCAGCTCAAGTGTTCAATCTTAGTTGCAGGGGGCGCAGCCCACTGTCCCTTGCGGGACTCGAGGAATTGAACTGGCCGATGTGGGAATGGAACCTGCGGCCTTCGGAGTTAGGAGCACAGAGCTCTAACCTCCTGAGCCACCGGGCCGGCCCCACGGTGGTAGTTGTTCTTTTAAAGAGCCAGTATCCAGTCAATGGTCAGCACTTTATTTCACTGTTACATCTTGTTAGTCTTAGGATTCAAGGACCACCCTCTTCTATTATTTCTGTGACATTGGTCTTTTGAAGAGACTAGGCCAGTTGTCCTTTAGAATATTCCACATGTTGGATTCATCTAACCGTGCTCTCTTATTTTTAACTAGTTCTTCAATCTTCTGCATTTTCTTTAAAACTGGAAGTTACACCTAAAGGCCTAATTAGATTCTGGTTGCATGTGTGGGCAAGAATACTTCGTGAATGACACTATGTATTAGTTTCCTGTGGCTGCTCTAACAAATTAGTACAAACTTGGTGATTTAAAACAACAAATATTCCCTCCCAATTCTGGAGGCCAAAAGTCCAAAACAGTTTCACTGGGCCCAAGTCTAGTCCACAGGGACTTGCCCGCTCCAGCGACACTAGGGGAGAATCTGTTCCTTGTCTCTTCCAGCTTCTGGTGGCTGCTGGCATTCCTTGACTTGGGGCCATATTAGTCCAGTCTCAGCATCTGTGTCACATCGCCTCCTCTTCACTGTGTGTGTGTTGAATCTTCCTCTGCCTCCCTCTTATGTGATGGCACTTAGGGCCCGCCTGGATCATCCAGGATAATCTTCGCATCTCAAGATCCTGGATTTAATCACATCTGCAAAGACTCTTTTTCCCTGTATAAAGTAACGTTCATAGGTTCCAGGGATTAGGATGTGGATATCTTTGGGGAATCATTTCCCAGTCTACCACGTGGTATGTACTTACTGCACAACGCCTCATATCAGGGGATCATAATGTCTACTTGTTCCATTAGTCTTGATCTCAATTTGATCACCCGGGTAAAGTGGTGACCCCCAGATCTCTTCATTGTACTTCCCCCCTCCTTGTGAATTGCAAGATAGGGGTAATTCTTTGACACCAGGTGAATGAATGTCCAGTTCCCCATCAACCTTCAACCTAAGGATTTTAACATGATCTTTCCTTGGTTAAGGGAGGGAAAAGTTTTCCTCGACCCCCTTAAGGTCCTTGGCAGGTCTGAAGATTAACCTGACATAGACGTGAACAGGAAAAAAAGCATACAAATTTACTTCATATAAGTTTTACATGACATGGGATCCCTCATAAGGAATGGAGTCCCCAAGAAATGGTGAAACCTACTTGCTTTCATGTTAGGTTGAACAAAGAGAGGCAATTGTGGAAAAGTGACTAAACTATGTGGGGAGGCTAAAGAAAGATACGAATTATTTTAACAGTCTGTATAGGATTCTCTCCTTCTCAGCTTCTCGTCCTTGATAATAAGAATGTCTTCCTCCTGGTACAGGGAGGGCACCTTTCAAATGAGAGCTTTCAGGAAGAAAAAGGAAGGTCAGAGTGTCCTTCTTGTGCCTGTTTCCCAGTGCTTCACCTCAAAATAATCAGTATGCTAAAGCTGCATATGTTGGGGTGACATGCTTTGAACTCCATCTGACTTAATTATTTAAGTTTGCAAAATAATTTGATTATTGTTTTCTACACTTATTAGCTGATATTCTTCTATAAAATAAGTAATAAGTTATCTTTCATCAACTGTTACTTTGTCTAACCTGAATTACTTGTTCTTACTGCAAAGGCAGGATATAAGATTCATTATTTTCCTTTATTTACAGTATTGTGTGTGTAAGGAGTTGGTATAAAAGTCTAATGGTGGCAAATGAATTTCACCTCTTTTTTTTGTATACACAGGTGCAAGAAATTTCCCTGTAGTCCCTCTGACCCTATCAAATGCCTTGCTGAGACCCAGACATGCCTTCCTTTGGTTTCTCCTTTTAGAAGTGTAGTCAAGGTACTGCCACTGGGGTTGGCATGACATTCTCAGTGAACTCATGTTGGTCTCTGGATGTTGCTCTCTACAGGTTCCCACCTTCAATAGCAAGGACATCTCAATGTCACGAGGGATTCCAAATATCAGAAACAAGCTTGAGAGCAGTCAAACACCACACATCTCTTAAATTAGTTAATTGACACGAATGTAGCAAAGTCAGCTGGGCTTAAGAGGCTGAAGCAAAAGCTGATTACATATCTGTGCTTCTGCCTCCACTCTCACCCTCTTGGTGCATGCGGGCATCCTTCGCTCAGGGCATCACCATCTTTGTGGCTCTATATTTGTCAAGTCAGTGTTCTCCATTTATCTTTTTCCTTCTATTTTATGTGCTGTTAAGTATATAATATATACAAAAGTGCATATAATAATTATGTACAATGTAAAGAATGCTAATAAACAACAGGTACTCACCACTGAGCTTAAGATCTGGCACCACTAAAATTGTTGCTTACAGATCTGGAGGTCATAGGAAATGAGATTTCTAGCCCCAGTCCCACAGGACTGTGCACTTTTGTTAGGCATTATCCAGAGACACTTTTCTTTCTTTTCTTTCCTCCATCCAGAACACAGGCCACTTCACCCACAGATGATGTGGCCTTTTGGTGCTTTATTAACAGAGAGGCAGACAGCCTGTGAGCTGTAGTTTGCTGTGGATGGCTGGGGTGCTGTACTAAATCTAATCAAAAGTAACCTCACAGGTCGATCTGATTATAGTCATGTCCCAGACATATAACTTCTTTAGTAAAAGGTTTATTTTTGCCTAAAGCAAGCCCTGTCCATTGTATCTGTGTGTCTAGGTTAACACACCTTTGAAATGCCTCTTTTTTAGACCCCTCTGAAGCATAACCACCCTTAAGAAAGCACATAATATTGTTAACTATTTCGTAACCCAATCCCTGCTTTTTCTCCCACCTTCATGTCATCTTTTTAGTCCCCTCCTTAATTTCAAATGCATAAAAGAAACTGCAAAATTGTTATTCTTTGGAGCATTTGAGATCCTGCTTCCTGGCAATGTCATCAGTTTGGTTCAAATAAAATCTTATAAAAATTTTTTGCAGGTTTTGGCATTTCTTACTACATCATTATTGCAAATTTGATCTTTGGACATAATGCATTAAAATATTTATGTATTTATTATTTATTTATTTATTTATTTTAAGTATAATTTCCATTTTATTGTTCCCCCCAGAGAACATTTCTTTGTCAAAAGGAAGTGCAAGCCTTTGTCTTAAATCTTCCTTCCTAATGCTTTCTTGGGCAAAAATAATTGACCTCCTGCTCCTTCCTGGTTTTGACTTATGGTTGTGAGGACTGAATTAATGAAAAAGTGCCCCTGGTGCCTGGTCCCTGGTATTTGCTGAGCAATATTAGTTGTTAGGATCTTTTCCCAGTGTCTAAGGGCAGCCTGATAAGACAGGAAGTAAGAGCCTGGAGCATGTTCAATCCAACCGAGAGGCCGGTGGGGTGATGAGAGTGTAGGAAAGGGAGGAGGGCCTACTCTGGAGGTTGGGTGCCACACTAGAATTTGGCTGCTGATCCAGGCAGCACTCACCACGCTGTAATTGTCAAAGTCCACTTTGCCCCATTTGTACAAATATGCATTGTACCTTCCCTGTTCAGTCTCCTGCCACTACTTCCAATTCCCACTTTATATTAAAAGTGAAGGGGATCAGAACAAGTCTCCCCAGATTGTGCATCTTGGGTGTGTACACTGTTTTGAGCCAAAGACAATCAAGGCCTGAAAGACTCAGGAAGAGCTTTTGTTTTCCCCTTAGTTGCCTAAAGGAATGTAGATGAGGACCTGGTCCAGGAAGAGAACTATCACCAGAGATACTCCCAAAGAGTATGGGCCAAGTGTCCAAGTGCAGTGGGCTGGGTGGAGTTCATCAGGGCCTGTTTGTTCAAATCCTTTTGTGTCTCATCGTTTCTGTGGTAGGGCAAACATTTGTTCTTCCCATCTTCCTGTAAATTGTCTTCCTTCCCTTTGAAGCCCTAGACCTGTACCCCCTTCTCCTTAGCTCAGATCAGATAGGGCGAGAGTTCCGTGAATCCCCCAATAGGTAGAGACAGCTCTACGCCCCTGCCCACCAGGAAGCAGATACAGAAGAAAAGACCTCCTGTCCCTTAATTTCTCATAGAGATTTTATGGGGATCACGTCTCTCAAGGGGAAAACAAGGCAGGCAGTTAGAGATAGTCATCGGCTGTCTGCATTACTGCCCAGAAGACCTCCCCTCTCTGTCCAAAACTTCCGGTTTTCATTGTAAACAAATAGGTACAAGATACCCACCTAGATTAAACCAGCCATTCCTGTGCAGTAAAGGCCACAACGACCTTCATTTCACCTGGGCCTCATTATACCCTCATTATAATATCATACATATGCCCAAAAGTTCATTATAACAGACTGAATTCTGGGAAAGAACATGTGCAGTCTAAAAAGAGGAGGTAATAGCCTCTTGTCAATCACAGGTGTCAATCAAGTGGTCCCCCACCTGGAAAGGAACAGCCCATTCTAGAGAAAAAAGAATAAAAACTCCAAGTTTTTGCCAGTCAAGCCATTTTTGAGACCCAGCCCTTTTTGCCTTTTGAGCCTCTTCCTTTGTGCCACCTTGAGCCCCTGGACCTTTTTGCCCTTTTGAGCCTCTTCTTTTGCTCAGTCAGCCCCACACTCTTTCGAGTGTACTACCCCTTTTAATAATGGCTCTTGAGCCCTTCTCTACTCTCAGGTCTGCTTCTATTTCTTTGAAGTGTACCTTTTCTTCTAATAAACTGCTTTTTCACCACTTTATCTCGATATCTCGTTCAATTCTTTGCTTGAGATTCTGAGAACCTGGACACTGCGCCGCCGAGAGGAGCCCATCCTCCGGTAACAGGACCACTCTGGAAGCACTGGCCCAGCTCCTTACTGTGGATGAAAAAGGGCTCTATAATAAATCGACAAGTCCAGAGACTGAGAGTAGCCTCCCAGGATGACCTGCTCATGAATTCCTAACTGGGCAGGTCATGGTGGGTAGTCACGCCCCAGGCCTATGACTTCTTTAGTAAAAGGCTTATCTTTGTCTTAAGCAAGCCCTGTCCAGTTTCTGTGCATCTAGGTTACACTTTTGAAATGCCTCTTTCTCAGACCCCCCCTGAAGCATACCCACAAGAGAGCACATAATCTTGTTAACTCTCCTGTAATCTAATCCCTGCTTTACTTTCTCCCATGTTCAAGTCATCTTCCTAGTCCCCTCTTTAATTTCAAATGCATAAAAGAAACTGCAAAACTGTCATTCTCTGGAGCATTTGAGATCCTGCTTCCCGGCAACGTCATCAGTTTGGCTCAAATAAGTTCTTATAAAAATTCTCTACAAGTTTGGACATTTTTACATTGACATTACCCACCCTGAACTTTTCTTTCCTTCTGTATTAAGCACCTACCATATGCCAGGTGTTGTGGCGAGCATTCAAGATGTCTGGGTAAACAGGCAGCTTTGGTCCTGGCCAGCTGTTATGGTTATTGGTTTCTTTAGAGACGATTTCTTATATAAAAAGTTTCTCTCTTGAGGTCTTTCCTTCAGTGTTTTGAAATCTGTTCTTCCTAAGTCAGGCTCACTGTCTAAGAGAAAGTTTCCTAGCAGTAGACTCTCATGCAGTTCCTATTACAGATGGTGAGACCTGGACTGCTCTAGAGGTACTGGAGCTGCTGATCTGGGGTGGGGCCCAGGGCTCTGGTCTATAATGAGCTCCACCGGACCTTTCCTGGGGAGGAGGTCCTTCCTTGAAGATCTTTTCTTAGCTCAGGGTTCTTGGTTATGAAGAAGGAAAACGGTCACTTTCTCAAAAGCCTCTTGCCATGTCTACAAGACTCATGGGTCAGATATTCACGATATAATTTCCTCTTTCCTCCACTATTTCTGATAAATAATGTCAGCAAGACTGTCAGATGTGCAATTTTTTGTGGTATTAGACAGCAGATGTCCCAACTGCTGCAGATGCCACCCCCACCATGCTTCCTTGTATCATATCTATATTGTGATTTGTGTTAGAAAAGCAGACCGCACGACCACGCTGCCCGGGTTTCTCTCTCCATTCCTCTTCCCTTACATGCCCCCCTGCTTCCTCCTGCAGCCCCACAGCTTCTGCCTCAGTATGTGTCTCCTGTGTGGTAACAATGTGGTTTACTGGCCAGGGCAAAGTATTATATCAGTTTACTCTGAGAACTGGCAATTAAACGGGGGACATTCAGCATTTATCCTGCCTTTCCTAAACATACCGTGCTTTAGGGTAACCCGACAGCCTTGATGAGGGCGAGTTGTTTTTTTACTGAAGTAGTCCAGCTAATAAATGAGGACGAAATAATAGAATTTAAAAATAAACATTTCACAATCCCTCATGAAATAACTGATTCAGGTAAAACTCATCTGTAAATGGAATTGTCAGTTGAAAAGTTCATGGGGGAACCTTACAAAGGAGGGGGTCAAGCTATGGCCATCTGAACCCATTGCTCAATCTCTGCTTTACTCGAAGAGGGTCGAGCAGATACTTGCCTCCTGAGGGGTGAGGGGAGCAATAAGAAGCACACAGCATCTGTGAAGGAATCCTGTCCCCAACCCCAAATGGAATCTGAATCCTATGTGGCAACATCTTGATACCTGCCCTTTGGTGCATCGGCTCATTAAGCTATTTACTTGAGTGTTTTTGAAAATGTCTATAAATGAAAAAATTGAAATATTACATTATTAATCACAAATGCTGGACAAAATATAACAGTTATACCATGTCTTCACATACACTAGGATTATTCCACTTCTTCCATCAGATAGAATAAATTACCCTAACATTTCCTAGAGAAGCAGTTGAAAATGAAACAAACCTCTAAGTGCAAATGAGTGTGGCCCTCATCCCTTTATGTGAAGACATTCTTACCAGCTCATCTAGGCATTCAGTTTTCTTTCCACTTGGAGGAAAGCTATGGTTCTCCCACTCACCTACAGCCACTCAGGTTCTTTTCCCAGCATCCACTTTAGGATGAAGACGCTGTTTTCTCCCAGTGTTTTGTCACAGTGTTTATTCTCTGCCAGGCTGGCCCGGGAGAGGCTTCCTATCTGCAGGGCACACACCTGCTCCCTATCTCACAGAGGACAGCATCCCACTCATCTTAGAAATACAAAACAGAGCAGGTTTTTAAATGTCTTATGGGGGTGCCCCTCCTACTCTGCATTACACCTGTAAAGATCAATCTGTGTTTCTGTGATGAGAAAGAATGTGAAAGGGAAAGGAGGATTTGATTTGCCAAAGGCAGATTTTCACAGGCCATAAGCACACCAGCTTCCTCCCCAAAGCTCCACTACCAGCCTCAGGGTGTATGTAAGGAACATAGAAATGGAGATGGGCGCTAACCAAAGCACAGACTCTACACAAGTTCTACACAAGTTCCTTCTCCTTCATTGAAAACATTATGTTACAAACATTTTGATTCATAAATAGCAACAGTGGATGGTGCATCTAGTTCCTTACCCTGAAAGCAAACATTCTGCCGTCCCATGACCTCCACCAACCCTCTCCAAAGCCAGTATCTTACCTCAAAGAGGAAGCTCAGCCTTCCCCAATTCCCTGAGTTCACATTTATTCAGTTCTACAGGCCCACCTAGCCTTGCCCAAGAAAAGGACCAATCATTGTCCTGGGAGGGCAGATAGGGTAGAGGGGCCAGACCCAGCGATGTGGAAAGGAAGTGCTCCCAGGTGGGGGCAGGACTTCCTGTGTGGGTTCAGAAGCCAGGCTTTTAGTCCTAATGGAGTGATTTCCCTGTCAAAGAAAAGTTGATTTTGCAAAAGGCTAGAGTCTAAAGGAAGGTGGAGCTGTCTTTTAGGCACCTCCCACAGACCCTCTGCAGACCCACGGTCCTGAGGGCTGAGCCAGGGCCTTAGACACGTGCGGCAGGCGTGCAGCTCAGAGTGTCCCGTACACACTGACTTTGGCCAGGGAAATGCTCTCTGTGTAGTAGTTCCGGCCTTTCTCATACAGGACGAAGAGCTGGGGGCCCTGGTCCTCCCCGTCCACACTGCCCTCCAGGGTGGTCAGCGACGAGTAACCACTGGGCCCTGGCCAGAGCTGGACTGTCTCTTTCCGCCATGAGGTACCATTACTGAAGCTCCAGCGCAGGGTCAGGTTCACTCCTGGAGACAGCAGCAGAGTCAGGAAAGGAGGGTCTCTGCCCAGGCCTTCTCTAGGCCACAGGGGGCTCCCTCACCCACCCCACAGCTGGCAGAGACTCACGGAACTCTGGATGGGCTGGGTTGGAGAAGAAGACAATGCCAGAGTTGGTGGCTACAGCTCCTGCGGCTACAACAGGGTCTATGAGCTCAGGGTCAAAGGTGACATCACGGGGCCTCAACGTATCGCAGGCATCGTAGCTGCGGAGGACGATTCGGCAGTGGCAGTGGTAGTTGTTCTGGTTCCGGGCGTTGATGACAACTGAGCCATCTGGGAGCTCATAGGGCTAAGAGAGGGAACAAGGCTTCAGGAAGACCCAGGGAGGGGGCCAGGCAAAGAGCCCTGTCCCTGAAGGAGCCAGGCTGGGTGGCACAGAGCCGGGGGCCAGACGCTGGGTTTGTGAGTGAAATGGTGCTCTGGAGGACAGGGCAGGCGGAGGGGGTGGGGAGCAGCCCAGGAGCTCCTGACCTGGCACTCATCAGGGTTGAAATCATTTTCTCTCTTGGGCTGGCCATAGGGGATGCCGTTGACCCCACTGCCGTAGCGCCATGAGGCGCCGTGGTCATCGCTGAGGAGGCAGAAGACCCCATCCCGCTCCAGCGTCCCGTGGCCACACACGATGAGCCGACCCTTCCGTGGCTCCCGCTGTTTCTGTGAGAAAGGGAGCTGGGTGTCACAGAGGGATACACTGAGGGGGGCTCAGAGGCAGGGAAGGGGAACCCACCACCTCTTAAGTGGGAGGACACATCTGGTTCCCTTCAGTTTAGTTCTTGCTTGCTGAAGGCCCCAGAAGGAACTCACAAACAGCCACTGCCTGAATTAATAAGCTCTTTTGCAGAATAAGCTCCTTCAGGACATCCAAGTCATATGCTGGAGAGGTTGTGCACGGGACAAGGGGGCCCAGCCACAGGGGTGGATGGGAGCTTAAACCCAACCTGCGCTCACTCACCAAGCTGTGCACCACGGCACACACTTGTGTCTGCCCAAAGGAAGGGGTGCTTTTTCTAATTAGCACAGGCACTACATGGATTAGTACAGCCCTACTGACAGTCCCCAAGAAGTTCCATCTTCCCATGGCAGGGCATTCCTCCCTGAATGTCCCTTTCTCCTAAGGAATACCATTGAAGACAGAAACTGACTTCACAGGATTTTCTCGGGAAGGAGTCCATTTTTGGGCATCTCCCAGACTCTCCACAAGGCAGCCCCCTCCACCCATCTCAGGACAGAGACCTGAATGCCAGAGCCCGGTCCAGGGGCAAACATCTCGGTGCCAATATCCAAAGAGAGGTTCCGGGGAGGGCTCCAGGAAACACCATCGTCCTTGCTCCACACTAACATGGTGGACGCTACCTGGCAGCCAGCCTTGTGAGCACAGAGGGAGTAGAAAAGGAACACCACTCCTGTCTCAATATCGCTCACCACTGCCCCCAGATTTAGCCCATCTGGGGTCTCCCCATCGTCCACAATGAATGCTGTAGGAGACCACGTGCTGCCTGAAGAAGTAAGGGAAGAAACACAGGGTTAGCACTCTGGAGGTACCCTCTCCACCACTCCCTGTAACCTTCACCTCCTGCTAGGGACCCAAGCACCTCCTGCTATGAGGCCTTACAAAGGCCTCAGCGCCTGCAAGACCTGCCCCTCCTTAACTCTTTGACCTGAACTATTCTACCCTCACACACTCCTTCCAGCCACACAAGCTTCTCCCTATTCCTCAACACTTCCCTCCAGGAGGCCTTTGCACATCTGCCTGGTGCACTCTTCTTCCAGGCTCACTGTCACCTCCTTTGAGTCTTTGCTCAAATGTCACCTACTGAAAATTGCAATCAGACTCCAGCACTCCCCATACCTCTTGTCCTGTTTTATTTTTCTCCATTGCATTTATCACCTTCCAACACAAACACTACATTTCCTTACTTATTTTGCTTATTATGCTCCCCCAGTAGAATATAAGCCCTGTGACAGCAGGGATTTTTGCTCTGTTTTGCTTTGCTCTTAACTGTACTCACAGAACCTAGAACAGTACTAGGTATATATTATAGTAAGTGCTCGATAAATGAGTGTTCAGTTCCTTGGTGATCCCAATTTCCAGATCACTGCCCTGAACACTTCCTCTCCTTAGGTTCCCTCTCCTCTTCAGGGATCCAGGCTTCCAGCCCTCTCAGTTCCCTTATCCTCAGGCTCCCCACTCATCCAACCTACCACCGGCTCTTGCCACCCAGGCATCTTCATACCCTGGTCCACGGACCTCCGCAGAGCGATGAACTTGGCCCCCTCATCCGACGTGGACATTTTTCTGGCTTCAGAGAAGGCAAGGAGAGTGCCCCGAGGAGTGGCTGTGATGAGCGGGATGCGGAACGTGTCCACAGAGCCGATCTGCCTCCCGCTCACCCACAGCAGCTGCTCCATAGTCACTAGCGGCTGAACCTGCGAAGGGAGGAGGAAGGGTCAACGTGGACAAACGTGACTTGGGGATTTTAGGACGGACGACTAGCGGCTCAGAGTCAGGTTCCCCTGGGAGAGGCAGGGTGATGAAGCTCTCGACTGGGGGCCGGGGTCCCAGAACAAGGAAGGGGAACTGGAGGAGAGTTTGGAGCGAAGCTGGGGGATCGGGGTGGGGAGGGGCTATGAGGGGAGAAGGAGCCCTCAGGGAGAAGAGGGGACGTCAAAAGCGGACGGAGCTCGAGTGAGGAGGAAGACAAGGGCCTGAAGACGGAGAAGCGCTGGGAGCGGATGGAGGGAACGGGATCGAAGAGTTCCGCGGAGACGGGACTCAGTAGCCGCGTCCCGGGGGACAACAGGGCATAGACAGCCCGAGTGGGTTGGGGATGGGGTTATGCGAGGGGTAACTCACCAGATTGAAGTCGTTCTCTGTCTTAGCCCCGAATATTGCCGCAGACAACAGCAGCAGGGAGATCGCGGCAAAATCCTGAACCTTACAGACTCCCCCGCACCCCAGCATCGGCGGCCTCCCAGGTCTGCCCAGGAGCACTGTGCCGGGTCGCTCCGCGGTCATCTCTCCTCCGCGGCGACCGCGACCCTGACCCCCAGGACTAAACCCGGGCTGGAGGCAGTCAGCTGACCCGGGCCCTTTAAACATTCAGGTGTCACCCCCCCCCACCCTGCCACAAACCCGCCCCACGCCCCGCTGTTCCGCTGCGCTTCTGCGACTCTAATTGGCCCTCTCACTCTACGACTCCAGGTGACCCTTCGGCGCCTACGAGCCTGCCCTTCCTATTGGCCCTCTTTGAAGCCCCAAAGCACGTGACCCGGCCGGGAAGCCCATTGGCTGGGGTAAGGAAAGGGCGGCATCACGCCTCAGGAGCTTTTTGATTGGCCGCAGCAGCTGGGCGCGTCATAGGGGCGGGGTGTATTTTAAAGTGCCAAGCGGGGAGAAAAGGGTCGCTTAATGTCAATGAGGGAATAAAAGTAGTACCAGACTTTTTGAGAAAACAAAATATCAACCTTTAATAAATTTTTTTTACTACAAAATCAACATTTGAAAGACGAGGTGAGGCTGGGAGGCTGGTTATACAGGCAGGGTGCAGAGCTGTGTCTCTCACTTCTTCCTCTTGTTCCCTGGGGACGCCTCGTTCTTCTTGCCTAGAATCTTCAGAAGGGCCTTGGACATGTAGTAGGGCCGGTCTAGGGAGCCGTCGTTCCGCTCCAGGTCTTCCACTGAGTCGCAACATAGACCAGTTAGAGTGGACTCTGGAGGACTCCGCACTCCCCGGTTAAATTGGGACTAAGAGACAAGCTAGCTGCCTGGTTTCCAGACTGTACTATCACCGGCTGTTTTGGGGGCAGGTTTTGTAATTTACTGAGTAGGTTATGTAATCTCAGTTTCCTCATCTGTAAAGTGGGGTCAGTAATAGTATATTTCATATTGTGATAAGGATTAACAGAAAAAAAACAATAACACATATCCATTGCTTAGTGCAGACTTTGGCACATACTAAAACCTAAATGTATGTATACAGTAGGGCAAGAAAATCCCTGCTCTCTACAGCCACCTGCTGGGAAGCCATCTCTTGGGGTTCGCTTCTACCCCAGGTTTCCTGGGGGATGACACTGGAGGCCTCTCCCCTGGAATGCTCCTTCTTGGAATAGCCCACCAGCCTGGGAGCTCACTTCTCTCTTCCTTCCCCAAACCCTTGGCCTGGGATGTCGGAAGAGGCTCCCTCTGGCTCTGGCTGCTTTAACTCAAAGTCACTGTTTCTAGAAGCACCAAGTCTTCAAAAAAGCCTGAACAGCCTGTACCTTGAAGTTGGGGGGGAGGTGGTGGGAGTGTCACTCACAGAAACAGAGGAAGAGCGTGTCCACGCACATGCCAAAAACGCTGAAGAAGCCACTGGCAATGACATAGGCCCCCAGGATGGAGGTCTGGAAGACATAGGCTTGTTAGGATTCCTTTGGGGAGTTTGGAGGGTTGAGACAGAGAGCGGGAGTCACTCACCATAATAGGCAGCCAGTAATAGTTGAGGTGGGGGTTCTCAAATTCTTTACCCAGCCCTGGGATGCGACCAGTGAAAAAAAAGAAGGACAAGACCCCTGTGGGAGAGGTCTGGAGGTCAGTGTCACTCCTCTAATGTCACCTCTTCAGCTTCCCAGCACCCCTGCCCTCTGTCCTTGTAACTCACGCCCCGGTCCTTACCGACACCTCCCACCACCAGCAGCTTCCCGAAGAGCAGCAGCAGGTCTGTGACTTTGTCCAGGACAACCACCCTGCATGGGGAGTTGGGGTAGGTGGGGGGTGAGAGGCCCGGCAGGGCTGGGAACATAACTGACTATATAATTTGCTGTGACAGAGGCAAAATGAGAATTGTTCACATTTCAGGATGGAGGCAGCAGAGCCGAAAGCAAGCTTGAGGCCCTTCTGAGCCCAGCATGCCCATGAAGCCTGCGTTGGGTGGGAGGGCACGGGGTGGAGGACAGCCTGACCTGACAATGTTCCGCATGAGCAGCATGAAGGCGTTTTTGGCTGAGACACAGAAATTCTTCCCGTAGATGGCGATCTGGGTGAGGTGGAAAGGTCAGAGTTACCTGTGGAGAGCTCACCTGGGCCAGGGTGGGGGGCCAGGGCCCCGGAGCAAGGGGCTGCTCACGCAGTGGGGCTCACCATGATGTATGCATTGCGGTTCAGGAACTTGATAAACTTTTCCAGACACCAGAGGCAGCACTTGAAGCAGCACATGATGCAACGGGCCATCGGGTTCTGGGCTCCTGGGGGGCAGAGGCCTCAGGTTTGCACACTGGCCCCCGACAGCCCTGCCCCAAGGACCCAGCTGCTCAGCAGGCCTTCCCCAGCCCCTGTCCTCGGCTTACCTCTCAGTTTGTGGTCAATGTACTCCAAGATGACCCGGGCTATCTGCACAAGGCTCAGGATGAGGGCCCCGAAGGCCAGTGACCCGGTGTGATAGCTGCAGAGGGGTTCAGCAATCAGAGGCAGACCTGGGACCCCTGGGACTCCCAGGCTCACAACCCCCAGGCCCCAGCCCCAGGCTTACCGCAGTGTGCGAATGAAGGCAGCACCTAGGGGAAAGGTGGGGATGTCCCGAGGCTTGTTGAAGGCCCAGTAGAAGGAGGCAAAGGCCCCAGCCAGCACACACTGGCCCAGGGCCAGTACCCAGTTGAGGGTCCAGAATAGCCCAAGGACCCCGTAGATTTGCAAGTTGAAGAGAGAACGTTGTACAAGACCTGTGGACAAGTAGCCCTGGAAGACGCACATCAGCCCTGGGCACGAGGAGTTCATGGGCTGAGCCTGGGGGGCACAGAGTAGGCTCATTACGAGCCAGCTCCTGCCACTCCCAGAGTAGAGGGAGGGAAGTAGCAGCCTCCCCCAGCTGCGGAAGCCAGTTTCTTCCAGGAGACCCATCTCCAGGTTCAAACCGGGTTCAGCTTACCTATGGTGTGAGCATAATTCACTTCTTTCAGTCTCTGGGTGGGCACAAGAGCTCACAGGAGCTCCCAGGCCATGTGGGCCAAGACTTAATGGTGTGTGTGTGTGTGTGTGTGTGTGTGTGTGTGTGTGTGGAGGGGGAGGGAGGTGACCAATACCTAGCTCTGGAGAGCCTGGCACTCAGCCAGCTGTCCCCTCCCAGAGCAGCCCCTGCAACTTCAACTTTCCAGCAAAATTGAACAGATATTAAGGAATTATTGTTACTTTTGTTGGGTGTGATAATGGTCATAGCAGTTATGCTTTTTAAAAGTCCTTATGTGTTGAGATCCATCCTGATGTATTCACAGGTGAAATGGCACAATGTCTAGGATTTGACTTAAACTCTAGAAAAAAATTTTTGCAGCTAGGGGTGGGAGTGCGGTGGGGAGACAGATGAAAGAAGAACAGCAGAAAGATGAAGGTGTGGAATCTGGGTACAGGAATTCTCTATTTTGGTGTGTGTTTGAAAATTTCCGTAATAATAAGTAAAAAGCACAGAAATAAAAAATAACCCTTTCTAGGAAATACGACAACAATCTTTATGATTGCTGACACTGAGTGTTTGTTTGAAATTTTATAATAAGAAAATAAACATCTTTCTGTTTTGCATGTAATTGTGGGTTTGTGTCAGTCTCCCCTGCTAGATCCTGAGCAAGTTGAAAGCAAGAACCAGGTCATTTGGGCCTTTGCATACCCAGTGTCTGGCACATAGTGGGTCCTTCATAAATTAACCAAACCTCTCTCTCCTTTTTTAGAGTGGGGCTAATGCCTGCAGGCAAAGCCCCCAGTACTAGCTCAGAGCAGGTGGCCACATGACAGCTTTGAGGACAGTAAATTCCCAGAGGTGCAGTGCCACTCCCTGGGAACCTCGGGGGTGGGGGCAGTTTGGGGAAGCGGCTTCTCTCCCAGAACCCCCCAGGGTGTCCCACCTGCCTAGGGCACTGTGTTCCTCCAAGGCAGGAAGATTAACAAAAATAAATAAACAAAACCCTTTTATAGTTATCAGCTCTTATCAGGTGCTGGGCATTGTACTAAGCACTTTATAGGCTCAATGTCATTTAATCTCCTGGCCACCTTAAGTGACAGTATTATGATTAGTTCCATTTTACAGATAAGTGAACTGAGACTGGTTGGGTGGAGTGGTTCATGGTCCTCCTTGCAGAGGAATGTCTTGGTGGGAGTCGGGGGGAGAAGTTCTGGTACTCAGCTTCCCCGGGCCTGGCCCTGCCCTTGGGCACAGCACGCCTGCTCCTAGGTCTCAGTGCCCTTCCCAGTGTAATGGGCAGCTCAGGGGGAGGGCTACTAGACCTGGAGTGAGTGACTGGCTCCCTTTCAGGCTCTGCTGGGGGACTGTTGTGTGACCTTGAGTGAGCCCCTTGCCCTCTCTGGTCCTCTGTCTCCTGGTAACAATGAGGCATTTGGACCTGTTGGCCCCTAAGGTACCCTTAGACCTATGGGTGCCCCTCCACACACACTCCAAATCCCCTCACCGTGGGGTCGCATGATGTATTCATTGGCACTTTCTCACAGCCAGGTAAGCTGACATTGGGTGCCCAGAGGACGTACTGAGGCTGTCCTGATGTGGCCAAGTACCCAGAGGGGAGTCAAGGAAAGCATGGTCACATGGGAGGCTCCACAGGTCCTCTCCCCAGGGACCCCTTCCCAGGTGCTCGTGCAGGATGTTCACTGCACCAAGGGGCTGGAATCCAGCCTGGGCTCGCTCTTCCAACTCTGTCCAGGGGCAGGGCTGTGCCTGCCCAGAGGAAGAGGTGCCTTCTTCCCATTGCACTAAGGCGCACTGTGTGGGCAAGCATTGCCCTTTCTGCCCTCTGCCCCCAGGGACTCCAGGAGGGTCTGGCTGTGTGGGCAAAGGATACAGAGCGATCATGACCCAGTAGGCAATGCAGATGAGCAAGAGGACAAAGGTGACCAGCGGGTAGAACATGGTGGCCATCATCTGTCCCACAGCCCTGTAGGGAGACGAGTGCCATCCATCAGTCCGGCCCCGGCCCCACCTCAGCCCCGGCCCCACCAGGGCTTGCACCATACCCCAGGCTGGACACTCAGTAGGTGCTTCCTAAGTGAACTGAATTGAATAAATCAGGCTCAAGGGGCCCTTAGAAGAAACTAGGGTCTCAGAGAAGCCACCAGGGGCAGCCTCAAGGAGAGTAAGGGAAGAGTCCTCAAAGTATGGTGTCTTGACCCACTTGGCAGGTAGGTCTTGGTTGGAGCAAGCTGTTGCTTCTCTTCCCTACCTGGATTTCCACCATTCCCCCAACCACCATCACCACCCCAACGATAACAACTGCCCTATGGTCAGCCCTTCTGGGGGGCCTGCTTCATGTCCTGGGACGTGGTGAGACATGAACTCATTCATCCTCAGGACAACCCTACAAGGTAGGAATGATTACCACCCCACTTTACAGATGGGTAATGCAGGCTCAGAAAGGCTGTCACGCAGCAGTGTTAAGCATTGGGCCCTGCTGCCCTTCTCCTGCAGGGCTCCCGCAGCCTGCACACCATGTCCCCTGCCCTCTGCCCCATGGCCCTCTCAGGCCCTGACCTGCTGGCCTCCTGCAGGAGGGCGATGGCGATGCGGATCCGCTGCCTCAAGAAGATGAGCAGGAGCAGCAGCAGGCCTTCCAGCACAGCCAGCACGATCACTGAGGGGGGAGGGGCAGAGGGGGCGGGGCCAGGATCAGGGCCAAGGCCAGGGCCCTGCGGGGGCGTTAGGAGGCGGGCAGGGTACTCACGGGCTGCCAGCCAGGTCTCCTGAACGCTGCTGTAGGCGCTGAGGTTGGTGGTGAAGCCCAGCTGGGTGATGGAGGCACCCTCGTCCCGCAGCACTTGGTACTCCTTCCAGCAGTGGTAGATGCCATATGCCAGCACTCCCAGCACCCCTAGGATCAGTACTAGCACCACAGGGCCGGCCACCAGGCGCAGGAGCAGGATAAACAGCATGCTCAGGACCAGAGCCACCCCCAGGGCACTGTAGGCAGGGTGAAGTAGGTGAGGGTCATCCCTTATCCCCAAATGCCTTTCCTCACGCCTCCAATGTCCCCAGATTAGAACCCCTTTCAATTATAAATCCTGCTGGGCTTGGGGTTCATTCTGAGCTCTGGCTCCTCCTCCTCCAGCCAAAGTCTCTGTGTCAGACACTGGGCTGGGGGAGGACCAGGGCGGGAGAAGGGAAGAAGAAAGTAGGGGGATCTGGTGACTCACACAAGAATCCAGTACCAGGACTGGGCAAAATCTTCAAAGATCCTAATGCTGATGTCGCGGGCATTGAGGCTGTCAACAAGACCACTGTGGGGGACACAGAGTCAGGCAAGGAGGTGGTGGGAGGGGGCATGGCACAGAGATGTAGGGGCAGGGGTGCCCACCTGATCCCCTGGATGATGGAGGCGTTGCTGGAGATCCCTGGGAGTTCGGGCACAGTGGTGTAATTGTACCATGGCAAACAGCGGCCCAGCGCTGAAGGGAGAGAACGGGCTACTGGGTGGGAAGGCCCAGAGCTTGGGCTTGAAGGTCTCTGGCCCCCACCGTGGCCCACAGTGCCCTCAGGGGAGGGGAGAGATGGGCACTGCCCTGTCAGAGGGCTGCTCTTGATTCCACAGTTAAAAGGGAGCTCCCACCCTGAAGCCCAGCCCAGGCTTTCTTCACTGTCTCATAATGTCCCCTTCCTCCCTGCACTGCTGTCTGGTGTCAGACCCTCCTCCCCTCTGGCCTGACACAACACCTCCACCCCCAACCTTGCCACCCAGCAGCCCACCCTCTGCCCGAGTGCCAAGCGGACCATGGCACAGCACGGGCCCCATCATTCCCGGGCTTGAGGTCCCTGCAGTGCTCAGACCTCCAGAGGTTGTGCCCTGGACAGTGCCCACCTCACCGCCAGGCTTCAAGGCCCCACGTCTGAGCCCAGCCACTTTCCCCTCACCTCTGCACCTTCCCTCTTGCTGCACCTCTCTCCAAGCACTCTCCCTCCTCCAGTAACCCCACCCATTATTCCTGGTTCAGCTGCATCTCCACCTCACCTCCTCCAGGAAGCCTATGCCATCTCCTGTGGCACCTATTATGTGCCTACAGCACTTATCACCACCCTTACAACAACTTTGCCAAGCAACCTGTGGCATTTACATCCTAAAGATGAGGAAACAAGTCTCAGAGAGATTGAGTAATTG
Organism: Rhinolophus ferrumequinum; assembly: GCF_004115265.2. Taxonomy (NCBI): domain Eukaryota; kingdom Metazoa; phylum Chordata; class Mammalia; order Chiroptera; family Rhinolophidae; genus Rhinolophus; species Rhinolophus ferrumequinum. Next base: position 2,337,422 of record NC_046286.1, read on the forward strand.
GCCCAAGACCATACAGCTGGAAGGTGCAGGAATTTAAATCGAGATTTGATTCTGGAGCATTCATTTGAGATACTTCCTATTGTACTTATATTGAGAAGAGGACATCTTTTCTCATGCTATAATTTAAAATTTTTTTCTATTAAAAAATAACATTCACTATTGGAAAGAAGAGCATAGAGAATAAACAAAGAAGTCAACTGTGATCCCACAGCCCCGGCACATGTGCTTTCAGGGGAAGCCCATGCAGTGTCTGTGAACGTCTCTGGTCTCCCCACCTAGCCTGTGGCTCAACCAGGGAGCAGTTATCATCTTCCGGTGTCTTTCCCCAGTGCCTAGCACACCACAGGTGCACAACAAACACTGCTGCACCTAAGCTGTGTGTCTTAACTCTCTCTGGGCCTGGTTTCCTTATTTGGGCCATAAAAGTATAGGACTAGCTGATGCCTGAGGAAGGAATGTAGCTTCTCACCTGGAGTGGAAGGAAGGAGGAAACTTGGACAGAGCTCTTGTTGCAGGCTTTGGAGCAATGGCTGGGGTGTGTGGGGGGCACAGACAGACACAGAGATACAGAGCACGATGAAGGAGTGAACCCCTGCCCCCACCATTACACCCCAGTCGTCTACCCAGCTCCCCCTCGCACCCTGACCCATGTGACCCGTCCTTGCCCCTAGCGATGACCTTGGGGGCAGTGCTTACCATATTCCAGGGCACTCCTGGCAGACAAAAGTTCCGGTTTTCAGCGTAGAAGACCTCCCCGACTGTCAGTGAGTACTCACTCTTACTCACAGTCCATGGGGCCTGGGGGCAGGAGGATACACACACCTGGGGGCAGAGGGCATGCTGAGGGGCTGGTACCCTAACCTGGGGGGCATCTGGGCAGAGGCAGGTCCCAGGCTCTGACCTGGGGCGTGGGGCACTGCAAGCCGTGCTCGGAGATAGTGATGATGTTGGTGGCTAGGATGCAGCTGAAGATGTTGAAGTAAAGGAGATAGGGTTTATCTCTGCAGGAGGGGAGGAAGCGCACGTCAGGGTTTGCTCAGGTGTGGGGGGATGGGAGGGACAGCCCCACCCAGCTCAGTCCAGCAGGGAGGTACTGGAGACACCCAAAAGATTTCCCAGTCATTCAGCATCACAGATGGTTCAGACAGAGCCTGAACTCTGGAGCCAAAACTACAGCTTTGTGACCTTGAGCAAATCACTTAATTGCTCATTGCCTCGGTTCCATCAGGTGTAAAATAATAGTAACCACTTCATAGGGTCTGAGTGAGTTTGTGTGTATAAAGTACACCTCCTGCCTGGAACATAGAAACGCCATATAAATGGTAGAGGTTTTAGTGCTGGTTGACCGCTTCCTGCCTGTGGGGACGGATCCCATCACTTCTGGGATCATCCTTGCATTTCAGAGGGGAAATCAAAGCTCCAAGAAGTTGGCCATACAACCAGAACTTACTTAGCCCAGCTGGGGATTCAAAGGCCAGTCTCTGAAGTCTAAAACCCGTGCACTTAACCAGGACCTACACTGCCTCCCAATTTTGTGGGGGGGGGGTTGGAGGGGGGGTGAGAACCTGCTCAATGTGGTCTGGGGTGCTGAGGTTCAGGGAGGCGGACGTGGGCGCGGGGGCCAATAGGGACAGGGGCTGGAGCCTGAGTGTGGAGGGTCCCCTGTGCAACCCCAGCCTCACCTCACTTGCCCCTCTTCCATACTCACTTGTTCGCCCCCATGCCACAGTAGGCCCCAGTAGAGTTCCTGGGGTAGAGGACTTGCTGGGGGTCTCCATACACCCAGGCTGGACACAGAGACACACAGAAGAATTAGGGACCGGGGAGGGCAAGGAGCAGCCTTGGGTATGGTCCCTCCCTGGGTTACTGCCCCCAGCCACCAACCCAGCTCTGTGCAGCTGGAAACTCACCCACGATCCCCACCACAATGTAACCCAGAATGAAGAGAAGGAAGAGGACACAGCAGATGACATCTGTGCAGCTCCTGGGAGAGAAATAGCGGAAGCCTTTGGAGAGGGGACGTGGGGGGCATGGCCTGGGGGAGTCATGGGCTCAGAGAGCTGTTGAGTGGGCATCAGTACGTTTTATTATTTTTTAAGGAAACCTTTTCTGGGTGGGTAAACTTTCCTCTGAAGTATAACAGAAAAGTGCATAACTCATAAGTGCTCAGGGGATGAATTTTCCCAAAGGGCACACACCTGTGCATCCAGCTCCCAGGTCAAGAAACAGAATATCACCAGCACCCCAGAAGCCCCCGTGCACCCGCCACACGCGACAAAACCCCCACTCTCCTGGGGCAGGAGTTTTCTTTCTCACAAGCTTACCAATATTTCAGCAAATGCACAGCAAAAACAAAATACCCCTGCCCGCACCAGTGCAGGGCCCAGAACTTACCTGTTCTTGATGGGGCCTCGAAAGGAAGGGTCGTGTTTGGCTGGTTTCCCTGAGGGGCATGGGGAGCAGTGTGCAGAGTGAGGCACTGAGAGGAGTCTCCCCCCATTTCCTGTCCCTCCCAAATCCCCCCCTGCCCTCAGGCCTGCAGGGAGATGGGCAGGGGCGGGGCTGGCAGGAGGGGAAGCTGGAGAGGGGGAAGGGGAGGGTCAAGGCCTAGTCAGCAGGTCACCATGAATGGCCAGGTGCCCTTGGGGGGGGGCGGGGGCTTTAAGGGTCATTTCCAGCTCCCACCTCAAGGCCAGCAGCCAGGGAAAGAGCCTTCGCTTCCCGCCCCCATCCTGGCCCTTGAGTCTGTCTCCAGCTGGGATGTGGGACTCTGTGGCTAGGAATCTCAGTGGTCCTCATGTCCCCAGTCCTTGCCCCTCTCCGCTCCCTGTACCACACCAGGGAGGGCACAGCCCCTCCCCACATCTGCCCCAGGCCCTATCTTTGGCCCAAGGCTCTGGGGAAAGAAAGTGGAGCCAAAGCCATCAACTCTGGCAGGGCCTGGGGAGGGAGGGAGCCCCCTATAGACCCCCACATGAAGGGACCTCAGTCTCCAGGCCACTGCCAGTCTCTGGGCAAGCAGTCAAATCAGGGTGACACCTGAGCTTTGTGGCTGAGATTGTGGCGACGTCCTGTTCCTAGTCCTCCCTGAGTACACACAGGGAGGAGGTGGGGCCAGGCAGCCAGGGTCCTGAGTGGGCACCGAGGAGGGAGGGTGGAGGGCTGGGCAAGAATGTGGGAAGGGGTGGGGTCCGTCCTCTCCAGGTGCATTGGACTCTGTCCCTCCATGGCTCTTGGATATAAATGAGGTCAATGATTGATCCAAAGTTGTTCCAGGAAGTCTGGGAAGTCATCACTGCTTCTTCCCCAGCCCCTTTCGGGTGCCAACCCTCCCCTCTGGGAGGCTTCTCCCGTGGGGTTCCCTTCCCTCCAGATGAGGGGCTCAGATCCCCAAACCCCAAGGGACCTCTGCAGGCAGGCCTCTAGCCCTCACTGCTCATGGGGATCCCAGAGGCTGGCCCCAGTTCCACAGCTCTCCACCGCTAAACCTCAGACCCCTGGGACAGGCTCCCAGCCCTCATTCCTCATACATTCTGGAGACAGGCTCTTTGATCCCTCCTCCCTCAGGTCTTACCCTTCACAGGAACCCCAGAATGCCCCTGCCCCTATTCCTCAAGGTACTCCCAGATAGATTTCCCTCCTAACAGAGACCACGGAGGCCGTTCCAGCCCCCTCTCCGTAAATGCCCTCAGCCCAATTCTTCCCAGGGGCCCCCAGCATAACCCACTTCCCGTCACTGCTCACAGAGACCCTGGTAGGCAGACCCCCAACACCTTTCCCCCTGAGACCCAGGGTCCAGGCTGAAATTCCTTGTCTCAGGGACCCCAGCCGTTCCTCCTGACAAGCCCAGCGCCCAGCGTCACCATTGCAGGCGCAGGCTCCATAGCAGGACACTCCCAGCCCCAGCCCCATCGCCCCGCTCGGGGTTCTACCCTGCCTCCTTTCATTCAGGCTTTGCTTTCCAGGGCCCAGCCCTGAGGGACCAGAGTCTAGGCCTGAAAATCCCCCTCCTCCCAGGGACTCCTATTCCTCTCCGAGACCCTAGCTTCACTCCCCAAAGGCTCCTCAGCAATGGCCCCCAGACCCTGAACCCCAGCCTCCTCCCAGGACCCTGGCTCTGCCTCCTTCCGTCAGCTGAGGCCCTCCCCTCAGGGACTCAGGACTCCCTCAGCTCCTCTCCCTCAGGCCAGTCCCAGACATCTTGCCCTGAGTGGCCCAGGCAGGCCCCCTGTCCTCTGCAGGGTCCTGGTCTCCACCCCCGTCTTGCCCCCAGGCTCACCGTAGGCCTCCTCCCGGTTCTGCTTTCCCCCCATGGCTCAGTCTCCGGAGTGATTGGAGCCTGGGAGACCTGGCAACTCACCTGCCGCCCGGCCCGCCCTCCCACGTCACAGCCCCACCTCCACCCGCCTGTGGTCCCCGACACACTCTAGTTCTTCCTTCTTTAACTCCTGCAGAGGGAGGAGGGCGGGAAGGCCGAGCCAGTGACAGGGGCTCAGGGCCACTTGCTGCGGGCTCCACAGCCCATGGCCTGAAAGACTTGCAATGCTCTAAGAATCCTTCGTAATTCTGCAAACGACCTCAACCGTGGTGCACTCACGCCCACACCTCGCGCCAAGATTAAGTGTGAGGTTTGCCTTTTAGCCCTCGACTAGACCCTGCCCAGTGGTCCCCCTCTCTTCTCCCCTCCCGCTGGGCTGCAGTCCACACCAGCCGCCTGTCCAGCCTGCTTCCCATCTCTGCCCCTTGGACCCACATTCCCTCTGGCTGTGTGCGCTTCCTCCCCGGCCACCCCGCAACAGTCACCTAGACAGTTTATTACCAAACCCAGTATTTATTTAGAAGAAAACCAGTTGGTATAGAGGCCCATTTCAATTCATCAAACTTCAGCTGAGGATGGGGAACAGGGGTATGGCCAGCCCTGAAATCACCCTCCCAGGGAGGAACCAGCTCTGGGAGAGAGGGGCTGTCAGACCTCCAGGGCCTCTGGCGAGGAATGTGTGAAGGGCTCGGGAGAGAAGATGGGCTGTGAGCAGCAGGTGACAGGGGCGCCTGCTGAGCTGGTGGCCATCCAAGGGTGGGGAGGGAGGGTGTGGTCCACTCTCAGGGGTTGACAGGGGGCAGGGAGCCCAGCTCAGGCAGCAGCTCGGGGTGGGGGTCCAGGCGGGCCAGGCGGCTCTGCTCTAGGGCGATGGCCTCAGCTGAGTGTTTGCACTTCTCAGAGCCACACTGGCACGTGAAATATTTGCTTTTGATGTCCCAGAAGCGGTCGCCATAGTCAAACCTGTCAGAGGAACACAAGAGGCTTGTGGGACCCAGACCCAGCAGCCCAGGCCCACTCCAAAGCCTGTGTGGATCCTGTTCCCCAGGAGGGATGCGGGCACCCACCCCCATCTTCTCCCAACAGGCTCTAAGTCCTCATGTTTTGTGGACCAGCACTGCCTGGGAACTTGTTTGAAATGCAGTCTTGGGCCCCAGCCCAAGCCTGCGGAATCAAAGTCTTTCTGAGATGCTCAGGGCTATTTCAAAAGCCCTTCAAGGATACTTCTGTACACTGACGGCTGAGAAGCTGCTCTAATCCACGCCTGCAAATCAGGTGTCCTCCAGCCTTCAGCTGCTGGCCCCAGGCTTGCTGCATCTCCCACCCCTGGGCCGAGCCCTGGCCACCTCACCCCAGCTCCTCCCCAGTCCGGATGTCTCGGGAACTGAAGAAGGCAATGCGTGGAAATCGCAGGTCTTGGTGAAGCATGAAGACCCGGACGGGGATGATGTTGGGGTCACACAGGTGGTTGATGAACCGGCTGATGTTGCCATAGTAACGGGCATCGATGCAGTATACCTCTCCATCCTGAGGGGAGGGCAGCACTCCTCACATCTACCCCCACCCTTCACACCTGGCCAAGCCCCCACCCACTGACCACCCAGTCCCTCCTCCCCAGGTTTCCACCTGCTGACGGGGGGTAGGGGACGGAGGGGTCTCCTGCCCACCTTGTTGTCTAAGTCAAAGAGATAAGAATCATCCTCTCTCACATCGGCCTCGGCATCGGAGATCAGCTCCCCAACATACCTGTTGGGCAGGAAGCGGTGGTTCTGCAGGTGAGCAGGGGGCTACTTGCAACCCCACGGGATCCTCTCCCACCATGCCAGCTACCCGTCAGTGTCTGTGAATCTCACAGGTCAACACTGCTGGGACCAGGCTGGGTGACCCGGGGCACAGGGGGCCTGGAGGACAGTGGACATGATCGGGGAGGGAGGAGGTGGGTGGCCCCCTCCGGAAGTGGGATCAGGAAGAGAAACAAGGGACAGAGGCATGTGAGGAGACAACACAAGGCACCTTCCCACCACCTGGGGTCCCCAGTGAATAGCTAGGACAAGCAGGACTGGGAAGTGTGGGCCGGGGTGAGCTGGAGAAGCAGCGGTGGGAGGGGTGAGGGGAGAGGCTGGGGCCATGCTGGGGACGACTCGGGCAAGCATGGAGGCGCCAGGCCTCGGGTTAGGGGATCAGTATCTGTGGGCCACGGGCTGGGTGGGGAACTCTGTTCAGGTTTCCACGCTGGGAGGCGTGTGGACTGGGAGCCACCCAGCAGGTGGTGGTGATGCCAGGCTGCAGGACAGGACAGTGGTGAGGGAGGCAGGAAGGGGTGGGGCCACAGGAGCCACGAGGAACTGCAGGAAGGAGCCAGGCGGGAGGACACCCGCATTTGGAAAGCAAAGGGACAGGAGCTGCTAGGAGGAAGGGCGCACAGGTTAGAGGTGAGGACAGTGTCGCCAGAGCCAAGGGGGTGGCACACGCCAGAGGGAGGGGGGCTGAGGCGCATGGAGCGGGGGCTGCGGGGGGGACCGTCGGAAGGCTGCATCGGCAGAGGGGTGAGGGCAAAGGCAGATCTGAGCAGGGATGAGCAGTGAGCGGATGGTGGGGAGAGGGAGGCCCAGGAAGAACAGGCTGCTTGTTTGAGAAGTTGAGAGACGGCCTGAGGTAATGGATGGTCTCTAAGAAGGCAAATGGGGCTAAAAGTTTTTATTATTTTAAAGGCTAAAGGAGACCTAGGTGAAGTTTGAAGGCCATGGAATAGGAGCCAGGGGACAGGGAGAGGTTACAGACACCAGGCAGACAGAGAGCTGATGGGGAGGAATGAGGGCCCTGAGAAGGTGGACAGAAAGGGCACCTCCATTTTGACAAGCACATGAGGCTCAAAGAGGTGAAGGACCTGGGCAAGGACACCCAGCGGCAGAGTGGGGCTCAAACCGAGGTCCGGGTCCAAAACTGGTGCTTTCCCAGCTCAGAAGGGCGGGGAGAAGGTGTGTGAGGCTGGAAGCAGACAGAGGGGAAGGGAGGGGATGAAGGAAGATGTGGGCAGTGGTGACGGACAGCTGTGTGGTTTGGGGAGAGTGGGGGCGGCTGGGGTGCCTGGCTGTGGGGATGGTGGCAGAAACAGCAGGCTGGAGAAGGGGTGGTGAGAAGAGGCGGGAGCCGTCAGGGAGGAGGGCAGAGAGGGAGGCCGGGAGTCAGCAGTAGCCACGGGCTCGTCCTCTTGCCCCACTCACTCGCAGATGAAGGTCCCCTGGGGGATGGTTTGTAGGGCTCGGACCCCCCAGCCCATCTTGGCTGTTCGGTAAAGCTGCAGTCGCACCCTGGGGGTGGGAGAGAGGGTGATGTTGGGTGAACGGAGCTGGAAGTACCCCATAGGAGGGGAGAAAAGGGGGATGAAGGGGGCTGCAGGGGTGGGGCCTCACTTGATACCACTCTGCACTACCCGGTTCTTGCAGTTTCTCCAGCAGGAGCAGGCCTGGTTACACTCAAAAATTAGTGGGGGCTCGATCTTGTTAAATTCCTGGAGCAGCCGCCCGTCCTGGGATGAGAAATGGGAGACAGTGGTTTCTGTGTGGTGCCCACCTCAGCTGCCTAGGACCCCCAGGACTTCAGAGAAAAATCCTTCCTTGACCCCCAACCCAGAGACAGGGAAGCTAGGCTGGTGGACACCACACATGCTCTGAGATCAGACAATACGACACCCACAGCCATCCCCCTTGGTTTGCACATGTCTGGGCTAGGCCCAGCTTTGTCCTGGCAGTGTCCCAGGAATTCCAGGTCTTGCCCTGCCCTCTGCCACTTCCCCACAGGGTAGGAGGTGAGGGATAAGGTCCCAGGGAGTCGGTGTGCGAGGCCAGGTCCTCTGAGGAGTGAACAAGCACGTGTGGGGAGGGCGAGGGCACGTACCTTGTCATACCAGCAGCGAATGCTGAGCTGGCCGCACAGGCAGTTGGAGCTGGAGCAGTCATCCACACACGTGCAGTGCTGGGTAGGAGGCGGGGCCAGCTCAGCCCCGAGCCGGCCTGGACCCTCAGCTCCCAGTGTGCCCTGCCCCCTACTGCTGCCCTTTCTCTAGGGACCATGTTTACGATTGTGGGTGGTGATGGTCCCATGGTGAGTGGAATCAAGCTATTGCTGAAGGGGTGTCCCCAGGGCTACCATGAGCCCGAAGGACACCTCTGTGTCCTAAGGACACTTTCTCCATGTGGCTCAAGCCCCACAGGAGCTCCCTCCAGGCTCCACTCCCTGGGTCAGGTGCCCCTCACCTGCAGGTGCGTGATGTTGCGGTCGATGTTCATGGTGGACGTCTCGCAGTTCTCTGAGATGTACTTGTAATCCTCGGGGCACGGCTCCCCGTCCACACCGTTCACACAGGGAATGGGCACGTTCTCATAGCCCCGAGCCACGTCCCTGGCAACAGGGAGGTGAGCATAGGCTGAGGGCTCCCCCCGTGCAAGGAGAGGGCTGGGGGAGGGAGGCGGTGGTTCTGGGGTTCACTGCGGCATGAGGATACCCCGTAAGACGCAGGGCACCCAGTTAAATTCAGATTTCAAATGCACAGGAATAAGTTTTTAGTACAGGTTATGTCGCCAGTACTGTGTGGGACACTTTTCTATGGTAACAACCGGCACTGTTTATCTGAAGGTAATTTAACTGGGTGTTCTCTCTTTTTATTTGCCCTATGCGGCAGCCCCAGCAGGGGGACCAGAGGTGATTCTGCGGGTTCAGTGGGCCCCGGGAGCGCTCACCGGCAAATGATCTTCTCAGTGCGGATGGCCCGGTTGCCCACGCCCAGCCGAAGCTTGCGGTTCAGCTGGAGTGCAAACCACACGTCAGAGCGCTCAGGAGTCAGGTCCCATGCGGTGTCCCCCTCCTTGTTCCGAAGCTCAGGGTTCGCCCCGCGTGACAAGAACAACCTGGGAGGGGACAGGAAGCCCGTGGGGTCGGGGGCTGCGGGAGGTGGGGGGGGCAAGGGGTGTGGGGTGGGCGGGGCCTCACAGCACGCAGTCGTGGTAGCTCTCCCTGGCTGCAATGTGCAGGGGCGTGTCCCCGTGGTAGTTGACAGCATGGAGGTCGCAGCGGGCATTCAGGAGGACCTCGGCGATGGCGGCGCTGCCGGTGAAGGAGGCCCAGTGCAGGCAGATGTTCTCCTCCTGTGGAGTGGGTGGGGAATGGGTGGGCACAGGCAGTGAGCCCTTGAACCCAGCCTCCACCTTGTTCAGGGACCTTGGGCCATCCCCACCTCTGCGACCCTAACCAAACTCACGTTGTCTGTGAGGGTGACGTCAGCGCCCCTTGTCAGCAGCATGCGGATCACCTCGATATGCTTATGCTCTGCGGCCCAGATGATGGGCGTCCATCCTCCACTGTCCTGTGGTGGGGAGGGAGGGAGGTGTGGGGGCAGCCCTAGCCCTGCCCCAGCAGCCAGCCCTGCTCACCAAAGCAGCTTGTGGTCTAGGGCACACCTGAGCCAGGCTCAGCAGGCCCAGCTCTACCACTCACATGCTGTGGGACCGTGAGCAAGTCACCTGACATCTCTGGGTCTCAGTTTCCTCATCTATAAAGTGGGACTAATAGTATCTACCGCTCAAGGCTACAGAGTAATTTTTCTCTTTCTACTCAAAAGTCCTAGAAGCTGTGTCCCAATAGCGACAACCACCCCTAGGTACACAGACTCTAGTCTCTAAAAATATACCCATTAAAAGGAACAAGAGTTTCTTAGAGAAACTGTAGATTCTGAGTGTGGGGCAGGAAATGTGCTGGATGCTCTCAAAGACTACAGGGTCACATCAAAAGGCACAGGGGTCAACTTCAAGGGGCTCTTCCTGACAAAGGATGGGACGATTCAAAGATCGAGAAGAAAGACAACAGACTAAAACCGTATGAGAAACTAAGAGTTAACAAAGAATCTCACTGGACACTTCCAGAGGTTAAGGCAACTCATTCTGAAAATATAAAGAGAAAGAAGAGTAAAAGATACAAATGAAGAGGAAAAAAAATTGGCACAGGCTGGAGCAGGGGAGGCACAAAGGAGGGGTCAGAGGTCAGCTGAGGTTGAAAGAGGGCCCAAAGCCTGAGGCTGAGCCAAAGACCCCGAGGGCTGGGCGGGCCCCTGACCTGGGCGTTGACGTCCACCTGTCCAGTGCTGAGCAGCAGGCCGACCATCTCCAAGTTCCCAATTTTGGCGGCATGGTGGAGGCAGGTGGAACCGTCCTCCTCCTGGGGGAGATGAGGGCAGCTGAGTCCTCTGGCCGGCACCTCAAACCCGATCCCTGACGCGGCCCCGCTGCCCCACCTTGTTATAGACACAGCCGCCGCGCTGCACCATGTAGCGGGCCACCTCCAGGTGGTTGTTCACCACGGCTTCCATCAGCGGCGTCCGCTGCTGCTTGTCCACTGCGTTGATGTTGGCTCCAGCCTGTGAGGAGGGGGCATGTGGGCTGGCACCAGGGAGGGGCTGGGCAGGGGACAGCCCGAGGGCCTGGTCAGTGAGGCAGAGGGCCGGGCCCTGCTGACCTGCAGCAGCACGTGGCAGATCTCCACGGAGCCCTTCTGGGCAGCCGCGTGCAGGGGCGTGCGCTTGCTCTGCTGGTCACTCTGGAAGTTGGGATCCAGGTTGTCCACTGTGGGGAGAGCCCGCCACCAGAGAGAGAGGGACAAGTGGTAAGCGAGCAAGGAGGGGCGGGTGGCACCTCCTCCAGGGAGGCTTCTCAAGGCCCCAACCTGGGGCTGGGCCCCTCCTAGCCCTTTTTTTTCTCACCTTCACTGAGGCCCTGAGCGGACAGTAAGGATTTAGGAGCACCGGCTCTGCCCGACTGCAGAGCAGCTCTGCCCGAGTGCCGCTGTGCACCGGGCAAGGTAGGTAACCTCTCTGGGCCAAGGACAAAGTCCTTCATCGCTATACCCCCGACCCCAGCCCAGCGCTGCTGTATCATCGCTGCTCGATCAAGGTTTGCAGAACGAATGAGCAGAGTACTCACACAGCATCAGGATCACCTTCTGCAGCTCCCCCTGCTTCACTGACAGGTACAACTGCCGCGGGTGGAAGCGGAGCTTCTTCCGCCTGCCATAGCAAGGGAGGGGAGGGGTGGGCTCCTCAGATTCGAGCACCAGCCTTAACAGCTACAGATCTGCCCTTCCAGCCCCAGCGCTTGTCACTGTGTTGGACAGCAAGCCCCCACTCACCTCTCCGACTCCTGGATGACCAGGGCCTTTTCCAGGGCCTCCCGTCCTGGCCCTGGTGGCAGCCCCACGGCTGAGAGGCAGCCCCCATTGGGCAGGGTCAGGGAGGGTCCTGAGCTGTCGATGGTGTCAGCCAGGGGGTCGCAGGGTGGGCGCCGGGGCTCCCCATGCCCTCGCATCCGGGCGCTGTGGGAAAAGGCGCTAATGTCTCAGGGTGAGGGAGAGGGGGCGAGGAAAGACAGTAGGGAAGGGGGAGTCAGTACCTGGGCTGGGAAGTGTCTGCTCTCCCAGGGGCATCCTGGGCCAGGAGTGGGGGAGCAGGGGCTGCAGTGCCAGCTGGTGGGGTCACTCCATCCCCCCGGGGGATGGTCACCTCCTGGGCCTCAGATGCATCCTCCCCACAGTGGGGACAGAAGACCATCCCGTTCAGCTGGGACACACAGGCCTTGTGGAAGCGGTGGGCCACACGGAAGTCGGGGTGGCACTCCAGGAAGGTGCCCTGGGCAGGGAAACAATGTGGTTAGGCTATGGGAGCCTCTTCTCCTGTGGGGCATGCTGCCATCTGCCCCACAGGTCACTCACCGCTGTACAGAAGTAGCCGCAGCCTGGGCAGCAGTGGTGTTTGACCATGCGGGCGCGGTGGGTCTCACAGAGCACCATTAGTGCCACACGGCTTGATGGCCTCATGGTCTCCCGCTTGAGAATTGCAGCATTGCAGCCTGACAGCTGTGGGCAGTGAGGATGGGCGAGAAGCGAGGTGAGGCTGGGGCCCGGGGCTGGATGCCCGCGCACCTCTCCTCCCGTCCCACAGGCCCACCTCTCCATCCACACTCTCCGTGGCCATGCATTTGTGCCCTGCTCTCTCGCTGATGCGGTCAATCTTGGGTGCCTCCATGCGGCAGCTGCAGAGGGGCAGCTCCTCAAACCCACGCTCTGTCTCCAGCGAAGACGTGTCGTTGGACACCCCTTGGACAGAGGAAAAAGGGAGCTGAGGGAGGGCCTGCCCCTCACCCACTGGGACCCCCGGTGGGGCCTCTCACCCCCGCCCTGCCTTTCCCTCCATGCTCCAGAACCCCCAAAGCCTGGCCATGGACATCCAGTGGGGTATCCCTCCTCCCCTTTCCCTCCGGCCCTGAGGGTGCCCCCTAGTGGCTCCCTATCCCAGCAATTGGCAATTACCAGCGTGGTTGGGGGAGAGGGTCCCCTCGCTGGGCAGCTCCAGGGACCCCAGAGGGACCTCCATGTACTCACTGGGGCCTGAGGAGCCCACACCATTCACTCCTGACACAGAGACAGAGAGAGTGAGAGTGCGAGCTCACAGGCGCCTGGACATGTGGGCACATGCGGATGTACATGCGTGAGCGTCTATGATTGTGCACGCTCTCTGGGGACTGCGAAGGGGGCTAGAAGAGCCCCCTCTTCCCCCTCTTCCCAAAGCAGAGGGGAAGCCGCCTCACCTCGTGGCTCCTTGGCCCGTGAAGGCTCCCGCTTCCGTCGTTTCCGTGATGGCTTCACCCAGGGGCTGTCCTTTCGCCATTTCTTTTTGGCTTTGCGCCGGCCACTGGAACCACTCTGGGGAGGAGAAAGAGAGTTAGAGAGCCTGGCCCCCAGCCTACAACCCCTCCCCTGAGGACTCAGACCTCTGGTCCCATAGCCCCCACTCCTCTGGGGATGCCAGCCTCCAGCTCTCACCCTGTCTGATTGATTGCCTGACTCTTCGTCTTCCTCTTCTTCCTCCTCTTCCTCTTCTTCTTCCTCCTCTTCCTCTTCTTCCTCCTCTTCTTCCTCTTCTTCCTCACTCAGTTGTTCAGCCAGAGCTTCAACCTCAGACTGGGAGAGAGGCAAAGTGGGGCTGAGGAAACAGTGACCCCCTAGGCCACAGACCTGTCCTAGTGGGGGAACTCGGGGGAGAGGCAGAACAGGTCATATCCAACCCCCAGGACTCACACAATGAGGTGGGATAAAGAGAAAAACAACTACCCAGGGTGGCTCGCTAATGAAGGTGAGTATGGGCAGGAAAGGAGGGGAAAGAGCTGGGTAATGGAGAGGATGCAGAATATTATATAGCAACGAAAAAGGTGCCATAGTGAGATGTATTGTGTGAATCTTGCCAACATAACATATATATATATATATTTTCCCCCTTTTTTTACCCCCACCCCCTCCCCCCTACTCTGGTTCAAGCTGTTGTTTTTCAGTCTAATTGTGTAGGACATAGCTCACTGGCCCACGCTGGTATTATGAGCCTTGCCCCCCCCCCAAACCCACCCCGAGGCAGTCAGTCGCCAGTCAGCCGCTCACAGCAGCTCATGGCAGCTGTCCCCGGCTGCTGGCCGCCGGCCATTCACGCTGGCACACAGTAGCCCACAGCAGCCCACAGGAACTCACGTCAACTTCCGGCTGCTCAAGGCAGCCCAGCTCCAGGGAGAGCTGTTATTCACAATCTTAGCTGTAGAGGGCGCAGCTCACTGGCCCATGTGGGTATTGAACCTGCCTTGCGCGCATGGCATTCCAACCACCTGAGCCACTGAGCCGGCCCAGCAACATAATATTAAGCAAAAAATAAAAATAAAAAAACAAAAAAATAAATAACTTTCAGAAAGCAAATGTACAGTATTAAACTCTTTTTAAGAAGTTCATAAATAGGTAAGTTCATAAAATGGCTGCTAAAAATACTAGATGAAAAGCTAATGAGGAACTTTATAATGAGGATCAGACTGACATCACCTAAATCCACTGATCAATCTTAACATCACTAATAAAAGACCAGATATTCTATGCCTCCAGACGTGATGAAACAGGAAGCACTAATATCAGCGATCAAGCCTTCTTGGCAAAAACAACAAACAAAAAACAAACAACAAAATGAACACCTGAAGCTGATCACGCTTTTAGATCACTTTACAAGAAATATTGGGCAGACAGGTACATGTCAATCCCCATCCAATCAACCAACTCTTAAATGTGAGGAATTCTATAGGACAACTGACCTGGTTTCTTCAACAAATACATAGCAAGAAAAATTTTTTTTAAAAGATGGGGGGAACCTACACATCAAGAAAGACTAAGACAAATGTCAATCAGATCAATGTGAAGACCTCATTTGAATTTTGACAAAAACCCATTTATGAAACTGAGGAAATGTGAAGACTAACTGATAGCAAAGTGATGATATTAAGAAACTATTGGCAAATTTTTTAGGTGTGAAAATAACCATGTAGTGATGTTAACAGAAAGAGGCCTTACGTTTAGCTACATATGGAAATAGTTATAGATAAAATGATCCTGGGATTTGCTTTGAAATAATCCAGTAAATATGTGTGTTGAGGGAGGAGTAGATGAATATCAGCTGTGTATGACAAGGGGGCAAGAATATACAGTAGGGTAGAGAGTCTCTTCAATAAATGATTGGGAAGGCTGGACTGACACATGCAAAAGAATAAAACTGGACCACTTCCTGATATCATACAAAAGAATAAACTCAAAATGTATTAAAGACTTAAATGTAAGAACAGCAACCATGAAACTCCCGGAAGAAAACAGGCAATAAACTTTTTGACATCTTTTCCCCCCCTTTTTCCGCCTCCCCCCACTCAGATTCAAACCACTGTTTCTCAGTCTAGTTGTGTAGCACACAGCTCCCTGGCCCATGCTGGTATTATGAGCCTTGCGCTTCCCCGGCTGAGGTAGTCAGTCACCGGTTGTTGGTCGGCCACTCACAGCAGCTCACAGCAGCTCGAGCCAGCTGCCAGACACTCACGCTGGCCACTAGCCACTCGTGGCGGCACACAGTAGCCCACGGCACCACACATCAGCCCAGGGCCACTCACGCTGGCCATCGGCTGCTCCTGGCAGCCCATGCCAACCTCCGGCTGCTCATGGCAGCTCAGCTCCAGGGAGAGTTCTTGTTCACAATCTTAGCTGTAGAGGGCGCAGCTCACTGGCCCATGTGGGAATCAAACCTGCCACCTCGAAGTTAGGAGCACAGCGCTACAACCACCTGAGCCACCAGGCCGGCCCCACGCTTTGACATCTTAGTAATACTTTTTTTTGAATCTTGTCACCTCGGATAAGGGGAAAAAAAGAAAAAATAAACAAATGGGACTACATCAAACTAAAGAGTTTTTGCACAGCGAAGGAAACCATCAACAAAACGAAAAGACAATGTACTGAATGGGAGAAGATATTTGCCAATGATATACCTGATAAAGAGGTAATATCCAAACTATATAAAGAACTCATAGAACTGAACACCAAAAAAATCTAATTAAAAAACGGGCAGAGGACCTCAACAAACATTTCTCCAAAGAAGACATACACATGGACAACAAACAGACATATGAAAAGATGCTCAACGTCCCTAATCACAGAGAAATGCAAATTAAAACCACAGTGAGATATCACCTCACCTGTCAGAATGGCCACCATCAATAAATCAACAAACGATATTGTCAAGGCTGTGGAGGAAAGGGAACCCTGGTGCACTGTTGGTGGGACTATAATTGGTGCAGTCACTATGGAAAACAGTATGGAGGTTCCTCAAAAAATTAAAAATAGAACTACCTTATGACCCAGCAATTCTACTTCTGGGTATTTGATCTGAAGAAAACGAAAACACTAATTCAAAAAGACATATGCATCCCTATGTTCACTGCAGCACTATTTACAATAGTCAACATATGGAAGCAATCTAAATGTCCACTGACAGACAAATGGGTAAAGAAGTTGCGTATATACATACAACTGAATATTACTCAGACATAAAAAAGAATAAAATCTTGCCATTTGTGACAACATGGATGGACCTAGAGGGTATGATGCTAACTGAAATAAGTCAGACTGAAAAAGACAAATACCATATGATTTCACTTACATGTGGAACCTAAAAAACATAACAACAAATAAAACAGAAACAAACTAAGATACAGAGAACAAATTGATGGTTGCTGGGTAGGAGATGGGTGAAAAAGGTGAAAGGGATTAAGAAATATAAACTGCCAATTTTAAGAATAGTCACAGGGATATAAAAAGTACAGCACAGGGAACACAGTCAATAATATTATAATAACTACGTAGGTGTCAGATGGGTACTAGACTTATTGGGGTGATCGTTTGATAATTTATAGAAATGTCTAATCACTACTTTGTGCACCTAAAATATTATATATCAACTGTAATTGAAAATTAAAAAAAATTATTTAAAAAGCCAGCTGAGTATTGAAAATTGTTGGAGCTGGGTGATGGCTACATGGGGCTCATTCTTCTATTCTTTTGTTTATACAGTTGGCTATTGAACAACACGGGGGTTAGGAGTGTCAACCCCCACACAGCCAAAAATCCATGTATAACTTTTGACTCCCCAAAAACTTAACTAGTAGCCTACTGTTGACCGGAAGCCTTACCAATAACGTAAACAGTTGATTAATACATTTTGTATGTTTTATATATTATATACTATATTCTTACAATAAAGCTAGAGAAAAAAATGTAAGAATTCATGAGAAACATACATTTACAGTGTTTATTGAAAAAAATCCACATATAAGAGGACCAGCGCAGCTCAAAGTGTTGTTCAAGATCATCTGTATTTGAAAGTTTTCATGATAAAACACAAAATAAAAAGCAAAACAGGCAAGACGCAGCATTATAGTGCATAGGCAAACATGTATGAGATAAACCAAGAGCAAAGGGATAAACGAGCAAACAACAAATAAACCATAAAATGGGATGCTAAACCTCAAGTCCAGGATGGTGGCCACTATGGAGAAGGGCACAGGGATGGAATGGGGCGCAGCATATATGGCAATAAGTTAACGTAGTGTGGGGCAGTGAATCAGGGGGTGTTCAGAAGATAAAAAGAGAAGAGTGACACAGGGGGCCACTGAGGGGTGACTGACACAGGGGGTGACTGAGAGTGCACCCGGACATGGCTGGCCCCTCTCACCTTGCTGTCAGAGTCCACACGCTCATCCACAGAATAGGCGTCATAGTAGAGGCTGAAGTCATCCGCCACCACCGTCTCCCACTCCTCCAGGGACCCAGGGTCCCTCTTGTCCAAGGTTATTTCTCCTGAACCCCGAGCAGAACCCAACTCCTCCGACTAGAAAAAGATCAGAACAATGGAAGCTCCTAGCACTCCCCCACCAACCAACCCATTTCCCTTGGAGCAGGCCCCCAGGTGGAGAGGCCTTGTTCCCTGCCTCTCGAGGCTCACCAGGCCACTTCCCGGGTTCAGCTTCCTCCTTTTGGCCACATCTGGAAGGAGAGAAAGCAGTGAGGCTTGTACCCTAAATCCTCAGGACTGGCCACATCAAGCTCCAGGAGGGTGGGAGGTGGGACTGACCTGAGGTCACCTTCCTCAGCGAGTGCATGTCATCACTCATACGGAAATGCTGCACTTCAGGTGGCCGCTTCTCAGGGACTGGGGGCTGGGGACCGAGAGGGAGCACACTTAGGGTCAGGGAAGGAGTAGGGTCGGTGGCCAAGATTAGCCTGGAGCCCCAGATGTGGGTGGGATGGTAGCCACACCCTCAAAAATGCCATCTGTACCTGCACTAACCAGAATGTGGCTATAACAACTGCTGTCTCCTGAGAAGTGTGTCAAGCACATCCCATACCTAACCCTCATTTCTCTCTTCAAGCATGCAGCAGGCCCTTTCTTCCCATATTACAGATGAGAAAACAAAGGTTAAGGCCTTGACCAAAGCTACCCAAACCACACCCAGAACAAAATGCTACCAAGAGCCCCCAAAACACAGTCATAAAGCTTGTGAGATTCTGGGACCTCTGTCATTTGTGGGCCATATCTCCTTCCCAGTAGGAGGTACAACCTTTAAAAATGAAGCAGGGGCAGTTTCAAAAACAGGAAAAAATCCTCTGGGGGCTTGCTTTGAGGTAGAAAGAAAGAGTGATTTGAAGTTTCTTTACATAGTCATTATCTTAAGAGTACTTAAAACATTGAACTATGTAAGTCTTTACTTTTGTCTCTTCTATTACGCTCTTCCCAGGAATTATAAACTCCAGGAAGACAGGAACCTGTTAGTTCAGATTAAGCCCCAACCCAGAATTTAAACAAAGTAGCCCCTTGATAAATATGTAAAACTGTGAACAGAGAAGGCCCAAAGCTAAATTGTAAAAAAAGCCTACAAGACGTTGAAGGTTGCTTACCTGGCCCTCCCATCCCCACAACCCTCTCACAATCCTCACCTGTCCATTTCCAGGTTTGGACATGGTTTTCCTGGCTCGGTGGACCTTGGGCTGCCCCTCCGGACTGGTTGTAGCTGGAGGGGGTTCAGGCCCTGCTGCTGCTGCCCCCTGGGCTCCAGGCATACTCAGCAGCCTCATCGCCAAACTCTGGACTGATGGGGGTGATTTTCCGGCCCCTGTCATTGACATCTTGGCACGGCTGGGACAGGCATTCCCCCTGCTGGGGGAAGCCGGGAATGACTTTGTGGCATGGCCTGGAAAACAGACAGGCAGGCAGGCAGAGAGAGGCAAGATAAGAAGGAAGGCAGAGTCAGAGGATACCCCACCTCACCCCCAGACTCCGAAGCCTCTCACCCAGCAGGATGCGTCCCCCTTGGAGGTCCCCATCTCCCTCAAGATTCTCAGGTTCATCCCCAATGGGCGGTGTGGCTCCTACAGGGGTGTCAGCCCCCTCATCGCCAACAGTGACGGTGACAGAGGCTGGGGATGAGGGGCCTGCAGCCTCCAGGGAGTCGGGGTTGGCCTTGGGCAGGGTCTCCTCACTACAAGGGGTGTCCCCCAAAGAGCCATGAACTGTAAGGGAAGAGAAAAAGTTCAGGGCTAAGGGCTCAGGGGATCTTGTATTTGGAGAGGTGAAGGTCCAGATGGGCCCGTTTCTGCTGTACTCACCTCTCTCGGTGGCTCCTCTGGGCTCCTTGTCCAGCACCAGCGCCCCCATTTCAGCGGGGGCCTCTCCCTGGGAGGCGACACAAGGTATAGGAGGACTGGTCAGACCAGTAGGAAGTTGGGGGGCCCAGGACGCCTGGGCCCTGGGGAGAGAGAGTAGGCTCCGGGGCCTACCTCTTCCTCTATGGGATCCCCCCCTTCCGCGGCCTCGGCTGCCGGGAGGGGCCGCACGACCCCTCCCCCGGGCCCGCATCAGCCCCCTCCCTCTCGGTAGACCCCTCATCTCAGGGACCGAGAAGAGAGGAGGGGGAGGGGGCGGGGCCTCAGCGCCCCGGCCCCGCCCCCTCCTCCCGGCTGCACGCGCCGCTCCCCCTTTGTCCCCCAGGCCGCGGGGACCCCGGGCACCAACCCCTCCAGCGCCCGCTGCCCCCCAGCCCGGTGGACGGCCCCTTGTGCCCCTCGCGCGTGCTCCTGGGGCCCCGGCGCCCGCCGCCCACTCCGGGACAGCCGGCGGCTGCACGCGCGCCTCCGTGCCCACTCCCCCCACCTCCCACCCCCTGGTCCCCTCATTCGCCCCCGGTGCTGGCCCTCCGGATTGCTGTAAGTCCCGCCCGGGCCCCCCGGCCCCGTTGCACCCCCGGAGCATTGCACGGGTGCGCGCTTCCCCCGGGCGCGCGCGCGGGCATGCACCCGCCTCTCCCCCTCCCCTTCCGCACCTCGGCGGCCGCCGCCACTGCAGCTCCCGCCGCCGCCGCCATCGCCGCTTGCGCTGGGGGCCGAGCCGGCGCGCGGCCGCCCCGGGTCACGTGGGTGGGGAGGGAGGGCTAGGAGGAGCCTTAAAGGAGCCACTGCACAGGCCTCTGGCCATTTTCCCCCGAGAGCGGCCTTGGAGATGGCAGTGGCTCCCCTAAGCTGGGCGCTGTGGGGGCGAATCCTGCCATTCCTAGCTTCAGCTCATCGGGGAACCGAAGGTGAAGCACGCCTGGGTCCGGGTGTGGGTCTCCATCCCCCACTGTTTTAGGTAACAAGCGGAGCGTCTGAGCCTTCCGGCTCTCGGCAGCGGCTGTATTTCCAATCTGGTCCGCGTGTGCTTCTGCTTCGTGTTGCTCTCTAGTTTCTGGGTCACCAGGCAGAAAGCTCGGCCTCAGTTTTGGCCTCGCTTCTCTAACGAGCAAGAAGGGGATGATGGGGACGCGCAGAGAACACTTTTACTCTTGGCTGGTTCTAGCATGCTGCTTCATGTCCCCCTTTGAAACCTGGGGCTGTCTCTTCTGTTTGTAACAGACATGTTATGCCACCACATGCACTAGGGATCCAGGTAAGCCTCCAGTGGCCCAAGGGTCATTACTGTCTAGTGACACTCTAGTAAAATAACCTTTTTTGCCAAACACTTCACAAGCATAGTCAGGCACTCCGTGGGTCATACATAGCCCAGCCCACACTGGAAGTATGAATGATACTAGGCCTTGGTGTACAACCTTGATAACTCTATTTAGGGTACCGTCCCTTTAAGTACTACTTCTGGTCAAAGTTAGGAAAACATCTGTTTGATTTCACCAGCAGTATTTGACACAGGCAGGTGGTTCGGATATAGGGCACCTGAGGCCAATTCAAGGCCTTCTGGGAACTGTAGTTGTCTTTGGTTAACTTTTCCAGAGCTTTCTGGGAATTGTAGTCTTCCCCATACCCTAATCCAAAGTGGTTTTTAGCTTTCCCGAGGGCGTGAGCCCTTTCCCCAGACCAAAAATGCCCAAACATAGGCTCCTGCTTACACTTTCAGTGGGCACAATGATCACACCTGTAGCATATCCCTGGACCTGATACCAAACTCCTCAGAGGAGCAGGTCATGTGTTACCACCACTGCCAAAGAAATCACAGAACACTTGTGCTGTGAGCTGTCTGCCAGGTGTGGAAGTTGCAGAACTGGGAGGGTACCTGTCAGAGGAGCCCACTTGTCACACTGCTCTTCTGCTGTCAAGGCTCCTTTAGGCATGGGACCTGCATGAGTTTTGACTTCTGGGTATTGAGCAAATGAGAGGCTGTCTAGGGTGGGTCAGTCATTTACAAGCAGTTGCCAGAGTATATAAAGAAAAAAAAATTGTTCTTTTTTTATTTTGTGGAAAACAAAAGCAGAAAAACTAAAAGCCCAAACTCCAGAAAAAATCCTAAAAAATACGTTTTGTTTCTTTAAAAAATACTGTATGTCTCTACTCCTCTCCCTCCCCCCAAAGAGCCCTTCTTGTGTCCTTTCATCTACGTGCCCTACCCCCCACCCCCTACTATTTCTTGTTCTTGCTATTGTACCCCACTTCCCAATATCTACCTAGGATGCTCACCCATGTTCTCTTACCTGCCACCTTACTTGTTCTCCCTAGAATTTTAGTGAGCCTTGTACCCACAGTCCCATTCTCCCAGCATGCAAGACCTGTCCCCACTTACTTTCCTGGGATTCAATAATCCTTCCCCCTACCAGTCCCTTTCCCAAGGATCTATTCTAAGCAGAAGCTTGTGAGCTGCCTCCTGCCAAATTCCCTCCCGATTCCCTCCCACCCACCCCTACCTCAAGAAATGTCAGACCTCTCCCTGGGAAGGCTTAGCCAGTAATAAAACATTTTCCAGTCTTTTTTCCTCCTCATTCTGTAGGACCCTTTCCCTCCCTCCACATTTCCATGCACCTCTAAGAGAAGACAATCTTTCTCTGGGACCCCATATTCCCTTGGCCTTCTCCAAGAACTCTCTGCCTCTCCATCCTTTTCTTCTGAAGATGCAGGATCTTCTCTCCAAGGAATTTGGGCGCTTCCCTCAGGATGTGTATGTCTGCTCAGGCTCCCCACCGTACCTGTTTGTCCCCGACACACACCCCCTATTCTCCTGGGCCAGGGAGCCACCTTCCCACCCAACCCAGGAACCCAGCGCCTGCCCGGCTAGCGGATGAGAACGTTGATCTCAGCCACGCTGGCCTCCAGCACGTTCTCGGCCGTGGTCTTGCCGTGCTGCTCCTTGAGGTGCCGCCTAATGGCAGGCTTGTGGGCGAAGCGCACGTCACAGTAGGAGCAGCGATAGGGCCTCGCTCCTGAGTGAAGGTTGAGGTGGTCGTGCAGTGTGGACTTCTGCGTGAAGCACTTGCCGCAGATGCCACAAGAGTGTGACTTGACGCCGCGGTGCACGTTCATGTGGCGGTTGAGGTTGCTGCTGTGGTTGAACTGCTTGCCGCAGCGCGGGCACATGAAGATGAAGTGTTGTGCCCGCATGTGGAAGACCAGCTTCTCCACGCCCTGGAACACTTCCGGGCACTTGGTGCACTTGATGTTTTTTAGGGGGTTTGTACTGGAGAAGCCCCCTGGCAGAGGGCCCCGGCTGCCCCCTGCCCCCAGGCTGCCCCCCGCCCCCCGGGCAGCCATGGCCACCGCTGCTGCCTCTACTAGGCCCGAAGTGGCCCCCACGCTGGCCCGGCCTCCGGGGATCAACAGCAGGCCCTCCCCTTCTGCGTCCTCAGACAGGCTGTAGCAGGCTTTCACCACACCCTGTGGTGGGGCCACAGTGCTGGGGGGCACGCTGCTCTGGGCCAGCTCCCCCAGGTGGCTGCCCACTGAGCCACTGATGCCCAGACCTCCTCCTAGGCCTCCGGGAGGTTTGAGCCGGTGTGCCACCTCCAGGGCCGACTCCACCTTGACGATGCAGATGTCAGACACATCCTCGTCCTCATCCTCATCCTCTTCCTCCGCCTTCAGCTCCAGGTCCTCATCCAGTGGGAACTCCAGCTTCACAGGCCGCAGCAGCGGAGGAGGTAGAGGGGGTGGGGGGGGAGGTTTGGGGGCTGGCTTAGGGGTCCTGGCAGGAGGAAGGAGGGATTTGGTAGCACTGACACTGCTCACAAGGCTGGCATCGCTGACCCCATCCTCTTTGAGACCTATTTTGGGCTCAATGAACTGGCTGAGGGCGTTCCGGCATTTCTCTACCACGTGCTCCATCTGCAGGTAGGAGGCAGCCGTCAGGTAGTTAACGATATCCCTGACTGCGAATTCCAGGGCACCCGTGTAACAGGAGAGCAGGAGGTCGGCCACGATGCGTGCACTGTGCATCAATGAGACCTGCAGCTCAGAGCTGGGGTTCAGCAGGAACTGGTCCCGCAGGAAAGGGGAGCAGGCAGCCAGGATGACCTTGTGGCCGCGGAACTTGAGGCTGTCGGCCACAATGGTCACGTCGCAGAACCGCTCCTCTGCGCGGAGCTGGTTCATGTTCCGCAGCGTAGCGGCCTCGTGGCCAGGCAGCTGGAAGCGCAGGACTTCCACCCCAGAGGCCATTGTGGCGGGGGAGTGGGCAACCCTGGTTGGGAAGGAAACCGGTCAGAGACAAAGGTCTCTGGCTCTCCTAAGCCAAGGCTCCAGGCCCCTCGCCCCCATTCTTGCCCGGTCCCCCAGCATCACATCTCCCAGTCTTCAGGCCTCTTCCTCAGTTTCCCCTGCCCCGGGGGGAGGCGCTGTCCCTCCGAAGGGAGGGAGGCGTGGTTCCCGGGGGCGGGGCAGCGGCGTCCATACCCCCAGCCCAACCGCACCGCGAGGATGGGGAGAATCCTCGTGCCCTCGGAATCACAGAGGAAGGGGTAGCAGAGGCCTTGGACTCTAGGCTCTGGGGTGCCCAGGATGCAGGCTCTTGTCACCCCGCCCCCTTTACTCGCTGCCTCTTTCCTCCGCCCCCCCTTTGCACGTTTGCACGCGCCTTTCACGTCCTCCCCCCGCTGCCTGCACGCATGGTGCACGCCACCCCCCCCCCCCCGCCCCGCTCAGAGCTCCGTGGCACGCCCCCCCCAGCCCCACGACCCTGAGTGCACGCGCCTCTCACCTGGCCCGGGTCCGCGCGCTGTGTTTTTCCCCCCCTACTTCCCCCACCCCCCCGGGGCCGCCGGCGCCCCCACACTCGGGCAGGGCCTGGGCAGCGCGCAGGCGCGGGGGTGCACAGGGCGCGCGCGCGGGGCCGGCTCCGCGTGGGCGTCAGGGGGGAGGGGCGGGGGTGGCTCGTGCTGTGTGTTCCAGGCCCCGCGCGCGGCGGCCGCGACGAGAACTCGGGGAGGAGGAAGAGGGGAGGGAATTAAAGGAGCAGGAGTTCCCCCCTTCCCGACCCCCCTTTCTTCACCAGCCCCCCCCACACGGTTAAAGGGCCGGACGACCAGGCCTCCCCTTTGGCCGGTATTATTTGTCCGCCAGAGCGGAAATACGTTCCACATCCCCCTCTTTCACGCTCCCCCTCCTCTGTGCCTCCGGGCCCCGCGGCCCATCTGCGCGTGCGTGCCAAGTGCCGCGCGGAGGCCCGCTCGCCCGGGCCCGCCCCCCGATCCCGGCGGCCCGCGGTGTCGCGGGCTCCGCGCCTTCCAGTGCGCGCGCCCCGCCCGTCGTTCTGCCCGCGGGCTTGTCTCCCCGCGGGCGACGCCGCCACCTGCTCCAGTGGTGTTGTCGCTTTGGCCAAGCTGTGCTGATCGGGGTCCGGGTTACAGGCACAGCCCCTCCCAGGGCCCCAGGCCCACCCCTCGCACCACCCCCCACACCCTAACGGCTCTGAGCTGTTAGTCGCTGTTGGCCCACGCGTGCATCCCCCCTTGAGTATGTTCACAGTTCTTCAGCCACACTTCCAGGCGTTCCCAACTGAACTGAAGCTAGTAAGCACCCCAGCCCACCTGGCCTAAAATACATTTTAACTTCCTACCAGGCCAGACAACCCAGTACCCTCAACTTTCCTCTCCTTCTCGAGATCGTGTAAAATCCCATCTATCCTCCCCTCCTCTCCCTTCTCAGAATTGACTTCAACTTTGTGCGAAGGCAAACTCCCTCCACTTGAACTGCCGATGACCTCGCCCATCTCATCTCTCGTACTAATTATGCGACTATTTATGTTAGTACTATTGTACTATCTTTAATGTTCCCAATTGTAATCGTCCGTTCACCCGATGGACAAGGTCAGAGCTCCACCACCCTAAACGAAACCTCCCTTCAGCGACACCTCTGTCTTCTCTTCCTCTCATTACCAAAGGAAGCTGCAAGTCTCCATAGCTTCACCACCAGCATCTATCAGCGCCTTGAAGACTGGCTCCCCCCCGCCCCTATTCCTTGCATTTTTGATACCCACACTTCCCCATCATCCAAGTCCAGGTGAAGAAGCCCCTGTTTCCTGCCAAATGAATTTACTACACACTCCAGGAGACTAGAGCGTTTTCCTTACACATCAATTTTGATGAAAATGCTTGTTATATAATGCGTTCGCGATTTGGTTTCCCCAAGTGAACATCTTGATTGCAGGAATTACGTCTTGGGTTATGTTTTGCAAATTAAAGTCATGCAATAAATGACTGACTGTTGAAGTAATTCCTCTTCAGCTCAGCCAGAATCCACCCATAAAAAGTTTGTTCCTGGCTTAAACTGAATTGTTGAACTGAAGGGATGCCCTTTTGCGGAAGGGGTAGGGGTAGGGGGGGTGAGGGGTGGAGGGTGGTGGTGGGGGGTGGTAGTGGGGGCGGTGTAGAGGAGGGTGGAGGAGGGTTGGGTGTGTGTGTGTGTGTGTGTGTGTGTGTGTGTGGCATTGTAGATGGTACCTTGATTCTTTGCTTTTCCCTTTTGTATGCCTCTACCCAGTTCTCTCTATTCTGAAAAGCCCTCTTTGTAGAAATCTTTGTAGTCAGGCCTTGTGGATTGGAGGAAGAACTTTGGCTTTTGTGTCAGACACACATAGGCTCAAAGTCATATTGCACTACTTACTAAAAGAGGGCCCTTGGGGGGCAGCCAGTTAGCTCAGTTGGTTAGAGCGTGGTGCTCTTAACAAGGTTGCCGGTTCAATCCCCTCATGGGCCACTGTGAGCTGCGCCCTCCACAACTAGATGGAAACAACTACTTGACTTGGAGCTGATGGGTCCTGGAAAAATATTCTTAAATAATTAAAAAAAAATAAAGTGGGCCCTGGGGCAACTGACTTAATTCTCTGAATCGCAGTGTCTTTATCTTTGAATTACAGTTCCTTACAGGGCTAACGTAAGGTTTAAGTAAGCCTGGCATATAGTAGGTGCTGAATCAGTGATAGCTCCCTTCCTGTTTGCCTAACTGAGAGACAGACGACAAAATTTCCAAGAGAAGTTTAAAAATTCTATTTCCCTATCGCCTCTTTTCCTCATTGCCAAACTTCTCAAAAACAACAGTTCGCCCTCCAGTGAGAACAGAAATACAAAAAGCTGTCAAGGTAAGAATTTAAGTTTGTAAAGTTTTGTTCTGTCCCCTTCTTGCTACTTCTCCTTCCTGGGAGTGTGAATGGGACGGGGCCTAATCTCACGTGGTCCTTGGTGGCAGGTGGAGAGTCTTCAAGTGCCCAGCCCTCCCTGTTATAGTTTTATATGGAAACAATCAATAGTGCATGAGGCTGTCTTTTCCATAGAGTCTGGTGGGGACACGTTGTAGGGCTGCTTTCCCACATACCTCCTTGGCCCCTGGTCTCCAGCTTTTGCCAGTGTGAGATGAGAGACCTTCCCGGCCTAGACTGACAGCACCTAATGCCCTAGTGTAAGATCAAATTCACAGATAAATTCAGGATTCTTAGTGGGCTTGAGAAATAAAATCTGCCTAGGGATGGAAGGAATGACTAAGAGACAAAAGGTCTAGGTTCTAGTCCAGATTTGAAGTCCTCAGGACCCCAGAGTTTTCAGCATTCTCTTCAATGAAACGGAGGGATTGTTCTCTGAAGCATTATCCAGCCTGAGGAGTCCATAAAGGCTCATTCTGAAACGATGTGTGTTTGTGTGTGTGTCTGGGAGAAGCAGTCAAGGATTAGCTGGCTCGAGACTCAGAGCACCACTCTTGGTTATTGATGGGGGCGAGCAGTGGCCTAGAAAACCCCAAACACTAGGAAAGCTTAGACACTTCTCTGAGGCAGTCAAACTATTTTTGGCACTGGATTTGCTTTTGTAACTCTCCTTAGCCCAGACTGGAAAAACTGTATTCCTTGAGCAACCAATAAGAAAGGAAGAGAGAAGTCAGTATGGACTTTTTAATCCACAGGCTGACAAAACTTTCCTTTATTACAACAAAACCTTCAACTTCTCCCCTTTCTCCTTTGAGCCACACTCAGCTCTGCCCTCCCTGGAGGAACTCTGATGAAAACTGCAACCCGTTCTGGCTGTTCAGGCAATGGAGACAGGGGCCCACAGCTTGAGAAAAGAAACCATATGAAATGAAGGGCCTAAACCACTCCCATCCATTTGCAAAACCACCTGCTCTAAATTCCTGTCCATCTCTGGCAATGTACCCCGCTCCCTGACCATTCCTCGAGGCTGGCACTTCCTTCTTCCTTGTAACTCATTCTCCCCAGTTCTTTGGAACCTCCTCACTGCCTCAGCCTCGTGACATACTCTTCGCTGCCCCTCCTACCTTAGAGGGAATTTAGTTGTCCCTGCAAACCCCGCTTCCCCCCTGTAACTCCTCCACCCCCTCCCAGACCCTGCTGAGCACTAGGTCTGGGGAAATGATGGCAGATTCTCCTAGCTCCATTGTCAGTCCCAGGAACAGCACTCTCTACTTCATGCCAAATACCGCTCCCTCCCAGCCGGTGAATCCTGCTGTGCTACTCCCTGCCTCTCCTTGTTGCCAGGAGCAACGGACTTCCAGGCCTGGGTTCCTGGGTACCTGGCTCAGGCTGCCCTCCCCAGGCCTGCCAGGGTCCATGCAAATGACCTAACCCACACCCCAATTTCCCTTTCTATCAGGCCTTCTTCCCTTCCTCCATCCTTTCCTTCCCTGTCCAATCAAAATGCCATCACCTCAGCTGGCTCTGGGTGCTGCTTTGTGCAGCTGAAAGAGCCCCTCTTTTCACTACAGCTTCCTTCCAACCTTGTCCACTCTCCTGAGTCCTCTTACCCCACTCTCGATCCCCCTCTCTCAGCAGACTGCCCTGTCTCTTAACAGGGTCCTTGAGTGCTCTCCTTCACACCCCCAAACATCTCTTTCTTATTTCCCTTTCCTTAATTTCAGAGTCTGTTGAAAGCCAATCCTTCTTTCCTACACCCCACTCCTAACCTTGCTCCATTTCTCGCCATCCTGGGCTTATTACACTTATCCCCAATATTATAAACCCAGACAAGTCTTTGCTATGTTAAAAAAAGAAATCCTTTTAAAACCTGGTCTCTTTCTGGCTTCTGCCACATCTTACCTCCCACTTCTTGGCCCAGCCAGCAACCCTCTTCACACTCACCCTCTCCTAAAAATATTTATTGTGACTGTATTCTACAGATAGAAGAATATACAAAGGGAACATGTCTAGTTAAAGATGAATGAAACAGAACACCTGGGCCCCTGATCGCAGCTTAAGGAAGAAATTCCCAGGACCTCAGCTATCCCGTGTGCTCCACACTGACTGCGCCCCTCTCCCTCCGTGCAGGGTGACCTCTACCCTGAATTCTTAGGTATATTCCCTTTGCTTTTCTCACAGCTTCACTACCTCTGCATGTTAGGTGTTCCTAAACAGCATACTGTTTAGTTTGCCTGTTCGATCTTCACACAGATGGAATCATATTCTGGGGCTGGCTTTGTTACTCAATATTATGATTTAGTTGACTTGTGTAGCTGGCATTCACTCACTTTCTTCCTGTGGCGTGCTTACATCACAATCTATGAATCACTAGTCCTGTCAAAGGATATTTGTTTAATGGGTGGTTATCACCACAATGCTGCAGTGAGCTCTCCTTTCCCCTTCTCTGGGTACAACGTGTAAGCTTCTCCAGGGCAGCAATCTTCAGGCTGGGCCATGTGTACCCCTGTAATGCGAGCAGACTGTCCACGGTGTAGGGGGACTGGCATGGGTGTAAGGGAACTGGTCTCAGATCTGACACTTCCTGATGTTGGGGGTGATGATGGGCCTGAAAGGGCCCCATGAAGGAGGAGCAGGAGCCCCTTTCCCCTCCTTTTGCCTGACCCTTCCTTACCATAGAAAGAGGCCCAAGGGGGAGTTCAAGGGTCAATACACCATGGCACCAAAGGGACAGTTTCAAAATCTGTGTTGGTTCTGAGAAAATGAGTGACCTAGTGATATCTTTCTGCAAGTCAGGTGTTTTCTCTATTTCCTTTCAACGAAAATGAAGGAGGACTCATTGAGTGTCAGTTGATTGGTTTATTTATCTACCCTTTTTGTTATTGAGGTGAAACTCACATAACATAAAATCAACCATTTTGAGGGGCATCCAGATGGCTCAGTTGGTTATAGTGTGAGCTCTCAACAACAAGGTTGCCGGTCCAATTCCTGCATGGGATGGTGGGCTGCGCCCCCTGCAACTAAAGATTGAAAAATGATGACTGGACTTGGAGCTGAGCTGCACCCTCCACAACTAGATTGAAGGAGAACAACTTGGAGCTACTGGGCCCTGGAGAAAACACACTGTTCCCCAATATTCCTCAATTTAAAAAAAAATTAAAAATTAAAAAAAATTTAACCATTTTGAAGTGAAGAATTCATTGGCATTTAGTATATTCACAGTGCTGTGCAACCAAAACCTCTATCTAGTTCCAAAACATTTTCATCATCCCAGAGGAAAACCCATTGCCTGTTAAGCAGTTGCTCCTTCTTCTCCTCCCTTCAGCCCCTGGCGACTACCAATATGTGTTCTGTCTCTATGGATTTCCCTATCCTGGATATTTTGTATAAATGGAATCATATAATACCAGTATGTGGTTCTTTGTGTCTGGCTGCATTCACACAGAATAATGTCTGCGAGGTTCATCCATATTGTGGCATGTACCAGTACTCCATTTCTTTTCATGGCTGAATAATATTCCATTGTACGGATTTACCACAATTTGTTTATTCATTCATCTGTTCGTGGACATTTGGCCTCTTTCCACCTTTTGGCTGTTGTGAATAACGCTGCTGTGAACATGTGTGTACATGTATTTGTTTTGAGTTCTTGTTTTCAGTTCTTTTGGGTATATACCTAGGAGTTGAATTTCTGGGTCATATGTTATTTCTAGATTTAATTTTTGAAGAACCACCAAACTGTTTTCCACAATGGCTGAACCATTTAACATCCCCATCAGCACATTGTACAAAGGTCCTAATTCCTCAACATCCTAGCCAACACTTATTATTTTCTTTTTTAATAGCCATCTTAGTGGGTGTGAAGTAGTAACTTATTGTGGTTTGATTTGCATTTTCATAATGACTAATGATGTTGAATATTTTTTCATGTGGTTGTTGGCGCTATTTGTATATCTTCTCTGAAGAAATATCTATTCAAGTCCTTTACCCATTTTAAGAGTTCTTTACATACTCTGGATACCAGATCTTTATAAGATACATGATTTGCAAATATTTTCTCCCACTCTGTAGGTGTCTTTTCACTTTCTTGATAAAATGCACTTTGATGTACAAAAGTTTTTAATTTTGATGAGGTCCAGTTTATCTTTTTTTTCCCCTTTTGTTGCTCATGGTTTTGGTGGCATATTTAAGAACATACTCCCAAATCCAAAGTCATGAAGTTTTACTCATGTTTTCTTCCAAGAGTTTTATGGCTTAAGCTCTTATATTTAGGTTGTTGATCCATTTTGAGTTAACTTTTGTATATAGTGTGAGGTAGGGGTCCAACTTCATTCTTTTGCATGTGGCTTTCCAGTTTTCTCAGCACCATTTGTTGAAGAGACCAGCTGATTAATATTTGATGATAGATCACTGTGTTTTGGTATATAACTTCATGTGATTTCAAAGAAATTAGTGACATTGCTAGGACAAAATTCTTTCTATTCCCATCTACATATTTATGGAAACAAAATTTTCAGTTCTTTCATCTATAAAAATGAAAAATAGAAATAGAATTCATGTTGAATCCTATCTGATTCTAGCAATAAGTAATCTTCATACATGAAAGTGTCCCAACCATCTAATTTAGAATTGCACTTCCAATATAATTTTACTTTTCTTTGGGAGGGGTTGTCTATGGTTTATTGAAAATATTATAGCACAGCAGGAAGATTCAAACAGCTCCACGTGGTGTTTTGAAATTCACCCCAACTGTAGGCTGAGTGACTTGCAGGGTTGGACAGACTGCCAAAGTCCAAGAGCTCAGCATTCCTTAGTGTCCAGACCAACTTCAGTGATCTCCTGACCCAGGGCTGAGACCTCAGGAGCGTCATTCTCTCTCCTCTTCCTGCAGCTTGATGGAGATACCTCTTACCGGCCTCAGAGATGTGACATATTCCGCTATCTTGTTACGGAGCTTCTTCCTGGGAATAATGGTGATCTCCTCGCACACGCACTTGTTGGTGTAGAAGTCGTCACCCAGCGTGTCTGGTACGTGCTGGGTTTCCAACGCTGACCCAGGCCGCCTGCCTCACTGGCTTGGTGCAAACGCGCGGCCCATTTTGGTGGGTCCCTGGTGAAAGAGCCAATTTTACTTTTTCATGCCTAATCATTATTTAACAAAATTTGTAATATATTAATGTTGTTTTGATACATTATTAATGATAATCATAATAATTACTTAATTCAGAAGAAAAAGTTAAACATAAAGCCTTAAGGCCATCCACAGAAATTTTAAAAATTCAATTTTAATTTATAAACATATTTTTGTTGCAGAAAATAGAAGATTTTCAAGCATAAAGTGTATTATATTAGGGTAATGTTTTGGGGGTAGAAAAAGAAACATGAGTTCAGAAGAAATGGAGCAATATGAAATTTCTGACTGTTAAAGAAGAGTGTGATCATGTACTTTTTAATGAATCAGAGGGTATGTTAAAAGAGTGAAATAACATTTTTTAAAAAAGGTCAATGTTGACAACACGCTAGAATTTGCATCCTTTTGCAACTACTTAAACATTCGAGGAAAAATTTTATATAGCAGCATAAAAATGTTCAAGGGCGTACATAGTTTGCAAAATTCTTTTAACACGAGCAAAAAAGTTTGAAGATTCAGTGCTTCTCCAACTTCCATCTGATTTGTTCAAATGCAGATTCTGAGCCACCGGGTCTGAATGGGACCTGAAGGCCCATTCCTAGGAGCTTTGGGCGATGCCACTGCTGTCAGCCTGTGGACTGCACTTTGAGTAGAAGCATCCGTATATCCCTCAGAGTGGGCCTGCCGGGTGGCGGGGTCTGCACACGGTCCCCTCCCCTGACCAATGATAAAGCATTCTCGGAAGCAGTTGTACAGGTTTACACTCCTACCATCGGTAGGACTGCTGCCGCCTGCGGAAAGGCCAGTAAAGGCTTCCTGGTTTTCAGTCGTCACCTCACTTGAGCTTTCTGCAGCCTGCGACACACTGGATCACGCTTATTTGACACACTGCTTTATCCTGGTTTCTGTGACACCTCTTCCTTCTGTTCCCTTCCTTCTCCAACCTCAATCTCTTATAACCCCCCATTCTCTGCCTTTTGTCCATCTTTTAACTGTTGGTGTCCTTGCCCTTCTTGGCCTTTATCACGTTCTCCCTGGGTGATACCATGTGCTTGCTCTTAAGAGGTTGGGTACCACCTTGTGACTATGATGGTTAATTTTATGCGTCAAGTTGGGTAGGCGGTGGTGCCCAGTTGTTTAGTCAAGCACTAGTCCAGGTGTTTCTGTGAAGGTATTTTGTAGCTATGATTAACATTACACTCAGTTGACTCTAAGTAAAGGAGATTACTCTTGATAATGTGGATGGTCCTCATCTAATCAGTTGAAGGCCTTAAGAGCCAAAACTGAGGTTTCCCAAAAGATTTCTGCCTTAAGACTGTAACAGAAATCTTGCCTCAGTTTCCAGCCTGCCAGCCTGCTCTACAAATTCACACTCAAGACTATGACATCAACCCTTCCCTGAGTTTCCAGCCTGTTGGCTTGCCCTATGGACTTTGGACTCACCAGCCCCTACAATTGCATGAGCCCATTCCTTAAAATAAATCTCTTTATATACAGGCGCACCTTGCAGACATTGTGGGTTCGGGTCCAGACCCCCACAATAAAGTGAATATCGTAATACAGTGAGTCACAAAAAATATTTGGTTTCCCAGTGCATATAAAAGTTATGTTACACTAAACTGTAGTCTATTAAGTGTGCAAAACGTTATGTCTAAGAAAACAATGTATTTTTAATTAAAAAATGCTTTATTGCTGAAAAATGCTAGTCATCATCGGAGCCTTCAGCGAGTTGTAATCTTTTTGCAGGTGGAGGGTCTGGCCTTGATGTTGATGAAAATGCAGTGTCTGCAAAGTTTAATAGAGCAAAGAGCTATAAAGTGAGGTTTGACTGTATCTCCTATTGGTTCTGTTTCTCTGGAGAACCCTGACTGATACAGACTCCCACATTTCTGTCTCCCACCAGAACTGCCACCTGTTTTCAGTTTAGAATATCCATCTCCTCTTGAATGTTTTAAAGGTACTTAAAACACAATGTATCCTGGACAGAATCTGTTCTCTTTCTCCTCAAACCTGTATCTCTTCTTGTCGTAGGCATTAGGGCCACCATCCATCCCAGCACCCAAGCTAAAAACTTGAGATTCAATGTAGACTTCTCTTTTTCCCTTCATCCCTCATATATACTTAGCCACGAAATCCTTCACCCATTCATTTAATAAATATATGCATTGCTACAATGTGCCAACTCTGAGCTAGTGCTGATGGTAAAAGGAAAGTAAGACACATTTCCTGAGGGTGTGGAGAAATTGAAATCTTTGTGCACTGTTGATGGAAATGTAAAATGGTACAGTCACTATGGAAAACAGTATAGAGGTTCCTCAAAAAATTTAAAAATAGAATTACCATATGATCCAGAAGTTCCACTTCTGGGTAAATATCCAAAAGAATTGAAAGCAGGATCTTAAAGAGATATTTGTACACCATGTTCATAGCAGCACTATTCACAATAGCTAAAACATGGAAGCAACCCAAGTGTTCACTGGTGGATAAATAGATAAACAAAATGTGGATACACACACACACACACAATGGAATATTATTCAGCTTTAAAAAGGAAGGACATTCTGACACCTGCTGCAATAGGGATGGACCTGGAGGACGGTATGCTGAGGGAAATAAGCCAGACACAAAAGGACAAAAACTGCATGATTCCACTTATATGAGATACTTAGAGCAACAGAATCATAGGGACAGAAAGTAGAATGGTGATTGCTCCCTGGGGGTCCCGTGGCGGAGGGGAGAATGAGGAATTGTTTAATGGGTACAAAGTTTCAGTTTTACAAGATGAAAAGTGTTTTGGAGATGGACGGTGGTGATAATTGCACAACATTATGAATGCATTTAAAACCACTGAACTGTACACTTAAAAATGATTAAGATGGTAAATTCTATGTCATGTATATTTTACCACAATAACATTTTTAAAAAAAGAAATGAGAAATAAATTCATTTAATAGTAAACAATAATTTTAATACAGAAAATTGTCCTGTCAAATGTAACTCTTGAAAAGAAACCTACCTCTTTAGAAGATAAAGATCCACATCTATTTATTGGACCCATTTTGTGTCTCTTGTTCAAGTTCATTTCCCAGGAAGCTAAAACCTCTCTTAGATTTCACTGGCTTTTAAACTGAATAATGAAATAAAATGTTAATTTGTAAAAAAAAAAAAGAGACACATTTTTTATCCTCAAGAAGACTATGTTTAATAAATGGGTGATCACAGTACCCGGAGTAAGCGCTGAAACAGAGGCATGCCTGGGTGTTCCAGGAGCCCGGGGGAGAGCCCAGGGAGAGCACCGAGAGGTGTCTGCAGTCTGCTCTTCATCATTTGTCCTGGCTGCTCCTTTCCCACTGCTCTGCTTGCTCTCAGCCCTGGTCTCTTGCCAGGACTGTAAATGTCTCCTAACTTGACTGGTCTTCCAGCCCCTCCAATTCACCTTCCACAATAATTCCAGAATAGTATTTTTGAAATGCAAATAAAACCATATCACTTCCTTATCTAAAATGCCACGTAACTAATTGTCTTACAAGTTACCAACGCTGGCTCCTGAGTAGAGCATGCTCTCCTCCAAGGTCTCCTCTGACTGTGGTGGCCTCTCCTCCCCTCTCCCACCCTCAGACTTTCGGGAACTACTTGCAGTTCCAGCAGTGTACTCCATGGATCTCTGTGCCTGGTTTACCCTCTCTCTTCCTTGTCAGAAAGTTGAACACTCATCTCTTAAGGCTTATGTCCAGTTCCTCTATGAAGCTTTTCTGAATCTCTTGAGAGAACTAATACCCCTTTTTGTGTCCCTGGGAACTTTATATGCACCCTATCTTAGCTTGTATCAGTCAGAAAGGCTAAGTGATGCTGCAGTAACAAACAACCCTGTAATCTCAGTAGCTTAACCCAACAGTTTTATTCTCACTAGTGCTACCTGTTGAGTCCGTGGGAGTGATGCTGGGGGCTCTGGTCGTCATAGTCACTTGGGGACCCAGGCTGAAGGAGGCTCCATCAAAAGAGGGTGTTGAATGTCTCACGTCACACTGGTGATTCAGCACTTCTGCTTGGAAGCAACAATATGCACTGCTTGTGATCACATTTCTTTGGTAAAAGCAAGCCATGTGGCTATGCTTACCTTCAAGAGAGCCAAGAATCCAGTTCTACCACGTGCCTGGAAGGCAGCAAATGGGAACATTGGTGAACAGCCTCAATGACTGCCACAGCTCATGCTATGCTGACGGTTTTCACATCTCTCTCCCACTGGACACTGGGGGATCCCAAACGTGTCAGGTCCCTGCTCCAGGAAGGGAAGAGACTGGATTATAAGTGTGTTAATGTTACCATCCAGCTTTGGCTGGGGGAGCTGGTAAAAGAACAATGAATTATGGGAGAGGAGGATGGCAAGGGACTGTCGTAATTTGAATATCTCTGCAAGCAGAGCCTGAGATATAGTTATAGGCAATTAATTTAGGGGATTCCAGAAAGCAGAAGTGAATGAGAGATCTAAGGAGAAAAAGTTGATTTAGGAGATAGCAGTGTTACTATTATGTGCAGTGGATATTCGATTCTACCAGAACCTTCTCAAGAAACAGAATGTCTCCAGAAATTGTCCACTTAAAGGACAGAAGCAGAGCGTCTATTCACTAATTTCCATTCTCCATTGATAGCAGGTTGACTCTGGGCGTTTGTTCTCCTGTCCTACTTGCACTTGCCCATGGGGCATTGGAGAAGGCCCAGGTAGGGATGATTTAGCACAAGATGAGTCTGAGGACCCAAAGTGCCGTCCACCTCAGCCACAGCTGAAATCAGACGTGGGTGGAGGAGATGTAGGCACCGGAAGTGGCTGCTACAGGGGCTTAATGTTTACTGAATTACTGCTTCCTACCCGTTGCTGTGCTAGGTGCTTATTTATGTACCTTACCTCATTTAGTACAGCAACTCTATGAGACAGGTTTCGTGGGAGTTTATAAAAAGATAGTAGCATGTCATCTGGGAAAGGATAACAAGTGGCTCTGACAGGGTGGCTTTACCTTTATGTGGTCATGTTTCAAAATGTCTGATTCTTGGCTTTATGAACTAAAAAATGAGATTTTAAGAATACAGGTATAACTGGGCTCCAAAGTACTGACTCATGCTAATAAAACTCACAAAAGACTAACGTATAAATTAGGCTCATTTAATAATTTTGGTGGTTGATGTAACTGGCAAGATAATTCAATACTTATGTTCCCTGAGCTTTATCATTTATTCATTTGATATTTTTTTAAATTGGGGAATATTAGGGAACAGTATGCTTTTCCAGGATGTCAAGTCATTTTTCAATCTAGTTGTGGAGGCCACAGCTCAACTCCAAGTCAAGGTGTTGTGTTCAGTGTTGTTGTGGAGGGTGCAGCTCAGCTCCAAGTCATTGTTTTCAATCTACTTGTGGAGGGCGCAGTTCACTGGCCCATGTGGGAATCGAGCCGGCAAACTTGTTAAGAGCTCGTGCTCTAACCAACTAAGCCATCCGGCCGCCCCATTTGATATTTTTGGCAGTGTCTATTGTGTGTCAGGGTCTTTGTGTCTTGTTTAGTCTTTTTATTTGCTTGTTTAATCTTAATCACTTAATGGTTGAAGGGGGTTGAAATGTTTTGTGGTTTTTTTTTTTAACTTTTTATTATAGAAACTTTCAAACACACGCAAAAATTAGGGAGCATCGTATACAGAACTCTCATATACAGATCACCAGCTTCAACAATTTTCAACAGTTTGCCAGCCTGGCTTCATCTGGCCTCCCCCTCCCACCAGGGAGTTTTAAAACAAATGCCAGACATCGCATTAGTCCATCTGGAAATACTGCTGTTTTTGTATTTAACATCAAAAGCAGTTTAAAACAATATCACAATACATGATCACACCTAACAAATTTAACCACAATCCGTAATATATATCATCTGCTCCGTGGTCTATGCTCAAACATTCTTTTTATAACTATTTGACTTTTTTTTTTTTTTTAAGATTTTATTGGGGAAGGGGAACAGGACTTTACTGGGGAATAGTGTGTACTTCCAGGACTTTTCCAAGTCAAGTTGTTGTCCTTTCAGTCTTAGTTGTGGAGGGCGCAGCTCAGCTCTAGGTCCAGTTGCCATTGTTAGTTGCAGGGGGCGCAGCCCAGCATCCCTTGTGGGAGTTGAACTGGCAACCTTGTGGTTGAAAGCCTGCGCTCCAGCCCACTGAGCCATCTGGACACCCCGGAGGTGAGCAGCAGCTCATTGACTTCATTCTAGTTGCGGAGGGCGCAGCTCGCTGACCCATGTGGGAATCGAACCGGCAGCCCCGATGCCCAGAGCTCACACTCTAACCAACTGAGCCACCCGTCCGCCCCTATGCTCAAATATTCTTGATTGTCTCAGAAATGTACTTTTACAGTAGGTTTGTTAGAATCAGGATCGAAGCTAGGGCCACATGTATTTGGTGGATATGACTCTTAATTCACTCAATTTATAACCATTCCTCTTCCATCTTTCCCTGACAATCATTTGTAGAAGAAGCCAGATCCTTTGTTTTGTTATTCTGTACACTTTAAAAATGGAAATAAAATTCTAATTAAGAGAACAATTAAACATTTTATACATTTATAGTTCAAAAGAGGCATTTTACTTAGGAAAGGCTGAAAAGTAGAAGAGAAATATTTCAAGAGAAGTGAAAGATCGGAGCTTTCACGTAAAAAATTTTGTAACAAAATTACATTTTAAAATTAAATTGGGGAGTAGGTGGAAATTACTGGGAAGGGCATGAGAGCCTTCTGGGGACAGGGTCTGTTTCATATCTTGACCTGGGTAGTAGTTACTTGGATGACAACCTATGTAAAAAGGCAACAAGCTGTACACATAAGATTTGTGCACCTTATGTACATTATATCTCAATTAAGAAAAGATAATGCAGATTGATTGGTCAAAGGTGAAGTGTCACATGTTATTAAAAATAGATTTGACCATTTCATCTAGGTCGTCCAATTTGTTGATATATGGTTATTCATAGTACTCACTCATAATCCTTTTTATTTCTGTAGAATCAGGAGTCTCCACTTTAATTTCTGATTCTAGTTATTTGAGGTTTTTTTTTTTCCTTAGCCCATCTAGTTAAAGATTTATCAAGTTTGTTGATCTTTTCAAAGAACCAGCTTTTGGTGTTATTGATTTTCTTTATTGCTTTTCTAGTCTATTTTGTTTTTCTCTACTCTGATCTTTATTATTTCTTTCCTTCTGCTAGCTTTGGGTTTAGTATGTTCTTCTTTTTCTAGTTCCTTGAGTTGTACAGTTAGAGTGTTGATTTGAGAACTTTCTTGTTTTTTAATACAAGTGTTAATAGTAATAATTTTCCCTCTTAACACTGCTTTCACAGCATCCCCTAAATTTTGGAATGTTGTTTTCATTTGCATTCATCTTTAAGTATTGTATAATTTCCCTTGTCATTTCTCCCTTGATCCATTGATTGATTAAGAGTATATTGTCTATTTTCCACAAATTTATGTTTTTTTCAGTTTTACTTCTATTGTTGATTTCTAACTTCATCCTGAGTGATTGCAGAAGATGTGTATGATATCTATCCTTTAAAATCTATTGAGAGATAATTTGTCACTTAACAAATATATTATATCCTGTAAAATGTCCCATGTACACTTGAGAAGAATGTGTATGCTGTTGTTGTTGGGTGGTGTGTTCTGTATATATCTGTTATGTCCGATTGATTTATTGTGTTGTTTAAATCTTCTATTTCCTTACCTTTTATTTGTTTGTTCTACCCATTATTGAGAATGGGGAATTGAAGTCTCCAACTATTATTGTAGAAGCATTTCTCCCTTCAATTTGTCAGTTTTTTTTTTTTTTTAAAAGATTTTATTGGGGAAGGGGAACAGGACTTTTTTATTGGGGAACAGTGTGTACTTCCAGGACTTTTTTTTTTTTTCCAAGTCAAGTTGTTGTCCTTTCAATCTTAGTTGTGGAGGGTGCCATTCAGCTTCAAGTTGTTCTCTTTCAGTCTTAGTTGTGGAGGGCACAGGTTAGCTCCAGGTCCAGTTGCCATTGCTAGTTGCAGGGGGCGCAGCCCACCATCCCTTGCGGGAGTCAAGGAATCAAACTGGCAACCTTGTGGTTGAGAGCCCACTGGCTCATGTGGGAATCGAACCGGCAGCCTTCAGAGTTAGGAGCACGGAGCTCCAACCGCCTGAGCCACCGGGCCGGCCCAATTTTTCAGTTTTTGCTTCATATGTTTTGCTGATCTGTTCTTAGGTATATAAATGTTTATAATTGTTATATCTTCTGCTGTATTGAATCTTCTATTAGTATATAATGTCCTTCATTGTCTCTTGTAAAGTTTTTTTTTTGATTTAAAGTATTTTCTGATATTAGTATAGCTCTCTGCTCTTTTGGTTACCATTTGCCTGGAATATCTTTTCCCATCCTTTCATTTTCAGTATATTTATGTGTTTGGATCTAAAGTGAATCTCCTGCAGGCAGCATATAATCAAATCATGTCTTTTAATGCATTCTGCCAAACCCTATCTTTTGATTGGAGAATTTAATCCATTTAGATGTAAAGTAATTACTGATAAAGAGGGACTTACTTCTGTCATTTTACTATTTTTTTCTACATAGCTTATAGCTTTTTTTAGTCCTTCATTTCCTGCATTACTATCTTCTTTTGTGTTTAGTTGATTTTTTTGGTAGCGTAACATTTAAATTACTTTTTCATTTCCTGTTCTGTATATTCTATAGCTATTTTCTCTGTGGTTACCATGGGGATTACTTTTTTATTTTTCAATTACAGTTGACATTCAATATTACATTAGTTTCAGGTGTATAACATAGTGGTTAGACATTCATATAATTTATGAAGTGATCTCCCTGATAAATGTAGTATCCACCTGGCACCATACGTAGTTATTACAGTATTATTGACTATATTACTATATTATACTTTACATCTGTGAATATTTTGTAGCTACCAATTTGTACTTCTTAATCCCTTCACCTCTTTATCCAACCCCTTAATCCCCCTCCCATATGGCAACCATCAGTTTGTTCTCTGAATCTGTGTTTGTTTCTCTTTTGATGTTCACTTATTTTGTTTTTCAGATTCCACATATAAGTGAAATCACATCGTATTTGCCTTTCTCTGTTTGACTTATTTCACTTAGTATAGTACACTTTAGTTCCATCCATATTGTCTCAAATAGCAAGCTCTCATTATTTATTTTTATGGCTGAGTAATATTCCATTGTATATATGTACCACTTCTTTATCCAATCATCTATCGATGGGCACTTAGGTTGCTTCCATATCTTAGCTATTGTATGTGAAGTGTCCTTCTTGTCCTTGTTATAGCCTTTGTTTTAAAGTCTGTTTTGTCTGATATAAGTATTGCTAACGCAAATCTTTTCTTCATTTTTACTTGCATGAAATATCTTTTTTTTTTTTTTTTAAAGATTTTATTGGGGAAGGGGAACAGGACTTTTTTTTTTTTTTTGGGGGGGGAACAGTGTGTACTTCCAGGCCTGTTTTTCCAAGTCAAGTTGTTGTTCTTTCAATCTTAGTTGTGGAGGGTGCCGTTCAGCTTCAAGTTGTTGTCCTTTCAGTCTTTAGTTGTGTCGGGCGCAGCTCAGCTCCAGGTCCAGTTGCCGTTGCTAGTTGCAGGGGGCGCAGCCCACCATCCCTTGCGGGAGTCGAGGAATCAAACTGGCAACCTTGTGGTTGAGAGCCCACTGGCCCACGTGGGAATTGAACCCGCAGCCTTCGGAGTTAGGAGCATGGAGCTCTAACTGCCTGAGCCACCAGGCCGGCCCTGCATGAAATATCTTTTTCCATCTCTTTACTTTCAGTTTGTGCGAGTCTTTCAATTGGAAGTGGGTCTCTTATAGGTGCCATATGTATGGGCTTTGTTTTCTTCTCTATTCAGCCACTGTATGTCTTTTGATTGGAGTATATAATCCCTTTACATTTAAAATAATTATTGATAGGTATGTAGTTATTGCCATTTTATTATTCATATATATATATATATATATATATATATATATATATATATATACATATATTCATCTTCTTCTTAAAGAAGTCCAAGATTCCTTATAATACTTGTTTGGTGGTGATGAACTCCTTTAGCTTTTTCTTTTTTGGGAAACTCTTTATCTCTCCTTGGATTCTAAATCATACCCTTGCTGGGTATAGTAATCTTGGTCGTAGGTCCTTGCTTTTCATCACTTTGAATATTTTGTGCCAATCCCTTCTGGCCTGCAAAGTTTCCTTATAGGTAAATAACTGCTTTTCTCTTGCTGCTTTTAAGATTTTCTCTTTTAATTATGATGTGTCTTGGTGTTAGCCTGTTTAGGTTCATCTTCTTGGGGGACTCTGTGTTTCTGGGCTTCTATGTCTATTTCCTTTGACAGTTTAGGGAAGTTTTCTGTCATTTTTTCAGATACTTTCTCAATTCCTTGCTCTCTCTCTTTTCCTTCTAGTACTCCTATCACGTGAATGTTGGTACTCTCGATGTCCCCGAGCCTCTTACACTAGACTCATTTTTTTGGACTCTTTTTTCTTTTTGCTGTTCTGATTGTGTGTTTTCTGCTACCTTATCTTCCAAATCATTGATTTGATCCTCTGCTTCATCTAATCTATGGTTGAGTCCCTTTAATGTGTTCTTTATTTCAGTTATAGTATTCGTCATTTCTGACTGGTTCTTTTTTCTTTTTTATTTTATCTTCATTTTTATGTTTTCTATCTCTTTGTTGAAGTTCTCACTGAAAAGATCATTAAGCATATATAACGTCTGTCTGGTTTTGGTATTAGGGTAATGCTGGCTTCATAGACTGATTTTTGAAGTATTTCACCCTCTTTAATTTTTTGAAATACTTTAAGAAGGATAGGTGTTAATTCTTGACCTGTGAAGCCATCTTGTCCTGGATTTTTATTTGTTGGGAGGTTTTTGATTACTGCTTCAATTTCATTGACTAGTAATCAGTCTGTTTAGATTTTGTATTTCTTCCTGGTTCAGTCTTGGAACGTTATGTCCTTCTAGAAATGTATCCATATCTTCTAGATTGTCAGATTTGTTGGTGTGTAATAGTCTTTGGTTCATAGTATTCTTCAATGATTCTTTGTGTTTCTATGGTGTTGGTTGTAAATTTTCCTCTTTCATTTATGATTTTAAAAAATTATTTGGGTTCTCTTAGATAGGCATTTTGAATGAAAGGATAGAGGAGGGAAGTTAGGTCCCCCTTCCCACCAAAGCTAAATCCAGATGAGTGGGGTGGGGGTGGTGAGGGAAGGAGCCAGGGAGGTTACAGCCAAAGGTCTTCTCTT
The DNA here is from genome assembly GCF_004115265.2 of Rhinolophus ferrumequinum. Lineage (NCBI taxonomy): Eukaryota > Metazoa > Chordata > Mammalia > Chiroptera > Rhinolophidae > Rhinolophus > Rhinolophus ferrumequinum. The sequence continues at coordinate 2,380,516 of NC_046286.1, forward strand.
CCCTTGTCCTTTTCCAGCTGACCCTGAGTACATGAGCCATGGTCACCACCCTCTCATCTAGGGTATGCAGGGCAACCTCCCCCAGAGGTAGTAAAAAGTGGGGGAGAGGGGATAATATGCACCACTGGCCCCTCTGGACGTGGAGACCCTAGAGAGATGGGATGGACAAGGGTGAGGTAAGGGCCAATGGACACACTGGCATACTCTAGGTGTGACTATTCCTAGGGGCTGAGTTTCCATCTGAAAGAGATGTAGCTTCTTACAGTAGATCAGGGACAGGTCTGTTTCTTGAGGGGTTCCTACTCCACCCTTACTGCCTTGCTTAATTCTCAGGAATTAATTATGCAATGGATTTGTGAGGAGAGGAGGTTCAGTATCCTGTCCCAGAGTCTGGGCCTTCAGGGTAGCTAGCTTCTGGGGCTCAAGGGCCTGGAGGAGCTTGAGGATGAGGCAGGAGCCAGGGGCTGGGCATAACCTTTTTCTGAGGATCTAAGAATGGTTTAAATAAAGGTTTCTCAAGGTCACACTTGGGTAATTAGTTTAAAGTAAGTAGGTCAGTGCATAATAGGATGGGGGAAGGTGTGTGTACCAAGTGCCCTAGCAGTGGCCTGTTTAGGGGAAATGGGTGAGGTCTGATCCAACGTAAATATTTTTATTAAAAACAAATGGAAGGAATAGAAACCAAAGCAACTTTTGTTACTGACCTGAAGGATGCTATTTACTTGGAGTGAGGATAGGACTGGGGAGGAGGTTGGCCTCGGCCTGACTCAGGGAACTTATTGTTTCAACAAAAACTCCTGGAATCCTTCTTCTGGGGAAGTTGAGATAAGCACACACATAACAGTAGGCAATGAAATCTGTGGACAGGTCCGGTAGGAATCTGGAAGACTAAGAGAGCTTCCTGGAAGATGAGGGATTTGAGATGAATGGAGGAGGTGTTACAGGAGAGGGGGTAACAAGAGGCAGATTCCTCGGGGAGACACGGCTTGGGAAGGCACAAAGCAAGGGGCTGAGGGTGGACCTGAGACTTGAGGGAAGCTCGGGGAACTCAAAAGAGCCACTTCAGGGAAGATGTTAGGAAGAGGCACTAAAGCATAAGGGCTATGAGTATAGACTCAGGAGCCGTGCTGCCTAGGTTTGAATCCCAGCTCTGCCACTCAGTACCTGTGTGAATCTGGGCAGGTCGTTTACATTTCTATGCCTCAGTTTCCTCATCTGTCAAGTTGGGGTAATGACAAAACCTGTGTCATCAGCTTGTTGTGAAGATTAAGATTGCTCCTACATATAAAGAGTTTAGGAGAGCATCTGGCACCTAGTAGTTCCTGTTAATATGAAGTCTTCTTCCTCCAGAAGCAGTCCTGGAGAAAAAGATTCAAGTGCAAGTAGTGCATTTGGGAAATGGTCCCAAGAAACATGGGTAGGGAGTGGTAAGGTGGGGTAGGGAAGGTGGGCAGTCAGTTAAAGGTATGTTATCAAGTGAATTTACCATGGTGAGTGAGTGACATTAGTCCCTCTGAGGAACCCTGGAAGTGATGCAGAGACACACATCAGAGTTAGCCCAGGGTGGGGAGCGAGGGAGCTGGGTGTTTATATACTCATTCCACGCAGTCACAGGTTGAGGGCTGCTTTCAGGGGGCCTTAGTTGTCTGGTGTTTCCATTTCTGTGCACAGGTAGAGCAGGACACTAGAGAAACCCTCAAACAGAGAGATGGAGATACTGCTGTTGGAAGACAGTGCATGTACCAATGATAAGGCCCAAGGGATTTGAGTGGGGCAAGGACAGATCCACTACAAATATAAAGAGCCTCACTGAGTGATGCAGAATCCTCAGCTAAAGTCACACAGTGGGCTATGAACCAGGTCAGGTCAGGCTAGTTTCCAAAACGGGGGTTGGTCTGGAAATGGGAGTCGGCTCTGCAGTTGCCATGGGAGGTTGAGGATGGCAGATCCTAGGATGTTAGTTAAGTCCACGTCTAAGGGTCCATACTGGACAAAAAGTAGACTGTGGTCAAATGGAGACCAAACCACAGTGTCCCTGCCCATCTTATCTACCAGACACTTTTCCTGTGACATTTTCAGCTGTGACGTGCTGAGTTCCCTGTGGGAGTAGCAAAGCATCCTGAGAAGCCATCACACCATTATTTCCTCTTTTTGATCTGTGAATAGAGGATGAGTTGCAGAATATGGGGTGTGGATTTCTTCTCTTTGGAATTTGTCCCCTAAAAGTAGATATTAGAAGCCTTGAGTTGATAAGAAGAAATTTGGACAAGAGGGAAGAAACTGGCAGGAGTGGAAGGTCTGTCATTTTAGGCATTATTTACCTCCTTCCTTCCATTTGGAGTGAAAACACAAATTGCATTTACCAGGTTTTTTTTTTTTTTAAAGATTTTATTGGGGAAGGGGAACAAGACTTTATTGGGGTGCTAGTTGCAGGGGGCGCAGCCCACCATCCCTCGCGGGAGTCGAACCAGCAAGCTTGTGGTTGAGAGGACACGCTCCAACTAACTGAGCCATCTGGGAGCTCAGTGGCAGCTCAGCTCAAGGTGCCATGTTCAATCTTTAGTTGCAGGGGGCACTGCCACCATCCCTTGCAGGACTCGAGGAATTGAACCAGCAACCTTGTGAGCCCGCGCTCCAACCAACTGAGCCATTTGGGAGCTCAGCAGCAGTTCAGCTCAAGGTGCCATGTTCAATTTTTAGTTGCAGGGGGCGGAGCCCACCATCCCTTGTGGGACTCGAGGAGTTGAACTGGCAACCTTCTGGTTGAGAGCCCAATGGCCCATGTGGGAATCGAACCGGCAGCCTTCGGAGTTAGGAACACGGAGCTCCAACCACCTGAGCCACCGGGCCGGCCCTGCCAGGCTTTTTAATGATGCAAAAAATGGACAAGCCAAGGTCACAGTCACCAAATGAGGGCCTACTGAAAATCTACTTGAGAGTGTAGAGAGGGAAATAAAGACCTGGTATGTTCAGGCCCAGAGGCTCTCAGGTCATGGCTCTTCCTCATTGGAGTTGGCCACATGGAGAACTGGAACAGTGGACCAACTCTGGTGACCCATTCTTTCTTTCTTTCTTTCTTTCTTTCTTTCTTTCTTTCTTTCTTTCTTTCTTTCTTTCTTTCTTTCTTTCTTTCTTTCTTTCTTTCTTTCTTTCTTTCTTTCTTTCTTTTTCTTTTTTTCCAAATCAATTTAAAAAAAAATAAATTTTACTGAGAAATACTGGGGAACAGTGTGTTTCTCCAGGGCCCATCAGCAACAAGTCATTGTCCTTCAATCTAGTTGTGAACGGTGCAACTCAGCTCCAAGTTCAGTCTCCGTTTTTCAATCTTTAGTTGTAGGAGGCACAGCCCATCATCCCATGTGGGAATTGAACTGGCAACCTTGATGTTGAGAGCTCACGCTCTAACCAACTGAGCCATCCCGCTGCCCCTCCAGAAGCTCAGTGGCAGCTCGTTGTCTTCAGTCTAGTTGTGGAGGGCGCAGCTCACTGGCCCACGTGGGAATCAAACCGGCAATCCTGTTGTTCAGAGCTTGCACTTTAACCAACTGAGCCACTTGGCCACCTCAACCCACTGTTTCTTTAGTCAGCTTGGTGGGCCATTATGCAACGTGGCACTCCCATGGGCAATTTCCCATGAGTTGACCTCCTCTTGCACATTGTTTGTTGTCTCCCCAAATCCATTCTGTTTCTATATAGTATTAGAGTTCTAGCTGTGCGTATGTTAGACCAGCTAGAGACCACATTTCCTAGCCTCCTGTATAATCAATTTTTTGCCAACAGAATATGAGTGGAAGAGTTGGGTGAATTTTCATGTCATTACTTGTCCCTATTTCTTCTTTTATTCTACTTCCTTGGGACTAGAACACAGACATGATGGAGACCTGTATCAACCATCCAGACAAGGACAGTTTTCAGTGGTATGGCAGAGCCACAGATGGAAGGAACCTGGGTCCTGACTGACAGGGACGAGAAGCTCTGCCCTGCTAGCCAGGGCCAACTGTGCCATACCCACCATCTGCTTACACTGAGGCTTTTATCTGAGAGAGAAGAGAACATCTATCTTATTTAAATCACTGTGTTTTGGGTTCTCATTATTACAGCAGTTTAGGTCATACCCTGACAAACCCATGTCCCTAGGTGTTGCCTTGGCTCTGATGTTGATTTCTGGCTGAGTACATTAGTTAGCCACAGGTTTGGCTGCTAAAACAAGGGTAGAATAACAGCGGCTTAAATGGTCTGAGCATAAGCAATCTGGGGCAGTTACGGTCGCCCTACTTTTGGGGAGCAGGACTTCTTTCATTCTGTTGTTTTGTCATTATGAACATGTGACTTCCATCTTGTGGTCTAGGGTGGCTTTCCAGCTAGTGAGAAGGGGAGAAGAAAAATTGAGGAGCACACTCCTTTCCTTAAGAGCATACTCTATGGACTCAGTGAAAAACTTGGGAGTTTCATTACTTAAGGAAGAAGGGAGAATGGGTTCCTACACACTCTGCCAAGTTTATTTAACTCAACAAATATTGGGAGAAACTTGTGAAAGAAAGGCCCTTTCTTCTAAAGGCAGTTATTAGATATGAATTGGGCGGATGTATTCATTTGCTTGAGTTGCCAAAACAAAATACCACAGACTAGGCAGCTTAAACACCCGGAATTGATTTCTCACAGTTCTGGGGGCTGGAAGTCCAAGATTAGGGTGCCAGCATAGTCCATTTCGGGTGAAAGGTCTGTTCTTGGCTGGCATGATGGCCAACCTCACATGGCCTTTCAAGGGAGAGAGCAGATCAGGACCCACCCCATGACCTCGTTTAACCTAATCGCCTCCTTATAGGCTTGGTAATTTCCAAACATGGTCACATCGTGGATGAAGGCTTACGTACGAATTTTAGGGGGATGCAATTTTAGAGGGATGCAATTCAGTCCATAGCAGAGATTTAAAGAGGCACTCAAAATCCGGTGGGTTAAGACTTCGGTCAGGTGAGGATTTGTTACACACTGGCAGCAAACACTCCCCAAACCTTAGTTTGCAAAATATGACCATAAATCCCTTCTTTTCTGGAGTGCATGCCTCTTTGCAATGTAAAGTTCACCCCACATTTAAATCTGGGTTGGACTTGTGATCTGCTGTGACCAGCAGAACATGAGACAAGTGATGTTATGTGGCTTCTGAGGATAACCCTCAAGGGAGCTTGCTGCTCACGCGGAGGACCTCTTGGGGTGCTGTCCTAAGACTGCCACGCTACAAGGGGCTGGGGGTGAAAGACCGGGGAGCGCGAGCTCCAGCCATTCCGGCATTCCCACTGAACTGCGCCCTCAGATGCTTGCCGCTGCGTGAGCGAGGCTGGGCAAGACCAGCCGAAGAACCACGCGGTCAACCCACAGAATCATGAGAAAGAATAAATCATTTTCTTAAGCCCCTACATTTTGGTTGTTTTTCTCCCCCTGTGGCAGTGGTAATGCAGCGGATTTCAACAACGAAGGTTTTGTTTTGTTTTTTTAACAGGACTTAACTGGGGAACAGTGTGTACTTCCAGGACTTTTTTTTCCCAAGTCAAGTTGTTGTCCTTTCAATCTTAGTTGCAGAGGGCGCAGCCCACCATCCCTTGCGGGACTCGAGGAATCGAACTGGCATCCTTGTGGTTGAGAGCCCACTGGCCGATGTGGGAATTGAACCAGCAGCCTTTGGAGTTAGGAGCACGGAGTTCCAACTGCCTGAGCCACCGGGCGGGCCCCTTGTTTTGTTTTTGCTGACATTACACATCTGCTGAGAGTCAGCAGGGGTTCTGCTTTTGGCGTCACCCCAAGGATCTAGGCTGATGAAGCAGCCACTATCTCAGACATTGCCATACAGAGGGAAAGAGAGCATGGTGAATTTCTGTATTGGCTCGTAAAGCTGCAACCTAGAAGTGATACCTGTCACTCACACTCACGTGTCACTGGCTGAAGCAAGTGGGTGGGGAAGTTCAGTTCTACTATGTGACTGAAAGGAGACAAAGCCAGAATATTTGTGAACGTCTCTAATACCCACCTCCCTTAAGGTTGTTTATTTCTCTTAACAACTGAAGTAGATGGGCAGGGCTGGTACAACAACAACACAGTGCCAGGGACCTAGGCTCTGTCCGTTTGCTCTGTCATTCCGAGGATGTTGCTCTCAAATCACCATCAGATTTATAATCCAGTCCACAGGAAGGGAGGGGGCGTACTCCCCTTTTATTTTAGGGGCATATTTTGGAAGTTACACACATCAGTTCTACACACATCCTATTGGCCAGAATCATGCCACCTGACCACAAAGGGAGCTGGGAAATGTCGTCTTTAGCTAGGTGACTATGTGTCCTGCTAAACATCTCTTAATGCAGTGGAGGGAGAACAGATGCCGGGTTTGAGGGAGGAACCAGCAGCTCTGCCACAGCAGCTGCTTTGGCACCCTCAAAACCAGGGATGTCACAGTCTTCCTACATTCAGTCAATCCTGTCCAAGTGAGGCCCCACTTTGTGTACGTGGATTTCTGAGGAGTTTTTTGTAAATCAAAAGTGTTTTCACAAACTTACTTGGTCACTTGAGAGAAGCTTCACCTTAATTTTTTTTAAAACATCTATTAAAATTTTTTTTTTTAAATTGGGGAATATTAAGGAACAGTGTGCTTCTCCAGGGCCCATCAGCTCCAAGTCATTGTCCTTCAGTCTAGTTGTGGAGGGCACAGCTCAGCGCCAAATCCAGTTGCCGTTTTCAATCTTTAGTTGCAGGGGGCGCAGCCCGCCATCTGATGCGGGAATTGAACTGGCAACCTTGTTGAGAGCTCACGCTCTAACCAACTGAGACATCCGACCGCCCCTCATCTTCATTTTTGATTGATCTTATTTATTGATACCTCACATTGTTTGACAAAGTATTAAAGAAACTTCTGTGGGATGGGGAAGCTAACACACTGGCTCAGAGTTTCTTTGCTTCCTGCATTTCATACAAATTTAAAGGCACATTCAAACCCCAAAATACTTTTATTCCTTTAAGTAACAAATTCCAAATTTATTTTTTATAAGTTGAAAATTTTATCTACTGGAATTTCTGTAAAAATGTTCTAAACATTTTTCCAGTCTCCAAAACTAAGGGTTGATTTCATTTTTATCTCTAGATTCTCTCTGGAGAAGGGTAGCAGGGAAGAAAACGATTGTGGCTACTCTTACGTATCAAGAAGTTCTAAGAAAATTAGCCTCAATCTCTTGGAGGTTTATGTTCAAGAAAACCATAGTATCCCAGGCTCTCAAGAAATAAAATCCATTTGGCAAAACCCAAGAGGAAACTGAAACTTTATCTAAATAAATGGTTTTGCAATATCTTGGATGGTTTGTGGGCTTGTGTGCTTTAGACTAGTCATGCAAGAGCATGTATGCATACATGTGTGCCCACGTGTGTGAGGGGGTGGAGGTTGGGAGCAGTACACAAAGACTGTTGTGGAGATCAACTGACTTGATGGATATATTGGGATTAGGGGGACAGGGCACATGTTTCACCCCCTCACTCAGTCCCTACTCCCTGACTATTTTTCCCGGCAAGAGACCATCCCCCTTGCCACTCCCTAGTTTTCCTTCTCTGGCAGCTAATGAAGCAGCTGCTGAGCCAGCTCTGGTTTTCAGGAAGTCAGATGACCTTTCCTCTCTCTGTGCTCTCTGCCTCTCCCTGCCCCTAAAGTGGACACCATGGACCCACTAATGGCTGTCCTTTGCCTGCTGCCCCTATTCCCAGGTAAGAGCAAGGGTAGGGGGATGTGGGGGTCCTGTGGGTGAGGCCAGTACTACCAGGTCAAGTTTCCATGCATGAAACAGGCAGCCTCTTTTGGTTTCCTTTTCTCGTCTATGCCTTCCCTCTTTTCTTCATTTCTGTGTCGTGTGCCCATGCCCACAGGCTTGGCTGCAGCCATTCCGTCCTGCTCTCAGAACGTGCAAATCTCTGGTGGCAATTTCACCCTCAGCCACGGCTGGGCCCCTGGGAGTGTCCTCATCTACTCCTGTCCCCTGGGCCGTTACCCATCCCCGGCGTCTCGGCTGTGCTTGAGCCATGGACAGTGGCAGACCGCGAGATCCACCCGGCTGACAAAGGCAGTCTGCAAACGTGAGGCTCCCCAGGGCTGTGCTGGGGCACCCTGCCAGTGACCACCTGGGAACCTCCATTCAGGAGTTGCTCTGGGTGGGGCTTAACCTGGCTGGATGGTGTGGGAGAGATGACAGTTGCTTTTCCATGGGGCTTTGCAAATTAGTGGGAAAATGTCAACATCCTTAGCCAGGCACTGGAGGCATGCTTTGATGGAGATTGTGGGGTGCTAAAGACAGGGATGATTTTTAAAACACTTAACTGTTGACTGCACAGTACTGGCCATTCAGAAAGGACGTTGGATGGTTCTGGAGTCCCCTGCTGTGACAGGCATTACCCCTTTAGTTATCCACTTATGGGACATCTGAGGACCCCAGGGGAAGGGCGTGACCATGCCCTCAGGGGGCTGAAATAAATGGCTATTTACCAATCTATTAGGTTGAACTGTGTGAAATTGTCAGTGTTCAACCAGTTGCCAAAAGCAGCAATGTCACCTGCATCGACCTAATATTTAGGCAGCCAGCTGGCTATCTCCAGGCATCCAAGCTGAACGTCAGCCGCTGGACGCCCAGCCCAGCTGTTATCTGTCCGCCCCTGCATCCCCTTCCCCTTCTCTGCAGCTGTTCGTTGTCCAGCACCTGTTTCCTTTGAGAATGGCATGTATACCCCACGGATGGGCTCGCACCCTGTGGGCGGCAACCTGAGCTTCGAGTGTGAGGATGGCTTCATGCTGCGGGGCTCGCCTGTGCGGCAGTGTCGCCCCAACGGCATGTGGGACGGTCAGACGGCTGTGTGCGACAATGGCGGTGAGTGCCCTGACTGATGTCCGCATGGGGGCTGGGGACTTCCAGGAACCCTGGAACCAGATGTGTGTCCAGGGAGCCTCTGTGGGGACGGGGGCCTGCTGTTCCTAGTGTCAAAATAATTCCTGGATTTTGGTAAATTGAGATCTACAGGTCACACATCACCCACCTGCAGGGAGCCTGGTCTGAGGCGGTCGGTTCTGAGCTTCAGATCCAACATAAAGGCTCCACACACTGTCTAGCTTGTTTTCCAAATGCCTCAAAGCAAGGTTGGTATTCAGGCCCTTGGGATTGCAGGGACGCACAACATGCTGAGAGCAAAGCGAATGTTTTGCTGAAGTGCCTTGCCTTTGGAGCCGGTTTGGACTCAAGCCCAGCTCTGATATGGACAGACTTTGGGCAGGTTATTTAACCTCCCTATGCCTCAGTTTTTGCATCTGTAAAGTGGGGATAGTAAGGGTGCCAACTGCATGGGGTCATCAAGTGGCTTAAGTGGGCAGATATTAGTAAGCATCCGGAACAGCTCTTGGAATCTGGTAAGTGCCATGTACAATTTTGTCATGGTTATTACTGTCCCTGTGAGGGGTGAGGGATTCTGCAGGACAGAAGTAGGGTCCCAGGAGTCCTTGCAGCCACATACATTGACCTGTGCTTCCTGGACCACAGTTCTGAGCACGTAATACAGAAGACACAGAGTCCATGAGATGGCAGGACTGTACCCTCACCATATGCCCTGGCTGTTGGCTCCCTACTCATGCCCTTGATCTGCCAAATAGCCATTTATGCAAACACAGTATAATTTATTTGAAAAGTGAGGCATAATCTACCTACAGTAAAGTGTGCAGATCTGAAGTATGCAGCTTGATGAAGTTTTACACGTGTATCCACCCATATGATCACCCCCCACCCCCAAGATCTCTCTCTTGGACATGTCCAACGTCGCAGAAGTTCCTGTCCACTCCCAAGAGGTAGCCACTCTTCTGATTTCTGTCTCCACTTCTGTCTCCCTACGTCAGTTTAGCTGGTTCCTACACCTCACACACGGAACCACACAGAATGTGCTCTTTTGCATCTGGCTTCTGTTATTCAGCATTCTGCCTGTGAGTCCTGTGTGTCAGCAGCTTGTTATTTTTACTTCTGTTAGTTCCATTTATAAATATATTACATTTGACTTATGCATTCTCCTGGTGATGGGCATTTGGGTTTTTTCCAGTTTGGGGCCATTAGAAGTAAAGCTCTATCAACATTCTTGTACGTGACTTTGGTGCACCTGTGCACTTGTTTCTCTTGGTCGTGTTATGTAGGAGTGGAATTCCTGGGTGCACGGTCGGCCTATGTGTAGTTTGAGTGGGGCTGGCAAGTGGTTTCACCGACTGACACTCCAGCAATATAACACAGTTCTGATGGACTCATCCTCTCTGGCACTTGGAATTACCCGTCTTTTTCTTTCTTTTTAAAATTTTTATTGGGGAATATTGGGTCACAGTTTGTTTTTCCAGGACCCATCAGCTCCAAGTCAAGTCATTGTTTTCAATCTAGTTGTGGAGGGCGCAGCTCACTGGCCCATGTGGGAATCGAACCCGCGACTTTGGTGTTATGAGCACAGCGCACTAACCACTGAGCCAACCGGCTGCCCCTGTCTTTTTCTTTTTAGCCATTCTGGTGGGTGTGTAGTGATGGCTCATTGTGGTTTACGCAGTGCCAGTGTCCTCTGTGGAGATGAGCTCCTCAGCCAGCATCTTCCCGGGTTTGCGGGATGGATGCGGGGTGAGTCCCTGGGTGGGGACTGGGGGCTTAACTGGCAACTGAGGTCCCTGAGCTCTGAACATTTTGCCCTCCTTAAGGTTTTCTATCCACAGCCCTGAGAAGCACAGTTGTGGGGTCTCCCAAGGGGGAAGCTAAGGGGCCTGCCGAGGCTCTGGAGGGCTGGAAGGAGGAAAAGCTGGAGGAAGAGGGCAGGTTAGCAGGGCAAGAGGTTGAGGAGGTGAGTCCCTGCTCACCTCCATCTTCCTTTCCTTTGTTCACGCGCAGGCAGCCACTGCCCCAACCCAGGTATTTCGGTGGGCTCGGTACGAACGGGGTCCCGGTTTGGCCTTGGGGACAAGGTCAGCTACCGCTGCTCCTCAGACCTGGTGCTGACGGGGTCTGCGGTGCGGGAGTGCCAGGGCAATGGTGTCTGGAGTGGGACGGAGCCCATCTGCCGCCGTAAGTAGCCACCCTGAGTCTCCCGAGACTCCTGGGCACACCCTCCTTGCCCCCCTGGCTCTGGCTGACCCCAGTGGCTCTTCCCGCAGAACCCTACTCGTATGACTTTCCTGAGGATGTGGCCCCTGCCCTGGGCGCCTCCTTGTCCCACATGCTTGGAGCCACCAATCCCACCCAGAAGAAGAAGGGTGAGTGCTCTCGGTGGGGGCAGCAGGGTGCAGGGCATGCCTTCTGGGGGCATGGCCTCTGGTGGGCTCAGCAGGGCTGAGCTTACTGGAGAGGAGGGGTGGGGCCTGACCCCCTTGGCAAGAGAGCAGCTAGGCGGTGGAAATCTGAACCCTCCCCTTCCACATTTCTCCCAGAAACTGTGGGCCGAAAAATCCAAATCCAGCGCTCTGGTCACCTGAACCTCTACCTGCTCCTGGACGCCTCTCAGAGTGTGGCCGAAGAAGACTTCCGCACCTTCCAGGACAGCGCCATCCTCATGGTGGACAGGGTCAGGGCATAGGAGCCTGGGCTCAGAGGAGGCCTCCTGCACCCACTGTCTCTCTCTGTCTCCTTCCCTCCTCAGAATCCCACTCACAGCCACCTCCTGCAAGAAGTCTTCCCAGATTATATGCATGCTATGAAAGAATCATGGATTCAATTTATAGGATCCTATTTTTCATACCACAAGGACTGCTGGGGCCCCTATTATGTGTCAGGCACTGTGCTGGGTGCTGGGTGCTGGGGGCACCAAAGGTGAAGAAGACTGAGGTCCTAGTTTCTATGAATTCATCATCTAGAACAGTGGTCTCCACGGAGGGGTACACAGGAATAATCCACCGGGGTATGGCAGGAAAATACTGTTTGAATAATTTAAATTTAAATTAAATTAATAACTTAATATTTAATAATTAAAAACATTTCATATTTTGTGCATGTTTGTAGTGATGCACTTTATAAATATGAGTACACTTTATAAGTCTATGACCTATATTGGGGTATGTGCTTAAAATGTCCTTATGAACTGATGCAGACAGAAGAACTTGGAAGCCACCAGTTTATGTTCCTTGCCCACATTTTCCTTGATAGCATGCTTTTCAAAGTAGTTTGTGTGGATATATGTTTTCCCTCCCAGCTACATTTTAAAGGAGGCAGTTTTTATGTTCCTTTGAGTCTCTCTTAGGACTTAAAGTAACTTACTAACCCGCGAGGCTGCAAAATGCGACAGTTGGAGAAATGCCACACAGTCACGCTGACAGGTTCAAACCCTACCTTCACCTCCTACCAGTGGTGATCTGGGCCAGGTAGGGAAACCTCAGTTTCCTCATCTGTAAAATACGGACCTTACAGAGTAGCTGTGAACATTAAATGAGGAGTGAGCCTATCAAAGACAAGCGTCAGCTTCCGGAATTCTTCCAAGCAGCAGTTTCTTAGAGTGCCTACCCACGGACCTTGCTGTTGTCAGTCCAGGTTCTCTGCCTCCGCCAGGGCCCTTTGCTCGCTCTCTTACCAGCTCCCCTGCAGCTTCAGGGTTCCCTCACACTGCCTCTCATTTGCCCTTCACAGATCTTCAGCTTTGAGATCAACGTCAGTGTCGCCATCATCACCTTTGCCTCAAAGCCCAAAATCATCTTGCCTATCTGGGACAAAAACTCCCGGGATGTGACCGAAGTGATCAGCCATCTGGACAACATCAACTATAAAGGTATCGCTGTCATCAAGTGAAGGTGATGGGAAAGGTAGGGAGGAGCTTTCCTGTACACAGATTCTGGACAAGTTAGAGAGACAGAGGCCTCTCGGTGGCATTCAAGTCTCAGGGCTCTGGGGCTCTGCTTCATCCGGTTTCTCAGTCAGGTTCATGGTGGGGGCGTCCCAGCTGCCACCAGCTCCTGGCTTAGTCTCATGTGCTGCATGTCCAGTGCATCGTGCAGACCTCCGGCTCCTTCCTGACGCCAGGACCAGACGGTCTGGTTTTCGTGGCTTGGTGCCTTAGCCTCCCAATGTCATTACCTGGGGCGGGGTGGGGTGGGGGTGGTAGGCAGCCGATGCTAACACAGCCCAAGTTTTTTGTAAACCCCACTTTTAAATCTGGGGGCTTTAGAGTGGCCTTGGATTGGGGCTATGCAATGAATACTTCTGAGGGGAATAGCTCTTAATGCCTGAACAGTAAATGGTACTAAATCCCTATCTGGATATCCAAGGTCTGAGTTTATCAAACCAGTTGATAATTTATTTTCCAGTGGTAGGGGAAGTAGAGTGATTCCCTTCTCCCAGGTGGTAGGTGGGAAGTTTCTAAGAGAGTCCTTCCTCTTTGCATATTTCAGACCATGAAAATGGAACTGGAACCAACATGTATGAGGCTCTAAATAGTGTCTATACGATGATGAATAACCAAATTCATCGCCTCAGTATGGACACAGTGACCTGGCAGGAAATCCGACACGCTATCATCCTTCTGACAGATGGTGGGTGTCACCGTCTCTGTGAGTGAGGCTGGCACAGTGGAAGGAACACCAAGAAGGGTCCGAAAACCTGCATTCTGGTTCTCCCTCTGGCATTTTGGGCCTTGGTTTCTATTTACAAAGTGGTAAAAAATAGTGTTAAAAAAATGGAACCGGTGTTGAAGGGACAATGTTAATGATGACAGCAATGATAATAAAAGCTGCTCTCCGTCCCTTACAGTTTTTATGGAAATTTAAGAAATTTATGTTGAAATGCTTTCTGATTATAAAGTAAATGTGAGTTATTGTCATTAGCTGGGAGGTCACCTAGAGTGAGCTAGGTGGGGGTGCGGCTCTGGATACTGGAGTCAAAGAGCAGACAGAAGGCAGGGCCGCAGCGGCTCTGGGCCTGTCATCGATGTCTTGGTTTAGGTCACGTTACATCGCCCTTCAGAGCTCAGTTTTCTTGTCTGTAAAATGAGGATTCCTACACTTCTTGAGGCTTCATGAGAATAAAATGAAATAAAGTAAATGAAGGGTGCCTGGAATATAGAGAATTTCAGTAAATAATCTATCTTAAAACGTGGGTAGGAGATGTAAGTGTTGAGGTTCCCAGGATGAATGCCTCCCATCCCTCTTGGGCTGTGGGGAATCCTGGTATGTCCACCCAGACAAACAATTGTTTTCCCTCCCTGTTCTAGGAAAGTCCAATATGGGGGGCTCTCCCAAACCAGCTGTTGACAGTATCAAGGAGATTTTGAACATCAACCAGAAGAGGAACGACTATCTGGGTGAGCACTGGCCCTGCCCCTTTTCTGCTGCCCCTGCAGGGGATGCCAGGCCCACAGCCAGGGGGCCCAGCATCTTGGCTCTCTTTCTAGTGAGACATTCCATCCCCTGACCCCCGCCACCCGCTGTGTCATTCTGTATGTAGGCAGCCGAGTGTCACATTGAAGAGTCTGGAGTCAAACCACCCAAGGTTTCAACTGTGGGCTCATCTTTGATTGGCTGTGGCCATGGGCAGTTTCTTCACTTGTAAGAGGCTTTACCTCTTAGGTTGATGGCGGGGGAGGGGGCAAATGCTCAGACGTTGCCTGGCACAGAGCGTGTTAGCAGCCACCACCGTCACCGGCATCATTATCCACCATTTTATGTCCCACACACCTCTCCAGGAAGAAAAGGCCTGGACTCCTTGTGGGGACTGTCCCTGGCATTTCCCCTCTTGGCAGTACAGATAACTAACTAAGGCTTCGGCAGTTGCAGACTCCAAAAGAACAATTCCTGGGGTTCAGAGTAAATAAAAATTGCACTGACTTTTGACCAGAAAAGAATTTCAGAGAGAGCGCCGCAGATAAGGAAGGGCAGCTGGCTTTGAACTCCCAAGTCTCACTTTCCCCTTGGGTCCTTTCTTTTCTGTCCTACCCCAAACTGCCCCTCAGTGGAAAGCAGATTCTTCTTTAAAACTCTGGCCCGAGAAAAGCAAAACCCAAACTCCATTCCCTAACTCCTTAGCATCACTGGGCCAGGATTAAATGCTCAAAAACACTTTTTAAAAAAGAAGCAGAAACTGAAGGGAAATAGTTAAAGAAAACACAGGGGCAGGATAATTGTCTAGCACCTACTGCAACTGCTCCATCCTGGCCAGTGCGAGTTGCTTCCTGAGGGAAGACTTCTGAGCATCTCACTCCTTACACACAACACAGGGCCCTCTGGGAGCAAAAAGGCCGCGACTCCTTATGCAAAGTGTGGGAGACGGCAGACTCTGTGGGCCACTGCAGGGCGGTTCTGGCTGGCACGCACACTCACGGAGAGGCTGGGCCTGGTTGGTTGTTGTGAGCCCAGATTTTCCAGTGGGAAGAGGTGGCTCCAGGCTCCTCTGCCAGAGCCTGCATGTTACAGAGGAAGACCAAATCTGAAGTTTTTCCTCCATGTTATGTTCAGAGTTCTTTTTATTCATTCAGTCATTTAAAAGATCTTCTGAGAGTCTCTTCTGGGCTAAGCAGCATTCGAAGGATAGAGCTATAAATGAAACAGACAAAAATGCCTACTTGCATGGGGATGCCATTCTGGAGGGGCCAATGCACTAGTTTGCTCGGGCTGGTACAACCATTTATGCAAACCTGGGTGGCTCAAAACAACAGGAATCCATTCTCTCACATTCAGGAGGCTAAAAGTCCAAAACCAAGGAGTCAGCAGGGCCCTGCTCCCTCTGGAGCCTCTAGGCAAGAATTTTTTCTCACTCTTCCAGCTTCTGGTGACCCTAGGCCGTCCCCGGCTTGTAGCAGGGTCACCCAGGCTCTGACTCTGTCTTTGCATCCCTTTCTTCCCTCAGTGCCTCTCTGGGTTGTCCCACAGCATTCTCTCTATGTCTGTGTCCCAAATCCCCTTAGAAGGACACGGGCCTCAGATCAGGGCCCACCCTAATCCAGTGTGAACTCATCTTAACTTGATCACGTCCTCAAAGACCCTATTTCCAAACAAGGGCACATTCACAGGTTCTGAGGTTTAGGACTTGAACATATCCTCCGGGGGAAACAGTTCTACCCACTGTTGGCATTAAATAAGATAAATAAGGAGCCCGCATGTCACGGTAGCTAGTGACATGTGCTAAGGTATAAAATGAAGCAGGCAGGAATGGAAGTGTCTGGGGCATTGCCATTTTAGACAACAAGGCCAGGGAAGGACTGGCTGAGACAATGACATTTGAGTCAAGACTTAAAAAGGTAAGAAAGTGAGCCATGTGGGAAGTCTGCGGGGTGAGGGAGCCAGGCAGAGGCGTGGCTTGTGCCAAAGGCCTGAGGTAAGAGCACCTGCAAATTCGAGGAACTTCAAGAAGGTTATGTGGCTGGAAGAGGGAAGGGCAAGGAGTGGTAGAAAATGAAGCCAGAGAGGTGTGTGGGTGGAGGTTCCAGCTCATTAGGGCTTTGTAGGACCCAGTGAGTTCCAAATCACAGCCTCCTGTCTCACGGGGTAGCCCCCAGCCACACCCACAGTTCTGGTGATTTCCTCCTCCCCATCAGACATCTATGCCATCGGGGTGGGCAAGCTGGATGTGGACTGGAGAGAACTGAATGAACTGGGCTCCAAGAAGGACGGCGAGAGGCATGCCTTCATCCTGCAGGACACACAGGCTCTGTACCAGGTCTTTGAGCACATGCTGGGTGAGTGAGCTTCGTCCGCCCTCTCCAGACTGGGGAGGCAGTCCGGAGCCAGCCAGGGGCACAGCTGGAGAACCTGTTCCCAGCGCCCCTCACCTGCATCCTTCCCCGTCTGCTCCTCACACCTGCAGATGTCTCCCAGCTCATAGACACCATATGTGGGGTGGGAAACATGTCAGCTAATGCCTCTGCCCAGGAGAGAACACCCTGGCATGTCACTATCAAGGTAACAGGAAGGAGGGACGGGGCTTGGATCCCAGAGGTGAAAGTGGCCATGGGCCAGAGACACAGCAGGCCCTGAAGATCGTCTGTTCTCCTGTAGCCTAAGAGCCAGGAGACCTGCCGCGGCTCCCTCATCTCAGACCAGTGGGTCCTGACTGCCGCTCACTGCTTCCGCCATGCCGACGAGGACCGTTCCCTGTGGAGGGTCAACGTGGGTGAGACAGGGCCCCTACCAGGTTCCTGACCGCACGGCCAGAGCTCCCACACCTTGTCCCTAGTCTCTGGGCCCTTTAGGAGCCCTGGTCCAGCCTAATCTGCCGTATTGTTTCTAGGGGATCCCAACTCCCAGTGGGGCAAAGACTTCCAAATTGAGAAGGTGGTAATCTCCTCGGAGTTCAATGTCTTTGCCAAGAAGCCTCAGGGAATCCTGGAGTTCTATGCTGATGACATTGCGCTGCTAAAGCTGGCCCAGAAAGTGAAGATGTCCACCCATGCCAGGTCCCAGCCTGTGGGTGGGAGGGTGTCCTCTGGGGTAGAATGCTCCGGGGAGCCCCCGAGAAGTGGGGAACCAAGGATGGGCCTGTGTGACCCTCGCCCTTCTCCCCAGGCCCATCTGCCTTCCCTGTACGGTGGGGGCCAATCTGGCCCTGCGGAGACCCCCAGGCAGCACCTGCCGAGAGCACGGTGAGCGCTGGGGCTTCAGATGTGTGAGGAGCTGGGACCTGGGCTTGGGGGTGACTACACGAGCTGTGCTGCCGTCCCCAAGTCAGGGTAAAGGGACCAGCACCAACCTCCCCTTCTCCTTGACTGCAGAGAACGAACTTCTGAACAAACTGAGCGTTCCTGCTCATTTTGCGGCCTTGAACGGGGACACACTGAACATTAACCTCAAGACAGGGATGGAGGTGAGGGTCCCAGGCCTGGGAGGCTGTGGGCGATGGGATTCCCCCGGGGCGTCTACTAGAATGTCTGTTGGCCTCCTCCAGCTCCGGCTGCTTTCTCCGTCTGAGCCCGAGTCACTCCTGCTCCAAGGCCTAGCTGGAATGCCCGGGGCCTGCTCATTCCATTCTTCTCTCCTGTTCCTCCCTTACTGCAGTGGGCAAGCTGTATCGAGGTCGTCTCCCAAGACAAGAAAATGTTCCCCAATTTAACAGATGTCAGAGAGGTGGTAACAGACCAGTTCCTATGCAGTGGGACCGGGGAAGATGACAATCCCTGCAAAGGTGAGCGCCTCCCACCCAGCCTCAACTCTGGCGCCTGGATTCCTGAGGGGAAGGCCACCTGTGGCCAGCACGCAGGCCAGGACACTGCACTGCCTCCATGACAGGGGAGCAGAGGAGAGTTGGGTGACAGTCTCTTGTCCCTTCTTTCTGCAGGAGAATCCGGAGGAGCAGTTTTCCTTGAGCGGAGATTCAGGTTTTTTCAGGTGAGGAGAGAAGGGAGAAGCTCACAGGACTGGGGTGGTAGGATCTTGGCCTTGTGGGGGATGAGGGAGGCCTTTGGAGGACACAGGGAGGTTGGGGCTTGGAGCTGGGGCTGTGGCAGCCTCCTGTCCCATTCTTGCCTTCTTCTAGGTGGGCCTGGTGAGCTGGGGTCTCTACAACCCCTGTAGCAGCACCAATAAAAACTCCCGCAAGAAAGCCCCCAGGGGCAACGTCCCACCGCCGCGAGACTTCCACATCAGTCTCTTCCGCCTGCAGCCCTGGTTGAGGCAGCACCTGGAGGGTGTCCTGGACTTTTTGCCCCTCTAATCATGCCCACTGAGCCCTCTGCTGTCCTGTGGGGCCTGCCATCTGTCCCATGTCCTACCTCTGAATGTCTGTCCCCAGACCCATCCTCACCCAGTGCCCACCCTCAGCTTAACGTGACTCACTCTCCTTTCACTTTCACATGGAATTCCCCACTTATGAAATTAATAAAAATCAGTGATTTCCACATCTGTCTGTGCCTCTGCCTGGGGGGTGGGGAAGCAGGAATGATTCCAGGAACTGCAGGAGGCAGGTCAGAGACCCTGCTGGACAAACAGTGGCTGGACTCTGCTCCGTAACACTCAACGGGGGTGGGGGGAGCTGGGGCCTTATTTCTGGTCTGTAAGGGGGCAGTCTGGTCTTGTTGGGGAGGAGCTGTGGCAGAGAGGAGGTGTTGAAAGGGAGAGTCCTGGACCTTGCATGGCAAAGGGTGGGGCTTGTGCAGTTTCTAGTTCCTCGACTGGTAGCTCAGTGGGGCCCTCCCTCTTGGACATTCCGGAAAGTGATGTGGGTAGGGCGGGCAGGCTGAAGCACAGGTGCCAGCACACAGAGTGCATAAATCGCTGGCAGTTGTGAGGGGCAGGGGGAAAGGACTGTGACCAGGCCTAGGTCTAGAGTTTCAGCTTGGACACTGAGCCAAGCAGCACGTAGTGCAAGCTGGGGAAGGCCACCCTGTCTCCAGCCCAGCCTCTCTCCTGCCTTCCATCATCATGGGGAGCAACCTCAGCCCCCGACTCTGCCTGGTGTCCTTGGTCCTGGGTCTCTTGACTAGAGGTAAGCCAGGGTCACCGCTTCCCCTCCTGCTGCCCCAGCACCCCTCCCTGGCCTTGTCAGGCCAGGCTTCATCAGCCTGTTCCTTTAGGTGTGAGCATGACGTCCGAAAGCCCCTGCTCTCTGGAGGGAGTAGAAATCAAAGGTGGCTCCTTCCGGCTTCTCAAGGAGGGTCAGGCACTGGAGTACGTCTGTCCCTCTGGCTTCTACCCATACCCTGTGCAGGCTCGCACCTGCCGATCCACGGGCTCCTGGAGCACCCTGCAGACCCAAGACCAAAAGATTGTCAAGAAGGCAGAATGCAGAGGTTGGAGGGTAGTGAGGGTGGGCGTGGGCCAGCAGAGGGCAGGAGCAGGTGGTGGTCAAGGTCCAGCCTAGGATGAGATTAGAGTGTGTTGAGACCAGGCAGGCTGTCGGGGGCTGGAGGGAGGTGGGAAGGAGGGAGGAGGAAGGAGGAAGGAGGAAGGAGGAAGGCAGCTAACTTTACTAAGCATTTACCCAGCACTGGGCAGCCCTGGCAGTTAAAAGAACACTCGGGAGTGGGGAGGGAGGAGCAGCGGGACTCCCCACAGGTTGAGGGATCCTCCAGGGGCTGCAGGTAGACTCTGCCCCTGTGGGACCGAGAAGGTGCCATTTTTGAGTGACAGGGACCCCGAGACCAGGAGGGATACCCTAAAGGGCAGCCCTCCCCTCTCAGTAACTTCTGCTTGTTCCTCTCCTCAAAGCAATTCGTTGCCCAAGACCACAGGACTTTGAGAACGGGGACTATTGGCCCCGATCCCCCTACTACAATCTGAGTGACCAGCTTTCTTTCCACTGCTATGATGGTTACACTCTCCGGGGCTCTGCCAATCGCACCTGCCAAGCGAACGGTCGGTGGGATGGGCAAACAGCCATCTGTGACAATGGAGGTGAGAAGCCTTGCCACCGCCACCCCTCCCCTCCCAAGGTAGCCGCTCCCTGACGGAGCTGCAGCCTGAGGAACGGGCACTGTCACAGCTGTGCTCCGCCCGGCCCTCTGGGCCTCCAGCTTTGGCCCTCACCTCTGTGTCTCATGCCTCTGCAGCGGCGTACTGCCCCAACCCAGGCATCCCCATCGGCACAAGGAAGGTGGGCAGCCAGTACCGCCTTGAAGACAGTGTCACCTACTACTGCAGCCGGGGGCTCACCCTGCGTGGCTCCCATCAGCGAACATGCCTGGAAGGTGGCTCTTGGAGTGGGACAGAGCCTTCTTGCCAAGGTGACCCTTGACCCATGCCCTCAGGTCAGATACTGCTTTCCCAACCTCAAGTTCCCACAGTGGCACACTGTCTGCTCCCTCTCTCCCAGCCCAGCTCTTTCCATTTCTAAACCTCCCTGTAGAACATCCTCACTTCTGAGCCCTTCCCACCCTGGAAACCCACCATCCCCTCTCTCTGGTCACTGTGTCCCTGACCCTCCCAGACATTTGACCTGATTTCTGACCTCTCCCAGACTCCTTTATGTACGATACCCCTGGAGAGGTGGCTGAAGCCTTCCTGTCTTCTCTGACGGAGACTATAGAAGGAGTCGATGCTGATGACGGCCACAGCCCAGGTCTGAAGGCAGAGTGGGAGGCGGGGCAAGGAACCAAGGGGAGGATGGAGAAGGGGCAGGAGAAGCCCGCGTGCTGGAGCTTGAACGTCTCTGGTGGCACCTAGGGGAACAACAGAAGAGGAAGATTGTCCTGGACCCCTCAGGCTCCATGAACATCTACCTGGTGCTGGATGGATCAGACAGCATTGGGGCACACAACTTCACAGGGGCCAAGAATTGTCTCACACACTTCATTGAGAAGGTGGAGCCCCCCCTCCCTGAATGTGGGGACCCTGAATGTGCCTCACTGCCCTGCCAGGACTAGCTTCCAGTGTTCCTAGCCCCTCTGAGCCACAGGGTTCCAGAAAATCCCTAGGTTCTATTCTGTCCTTCCCCTTTCCTTGAAGCTATTTCTTGACTTTTCCAGCCCCTGTGAACCTCAGATAACCAGTCAGCGCTTGAGTCTCTTACTGACCTTCCCTATCTCAGCAAAGATGCTGAATTCTCTCAAGTATTCTACTTGCAGTGTCATGACCCTTTGCTTCCCTCAGGTGGCAAGTTATGGGGTGAAGCCAAAATATGGTCTAGTGACGTATGCCACAGATGCCAAAACTTTGATCAGAGTGTCTGAAGCACAGAGCAGCGACGCAGCCTGGGTCACAGAAAAGCTCAATAAAATCAGCTATGAAGGTCAGAAGTCGTAAGGGAATGGTGGGAAGTTCATTTTGAGGTCACAGGGTTCAGGGGTGTTGTGAGTCCACGTGGGGATGCAGGGAGGACCATTGTGTAGTCCATGGCTGGTCAGCAGTCACTGGGGGAACGGGCATTAGTGGGAACCTGTTAGGGGCTGAGGGTCGCTTTGTGGTCAAAGGGAAGTCGGTGGGGTGACAACTGAAAAAGTTGAAAGTTGAAAGAGGTGGGATCTCAGTTGCTGGTAGGCCTCTGGGGTTCAAGGGAGGCTTGGAGGACTAGATGAGGTGATGATGTCTTCTGTTTCCATAGACCATAAGTTGAAGACGGGTACTAACACCAAGAAGGCCCTCCAGGCAGTGTACAGCATGATGAGCTGGGAAGGGGACACCCGTCCTGAGGGCTGGAACCGCACCCGCCACGTCATCATTCTCATGACTGATGGTCAGAAGGGCCCTTTCTCCTGCCCGGCTCCCCACCCTCTCACACCAGTGTGTGGCCTTTAAGTCCACATGTAACACTGAACTCATGGTTGGGGCTTTGAGCAGCAACCGTGCTCAGGGCCCCCGCCATGTTGATCATTCCTGACCCTTTACAAGGAGGGATCCTTTTCCTTAAAGCCCTCCGTGATCTGTTACTTCCATCCTCTGTCCAACCTGTATACCCAGCCCTGTGTGTCACTGCTTCCAGCCAGTTTATCTTCCTTGACCCTCTTCATTCTTCCCTTCCTGGCTGCCTACTCTCACGGCTCCTCTCTCTTCTACAGGCTTGCACAACATGGGTGGGGACCCAGTCCCTGTCATTCATGACATCCGGTCCTTGCTGGACATTGGTAGGGATCGCAAAAACCCCAGGGAAGATTATCTCGGTGAGTTTTATTGCCCAGGACACAGTGCCCTGCTTTCTCAGCTCCTGCCCCCTCAGCCCCGGGCCTGGACCTTCCCCCTTCCGTTTTCTCCCCCAGACGTCTACGTGTTTGGGGTTGGGCCTCTGGTGAACCAAGAGAACATCAATGCTTTGGCTTCCAAGAAAGATAAAGAGCAACATGTGTTCAAAGTCAAGGACATGGAAAACCTGGAGGATGTGTTCTTCCAAATGCTTGGTAGGAAAATACCAGAAAGGTATAAGACGGTCAGGAAACTCAGCTCTCTCCCCAGGTCCCCCAAGGTCACACTCATCCTCTTCTCCTGAAGCCCTGGCAGTCTGGAAGGCCCTTGTCAATTCCTCCTCTCGATCTCATAGTCATTATTCTCGTTTCCTGGCACTGTCCACTTCCTGATCTTAAAATCACAGAGCTCCAAATGACGTTGGAAATCTTTCTAAGTCTCTTGTTTTGTAGTTGTGGAACCTGACGCTGAGAGGTCAAGGGCCAGCAAGCCAGAAAGAGTTGGGCCTGAAATCAGCCAGGTCTCTGATCTGTCTCAAATACTTTTCACTGTACTGCAGTGATTCCTTGCCCTCGACATATGGAAACAAACGCCCCTGCCTTTCCTTTCCTCTTCATGGGCTTTAGCACCCCAGACATGTAGGTGTCCCTCCCCCAAGGTGCCATTTGAAGCGTCCCAGCTCTCAGCACTCCCCTGCCTTGCAGATGAGACGCGGACTCTGGGTCTGTGCGGCATGGTGTGGGAGCACAGGAAGGGCACCGATTACCACAAGCAGCCGTGGCAGGCCAAGATCTCAGTCACTGTAAGCATGGCTTCCCGGCAGTGGGGACTTGTGGGAGGTGAGGTTAGGGTGAAATGCGCGTGGGAAAGGGCAAAACATCTGTTTTAGACTGTGGTGTTTGGAAGCTGAGCTTCCCCCTCTGCCATTCTATTCCCAGCGCCCTTTGAAGGGCCATGAGAACTGCATGGGTGCTGTGGTGTCTGAGTACTTTGTGCTGACAGCGGCACACTGTTTCACGGTGGATGACCAGAAACACTCAATCAAGGTCAGCGTGGGTAAGGATGATGTCATGAATCAATTCTGACCGTCAGCCTCGCCCTCCAGACAACACCGCCCTTTCTCAAGAGCCCATAGTCTACCCGTCCTCAACAGAGCCACCTCCTTTGCACGGTGGACCAGTTAGGGATGACAGGGCCAGAGGCAGGAGGCTGCCCAGAGAGGTACCCATTCTCCTCCCACCTCAGGAGGGAAGAAGCAGGACTTGGAGATAGAAGAAGTCCTATTTCACCCCAAGTACAACATCAATGGGAAAAAAGCAGAAGGAATTCCTGAATTTTATGACTACGATGTGGCGCTGATCAAGCTCAAAAAGAGGCTGGTTTACAGTGAGACTCTCAGGTGAGACATCTGGCTCCCTGAGAAAAGGCTGGGAGATGTGGGGCTGGCAGACAGGGGCAGATCGAGAGTTTGCCCATCTCTCCTGAACAGGCCCATCTGTCTCCCCTGCACCCAGGGAACAAATCAAGCTTTGAGGCTTCCTCGGTCAACCACCTGCCAGAAGCAGAGTAAGATACTCAGGGAGGAGCACTAGGGTGAGATTGAGACAAGTGGGGCGCAAGGGGCTGCAGGAGATGACGCGCAGCCAGGGCCCTAGCGCATAGCAAGGGGCTGAGGGACTTGTGCTGAGCACCAATGGCAATGGAGAGACAGACGGTCGGGGGAGGGAGAGTGCTGGAATGACCCGGTCGGTCCATTTGCCCAGTGGAAGAGCTGCTCCCTGCAAAGGATATCCAAGCTCTGTTTGTGTCTGAGCTGTTCAAGGATGGGAGGAAGATGCTGGTTCGGAAGGAGGTCTACATCAAGAATGGGGATAAGGTGAGGAACGTGGGGTCCTCAGGAGGTCCTCGAAGCCCAGGCACCCCTAAGCAAGCTTTGTTCATCACCCTTTCCTCCCTCATGCTTCCCACCTCACCTACAGAAAGCTGGATGTGAGCGAGATGCTCTAAAAGCCCCAGGCTATGAGAAAGTCAAGGACATCTCTGAGGTGGTCACCCCCAGGTTCCTTTGCACTGGAGGCGTGAGTCCCTATAGTGACCCCAACACTTGCAAAGGTGAGAGAAGGCTCCTTGGTGGTGCCGCAAGTTCCTGAGGCCCAAGTCGTTTTCCCTACAGCTTCTCCTCCCCTATGTAGGTGATTCTGGTGGCCCCCTAATTATTCACAAGAGGAGTCGCTTCATTCAAGTGAGTTTCCCCTTGCCTATCTGTGGGGAGATGCCAAGTGGTCACCTTGTGCCCCAAAGCAAGAAAGCTCAATGCATGTGGCTGGAGAGGGGCGGGGGTGCCTGCCTCAGCTCAGCACTAGTCCTCGAACGGGCGGGCTCAGGACCACATCTGGCCTGGGTGCTGGAGGACAGCACCGAGCTGGGTCCCTAGGCTCATTCTCCTAGGTCAGTGCAGATGCAGTCGGTAGTTGTGCTTCCTGGAGGAAGGAGTTCTACCAATGCCCCATGGCACCCCTGGCCCCTCCAGGTTGGCGTGATCAGCTGGGGCGTAGTGGATGTCTGCAGAGACCAGCGGCGGCAGCAGTATGTGCCTGCTCACGCCCGGGACTTTCACATCAACCTCTTCCAAGTGCTGCCCTGGCTCAAGGACAAGCTCCAACATGAGGATCTGGATTTTCTGTGAGGGCTTTGCTGCTGGAAAGGGGAATGAGGTCAAATTAAAACAGCTGCGACAGTACCTGTGTTAAGATCCTTTTGGGGTGAGGGCGGGGAATGTGCACTAGCCATGTGGTTACAAATGAGGTCAAATCTAACAGCCGTTTTTAAAGGCTCAACCCCAACCCCAAGTGCTGAAAAACCAGAGGCTTAGGGAGATGTGTGAGCTTCCACCTCAGTGTTTTACTGAGACCCGCGTTGGGGCAGATGAGGCACAGAATCCAGCTCCACTTCCTAGAAGCCATCCACAAGGTTTTCCTTGTAGACGTCGTCACTGTAGACAATCTGGGTCCTCTTGTCCCGGTGGCAACCCTTAGGGCTGTTCTGGACAGCTACGGAGGGAGGAGAGGGTTAGTCAGGGCCTGCAGGAGAGCGCTGGGAAGAAGACCCCAGGCCTGCAGTCTAACTACCTCACTCCCAGCCGCTGGCTCTTGGAAGCTGTTTCCATGCTGCCCCCTGGTGGCCAGGGTGGCCTGTCTCCATTTAGCCCCCTCAGGCCAGCGGCTGCCACTCCATCACTGCAGCAAGGAGCGGTCTGCTGTTACCTTGGCACATGCGGATACTGCAATGAATGTTTTGTTCTTAGAAAAACCCCAAATGTTATTGCCCAGACATGTGAATGGTGCTAACTTGCTACTTTTAGTTAGTACACGAAAAATGTAAAATTAGATCTCTATAGTCCTTTGTTGACAGACTGGTCTTTTCTGATGGCTGCCTTTTATCTGGAAGGCCACTCTTGCTCTGAACTCCTTGTTCTGCCCACTCCTTTGCCAGGAAAATCTATTTCAAGTAAAATGGATATTCACACTGAGAAACGCTGCCTGCCCTATAAGGATAACTCACACCGGGGAGCCCCTGGCACTGAGAATCCCCCTTGAGCCTCGGGCTTTCCTTCCTCTTCCCCTCTCCTCCTGATACTGTTGTCTCTCTTCACCTCATTTCCAGGGATTCCATCCCTGCCAGTCTGGGGCTGTAGTGAATCCCGTCACTCCAGCTCCCTGTCTAGGATCCTGAACCCCAACTCTGCCTATCACACCCTGCTTTTGAAAGCTGGTGGCCTTTAGCTTCAGGGGCGCAGACCGCCGGTGCTACCCCTCTGACCCCTCCTGCTGTCTCCTTTGCTACCCAACATGTCAGGAGGGCTGACATCTGGGGCACGAGGAACACAGCCCAGCTTCCCATCGTAGTCCCTGAATACTCCCCAAGCCCAGTCCTGGGCTGTTCTTTCTCGATTCAGCCTCCCTTGATGACACCACCAGTTTGCAGCCACCATGGGACCCAGATGACTGACCTGTGTCTTCATGGCTCACGTCACACCTGGGTTCCAGATCCCTATTCCAAATGCTTCTTTTATAAAACCAGCTATACTTCCTCCCCAAATGAACAAGGTCACATGAGGTGTACATTTTCCTCACAAACCTGACATGCTGCCACTTCCTTCCCTGTTCCAGTTACTGGAAGTTCTTTTCAATCCTTTTCTCTCCTTTGCCTCCTACTTCCCACTGACAGATAGCCCGACCGTTCTCCTTCCTGTTCCCACAGCCTCCACATAAATCTAGACCTGTAACACCTGTAGGGAACCCGGGGACAGGAAGGGGGATAAAGACACGGGGTGAGCAGTGGGAGACAGGACGAGGGAGGGAGAATCCTGGTCTTACCAAGGGAGCCCCAGACAGACTTGCCGGTGGCGGCGTCCAGCATGGGCTGCTTGCGGGCAATGCTGACTTTCAGCTGCACAGACTCCACCTGGGTCCCGTTGAGCTGGGGCAGAAGAGGGGAGGGGGTAGAGGGTGGGGGGGGGGGGCGACATTACAGACAAACCGAAGGAGGATTTCCATGAGCTGCCATCCTAGGAGTAGACTGAGCAGGGATCTGAGAATGTAAGGTTTTCTGTGTGAATAGGGAGAGACTTTCTCTGTCAAGAGAAAATGATTTCCTCCCGGCTCCCAGTATTTTAAAGAGAAAACATGATGATGGCAGGAGGGATGGGAAGAAGAGATACGGGAAGTCCCAACCTCAGCAACGGCCTGATCTGCTGACTCCATCTTTTCATAGGTGACGAAGGCACAGCTGGGATGAGAGAAAAGAGGGTCAGTAGAGGGCTTCTGAGCGCTTCTGGACCTAACCAAACCCAGTGCTTATAGGACGTTGGAGACATTTGGCTTCCTCCCCCAGGTCTCACACCCAATGTCTTTCCAGGACTTATCATCTTGCCCCAGTGTCATCCTTACTTTCTGGGTGGGTCCATGGAGAGGTCAATGATATTTCCAAAGGGAGAGAAGGCCCCACGGAGGAGGGTGGGCGTCATGTCTTCTCCATACACATAGAGAGTGTTCCCCTTCCGAGGGGCCCGGCGTTCAGGGAATGAGTCTGACCCTATGGGATCATAAGATGTAGTCTGTCTCACCCTCCACTTTAAGAGTCCACGTTCGTAGGAGCCATCTAAATCCTATCTGTGGTCACTTTCCACACCAGCCAATCTCACTCACTGCGGAAAGGGCCCTCCCGATCTCGGTCCCGGTCCCTGTCTCGATCCCGGTCCCGCTCCCGGTCTTGATCTCTGTCCCGTTCCCGATCTCTGTCTCGATCCCGTTCCCGATCTCGGTCTCTGTCCCGGTTCCGCTCACGACTGCGGTCCCGGCTGCGGCTTCGGGGAGGGGAGACTGAGGAGCGGGTGCCACCACGTTCTTCATAGCTCCAGTCAAAGCTTCGAGGGGGGCCGTCAGCAGCCCCTTGGCCCTCTGCTTCATCCCCATCTGGCCCCAGTTCCCGAAGCCGATCACTGGAAGACACAAAGCTAGGGGGAGGCAGGCAGCGCGGATCAAAGGGGGCCTTTGGTAGTCTTCCCAGACCCTGAGGAGACTGACCCCCGCCTCCCTGTGCAGCCCCAGCTCCTGCCACTCCAGCCCCAGACCGCCCCAGGATCCAGGCAATCACCCCCCACACCAACCACCTAGTGGGACCCAGTCCTATCTCCAACCTGCTAACCTCTCATACAGAGATTTCCTTTGAGGACGTCTGGACGACTGAAAAAGAGACCCAGTTTCAGTTCAGCTGATTCCTGGTTGCTGGCATGTAGGTCGCTCCTCTTCCCCAATCCCAGGCCCTCAGGGACAAAGAACGGGGCCCATTACCTCTTGCAGATCATCGTCAGCAGATATGCTTCTCTGGAACGGCTGGAAAGTGGGGACTGGCCCCTTCGCAGGATCCTGGGAAGGTGGTAGAGACCTGCCTCAGTGTGGGGCAGGAGGCTGCCTGACCGCGGGTCAGAGGGCGTTCCTTTTCCCTCACCCTCTCCTCAGCTTCCTCTGTTCTACCGTTTTGTCTTTTTTTCTTTTAATTCCTTTGCACTTCTCTTATCTGACTGTGTGGGATTTTTAAATAAGTGACCCTAATAAACCCTTCAAGTATTTAGTTTACCTAAACACTTCTTGAACCTGACGCCATTTCAGCCTGTTCAGCTCCTTAGAGCACAATCTAAGAGCTCGCACACGCACAACAGAGCCGCAGAATGTGTAAAATGGAGAATTTAGGAGTCACCCATTTTCTTCATTTTTCAGATAAGCAACCTGAAGCTCAGAATGGTAGCGCATTTTGCCCGTGATTGACAGGTATCACTTTTTCCCTAAACCACCTCCATTGCTCTTGGAGGGATGCCTTCCGAAGTCAGGGGTCCCCTGAACTATCTTTCTGCTTGTGCTTACCTTTAACTTCCCCTCTAGGGTTCGAGAGCGTTTGAAGCCCGAGTTCTTGGTCTCGGCCTTGATGGCACTGATGGCTCCTGACTTCACCAGCTGCTTTGCCTGCTCTGTTGCCGTGGCTGTGTCCACCACAGGCTGCTCTGACAGTGCTGCAGTGGTGAGGGAAAGAGGCATGACGTCAGCCAGGCTGCGAGAGGTCAGCCCCGTGCTCCCTACTCGCAGCCTATCCCCGTTTCCCTGTCACTCACAGCGTTTGACACCACCCTGGCTGGCTGTGCTGCTGCTGCTTTGCTTCTTCAGAGCCAGCAATGCCTTTTTCTGGGAATGAGAAGAGAGGAGTTGGTGAGGGCCAGTCTCTGACCAGGTCCTCTCCTAAGGCCCCTGGGTGCGTCACTCCAGGGGACACCTTTCTCAGAGAAAACAGTGCAAATGGTGCCCCTGGAGTAGTTCACTAAAGCAGCCCTGCCTCTTACACACGGGCCCGGTTCACGCACAGCGCCACCGATACTTAAGGTATCCAAACCATGGTATCCCAGAGCATCACATTTTTGAAGTAGAAAACAAGAAAGTCAATGATGGACGAGAGCCCCAGGTTATGAGCTGCAAGTAAATAAACGCCTACATGCTTTCTGGAGTGCATCCATCCATACCCTGTTTGTTTAATAAGAACTTGCCATTCATTACTTTGTATGGGGAGGAGACGCACTTCCTCCCCAAGTTTACAATCTGAGAAACAAAGTGGCTAGACTGAATTATCAAGAATGATTATAAGACGTGCAGACTGCTTGCAGCTGAGAGTAAGATTTTCTGAAGCCAAATGGTTATTAAACTGGACCCTAGGTAGCATCTGCATAATAGAAACTGAAGAAAAAAGGCATTTTAGACAAAGAAAACTGTGGCAAAAATACAGAGATAAGAAGCTTTGGGGATGCATGTCTTGGGACTAGTGAATAGTTCTAGTTTACTAAAAAGGGATGCCACAAGTTAAGGTTTTGTTCTACAGACAATGTGAAACCACTTAAGGGTTTTGAGAAAAAGAGGGACAAAGTCTTATGTTTTCAATGGATTGTTTTAATAGGAGTGAAGAAGTCTGTTAAAAATAAACAAACACTAAAAACTTGTCGAGAGACCATTACAACGGTCTAGATGAGTGTCAGCAAAGACCTAGATCTATGGAATACATAATACAGGAAAAAATAAATAGAAGTTACTTCCAAGGAAGAATTCAGAAGACTTGGCAAACGTTTGGCGAAGCAAACAGCGAATCAGAGATGAGATTTTGATTCTAAACACATGGGAGAACTGAATGTGATCACGCCTTATTTGGAAGAGCAAGAAAAGGAACTAGATTAGTATAAACAGGAAGATAATAGCTTTAATTTTGGATATCTGAAGGTTATCAGTAAGACATCAGATGGAACTGGAAAAACACCAAACGTGGAATCACCAGCTTTTAGGTGGTACTAAAAGCCACAGGAAAGGAAGACAACTCCATGGCAGAGTGAATAGAAAAGAGAGAAGGTACACAGACTTGGGAAAAGCCCACCTCTGAGGCTACACTGAGAGGTGCCAGTGTGCCGGTGTGAGCCAGAAGAACCCTCCATCCCTCACACTCACCCCAGGTGGTCTCAGAGGGTAGAGTCTGTGAAAGGTTGGGCGATGCCCACACACACTCCCTCACCTTTTTCTTCAGTTTGTTGAATTTCTTCTGCAGAGCCTCCTCCTCCTCGCTCAGTCCGGGGGGTATCACCAACATGGTGGCTCCTGGTTCAGGGGCAGGGCCCAAGGCATCTTTCTCCACTGTCACCGCCCGGGGTTCACACGCCGTCCACTCCCCCGACCCCCCCCTTCAGGCCTGCCTACTCCTGTGTGTTGGCTCTCCCTACCCCCTGCTTAAGCCAGGATGCCGTCCGAGCCCCCTCGTCGGGGTCAACCAGCATTCCGTCCTCGCTAGGAATCACAGACACCAGCGCCTTGGGGCCCCCCGTGGCCCGAGGAGAAATACCCCCTCTGTCGCCAAGACGATGGCACAAGACCCCCCCTCTCCCCACTGGAGTTGTTCGTATGGCAACCGGGGGTTCAGAACCGCAGAGGAGGCACTGGAACCCGCGCAGCGCTCTCAGAGCAACGAAAAGGGGAAAAAGAGAGAAAGAGCTCGGAAGAAAGGGGCGAAGGGTGAGAAGGAGAAAGCCTTACCTGAGGGGGCGGCAACCGGGACCCGCGCTCTCGGGCAGCGCCCGCGCGGGCAGCGGATCGCCGGCTCAGAGCGATGACGTATCGAGGGGCGGAGAACGCGGTAACCAAGGCGGCCCGAGGCGCAGTCACTTCCGCCCGACCTTCCACCAATTCAGGGCAGCCCCTCCGTAGCACTCGTGCACACCCCCAGCGGGGTGTGTACCGGAAGTCGCCTCCACTTCCGCCCGTTTCGGGGCGGAGCTTATCACACAGCTCCCCGCTGCGCTTTTGGGCTGCCTGGCCCCTACCGTGGCTCCTAGATGCTGGAGACAGAGCGACTCGGTGAGGGGGAGGGGGTGGAACGAAGAAATAGACAGAGATTGGCCTTGACCTCTGACCTCTGACCTTTCTCCTGTAGTACTACCTCCCCTAGAGCCCCTGGACCTGCCCCTTCGGGCTGTGGAGCTGGGATGCACTGGGCGCTGGGAGCTGCTGAATGTGCCTGGGGCTCCAGAGAGCACCGTGAGTGACTTTTGACCCTAACCTTTGACCCGCATTGAGCTTAAAACCTCTTCCTTACAGTAGGGTCTAGTATGACCAGCTCTTCTCTCCCTGGATACCTGTCCTCGGGGCCTGGACTGGTGCCGGACAGACTCCAGCCTAGTGGGCCTGCTGTGGGTCAGAGCCCATGTGAGGATCAGCCTGCAGCGCTGGGGTACCTTAGCTCTGAGAACTGCTCTTTCAAAGGTTGCAGTCCCTTTCTGTCTCCAAGCACTTGTCGGTGGCTGAGATGCTAGCCTTTGGAGATAAAGGCTCTTCATCTTTAGGTCTGGGATCTCTTTTCCTAAAGCTAGTGATTCTCGAATTTCAGTATGCCTCATGATTAGTGGGGGAGCTTTTTAAAAATACATATTCCTAGGTCCAGCCCCAGATTCTGAAGTACAAAATCTGTATTATTAACCAGCGCCTCAGGTAATTCAGCAGCAGGCCGTTTGTCCTGTAAAAAATGACAACCTTTGGAAAATCTTCCTTCACCTTAATTGTCCTAGTCTGTCTGAGACATCTACCATTTCTGATCTCAACACAAGTCCCATCACTTTCTCTCATCTTGTCCTTGTTCCAGCTTCCCCACGGCCTCCCCCCCTGTGCCCCGGATCTGCAGCAAGAAGCAGAGCAGTTGTTTCTGTCATCTCCAGCCTGGCTGCCTCTGCATGGTGTGGATCACCCAGCCCGGTGAGGGGTCTGGAGGGGACTGGACTAGTGAGATGGGTCTCTAAAAGAAGCTGAGACAGAGGAGAAAGAAGACCTGAAAATTACTTCCTTCTCATCAGAAAATGGCAGAGGAAGATGGATCCTTGGTCTCTCCTGGCTGTACTGGGGGCCCCAGTTCCCTCCGATCTACAAGCCCAGAGACACCCAACCACAGGCCAGATACTGGGCTACAAGGAGGTAAGTGATCAGGGGCCATGAGAAGCAGAGTTGGGAAAAGGCGGGTCAGAGGCAGGCTCAACCTCACTGAGGCTCTGATCTCTTGCCTCAGGTCCTGCTGGAGAATACAGACCTGACGGCCACGACCTCCTTGTCTCTTCGCCGGCCACCAGGGCCCGTTTCCCAGTCCCTATGGGGGAATCCAACACAGTACCCTTTCTGGCCAGGTGACTCTTGTGGAAATGAGATGGTTGGGGAGGGAGCCCTCAGTCTCCAAGGAAGGGTTCCCGTATCACCCCTCATGAATCTTTATTTGTCCAACCTCTCCCCAGGTGGAATGGACGAGCCCACCATAACAGATCTGAGCACTCGGGAAGAAGCTGAGGAGGAGATAGACTTTGAGAAAGGTGAGGTGGTGCCAGGATGGACCCTTGGGCGGCAGGGCTTCAAGTCTGGACCTTGCAGATGAGGGGACCAGGCCTATCACTGGGCTGCTTCATGCCTTTGAGCAAATTAGGAAAAGGCACCCTTTCCATAACAACCTTCTTTGTCATTTATTGGAAAGTGGTTACAACAAATGTTCCCAGTTACAACGTTTGTGCTGTGAATGACATCCTTTAGGTTTATGCAATGTACAATTTGTATAACGGTGTGCAGTGGCCCCATTCTCTCTCTGTCCCGGTCCTCCAGAGCTTCTTACCGTTCCACCTGGCTTCAAGAAAGGCGTGGACTTTGCACCAAAGGTGAGTTTTGAGGTGGGGGCATGGAGAAGTGGTGCCCTTATCTTACAGGACAGAGATGGACCTGACCAGGTCCCCTTTTTTTGCCTTTCTCCTCAGATCACTCAGCTCCAGCTCGTGGTTTGCTCAGCCTCAGCCGTCTGCTGGAACCCCTGGATTTGGGTGGGGGAAATGAGGATGGGAGGGAGGCAGTGGGACAGCCGGGAGGTACCAGAGGGGACACTGCTCCAGCCTCTCCCTGCAGTGCTCCCTTGGCCCGAACAAGCAGCTTGGAGGACCTAGTGTTGAAGGTTGGTGCTTCTGGGTGGTCGAGGCAGGAAAGAAGCAGCCTTGCCGCTGGGAGGGTGGACTGGCTTGGTTGGGTCTAAGGGGAAGATTGGAGCGTCTTTTGGGAGGAGTAGTAATGGAAAGTTTTCTGGCTATAACTTCATCATTCCTACCCCCGACTTTTTCAGGAAGCGACCACAGCTATATTGCCCACCGAGCTCCCCAAAGCCCTACCTCAGGAGCAGTGGGCTATTCCTGTGGATGTCACCTCCCCTGTTGGTGATTTCTATCGCCTCATCCCCCAGCCAGCCTTCCAGGTAGTGTGGCCCCGTCCTCACATGCTCCTCCACCTCCTCCCAGCCTCTCCCACCACAGGCCAGAAGCCTTCCCGCCCAGTCTTGGACCTCAGGCCCAGCCTTGCCTCACTCTGGCCTTCTCCCTACTGCCCTGCGTGCCCCATGAGCCAGAGGCAGGAAGGCCCCTCTCCGCTCTTCATTCTCCATGTATTTCTTTGTCCCACAGTGGGCATTTGAGCCCGATGTGTTCCAGAAACAGGCCATCCTGCACTTGGAACGGCACGACTCAGTCTTTGTGGCAGCTCACACGTCTGCGGGGAAGACAGTTGTGGCTGAATATGCCATTGCCCTCGCCCAGAAACACATGACACGGTACGGGTCCCCTCCCCTACCTTCCCCCTTCACCAGCCATTCCTGTTTCCCCTGCCTCTTTTCTAAATCTCATCTCTTCCCCATATCTTTTCTTCATCTTTTAGATGGGAGGTTTTGGGGAGAAACTAAGACGGGGGCCCAGAGAGAAATGAGAAGGTGCCGGGAGAGAGGTTAGAAGGCTGATCTACGTGCGTTTAGTTTAGGAAGAGGTTGAGAGTCAAAAGTTTTCTGGGATCACGTCATGCAGGAGAGTAAGGGCAGATTGGGTGAAGAAAGGGGGCCGCTGAGCCTGCAGTATGCTGCTGGGAGGGCTCAGGGTGGACAGGCGCTGCTGAGCACATGTCGTGTGGAGAGACGCGCTAACCTCACGCCCTCTTCCCAGCACCATCTACACTTCGCCCATCAAGGCTCTGAGTAACCAGAAGTTCCGAGACTTCCGAAACACATTTGGGGATGTGGGGCTGCTCACCGGGGACATACAGCTGCACCCGGAGGCCTCCTGCCTCATCATGACGACAGAGATCCTTCGGTGAGAGATGGGCATTCAGCACAGGTGGATGTGGGGCCAGGAAGCTGAGGCTGCTCTGGAGAGAGTGGCTGAGTTAAGAGTGGAGACGGGAGCTACTGGGGAGTCAGCCTTCGGTCTCTTCTCCCCAGCTCCATGCTGTACAGCGGCTCGGATGTCATCCGGGACCTGGAGTGGGTCATCTTTGATGAGGTTCACTACATCAACGACGCTGAGGTAAGCGCCGCGGGGCTCATGTGGGCCTGGTCCTTTCCTGTGGGACTGGTTCAGCAGCTCCCTATTCCCCCCTGAGCTGCCCGTGACTCGTTTTCCCTCCCTGTGCCCAGCGCGGGGTCGTGTGGGAGGAGGTGCTCATCATGCTCCCTGACCACGTCTCCATCATCCTTCTGAGTGCCACTGTCCCCAACGCCCTTGAATTTGCTGACTGGATTGGGTGAGGCGTGTGTCCTGGGGTGCTTGGGTGAAGGCCGCTGTAGTAGTGCTTGGTTGGGGTAGGGGGCCAAGACTGCCACAGCCTTGGGGGTGGGAGAAGAGGGTGGGGCTGGGGAACACGGCCCACTTGGGCCCAGACTACTTTGCATGTTTAGAGATACGATGACGGGGACAGCCTTCCAATCCGGCTTCCAGAAAAGGCTGGGTGAGGCCCGAGGGGGAAGGTGGTGGCGTGTGCGCTGCTCCTCCCACATCCCCCGCCCCCGCTGTCTCCCGCCCATCAGACGACTGAAGCGCCGTCAGATCTATGTGATCAGCACTGTCACTCGCCCCGTCCCCCTAGAGCATTATCTCTTCACGGGGAACAGCCCCAAGACGCAGGGTGAGCTCTTCCTGCTGCTGGACTCCCGAGGCACCTTCTACACAAAGGGGTAAGCCGGAGATGGGGAGTCAGGGCTGGCCTGGCTGGGTGTGACTGTGACGCCGCCCTCTGCATCCCCAGTACTATGCAGCTGTGGAGGCCAAGAAGGAGAGGATGAGCAAGCATGCACAGACCTTTGGGGCCAAGCAGCCCACGGCATCAGGGGGGGCCTGCACAGGTGCGAACCAGTAGGCTTTGTACCTGTCACCACCTGTTCCTTCCTGTTCTTTCTTCCCTGGTCCTCCGGGGGTTTGGACTTGAGCTTTGAGCTTGGGAGTTCTTTACCTGGCCCCACTTTGGGCCCCACAGTCTCCGACTCAGCCTCTGCCCCTTTGCGACCCCTCCCCAGGACCGCGGTGTGTACCTGTCCCTGCTGGCCTCCCTCCGCACCCGTGCACAGCTGCCCGTGGTGGTGTTCACCTTCTCCCGGGGCCGCTGTGATGAGCAGGCCTCAGGCCTCACCTCCCTTGATCTCACCACAAGTTCAGAGAAGAGTGAGATTCATCTCTTCCTGCAGCGCTGCCTCGCTCGCCTCCGAGGCTCTGACCGCCAGCTGCCCCAGGCATGGAGGGGGCACTTGGAGACGGGTGGGGACGGGGTGCTCCACGACCCTCCCCCAATCACGACCTCTGTCCCCGCAGGTGTTGCACATGTCGGAGCTCCTGCACCGAGGCCTGGGCGTGCACCACAGCGGCGTCCTGCCCATCCTCAAGGAGATCGTGGAGATGCTGTTCAGCCGCGGCCTGGTCAAGGTACGCACGCTGCCCACATGCATCACCGTGGGGCCTTGGGCAGATTGCCTAAGCTCCGCGAACTTCAGGTTTCCCATCTTAAAATGGGGATGCCCCAGATGTGAACAGTCAGTCTTCAGAAGAGAAAGCCAAAAAGCTAGCAAGCATATAAGTCGTCATCAGAAAAATGCAAATTGAAAACTCACGAGATAGGACTTTATTAGACTGGTAAAACTTAGGAAACCGGCTAATGCCAAGTGTTGCCAAAGATGAAGGAGACTACAAGCAGACCTCAGAGGTACTGCAGTTTTGGGGCCAGGCCACCATAGTAAAGAGAGATCGCAATAAAGTGAGTCACATGAGTTTTTGGTTTCCCAGTGCATATGAAAGTTATGTTCATATTATACCATAGTCTATTAAATGTGTAATAGCGTTATGTCTAAAACAATGTACACACTTTTTTTTTTTTTTTTTAAATTTAAGCAGGGTGCAGCTCACGGTGGCCCCATGTGGGGATCGAACTGGCAACCTTGGTGTTATTAGCACCACGCTCTAACCAACTGAGCTAACCGGCCACCCCACAATGTACACGCTTTAGTTAAAAAATACTTTATTGCTAAAAATTGCTAACCATCATCTGAGCTTTCAGCGAGTCAATCTTTTTGCTGGTGGAGGGTCTTGCCTAAATGTTGATGAAAATGCAGTATCTGCAAAGCGAATGAAGTGAAGTCTATAGGATTAGAGGAACCCTGGTAAAGGTTTGGCTAGTCTGGAGAGCACCCTGGCACTCTTTTTTAATTGGGGAATATTGGGGAACAGTATAGAAACAGAGTGTTATTCCAGGACCCATCAGCTCCATGTCAAGTCATTGTTTTCAATCTAGTTGTGGAGGGCGCAGCTCACTGGTCCACGTGGGACTCGAACCGGCGACCTTGGTGTTATGAGCACCACACTCTTAACCACTGAGTCAACCGGTCGCCCACCAGCAGCTCAGCTTCAAGCTCAAGCCGTTGCTTCTCACTGGTCCGTGTGGGAAATGAACCGGCAACCTTGTTAAAAGAGCTCGCATTCTAACCAACTGAGCCATCCGGCCGCCCCTACCCTGGCACTCTTTAGGCAAAAATAACATACTCTCTGACCCCCAATTCCATTCCTGAGTATAAACCACTAAGAAGGTCTCACTTGGTCCATGAGGGAACATGTCTGCTCTTCCTTTGTTGGCTGTTGTCTTGTGGCAGGTGGTACCGTGGTGTCCTTTACTGGGCGAGCAGGCAGGTAACTGGGGAGGCATGCACCCACAGGGTGCCCTGCTGCAGTTGGAAGCAAGGGATTAGGCATAACCATGTTAACATGGATGGATGTTGAAAGCACTACATGGAGGAAAAGAAATGAGAAAAACGGAAGGAGATATATCACTGCCTTTTAATGTGAATTGTAAATTACACGCACACAAAAGAAGACATTATGTGCCAGAACATAGTCACACACAAAGATACCCATTAAAACATGGGGATGACTGATAGTGGGGGATGGGAGTGGGATATGGGGGTACAAGGAAAGAAATAGACAGCTAAATAAATAAAATGAGGGAAAGCATAAGTCCTACTCTATAGATTTGCCCGGAGAGTTAATGGGATCCTGTGAGTTAAGCATTTGAGACGGTTGCCAGGTGCTTACTTAGCCTTGGCTGCAGAATAAGGTGCTCCCAGCCAGGGCTGGGCACCTGTGTGTAGTCCCTTGCTGATCCTCTGTCCCCCGTCCCAGGTCTTGTTTGCCACAGAGACCTTCGCCATGGGTGTAAATATGCCAGCCCGAACCGTAGTGTTGACTCCATGCGGAAGCATGATGGCTCCACCTTCCGGGACCTGCTCCCTGGGGAGTACGTGCAGATGGCAGGCCGGGCGGGCCGGAGGGGCCTGGGACCCCACAGGCACTGTCATCTTGCTCTGCAAGGGCCGCGTGCCCGAGATGTGGACCTGCACCGTATGATGATGGTGAGCCAGGTGGCATGAGGTCCCCCAGCTCTGGGGACCTGCTGTACCCTTTCTCCCAACCCTCTTCCCCTCTCCTTTCTTTCTGATTTTTTTTTTTTTGCCTGGAGAAGGCAAGATACGAATGAGCAGACCCAAGGATGAGACTGGATCTCATCTCTAGTCTTTTTCACTGTGAATACGGAGCTAGATAGGACCATTGAGAGTCTGCTGTGTTTCCCCAGAAATAAGACCCAGCCGAACAATCAGCTCTAATGCGTCTTTTGGAGCAAAAATTAATATAAAAACCCGGTCTTATTTTACTGTAAGACCGGATCTCATCTAACATAAGACCAGGTCTTATATTAATTTTTGCTTCAAAAGATGCATTAGAGCTGATTGTTCGGCTGGGTCTTATTTCCGGGGAAACACAGTATTACTTAATATCCCTCCCTTATTTTGCAGAGGAGGCGAGTAAACCGTTTGTCTAGGGTCCTATGGTTGTGGAGCTGGGACTAGCTCTGCTGGGGGTAGAGGCAGTCCCCAGAGGGCTGGCTGGGGAGCAGCAGGTCCCACCCCGATGTCACTGGCTTCTGTCACCCGGCGCAGGGGAAGCCGTCCCAGCTGCAGTCTCAGTTCCGCCTCACGTACACCATGATCCTCAACCTGCTGCGGGTGGATGCCCTCAGGGTGGAGGACATGATGAAGAGGAGCTTCTCTGAGTTTCCATCTCGCAAGGACAGCAAGGTGAGGGGTTGGGGGACCAGTATACCAGGCAGGATGCTGGACAAGGAAAGCCAGGCCGGGAAGAGGTGGGCATCTAGAGGCCAGTGGGGTGAGGTGGGGGGCGTGGCAGACTGAGCCTGGAGACTCGTTTTGCACCTACTCCCTCTTCTGCCCAGGCCCACGAACAGGCTCTGGCTGAACTGACCAAGAGGCTGGAGGCCTTGAAGGAGCCCGACATGACTGACCAGCTGGTTGACCTGCCTGAGTATTACAGGTGGGGGGAGGAACTGACAGAGAGCCGGGTGCCTGATCCAGGTGAGTGGCTGGGTAGGACATGGGGGGAGGAACTGACAGAGAGCCGGGGCCTGATCCAGGTGAGTGGCTGGGTGAGTGTTGGGGGGTGTGATGGAGGAGGGAAGGAAGAGAATGGGACACTCTGGGTGCTCGTGTCCCAGTGACACTTCGTCCCTTATCCCCTTTCTGCATATCTCCACCCTTTAGCGACGCGTCATGGAGTCTGTGAACGGGCTGAAATCTCTCTCCACTGGGAGGGTGGTGGTTGTGCAGAATCAGGAGCATCACAACGCCCTCGGCGTGATCCTGCAGGTGACAGCAACGGCAGTTTGGGCCCCAGAGTGGGGAGGGAGGAGCGAGCCCTCTCGTCTCTCCGACTTGGTGGGGGCAGCTTACACTCATCAGGGCCCATTTCCCCTCTTGCCCTCCTTTCTTTCCCATCACCACCGCTTCATGCCTACCTTGTCTGTTGTGTCTCCATGCCCCCACCCCCACCCCACAGTCTGCTCTGATTGCGTGACTTGGTTGCCCGTCTATACTGGGGGCTCTGCCTAGTTGCTCCATGATCCCTGCCGGACGGTGGGGACCTGGGCCCACCTTTGCTGTCCGCTCCTCACATCTTCCTGGCTTGGCCTCCCCACCTCCCCTAGGTGTCCTCGAACTCCACAAGCAGAGTATTCACAACCCTGGTCTTGTGTGATAAACACACGTGTGAGAGGGGGTCAGCCTCCCCAGATGTGCCCTACCCAGATGACCTCGTGGGATTCAAGTTGTTCCTGCCTGAAGGTGAGAGTGGGGCAGATGTCCAGGTTCCTGATGGCAGTGCGGCGGGACTCCCGCCTGGGTTCACGGTGAGGTCTGACCCTGCTCTCCCCTTTTCACAGGGCCCTGTGACCACACTGTGGCCAAGCTCCAGCCAGGAGATGTGGCCGCCATCACCACCAAAGTGCTCCGGGTGAATGGGGAGCAGATCTTGGAGGACTTCAGCAAGAAGCAGCAACCGAAATTCAAGTCAGAGTTGCTGGGGAGGCCCTTTTCCTGGGGAGGGACCGCATAATGGGGAGTAGGGAGGTGTGGTCAGGGAAGCTCGCCCAGCCTGAGGGGGGCTCCTATGGAAGAGAAGTCTCAAGACCTGCTCCTTCCTCAGAAAGGATCCCCCCATTGCTGCCGTGACCACTGCTGTCCAGGAACTGTTGCGTCTAGCTCAGGCCTACCCAGCAGGACCCCCTACCCTTGATCCTGTCAACGATTTGAAACTCAAGGATGTGTCGGTGGTTGAGGGGGGCCTTCGGGCCCGGAAGCTGGAGGAGCTGATCCGGGGGGCTCAGTGCGTGCACAGCCCCCGTTTCCCGGCCCAGGTAGGGCCCTGGATGCCATCCCACGCTGGAAGGGGGCTTTTCTTCTCTGGGCCCCACCCCCATCTCAGCCCTGGTCCTCAGGCCCCCTTGCTGAGGGTGAGGGGAAGGCTAACACGCTCTGCCCGTGGCTCCCGCAGTACCTGAAGCTGCGGGAGCGAATGCAGATACAGAAGGAGATGGAGCGTCTGCGCTTCCTGCTGTCGGATCAGTCGCTGCTGCTGCTCCCCGAGTACCACCAGCGAGTAGAGGTGGGAGCGAGGGGTCGCGGGGGACGGGGCTAGTGAGGGAGAGGACATCAGGCTCCCAACGTCTGCCATCTTTCTTCCAGGTGCTCCGAACCCTGGGTTACGTGGACGAAGCGGGCACGGTGAAGCTGGCAGGGCGGGTGGCTTGTGCCATGAGCAGCCATGAGCTGCTCCTCACTGAGCTCCTGTTCGACAACGCTCTGAGTGCCCTGCAGCCAGAGGAGATCGCGGCCCTGCTCTCTGGCCTGGTGTGCCAGAGCTCCGGGGACCCTGGGGAGCAGCTCCCAAGCACCCTCAAACAGGTATGGGATACTCCCACCCTTCTCTCCCTCCCTTAGCTGCAGCATTCCCAATCCCTACCATCAGGTTTCCCCAAGTGACCTCTCCAGCCTTGTAAGTGCCCTAAGAGCTGGAATGGCTTCTTCCTTGATCTGAGCCACCCCCATCCTAGAGCAGGAAAACGGTCTTAACCTCTCCTTCCCCATCTGCAGGGAATGGAACGTGTCCGGGCTGTGGCCAAGCGGATTGGTGAGGTCCAGGAGGCTTGTGGCCTGAATCAGACTGTGGAGGAATTTGTAGGGGAGCTGAATTTTGGGCTGGTTGAGGTTGTGTACGAGTGGGCCCGGGGCATGGTGAGTAACTGGAGCTTGGGGTTTTGCAGACGGCTGGTTGGGGAGAGGCTGCCTAGGCTTATCAAATTCAGTTCCCACCCTGCTTCCCCCACAGCCCTTCTCTGAGTTGGCAGGGCTCTCGGGGACCCCCGAGGGCCTGGTGGTCCGCTGCATCCAGCGCCTGGCAGAGATGTGTCGCTCGCTGCGGGGGGCTGCCCGCCTGGTGGGCGAGCCTGTGCTAGGTGCCAAGATGGAGACGGCAGCTACCCTGCTACGGAGGGACATTGTCTTTGCAGCTAGTCTCTACACTCAGTGAATGACCCCATGTAAAAATGTAATAAAACAGCAAGCCACCTGTGAGTACTTGAGATGCTGGGCAGGTTTGACTCAGTTCAAGACACAGCAAAGAGAACCACACAGAAATAGACCTTTATCTGTGCATGGAGACAGGACCCGCCCCCACTGCAGCATCAGTCCGTGGGGGAGGGTGTCTTGGGGGGTGATGGGAGGTCCTGGGTCATGGCTTCCACGTACCATGTGGGCAGGAAGGCATGGGGTGCATCTCGGTGTACAGACACTGTGACTGGGCCACCAGGCTCCCAGGAGAAGAGGTGGACGAGCCTGAGGGGAAGATGGAGTCGCTAGTTGAGGGCTGGAGGGTGAGCTTCTGGGACCCAGAGGGGAGGGGCAGAGCTGAATGCCTCACCTGGGGTCATCCTGGACAACTGTGTTCTGGGCAAAGCTAAGGAAGGCGGCACAGAAGTTCATGCACACGGAGGGATTCCAGCCATCACGGTCATTCTGGAGAGGGCCAAGGAGGAGGCAGAGACAAGTGAGGGTGAAGGTAGGAGAAAGGGAAGGTGTAGCTGCAGCCCTGGACAATGGACCTGTGGTCTTGGTGTGGGTAGTGGGTGCTGCGACATCATTGCCTTACCCTGACATGTTCAAACATCTGCATGGTGGGAAAAGTCTTGAGGGAACAGACGAAACCCTCTGGGGTACGGAAGCCAGCGACAACATTTGGGACTCCTGGGAGGAACGACTGAGCCCACCACTTTAGAAGCTTGTGTCTGTCAGGAAAGGCGAGGCATCGGTGTCAGTAGGACCCCATCTCCATGCTCCAGCCTCCTCTTCCCCCAAATCCCTTTCCCAGCTCTCAGTTCTAGGCTGTTGCCCTGCCCATCCCCGCAAACCTGTAGAAGCTTCTCCATTGGCCAGGGCTGTGCATCTCCTTGGAGGTCTTGAGCTCCACATAGCAGGTGGGGGGCTGTGGGGATGGGGCCTGGGGGTCTGTGCAGTCTACCTCCCCTGCGAAGAGCAGAGGGTGGTTTCCCAGGCGGCTGCGTAGCACAGAGCAGAAGGCCACGTTGGTGTTAACCTCCCCAGAGGGGTCCGGGGAGCCTCCAGGTTTGTCTGCACAAGGAGAGAAGTGGCAGCACGGTTTTCAGTGGATCTGTCTCTGGGGAAGGGGGGAGGGGGCTACGGAGCAGGGGCAACTCTCACCTGCACACATGTACTGCTCGAACTTGTACCCCATGTACATAAGCTCCTGAAGGAGAGGTGGCCGGGTAAGCCTCTGAGCCCGAGCAGCCAGTGTCTCTACCTCACTCAGGTACAGTGTCCCCTGGAACCGGGAGGCTGCCAGCTGCCAGCCGTCCTGCCGCTCATACGGTGTTGTTAGCAGTTTTGTCAGGTGCCCACGCCACGTCACTACGGCTCCTGCCAGCCAGCCTGGACCCCTGAGAGGGAGGAGTTAGAGGCTGAAGGTCTGACACAAGCACCAGCTCAAATGGCTCCCCAAAGAACAGACCAAGTTCCTTCTAAGGACTGAACGCCCTCCAGCTTTGGCTCTGCTAATTTTAAGGGGCAGGTGCAAGTCTCTCCGTCTTGTGTGCTCTGCTCTGCTCACCCCTCCAGCTGGCCTCGGTGCTCCAGGAGCCAGCGTAGCAGGTGGTCCAGGCTCTCTCGGACTTCCTCGTCCCGGGGCTGGTATCGATTGGGGTATCCGTCTCTGAGGTCAAAGTTGGGGCCCTGACCATTGGTGGGGGGTGGGCTGTAGTAGCGCAAGGCTCGGGCATCTCCATGGTACTGGCGTTGGGCGTCCAGGGAGAAGCAGCCCAACTGGGAAGGGCGCCGGTAAAAAGGAAAGGGCCCAGAGTAGAGGGCAGGGTCTGTGGGCAGTGAAGGTGCTGGGTGGGAGACTTTATTCCGAGGCTCAACTACTTCTGTCTTCCCAG
Organism: Rhinolophus ferrumequinum; assembly: GCF_004115265.2. Lineage (NCBI taxonomy): Eukaryota > Metazoa > Chordata > Mammalia > Chiroptera > Rhinolophidae > Rhinolophus > Rhinolophus ferrumequinum. Next base: position 2,424,310 of record NC_046286.1, read on the forward strand.
CTCCTCTCTTGGTCCCTCTGGGCTCCATGAGGTCCTGATAGGTGGGGGAAAGTTCCCCTTTTATAGAGGAGGCCTGGAGAAGCGGGACCCAGGGTCAGAACTAAGAAAGCCTCGGGATGGCCAGGCTCTGGCCTTGAAACACGCAGGCCCCAGCCCCTCAAACAACCATGGCCAGGGGCACCCACGACCTCTCCCCTTGATTCCCTCCGCCCCTCGATTTTCCCGAGGTGAATGGTGTTTGGGCTCAGATCAAGGATCTGGGTACCTCTAAGCCCGCCAACCTCGACTTCCACCTCCGCAGAGCTATGACGTCACGGCAGGCACACCAGAAGTCGAAGAGGGATGCAAAAGTGGTTTTCCGCTCTCGATGACGCAATCATTCAGCGACAGTGGCAGGCAAACCCCTCGGGGGCGCTGGGTGGCGTGTGGGGCTGCGCGCTGCACCTGGGGGTTGATCGCAACGCGGCCCCGGCGCCCCGCAGAGCCGCCAGGCACCCCGGCCGTGAGAGCCGCTGGAGGCAGACGAGCAGCACTGGCTGCGGGGCCTCGGCCGGCCCGGGAGGACCTGGGAGCCGCATCGGCGCCGCCCCTCCCAGCCAGGTTCCGAGAGGACGAGTGGACGCCTCTTTCGTCACCGCGTCGGCCAAATTACACCGAGCTGACTGGTCTCCGAGACGTCACTGCTCCGCGCCGGAAGTCAATTTTCGTGATCTCTTCCTTCGCACCTACCCTTTCCCCGGGCCCCACGTTCCCGGGACATGAGCCGGAAGAGGCAGCGCCTGGTCCCGGAGACCTTGGGCCTGAAGAGGCGGCGGGAACTAGGGCATACAGAGGCGGATCCCTTGAGGGGCGAGGCAGGTAACGATGGCAACCTCGGGGCGAGGCTCAGCACCTCAGCCCGAGTGGCCTCGCCTCTCGTCACCCTAGATGTTGGGAGAATGGCGCCCCCTTGATTGTGCGCCCCTCCCACCCCAGTGACCGGCTGTCTCCGCCCAGGGTCGGCGCGCGCCGCAGTCGCCGAACTGGTGCGGCTGTTCCCGCGAGGCCTGTTCGAAGATGCGCTGCCGCCCATCGCGCTCAGGAGCCAGGTGTACAGCCTCGTGCCGGACCGGACCGCGGCTGACCGGCAGCTGGTGAGGGGCGTCGGAGCCACGGACCCAAGCGGCACTCAGAGCCTCAGTCCGTCCGCCAGTCCTTCTGCCATTCAGCAAGCGTTAGGTCTTTCGGGGCCAGGCATTGCGGTGCCACAGGAGTGCTACATACCTATTAAAAGACCCTCAGGCAGCAGGGAGCATGCCAAATCATAGTGGAAGAGCGAAGCTTTGCGGAAAACGGAGTCATTGGGCATGGTTGGAGCCTACAGCACCGGGAATGTAGGCAGATGTCAGATTACAACAAGCCTTGTGCATCAGTGTTTCCGTTTTACACTGAGGGCGGTGAGCTGGTAGAGCGTGGTAAACAGGAGAGGAAGCGGTTCGTTGGGTGGCTTGGAAGTAGTGAGATGAGGCAGGGAGATCAATTAGGAAGATAAGGTCTAAATTAGGGCAGTGTAGTACGGGGGAGAGGCTTGGTGAAGGTGAGGGATGTGGGAAGTGGGAAAAGGCAGGAATCCAGGATAAGTCAGATTTTCCAGATGGCAGACTGAGCGGTTGGTGCAGTGAATAGAGTAGGAGCACACTGAGTTGGCTGGGGGCAGAAATGATGTGTTTAATTTTGTACTCGTTGAATTGGAGGTGCTTGTGGAGCATCCGAAGGCAAATGTGTAGCAGGCAGTTGGATATGAGGGTTTGGAGGGAATTCTGGGCCAGTGATGTAGAACTGGAAGTTATCGAGATGTGAGTAGTGTAGTCAGTCTGTGGATGTGGGTGAGATCGGGTAGCAAGAGTGAGTTGAAGAGTGATTTTTAACTTTTTTACAAACTTTAGGAGATAATGAAAGCTATGCCTCTCTTTCCAGAAAAAATGCACATATGCCACATATATAACAGGTACATGTACAATTTTGGGGGGAGGGTGTTTCACAGATCCTCTGAGGCCCAAGGTTAAGGACCTTGGATTTACAGTTAAAGATAATAGGGCCAAATCCACAGTGCTGGGAGATACCAACATTTAAAGCAGTGTTTCTCAGAGTATGTCCTGAGTTATACCTGTACCAGAATTACATGGGCTGCTTCTTTAATAATACAGGCTCCTGGGACTCATTCAGGCTATTGAATGGGTTAGGACCTGGGAATCTACATTTTTGAACTACTGCCCCAAGTGATTCTTAATGTGCCTTAAAATTTGAAATCCACTGATGTAAGGGGAAAGGAAAGGGAGAGGAGGGAACTGCCAGAGTTAGGGGGAACCTAGGAAGAGTCCTATTGTGGAAGAAATTTTCAAGAAGGTGGAGTAGTTGGAGATGTTAGAACCCGTGATTGAGGGTAGTAGTCTCTGAAGAGGTCAAGAAACATAATATCCCAAATCTGTCCATTGGGTTTAGCAGGTAGAAGGTTAATGTGGCAACCTGTCAGGAAGAAGAGGGAAGAACAGGAAGATGGAGACCAGCTCCAGTCTCATGAGGAAGCAAGTCAAGTGGAACCACTCCTCATATAGTATTGTTTTTAATTTATTGGTGTTAGCCTAGATTTAAAAAAAAAAAATATATATATATATATATATATATATATATATATATATATATATATAAATTGGCACAAAAGAAATACAAACATGCACACACACAATTTAAAGAATGTTTGCAAAGCAAATACCCAGTTCGCCACCACCCACGTCAGACTGAGAACATGGCCACCATCCCACATACATCTCTCTCTGATCAAAACGCCTTATGTCCTTGGGAGGTAACTGTGGTACTATCTTGACTGGTATGATAATCACTCTTTTTTTTTATACCATCTACTCGTATGTGTTTATCCATAAATAACACAGTTTACTTGTTCCCATTTTTTTGAACTTGATATAAACAAAATCATTACTGTACGTATTTATATCTTGTTTCACTAGATGAATATTTTTGAGATTCTTCCAAGTTGTTGTGTGTAGTTATAGTTAATTCATTTGCATAGATTTCTGTTTTGTGAATCCAATTTTGTCCATTCTCATGGAAGAAATTTTATTTTTCTAGGAACTTACTGATTTCATCTAAATTTTCAAATTCATTAGTATAAAGTTTACAATCTCATTGTTTGTAGAATTTGTAGTGTTGACCTTTTTTGCATCTTCATATTGGTTATCTGTGCTTTTTCTAGGTTTCTCCTCACTTTTTCTTGGATAGTCTCACCAGTGGTTTATCCATGTTAATAGTCTTTCAAAGAATTAACGTTTAGCTTTGTTGCTCTCGTATGCATGTTTTCTGTTTCTGTTAATCTGTTTCCCCTCTACTGTTAGGTTTATTTTACTTTTATTTCCCATTAATTTTCATCCTTTCTTCTTTTTTCTGTTTATTAAAATTTATTGGGGTGAAAATAGTTAGTAAAATTACATAGGTTTCAAGTGTACAATTCTGTAATACATCATCTATGTATCATATTGTGTGTTCACCACCCAGAGTTAGTTCTCCTTCCATTACCATATATTTGACCCCCTCTTCTTTTCTAATAGATGCACGTCAGGCTGTAATTTTCCACTAAGTATTGATATTTATCTGTCTCCCAAGTTTTGGTATATAATTTCATTATAATTTGTTTCAAAATGTCTTCTAATTTCCGTTTTGATTTTTTTTTTCTTTTATTCATTGGGTTGATTGGAAATGTATGTCTTAATTTCTAAACATTTTCTTATTACCTTGTTACTGATTTCTGGCATAAATGATATTGTGGCCAGAGAACATACACAATATAATTTCAGTCATTTGAAACTTTTTGAGACTTGCTTTGTGCTATGTGGCCAGTTTTGCTAAATATTCTATGTGTATTTGAAAAGAATATGCATTATTCAGTTATTAATTTCTTAGTAACTAGAATTATTATTGAAGTCTTTTATTTTTTCACAGATTATTTTGTCTGTTCTCTGAGTTCATGAGAGTTGGATTAATATACTTCTGTGATTGTGGATTTGTTATTGTCTCTTTAAATATTCCCCCTATCTTATTATCTCTTTTCAGTCCTCCTGGGAATCTAGTTAAACATATATTAGACCTTCCCTTTGTATCTTTTACGTTTCTTAGCCTCTTCTCTGCATTTTCAATTTTTTTGACTGTCTTTATTTTGGTTAGTTTTTTAATCTGTCTTACTGGTTAGTAGCTTTTTATTTAGCTGTGCCTTAATTCGTTAAACCCATCCATCAAGTTCTTGATTGCGCTTGCCTTATTTTTCAGAATTTCTACTTGGATTTTTTCAAATCCATTATGCCAATTTTTAGAATTTCCTGCTGAAATTTTCTACCATGGCTTTTATTTATTTTAGTATTATAAACAGTTTTGTGTTTTTTTAAAATAGTGTGTTTTTGATAATTCCGTAATAACATGTCTTTTGAGGTCTATTTCTATTGTCTGTTCCTTTTGAATTTTGTTTTCTTGTGTGCCCAGTTTATTTTATTTTATTTATTTTAAAGATTTTATTGGGGAAGGGGAACAGGACTTTATTGGGGAACAGTGTGTATTTTTCCAGGATTGTTTCCAAGTTGTTGTGCTTTCAGTCTTAGTTGTGGAGGGCGCAGCTCAGCTCCAGGTCCAGTTGCCGTTGTTAGTTGCAGGGGGCGCAGCCCACCATCCCTTGCGGGAGTCGAACCAGCAACCTTGTGGTTGAGAGGACACGCTCCAACCAGCTGAGCCATCCGGGAGCTCAGCAGCAGCTCAGCTCAAGGTGCCATATTCAATCATTAGTTGCAGGCGGCGCTGCCCACCATCCCTTGCAGGAAATCGAACCTGGCAACCTTGTGGTCAAACTGGCCCATCTGGTAATTGAACCGGCAGCCTTCAGAGTTAGGAGCATGGGGCTCTAACTGCCTGAGCCACCGGGCCAGCCCTGCCCAGTTATTTTTGACCGCTGGACAGATTTTCCTAAATCATCAAATGTCCTCCATGTCCCTATTACTTCTATGAATTCTGTGTTCACTTAGATTTCATATTAGTCTGGTAATTCCTTATTATTTTATAAGCTCTTTAATGCTTAAAATTTTTAAAATAATATTCAGCGTTTTAATTAATTTTCAGCAGGTGGGTTGGTTCTTTATGTATTCCTGGAAACAGTGGCCTTGGTTGATTTTTATTTGTTTTAAATATTTTGTCTCATATTCCTCTCGACCTTCCCCTACCCAAAATCTAGACTGTTAATTCCTTGAGAGCAGGGCCTGTGTCTTAATCACTATTTTATCTTAGTGTCTGGCATATGATTGGTCTTAGAAAACATATATTGATTGTTCGACAGACAACAGATGAGGTGGGTGGGTGGGTAACTAACTGGAAAAGACTATTTGGTGATATACCCGATTCTCTCCCCACAGTTTTTCTGTTACTTAGAGAAAAACTCCCCAGTGCAGGCAAATGAAACCTCTCTGCCCCAGAGTATAGCAGAGCATCTCACCCTGACACCCTTCTTTTCACTCCCATCTTTCTGGAGACAGAAGGCGCTTCAAGAACAGGGGGAGATCAGAGTCATCCAGCTGGGCTTCGACTTGGATGCCCATGGCATCATCTTCACCGAGGATTACAGGACCAGAGTGCGTGTGACTGTGTGTCGGGGGGGTCGGGGGTGGGCAGACAGGGAAGTTGGGGAGAGGAAATCAAGAAAAGAGCCAACTCCTCTGCCCCACATCTCGCAGAGGGCACAGGGCTCTGGTAAGTAGTAATATGAGAGAGAGGAGGAGGAGGAAGAAGAAGAAAAGCATGAAAGGTGGAAGAACCTATGCAGGCAGGAGCCTTCCTCCCACTGCAGAGACATGTCCTGGAGAAAGAGGTCGCTGGTGTGGGGGGGACTGGCGGGAGGTGGAGGCGGACCATGTCTCTCACCTTTGGTTCCAGGTCCTCAAGGTCTGCGATGGCCGATCGTATGCTGGGGCAGTGCAGAAGTTTCTGGCTACGGTGCTTCCAGCCTGTGGGGACCTTAGCTTCCAGCAGGACCAAATGACAAAGACCTTTGGCTTCAGGGACAGAGAGATCACGTGAGACTTGGGGGACCAACTAAATAGGCACCTGGCACCTCTGTGCCACCCTCCCCTCCAATCTTGTCGTTTTCCTTTTGCTGAACCTGCCAAAAAGGCTGACTTTTTAGAAAAATGACCTAAATTTGTGTATTCCTTCCCCCCAAGAGAGGAGGCCTGTCTTACCTGGGCCTTGGGAAGAGCCCTGGACTAAGATTCAGGAGATCTGGGTAGTTAATCCAATGCTTATAGAGACCAAGAGAATAGAGAATGGTGGGAGTTGACATGCCCCCAAAGCGCTCACATTCAAAAGAACAACAGCAGGCAGGGGCTAAATAAAAATACCAGTTCAGGGGCTGTGTCTGGCTCAGGCTGTCTACTTCGTAACCCGTGGTGTGGGTGAAGGCGCTTGATGAACTTCTTTTCAGTAAGCTGTGGCAGGAGCTGTGGTGAGGTCTGTGAGGCAGTGGCGGGAGCACAGAAGAAAGGCCCTTATTTCTCCCCTGGGGGTGGGACTGAGCGTGTGTCAGGGCATGTGGTCAGGGAGGGCTTCCGAGAGCGGTTTTACTGAACAAGTAATAGTAGCAGGAAAGGACGGAGTGGGAGGGCAGTCGGGTAGGCTGATGGGATCGCAGGGGTGCAGCTCGGGCAGCCTGCTATGAGCAGGGGTGCAGCAGAGGAGGTACAAGGAGCGGGGCCCCTTTGCATGCCTATGTTTCTGGAGACGGTGTCCAAACATTAGGGGGTGGGGAGGAAAGAGGATTCTCACAGCCCAGGCCTCATTTCTCCTGGCTTCGCACCCCTCTTAGGCAGCTGGTGAACGCCGGAGTCCTTACTGTCCGAGACGCTGGGAGTTGGTGGCTAGCTGTGCCTGGAGCTGGGAGATTCATTAAGTGTTTTGTTAAAGGTATCCTGATTGCAGCTCTAGCCCCCAGCCCCTCAAGAACACCTTTTGGTGGCTCCTCTGGCCTGCAGGCCTCACCTTTTCCCACTCCGATGCCATGTCTCCTTCAGGGCGCCAGGCTGTCCTTGGCATGGTCCGGAAGGCCAAGTACCGGGAGCTGCTCCTGTCAGAGCTTCTGGGCCGGCGGCCGCCTGCTGCGGTGCGACTCGGCCTTGCCTACCATGTGCACGACCTCATTGGGGCCCAGCTGGTGGACTGGTGAGCCTTGCCCCCAACTCTGGTGGTGACAGAGCGATGACCAAGGTTGGGTGTCCTCCCCAGTCTTGCTTTATTCAGTCTCCTGTCTCCTCCGGCCACGCTCAGTCTCCTAGACCTGGGCCTACGTGTCTGGCTCCAGCCATGTCTTTGTCTTGCGCAGTGTCTCCACCACTTCTGGAACCCTCCTGCGCCTGCCAGAGACGTGAGGATTCTACTCATCGTTGCACACCTCCCCAGAGGGGGTGAGAGGGGCCCAGGAGTGTTGCTCAGTGGTGGCTGAGACAGGGTCACCTTGGGAAAGCTTGGGACCAGGATGAGTGTTGGGCTTGTGACCATGCGAACAAAGGGTCAGATCTTGACTGCAGCTGTTACCTGGGACCTGAGCCAGTGGTGGGTTTGGGCAATACTTCTCAGCCCTTCCCTGGAAGTGGAGACAGAGATTGCCAAGGCCATGGCTGCTGCCATTACTGTCTTGGGATAAGAAGGTGTGGTTTCCAGGGAGCTGGTGAGGGAGGGTAGGGTTCTCTTCACTACATGTTGGGTTGAAACTGCCAAATAAAGTACTTCTGCCGGTGCTATTTCCTGGGTGTCTTTTGTTTAATGTGATGTGTGGCGCCTCATTTGGGGTAGAGGTAAAGCACAGTTGGGCGTGAACTTTGCCTCATTCAGAGAGGAAAAGGGACGTTTGAAGTCAGCTCTGCCTGGGGGCTGGTAAGGGTGTGCTTGATCTAACCACAGAATTTCTGTCATGGCCTGCAAAAAGCCAAGGCCTCATGTAGTTAGTTTTTGTGGGGGTTAGAGTAAGAGACCAGTGTCTTAGTATCTTGTTTAGTTAGGGCCTTGACAAGCCCTGTGTCACCAATGGTGTGCTACACCCACTACACAGCACGTGTGTACACATCCATGCACCCAGATAAGCCCAGACAGGAGGTGCCCAGGGCCTGGGGTGATGGGTTAACAGGGAAGGACGGGATCTATCTCTGGGCCATGATTCCTTCAGATTCTCTCAGAGACCCAGGTGTCCAGAGTGCCCCCCCAACCCCAAAACTGGGCCTGAGGCCAGTTGCATTTCTTGGCTGTCACGTGCTTTCCCGGCTTCTCTGGGCCAGGGAGGAGCAAAGTCCAGAGAACTCCGCTCCAAGCCAGAGGCCGACCAGAACGGAGCAGACATACACGCGTCTGATCCGTCCTTGGCTCCTACAGCCATGAGGCTCCTCTGGGGGCTGATCTGGGCGTCCAGCTTCTTTGCCTTGTCTCTGCAGAAGCCCAGGTCCTGGAGGCAGGGTGCTGTGGTGCTGGAGCCGGGCAGGCTGGTGATGGGAGAGCAGGCATGGGGGTGGTGGCGCAATTCAGGAGCCGGGTAGAGGGGCCTACTTCGTGGAGGCCAGGCTGATGGCTGACCCTTGCCTGTTCTCCCTAGGTTGCTCCTGTTCTCTCCGTCCGTGGTTCACCTGGGAGCCCCCCTATCGGTGGGGCTGCAGCTCCACGATGCTCCCCGGGGGCAGGTAGTGAAAGGATCAGTGTTCCTGAGAAACCCATACAAACTTAATATCCGCTGCTCTCCTAAGGTGGACTTCAGCCTCACCTCAGAAAAAGACTCATTCTCCTCAGCCTCCAGGTAACAACGCCCCTCCCTCCGGCTACTGCTTAGCGCCACACTCTGTCCCCCTCTGTCTCTCACCTGCCTCCTCCCCTCCCACCTCCCTCCCAAACGCTTCCTTCCCTGTTTCTGTCTCTGGCTTTTTCCTTCTGCTCTGTCTCTGACCTGCTCCCTTTCTCTCTCTCTTGACAGATGCTCCCTGAAGATGCACAGAACTGTGGCCTTGGAAGCCTCCTTGGAGGCCCTGAGGTCCAGCTAGTGCCCAGTCACCATGTTGAAGAGCGCTCTGTCCAAAACGGTGGACATTCAGGGCGTGAACCTGCTCTTCTCCTCTCGCCGGGGGCACCTCTTTCTGCAGACTGACCAGCCCATTTACAACCCTGGCCAGCGGGGTGAGTCTCAGCCCAGGGCCTCCACCTTTAATCCCTCCCAGCCCTTAAGCGATGAAACTGCCACACAGGTAGGCTGCTTAGCAAGGTTTGTTCTCCTCTCCCTCCCTCGAAGGGGTGGGGGGACCGGGGTGGCCCCAAACTGCGGGAGAACTGGGGTTGAGGGACTGGGGTGGGGGGACCGTGGTGGGGGACCAGGATGAGCCCCACAGAGTGCCCCCCTTTGCACATGGACCCCCACTCACGTCTCTTGCCCCCTACTTCCAGTTCGGTACCGGGTCTTTGCTCTGGATCAAAAGATGCGCCCTTCCACTGACACCCTCACGGTCACGGTGGAGGTGAGTTCCAGACATCCGGCCTTCCTGATGAGGCTGGGGCCACTGATCTGACTGCCCGCCCATGGACAACTTTTCCTCCCATCACAGAACTCTCACGGGCTCCGTGTGCGGAAGAGGGAAGTGCATACTCCCTCATCCATCTTCCAGGATGACTTTGTGATCCCAGACATCTCAGAGTGAGCCTCCCCACCTGGGATTGCCCCCAGCGACACTACCCCAATCCCATCCTCTTCCAAGAGAGCCAGCTGCTGGCTGTCTGAGGCCCTCTCACATAGGCCCCTCTCATACAGGCCCTCTCCCACGGGCCCTCTCATAGAGGCCCTGTCCCACAGACCGTCTCCCACAGGCCCTCTCCCACGGGCCCTCTCCCACAGGCCCTCTCCCACGGGCCCTCTCCACGGACCCTCTCCCACGGGCCCTCTCATACAGACCCTCTCCCACAGGCCCTCTCCCACACAGACCCTCTCCCACGGACCCTCTCCCACGGGCCTCTCATACAGACCCTCTCCCTCAGACCCTCTCCCACAGGACCCTCTCCCACGGCCCTCTCATACAGACCCTCTCCCACAGGCCTCTCCCACAGACCCTCTCCCACGGACCCTCTCCCACGGGCCCTCTCATACAGACCCTCTCCCTCAGACCCTCTCCCACAGACCCTCTCCCACGGGCCCTCTCATACAGACCCTTTCCCACAGACCCTCTCCCACAGAGACCCTCTCCCACAGACCCTCTCCCACGGGCCCTCTCATACAGACCCTCTCCTCAGACCCTCTCCCACAGACCTTCTCCCACGGGCCCTCTCATACAGACCCTCTCCCACGGGCCCTCTCCCACAGGCCCTCTCCCACAGACCCTCTCCCACGGACCCTCTCCCACAGGCCCTCTCCCACGGGCCCTCTCCCACGGGCCCTCTCCCACAGACCCTCTCCCACGGACCCTCTCCCACGGGCCCTCTCCCACGGGCCCTCTCCCACGGGCCCTCTCCCACGGGCCCCTCTCATACAGACCCTCTCCCACGGGCCCTCTCCCACGGGCCCTCTCATACAGACCCTCTCCCACGGGCCCTCTCCCACGGGCCCTCTCCCACGGGCCCTCTCCCACGGACCCTCTCCCACGGGCCCTCTCCCGCGGGCCCTCTCATACAGGCCCTCTCCCATGGGCCCTCTCCCACGGACCCTCTCCCACAGGCCCTCTCCCACGGACCCTCTCCCACGGGCCCTCTCCCACGGGCCCTCTCCCACGGGCCCTCTCATACAGGCCCTCTCCCACGGGCCCTCTCCCACGGACCCTCTCCCACGGGCCCTCTCATACAGGCCCTCTCCCACGGGCCCTCTCCCACGGACCCTCTCCCACGGGCCCTCTCATACAGGCTCACTCGCATAGCATACAGTGGGCTGAGCCCTCCCTCATCCCTCCTCAGGCCAGGCACTTGGAAGATCTCAGCCCGATTCTCAGACAGCCCGGAATCCAACAGCAGCACCCAGTTTGAGGTGAAGAAATATGGTGAGAGTCAGAGACACGAGGGACAAGCACCTTCTTTCCTGAAGGGAGTGAGGGCTAGAAGAAGACGTGGGGGGAGCAGGACAGGGGCAGGGAGATATGGGTGCCACTGTCCTGAGGGGAGGGGATTCTTTAAAGAGTCCTTTCACCATAGTGTGACCTGCCTAATCCTTTGTCCCGGGTCAGTCCTTCCCAACTTTGAGGTGAAGATCATCCCTGGAAAGCCCTATATCCTGACTGCAGCTGGCATTCTTGGTGAAATCCAGTTAGACATCCAGGCAAGGTAACTCTGGACCCTGCTCCCAGGGCTCCCCACTCAGTCACCCAGCCATTTCCCTCTGTCACCCAGCCTCCCTCCCCCGACCCTCCCAGACCATTGCATGATTTCCTCTAGCCTTCGACCCACCCCCTTCCCAATCTCTTCATGGTGGCAGGTACATCTACGGGAAGCCAGTGCAGGGGTGGCATATGTGCGCTTTGGGCTCCTCGATGAGAATGGTAACAAGACTTTCCTTCGGGGCTGGAGAATCAGACCAAGGTAGGAAGGAGGGTGGAAGGTGTATGGGGGAGGTGAGGAGGACGAGGGAGGAGAGGAGGTGAAGGGGGTGGGGGGAGAGGAGGTGAGGGGGGTGCGGGGGGAGAGGAGGTGGGGGGCGGGGGGAGAGAGGAGGTGAGGGGGGGCGGGGGTGAGAGAGGAGGTGAGGGGGGGTGGGGGTGAGAGAGGAGGTGAGGGGGGGCGGGGGTGAGAGAGGAGGTGAGGGGGGCGGGGGGGAGAGGAGGTGAGGGGGGCGGGGGGGGAGAGGAGGTGAGGGGGGCGGGGGGGAGGAGGTGAGGGGGGTGGGGGGGAGAGGAGGTGAGGGGGGCGGGGGTGAGAGAGGAGGTGGGGGGGCGGGGTGAGAGAGGAGGTGGGGGGGCGGGGGTGAGAGGAGGTGAGGGGGGCGAGGGGAGAGAGGAGGTGAGGGGGGGTGGGGGTGAGAGAGGAGGTGAGGGGGTGCGGGGGTGAGAAAGGAGGTGGGGGGGCGGGGGGAGAGGAGGTGAGGGGGGGGGTGGGGGTGAGAGAGGAGATGAGGGGGGCGGGGGGGAGAGGAGGTGAGGGGGGCGGGGGGAGAGAGGAGGTGAGGGGGGCGGGGGGAGAGAGGAGGTGAGGGGGTGCGGGGGTGAGAGAGGTGAGGGGTGTGGGGGTGAGAGAAGAGGTGAGGGGGGCGGGGGAGAGAGGAGGTGAGGGGGCGACTCAAGCCTCACCCCAGGCCCTGCTTTCTTCTTTGCCCCAGCTAGTAGATGGCCAGTGCCACATGTCCCTCTCCGAGGCTGAGGTTCAGGGTGCTCTGGAGAAGCTTAACATGGATCTCACTGACCTCCCAGGGCTGCGCCTCTACGTGGCAGCAGCCATCATTGAGTCTCCAGGTGAGTGGCTTCCCGATTATAACCCCAGACTCTCGCCTCTGACCTCAGAGCTGACCCTGTGTTCTCCAGCCCTGACACCACTGTCCTCCCTTCTGACCCTCACCTGGGACCCAAAGCCAGGAAAGACCCAGAAGACTGTCTCTCTCCAACCTCACTCCTGGGTGGTTTCTGGGGAAGCGGTACCTTCCTCCTGTCTGTCCGTCCATTCATCCATCTGTCCAGCAGACACATTAGGCACCATCTGTGTGCTGGGTCCTGTGTCGGCCTCAGGAAACAGAGAGATGAATGGGAGGTGGTGGCCTGTGCCCTGAGGAGCTCACTGTCTGGTGGGCAGGAAGTATTTGAGCTGCTTCCCCAGCTCTCCTGCTGCTCCTCCTGGGTCTCCCTCCTCCACCTCGCTCGGCCCCATGTCTTGCAGGGGGAGAGATGGAGGAGGCAGAGCTCACATCCTGGCGTTTTGTGTCGTCTCCCTTCTCCTTGGATCTTAGCCACACCAAGCGACACCTCGTGCCTGGGGCCCCCTTTCTGCTGCAGGTTTTTTCTGGAGGCGGAGAGGGAGTTGGGGGGAGGGTGTTTGTTTGGAGGGCCCAAAGCCTCTCTGACCACCCTCTTTTCCCTGCCCACCCCCACTCACCTAGGCCCTGGCCAGAGACATGTCGGGCTCCCCAGCGTCTGGCATTCCTGTCAAAGTCGCTGCCACGTTGTCTTCTCCTGGGTCTGCTCCTGAAATACGAAACTTTCAACAAAACACACATGGGAGTGGCCGAGTCATCATTCCCATCATTGTCCCTCCAACCATCTCAGAAGTGCAGCTCTTGGTAGGATTCCGACTCGCAGGAGAGCTTGGGGAGAGAAGGAAGGGCAGGCTGGGTTCCTGAGTACCCCTGGCCCAGGCTGGGGGGAGAAGCTGGGTGCCTGGGTCCTGGCCATTAACCCTGCTGCACCCCGCCCGGCCCCTCCCTCCAGGTGTCTGCAGGCTCCCCATATCCAGCCATAGCCAAGCTCACCGTAAGAGCCCCACGCTCAGGAACTGCCGGGTTTCTGTCCATTGAGCGACTGGATCCTCAGCCCCCTCGTGTTGGGGACACGGTGAACCTGAACCTGCGAGCCGTGGGCGTCAGTGAGGCCAGCTTCTCTCGTTACTACTACATGGTGTGCTTGAGCTGGGTTGCAGAGAAGGGCAGGGGACAGGGAGGGGTCGGGCAGGAAAGAGCCCCGGGGTGAAGAGGGAACCACTCTTCCCAGATCCTGTCCAGGGGCCAGATTGTGTCTGTGAATCAAGAGCCCAGGAAGACCGTGACCTCCGTGTCTGTGTTTGTGGATCATCACCTGGCACCCTCCTTCTACTTTGTGGCCTTCTACTACCATGGGGGGCTCCCGGTGGCCAACTCCCTGCGAGTGGACGTCCAGGCTGGGGCCTGCGAGGGCAAGGTAACTGGCATTGGGAGAGAAGGCTTGCGTCTGCGTCAGGTTAAGAGAGAGAAGAAAAAGCTCTCCTCAGTCTGACTGCCCCCCTGCTTGCCTCTGCCAGCTGGAGCTAAAAGTGGACAGCCGCAAGGAGTACCGTCCTGGGGAGACTGTCAAGCTCCAGCTGCACACAGATTCTCCAGCCCTGGTGGCCCTGGGTGCTGTAGACACGGCTCTGTATGCTGTGGGCGGCAGGTCCCACAGGCCCCTCGACATGGGCAAGGTTTGTCACGACCCCCTCCCCAGCCCTCCGCAGCCTGTGTGACTCCTTGTCCTGCTGCTCTGAGCCCCGAGTCCGGGCCCAGCCCCTGGACCTCACGCAGGCTGCCCTCCAACTCCTCCCTGTCTTCCCTCAAGCTTTGGTCCCTGTGGTCCCTATTTCCCACTGTCTGTGTCTCAAGTTTGTCCATCCCCTGCCCCTCATCCACAGCAGAGTGGCTGACTCTGCCCCTCGGCCACTTTTGTCTCTGCAACATCCCTGCCTTTTCTTGCCAGGTCTTCGAAGTTATGAACAGCTATGACCTTAGCTGTGGTCCTGGGGGTGGGGACAGTGCCCTTCAGGTGTTCGAGGCAGCTGGTCTGGCCTTTTCTGATGGAAACCAACTGACCTCAGCCAGAAAAAGTGAGACCAGAGGAGGAAGTGGGGTGGGTGGTGGGAGGAAAGGGGGGGGCCTGAGGGGTGAGATAGGAGGAGAAGGGGCGGCAAGGGCTGGGCCTGGGAAAGGACCTGGGAGGGGAGGTGGGCGGCCACACATTGTAGGGCTTGGCTGCTCTCTACCAGGTCTGAGCTGTCCTATGGAGAACAAAACCCGGAAAAAGAGAAACGTGAACTTTCAAAAGGCAGTTAATGAGAAGTGTGAGTTGTGGGTGCTTACGCAGCTCTTTTCTTGGGCCCAAGAGGGGTGTATGTCTTGGCCGCTCTGCTCCTGAGGGAGCCAGTATGTGGTATTCGGAGCCAGAGCTCCAAGTTCTGGGCTGCTGGTGGGTGGGCAGGAGGCTCTCTGCACCTGAGTTCCTGGTCTCTCAGGATGAGTCCTGTGTCCCTGGAGGTCAGGCTGGGGGATGAGGCGTGTTTCCGTTTTGTTCCCTTATGCTTCTCCTCCCCTGGCCCTGCAGTGGGCCAGTATACTTCCCCAGTAGCCAGGCGCTGCTGCCAGGATGGGCTGACACGGCTGCCCATGAGGCGCTCCTGTGAGCAGCGGGTGGCGCGTGTGCAGCAGCCGGCCTGCCGGGAGCCCTTCCTGTCCTGCTGCCAGTTTGCCGAAGCCCTGCGCAAGAAGGCCCACTCCAGGGGCCAGGTGGGCCTGGCTCGAGGTGAGGGCCCGAGGCTGGGTGGCACTGGGGGCCAGGCCAGGGCACCTGGGAGGGCAGAACGGCCTCCTCCTCACTCCCCTCCACCGTGGTCCCCAGCTCTGGAGCTCCTGCAGGAGGAGGACCTAATGGACGAAGATGACATTCTTGTGCGAAGCTTCTTCCCGGAGAACTGGCTCTGGAGATTGGCACCAGTGGACCGCTTCCTCCAGTGAGGGCGTGTGGTGGGCCCGGCCTTGTCTCTGGGCAGCATCTGGGGCCAGCCCAGGCTGTGACAGGGTTTCTCCCCTTTCCCGTCACAGATTGTCCCACCTGCTTCCTGACTCTCTGACCACGTGGGAGATCCATGGCGTGAGCCTGTCCAAAAGCACAGGTCAGGTGGCCCTGCCCGGGCCTCCAGCCTCCCTTCACCATGCCCCCTCGACCCAGGCTCCGTCCTTAGGCCTTGTCTCTTACTGTAAGGAAGGGGGTGCAGAGACCTGGATGACTGCATGCACGGGACTGGGAGGCTGAGCGCAGGGTCGTGGGGAGTGGAGGTGGGTCCCCAGCCCCTCCCTAGTGGGACCTGGGGTGAGTCCTCCCAGGCCTCTGACTTCTGCCCCTCCCCCACACCCCTGCCCCCCTCAGGCCTGTGTGTGGCCACACCTGTCCGGCTCCGAGTGTTCCGAGAATTCCACCTGCACCTCCGCTTGCCCTTCTCTGTCCGCCGCTTTGAGCAGCTTGAGCTGCGGCCTGTCCTCTACAACTACCTGGATAAAAATCTGACTGTGAGGCCCTGTGGGAGCCTGCGTGCACAGGGGGCCAGTGGGAGCTGGGCGGGGGAGGGGTGGAGAGCCTAACGGGCCGGGCCCTGGCCATCCCCATCTTCCTGTCCCCAGGTGAGCGTCCATGTGTCCCCGGTGGAGGGGCTGTGCCTGCCTGGGGGCGGAGGGCTGGCCCAGCAGGTGCTAGTGCCTGCAGGCTCTGCCCGGCCCGTTGGCTTCTCTGTGGTGCCCACGACAGCTGCTGCTGTGTCCCTGAAGGTGGTGGCTCGAGGGTCCTTGGAGTTCCCTGTAGGGGACGCAGTGTCTAAGGTTCTACAAATTGAGGTGAATGGAGCACCCCTGAATCCAAGTCCCCAGGCTCCCAGATTTACCCCCAACTCCCACCACCCTCTCTGCTGGCCTGGCCAGAGGCCCAACACCCACACCTAACACCTTGCTCAGTTTACGTCTTCTGTAATTTTGATCCAACTCTGAAGTTCCAACCCCAGTCCTGGGGAGCGTGCACGGGGAGGGCCGGCTGCAGTCCCGTGAGGTCTCACAGCTCTGTTTCCCCCGAGACAGAAGGAAGGGGCTGTGCACACGGAGGAGATAGTCTATGACCTTAACCCCTTGGGTGAGTCACCCCCCCACCCCCACCGCCAGTGTCCTAAGGGTGGCGGGAGATGCGGACATCAGGACAGAATGACAACTTCCCCTGTCTCCCCAGACCACCGAGGCCGGACCTTGGAAATTCCTGGCAACTCTGATCCCAATATTATCCCTGATACAGATCACAGCAGCCATGTCAGGGTCACAGGTAGGAGTGTCCCCCAGTCCCTTCCCAGGGGCCACTCTCAGACTCATGTGAAACCTGTGGACCCTTATTTGATCCCATAACCCCAAGACCCTCTGACCTGGGGTCCCCAGACTTGCTCTCTATCCTTAAGCCTCTCCTTTCCCTATAGCCTCAGATCCACTGGAAACTTTGGGCTCTGGTGGGGCCTTGTCACCAGGAGGCCTGGCCTCCCTCCTGAGGCTTCCTCAGGGCTGTGGGGAACAAACCATGACCCTCTTGGCTCCGACACTGGCTGCTTCCCGCTACCTGGACAAGACTGAGCAGTGGAGCAAACTGCCCCCGGAGACCAAGGACCACGCTGTGGATCTGATCCAGAAAGGTTCTGGGTGCAGGGATGGGGGCCAGGAGAGGGCAGTTCATGGAAGTGGGCAGCCCAAGTGGCCAGTGGAGGGAAGAGGGGGCGTACCTGCTGGAAATGGGGAGCATGGCCTTGGGCACAAATAGTGGGAGAGTGAGTGTCACCTCAGCAACTGCCTTTCTTCTCAAAGGCTACATGCGGATCCAGCAGTTTCGGAAAACAGATGGTTCCTATGGGGCATGGTTACATCGGGACAGCAGCACCTGGTGAGGTTGGGAGAGTGGTTCTGGGTCTGAGAGGTGCCAGGGCTGCTGGGCAGAGCCAGGTACAGCGCGAGGCTGACTCACAGGGCCTGGGGGAGTGGGGCTGTGCCTGTAGCGACCAATCTATCCCCAGCTGACCCTTCCCCCCACCCCAGGCTCACGGCCTTTGTGCTGAAGGTACTGAGTTTGGCCCAGGAACAGGTGGGCGGCTCACCTGAAAAGCTGCAGGAGACAGCCAACTGGCTGCTGTCCCAGCAGCAGGCTGACGGTTCATTCAAGGACCCCTGTCCAGTTATCCACAGGGGCATGCAGGTGCGGACTGGGGGGCTGGGCCGAGGGGCACAGGTGGGGGCTCTCACTACCACTTGCCCTGGCTGACATCTTTTCTCCCCGCACTGAGCAGGGGGGCTTGGTAGGAAGTGACGAGACTGTGGCGCTGACGGCCTTTGTGGCCATCGCCCTCCATCACGGGCTGGCCATGTTCCAGGACAAGGACGCAGAGCAGCTGAAGCAGAGAGTGGTAAGGGCGCCCCTGTGTCTGCCCTCCGCTGGCCCCCAGCTCTCCCTTTCTCCTCAGGAACCCAGGTGTCCAGCCCCCAGACACCTTCCTCCATACTTTCTTCTAGGAAACTTCCATCTCCAATGCTAATTCATTCTTGGGGGAGAAAGCCAGTGCTGGGCTGCTGGGTGTCCACGCATCCGCCATCACGGCCTACACGCAGACGCTGACCAACGCCCCTGGGGACCTGAAGGATGTGGCCCACAACAACCTCATGGCCATGGCCCAAGAGACAGGCGGTGAGCGTCGAGGGTTCCTGGGACTGAGCCTGGGGTTTGGGAGGCCTGGGGACCCCTGAGTGTGCCCATAGCGAAAAACTGAACAAAGACCCCAAGAAGGAATGAAAACATCAGCAGGTATGACTGGGGCAGAGTCAGGAGAGCCTGCGGTCACAGGGGAGCGAGCAGGGGCCGGGGACTGGGATCCCTCCCTCACCAGTAGGTCTCCCTTTACCTCCAGATTACCTGTACTGGGGCTCGGTCGCCAGTTCTCAGAGCAACGTTGTGTCCCCCACGCCGGCTTCTCGTAGCCCGTCAGACCCCGTGCCCCAGGCCCCGGCCCTGTGGATCGAAACCACAGCCTATGGCTTGCTGCACCTGCTGCTTTGGGAGGGCAAGGCGGAGATGGCTGACCAGGCCGCAGCCTGGCTCATCCACCAGGGCGGCTTCCAAGGGGGCTTCCGCAGCACCCAGGTAGGGGCTGCCCTGGGGCTCTGGCGTGGGTGGTCCTGAGACCAAGGGCCTGAGTCCTGGTCCAACCTCCCCAGGACACGGTGATCGCCCTGGACGCCCTGTCTGCATACTGGATCGCTTCCCACACCACTGAGGAGAGAGAGCTCAACGTGAACCTCAGCTCCATGGGCCGCAATGGGTTCAAATCCCACGTGCTGCAGCTGAACAACCAGCAAATTCAGGGGCTGGAAGAGGAGCTGCAGGTGAACCCCACTTTCACCTGGGTTGCCATGACACCTGGGCCTATTGCGGCCAGGCCTGAACCCTCCAGCTCCCAACCCTGCGGAATCCCCGGTACCTCTTCCTGACAGCCTTGTGGGAGGATCATTGGCTGTGTGACCTGGAGAAAGTCACCGAACCTCTGAGCTTTATTTTCCTCATCTGAAAATAACATGTGCAGAGTCTACCAACAGGGTTTTAGAGGCTGAAGTGAGATCATGCTCGTGAAGGTGTAAACTTTGTGGAAATGTGAGGTGGGGAGGGAGGAAGCGTTGTTTTTAGGGAGGAGCTAAGTTAGAGCAACAAGTAGCATCCTTTCTGTGCCCTGCTGACATCTCTTTCCCTTTTCTGTTCCTGAAAGTTCTCCTTGGGCAGCAAGATTAGTGTGAAGGTGGGAGGAAACACCAAAGGCACCTTGAAGGTGAGAACCGCCAGCACGGGACCCCCGGGCCCAGAAGGGAAGAGCCAGGATCTGGAGTGGGAGGCCTGTGGGCAGAGCTCATGGTCAGGAGGAGGAAGACACTCCAGGGCAGGCATTGCCGGCCTCCGTCCTGGGTGTGCTCCCTGCACTCTGGTCCCCATCTCTCGGCACCTGTCGTTTCCTGTTCCCCCTCAGTGCCGATGGCTTACACACCCAGTGCCTGAACCCAGGCCTCTGCCGAGCCACAGGCCACACACAGTGTGTGTCACAGACCCTTTCTTCCTCCCGTGTCCCCTTGTCTGGCTGACAGCCCTTCCCACCAGGAGCCCAGCTGCTACATTGGGGGCCGTGTTAGTGCCCCTGCCGAGCCCGTCTTGTGGCCCCAGTAACTCCTCCTCTGTTCCCCTGAAGCCCGGGCCCTTGTCACTCGTTTCCTGGACTCGGGGCTGTCTTGGAACTTCTCCCTCCCACCCCGCCTCACCCCGTCCACAGTGCAGGGCGACCGACCTTCTGAGAGCACTAGTCAGGTTCGCTGTTGGACCCTTCCTTACACGTGGTTGGGCCCCTGCCCACCTCCCCGGCCGGACAGACCTACTCACCTGCACAGATCTTACCTTAATGCCCTTCCGCTGCTTCTTGTCCCACATGACAAATTCGGTTTCTCTGTCAAGCCTCAGCCAGAAGCTTCTCCCAAACACTCCATTGCAGCCTCCTCTGTTCACCGTGTAGAGTGCTGGCCCCTGAGGCCAGGTCCTGCTGCCCCCTCTGTCTCACCTTCTAACCCAACACCTGGGCCGTTCCTATTTGTGGACTGGTTAGGAAGGGTCACGGAAGGGCCCGAAGGCTCAAATCCCTTAGCCCAATGGATAAAAACCAAAGCAAACAAAAACAAACCCTCAAGGTGCCCTAGGTGGGGCAGCCGGATGGATCAAGGGGTTAGTGTGCCATGCTCTGAACAGCAAGGTTCCTGGTTCGATCCCCGCATGGGATGGTGGGCTGCGCCCTCCACAACTAGATTGAAACAACTACTTGACTTGGAGCTGATGGGTCCTGGAAAAACACACTTAAAATAAATAAAAGTTAAAAAAAAAAGATGCCCTAGGTGGCCCTGGAGAGAGGACTGTGGCCCCAAACGCCCTGTGTTCTCTCCATGCCCCTTGCTGAGCCAGGTCCTTCGTACCTACAATGTCCTGGACATGAAGAATACGACCTGCCAGGAGCTTCAGATTGAGGTGACCGTCATGGGCCACGTGGAGTACACAAGTGAGTGCTGGGGTGGGAGGCCATGGGTGGCGTGGGGGCTGCTGCCCGGCCGAGTCACAGTGCCCACCCCCCCGCAGTGGAAGCCAACGAGGACTATGAGGATTACGAGGACTACGAGTTAGCCAGCGACGACCCGGGGGCCCCAACCCCGCCCGTGACACCCCTGCAGCTGTTTGAGGGGCGGAGGAGCCGCCGCAGGAGGGAGGTACCCAAGGTGGCCGAGGAGCAGGAGTCCAGGGTGCAGTACACTGTGTGCATCTGGTGAGCGGGGCTCTGGCTGGGGGGACCCTGGCAAGGTGGCTGCCCGCCGCTCAGGTGGGACCCCGCCAACAGGGCGCGTGTCTCTGCAGGCGGAACGGCAAGCTGGGGCTGTCAGGCATGGCCATCGCGGACATCACCCTCCTGAGTGGATTCCACGCCCTGCGGGCCGACCTGGAGAAGGTGTGGCTGGCCGCCCAGAGGGACCCCTTGTGCCTTCAGGAGCCCTGGGCCAGCACCACAGCACTTCCAGGAGCTACGCCCGGTCGCAGGCAGGGCCCAAGGCCACCTCCCCGTGACCATCTCCCCTTCTTCACAGCTGACCTCCCTCTCTGACCGCTACGTGAGTCACTTTGAGACCGAGGGGCCCCACGTCCTGCTGTACTTCGACTCGGTGAGCAGGGGAGGTGACACAGGAGGCCATGGGTGGCCCTGGGACACTGAGCTGTGAGGTTTCCCGGGAGACACTGTAGCAGCAGCCGGTGCTCCCAGAAGGAACGTGTAGTATGAGCAGGGAGGCAGTACAGGAGCGAGTCAGAGCCAAGTTATGGGGGGACCTCCAGGGAGGCCCCACTGCCAGCAGGGGGCAGGGGCTGAGTCCCTAATGCCGTTTGGGGGGGGCCGGTGCCAGCCAGCAGGGGAGGGCTTGGGAGTGAGCCTTCCAGAAAGCTGCACTTACTCAACTTGAGGGTTTTCCTTTTTTTCTTTTTTTATTGACCTTCCTAGTTTTTTGGTTTTGATGTTAAAGTGTGTTTTCTTTTATGAAGTGGTGCTGGTCATGGATGAGTTGTTTGGTCTTTCTGTGGCCTTATTTGGCTAAAACAAAGAATTATCAAAAACTTTTTGAACATTTACTATGACCTATTGGAGAAAATGTGAAAAGGGCGTGTTAATACAGTAACACCATTAGCTGGTGTTTGTGGGTCAGAGGAGCCCCCCTGCCCAGTCTGTGCAGAGGGCCAGACCCTGTCAGCCCGGGAAGCCAGGCAGGGGAGTCTGATTAAGCACATGGGAAACGAGGGGCAAGGAAGAGTTCTGGGAGGGAGCTGAGCATGTAGCAGACCAGCTTAGGAGGGACCTGGCAGGGTACCTGGCTGGACTGGACCAGTGTGGACACGAGGAGTGGCCTCTGGGCCTGGACACGAGCCGCAGGGTCACAGAGGATGGGTGGAGTGATAGCAGCTGCCGTTAGGTTGTGGCAGATAAGGGAGGCCCCAGGGTAACATGGAAAGGCTGTCAGGAGGGTGAGTGGGTTTGGGGGGCAGGCAGAGTGAATTTGGAGAATTTATACATCCTGCAAAAATCCTAAGGCTCAAAGTTTGGCTTGGGAATCATCAGCCTGGAAGGGTTTGGTGGAAGTCAGGGCTGGGGGCTGGGCCTCTGGGAAGGGAGACTGAGGGCGTGTCAGAAAGAACCGGGTCAGAAGCAGGGGGGCCGAAGCTAGCCCTGAGCTTAGGGAGTGTCACAGAGAATGTGTCCGTGATGAGAGGCTGTGGAGGGGCCGGGGGCTGAGACTGGGATGAAGTCATCTTCTGGGCACTGAGGTCAGCAGGGACCTTGGGAGCAGTTTGTAGAGTTCTGGTGGCCGGAAGGTAACAAAATGTGAAGGCCACTGAAGATGAGACCCGCGGGAACCAGAGAGCCAAGGAAATGCAACCCTGTGGCCTGGAGGGCCCAGGGAGGGGTCCCTGACTTCCCCTCGCACCCCACACCAGGTCCCCACCTCGCGGGAGTGCGTGGGCTTTGGAGCTGTGCAGGAGGTGCCCGTGGGACTGGTACAGCCGGCCAGCGCGGCCCTGTACGACTACTACAACCCCGGTGAGCACGCAGTGGCCCTCGGGAGGCTTGGGGTAGGTGCCCATGTGGGACATCGGGGACCGGGGCAGGGGGCGGGGCAGGGGAGTCCTATGGCCCACAGGATGGGACACACGGGGGCCCTTGCCCTAACTGCTCTCTGCTTTTCTCAGAGTACAAGTGTTCTGTGTTTTACGGAGCACCAACTAAGAGCAAACTCTTGTCCACCTTGTGTTCTGCCGATGTCTGCCAGTGTGCTGAGGGTGAGACCCGGGCCGGGCAGTCGGGCGGGGAAGGTGGCGTGGCCGGGACCTGCCTGTCTCACCTGGGCCTTTGACTTCAGGGAAGTGCCCCCGACAGCGCCGTGCCCTGGAGCGGGGGCGGGTGGAGGAGGATGGTTACAGGATGAAGTTTGCCTGCTACTACCCCCGCGTGGAGTACGGTCAGTCTTCCTGCCCAGCCTGTGCCCGGCCGCCCTGAGGGCCTCTTGTGCTTGCTCCTCTCCCAGGCCCACAGGCAGCCTCTGTCGGGCACCACCTGGCAGCCGTCGCAGCCTCGGGTTCCTCACCTTCCCTTCCTTGTGCTAAACTCCCTTATAGGCTTCCATGTGAAGGTTCTCCGAGAAGACGCCAGAGCTGCTTTCCGCCTCTTTGAGACCAGTATCACCCAAGTCCTGCACTTCTGTATGAAGGGAATGGGCCTGTGGGTGGGCAGGGCTGGGGGAGGGAGTGGGCTGAGGTCTGGCTTTAGGGCCCGTCTGCCTGGAAGAGTAAAAGTTCAGAAGCGTCTGAGCTTAGATCCCCCGGCCTCTTAGAAGCTCTGGGCTCGTCCCAATAGGTCACACCTCCCTGTTGGGAGTGGCAGGGTTAGATGAGAGAAGGTCGGCATGGCCCCTGATCCTGTGCTCACCCTGCCCTTTCTCTCCCCCTCTGACAACTCTTATGCACGTTCTTCCCTCAGCCAAGGATACTCAGGCCACTGCTGGTCAGACCCGAAACTTCCTGGTTCGAGCCTCTTGCCGCCTCCACTTGGAACCTGGGAAAGAATATTTGATCATGGGTCTGGATGGAGCCACCTATGACCTCAAGGGACAGTGAGTTCTCGGGGCCCCTGGGTCACTTGCTCTTCTCGCACCTCCTGAGGGAAGGGACCCCCAGCGCCTAGGCCCTGCCCCTCAGAAGCCAGGTGCCTCATGCTCTCCTCCTGTCTGCCCATCCTCCTGACCCCTGCTGACTGCCCTTTGCCCCTGCAGCCCCCAGTACCTACTGGACTCAAACAGCTGGATTGAGGAGATGCCCTCGGAACGCCTGTGCCAGAGTACCCGCCAGCGGGCAGCCTGTGCCCAGCTCCGGGACTTCCTCCAGGAGTACAGCACTCAGGGCTGCCAGGTGTAAGGCCTGTTTGCTCACCTCCCCCATGAGGAGCCTGAGCCTGGGTTGTTGCTGGGCCCAGTCGCCTGAACAGCCCAGTGCAGGGCCAGTGACTCAATAAAGGCCGTTAGCAGCAAAGTGTCTGTGTGTGTCTCCAGGACTGAGGCCAGTGTCCCTTTCGCGCCTCTGGGTTCTGGGGGGCCCAGGCCAGGGTTTGCTAACCCTTGGCTCTCAGAGCCTGGATGGCCCTTGGGGTGAAGCTCTGCCTCACCATCCCCAGGTGATTCCCTGGGAGTTCAGTCCATCATGGGACCACCCCGAGCAGACTTGTGACGCAGCAGCCTTCACCTGAGGATCCAGCACCCCCCCACCCCCCAGACCTCCCTCCCGCTGTGCCTGCGGGGCCGCACTGGCCTGTGCAGCCCGTCACTGCGCCTCAGCTCACACCTCAGCCTTCTGCCTTCTGAGTGGCTGTCCAGCCACATGTACCCCGCTGTCCTGGCACAGTTGGCAGTCCTGGGGTCTGTTGTTTTTAGCTGAAACCTGGTCTGTTGAAAGCCTGTTGACAATTTGATCTTGTAATCAGTGGCATTAGGTAATGTTCCCAGAGTTGCATCATCCCCAGATCTGATGATCTCTTCTTCCGGGCACTGATTTTAAACAAAGGCTGCCTTTGGTGTATTTGTTAATACTCGGAAGAGACTGTTCTACTGGGGTCAACCCTCTCTACCTGCCTGCCTAGCTCCCCACCATTTAGTGGTACCCTTTGGGTCTTCAGGGTTGACCTAGAAATCCATCTAGAGAAATTTGCTGAGACAGTTCAGCAGCCTGCCATTCAATCATCCAATTCAATCATCCAACAGAAATTCGTGGGACACTCACTCCATACCCTGTATGCCAGGTCTGCATCCTCTGTGGAAGGAGTGATGTCGGAGAGCTGTGTGGTCCTGAGGGATGCATAGTTGGGGCACCTGAGCCAGGCGGGGGGGATGTGAAAGGGAGTAGGGAAGGCTTCCAGGAAGAGGTGACATCTAGTTGGGTTCTGAAGGCTGAGGAGTCAGGCAAAGAGAGTGGGGGTAGACGAGGGCGTTTGGGACAGAACAAAATATGAAAGGCCCAAGGCCAGCGCGGGACAGAGCATATTTGGGGGTACTGCGTGGGATTCATCATGTCTGGAATTGGGATTTGGGGTGGGGGTAGAAGAGATGGGGCTGGTGTCAATTTATAAAGGGATATTCACAAGCGCACCAGCTTGCCAGGTCACTCTCCTAGCGACGGAGTCCACTCCTATCCATGCAACTTAGAAGTTCCCCCCTGTCCCAGTATTTCAGACGCTTCCTAGCGCTGTGGTTTGCGTGGCCCTGTGCTTGCTCATCAGATCTCGTTCCCCAACGCCAGTCAGCATGCTGCTGGCATAAACCCATTTGTAAGAGCCAGGCATTCAGCTGCAGTTGTGGCAAGACATGGCCTGGGTCTGGGAGGGCAGCTCAGGAAGGTGGCAGCTGTTACTACCTAACCCCAGAATCGCAGCATGAGGTCTTCCATTAAGCCCTTCAAGCTAGTGGTGGCACCGCCAGGATCTCAACTCAGGCTCTCCAGCAGCACAGCCTGTGCTCTGGGCCCAGCTCTGAGGGCAGAAGGACCCTCCACCCCTGGGCTCTGGGGTCAGTTCACAGAGCCAGGGATGGGGAACTGGGGGAATGGCATGGGCTCCAGGCCCTCAGCCCCCAGGAGGCCCTAACATCTCACTGAGCCCGGCCACTCCTCTTCAAAATATTCTCTCCCCAAGCCCGTCCTTTAAGCCCCTCAACTGCTGCCTCACTCATAGAAGTGGTCCCTGATAGTCCTTCTTGGTCCAGGGGGACCCTACCTCTTATGGCTACAGCTCCCAGGATAGGCTGGGCCCCTGAGCCCAGCTGTGGCTATTGAGTTCCTTCCTGGGGACCTTGGAATTGGGGCAGGGGGCACATTCAGTTGTGCCGGGAAGCCCCACTTGTCCTCAGGTGGACCTGTAACCTGTGGACTCTGAGCCCAAAGGCAGTCCTGTCCTTTGGGACGCAAGCCTCTGGACTGCAGAGACAGGACAGAAGCCAGGACCACAGGCAAAGAGGCGGGAGGGGTGGGGAGTGAGGAAACAGCCCGTCTCTAGGGCTTTCCCGCTCCCTATCCCTGGCCTGCCGGGAAGGTCCCCTCTCCTGGTCTCCTGCTCACGGGTTCTGTGAGACACCCCTATATTTGTACAATGATTCTTACTTTTAGCTCAAGCCCCTCAAGTTGGTCTCTTTCCCTTACAACCAAAAAGTACCAGGTACATGGTAAGAGCTCCGAAATGGGGGCCAGATAATTCTTCATCTTCAACTTTTGAGAGTGAAATGGGGCACTGATAATGATTACACGGGGCTATGGGTACAAAGCAGGGTAATGCAGGCAAACCAGGCCACGTGGTCACCCATCTGTGAGTTAAAAGAACAACACACAGATCACTTTCATCTCATTTTGTTCTTCAGACGGTCCTGGAGGGCGTATGAGGGAGGGACTGCCATTTTCTCTCTGAGACAAACTCTGCGGCAGTAAGCTGGTCCAAGGAGGAGTGGTAGTGGGAGAGGGCTCAGGCCAGAGTGGGCACATTTTCCTGCCTTGTTGACGTGGGGCCAGAAGGCTGAAGCTGGCTGTGGGAGAAAGGTCAGGGTTGAGCTTTCCTTCCTTTCTTTTTGATGGATGAAAGAAGGAAAGGCCTGTTCTTTGAAATGTGGGCTCCCCAAGGCCAACGGGCCTGGTGCCATTCCAAGAATGTGCTATTTCTGGGGGTGGGACAGTGGGCAGGGACCTGAGGGAAGAAGTAAGGGAGGCCCAGACAGCCCGAGCGGCAAGACGGATGATGGGGCCTTGAGAGCTATAAGTGGCTGGGCCCGGGCCTTTGCATGTGTCTCTGGCCATGCTGCTCCTTGGGCTGCTGCTGCTGCTGAGCTTGCTGGCCGGAGGCCGCCTGCTGTGGGGCCAGTGGAAGCTCAGCTGCCTGCACCGCCCACCTCTTGTCCCCGGCTTCCTGCACCTGCGGCAGCCCAACCTCCCCATGTATCTGCTTGGCCTAGCCCAGAAACTTGGGCCGATCTACAGGCTCCGCCTGGGGCTGCAAGGTGAGCGCCTGCTCCCCGCCTAGCCCACTGCACTGAGGTGGTGCGGGTGCTGGTGCTGTCCCTGCTGACACCCCGCTCCGGCTGTCTCCCAGATGTGGTGGTGCTGAACTCTAAGAGGACAATCGAGGAGGCCATGGTCAGGAAGTGGGTGGACTTTGCCGGCAGACCCCAGATACCATCGTGTAAGGGGTGGGGAGAAGCTGGGGCCGAGGGAGGCGGGAAGGGCAGGCCAGCGGCTTCCCTGGTCACCTCCACTCCCCCCGCCCTTACTCACAGACAAGCTGGTGTCGCGGCACAACCAGGACCTCTCGCTTGGGGACTACTCCCTGCTCTGGAAGGCCCACAAAAGACTGACCCGCTCTGCCCTGCTGCTAGGCGTGCGCAGCTCCATGGAGCCCCTTGTGGAGCAGCTGACCCAGGAGTTCTGTGAGGTGAGGCTGGCCGCCCACAGTCGTCCCAGGTCGGCCTCACCATTCCCAGCAGCCCTGGCCTGGTTCATTCGTGCGCTTCCTCCACAGCGAATGAGAGCCCGGGCTGGCGCCCCTGTGGCCATCCAGGAGGAATTCTCTTTCCTCACCTGCAGCATCATCTGCTACCTCACCTTTGGAGACAAGGTCAAGGCTCTCTGGCCCTCACATAAGCTTGGCCCCACCCCTCAGCCCCTCCCAGGCCCTCTCCTCATCCTGAACTGAAAGGATTCCCTCCTTCTCTGGCAGGAGGATACCTTAGTACATACCTTCCATGACTGTGTCCAAGACCTGATGAAAACCTGGGACCACTGGTCCGTCCAAATTTTGGACATCATTCCCTTTCTCAGGGTGAGGAGGTGGAGCCCAGACAGCCCTAGCTCCTGGGAGAAGTGGGAGGGGGGGCAGGCTTCCTTCCCAGCAGCTACACTCTTCTGCTCCCGGCCCCAGTTCTTTCCCTCCCCAGGCCTCCGGAGGCTGAAGCAGGCTGTGGAGAACAGGGACCACATTGTAGAGAAGCAACTGAGGCAGCACAAGGTGGGCACTGCGTGGCCCGGACCCCCTTAGCCCACAGCCAGTGAGGTGATTGCCCCAGAGCGAGGCAGCTTCTTTGGCTCCGTCTTGGGCCAGTTGCCACCCCCAGACCCCTGTCCCCCAGGCAGGCACTCAGGCTGACCACTCCCTCCTCAGGAGAGCATGGTGGCCGGCCAGTGGCGGGACATGATGGACTACATGCTCCAGGGGGTGCAGAAGCCGAGAGAGGAAGAGGGCCTTGGACAGCTCCTTGAAGGGCACGTGCATATGTCTGTGGTGGATCTTTTCATCGGTGGCACCGAGACCACTTCCACCACCCTGTCCTGGGCTGTGGCGTTCTTGCTGCACCACCCTGAGGTGTGCCCTGGGGGCGGGCAAAGGCTCCTTCCTCGCAGCCTGTCACTGCACCCTCAAGCAGGCTGTGCTTGACCCCAGGGGGTGTGTAAGGGGGTTCTCCTAGTTGGCACCAAGGCTCCCATAGGTGGTTCCAGGGCATGGCTGGCGAGGTGGCTGGGCAGCTGTGGGAGGGCCACCGGCAAGGCTGGGCCCCAACACCAGGCTTACCCGTTTCCCAGTTTCAGCAGCGACTTCAGGAGGAGTTGGATCGCGAGCTGGGCCCCGGAGCCTGGGGCTCCCGAGTCCCATATAAGGACCGCTCACGGCTGCCCTTGCTCAACGCCACCATCGCGGAGGTGCTCCGCCTGCGGCCGGTGGTGCCCCTGGCCCTGCCGCACCGCACCACGCGGCCCAGCAGGTGACTCCCGAGAGGTAGGGGTGAGTGGGACCTCAAGCGGAGTCCCAGCAGGCCTCTAACTCCACCCTGCCCTCAGCATCTTCGGCTACGACATCCCCGAGGGCACGGTTGTCATCCCCAACCTCCAAGGCGCCCACCTGGACGAGACGGTCTGGGAGCAACCCCACGAGTTCCGGCCGGGTACGTGGCGGGACTGGGTGCCCGCGGATGGGAGCAGGGCGGGCCGGTCGCTGCGGCCACTGACCCCGGGTCTGTTCTCCCCCCGCAGACCGTTTCCTGGCACCCGGCGCAAGCCCCAGCGCACTGGCCTTTGGCTGCGGGGCGCGTGTGTGCCTGGGTGAGCCGCTCGCGCGCCTCGAGCTGTTCGTGGTGCTGGCGCGCCTGCTGCAGGCCTTCACGCTGCTGCCGCCAGCGGGCGCCCTGCCCTCCCTGCAGCCCCAGCCCCACGGCGGCGTCAACCTCACTGTGCAGCCTTTCCAGGTGCGGCTGCAGCCTCGGGGAGAGGGGCCCCTGGCTTGAGCAAGCGCCAGTGATGGGCAAAACGCCTGCCGGTCTCGTGCCTCAGTTTTTCCTTTTATTGCTCCCGCACAAACCCCTCCCCCCCCTGTAAACATAGTGCTGTGAGATCGCGGGTAGAGAAGGCTTCCTCAGGTGGCTGGTCGGTGAAGGTGGCCCCTGGATCTTCTCTCCTCGCAGTCCCTCAGTGCTGGACAGTCATACGTGGGTGGGAGAGGTGAGCCAGGCTCAGCCTCCCTAGGCGGGGGCCTGGTAGCTTCTGGGTCTCAGCTTCATTTCCGTGAAGGGCACGGAGAACTCGAAGCCCTTCCAGTGGTACCAGCTTACTCCCTGGAAAGGAGGTTGTGGAAAGTCACCACAGAACATCCCATCTGCTCCCACCCCGGGCCCTTTGGGGAGATGGTTCCCAGAAACCAATTAACCTTCCCTCCCTGCTGTCTTCCTAACCCTCAACTGCGAAGGACTGAGGCTTAATCCTGAGCTGGCCCTCTCCATCCAATAAATCATCTCTTCCTCAAGACACCTTGGTGAGGCGGCATTATTGTCCTATTTCACAATGAGGGCCCTGAGGGGCTCAGTAACTTGTCCTGTCACACTGAGTCTCACACCCAGGCAGGCTGAGCCCCAACCACCCCCAGCTTGTGCTGCCCCAGGCCCCTCACCTGGTGGTCCACTGCGCTCCCCAGGCCCCTCACCTGGTGGTCCACTGTGCTCCCGTAGAGCCCATTGAGGTTGGCATAATGGCAGTTCCTGTACCACCAGGCCCCTCGGTAGGAGACGGCGCAGGAGATGAGCAAGTTGTTGGGGTCTCGATCACGAGCAGAGAAGACACTGCCGCTGTGGTAGCTCATGGAGTCCCCTGGCGGGAGCGGGAGTTAGTGAGAGCCTTCGGCCCCGTGCCCCAGCCCCCAGGCCCAGCTCTCACCTGCAGTGCCATGGTAGCCTGCCAGGTGGAGGCGGTAGTAGTCAGCGGCCGAGTCTACGCGGAAGGAGTCATACTGGGCGAACGCTGCCTCGTCCCCGGCGCGCAGGTCCACACGCATGGAGTAGTCCCCAGCTTCTGTCAGGCTGTGCAGGACCTCGTTGCCTGGGGTGGGGAGCGTGCTGTCATAAGGGGCCTGGTGTCCGCAGGGCCCACCCCTTCCCTGGCCCCCTATCCCCGTGAGGCACTGACCCAGCCAGAACTCCCCGGAGATGTTCCCAAAGCCGTGGGCATAGTCCTCCCAATCCCGCCAGAAGTCCGTGCGTCCGTCCAGGCGGCGCTGGAACACCTGGGAAGCAGGGGGGCACCATCAGCCTGGGCTCCTGGCACACCAGGCCGGGCCCCGTGCGGACCCCTGGGCTTCCAGCTGCAACCCACCAGCCAGCCACCCCCATCGGTCTCCATGTCACAAAACACGTTCAGGGGCTGCTCGCGGTTGCCATTAAGGAAGATGGTGGTGGTCCTGGAAGTGCCGGCCCCGTTCTGCATCTCCTCCCCACAGTCCCGGGGAAAGGGGATGCGCAGTCCACCTGAGGAGAAGAGAGTGGAGCCAGTCCTTTTTCCCAACCCTGGACCCCTGCTGCCCACTCAGCCCCGGGCCTCAGGTCCCAGCACCCACGTACCTGTGGTGAAGGACGTGGACACGGGCGATGCAAGGCTCTCGCCCCACACAGCCTGGAGCCACGCTGTGTAGGTGGTGGAGGGAAACAGGCCCAGGAGCTGGTGAGAGGTGACCCCTCCTGGGAGTAGGATCTGTGGGACAGAGAAGGGGGAGGTCAGGGGAAGGGAGGTGGAACCCCAGTGGGAGAGGCAGAGGCAGCTCCCCCTGGGATGGAACCCAGGGAGGACAGCTGGCCAGTGGGGCAGCCATGGGGGCACCTGGGTCTGTCCTCCAAGGGTGTCGTAGGTGAGCAGGTAGCCAGTCGGCGGGACTTGGGGCTCAATCCAAGTGAGCAGGGCTGTGCGGGGGGTCACTTCCTTGGCCGCCAAGTCCTGGGGGCCCTCCAACCCTGGAAGGGGAAGGAGGAAGAGAAGATGCACATGAGGCCCTGGGTCTCCCCAGCACCTCCCTTCCCCCTCCCCCCACATCTCTCAGGAAGTACCTGTGGTGAAGATGATGCTGGCTGGAGAGGTGAGGTTGGTGCCCCGAAGGCCATGCACGGTCGCCGTGTAGTTGGTGTGGAGCACAAGGCCATGCAGGGGGTAGTCCACGGCGGTGCCCGGGGCTGAGGCCTGCAGGCGCGGGGCTGGGAGTGGGAGAGCCATCAGCCTCTGCCCCTGCCCTGCCCTGCCCTGCTGGAGCGCAGCCTGCCCTCTGCTCTCACCACCCTGAGCAAGTCCCCTCCAGAGGCCCAGCCCTGCTCACCCCCTGGGGCTGTGACCAGGATGTCATATGTGTCCACAGGAGCCTGAGGGGGCTTCCAGTGCAGCATGGTGTTTCCCGCCATCAAGTTCAGTGCACGCAGCTGGGTGGGGCCATCAGGAACTGGGGGAAGAGAAGGGCTTTAGAGCTGACCCCACTCCTCATCTTCCTAAACTCTGCTGGGCCTCGTCTGCAGCGGCAGCTTGCATCCAACACCCGCTTCCCTTTTCCGTTCACTCTCAGCTCCCACCCATGCCCTCATTTTCTCCTCTGCCCCGCCTGGATCCCGTCCATCTCACCCGTGATGAGGATGTCTGTGAGAGGCTCACTCTCCTCAAAGCCTCGCACGGAGACCACAGTCACTTCATAGCGAGCACCTGGGATCAGCCCCTTGAGTTCCTGGGTCCGGGCTCGGCCGTCCACTTGCACGCTCTGTGGCTCCCCTGAAAACACAGTGAGTTTGGGAGGTGGCCCAGGGAGGCCAGGAGTTGCTCAGGGTGCGCAGAGTGGAGGGAGCAGGAGAAGTGAGAACCAGTGAGGACATGGGCAGAAGGGTGTCACCTCCATCCGCCAGCTGGTAGGAAACTTTGAAGCTGTCCACTCTGGACGGTGGGGGCATCCAGCTGACCTTGGCTGAGGTCTCCCCGATTTCGCTGAATTGGAGGTCACGAGGGCTCTCTAGAACTGATGGGAGGGGTGTGCCAAGAAATGATGGTGAGGACACGGGGCAGGGAGGTTCCTGTCCCAGGATTCCCAGCCCTCCTTCTCCCAGGGCCCCACTGGCTCCAGACATACTCACCACCACTCCTTTCCCCCAGACATTGAAAGGGAAGTCGCTCTGTCGATTCCTCCCAGCCCTCCACCGCTCACCAACCTCCCCTTTGGCTAAGGCACTAGCTTGGGAGTAAAAAGACCCCCCACTTTGGGGCGCATGGGTATGTGCCCAGTGTGGCGCCTTACTTGGGCTGAGGGTACGGGCGGTGCCCTGGACGCTGTCGGCCTTGTGGGGCCCGCGTAGCCCATACAGCGTAAGGCTGTACAGGGTCCCAGGACGCAGGTCCCGGAGCACGGCTGAGTGCCGCGTCCCTGGCACTGTCAGCTCCCGCTGCAGCAGGGGACGAGGGTGAGGCTCCAGAGTGCTTGGTGATGGGACCCCATAGCGGAGCAGGAAGGAGTCAAAGGCCCCGGGTGGGGCTTCCCAGTTGAGTCGCAGGGAACTGGTGGTCACGTCAGTCACAGACAGGTGGGACAGGCGGGGCCCTGGGTCCCCTGGGGTCTGACCGGCAGGTGCCGACCCTGCACAGATTGGGTGGGAGAGAAGGGTTTGGAGACAGAAGCACACCAGCTTGGTGACCTGGGGCAGGTCCCTTCTGCTACTCCACCCTGGACCCTATTTCCTCATCTGTAAAATGGAGCTAATCAGAGGCTGGAACCCACAACAAGACCCATAGTGATGATATACACGTGTAGAGCCACGGGCGGCTTGCCTGCCCCTCCCTCCCCCCCTCCATCGTAGGCTCCTCACGTTCTTCCCCTGTTCACCACTCCTGGGTACCCCCTTCCCCCTTCCCAGACTAGAGGCAGGTGAGGCTAAGATGCAGGGCCCTCGCTTGCTGGTACCTGTGGTGCCCTGAGCGGAGACAGGTCCCAGGCGCTTCCCTTCATGGAGGCCGTAGAGGAAGAACTTGTAGGGGGTGTTGGGCTCCAGGCCTGACACGAGGACCTTGTTCTGGTCACCACCCACGAGCAAGGCCTGGGGCTGCCTATCTGAGTCCCAATACTGGACCACGAAAGAGTCAAAGGGGCCCTTGGCCACGGTCCATGAGAGGTGCAGGGAGTCTGGGGTCTCATCCGTCACCATCAGCTCCCCAAAGGGGGGTGAGGGCTGCTGCTCCTTCTCCAAGGGAGCTGTGGGGAGGGTGGGGGAAGAAGCTCTTGCTCATACCTCAGCCCTGGCAACTTCTGGGAGGCATGAGGGTCTAGGAAAGGGTCCCTAAGTGTGGCTTCAAGGACAGCCAGCTGAGGAGACAGACAGGCCTGACCCAGCCCTGTCCTGCAGGAAGGAGGGTGGGTAGGCCCAGTGTGTGCGGGGCCCTGCCCCCACTCCCTCCCCACTGTGACCAGGTACAGGAACTACATAAGATGCCCTCCTGAGAGAGCAGTGCCTGGGGGTGCTAAGAAGGGCCTCAGCTTTGCCCTTACCCCAGCCCCCTGAGCAGGGAAGTGGCTGGAGGAGAGACGGGCTCCCAGAGGGCATCTGCATCGTCAGGGACATGCCCCCCAAACAGTAAGAGGCAGGCTGGGCCGCCGGTCAAGCTCACGGGCTGCCACTGCCCGCCATGACCGCCCCCTGTTCTCCACCAGCACGGGCCCTCCGTCCACCCGCCTCCCCAGCCCTGCACTAACAGGCCTGGACCAGGGCCGCTGGTGAGGAGGTGTGGGGGACGAAGTCAGGGCCAGAGCTGGGAGAACGAAGGGAAGAGCTCACAGAAGAGAGCTGCCACGGTGGGTGCTGGCTGATGGGGGTCGGGGGAGACGCCTGCATTTAGTCCCCACAATGAGGCTTCAGGGAAGAGACTTAGGGAGTCTCAGGGCCCCAGGACCCAAGTGGCCATGTGCCCCATCCTCGTCTGGCCAGGGTGACTCATGATCCTGGAAGGGGGTAGGGGTCAGTGACCTATCTCCACCCCTTCCTTGGGGGGCTGAGTCATGGGCACAATGACACTAGATTTTTCCATAGTCTTTGCAGCCAAACCCTCCCATGTTTTCCACCTCTTGCCACAGAGTTGGGACAAAGGGAGGAGGATGTGAACATGTCCTCAGTGCCAGGAGCTGTTATTCACAACCACTGTGCAGGTGTGGAGACTGAGGCTCGAGGCAAGGCAGTGGCTTGTCCACGCCACAGAGCTGGCGATCGGAATGCCAGCATAGGTCTGCTTGGCTCCGAGGCCTGGGTTCTGGTCAGTGAATGAAGGAAATAAGGCGTGTAAAATGCCCAGGACAGAGCTTGGCATGCAACAGGGACTCAAGAAATGTTTGTTGGTGGTGTTATGACTGTCATGCCAAGGCTGGAGGCAGAAGACTAAACTTCATGGGAAGGCAACCCGGCCAGCTGTGGGGCTCAGAGAAGAGGCCACTCTGGCAAAGGCGGGAGGCGGGACTGGGGCTCACCTGTGGTGCCTTCGGCAGAGATGGGGCCCAGCTGCTTCCTGCCTGCCAGCCCGAAGAGCAGGAACTTGTACTTCCAATTGGGCGCCAGGCCGCTGATGGTGGCCTCTAGCTGGTCCGCGGCCACAGGCACCACCTGGGGCCTCCCGTCCCTGTCCTTGTACCGGACCACGAAGGAGTCGAATTCCCCCTCGGGGACCGTCCACATGAGGGCCACGGAGTCTGGGGTCACGTCTGTCACTGTCAGCTCCCCCAGGCGAGGAGAAGGTTTTGTGTCTGGGACTAGAAAAGAGAAAGAGGTACATGGAGAGTGACAGAAACAGTGATGGGAGCAGATGAAGCTTCCTCAGGGCTCTGGAAGCCGGTTCTGGGAGTTGGGAGGGGCTGACTAGGCCACATGTCAGGAAGGGGCAGGCAGAGGAACAGGGACAAAAGAGGGGCTAGGGAAGAGGGTAAGTGCACCTCGGGATATCCAAGGAGTAGGGCGGGTGGGAATGAGGGGTCAGGGGAGCTCAGGACTGGCTTTCCCTGGACCCAGTAAAATAAATGGGTCTGGAGGTGCTGGGGTCGGAGTGGGGAGCACAGAAAATGAAATTCCAACTGGCAGCACAAGGGGGTGAGTGACCATCCAAAGCCTGCAGGGGCGAAGGTGGCCTCTGGCCCTCACTCACGGGTCTTTGCCTCTGCAGAAAGTGGGCCATGTCTTTTCTCATCCTGGAGTCCAAAGAGCAGGAACTTGTACTTGCGCGCTGGTGCCAGCCCCGAGACGACCACCTCGCGGCGGTCTCCACCCACCGGCACCGCCTGGGGCTGCCCCTGCACATCCCTGTACTGGACCAGGAAGGAGTCGAAGAGGCCCTGGGCCACCGTCCACGAGAGCCGCACTGCGTCTGAGGTCACGGCTGCCACAGCCAGCTCCTCCAGGCGGGGTGCCACGGGGGGCTCTGTGGGAAGGGAGGCTGGAACACAGCAGAGGAGGCTGTGGAAGGTCCCCGCCCCAGAGAGGGAGTGCTTGCCCCAGGCTATGAAACTAACATTCTAGCAAACTCTTCTGTGTGTAAGCACGAAGCAGTGGTGCCCTGATCCTCACACAGTATGTGAAGTAGCTGCCCTTACAATTAACCCCCCCGCGGCCGGGATCTGCAGCACACAGAGGTTAGGAAACATTCGCATAATCACACAATCGGTATGTTTAAAACAGAATTCAAACCCAGAGAACCTGGGTCCACAGCCACGTCTGAACCACTAAAAGGCCCTGTCAGGGAGCCTGAGGAAACCACACAGGAAGAATTTAGTAAGTTAGAGGCCCCGATCATGAAGGAAGAGAGGAAGCTAAATGTATGAGGCGTTGGCTCCATGCCCACCTGACCCTGACAACTGTCTCCAGCGGTCCTCACTCCATTCAAGTACATATGAGGCAGGACCATGAGCGCCATGTGAGACGAGAAGGCCCACATGCCCCTGTGTGAGGAGTTCTGATTTCCAGGGGGAAAGCAAGAGGGGAGCAGAGGGAAACCGGGGCCTGCCCCTCACTCACCGGTCACGCCCACGGTGGACACGGGCCCCTCGCGCCGCCCCCCGTGCAGGCCGTACAGGTGCATCTTGTACTTGCGCCCCGGCTCCAGGCCCCACACGGTGACCTCGCTCTCCTCACCCCCGACGCGCACCACCTGGGGCCGCCCAGCCCTGTCCTTGTACTGGACGGTGAAGGACTCGAAGTGGCCCTGGGGGACGGTCCAGGAGAGGCTCAGCGAGTCCGGGGAGGATCCTGTCACCATCAGCTCCCCCAGGACGGGCTCCTCGGGGGGCTCTGGGGCCTCCGTGGGCAAGGGGGTCTCTTCCTCTGCAGCTGAGAAGACAGACAGACACAGAGACGGTGAGGCAGGGTCCATGGACACGTCCTTGGTGTCGGGGACAAGGATGGAGAAGCCATGGCCGTGACTGGGGGCCTGGAGTCGGTTCCGAGAAGTCCTTCCTTGGAGCTGGGTGTTCCTGCTCAACTGTCATCTCACAGACATGCCAGAGCCTCAGGGTCAGCTGTGGGGACCCAGGGCAGCACCAGCACGACTCACGGAGGCCCTGCTCTGCCCAGGGGACACGCTGGTCCTCGGGGATCACAGGGCGGAGGCACAACGAGCTGCATGGCTCAGCCTCGAGCAGAGGGGCCCCTGCACCCCTCCCCCACCACAGACAGTGCGGTCCTCCTTAGGCTCCCACCCTGGGGCTTCCACCATCCACTCACTTGTCACCCCGATGACAGACACGGGGCCCTGGCGCTGGCCATCATGGAAGCCGTACAGGTTCATCTTGTACTTGTGGTCTGGCTCCAGGCCTGAGATGGTGACCTCGTCCTCGTGTCCTGGCACCCGCACCACCTTGGGCTGCCCGTCCCCGTTCTTGTACTGGACAAGGAAGTGGTCAAACCGTCCCTCGGGGATGGTCCAGGAGAGATGCAGGGAGTCGGGGGTGGCGTCAGTCACTGCCAGCTCCCCCAAGCGCGGCTTGATGGGAGGCTCGGGGGTCATTGGGGGCGGGACTTGGGTGGTCACATTTTCGGAGTCTGGAGGTGGACAGAAACATGGGGAACAGGTGAGTGTCCTCAGTCCTAGTTCAGCACACAGAGTGGTCTATTGCAAAGGTAAGATGATAAGGAGCAGACCTTGCCATCCACAGTGCCTCTGACTCCTATTCTTACCGCTCCCTTTAATGTCTCCGTCTGTCACCCCGTTGTCACCAGCCTTGCCTCACCACCACCTACAGCACCTGTCTGACCTCTCTCTCTCTCCAGCACCCACCTCTCCTCTGCCCTGGGCTCTCTCCGCTGGGGTCTCGTTGGCATCTCACTCCCTTTGGCTTAAGTCTTTGCTCCCTAAAACTCAAACCCCACCCACAACCAGAAACCTGCTGTGTTCCTGGGCCTGCTCCTATCCTCAGCTGCCATCGCTCAGTGTCCCACTGTCCCCAGAGGCCCTCTTGAGTCTCCTCACTCCCTACACCTGCAGCCCTACCTTCCCGGTGTGGGCCACCTTCACCCCCCACCTGGGCTCCTCCCTCCCTCCTGGTGTCCCTGCCCCTTCCCCATCCACTCTACACAGGGGACCAGAATGGACCTTTTGGTGCACATCTGATGGTGTCAGCCTTACTTACAATCTGTACCCCCGGGAGGAGCCCCTGGCTGCCTGAGCCGCCCCTACCTCTCCACCCCATCTCAGGACCACCCCCCACTCAGCAGTTCATCCACAACCCGCTCAGGTGTCCTGATGTTCCGAGTTTCCAGGCCTTTGCACCAGCTATGACGTTGGTGATCTGACACATGCCTCGTCCTATATCTCCAGCTGTCACCACGCGAACACCTGCTGACGTCAGGTCTCAGCTGTCCTATGGGTACCCCCGGACAGGCTGGCTTCGGCCGTGCCCCCAGGCCTGCTTTGGTCAGACCCACACCGTCCTGTGCCTGATTTGCTGGTTCACAACCTGTCTCCTCCCCACCAGGAGCCTCATTAGCATAAGAACCTGTCTCTCTGCCATGTTTGAGGTTTACCCCTGTGAACTCCCACAGCACTTGATTCAGCGCACCCACATCTTAGCCAACCCATTGCAGTCATAAGTGTGGCAATTCTGGAACCATGAGGTTTGGGGGTGCTGCAGGTAAAGCGCTGTATGCTGAGTGCCTTCTGGCTGCCACCAGGGCCTCGGTCACTCCGCAGAGGCTGAGCCTCAGGAAGGGACCAGGGCTGCAAACGACTCTCTCTGACACATTCTAAGAAAGCGTCTAATTCTGCTTGTTGAGGAGATGCTGTTCAGGGTGCTTCTCAGACCAGCAGCATCAGCACGCAGGAGGATCGGCTAGAAATGCAGCGCCTCTGCCCAGCCCAAACCTGCTGAGCGAGTCTTCCCTTCACCAAGATCCCAGGCCAGTGATGTGCAGGTGGCAGTATTCATGTTTTCATGGACATGTTCATACAGGAAAATGCTTCCAGGGCCTGTCTTCCCCACCCTGCCGGCCTCACTCACCGGTCACGCCCACGGTGGACACGGGCCCCTCGCGCCGCCCCCCGTGCAGGCCGTACAGGTGCATCTTGTACTTGCGCCCCGGCTCCAGGCCCCACACGGTGACCTCGCTCTCCTCACCCCCGACGTGCACCACCTGGGGCCGCCCAGCCCTGTCCTTGTACTGGACGGTGAAGGACTCGAAGTGGCCCTGGGGGACAGTCCAGGAGAGGCTCAGCGAGTCCGGGGAGGATCCTGTCACCGTCAGTTCCCCCAGGACGGGCTCCTCGGGGGGCTCTGGGGCCTCCGTGGGCAAGGGGGTCTCTTCCTCTGCAGCTGAGAAGACAGACAGACACAGAGAGGGTGAGGCAGGGTCCAGGGACACGTCCTTGGTGTCGGGGACAAGGATGGAGAAGCCATGGCCATGACTGGGGGCCTGGAGTCGGTTCCGAGAAGTCCCTGCTTGGGGCTGGGTGTTCCTGCTCAACTGTCATCTCACAGACATGCCAGAGCCTCAGGGTCAGCTGTGGGGACCCAAGGCAGCACCAGCACGACTCACGGAGGCCCTGCTCTGCCCAGGGGACCCGCTGGTCCTCGGGGATCACAGGGCGGAGGCACAACGGGCTGCATGGCTCAGCCTCGAGCAGAGGGGCCCCTGCACCCCTCCCCCATCACAGACAGTGGGGTCCTCCTTAGGCTCCCACCCTGGGGCTTCCGCCGTCCACTCACTTGTCACCCCGATGACAGACACGGGGCCCTGGCGCTGGCCATCATGGAAGCCGTACAGGTTCATCTTGTACTTGTGGTCTGGCTCCAGGCCCGAGATGGTGACCTCACTCTCCTCACCCCTGATGTGCACCACTTGGGGCTGCCCAGCCCTGTCCTTGTACTGGATGGTGAAGGAGTCGAAGTGGCCCTGGGGGACGGTCCAGGAGAGGCTCAGCGAGTCCAGGGAGGATCCTGTCACCGTCAGCTCCCCCAGGACGGGCTCCTCGGGGAGCTCTGGGGCCTCTGTGCTGGGTTCTGTGGGGAAGGGGGTGTCACCCACATCCACCTGGGGAGCTGAAAAAAGAGATTAGGGGTAGAAGCTAGATGGCAACCCGCGTTTCTGGTCAAGTCTATAGGGACAAGAAAGTTCATCCTGCTGCAGTGCTCTTTGAACTGTAGGATTAGTGGCTGGCATGGCCTTTGTGTTGGTCGTTCGGTTACTCATCGTGGAAAGAGCTGAGACCAGCTCCCAAACCCCTGTCATCTATCTGCTGGCAGGCACTATAAACATCCAGAAGGCAATTCAGACACATGGGTCAGGAGCCAAAATAATGCTCATTTCCTTTGACCCAATAATCTCATTTCTGGGCAGTTATCCTAAGAAAATTATTAAAAAGCAGGAAAAAGTTGTATCATAGTAGTTCATTCTGGGATTATTCATGACAGCAAAATGTGTCAGGGACCAAATGACCCGTAGACGATTAATTTTGTTATGGCACTTTCGCCATGAAGCATCAAATAGTCATTAAAGTGATGATTAATGCAGGTTGTGCAGCCACAGGATAAAAGCTCAGAATGTAGCTCGGAGACAAGAAAAAAAGCAAGTGCCAAGAATTAGATGAACACTCTGCAACCTTAAAACACGCACTGCACCGGGAATGTAGACAGAGGGCGTGTTATATACATTGTTA
Source organism: Rhinolophus ferrumequinum (assembly GCF_004115265.2). Classification (NCBI taxonomy): domain Eukaryota; kingdom Metazoa; phylum Chordata; class Mammalia; order Chiroptera; family Rhinolophidae; genus Rhinolophus; species Rhinolophus ferrumequinum. The sequence continues at coordinate 2,464,926 of NC_046286.1, forward strand.
CCAATGCTGCTTGTTGGGTCAAAAGGTGGTCTGACAAGAGATTTTTTCCCCAGTTTTTCAAACTTTCTCATCATGTTGCTATATTCTTTTTACTAGAAAAATACAGATTTAAAAAGAAATCCTGGATTATAAAAATTAATAATCTAGGGGAAGGTTAGGTGTGGGGACATGGGTCCCCTCTACTTGGTGTGTGTTTGGGATTCGCCTTGATAGAGGGTAACGAGAACCTGAGCCGTGAAGGAGAATGACCAGCTTACCTTAGAAGTGTGAATAGTTCTAATGTCCATTTTCTAATGCGTTCCCGACTCCCCCCTCCCCTACCACGCTGTGAACACACCTACAGAAATGAGGCCCACCCCCCAGGACTCGGTGGACTGAGGAAAATGGCTCCTCTGTGCACAGTATCTTCAGGGGAGGAGAGTGAACCTCAAAGCCGCTCACATGGTGTCACAGGGGCCACCACCCGCCAATTGTCTTTTTCACAACTAGAAATGAAATAAGTTGCAAGAATGGTGGGGTTCGGGGGAGACAAGGAGTTTAAGAAAGAAGACATTATCTTTAAAAACAAAAACATTCCAGGGTGGCTGGTTGGCTCAGTGGTCAGAGCGCAGTGCTTATAACACCAAGGTTGCCGGTTTGATTCCCACATGGGCCAGTGAGCTGCACCCTCCAAAATCAGATTGAAAACAAAAAAAATTCCCGATTATAAAAGAAATGAGTGTCATTTAAGAAAATTTGGACAAAACAGAATAGAATAAAACAGGAAGAAAAAAGTGCTGGAACATTCTATTCTGTCCCATAAACATGCATCCCATGAGATGTGTGTTTCCTTCCAGTTTTCTCCCCATGCGTGTTATTTTCAAGTGGTTGTGATTAGCATTCTTACGAAAAATTTGGGCTCTTTTTTCAATGTATAATGATATTATAAAGTAATAGTCTTACGTTAAAACATTCCAATGATGGCGTAATAGCTCGTCTTATAGGTGTTACCTAATTATTTAACCATCCCAATGCGGTTAGGTGTTGCGTTCTTTCTTTTCTTTTCTTTTTTCTTTTTCTTTTTTTATTGTTTTGTTATAACAAAGAAGGCTGTGATTAAGATGGAAAAAAAAGAAATTCTGGCACAGTCAGGCTTGGCCTGTGGCTGACACAGTTCCCCTTCAGAGGAGGCCAGTGCTGCCATCAGAAGGAGGCCACGCTAACGGAGACGATGAGGCTGCAGGTGGCAATGGCCAAACCACTAGCCAAGGGCCACAGGTGAGGCCATGAGGGAGGGCATGAAAGGACAGCCAGGCAAGCAGGTTACCCAGGAGGAAAATGTAGTTCTTCCCCCTTCTGAGATACCCTGAGCCCCCTCTCACTCACCGGTCACGCCCACGGTGGACACGGGCCCCTCGCGCCGCCCCCCGTGCAGGCCGTACAGGTGCATCTTGTACTTGCGCCCCGGCTCCAGGCCCCACACGGTGACCTCGCTCTCCTCACCCCCGACGTGCACCACCTGGGCCCGCCCAGCCCTGTCCTTGTACTGAACGGTGAAGGACTCGAAGTGGCCCTGGGGGACAGTCCAGGAGAGGCTCAGCGAGTCCGGGGAGGATCCTGTCACCGTCAGCTCCCCCAGGACGGGCTCCTCGGGGGGCTCTGGGGCCTCCGTGGGCAAGGGGGTCTCTTCCTCTGCAGCTGAGAAGACAGACAGACACAGAGAGGGTGAGGCAGGGTCCATGGACATGTCCTTGGTGTCGGGGACAAGGATGGAGAAGCCATGGCCATGACTGGGGGCCTGGAGTCGGTTCCGAGAAGTCCCTGCTTGGGGCTGGGTGTTCCTGTTCAACTGTCATCTCACACACATGCCAGAGCCTCAGGGTCAGCTGTGGGGACCCAGGGCAGCACCAGCACGACTCACGGAGGCCCTGCTCTACCCAGGGGACCCGCTGGTCCTCGGGGATCACAGGGGGGAGGCACAACGGGCTGCATGGCTCAGCCTCGAGCAGAGGGGCCCCTGCACCCCTCCCCCACCACAGACAGTGCGGTCCTCCTTAGGCTCCCACCCTGGGCTTCCGCCGTCCACTCACTTGTCACCCCGATGACAGACACGGGGCCCTGGCGCTGGCCATCATGGAAGCCGTACAGGTTCATCTTGTACTTGTGGTCTGGCTCCAGGCCCGAGATGGTGACCTCGTCCTCGTGTCCCAGCACCCGCACCGCCTTGGGCTGCCCATCCCCGTTCTTGTACTGGACAAGGAAGTGGTCAAACCGTCCCTCGGGGACGGTCCAGGAGAGGCGCAGGGAATCGGGGGTGGCATCTGTCACAGTCAACTCTCCAAACTGTGGCTTCAAAGCGGGGCTGGCAGGGGGCTCCTCTTCAGGAGCTGGGAAGAGATGCAAACGGAAGCTTTCCTGTTGCTGGAAAGAGTTGCTGAGACCCCAGCTCTCCTGGATTCAGGCCAGAAGCTCTGGGCCTAATTGAAGATCCATTTCTGGTTATGCTTATAGAAGTCTTTCTGCAGCTTCCTTCTGGGACGTCTGATGTGCCAGCCTCCTCCCTCGGAGCCTTTGCATTGACTGTTCTCTCTGCCTACATGCTTTTCCCCCAGATGTCATGTCCATGCTTCCTTTGAGTTTTTGTTCAAATGTCACCTTCTTTCTGGTGCCTTCCCTGAACACCTGTCTAAAATTCCAGCTCTCCCAAGTGCAACCTATCCTCCTTATTTAGACCAAATTCCACAACAAATTGCAAAACAATAATTATGAAACAATCAGGAAATTGTAGCACTACCTGGAAACTTGAGTACTTTAAAGAATGACTATTCATTTTAAAGGTATAATAATTATGATGTGGTGACTTTTACTTGTAAATAGTCTTTTTAAAGAGAGGAATACACTTAAATATGTAGTGTTGGAGTGTAGAGTGTCTGTGATTAGTTTAAAATATTGCAGTGGTCTATCCACACACAGAATACACGATAAGGCTATAAAGGAACGAGTACGACTCCATGTTACAACATGGATGAACCTCCAAAATGTGCCTGGTGAAAGAAGCCAGACACAAAAGATTTCATTTATATGGTATGTCCAGAAACGGCAGATCTACAGAGACAGAAAGAATATTAGGTCGGCGTGGGGCTGGGAGTTGAAAAGGGTCTGGACATGAGGTTTCTTCTTGGGATGCTAAAAAAACAAGATAGTTGTGAAGGATGCACAATTCTGCAAATATACTGAAAATCACTACAAGGTGCATTTTATGGTATATCAGTTACAGTTCAGTAAAGCTGCTAACAAAGAACACAGTCTGTGGGGGAGGGAAGGCAGGGGCTGGGCGTGGCTGAGCCAGACCCGCAGGACCTGACATTTGGTTGAAGCAGGGTGATGGATACAGGAGAGTTCATTATACTATTCTTTCTCTTTGTAAATATGTTTGAAATTTTGCATAATAAATATTAGTTGAATGCAGTAATATTTCAAGGCATATGTGCAAACCCACAACCCGAGTTCTCTCCAGAGTTCCCAGGCAAAGCACGAGGAGTTTTGCACCGGAGGTCGCAAACCAAGGCCTCCCTGAGACAGGCGGGCACTTCCCTGCCCTGCTCCTCCTGCCGGTACCACGCCTCTCACAGGTGCTAAGTGGACAACGAGGGTCAGAGGTTGAGGTTTTTGGGTAATCCAGGGGAGGGGACTGGAGACTGCACTAATGGGACCTTTCTCAAGCCCAACCCCGGGGGCCCTTTAGCCCTCACTCACCAGTCACGCCCACGGCGGACACGGGCCCCTCGCGCCGCCCCCCGTGCAGGCCATACAGGTGCATCTTGTACTTGCGCCCCGGCTCCAGGCCCCACACGGTGACCTCGCTCTCCTCACCCCCGACGCGCACCACCTGGGGCCGCCCAGCCCTGTCCTTGTACTGGACAGTGAAGGACTCGAAGTGGCCCTGGGGGACGGTCCAGGAGAGGCTCAGCGAGTCCGGGGAGGATCCTGTCACCGTCAGCTCCCCCAGGACGGGCTCCTCGGGGGGCTCTGGGGCCTCCGTGGGCAAGGGGGTCTCTTCCTCTGCAGCTGAGAAGACAGACAGACACAGAGAGGGTGAGGCAGGGTCCATGGACACGTCCTTGGTGTCGGGGACAAGGATGGAGAAGCCATGGCCATGACTGGGGGCCTGGAGTCGGTTCCGAGAAGTCCCTGCTTGGGGCTGGGTGTTCCTGCTCAACTGTCATCTCACAGACATGCCAGAGCCTCAGGGTCAGCTGTGGGGACCCAGGGCAGCACCAGCACGACTCACGGAGGCCCTGCTCTGCCCAGGGGACCCGCTGGTCCTCGGGGATCACAGGGGGGAGGCACAACGGGCTGCATGGCTCAGCCTCGAGCAGAGGGGCCCCTGCACCCCTCCCCCACCACAGACAGTGCGGTCCTCCTTAGGCTCCCACCCTGGGGCTTCCGCCGTCCACTCACTTGTCACCCCGATGACAGACACGGGGCCCTGGCGCTGGCCATCATGGAAGCCGTACAGGTTCATCTTGTACTTGTGGTCTGGCTCCAGGCCCGAGATGGTGACCTCATCCTCGTGTCCCGGCACCCGCACCGCCTTGGGCTGCCCATCCCCGTTCTTGTACTGGACAAGGAAGTGGTCAAACTGTCCCTCGGGGACGGTCCAGGAGAGATGCAGGGAGTTGGGGGTGGCGTCGGTCACTGCCAGCTCCCCCAAGTGTGGCTTGATGGGAGGCTCGGGGTCAGTAGTGGGAGGTTCTGAAGGTTCATCCTCCTCCTCCCTTGGAGCTGAACAGAGACAGGGAGAGTGAGAAGGACCTGAGAAGGGGGCAGGTGTCCCCGTGGTGTCTGTGCGTCTCTGGCTCTCACACTGAAAGGAAGCAGGGTGGCACAGCTCCTCTCGCTCACCTGTCAGGGCCTCGACGTTGGTAGGACCCACACGCTGCCAGCCATGGAAACCGTACAAGGTCACCAGGTATCTGTGGTCAGATTTCAGGCCCGAGAGAGTGATGTCATTTTGGTCACCCCTCAAACTGAAAACTTGAAGTTGCCCATCCTGGTCTGTGTACTGGACCTCAAAGGAGTCAAATTCTCCCCCAGAGACCATCCAGGAGAGATGCACGGTGTGCGGTGTGGCCTCGTCTACAGTCAGCTCCCCAAGCTGCGGCTCAGACTCTGGCAGGCTTGGGGCTGAGGTCTCAGCTTCGATTTCTTCCCTGGGGGCTGGTTCAGAGAGACAGGTAGAGATGGGTGACTGGTCTGTCACTGTACCAGTTCTCTCTGAGGGGAGGGCGGGAGGGAAGGAGGTGAGCAAGAGGTCAAGGACAAAGACAGCCAGCTACTGATGGACAGGGATGGATTTTAAAAGCACGGTGCTAAGCGTAAGAAGCCAAAAACAAAAGACTGTATTGTGTGAGTCTGCAAATGAAATGCTTAAAAAGGCAAAACTGAAAAAAAAAAAAAAGGCAAATCTGAAATGATAGAAAGCAATCAGTGGTTGCAGAGGACGAGGTTGGGGGAATTGACTGGTAGGGGAGCAGGCAAACTTTTGGGGTCCAGAGAAAGGTTTTATATCTCAGTTGTGGTAATGATTTAATGATCTACACATTTTCCCAAATTCATGGAATTATCCCCTTAAAATGAGTGAGTTTTATTTTGTGTCAGCTATACCTCCATAAAACTGATCCCTTCCCCCAAACATAGGGATATAGGAAGCTCAGAAATTGTGTGGCTGGGTCAGGCCAGGAGAGCCTGGTGGGAAGGGGGAACAGTGTATTCTGGCCGCAGCCACACTCACCAGTCACAGCGATGGCAGAGAGGGGACCCACACGCTTGTCCTCCCGCAGCCCATAGAGCAACAGCTGGTACCTGTGGGCAGGGTCCAGGCCCGAGACGATGACCGCCCGGGAGCTGCCCTCCACAGGCACCACCTGGGGCTGCCCATCCCTGTCCTTGTACTGGACCATGAAGGAGTCAAACTGGCCCTCAGGGACCATCCAGGAGAGGCCCACAGAGTCTGGTGTCACACTGGTCACCTGCAGCTCCTCCCCCAGACTGGGTTTTGGGGGATGCTTTGTTCCAGGATCCTCCACAGCACTCTGAGTCTCTGAGATGTAGACACAAAGAGGAAATGGCTGAGATGTTTCTGGAAGGCTGACCTCGAAGGGCAGGATGGAGAAGTCTGGAGACAGGGCTTTGCCATGGCTGAGTCCTAAAGGGCTGGTGCTATGGGCTTATGCAAGAAGAGGGGCAGTGGACCCCAGCTGGGGGCTGGGACCAGGTAACAGCCTTGATGGCAGCCACCACAAATGACAACCAATGGCCCTGACCGGGCAGGGTGCCCGACAGCTTCCCAGGAGCCTCCAGGAACAGACGCAGGGCCTGCAGGGGATGCCCTCACCTGTGGTGCCGTCCGCGGTGAGAGGGCCGTGGCGCTTTTTGCCCAGGAGGCCGTATAGGAGGAATCTGTACTTGCGGCCGGTGTCCAGAGGGGTGATGGTGACCGAGCGTTCATGGCCCTCCACAGGCACCACCCGGGGCCCGTCCCTGTCCTTGAACTGGACCACAAAGGAGTTGAAGTGGCCCTCGGGGACCGTCCAGGAGAGGCGCAGTGAGTCCAGGGTGGGGTCTGTCACCCAGAGCTCCCCAAGGCGGGGTGGGGATCCTGGGCTGGCGTCCCCTTGGGCAGCTGACAGAAAAGAAAGGTTCTTATGTTTCTTTTTTTCCAAAATGACTCCCTGACTGCCTCCCGCTGGAGTTGGAAAAACCCACAACTGCCCAAATGATCAGTGCTTCCCCCGAATCTTTCCATCACACCCCCATCCCCACACCATCCCCAGCGGGCCTGTGCCTCTGCCCACTTAAGCAATGTGGGAGGGGTCTTCAGTCCTGAGCCGTCTCTGGGAAGATCCCTTAGCTTGCTGCCTATCTTCCTCATCTTGCTGTCCAGACTCTTCCCACTGCTTAGAGACTACTTCCCTAGCAGGGTGCAGCTTGTCACAGACTTGTGTATCTATTTCCTTTTACCAAGGAGCCCACTCTTTATGATTTGACGGGCCCCTGGGGAAATCCGAGGGTCCTGAGGACATCAGAAGGGCCACAGGATCCCTGATGGGGACAGACAGCAGCTGGGGAAGCATGATATGATGAAGGCGACCCTCACAGGTCCTGCTGGAGGAGTGGGGGCTGCCTACATGTGAGTGGGGGGAGGGGAGAAGAAGGGGAGCTCAGACAGGGACGAATCTGGTGTCTACCCAAGGATCCATCCCGAGGCCTGACGAGGAGCTAGCCTGAGGCTGTCCTGGACAGAGAGGATGCTGACGGCATTGTTATTGCGAGAGTTTTCTGGCAACAGGGGGCCCCCAGGGGCAGGGGAGGTCCTGGACAGAAACACAGGAAAGGGGTACAGCTGGGCCGGGCCCAACCGGGCAGCCAGCCCTGGGCTCCTGGAGTCCCCAGTTTCTGAGGCACCAGGAAAAGGACAGAGCAGGAAAGGGGTCCCTTTGGGGAAGTAGATATGGGACCGGATGGGACTCAGCCAATAGGGTGAGTCAGAGGGGAGACAGCAAAACTGTCAGGAGACGATGGCTACACAGGGCTGAGGACCCACAAGCCCTAGGGAGGCAAGAAAGGCTCCTGGCTCCCTTCATCCCCTTTCTCAGCACCCCAGTTTCCCATGTTCCACCTCCCAGGAAGGAGTCTGAAGGGTCTTCCCCCATTCAACAGAAGCAGAAATTATGAGAGGAGAGGAAAAGTCAGCAGGGGAAACGGATCCAGGAACTGGCCCATGTTCCTGGTTCTCATCTGCCTTGGGCCAGGTCAGGCAGTGTGGCTTTTCCAATGAAACAGGAAGTGGACAAAGGGTAGAGCTGGCAGAAGAGGGAGGAGATCAGGCAGTGTGAAGAGGGGTAGGAAGGCTGGGGCCTCAGGCTCAGCTTCATGGGGGTCCCCCTCACCTGTCTTTGCCTCTACAGAGATTGGGCTGCGTCGTTTCCCATCCTGGATCCCAAAGAGCAGGAACTTGTACTTCCTATTGGGCTCCAGGTCGGGGACAGTGACCTCGCGTTGGTCCACGGCCACAGGTACTACCTGGGGCCTCCCATCCCTGTCCTTGTACTGGATCACGAAGGAGTCAAATTCCCCCTCGGGGACCGTCCATGAGAGGGCCACGGAGTCCGAGGTCACATCTGTCACTGTCAGCTCCCCCAGGCGCGGCTTCTGGGGGGACTCTGTGGCTGGGGCTGGCGGGAGGGGAGCTGGGATCGGGAAAGACATAGAACACTGGCTGTGATCTCTGAAGGGAGAACTCCCCACTCACAGGGCCCCTGGGCTCCCAGGGCCTGAGGGGCCTGGAACTGAGATGGGAAATGGTTACATTTTCACTGACCTCTAACTAAAATGTAGCATTTCCTTCAGTGACGAACACAGGAAACCAACCAGGGGTACTAGCAGTACCTGTGACTCTCACCAATAGGAATCACGGATGTTTTCACATCACCTTAGAATTACTACAGAGACTTCAAAATACTAATTACACTCTCACTACTTCCAAAGGTGGGTAGGTTATTGCACGTGCCACTTGTTCTTTAATGAACAAATAAAGAAGTCCCTGTATTACTAAATCATACATTTGAATTTTAAAATATTCTGATAACTGTATATTGATATAATTGGTTTCCTTTGTAATCCTATGCATTTTATTTTATTCACCATGGCACAAAAATGGTGGAAACTTATACCCAGGAAGCCATGAGGGCAGCAAGGCCCTGGAAGCCAAAGGTGAAGAAATACAGTAGGGCCAGGGGGCTGAGTACCTCTGACAAGGGATTCAAGGAATGGGTGATGTTTAACCCCAATAGAATAACGCAGCACAGGGAGGTGGCAGTGTGTCACGGTAGGTTTGTAAAGAGACGGGGAGGACACAGCTGTGGATAATCAGAGAGGGAGAGAGACAGAGACAGTCTGCTCCGGATCTGGGTCCAGTGAAAGGAAGACTGTGGTCTGGGGCGGGCGGTGGAGAGCAGATGGGGAATGGAGGGCAGGGAAGCTTCCAGCCCCGGGGAGGAGCCCACGGCTCAGGGAAGAGACTAAGATGCCTGTGACCCCAGGAGGACCTGCAGAGCCCACTGAGGCAGGACCTGCGAGAGGTTGTGGGGTGGGGGACTGCCTGGCCCCCTCACTCACCCGTCACGGCTACCACAGAGAGGGGGCCCACGCGCCGCCCGCCATGGAGCCCGTAGACGTTCATCTTGTATTTGCGTGCAGGCTCCAGACCGGGTATGGTGGCCTCACGCTGGTCTGCGGCCACAGGCACCACCTGGGGCTGCCCATTCCTGTCCTTGTACTGGACCACGAAAGAGTCAAACTGGCCCTCGAGGACTGTCCACGCAAGGCCCACAGAGCTGGGGGTCACATCTGTCACTGTCAGCTCCCCCAGGCGTGGCTCCATAGGGGGCTCCGTGGCTGGAGGAGTCTCTTCTGATTGTGGAGCTGAGACAGAGATGGTGGGAGCTGTTAGGAAAAGCCCTTCTTTCTCTTGGTGGCAATTATGTCCGTTGTTTTTGTGGTGCCTGCGAGGCCAGTCTGATGCAAACCTACACTGCCTGGCAACATCTGTCTGGCCAACAGCCCTTCCCTAAGTCCCTGCCAGGATCTGGGGCTTAGGGGGAGCTGTCAGCTGGCACGGAAACCTGGGAAAGTGGCTCAACTTCCATCTGTGCCTCAGTGGCTCCGAGTACCCCCCCCAGACCGCCCTGCTGACTCCCAGACTGTTTGCTCAGCGTCTTCCTTGGGTGCCTAATTGGTGTTTCAAAATCAACAGTCCAAACCCGAGCTCAGGGGCTCCCCCCACATCTGCTCTCTCCTTGGCCCCCTCACCTCCGCAAAACCAAAGCTGCCTTCCAGTGTCTCTTGAGCCCCCTGCTACACCCCAGCCAAGCCGAGTAAGTCCTGTTGGCACTACCTTCAGAAGCTGATCCTCTCCTCACCAACACCACCGCCGCCATCGCCAGGCACCAGCAGCTCTGGCTGGAGGACAGGACAGTCTCCTGAATCACCTCCCTCGCCCACCCTCACCGCTCTTCTGTTCTCCACTGTTAACACATCAGTCCAAGCTTGTTCCTGCCATGGCTCCCATCTCACTCGGAGCCGAAGCCAAGTCCTCACAATGGCGTCTGAGGCCCCACACAATCATCTCTCCCATCACCCCCGCCCCGCCCCCCACCCGACTAAAACATTCCTCATTGTCCACAGATGTTCAGGCACCTTCCTTCTGCCCCGAGTCCCCGCCCCCAGAGGCTGAGGTGTCCCCTCCCTCCTTCAGTCTTTTGCTCCCGGGCCCTTTCCAGCCACGTTCCCACCCACTCACCTATTGGGCTTTGCTATCCCCCCAGCTCCCGTCACTGTCACCTACGGTACCCCTGACATATTTGTGCAACGTAGTGCCTGTCTCCCTCTGCTAGAATGAGCTCCACAGGCAGGAGCTCGGCCTTGGTCATTGCTGTTTCCCCAGCACCCGGCACTCAGGAGTGCTCCACAATGTTTGTTAAATTAACGAGTGCTCTGTATGTCTGTGCTGGGAAAAGCCGAGCTCAGGACCCGCTAGTCCCCACCGCCCCAGAATGAGCTGAGTCGGGGAGACTTCTCATGAGTGATTGGATCTGGAAGGTGGTCCCAAGAGGCAACGGGGGCGGAGTGATGGGGGGTTTCCAAGAGCTTGTTTGTCTGGCTCCTGCGGAGAAGACTCGGTTCCAGACAGAGAAAACCTGCTTTAAAAGTGGGCTGGCTGCTGCCCAGGCCTCAGGAAGACAGGAATGAGCCTGAGAGGGGAGGGCGGGGAGAGGCAGCTGAGTGGCATCACCTCCACGTGTCTAGCAGGTGCTGGATGTAGGTGCTGGGATACGTACTGTATTTCATTGTCGGCCAAACCCAGTTTTCCTCTCCTGGGTCTGACACAGCCCGTCCTTACCCAGGGACCAGAGACAGGGCCTCCATGTCTAGTGTGATGGCCAAGGACAGACCGAGGTCATCCTAGGAGAAACTGAGGCCGCAGGTTCTGGACCTGGCAGGAGCCTCCACCCTGCTACTCCAGGCCCACAGAACAGTAGCTCAGGGTGGCTTTCCCCTCTCCCTACTCTCAGCACTGACTGAAGAAAGAAAAGGATTCAGGAGTTGAAGGTTCTGGAAACTACGCCAACCACGTCCCTGTGAGGTCGGGCTTCGTGGAAGGACAGAAACGTTGCTCTGGAAATCTATCTGTTCTTCAGCTTTTAAATCTGTAATCTTTCCCCTTATAGTAAAAATTGTTTTTCAAAAATGTGTCTTTGTTCCAGTGAACAAAGGGGAAGACGCCCGTTGGAGTGGCCAAGGTGGGCAGGTCAGCCGGGGGTCCCAGAGGCCACCTGGGAGGCAGGTCCTTGTGCTCAGGCTCCGGGCAGGAGGTACCTGGGCTGGGTCCTTTACTGTGGGTGGCCAAGGTGGCCCTGCACTTGGTCCTGGGAGCGAGGTGGGAGGGACATCCTTCCCTGCTGTGAAGTCGTTCACTATATGAGTGGTAAAGACAGCATCCAGCTGCACGGATGAGGAGGCCAGGGTCTCATGCACGCTCTGACCATCAAAGTCGCTGAACCAGCCACAGGGGACAGAGCAGACCCGAGTAAGGAGGGTCATGACAATGACAGTGGCAAACACTGACAGCACGTTCACTCTGTGCCAGGCGCTTTCCGAGAGCTATGTCATTAACTCATTGAATCCCCATCACAGTTCTGAGGTGGGTGGTACAAACCTAAGTTTTCAGATGAGAAAAGAGAGGCACAGAAAATTTAAAACTTGTTCACGGCTGTGGAGCTGAGTGGAGCCCAGTCCCTGTGAACTGCTCTTTCTAGGTCTTCCCCAAGCAGGTGGGGCCACAGGGTTCCACTGAAGCAAGAGAGTAGAGGGCACAGGGAGGCTGGGGCCATCTGTGGGAGGGGAACAAACCAGATCCCACCCTCACTCACCGGTCACGCCCACGGTGGACACGGGCCCCTCGCGCCGCCCCCCGTGCAGGCCGTACAGGTGCATCTTGTACTTGCGCCCCGGCTCCAGGCCCCACACGGTGACCTCGCTCTCCTCACCCCCGACGCGTACCACCTGGGGCCGCCCAGCCCTGTCCTTGTACTGGACGGTGAAGGACTCGAAGTGGCCCTGGGGGACAGTCCAGGAGAGGCTCAGCGAGTCCGGGGAGGATCCTGTCACCGTCAGCTCCCCCAGGACGGGCTCCTCGGGGGGCTCTGGGGCCTCCGTGGGCAAGGGGGTCTCTTCCTCTGCAGCTGAGAAGACAGACAGACACAGAGAGGGTGAGGCAGGGTCCAGGGACACGTCCTTGGTGTCGGGGACAAGGATGGAGAAGCCATGGCCATAACTGGGGGCCTGGAGTCGGTTCCGAGAAGTCCCTGCTTGGGGCTGGGTGTTCCTGCTCAACTGTCATCTCACAGACATGCCAGAGCCTCAGGGTCAGCTGTGGGGACCCAGGGCAGCACCAGCACGACTCACGGAGGCCCCGCTCTGCCCAGGGGACCCGCTGGTCCTCGGGGATCACAGGGCGGAGGCACAACGGGCTGCATGGCTCAGCCTCGAGCAGAGGGGCCCCTGCACCCCTCCCCCACCACAGACAGTGCGGTCCTCCTTAGGCTCCCACCCTGGGCTTCCGCCGTCCACTCACTTGTCACCCCGATGACAGACACGGGGCCCTGGCGCTGGTCGCCACGGAAGCCGTACAGTTTCAGTTTGTACTTGTGGTCTGGCTCCAGGCCCGAGATGGTGACCTCGTCCTTGTGTCCCGACACCCGCACCGCCTTGGGCTGCCCGTCCCCGTTCTTGTACTGGACAAGGAAGTGGTCAAACCGTCCCTCGGGGACGGTCCAAGAGAGATGCAGGGAGTTCGGGGAGGATCCTGTCACCATTAGCTCCCCCAGGACGGGCTCGTTGAGGGGCTCTGGGGTCTCTGTGCTGGGTTCTGTGGGGAAGGTCTCCTCCACAACCTCCTGGCGGGCTGAAAAAAGAGATCAGGGGATACAGGTTAAAGGGCGACTTGCTTTGCCGGTGACATTAATCGTGACAGTCAGGTACATCCAACAAATGTGGCCCTTAGGCTGTAGGCCTAGTGGTTTCTGTGACCGTTGTGTTAGCCATTCAGTGGCTCACCGATGGAGACAGGGCTGAGATGGGCCCCGATCCCCCTCATGTACCGCTGGCAGGACTGCGCTGGTGGCTGCTGTCGGGGAGGGTCTCCCCACATGTCTGAGAAGGGAGCTGAGAAGAGAGGAACCTCTGAGGAGTTCTCTACTGTGTTCACTGACAGTGCTGACCTCAGGCAAGTGAGGGGCACTCCTCCCTTCAGCTTCCGACCCTCCCCAGGGCTTCCCAGCAGCCCTAGCAAGACAGGAGGTGGAATGTGCTCTGGCTAAGGCCTCCCCGGCAGCCCTGCCCCTCCCTCCACTTTATCTAAGGAATAAATTGCTAAGGCAGGGCTTCAGACCAAAGTGGGAGAAAGATTTGGGGGTGGGGTGGGATGGCGTGCGTGGGGGAGAGCCCTGCTCTTCCCTGCTTGGGTCTGGAATGGTAGCCCTAGGCACCTACCCACCCTTTGCTGCAGGTACGTCTTTGGTGAGGTTCCACGGACCGGGGACACTGGTGCAAGGGCAGCCAGCCCTTCTGTGACCCGCTCCCAGGTCCATGGGGTACCACTTAGGGGACAGGAGATTGAGGAGGGAGCAGGCAAGAATGATAACCCAGGCGAGGATGGCCACCACGCAGGCCCCACGCGCTGCCTGCCACAGAGGCCACACAGGTTCATTTTATACTTCCGGTCAGATTCCAGGCCAGGGACAGTGACCTCATTCTCATCCCTCGCGACGGGCACTGCTTGGGGCTGCCCCTGCGCATCCTTGCACTGGACCAGGAAGGAGGGAAAAAGGCCCCTAGGAAGCAGGAGAGTCAGGGAGCAACAGCAGCTCACTCTTAAAGCAGCAGTTTCAATGTGCCAGGCACTGTTCTGAGGGCTATATGTGTTCTAACAACTCTGTGAAGTAGTTACCATTCTTATCCCCATTTGACAGATGAGAAAGCTGAGGCACACAGAGGTTCAGTAACTCGCACATGGTCCCTTAGATAGTAAATGGCAGAGCTGGGATTAAAATCCAGGCTCCAGAGCCAGGCACCCAACCATGATGCCACACAATCATGGAAATGGTGCTGGGTGGGGAGACTGGACACGTGGAGGAACATGGGAGGGGTGCTGAAAGCAAGCCCTTTGCCCTGCTCCAAGCTGGCTGCAGTCAGGGAGTCGGGAGGCTGGGAGGAGTCCCCTTCCTGCTGGACAGAGGCTGGGGAAACGTGGTGTTCTTATCCCTTGGACCTGTCAGCTCTGAATAGAGTGGCAATGGCATTAGGGTGTGGGCAGCAGGTGCCAGAACCTTAGACGTGACCATGGCCTGAGCCAGGTCACGGTAGGGGGAGAGGCCCATTGAAAACCAGAGGGAAAGAACAGTGGCTGAGGACACCTGTGGGGAGGACAGCAGGGTGGAGGGACGATTCCAGGGGCTCGGAAAGGGGAGATGGGCCTGTTCTTGGAGATGGAGAAGCAAGGCGGTGCAAGTTTCCGCCTTGGGGGAGAATTAAAGCTGAGAAAGAAGGTGCAGGGAGATGTGTAGAAGCCCTGGGCCAGGTCCCCAGGTCCTGTTCAGAGAACTTGGGCTGGCAGGGGAGGGACTCACCGGTGGTGGCCACCACAGACATGGGCCCCACGCGCTGCCTGCCATGGAGGCCGTAGAGGTTCATTTTATACTTCCGGTCAGATTCCAGGCCAGGGACGGTGACCTCACTCTCATCCCCTGCAACGGGCACCACCTGGGGCTGCCCCTGTGCATCCTTGTACTGGACCAGGAAGGAGTCGAAGGTGCCCTGGGCCACCGTCCAGGACAGGCGCAGGGAATCTGGAGTCGCGCCAACCACAGTCACTTCCCCCAGCAGCGGCTGCACGGGGGGCTCTGGGTGGCGGGGATCCTCTCTCTTCTCTGGGGCTGTAAATAAGAGGATCCAGCCAGGGATAAACTGGCAGCCTGAGATTCGGGTTTGGGGTTTGGACGGGTTGTCACACCTGGAGGGTCATATTCAATTAGTGTGAGTGCTGAGCTCCTGGGAAGTCTGGCATCGCCGGGTATGACACATCTACTGGGCCTTGGGGACTAGCTGGATGGGATGGACGGGGCCCAGCAGAGCAGGGGAGGCTGGCCGCCCCTCGGCCTGGGAGCGGGGCCAGCCGTCATGCTGGGAGGCCCAGCTGGTTCCTGGCTGAGGGCAAGTGTGTGGACGGCTGGGAGGGGTCACATGGGGCTTAGGTGGCTTCCACTCACCAGTGGTGCCGTCAGCCGTGAGGGGGCCATGCCGCTTCTTCTTGGCAATCCCAAACAGAGTGAACCTGTACTTGTGGTCAGGGTCCAGAGGGGAGATAACGACTGAGCGCTCTGATCCTTCCACGGGTACCACCTGGGGCCGTCCATCCCTGTCCCTGTACTGGACCATAAAGGAGTCGAACTGGCCCTCAGGGACAGTCCAGGAGAGGCGCAGCGAGTCTGGGCTGGGATCTGTCACCCACAGCATTCCCAGGCGGGGTGAAGCTGCTGGGCTGGGATCCCTCTGAGGCACTAGGGAGAAGGAATAGAAAGAAGGGAGGGACACAGGTCAAAGAGGGGACATCCATCTCCCACGTAGAAATGCTGTATGAGGTTGTACAGGTTGTTCACTGCACAAAAGTGTGTGGCTGAGGGAGCACCGAGGGACTGTATCCAGCCAGCACTCTGCTTGCCATGCTGTGTACAATGGCGACAGGCTATGCCCACCTAGAAGAAGGGTGCGTTCTTCTAAATGTATGGATTAGTGTGGCCCTGACTCTATCCCCAGCCTGGAGAGGGGCTTGGGAGAGAAGGGAGTCCAGCCAACTCTTTCCACATCTCCATGGCCAGGGAAGTGTTCCAGAGCAAGCTCTACTGCTTCCAGCCTAACTACTAGCTGGTTTCTCCTCCAAGAGATGGGAGCATGATACTTGGAGCGAATTAATGTGGGAGAGCCTCCCACACCTGTGCCCGGGCCCCCCCCACCCTCCGCCTCTGCTCCCACCCTGCACCACCAGCCCTACTCCCTACCCTGTGCCATCAGCAGCAACACAAGCTCCTCCACCCTCCCTCTTTGCTCTCCGTTCCAGAAAGAGATGTCTACACTGGTTGTAGTCATATCCTCACCTCCATCACCCTCCCAACCCACGTCCACCCTCCACAGCAACTCTCAGCAGGGTCAGTGGTGAGGTCACCCTTGCTGAGTCCTGCGGACACTCTAGCCCTGAATCACTCCTATGGAATCTGACACGCCTAACTGCACCCTTCATTTTGGCGTCCAGGACACCACTCTCTGAGGCTCTGCCCCTCTTCACAAGTGACCCCTCAGGTTACTTGGAGCTCCTCTTCCTCTGCTCATACCCTGAGTGTTGGCCATCCCAGGGTTCCAGCAGCCCTGACTCTTCGTACATGCTCAACCTGGCTCCTGTCCCCTGGCACACGACACCCACATCCCCTCTTCAGGCCTCCCCTCTGCTCTCCAGACCCTTGGGGGCAGTAGTATATCACTTTCTGCTCGCATGATTTCTCCCTCTTTGTGCCTCAATTCCCCACCTATAACGTAGGCACGCTGCCCAGGGCTACTGTCAGGGTTAGGTGTGATGATGCACCTAGAACATCTGGAACCCGTGTGCCCTTAACAAATGCTCAAAGATGCTTATCTAAGTGTCCCGCTGCATTGTTCCTCATCTCTGCTGTTCCTAGCCTCCGGAAATGGGACTGAGCCAGACGTGGGGGTACCTGGAGGCCCTCACTCTCCTTCTCTTCCACATCCAGCCTCACTGCCACCATCCCAACCCAGACATTACCATTTCTCTTCACTCACTTCTCAGCTATCCTCTGCAGCAGCCTCAGTGTTATTTGGAAGATAAAGATTGAATTATGTCTCTCCCCCACTTACAACCTTTCAGAGGTCCCCCAGGACCCTCAAATGAGGTCCAAGCTCCTGCCAGATACACGAGACCAGTCTCTTCAGCTTCCCAGGTGCCCTGCTGTCCAGCCAGAGGAAACAGACATTGATGCACCTACAGGGACACACTCACTCCTGCCTTGCTCACCATGGCTCCCTCTGTCTGCACGGCCCTCCTCAACCTCTCTAACCTGACCCTCCACTATTTTCCCTTTGATCTCAGGCACCCCTGCCTCTAGGAAGCCTTCCTGGAGTTTCCAAAGCAGTTTCCCACAGCACTGGGAAGACCCCTCCAGGACCACGCAGAGGGCAGAGGCGGGGGTGTGCATGCCTGCTCTCACTTACCAATCTTGGCTTCAGCCACGCGGGGGCCGTGCCTCTTCTTGCCCGCAAGCCCATACAGGACGAATTTGTACTTGCGGCCCATATCCAGGTTGGTGATGGAGGCAGAGCGCTGGGGCCCCTCCACTGGTACCACCTGGGGCCCATCCCTGTCCTTGTATTGGATCACAAAGGAGTCGAACGTGCCTTCGGGGACTGTCCAGTGCAGGAGCAGGGAGTTGGAAGTCACATTTGTCACTGTCAGCTCGCCCAGGCGTGGCGGGACCAAGGGCTTCCCAGGCTTTTCCTCATCCCTGTCTGGGGGTGGTGGGGGCAAAGCAAAGCAGGAAAACTCAACTATTGCCTTGCCCTTGCCTCCAATCCCTCCTCTCTACCCCCTGGCTCACTCCAGCCTGGACAGCTCCCTCCCTACCTCGAAGGTTCCATTTCCTCAGTCCTCAGGCCTCTGTGACCAGCCTTCTTGGGAAGGGGGCATTTCCCCCCTCAACCTCCGTTCTGGAGTGCGAGCTTTGGCCCTTCCCTTGTGACAGCTTCCCCACCCCTCACACAGGCCCCACTCCTCCCACCAGGGTTTATGGGGAAGTTTCAGGCCCCCATGGTTCTTCCTGAAAGTATCGAAACTCCCCATTACTGCTCTAGAATAGTCTGAAGACTCCAGTCCACCTGAACTTCTCTCTCTCCCTTGTCAGCCTCTCTGTCCTGGAGTTGCAGGGACAATCAGCTGCCCTGGTCCCATAGAGGGACCGAGAGGGAAATGTGAGAGCCGGGCACTCAGGCCCTGGCCTTCACTGGTTCTGCAGACCTCCCCCGTCTATGAAGGACGGCTGTGGTGCTTCCTACGCCAAGATACCTCCACCCCCAGCAGAAACACTGGCTGAGAGGACCGTGGGGCACTGTCCATGGCAGGCCAGGCTTTCCGGGTGGGGGGCAGCACCCTCGTGCCAGCCTGCCCAGTGACACGGTGGTGGGGGCTGAAGGGAAGGGGAGGGGTGGAGGGTCAGCATCCTCAGGGCCAGAGGCCTTCCCACACCCACCCTGAGATCTATGGGGCAGAGGGATGAGCAGGATGTGGGGGCAGGAAACAGGGCAAAGAAAGCCACAGGGACAGAGCCAGGGGCCTACAGCCTCTCTTCCTGAATCCCTGTCCCAACCTCGGCCTTTTCTCCTCCATCTTTTCCTGGAGCAGTCCCCTCCCCCAGCCAGCCTATCATTGTTCTCAGACCCCCTCCATCCCTCTTGCCTCTGAACCCCCCAACTCCTTTTCTCTCGTTTTCTCCCACCACTTCCACCCAAACACCAGCCCTGCATTTCAATCCTCATCCACCCCTGAAGTCCTGATGGCCCAGCCCCTCCCCCAACTTCAGGACCCTGGCTTGAGCAGAATCCAGGATGTACCCATAACGCCTTGGTAGATGAGAGGGGCAGAAGGCTCGCCCTCAGGGGGCACCCCACGAAGTGACAGCTCATAGGGCATTCCGGGAGGAGGTGAGGGCACCAGAGCCTGGCGGACGTCCCCTGGCAGTAATTCCTCGTGTGTCCCTGACCCATCAGGCACCCGTAGGTGCAGCTGGAAGTGGGCAAAGGTGTCAGGCTGGGCTGTCCAGACCACGTGCAGGTGCCCTGTCTTGTCTCTGCCCAGCACCCTCAATTCTCCCAGCTCCTGGGGGCGCTGCTGCAGGCCAGGGGCCTGAGCCCCTTGAGTCGTTGAAGGGCCCGAGGGAGGAGGCTCATCAGTGGCCCCCAAGAGGCCCAAGGGGGAGGACCCTAGGAAGAGCAGGGCGAGAAAAACAGGAGAGTAGAATATGAGAGCCAGAAAGGGACCCCAGCCCCCAGGTTCTGTTCGAGCCTCTAAAAGCCTACAGACCCTCCCTTTTCTGTTCCTGGTCCACCCGGGACCACCTCACCCTCCCAAAGGTCTGCCCGGTCCTCCAAACACTCTTGTCCATCACACCTGAACGTACAGGCCTGCAGGTAATAAATGAAATAAATAAAGCCTGCCATCCCACCCCCACAGGACTCCTCTGACCTCCAGCCCTCAGACTTCCCTGTCCCTCCCCACACCTATCTCCCACCCCACTGGGTGGTGGTCGTGGTTTCCATTAGTGCTGCAGTGAGAAGCCTGGAAGAAAGGAGGGTAAGGTGGTGTTAGGGAAGGAGGATGCAAGAGAATGGGTAGTGAGAGGAGAGGGAAAGAGGGGGACGTCCAGCTCAGGTGGCATCTGGGCCCTATGGAGGAAGAAGAGGTCCACAATCCCCCAGCCATGGCAGCCACAAAGCACCCCTTCCTGAGCCCGGACATCTTCCTGTGGGAGAGACCAGCATGAAGTGAGGCAGGAGATCTGGAAAGGCAGCTCAAGAAGCAGTGGTTCCCCCTCACATACACATGCTGCCTGTTGGCTTCAAGGCCACCCCCATGCAGTTTCAATGTATCCCTTTGAGGTCAAGGCCAAATTGTGGAATAGTAACCACTGACCACAGTCTCCAGCAGCCCTCACCACAGTGAGTCAGAGCGGGGAACCTCTGGTTTCACTCCTGCCCTATCCCACCCAAAGTGTTCTAGTGAGTGTGCAGTCACTCCCCCGCCCACCAAATGCCCCTTCTGTCGCCTAGAACAACAATCCTGGCAGAAGTGCTTTGGGAACCTGAGTGAAAACTAGGGAACCTCAAGACCAGGTCTGGTTGGCCTTGGGTATCTATCTGCCAGGATCCTGGCGGTGAGGTGGTTCTAGAAACACAGGAGAGTGTGCTTTGCTGTGGGGTCCCTGGAGCCGTCCAGACCCCACAGCAAAAGGACAGGGTAGGGCTTGAAGGCGGAAGGGTGTGGTGGGGGTGACAGTCTGAGCAGTGAGCAGTGGGAGGAAGGGAGGGTCGCAGACTCCCAGTGGCAGGTGAGCCTGGGCAGGGGATGGGTGTTCCTGAGCCCGAGCACACGCTACCTGTGGTGGTGATGAAGGCGTAGGACTTGGAGGTCTGCCCTGCCCGCACCCCGTGGACCTCCACATGGTAGGTAGTGCCAGGCCTGAGGTCGGGTATGCTGACCGTGCGCGCGGTGCCAGGCACGGTCAGCTCCCCGCGGGGGCCCTCTGCGGGCGGCTGGGGCTGCCAGCGCAGCACCACGCGCTCGAAGTGGCCGCGGAGCCCATCGAGGGACACGAGTAGTGCGCCATCAGCGGAACTGCCGAGCACCTCGGGCTTGGGGTGGCGGGGTGCAGCCACCCCACCGACGCCTTCGGGCGAAAGGCCGTAGATGCCCTGGTTGGAGTCGCGCTTCCAGGTGCCCGAGTCGGGGCTGGAGGTGGGGTGGGGGCGACCCGGCGGGGGTGAGGGGGAGCCGGCAGGGGCTGCCGCCAGACGCCGCTGTAAGTATTCGTGGATGCGGCGCGCCACCGACGTGTAGGTCTGGTTGGCCCGCAGTGGGTAGCGGTGAGCCCGCAGGTGGCGCTCCAGGTCCTGCACCGTGCCGCGGAAGCGGCCCAGCTCGGCTGTCAGGTTGCCCCACGGCCGCCGAGAGGGCTGGGGCAGGCTAGGCCCAGGCCGAGACTCCTCTTGGCCCTCCTCCGCAGGCCGAGGGGGCCGAGCAGGCCGAGCCGGCCGCGGGGGCCGAGGGGCCGGGGTCGGCCGAGGACGGGGTCTGGGGGGCAGGGCTGGGAGGTGCACCTCCGGGTAACTGTAGTGGCCTGGTGCTGCCGGGGGCAAAAGAGGGGGAGGAGGAGGGCAGGTCAGTGGCAGCACCCCCATCCCCACACTCCTCCCACAGCAGTCTCTTTCTCCATCCCTCCCACTGGAGCCAGAGGCCTCGTCCATGTGCTCCAGCCCCACCTGGAAAGAGAACCGAGAAAAAAGAGTCAATGTCCCAGGAGCCCCTCACCCCCCTGGCCCTCCAAACCCGCCACTGTTGGCGCCCTAGAAAGAAGAGAGAAGCCAGCGGGTGGGGCCCTGCATCTGAAGGAGAGAAAGGGAAGTGGGAGGACAGGATGTGAGTTACAGCGAGGTGGGTGTCCCTCTGTCACAGGCAAAGAAAAGAAAGATCCAGGCATCTGTTAAGAGACCTTGAGGTTAGTGGAAAACTGCTGCCATGAGACCTAACTCCCCAAACCCCAAATCCTAAAGTCAACAGAAGAGCTGATCGGCCTAATTCCAGTCCCTATAAGATCTGACCACTGATTGTGAGTGAGCAGGAGGGCTGTCCCCCACCTGCGTGGGTTGGACAGCATCTCCTATTCACTGCTTCCTCCATGGGCAGCTCTCCCCATACTCCATCCAGCCGGCAGCCTTCCTATAGGAAGTGCCTGAGGCTCTGCCTCCCCAGTGCCCTTGGTACAAAACGAGGCCCCCAGCAGGTGCTGTGGGACTGCCACACACCCTGCCAAGTGTATTCAGAAGCGCCTGTGATCCCTGCGTGGGTTCCTGAGGCAGGAGCTCCTACATCAGGAAGCAGGCCTGTCCCCGAGCCCTGGGCGGCCATACCTGTGCTGGCCCTGACGGAAGCCGGGTAGCTCACTGCCCGGCCACGCTCCGCAGTGACAGTCACCACATACTCCACGCCTGGCATCAGGTCAGTCAGCACCGTCCCATCTGCCTCAGAGGGCACTACCAGCCGCACCCTCTGGTTGCCAGCACTGACGTAGGACACCACAAATTGGTCCACCTCGGCCTGGGGGCGCAGCCAGCTGAGCTCCAGTGTGGTTGGAGTCACAGCCACGACCCGGAGGTCCTGGGGGCCATCGATCACTAGTTGGAATAGAGAAAGGAAGGATCAGTTGGGAGGCTGACTCTTTAGTCACCAACTTTGCCTCTAAGATCCTCACCCCACCCCACCCCTCCCCTCTGCCTTCCTGGAAGGCAGATTCCTCCCTCCTCCTCACGTCCAGATCTCCACTCAGGCCCCGGCCCCACAGCCCCAGCTCTCACTGGTGGTGATGGTCTTGGAGGCAGGAGGGCCCCAGTTAGTCCCTCGAAGGGCGCGGACGGTGACCTGGTACTCCTGACCAGGGGCCAGTCCTCTCTGGTCATAGGCTGAGGCAGAGCTGGGCACCCGCGCCGTGAATGGGGGGCTCGCCCCATGCGTCTGCAAGAGAGAGAGCACCAGGTGGATCAAGGCTGGCACTCCTGCCCTGCTGCTCAGTCCCCCTTGTACTCCTTTTGCCAATTCCAGGCACTGTCAACCCGGGACTGTGTAGAACGTGGCCCTGTACAGCTGGGGAGCATGGGTGGTGACAGCAAACGTGCTAGAACACTTACTCCATGCCAGCTACTGTTTAAGGCAATTTATGTAATAAACTCACTTAATCCTCATACAAACCTTATCAGGCAGGTTGTATTCCCACTGAACAGATGAGAAAACTGAGGTACAAAAGGATGAAAAGTATCTTGCCCAAGATACCAACATCGAACGTGGCAGGGATTTAAACCCAGGTAGTGTGACCTCAGAGTCCCCTCGCATGGGCACTATCTTTTAGCCCATTCATCAGCTCTGTGCCAGAACTGTCCCGAACACAGCCGGTCTCTCCCTCTGGCTGCACCCCCCACCCCGACTTCCTTAGCAGGACCAAGCTTCCCCTAAGCTCACTCCTGGCAGAACAGACGAAGTAGACGAGGGCTGTCCCTCCAAGCCTCACTTCCTCCTTAACCCATCCGCCCAGGCCTGAGCCTCCCCACGGACAGCTGCCCCTGGCTGTGCAATCTGGGTGTCACCTATGGCATGACATTTCCCTTCAGGCATTTTTCTTGTCTCCTCAGCAGGGTTGTGGGCCCCTCAAAAAAGGCCCGTCTGCTCAGAGTTTCACAAATTTGTTTCCCGATTTCATACCTGGCACCATGCTGGGCACTGGAGGCACAAAAATAAAACACACGGCACCTGTTCTCAGATAGCTCGTGCTCTGGTGGCTAAAGGTATGGCCACGTCTTAAGTCTTATTAGATCCCTACCCAAACCTCTATGTGTAGTACATGCCTGTGAGAAAACAACCCTCCTCCAAGTGTGCAAGTAAGGGACTATGATTATTTGTGGTGACCCCAGGAAATCTGCTAGCCCCTGCTAACGCCGGGTTCTCCTAGAGGGCCAGCTGCTGCGGGGACAGGAGGAACTAGACATCCATCCAACAGCACATTTCACTGGGCTGTCTGTCCAGCTAGGACAGCTTCTAAGGACGCTCTGTTCTGCTTAGCTATGTTGGCGGTGAGGGGGATACCTGCATTCAGCCAAGGAGGACTGGAAATTTCAAAAGGTACTCTCCTAAACCAAGGGAATGGGTGGGGAAATCAACCCAGCAAACACCAAAGTATAAAAACAGATGAGAGGCCACGTAGAGATTTCTGGGTTGAGGATGACTAAAGCTTTGTCCGAGTTTTCTTGGCTGAAAAGGTACCCTGGGCACACATGACCCCTGTCCTTCGCACCTCCTACTCTCCCTACCCGAGGGTACCCCAGCCCGGGAGGCTTCGGGTTAACCTCAGCTCAAGGCCTCCCAAGTCCTCCCCCTCCCCACTTACTCTTTCTGTTCCCCCAACCCACCACACACACACACACACACACACACACACACACACACACACCTTGGGTGCGCCCTGATCATGTCTGGTCCTTTCAGGAAGACAAACCCAGCCCAAGGTCTCCTTCTCCCTTCAGACCACCTACATGGACCTTTTACACACCTCTTTGTCCCTCCTGTGATCCATTTGGGAACAGTCCCCTGAAAGTCCCACCGTCAGCACCATCTGGCTGGTCTGAGGCAGGCTCCCTAGCCAAATGCTGGCAGCTGGCTCTGCACCTTGGTGAAAGCTTGGCTGCTTCACTGACTGTACCTGGCGAGTTTCTAATCCCATTCTCAGTATCAACCTTGTGGCCCCAGGTGGGGGACTCCACCTTGGCTGGTCCCTGGAGCTTACTGCACCCCTCAGCCCCCTTTTCAGATCAGACCCAAACACAAACTTTTCTGAGACTGCAAGGTCTTGTGTCCCAATGAACACTTGGTGTAGCCCCGGTTTGCAGGCTGCACAATGCATCCAGACAAGGAATACCTGAACCTCTTTCTGTTCAGGGGCTCACCTCCCTCAGTTTCCTCACGCTTTTTCTCACATTCATAGAGGAGTCAGCATTTTGCAAAATAGCAACATTACTTAATTAAGTTAGTGGTCCTCAGTCTTGGGGTGTGTCAGAATCACCTGGAGGGCAGTTATTGGGCTTCACCCCCAGAGGTTCGGATTCATTCGATCTGGGGGCAGAGTCCAAAATTTGCATGTCTAACAAGCTCCCAGGTGGCACTAATGCAGCAGACCCAGGGCACACACGTTGAGAACCCTGGGACAGAGTAACATGCCACGCATGCAGGGAGAAGGAGAATTGTTCCTCTCTGGTGTTCCGAAAATCATTCCAATAATTAAGTGTGTCCCTTGGCCGGGAAAAGCAGAGTCTGGGCTTCGACAGAGAAGTGTTTCCGGATAAGGTAGAGACAGGCTTCTAGGAAGATGGCAGTGGCCAAAGGACAGCCAGCTACTGAATATATTTTGTGCCAACAGAAGTGGACAGAGAGCACTGGCCAGGGCAAGAGGCACAATTCCAGGGGCAGCCAGAGAAAGTGTAGAAAGCATAGTCTGAAGGCCAGTAGCACAGGCTGATGTGGAATCTAACTGGGGTGTCTACAGACCAATCTTACAGGAGCATTTTTCACAGCTGGGCTCAGAGAGAACCCAGAATGTGACAGAGGCCCATACCCCGACCAGAGCAGATGAGCTGACAACATAGCCAAGCTGGGCACAGGCCAGCTCGACGCCATCAGCCCCATGGTGAGGGAGGAAGCCTAAGGCTTCGGCTGGGAAGCTGCACCTCTTGAGAACCCAAGGCTGGACTCATACTTAAGAGCAGGAGACAGTGCTGCCCTTCAAGCTCCTTCCATCCATCTCAAGTGTTTATTTTAATTCCACTTTCCCTGAAGTTTCTTTGGAAAGTTCCTTTTAAAAGTCCCTCCCTCTCAAGATTAGAACTATGTAAATAATATACACAGAGAAGAAGAGAGTGGGAGAAACACTTTAAAATGTTCACAGTGTTTGTTTTAATGTGAAGCAGCCAAGAATTATTTGTTTTTTTCTAGTTGCCAAATTCTTGTCTTGTGATTAAACTATTTTTATAACAACAAAAAAAAATTTTTTTTTAAACAGAAGAAAAAAATCCAAGCTGTCTCTGTTGTACAGCAAAGTGGGGATTTCTGCTTCTGCTTCTTGCAGGGAGTGAGGAGAAACAACATGGCGGGGGTCTGACTTTGGGGGAATAATTAGAAGACTTAGAATAACGAGGCCAGTTGAGTGGCGATGGCAGCCAGTACCTCTGAGCTGCCCCTTCTGTCCTACAGCCTTCCTAGGGTTTAGGCCTGGGAGTTATTTTTTTTTCCCCAAAGTCCGAGCTGGGCAGAGAGATGAGGGTGACATGGCCAACCCGCTTGGGCCATTTCTGGGATGATGCAGGAAAACATGAGTTAGACAGTAGAAATGTCAGATGATTTGGAGCTGGAAGACTAAACACATCAGAAAAGCCCAATCTGCACAAAGGGAGGTCTCTAATGAGAGACCACAAGGCTTTGTCCTTAGGGTGCCCCCCAAATATTTTAAGAGCGAGTTGGAAGGAGACACAGAAAGGAATGCTTTGCAATGCACTTACGACATAGAGGCGGGAGAACCACTTCACAGACTCAGAATTATTGCCGTAGCCTGGACAGCTTGGCCGAAACCAAAAAAGATAACATTGGACAGAGCCAACTACAAAGCCCTATATTTAGGCTAAAAAAAAGGGTATATAGTTGAATGCTATCTTTTTTCCTTCCTTCTTTTCTTCTCTCTTTTTCCCTTATTTGTCTCTGTTTTCTAGTTTCTACATTAAGCCTATATGATTTTTATAATAAAAAGTTATTTTAAAAAAACAAATATAATCAAAATAGCTGACAGTTTGTGTGACCACAAGTTAATATATGCAAACTCTGGAAAAGTGCCAGTCTTCAGAGTCAGCCAGGTGAATGATGGATTCCTTTCTGTGCCCACGTTCTGGGGTCACATGCAAAAAGCAGAAGGCACTAGAAGAGGGAAATCTGGAAGTGAAGAATTCAAGAACAAAGCCCTAGGGAAGAGGGGTGGAAGAACCAACCGGTGGGTTCTGCCTGTGAGAATGAAGGGTGACGTGACAGCTGATGTCTGCAAATCCCTGAAAGCCTGTGGTATAGGATGCAGGAGAAGCAAAAAAAATACTCTGACTGTTGGTGAAGGCGCAGCGAGGGCTACTTTATGGACATTGGAATGGGGCAGATTTGGACTCAGCAACAACAAAAAGAACTAACGGTGATGACCAAGAAAGGACTGGACAGCCTCAGGAAGTACTGAGCTCACCATCATCAGAGGTGTTCCAGCAGCAATGGGCCGATGCTTGCTGGAGATGTTACAGAGGGCTGCTACGCCCCATGTGGGGCAGGGTGACAAGGCCTTTACAGCAGCTTCAGGAACCCAGACATGTGGACTCCATCTGGTCACCTGGAACGCCCTACATGTGGTGAGCACCCCCTCCCCCGGTCCTACCCACTCAGCCCCCTCCTGGAACGTAGCTCTCACCGTGGGGATGAACTGAATTTCATAAGCATCCACAGGGCCGGGAGCCCGGGTCCACTCTGTCCGAACTGTGGTCTCCTCCAGTAGGTGCATCCTTATGCCCTCGATGGCTGGCACCTCTGCCCAGGAGAATGGATATGGGAGCTGGTTTAGTCCAAGGCAGCCCCCACCCCCGACCCCCACCATCACAGGCCTCCCTACTCGGGGCCACACTAGGAGATCTATCCCAGTTCCCACTCTTCTCTGAGGGTGGGGCAAAGCTAGCAGAGGTCTGAACAGGCCCTGGGTCTTCTTCACCTTCCCCCAGCTCTAAGAACACAGAATCTCCCTAAAAGAAACCAAAGGGGCATCAGACCTGCTCATGAGAGTATCAGAGATCTGAAAGCAGGCCCTCCGGCTGTCGTGCCCCCAAGGCTCTGCTGCCCCAGGTGGACACTGACTCCCTGGCTGCTCTGACTGCCCACTCCCCGCATACATCACCTTCCTCCACTCTTCCTCCAGGTCCCTGGGGTCCTAGGCCTCCAACGGGGGCCTTCCCACTGGCTCAGATGCCCAGTCCCTGACAGAGCATACTGGGAAAGACTGCCCGCTCACCTTCTCCACAATCCTCCCCTGCATAGCCGGTTTGGCAGACGCAGCGGCCCTCAAGACACTCTCCTCGGCCGAGGCAGTCCCCAGGGCACGTCTGAATGGCGCAGTCTGGGCCTCTGAAGCCCTCGACGCATACACACCGGCCGGCTCGGCACAGTTCCCGGGGCCCGCAGCCTCCTGGGCAGGCACTGGCGGGGGGCTCTTCCTGCCCACAGTCCTCGCCGCTGTAGCCCGCGTGGCACACGCACGCTCCCTGCACGCACCGCCCACGGCCCCTGCAGTCGGCGGGGCAGGTGCGGGTGGCGCAGGAGGGTCCGGTGTAGCCTGAGTCGCACACACAGCGTCCATCCTCACAGCGGCCGCGCCCGTGGCAGTTGGAGGGGCAGGTACGGAGGGCACAGTCCTCTCCCACGTAGCCCTCCCAACAGGTACACAGACCGTCCTGGCACACGCCGCGCTGGCTGCAGTCGCGCGGGCATCGCCTCACGCCGCAGTCGTCGCCAGAGTAGCCGTCGTCGCACACGCAGCGCCCGTCCAGGCACTGGCCGCGGCCTCGGCAACTTGCGGGGCAGCTGCGCACGCTGCAGTCTTCTCCCTCGTAGCCTGGGTCGCAGGCACACACGCCGTCCTCGCAGCGGCCGCGCCCGCGGCAGTCCCCGGGACACCGACGGCTCCCGCAGTCCTCTCCCGTGAAGCCCGGGTTGCACACGCAGCGGCCGTCCACGCAGCGCCCGCGCCCACGACAATCGCCAGGGCAGGCCCGCGTGCCGCAGTCCCGGCCAGTATACCCAGGCCAACACACGCAGCGGCCACTCTCGCAACGGCCCCGGCCGCGACAATCTTCAGGACAGCTGCGCACGCCGCAGTCCTCGCCGCTGTAGCCCGCGTTGCACACGCACACGCCGTTCTCGCAGCGCCCGCGGCCCCGACAGTCTCGCGGGCAGGCGCGCGCGCCGCAGTCAGGCCCCGTGTACCCGGGCCAACACACGCAGCGGCCATCCTCGCAGTGGCCCCTTTGGTTGCAGTCGCCGGGGCAGCTGCGCACGCCGCAATCGTCCCCGCTGTAGCCCGCGTCACAGATGCATTCGCCGTCTTCGCAGCGCCCGCGGCCCCGGCAGTCGCGTGGACACGTCCGTGTGCTGCAGTCCTCGCCCGCGTACCCGGGCCAGCACACGCAGCGGCCATCCACGCAGCGCCCACCCTCACCACAGTCCCAAGGACAGCTCCGAGAGCTGCAGTCTTCGCCAGCATAGCCAGGGTCACAGACGCAGCGCCCATCCTCACAGCGCCCCTTCTGGCTGCAGCCCCGGGGGCAGCTCCTCACCCCACAGTCCTCGCCAGTATAGCC
Source organism: Rhinolophus ferrumequinum (assembly GCF_004115265.2). Lineage (NCBI taxonomy): Eukaryota > Metazoa > Chordata > Mammalia > Chiroptera > Rhinolophidae > Rhinolophus > Rhinolophus ferrumequinum. Next base: position 2,493,828 of record NC_046286.1, read on the forward strand.
GGGGTTGCACACGCAGCGCCCATTTACGCAGCGCCCCTTCTGGCTGCAGCCTCGAGGGCAGCTCCTCACCCCACAGTCCTCGCCAGTGTAGCCGGGGTCGCACACGCAGCGCCCGTCCTCGCAGCGTCCCCTCTGGCTGCAGCCTCGAGGGCAGGAGCGCAGGCTACAGTCGGCGCCTGAGAAGCCGGTCCGGCACACGCACACGCCCTGCACGCAGCGCCCCCTGCCGTGGCAGTCCCCGGGGCAGGAGGGCCAGCCACAGCTGGGGCCGGTGTAGCCCGGGAAGCACACGCAGCGACCAAGGACACAGCGCCCCTGATCGTTACAGTCATCTGGGCAGGACCCCAAAACTGAGGGTGGGGAGGAAGAGGGCACCCCAGCGTCTGTGGGGTCCGAGCATGTGGGCCCATCCCAGCCTGGCTCGCAGGAGCAGGCGCAGCGGCTCAGGTCAAACACACCATGGAGACTGCAGAGACTACGAATATCTGTCTGGCCTGGAGAGTGAGAGGAGGGCCTCAGTCTCCCTGGGGGAGAGGGTGAGCCCAAATGTGTTCCCCTGAATCGGCCCTACCGGCTGAGCCAGCCCCATTTCATAAGGCCATCTTAACTTCCAGCTGCTCCTTGTCACCATATGTGGTCTCCCAGAGCCTTGTAGGCGGAGGGCTGGGGGGTGGGGGTGGGGGGACTGAATCTAGCCAGGAGGCTCCCTTCTCCAAGTTGTGACCTGGGCTGCATTCCCCACTCCCAAGGGTGAGGAAGGGGTGCCTTTTCTAATTCATGCCCAAGTCCTGTATAGACTAGCGATGCCCACCCAAGTTCTCCACCTGCCTCTTTTTCTGTGCCTCCTACTGTAGTCACCTCCTTACCTGTGCCAGCCTGGGCAGCAGCAGCAGGACAACATCCCCCAGTGCACTGTTCCTTGAGCCCCTTCACCAGCTCCTCCAGTATCTCTAGTCGAATCCTCAGGGCCTGTACCTCTGAAGCCGGGACGGGGGGCTCAGTGCCCGGGGGACAGCCACAGCCAGCCGAAGGGGGCAGGTTAATGCGGTGGGTGAACACCACCTGCTTTTCCCCTCCTTCTACGGTGTGCTCATAAAGCTGAGAAGAGGGGTTCCCCCTTCTTGATTCCGCTGTGAGGCCCCCTGGCTGAGGAGGGGGCCGTGAAGCTGGGAGTGGCATATCGGAACGTGAAGAGAAAGGGCCAGCTCTGACTGTGCCCAGCAGCACCAGGAGGGCCAGGTTGGAGGTTAGGGAACATTGGTTTGGCATCATTCAGGAGGCTGCAGGGAGAGAGGGCAGGTGTGAGAGCAGTTTCATAGAAAAAGATAAGATGTCCAGCCCCCCTCAACACACACATTCACAGTCCCACCACCCACAACTACCATGCTTCCCCAAAAATAAGACTTAGCTGTACAATCAGCTCTAATGCACCTTTTGGAGCAAAAATTAATGTAAGACCCGGGTTATACTAAAATAAGACTGGGTATTATATTAATTATATTATATTATACTATACTATACTATACTAATATTATATATTATATTATATTATATTATATTATATTATATTATATTATATTATATTATATATTATAGACCCAGACTTATATTATAGTAAAATCAGACCGGGTCTTATTTTCGGGGAAACATGGTAACCCACTCAACTCTCATGAAGGTCCACTGTAGCGTAACTCTAAGGTATACCCTCCGGGGAGAGATTTTTTGTCTGCCTCTCTTTGTGATGTCATTTGGTCACCCTGCTCCCCATCTCTTACTGCTGTCCCACCCACACCAGCCCCTTGTTTGTTACACAGGCACGAAGCTGACATTAGCTCAAGGGCCTTTGCACTGTATGTTCCTTCTCTCTGGAGTACTCTTCACTCAGCCCTTAAAGGCGCGCTCCTTCTTGTTCAGATCTTAACTCATACGTCATCCACGACCAGAGGCCTTCCTCGCTGCCCCGTCGGAGCTTCACTCTCTATCGCAATGTCCCACTTACGTGCATGGCATTCACTGCTGCCTGAATCATCTGTCTGGCACTTGTTTGTTACCTTTCTCCCACTACTAGAATGGGAACTCCACGAGATCAGGGACCTCGTCTGTCCTGGCTCAGCGGTGTGCCTGTGTCTGGCACACAGGAGCTGTCCAACACATCTATGTTGAATGGATTCGTGGATCAATACGTAAGAACAATTCTCCCACAAGGACCTGAACCCCAGCCCCCACCGTCTTCTCAGGAACCTTAAGGTGCACGTTATCCTCTCTCGCTTTTATTCAACCTCTGTCAACTAGATCCTTCCCATCAGCTCATCTGAGCTCAAATATCTCCCATTAAAAAACAAACAAACCTCTTACTCAGGACTTACATGAGCAAGTATGGAAACTTGCTATAAAGGTGCAAGAATAGGCACAACAGAACAGGGTCCAGAAACAGACCCACACATATGTGGTCACCTGATTGATGACAAAGGTGTCACTACAATTAAGAGGAGACGAATGGTTTTTTAAATAAATGGTGCTGGGTCAACTGAAAATCCATATGGGAAAAAACCCTATCTCTACCTTATGCCCACATACAGAAGTTAATTTGAAATGAATCTGATGGACCTAACTGTGAAAGGTAAGCAATACTTTTCAGAACAATACCTTGTAGAATATAGATATTCTATATTCTAATTTATATCTTGTAAAATATAGATAATCTTTATAGACTTGGAGTAAGCAAAGATTTCTTAAAACTTACCCACAAAACTTGAACCATAAAAGATTTCACACAAAACTTAAGCCACAAAAAAGAGACATACATTGGACCACATTGAAACTGATAACTTCTGGTCATCAAAAGACACCATTAAGAGAATAAGAAGGCAAGACACAGACTGAGAGAAAATACAGTTGACCCTTGAACAAAGCAGGACCCTTCAGGTCCTGTTCAAACAGCAGGTCCTGTTCAAAGCAGGACCCTTGAACAGCTTGGGCCCACTTATACGCAAATTTTTTCAACTGACCCTCAGAGCTCCACTGTGCCTTGTTCAACGGTCAACTGGCAGTTGGAAATCCAAGTATAGAGAGCCAGTTGTAGTTATACATGGATTTTTGGAGGGGACTGTTCGCGCCCGAAACACTACCCCCCACCCTGCATTGTTCAAGGCTCAACTGTATGTGAGATACGTCAGGGAGGAAAAAAAAAAAAATATATATATATATATATATATATATATATACACACACACATACATATATATATACATATATATATACATATATGTATGGAGGAAGCGAGGGAGGGAGGGAGACAGAGAGAGAGGTTAAAACCTAAAACAAAGGGCTGGCCCCGTGGCTCAGGTGGTTGGAGCGCCATGCTCCTAACACCAAGGTTGCTGGTTCGATTCCCACATGGGTCAGTGAGCTCCACCCTCTATAACTAAGATTGTGAATAACAGCTCTCCCTGAAGCTGGGCTACCGTGAGCAGCCGGAGATTGGCGTGAGCTGCCCCGGGATGCTGTGTGCTGCCGTGGGCTACAGTTGGTGAGAGCTGCCGTGAGCTGTTGTGACCAACCGGTGACCGACTGCCTCAGCCGGGAGGAGCGCAAGGCTCATAATACCAGCATGGGCCAGGGAGCTGTGTCTTACACAACTAGACTGAGAAACAATGGCTTGAACCGGAGGGGGAGGCGCAAGAAGGGGGGAAAATCTAAAATAAAGAACTTCAAAACAAAGACAACAAATAAAAGGCAGGCAACCTAGTTTTTTAAATTGGCAAAAGAATTAAACAGGTACCCCAGAAAAGAATACAGTATATCCAAAGGGCCAATAAACACAGTTATAACATCACTAGTAATCAGGGAAATGCAAATTGAAACCACAAAGAGATGCCACGAAATATCCACCGGAATGGCTAAAATTAAAGGAACTGCCATTGCTCGATGTTGGCAAGAGTATGAGGCAACGGGAACTCTCATCTCTTGTGAAAAGGAGCATACATTGGAGTAAGCACTTTGGAAAACTGGCAGTATCTACTAACCATATAGCCTATAACCTGGCAATTCTACTTCTTGGTTGATACTCAGTGGAAATGACTTCACATATCCTCCAAAAGACATGTACAAGAATGTTCATGAGATTTATTTGTATTAGCACAAACTGGAAATAACCCAAGTGTCCGTTAATAGTAGAATGGATAAATTGTGGCATAGTCATACAATGGAATACTATACAGCAATGAAAAACACGCTCTTGCAACAAGAACAATTTTCACACACATAATGCTGAAACCACACACACACACACACACACACACACACATCATTCTGAATACTATTTATATGAGGTTCAAAAACAAGCAGAGTGAATCATTGCTTTTAGATGACAGAAAAGGATGGCTTTCAGGGGTAGTATTGACGGGGCGGAGGCACGGGGGGAGGGTCTGGAAATCTTTTGCACCTTGATCTGTGTGGTGGTTAAACAGATGTATACATGTGGGGACAGAGCCCCAAAAAGCAGTTTCCAGGCTCTCGGCCTCACATGGAAAGGTGCTGGCTCAGGTAGTAAATGGCCATCGACTGTGATCAAATGGCCACCAGCTGTGGCTAGTTGGCCGTCAGCTGTAACCAGTGAGCCATTGGGCACTAATATAACTGCCGTGGCTAGGCTAGCAGCAAATGGGGGCTAGCAAGAAGGTGGTGGCTGAGTCTGCAAGTGGTGCAGTGAGGGGTGAGAATTGTGTGGCTCCTGTTTCCTGTTTCTCCAACCCAGCCACCAGCGAGAGTATAGAGATATGACTCCCTTATCTATGGCTTCGTGGGTGTTCCTTTTTGGCCTCACCATGTGCTACGTTCTTATGTGGGGAGCGGGAGCTGAGACCCCGCAGGCCTCCCTGCACGACAATACATATTCAAAAATTGAGCTATACACTTAAGATTTGTGCGTTTCAGTATATGAAAGTTATACCTTAAAATAAAACACAGTACCTCCCCAATCCCATACTCCCTCCAGCCACTGCACATTGCTCTCCTCTACTTCATGGCACAGTTGTGAAAGATTGACCTGCACTTGCTATTTCTATTTCCCCATAGCCATGCATGCCTCAGTCCACTCACACCTGGCTGCTGCACCTCCTTCAAGCCACCACACAGCCTTCCCTAAGGTCTCCCAATGATCTGTGCCAAAATATCTAGGAGACATTTGTCTTCATCTTACTTGACCTCTTTCAAAATCACTCAACGCTGTTGACCACATCTTCTGTTTTAAGACATGTTGTATCTGTGCTGTCACTATGGCAGCCAGGAGAGTTACGTGGCTCTTGAACATGTGAAATGTGGCAAGAATGAATGAGGCACTGAATTTTTTTCAGTGGTGTTTAGAAGCTTCCCAGCTGATTGTAATGTGCACCCAGAGGTGAGACCTGCTGCTCTAGGCACCCACCTAGGTACCTTCACCAGACCCATGACTGTAATTTCCAAACTACTCTCCAGTTTATAACACTAATCTAGTTATCTCCTCTTCACTCTGAGCAATATATCCAACTGCCTACTTGGCATCTCCTCTTGGGAACCCCTAATTCAGCATGTTGGAAACGGAACTCATGATCGTCCTTTCTGCACCCCACCCCCTCTCCGTGTTCTCCATCGCAGCTCACGGCCCCACCATGCATCCAGCTTTACAAGCCAGAAACCTAACAGCCCGTTCAACACCATCATCTTTCATCATATTTACCCACACTTTCTCATAAACATCTCTTTAGTTTGCTTATTTCTCTCTCTCTTACCGACATCATCGTCCAAGTTATTGCTTGATAACTGCAGTTGCCTCCTAGCTGGTCCCTCTGCTTCCAGTCTTGCCTCTTACAGTCTTGAAAAGGCAATGAGGATGTCCCTCCTCCCCCTAAAAACTCCTTGGTGTCTTCCGAATTCTCTTCAAACACACCGTGTGGCCCTGCTGCCCTCTTGCACCGCATCCCCCATGACTCCCCCCCCCACCATTGCACGCCCACAGGCCTCCAAGGCCCTGCCGCCTTCCCAGTGCAGTTCCCTCCACGCGGGCTGCTCTTCCCTTTCCTCTCGGCCGCCGGTCCTTCGGGTCTCAGCCCCCATCATGCCCTCAGGGGAGCTTTCCGGCCCAGGTCACGTCCCCCTATCGTGTGATATCACAGCACCAGCAATTCTCGTCTGTAGTATTTACACCATTTTGTAATCACATATTTATTTGTAAGATCATTTCATTACTTTCTTGCCCACATTCAGTCTTGCCCGTGAGCCTGTAGGGTCTATGGAGGCAGCCATAGCACCTGTTTTTCTCTTGGCTATTGTATTCTTGCATCTGTGCTCAATAAATGTTTATTGATTAAATGACTGAATGAAAAGTTCAATTTAAGCAGAGGACTAGCTTCAGGGCTGAAACCAAGGACAGGACCAAGGTCAGGGCTAGGACCACGGACAGTATCTGGGACTGGAAGTTGGTTCAAAACAGCAGCTGGGGCAGAGAGCTGGCCAGGTGTGGATCCTGGCAGGGCCAGATGGTACAAGCACTTTGGGAAACTAACTTTGGCAGAACCTGCTAAAGTTATATGCAAACCATGTGACCCAACAATTCCATTCCGGGGCATACCCCCCATAGAAGTACTACTCAATCTGGGAACTAGCCAAATGTCTCCATCAGTAGACGGGATTAAATAAAGTGGTTTATTCAGACAGTGGAATGAAATAACGCAATGAGACCACTACAATGCAACGGACAGATCTCACTAACGTGCGGTTCAGCAAAAGCAGCCAGACACAAAAAGGAACAGGTTGTAAAACTGTGTTTATATGAAATTTGAGGAAAGCTAATGTTAATTTATAGTGAGTTACAGGTCAGAAATGTGGTGCTCTTGGGGGAATAGTGACGAGAAGGGAGAAGGGGCATGGTGGGGGAATCTGGGGTGCTAAGAATATCCACTTTCTTGATGTGGGTGCTGGTTACCTAGTTGTTTATTTGTGGCATTCATTGAGGCAAGGATTGGGGAGCATAGGGAGAGAAGGGTTAGAGTGTAAAGATAGTGGGGCACTCAAGTGGAGCCAGGAGAGGGGCCTCTGGTGAACACCGGAGAGTGGAGGGGGCGCCCGGAGTTCAGTTCAGGAGAAGGTTAAGGAGAGGTGTGGGCTGTGCCTGGTTTTGCAGACCAGAGAGGCTAGAGAGAGGAGGAGGGCGGGTGCCTGCAGAGGCGAAGGGGACATGACTGGGCGTCCCCTCAACACACATGCATTCCTGGCTCCTAGTCTTCAACTTCTCCTCTGGGTCTGAGAAAAAGGGTGTTTTCAGGGCTACTGGCCATTCCGCCTGGCCACCAGCCCACAAAAGATGAAAACGGAGCAGGACCAGGGGATGGAGCATTTCTACACTGAGAGCCACCCTGCGGGACAAAGCCAGGCGAGAGGCCTGGCGTGCAGCCGCCTTTCTCTGGGTGCCTCAGCACTTCTCTCAGCTTGAGGTGTAGCCTGAGTATGAGGTGGGGTGCTTCTTCTCAAATCCTGTCACCCTGTGTCTAAAGCCGCATATCACAGGTGCATGCACACACAAGTACATGTACACGTAAAGTACACTTGGGTGTGCTCACCCACAAGTGCAAATATTTAGACATACTCGTACACACATATTCATGCAAACAAACCTGCATCTTTGCAGATGCACACGCACACACTCCCAATGTCCCCGTCATGCTCCTCCACACCCCGTCATCAGCGATGCCTAGGAAAGCTGATTTCTCCTTGGCTCAGAGGGCAGCTCTGAGAGTCAAAAAGCTTAGTTGGAGTGAAGGGAACCAATCAGGGGGCCCTTCTCCAGGGGGAACAGAGGCTGCGTGGTGCCCCACAGCCCTGGCGGCCTTTGAGAGTTGTCCAGTACCCCCCACCCCCCCACACACACAATTGGATCCCAAGTCTTTCCCCATGTGCTGGGGGGAGGGATAGGGTGTCTGCAGCAGGCAGGACAGAGGCTGGGAAGTAGCTAGGCTGGTCTGAGAGCAGAGGAGTGGCCCCCCGCAGGCCACACCACCAGAGCCCCTCCCCCAACCCCCTCTCCTGCCCTGTCACACCACCCTCCCTCCCTTCCCCACTTCCAACTCTTGAAAGAACTCCCCTTCTCTCAGCATTGGGAAAGCAGGGGACTTGGGTGTCTCTTGAGCTTCCCCTTCTTTCCCCCATCGCAGCATCTGGGGAGACTTCCTGCAGTGGGGCCAGGGGACGTGGCCTCACCCTCTGGGCATCTCCCCACAGCTGCACGGCTGGCAGGAGGGGGCATCTTCCCCAGCTGTGACTCAGCTTGCCAGGTATTCATGCTGTGGCCAACTTTGACACTTGGCTCATCAGGGACTGAAGGTCCCCAGAGCTGGAGAGAGGGCCTGGCTTCCGTGAGGGATGTTCCATGAGGTTTCCCCGTGCCTCCCTCGGCCACTCATGTCACATGAGGGCTGAAGACAGAAGGATTCCAGGAGTGTGAGAGGAAGGAGGGAGATGAGGGGGTCCCAGATATTGGAATGGAACCAGGTGGTAAAGAGTTGCCAAGCAGGGGCAAATTGGGGGTCCTGATACCCCTCGTTCTGGGGAGCTACTGGGCCAGGGGAGTGGAAACAGTAAAAGACAGGATTTCAGAACCCCCAGGGGGCAATAAGAGACAGGAAGGCAGATTTTGGTCCTGCACTGAGTGACCAGGACTCAAGGGCAAGGAAGTGTGAGGAATTGAGATGCTGGGTCCCTGGGAATTTGTAGGCTGGGCTGGGGAAAGAGGGGCAGGCTGGGGATCTGGAAGCGGACAGACGGCAGCTGCGGTGTTTCCGAGCTGCTCCCCAGTAGTTCCTTTCCGTTCATTTCCAGTTGTTTCCAAGCCATGAAATTCTTTCCAGGCGAGATAAGGGGCCCACCCGCCCCACCCGGGGTGTGTCACGTGTATGGGGGGTTCAGAAGGACAGAAGCAGGGGGAGCCTGGAAGGGGGTTGGATGAAAGACGGACCCCTGGGCCCCTGGAGGCATCTCTCAGTCGTTCCAGCCCTGCTGAACCGTGAGTCATGGGTGCAGAGCTCTGGGCCAAGAACAAGTTTTAGGATCCTCTTTGCAGGCTCTGTGCCCTTCCCAGACCTGGGAGTCCTGCCTCTGCTCCACTTCAGCATTGCCTGAAGACTCAGGAACCCAGCCTTCCCTCCCAGGCCCTGCGAACCACATGCTGTCACCTGGACAGTCCCCATCTGGATGCCCAAAGAAGCTCCAGCCAGAGCATTTGGGGTTCCAACAGCACTTTCCTCCTGAGATTCAGCTGGCCACCAACTCGGCCTAGCTCCTGCTGCCCCCCAGCCCAGCACCTCTGGAGTCCCTGAGCCCGCCTCACCAACAATCACCTCCACCCTGGTGCCACCATCTGATACTGTCCAAACCCCACCCCTCAACCCATGCACTGACCCACCCTCCACAGGGAGTCCAGTCCCCAGTGCATGGTTCTGTTTCCTCTGCCCCAACAGAAAGTCCCTGCGCTGGGGACTCTCCTGAGACGGATCCTGCCAACCCTCCCAGGGGTGTAGGGACAGGACAGTGCGCCCCACCTCGCCGGACTCTTCCCTCTCTCGCCAGGGCTCTGTTCCTTACCTGAGCAGTGAGCGGCTGCAGTGCCTCTGCACCTGTCCTGTCCCCAACCTCGGAGGGGGCCCTCAGGGCAGGGCAGCGTGGGCTCCCCTTGGCAGCCCTGAGCTCCCTGATGTCCCTTGCTTGTTCCCTGCAGCAGGGGCTCACTGAGCTGCGCGACCCGTCGATCTGGGCAGCCAGCGACAGTGAGAAGGAGGGAGCCTGCAGCGAGCAGGGGGAGGAGAAGGGGAGGACCAGCATGCGGTCAGGGAGGGGAGCTGAGATAGGGCAGGCCCTCCCACCCCTCCCACCCCGGCCCTCACAGGCTACCTCTCCTCTCCTCCCGCCGTCACCGACCCCTCTGTCTGGGATCAATCACAGAGTCCCACAATACCTTTACCTCACCCCCTCTATCCTTGGTCCTACCTCCCGCATCCTTCCCCATCTCACTTTTACTCTTCTTCTCTTCACTCTTCTTACTCTTTACCCTCCCTAATTTCTGCCCAACTTGACATCCTCCCCACCCTTGCATCATTTCTCCTCAACCCCCACCATTTCCCCACCTGTTGCTCCTGCTCTCAGACCCGTTTTTCCCTCTCTACCAACATCCTTCCCCATGGCCAGCCCCTCTCGACCTCCCTTGCACCTCCCCTCCCACCTTTTGGCAGCTAGAACGTTGCCCTGTCGGTGCCCAGCTCGTCTGTGCCCCACTGATTCTCCCCTGGCAGTGTAAGGCAGGAGGAAACCTCCCTGCCGAGCCAAATCCCTCTCGGACGTGGGGCCTTCTCAGGGACTCCTTGCCCCCCACCCTGCCTCGCCTCAACCCCTATGCTCCCACCTACGCCCTGTCCTGGGGTCTCCTACCTTCTGTGCTTGCCCTGCCCTGCCCTGTCCTGCCTCTCCCCGTGTTCTGATCGCCCACCTCTTCTTCTCGGCTTGGGATCACCACCCCCTTTTTATTCTCCCACCTCAGCAAATTCCTGGAGAAATGGCAGATGGAGTTTGGGCACTGGCTGGCCAATGGTTTGGCTGAAAACAGGACATATAAGACTTGGGAAGGCAGCTGGGGTTCCGGGGAGACAGAGAAGGGAAGCCTGGAAGTTAGGAGAAAAGGTTAATGATGGGGAAAGAGCCAGAGGCAGGAGGGAGATATGGGGGTGCGGCACAGATGGCAGGGTGAAGCTGTGGGAAGCAGAGGGGGCTAATGTCTGGGGGCTGCGGGGGAGCAGGGCAGGGAGAGTCGGGGGCTGGAGGAAAAAGGCACTTGGATCTCAGGCAGAGACGGGAAGACCGACACCAGAGACCGACACCAGAGGGCGGGCAGCAGACACACCCACATAAGCCTGCTGGCTGTTCCTCTGGCCTCATTTCCCCCATGTGCTTGCTGCTCTGACAAGGGGCTGAAAAGACGACTTCTGACACAGAGGAGAAATAGCCAGGCTGAGGGAGACTCCACCCCAGGTTTCACACTGAGGATAGAGTTCTTGCTACCCCGCTCCAAACCTCACCACTGAGGAGTAGCTCAGCCAAGTCACAAGTGAAAGGGACTTGCCGGAGTCTGTATGTGGCTGATGCTGCCACTTGGGTCTGGGCACAGGTGTCTGCACCCCACGTCAGACCCCCCCTTGTTACAGGTGTGGTGTTCCTGGGCCAGGGCACACGGGGCCAGCGGCGGCTGTGCTAGATGCCTAGTTAGTTCCCTGTGGCAGAGGACAAAGGCTCTTGCACGGTGTCCCTGTGTGTGTCCGTGTGTCTGGGTGTGTGTGTGTGGCTGTTTTTTCCTGGCTTTGATGGGAAGATGAAGTCAGAATTTTGGACGGAGCTGGACTCAGCTTCCTTCCTCTGCCTTGGCCAGAAGCCCCCAGAGCCTGGAGTAGGTAAAAGCTTCCCTGCGACCTCTGGGGGGGGGGGGAAGAGGGCAGGGTGCGGGTCTGAAACAGCATGACATGTGACATGGGGAGAGCACAGAGAATGGGTTTCCTCTGGTACCCACCCCTCTATTTCAGTAATTCTGTCCCGTGGCCATACCCACTTTTTTTTTTCTTTCCCCTGTCCTGTGCCTTATGTCTTGGTTTTGTTATTTAGGAAGTATGGCTGCCATCAAGTATAGCTGACCCACAGAGTGACCGGAAGACCCTGGACAGAAGCAGGAGCTGGAAGGGTGGTCCTGGGGTGTTTTGAAGTCCACTGCTGGGGACAGGCAGGGTGCCAAAGTCCCAGAGGGGAGCGCGGATTCCAGATGTTTACAAGCTAACGAGACATTTGAGGAAGCCACTGGAAGTTTGACAGACATAATTCCAGGTTCTGAGATAATCACTGTCGAAACTTTGATTCCCCTGGATTTTAAACCCAGGGGAATTAAAATTTGAAAGCCCCTTGAACTTAGGTTTTCACATCTCTTCAGGAGCTTATGTCAGGAGCATATATGTTGTATCTCATCAGAACAGCACCAAGCCTTGCACAGAGCAGGTGCCTGAGCAATGCGCATCAGCACTGAATTGTGAAAGGACTGGGCAAGGATGGCAGGGAGCCCCAGGTGTGAAGGCAGGGACCTCGTGGGGCTGCCTCCCCTGAGGTGTCCGGGTGACAGGCTCAAAGGTCGGGGCCCTGTCGAGAACTGTGCAGGTGCTCTGACTGCTCACTGACCCCTCAGGCCAGGTGTCTTCAGCTCTGGGCCTCCCTCCTTGAATGAACCTCCAACTTCCTGTCCTGACCTTAAGAGGATAAGAGCTAAGACAGAAAAGGAGGAAAGGGAAAGACAAAGAGAAGGGAAGGAAGACAAAGAAGAGTAAGGGCAATTAAGGGCAAGGAGCTGAAGGATAAGGAGAGGGGCGGAAGACCGGCCAGGAGCTGTGATCCAAGGAAGCAGTCCCCGAGAGGGAGAGACAGAACACATTTGTACTGGGCTTCCGTTTACAAAGCACTTTCCTACCCAGTGCAGGCATTTTATTAATCCCGCTTTGTGGCTGAGGAAACGGAGGCTCGGGGATGTTAAGTGACATGTCCAAGGGGCTTTGCTGGTGGCCATGACGCTGGGCCTCAGCCCAGGTTTTTTGATTCCCAAGCCTGTATTCTCTCCCCTCTCTGAAGAAGAGCCTCAGAAAGACTAAAGACAGAAACAAATGCGGGGGCTTCTGGAAGGATGTGAGGAGAGGCGGTGACCTGGATTTGTAGAGCTTCTTTCTGCATCGTTATTATGCAGATTCAGTTAGGGGAAACTGCCAACTATTAGATGGGGTCAACAGTTCGTCACTGAGATTTGGGGGTGAGAGACAGTGAGGAGGGGAACTTGGAGAGAAAAGACTGAGCCTGAGATGAAAGATGGGAAGAGAACTAACACGCTCGGGTAGGAAGGGGACAAGAGGGCCACAGGAAGAAAGGTTTGAGCCCTTAGAACTTCCTTTGCCTGGAGATATGGGTGTGGGGAGAAGGGAGGAGGGAGGACATTTCTATCTCGTGACAAAAGAAGGTCACACAATTGTTTTGTTCTGTGCTTTAGGGCGGGTGGGCGCCCATGTTTACCAGAGGGACCAAGGTCGCTGTGGCAACCACACATCTGGGCCCCGGAATCCAGATGTGCCGTATCCAGAAGCCATAGCAGAACGATGAGGCAAACGTTAGGCTCTCCAGTCCTGGCCCCCACAGCTGCGGAGAGCAGAGGACTGGAGAGGGGAAGTGAAGGGAGAAGGGGGAGGAAGGAGGAGAGGGCTGAAGTGGGAGGACAGAGGAAGTCATGGAGAGGGACAAGAACGTGGGCAAAGCAGGGGAAGGGGAACGGGGACAGGATGGCATGGAAACGGAAGAGAGAACAAGGTCAGCAGCAGCAGGAAATGAGAAGACCAAGAAAAAAGAAAGGGAAGAGACTGAAGCAGACGGGAAGGGAGGGAAAAACTCTAAAGCAGCAAGAAACAGAAAATGCACAAAGAATAATGGGTCAAAAGGTGATGACTCACAATGGGGTAGAGGGCAAAGAAAGGCAGAAAGAAATCTAGAGAAAAGAGAGGGAGAGACAGTGTGGGTCAGGGATGATAAGAGGGACAAAACGCAGGATCCTGAGGAAGGAAAATAGCAGAACAGAAAGAAAACGAGGGCCTGGGACAGGAAGGGCCAACAGAAGGGGCAGGAGAAACATTGGCTGCCATGTGAGGTGGCCTTGGTGGGGGCTGAGGCTGGAGGTCCTCCGGGCCCACAGGGCAGCAGCCGAGACTGCCCTGCCTCAACCCCCAGGGCACACACTCTCCATGCCTCTTATCCTTCCTACCTCCCCGCTCCCACAGACAAGAGTCTGACTCCCAATTCACACCAAAGTGCCAGCTGTCCCTCGCCACTCAGCCAAAGGAGTGCCACTCAGCCAAAGGAGTGCGTGTCCCAACCCAGAGCCCCCAGTCTGAGATGCCAACATTTCAAGCACTTTCCTAAGCTGGGGTCAGGAAAGCGAGCGACGAAATGGTAATGGACCCAATGGGACAGAAGAGGACTCGAGAGAAAAGGACACTGTAAGTGGAGAAAGGGGCAAGGGATGAGGGCAAGGTGTATCTGCTATGGACCAGGCTCCGGGAGCATCATCTTCGTCCTTGTAGCGCCCCTGAGAAGTGGTAGGAGTGTCCCGTTTCATAGGTGAGGAAACCAAGGCTTAGGGTGTATAAGTTACACAGCAAGGACAGCCGCTACGAAAAGCTGACTCAGGTGATCTGCAGCCAAAACCCCCGTTCTCCCTGCACTCACGGCCTGGGTAGACTAGATAAGGCTCGAGGGACCTTGGACAGGAAGTGCTAGCTGAGGAGCCAGGCTGCCCTCTGGAGGGAGGACAGACCTAGTTCCTGGGAGCCCTAGTTCCAGGTTGCCACAGTTACTCAGTCTGTTTTCACCCCAAACACAGTAATGGGGACAGGGGAGCCTGGCTGGACATGTGAGTTTCTTCCCCCTCCTTCAGGCCTGGGCTTGTGGCCTAGGTGGCCCCTGTCCAGTCATCTGGGCGTTGAGCCCAGGCCCGGCCCAACCCTCCAGCTGACCCGACACTCCTGCAGGGCTGGGCCAGAGGCACTGCTGGACAGGAGCCGCTGACGGGGATCCCCACAGGTTGAGTGAGACGTGGCCCCTCACACCTTGTCCTGCTCCCCTTCCTCCTAATTAGAAAGCACAGCCTCTTCTGCCGGACCCACTCTTGTCCTCTTCTTTCCACTGGACACTCAAGACTCAGTGTCCCCCAGTTCAGGGCTGAAAGATGTTCCCCTTCCCCTCCAAACACCGCCCCCTTCTCCACTGTGGCCCCTCCTTTCTGGCTCACAGCCCTCTGGCTCCAGCTTGGCTGTTTGTCCTGGAAAGAGACAGGAGGGAGGGAGGGAGAATCTGCTAGAATGCAGGGACCCAGGGAGGCTGCTCACCCCAAAGGGCGTGGGGCCCCCTGTCCTTCCTGTTTACTCAGACACATTCCAGGGATCTGTATCCTGGCTGTCACACCATGGGACATCCCTGCCCCATCCAACTGCCCCCCCACCCCCTGCCCGCACACACATACCCTAGTGTTACAGGGGCGGGAACAAGGGGATGACATGAGGTCTGTGATCCCACACCCACCCCGCCCCAGAGCCAGCTGTCTTCAGTGCTTAATTCTCTGATATAAGGGCCCTAGAGAAGACACTTTCCCCCAATTCCCCTTCACGAGCCAGGAAGGCAGCCACCATTCCTTTAACTCCCTCCAAGTTGTTTATTTAATAATTAAAGATATGCACATACATAAATCTGATCTCCCTCCACCACCTTTCCTTTACTCCCAGAAACGAGCTCCAAAATGCAAAAACATCCCTGTCCCGCCTGGGGACTAAGTTCCCATCTCCACCCCCAAAACAGAGAAGCAAAAGAATCAAGGGCCCACCCACCCCAAACCTTACCCTCACTCAATACCGTCAAAGAAAGAAGCAGGGACTAGGGGTTCAGAGAAACGAAAAGAGCCCTATATTCCAAAAAGGGGTGAGAAGAGTGGTGAACCTCCTCACCTCTGCATATGTC
The DNA here is from genome assembly GCF_004115265.2 of Rhinolophus ferrumequinum. Classification (NCBI taxonomy): domain Eukaryota; kingdom Metazoa; phylum Chordata; class Mammalia; order Chiroptera; family Rhinolophidae; genus Rhinolophus; species Rhinolophus ferrumequinum. Next base: position 2,509,425 of record NC_046286.1, read on the forward strand.
CTTCTCTTACCAACCGCCCAAGCCCAGGGATCAGGGGAATTAGGAACAGTCGCACGTGGTCACTGCCCCCCCATTCTAACTGAGTGTGAGAGGCGGGGTCAGGGATGATTGAGGTAGAGGGGCTGACGGGTGGCCTGGTGCGCCTGGCTGGCTGTGGAAGCTGCCAAGGGGCCACCTGTGGCATTGCCCGGGGATGAGGACGGCTGTTTTCGGAGCGAGGGGGGCACCGTGGAGGTCTTGATGTGGATCACCCTGGTGTCCATGACCTCACACTCGATCTGCATCATCTCCTCATAGTCCCTAGGGGCCCCCCGGCCCGACAGGGTCTCTGTGAGAAGGGGGGAATTACGGAAGAGAAGGGGGGAATTACAGAGAGGAAGGGTCAGCAGAGCAGAGGTAGAAAGGGAGGAAAAGACGATGGTGACAAGATGGGTCCATAGTGAGAATTCAAGGAGAAAGCAGGGATGGAGTGGGCGGCAGGGAGAGGGAAAGAAATAGGAGAAGAACATGACAAGAGTGTGAGGTTATAGAGGAGAGGACGTCAAGAGGAAACGGGAGGTGAGAGTCCGGCAGGTCCCCAGCCCCGCCCCTCTGCCCCGCAGCTGCCCAGCCCCTTCACAAAGACCGGACGGCACCTGCTCATCCTCCCAGCAGTCTCCTGCATTTTGTTCTTCTCTCCACCCACTTCCTGCTTCTTCTCACCCAGGAATCTAGCATCGCTCTGGAACGCCCCACTCCCCTCTCCATCTCCCCCTCAGCTCCTCACGTTGGGTCTCCCTAGCAGAACCTCCCCCTTCCTCAATTTCAGGACCCCTCCCCATACCCAGTAGGGAAAGAATTACCATTGGGGGCCATGGCTGGCATCACCAGGGACATCTTGGGCCGAGAGGTCTTGTTGTGGCTGATGGCTGGGAGCAGCAAGTGGTCCTGGGAAACAGAGGGGCCGGGCAGGGAGGGAGGGGAAGATGCTGACAGGCTCCCCGGCGCTACTTTTAAGCCTCAACCTGAAGACAGACTGCTAGAACACCCAGGGTGACAGGGATGGGACAGGGAGGAGGAACGCACCCGTCGGAAGGAGACGACATAAAATGTGTCTTCCCGTCGGTCAATTGCATCCAGGAACTCTGGCTGCGAACGGTCTGGGTGGCGATACAGCTGCAGCTGGCCCACAGAATCCCTAGGCAGGTGGGGAAACGGGATTTGGGAGGAACTAAGACCAGGACCCAGGCGTTCCCACTGGGGAAGCAGGGAGAACAGAGAGAGAAAAAGACAGGCGACCCCCAGTGGACGAGGGAAGTATAACGCCATCGGTGGCAATGGTGACAAGCACCGGACAGCTCTTTGGAAAGGAACCTCACGTAATAAGGAAGCACACACACAGACTCACCTCTCTGGGGGCCCAGGGGGGTGGGTGGGGACTGCCTTAACTGGAGGCAACTTCTTCCGCAGCTGAGACTTCTGGAAGAAGAAGTATCTAAGGATTTGAAGAGGGTAAAGGGAAAAGGGAAAGAGACAGACGGCCCCTGGAAGCTGACGCCACCTCACACCCACCCTTACACTTCCTCAGTAATTCCTCAAACCTGCACGAGATGCTCCCTCAAAACCCCCCAGGACCCTAAGCCCTTGTCTGCAAGTGGCCTTCCTCTTTACGTTCTAAGGAGAGATCTACAAAAAATCAAATTTTCGTCAACCAGATGGTTTGTCTGCATGATTCCAAATTGCCACCTGCTTAACAGCAGTTGCATGGTTAACTATATTGTTTTATTTTTATCCACGTTTGGCAAAATATAGGGACAATCACTATTTTATATACTATTTTCCTTAAAGCATTTAATGGTACGCCATACCTGACAGCAGAAAAGTCTTTATATTTCATAAAAACACCACTTTTAATGATGTGAGTGGCCTTTAATGAGCAAGAGGCCTTCCTCCTTCCCACCTGTCTCTCCTGGGCCCTCTGCGGGATCTTCCGCCGGCCTCTCTGGTGGCGCTGCACCCAGCCACTCAGCTCGTCAGCAAGCCTGAGGAAGCAGAGAAGGGGGCACCTCGGTGCCAGCCCAAGGCTCCCACCTCCCTCACCCGCCCCAGGAGGAAGAAGAGCAGACAAGGACAGCTGGGGCTGCCGCACTCGGGGACACCCCGGCCATCTGCAGAACGGCCTCCCCATGACAGGGAAGATGGCCCAGCCGTGAGTCCCCCACACCTCAGGGACTCAGTTCGGTTGAAGTGCCGGCAGTCAGAGGAGAGGAAGAGCTGGTCCAGGTCTCTCAGCAGCAGCTCCCTGGCACCCCCGGGGAAGGCTGTCAGGTTCCTGGAGTGGGGGTGGGGGTTGGGGAGGACACAATGGCCGCACGCTGCCAGCATGCCCGCCAACAGAGAAGGCAATGACGGCAAGAGAGCAAGTCTGGCTCCCTCAGGAATAAAAGGTAAATCTGGGGGGCGAAGATACACTCAGTACCCCTGAGAGAGGGCCCTCTCCTCACCTGAAACTTGGCCGGCCTTCGGGGCTGGGCTGGGGCTCCGTGGGGCCCTGGCGGGGCTCAACTCCATGAACCGGCAACTGTGCTGAGAACTCGAGCAAGTGTCTCCGGGGTCGAGGCTCCTGTCCGCTCATCCGAGAGGCGGGAGCCGAAGGAGGCTCACTGATGCTGTGGGCATAGGATTCCAGCTTTATGAAGGGCTGCTTAAGAGCAAGGTTCCGCACGCAGCCCGCCTGGGTTCCAATCTGTTCTACAGGACTGACTCGCTTCACCTGTAAGATGGGAACGAGACCGGTCCCTACCTCCCAGGGCCAGGAAACACCAGGAAAGGAGTGCTTAACCTAGGGCCTAGAGCTCAGGAAGCACTTAGGAGTCTGTTTTTATCAACGTTATCACCATCACCTACCTACCCCAGGACCTACCATTTGTGAGAGAAATGATGGAACAAGAAGGGACACCGAAGCTAGCTCTGTGTGTGGGATGAGAAGGACTGTGCCAAGGCAGGAATCAGGCGGCTGTGCGGGTGAGCTCCAGCCTGAAGGGTCTGGGAGGCAGGAGGCTCACCTGACAGGCCCGAAGTTGAAGGCAATGAAGAGAAGGAAGACCATGATGCAGACCGCCTTCCTGTTTCCGGACCCTAACTTGAGCTCGCTGTTCTGAGGCGCAGAGGAAGACACGAGAGAGAGGGGGGTGGGGGTGAGTCCTCCCAAGGGGCCTGTGTGCCCCGCCCCCGTCTCCCCAGGACGGTTCTCACCTCGGCCAGCAGGGCCTCCAGCCGCCGCCGGAGGGCAGCATTCTCACGGCGCAGCTGCTGGTTGTCGGCCAGCACGGCTTGCAGCCGGGCCTCCAGCCCCTGCAGGTACTCCTTCTTCTTCCTCCGCGACTGGCAGGCCGACTCCCGGTTCTTGATCATTCGCTGCTGCCGCTTCAGCAGCTTCGCCTAGGTACCCAAATGGGTCAAAAAGAGAATGAAAGATGGGTAGGAGAGGAGAACCAAGTCCCCCAACTCCAGGTGCTGACTGATTACCCAAAGTTCACAGGGGCCACTCTCATCTTCCTGACCTCATTTACACCCCCAGAGAGGGGGAGGGGTTTTCCCTCTCTACTAAAATATTTCAGGCTCTTCTCTCAACCACTCCCTGCTCCTGTTCCTCATAGCTGAGAGAAGTCAGACTGTAGGAAGAACTTCCTCCATCATGGTTCCTGGAGGAACCTCAGTTCCTCTCCTTGGTGGCTGGTTTTCCGTCTTCTCAATTCTCCTTTTTAAGGCCCTAAGTTTAACCTTGCTATAATTAAAGAACAGTTTAACTGGTGTTCCCCTAGGAAGCGGCTTCCTTCTTCCAACTACTGCCACAGCCAAAGACAGAATGACTCCCCTGCCTTTGCTTTACTGAGACCACCCCCATCCCCCATCAGCAGTGATAACAAAGATGAGGATCCTAAAGCTTCGTAAACGGGTCCACTCTGATCTTCAGGATCACCTTAAGTGTCTGCTTCCTCACTTTCTGTTCTCTTCTCATTCCACAGTTCTCCTTGACAGACTTTCCTCTTCTAGTCCATTACTAGCCCTACTCCTCCCCTCCCCAAACTTACGTCCACTTCAGGCGGGCAGCAGTTCCCAGGCATAGGAGCGGGAACAATGGTCTTCCTCTCAGGCCGGGGGGCAGGGGGGGCCGGTCCCTCAGGCTGGACTCGAATAGCACCTTGGATGAGGACCACTGGGGACACTGGGGCAAGTGCGCAGGAGGAAGAGGTCAGAGGGCTGTAAGTCGGGTGGGTGCTGTGCTCACACCTAAGCACCCAAGGGCCTCAGTGGCCGTGAGCTACCTTAGAAGGGCAACACAGCCCGTCTCCTTCCCTCCTTCTTCAGTACCTGGGGGTGGCTGGACAAGGGGCTGCAAAAGGACGGTGGTGCTGGGAGGCATGGCTCTGGGTGGCACTGGGACGGTGGTTATCACCACAGGTTTGGGCTGTAGTGGTGGCTTCCGGGCGGGCAGGGCTTTGCCTGAAGGAAGGTGGAAGGGTGGAAGGAAGGAAGGAAGGACTATCAGGACTACAGGCCTTTTGCCAGGGACCCCAGGTGTGAGGAGGCCCCATTACCTGAGGAGCCATCGGGGGATGGACCCATGCTGATCTGGACAGCTCCAAGTGGGGGCCCTGGGACATCCCGCAGGACACACCCGTGAGGGGATGGGGACTCGGTCTTCACTTCCAGGACCTCCTCTCCTACGAAAGGCTTATGGGGCATTCCAGAAAATTTGTGAGTCAGGAGGAGAGTCGAGGAGGAGCTGAAGAAGAAAAGGCTCATACCCGAGAGTTGGGAGGAACTCACTGTAGTGCCTGGAGGGAGGACGGGGCCGCGATGCTCACCTGGGTGGGGGACTCTGCTGAGAGCAGGGAAGCCTCAGAGTGGACGGAGGAAGATGGAGAGACAGGTTCTAGCTTGGTCTGGACTTCTGTGGGGTGGCAGGATGAGACAGAAAGCTGGATGTCAGATAAACACTGAAGGAGAAGAGGAATGAGACGGGAAAATGGGAGACACACTCATTTCTCCTTATTCCTACAAATAAAACTATTCTGGCCCGTGGCAGGCAATCCAGAGCTAGAGGTGCCATGGGCTACCGATCTGCAGGCTCTCCTACCCCTTCACCCAGGACTGCCTTTCTTCTTCAGGGGTGCCTGCATTTTTTTCACCACTGCTCAGTTTTCCTCAAGGCTATCCTTGCCCTTCTGCTTTCCCCCTTTCTTCCTCACAGACCTTGTCCATTCACTAGAGGGCCAAGCAGGGAGAGTCTAGCATTCATAAGGGCCCATACTCCTATCCGGCTGGACTTTCACCTCCTCCTGGCCCCGTGCTACCACACACCTCCATGCTGACAACTGCCAGGTCTGCGTCTCTATCCTTCACTGCTCCCCTACACCCTGATCCTGACTCCCAAGCTCCCTTCCATTCTCATGCCCGACTATTCAACCGGATTTATACAGGGCTCACTCCTTGTCCCTTCATACAAACTCCTTTCCTACGTCTGTCAGCCTCCCAGGCACCAAATCGCAAAGCCTGTCACCTCTGAGCCTCCATGGCTTCTGTTACATCTATCTATAAGACTTGTTGATTGCCTCATGTAGGTGAAACAAAACCCATCTGAAGGCCAGATTCAGCCCCAAGGTCAATAGTCTGCCACCATCTCTGGTACATACCACTCATTTTGGTACTTAATAATATGATTGCCATTATTGCTATTTTAAAATTTCAGATCAATTTATAGTTTTGCATTGGTAATACAGTCACACGATACGAAATTCCAAAGGAACAAAGGGGAATTCAGTGAAAAGTGCGTCTCCCTCCTCAGCCACCCCGACCCCCTCCTAGACGCGACTGCTACTTGAGCTAGTATTACACATGTGTTATAACCCTCATGAGACTCTCCAAAAGCAAGAACTATGTCTTAGCCTCATGTCTATCAAAGTGATGAGTAAAGTACATGCCCTCAAAAAATACAAATCACAGGGGAGAGTCTGACTCCAGTAACACCACCACTTGCAAAGTCGTCAACAATCTTTTTGCTATTAAAGGCTTTTCAAGCCTTTTTTTTGTTTGTCCCTCTGTAACTTTTAATAATGTGCTGGATATGACCTATTTGTCCCTCCAAATCCACTCTCCATCCTTCCCTGCCCTGCTCTGGGGCCCAGAAAGAAAACATGAATGGATTGCATCACTGGGCTCCCTTGCTCCCTTGCTGCTGATTGGAGTTCAATGAGAGAGGCAGTGCCAGGAAACCTGGAAGGCACTGTGAAATCAAGAATCAACATGTCCAAAAAATACAAACAAGAAAAAGAAAAAAAAATAAACAAAAGAGAAAAAAAAAGAATCAACATGTCCAGCACTGACTTCATCACGCTCCCTGCCCGGCGGGCCCTGCTTTTGCAGTCTCTACCCAGTGAATGGTACCACCCCCACTGGATGACTGCCCCTGCCAGAAACCCAGGCTCCCTTTTCAGCTCCCGCCTCTCCCCAATGCCCGGGGGGGGGGGCGGGGGTCAGTGCAACTTATGTGTTCTACTTCCTTCTTCCTGCCTTCTTCTCAGCATCCACATATCTTACTTGATTAACTGGGTTTGTCTTCCTTGGTCCACCTCTTCCAGCCTCTCTGCAATCCATTCTCTACTCTGCCACCAGAGTCATCTTCCTGATCATACTGCTCTCCTGCCTGGTTCTTCAGAGGTACCCAACTGCCCCCGGGATAAAAGCTAAGGGTCCCTTAGCAGGATCCCCACCTGGCCTGCAGCCCCTGCCGCTCCTTGTCATGTCCCACTCCCTGCTCATATTCACTCTGAAGAGATGTACGTTCCTTACATACACACGCCAGTCCCCACATTCTTCTTCTGGCCAATTTCTATGTGTCCTTCAAAACTCAGCTCAGGAAACTCTTCCTCCCGGAGCACATCCCTGATCCAGCCACAGTCAGGTGAGATGCCCCCTCTATGAGCTTCCACGGCACCCTGTGACGATCTCTCGCCTAGAATCAGCACACCTGTTTTCACTGCTACTTGTCTCTCTCCTCCCCTCACATGCTACAGGATTCTCAGGTCAGTGTGTGGTCACATCTTCTTCTTCATCTTTGCATCCCCTGCACCCTGTCCAGTATCTGGCATGGAGCAAGTGCTCAATAAATGTTTACTGAATGAACACGTAAGAGTACATAAACTTGATCATAGCATAAATAACATTAATTGTAAGACCTAGGAATTGGCTATATAGTATTCCCACTTTTCTGTATGTTTAAAAATTTTTACAATAAAACATTGGGGTTAAAAAGTAATATAAATAAATATACCCTAAACTGTCCATAGTTTTAAAAAAATGCAAAGCTACAGGAAGTTAAATCACACAACAGGATACTAGGAACAAGACAAAGAAAGAAAAATCATTCCCTTCTCTTTGGTGCTGCCCCTGCTGTGGTTTCCTGAAATCCTCCCTCCCACTCCTGGCCTCTCCCGATTATCTGCCATTTACGCTCCGTACCTTTTCCTCCTTGTCCTGCTGCCTGCCCCCCTCCCCCGCACACACACACGCAGGTGAGTGCAAACACACATTCTACCTTCATGAAGCCTGGGGGTGGGGGCAGGTCGTTATTACCTGAGGGATTATCAGAGGTGGGGCCCACATTGATGTGGACGGTTTCAAACGGGGATGTTGGATCATCTCCCAAGAGGCAAAGTGGGGGTGCCAAGGACTCTATCTTCACAACCAGCACCTCCCCTACACCAGAGTCCTGGTGAGAGTAGGGGCGAAACAGGAGGGCAGAAAGAAGAAAACAAGGGAGGTGTTGAGAGTAAGGACAAAACAGAAAGCTTTAGAGCTTACAAACCACTGATTAACTGACATTCTGGTTTGAATGGTACTTGCGCCTCCCTAAGCTGTTTCTGGCCCCTCGTTCTCTCCTTCTACCATATTCCTGGGAGGACTGATGAAGTCTCATGAATTCAAATATTGCCTCCGAGTGGCTAACTTGAGCAGGAACAGTTCCATAAGCTTCAGCACTTAACAACTCTCTTTTTCCCAGCCCCAACACAGCTGCCACATCTCTCTATGTATTAAAAAGATTCCATTTCACTTCTAGAAACTGGAGTGGGAATGTAGCAAATGAGAACATTAAAGAAATGACAAAGGCAGGGAAGAAGCTCCCCTACCTCTGACTCAGTACACAAATCAATCCTCAGCACTTATGGGTGAAAGGAAGAGAGCAGAGCCCCTGCCAGACAGAGAGGAGTAGAAGGAGGGCGATGGCTCTCTCACCTGGCTGGAGGGCTCTGTGGAAAGATGCGATGATTCGGAGCTGAGAGACGAAGAAGAGCAGGGAGAAGATGGCTCAGACTTCACCTGAAGATCTGGGGGAAAAGGGGTTAGAAAATAAACAGGAAGCAGAGCCTGAAAAGAGTCCAAAGAGTGTCCAAGGACAGGCAGGTGAGGACGCCCTCACCGGAGCAAGGGGAAAAGAACATATATTAGGTGTTAGAGGAGAGAGGAGTGCACAGACACTCATGTGGAAGTGTGAGGACACAGAATTGCATAATTTCTGGAAAACTGGGAAGATCAGGGTTTCGGGAAGGATGAGGGAATCACAAAAAATATCTTACCTGGGAAGATAGGCAGGGGGTCCCATGGGGGTTCAGGGGGGCTGACATCCATGCCCACATCCAGTATGCTGCTGCCAAACTGTATAAGGGAGGATATTAGATGGCAGGAGTGTGAGAAAGATGGGGTGGCTCCAGACGACCTCTGGCCTGGGGATGAGTCCGGGTTCTGGGACCACTCCCACCCACCAAGGGTAAGAGACAAGGCTGCCGGGGGAGCAATACCGGGACATCCTGCTCCGGGCAACGGAAGAGCTGCGTCTGCTCCTCGGCCACTTCATCCAGGCCGGTGTACAAGGTGCAGTCTGCAAGAGATGCGGAGCGTAGGGGGTGGGCCGGTGGCCCAAGCCTACGGATCCACACACGGCCCTCGCTCCATCCCTCATTGGATCGGCTCGGCCAGACCCACCGCCCGCCCACGTGAAAAGTGATACAGCCAAAGAACTTAAGCCCCTCCCCCGACCCCGGAACAACTCGACGTTTCCGTGGGGAGCGGAGGTCTCCCCCAACTCCCGCATCCCGCGAAAGAACAACGGGCCCCCCTGCTCCGCCCTCCTTCGAAAGGTGGATTCCGTAGTTGCCCAGCCTTCTTCTTTGGGCCTCCGCTTCCTTCCTGCGTGCCTCAGGGGTACAGCAGGCCACAGCCCTCTCCCCTCCCCCAGGCCTCACGCCGCACACCCCAGTCCTCCGGGCTCAGCAAGTTGTCGGTGAAAAACCGCGTCGGGTCCGCAATCTCGCTGAGGAGCATCAGTTCCGCCATCTTTCCCCCCTCCCCCCCAACCATGAGTCTGTTCCCAAGTCCCGCCTCTCCCCATCATCACCTAATCAGTTGACTCTTAAAAAAAAGGGGCGTCACGGAAGCCCAACGGACCAGTAAGAGGCCTGGGTACTGAGCACATGAATCAATAGAAGAGGCGGCTGTATAGGCCGGGCCAATGGCAGCACAGCAGGGAGATACACAGTACTGGGCCGTAGAGTGTGCGCATGCGCGAAATGGGACCCAGGGAGAAAGAGCCTGGGAGATGTAGTTCCCAGGATTTAAAGGTCTGCCCTCACCTCACCCCCAGCCAATCCTAAATTTAGAAGTTTATACAGCTTCTAATCATCTTCGGAAGTGGATAAGCACCCCCCCCCAACTCCCACCCCACCAAAAAAAAAAAAAAAAAAAAAAAAGAAAGAAAAAGCGGAGGACACGTGATCATATGGCTTTTTAATGGTAAAAAAGGGAAAGAGGCGCGCTGAGACCACTGCTACCTCCCCTAGGAAGGCAAAAGCAGGGAATAGGCTATGGGCTGAAACACTCCCTCTGGGTCCCCCCCCCCAAAATCTCACAGCACCCATCACAATTCACAGGTTCCTGTCTCTTTTAAGTATTAACTTTTAATTATCCAAACATCTTGCGCAGACCCTGTGCCAGCCCTGCATCCTGTTTCTTCCCCTGAAAGATCACCTTTCCCAGCTCTTCCTGCGCTGCCCGGTTTTTTGGGTCTACCGCAAGCACCTTCTTGAGGTCAGCAGTTGCTTTTTCCAGGTTCCCAAGAGCAGCCTGGGCAACCCCTCTTCGGTACAAGGCCTTTAAATGCCCAGGCTCCCGCTCCAACACCCGGTCACAGCTCTGGGCTGCCAAATGGGGCTGCCCTAGCAGCAACTGACATGCAGCCAGGTTGGCATGAAGGGCAGTTCGTTCTGGAGAGCCAGGTGGGGGTAAAGTCAGCAGCAGCCGAAGGGCCCGTCCATAGCATCTGGCAGCGCCTTCAGGGTTCCCAGCTCGAAATAACTCTGTGCCCCTTGCACGTTCTTGCCTGGCCAGGGTCTCTTTCTCACTGGCCTCCAGCTCCCAGGAATCCTGGCCCTGAGTGAAGGAGGCCAGTGTGAGTCTAACAGGAGGTCCAGAGTGCCCAGGGAGCTGAAGCTCTGCCTCCTCACCTTGACACATGGATTCCAAGCATTTCTCTATGATCTCCCCCCAAGTTTCCTCCCTCCATGGACCTAACCCCATAGTTAGCTCTGTCCAGCCTTCTGGAAGCCCTGACCCAAAAGGAAACCCAAAAGCCAGTACCCGGCAGTGGGAGCCCAGCTTGGGTTTGTCCAAGCCACGGCCACGAATTATGATCTTCTTGACAAAGCTCCCATCTGGACAGTACCAGAGATCAGAAGCTTGGAAGGGCTCTGGCGTCTCACTGGCTGATCTAGGAGACTTATCAGAGTCCTCTTCAAGTCCACCAGCCAGGTTTTCAGTCCCTTGAGGATTCTCTCGAATTTGGCTGGCTGGATCTGGGCTCAGTTTCTGCTCAAGAACTTCAATAGGTGTCTCTTGGGGCTGCTGCCTAATCTGAGTAGTTGAATCAAGGTTCTTCTGGGGGTCCTTTTCCCATTGTTGTTGTGGTTGGCAGGTGTCTTTCTCTCCCACTGGAATGATTGGTGGCGTCTCCATTTGGTTGCCTGGTCCCTTCCACCGTGGGTAAACAGTTTTGGTGGGACAAGGATGGACCAGGTTCAGGTCAGCACCTGAAAAAAAAAATCAAAACAATGCTAATGGTAGGATTCTTATTTAGACTCCTTTCCCGTCCTTCTGGGACCCGGGTCCCGGTCCTCAAAGTCCTCTTTTTAAAATTTTTCCTCCAAAAATCTCTGTCCCCCTCGAGCCTTGGTCCACACAGAGAACTATAACGCAGAACTATAAATTCCACAATTCCCTGCGGTTCGGGTAGCCGCCCCAACTACGGACACCGATCAAGTCAAAAAGTCCCTGGGAGGCCGAAGCGCCTAGCCTGGTGGCGACAGCCGGACCATTCGGATCACCTCTCCTTCCGAAGCTAAGTGCTTACTGAGTACTGTCCTTAGAGTCGTGCCTCAGGCGGAGAGCCCCGCCGGGGGGAGGGGCCGCGGGGAACAGACACCGACAGCTAACCTGGAGCGCGCACGTCGGCGAAGCTAGTCAGATTCCTGGCAGCCAATCCGGAGGAGGGAGAAGCCTGCTTGCCCCGCCTTTTGGACATGACATCATTTCCCCCCCGCACCTGGGAAGCTCCAGGCCTTAGCAACCGAACTAGGCCGAATCGAACCGAACTATCGAGGTCCGGCTAGCCTGGTTATTGCGAGTCTGGAAAGTCCTGAAAGGGGAGATTGGCATGAACGCGGATAGAGTGGGGAATGGTGGAGCTGGTGACGAATAATAGCGGCAGCAGACAAATCAGTCCTTGTATCTGGTGCCCTCAGGCCCTGCGCTGTTCACTTTATCCCTGTGTTTGGGGCTCCCAGCCATAGCCATTCTCCTGCTCCTTCTCCTATTCTATCCAGGGTGCTCCAAGAAAAACCCTCAGTCCTCTTTCTTCTTAACCGGCCCTATTCCCGTGGGGGACCACCTGAGTCTTACCTTTTCCCTCATATTCATCATTGCATTACAAGCTCTTCTTCCTCAAGAAATCTTTGACAGTTCCTTTCAAATTTTGACGAGCATATACAAATCACCTGGGGAACTTGTTAAATTGCAGGTTCTGATTTAGGAAGTCTGGGGGGGGGGGGCGGGGCCCGCGATTCTGTATTTCTAACAAGCTCTTGGATGATGATGATGATGATGGTCCCTGGACGACACTTTGAATAGTATGATTCTAGAATAACCTCATTCTCTTTATCCCTTGCTCTATGCTCCTTCGGTACGTCCTATATTTTGCATATATAACGGGTATAACCTGCTCCACTGGGTGTATCAGTGGAAAACTGGTCTTCTTCCTCCTAGTAGAAAATGTAGGTCCCTTTGTGATTCAGCCTTGCTTGCCCAGCTCCCTGTGCAGGCTGGGCCACCACAGCTCTTCAGGGAAGGAAAATCCCATTCTGTATTTCACTTGGGCTCATTTACTTTGCTCTTTAACACCCTGCCATTGCGCCTCAGACTACAAGGACCATGGCAGGACAGCCAGGAGGGAAGGTAGTTTCATCATTGTCCACAGATATGTGTCAAAACAGTCCACTCCTCTTTTGTGTTGAGACTCACTAACCTAGACTTTTTTTTTTCAAGTTGTATTTCTGGGTTCTGTGCCAGAATAACCTTGGTACACTGCCACCCCCTCCCCTATGGCTTAGTACTCTGATTCTTGGAATCCCTGGGTTCCTGTTGAAAATTAATCCATCTTTTCTCCCTTCCTCTTCCCCTTTCCATTTCAGAGATTTCTGGGAAGGGCGTCACAAAAGGTTTGATTACACCCTAATCCCCGGACAAAGATTGCTAATTTATATTATGTGTGTATTATTGAGAGGGCCACTCCAATGACCCTTCAAAGATCAGCTTCTTTCAGTTAAAAGAAGCTGTACTCTGCTACAAATGTATTGCTTTGAAAGGTTCTCTTGTTTTTTGTGTGTGTGTTTTTCCTTTCCCACCTACTCTATAGGGCTGGAACTCGTTTCTATTTCTTTTGTGTTTCATCTCATTCATTCATTCAACAAATACTTATTGAGCACCTGCTATGTTCCAGGCAGCATGCTAGGAATTGGGGACACATAGGTTGGTGAGACAGACACAGTCCCTGCTCTCATGCGACTTACAAGGAGAATAAGCTCTCATGAGACATGGCCAAGGAGAATAAGCAATCACAGTGCTATGAGGAAATGTGAGGTACTATGAGAGTGAGTGAGGGATGAGGGACTATTCCTTGAGGATGAGAGATTTTTGCTGGCATCTAAAGAAGGAGTTAGATGACCCCCAAGAACACACCTATAGACCCCATATTGAGAAACACTGAATTAACTGGTCGACTTTGTCTCTTCAGGTGATCCCTTTTTACCATGGTGACTAGAAAAAAAAATACAAACGTTGGCACTGAAACTCCTAAGAAAAGGTAATCCAAATCATCCAGAATTAATATTTTTATTTTTTAAAAGACCCATCAAAATGAAAACACAAAATTTAAGTTTTCAAGAAGACTTCTATTAAAATATAGCTAACATACAATATTATATTAGTTTTCAGGTGTACACCATAGTTATTCAACATTTATACACCTAAAGAAGCGATCACTATGATAAGTCCAGCAAGCATCTGACACTGTACCACGCTATCACAGATAAAATTTAAGTTGTATAAGAGGACTGAGAAGTCCCCAGAAGAGACATTCATAGATCCATAGATTCGCCCAGGTCTCAGCTTGAGAAACAGGATAGGAAGGGCCGAGGTGTGAAGACTCAGAAATGGAAAGACCATAGGCTTCGCCGAAGTGTCACTGCATGAATGTTGACTGACTCACACTGCTTGCTTTCTCCCAGCTCCCTGCCCCTTGAGTCTCATGATGCCAGGGCTCAGCTCTCTGGGAATAGTCACCAAGGAATCAGGGAGAAGGAGCGAAAGAAGCCAGGAGGATTTTATCCCCAGGCCTGGCTAGAGAACATGGGATCTGAGGAAGACATAAAAAGAGGATGACAAATGAGAATATGCTTACCTGTTGGGATAGAGGCTTAAACTGGGGAGTGAGGAAGGAGCGACATCTCCTCTCTTTTCCCTAAAGATTTGAGAATGAAATGGAAGAGCAGCCTTGAGGGGAAGAGTTGAAAAGGAAGCTTCTGCCCCAAGTGACTGGATTCATTCCCACCCTCTCACTACAAGTGCTCTCTGCTCCGTCCCTCCATTTGGTGTGGCAGGGGCTAACTTCACCAACATCAAAGTGTGTGGATGCAACTGGGACATGACTTACCTTGTACCTAAGACATTTCCCCAGCTTCAGATGAGAGGGACGGGAGGGAGGAGCACACAGGAACCCCTGGAAAGAAAGTGAGATTATGGGAGACTCTGGGTTAAGAAAGTCAAAGAGGCATCCGGGAGAATGGAAGGACTTGTCAGGGAGGGGTTAATAGTTTGGCTAGCTGTTATGGAAGATGAACCCTATTTTAGAAAAAGTCTCTTTTCCTCCAAGTCATCATGCAGGCCTTAATGCCTTGTGGATGATAAGTTTGAGGGAAAACCCCATATCTGACACGTTTTTGAGGATTTACCTGCAAATAATTGTTTTACACTCCACTTGGGGTCACTTCTTTCCTTCCTTCTTTCTGAGTCCGTTCTTTCCAAAGTGGCTCAGAGAATTTTGCCATATTCTGCTACTTTCTTTTCCCTATCCCATAAGGGCAGTGTTTTGCCTTCATTAAAGATCTAACCTGATGGCAGAACCCAAGCAGAGGTTCAGGAGCCGGTGCAAGGTGATTGGTGAGCTGGTGTTTTGTCCACACACAGAGCATAGGGTACCTGCCCTGTAAGTGGGCAAAGTGAGGTTCTTTTCTTATTCATTCAATAATCCTTACTGAGTACTCAGAATTCATCAATGGAACATGGAGCTAAATACAGAGATTCCCACCAGTAGTCCAATAAGGATAGAGTCTTAGTTAATCAAAGCTGCAGATGCGAGGGCAAAAGTGGTACATGGAAGGGAAGTTATGTCCAACTGGGGGTGATCTGAAAAGGAGTCAGAGGGTTGAGGCTTGGAAGATGGCCGTAACTTTGACATGCCGTGATTGAAGGGACTTACTGGAGGTAGAGGAAGCAGCACGAGGCAGGAGAGAGAAGGAAAGGAACGCCACTTTGTGCCCAGTGTCGCTCACCTCTGCATTGTCAAGCTCAGCTTTCCCAGAGCATTGTAGTACTCTTCCATGCTGCCCTGTCATCCACCAGGCAGCGAGCTGCTTGGAGGGTTTGACAGCCTCGCATCCGTCCCCACCACATGGAACCATCTGGGGCACTTGCTCTCTGCCATTTAGCATCAGCATGGGAGACAAAAATTCCAGCTTTCCAAAGGCTAAATTAATTTCCCCTTCTGTTTAGTTTTGGTGGTTTCTGTGGTTTTTAGTTCTGGGATTTATGTCAAAATTGTTCCTCCTGTTCACTCCCAAAGCGTTTTGCTTGTGCCTCCCTTATAGGCAGGGTTTTCAGGCAGGACGAAGCAGTGAAAGGCAGCCTTTACCTCGGAAATGTTTGATGACGAGAGCTACTCTTTTTTGTTTTTCAATTACAGTTGCTATACAGCATTATATTAATTTCAGGTGTACAACACAGTAATTAGACATTTATATCACTTACACAGTGATCACCCGATAAATCCAGTACCCGTCTGACAGCATGCACAGTTATTACAATGCTACTGACTATATTCCCCATGCTATGCTCTACATCCCCACGACAACTTTGTAACTACCAATCTCTACCTCTTAATCCCCTCCCCGCTCACCCATCCCCTGAAACCCCCAATCCAGCAACCACCAAAATGCAGATGAGAACTGCTCTTTACGGAGCCTACTGCATCATGACCCAGAAGCAGGCATACTAAGCGTCTAGTGTGTGTCACCGCATTTTCTCCTCACACAACTCTTTGAGCTACCTACTCAGTCATTCCCCAGATCCGTACTGAGGGCCTCCTCCATGCCAGGCACTGTGCAAGATTCTGGGAATAAGGCAGTGGGAAAAGTCCCGATCTCTTGTAGCTTATATTCAAGTGAAGGTAACAGGCAATAAAAATCAACCATTAAAACACATGATGTCAGTTCTGTACAACCAGGTAGCATTAGATAAATAAGTAAGTACATCAAGAAAGAAAAATAATATAATGTCAGGCAGTAACATGTGCTATGAACACAATGAAACGGGGTGAGGGAATGGCCAGAAAATGCTCCCAGGTGTCCGTGGTGCTGTTTTTCATCAAGTGACAAGGAAAGCCTCCTTGCGCAGGCAATGTTTGTGCAGACATAAATGGTGTAAGTAAGGGAGCAGACACACAGATATCTGAAGGAAGTGTCCAGAGAGAAAACAAGAGCCCAAAGACCCCAGGCAGGAAGGAATTGGATTTTTATGCTAAATTCATAGCAACTGGAAGAAAAGCAAGGGGGCCAGAGTGGGTTGAGCAGAGGAAGGAAGGGAAAGAGTGGGAGGGGATGAAATCAGAGAGCTGTGGAGGAGCAAGACTAGACAGGCTGCACAGGCCCAGGTGAGGGTTCTAAGTGAGATGGAGAATTGGGCATTTACAAGCTCACTCTGGTTTCTGCATGGAGGAAGGACTATATTCATCAAAAACAGAAGCAGGACATCCAGGTAAGGGGTGAGTCATGAGAGCTTGATTAGGGTAGAGGAGAGGGCCCTCTACTTCTTAGGAATCTGGAGGAGCAGTAGGAGCTGTCAATGAAGACCGAAGGAGCAGCAAATAAGGAACTAGCGAAGACTTTCTTTGGTCGGATCCAGAAAGAGCATTTGAAGTGAAGAAAGCATTTCAAGGAGGAGGGAATGATGAACTGCGTTGTCGTATGTTGCTGATGGGTCTAGTCCCAGATTTGTCAACCTTGGCACATATACATTACAAAGTAACCAAATGAACATCACGCAGCTTAAGGAAACAAATCTTCCTGCTATTGTTGAAGCTCCCTGTGTGTCCCTCTCCATCAGAGTTCCCCTCCCACCAAAGGGTAACCACTCTTCTGAATGCAGTGCTTTTACTATACATAGGTGAGTAGCAAACTAGGGTTTTCTTTCTTCCCAAAGATGAGCTATGTTATTATAGTATGTTTGTTCGATGATGGAAATGTTTCAGAAAAGAGAGGAAACCTGATTATATAGGAGAGATGGGGGATAATTTCAAGAGTCCTCTTTCGGAGCCGGTGAGAAGGGATGGGATCCCAGCGGACAGACAGTGTCGGGCTGGGGACAGGTTAGCTTCTCTGCATCACAAGGGGAAGGCAGTGAATATGGTAGAGATGCTTGGCCTGGTAGATTCGGGGCCGCGGTCATGAGGAAGTTCTCTTCTGAAAGTTTCTATTTCCTCACTGAAATAAGAAGAAAGGTTGTCAGCTTGTGAAACTGGTCTCAGATTTGGGGAATGTGAACTGACTGGGGAAATGTGGGCTTGCAGCCATGCTGAGGGCCCCCAGGAAGTGAGACAGTCAGTATGGCTGTTTTCCCCAGACACATTCCGCTGTTGGGTGCAAGTGTGGAGCAGGCTGACTTGGATCTAACCAGGGATATAATGTGTTGGAAGGAGAGGGGCCGAGAATACAGCGCAGGGGCTGAGAGGTGATTACTGTGTTGAACCTGGAGATGTACGCTGGGTGACGAGGGAAGCACAAAATGGAGGGGATCAAACATCAAAGAAGAGTGAGAGAGTCATTGGATGGGAGGTCCGGGTGGGGATGAAGAATTTTGGGGATGGGGTTCTGGGTGGAGAAGGGGGTGACATGAAAAGACTGAAGAGATTTTGAAGAGTAGTAGTTATTGGTGCCAACCAAGTCAAAGCTTTGACACAGGGAGTGAGTGGCTGGGGACAGGGAAGAAAGCTCAATGCAGGTACTGAATTTTCATGAATGAAGGGGATGGTGAACCAGAATTTCACCATGGGGTAATCAGAGCTCCAAAGTAGATTTTAGAGGAGGCCAGGGCCTCTGTTGGAGGACAGAATCTTTGTTGATAAGGGTGCAAGAGCCAAAGGCACCATGTTCCAAGGGAGTGGAGGTAAGGTGGAAGGAGACTCAAATTGGAATGCGCCTCCTGAAGGAGGAGTCTGAGTGAGGTAAAGAGACCTGGGAGAAGTCATTTTCAGTCACTTTTTTCTCAGCTGAATTCCGCTCAATTCAATTGAATTCAAAGAGGTCTTTTCCGATAAGGGTCTGAAAACCAGAGATGAGCCAGATTTGTCTCCTGCCTTCACAAGGTAAGGTGAGTACACCAAGGTCTCCGGTAGGAAGAGACCAAAAAACAAAAACAAAAAAAAATGCAGATAACATGAATAATGGGTAGGTTTTAGACCCCGATTCCTTTCTCCTAGAGAGAGTTGCTCTGGTTGAAGCCACAGCCTGTGGCTCTCCCCTACTTGTTTGTGGTCCCTGAAGTGCTTCCACACCTGTGATTTGCAGTCTTGGCTGCCATGGGAATTATCTGGGGATGCCTTAAAAAATGTCGATGCCTGAGTGCCACCCACAGAGATTGTGATTTAATTGGGCTAGTTGCAACTGGGGCTTTGGGATTTTTAAATGCTCCCCAGATGACTCTAATGTGTAGCCAGGGCTGAGAATCATTGCTCCAAGGAATGCCTGGGGCTCTGTTTAGAGACCCACTGCTCTAGTCCAACCTGTAGGGGAAAGAGATTCCTTCTTGCTGGAGTGAGGGGGTGAACTGTTTGGACCTTGGAGGATAGGTCAGTTTTGGCCAAGGGGAGAGGCAGACGTGAAGTGGGGAGGGACATCCTAAGCACAGGCTTAGATCAGGTCTGAAACTCCTGACGAGCACCAAAGCATTTGGTTTATAATAGGCAGAGATGAGAGAAAGTGGTCTAAGATTTGAGAACAGCCAGGCAAAGACCAGGAGGTGGAAATGATAAGTAATTCAGTTTGGTTGGAGATTAGGTTGATTTTAAGTCAACATAAGCCGGATAATTTTAAATTACGAAAGGGGTTGAAGGCCAGACTTAAATTTTGTAAACAATTGAGTAAGCAATAGGGAGTCTTGAAGGCCCGTTGAGCAGTGTCAGGGGAGGACAAGCGTGTGTAGGGAGGACAACCTGACAGCAGTGGGCAGTGTGGAGGCAGACTCGGAGCAGGGAGAGCAGGAAGGACGGAGACCTGTCAGGGGAACTGCTGCAATAGCCCTAGATGAGGTCATTTTTCTGGCAAGGGCTAGGGGAAAGGTTACAGATTCCAAAGATACTGCGATGGTAGAATTGACTGGGCCTGATAATGCACCAAAAGTAAACGCAGGAGGGACAAGGAGGAGGTGTCAAGTTTTCAGATAAGGGTGCTGGGGAAATGGTGCCATTAATAGAGACAGGGAAGCAGGGTTTCAGTGGCATTTCATCAGTTTGATTTGAAACATGTTGAGTTTACAGGACCAGCAGCACGGTCCAGGTGGATGTGTTCCACAGGCCCTGGAAGAATGTCTGCGTATAAATATATAGGTCAGATAATGTCTTAGTCAACTCACGCTGCTGTAACAAAATGCCATAAAGTGAGTGGCTTATTAACAACAGAAATGTATTTCTCACTGTTCTGGAGGCTGGGAAGTCCAAGATCAAGGCACCAGCAGATTTGGTGTCTGGTGAGGGCCACTTCTGGTGCATACACGGCTGTCTTCTAGCTATGTCCTCACATGGGGGAAGGGCCAAGGGAGTCTCTGGGGTCGCTTTATAAGGGCAATAATCCCATTCATGACAGTTCACCTTCATGACCTAAGCACTCCCCAAAGGCCCCACCATCACATTGGGGATCAAGCTTCAACATATGAATTTTAGGGGAACACAAACTTTCAGTCTATAGTTGAGAAGCATTAGAAATGATGTCTGAATTTGGAGTGGATGAGATTTTCAAGGGAAAGTCTCAAAGAGAGAAAAAGTCCAGAGATAGGCATTCAGGGGAAAGGAGAACAAACAAGGTGGGAGGGAGATGATTAGAGAGGTATGCGTGGCGGTAGAGGGTGAAGAGATGACATGTCCATGAACCCTGGGTGAGTGAGGAATCCAGGATCTAGAGACAAACATGGGAGGTTCTCAGGAAGGCAGAGAACTGTTAAAATGCCATTTATTTTGGCTCCTGGTAATTTCTGGTCATTGGGTACTATTTGAGAGAGCAGTTTCAGTAGAGTAGGGAGTGAAAGCATTGTTCAAAGTGTTAAGAAACAGTGGGTATGAAAGACAGAACCAGACACATCTGTGACAGCAATACTCCTTATTTAAGGGGGGAAATGAGTAGGTTGTGAGGAAGTAGAGATTGCAAATGTGAATTCTTTTTTCAAGAAGTTTGGTGAGAGGGGCCAGCCTGGTGGCTCAGGCGGTTGGAGCGCCATGCTCCTAACTCCGAAGGCTGCCGGTTCGATTCCCACATGGGCCAGTGGGCTCTCAACCACAAGGTTGCCAGTTCAATTCCTCGAGTCCCGCAAGGGATGGTGGGCTCCACCCCCTGCAACTAAAATTGAACACGGCACCTTGAGCTGAGCTGCCGCTGAGCTCCCGGATGGCTCAGTTGGTTGGAGCGCTGTCCTCTCAACCACAAGGTTGCCGGTTCAACTCCCGCAAGGGATGGTGGGCTGCGCCCCCTGCAACTAGCAACGGCAACTGGACCTGGAGCTGAGTTGCGCCCTCTACAACTAAGACTGAAAGGACAACTTGACTTGGAAAAAAGGCCTGGAAGTACACACTGTTCCCCAATAAAGTCCTGTTCCCCTTCCCCAATAAAAATCTTTAAGAAAAAAAAAAAGAAAAAAGAAGTTTGGTGAGGAAGGCCCATTCAACCTGAAATCTCCAAAGGAGAACCCATGATTTCCAGACCCCGTCCCATCCTCCTCCCTTGTCTCCTATCCTGGTGCGTGGCTTTCCTTCTAGATTATTAATGCCACAAGGTCAGTGTTCACATCTGCTGTCTCAGCAGATGTCTCACCAGCATCCTGCATGGTGTCTGCATGTTGTATGAGTGCATACGTTCAGGATAGGACCCTGTCCTACAGGTGTACAACTGAAGATCCTAGGTCCACTGTTTGTGCCCCTCCCCCCACCAGAGGCTTCCTGGCCTACCTCAGCGTAGACTGCAACTAGACCCAGCTGAACTTGAGTCTACTGACTTCCTCGTTGGGGCTGTGGTCTGTTTGTGTTCCCCCCAAAATTCATATGTTTACATCCTAAAGTGCAGTGTGATATCACTGTGCAGCCTGTGGGAGCAGCTTAGGTCATGAGGGTAGAGCCCTCATGAACCGGATTTGTGCTCTTGTGGAACAGACCCCACAGAGCTCCCTAGCCTCTTCTGCCAAGTGAGGATACAGTGAGAAGGGCTGCAGAAGAGGGCCCTCACCTGATGGTGTTGACATCCTGATTTCAGACTCCCAGCCTCACAACTGTGAGAAATAAATTTCTGTTTGTAAGCCACCTAATCAATGACATTTTTGTTATAGCAGCCGGAATAGAATGAGACAGGCTCCTACAGCTCTCTGCTCCCTTTGCCTTCCCTGTTCTGGTACCACTTAGGGCTCTAATTCAAGTTGTCTGCCACCCTCCAGCCTGCAGGCAGGAACAGCTGTGGGTAGTTAGCATCTTTTTCCTGCCACCCTATTTCTGACAAACTTCTTCAGAATGCTCTGCCCTCTTCTTTCCTCCTGACTTCCTGGAGTTCTAGAGATAGATCTCTGGGTCTCCTTGTACATCTTCCCTCTTCGAAGCCCTAAGCCCCGTGTGGTAGGGAGTGGAAAAGGTGTGCTGAGGAAAGAAATCCCCACTGAGAATGGACCCCAAGGTCTTCCCAGGTTGGATCCCAGGGAGTCCTCCCCCATATTTGTGTCTGTCTCTCGGGTGTCCTGGAAATCTTTCTCCTCCCACTTTTGTGTCTGTCAGTTTTCTGCCCCCACCACCACACCGAAAGGGAAATGAGGGGAGTTGAAAGGGAGAACCAAAAGAGTAGGGTCTCTGCAAGGCTGCAGTCTTCCAAATTGTGGATAATGAATCCATTTAGACTCTTTAATATAGTCTTTCAGAAATTCACACACACACACACATACACACACGCACACACACAGATCAGAACAAAGCAGGGACTGTCCAGGAGAGCAGAGAGCGGGCGGCTTCCTCCCGACATTGGGAGGTCAGGACCCTGGGTTCCCTTCTGCCTGGCTGTCCAGGGATTGGGAGAAGTGGGAAGGAGTATTTACAGAGAACCGGAACGTAATCTTCATCCCAGGGTAAAGGGTCATAAACTGGGAACCTCCCAAATCTCATTCCAAAAAACAAAAAATAGGGGTTCGGGGATTAGCAAGAAAATCAGAGGAGACCAGGTGTAGGAGATGCGAAACTGTACAAGCAAAAACCGGATTGAGCTTGGGGGCGTGGCTACCCTGGGGCTCAGTCCTCGTGCTGGGAGAAGGGGAAGAGTCTAGTCTGTTGGTCTGGCAGCGAGGCCTGGCACCACAAACCCAATCATCGGACTGAATCACCCCGCGACGAAGAAAAGAAGGCGGAGCCTGCCGACCTGGAGGCGGGGTTTTGTCAGAGCTGGGGCGGGGCCTATAGAGGAGGCGGGGTTTGGGGGACCAGTCTCTAGGCTGCCAAGCAGAAACCCTGGGATCTCCTCTGGGGGCGCTGCATTTAGAGGGGGTGGGGGTCTGGAGCGACTGGGGGCCCGGCATTTGGCTGGGATCCAGGGAAGCGGTGTCCTTGGGGGTGTGGGGTTTGGCTGGGTTCCTGAGGAACTGGATTCGGAGCGTGCCCGCAAGGCGAGAGTTTCCGTGGAAGCCGAGTTTCGGATGTATCGAAGTCCGGTAGCTCCAGGGGCGGGTGTGCAGGGCGACCATTGGATCTGCGGCGTGACTGCAGAACGCGCTTGGGAGGTCGAGGGGCGCAGGGTGGGGCCCGGCCGCGGGCGTCCTTACGGATCCCAGTAGTTCTCGTGGTGCTGGGCGGCAATGATGATAACTACCGTGAGGATGGTACAGAGCACCATGGCTGCGATGCCCACCGCCAAGGAGATGAAGGAAAAGTTCCGGGCCTCGCGTGAAGCAATCTCCGCCGACACTATGTCTCCGCGGGCCAAGGCCGTGCGCACCTGCGGGGGAGGGGTGGGGAAAAGCGGATCAGAGAGCTGCACGTCTCAGCCTCCCTGTAAGATGCTCCCCAGAACGTCCAGCGCTCCCAGGGAATAAGAAAACCCGAGTGAGCCTCATCCCCGACCCTCCCACCCCCACCTGCACTGCCTTGAAGATGGCGATGATGCCCGTGGGCCAGAAGCAGCAGATGGTGGTCAGCACCGCGATCGGCATGTAGTCGTGCGGCGGGCGCCTCGGTTCCAGCAGTGCTAGCCCTGGACCCTGGGGCGGCGGGGGGAGCGTGGAGGTTACTCCCGTTCCCCCCGGGGTCCCGCCTGCATAGGGCTGTGGAAGGAAGGTCGGGGGAGGAGGGAAGAGGACGTTACTCTGACCCTCTCTGAGCCCCACAATGTTCTGAGCGGAGAGCGGTTTCTAAAGCACAGTTCTTGCTTGTTGCTTCTCAAAGAACCTGATCATCCACTCCCCTTCCAGAACACCCATAAATTCCAGCTAGGTCCGTCTCCTTCCCTCATTAACCTCATATTCTCAGGTATCTCCACGCTCCCTCCCCTACGGTACGGCCCCACCAGCGCTGTCCTGGCCTCATCTCAGACCTTGTTTCTTAACTACCTGTCCTCGCTCCTCTACTCACTCAGTCCCAGGTGTCTTCTCCTCATCTACTCTGTTCTCGCTCCCAGGCCATGATCTCTGACCCCAAGTGACAGCCATGCACCCCTTCCCTAGTTCCAGGCCTTTGCCTAATCCCTCCTTTCTCTAGGCCTTAACGCCACCCCCACCTCCGCCAACACAGCCCGGTCCCTTGGCTCTGTTTTTCTATCCCACCAGGCCCCAGTGTGTCCCCAATTCCAGGACCTGCTCCACCGGACCTTCCCCTTCTTCCGAGGCCCGTGTCCTCCGGTACTCACCGTGCCCACCGGGTAGACCGGCACGTAGGCAGTGCAAGGCTGCAGCTGTAATGGATAGCCAGGGGCCACGTAGCCCCCCAGAGGCAGCGTGCCTACCGCCCCGGTGTGCGTAGGCACCACGAAGCCCGGGGCCTGGGTAGTGTGAGAGGGCGCCGGCGGGGGTGGGGCGGCGGCAGCGGGCGGCGGCGGGGGCAGTGGGCCCTCGAAGCGAGTCTCCTGCAGGTAAGGGTCGGGTGGCATGCGGGGCAAGGTAGCACAGCCGGGTGGGGGCGCCCCGGAGGCTGGGCCCGGCGGGGCGTGGTGTGGGGGCCGCGGCAGAGTGGCAGAGGACGAGGGACCGCGCTGAGCCGTGGCCCCGGCGGAAGCCAGGCCGCCAGCCCCTAAGCGCGGGAGGGTAGCCGTGCCAGACTGGTGGTAGTGGTGGTGGTGGTGATGGTGCGACGAGGGGGCTGCCTGTGGGGGCGGGACGGGGGGTTCGGCTGGCGGCTGGGGGGCATTGTAGGGTGGTGGAGAAGTGTGAGGGACTGAGTCCGGGAGGCCTGGGGGCGGTGAGCAGAGGAGAGGGTACAGGGAGACATAAGACAGACATGAGATATGGAGGGGTATGGGAGAAATAGAGGGTCAGGGGTGGAGAAAGATAACGGGAGAGACAGAGGAGATGGGTGAGAAGACATCGCTCATTCTTGGGGCAGCAGAGGGGTTGTATCTAGGCCATCTGTGCCCCCCCCATTTCTGTCTTTCAATCTAGTTTCGAGGTCACAACTCTCCTCTGCTCCTCTCCCTTCTTCAGCAAGGGGCACACTGCTCTCACCAGCAGACTTGATCTCCTGTCCTCCTCGGCAGTAAGGCTGGTTGCCTTTGGGTTTGCCTATCCGAACTAGTCTTGCATGTGCACATGGGTAGACATGCAACACTGTGTTAGCATGTGCTCATTTCAACAGTTGTATAAACACATGTAGGGTGACATGTTCCACTGCAATGACTTCAGTGGGGGAGGGGTTACCCTAGACTCCCTGGGAATCTCAGTACTTCTTTTAAGGCTGATAAAAGAAGAGTCTGCTGGATTTTACTCCCCTGACAACCCCCATCTGATTGTGTCTTCATATTTCCCCACAGGATGTCTCCATGCCAGCCAGTGTCATCTGTCCATCTGTCACTTCCAGTGATGCTATCCCTGTAGTACCTGCTAAGCCGCTCTTGGACTGCCCTCATTGCCACAATCTCCCACCCCCCCAACCAACCTCCCACCCCCCCCACCCGCTGCCCATGTTGTTGGCAGGGGGCAGAGGCTGAAACTGGAAGGAGGAAAGGAAGAGAAGGGAGGGATATAGTAAGAAGAGGGGGATTTGAGGGGTGGTTGAGAGCTGGATAGAAGGGAACGACCTGCTACGGAGGGGTAGGGAGGGGGTTGGAGCCCAGGGTGGGGGTAGAGTCAGGAGACTGTAGAGAGGGTGGAGGTTTTGTTGTGGTTTTTTTACCTGACTTTTCCGATGACATGCCTGCGGTCTTGTTGGGACAGGGTCCTGAAGCTGGAGTTGGGGTCTCTGGCAGGCGCCGGAGTCTGGGTGCACGGATTGCGCAGCCAGCGGCAGCGCAGGAGATGGAGAGAAGACAGCAGCGGGGGGGTGGAGGGCGAGCAGGGAGGGGGGACAGCTTAAAGGGACAGAGGCGAGGGAGGGGGAGCCTTCAGACGTCCCCCCACTCGTCTCTCCTCCTCTCACCCCAGCATTCAAGCCCCCAGTTTGGGCTCCCTTGGAGTTGTCATGGAAACAGGGAGGCAAGCAAGACCAGGCAAGGGAGGTGCGACTAAGGAAAGGAAGGAGGGAGAGAGAACTCTCTAGAGTCTTCCCCTCCAAGACTGGCTGTAGTGACTAGATTGTGGTAAGAACTGAGCTGGTGCTCAGTGGATTCAATACCCCAGTTCCCTGCAGGTCTGGTTCACGCCAGTGAGGTCTCCCTTCCTCAGTTTTCCTCAGAATCCCTGCAAGGTCCCAGAATCTCCCAAATCCTTGGCCCTAGTTTCCCCACTTTAGGAGAGCTAACTGTGTATGAGAGAGAACTGTGTGCAGAGTTGAGACCTGCGATGGCCTGAAATGTTCCCAGAGTTATGGCCTCGACCTGCCACCCTGGCCTGGGGTGAATGGGGAGGTAAAATGGAAGGCTTGGGTCTGTAGTAATTCAGAGTAAGCCGGACCTGGGTAGGGGTCAGGAGATGGAAGGACGGAGAGGAAGCTTAAGGGAAGCACAGATACTTCCTTCCTCCAGGGTTAAGGAGCTAAAGCGCTTTGGGAAAGGGAGGGGTGAATCAACTGCTCATTTGTGGCAGCTCGGTTTGGGAATGCATGCTTGATTCCCTTTCCCCCTTTGCTTTTTGGGCTTCTTAGGGCTTCTTAGAGTTCCTGGGCCTGTCTGTGTTCACACCCATTCCTCAAATCCCACCCATCCACCACCCCCGCCAAGACACAGCGCCACCTCCTGAGCGGACCTGGGGGCACATCGGTATTTCCAGTCTTTTTATTTGCTTGTTGTATCTTGGGAGTGCATAGATGGGGAGAGGAGGTGAAGATCAGAAGTCCACCCAGGCTAACAGGAGTTGGGCTCTTTGGAAAAACACAGCTGGGGAATCATTATTACCCGCCACCTTTAGACTAGTACTTCCCAATTCACACCCGAGGCAGTCACTCTCCCCAGGCTGTGTCTTACTCCTCTGTCTAAGCAGAGACTACAGAGTTGTACAGAGACCCTGACCAAGGCCAATCCCAGGCTGCAGAGATTTAGGTAAAGGCCCAGGCCAGTCATTCTGGGTTCTATGATGTTTGTGTGGGCCCCTAACCCTCCACCCCCCACCTCATCCTCATTCTACAGAACTCGGGGGCTCAAATTAGTTTTACTGGGAGAGACTTTAGACTGGCAAAGACCCTATGAACAAAGGGAAGGGTTCAGATAAGCCAGGAAATCATTTTCTCAAGGGAAATATCTCTAAATACTAAGAAAAAGACCTAACTGGGCACCTGGGTGTCCAATAAACTCAAAAAGAGTCTGGAGGCTTTGCTAGAAAAAAAGGACAAAGATTTATTCAAGTGTCTTAGGATTTACGAACTGGTAACATATTTAGGCAATATCCAGAGTGTTCTGAAGAAGAAAAGCTGAGGGCTCTTACAGTAAAAAGTACATTCTTGAGAAGAATCAGTTTTGCATACTTAGCCTCTGGATTGGTCCTCAAGATGACCAGTGATCTGGGTAACGCATGTTAGGTGGTCTGGATATCTGAATATTCTTTCCTTAGCCCTCAGGGGGTAATCAGGGTTATCTAGAGGTCTGATGTATATACAGAGATTGATGAAGGACAAGAACGTTCAAAAGTTTAAGTTAAAACTAGAATAGAGGGTGGCCGGTTGGCTCAGTTGGTTAGATTGCAGTGCTCCTAACACCAACGTCCCCAGTACAAAAAAACAAAAACAAAACACAAGAATAGAATCGTTTCTTCATACCTAAATCTACTTGATTTTAGTAATTTAGCAGCGTGGCTATAATGAGTCCATTTTACTTCTTCACTCTATGACTCATGGGTATTGGGTAGGGGTCACAGATGGAGGAGCAAGGATGCCTAAACTTGGAAGTCTGTACTGAGCAGAGGGTCTGGGTAAGGAGCTTCCCACAGGAGCTCTCGGCTAAGGGCTAGATTGTGGGGGTCACTCTGGTTGAAAAGACAGTCGAAACCACACTAGCTAGCATGAGTCAGTGCTGCCTCAGGGGCCCTCCGCCCCTTGGGGGTGGATCATTTATGGGGAGCTGAGTAGAGTAGCGCAGGAGAAACTGGGCCAGACTGCTGTTTTAGCTCGAAAGGCCTCGAGGACTCTCCGCGTCTGTGGAGACAAGGGCACTACACGCACTTCAGAATGAAGAGTTGTAAGAAGCTGACCTGGGGCGGGCGGGCAGGGGTGGGGTAGGGTGCTCCTGGACTGGCTCCAGTTCTCAGCAGGTGGACGCACGGACCAAGTGCAGAGTTCTTGCCCCATCCCCCTCAGCGCCCCGCTGGGGAGAGAAAGCGTCGAATTCCTCTGCGGAGCCGGACCCCAGAATGGGCCAAATCCAGGAGGAGATTTGGACCCCTGGGTCGCTGGAGCAGCAGGGCCGAGAGAGGCTTTCTCTCTATTCTCAGGACTTCTTTGCTGCTTCTTCCTCTCCTCACCGGTCTAAATGGATCGCTCCTCCTATTTCCTCCCCCGCTCCTAGGGCGCAATGGAAAGTTCCACTGCCCCTCCGGTCCCCGGCCTGCGTTGCAGGGGACGCTGGCACGGTTGCCAGGGAAAGCCCCGGACGTGACGGCTGAGCGCTACCCCGAGCAGCCGCCCCTCTCCTATCCGTCATTCCCCTGCGCATGCTGTCCTCATCCCCTTCCCCTCCCCCCGTGGGTTCCAGACAAGGGAGCCATAAACAACGGGCGGAGCGAGGCTCTCGGAGCCAGGCCAGGTGGGAGTTT
Source organism: Rhinolophus ferrumequinum (assembly GCF_004115265.2). Lineage (NCBI taxonomy): Eukaryota > Metazoa > Chordata > Mammalia > Chiroptera > Rhinolophidae > Rhinolophus > Rhinolophus ferrumequinum. Next base: position 2,537,958 of record NC_046286.1, read on the forward strand.
GCACTCTCCCGGGGACCTGCGCTGCGGCTCAGGGTACTTTCTAGCAAAACCCCAGGTCGTACATGGCTAGGGTCGTGCTTTAGAAGATCCTGGGCCTAGGGACCCAGTCCTGGCTGAGTTGGGGGCGGGGCTTCGGGTGCACGTTGGTGAGTCTTCATGGTAGGGGGTGTGTTTGTGGGGAGATGACTGGAGTAAGTTAAAAGTTGGCTAGTTCGTGACAAGGACCCCGCACGGGCAGGGGAGACTGGATTGCCCGTTGTCCCGAGGGGAAGGGACATTTATCATCTCTCTCACAGGCCCTCATCGCCCCTTCTCAGGCGAGAGCATGGTGGGGCTCCGGGGGCCACGGCTCCCCCCGGCGGGGATCCTGCTCCTGTTGCCCTTCCTGCCGCTGCTGCTGCCTGCAGCCCCCGCGCGCCATCGCGCTTCCTACAAACCGGTCATCGTGGTGCACGGGCTCTTTGACAGCTCGCACAGCTTCCGCCACCTGCTGGAATACATCAACGAGGTCTGGCAGGGAACACTTGGTTGTGGGGCGTTAGAGGCCTCTACTACGCCAGAGGAGGGAGAATGCGAAACTGAAAACCGCCCCTCTGGGCCTGCCCAGTTCCTCGGGAGCTGGTGCTCGCGTGGGGGAGAATTGGGTGGGGGACGAGATCCTTGGTTCTAACAGGGCACAATGGGCATGTGGGCGCTGGCCAGGGGGTGCTGTGGAGGGGCTTCATAGTCCATCCCCGGTTGCAGCATTGCCCCTCTCCCACAGACACACCCTGGGACTGTGGTGACAGTGCTTGATCTCTTTGATGGGAGAGAGAGCTTGCGGCCACTGTGGGAACAGGTGCAAGGGTTCCGAGAGGCTGTGGCCCCCATCATGGCAAAGGCCCCTCAAGGGGTGCATCTCATCTGCTACTCGCAGGGTAGGTGCCCCTCGCTAAACTCCTCAGCACTATCTGCAGCGGGATCCTTATCTGAGGGACACTTTCTGTGTCCTTTTCTGAACCGCATTGCTCCAACAAGGGCCCTGGTGCCTGAGCCCTCCTTTTCTGACTTCCCTCAGCACCTGGGTCTCACCTCTGTGTGTGTCCTCAACGGGAGGGACGCTCCCTGCACTAATGCCCCTTCTTTCCCCATTACCCGTGGTTTTTGGACCTAAGGGATAGTGGGGCAGTAAAATACACCCTACAGTTAGAGTTAGAAGACCCAGAATCTAATTCTAGCTGTCACTTAACATGATGTGGGACGTTTTGCCACAGGGTGGACCTGCGTTCTCTGGGCCTTTCTTCTTTTTGTACATTGTGGTGTTCTGCCTACAGGGGGCCTGGTGTGCAGGGCACTACTGTCTGTGATGGACGAGCACAATGTGGATTCTTTCATATCTCTCTCCTCTCCACAGATGGGGCAGTATGGAGGTGAGTGGCTACTGTGGGCTTCATAGGGGCCCTGAGTTTGGGGGACACAAAGGTTGGGGGCCACTTGGCACTGCTGTTCTCTTGACAGACACGGACTACTTGAAGTGGCTCTTCCCTACCTCCATGAGGTCTAACCTCTACCGGGTCTGCTATAGCCCCTGGGGCCAGGAATTCTCCATATGCAACTACTGGCATGGTGAGTAGGGGATGCTAAACTGGAGGGTGGGGCCTGCTGCTTCCCCCTCTACCATAACCAACAGCAATAATAATGATGGTAACGTGTTTATTGAGCACTTACTGTGTGAACAGGCACTGTTCAGAATGCTTTATGAGTATCACTTATTGTCTCAGAAAGTACAGTCTGGTGCAGGGGTTGGCAAACTTTTTCTTTAAAAGGCCAGATAGTAAATATATTTAGGCCATATAGTCTCTGTCACAATACTCAGTTCTGGCACAGTGTGAAAGCAGCCATACACCAGGTGTAAATGAATGTGTCTGAGTTCCAATAAAACTTACAGAAACTAGCAGTGGCTGGATTTGGCCCATGGGTCATAGCATGCAAATGCCTAGTGTGGTTTTTCAGACCATGGATGCTGGGTCCAGACTAATTGGGTTTAAAACCTGACCCTGCTGGGTGACTTTGGGTGTTACTTAACCTTCCTGTGACTCAGTTTTCCTCATCTGTGCAATAATAATATAGCACTTACCTTATAGGGTGGTTATGAAAATTAAATAAATTAATGAATGTAATGTACTTTGAACAGTACCTGGCTCATCGTAGGTGCTAGATAAATGTGTTCACTAGCATGTTTACAATTATTACTGTTGCTACATTATATTCCTAGTCACCGTGTGTATTACTGTAGCCTTCTGACTGGTCTTCCTTCTCCAGTCTTGCCTCCTCCCCCTGCTTCTCTGACTATCTTTCTCAATGCTGTTTGTACCCAGACCCCCACCATGATGACTTGTACCTCAATGCCAGCAGCTTCCTGGCCCTGATCAATGGGGAACGAGATCATCCCAATGCCACTGGTGAGAACCCAGGCTCCTGCGTGGGTCCCATTTCTGCTTTTCTGTCCCTCTACGTTCCCCTCTCAAACTTGGCCTGAACCCTGTGACTGACTCAGGCTCTCTTCTTCCCAACCTGCAGCATGGCGGAAGAACTTTCTTCGTGTGGGCCGCCTCGTGCTGATTGGGGGCCCCGATGATGGTGTGATTACCCCTTGGCAGTCCAGGTAATAAGGGAATGTGTGGCCTGAAGGTTGGCTAAGGATAGCCCCTAACCGCCACCAATCTTCATCTCTTGCCTACAACTGGTCCCACTCTTCAGTTAACGTTCCCCACCCTTCACTTTTCTGTCACCCAAAACTAAAACCTGGGAGTCATCTCCCAACCCCTTGTATCTAGCCAGTCACTAATTTCTGCTGACTCTACTCCCTTCCATCCCCATTTGTAAAAACTTTGAAATAATTGCGGATTCAAAGGAAATTGCAAAGATGGTTTAGAGAGGTCCTGTGTGTCCTTCACCCAGTTTCCCCAGTGGTCGCATCCTATGTAACTATAGCACGATAGCAAAACCAGGAAACTGACACTGGTACAACACGTGGAGATAGTTCCAGGCCATTTTATCACATTTCCTATCACCTCTTGTACTTTCCTGGGCTGCTGTGGTAGTCTCCACACTTACCCCTTCAATCCAATTCCTCAGGAAGACCCATGGCTCCAAGGCACTACGTGCGTATTACAGATCATGACGAGTGACCTGAAATGTCACCTGGTCTGCTTTAGTCACTCAGATACTCACTGAGCACTGTGCAATGGCACTGTTCTGGGCCCTGGGGTTGCAGCTGGAAATGAGAGACAAGCCTATGACATTACGTAGCTTACGTTCTAGTGGGGATGACAGATAATACATGCAGTATACACGTCGGGTGTAATACAACAAGGCAGGGAAGGGGTTAGAGGATGACTGAAGCCTATTTTAGAAGTAGCCAGAGAAGTTCTCCTGGAAGAGTTGCCATTTGACCAGAGACTGAAGGAAATGAGGGAAGAAATTGTGCAACGACCTGGGGGAAGAATGACCCAGGGAGAAAGAGCAGCACCTGCACAGGCCGTGGGGCAGGTGTGAGGAAGAAGAAGGCCAGTGTGGCTAGAGTGCAGGGAGCCGGGGAGACGGTGGGAGAGGCTGAGAGAGGTAGCAGGGAGCCAGTGACGTGGAGCCTTTGTAGGGCAAAGTAAGTGCAGTCCTTGATTTTTTTTCTTTTAGTCTAAAATATACACAACATAAAATTTACCATTTTTAAATGCGCAGTCCAGTGGCATTAACTACATTCATATTATTGTGTGACCATCGCCTCCTTCTAGCGCCAGAACTTGTTGTTTTCTTCCCGAACTGAAACTCCATACCCATTAACGCTAGCTTCTCAGCCCTGCTTCCGCCCAGCCCCTGGCGAGCACGACCCTTGGCTTTTTATTCTGAGTGAAATGGGAAGGCATCCGAGGGTTTTGAGTAAAGGAGCAACATCCCTTATAGTAAGAGATGGGATTTATTTATATTTCATTTCAGATCTACAACAACCCTGTTGAGATAGTAATAGCTCACACTTATAGCACCTTTTATGTCCCAAGACACTATTCTAAATACTTTTCAAATAAAATGCATTTAATTCCCACAACTCTATGGGTGATTACGATTATCCTCATTTGACATATTAGGAAACTCGGGTGCAAAGAGATTAAATAATTTGCCTACATTCATAGAGTTGGTAAGTGGTGAAGTCAGGCGACCTGACTTAACCACAGTGTTTTACTTCCTCTTTACAAAGAAAGTATTTATTATATAGGGCAAAGAGGATAAGTAACATGCTCAGCTGCACACAGTGGGGAGTATATGGCAGCGCTGGAGTTCAAATCCAGGTCTGTGTGTCCCTACTGCTCTCTTACACCTTACGAAACCCAGCTCTTCAATACGGCCTCCAGGCTCCAGCTCAGCTCCCCCCTGTGCACAGCTGTGCCTCACCTCTGCCTTTGCTCTTACTGCTCCATTTGCCTCGGACAGCCTTCCCTAGGTCAAGGTCATCCCTGGGAAGTCTTCGTTGCTGCTCTAAAACTAGTGCAGTGGCTTCTCATCTTTGCTCCTGTTGCCCGTCTGACTTAACACTGTTAGCATCTGTTTAGTGATTCATGGCCAGCAGCCACTCAGTGCTCATGCCAGTCAAATATTGATTAAACAAATTTGAAGACCTTTTTATTTTGAAGTAATGTCACACTTAAGGAGTTACCAAACGAGTACAATGTGATCTTGTATACCCTTCACCTAGATTTCCCAAATGTTACCATTTTACCATGTTTACATTAGCGTCCTCTCTCTCTAAACACACACACACACACACACACACACACACACACACACAGAGAGGGTGCCCCTAAAAATGTATACACATTTTGAGAGATGTTATGTATGCTCAAGCAGTAGTTCCCCATAATCAGAAGTGTCTGGACACTGATGGTAACCACTTTGAACACCTCTTGTAACTGCAGAAGTCAAACGTGACTATATATGGAGTATTACAATTTTAATACAGTTTTTTCCTTTCTTAAAATGTGTATACATTTTCTTGACACCCTCTGTATAGGGTGTGTGTGTGTGTGTGTGTGTGTGTGTGTGTGTGTGTGTGTATACCATTTGAAAGTAAGTTATAGACATAATATCTCTTTATCCCTAACACTGCAGTGTGACAGTGCAGATCTCCTATGCACAGGACTTTTTTCATGTATCCACCATACAATTATCAAAACCAGGAAATTAACATTGATATGGTACTCTATAGACCTTCACATTTTTCCAGTTGTCTTTTTAGAAAAAAACAAATGCAATGCAAGATCCAACCCAGGATCATGTGTTGCATCCAGTCGTCATACTTTAGCCTCTTCATCTGGAATACTTCCTCAGTCTTCGTCCATGACTTTGACAGTTTTGAAGCCAATGGGCCAGGTATTTCCTCATGCTTAGCGTCAGGTTATGCATTTTGATGGGAATTCGGCAGAAGTGACGCTGTGTCCTCAGTGCATCACCTCATGAGGTACATGATGTCCGGTTAAATATTTTGAGTGTCCCCCCTGCTGCCTGTCTCCCGAACAGGCCGCGAGTTCCTGAAGGACCCTCGCCCACCTTGATTTTTTCCAGCTCTCCTGATCACCACCCTCCTTTCTCTTTGTAGCTTCTTTGGTTTCTATGATGCAAATGAAACGGTCTTGGAGATGGAGGAGCAACTGGTGAGTCCCTGGGACTTCTTCCTGTCTTCATGCCCTGTCCCACCTCAGTCTGTCAACCTCCCTGCCACTGAGCCATGAGCTGAAAGGTTCACTCTGTGGGGAGGGGGCCTGGAACACCAGCAGGAACTCACTTTGTCTCTCCCGTGTCTTTCTTCCATGCCCCTTCACCCACCTCGAAGGTTTATCTGCGGGATTCTTTTGGGTTGAAGACTCTATTGGCCCGAGGGGCCATAGTGAGGTGTCCAATGGCTGGGATTGTCCACACAGCCTGGCACTCCAACCGCACCCTTTATGAGACCTGCATTGAACCTTGGCTCTCCTGAGGACGTCCCCAGGGATCCCCCAGGAACTCCCTGGCCCCGACGCCAAGTGGTGGCCTTGAAAAGCAGATGCCAGGCTCTTTTGTGCCTGTGACCACACCATTGCTCCCACACTGCCCCCACCAACAGGGCTTCCAGGTCCTCCCTCCTCTGCTCCATGAATGACAAATCCTGGTCTCCCCCACCTCATGCCTTCATTTGGGGGTTGCTCCATGCTCTCCTATCCTCCCAAGGCCGAGGTTGGGAAGTGAGAAACCAGGTTTTTAACTTGTGGCTGCTCCTCCATCTCTGGCTGCACAGGAGGAGAACCCAGCCCCTGCCCACCACAGGGGTCTCCTTCCAGGCCGCTCAGGACATTTTTAGCTTCTGTTCTCTCCATGTTCCCGTTTCCTCTGAACTCCCGTTGTCAGCCCTCCCAACCCCCAGGAAGGATGACCCATGAGAGTGGGGTTCTGAGGCTCCCCTATGGGGACTGTTCCATTCTTGAAGTGTCAGTGTTGGGGAATATCTGTGGCCTGCAAGGCCCATCTCAGGTTTGGGGATCCCCCAGTCCCTATGTTCAGTGTTGGGGTACTCCCTGGGAGCCTAGTTTCTTTGAGGCCCCAGCCCCTCTTTTAGCTACCCTTGAATGGGTGTTACCCCTATATTTATGGAAATAAAGTTCCATTTCCTCAGTGTGGCTTGGCTCATTTCCAGGTGAGGGGGGCCTGGCTCCCCAAAGAGGGTGGGGATGGAGAGTCCAAGGCCTGGGTGCCCGGATGCCTGGTCTGGGGTGGACCCCCTTGGTGTTTCCGCTCTCTCAATGCCCATTCTGTGTGGGTTCCTGATTCTCTGTGGGTTCTTTCCTGCTGAGGACAATTCTCTTCCTGTCCCAGCATAAGATTGGGGGACTGAGCCCAGGGCTGCAGTGGTTTGTGCCCCAGCCTCATGGATGGAATGCGCCTGCCACCTCCAGGCTAGATGAGGGGGCTAAGGGTCAGGGTGGGCATCTATTGAGCCCCTTTTCAACTTCTGTGGGCCAGAGCTGGGTGAGGGGCTGGACAATGAGCCTCCTCTTCCATGATAGAAGGAATTTCGGTAGAGACAATAGGGCCCTGTCTGCTCTGGCATGGGGGGCGGTGGCTGACTCAACTCTGCCTGGCCAGGCCCTAACAAATGTCAGCAAGAAATGGGGTCAGTTTTCCCCTTGGTGCCCTGGCTGCCCCCTGCCCTCCGTGATGACTTGCCTTTCTTTCTTTCCCCAGCTGACCTTGCCTCTTCTCCCATGACCTGACCCTGCTTTGTTCTCTACCAGCTCTGTCTCTCTCCCTGCCCCCCCATTTCTCCCCCAGTCTGTGATGGGTTGAAGGAGGGAGGCGAGAGCCAAGGGTACTACTGGTGGTGGTATAGAGCTAGGAGTCTCTGCTGATCTGGGAGGGTTTCCAGAAATAAGGGGCCTCAGAAGGTTGGGAAGATACTTCTAGGGGGCCTGTTGCCAGAGTGGGGGTGAAGGTAGTGGGACTTGGAGCCCCCTGAGCTGACCAAACTGGAGCTACGGAGGAGGCGGCGTGTGGGAGGGGGCAGAATGGGAGGACTCTGTCTGGCCCAGCCCCTCCTCTCCCTTGCAGCGCCCAGCCTGCCCACCAGTCTGAGCTGCTGCTGCTGACACTGGTTGGCCTGAAGTCTCTGGGAGAGAGAAAAAGGCAGGTGGCGAGGGAATGTCAATGGAGAAAGAGTGGGGGTCACTCAGAGCCTTAGAGTGAGTGTGAGTTGGGGGGTGTAATCTGAGTGAGGGGTGTATGTGATGGTGTGAGCATGGTAAGAATGTGTTTTAAGGTGTGGACTTTCTAGTTGTGTGGGTTCAAGCAAGGAGGGAGGGGTATAGTGGTGAATACTTGAGGTTTTGAAGGTAGGAAGGTTAAGGTAGAAAAGGGCATGTTACAGCTAGGAGGGTCGTGAGGGGAGGGCTAACTGTGTGTGTAGAGGGGAGGTGGAGGGAGTGTGTCCGGGTGTGAGCTTGTCTGATGCTGCATGGACCACGAGATGCTAATAAAGAGAGGGGCGGCGTTAGTTAAATGTACACACAGGCGGTGACAATCCTGGTGACTAGTGCACCTTTGTGTGAATGAATGTCCTGTCACCCTTAGAGGGCACCAACGGATTGTTCCTGGTGAGCTGGAGAAGTCCATAGAGGGAAAGGGCCTTCATTAACCCCTTCTTGTCTGCAGCCCGCAGTCCAGTCAGAATCATGGGGCCCAGGGCTGAGCTGTGCACTCTCTTAGGCGGACTCTCATTCCTCCTCCTCCTGATGCCAGGCGAAGGTTCCAAGGGTGGATCCCTCAAAGAGAGGTGACAACAGAAGGGGTGGGGCCAGGGGGAGGTCTTCTGGAAACCTGCTGGGGTGGGGCTTCACAGGTGGCAAAACAAAGTTTAGAATGGGGTCGAAGCTGTCACCTGGAGCGAGGGCGGGGCCTCAGTATACCTAGAGGCACCTGGGACTCCAGGCTCCCCAGGGCCTGGCCCACTCAATGTCTCCCACCTTCTCCCACATGGGTGCAGTCAAGGGGTCTGCTCCAAACAGACTCTGGTGGTCCCGCTCCGTTACAACGAGTCCTACAGCCAACCGGTGTATAAGCCCTACCTGACCCTGTGTGCTGGAAGGCGCATCTGCAGCACCTACAGGTGAGGGATGGGGAGCCTGGATTTGGGGTCTTTCAAGAGGAACCCCAAGAACCCAGACCAGGACCCATATGCCAGGGTCCAGAGCCCTGTGCTGTGCTGTGTTCCAGGACCACTTACCGCGTGGCATGGCGGGAGGTTAGGAAGGAGGTGCGGCAGACCCACGCCGTGTGCTGCCAGGGCTGGAAGAAGAGGCATCCAGGGGCACTCACCTGTGATGAAGGTGAGGCTGGCTCTTCCCAGGCCCCTTGGTTGGCCCCTTGGTTGGCGCGCCCACGGGTCTAGGGAGCCGGTGGCGGCCCAGTTCCTGAACAGCCCTTCCTGCGCCCGCAGCCATCTGCACCAAACCCTGCCTGAACGGAGGCGTCTGCGTTCGCCCGGACCAGTGCAAGTGCGCCCCCGGCTGGGGTGGGAAGCACTGTCACGTGGGTGAGTCGGCTCGCCCTCCCCAGCGGTGGCGCGGGGCCCTCCTTGCCCACCCCCCGGGGGCGCCCGCCCCCGCCCCACTCCCTCAGCTCTCTCCTTTTTCCTGTAACTAGACGTGGATGAATGTAGGACTGGCGTCACCCTCTGTTCGCACCGTTGCCTCAACTCGGCAGGCAGCTTCACCTGTGGCTGTCCCCACGGCCTGGTGCTGGGCCTGGACAGGCGCACCTGCACAGAGGGGTCCCCGCAACCCCCGACTAGTGCCAGCATCCTTAGCGTGGCGGGTGAGCGGCGGGAGTGTGGGCCGCGGGAAGGGCCAGGCTGGTGGCAGGGCCCGGGCGGTAGTCATGCTCTCCTTTCCCCCAGTTCGGCAAGCGGAACAGGGTGAGCGCGCCTTGAGGCGAGAGATTCATGAGCTGCACGGGCGTCTGGAGCGACTGGAGCAGGTGAGCTGGGGTGCCTGGGGCCAATCTGGCTGGGCAGGGCTCTCCCCATCTGCAACACCCTGAGGTACCTCTCCGTTTGTAGTGGGTTGGGCAGGCCGGGGCCTGGGTCCGAGCGGTGCTGCCTGTGCCACCTGAAGAGCTGCAGCCCGAACAGGTGGCAGAGCTGTGGGACCGGGGCGACAGGATAGAGTCTCTCAGCGACCAGGTGCTGCTGCTGGAGGAGAGGCTAGGCGCCTGTGAGTCTTCATGCCCCTCTGCTGGGACCCCATCCTCCAACAGTGGCCCCCAGCTCTTCCCAATTCAGTTTCTCTTTTCCTAAAACCCTTGCCCAACACTCACTGTCCCCAGATATCTGCACTTCACCACTCCTTCTGGTACTGTCCCCAGCCTGGTGGTTTCACTTATTGTTGGGTGTCGGTCTCACACCCATTCCAGGCTGGAGGCAGTCCACAGCCAATATGTCTGCCTGTCTCCTTGTCATTAACCAGGCTCCTGTGAGGACAATAGCCTGGGCCCAGGCCTCAATGGACGATGATGAGGAAGCAGTGCAGAGCCCCTGCCCCCTAATTTATACAGAAACTGGATCCACTGATGTTTTGGGATTCACCAGCTGGGGAGCTGCAGTTAAGGTGACCTGCCACTGAGGAGCCGTGAGCATGGGAACTTCAGAGAACTGAAGGGGAAGGCAGCGTGTCTCGGCCTGTTCCAGTCTTCACGCCGAGGCAGCTTACCTGGGCATGGGAACTGCCCCTTCAGCTCCTGAACAAACGCAGCCAGAAAGTTTGCAGATCTCTCTCTCAATTTTTATTCTCGGGGCCTTGCTGTTATCCAGATAATTAATAAAAACCAGCCACGCAAAACTGAATCCCACCCTCTCCTTTTGCTCCCAGCCCACCTCCCTGTTGTGGGCACAGGTCTGGGATGGGAGGCAGAGAGTGGCTAATGCCACAGGGAGGAAATGAAAACTGGCTCAGAGGGAGGAAGCCTCAAAAGAAAGAGAAATAAATTAAAAAGCCCTCCCATGCTCTCCAGCGTTCAGCTCCTTCCCCCAAGTCCTCAGGGAGCAATGAGTGCAGCGCCTAATGTCTGCCTCTTCCCCCTGTGTCCGGTTAGACTGGTACGACAGGGCTGCAGGGGGATGGGTAGGGTCAGGGCCACGGAACTGCACGACAGGGACAGGGAAGCGGAAATGTGAAGACCAAACTGGCATCCAGGAGTGTGCTCAGTCCTGGGCACGGGCAGGGAGGAGACCTTTGGGTGAGAAGAGTCCAGCCTCCACTGACAGGAGGCTCCATGGGAGGGAGCGTGAAGGTGCTGAGAAGTGTTCCCAGGAAGAGCCTGGGAGGAGTGTTCCAGGCAGGGCTTCCAGCCACAGCACGAGTCCTCCACCCCACAAACGGATGAGTCCACTGAATCCATGGACCTGGGGGCGGGGGTGGGGAATTGTTCCACAGAATGGATGAGTCCACTGGCCAATGTGGGGTGAAGGGGGAGAGAAGACCACAAAGGAAGAAGGTCCACTGGGGACAGGATGGAGTGCTCCACCCTTGTGTAGGCTGAGCCACTGGAGATGAGGGGGAGGCAACTGTCCCACAGACACGATGGCACAGGAGGTGGGTAAGGGTCAGAGTGGGGACTGCATGGAGGCAAGAGAGTCCATGTGGGGAGCTGGGGAGGGGCAGGGACATCCACTTCAGAAGCTGAAGATTCCAAAGAGGAGGCCTAGTGGGGAGAGGGGAAATGAGGAAGAGGGCTTGGCCCTGTGTCAGGACCCACTGGGCGTGTAGGTGTGTGGAGGAAGGCGCGGGAGGTGGGAGGGGCGCTCAGAGCCCGGCCTCGCGTGCTCCTCCGGGCTTCTTCAGGTAGTCACCACCACCCTTGCCATCACTGGAGATTTCCCGGAAAATGGTGAGCATGGAGTGCCGGACTCTGTCAGCCAGAGCTGGGACGTCGTCTGATGTCAGCCCTTCTGTGGGCACTGGGGGCAGCACCCGGACCTGACATCGCCCTGGGAAGGGGTGAGCACCGTCAGGGCCGGTCTCCCCAGGCCTCTGCCCACAGGGTGGGCCCAGTTTGTGAGCTCTCCTGCTACTCCCCTCCTCGACCTTCCAGTTCTCTTCCCCGACCCTCGACAGGTGCCCCTCTGCCTGCCAGCTGCCACCTGCTCTTTGAAGGCCTCCTGTCCAAAGCCCTCAAACCCTAGTCCAGGCACAGCACCCTCCCAGCCTCCGTTGTCTAGGCTGAGTGTTTCCTGCTGAGTGTTACAGCTTCACGCACACAGGCCTTCTCTCTCCTGGTCTCTGGCAGGGACCAACTGTTACCTATCTAGCAGAGCATGGTGGGTGCTTAATAAATACTTACCGGTTGTTGTGGGGCCACACTAGACAATCCGGTGGACACTGCCTCTGGGGACATCCCTCTAGCCTCTCCCATGGCCCTTTGCCACCGCCACCCCAGATCGGCTCAGAACCCTCACCTGAAGTGAAGCGGCGCTCCTTCTTGCAGTAGAAGTCTTGATAAGAGGACATGACTATGGGGACAATGGGAACCTGGGGAGGGGAAAAGCCATTAGCTCACAGCTCCCTTTAGAGGACCCCATGACCAGAGAGGAAGGGACGGTGGGGGGTTGGGGGCTCAGCAGCAGAAGGGGAGGTAGTAATCACCTGGGCCTGCACTGCGAGGTGAAAGGCGCCACGTTTGAAGGGCAGCATGGAGCCGTTGTGGTTTCTTGTACCCTCAGGAAAAACCCAAACCCGCACCTGGGGAAGAAAGAGGGTCCAGAAGCCACACACACAGGGCTGCGTCACCAAATGGTTGTGATGCTACCATGGGACTTCTGAGGCCCCTTGGCCCCGCACATCAGTTACCTTACACCTGTTCTACTCCATAAGCCCCACCGGCCCACAGCCCCAGGCTGACTCACGTCCTGGGTGAGCAGGGTCTGGGCGACCTCAGACATGACACTGATGGCATCCCCAGTGCGCTTCCGGTCAATGAAGATGACTCCAGCCAGCCAGCAGGCCAGCCCGGCAGAGCCGGCCCACAGTAGTTCACGCTTGGCAATAGGCACACAGCGGCCTGGCAGTACCTCCATCATCCCTGGGGTACAGGTGGGGGTGGGGTGAGGCAGGGTCACCAGAGGCGGCCCACCTTACCCAGGGCATCCCTCACACGAGGGCCTGAGCATAAAGGAAGAGAGACCAGGGGGCAGGGGCGGGAAGCCCGCAGTGGAGGGAAGGGTGACTAACGGTTTACAAACCCTGCTTATGAGGGAGCTGTACCCCAGGGAAATAAGGCGATGTCCCAGGTGACGGGGACTTGAGGACCCCCAGGGGAGGAGATTCTGGGGAAGGTTCCAGGAGGAAGGGCATGGCTGGGGGAGGTGTGTCCCATGTGGGGTCTCACCAAGCAGGTCAAGGGAGCTCTGGTGGTTGGAGACGACGACGTAGGGCTGTGAGGGAGGGAAGTGCTGAGCCCCTCGCACCTCCACTCGGATCCCGTACAGGTATTTGATGTGGAGCAGCATCAGACGCAAGATCCTACGGGGTCACGGCAAGGGGTTCCAGTGGGACCCACCCACATCCCCTGCATGCCTCAGGTCCCTCCCCGCCCCCAAACTCCTTTCGGTCATCTTTCCAGTCCTCTCCCGTCTCTCCTACACACCCGACGCTTTCCCCATCGCTCCTGACCCTTAGGTCCCCTCATCACCCGACGCCCCAGCCCTTACTTCATGTTCTCGACATTGCGTCCTCGCACGGCACACACGGGGATGGCGAGCACAGCCAGGAAGAGGATCCAGCCATTGTAGAAGGCCATCTTGAAGAAGTACTTGGCACTGGGGCTGCAGAACCACAGGGTGGGCAGCAGGAAGAGTAGCAGCAGGAAGAGCAGCAGCAGTACAGTCCATGCCCCTGGCCACAGCTCCATTCTGGTCACCTGCAGGGGCAGAGCGAGGGACATGGGCCTGATTCCTGGAGGGGGCTGAGGTGGGCAAGGTGCAGAAGGCAGGCGACACAGGATGGGCCCAGGGCTCCCATCGAAACCCACCCAGGAAGCCTCTCTAGGATGGGGTCCGACGAATGGGAGCTCGGGGCTTGTCTCCCAGCCCCCCCTCTCTCTGAAGGCTCCACATATGTTCAGACAGACGAGACATGAGACGTACACCCACAACTCAGACACAGGACAATACAAGGACAATACACATGAGAGCTAACACTAGTAGCTGGTAAGGATCTTATAGTGGCCTACACCTGCGCTGGCCCATGCAACAGCCACCGGCCACATATGGCTCCTGAGCACTTGAAAGGTGGCCTGCTTCGAATTGAGACACGCTGGAAGAGTAACACACGCATCAGATCTCAAAGACTTTCAATGAAAAACGGAATGTAAAATATTCCATTAATAATCTTTTATATTGATTACATTTTGAAATTATAACCTTTTGTACATACTGGGCTCAATAGAGCATATTATTAAAATTAATTTCACCCTGTTACTTTTTACACTTTTCAATGTAGCTACCAGAAAATTAAAAGTGACATAGGTGGCTTGCATTCTATTTGTGTTAGGGCTCGTCTATATACTATATACTCTGTTAAACCACAAAATTTACATTTTACAGGAAACAGGCCCAGAGAGGTTAAATAACTTCCCTGAGGTGATACGGCTCACCTGAGGTGATAGGTGCTCCCCAGCTTACACCTAAGCAGCTGTGCCCCTAACCACTGAGTCACACTGCCGCCTGTATGTATATACAGAGGTGCACACACAGCAGACAGCAGGCACAGCGAAAGTGACGAAACAGCCGCAGACATTCTCAAGGGCCGACTGGCAAGAATAAAAGCGGTCACTAATGAAAAGAGACACCCAGTCATACAAAGACGGACCCGTTCACACACATATACAAATGTACAATAATACCCAGTAACAGATGAAGGATTGGAAATGCATACCTAGAAAAATCCCTGTCCACCCAGGCAGCCTCCCCCATTCCCAGGTAAAGACATAGACATACCAGAAATAATTACATCCATCAATCCTGCCTCCACCGACGGGCAAACAAATCCCACCACCCCTTCCCTCCCTTCAGCAACACTGGAGGCAGTTTGGTCAGCAGGTACAGGGGATAAGGCCTCACCAAGAGAAAATGGGGCAGAGTAAAAAGGACATCACACCGCCTGCCCTGGGAGAGGAAAGAGCTCAGGAGGAAGAGGCACAGGCATCCAGAACTGCCTTCTGGACTCTTCCTCCTTCCTCCACTCGGCTGCCTCGCGGCTAGGGGCAGGGTCAGGGTCACAATTCACAAAAATGGTGTTCAGGCAAATACGAGTCACTCCTGTTAAGGCCAAAGGCACTTCCTTCCAAGCTGTGCTCAAAGGTAAGCCCACTGCCAAGAGTGAAGGCCACAGGCAATAGAGGAAACACGAGACCCTGCCAGCCCTAAAATGGTGGGCTTCTGCGCTCTCCATGCCACTGGCCCTTCAAGTTCAGAACTGCGTTTCTCCCCTGGACAATCTGGAATGGGCTCCTAACGCTTCCCCTCCAATCCAGCTTCCACATGGCAACACAGCGCTTTTTCTGTAACACAAATCTGGGCATTTCCCTATCTTGTCTAAAGGCCCTTCTTGACAAGTTGACTTCTGCTTACGTCTTCGGCCACGTGCCCACAAATGCCTTTTTATCCAGACTGATTTACTTCAGTTCCTCAGACACACCACGATCTTTCATGCTTCCGTGCCAGTCAACAGGCTCTTCCTTTTGGCTGGAAAGCCCTTCCACCTCTTCTTCACTTGCCTCACTCAGCTCAGTGTCACTCTTTGGAGGTCTTCCTGAACCTCTCCAGGCCTGAGTTTTCATTACACTTTTATCTTGATCACTGGTTCTCAAAGTATGGAAAAGCAACTTCTTGGAGCTCACCCCAAATCTCCTGAATCAGAAATTCTGGGCATTGGGCCCATCAATCTGTATTGTAACAAGCCCTCCAGGTGAGTATAAGAACCACTGATCTTGACAGCACACTGTGTATACCTGCTGCCTGGCATTTCTGTTTCCTTCTCTAGTTTGTAAGTAGCTTGAAGACAGGGACTCTGTCTTATACCCAATGCCTAGGACAGAAGGAGGCATGGAAGGTGCTTGTAAACATTCGCTGAATAGACCATGAGGCGTATATATACCCACACAGCCAGAATAAATGACAGAGGCAACAGTTCTGAACATGAATAAGACAGCTACCCTCTTGGGGACTCTTAACCATGAAAAGAAAAGTCACTAAGAAAGCAGTGAACACACCCAGCCCAACAGTAAGCTACTCTGAATATACACATTCAATACACAGCCACAGTGAAGGCAGAATGACACCAAGATGGCACATACCACTGTACACACGAGAGAAACATACAGAATGGGGACTAACACGCCCCAGGGAAAAGATACTGCTGTCATCAAATACACGCCAATAGTGCAGAGTTGGGCACAGATAATGTCACTGCAAGGCTGACCCTGTGGCAGGCACTGTACCCAGCCACCAGAGAGAGAATGTGCAGAAGAGACACAGGCCAGGAAGATCAGCAAAGTAAGGCATACGGGGCTGTACTTTGGGGAGGCCCGTGACCTCCTCTAATGCGTAATATTGAGTGACCCTCTCTGGAGCAGAAATAGCCACAGATTTATAAGCACGATGGAGCGCCAAATGGCTTAATGAGCACACGGTTCCCAAAATACACTACCAATAACATTAAGAAATAAACAGTAAGTGTACCCATGAGCACACATGCTTTGGGCATGTCACATCAGTGTACTACACGGAGGGGCACACGTACCTGTGGTGTGAACCTTGACTGCGAAAACACATGCAGCAAAGCGGCTAATCTGATCACAAAACGAGAGTGTGCTAGTCAGTTAGGCCACAAAATAGCACACAGGAAGACTACTGCATATGGCGGGACCATGGACATAACACGTGAGCCCAAACAAAATAATCTTTACATGCTAAAGTAAACATGCATAAATACATCATGTGCAAGAAACATGAAACCAATAATAGATGTAATATGTATATGAAAACACACACTTGGGCATGTCCAGACTAGACAGGAGGCATAGACATAAGATAACGAGAATGAGAATGGACAATCCTGATGGAAAACAATGCACCATTTCTCCACAGCCTATGGGTAGCACAGGCTACCCTAGCAGCACACAAGCCATTAAATATGTCAAAGGTACACAGGCTCCATGTAGAAAACATGGCCCCCCACAAGGCATTCATGTGTCAGGAAGGGTCTAGCAGTGTGGACGCCCACTGAAACACAAGAGGCCCTGCGCCTACGTGGGCATGGACCTGTCTGAGGGCTTTCCTAGGAAGCAAATTCTGCTCGGGGAACGGGGGGCAATAAAAGGCTTTCTCCTCCGCACAACTGCCCAAGAGTCATGTGGCGCCAAAGGGCAAGAGGAGGAATTGGGGAAGGTTCAGGAACGCCCTCTCCAGGACTCCCTATCCACACCCCCATCCCAAATTTACAGGGTCTCCAGCTCTCCTTCCTCTTGTTTCTTTCATCCTTTCTCCCTCAGGCCCCCTCTCCTTTCCCCAGCAACCCTCTCCCCAGGCAGCTCTCAATCCTTTTCTCAGCAACCCTCTTCGCAGCCCGCCCTCCCAGACCCAGTCTCTCCCCCACCCTCTCCTCCACGTCCCTTTCAGCACCCTCGTCCCTCCTCCTCCCATCCCTTTCCAGCCCCCACCTCAGTGGGGTGGGGAGCCTGGGGGGCTGGCCCCCTCCCCAGCCAGTCTGCCGCAGCGGTGGTGGCGGGTGGCTGTGTCTCTGCCTCAGTCGGGGTGTCGGTGCCAAGGGGGCGACAGGATTTGGGGGTGTCCTAGCCCCGGCCGATGGAGGGGAGGTGAGAGTGGGAGGCTGGGCCCATAGCGGTAGGAATGGTGGGGGGTTGTCCCCCCAGCTCCCTCCCTCCCTTCCTGCTGTATCTCTGAGGGCTGGGGCTGCTGCTGCCGCTATCCCCCCACCCCTCCCCAACGCCTGCTGGTTTCCGGGGCTGGTCAGGAAGTAGGGGGCGGTGATGGGCGGCCAATTTTGCCAATCGCTTCCCAGGAACCCAGCCATCTCCTCCCCACATCTACCAGTCTTGTCTCGCTAGCTCCGCTCGGAGAGAGCTCTGCTGGGCTCTTCCTCTGTCTCTGTTCTCGGGCTCCAGCTGCATCTTTTTTTCCTCCATGAAATTCCCTGTCAGCACACATGACTTGCGTGTCCCTTCGTGCTGTATGCCTTCCTTGGCCCATTCCTTCTCAGTCTCCATCAGCTCTCCTGTCACTTTTTCTTGGTTTCTTTCTTTCTCCTTAACTCCCATACCTGCTGCTTGCTTATTCCCTCCCACTCTTTTCCAAGCCCCCTTTTCCTGTCCTCCATTCAATTCCAAATATTTATCAAGCACCTGCTATATGCCAAGCACCGAGTTCTTCACCTCTCTTTGTCCCTCGAGGGCTCCATCTCACCTCATCTCACCCTCCAGCCCTCTAGTCTGGTCTCTGCCCTTTGTCCCGCGCAGTATCTCGAGCAGCCCGACTTCCTCCTTCACACCTGCCCCCTCTTTGTAGAGAAAGGATACTCCCTGCCCGTTTTTCCATGCTCTTTAACCTCAGTACTTTTTCTTTTCCAGTTCCTTCCTATCAGTCTCCTTACTCACCTAAGCTGAGACAACCCTTCTCCCCAACATAGAATCTGGCTGCATCTATTCTTACAATGGAAATTGGGCATTAAGGTTGCTTTCTTGTAAAAAAAAAAAAAAGTGGCGAAGAACGCTGATTCTTCTGGGATAAACATGCCTTCTTAATTTTGTAGCCATCTATCTAGCTCCCTCTCTAGAACTCGTTCCCCATACTCCCATTATCCTCCTAGGATCATTCCATCACTCCTCCTTCCTTGGTCTCCACCTCTGCTCGACAACTTTTCCCCTAAACCTCTACAGAACTTCTGAACCCTCACTTTCCCTGCCCTCCTCTAGGCAACTTCTCACCTTTCCTCACTTGAATCACGTGGGACCTTTTATCTGGTTGCTACAGAACTGCCCTCAGCCCGAGCCTGCCCCGCCCCCGCCCCCAGATACACCTTTGCCCCGCTGTAGTTTACACGCCCTGGGGAAGAAAATGTAAGAACAGTGGTGGTAGTGGGAGGACTGTTACCTAGTTCTGCTCCTTGGGCCACAGTGAGGGTCACTGACTGTAGAACAAAGGCCCAAACCCGTAGGAAAAGCCCAAGCTTTGAAGCAGCTTTGCCTAAGTCCCAGGGGTCCCGCCCAGGAGGAAGACCCCAGTTCTGCGGGGAACCTTACAAGAAGGAAGGGGTGGGCCTAACCCCATCCCGCCGCGGGTCGCTTTAAAAAGGGGCGGGCCTTGCGCCTTCAGCATCCACTCACAAAGGGGTGGAGCTAGGCCTTTTCTGTTGTAAAGGTTTAAAACCGAGTCGAGGTCAGCTCTGTTCTACTGTGTCACTTTAAAGAGGGTGTGGGCCTTTAGTTCATTTCTGCTCTGTAAATCACCTAAAGAGGGGAGGGCTGAGTCGTCCAGCCGAGGGAGGTGGGTTAACACCAGCGCCGCAAATCGATGTCCGCATCATGGAAACGTCGGGCTATTCCCAGTTCTGCTTCCTTCTTCACTAAGAGCGAGGGGCGGACCCAAGTTCTGCTCTCCACGTCACCGAAGGAGGCCGGAGCCATTTTGAACCCTACGACCCTAGTGTTTGCCCTCTTTTCTGAGTTCTTCGCCGTCTTTTCCGATCTCGGCCAATCAGAGGCAAAAGAAACGGCCCAATCAGAGGAGAGAGAGACAGAGGGAGAGAGAAGGAGAGAAAGGGGGGGGGGGAGAGAGAGAGAGAGAGACCGAGACCACAGCCGGAGGACCCGGATGAGGCTGAGCCGAATCCTTTGAACCCGCTAACCCAGCGAGTTGTAGACCAGTCACCATGGCGACAAGATAGCGGTAGCGGGGGCGGGACCAAAGAAGGCTCAACCCTCACGAGATTGGCCCACCCCTTCCCGCCGCCGGCTGCGCACGCGCATTTCACCTAACCACCATTTTCCGTCGAGTTCTAGCCAATCAATTGCTTTGGAGCCATACGCTCCAAAGTCCAATAGGAATCCGGACATTCTGTAAAAGGGGAGCGAAGGAAAGAAAGGGGTTCTAGCGGAGGAGGTCTATGTAGTCCCGAGCCAATTGCTTCTGGCCTTTGGTTATGACTGGCAGCTACCCAGACGAATAAAGCCTTCCCTGGACCAGCGACAGGACGTATGACGTTGTTACCAATCCCCTGGTATTCGATACTGACTGCTACTGTATCAGCCAATAGTTATTGTGCAAGGGCAGGACCGCATAAACCTCTTTCCACCCCCGCCCTCTGGACCAATCCTTTCTTTGAATCCTGTTTGATTGGCAGGCACTCAGACCAATCGTGATTAAAAAACCTTGAAGCCTCCCAACGATCGTGAGAAGGAGGCGGTTTCTCGTTTGTTGGGGCTTGTATATGTGTTTGCGAGGACTAAGGGGTACGTGGGGGCGAAACAGAACGGGCCATGGCAGCCGCGGAGGAGGAGGACGGGGGCCCCGAAGGGCCAAATCACGAGCGGGGCGGGGCGGGCTCAACCTTCGAATGTAATATATGTCTGGAGACTGCTCGGGAAGCTGTGGTCAGTGTGTGTGGCCACCTGTACTGGTGAGAATCGGGAAGGGGGCGAAAAGGAGTGGGGCTCACCTCCCTAATGGGGGGGCTGGGGGCGGGCGGAACATACACTCATACGTATAATCGGAGGGCACATCCCTATAGGTGAGACATTCGTCTTTTCGGGCATGTATGGGTGGGTGGGTCAAGTCCTTACAGACGAGACCTGTGGAAAAGAGAGGCATAGGAACTAGGAGCTGGGACGTGTGGTGTTAAGAGGAAGTAGGGCGGGAGGGTGGACACCGCACATCTGTACAGGTGAGACTCCAGCCACCTTAACCCAGGGAAGTGAGGAGGTCTTACCCTGTTTCCCCAAAAATAAGACCTAGCCGGATAATCAGCTCTAATACGTCTTTTGGAGCAAAAATTAGTGAGTCGGTGTTATATCATATTATATTACATTAAGATCTAGTTTTATAGTAAAATAAGACCAGGTCTTATATTAATTTTTCCTCCAAAAGACGCATTAGAGCTGATTGTCCGGCTAGGTCTTATTTTCGGGGAAACACGGTAGTTATACAGGTGGAAACGGATTAGACTTAAAGGGTAGGAGAGGCACCGATCAGTTGAGTAGGGGAGACCTAGGAAATGTGGGATCATATTCAGGTGAGGCGTGGAAGGGGGTGGTATGCCTTGCGGACAAGGGCACTGGAGGGACAGTCTTAAGAGGTTAAAGGATTGTGGAAATCGGGACTTTATCGGGCCTGGAAAAGAGGAAAAGTAGTGAGGAAGGTGCTAGTTAAGGGGTTTGGTTTGGGAGTAATGGGGCTAGGATGGGGCTGGGATTGAAAAAGATCTGGAAAACAGGTGGTTGAAGACAACTGGAAATTAAATCAGAAGGCAGAGAAGGGAGGGGACGAGGATGTGTATTTGTGTGTTGGGGGAGAGGAGAGGATTGAGCATGCTGAGGATGGATGAAGCTTTAGGTATTGGTGGATGAGAGAAGCAGGAAGGCCAAGTTAGCTGGCATGGGACAGGTGGCGGAAAATATGAAAAGTAACAGGAGGTAAAACTTGGGAAGTGGGATGGGACTCTGAGGTCGGGTCTATGTCTCTCTGTAGCTAGTCTGACTTTTTATTTTTTCCCTCCATCCAGCTGGCCCTGTCTTCATCAGGTGCGTACTCAGAGGAGATGAAGAGGGAAATGGGAGGGTCTGAGGAGCTGGAAGACCCTGCTGTGTACTGGAAAGCACTTCATTTTTTCCCCCCAGTGGTTGGAGACACGGCCAGAGCGGCAAGAGTGCCCAGTGTGTAAAGCTGGGATCAGCAGAGAAAAGGTTGTCCCCCTTTATGGGCGAGGGAGCCAGAAGCCCCAGGATCCCAGGTGAGAGAGAGGAGGGTGCTGAGGGAAGATGGAAGGCTTCCTCCCTGCGAGTGGGGTGTGAGAGTGGAGAGAACATTTCCTGTTGATGTCCCTATCCTCTTCCTCAGATTGAAAACTCCACCCCGACCCCAGGGCCAACGACCAGCTCCAGAGAGCAGAGGGGTGAGTCTTGTCTGATTGTGTTCCTTCCTTGCTAAAGATCTGCCCAGCCCCCCTCTGACTTTCTCTACTTCCTTAGGGATTCCAGCCATTTGGTGATACTGGGGGCTTTCACTTCTCATTTGGTGTTGGTGCTTTTCCCTTTGGATTTTTCACCACCATCTTCAATACCCACGAGCCATTCCACCGGGGTGCAGGTAAGAGCCTTCCCTCAGTTCCTACCAGGGAGCCCCCTGAATCTCTTCAGGCCCCATTCCGGCCCTGGAGTGGGTGCTTCTTCTGCAGCTTTCCTCTCTCCCACAGGTGTGGATCTGGGACAGGGTCACCCGGCCTCCAGCTGGCAGGACTCCCTCTTCCTGTTTCTCGCCATCTTCTTCTTTTTCTGGCTGCTCAGTATTTGAGCTGTGTCTCCTTTCTGCCCACCGCCAGCCAGAAGAGAATCAGTATTGGGGGTCCCTGCTGACCCTTCCTTACTCCTGGGCCTTCCCCTCAGCCCCTCCATTTCTGTCGGCTAAGGCCAACCCTGGCCGTTTTCCAGGAGGGTGTGGGAGGAGTGCCACCTGTGCAGGGGGTGGGAGAAGCGAGTGCTCGGAACTGCTCACTCAGTAGCATCATACCTCCCAGCTGTGGGAGAGGAGGACCGACTGAAGAAAACGTCTGTTTCTCCTCTCTCCTCATCCTTTGCTTCCCCCGATTTCTTGATTTGATGTTGAAAGGTGGGCAAGGCTCCCTCTGACTCTCCCCCACTTTCCCCTTGTTGATTTAATTTAATTCGTCTTCCCCGTGTGTGATATGGGTTCTGACTTCAGTGCTTCCTTCCCCTCACCACCTCCTTTATTACAAACTCAATAAACAAGGAGATGTATTGATGGGAACTCTGCCCACCTTTGTCCTTCCCTCCTTCCTTCCCAGTCAGAAACATCCTCTCCCCACCTTGAGTAGATGTTTGGAGTGCTGTGGGGAAGCATGGGGGTGACCGCTGTCCTTCAGGGCTCTCAGGGTGAGGGCATCTCTCTCTCACACACACACACGAACAAAGTGGGTGGGATATGTCAGGTGTTTACTCATCACTGTTTGTGGGAGGCTCTGGTTGTGGAAGAAAGCTTGGCGGGGTGGGTAGAGGTTATACAGGGGAACTGTTCTGGGGCCAGGCCGTGTGGGGAAAGGAAAGGGAGCTGAGGGACGGGGGCCATGGGGGGCTGTGGTTCCTTTACAGTCCCCCTGCACTGCTCTCGGCTGCCTCGGGCTCTTCCGACTGATTCAGCTCTGCACGTTCTTCCTCCTCCTCCTCCCGGTTCTCTGGGGCCTTCCTGGGGAGGAGGATTGGGGAGAATTCTGCACATGGATCCTAGCACTTCCCCCACCTCTCCTTGCTGCCAGGGAGCCCCCCAAGCCTGAGGTGTCTGGCTTTCTCCACTCACCTCTCCTCTCCCCGGCGTCGCCATCTTTGCCACATGATGATGCCAATGAGCAGGGTGGCTGTCCCCAGGCCTCCTAGGATCCCCAGGACCAGGCCTAGAGTTCCCAGCCCTGGGCCTCCCACAGAGCCTGTGGGGAAAAGGGGAGCACTGAGGGCACAGCCCCCACCACTCGCTGCTCCTTTCTTGTTCCTCCTCCCAGTTACACTGGGGTCTGTCTGCTTCTCTGACCTTGTCCACTCCCTCACCTGCAGCCGGCCCCTCCTCGCCTGTTTCTGGAAGACAAAGTCAGAGCGAGTCAGAAAGGAAGGCTTCAGTTTGGGAAAGGGCTGTTTAGTGGGAGCCCCAGTGGAGTCTTCCCTTTCTTCAGAGTGGCTCTCTTGGTAGGTTTGGGTGTGGCAGCCAAGGCCTGGGTGTGGGTCCACTGAGGGAGCGGTGGGGTGGCTCTTGGGGACAGTGCCAGAATGGGGTAGGGAACTGGAGCCTGCGCAGGGTCCCTGGGATCTGGGGAGAGGTCTCCTCACCGATGATGCTGATGCTGATGGCACGGCTTTCCTGGGGCCCATGGCTGGGATGGGTGGCCACACAGCTGTAGGTCCCCTGATCCTGAGGCCCTACCTCAGAGAGGAGCAGCACCGGGCTGGGGGGCAGGGGCAGGGGTGTGCCCTGGGGGGAAGGGGGACAGGAGGCTGTTACAGGCCGGCTACACATCCCGTGCTCCTGTCTGTCTTCACATCCGTACACACCCGTCTTCTCCCCAGCTCCGTGCCTGCCTCTGTCCGTGAGCCCCTGTCCTCCTAGTTGCCCATTATGGATCTCTACCTCTCGGCCTCCTCTCCGGGTCACTCACATCCTTGATCCAGTGGATTTGAGGAGGAGGCTGGGCGGGGGCTTCACAGGTCAGGGTGACGGTCCCACCAGGAGCTACTGCTCCACCTTCCGGGTCCACCAGCAACTGGACCTCCAGAGGCACAGGCTCTGGGGCTGGGAAGGGGCATGAGGCAGAGTCACCCTGTGTGGTCCCTGTGGCCACACGTTCAGGACGTACAGCCGAGCTTGGGGCCCTCCCCACCTCTGTGCTCACCCCAGACATTGAGCTTGATGGGGGCGGTGTGCAGGGCTCGGCGCCGGGGAATGCCAGGGCTGAAGCTGCAGGACAAGGTAAGGTGGGGCGTGCCTCCCCGGGCTGGGGTCATCGTGAGCTCCGACTGGAGTGTGAAAAGCCCTGTCTCAGGGTGTCTCCTGGTTTCTTCCTTCACAGACACTCCTATGGTGGGGGAAGGAGAAGGCAAACTACCCCATGGTGTGTGGGGGAGAGGGATTAAAAAGAAGGCAGCGCAGAGGGGAGGACTTGGGACTTACCTTTGCCATCAGGTGTCAGGACTTTCCCATCCAAACGCCAGCTCAGCGTCCCTGCAGGGTAACCCCCCTCAGACACACATGTCCCTACCTGGGGAAAGAGGGACCTCATCATCTTTAACAATAAGACTCCATACACATGCACCCAGCTACACTCCTCTCCCATTCTCATGACCAGTTTCTACTCCCGTTTTCCTCCACTACCTTACTGGAGACACCAGCCATGAGTTCAGAGGCAGGATCAACAATTTTTGGCTTCCTGGGAGTCTCTGAAGGAGGGAAATTGCAATCAGAGGCTGGAGCTGTGAAGATTATCACACCCCCATTGTGGGGATGGGGCAGCGAAGTTAGAGGCTCACACAGCAGGGCCAAAGACTTAAGGGCTGGGGTTGAAGGCTCTTCCTTAGGTGAGAGGTGGGCCTTGGGGAAGGCCCTGGGACCCTTACGGTAGACTCGGACTTGGTAGTTGGACTTGGTCTCCTTTCCATTCCGGCTCATTGCCCGGCACCGGAAAGTCCCCTCATCTTGGATCCCGATGGCTGGCAGGAGGAGAGAGCCATTGGGGAGGACCCGAGCCACGCTGTCCCAGGGGCCTCCCTGGGGAGACAGGACCTTCCAAGCTTCTGTCCGACCTGTGTTCTGGGGACAGAGAAGGACCCTTTGGGAAAGGACTCAGGAGGCAGGGAGGTGGGGAACGTGCAACGGGAGCCCTGCTTACCAGTTTCCATTCCAGCTGCTGGGGGGGTTTCTTGGGGGCACCCTTACAGTTTAGCACCAGGGGCTTCCCGATCCGTGCTGTGACGTTTTGACCGCCTACCACTGTCCCTGGGAGACAGCACCAAGGTGGAGGGGCAGGAAGAGAGATGGGGCTCGTACAACCAGCACAGGGTGGGTGAGGGAGCTTAGAGAGCAGTGCCCAGGTTCCAGGCAAGTTCTGGGAAGATTTGGGGAGGGGGTGGAGTGCTTTCCGCAGGGAGGAGAGGTGTGGGGAGTGGCTCACCCCACAGACTGAGGACCAGCACCCAGGCTCCGACCGCTGCGCCTGCTGCCATCCTGCTTCCTTCCCAGGCTCCTGGCTCTGTCTGCCCCTCACTGCTGTGGCCTCGCCCTGGGTGCGGCTTGTACCCTCTCCCCTGCCCCCATCTCCCCATCCTGTCCTGGCACAGGGAATGCTAGGAATTCATGCCTCTCGGACAAGAGTCCTTCAGACACTATGAGAAACAATTATCACCCCACCCCTGGGCACTGCCACATCCATGGGGGTGGGGAGTGCACCGCCTAGTGTGTCCCACCCCCTCAGGACCCCCAACCTGTTCCATCAGTCAGCTGAGGGCTGCCTGATGGACCACTGGAGCCATCTCAAGGAGGCAAGGTTGCCAGGCAACAGGGTTCAGGCCAGGCTGTTTTCCACAGAGAAGAGGCAAGGGTACAACCTCGGGCCTGGGTGGTGAGAGCAAAGCTGAGGGGATCAGGGAAATTATTTGGGGCTTTATGAGAGAAAAATACATATTTTTTTATGGGGTTTCTCATGTTTTTGAAAATAATTCTCAACTAAACCCAGGGAAAAAAGAAATTTCTTTATTTAAAACTTTTTTTTTTCTGTGAAACTACAAGTTTACAAGTGAGGAGAGAACTGCCCCCGGCCCGTGCCTCCCGCCTCCCCACCCATCACAATCCCAACCTGCTCCCATCTTGCCCGGATCTTTGACAGGAAGGGTTCCCCACTATGACAGTCTTGTGAAATCCTGAGGATGTTTGAGGGGTTCAGATGGTAGGGTTCAGGGCCAATCAAGGATGGGGCAGTAGTGATTTTACTTCCCCCCAATACCTGGCTTTTTGCAACCTCCTTCCTCTCCCCACCCTCTCAATTTTGGACTGAGAAAAGAAAGATACCTCATTTCTGGGGAAATTGAGGGAGATACGTACACAAACACTCCAAGCCATACTTAACATATTTTGCAATAACCCCCCCCCATTCTTCCCCTCCAATCTGCAAATAGTTAAAAAAAAAGATTTAAAGACGTTTAACGGGAGGGGTGGCATTTCCTCAAAAATCACCGAGTCTAGCTCTGCCCAAGGGTTGTGGAAGAGGGAGAACAGGCCAGCCCAGCAAGCCCCGACTGACCGCCTCCACACTAAATGCAGCAGGAAGCTGCCTGCATAAGCACAGAACACCTGGGGTTTTACAAGCAAAGGAGAATGCCTAAGTGATTTTAGGGGGCAGGCTTGGCGCCCTGCTAAGTGTACTTCCTGATGGACAGCACTGGGAGCCAGGTGGGCCTCTTCACCAGTTCTATTTGTTCCCCTTTCTCTTATGACCCCTTTGGCTATCACCCCTAATATGGGAAAATGAGAAAAAACAAACAAGAAATCAACATATTTATAAAAGCATCTACTTCCCCAAACTAAAAATTAACAACCAACAAAAAACCAAAAAATTTTTAAAAATACAGATGGGTTCTAGGGTTTCTTTTTCTCCCCCCACCAAAAAAAAAAAAAAAAAAAAATCAACCCCGAAGCCCAGTCAACAATTCCCTAAAGTAGCAGAAACTCCCTCCGAGGTAGATATCTGAGTCAGACACTCTCGTCCACCGAGCGATTCTATTGGTTTAAGATGAGCTGCGTATGAGGTAATAAAGCCGTCTGGAGGGGCAGGGGGTGGGAGGCACGGGGCGTGGCCCAAGTCCTCTGTCCAGAAGTTGTGTCCCCATTTTTGGCATCTCTGGTGGGGCAAGGCTGGCGTCTCCACAGATCCCAGAGTAGATAAGGGGTGGGGGAGGAGAGTGGTAGAAACCAGACAGAGAGAGGGAAACAGAATAGCTGTACATGTGTGTATGATAGATCTGAAAAAGGATTATAGGTGTGTTTCTGTGTAAGAAAGGGAGAGAGAAAAAAAGACTAAAGGAAAAAAGGGGGAGACAGACCCCACTTTCCCCTTAGGGGACCCCATTCTCCCTGCCATGTACTCAGCACCCCCAGCACGGAGAATCTGGTGGGGGAGGGGACGACCCCATTTGCCCTTCTCTGTCTTGTGCTTCTCCTGTGTCTGGGGTTTGTCCTCTGGATGCCTGCATCCTCTTCAAGAGTCACCTTGTGAGCCCCCACCCCTGTGGCCCTGAGGGACGAAATCAGTTGGAAGTGTCAGAATGAACACTCCCTGGTCCCTCTGTCGGGGATGTCACCGAGGATGGGGTCACAGCCTCCTGCCAGCCTCCGTTTGCCTGGAAAAAGATAAAGAGACAGTGGGGTAAGGCTCTGGGAAACCAGTGTGGGGGACAACAGTGCCAGGGAAAAGGCCTTTCTGTCCTGGTGAGAGGTGGAGGGGGGCTTCGGGCATCCACTCACCCTCATTTCCCGAGGGCTGTACATCTGGCCTCCCCCGAGGTTATCCCCATAGCCCCCTGGCCCCATTGAGTGTCGGAGTGATTCCACCTGTGGGCAGCCAAAGGAGGGTATGACACAGTGACAAGCCTCAAAAGAAAAAACGTCTCATCCTGAAGGGAGGGAAACCAAATTTGGGAAAATCCTACTTAGGAGGAGATGGGCCACCTGACCTGGGAAGCGGAGTAGGAATCTCCATTGAGCCCGGGCATCCCCAGAAACATGTCTCCGGATCCTGAGAGATTGAAAGAGCCGCCAGAGCCTTGGGGGAGCAGAGAGGGAATTAGGGGAACATGTAACAGAACCTGTGATGGCACCCAGGAGAAGCACCACAACTGTTTCCAAAGAGCCCTCTGAACTAGCTTTGCAGGAGTGTGCAACTGTGCACAAATCCACAAAACATTTCAAAACTCAGAAGGATTAGGCTGTTTCTGAGCCTTCCCTGGTGACTTGCTGAAGAACAAGACGTAACTTTGTCCAGTAGCCTCTGTCCCTGACATCCCCACCCCATCTCAGATTGGTTTCTCTCACCCCCCAAGACCCCTACTCTGTGATCCTGCCTAGATTGGAGATGGGAACAAAAGCAGCAAGCGTGCAAAACAGCCAGCCAGGTGGAGGCGGGATCCACCTGCGGAGGAAGGGGGAGTCGGGGAGCTGGTGCGGCTGTGGCCCCCCTGGGTGACTGACACGGCGGTCTTGACAGCATAGATGTTTGCCTCCTCTTGGAACTTCCCAATATTTTTCTTATAGCGAATCCGCTTGTTGCCAAACCAGTTGGAGACCTGTGGGGTGTTGGGCAGAAAGGAGGGTCAGGTGGAAATCTTTCCCTCTGTGAGACCCTCAGTCAATAGGATTGGAGAGCTTTGCGTTTCTGTTTTCTTTTCTAACCAGAAAACTCCTCCCAAAGCCCCCCTGTACCTGAGAGACAGTGATGCCACACTTCTTGGCGAGCTCCTCCTTGGCCTCCTCACTAGGATAGGGGTTACTCAGGTGGGAGTAGAAATACTCATTTAGGACCTCAGTGGCCTGTTTGCTGAAGTTCCGGCGTTTTCGTCTGCAGAGCAGGGAGATGGGAGGTGAGGACGTTGTCCGAGGAGGGCCTCCATGGTGCGCACGCATCTCCAGGGGATGCCACTGTCACGGAGTACCGTGTTGTGCAACAAGGTGGCCCAGGGGCTTGGAGAAGAAGGGGAAGGCGCCCCGGCCCCTGTGCCCCACCTGGCATCCAGGAAGCGGGAACGCAGGATCATGACGGCCTCACAGGTGCTCTGCTTGAGCTGCATCTGGATGGCGCTGAACTTGCGGTGGATGATGCTGACCATGCGCTCCATCTCCTTGGGTGCCACGGGCCGCGTGCGGCTCTGCTCTCTCAGCAAGTTCATGACGTGGGTGGTGAACTCGTTACAGGCCTGCAGGGGGCCCGTGGGCTGTGAGGGCCCCCTGGCCTTAGGACTCCCCCAGGACTGTCCCTGCACCCACTCAGCCTCCTCTCCTCACCTGCTCATACTTCTCCAGCTCCGAGTGGTAGATATGGCGAATCTGGGCAAGTTTGCTGCGATAGTCCGAGTGTTCGATGGAGTTGTCAGGGGACACGCCGCCCCCGGAGGCTGCAGCGGCCGCAGCTGCTGCGGCTGAGCCCCCCCCCTTCTCCGGCCCAGCCACACCCTCTGCCAGAAGCATGTTGTCCAGGCGCATCAGCTGTGGGTCCACCGGCTCCTCCTCCTGGGAGCTCCGAATGCTGAGGCCTGGTGTGCAGGCAAGTGGACTTAGGGACCCTGGGACCCCACACCCACTTCTCAGCCCTTCCAGTGCCTCCTGGAGACCCAGGTTTCTTTGGTTCCCTCCCCAGTCCTCCTTAGCAACGTCCCTCACCCCCTTTCCTCAGGGCCCCAAGTTGTCAAACTCTTAGCCTGAGTCTATAGTAAACAGGGTTCCATCCTCAGAGTTGAGGAAACAGAGGGGGACCCACGTACCGGTTTTCTCCTTGATTTCACACAGGACGCTAAAGAGAGCGGGCTTCATTCGGTGGCAGTTTAGGGCATGTTTCCTTGAGAGTAAAGAGAGAGAATGTTGAGCTATAGAAACAGATGTGGGGGGGACACCATGAGGTTGAAAGAGGGGAGCCTGGGAACAAGAAGGGAGGTACAAAGTGGGTTTGGGGTCAGAATGGAGCTGGGGGGTTCTTGGGAAGACGGCAGCTACCAGAGCATGGAGATGTGCTTTTCCAGCAGACCGGGAAGGTGGAGGCAGCAGGCTGAAGGCCCAGTGGGCAGGCTGGGGGCTGTGGGAAACGGTCAAGAAGGGTATAGAGACCGGGGTTTGAGGGTGACTGCAGACATGAGGGTGACTAGGTAGATTTCAGAGGAAGAGAGATGCAGACTGGGGAGAAGAGTCAGAGTTTGAGGTGCCAGAGAGGGGTTTGGGGTACCAAGCTAAAGTGGGGAGTTCAATTCAGTAGAGATGTGTGTGAAGGGTCCTGGGACTGAGCAGGGGCAAAGGGTGGGTGAGGACCCTTAAAGGAGGGGCCATGTTGGAGGAGTAATTGGAGCTCTGGGGAGGGGTGTGGAGGTCCCCAGGTCTGGAGAGGAGGGGGCTGGGCTGGGTGGAGAGTTAGGGGAGAAGACAGCATAGCAGTTTCTTAGTCGGGGAGCCAGAAGGGGGCTCTGGAGATGGAAGAATGTGGGGAGTGTGGGGGTTAGTGAGAGGTTAGGAGTGGGGGTGAGACCACCTGGGGTTCCCTTCTTTAAGGTTTCAGGGCCTGGGGTGAAGGGAGGTTTGAGAGGGATCACTCGTCTGGGGTCTCCCAGGAGTACCGAGAGAAGAGATCTGTAGGATCCTGGAAAGGGTCCTATAGTTGGGGTGGGGGGGGCTCAGAGCTTGTGAACGGGGCTTCTGCTGGGTCTGTGTGGGGTCCCGGGGTGGGGGCACTCACTTGGCCTGGGCCTCATCCAGGCTCTGGTCGGTGATGGTCATTATCTGCTGCAGAATGTCCCCGATGTCTTGCTTCCCTCGGCCTCCCGGGACCCCCCCGCTACCCCCACCGGGGTCTCCGCCACCCGGAGGCTCGCCAGGGCCCCCAGGCTCTCCACCCACCAATCCCAGGCCCCCCCGGCCCCCGCCTGGAGGGGGCGGCCCCAGCAGCCGCTCGTCCATAGTTGGGGGGGGGCCCTGAGGCCCCCTCCCTGCTCTGCCCCTCCCCCGCCTGGTTACTTCCCCCCCAAACTCGCTGGGGCCGCTGCTCCCTCCGCCCCAACCCCCGCCCGTCTATCCCCTTCCCGGCTCCCCCGGGGGTTCACCCCGGCCCTGAAGGGAGACCTGGGGTACCGGCTGGACCCCCCACAGGAGACCCCGGCCCCCGGCGGCGGAGAAAATGGAGCCGGAGAGAGAGAGGAGGCCCAAGCGGGGGTGTGTGAGAGAGGGAGGAGGGAGGAGGGAGAAGGGGGGAGCGAGGGAGGGAGGCTGGGGGAGGGGAACCAGGGAGGAAGAGGAGGGGAGAAGAGAGGAGGAACGGGGAGGAGCTGGGGGCGGAGAAAGCCACAGAAACAGAGGAACTGAGACCGAGTGGAGGCGGGGAGAGGGAAGAGGACCGAGGCGGGGAGGAGACTAGCCCTGCGGGGAAAATACGGGAAGGCCCCCGGGCTGGACTTCAGCGGCCAGGGAGGGGGCGTGTTGGGGGCGGGAGGGGGGGCTGCAACCAGGGTTCTGAATTTGGAATCTAGGTGGTGTGGACCCTGGCCGCTGGGATGCCGGGGTTCACCGACAGCTCAGTTCATATTTCTTGTCCTAATGACTCCCCTCCCTGTTCTACTTAATTAAAACCAGGAGAGGGGGCGATGGGGGGGGGCTAATTAGGGAGGTCTCCAGCCGCTGCTTAATGAGCCAGTAATTAACCAGCCAGGGAGGGGAGCTGGCCTCAGGCCAGGCTGGGGAGAGAGGCAGCCTCTGGCCTCACTGTCCTACCCTCGGCCCGCAGCCCGAGACACCAGTCTTCAGTCCAGAGGGGAATTACATTTATTCACACAACCAAAACAGACAGGGTTCAGTGTCCATTCACAGCCTGTAGGCCCCTTAGTCCTGGGGCTGGGAGGTGCTGGTGGTGAGGGGGGGAGAAGAGTCTTTATCTCTTTGCTGTCCCCACCCTCTTTCTTCTTACTGGGAAGGAGGATGGAACTCTCTCAGGTCGTAACTTAGGACATTTGTCCTTTCTCGGGGATGGAGGACTCAGCCCTTAGATCCTGCCTAGTGGCTTGATTACTAGGGGTGTGCCTACATCTCAGGACCAAGACTCTAAGCCGCTCCCTGAGATCAGAGTAGGAGTCACTGGGTAGCAGGGATCCTCACTGCTTCAAGCTCCCCTGTACGTGGGGAGGGGATTAAATGGCCATCATACCTTGACTATTCCCAAGGTCTGAGGACTTCTCACCCCCTCCAGTTCCCAGGGAAGGTGGAGGAAGGCAATGAATATTGAGATTTCTGCTGGGTCTTCCAGTCTCTGGTGCCCCTGCGAAGCAGGGTTGAGGGCATGCAGTGGGCTGCCCAGCTTTGAGTCTCAGGACTTATGGAGGGGCTGGTGGGGGGCTCAAGTCTCAGCAGGTGTGTGTGGGGGGCCGGGATCTTTGTTCCTCCATTCGACCCCCACCCTGAACTTTCAGCAGCAACTCCAGGAGCTCCTGCCCCCCTGGGGGTAGGGGAGGCTCTGACCGCTGGGCTTCCATCCGCTGGCACTGGAGGAAGGGAGGGAGGGGAGGGTGTTGGTGAGGTTCTAAGAGGAGCAGGCCTTGAAAGGAGGCAGGGCTGGTGTGAGGGGCATACAGGGCACCTGTGATGGGGATGGGGGGACTAGGGCCTGGGGAGAAGGAGGGGTAGGGCCCCAAAGAGAACAAGGGGGGCAGAGAAACCGGGAAGCCTGGACCTCGCCTGCTGGGGAAGGGGTGCTCTTACCTGGTGACTGAGGATAGTGCTATAGAGCTGTTCTCTGTCCTCAAGAGGCCGAGGTGGGGCTCTGGCTAGGCTTGGGGGGTTTTGGGGGGCGTGAAAGGTGGCTCTCTGCTCCTCAAGGCGGCGGGACTGGGCCTCAGCCACCAGATCCAGAAGGAGCTCCGTCTGCAGGGAGAGCAGGGAGGCCGAGCGCAGCCCCAGGGCTGGGAGAGG
Organism: Rhinolophus ferrumequinum; assembly: GCF_004115265.2. Classification (NCBI taxonomy): domain Eukaryota; kingdom Metazoa; phylum Chordata; class Mammalia; order Chiroptera; family Rhinolophidae; genus Rhinolophus; species Rhinolophus ferrumequinum. Next base: position 2,571,001 of record NC_046286.1, read on the forward strand.
AGGGGTAGGGCTCAGAGAAGTTGGCTGGGGGGTGGGGGGAGACGATGGACAGCAGGGTGAGGTGATTAGGAACCGGTGGTCAGACGTAAGGGTATGCAATGGGGAGTCCAGAAGAGGTGGGGAGAGAGCCCCTGATAGAGTGGGCCTTGGTAATGGGATCAGGAAGAATGGGGGCACCAGGGTCCGGGAGCTCCCTGGGTGGGTGGGGGTACCTGTGTGGCGGGTCCCTGGAGGAGGGGATGGAGGAGCAGATCGCCAAGGCCGACTAGTGGTGTTCACAGGAGGCCAGCCATGCTCATCCTGATGGGGGCCCTGATGCCGAGACAGCCGTTCCAGTGAAGCAGGGGCGGGGTGGGCAGGGTGCTAGGCCAGCGGCCCATTTTCTCTGTGTCTGTACCTGCCTCAGTGTGCCCAAGCCCTTCCAAATTCCCAGTCCTCCGTTGCTAGGTCTCTGTCTCAGGTCCTCTCACCTCCCTCTCTCCCCGTGTCAGCCTCCTCCGCCCGGTGCCCAGCTCACCTGCTCACCATCTTCTTCTTGGGGTCTCTCAGCCTCCATCCCCTGGAGGGGAGAAACCGATGGGGGAGGGGAGCTGGGATTTGGAGGAGGGCCGGAACCCTGAGTTCCTGAGGGGAGTGGAGGCTAGAAGGGGTGGGGGTGAGCCGGGGCTGGATGTCTGGGTACTAAGCAGGAAGCTGGGTTCCTGGTCAGCCCCCCCACGGGCCCCGCCCATCCCTGTCAACTTCCTCCAGTTCTCTTTTCCCACCCAAACCACTTGCTGGACCTCGCTTCCCCCCCCGGGGGAGTAGAAACTGGGAAAAGCTCCTCCAGCAGTAGTGGAGGGGTTTCAAGGTGGGGAGACTCTTGGCCTTCTCACCTCCAGAGCTTCAGTAGACCCCCAACCCCTGGGTCTGTTCCCTCCATCCCCTCCTCCGCTTCAGCTCTGTCGACACAGGAACTAGCTACACAGGAAGTGGTTTTACTCCTCAGAACCCCCCACCCCCAGGTCCCTTCTCTCCCTAAGATGGACCCTGGCATAGGATTCAGCTCTCCCGCTGCTTCCCAGCTTCCCTCAGGCTTATTGGGACGGGTAGGGGCAAGGTTCCAGTGGGAAGCATAAGACTCAGATCCAAGGATGTCAGGCCCTCAAAAATATGCACATACATCCCCCTAGCACTGGATCCAACACAGAGTATTCAATATGTATGTTGAATAATTATCCCAGCCCTCTAGGTGCTTAGTCTATTGGGGTGGGGGTGGGGGGAACTCGACATATGCACCAAATGTGAGACAAGGAGCAGGGGACACTTTCCTTTCTTCACGAATGAAAGAGGGATACAGAATTGGAAAAGGGGAGGGCCTCCTCCCTGGTTTGGTCTTTGTCCACGCTTCTCAGGCTGGCTGGTACCAAAATGGAAGTAGGACAGACACATTTGGGTCCTCTAATTGCTAACCTGTCATAGTAGGGAAGTCACTGCTGGGCAACTTTGAAGACAAAATGTGACAAAGAGATCTGGTTCTACCACCTAATGCCTTGCAATCTGAGCCAAATAAAATCTGTGCCTCAGTTTCTGAAAGAGTAAAATGGAGTTTTAATAGACCTACCTAATAGTTGATGTGAGGATTAAATGTTATAAAGCATTTGGCACATACTGAATGCTCAATTGGGTTATCACAAGGCATACCTCAGAGATTTTCGGGTTTTGGTTCCAGACCACCGCAATAAAGCAAGTATCACAATAAAGTGAGTCACACAAATGTTTTGGTTTCCCAGTGTATGTTATGTTTACAACTATACTGTAATCAAAATATTGTGTGCAATAGCAATGCCTTAAAGAAATGTACATACCTTAATTAGAAAATACTTTATTAAGAAATGCTAACCATCATCTGAGCCTTCAGTGAGTCATCTTTTTGTTGGGAGAGGGTCTTACCTTGATGTTGATGAAAACACCTATTTGTGAAGTGCAACAAAGCGTGATAAAACAGGGCATACTTTATTAGCTTTCAGAATGCCTCCTGCCCCCATGTCTCAGGCCCATTACTAGGTGTAGCTACATTGCTGAAAGGTGGATAAAGTTTGAGATGCGCTCTCCACCTTCCTCTACTTAACTTGATTGAGCCCTTGGGAATCTCCCAAGTGGTTATAACTAAATGCCCTTGTAAGAGGGACAAAGGGTATGCATGGTCTAGTGTGTGGTTTCACCTTGGGATACTAGGCTCTTCCTTTCACATGGTACCCTAAATTAACATAGGATCTCCAAATCTACTTATTCTTGTTCATAAACTATACTCAAAGCCTCCATCTAAAAGCTGAATTTGGGGCACACAATCCTGAAAACACGAATGCAGTCACTCCCTTATTTTTTCTAGCATTCTCCAACCCCTTCAAAACAAGGTAACACTTTAAATCAGTTTTATTATCTGGTGACAGATTTCGGTTATTTGAGCTAGCAGTGGCTGGAAGAGTGGCACTTCATCCCTGCAGTGGTTTAGGGGGTGGTGAGAATGCAAGGAGTCATCAGCTGGAGTGGCCCTTGGTGCTCTCCCCCACCCCAGCACCTACAATACCTGGCTCAATAAATATTTGGTAGCTCTTTGTGGGTAGTACGGATTGTGTGATGGGTGATATACAGGTTCCCTTTGGGAACCATGTACTGTATAGGAAAGAACACCTTACATCCTATCTGTAATTCTTAGTTCCAGTTCAGGGTACTTAGCACACTCCACCCCACCCTTCTGTAGACCTTCACCCTTATTTTCTGGGAGAGCAGCTAGGTCCGCTTCATCCCAGTACCCTAAACCCTTTCCAGGGCTGCAGATTCTCCACGTGGAAGACAATGACGGCCGTGAATGCGTATACACTCATTTCTGGGAAAGACTCCATACTCACGACCCCCTACTTTTGGGGCTCGAGAACTTTAAAATCTAGTGGACTTCCACCTGATTGTCAGTTAAAGGTACTCAATTTTAGAATCCCTCCCTGCCATTAGCCTTCTATTTTTGACCCTCGCCTCCTGCATTTAAGGGTATCACTTGGTGGGCTGGGGGACTCCAAGCAACCTGAGGGGATCCCCGCTCTGGGGACGGAGTAAGGCAAGGAGGCGGGACTGGAGTGTTGGAGGCGGGACCGCAAGATCCCAGGGCCACCCAATCGCAGAGCCAGTCATCAGCTGAGGCCACACCCCCACTCCCGACCACGACACCAGATCTTCCTCGCAACATTGCAGGGTTGGGCCGAGGCCCGCGCATGCCTGCAGAAAACCTCCGGCCGCGGCGGGGCGGGCCTGCTCCTGCTCCTCTTTTCAATAGGGTCCGGCACTGCGAATAGGCCCCGCCCCCATGAGAGGCCAAGTCTACGGACAAAGTCCGGGTTTGCAGACCTGCTCCGCCCCCAGGCGGGCCTGCTCCGGCTGACAGCGTCCGGCAGCGCGGTAGAGCCCCGCCCCCGCGCGGCGGCCCGCTTCCCGACGCGGTTCGCGCACGCGCGAAAGCGCCCGCCCCGCGGCTGGGCGTGGCCTTGAGACGCGTCTCCGGTGGCCCCGCCTCTTCCAGCAGCGTCAGCAGATCCCAGTGGTTACGCTGGCGGGCGATGTCCTCGGGCGCTAGGCCAGCCTGGTCTCGCAGACCTCGGGCCGCCCCCAGCCCCAGCAGTAGCTGGGCTACCTCCACCGCCCCTTCTCGGGCTGCCAGGAACAGCGGCGTCTGCTCCTGCGCCGGATAAAACCGCCAGGGGCGAGGTCAGGGAAGGCCACGCCTACAGGACTGGCCTTTCGTGACTCCACCTACTTGACTCGGCCCCTCCCCCTTCAGGTTTTGGGGGTTTCCTGCGCATTCCACCTCTCTCTGGCACTGTTTCTTTTTTCTTTGTGGGGAGCCCTCTACCCGGTCTAACCCTGCCGTCTTGGGCGTCTTTATCGGCTCCGGCCTGGAGAAGGGAGTGGGCGGCCCGGGCGTTGTTCACGGCGGCGGCCCAGTGCAGCGCGGTTTTCCCTGGAGAATGACGTGGGAGGTTGTTAACCCCGAGGCTGAGGGCCAGACGCCTGGGTTCCCGTTTCCCACGGCTCCTAGGCTTGGGGGAAGGGCTCCTCCGGCCCGCCGGGTCCCTCAAAGGCGGAAGCGTTGCCCGGGTGACCGCCGACAGGCAGGAAGCGTTGCCCCTGGTGATGTCACCGGTGCGCGGGAGGGACAATGGGGCATTGTTCTGGGTCTGTGGGACCGGGAAACCCCGCCCCTTTCTCAGACAGGGCCATCCTAGTTTCCAATGGGCTAGGGCAGTGTGTTGTTGAGGATGATGGGGGAAGACACGTGCTTCATACTGCCATTACACCGCAAATTTACCACCCTGAGAGCAGGGTGAGAGGGATGGGAGGGAATGCCCCAGCCTCCAGTCGCTTCTCTGCTGCTCCCTTCTTTTGCATTTTATCTCACACCCCATCTGCTCAGCTTCTGTATAGCACATCAACCTCCCCAGATCCATACCCCATTTATCTCTGGCCCCCACATCTGCTTGGGCTGCAATCAGTTCTTCAACCAGGTCCTCCACAGCCAGCCTTGCGGCTAGCATCAGGGCGGTGGTCCCATCCTCTGTCCGTGCATCCACTGCTGTCTGTCTGCTGCGGAGTAGGAGCTGGGGGGCCAGAGAGGGCCAGTGATCTCTGATAAGTCCTGGATTGCTAGCTCAGGCCCCTCACACTGTTAACCACCTCCCAACTCATATTCGGCTGTCTGTTCTGGTTTCCCTTTCAGGCCCCCAGTCTCACATCACCTTCCTCTTTGCCAAACCCTGGAGGATGGTTTTGCCCCGCTTTACTTGGAAGTTTGCTCCCTGTCCTCTTCAGTGACCCCAGTGTGCACTGACCTGGCAGACCTCCCGAGCATCAGCAGCCACAGCAGTGTGAAGGGGGGTGCGCCCTGCTCGGTCTGGCTGGTTGGGGTTGGCTCCAGCCTCAAGGAGGCGGCGGGCAGCAGTTGGCCTGGAGAATCGGGCAGCCAGGTGCAGGGGCGTCTCCCCAGTGCCCACTGTGTGAGCCTGGGGACAAGCCCCTCCACCTAACAGAGGTTCCCAGGGCTCAGGGCTTCCCAGCCATGTTCCCTGGAAGGTCCTGGACTCCACTCCCCCACAGCAGACTGCTGACATCAGGGGTGTCACCCCATCTGTGGGTGGGAGAGGAGGAATGGGAGACAAATCAATCAAAAGGACATAACTGGGGCAGGGTGGGGAGAACATGGAGGCTCAGGAGGAGTCTCAGCCTGAGGAGTCAGGAGGCCTACCTAGCTCTTGATTTTGTGTGGCTTTAGTCAAGTGACTACTTTTCTCTGGGCTTCAGTTTCCTCATCTGTGCAAGAAGCCAGCAGGCCTTAATTCTCTAACATTCCAGAGCGGTGGTTCTCAAACTTGAGTGTGGATCAGACTCACCTGGAGGGCTTGTTAAAACAAGTTCCCTAGTAGCTTGAAGTTTTGCATCAGTAGCTCTGGAGTGGAGCCTAAGAATTTATATTTCTAATATTTTCCCTGATTCTGTTCAGGGACCACACTTTGAGAATCACTGTTCTAAGGTATTAACTCTAATGGTTGATTTTCCAGGTCTGATTATCAAAGCATTTTCTGATTCTAAACGGGTTAAGGGAAGTTTTCGTCTTGGTCTGGGTTGGCTCACGCACCAGGTCCACGGGTGTCCACGTCAGGGACATCTATCTCAGATTCCTGGGGAGGAGTCAGCATGGCTGCCTGGGGGAGCTCCTGACAGTCACCACTCAGAGGCCAGAGCTGGCACTTGGAGCGTGAGGCCCTTTCTTCAGCCTTGGGATCAGAAAAACAATGAGTGAATGAGAGAGGCCTTGTGTGCTCCACCCCTCCATCCCCTCAGGACCAGTACTTTTACCTGGCCCGTCTCCTCTCCTTCCTCAGGGCCTAAGCACATCATAATTCCATCCTCATCAACTTCTGCCTCTGGTTTCAGTGCCCTGGAAGAGGGTGGGTGGGTCCATGAGGTTTCCAGCAACCTTCCTAACCCTCTCCCCTTCCTCTGTCTGCGACTTCTGCAATCGCATCTTGTTGCTTCTGATCATAAATATCTCCATAGGGAAGAGCCCCCTCCCTGAGCCCTGGTTCCTTCCCACTCTCACTTGAGGCCAATGCTGTCCTCGCCCAGTGGGGGCCGGCGTCGGCGGGGAGCTGGCTGAGTCCCAGGCCTTCGAGTGAACCCAGGGGGCAGCCAGAGAGCCCCGTGCTCTCGGCGCCGCCGCCGTATGAGCTGGAGGACGAGAAGAGCCCCGAGGGCCAGGAGTAGCACCCCGGCCACTGGTGAGCACAGCACAGGCCAGGGAAGCTGGTTGGCGGGGGGTGCTGTTGGGAGAGAGAGAGTAAAAAAGAAGCCATTCCAGGTGAGGCTGGGTACTACTGTGAGACCTTTAGGCAAGTGCAATAACCTGTTAGCCTCAGTGTCCTCATCTGTAAAATAGGAATAATAGCATCTGCCTCAGTGGGGTTGTTGGGAGGATTAAAGGAGTTAATACTGCAAAGTGCTTAGAGCGCGGCCTGGCATATACCGTTTTCCCCCCGAAAATAAGACCGGATCTTATGTTAATTTTTGCTCCAAAAGATGCATTAGGGCTTATGTTTAGGGTATGTCATCCTGAAATATCATGCTAGGACTTATTTTCCAGTTAGGTCTTATTTTTGGGGAAATAGGGTAGCGAGCACCATAGAGTTCTTACTCTTTCGTGTACTCTGACCTGTTTGATTGGATACTCTTGGTCTAGTAGAGAGGATGGACCAGAACCCAAGGTTTGTTTGTGGGAGGTCAGTGACAGAGGGAAGGATAAAATACTCGGGAAATAAGAAGATTGTAGAGCAAATGGGCTACGAGGAGATCCAGTTAGAGAAAGAGTGAACAAGGCTAAGTTCCCACAGCACGTATTTGGGTCCCAGTGGTCCTGTTTCTTTTGATCTCCATTGCTGGTTGTTGGCATGAGAGCTGGCGTGGGAGCAACATCAGGGGAAATGACGGGGGTCACCTACCGGTGTCTGCACGAGGGTGGGCAGCCAGCAGGGGTCCCGGCAGTAGGGGCTGCAGGGCCTCCACTGCAGCCATGGCGGCAAGGAAGCGGAGCAGGAGCCCAGGGTCCCAGGGACAGCGGGATGCAGGGTGGTCAGGGCCGCAGCGGGACAAATCCACACCCATCACCACCACAAACCTATGGGGGAGGCACCTCAGATTCCTGTGTTGGTCCCTGGCCCTCTTCCCTCTACCTGTTAAAAGTGTCTGGCCTGCCCCTCCACCCAGCCGCCTTACCCTGTGCTGAGGGAGTCCTTCTCCTTGCCCACGGGCTGTGTTTGAGGGGTTGCTCTCCCCTGATGAGAGAGGTCTGGTGTTCCTCCTAGCTCCTCTTCGGCCTGGGCCCCAGGATAGGGGTACACCATGTCCCTGCCATCACTGTCTTTCCTCACCCAGAGTCCCACCCTCAGAGTCAGGGAAAGCACCCGGGCCAGGGCCAGCAGCTGCTGGTCCAGGGCTGGGGGGCTCAGCACCACCAGGAGGGCCAGGGAGGTCCCCAACCCTGCATTTCCATCTTCGGGCCTGCAGTCGCCCCCATCCCAGCCACATTCTGGAGAGTTGCAGCCCTTCTCGCAGAGCCCATTGTGGAAGTGGTCACGGCAGAACTGGTCATAGGCTGGACTGTGGGGTGAGGAGAGGGGGACTCAGGACCCACAAAGAAACCTGACTCCCTTCTTCATCCCAAAGTGGAGTCCGGACATTCCAGTCTCTATGGCTCTGTTGCTAGGTGCGGACAGCTCCAGAGCAATGGGCTGTCAAGCCCTGGATGGTAGGTGGTCCAGACACCCTGATGTCTACTGACTCCCTTGTCTCCTAAGACTGTCCCTTCTCCCTACCCTCCCATGCTCTCCTGTCTCCCTGAAGGAGGCCCTTTCCCTCAGGTGTGCTGGTTGCTAAGGGAGATACTGCATGGCAGCAGGGCTTAGAGAGAGGCTTGAGGCCAGAGCTCCCACAATTCTCAGAGAGGAGCCCCGGCAGAGGCAGTGCCCTCTTTCTTGGTCCGCCATTAAATATCGATGCTGCCCAATCCCCCTGGGTTGGAGTCTAGGGTCTTCTACCCCTACTTAGCAATGGTTGTGAGGGTGAAAAATCCTTGGATCTTGAGGCTGTGGTCACACTGTAACTCACAGGCATCCATGTCCTTCCTCCTGCCCTCACCCTGCCCCACCCCCCACCCCAAGTCAGGGTTCCAGGCTCACGTGCAGGCTGGAGGAGTTTCACAGTCATAGCCATCAAACAAGCACTCTTCAGAGTCACACTGCGGGTGGCACTGCCCATCCCGGAAGAGAAGCCAGCAGCGGGAGTGGGAGGGGCAACCCTTCCAGGGGTCCAGGACCCCCAGAGAGCAGTCCCCCCCATCCCAGTTTCCTTCTGGTCCACTGCAGCCAGTGTCACAGACCCCATCTCCACCTCTGCCCTCACATCCCTTTGCTCCGGCGCTCTGACAGCGGGGCCCTGGGGAGCTGGGAGGGCAGGAGCATCGAAAGCCTGGGCCCCCCAGCTGGGAGGTCTCTGAGCAGCTGCCATTGTGCAGGCATGGAGAAGGCGGGCCACAGCCTTGAGGAGCAGGTGGGGTCAGGCAGTCAGGACCGCTGTAGCCATTGAGGCAGGCACAGCGGGGTGGAAAGCCAGACTTGGGGGAGGGCAGGCATAGGCCACCATGGTGGCAGTGGTGGGGGCCGCAGGAGGGGGCTGCGTGGCTGCATGTGGGGCCATCAAAACCCTGTGGAGAGAAGAAGAAAGAGGGTGTGTTATTCTTCCCACTTCCTCTCACACAAACTCCTGCATTAAAATAACTCAGAGGGTCCTGGAGTCTCATATTTGGAAGGGGCCTCAGATAACATCAAGTGCATCATTTTACAGATGTTGAAACCATGTCCCTTGTTTTTTTCACACAGTGATATTACGGTGTGATGGAAATAATGAATCACAGCTGTGTGCCACAACCTGGATGAATTGTAGCATCATGACGCAAGTCCTGGAAGACTAAACAATTAATAGAGTAATATTAGTTGAGCTAATAGTATCTTAATCCTTGGAGATAGGATTACATACTTTCTCTTCCTCTGGAAGGGGAACAAGAAGAGGAAGGCATAAGTACATGTAAGTTATTGTTAACATTCTAATTCTTGGGTTAGGTTCATGGGTGTTTTATTGTAAGAATAATAAAAAGGCTGTGCACAAACGAGTGATGTTAGTGTTTCAGGAACTAAGGCTTAAGATTAACCCGATTTCGTGCATCTGAGGCGCGCGCGTGCGCACACACACAGAATTAAAAGAACTAAGAACTTTTCCAAGGTCACGCTGCTTGACCTTGGGGACCTTTTCTTAGGCAATGCCCGTGATTTCTGAAAATTCCGTTCATACTATCACCTGCCTCCCCTCCCTGCCATCTGCTTCTGAGAGCCACTCACCCCTGTGAGTGTGGGATGGCTTTCTCCATTAATTCCCACTACAGTGCTCCCCAGGCTCCCGGCTAGGATCCCAGCTCAGGCGTTAGCACCTCGTGTGTGTTGGAGGCAACAGAGAAGTCAGCTTTGCAGGTCACTCACCTGGGGACAGTGGCAGGTGAAACCTGGGGATTGTCCTGCTGTGGCTTCACAAGACCCTCCATGGGAGCAGGGCTGGCTCTGGCAGGGGTCTATCTCCACTTCACACCACTGGCCTGGGGTGGGATTAGATGTCACACACACTGCCTCAGTCACCACCTCCTGCCTCATTCCTGGGAGTTGGCCTAGCACAAGCTGTACAAGATGACTAGGCTGCCTTGTGGGCGGGGAATGTCTGGGTTTCCCGTCAGCTCAGTTATGCCACAGAGATGCCTAACCCCCCGCCCCCCAGCCTCACCTGTGTGTCCAGGCAGACACTGGCAGTAGAAGGCGTTGGCGAGAGAGTGGCAGGCTGCAGTGCCCGTGGGGTGGCAGGGCTGGTCCAGACACTCATCCACGTCCCCCTCACAGCGCAGTCCCACAAAGCCTGGGGGGCAGGTGCAGTGGAAGCCTCCAGGTTTGTGGGTGCAGGTCCCATGGTTGTGACAGGGCTGGGATTGACAAGCGTCGGTTTCCTTTGAGCAGTTCTGTCCACTGTAGCCTGGGGCGCACTGCAGGCAAAGAGGGTTAGGTAGGAAACTAGTAAGCAAGCCCAACCCAGCGCTACAGGTCACACTGCCACTAAGCATAGCTCCATTTCTGGTAATACCTCTCTCTCCAAACACACCTCCAACAGGCTGTCATGCTTTATTAATTTCTAGGCGTTTAATGAATACCTATTTTGTACCCAGCACCATTTAGGCACTAGGAATACAAAGAAAACTAGAACTCATTCCTGCTTGCATGAAATTCTCAGGTAACCAGAGGAGGGAGACAGCTAGCATTTATTGCATGATTCATATAATAACCTCATAAAACCCTCTATGTCGATTATCTCAGACGTTCTCACTTTACAGTAAAGGAAACGGATTCCTTGAAATATTAAGTGACTTGTGCAAGTCACACAGCTAGTGGGTGGCAGAGCTGGGATTCACTGCAAGTCTGTCACTCCATAACAGACGCCTTAACCATTTGCAGATTGTTTCATATCATTGATGAGGTCTATGCCATGTGCTGAGTTCTTGCGAGAGGAAGCGAGAATACAGTAATGGAGTACCAGGAAGGCTTCAGAAAGATGGAGAAAAAGGGATGCATGAGGAAGCAGCCAGGGGGCTGGAAGAAGCAGATGAGGGAGGTGTTCTGAAAACTTCTGGAGGAGGGCGTTTCATGAAAGAGGAGGTAGAGCTGAGTGGCCGGTGCGTGGGGTTCACTGGTAATCAGTCCACTGCTTCTGTGTGTGTGAGAATGTTCACAATAGTTCAAGAGGCTGGTTACGGGTGTGTATGTGCCTTCTAGCCGTCGTGGTTCTGAGGGCAGGGATCAGGCTGGTCAGACTGGAACCCAGTTTTGCCTCTTCTGCTCTGACCCGAATCACGAAAGAGAGGCTGGATCCCAGCCCGGAGGAAAGTTCAGTACATGTTCCTGAGGAAGGCGCCTCCTGGGCGCCCTCCAGTGGAAGAGGGGTGGGAGGCCCCCACAGAGCCGGCAGCAGTCCCGTGATGGAGGGTGCGGTGGGGAGACGGGGCCTGCGGGCAGACAGGCCTGGGGCAGCCGGGCCTTGGACTTTGAGCGGTGGGCAGCGGAGACACAGGTCAGCTGAACACTCTCAGCAGAGCAGCCTGGTCACAGAGCAAAGCTGACCGCCTGGGAGGACAGGTGGAGGCAGGGACAATAGGAGGCTGATGCGGGTGTCCAGGCGGGATGCAACAGAGGCTGGACGAAGGGTGGACGAAGGGCGGAAGGGGCAAGGACAGAGCTGAGAAATATTCAGGAAGTCAAATGGCATGACTTGGTGGTTGGCTGAGTATGTGGGGTACAGCAGACGGAAATGGGTATGCAGCACCCACCCAGGATTACTGTGTCACACATCTAGCCCCCCCGTCACCCCTCACCCCTTTCCTCGACCCCTCACCTGGCAGAGATAGCCGTTGGGCTGGGCCACGCAGGTAGCCCCATGCTGGCAGGGCCCGGACTCACATGGGTTCACCTTGTCCTGACACATACTGCCTTGGAATCCAGGGGGACAGTGACAGAAATAGGACAGGCCACTGTCAACACAGAGGCCTCCGTTCTGGCACAGGGACGAGACTGCTGTGCCTGGGGAGAGACAGAAGGGTCAGCAGCGCTGCGTGGGGTGGGAGGGCGCCGGGGAGGCCCTTGGGGACCACCAACATTCCTGGGGCCTTGAGCAGTCGGTCCTTCCTGACACTGAGAAGGCTAAAACATCAGGATCCCCTCCTGCCGGTTCTGCCAGGGTGGAGGGAGTTACCTCGTAGGCTTATCCGAGCAAGGTAAGTGACTGTCCTTAGAACAAGTCTCAGGAAAGAAAGAACTCAAGGGAAACTTCCGGAGCAGGCGTTTGTTAACTAATGGCCCAAGTCTGTCCACTGAGTTTGCATCCTCCTAAGTTCTCGCAGTTATTCCTGTCAACCACCCTGCACCCAAGTCTCCTTCCTGAGGTCTTCCCGTATCAAACCTCATTTGAACAAGGGGTCACTCTTTCACCAGGGCGTTGGTGTAACCTCAGGTGTGTGTGTGTGGGGAGGGAGAGGGGTGACGAAAGGAGCTGAGTGCAGCTGGGTTAAATGTGGGCCTCTAGCAGAAATGGTAACGCCAGAGCTGAGCAGCTCCACTCCGAGAGCTCCCTGCTGGCGGAGTTAGACTGGAGTCTCGCTGACTGGGCGGCTTGGTGTTACTGCTGACTGCTGCTAGGAGCCGAGTTGTCTTAGGCTGCCTGCGTGTTGAGCTGTAGAATCAGTCCCTGTGGTTGGTCTGAGTTGCTTGGACTCCGTCAGCTGTTTTGCCCAGACGTTGTGTGGACGCCCGTATGGATGGGATAGAGGAGGGCACCCGTTCCCTCTTCACCTTCCCCCGAATCGGCCGTGGGCTGGTACCTTGGCTCAGGGCGGCCTTCTGGCAGGAGGACAGCGGGATGTTGCAGAGAGACCCCGTCCATCCCTGGAGGCACAGGCACTGGAAAGAGGGCCCAGTCTGGAGGCAGTGGGAGTTGTGTGGGCAGGGCTTCTGAGCACACACGTCCAGCAGAGTCTGAGGGTGTGGAGACAGAATGAGGCAGGACAGAACATCACCCCGGTGCCAGACGGGCCTCTGCCAACTCCAGCTCTCAGAGTCCCTCACCTTTAAAACTCTCCCCCAAATGGTCTGGGACCAGGTGGTCCTCCCTGGTTTCCTTTGATACCCACATCCCGGAACAGTCCCTGGGATCAGACATTCTTTCAGTCCTTCACGTCTGTACAAACCTCAAGCTAGACCTCCACTCCTAAACTTCCAAGCCTCTCTTCATGTGGATGCCTCGCCCAAACGTCCCCACTGCCCACTTTTGGTACCTGACACCCTCTCACTAGAGCTCTCCAGCCCCTCCCTCCTCAGCACATGTGGCTCGGTGCCCCTCACCTGACAGCTGCTTCCTGTGTAGCCAGTGGGGCATAGGCAGCGGGGGCCCTGGGGGCCATCTTGGCAGGTGGCCCTGTTCCTACAGGGGCTGGACAAGAGACACACAGGCACAGTAGAAGGAAGGTCTGGGAAATAAGGGGGAGGGGCAAGCACTAGGGACATGGAAACAGGAGGAAAGGCAGAGTGAAAGGTATGGGATGTGGGATGGGAGGCAGCCTGGAGCCCCAGAGGAGACGGAGAGGAAGGGTGGGAAGGCCGAGGGGCTCCCTCCCGTCCTGCAGGGGTCTTTGTACCCTGCTTACCTGTCTGCGCAGCTGGGATGGATCCTTCGCTCACAGTGTGCGCCCTGGAAGCCCACGGCACAGAAGCAGAAGGAGGTGCCAAGCCTGTTCACACAGGTACCCCCATTGAGGCACGGGGCTGGAGAGAGGGGGCTGTGAGGGCTGCGTCACTTGCCTGGAACCTCAGTCACACCGCATACAGGACATCCCCCCCCCTGTCCAAACACCAGCTCACTGTGTCCAGTGTTTTTAAAAAGTACGGCACAAACACACCCTGAGCAGGGCCTCCATCCTCTTTTGGCCCACCCCAGGACATGGTAGTACTCACCAGAAGCACAGTGGTCGGTGCTAGTTTGGCAGTGGCGCCCAGTGTGGCTTGGAGGGCAGGTGCAGGAGTAGCCCCCAGGGCTGGGGCTGCAGGAGCCACCATTGAGACAGGGTCCTGAGTGACATGCTGTTATCTCCTCGCTGCAGGTGGGCCCTGGCCGAAGTGGATGGGGTCTGAGAAAGGGAGCCCTCCTTTTCTCCTCTCTCTCCTCACTTTCCCTCCCCTTTCCTTTTCTCATCCGCATCCCTGTTCTCCTCTGTCCAACCTCTTTTCTTTTCTTGCCACTTCCCGCATATCACTTGTGTCCCCTGCAGCCCATGTCCAGTTCTTCTTGGTGGCGACCAAAAAGACCCAGAGCCCTTGGACACATGTCTCCACTGGTCTTACCCTTGATTCAGAGGGTGGCCAGCCCAGGGTGTATGTGGGTTAGGGAGCACCTCACCTGTGTAGCCTGTGGGGCAGGTGCAATTGTAGCCAGAGGACTGGGGGTGGCAGGTCCCCCCATGGGCACAGGGTGTGGAGACACAGCCTCCCAGCTCTGCCTCACACTCTGGTCCTGTCCAACCCATGTCACACACACATGAGGATCTGGTCATAGAGAGAAAGGGGAAGGTTTCCTTTTGCCGTTTTTATCTTCTCCCGTCTCCACTGCTCAGACCCCTATGACCTCTTTTTTTGTCCTGAGACTCTGGCCCCTTTCTTCAGTGACTTTGCTGTCAGCATTGCCCTGCCCCCTCCCTCCATGCTCATTTTCTTCAACTAGATATGTATGTATATTCCTTCTATAATTTGTTTCTGGTCTGTCGTTCCTCGTTAGAACAAAAGCTTGAGAGCAGACACTTTGTCTCTTTTGTCCTGTGCTGTCCCCCCACTCCCTAGAACAGCACCAAACATAGTAGATGCTCTATAAATATTTGTCTAATAAGTGATGAGTTGGCCCTGGGATTTAGTGCTGCTCTTGCTTCTGCTCTGACCCCCTAGTTCTCCGTGCCTCCCACTGTTTATGAACTCTCCCCCCACTGGATACCACTCACCAGTGGCGCCCTCCCACCGGCTGTGAGGTCAGAAGTGCCATCTCCTTACGCTTCCCATTGGTCATTTCCCACAGACTTGCCTCTCACTGGCTATCTTCTCCTGCCCTAGCTGAGGACCAGAGGTGTGTGCAAACGGGAAGGGCCTGGAACGCGTTACCTGTGGCAGTGCCCATGGAGGCAGGTGCAGTTGTCCTCCGCGGGAGCACAGCCAGGGCTTCCATCCGGGCAGAGGCACTGGGCCTTGTCCCCCCGGCCCTGGCATTTTTGCTTGGGCTGGCACAGATTGGGAGCACACAGGGGAACCTCACAGAGATGACCTGGGTTGGGGCATGGGTCAGAGAGAAAACAGGGTCCCTCCATGTCCTCGATGGGGCCACAGGCCCCTCCTTACGCACGATGTGCTCGCCTGCCACTCATGAACCTGTCCTTCGGTGTCTCCCTGTTGCCTCAGGACACTGTCTACCTTCCCTGTGTCCTGCAGTGTCCTGCAGGACGTGACCTCTAACTGCTGTGTTCCGTGCCGTTGCACCGTAAGCTCTGGGTGTGCTCTTCTTCCCTCAGCCCCTTGAGCATGTGATTATCTGCAGCTGCAGCGCGTTGTCTGGCATTGTGTCTGGACAAACTCCTACTCATTCTTTGAGCGTCAGCCCCTGCAGCCTTTTCATCTCTAGTCCTCTGTGCGCCTAGGGTCCTGCGCTTTCCTCTCAGAGCACCTCTCTGGGCCATAATCAGCCAGACTTGTTGGTCCTTCTGCCCTAGATGTAAAGCCACGGGATGATAGCAGCTGTCTTCCTCAGCTCTGGGTCTGCCTCTGGCATAGTGCAAGCTTAAGAAATGCTTGCGAAATAGGCAGGTAAATCGGTTGCCTTTGAACTCTGTCCTCTGCTCCTGAACCCCAAGCATACCATTCACGCTGGGCCCAACCCGGGCCCTACAGTAACTCCCACCCTCAGCCCCACGGTTCTGCAGCCATGCAGGTTTTGCAGTGAATAACTTTAAGGGGTTCATTCTCATTCTTTTCTCACATCCCAACCCTCAAACACCACCAGTGACCTCGGCACCACCCCAAATGGACTCAAGTATCCCCACAAGTGCTTGCCAATGCTTCCCCTGCTGACCTGTGAAGCCAGAGGGGCAGAGGCAGAAGAAGGCTCCTGGGAGGTCAAGGCAGCTGGCGCCAGTGGGGCATGGGCCACTCAGACACTCGTCCACCTCCACCTGACAGCGTGGGCCTTCAAAGCCTAGGGCACAGCACGGAGGGCAGGGACCTGCGTGGAAGTCGCCCTGCTGCCCACCCTCCCTCGGTGTTTAAGGCCATTTACCTGGGGCACACTCGCAATGGAAGGATCCAGGCTGGTCCTGGCACTGCCCACCATTGGCACAGGGAGAGCTTCCACACTCGTTGATGTCCTCCTCACACCGGGAGCCTGTGAATCCTGGCGGGGACACATGGTGAAGGTCATTTTTTCCCTCTTCTCTGGATTTATTCGGGAGTTTGTTACAAATGTTTGACTGGGCTTTACGGGATGCTTTCATGGATTCAAACTAGAAATTAAGTGTTTAAACTGATACTTTGCCTTCTCTCTACATATACAAAAATAATATTGGTACAAATCAAATGGCTTGGTTTGGGGTTTTGTCTAAATGTGTCATATAATGAAAGCACCAATGTGAGGGCTTCTCAAATAATGATTCGGGTTTCAGGACGTAACAGAGTGTAACTTGGTATATTCTTCATATAAATAAGGCATAACTCGATATATGTACAAATGCTGAAAATACATTTTATCAAAAGCGTAAACACCAGTCCTGGCCCTTCCCGTGGCCAGGAAAGGTGGACCTGGACAGCTTCCCAGAGAGGACACCTGGGGTAAGTACACAGGACTGGAGGGGGAGGCAGGCAGGTGAAGCTCGGCCACCCGTCAGCTCTGTGACTTTGGGCAAGCTACTCCCCTCGGGGCTCCAGTTTCCTCCTCTGCAAAGAGCATTAATAATGGAACCTACCTCAGGGTACCATTAAAAAGAGTAAATGAGATAATGCCTGAAAAGTAGAGAGCCAAGCCTATGGCGTGGAGTAAATCTTCAGAATATTCAATCAACACCAGTTGTTATCAAAGCAGGGGACAAGAGGGATGCCTGATGAGGGTGGAGGAGACCTGGGGCGCTCTCCCTGCATCGGTGGTGAGCAGTGCCAGGATCAGCCTGGGGCCCTGACAGGCAGGGGGCACATACAGAGGACTCTGGGGGACCTCGGAAAGGAGGGTGTTTGGATGATTTGGCATGACAGAGACAAGGGTGGGCGGGTAAGCAAGGGAAGATTCAGGAGAGGTGACCGAAGAGAGTTCGGGGAGCAGAGGAATTGGAGAAACGGAGATTCCTTGGTAGGCCAGGGAGAGGTTCAAGAGCCGGGGGCCTGAGCTGGGGAGGCCCAGAGGCCAGCTGGCAGTGGGGGCCAGAGTGGAATCCACACTCACCAGGCAGACAGATGCACAGGAAGCTGTTGCGCTGGTCTTGGCAGTCAGCCTGGTTCATGCAAGGAGCTGAGGCACACTCATCTGTCTCTGTGTCGCAGAGCGGCCCTTCTAAGCCTGAGGACAGGGAGCTGTGGTGAGGGGTGTGGCTCACCAGCCGGTTCTGCCGTGGCTGCTCATCGCTTCTGTCCAGAAGGCCCAGGTTCTAGAACCAGCCCCCTGCCCCCCCCACCCCGCCGTGCCCCCAGCCGACAGCCCCCCCAGGGTGCTGTCTGCATGTGGGTTGGAGAGATGAGCCCTGAGGCCCTCCCTGCTGCTCTGCTGTGTGGCTCTGCCCCCTTCAGGTGAGAAAGCTCAAGAGGCACCTGCGGGAGGCCTGCGAGGACGTGCCTGTGGGGCCATTCCTTCATACGTGGAACGGGCTGATCAGCCTGGAGGTCCCAGAGGACAAACGAGATAAGTGGGCATCTGCCTGGAAGTGATTCACTCTTGTTCTACCTGTGCAGGCCTCAGTGCCAGGGAGACCAGGGCTCCCCAAAGGGGGCATGTGGGAAGCTGCATTGCTCCCATCTTTGTCCCGTTTCTTTGGGCTCGTCCTGGTCTCCACTGTCTCACCCTGAACTGAAGCGGGATTAGCCCCTGGACCATGGCTGCCTCTCTCTCCTGGCCTGGGAAGGCTGCCTTTGAAGCTCCTTGATGCCCACAACCCTGTCCCTTGGATTATGGAACAGTTTCCTCAGCATGTTTCCTCGGAAGCCACTCAGCTTACGCAGGCAGTGCAGTGTTGTAGTTAACAGTATCGAAGCCCTGGGTTTGAATCTTGGCTCTGCCTCGTACAAGCCAGTGACCTTGGACAGGTCCTTTCTCTGTGCTTCACTTTCTTCATTTACGAAATGGGCAAGTAACAATGCTGACCTCACAGATTATGGTAAAGATGAGACAATGCGTGCAGGCTGCTCAGGTGGTCCCTGGCACAAAGGAAGCTATTATTTTTCTGGTTTCATTCCGATCCAGTACTGGCTCCGTCACTATCTCCCTAGGGAGACCCCCCTTTTTTGTTCTTTTTAATTAAAGTTTATTGGGGTGACACTTGTTAGTAAAGTTACATAGATTTCAGGTGTACAATTCTGTAATACATCATCTATATCTCACATTGTGTGTTGACCACCCAGAGTCAGTTCTCCTTCCATCACCACATATTGGAGACTTTTCCCCCTTAAAACTGGTTTGGAAGTAGGTGTGGCCTTTCCTGTTGTTCCAAGTTCAAGCACACAGGCCCCTCGATGGGGGATGGGAAGGCTTTACCCTCAGTCCCCACAGAGGAGAGTTCCTGTGATTAGGAGGATCCTCCTGGGCTGGCAGAGCAGAGGCTGCAGCACGAAGAGTTAACAGCTGTTCTGCTCTCCCTTGATGGGCCGCTGTGTACAGTGGACCAGGTTGTATACTGTACAATGACTACAAAGTGAATGCTTCCCCCTCACCCGAGTTGAGCAGTGCACAGCCTCACTACCACTGTGGCAGCCCTTCTCCCGGGGCCATGGGTTTCCCAGAGTTGTCATGTGGGGGTGCGGAGAGGAGAAGCATTCTTTGGTAACCGACCTCACTGGCCTGAGGCCACCTATGCTCTGGAGGGGCGATGCCCTGTGGGTTCAGAATTAGTCCCGTCTCTTCTACCCAAGGCCCCCACCCAGCTGGTACCTGGTGGGCAGAGGCAGTGAAAAGTGGCGAGCAGGTCGAGGCAGGTGCTGCCTGGGTGGCAGGGCTGGGACAGGCATTCATTGTGATCGGCCTCGCAGCGGGAGCCCGTATAGCCAGGGGGACAGAGGCAGTCAAAGGAGCCGGGGGTGTTGAGGCAGGAGCCGCCGTGTTCACAGGGACCGGGGCCTTGCTGGGCTGGGAAGAGAGAAGAGGCGGGAGTCCATAGGGGCAGGGGTGGAAGGGCAAGGGGGCCAGACTGCCAGGGTGTCTGTGGTGGCCTGCTTGTGGCGATGGGAGCAGACTGGGGAAAGGGCTTGTGCCTTTAAGATGGAGAAGGACTCCATGGGGCCTGGAAGGCTGAGCATTGGTGAGAAGCCCAAATCTGGGCAAATTCAGGGCAAAGGGTTGTTTGTGTTTTTAATTTGGAAAACAATTTGCCTATCTTCTGTGCAGAGGCTATCTGGGGGCTCAGAGAGGATCTGATGTGGGGGTGCCTCACCCATCTGACACTCGTCCAGGTCCTGGTGGCAGGTGGGCCCTGAGTATCCAGGCTGACACAGGCAGAGCGTGGCCCCCGTCAGGGGGTTGGTGCTGCACTGGGCTTCCCCATGGCACGGCTGACTCAGACACATGTCCTCCATGTGACACAGCAGGCCTGCAGGTCAGGTGGGTGAGGCTGCCAGCTGCTCTCTCGCGTCTCTCACACACCATCTCCACCTCCCATCTCCCTGAAGTCTCTGCCCCACACCTGTGCGGCCCGGTGGGCAGAGGCAGGAGAAGGAGCCCACACGGTCGATGCAGGTAGATCCCGGGGCACAGGTGGCAGCGACACAGTCGTCCACGTTCTCCTCGCAGCCTATGCCTCCCCAGCCGCTTACACACACACAGTGGAAGCTGCCAGCCAAGTTCTGGCAGGTACCCCCGTTCCTGCAGCGAGGGCCACCCTGGGCCTCACACTCGTCCACATCTTCAGAACAGTCCCAGCCTGCAGGAGGGTGGGAAGGGGACAAGGGCTGGAGCTGGGGGCGCCGTGAGGAAGGGAGGCCAGGGGCTGACCATCCGGGCCATTGGTGCCATGAACTTGGCTTAAATTACTCACCTGTCCAGGCCTCTGGGCAGACACAAGTGTAGGTGCCCAGCCCATCCTGGCAGGTGCCCCCGTTCTGACACTGGTGCCTGGCACAGTCATCTGGGCTCACCTCACAGCCCGGGCCTGTGAAACCTGACAGGGTCATAGGATCAGCTGAAGGAGGGGGACCCAAGGGAGACAAGCTCCCTGCCCGGAGATGGGCTGCAGAAAGCCCCTGTGAGAACACACCTGGGAGGCAGAGGCAGAGGTGGAAGGTAGAATCTCTCCCTGGAGCCAGCTGGCAGGTGCCCCCATTGGGACAGCCCGTTGGAGGGCAGGGTCCTGGCCAGAGTTCACAGCTTGGACCTTCCCGCCCAGCGGGGCAGAGACACTGGAAGGACCCCAAGGTGTTATGGCAAGAGGTGCCTCTGGGGCAGGGTCCCGGGTCTAAGAAACACTCATTGACATCGTGTTCACAGGCGTGGCCCTCGAAGCCAGGTGGGCAGCGGCACTGGATCTGGGGGTAGGTGGCCAGGCACACCCCTCCGTTCATGCAGGGGTTGGCTGAGCAGAAGTCCCGAAGCTGGCACTGCTCACCTGAGGCAGAGGAGACAGGGGCCTGTTTCTAGCACTGTACAAATCCAGCTCCTCTGAGGTAGCCCAGCTCTCACTCTGCATTCTCTTTCTAATCTTCATATTTCCTTCCCTTTCCTCCCAGACCTTCTTTTCCCCGTCCCATCACCCCTTGCCTCAGTTTTGCCATTTCTGGGGAGGATTATATCTGGAGTGACTGTATTTTCTAAACTGAAAACAGGACATGTAGCTATTGGTGGAATATTGCACATCGACCCTGCCTGGGAAGGTCTGGGACACAGTGTCACTTCAGTGGTGACCTTGGTGGGGAGGTGGAAAGCATCCAGCTTCCGTAGGCAGGAGACTCAGCACCTGTTCCACAACTGGTCGTGTGCCCCTGGGCAGCCGTCTGGCCTGTCTCATCCTGATTTCCTAATCTTCAGGTGGATGTAACAATCCAGACAGTGATAAGGGGAAGCCCCTTACAGCCGTGCACACTAGTGGGAATGGCAGCAGGGGCGGCAGCCACCATTCATGCACCAGTGCTGTGTGCCAGGTGCTGGGCTCAGTCAGCACTTCCTGAGCACTACCCCCTTTCCTCCTCTCAACAGTCCTATGAAGTGTGGACAGCAGCTGACAACCAAGGACCAGAGAGCTTAAACATCGGTGGCAAGGTCACATATCCAGTCAGTGGCAGAGCTAGCATTGGACCTGGGGAGGGGACTGCCCCAGAGCCCCGACTCTGAAGCACAGCCTGGCAAATTGCCAATGACCTGCCTTCTGGTCACACTGCTGGTCTCTCACCCAGTCTCAAGCCCTGTTTCCTCAGAGTTACCTGGGCAGCTTACAAATTTCCATGCCCTGGGCCCACCCCAGACCCGCTGAGTCAGATTCTCTGGGATGTGAGCTTTGGTATTTTTAAGGCTTTCCAGGTGATTGCTATGTCCAGCCAAGTTGGAGAAGGCTTGCCTCTAGCCCGCCCCTCACGGGAGCACCCACATCTCACAAACTTTCCTACCCACGTGGCCTTTGCTGCCTGGTCTAGCCCCTCCACCCCGGTCTGGTCCTGTGGAGCCATCCTCTTTGGGCCTCACAGCTGTCCACGCACCCTGACCCCCTCCACCAGGTAGCACACCCTGCTCGTCACGTGTCCTGCTCTCTCGCCCAGGGCTGCACTCCTTCTCCTGGGATGGGCACCCGTTCCTCTCCCTGGGTCAGATCCCTCCCACCCCCATCACACTGAGGTCTTTCCAAGTGATGTGACATTTGGGTGCTCAGAATGCAGAGGTCCCCTGCTGTGCTAGGCCTCCTCTAGCTACTGGGACAAGGGGAGGTTGAGGCGGTTGGGAAGGGGGTCAGGGTGGTACACTAATGGGGGATCACAGGAGCTATATACCGTGTTTCCCCGAAAATAAGACCTAGCCGGACAATCAGCTCTAATGCGTCTTTTGGAGCAAAAATTAATATAAGACTTGGTATTATATTATATTATATTACATTATATTAAGATCTGGTCTTATATTATAGTAAAATAAGACCAGATCTTATATTAATTTTTGCTCCAAAAGACGCATTAGAGCTGATTGTCCGGCTAGGTCTTATTTTCGGGGAAACATGGTACCAACTTGTCCAGAAATATTTCAGCATTTTAACAACCAGGACAACCATGCTGGTGAGTGTCCGTCATGGGGAAATGGGTCACCAAGAATCGGCTTGTAGATTCTCATGGCCTCTGTCCTCACAGGGCTCAGCCACCCTTCCTCCCCACAGCCCAGCCCACTGCTCCTTCCTGCTCCCCACCCCCATCGGTGCTCACCTGTCCATCCAGGTAAGCAGGAGCACTGTGGGCGTCCAGAGGCCTGGATGTGGCAGTGGCCCATTTTGGAACAGAAGGAAGCACAGGGGTCTTTGAGCTTGGCCTGGCACCTCTCGCCAGTGAAGCCAGAGGGGCAGGTGCAGAAGAAGCTGGGGGTCACGGAAGACGGAGGGCTGGGGGCGCCTGGAAGGGCAGGAAGCAGGGCTTGGCAGCTGCCTCCGTTCTGGCAGAGCTGGACATCCTGGCAGGGGTCAGGAAACTGGCATGTCTCACCCAGGAAGCCAGGGGCACACCTAGTCCGGGAGGAGAGGAAAACGCGCATCACTCGCCACTGTTCACCTTCTCCCATCTTCCTCCTTTGCCTTCATTTGTTTCCTTTCCTCCTCTCCGCCTACTCCCTTTCTCCTCCTCCCCTGCTTTCCCTCCCCCTTTCCAGCCTCCACTCCCACAGACACACTCACTGGCAGGTGCCTTGGCCCTCAGAAAGGCTAAGGCAGGTGCCTCCGTTGGCACAGGGTCCTGAGAAACTCCCGCACGGCAGCCCTAGGGATGGAGATGAGGATGAGATGGGAGCGGAGAGCCTGGTGCTCCACCTGTCCTTGTTAGGTGCTCCAGAGGGACCTGCCTGCAGCAACCCCAGACGTGCACCCTAAATTAGCCTTCATAGCCCATTCCTAGGCCCCACGGGGTGCTTGCCCCAGCCCCCTAGATCCCGGGACTATCACTTAACTAATCCCCACCCCCCTTTCCTGTTTTTTTCTCTGACCTCCCAAGTCCAGCCTCAGGCTCCATCCCTCGGAAGCAAGACAACAGGGATCAGAAGGGGGGCTGAGGGGACTCCTGGGAGGTGAATGGCTGAGACAGTGAAGGGATTTCCTCCCGGAAGGGCCCAGCAGGGAGCCATCCGGGGGGTGGGGACAGCTGGACGGGAAAGGAACTTGGTGGGCCCTTGACCTTTCCAAGTCTCCATCTCTTGCTTCCCTCTCATCTCTTTCCCTAGCAGGTGGTCAGTCTGTGCTCTTCCCCTCCTAAACATGATTTCAAGAGCCCGCTGTCCCCCAGCTCCAGGGCTGACTGGGTTCTCCCTGGGGATGGGGACCCTCTCACCCATCCCCCAACAGTCACCACCTGGCACCAGGCCCACAGCCTTGGTGTGTGCTGGTCTAGCGGCAGAGTCGAGTCGTCTCTCCCTGCAGGATGCCCCCATTTAGGGGCTGAGAATCTCCTCCATCCAGTGTCACCTCCAAGCACGGGGCTTGGCCCCCAGCCCCCAACCCACCAGACATCTTACTAAGGAAGATGGGTCCCCCCATCTCTTCCACCCTGTGCCTCACCTCTGGTCTCCACGACTGAGCAACACAGCAGCAACAGCAGCAGCAGAGAAGGAGGCTGCATTCCAGAGCCCCGGCCCCCAGCCCAGGTCTGCCTCCTCAGGCCGGGACCCTCAGAGGCCACTAAGGCAGGAGCCACCACCTCGGCTCCGACAGCACCTTCCTCCTCCTCCTTGGCCTGCGGCAAGCCTCACGTCTGAGCTGTTTCCTGAGTCACACAATGTCCTGGACACCCTAATAATGGGGGGGAGGAGGGAGGAACTTCGAGGGGGAGGTGGGAGGGGCCTTCTGCCCCTGACACCCCCTGGGGGGGTGGTTGGACAATGTGGCAGGAGAGCAGGTGATGGTAGGGAAGAACCGGGCGGTGGGGGCCCCTGGGGACAGTCCCCACCCTTCTGGTGATGTGGTCTCTCTTTTCTAAAGAAGGGAATTGCAAGGTGGCCGGCTGCGCTGGGAAGGTCAGGACCTGGAAACAGGTGTGGAGTGGTGGCAGACTTCCTGGTCCTCTCCTCCAGAGAGGATGCTTCTTTGTGAAGGCAGTACAGATGCTTCTCAGAGAATCTGCAACTTTCCATAAGTTGAAACCAGTACCCTTGGTGGAGAGAACCCAGGAGACTTCTAGGTCTTACCTTGGCCGCCCTTGCTGGGGACTTTTCTCCTTTTGGGGAGTGAGCAAGATGCTGGGCTGGTTTGGGGGGAAAGATTGGCCTGCCTTTGCAGGGGAAGTATAAGATCGTCATCAATGATAAATGAACACCTACACTAAATTTTGCAGTCTGATTTATCCACAGCAAACACTTCCCTCCATGTCCCCCGCCCTCTAGTGCACTGGTCCCTGGGATGCAAGCGATGCCAGGCGTTGACTTTAAAATTGGAGTGAATAAAACCACACAAGAGAATTCATTGCACTGACTCATCCTACCTTCTTGAGTAAACCCAGGACTGCTTTGGGGTCAGTCCCCCCCAGATTTCCTCTAGGACCTCAAGACTGAGAGTCCAGGGTGTGGAGGTGTCAGCGGCAGCTGTGCGCAGGCCCCAGCACCCAGGCATCCACACTGCAGTTCGGGGCACCCTAGTGCATTCCTCTGCCGATGAATCTACTTTGCCAACACCATTTAAAAAAACTCATTATTTTGAAATAATTTAAAACTTACAGCAAAAGGGCAATAATACTAAGAGTAAATTCCAGGATACTCTTCACTCAGATTCACCAGTCGCTATCATTTGACCCTTCGCTTTATCACCATTTCTCTAAATACACATTAGGATTTTTTCCTGAACCGTTTGAGAATAAGCTGCACGCATGATACCCCTTTACTTGTAAACGAATCGGTGTGAGTTTCCTATGAATAAGAACATTTTGTTTACATAACCACAGTACAACTATCAAAATCAGGAAACTGTTCAACAAAAAATTTTAACTTCCATAGCTAAAAGTCTTTTTAAAGAAAGGTTTTATTGAGCCAAAACTGCTAGCCAAAAAGACCAGTCCTGGGGCACGGAGTCTAAACCACCTGCAGCATGGCGAGGTAGGAAAGAAAACGTGTCCTTAGTTGCAGAGTTGTGCAAGGTTTTTATTCATCAAGTAGGGGGGAGAAAGGTGTAACCCGTTCTGAAAGGATTTACATTGGCTATAGACAAAGGGGACGGAGAAGGTGAAGAGGGACTCATTCTGGGGTAGGGACCACGGAGTTTGCAGGGAAGATGAGTCCGCTCCTGTGGGTTAGCTGTGGGCAGCAGGTGGAAAAGTTCATTGTAAACAAGAAGCAGAGGCTCCTGGGGTTTGACGGAGCCTGGCTATTCTCTCTTTTGGATAATCTCGGAAATAGGCCCCTGGAAATTAATCCTAAATTTCAACAGATACACGGGATGTGAGCAGTCTTTTGTCAGAGCTGGTCCACAGCTATTAGCAGGCTAACTGCTGTCTCTCTCACTCTCTTGTGGCTGTAACTTTAATTTAGAACATCTCAGATTTTTTTACTTGTCAAAACTGAGATTGACACAATACTATCATCTAATCTACAGTCTATAGAAAATTTGCCAATTGCCCCCTAGTGTTTTTTTTTTTTTAATTTTTATTAGGGCATATTGGGGAACAGTGTGTTTTTCCAGGACCCATCAGCTCCAAGTCAAGTCGTTTTCAATCTAGTTATGGAGGGCACAGCTCACTGGTCACGTGGGAATCGAACCCCCGACCTTGGTGTTATGAGCACTGCACTCTAACCAACTGAGTCAACCGCCCCCCCACCAAATGTTTTTTATAATTATTTTTTTCTTGGTCCAGGATGTAACCAGGGTGATGCTAATTACATTTCGTTGTCATGTCTTTTCAGTCTCCTTTAACATGAGTATAGTTTCTTAGATTTACTTTGTCTTTCATTATATTGACATTTAAAAAAAGATTTTTATTAAAAAAATATTATATTGACATTTTTGAAAAATACAGGTCAGTTATTTTGTACTGTTCCTAAATTTAAGTATGTCTGATGCTCCCTCAGTTTATGCGTTTTTGGTCTGGAATACCACAGAAGTGACATTGTATCTGTCCTTCTCTCAGGAGTTGCCTGTTCATGATTCTGTCCCATTGTCTATTGGTGTTGAAGGGAACCAAAATGTTGCCACCCTGAAGTTGCCTTTGATATTGATTTTAAGCTGTTTATTCAGAAACAAGACTCAGAAAGGATCCTCCAGCCTTTCCTGCCTAAGAGATTCAAATGGAAAGGCCTACTCCAGGAAGGGAATCTTAGACTGCTGCCTAAGCCAAATTTGAATAAGGTATGGTAAATAGGAGGGCTTTAGGAGGGGGTCTGTTAGCTAGATACCCACTGTGTCCCATTGTTTCTGAGGTGCCCAGCAAGAATTCTCTTGCTGTCTGTGTTCCTTTCTTCCTCTACCTGTAAATCGCCCTCTCACTTCTGAAATCTAATATAATACTCCGTTGCCCGCCTTTTCTTCTTTGTCCCAAAATGTCTTATATACCCAATGTTGCCTCCCTGTCTTCGGAGTCTTCATGCTTATGTGAATTCCCCATGTGCATGTATTAAAATTTGATTTTCTCCTGTTAATCTGTCTATGTTCATTTGATTATTAGCCCAACTAGAAGAACTTGGAAGGTGGGAGGAAAAGTAGTAATTATTTGTTTTAGTGTCATTGTCATTTCCTCATCACCTCTCTTTGTTGAGGAGACAGCTGTGGGTGAGGAGACAGCTGTGGGTGTTGAGACCTGGGCAGAAGAAACCTGGTGTGAAAAGTCCCTGCTTTTGCACTGTGTGGTTTGCTGATGGGGAACTGGACTTGGTGTGCATGAGAAGTGAGAGGAAAATAGGAAGAGACACTAGACTTCTCGTGAAATCACAAAAACACCTGAGCCGAAAGAACTAAACTCTCCATTTCTGCCATGTTCCTGATCTCACACTTTTTGCTGTAAAGGACCCTGGAGCACTAAGCTGGAATTTGAGAGAAAGAGGAAATGGCAACAGAGACCGAGGAGGAGTGGTTAGGTGGACGGGGACCCAGGAGTGCGCTGGGGCAGAAGCTGAGTTTAAAGGTGTCAGGAAGGTACTCAGCCCACTTCATGCCTTATCCCTGCCTCACAGGGAGGGCAGGAGGCACCTGCTTGGGCACCATGAACTGTGCCTGGGCCCCAGACTCTCCCTGGCCGTTAGGACTTCACAGCCAAATGAGCACGACGCTTCCTTCCCATGGCTTCCCAAATGGTCAGTACTGATGAGGGTGGCACGGTCATCATTACAGTGAGCTGCAGCCGGCCAGGAACACGGGACGTTCTCTCTGCTATGAAATGACCTCTTTCCTTAGAGCGTCCCATCCACACAGGTTCGTTTTACTCAACTGACTTCTTTCATCGCATATTCTCTGAGAAGGATCAACCTGTCAATCATTCATACTTTACTCATAGAGACTTCCTTTTTCTTTTTAAACAGCTTTATTGAGGCATAATTAACATAAAATAAACCATGCATATGAGAACTGTATCATTTGATAATTATTGCCACATGTGTATGTCCACGAAACCACCAGGACAATCAAGATAGTGAACATATCCATCACCCCCAAAAGTTCCCCAGTGCCCCTTTGTAGTCCCTCCCTCCCTCACCCCATTCCTCAAAAACCTCTGACCTGCGTTATGTCACTATAGATGAGTTTGCATTTTCTAGAATTTTTATATAAATGGAATCATGCAGTATATAGTCATTTTGTCTTGACGTTTTTCATTCAGGATAATTATTTGAGATTCATCCATGTTGTTGTATGTAACAAAAGGTCATTCCTTTTTATTGCTGAATAGTATTACATTGTATAAATGTACCAGGATTTTTTTATTCATTCACCTGTGAAAGGACATCTGAGTTGTCTTCAGTTTTTGGCTATTGCAAATAAAATTGCTATAAATATACACAAGTACAAATCTTTGAATGGTCATATGCTTTCGTATCTCTTGGATAAATACCTAAGAGTAGAATGTCTGGATCACATAGCTGGTATATATTAAGCTTTCTAAGAAATAGCCAACTTTTCTCATCACAAGAAAAATTATTCTGCAACTAGGTATGGTAACAGATGTTAAGTAGACTTATTGTAGTGATCATTTTGCAATATATACAGATATCAAATTGTTATGTTGTACACCTGAAACTAATATAATGTGGTATGTCAATTATATCTCTATTTTAAAAATAAATTAATAAAATAAAATAAATTGCCAAATTGTTTTCTAAAGTGCTTGTACCATTTTACATTCCCACCAGCAGTGTACAGGAGTTACTCATGGGGACTTTTGACCTCACGAGGCTCCACCTCTGAGCTGGACCCTGATGGTGTGACACACAAAGAAGAGAATAGCCGTTGTAGGTGGAGAAACGCACAAGAGTGACGCACCCTGAGAGATTACTTGTGAATATAGGGCGCGTCCCCGCTGGGTACTCTCCACCTCCCTACATTCTCACCACTGTCGTGTCCGTGGCTCAGTCCCTGGACCTCTTCTATTTTGTATCTGTCCCTAGGTGATGTCATCCAGTCTCATGGTTCCCACCAGATTTAAATATCACCTATGAAGACTATCGTCATCCTGATGACTCTCAAACTTGTGTTTCTAGATTAGACCACTCCCCTTAACTACAAACTTGTGCTACCAATGTCTAACGAATACCTCAAACTCAGCGTGTCCAGAACTGATCTGATCTTCTCTTCAAGCCTCCTTCCTCCCCAAAGAATGAGGCTTTATAGGTCTATTCTTTCAGTTGTTCAGGTTTAAATCCTTGGAGACATTGCTGACTTCTCTCTTTTCTCATATTCTACATCCAATCTGTCTTAAATCCTCTTGACTCTACCTTAAAAATATATCCAGAATCTGATCGCTTCTCATTTTTTGTTATCCCCTCTGTTAATACCCTAGTCCAAGTCTCCATCATCTCCTTGCATCTCCTCCTTGCTGCTGTCCTTAGTCCCCTCAGCAATTTCTCTACATAGTAGCCACAGTGAGTCTGTTAAAATACGAGTTAGACCATATCACTCCTCTGCTCTTATCACTTCTCCACTCACTTGGAGTAAAGCTAAACTCCTTACAGGGCCTGCAAGGTCCCACACATCTGTCCCCTCCCTCCTCTTCCCTGTTGACTTCTCTGACCTCATCTCCCACTATCCTCCCCTCCATTGTGACCTCCTCACTGTTCTTTAAACAGGCACATTCATTCCATAGAGCTTTCTGTATTTGCTCTTCCCATTTTCTGGACCACTTCCTTCCCTAAAGCCATCTTACAATTCATGTAGAAATGCTAAGGACCTAGAATAGCCAAAATAATTTTGAAGATGAACAAAGTGGAGGATTTAGACTTCCCAATTTCAAAAGTTACTACAAAGCTACAGTGATCAAGGCAGTGTAGTATTGGCATAATGTTAGACATGTAGATCAAAGTAATAAAATTGATTTATGGTCAACTGATTTTCAACAAAGGTGCCAAGGCAATTCAAGGGGAGAAAGACAAGTTTTTTCAATAAATGGTACTACTAAGCCAATTGGTTCTCCACATGCAAAAGAATGAATTTGGACTCGTATCTCACACCATATACAAAAATTATCTCAAAATCAATCATGGACCTAAATGTGAGAGCTGAAACTAAAAAACTATTAAAAGAAAACCTAACAGTAAATATTATGATCTTGGGTTAGACAATGATTTCTTACATACGACAAAGCAGCAAACTTAAATACTGACAAATTGGACTTTATCAAAATTAAAAACTTTTGTGCTCCAAAAGGCATCTGAAGAAAGTGAAAAGAAAAACAACAGAATGGGGGCCGGCCTGTTGGTTCAGGTGGTTGGAGCACTGTGCTCCTAACACCAAGGTTGCTGGTTCGATTCCCACATGGGCCAGTGAGCTGCGCCCTCTACAGCTAAGATTGTGAACAACAGCTCTCCCTGGAGCTGGGCTGCCCTGAGCAGCTATGGCTTGAACCGGAATGGGAGGGGGAGGCAGAAGAAAAGGGGGAAAACAAAAAACAAAAACCAACAGAATGGGAGTAAATATTTGCAAATCATATATCAGATAAGGGATTTCTATTCAGAATACATAAAGAATGCTTAAAACCCAATAATGAAAATTTTAAAAATGGGCAAAATATTTGAATACATATTTTACCAGAGAAGATGTACAAATGGTCAATAAGCACATAAAATGTGTCGTTTGGGATTCACTCACCTTCTCGAATCCATTACATCTTTTGCCAAATTTGGGCACTTTTCAGCCATTATTTCTTTGAATACATTTTTCTTGCTCTACCTTCTTTCTTCTCTCCTTGTGGGATTTAGATGACATGGATGTCAGACCTCTTCTTATAGTTCTATAAATCTCTGAACCTCTGAACCTCTGTTCATTTGTTTTTAAAGTCTATTTTCTTTCTGTTGTTCAGATTGAGTAATTTCTATTCTTCTATCTTTAAGTTTACTGAATATTTCCTCTGGATTTCAGCTAATCCATTGAGTTTTAAATTTAGATTATTTATTATTATTATTATTTTTAAAGATTTTATTGGGGAAGGGGAACAAGACTTTTTATTGGGTAACAGTGTGTACTTCCAGGACTTTTTCCAGGTCAAGTTGTTGTCCTTTCAATCTTGGTTGTGGAGGGCGCAGCTCAGCTCCAGGTCCAGTTGTAATTGTTAGTTGCAGGGGGCGCAGCCCACCATCCCTTGTGGGAGTCGAGGAATTGAACCGGCAACCTTGTGGTTGAGAGTCGAACCGGCAGCCTTCAGCGTTAGGAGCACGGAGCTCCAACCACCTGAGCCACTGGGCTGGCCCCCAATTATTGTGTTTTTAAGTTCTAAAATTTCTATTTGGTTCTTCTTTATATTTTCTATTTCTTTGCTGAGACTATTTTTGCATTTATTTCAAGAGAGTTTATAATTGTTTATTAAAGCATTTCTTATACTTTAAATACTGGTTTGCTAATTCCAACATCTAAGTCTTCTTAAGTGTTGGTGTCTGTCGATTGTCTTTTCTTATGCAATTTGAGATTTTCTGGTTCTTTGTATGGCAAGTAATTTTCTATTGTATCCTGGACATTTTGGGTATTATGTTATGAGACTCTGGATTTTATTTAAATTTATTTTAACAAGCATCCTCTGAAAAGAGAGTTGTGTCTCATTGTTGTCAGGTGGGGGTAGAAATCCAGGTTCCTTACTTTTACTTGGCCTCTACTGACACTTGGAGGGGGCATGTTTTTAATCCTGGGTGAGATTGGTTGTTCACACTCCCTGCTAGGCCTCTGCTGACACACAAGGCTGGGAGAGTGCGAGACACCTCTTTACTCTTCCCTCTTGGTTTCCAGTGAAATTGTGAGGGAGTGGGACCTGGTACCATCAGACAAGGCTGCAAGCTCCGGCTTCTCAACTGGCCTTATCTGACACCATACCAGCCGTGAGAGGGGCACATTGTTGAAGGTGGACATCTAGATTCCTCACTCAGCCTTTGCTGGCAGTTTTTATTTTCTTCTGTGAGACTTGGCTAGAGGATGGTAGTTATTGTCTGAAAGTTTTCTGTCTAACTAGGCTGTTCCTTTTTTGGTCCTTTGGCTAGAGACTTTCGGGTCGTGTGTGTGTGTGTGTGTGTGTTTGTGTGTGTTAGACTTTCCTTGCTCTAGCTTTTCTAGCACCCAGTCTCATGCATATGAGGAAAAAAGAAAACCTAGGGAACTAACCACTATGTTGTTTTTTGGGTCTTGAGATTCCCAGGCAGTCTACCTTCTTCTCTTCATCTTTCAGAGTCTGCTTATGTTTGTTTTATAAGTAATATCCAGGGTTTTAGCTGTACTCCACAGAAAGAATCAGAAGTGCATCTACTCTATCTTGTCCTAGAACTGGAAGCCAGTCGACAAGTCCTTAAAATGTTCAATGTAGATTAACTAAATGACCCAGCAATCCCATTTCCAGGTATCTACCCAAGAAAAATGAAAGTATATGTCCACACAAATACTTGTACACAAATATTCATAGCAGTATTATTCACAATAGCCATAAAATGGAAACACCCTAAATATCCATAAATTGGTACATAGGTAAAATGTGGTATATCCATAAATGGAGTGCTATTTGGCAATAAAAAGAAATAAAATGCTGATGCATGCTACAATGTGAATAAACTTCAAAAACAAGTTAAGTGAAAGAAACCAGGCTCAAGAGGCCACGTATTGTATGACTCCACATATATGAAATGTTCAGAATAGACAAATCTGTAGAGATTGAAAGAAAGATTGGCTGTTGCCTAGGGCTAGGGGTTGGAATGAGGTGTAAGGGCAAATGAGCATGAAGTTTCTTTTTGGAGTGATGGAAATGTTCTAAAATTAGATTGCGCTGATGGTGTCAAAACTCTGTAAATGTACTAAAAAAATTGAATTGTGCGCTTACAGTGGGTGAGTTTTATGGTATGTAAATTCTGCCTCCATAGATCTGTTTCAACTAGGAGAGAGTGAGAGGAGAGGACGCGGAGACATTTTGTATTGTAAATGCTCTTAAAGGATTTTGCTGTTAAGAGCTGAGAAAAGATGTATAGCAGGAGGGGTTAAGGAAAAAATTTTAACTTATTATAGAACATTTAAAAAATACACATAAGTGGAAAACCTTCATGTACCCATCATCCATCCACGATAATCATTAACTCAGGACCACTCTGGTTCCATCTCCACCCCCACCCTCCACCCTAGATTATTCTGGGACAAATCCTAGATGTCACATAATTTTTATCAAAAATATTTTAGTATCTCTAAAAGATAGGGACTTTAGAAAACAATCACAGTATCATTATCATGTTTAAAAGTTCACAATAATTCCTTAATACAAGTATGTATCCTTAAATATGCAGCCATTGTTCAAATTTTCCAAATTGTCTCATAAACATATATGTAGTTTGTTTGAATCAGGATCAAATTAAGATCCACTCATTGCATGTGGCCGATATGTCTCTTAAGTCTCTCTCTCTCTCTCTTTTTAAATAGACTTTATTTTCTAGAACAGCTTTAGTTCTACAGGAAAATTGAGACGATAGTAGAGAGCGTTCCCGCGTACCCTGCACCCCGTGTTTCCTGTCATACACATCATACGTGAGAACAGTACAGTTGTTACAACTAATGAATCATATTGATAAATTATCATGAGAGTCCATACTTTCTTAGTTTTTCCCTAATGTCCTTTACCTGTACCAGGATCTCATCCAAAACATCACATTACACATTTTTGCTGTGTATTCTTGGGCCTTTCCCGTCTGTGACAGTTTCTCAGAGTTTTCTGGTTTTTGATGACCTTGACAATTTTGAGGAGTACTGATCAGGTATTTTGCAGGACTCCCTTCTTTTGGAATTTGTTTAGTGTTTTTCCTCACTGTTAGACTGGCAGCATAGCTTTTTTTTTTCTTTTTTTTTAAATTTTTCTTTTATTTTTCCTTGGCATTTATTTGTTGAAGAAATGGCTTGTTTCCTGCCCAATTTTCTACATTCTAAATTTTGCTAATTGAATCCCTTTGTTATTTACCATGCTCCTCTGCCTCCTCCATTTATTTTTCTCCTATAAGATGGTAGTTAGATTTAAAGACTTGATACAATTCAGGATCTATTTTTTGGCAAGGATACATCATAGGTAGTGCTGTGCTGTATTTTTCCATCAGGAAGCATATAATTCTAGTTGGCAGCCATTGATGAGCATTGCCTAGATCCATTATTTTATTAGGGGTGGTAAAATGATGACATTCTAATTCTATTATTCTCTATTTCATTTGTATGGAGAAATGATGCCTCATCTACTATTTCAGTGTGATTTATTTAGGAAAGGCAGATTAATACCTTTTTTACTCTTTATTTAGCAGTTTTCACAATAATGAGCTCATTCTCTAGCACCCTCCAAAACTCCAATGAGTTTTTATTTAGTATAAATATGAATAAATCAATTTTAATGTGTTTTAATCCCTCTCAGTGGTTACTGTTATTGGTGCTCAGTTTGTCCCATATTTGGCCAGTGTGAGCCTCCAGTTGACATGATCCTAATCTCTTTGATGGCCTCCTTGCCACCAGGGTCAGCTGCACATACACTGCTACATGGTTCTTTTTAGCAGAAATGCTCCTAAGAGAACTCAGTTTGGGTGCTCAAAAAGGTTTTCACTTATTTTTACTTCTTAAGGTGGGAGGTATAACTTGTCTGCCTGCAGAGGGAAGACTGCTGTTGCAGGAGAGGGAGGGTTGCTGGGGGAATGTCCTGGAGTAGGTGAGAGGGGCTGGGCTCCAGTGCCCAAGTGGAGGGGTTGGATACCAGTTGAAAGTGAAGGGAGAGTGTATAATGAAGAAGAAAATGTGAAATAATGGAAAGCTTGTCAGTGAGTGACCAGGGAAATGCTGGGTACTTCTAATGGTCATCTTAAATTTGTGATTATAAATAGTCTATGAGCATGGTTGAGTGTTTTTATCCAACCACTTCAGCTGCTTGGATGCAGGCCTGAGGTGGGTGGGAAGTTGGACTTAGCCACAGCTATTGCCAGATTGGTATCACGGAGAGAGTGAGGGAAATGGGAGCTGGGCATGCAAGGTAGCTATTGTAACAGCGGGTCATGAAATCTAAGTGGGGTAAGGTTGGAAGAGAGCAGAATGTCTTATTGTCAGGGTCAAGGGGTTGGAGGTCTGGGGAGCGGAAAAATTCTTGGAGAGGAGAGAGAGTGACGTGCAAAGATAGGAGGTATTGAGCACAGTGTAGGATACTTTAAATTGAGATTGTGGAGAGATTACAAGTCCAGGTAATGACAAGGTCATGGTATGACTGCAGAGTGGGTGCCTGCAGTACAGGGAGGACAAAATTATTTGAGGTGAAGAGATCAAGAGGTCAAGGTGAGAGGCCAGGATGTCGGGTAGATTGTCTTAGTCAACCGAGAAGCCACCAAGAATGTTAAGAGGAGTGAGATGACAAGAAGACAACGACCCAGGGGCTGAAGTCTTCAATGACTGGTGGAGGGAAGGGGGTGACTGGGGTGACAGTTAAATGCTGGTAACAGGAGCAGCTGAGATGATATAGGATGGCTGCATGCACTTCAAAGCAGCTGAGGCCCTGCAATACCCTTGACCCTCATAGAAAAATCCTGTGCATTCATTCATTCATTCATTAATCTTTGTCGCAAAAATTTATTGTCTATCCTGTGATAATCACCCCCCCCCACCCTCACAGAATTTAAATGTATTAATAACTAAGTTGTCCTTATAAAGTCAGGCCATTCTCAGGACACCCTCAGTTAATCAGACACCGCAAGCAATCTTCTGGTTAATTGACTTTTGTGTGTGTGTATAATAGTGAATTTTAGTGAACAAAGCTTCTGGGATTGAAATTCATGCAATGAATTCACAAATATGAAAACCCTTTGTTTTTACAGAAAGCCCCATCTTGAATGGAAGCCAGGTGGCCTCGTGACAGGAAATCAAAGTGAAAAGTTCTCTCAGGGTGGTGAAGGAGGGGAGGGTGACGTGAGAATCACTTGTGGAGTGGAAGGACTTTAGAGTTAAAAAGAATCTTAGCAATGGTCTTGCCAGTGGTTTTCTAACTTTTTAAAAAAATTAAATTTATGGGGGTGACATTGATTAGTAAAATTATATAGGCATTGTTGTGCAAGGCAGCCTGCGGGTTCTCAGCTCCCACTCCCCACATAAGAACGCAGGACATGGTGAGGCCAAAAAGGAACACCCACGGAGCCATAGGTAGGGGAGTCACACCACTATAGTCTCACTGGAGGCTGGATCCACATGACCTGCAACCTGCTGTCTGCTTCTCTGCCGGCCAACCAACCCACTAACCAACCAACACAGCCACGGCAGTTATATCAGTGGCTAATTGGCTAACTAGTTATAGCTGATGGCCAACTAGCCACAGCTGATGGCCGTCTACTACCCGAGCCAGCACCTTTCCACATGAGGAAGATAGCATGAAAACTGCTCTCTGGGACTCTGTCCCCACAGGTATCAAGTGTACATTTCTATAATACATCATTGTAATGCCAGAGGTAACACAGGAGCTCAGCTCCCGGCAGGTGTACGTTGAATACGGTGAAGCCGAAAAGGAAAAAAAAACAGAGCCATGGATAGGGGGTTCATATTCCTGAGGGCGGCTGGTCGAGATACAAGAAGCAAACATCTGTCAATAACCCAGCAAAGGGTCTTCCTGCACCACAATCTCGATGGCGGCTGGGGGAGACACAGGAAGTAGGATTTGCCAGATCTGCAACATCCACGCTTACTAACGTAGCCACGACAGTTACATAGCATACAGAACAGTAGTGGCTGACTGCCAAATGGTTACAGCTGATGGACAACTGGTTATATAAGTGCTTACACAGGGATGTGTCCTGTGCATGCGTGGGTTACTCAGCTGAGCCAGCACCTTTCCACGTGAGGCTGAGAGCCTGGAAACTGCTCTCAGGGACTCTGTCCCAACAATCATCTATATATTGCATTGTGTGTTCACCACCCAGAATCAGTTCTCCTTCCATCACCATATATTTGACCCACTTTTCCCTCTTCTGCCAACATCCTCCCCCCTTATCCTCTGGTAACCACTGAACTGTTGTCTGTGTCTATGAGTTTTTGTTTCTCTGTTTGTCTTGTTCCTTTGTTGCTTTCAGTTCTATATCCCACACATGAGTGAAGCCATATGGTTCTCGACTTTTTCTGTCTGACTTATTTTGCTTAGCATGATAATCTCAAAATCCATCCATATTGTCACAAATGGCAGTATTTCATCTTTTCTTATGGCTGAGTAATATTCCATTGTGTATGTATATGTACCACATCTTCTTTATCCAATCATCTACCAAAGGACACTTTGGTTGTTTCCATGTCTTGGCCACCATAAATAATACTGTAATGAACATAGAAGTACATATATCTTTATGGATAAATGTTTTCAGATTTTTTGGGTAGATACCCAGAAGAGGGATTCCTGGGTCACATGGTAATTCTATTCTTAATTTTTTGAGGAAGCTCCATACTGTTTTCCATAGTGGTTGTACCACTTTGCATTCCCACCAGCAGCGTATGAGGGTTCTTTTTTCTCCACAGCCTCTCCAACACTTGTTACTATTTGTCTTGTTGATGACAGCCATTCTGACTGGGGTGAGGTGATATCTCATTGTGGTTTTGATTTGCATTTCCTTAATAGCTAGTGAAGTGAGCATCTTTTCATCTATCTGTTGGCCGTTTGTATGTCTTTTCAGGAGAAGTGTCTGATCAGGTCCTCTGTCCATTTTTTAATTGGATTTGTTTTTAGTTGTACAAATTCTTTATATATTTTGGGTATTAACCCCTTATTGGTGGTGTTGTTTGCAAATATCTTCTCCCATTTGGTTGGTTGCCTCTTTGTTTTGTTGATGGTTTGGTTTTCTAACGTTTTTCCTCCCCATCATATCAAATACAGGGAGTTCTGTTGATCAAACTTGTACCTGGAAAAGAGATACAGGATCAATGCTCTGGTTGAGCATAGCCCTTCCTGGGACCCCCACCACCACCCAGAGTGCCCCTGAGAGGTTCCCACCAGATACAGGATTCTGGGGAACACAGTTTAAAAACTGCTCACTTTATCTAATTTCTAATTCCTTTTTTTGCTGAGGCCTAGATAGAAGTGATCTGCCTAAGGTGACCTGGGACCTTGCACCAGCCCCCAGTGTCCTACCCCTTGGTCAGATGTCACTGAAGAGGGCACAGATGAAGACAGAGCAGGGTTAGAGACGGAAGGCAGGGCCTCTGTTCTTGAGTTTTCACTGAATGGCTTGGGTCTTTTTCATTAGTAGTTATAACTTTGGAGACAAAATTGTCTTGCAACAAAAAGCTGATGGGGACTTTTCCTTTGGTGGGGGAGAGAAGAGTGTAATGTAAATGAAAAAACATGTCTTTGGAGTTTGATATGCTGGATTTTAGTCCTGCCTTCACTACCGTTAAACAGCTGGGTGACATTGGTCAGGCTAGCTAGCCTTTTCAAGCCTCACTTAGTTCCCTCATTTGCAAAGAAAAGATAAGAAGCTAATGTAGAGGAATTCTGTTGGAATTACGAGATAATGTTTATATAATATCTGGCCCATAATAAGTAATCAAGAAATCACAATCTTTTATATAACTATTATTGGGATTTGTCCTTTTTACTAGTGGAAGGATGACTGAATCCCTTTCAGTATTTCCTAAATGACTTCCTTCCAGATTCCGAGAAGCTTTCATTTCCTGGTTCTTAAGGTTTTATGAAGCAGGTTTACTGCCTTCCTTACCTTCTCAGAGAATGACTTGCTGGGACTGTTTTCTCCGTATCCGTCTCCCTGCTGCCCTGGCCCTCTCCCCACAGGTGACCATTGTGGTCAGCAGGGCCTTTGCCTGGGTTCTTGGTTCTTGGATATCTTTTAGAATTCATCACATGGAGTGATTGCTCTTTACTCCAGTGTCTGCTTTGGACTCTTGGAAGGTATAGGTCAGGGCCCTGCGGTCCTTGGCCAGTGGCTCTGGAGCTGACCCTGATGGTGCTAAGCTTCTGTCATGACATGACAGCCACAGCAGTTCCTCTGGAAAGCCTGGCCTGGGAGGAGGTCATAGGCTGGGGAAAGGCCCGGCTCTCCACGGCTCAGATCCTGATGGGGTTGAGAACGGTTCCTGTTACAGCATAGGGTGTGTCCTCTCTAAGTCAGCAAGCTGTGCCCACCCTGCTTTTACCTCAATGCAACTGCCCCTGGCACTCAGACCTTGGCAGCGGAGCTTGGGAGCTGGTGTGGGTCAGTGAGTGGGAGCTGGGTGAAGAGATTGGGACATGGACAGGGAGGTACAGGGTGGGGGGGTCTTGGACTGTTGCCATGCAGCAGCCAACCCGTCTGTCTCCTCGTACCTGCCCCTAAAGAAAGGAGAGTCTGTGAGACGGATCCTTTCAGGGACTTTGCTTCACCTTTGTGCTTACACCTTATGTCTCCCTGTTTGGCCCCAGAAAGATGGCTGGCTAGTCAATGACGGGTATGATTCTCCACGGGGGTGGGGGGGGGCGGACAACCCAAACCAGACACAGCCACATGGGGACCATCTGGGGAACTCGAGGGGTCGATAGAGGTGGGCACAGCCCCCCACCTTCCCCCGGCTAAGGAGAGCCTCTGCCTCTGCGGCTGCATTCCTTCCCACAACCTACAAGGGAAGTGATTCAATGATGTGCTCTC
This sequence comes from Rhinolophus ferrumequinum, assembly GCF_004115265.2. Classification (NCBI taxonomy): domain Eukaryota; kingdom Metazoa; phylum Chordata; class Mammalia; order Chiroptera; family Rhinolophidae; genus Rhinolophus; species Rhinolophus ferrumequinum. The sequence continues at coordinate 2,610,376 of NC_046286.1, forward strand.
CATCTATTCATATGCATAAAGGTTTTGTCCCTTGGAGAAGTACATACATCCTGAGACTTGTGGTTCAGCTGCCTGCAGGCAAGGGTGATTGGCTTGAATCAGTTTCCTATTATGATGCACGGGATTCACAGATCTTGAGATTGACAAGCTTTATCTCCTTTACTTTCCCCACCTAACTAATAAAAGCCATGCATTGGCCTGATTCAGGGCTCAGTCCTTGAGGCTGGAGCCCCTTGGCCCCACTTGCACACTATTCTTGGCTACTGTCTTTCTTAACCCTGCGCCGCCCTTCATGCTCCCCACAACTCTTGTTGTGCGGGACGCGACATTGGCCAGTGTCAGGTAGTGTGCTGGGAGACACTGGACTGGGGCTGCCAGGCGGAGCAGCATTATGGGTTACCCCTTTCCCAGAAAAATGGACAATTAACCCTGAAAATAGACTGTAAAATTTTTACTGGACATACATGATCATGGATTAATTCAGGCAATCTCCATTTGAAGCTTAGAAACTATTGCGTAAAGAGACAAATGTTAAAGATACATAATGAATTATTTATTTTTTTTATCTCTGAAGAGAAAATATCTCACATGCTGGGGTCTAGTAGGAGGAAGGTATCTATTAAAATATTAAAGACATTTAAGTCCAAAAATTTGTAAGTACAAGAATGCTTGACAGGATAAGTAAAATAAGAAAAACAACTGCTTGATCTTTAGTAAAAGTCCCCAAGGCTTAAGCCCCAGGGATCCAAAGGTTTGTGAACCTGTATATTTTCTGTCATGGATGCTTGCTCATGGGTTGTGAATGAATTCACCAGGCAGGTGCTACTACTGAAGGAAGATTTATTAAAGTAAGAGGAGGGTTGGCTGGGCGGAGTCTGCTGGAGACTACTGCCTTGACTCTGTTTCATCTGAAGTTTTATATTTTCTAACCAGGATGTAAATTGCTTTGGTCTGTAGTGGAATCTTCTATTATGTTTGGCTTTGTCCATTGGGGTGGGGGAAGGTGTGGTTAAACTGGTTATGCAACCTTTGCATATGTTATGTAAATTTAAGTTGGAACCAGGAGTGGATCCCATACAGATGAAAAAACCTCTCCCAATGATGAGGGATATTTTCTGTGAGTGCTAGGATCGTGTCTCCTGAAACCAAAGAATGGAAGCATGGACCAAGGAGAGACGAGGAGTTGTAAAAGAGAATAGTTTATTAAAAGCAAAGGGTTGCAGCTCTTGAACGAGAGGGGGTTCAAAAGAGAGGAGTTCGAATGAGAGGGGGTCCCGACGGGGGTGCCCAGTGTCTTAAGGCAAAAGGCTTTTATTTATATCTTTCCTTGCCTGCTTGGAGAAGGGAGCTGGCGCCTTCTAATGGAATTCGTCTATCAGGTTTGTTCTGTTTTCCCACCCTAAAGGGATTAACGAACCCATTCCTATCTATTAGATCTGCTCTCTTTGGCCAAAAGAGATTTATGAGATAATTTATGAGATATTAACCTCAGGGTGCCTTTACACTTTGTCCTGGAGTGAAGGAGCCATTCCAGAACCTGGAGTTTCAGGATATGGCTGCCTTTGTTTTATTCCACCAGGGACTTTCCTGTCTACCCAACAACATACTAAGTAATCTATCGCACCAAATCACAGGGTCAGGCATGCAAGGCTGAAGTAAATAGAACCATTGAAACTGCATGCATAGTACATCTATAGTAAACAGAGTCATTAAGATTTTTTGGAAAGAAGGCAAAGAATGTTTTCAAAAAGTCCCAAGCTAAATGACACTTGTTAAATCGAATTATACCAGAGGTCCGAATCTCAAAATACAAGATTTAGTGCCATGATTACAATCCCTGCCCCAGCCCCTGTCTCATCATTTTCTCTTTTTTTTCTGCCTCTTTCCAAACTTTACTGAACATTTGCTGAAGAGACGACTGTTTGATGTGATTTCACTGGATCCAGTGTTTTCTCAGTACCGGGAGGAAGCCCTTAGACAGTAGGGGGGGGGTTGGAATGGGGAGAAGTGGTTGCTGGAGCCTGAAGCTGGGGCTCCACGGGCCTGGGTAGGCAAGGGGAGGGAGGGCTGAGGGTTAGAATGAGGGAGCTGATAGGGATGGAGTGTCACACTGGGATGGGGAAGTAAATATTTGGCCAGGGTGTTAGGACCTGTCTGGGGGACCGTCCACGGGGGATGCAAAGGCGGACTCAGTGAAGGAGCAGAGTCTCCAGATGCATGGTGTAGGCAGGGGGACTTCAGGCTGCAGTGTACTATTGTTACTGAAGAGCAGACCCTTCTTGGTATGACGTCCAGGTTCTTGGTATCCCGAAGAAAGAACTGAGCAGGACACCAAAAGGCAGCGGTGAAAGAGCACTTTATTACAAGCTAAAGTGCACTCCAAAAAAATAAGAGCAGGCAAGAGCAACAGTGTGGCTCAAAAACTGCCAACTGGTGAGGACTTGGATCTTTTATTTCCTTCTCTTCTAGGACGGGCTACTCCTCTCTTGGTGTGGCATTTGATTGGCACCTGTGATTGACAGGAGGCTATTACCTCATCTTTTTAGGCTGTGCATGTTCCTTCCCAGAATTCAATCTGTTATAATGATATTAATGAACTTCCAGGCACATGTGTGATATTATAATGATGGTACAATGAGGCTAGGGTGAGGTGGAGGTTGTTGTCGTCTTTACTGCACAGGTGTGAGTGACCGATCTGGTCTAGCTAGGTATTTAGTATCCTTTAGCTTCCTCATGGTGGTTGACGGCTATAGTGGATAAGAGAAAGATTTGGGCGTGGAGGGGAGCTCTTCTGGGTGGTGGCTCTCCGTGGGCCATGTTGAATGTGCAGGAATGTTTGGAGACCACATTCCTATCTCTAACTCATTTTCCCTTGAGAGACGTGATCCCCATAAATATCTATGGAAAGTTGAGGGCAGGAAATCTCTTCTGTATCTGCTTCCTGCTGAATGTGCCCGTTGTCCCTGATTATTGGGGATTCACGGAACTCTCATCCTATCTGATCTTAGACGAGGGGAAGGGGTCTTGGGATCTGCCAGAAGGCCGTGTTGACCTCTTTGGGTGGGATGTACTGGAAGTCTTGCTGGGGCATCATTTCTATCCCATTGGTCCCTAGATGAGGAGAGACAGATTTTGTTAAACAGTGTTAAAAGTGTTGGCCCAAGAAGCAGGACCCAAAGCCATTGATGCTAGGTGCCTGTGTGATAGAAATTCCGTTTAGCTTCATGGAGCCTGTGGCCTTTTCCTGGGGAAATTATCTGAAACAGAGGGTAGGAGACTTCCTATGATTCAGGCTAGAAACAATCTTCCATTCAAGATCAAAAGGCTGATTTCAAAGGTGATTAAGATCAGGAACTAGGGAGCTAAGAAACTGGGGAAAAGGAGACTTAGAATTTCGGTAGTGGGGGGCTGTCCCATCTCACCATGAAGGCAGCCAGAGGTGGTAAGATAGCAACTGGCTACGTACCTGGGCTGTCCTGGTCTACTCACAAGCCACGCTCCCTGGGGGTTTGGGACAGGAGGTAGATTCTCCAGTCTCCAGCCTGTGCTGTGCTGACGGTGAGGCTGGGAGTGACTCCCGGGTCACAGTCATGGGTCAATGCTGCCCATCTGTGGTCTGCCTTCCTCTGAGCCTAACCCAGCTTTGGGCGTTAGGACAATCTGTTTGCACTCAAGAGTCTCTGGACTTCCAATTCTGCCCTTGCAGAGGTTCCCAGTCTAGGTAGGAGAGCCAGACAGTTACAACAAGCAGAACAGAACTGTGAATGTGATGGGAGGTGGTGTGAACATTCCCCAAGGACACTCTGGGAGGAAGCCTGGCTGCCCTCCCTCCCTACAGCTCTGACCACCACCAAATAAATGGTCCTGCAGTCGCATGACGGATGTCTCCAGCTCGGATCTCTCTTTGGGCTCCAGACCCAATTTTCAACTGCATCCTCCACCGCTCCCTGGGATGTCTAACGGCAAAGGCATAAGCTCAAACTCCTGGTTTTCCATTTGCATTGGCTCCTCTCTCCTCCCTCCCCCAATCCTGGCAAACCATTGCTTAGGCCAGACATCTGGCACTCTTCTCTTTCTCTCACACTTCACATCCAGTTCACCAGTCAATCCAGTCACTTTTGCCTTCAAAATACCGCCCCCCACCCAGTCCATTTGCATCTCTATATAGAGCATCCCAAATGCAAATGCATCAGGTCTAAGCAGTGGGGTCCAGACAGGACTCAGAGAGGCTCCAACCTCCCTGGTGTTGCCTGGATCCCTGCTGTGGTCTGTGGCCTCCCGACCGTTCTCCTGCTTCCATCCTTCTGAATCTCTTCTCCAAACAGTAACCAAATGATGGTATCAAAGCGGAAGACTTTTTGTTATTCTTGGGGTATGAAATGTCAGGAAACACACATGTTGATAGATGAAATGATATGAGATCTGAGATTTGCTTCACAATAATCCAGTAGGTGGGGGAAAGGAGTGGGAGTAACTAAGGTTGAAGTTGGGAGATGTGTAAGTGGGCATTCATTAGACTGTCATTTGTTACACTATTCTGTCTATTTTTGTATGTGTTTAAAACATTTTATAATAAAGGTAAAATAAAACAATCCAATAAAACCATATAAATCTTATGAAAAACTTTATATGGCTTTCTCTCTTAGAATGAAAATCTAAGGCCCTGAGATGTAGAAAGCCCCCATCTTTGTGCCCGGGCACACCCAGAACAATTAAATTAGAATCTCTGTAAGTGGGACGGAGGCATCAGCAGGGGTCTCCAAAGTGTGGTCCCCAGCCCAGCAGTATTAGCGTCACCTTGGAACTTGTCAGAAATGCACATTCTCAGGCTCCGCCATACCTGCTGAATCAGAAACCCTGGGGATGGGCCCCAGTAACCCGTGTTTCCCAAAACCCTTCCGGTGGTTTGGTTGCTGGTGCAGAGCCTGAGGCCCCAGGAGTCAGGCGTGAGGAAGCCGATGGAAGTGCTCTTGAAGGACAAGCCAGGTGAAAAGAAGTGCATGTCTGGACCCACAGAGCCTGGGAGAGAATCTAAGGTCATGACCCTGAGCCCTCCGCTCCCACCCTCATCAGTGCACAGCCTGGGGACCGTGGGGCTGACTTGCCTGTCCCCTCTTCAGGGGAGGAGGCAGGTGTTCCCAGGACTGTGGTGGGCTTGGGATCCCCACACCCAATAGGGCGGGAGAAGAGCGCCCTCCCGCGGTGAAGATTTGCACGGTGCCAATGAGACACCGCAGGGTGAGGGCTCTTGCACCAGGTCCTGTAGCTACTGAGCTGAAGGCCAAGGTTTGAACCTCGCTCTGCATCCTCAGGCTTGTCCACCGGCTCCATTATTAATGTCCTCCACGTCCTGCCACTACCCAGTTCTAGTTTCAAGGGGAGCAAGATGGGGGTTCATATGTCTGGGGAACCTTAGATTTATTTTTAAATGGTTCACTCCACCCATCTGTTTTCTTTCTTGCTTGCTTTTTTTCTTTTTCTTTTTTTAAATAGGTTTTTCCGCAACTTTCCCACAAATGTTTCTCTGTGGATTCCCCAAGGCTCTGCCCCCACCTTTTTGTCTTGTTCTCCACTTTAGATGACTGAGTCTTTGCAATGGAGACCACCTCTGTCTGTGGTACTGACTTCTCCTCAGAGAAGGTGGGGGTGGGGGAGACCCTTCCTGTCCTCCAAAGTTCTCTGGGCTGGATGTGGGCAGAGACTATCTGGATCCTGCCTTCCTGGGCATAGGAGCTCCTTGGGTACATTTGAGACCTGAGGACTCTGCCCTGCTGTGGCCTGGGGGACTGGGGAGACAGGAGTCCCCTAGGAAAGTTCTGGAAGGCTTGCCACCCCCACCCTCCAGCATATCCTTTGGTGAATGTGACCTGTTACGTGCCCCCTGGTGAAAAGTCCTCCCTGACATGTGGGCACTGGACTTCTTTCCAACTCCTGGCTGTGGAAAGGGAGGAGCAGGCTGACTGACCCGTTTTCCAGGAGGTGCAGATGTGGTCTGTGGCTAGCACAGCCCTCCAGAAGCTGGTGCCCAGGCTTGCCTCCTGGGAGAGGAGCTGGGTGCAGCTCCAGGCGAGGCTGGGCCCCTCCCTGCAATGGGGAAAGCAAACGGGAGAGTCTAGGCCAAGGAGGGCCAGGTCGCCCTGGGAGGGGCAGCCTGTCACAGGCGTTGGGAGCCACTCCCTCTGCCTCCTCTAAGCTACCACTGTAGAGGAGGACGGGATAGAGTGCGGAATGGTGAGCGGGGTCAGTGGACAACGTGAACTTCCAGGTGTGAGCTAGATGTCTCTGGTACCCCTGCGGGTCTCCTGTCTGACACCTGAAGGCGGTGAGCAGTTCGAGGCCAGAACTGACTGGCAAGAGAGTCCTTGGAGGGGCTGGTCATGGGAAAGTGGGGTGCTTCTCGCCCACAGGAGCCAGTCTGTGGGTGGCAATGAGGGCAGGAGCAGTGCATGAGAACAGTGCAGGCGGGAGAGGGGAGAGCTGGGGATGCGGGGACACCCTGCTCTTCCCTGAGCAGGAAAGTCCAGAGGGGACTTTCTGTAGTGAAGCCAGGGGTACGGGAAGAACCTGCAGCTCACTGGGGTGAGAGAGGTGGGGAAAGGAGGGGTCTGGAGTGGCCTAAGTACTGCCGGGCAGCCAGGCCAGCTGTGACTGGTTTTCAGAATAATGGGGACAAAGATCTGAGAGCTTCATAAAGGGAAGCCCTTCTTTCGGGGTCATTATTGCATTTGTTCTCTTACATTTCTTATGAAAAGTTCTTTAAAAATCTCTTGCGTGAACTGAAGGGGAAGAGGCCATTCCTCCTGTGGTCTGGGGGCGTGGGTGGTGGTGGCAGAGGTGGATGGGGCTGTCGCTGGGAAGGCTCCTGGGGTGAAGCCAGTAGAACGCACACCTCCAGCCTGTGTTAGCACCTGCTGGGAAGCCCCCACCTCCCAGCCACACAGCTTCTTCAGTTCCCTGGAGGCTCAGCCAGCAGCAGGGGGTGGGGTAGAAGTGGTGGCAGTGCCTCTGCTGGCCCCACAGGTTGGGCTCTGCTGTGGCTTCAGGCCTGGAGACATCAGGCCTCAGTTTTGTCCCACTCTCAGAGCCTCCCTGGCCAGCCATGCTACCTTTCCTACTCCTATGTGTACCCAGACTCCCCGTTCACTGGGCTTGTCACACTGCGTTGTCATTGATGCTCACATCTTTGTGAAGGGGAGGGTGGTCATCTGGCAGAATCAATAGCTGGGTAACCTGGGAAGGTGCTTATGGCGGAGCCCGACGGGGGTGGTGGTGGGCTCTCATGTTAACCCCTGCCCGCAGGTCCATTTGTCCTTTGTTGTGTTCCTCTCTGTTGCCCTCTCCTCCCCAACCTTTCTCACTTTTCCCTGCCAAACTTTGTGACCAGAGAGGTTGACCTCTGCGGATTAACCACGGAGGCCCTCTTGCTGGTGGCTTCTCACAGGGTTTGGCCAATGGGAGTCATGCGTGGTAGAAGGAGAGGGGATGGGGCATTTCTCCCATGCTTCCTGGAACTGTGTCTGGGCTCCTCTGGAACTACAGCTGTCGTCTTGGCGTTCCTCCTCCTCCTGTCCCTTCTTGACAGAGGTAGGGGAGGAGGTAAAGGCTCGCTGCTGCCTTGAATCCCTTGCTGGTCCCCTCACCCATATAAACAGCCCCATCTCAGTGGAATTCTGCTTCCCGCCGGGGCCCTCCATCTCTCATGCTTCTCTTCTCATTCAGCTCTCACAGGGGCTGGGCAAGGGCAGGTTTCCCATGAGGTGGGACATCCTTCTTCACTCAGGACTATGCTCGGTGGCCTGGGGGGTCTCAGCTCCCGCTCCCCACATAAGAACGCAGGACATGGTGAGGCCAAAAAGGAACACCCACGGAGCCATAGACAGGGGAGTCATACCACTATATTCTCCCTGGCGGCTGGGTTGGAGACATAGGAAGCAGGAGCCACAGGATCTGCAATCCATACTCTGCTGCTTGCTAGCGTAGCTGCGGCAGTTATATTAGTGGCCAATGGCTCACTGGTTACAGCTGACGGCCAACCAGCCACAGCTGATGGCCATCCAATCACAGTTGATGGCCATTTACTACCTGAGCCAGCACCTTTCCACATGAAAACTGCACTCCTGGCTCTGTCCCCACACTCCGTCTCAGCAGAAACTGTAGGGCAGAGTCTTCAGCTTCATTTTCATCCCCTCTTTCTGGGATTCCGCCTTTAACTCCTCCCTCTACCGTGAACTCTGGTTCCAGTTCTCTGAGTCAGTGTCTTCACAGCAAGGAAGACATTTTCACAGCGAGGTCAGGTGTCTACCAGCCATTTTCAGCTTCATTTCAGGGAATTCGGAGTTTCCTCAGGAGAGTCAAAGCTGGACACTGAGGGCGCTTCTCCAGTAACTCTCCCAGGAGCAGCCTCTCTTCCCCTTCCATCTCTCCTCCTGATGTGTATCTTCACTTCAGTGTATCTGAGAAACTGCCTTCTTGTCCACTTTGCTTTGTGATTTGTTGTGGTTACTCACCCACGGATTTGAAAGAATTCACCAGGCAGGTGGAAATATAGAGGGAAGACTTATTAAAGTAAGAGGAGGGTTGGCTGGGCAGGGTCTGCTGGAGACTGCTACCCCGAGTCTTTGTTTCATCTGAAGTTTTATATTATCTAACCAGGATGTAAATTGCTTCGGCTCTTAATGGAATTTTCTATTGAGTTCAGCTTTGTCTGTTGGGGTGGGGGAAGGTGTGTTTAAACTTGTTATAACAACTTTTGCATATGTTATATAGATTTAAGTTGGAGCCAAGAGTGGATCCCATACAGATGCAAAAACCTCTCCCAAGTCACAGGGCCGGGCATGCTAGGCTGAAGTACATAGAGCCATTGAAACTGGCATGCACAGTAAATGTATAGTAAACAGAGTCATTAAGGTTTTTTGGGAAGGAGGCAAAGAAAGCTTTCGAAAAGTCCCAAGCTAAATTACACTTGTTAAATAGCATTTTACCAGAGGTCCAAATCTCAAAATAGAAGATTTACTGCCACCATTACAATCCCCTGTCTCATCGTGATTTTCTTCACCTGTTAGGTGGCCAAATTGTGAGGCTGGTCAGGGCGAGACTTTGTCTTCCCCAGATGCATGCAGCCAGCTGTCAACAAATCCCCACTGAACAATGCGAATAGGAATATGTCCTATAATCTTTCAGTACTGATGGAGGAATATTTTTCCTGTGATTCCCCAAACGATGTAATTGATGTTGGATCTGCCGGCAGTTTCGGGGTGTGGGCCGGGATCGTGCCTCGTGAAGCCAAAGAATGGACACACGGACCAGGGAGAGGCAAAAAGTTGTAAAGGAAGATAGTTTATTAGAGGCAGGAGAAGAGGTTGCAGCTCCCTAAAGAGAGGGGTTCCGAATGGGGGCGCCCAGTGACTGAGGCAAAAGCTCTTACTTTTACACCTTCCCCTGCCTGCTTGGGAAGGGGGCTGGAGTCTTCTAATGGAATTCATCTATCAGGTTCGTCAAGTTTGCCCATCCTGAAGGGATTAACGAACTAACCCACTCCTATCTATCAGATCTGCTCCTTTGTCCGGCCAGAAGGGATTTGAGTTTATCTATTAACCTCAAGGCGTATTCTCATGTCTCTATCCTGAAGTCAAGGAGACATTCCAGGGCCTGGAGTTTCAGGATATGGCTGCTTTTTTGTTTATTCCACCAGGGACCCCCCCTGTCTACCTGGCAACATGCTAACTAACCTGTCTCAGCAGGGGCACTGCGAGGAGTGACAGGGCCAAGGGGGCAGGTGGAGGAGAAAAGCTTTAGGTTTGGGGGAAATGGTAGAGCCAAGGTCTGGTGTGGGCCTTTTGCAAAGACAGGATGTGTGTGTGTGTGTGTGTGTGTGTGTGATCCATGACAGGAGAAACCCTCACCCTCTCAGGCCTCAGGAGAGCAGTGAGATTGGGGAGCAAGATGGGATAGACCAACCTGTGGGGACATGCTTGGACAGAGATGCTGACATTGCCCCAGCACTCCCTTGTGGGAACTCAGTTTTGATGTTAAAAAATGAATAATATTTTATTGAAATAAATAAGAAAATAAATAAAATGAGTAAGAACTAACTTCAGTAAGTGAATAAGTAGTGAATTACATCCCATCACCCCAGGTCACTCCCGGGTGTCCCTTCCTGTCCTGACTATCCCCTCAGCCTGCCAGGTAACTCCTTGTCTGATTTCTGCCACCACAGATTTGTTTTACCTGTTCTTTAACTTCATCCTTCAGGAGTCCTGCAGCGTGTGGTCTGGTGTCCTGTGCTGTGTCCCCATTTCTAAGATCCCTTGTCTGTATCGCGCACTCCCTTCCTGGGTGTCCTACAGTGAAGTGCTCTTTCTGTCCACCACATGCTGGCCGCAAGGGGGCAGCAGAGCCTGATGGAACCTGGCAAATCTGGCTGTTGGCCTTTCTATTGTTCCCTGGGTTACTCCGCCCACCCACAGAGCACCCTCTTTCTGGGTGCACCCACAGTGCACCCTCTTTCTGGGTGCCTCCCAGGCAGCTGCTGCAGGATGGTACTGCTTCCCCCTCTGACATCTGCTGCTTTACAGAGGATTTCTGGAGCGGAGGGTTGGAGCAAGGGGTCTCCACACTCTCTGGATCACGCATTCCTTTCAGTAACATATTTTGAGTTGTGGACAAAAAAGAGGCCCATGTATTAAACCTCACAAGCTCAGGGGAGGCCAGTGTGGATAAATTAACCACACAGAATGTCTGAACATAAAATTCATAACTAAAAGCAGGTCATGGCAGGTAGTCACATCCTTGACCTGTAGATTCCTTGACAAAGGTCAATCTTTATCTTACATGAGCCTGTCTGTTGTCTTTTTGCATTTAACACATAACATACCCATGGAATGTCAGTCATCCCTTTTTCCAGACCCCTCAGGGCACAACCCACTGCGCCAGAGCAGAGATCTCATAGTTATCTTTTTCCTGGAATACCATCTCTACGTGCTGTAAAATGTTAATTGTGAACTATCCTGCACCCACCAATGTAAAAGAAGTGTGTGTCTCTCCGTTTTACTTTCTATCCAATCCCAGAGATTTCCCCACACCTTTAACCTACCATCAGTGGATGTCTTGTAACCCTTCTTATGTCTCCTCCTTTGATTCTAATGCATAAAATAAGCTGTAAAACTGCCATTCGCTGGAGCATTATCTCAATCCATTGAGAGCAGAGCTTGCCTCAGGGCTTCAGCCTACAATTCAGCCTGGGGAGACAGGTCTCCCTGACACGGGAGGAACTGAGTGTCTGGCATCCTGGGGACGGTTAGAATCAGCCTCTCAGGGCTGGTCAGGCCTCTCTTGCCTCTAGTGGCCTTGATCCCTCATTGTGGCTCTTCCTAGAGCGGCAGACGCCCTGCAGCAAAGCATCTGAGGTGAGTCCCGGAACACTGACAGTCTTACCCTCCTGCTCTGGGTGCAGACCCCTGGGCGTGTGCTTATGAGAATAGCTGGTTCTTGCCTTGTGCTCAGGTAGCAGGTTATAGCAGTTGACTGTGCTGGTTTGGAATAGGATATATTTTAAAATGGGAAGTCATTTTTCTTTTGGTAATGAAAAGTCTTTCATGGAGTTGTTATGCTGCTTGAGTATGAAAGGGAATGAGGGGCTGTATTATTCTGCTAAGTAAGTGACGTTTACTTTATCCAACTTGAGTTTGTGCAGAACAGCCCAGAGGCTGAGGGCAGTCCCCAAATCTTTTTTGGGGGATCCTCACTATGTGACCAGAAAAGTTGGCCATTCAGAAATTTCCAGGGAAATGGATGGCTGATGGACTTTTAAGAGGAGAGGAGTCTAATATTCTGCTCTATATACTTCCTATTCTGGGATGGATGGAACACTTTCTTTCCAAACCTCAGTACATTTCTGTTATCTGTGAAAAACCTGTGCTGTGCTAATTTAGGGAATTGAGGAGAAGCGTCTGTGTTCCTCTTTAGCGTGTGAAGACCGGGTGAAAAGAAGAGAACTGCTACCAGAATTAAGATGTAAATGTAGAAGAGAATTTTGAGATGCAGGGTGAAGAGCAGAAAGCTTTGGCCTTGAGCACGTTTCCAGTCATCAATGCATTGCCTCTTAATACTTCCAAGTCCAATGGTAAGGCTAATGGAAAACCACAGCAAAAAAAAAGGAAGCAGGACTATGGAGGTCTCAGACCTTCAGAATGAAGGTGTGTTCACTCTACCAGGTAGAGAACTCTGACTTGCTGTGCTTCTCACTGAAGGTCGAAGATCCGGAATGGGAAGTGGAAGAAGGAAGCCAGATGATCGATTCTGGTCTGCGGCCAATTACAGAAACAAGGAGTGAAGTAATAGCTTTGCATATTTTATCTTTCTTGTTGTGTGTGTATGTTTATTTGCATGTATTAACCATTTTCTTCCTCGCTCTTCTCCTTACCCGTATGCTTTTATTCAAGTTGTTGGAGATTATGTTTATAATACGTATGTCAATTAGAGCCTTTTGTTCGATTGTGTTCCCCTTCATAGCCTTGCTGAGGACCTTTCTAGTTGCTTCATCAATCACTTGGAGGAATGTTGAATTCCCAACTATAATTGTGCATTTGTCTATTCCTCCTCTCAGCTACATCAGTTTTTGCTTCATGTATTACGCTTCATTTCCCCTCATTCCTGAAGGATAGATTGTTATATCTTCTTCGTGGCTTGATCCCATTATTATGTGACGCCGCTTTTGGTCTCTAATAGTTTTTTTTACTCTGAAGTCTACTTAACGGATGTTAATATAGCTAATTATGTTATTTTTCAATTAATGTTAGCCATATCTTTCTCTATTTTTTAATTTTAACCAATCTATATCATTGAATTTGAAGTGATTTTCTTGTAAACAGCATGCTTGTATAGTTGGGTCATCTTTCTTTATCTACTCTGCCATTCTCTTTCTTTAATTGATATATTTAGACCAGTTACATTTAAAATAATTATTGATATGTTACAGTGTATATATGCCATTTTATTATTTGGTTCCTGTTTGTTTCCCATGTTCTCTTCTTTGTCTTTTTTCTTGCTTTCCTATGGATACGTCAACATTTTTTGTATTTCTTCTTGTTTAGCGTTTTGTGTTTTTGAGTACATTCTTGTATTACTGTTCACATTGGTTGTTCTGTGCATTACAATATACATATGACATCAATATTTTACCATTTTGTTCTACCTTTAAATGTCATTGTCTTGAGTATTCAAAAATATTATGATTTTTGTTTTTATCATAAAGACATACAAAGTTTATGAGAAAAAGTTAGTCTAAAAGTTAGTCTAAAAATAGTCTAATATATCCCTATTTCTTCTCTTTCTGTTGTTCTTTCTTCCTTTCTGATGTTTCAAGATTTCTTACTTTATCATTTCCATTCTGTTTGAAAAACTTCCTTTAGCCAATTTTGAAGGGTAGATCTGATAGCAACAAATTATTTTAGTTTTTCCTAATTTATTTTCCCTCATTCCTGAAGGATAGTTTCATTGGATATAGAATTTGCAGTTGACAATGTTTTCATTCAGCTCTTGAAAAGTACTATGTCACATCTACCAGGTCTCCATGTTTTCAGATGAGAAATCTATTGTTGATTGAATTGATGTTATCCTATAGATAATGGTTGTTTCTCCTTTCAAGGTTTTTTGTTTGTTTGTTTATCTTTAGTTTTCAGAAGTTGAAAAATAATGTCTTAATTTGGACTTCTTTGGGTTTATCCTTCTTGGGATTTGCTCAGCTCTTGAATCTGCAGGTTTCTATCTTTTGTCAAATTTGGAAAGTTTTAAACTATATTTCTTCAAATATCTTTTCAGCCCCATTTTTTATTTTATTCTTTTGATAGTCTGATGATATGAATGTTGGATCTTTTATCATTGTTCCACAGGTCCCTGAGGCTGTTGTAGTTATTTTACTTTATTTTCTCTCTATTGTAAAGACTGAATACACTCTATTGATCTGTTCTCAAAATTACTGATTATGTCTTCTGTCATCTCCACTTTACTATCAAGCCCATCAGCAAGTATTTCTTTTTTGTTATTGTATTTTTCAGTCATAATTTCTATTTGATTCTTCTTTTTTTTTTTTTTAAGATTTTATTGGGGCAGGGGAACAGGACTTTATTGGGGAACAGTGTGTATTTTTCCAGGATTTTTTCCAAGTTGTTGTCCTTTCAATCTTAGTTGTGGACGGTGCCATTCAGCTTCAAGTTGTTGTCCTTTCAGTTTTAGTTGTGGAGGGCACAGCTCAGCTCCAGGTCCAGTTGCCATTGCTAGTTGTAGGGGGCACAGCCCACCATCCCTTGCGGGAGTCGAACCAGCAACCTTGTGGTTGAGAGGACGTGCTCCAACCAACTGAGCCATCCGGGAGCTCAGTGGCAGCTCAGCTCAAGGTGCTGTGTTCAATCACTAGTTGCAGGGGGCGCTGCCCACCATCCCTTGCAGGAAATTGAACTGGCAACCTTGTGGTTGAGAGCCCACTGGCCCATGCGGGAATCGAACCGGCAGCCTTCGGAGTTAGGAGCACGGAGCTCCAACTGCCTGAGCCACTGGACCGGCCTGATTCTTTTTTATAACTTCCGCTTCTTTACTGAGAATTTTGATATTCATATGCTTCAAGGTAATTTATAATTGATTGTTGAATCCTGTATTTGTTGGCTGCTTTAAAATACTTGTCAAATAATTTTAACATCTGATTCATCTTTGTATTGCTATTACTTGATTATATTTTCTCAATCAAGTTGTAAATTTCTTGGTTCTTGGTATGATGATTTTTAAAAATTAGAATTGTATCCTGAACATTTTATATGTTATGTTAGGAGACTCTGGATCCTATTTAAATATTTCATTTTAGCAGGCAGTCTCCCTGTTTAGTACACAGCTTCTGGTCTACATCTGTGGGCAGGGGCTTTAATGAAAATTTCCAGGACCTTTGCTGTGTCTTTTTTCTTTTTCACTTATCTAGTGCCATTGGGGCTTTCACTGTTCTTTGTCTATGCAACCTGAAGGGATGGAAGGAGTTCCTCAGGCTATGCCACCTGATGCTGCTAAATGGAGAAAGGGACTCTCTGGCTCTTATGGGGAAGGAGAGCACTTTCCCTTTCCAGTTATTGTCTGTGGGGCTCCACTCTGATAGTGGTGCCAGTTTGGCTGGGGGTCATCTGGTGGTGCCACCAGGTTGCTCTGGGGAAGGAATGCTCTGGGGGAAGAATGAGCTTACCTGGGATAACTTCTTTGGCAAGGCTGGGATCAGGAAATGCCTGATCTAGGTCATCTTCTGTTGGTTGGGGAGATGTGACATGCACTACCTATATGTGGTTCTTCCATGCTCTGGAGTCCTAAACCAGTTTCCCTTCATCTTTCCACTTTCCAGAGTTCTCCTAACTTATGCCTGGCTTTATAAATAAGCATTGTTTTATTTAAATCTGTACAACAATTCTGAGGTACATATTCTTATTGCCATTAAACACATGAAGAAACCAAATTTTCTCAATGTTTTCTGGCCAGTAAGTGGAACATATCCATAATCTAATACCAAAGGCCATAGCTGTAATCAAAATAACTAATTTGGAACATTAAAGAAATACATAAACGTATTATAGACAGATCAAATGTATGTAAATATTTCAAGGTTAAGAAATGGTGCTAACCATTTCCAGATATGAGTAAACCATTGCTTATATTTCAAATAGATAAGCAAATATGAATATTTATTTGTATAATAAGCTGAGTCTTCAATATCTTTTATAATCATTACCCTTTAACATGCACTTGCATTTCACAAACACATTTTAATTCTCAAGCAAAAATATTTATTATCTGAAGGAGAGTAAAATTAAATCATTATTTTTCTGCAGCAGGGGGTGGGAGACTTTGATCCATAGTACAGTGAAATTTGTGCAAACAGTTAAGCTTTCAATTAAGGAACAATTTCTGAATTTTTTTTCTTGTCATATGTGAGGCTGGATTTGTATTACAGAAAGCAAATTATTTTTGTCAGAGAATAAACCTGTGCAAATAGTTTGTTGTACACTGTCATAACTTTAATTTATATGAGGTCTGACAATTAAATTCACGAACTTGCCACCGTGCGCTTACATTGGCAGCACTGTGCAAACAGCTCGGTAAGGTTTCATAACCTTGATATATCAGTATCTCACAGCTGTGTTAGTACCCATGTGTAGTGGTGTCTTACTAAGTGATGTTCATTATTGTTGAGTGTTTTTGTGTGCTGTCCTGAGAATGTCTGAGCTTGAATTAGAGCAATGAACAAACATTAAGTTTCTTGTTAAACTTGGCAAGAGTGAAAGAGAAATCAGGGACATGTTAGTCCAAGTTTATGGGGATAATGCCATGAAGAAAACAGCTGTGTACAAGTGGATTAAATGTTTTTCTGAGGGGAGAGAACACGTCACTGATGTAGAGAGGTCAGGGTGGCCAGTAACAAGCAGAACTGACGAAAACATTGCAAAAATTTGTCGAATTGTGAGTCAAAATCATCAGCTGACTCTGAGAAGCATAGCAGATGAAGTAAACATCGATAGAGAAACAGTTAGGAAAATCTTAACCGAAAATTTTGGCATGAGAAAGGTGTGTGCAAAAGTGGTCCCAAAGGAGCCCGCCAATAAACAAAAGCAAAGGAGAGTCGAAGTTTGCCAACACCTTTTGGAGAGGGAAGATGATGTTTTGGGCCGTGTTATCACTGGTGATGAAACATGGGTGTACCAATACGACCCTGAAACAAAGCGTCAAAGTGCACAATGGAAGTCAGCCAATTCTCCACGACCAAAAAAGTTCCATCAGTCCAATCAAGAGTCAAAATGATGTTGCTAAATTTTTTTGATATCAGAGGGATTATTCATTATGAGTTTCTACCAACTGGACAAACAGTTAACCAAGTTAACTATTTGGAAGTGCTGAAAAGGCTGCGTGAAAATGTTAGACGAAGATGGCTTGAATTTTTTGCCAACAATTCATGGCTCTTGCATCACAGCAATGCACCAGCTCACATGGCACTGTCTGTGAGCGAGTTTTTAGCCAGTAAACAAAGAATTGTATTGGAACAGCCTCCCTACTCACCTGACCTGGCCCCTGATGACTTCTTTCTCTACCCGAAGACAAAGGAAATATTGAAAGGAAGACA
This sequence comes from Rhinolophus ferrumequinum, assembly GCF_004115265.2. Taxonomy (NCBI): domain Eukaryota; kingdom Metazoa; phylum Chordata; class Mammalia; order Chiroptera; family Rhinolophidae; genus Rhinolophus; species Rhinolophus ferrumequinum. The sequence continues at coordinate 2,627,519 of NC_046286.1, forward strand.
TTTTGATGACATTCAGGACATCAAGGGTAATACGACGACAGCTGTAATGGCCATTCCAGAAAAAGAGTTCCAAAATTGCTTTGAAGGGTGGACTAGGCGCTGGCATTGGTGCATAGCTTCCCAAGGGGAGTACTTCGAAGGTGACTGTAGTGATATTCAGCAATGAGGTATGTAGCACTTTTTCTAGGGTGAGTTCATGAACCTAATTGGCAGACCTCGTATCTGTGTTCTCTATTCTCTTCCATTGATCTATGTGTCTATTCCTCTGCTAATACCACACTATCTTGCTTACTATAACTATGAAGTAAGCCTCAGAATTGGATAGAGTGCTTCCTCCCACTTTGTTGTGTTTACAGGTTGTTTTAGATCTAGGGCATGCGCTTTTCCACATAACCTTTTTTGCTAAACCACTGTAGTCAGATTTCTGTTACATCATGCCAAATGCAACCCCTAATTGATAACTATCCTCAGTGTAACTACTAAAAAAAAATTATAGCAAACTCCTTCAATGAGGACAGCTACTCATGTGGGCATTTATCATGGGTCTTCAGTCATACTGGTGAAGGAAAATTCTCCACATAAGAAAATCATGACCTTCTGAAATGGTCTTCTCCTTTGGTTTTGTGCAGAAGGTTATAGAATCCATTATGCAATAAATAAAGTAGGATAAGTTAATGTAAAATGAAAATGCCTCTCAGCAGATGCCTAAGGTGTGTTTGTTAAAGAGCCAAAGAAGAGAGGCATCCTGCTGAAGCATCTTAAATGGTCATGGCTTACATTCCTTCCATCTCTTTTCATAAAATGCTTCTTCAGCTAATCATGGTATTCTTTCTTCAGACGCGTGTGACTGCCATCTGGATCTCTGAAGCTCTGAACGTCTGTCCGAATAACACACATACATCTCAGGAGTCCTGGGAATGTTTGTCATGGGTAATGACAGCTAAAGGGCAAGGAGCTTGACTCCAGATAGATCTGTTATAATTTCTATCTCTAGCTTGCAATCAACAATTCTTCCCGCATTTTCAAGAACCTCCTTGAAGTGTTGTTTAAAACTTCTTTTGTTTATTTTGCCAACTCTATAAAATTGATGCTTACAAACTGTTACAATTCATATGTCAAAAGTGAATCATTTATAAGTAGGCACATCTCTTTTGAACCATTAGATCAGCCTTCCCCAAATTCTGAGACTCATATTCATAACCAATCAAATTATCAAATACACTTGTTATTTGTTAACTTGACATGAAATAATTAACACAAATAATGTACTGTATGTGGTAGCAAGGCAAGTTCTCAAGCCATACTGTTAAGCAAATAAAGCAAGTGGCAGTTGAGTGTGTATAGTATGAACCCATTTTATAGAAAATAAAAGTAAAAAGCATATGTGCACATATATAAAGTTTATGTGAAAAATTCACAAACATTTAATAATGATTACCTTTGGGAAGAGATAGTGATTTTCCAAGCTTTAATGTATATAATTCTAAGTTGCTTGAATCATTTATAATTAAAAAAATGTCATAGACCACTTGTATTATAATAATCAGGACAATCGGGGTGGGGGAGTCCTTTATTAAAATAAAGAAAATCCTGGAGGAAATACGTTATTTATTAATCACCAATATCTTTTTTTTTTAAATGTCAGCAGCAACAACACTTCTTTTAAATAAATTTTATTGGGGCATATTGAGGGACAGTGTGTTTCTCCAGGGCGCATCAGCTCCAAGTCATTGTCCCTCAATCTAGTTGTGGAGGGAGCAGTTCAGCTCCAAGTCCAGTCACCGTTTTCAGTCTTTAGTTGCAGGGGGTACAGCCCACCATCCTATGCGGGCATTGAACCGGCAACCTTGTTGTTGAGAGCTCTAACCAACCAAGCCATCCAGCTGCCCCTACTATCTTAACATGCTTCTCAACCCACAGTATTTGTTCCCTCTGCCTGAAAAATTCTCCTTGAATTACTACTCCATGCCTCCCTCTCCTTCTAGTAATTGTCTGCTAATTCTTCAGCTCTCCCTCAGATTCCGTCTTTTTCATGAAAGACTTGTTTAACCAACCCAGTCATTCGCTCCCAGAGAGAAATTGTTTTCCCATATAATTCTTACCATGGGTTATAATTATATTTTCATTTGGGAAATTATGTGTTTTATATCCATCTCCTCAATTAGACTGTGAGCTCCATGAGGTCGGGGACCATAGCTATTTGGTTCACCCTTATATCTCTGACACCAAGAACAATGTCAGGTGTATGGTAGATACTGAAAAAAATATTTGTTGAATACATTAATCATGAGTAACTTTATTGTTTAGCTGCTATTATCTGAAAGGTTTGGATAAATCTGACTTAAAAAGCCACATAAAATAGGTGAGAAGAAAATCAGATTTTGAAAAAAAGGATAGAAAGATAACCTAACAATTTCAACTAGTTTGAAATTTCACAATCCTTGATAAATTAACCCTTACAGATATTTAAAACTATCTCTGTGTACAAAGACTTGGCATCAATTTATTCATTTTATTTATTAATTAATACCATTTTTTAAGCTTTCGGCCTTTTCAGACAGAGAAAATCATTCAGGCAGTCTTAGATTCATTGTAATGTTTCCTCTTTAGTTTATAATCAACTACCTAAGAAGAAAAAAGCCTCCTTTCCCCGCCTCAGCTTTTAAAATCACTCATTGCAGTTCTTATGAGCCTTATTTACGTTCTCATCTTATTGGGTTTTTCCACTAAGAGCTGTACGCAATCCAAAAAGTGTTTTACTCAGCATAGCTCCGATTTTATTTTCTCATTTTCATCCATTTTAAAGTTGTTTATTTCAAGATTTTATTTATCTATTGTCAAATTAACTTTTTATTGCTGTTTTCCTGACCTAGGGTCTACTTGAGGTTTTAAGAGGGTTGTGTCATTAGATAATAGTTAAATCTTACTGATTATTCTGTTCAATCTTAGAAAATCTGGTACCGTTTTACAATAACTACATCTCAAGCCACTCAGGGCAGGTCAGTGCATGGATTTAATTAAGGTAAGGTCACGAGATTCTTTTGAGGCAGAATCCCCCACTTATAACCCCCTCCCGAGTAGAACTCACGCATATATCTGGAAGGTTGAATAACTCTCCTTACTAAAGAGGATGTGGCCCAAGTGTCTTGTTTTCAGAAAATTAGTTTGTGCCCAATGCTCTTAGTTATATCGCTCTCTTTAATTTGTTAGGAACATGGTAAATGATAAATATTCATTTTCTATTATTTTGTAGGTAAATTTTTTGCCAATAGTTTAAAATAAAATATATAGAGAAAATATGCGTATCACGAGCAAGTATATTGTCCCTCACTGATATATCCAGGTGAGAGCTGAATCACTAGCACTTGAGAAAGTTGTAGAAGAGATTTCTATCCTAGGAGGGGTGGTGATAATCTTAGCTGACATCAGGGCCCGTCCAACTTGGTAATATTTTATCAGGGCCAGTCTCCAGGTTTTTTAATGAAGGCCCAGGTTATTTGCAGGAACAGAATCTTGTTTCTTTCCTTGATATCTTCTTTCATTTGCAGTATGTATCCCAGCGGTGCTTGAATAAAACAGCAATCAGAGGAGATGCAGTGGTGAAAGTACTGATGAATCACAAGAGAGAGACCCTTTGTTGCAGTGCATTAACAAAAACCGTGGATGTAAATGCAGCCCCACAGGTTCTGGGGAATATTTGTAATAATTAAAAGCTATGCCATTAGTAATATCTCTAGGATATTATGCTTGATTTTGATGACATCTTTTATTAAAGAAGATACACCTACAGATGAATGCTGGAGTATACTAAGAAAGTAGGACAGGCTCAGGTTATCCAAAGTGTAGATGAAGTCGTTGATTTCTTCTCTGGGACTTATATTTAGAATTAGTTTGATAAAATCAGTTACCAAAGAACTAAAAAACGTGGACATGAGTGAGAGAGCTCTAATATTGCAATTTAGAGCTACCTATTGTCTAAGTACAGAGTTCTAAATTTGCCCTGATTTTGAGGTAACTCCTAAGGAATGAAGGTTGGCATGAAAAATGGGAGAATCCAGGTTATTCATTCTTTGACTGTTTCTCAGGCACGTGGCTAAAGAAAACTGTTCCATTCAAAGAATGGAATTTGATTTTTTTTCCCTACATCATGAGTCACATGGACACTAGTATTTGAATTAAATACTGTCTATAGTATTTAATAAATAGAAATGTCATGTAATGACAGTAAGTTTTGGCATTACAGAGTAAAACAAATATCTTGGATTCTCATAATATGAATCTAGAAAATAGTATATCTTTTCATCTATTTTATTTTTTACCTAATCTCTCATTTCTTATCTAGATCCTCAAAGCCTTTAATTGTTACAAATAGCACAAAATAAATATGTTTGATAGAATTTGATAGTTATCGAGTTCAAAAAGTTCTGCCAGACTGAGGCAGAGATGTTTTTCTCCTTAGAAGTCTTTTTGGGAGACAGTAATAAAGGATTAATTAAACTGATATTCTAGACACTCTGCTGAGCTCAGGGTACACAACGATGAGTAAAGAGGGCTCTGCTTACAAGGAACTATCATCTGTGGGGAATATGGACCCATAAATAGATATGTTTTATACTCATAAAGAAAATTTTGAAGTAGATATACTGATGGAGACACACACGTGTGATACAGGAGCACTAGGAAGTGACCCCTTAGTCAGGCCATTGGCGTAATGGAGGGGTTTCCTGAATATCTACTTGATCTGAGATCAAGATTTGTAGGTGTTAACAAGGCAAAAGGGTGGGGTCTGAGTGGAGTAAAATAATGACGGACACACCATGCAGAAGTGGTAATATGAACAAAAGGTAAACAGTGAGAAATTACAATGGGGAAGTATGAATAGCTCTAAGTTGCCAGATTGTAAATTTAAAGCAGAAAATGAAGAGATATAGGGCTATAGAGTTAGTCAAGGAACAGATCATAGATGAGAATATTTGCACTTAAACGAGTTTTGCCTTGGAGAGTTACTGAACAATGAGCAATCAAGTGGTATTATCAAACCTGAATTTTAAATGGATCCCTTTGGTGGTCACATGGAGAACGTATGTACAGGCGAAGAGCTGCAACTTTAGGAAATGGGAATGTTTTCTAACGAAATGCAAAACAAAACCCCACAAAGAAGGCAAAGGAAATAGGCAGAGAAGTATCAAGAGAAACTACAGACTGCGTTGTTATGGCTGTCAAAGAAGTAGATGTTTTGAAAAGCCAAAAGAGATCAACAGTAGCAAATGAAATAGCAAGAAGGCAATTACTGAAAAATGTCCAATAGAATTCTACTCAGGAACTCAGCAATGCTTTTAATAAGAACAGTTTCATGTGAGCAGTAAGGGCAGAAGCAAAGTGCCATTGCCTATGGTGTGAATGACTGGTGAGGAAGAACTGGTGACAGAGGGTGAATACAATTGGGAGAAGTTTGTGTAAGAAGGGAAGAACTATTGGGTGTCAGAGAATGGGTCTGTTAGCGAGGGTATGAATAGAGGCCCAGTGACACAAGCCAGAAAAAAGGGAAAGGCTGAAGATACAGAAAAGAGAAGAGATATCTTACAAAGTAATGCCCCAGGGAAGATGTGAGAAGAGGAAACCTTAAAAGATAGAAGAGGTGATACAAGTAAAAGGATTGACCTGATGTCAAAGACAAGTTTGATTTTTCTGTGTTGCTTATTCTTTATAGAACAAAATACTAGGCTGGCACAAGAAAATGTTGTTAACAGTTTCAAAGAGCATCCGGAAGATCAACCTTTTACCACTATTATAATATACCTTTATCTGAAGGGTGTGAATATGCATCTTCTCTAGGGAGATGTACTCACCAAATTCAATACAGACACATCCCCTTCATCACTGCATCTTTGTGGATGCTCAGAATGCCTGTGTATCATCTCCTGTTTTAAGGCTTGACGTGCTATTAGAAGTCTTGTGACAAAGGAAATGTCAGGTTTTCCCTCTTCAAGGCTACTGTTAGAACAGTCTGTTCTTCTTTAATTAGCATTGATTTTCTTGAAACTATTACTCAAGTCATAATATTTTTTAGTTGCTTGAGATGAAGAAAACATTTTATTTTGTGATTAAAAGGAGCACTCTTTCTAATGTTTCCTGTTAATTGAAGATTTTGCTACTTTTTTATATCTCATTCATCTTGTGTTTAGATCTGAATATTTTTCTCATTAACAGAAAACTTTGATGAGTGATATCCAATTCATAATAGGGATGAGAAGGTAGTATTATTAATAAAATCTTAAGTTTCTCAAACTTGTAGATCCATGTACCATGTTGCACTCATCCATGCACTTAAAAAAAAAAAGAGTCCAGTCAAGGTGGCAAAGTAGGTAAACTGCTGTAATTGCCTCCTGTCATGACCACATAAAAATTACAACTAAACCAGAGCACAACCATCTTTGAGAATTGCCTGAAGCCTAGGTGAACAGAAGTCCTACAACTAAGGATATACAGAAGAAGCCACGTAGAGACTGGTAGGAAGGTGGAGAAGTGGAACAGTTTGGTCTCACACCGGTGGGTGGCAATTAAAAATTGAGAGGGATACCTCAGTGGCAGAGATTCCCCCCTCAGGAGTGAGGGGTCCCAGCCCCACACCAGGCTCCCCAGGCCAGGATTACAGAGCTGGGAAGAGAAGTCGCCATAACTTTTGTCTGTGAAAAACCAGTGGAGACTGTGGCTGAATGAGACAGAGTGCAGCTGCACTCCCAGGCTCTCCTCTTCAAGGGACTGCACGGACTTACGTACGAACTCACTCACTCTAAACTCCAGCACTGGGGCAGCAGCTGGAAAGGCACCAGGTACATACAGGGAGGTATTGAAGTGTCTGGCTTTAGGGTGAGGGCAGGAGGGGCAGCTTTTTCCTCAGACAGAAGTGTTATCAGAAGCCATTGTCTCTTAGTTGAGCTGTCTCCCACTCCTGGCATTCAGACTTGGGTTGCCACCATATCTGAGTCTCCATCAACCTGGCTAACAACATTTGCTCCACTTTGGTGATTCCCTGGGACTCTGCCCAACCCAACAGCTGTCCCACTGAAGCCACTTCTAATGACTCTTCCATATAAATGGCCTGCCCTGGCTCATGCTGTAAACTTTCCTAAAATCTCTCAATGGTTCACAAACCCTAAATAAACAGCACCTGGCCTCAGCATGCCACAAATCTCTTGCTGAGCCACTTGAAGTCCAGCATTGGCAGTAGCCAGCCTTGGTTAGAGGTTTGACCTCCAAGCCCAGGTGGGTGGTGGCCACCTGTGGATTGCTTTGTGGTTCATGCCAGATGGCCCCAGTCAGGGCACAGGCTGGGACTTGCCGTGGCCTGCAGGAGGGCCCCTGCAGGGCTGGCACTTCCAGGGGCCAGCTTTGGACTGAGTAAGAGCACCAACTGACCACCTTCAAAAATGACACGCCCAAAGGGCAGACTGGGCAGGTGCCAGAGCCATGTTAAAGCAAATCCTGCTCCATAGGGTCAACCCCTGCACAACAGCTCCTCCACTGTAGTCAGAGCCAGTCCTCACAACCAATCAGCATGAGGGTCAATCCCTCCCATTGATGTGCAAACAGCAACCAATGTTCAACTAAAACAGAAGGGCACACACAACCCACACAAGGAACCCACCAGTAGCACCCAGCTCTGGTCACCAGGGAGACTGCGCCCTGGGCTCCATAAGACACCTACTACATAAGGTTACTCTGCTAAGACCAGGAGACATAGCCGATCTACCTAGTACATAGAAAAAAACACAAGGAGGCAGCCAAAATAGGGAGAAAAATGTGTCCCAAATTAAAGAACAGAACAAAACTCCAGGAAAAAAAACTAAACAAAATGGAGACAAGCAATTTACCAGATGCAGAGTTCAAAACACTCGTTATAAGGATGCTCAGTGATCTCAGGGAGAACTTCAACAGAGAGATAGGAAACATAAAAATGGAGATAGAAAACATAAAAAATAACCAGTCAGAAATGAAGAATACAATAACTGAAATAAAGAATACGAGAGGGAATCAATAGTGGATTAGATGCAGCAGACGATCGAATTAGAGATTTAGAAGTTAAGGTAGAAGAAAACACCCCATCAGAACAGCAAAAAGAAAGAAGAATCCAAGAGAATTAAGATAGCTTAAGGGGCCTTTGGGGCAACATCAAGCATACCAACATTCGCATCATAGGGGTACCAGAAGGAAAAAAGAGAGAGCAAGGAACTGAAAACCTATTTGAAAGAATAATGACAGAAAATTTCTCTATCCTGGCAAAGGAAATAGACATACAAGCCCAGGAAGCAAAGAGAGTCCTAAACAAGATGAATCTAATTAGGCCCACACCAAGATACATCATAATTAAAATGCCAAACCTTGAAGACAAAGAATCTTAAAAGCAGCAAGAGAAAAGCAATTACCTACAAGGGAGCTTCCATAAGACTGTTAGATGATTTCTCAACAGAAACTTTATAGGCCAGATGGGATTGGCACAAAATATTCAAAGTGATGAAAATCAAGCACCTACAACCAAGATTACTCTACACAGCACAACTGTCATTTAGAATCGAAGGACAGATAAAGAGATTCTCAGACAAGAAAAATCTAAAGGAGTTCATCACTACCAACAAGGATTACAAGAAAGGTTACAGGGACTTCCTTAAGAAGAAGCTCAAAAATATGAATAATAAGGGCGGGTGGTTGGCTCAGTGGTTAGAGCACAGTGCTCATAACACTAAGGTCGCCGGTTCGATTCCCGCATGGGCCAGTGAGCTGCGCCCTCCACAACTAGATTGAAAACAACAACTTGACATGGAGCTGATGGGTCCTGGAAAAACACACTGTTCCCCAATATTCCCCAATAAAAATTTAAAAAATATGAATAATAAAATGGCAATAACTACGTATCTATCAACAATTACCTTAAATGCAAATAGATTAAATGCTCCAATCAAAAGACAGGATGGCTGAATGAATAAGAAAACAAGACTCATACATATGCTGTGTACAACAGACTCACTTCAGATTTGAAAAGACACATACAGACTGAAAATAAAGGGATGGAAAATTGTATTTCATGAAAACAGACCCAAACAAAAAAGCTGGGGTAGCAATACTTACACCGGACAAAATAGACTTTAAAACAAAGTCTATTACAAGAGATAAAGAAGGACCTAGTAATCCCACTTCTGGGAATTTATCTGAAAAAAAACCCCAAACACTACTTTGAAGGGACATGTGCATCCATAGGTTCATTACAGCATCATTTACACTAGCCAAGTATGGAGACCTGGGTGTCCATCAATGGATGAAAGAATAAAGAAGAGGTGGCACATATATACAATAGAATATTACTCAGCCCTAAAAAAGAATGAAATCTTGCCATCTGCAACAACATGGATGAACGTAGTGGGTAGTATGCTGAGTGAAGTAAGTCAGACAGAGAAAGACAAATGTCATACGATTTCACTTATATGTGGAACCTAAAGAACAAAATAAAGGAACAAACAAAACAGAAACAAACTCATAGATACAGAACAATTTGATGGTTGCCAGATGGGAGGGGGTTTGGGGTGGGGTGGGGTGAAAAAAGAAGGGATTAAGAAGTACAAATTAATAGTTACAAAATAGTCATGGGGATGTGAAGTACAGCATAGGGAATATAATCAGCAATATTGTAATTATGTATGGTGTTAGATGGGTACTAGATTTATCAAGGTGATCACCGTATAAGTTACATAAATGTCTAATCACTATGTTGTACATCTGAAACTAATATACTATTGTATGTCAACTGGAATTGAAAAATTAAAAAACATTACTTAAAAAAAATTTTCAGGGGCCGCCAGATGGCTCAATTGGTTAGAGAGCGAGAGCTGAACAACAGGGTTGCTGGTTCGATTCCCTCATGGGCCAGGGAGCTACGCCCTCCACACTAGATTGAAGATAACGAACTGCCATTGCGCTTCCGAGGTGGCCGCACGGCTCAGTTGGTTAGAGCGCGAGCTCTCAACAACAAGGTGACCAGCTCAATTCCTGCATGGGATGGTGGGCTGCACCCCTGCAACTAAAGATTGAAAACGGCAACTGAACTGGGAGCTGAGGTTCACCCTCCACAAGCAGATTGAAGGACCCTGGAGATGGACCCTGGAGAAACACACTGTGCCCCTATATTCTCCAATAAAATTTATTAAAAATTTTTTTCAAAATGATTGCAACCTTATCGCTTATCCATCCCACCAGGTACCTCACACCTTCATTCAGTTGCAGGATAAGGCTAGCACCAAAGACACACCATGAATACACAGAATACAAATGGATCTAAATCATGTGGTGAAGTGGGCCATTTCTATATTCACACATTCCTCCATAGATGCCCCAACCTCTCACTGCTCTGCCTGGAGCCCAGTGCTGTGAATACTGTCACATCCTTCTTAGGAAGATAATCCAACTTTGCAATGACCCAGGATTCATCCTTGGGGAGATAAAGGGGAGGCTGAAGATTACTGGATTTTGGATTCTTGACTCCTAAGAAGTCTAGTAATAACTAATGTTCATACATATTTTTCTTATGCCAATACCATAATTTTGGGGAGATCTGCAGACTCATTTGAAATGTTTTTTTTCTGAGTTACAAGCACTGTACTAAAGCATTTACATATTACTGCATTCTCCTCACAACAGCTCTATGACATATTTGTTATTAGTCACATTTTACGGAAAAATAAACCAAGGGGCTTTAAATTTTTATCCAAGTATCTGTAACCAGTTCATGGCAGAGCAGACCCAGGGAGTCCAAATGACCAGCTAATTAAAGGCAGAGCCAAATATGCAACTTAAGTTTCTGACTTGCAGAGTAATGCCATTACAGCAGTCAGCAAAAGTGGGCTCAAATATCCAACCCCTCAATAAGCTTACACATTTAAAATCTCCAAAGAGCGTTGAAAACACATTGATCGAAACTGACGTTTTCAATAGTGAGGATGAACTGCCTTTCTTCTCTGGAGGCTGAATGCTCTGAAGTGTGACAACGACCAACCACTGAGAGTGTCTGGTGAACCTGAGTGTTTATGCCCCAAACTGCGCTACCCCAGGCTCTCACTGATAAATACCCATGCCTGCCCTGCTGAAAATAATGTATTCTTTTCCTTTTTAGGGTTTCATTTCCAAACTATTTTCAGTCACCTTAGGGATGCTTACAGGTATAACCAGGAGAATATGTGTGCCCCAGCAGCTTTGACTGCAGCTTATGTAACTTCCCTCCAGGATTCCTCTGTGTGTGTGTGCGTGCATGCGTGTGTGTGTGTGTGTGTGTGTGTATGTTGTTTCTTCATAGAACCAGTGCCGCAGTCCCACTGCCAGGGTCAGCTGTTGCTCTGCTGATCTTCTCAGGACCTGGCCATCTCTGTAGCAATAGTCTTTGGCTATTGACCCCTGTCCTACTTCCACTTCTCTGGTTTCATCTTTCTTTCTCTCTCTCATTCTGTCTCTATCTCATTTTCTTCTATAGAGAACCTCATAGCAGAGCTTGTTCAGCCCTAACTGAATTGCTCTCACCATTCTTCTTTTCTTCTCCCATAGGTAAGGGGAGGTGATGCTCAAAGCTCATCTAGGTATTAGAGTGTTCTAGCACATTCTCACCAGTCTCTACAGCAGCCTGGCTGCATAGGCCAGGCATTGTTTTCACTTATAGTGACTTCTAGGGTGATTTTTTTCTCATTTTACCCATAATTTATTCTTTTGTTATGGCTGAATTTGGAGCCTGTATCATTTAGTCATCTTTCAAGTGCAAACAAATAAATGTATATGACAGCCTTAAACAAACAAACGAAAAATGTGGTTCATTTGCTCCTGTTGGACATCTGACTTCAGGCACTAGCTTGAATTCAAAATACAGCTCCAGAATCTACCACTTTCTCTTTTCTCAGATTTGGCTCCACTTTAGGGTTCTACCTTATGCTCCCACCCCAACTCCAGGCTCTTTCTTTGTAAATGCAGCAAGTTCTAAGCTTCTTCTCTCGACACCAGAACAATCTCATTCTCATCATTCCAAATAAATGCCCGAGATTTACTCTAATTGGACCCTTTGACACCATCTACTCATCCATAACCAATCAACGTGACTGTGGAGAGGGCTATCCTGATTTGTTTAAACCAATCAGAAGCCACTTTTGAAACTCAAGTTTGAGGACCAGAGTTGGAAGTGGAGGTTTTTCTCTAAAAGAAAGTCAGGATATTAGTACTAAGAAGTATGAGGAAAATAAATGGTGGTCAATAAAGTGTGCACAACAGAATTCCAACTATCTGTAGGCACAATTGCACACATCAAACACCTCAGTACATTCAGCCTAGCTACCATTCTTCTTGCAATATTAATTCAAATATATAGATGTGAGTCTTGTTCCTTTGTAGTTATTCCTGATACTTACGTCTGTACGATTCAGTCAGAGATCCGTGAAAGTCCCACGTCCCTGATAGCAGCACCATTCTTGGCTATCTCCATTAAATGTTTGTGCAAAGTTTGTGTCTAGTAGTGATGAGACATCTTTCTATTCCATAGCCAATACCTCAAAATGTGTTAAAGCCAGGTGTATCTGGCCTAGAGAGAAATGAGGTTCAGCAACTCAATTATATATGTGTTCCCATGACATCGCAGCCTCACTGATCTCGCTAATACTGCCAGGGACACAGGACCTCGTGCCCAGAACACTTACATAGTGGCTCATGGTCAGTCCTCCCACTCTCCTTCCTGCCACCAGAAAATCCCTCACCCGAAGGAACAAACTGGCATGAGCAAATGATAGTGTTATTTCCCTGTGACTATTTCAATGGCTTATCAAAACTCTAGAGCAAATCTCAGGAATTTTATCTATTTATGGGAACTGTACATGATGTTTGCTCACCTCAGTCTGTTCACGTTTCATCTGTACTCATCAGGTTCAATCCGTAACAGACATCTCACGTAAGACTAAGTCCGTATGAGGTGCACGCTTACAGTAACAGCGAGTTACCAGGTTACATTTGCATCTGGATCCAACATCAAAGAAGCCACATGTTCCCAACTCAGTTTCTCAAAGAACATGTTACACAACACCTGTAACTTATTCAGATCAATCTCAAGTCCAGCCAGCCCTGGAGACCTTGCCTGATTACAAGGGAGACAAATGATATGGTAGAAAGAAAGGAGGTTTTCACCCCAGACAGACTTGAGTCTTCTGAATACTAAGTCTGCATTTTACAAGCTGCCGTAGGAAAGTTTTTCAACTTCTCTCTATATCAGTTTCCTCAACTACAGAGAGTGATCATTAAAACATAGCTTGTAAAGTGACTGTGAACACTGAATGAGGTAATAAGTAAAACGGACCTGGCGAGATGCTCAATGAGTGTTGGTTCCCTTGCAGTCCCCTCCAATGGGTCCCTGCTGTCCTCCACCGACATCAACAGTGATGTCATGGTGACAGTTACACTCCTGATACATGTGATGAAAATGATACTTCACTTCTGTAGTGAACCTCCCCAAAGCATAGAACCCCAGAGTCATTATGAGAAAATCACCAGACAAATGCCAACTGAGAGACATCCTTCAAAATATCTGAAGTGTAGACTTCAAAAGTGTCAAGCATACCAGAAACAAGGAAAGCCTGCAAAAGTGTCCCAGTCAAGAGGAACCTGAGCAGACTTGATAAAGAACGTAATGAGATAACCTAGGTGGGACCCCAGAAAAGAAAAAAGAAACTCAAAAAACGAATGAAATATGAATAAAATAGGGTTTTTAGTTAATAATTATGTTTCCCTATTGGTTCTTTAATTGTAACACATATACCATAGTAAGGTAAGGTATTAATAAAAGAGGAAATATGGGAACCCTTTGTATGATCATCTCATTTTTCTGTAAACAGAACTGTTCTAAAGTAAAACATTTTATTTAAAAGATACATTTACCCTGGAGTGACCCCAGAGAACAGGGCAGGAGGACACACAGCTGCTCCAAAGCTGCCGCCTCATGCAGGACTGCTGGGCCAGGCATCCTGCTCCTTAGAGCTCCCCTTCTGCTAGGAGGGACCCCCCTGCCGTACAATTCGTCCCCCTCAGCTGTGTGGCCTCCAGGGCACAAGGGGCTGTGCCTGTCAACAGGCTCATGCTCCTGGACATCAAGCAAACACCTCCATCCCTCAGCAGATCTGGGGGTGCCGGAGCATCCCCGGCGGACCCACACCTCTGCTAGCCCCTGGTCCTCGTGCATCTTCTGTGCACCCTCCTTGCCCCAGACTCTCGGTGCGCGCGCGCTCCTGACGTCCTCGGGCACGCGTGCCCACTGCTCCCTAGCACATTGCAAGTGCATCCAGACAGCAGGCCCAACAGTGGGCACTTCGCCTTTGGCCGTGTTGGCCGCTGAAGGAGCTAGCGTGGAGCCTGCTCTCTATCCAAGGACAGACCTCCCCCTAGGGCCCCATGGGCGGCTACCTGGACAGGCTCCGCCTCCCATACCCAGCCCGGGTCCAGGGCCAGCACCGCCACGCTCTCCACGCCCTCCACCTCACCCTGCTGTCATGCCCCTTCGTCCTCTTGCCTGCAAAACTGCAAGTATCTAGTGACTTTGCTTCTGCGCATTGTCACAGCGTCTCGGAGACTATGTTCCAGTATCGCGCAGACCCTGGGCTTTTCTCTGGGGTTCTTCACCTCAATCTGCAGGCATGGCCATCATAGGAAAGCGGTGCTATCTACTTCCCACTCAACCATGGCCTGCCGCTCAGTGTCTCTAGTGGGCAAAGACACTCATGTGTGGCCCAGGAGCAGGTAGTCACCCACATGACCCTCACAACGCCCAGGTGTACCCAAGATACCTGCACAGAGCAGGTCCTGTCAAGGGCCAAAGGGGCGGCCAAGCAGGAGGAAGAGCCCGCAGTCAGACAGAAGCAGACCAATAGGGTAAGGAACCCGATGGCACTGGGGGTGCACAGTCTGCATTTAGGCCCCTGAGGGCCCGGGAGGCCTCTCTTCCTTCGTGCCCAGGTCTTGGCGTCTGCAGAGAACCCTCCATGCGGAGAGCTCAGGAGACACGTGCAACAAGAAATCCCAGACCTCTGCGCTGAGCTCTGGCCCCAGAAGAAACGCTCATACAAGTTCATAAAGCTCCACAGAGGTTTCCCGCCAGGGCAGAGGACGAGGCATCCAGCTACATTCCGTGCTCCATGGTTCCACAAGTCCTCAAAGAAACTGAGCCAGGAGGGTCTTCTCCCTCCTCAGCGTCGGTGCTTTCCCAGAGGAAGCACCAGCATGAAAAGGAGGCAGATACAACAAAGAGGCTGAAACAAACCCGGACAGACTGCTCACCCACATGTGACAGTTCTAGGCCCCCAAAACACAAGGTTTGTCTTCTGCGGCACAGTCGAGGGGACCCTTTGAGGCTGCCAACACCGCCTGAGCTGGCTTTCCGGGTCACTGGGGAAAACTCAGACGCGGAGAAGGAAGCTCCGTTCCAGCACATCAACAGAGCACTTCGCGGTGAGATGGAGGCCATCACGGACTGCGGCGCCACGCCTGCTGCAGGGACCGCTCCCGCATCAGGCAGGGACTGTGCAAGCCAAAGCCCAGCTCCTCGCTGGCCTGCTCCTGGAGCTGCTGCAGCAGCCCCTCGCCCCGTCATGTTGAAGACATCTGGGAACCCCCGCTGAATGGGGGGAGGAGAAGAGGAGGGAGGAGGCCCTTCGCAACGCAGCGCCTGGGCTTTGGCTGCTGCAGATGTCACTTTTGCCTTCCCTGTTGCTCCCAGCACCTCCAGAACAGAATCCCCCCCACCCAGATGCCTGTAGATTCTTCTGTCTGCTCACGGAGCCCCCCTCCCATCACTGATCTTAGTGCCTCTCCCTCTACCGGCCTGCCAATCACTTCTACAGTCAATGCCAGCCCCTCAACCAGCTCATGTGCAGGCTTGGCTCCCCAGCCTGCCTCTGACTCAGAGGTGACCTCCATGGACTGCACTCCAGCTTCCCAGCTCGTCACTGGGGCTCCTGATGCGCAGCAGCACGGAGCCACCACCTTCGGCAGCTCTGCCCAGTGTGGAAAACTGGCAGCTCCAGCTCCAGCTCTGGCTCAGGCCCCAGCCTCTGCTTCAGGCCAGCAAGCCGTGGGAAGCGCCACACAGGTGGCTTTAGGGGACTCATTACCCACAACTTCCACCGTGGGTACCTACATCAGCACCCAGCCAGCCATTGCTACTACCATCAGTGCACTCCCCTCTGGCACAGCCACCGCCTCTGGCTTT
Organism: Rhinolophus ferrumequinum; assembly: GCF_004115265.2. Classification (NCBI taxonomy): domain Eukaryota; kingdom Metazoa; phylum Chordata; class Mammalia; order Chiroptera; family Rhinolophidae; genus Rhinolophus; species Rhinolophus ferrumequinum. The sequence continues at coordinate 2,643,789 of NC_046286.1, forward strand.
GCAGCTGCCACCCACATGCCCTGTGCTGTGACCAATGCTGGACCCAACAGTTCACTGGACCCCTCATAGGGGTCCGCCCCCATCAAGTCGGGGATTTCGGCAGCACCCGGGGTAGAGTAGGACCAGATTAACTATTGAAGGTTTGAGCTGTGTCTATGCAGAGCTCAGAATTAAAGCACCAAACACCACTCTAGAGGAAGCTCGGGGCTCAACACCTGCAGCCCCCCTCGCCAGAGCACCACCATGGTGATCCCGAGACCCAGCACTAAGAACAGCAGGGTGGCTGGAGGCACTACAGCTTGCACCTCAAGTCACATCTGCGGGGGTGAGCCCAGGCAGAGCCCCCTTACTTCCAGCCCAGGGCCCAGCACCACTGCCAGGAAGCCTGTCTTGAAGGGCGCCTCCATCCTGGCCTCCATCCCCAGCTGCCCTGCATCTGCCTTGGGCACAGACAGGAGGAGCCTTGCCTCGAGGGTCCCCTCATCACCTGTCAGGGCTTGGTTGCACACAAAACGGTTGGGCCATCGACCGAGTTCTTTCCTTCAGGTCAGGATCCACTCTCTTGGGGCACAAGAGGAAAAGGCAGGACTGGAAGAACAGCTTCCTCCAGAAGAAGCCAGTGTCCCCCTTCCTACCAGCTGGACAACTCTAGTTTAGCTGTGCAACTTTAGTCTAACCCCGACCTCTGCTTCTGGTATCAAACTGGGTACCCAGACATACAGCATCGCATCCCCAGCCCTGCCCTGCAGTTTGCCTTTAATCTGTGTGGTTTGAGGCTGTTGGGGCCTCAGGACAGTGGATAGATGCCCTTGTCCCATTTCCCTCCAGTCCTGGAGCAGGCAGCCCCCTCCCCCCACTGCCTACGGTTGATTTTTCTACCCTCTCCCCAGTTACCTCTCAGAACCCTTGTGTTTTCTCCATAACTTATAATAAAGCCTAATCTTGTTCCTCAAAAAATAAAATAAAATAAATAAATAAAAGATACATTTAAATGATACACGTGCATTTTTTATTTTTTATTGGGGAACAGTGTGTTTTTCCAGGGTCCATCAGCTCCAAGTTGTTGTCCTTTAATCTAGTTGTGGAGGGTGCAGCTCAGCTCCAAGTCCAGTCTCCGTTTTCAATTTTAGTTGTGGGGAGGGGGGGGCGCATCCCACCATCTCATGTGGGAATTGAACCTGCAACCTTGTTGTTAAGAGCTCGCGCTCTAACCAACTGAGCCATCAGTCACCCTGAGACACGTGCATTTTTGAAACAGAGATGTTAAGCCATTTCTTTGAATTAAACTTTATCTGTTCCTTCCTTCCTTCCTTCCTTCCTTCCTTCCTTCCTTCCTTCCTTCCTTCCTTCCTTCCTTCCTTCCTTCCTTCCTTCCTTCTCTCTTGCCCCAAATTTAATTGCGGGGACTATTGCACCTTGGAAGCCCTAAAGCTGGAATGAGAGTTTCCTGAGGCCCATTGAGGAGGATCCAGGAAGGAAGGAAGTGCCAAGTTCATACACGAGAAGAAGTATGGTATGTATTAGGGAAAATCAATTTCCTGCAAAGCTCTAAATACCTGCAATACCTACCATGTGCTGGGTACTGTGCTAGGTACTTGACATATGTTGCCTTTTCATATTTGTTCTCACAGTAACCATATTGATAGAGATAGGCATCTCAATTTGCAGATGAGGCTTAGTTGATTACGATCCCACAACTCATAAGAACCAGGGTTAAGTTTTACACTCCAAATCCACTGGTCTTAACCATGGCACATGCTGACTCCTAAGGCCACACACAGTCAGATGGACAACTTGTCTTTAGAGACCTCCCACTCCCATTTTTGTATACCTCCTTCTCCTTAGGTGTTCAACAACATCTCATGCCCACTAAGCCATCCAGCTGTGCCTCTTCCTTTCTCCAGAAAGAAAAATGAGACCAAGGGACTGAGGGAAATGGGAAGGGAGAAATAGAGCTAAAATTTGTTGAGCATCTACTATACACCAATACACTTAGTAGGTACTTTACACACTTTAATTAATCCCTCATGGTAGCCTTATAAGAAGATAATTTCCTTTTTATTTTTATTTTTTATATATATTGGGGAAGGGGAACAGGATTTTATTGAGGAACAATGTGTACTTCCAGGACTTTTTCCAAGTCAAGTTGTTGTCCTTTCAGTCTTAGTTGAGGAGGGCGCAGCTCAGCTCCAAGTACAGTTGCCGTTGTTAGTTGCAGGGGGTGCTGCCCACCATCCATTGCGGGAGTCGAGGAATGGAACAGGCAACCTTGTGGTTGAGAGCCCACTGGCCCATGTGGGAATCGAACTGACAGCCTTCAGCGTTAGGAGCATGGAGCTCCAACCTCCTGAGCCACCAGGCCGGGCCCCCTAATTTCCATTTTTAGACTCATGGTTACTCTGTGCTTTTACCTCAGCTGTCATGAAGGGGACAGTTCTTCCAGTTTAATCAATTTCCTCAATATTCCATCATATACTGCTCACCCCATTAGTACTTGCCTCCCCTGTACAGTCCCCGTGCATCCTGGCCCCCTACTTCTTCTTGCTCTAATCTCCCTGATTTGTTTACTCCACTGGCCAACTTTCAAGTTCCCAGTATGTCAAGGAAGTTTTGTTGGTCTCGTTTTGTTCCTTCCTCCGCTCTAAGCGTTCACAAGTCCTGTTGTTGCTGTGCTCTTCTCCCAGTCTTTGTCCAGCTAACTCCTCCTCAATACGGGGTCTCACCTATATGTCAGTTTGACAGAGAGGACTTTCCCAACATCCCAGACTAAATAAGGCCACTTTATTCCCCCTATTTAGAGTAGTCTGTTTTCTTCAGTTGGCGTCAATACATGCATTGAAATTATGTACGCAGCCATGGGTTTATGCATTGAATTTCTGTCTCCGATCTCTGCTGTAAGCTCTCTGAAGAAATAGACTATGCCATTTTTTCACAATGCTTGGCACATAGTATGGCTCAATGTGTATTTACTTAATTCGTTTTTAAATTAATAAATGGATATAAGAATAAAGAAAAATTTTTCCTTCATGAAAATATCCCTTTACTTTTTTTCAAGGTATATGTCCCTGTTAAAGTTATTTTGTGCATGCATTATTTTCTTAACTAGACTTTAAGCTCTAAAGAGGAAAAATTCTCTTAATTTTCCTATGTATTCTCTATTATACACACACACACACACACACACACACAATGAAATGGAGCATTTGAGTAAGATCAGTGGATTGTATCAATGTCAATCCTGTGTAATGTACTTCTTCTTCTTCTTTTTTTTTTTTTTTTTTTTTTTTATTGGGGAACGGGAACAGGACTTTATTGGGGAACAGTGTGTACTTCCAGGACTTTTTTCCAAGTCAAGTTGCTGTCCTTTCAGTCTTAGTTGTGGAGGGCGCAGCTCAGCTCCAGGTCCAGTTGCCGTTGCGGGATTGAACCGGCAGCCTTGTGGTTGAGAGCCCACTGGCCCATGTGGGAATCGAACCGGCAGCCTTCGGAGTTAGGAGCATGGAGCTCTAACCGCCTGAGCCACCGGGCCGGCCCAAAACTATTATTTATTTTAAGTTTGTTTTTCCAGGACCCATCAGATCCAAGTCAAGTAGTTGTTTCAATCTACTTGTGGAGGGCACAGCTCACAGTGGCCCATGTGGGGATAGAACCGGCAACCTTGTTGTTAAGAGCACAATGCTCTAACCAACTGAGCTAACCAGCCGCCCCCTCTTCTTTTTTTTTCAATGTGCTATAGTTTTGCAGGAAGTTACTATTGGGGGAAATCGGAAAAAGGATATGTGGGATTTCTGTCTATTATTTCTTGTAACTTCATGTAAATCTACAATTATCTTTAAATAAAAATTGTTTAATTTAAAAATCAAATGGAGGTCCAGATACAATGACAGTTTGAGGGAGGAAGATATTTGAATAAATTATAAATTTAAGAGGTAAATCTTGGTCCTAAAAATGCTGGCCTGGCCTGGTGGCTCAGGTTGTTGGAGTGCAGTGCTCCTAATGCTAAGGTCGCTGGTTCAATTCCCACATGGGCCAGTGAGCTGCGCCCTCTACAGCTAAGATTGTGAACAATGGCTCTCTCTGGAGCTGGGCTGCGGTGAGCAGCCGAAGGTTGGCTGAAGCTGTGGTGAGCTGCCACAGGCTGCCGTGTGCTGCCCAGGGCTACCATGAATGGCTGGTGGCCATCGTGAGTGGCTGGCAGCCATCGTGAGTGGCTGGCAGCCAGCGAGAGCTGCCATGAGCTGCTGTGAGCGGCCCACTGACCAACTGTCGACTGGCGACCGACTGCCTCACCCTGGGAGGAGTGCAAGGCTCATAATACCAGCATGGGCCAGGTTGCTGTGTCCTACACAACTAGACTGAGAAACAACGGCTTGAAACGGAGTGGGGGCAAGAGGTGGAAGAAGGGGGGGACATGCTAACAGTTCACATTTCTAGAAATCTTTCATATGAAACTAGTTAAGTCTTGAGGCAGGAATAGAGGGTAAAAATATTTCTTAAAGTTGGTTTTTGAAAAAAGAAAGATGTTTCAGGGCAGAAAACAAATTGCACATCAGAGTTGAGAGCTGAACATTACCCATTAGATCAGAGCAGACAGGTACGGAGTCAGGTATAAAGTTTGTGTGCACTTGGTAACTTTGCCAGTCCAATCATACAAGACTCTCTGGAAACCTAAATCTATTCCTCTGAACGGCATTCCCAGACATCAGAAAAATCCCCGGACCTAACAAGTGCTGAGGAAATTCCACACAGGACAGAGAACAATGGCAGAAAGAAATTCAAAATATTGTATGGAATTCCACAAAACAAATAGTATAGAGAATGCTTTAGCTGAACTGAAACTAGTGAAATAGGTGCTGGCTAAAAGGCTAGAGAAAAAGAAGTAAATAGGAATCTCTCAACTGTGAAATTAAGATTGCCTTGTTCCAAATGTACTAATATGTGTATCTTCTGACTGTTTCCCACTGCTTGCTAAAAGTGAATGTACTTAACAAAAATCGGTCCCTATCTATGCTTTTTAAAATCTGGCCCTGTTCTCATCCTGTTTGAATGGCTGAAGAATTTGAAATTAAGAAATGCTATCAATTTAAATTTTTCCAAAATGTGGGAGTTACTCCAAGTATCGTATTATAAAATATGAAGGCACTGGAAACTGGAAACGCTTAACCATGACGTGTCTTATGTTCTTAAAAATTTTAAGTACTGGGTAAGGGTTTCTTTTAAATAGAAAACATTTCTTTTAAATAAAAAAATATTCTTTTAGTAATTTGCCTCACTTCGAATAGCATTTTTGTTTTTTGTCTTTAACTGTGGTGCAAAGACTTACTTACCTCCCATTTATTTGCGAGGCAACTTTCTTCTTGGCAGTAATTAGGTAGGCCTTGCAGACTCATTCCCTGTCCGGACTTCCAGTGCCTGCTTAAGAGGGTTCTTCAAACTGCAGTATCAGGAAAATGAGTGCCAATCCTTATCATTTGAGGGCGAAAAGGAACATCTGTTACCAAGTAAGGGGTTGCAGTATGTTTGGAACGAGGACAGGCTTCATGGACTTGGGGCCTGTGTAGTCACACGAGGCCCCTTACTCAGAAGGGCCTAACACTTGGTTTCATGCTCTGCTCTCACTGTTTTGAAATTCTTCATAATTTTTGAACGAGGAACTTACAATTTTTATTTTGTACCAGGTCCTGAAAATTATGAGTCTGGTTGTGGTTGCACCCAAAATCAGAGGGTGAGGGTAGCTGCCTGTTTGTAGAATGGGAAAGGAACTTTCTTAACCTGACACACCTGGACACTGCAGTCCTAGCAGGTTTGGCATGGAGGTGACTTGGCTCTGCTGACTTCTGTTTCTCTCCCTGCTGGGGATTCCATCCATCAGTCTCTGATAGGCCTTTTCATAACGTATCTGGCATGTTTTGTTTACCCATAGTTTACCCAGATAGAAAAACAGTAGGAAAGGGAATGTGGCAAACCAAACCTGAGTCCAGTTCTGCCAGTTACTAGAGAAAGCTGGGAAGTCACTTCCTCTTATGTTCTGGCTCACTCTATCACCTGTAAAATAATCACTAAGAATCTTAAGGTCCTACCCACTTTTAAAGTGTTCTGCCAGTATTCGAATGCTTGTTATTCTGGGAAATGTCTTAAGCAACCGAGTTAATGTATGTAATCTACTTCTAAATCTTGGGTAGAGAGACACAAAACACAGTGGACATACACCCATTGAACAGAAAAATACTCTTTTCAAATACTTATTACATGATATGATATATGGTTGAATATTTTTATCATGATATATATGAATAAATGGTTTTTGAGTGCTGAAAATATAGGTACCCTTCTCAGTTCTTAGTGTATCAGTGAGCTTTATTTTTTCTTTTGTAAAGCAGCTTAACTAATGCATAACTTACACATCATAATACTCAATCATTGTAATATAAAATTCAATGATATTTAGTAAATTTTACAGAGTTGGACAACTACCACCACAGTCCGGTTTTAGAGCATTGCCATCTGTCTTGTGGGGGTCTCAGCTCCCGCTCCCCACATAAGAACACAAGATATGGTGAGGCCAAAAAGGAACACCCACGGAGCCATAGGTAGGGGAGTCATACCACTATATTCTCTCTGGCGGCTGGGTTGGAGACACAGGAAGCAGGAGCCACACGCAACCCGCCACCCACTTTTCTCTGCCAACCAACCTCACTTGCTAGCTGCAATCCGCCTCTCTGCAATCCGCGCTTGCTAGCCTTCTCTTGCTATTAGTGTAGCCACAGCAGTTATATAAGTGGCCAATGGGTCACTGGTTACAGCTGATGGCCAACTAGCCACAGCTGATGGCCATCCAATCACAGTTGATGGCCATTTACTACCTGAGCCAGTACCGTTCCATGTGAGGCCGAGAGCCAGGAAACTGTCCCCACACCATCTCTCTTAAAATATTTCCATGCAATCCATCCCTGTTCTCTCCAGGCCACCCGTAATCTAGTTTCTGTTCTTATAGATTTGCCCTTTCTGGATATTTTATATAAATTATATCACATAATATGTGTTTTTTTGTGCTTGGCTTTTTTCACTTAGAATGTTTTTGAAGCTCATTTATTTCAACAATTATTGTTGTCAGTCTTTTTGATTATAGTCATTCTAATGGATATGAAATAGTATTTCATGTAGTTTTAATTTGTATTTTTCTAATGGACCAATGATGTTAAACCTCTTTTCATGTGTTTATTAGCCATTCAGACAGACCTCTACACACACAAACATATACACCCATATATAGACTTTGGTGAGAATCTTGATGTAAATATTTTGCATGCTTTCAATTGAGTTGTTTGTCTTCTGACTTTTGAGTAGTAAGAGTACATTCAGGCTTTTGGCATTAATATAATGTTTGCTGTAGTTTTTTCATAGATAGATACTCTTTTTATCAGGTTGACTAAGCTCATTTTGTTCTAGTTTGTTAAGAGTTTCCTTGTTTGTTAAGCGTTTTCTTTGTTTTGAATCACAAATGGATTTGGGTTTGTTAGATGCTTTTCTTTCTGTATCTATTGAGATAACTGTATGTTTTTTTTAAATTAAAGTTTATTGGGGTGACAACTGTTAGTAAAGTTACATAGATTTCAGGTGTACAATTCTGTAATACCTCCTCTATGTATCACATTGAGTGTTCACCACCCAGAGTCAGTTCTCCTTCCATCACCATATGTTTGATCCACTTTACCCTCATCTCCCACCTCCCTCCCCCTCTACCCTCTCGTAACCACTAGACTACTGTCTGTGCCTATGAGTTTTTGTTTCTTCATTTGCTTGTCTTTAAATTGTACTTCGTCATGATGTTTTTATATGTTGTTGGAATTGCTTTGCTAATATTTTGTTGAGAACATTGTGTCTGTATTAATAAGGGATATTGGCCTGTAGTTTTTCTTTCTTGTTGTATCTTCCTCTGGTGTTTTGGTATTAGATAATTAGATAATGTTGGCCTCATAAAATGAGTTGGGCATTTTTCTCTGCTTTTATAAAATTTGGGGGAGATCTGGTAGTACTGGCATTATTTTTTTCCATAAATGAATCATATTGGACAGTGAAACCATCTAGGCCAGTTCTGTCAGTTACTATAGAAACTTTTATTTTGGAAAATTTTAAACTAGTAATTCGATTTCTTGTTATTTTTCCTTCAGGGTTCCATTTCTTCTTGAGTCAGCTCCAGTAATTACTGTCTTTCTAGGAATTTTTCCAACTAATGTAGCCTTTATATATATAAAATACCCCTTTATAATCCTTTCTATTTCTGAAAGGTCAGTAGTAATATTCCCTATTTTATTCTTGATTTTAGGAATTTGAGCTCTCTCTCTCTCTCTTTCTCTCTCTCTCTCTCCAGACTAGCTAAAGATTTGTCAATATTATTAATCTTTTCAAAGAACAATCTTTTGGTTTCATTGTTTTTCTCCATTGTTTTTCTGTTTTCTATTTCATTAATTTTTATCCTAATCTTTACTATTTTTTTCCTCTGCTTACTTTTAGTTTAGCTTGCTCTTCTTTTTTCCTAGTTTCTTAATGTGGGAGATTAAGTTATTGATTTTAGATCTTTATTCTTTTCTAATATAGGCATTTATGTCTCTAAATTTCACTATAACATTGCTTTAAATTGATACTATAAATTTTGATATGTTGTCATTTGTATTTCATTGAGTTAAAATATTTTAAGATATACATTATGATTTACTATTTGACCAATGGACTATTTAGAAATGCATTATTTTAATTACCAAATATTTGGTTTTTTGAAAAATTTTATTGTTTTTGATTGTAATATTTCATTTTGCTCAGGAAACATATTTTGAATGATTCAGTTTCTAATAAATGTATTGAGACTTTTCTATGGACTAGTCTATGTTCTATCCTGGTGAATATCCCATGTATACTTGTAATGAATTATTCTCTGGTATTGCAGTGGAGTGTTCTATAGATGCAAGTTAATAGTCTCATTCATGTCTTTTTTATTATCATTGATTTTTGTGTAGCTATTCAATCAATTATTGAAAATGGGCTATTGAAGATTCCAACTAGTTTTGTTGTATTATCTCTTTCCTTTAATTCTGTTAATTTTTGCTTCTGGATTTTTTGCACTCTGTTTTTAGGTGTGTATATGTTTGGAAATGCTTTATCTTCCTAATGAGACCATTGTTCTCATCGTAAAACATTCCTCTTTTTTTTATATTAACAGTTTCAAACATTTAAGTAAATTCTGACTCGTATTGGTAAAGTCACTTTAGGACTACCATGGTTAATGTTGTATGGTAGGTATTTTCCTTTTTTTACATTCAATGACTTTGTGTACTTGAATCTAAAGTGTGAATAGGCCTATAACCATTAATGTTCAGAGTATTAGTCAGAGTTCTCCAGAAAATCAGAACCAATAGGCTGTGTGTGTATGCGTGTGTGTGCGTGTGCGCGCGCAAAGAACTTTATTATGAGGAATTGGCTCACATTATTATGGAAGCTGGCAAGTCCCAAATCTGCAGGCTGGAAACACAGCAGGGCTGTTGGTGCAGATGAAGTCCCTCAGCAGCCTACTGAAAAATGCCCTCTTGTTTAGATAGGCTAGTCTTTCTCCATTCAGGCTTTCAACTGATTGGATGAGGCCTACCCACCTTATGGAGGGCAGTCTGCTTGCTCAAAATTGACCAATTTAAATGTTAATCTCATACAAAAGCTGACATAAAATTAACCACCACACTCAGTGATCCAAAACGCTGGTACTTTCAGACTTACGTCCCTGTCATCGCTCTTCTTACCGGCTTTGATATCAGTTTACATACTGTCCTGTGGCTCTTTAGTGAAGGAGCTGACTTCAGTGGCTTCAGGTAAATCATCACAAATTTCTTTAAGAAGGATCTCAGTAAGGGTTTAAAATAGCATAATTGAATCTCAGAACATTTTGAACAAATATTAATCTAGATTTATTGCATGTACTTTTTAATATTTAAGTTCTATACTTTATAAATACTTAAAATTTCCTTTTGAGTTAATAGGAAGGAGACTGAAAATCTGATTCTGAAAAATTTATAGAAAACATCAAGGGCTAGTTCAAGTTATAGATTAGTATTTTATTGGGAAACTTGAATCGATTGCTGTTTTAAATGGAGAATACAGTAGAATACATGTGTTTAAACTTTTAAAATGAGAAATAAGAGGAATGATATTTCTCTTATATAAAAACATGAAGACTATACAAAAATGCCATTAAATAAATATTTCGAAGAAAAAGTAGTTTTTAAAAATTTCCTTTATACTCAAGCACATTTATCCAGTCTATAGCATATTTTTAAATGTGGGTCTAGCAATTACTTTGAACTAATCAAAAATTGATGAGAATCTTAAAGATGTTCAAAGGAGTCACTTGATCAATGCCTACATCAATTTAAACTTCTTGTCATTCATTTCATAGCAAATTCTCTCAAATAAACTAAAAAAAAATCATTGTTCCTCAATATAATCTGATGGGAGTTACCAGTTAAATACCAATAGTGCACATAAAGCAAAACTTGAGAGAATTAGAAAGCACAGTCGGTAACCACAAGATTGCCGTGGGGAAACGAAAGTCAATTTGGGGACTGTAATCAATAATGTTGTAAAGATTTTGTATGGTATCCGATGGACACTTGTCTCATTAGGGAGAGCACCTCAGGGATGATGTAGATGCCTGATCACTGCACTGTGTGCACCTGAAGTTGAAGTTGAACAATAATGAATGTTAACTATAATTTTATATATATATATATATACACACACATATATATGGTTACAAGAAGCGGAGTACAGCATTAGGAATAGAGACAGTGGAGATGTAATGGCTGTGTGCGATGTCAGAGGGGTAGTGGATGGAGGGAGGGGGGTTATCACTGTGTGAGGGATATAAATGATAAATTTCTAACTATTACATTGCTTTGTGCACCTGAAACTAATAATAAAAAAAGAAAAAAAACCCAAAAAAACCCCTTATTTTCAATACTCTGCAAGTACCTTGTAGTTTCTAATTTTTAAACATTTTATTTTACTCATGTATTATTTCATTCATTTACTCAATAAATACATATTTTTAACTTGTAAATATGTTCTATGCATATCATGAAAACACATATGGTTTCTGCCCGTGTGGAACCTATAGTGTAGAGGGTGAAAGAGGATGAAGCAGACATGCAGCGATCACACAAACATACTTACAAGGTCTTAAACATATTATGCTGAAAAATACAAGGTATTATACAATCCTATGAAGGTACCTGATTTAATGTGGGACATGAAGTCTATTTTTAAAAAAGCCATGTGATTTGAGAGCTGACAGCTGAATAAGAAATTAATAGGAGAAGTGAGTTTGAATAGAATATTCTAGGCAGATGGAAGAAAGGACAAGTATAAAGAGGGAGCATGGTATTCTAAAAATTGCAAGAACTTTTAGCGGTTGAAGCAGGGGAGTTGGGGAGGTGGAGTAATAATAAACTCTTGCTTTCAAAAATATTGGTTTGCCATGTACAGAATGGACTGAAAGGAGGCAGGAATCAAAGAGGTGAAGGTCTTAGCTAACTATTAGAGTAGTCTAAGAGATGAAGGTAGGTGAAACTGAGAATGGAGTTATTAAGATAAGGAGGCAGTGTTGAGAAATATTTAGAAGGTAATAGCAATAACAAATGAAAAAGTATTGGCTATGATAGTGAGAAACTAGGAGTGAACAGGGTTAAATGCTAGATATTTGACTTGCACAATTATACAAATTATGACTTCACTCATTAAAATATGTAACCCAGTTTGGAGGGCAAGGTAATATAAATTTATTTTAATATAATTTTAATATAATTTTAGATACGCTGAGCTGAGTGGCCGTTAAGGTACCTCAGCCAGACATGCTGGGAAAGTAGTAGTTGGATAAAAGTGTGTAGACTCAGAAGAGATATAAACTTGAAAAAATGATTTGCATACATGTTGTACTTGAAGACCGTGGTGTGGATTAGAGCACAGAGTCAAAAGATCGAGTAGAGGATTCTGAGTCAGAGAGAAAGGGTTTGGAGAGGTGTTTGAAGAACTTAAAATTTAAAAGTAAATATAGGGTAATGAACCAGTAAAGATGACTAAGAAGAGGCTACAAGGACACTGAATTATTTATTTCCCCCTAAATCAGAGGTACTTAACAGTGTTAAGTGAATTAGTGACTTTCTGAATGCCCATCTGTCATTCAGGGTGTCGTGCGGGGTCTCTGGTCCCGCTCCCCAGCACCTCCCCAAACGAGGCCGACAGCCTGGAAACTGCTCTCTGTGACTCTGTCCCCACACCTTCTCTTGGCCTTTCTGGTTGGGATCCATTATTCCCCAGCCCAGTAGCCAGAACTTCATGCTTTCTCCACTGATATGTGGGTTATCCAGCCTCACACACGGTATAATCAACAGATCTTTGGGAAGGTCTGCCCATACACAAAAATAAAGATCGCCGTTGACCTAAATTGCAAGTGAGAGCTTCAATTCCTTAGTTAAGAACTTAGTAACCATCTGTCAACATGCAAAACATATAGGCACTATCTCTGTTTAACCAGCAACTATTTATTTACAACTTAGGTTGAATGTGTTTATAAGGTGCTTTCCTGAGATTAGGTTATAATCAAGGAGAGAGGGAATGAAAATGATGGTTTATGAAAGGAAGTAAGACAGGTTCAAATGTTCTATATATATATGTGTATATATATATATATATATATATATATATACACACACATACATATACACACACACACACATATATATATATATATATATATATATATATATATACAGCCATTTTCTTTATAATTTCAATGTCATCATTTTGGTTTTTACCCAGCATTATGGATGACTTACATAATTTTGAACTTTGAGTTTTTAAAAAGTCATGCCAGCTCTGTCTTTATTTTTGTCCAACTAATGACAGTTATTAAAGAGAACAAATCTAAGCATATTAAAAAGTAAATTAGCCACATGTATTAATCATTATATTTCTTACATATCTCAGGCTTTTTGAATTTTTATAGAAAATGATATTATCATTTAAGTCAATGTAGTATAGTAAATTCAAATGTGAAACTTTCTGTATCTAGTCAGTTTGCAATACCTTATTTGGGGAAAGAGAATTTGTCATTGATCTTGTGAAATATGACTTATCAGCTCTTATCTCCTTCATTTATTCTTAGGTATGTCTCTATTAATAAAGTGTTTGATGGAAAGTCGTTCACAAGTAGATTCTTCCTTCAATTCTGAATCAGTATCTTTATTTTTTCTGTTATTGATATTCAATGATAGTTGGAATAAAATTCTGTATGGATCAAGGACATTTCCTTACAAATATATCAATATTGCCAAGCTTACATCACAGCATATGATTTTAGACTAAGAAAAAAAATAGATACTGTTTGCTGTTTTTTTAGTACCACCTCTAGATCTCACCTTGTCTCCTAAACTCTGTTAAGGTTGACAACTGTTTATGCAACTGTCCTCTCAGAGACTTTTGTAAATATCATTGAGACACTTTTTCAAACTGTGAAAACGCCTTGGGTGGCTGCCTCGCCGGGCCGTATTAGTATGTATGGGCGCTGCGCTCCGGTGACAGACAGCAGAGAAAATACAGAGACAGGAGGGTGGGGAATTAAATTACGTGAATTTTCCTCTGGTGACAAGGCGACGAATCAAATAACCACACTGGTCTCTGAATTCCTATTTTTATTCCTCATTTCAGGAATTTCCTTAGCAGATACGCCAAAAAACCAGAAAATATAGAAAATTTATTCGCACCGAGGTCAGTAGACAGTCTTTCACAGCGTGGGTATAAAATTTACCCTTGACTTCTGAAAAGGGAATATCTTAAGGAAAAGGGCAACTTCTTAAATACTTAAACATTATTTTTTGTTCAATGTTGAAGAAGAGAAATTAAAAGTTTTACTGATCGGAAACTTACTTCATTTTATCTTTTTCCTGTATATTTGCTCTCATTCTTGATGTTACCATTAATTTCTTTCATAAATAAATATAATATGAAACTATTGCTTTTATAATAACTTTACTCATTTTTAAGATATTTTATTCTTATTATATAGGGCTGTTGAGTTTGAAAATAAAATTAGAAGAGAGTTATATGGCGGAATTTTCCAAAGTAAATAAAGAAGAAAGTTGTGTTAGAAACAAGACGATGTAAGGGCTAGAAACAGAGACTCCATATTTATTTGGATTCTATAGGAAATATGCAGAGATCACTTTTAAATAATACTTTACTGCTCGAAGCAACTGACTGTGTAGTTTCATACCTAAGGAAAGAGAGAAACAAGACAAGACTGATTCACAGCATAGGGATTAGAAGGTCACCCACAGGAATCAGTCATATTCTTTGTACCCATACAGTATCTATCTATTGTATCTATCTATCTATGAATGCCCTTCTGTCTATCTATCTATCTATCTATCTATCTATCTATCTATCTATCTATCTATCTATCTATCACCTATCATCCATTTATTATCCAATTATCAGTAATCTTTCTATCAACTATATAGTGGAATCCATTATTTAAAAGAAGCTAATGGAAAAAATGTAAAAACAATCAAAATAGAACTGCTCTCTTGTCAAGATAGAGCCTCACAACTCCTGTGCCATAGCTTCACCTTTATACCTTGCTTTCCTGGCATCCTTTCTCTTCAGAAAGACCATGCAGAAGTACATAGTGCTCAGCTTGAAAACTACAGCTTAGAGTCACTTCTGTAACATGAAAATCCATTACTGACTTCTCTATGTATTTAAAGTAAGGCGTTGCAAAATTATGAAGGGGCCAAGATAATTCACTTTCTTTCTTTCTGGCCACTTTTTTTTCTGAATGCCTTGAAATTTCCTATAGCTTGTAGTTGATGAGATCTGCCCTCTTCCACTCCTAGTATATATCCTGCTGAAATTTACCCATTCTTATTCATGTCACAAGCTTCATATGCAGGACTGCTGTCTTAATTTACCCAGAGTTAACTGAACTCAGTAAGTTGTATGGAGGAAAGAAATCCTATTGTATGAAATGAATATAAACAAAATTATCACTGACCTAATTTGTTTCCTCTTCTGGAATGTCTACTTTTTTCTTTTTTGTTTTGTTTTTTCTTAGAGATGCAAGTCCTGATTCTTCCCCTGTACAATTTACGTGAGATTGCCAATTGTATTTTCGGGCACAGGAGTGTTTTAGATATATTGAAAATCTCACACCAGAGGTGTTTGCCCACTCAGCTTACTAATGTGTGCAGCTTTGCTTCTCATTTTGATAGGGATTACATTGACAATTTAGATTATTTGAGGGTATTATTACCATCATAACAACATTAAGTCTTTCAATCCATGAACATGGGATGTCTTTTCATTTTCTTAAATCTTTTTTGATGACTTTCAGCAATGTTTGGTAGTTTTCAGTATACAAATACTTCATCTCCTTGTTAGGTTTATTCTTAATTATTCTATCCTTTTGGATTGTACTGAAAATGGAAATGATGTATTAATTTCCTTTTCAAATTGTACAGGAGTGATTTTTGCATGTTGATCTTTTATCCTACAACTTTGCTGAATTTGTTGATTAGCCCTAGTAGTTTTTTGGTGGGTTGTTTAGGATTATCTCTATATAGGAACATGCTGTCTACAAATAGCATTTCCCCCATTTTTTGTTTTATTCATTGACTCTGATTTAAGTTTAACATTTATGGAGATCCAGTCAGAGCAAATGGTAAAAGTTAAGGCCTTTTCTTTCTTAAAGCTCATTGTTGTAATCCCAATGCCTAGTTTCATGTTAGATACATAAAAATACTTAATAAATATTCAAATAAATAAAAAAAGGGATGAATGGAAATGATACATATAATGACAGTCTTCAACTTTCAAATGGGGGCTAGTTGAATAATAGGATGGTAATGAGTGAAGAAGCCATTCCAGTAGAGGCTCAGTGAGAAAATTACTTTTAAGTTCATCATTCTTAACCATGGCATTACATTAGATCAACCAGGATGTTAAAATACCTTTGTTTTGGCTATATACCAATTACATTCATCATAATATCTGGAGTGGGTCTTGAGAATTTGTAGTTTTAAGACTCTCCCTGACGATTTTGATGAGCAATGAGGGTTGAGAACCACTGTCTTATAGCAATACTTCTCTTCATGTCTGAATTCCTACTTTTCCTGACAGGTAAGTTGTGTTTTATTAAAAGCCTAGTTCTAATTACACCTATTTCCTTCCAGCTGCAGGAAGACAGTGTGTTTACTCTTGCATATAAAGTTTAGGAGAACAGATTGTTCCTGATGTTTGTATTATAGAGGATCTTCTCTGCTCTGACATCACTTGCACTTGAAAGGATCACATATAATTGGCACCTGCTGCCACATCAGATAAAATGTGTTAGCTTAGTTAACCGGAGAAAATAGCTGCATTGACACTAAGCAGTGACAAAATCTTTCTCCTATATTTCACACCTATGGTAGATCTCTGTCTAGGAGCTAGTTCTACTGAAAATTTAGGGACAATTTCTAGCTCACAATGTCAGGAAGAAATTAGTATGTTTAATTTTATATACACAGCAGAGTGTCTCAGGAAAATCATCAGACCTGGCATTCAAAGGACACATGCTGTCTACTCATTTGTTTCTTGTTATGAGCAGTGTGACTAGAAACAAGTTATTTATACTACTTGGATGTAATACCTTTTACTTGTCAAGTCAAGGGTTGAAACTGGCATTCTTGAAGTTTCCTAATGGCTCTAATCACCTATGACTTTATGTGCAATAAAAGATGTGTTTATCCACCCCTTAACTGAAGTCTAGAAAATGTAACTTCTAGAATTTTTTTCTAGTATGTAGGAAAGGCTGAAACTAATCATAATCAGTTCTCTGACCATTATTTCATAATAACAACTGTTTGTGTAATATAATGCGCCAGCCCTCTGTCATTGTTATTTTATCTTTAAAACAGCCATGGAGGGGTATACTGTTATTATCCCTATTTTACAGATGTGCAGCTGAGGGCAGAGAGCTCCAGTAACATGCCCGTGTCGTCACAGCTCATGTGGAGCAGGAGGGCCTCCCATCCCAAACAACACAGCTTTGGAGCCTGTGGTGTTGACCACTAATTGCACTGCCCTGGTCTCGTCTCTGATGGGAACAGAAAAGTACTGACTTGTACTGATGTTACTACAGAAACTCAGCAAGCGGGTTTTAATCAACCACCAGTTATATACAGTTGACCCTTAAACAACTGCAGGCTTGAATTGAGGAGCTGCACTTATACGCACGTTTTTTTTTTAGTTGACTCGCTCAGTTCGGTTGACCCGCTGGGTTCAATGGACGCGCGCAATTCAAACCCGCGTTATTCAAGCGTCGGTTGGCAGTTGGGAATCCAGAACGAGGAGGGCCACTTCAGCTAAAAGAGGATTTTAGACTGCGCAGGCGGTGGGCGCCCCAACCTCCTACGCTGTTCAAGGGTCAACTGCATTATACCATTTAAGTCCTTCATGCCGTATTTAATTCGATCTGAGCTGCATTCCTTCCTGACTGCCTAGAACCCTTTGTGAGGCCTGGTCAGGGACGGGGTTGATTGTGCGCTTGTCAGCACTCCCGCCCACAGAGAGAATTAGAGTTCCTTCAGTCCCTGCCTACTGCATCTCTCAGCTGATCGTGGATTTTGTTTGGCTGGCAGAGTGGTTCATTTTAATACTATTGCACAAGTTATGCACTCTCCAGTTCACCAGATCCCACAGCTACTATTGTATCACAGAAATCCATTTTATTCTTTTTGAGATATACTCACAATCACATTGGTTTTGAGAAAGTCTAAATAGATCATAATTAATATGGTCTATACTATGTTTAATATTTGTTTTAACTAGCTTGGCAGCAAGTTTTCTTCAATAGTAGTTAACAAAGTTTATGGTATGGAAACAAATAACGTAACCATTGGATACACAAAGACTGAATGACCATAATGACCTGAATTTTAAGGCTTTAGAAATAAAGAAATACATCTAGCATTTTTAACAATGGATCAGATCAGTAGTCAAGGAAAGTAAGTGTCCCAGACAATCAAATAAACACAATTCCTGGACAAAGATGGAAACAGTTGACCCCGTGACATGTTCGATAAACAAGCCACAATCTTGTAGAAAAGTGCAAAGACAGGACAGGGAAAACTATAATGTGGACTTGTCAGTGCAGAGAAAATGTAAAATCATTCTCTGTGTTCCTCATGTCATGTCCACGGCTTTTCACATTTATAGTCGTGTCACTTAAACACTGGTGTTCTAGAACATGCACAGTATCACCAACCATTTCAAGCCTCAAAAAGTAACACTATTAGATAAAATTCTTCTAGCTGTCTATTTGCTATCACCATCAAGAATCTAAGTGCTTAGGCTTAGAGAAAGATTTCAAAGCATAAAAAAGGGCATTTTCAAGAAGCAGTTAGTTAATCCTCTAGCCATTTTTCCTGAAGACAGTTTTAAAGTCACCATGTAATATTGCATCAGGAAGCTTGATGCTTTTCTTGCTCTTCATTAAACAAGGGTTAGTTTCTCCTTTAGTATGTTCTCAGCCGACCTTAAAAGATACACAGCCCTACCATTTGGAACATTTTGACAAGCAATTCAAAAATTCAAATTTTGAATTTTTGTAGGTCACTTCGGCCTTCTAACTGCATGCCTTTCAGTCTAATTACGGGAGATGGCTGTCCAGACCAGCCCCATACACTGTGATTATTGGACCCTGGCCAGTGCCATGGATCATACAACTTACAGCTCAAGCAAACCACTTACTGCATTTTATAGAATCAAGAAGAGAGAAAACACATTTCCACTATTCCAGGAAATTGCCCAGACAATTTAATATTTTTGACAAGCCTAACAAAATACAATTGGGATTGAGCAAGGAAGTATTAGTCAATAAAAAAATGAGCATCAGGAGCTGGTTTCAGAGTCATTGATATGCTGCTGTTTGTGGGAGACTCACCAAAAGTACAGATTAGTGAACAAAAAATGTGCTGGGTTGTGGCCTAAGTAATAGACTAGATCCTAAACCCTATATGACATCCTACTACGGGTATAGAAAATTCCCTGAAGTTGCTAGTCTTGAACAGATACAGAAAGAGAGAATAATAATGTGTACTCCATGGGAGAACTTGAGGAGGCTGAACCAGCGTGTCAGATGTTAAATGCTGGGCTGCGCTGGCCGGTGAGGTGACGGCATTATGAGTGAATGCAGAGTGGTTTTCCACTACATGTAGAGTAATTTATACTACATGCTATCATTTAATTCTTACAGCTTTTTAATCCTCACTTTATAATTGAGGAAATTGAAACTTTTAGTGATTTGATGATATATTCTTGCAATTAATTGGTGACAGGGCCAGCGTTAGAACCAGAAGTCTTGGGGGCCGCTGGATGGCTCAGTTGGTTGGAGCGCGAGCTCTCAACAACAAGGTTGCTAGTTCAATCCCCACATGGGATGGTGGGCTGCACCCCCTGCAACTAAAGATCAAAAACAGCGACTGGGCTTGGAGCTGAGCTGTGCCTTTCACAACTAGCTTGAAGGACAACGACTGATGGGTTCTGGAAAAACACACTATGCCCCAATAATCTCCAATTTAAAAAAAAAAAAATGAAAAAGGCTATCCTGTCATAACTGCCACATTGCCTCCTAAACCAGTTTTTAAGTTTTATACCAGGACATATTGTGCAATATAAAAATGATATAAATCTTTATGTGTGCTCTTTACGTTTCATTCTTTAAAAAATCACACCATTTCTTCCAAATGCTCATTTCACTGCTGCTGCTTTTCCCTGTAAACAACATGGAAGCAGCAGAGTGGCCGATAGTCAGTGTGAAGAAAACGTACGTCCTCATCTCATAGTCCTCACTGCCCCTCATGTTATAGTATGTCCCTCCACTGTCAACTTGGCTTTAGTTACAGATAGAAACTAATTTAAGGGAGGTGGCTAGCAGTTTTGATCATTAAAACTTGGAATTACAGTGGTTTCAGTTGCCCAAGGACAACTGCTGTCTGAAAATATTAAATGAAAAATTCCAGAAATAAACATTTAATAATTTTCAAATTGCATGTCGTTGTGAGTAGCGCGATGAAATCATATGCCGTCCCTCGTGAGAGTTGACTCATCCTTTCCATCCTCCGGTGTCTTCCCGCTGTATATACTCCCTGCCCGGTGGTCAGATTGTCACTTGGTAGCCATCTCTGTTATCAGATTGACTGTCGCGGTACCTCTGTGCTTGTGTTCGGTAACCCTTATTCTACTTAATAATGGCCCCAAGCACAAGAGTAGTGACGCTGGCAATTGGATGTGCCAAAAGGAAGCCACAAAGTGCTTGTTATGTATCGTCAGAAAGTCCATGGTAGCCTAATGCTGTCACTATGGAGGCATTTTATCATCTCATGTCTTCATCATAAGAAGGCTGAGTATAGTACACTAAGGTATTTTGAGAGAGAGTGATGAGAGAGAACATAATTTTTTATTACTGTATATTGCTATAAATGTTCTATTTTATTATTAGTTGTTAATCTCTTACTGTGCCTAATTTACAAATTCAACTTTATCATAAGTATGTATGTATAGGAAAAAACACAGTACATATATGATTCAGTACTAGTCATGGTTTCAGGCATCCCCTGAGGATCAGGGCAGACTCCTGCAACATGACTGGAAGATTGTTAACAAATGGATGTGGAAAATAGGTTTGTGGATAAAAATGTGGTTTCTGTTTTTCAAACCAGACTCTACCTAAATATAGATTAGAGGAGTAAAGTAATAAGTCAAAAGGATTAACTAATATAATGACCATTTTTGGCTCAAGAATACACATTATCGTAACTAAAATGTATGATCAGGGCAAAGCCTTGTCAAGAAACCTTTCTCTATTTTCCCTTTTTTCATTTCTATCCACGTAAACTTTCTTCTTGAATCCTTTTCTAGTTTTCTAAGTACTTCGTGGTTGCTTCCTCTTAGGAACTCCATTCTGTTTTCGCTTCACCCCCAACATGTACAGGACTCCATTTTATCATATTTATATATTTTATAATATTTACATCTATCCTAGTCAAATGTAGGAAGAAATTTCTTTCTTAGGTTGTTCTTAAAACTTTCTAAATCATAAAAAAATTTTTCATTCCTGTTGCATAATAAGAAATACATATTTGGTCTTTGTCTTTTGTACCTGACATAGAGCTCCTAAAACCCTTGTAATTTCCTGAGTGATAGATGTGAAAGGAGTGATTTATGCTAATGTTTGGTCTTGGTCTCTGGTTCCTGACAGAGCTCCTAAATCCCATGTAATTTCCTGGGTGATAGAAACATCTTTTGTCCTCATATGGCAACTCTTGGTGGGCCCTAGGCTGGTCACCAAGAAGACCAAGCCTTGATAAGAAGCCTGGGGCTTTCAGCTTCACCCTCTTCCCAGCGTCAGGGAGGGGAGAGAGATTGGAGATTAAGTTAAAAATCCATTATGCATATGTGATGAAATCTCCATAAAAATTTCTAAATTACAGGGCCCAATAAACTTCCAGGGTGGTGAATGAAGCCACCTGCAGGAAGGGTCGCACACCCCAGCTCCACAGATAGAAGCTCCTGTGCTGGGGAACCTTCCAAACCTCATCTATGTACCTCTTTTTCTGGTTGTTCATTAGTGTCATCCTTTATAATATCTGGTAAGCATAAGTAAAGTATGTTCCTGAGTTCCATGAGCCATTCTAGTTAATTGTTGAACCTTAGGAGGTCTGGGAACCCCTGGTTTATAGCCAGTCAGTCAGAAGTATGGTGGCCCAGGACTTGACATTGGCATCTGTAGTGAGGGCAGTCTGGTGGTACTGAGCCCTTTGATGTGCGGGATCTGACTCTAAGTCCAGGTAGATGGTGTCAGAATTAATCGAGTAGCTAGATACCTAAGTTGGTGTCGAGAGAATCAGAGAACTGGTTGCTGGTGCTGGAAAACACTACTATTCCAAAGAGTTTGTAATTTATAATACACTATATGCCAGAAAATTTGCATTATTAAAAATTTTAACTTCTGTGTACTTAATCTTTCTTTTCCCCAACAACTGGAGGGTTTTTTTAAATGAAATTCTTTCCATTTGTTTTGTTTTATTTCAATTAGTCATTGTTTTATTATGGATTTGATAATAATCTGTGTAATTTATACATTATTTATATATCTTATACATGATTTGTGTATTTTAAGTGTACCTTTCAATCAGTTTTTATAAATGCTCATTAAGATTGGAACATTCCCATCCCCCCGGAAAGTTTACTCATTCCTCTTTTCCATTAATCTACTTCTCCCTCAGGAGTAACTGCTGATGTGGTATCTATCGGTATAGATTCATTATCCTGACTCTTCAATTCCTTATACATAGAATTTTGTGTCCAGCTTTCTTCACTCACATAACATTCTTGGGGTTGATCCATGTTGTATGGATGCTGGCATCCGTAGTTTCCTGCTATTCATTTCTGAGCAGTGTTCCATTTTGTGAAGATGACCCAGTTTATCACTGTCTTGTTGGTGGATTTCTGCATTGTTTCCAGTTTTTGTTTATTATGACTAAAGCTGCTGTTTACTCATTTTGGAGACTGCCAACTGTTTGCCGAAGATGGTGTAATATTTTACCCTATCTCAGCAGTGTATGAAATCTCCCAGTGTTCCACATCCTCTCCTACGTTTGATATTTTCAACCTTTTTCATTTTAGCCATTCAAAAGGGCATATAGTGGTATCTTGTGGTTTTAATTTGTATTGTCCTGATGAACCTGTTTAGTTGATCATCTTTCCATATGCTTATTGACCATTTGTAGAAGTCTTGTGTAAAGAGTTTGTTCAAGTTTTTGCTTATATCATAGTGGGTTATATGCTTACTTATTATTGAGTTCTAGGAATTCTTTATATATTTTCATACATGTCCTTTTTCAGATATAGATTTTTACTAATATAGATTTTTCAGATATAGATTTTCAGATATAGATTTTCTCCTAGTTTGTGGCTTTTCTATCCTTTTTCTTGATGGTGTTTTAGATGAGCAGAGTTTTTGATTCTGACGAAAGCTATCATTAAATCAGACATATTGGAGTGAATAACATCAAGGCAACAGAAAATGAAAAACAGCAGTTGATATTTTTTTCTTTGGCATCAAAAATGATAAGAGCTTCCGCATGGATCCAGGGGGAACTCCATGTGTCAACCCATGCTTGAAGCTCCCAATCTATTATTGAAGCTCCTAAAGGGACAGTGTGTTAGTTCTCTAGGGCTCCTGTAACAAGGTACTACAAACTAGGTGACTTAAAACTTCCAGAATATATCCTCTCAGAGTTCTGGAGGCTGTGAATCCTCAATTAAGTTCCTGACTGGGCCATGCTCTTTTGAAATCTCTAAGGGAGAATTTGTTCCATGCCTTCCTTTTGCTTCTGGTGTTGCTGTCAATCCTTGGCTCTCATTCCTTAGTTTGCCAATCTCTGCCTCTGTCATCACAAGGAGTTTTCCTTATGTCTCCCTATCTTCACAGGGCCTTCCTTTTATAAGGACACCAGTTACATTGAGTTAGGGGCCTACTCTCCTTCAGTACAGCCTCATCTTAACTACCGTGTTTCCCTGAAAATAAGACCTAACTGGAAAATAAGCCCTAGCATGATTTTTAAAGACATCCCCTGAAACTAAGCCCCAATGCATCTTTTGGAGCAAAACTTAATATAAGACCTGGTCTTATTTTCAGGGAAACACGGTAGTTATATACGACCCTCTTTTGGTGGTGACAGAATTCAACCCATAACAAACACATAATCCTTCCCCCCTATAAGTGTTAGATTTTGAAGACAAATTAGTTTGTTATCATCGTAGTATAGTTGCATGTGAGCCATTGGGTGTTGAGAATTAACACTGGAAAGATAGTTTTCCAGATCATGGAGAGGCTAGAATGCTGTTGTAAGAAATATGGCTTTCCTTTCATAGGCTTTGGGGAATGACTGAAAGTTTGTAAACATGAGAACAACAAAAATTAAAAAAAATGCTTTCTTAGACAATTTCAATGACCATCTAATACACCCCTCTGCCTTTAAGCACTTCCAAAGTTACTCCCAACCAACTTTCACACTGTCACCACAGCTAGTGAATTTTGCTTGCTTTGATCAGATGCTTCTCCATACCCATTCAATTGAAATGGTCACTTTTCTATGAAGACTTTTCTGATTTTACCAAGTAGAATTTACTGTTAGTCTCTATTATCTGTTATGGCTGCTTAAATTATTGGTTCTGACTTAGAGTTGTACTTTCTAGTTTACAAATGTGTTCCCATTTTCCAGACCACCAGCACAGTGAAGGAAGAACAAGTCATCTTATAACCCCAAAACTAGCATGGTGACAGGTGAATAGATTTTGCTCAACAAATGTTTGCTACATGAAAATAATCATTGGGAGAGGAAGTTAAAGATATTTGTAGCTGAAGGAAATATTGAGGTACTGGTACCTTAACTGACTTAGTGTGGGGCGTATATCTAATTTTATTAGGAAAGAGGATAGTATTAGAAACCAGATCTCTTGATTCCTATGATCCAGTTATTTCCTATGAAAACATGAAATATTAAGAAAATTCAAAGTTTTTATCTGTATCTAACATTCATCAGTAGCTTTTGCAGCTCTTAGGAATTCCTCCAAATTAATAGAATTCTATTGCTTTGACATATAATTATTGTCCTGCAACTATAAGTACAGCATCTTTATTTCTATGTTGTTTTATAACACAAGTGTTATTTTTATAATTTATATGGGCTTCTAGAATTTATTAGATCAAAGAATCATGACACTTAATAAATTGCAAATTTACTTATTCCACATAATGCCTTAAATTTCATAATTTAGTGAGTATTGGATGGAAGATGTTTTAAAATTTGATAGTTACTTCAGTCTGATTTCTCAAATAGCCCACATTTTGTAAATAATACCTATTTATTAATGAAGAATACTGCTTATTCCTTACTTTATGGCAAAATAATTCACTAATTTTTTAAGAAACTCAACTGTCTTCTTCTAACCAGAAGCTGAAGTGTAGCACGGGTGCACTTTTGTTAACTGCCATATTAAGCCTATTGTTTTTTCATCCAACTTCAATTTTTATTACAAATTGGATGCTGAGATCTAGCCCTGCCTTAAGTAATTCCCTGATGACCATCCTCTTAGTAGCTCTGGCCATGGCAGCACGTATGACACGATCAAGTCCCTGTGCCCTCATTATTAGTCACTTAATTTAGGTTTAGTTTGGGGATGCTGCATTTCAGTCCAAAGCAGAAATTCCCAGCAAGGGAACAAAAGTTCATAAGTCACCTATTCCATTTCAAGGACCTTAGAAAGACACATACTTCAACCAACTGTGGGAGATATCGTATGCTCCCCGAAAGATACAGTCTTGCTTTAATTCCTACCTTCCCAAACCCTGTATGGCTATAGATTATATTCAATGCCTTTCCAATAACTGGAGACCTAGAGTAATTTCACAGCCAGAAAAAACTTCATACCAAAATTTTACTTATGACTTTGAAATCAGTTAAATTGTTCAAAATCTCTTATCCTGTCTCCTCGGTCATTTCCACAAAATGTAAGCTCCCAAATTTGTGTATTCTCTCCTACTCCTGCTTCCACATTATCTTCTTCCCATTTTCAGCTCGTTTACCAGTACAAAACTTTCTCTCGACTATCATGCTGTCCCATTTATCAAGGAACAACTCTTCTTTATTCTAATCTTTTTTACAGAAATAATTCTCTACCTTCCATTTTACTTATTGAAACTTTGCTTCCCACTGAAGAAACAACTCTTTTGGGAGTCATTCAATTAAATGTTACTAAACCTTTTAAACTCTAATCATCAAGGCCCAGTGTGGGCATATCCTTCTTCCTAATTCTCCACTATTGCTCCCATTCTGCATCACCCCATGTCCCTTTCTACAGGAGTACACGGTCACCCCAACTGTGAAGCCAATAAAACATGACTACCATTCCAATTATATTGCCATTTTCTCCACGCCTTGCAGTTAGTTTTTCACTTCTATCTCTTACTATCCATCATAGGCCCTACAATACCTCGTTGTTACCACACTCTGGCACCATTCAACACCCACCTCCCCATCACATCACTGCTAACCAAGCCCAGTCAAGGAGATAGCCAACAATTTGGCATCTCAACTCCTGTAACTGAATTGCTTAAGCACAGCTTGGAAACAAGCACAATACAGTTTCGTGTTCTACTGCTAGCTGCTTAATCTACATGTGTCCCAATACAAATTTCTCAAAGCCAGTCTCAGATAGGATAAGCACATTTTTATTTTTTTTTTGTACATAACAAATTAGTGTCAAACCTATGTATTAACTGACTTAGTTGGAGGTGGGAGGTAGAGATACTCAGTTTCTGCTCTTTTCCAAATTCTTCGTTAGACTTGACACAAAGACACAGATTTCTCTGGTGCTAGGAGCACCCTTTGCTTGTGTGTGTGTTTTCCATTGAGAGCTGCATAAATTATTATGAGTATGGCATTCACCATAGTTGACATGTCTAGTGTGTAAACAATTCTTGCTCTTCCCAGTCAGGATTTAATGTTCAGGCCTCTTTTTGCTTAAAACTCATTTCCCAAACAACTGTGTTTGCATCCATGTTTTCAATTGCCATCTGAGGGCTAATAATTCCAAATTCTCTCTCCGTAGGGCAGTTAGTTATTCCTTAATATCTCCAACTGCATGTTGTACATCTCCATCTGCCTGCCCCACGAGCACCTCACAAGCAATATGATGAAAACTAAACTAATACTCTTTTTCTTAAAATGTGTGTTCCCTCTTTAGTTCCTCATTGGGGTAAATGACTGCTTTATAAGATATTAAGATACTTCTGATGGCAGGAAACAAGACACTGGTACTCAGATAGCTGAAAAGCAGAACTTTTCATTACTTACAGCTCCAAATAAGAGTTGCCAGGCAGGACCACACAGAGGGTTGCACTGGGGACAGAGTAACAGCTTGCTTAAGCTGTAGGGGGCAGTTTATGTAGGGTAAGCAGGTGGGGGTTTTGCAGGGATCCCTGTGGATTGAGTAATTTGAATATATTTTGCAGGCTCTTGCTCTGGGTCAACTAGGGCAGGTGGCACAAAATGAGAGCCTGATACAGGAAGTAGTTGGGGTGTGAACTTAGTTGCTCAAGAAGGGGAAGTGACCAGCCTCTACCTAAGGCTTCAAAGCTGGGTCATACACCATTCACACACATTTATATATATATGTATATGTGTATATATGTATATATATGTATATGTTATATGTACATTTGTATATATACATACATATATATACATATATGTATATATACATACATTTTGGGGATGTATATATATACACACACACACACACACACACACACACACATTTATATATATATACATTGTATATATATAAAATGCATTTGTATATGCATTTAGTGCAATGGCCAAATAATCCAAGCCAGAGTCAAATAAAACTTTTTCCTCTTCAGGATTCTGATATTGACGAGGTGAATACCTCAGGGTGGAGACTCAAGCCCTGGGCTAGAAGGTTCTTGGCTTCACATAGGGAAGAATTCAAATGTGAGCCGATATAGAGTTTAAAGTGAGAGTGAGTTTTTTTAGCAGAAAGTAAGAAAAGACAGGCCACCCACAGACAGAGTGGTGGTATCTAATCCTTAGGGGAAGGGAGACCCCCTTTACCAGCAGGGGTAGGGTTTATGTGTATTTCTTGCTTCCATGGAAAAGTTCTTGGTATGGGGAACTTCTGGAAGGTCCAGGAAGAATAGGGGCAGGTTTACCTTTACCTTTTGAAAGGTGCAGTCTGTGGCGAGTTTGTAATAGGTTTAATTACGAGAATGGCCATAATGGAATGTCTTTGCTCAACAAGCTTCAGGTGGTCTGTTTTGTGTGATTGATTAACGTCTGCTGAGTTCTGTGTCCTGGAGCACATAGGCAGGAGGCCTGGAATCCAACCTCCTAGTTCCTTTTTTTGTAAAAATAGTCCTCATGCCCCTTCCCTGTATTAATTCTATTATTTTATGTCCCCAATATATTTTTGTTCATTATTTTTTATTAACTCCCCTTATTTTAGGTCTGATCTTCCTGCTTAGTTTCTTCAAATGCTTCTTCCTGCTGTTATCAAAATCAACTTCGTAGTTTATAAATATGATCATATCATTCCTGTGTTGAAAAGTATTCTCTGACTTACAAACTATTTAAGATAGAAATCTTAGCCTCTCATTGATGTAGGATAATTATTTATGTGTGTGCCGGGATCGTAGTCTCATGAAACTGAAGGATGGAAGTATGGACCAGAGAGGCAGAGGCTGCAGAAGAGGATAGTTTGTTAAAGCAAAGGGTTAAAGCTCCCAAGTGGGAGGGGGTCCCCAAAACTGGGATGCCCACTAGCTAAAGCAAAAGACTTCGGTTTATATACTTTTACTTGCAGATCTAAAGAGAAAAGCTGTCGCCTACTGGTACAGTTTTATCAAATTCTCAGCCTTGGGGAGGCTTTTGAGAAGGCTTTTTTCTTTTTTGAAACAAACCAGCTGTCCTGTGTCAGTAGTCTTGTGCTAATGATGTTTCCCAGGACTGTGGCCTTGAAGGTACGACCGTCCTTGTCCATTCTACCAGGGAATTCCTGACTGCCTGATGGTAAGCTAGCTAACTTGCCCCATCATCACTATACGCAATAGCATGCCTCCCACTTCGGCTTTAACTTTGGCTCCTCTCTCACTCGGCAATATTTAGCTTAGTTTGAGAAATAGTGAAGGAGAACAACAAATGGTTAAGTGAATTGAAAACACTAAGTACAACTTGCAAATAATAAAACTTTTTAGACAAATTTTTCTCAAGCATGTGTCATATTTTATTGACTAGCTAGTAAGAGAGCAAGCAAAGAGAGCAGCAAAATTATCATTTTGGATGAGGTATGAAAATGGAGGTGTTATGTGGATGAGATCAGGATTATTATGATAACTTCTATAATTTTTATAATAATTATTATTGAAGTTTCATTTCATATGGTCACATGATCCATTGCATGGTTGTTAAATGACAATTCTAACTCCATTTTTTGATGTTTGACTGCTGACAGTTTTTAAGCTTACCTTTCCCTCTTCTTCTTTGCCCCACAATTGGGCTAGCTTATAAAAATCTCCCTCCTTTGGTAACAAAGGGGGAATTCAAACCACACAAACCCCTGACTGAAGGCAGAACCTCTCACCCTAGGCCCCATCTCCTAACCACAATAAGAACTCAGGCCAATCACCTTTTTTTGTGCTCTTTTGAGCCATTTTGGACATGCTTGATAGGTTTGTCCTGTTCTCCTAAGAGATCTCAGGTAGGTAAATCATAAACCTTTTCTTAGCCTTTTGGTGTGTGTATGTATGTATGGCATCATATCTCAACATCCAAACCAAATTTGGGATGGAAGACCCTTCTGCTCTTGCAGCGTGACCATAACCATGTGAGATGCCAGATGTGTCACCTATGAGTCAGTATGTCTCATCAGTCCATTTCAGAAGCAAGTGATGAGGATTCATCTGTATCTAAGATTGGAATTACAGGTTTCAGGTCCCTTCACAGTAAATGATGGGGCGAACTAACACGAAAGTACAAAAAGTGTTGCAGGGTCAGAGACACAGCGATGTGCAATAAGTTCTATTTTTAAAATTTTGTTTTTATTAAGATATAACTAACATAGAACATTGTATAGGTTTAAGGCGTAAAAATGTGTGGATTTGATATAATTATACATTGCAATATAATTACCACTGTAGTGTTCGCTAACACCTCTATCACTTCACACAGTAATCTTTTTTTTTTTGTGGTGGGAACAAGTAAGATGTAGTCTCTTAGCAACTTTGAAGTTTATAATATAGTATTGTTGTCTATAATCACTATGCAGTGCATTAGATCTCCAGGACTTATCTATCTACTAGTGCTAAGTTTGTACCCTTAACCAACATAGTCCCAATTTCCCAACCCCCAGCCTCTGGTACCATTCTACTCTTTCTTTGTACAGTTTGACTTTTTAAAAAATTCTGCATATTAGTGATATCATATAGTATTCTTCTTTCTCTGACTTAGCTCACTTAGCCTGATAGCATGAAGGTCGATTCATGTTACAAATGGCAGGATTTCCTTTTCTCACGGCTGAATAATATTTTATTGTATGTATGAGGCCTGACAATTAAGTTCGTGAACTTGTTGCAACCATGTTGCTAACCTTTTTTGATATCAGAGGGATTATTTATTATGAATTTGTACCAACTGGACAGTTAACCAAGTTTACTATTTGGAGATGTTCAAAAGGCTGTGTGAAAAAGTTAGAGGACCTGAACTTTTCACCAACAATTCATGGCTCTTGCATCACGACAATGCACCAGCTCAATCGGCACTGTCTGTGGGGGAGTTTTTTGTTAAATTTATTGGGGTGACAATTGTTAGTAAAATTACATAGATTTCAGGTGTACAATTCTGTATTACATCATCTATAAATTACATTGTGTGATCACCACCCAGAGTCAGTTCTCCTTCCATCACCATATATTTGATCCCCTTTACCCTCATCTCCCACTCCCCACCCCCCCTTACCCTCTGGTAACCACTAAACTATTGTCTGTGTCTATGAGTTTTTGTTTCTCATTTGTTTGCCTTGTTCTTTTGTTGTTTTTGGTTTATATACCACATATCAGTGAAATCATGTGGTTCTCTGCTTTTTCTGTCTGACTTATTTCACTTAGCATTATACTCTCAAGATCCATCCATGTTGTCACAAATGTTCCTATATCATCTTTTCTTACTGCTGAATGTGGGGGAGTTTTTAGGCAGTAAACAAATAACTGTATTGGAACACCCTCCCTACTCACCTGATCTGGCCCCGAATGACTTCTTTCTTTAGCCAAAGATAAAGGAAATATGGAAAGGAAGACATTTTGATGACATGCAGGACATCAAGGGTAATACAGCAACAGCTCTGATGGCCATTCCAGAAAGAGTTCCAAAATTGTTTTGAAGGGTGGACTAGGCGCTGGCATCAGTGCATAGCTTCCCAAGGGGAGTACTTCAAAGGTGACTGTAGTGATATTCAGCAATGAGGTATGTTGCACTTTTTCCAGGATGAGTTTGTGAACTTAATTGTCAGACCTAGTATGTACACCACATCTTCTTATCCATTCATCCATTGACAGACACTTAGGTTTTTTTCACACCTTCTCTATTGTGAGTAATACTGCAATATGCATGTGTAGGTACGAAAGAGTTAATTGGGCTTTCCCCTGGCCAGCTGGTAACCTTGACTGGTGAGGCCCGCAGGTCCAGTAAGATAGAAGGTTGCACAAGTGCCATCCAGCCTGAACATGTTTGTGTATACCCTTATGTAAGCACCTTTGGCTGTAAGCCTCCTTTGTCTCTGTGGGGTATACCCGGCCTGGCCATTTTAGGGGACCGGGGCGGAGAGCCGCTTGGTGCAGAGACAAGGAGGCCTGAAACAGAGACACGGTGAAGACCTTGGGCTGCGCTGTACGTACTGTGTTGCTGCCTGGGACAAGCAGTGGGCCTATGGGGCCTGTGCCCAAAGGCGGCTGCTGTGAGTTATGAGGCTGCTGCTGGCTACAGGCTGTAACCGGAAAACGTCCAGCTGTGTGCAGCAGTGAGAAACCCCTGGCTGTGCCCCAGGAGGCCTGTGAATAAAGCATGTCTGCACTGCCTCTGGCTCCACGTATCTTCTTCCAGCTCTCAGAGGCACAGACACCTTACCCCCCGGGATACCACCCACTCGGACATTGACCCCACAGCATGGGAATGCATGTATCTTTTGGATATCCTGTTTTCATTTCCTTTGGTTATGTACCCAGAAGTGGAATTGCTGGAGCATATTGTAGTTCTATTTTTAAATTTTTGAGGAACCTCCATACTGCTTTCAATAGTGATTGAACCAATTTACATTCCTAGAAAGAGAGCACAATAGTTGCCTGATGCTGTTCAGAGAAAAGACTGAGGGAACAGGAAGCTGAGGTCTCCTGGGATGACTCCTAGGCCCATGGCTGCTCTGGGCGCTGCGCAGAGGAACAACTGGCCCCAGGGATGTGCAATGAAATGGCCCGTTGTGTTGCTGTAGTCTTGGACCTTGGCAGACATGGGATTGGGGTCCCAGGAGCCCACACCAGCAGGCTGAGTTGCTGCCCCTGGTCTTCAGCCTCCCAGAAGTCGGTGGACTTGAAGCCCGAGTATGCGCAGTTCACTCCCAACCTTGCGGCCTCCAGCGGTCCTGACCTGGCACAGCCCCTGTGCCAGAGCCGGTTTCCCACATCCGCCTGCGGGAGGCCCTGGGGTGAGCCTCCGGCACTGTGGCTCTGACTGGGGGATCCGGGAGGCATTGATGAGGATTGGGGTTTGCCAGATTGGCGGTGGGAGCCGCACTCCTTAGTGGTGAGTCTGGGATGAGCGCTACCGGCGCAGGGGCACCCAGGTGTTTCTCATCTGACACTCACCTGCTGCCTCCCTAGAGCTCCCGACCTCCCCTGGGGTCCGGCTGGGGTCTGGGAAGGCGGCTTCTGGCAGCTGCCTCTCCGCCCGATTTCGACATGTTTTGAGCTGCTCCTGAGGGCGTGTGTAAGTTAATTTCTTTTCTTGGTACATGACAGTTTTTATCATTCAGACAAGGACTTGTGCGTATTGTTTTAGATAATACCTAATGAGCTGGAACACTTATCCTTAAACATGTATTAGCCTCAAAGTAAAATATTTGGGCTCAATGAGATAGTATCTTTTCTCTTTTTGAGTTCTAAGAGTAGTTAAAACTGTTGGAAAACCCCTAGCCCACTCTTCACTTACTCTTTTTTCTTGAAATTCTGCAGTGACATTTCTGTCTAACAGACACTCTCAAAGCTTAAGAAATCCTTACATAGAATTCTTATGTAACCTTACCACTGCCGTCTAATAGTCTTCAGTTAGAGGCTTCCACAGCCTTTCTCCGTTGAACATTTTCTTACATGTAAAGAAACATGTATTATTTACTGAGAGTCAAACTCCTTTTTTTAAAAAATTTTTTTCAGCTTATGACTCACAAATATCCACTAGAATGTTACATTTCTTATTACCTCTTCAATTTAGAAATAAACATAGACTCCTATATTCTTCCTTTTGTTCTCCTTTATTGTTCCCTTCTGTCAAAAACCAAACTCTGCATACTAAATAAAACAAAGCAGAAAGTTGAGTGTATTGCAAGGCTCTCAACCTGCAAGCTGGAGATCTCAAAGATATGGGAGCAGTGAGTGTCAAGTTGCTCACAGACTAAGGGGTTTTTAACAGGTTAGTGCAGAAGTTATATGGTTTTTTCAGCTGATTGGCTGCCTAGTGGTCTTCTTCCTATTTGGATCACGTAGCTGAGTCAGGGGGACGAGGAAGTCCACACATGGGATGAACAGATTTGGGATTTGGGGATTGGCTGGTGTCCACTGTTGATTTCTGAGAGAAGCTGTAAATTCCTGTAAGGTTAGGTATCTTTTCTTTATGTGCCTGTGTTGACCACCTCCATTTTGTTTTTGACGTAAGTAACACCATTTTAGTTTTGGTTCTACACTCTGAGGACAAATTTTGCTTCAGAATTAGTTTCTTTCTTTAAGAAACTAGACATTGTGTTGTATGACATCTAGGAAACCGACCCTTACCCCACCAGTCCCTAATTTAATGTCATGCTTCTCATTATTTCTTTATGCAAATACTGTGTGCACAGGAGCCACAAAGAATACTTTTCCTTATTACAAAATCTATGTAAAAGCAGAATTTGTATCAATGGATTCAATTCCAAGTAGGGGTGAAACACCAGCTACAAACAAATCACCTTGCCAGTGATGCTATGGCTGGAGGAACTGTATCTGGATTCAGAAAAAATGTCAGCAGGAGTCTGGAAATAAAAACTATTTTCATTCTTGATAAGGAGGTAAGTATACTAGCAAATAAATGAGCCATTGAAGAAACTAGAAGTGCATTTATGAGTGATAAAATTAGAACTAGAAGACAAGAGAGTCTAGACTAAGAAGGAAAAAAAGACAACAGCAGCCAAGATAAACTTGGGCAATATGCCAAGAAAATTAAATGAAAACTTCAAACAACTCTTAAAGTGATTTAAAATTAGATGTCTACTCTTTTTCATTTGCTTTAAGACTTGATTTTCAAAGCCTTTATTCTAGGTACAGCGAGTGTGTGTGTGTGTGTGTACACTCATATATACATATATATTCACAATGTTATAGTTAAGTAATCTCAGTGATGGATTACCTCCTTTTTTCTTTTTTGGATTACTTTCTAATACCGACATTTTATTCAGTGTGAGAAAGAACAAGTAGTCCTTGAAATGTGGACACTGATCTGACATGTAGAGCTGGGACTTTGTTGCTATAAGCTTCTCCTGGCTCTTACAGTTCACAATCATCAAATGTTAATTTGCTTTTCAGGTGTTTGCCTATGGACTCTTCATATAAGTTAGTGTAAATCAAGATGGTTTTCCCATCTTCAGAAATGACCTTTAAGAATGATTTCTGAACTGAATTTAAATGAAACTGAAGAATAGAACATTATGTCTGCACGTAATTAAGGAAAAAATAAAAGCACTCAGTTGATGATGTAAATCTTTCCTTTTGATTTTAAAAATTAATTTAGGTGTTAAGTCTCACTGATGAAGAACTTAAAATGACAATTCATCAATTGTTCTTGCCTTCCTTTCAATTTCTCATTTGTTGAGCTTTAATGAACACTTAGTTATAGCTGTGGTTTCTTAGGGGTCATTGATATTTTTATTTAATGCTATTAAATATTAGTTTTTTACCCTAATGGCCTGTGAGTGGAAATGCAATGACTGAATTCTTGTAAAATTTCAGCAAGCTTTTGGGAACAGCATAACTCACAAACTTACAAGGGGTCCAGAAACTTTGTGTAGGGTAGGAACAGAATGTTGGCCCAATTTCCACTAGGCCATCAGATTATCCAAAGCAGATGAAACTAGGGACTGAGAGTTACTGAATAAAATTCAAAATGGTTTTATAAACATTGGTAACATTTCGCATATAAGCATTAGTGTAAACATTTTACATTAAAAATAATGTTTTGTCTCTAATATTAATGATTTTATTTGGTTGGATTTAATATTTAATTTAACTTTGCAACTATTGAAGCATACATTTGCACAGCAACGGAGACACAGTAAGAATTAAGGGAGCATAATCACCCTTGGCCCCTTTTAAATTCTATTTATACGGATGTTTGAAGGCCCCAAATAGATTTTGAGAAAAGGTGTTACTTATGCCTCATTTTTAAAAGAAATTTTTATTTTGAACAACACTATTTATTGATCATCTGCTATGTGTCAGCCGACATAATGGATAATTTATATATCTTATAACTTATACTAACAGCAATATTTCAAGGTAAGTTTAATTATTTCTGTTTTATAAATGACAAAAACTGTGGCTAATGTTGTAAATGACTCGTTGCATGTTTGTCTTTCTCCAAAATCCATGCACTTTCCACTCCCTGAAAATAACTATTTAATCCTACTCAGATGAGGAAGTTTTCGTTCCATACTTGAGTTGCATGTACCCTGTAGCAAACAGGCAGAAAATAACTCCCCAAATGTCAATTACTTGTCAGCAGTTCGCTTGGAATTGTTTCTCTTGTTGGTTCATTATGAAGCAATTACATCTCTGGCAAGTGAAGGAGATAAAGATGACTTTATTGACTCACAGGAATAGCTTTGCCAGAATCTCATCTTTGAGTTCTTGTGCATATAATATTGAGACTATATTTTGCATAATAAAAGTTCAGTACTTATATAGCAGCATCAAAGTATGTTATGTTGTTGTATTTTGGCAAAAAATAATTAAAATGTACTTCTTTTTTGCAAAAAGTAATTAAAAACATTCCATTTCACAGTGATCAAATATGGGGAGATAAACTGATCCTACTACAAAACACCTTGATTATTGTTTTAAGTCATTCCATATTTACACAGGCTTGATAAACACCTTATGAGTATGACTCTTGGGACTACCCCCCATTTGGGTAAATATCTGTCTTTTATTTCTGAGTATTCAAGCTCCCTTTGAAGAGAAAATTTTGCTTTGAACTTGGACTGAATTTTTCTAGTAAATGGATTCTTATTCAGGACAATACAAAAATTGCTCATTAAATAGCGACATTACAGGAACGCTGTTCTTCTTGGGAAACTGCAGCAAAACTGAACAAACCCGTAAAGAGGAATGAAGAGAGGGAAGCCCTGCTGTCAGGGTGATTCATGGGCGGGGGGCAATCTGGCAGAGCCTGGCAGAGAATAGAATTCCTTCTCATCTGAATATATAACAGAAGAAGAAAGTGACTGGGCACAAAGAAAGGAGAGCAGGAGGGAAGAATTTGAAGGGGATCTTACTGTGGGAAAAACTGCCAAAAAGTACTGCAATGTGCAATCATGAGAGTTTCAGCTCCAGAATGAGTGCTATGTAGCATTTTTAAATAGTCCTGCAAATTCATAACCTTTAAGAATCTATTTTCAAGAATAAAACAGTAACTCAGCCTTAATGAGTGAGGAGGAAGAAGAAGATATATTGATGGAGGTGGTGAAGCTATCAGGATCTTTCTTCGTGTCCCTTTGATATTGCTTAATTTTTTGTGAAATGATTTACAGACAAGGTGGTTATTGATACAGTTCCAATTGTTTAATTTTGCTTTTGGTGCTTGTGCTTTTGGTGTCATACCCCAAAAATTATTTCCATCACTTAAATTACAGAGTTTTTTTCTATGTGTTTCTTCTAGTTTTATAGTTTTAGGCTTTATATTTAAGTCTTTAATATCTTTTGAGAGAATTTTTGCGAATAGTATAAGACAAGGGTCCAGTGTCGTTCTTTTGCATGTGAACATCCAGTTTCCACAGCATCATTATTGAAAATATTATCTTTTCCCCATTGAGTTGTTGTTGTTGTTAAATATTAGTTGATCATATATGAATGGGTTTATGTATCAATTCTGATCTATTTCCTTAATCTATTTGTCTGATTTTATGTCAGTGCCATACTGTTTTGATTACTATAGCATTGTAGTATAGTTTGAAATGAAGTGTGTGACTCTCACTTTGTTCTTCTTTCCCATAGTTGCTTTCACTATTCAGGGCTTTTTATGATTCCATATGAATTTTATGATCATTTTTTCTATTTCTGTGAAAATTGCCATGGGAGTTTTGCTAGCAATTGCATTGAATCTATAAATAGCTTTCAATAGTATGGACATTTTAGCAATATTAATTCTTCTGATGCATGCATGAACACGGATATCTTTCCATTTATTTGTATCATAGTCAATTTCTTTCATCAATATCTTATAGCTTTCAGTGTACAGATCTTTCACCTCACTGGTTAAATTTATTCTAAGTATTTTATTTCTGATATTATTACAAGTGGGATTGTTTTCTTTATTTCTCTTTCAGATTTTCATTGTAAGTATATAGAAAAGCAACTAATTTTTGTATGTTGAGTTTGTATGCTGCAACTTTACTGAATTAATTTATTAGATCTAACAAATTTTTTGGTGGAGTCTTTAGGGTTTTCTGTATATAATATCATGTAATCTGCAAACAGAGAATTTTACTTTTTCATTTTTGGTTTTGGTATCTTTTCTTTTTCATGCCCGTTTGTTCTTGCTGTAAGTTCCAGTACAGTGTTAAGTAGGAGTGGTGAGAGTGGGCACCCTTGTCTGGTTCCTGATTTTAGAGGAAAAGCTTTCAGCATTTTACCATTGAATATAGTGTTAGCTATGGGTTTGTCATATATGGTCTTCATTAAGTTGAAGTATGTTCCTTAAGTACCCAATTTGTTGACAGCTTTTATCATGAAACGTTATATTTTGTCAATAGAGCCTGCATCTATTGAGAGGCTCACATAATTTTTATCCTTTTTCGTTAATGTGGTGTATCACATTTATTGATTTGCATATGTTTGACCATACTTATATTCCAGTTATAGATCCCACGTGATCATGGTGTGTTATCTTTTTAATGTCCTGTTGAATTCAGTTTTCTAGTATTTTGTTGAGCATTTTTGCATCTATATTTACCAGAGATAGTGGCCTATTGTTTTCTTTTCTTGTAATGTCATTATCTGCCTTTGTTATCAGGATAATGCTGGCCTCATAAAATGAGATTGAGAGTTTCCTCCTCTTCAATTATTTGGAACAGTTTGAGAAAGATTGGTTTTGAATGTTTGGTGGAATCCACCACTGAAGCTATCAGGTCCTGTGACTTTCTGTGTTGTGAGGTTTTTGATTAATGTTTCAATCTCCTTACTCATTATGATCTGCTTAGATTTTCAATTTCTTCATGATTCAGTGTTGCTAGGTTGTATTTTTCTAGGAATTTATCCATTTATTTTAGGTTATCCAACTTTTTGGTGTATAATTTTTCTTAGTAGCCCTATTATCCTTTGTATTTCTGTGGTGTCAGTTGTAATGTCTCCTGTTTCATGTATAATTATTTTTAATTTGAGTCCTCTCCTTTTTAGTCTAGCTAAAGGTTTGCAAAATCCAACTCAGTTTCATTGTTTTTTTCTTATTGTCTTTATAGTCTCTCTTATATTTACTCCTGCTATATCTCTCTTATTTCTTTACGTTAGCTAACTTTTGGCTTAGTTTGTTCTTTTCCTAATTCATTGAGGTATGAAGTTAGGTTGTTTGAGATTTTTCATTTTTCCTTAATGTAGGCATTTCTCACTATAAACATCCCTCTT
This sequence comes from Rhinolophus ferrumequinum, assembly GCF_004115265.2. NCBI lineage: Eukaryota > Metazoa > Chordata > Mammalia > Chiroptera > Rhinolophidae > Rhinolophus > Rhinolophus ferrumequinum. The sequence goes on from NC_046286.1 coordinate 2,682,643, forward strand.
AGAACTACCTTTGCTGCATCCAGTAAGTATTGGTACGTTGTGTTTTTATTTTCACTGGACCCAAAATACATGCTGATTTCCCTTTTGATGTCTTCTTCAACCAGTTGCTTGTTCAGGAATGTGTTTTTTAATTCCCATGTATTCGTGAATTTTCAGTTTTCCTCTTGTTACTGATTTCTAGTTTCATAGCACTGTGGTCAGAAAAGATACTAGATATGATTTTAATCTTCTTAAATTTGATAATTAAGACTTGCTTTGTGGCCCAACATATGATTTATCTTGTAGGATGTTCTGTGTGTGCTTGAAAAGAATGTGTTGGTGAAAGTGTTATGATACACGTCTGCTGTTTCCTTATTTCCTGCCTGGATGACCTACCCACTGTGGAAAGTGGGATATTGAAGGTCCCTAACGTTATTGTATTGCTGTCGATTTCTCTCTTCAGCTCTGTTAATGTTTGCTTCTGTGATGGTGTGTGTAGGTGCTCCAAGGGTGCCAAGAAAAGGCATACGCACTTTAACTGTGCCAAACAAAGTATGCACATGTTAGTTGTATGCAATTAAAATGTATACAATTAAAATCCGTCAATGAAATTCAGACTTTGGAATGGAAACTGTCTATAATTTAGTCCTTTGCACAATTAGCAGTCTATTCAGTTGTGTCTCTTTAAACTAAAGAACGTACAGTCTATGCATTTAGTATTTAAATTCATCACGGGCCAGATGTTATATTTGTGATATTATAGTATAGCATTTTGAAATTTACATCCTGGGGATGTAAATGGGAGACTGGATGACTCACAATTTTCAGATGCAATTGCTTTTGTGAATGTTATCAGCAGAGATCACTGTCTGACAAAGAATTATTTTCATTTAACATATTATTCCATTAATAAAATACCCATTACTCTAAAATCAAATGAACATATATACAAGGTTTATTTTAATTCCATGAGGCAAATAAAAAGGGTTCCAGATAGTCATTTTTGTTGATGTTATTTTCTAATCTATTTTAGAAGAATATAAGGAAACTACTGACACTCAATTTAATATCTTATATATTATATATATACACTCTTCCCTTCTTGCAAATAATATAAACCTAAAATATTATGATACATTTACTATGTAAAATACTATATCACCATTAAAACTGTTTACATAGGATGTGTAATTATATGGAAAAAGTCTTATAATGTTGAATGAAACCTAGCATAAAGTTGGTTAGAATGTAATTATACTTAGGCCACAACTATATGAAAAAAGAAAAATTAAAAATGAAATCTAAACATGTAGGTATAGAATAAAAGAAATAAAAATGGCAGTCCTTGAATGGTAGGACTATGGGTGATATTTTTGGTCCTTGGACCTTTCAAATTTTTTTATGATTAACATTTTCAATCATGAATTTTAAACAAATATCTATTGAGTAATTAATATATGCCATAAAAAAACAACTTATGGTTAGGTAATGAGTATGCCTTTAACATATCCAATAGACCTGAGTCACAGAGAGGTGATTTTCCACAGGTTGCCTAATTGCTAAGTGACAAACCAATACTTTGAACCAGTTCTTTTTTTTTTTTCCCACCTTTTAGAATGACTTTAATCATCATTATTATTTTTTTCAATTACAGTTGACTACAATATTATACTATTTTCAGATATACAACATGCTGATTACACATTTTTATAACTTATGAAGTGACCACCCCGATAAATCTAGTACCCATCTGACACCAGACATAGTTATTACAACATTATTAACTATATTCCCTAATCTATACTTTACACCCCATGACAATTTTTTTAAATTAGTTTCAGATGTGCAAAACAATGTAATAGTTAGACATTTATAACTATCACAAAGTGATAACCCGCTCACCCGAACTGCTACCCCACTGACATAGTATATAGCTGTTACAGTTCCACTGACACTATTCCCTATGCTGTACTCCACATCCTGTGACTATATATATATTAAATTATAGTTGATATTCAGTATTATTCAGCTTCAGGTGTACACTGCAGTGGTCAGGCATTGAACCAGTTCTTTTGACTTCAGATTTTGTTCTCTTTCTTTGATACTAGTCTGCTTTCTAAGAAAATGAAAATCTAAAGTTTGGGTATTTTGGAAAGTCTGCAATATTAATCAAAATCCTCCAGTATAGGGGTGGCTGAATGGCTCAGTTGGTTAGAGCGCAAGCTCTTAACAAGGTTGCCGGTTCAATTTCTGCAAGGGTTGGTGGGCTGCGCCCCCTGCAACTAAGATTGAAAATGGCGACTGGACTTGGAGCTGAGCTGCTTGCTCCCTCCACAACTAGATTGAAGGACAACAACTTGGAGCTGATGGGTCCTGGAAAAACACACTGTTCCCCAATATTCCCCAATAAAAAAATTTAAAAAGCTCCATTATAAACATGTCTATCAAAACTTGGCTTTTTAAAAAATGATTGTTAGCTTATTTATGTGCATTATGAAATAAGTTTTTACTTTGTAAACTAACATCCAGTGCTCTCATGACAAACAAGATTATTTTTTAAGAATGATATAAAATACAGAAGCTACAATTTGAAAGTCTGATTAGACTGCATCTTTTTTTTTTTTTACTTCTATGTGAAAAAAATCACCACAAATAAATTTGAAAAGCAAATGGAAAATTGGAAAACAAAACTATTTATACCAGACAAAAATGTTATATTCCCAATATATAATGATCTCTGGGGGGAGAGAAAGAAATAAAGCAAAAGATACACGTAATATATCATATAATAAATGCTAAAGATCCAAAAATATTAATCAAAGAAATACAGATAAAGAGGAGCTTTTTATTTTAATCTATTAGTTTGTGAAAGATTGGGAAGATTTACAGAAAATTATGTTTTTAGGGTTTGGCTGTATTTCCATTTCTATGTACTAAGGTAACTTGGTTTAACTTTTCAAGAGTGTATTTGGCAATATGTTTCAAAATACAAAATGTTCACATCCTTAGACTAAGAAATTATACATCTAGAAATGTTTTGTAAGAAAAAAAAAAGCAGTTTTTCAAAGGCGTATGTATTAGATGGTATATCACAGCATTATTTACATTAATTAAAATTTGAAAATAATATTCATCAATAGGAAGTTGGTTTAATAATTATGACATTCTATAAATGGAATATTATGCAAGCATGCAAATGATCAATAAATCAATATTATTGATACAGAATCATAAAATTTTTTAAATTGAGACTACTGTACACCTGAAACGAATATAATATTGTATGTTAGCTATATTTTAATAAAAATCTTTAAAAAATAAACTAAAAAAAATAAAAGACCACTGTAGTAATTACGTTTTACAGTAAAATTTCCTCTTGTGCTACAAATGGTGAACCTCAAATGTACCTGTTATATACTGTTTTGGCAGTTTTAAAAGCACATTAATGTCCTTTATGTCATTGTGTCTTCACATAACTCTATGAGGTAAACATGGCCAGTATTATTAACTCCATTATACATACGAAAAAGTTAAGACACAAAAAGATTAAGGGTTTTTTGCGAAGGCCACATAATGATAAGTAATAGAATTCAAATATTTTTGAACTTCTCATCCAATGATCTTTCTTTTGCTGTCTTGAATTCAGTCTTACGAGCCTTCTCAAAACAAGAAACAAGATAAGTGCACAAGGCTCACATTCCCAGCTGGCGGCCCTGCAGGATGTTCTTCACAGGGACCCTCCCATTTCTCTACCCCCAACATCATCAGTCCAGTTTCACAGATTATGAATGACTGTGCTTATTCCCACAATTTTCAAGCTACTGTGTGTTTCCAGCTCCCCAAATGTTAACTTTTCTTTGCTAATATAAGATAGACAGGAGAAATGGGGATAAGGGTGCCCAGTACAGATAGTGCAACACCCAGACACAAAACACCCGCCTGGACTCCAGCCAAAGAGAAGAGCCAGTCAGAGAGTGACTGTCGTCTCATCCACAGGTGGGTAGAGCCAATTGAATCAATCTGAGTGTCCAGTGTCGAGTATCCAGGACTCTCGTCAGGAATACCACCATGCTGCACAGCAGCATGAGCTCCCATTAATCTCTGGGCCCACTCCCAATTTGGGGAGAACCCTAACTCTCATTACTTGCTTAAATTATATTTTCTATCCCACTTTAGTAACTACTGGTCCTATTTGCTCTAGATTAAATAAGGGAACGGGCATTAAAACATGATAGAAGCAAACACTCAAGATCAAAATTAGTAATTTTCTCAAAGTTCTCCTTTTCAGTCTACATCTTTATTAATTTTAATCACACACTCTATCCATATTCTACTGAGCAATTACCAATTCCTTTGTGTTGTATGTTTCCCTTTTCTCGGTTGAATTCCTGAAGCGTCTGTATTTCAAGGACCTTTTGTCTAATCCTTTGTGTGTGTACAGTTTTATAAATTTCATATTTTGGGGAAAACAAATTTGTTGCCTCAAACAATGCAAAGTAAAAGTGATAAAAATGACAACAGAAAAAATTAATTAAGATATGAATTATACACTTCTATCATGTTTTGTTATACTTTCAGGTAATTTGAGAGAAGGTTCAAAGACAGAGGCAAAAAGTAGCACTACAGAAGCAAGGAAAACTATGCCAAGGAGGACAATCATTTGAGAGTTCAGGCAGTCTCATCACAAGTAGCCAAAGTGCTCCTAAATGCCAGCAAAAGGGAGAAGTAAGTGGCTTGAGGAAACCTGTGAAAAGGGACATAAACAGAAAATTGGAGTGAAAGTTGAAGAGCTTCCTGAGAAAACTCAGAAAGAGAAGAGAGGAAAAAAAAAAAGACAAAGGAAAGATACTGAGAAAGACATGGACCAGGAGAAGGAAACACATAAGGGCCAATCAAAGAGAGGAGATGGTGAAAAAGAAATAAATGAAAAAAAAGGGAACAAAGAGTGAATGTGGGGGAAAAAACATGACAAGAAGGAGGATAAAGACAAGAAGAAAGATGAAGACCTGGAAGCAAAGAGCAGGAAAGAGAACAAATACAAGGAGGAGGAAAAGGACAAAACGGAGGGTAATGTCAAGATGAGAGATGAGGACAAAGGGGAGCAAGGATACAAAAGGAGATTCCACAGGAAAAAATGATGAAATCAAGGTGGACAGAGATCAAAGTGGAGATGCTGGAAAGAAAAAGGAAAGTAAAAAACAGTCGTATTAAAAAAAAAATGCACCAGATTTTATAAGCTAACAAAATAGAATTGAAAAATTTTACTCCAACACATCAACTTCAAAACTAGCTCCTGGTCTTCTATGGTATTTTAACTAAAATAATAAGACTCCTTACATTCTCTTTAATCACAGTTTCTGTTCCATTGCTTGCAGTCTGGCAAAGGACCCTTCAGAGATTTCATCTAAAATATCTATTAGCTTCAAAATATCTTCAAAATGTAAATTTTTCAAAATGTGTGTTCATGATGTGTCATTGTCAGGAAAATACAATTTTTCTGAAATACAACTCTGATTATAGAAATGTGGTGTTCTTTTTCTCAAAGAAGTATGGCATTTCCCTGTTCAAACAAACAACTATTTGCTAAGTGTGACATCCACAGAAGAATGCAAAAATATCCTCATCGAGAAGATAAATATAAATGAGAAAGTTAAAACAATGTTAAAATTGAATACCAAAACTGATTCATATCAATAGATACAATGGGAAAAATTCAGAAGAGGAAAATCTCTTTGGGTATGGATAATACCCAAAGAACTTTCACAGGCAGTAGAATTTAAGGTGGGCATCAAAAAAGGAAAAGTAGGGTTTGTATACTGTTTGATGCCCCTGGATTATTAATTCCTCTACCAGATGATAAACTCCTTGAAGGAAGATCTGTATCTTACCATTATCTCCATCCTCATTGCCTACCACAATATTTACTAAATTGAATTGACTCGGAAAGGAAATGAGGGAACAAAAACAAAGTTAGAACATGGAAAATACATTCTAACACCAGAAATATATTTACCAGAAAGTAAAAGCAAAGAATTTGTGTGCAGTGAAGTTCCCCAAAGTGTAGTCCCCAAACTGTCATTGATGTGTAAGATGATTTCAAGTGGTACCAAAGTAAACATCTTAATAATAATATTTAATATTTACTTTTATGTGAATTATAAAAAAAGTGTATCCAACTCATCAAGGCCATTGTTTTGGAGCTGTTATAGGTTATGATGAGACTAAGTAAAAAGGTGAGTCAATTTAAAGAAAAATATTAAGTTAAAAATAGTATAGTTTGTATTTAAATATGGAAAAAATTATGACAAATGGTGGGATCTGAATTATTGACATTTGGCAAACACTGACGTGAGGGTATTAGAAGAAAATAAGGTTGAAAAAAAACAGGGTTCTGGAGGGACTTGAGCTTTTATTTCATTTATGTAATAGGCAACAGAGATACAAGCTGGGTTGTCTTTCAGAAAAACCAATCTGGTGGTTCAGACAAGTGAAAGGAAGCTGAGAGACCAATTGAAGACTATTGCAGTGATACAGCCATAGCAAGGAAAGAGCCTAAACTAATTTGGAGGCAATGAGAATAAAATGAAATGAACAGAAGTGAGAATTATTTTGAAAGAGAAATTAACTTATTTTGACAACTAACTAAATGTGTGTGTCATGGAGAAACTCAAAGATGACTCCAAGGTTTTGACACGTAGTAACTGATAAAATAAAGGCACCAATTATAGAAGAAGGGAAATCCAGGGAAAGATAACAAGTTGTTCATTCAGTTTGAAGAGAAATGTAATAACAGATATAAACTAGACCTCAGAAGGGAAGGGATGTCTACTTAAGGGTACAGATTAAGGGTCATTTCTATATAAAGGATATTCAAATCATGAGGGTTAGATCACATTTCCAGAAGAGAGACTGCAAGCCTAGACACTTGTGCTTTGTTGAAATTCAGTAAAGAGGAAGAGGAAGGAGGATCAAAAAGGAAACTGAGAAGCATGCAGTAGTAAGAACAGAGAGAACAAAAACTCAGAAGAGGCCTAAGATAATTGCAGTTAAACCCATGGAGACATTTTAGGAGCACGGTGGATAATAACAAATAGGGATAAATTGGCACAAATGAGAAAGCACTGGTTGCTTAAGACAGTTCAATCTTAATGTGTATTTTTAGGAGTACAGTAGGCAGAAGGAAAGAGGAGGTGGACCTTCTCTACTCTGCAATGTCCAAACTACCTCTAGATGTCTTTGTACCGTATTTAACCTAAGGGGCCTTTAGAGAATAACTGAGGTAACGAAGAGAAATGAACATTGCTTGCAGATTGTACTTCTGCCTCTGGAAAGATGGAGTAGACCTACTTTTCCCTACTCCCCCAACTAAGGGCAACTAAAAAATTTGAATGTTATGTATAAAACAAACAAGAAAAGACTCTGGAAATCGAGACAAGAAGGCAGACCAGTTAGGGGTTTTGGAACCCAAGGAACAACACTGTAGTGAGTGCCCTGGGTTTTCTTCTTGCCTCATATATCCCAGATTCTGAGCAGGAAACCTGGCAACCCAGAAACACTGATAAGCATAGACAAAAAAAGAGACTCAACAAAAGTCTGCAAAGAACATTCTAGCATGGCATAAAATTTCTTGTCTTTAGTCCATCCAAATACCACCGAAAAAACCGTAGTCGTACCCCCAGCAAAGACCCAGTGAAGGGCCTAGACTTCTACCCTCATGAGGTTGTAATGAAGGGCCCCAGCGTGCCACTGGTGTGGTGTCAGAGACAGGTAAAGTAGGAAGGTAGGACTTTCATCTCTGCTGGCTCGTAAAAGGCCTCCTACCCATGGTGTCAGTGGAGACCCAGTGGGGAGTCTGCATTTCCATACACACACACACACACACACACACACACACACACACACACACCCCACATCCAGCAGTAATAAAATGCTCCTCTTTCCTGCTGGGATTGTGTCAGAGGAGGCCTAGTAGAAAGTGAGGCCATCTGCACTACAATATCCATGGAGACCAAGTGGGGAGCCAGAACTCCCACCCCTGCCCAGCAATAACAAGGAGCACCCCCATCAAGTATCAGCAGAGGCCAAACAGAGAAATTGGGCCTCTTCCTTTCCTGGCAGAAATGAGGCAGTGGTGCCCCCTCACGTCCCCTGCCAGCGAAGTATCAAAAACTGCCAGCTAAAACAGAAGATTTCAATAAGATCCAGACTCTCATAACAACATAAATTCTCTAGGTTTCAATTGAAAAATCACTTGTCTATATCAATTGATGCAGAAAAAGCATTTGACAAGATACATCATCCATTTATGATTAAAACACTTAATAAAACAGGTATAGAAGGAAAACACCTTAACATAATAAAGGCCATATATGACAAGCCCTCAGCTAAATCCCATAATTAATGGTGAAAAACTGAAGCTCTTTGCTCTATGTTCAGGAACACGACAGAGCTGTCCCCTATCACCTCTGGTTTTCAACATAGTGTTGGAAGTCCTCGCCAGAGCAATCAGGCAAGAGAAAGAAATAAAAGGCATCCACATTGGGAATGAAGAAGTTAAAGTGTCACTCTTTGCAGATGACACGATGCTCTATATAGAAAATCCTAAAGACTCCACCAAAAAGCTATTAGAAACAATCAACGAATACAGTAAAGTTGTTGGCTACAAAATCAACTTACAAAAGTCCATTGCATTCCTATAAACGAACAATGAAATCTCAGAAAAAGAAATTAAAAAAACAATTCCTTTTGCAATTGCAGCAAAAAGAATAAAATACCTAGGAATAAACTTAATCAAGGATGTGAAAGACCTATATGCTGAAAACTATAAGACATTTTTGAAAGAAATTGAAGGAGACACAAAGAAATGGAAAGACATTCCTTGCTCATGGATTGGAAGAATCAACATAGTTAAAATGGCCATATTACCCAAAGCAATATACAGATTTAATGCAATCCCCATCAAAATCCCAATGGCATTTTTAAAAGAAATAGAACAAAAAAAACCATCAGATTTGTTTGGAACCACAAAAGACCCCGAATAGCCAAAGCAATCTTAAGAAAAAAGAACAATGCTGGAGGTATCACACTCCCTGATTTTAGCTTGTACTACAGGGCAACAATAATCAAAACAGCATGGAATTGGCAGAAAAACAGACACATAGACCAGTGGAATAGAATTGAGAACCCAGAAATAAAACCACATAAATATGGACAGATAATTTTTGACAAAGAAGCAAAAAACATACAATGGAGAAAAGACAGCCTCTTCAATAAACGGTGCTGGCAGAACTGGAAAGCCACGTGCAAAAGAATGAAACTGACTGCTATCTGTCACCATGTACCAAAATTAATTCAAAATGGATCAAAGACTTAAGCATAAGACCTGACACAATAAACTGCATAGAAGAAAACATAGGTACTAAACTTACGGACCTTAGGTTCAAAGAGCATTTTATGAATTTGACTCCAAAGGCAATGGAAGTAAAAGCTAAAATAAGTGAATGGGACTATATGAAACTTAAAAGCTCCTGCACAGCAAAAGAAACCATCGACAAATTAAAGAGGCAACCAACTGAATGGGAGAAGATTTTTGCAAACAGTGCCTCCGATAAGGGGCTAATATCCAAAATATACAAGGAACTCATGAAACTCAACAACAAAAAAACAAACAACCCAATTGAAAAATGGGCAGAGGACCTGAAGAGACATTTCACCAAAGAGGACATACAAATGGCAAATAGACATATGAAAAAATGCTCAACATCACTAATCATCAGAGAAATGCAAATAAAAACCACAATGAGATATCACCTCACTCCAGTCAGAATGGCTATCAACAAGACAAATAGTAACAAGTGTTGGAGAGGCTGTGGAGAAAAAGGAACCCTCATACACTGTTGGTGGGAATGCAGACTGGTGCAGCCACTATGGAAGGCAGTGTGGAGGTTCCTCAAAAAATTATGAATAGAATTACCATATGATCCAGCAATCCCTCTCCTGAATATCTACCCAAAAAATCTGAAAACATTTATTCATAAAGACAAGTGTTCTCCAATGTTCATTGCAGCTTTATTTACAGTGGCCAAGACATGGAAACAACCAAAATGTCCTTCGATAGATGAATGGATAAAGAAGTTGTGGTATATATACACAATGGAATACTATTTGGCAGTAAGAAAATATGAAACAGGACCATTTGTGACAACATGGATGGATCTTGAAAGTATAATGCTATGCGAAATAAGTCAGACAGAAAAAGCAGAGAGCCATATGATTTTACTGACATGTTGTATATAAACCAAAAACAACAAAAGAACAAGACAAACAAATGAGAAACAAAAACTCATAGACACAGACAATAGTTTAGTGGTTATCAGAGGGTACGCGTGGTGGGGGTGGGAGATGAGGGTAAAGGGAATCAAATATATGGTGATGGAAGGAGAACTGACTCTGGATGGTCAGAGTCTGGATGGTCTATAAAACACACATTGTGATTTATAGATGATGTAATACAGAATTGTACACCTGATATCTATGTAACTTTACTAACAATTGTCACCCAAATTAACTTTAATTAAAAAAAAGAAAAAAAAGAAAATCACTTGTCATACCAAGAACCAAGAAGATCTCAAATTGAATGAAATTTTACAATCAATAGATGCCAATACCAATGTAACAGAGGTGTTAGAATTATCTGAAAGAGATTTCAAAGCTGCCATGATAAAAATGCTGTGATGAAAAGTATGAACACACTGGAAATGAAAAGAGTCTCAACAAAGAAAGAGTCTCAGCAAAAAAAATAAAAGATGTAAAGAAAAAAGCAAATGGAGATTTTAGAACTTAAAAATATAATAACTGAATCAAAGGCTCAGTGGGTGGAGACTTTTATGGATTATGCAACAGCATAATGGAGGAAACAAAGCAAAGAATCAGTGAACTAGAAGTTACAGCCAAAGAATTTTGGACAACAGAGAAAATAGACTAAAAAAGGGAACAGAGCTTAGGGAACTGTAACAAAAAAATCTGAAATTTGTGTCATCAGGGTTCCAAAAGAAGAGGGTAAATAAAGGGGGCTGAAAAGTACTTGAAGAAATAATGGCTGAAAACTTCCAATATTTGGCAAGAGATAAAAACCTACAGACTCAAGAAGCCAAGTGAATCCCAAACAGGATAGAATTGTTTTAAAACCTCACACCAAGACACATCATAATTGACATTCTGAAAAACTGAAGATAAACAAAAAAGTCTTGATAACAGCTAAAGAATAAATGACACCTTACCTATAAATAAAGCAATTTAAATGATAGTATATTTCCTATCAAAAACCATGCAGACCAGAAGGAAACGGCACAACACTTTTCAAATGCTGAAAGAAAATAACTGTCAACTGAGAATTCTATAACTGATGAAATATCCTTCAGGAAGGAAGAAGCAATCGAGATAACCTAAAATAAAGGAAAACGAAGATAGTGTTTTGCCAGTAAACCTACTCTAAAAGAATGACTAAAGGGAAGTTCTCTAAATAGAAAGCAAACATAAAAGAAGGAACCTTGGAACATCAGGAAGGAATAAAGAACACAGAAAAAAAAGGGGCGGGGGGATAAATAAAATAAGCTTTCCTTCTCTTCTTGAGTTTCCTAAACTATATTTCACAGTTGAAACAAAAATTATAATACTGTCTAATGTGTTTAAATGTATGTAGAGGAAATATTTAAAACAATTACATTATAAATATCGGAGGGAGATTAAAGGGATATAAAAAGGATGTGAGGTTTATATATTTCTCTCAACCTGGTAAAATGATACCAATAGACTGTAGCTATTTGTGTATGTTATGCATATATAATGTAATACTTGTAGCAAACACTAGAAAAGCTATGAGAAATACACTAAAAAACACTACAGATGAATCAAAATGGAATTCTAAAAAACGGTCAAGTTACCCACAAAAGGCAAGACAAAGAAAACAATGAAAAATAAAGAGAAAACAAAAAATAAAATGGCAAACTTAACGCCTACCATATCAATAATAGCATTATATGTAAATGGTCTAAATACATCAATTTAAGGACAGAAATTGGCAGAGTGGGGAAAAAATGATCCAACTATATGCTGTCTATAAGAAACTCAGTTCAAATATAACATTACAGCCAGCATGAAAGTAAAAGGATGGGAAATTATATATCATGCAAACATTAATCAAGGAAAGCACAGTGGCTATATTAATATCAGATGAAGTAGACTTTAGAGCAAAGACAATTACCAGAGACAGAGAAGGACATTATACAATGATAAAAGTGTCAGTCCACCAAGAAGACATATCAACCTTAAATTTGTATGCACTAAACAAGGCTGCAAAATATGTGTGCAAAACTTACAGTACTGAAAGAAATAAATTCACAATTACAGTTAGAGACTTCAACACCCTTCTCTCAACAACTGATAAAACTACTAAACAGAAAGTCAGCAAGAATATGAGGTCTGACAATTAAGTTCAAGAACTCATCCTAGAAAAAGTGCTACGTACCTCATTGCTGAATATCACCATGGTCACCTTCAAACTACTCCCTGTGGGAAGCTATGCACTGACGCCAGCGCCTAGTCCACCCTTCAAAGCAATTTTGGAACTCTTTTTCTGGGATGGTCATTGGTGCTGTCATCTTATTACACTTGATGTTCTGAATGTCATCAAAATGTCTTCCTTTCAATATTTCCTTTATCTTTGGGTAAAGATAGAAGTCATTGGAGGCCAGATCAGGTGAATAGGGAGGGTGTGCCAATACAGTTATTTGATTACTGGCTAAAAACTCTCTCACAGACAGTGCTGTGGGAGCTGGTGCATTGTCGTGATGCAAGAGGCAAGAATTGTTGGCTAAAAGTTCAGGTTGTTTTCGTCTAACTTTTTCATGCATCCTTTTCAGCACTTCCAAATGGTTAACTTCTAAATGGTTAACTGTTTGTCTAGTCGGCACAAATTCATAATGAATAATCCCTCTTATATCAAAAAAGATTAGCAACATCATTTTGACTCTTGATTTGGACTGATGGAACTTTTTTTGTCATGGAGAATTGGCTGACTTCCATTGTGCATTTTGATGCTTTGTTTCACGGTCATACTGGTACACCCATGTTTCATCACCAGTGATAACACGGCCCAAAACATCGTCTTGCCTCTCCAAAAGGTCTTGGCAAACTTCGACTCTCCTTTGCTTTTGTTCATTGGTGACCAGAAAGTAGAGTCAAAGCAGAATTCTCCTGTTCGACATTTTTATTTGTTTGTTTTGTGTCATTTCACTCAACCCCCAGTTTCTAACTTAAATTTTAGGCCATCAATCAACAGCATTCACTCAAGGTCTATAATCACTGGGAGAAAAAAAGTACTGGGAGTGATCGGGACAATATCTCCCTTCCTTAATTTTGAGATCATGTTATAAGCTTTTCTTTAAATTGCTTCAGCAGCTTCACATTAGACTTTTAGTTTGGGGAGAGCTTTTGTATTTGACAGGTGTTCCATAGCCTTTAAACTTCTCTGTCCATTTTATTTTTTTCTCAGCACTTTATTTTGTATTTACCCCTCTGTTTAACATCAAACTTCTTGAAAGATTTCTTTATTTGACTTTAGCTTTCAGTTTCATACGTTTCATATTCCCATTCAGTTACAGAATGAAATAGTAGGTGTTTGAAAGAGCACATGCAACAAGCAAGGGACTTTTTTGAGTGTGCTCTAATAGGCAACATAGCGGAATAGATACCTCAAGAAGAAGACATATAAATGGTCAATAAATACATTTTTAAAAAGATGCCCAACACTGGTAGTCTTCAGAAAAAATGTAAGTAAAAAGCACAATGAGATTCCACTACAGACATATTAATATGACTAAAAAAATGCCAAGTATTTCATAAGGATGTAGAACAATCGCAAACTGTACACACTGCTGTTAAGAGTGTAAAATGCAGTTTCTTTTGAAAATTATTCGACAGTTCCATATTAAATTTAACATACATTTACCATCTGACACAGGATTTTTACTCCTAGGTTTTAGACAAGGGAAATAAAACTCATATCCACGCAAAGTTGTATACCTGAATGTTTGTTGCAGCTTTATTCATAATAACTCAAAACTGGAAAACGTGGTGTGTTCATAAAGTCAATACTTAGAAATAAAAAGGAAAAAACTACTGATAGATGCAACAAGATGAATGAATTTGAAAACCATGTTAAACAATGAAGCCAAACCCAAAGGAATATTTAGTATGTGATTCCGTTTATATAAAATTATAGGACAGGCCAAACCAATCTATAATCTTAGAGAGGAGATCAGATGTTACCTTGAGTTGGTTTTGGAATGGATTGACTGCAAAGGGACAGTGGAGATCTTCTAGGAGAGAGAAAAATATTTAATTTACAAGTTGATTAAATTTACAAAGGTATATATGTGTATGTTTGCCAAAGTTTATTAAACTGTACATTTGGAGTGGATTAATTTAATTTTATGAAAAGTAAACTCTTCAAGTTGAATTTAAAAGTAAAAAATAATTGTGACAGAACTACTAGGAAGCAGCCACCCTGAAAACTTACATTTCACATCTTTGCTTCAAACATGTTACAGGCAGGGTTTAAAGCACCTGAATCCACACAAGCTCACTTGTGTACAGATGGTAACCGAAACCGGTGTTTGGATACAACCAGAGGGGAGTATATGTAGGATAATGTTACAATTTTCTTACCCGTTTGGTTTGGTTCTTTCTTAAATTATCTTGATGTACAGGTTTTACTTAAACCTTTCTGTACAGATTAATGTAGAAAAATACAAACATCTGGGGAATAACCGAATAAAAAGAGAGAAAACCTCAGTAGGGTTGGAATAAATGAAAAATTAAAAATCCAAATAGATATATATTTTTAAATTTATCGGGGTGACAATTGTTAGTAAAATTACATAGATTTCAGGTGTACAATTCTGTATCACATCATCTATAAATCCCATTGTGTGTTCACCACCCAGAGTCAGTTCTCCTTCCATCACCATATATTTGATCCCCTTACCCTCATCTCCCACCCCCCACCCCCCTTACCCTCTGGTAACCACTAAACTATTGTCTGTGTCTATGAGTTCTTGTTTCTCATTTGTTTGTCTTGTTCTTTTGTTGTTTTTGGTTTATATACCACATATCAGTGAAATCATATGGTTCTCTGCTTTTTCTGTCTGACTTATTTCGCTTAGCATTATACTCTCAAGATCCATCCATGTTGTCACAAATGGTCCTATATCATCTTTTCTTACCACCGAATAGTATTCCATTGTGTATATATGCCACAACTTCTTTATCCATTCATCTATCGAAGGACATTTTGGTTGTTTCCATGTCTTGGCCATCGTAAACAAAGCTGCAATGAACATTGGAGCACACATGTCTTTATGTGTAGATGTTTTCAGATTTTTTTGGTAGATACCCAGGAGAGGGATTGCTGGGTCATATGGTAATTCTATTCGTAATTTTTTGAGGAACCTCCACTCTGCCTTCCATAGTGGCTGCACCAGTCTGCATTCCCACTGACAGTGTATGAGGGTTCCTTTTTCTCCACAGCCTCTCCAGCACTTGTTACTATTTGTCTTGTTGATGATAGCCATTCTGACTGGAGTGAGGTGATATTCTCATTGTAGTTTTTATTTGCATTTCTCTGATGTTGAGCATTTTTTCATATGTCTGTTTGCCATTTGTATGGCCTCTTCGGAGAAATGTCTCTTCAGGTCCTCTGCCCATTTTTCTATTGGGTTGTTTGTTTTTTTGTTGTTGAGTTTCATGAGTTCCTTGTATATTTTGGATATTAGCCCCTTATCGGAGGCACTGTTTGCAAAAATCTTCTCCCATTCAGTTGGTTGCCTCTTTATTTTGTCGATGGTTTCTTTTGCTGTGCAGAAGCTTTTAAGTTTCATATAGTCCCATTCGTTTATTTTAGCTTTTACTTCCATTGCCTTTGGAGTCAAATTCATAAAATGCTCTTTGAACCCAAGGTCCATAAATTTAGTACCTATGTTTTCTTCTATGCAGTTTATTGTGTCAGGTCTTATGCTTAAGTCTTTGATCCATTTTCAATTAATTTTGGTACATGGTGACAGATAGCAGTCCAGTTTCATTCTTTTGCACGTGGCTATCCAATTCCCCCAGCATTATTTATTGAAGAGGCTGTCTTTCCTCCATTGTATATTTTTAGCTTCTTTGTCAAAAATTATCTGCCCATATATATGTAGGTTTATTTCTGGGTTCTCATTTCTGTTCCATTGGTCTGTATGTCTGGTTTGCTGCCAATAATACCATGCTGTTTTGATTATTGTCGTTTTGTAGTATAAATTGAAGTCAGAGAGTGTGATACCTCCAGTCTTGTTCTTTTTTCTTAGGATTGCTTTGGCTGTTTGGGGTCTTTTGTGATGCCATACAAATCTAATGATTTTTTTGTTCTATTTTCTTTAAAAATGCCATTGGAATTTTGATGGGGATTGTATTATATCTGTATATTGCTCTGGGTAATATGGCCATTTTAACTATATTGATTATTCCAATCCATGAACAAGGAATATCCATTTATTTTTCTCTTCTCCAATTTTTAAAAATAATGTCTTGTAGTTTTCAGTGTATAGATACTTCACATTCTTTGTTAAATTTATTCCTAGGTATTTTATTCTTTTTGTTGAAATTGCAAAAGGAATTGTTTTTTTCATTTCTCTGAAATTTTATTGTCAGTATATAGGAACACAGTGAATTTTTGTACACTGATTTTGTATCCTGAAAATTTACTGTATTTGTTTATTGTTTCTAATAGTTTTTTGGTGGAATCTTTAGGGTTTTCTGTATAAAGAATCATGTCATCTGCAAAAAGTGACAATTTGACTTCTTCATTCCCGATTTGGATGTCTTTTATTTCTTTCTATTGCCTGATGGCTCTGGTTAGGACTTCCAATACCATGTTGAATAGCATGGTGAGAGGGGGCATCCCTGTCTTGTTCCTGATCTTAGAGGAAAAGTTTTCAGGTTTTCACTATTAAGTATGAATTTCATCATTAAGTATGATATTAGCTGACGGTTTGTCATGTATGGCCTTTATTATGCTGAGGTGCTATCTTCCTATACCCATTTTATTAAGTGTTTTAATCATAAATGGATGTTGTATCTTGTCAAATGCTTTTTCTGTTTCTATTGATATAATCATATAATTTTTATCCTTTATTTTGTTCATGTGATGTATCACATTGACCGATTTGTGTATGTTGAACCATCCTTGTGCTAGTGGAATGAACTCCACTTGATTATGATGTATAATCTTTTTAATGTATTGTTATATTTGATTGTTATATTTGATTTGCTTAAAATTTTGTCAATTTTATTGATCTTTTCAAAGAACCAGCTCTTTGTTGCATTAATTTTTTGCATCTGTATTCATCAGAGATATTGGTCTATAGTTTTCTTTTTTTGTGTTTTATCCTTACCAGGTTTTGGTATCAGGGTAATGTTGGCCTCATAAAATGAGTTAGGAAGTACTGTCTCTTCTTCAATTTTTGGAAGAGTTTGTAAAGGGCAGGTATTATATCATCCCTGACTGGTAGAATTCTCTAGTGAAGCCTTCTGGTCTTTTGCTTTTCAGGAGGTTTGGATGATTGTTTCAATTTCCTTACTGTTGATTGGTCTATTTAGATTTTCTAGATCTTCATGAGCCAGTCTAGGAAGGCTATATGTTTCTAAGAACTTGTCCATTTCTTCTAGGTTATTGAATATGGTGGCAGGCCTATTGTCATTCATAGTTATGTTGTATGATCGTTTGTATTTCTGTGGTGTCCGTCGTAACTTTTTTCATTTCTGATTTTGTTTATTTGTGTCTTTTCTTTTTTTTCCTTAGTGAGTCTAGCCAGCGGTTTGTCAATTTTATTGATCTTTTCAAAGAACCAGCTCTTTGTTGCATTACTTTTTCTATTGTCTTTCTGTTCTCTATTTCATTTAGTTCTGCTCTGATTTTTATTATTTCCTTCCTTCTGCTGACTTTGAGTTTCATTTGTTCTTCTTTTTCTATTTTTTAAGGTGTAATGTGAGGTTATTTATCTGGGATTTTTCTTCTTTCTTGAGATAGGCCTGTAATGATATAAATTTCCCTCTTGAAGCTGTTTTCACAGCATCCCCCAAATTTTGGTAGGATGTGTTTTCATTCTCATTTGATTCTATGTATCTTTTGATCTCTCTTCTTATTTCTTCTTTGACATGGTTGTTCTTTAAAAGTATGTTGTTTACTTTTTTCTTGCTTTCTTTTTGCAGTTAATGTCCAATTTCAAAGCCTTGTGATCAGAGAATATACTTAGTATAATTTCAATCTTCTTAAATTTGCTGAGACTAGTTTTATGTCCCAATATATGGTCTATCCTTGAGAATGTTACATGTACACCGGAAAAGAATGTATAGTCTGATGTTCTAGGATGAAGTGCTCTATAAATGTCAATTATATCCATTTCATCTATTGTGTCATTTAGGGCTGCTATTTCATTATTTATTTTCTGGTTGGATGATCTATCCATAGCTGTCAATGATGTATTTAGGTCCCCTGCTATTGTTGTGTTTTGATCAGTTTCTCCCTTTAGTTCTGTTAGTAGTTGCTTAGTGTATTTCGGCGCTCCCTGCTTGGGGGCATAAATATTGATGATTGTTATATCTTCTTGTTGTATAGTCCCCTTTATCATTATGAAATGTCCATCTTTGCCTCTTGCTAACTTTTTTTATTCTGGAGACTGTTTCATCTGGTATCAGTATGGCTATACCTGGTTTTCTCTGGATACCATTTGCTTGGGGTGTCAATTTCCTCACTTTCACTTTGAGCCTGTACTTGTCCTTATAGCTAAGATGTGTCTCTTGGAGGCAGCATATGGTTGCATTTAGTTTTTTGATCCAATCTACTACTCTGTGCTTTTTTATTGGTGAGTTCAGTCCATTTACATTTATGGTGATTATTGATATGTGAGGATTTCCTATCATTCTATCTTTAGTTTTCTGGTAAGATGGTGTCTCCATTGTTTCTTTGCCTTTGTTGCTGTCTATTATTTCAGTGTGGTGGTATTCTATGATTTTCCCCTCTGTTTCTTCTTTTTTTATGTTATATATAAAAACATATATTTTGGATTTTTTTTTTTTTGAGTGGCTACCATAGAGTTTATGTAAAAGAAAGTTTAATATTTAGAATATTCCATTTTCTTCAGAATGCTTACTTTCTCCATTCCCTTATGCCTGTTCAGACATTCACTGTCTCCTTTTTTATGTTTTTGTTGTCACAAATTATCCTTATTTATGCTGTGAGTTGATTTCTGAACTGCAGTAGCAAATTGTCTTTTTCCTTTCTTTTTTCCCCCAGTGTTTTTTTCTCTTCTTTACCCTGTGTGTCATAAGTGTATAGTGTCCTATTTGGTGTGGAGTTGTCATTTTCTGATTTTGTCTGTCTGTTCACAATATTACTCATGGTCTTGTATGTTTTTGCTTTTTAGTTTCAGGTTGAATAGCCTCCTTCAGTATATCTTGTAGTACAGGTTGTGTGTTAGAAAATTCCCTCAGCTTCTGTATATATGGAAGGGTCTTTACTCCTCCTTCATACCTAAAGGATATCTTTGCTATAGATATTATTCTTGGCTCATAATTTCTCTTTCAATAGTTTGAATATTTGATTCCACTCCTTCTCGGCTTGTAGAGTCTCTGCTGAAAAATCTGATGATAATCTAATGGGCTTTCCTTTGTAGGTTACTGTCTTCTTTTCCCTGGCTTCCTTGAGGAGTCTTTCTTTGTCATTAATTTTTTTTATTGGGGGAAGGGGAACAGGACTTTATTGGGGAACAGGGTGTACTTCCAGGACTTTTCCCAAGTCAAGTTGTTGTCCTTTCAGTTTTAGTTGTGGAGGGTGCAGCTCGGCTCCAGATCCAGTTGTCGTTGCTAGTTGCAGGGGGCGCAGGGGGCGCAGCCCACCATCCCTTGTGGGAGTCGAACCGGCAACCTTGTGGTTGAGAGGACGCGCTCCAACCAACGCGAGGACGCGAGCTCAGCAGCAGCTCAGCTCAAGGTGCTGTGTTCAATGTTAGTTGCAGGGGCATAGCCCACCATCCTTTGCGGGACTGGAGGAGTTGAACCAGAAACCTTGTGGTTGAGAGCCCACTGGCCCATGTGGGAATCGAACCAGCAGCCTTCAGAGTTAGGAGCATGGAGCTCCAACCGCCTGAGCCACCAGGTCAGCCCTCTTTGTCGTTAATTTTTGACAGCTTCAATACTGTGTGCCTTGGAGAAGGCCTGTTGGGGTTGAGGTAATTAGGTGTTCTATTTGCTTCTTGTATTTGAAGATCCATTTCTTTCCACAAGTTTGGGAGAGTCTCGTCAACTATTTGTTTGAATATACTCTGTGTTCCCTTCTCCCTTTCCTCTCCTTCTGGTATGCCCATTATTCTTATATTGCTCTTTCTGATGGAGTCAGAAAGTTTTTATAGAATTCTTTCATTTCTTTTAACTCTCAAGTCTCTCTCTTCTTCATCTGTGTCACTTCCAGATTTCTGTCTTCAATATCCACAATTCTTTCCTCCATCTGGATAGCTCTATTATCTAAGCTGCCTATTCATTCTTCATTTCTTTTATTGAGTTCTTCATCTGCAGAATTTCAATTTGGTTCCTTTTAAAAATTTCAGTCTCTTACGTAAAATGTTCATTTTGTTCTTTGAGTTCATTAAACTGCCTGTCTTTGTTTTCTTGCGTCTTATAGAGATTTTTCAGAACAGAAATCTTAAATTCTCTGTCATTTAAGTCACATATCTCCAAGTCTTTAAGTTCATCTTCTGGAGGCTTTTCATTTTCTTTCTTTGCTGCCTTGTTACCTTGGTTATGCATGGCAATTAATGAATTATTATTTCTGATTTTAAGCATATACAGGAGTGGGTTCTGCAACAGATTGGTAGGAAGAGGTCTTTCTTTTGCTTCCAAGGCAGTTTTGATGGAATGTTTTATATACTGTCCCACTGCAGCCTTTTATTCTCTCTCATGCTGTAATGTTATATTTTCGACTCACTGTTCCAGCTTCTCACACAATGGGGGGATTCTCTGGAAGGTGGGCTTCTCTTCTATGACCAGGTCACTTGGGTCAGTGCACCACCTCTGTGGGGGGATGTGGAGAGCTTCTGAAGTTCTGAAGCTCTTCCTGCACCAGATTCAGGGCCTGTGTATTTCAGCAGCTGTTTGTGCCTGCAGGGATTCACCCAGATAGGTGGGGGCAGGGGTGGAATAGTTTATGAGAAGTGGTTCTGAGCAATGGCGGTGACCACCAGCACAGCCCGTCCTGCACCCAAAGCTCCCTCCCCTTTGCTGGAACTAGTTGGGCTGCGAGTCCGTGGTTGCAGGGCCACAGTTCTCAGAACTGCAAATATTCTGTTCTTTTGATCTGACACTCTTACTGTTCCACTTCTAGCACTGGGCAGGTGGGCGCAGGGCGAGCTCTGGGAGGGTGGGGAGAGTTTGGCTAGGCTCTGTGCCTCTGCCTTCCATCCTCTGCTTGGCAGTGAGGGCTTAAACTACTGCTCTCACCCTTCTTCCTTAAGTTTTTGCTCTGAGGTCTCTGCCGTGAGCATTGGGTTCAGTCGTGTTATATACTGCTCCCTCAGGCAGGACTGTGGGCCATAATGGGCATGCTAGCAGTTGGAGTTCTTTCCTCCCATGGCTGCGGTAGCTTTGGAATGCAGGGAGCTCGGAGCTCCTGTCTGCATCCTGTGCCCACGTGGCCCATGTCTCTGCACTTCCTGCTTCCCTCCTCCTACCCTGCTTGCCCAATTTGCCCACCTTTAGAAGATCTTAATCGTGCATCTCTTAGTCTTGCCTGTCTGCTGCACAGGGAGTCCTTTGTGCAATTATAGTTGTTCAATTTGTTGTAAATTCCAGGGGAGATTTCAAGAGGCTCTCCTCATGCTGCCATTTCTGTGATGTCCACAGGCTTTCATAGCCAGAGTTTAGGGGACTTCTCTCTCCAACACTGGAACCCTGGGCTGGGACCTCTGGCTCCTCTGGGGGGAACCTCTGTAGCCGAGATAGTCCTCCTGATTTTTAACCACCACAGGGGGTTGTGGGACCAACCTATTCTGCATCTCTGCCGCTCCTCCCAGTCTCAAGGTGGTTTCTTCTGTATGTTCTTAGTTGTATTTAGTGGCAGGACTTTGGTTTAGGTAGACTTCAGGCAATTCTCAATGATGGTTGTTCTGTAGGTTAGCTGTAGTTTTGATGTGGTGTGACAGAAGGCCAGCACAATGTTTACCTACTGCCATCATGACTGGAAATTGACATATCCACAATTATACCTGGAGATTATAAAATCCTTCTCACAGCAACTAGAGAAAATGAAAAAGGGTTTAAAAGAATTCAGCAACACTATCAACCAATAGGATCTAATCAATATTTATAGAACAATATTTATCAATCAATATTTATAAATAATCTATGGATCAATGTTGAAGTCTCAAAGGAAATTAAAAAAAATACACTGCCTGAATGAATATGAAAATACAACATATCGAAATTAGTGGATGTAACAAAAACAGTGCTTAGAAGGAAATTTACAGTACTGTTTAATATAGAAAAGAGGACAGGTCTCAAATTAGTAAACTAAACTTTCATTCAAAGTAGCTAGAAAAATGGAAACAAAATAAATCCAAAGCAGGCAGAAGAAGGAAGTAATACATATGTGAACTAAAATCAATGAAATTGAAAACAGATGAACAACAGAAAAATCTATAAGACAAAGAAATGGTTTTTGGAAAAGATCAACAAAAATGGCAAAACCTTTAATAAGTCTCATAAAGAAAATAAAATTTACCAATATCAGGAATAAAACAGGAGATAACCACTGCAGATGTACAGACACCAAAAGGATAATAAGTAATACTACAAAAAACTTTTCACACAAACTTTGATAACTTAGATAAAACGAACCAATTCCTCAACAAGGTAAAGTATCAAAATTCTCCCAAGCTGAAATGAATAATCTGAACACCCCTATAACTATTTAAAAAGTTGAATTCTTTATATATAAACTCAAGCAAAAGACATCTCCAGGCCCAGATGATTTCGTTGATAATTCTACATAACATTTAAAGAGAAATTAACATCTGTTCTATACTACCTCTCACAGAAAATTAAAAAGAAAACACATTTACAGACTAATATGAGGCCAGTATAATCCTGACGCTCAAACCAGGGGACAATAGTACGAAGAAAAGTATAGGGCAATACCTCTCATGAATATAAACATAAGATCATTAACAAAATATTAGCAAACAGCATTCAACAATATATTTAAAAATTACATATCATGACCTTGTAGGGTTTATTCCAGATATCCAAGGCTGGTTCCACACTCAAACTCTAATCTACCACACTAACAGGTTAAAAAAAAAAAAGAAGAAAAAATCACACTATTAATGATTCATAAAAATTGACAAAATTCAACACCCATTCATTATTAAAAACAAAGCAAAACAAAAAAACCCTCTCAATTCTGGGAATGGGTAGTGGGGATGGCTGCAGGGCAGTGTGAATGTACTTTCTACCAATGAGGTATAGAATGAAAACTGATTAAGATGGTCAGTTTTATGTTAAAAAAAAGAAACAAACTCTCAGAAAACTGGGATTACAGGGGAATTTCCTCAACATGATAAAACATTCACAAAACACATGCAACTATCATACTTAATGGTGAAAGATTGAATGCTTTTCCTTTAATACCAGGAACAGAGTAAAGATACATGCTCTACCACTTTTATTCAAACAGCACTGAAAGTCTTATCCATTATAATAAGGCATGAGAGGGAAATAAAAGTCATACAGTTTAAAGGAAGAAATAAAACTGTTTCAATTGTTAGTAAACACAATCATTTATGTAAAAAATTCAAGAAATCTGAAAAAAATACTCAGACTAATAAGTAAGTTTAGCGGGTTCACAGGATACAGGATAAACATACAAAAATCAATTCTATTTCTGTGTATTTGCAATGAACACATTAGAGTCAAACTTAACAAAATATTATGTACAACAGTTCAAAAATTAGATAATTAGGTATAAACCCTACAGACATATACAGGATTTGTGTGCTGAAAATTACAAAATGCTTATGAAAGTAATCAAAGAAGATGCAAATATTTGGAGAGACAAACTCTATCCACATATTGGAAGACTCAACATAGAAAAGATGTCCGTATTTCCCAAAATGATATGTAGGTTTAATGTAATTTCTATCAAAATCCTATAATGTTTTTTATAGAAATAGAGAAGCTTATTCTAAACTTTATATGAAAAGACTATGGATCTAAAATAGTTAAGACATTTTTGATAAAGAAGAATAAAATGAAAGGTATCACTTTACCTAATTTTAAGTCTTCATGTATAGCTATAGTAATCAAGACTGTGTGGTTTTGCAGAGGGATGGGCATATAGATCAATTTAACAACTTTTATTGGAGAGGATATATGAATGGCAAAAAACACATAAAAAGGTGTTCAATTGTTGCCAAACCGTTTGTTCCCCCGGCGCTCTTCCCAGAATTTCACAAGGGAGTGCCTCAGCAAACTGAGGCTCAATGGAGAGATATCGGAAAAGCTCCTTTGAGGGGAGGTCTCAGCAAACTGAGACCCAATGGAATCATATCGGTCCCTTCCCTTCAATGGATTCCTTGGAGATGTGCGTGTGTGTGAAGGCAAAGTTCATGCTGGAACACAATGGGAACTTTCAGAAAGACAGCCAGCAGGCTACTAACACAGATCTTGAGATTAACAATCATTACCTCTTTAGAAATTTACCAATAAAAACTACACGTTGGCTCAATTGGGGTTCAGTCCCTGAGACTGCTCCCTTGGGCCATGCTTGCACTCTATTCCTGGCTACTGTCTTTTCTTAACCCTGCGCCGCCCTTCTCCTTCCCCACAACCCACGTTATGCTGGATGCGACATTTAATATCACTAAATAAAGGAATGCAAATTAAGACTGTGATAAGCAATCACTAAACTCACTAAAACAGCTAAAATAAAAAAATCATGAAAATACAAAATGCTGGCAAAGATGTGATGAAAATAGATCTCTCATATGTGTCTGGTAGGAATGAAAAATTGTAGTGCCACTCTGGAGAATACATTGGCTATTTCTTAAAATACTAAATGTATACTTAACATATGTCTAGAAACTGCAGTCCAGAGCATTTATCCCAGAGAAATGAACGTCTGCATCCATACTAAAACCTATATATATATAAATGTTTATAGCAACTTTATAGTAATAGCCAAAAACTAGAAATGGCCATAATTTTCTAAATGGGTGAATGATTAAGTAAATGGTAGTATATTCATAGCATGAAATAACTCAACAAGCAAAAAGGAAGAAAATATTGATAGTATATACAAAATCTTGAATGGATCTCAAGGGTATTTTTACTAAGTACAAATGCCAATACCAAAAGGTCACATACTGTATGATTTCAATTAGATAACATTTTGAAATGATGAAACTTTAGAGATAGAAAACAATGGCTGATGCTTGTTAGAGATGGTGTGTATGGGGGTTGGTGTGAGTGTAAAGAAGTAAAATGAGGACATCTTTGTAGTGATGAAATATAGCCCCGTAATTTGATCACAATGGTGGTTTCATGATTCTAAACATGTGATGAAAGAAAACTATACAAACACATGGTATCAATTTCTTGGTTTTGATATTAACTATAATTATATAAGGTGTAATCATAGGGGGAAACTGGATGAAATACAAAAGACCCTTCAGTTTCACAACTTCCTGAGAATATATCGTTAGTTTAAAATTAACATTAAAAAAGTATGATGCCCAGAAGTGGAACTGCTAGGTCATGAGATAGTTCTATTATTAATTTTTTGAGGAAACTCCATACTGTTTTCCATAGTGGCTGCACCAAATTTGCAATCTCACCAAGAGTGCACGAGGGTTTCCTTTTATCCAATCTTCCACAACACTTGTCGTTTGTTGATTTATTGATGATAAATCAGATGTGAGGTGATATCTCATTGTGGTTTTTATTTGCCTTTTCTCTGATGATTAGTGACATTGAGCATCTTTTCATATGTCTATTGACCATCTGTATGTCCTCTTTGGAGAAATGGCTATTCAGGTTCTCTGCCCGTTTTTTAATTGGATTTTTTTTTTTTTTGGTGTTCAGTTGTATGAGTTATTTATAAATTTTGGATATTAACCCCTTATCAGATGTATCACTGGTGAATATCTTCTCCCATTCAGTAGGTTGTCTATTTGTCTTATTGATAGTTTCCTCTGCTTTGCAAAGAACTTTTTAGTATGATGTAGTCCGATTTGTTTATTTTTTCTTTTCTTTCCCTTTCCCAAGGAGATATATCAGAAAAACATTACGAAGAGCAACGTCAGAGAATTTACTGCCTGTGTTTTCTTCTAGGAGTTTTATGATTTCAGATCTTACATTTACTTCTTTCTTTGTTGCAAAATGATCACAACAGTAAGTTTAGCTCATCACCACACACAGTTAAAAATTTTTTTTTCTTGTGATGAGAACTTTTAAGATCTTCTCTTAGCTGTACATTACACCCTCATGACATTTATTTTACAGCTGGAAGCCTGTACCTTTTGGCCATTCCTCCATCTCACCCACTAAATGGTAGTCATTTTTACTACAGCATGACGAGTATTCTGTCACTAGAAATATAAAGGCACCGGAAGGACTGCTTATCAGAACCGGAGGACTACTTATCCAGTAGTGGAGTGTGAAGTAATGCAGAGCTTTAGATACATAGTTGTCCTTTAAAGTTCATTTGATTTGGACAGTTGGCTCTATCAGATTGTTAGTTGAAGTGCTATACAGAGGTACTTTCAAGACCCTCCATTCCATATTGATCACTTCCCCTAATCCCCTTTCTCTATGTGTGTTCTGGAAATGCCACTAACTCAGCGACAGCAACAGGAGACAAACCTGGAAAACCTTTTCACTCAGGTCAATTTATTGACCAACTTTCAATACCCTTCAGTTGACCAGAGACATCCCTTCCCGTGAGGAGGTGCAGACTACACTCTCCAATCCACAGCTGTAAGTCTGTCACATCCTCAGTTATAGGGGAGGCTGCTCCGCGAGGTGTCCACAGAATCACAGAAATCCAGTATTGAAAAACCTGAAAAACCGCAGTGCCTTCATTTAATCTGTGAGAGGTGAAGTATTTCCCCAGACCTACAGCACTAAGTCATGGTGCAATAAGGACCAGATTAAAGGTCTCCTAACTTACAATCACCTTCCCTCCACCCTCTCAACTCCTAACACTCACTCATACATTTGTCAGAACAGCTCTGTCTTCAAGTGAGAGAGATGAACGCTCCTAAAAGGCTCGAACTTGTGTGCACATCACTGACCAGCGCAGAGCTGGCTCACAACAGGAGCTCAATGTTTCAGATACAACTGGATTAAAGCACCAAATTAAAACAATCCCTTTAATGCAGGAAATTCTAAGTTTCAGAAGAGGACCTTCACACTGAATCTCTGCCCAGCAACTGATGATGCTATTTATCTCTGGTGCTGATTGGTTCTCCAACACTGAGGTTACTCAATTCAGGAACAGAGAAATGAGTGCCTTGGTTTCTATTATTTGGGCTGAGGCTGGAGGAAGGCCATAGTCCCCTCTGACTGAGACTCGCCTGTTCCCTGTGCCCTGTCCTCTCCGTTCTCCAGCATGGTGTGCCTGTGGTTCCCCGGCGGCTCCTGGACAGCAGCTCTAACTGTGATACTGATGGGGCTGAGCCCTCCCATGGCCTGGGCCAGGGACACGCCACGTAAGTGCACACCTTGGGGGGTGAGCTATTGTGTAGTGGGGGAAGCAAGGGAGTTAACTTTGTCACTGTGTCCAGGCCATATCCCTTAGAAAATTGTGACATTTTCTTCACTGACCACATATATTTATCATATGGATCCCGAGTTCGGTCCACAACCAATGGAGCCTGGATGCTTGTCCTCTACGAGAGCTGTGTTAGGGCCTGTGTGTGTGAGTGTGTGTGTGTGTGTGTGTGTGTATGTCAACTCTCTTCCAATAAAACCTCTCTAGCCTTGCATCCCATTCCCTTGGGACCTTGAGAAGATTTAGAAATGATGATATCAATTTATTCCCCATCCAATGATTCCCTTTATTATGTTGAGTTATGTCAGCAAAAGGGAAAGTTTCTCTGAAAATTTGGTGGGAAGTCAAAAGGAATTAGAAGGGCCTCTCCTCGAAGATCCTGTGCTGTGGCCTCAGCAGGACCTGTGACGTTGGTGCCTCTCCCTAACATGTGGGGATGGATCAAGCGGTCTCCCCAATGATCTTTCCTTTCTCCCTGAACCCCAATGTTTATACAGCCTGTATCCCTTATAAGGGAGGCTCTCGGACAGAAGGTGGGGTGAGTGCCCTCTGTTCCTCCATAGAAAGCGCCCGGCAGTGGAAGCAGAGACCCCTATGACGGGGGCTGAGCCTGTCGATGAGGGGCATCTGGGGGGGTGTTCTCTGAAGCCTTGAAGAACTCCAGGCACCTTCTGAAAGCCTGGCCAGGTTCACGTTCATTATGCATCTATTGAACCTTTCTATACTATCAGTTTCTCGTACATCTCCCCATTCTCTGGCCTAAGCTCACAAGAAGGGATTAATAAGATAAGTTATATGAAATTGTATTTTCAAAAGCCAAAAATAGTCAAATAGAAGCAATTTCATATGGTTCAAACTCCACACCCTGAGCAAGAGTACAGAGAGAATGTGAAGTTTTCTTACGTCCCACAGGCTGAAAGCCAGTAAGCAAGTCAAAGTAAGTCATTGGCCGTCTGGGGTCTTGGCCCCAAATTCCATAGTTCACTTGTCCTGTCCTCTGTTTCCTTAATTACCATGCTTGGTTACTTCTGCTTCCAGCTCCTCCCTATTCTTTCCCCAGCTATGTCATCACTATTCCTGAGAACCTCCAAAGTTTGCACAGCTCTCAGCACTATACCAGGTATATTGGATGAGATGAAACTTAATGAAATTTTCTCTCTTTCTTAAAATTACCATTTCCTTACCTGGGATGTTTCTTCTAACTAGTAGGAAGAGAAGAGGAAGTTTTTCTATATTTCTTACAGGAAAAGGAAAGGATACAAAGTGTCAGCAGAATAAAGACTGTTGGGGCTTGCGCCCCTTCTCGCTTTCCAGGATCCCCACAATGATCAAGTCCCAGCACCCCATGTTTGCTCACTTGGACCACAGGTACCCATTTGAGCAACAATTCTGTACTGGGTTGTTGTAGGCTCAGAGAATTCTATTTGAATAAGAGAAAAAAGTCCCCTATCATGGAACTTACCTAAAGTTGAGGAACAAAGTACAATAAATATTAAACAAAGAAAAAAATTTCAGAGAGTAATATGTGCTCTGAAAAAAAAAAAATCAGGATTATGGGACAGAGAGAATTGGATTCACCTGACTTCAGTTCAAGTGGCTGGGGAGCTCTGCCTGAGAAAGTGACATTTAGAGACATTTGAGACATGAATGATGAGAAGCCAGCCATGTGAAGACCTAAGTAAGGGACAAGTGTTCCAGAGAGAGGGACTAGGGGAAAGGGCAAAGTGTGGAAGATGTGTGCTCTGTTTACGGGACAGGAAGCCTGAGGTGGCTGAAGGGGAGCGAGCCCTGTCTTCACTCCCGCGTTTCCACAACTCGGAATGCCCCACAGAAGCCTCCCTGTCAGTGCTCAGGATATACAGTGGTATCTCGGTTTTCGAACATAATCCGTTCCGGAAGACCATTTGAGTCCTGAAACATTTGAAAACCGAGGCATGGTTTCCCCATAGAAAGTAAGGCAAAAGGGATTAATCCGTTCCAGACCTTTAAAATCAACCCCCAAAACTGCAAATTTAGCATGAATTTTACTATCTAATGACACCATAGATCCATAAAATTTACTGCGTTCATAAACCAAAATGTTCATCAACGGAGACATTCGAAAATCGAGGTACCACTGTATATATTTTATGTCAGCAGCCTCTGCCTTATTTAGATTTTTAGCTGATAAGCAGTTTGATATGATTTTTTCTCATAATGACATGATAGTTTCCAAAGTCTTCATCTGCTAGGCATTTGAAAAGATGAATATAGCCTAAACTCTGTGCCAAACATTTGTTCAAGTTGATTTATTAATTGTTAGCTCCATAATAAACATTAGCAGCTGACCTCCTTCAGAAAGCCGTGGATTTGTATATATCTGTAAACCTCAGTAAGAACAGAGTTTAAAAATTATTTATACCCGCTCTTCATGGGACAAGAAATTCCTTGGTTCTAAAATTTCAACACAGCTGTCATACTGGGGGAAATGAAAACCCAGAACGTGTTACAAGAAACTCACGAGAGCTGTATGTGGAACAATTGTACAGGGACAGTCACGTTTTACAAGTTTCTCACAGCCCAGCTCGCCTGCACTGAACGTAAGCCACTGACACAGGCGGTTACTGAACCACCTAGAAAATATCTGTCTGGTTTTTCATGTTTCCTTCTTTGAACATAATGCACACGTAAAATGCTTACCCCTTTCAGGTATCCTGGATTTGGGCTTTTTCCAGTCACTGCCCACTGTGTTTTGGGGGAGCCTGCAGCGTGAGCACACTCAGGAACAGTCATCTTTTGGTTGGGATCAGAATAGCTTTCGTACTCTCTTGTTAGACACTGTGGATGGTTTCTTAGGGTCTAGTCCCAGTGCTGAGCTATTTTTCCAGCAAAATACATTTGTTCAGGACCAAGGTTTTTATCAGGTACAATATTGGCCAATTTTTCAGTGTGATTCTCAGCTGCTTCATAATTACCAGCAGCTTTTTCAACCACAGATTTTTCAGATGGTTTTAAGTCACAATTTGTGACCACCACAAGCGTTTTTCAATAACATGTATCCATCTTTTTCAGTAATTCTACATTCTATTCTATTGATAAAGTCAGATGCTCCCATTTATTTATCTCACTTTTCAACCACAGAATTTTTTTTTATCTCTTTCTGAAATCTTCTTAGTTCAATTAAACATAAACTGCAGAAGCACATGTGGCCATTTGACCGATAACAGCTCTGAGACCTGTCTGACTCTCTTTACCTCATCAGGTCAGATTTACCATGTGAGTTTGGCACCCCAGATTGGAGTTTCTCCGATTTCTGGATTTGGAAATTCAAATAGGGGATTGTGGGCCCGTACTGAATCACGGTTGTAGTCTCCTTATAACTCATTAGTCCCTCCCCTCTTACCCTCTGGTAACCACTAAACTATTGTCTGTATCTGTAAGTTTTGTTTCTTCATTTGGTAGATGAGGGTAAAGGGGATCAAACATACGGTGATGGAAGGAGAACTGACTCTGGGTGGTGAACACACAATGTGATATATAGATGATGTATTTCAGAATGGTACACCTGAAATCTATGTAACTTTGCTAACAATTGTTGCCCCAATAAACTTTAATGAAAAAAAAAAGACGAAAAAAAAACCTCATCAGTAGTTTCCTGTTGCATTTAGTATAAAGTCACACCCTAACGTCACCCACAGGCTTTGCAGCACCAGCTCCACCTGACTTCTCCAGCCTAACCTCTCACCCCTTCCTCTCACTGCCTGTGCTTCAGGGAACGGGTTGCTTCCGGTTTCTGGAGGAAGTCCATCAGTTCTTCCAGGCTTTTGCACGTGGTATTACCTTTACCAGAAATGTGCCTCCCTTCTCCACACACACACACACACACACACACACACACACACACACACACACACACACGATTCTCCAGCTCACACCAACCTAACCTTTCATGTCACATCTGAAATGTCACTCAGAGACCCCTCCTCTGGCACCCTAATATAATTTAGACCGGCCAATTAATTTTTCTTCTGGAACGCCACACTTTTCCTCTGACATTTCTCCCTCCCGTGTGAATTCTGTGTGGTGGGTTTTGTTCCTCACTTGCACTGGATGTTAAGCTCCAGGAGTAGAGAGACGTCGGGTCCCCGCGCAGCACGGGCCTGTCACCAGGTCGCAGTAAGGATATGTTTATGGAACAAAGCAGGCGGTGCACGTGTAAGGAGCAGCCGTGGGATGGGAAGCGGGGCGGTGTGTGTAGTGTGGAGGCTTCTAGAAGGAGGTGGCGCAGGAGGCGGTGAAGGGACGCACCCCTGCCCCGCTCCCCCGTGGGCGCCTGCAGCCCAGCACGGAGCCCAGTGGATCCCAGAGCCCCGGGTCCCAGGGGTTTTCTCAGCCCCGCCGGCCCCTCCCCCCCTCCCGCACCGCGGGCGGATTGAAGATGAACCGGTGGATGGCGGGGTGGGGGCGCCCGCGGGGCCATCAAAGGGGGCGTCCTCGTGTCCCCACCCGACCTGGGCGCCCCGCTTGGGGGGACGTCGCCGTCAGTGTGTAACCAGTGTGACCGGATCCTTCCTGTCCCCACAGCACATTTCTTGAAGCAGTTTAAGCCAGAGTGTCATTTCACCAACGGGACGCAGCGGGTGTGGTACGTGCAGAGACATATCTACAACGGGGAGGAGGTCGTGCGCTTCGACAGCGACGTGGGGGAGTTCCGCGCGGTGACCGAGCTGGGGCGGCCGGACGCCGAGTACTGGAACAGCCAGAAGGACGTCCTGGAGCAGTACCGGGGGTCGGTGGACAGGTTCTGCAGACACAACTACGAGGTGTCTGATAACTTCTTGGTGCATCGGCGAGGTGAGCGCGGCGGGGTGAGCGCGGCGGGGGCGGCGTGTGTGTGTGTGTGTGTGTGTGTGTGTGTGTGTGTGTGTGTGTGGTCAGTGGGGTGAGTGTGTAGGACTGTGAACCTGCACAAGTTCTGAGGGGACATGTGAGGGCGTGATGTCCGGGACACAGTGTGTGATTTTTGTCCTTGTGTGTTTGTGAGGTGAGAGTGTGTGAGGGGTGGGTGTGTGCTGAGGTGGGACAGAGAGTGTGTGTGGTGGTGGGGGGTGGCCTGGGGTGTGAGGACCCGGGGGGAGAGTGGGGGTGTGAGGACCCGAGGGAGAGTGGGGGTGTGAGGACCCGGGGGAGAGTGGGGGTGTGAGGACCCGGGGGAGGGTGGGGGGTGTGAGGACCCCGGGGAGAGTGGGGGTGTGAGGACCCGGGGGAGAATGGGGGTGTGAGGACCCGCGGGGGAGAGTGGGGCTGTACTGGAGGGAGGCTTCAGGGGACCACGGTGGCCACTGTGGACAGGTGACATGGGGGAGAGCCGCAGTGCGGGGACAGGAGGTGGAGGAAGCATTGATGGGGGGTCAGAGGTGAGGGAAGGGAAATTTACGGAGGTGTCTGTGGTCGGGTGGAGGTTTAGGGGAGCAGAGATGAGGAATGTGAGGGGGGAATGTGAGGCCGTGAGTCACCGTCTGTCTTGGCTACTGGGCTCCTTAATTCTGAAACCATTCGAATAAGGGTGCTGTGTTTGTGCATAAACATTTCATTGAGAAAAAGTGTTAGACTAATTTTTGAGGAGTGGGGAGAACCTCTGAGCCACCTCTGAACTTTCTTTAGTTCTAAATTTCCTGTTTTTTTCCTTAGTATATGCATTTTTACATAGTTGAAATGATTATGAAACCAGCTTTTCGAATTATAATTTTGTTACTTGTACCGATAGTACTATTTATATAATGCTAGTAGTTCTTAAGTAGTTACATATTATTTTCTTATACAGTTGTAACAATTTACCTCACATTGCCTTTAGTTAGATCTTGTTTCAATATTGCCACTCAGTTGAAAATTAACAGAGTTTTGTTTTTAATTCATATTTCTTTGATTTCTAAAGTTCTTAAACATTTCCCACATAGTTTTGGCTAATTGTTGTTATTGCTTTATGAATTATCTATTGTCTATTATCTCTGACGTCCTCCTGTTTTTCTAGCAATTTTATGGGTTTCCTG
This sequence comes from Rhinolophus ferrumequinum, assembly GCF_004115265.2. Lineage (NCBI taxonomy): Eukaryota > Metazoa > Chordata > Mammalia > Chiroptera > Rhinolophidae > Rhinolophus > Rhinolophus ferrumequinum. Next base: position 2,716,564 of record NC_046286.1, read on the forward strand.
TGCAGTATGATTACCACTCTGCTGATATTTGATCCACCATTTTCTCCAGTTTGTGGTTTATATTTTGATTTGGTTCATTATTTTCCATGCTATGAATTTAAACATTTTTATTTAATGAAATATACTGCAATCTTGTTAGCAATGATTGACTATTAATCTAAATGTATCATTTTGTGGTACTGTAAAAATGTTTTTCCCCAGGTTTATCCATCTTTTTTATTTATTTTTTAAATTACTTTCAGGTGTACGCAACAATGTTCTAGTTAGACATTTATCATTTATGTCCCTCAAACTGTGTTAACCCCCCGCCCCCGTCCACTACACCTCTGACATCACACACAGCCATTACATTTCTACTGTCTCTATTCCTAATGCTGTACTCCGCTTCTAGTAACTATATACAAAATATATATATAAACTTGTAGTTGACATTCATTATTGTTCAGCTTCAGCTTCAGGTGTACAGTGCAGTGATCAGGCATCTACATCATCCCTGAGGTGGTCTCCCTAATGAGACAGTGTCCATCGGATACCATACAAAATCTTTACAACATTATTGATTACATTCCCCAAACTGACTTTCATATCCCATGGCAATCTTGTGGTTACTGATTGTTTTCTAATCCCCTCACCTTCCCCCTTATCCCCACCCCCCTCCCATCTAGCAACCTTCAGTTTTTCCTCTATGTCTCTGAGACTGTTTCTAATCAGTTCATTCATTTATTCTTTTCTTTAGGTTCCGCATATAAGTGAGAGCATATGGTATTTGTCTTTCTCTGTCTGACTTATCTCACTTAACATAATGTTCTCTAGGTCCATCCATATTGTCGCAAATGGTAAGATTTCATTCTTGTTTATGGCTGTGTAATACTCCATTGTATATATCCATCTTTTTTATTAAAACAAATTGTATTTACTGAGGCTGGTAGTGTCAGGGATTGTCTAGGACACTAAGCACACACATTAATGAGTTCCAGGCTCTGCCCTGAACTCAAATGTTAGCTGAAAATGACAGACAATTGTAAAATGATAACAATTCCAATAATACGTCTGCTTGTTTGCAAAGAAGAGAGAGGAATCAGCTGAGTGTAAATATAAGAACTTTTTAAATGTCATATTTTGCTCCTTTCCCTCTCCTCCAGGACTCAGGCTTTTCTGGCACTCAGCTCACAGAGAATCACCCGTGTCCTTCCTGCTTCCCAGGGTAGAACATTTCTAGGTGTTCTCAGGTGTGAGTGTGGCGTTCCCAGGATGTCATGCTCTAGCTCACCATCTACCCGCAGCTGTCCCCCAGTTTATCCACACGCTTTGCCTCATATTTTCTCTCCCAGTAAACAAGGATAATAAATAGCTAACATATATTGAAGGCTAAATTCCAGTTATTGCTTCACATATTTGGGGTGCATTGATCCTCACATAACCCTAAGAGGTAAGTTAGTGTTATCCCCCTTTATAGGTGAGAAAGCTGAGGGAGAAAGGAATGTAAAAATCCTCCCAGGATCAGCCAGTAAGAGGCAGAGCCTACTTCTGGACCAGGCAGCCCTGCTCCCAAAATCACTTTGAATGAATGCATTATGTGCCTTGCAAAGATTTGTAAACACTTCAATTCAACAATGAATAACTACTTCACACTAGGAACAACATACCCACAAATGTCCTCAGCATCTCTCAAATCTAATGGCCCGTGCTGTAAGGACTAGACCCAAGGCTCATGCTGACTCCTGGGGCCACATGGCCCGCTGTGAGGGAGGCCTGCCCGAGACCTGATCTGGGACTGGAGCCTGGAGGCCGGACGGCAGCCACCCAAGCAGACGTCCTCTGTCTTCCTCACGTACTCCCCACCTTTTCTCTCCTAGCTGAGCCTACAGTGACTGTGTATCCTGCAAAGACCCAGCGCCTGCAGCACCACAACCTCCTGGTCTGCTCCGTGAATGGTTTCTATCCAGGCAACATTGAAGTCCGCTGGTGGCGGAATGGCCAGGAAGAGGAGGCTGGGATCGTCTCCACGGGCCTGATCCGTAATGGAGACTGGACCTTCCAGACGCTGGTGATGCTGGAAACCGTTCCTCAGCGTGGAGAGGTCTACACCTGCCAAGTGCAGCACCCAAGCCTGACGAGCCCCATCACAGTGGAATGGAGTGAGAAGATTTCTGACCTCACAAGTGCCTCGCCCACCATGAGGGGACTTTCTTATCCCTGGGTGTCAGGGTGCTCCTCTCCCCGCCCCATGTTTTCATTGGCTCACGTTCCCCTGTCCTTCAGCACAGGTCACGGGGGAGCCCAGTGATAGTTTCTATAAATACTGTAGCTCCTGGGGAGGCCCAGGTCATGGGGGGGGGGAGCCCAGTGATAGTTTCTATAAATACTGTAGCTCCTGGGGAGGCCTGATGCCTGGCAGGCAGAGAGGACGTGGCCCCTACTGAGTCTTCTCATGATGTCGCAGCTCATGGTTCTCCCTTGGCCCTGGACACCAGTCCCTGCCTCGGGCTGGGCTGGCACTTCTGCTCTGTTGCTCTGAGTTGTTCACTGTGACCTGAGAAGAGGCGCGTTCTCTACAACGTGGGGACCTTCCTGACACAAGGGGCGTCCAGAGTCCGCGCTGCCTTCTATGAGCTCTGTCACTCTAGACAAGCGACTCAACCTCCCTGAATCCCGGGCTCCTCGTCCGTCAGATGCTACAGTAGTGACCTATGTCAAGGATGTGATGTTTCAGTGAATTCAGTGTCTGGTCTTTGTAGCTGCTCAGTGATTTTTAAATCTCTCTTCCAGAAATGGCCAATTATTCCAGTTCTTCCAGGGCAGCCTTCTTCCCCATTCTCAAAGCTCCCAATCTCAGAGTCTCAATGAGAGAACTTGGATTTGGGGGGAAAAATCACTAAAAGGAGCTTCTTGTCTCAGGGGCACAGCCTGAATCTGCACAGAGCAAGATGCTGAGTGGTGTCGGGGGCTTCGTGCTGGGTCTGCTCTTCCTCGGGGCGGGGCTGTTCGTCTACTTCAGGAATCAGAAAGGTAAGGAACCTGTTGGCGGCTGAGACTCCCCAGCGGCTTTATGGGGGAGGAAATAGGACTTTGCTCGAGTTAGTTCTCTGTATATTGGAGGCCTTGTATGAGGACTTTCTTTCCCCAATTGACCTCAGATTCCCGGAAATCCAGAAATCAACAGCCCGTGGTTGGTATATTGAAGTATAAGAGGTGAAGGCCTGTAGAGATGAGAAAATGGTTGACATGCATGGAGCACTTGGCTCAAGATACTGGGGCAAATGAAGGAAGAGCCGTTAGGCTGATGAATTACACGGGATCTGGGCTTGGCACAGAAACTCCATGGGCTCAGACTCTCAGTTTCTGCTCTCGTCTCTATTCTGGTATCAGGCAACGTGGGTTGTGATGTTAGACATATTTTAGGAGGGGTTTCTGGGGCTGGGAACATTGTGTTTGGGGACAGATTTACCTTTATATCTTTTAAGTATATATCCTTCCTTCTCTTTCTCAGGACACTCTGGTCTTCAACCAACAGGTAATGCTGTTTAATCGTCTTTTAGAGACATAATCAGTTTCCCAAGAATAGAAGGTAGAGGTGGCAGACAGGAGACAGAAATAATGGGAAGCCTTTGGACCTGACTTCTGGTCAGGCCGTTTACACTAAAGCTTCTCTCCACTTAGTAAAAGGCTCAGGGAGACCTAGGATTTTCCCCTCCTTACTGCAGTGTTACAATACGAGGCCCTGAGAGAGGGGGAAGGGAGCTGCTTGTAGAGTTAGGTCTGGAAAGGACACTGACCTCTGTCTGCAGGACTCCTGAGCTGAAGTGAAGGAGGGCACACTCAGAGAAGAGCCTTCTGGCCCAGCTTCTTCGCAGCATGAAAAGGTTTCCTGCTTGACTCTGATTCCACGAAGAGAGAGCTTCCTCAGGATCTGGTTTGCTCCTGGTTCAGTGACTCTGCAGAACACGTGTCCCCTCTCAGCTCCCTCAATCCCCACCCACGACCTGGAAGTCCCCAGTACTGATTGCAATACCTTCTCCTCATTCATTCCTGGTCCCCTTTGTATTCAGCCTCACTGTCCCCTGTGCATCCGATCTCACCTTCCGCGCACATTACTTTACAGCATTTTTCTTAAATAAAAATGGAGTGAAAATCACCTGCTTCATACAGCTTTAAGGACAAGAAGTACAAAGAAAAAGAGGGAGGATTTCATCACAATTCAATAATGGTTTTCATTTGCATTCCTGAATTTTGGTCACAGGTGACATGGAAGTTTTCTTTGCTTCCCTGTTTTTTCTTGGCTTTTGGCCTTCTGTAACTAGGCATGTTGAGTTGAACTAGGAATAAGCCCTTAATGACCCCATATCATGGTGGCCTCCGTCTTTGCATTCTCGAAGCCAAACACACAGGTCCATTCGCCCCATGAGATAAGAAATGCAGGTAACTTGTAAGGATGTGACGCCTTCAAATTTTTATAATCACATTCATTTGTCTCCGTTCCTGATTTTTTAAAAAGTGTATACCTGAGTACTTCTTGAACACCCTTTTGTTAGATTAAGGGTGGGTTTCAACCTTTCAATCTTTTTTCTGTTTCTCAGATGAAAATTAGTAATTAGGTGTTCTGTATGCTTCTTGGATTTGAGGATCCAGTTCTTTCCATAGGTTTGGGAAATTCTTTTTCTCCCCCACTTTCTTTCGCCTCCCCCCCACTCCAGTTCAAGCCGTTGTTTCTCAGTCTAGTTGTGTAGGACACAGCTCCCTGGCCCATGCTGGTATTATGAGCCTTGTGCTCCCCCCAGTTGAGGCAGTTGGTCGCCAGTCCATGGTCGGCCGCTCACAGCAGCTCATGCCAACTTCCAGCTGCTCAGGGCAGCCCATCTCCAGGGAGAGCCGTTGTTCACAATCTTAGTTGTAGAGGGCGCAGCTCACTGGCCCATGTGGGAATCAAACCGGTGACCTTGGCGTTATGAGCACCGCACTCCAACCGCCTGAGCCACCGGGTCGGCCCAGGAAATTCTTGTTGACTCTTTGAATGGGATCATTGTTCCCTTCTCCCTCTCTTCTCCTTCTGGTATATCCATTATTCTTTTTTTTAACAAAATTAATTTTTGTATTAGTTTCAGGTGTACAAAACAATGTAATAGTTAGATATTTGTATCCCTCACAAAGTGATAACCTCCCTCCCCCAATCTACCAACCCTCTGATATCACATACAGCCGTTACATTTCCACTATCTCTGTTCCAAATTCTGTACTCCACTTCTTGTGACCATATATATAAAATTATAGTTGACATTCATTATTGTTCAGCTTCAGCTTCAGGTGTACAGTGCAGTGACCAGGCATCTACACAATCCCTGAAGTGGTCTCCCTAATAAGACAAGTGTCCATTGGATACCCCTACAAAATTTTTACATTATTAAGTATATTCCCCAAGCTGACTTTGGTATCCCTGTGGCAATCTTGTGGTTACTGACTGCTTTCTAATCCCCTTACCTTCCCCCTTATCCCCAACCTCCCTTTCATCTAGCAACCCACAGTTTTTCCTCTATATCTCTGAGGCTGTTTCTGATTAGTTCATTCATTTATTCTTTTCTTAGATTCCACATATAAGTGAGATCATATGGTATGTGTCTTTCTCTGTCTGACTTATTTTACTTAGCATAGTGTTCTCTAGGTGTGGGGAGCCATAATTTCTTGTTATTCTGAAGCCTTGCAGACTGGCTCAGTTTATGATTAATTTGTCTCAGCTCCTAAGGCATTATCTCTGCCTGCATCTGGAGGGTGCTTACAAGTTGCTGAGGAATGTGGTGGGAACGGCCAGTTTCTCGGACATAGATCACTGATGGCTATCAGGATAATTGATAGGCTCTGTCATGGGATAATTGCTTTGGGGAGCTTTTAGTGATTTGTAGTGTCTATCTTAAAGTTAAAAATTTACGTTCAATGATGTAATGCATTTCTGTAACTGCTAAGCTGCATGTACTCAGATGGTATAAATTGGTGAAGGAAAGTAAACTCGGTGCTTCAGCATCACTGGAGTCCGATCAATCGCATCATTACATGTGTGAGTGTCTTTTTTCATTCCCACTCCCCCATTCAGGAACTGTTCGATTTGTGGCGGCTGGCCCGTCACATCTAGGTCCATCCATATTATTTATTACAAATGGTAAGATTTCCTTCTTCTTTATGGCTGCGTAATACTCCATTGTATAAATGTACCACAGTTTCTTTTTTTTCTCTTTTTTAAAATTTTTTTAAAATTAGTTTCAGGTGCACAAGACAAAGTAATACTTAGACGTTTATCATTTATATCCCTCACACTGTGGACCCCCCTCCCCCCATCCACTATCTCTCTGGCATCACACCAAGCCATCCCATTTCCACTGTTTCCACTCCCGATGCTGTACTCCGCCTCTTGTAAGTGTATACATACATATATATATACTTACATATATATAATATTATAGTTGGCATTCATTATTGTTCAACTTCAGGTGTACAGTGCAGTGATCAGGCATCTACATCTTCCCTGAGGTGGTCTCCCAAATGGGACACGTGTCCATCAGATACCCTACAAAATCTTTACAACATTATTGATTACGTTCTCCAGATTAATTTTCCAAACCCTGTGGCCATCTTGTGGTTACTGACTGTTTTCTAATCCCCTCACCTTCCCCTTTACCCCCACCCCCCGCCCATCTAGCAACCCTCAGTTTTTTCTCTTTGTCTCCAAAACTGTTTCTGATTAGTTCATTCACTTATTCTTTTCTTTAGATTCCGCATATAAGTGAGATCATATGGTACTTATCTTTCTCTGTCTGACTTATTTCACTTAACATAATGTTCTCTAGGTCCATCCATGTTGTTGCAAATGGTAAGATTTCTTTCTTCTTTATGGCTGCGTAATATTCCAACGTATAAATGTACCACAGTTTCTTAATCCCTCCTGGTCTTCAATGTTTCTGTAGAAAAGTCACTTGATAGTCTTATGGGAGTTCCCTTGTATGTAACCCTCTGTCTTTCTCTTGCTGCTTTTAGGATTCTCTCTTTGTCTTTAACATTTGCCATTTTAACTATAATGCGTCTTGGTGTGGGCCTGTTTGGGTTTATCCTGGTTGGAACTCTGCACTTCCTGGGCTTGTATGTCGGTTTCCTTCACCAGGTTAGGGAAGTGTTCGGTCATTATTACTTCAAATATGTTCTGGATCCCTTGCTCCCTCTCTTCACCTTCTGGTATTCCTATGATGCGCATGTTGTTGCACTTGATGTTATCCCAGAGGTCTCTTAAACCATTTTCATTGTTTTTTTCTTTTTTTCTTTTTGTTGTTCCTCTTGGGTGATCTCTGCTCACTTGCTTCTAAGTCGCTGATTCGATCCTCTGCCTCATTTCACCTGCTGGTAATTCCTTCAAGTGAGTTCTTTATTTCAGTAATTGTATTCTTTTGTTCTAACTGGTTGTTCATTATGATTTCTCTATCCTTCTTTATGTCGTCACTAAGCTTCTTAAACATTCTTATCATCAGTGTTCTGAACTCTGTCTCTGATAGGTTGGTTACCTCTGTTTCATTTTGTTCCAATTCTGGAGGTTTCTTCTGTTCTTTTATTTGGGACATGTTTCTTTGTTTCCCCATTCTGGCTGACTCTCTGTGTTTGCTTCGATGGATTAGGTAGATCCCCTAGGGTTCTTGGTTTTTGCTTGGTTATCTTATGTAATATGTTTCCTTTATATTTGACTTGTACCATTTCCCTATTCTCATGTGCGTGTGCTCCAAAGGTGACCCTTGTGTTGTGTATATTGTCCTGTTAATGTTGAGCTTTAATTACTTTTGGCTTGTCAGTAGATGGGATTGACTCCTAGGCTGACTAGTTGTGAGACTTGGCTCTGCCCAGAATGGATGATCTGCTGTGTGAGGGTTGACCACTCAAATGAGGCTTGGCCCCTAATGGGCTCTTGTGCCTGTAGAGAATTCCCTCTGGGTGTGTCATTTGTAGGTCAAACCAGGTAATACTCTGGTTTGGTCTGGAGTTGGTGTCTGGGTGTGTTGAATCTTGTGCCTCTTGGGCTGGGCCCTGGTGTAGGGCAATTTCAGAACAAAGCAAATCACCAAGCACAACAACAACAACAACAGAGAAAAAATCAAACACACTCACATGTAAAAACAACTGATAGCCCACACTCAACACAGGCAAAAATATCAAAAATACAAAAAAAAAAAAAAGTAGTGCCAGTCTTGGCTTAAGCCCACCAAGTATTCTCTAGGTTGTCCTCTGCTGTTCCAAAGCGTCCTCTCCATCTTGCGTAGGCAGAGCCGGCCACCTAGTACCCAGAGTGACCCTGGCACTGCAGTTCTAGATGAGTGGCCCCACTCATGGGGTCTGGATGGTAGTTTTTACAAAGTCAGTGCAGTTTCTGCTCTTGCCTGCACATACGCGCACTGAGAGTAACACAACCAGCCCGGTGCCAGGGTGTCCTGAGTCTTTGGGCACTTCTTCTGTGTGTGTGTGTGTGTGTGTGTGTGTGTAGGGCGGGAGATTTCTGAGCTTCTGAAAGCCCAGAGGTGCATCTGCCACCTGCTGCTGACCCCAGGTGTGTCTCCGCAGTTGTAATTGCCCTGCCCTAGGCAGGCCAGAAAAGGTGAGGGCTGGGGATGGAGGGGTCTTCTCTCTCCCAGCCTAGCAGTGTCACACTCTTCCCAGCCTCTTCCCTGGTTCAGAGCTGCAAGCCAGGTCTTTCCAGATCTTGAGCGCTATGGCTCCTCTGTAATCTGACACTTCTCCTCAGTTCTGGGACCAGCTTGCGTCTCTGGAAGGGTGGGGGTAAGATTGGGAGAGTCGGGGGAAGGGCCCAGGTATGGTATTTACTTCCTTTGAACAACCTAGGGCGCAGCTGGAGATCTCAGCTGGGTTACTGCCTCAAATGCTGGATATGCGGCTCTCTCGGCAGGAGAGATCAGCTGTGGGAGGCAGGGAGAGAGCCCACCTCCTGGCTCTTGTTGTTTCTGTTCTGTCCTGGGGCCCCATGTGTTTCCACAGCTGTGGCTGCAGGCCATGTCTTCACTCTGCTCCCTTCCCTCTTCTCCTGCTCGCCCAGTTTGCCCACCTTCAACTAATCCTCCTATGAGTCTCTTAGCTGTTCTGTGTGATGAGCAGAGAGTCCTTTGATGGGTTATAGATGTTCAATTTGTGGTAAGTTCTGGAGGAGAACTCAAGAAGACCGCCTCGCTGTTGCCATTCCTATGACCCCATTATTCTTATATTGCTCTTTCTGATGGAGTCACATAGTTCTTGTAGATTTCTTCATTTCTTTTTATTTTCAAGTCTCTTCCATGTGTGTCATCCAGATTTCTATCTTCAATATTCTAATTCTTTCTTCCATCTGGTCAGCTTTATTTTCTAAGCTCGCTATTTCATTCTTCATCTCTTTTACTGAGTTCTTCACCTTCACAATTTCTATTTGGTTCTTTTTTAAAATTTCAATTTCTTCAATAAAGTATTAATTTAGTTTGTTGATTTTTATTTCTGAATCCATTGAGCTGCCTATGTGAGTTTTCTTGCATGTTGTTTTTTTCAGAGCTGCAATCTTGAATTCTTTGTCATTTAAGTCACATATTTCCGTGTCTTTAAGTTTATCTTCTGGAGAGTTTTCATTTTGTTTCTGAGCTGCCTTGTCACCTTGGTAATGCAGAGTAATTGATGGATTATTTCTCTTTCTGGGCATATATGGGAATTAATTTTGCAGCAGGGTGATATGAAGAGGTCTTCCTTTTGTTTTACTGTAGGTAGCACTGGAGTGTTTTATTTTCTCTTGCATTACTCTGGCTGGCTTTTTAGATCTCTGCTGTGTGATAGGAGATACCTTGTATTCACTGAGGAGGTAGGTGGCTCTGCTGTAGCCAGGTCACCTTGGTCTCAGGGCACCAATCCCATGGGAGAATGTGGCCGGTGATGGGGTTCTGAGTCCCTGAAATCCCAGTGCTGCCTCTGCAGCCAACGCAGTTCTGTACTGCCTGAGCTGCCCCAGGTACCCCTGCTGGGATCAGGTGGGAAGGGTTGGGGCAGGGTAGGCTGGGAGAGGTAGCTGGTGTGTTTGTGGCTTTGTTCTCCTCCCAGTAAAGCTAGACCTTAGCTGCCTCACCTCTGTATCTCTACCCTTGTCACTGGGAGTAATCGCAGGGTGCATCTGCCTCTCAGGAACTGTCTCTCCATTTCTCACAGCTGTAAACATTCTGTTTTGTAACTAGAACCTTACTGCTACAGTTTATTCTGGGATCTGCTACCTGCTCTGGGAGGGTGGGAGGAGGCAGCCAGGCTCTGTGGCTTTATTTTCTGCCTGGCCATGGTAGCTGGTAGAACACAACGGTCGCATTTCTTTATTTGGTCTCTGCCCCAAAGTCTATGCCCTGAGCACTGGGTTCAGCCATATTTTATGTTGATCACTCAGGCCGGCATGCTTAGGACCACAATGAGTGCACCTGAGCCTGAGTCTTCCTCTCTCCCAGACCTCCTCAGGGCTGCATCCATGGCACCCATCTCTGCTCTTCTTCCTTGCCTCCTCCCCTGTTTGCCTTGACTTGCCCACCTTCAGATGTTGCGTTGCGTGGTTATCTCAGACCTGTTTGTGTATTGTGCAGGGAATCCTTTGTTGAATTACAGCTGTCTAACTTATTGTAACTTCAAGGGGAGAGACCAAGCGGACCCCTCACACCACCATGCTTCTGACATAATTTCCCTTAGCTTTTGTTTGGCTTTATTTCTTCTTCATTTCTGAAGGACAGAATTGCCAGATAAAATATTTTTGGTTGGCAGTTTTTCTTTCTTTCAGAACTTTGACTATATCATCCTAGTCTCTCCTGGCCTGCAAAGTTCCTGCACAAAAATCCTCTGATATCCTCATGGGTGGGGACGGGGGCGGGGGGAGTTCCCTCATATGTGAAGAGTTTCTTTTCTCTTACTGCTTTCAAAGTTCTCTTTGTTTTTGATTTTAGACAGTTGTATTATGATGTGGCTGGGAGCAGATCTCTTTGAGTTGAATCTATTTGGGGAGTTATAAGCGTCCCGTACTTGGATGTCATCAGCTTTTCTCAGATTTGGGCAGTTTTCAGCTATTATTTCTTTCATGTAATCTTTCTGTCACTTTTTCTCTCTCATCTCCTTCTGGGACTTCCATAATGTATAAATTATTTTGCTGAAAATTATCATTCCCATAATCTTCTTTCCACTTTCACATTCTTTTTTATTTATTCTCCTCTTACTGTATAATTTCAAATGACTCATCTTCAAGTTTATAGATTCTTTCTTCTGCTTGATTCATTGTGTTGTTGATGTTCTCTATTGTATAAAAAAATTTCATTCTTTGTATTCCTCAGGTCTAGAATCATTTTTTTCTAAATGATTTCTCTTTGTTTAGCTTCTTGTTTTGTTTTCTTGATTTCATGGAGTTGTCTGTCTGTGTTATCTTGTAATTTGCTGAGCTTCCATAAGACAATTATTATTTTAAAAGTTTCAGGGTTGACATACAATATTATATTAGTTTCAGGTGTGTAACGTAGTGATTAGATATTTATATAACTTACAAAGTGATCACCCCAATAAGTCTAGTACCCATCTGACACCGTACATATTAATTATAATATTATTGACTCTTCCCTATGTTGTACTTTACATCCCTGTGACTGTTTTTATAACTGGCAATTTGTGCATCTTAAGCCTTTCTCATTTTTCACCCATCACACAACCCAATCACTAAAACATTCACAAGGAGAAATTTCCTTGTCTTACACTATTTTTTAATTATGGCAAATTACTGTTTTGATAGCATCATTAATAACCTAAGCACATAATGAATAATGAAGAGAAGTGAATATTAAGTCCTTCAAAGTTAGATATGACAGTTCTTTCAAAGAAACATATGTAATCACACAACAACAATAAAGGAGAGAGGAAAACCCATTGGATGGGTGGGGGCAGAAGGAGTAGAACATGGAAGAATAGTTTATACAGATCTTTTCCAAGCAGAAACACAAACATTTTTAGTGGTTTTGGTCATAAGCCATTGACTATGGTTGCTAATGTTATCCTGCTTAGGAGGAAAGCAACAATACTTTTATATTTATATCACTGATAGTCTAGTCTTAAGTAAGTTAGAGGTTGGGGCGGCTGGATGGCTCAGTTGGTTAGAGCGCAAGCTCTGAACAACAGGGTTGCTGGTTCAATTCCCACATGGGCCAGTGAGCTGCACCCTCTACAACTAGATTGAAGACAACGAGCTGCCGCTGAGCTTCCAGAGGGGTGGCCGGATGGCTCTGTTGGTTAGAGCACGAGCTCTCAACAAGGTTGAGGTTTCAATTCCTGCATGGGTTGGTGGGCTGCGCCCCCTACAACTAAAGATTGAAAACGGCAACTGGACTTGAGGTTGAGCTGTGCCCTCCACAACTAGATTGAAGGACAACAACTTGGAGCTGATGGGCCCTGGAGAAACACACTGTTCCCCAATATAAAAATTTTAAAAAGGAGAAATATTTACTAAAAAAAAATTAGTAAGTTAGAGGTTTTCGGAGGGAGATAAACCTATTTCATTCACCCTACTCTCTCAGCTTCTAAAGGAATTGTAACCTTTTAAGATCTGTTAAAAACTATTTTTAAAATTTGCCTTTTTAAATATATTCCCTCTGTTCTAAATGCCTTCTATTTTCTCTTCTCTTTTTCTTTTTCTCTTCCCCTGGAGTCATTACTGGTATATTTCATAGTTTTTGATAATCACTCAACTTAACCAGTCCCAGGATATCACCTTTCTAATCTTCCCTCTTTCAGTTATCAGAACTCACTCAATTTAGGAATCATCAGTGAGCTATGATTTTTGTTGAGTAAGTACATTAGCTCATGCCGTACCTAGATAGAGTTAGAAATAGTGTAAAAAATGTTTCCCACATTATTTAGGATATCTGGGAGAATACTAGAACTGAGAAACAGAGAAGGAATTTACCGGTGGGTATGGAATACTGCTACAAAAGAAGCCGACACAACAAGTTAGATTGCTTTTCAATTTAAGGATTTAGTTCTTACTCCTGGTATTTGCAGAGACACATCAGAAATGAGACCTGTAAAGGGAACAAAACCCTCCATTTTTTCCAGGAGCAGTAAAACATGAGATCAATTTCCCTTTCCTGTCAGGTTCACAATTGTGTTGGGTCTCTATATGTGGCAGTGTGGAAGGACCATTGTAGAGCTTTATTTCCTTTCTTGGTCCACAGCATTGAAACATTAGAGTGAATTTTTTGTTTTAATGCAATATATATTTTTTTCTTTATTTGTCCTCACATTTTTTTTTTTTTTTTTTTTTTTTTGCTTTCTAATATGGACTGATTTCCATTGCTGATAAGCATTTAAACATTTACTAAGGGTGTTTTCCTTTTTGTTGTTTTAGTTAATCGGGGGGTTTGTTTTTCCTATAACACCATTAACAGCTTGATGATGAGCAAAAATGAGAGGTATAGGTAGTATTAAGTTTCTTCAGTGTTTGCAATGATGGTGCCCTCTAGGAACTATGACAGGACAATAAAATTGTAGTTTAGGGGAAAAATAATATGAGAAAATAGTTATGATTTTACTACAGATTTTTGTAAAATAAAAACACAAGGATGACTTGGCCACAGGCTCTTGAATGTAGTTATAGAGATGTTCTTCGGAAGGAAGCCCCAGCCCTCTGTGTCTGTGTCTGTGTCTGTGGAGCTATAGCCCTGTTCAAAGCAGAGTTTTAGGAGAAGGCAGAAGTGTTTTTCATCATCTTTTTTTCCCCTCTCAGCCCTATAAGAAATGGAAACCTATCAGAGACTCTTAATATCTCTCCTTTTGAAAAATCTGCTGTGTTGAACTTGATGTATCCTCTTTTCTTCCTAATTCCTTTTCTCCTTTGAGTCCCCCCATTAAACTCAGGTGGTAAGTCTTTAGCTTCTCCCACAACTTACTAGGAGCAGTTCTAGAAGATTACTTTCTTATGTTTTACTCTTAGGGAGGTGAGTTCTCTGTTTTCAGAATTAATCAAGACTTACTTTTGCATAGTCAGAAGTGAAAATAGTGAATGCAAAAAATATTCCCAGTTCTCTTGGGAGATGTATTTGGAGATATTGGAACTGAGAATTAAAGAGCTTACGAGTGGGTACTGAAGGGTCCGTGGAAGGAAAACCCAAAATAATAGGTTAATTTCTGGTTGAACAACCTAGTTCATTTAAAGTGTTTGCCATAGCTTCTGATACATGACTTTTAGGGAGAACCAGCCCTCCAGGTCACTAAGCTATACGGTACTGTGATGGAGAATTGAGAAGGACTCTGGATGGTGTCACATAACCTCCATGGGGTCAGCCAACAAAAGTGGTGTGGAATGAGGCCCTTCCACTGAGTCTCTTCCCCCCTCAGTCTCGAAGTGAAACTCTTTGGGGGATTTAAGTACCCTTTTCCTCTAGTTTCCTTTATCTGTGTTGCCTCTTCCCTTTCCTCCATTTGTTCTTCCTGTCAATCATGTCCTTTAATAAACATTATCCAGCACTTACTTGGACAGTGAGTGAAGAGTGAAAGGGATAAATGGGAGCATCATCTTTTTCAATATTAGAAATTATATTTTCCTTCAGTAACTGGAAAGTGCAAATAAGTATATGTATGTTTATTACTAGGTCTTGCTAAAGTAGAAAGATAAGTAAATATAGTACGCCATGCTTAGGAACATGGAATATGGTCTCAATACTCTTCTTAGCAAGAGGGAAGCTCCATCCCTGCAATGTCTGTGTGTGGTGCCTCAGTCCTATTCCATACAGCACGTCAGGAAGAGGAAATGGAGGGAAACGTGTTCCGTCTTCTCCTTTCTCTTACTCTCCACTGAATTTGGAAACCTGTTAAAAACTTTATTTAAATTTGCTGCCTTGAATTTTATCAATTCTCTTTAACTTTTTCATTTATTTACTTCTTTTCCCTCCCATCTTCCCCTGCTACTGTAAATTCTGGTGTTAAATTTATTAGTTTCAGCTAATGACTCATTTTAACAAGTCACAGGAGATCAATTCTCTACCCCTTAGAGAATGTCCCTCCTTTCAGAATTCATCAGTAAATGAAGGAGTTGGAGGGTGGGGAAGGCAATAAATCTCAAGGTCCAAGAGAGCTAGAAGTACAAGCGGTGAGTACAGAAGAATGGGTGGGATATGTGTGGACAATGGAACTGAGAAACAATTAACTTACCAGAGCACACGGATGACATGGGAGAGAAAACGAGAACAAAGACCAAAATTATAAGTTACATAGTCTCTTGGGTCAAGAATCTTCTAGGATAGTGTCAGGAATGAGACGGTTAGGCAGACCTACCCCTTTATCTTTCTCAGTCATAGTATGATTGTGCAATGGACTTGATGTTTGTGTCTCCCCCCAATTCATATGTTGAACCCTAATCTCCAATGTGATGGTATTTGGAAGGTGGGGCCTTTGGGAGGTAATTAGGCCACGACGGTGGAGTCCTCATGAACGGCATTGTGCCCTTATAAAAGGGACCCCAGAGAGCTCTCTCACCCTCTTTTTGTATGCAACAAGGAGACAGCAGCATCTAACCTGAAGAGGGTGCTCACCAAAACCTGAGCATGCTGGCACCCTGATATCAGACTTACAGCCATAAGAATTGGGAGAAATAAATTTCTGTTGTTTGTAAGCCACCCAGTTTTTTGTTATACTTTATTATGGAAGCCTAAAATAATACATTTAGTATGTGAGAGCAGGATTCCTTTCTTTGTTCTCATGTCGCCATCATGTGTTGGAAAGGAGGTCCATTTTTAATCCTGTATTCTTTTACTCAATCCACAGGGCTGAAGTGCTTCAGAAACAATGTAACATATCCTTTCTCTGCTGTCTCTCATTTGTCTTTCTCCTTGTCCCCTTTCCTCTATTTTCTTATTGTTATTTCTGTCTGTATGTTTTCTTTTGCTGTTGTTAGTACCATCTGATTTCCTGTTGTTGATAAGCCATTTAAACATTGACTGTCTCAGATATAGACATTTATTCTTTCTGTTAATTTGGGAAGTTGCCTTTTACACAATGTCATTAACCACGTGTTGACAAGGAGATAAAAGGTGAAATATGAAATGAAAATTATTGTGTTAGAAATGATGGTTCTCTCAGGAACTTTTAAGAAAAATAATAATATAATAGTTAAGGAGAAAAAGAAATTCTCTCTGTTTTTACATATTCTTCTAAAGTCAAAACACAAATAAATCTTGCAGGATGTCTTGGTTGGAGTTTTTGAATAATTTCTAATGACAGATTACTCTCAGTTCTACCACATGCGTTTGCCTGGGCTGCTATAGTCCTATTTGGAGTAAAGCTTAGAGAACAGGGGAGAGAGGAAAGCCTGTTCCACATTTTATTTTCTCTGCTGCAATGGGAAATTGAAATCATCAAGATTAACCTGTTTTTCATGCATCACCTTTGTTTTCCAACTCCTCCATTTTTCCCCTTTCCTATTGCAAGTTTCTTGCTTCTCATAAATTCTGGTGAAATATTTGTTAGTTTCTACTGATAATCCCTTCTAATCAGTCCAAAGACCTTCTGTTTATTCTTTTGGATAAGTGACTAGCTCTCCTTTTAGAAAACGTCAATAAACTTAGAGAATGTTGGGTTAACACACCAGTCACAAGGTAAAAGTGAAAATAATCATATAGGAAAAGTTTCCCAGAACTTTCAGAATGTCTTTGGGTAGTGGAACTAACAAATACGAAGACAATATACAGTGGATATTAAAGATACTGAGAAAGAGAAGCCAGAACAATATATTTAAAATTTCCCCCTAAGAACATAATTCCTATTCTACATAGTCTTTGAAGGGAAGCATTAAAAGTGAGATTTTTTTAAGAGTACCAAGCCCTTCTATTTGTTTGGATGTGATATAATGAGGGATTAGCATCCCTTTGGTATGAATCACGTCCTCCCATTGTGGGTTGTGGGAGGCCCATTCAATATGCAGCATTGATATCCTTCAGTAGATTGGTTTGCTGTGACATCATTTTAATTAAAAACATCATTTTCTCTCTGCTTTTCTTCCTGTGTACCAGCTCACTTATTTTTTTATTTTCTCTATCTTTTTTGTTTGTTTTTAGAACATTTTTAGGACTTATCAGGGCTCTAGAAATACTTAGCTGAAATTAACCAAAGAAATAATTTATATTACATTTTCTGGATTAGTTACCAAATCACTATTTAGACTATACATTATTTTCTTAAGAAATAACAAACCCTGTTAGTTATATTGAAATGTGTAATGGGTTCAGTATTCCTACTTTCAGAATGGCTTTTGTGTTTTGGATTTTATGAACCCACAATTTGGTAGGTCTTCAGGAACATGAGGAGATGGAGCCCATTCTAGTTTTTTTTCACTTCTTTCCTCAGCCCAGAATTGAAAGCTTTCAGTAGATTGGTATTTACATATTTAACAAGTCCTTCCTTTCCTTTTTTTGCTCTGTTACATCTGTCTCTCTTATTTCATTTTCTGCTACTTCCGCATTCCTATTTTAATCACTGAACACTGTTTTTCATATGAATACCGTTTTTTGGTGGTAAACAAATTACTTTATCACCATATTTCCCATTGATATTTATTTTTCTTGTAATCATAAGAGTTAATTTTTTTCAAAAGTGATACTAATCCCACAGCAGGAGAAAGGAAGATCCATGAGATCTCATCTTCTGCGTAAGTGATAATACTAGTCTCTTACATTGTTCAAGGCCACGTTATTTTTACACTAAGACAACAGAAAGAAAAATTATTAGTAGTTACTACAAACTTTTTTAAAGTTAAAAATTTCATTTTAATCTGTTTTATTCTTATACATGGTATATCTTTAGTGTTGATAATCTTCCTTCCTGGGATCAGTGGCCTGGATCCCAGGGCCACCAAATCCTCTATGACACGGATGGGGAGTGTTAGTTTTAGTCCAGCTGGAACTTAAGAGGGCTGGGAGCGAGACTACCACTCTTCCCCAACAACTGCCTTTTCCCCTTTCACCATCTAAATATATATTTTTTAACCCCGAAAGGATTGTAACAGTTCTCTTACTTTAGACCAAAATTTTCTAAATTCATCAATTGATTTCTTTCAATTATCTTACTAGAGGTTAAAAAAGTTAATATTTAACCTCCTTTCTTTTTAAAAATATATAATTAATTAAAACATATTAAATATCAGCAGATACTTTTCTTATTTCTTTTTCTTTCATTTAGTGATTTAAACATTTACTTCTCCCAAATTCCTCAGTGAACTGTGGGACTTATGGGTGCAATGAAAAGAAAGGAGAGTGAGATATGTGGGTCTCAACTGAAATAGAGAGCCAGAATTGAAAATAGGCATTTTGTGAAAAGTTCCCTGGATTCTATAGCAGATCGACATACTAGAATTGAGAAATGAAAAGACACTTACTTGTGGGTACTGAAGTTGATCCTAAATACAAAATCAAAAATAATATAGAGAAAATCCAAAATAGTTTTTTTTTGGTACAATATTTAGTTTTCTTCCATATTCTTCCAGAAGGAACATTAAAAAATGGGACATTTACAAAGCAGTAAATTACCTATATTTCTGAAGCAATCTGGCAACTTTGATGGGCCTGGAGGAAGGATAGGAAAGACACCTCTTACTCCATACTTTCTTCCTGTGTTTTCAATTTTTGAACTTTTTTTTTTTTACCACTTTTTAATTCCCTCAGTTTTCCTCAAGTAATTTGCTCCTGCTCTCTTTCTTAGCCTGGGGGATCTATTTGCTCTTTGTTATTTAAATTTTTTGTTTGTATGTGTGTCACAGAGTGGAAAGCTAGTATATTGCTGAAAATGGGCTTAACACTTCCCTCCGCCCCCCGTACCACACTGAATGTTTTTTTTTTAATTTTCTGTTAATAAAGAACATATACTTAAAAATTTATGAGTAATTTATCATATTTCAGAGCAATTGGAAGAACTTTAGAAAGGCTAGAAATGGCAGCCCTTAGTTATGGAAGACAAACTATACCGTGGGAAGAAAATATCGAAGGAGCCAGTGAGTAACACTGATTCTCCTCAAGGGAAAACACCACCGTTTGAGGTCACTTTGTTTGGCACAGGTTGAATATGATTTATATTGATGATCTTATGTTCCTTCCTTCCTTCATTCTCTCAGTGGTTCATTCAACAAATATTTATTAATCATCCATTGTGTTCCAGAAACTATGCCCAGCACAAGGGACCCAGCTCTGAGTGAGAATGACAGACTGTCTTCCACCAGCTTCTAGATGGAGGCATCAGACATAAGCCTTAGGATGCGTACAGAGATGTTTCACTTCTATTTAGGAAAAAAATAAAATTGACAATGAAATCATTTCCTTGAATTCATAAATGCATATTTTTATACCTTTAATTTACCTTTCAGTTGCATAGAAAAACAACAATAGGAAATCAGGCAGCATTTCCAAGGCATGGAAATGATAGTATTCTGGTCTTACTACAGAAATGGCCGTGTACAGACGGCTGTTTCCATTCTGAAAGCAGATCCCAGGTTATCTCATAAAGCAAAGCTGAGTCTGCTCAGTGCTCCTCAACAGGGAGTTGAAATTCAGGCCCTCCTAAGCATCATTTAAATTTTCCTTTTTCCATTTGTCTTCTCACTCATTCATATTTTCCTTTATTCTTGTCATAAAACACATTTAAATTAGAAAGGTGCCATTTTTTATTATTAGGCTATTATAGATTTCTGTAAGAAAATTAAAAAATTTTTATTCTATATTCATTCTATTAATCAGTGATTTTTTTTCCACATGGAAAACTAGAATTTATAGCCTGAAAATAACTTTCTTTTAGGTGCTTCTTAATATATAGTCACAAAAAAAAAAACCCACAACTATTTTTCCTTCCTGGCACTTGACGGTTGGTTTCTTATGATAGTCTTCCAAAGAGTGATTTTGCATCCCTCTGCTGAACTCTTTGGGATCTTGGCTTATGCTTGCTAGGATATCTGTGGGGACAGAGCCCCAAAAAGCAGTTTCCAGGCTCTCGGCCTCACATAGAAAGGTGCTGGCTCAGGTAGTAAATGGCCATCGACTGTGATCAAATGGCCAGCAGCTGTGGCTAGTTGGCCGTCAGCTGTAACCAGTGAGCCATTAGCCATGAATATAACTGCCATGGCTAGGCTAGCAGAAAAAAAGAAAAAGGGGGAGCTAGCAAGAAGATGGTGGCTGAGTCTGCAAGCGGCACAGTGAGGGTTGAGAATTGTGTTGCTCCTGTTTCCTGTGTCTCCAACCCAGCCGCCAGTGAGAGTATAATGGTATGACTCCCCTACCTATGACTCTGTGGGTGTTCCTTTTTGGCCTCACCATGTCCTGCGTTCTTGTGTGGGGAGCGGGAGCAGAGACCCCACAGACCCCACCTGACGCCCCGCGTGACAATATCCCACTTTACTTCTCTCCTTTCCCCCACAAGCACTGAAACCTGTGTCCATGTGAAAACCCATCCTCTTTGTAATGAGAGAGGCTTCAAATATGAAGTGGTCATCCAATCATACAAGTGGCTGCCCTCTGAGCTCTGTTATCACATTGTTCTCACAACTCATTTTCCTAAAGTGCAATTCCGATCATGTATTCTTTGAAAATTTATTCTAAGACCCAAACTCCTAGCATGATTCAGAAGGTCTTTCATAACTGGGCCCTATCCACTTCTCCAGCCTCCTTTCCTCCTGACACAAACACGCCCTCTCTGGACCTGACATGGAATCAGAGCGAGATAATATTGAGAGCAAATTTGAGAACATTCAGTTTATAAAATTTTAGTGATTGCTTCTCTCTCTGAGGCAGACTTAGAACAAGACATGCCTGACTTCCGTGAGGCGTGTAATATCCTATATCAGTAACATCCCAGATGCTTCTCTCCAAATGGCCTTTACTTCCTCTTGGATTATTTGAAGTTGCTTTATTACCCCCAGGAATGAGGGCTCCTCAGAGTTATAACAAAGTTCTCTATAACTCATACTTATGATCACATATTTGGAAGTCTGCTTTCAGAATAAGCTGAAATGGTGACTGCCATTATCTGCATTTCACCGGTGAATTAAATTGCCTAAGTTCCCCCAACTCTTAACTGGATTTGAACTTGCAACTTGGCTCCAAAACCCTGTGCTGTCGATGCTTCAGCACTATAATCCTAGCCCTCCAAATCTCTGTCTTTGAGCTTTACTGCCTTGACATGGTTTCTATACATGACTTTTTATTTTTCTCTCTCTCCCTTTCTCTGTTTTAATGTTTGACATTCTTTCAAACCGGAAAAGATTATGAACCTCTCTTCAGTCATAGACAGGAAGGTGGCAGGTATGTTCTGGGAATCTAGGTGTGACTCCACGTCATTCTACCTCTTTCCAATATTTATAGACAAATAAAAAGAATATCATTTTCTTCCTTTTATAAAACAAATGTTCAAGAGTCTATCATGTTGGAAACAGACTACATCAAGTACTGGGGAGAGAGGAATGAACAGAGGAATCCTGACCCTATACTCGCAGGCTTAATAGTGAAGAAAGGAAAATTGGTCACATTAACGAGTGGTTTTATCAGTGTGGTGGATGTTTGGACTAAAGGAACACTCAGTCTCTATCTGATGTCAGAGCCCTATAGGAATTCCTGAGACCTCCTGTCATGGAAGGTAGCTTGGTGTGCTGGGACATCTGTCTTCTGTGGCCAGCGCTGTATAGAGGAAAAGTGCCACTAGGTAGATTAAAATTGTAAATGTGAAAAATAAAACTGTAGATCTAACTAAAAAATGTTGGAGAATTCCTCCAGGGGTCTGGGATGTAGGGGAGGCCTTCTTAGAATCCCCAAAGCTCATAATATGAAAAACAAATGTATTTCACTGCATCAAAATTGTTTCTATTTAACCAGGAACACTATAGACTAAGTTCACAGACACAGAGCAAATTGAGAGAAGATATTTTGAAAGTATAAAAATCATGAAGGATTAAGATCCCCACTACATAAGAGTTTCTTGCTAATAAACAAGAAAAGAGATGGGAACCCAAATGGAAAAATGGGCAAAGGATATGAGTAGGCAATTTAAAAAGGAAAAGCCTGAATGGCTAGCAATTATATAAAGAGATAAGTGAATTCACCAGTCGACATTGAAAAGCAAATTTAAATCTCAACAAAGAACTTTCTTGCATCAACCAGAATGTCAAAATTAGGAAGACAGAAAAAACTAAGTGCTGTCCAGGACGTGAGGTGGAGGGAACATTCCCCAACAGTGGGGAGGGTTAGATTGTCACAGTCCTGGAAAGCGATCTAGGAATGAAATGTGTATCTGTATGTCTTACCCATCAGCAATACCACACCCAGGCGTGCCTTCTAGATACATAGCTCGCAGGTTGTAAAGAGAACATGCTCTAGATCTTTGGTCTCGATCCTTGATGTGAGCAAGAAGTTGTGGTGACTTTGCCGCAAAGGGAGTGGCTAAATACACTGTGGGATGAGTACCAGGGAGGAAATAGGACGCAGTAGTTAGAAGCAACTTGAGTCCAAGGATGGGTTTTGAAAATAAAGTGAGAAGCAACTAACAAGGTGATTATAAAACCTTAAAATGAAGTGATAAGTGAAAAAAGAGTGTTGGACTGGTGCTTCATCAACGTACATTTTTTGTTTCCTGTAAGTGAAAACGTTTATAATCCCCAAACAACGTTACCTATTTTAAAGTGATAGGCGTAGATTTACGTAAACAGTTAGATTCATTTCAGGCTGGAGGACACGGTGCAGTCATTAAAAGATTTAAAAGTGTATAAATATAATACGAACACGTGAGATTGGTGGGTAGGGGCAGTAGAGAGGCGCAGGCAGAAGGTTCAGCAGAGCCGGATGGCCGATGGAGACCGCTCCCTTCCAGAACTGAGGAGATGTGTTGGCATCCAGATTCCAGGAGGAGCTGTTCTTTGATAGGAGGGAAGATACAGGGAAGGCTTTCACGTGCAGAGTATTTGGTGGCAGAAATCTGATGATCATAGGTGATATTTAAAGTTTTTGTCTTTCTAACAAGATGCATGGCCTCTGTGGAGAGTGAGAGGTCTGGAGAGATTTTACTTTTATTTGCATCACAAAGAAGACTTCAAATAGTTTTTGTGTTGAAAGGGAGAGCAAGCTGATGAGGGAGAAAGAATTATTGGGACCAGTTGAGTATCTACCTGAGGCTGGCAGCTAGGAGTCAGTAGAGGCTCAAGTCTGCGTGGCTGGTGATATGCTCCAGGAGAACCCAGCTGGGAAGCGCTGGCTTGGGGAAGGAGGCTCGGGACTGACCCAGGAAGACGTGCCAGGCTGTTGTGACAGCGGAAAGGGGGCCAGAGGATTTGCCGCTATTGTCCTGCAAGTGGTTAAAGTGGACTGTGGACTTTGACTGGATTGGGAGGGAAGGGAGTGAAGAACTGACAGTGTAAAATGAAAAAGGAGAAGTTAGGAAAGTCAAGAATTAGAGGTGTCCGGTGAGCTCAATAGCAGGCGTTGTGGGGCGAAGCCTGGGGCCAGGCTGGCTTGTTGCTGGGAGGGGATGAGAATATCCCGGTGGGTTGACGCTTCATCAGCCCAAGACGTTTGGTTTCCAAAACTTCATTGTTTTCATTTTCTTCTCCGATTTATTTCCTGCCTTTTTCTTTCCATTCAATTTATTTAAAAAAATTTCATTCCTCTCCAATCATATCCTGCCAATTTGTCAAAACCTAGGGTTTCTCCAAGTATATACTGTCTTTTATTCACTTCTTCCTGTGTTGTCCAGCCTCCCAGATACTTTAGTTGTTATTTGACAAATTCTTTCCTCCTCATTTTACACCCTTTTATTTCTCTATTTTCCTCTTTCTGCTTCAGTTCATTTAACTTAAAACTTTAGTATGTGTTTCCCTCTGTTTGATTTGGATTGTTGATAGTAGACTTTTTAGGTTATTTTTTCTTCGACTAAGTGGAGTTTAATTTCCATAAATTCATTAAAATTCTTAACTTGTCCCCCACTGAAAATGTCCCCCACTATTAATAATAGTCCCATGTACACTGTAGTAATCTATTACATAAAATAAGTACAACTATGACAGTATTACTACATAGGAAGTGGTGTAGATTTTGCTGAAATACAAGAAGCATGTACCTTTTGTTAGCCAGTTATGGCTACAGCGTAAAGCATATTTCCCCCGTTGCTCTTCTATCTGGGGGGTCTTATCAATGACAATTATAAGTACAAGAACTTCTGTATCAGTTATTTTGATGCCATAATCCCTGGTAAAGGGATCACTTATGAAGTGTTCAGTTCTGATGTTGGAAAGAAAGCAGGACCTCATTTAGCTACCAGTTGTGTGATTTCCTGACTGCAACATCCCTTCCCAGTGAGGAACTTTAGGTGGAAACTTTATTTCTTTGCATAATTTCTGAAAATCTGTATCCAGTTCAGATTGTTATATAGTTTAGATATGTATTGAGTGTATCTGCATAATATTTCCATCTGCACAGACACAAACATATTATATAGTTGATCTTTCTTCCTAGCCTCTCAGGTGCTTTTAGCACCTGGCAAATGCATGTTGTTTCCTCCATTTATGTTTTTCCCATTTCTTACTCTGTCATTTGCCATAACTTTGTCATTTGCCATGCATAACACTTATTTGAAAAAGAATATGCGATTTAAACCATAATTTTTTTGTACTGGTTTTTCTTCTTGTTAATCTGTGGAGCTTTTGGGCTACAAATTCATTAACAAATGTTATTTTTTTAAATTAAAGTTTATTGGGGTGACAGTGGTTAGTCAAGTTACATAGGTTTCAGGTGTACAATTCTGTAATACATCATCTACATATCACATTGTGTGTTTACCACCCAGTCAGTTCTCCTTCCATCACCGTATATTTGATCCCATTTAATCTCATCTACCACCCTCCAACCCCTTACCCTCTGGAAACTACTAAACTATTGTCTGTGTCTTATGAGTTTTTGTTTCTTTGTCTTGTTCCTTTGTTGTTTTCAGTTTTATATCCCACATCCATCGCAGCTTTGGATGGTCAAGACATGCAAACAACCCAAGTGGCCTTCCATAGATGATTGGATAAAGAAGATGTGGTATATATACACAATGGAATACTATTCTGCCATAAGAAAAGATGAGATAGTGCCATTTGTGCCAACATGATGGATCTTTAGATTATTATGCTGAGCGAAATAAGATGGACAGAAAAAGTTGAGAACCATATGATTTCACTGATATGTGGGATATAAAGCAAATGCTTCTTAATTGGCATGGAAAATAACTTTAAAAGATTAGGGACAATGACAAATGGAAAATAAATTACCACTATAGGAATCAATCACAGAATTTTATTTAGTCTAGTGGATTCAATAATTCAAAAATAGAAATCAACTTATTAGTTAAATCAGCAAATACTAATTTAGAGAGAAATTTGTTGGAAACAATTTTAACATATTATGTTACTATATTAGCAAATCACATTTAAGCTTCTAGACTCTTCCTAGATAATAACTATAATATGCAACTTATTTGTAAATATATCACTACAAACTGTTTATTTCCTTTGATAAGATAAATATGATTCTAGAGGTAGTTTAAAATCCTTTCAGTATGACTTCGCCCTCCACGTCTGCCTCACAGCTCCCAAACCAACCTTCCTCAGCGATGAGAACAGTGGGAGCATCTTTTGTTATTTGCTCTTTGCTCCTCTGTTCCTGAAACGGCTCCAAAGCCATAAAGGTGAATGAAATAGGTGTGTTATTACTCATAACAAGTGCCTTTTCATCACAACTGGGTTTATGTTAATGAGGTGACTTTTGGAAAGCACTTAAGGATGGGGGCTGGTTGCCAAGGGAACCAACCTTGAAGTGGTTGGAACCTTCAACCCCCCTCCACCCATTTTTGGTCCTTGATATAATCAGTTATACCTATGTAATGAAGCCTCCAAAAACCCCAAAGGAGAGGGTTTGGAGAGTTTCCAGGTTGGGGAATCTGAACATTTTCATGTGCTGCTGTACTAGGCCCCAGATTCCATTAGGAGAGAAACTCCTTTGTTTGGGAATTCCTCCGATCTACCTCTTCACCTGGCTGTTGATTTGTATCCTTTGTAATAAATCGGGAACCTAGTGAGCAAATGCATTTCCTGAGTTTTGTGGGCCACTAGCAAATTAATCTAATCCAAACAAGGGTCGTGAGGACCTCTGACTTAGAGCTAGTTGGTCAGAGCAGCCTCTGAAGTAGCGGGCCCTCTTGTGGGACTGAGCCCCTCATCTGTGGGCTCTGATGCTATGTCTGGGTAGATAGAGTCAGGATTGAGTTGAATTGTAGGACACCCAGCTGGTGGCTGAGAATTGCTTGGTGGAGGGGGAACTCCCCCTCCCAATATGGGAACCAGAGTGCCTTATTGAACTACAATAACTGATGAGGCAAAAAGGGTTAATAAAAGTGAGCCCGAAGGCGGACTGCCCAGGCCTGCATCTCCTCCCCAGGAACCCCCCAGGCTCATCCCCTACAAATAAATGTAAGGTGTCTAAACATTTGTAAAAAGAGGAGATAGGACCCAACTGGTTCTGGTTGGTTCTTCACACATGCACACAAACTGCTAAAACCTGTCCATTACTTGAATTCTAGCCTCATTATAATACAATTAAAATAAAATGAACACTAAGCCTTGGCCTCCCGCCCCCCTCTCCTGGCTTTTCTACATGCATTATGCATAACACCATGCACAAAAAGAGACCGGTTATATAACCAACATATGTCAATCAAGTGACATCACAGTTATTCACTTGACTTGGATATGTGTATGATTGCCACTTTGAATTCAGGATTAAATTGTTTGATATTAACAGGAAATTTAGATGATTAGGAGAATTTCTCTTAATTCATATCATCCAGTAATCAATGTGCTTAATTCAGAAAGTGAACAGACTTATGGATGAGTGTTCCAGGGCCTGTCAAATACAAAGACAAGACGAGAAACATGATTTGTCTAGGACATGGATGACATCGGAGCTATTACAGTAGGTTTCCTGAATTAAAGTAAAAGTTACTATTTTTGCACTTCCCAGAGGATGCTTCAGGATACAGAAGCTGAGACTAGAGTGAAAGCTCATTTTAACACTTGACCCATTTTGTAGATTTTAGTGCTTTTTGTTGGAGGTCATCTGCTGAAACCTCTGTAGAAGTGGATAAATTCCTTTGGGTGCTTTTATGTTCCCATCTTGTACAGTCAGAAGTTTTAGGAAGGTGGTAAATTATTTAAGCATTTCAACTTAAAAAAAACAAACAAAAAACTGCTGTCTCTCAAATTGTACTCTTCCTTTATATACATTCCAGCCTATAGTGAACAACTTTCTATTTTTATTTTGCATGTATGTGTTTCTTTCAGTTCACCAGGATATATAAACTCTCTTGCAAACTGTCACAATCTAAAAAGTTCTGTTAATGGATAGGGAACCCAGAATGGGAAATAAGAATATTATGATTTGCAAAGTGATTATACTGATCTTCATGCACTCGTGTCTCCTAAAATATTCAGATTGAAATACAAGAAAATAACTGAACTTACTAGTAGGTTCCCTGGAGATTCCTAAAATACAACAACAAATAGATGAATGTGGTTGGTTAGTAGGAGACTAATGGTCTCTGTCTTTTGCTTTTCCAGCTGAGCTTTAATATCTCATTCCTTAGTGGCCCACTTAGTGGCCCACAGCTTCCACTCCTGCTGGCCCAAGTGGGGAAAGAAATATTGCCTTACATTTTGGCTGCATTTATTATTTTTATGTTAGTCATTGTTAAAATTTCCTGCTAATTATATAAAAAAAATAATCTTAGTATGAGGGGAAAGGCAGAAAGAGAAATGAAACAAGGATATTCACAAAACTGGATATCTTAGTAGCCAGGATTAGCAAAAGCAACCCATATAAGTAAGAGTTCATTCCAACTTTTCTCAGCTCTTTCTAAATTAAGACAGAAATACATGCCTGGGAGGAGACTAAAGATTTTGATAATAACATTGGCCCTTAGCAAACATCGAGTGTGGAATCATAATAGTTAATTTTACTGATGACTTACTCCTTGCTCGGTATTGTTCTAAATCAGCAGACAATTTAACCTTCACAACAATCCTATTATTCTCCCCATTTCACTGATAGAAACTGGGTCCAGGCAGGTGAAGTAAGTCAAGTTGCCTGAAGTCACACAGCTATTAATTTGAGCAAAAGCAGCCTCGCCTCTGAGAGCCCTCCTTCCAGCGTGCTGGGCTGCTTCCCCGAGCTCCATGCAGCTGCCTTGGTGCTGTAATACCGCTGCTCTAAGTCTTCTCTTTTAAAGAACTTTATTTCCTAGGTGCTTAAAAGTCACACTTTCTCCTTATTTTTTATAGTTTTTAATTGTTTTATTTTTCAATTACAGCTGACATACAATATTATATTAGTTTCAGGTGTAGCACATAGTGTCATTTTTCTTTTTAAAATGCTTTTTCTGCCCTTCTGTGAGACCAGAGAGTTAACTTGGGCCCAGTCAAGGTATTAGTTAGGACTCAATCCAGGACCTAATTAATGCCAGATCTGGGACTAGAATTGTGTTTCTTTGACTCTACGCTTACCCCACAATTGTATCTCTTCTCAAGCTTTCTAGAAATAGGAAAATGCAATGGCAAACCTCTTCCATTTAACAAATGTTTATTAAGTGTCTGCCAACTTCCAGGTCCCATCCTTGGTACTGGAGAGAGAGCGGAGGATGCTGCCCACTCTTGAGGGACCTGACAGTGTCATACGTTGAAATTAGCAGTTACCTTAACAAATAATTACAGAAGTGTGGTAAGTACTTGTCACGAGTGCCTGTGAAGGACAGTCGCCACACTTCAGTCTATTCCTGAAAGTCAAGGGAGACATTAACCCCTCGGCAGGCCCTACGTTCCTGTGTGGTCCTCGTGATGTGAGCGGGGAACAAAGTCCCAGCACAGGTTCAGGTAGAGAGAGTAACACAGCTTTATTTGGGAGCCAACGTCCCTCCAGAGGCCAGTGCTCTGGTCAGCACAGAAGGTTACACAGAATAGAATAGAATTTAATAACGACCCAAGTCCCAGAGTCAGTCAGGATGGAGAAAGTCCCTGGTCCGGGAGAGGCGACTGGGACCCCGACAGGTCTGAGGCGAGCTGGTCTTGCAAGGACGAACTTAGGAAAGGCCCAGAGTATCACGGCTTACATCTCACAGAGGACTCTGTCACCCAGAGCCTCCGGAGGGGCTTAGCCGGGCGCCCAGTCTGACTGCTCACACATTGCTCTGGAGTTCTTCTATCCTCTTGTCCTTGGACTTGTTTACCTCTGAGGTGACAAGCAGAAGTTGTTTGGTAAATGTGTTTACCACTCAGTTGTGTTATGCTCAGTTTTGTTAGAGCAGTTCCCAGCCCCTTAGAGCAGTCACCGGCGATATCAGCCCTTAGGGCCCTTCCCACCCCTCCGTCCGCTGATACCTTGTTAGAAGTTTCCTGCGGGCACAGGGGCTTCCCGTCAGAGCAGTATCTGGCGGTCACAGCTGTTAGGGACCGACCTCCCGGGCACCCCGGCCAGCTTTAACCAATCCCTTAGCGCCGCAATAGCAGTGGCGCGAAGCCTCCCAAACCCGGAAACCCGAGGCTATAAAACAAAACGACCCCAGCGAGTGCTCAGTCTTTGGGAACCATCCCGCTGAGCCTGCCGGCGAAGTAAAGCTGTGTTCTCCCTGATCTCTGCATGCCACTTGAGTTTCTCGGTCCTCCCCGTTTTCTGCAACAGTTTCACACAAAAAATATGTTTTTTACTTCACTCTTATCAGTCTCACACATATGCTGCCATAGTCCTGTCCCTACTAGTAAAAAACTTGTTTTGCAAACCTCAATCCACCATATACAATACATTTTATATGCCCTATACAGTACTCTAATAAAGCAGTGAGCAGTGATCAGTGAGCAAAGCCCTAGAGTGCTGAAGGGGCCCATGTTCACTTGTGGAAAGATCTCTTGTTAGAAAGAACCTCATTCTGTGGAAAGATGCCTTTTCCCGGCATAGTGAGTGGAAAGAATGTGAATGTGTGGTTTAAAGACATGAATGTGAAAGATGAAATTGAAGCAAGGGGAAGAAAATGTGGAAGCTCTTTATGGTCTTGAAACTTTCTTAAAATTTTCAAAGCAGAAGCAGTATTATGAAAAAATGATTTATTTGACCTCAGGATTTTTGTTCAAGAAAGTACATGCAAGACAAAGTTCAGGGACACATGATTGAACAGGGAAAGATATATTCAATGCGTTAAAATCACAGGGAACCAATAACCAGGATACACAAAGCATGTCTGAAACCCAGTAAGAGAAGGGTCAGAAATGTAGTAAGAAAACAGGCTAAGGATGTGATGGGGTTACTCACAAAAGGCAGAGCCTGAATGGCTAACAAGTGTTCGAACAGAAGTGCTTAACCTCACCAGTAATCAGGGAAATGTAAATTAAAACAATGAGGGAGACATGTTTTGTTAGGGAGACCCTTCATAGATGGTGTCGATGCCTGACCACTGTGCTGTACACCTGAAGCTGATGCTGAATAATATTGAATGTCAACTATAATTTAATATATATATATATATATATATATATATATATATATATATATATATACATATATAACCACAGATATGGAGTACAACATAGGGAAGAGTCAATGGAATTGTAATAGATATATATGATGTCAGAGGGGCAATAGATTGGGGGAAGGGAGTTATCAATTTGTGAGGGGTGAAATGTCTTACTACTACATTGTTTCCTACACCTGAAACTAAAAAAAAACCCAAAAAACAAAAACCAACAATTAGGAAAATAACAATTAGGAAAGAGGAAGTACCCATCAGAATAGCAAAAATTAGGGATCATGTGTTTCTGCACCTGCTGTTTTCCCTTCTGACCACCAGAGCTCTGCACTCCAATCTGTCTTACTTCTGAAGCATTCCCAAAGATCACTAATAACTTTTAAGGAAATGCAAAACCCAAGCAAAAAATCATCAGTCACCTGAGATTACTTATAGTAGCTCCCTATCTGACAAAAGACCTGTGAAGGCTGTGGGGTGAAGGGTACTTTCCCTTATAATTGGGCAATGTGTAAATTGGTGCATTCTGCAAAGCAACAGGAATGAAAATAAGAGTGTCTATGGGTAGAAATTCCAGAGAAATCTCTCTGGGTGGTTGACCTCTGTGTTGTTTGGGACCAGGGATTTGATGCCGCCTCAGAGGCTGTTATCTAAGGGAAAGGATAAGGACAAGAAA
Organism: Rhinolophus ferrumequinum; assembly: GCF_004115265.2. Taxonomy (NCBI): domain Eukaryota; kingdom Metazoa; phylum Chordata; class Mammalia; order Chiroptera; family Rhinolophidae; genus Rhinolophus; species Rhinolophus ferrumequinum. Next base: position 2,747,855 of record NC_046286.1, read on the forward strand.
TCTTTGGCGGTGAAATCTGTCTATTCTTTTACTACCATACACACAGGTTCAGGAGTGCTCATGATGAATTTTAACATTAATATTTTGTACAGTGGTACCTTGGTTTTCGAACGTCTCCGTTGACAAACATTTCGGTTTACAAATGCTGTCAATTTTATGGATCTATGGTATCATTAGATAATGAAATTCATGCTAAATTTGCAGTTTTAGGGGTTGATTTTAAAGGTCTGGAATGGATTAATCCATTTTGCATTACTTTCTATGGGGAAACCGCACCTCGGTTTTCGAACGTTTCAGAACTTGAACAGACTTCTGGAATGGATTACATTCGAAAACTGAGGCACCACTGTATTTATTTTTTGATTTCTTCTTTTCTTACTAGTACTCACGTATCTAACCTTTTACATTTGTGTACATCATCCGCGTTTCTCTTTATTTCATGTGGAACTCGTATATGTTACTGACTTATGAGTTTTCCTCTTTAATCTCAATAAGGTTTATATTTTCCTCAAAAGCATGAATAATACATTCTGTGACATATAGAGAGGGATTGGATAATATGAACTTGGCTGGAAATGAAAATGCCAGAGAGGGACCAACATTCTAGTCACTGGAAAATGTGAAAGAAAGCAGAAATTGGAAGCTGAAAGCAGCTTACTTTTGTACGCTGGACTTTTTTGTATAATAGGTATAAAGACAAAGAAACAAACTAATCCCCCTCCCTTCCTTTGGAGAATGTTACCGCTGATAGCTCTATGGGCAAGGAGCTTGGAGCTCTCTGCTGTGGGCACTAAACCCTCTGATTAGCTGACATGAAAGAGCCATCCTCCTCTCTCCTTTTCTCTGAAATTCCAATGGCGTAAGGACTTTAGGACTTGCCAGAGCTCAGTTGGTTTCAACCTGCTACTAACTTTGCCTCTGATATTTTACTCTTCTTCCCTCCATATGGTTCTTTCTGTCTTTGTGTCCTTCTTTGATTCTTTCTTTCTTTCTTTCTTTCTTTCTTTCTTTCTTTCTTTTTCTTCTTCTTTCTTTCTTCTTTCTTTCTTTTCTTTCTTTCTTTCTCTCTCTCTCTCTCTCTCTCTCTCTCTCTCTCTCTCTCTCTCTCTCGCTTTCTCCTTTCCTCCGTCCCTCCATCCTTTCCTTTTCTTTTAATTTTTCAATATTATTTTATATTAATTTCAGGTGCACAGCATACTGGTTAAACACTTATATAATTTAAGAAGTGATCCCCCCGACTAGTGCCCACCTGGCACTATACATACTTATTACCACATCATTGACTATATTCCCTATGCTTTCCTTTACATCCCCATGACTATTTTATAACTACCAATTTGTATTTCTTAATCCCTTCCCCTTTTCATCCATCTCCAACCCCCTCCCATCTGGTAACCATCAAAACGTTCTCTGTATCCATGAATTTGTTTCTGTTTTGTTTATTTTGTTCTTTAGACTGCACTTGTAAGTGAAATCATATGATATTTGTCTTACGCTGTCTGACATACTCAACTCAGCACAATACTCTTTAGGCCCATCCATGTTGTTGCATACGGCAAGATTTCATTTCTTTTTTATAGCTAAGTAATATTCCATTGTATATATGTAGCACCTCTTCTTTATCCGTTCATCATTCAGGGTCACCCAGGTTGCCTTCATATCTTGGCTATTGTAAATAATGCTGCAGTGAACATATGGATGCACACGTCCCCTCAAAGTAGCATTTTGGGTTTCTTTGGATAAATACACAGAAGTTCATTATTAGGTCCTTCTTTGTCTCTTTTTATAGACTTTGTTTTAAAGTCTATTTTGTCTGGGATAAGTATTGCTACCCCAGCTTTTTTGTTTGGTTGTTTCCATTTGCATGAAGTACATTTTTCTATCCCTTTACTTTCAGTCTATGTGAGTCTTTTGATCTGAATTGAGTCTGTTATAGGCAGTATATGTAAGAATCTTATTTTCTTATCCATTCAGTCTCCCTATCTTTTGATTGGAACATTTAATCCATTTACATTGAAAGGAATTGTTGATAGGTATGTAGTTATTGCCATTTTATTATTCATTTAATTAATTAATTAATTTGTTTGTTTGTTTGTTTATTTTAAAGAAGTCCCTCTAAGATTCTTTATAATACTGGTTTGTGGTGATAAACTCCTTGAGCTTTTTCTTGTCTGGGAAGCTCTTTATCTGTCCTTTGATTCTAAATGATAGTTTTGCTGGGTAGGGTAATCTTGGCTGTAGGTCCTTGCTTTTCATCACTTTGAATATTTTGTGCCAATCCCTTCTGGCCTGCAAAGTTTCTGTTGAGAAATCAGCTGACAGTCTTATGGGGGCTCCCTTGTAGGTACCTAACTGCTTTTCTTTTGCTGCTTTTAAGATTCTCTCTTTGTCTTTAACCTTTGGCATTTTAATTATGATGTGTCTTGGTGTGGGCCTCTTTGGGTTCATCTTGTTTGGGACTCTCTGCCCTTTCTGGGCTTGTATATCTATTTCCTTCACCAGGTTAGAGAAGTTTTCTGTCATTATTTCTTCAAATAGGTTTTCAATTTCTTGCTCTCTCTCTTCTCCTCTGGTACCCCCAAACTGCAAATATTGATATGCTGGATGTTGCCCCAGAGGTCCCTCAAACTTTCCTCATTTTTTTGGATTCTTTTTTCTTTTTGCTGTTCTGATTGGGTGTTTTCTGCTACTTTGTGTCTAAATTGCTGATTTGATCCTCTGCTTTATCTAATCTACTGTTGATCACTCTAATGTATTCTTCATTTCAGTTATTGTATTCTTTAATTTTGACTGGTTCTCTTTTATGTTTTCTATGTCCGTTTTTATGTTTTCTATCTGTTAGTTGAAGTTCTCCCTGAGATCATTGAGCATTCTTATAATCAGTATTTGGAATTCTGCATCTGGTAGATTGCTGGTCTCTACTTTGTTTAGTTCTTTTTCTGGAGCTTTGTTCTGTTCTTTTATTTGGAACATGTTTCTTTGTCTCCCCATTTTGACTGCCTCCGTGTGTTTGTTTCTATGTAGAGCTGCTATGTCTCCCAGTCTTAGTAGAGTGGCCTTATGTAGTAGGTGTGCTGTGGGGCTCAGTGGTGCAGCCTTCCTTGTCACCTGAGTCTGGTACTCTAGCTCTGTGCCTGTGTGTGCCCTCTTCTTGTTGTTGAGCCTTGGTTGCTGTTTGCACATCAGTGGGAGAGATTGGTGCTCAGGCTGATTGGTTGTGAGGACTGGCTGTGATTGCAGTGAAGGAGCTGTTGTGCTGGGGCTGACCCTATGGAGCGGGATTTACTTTAGCAGGACTTTGGTACCTGCAAAGACTGCCCTTTTGCTGTGTCATTTGTGGAGGCAACCAGGTGGTGCTCTGGCTTAGTGTAAAGGTGGTTATCAGGTTTGCAGTCCCTGGAGCCTACTGGGATGGTCCTGCCACAGGCCAAGTTTAGCCATAGCCTGTGCCCTGTGCTCTGGCATGAGCCATAAAGTGATCCACAGACGTCTTCCACTCTCACTGGACGTGACTGGGAGAGGCTAAGCTGTGAACTGAGCTGGCTGACCCTAGTGCTGAGCTTGAGGCTACTTAGCAAAAAGTATGGGACACCCTGAGGCCAGATTCTACCTGTTTAGGGTTTGTTAACCTTTGAGATTTTAAGAAAGTTCAAAGCATGAGCCAAGACAGGCCTTTTGTGTAAAAAAGCCACTGGAAGCAGCTTGGGTGGGTCTGCAAGTTGGGTGGGGTGGGGTCTCAGGGAATCACCAGGGCATGGCAAAAAGTGTTAGCCAGATTGATGGAGACTCAGATATGGTGGCTGCCTGTGTCTGCAGGCTGGGAGTGGGGAGGGATCCATCAAGGAACAAAGACTTCTGCCTGCACTGTCTATGAGAAAACTGCCCCTCCAGCCCTAGCCCCAAATGCCAGACAATTAATTTCTTCCCCATTTGTCCCTGGTAACTTTCAAACTGCTGCGCCAGTGCTGGAGCTCTGAGCCAGTGAGTCTGTCAGTGAGTAAGTCAATGCATGCGACCTTTAAGAGGAACACCTGAGACTCCAGCCATCCTCTGTCTCACTCAGCCACAGTCTCTGTTGTTTTCCACAGCCAGAAGCTATGGGGACTTCTCTTCCTGGCACTGGAACCCTGGGCTGGGGAGCCTGGTGTGGTTCTGCAACTCCTCCCTCCTCAGGGGGACTTCTGCAACTGAGATATCCCTCCTGATTTTTAACCACCACACATGGGTGTGGGACCAGCACATTTAGTGTCTCCATGCCTCCTACCAGTCTCGATGTGCTTTTTTCTGTATATCCTTAGTTATAGGACTTTTGTTCAGCTAGACTTCAGGTGATTCTCATTGATAGTTGTTCTGTAGTTTAGTTGTAATTTTGATGTATTTTTGAGAGGATGCAAGCACAATGTTTACTTGCTGTGCCACTTTGACCAGATATCTACCCTCCAACATGATTCTTTACATAGAAAACCCTAGAGATGCCACAAAAATACATTTAGAAATAATAAACAAATACAGCAAAGTCATAGGATATAAAATCAATGTACAAAAATTCATTGCATTCCTGTATACTAACAATAAAATTTCAGAAAAAGAAATGGGGAAAAAAAGCAATTCCTTTTGCAATTGCAACAGAAAGAATATAATACCCAGTAATAAATTTAACAAAGGAAGGACCTATATACTGAAACCTACAAGACATTATTGAAAGAAATTGAAGAAGACAACAAAATGGAAAGAATTCTGTGTTCTTGGATTGGAAGAATCAACATAGTTATAATGGCCGTATTACCCAAAGCAATATACAGGTTTAATGTAATCCTCATAAATATGCCAATGGCATTTAAAAAATAAATAGAATTTTAAAAATCATCAAATTTGTATGGAGCCACAAAAGATCCATATTAGCTAAAATAAATCCTGAGGGAAAAAAACAAGGCTGGAGGTATCACACTCCCTAACTTCAATTTATACTACAAAGCAACAATAATCAAAACAGCATGATATTAGCAGAAAAACAGAACAGACACAGACCAATGGAACAGAATTGAGAACCCAGAAATAAACCCACATACATATGGGCAGATAATTTTCGACAAAGGAGCCAAAAATATACAATGGAGTAAAGAATGCCTCTTCAATAAATGGTGCTAGGAAAATCAGAAAACCACATGCAAAAGAATGAAACTGGATTGCTATTTGTCATCATACACAAAAATTAACTCAAAATGGAAAAAAGTCCTAAGTATAAGACTTGAAACAATAAACGCATAGAAGAAAACGTAGGTACTAACCGTATGGACCTTGGTCTTAGGGAGGATTTTATGAATTTGATCCCAGGCACAAGGGAAGTAAAAGCAAAAATAAATGAATGGGACTCTATCAAACTAAAAGCTTCTGCACGGCAAAAGAAACCATCGACAAAATAAAGAGGCAACCAACTGAATGGAAGAAGATATTTGCAAGCAACGCCTCTGTTAAGGGGCTAATATCTGAAATATATAAAGAACTTATACAACTCAACAACAACAAAAACAATCCAATTAAAAAATGGGCAGAGGACCTGAACAGGCACTTCTCCAAGAAGATATACAAATGGTCAACAAATACATGAAAATATGCTCAATCTCACTAGCTATTAGGGAAATGCAAATCAAAACCACAAAGAGATACCACCTCACACCTGTTAGAATGGCTATTATCAACAAGATAAGTGTTGAAGCAGTTTTAGAGAAAAAGGAACGCTTACACATTGTTCATGGGAATGTAAATTGGTACAGCCACTCTGGAAAATGGTACTGAGGTTCCTCCAAATATTAAGAATGGAATTAGCATATGACCCAACAATCCCTCTTCTGGGTATCTACCCCCAAATTTTGAAAACATTTATTTGTAAAGATATATATACCTGTATATTCATTGCAGCATTATTCACCGTGGCAAAGACATGGAAACAACCAAAGTATCCTTCAATAGGTGATTGGATAAAGAAAATATGGTACATACATACAATGGAATATCACTCGGCCATAAGAAAAAATGAAATACTGCCGTTTGCACTACCATTGATGAATATTGAGAATATCATGCTAAGTGAAATAAGTCCAATGGAAAAAGTTGAGAACAATATGATTTCATTCGTATGTGGGATATAAAACTGAAAGCAACAAATGAACAAGATAAAGAACAAACAAAATATCATAGACACAGACAATAGTATGGTGGTTACTAGAGAGAAAATGGAGTGTGAGGAGGTAGAGAAGGGTAAAGGGGGTCAAATATATGGTGACAGAAGGAGATTTGACTTTGGATGGTGAACACACAATGCAATATACAGGTGCTATATTATAGAATTGTACACTTGAAACCTATAATATAATTTTATTAACCAATGTCACCCCAATAAATTTAATAAGAAAAAGATACAAGGAGAAATAATGAGCAAAGACATATGTAAACATGATAAATCTAAATAATTATAATTAAATATATTTAAGTACAATTAAATATAATTACCATGACTAATTTTCAGGTGCATGAAAACAGCAGAATGAAAATATCAGACAATAGCAAGGACAGTGTAGTGGCACAAGAACTATGCTATATGGAAAGCACTAAGTGAGTTATTATAACCCAAATCAAATACATCAGTAATCTTCATAAATTTAAATGATTTAAACTTTTAAAGATATATACTCTCAGATCGGGCAAAAGAATCCACTTATTTTCTATTTGCATGAGATATTGGAATCTGAACAGTAAAATAATAGAAATAGACATAGTAGAGGAAAATATTAAGCAAAATAAAACTATTAATTAAAATAGAATTTAAATCTGAAAGCATTACTAGGAATAAAGTATTTCATTGACTATTAATAAAAGAAATTATTCTCCTGGAGAAATCTGTTGTTTATATACACCTGAAAACACATGCTCAAAATGTGTACATGTAAATGTGTAGAGCAAAATTTTATCTCTTTACAGAAGTATGTTAGAAACCCCTCCAAATGGTAAAAAAAAAAAAAACTGTTAGTATTAATATGAAAGTCTGGTAAGGTATACGAATCAAGATAAATATACAAAATTAATGGCTTTTCTCTATATTTGTTAAAACTAATTAGAAAGGAAATTTAAGAAATTGCATTCACCTTGACAACAAAACTAATCAATACCTAGGAATAAATATAACCAGAACTAATGAGAGGATAACTGAAATATTGTGAAAGCATCAAAGTCAATACCTAAACCAATGAAGATCCATATATTTCTGGGTGGGGTGACTTTAATAATAATAATAATATCAAGTGTCTCTAATCATTATAGAAATTTAACCATTTTTAGTCATAATGTTACATTGTTTTTGGAAGGGGTCACGTCAATTATTTTATAGTTCACATGGCAGATTATATGTCCAAAAGGTCCAAGATAACAATGAAAAGAGAAGAGTGGAATAGGACATGCCTAGCAGATATTCAAACTTTCTAGAAAGCCTGTTTAATCAAAGCAGTATATAGAATTCTTTTTTTTATTATCACCTCCAAGGAGACTTTTAAAGATATTTTTATCCTTATTTTCCCTCCCAATAAAATTTTAATATCACAAATGCAGTATGATCTGTATGTATATTTTATGAATATACTGCATATCTGCCTATGTACTTTATGAATATCTATGATTTATACATAAAGAGAATATAATTTTTTTTTCAGATTTTATTAGGGAAGGAAAACAGGACTTTATTGGGGAACAGTGTGTATTTCCAGGACTTTTTTCCAAGTCAAGTTGTTGTCCTTTCAATCTTAGTTGTGGAGGGTGCCATTCAGCTTCAAGTTGTCCTTTCAGTCTTAGTTGTGGAGGGCGCAGCTCAGCTCCAGGTCCAGTTGCCATTGCTAGTTGCAGGGGTCACAGCCCACCCCAACTCCTTTTTGGGAGTTGAGGAATTGAACCGGCAACCTTGTGGTTGAGAGCCTGTGCTCCAACCAACTGAGCCATCCGGGAGCTCAGCGGCAGCTCAGCTCAAGGTGCCATGTTCAATCTTAGTTGCAGGGGGCGCTGCCCACCATCCCTTGCGGGACTCGAGGAATTGAACTGGCAACCTTGTGGTTGAGAGCCCACTGGCCCATGTGGGAATCGAACCTGCAGCCTTTAGGAGCATGGAGCTCTAACCACCTGAGCCACCGGGCCGGCCCGAGAATATAATGTTTTGACCCTCAAGACCCAATTTTGCCTCCTGGTGTGCAACATGGCTCCTGTTGAGAATGCATGATTTAGTGGAAAAAAGGATGGCTTATTTTACAAAAGCTGCTGCTGACAGATTTGATCTCTATCTGAAAGATAATAAAACTAAGCCCCTAATTTACACCATAAACAAATGAATTAAGTGAGTGTGAAAGAGAAATAAAATTTTTAGAAAAAAAAAGACTCAACGCACACACCACAGTAGTGGTGGAGACCCTTTCGAAAGCCCAGAAGCTATCAAGGATAAGATAGACACGTGACTAAATGTAACAAACTTATTCATAGTAAAAGATCTTTATTTCATTTTAATTAACAGGTATTTGTTGAGCATCTCCTCTGTGTGAGACACGTTCTAAGCACTGGAGATTCAGCAGTGAACAAAACAAAGTCCCTGACTTCTTAGAGTGTATATTCTAATGGGGCAGAAAGTCAATAAACAATAAAATATTTTAGCTGAAATCTTACAGAATTGTGGAAATGAGTTGTGCGAATATTTAAGGGCGAGTGTTCCAGGCAGATTCTTAAGTAGGAACATGCTGGGAAGGTGTGAAGAACAATAGGCCACCTCAGTGACTGTGGCATTGGGAGGGACCCAGGAGGGGAGAGGAGGCTGGCGGGGGAGCAGAAGCTGGACCCTGGAAGGCCTGGAAGTCCACAAGACTTTGGGTTTTTACATTTAGGGGACTGGGAAGCCTTTGGAGGGTCTAGAGTAGAGAAGTAACACGAATTAATTTATATTATAAAAGTATGGTTCTGACCGCAGTGGGGAAAATAGGCTGGTAGTGGGGAGTGGAGTCAAGAAGTTCAGTTTGGAGGCTGTCAGAGCAGTACAGGTGAGATATGCTGAAGGCTCGGATTACCCAGTGAGGGAGGTGAGAAGTAGTCAGGTTCAAGATATAATTGTAGGGACAGGTTGAATGAATTGGGTTCAGAGAAAGGACAAGTAGACTGGGAGAACATTTTTTCAACACAAATGGCGGATAAAACATTAATATACAAAAAGCACCTACAAACTGATTAAGAAAAGGACAAACTACCAGTTTGAAAAAAGAGTAGTAATTCACAGAAGTCCAAAAGCCTAATAAAGCTGCTGAATAAAGGCTCAGTCTCACCAGTATTCAGAAAAATGCAATTAAAGCGAGAGTTAGGTACCACTTTTCTCATTAAATAGGTAACAATTAAAAATAGCTACCTTTTGCAGTGTCAGTGAGATAATGTGTGGAAAGATGAACTCTCACACGTTCCTGGTCAGAATGTGAATTTTTACAAATTTTAGGGTAAGTTAATACCTATTAACATTAAAAATACATATTTCCATTGACCTGGCAACTCCACTTTTGGAAATCTAGAGAAATAAAATTCTTATCATGTACAAACATGTTTATTCCAGGACCATTTGGCAATTATAGCACCATATGGCCAATGACAAAAAGTCGGAACAAGCCAAATGTCCATCTTTAAGGAAATGAATAAGCATTCATTCATTCCCAATACGGGATGCTATACTGTGACAATAATGCTTTGGAGTGATGTCTGTTGACCTGGAGTGATGTATATGATATATTGTCAGGTGAAGAAATCAAGTTGCGGAACAATGTAGATAGTTTGACCCTATTTGCATGTATGTTTATATTGCATGGATTTAAGATAGGAGAGATTCATGGGAAGTTGGCGCTGATAACATTGTGAGCTTTTAATTTTTGAAGAGAAATTTAACACAGATTTAAATACTTTCGAGATCTAGGTTACATGTGTATAATCCATTACAATGTGGCGTTTCTTAGGTTTGACTTCCCAGTCTTGGCAGACGCTTTCGCTTCTGGACAATGATGGATAAAAGCATCTTTAGTTCTTAAACACTAGAAAATTGGGCTTTTATTTCTTCAAAACCCAATTGGAAACTCCCAGCTACAGAGTAGGAACACTGGTGGTATTTCCTATTGTGAAATGTTTTAAAGGGGGAGAGTATTGGAATTTCATCAACTATAAAACTGAATATTCTGATCCGTTTTTCAGTTTATCCTTTTATCCCTTTGGATCCTGTTTTTAAGTTCTATACTTTTTTCCTTTTATCAGCTCCCTGCATTCACTTCCTAGATATGCCAGTTAAAACCGAGGCTGAGAGATATTTGGAAGAAATGGAAAATCACATTTTTAATGCAATGCTAACCCAGGGAATCTATAATAGGAGCCACACGTGCTGATTTTACAGTGTTTATTTCCCAATATCTTTGCATTTCTTATTCAACTTCGTTATCTTTAAATTCACTTTCTTGCTTTTATGTCCTTAGGCTTTTCTCCTAAACATAAAGTAACAAATGGGAGGCTTCCACTCATTCTTTTTTTCTTTCCATTTTTATTAAGGCATAATTGACAAAAATTGTATATATTTAAGGTAAGACTTGATTCCCCCAGTGTTATTGATATAATCAACATACAGCACAGTGTAGGTTTAAGGTGTACAATATAATGATGTATGTATGTATTGTGAAATGATCACAAGTTTAGTTAATGTCTGTCACCTCACATAGTTACAAATTTTCTTGTTTTCCTTGTGATGAGATCTTTTAAGATCTGTTTTCTTAGCAACTGACTTGAAGTGTTGATGTATGTGTCTGTTTATTCTTGTGAGCAGGGCATTTGGCATCTGTATTAGCTTATGTGTAAAATAAAATTTACCACCCACCGTTGATTTTCTGTTAAGTCCCATATTGCTACCTTTATATCTAACCTATCTTGAAAGTACATATACTTATTCATTTTCCTAATATTTGTATCATTTTGTTAAACACGGTGTCATTTTGATAGCCCACTCCTTTTCCTTCCTCTTTCTGGGGTCCTTTAAGCGTTCCATACCTGTATCTTTAAGGGTTAACAATTGTTTTTAGCTGGCCAGTGTTTGGTGGCCTACAGAGACCAGTTCACGCAGTTGTCACTGTTGTACTTTCCTATGATGTGACTTAACTTACCTTCAATGACCTAGTGGGATTGAAAATGTTTTTACTGCAAGTTTGAAGTTATGGTGAAGATCCAGGGTAGTTTCTATAGATGGACCAGAGAGAGATATAGAAAAATGACATGAGGATCATGAAAACCTGAATGTTTTTAACTATATTAAAGGGCTTCTGGTCATATTTCCCCGATAATAGCATAATATTTACAACAGGTAAGTCAACTAAGGCTGGTAAAATCTCTAGATGTATATGCTCCAGAGGCATAGAAGTAATTTACAACATAAAATTTCATGTTCCATGTTTTCCCTATCTCCTCCCCGCCTTTTAACTTGCAATTCAGTCTTACTAAATCTATGTTGTTCATTGAAGGCCTCAGGGTTTTGCGACTTCTCAACTGTGTCTTCTACACTTGTGGCAGGGCTGTGAGCACATGGTAGGGATCCACACCGTGGTTTGGGTTGTGCTAGAAGCTGTGGAGCTGCTCTCTTCAGCTTGTGGTTAGTTAGATAGCATGAACCATTTACAAAACGTTTTATACTTTGGGCATGTACAAAAGTAGGGATTCTCTCTCTCTGCCAAACCTTCTAAAGAATTCTAGCATATTAGATTAGTTTGAAAAGGTTCCTTGGAAGATACCTAGTTAGTCCAAAAGAATTTCATGCTTTGAATTATAAATTCATATTTGGAAGGAACCATAAAGATAATCTGCTCCAACCATCCACTGGTTTCTAAGACTCTCCTCTGGAACATTCCCACCAAATGATCATGCAGCCTTACACTCTTGCTTCAAGGCTTCCAGGCGTCCACTTCCCCGTATGTTGAGATAAAGATCTATTACCTTGAACCTTTCATTCACTGGTGTTATTTCCTTGGGCCTATACAAAATATTCTAATCCATGATGAACCTTCTATATTTGAAAATAATTCTTATTGTCTCCTTGTTATGCTTTTCCCCCCAGGTGAAACTGGAACTTCTTACTCACTTGCAAGGATTTGGGTCCCCTTATCATCATAATGTATCTCTTCTTGGGTTTATCCACATCTCATGACAGAACTGAATGTAATATTCAGACTATGGGTTAACCAGCACAGAATGAGTAGTATAAACATAAAATCCCTAAAATCTATACTTTTAAAGCAGACTAAAATTGACTTTATTGGAAGGCATATCCTGCAACTCCTTACCGCTTCTATTTTCTGCCTGCTTAAATTCCTCTCCTGGCTGCCTCTCTTTGGAAAGTGCTACTATTCATATAATGGGCTCTTCTCGAAGTCTCGGCTATCCTCTAAACATCTTTTCTTTTTGAATCTCTAATTTTCCTTAGTTATCAGAACATTCATTATACAGGTTTTCCTTGTATCTTTCCCATATCTTAATTTTCTTGTTCAAGCTATTACATGCCACAGGCTCAGTTCTTTTACCTCTGTTTCTGCTAGCTCTGTATTTTTCCCTTTGGGGAGCTCATTTACTCTTCTGGCTTCAATTGTTACCTCTATTGGACTGACTCCAAGACCTCTGAAATGATGTGTTATTATTTGTTCCTTTAAACTCAACAATTTAGTTATCCCTGTCTGATAAACTAGCTCCTAGTTTGTTACTGATTTTCTGTTACCCAGGTTCAGAAGTTATGGAGTCGTTATTTTTTTTTTTCCTTTTCCTTCCTTATATGTCGTCGGTCATCATGAAGTAATGATTCTTCTTTGAAATAAAATCTCAGATCTAATCCTTTTATTTATTACTTCCATCACTTACTATTCCAAGCACCCTTAACTAGATTTACTACCTATGATATTTCTCCTCTTCAATCTATTTTGCACAATCACAAAATTAACATTTTTTTTGTAATGCTACTTTATTCCATTGACTCTCCTTCACAAATACCGCAGAAAGCTTCCTGTTACCTGCTTAGTATAATATCAATTCCACATTTGTGTTTCCAATCCCTTCAGAATCTTCTAACCCTCCTTTTCAAAATCATACCCCAGAATCCTTCTCATGAACCTTCAGCAACAATAAAATTGCCTGCTTCCCGGAGAGCATGGCACCGGCTGTCTCTAATCCCTTTGCCTTTCTTCTGCTCTTTCTACTGCATCAGCATATCTGCAACTGACCTATCTTTTGAGACAAGTCACATTCCCTTCCCCATGAAGCCATCCCCTTTATCTTCTTATCCCAAGAGGTTGCTAACTCCTATTATACTGTCCCTGTAAAGTACATTTTGACAGTTAGATGTTATTTTTTAAAAAAATTGTCATATCACTATATATGTTACAAGCTACTTTATTGAAGGGACTGACATATTTTTCTGACTTATGTTATTGCTGGAGCAGTGCCTTGTGAACATTAGGCCACTATGTAAAGTTATTTGTTGGTTAGTTGGTTGGGCTATCACAGAGACATTTGTCAAAAGAAATTATTATACGTTTATTTAATCAAAATGTTTTATTTTAGAAAGTATCCAGTCTTTCTTGACTAAGCAATATAAGTATCAACTTATAAAACAGTTGGAAGCTGAGGTTTGGGGCTGAGAGGTCTAAAATGATGAAACTTCTAAAGAGCAGAAACTCTGCAGATGTATACATGAAAGGGATTCTATGACTGTGATCCATTAAGCGATGGCTGAACATAACTTGGATCTGGCGCATGGGAATCGTAATAATCAGTTGTCTCGTGGGCTTTCCTTTTATTTACCCTCACTCTTCCACCGCTTGCTGTATTTCCTTCTTTTACTTGCCTCTGCCCCTTTTTGAAGATTCTTTTTTACCCTTGGCTTCTGGTTCTTTCTTTCCTTTAACTTTGTCCTCTCCTTCATCACCTTTCTTGTTTTTGGTGTCATTTTGTTCTGTATCTTTGTTCTTCTCAGCATCTCCCTTTTCTTTGTCCTGCTTTCCTTCATCTTCAAAACTCTCCTTTTTCACTTGGGCTTCCTGGCCTTGCGGTATCCCGGCCTCACTCTTCCTCACTTGGGCTTCCTGGCCCTGAGGTATCCCGGCCTCACTCTTCCTCACTTGGGCTTCCTGGCCCTGAGGTATCCCGGCCTCACTCTTCCTCACTTGGGCTTCCTGGCCCTGAGGTATCCCGGCCTCACTCTTCCTCACTTGGGCTTCCTGGCCCTGAGGTATCCCGGCCTCACTCTTCCTCACTTGGGCTTCCTGGCCCTGAGGTATCCCGGCCTCACTCTTCCTCACTTGGGCTTCCTGTGTCTTCAGTATTCCAGTGTTACTCTCCTTTTCTTTGACCTCCGTTCTTATCTTGCCTTTCTCCAATGCAATACCTTTTGCTTTGCTTTTGGACTCCGTTTTGTGCATCGATGTCAAGGACTCATCAGAATCTGTGAATAAGATTTCCTTCTTCAGTGCTTCCTTGTCTTCTCCACTACCCTTAGACTTTGTAGTGCCTCCACTTTTCAGAACCGGGGCTTTGGGAACTGATTTCTTTGCAAGTTCTCCATCTGTATAACCTGGAAATATAACTGAGCACACAACAAAAGCGCATGATTCAGATATCAAGTACTTTCTGTTTATTGCTGCTTTTCCCCGTTACTGGTTTCTTTTTCTTTTCTTTTTATCTTAAAACTGACAAATTGGACATAACTTGAGTTTTTCCTGAAAATATAAAATGGTGGAATGCTACACATAAAATTATAGTAAGTATTGATTCATAACATTCCAGACTCTTTTTAATAAGTTAGAAGATTATTGAAAGAAAAGGTAAAATGTACTATAAATGAACTGGCATTTGTTCAATATATTAAGGCTAATAAATAATACTTAATAGCTAAAGAAGGATGTATTCTGAAAAGAAATAGAATTTTTTTTAGAAAAAATTATGGAAAGAAGCAGTAATTCTTAAAATAGAAAATGGAAACTCAAAATATGTTTTTCATATCGAAAAAAAGCACATCTTATTATGCAAAAGTAATAATAGTACTAGCTGATAATTGTTAAGTGCTTACCACACACTAGACACTCACTGTTCTGAGCACTTTATATGTATTAATTCATTTAACCCTCACAACAACCATATAGGGTAAGTACTCTTATCACTCCCATTTTACAGATGAAGAAACTGAGGCACAGAAAGTTAAAATTAATGTGAATATGGTCATGAAGTTAGTAGGCCGTGGAGTTGGAGTTGAACCTGAGTCATACTTCAGAGTTCAGTTTTAACCACTCCCTACACTGTTTCTTGCAATATTTGCTAACTCTGTTCGCAAAAAATTCAGGTCCCTTTTATCCTGCATAGGTAAGTCAGCTCTGCTGTGCTTCATTTCTATGTTATCTGATGAACTTGAATTTGTTAGCTTCTATTTTTTTAATTTTTATTTTATTATTATTATCTTTTAGTGATTTGATTCCCTGAATTAAGAAAAAAAAGAATATCTGTGATACCAAGGAGAATTGTGTGGATTCTTGGTATGGAGCAGCGGTATGTCTTACTTTGAAAAAAAATCTAACATTTAAATTAATGTAATAGAAAGAATACTGAATT
The DNA here is from genome assembly GCF_004115265.2 of Rhinolophus ferrumequinum. Taxonomy (NCBI): domain Eukaryota; kingdom Metazoa; phylum Chordata; class Mammalia; order Chiroptera; family Rhinolophidae; genus Rhinolophus; species Rhinolophus ferrumequinum. The sequence continues at coordinate 2,763,533 of NC_046286.1, forward strand.
TAAAAACTGAATCAGAACATCTGGGTTTACTATTCCTGCTAGCAGGGTTTATTTGGGTAAATCAGTTAACCCCCAAAGTCTCAGTCCTCATCTTTAGTCTGCTATGCCCCCTTTGCAGAATTATTTAATGATTCTAGACAAACAGTTTAAAGAGCATGACCTTTAGAGACAAACTGGTTCAAATCTTGGCTCTATACTTAACTAGCTGGGTGACTTTGGGCAACCTTCACTTTTTTATCTGTAAAATGGTAGTAGCTACTTCACAGAAGTGTTATGAAGATTAAATAATACTGCCTAAGGAAAGCACTCAGTACAGCACGTGGAATATAGTACGTTGTCGGTAAGTATTGGCTGTTATTATGACCAAGGAGATAGCACAGGCTACAACTCTCTCTCAACTATCAAGACAGGACATTCTTAGCTCTAAACAAATAATTTAGAAGAATGGTTAATTGCATTACAGGAAGATTTCTTGCATAAAAATTATTTGACTTCTTTAAATATTGAAAGCTTTTTGTTACATTTAGAGTTTAATGTTAAAAAACCGATGTACACATAACTGAATTTTATCAGTTGCAAAAGGCGAGAGACACCTGTATTAGGTAAGAAGGTAACTATGAATCAAAATGGATGTTGTAGTTCAGTGTTTTCTGATGTTGTCTCTTTGGTATTTTAAACTTTTGATACCAAAATAAAAATAACATTAGATACCTTGCATTAACGCTTTCTGAACCCTTTTGTGTCTTTTCCTCCCTCGTGCTTGTTCAATAAGATGGGTACTGACATTTTATTCTAGACAAACCCATTTCCAATTTTTAAATGAAAATCAGTGGTAATATATCCCAAGTACTTCTGTATTGAGAGAAACAGTCCAGAATGTATTGATATCTGCCAGTACTACTGTAGGACACAAATTTTGTTTGGGGTATGGTGTGGTGTGGAGAAGAGTGTTTTTCCACCGAAGCTTCAAATTTTAATTCTATGAAATGTACTCCTAACCAAGATGACTTTCTTAATATATGAATAATTTTTAGTTTTACCAACTTTTGTGGGTAATTTGTTTCATGTTTACTACATGATCCATTTTTAACCTAAATTTACCTCCTAAATTGTATAGATTTTGTTAATCAAAACTAATTATTGTAAGATTTAAGGAAACAATCAGTATTTATTCTAGCTATAGTTTTCCTCATTTTATAGAAATTTAAAGAATTTTATTCTTTTCCCTTTTGAAAAATACCTCTAGTCACTTTTAAATAGTATCTTCATACCTATGATTGTTTTAATATTTTTGCTGTATATTTTACATCTCGAATTTAATCAACATAATTAGATTTTCTAGGATTTATTTTTCAGGAAAGTAGTTATCCCACAAATTAAGATTCACTTTATTTCAACTTTTCATTGCAGAAGTAAGGTACAAATTCTAAGTTCTTCTCTCCCTTCTCCCAGATTTCTAGATGGTGCATACATATTTTCTTTACCTGGACCTCACAAGCTCCCTAATGGAAATATTTGTAAACCCTGGCTGAATGTCCATTTATTGCAGGCAGTAGCCTATACAACCAAATTTTAATACAATAGAAAGATTTAATCAAGATCTTGGTGATCATTGTAATGTATTCGGGCTGATTAAAATTTTTAAATTGGATTCATTTTTGTTAAAGCTGAAAGATATCAAGAAATAGCTATTACGTTAATAATTCTAATTTTATGATACTTAAAATAATGTAGAAAATAGACCATGGGCTTTATTAGAAAACTAATCTTAGGTTCTTAATCCAGTGGCTGTCAGGGAGAGCACAGACATGTCTAGACTCTACAAGATCTATTAAGCAATAGGGAGATGAATCATTACAGTTCTTAGGCCATGAATCAACATTTAAAAAGGTCATACACTTATTAGCTACACGTGAAGGTGAGAACATAAGGGACTCAACTTGACAGATAATGAAGTCTGATGGGCTGATTTGTCTTAAATCTCTTGAACAATGGATTAAACCTTAACCTCCTTTTACTAAAACTATCAGCTGGGAAGAATCTGTTTAAAACATTGTCAATAAGAATATATCTTTTAAAAGAGAAAAGTTAAAAGACTAAACTGATTTTTTTCCAGCAACTAAAAAAACCCCATATTCATTAAAAACGAATTCATCTTCGGGAAGGGACTTGACCTCACGGCCCTCCTTCCTTTGTAAGGAGAACACAGCCTGTCACCTTCCCATCTGGGTGGGAAAGGGCATTTGAGGTACAGACACATCATGGCAGCTCTGAATGCGCGTTGTCTCTTGTACTGTGAATCAAAAGAAAATAATTGTCCTATTCAACTTTACCTCCTCCCCCAATCACAAAGCCACCTTTGTTCTAGTGTAAACTGAGAAAGAAGAGTAAGGCTTAAACATGACTAAATATAAGGATATATTTTGCGTTTGTCAGTGTTTGGAATGTTTGAGATGCTTGAAATGCATCTCACTACATTTAAGTCTTACTTCTTATGGTTATATATTTACAGAGTTTTAAAAATTATTCTTGTATTTTGTTTTATGTCATTTCCTTGAAGAGCTGAGCCATGCCTTAAGTAATCCTGACACAGAGAAATCTGAATTTAGAAAACAGTTAAAAGCCAAGCATTACTTTAAGTGGGATGTCTTCTGTTTTTAACTTTTTCGTGTGCTTTTAATTTATAGCTTCTCTAGTAGGTGCATTTATGCATTTACAAACATTTGATTTATAGAAAAGGTTTCAGGACCAATCATAAAAAGGCCTCTATGGTTCAGTATAGGATGCAGTGTGTTGGCCTGGGAGGCGTGCTTACTTCAGGAAGCAAACACTGCTGTTTACCAGCTCTTTAATCCTGGGCCAATGTCTGAGCCAGGTTCCTGATTTATAAGGTGGGGGATGATAACAGGTACCAGGCAGGGTCATGGTAAGAATAACATACCGTTTTTGAAAATGCCTAGCACCGTGCACAGTATATAGTAGGTGCTCAATACTGACGATCCCTTAAAGGTAAAGTTATTTAGAAGGCAACAGAAAGTAGTTAAGATTTTGTTCTTAACTAGTTTTTTTTCTATTAATATGATTCAGTGGGGCTTCACTTACAACTGAAAAAAGAGTTCTAAATTAACAGCAAAGAACTAATGGAATTCAGAAACCAATTTTTCTTTCATTATATTTTGCTGGGAGTCAGTGCCGAGACTATTTCAAAGCTCAGAAGATGGCCAGCGGTTATGACACCCTTTTGTAGGAACTTCATCTCCTCTACAGTGATCTGTCCAAAAATAGTTACTTAAAATATTGCTTGATTCTGGTGAATGGGGACATTTAAAATGACTTTAGAAGCACAAGTATCTATTTTGAGAGTAGAAACAGCCAGGTCAGAAAATAACTATAAACAGTATAAAATATCACAATTGAGAATAGATAAGGAGCTTACCCACAGGAGATAATGCTAAAAATAAAACACAAAAGAAAGATCAGTGAGAATTTTCTAACTTAAGGAAAACCAGACCCCCATGATACCAATGGTAGGTGAATGCAGAAACAGGACCTCCAGGGAGTGTACAACCCTCTGTCTCAGGAGTGTGACTGGCCAAAGGTCTACACCCTATTCCACAGAGAAGGTTATCTTTAGGGGGCCATTTAGTTACTGTGGGGGATTGAATTGTTGGGTGACAATTAACGAACTTGCCACCATGCTTACATTGGCAGCACTGTACAAACAGCTTGGTAAGATTTCATAACCTTGGTATATTAGTGTCTCACAGCTGTGTTCGTGTCGACACGTGGCGGTGTCTTGCTAAGTGGCGTTCATTACTGTTGTTGCGTGTTTTTGTGTGCAGTCGTGAGAATGTCTGAGCTTGAATTAGAGCAATGAACAAACATTAAATTTCTTGTTAAACTTGGCAAGAGTGGAAGTGAAATCAGGGACATGTTAGTCCAGGTTTATGGGGATAATGCCATGAAGAAAATGGCAGTGCATAAATGGGTTAAACATTTTTATCAGGGGAAACAACGTGTCACTGATGAAGAGAGGTCAGCGCAGCCAGTAAGGAGCAGAACTGATGAAAACATTGTAAAAATTCGTCGAATTGTGCGTCAAAATTGTCAGCTGACTGTGAGAAGCATAGCAGACCAAGTAAACATCAATGGGAAATAGTTAGGAAAATCTTAGCGGAAAATCTTGGCATGAGAAAGGTGTGTGCAAAAATGGTCCTGAAGGAGTTCACTAATGAACAAAAGCAAAGGAGAGTCAAAGTTTGCCAAGACCTTTTGGAGAGGCAAGATGATGTTTTGGGCCATGTTATCACTGGTGATGAAAGATGGGTGTACCAATACAACCCTGAAACAAAATGTCAAAGTGCACAATGGAAGTCAGCCAATTCTCCAGGACCAAAAAAGTTCCGTCAGTCCAAATCAAGAGTCAAAATGATGCTACTAATCTTTTTTGATATCAGAGGGATTCTTCATTATGAATTTGTATGAACTAGACAAACAGTTAACAAAGTTTACTATTTGGAAGTGCTGAAAAGGCTGCGTGCAAAGGTTAGATGAAAATGACCTGAACTTTTCTCCCACAATTCATGGCTTTTGCATCACGATAATGCACCAGCTCACATGGCACTGTCTGTAAGGGAGTTTTTAGCCAGTAAATAAATAACTATTGGAACACCCTCCCTACTCACCTGATCTGGCCCCCAATGACTTCTTTCTTTACCCGAAGATAAAGGAAATATTGAAAGGAAGACATTTTGATGACATTCAGGGCGTTAAGTGTAATACGATGACAGCTCTGATTGTCATTCCAAAAAAAGAGTTCCAAAATTGCTTTGAAGGGTGGACTAGGCGCTGGCATCAGTGCATGGCTTTCCTAGGGGAGTACTTCGAAGGTGACTGTAGTGATATTCAGCAATAAAGTATGTAGCATTTTTTCTAGGATGAGTTCACGAACTTAATTGGCAAACTTTGTATCTATTTTACCAAAATTCAAACTATTGCATTGCCTACTTTCACTTTTTTTTTTAATGTCAGTTTTTTACCCACTCTCCTTCAGATCCGTTTGAAAAATGTGTATTGTCGGTCAATTATCAAAATCATTACCTTGTCCTGATACTTACTCTTTACATCGATTTTAGGGGGTTTTCTTTTTTAGTAAAAATTATCCATCACAATATTATAATGAGGAAAACAGGTGTCTTGGGACTATATGCTACCAATAATCTTTGGTAGTAAATGACTAGAATTAAATACAAGACTATTATATTTTGTTACAAAAGGAAAATAGATAATTGAGAATCAAAGTACAAGAAAATCACTTAAGAAATATTGACTACTCTAAAGCAGAAGAACATGGAATACAAAAAAATTTAGGAACAAAAACTGAAAGGTGCTAGACACAGAAATAGGTAAGTTAAGGAAATAATCCAAACTTACTGATTTTTCCGGAACTGTCAACTGCAAGAGACAAAGACAAACACATCAGTAGGTACTGGGCTTTCCTTTCTTCTCCAACCCTAAGCCTCTGCACTGGATGAAATCTGTGTTATAAACAACTAAGTTCCATTTATTTAAATGTGGGAAACTTCTACTTTTCATCCCCCTTCTCTTGGCCTGTTGTAGTTTAAAAAGAATTTGTGATTAGCTATTTTATTTAAAAAGTTTTTATTGAAATATATTTGACATGTAACATTGTACAAATTTAAGGTGTATAACTGGTTAATTTGATACATTTATATATTGTAATAAGATTTCCAGTGTAGAGATAATTAGCATCTCTATCATATTATATAATGATCCTTTCTTTTTAGTGGTTGGAGTAATAAGTTGTAGTTTCTTAGCAAGTTAGATGATTATCATTCAATATTGTTGTCTATATTCATTATACTATGCATTCGATCTCTAGGGCTTATTTACTACTCATTGCAAGTTTGTACCTGTAAACAACATTTGTCCTATCCCACCTCCCAAACCCGTGAAACCACCAATATACTTTCTGTTTTCATAAGTCCGGCTTTTTTAGATTCCAAATATAAATGATACCACACAGTACTTGTATTCCTCTGTCTGATTTGTTCATTTAGCATAATATGCTCAAGGTCCATCTATGTTGTTGCAAATTGCAGGATGTTCCCCTTTCTCATAGCTGAATAATATTCCATCATATATATATCTCTATATCTCTATCTCTGTCTCCATCTCTATATCTACCTTATTGATTCATTGATCGATTGATATGGACGTTTAGTTTAGGTAGTTTCCATATCTTGGCTATTGTGAATAATGCTGTAATATACAAGGGAGTACAGATACCTCTCTGATATCCTGTTTTCATTTCCTTTGGGTATATACCCAGAATGAAATTGCTGCATCATTTGGTAGATCTATTTTTAATTTTTGAAGAACCTCAATATTGTTTTCTATAGTAGCTGAACCAATTTACATTCCCACGAAGTGTACAAGTGTTCTCTTTTCTGCACCTCTTCTCCAACACTTGTCATCCCTGTTCTTGATAGTCCATCTAACTGGTGTGATGTGATATTTTAATATCTCACTGTGGTTTTGATTTGCATTTCCCTGATGATTAGTGATGTTGAGCATCTTTTCATGTATCTATTGGCCACGTGGATGTCTTCTTTGGAAAAATGTCTCTTCAGTTCTTCTCTTCCCATTTTTAAATCAGATTGTTTGTTTTTTGTTATTGAGTTGTATGAGTTATGTTATTCAAATACTTTGGATATTAACCCATTATCTGATATTGGTTTGTAAAAAATTTCCCCCATTCCAAAGGTTGCCTTTTCTGTGCTGAAGCTCTCAAGTTTGACATAATCCCACTTATTTAATTTTGCTTTTATTGTTTGTGCTTTTGATGTCATATCCAGAAAATCAATGCCAAGACTAATGTTGAAGAGCTTCTCCTCTACATTTTTCTCCTAGGAGTTTTTTCGTTTCAGGTCTTATGTTTAAGTCTTTGATCCATTTTGAGTTAATTTTTGTGAGTGGTATAAGATAGGAGTTCAATTTTATTGTTTTGCATGTATTTATCCAGTTATCCCAGAACCTTTTGTTGAAGAGACTATCCTTTTCCCATTGGGTGTTCTTGGCTCCCTTCTGGAATATTAGTTGACCATATATGTGGAGGTTTAATTCTGGGCTCTCTATTCTGTTCCATTGGTCTTTGTGTCTATTTTTTATGCTAGTACCATATTGTTTTGATTACTACAGCTTTGTAGTATAGATTGAAATCAGGAAGCATGATACTTTTGGCTTTGTTCTTGTTCCTCTGGATTGCTTTGTATATTCAGGTTCTTTAGTGGTTCCACACAAATTTTAGGACTGTTTTTTTTCTTCTATTTCTTTGAAATGCCATTGGTATTTTAATGGGGATTGCATAGAATCTATAGATGGCTTTGGGTAGTATGGACATTTTAACAATATTAATTCTTCCAATTCATGAACGTGGAGTGTCTTTCCATTTGTATCATCTTTGATTTCTTTCAGCAAAGTCTTGTAGTTTTCATTGTACATATCTTTCACTTCTTTAGTTAACTTTATTCCTACGTATTTTATTGTTTTTTGTTGCTATTGTGAATGGGATAGTTTTATTTTTTTCAGATGTTTCATTATTAGTGTATAGGAATGGAACTGATTTCTCTATGTTGATTTTATATCCTGCAACTTTACTGAAATTGTTGATTAGTTCTAATAGTTTTTTGGTTGAATCTTTGGGATTTTCTATATATAAAATCATATTATCTGCACAAGTGACAATTTTACTGCTTGCTTTCTGATTTGGATGCCTGTTACTTCTTTGTCTTGCATAATTGCTCTAGCTAGTACTTTCAGCACTACTGAATAAGAGGTGAGAATAGGCATCATTTTCTTGTTCCTGATCTCAATTGAAAATCTTCCAATTTTTCTCGAGTATAATCTTAGCTGTGTTTATGTTGTATATGACCTTTATTATATTTAGCTGTATTCCTCATATACCCAAACTGTCCAGGTTTTTCTTATCACGAAATGATGTTGTGTTTTGTCACGTGCATTTTATGCATCTATTGAGATGATCATACAGTTTTTTTATCTTTTATTCTATAAAGTGATGTATTACATTGATTTACACATGTTAACCAGTCTTTCATCCCAGGGATAAATTCTGCTTGGTCATGGTGTATAATCATTTTAATGTGTTCTTGCATTCAGTTTGCTAATATTTTATTTAGAATTTTTGTATCTATTTATTAGGGATATCAGTTTCGTTTTCTTGGAATGTCCTTGTCTGGTTTTGTCATTAAGGTAATGCTGGCCTCATAGAATGAGTTTCGAAGTGTTCACTTTTCAAATGTTTGGAAGAGTTTGTGAGGGATTGGCATTAATTCTTCTTTAAATGTTCGGTAAAATTTACAGTGAAGCCATCTGGTCCAGAGGTTTTCTGTGTTGGGAGGTTTTAGGTTACTGAGTCTATTTCTTTACTCATCATTGGTCCGTACAGATTTTCTATTTATTCCTAATTCAGTCTCGGTAGGTTTTATGTTTCCAGGAATGTTTTAATTTCTTCTAGGTTATCTAATTTGTTGGCATACCGTTGTCCTATGTATTTCTGTAGTATGAGTTGTAATGTCTCCTCTTTCATTTCTAGTTTTATTTATTTGAGTCTTCTCTCTCTTTTTTCTTAGTTTAGCTAAATGTTTGTCAACTTTTTTTGTCTTTTAAAAAAACCACCTGTTAGTTTTGTTAATCCTGTCTATTGTGTTTCTTGTCTCTATTTCATTTGACTCCAATCCTTTATTCTGCTAACTTTGGATTTGTTTTTCTTTTTCTAGTTTCTTGTGCTATAGTTAAGCTGTTTACTTGCGATCTTTCTAATTTCTTCACATATGCATTTTCACCATAAATTTTCCTCTCAGAATTGCTTTTGCTGTATTCCATAAGTTTTGATATGTTGTATTTTGGCTTCCATTTGTTTCAAGATAATTGTTTAGTTTTATTTTTTGACCCATTGGTTGTTCAGCAGTGTGTTATTTAGTGTCCACATATTTGTAGATTTTTCAGCTTTCCTCTTATTGTTGACATTTAGTTTCATACCATTAAGGTCAAAAAAGATATCTGGTAAGATTTCAATCTTCTGAAATTTGCTAAGATTTATTTTATGTCCTATAATATGATTTGTCTTGGAGAATGTTCCATGTGCACTTGAGAAGAATGTGTGTTCTACTGCTGTCGCGTGGAATGTTCTATACACGTGTGTTATGTCCATTTGGTGGGAAGTTGGTTTAACGCCCATGTTACCTTGCTGTTTTCTGTCTGGATAATCCACCCATTGTTGATAGTGGGGTACTGGAGCCCCCTAATATTACTGCCTTGTCTATTTCTCCCTCCAGATCTGTTAGTATTTGCTATATATATATATATATATATATACATATGCTCCAATGTTGGGTGTGATTGTTATATAAATGATTATTATATTTTGTATTGATCCCTTCATCATTATATAATGACCTTCTTTTTCTCTTGTTACGGTTTTTAGCTTAAAGTTTATTTTATCTGGTATTAGTATGACTATTTCCACTTTCTTTTAGTTTCCACTTGCCTGGGGTCTCTTCTTCTATCCCTTCACTTTGAGCCTCTGTGCCTTTAAAGCTGAAATGAGTCTCCTGTGGGCATCCTACAGTTGAGTCTTGTGCCACTCTGTGCCTTTGGATTTATGAATTCAATCCACTTATGTTTAAAGTGATTATTGATGTGTAAGGACTTACTACTGCCATCTTACTGTTTTCCTTCAGATTTTTTTTTTTTTTTTGGTCTCACTATTATTTCTTTTTCCATCTGTTTCTGCCTACCTTTGTTAGTTAGTGGTTTACTGTGGTGATATGCTCAGTGTCTCCTTTTTCTTTTTTGCAAATCTTCTCTAGATTTTTGCCTTGTGGTTATCATGAGGCTTACATAAAACATATCTCGTGCATAAAAGTCTATTTAAGGCTGATAGCAACTATTTTCATTCACCTATCAAGCTCCACCCTTTACTCCTTCTCTTTTATATTTTTTATATCACAATGTATCTCTTTTTATGCTGTGAATGTGTTAACAAATTATAGTAGCAATAGTTATTTTAAATGCTCTTTTACTTTAACTTTTACATTATAGTTAAGTGGGTAACACATCATTCCAATATAGAGTCACTGTTTTCTAATTCTGACGTAATTTTTCACTTTTACCACAGTGTTGTGCATGTTCATGTTTTTATGTTGCTGATTAGGATCTTTTCATTTCAGCTTGCAGCACTCCTTTCAGCATTTCTTATAAGGCAGGTCTAGTGGTGGTGAACTCCCTCAGTTTTTCTGGGAAAGCCTTTATTTTGCCTTCATATTTGAAGGATAACTGCTGGACAAAGTATTCGTGGCTGGCAACTCTTTGAATATATCATTTCCCTTTCCCTGGCTTGTAAAGTTTCTGCTGAGAAATCTGCTGATAGTCTGCCTAATGGGAGTTAATTTGTAGTTTAATTAATTAATTCCCTCATTCTGCTATCTTTAAGATGATTTCTTTATCATTTGTTTTTAACAGTTTCATTATAATGTGTCTTGGAATGGTCTTTTTGCACTGAGGTAATAGGGTGTCCTATTAGCTTCATGGACTCGTATGTCCAATTCCTTCCCAAGGTTTGGGAAGTTCTGGGCTATTATTTCTTTAAATGAACTCTCTGCCTCCTTCTTCCTCTCTTTTCCTTCTGGCACACCAATTATTCTTTCTGATCAAATCTGATAATTTCATGGGGTTTCTTCACTTTTTTAAAATCTAAGTTCACTATCCTTTTGTTACTGAATTATTTTTATATTTCTATCCTCCAAGTCATTTATTCTTTCTTCCATCTGTCTCCCCTTTACCTATGTACTCTATTGTATCCTTCATCTCAATTCTTCAGCTCTAGAATTCATATAGTTCTTTTTTATGTTTTCAGTCTCTTAGGTGAAGTGCTCCCTCTGTCAATTTTATTACTGAATTCATTGAATCGTCTTTCTGAATTTTCTTGTAGCTCATTGAATTTCTTCATAACAAATACTTGAATTTTCTGTCAGTTAAAACACAATATTCTGTGCCTTAGAGTTTGGTTGCTGGAGAATTATCATTCTGTTTGTGATACTTATTTCCTTGATTTTTCGCAGTATTTGATGATATATGCTTCTGCTTTTTCATTTGACATAGCAGACACATCCTTAGTTAAAAATTTATATTTACTTTGTTACAATTCAGGCTGGCAATTAGAAATCTTTTTTTTTTTTTTAATTCCAGAAGGTGGCACTGTAACTGGTTTGTGATTTCTCCTCCAGGACCTGGCTTTGAAAGCTGCAATTGGGAGCACACAGAAAGAGCTGTCAGAGTAGGAGGAGATATGGCTTAGCACCTCCGGCTTTGGGGGTGCCCGCAGCTGGTAGGGGGATCCTTGATTGGGATACTCCCAGAGGTCCGTGGGCAGACCTGCTGATATCCGAAGCAGACAACAGAAAATGCATTCCTTCAGTGCTCTTTGATATTCTTGTCTGCCTCTTTCCCTTTCTTCTCATTCCTCCAAGTCGTGGAGGTCCCTCCTCTGATACTCAGGTGCTGCTGTACAGAAATGGGTCCCGCCAGGTGCAACCTACACAACGGGGAGCCAGTTGATCACTCACCACTTTCACTTTCCACCTTCTCTGGGGAAGACATTGCTACCGCACTGCCCAAATCCATGGCCTTGAAGTGTGGCCATGGGGAGGTGGGGCGAGTTCCTCCCTCTGCTCTGCCTCAAAACTCATCTCTTTCCAACTCCAATGGCATGATGGATTCCCCTGACAGGCAGGGTGGACCTCGACAAATTCTCTATTGGCTGTGGGCATCTGCCCAGTTTTGCACTCTCCGGGTTTCATTTTTCCTGATTACAGGGAGTGGGGGTGGGGCAGGTTCATTGACTTCCTTGGATCTGCTGCCCCCACCAAAGTCCCATCTGCCCACTTTCAGAGGGCAGGAGGGTAGAAGCTCCCGGATATCCTGTTAATGTGTAGAGGCACTTAAGTTATGATGTCTAATCAAAGGGGGGAAAAAAAAGAAACAACTCACTCTCTTAATTCTGATGTCACTGTGATTAGTTATTTTAAATTATCTTTTCATTATTCATCAGAAATTTTGTCCAGAGTTTCAACATTACAATTTATAAAATAGGGGATATACGCGTATAATGGTCTTGCTTAGGAAATGTGTGCTAACACTAGTCACTGACATTGTTTTATAAAATGAGGTACATTTGTGGCTGGGCACTAAAATATGGGTATATCTCTTATGTTGATGTCACTTGGTACATCTATCATTAAAAAGCACAAAATGATAAGAAAGAATTGTGAGAAACATAATACCCAGGATTATGTTTACCGGGCATAAAAATGGGGTATTTAAACTCTAGAGCAGGGGTTGACGAAGTATAGCCCACAGAACAAATCCAGCCTGCCTCCTGTTTCTGAATGTCCTGTGAGGTAAGGATGAATAACACATTCTTAAATGGTTGAAAAGAAGTAAGAATATTTTGTAATATGTGGAAATTATATGAAATTCAAATTTTAATGTCTACAAATAATGTCTTATTGGGATACATCCATTCTCTTTCTTTTACATACTGTCTACGACTGCTTTTGTGTTACAACAGCAGAGTTGAGTAGTTGTGACAGAGACATTATGGCTTGCAAAGCTTAAAATATTTATTATCTGGCCCCCTGCAGAAAAGTTTGCATACATCGACCCTAGAGAGACACTAAAGTACTAGAAATAGATTAGGAACTTACTAGTGAGTACTTCCCTACTCTTATTTCCCTAATTCTTTCTTCTAAGGTATCACCAAGACCCCTAGCAGAATGCAGTGGTTTAATAGTGGGGCAGCAGGTCCCTCAGTTGTTATGAGAACCTGCTGCTTCTCACCACCTGTAAACTCTCACTGTGGTCAACGCTACTGTCATCTGTAATTGCTCTATTTTAACCCTTGCCTTCCAATCAATCCCAATGCAGCAGCCACAGGAATCCTTTTAAAGTTTCTGGTGAGATCAGGTCATTCCTCTGTTTAAGATCCACCACCGACTCCCCAGGTCTTGCTTGAGCCAAAGTCAGTCATTACAGCACCTTTCAAAGGAAGATCCCAGAAGATCTGTCCCTCCATCTCTCTTTGGTAGTTTTTCTTCACCTTATTTTTCATTCTGCTGCAGCCTCTTGCTTTCCCTCAAACAGCCTGAAAACGTTCCTGCTCCTGAGTGATTTACTCATTGTCCTCTTTACCCAAAATACTCTCCCCTCAGATATCTGCATGACTGATTATTTCACCACTTTCATGTTCTATCTAGTAGTTTCATCAATCGCTGAGAATAGGATGTTGAATTTCCCAGCTATAATTGTGAATTTTTCTATTTCTCTTTTCAGTTCTATTAGTTTTCCTTCCCACAAATTTTGAAGCTCTATTGTTTGGTACATACACACATTTGGGATTTCTGAGTCTTGTTGGTGTATTGATTTTTTTTTTTTAATCATTATGTAATGTTTCTCTCTTTATTCCTGGTAAATTTTTGCTCTGAGGTCTACTTTATGTAATATTAATATAGCCATTCCTTTTTTTTTAAAATTAATGCTTTCGTGGTTTTTATTTTCTATCCTTTTATTGAGAAATTTGAGGTGAATTTCTTATAGATAGTATATAATTAGATCATGTTTTTCTAAGCTACTCTGCTAAGTTTTTTAAAGGCATTCCTTTTGCAGGTTCACAGAAATATTAAGAAGAAGGTAGAGAGGTTTCCCATGTACCCCCTGCCGGCACACATGTATGGCCTCTCTAGTTATCAATTCCCCCCACCCCTCTCTGCTCTGTGGTACATCTGTTACGATTGATGAACCCATAGTGACACATCACTCACCAAAGTCCATAGTTTTACATTATCGTTCACTCTTGGTGTTGTACATTCTCTGGGTTTGGACAAATGAATAATGACATGCATCCATTATTATAGTATCATACAGAGTATTTTCACTGGTTTAAAAATCATTTGTGCTCGCCTATTCCTTCCTCCTTACCCCCCTACTGCACCCCTGCAACCACTGGTCTTTTTACTGCCGCCACAGTTTTGCCTTTTGAGAATGTCACATAGTTGGAATCATGCAGGCTTTTCAGGTTGGCTTCTTTCACTTAGTAATACGTATTTAAGTTTCTTCCCTGTCTTTTTATGACTTGATAGCTCATTTCTTTTAGCATGGAATAACACTCCATTGTCTGGGTGTGCCTCGGTTTATTTATCCATTTACCTACTGAAGGCAACTGGGTAGCTTCTAAGTTTTGGTAGTTATGAGTAAAGCTACTATAATCAACTATCTAGCAACACCTGCTTTTGGTGTTGTCCATGTTCTGGATTTTGGCCATTTTAATAGGTGTGAGTAGTATCTAATTTTTGTTTTAATTTACATTTCCTTAATGGCATATGATGTAGAACATTGTTTCATATGCTGCTTTGCCATCAATATTATCTTCTTTGGTGAGGTGTCTGTTAAGGTCTTGGGCCCATTTTTCAGCTGTTTGTTGGTTTTCTTATTGTTGACTTTTAAGAGTTATCTATATATTTTGGTTATAGTCCTGTAGCAGATGTGTCTTTTACAAATATTTTCTCAGTCTGTGACTTATCTTCTAATTCTCTTAATAGTGTCTTTTGCAGAAAAGAAGTTTTTAATTTTAATGAAGTCTAGCTTGCAATTATTTCTTTGATGAATCATGCCCTTGGTGTTATATCTAAAAAGTCATTGACATACCCAAGGTCCTCTAGATTTTCTCTTATGTTATATTCTAGGAGTGTTATAGTCTTGGGTTTCATAGGTCTGTGATCCATTCTGAGTTATTTTTTTGTGAAAGCTGTAAGGTCTGGGTCTAGATTAATTGTTTTGCATGTGGATGTCCAGCTGTAGCAGCACCATTTGTTGAAATGACTGTCTTTGCTCCATTGTTGAAAAGACTATTTTGCTCCATTCTATTACCTTTGTCCCTTTGTCTGAGATTAATTGACTATATTTATGTGGGACTTTCTGGGCTAAATATTCTGTTCCAGTGATCTATTTGTCTATTCTTTCAGCAATACTACACTGTCTAGATTATTGTAGCTTTATAGGTAAGTCTTGAAGTTGGGTTATGGCAGTCTTCCAACTTTGTTCTCCTTCAACATTGTATTGGCTCTTCTGGGTCTTTTGACTCTCCCATTAAGCTTTAGAATCAGTATAAGTCTCTACAAAATACCTTGTTGGGATTTTGTTGGGAGTGCGTTGAATCTCTGTGTTGGGAAAAAATGACATCATAACAATTTTGAGTCTTCCTATTCATGAACATGGAATATCTTTCCATTTATTTAGTTCTTTGATTTCATTAATCAGAATTTTGTAATACTATTTGTTTTTTAATTGGTGCATTTAGACCAACAGTTTTATAAAAAAATGAAAACACAAATACATTTTTGTAGTTTACCCAAGTATTATGAAAGGCAGGTTCCAATTCAATTCATTGAAGGAAGGGAAGTCAGAAAAGGCTTCCAAAATACTACTCCTTGTTCTCTGAGCAGCGCTGGTGGTCCAGGTTTAGCTATGATAAAGTTTCTTTGTTTACATTGTGCAGTCTGTCCCTCCTTATACTTGCGTTTGTACTCTTATCTTCTCATTTTATTTTTTCTACTTTTTTTGAATTTTGTTTTGTGATCCTATAACTTTAGGTTGAAATACGAATTTTTAGTGTGTTGTTTCCATGGTCTTTCCTGTGAACTGACCCAAACATTTTTTGCCAGCATTGTTTCCCTTCTGTAACTTCTCTAAACAAATGAGCAACTTTTTTTCCCCTCTGTCCTTGACACGTGGCTTCCTGTTTCTGTGGGCCTTTGATTTACCAAAACCAAAACAAAAAATAAACCAACAGCAACAAAAAAAAAAACCCAAATCCTCAAACTATTGTAATTTAAAGGAATACCAGAAAACATGGAGGAAAAGAGATGGAAAATAATCTGACTCTCTGGGTTTAAAGTTGTCAGATATAGAGCAAATAAAGAAACCCAGATGTGAAGAGGACCAGAAGAAACTGAGAAAAACAATTGGAACTTACCAGCTGCTACTGGACCAATTGCTAAAATAAAATAAAATAAAACAAATTATTATTTTTCTAAATTATGTAGTCATTTCTCATTGAAAAATCCACTTGGAACATCAGAAATGGGACTTTTGGAAACATGCAATCCTGCACAAATATGCTATCCTTTACTAATTCAATATTAACCCTGATTTAATAACCTAAAAATCTAGACCATTTTGGAAGGCCTGTGTGAGGGGTTATATGAGTAAAACTCACTTTTTCTAATGATTTATTAAAAAACCTTCTTAACTAGGGTAAGGGTCAGAATCTTGCAGGAGACTGGTAACTAGTTAAAGGTTACTAACTTAAGTTTCCTCTTCATCTTCTTTTCTGTCCTTCAATATTCTCTTTTCCTTTCAAACCTCTACCACTATGTCAGCAATCTTTTTGGAGCACAGAAAGTTTATTTTTAATTATCAGTTTAAAAACGTATGTCATAATTTTTCATTTTTTCTTTCTGATAATCTCTGGGATTTAACTAGGATTCTAAATTTGGCTTTAAAAATAGCATGGGTAAAACATGCAACACATGCAAGACAAGTGTTCTTACTTGCATATCTTTCAGGGGTATAGAATAGGGCAGAGCAAGGATCAGTTATAATGACAAATGAGCAATCCCAAGAGTTTCAATTTCCTGATCTTCCTTTATAGTCCTAAATCTTTCATAGTAGATATTTTTATTATTTATTTATTTATTTTAAAGATTTTTATTAACTATAGCTAACATACAGTATTATATTAGTTTCAGGTGTACATCATAGCTATTCGACATTTATATACCTAAAGAAGTGATCCCCATGATAAGTCCAGAAACTATCTGACACCATATAATGCTATCACAATTATTGACTATATTCCTTATGCTGTAGATTACATCCCCAAGACTTATGTTTTATGCGTGGAAATTTGAACCTCTTATTCCCCTTCACATCCCCCCCTTTTAAAATTTTCAATTACAGTTTGTTGTGAAAAGACAGCAGCCATGAATAGAGTTTAAGTGTGGGGGCCAAGGGACCGGCAGCCTCAAGGTCTGGGCTGGGTGCCTAATCGGGCCTGTGCATTAGCTTTTATTAGTTAGGTGGGGAAGTAAAGGAGATAAAGCTTGTCAATCTCAAGATCTGTGAATCCCATACATCCTAATAGGAAACTGATTCAAACCAATCACCCTTGCCTGCAGGCAGCTGAACCGTAAGTCTCAGGATGTTTGTACTTCCCTAAGGGACAAAACCTGTATGAACTAATCAGAAACAGTTTTGGAGACAAAGAGGAAAAACTGAGGGTTGCTAGATGGGCAGGAGGGGTGGAGAGTGGGGGGGAGGGTAAGGGGATTGGAGGGCAGTCGGTGACCACAGGATGGCCACGGGTTTGAAAATTAATCTGGGGAACGTAATTTGGTGGTTACCAGAGGGTAAGGGGGTTGGGGGGTGGGGGATGAGGGTGAGGGGGATCAGGTGTATGGTGGTGGAGGGGGAGCTGACTCTGGGTGGTGAACACACGGTGTGATTTATGGATGATGTGATACAGAATTGCACACCTGAAATATATTTAATTTTGCTGACAATTGTCACCCCAATAAATTAAAAAAAAACACACCTGTATACATATGAATAGATGGAGAGCACATCATTGAATCTCTTCCCTTGCAGGTTGTGGGAAGGAATGCAGCCACAGAGGCAGAGGCTCTCCTTAGCCTGGGGAAGGTGGGGGGTTGTGCCCAACTCTGTGAACCCCATAGGTTCTCCTGTTGGTCCCCACTCGACTGCGCCTGGCTTGAGTTGTCCCTACCCCCCCACGCCCGCCCCATGGGGAATTTTACTTGTATTTGGCTGACCAGCCATCTTTTGGGGGCCAAACAGGGAGGCATAAGGTGCAAACACAAAGGTGAAGCAAAGTCCCTGAAAGGATCCGTCTCACAGACTCTCCTTTCTTTGGGGGCAGGTACAAGGAGACAGACGGGTAGGCTGCTGCGTGGCCACAACAGTTGGCATTCAATATTACTTTATATGAATTTCAGGTGTACAACATAGTGGTTAGACATTTATATAATTTAAGAAGTGATCCCTGACTAGTCTAGTACCCACCTGGCACTATACATAATTATTATCATGGTAGATATTTTTAGAGTGGACAAAATGGAGTTGAGTTTAGTTCATCTTCCTTTTTTTCCCAATTTTTATGAGAATTTAAAACTCTTCAAGAGCTATCAATGTTTAAATTTTGCTTTTATTTTTCCTTCCTATTTTAATCTCTAATCTTGTAATTCTTCACTTTCCATTATATTATTTTTCTAGCTCAATCTCTTATTAATAGTTACTTATTCCCACCTTAATTTAAAATATCTTAGCTAAAGTTTTTATTACTTTACAAAATTTGTTTTTAATGACAAGTCCATATTATATCTGTCCACTTTATCCTTCGCATCAATAGTTTTTTCACTTAAAATTAATCATTTTAGGAAATACAGAAAAATCTAAAAGCAAAAGAGATAGGGAAATATGCCACTTAGGTTTTGCATTAACAGAAGTGATCACAGCCAATCACAGCATGGGACCCCCAACCCTATGGGAGGCCAAAGGGCATTAGAATTGCCAACCAAAGAGCATGTTGATGGGTTTCAAAAAGAACTCTAGTCAACCTCACACAAAATTCAAGCTTCCAAAAATTCAGTTACTTTATAGTGGGAGAGGAAAAGAATTTCTGAGACCATTCCTAAGAATGAAGCTGCAATGAAATATGATAAATCAACCCCTCTGTTGGTTTTGTCCAATAGCCTCAGCTTCAAGGGCAAAGCAGGAGATGTCAGTATACCCACAACTTCACATAAACTGCCGGTAAGAGGAGTGGTGGGGGATGGCATGCAGTAATTATGATTGTTTGGATATTAGGAGTTAATATCTAGATATTAGTTTCATTAGTATCAAATATTAATTTCACACAATCATTATAGGTAAGCATTATTTATGAATTATAAGCTAATAGTGACTATAAAGACTATTATTACAGTAAGTTAAAGATTTATTCTTTGCTCACAGGTCATTTAGAAGAGAATTAAAATATAGTCATTAGATAAAAATGTTTGGCCTTTTATGTGGGGTGAAGGGAATATGGAAAGCGGCTAAAAGGTAGGCAGCTGGTGAACTTACACAGAAAATCTCATTCAAGTCGAGGTCATACCCCACCTAGTTTCTAGAATAAAATTTGTCTTAATGCTAGTGCTGCTAAAAAATGTAAGAATGGACGTTTAATCATCTGACAAAAATACTCGGCTCTTTCACAACACTTACAGTGATTGACTAGTTAATGTTAACTTAGAAGAAGCTTTTTATGACTGTCAAATGAAGAATTAAACTGCTAGAGGTACTTCAGAATCCCGTATCAAAAACATAAAAATGGATCCTCTCGGGGGTTGCTTTGAAAGAGTAACAAATACGGTCTCTGACTAATAAAGTTGGTGAGGTTCTCAACCTATGGTAATGAGACAGGTTGGTTAGCAGGTCGTTAGGTAGACAGGGAGGTCCCTGGTGGAATAAACAAAGACAGCCATATCCTAAAACTCCAGGTTTGAAATCACTCCTTTGTTCCAGGACAAAATATAACAACGCCTTGAGGTTAATCATAAAATTCCTTTCGGCCTGACAAACGGAGCAGATCTGATAGGTAAGAGTGGGTTATTTTGCTAATTCCTTCAGGATGGGCAAGCAGGACAAACCTGGTAGACGGATTTCATTAAAAGGGCCAGCTCCCCTTCCCCAAACAGGCAAGGGAAGGTATCAAAGTAAAAGCTTTTGCATTAGTCACTGGGCAGCCCATTTGGGCCCCCTCCCGCTCGGGAGCTCTGACCCTTTGCTTTCAATAAACTATACTCTTATTAAAACTCTTTGCCTCTCCCTGGTCCGTGTTTTCATTCTTCGGCTTCATGAGACACGATCCCGACCCACACCCAAAAACTGTCGGCAGATCCATCATTTACATCAGTAACTAAAACATGAAAAATTTAAGTCTATTTTAGGAGAGGTAGGTAAGGAAGGGGAAAGTATGTATATATGTTTCTTAGGAAATCAGGAAAAAATAATTCCATATTCATTGGTAATTTTTGGAAAAGTTGTTCTTAGAAATCCTCCACTGGAAAGTATGCTGAAGTAGACTCTTGAAGCCTAGTAAGAGGAAGGAATCAGATGTTGCCACATTCGAATTTAGCTTTCATAATTTTCCTGTCTTCTCTCTTTTGGCTGAGAGACATGATTTCTCCGCTCTCCCTCTCTTTGTCTTCAGATTTCCCTGGTGGCTTGATTTCCCTGGTGGAAACACTTGTTTCCCCTTCTCAATTTAGTTTTCTTTGCCAGTAGGCATTTATGCTTTCCACTAATTTATAAAAAACTTCATCTTTTCAGTAATGTTAGAATAAGGAGAATGAGAGCATCAGATTTTCAAGAAATGATTAGAGGTATTACCAAATAGAGATAATAGAAGTTAAATTTTTAGAGAGATTAAATAATACACTCAAAGCCACATATCTGGCATTTTAACTGGGATTTGAACCTAGAACCGTCTGATTTCTTTCGTAATCACTGCAATATATTACCTTTGCATCTTTTTTTTTAACCAGTTCACATCATGCAAGTGGTTTTATTCCATATTTAGAATTATTCCTTAGGGTGTATCTCTGGAAATGGAATTACAAGTTTAAAAGATACTATATTCTATGTATCTTGCAAATATTGCAAATTTGCTTTCTAAAAGGGTTATATTAATTTAAATGGGGTCAGTGATGTCTGAATATATAATTGTTACCAAAGCATCGCCAGCATTGCTTATTATATTTAAGTTTAAGTTTTTATCTTCATTAGGTGAAAAATACTACCTCAGGCCCTTAATTGTTTAACATTTATTACAATTTTTTTTTTTTTTTACCAGTCATTGGGTAGATTATAGTTCTAAATCTTTAGTAACTTAAGGATAGTAGAGAATAGGAAGGCAAAGGGGGTTGGAAAATGTGAACGTGAAATCCTTTACTTCAGGGAAAATTTGCTAAAGGACACCGGAATTAAGAAACAGATGAATAATAACTTACCAATAGGTACTGTAGTAACTGGCAGAAAAACAAGAAACAAAAATATATTAGCCGAGTTTTTGGATCAAGAATAAGTTCCCTTCCTTGGTCTTCCAAGGCATTAACAAGGAGATCTTTGGAAGACACCAAACCTCCCCCAGAAAAACATGCATAATGGAATCAGAGGGATTAGCATTTCTTTTGTGGTAAAGGAACATTCCCAGTCTGATGTGACTGGCTTCAGCATATTTTAACATAGTGAGACAGGTTAGTTTCTATGGTTGCTACATAGACGGGAGGGGGGGGGGTCGGGGGTCCCTGGAGGAATAAACAAAAAAAACAGACAAATCCAGGCCCTGGAATGTCTCCTTCACTCCAGGACAAAGACATGAGAATATGCCTTGAGGTTAATAGATAATCTCAAATCCCTTCTGGCCGGACAAAGGAGCAGATCTGATAGATAGGAGTGGGTTATTTTGTTAATCCCTTCAGGGTGGGCAAACAGGACAAACCTGATAGACGAATTCCATTAGAAGGCTCCAGCCCCCTTCCCCAAGCAGGCAGGGGAAGGTATAAAAGTAAGAGCTTTTGCCTCAGTCACCGGCACCCCCATTCAGGACCCCCTCTCGCTAGGGAGCTGCAACCTCTTCTCCTGCCTCTAACAAACTATACTCTTTTAAAAACTTTTTGCCTCTCCCTGGTTTGTGTGTCCATTCTTTGGCTTCACGAGACACGATCCCGGCCCACACCCAGAAACTGCCAGCAGATCCAACATCATTGACTTCATTTGGGGAATCACAGGAAAATATTACTACTTCAATAGTAGTAGAAAGGCAGAGAGAGCTAGTACAGGTATGCTTAGGTCATGTTTTTCTTCCTTATCTAGTATGGAGGATTTAAATTCTGCACAGTATTTTAAAACAATTATAAATTTGAATGCTAATTGCCACTATTCTCTTTCATCTTCCTGATTTTTCCTTTTCTTCATTGGTATCTTCACATTTGTGATATCCCACCCTGTATATCTTTCCGTTTTTCAGAATGGAAAGTTTTATTTGTTATTAAAAGCGATTTGAATTTTTTTAAAAAGAAAACAAAGTGTTTCTTTTAAATTTAGTCTCTTTGTCAAATGTTTATTTCCATTAAATAATTAACAACCCATCAGGTTGCTGAGTAAGAAAGGAAAGGGAATATTTGTAAATGAAAGCATTTAATGGAATTGGTCAGAATTAGAAAAAAATTTCTCATTTTGGGATCCCAATTTGTACCAGATTTATGAAAAGAAAAGGAACTTACTGATAGGAACTGCTGCATGTGCTAAAATCCAAACACAAATTATTAGTATGGATTGACACTGATGACAGGGTTGACATTGATACTAGAATTCTTACTGATACTGTTTTTAGACAGGAATTTCTGGAATGAAAAGGAAGAGTGAGCTGCAGAGCCTTGTACAATACGAGTTACTTTAGTCTCTTTTTTTTCCAGTAACGTAGTCATTTTGAAAGGGTGGGAAAGAGGTGAGTTTTTTTTCCATTTATCACCCAGTTTTTCTTGGGTGAAATACCTCAGCATTGGAAAAAGCCTCATTTCCTTTAAATTTTGCTTCCGTTTTCACTCTACTCCCTTCTTATTCATGAGTTTTCCCACTTTCCTGTCATTTCTACCTTATATTTAGTTGAAAATGTAGTCTTTTGTTGAAAAGTCAATAGAGCCCCAATCCTAAGAGATTTTCATTCCACTCTTAATTATTTCTGTTTATCAGTTTCGTTTTCCAGATATTACTCAGTAATGCAAGAGAGGAGTTGGTTGATGTGTATGCAAATGTCAGAGAACAGGAGTCGTTCCAGCACAGTCAGAAATGAGGAGAGACTTCACTTGTCCTGACTCCCTCCTCAGGCAATCGTATATAATCTCTATTATGTCCTTACCACAAATATTTTTAAATATGTAGTCTTGTTTGTTTTTAGTAGGGTATTTTAACTTACTAGGGACAAAAATATCAATCATTTATTTTTCCAACAATCTTTGTGGTCAGTGCTTTGTATAAATTCATAAATATTCTATCAGGATTTTGAGGAGAGGGTGTGAGAAATACGTCAGTCTTTTCCTTGAAATGGAAACAGCCATGTTTAGGAAAACGCCCATAGTGAGTGCATAACAGAATTATCAAATAGAAGGGGAATTTCTTACAGTGGCAGGTGTTGTTAACATGGATACAGAGAAGATGGCTTTCTCTGATACCAATCAGTGAGTGAAGACAGAAATACATTCTCAAGCACTACCAAACATATTTGTCAGATGCCACAGCTCCATTTCCAGAAGTGGGACAAATGAACTACTTTTTCTTCCTATTCTCTACTTCTGTGGGTGAGAAACGTGTTGGGAATGTTTAAATTCACATATAAACTCAGGAGGGCAGTATCTTCTGTTTTGGTCTCTGCTGAATTCCCAGCTCCCGGCACACGGCAGGCCCTCAGTAAATTTATTTTTAAAAATAAGATATCCATTAATTTACTGTTGCCAATTCAATATTATTTCTGTCATCTCCTACATTTTTATTTCCTACCAAAACCATTTATAAACTCTAATAATAAAAAAATATTAACAGCTACCATATTTTTCCATCGGTGACAATTTACAAAAATGTTCAAAAGCATTATTTCTAATTCCAGGTCACCTTAAGCCATCTCATTATTTGACTTTCCATCCCTGTGTATTTTACTTTCTAAAATAATCACCAGTAACTTTAGAGGAAGTTACTCAATATAAAAACAAGAGAGAGTAAAAAAGTCAAATGTCAAGCTGTTACATGTTCAGAAAAGCATATTAAAACAGGGACCAACCCCAGAATTCAGGAATAGATACAGAACTTACTTGGCTCCTCTTGTTTTACTGTGAAAAATAAATCAAATAAATAAATGAATGAGAGGTTTCTGGATGAAGAACAATTGCTTCTCAAACTCTTGATACTGGAAGTTTTAAAAACAGGACTTTGAGAGACCAACAAACTATTTAGAATCAGTTAAATATAGTAGGAGAATAAACATCTTCAGATTATTCTACTCAAGTCCCTCTTAATTTGATGCCTTTTTAGAAAGAAAGGAATCATTGGGAGAAGCTATTTCTTCCTTCTGATTTCTCTTGACTAATTCAAACTTTCGAAAATCATTGGCTGGTAAGATTTTTATGTCACTTACACTTCTTGCCTCCTTATTATTATTATTCCTCTTGTTCCCACCACTTCTTTGGAATGACTGTGTTGATTTATCCTGATCATTACTGTGATTCTTGTTTGCTAATTACTGTTCTTTAGGTTAATTTTAGAAGTTTCTCTTTTCCCCATACGCATAAATATCTGAGGGTTGGGAAGCCATATTTCTCACCATTTGATTGGGATGGAGGCACTCTTGACTTTAGACTCAGGTAAATAGACCTGAATCTGAATCCCAGCCTCTGCTGCTCATAATTGTGGGATCATGGGTAAGTTACCTAGTCTCGTTACTTCCTTCTCTTTAAAATAACAATACTCATCTGCTATAATGCATATGTGTATACAAAGCCCTGGCACATTGTAAGTGCTAAATAAACATTATTATTATAGTGCCACCTTTAGCACCGATTTCTTTCAATGAGAGCCTCCAAATGGACATTGATAGTTGATAATGGAGCTAGCTACTGAATAGGGATAGGGAAACGAAGCTAGAAGGAAAGGAATGCTGAAAAGTTAATAGGCCATATAGTCAGAAATATGTCTTAAGTCTTAGTACATTCACAGTAAAAATAGGGCACTAGATACCATCAGAAAACAATGATAACAATAGAATTAACAGAAACATGGGACTTACTTTTATATTTCCCAGGTCTTGCTTCAATAAAAAAGACAAACAAATAAATTAGTGTTGTTGGATCATGAAACAGAAACACATTTTAACGATGTCATTCCAGGATGAGCATCGCACACTGAATAGCAGTGGACAGAAGGAGGATTAAGCTGGGGGCCACTGTGCCTCGGGTGGTTATGGCAGGAGGGTCCTCAGCTTGCGACAGAGCTCACCCTCAGCTTTCCCATCTGGGTCTCTGCAACTGTGAAGTCAGGGAGTGTGTGCCACCCCTACGTATTTCAGTGGAGCTGCTTTCTTGGTCCTCCTTTGCCCTTTTTCTCTCCCAATCCCCACCAACATTCGAGATCTCTGCAATCCTCATCATTGTTCTCCACTTGCTTTGCCCAGGTTGTGACTCCCTTCTCTGAGATCAGCTTTAGTGTTCTCTTCATTAATCCAGCACTTAGCATGGTTTCTTGAGACCAGGAACTTAACAAATTTTTGCTGAATCAATGAAGAAATTCTCCATACTGTAGCCAGCATCAGAATACCCTTCCTCTCCCTCTGGTCTCCTCATGCAACCCTGTCAGGAAGATTTTGTGCTAGTGTGAAACAGGTATCGGGCATCTGAAGACAACAGTGATCCCTGTAGCACGATGCATGAGGGTGCACAAGAGATTGCTGGGTGTGTGTGTGTGTGTGTGTGTGTGTGTGTTATCATATGGTATTTTGTGTCTAAGCCCTGGCAGAATTTTAGCTGTAAGATTTTTTGATGAGGTTGGAATAATATCTTCAAAATTATTAATATAAATAATTTTCTACTTGCAAGAGGAGAAATAATCAGTACACTTTTGGAGTAACTTGTTCTTTAGTTCTAGGAAGTTTTTGGAAATGGCCAGGTGTGGAAAAACAAAGCAGAGATCATGTGAAAAGTAAGATTTGAAAAGGAAATATTTGGTAGGCTATGACTCTGAGTAACCAAACTGCTCCATGTAAGAATGAGAAAACCTGCACAGAAGAAAACTTCTGTTTTTCTAAGGATAAATTTGGATTGCACTAATGTTGAAAACTTCATTGAGTGTGTAAGCGTGTGTGTATGTATGTGTTCTGTTCACAGACCGCTAAGCAGCAGTTTTATTGTGATATGTTAGGAGCCTGAACTCAAGCTGTGCTATTTTGGGGCTCACGTAGCAAGTATCAGTAGGGAGAAGGACTCCTCACTCCTCATGGACCCGCCCCAGGAGCGCTGTGAGCATCAGTGGCTTTTTCAGCCTCGGAAGGCAGCACCCTTGACCAAGAAGAATGCTAGCCATGGAAGGAAGTGGGCTCCTTCAAATAGCCTCATGGACAATGGTTAAAATAAAGGAAACCAGAAAAGGCTTGTTCTGACAGGTGGGTGGGGAGGTGTAGCCTCTCCCTTAGAGAGTCCCAAAGGGTGGGAAGGTGTAGCCTCTCCCTTAGAGAGTCCCAGACCTGGAAGAGACAAAATGCATGGCAGGTGGGCTGGGTCTTTTGCAGGTGGACACACTGGTGATTCACAGCCAAATTTGCCACAATGGCCTGCTTCCTTAGGGTTTCACAGTATATTTGTTTTATTTGCTTTGTTTTCATTTTGAGATATTAAAAAATACTCAAATAATAATGTCTCAGGAATAGGCAGTCATACTGCCTATAATGTAACATTTGTCATATATGTTCCCAATTTCTTCTAAGAAAAAAAAAATATTACGGAGATGGCTAAAATCCCTTTGAATCACCAATCCTAGGTTCATTTCCTTCCCTTTGCTCTTTGCAGGCAACCACCATTATGAGTTCAGTGTGTCCCCAAGAACTTTTAAAAGTACTTTCATAAATATGTGGATTCCTAAGCAATATTGTGGGCTTAAATGGTTTTTGTTGTTGTTTTAATTTGCATATGTTAAATTTAACTTGCATCATCTTTTAATACTATTTTATGTCTACAAATACCATTTTGCCTCTGGCTTGTTTCATTCAGCCCTGTGATTTGAGATGTTTCCTTGGCTATATATACAGGCACACATATAGTTGTTCATTTTAAACTGCTGTAGTTTTCTGTTTTATGCGTATACATTATATGAATTTATTTCTGATTTTTTATTGTTAAAAATGCCACAATAAACATCTTGGTACATGTTCTCTTGTGTACATATGTAAGACTTTTCTTTAGTGTTTATAACCAGAAGTAAAATTCATGGGTATGCTTACACTTAGTTTAGATACTGACAAATTGCTTTTCAGAGAATGAGAGTTCCCACTTTACCACATATTCCAAAAAATAATTGATCTTGTCAGGCTTTAAAATTTTGGCCAATATATTTTGAGAAAAGTGGTATCTCAATTTTACATTGTATTTTTGATCACTAAAGAGATTTAGCAACTTATGTTTATTAAATATTCAGTTTCCCTATTTTGTGAACCATTTATTCTTATCCCATTTAATTTGTTTTCTTTTCCTTACTGATTGTGGGATTTTATATATATTCTTAATGCTGATAACATTGATAGTTATACATACGGCAAATATTTTCTCAGTTACTGCCTCTTGTCTTTTAATCTTATGTGTAGTGTTTGGCCAATAAGAAGTTTTGAGTTTTTGTTAGTCAACATTTATGTTTGGTGTTTTCTGGGTATTTTGAAGGAAAGTCTCCCCTCCCTATCTGAGAACACAAATCTATTCTCCTGTATTTTCTTCTAATATCGATATAGTTCATGTTTAGGTATTAATTGGACCAGAATTTTTTTAAAAAAGGAAATGTGTGAAGTAGCACATCTATTTTTTGTTGTTATTCCATAAAGATACTCATTTGACCCAAGATCATTTATTGACTTCTCCATCTGTTATGAGATAACTTTGTCATATAACAAGGATCTGTCTCTGGGCAATTGATTTTGCTCCACTGATTTTTTTTCCACCTTCAATGTGTACAATGTGATAATTTGATACATATATCAAATCACGTGATTTTTTTCCATCTTCACTGTGTACAATGTGATAATTTGATACATGTATATATTGTGAAATGATTACCACAATAAGGTTAGTTAACACCTCCAGCCCCTCGTAATTACCATTTTTTATTACCATAACGTTTAAGAATTACTCTCAACAATTTTGAAGTATATAATACAGTAATGGTAATTTTAGTCACCATGCTGTGCATTAGATATCTAGAACTTATTTATCTTATAGGTGGAAGTTTGTACCCTTCGACCGAATCTTCCCATTTTCCCCTCCCCAAGTTTTTGGCCACCACCATTCCACTCTCTATTTCTGAGTTTGGCTTTTTTAGATTCCATATGTAAGTGCGAACATACAGTATTTGTCTTGCTCTGTTTGACTTATCTCAGCATAATGTCCTCAACATCCATCCATGTTACTGCAAAAGGCAGGATTTCCTTCTTTTTCATGGCTGAATAATATTCTGTTATATATATACCAAATTCTTTATCCACTGTTCTGTTGAAGGTCACTTAGGTTGTTTCCATGTCTTGACTACTGTAAATAATGCCAAAAATGTGGAAGGGCAGATAACCTTCAATATAGTGATTTTATTTCTTTTGGATATATACCCTGAAGTGGAACTGCTGGGTCATAAGGTAGTTTTATTTTTAATGTTTTGAGGAACTTCCATATTGTTTTCCATAGTGGCTGTACTAATTTTCATTCCTGCCAACAGTGCACAAGGCTTCCCTTTTCTCTATAGCCTTGCCATCTCTTGTTATCTCTTGTCCTTTTGATAATAGCCTTCTGACAAGTGTGAAGTGATATCTCACGGTGGTTTTGATTTGTATTTCCCTGATGATTAGTGATGTTGAGCACATTTTCATGTACCTGGTGGCCTTTTGGATGTCTTCTTTGGAAAAATGTCTATTCAGTTCTGCTGCCCATTTTAAAATCAGATTGTTTTGTTATTTTGGCTGAGTTGTATGATATATATATGTAATACATTAACCCCTTTGCAAATATGTTTTTCTCCCATTCTATAGGTTCCCTTTTCATTTTACTTGTTGTTTCTTTTGCAGTGCAGAACTTTTTAGTTTGATGTATTCCCACTTGTTTCTTTTGTTCAATGTCAAGGAGCTTTCCTCCCATGTTTTCTTCTAGGTGTTCTATAGGTTTAATTCTTACCTTTAAGTCTTTAATCCATTTTGAGTTAATTTTTGTAAGTGGTGTAAGATAGGGGTCTAATTTCATTCCTTTGTATGTGATTATCTAGTTTGCTCAACATCATTTTTGGAAGAGACTACTATCCTTTCCTTGTTGAGTATTCTTGGCTACCTTGTCAAATATTAAATGACTATTTGCATGGGTTTATTTCTGGGCTTTTGATTCTGTTCCATTAGTCTATGTTTGTTTTATGCCAGTACCATACTGTTTTGAGTACTATAGATTTGCAATATAGTTTGAAATCAGGAAGTGTGATGTCTCTAGCTAGCTTTGCTCTTCTTTCTCAAGATTGCTTTGGCTATTTGGGGTCTTTTTTGGTTTCATACACATTTTAGGATTGTTTTTTCTATTTCTATGAAAGTGCCATTGGAATTCTGATAAAGATTGCATTAAATCTGTAGATTGCTTTGGATAGTATGAGCTATTTCTTCTCTTCTTCTTTATTGCCTTTAACTCAGTGTTTAGTTCATTTATTTTTGTTCATTAATGATTTCTATTAAAATAATTTATGATGACAAATATCTATCTAAATAATACTTTGACTTTATCCTAAGTGTTCTGATACATAATGGTTTTGTTCTCATTTATTTCTATGTGTTCTATAATTTCTCTCAAAATTTCCTTGGTAATTTGTGGATTATTTTGAAGTATATTGTTAGCATCCAAATATGTATATGTTAATTTTTTTGTTATTGATTTCTAATTTTCTTTCCTTATGCTCAGAAAGTGTGCTTTATACTATGTCAGAAATTTATTTTGAAATTAGTTGAGATTCTCTAGTTGAGTGAATTGGTGGTCATATGAGTAAATTTTCTAACTGTGCTTGTTGGATGGAAGGTACTATGTACATCTATTTGATAAAGCTTTTAAAATTGTGTCAGATAAAGCTTCTCTAGCCTTGTCTATTTTATTTTCTGAGAGAGGTATTATAAAAATCTCATTTAATTATAAATGCATTGATTTCTTCTTTGCTATTTTGTCATTTTGCTTTATATATTTCAAAGGCTATGCTAATAAGCACCTATGATCTCATGACTGTTACATAATCTGTTAAAATTTTTTTCTATTTATATGGAATATCAGTCTTTGTCTTTTTTTTTTTTAAAGATTCTTATTGGAGAAAGGGAACAGGACTTTATTGGGGAACAGTGTGTACTTCCAGGCCTTTTTTCCAAGTCAAGTTGTTGTCCTTTCAATCTTAGTTGTGGAGGGCGCAGCTCAGCTCCAGGTCCAGTTGCCGTTGCTAGTTGCAGGGGGCACAAGCCCACCATCCCTTGTGGGAGTTGAACCGGCAACCTTGTGGTTGAGAGGACGCACTCCAACCAACTGAGCCATCCGGGAGCTCAGCAGCAGCTCAGC
The DNA here is from genome assembly GCF_004115265.2 of Rhinolophus ferrumequinum. Classification (NCBI taxonomy): domain Eukaryota; kingdom Metazoa; phylum Chordata; class Mammalia; order Chiroptera; family Rhinolophidae; genus Rhinolophus; species Rhinolophus ferrumequinum. Next base: position 2,794,111 of record NC_046286.1, read on the forward strand.
TCAAGGTGCCATGTTCAATCTTAGTTGCAGGGGGCGGAGCCCACCATCCCTTGTGGGAGTTGAGGAATTGAACTGGCAACCTTGTGGTTGAGAGCCCACTGGCCCATGTGGGAATTGAACCGGCAGCCTTCGGAGTTAGGAGCATGGAGCTCTAACCGCCTGAGCCACCGGGCCGACCCCTATTCTTTGTCCTTTTTATTTTGTCTTCTGTTTTATCTAATATTTGCAGTATGTCAGCTTTTTAAAATTTTATTTATCTGGCATAATTTAAAATTCCTTCATTTTCATTTTTTTACATGTCTTTTCATTTTAGGTATATATTTTGTTAATAGAATTCAACTAATTTTTCTTATCTTATAGGAAAATAGGAAATTAAGAAAAAAATTCTCTTTTTTAATTACATCTGAGAGTTTCTGGTTTTTAATGTTACTTTAACCCAGTATTGTATTTATTGTATTGTGTTCAGGGGCGTATTTAAACTTTTCTCTGCTACCTCACTTTAAAACATTTTTTTTTTCTTTTCTTGCTTTCTATTGGATTAACATATCTTTATTCCTTTTGTTATCCCTATGCATTCAGATGGTATGTGGTACATTTCTATTATATTAACAGTAATCTTTCATTTTTTAGCCTACATATTCAAATTTATATATTTTTAAACAAAATGTAAAATTAAGTACTTCTGTCCTCCGGTTAAATTGTCTTCATCCATAATCAACAACCTTGTTTCTAAGTTGTTTTTTTCTAATGCTTTCGGTCTATTGATTTTAAGACACACTGATAAATTTCTCCTTCCCCTCTTCCTCTTGCTTCTTCTCCTTTTCCCTCTCTTCTTCTTCTTTTTTCATTTTCTTTTTTTTTAAATTTCCACTCCATTATTCATTGAAATTTTCCTTTTTCTGCTTCAATTCAATTCTGATATACTTTACCTGGAGAGAGCGTCAGATCCCACAGGGTAAGTGCTCCATCCTACAAGACTGCGCCCTTCACTTCAATGCCAATTGCAAGTCCAGGTTATCACCTGTGCTTCTGACCAACCTGCTAGGGATCAAAGGCTCCAAAGAATCCCTCTTTGGGCTTGATTAATTTTCTATGGTGGCTCACAGAGCGCAAAGAAACATTTTACTTACTAGATTACAGGCTTTTTATAAAAGGATGTAACTCATAAAGTTAGTTGGAAGAGATGCATAAGGCAAAGTATGGAGAAAGGGCACAGAGTACCCTCAAATCTCCAGGTGTTCACTGACCTAGAAGCTCTCCTCCCCTCTCTTCTTCTTAATACTCATGTTTTAGACTTGACAGATAGTTTGCCAATTTATTTTGAGTTTTTATTTTCACTGAAGAATGTCCCTTCAATAATTCTTTCAGTGAGAATCAGTTGTTAGTAAGCTTCTAGGTTCATGAATATATGGAAAAAGACTTCATTTTTCCTCACTCCTAAATGATAATTTGGCTGGTTGATTCATATGGATGTATAGTAATTTTCCATGAGTTCTTGGATGATATTGTTCTATCGCCTTCTGGCACGTTATTATTACTAATAAGTCTAATGTTAACATGATCCTTCTGGATGACCTGCTTCTCTGGTGGTCTTTATGATTTTCTTTTTATTTCTGTTTGTCAGTTCACTATTAGTCTTGGCTGGCATGTTCGCGCGCGTGCGGTGCACGTGTGTGCACGGGAGTGTGTATTTTAGTTATCTAATTCCAGCCCTCAGTGGACTCTTTTGATATGAGGACTTAAGTTTCTTTTTTTCTTGAATATTGTTAATTATTAATCTCTTAAAATATTACTTGGTATGTATTATCTGAATTCTCCCTTATAGAATTCCTGTTACACTCGACCTCCTCATTCTAGCCAACCATGGCTCGCACGTCTCTTTCATATTTTCAAGCTCTTTATCTCTGTATTTGATTCCGAGAGATTTCCTCAGTTCTGTCTTCTAATTCGCTCATTTTAGCTGTGATTAATATAGCATTTAACTATTGTTTATATAACTATATATTTACATAATTATAAATATTACTATATTATTATCTATTGTTTCAGTTTCAGTAACTATTTTTCATTTTTAAGAATTCAGCTTTGTTCCTTTTAATATCTGCATGTTCTTTTCCCAAACTACCTTTAATATATATGTTTACTTGTTTTATCTTTTTTTTTTTAATTGGATAGCCTTTATTTTATTTCCCATGAGGGAAGCCACAGCCTATCAGAACTCCAGTTCTTCCTGCCTTTGTGATGTTATATTAACTCTACCATATGTTATGTGCCATGTCAGCTCCCTGCCATTCTAACTTTTCACTTTCTCCTTAACCCCCTCCAATTAGGCTTTTGTCCCCCTCTCTTATCAAAGTTAAATAAACCCCCATTTTTGGAAATTAAATGACCAGTTTAAAATGTTATTTCTTAGCTGTTTTTGATATAGTTGTTCATTCATCTTTTCCATTTTGGAATACTCTCGAGTTCTATGATGCTCCTTCTCCTGGGTTTCCTTCTTTCTCTCTGCTCACTCCTCCTCTATATACCTTGCTAGAATTTTTCCTTCTTCCAAGCTTCTAAAACTGATGTTATTGAGCTCAATCCTTAGCCCCCTGTCTTTACATACATACACCTTTGGTGATCTATTTTAGGCCAGTGGTTTTAAATGCTATCTATATGTTGGTTACTATCAAAGTTACTTTCCATCAGATCTCTCCCTAAAGCTTTGGACTCAAATATTCAATTGCTTTTTGATGTACAATATGTGCTTGGATGAAGACCAGGATGTTAAGTAGGACTTTCCCTATTGTCTCAAAATTGACAAGTAGAATTAAAAAAACTGGAGAAAAAGAGGTAGGTTATACCCTCCCATTTCCCTCCTCACCCAACTGAGCTGAGACAAGCCCTCGGAGAGGACTGCACCACTCCAGAACACAATGGCAAGGGATTCCTGGAGTTGTGCAATGCAGAGGTGCTGCTCTCAGGCCTTAACAAATGATGGCTAAGCTAGTTCTTCTAGCCCAAATATCACCCTTCTTCCAAGCCTACATAAGCCAACAACTGTAGGGGAAGGAGAGTTAAGTCAGTCTTCAGAGCTATAAGTAGTTGACAAAGGATCGGTGTTGTGAGAGAAGAAGGGATACTGATTTTCTTTCTGAAAGCAAATGAAAAGGACTTCAAGAGATTTGCTTACAAAGATTGGGAGTGTCTGGAACAAAGAACCTGTGGCAACTCATCCACTGGTTGAATGTCTGCTTAGTGGATTTGCTGATTTGTTTTGTGCGTATTTGAGCATAAGGAAAGAAAATTGGAGGGAGGGAGCCATACACAGTGAGGAGCATGCAATAGAGCTGTAGGCATCCTCTTCCTTTTCCTTGTGGCAAGGATGCTGAGCTTTCCGAGGATCAGGTGGGCATTGTAGAGGACACACAGGCTTGAGCTTTTACTGGTATGGAACTCCAGTTGGTGGCCTCCTTGGTGAGGGCACCTCGGCAGTGACAGGCCGTGAGGTATACTGTGGGGAGGGAGACGAGGGCTCTGGGATAGGCCAGACCAGAGTCCATACTCCCACAGCACAGTCTGTGCAGTGGAGCCCTCAGAATTGGGCAAGATCTTGCAGATTCCTTTGAAGGAATCAAACGTGTTCTACAAGACATTTGGGTGCCTGCTCTTGAGCACATGGAAGGGCAGCTGCCCTCATGTTCTAATGAAAAGGACCTATATCTGACACAGATGAGAAAATGCATTCTCAGTTAAGTAAAATCCATCTTCTCAGCCTCAGTTCAGTGGAAATGATAACCACAGGAGGGTGGGCAGGGAGAGAAGCAGACTGTACTTTCCCCCTGTTCTGAGTCTGTGGTCTGAAGATTGGCTGCTGGGAAATGGGATGTTTTAAGAGGAGTGGACTGTTTTTAATAATTTAAAGCAACTAAAAAATTATGGGTTCTACCCAAGCTTTTAAAGAATAGGAAAGAATATGTGTCAGAGAACATGCTTATAGCCGTCTAAGTGCAGAGTATTTTGTAAACTAGTTACGATGTCCAAGTCATCTCAAACCTAACACATGCTAAACTGAACTCAAGATTGCCTCATCTAAACCTGCTCTTTCCCCTGTCTTACCTATATCAATAAATAACCCCAGTCTTCCAGCTGCTTAGTACTCCCTTTGGGAAGCTATGCACTGACACCAGCGCCTAGTCCACGCTTCAAAGCAATTTTGGAACTCTTTTTCTGGAATGGCCATCAGAGCTGTCATCATATTACCCTTGATGTCCTGCATGTCATTAAAATGTCTTCCTTTCAACATTTCCTTTGTCTTCAGGTAAAGAAAGAAGTCATTGGGGGCCAGATCAGGTGAGTAGGGAGGGTGTTCCAATACAATTATTTGTTTATTGGCTAAAAGCTTCCTCACAGACAGTGCCGTGTGAGCTGGTACATTGTCGTGATGCAAGAGCCATGAATTGTTGGTGAAAAGTTCAGGTCGTTTTTGTCTAACTTTTTCATGCAGCTTGTTCAGCACTTCCAAATAGTAAACTTGTTTAACTGTTTGTCCAAATTTGGTACAAATTCATGATGAATAATCCCTCTGATATCAAAAAAGGTTAGCAACATCGTTGCAACAAGTTCACGAACTTAATTGTCTGACCTCGTATATTTGGTAAATGCATTAATATGTTTGAAGATTTTAAGTTTATTTTAGTGCTCTTCAGATTGCTGCAGCTGTGTTTCTCTGGGCTGGAATTCTCCAATTTGTTGGGGCTTGTGAAGTGTCACTCATGTGGTGCTGGATTTCCTCATACATTTCATAATTTTTTGATAAACTCTTATTCCTTGGGTGTTATCTTTGTGGATGTTTTATCCTGTAATACCCTGGGTTGTGGATCCCTTCTTGTGGGAGTTTCATGGTTGCTATTGCCCTAGCCACTGAGACACACCACCAGCAAACCAGCTGTCACCCGTTTTGGCTTGGGGTTCCCACACTGCATGGATAGCACACTCCCAGCAGGGCTTTGTGCCCTGGTGGGTTCAGGTCAGGACTTGGGCGAGTGGCTTTGTTTACATGGCTGGGAAGATGAAGATATTTTGGTTCCTCTCCTTGGACAGGTAGTATATTTTCTGCTCGTAGCTTCACTCAGCAGACCCAATTCCACTTCTCACTATGTTGGGTCCTGAGGCTTTGGCTGCCATCTTATAGCACGTGTTGAAACTCCAGCTCTGTTTCTGAGGTTCAGCAGCGACCTCTGTCCCCCCATCCCCTCACCTTTCTTGCCAAGGGCTTGACTTTAGCTTCTCCTCACAATGTATTCCTGTTCAGTTTATGCCCCTTAGAAATCATTCCCCCCTTTTTATGCTTAAGCTTCGCTGTGTATTTTTAATTAAAAAAAATTAGCAGCCAAGACCAAGCCAGCCAAAAAATGGTGGTATGTGTCCTGCTTTCTTTGGCATACCTTTTACCCCTCTTCCCAATCCCCGGGGTCTTGGATTTTTCACAGCTCCTTTCCTGCCCATCCTTTCTGATGTCCCCATTGAAAATAACATTATTTATTTAATTTAGATTCTGGATTATAATTCCTATCTACAAGACCAATAATCCCTTCTGCTGACCTCGGGTCCTTGATCCCTTTTCCCAATTACAGGACATGTGTCTGAGGTGGACATCTGAGGCTCCCAATCTCACCCGTGGGTCTGCGCCACTGACTCTACAGACTCAGTATTTTCACCTGTGCAGTGAGAATATTTAGCTAATCAGCTTCCTTACTCAGGATTCAGAAAGAATGTGGAGATGGCAACTTCAGAGGGACATAGCTCATTTTATGTTAACAGTTCCGATTCTCCCTTTTCAAATACCAATCCCTGTATCCTACAATTGTTGAAGTTATTAAAAACTTGTTATTATAAAATATATTTAGAATGTGTTTAGACAGAAGTGTGGAATGTCTGTAAGTATTTTTGCAGTCTGTCAGAGTCATCCAGATGTCTATCATGTTTTAAAAATTGGGAAATTTTGCCTAAAATCTGGATGAAGTGAAATGCTTTGGCGATTCTGGCTCTGCATTGTTGCGTGGAGAAGCTGACGGGAGCTGAGCAGCAGCTGCCCACCTTAGGCTGTACGTGGCCTCCCATCTCCACAGTTCCGAGGGGATGCACCTCACCTCACTCACTTATATCTCCTGCCTGCACTCTACCGTCACCTGAATTTTTAACCTGGACAGGAACTTTAGGTTTTAATATTAATGTGATTTAATTTCAATCTGAGGAACTCCAGGGGATGTTGGGATTGCATAAACATCATTTGTAACATAGCTATGAGAACCAAATGTGAATTACGGAACATTAGCGCACAGTGTGAAAAGAGGCTTCATGAATTCTATGTTAAACATCACCACTGTCAGTGCTTGATCTGGTTTAAATATTGAGTCACCGTTGGTGTCTATTACCTGGGAAATTGAGTTAAGAACTGAAGTAATGGTAAATCCTACAGCTATGAATCAAAAAGATTACCTTGTAGTCCTAACCTGGAGGCGGTTGGGTAATGTGGAAGCAAACGGATATGAGAAACATGAGTCTCCCTCTTCTGTGCACTTAGAAATAAGAACATCAAAGCTCAGAAAAAGTCTCACATAAGACAGGCTGAGAAATAAGAACTTACTTGAGGTTCTCTGTGAAATCGCTAAAAAAATAAGCAAAAAGAAATCCATGTCATTTTTCGTAAATAGAAAAAAACGTAGTATTATCTACTATATTCCACTGGTGTGTTTGATGGGGGTACTTGGGTGGGCATAAGAAGAAAGCATCCCAAAGTATGCGATGCAAACTCAGATGTAAGACTGATCAGTCATGATGTGATGACGAAGTCAAAGCAGGGTTTCCTTAAAAGTCCCATTTATTCATGGGACCTGCACGACTTCAGGTACAGTTCCAGGTAAAGGCTATTAGGTCTTTCTGCTTCCTTGGAATAGCACTGTAGTCTCTGAGGGAATACTCAAAGGCCTCTCCATTTAAAGATCATTTTGGACTTCCTGTTTCCTCTCTCTCAAAAATTCTGCCTACATCTATGATATTATAATATTCTTCAGTTTTTTGTTGTTGTTGTTGACAAATACTAGCTTGGTCCTTTTAATCAGTATTCTCTTAAATTATCCATAATGTAGGGAAAGCTGAGTAATAAGGAAGCAAGAGAGCAATAAGAAACTCAAATCACCTTAACAGAACTAAGTCACTCAGATTTGAAGAAGACCAAAGAGAACCCAAGTAGAGAAGTAGATGTCATATTCACTTATGGGTGCCAGGGGCAGACCTAAAAAAACAGATCAGATATCATTGGATACTTGTTTGAAAGAAACAGGTTCCTTCTAGGCAGGATTATTTGTGTAGGGGAGAAGATTGGTAGTGACATAGCTGTTTGTCCAAATTATGGTTCTATGACTGTGTATTTTGGGGCAAGTATGTGACCTCAGTTTCTTAGTCCTTACAAAGAGGTCATTGGAGTTACTCTAAAAATTAAATGAGATAATGTAATTAAATATAGTTCTTAACCTCACAGGACATGCAAAGTAAATATATATTTGGAGTTAAGTAAATGTAAGTTTACTTCACAGGAAGAGAAGCTGGATGAGCAGCAGGCAAAGGAAACTGAGAGCAGCGTTGCTGCACAAGAGTTAGAAATGAGCAGGGCAGGGCCAGGTCTCCAGGTCACGTAGAGAACAGCAATGGCAACAGCAGAAAATGGGAGAAAAACAGAGTGAACTTACCACTGGGCATTGGAGGTGGACCAGCTGAAAGACAGACAAAGTATCTTCATAATCTTTTTTTCTCCCACAATTTTTTCCCCCTTTTATTTCTATAGTTCCTTTTCAGTAGGTCATTATAACAATAGGGAAAATGCTCCCTTTGGTCTTTATTTACTTTTAATGTAAATCAGCAGGATTTGAAATTTCCAAAATTATCATTAATAACTTCATGGGATTTTGATAATGGGAAGGTAAGTGCTAAGGAAGTATGTATCTCATACTAGAAATCCCAGGGCTGGTGGGGAAAGAACAGGTTACAGGGCCCCACAGTAGAGGAGACAGGGAAAGACTTACTGATGGCATGCGGAGTTGATCCATCTGGAAAACAGAACAGGGAAAATTGTTATGTCCTTTTCCTTTCTTCCCTGTTCAATCTGTGTTTCAATTTGTGAAGTCCCTTATAACAGGTCATTTTTAACTGCTGGGAAACTTTTGTCTCTGTTCGTGAGTTTTGAATGTAAATCATGGAGTTGGGTTTTTTTCATAAAACTAAGATGCTGAGAGAATTATTGGTAATCTGAAACCAAGATGTCACATGTTCAGCCCTTAAAATCCCTATATAGTCAGGGAGATTTTCCTTGGAATTCAAACGGGAAGAACAGACTAGGTAGGGCAGGAGGTCCAAATGGAAAACTGTGTTAGAAACGTCTTATCTCCTCCTTTCTCTGCTATTATGTTTTTCCTTTTCTATGGTCTTTTATTGATGATCTTTATGACTAAGTATATTTCTCCCTCCCCTCTCAAATTAATAGTGTGAGAGCTTTCAAATACACCATTAATAACCCAGAGGGATCTTGATAATGAGATAGCAAGAGGCCAATATGGACCTCAGCCCTTCATGTCCCAGGACGGCCAGACAGACTCTTGGTCCTCATTGGAGCCAATCGAGCTCCGCGGCAGAGAATCAAGTGAACACACAGACTTACTGATTGCGTGAGGAGTTGATTCCACTGAAAAACAAGTGAAGAGATTTATTATTCCCCCATTTTTTTCTATCTGTAAAATTTCCTCGTGATATAACTACTTGAAAGGTTTTTCCTATCAGAGGCTTTTGGAACTTTCCAAAAAAGTTATAATCAGTTGGTGGAATGCTGGTTAATGGAGGAGCCAAAGGCTAAGAAAATAGGACTTTCACGTGTCGGTACTGGCACTCAAGTTCCAATAGACATCAGTGGACTTTGCTAAGTGCACAACTGAGAAACAAATAAACAATTTTCTAATTGCTTGTATAAATTACCTAGCTGGAAAACAGAAATATTATCTGTACCTTTGTCTTCCATTCATTTGTTTTCCTTCTGTATGGAAAGTCACTAATTGACAATCTTTACAACCATAGAGAAAACATTTTCCTCTGCTCTTTAATTTTTATGTGAGCCAGTGAATGTTCTAGAAACTTCTTAGTAACATAGTGGAATTCTGAGTAGTGGAAAAATAAAGGGTCAAGGAAATAGGAACTTTAAGCTATTGCAATCCCAATATGGATGGGTAAATTTTTGTTTAAGAAGATCTGTCAGATTTTGCTGGAGATAAATGAGTTCCACCATGAAGAGAAATAGTCAAACTTACAAGAGGATCCTGTAGCTGAAAAACAAAGAAAGAAATCAGTATGGAAAGGCTGATGAAAGGGGAACTAGTTTTCTTGCTACTATTCTGAGAGGGAATCAGCAACGGCCTTGGAGGGGGCATCAAACCCTTGGAGGTGTTGTGGCGCCCTCTGCTGGCGACACGGTATCCGCGGTGCTTGGGGGTGCTGCCTCCTGCTTCCTCTGAGAGGCTGCAAGCAGGCGAGATGATTTAGCGCTTCCCTTTTTGCAGTGACTGGTAAACTTTAAAAGTCATACAGGAGATTAGTAATTTAAACTCTTGCCTTCACCTTTCTTCTCTGTATTTCTGCTATCCGATGCAAGGTTTCATTCATTAATACAAATACCCCCCTCCCTTGTTGACAAGCCACAATAAACTTCAGATAGTTTCCTCTGAAATATATATATGTATATATATATATGATATTATATATAACTCAGGATACACGCAAGCTGCCAAAAAAATGTATACACATTTTAAGAAAGGAAAAAACTGTATTAAAATTGTAATACTCAATATATACCGATAACAAAAGATGAAGACAAGTCATGTGTATACATTTTTTGGCACCCCCGACATATGTATGGTTTGTATTTCCCCCAGCGCATTCCTTGGTGGGGGGCAGCTAGATAGTGGAATAAGAACAAGATGGAGAAACAGGAAATTCTATACCTATAAGATAAAAACAAAGAATTCCAGACCCTGTTGAAAGCTGAAGGGAATTATCCTGTAAGAACAGGCATGGAACTTACTGGTCATTTCTGAAGTTTCAGCTGATAGAAAAATGGAAGGAAAAAAGAAAGAAGAAATCAGCGTGTGTAGAACCAAGAGAACCCAGTTCTCCCCTGATGGGTTGAAAAGGGTAACTGCAGAGAGCTCTAAACCTGCCTGTTAGCTCTGCAGTGTCTGGGCTCAAGCACCCAGCCTATGCTTTGCACCTTGAGGCTTGTTTCGCCTGGTCTGGGGCAGGAGAATGACCGTGAGACCCATTCCGTTTCTTTTGTGTACTTTTGTCATTCTTACTTTCACTGATTTCGCTTTCCTACCTAACCTTTTTTCCCCCCCAAATTATTTAGGTCTTCTTTAATTTCTTCTTCTTCTTTTTTTATTAGCTTCAGGTGCACAAAACAATGTAACAGTTAGACATTTATCATTTATATCCCTCCCACAGTGACAACCTTTTAATCGATTTGAAAGTTTGCGGCTCCCTCTCTTTACTAGTCCCATTTGGAGCATTCACTTTTGTTAATTAAAAGCAATCAGTGCGTTTCGCACTTTCTCCAAATCACCTATAATTTAGGGGGAACCTAGGAAAGAATAAATGTAGCAGTATATTTTAATTTATATATTATCATATTTTAAAGTATTCACACATAAGGGAGAAGGAGTTAAGCAGGGAAGAAAAGTAGGCAAAGGGAATCCACGTACCTGTGTAGATTTTCTAGCACACGGTGGCTCTTAGGGAACTTTGGGCCAGAGGAGACCTGTGCTTTAGCCATAGTGAAACCCTCTGAGGTGAGCTGGCTTATGTTTTCCCCCCTCTATGAATTATGTAGGTCTTGGTGATTATCAAGAGTAGGGAAAGAGGCAGCCTTGATTTAGGGGAATAGTCGATAAATGATGGCTCCTTTACAACAAGAAGGGTATTTAGAACCAGCATTTAGCAGCATCAGCTTTAGTGGTCATAGTATGACTGTGTTGGAGACTGTGTGCTCTCTCCACATTTTCAGCTGATTTTTCCAAGATATCTTGTAGGACTGTAAACTACTCAGCACCAGAGATTAACCACCTCTTTCTCTCTCTTACTCGTGATTTTATGCCCAGTGCTTAGCACAGTTTCTGATACATGGTAGGAGCTCAGCTAATTGAAGAAATGTCTGAGTGCATCTGACTTTCCTTCTGATAATTTCTTTCTGTTTGGCTTAAACTTTGGAGTGCTATTATTTAATGTCCGGACTCAGAATTTCCTATGACCTGGGCTTGGTTTAGACAGTAGATTTTGACACTGTCTTTGCCCTAGCTAGTCACAGTATGAACTTGCCCTTCATTCTCTACCTCTCGTAGTTTTGTAGTTGCCTGATGCTTCTGCCGTTTCCTGTAACTGTAACCCACCTACTGTCATAGCCTGTTCCCTGAAGCTGTGTGTGTGTGTGGAGGAGTGTTTGTGGTGGGTGGGGGGCAGGATAGGACATGAGGAAAAAGAAAAGCCTTGGGGAACTCAGGATAGACTAGACCCTGAGTAGTATTCCCTGGTAGACTTCCCCCAGGAAACTGGGAAGAAAACTGATAAGACCTCAGTCTATTTAAATCTGATTGTCTTTTCCTTCTTTTACATTTATTTTTAAAATTTGCTTTCCTTTTCTCATTTTCTCTATATTGTCTCCCATTTTATTTGAGTAGACCCTTTATAAACTACAAAGCACTTCAGAACTGGAAAGCTATCCTTATTATTTTAGAGAGTTCTTCTATCTTGTTATAGAAGCCATCATGACCATTACTAGGGGAATTTTCTTCGAAAAATAACCCTGGAGAATTCTTTGCAGGTGGAAACTGAGAAGCATGTAATCATGTTTAAAACCAGTGTTCTTATGGCAATAGATATATTTAGGACAGGGCACAGGCCCTCTAGACACTGTAGAAGATCAAAGAACACCAGAGGAAAAAAATAGATAAGGGACTTACCACTGGATCCACTACATTGTGCTAAAAATAGAAACAAAGATATATGGTTATTGAACATGAAAAACATGTGTACCATTGATGTTTTCCTAGGAAGAGCAGTGAAAATGGTTTCCCAGGAATTACTAAATCCCAATCTCAGGATTAAATATTTTTCATTCTGCTGTATTATAATAGCTTTTCCATAAGAGTCAGATTTTCCTCTAGAAGACTTGTATCCCTAATTGGAAGGATAACCACTTCCTTCTTGCCTTTCATTAAAGGTATTTGAGGTGAAATCTTAACTATATTCTTTTCCCTCTATCTTCCCCTATTTTTACATTATTATGACTTTTGTTTCACTCTTTCAGCCATTTCTCTTTTGTCTTCTTGCTCATTTCTTATATCCTCCCCCAGATTCTCCCTATTCATCTTTGCTTTGGAACATTCTTCTAATGATTATTGACAAGCCACTATAATCACTATTAGAAAAATGTTATACTACCTATTATAAATTTCAATGATATATACGAGATCTGACAATTAAGTTCTTGAACTTGTTGCTAACCTTTTTTGATATCAGAGGGATTATTCATTATGAATTTGTACCAATTGGATAAACTTGTACCAAGTTTGCTATTTGGAGGTTCTGAAAAGGCTGTGTGAAAAAGTTAGACGACTTGAACTTTTCACCAACAATTCATGGCTCTTGCATCACGACAATGCATCAGCTCACTATCTGTGAGGGAGATTTTTTTTAGCCAGTAAACAAATAACTGTATTGGAACACCTTCCCTACTCACCTGATCTGGCCCCCAAAGACTCCTTTCTTTACCCAAAGATAAAGGAAATATTGAAAGGAAGACATTTTGATGACATTCAGGACATCAAGGGTAATACGACGACAGCTCTGATGGCCATTCCAGAAAAAGAGTTCCAGAATTGCTTTGAAGGGTGAACTAGGCGCTGTCATCGGTGCATAGCTTCCCAAGGGGAGAACTTGGAAGGTGACCATAGTGATATTCAGCAAATGAGCTATGTAAGCACTTTTTCTAGGATGAGTTCGCGAACTTTATTGTCAGACCTCGTATGAGTTGACATATATATAGGTGACTTACCTATAGGTCCTGGAGTTAGCACTAAAAAGAAATCAAAATTGGCATATTAGTACCGGTGTTTGGCTGAAGAATAAATTTTTTGTTAATTTTATTCTAGGGGTGGGGCTTTGGCAGGAAGAGGAGGAGAGAGGAAGTGGTATCTGTAATGAGATCAATAAAGAGAACTAATCCAGCTGTGTTAAGTATAGAGTAAAAGGGATATTTAGCATATACTACAATATTTCAGCCTGGCGTGAGGGTTTCTCTAGGATCCTTGTCAACTTAGGAGACATTAGGGGGAAAAAAACTTCATACTTTCTTTCCTGTCAGTAACAATAGAAGATACTACTTTTTCAAGGGCCTACCCTTGTACTCAAATCTTTATTTCTGACTAATATGTCCCAGGGTAGGCATTAGGATAGGAGGTAAGGATCCAGTCCTTGCACAGCTTCTAGCTTACTGCGGACCGACAGAGTGGTGACTGTTGCTTTGATTAGCTTTAGCGTCTCTGGGCAGAGTCAATAAAACTTCAGTTTTTAACGAGAATTTGGCCTTCAGTTGATTTTCTAGCTCTGACCCTCTGGTGACCTGATAAAGACTGTCAGCCTGCCATGCTACCTGGCAGCATCGCTTTTACATAAGAATGATCCTTGATTGGTAAACTGCATGCGAACTGGGAGACCTATAAATACCTGTTAGAAAGCCATGGCTTGGGCTTCCCTGAGTGTAGCATCCATGTATTTGGGCATGTTTCTTATGAGATCCCTGCAGGTTATGTGTGTGGAGTTCTTACAGGAAATTTTGGCTCCTGGGGCTTCTAAGCCAAGGCAGCTCCCATGCTGAGCCAGTGGAGACCAAAGAGAATAAATAGTTCCTGCGTGTCTCTGTGGACACCTGAGAGACTACTGACTACTGCCCCAGAAAATGGCTGATACTGCCCTGCTGGCAGGCTGTGCTTCCCACCTTAGGTCCTGCCGGGTAGTCTGGTGCCAGGAGAGGGCTGTGATTAGCCTGTGGATCTGCATGTTAATTGGATCTAAGAAGACCACCCGCCTCTCAGTGGGCATTGCAGTCTCTCTTCTCCACAGCCCCTCACTGCATGGCACTCAGGGTGGAAACCCCAGTGCCGACTCATGAGCCCCAAACCTTTACCTTTGAATCTTTTTTCTGTGTGATAAAAAGTACCGGTAGTAGGTAGCTTGCCAGTTCTGGATATTCTGGGCTATGAGCTATATGTAGCCAAGACAGAAATTTAAGTATTTTGCAAAAGTAATTTAATATTTGTTTTGACTGTATCTATAAAAAATGTGCCCATGATCCTGGAGCAGAACTCCTAAGACTAAAGCTTTGGACAGATAATTATTTCAACTTTTGTTTTGTTTCTTCAATTTACCTATATTTTCTTCCCTTTTTCCACTTTTTAATTTGTGGAATTAAACCTTATACCCTTCCTTTTCTTTTTTCCCCTCAGCTTTATTTATATTCATTTACTCTTCTTTCTTCTATCTACCAATTTATTTAATCTTTCTCTTTCTAGTTTTCTTCCTAGTATTTTTTATTTCTCTTGGTTTTTTATTTTTGACTTGTATCTTCATTCTCTTTTATTCTTTCTATTGCACTTTCTCTCACTTCCTCTCCCCGTAGAGCTTTTTGTCATCTGAATTCTAACACTAAAAGTTCATTTTATTCTTTGCTAATCACCCATTATAACACCCAGAATGGTTGTGGAAAGAACTCAACTGAGAGTCAGCTAAACTTCAGTCCTAGCTTTATTATTAACTAATGACCCACCCCTCCCCTTATTGTTTTGAAAAATGAATCCTGAGCCTCAGTTTCCTCATCTCTATAACTCCTTCACCCACCACCACTGGTATGTTTGTACCTCCAATAAAATAATACATGTGAGAGTTAGAAAAACTGTAAGACATCGTAGGAATCACTCAAAGAAGGTGATAGTTACAAATACAGGACTCATTCATTCTGTCAGATGAATATAGGGGGACCTCAAATCATATTTCTTTAGTTTTATAAGTTAAAAAGTTCTTAATTTTTGTTGGAAATAGAATAATCTAGCTTGTGAAACTATGACTATTAGCTCTTAGTTTACAAACATGTAATTGTGGACAATTGTGTCTTAGAACCTAACCATTACTTATGATGTTTCTATGGAAAAATGCATTAGGGCAAGTTGCTATGAGTTGGTGAAAATAGAATCTGACTGTCCTGGAGAGATCTTTTCAGAGCAATTAGAAATGAAAAGTAACTCACAGTTTGCATTATTTTACACAATGAGGATAATCTAATAATAATAAATTATTTGTGCAGAAAGTAAGAAGTTAAGGTGCTGTGTTCTAAATCTTTATTACATATTGGTTCTAAAGAGCTAGATTATTTACTTAAGTGGGAACAGCTCAGAAAGGACCATCCCTAGGAGGTATTTATTTTCACTTTGTATTTCAGCTTCAGTGTTAATATTATTTTATTGCAGAACCTGGGTGAATCCAACCTCTAGGAATTCTGGGTGGGATAATGCGGCAGGGGAAACCCTTGATCCTGGTGTCTGTAGGCACAAATCGTTGAAATAAAAAGAGTGACATTTTCAGTATTGTAAAGGACCAAAAGGCATTATAGTTGAGATTTAGGCGACTTACCAATGGTTTTCTGAGACAGCTCTAAAATAAATGAATAAAAGAAAAGAGAAAAGAAAAGAAGTAAAAGAAATCAGTAGGTTCTTTGAGGCTCTGGAGACCATAGTTTTCATTTATATGCCTTTCCTGGTAAGAATCTGCACCACTGAACATGAGGTCCCTGCATTTGGGCGCTGGGGATGTTGACTCTCCTGCTAGGATACCCCAACAATCTAATGCATATTAGGGCCTCCTCATCTGACAGGTCTGCTGAGAGGATAAGTAGCAAAGGTACTAGGTAGAGGTCACCCCTTTAGTCCACTTAAACCCCTGTAGAGGATGGAAAAACATCCTTCTCCATTTAAACTTAATTTTCTTCCTTTCTGCCATTGTTTCACTTCTCTCCATCTCACTGTGTTGAAAAGTCCTTCATGTGATGTTGACAGGCCATTGGAAACCTTCTACAGGGTTCATCTTCCACTTTGTACTTTGTGGTTAGCAGTGGAATGTACATTCACAGGGTCATTAATGACTCACTGAAGTGCTAGGTGGAGAAATATCCACAGGCCAAGAAAATGTGGACCCCAAGCCCCTGAAGTCCCACCTGAAGTCCAGGGAAAGATCCCTACGATTCCGCTGAAAATTAAAATGCTGCACAGTAGACAATCAGCACACTTACTGATAGGTCCCGCAGTTCCTGCTGAGAAACGAGAGAGAGAGGGAGGGAGATCAGTATGCTCCGCCACTGTGAAGGGAATATGCATTCTCAACACTCACTCTGGACGGAGAGTCATACATGGAAATCTGAGGAAGATCGGGGTCACTCGTCCTGCAGCCCCAGACAGGCTCCCGTCACACAGTGTAGGGCATACACAGGAATAGAGGCTCCCCTTGTTTTCAGTGATGGCTGAAACCGTTAAGAGGATCAGGAAAGAGCCCTTCCATACTAATTTGTAATGCCTCTTTTTCCTGTACGTTTTTCTTTTCTTTTTCCCCCTCATTCCATTAGGGACCTGTTATTTGAAAAGCGAACCTTTCTGGCTGAGAGAGCGTGATGAGTGCTACTGAGAGGGCCCTTTTATTTTTTATTTTCTGAGGGTAGCCCATGGGGTTTGCAGTCTCTCTACTCGATGCAGACATTTTTGGGAAACTGTGTATCAGGAATGCTAAGGGAGCTGAGAACATGGCATCAAGAAAGTAGGGTAGATCAGTCCTTAAGACCTGGGAGGTCAGAAATCAAAAGAACCAGAATGGGAAAAAAAAAAGATACTTACGAATAGGTGCTGTAAATTGCACTGAAATACAGAGAGGAGAAAAATCAGTGTGTTTTGATATTAACAGAAGTCTCATGCAACCAATACTCTTCTTAAAGAATCTGTGAAGCAACTCAAGCAGAGGGAGAACGACTACTACAGGGTCGTAGGTAATTTTGGTGTGGAAACCTATAACCCTCCCACCAGAGGAAGTCATTCAGCGTTTATAGGAAATGAGAAGTCTGTGCAGAGGGGAGCACACAGAACCGGGGCTAAAGGTCAGCTTTCCCCTCCACTTTCTCCCTCCTCTCCTTTCCTCTTTTCCCTGTCCAACCCTCCACTGTCCCTAAGGGATGAAACTGTAGCATGTCAGTTCCTTTATCTTTTTCTCACCACCACCTCCTTTGCCTTTACTATACTTATTCTTTTGCTTTTTCCTAGAACTGCCTGTTCCTGTAGATCTTCCCTCAGTTTAAGAAAAGCCCACAAATAGCTGTTTTGATTATTTTTATCATATCTCAGAGAATTTCTTTTCTGGTAATTTTAAATAAAAATCATTTGGCTTTCCCCTGTCTTAAACTCAGTGACAATTCAGCGCACTTTGTTTCGAGAGGTTTGGGCATCAGGAGGTTTCAGGAGATTCAGACGCAACCAGGAAGCATGAGTGGGAAAGCTGACAGGTATAGAAATGGAAACATCTAGACTGAGGAGAGGGCCGCATTTCCCCACAGAAGATCAGAGTGTCAGAATTATGAAACAGTAAAGGAACTCACTTATGGGTCCAATAGCTCCAGCTAAAATATGAGAAAAACAAGACAGAAATAATTAGAATGGTTCTTTGGCATAGGAGAATCCAGTTTGCATTGAAATTATTTTTGGGAAAGCATCAGAAATGTAGACAACAGGAGCAAAATTTCCACTTCATTGGAGGAGCAAACAAGGTTTATTCTCCATTCCTCACCTTGGGGACCCCACTAACTACCGTGATCTGACAGCTGGACCTGCTGGGCTGTAGTGCTCAGGGTTCCTTCTCTGATGGGGTCCTGTGTGTATCTCAGTAGGTTACACAGGCCATGGCCTTTCTTCCGGCTGGGGTCCTTTGAACTTCTTTAGCTAGAATCTTTAACTTCATCATCTGAAGGAGGCAGTGGGAATTTCTGTCTCCTGTGGGTGACCTTGGCTCCCTTACCCCACAGAGTAACTTGGCCTGCAGTATCTGAGGGAATAGAAACTGCTAGATAAGACTCGAGACATCCATAGGTATGGTTAGTGGGTAAGGGGATTGAGGCATTATTAGACTTACATGCAGAGCAATAACAGCCTTCTTGTTTACACACACACACACACACACACACACACACACACACACACACACACACCTCTCTTAGGCTACATGTGCTTTTGTGACACCTCCCCAGTGTTTACTCTTGAAGTTTGACTTTTGATTGTTTTAATCATGTTTCATGTATATAAATGATCCAGGAGGAGTAGACACAGGGTGTGATTTGCTATGAATTCTAACCCTCAAATCATTCTTCATCTTCCCTTCAGGGCCGGCCCTGCCCCAGGAGCTCAAGCTCTGAGTATCCTCACAACGATGGATGGAAATGTGGTAAGAAGTGAGTTCAGTCTCAGTGCGTTTCATCTTGTCATTAGCTTTAAGGCCACTCTTCCTGTGGAGACCACAGGGATGCAGGAGCTGGTTAAACTTATTAGATCGAGTGCATTCATCTTTGTATTTCCTCTCTAAGTGCAGAGAATTAGACCCTGTAGCTCAATAGTTCTGAACATATGTGTGCACACAAACTCCCAAGGGATCTTGTTAAAATGCAGATTGTGAGTTAGTAGCTCTGGGGATGGGCATTAGGCTGAGATTCTGCATTTCTAACAAACGCCAAGGTGATGCCAATGCAGCTCTTTGGACCCACTTCAAACAGCAAGGCCATAAGGGACAATGAAACCTCAGAGCTCTGTGTGTCGCTGCTTCCATTTACCATTGTTTTTCTTTGCTGCATCAAGTGCTTCTCACTCATCCCTCACTCTTTATTCCCGGGTCTTCTGCCAGAGCCATTTGTTGTAATGTCATTTAAAGTGCTACCTGGACACTTTCCGGACTTACTCTTTGTTCCTAGCGGGGCGTCCACGACTGGCCAGCCTGGGCCCTCAGTCTGGCGAGCTGGACTTACTGCCCTCTTCCACTCAGTGTTCCTGGATTTCTAGCAAGAAGGCTTTCTACCTTTCTCTCTAACACTTGTTCTTAACACTTTTACTTTTGCTGTTGAATTTCAAGATTTTGAGAAAATTGTAAGTGATCATACTTCCTCACAGAGGCACCCAGCTTAAGATAAGAATAGGGAATAGAAGGAGAAAGGAGTTGACTATTTGTGC
The DNA here is from genome assembly GCF_004115265.2 of Rhinolophus ferrumequinum. Taxonomy (NCBI): domain Eukaryota; kingdom Metazoa; phylum Chordata; class Mammalia; order Chiroptera; family Rhinolophidae; genus Rhinolophus; species Rhinolophus ferrumequinum. The sequence goes on from NC_046286.1 coordinate 2,813,490, forward strand.
AGAAGGAGTAAGCACACCCAGGAACAGCACTGTCGTACACATTGTAACAGTGTAGTAAAGCAGAGCCTATGAAAAGGAGCAGGAAAAGGACTTACTTATGGATCCTGCAGTGCTGGCTGCAATACAAAACAAACAAATCAGTTAGGAGCAAGCATGACTGAAGGATATATATACATTCCATGGAATTTCAGATCAAGCTTTTACCACATACTAGATAACATGGAAGGCAGAAAAGCCTGCATTTCCCCCTCTTTTCCTTAAGGGACTGATAAGATCATACTCTCTGAAATTAGTTTTCTTGTTCTCAGTTTTTACTGTATTCTTGCTGTCAAATCCTTCTAAAAGTTTCTGTTTGTTTTTGATAAACAACTCCATCCAACCCCAGGATTTTTCTTTTGCCAATTAATTAATTAATTAATTAATTTTATCAGCAGAGTTTCCACTTTGCTAAATAAGAAAATCATCAGCTACTTAGGGGATTCTGAAATCAGCCTCAAGTTCCTCACAGCGGTAAAGTGAAAGAACAGTAAATAGTGAGTTGTTCTCCTTTCCTCCATCTTTCTGCTCCTCCTGCCCCCCTCCCCAGCACCCCAGTAGTAGGCACTGTGTAGATTAAAAAGAACTGAGTTGAGAAATAGGGGGAAACTTACATGAAGTTTCTGGAATTGCTTTTATGCTTTTTGTATCACCTACAATGAAAATTGACAAGACCTGTGAGAAATAAATGTTTGCTATTTAAACCAAAAAAAAAAAAAAAAAAAAAAAAAAGGAAAGAAAGAAAGAAAGAAAAGAAAATTGACAAATATAGCATTACTTAGATTTAAATTTTCGGGGGGCATGGAGTGTGGGCAATTCCCTTCCCCCCAGGTGTGACCTACAAATGGTCTTGAAGTTAAAGACCTGAGTCCCAGCTTTGCAGCTTTCTAGCTCTGTGACTGGGTAAGTCACTAAATCTTTGAAACATTTTCAAATTAATCAAAAATATTAATTTTCTAATCTTTAAAATGGAAAGGGTATCTCCTATCTGACTTATACTGCAGTGAAAAATCAACAGTAATAGTGGACAGGAAAGCTGGAAAGTTCTATTAGAAATGTTACGGGGAGAAATGCAGTGACTACAAAGGATGGAAGCTTCTGCAAAGTAGGATGTTTCCACTGCATTGAAGGTTTTCTGTTTTATTTTGCTCGTCTTCTATTGTCTCTATTTTTTCTCTTATTCCTATTGTCATTTGGAGAGTTCTGAATGCTGTGTTTCATAAACATTTCACCTTTTTCTTTGGTTTATTAATCTGTGTGATTTCACTTTTTAAAAAAACTTTTTTTTGTCTTCCTTAGTTACATTAGGACCTTACTTATGTCTTTTGAAATTCCAGTGAGTTTGACAGCAGTCTAACCATTATTTCTGCCTTGAGAATAACAAATCTTATTTTAAGATCTCAAAAGCCTCTTTACTGAAACAAGTTTATTTATGAAAAAAGTTAAATTTCCATGGAATTTCAAAGGTTTTAAGCATGTTTGAAATTATGACTTGGACTTTTAGAACCTACTTTGGTCTTTTGTTTTCCTGTTCTAAAGATTTTCACCTAAATTCTTTCTCCCTATTCCTTTCCTCCCTCTTTTAGCTGTTCAACTCTGTTCCTTTCGAACTTTTATTTCCCTTTGTTGAAATTTAAGTACTGAAGTATTATTTTAAAAAATTATATTTAGTAGTTAAAAACTTTGTAATTTATTTCTCTTAAAATAATGAAATAGGGGCCAGCCCGGTGGCTCAGGCGGTTAGAGCTCCATGCTTCTAAAGGCTGCCGGTTCGATTCCCACATGGGCCAGTGGGCTCTCAACCACAAGGTTGCCAGTTCAATTCCTCGAGTCCCGCAAGGGATGGTGGGCAGCGCCCCCTGCAACTAAGATTGAACACGGCACCTTGAGCTGAGCTGCCACTGAGCTCCTGGATGGCTCAGTTGGTTGGAGTGTGTCCTCTCAACTACAAGGTTGCCGGTTGGATTCCCACAAGGGATGGTGGGCTGTGCCACCTGCAACTAGCAACGGCAACTGGACCTGGAGCTGAGCTGCGCCCTCCACAACTAAGATTGAAAGGACAACAACTCGACTTGGAAAAAGAAAGTCCTGGAAGTACACACTGTTCCCAATAAAGTCCTGTTCCTCTTCCCCAATAAAATCTTTTAAAAAAAAAAAAAGAAATAGAGTTTTTACCTATGTAGTTATGACCGTTTTTGTTTTTTAGTTTGTTGTGCTTTGGGGGAAATAGTAGCTTTTCAGAGAAATAAGATTTATCTCAGCACTTGGGAAGAGATGTCAGCTTTTTCTATGTGGTATAAACTGAAGTAACATACAGTATTCCCACTATCAAATAAAGAAAATTGCAAAAAGACAGCTTCCGTATATTTAAGATTTAATAATATTAACCTATATTAGGAATGGCAAATATACCAGGTGTGACAATTAAGTTCGTGAACTTGCCACCGTGCGCTTACATTGGCAGCACTGTACAAACAGCTCGGTAAGGTTTCATAACCTGGTATGTCAGTGTCTCACAGCTGTGTTCACATTGACGTGTGGCGGTGTCTTGCTAAGTGATGTTCATTAATGTTGGGTGTTTTTGTGTGTCATCGCGAGAATGTCTGAGCTTGAATTAGAGCAACCAACAAAATTTCTTGTTAAACTTGGCAAGAGTGGAAGTGAAATCAGGGACATGTTAGTCAAAATTTATAGGGATAATGCCATGAAGAAAATGGCAGTGTACAAATGGATTAAATGTTTTTCTGAGGGGAGAGAACATGTCACTGATGAAGAGAAGTCAGGGCGGCCAGTAACGAGCAGAACCTATGAAAACATTGCAAAAATTCATCAAATTGTGCACCAAAATCATTGGCTGACTGTGAGAAGCATAGCAGACTAAGTAAACATTGATAGAGAAATAGTTAGGAAAATCTTAGCTGAAAATCTTGGCATGAGAAAGGTGTGTGCAAAAATGGTCCCGAAGGAGCTCACCAATGAACAAAAGCAAAGGAGTTGAAGTTTGCCGAGACCTTTTGGAGAGGCAAGATGATGTTTTGAGCCGTGTTATCACTAGTGATGAAAGATGGGTGTACCAACACGACCCTGAAACAAAATGTCAAAGTGCACAATGGAAGCCAGCCAATTCTCCACCACAAAAAAAGTTCTGTCAGTCCAAATCGAGTCAAAATGATGTTGTTAACCTTTTTTGATATCAGAGGGATTATTCATATGAATTTGTACCAACTGGACACACAGTGAACCAAGTTTACTATTTGGAAGTGCTGAAAAGGCTGCGTGAAAAAGCTAGACGAAAATGACCTGAACTTTTTGCCAACAATTCATGGCTCTTTCATCACGACAATGCACAAGCTTGAGGGGCACTGTCTGTGAGGGAGTTTTTAGCCAGTAAACAAATAACTGTATTGGAACACCCTCCCTACTCACCTGATCTGGCCCCCAATGACTTCTTTCTTTACCTGAAGACAAAGGAAATATTGAAAGGAAAATATTTTGATGACATTCAGGCCATCAAGGGTAATACGATGATAGCTCTGATGGCCATTCCAGAAAAAGAGTTCCAAAATTGCTTTGAAGGGTAGACTAGGCACTGGCGTCAGTACATAGCTTCCCAAAGGGAGTACTTCGAAGGTGACCATAGTGATATTCAGCAGTGAGGTATATAGCACTTTTTCTAGGATGAGTTCACGAACGTAATTGTCGGACCTCGTGTATGAGAGTTATGTGTTAATTCTGATGAATTAGTAGTAACTCCTTGGAAATGAGAATTTTAGGTTGACTGTGGGCTGAGCAGGAAAGAGACCTCTGATTAATTACTGAAGTCTGCCCTGGACAAAGGCGTGAGCAGAGGTGGAACACATCATATATTTTCTATTCCTGACCTAAAGTAATATAGAATAATGAGGACAGAGGACATTTTTAAACTGAGAGTTTTGTGGCCTTGTCCACCTGAAGACAAATAAGCAGGATAGTCAAAGATACCCACTTTCAGAGTGGACTTTCAGAATGGAGAAGCAGAAAAAAAACTTAAAGACTTGAGTATCCTGCCACAATACTAAGTATTATGTGTTTTTGGATCAAGGACACAGTTTCTATGGGTCTTCTTCCACAGAAGAAGTTCTCTTAGAGAGCACCACATTTTCCATACTGGACAGAAATACTGTCTTTGTGGGATCACAAACTCAAGCTGCCTTCAGGGGTCCAGCAGGTCTCAGGTATGGGGGTAGGAGGGACTTTGGCCATTTGAAAAATGCACTCCCTATCTAGAAGCATGCAAATTCAAAATTTAAAATATTGCAAATGGCAAGATTTCCTTTGTTTTTTTTTTTTTTTTTTTTAAGGCCGAGTGATGTTCCGTTGTATATATGTACTACCCCTTCTCTATCCAATCATCTGTTGATGGGTGTAGAGGGTATTATGCTGAGTGAAATAAGTCAAATAGAGAAAGACAAATACTGTATGATCTCATTTATATGTGGAACTTAAAAAACAATACAAATTAAGAAAGAAAACTTATTGGAGAGAATCACTTCATAAATTATATTAATGTCTAACCATTATACTGTACATCTGAAAAAAATAAAATAATATTGAATGTGAAAAAATAAAAATTAAAAAATAAATATGATTCCTGGAGTTGACACTGAGGAATAAAAATAAAAGTTCACAAGAGTCTGGATTAATCGGTTTACAAAGCATGTAATTCTCACCACTCTTTTGCGAAAGGGGATCCTGATTAGTTCTCATTAAGTACTGTGATCAGATGCTAGAATGCTTGGATGTGAATGAAGTTTCTCTACTGACTGGTTGTGTGACCTGGCACAAGTTTCTTAACTTTTTATGCCTAAGTTTATTCATTTTAAATATAGGATTTATAATATCTACTAAATAAGATTGTTATGAAGATGTAAAGTGCCTAGGCCAGAGCTTGGCACATATACACAGTATATGTTAATTATTATTTCAAATTGCAGTCTTTATCTGTGTATACCTGGGCACGAGGCTGGTTTGAGATTTTCAAGGAAATAATAGGATCAAGGCTTTTGAGTCCCTGGTTTGAGAGCCCCTCCCCCAAATTACTCTGGTCCAGTGAGTTGCCTATGAGGTTGACCTCAAGAGGGCGTCACCCATTCGGCACCACAATCATGATGAATTTTAGGGATAAATAGCTCCCTGGTGGCCTCCTGCATCTTTCAACTGAATACTCTGTATAATAACTAATTACTCACTTTCTTCTGGGATTAATCCCATTTATGTTATTTACATTATTCGCCATCACAGGATAATTCTCAGCTTAAGGTGTTTATTATCATAATGAGTGGTATAACCACTACTCTGATTTTCTTTCCATCCTTCTTTACTCTCAAATATCCCATCCCGCCATGCTGTCTGGAATTCATATCAGCAAATTCCCCTATATCTTTAACTTCTTCAAACGTTCTCTTTGCCATTTTATTTTAATAAGCCTGACTGTCCTTTAAAATGCTGCCTCTTGCAGCCCTCTGAGCAATGGTGATTTTTTTGATCCCATACCCATGTACAAGAGGGTCTGGAAATATAGCAATAGAAATTAAAGATCTGAGTTTATTATTTTACTTTGTTCCTATAGTAAATTATTCTTTTGATGACTTATTTGGATGAAAACAAAGCAAAACTAAATAAAACCTGTTTTGATTATAAAAGTAATAAAAGACTGAGCTTGATAGTTTTCCAAGGGCACCCTTGAAGATAACACACACACACACACACACACACACACACACACACACACACTAAAACAGCTGTTTTTATAGGATGGCATTATGTTACAGTATTGAGCTAGTAAAATAATTTTGAGATTTAGGTTAATATACAATGTTTGATTTACAAATCACATTTTAAAAAAATTGAACTAATATTTTTACATATGTATAATTTCCAAAATTCCTTGAAACTTTTTATTTCAAAAAGATACTTTGAATTGAAAAATTAAATATATTTAATATTGTCCTGGCAATAGTTGAACAAGCACAAGATTTGGAGTTGAAAGACTGTTTAGAGCCTCAGTTTTACCTTTTACACTCTATGTGTCCTAGGGCAAGTAAAACAATATCCTTGAACTTCAATTTTATCATCTGTGAGTCCTTTAAATATAGATTCAATAAACACGGCTTTCTTTATTTACAACTCTCCTCTCTTCCTTTACTCCCAATTCCCTGCCCTCTTAACAACTTTCTTTCTTCTTCCCTCCTATCTCTAAATTAAAGAAGATATATTATTTTGCTGAAACCATTATGGCCAGCTAAAACCATTTTAATCCTCTTTTTAGTCTTAAGGGGGCTTTTCATTTTCCAAAATTCTCATTAATTTCAGATAAATGGTCAATGATGGGGAAGGTTGAGGACGAGGGACAAGAACCAGGCAGTTAGGGAACCTCCTAACTGTTACACTTCAGGCCATGACACACCAAAGAGAATAAGAATTGGAAATAGAAAAAGAACTCACCGCTTTGGTCTCTTAAAAAGAAACATAAATTTAAAAGTTTATGTGGTTATCTGTCTCAAAAACTACACTTTCTTTTTTTTTTTTTTTTTTTTTTTTTTTTTTTTTTTGGTTTTGAGTATCAGAAGAAGGAAGCCCTGGGAGCACCAAACCCTGAGTGTTGGTTGCAGCTCAGGGAGGTAGGAATCAGACTTCTTTGTTGCTGCAGCCAGATGTGGGGACACCTCCAGGGAAGGCCTCCCTTACCCCTGAGACATACAAAGCTTTGAAATTCTCAGAAGACACATAACACCATTTGTCTCTCATACTGTAGTGTATCCATCATCATCTCATGTTTCCTACTAACTCCTTGCTCTCTTCTTCTTTTACTCTTTTCTCCCAGCACTACAGGTTTGGAAATATTTTCTGTTTTCTGCTGACATGTCCTTATGATAAGCCACTAGAAAGGTTCATCCACTTCGTATATTTTTGGTTGATTATTGAGGTGTCTGGCTTATGTAGAACAAAGAAATTGGAGAAATGCGAAGCTCAAGCTTTGGCTGTGTCTCAGTGGAAGAAGCCTGGGCAGTTTAGGAACATGTCCCCATAATTAAATGGGGCTAAGTGTCAGGACAATTGAAGAAAAGTAAAGGTACTTACCAATACTTGATCGAGACAGTTCTAAAAGGAAACAAAACAAGAATGGGATCTGTGTTTCTCAGGGAAAATTAGATTCCATAGCTACTATATTAGGGAGAGGTTGTGGGAAAGACGGCAGCAATGGGTCACATTCACATTCAGTGCAGTGCAGTGTGGCATACAGATGGATATATCCATTTACGGATTGCTTTTTGGTTATAAACTTCAAATTTTGTATGTTTCCTCAGTAATACTCTTGTGGTAGGATAGCATTACAAGATGTACGGATCCTATCTTTTAATTTTTTTTAGTAAGAGGCTTAAAATATTTGGGGGTATTACTAGTTTCTTAGTCCATGGAAACTTTTCTGTCTCTATGTCTTCTTTTATTTCTGATCCTGCTGCTTTTGTTTGTTCCCTCTTTGTCTCTTCCTCCTCCTCTTCTCCTCTCTCCTTAAGTTTCTTTCTCTTCCCCATCCCCTCCTTGTTTGAAAGATCCTTTGTTGCACCAAGCTATTAGGCTGGTGCAAAAGTAATTGCGGGTTTTGCAATTATTTTTAACCTGTTAAACTGCAATTACTTTTGCACCAACCTAATATTACTACATAACTGCTTCAACAGGGGGTTTCCACTTCTCAGAAATCATGTGTGTCCTATGGGGATGCTGAATAACAAGAAAACAAAATCAGGACGTACCTGAATGTTAGCAAATAAAGAGTCAAGGCAGAGAAAGGGGACTTGCTATCAAGATGGATATTTCCCCTCTCTTCTAATCAGTTGGAAAAGTTGGGCACAATATTTTTTAAAGTTTAAAAATGGAGAGCTGAGTTTGAAAACTAGAAAGAGAAGTCTCCAAGAGCCACATATCAAGAGGGAACCCATAATTTTGATAGTGAATGACAAGTTTCATCATCCACACGTCTCACTGGGAGGCTGGGTTTTCAGCGACTGATCTGGAGCAGAAATCAAGGCCACAGGCCTCATGCATTGTAAGAACCTAGGACTAATCTTCCTATATCTCTAAGGCTCACAAAAGCACTACCTGTGAAATCTCCCTGTTGGTCAGGGTATGCCGGGAAGCAGCCTGTTTGCACAGGCCACGGCTGGAAATTGAGCACCCAGAAATTGTAAAACTTTTAGGGGAGGTTGGGTTCAGGTACAGAGCCCACATTTGAGCCCTTCATGTAGGAAAGAAACTATGAGTGCAGAAACTGTTATAACAACTGACCTAAGAAAGCTATGCAGTAATAGGGTATTGCACAGCACAAGAGTTTATAAGGAACTCAAACACATGATAAACAGTGAGCTCACAGACTAAAGATAAAATACATGTGAGGAAACCTTCTGTCATGACAGACAGTAGCCACAACACACGGACAATACATAAGAAGAGCCATTTAAAAGGAATTTTCAACAACAGTGATTAGACATTTAAATACCTTATGAAGAGTTCACCCAATACGTCTAGTACATCTGGCACCATACATAGTTACTATAATATTATTGACTATGTTCCCTATGCTGTACTTTACATCCCCGTGACTATTTTTAAAATTGGCAGTTCGTACTTCTTAATTCCTTTCATCTTTTTCACCCATCCCCCTACCATCTGAAACCATCAGTTTGTTTTTTGTATCTATGGTTTTGTTTGTTTTTTAGATTTTGCATATAAGTCCAATGATATTAGGAATAAAAACAGGACATATCTGTAGATGGGGTGAATAATTTTTTTTTAATTTATTGGGGTGGGGTGAATCATTTTTAAAATCATAAAATAATTTTGTGCCATTAAATACAAAAAAAAGCATTAGTTAAAATTTATTCAGTTCTTATTTGTGATAAATTTTTGTCAGCAAACTAGAAATAGAACCATGTAGGGTGCCTGTGATTATTGCGGTATTAACATTGTGCTGGACATTTTGGGCAGAACAATAAGGTAAGACAAATAATTAAGGTAAGAAAAAGGGTTTAAGAACTGCCAAAAAGACCCAGAAGTTTTAGTTTTTGCAGATATGACTTTCTACATACAGAATCCAAGGGAGTCTAAAAATTATTAGAACTCTAAGAGTTCAGCAAGGTGTCTAGACACAAAAGCTACTCTTAACAATGCAACATACAACTTATATACCAGCAATAATTATTTGTAAAATCCAATAGAAAAAAATACCATTCACAATAGAAACAAATATGTGCATAAGAATTAATCTAACAAAAGATATCCAAGACCTTTTAGAGAAAATTTTAGAACATTATTGAAGGGCATATAAGATGTGAATAATAGCTATATTGCCATATTAATGCATGGGATTTTGTAAATCTATAAACTCAATGAAATTCCAATAAAATCCTATTGTGACTCATATGGAACTTGAGATATTGATTCTAAAATTCTTGTGTAAGAGTAAAGGTCCAAAAATAGCCAAAGCATTTCTGAAAAGAACAAAGAAAGAGAATGTGCCATTTCTCATATTAAATGTTATCAAAAAGCTTTACTACTGGAAGCTATTTAGTTTCGGTTTAGCAAAAGACAAAAGATTACTGGAGAGGTGGCCAGTTAGCTCAGTTGGTTAGAGCATGGGGCCGATAACACCAAGGTTTCCGGTTAGATCCCCACATGGGCCACTGTGTGTTATGCACTGATTACTGGAACAGAAGAGAAAATCCGGGAAAAACCAAACATAAGATGAAGGAAGTATTACAAATCAGCAGGGAAAGAATGCATGAGTCAATACACAATACAATATATAAATGATGTATTACAGAAATGCACACTTGAAACCTATGTAGTTTTACTAATCATTGTCTAACCCCAATAGATTTAATAAAAATAAGTAAATAAAAAATTCATTCCAGTTGGAACAATTAGTTTTCTAGAAGAAAATTAGACTCCTACTTATTTAGGAACAAACTAAAAAACACCCCCCCCCCCACAAAAAAACACAAAAAACCTGCATTTGGATAAAAGTCCTATTTGTGGAAAGAGAAACTTTATAACTATTAAGAGGAAGTATAGGATAATATCTTTGTGATATGAAGATAAGAAAGGCCAAAAAAAGCAAATACTCTAAAATAAAACAAAAGATTGACAAATATTATTGTAACAAATTGTGTGTGGGGGTGAGGGTGGGTGGGAGGGAGAATGGGGACCTTCTAAATGTCAAGAGACACCATAAAAATTTAAACCTATGAGACATGATTGGAGGAGATATTTGCAAATATTGAATGTAAAATATAAAAGAGCAGTTTCACAATCATAAAGAATTCCTACAGATCAATAACCTAATAGATAAATGGATAAGGTAAATGAACAAACAATTTGTATAAGGTGAAGCCTGACTAGCTAGTAAACATATTGAGAAGATACTCAATTTCAGGAGTGAACAGGAAAATGCAAATGAAAAAATTTTGCACTTATCAAAGTGGCAATAATGTGAAAGGACTGCAAAATCTAGGGTTGTTGTTGATGCAAGGAAATGGGAAACTTTTATACAGTTTGGTGCGTCTCCTATGTAACTACCATGAAGTTCAACTAAACAATAGCTAGTAAATTAAAATGTGCCTAAATCACGTCAATGTTCATACTCAATGTGATTGGTGAATCTCACTTCAGAGTATGTACCCTGGGTAACTGTTTTCCATGTACTTGAGGACATTCCATAGCATGATTTGTGATAGTAGCACGTGACGACACTGAGCATGCATTAAAGGGGGAAAGAATAGACGAAATGTATTTTCATAAGTTGGAATATTATTCAACAATTAAAAAGTATAACCTGGATTTCTATATATCTTAATGTTACAATGTTTTAGGGGAAAAAGCAAGTTGTAATGATACTTTCAGAATGATGGCATTTTAGTGAAAGTTTTAAAATCATACAAAACAATAACATATATTGTTCAGTGATACATAGAGATTATATAAATATATGAAAATAAACTTAAAAGATTTATAATACATTTATAAGTCTTTGGGAAGAGGGGAGAGTAGAATGGGTCTAGGGATAGGAGCAAAAGGACTTTCTATGTTATCTGTCACTTGAGAAATATGGCAAAATATCAGTTGTCAAATCTAGGGTGTGGATTTACAAGTGTTCATTGTTTTTGTACTTTATTTTAAAAACTTCTTTATGAGAACGAAAAAACAAATACAGAAACTACAGGACTTGCAAACCAGATGACAGAATTCAAAGAAAACCACATAAAGAACTTACCTATGGAGTTGGCTGATAGTGCTACAGAGAGAGAGAGAAGGAGAGAGAGAGAGAGAAAGAGAGAGAGAAAAAGAGAGAGAAGCATCAGGTGAATTGTCAGAATCTGGATCGCTATTCTTTGCATATCAGCTTCAGTCATTATAAGCTCTTCTCAGAAGGTGAAGGCCAGGTCCAGGGAGATCCACTGACCTGGTGGTGGGTGCTAAGGCCACCCCCCACTAGCTGTCTCTCATCCTTTCAATCACTATGAAGGGCTTCATCTTTTGGTAAACAGATGCTACTCCTGTGAAATTTTGTGGCTTATATTTTTCTTTGTCCTCATCTGTCTCTTTTTCCTTGTCTCTTTTTCTCTTCTCCACCCACTTTATCTCTGTCACTTCCATTTGTTCACTCATTATTTCTTCTATTTTTTTCCTTTCCTCTAAGTCAATTTGGAAACTTGTTTATTACTGACAGACCATCCTAGGAGAGGTTACCTATTGCTTAGTATTCATATAAACTGATAGGGTTTCTCTTTCCTCAAAGCATTTACAATCTAGGGAAATGTTACTAATGGGAAGAAAATTTTTGTTGAGCAACAAGAGAATGCTTACTATAATCCCTTTTGGATCCCTCTAAAAACACAAACAAATAAAAATTTGGATTTTCTGGTTCTGTAGTTTTGATATCATTACAGAGGATTACCCAATCAACACCCTCAAACATCCAAGTAGGCAAAATTGGAGGCAAAATCTCCTCAGGGCTTAATTTACAGTCAGATGACATGAAAAAGCAGGCAAAGATTAGCTAAGGTAAATGTGTGTAGTGAGAAGAAATAAACTGTACATGGAAACACTGCAACAGAAAATATATTAGTTATAAAATACGTAGAAGCCAAGTTAGAGAAGAAATGGCAAAATATGTACTTAGCTGGTTGAGAATTCAAGTTCAATGAAGATATCAGAAATTATAATGAATACATATGCACTACAGACAGTGCCAAAAAAAAATGTATACGCATTTTAAGAAAGGAAAAATCTGTATTGAAATTATGCTGATGGTAACCACTTTGAGCACCTCTTGTAATTGTAGAAGTCAAACGTGACTTGTATTCATCTTTTGTTAACAGTATATATTGAATATTATAATTTTAATACAGTTTTTTCTTTTCATATAATGTGTGTACATGTTTTTGGCACCTTCTGTATTCATTGTGATTGAGCATGCATCCTGTGACCTAAAACTTGTTTCTTAGTGATGTCATGGAAACAGATTTTATACAAGATCTGGAGACAAAGCAAATTACACAAAAACTAGTCATGTGCTCACCAGTGTTTTCACGAAAGTGTAAAAATAAATAATACACTCAAAGTGACTTAAATTATGTTGCATGATGAGAGCATTTGATATTGTGGAAAGTATATGTAGCTAAAATCCACTTAGATATATAAACACAACATGTATTTTTTTCTCAGCTTATTTTCTGGAAATGAGTGTTTTCCGTCCACACTTGGTCGTCACTGTGATGGGAATTAAGTCCAAAACACACAAAATCTTCTGCGTTTTACACTAATGTTACTTGTTTCTCCAGTTCTGTGGATATTTTAAAAATAGTAAATAATAAACAAGAAGTAAATATTAAGAGATGATGAACACTTTCATGTGCTGCCCTTATATTTGCTATAAAAATGAAAAATATTAAACAATAAGTCTAGTGTATTTAAGAAGTTTTGAATTATCCTGGCACCTTTAATGTGTAATATGTGATATATGTAAATTCAATTAAGATTTAAGTACTAAATTTCATGTACCTAAACTAATATAATGATCTTGCCTAATATTTTCCTGTTAGATTTTCATAATCTCAAGTTGACAAACAAATTATATTTCTATGTCCAGAAATGATAGAGGGGAGACTAGTAGAGCTTGGGAACTTAGAAACTTAGGATGACTGAGATTTAGAGGGCCACCTTAGAGATGACTGGAAAGTCAGAGAAATAAATTGTCATTTGGCTATATGAATTTTAAATTATGGTTTATTCAGACCCCAATAAAATGTTTACTGATGCAAATTTTCCCTAAGAATGCAAGGGTAGCCTGGAACAGAAAGAAGCTAAGATTGCAGACTGCAAACTAAAGGTCCATAACCAGGAAATTAATAATTAAGATATTACGGAGTTGTGTAAGAATAAACTCTAACCAAATGAAATTTGAAGACAGACTTTCCTAAATTTGTATCTGCTTGAGGGTTTGCAAGCCTGTGTATGGCCTTGGGTAAGTCCCTCACATTTTTCATGTGTAAGTTTCTCTTTTATAAATTAGGGATAACAAAGTAACACAAACTGATTGATTTAAGAACTGACTGATGAGGGGAATAGGCTCTAAGAGGATGAGAGCAGAAGCCTGGAATCCAGTTAGCAGGCAGTTGTAATAATAGTTCAGGCAAGAGATGTTTACCCAAGACTGTCATGGTAAAAAGTGGTCTGATTTGGAATGTAATTCAGAAGTATCAGGGATGGGATTTGCTGGTGAGAAGCAAATGAGAAGAGTGAGAGAAAGGAGTTCAAGATGACTCCAAGGTAGATGTTTGAGCAATTGGGCGAATACGGTGCCAGTACCTGTGTGTAGTAGGATTCAGGCCTTGGGTCTTGGACATGTTAAGAGGAAGATGCCTCTCATACATCCTCAGGACTACTGTATGATGGCTGTATTGGTTGTTCCCTGCACAAAGGGATAAAGGACTGACATCCCTAACAGTGTCCCTGGTGTGGGGCTGCATCTCTAATTTGCACCCAAGTAACCTGTAGGCTAGTAGAGGCCTTGGACAGCTGGGGGTTGGGGGAGGTGATTTGGGGCTCTTCATCTTTGTAGGGTTGACAGGGCCATTTGTAGAAATTAAATAAAATTACAAATGCCCATCAGAGTGACCAGCACATAGTCGATGCCGAGCATGTGTTAATTCTCTTCCTTTCCCAGCGTGCATAGTTTTATGTTGCTTATCTGTGTGCACTTAAATTCCTCACATTCAGGGAACTTCTTGCACTGGTTAAATGTGGTATTCTGATGAGGTTTGTTTCCCAAGAAACATGAGCTGTAAATGACAACAATAGAAAACAGCACTTCTTTGTCCCCTTAGAATTTCAGTGCATGTGTCATACCCTAATGTGATGTTTTCAGGGATTTATTCCTCTATTTCTTAACATTTGTATTAAGAAAAGCACATGGAATGGTTAGCAGTTCTGAGCTCTGGGACACTGAGTTTCTCTTGAGTGCTCAGATTACTTTTGTTAACTGATTAGGAGGTGGATAGGAGAGGAAGTGGGGGGAAAGTTGCCTCATAGAGTGAAGGTGAATATTTCTGAACACTTCTCAGAATTTCCTTTACACTACTTGGTTTCTTGTCTTTTTACCTGGGTAGGTTGGACAGCCCCTCATGCTGTAACAGGAAAAACATTGATTTTCCTTTAATTTTAACCACAATATCTAAATATACTTACCTCGATCATCATATGAAGTGTCTAGGGGATTGAGGAAAAAATATAAGATTCTTAATTTCTCATAAACAAATTTCTGTATTGATTTCTTGTCAATAACAGTATCGAATTTATTTACCACTTTCTGTCGAATATGAATGTCGAAATCCTAAAAGACAAAATGTAAACGGTGAGATCTACCCTGACAACTATGTCTACATTATTTCCTTATTAGGTGAAAATCTGTTTATGTCTTATTTCAGATCTCCAAGAGGAAAAATCTTTGTTGGGGAACAAAAAGGATTAAGTCTACTAACAACCCTTCAAGAAATGTTTCATCATTAGTCTAAAGCCAACTACTAAGATATTTTTTTTTTACTTTCCCGGATGTTTCCATTTTCTTTGGATTCCATTTCAGAAAAGAAAGAGAGGATGCCATGGCCCTTTGCTCCTCGCTCTCATTGGTCATGACAGATGAGTCAGAGCTAAGAGGAGGATGAATGGACCAAGAATCCAAGCGTGGGGCATAGACAGCAAAGAGAGTGACCAAGCTGCTTCCTCTTTTCTTTTCTCTGGGGGATATAAATCTATACATAGGCTTGTAGTGTGTGTGTGTGTGTGTGTGTGTGTGTGTGTGTGTGTGTGTCCCTACAAAAAAGTGGAGCGTGCCTTGGAATCTTCTTAGAACCATCAGATTTCTGGATATTTTATTTCAAATAAGCTTTATTATTATTTCTTACTCATTCCAGAACACATGTCCTGATTTGAGGGGCAGAGTATAACTCTATTATTAATAAGAAATACTGAAATTCAGTATAAAAGAGCCCTTTTTTGTCCTAAACCAAGTGGGGGATAGTATGGGGTCAGAATATGAGTACTGGACTCAGAGCCACAAACCTGGGTTCCCTATCCACTCCTTCCTTTTCTATGAATTTGGTTAAATCTCTTAACCTTTTTGAGCATCAATTTCATCTTCTTAAATGGAGATGATAATATAGGTTGTGCTTATCTATTATATTGTACTTTATAGCTTACAAAGTGTCTTTTCATGTGTACTATTCAATCTTCATGACAACCTCTGAATTATGTGATTTATTGCTATTTTATGCATCCAGGAAATTGTTTCAGAGAGGTTCCTTCTCCTTAACCTTTCCAAGCTTTTAGGTTAAACAGGAGCTGGAAAGAATTCTTTTACTGGTCTTAAAAAGGGGTCACATTTGCCTTTTCTGACAAAAATGCACAAATCTTTCATGTGCATATACCGGGGGTGCCAAAAAACTGTATACACATTTTAAGTGATGTCACCTATGTATTACTTTTCGAAGTTGAGTTGAATTATGGTAGCAATGTGTAATATGACGTTTGCTCAAAAGATGGCATTAATCAAATGAATGCTAGCATCACCATGCAACAGGCAGGACAGTCAAAGAAAATGGCAGAAGCACGGCTGTCATTCAAGGAGCACAAGACCACTTTGAAATGGTATTTGAAATTTGAGAATGTTGTGGAAGTACAACAACATTGGGGGCGTGAGTATGTGACAGATCCTCCAACATGCCTGACAATTGCACACATTCGTCATAAGTGTGTGATGTGCACAAGGGAAGATCCGGGAGGCCTCACACAGCAACAAGTCCTGCTGCTTCTGCAGTCGTTCGCTGTCATCAGAAGTGTCTAGATACTGATGGTAACCGCTTGGAGCACCTCTTGTAATTGCAGAAGTCAAACAGGACTCATATTCATCTTTTGTTATCAGTGTATATTGAGTATTACAATGCAGTTTTTTCCTTTCTTAAAATGTGTATACGTTTCTTTTTGGCACCCTGTGTATATGTAGAGAGAGATGGGTTGGCAGTTGGATATTATTAACAGCAAAAGGTGTGCTGACCTAACAAATCATGCTAAAAGGAAGATGAGTTCATTTTGTTCTCCAAAGAACACATTCCCCCATTAATTTCTAGCAGTTCCTGATCTACTTACCTCTACCATCCTCACATTCCAGAAGGCCAGCACCTCGAGAAAAAAGGAGAGAGGACTTCATGATTTTGCTTCTTGAAAACTGGTGAGGCTTTAAGACTCTGAGAGCTAATGTAGACATTCACAACTCCTGGTAGTGAATGATGATGAAAATTAATTCACTTTGTAGGAATTAGGGACTGTGCATAAGTAGCAGGAACAGATGATGATAATGACCCTAGCAGTCACCAGTTTCACATTAGCTAGGCCAAATAATACTCAGAAGGGGCCTCCAAGTTGCTTTTCCTTGATACTCTAGCACCTAGCTCCTGCTTTCCTTCTCTTAACTAATTCTGGGCTATCTTTCTGCAACTTTGGCATCTCACTAGACATTGCCGTGGAAAAACTGCTTCACCTCTTTGCCTCTTGAACTTAGTGCTCCTTGTCAATCATAATCATCTTAGTTGTGTTCACTCTTATTTTTCCTAGCTGTGTTGCATTCTTCTACCCGGCACATTGCTGAGACCTTCTTTACGACCTTCTGCCTCATTGCCTGAGGGGTCTGCTATTTCCACTGGCTAGGTATCTCTGTTGCTACTCTGGGACCACAGGCATTTGAAGAGAGCCTCAGAATCATGCAGACCTACCCACTACTAATTAATTCTGTCCAACTTCAGTTTGGCAGTCAGCGCTGCATAGAAATCTCTGGTGGATTTCTCCCAGTAACCTGTAAGTTCAGTTCATGGAATAACGCACTGTGCAAGGAGCTGCAAATCCAATGGTAAACAAGACAGATTTGGTCCCTATCTTACAGAAATTCCATAAATGCTTACGATCTTTCTTATTCTCATGGGCATAAGTACTTACTTTGTTCTGAACTGTATCTTGAGACGTCAATTTCTGTGGAGGAAGTAAACAGAAATATTTTTATTGGCTACTTGCGAGAGGCGTTCTTCTTGTCCCAACTCTCCTCTCTGTAAACTTCTCTGCTCCTAAGGTGGCCCTCTTGATATAATGCATTACTGGTTCCCACCTCTTTTCAGTGCCTTCAGCCAACCCTGTTCTACCTGTCCTTATACACTGCTTGTTCTCTGAGGGATCATAGTGACTGAGGGTGAGAAACAGGGAGCGGATGCAGCTGACTAGAAGGAAGTGAGAAAGATACTGAGAAAAATCCTGGAAAGAGAGATCTCATGGCATAGAAATAGGTCATTGCCTTTTGAGCCCCATCTCTGTTTCATTGACAAGTACTACTCTATATTTGTCTCTTCTTATCAATCCCCCAATATTAAGTCACTAAAAGTCTTGAATTCTTTCCACATAGTACTAGTGGTACCTGTTAGCACAGTGTCTTCTCTCTTCCATTTTTTCCCTCAGGTAATTTCCCTTGGAGGTCAGGCAATTTTCTTTTAGAGTAATCTTGTTATTACGATTGTTAAATTCAATCTGATTTTTTTTTGGTTGACATTGGTAATGTGAGCTTTGGGAGTTTAAAAGCCCGGGGTAAATCATTAAATCATTAACATGTCAGAGATTCTTTGATTCATGTATTGAAATGGAATCCCAGGATATTGGCACAGTCTGTACCATCTGCTAAGTAGAAATGAACTCAGATTGAATCTTGGCCTCCCCCCGTTTGTGACTTTTACAGGGAATCTCCGTTTTGACTCATTGTTACTCACCATTTTTCCTGCATCGTTTCCATCTTGTTAACAAAATAGCCAGAATGGCAAGTCCCAAAAGAGTCAGGATGACAGCCAAAGTTATTTCTGAAACAAAAACTTCCCTGTAGGCCTCTTATTTAGGCCTGTACATTATCAGAGACAGCTTCTTGTCACCTCTTCCTGTTGTTACCAGATAGACAACCCCTGCCACACATCCATCTGTTATCTCAACTTCTTTTTTCCTTTATTTTCCTCATCTTATTGTCCCCATATTTCTTCCCCTGACCGTTTCTTAGTTTTTCTGTTGGTACTTTTGCTCAGATGCTAAGAACCTCAGATGTTGTGTAACCTTAGTTTAGAGTGGGAACTCTGACAGATTTCCTCCACAAATGAACTCCTTACTCTGCAGACAGGAGAAAGTTAGAGGGAATCAGTAGTACGCAAAGCAGTAGTACGCAAATTCTGGGGTGCGAGAAAAAAATATTACTTCTATTTTTATGTAATTTTATTTTATAGCTTTAAGATTTCCAGATTTTCTATTTTAAAGTACATATTAATGCAGTAGTATATTCACAAAATTTACAAATATATGTATGTAAGGAATGCATGCTTAAAAATTTCTACATGGTGAGTGATCAAAAATTTTGGAGGCTTTGACTGAAGGATCATGACTGAAGGAGGTCATATTAATTTCTTATCGTCAGGAAAGACCGTTTAGTCATCGCCCACCAAGCCCCTCATGATAAGATAGATATTTGTGAAGGTTGTTACTGTGGTTAATAGAAGAAAGCGTAGTGGGATTGCCTAACCTGGGTTTGTTTCCGTGTCATAGAAGAGAAAATCTTAATCAGATACTTTGCGATGATTATGAATAGAGACTATGGAGGCTTTAGGAGAAGAGGGAGGGAGGCATAGACAAAAGGAAAGAGAGAAAGAGAGAGAGAGAGAGAGAGAGAGAGAGAGAGAGAGAGAGAGAGAGAGAGAGAGGAGGAAGGGAGGAATGAGTGTATGAGTGAATGAATCAATAAACCATAAATATGCCTGAGACAGTGAAAAATACTGAAGAAAACTGAATTCTGAAAGGCTAAGAAAATTAATTACACCAAGGTTAAGGCTACTGTAGAAAAGCAGCAATAGGTGAAATCACCTTAAGATGTAGTGATATATCTACAATTGGGGCAGATTAGGCAAATGCCTACTGAGTCTTTCAGGTATTAGGTCATGTGAGAAAATTCTCACACCACTAAAATGAACAGTTAATATCAGTTTGGCCTTTATCATGCAAGTCAGAATTTTGTAACAGGTGTGAAATAATTCTTAGGGGAGGAAGGGATAACCAGATGGTGCACTCAGATCAGGGCTCTGGAACGTAGTACTCCCTTTGAGTGCTATCTGAGATGTTCTAGCTGTATGGTAGTAAGCAAATAATCTCCATGTATGAGAGGAAAATAAGAGGAAGAGTTGACACAGATTATAAACAGAGAAATATTATAGGAATTGAGATAATAGGCTAATGAATTTTCCATTGCTCTGAGGGGTGGCTGTTTTCTTTGAGCAGTTCAAACTCCATAAACTGAAGGAGAAATCAGCACTCACTCTTGAGCTGAGTTCACTGTGGATTATTTTCCATTGATTCTCAGAGGAATCAATGGGAGTGAAAGAAGGGATATCGAATTTGAAAGAAGGCAGGCAAGGAAAGTAAAAACAGTTGTGTTAAGGTCCCCAAAGAGAAGACTCCTGAGCCAATAGGGTGAAGGAGGCCTCGGAGTCAGTCCATACCCAAGACTGCCATTTTCCAGGTATTGTCTTCAATGGGTTCCGTGTCATCTAGGTTTCTTTGTCAGAGGGCAATCAAGATGAAATAAACACCCCAAGCTCACTGCTTCTGAGCAGTAGTAACTTGGATGTAGGGAAAGCCCTTGTAGGCAAACATGCAGAGGGTCGCTGAGGAATTGTGGGGCTCAGGTTGATCAGACCTAAGCAGACGAGAGGAGTGTAGCCTATGAAGGTTCTGGAATCTGTGTCATAACAAAGAGTTAGAACTTCAGAGAGGCAAGAGGAAAGAGAGAGGAGAACCAGGGGCTGGGAGGATTTCAGAATACTTTGGAGGACCTTAAACTTAGGATACTGGAAGGGAATTTACTCTATCTGGGCTCTGGAATAATTTCAAATTTTCCAGATATTTTGAGGCCAGAGATTATGTTTCATTCATCTTTGTAATGCTTGAGTCAGAGAACCTCCTATAGAATAGGCACTTAATATATGTTTGATGATTAAGAATGAGAAAAAAATCCTACATTTATTTAAAAAGAAACAAATGAAGGGTTAGCTGAGTTTTTGGCGTCAGATAGTAAGGGAAAGTCAAGAGGTTTGTGGTGATGGGAAGAGTGAGCTAGTGAATGAGATTTCATAAGCCATGTGGAGAACGAGGGGAGGAGTGACACTCCCTTTTATTGAGTGTCTATGAGCTGTGATTCTCTGTAGTAGATACTTTACAAGCACACACTCATTTAATCCCCAATTACCTTCACAATGAAACCCTTCAAGACTGAGACATCTGAAGTTACCCAAATGGCCAAGTTTTTGACTCTAAAACCCACACTCCAGTCACAGCGGCCTTGGATGCCTGCTGTCCATGGAGGGATTTTATAGGCTAAGCACTCAGCCTCTGGAGGAGGAGACTGATGCCCTTCAGTTTTAGGACGCTCGGCCTGCCGGGTCTGGGACAGCCCTGGACTACTTTGATTTCTAAAATCAACTTTGATGGTTGAAATCCTTATTTGGCCTATTTTTATGGTCTAGGTTGATGAGGGAGGAGTCATTTAAAATTTTACATGTATAAATTTAAATGAGTAGTATTTCAATAATCACTCCATAATTTAATTCAGTTAAGACTCATCTATTGACGCAGATTCATTCTTATTATACTACAAAGTAATCAGAACCATTGTAAATACAATAGTCGATTATAATAATTAATTATATAATTTTGACTATTTTACTAGTACACCGTAATAGAATTACTAGGATTTGACTGCATGACATTTTACAAAATAGATTAGTGCTTCAGCCTGGATTCTGAATTGCAGCTCTCCAATTGTAGAATAAATGTAAACCGACAGCAAAATTTGAATGCAGGAAACATGATAATTCTGTGATAGTACCCTCATAACTACTACTATGATCATAAAACTTGAACTCAAACTCCAACTAAACCAACAAAACTAAATACCCCTAAGATGATTAGTTTTATGTGTCAGCTTGGCTAGGCTGTGATGTCCAGTTGTTTGGTCAAGCACCAGTCTAGTGAAGCTGTGGAAGTTATTTTAGAGGTGATAAATATTTACAATCACAAGACTGTAAGTAAAGCAGGCTACTCTCATAATATGAGTGGGGCTCATTCAATCAGTTGAAGGCCTTAAGATCAAAGACAGATTTCCCAAGGAAGAAAGAATTATGGCTCAAAATCGCATCGTAGAAACTCTGCCTGAATTGCCAGCCTGCTTGGCTTGCCCTGTGGATTTCGAACCCAAGACTGGATTATCAACTCTGACGTGAATTGGCAGCCTGCTGGCCCACCCTACAGATTTCAGACTTGCAAGACCCACACAGTGTGTGAGTCAAGTCCCTTAAATAAATCTCTTTCTATGTACACTTTATTCTGTTTCTCCGGAGGACCCTGACTAATATACCTCTTTGCTAAATATCTAATTGTTGACAAGGAGATACAGTGTAGGTGTTCAAACAACGACCTATAGGCCCTCCGTGCATTTCCAGTATGGGTGGGACACATTTGATCTATTTTAGAAAACTGATCACCCACATAAGAATTCTAAACTGCTAACAAGGAGAAAGAAATAATATTGAAAGAGTTCAGATACATAACTTCCAATGGATTTGACTTGATTGAGGTTAAAGTTTAAGAAATATAGAGTAATGAATAGCAAGCATCTCTTTGTTTGCCTAGGACTGATAATCAAGGCATGTAGGTTAAAGGCATACATGTCCTTTCATTCAGGTGTTTGGATGGCATGAGAACATTTGATGTTAATGTTACTAACCAGTATCTAAAGTACACATGTTATGGGGCCGGCCTGGTGGCCCAGGCGGTTGGAGCTCCGTGCTCCTAATTCTGAAGGCTGCCAGTTCGATTCCCACCTGGGCCAGTGGGCTCTCAACCACAAGGTTGTCGGTTCGACTCCCGCAAGGGATGGTGGGCTGCGCCCGCTGCAACTAAGAATGGCAACTGGACCTGGAGCTGAGCTGGTCCCTCCACATCTAAGACTGAAAGGACAACAACTTGAAGCTGAACGGCACCCTCCACAACTAAGATTGAAAGGACAACAACTTGGAAAAAATCCTGTAAAATACACACTGTTCCCAAAAAAGTCCTATTCCCCTTCCCCAATTAAAAACAAACAAACAAACAAGCAAACAAAACATAAAGAGTTTAAGGCAAATAGATTAAAAGAGAATGGAAAAATATATATCATGCAAACATTAATCAATAAAGACTGATATATTAAAAAAAATAAAGTGTACATGTTATGTATTGTTGATTGATGGGAGGTCCATATAATTTAAATACCCTTAATAGGCAACAATATAGCAATTCGTTGGGCAAAGGCAAGACTAATTTTCTTTTTGAACATTGCCATGTTTCAAAGTATAGTGTACAAATAGAACATTTATTTGTTTGAATGGGATCTCTGTTCCCTTCTCCTCTCTTCTTCTTCTGATATACCCATTATTCTTATATTGCTCTTTCTGATGCAGTCAGATAGTTCTTGTAAAGTCCTTTTTCTCCTCCTCCTCCTCCTCCTCTTCCTCCTCCTCTTCTTCCTTTTCCTTCTTCTATTTCTTCAACTTTCAAGTCTCTCTCTTCTTCCATCTGTGTCATTTCCAGATTTCTATCTTCAATACTACTAATTCTTTTCTCCATCTAGTCAGCTTTATTTCCTAAGCTCGCTATTTCATTCTTTATCTCTTTTATTGAGTTCTTTAGCTCCAGAATTTCTATTTGGTTCTTTTTAAAAATTTTCAATCTCTTCGGTATTCATTTAGTTGTTGATTTTATTTTGAACTGCCTATGTGAATTTTCTTGCATATTGTTTTTTCAGAATAGCAATCTTGAATTCCCTGTCATTTAAATCACATATTTCCATGTCTTTAAGTTTATTTTCTGGAGATTTTTCATATTCTTTCTGAGCTGCCTGTTTCCTTGGTTATTCATAGTAATTGATAAATTATTTGTCTCCCTGGGCATCTACAGAAATGAATTATGCAGCAGGCTGATGAGAAGAGGAGTTTGTTGTTTTCTAGTAGGTGGCTCGGGAGTGTAAGTGTTTTATTTTCTCTTGTACTGCTTCTGCTTCTTGGAACTCTGCTGGGCAGTAAAAAATGTCTGTATTCCCTGGGGAGGTGGGTGTCTCCTCAGTGATCAGGTCGCCTCAGTCTCAGGGCACCACCGCTGTGGGAGAATGTGGTGGGTGATGGGGTTCCAACCCGCTGAAATCCCAGTGCTACTCCTGCAGCCAGATGCAGAGCTGTGCTGCCTGAGGTGTCACAGATGCCCCCCCCCCATCAGCCATGAAGGGTGGGGGTGTGGTGGGCTGGGAGAGGCCCGTGTGTTAATGGCTTTATTCTCCTCCCAGTAATGGTAACTGCCAGACCTCAGCTGCCTCGCCTCAGTATCTCCACCCTGTCACTTGGATTAGGTGCAGTGTGAGTCTGCTGCTCAGGAACTGTCTCTCCAGTTCTCAGGGCTGTAAACATTCTGCTTTGTAACCCAACACTCACTGCTACAGTTTCTTCTGGAGCCCACTGCCAGCTCTGGGAGGTTGCAGGGAGGTGAGCTCTGGGAGCTTGGGGGGATGCAGCCAGACTTCGTGGCTTTGCTTTCTGCCTGGCAATGGTGGGTGCTAGAACACAGCTATTTTACTTCTGTATTCAGTCCCTGCCCCTGATTGCTGAGTTCAGTTGTATTATATGCTGATCACTCAGGCAGGAATGCTCGGGGCCACAGGCACGCACTTGCAGCCTGAATCCTGCCCTCTCCCAAGACCCACAGTGAGCTCTGGGCTGTGTCCACCGCACCCATCTCTGCTCTTCTCTCTCCCCTCCTCCCCTATTTGCTCACCTTCAGATGTGTCGTTGCGTTGATCTCTCAGAAGTGTTGTGTGTTGCGCAGGAAATCCTTTGTTGAATTATAGCTGTTCCACTTGTTGTAGCTTCAAGGGGAGAGATCAAGGGGACCCCCCTATTCTGTACTGCTTCTGATGTCACTCCTATATCAGATTCTTAATACTCATTAATTTATAAGAGGGATGAAATAACTCAGTAATAGAGCAGTGTAAAATAACATCTTCAATTTTGTTTGTAATATTCTAGTTTTTTTAAAGAAGTAATGCAATTTAAAAAGTAATGCACATAACTGTTAACTATTTTAATTTTGGGAGATAGCACTATGGATGTCCCTTAGTATTTCTCTGTATTTTAAAAAATTTCTGTCATTTTCTTTTTAAAAGAGAACATTCCAGCTCAGCATGGGTGAGCTCTTGCGATCTGTACATGGATTGAGAACCAAAGATATCTTAAAAAAAGAATGGGATGAAATACTTTAGTTCATTCTTGGGAACTTTTAAAACTAAATTATTTCACTTTGTGTATGCATAGAAGCAGGAACAGGATAGTTACATGAGGTGGTCCGTGAAGGAAAAAGGAATGAGGACCGGATGATGCCAATTTCTGAAAACAGGGCTCTGAAGGAAGGTAGTGGAGCAGGAATATGCATTATTCCAAGATGCATTACCCTTGGCAGTGAGAGGGGCAGGCAATAATTATTCCTAAAGCTCAGATTCCCATTTGTCTGATCCTGGTATCTTCTCAGTAATTTCTTCCATATTCATACACCAGTAGATCCCCAGTAAATGAGGAAACATTCTTTTCATTTTTGGATGCATATATTTTAGGCATAATCATTAATCATAATCACAATCATAAGAAAGGTCTTTCATATTTGAACTGTTTAAAATTTATATAGATTAGCTCTGATTCTACCTTTAAGGCTTGCGGCGAGATAATGAGGCTCAGAGAGTCAGGCGGGTTGAGAAAGGTGAGGGCTTTACTCCGCGCCGCCGGGGGAGGTTCACCGGTCCACAGACGGGGCCGGTGAAGTCGCGCCCAGGGCAGAGCCAGGGAGGCATATATGCGATTTTTGGGGTGGGGGTTGGCTGAGTGAGGTGGCAGGTGAGCAGGACCCCCAGCACAGATCGGGCGCGAGCGGCTGCATCGGAGTTGTTTATCGCACCAGCGGTCTGCTGCCTTTTTGGGGGAAACGCCAGGGGCCCCAGTTTCTGTCATGCGAGGAGGGGCCTGACTTGGCAGAGGGGTCTGACTTGGCTCCCGGGCGCTTTGACCATGCCCACAGCTGACCTAACGTTCCGGCCTTTTTGGTTATAAAGGGGCAGCGAGGTCAGTCTTACTGCTTCCTGCTGATAACTAGGCCTGGTCAGCGACGGGCGGGCTCGTGGGCAGCGGGAGTGTGGGTGGAGTGGCAGCTGGTTCACTGTAACTCTGGACATCTCATGGAGGCGGTTCTGTAGAAAGTTTAAAAAACAGGGGGCCATTAGAAGCAGGAGACTGATTAGGACGAGTGGGCCTATTAGTGTCACTACTCATGTAGTCAGGGGTGATTGCCACCAATCTGAGGGAGGGCTGGTGGACCCTCTCCGGCGCCGGAGCTCCTCTTGTAACTTATTCAGGGTCTGCACGTTTTCCTCGACCAATCCGGACTCGTTGATGTAGTAACAACATTCTTCCCGGAGGCAGAGGCGGGTTCCTCCTTTCTCAGCGGTTAGCAGGTCCAGAGCTCGTCGGTTCTGCAAGGCAACTTGGGCTACAGAGGTTAGTTGTCGCTGGAGCGACGCGATGGAGGTTGAGGAGGCCTCTATGGCAACCTGTAGGCGTGTCTCCAAGTCCTGGGCAGAGTGGACGCTGTGCCCGAGAGCACCAGCGCCTAAACCGGCAGCTACAAAGGAGGAGGCTAGGGAGACCCCTAGGATAAGGGGTAGGAAAGCAGCCCTCTTTTGAACAGGAGTGGCAATTTTCTCATAGTGAGGCTGCAGTTCTGTGAATTCAGCCTGGCTGTGGAGCATTAGTTGGGGGGCTATGGTTGTCGGAATGCAGGGGGTAGGGGAAGAGGTATTTATGCACTTGGTGAGAGTCTTGTTGCACCAGAAGAATGTGCCAGAGGGAGCCTGAAGAGTGGTCGAGAGTGGTCGGGTTGTATTGCATAAGGACTGGTTAGAACCACCGTAGCATATGGGTAAGGGGAGGTTAGGTGGGGGAAGGTATAATGGTATCTTGGCGATGGGGGAAGGGCACTGTCCTGAGTTGTCACTAGGGGCGAACTGTGTTAAAGGTACAGCCGCTAAAAGGGGGGCGTTGCAGAAGGTCTTTTGCTAGGGCCTGGCCAAATAGGTGAGGGCTGTGTCTAAAGCCTTGAGGCAAAACTGTCCAGGCCAATTGTTGGGAAGTCTGCGCGTCAGGGTCTTCCCAGGTAAAGGCAAAAAGGTGGTAGGAGTCTGGATCGAGAGGGGTGGTGAAGAAGGTGTCCTTGAGATCTAACACCGTGAAGTGTTTGGTATCAGGCGGGACACGCGAAAGGAGGGTGTAGGGGTTTGGAACCACTGGGTGGATAGGAATGACGGCCTCATTGATTAGCCGGAGGTCTTGAACTAGCTGACTGGGAGGATTGGGGTGTTGCAGGGGAGTTAATGGGTATGAGGAGTCCTTGACTAAGTAGCGGGTAATGAGGGGCTTGAGCCCTAGGCGGTGTGTAAGAGAGATGGGGAACTGAGGACGAGAGGGGAAGGAAGTTGGGTTTTTTAGAGTAACTTTTACAGGGATGTGATGTCTTGCCACTATAGGAGTAGAGGTGTCACAGACTGCTGGAGCAACTAAGGATGGAGGGAGAGGGGGTCAGGTTTTCTGTGGGGAGAAGGGGAGGGGAGGAGAGTAAGGAGTAGGGAAGTCGAGGGGCCGTGGGGAAACTTCAGCGTGGCCCCAACCTTAGTAAGGAGGTCTTGGCCTAAGAGGGGGACTGGGCATGAAGGGAGAACTAGAAATGAGTGGGTTAAGGACCTGCCTTCTAGGAGACAAGGAAGGGGTGCAGTGGCTGGCGGGCAGGTGGGTTTGCCGTCAATACCCATGACCGAGATCGTGGAAGGGGAAAGGGGGCCCGAAAAGGAGGGCAGGACAGAGTAGGTAGCCCCTGTGTCAACCAGGAAGGAGATTGACTTACCCGCTACCTGGATCGTTATCCTGGGCTCTGCGAGGGTGATGGGGGTCGGCCAGGTGAGGCTGATGAGGGTGATGGCCGGGCACCGTCAGTCTTCAGCCAATCCCACCAATCCCAGCAGGGCCAGCGGTGGGTCGTGTTACCTGGAAGAATGGTCCCTCCGCGTTGAGGCGCCAAGAGTCCATCATTCTTTCAGGGGCAGTCACTTTTCCAGTGACCACTCTGACCACACGCCGGGCAGAGCCTCGTGAGGCCCGAGGCTGGGGGCATTGCCTCGCCCAGTGACCATCTTTTCCGCATTTGAAGCAGGCTCCTGGTGGTGTTCGTCCCCCCTGGCGAACCCCCACGGTATGCAGGTCCCCTGGGGTTGCGCACGGCTGCTGTGAGCCGCAGGGCTGCTACTGAGGCTTGGGTTTGTAAATTTACCTTCTGTCGCAGGCGTGCTTCTCGGGCCAACTCTGTCAGCTCCTCCCGACCATTAAAGACTTTAAAGGCCATATTCACTAGATTTCGGACTGGGGTCTGAGGGCCATCTTCTGCCTTTTTAAATTTCTTTGGGATGTCAGGGGCTGACTGCGTGATGAAATGGGTGGCCAGTACCGTGGCGCCTGCAGGGGACCCAGGGTCCAGACGGGTATACTGAATAAGGGCCTCAGTCAGCTGATTAAGGAAGATGGCAGGATTCTCGTCTGCACTCTGGGTAATCTCCCTAAGCTTGTCAAAATTGACAGCTTTGTGGGATACTGCCTGCAGGCCTGCTAGGAGACATTGGAGCATCTGATCCCTGCGATGATGCCCATCTCGACCTTCAGGGGTTCCTATTTGATAGGTCCAGCCTGGCTCTTGGCGGGGGACTGCCTGGACCCCAAGGGCATGGTAGCATCTGTGAGATGGACCTGGTCTGCATAATGGGTGGCTGCCTGAAAGACTCTTTCTCTCTCATCTGCAGTTAGGGTAGAGGAGCAGATGATGTGTATATCATGCCAGGTGAGATCATATGCCTGGGTTAGATATCGGAATTCTTTGGTGAAGGCAGTGGGGTTTGAGGAAAAGGACCCTAAGCGCTTTTCGATTTGTGACAGGTCAGTGAGGGAGAAGGGGACATGGACTCGGACTACCCCTTCTGCCCCTGCAACTTCACGGAGTGGGCAGACAAGGGGGGGCCGAGAGGTAGTAGGAGGAGGATCCTGAGAACGGGTATGGCTACTGACAGGCGACAGGAGCGGGGAGGGAGGTGGGGATGGAGTAGGAGAGGGAGGTAAGGGTAATGCAGGAGGAGTGGGGGGTGGAGGTGTTAGGGGCCTTGTGTATGGCGGAGGACGGGAAGAGGGGGCAAGACAGGTTTTTGGGAGGCTCGGAGAGAGGAAAGGGCAGAGGAGGAGCGATAGAGACAGTGGGTTTCGGTTTTTCAGAGGCCATGAGGATTTGGATTGTGGAGCAGGTGGAATAGAGGGAGGGACGGGAGCGCAGGTCCCAGAAAGCCTGAACATAGGGGACTTCAGAGCACTTCCCGGTTCGTCGGCAGAAATTATCGAGGTCGGTGAGAATATTGAAATCGAAAGTCCTGGTTTTAGGCCACTTGGACCTGTTTTCCAAATCCTATTGGGGCCAAGCGACAGTTCAGTAAAAGATCAGACGCCAAGGGCGAAGATCCTGATCAAGGCCCAATCTTTTAAAATTGAGGAGACACCCGAGTGGTGTCTGAGGGTCAGGTTTAGAATTTTGGTTTCCCATGTCTGTTCTCGGGGATCAATAGTCAAGACCAAAGACCAGCGTCCCAGTAGTTTGGTCTAGACTACGGACAGGCAGAGGACCCGAGGAACAACTAGGACGTCTCCACAGCTGTCCTGGGTCTAGGACAGAACGTAGGACAATCTCCGACGGGGCCGCGAATTTACAGACGGAGACGTCGGCGGATGATCGCCTGAGACAGACACCGGGCGGGACTTACCTCTCACACAGCCAGAACCGGGCGGAAGGTCTTAGGTCCTGAGCCGCAAGGGAGGAGAGGCGGGCGGCCCAGCGCGCCAGCGCCAGCAAGCGGGGGCTGGCTGCTGCTCCCGGGTTTCGGCACCAGATGTAAGGCTTGTGGCGAGATAATGAAGCTAAGAGTCAGGCGGGTTGAGAAAGGTGAGTGCTTTACCCTGCGCCCCAGGGCGAGGTTCACCGGTCCGCAGACAGCGCCGGTGAAGTCGCGCCCAGGGCAGAGAGAGGGAGGCACATATGCGATTTTTGGGGTGGGGGTTGGTTGAGTGAGGTGGCAGATGAGCAGGCCCCCCAGCGCAGATAGGGCGCAGGCGGCTGCGCCCAGAGTTGTTTATCGCACCAGCGGTCTGCTGCCTTTTCGGGAAACGCCAGGGGCCCCAGTTTCTGTCATGCGAGGAGGGGTCTGACTTGGCAGAGGGGTCTGACTTGGCTCCTGGCCGCTGTGACCATGCCCGTAGCTAACACTACCTAATTAACCCACTCAATTGAACATCTCATCAAAATTGGTAGTCCATTATGTATTTGAAAATAAAACAACCACACATCTTGCAACGGTTACCTTTCCACAGCCTAAATATCTTCCATTTATTAATCATTTTACTGACTGACAGTTTGGGGACTCTGCAGATTGTGGAAACGATAACCTCATGTCTTTACAAACACTGATTCTCAGGGTTAATACAGGTTTGATGTGACCAGTGAGTGACGGGATGATAGAATGAGATTATGAGATCCCTTCTGTGGAAATTACTTTCTTCACAGACACACTAAATCTCTATCTAAAGAAGAGTTTGTATTCTCCAGGATACAGCCTTGCATTAAATGCCCATAAAACTAAATCATAACTTTTAATGTTGCTCTAGGCAAGAATTCAGAAGTTCAATGGCAAAAATATCCAGATCTACACTTCACTCATTTTTAAACTTACTGTTTTCTCTGGGCTTCTCAAAAGTGACTTGATAAAACAAAGTTAGCACCATGATTAAAAGAGCAGCTGACTTGATCTTGTGTAAGTTAGTCATTATGCTGTAAAATATGAAAAATGGAATCCCAGAGACAATTTTTATTGATCCCTATGTAGATTAAAACAGCATTTTTCTTCACTTCTTTCCTGCAAGCAAATACTAGAACTATGATCCAGATCAGTTTTTCTCAGGAAAACCGACTTCCATCACTTCCTAGGAGACAGGGGAAGATTGTTGTCTGGGCTTGGCATGTGGTGGGGAGTTGAGGCCAGGGTTGGGGTGGGGAGGAGCTCCTCTCCTGGGTCAGACGTGGCCTCTGAGAGCGGTGGCCTCACCCGCGGAACCAGCCTAGGGGAGTAAAGCCCTGTCTGATCACAGGCCTGCTCTCATTGCCATCTTTCTCCTGAAGGCGGTATGAGGAGCTCCAAGAAACGGAGCATTCCAGATCTTTAGACGATTTGCTTGAATGAATTCTCACATTGTTTTGGGGTGAGTGATTGAATTCAAGGAGAAGGTGTAGGGGAAAAGGAGACCCAGAGAGTTTTCATCTGACAGAAAATAAATGCCCCTGATGGACAAGCAATGATGGAGGGAGAATTGAGGGAAGCAGGAATACTATAAGGACCATGGAAGAGATCCAGAACCAAAAATGATAGAACCAGGTAAGTTCTCAGGACCAGAGAGACTAAGATGAAAGCCTAGTATCTAAGACTGGAGAGGATTATAGTATTTCTAGAAGAATCCTTAAGGTTTTCTAAGGAGAGAAATAAATTAGTACAATAGACAAATTATAAGGGTCAAAGACATTAAATTTAAGCCCCTTTTCCTAAATTTTTTTGTTGTCTCTGCTATTGACCTTTCTCAGGTTCTTCATAAACACACACACACACACACACACACACACACCTCTCTGAAGAAGGGCTGTCCTTGTTCCTACTTTTATTATTATTTACAAGATGATAGCATATAATAGAAATTTAAATGAAACAACCTTATACCAACTTCCCAGATTTCTGTATTTATCTTGCCCAGAATAAGGAATGTGCGCATATGTTACCTCTACAATTTTTTGCAGTCTAGACTTATTAATTTATAGTTTATAGAAAACATACCCGGGATATTGACAGTAGCTGATGTTTACTTTTACAACTCCAGCCCCATAAATGCTTACACTCTGTCCTCTGTCCATGAAAAAAAACCTAGTGCAGATATTTACAATCATGAAGAGTTTGTATTCTCCAGGATACAGCCTTGCATTAAATGCCCATAAAACTAAATCATAACTTTTAATGTTGCTCTAGGCAAGAATTCAGGAACCACCCACCTTTCACGTGTTGTTAGACAATTTGCACCCAGTTTAATCTCTTAGGACATAAACTAAATTCTAGGATCATAACCTGAATTAACTGGAGGTCTCTTGATTTCTCAGCTTTGATACCCGATTGAGGCCCCAACTGTCCCTCGTGGTCCCTCACTGACGTGAACACCATATACTCTCTTGGTCTTAGAGAACTTTGTTTCATGTCTGAGAATACCCTACACGGTCCTCTCTCTCAGGTTGGAGATTGGGATGACTTAATGAGAACGGTTCCCGAACCCACCCAGTTGTCCCATCACCCAGACCTGAGAAAATGTGGGTACAGACACTCTGCAGGTGAAAAATACAGGGCTGTAGTGTTTGGAGGCTGCTCTTTTGCATTAATGGACAGGATTAAGAACAGAATTTAATGGTGTTGTATACACAAGGGGCATTAGAAGGGGAAGCTCCTTCAAAACTTCCCTGCTTTGGAGACTTTCAGGGACTTGAAGGAGGTTATGGCCTACAACTGCAGATACCAGCACACCAGGTCCTGTTCTCCACATCTCTCTGAGCCTGTGAGCCTAATAATTGCTAATAACTCTCTTGCTACTGGTCAAATTGACAGCTCCATGGCTAATGCAAAAAACAATTTTTTTAATTGAATAAGAAAAAAACTAACCCAAGCCCTATTACACAAAGTCCATTAAAAATATGAGGAATTTCTACCAAGTAAACCTTCTATAATTCTAAGGTGCTCAGGTGAGAGACTTTGGCCGCTGCTGACTGGAGCAGTGGGGGTTGGTTTCTCTACCATGAACTTTTACGGAGGCCAAACAATGATCAATAATGATAAAGGCATTTCTAGAGTTCCTTCTCTCTAAATTCTGACCTTGTTGGTAAGAACAACTGCTTCTGCTTCCCCAGTTTACGATCGTGTCTCACTCATATATATCAATTCTCTGTGTAAATTTCCTTGAATTTTAGTTTTTGATACTTCTGCCATGTTTTATTTTTCTTTTCACACTTTAAAGTTTGCACTTGTGTTGCTTTAAGTGTGGATTCCAGGGTGCAACCTGTTGGTGCCAGACCCCCAGTGGATCCATCACATCTGTCACTGGGGCAGATAGGGAACTGCCATGGCATGAGTTCTCCAGGTACAGAGTATGATTTCAAAATGGATTTCCAACAGTAGAATTAAATCACATACCAAACCAAATGGCAATAATCTGTCCCTTCTAATTCTCAGAGAACAATCTCCTGGACAGCAAGCTGTTTTAAATGTGTTAATTTATACTGCTCACACAGTGTGAAACAGGGTAAGAACCTAATAAAATGCATTTAGAACAAATGAGCAGTTGAATGAATAAACTTCATGTTCCTTTATACTCATATTTATTGTTTTTGTCATTCCATTGTCACTTATACTTTCAAAGTTATCCATAGAGAATAATCCATACATCTTCTTCGTCAAACGTTTGTTAATTTTCCCATCTCCATTTGCTCTCCATGAATCCTCTGCTGGGTGTAATAAAAAATCTGTCTCTCTGTCATTCTCTCTTTCTTCCCTTCTTGGTATATTGTTGGTCTTTGAACATATTGCTTTAGATAAGGTGAAAAAATCATGCACCTGTTTTTATTGTCTGGAAAAGAATGATCACAGCAATAAATTTGCCACAACCAATGACTTAGTAAAGATATCTGGGTATAAATTGGTTAACCTTCGTTACTTAGTCCATGGGTTTGAGGAGGTGGAAATATTGCTTTTATTGCTGGGAGAATAATTTGATGCAGACACTTTTTATATGTGTTAGTGTTGAAAACAGAGAAAATCTTCTAGAGTTTATAAAAAGAAAGACAAAACATTAGGACATTTCAGAGATAAAACCATAACAAAAATGGCATACAAGCACAATTAGAGAAAAGGAGACTTGAAAGGGACCTAACAAATGTATATACAGGTCAGAGGAGCTTTCAGAAAGACGGAAGAGCAAATATCTTGATCCCTGCAGATATATTGGAAGATTATTTCTGCACGGAGATATATAACGTTGGCTACGGAGGTCGTTAGTAACTGGATGGATAAGGGGATGACTGGACTCAGTCTGGGGTTGTGATAACTAGATACAAACTTCATGGGACATGGCAGCATGTGAGCTCCCCTCTCAAAAAGGCCGATGATGACCAACCTAGACCATAATTAACTGAGAGGCAAAAATGCACCTGGAACAATTTCTATGATTTACCTACACAAACAATTCCACAGTCTCACACACTTTCTCATCACCCCAGGCACTCAGAGACATCCCTCTTCTCCAGGGCCTGCTGTCCCCTCTGTCCTCATGATGTTTCTCCCAGGTTTTTTAGGTCTTGGCCTCCAGAGTCATTCACTCTCTACTGGCTCAAACCTCATGTAGATGAACTTGGTCAACTCATAACGGAAGCCCAAGTGAGCAATTTAAACACTGATTGGTGGTGATGTTCTGCCTTGAAGATCTTTTCCACCATGAGTTCTCTTATGCTGTTTTCAGTATTGGGTAAAATATCACTTCCTCGTTTCTTTCTCAGGCATAATGACTTCAGGTAATTCCTTCTCTTTTACAACTCCCATCTCTCTCTCTCTACTGTCCTTTCTATGTAAGCATATGTTTTACTAGCTTCCATTTAAAAGCAAAACAAAATTAACAAAACAATTCAAAACAAAAAACTAAATTCCTTATTTCATTCTCTCATAGATTCTGCCATATCTTTCTTCCCTTTAGGCCAGTGTTCCTTTGAAAGCGTGGTCTACACTCAGCCTCTTCACTTACCTAATATCCATTCAGTTGTTAAACCCCATCAGTCAGCCAGGTCCCTCGTGCTCTGCTTGCTCATTTTTTAGCCTTGAACTATCTTGTCCTTCCACAGCACTGACATATATGGTGACTAAGTCTGTGACACTCTTTTCTTGTTAGAGTTACATGAACTAGTGCTTTTCTTAGCTTCTGTGGGTCCCCGTGGGCCAGTCTTTCTCTTCAGCCCAGTCCTTAACCTGCTACCCACACTCCAGCTCCTCTTACCTGGGCTTTCAGGCTTGTGCTTTACTTTCTCGTCCTGTATTATTTCCACTGTTAATTTTGTCTAGTCACATGACTTCAGTAATCACCCATATGGATGTATTTTAGGCATTGCTCTTGAGCTTTTGACAGATACATTTAAATACCTCCAGAACATCTCCTCTTGGTCATCTAACTTGTACGTCAAATTCAGCATGCACAAAGATGAATTCACCATTTGCTCCTCAGATTTTCTGCTGTGGCTGTAATCTCATTCTCACAGAATGCCAATCATTCACGCATATTATATTCAGCACTTTCAAATTTTACCAATAATGGTTATTTAGAGGAAAAATTTTTATGAAAGGGAAATGTTTTCTTTTTACTTTTAAATATTGCAACAGACCTTTAATATTTTTACTCTAATTTTAGAGGATTATTCCTGGGAGTATGTGTAGCTCTGTGTGGTATCTTATTCCTGATATTAAAAGTCATGAAGTGCAAATACTCATATTCCTGCAGGTTTAAAAACTGCTATGTTGGAAAACATGTTTCAAAAGCTAACAAATGTGTATTTCCTGAAGGACCCTTCCTTCTAAGGAGATTTTTTTTTCTCCAGGCACTTCAAAATTTCAGAAAATTTACTCTGTCCACCCCTTTCCCCCGGCAGCTTCCTGCACTGCCCCGCACTTGGTAAATGTCCTATAGGAAAATATAAGCCTGAGTTTGGGAGCCTCTAGTTTCTAATTTATGGCTCAGATTCACCTGTCAAATGCTCTGTGGTTTTCCTCCTTCCCCCAGCAGTGTCCCTGTGCTTGGGCCATGCCCCTGGCCTTAGTCAGCAAGTTTCCGTGTGAGTGAGTGTGTGTGTGTGTGTGTGTGTGTGTGTGTGTGTGTGTGTGTGAGAGAGAGAGAGAGAGAGAGAGAGAGTGTGTGTGTGTGTGTGAGTGTGTGTGTGTGTGGCCAGTGAACCAGCTCATGCAGTTCATCAAGTTAATATTTCTTCAGCTTTCTGATTTCTTTAAATATATGATTCTTTTTCAATTTACTCATTATTCAAGTTGTTGGGTCAGGAGTATTGTCCTGCTCTTGTTACCCACCACATTGAACTTTGAAGTATAAGTCAACAATTAACTATATTTTTAAGTGGAATATACTTACTGTGTTTTTCCTGCTCAACTTGACGTACTTTCATATAAAATAGAAGACAAATTCCACCTACCATAATTATTCTTTTTAAGTAACATTTGAAATAAAAAGAATTAGAGAAACTTAGTTTTGAAGTTTGTAATTTTTGTATATATTATTAATTTAAATGCCAAATATAGAAAATAGATTTCTTTGTTGAAAACAAACGAACAAAAATACCTTCCTTGCTATAATTACTCTAAAATGAGGGGGTCAGGATAAATGAATTGTTAAATATTTACAGTAAAACATGTAGCGCATAGAGTGAAACTTTCCAAGTATTCACCTGCATCCTTTGAGAATTGCTTTTTGGGGACTTCCTGGTATTCCCTTCTACTCCCCTGGATGTAGCTCTATCTTCCCTGTGTCTCACTTTACTCTAATCCTATGCAGACCATTTGCAAACCTTAATGCCTGCTTTTCCTCCTTTCTTCTGTACTGATTCTTGATCTGAGCCTGATGGTCTCCCTGAGTGTCTCAATGATGATACTGGTTTATTCAATCTATAGCACTTTAAAAAGTGATGAAATGGATCCTGCTGTTTCAATAATTAGGAATACAGAATGTTTATCATTGTCATTCAGGATACCCTTTCCACCATAGTTCGTTACCAAAAAATTCAAATCCCTAGCACTGTTATGAGGTGTTGCACAGGCAATGGGAATCTGGTGGACTTTCTGCCAAATCCATCAGTCCAGGATGGCTATCACCTTGAGAAATAGGTCAGCCCACTGAACCAGCTGCTCCAAACCACCAGGTCACCCATATAATAGCGGCTCTTAATGGGAACCTGTATATGACGGTTTCTCTTGTTAGGATACACACTGATGTGATTCAGTGAAGTAGAACATTGGATTCATAACATTGAGAGCTGGAACGTTTATCTTCCTTAACTTCTAGAGCTAATAAGTTCTTATACACCATTAATAAGAGTTTATGCGGAGGATCCAAAATGGTGAAGTAAATAAATGCTGTGATTGCCTCCTCCCATGACCACATTAAAATTACAACTAAATTATAGAACAATCAACCTGGAGAACCATTTGAAGTCTAGCTGAACAGAAGTTTTACAATTAAGGATATAAAGAAGAAGCCAAGTGGACACTGGTAAGAAGGGCAAAGGCGTGAAACAGGCCAGCCCCACACTTGCATGTGTCGGTGAGAATCGAGAGGACTATATCGGCCATGGAGGTACCCCCAGGGGAGCGAGGGACCCCAGCCCACAATATCTGGATGTGAAAAACAGTGAGGATTCTGACCATCCATGTGAGATGGAAAGCTGCAGGAAACCCAGGTCCTCTTAAAGGGGCCTCACACAAACTCACTTGCTTGCAGGCGCTCACCTTGGACTCTGGCAGAGACAGTGACTTCAGAGGCATCAGAGACATATAGGGAGAGACTGAACTGCATGCATTCAGAGCGAGGAATGGAAAGACAGTTGCCATTTTCCCTGTGTAGAACCCTCCTCCAATCAGCTGGCAGGTGGGCACCATCTTTCCTGTGTTGAGCTCTCCCCACATGGTCAAATCTGAATATACTTTGGCCTGGTGAACTAACATGCTCCACCTGCTTGTTCCACCCTGGTGACTCCCTGGGACCCCTTATTCACCCAACTGCAATGCCTGAGGCACTTTTCTGGCAAGCAGCCACACCCCCCACCCACACTCTTTCTTGGACAAGTCTGGGGGTCCGCCAGCCCCAGGTGAGCAGCGGGTGGCCTCAGTGTGCTCTGAGACGTGCTGAGTAGCTCCAGGCTCAGCACTGGCACCAAACCAGAATCTGCACTAACCCAGTAAACACAACTCGTGCTACCCTGGAGATTCCTTAAGATCTCACCTCACCCGACTTGCATACCACTAGCTCTATCAGTGGCTGAGCCTTATGGGAGCCAGCAGGTGGCAGCAAGCCTTGGGGTATCCTGGACTTTTTATGGACCTACCTTAGGCCCAGTACTGCTGGCAGCCGTCCTAGGTTTGCAGCATGGCTTCTCCAACATGCCTCCAGGTCCAGCAGAGGCAGTGACCAACTGCAGGTCACTTTGTAGCTCCTACCAGGTAGTCCCCGACTGGTCACAGGCAGTGGGTGACCTGGGCCTGCACCGGAGCCTTTTGTAACAGGCCCCAGAACCAACATAACTGGAGACTGGCTTCAGATCACAGCAGAGTACCACCCAATTAGCTCCACAAGTGGCATGTGCAAAGGGTGGTCTCAACAGGCACCAAAGCCCACTAGGGAGAATCTCGCTCCATGTGGTAAGCCCCCCGCACAGCAGCTCCTAAGCTGTGGATGTGGCCAAACCTCACAGCCAGTCAGCCTGAGGCTCAATCCCTCCCACTGACATGCCAATATCAATCAAGGTTCACACAACCTACACAAGGGACACTCCTGGAACATCTGGCATAGATGACCAGGAACACTGCCACTGGGCCCCACAAGGCACATACTACACAAGGTTACCTGGCCAAGACTGGGAGATGTAGCAGATTTACCTAATACGTTGAAACAAACACACACACAGAGACAAAATAACATGTCCCAAATGAAAGAATAGGAGAAAACTCCAGAAAAAGAACTAAATGAAATGGAGGCATGCTTCAGAACAATGGTTATAAGGATGCTCAAAGAACTTAGTGAGAACTTCAACAAAGAGATAGCAAGCATGAAAAAGGACATAGAAACCATAAAAAAGAACCAGTCAAAAGTGAAGAATACAATAACTGAAACGAAGAATGCAATAAAAGGAATAACCAGCAGACTAGATGAAGCAGAGGATAGAATCAGTAATTTGGAAGACCTGGTAGCAGAAAACACCCAATTGGAACAGTGAAAAGAAAAAAGACTGAAAAGAAATGAGGATAGTGTAAGAGATCTCTGGGAAAATATCAAGCATAACAACATTCGAATCATGGGGGTACCAGAAGGAGAAGAGAAAGTGCAAGGGATTGAAAACTTATTTGAAAAAATAATTACTGAAAACTTTCCTAACCTGGCAAAGGAAATACTCATAGACATACAAGTTCAGAAAGAGCAGAGAGTCCCAAATAAGACGAACTCAAACAGGCCCACACCAAAACACATTATAATTAGAATGACAAAGGTTAAAGACAAGGAGAGAATCCTAAAAGCAGCAAGAGAAAGGCATGTAGTAACTTATAAGGAACTCCCATAAGATTGTCAGATGATTTCTCAACAGAAACTTTGCAGGCCAGAAGGAACTGGCATGAAATATTCAACGTGATGAAAAGTAAGGACCTACAACTAAGACTATTCTTCCCAACAAGGCTTTCATTTAAAATTGGAGGGACAAATCTGCTATTTTTTGTTCACAGATAAGTCCCTGGCATCCAAAATAATTCCCTCTATTTTCTTCACAGGCTGTATTCCGTGCCATGGCCCAGTACCTCAGGGAAATGATGGCCACAGACTCCACAGCCACTGCTGCTATTGCCACAGAGCCCGTTTCCACCGACAAAATTAAAGAAGATGCTCCTGCTCATTCTAAGTCTGCCAATAAAGTGGAGAGTCTGGGTGTGGATAGTGAAGCTAAGAAGCTATTTGGTTTAGGACAGAAACATCTGGTGATGGGGATATTCCAGCAGCTGTCAATGCATTCCAAGAAGCAGCTAGTCTTTTAGGTAAGAAGTAAGGAGAGAGCTAATGGTGTGGAGAAGCTGGAGAAGCTTTCTTTTCCTGTGGGAAATCACTTCTGGAGTTGGCAAGAATGGAGAATGGTGTGTTGGGAAATGCCCTGGAAGATGTGCCTGCGGTAGAAGATGAAGGAGAAAAAAACAGAAGAATTTCTGGTAGAAAATAATGATAACAGATGAGAAAGCAAGGGAAGAGCTGAGAGAACAAGTTTATGATGCTATGGGAGAAAAAGAAAAAGCAAAAAAAAAGAAAAACAAAAACACAGATGACATGTCTCTAGTAAAGCCTGAAATTGATAAAGAACAGGAGACTGAAGTGGAGAAGGGTGAAAGAGAAGATATAGACATAAGTGAGCCTGCAGAGGAACTACAGGAAAAAGTTGAATCAACCCCAGATCAGTTAACTGAAACTACTGAAAATGCAAAAGAAGCAGCAGCGGCAGCCGAACTGCATGAAGCTGAGGTCACTTCTGGGAAGCCAGAACAGAAAGCACCAGATGCTGAGGAGGGAAAATCAGTTTCTGCAACTGACATCCAAGAAGGGTACAGAGAAAAAGGAGGTCAGGAGAAGCAGGGGGAAGTAACTGTGAGCATAGAGGAGGAGCCAAAAGAAGCTTCAGAAGAGCAGCCTGTTGCGACTCTAGAAAAGCAGGACATTGTAGTGGACGTAGGGGCAGAGCCTATACAGCCAACAGTCAATCCACTTGGTGTGTGTGGGGATGAGCCAAAGGAGCAAGCAGCTGCCTCTGAAAATGAGCCAGGAAAAGCTGTTCTTGAGCAGCTGGTAGGCAAAAAAGAGCCTCCTGTTGGAGAGTCACCAGAGGTGACACCAGAGGCTGCAGAGGCCTCAGCTGCAGAAGTTGGATCAGAATCTCTGAGAAGCCTGGGCAGGAGGCCACCGTTCTATCCAAGGATGAGGCAGTCATTGGACTGTCAACTGCAGGAGATCAGACTCCTACTGAACCAGGGACTAATGCAGAAGGGTTGACAGAAACATCTTGACTCAGGACTATAGGAGAAGGTTAGGGCAGAGCTGGTTCCTAACCAGGAGGAGATTAAGCTGTCCATAGAAGAGTCTGGGGCAGCTGGGGGTGGGGTTGAGACCAACATAGCCAGGGGGCTACTGAGAAGTCCCATGAAGCAAAAGCTAAGATAGCTGCTAATGAAGGAACACAAGAGAGAGCACAGATGAAAGGGGTGTAGAAACTGAGGGCTCCGAAGAGGAGGATAAAGAAAATGACAAGGCTGAAGCAGCACCCAATGATTCAGTTTTTGAAAACAAGTCTCTTCAAGAAAATGAAGAGGAGATTG
This sequence comes from Rhinolophus ferrumequinum, assembly GCF_004115265.2. Lineage (NCBI taxonomy): Eukaryota > Metazoa > Chordata > Mammalia > Chiroptera > Rhinolophidae > Rhinolophus > Rhinolophus ferrumequinum. The sequence continues at coordinate 2,854,636 of NC_046286.1, forward strand.
GAAACCTAGAGCTTGCCTAGGAAATGCTAGATTTCGCAAAGATCATTTTTAAAAGCAAGAAACAAAAGAAACTAATAAAAAGAAGTTAAAAAAAAAAGAAACTCAGCTTTATGCTGCACAGGCACATCTTAAAACTTGGAGAAGTTAGTGTTGAATCTGAAAATTACGTCCAAGCTGTGGAGGAGTCGCAGGCTCGCCTAAATCTCCAAGGGCAGTATCTGGACGCCCATGACTGTCTCCTTGCAGAGACCCACGAGCAGCTGGGCTTGGCCCTTGGGCACAGCTCTCAGCATGATGACACTGGCACAGGTCAGCAAATCTGCTCAAGTCATTGAGAAGAGAATTGCTGTACTGAATGAGCAGGTGGAGGAGGCTGAAGGAGCACCTAGCGAATATGAGAAAGAAATTGAGGAGCTGAAGGAACTGCTACCTGAAATTAGAGAGGAGATAGAAGAAGCAAAGGAGTCCCAGCGTAGTGGGAATGTAGCTGAATTGGCTCGGAAGGCAGTTCTGGGAGACAACTGTACTTCAGGTTTCACTCTTAGCGCAGAAGGCACTTCAGTCTCCGAGACTGCCAGTAGAAAGCCGACAGACGGTGCTTCCTCATCAAATTATGTGACTGATTTCTCCCACCTTGTCAGAAAGAAGAGGAAACCAGAGGAAGAGAGCCAGACAGATGGTACCAAGAAAGCCATACAAGCGTTGGAGGCTGAGAATCAGGCTGAAAGCCAAGCAGCAGGGGAGGCTGGCGCTGCGTTTAAGAGGGAGCAGAGCCTTCCTCCCAAGGGAAAGTGTTTTGTATATAACGTAGTTTTACTTTGGGGGATTCTTTTTGTATAACTTTAAATAAGACTGTAAGAAAAAAACCTGAAGGATAGACATTTTTATAATTTATGAAGTGGTGCTCCTGATAAGTCTAGTACCCATCTGACACTATACCTAGTTTTTACAACATTATTGACTATATTCCCCAAGCTATACTTTACATACTTGTGACTCTTTTGTAAATATCAATTGGAGTTCTTAACCCCTTAAGCCAGGCCCCAATCCCCCTCCCATCTAGTAACCATCAGTTTGTTCTCTGTATCTATGAGTCTGTTTCTGTTTTGTTTGCTCATTGATTTTGTTCTTTAGATTCCACATAAAAGTGAGATCATATGGTATTTGTTTTTCTCAGTCTGACTTATTTTACTTAGTGTAATATCCTCTAGGTCCATCCATGTTGTTGCAAATGGTAAGATTTCATTCTTCTATTATGCCAGCGTAATATTATATTGTATATACCACCGTTTATTTATCCAATCATTTATTGATGGGCATTTCAGTAGTTTCCATATCTTGGCTATTGTAAATAGCACTGCAGTGAACATAGGGGTGCATATATCTTTTCAAATTAGTGTTCTGGATTTCTTCAGAATGAATGTCAACTATAATTTTAAAAATAGTCATGGGAATATAAAGCACAGCATAGGGAATATAGTCAATAATATTGTAATAACTATGTACAGTGTCAGATGTGTAATAGACTTATTGGGGTTATCACTTTGTGAGGTGTATAAATATCTAATTACTATGTTGTTTTGTACATCTGAATCTAATAAAAAAATAAATAAAAAGGAAAAAAAAGAAAGAAAAAGCTGCAGGACATATTTAAAAAAAAAAAAAATTGAAGGAGAAATAAAGAGCTTCCCAGACAAGAAAAACTAAAGGACTTAATTACAACCAAACCAGTATTACAAGAAATGTTAAAGGGACGTCTTTTTCTTCTTCTCCTTCTTCTTCTTCCCGTTTCCCCCCTTCTTCTTCATCTTTTAAATTAAAGTTCATTGGGGTGACAACTGTTAGTAAAGTTATGTAAGTTTCAGGTGTACAATTCTGCAATACATCATCTATATATCACATTGTGTGTTCACCACCCAGAGTCAGTTCTCCTTCCATCACCATATATTTGATCCCTTTTACCCTCATTTACCACTTCCTCCCCCCCTTACCCTCTGGTAACCATTAAACTATTGTCTGTGTCTATGAGTTTTTATTTATTTGGCTAGTTCCTTTGTTGTTTTCAGTTTTATACACCACATATCAGTGAAATTATATGGTTCTCGACTTTTCCTGTCTGGCTTATTTCACTTAGCATAATAATCTCAAGATCCATCCATGTTGTCGCAAATGGCACTATTTCATCATTTCTTATGGTAGAATAGTATTCCATTGTGTATATATACTACTTATTCTTTATCCATTCATCTATCGAAGGACACTTTAGTTGTTTCATGTCTTGGTCACCATAAATAAAGCTACAATGAACATTGGAGCACATACATCTTTATGGATAAATGTTTTCAGATATTTGGGGGTAGATACCCAGGAGAGGGATTGATGGGTCATACAGTAATTCTATTCTTAATTTTTTGAGGAACTTCCACACTGCCTTCCATTGTGACTGCACCAATCTGCATTCCCACCAACAGTGTATGAGGCTTCCTTTTTCTCCACAGCCTCTCCAACACTTGTTACTATTTGTCTTGCTGATGACAGCCATTCTAACTGGTATGAGGTGATATCTCATTGTGGTTTTGATTTGCATTTCTCTGATGATTAGTGATATTGAGCATTTTTTCATATATCTATTGGCCATTTGTGTGTTCTCTTTGGAGAAATGTCTATTCAGGCAATAAATGGTGCTGGGAGAATTGGAAAGCCATGTGCAAAAGAATGAAACTAGACTGCTATCTGTCACATGTACCAAAATTAACTCAAAATGGATCAAAGATGTAACCATAATACCTGAAACAATAAACTGTATAGAAGGAAATGTAGGTGCTAAACTTATGGACCTTGTTTTCAAAGAGCAATTTTATGAATTTGACTCCAAAGGCGAGGGAAGTAAAAGCTAAAATAAATGAATGGGACTATATCAAACTGAAAAGCTTCTGCACAACAAAAGAAATCATCAACAAAATAAAGAGGCAACCAACGGAATGGGAGAAAATTTTTGCAAACAATGTCTCCAATAAGGGACTAATATCCAAAATATATAAGGAACTCATACAACTCTACTACAAAAAAACAAACAATCCAATTAAAAAATGGGTAAAGGGACTTCTTTAAAAAGTGTGTGTGTGTGGGAAGAACATAAATATGAATAATGAAATGGCAATAACTATGTATCTATCAATAATCACTTTAAATGTAAGTGGATTAAAAGCTCCAAACAAAAGACACAGTGTAGCTGAATGGATAAGAAAACAAGACCCATACATAAGCTGTCTACTAGAGACCCACTCAGATCAAAAGACACAGACTGAAAGTACAGTGATTGAAAATGACATTTTATGTGGATTTAAACAAAAAGGAAGAAAAAAGCTGGGGTAGCAATATTTACATCAGAAAAAATAGACTTAAAACAAAGGCTATAATGAGAGACAAAGAGGTACACTACATAATGATAAAGGGGTCAATCCAAGAAGAGGATATAACCCTTGTAAATGTCTATGTACCTATCATAGGAGTACCTAAATATATAATGCAAATATGAGAGATCAACAGTAACACAGTCATAGTATAAGGGACTGTAACACCCCACGGACATCACTGGACAGATCTTCCAGACAGAAAATCAACAAGGAAACAGCAGCCTTAAAGGACACACTAGACAAGATGGATTTAACTGATATGTTGAGAGCATTTCACCCAAAATCAGCAGAATATACATTCTTTTTAAGCACATGTGGAACATTTTTCAAGATAGATCGTGTTAGGCCACAAAACATCTCAATAAATTTAAGAAGATTGAAATGATAGTAAACGATTTCTCCGACCACAGTTGTATGAAACTAGAAATCAATTACAAGAAAAAACTGAAAAACACACAAACTCATGGAGGCTAAATAACATATTACTAAATACTGAGCAGCTCAATAATGAGATCAAGGAAGAAATCAAAGGACACCTCGAGACAAATGAAAATGAAAACACAATGACCCCAAATCTATGGCATACCATGAAAGCAGTTCTAAGAGGGATTTTTTTGCAAAAATATACAAGGGTAGTATAAACCAGAAATTAAGATAATTGGTTGCCTATGGAAATGGGTGGAAACAGAGAGGAAAGAAGAGAGAGTGTATGGAGGTAGAATCATTGAAAAAGTGTAAACCTTCTCATAATTACCTTTTTGTACAGTTCTAACCTTTTGTCTTATTTTTAAATTTTTATTTATTTTTTAATTATTTATTTTTTTCAGTTACAGTTGGCATTCAATATTATTTTATATTAGTTTAAGGTGTGCAGCATAGTGGTTAGACATTTATATAATTTATGCAGTGATCCCCTGATTAGATCCACCTGGCACTACGCATAGTTATTACAATATTATTGACTATATTCCCTATGCTGTACTTTACATCCCCAGGACTATTTTGTAACTACCAATTTGTGTTCCTTAACCCCTTCACCTTTTCCACCCAGACCCCTCCTCCACACACCCCCCCGCCCTTCTGGCAACCATTAGTGTATTCTCTGTTCTAACATTTTGAAAACATGGTACTCTCTCATATATTTAAAAATAAATCAATAAAAATGAGATGAAGAACCTTAAAATACAAATAACAACAAATACACTTAACTGTATTTCAAATGAATAATATAAGCACCCTAATGGAAATATAATTAATCTAAGTAACTTATAAGTATAATTTAAAAAAATGTATACACTCAGACTAAAGACAGACAGTTATGAAGATTTATTAAACTTTAGTTAGTGGTTGGCTTTCCGTAGTGGTATGGGTAAGCAATTCTGAAAAATTTTTTATAGCATTGAACAATAAGTAAACTTATTGGATAATCAAACCAAGTCACTTCATGAACACATTTTCATATTTTGAGTAAATACGTAGTAGTGATATTGATGGATCACAGGACAGGTTTAAGTTCAAATTTTAAAATAAACTAACAGATATTTCCTTAAGTGGCTGTATCATTTTCCACTACCATCAACAATGGGAGTTCTAGTTGCTTCCTAGTCTCTCAATATTTGGTGCTATAATTTTTTAAAATTCCATCATTTTGTGGGTGTGTAGTGGTATCTCATTGTGGTTTTAATTTTCATAGTGCTAAGCACTTTTCCATGTGTTTATTAGCTATTTGTTTAAATAGCATACATTTTGTTAAATTTATTCCTTGGCATTTCATGTTTTTCATGTCATGTTAAATGGTATTGCATTTAGCTTCATTAAAAATTTTTTTTGTTAGAAAATTAAAATGCCATTGGTTTTATATAATAATATTGTATCTAATGTTCTTTCCAAAGGTCTTTGAAGATACCATTTCTAAATAAGTTCTCCTTCACAGGTACCAGAGGGAAGGACTTCAACATATATTTTAGGAGATCACAATTCAACCCAAAAGAGATATCTATATACAAAAAAAAAGAGAAATTATTCAAAATGTACAAGTTATAAAATTGTAACTCAAAATAGATCATAGATAAGAATGTAAAATATTAAATAATTAAGCTTTTAGAAAAAAAATCATAGGAAAAATGTTCATGATCTTTCTGTAGGCAAATAGTTTTTAGATATATCACCAAAAACATGAGAAGAAAAAAAATGATAAAATGGACTTGGTCAAAAAGTAAACTTTTCTCTGCAAAATAAACTGTTAAGATAAGTTTCAGGCTGAGAGAAAATATTTGCAAATTACATATCTGAGAAAGGACTTGTATCTAAGATTTATTAAAAAATTCTTAAAACTCAACAATGAGAAAACAAGCATCCTCCTCCCAAAAGGGAAAACCCCCAGAAATAGACCCACACAAATATACTCAACTGGTCTTTGACAAAGGTGCAAACGCAATTCAAATCAGAATGGATACTCTTTTCAACGAATGGTGTTGAAACAACTGGACGTCCACATGCAGAAAATGAACCGAAGTATAGACCTTACACCTTTTATAATGTTAACTCAAAACTAATCATAGACCTAAATGTAAAATTCAGAACTATAAAGCTTCTAGAAGATAACATTGAAGAAAATCTAGGTGACCTTGGATTTAGCTACGGCATCTTAGATACAACATCAAAACATGATCCATGAAAGAAAAAGAAAGGTAAGTAGCACTTCATGAAAACGAAAAACATCTGCTCTGTGAAAGAACACTGTTCAGAAAATGAAAAGACAAGCCACAGACTGGAAGAAAATACTTGCAAAATACAAAACTGATAAAGGACTTGTATCCAAAATATACAAAGAACACTTAAAACAATTAAAAAAAACAATTTAAAGATTGGCAGAAGATCTGAAGAGGCATATTATCAAAAACAATATAAGCATATGAAAAGATGTTTAACATCATATGTCATTAGGGAATTCTAAATTAAAACAACAATGAGATACTACCATACACCTATTAGAATAACAAAAATCCCAAACACTGACAATACCAAATGCTGGCAATGATACATTCACTGTATCAATGATGCATGACTCTCATTCATTGCTGGTAGCCTTACCATATAATCCAGCAATTGTATTTACCTAAATGAGTTAAAAACTTATGTCTACATAATAACTTGCACGTGAGTGTTTATATCAGTTTTATTTATAATGCAAAAAATTGAAAGCAACCAAAATGTTTTTGATTCGAAGAATGGATAAACAAATTGTGGTACATCCTTATGATAGAATATTATTTGGTAATAAGAAGTGAACTATCAAACCACAAAAAGACATGGAGGAAAATTTAAAGGCATTTTTCTAAGTGAAGAAGCCAGTCTGAAAAAGCTATAAGTATGATTCCAACTATATAGCATTCAGGAAAAGGCAAAACAATAAAGACAGTGGTTGCCAGAGGTTTAGGGAGAGGAGGGATTGATAAGTGGAGCACAGGACATTTTTAGGAGAGTGAAACTATTCTGTATGATACTGTAATGATGAATATATGATATTATGCATTTGTAAAAACCACACAGAACTGTATAACACAAAAAGTGAACCCTAATGTAAAAGATGGGATTTAGTTAATAATAATAAATTGGCTTGCCAATTATAGCAAATATACTACACTAATGCAAAATGTTACTAGGTGAAACTCTGGTGCAGAGAAGAGGGAGTATATTTAAACCTTCTATACTTTTGCACAATTCTTCTGTAAACCTAAAACTGCTCTAAAAATGAGTCTATAAAAATGGTTAGAAAATAGACTAAAGGTTTGAACAGACACTTCACCTAGAAGACATACAAATGGTAAGCAAACATATGAAAAGATGCTCGATATCATTAACCATTAGAGAAATTCAAATAAAAATACAGTGAGAGGGCGGATGGGTGGTTCAGATGGTTAGAGCGCTGGCTCTGGGCAACAGGGCTGCTGGTTCAATTCCCACATGGGCCAGGGAGCTGTGCCCTCCGCAACTAGAATGAAGTCAATGAGCTGCCACTGAGCTCCCGGATGGCTCAGTTAGTTGGAGCTCGTGCTCTCAACCACAAGGTTGCCAGTTCGACTCCCGCAAGGGATGGTGGGCTGCGCTCCCTGCAACTAACAACGGCGACTGGACCTGGAGCTGAGCTGTGCCCTTCACAACTAAGAGTGAAACGACAACAACCTGACTTGGAAGGAGCCTGGGAAAAAACACACCACTGTTCCCCAATTAAAAGTCCTGGAAATATACACTGTTCCCCAATAAAAAAAAGTCCTGTTCCCCTTCCCCAATAAAAATCTTAAAAAAAAAACAAAACAAAAAACAGTGAGATACCACTACGGTATTCAATGAACAGGATTAAATAATAAAAAAAATGAACCAGACAAGAAAACCAACAATAGCGGGGGTTGACAAGGTCGTGGAGGAACGAGATCTCGTGCATTTCTAGAGGGAATGCACAATGGTATATCCATTCTGGAAAGAGTAGCAGTTCCTTATAAAGTTCAAACAACTCTTAACATATCCAGTAATTCCATTTTTAGATATTTACCATAGAAAAGTGGAAACTGATATCCACACAAAAATGTTTACTTGAATGTTTATAGCAGTTTTATTCGTAATCACCCCAAATTGGAAGTAACATAAATATTCTTCAGTTGGTAAATGAGCAAATTATGATATATTCATTCACTGGAGTACTATTCAGCAAATAATAGGAATGAAGTATTAATACCTACATGAATAAACATCAAAAGCTTTGTTCTGAGCAAAAGAAGTCAATCTCAACAGGTGACACTATCTGATTTTATTTATATGACATCCTAGAAAATACAAAACTATAGGGACAGAAATCTGATTAATTGTTGCCAGATTAGGTTTATGAAATATTTGACTGCAGAAGGATAGCATCAAGGAGTTTATTGGGATAATGGAATCGCTTTGTATCCGAATATAGCAGTGGCTATATGAGTTTACACACATGTTAAAACTCATAGGAGTGTACTAAAAAAGGTCAATTTTATTTCATGTGCATTAAGAAAATGTCTTTGTAAAATATAATTGGTGGTTAAAAAAAAAGACAGGAATAAATCAATATCTCATAAGAGAATAAAGAGGGTTAAAATGTAAGAGTGTAATGTAGGTGAAGTTCATGTACAAGAAGCTGAAGGATAAACTTGATAACGTTTGCTGCCCTCTGAATGTCATACTAAGTTAGACAACTGAGAACATTTCAATTATTCATTTTCTTTTTTAAGATTTTTTATTGCGCAAAGGGAACAGGACTTTATTGGGGAAGAGTGTGTACTTCCAGGGCTTTTTCCAAGTCAAGTTGTTGTCCTTTCAATCGTAGTTGTGGAGGGTGCAGCTCAGCTCCAGGTCCAGTTGCCGTTGTTAGTTGCAGGGGGCAGAGCCCACCATCCCTTGCGGGACTTGAGGAGTTGAATCAGCAATGTTGTGGTTGAGAGCCCACAGACCCATGTGGGAATAAAAACCGGCAGCCTTCGGCATTAGAAGCATGGAGCTCCAACGGCCTGAGCCACCGGGCCAGCCCTCAGTTATTCATTTATTTAAAACGAATTTTATTTTCCTGCATATTATTTAAAAAATATAGTACAAAACCCAAAGGTACAAAAGAGTATAAAATGAAAAGGTATTCTTCCCATATTCTTACCTTTGTCAAATATTCTAGAAATTTTAACACTGTATGCACGGTGACAGTTCCTTGTATTTTATAGTGACAGTATGATTATGTTACATGAGAGTGTATATGTGGTATACATATTAACATATAATATATATACACACAGAGGGTGCCAAAAATGTACACACATTTTAAGAAAGGAAAAAATTGTATTAAAATTGTAATACTCAATATATATCTATAACAAAAGATGAATACAAGTCACGTTGACTTCTGCAATTACAAGAGGTGCTCAAAGTGGTTCCCATCAGCATAATTTTAATATGTTTTTTTCTTTCTTAAAATGTGTATACATTGTTTTGGTGCCCTCTGTATATCAAATTAAACATAGCAGAAGCAACATTTCACACTATACCATGCTTTTGGAGAACTACTTATGAGCGAGATAAAATGTTAGGGAGAACCATACAAAAGGATAAGGAAAATAATTTGCCTCTTTCTTTTTGGAAATTTTTTTCTTTTTATTAAATTTATTGGGGTAACAAAGGTTAGTAAAATTATATAGGTTTCAAGTGTACAATTCTGTATTACATAATCTATATAATCACATTGTGTGTTCACCACCCAGAGTCAGGTTTCTTTTTATCACCATATATTTGATCCCAGTTACCCTCATCTCCCACCCATCCCCCCTTTTACCCTCTGGTAACCACTAAATTATTGTCTGTATCTATGAGTTTCTGTGTTTTTATTTGTTTGTCTTGTTCCTTTGTTGTTTTCAGTTTTATATCCCACATATGAGTGAAGTCATATGGTTCTTGATTTTTTTCTGCCTGACTTATTTTGCTTAGCATAATAATCTCAAGAGCCATCCGTGTTGTCACAAATGGCACAACCAAAGTGTCCTTCAATAGATGATTGGATAAAGAAGATGTAGTATATATACACAATGGAATACTAGTCAGCCATAAGGAAAGATTCTTGCATGAGAGAATTCATGTCGTGACTCGATGCTTCAATGCACACTGATCTGCAGGTTACACGATGTTCCCAGTGCAGGAGTGAAAACATGGCGAAGGTTATCAGCAGGCTGTGCTGCTTCGGGCACTGGACAGATGGTCAGATGTCCTGAATCACTGGACCAAAGCCTGAAAAAAGGTCTTAGGGACCCCTCAAAGGAGCCTTGAGAAAAGGTGTAAATGTGGGATTTATCTGTCATATTATAGAATGAGAGAAGTCCATCCTCATAGTCTAGGAAAATGCACACTCTGGCAAGGCGCTCTTTTAGAATAAGCTGTCTTTCTGGAGAGGTGAGTGCCCAGTACTCATCCTTGTAAAATCTGATGGCCCAGAAACCATCCTCTGGTTTGATGGAAATCCTCCCCGTCCTCATTACATTAAGCCTACAAATTCCCAGGTCCCAGGCCCCACTGTCCTTGACCTCTACCTCCCAGTAACACCTCCCTGAAGTGATGACTTGACAACCCAGCACACAGGGAAGGGAACGAAATCTCTGTGGGCTCTCAGGTAGATCTTGAGACTTCTCTCCCATGGTTACACATCTGTTCCCTGCAGACAGGATGAGGGCAGGATGGGCTGTGGCTGGATCCAGAATAATATTCACTGCAAAGACAATAACCCTTTAATCTCTGAAAAGAATGTGGTGATCCCGGAATTGGGGATATCTGTATCGGCCTAAGATATCTTGGGGCTGGTGGGAGGTGTGGAGTCTGTCACCCGCCCTCCTCTAACAATCTCTCCTGGGTCTGAGCCTGAATGTAAGTAGACTAAGGAGTAGAGTTCGTCTTGGGCCATCAGGGAATGACTCACCAGCCTGGAAAAATTCTTTCTTCCAGTCTGAAAAAGAACATAAATATGCATTATCAGACCTAGTATTTGAATTTTCTGGCACAAGAGGTAATTTCTTCTTTCTAATATGTCTTTGGCTAAATGTCCTAAATTTAGTTTGCAATTTTTGCTTGATCTAAAGTTTCTACTGCTTTTCTTATTAACCATAAGAATTAATTCCTGTAACTTATTCTTTCTGTAGTACCGACTACAGGTATTCCCAAGGTAGAGTTAGTCTCTTCTTGAACAGATAGCAAATTTACGTGTTCCCCACAAGCACCCCTGTTGCATTCAGGTGAGACTATGTGACTGAGTTGTGGCCAATCAAGTGTTCATAGCAGAGATTCATGCCATTTCTAGGCTTCAAAATAAACTGGTTCGTGTGATTTTTATTATTCTCATTCTAATTATAACACTTTCCCACCCCTCTCCTGGGCTACAACACTGGAAGCAAAGGCCCTAAAAATGAAGAAGACAGAAGACTGGAAAAAACCTCAGTGTCACAGTTACCGTTTTGGAGAGAGTTGCCCAGGAGAGCCACCGAACCAGGCATATTCATATTATAATTTGCAGGAGTGAGGAGTGAGGAGTGAGTGAATGAGTGAGTGAGGAGTGAGGAGTGAGGAGTGAGGAGTGAGGAGTGAGGAGTGAGTGAATAGCTTGGCAAATCCTCTCCCCAAAATCAATAATATCATTGGAAAAATTGTCAAAATGACCACTTTAAAACTGTGGATCCCCCTCACCCTCATCCCCCACCCCCCTACCCCCTTACGCTCTGGTAACCACCAAATTACGTTCCCCAGATTAACAGTGTGACTTATGGATGATGTGATACAGAATTGCACACCTGAAATCTATGTAATTATACTAACAATTGTCACCCCAATAAATTAAAAATAAATTAAAAAAAAAATAAAATAAAGACTTAAAAAAAAAACTGGAAATTGACAAAAGCACATATCAAATAAACACTCACTTAAGAAAAACTATTTAAGATGATTAATAAAAGGATGTTCATCAAAAGATGTTCTCTAATTACAATTGAATTAAGTTGGAAACAAGAAAACAGAAGTAACTTTTGAAAAAATAAACAAAAATTTGGATATTAAATAATATATTTATAAATAATCTATGGATCAAAAAAGAAATCAGGAAATAATTTAGAAAATATCTTGAATCGAATGAAAATGAAAATACTACATACCAAAATTTGTTGGAAGTAGCTAAAAACAATGGCTAGAGGGAACTTTAAAACTTTAAATGTTTGTAGTAAAAAAGGAGCGTTATCTTAAACCAATAACCTAAGCTTCTCCCAGAAGAGACTGAAAAGAGTAAACTATGCTTGAAGCAATCAAAAGTAAGGAAATAATAAATATTAGATTAATATTCAATGAAAATTCAGTAGAGGAAATGGATTGGACAAATGTTGCTTCTTAGAAAAAGTCAGTCAAGTTTATTAGACTGCTCAACAATAAAAAGAGAGAAGCACAGTGATCAAAATCAGATATGAACGAGGAGACATCACTATTGACTCTACAAAATTAGAAGAAGGCTCAAATGGGAATTTTATGGAAATCCCTATGCCAATAAATTAGACTTAGAGGAAATGTTCAAATTCCTTAACATACAGAAATTACTGAAAATGACTTAAAAAGTAGAAAATCTTGATAGACTTCATAGTTGTTACCATATTATTGACTATATTCCCTATGCTTGAATTTATATCTAGTTAATAATATTGTGTTAGCATAGTAGTTTCAGATGACTGCTGGACTTATCATGGTGATCACTTCTTTAGGTATTTAAATGATGAATAACTATGGTGTACACCTGAAACTAATATAATATTGTATGCTAGCTATATTTTAATACAAATCTTTTAAAAATCTGGGTATATTTCTACAAGTTAAAGAATTAAATTATTCATTAAAAACTTTTCACAAAGAAGTTCCCAGGCACAATTGCTTTTACTGGTGATTTTTAGCAAACATTTGAAGGATAAATAATACCAATATTCAACAAAAATTTCTAGAAAATAGAACACTTCTCAACTCATTCTATGAGTCTAGTATCACCTTGGTACCAAAGCCAGACAAAGACATCACAAATATCCTTCATGAATACAGATGCAAAATCTGTCAATAAAGTATTAGCAAACCAAATATACCAACACGTGCAAAAACGATTACAGACTACTGCCAAGTGGAGTTCATGCCCAGAATGTAAGATCAGCTTAATATGTGAAAACAATTAAAGTAATAAACCATACTAATAAAATAAAGGCTAGAATAACATAATCATCTCAACATCAATACCCATTTGTGATTAAAAAAACAACAAAACAATCAACAAGCTAAGAATAGAAGGGCAGGTTTTCAACATGATAAAGGCTATCTATGAAAAATTTAAAACTGACAAAATATTTAATGGTAAAAAAATGAATGCTTTCACTCCATGATAGGGGTCAAGGCCAGATGTCTGCTTTTGCTATCTCTATTCTACATTGTAATGGAGGTTCCATATAGTCAGGTTATATATAGGTATTCATATTTGAAAAAAGAAGCAAAACTCCTTTTATTGATAATTGACTCATTGTGCTTCTAGAAAAATCATAAAAATATCCACAAAAGTCTACTAGAACTACAACAAATAAATAAATTCAGTAAGGTCACAGAATAAAAAAATCAATACACAACATTTAATCATATTGCTATATGTTAACAATGAATAGTCTGAAAATGAAATTAAGAAAACAATTCCATTCACAATTGCAAAAAATGTTAAGTACTCAGGAAGAAATTTAATAAAAAAGTGCAAGACTTGTGCACTGAAAAAACATTGCTGAGACAAATAAAGAAGATATAAGAACAAAGGGAAACATTCTACGGTCATAAGTGGGAAGACTCACTATTACTGAAAAGGCAATTCAACCTAAATTTATCTATAGATTCAACACAATTTCTATCAAAATTCCAGCAGGATTTTTTTTTTTTTTGCAGAAATTTTTAAGTCAATCCTAAAATTCATATGGAAATGCAAAGGAAACAGAATAGACAACAACATTTTTAAAAAGCTCACAATAAGAAGACTTACACTGTTAAATCTGAAAACATACTATAAAGCTATAGTGATGAAGAGAGTATCATACTGGCCCAAGGGTAGACAATCAGATGAGTGGAACAGAAATAAACATGTGATCAAGTGATTTTTTTCAAAGCGTGCCAAGGCAATTCAGTGGGGGAAAAGTATAGTGTTTTCAATAGTTTGTGTTGGCACAATTGAATATCCACATACAAAAAGATGTTCTTATGTCTTTCCCTCACTCCACACAAAAAAGTTAACTCAAAATGTGTCATATACCTAAAGTTAAGAGCTATAAGACCCTCATTAGAAAAAATCGAAGAAAAACTTTGTAAACTTGAGTTATGCAAGTAGTTCTGAAATGTGACACCAAAGCTAAAATGACAAAAGAAAAAACTGATAAATTGGACTTTATCAAAATAAAAACTTGTGTACTTCAAAATACACCAATAATAAAATGAAAGGACAATGCACAGACTGGGAAAAAATACATTCATACCATTCATCTGATAAAGGATTTGTAACCAAATACATAAAGATTTCTTACAAGTCAATAATGAGATGACGAACATCCCAATTTAAAAATGGCAAAATAGTTCAATAGACATTTTACTAAGGGAGATATACAAATGACTAAACCACATGAGATAACATTCAACATCACTATACGTAAGAGAAACTCAAATTAATACCATAATGAGATACACTTCACATCCAATAGGATGGCCACAATACAAGTTATAGATAATAACAAATGTCATGTATTGCTGCTCAAAATGTAGAATGGTGCAGACACTTTGGTAAACAATTTGACAATTTCATTAAATATTAAACATAAAGTTACCATATGATTTAGAATTTCCACTCCTAAGTATATAACCAAAATGAAACATATTTTTACACCACAATGTATACATGAATATTCCTACCAGAATTGTTCATAAGGCATCAAAGTGGAAGTATTCTAAATGCCTATAAAGTGCGGAATAAATAAGCATAATGTGGCATATCCACACAATGGGATATGGTATGGCAATAAAAAGGAACCAACTGCTGAAACATGCTAAAACATGAGTTTCAAAACTTTATGCTAAGTGGAAGCAATCAGAGATAAGAAAAACACATATATTATATGATTCCAATTATATATGTCCAGAAAAGGTAAATTTATAGAGACAGAAGGTCTATAGACTAGTGATTGCCTGGTCCTGCAAACAAAGTTTGGCTGAAAATGGAAACAAAAGATCTCTTTGGGGTGATGGAAATCTTCTAAAACTGGATTTGGTGATGGTTGCCCAACATGTAAAAGTATTAAAAAATCATTGAATTGACTTAAAAAAAAATAAATGAACACAATGAGTGAGTGCATGGTATGCAAATTACACAGAAAACAAGCTCAGACTAAAACAATTCTCTATGTGTGAAAGCTACAAAGCATGTTTTGTGACACTGATTTTTCACAAGTCAGAAGTGTGCTGTGACACTATGCATTTGAAGTGAGGTACAGCCAAGGGTCACTAAAGACAATAGGAAACAAGTTACACCTCAAGAACAAGATAAGGGTCTCCATAATCAGGAAAATTCTTCTACCCTCGGAATAGATGGACTTCACAGTATCTGCCGGGTGGAATTCCTTACTGCTGATGGCAAATGATACTGCTTCTGTTTTCTCCTTCCTTATTCTAAATAGAATTTTTCTTTCATGTTCTATTGCAGTTCATTTCAGTATGGAATGGAGGGTACCGACAACTCCTCTCTTCTAGCACACAAATTACAAGTTCCAGAAGAGTTCCATCCAGACCTGAGGAAGACTAGGTATCTCCTACAGATCCTGGCCTTTGAGTTAGCTGCAGTGACTGGATGGACACTTGGCTTCTCTTTTTGAGGAAGGATTGAGTGAAAAAGCATTACATGGAAAGAAGCATTAAATTGGCCTTAGGTGACCAGAAAGATGGCATGTTGTAGAAATTGGTAGACTCTAGTGATATTCACTTCTGTTCTGTTTTCTGGGCAAACAAACATTTCTCGGCTCCCATTGTATTTAGGTGAAACCATGTGACTGAGAACTGGTCTGTGTAGGCAGAAATGATGAATGCCCTTTCAGCCTCTGCCACAAAACATTCTTCTTTGGGGATCTTCACATTTTTTTCTTCTCCAAATGTTTTGGCTGGAATTGAAGGACATCTAGACTATTGAGAAACTACACATGGAAAGAGTACAGATCAAAGAAATTGCTTGGAGGACATCTAACAAGTAGAGCTTTTTGAACAGGAATATTTGTGTATCCATAAGAAATAAACTCTAGCTTGCTAAACCACTATGGTTTGATGTTCATTTGAAAGAACAGCTAGATTTAATTAACATAAATATAAAACCTCCTTGTATTCATAAAAAACGAAAAAGTAAATCCATTACCCTGAAAAGGTAATCTCATTATTTCATAATATCTATGTTAATTAACTTGTGTCTTATGAGATACAGGTGAGCAAATGATGTAAAGAAATGTACTTTAAAAGTTACATTCTTGCTAAGTTTTCTATGGAACAGCAGTTATATACTATATATTTTTCTCTATCATGTGGTAGCTGGTAGCATGATGTTTTACAGTATTTAAGAGCTTAATTATATATCTTAGAATCTGGGAGAATTATCAGGGTCAGGACAATGTACTCACCAGTGTACAATGATGTCTTCTGCCAGTCTGCAAGTGAACAAAATGATGAAATATTACCCTTTCTTCGCCTTTCTCATATCTTTTCCTTTCTTCTCATCAATGGCATTCTCTAAGTATTCAGTTATATGTGTGTGTGTGTGTGTATACACACATATATATGCAACTATATATATATGTGTGTGTGTGTGTGTATATATATATATATTTCTATCCCTTTCCTTCCTCACAAACATGTGACCATTCCTTTCCTGAACTTGAAAATGGTTAGGTTTGTGTATATGTGTGGAAAAATATAAAGTCAGAAGAAAAGACAAGCTAAAAGCAAGAGAAGGAAGAAATGAAAAAAAAAAGAAGATAGAAAATAAAGGAATGATGGACAGAAAGGTGGATAGCTTGAGAAATGAAAATAAAAAAAGGATAAAAATATGGAAGGAAGGAAGAAGGGGAAGAAGGAGAAAAGAAGGAAGACAGGTAAGGAATTCGGAACACAGTGAAGGAATAAAGAATTGAGAAAGAAATGAGACATAGTAAAACAGGAAAGTCATAGGGAAGGGAAGAGAAAAGAAGAAAAGTTTGGGAAATATTCATGAAAACAACTATATTTTTTATTTTCCCTCTTAATAAAAGGATATTCCAAATTAGAAAAAAAATGAGTTAACTAACTTTTACAGATCTCTTCCATTTATGCTCCTGCACAATGAACATAGGCAATGGTACACTATGCATGGCTTTCTGGGAATGGGGTTTAGAGAAGGGTTAGGCATCTTATTTGTGGAATTTGATCCATGAAAGAACTGAATTACTTACCCTTCCTAAATTGAGCTTTCCTCTCATCTGAAAGGAGATGCACTCATAAGTCTGGGACACTCGAAGAGATAAAGATGCAGAAACAAAGACATGCATTCATCTCAGGGATTTATCATAATCATTACTATCACATTGGTCATTGCTATCACACATTGCTCTGTTCCGAAATTGTTTCTCATGGATAAAATAAAATTGAATCTTTTGATTGTAAGGGCTTAATCAAGATAAGCAGGTAAATTGCATGCTAACTGCAATGTAGAGAGGCAATAAGGAAATGTAAAAGATGGGGGAAATGATGAAGTGAAGCAAGGAATCACCGGAGGATGATATAATCTTGCAAATATTTTAACTATTGGAATACAATTACCAAATTCCTTTTTCAATTTTTCTGAAAAACAAAAGTGTAAACTCCATTTTAATGTCACAGAGAAAAGAAAAATTAAACTTGCTTACAAGGATTCCAGGCAATGACATAAATTAACTTATTAAGGATTAAAAAACTCGCTTTTTCCTTCTAGAACATTTGTTGAAAAACAAAGGAAAAAAACCTATCACATATTTACACAGATAAAAAAATTTACAGTTGAAATTCAAGAGGGAAATTATTAATTTCTCCAATGAGTTGTTCTTTTTGAACTATTTTAAAATACTTAAATTAAAGACTATCATCACTTGCAATGTTGTCATGGTCACAACATCTGTGCAACAGCAGCTACAAGTTCTTCAATGCTTCCTATAAGTTAGGTACTTGCTAAGGGCTTCATGTAATTACTCAATTAAATGTTAGCAAAATAACTATTAAGTTCTTGACATTTTCTGTCTTATTTTGCTTATTTAGCGTGATAATCTCAAGATCCATCCATGTTGAGAACCAAGAACCATATGACTTCACTCATATGTGGGATATAAAACTGAAAGCAATAAATGACCAAGACAAACAAACAAACAAAAACTCATAGACACAGACAACAGTTTAGGGGTTACCAGATGGTAAGTGTTGGGGGGAGGCATAGTAGAAGAGGGTACAGGGGGTCAAATATAATATATGGTGATGGAAGGAACCTTGAAACCTATGTAATTTTACTAACTAATGTCACCCCAACAAATTCAATAAAAATTTAAAAATAACTTTTAAGTAGTGCTCCTGTGTACAGAATAAAGATCTGTGAATCAAAGAGTTCAATAACATGGCAGAGTTTCTATTGGTAAATGGGCAGATCAATTATTTGAACCTGAGGTATGTTGAATCTCAAAATGAAGACTCCTAATCACTGTGCCACTTTTGGTCCAGTCAGCTGAGTCTTCAATCACAAGGTGGGAATAGATGCATCCTCTACAAGGAACACCTATTGTACTTTTTCTTTTTTTTTTTTTTTTTAAAAAAGAGTATTTTTTTTTTTGTTTAATCTTTTTGCATGGAAGAGTTTTTGAGTCTTTCTTTGATTTAGAATGTGGGCACAGCAAGCGCCATAGAACTTTTTCAAATACATTCTCATTAGAATTTCACTCATCTCAGAGCCCCAAGAAGGAGTTATTGTTAGCATCATAGAGATTGCCAAAAAATAATATGTTAGATAAAGAGAAGGGTAAATGGGGAAAATTAGTTAATGAATGGGAGAAGAACAAAGAGTGGAATAGGTAAGAAAAGTTGTAATACAATAAAATGAATGAAAATCACAAAAGAGAAAATTACACAGAGAAAAAGGAAGGAACGACAAAAGCAGGAAGCAAGCAAAAATCATTAGATGAAGAAAATATCTTATAAATAGTCATTAAAGCTCACCATTTTCTTTCATAAGTTGATCTGAAAAATAAAAAATAATATAAGAATCACTATGGAACAGATAATAGGAAGATCATATCTTGTAAAATAAAAAATAATATAAGAATCACTATGAAAGAGATAATAGGAAGATCATATCTTGTAAATATTCATTAAAGCTTACCATTTTCTTTCCTAAGTTGATCTGAAAAATAAAAAGAGTAATATAAGAATCACTGCGAAACAGAAACAAAACAAACAAACAAAAATCTTATCACCTATTCTGTATATAATAGATTAGCCACTTCAGAGGAAACTTTTTTCCTTTAGAATATTTTTTAGGTGTTTTACTGAAAAAAATCTAAGGGGGCCTACATTGTTTTAAATCAAAAGGTAAAATAGATTTTAAAAATGTTAAATTTAACATGACTGAACTTAAAATCCCCCAAAATGATTTCCTGAAGGCTTCTGTAGACATGATATCATTGTCATCGTCGTCACCACCACCACCACCACCACCACCACCACCACCACCAGCAGCATTACCATCGACATTCATTGAGTGGTTTCTCTGTACCAGGCTCTGTGACACATGCTCTGTGCAAGCTGCATCACATTTTTTTCTTTTTTAGCAGCATCACATTGTATCATCAGATTGCCTCAGAATTAAATGATTACACTTATACAGAAGAGTAAACTGAGATTAGAGTAAGGATACACTACTTGCTGAGTTTCCCATAGTTGCTTATTTCAGAGTTTGAATTTTATCCAAAGTGAGTCTGACATCAAAGTTGATGTTTTTATCCATAAAAATCTGTTCTGTTTTCTGTATTATCTCTACGCCCTCCAACATTCATCTTCTGTGTTGAACAACATGTCAAACGATGGGTGAGGCTTAGTAATGAATTCATATTTAAGGGTAAAGCCATTTAAAAGTAAATTGGACACCCTCTGTCCCTGCATATGGTTTGATAAAAAGTGAGTTTCACTTTAGGTTGATAAGCTGTAGAGCTAGCCATTATTTTGGAGAACATCTATGTAATGGATTATGAAGACTTTTTTCTTTAGAATAATTCAGTTTTGAAAAAGTAAAGTATTAATTGTCTTTTGTGTGATGTTCAGTTTCCTAGATTATCAAGAGCACATGGCAGTAAGAGTCATGCTGGGAAAATTCATATAACTTGTTTCCATTAACATCCTATTGTCAACTCCAAGTGCACTCTAATTCTTCATTGCCTTTGACATTGATGTCTGGACCTGTGAAGAGTTTATATGGGAGAGTTCCTCTTCTGTTTTATGGTCCTGTTGCTCCGATTTGTATTAATATTTCATCCATTTTCTGTTTTCTACAAATTTTAAAACTATCTTGTCGTCTTATGGCCTCTCTCTTTCCCTTTGTTATTGTTTGTTTTGACCTTCATTCTAATGTAATTTTCATATTACCAGGTTTCCCTTGTAGAGAAGTTTCAAGCATATAATTAGTTGTTTTTAACCAAGTTACTATAATGATTAATAAATACAATTTACTTTTTCAATGTAACTTATTATGTGATAGAAGAGAGAAAATAAGGCACAAATTTGCCTGTGTATTTTATTATTAGGGAAAGATATTTTTAATAGAAGAGAAAAAGCATTAGGTTAAATCGGCACTTTCCTAATACTATGTAGTGCTACGTAACACTATGTAATACATAGCAATACCATGTAAAGATTTTGGTAGACTCTCAAAAAGTTAAATATAGTATATTACATACATCTTTTCTTATTTCAACCACTTTATTTGAAAATCCAATGAGCGATTTAACATCACATTACTTTTCTTTTATTAGGACACAAAGTGCTCTGAAAAAGGTCAGCAAAAACCTTCAACTATTAAATCATGTAGACAGGCCTCTCATTCATTTTTTTATGTTCTGCTGCATTTATAACATTTGCTCAAAATGGATCAAAGGCATGAATGCAAGAGTTTAAAACTATAAAAATGTTAAAAGAAAACATAGAGGTACATCTTCATGACTTTAGATTCTTAGAAATGACACCAATGCATAAGCAAGAAAAGGAAAAATAAAAACATAAATTGAATTTTATAAAAATTGAAAACTGTGCATTAAAAGATAAAGTGAAGAGACAATTACTAAATGGGAGATAAAGTGAAGAGACAATTACTAAATGGGAGAAAATATTTGCAAATTATATATTCTTAAGAGCCTACTCTCAAGAATATATTAAAAACTCTTCCAACTCAGTAACAAAAAATAAAAACAACCAACTTAAAAAATGAGCAAAGAACTTGAAGACATTTTTCCAAAGAAGACATATAAAGGCCAAGAAAGCATTTGAAAAGATGATCAACTTCTTTTGTCATTAGGGAGATGTAAATCCAAACCACACTGAGATACCACTTTACAAGTACTAATATGGCTATAATAAAAAAAAATTGGAAAATAACAAGTGTTGGTGAGGATGTGGAGAAATTGGAGTTCTAATACATTGCTGGTTGTAATGCAAAATGGTGCCATCTCTGTGGGAAACAGTTTGACAGTTCCTCAAAAAGTTAAACATAGTACCTGTATACCACATGACCCTGCAATTCCATTCCTAAGTATATACCCTCAAAATGGAAAACAGGTATCGAAACAAATACTTGTACAAGAATTTTCAAAGCAGCACTATTCACAATAGCAAAAGGTAGCAAAAGCCCAAATGTTCACCAATGGATTATGGATAAAGAAAATGTGGTATACCTGTACAACAAAATATTATTCAGCCATAAAAAAAGAATGAAGTACTGACTCATACTACAACATGAATGAGCCTGGAAAACTTCATGCAAGTGAAAGAAGGCAGACACAAGAGTTCGCATATTGTATAATCCCATGGAGATCATATCAGAATAGGTAAATTCACAGAGACAGAAAACAGACTACTGGTTGTCAGAGGCTAAGGGTTGGAAGGGATTGAGAAGTGACTTCTTAATGAGTATGGAGTTTACTTTTGGGGTGATGAAATACTCTTTGGAAATAGATGGAGGTGATATTATAGTTATACAGTATTGTGAATGGACTAAAGGCCACTGAATTGTACACTTCTACATAGTTAATTTAATGTCATGAATTTTACCTCAATAAAAGTGAAAAAATAAATCAATAGGAATAATCTACAGATGAAGTAGGAAGGGTCAAATCAATTAGTTTACTCATGGGCAAAGCCCTTGGTTTGACAAAATGCCCAGATACCCATAGTATTGCTTTCATAGAGTCAAGGACTGACATTGCTTTAATTACATAATTTGTATTTATGTGAAGATAAAAGACGTACCTTGCGCTTGCTTATATTTTGTCTTCATTGTTTCTGAAAAAGAATTAGACAATAATTTGGACAATTTGGAAAAACAAAAAGGAAAATATTATTACAGATTAAACTGAAGCAAATTGCAAATGGAGTAATAGCATTTCAAATAGATTAGTATACTAGGGGAAAGTTTTATTCTATATAATGTGAAGATACTGAAACCCTTTTCTTGTTATTGTCTGAAACTGGGTTTGTTGCAATGATATCCTTTGTAAGAGATCAAGATTTAAAACTCACCATTTTCTATCATTTTCTCTGCAAAACAAACAAGACAGATATTGGTTAGATAACATAATTGAAGTAATTCACAAATAAAATTGCAGATGATCAAATATTAGTTATTGAAGGGGCAAAACTCTACTTCTACATAATGCCAATGTACCAAGACCATTGCTTTCACACAATCCAGCACTGGTTTTCCTTCAATTGTATAGTTTCTCTTTCGGTGGAGAAAACTTCCCCTTTTACTTCTTTTCTCTGAATAAACACGTTAGACAAATTCATTTGTTTTAAATAAATTGATATAACTCACAAATGAATTAAGAGGTTCAAACTGATTAGGTTATTAATTAATTAAATCTTTAGTATATGGATGAAAATAAAACACCTTTCTCTTCCCTCATGCTTTCCAAAAAAAAAAAAAATAGAAGAAATTTCTGATTTTCGGAACTGATAAACTCTTAATCTTATTTCTATCCACTGTGTCCTTCTCTTACTCTCATTTACTTCCTGTTATAATTTCCCTCAAGAACTTCCTTTAGCATTTATTACTAAGCAAATATCCCAGTAGCAAATTTCTTGACTTTTCTTTCTTCCATGCACGAATGTCTTTATTGCTGAAGTCTATTTTCACTGGATTGACAGTCTTTTCTTTCAACACATTAATGATGTTGCTTCACTGTACTTTTGTCCCTATAATTTCTGATGCAGAATCACCTTCTTTGAATCATTTCTCCTCTACTGTTTTCCTTTAGATGTTTTCAAGCATTATTTCTTTATCTTTGCTTTGCAAGAATTATGATTGTGATAGGCATGTAGGTATTGTTTGAGTTTATCCTGTTTCTATTTTGCCAAGAATTTTGCATTCTTAAATTTAAATCATTCAACAAGTTTAAGAAAATTTTGGCATTCTCCTTCAAATATGTTTTGTGCCCTATGTTTGTGCCTCCACTCCTAGGAATCTCGTGATTTTTGTTAGAACTTTTGATATTATCTCAGAGGTCCTCCCACAGCTCTGTTGATTGGTTAACTATATTTTTCCTTTCTGTTCTTCAGATACATTCTATGGATTTGTCCTCCAGTTTCTGGTCTTTGTCATCTACATTCTACTCTTGTGCCAACACAGTAATATTTAAATTTCAGGTATTATATTTGTCAGTTCTTAAACTTTGATTTGGCTATTTTTTTCTATTTCTGTGCTGTGAATTTTCATTTCTAGTCTCTTTAACTTTACATGATGTAACACAGCACAGTCTCTTTTCCTGTTTAAAATATTGCATATAAAGTCCTGCATATCCTTCACCCAGATTTCCCCTAATGATAGATAGCACCTTGTATACCTGTAGCAAAATATCAAAGCTAAGTAATTGACATAGGTAGAATACTGCTAACTATATAAAATACCTCATTCAGGCTTCACCATTATCCCATAAAAGTGTGTGTGTGTGTGTGTGTGTTTACGCAGTTTCCTCCCATATATAGACTTAAGTAACTATGACCACAATCAACATATAGAGCTATTCTATAACCACAAAGAAAAATCTCTTTTGCGATGTTCTTATATTCTCACTCCACACCCCTGCTCTCCCCGTGTACCCTGGCAACCACTAATCTATACTCTGTCTCTATATTTGTGACATTTTTCAAGTGTTGTACAAATGGAATCATACATATGTAATCTTTTGTGATAGATTTTTTTCGCTAAGCGTAATGCCATTGAATTCCATCAAGTCGTTGTATGACTCAATACACTACTCAATTTTATTGCTGAATAGTATTTAATTGTATGTATGGATATACCACAGTTTGTTTAGGCATTCTTCCATTGAAGGGTATTTGTTTTGTTTCCAGTTTTTTGTTAACATAGGTAAAATTGCTATGAATATTTGCATAGAAGATTTTGTGTGCACATATTTTTATTTCTTTGGAATAAATGCTTAAGTGTGTGATTGTTGATTCATATGGAAATTGCATATTTATTTTTGAAGAAAATGCCAAAATTTTAATAGACTGGCGGTACGGTTTTACATTCCCACAAGCAATGTTAGAAATCTAGTTTCCTCACATTCTCACCAGCGCTGGATAATTTTCCATTTTGTTTTTAAATTTTAACTGTTCTACAAAAGAAACTATCAACAAAACGAAGAGGCAACAAGCCAAATGGGAGAAAATATTTGCAAACAACACCTCCAATAAGGAGCTAATATCCAAAATACATAAAGGACTCATACAACTCAAAAACAATGAAAACCAAACAATCCAATTAAAAAAAATTGGCAGCAGACTTGAATAGAAACGTCTCCCAAGAAGACATAAAAATGGCCAACACATATATGAAAATATGCTCACTTTACTAGCTATTAGGGAAATGCAAATCAAAACCACAATGAGAGATCACCTCACACCTGGTAGAATGGCAATTGTCAACAAGATTAGTAATAAGAAGTAGTGGAGAGGTTGTGGAGAAAAAGAACCCTCATACACTGCTGGTAGGGATGTAAATTGGTACAGCTGCTATGGAAAACAGTATGAAGATTTCTCAGAAAATTAAGAATAGAATTATCGCGTGACCCAGCAATCCCTCTTTAGAGTATCTACCCAAAAAATCTGAAAACATTTATTTGTGAAGATAGATGTACCCCTATGTTTACTGCAGCATTATTCATGGTGACCAAGACATGGAAACAACCAAAATGTCCTTCAATAGATGATTGGATAATGAAGATGTGGTACATACACACAGTGGAATATTACTCAGCCATGAGAAAAGACAAATACTGCCAATTGTGATAACATGGATGGATCTTGAGATTATCGTGCTAATTAAAATAAATCAGAAAAATTGAGAATCATATAACTTCACTAATATGTGGAATATAAAACTGAAAGCAAGAAATGAACAAGACAAACAAACAAAAACTCATAGACGCAGACAATAGTTTAGTGGTTACCAGAGGGAAAATGTGGTGGGGGGAGGTAGAAGAGGGTAAAGGGGATCAGAAGGAGACCTGCATTTGGGTGGTGAACACATAATGCAATATACAGATGGTGTATCATAGATTGTACACTTGAAACCTATATAATTTTATTAACCAATGTCACGCCAATAAATTTAATTAAAAACAAAGAAACTAATAAAATAGGGTGAAAGCTTTTTTATCATTATCCATTTTTGTAACTTGGAACACTGATTTATAGTGGGGCATTGAAAGGACCTAAGGATTAACAAAATAATGTATGTGAAAGAGTTTTGCAAATAATAAATTTCTATTTACTTAAAAAAATTTTAGCTGTTCTAAAATGTGTAGTAACTCAAGTGTTTTGCTTTTCCCTGTTAAACATATTATTTATTTACACTGTTAATGTTAAAGAAGTGTTTTCAGAACTTCTACAATTTTGGGAATGGTGCACTTGATGAATAGTAGTTTGTCAAAATCTCTCTCAAAACATGTTGTCCAGAACTAAATAAATGAGTTCCCAGAAAAAGTGAAAAGTAAGCAATAGAGTGAGACTGTCACATCTCTGGCCTCCAATTTGGCTTTTATAATAGGAAGGTCAGATCCTGCTCATCTCTGTTATCATCACCATTCAGGAACCACGTCAAGATCAGCCAGAGTAGTGGACAGTTCCCTTAAGATATCATGACTTTACATACTTACTAACATACCATTTTTGTGACGTTCCTTCTTGTACATATAAATAATAAAGCATATCACTAGGCATTGGAGAAAGCGAGGTGATGGCAAGGTGTCTACATCATCTTCTTTGGGGCAGGATCCTGCAAAAGAAATGCCAAAGAATTTCCTTATTAACATCCAGACCAATCCTATTGCTATTTCTACAATATAATTTTTATTTTACATTTCAAGTAACCTGTAGGTCTATGACCAAGTTTCACTCTTCATACATAAAGGTGAGGGATCCCATTACTCCTCAGTACCACAGGGATAGACTTCAGCAGCCACTCAGGGGACAGTCTAGGATTGAATATCTCAGGATAGGACAATGGTTAGGAAGAAGTTTCCCCCATAGGTTGTGAAGGATACCAGAGTATGGACACCTCACAGCAAATGAGGGAATCTCTTCAAAGTCCCAGGTCTGCCTCATCATTTTGCTATTGCCTATGAAACCAGATATGATCTAGAGCAGGGATAGGCAGATGATGGCCCACACACAAAATCAAGTCTGACTTATATTTTTGAAAGGCTGTGATTTCAGAATTGATTTTATGTTTTTAATCATTGAAACAAATGAAAGGAAGAACACTATTTGTAACACAAAATAATGTGAAATTCAAATTTTAGGTTCCAAAGAATTCAGCTCTGCTCATTCATATATGTACGGTCTATAACTGCTTTTTCATTACGATAACAGAGATGACTAGTTGCAATCAAGACTGTTTGTAGTGCAGTGATGCAGTTATAATTCAACATTATCTGGAGTGGCTTGACTCCTGCAGCATGGCAACAATTATTCTATATCTTTGTTTTATTATGAGAGAACACCACTCATGTCAAAAGAAAAAGATAAGAAGAAAAAAATAGACTTAGGATAAATTGGTAAATTGGAGTGTGGATTATTTTATTATTTAATTACATGTATTTTTTTATGTAACGACACTGTAGCTGCGCTAAAAGATAACAATGTACATTGGCATTACCAGACTAACACTCATTACAGTGTTCTCAAATTATGGTAAAACAACTCTATGAAAAGTTATAAAATTAAATTTATCATAACAATAATTTCTTCATGAAAATTAAAAATGAGACTTCAAACTAAGGTTTCAAGGGCTCATTTCTTAGTCATACAAGAAAAACTTTTGACCAATGGTGAGTTAAATTGTGTTTGTCACCAATAAAAAGACACAGAATAGCAGAGTGGAGCAAAAAACAAAACCCAACCATATGTTGCCTTCAAGAAACACAGTTCAGCTGCAATGACAAACACAGACTCAAAGTGAAAGGGTAGAAAATGATACTCCAAGCAAATGGCATGCAGAGAAAAGGGGATGTAGCAGTACTTTTTGATAAAAAAGATAACAAAAGACAAAGATGGACATTTCATAATGATAAAGGGGACAATACATCAAGAAGTCATATCAATATACGTGTATATGCTCCTAATAACGGACCACCAAAATATATAAAGCAACTACTAACAAAAATAAAGGGAGAAACTGATAAAAATCCAATGATATTAGGGGACCTAAGTACCCCATTGACAGCTATGGATAGATCATCCAAATGGAAAATCAATAAGGAAATATCAGCCTTAAGTGACACATTATACCAAATGGACATAATTGATATACATAGCATTTCATCCCAGAACACCAGGTTATACATTTTTCTCTAGTACGTATGGAACATTCTCAAGGATGGACCATATGTTGGAATACAAAATTAGCCTCAACAAACTTAAGAAGATTGAAATCATACCACGCATACTCTCTGACGACAGTGCTTTGAAATTGGAGAGCAACTGCAAAAAGCAGGTAGGAAAATCACAAATAAGCATGTGGAGATTTAATGACATGCAGCTAAAGAACAACTGGGTCAAAGAAAAAATAAAAGGAGAGAACAAAAGATGCATAGAAACAAATGATAATGAAAATACAATATACCAAAACTTTTGGGATGCGGCAAAAGTGGTAATAAGAAGGAAGTTTATACCATCACAGGTCTATCTCAAAAACAAGAAAAATCCCAAATAAACAACCTAACATTAGATATAAAGAACTAGAAAAAGAAGAAAAATGAAAGTCAGCAGAAGGAAGGAAATAATAAAAATTAAAGCAGAATTAAATGAAACAGAGAACAAAGAAACAATAGAAAAAAATGAATGCAACGAAGAGCTAGTTCTTTGAAAATATTAATAAAATAAACAAACCCCTGGCAAAACTCACTAAGCAAAAAACAAAAAGGCACAAATAAACAAAATCAGAAATGAAAGAGGAGAAGTTATGATGGATACCACACATTTAACTATGCAATTGAGGAGCTTCTAACTACTCTTTAATTGGAAATGGCTAATCTGCAATGTAATGACATTCTAAAACAAATAATAAGAGAAGAATCAAGTATCACTTTTCAAGTGATTCAAGCTCAATTAAAGCCATATGCTCATGGACTGAATCAGTATTTAGCAGTGCTATTTGTGTGAAAAGATATTTTCAAAGACAAAATACATAAATCTTATCACAGAACATTATTAACAGATAAACACCTACAATTGTTTCTTTGTTAGTGTTCTAAGGAACATTAACTTTAACCATAATTAAGCAAGATCTTATTTCCTCCCCAAATTCCATTTCTTCTCATTATTAAGTCTGCATTGCAAAAATTGTACTCAATAATTATTATTACATTTTGATGTTCATTAATAAAACTTTTGTGGAAATTTGTTTTTTCTGTTATTATATAAGTACCGAATTAATATTTTTTATTTTGCCTCTTGGTCTGCAAAGCCTGAAATATTTACCATCTGCTCCTTTACATGTAATGTTTGCTGACCTCTGATCTGGGAACAAAACTGGAGGGACTCTACCTGAATGAAACAGCTTAACTCCTCTGAGGTGCCATTCAAGTTGGAACCTGAAGATGCAATCGACTGATGAGGCTTCTAGTGAGACATATTTTTGCTGTACCACACGGACTCACATGCATATCTCTAGAACCGTGTGGTTTTGGTTGAAACACAGATGAATTTTATACATAGAAGTGAATGAGCTTGTTTCCAAATTCTCATTTCACAAACATCCATTTTTTGTTTTCTATATATACTAGCTTAAGAATGAAGAGAATCTAGAATGCCCTAATGGTGCAAATATTAAAAGGAAAAATGTTTTATACTAAGTCAGATATTTCATGTAAACATGTAAAGAAGATTAAATTTGGTGGATATAGAGTGGATAAATGTTGTGAAGTTTTTATTTATGGCCCTCTTTAGCAATGCAAATACGGCTTTGGCAGAAATCAGCAGTAATACTATGAGAGTTGGAGGCTTTAATACTCAACTTATTTCAATGGATAGATCATCCAGACAGAAAATTAATAATGAAATAATGGCCTTAAATACTACATTAGACCAGTTTGACTTCATAGACATTTATACAGTATTCATCCAAAAACTGCAGGTTATACATTTTTTTCAAGTGCACATGGGACATTTTCCAGGATAGATCACATAAACTAGTTCACAAAGCAAGTCTCAATAAATTCTAAAAGACTGAAATTATATCAAGCATATTTTTTACCATAATGGCATGAAACTAGAAATCAACTACAGGGAAAAAACTGGAAAAAAACACAAATATGTGGAAATTAAATAATTCAGTCATTTTTAAATGAAATTGCTTATTAAAGATTTAGAGAGGAAGGTAAACTGGAATCATTTGCATGCAGGCTGTGGGTTGCCGTATAGGATGAAGGAATAAAATGGACCAAAGATGTCCTCACTTCACAGAAAATAGACTGCAAGAGTGACAGTGATAGAAAAAGGGTCCTGGATAATTTTGTAAACTGAGATAATATGGGACTTAGATACGCAGAAAGAACCAACGTGAGCAAATGGGAGAAGAGGAAGGTGAATTCCATTGCAAATGAAAGAGAACAAGGTAAAGGAAAGGAAGGTATCAGGAGGTACTGAAAGAGATTGTCTCCTGGTTTGGTCTCTTTAGAGGAAGCAAAGTAGTGAATGTCGAAAATGAAAATAATATGTGATCAGCCGACAGTCACAAAGTCTTAACTCTTGCCATTTTTCGATATTTTTGTATACTGACTCTAATTTTATTTGGAGATTACATACACACAGACACAAAGACAAACCATGACCACTGCTACCATCACTGCACAAATAAAAAAACCTCTGGGGAGTAACGACCTAGGTTTCTTTGGAATCGGAGCAATTAATAGACATTTGTTCAGTCTTCTGAGCTGGAAATACTGCTCTGCCTCACACTGAAGAGTTCAAAAATTCACCACAACTGATTTCCCATGTGTCACTAGTGTGTCTTTGTTGGTAAAAATAACAATGCAGATACTGGTAAATGTTTGACTTTTTGCCAATTCCACCTTTTAAATGTATGCAACCTACCCATGTGGTAAACCCCTACAGACAGTGCAGTATCAGTGCCTGTAGTATCAGACAATTTACTCTTTGGATTATAAGTGCCTGACATTAAGCTTTTGATTGGCATGGCATCTACTCAAATGCATGCACCTCAAACACACATATTGCCAGCTACACAACCAGATAAAGAGCCAGGCTGCTCCACCTATGAAGCTCCCCTTCTAGAAAGCCCTGGGTCACCCGGATAATTGACTGCTTGAGTGACTCTGCTTTTCCCTTCCCATGCTCTAATTCTTGCTCTACTGTTTTAAATTCACCAATAAAGACTGAATCCATGAAACCCTAGGCATCCCACCCTTGACCCCAATAAAGACAGAACCCCAGGTTACTCCCACTCTTCCTACAACCCCGCTGTTCATTTTTTTCAAACAGAAAAGGTTAATTATTTACCCATCGTCACATTAGACCTCATTTTTTTTAGGACTTCCTATGAATCAAAACTATGGCCACTACAAGTTGGATCTCTACTCCACTCTTAAAACCCCCAGTTAGTGCACATTTAAATGTATTCACCATGAATATTAATAGCCTCTTAGAATTCCACAGCAATGTGTGTTTAAAAGAAGCTTTTATTTCATTATTACACAGATCGGCCAGTATCAGTATCAGAGTGTTAGTTTTCAATCTCACAAGGTTATTTTTTCTTTTTTTACTTTTAGATTGTATTAATATATATCACAGTTATTGTTAATTTCTGGTTATATTTTTGAAATAAATGACATATATTTGAAATTCTAATGACATATAGGAAAGGGTTGATTGAAGGGAGATCACTTCAGGAGTTTGAATTGTAAGGTGAAAATAGGGAGAAGAACAAAATTTAGAATATGCAGAAAGGATATTATTTAGAACATTACAAGTACAAAGAGGAGAAATATAGGGAGAGAGATGGTATTCCCAAATTAGAGTGCACTGGTAGAAGTGAGGAAGGAAAATGAGGTGGAAGAGAAAGGAATATTTAATGAGAGATGTTAGTGAACTGAGAACTCCTTTGTGGTAGCTAATTAGGGAAAGAAAAGTATTGAGAATTAAGTTAACCAGAACTGAAAAAGTAACAGATCCAACTTTTAGGCCTTATATCCTAGGGTCTGTGGGTCAAATACTTAATATTTGTGGCTCAAATACTTTTCTTAGAGGCACTACACACACACACACACACACACACACACACACACACACACACTCACACACAATAACAGCAGTAACAAAATTACAACTCACCTTCATGACTATTATTCTTCGTAACTAATTTTCTATACTGATATATTGGCTGAGTCGCCATCGCAGGAAGGAATCTGTTTCAGGCCTCTCACTCGTAGCCCAAAGGAAATTCCCAACCCTGTGTTTAGCTGAGTTGGCAGGATTCTGAAATGTTTTTGTGTTCCCTCTACAAGCACAAGGGGAAGAGACTAAAACGCCGGAGCAATACCCCTGGGTCAGAGAGAAGCTTCAGTCGCATGAAGCAGGTTTCTTGCTCCTGAGCTCCGTAGCTAAGTGGAGTCTGGAATTAAGCCAGAAGCAGGGAAGGAGACTCTGGACTCTGGACCTTATAGGATCATAAAACAACATTTTAGTTGCAGTTGTTAATTTGCTCACTTGAATATATGCACAAATAATTACATAGACAAGAAAGATCAGTTGATAAATGGAAGAGTAGATTTGTTTTTTATTTTTCTCTTCAATCAACCCCAGTGAGACTGTCTATTGCTAAAAAAGGGAGAAATTTTATGTTCACCTGATAGTTTATACAGACCAATAAAACCAAGCCAGGATTGTTACAAAGTAGGTTCCTCTTTTTTTTTTTTTTTTTTTTTTTTTTTTAACAAAACTTTACCCACTGATTCCAGCCTTCTCTCCCCAAGGCTGTCCTTCTGCAGTCCGAGCTCAGTTCCGGCCTCTGTCCTCAGATTCGGCAACATTCTGAACCCCGCCTGCTATGTTGGACCTAGACTCTCCCATGGGTTCTCTTTGTGTGTCTCAGGTCCTTCCACTCGCGCACGAGGCTCTTCAGTGCCTTCCCCAGACTCCATCACTGACCTTATCTCACACCCACTTCATTAATTGCTCTAACCAAATGGAAATCGTGGTTCCCTGCACACTCCAAGCAGCTTTTGCTCTGTGCTTACTCTTTCCTGTCTTGCATACTCTTCCTCCAGATTTTCACAAGACTTCCCATCACCCTCTCAGGTCTTTATTCACCGTTCCAGCCAGACAAACTGTCTAATGTTGTTACCCTTGAACAGCATTGCTACTCTGTTTTCTCCTTAGTATTTATCACCATTTAACACTCTCCATATTTAACTTATTTAAATGTAACTGTCTCCCCTTCGTGAGAATGTAAACTCGTAAAGGTATGGATTTGTGTCTGCTCCCTTCCATGCTCTATTTTCAGTGTGTGTACAGAACATGACTTAATGCAAGTTTTAAATTAATCAATTTATTTAAAATATTAATATCTTTCTTGGTTTATGGCTTTACTTACAACCCCCTCCCCCCCACCCCAATAAACTTTAGAATAGATGAACCAGTATTTTATGTCCTTACTGTATCTGTTTTTCACATCTGGCTAACTCCTTTGACTTTTGGGACTTCTACGGCATCGAGTGAGGACTTGAAGTTCAAGAATGCAAGTTTTTGCTTTCCTTTCAGTCACAATGATGTTTGGGGGACAGATTGATATAAAGGGCACCAAACATGTAGCGATGTCACAGAGTAATATCTCACAAAATATTTGTATTTGCTAAAAGAATTATATGTTGACCATATTGGGTAATTATTTGTTTATTAGAATTTTCTCTAGTGTTCTTGGCACTTCAGTGAATTTTACAGTGCCTGGTTTAAATACAGTCACTAAAAAATAATCTTTTTCAGTAAAGACTTTCGAATGCGTGAAGAGTGAATAAAAAATGCTCATATCCAATTGTTTTTCCATTTCTCTCTCCTCCTTTAATCTATGCCTACATCCATCTATTCTCAACGAAGTTAAAAATGAGTAGTTGTGATTACCATTTAATGATCTTTTCCAATTTCATAGTGTCATGTTGAGTGTACTGAATCTAGTTAGGAGATACAGCCTCTTTTTTCTTCCTCTCTCAAGATGTTTTTCTCGCTGTCTGATTTTGTTCATTGCTCCTGAAAAACACATAAATGCCACTATATATATATATGTATATATATACATGAGATAAAACATATTAAAGCCATATAATGGATTTTTTTTGGGGGGGAGAGGACTTTGTTTTATAGAAATGTTGTTCATTTTCCTTATATAATTTTGTTGGATATAAATAGTTTTCACCCTTAAAATAAGAACATGAAAATTCTGGAACATACAAAAAAATAATAACTAGAGTTGACTATGGAAAAGAAAAGAGAAAAAAAAAATCTTTACATTATTGGTTACATTCCCCAAATTAATTTTCAAAACCCCATGGCCATCCTGTAGTTATTGACTATTTTCTAATCCCCTCACCTTCCCCTTTATCCCCACCCCACCATCTAGCAACCCTCAGTTTTTCCTTTATGTCTCCAAAACTGTTTCTGATTAGTTCATTCACTTATTCTTTTCTTTAGATTCCACATATAAGTGAGATCATATGGTATTTGTCTTTCTCTGTCTGACTTATTTCACTCAACATAATGTTCTCTAGGTCCATCCATGTTGTTGCAAATGGTAAGATTTCTTTCTTCTTTATGGCTGCGTAATACTCCATTGTATAAATGTACCACAGTTTCTTAATCCCTCCTGGCCTTCAATGTTTCTGTAGAAAAGTCATTTGATAGTCTTATGGGAGTTCCCTTGTATGTAACCCTCTGTCTTTCTTTGCTGCTTTTAGGATTCTCTCTTTGTCTTTAAGCTTTGCCATTTTAACTATAATGTGTCTTGGTGTGGATCTGTTTGGGTTTATCCTGGTTGGAACTCTCTGCACTTCCTGGGCTTGTATGTTGGTTTCCTTCATCAGGTTTGGGAAGTTTTCGGACATTATTACTTCAAATATGTTCTCAATCCCTTGCTTCCTCTCTTCACCTTCTGGTATTCCTATGATGCACATGTTGTTGCGCTTGATGTTATCCCAGAGGTCTCTTAAACCATCTTCATTGTTTTTTATTCTTTTTTCTTTCTATTCTGTTTGGGTGATCTCTGCTAACTTGTCTTCTAAGTCGCTGATTCGATCCTCTGCTTCATCTAACCTGCTGTTAATTCCTTCAAGTGAGTTCTTTATTTCAGTAATTGTGTTCTTTATTTCTAACTGGTTGTTCGTTATGATTTGTACATCCTTCTTTATGTCATGTCTAAGCTCCTTAAACATTCTTATCATCAGTGTTCTGAACTCTGTCTCTGATAAGTTGGTTACCTCTGTTTCATTTGGTTCCATTTCTGGAGGTTTCTTCTGTTCTTTTATTTGGGACATGTTTCTTTGTTTCCCCATTCTGGCTGATTCTCTGTGTTTGCTTCGATGTATTAGGTAGATCCTCTAGAGTTCTAAGTTCTTGCTAGGTTATCTTATGTAGTACATGTCCTTTATATTTGACTTGTACTACTTCGTTCTCCTCTGTGTGTGCTCCAAAGGTGACTCTTGTGCTGTGTATATTGTCCTGTTAAAGAAGATCTTTAATTGCTTTTCGCTTGTGAGTAGGTGGGGTTAACTCCTAGGCTGACTAGTTGAGAGACTTGGCTCTGCCCACCGCAGGGTGTTTGTTCTGCTGCATGAGGGTTGACCACTTAAGTGTGGTTTGACCTCTGTGGGCTCTTGTGCCTGTAGAGAATTCCCTCTGGGTGTGTCACTTGTAGGTCAAACCCGGTAGTACTCTGGTTTGGTCTACAGTTGGCCTCTGGGTGTGTTGAATCTTGTGCCTCTTAAGCTGGGCCCTCCTGGCTTTTGTGTTCTCTGTTCCATCCTGGGATCCCCTGTGTCTCTGGAGCTGCGGATGCCGGCTGTGTTTCCACCGCTGCAGATGCTGACCGCGTCAAATTCTGTATATGTTGAAGGGACTTCCTGCTGACTCTCCATGTGCCCCCTCCCAGAGCTCTCCCTCTTTCCACATTAAGTAACCACTCTCCTGACTTAATGGTGACCACGTCCTAACTTTTGGGGGGAGTTTTAAGGTGGTTTGTTACAGAGAATTACTTTTACAATAAAAAACTGACAAAGACAGAGAACTCCCCAGTACAAGTTTTTTGCGTTCTTGCCTAGTTTTCTTTTCCATAAAGTAAATATTTTTATGAGAAATTCTGTTTATTTTATGAGTGTTCTTTTATGTGATGCTAGCAAAATGTTTTTATTTTTTTAATTTTTATTATTTTTATTGTTAGTTTCAGGTGTACAAAACAACATAATAATTAGACATTTACACCCCTCACAAAGTGATAACCCACCAAGTCTGCTACCCCTCTGACATCATATATAGCTGTTACAATACCATTGACTATATTCCCTATGCTGTACTTTACATCCCGTGATGTGTGTGTGTGTGTGTTTGTGTGTGTGTGTGTGTATTTGACATTAATTATTATTTCACATTAGTTTCAGGTGTACAGCAACAGTGGCTAGACATTTACATCTAAAACTCTATACCCCCAATAAGTCCAGTACCCATCTGACACCCTACATAATCTTTACAACATTATTTGCTATATTCCCCATACTGCATTTTACATCTCCATTACTTTTTCGTGACTACAAATTTGTACTTTGTAATCCTTTCACCTTCTTCCCATCCCCCACCCATCTAGCAACCATCAGTTTTTCTAGTGTATCTATGAGTCTATTTCTGTTTTGTTTGTTCATTTATTCTGTTCTTTAGATTCCACATATAAGTGAGATCATATGATATTTGTGTTTCTCAGTCTGACTTATTTCACTTAGCATAATATCCTCTAGGTCCATCCATGTTGTCACAAATGATGCGATTTCATTCTTTTTTTTATGGCTGATAAATACTCCATTGAATAAATGTACCACAGTTTCTTTATCTAATTTTCTATTGATGGGCATTTCAGTTGTTTCCATATCTTGGCTATTGTGAATAGTGCTGCAATAAACATAGGGGTGCATATATTTTTTCGAATTAATGTTTTGGATTTCTTTGGATAAATACCCAGGAATTGCTGGGTTATAAAGTATTTCCATTTTCAGATTTTTTGAGATACCTCCATACTGTTTTTCATAGTGGCTGCACCAATTTGTAATCCCACCAACAGTTCATGTGGGTTTCCTTTTCTCCACATCCGTGCCAGCACTTGTCACTTGCTGATTTATTGATGATAGCCATTCTGACAAGAGCGAGATGGCATCTCATTGTGGTTTTTACTTTTCTATGATGATTAGTGACATTGAGCATCTTTTCATATGTCTATTGGCCATCTGTATGTCCTCTTTGGAGAAATGTCTATTCATGTCTTCTGCCCATTTTTTAATTGGTGTTGAGTTGTGTGAGGTTTGTTTGTTTTTTTAAAATAAATTTTGGATGTTAACCCCTTACCAGATGTATTATTGGCAAATGTCTTCTCCCATTCAGTAGGGTGTCTTTTTGTTTTGTTGATGGTGCCCTTTGCTGTGAAAAACTTTTTAGTTTATGTAGTCTCATTTGTTTATTTTTTCATTTGTTTCCCTTGCCCAAGGAGATATATCAGTAAAAATATTACTAAGGGTAATGTCAGAGAGTTTACTTCTTATGTTTTCTTCTAGGAGTTTTCTGGTTTTGGGTCTTACATTTAAGTCTTTAATCCATTTTGAGTTTATTCTTGTATATGGTGTAAGAAGGTGGTCCAGTTTCTTTTCTTTTTCCTTTTCTTTCTTTTTCTTTTTTGCATGTATCTGTCCAGTTTTCCCAGCACCATTTATTAAATAGATTGTCTTTACCCCAGTGTAAATTTTTGCTTCCTTTTTCACAGATTAAATGCCCTTATAGCCATGGGTTTATTTCTGGGCTCTCTATTCTGTACCATTGATCTATGTATCTATTTTTATGCCAACACCATAGTTTTTTTTATTACTATAGCCTTGCAGTATAATTTGCTATTAGGTAGTGTGATACCTCCAGTTTTGTTCTTATTTCTCAGGATTGTCATAGCTATTTGGGGTCTTTTATGGTTCTATATAAATTTTAGGATTATATGTTCTAGTTCTGTGAAAAATGCCATTGATATTTTGACAGGGATTGCATTAAATCTATATATTGCTTTGGATAGTATGGACATTTTAACTATATTAATTCTTCCTATCCATAAGCATGGTATATGTTTCCATTTATTTGTGTCTTTTTAAATTTCTCTCTTCAATGACATAATTTTCTGAGTACAGGTCTCACTTCTATGGTTAAATTTATTCCTAAGGATTTTATTTATTTTTTTTTTGAGGCAGTTGTAAATGGGATTGTTTTCTTAATTTATCTTTCTGATAGTTCATTATTGGTGTATAAAAATGCAACTGATTTCTGAATATTAATTTCATAGTCTGCTACTTTACTAAATTTATCAGTTCTAATAGTTTGTTGTGGTGGACTCTTTGGGGTGCTCTATGTATAGTATCATGTCATCTGCAAATAATGACAATTTTACTTCCTCCTTTTCAACTTGGATGCCTTTTACTTCTTTTTTTTGTCTGATTGCTGTGGCTAGAACTTCCAGCACTATGTTGAATAAAAGTGGTGAGAGTGGGCATCCTTGTCTTGTTCCTGATCTTAAGGGGAATGCTTTTAGCTTTTCCCCATTGAGTATGATATTAGCTGTGGGTTTGTCATATATGGCCTTTATTGTGGTGAGATATGATCCCTCTATTCCCACTTTCTTAAGGGTTTTTATCATAAATGGATGCTGGATTTAGTCAAATGTCTTTTTTCTGCATCTATTTATATGACCATATAATTTTTATTTTTCATTTTGTTAATGTGGTGTATTACATTAATTGATTTGTGGATATTAAATCAACCTTGCATACCAGGAATAAATTCCACTTGACTGTGATGTATAATCTTTTTAATGTATTGCTGAATTTGGTTTGCAAATATTTTGTTGAGGATTTTTTTTTTTGGTAATGTCTTTGTCTGGTTTTGGAATCAGGGTAATGGTGGCCTCATAAAATGTACTTGGGAACCTTCCCTTTTCCTGGAATTTTTGGAATAGTCTGAGGAGAATACATGTTAATTCTTTTTTGAATGTTTGGTAAAATTCACCTGTGAAGCCATCTGGTCCAGGACTTTTGTTTGTTTGAAGCTTGTTGATTACTGATTCAATTTTGTTGGTAGTAATCTGTCTGTTCAGATTTTCTGTTTCTTCTTGATTCAGCCATGGAAGATTGTATGCTTCTAGGAATTTATCCATTTCTTGTTTAACTTCTTCGCATATAGTTGCTCATAGTATTTTCTTAAAATTTTTTGTATTTCTGTGCTGTTGGTTGTCCCTTCTCTTTTATTTCTAATATTTATTTGAGTCTTCTCTCTTTTTTTTCTTGATGAGTCTGGTTAAAAGTTGGTCAATTTTGTTTATCTTTTCAAAAAACCAGCTTTGGTTTCATTGATCTTTTGTGCTGGAAAACCTGTTTCTTCAATAGAAGATGTTCCTCAGGACGATAATGCCTTCACACACACATGCACCTGAAAGCACCTCAGAGTTCTGGGCCGGGATTGCTTTACCCTGGGGAGACATGACTGGGATGTAGAGGTAAATGTGGGGACAGAAGTTGGACCTGGAACTAGATGGGCTCTGGGTATTTGCTCAGGTACAGTGAAGAGAGACGGGTTGTTTGCAGAAAATCTAGAGAAGAATTTCTGGGTGGTGGTGTACAAGGAAGGAGAAATTAAGGCTCTCACTTCCCAGCCAAAGTCTCTGCCGCTGAGTCAGTGACCCCATAATATAGGAGTTTTCCTGGACGTGGAGGCTGGGCATGTGTCCTTTTACAACATAGTTGATGGGTCTATTCTTTTACTAGAATCACCTTCTGTTGAACCCTGCATCCTTATTTTAGCCTTCAGGGTGCTGGCACATCTGTGACTATCTTCTTAGCTTCAGATCACACTGAAAATTTTCCTGATTATTCTCCAAAGACCTCTGTAACTCACTTAAGGAGTTATGATATGGGGTTCCCCCGTGGAGCTAACTCTCCGTTACCTTTAAAAGTAGTATCAGCCACCTAGGTATCTCTGCTTCCTCCACTGAAGCTTCTTGTAGGCATGTTCTCCAAGAAAGCTGTCCTTGTGTGGAGAACAGGTCATTTTCACTCGGTATCATTCCAGCCCCTTTCAAAGAGGAAAAGGCAGAAAAGAAACGGGACAACTGGAAAATATTTGGGGGAATTTCTTCTAGTGTTATCTTTGGGGAAATACAGTATTTTTAGGAGCAGCAACAATTTATCACAAGAAAACTCCAAATAAATGCATGGCCTCTCTTCTGTTCTGGTGCTCACTGTGTGTTGAAATAAATAGTTTTAAAACTACATTTAAAGGAAAAATTTCTCTTACTGTTTATGTTATCAGTTATGGAGGATGGGTGGTGTTCGAAGGGAACAGTCAACAGTTGAGTGAATTCTCAACACATGTTACTATTGTTGAAAGCACACAGAAATCTGTTGAAGCCTTTTGAAAGTTAATAGCTAGTGTCCATCTACTTAAACCTGGAATTTGCCAAGCGGTGGGGATGTCTAGTGTATGACAGTAAACCATTTGGGCAGGAGACCAAACCTTTTGGGAAATAAGAGCTCTTAAAAAAAAAAAAGTTTACATTGGCCAGCAAACCCAGAATTTTGTCCTCTATGAGTATGTGAATGACAAAGGAATTGATGTTGCAGTTTATGTTTTCAGAGAAAAAAAACCTGGTCTAATGGAATGAAGAAATATCCGCATCCTTCATGGAGAAAGAGTCATTGGTAACACTGGCCTTTTATTTTTCTTTTTGACAGTGTTTTTCCCCCGTTGAGGGTTTCCTTTGCTTTTAATGCAATCAGTCTTCATTAGCTGCTATTACCAAGCTTATGTCTTCAAGGATATAAAATATGAGCTTCTTCTGTTAAATAAGCCTCTCTTCCTGGTGATAGAAGAGTTCCATTTAGATTTTTCTACTGTATTGACAGATCTTTAAACCACAAGTCCCTTTAGGAATCTCTCATGGAAAATGAGAGATTAGTGAAATTTCCCTGGCACACTAAGTGGCAAAACCAGTATTTGAACTCAGGAAGAATAAACCTAGAGCCCAGAGTATTAACTTCACTGACAGTGGGGGTCAGGGGGGCTTATATAATAAGCAAGAGATAATAATGGCAGGAGAGAGGTAAATGAACAGTGGAAAAATATTAACTGGTTTAATCAATTATATGGTGGATGACAAGGGATTTCTGGACATGACACTATATATGGGGATAACAACAAAGCATATGGGATTGGAACTTTGATATAGACTAGGAAGGATAATGGGTTCAGTTTTGGATATTTTTCTTTTTTATATACTTAGGACATTCAGCATGAGATTCTCAAATGAGTTTTTAGAATCTCTCCTGCAGGAACTAAATTCATATTTTGTTCTATAACAGGATTCTTCCACGTGTCCTTTTTCTACTTTTCTTAATGGGTTTCTGTCCTTTTAAGCTTAGAGATTCGGTAGTTTAGGCTGGAGGTGGACAATGAAAGAAAATGTGAAGGTTAACGTTCTATTGGAATCACAGTTGTAGAAATGTCAGGGATGATATTTTCCCTCATATCCTCATCTCTAGCTGTGGGTAAATCAACAAATGGTGAATGGTCTCCAAGTAGCCTATGGTTTCCAGCAAAGTAACGGCCTTTAATTTACCTCCTGACTCCATCAATTAATTCTTTATTGCTAAACTACTCTGGCAATCCCATTTTGAGTACAGTTTATGAAGGTATAAGAGGACATTCAAAAAACAAACTTCAATAGAATAAAAAAATATCTTAGGGCCGGAATTATGTCTTATTAAGCTTTTTATCTCTAGATCCCAGTACAGCACATTCTACAAATAAGGATTCAATATATATTTTATTTTATAAATCTATTCATGCTCTCTACAAATGTTTATTGATCAACTAACTTATGTCACTTTTCTTGGTTGTGAAGATACATAAAAAAGAAAAATATTATTATCCTAATGGAACTTATAGTCTATTGACAAGTAAGGAAAAATTCCTATAGAGGGGTTAACAAATTTAGTCTCCCTGTTTTCTCCAGTCCTCGTCTTGAAACTGAGTCCATCCAATCTTTACATCTATTCTGGGTTGCCATGATTTATATGACTACAGCCAGCTATCTATGCATCAGGAGTTAAGAGAGAACTGGATCCTTGAGAGACCAATCCAATTACTCATCCATTAACCACAGTGACTGTTTTAATGACAGAGGCACCTTCCTTAAGCCATCACTCTCCTTCCCTATAGTTTGCCTAACTGAGAAAGTAAATTAATCCCCACTTTGGGAAGCTAAAGAAAAATGTGTTTCTTAATACATAGTAAAAGAATTTGATAAAAAGCACATTCATGATACTTTTCTAGGGAAAGCCCATATATTTATATATAGTGCCTATACAAGCCTAGAAGACTAACAAAGAGTTCGATTGACTGAAAGGAAGGCCAAAACATACCCTGCCCCCCTCCAAAAAAGAAAAAACAGAAGGAAAAAGGACCATTAACATTCAGACATTATTACATAAAATATTTTAATTACATTAAATCAAAATAGAGTTATGTTTAAAATATTTTAAGTCAGAGGTAACATATTTACCTATAAATTTGTCTTTAAAAATATAAAGAATATATAAGGTATATAGAGGTACCATATTTTGCCATGTACAATGCACTCCCATGTATAATGTGCACCCACGGTTTTGGCCCAAACTTTCAGGGGAAAAATCTTTCATTTTAATTTTCCAAGGGATTTTCCAATAATTTTTATAAAAATATCAGCTAGATTGCTAGCTCCCACCTAAAGTGTATGAAGAGAAACGTTGCCTTTGGTAATAAAGTAGGCGTCACCTATCTTGTCAAGTCAGAGTCACTTACTCTGTGGACAACAATATGTCGCTCTTTGTTTCATTTTGTTGAATTGTTGGCTGAAATGACTTTCATTGCAAGTTTGTTGTAAGGTCAACAAAACCGATTATTGTATTCCAGGGTATTATTTTGCATATGGATATCGCTATTGATTTCTAGAGTTACACTTTTAGCTCATAAGCATAAATAAAATAATTAAAAATGTTTATATAGATATGGAATTAGTACCACCCATGTATAATGTGCATCCTTATTTTTTCCTCACAAATTTGGGCAGGAAAGTGCACATTATACACGGCAAAATACAGTATATCAATGTATCAAATATGTGTAAATAATTTGTAAAATCCCATAGAATGTACAACACAAAAAGTGAACTCTAATGTAAACTGTGGGCTGTAGTTGAAAATAATGCATCAATATTGGTTCATCAGTTGTAACAAACATACCATACCAATGCAAGATGTTACTAGTAGGAGAAACTATGGAGAAAGAGGAGACATGTGGGAATGCTCTGGACTTTTCACTTGGTTTTGCTGTAAACCTAAAAAAGCTTTTAAAAATAGTATTTTAATAATAATAATAAAAATAGGAATGAAGTACTGGTACATGCTACAACATGGATGAATTTTGAAGACATTGCTGGATTTAAAAAGCCAGACAAAAAAAAAATATTTTATTATTTCATTTACCTGAAATATCCAGACTAGTCAAATTCATAGTGACAAGAAGTAGATTAGTGGTTGCCAGGAGCTGAGGAGAGAGAAAAAGGGGTAGTAACTGCTTAATGGGTATGGAGTTTCCTCTTGAAGTCATGACAATATTCTGGAACTGGATAATGAT
This sequence comes from Rhinolophus ferrumequinum, assembly GCF_004115265.2. Taxonomy (NCBI): domain Eukaryota; kingdom Metazoa; phylum Chordata; class Mammalia; order Chiroptera; family Rhinolophidae; genus Rhinolophus; species Rhinolophus ferrumequinum. The sequence continues at coordinate 2,898,408 of NC_046286.1, forward strand.
ATGGTGAATGTATCAATACCACTAAATTGGACACTTTAAAACAGTTTAAATGATTAATTTCATGTCATGTGTATTATACCACAATTGAAAAAAATTAAGAACTAAATAAAATAAATGTGTAAATACTTGTGGGAGAATAATACATAATTTCAAACATAAATTTATTAATTCAAAAATAGAAAAACAATTATGACCTGAAAGAGAAACTCCAGAATGCTGTAGATAAATGTTCTTCAAAAAACAGTGAAAACTCTGTGATGTCTGCCATCCTGGATAGCAGCAGAGTGCATTCTCATTCTCACTTCAGAAAACTTTAAGACATTTCCCGTCTTCCTTTTTTCACATTATTTATTCTTCAACATGTAGCTTCTCTTCTTTAACTCAGTATGACTTTAAAATATTTTACTGTGTTGCATTTATTGCTTATGTTCATTTATTTTATAATTATTACTTTTAAATTGTGTATATTTTGCTTTATTTTGCTCTTAAAATACAATTGACATTTTCATATACATGATGTATAATTTTTCTCTTGGACTAGAATTTCTAAAAATTGTCCTCACTCTACATTCTCTATTAACTTTTTAAAAAAGTCTGGAGCAGGGATTCCACACTTCATATTATTTTCTAGATTATATCTTAGTGATCATATTTTTCTCCTTATACTCAGCTGTATTTTTTCTTATTCTTTTTTAGCTGTATTTTTCATTTACTTAGCCCTACATGGATAATTAATTGTCCAAGTTCTTCTTAAAGAAACCAATCAAATCATTCCTTGCATGTCCTCCTCTAAGCTAAATTGCATTCCCCACTGGATTTTCTAAGGGTCTTTGGTCATCAGATATCAGATTGTGATCAGTAGGCAGGATATCAGAGAGCTTGGGATAAGTTAGGTCTCTGAAGGGATCAGTCACCAGGTCAGATTTGAAGCCAGAGTGAGGTTGAAGCACTCTTGATCTGGACTGAGGATGGTCTCGTAAGTTCCCTTTCAAGATGAAAGTAGAAACAAGCTGGAGCTTGAAATCTAATCCTGGCATCCAGAATCCAAGGTTGTTTTCCCTGGAGGTGTTGCAGAGGCTCCCTTGGATGTGTGAATGGTGTCAGGAGAACCTATATTCAGGGATCAAAGAATGAAGAGGGTGTGCAGTTTCTGAGAAGAAAATTGAGGGAGAGGTGTAGATGGGGTACTTGGTCATGTTATAAAAGGAGAGGTGTCCAAATGCATAGTCAAGGGAGATTCTGACCCATCCTGGGGCCGTCTTCAGGAAGAGGAGGCTTGGAGAAGAGGCAATGGCCCAGTGCTCATGTCCATAGCAACCAATTGCCCCAAACCATTCTCAGGTGACAGAGAGATGACTCCCTCACATTGTCCTTGGCAATACCTGGGACCCTTCCTGTCCTGTCCCCAACTTCCCCTTCTCACCACCACCTCCTTGACATGAGCCCCTCCTGGCCTGGAACGTTGAGCGAGCCTTCAAATCTCTGTGGGACGTCTGGTTGTATGACTGTCCATGGGTCACGTGCTTGTTTCCCTTAGAAAGGATCAGGTCTGGGTGAGCTGTACTTAGATCCAGTGTCACATTCACTGCAGAGAAAGAAAATTCATTCTGATAATAATCAATATGGTGGAAGTATTGAAAAATATTAATTTCATGATATTAACAACCAAACAGGCAAATAACAGTTACAATTATGCAAGAAATTTAAAATGAAAGAACTTTCTGGGGCACTCAGAACAGCCTTTCTATCAATAAGTAGGAAGTCTTTCATCGGCAGAGCAGGAGCCACTAAAAGCAACTCACCATATTGTTAACGGTCTCAGTGAAATGCTCACGCCCACATAACCCCAAGGAAGTCTCAGCTTTCAGCCTTGAAAGCAAGGATGGTTATGCCACTATTTTTCTTCCTCTCCCTTAACTAGATTTCTTGGGAACGCGCACTAGGGGATCAAATTACTGTCTTTTAGTCCTTTTGCTTCTATAATCTCTGTAAACACCGATCTGATTCAGCACGGGTCCTCAATTGCATAACTGTAAGTCATGGACTCTCATGTTTCATTAATTATTGAATGTTCACTGAATGACTGTCCTATGTGACTACTGAAAAGAGAGGCTAGGGAAAGCGCTCAGTAAGGTTCCCACCACACGTGTTCTCCACACCGTTTCTCTTTACCTAACTTACCTTTTTCTGCAGCTCTTCCTCCTGATCAGGCCTATAGCCACTGCAAGAAGCAATCCCAAAATAAGCAGTATCTTCCATGTAAAAGTCATCCTGGTCTCTAAAATGAAAACCCCAAAACCCCATTAAATCATGAAACCGGAAAAATTGCAAGATCGTCCATTTTATCTGAAAAGCTCCTGAACTGGAAAGAAGGGTGAGAGAACTGGGCTTCTCAGGGAGGAAGCTGGTCTGCTTCTTCCTGCTCTGCAGACACTGAGGAGAAACTCAAAGTTCATGCTAGCTTTATTGTTTGCTTCTCACAGAAACTCACACACTTACACACACACACACACACACACACACACACACACACACACACTCTTCCCCCTCTCTTTCCAGTTATATCACTACAATCACTGGAATAATGAGGGTGGCATAGACTAAAATTACCCAGTCCACAGTTCACACTAAGGGAAATTAGTTTCTAATCCAGAAGAAAACAAAATGATGTCATTGTTTTCACATCAGAAGAAAAAAGCTTGTAGATACAATGTCGATAGACTTAATTCTTAGGATTTAGTATGTGACAGTGTAACCCTAGGGCTTCAGTTTGGGATGTCAGGGAGAAACCCAGAAGAGTAGATCCCTAGGTGTCCTGAAGACCAGCTTTGCAGGAAACTTCATCAGAGAGATGAACATAAATATGAGGAAACAGCAGTACAGTAAGTAAGTCTGGGCTGGTCTTCATATTTATTTCCCACAGATGAGAGGAACACATGGAAGCACCAACCTGAGAGAGAAAAAGTTGCCATTTTCTCCTCCCCAAGAAGGGGGTTGCTGATGGAGCAGGTCACATTCACAACAGAGCTGTTTGTGACCAACAGAAATGCCTCCACGTGGAACAGTCCATGGCTGTCTTGAGTCAGGACCTCTGAAAATGATGGGATAGCCTTTCCTTCCATGTCCCTCCACTGCACATGGGGCTGTGGGAACCACCCTTCTGAAGTGCACATGAGCTGTATTTCTCCATCTTTCAGTCCCTCCATGGTGATCAGTGGGGAAGAACCCAGTCCTGCGGAATAAAGACACAAAACCTAGAGTCTCTGCCAATGGCTGTATGGTCAGTGACTTCCCTGAGAGGAAAGGGGATGTAGAAACTTGGGAAAGAGAGCGAAACTTGTGGAGGAAATTATACTCCACTTCGGGATGAGACTAGCTGGAATTATTTCTCGGTTTGTTTTATTTGCTTATTTTTATTTATTTATATTTTGTATTTCTAAAATCATTGAGGGACAGATTAAGGAATACAATAAATCTCAAATTCAATCTTTTTTCTTCTATGCCTGAGAACAAAATAACTTTGACCATGGCATGGATCACAGGGCCAGGAAGTGAGCAAGGAAATGAGTAACAGAATGGGCTTAAAGACCAAAATCTTATAAATATGTATGTCCAGTGGTAGAAAATGATGAAGTCCATTTAAGTTCACACCATGTACTCCTGTCGATATTTCCTAAATGTGTTTACTAATTTAGACACAAAATCAATGGGGGAAACAAATAGCATATCCAAGATGTTGGCCTATGACTTCAGTGGCTTCAATGGCATTTGCTAGCTTGTAAAAATCAATTCTCACTCACAGATGTCGACAGTGGGAAATTACGATGAAGGAAGCAATTTTGTCTTTTCTCAATCCTGCCAATTCTGTCAGTATTTATTATTTTTGTTTATATGTGGATCTAGTTTAGTCTTGAAATCATTACACTTAGAAACTATACATTTCCCATAATTTCTATAGCAGTTTGTGAAATAATGAGCTCTGAGTAAAGTTATAGAGTGAAATTCTCAAATTATACTAAATGTATGGTCACTTTATGGAGATCGTTGGAAGGATACAAATTCTATACCCAAAGAATTAAATTTGGTCCATTGGAGTTCATAGACTTTAAGTATATACAACAGTTCTTGCACATTTGAGGGTTCAATATAAATTTGATGAGTGAATGGACATTAAGAAAATTTCAGGTTCCAGGAAAATTTTCCAGGAACTAGCATGTTTAAACAGTTGGAACAGATGTTAATCCAAACCATCTCTCTAGAATCCTTACCTACTACCTTCAGATCCAAACTGGCTTCCTGGTAGACACCATCTTTTTCAAGAAGGCAGCGGTACTGCCCATCGTCTGAAGGTCTGGCATTGTGTATCTGCAGGGTCAGTGTCCCTTCGTCCATGGCATCAGTCACCAGTGCTGTCCTCCCTCTGTACTCTGCCATTTGCTCTCCAGCCACATGGTCCCCATCCACATACACGTAAACAGCAGGATAACGGTGGGATCGGACCCACCTCACTTCCATGCTCTGTGCATTAGCCTTCGGGGACAGGTAACAGGTTAACTGTATGTCTTCTCCCACTCTGACGAGAATGGGCTGAGAAGGTCCAATCACTTTTAAGGAAGCTATTAAATACAACAGACAAAAAACAATGAAAGACTCAAAATGGAGCAAATTGTGTCATCAGCAAGAACATCTCAAGTGGGGTTTAAGTGCCCATCTCAAGATGGGCATCTCAGGGGAGCTCTGAAGCTCAAGGTCACCCTTTGGAGAGGGGGATGTTTGGTGTAATCAATGTAGAGGTTGTCCCAAGGCAGAACCATCCCACCATGTGTGTCAGTCTGAAAAAATCACTAACGGAAACCTCACCTGCCCCTAACTATAATTTTATTCAGATTACACCCCAATAAAATAATTTTGCAATTAAAACTCCTGGAATAAAATTAATATTTGTCACTTCAAATCTGCATGACCTTAAACAACTTCTTAATTGGTGCATGCCTCAGTTTCTCAAACTATAAAGCAAAAATACCATTATCAAAATCATAAGATTGTTCTGGAGTTAAAATAATCTATACAAAGCTCTTGGATGACCATGCAGCATGTGTGGAGGCGTAGACTGTGAGACCAGAGGGCTATGGAGCAAATCCAACCCTCTGCCTTGATAATGGGGAGCAGATGAAAATGAGTCTCAGGTGGATTTTTAATCAGAAATGTGAAGAAACATTATAATATCTTACAAGTCTGATCAACTATCATATTTTAGTTCCCCAAGGTCCTACATACAAGAGGCTCTAAACACACAGGAGGCTCAATGCCCTCAGACGATTTTAAGAAAAGTAAGAGCAAGAACTGGGGAGGTTGGTCAAATACAAAATACAAAAAATGATGAATACACAAAAGGAATTTTCTCTTCCCATTGCAGAGAATGGAAGGTTTTCCCTGACAGCTTTCCCGAATCCGCTCCGGTTCTCATTAAGCCCTCGCCAAACCAGTTTTGCTCTATTCTAAATTGAGAGCCATCTTTTTTCATCAAGTGGTAGGAATGATTTCACATATATTATGATCATTTACAACAGAAATAAATTTGTGTGTTGTCTGGATGGGAGTCAACGACCAAAGGCAAAATGTCCTCACTATGCAATTATTCAAAATCTACTAGGTATTTCTCTGGGGAAAAAAAATGCTGTCAGCATAACTCTAATTTTCAGATTATTCCCTTATAGTCTAGCTAAAATTTGACTTCTAGTTCTTTCTAGCATTTTGTTTTCTTTGTCCTTCAATTTTACCTAAAACAATATTGTCTCCATTCCATATATATCTGTTAAAATCTAAAAAGAAATATAAGAGTCAGGAAAAAATGACCTAGGGAACAGTTTGCTGCTTTTTCTCCATGTATCTTGCAGTAAATTACTTAGCAAAACAGACTGTTAGGAAAACATCTCTATTACCGACATGAGGACTTTTTCCCCTATTCGTGGCCTGTGGTATATATCAAACTAAATTACCCTGCCAGGCATGGGTTAATTAAGAGGTAAAATTGATTTTAATGGAGACTAAAAGGAGCAAAATATAACTTTGGAGATTTAATTAATTAGGTGCATTATAGATATATGAAACTCCCATTTTTTCTAGAAACCAAGTGAAAATAAAGTTTATAGTATTGGAGAAAAACCACGCAGCCCTATTCGTTAATAATTAATATTCTGTTCTACTCAATTAAGAGCTCCTTAAGAGCAGCTCTGCATAATCTCCTTTTTCTACAGTTTTGCACACAGCCTTATACACAATCTGTGCTCACATTTATTGTTTTATTTTTGAATATTGAATGTCTGTTCCTTAAATGCCTTCTGAATGTCAACTGAAAAATTAAATCCTTCCTGGAGTGTGAAGTACACTGACTCATACACTAATTCCTTGAAACCTGATAATCTCATGATATCATATAATCCTCCTCCAATCAGCATATTCAATTAAGTGGGCTATCTCATTCCCCAAATATGCTAAATTATGTTATGTATATTATATTTTGTTATGTATATTATATTATATTACAATACTTACATTATATTACATATAATCATATCTAGACTCTTAGAACCTGACAGTACATTAGAGATTAAATTCAACGTTCATTTTAAAGATGAGAAAAATAGGGACCAATGCTTTACTTGAATAAGTAAGAACTTGCACTCTTAAGTCAGACAAAAATTAGAAAGCAAACATCACAATTTCTTGGTGGTTTTTGGCAAACACATATGTCTCTTAAGATTGTTTCCCAACTGTAGAATGAGGATAAATCTATTAACCTTTATAATTATCATAAGAAAAAATGTTCCTGTAAAGCACTTAGCATAGTGCCAGGCATATAATTAATATTTCAAAGAACTAGTCATTATTTTTATAAACCAGTAACATCATTTGTCCGAGTGGGAACTGGGATTTCAGTCTCAGGATTTCCATAGAGATCTCCGTTTGCCAGCAGCCCTTTGTGGTGGGTCCTGGCCTCTGAGTTCTGGTTCATGAGAATAACACAGAGGGGGCTGTGAAGCTGTCATCTCCCCAATCAACAGCACACCCTCAAAGCTCCTGAGGACACAGCCCTCCTACCCCATCTGACCGGGAGCCAGGGGAAGCTCTGTCTTTTCACTTGTTTTATTTTGGTCCCCGAAGGTCAGCACACCGTAGGAACCACATGATATCAGATTGTATTTTGTGTGCTGAGTCTCCAACGAACATATCAAGTTGGTTCAGATATCTCTTCACCTAAAATCTTCCTAATGGACAGAGACTTGTGTCAACCTGCCGTTGGCTTTCTCGTCTGTAACAAGCTCTGCTGGTTAAGGTTTCTGTCTGATCACAAGCAGGTGCCGCTGAGACAGAAGGGGGTCCGACTTGGAAGGTAAGGCTCACAGGTGTGCTGCTCTCTTCAGATTATGGAGCTACCTTTGAACTTCCTGAGGCCCTTCCCTTTATCTTTATGGTCAATGGGGTCGAAAGTGTCACACTAGACTCTGGCTGATATTGGGATGACCTTGATTTTCCTCAAAAAACTACTACATGGGCTGAAAAGTGTGCTTAAGGCACACTCACGCACATATGTACACTCCTGTAACAGGTGACTTGAGGGACAGCAAACTGTAGATGGAAGAGAAAATGAGTGTTACAAGTTCATATGCATCTGGGCAGGGAGCAGGCTGGTTGTCATGGGCTGGGAGAAGAGGTCACAGAAAGGAGGAAGAAGGTAAAGAGGTAAAGGAGAAATCGAAAGTTTCAACTATCAGTTGGTTATTTTTTAAACCACTTACCTTAGGTTCAGTAAATAATACCTGCAGTACAACAATTAAGTAAAAAAAAAAAAAAAAGAAAACCAAAGCAAAAAACAAAACAAAACAAAACAACAACAACAACAACAACAACAACACCCCAGGAAAATTGTCAGCTCAGGCAGCACTGGATCATCTGTGAAAGTAACCGCCCAATAGTGGTGAGGTTGGCACCTACTGGTTGCAGGTGCAGAAACCATAGCAGAACCAGGGGGTGGAGGTGGTGGGTGGTGACCTCCAGTTATCATGATGACATTGCCCTCATTCGCACTGGAAGTGTTTTAAAAGTTCCCCCAGAGCCCCACCAGCTGTCCTGTGCTGACCCCTACCCACTCTGAGGCAGTTCCCTTTCCTTCCGCCCAATAGGGCAAAGATTATATCTGTGCCCCTCACTGGGCTCATCTGAGGCTCACTGGAGTTGCCGTGAACACTGACAGTGGCAGGTGACACTGAACCTGAGTCTTGGGCAAGTCAGGCCTCAGGGTCTCCTGAGGCTCACGGGGTGTGGCAGTAGCCGAGCTCCTGTGGTCCAGGGAGCCGGCCTCCCCCTGGTGGGCGTAGAGGCTCGTCTACACTCGTGCTTGCCGCCAGCTCTACTTACCGAGCTCAGTCTGGACTTTCTCTGGAAAAAGAATGAGAAGAATATATTAAGCAATTTGTTCTAAGGGAAAGGAGATAATATATTAAAAAAAAATAAAAGCAAGTGCTAGATTTTTATTGGAAAACTTGACTCATAAAAAAAGAAAATATAATAAATTCAGAAAAATATTGATTCTTTCCCATGGATCACCTGTTAGTCCAGCTGTTTTTCCTTTTGTCTGCACAACAAAAATGCTCTCGGTTCTACCACCCCGTAATTCTGTTTGTTTCTGCTATTTAACATATTGATATTTAATTATGTCATAAAAATAATACATATTCTTTTCATCAATTCACAGAAAGTATAAAAATTATGGACATAGACAATTATCATCTATAATTCCAAACTGAGAGATAAAACACACATGTGTGTGTATATATATATATATATATATATATATATATATATATATATGTTTTGCAAATATATATAGAGTGCCAACAAATGTATACACATTTTAAGAAAGGAAAACTGTATTAAATTGTAATACTAAATATATACTGATAACAAAAGATGAATACAAGTCATATTTGACTTCTGATCAAAGTGGTTACCATCAGTGTCCAGACACTTCTCATGACGGCGAACTACTGCTTGAGCAACATTGACCAGTGTCCACATATATACATTTTTTTGGCACCCATGGTATATATATATATATATATATATAGATATAGATATAGATATAGATATAGATATAGATATAGGCTCATTTTAATATTAATATATAATACTTAATTTTTTCTATATCCACTTATAATAATGAGGATAACTATGTATTTATATCCTTATATCTAAATATAGAAGGTGTCCTAAACATCTTGGTGCAGTCGTAAGTTATTTAAAGCCAAACATGTTTACATGATTAGAAATGTGTATAGATACATGATCGATAAATAAATAGATGTAATCTTCATCATTAAATAGTCCAACATGAGGAGTTTTTCAATCATTAAAATTATTTGAAAATATCATTTTTAATAAATGCTATAATTTATAGTAACATAAGACACTTAATACTTTACTGTTGTACTGGCTGTTGTTTTTGTTGCTATTTATCTATGAAGCTGTAATTAAAATGCTATTATGTAAATAGCTTTCGCCATCTTTGATTATCTTCATATGATAGGTTCCTGGAAGTAATCAGCACAATACAGCATAGGAAAATATTTCCGTTGAAAGAATATAGTTTTATTTTCTTTACAACGTGATGCGTACTTATGATTAAAAAATCTTGAAGTTGAAAATAACTGGACTACCATTAACAATAACTATTCAATTAAAATGTAGTATATATTTTTTTCAGTCATAGATGTTTTATAGCTTTTAATACATATTACTAAATGTTAGATATTTTTCCTTTTTTCTGGAAAATGAATTCTTTTCAATTAAAGTAGAGTTACATATTATATTAGTTTCAGGTGTACTATAGTGATTCGACATTTATATACCTTACGAAGTGATCACCATGAGAAGTGTAGTGACCATCTTTCACTGTACAGAGTTATTGCAATATTGTTGACTGCATTCCCTATGCTGTACACTACACCTCCATGACTTATTTATGTTATAACTATAAGTTTCCACCTTTTAATCCCCTTCACCTTTTTTGTCCATTCCACGCATCACTCAGCCCTCCGGCTGAGTTTATCAGTTTGTTCCTGTATCTATGAGTCTTTTTATTTTATTTTGTTTATTCATTTGTTTAGCTTAGATTCCACATATAAGTGAAATGGTACAGTATTTGTCTTTCTCTGACTTATTTCACTTAGCATAACACCTTCTTGGTCCATCCATGTTGTCGCAGGTAATTTCCTTGATTAAAAAAATATTAGGTGCTATGGAACCGTCCTGGAAGCTTTCCTGCTAACCTGAATGTCTTGGTCTTAGAGGCAGGCGCTCACCTGGGATGGAAATGACTGACCCCTTCTCCTCCGTGAGGGTGGGGTTGTGGATGAAGCAGGACACAGTCTCTGTAGAGGCATTTCTGACCATAAGTGTGGCTTCCACGTAGAACAGGCCATCTTCATCTTGGACTTGATACTCAGAGACAGTCAGCAGCTTCTCTCCCGTGATGTCTTCCCAATAGACTTGGGGCTCTGGGAACCAGCCTTTTGCAGTGCATACAAGCTGGACTCCGCTTTCCACAGATCCCTCCATGTGGATGTGAGGGGTAGCCCCCAGACCTGTGGAGGGAAGACATAGGCCTGAGTCTGCAGCCCATGGAGACTGACCCCAGTGACATTGGGGTTCATGGGTTTGGGGAGCAAAACCCACTCCAAAGTCTTCTTCCCATTCAAATTGGAGTTCACATGCACTGTATTTGTTCCCCTGTCTGTTTCTTTAAATTTTAGTACATGAGCAGTGTTTTTCTTCAGATTCAGACAGGAGAATAAGAGCAAAGGACATAATGACATTTTTTTATGTCTCTAGTACTGTAAACAAAGATGTGTTATAATTTATTCATGAACTCCCCCATACCACAAATTCTGCCTTTTTCATCTTAATACTAATATACGTTGTCTGCCATTTTGGATGACATCTTGAATCCAATTTAAATAGATTACATACTTAATATAAAGTCAGAAATCTCCTTCATGGGGACTATTCTTCCCATTGTTTTTGTTGGTGGTTGTGTCTTGGGGTGTAAGTAGATCACCTGGGGTATATAAAAATGGGAAACTCCATGAGGAAATCTTGTATCTAAATATTCCATTCAATGCGAACATATTTTTGAGACATCCTACTTTTATATAATCATGAAATTCTTTCTCTATTTAACACAACTCTCAAACTCAAACAAAAGGGACTATATTTTCCCTAAATGATTATTCTGTCTCTGTCACTGCTGGGGAACAGAGACCCACTCCCTTCACCTAGAGCCTTAGAAAATGTGTGGCCTATTTTCAAATGTCCCCGATACAGAAATGCCTTAGTATGTGTCCTCCCATCTCCACATCTCAGAAACGCAAGGATTCTTTCATCCATCTTGAATCACCTTGAACATAACAAACAACAATAATAATCATAGTTATGTGTGTTAATAAAAAAGGTGTTAGGAAACAGCCTCATAGGGACATGAAAAGGAAGCCGTATCAGCCAGAGCTGTTATCATCTCCAGAGAACTAGTTCCCTGATAAGGTAAATGGATTTGCCTGATTTTCTCTACAGTACATGGAGGAGTTATTCCTGCCAGGAAAACATACGATAGTTTATTTTTCAGATATTTGTTCTCCCTTAAGACAGACCCTTTCTTCAGTGATCCCTTTCTTCCCAACTCCCTCCTACTTTGCTAATACAAAGCATCATGCAGGACCTTGTCATTCACAGTATGTCCAAACCACCTGTAGGTCCCCAGTTCACTGAACACAGTTCATGATAATCTCCGTAAAAGCACAACGCTCTTACTTTCTTCGTCTCACCACTAGCTTTCTAACTGGAGGCACTGCACCAGGTGTTTACGTCTCAGTTACTGTTGTTGAGTAAAGAAATACGAACTCCACTGAGATACAGATGCTGGCCAGTCAGCTAGGCTCACTCACTCGTAACCGACTGGCCCTTGCATGCCAGCCTATGTGGCTCAGCAAAATTGCTAATGACCACATGTCATGGTTTTCAAATAATTGTCAAGAATAGTCAAAACTATGTAAGTTAAATTTGAGGATATTGCTTATGTGAGCTTGCTTGGAGGACTTCAGAACGGCTTGCTTTCAAATGAATCAGAATGAGGACGGGGCATTAGGAATTGCCTTGATGACTAAAGGGAGTTCTTTAACCTGCTATAAACTTACCACAAATTAACATACTTCTCCCTCAGAGACCCTCTGTCTTCTCCCAGATATTTACCTACTACTTTGAGGAGCAGACTTGTTTCTCCGCAGTAGCTCCCCTCTTGGAAACGGCACCAGTATTGCCCATTATCAGAAGGTTGGATGTTATACATCTTCAGAGCCACACCTCCCTCGGCAATGTCGTCCTCTATCCACTCTACGCGGCCTCTGTATTCTTCCATCTGCTGCTCGGTCACCTCAGCTCCGTTCCGGCGTGCAAGCAACACGTGTGTGCCGGGCTCCGAGCGGTACCAGCTCACGTCCATGTGCAGGGCGGCCCTCTTGGGGAGCAGCTGACAGCTTAGCAGGGCATCTTCCCCGACCCTGGCCAGGATAGGATGGGCAGGACCAATCACTCTGAAGTCGTCTACAAAAGTGAGCGAAAAAGAGGGGGCAGGAAATGCCAAACGGAAGATTAATATGCTTGCTTTGGAATGCCCACCCTATCCAAAAGGAGGCAGCCGGAGGAGGGAGGGCTTTATTTTCAATGTTTTAGAGAGGCCCTGCATGACGATTGCACATTTTGCTGTTACAGAGACAATTTTGTGTGCTGAAAATAACACGCAGTTCAAAAATGTGAGTGTCAGTGCTGAAACTGTTACCGGCTGTGTAATCTGGGGGACAAATCTGTTATTTCAGTCAGATTTGAGATTTGGATTTTCAATTTCTTCATCTTTAAGATACTAAAACCATCATTTCTGGGTTGTTTTTATTCTCAAATAACTTAATGTATAAATCCATTTTGTAATTGGAAAATTTATTAGTGATTTATATTTTATAGTGATTTCATTTTATATTGTTAGTGACTGACTTGATAATCACTTTTCTTAAAATTAAAGTAATACATTTACTCAATAGATTTCTCAACTTTTCAGGATTGCTCTTGTCCTAGGTAAAATGACTGAGCTTTCTATTTCTTTCCTTTTTTTTTTCTTTTTTGTCTGGAGCAAGCAAGATTCCAGTTCCTGTGGTTATTTTAAAATGAAGTTTTTACAAGGATGTCTTGTGGTGGTTTGAGGGCAGTGATTTGTCTAGAGATTTTGAGCCTTCCGGTAAAATTTTGACTTCTTTGTCGTTATCTGCAAATTTAAGAGATGTTTAATAATTCTGCGTGGTATTTACTAATTTCACACATGGCGTATATTGTGTCTTTCTCATCCTACAATGCCCCAGGGCCACCTGCATTTTCTCCGTGCAGATTCAATCCTCCTCAGAAGAAACCTCGCCTTGCTTAGCTGGTGCTCGACAGGTGCTGCTCAGAAGGTCCCTGTGGAACTTAAGTGGAGATCTGCTTGTATTCCTCACTGATGGAGTGTAAATACGAAGCCAGTACTGCTGTCATACCTTCAGCTGACTGCTGTTACAGGCTGGGAAAGTGCACTGCATAGAGGGGAGCGCGGCCTCGTGTGTCACACAGCTCCTGCAGCACTGGGTCTCGAGCCTGGGCCTTCTGATGCCCTGTCCAGGGCTTTCCCCACTTTGCTGTGCTGCATGTTCCTTAGGGCTCTCATATTACCCACTGACACTGAATTTTCATAATCCTCTTCCAAGGTACAATATTTTGACCAACAAAATTCCGCTACTGAGATTTCCATGTCCATTTCTTGGAAATTCTTCTTCCTAGTTTCTTATTTCCAAATATTTTTTATGTTATTTAGTTTATGGTACAAAGCAGCCAGTTTTCTAGCCTCCAGAGTGCGGTCCTGAATGTAAGCAGGAGAGCAGCTGCATCAGGTAACGTGTCCCACATGGTGATTCAAGTGCTTTCCATGTACAGCCTCTCTTAACCCGAAGTCCTGTGCTAGCTGCTGAGATGTAGGCATGCCATTATTCTTACCACAAAGATGAGGAAACTAAGGCAGGAGATCTTCAAGTAACTGTCCAAAGGTGACACAGCTGGAAGAGCCCTTTTTGGAACACAGATGCTTTGGCCCCTAGACCCCTGCTCTTAGTATTGTACTGGCCCTTTTGAATTTGGACCTCTGCATCTGGGCCGCATCTCTCGGACATTGGGACAGTCAAGGGAGGAAGGGCATCCTACCTGACTGCTTCATGGTGAGCAGTACGAAGACGAAGGAGGCAACTACACCAGACAGACTGTATCCTGGAAAATCCACCATCCTCCCTGGAGCAAACACAAGAGAAAACGTGATCATACCTAAATGAGGCTGCAAGACCTCAAGCACACTCCGTGGTGTCCAGGGGTCCTGTGGTCAGAATGAGGAATCAACACCTCCACAATCAAAACACAAAACAGGCTAGGCGCCATTTCCCAGCAATTACAGAGCATTTCTGACCCCTTACTGAATGCACTGTAGTTTAAACTATGTTTTAGGCCTGAAGGAAGATTTCCGATTGATATAAAAAGCTCACCTGAGCTAAAGGGACAATAATATTTACATTAAAAACATCTCCTTAGTTCCATCTATTCTGAGCATGCAGAAATGATGGAGCAGGTGTCAAATATTTGTCCTCATCCTCCAGTCCCACCTGCAAATTCCTTTGTCATTTGAGTTTCCTAGATGTAGAGGGACGAGCAGGAAGTCTCTGTATCCTCATGCTGCAGCCTCAGGAGACCCCAGAGGCAAGGGGATGCTTGGAAAGTGAAGGAATGAGTAGCAGAAACGGTGCTACACAAGGAGATGGCCAAGGAAATAACCCTAAATGGTCCTTCAGTATCATCTTGAAGACACATAAGAATGAATAAAAGAAATAGCCCAACCGGCAGACATTGGCAAGCCCAACACACCCATTGTACCAGCATTATAAAAATACTTCTTCACCGCTAAAAAGTTTTAAAACTACCAGGACAAAAATAGAACGCTAGCTTTAGTTTTGAAAATTGAAAAACCCAGACTGAAAGAAGCCTGAGAATTATTCTATCTGATGTGTCAAGTATCTTATTGAAAGAAAACTTGTTTCACACTGAGTAAAAGAACATGCTCAGAAGCAATGATCAGTTGGTTACTGCTTCTCTTTCTCCAGACACTAATACTGGCAAGATTTTATAGGGTGGGGGAAATCACCAGCCATCCGAAATGGAGACTATGAATCAAGTGGTTCAGGAGATAGTTTTTGCTCTATTATGACTCTATTTGCTATCAAAAACGATGCAAGCTTAACCAGATCCAAGATGGCGGCCAGCAGGAGGCTGATGAAGGAGCTTGAAGAAATCCGCAAATGTGGAATGAAAAACTTCCGTAACATCCAGGTTGATGAAGCTAATTTATTGACTTGGCAAGGGCTTATTGTTCCTGATAACACTCCATATGATAAGGGGGCCTTCAGAATCGAAATCAACTTTCCAGCAGAGTACCCATTCAAACCATCGAAGATCACATTTAAAACAAAGATCTATCACCCCAACATTGATGAAAAGGGGCAGGTCTGTCTGCCAGTAATTAGTGCTGAAAACTGGAAGCCAGCAACCAAAACCGACCAAGTAATCCAGTCCCTGATAGCCCTGGTGAACGACCCCCAGCCCGAGCACCCCTTTCGGGCTGACTTAGCTGAAGAATACTCTAAGGACTGTAAAAAATTCTGTAAGAATGCTGAAGAGTTTACAAAGAAATATGGGGAAAAGCGACCTGTGGACTAAAATCTGCCGCGATTGATTCCAGCAAGTGTGAGCAGAGACCCAGAGCAGTGCAGACATCCCGCAAAGCAGGACTCTGTGGAAAATTGACATGTGCCACCGCCTGGCGTTTGCTTGTGGCAGTTACTAACTTTCTACAGTTTTCTTAATCAAAAGTGGTTTAGGTAACCTATAAAAGGATTAAAAACTTAAGATGTTCTAAAAAAAAACAAAAACAAAAAAACACACGATGCAAGCTTTCATCAAAACACCGCTAAGGAAACTGACAGAAGCCCAGTCACAATGCCTAGATCTGAAAGAGCACTATCATATTTACATGAAAATGAGCTGAGCACTTTGAAACGTATCAGTCACTTCCCCTTAGGCTGATGGAAACAGCCTCTTTGACTGCCTCTTTGACTCGCCTTGCGAAAGGAGAAACATTTTTTTCCCCACCAAAAGCAAAGAGCGGCCACCAAGACCGTGCAAAGCACCGTCGCTCGATCGTGGGAACTACGAAGGACCCACACTTGCTGCAGAGCAGTTTATAGGTCTGTGTTCCTTTAGGACTTTTATGTTGAAGCAGAGGGGAACCTACAAATGCACTCTAGAAAAAAAATTGTGCAAATAAATGAAGCTTTTGAAGAAAGTTGTGAAAATGCACTTTAACCATCACTGGTGCTCAGAGAGAGATCCATGCATGCGCATAAATGAGGACAAAAACTGCCTTAGACCAGGGTTCTTGATGGGGAAGGGGGCAGTTTTTTTTTTTTTTTTTTTTTGAAGGGGGCAGTTTTGACCTTGGAGGACATCTGGCAATGTCTACAGACGTTTTTGGCTGTCACAACAGGGGAGGGAACATCTCATAGGTGGTAGCTGCTAAACATCCTAGAATGCACAGGAAAGTGCCTCTAGCAAAGAATTATCCTGCCCAAAATGTCAGTAGTGCTGAGGAGAAACACTGCCATAGACAACCAGCTGTAAACGTGCTGAAAATCTTTGGCACATTCCCCACCCACTCCCCCCTGGCCCATGTTGGTATTATGAGCATTGTACTCCACCGGGCTGAGGCAGTCGGTCGCGGGCCCTCGGCCAGCCACCCCTGGCAGCTCCGGGCAGCTTCCAGCAACTTGCTCTGGCTGCCAGCCACTCACGCCGCCAACAACTCATGGTAGCTCCCAGCAGCCTAGGGCAGCTTACCCCCACGGGGGGGGGGGGGGGGGGGGGGGGGGGGGGGGGGGGGGGGGGGGGGGGGGTGGGGGAAATGCTCCCAGCAGCCCAGCTCCAGGTCCAGCTGTTGTTCACAATCTTAGCTGTAGAGGGCGCAGCTCACTGGCCCATGTGGGAATCCAACGCGCCACCTGGTGTTAGGAGCACCAGGCGGCAACCGCAACCGCCTGAGCCACCCGGCTGCCCCTTTGGCACATTTTTTGTAAATAAATAACTGGACTTTTTTGGTAAGCTTTGAACAAAGCATTTTAATTATACGTGTTTTTAACATTTCCCTTTTACTATTTCAATGTAGGCCAAGAATCTTCTGAAACTACCATTGATGTTCAGTATGGGAAAGTTTGATATTGTCAAGAATATGATCTAATATGTTTATGTGTCACAAAGCTCAGAAACCGGTTTCATTTTTTTTTCTGGATGAAATACTAGTGTTAAGATGTAATGAGTGGTGGTTTGTGTTTAGGTGTTAGGTGAACGACAATTCTGAATTCCAACGTCTGTGCATACACTATTAAAGTTCACGCCAAAAAAGTTACAAATTGCTACATGTCATGGGTCATTAGCGGTTTTCTTTTCCCAAGTAAAAAATCCTCAAAACTTAAATTCTCAAATGCCAAGTAACCTCAGTAATTAATTGGTGAGAATAAATTAAGTCAGTTCACAACGTTTGAAGTTTATATATATGTATATAACTTCAAAAGCAGATACAGTTTATCACATGTTTAAACAACACATTTTTAGAGAGGAAAAGCCAAGTAAAACAAGAATTCTTGGAGACAAGGTGACTTTGTGTTTACTTCTGTGACCTAGAGAATCTTACCGTACTTTCCTGAAACTCCCCCTTCTCTCCTCTCTGGTAAACACAATTATTCCCCACATTTTCCCAGCTGTGTCATCGACATGTGACAGACAGGGCAGCCAAGGCTCAGGGACAAGCACAACATCACGCCTGACAAACCACTGGTGTGATCCTGGTTTTCTGAGTGTTATTTAGTGCCCCTCCCTCACCCAGCTTGATTCACAGCAATATTGTGAGAATCACATAAGCACTTTGAAAAATGCACAGTGGGGATGAGTATAAAGTACAAGTGGGAGGTGTTAGGACGAGTGTCAGTCTCCCTGCAGAGTGCTGGCCTTATGCCCTATTTCCTCAACTTAGTTTTCTTCCCCAACTCCCCTGGCTGTCCTCCGCTGGGAACAATCCAACCCACTCACGTGTCGTTCTCCCCTTCAGGGGTAAACCGGCGGCTGCTGGGTCTCCTCACTCGGTCTCAGATACACCGTTCATCCACACCCAGGTATCCAAAGGCAGGTCAGAGGCTGGGGTGCTGACGCGTGAGAACTGCGAGACAGCCAGATGGGGTGGAGGCGGCCCTGTGCCCGGGCTTTGGGCGAGGGAGGGTTTGTGCTGCCTCGCCCAAGCTGAACGGAGAGTCAAATCCCCAAGGCCCACTCTGCAAATCAAATTCCAGCCAGAATAGCGTGCTCACCTCCCATCAGCCTTAAGCCTCTGAAAAGTGAAACTCAGACAAGTGGACTTTGACTGGGTTTAGTGATGAGTTTAGACCTGCAGACAGAATGGTGACATTAGCACTCCTCACCCCTCCCGGGAAAGCCAGGGCCCCCCTTTGACACTCTCTAGCGTCCTCACACAGCACGTGGAGCGGTTTGTCTTCACACTTCCCTCACATTGCCCCACCATAAGGATTGCCCACCTAGTGCCAAGTTGCCAGAACACAGAACTCATAGGGCTTAGAGTCGAAAGCAAGACTGGATGTTAATTACCTCATCCTTCGTTTTCCTGATGAGAAAGCAAGAGGCCCAGAGAATGGAATTAACCTTCTCCAGCATCACCGCCCCAGGCCAAGGTCCCTTGTGTGCTAGTTTATTGCTTTTTACTTGGGTTCTTTATCTTCCTTTGCCGGGTAATAAAGAGTTTAATTACGCTCAGATATTGACCAAAGAAATTTAATAAGCTTCTCAACACAATGTTTAGGCACAAAAATTATAACAAAATAGAGGCTGGAGGCACATTTTTTGTATATGTGTTGTTTAGGTTAGGTTTTCCTTTAAATTCCCCTTAAGTCAGTTTCTCTTTAATCAGAGTGCAAGTACCCCTGGGGTCTGCATATGTATTCTCAGGGATTCCAGAGTTGTCCAGAATTATTTTAAATTTAATTTGAGATGTTCATTTCAATGTAAGTATATGTGACATTTTGATGTGATAAAGTTTAAGCTGATTTTTCCCCCTGAAGTTTCTTCCCCTCTCCTGTTATGACCAGCCCACGTTTGACGACCTAACTTCAGGTTGCAATTGTTAATATAAGAATTTTTTCTCCATCCTTCACTATAGAAAAGACCTTTTCCACTATGGAGGACGAGACGTTTGAAGAGAGAGAGAAAAAAAAAGCATTGGTGAGAGTCTCTACCCTGTTTCTCTCTCTCTCATAGAGTAGAGGGCACAGCGCCCACTTCCCTCTGGTTCCCAAATGGCAGTGGTGCCCACAGACTCCCTCCCCACAGCAGCACTGAAGAGCAGCAGCAAGTGGAAAGTTCCCCAAGACAAGAAGAGGTGGTGGGTCCTGGAAGACTCCAATACTGACATGGAAGTTTGCTGCCTAAAATGCGGGCATGGATGGTACAGCAAGAGGAGAGGTTAGGAAATCACCGCCCAAAATTCCAGTCCCTGTGCCGCATGCGCTAGTACGCCAGACCTTGAGACACGGGGCTTGGAAGGAGAGGGTTTATTCGATTTGGCCAAAGCGACAGGACAGGAGGGCAGGATCTCTCAAATCTGTCTCCCCTGAGAGCAAAAGTAGGGAGTTTTTATGCAGCTAGAGAGTAGGGGAGGAGGAGTGTCCGGGGACTGAGAGAGAAGTCTGTTTCTTCAGTCTGAGGTAACACTTTTTCCACATCAGTGCCACCTACCTTGGGGACTTTCTCTCCTTTGCCAAAACAAACTCATAAATTCTCCTCAAGACGCTGAAGTTTACTCCTCCTGCTGACAAAAAGACTTCACATCAGCAACTTATGACTACACTCTTGAGAACAAAAGAAGTTAAGAAGGAAGAGTGTTAACATGTGAACAAAGGCCTAATTAAGAATTAAATTACTTAATTCTAGCTGCCAAAAAATACTGGGGACATTAAAATGACATTGGGCTCGGCTACAGAAATTGATGTTATAGATTTAACAGTCATCAACACAGGGGGACAATGGGGCGGGGTGTGGAAGGGGGGTCACGAGGTGACTATGACGGTAGGAGTCAACGCTAGAAGTATGAGGAGAACCCATCTCTTACCTCAGAACTTAGAAATAACCCTGGGTGGACGGCTGTTTTTAAATTATTAATTGTTGTGAAAGCACTGAGTTTATCTGGAAATTACTGTATTAACTCCTCTGTTATAACACATTATGCTTGACATAAAAATTGGAATCAGCAATAAGAAAATACAGAAATTTATTTTTCACACCTCATTTTGTGGTGTGCAAATATTCTACTCATTGCATATATTCGGTATCATCTTAATGATGTAGAGTGTTGGAACTCTTCCAAGTATCTTTGTACCCGTCTTTGCATTTTGTTTATGGCCAGTTACATTTGCACCAACTGACCACTTAAAGAAGCTCTGTTTAAATTTTTGTGCATCTCTTCTCAAAAGGCTCTTTCTCAAGGGTATACCATTTTTTAAATAAATACTGTATCCAGAATTATGCTATGAATTATGAACGTCCATTTTGTGTAGGGACACGTTGGTATGTGTGAGAGAGGGACAGGAAAACAAGGCAAATGCTCATATCACTGAGGAGACAGACCACGGGAGGACGAACAGAAGGGAAGCAGAGTCATGCATGTACATGGCCACCAGAGGGCAGCAGAGACACGCTCACTGTCTGGCCTTCCAGGGCTTTTTCTTCAACACGTGATTCACTCACAGATGTTTCCTCCTCCAAATGCTGCTGTCATGTGTGACCCACATTCATGGCCCCCTCAGCCAGTCATTGACAAAATGAGCCCTGAGCTTAGGATGTCTGAGATTTTAAATCTAGTTTTTGCTATAAATTTTGCTAAACTTTACTTTAGATGTTTGTTCATTTCTGGGGCTTCAATTTCCTTAGCTTTAAAATAAGGATATGTGCACAGCTCACATTTACCCTCCTTTTTTTTTTTTTTTTTTTTAAAGAGCTCAACGCCCCATGCAGGGATGGAACCTGCAACCTTGATCCCCTAACCAGTTGAACTAACCAGCTGACCACAGCTCACATTTAAATATTCCTAAAAGGGTAGTGTGAGAATATAATCATGACGCAAAATCCCAATTTAGGTGAAAGTTTCCGTTATTGGAAGTAGAGAGTCATGGAAAGAAGGTAGCAAATGAAAATAAGAAAACAACAGTAATGTAAGAGGATGTCAGAAGTCTTGCTATGAATTCAGAGAAGTTCAGGTCAGTTCTTGGGGACTTGCTGGAAACCTTCTTGACAGCTGTCAGGTCAACTCACCAGAAAGACAATAACTATTGATTTCATGGAATCCCCTAGCATGGGTCTTACAAATGCAGAGTTCCTTCAGGGAAAAGAAAGGGAAATTATCTACACTCATTTCCTGGTGTCATAGCTGTACGTCATTCTACAGTCCTTGTGGTTTGTTTTCTGACTGGAGGGGAGAAAACTTGGCAGAGCCCTGAGACTCCCACCCAAATGCCGGGTCCTGGGCCTGGGGTTCCCCAGAGATGCTCAGGAGGTTTGAGGGTTGATGCTCAAGGGTGGATGGCGGCCTTTCCTCATAAGCCGGCCAGAGTCCAGTGGGCACCGGGGAAGGGGATCCCGGTCCTTCCGTTACTCTTTCTGCTCTGGAACAGCCACAGACAAAAACATCTGACTCTCACAGTTGCTGTTCAGAAGAAGCCCGAGACTCTGAAATATTGTTTTAAACAACATTTCTTAGATTGGTTCCTCTTGCAAATGTATGCTTCCAACACAGGGTAAAAGTTACTTGGCTTTGAGAGGGGGGAGTGATCCCCGCTTTACGGTAGTATCCCAGCCTGAAATGATTGGCGCAGGGTGCTCATTACGGTCAGTGAGGGTGGAAGCAGACCCTAGAGGGGGCTACGTGTGCAGGGGGACGGGGCAAGTCAACAACTCCGACCTCTGGGAAGGCTGCGTCTCACAGACTGCTGTGTCCCAAGGTGTAAGGAGCCTGAAGATTAGCTCAAGTCCCGAAGGGATAGAAACAAGGTGTTCTGTGTCCATGGCCATATTGGAGGTCCCTCTCTGATATCTCAGGTCCGTCGAGATAGAGGTGGAATAGGAATAAACTCTCAAGACACAGCTACGAGGGCTCCGTGGTGTGTGAGCCTCCTCGTCCTATCCTCCTTATGTCGTCTTAACTTGGCCTCAGCCGGGGACACAGTGGACATAGAGTTGGGCTGCCCCAGCTGAGACCTCCAGGGCTTAGGGCTCTGACAATGTTCCTTCAAATCAAACGGAAGCACAGCACTGCTGTCTGGCCAAAACCCAAGGAAGAAAAAGAATCAGTGGCACAGTGAAATCCTGTGGATTGACTGAGGAATCATTTAAAAGAGAATGAAGAAGACGGTGATTTCTAAAGTTTATGCCACCAGAATAAGGTAACTTTGATACCGTAGTTGCCCCCCAACGACTCTCGTCCAGACCCAGCTTTTATAACAGACCTTGCCAGATTTTCCACCAGAAGTCAGTCATAGTGGTACTTGAAAGTCCCCGGGATGGGGAATCACTGAGGTGATTCCTGTTCTGACCGACTATAGTCCAAGCTGAAGAGCTTCTTGTACTCTTAGATTCATCACCGCCTTAGAATCCCAAAAGTGCCTGACAAACCAATTCTTCTGAAATGTTTAAGTTTTTAAAAATGTATGTTAAATTTTTTATTTATAAATTAACTTTTATGAAAAAGTTACAAAAGTGTAAAAACAATCACTAATTATCCATGATTATTATTCTTTTTTTGAAAAATGATAGATTATATAAAACTGATTTCGCTGCCGGATTCAACCTGTAGGAGTGAAGTTCCTGGGAAGAGATATAAACATTGGTGAAACTCACACCAGTCACTAGCTGACTAGCAAACCAGCGCAGATGACTCGCGTGGAGAATTAGAAGAACCACGAATGCGTGTTAATACTTTTACATTGCTTCCAGGACTCCAGAGAGTGCACTCACAGACATAGCCAGGCAGGTCTCATACCGGAACTAGGAGAAGCTGCCGAATGTAGGAGAAAAAGGGTTAAGAAAAGCACAGCAGCCTACCAAGCGTCCCGCATTTGCACCCGCGTACCCTACCTACCATAATTCCTGGTTCCTGTGCAGCACGGGACCCTTTGGACGCCACAACCTAGCGGACTGTTGCAGTTCCGCATGTCATCAGTAGATGGCATGTGTGCCCAAGAACGTGCGTCGCGTTTCAAGGAGGCTTAGCGACTTCAGAGTGAGGAAGGAAGGCCTGAGAGTTGTGTCCTAAAACGTCCCAGATCTGAACCTCAGTTTCCTCCTTCCGTAAATTGTGCGGAATGGGAGTAATAGGAAATAATAGGAAAATAATAGGAATAATAGGAAAATTACTGCTGCCGAACATAATTCAACCTCCTCCGGGCCCCAGAAAAATTCGATGACTGAACCATCCTGGAAAGGGGAGAAGAGAGGGAGAGAGGCATGGGAAGAGAGTTTGAAGAGGAGGCGGAAGGAAAGGGGAAAGGTTTACTGAGAGAGAGGCTGCTTCACTGTCTTAAGTTTAAAGTCATCATGTTTCATTACCAGGCATTCTTAAGGAAGCCTCGCTGAAACACTAGTAACTCAGCTCTCAAGGGCAGTTACAGTTTTAAGAGGAGAGAACATAGGCACCGAATTATGACAATTCAATGACTAACGAAGGAGTCAAAACGTTCATGGAGGACGTGGTGTGTGGGATGGAACATGGGCATGGCTCATACTTCACTGAGGCACAGGTGCTGCCGGTGGCAGGAGCTGGAGCATTTTCTATTAGGGACAAGGCGCTTTCAGTGTCAAGGAAGTACGTGCTTGTGGACACATGAGAACAACGAGTATTTCAGGCATTGGCAGAGAGGAAACCTACACCCTAAAGGATATCCTGGCCCTTACAGTGATTTAAAAGGCAGTCTGGGAATTGATAACTATTCAGTTCCATGATTGTGTATAAGATACTTAACTAACTGTGTCTGCTTGTAATTTAACATTGGGCATGAAAAAAAAAATTTAATTAAAGTTTATTGGGGTGACAATTGTTAGTAAAGTTACATAGGTTTCAGGTGTACAATTCTGTAATACCTCATCTATATATCACATTGTGTCTTCACCACCCAGAGTCAGTTCTCTTTCCATCACCATATATTTTTTAAAATATTGTTTAAATATTTTAAGTAAGCCTTATATCTCAAAATGATATTATTTTCAATGAGCCAAGAAGATTTCATATCATTTGAGACTATTTTTGGGAAACTATTTTTGGGAGACTATTGCATCCTAGAAAGTATTTTTTATGCTTACACAGAAAATTCTAATTAAAGCTATTAAAAATGTCTAGAATGTGTGAACTTAACAACGGCAACATACAAAAAAAATTGTAATTTTTATATACTAGCAGCAGAATACTGCATATAAAATAACAAAATAATTTCATTACCATAGCAATAAAAACATAAAATACTTAGAGATGAATTTAACGAAAATATGTGTGGTGTCTTTACAGTGAAAACTACAAAGCACTGATAAGAGAAATTAATGAAACCCCAAATATCTGGAGAGTTATATAATATGTTTGCATTAGGAAGAATTGATTGTTCAAATACCAATTCTCTTTGATACAATCCTGGTCAATATCCCCAATGTGCTTTCTTTGTAGAAATAGACAATTCTAAAGTTTATATGAAAATGCAAAGGATATAGAATAGTCAAGACTATTTTGAAAAAGAGAACAAAAGGAATATTCAAAACCTGGTTTCAATTCACACTTCAGAGGTACAGGCAACATGTCAGGGCCTGTGATGTAAGCTAGAGACACTTCAGCAAAAAATTGTACTTGGTTATGGGCATGGATAAGAGTTTCTATGGAGTGAAGGCACCTAGGAAACAAGTGAGCCCGGAGCCTTCAATCATTTAGAGGTTGGGAGGATGAGGGGGACGTGGTGTAGAGGACGGAGAAGTGGCAGTCGGTCGGGTGTGATGAGAATCCCAAGAGAGTGATGCTTTAGGGTTAAATCAAGAAAATAAGTCAATTATGCAGTAGTGATTAACTATGTAAGAATATGTCTAATGTGATAAATAAGATGACGCCTTAGAAGTGACCATTAAATTTGGCAACATTGGACTAACTGTATATATATATATATATATATATGAT
This sequence comes from Rhinolophus ferrumequinum, assembly GCF_004115265.2. NCBI lineage: Eukaryota > Metazoa > Chordata > Mammalia > Chiroptera > Rhinolophidae > Rhinolophus > Rhinolophus ferrumequinum. The sequence goes on from NC_046286.1 coordinate 2,923,891, forward strand.
ATATATATGTATGTATATGTATATATATGCACCTGGGGCTCCTACCTCTTCTCCAGTGTCTGTCACCTTGCATACTAGACTTCTGATGAGACCTATCCTTGTAACTCCAGATTTGGGGTCTGAACACGCTGGGTGGGGACGGGGGCCATTGGCAGCCCTATGTCCTGCCCTCCACCCTTATCTCACTGCCCAGCACTACACGTCCATCCCTGCTTGACACCTTATTTGACACCTTCTCTGGGTGGGAGCCAGCATAAAGCAGAAGCTCCACCTCTGTGCAGTTGGATTAAGTGCCTGCTTGTCACGGTGGGCTCTCCCCCTTGGTCTCCAGACATACCTACAAGGTCTGCATGAGCAGGCATGGCCTCTAGCTGCTGACTCTGACCGTCAGTGGCTTTGCTGTCTGGTCTGCGGCAAAAGAGCCCAAGCTGCAGCTGGATCCACTGTCATTTTCTCACACCTGACATCAGTTTCACAGAAGCCTGACAGGACTCTATCTGACTGCAGTAGGGGTGCCATTGAAACAACCCAGTCAGGGACACACGGGGCAGTGCTGTTCAGTGCGCAGCTCTTCAATGACGCACAGCGGGAGGCCTGGTGCGTTATGCTGTGTGGTGTGCATGGTACAAGCAGATGTGGACGGGACATGCCTCCACCTTTCGTGTGGGGTCACTGACAGGGACGCACACCAGGGTTATGAAAGCTCCTATCCAGGGATAGAGTCTCCAGGTGGTGGACATACATGTCCACGTGTTAATGATGGTAACTCTCGTCTCACTTTTTTTCACAGGAGACTCCCTCCTCACTCCTCCCTACTTTCCCGCTAGAAACTCAGGGATCGCTACGGAGCCAGGCGAGGATCAATCCATGTACGGATGGAGGGCCCATTTGCCCATTCCTTGCTAGGTGAAGTCTAGAGGGCCCTTTTAGGAAACTCCCAGCTTTGCTCTGGGGAGGAGGCTGCGGCAGCTCATCCTGGCACGGAGACTCAGGATGACTGTACACCGGACGGCCCGGAGGGACAGGGCGGTGAGTGCTTTCTGAGGAGCGAAGGTCAGTGTCTCCTGCAACCCACAGGTACCGACCACCTAAATTATCCATTCAGGTAGGAAGCAAAGCAATTCACAAAGAGAAGCAGTGGGATTTCTTGATTCTGAAAGCAGCACTGATAGCAGCAGGAGGGATTTTATGTAAAAAACAAATTTACAAGAGAGTCTAAAGGATAGTTATAGTGACTGAAGGACATGCAAATACTGATTCTAAAAACTGAGTTTTTTTTAGTGTTTTCATGTGATGGGGATTGGAAACAGTCAAAAGAAAGACAAATATTAAGTGTCACATGACAGATAAATCCATTGATTTTTTTCGACTTAATCTTAACCATGCCAGAAAACTACCTGCCCCAAACTTTCTGCTACGTTAATGAACCACAAAATGGTGGTGATAAGGACACTTGGCTTGGTCTTACTATAGAAAAGTGACGGAAGAGCAATCAAAGCAAAAACGAATTATTGTAACTCCTTTACCTGTGTAAATGTAGAAGCAGACAGTTTACGGGGCCCTTTAATAACACTGATGATCTAGACAGTGAGATGAGCGGTCATTTGATGTCAAGGACACAGCCAAGGTCATTCAGAGAGAGCACAGGGGAGGTTTAGTGCCAGAGACACAAGCGTGGGTGTCTTCTACTCTGCATGTCCCGTGTCCCTTCCACTACAGGGCAGTGAGGGACCTTCTCACACCACTGGCCTCAATGGTTACTAAGTTTCCTTTACCAGGACTCGCAGGGAGGACATGTTAGTTTGTTGAAATTGCTGGAGGATGGCAGGTTAGGGATTTACAGCTGGAACAAAAGTTAATTCCTTGTTCAGACAGACTCATGTCCTCACAGCTGACATGACCGTCACTGCTCTGGGGCCCATGTGGCTGGAGCCCCAAAGTCCCTGAGTGTGTAGCTCCCTCCAGATATTGATACTCTGAGAGGTGATCTGTTTCTGGAGCTGAGAACTGCTTAGTAAGTGTCTCTTAATGCTTCAGTCCAGAAACAAATACTGACAAAAAGAACAAAACAAAACTGACAAGGACTGTTTTTTGAAGCAGTAAATGGATTTTGGAATAGCCCTAAAATAAACCAGGTGTTTTCACTCTAGAACATGAGAGTAACATTGTCATTTCTGAGGCTTCCTTCATTTCCTCTGCAATCAAGGAACCTAAAACTTATTTAAGATCAGCATTTTTTTTTCTTTTCCATTGAGCTTAAATTTCCTGCGTGTCCCCCACCATCCCGCGTATCTCTAGACCTCCCCTCTCCTTTCGTGCTCCTTTTAGTCTAAGGCGTGGGAAGGACTGTTCTCTCTTCCACTGGTCTAAGAGCTTGACCTCTCAGTTTGTATTACCCACTGTTGGGCCATCTCTGCTCTCCAGTAGCCAGGGTAAGGGCGGGGATGGGGAGAAACCTGTGGAGAGCCCCCGGTGTGGCCTGACTTGGTCCCCACACCTGTCCAGGCCGTGGCCTGTGCTCGCAGGTGCTGCCACCCCAGGCTGCTGCACATGAACTCATGAAAGGGTCACCACGGCTGGATCTGAGTCCTGCTGGGGTGGGGGTGGGGGGCGGGGAGCTGCAAACTCTTCTTCTCTGAAGGAGAAGTAACGTTTCCATTCCATGATGGCAAACTGTAATTTATACAGTTGAGTTCTAATTATAGTTTTAAAAAATTGATCATGTAATGTCCTCCACAATATTTTCCATCTGATATTTATCCACAGGTAATGAATGGGAGAGAGGGAGGGTTTAGGAAGAACAGGCCGTGACACGGGAGCCGTCTGCTCTTTCATTTAAGCAGTCGCTGTCCTTTAGAGGGAAATGTTGACTCTTTATAGCAAGTTATTCCTGCGTTTAGCTGGCTGCTCCCCTTTTTCCTCTTACACTGAACCAATGCATGATCTCAGCTCTCTCAGTTTTGTGTTCTCTGACGAGTTCTACTCATCACCTACGTGCCCCCTGCCTTCCAAAATGCTCACCCGGACAAGACCTTTAATGAAAACAAAAATGAAACAGGGATACAAAAGAATGTATAGAATGAAGAAAGAAGGGAGAAAGGAAGGAAGTGACAAGATAGCCTTATCATTTTCCCCAACATTACAAAGTTCATCTCTTTATGGACGAAGGAGGCAGACAGGTTGTTCCTACCATATCTAAACATGGGTTTTTAGTCTTTCTTGAAATTCAGACTGAAATTCAGATGATTCTCCTCCCAAAACTTCTTTATTTACTGTCATTTGCAAACAAAAATTTTGGCTAGCATAATTTATTTGTCAGTTTGAGGTGTCCTCAGGAATAATTTTTAATGAGGGATCTGTCACAGAGCATGTCTGCAAGAAAAGGAACCTGTGGAATGACGCACGAAATTCCTCTAGATTGCAGTTATTTTTCTCCTCATATTTTGTAAACAGAACTGATGAAGATGAATGTCACTGATAATCCGTACAAAAGAACTGAGAGTTGGAAGTAGTCAAACAGAGAAGCCGAGGTATATGCTCTTCACTGAGGATACTGTGAAAAATTACTCGTAAAGGATGAAGAAGGGATCAAGTGAGTAAAGACAGGAAAAAAAGAGACCAATAACATAAAAGTATTTTTGTAGCTTTGTTTCAAGGGAAGGATCTTCAGCAAAGGCTAGAAATCTGAATGTGTTTACCTTCTTGACGATGCCTGTGCAATCCAAACACCATGTAGCTACAGCCTGTGCCATGAACCAGAAATACAGCATCATAAGTACCCAATTATTCCATGTTTAGATGCAAAGAAAGCAAATAGATAGCCTCAATTTTGTACTTCCTTGACACTTTTTCTTTTCTTGGGCTAGTCATGTAGGTAGAAACCTTGATACATGCCGGGTGTAGAAGACTGTACAGGCAGGAGGGCGTGTGGAGGCTCTGATTTTTCTTACCTGCTCACCTGGAGCTGGTGTGTCTGATGCGCGCAGCCTGGACACCACTTAGGCGGGTGGTGGGGAGGGAGAGTCTCCAGCTAACCACGTGGAGGCCAAATACACTTATAATCATCCAGGAAATTATCCAGCCCCAAATTATCAATATCTGGATAAAATGACTTCAGAACCATCAGAAGATCAGAAAATGTAGAGACAAAGACAGGGCACTTCCTGGGGTTCCAGCTTCCATGAGAACAGCATAACGCTGTTTGTTACATGAGGAGGAAACATAACTTCAAGGGTAAGTCCAATATTAACTGTGTCAGCTTCCATGTGACTTGTAATATTTGTGTTTTTTTTCATTTCATTAAATTCCCATTACACAAAAACACACACATCTGGGCATTTCCATGTCCAAGGGGCTAGAGGTACAAATTTTGAATTTATGGCTCACAAAAAAAGGAGGGACCCCTTAATATAGAAGTGAACTTTCAGTAAGAACCCTGAAAGTCTAATATGAAGGGTAAAGATGAACTAGAAATAGGCAATCCCTCAGAGGGACCGAAGCCAAAATTTCAATCAACTCCATCTCGACTGGGTTCAGGCTCTTGGTGCCTTCTTACTGCCTGACACAAGGAAAACTAAAGAAACTCTAGAGAAATATGACATAATCTGGAGTCTCAAACTATCTCTCATATTTTCCTTTTACAATGCCCTCAATAAAAAGGCATCTAAATAGACAAAAAAGGTAACCAAAAAACAAAAACAAAAGAAAAAAAAACCCACAGGAAAAAATAACAGAAATTAAGAGTGGACTAGCAGGACTCTGACTTCCATGTAGACTGTAGTCAGATTATCCCAACCCTCCCAGCACAGCAGCTAGAAAAACAAACAAGCAAGCAGGCAAACTAAGGCCTACACAACTCATACTTTAAAGGGAAGGGAGAGCTGTGGAAACATCATAGACCAGATGAAACAGAATCCCAGAGAAGGGATAATTCCTCCAGGTGAGCTGACAGTCTCAGCCATTCCCCATTATCCATGGGGTGTTTGCCAATTCATCATTCAGGCTAAGGAGACGTCTTATGCCCAGTGTAGGATATCTGTTGAGAAAGGGAAATTGAGTGAGGTTTTGGCAGTGACACAGGGGTTGGGTGAGAAAGCAGACATTTTAGGGGACTCACGTTCATGGCCGGCTTCCCCTACATGACATCTCCGGAGCTCTGTTGCGGCACAGGACTGTGACCCAGGCCCAGAGCTGCAAGGGCAGAAGGCGTCCCCGCCATGGTGTCCATGCTCAGGAAGCAGAGAAGGGCCTGAGGGCTGGGCCCAGCTCAGGCACCCAGTGGGGTGTTCCCTTTTCACATACACTGGATCTTGAAGCTACTTGGGGAAGGAGGCGGGAGATGACAGCCAGCAAATACTAAAGTTCAGAACTGAATCTCTCACTGCTATTTGCAGGGACAGAGATGGACCCAGGTCTTAATTCAAAGCTCTAGAAGGATAATTCTGGCCTCCGGTATTGGTGGAGTAACTTGTATTGAAATTCCCTCTTGTTGGTGATAAATATAAATTATGGACAACTTTTACTTTCGAGTTAATTTTATTTTTTTATTACAGGAATGCTTAACATGAGATCTACCCTCTCACCAATATTTAAGTGTACAATACAGTACTGTTCACCACAGGCACGATGCTGTACAGAAAGTCTCTAGAATTTGTATCTTGTATAACTGAAACTTTATATCCGTTGAACAGCAACTCCCCGTTCCGCCCACCCCCAACCCCTGGCAACCACCATCTTACTTTCTGTTTCTGTTAGTTTGACTACTTTAGATTCCTCATACAGGTGGGATCATGCAATATTTGACTGACTTATTTCACTTAGCATGTCCTGCAGGTTCACCCATGTTGTCACATATGGCAGGATATCCTTCTTTTTCAAGGCTTAACAATATTCTATTGTATATGTACACCATGTGTTTTATCCATTCATCTGATGATGGACACTGATTTCACTGAGTGTCTTAGAGTCTCATGTGCAATTCTATGCCACGTGTGGTCTTGTGACAGCAGTGCAACTAGGACAGGTGTCTCTTGATCATTCCCTAATCAGCTCAGGTTGGTTTACCACCGGTAGGTTACATGGTACTTATCAGACGGTCCTTGGGTGGCTCTGCTTATCCCCTTTTTGTCTTCAGTGCTACTGCTCACAGCTGTGATCATGTCACAGATCACAGTTCTTTCAGATTAATGTTATGTAAGTGGTCAATACCACACCTCTCTCTCTCTCTCTCTCTCTCTCTCTCTCTCTCTCTCTCTCTCGTAGGGCTGCATGATGAGTAGATCTCAATTATTCTTCCTGAGCTTTGCCACACTTCTCTTACCTTCTATATTACAGTGATGATGACAAGATCTGATAATGTTAGAGACTTCCTTGCCTGCCCCTGTGGTACCCACCACGTTGGGTACTCATCGAGAGCTTGTCAGGCTGCTCATCTCAGGCTGGAGGTGCTTTTCTGAGAAGTTAGCACGGCCCTCCCCAGTGTCACTGATTTCTCTAAATCTTCTGTCAGGTGACAAGACTGAGCATTCATGATGTGGCAGTTTTAAATTATAGTCCGCCTGTTCTTCCAGAGGTGGTATCTATATCCATCTCACTTAAATTTGGGATTTTTTGGCCCATAAAAAATAGTGTAAGTGTTGCTGTGCTAGTTTGTGAGACCTTGCTTAAGAAAATGAAGCTTCCACCCACTTTGGTTTCTTTTGGTGTGTTCATGTGTGGAACCAGCCACCGTGCTGTGAAGAAGCCGAGCAGCCACACAGAGGGGCCACCATGTTGACAGCCAAACCCCCAGCAAGGTTCCCAGTCTATCACCAGCAGCAACCACAAGATGTGAGTGAGTGAGCGTTCAGCTGATTCCAACCGCCAGCTGGGGAGTCGCCACAAGCCTCTGAGCCTTCCAGCAGATGCTGCATGGGGCAGACAAGCTCTCCACACAGACCCCTGCCCACATTCAGATTCATGAACAAAATGGCTGTTTTAAGCCACTCATTTTGGGGTGGTTTGTTATATAGCAATATATCACTGAAAGAAGGCAGTTGTCTGTATTGAACTTAGTTGGTAATCCTGCTAAATTGGCTTATTAATCCTAAAAGTTTGTCTGTAAAGATATTCTTGTAAGACAACCATAATCTTCAATAATAAGCAGTTTTATGTGATATCTTCCCCCCGAAGAGTAGGTGTCTTTTAGTAACTTAGAAGTACCCTAACTCTGTAATGATAGATACTTTGATAGAACACAGAATGGACTGATGCCTCCAATACCAGTTTTACTCTTGGAACAAAGAACAGACACTTAAAAGGGGTTGAAACTTAGATTTATTCCTTAACAGCAAGACCCCTGTGTAATGCTAAATCTAAGAAAAGCCAAGTTATATGTTCACTTGTCTCTATTACCCTGGAAGAAAACTGGACTAAGAAACAGCATACACTGATAATTCTATGTTCATTTCTTTCACTACAGTGCAATTGTGTCTTTGTGACTGGTGACAGACAATGGTTGTGATTTACACTTCTTAATATATAATATTTGCTTAATGAGTATCTCCTTTCCTCAGTTTCCCCTAAGAGGCCATTAACACAGTTGTGTCTATGGACTTGTAAGGTATCTGCTCACTCTTTTGTAGAATTTTAAAATGGGAAACCATGTTTATTATTCTCTCTACTGACCATAGGTGTTCAGAGAGTATAAGAGCAAGAAGGTTTGTGATATCTTTGGATAGATCTGCTTTTTACTATCAGTTCTATCCTCTACCCCCAAAACACATGGGAAAGGGACTAACTTACTGCCTGGAACTTAATGAAACTATTTTCTAGGGGGCCCAAGAGTGCTTTACCTGCCGTAAAGTTGGGTGGTTAAGAACAATGGAATGTCTTCCTGACCCCAATTAGGAAACCTAAAGAGCAGAGTAGATGGGCTAGTTGGTGGCAGATCCTGGAAAGGGTGGCTATTTGGGAACAGTTTACACACCTACAGTTTCTGGGCACAGAGAATGTTTCAGAGTGCACAAAGCATAGGCCATGGGTGACTCTGAAGAGCCTACAAAACCTCACAGAAGAGGGAAGCTCTGCTTTGAAGGCCCAGAGAACACAAGATTTTATTTCCACTGATATTTCCTGCCTTTTCCTTTTCCTCCCTCTCTCTGAACATACTCCAGCTAAAATGTGAGGAGAAAGGAGAACCAAACTCATTCCTGCCTACAAAGATCTGCAGCATTGGATAGAAAAGTATTTATCTTAAGTCAAACAAGGACTTTCCATTATTACATAGTACTAAAGAATCTAATTACTGAATTAAGATATGTTTGTGCAAATTAAAGGCATTATAGAGTGGTCTGTTAAATAAAATTGAGCAAATCATTTATATGGTATGCTACAATTCCTATACAATGACGGAATAGCCTGTCAAGTAAAGGGGCAATAGCAGAAACATGGATTTCAGCTCAATCAAAAATTTCATTAAGTGCTTATCCAATCTAGTAGTTACATTTGTATAGTTCTAAAACACAACAACAACAAAAAATAGTACCTAAAAATACAGACTAAAATCATGTAGTATTTAATTAACAAATTAATGAGTAAACAAAAAATTATATAATTTGTCTCAAAATAGGCTTTTCCAGTTCTCCTTCTCCAGTTAACGTACATACACACAGAGGGGTATGCAGGCAAGTACGTCTGTATTCAGACCTAGATGAGATCCCACAGTTTAGACCTCACGCAATAGAGCATCATATTTAAGCATGCGGTTTCTGGACTGTGTCTTTCATGCGCAGTTGACTAAAATCATTCCCTAATCTTGGGAGAATAGCTGAAAGGAGGATTACAGGTGAGTAGAGGCACATTTTCAGAAGATGAAAACAACTGTGTATGGGAATGCCCTGCGTCCCTAGGATTTGTGCTGGCTTTGGCGTGACAAAGGTGACAGATGGAGTTGAAAGTAGCTCTGAAGTTGTCAGAATGTCCAAAGAACAGGAGGGGCCGCGTGAGTGAATCCAACTGTTATATTGGCTGTACAGGGGCCGTTCTCAAAGGCAACCACTTGGGCTTCTTGGGTGATTTTTCCAACTAATCTTTTTCTTCACAGTCTCTCAATTATCAAGTTAAGCTTGTGCCTTTTAGAACAGACTAGGAAATTGGGAATTACAGGGCAACCTGATTATAGATGCCCAAGTGATAGCAATGGAACCTGTGATTGGCTGGTGGGGAAATATTCTGAGACATGGATTCAAAGTTTCTAAACCCTCGTGTGTACACACATGCACACACAAACATAAGAGTGTTCTTTGTGTTTGTGTGTGTATGCGTGCACACACACACACACACACACACACACACACACACACACACACGAGGTTGGACAATTAAGTTTGCGAACACATCCTAGAAAAAGTGCTGCATACCTCACTGCTGAATATCACTACGGTCACCTTCGAAGTACTCCCCTTGGGAAGCTATGCACCGATGCCAGCGCCTAGTCCATCTTTCAAAGCAATTTTGGAGCTCTTTTTCTGGAATGGCCATCAGAGCTGTCGTCATATTACCCTTGAGGTCCTGAATGTCATCAAAATGCTTTCCTTTCAATATTTCCTTTATCTTCAGGCAGAGAAAAAAGTCATTGGAGCCAAATCAGGTGAGTAGGGAGGCTGTTCCAATACAGTTATTTCTTACTGGCTAAAAACTCTCCCACAGACAGTGCCATATGAGCTGGTGCATTGTCGTGATGAAAGAGCCATGAATTGTTGGTGAAAAGTTCAGGTCGTCTAACTTTTTCATGCAGCCTTTTCAGCACTTCCAAATAGTAAACTTGGCTAACTGTTTGTCCAGTTGGTACAAATTTATAATGAATGATCCCTCTGATATCAAAAAAGGTTAGCAAGATCACTGCAACAAGTTTGTGAACTTAATTTTCAGACCTTGTGTGGGCATGTGTGTGTGTGTGTGTGTGTGTGTGTGTGTGTGTATGTGTTTGCCAAAGCTACCCAATCAAAGAAGGGTGATCTTAGCCCCTGGGGCCTTTGCAAAGGGAACTTAGGCCTTTAAAGTATCAGGTTCAAGCAAAAGATGAAGAGAGGATGAATTAAACTCTCAAACTATCATCCTCCTCCCAGGCTGAAGATGAGCCCAAACACCATCGAATCCTTTATTCACACAGGACATGTTAGGAAAATATGTTTATTGATATCAACAGTTGGCAGTTTTCACTCTGATAGAGATTTATTTCAGCAGAGTAGATTCTGACCCCACTCAGGATGGTGAGGAGACATGATATAGAATAATAAAAGTTTCTTCAGTAGGGATTTGGGCAGGAAATGCCCAGATCAAACCCCCCCAGCTCCTCTGATAGGAAGAGTCCTCAGCAGGAGAAATACTTATAAGACTCTTAGTGTGAGAGAGAAAAAGACAGGGAAGGGAGGCTAAAAGAAGGGGCTGGATGTTCTCAGAATTCAAATCCCACAAACATGAAGTAATGAGGCCCCAGACTTGACCTGGGTCTGATGTGAAAGCTCTCATTTCTAAGCCCTAATCTTTAATGCAAATATTTTCTTTGGTTCTAGGCTTGGTAATATGGGAGGACCAGAGTAAGCTATGCTGGGTATCTAGATTTAGACTAGATATAGATATATAGATATATTTGCATTTAATCATTTTATTCTGTGAAGCATTTAGTCATTTTTTAAAAAATTGTCATTCAATTCTATGGTTTAGTCTGTATTGTGGTAAACAGAAGAATATTACATTTCTCAGGCTCTCCTTGCCCCAAGTTTCTAAATATGGCCAACATTCTCTCACTGAAACAGTATTATGAGATTTGGGAGGTGGCAGGTGGGCTGAAGCCATCTCATGCAGTGGACACCAGGGTTTCACAGACAGGAGTCTTGGCAAAATCCTTGTGTTCTGGGGACATTCCTTCCCTTGGGGCTCTAGGGGAGCTGTGATGTCAGCAGTGGCTTCCTACAGGTCTCTGACCTTCTAAGTTAGGGGTCTGCACTGACTCGTGCTCCTCCAGGCTTCCTAACTGTGTTAAGTATAATGTCCTGTAATAGGGAGATTGTAATAAACAATCCTGTGAGAGAGTCTACAGGGTTTTCTATTTCTTGGTTGGATTCTGACTAGTACAGTGGCTCATCACCATTTTATGTCACCAAGAAGACCTCAATCAGGTGTCCTGAAAAATTTCCTCAAACACAGAAGTTATAGCTCAGGAGAGAAAAGGGAATCATGAATAGTTCCCAGAGAGGAACTTCTCTCCTGTTACAGAGAAAGGGAACTGAAAGTCTCTTCTAAAGTCTCCCAAATTTAGTAATCTCATGAGGAGAGCCAATCAGTGTTTTAGGACTAAACAATATCATGCGTTGCTGAGCAACACCTTGAATTGAAGGTGCTGTTATGACATGTAAAATATTTTTTCTGTAAAATGTATCTGAGTTTACCTTATATTTATTGAGCTCCTTGTAAGAATGAGGCATTATGGCAGCAAAGGGCAGGCATAGAAAAATTACACTTGGTTTTCTCTCAGAAAGAAGAGATGACAAGCCTAAAGCATAGGATAGGACTCTCAGCAGAGACTGATAGTGAAGAACTCTCATCTGGCCCTTTAAAAGGCAGCGCTGTCCTGTGCATCTACTCCAAGTGACCTGAAAGTCAGTGTCAGAGAATATTCAAAGCCCTTAGATGTGATCAGATAGTCAGTCATGTACAGGGTGTTTGCCCTCATGATTTGTGAGGGCAGCTGCGGGGCAGGACAAGACCTTGGCACAAGAGTGTGGAAAATCTACCCTGAGTATATGTATCATGACTGATATTAAACCGTGAACTCGTCATCTGATGGGCTGCCTCACTGACAGGTCTCGCTTCACTGGAAGTGTTTGGGTCCCAGCCCTTTCTATGTGTGGTTTAATTTTCCTTTCCATTGGACTATATTTTCAAAATATGAGGGTCAGAGCATCTTAACTTGCACTATTCTCAATAATAACCATAAAAATTAATTTCTTGGATCAGAACTTCAATAGTCTTATGACATGTGGAGAACTTCCATAACCTTAGGGCACGAGGAAGTAATGGTAAAGCCCTCCTGCAGGATATGCCAGCATTTCCAGTAAAACAAGCTCTGCCCAATCTACTCCATCCTGTTCATCCACCCGAGTTCTCAGATGAGTCCCCAACAGTCTACTCTGATCTCTGGTCATATTTAAGGTGGTAGGGATTAGTAAAAGACTCACTGTTTTCAGTGACCACTACCCATTTCCAAGGGATAGCTTTCCATCCCTCTTCATTTTGGGGAGTGTTGAAACTCAGAGTTTCTCCTTCAATGTCCCCTAAATATAGCACAATACCAGGGATCCTATGCTCTTGGGCAGAGTTGGCCATCTTGGAGTCTAGGACCTGGGGGAGAAGCCTGAAGCAGTAAGAAGCTTCTTAAGTGAAGCTCTGTCACCCAATACTGCCAAGATTGAGGTATTCTCCATAGCCTGACAATTTACCCTCTTTTTAGATGATTTTTTGTCCCTTAAAATAAACTCCCCAGCTGTCACAGCACAGAGACATGGTCTCTCATTAACTCTCACTTTAGGCTGTTTCCATTGATTATATTCTCACTAATGTGCTTCAGGCATATCCCTTTCTAGAACTTGGATTGAGATGTAAGAGTGTGAGTGATTGCCTAAGATTCTCAAAAACTTTTTGTTGTTGTTGTTTGTTTGTTTTGTATTTGTTTGATTGAGAACTTTGTGTATTCATTTAACAGAAGTGTCTTTCCTAGACCCTTTACAAGCTTCCTTTCCTTAGCAACAGATGTGTCATCTCAAAACACTTTTCTGATTGGCTGCAGATCAACTGATTTGAATTTTAATCAATCAGCTACTGTCGCACCCTACATTCTCTTTCTTTTATTCTTCTCTGTTCTGCCCCACTTTTAAGCTCTATTGATACCCATCAAAGCACCGAAGAAGAAAATGGCCATAATTGGAGTCTCAATGTTAGGATTTTTCATCACTGTCCTCCTGATGAGCCTTCAGGAATCATGGGCTATCAAAGGTAAGTGCTGAGAGAATCCAAACTGGGGACAATAAGCTCTGAGAGCATTGGAGAAATGAACTGTGGACATTTGCATGATTAACTTTGATGTGAAATAAAAGTGTGATGGGTATTATGTGGCTGTAAATCTAAAAGTGTAATAAATTGTAGATGGAAGAGTTCTCTTCACACCACAATTTGAAGCAAGTCAAATTTTTATTTAGAGGAGCAAAACTGACATATATTGATCAATACCATTGACTTTGAGGTAAGCCAAAATTGTGGGGGAAATATTTTCTGACAGGCTATTTCTCTGGGCTTTAATTTATCTATCTAGAAAATTAGTAAAATCAAAAACCGGAAACAATTTTTTGTGAGCATTTGGTGAGGAAAATATGAGAAGTTTTTAGCTGAATACACGGTAGTTACTTTTTGGCATGTGCATCCTGTCAGCATATTTTGAGAACTGACATTAAATTGAGGATTCCAAGAAAGGAAAGTCACCAAAAAGTAACAATCTCCTCAAGGGAACGAGAAGGGCAGGTATGCTGATATTGCTTGCATTTAATTTACTGCCTCTTGGGATAGTGATAGCTGATTTACAGAGGAGCTTACAATTATCTTTGGTCACTGTTACTTAATGATTTTCCCAAGAAAGTAGACAAATGGGTAACAAAGTAAACAGTCTGATATTCTCTGCCATCTCCTGACCAAACATTGAGCCGCTGTGAAAAAATATTCTTTACCCAGGTGACTCCGACAGAGGGTGGCAGATAGACTGGAAATAAAGTAATAGCCCAGCTCCTAGATCCATGATGGCACCTGTAGGTTTCTATTGCCCAGAAAGAGCCGTATGTGGGGATGCATACCTGGAAAGACAGAGGCTCTTCCCTTACGTTGGAAAGGGTCAAATAGAATATTTGTGTGTGTGTGGGTGTGTGTGCGTGCGTGCACATAGCAGCAAATGCTAAGTAAATCCCTGGCTTTATCAATATACAGTCAGACTTTAAAATTTCCTTCTCCTCTGCATATACAACATAGGCTGTATACTTTCCAATTGTAGCTTTCTTATTTCAAGTTGATTATCCCCTTGGTTATAGATTATTCTTAGTATCAACCATAATAGAATAGGTTCCATAATGACAGTCTCTATTTAAGGAGCTTTAAGATACAAGGGCGTATTGCCGAGGTCAATATAAATATAATTCTTCCCTCAGAGGTATCCACAGTGTGGGTATAATCCAAGAAAGTGGGTGTTCTACAACACTGCACGGTCTCAATCTAAATTTCCTGGGTACTTCAGACCCCAGTCATATTTTCCATGGGTCTGGTCCTTAAATACAAAGCAGCTTCTAAAGTGCTTGTTATAGGCCTGTAGGAGCTACTGCTGGATTTCTAAAGCTGGAATCATTTCTCAGCTAGTAACGTGGAGATAAACAACAGCTGCACAAGGTTCTGGGATTTCAGCCCCCACCCTCTTTAACACTGCCCTTCAATTTCTCCCCTCCCATCTCTGTTCAACACGAACACCCTTCATCCAGGCCTTATGTTCCCAGACATGTCTACTCTCCTCCGTTCCACGTGGCCCTATCCCTTTCTTCCACCCCTGTCCACAATTTGTGTCTCACATCCTGGATCCTTCTCATCTCTCACTCCTACTTCCCACCCTAACTTCATTTCCTGCCGTTTCAGAGAATCATGTGATCATCCAGGCTGAGTTCTATATGACACCTGACCCATCTGGCGAGTTTATGTTTGACTTTGATGGTGATGAGATTTTCCATGTGGATATGGAAAAGAAGGAGACGGTCTGGCGGCTTGAAGAATTTGGACGTTTTGCCAGCTTTGAGGCTCAGGGTGCATTGGCCAACATCGCTGTGGACAAAGCCAACCTGGACATCATGATAAAGCGCTCCAACCACACCCCGATCACGAACGGTACCTCTCGCTGCTGCTCTCCTAGATGTGGGAACAATAGCTTTAAAAAGGATTCTTCAGCTCTTTGTGTTAAATTATAGTCGCTGACTTTTCCTTCCACGGTCCTGACTTTGCCATAAGCAAGCCCCATATTCTCAAGCCCAAGAACTTCATGGGTTTTTCATTTCTTGATTTTCTTGCATCTTGTCTCTGCCATTCACAGTTATTCACAAAGGTATTACCCTGACTCTATGCTGGGGGAGGCAGGAATGAGGTCCTTGGATATCGTATACTTCAATATTGGCTCCAGTTCATGGGTGAGGGTACCAGAGATAGGTATCTGAGACTGTGGCATAGATTCTCAGGGCGCAATCTCAATTGCTTTTTCAGCCTTAGTGGGGGGAAGGGACGTGGCTAAGCATGAAAGGCTCACTTCTGTCACGTGTCCCCCAGTACCTCCAGAGGTGACTGTGCTTCCGAACAAACCTGTGGAACTGGGAGAGCCCAACATCCTCATCTGTTTCATTGACAAGTTCTCGCCACCAGCGATCAATGTCACCTGGCTTCAGAATGGAAAACCTGTCACCACAGGAGTGTCAGAGACAGTCTTCCTGCCCACGAAAGAACACCTTTTCCGCAAGTTCCACTATCTCCCCTTCCTGCCCTCTACCGAGGACGTCTACGACTGCAAGGTGGAGCACTGGGGTTTGCAGGAGCCCCTTCTCAAGCACTGGGGTATGGAGCAGCCTTCACCCTCCCTTATGTTATGGTTTCCTTCTGTGATGCGTGTGGCTGGTCCTTTGGGGCCTAGAGTCCCCTAACTTTTTCATAACAAGTGCTACAATTCTTGTTCTTTGTCTTCTCCCATTATCCAGCTTTCCCCACTTTCAGACTTGTAATTCTCTTGATGCATCATTCTGTCCTCCTCTTCTTTATTGATTAATAACTATTCTTTTAACTGAGTGCCCTACATTTGATCTTAAGTACTACTGCCTACCACACTGATTACTTCTGTACTGTTTTATTTCCCCCCCAGAGTTTGAAGCACAAACCCCCCTCCCAGAGACAACAGAGAACGTGGTGTGTGCCCTGGGCCTGGTCGTGGGCCTGGTCGGCATCATTGCTGGGACCATCTTCATCATCAAGGGGGTGCGCAAAGGCGGTGCTGCTGAACGCCGAGGGCCGCTGTGAGCGACTTCAGGTGGGTCTGATGGTCGGAAAAAGACAGCTGTCAGTTACCAAAGGAAGGAAACAGAGTGGGGAGAGAACATGTGATGCCTCTAAGGGAAAAAGATAGCAAAAGTCATGGCTCTTGACTTACCTTGCCAGGACAGAATCAGACATTGACATTGTCTGGTATCTCAAAGCTATAGGGTCCCTCATCCCTTTCCATACATGTGCACCTACATCTTCAGTCTCGGAAATTCTCTCCAGTACCTGAGACCATTGTTTCACGTTAGAATATGGGGTCCAGTGATCTAAGAAAGTTAGCTTTGAGATTTAGGCACTTCCTGGTTTATATTTTCTGGGGCAGGCCATCAGGTCAAAAGTACTACCAGAGCTTGGATCTTCTGGGGTTAGCATAGATTCATTGTATGAGCTGGAAATTTCTTGGAAAGCCAACCTCTGTGTTTGCTCCTCCAATCTAAAAAGTGGTTTCAGAAGTTCTGGGAGAAGGTAAAGCATGATCTGCTCATTCATACTCACTTGGAGAATAGGGTATTGGACCTCATGCTGGAAGGGTTGCTAGAAGTCAGATGAATGTGAAGAGACTTTTTCAAAGTCAAATGGCTAAGGGAAAAGAGGAAGGAATCTGAAGGTAAGTGCTCAAAATATTCATCTTAAACTCTTTAGTAACTATGTGTGTCCTATTACAGGTAATGGACTATCTTAGAGAGAAGATCAATGAAGAGATTTCTGCTTTAGCATCTTTACACACTTGGCTCTCCTCCAATTGTTCACTTCTGTGAAGACTACCACTCTCCAGCACTTTCCAGCCCTTCAGTCGCTCTGAGAGTGGTGCTGCATCTCCGTCTCGCCATACTCTAACAGCTAGTTGGGCTTCCCTGTTTGTTGTCCCTTCTTGTATCTTTTCTCCCTCCATTTCCCATGATCTTTTTACTTTCAGCCTGCAATGCCTCTGGAATAGGTCCTGTAAGATCCTTTTTTTTTTGCTATGGAAACTTTTGAACGTCCCATGGGGGCGTCTCCTACATACTTATTGCTTGGGGTTTCTTTAAACTGTGATTGTGATTTTTCTGAATACAATAAACTATTGGACCACTATTAGGTGGAGTTTTTGTTGTCTAAGCCAGTCCTTCACAGGAGTCGGGGAATATATGCAATCCTTTCCTCCTGAAATGTCTGAATGTTGAATATATTTTATAAGCACTGTTAACTAATTTAAAAATCCTGATTCGTTAGGGCTTGATCTTATTGCAATCCCATTGCTGTGGTCCATTCCTCACGTGGAAAACTCATTACAATAAGGTTTGTTAGGAGTTCTCTACTGAGCAACAGGTTCAGAATCTGGTTTTGGTTCTTGAGCATTCAAGTCAATGAGACGTCTGAATCTTCAGTAGAATCACCCTCAAAGCCTAGGGTTGCCTCTGACAATAGGTGAGACAGATGGAAAGAAGTGGGGAGTAGAATAAAGGAGGATCCATATACATTACAGGATTTGCATACGAATGTCACCCATTCCAGACTTCATGGGGGATGAGATTAGACACTGAGGATTAGCATTACCCATTTCATCAACATAGACTTGGGTGCCTGTTTCATTACCAGGAGAATGAATAGTCTGAATTATTCTTAGAACCACCTTGTGTTTGAAGATATGTTGCTGAGTGGAAAAACTGAGTAAATGGAGAAGGGGAGGAATATGGCATTAAAATGGGACGAAAGAATGTTTGAAAGTGAGTTTTTGTTTATGTATCTGTGAAATTATGACGATATTTATTTCTAAAATTATTCAGGACCTACACCAAATCGTAAAGGTTAATTATCCATGACAGTTTTGAGGATTGGCCTACAAATTCTTTTGAAATGAAGCGGACGCGGGCTTTGGTCTTAGCTTCACCATTTACTATCTATATATTCACTGGTATCTTACTTAACTCTATTTAGCCTGATTTCTTTCATGAAAATATTGATGCTAATTTTTGTCACATTGTGTTATTATAAAAATTAAAGGAAAAATGTGAGAAAAATAATTGGGTACCATGCTTAGTGGTAACAATGTTACAAAATTACAACTTTCCTTGTTTTTCCTAAAAATGTCTGCAGCCTGAAGATAAAAATTTAAGAGAATCAAAACAAAAAGCACAAATCGAAGCAGCATTACTTGAAGGGTAGCAGACAATGCCACTCCAAAGTATGCTTCTGGGCATAAGGATTATTTTGGGCTGATAATGTGGTTTTAGATTATAGAATTGCTTTAGATAACTTGTTTGCTGAACAACGAGGTGTCTGTGCTATAGTAAATACCTCCTGTTTTACCTGGAGTAACACCTCTGGTACCGCAGAAACTCAAATACAAGAAATTAACAAACTGCTTGGCTAAAACAGATTGCTATCTCTCCAGATGCATTTTTTTATTTATTTGATACCAACTGGTTTGGTTCCTGTGGGCCTGGATACAGAGCACACGAGTGTTTCAGTCTCTTGGTATTATCCTCTGACAGTCATCACTGTAGCCTCCCTGGTGAGCTGTGTTCTCTTGGGGTCTTAAATACATGTTCACGGCCATCAGCAGTACATCAGATGGTCTCACTGTGCTTGAAAAATCAAACACGGTGAACAATGAAATGAATAACAAAAACCTTCCCCAGACCTGACATCATAACCTATGAGTTTCACAGAAAAATAAGAACAACTTAACCCTAATGGTGACTGACAACAGCACTAATACCAAATTTTTAGTTAGTCTCTTAAGTATGAGAGGATGACCGAAAGGGGGGGAATTGTTAAAGTAAATAAACTGGGAGACCATTCGTTTGACAGGGCTCTAATGATTTGGTAGCCTAGGAAAACCTAAAGGCAAGTCAGAGTCAATTTCTGTAAATTCACTGTCTCAGAAAATGAAATTTAGGAACAATCAATCACAAACAGCCAACTAAGCTTTTCCAAGTACATCAAGCACTTAAGCTATAGTCAATCAAATAATTTCCTTGCTTTGCTTCCTTGTCTTTTATATAAAAGACTTTCCCCTAGTTCCTGCTGGCTGAGTGCTCTTAACCACTTTTAGTGTGGTGTTGCCAGATTTAAATTGATGTTTGCTGAAATAAACTCTTGAAAATTTTAGTGTGCCTCAGTTTATCTTCAATAACCTTATAAGACTCATTAATAAAGTACTAAGTTTCTATACCTGTGGCTTAGAGAATCAAAGCAAAGTCTTCAGAAAATTAAAGATGGAATAGGCACAGTTATTGCTTTTACATGGCCCCAAGGTTTTATTATAAAATAAATAGATGTGTAATACATGTACACTAGAACTCAATATGGAATAAAAAAGTATGAATTTATATTCTTCCACATTAAAAAAAACCACTTTAAAAATAGACTTTACTTTTTAGAGCAGTTTTAAGTTTACAGAAAAATTTTGCAGAAAGTATGAGAATGCTCGTATACCCATTTCATCCCTACCCCGCTCCACATAGAGTTTATCTTATTAACATTTTGCATTAATGTGGTACATTTGTTACAACTGATGAATCAATATTGATACATTATTATTAATTAATTCCCATAGTTTACATTAGAGTTCATTCTTTGTATTACACAATTCTATGGGTTTTGACAAATGCATAATGTCATGTATCATACAGAATAATTCCACTGATCTAAAAATTTCCTGTGTACCACCTATTCATCCTTCTTTTCCTCTGTTTGAAACCCTGGCAATCACTGATCTTTTTACTGTCTCTATAGTTTTGTATTTTTACAATATATACATGTATCAAATAAACATATCATACACCTTAAACTTACACAAGGTTATATGTCAATTATATATCAATAAAACTGAAAAAAAAGTTTTTAAAAGCAGTTTTAGTTATGGTGATGTAGGGTATAGCAATAGGAATATACTCGTAGCCAATAATATTATAATAACTATGTGTGGTGTAAGATGGGTACTAGATTTATTGGGGTGATAGATGGGATGGGGGTTGGGGGCAGGGTGAAAAAAGCGAAGGGATTAAGAAGTATAAATTGGTAATTACAAGATAGTCATGTGGATGTAAAGTAAAGCATAGGAAATATAGTCAATAATATGTTAATATTAAAAGGTAATAACTATGTATGTAGTGCCAGGTGGGTACTAGACTAGTCAGAAAGATCACTTTTTAAATTATATAAATGTCTAACTATTATGCTGTACACCTGAAATTAGTATAAAATAATATTGAATATCAACTGTAATTTAAAAATTAACAAAGGAGAGAAAGGAAAAAGAATAATTGTGGATATGTCCATTTCTCATTTCAGTTCTACCAGTTTTTGCCTCACCTATTTTGTAGCTTTACTGTTCAGTGCAATATATTTAGAATTGCTGTATCTTCTTGGTGGATATTAATATCTGATATTAATATCGTCTATTCTTTCTTTTGATTCATATTTTCATGGTATCTTTTCTATCATTTTACCTCCAATGTATGGCTACAATTGAAATGAATTTCTTGTAGACTTTAAAAAGTAAATCATTATTTTCCCCATCTGTCAGTCTTTATTATTATTATTATTAGTTTTAGGTGTATAAAGCAACATAATTATTAGACATTATTTTAATTAGTGTATTAAACATTTACACTTAATGTAACATTGATATGTTAAAATTTAAGCCTGATGTTTTATGTTTTCTTTTTTGTTTATTCCTTATACGTTTCATTTCGATGTTTTCTTTTTTCTGCCTTCTGTAAGTTACTTAAAAAATTTTAAAAATTACATTTGATGCTTTTGTAGTACTTTTTTTTAAATTAAAACTTATTGGGGCAACAATGGTTAGTCAAATTACATAGGTTTCATGTGTACAATTCTGTAATACTCTCTGCACTTCCTGGACTTTTATGTCTATTTTCTTTGCCAGGTTAAAAAAAGTTTTCAGTCATTATTTCTTCAAATAGGTTATTAATCCCTTGTTCTTTCTCTTATTCTGATACCCCTATAATGTGAATATTTGTACGCTTGATGTTGGCCCAGAGGTCTCTTATACTATCTTCGTTTTTTAAAATTCTTTTTTCTTTTTGCTGTTTCGATTGGATGTTTTCTGCTATCTTGTCTTCTGAATCAGATTTTATCCTCTATTTCATATAGTCTGCTGGTGATTCCTTCTTCTGCATTCTTTATTTCAGTTATTCTTCACTTCTGATTGGTTCTTTTTTTATGGTTTCTATGTCCTTTATTATGCTTGCTGTGTCTTTGTTGAAGTTCTCACTAAGTTCTTTGAGTATCCTTATAAGCAGTATTTTGAACTCTGTATCTGGTAGGTTGCTTGCCTCCATTTAATTTTATTCTTTTTCTGGAGTTTTCTTCTATATTTTTTTTTCCCACTTGAGATGTATTTCTTTGTTTCTGCTCTTTGACTGCCTCTCTGTGTTTGTTCCTACGTATTGGTAGATCTGCTAGGTCTCCCAGTCTTGGCCAGGTGGGCTTATGTAGTAGGTGCACTGTGGGGCCCTGGTACAGTCTCTTTGGCTACCTGCTCAAGGTGCTCCAGGAGTGTCCCTTGTGTGGGTTTTGTGTGCCCTTTTATTATAGTTTAGTCTTGATTGCTATTGGCACATCAGTAGGTGGGATTGACCCTCAGGCTGATTGGCTGTGGTGTTTGGTGTTGTCCACAGTCTATGGGCGCTTTGCAGGGGGCTTACTCTGCCGAGTGGGATTCACCTCAGTGGAATCTTGTGCCTGTTGAGACTTCCCTTTGTGTGTGCTGCTTGTGGGACTAATTGGGTGGTGCTCTGCTGTGGTCTGAAGCCAACCTCCAAGAATGTTCATTCTGGGGCTTCTTGGGAGGGGCTCTGGTACAGGCCCATGTCAACGATGGCCTGTGACTGGCTGGGGACTACCTGGTGGGAGCTACAAAGCCATCGTGTTGTTCACTGCTTGTGTTAAAGTTGGAGGTGTGTGGCAGAGGCCATTCTGTGAACAGAGGATGCATGCCACCGGTACCAGGCCTGGGGCAGCTCCACAAAAAGCCAGGGCACCCCAAGGTCTGCTGCCAACTGTTGGCTCCTTTAAGGTTCAGCCACTGACAAAGTCTTATTTGGTATGCAATTTGGGTGAAGCAGGATCTCAGGGAGTCACTAGAGTGGGAAGAGTTGTGGTCACCAGGTTAATGTAGATTCTAGTTTGGTGCCAGTGCTGAGACTGAAGCTACTCAACAAAAGTCTCAGAGCACATCAAGGCCAGTTGCCACCTCCCTGGGGTCTGTGGACTCCCATAGTTTTCCAAGAAATAGTGCAATGTGGGTGGCACTGGCCCTTTGCTGAGAAAGTGCCTCTGGCATTGAGGGAGTTGGGTGGGGCAGGGTCCCAGGGAATTACCATGGTGGAGCAAGTGCGTTTCACCAGGCCAATGTAGATTCAGATTTCAAATGGTCATTGATATTTGGTTCTATTCAAAACAATGTCCATACTTACAAAAGTCCCTGGGTTCAAAGATATCATAATATTTATTTATACTTCTGGTTTACAATATACATAAAAAATACTATTATGCTTTATTGGTTCAATAAGTGTGTTGTGGTTGTATTGCCAATAATAACCTTTCAGGATGAAATACAAACAAATATTAAGGACACTTTGACATGGACCAAATGTCTCTGTGGATATTTTGGACAGGACCAAATGTCCTGTAAGGAAGTCAAATCAGTCAGGGATAATAAAGTATTAGAAACTGAAACTCAAAACTTTGTTTGTCTCAAGATTCAAGATGCTTTAAAAGACTGAACAGCAAGAGGGAGAACAAGGGGTTAACTGGCTGTTGAGAGTGCTTAATACAAACCACTAGCATTAAGGTACTACTCACCACTACTGAAATGAGGAAACTACCAGAATTTCCAAAGATCCCAAAATGCATAATATTTTGAAAGACTCCCAGATTCTGGGGCAAATTTTTCAGAGACATGGGTGACCCTGATCCCCATCCATGAGGGGCCACCCCAGGACAAAGTCAACTAGAATCAAAGAAAAGCTTCCACCAATGGACTGCTCCAACACCATAGTTGAAACTTTTTATGACAAAGGAGAATCCACACCCAAAGGCACCAGCTCTAAAGATATAGAAGAAGAACCCCTTGCCTTGCCTACTTGGATATATAGGGCTTGGCATCAAGAACACTCTTTTATCATGTTTCTTACTGCAAAGGTACAAAGCCAGTCACTGGAACACATTAGATGAAGCCCAACTCCTTCTCCATACAGTTGGTGTAATCCAATGGGTCTATCACTTCTTTGAACATAAGTACCTGGATGAACTGGATTTCATCTCCAATCCTGGACAGGCCCTAGTCAACCCCAAATCCAAAGAATTTTTTAACAGGGAGCTCCCCCAAATAACAGGACTGCTCTTTTCCACTTTGTGAAGACCTACCACAGTGCTGAGGAAGGCCACCAGAAAGAAATGCTCACCCATTCCATGATTTTACAGCAGCAAGGCAGCCCACAACCTCAAGGGAAGCCCTGCGGTGCCAGGCCCTGCAACCCACTTTGTAGAGCACTCTTCCCACCACCTGGTCCCAGAGCCCCCATGCTAATCCTATAGGGAAACAGTGCCTGGAACAATTAAAATCAGCAGAGGGGCTTCTACTCACAGTTCCACCAGCTGGGGGTCCTGAATGATCTAATATCTGGACAGCTCTGACATAAACTCCTCCCTTTAAATCAAGTGATTACCTTGCTGCAGGGCCCAATCTCAATGGCCCAGAAGCATTCAGATGGTCCTGAGGCTCCTACTTCTCTAACTGGTAGACTTGGCAACCCTCCAGAGCATTACCCTAGGGACTCTGCAGCTCTCTGAAGTTTGTCTCACCACCCAGGGACAATTTCCGTTTATAACTCTGGTAGTCCACAGGAACAAAGGCAATAACCAGACATTCTTGGCTGTATTAGACACAGGAGTCAAATTCATATTAATTCCAGGTAACCCTTCTAAATCCTCCCAAGGAAACCTCCTGCAGACTACAAGGCAAAGCAGGTAAAACTGTAAAGATAGTACAAATTAAGCTGGATGTGTCTATTGGCACCATATTTCTAAAACAGTTGCCAGTTGTGAAGCCCCCTCCAAAATCTCTTTCTTTCTACGATAGATATGAATGCCCTCACTGAGCAAAACACTTAGTGGAATAAACCAATTCTCCAGGTTTTCTCACAGGAGGGGTTAAATGGGAACCTGTCTAGTTGGCTGCTCCAGTCAAAACAGTAAATATACCACAATATCAGGTGAAGCAAGGTACAGAGAGTCCGTCATTAAAGATATGCTTGACACTGGGGTTATTAGGTCCCCAATCTTACCCTTTAATAAAGCCAGCCACCAATGAATGAAGATTAACAATTGACTATCAAAACTTAAATACACAGGTTCCCACCATTGAGGCTCCCATTCCCAATATTACGGAGATGACACATATCAAAAAACCTCAGGGCCCCTACTTTGATATCCTAGATTTAGGCTCCATGGTTCCCTTGTTCCCAATAATAGAAGACTCACAACCTCAATTTGCTTGCACTTTGGAGGGCACCCAGTATAACTTTACTCAGCTGCCCATGGGTAATCTAAATAACCCTGCTGGAGACAACCAAGATGACGTAGTAGGTAAACGCTGTGCTTACCTTTTCTCATGACCACATCAAAATTACAACTAATCTACCAAACAACCCTTATTGAGAATTGCCTAAAATCAAGCTGAACTGAAGTCTTTCAAGTAAAGATGTGCAGGAACAGCCAACTCCAGACTGGAAGGAAGGGCAGAGATGCGGAACGGGCTGGTCTCATACCCTCGTGTGACCATTGAAGATCAGTAGGGCTATTTCAGCCACGGGGGTCTCCTGCCCTTGCATCTCCTAGAGGAGCAACAGATTCCAGTCCCACCCCAGCCCAGGGTTCCAGCGCCAAGGAGAGAAGTCCCTATAATTTTTGGTTATGAAAACAGCAGAGATTGTGACTGAGTGAGAATGAGTTCAGCACTTACAGGCGCTCCTCTTAAAGGGTCCATGCGCGGACTTACCCATCAATGAAATCACTCACTCTGAGCTCCAGCACTGAGGCAGCAGCTGGAGAGATAGCAGGGACATATGGTGGGGAACTGAGTTGTCTGGCTTGGAACAGGAGCTGGGGATGCGGCTTTCTCCTGGATGGGGGAGCTGGTGGAGACCGTTGTTTCTTTGTTGAACCCTCCCACATCCCAGCTTGTGAATACAGGTGGCTGCCATATCTTAGTCTCTGAAGTTCATTCACCACGCCTTGGTTATTCGAGACTCCTCCCTGTCCAACTTTCGGGCCCACTCAGGTTGCTTCCAGTGGCTTTTTTCATGGAGACTGCCTTCCTTGGCTCAAGCTGCAGACTTTCCTAGGATCTCTCAAAGGTTCACAGGACCCAGACAAGCAGCATCTGGCTGAGCAGCCCTAAGCTGGCACTAGAAGCAGCCAGGCTTGGTTCGCAGCTTGGCCTCTCAAGGCACTTCCAAGCACAGCAGGGGTGGTGGTCATCTGCGGATTTCTTTGTGGCTCCTGCCAGGTTTCCCCAGGTGGGGCATGGGCTGTGGCTGAACTTGACCTACAGTGGATCCCCTCCAACGTGTTCCTGGGGCTGATGCTCCAATTGGCCTACTTCAAAACAAGCTGGAGCATTACCAAGCCACCTCCAAGTATGACACACCCAAGGGGTGGATTGGGCAGGCACCAGAGTCCAGCTGAGGCAGATTCTGCTCTGTAGGATCTGCACAACAACTCTTCCACTGCAGTCAAGGCCAGTTCTCACAACCAGTGAGCCCAAGGGTCAGTCCCTCCCACTGATGTGCAATTACCAACCAAGGCTCAACTACAAGAGGAGGGCACACACAACCCACACAAGGGACACACATGGAGTACATGGCTCAGGTGACCAGAAAGACTGCACCACTGAACCCCACAGCACACCTACTACATAAAGCCACTCTACTAAGAGCAGAAGACATAGCAACCCTACCTAATACATAGAAACAAACACAGGGAGGCAGCCAAAATGGGGAGACAAAGAAACATGTCCCAAATAAAAGAACAGAACAAAGCTCCAGAAAAAGAACTAAGTGAAATGGAGATAAACAATCTATCAGCTGCAGAGTTCTAAACACTGGTTATAAGAATGCTCAGTGATCTTAGGGAGAACTTCAACAGAGATAAGAAACATAAAAATGGTATGGAAACCATGAAAAAGAACCAGTCAGAAATAAAGGATACAATGACAGAAATGAAAAATATATTACAAGGAATCAATAGTAGATTAGATGAAGCAGAGGATCAAACCAGCGATGTAGAAGATAAGGTAGCAGAAAACACCCAACCAGAGCAGCAAAAAGAAAAAAGAATACAAAAAATTGAGAAGAGTTTAAGGGGCCTCTGGGACAACCTCAATTGTACTAACATTTGCATTATAGGGGTATAAGAAGGAGAAGAGAGAGAGTAAGACATTGAAAACCTATTTGAAGAAATAATGACAGAAAACTTCCCTACCTTGGTGAAGGAAATAGACATACTAGCCCACGAAGCACAGAGAGTCCCAAACAAGATAAACCCAAAGAGGCCTACACAAGACACATCATAATGAAAATGCTAAAGGTTAAAGACAAAGAAAGAATCTTAAAAGCAACAAGAGAAAAGCAGTTAGTTACCTATAGAGGAGCCCCCCATAAGACTGGCAGCTGATTTCTCAACAGAAAGTTTGTAGGCAAAAAGGGAGTGGCAGAAAATATTCCAAGTGATGAAAAACAATGACATATAACCAAGATTACTCTACCCAGTGAAGCTATAATTTAGAATTGAAGGACAGATAAGGAGTTTTCCCGATAAGAAAAAGCTGAAGGAGTTCATCACCACCAAACCAGCATTACAAGGAATCTTAGAGGGACTTCTTTAAGATGGGAGGGGGATTAAGGATGGGTGAAAAGGGAAGGGATAAAGAAGTACAACTTGGTTGTTACACAGTAGTCATGGGGATGTAGGGTACAGCATAAGTAATATAGTCAATAATATTGTAATAACTATGTATGGTGCCAGATAGGTACCAGATCTATCAGGGTGATAGATGGGAATGGGGTGAAAAAGGTGAAGGTATTAAGAAATACAAATTAGTAATTAATGCAGTATGGGGAATATAATCAACAATGTTATAAAGATCATGTGAGGTGCCAGATGGGCACTGGATTTACCAGGAGGATCACTTTATAGACTATGTCCAATGCACGATACACCTGAAGCTGAAGTAGAATAATATTGAATGTCAACTATAACTAAATATATAGGTATATATAGTCACAGGATGTGGAGGAAAAGATAGGGAAGCTAGTCAATGACATTGTAATAGCTATATGAGATGTCAGAGGGGTAGTAGCTTAGGGGGTGGCTTATCACTTTATGAGAGGCTTAAATGTCTAACTATTATGTTGCTTTGTACACCTGAAACTAATAAAAAAATTTACTTAAAAATAAATAAATAAATAAATAGCCCCGCCATTGTACATAACCTATGCAATCAACACCTAAATTCACTCACACTACCCCACTTACACCTTTGGAATTATATAAGTGACATTGTACTAAAGGACCCTCTGAGTATCATACCTGGGAAGACTTGCACCTGTAACACACTTACAGCAGAGAGGATGGGCCCTTGCCCAATAAAAGATCCAAGGACTGGCCACTTCTGTCAAGTTTCTCAGCATAGCGTGGTCACTTTCACTGTAAAACACCAGCTCCTCACAATTGAGCTTCCCAGTACGCTATGGCAGGCACAGTAGGTACATATTAGGCCTCTTTACCTTTTGGAGGCAACATATTCCACACTTACCCATTTTACTTAGGCCTATTTATCCTGTTACATGCACACTGGCTTCTTTCCAATGGGAAGGACCTTTACAAATTGTCTCAGAACTGGCTCAGAAAACCATACAACAGGCCTTGTCCTTTGTCCCTCTGGGCTCTGACTTCTGAATTGAATCACTGGAGATGCCTGATTACAACTCACGGAGTCTCTGAACTAAGCACAGCTGTACCTGGCTGCCACTGAGTTCTGGACCAAATGTCTGCTCCAGACATCAGGCTGGTACATGCCAGTCAGGCACCAAATCTTGGCAGCCTACTGGGCCCCTTTATAGATAGAGACCTTAACAAACTCACTGCCCATACTACTTCACACTCAAGTCCCCACTGTGCCTTGAGTCAGGGATTCAACATATCAGGAGCTGTGCACAGACACTGAGAATTCATTGTTAACATAGAAATGTTAAAATGGAAATGGTGTCTTTAGGAAGAGCTAAACCTGATGTCAAAGGCCTTTCCAAATCACAGGAGGATTAGGCTTCCCCCATGCTCAACCCCTTTCCCCCTCACACTGAGGTACAACAAGTGGTGTCCCCATTGCCGGCCTCTCTAGCAGTTTGGGGAGCCCCTAGGGACCAACCATCTGACATGGAAAGGGAGCTAGTGTACTTTCCACCACTGCACGCAATGTAGCCCACAGGAAGGCTGCAGAATATCATCCTGCAGTGACACAGCCCTAGTCCAGGATGGGTCTTCAAGCTCATCCCAACTGGCAGAGCTGGTGGTGGTGCAGCTGGCTTTATAACAGGCCATAAAAATGGCACATCTAAGGGCACACATTTTTACAGATATCTGACATTTTTCTCATAGAGCTTACAATCTGGTCTGGACAATGGTAAAAAAAATTTCATAATGGAGTGAAAGCACATCTAGAGTGTCTCCATTTGGAAAGAAATAGGCAACTCACATATGCCAATAATGGTCACTCATCTCAGTATACACACGCCAAAAGAAGCACATTGTAGTAACATTGTAGACTCCTCATCCAAATTACATGCCTGTTCCAAGGCCCTGAACAAGCCACTCCCAGAGTACCAGACACAGCCCCAGACACAACTATTCCTCCAGACACGCCATGTCTATTAGCACAGTGAGCCCACATTACATCAGGAAATAGAGGAGTGACAGTACTCACTGACCGGGTATATAGTTGCGGCAATCTCCTCACCCAGTTCTAGCCAAAGTACTGGTAGATAATTGCCCTTTTCACTCCCAAACAAAACTCTGGAAGGCTCCCAGATGGAGACTTCTGCCCTGGGAAAACTTACCCTACCAGGTATGACAAAACGATTTTATTGGGCCCCTGCTGCCTTCTGCAGGAGCTAGTAGGTATACAACCACCATCATCAATACCTTCACTGGACTCCTGCTGGCTTGTTCTAGAAATGCTGCCTCCCATTATGTAACTCCCTTTTAACCAGGTAAATGTTCATCTCCTTGGCCCACCAGGTATCACAGATTCAGATCAAGGTATCTATCCATGTTACATCCTAAGTTGTTCAGAAAGTGGAATTTTGTGGAATTTCCAACTAGCTTACAGGATCCAAGCAGCTGAACTGATAGAGAGACACAATATTCTATTCAAAGATGAGCTCCTCAGACTTCTGGTCAAGATGGCAGAAAAGGTGTGCTCACCTCCTCCCTCGAGCACATCACAATTATAACTAAATTGCACAACAAGTATCATTGAGAACCACCTGAAGACTAGCTGAATAAAATTTTTATAACTAATGATTAGGGTTTCCAGGCAGGAATTCCCGTCCGCTCTCAGGAAGTTTTTTCACTTTCCTGTTCCCGAATTCCGAGATATAAACTGTTTTCTGTTCTCCACGATGAATCATTTCCACAAAGTGATGGCTGATACTACCAACCACCTTGGTTCAAGGAGCTGATTTTCCCGATTTCCTGACCAACTTTTCTCAATATTCAGGAATGGAAAAGCGAAAAAAATTCCCGAGAACGGGAAACCCTAGAAATAAATAAGAAAAATGTCTAAGAGATACATTGTGAGTAGTACATTTATTTCCCATTGTGGGTATTACTGGAGCCGATTTTCCCAATTTCCCAACCAACTTTTCTTGGGATTTGGGAATGGGAAAGTGAAAAAAATTCACAAGAACGGGTGGGAATTCCCGCCTGGAAACCTTAGTAATGATATAAAGAAGAAGCCATGTCAAGAATGGTAGGAGTGGTGGAGAAGTAAAATGGGCAGAAAAAAATCACAGCAGACTAGATGAAGCAGAGGATCAAATCTGATTTAGAAGACAAGGTAGCAGAAAACACCCACCCAACTGGAACAGCAAAAAAAAATTATTATTATTTTTTTTTAAATGAGGATAGTGTAAGAGACTTCTGGGGCAACATCATGCATAACAACACACACCTCACTGGGTTACTAGAAGGACAAGAGAGAAAGCAAGGGTTTGGGAACATATTTGAAAAGAAAATGACTGAAAACTTTCCTAACCTGATGAAGGAAATAGACATACAAGCCCAGGAAGTGGAGAGAGTCCCAAACAAGATGAACCCAAACAGGCCCACATGAAGACACATTATAATTAAAATGGCAAAGGTTAAACACAGAAAGAAACCTAAAAGTAGGAAGAGAAAGGTAACTAGTTACCTACAAGTCAAATCCCATAAGATTGTCATATGATTTCTCAACAGAAAATTTGCAAGCCAGAAGAAATTAGCATAAAATATTGAAAATGATGAAAAACAAAGACCTACAACCAAGATTAGTCTACCCAGCAAAGTTATCATTCAGAATCAAAAAACAGATACAGAGCTTCACAGACAAGAAAAACTACATCACCACCAAACCAGTATTACAAGGAATGTTATAGGGACTTCTTTAAGACCAAACAAACAAACAAACAAACAAACAAAAACCCCACTAAAATGACAAAAGATAGAGTGGCTGAATGGATAAGAAAATAAAACCCTTAAATATGCTGCCTACAAGAGACTCACTTCATATAGAAAGACACACACAGACTAAAAGTAAAGAAATGGAAAAAGATGTCTCATGAAAATGAAACAAACAAAAACAAAAATCTGGAGTAGCAATAATTATTCGAGACAAAATAGACTTTAAAACAAAGGCTGTCACAGGAGATAAGGGCCTAGTAATCCCACCTCCGAGTATTTATCTGAATAAATCCAAATGGTACTTCAAGAGGACACGTGCATCCCTAGGTGCATTGCAGCATTATTTACAATAGTCAAGATATGAAGGCAACATGGGTGTACCCGAATGAATAAGTGGATAAAGAAAAAGTGGTACATATAGACAATAGAATATCACTCATCCATTAACAAGAATGAAATCTTGCCATCTGCAACGCCATGGATGGACCTAGAGGGTATTGTGCTGGGTGCAGTAAGTCAGACAGACAAAGGCAAATGCCATGTGATTTTACTTATATGTGGAATCTAAAGAACAAATGAACAAACAATAAAACAGAAACAAATTCATAAATACAGAGAGCATTTTGGTAGTTGCCAGCTGGGAGAGGGATTAGGGTGCTGAGTAAAAAAGGGGAAGGGGTTAAGAAGTACAAATTGGTTGTTACAAATTAGTCGTGGGGATGTAAAGTATAGGGAATATAGTCAATCGTATGGTAATGACTATGTATAGTGCCAGGTGTGTACTAGACTAGTCACGGGGATTATTTCTTAAATTATATAACTGTCTAACCACTATGCTGTTGTACACCTGAAATTAATATAAAATAATATTGAATGTCAACTGTAATTGAAAAAATTTAAAAAGGGAGGGAACAGTGAAGTGGAATAAGAGGTTCAAATTTCCAGCTGTAAAACAAATAAGTCTTTGCAAGGTTAATTAATTAATATACGACACAGGAAATATAGTCAATAATATTGTGATAGCATGGAACAATCTCTGTTGGTTGCTGGATTTATCACGGTGATCATTTTTCTAGGTATATAAATGTTGAATAAGAATGGTATACACCTGAAATTAATATATTATTATATACTAGCTAACAGTTTAGTGGTTACCAGAGGGTAAGTGGTGGGGCGCTGATAGAAGAGGGGAAAGGAGGTCAAATATATGGTGATGGAAGGAGAACTGACTCTGGGTGGTGAGCACACAATGCGATATATGGATGAGGTATTATAGAAATGTACATTTGAAACCTATATAATTTTACTAGCCAATGTCACCCCAATAAATTTAATAATAAAAAAAAACCTTTAATAAGCATGGTACTGGCATAAAAACAGACATAGATCAATGGAACAGAATAGAGAGCCCAGAACTAAACTCACGATTATGTGGTCAGTTGATTTATGACAGAGGAGGCAAGGATAGACAATGAGGTCGACAGTCTATTCAATAAGTGCTGTTGGGAAAGCAAACAGATACAGACAAAATATTAAACTGGACCACTGTTTTACACCATGTACAAGAAAAAATTAACAATAGGGTAAAAAGTTAAATATAAGACCCGAAACCATAAAATTCCTGGAAGAATCCATAGGCAGTAAACTCTTTGACATTTCTCATAATAACATATTTCTGGATATGTCTCCTAGCGCAAGGGAAACAGAAGGAAAAATAAACAAGTGGCACTCCATCAATCTACAAGGTTTTGCTCCGCAAAGGAAACCATCAATAAAACAGAAGACATCCTCCTGTGGAGAAGATATTTGCCAAGGATGCATCCAATAACAGGTTAGTAGCCAAAATGCTTTAAAGAACTCACACAACTCAACACCTGAAAAACAAACAATTCAATTAAAAACATGGGTAGAAGGCCTGAACGGACATTTTTCCGAAGAGGACGTACACATAGCCAATAGACATATGAGAAGATGCTCAACGTCACTTATCATCAGAAAAGTACAATTTAAAACCACCATGAGATACTACGTCACACCTGTCAGAATGGCTGTCATCAATAAATCAACAAACAAGTGCTGACGAAGGAGTGGAGAACAGGGAACCCTCATGCACTGTTGATAGGATTGCAAATTGGTGCATACACCATCGAAAACAGTTTGGAGGTTCCTCAAAATATTAAAATCGAGTACCATATGACTCAGCAATCCCATTTCTGGGTATTTATCTAAAGAAATCCAAAACTAATTCAGAAAGATATATGCACCCCTGTGTTTTTTGTAGCATTACTCACATTAGCCAAGCTATGAAAGCAACCAAGTGTCTATCAATAGACAGTTGGATAAAGAAGAAGGGGTACATATATACAACTGACTATTATGCGGCCATAAGAAAATGGTATCTTACTCTTTACAACAGGATGAAGGGTCCTAGAGTGTATTACGTCAGGTGAAGTAACTCACACAGTGAAAGACAAATACCATATGATTTCACTTATATGTGGAATCTAAAAAACAAAATAAATGAGCAAACAAAACAGAAACAAACTCATAGAAACAAAGAACAAACTGATGGTTGCCAGATGGGAGGGTGATTGTTGTGCTGGATGAAAACAGGTGAAGGGATTAAGACGTACAAACTAGCAGTTATAAAATAGTCATGGGGATGGAAAGGACAGCATAAGGAATGGAGTCAATAATATTGCAATAACTATGTATAACTTAAGGTGGGCACTAGGCTTACCAGGGGGATTAGTTCTCAAGTTATATAAATGTCTAACCACTGTGCTGTACCTGAAACTAATATAAAACTGAATGATAACTGTAATTGAAAATAAGTTTTTAATTATATAAAGAAAATGATAGTATTCACACTAGCAGTCAAAATATTAAGTATCTGGGAATAACTCTAACAAAAGATGAACAAAATTTCTATTCTGTAAGCTAGAAAACCTCACTGGGAAAAATTAATGGACCTACGTCAATGATGAGAATACAGTTTAGAGATCTTAAGAGTAAATATTTTAAAGATGACAGTTCTTTCCAAATTAATCTATTTTCAGTAAAAATCTCATTAAGATCATGGCAAAAATTTTTGTTTGTTTGTTCGCTTGCTTTGTTTTTTCTTCTTGTTTCTTTTTCCTTTAGTATGGGAGCATTGTCAAGCCGAATTTAAAATTCATGTGTAAATATTGTAATCTGAGATTAGCCAAGGAGCGTTTGAAAAATAAGAACAAAACTGGAAAAATTTAGTAGAAGATAACAAAAGGTAAAGGAGTTAACATTGTGTGGTATTAGCTATATTTGTTAACATAATGTAGTATATTAATTAACAGTGTGGTGTTGGCTCAAGTGTAAACAAACTGCACAACAGAGCAAAATAGAAACTCTACAAGCATAATCCCTTCCAAATACAATGCTCTGGTCTATGGTGGCACTGCAGAGCAACGGGAAAAAGATGGTCTTTTCAATAAATGCTGCTAAGTCATTTGAATGTCCCTTTAAAAAAATTAACTGTGATACCTACTTAAATTATCAATAAAAGTCAATTCCAGATGGATTGAAAATATTTAGATAAAATTCAAAATCGAAGCAAACTGGGCCTTGAATTTCCACGGAGTCATGGTTTTATTAACAGTTGCAATTTTTTAATCAGATGTAAGACCATACAGATTGTCTGTGTGTGTGGGTGTCAGTCAGTAAATTATAGGGGTCAGATTAAAGAAGGGTACAAATTGTTTGCCATTCATCTCATGGGGAGGTAGGCTGTATTTCTCCTCCCCTGGAATCTGGACCGGCCCTGACTCACTTTGCTGGTTAGTATGTGGTGGAAATGATACCACACAAGTTCTAAGGCGAAGTCTAAAGAAGTCTTGCAGCTTTCACTTTTCTCTTTGGAATCCCAAGACGTCAAGTAAGAAGTTTGTCTCACTGCTGGTGGGGCCACAGGCCACATTAGAGCCACTGGAACTTC
The DNA here is from genome assembly GCF_004115265.2 of Rhinolophus ferrumequinum. Taxonomy (NCBI): domain Eukaryota; kingdom Metazoa; phylum Chordata; class Mammalia; order Chiroptera; family Rhinolophidae; genus Rhinolophus; species Rhinolophus ferrumequinum. The sequence goes on from NC_046286.1 coordinate 2,958,734, forward strand.
ATGCAGAGAGAGAGTCTCAGTGCCCCAGTTGAACCTTCGGAGGAGCCCGGACTCAGCTACAATCTGACTGCAACCCCATGAAAGACCATAAGGGAGAACGACCCACTGAGCTCAATCAGCTCCCAGAACTGTGAAAAATCATTAAATGGCTATGGTTTTAAGCCAGTAAGTTTTGGGTAATTTGATGCACAGAAATAGAAAATAAATTATTGTGTTTGTCAAGGAATTTCATCTAAAATATCAAATGTACTAATACAAAATCTTTATAAAATTCTCTTAGTATCTTTTTAATGCCTGTAGGATCTGCAGAAATGTCCTCTTTTTCATTGCAGATGTTAATAATTTGTACTTTTGATTTTTTTGTACTTTATCAATCTTAAGGGAGTTTATCAAAAACAAAGAAAGAAAGAGAGAGAGAGAGAGAGAGAGAGAGAGAGAGAGAGAGAGAGAAAGAGAGAGAGAGAGAGAGAAAGAAAGAAAGAAAGAGGAAAGCTCTGGCTCAGCTGATTTTCTTTATTATACATCTATTTTCTTTTCTTTTTTTTCACCACCATAATCAAATTTATTATTCCAATGGCACTAATACAGCTGGAGGTGCTCATGGTGACATTGCACAATACTTCCTGCCTTTCTAGCTTCTGTACAAGAAAAATGTCTACTGCTCCTTCCTTCCCCTTTCTGGGGGAAAATCCACTAGGTGCCATTTACCCAAATATACCTCTTAATGCTTTTGGACAAGAGTTTCCCTCTGAAATGGGGGGGAAAAATGTTGGGTGTCCCATCCCACCTCCCCACCAGCCAAATAAGTCCCTGCAGCTAGGGCATTTCTGTTCCCTCTGCAGTCTTGAAATAAATATGGGAAGAGGCGTCACGTTTTCATATTGAGCAATGGCACGGAGTGGCCCCAGAACCTGCCGGGCTCGTGGCACTGGTCTGGACAGTCTCGAGGCTTCCTGAGAATGTGAGGGCTTGCTTTTGTGATCGATCGTAGGCCAGCGAGGGGCTGCACCTGGGTGGCAGGCTGCAGGAAGGGCAGTCCAGGAAGTTGGCCAGGGCCGGATGCCTTCCTTCAGGCCTTTGTGCTTGCGCACCCTGGCCACCACTGGGCTGGGATTGCTGGTGTTGAAGAAGGGGCCTCCGGAGAGGATCTGCCAGGAGTCAAACACGCACTGAGGGGAGGCCTGGCCACCCGTGTTGGGCTTCAGGTTGGCGGTGAAGCCAAAGGACCCATTGACAGGCCGGTAGGCCTTCACGACAAATATGGGGGTGCGACCCCCTGGGACGTCTCGAAGACTTGGCCCCGCTTCCTGTTCAGGAGGCTGTAGGTGTTCTGGACACTGGATCTCCACAAAGTAGAAGGGCTCCATAAGCTGAGGCTGGGCGGTCAGCACGCTGGCATAGAGGCAGCGCCTGGCAGGTGGGGTTGATCTGGTGACCCCCCTCCACCCCCCCGCCGCGGTGGGCGGTATTAGCGCGCAGCGTTACATAGTGACATAGAAGCGCACAGCCCGCGTGTGCCCCTCGTGTTCCCCCTTTAGTGGCCACTGGAAGCTGGCCACCACGCTGTCCTTGATCTCACTGAGGCGCCGCACACCCTTGGTGACGTCGGTGAGGATGCTGGGCCCAGTGCCATCGGGCCGGAAGGACCACATCTTGCGGGTCTCGGCCACGTCCCACTCGTACTTCTCCGCCAGGTACCGGGCCCACTGCCTGAGCTCCTGGTGGGTGAACACCTCGCCCTTGTGGATGTCCTCGGCATATGCATCTATTTCCAATTGTATATTCTTTTACCTTTATTATTTCCTTTATTCTACTTTTTAGAGTTAAGTTTACTTTTCTTAGACTCTTATGTTAAAAGTTTAGATCTCTGTTTCTTATGCATGTCTCTTTTTATCATATAAATATTTAAATCTATAAATTTTCCTCTAGGAGGCTGTGGAGGAAAAGGAGCTCTCATTAGAGGTCTGACAATTAAGTTCACGAACTCATCCTAGAAAAAGTGCTGCGTACCTCATTGCTGAATATCACTACGGTCACCTTCAAAGTGCTCCCCTTGGGAAGCTATGCACTGACACCAGTGCCTAGTCCACCCTTCAGAGCAGTTTTGGAACTCTTTTTCTGGAATGGCCATCAGAGCTGTCATCGTATTATCCTTGATATCCTAACTGTCATCAAAATGTCTTCCTTTCAGTATTTCCTTTATTTTTGAGTAAAGAAAGAAGTCATTGGGGGCCAGATCAGGTGAGTAGGGAGGGTGTTCCAATATTTGTTTACTGGCTAAAAACTCCCTCACAGACAGTGCCGTGTGAGCTGGTGCATTGTCGTGATGCAAGAGCCATGAATTGTTGGTGTAAAGTTCAGGTTGTTTTTGTCTAACTTTTTCACGCAGCCTTTTCAGCACTTCCAAATAGTAAACTTGGTTAACTGTTTGTCCAGTTGGTACAAATTCATAATGAATAATCCCTCTAATATCAAAAAAGGTTAGCAACATCGTTGCAACAAGTTCATGAACTTAATTGTCAGACCTTGTGCACTGTTGGTGGGAATGTAAATTGGTACAGTTGCTATGGAAAACAGTATGGACGTTCCTCAAAAAATTAAGAATAAAATTACCGTATGACCCACACAGCAATCCCTCTCCTGTGTATCTACCAAAAAAAAAAAAATCTGAAAACATTTATCTGGAAAGATATATGTACCCCGATGTTCATTACAACATTATTTATGGTGGCCAAGACATGAAAACAACTAAAATGTCCTTTGATAGATGATTGGATAAAGAAGATGTATATATACACAATGGAATACTATTCTGCCATAAGAAAAGATGAAATACTGCCATTTGTGACAACATGGATGGATCTTGAGATTATCATGCTAAGCAAAATAGACAGAAAAAGTCAAGAACCATATGATTTCACTGATATGTGGGATATAAAACTGAAAGCAACAAAGGAACAAGACAAAGAAAGAAATAAAAACTCAGATACAGACAACAGTTTAGTGTACCAGAAGATAAGGGGGAAGGGGATGGTAAAGAAGAGTAACGGGGGTCAAATACAGAGAGTGCCAAAAAAATGACACATGCACATTTTAAGATAATATCTCTTAAAATGTGTATACATTTTTATGGCACCTTCAATAATATGGTGATGGAAGGAGAACTGACTCTGTGTGGTGAACACATCATGCAATATATAGATGATATAGAAATGTATACTTGAAACCTATATAATTTTACTAATCAATGTCTCCCCAATAAATTTAATTTAAAAATATTTTTCCTCTAGGAACTGCATATCCTAAATTTTGAAAATCTGTTTTCAAATTCCCTTATTTTAAATAATTTTCTAATTTCTCATCTTATTTATTCTTTGATAAGCCATGGGTTATTGAGAAATGTATTACTTTACTTCCCAAAACTTGGCTATTGTCTCAGTATTATTGATTTGTAATTTAATAAGACAGTAGTAGCCAAAAAACATATATATTTATGTGATTTTAATCCTGTGAAGTTTACTGAGACTTGTTTTATGACCATAGCATATGGTATATTTCATTGACTTGTTTATGACATTTAAGAAAATATTTGTGGGGGCCGGCCCGGTGGCTCAGGTGGTTGGAGTTCTGTGCTCCTAACTCCAAAGGCTGCGTGTTCGATTCACACGTGGGTCTGTGGGCTCTCAACCACAATGGTGCCAGTTCAACTCCTCGAGTCCCGCAAGTCCCGCAAGGGATGGTGGGCTGCACCTCCTGCAACTAGCAATGGCAACTGGACCTGGAGCTGAGCTGCGCCCTCCACAACTAAGATTGGAAGGACAACAACCTGACTTGGAAAAACAAGTCCTGGAAGTACACACTGTTCCCCAATAAAGTCCTGTTCCCCTTCCCCAATAAAAATCTTTTAAAAAAATAATATTAGTGCTGTAGTTACTGGATGTAGTCAATATACATATCTATTATAAATGTCATTTAGGTCAAAATAATTAAGTGTATTGTTCATATCTTTGATTTCCTTACTGATGCTGTTTGCATGAAATTATAGAAAAGTTTTTCTGCCTTCTATCTGCTTCCCAAACTCCCAAACAACCACCATGAACTCAGCAAAAGTTCTGGAAAGAGAATCAGTTGACAGGGAAAAGTAGCCATATATTATATTTGGGGCCTCTGTAGATTCCAATCCATCACACAAGCCCACAGGGTTATTTAAGACGTTTTAGGTTTCTCCTTCCCCCATCACAGTCTCCCTTTCTGTGCCAAGCCCAATCTCCCACCCATGTTGATGTTCAGCAGATGACCCGAGGGATGAGTGAGCACTTGTCTCTGCTCACCTAAGCAGAAATTGTCCATCTCCAGCATTTGGCATTGTTAGAATTCTTTGTATCTATAGCTCTTTGAAGTCTTTAAAAATAATTTTTTCTAGTACCCACCTGACACTGTACCTGAAACTAATATAATATTGAATGTCAACTAGAATTTAAAAATACGTATAGTCACAGGGATATGTATATAATACAGCATAAGGAATATAGTCACTAATATTCTGATAACTATGTACAGTGTCAGATGGGTAATAGATTTATTGGGGTTATTACTTTCTGAGGCATATAAATATCTAATCACCATTGTTTTTTACACCTGAAACTAATAAAAAAATATATTTTTTTCCAGTTTATTTAATTGAGTTTACACATTATTTTTGTTCTGATAGTGGCAGGCAGTGATGATCCTTGTAACTTTTATTATCCTATCTGGCACTATGATTTATGATTATTTTTCTTAGCCATGTTGATAGTGCTAGTTTATTTATTTAAAGCTTTGTGAACATATTACTCCCTAATATGCCTATACACTAATTTATCTGTTCTCTATATGATATTTTTCCTCTTTTATTATATTTTTTATATGTAATCTTGGGCATGTAGGTGAGTCTTTATCGGGACTGTAAACACCTAGGATGGAAGCATTAGAGTACCCAAACTACCTAAAGGGGTATACCAATTTATGCTCACAGCACCATGTACAATACCCAAAGACCATCTTGCAGCATACTGTAATTTTGCCTATTTTATAGTTTTTTTGATGTACAGAATTTTTTCAATGTAGATAAATTTGACAGTTTTTCTTTTAGAATTTGGATATGTTTTTATTACTCCAAACCCTGGTACAATAAACACTTAATTTTATATTTCCTTTGGCTTACATAGTATGTTTTTTTTTAAAGAGAAAACTCTAGAAACGAATTTTTGTTGTTAATCATGTAGCACTTGCATTTTGAAATTTAATGGATACAGTTGCCACCCATTCACAATCCTAATGACAGTATAGGAAAAAGTCCATTCCCATAGAATCTTCTAAAGTATTGATTAAAAAGAAAAAACTATTATATTTGCCAATTTGGAAGAAGAAATATTTCACTGCACTTTGAATTGAATTTGAATTTGTCTGATTATTGAATTTGAATACATATTTTATGTTTATTGACTAAATTCTAAATACTCTTCTATAAATAGTCTACACTCTTTGCCCAATTTTCTGTTTGGTTTTTGTTCATCTATTTATTGACTTCTTGGAAATTTTAAATAATAAGAAGACCCAATGTCTACCATGTGTGTTGCAAGTTTTTTCCCTGAGCTTTACACATTTCTTTTAATTTTATTTTCTCCATACAAAGAAATTTTTAATTTTTATCAAATATATTTTTCTTTGTCTTTTGTACTTTGTCTTGCTGAGAAAGATCTCTTTTTCAAAAGGCTGTTTTTAACAGATTTATTGAGATATATTTTACATACCATAAAATACAATCGTTGCACTTATAAAATTCGATGAATTTAGTAAATATGTAGATGTATACAGCTATTACCATGTATGTAGGCAGGAACTTTTTTTCCTTTTTTCCCTTCTAGGTTCTTTGGCTGGCCTAATGCTTAAAGTGGCCTAAGACAGAGTAACAGGAGGGAAAACAGATTTCATATCATTTGTACAGGAGTTCCACAAGAACATGAGGGCTCCCTGACTGTCAGGCAAGTGGGGTGGGTACGCCATCCTGAGAAGGGGGGAGGGGTCTGGGACTTCAAAGGGAAGGATGACAATCACAGGAAGATGGGAAGAGCAAATGTTTGGTAAACAAATGTTTGCCCTGCTGCACAGATAAGGCTTTCTGATATAAAAAGTTACCTCTGCTAATAGCTCTCTTCCTGGTATAAACACCCTACTTAACTTCTTTCGGCAGTTAAAGGAGAGGTAAAAAGCTCTTTCTGAGTCTGTTGGGCCTTGATTGTCTTCAGCTCCAAATCATCCATGTGCCAAAGTGGCACATCCTGGGATGGCTGCTGTGAACCCCATCAACCACAATCCAGTCTTAGAACATTTCCACCATCACCAAAAGTTCCCTGTTTGCAGCTAATCCCATCCCCATCCCAAGCCCCAGGCACCCACCGATCTGCTTTCTGTGTCTACAAATTTGCTTTTTCTAGATATTTTATGTAAATGGAACCTTATGGGATGTCTTTTGTGTCTGGCTTTTCCTTTAATGTAATACTATTGAGGTTCATCTGTGTTATAGCAGGTCTCAATCATTTCCTTTTTGTTTTTCAGTTGCACCATTTTGTTGAATGGTATTTCATTATACGTATATAGCATATTTTGTTTATCCATTCACTACCTGACAGATATTTGGATGGTTTTCTGTTCTTCACTATTGGCACTAATACTGCTATGAATCTTTACACACATATATTTGTGAGAACATGATTTTTAAATTATTTTTTAAAATTTAATTTAACTTTTTAAAATTTCTCTTGGGTAGATTCCAAGGAGAGGAATTGCTGGGTAGTATGGCAAATGTATGTTTAACTTTTTAGGAAACTGCTCAAGTGTTTTCCAAAGTGGTTGTAACATTATACACTTCCATCAGCAATGCATCAGAGATCAGAAAGACTTTTTATCTTCAAACATAATCTTTCAATGATGATACTAATGGAAATAATAATAACCCCTATTTTATCAATTTTATACTTTTTATGTTTCAATTTTATTCATCAGGGATCCATTCTGTTGAAAGGAATGAATGTGGGATGCACCTTACCAACAACTTAAAACTCTCTGTCTTAAACTAAACTTTAAGTGTTCAGGGATCTAATTCTGGGCTGTTTTACTGGTGTATTTAATCAATAATTAATCAATGTTAAAACAAAAAAATGTGTTTATTAAAATAGGTGTATAATAGGTTTTAACATCTTATAAAACTTAGCATTCATGCCTTATTATGTGTCTTTTTCCCCCAAAAAAAAATGCCCACGAAAATACTTTTTTCCTCATAAAATTAGGTATCAGCATATTGATAAGACAGGTACAGGTACACAGGATTGAGCCTAGGCTGAGCCTAGGGTCAGCCGTTTGACTCCAGAGGGTGGCTCTTGCTTAAATCTACACAACGTATGCAAAGGTTGTGGTAAGACTTTTAACCAAACCTTCCGCTACTGCAATGGACAAAGCTGAACACGATAGAGGACTACTCTATAGGCTGAAGCAGTTTACATCCTGCTTGGAGAATATAAAAGCCCAGCTGTACAGAAACTCAGGCAGCTGTCTACTCTAGTCTTCGCCCAGGCAACAGCTCTGCCAGTGTTTCCCTTCTTAAATAAACCTTGTAAATTCTATTTTTTTTTTTTTAAAGATTTTATTGGGGAAGGGGAACAGTATTTTATTGGGGAACAGTGTGTACTTCCGGGACTTTTCCAAGTAAAGTTGTCCTTTCAGTCTTAGTTGTGGAGGGCGCAGCTCAGCTCCAGGTCCAGTTGCCATTGTCAGTTGCAGGGGGCACAGCCCATCATCCCTTGTGGGTGTTGAACCGGCAACCTTGTGCTTGAGAGCCCACACTCCAACCAACTGAGCCATCTGGCCACCCGGGAGCTGAGCGGCAGCTCATTGACTTCATTCCAGTTGCGGAAGGCGTAGCCCGCTGGCCCATGTGGGAATCGAACCGGCAGCCCCCTTACCCAGAGCTCACACTCTGACCAACTGAGCCACCCGTCCGCCCCTAAATTCTATTTTTTTGCACCTTGTGAATCCTTTCACAACCCATGAGCGAGTGGCCATGACACATATTACATTCTAAAAATAATCCTCTAGCTTGCTTACTTTTGTCTTTTTGGGTGCTTTTTTGGTAGTTGGATTTATGGCTGGCATTTAATATTCTGTGTTACAAAAACAACCTGCAAAACCTTGAATTTATGCTGCCCATTAGGGATCGATCAGCCTTCACGAGGAAATAATTAAAAATACAGTGTAATAGTACCAGGAACTACAGTTTTAGCGTGCTGAAAATTATTCTCCCCTACCCCATCTACCATTTCTTTCTTTCTAAAATATATGATTTTGCTCCTTTTCTTTCCATTTGCTTCAGGGGAGGCAGGCTCTCTCCACAAATCAAGCTTTGTCTGTGTCCCAGGGTCTTCTACCATGTGGGGAGTGGGTCTGCTAGGAGGACCCTGGTAAAGTTAATTGCTCCTTATAAGAACATGAGAAGAAATAGTTCTCTTTTCCTGCCTTTGGAAGTTGTGAGAGAATCTGAAGCCTAAAAGCTGCGGCAGGTATCCTACTACCATCTCAGTAATGCTCACATGTGACATATGATAAAAAGATGAAATACAAAGCCTCAGGATTGCTGGTGATGCCTGATGAATTGACCAACTCTGGAGATGCCCCATCTTGCGTTTATCTGCTATGTAAGATAATAAGTTGGGGTCTGCCCAGTGGCCAAGGTGGTTGGAGTGGTGTGCTCCTAACCCCGAGATCGAGGGTTCGAGTCCCACATGGGCCAGTGAGCTACGCCCTCTACAGCTAAGACTGTGAACAACAGCTCTCCCTGAAGCAGCTGTCCCTGAAGCTGGGCGGCCGTGAGCAGCCCTAGGTTGGTGTGAGCTGCCACGGGCTGCCGAGGGCTGCCTTGTGTGCTGCCACGAGAAGCGGAGCGCAAGGCTCATAATACCATAATACCTGCATGGGCCAGGGAGCTGTGTCCTACACAACTACACTGAGAAACAAGGGCTTGAACCGGAGTGGGGTGGGGAGGTGTAAGGAATAGAATATATGAAGGTCTGCCTGGGGACATTTGGGGATGTAAACTCTCACAGTGGCTGGGATACGTGCTTGGCCTTGGAAGGATTGGCTACCCTCCCAAGGACCAAGAAAACAACAGGATGTGGAGCCTGGCCTTCGCCTTAGCGCAGCTGGGCCGAGCTCCGATACATCTACTCTCGTACCAAGGCCTGGCCCCGGCTCCTAGCCAGATCCCAGACCAGTTCCTCGTGTTGCTACACGTTGCTTATTGGCTCCTGGTCACTGTTGTTGGTGAAGTCCTCAAAACCTCAGAAAACCTCTGCTGCTGCAAGATATTTCGCCCGCGCTGCTGAAGGGCTGGTGCTGTTTCTGCGACTCTAATTGACTGGGCCCTGGTGGTATGATGAATTGCCTCCTTGCTTGTTAGTGGTATGATGATATATTCCCCTAATCTCTGTCTTGTCTTACTTACTTTCGCTTTGTAATAAAACTCTTTAACCCCTTCATCCCGGCTTGTGGCAGTATATCTTACGTATTGAGACTTAAAATTAAGTTTGTATACAGCAATTGATAATACTTATCGATACAGTAGGTGAAAGAAGGGGGAGAAAAAAAAGATAATAAGCTAAAGACAAGAAAAGCAAATTTGGTTGGCTTTTCTGCTACTAGTAGCAGGAAGCATTTCCATTGAAATATGCGTGCCATGCACGTTAGTTCTACCTGATAATTTCACATCACAGTTCTCAAATGAAATGAGACATCTCATTTCTTCATCTCAAAGAACAGAGCAAGAGTGATGTTGCCACCCTGGAATCAAACAGAACTTTCCCCAGCTGTATGCACGCTGCAGACATTACCACTGGCTTACCAAATTCTCCAGGATGATAACGTTTTGCACAAATAATACGAAATATAATTAAAATATGCATAAAATGAGCTTTGAATTTGTTTAAAAATGATACTTGTCTCTGACGGTGGAGAAATTGTATTTAAATGAATATTACTTTGAAATTAATTTATGAATCAATGATCTGCTCTTTGGATTTGATTTACATTTGAAGCTGACTTCAGATGGAACATAATAGCAGAACCCATCATCTTTTTAGCTAATTTAGTTGCCTTTCTCTGAAACTTATCCAACTCCTTTATGTTACTGAAGTTCATAGAATTGAGAACTATATATTGATTAACAATTATAGTTCCAGAATGTTTCACGCAAGGGTCAAAAAATGTTTTGATTTACGTTTCTAGCTTTTTTTCCTGTCACATACTTTTTGTCAAGTTTGTTTCAATTGCTATAATTTTCAGTTTGTATGTACTGCCTTTTTAAACTTTTGACTTAATTTTTCTATTATGTAAAATATTTGAATGTTTCTCAAGATAAAACTATTAAATAAAATATATTCAGGAAAGTTCAGCTTTCATCTCCATCTCCCTCAACCTTTAATTTGCCCTATATGCAATAATTTTTTATATTTTTCCCCATTGTTTCTATTTATACATATGAGTAGCGAGCTAGGTAGCTAAAGTAAATGGGTATAGCCATATTTTTCTCTTCTCCTCCTATATCTTATTAAAGGAAAGCTTGCATATATACAAACTCCTGCGCCTTCCTCCAAACATATTTTAGAAATTATTTTACGGCAGTTTCAAATTTTCTCCCAGCTGCAGAGTATTTCCTTGTTTGGATATACATCTGGGTAGTCACACCTTCCCCCTTGCTTCCTAGCATTGTCTCTGGTTTCTAAGATCCATACAGGATTCTCCTGTGACACACAGGTTGCCTCAGAAATTCTTCTTTTCCACTAGAGTTGTGCCTTTGTCCTGATGGCCTGGAATCCATTTGTGGGGAAGGGTGCATCTGAAGCCAAAGTGTAAGCATGCTACTGATTTTTATCTGAGAGACAGAAAAGAGATTGAGGGGTTGAAGCCTGCCCTTAATCTAATAAAAGGTGTTCAAAGAATGCAAAGACGGAGGACAGCATGATATGGGTGTTCAGCTCAATATAGCTAATTACAGAACACAAAAACCCAAGAAAAAACAGGAAAGGAAGAAATAAATGTTGTTTATCACGTGACCAAATCCAGGACTATAAATGAAAACCATTACTGAATTGTGATGAAATCCTCTGTTTGTTCCTTTGTACTTCTTGTCCTTAAAGCTGTATGAAGCAGGTGATTTTCACACCATATTTATTTAAGAAAAATGCTGTAAAGTAATGTGCGCGGAAGGTGAGATCGGATGCACAGGGGACAGTGAGGCTGAATACAAAGGGGACCAGGAATGAATGAGGAGAAGGTACTGCAATCAGTACTGGGGGGACTTCCAGGTCATGGGTGGGGACTGAGGGAGCTGGGAGGGGACACGTGTTCTGCAGAGTCACTGAACCAGGAGCAAACCAGATCCTGAGGAAGCTCTCTCTTTGTTGAATCAGAGTCAAGCAGGAAACCTTTTCATGCTGCGAAGAAGCTGGGCCAGAAGGCTCTTCTCTGAGTGTCCCCTCCTTCACTTCAGCTCAGAAGTCCTGCAGACAGAGGTCAGTGTCCTTTCCAGACCTAACTCTACAAGCAGCTCCCTTCCTCCTCTCTCAGGGCCTCGTGTTGTAACAGTGCAGTAAGAAGGGGAAAATCCTAGGTCTCCCTGAGCCTTTTACTAAGTGGAGAGAAGCTTTAGTGTAAATGGCCTGACCAGAAGTCAGGTCCAAAGGCTTCCCATTATTTCTGTCTCCGTCTGCCACCTCTATCTTCTATTCTTGGGAAACTGATTATGTCTCTAAAAGAGGATTAAACAGCGTTACCTGTTGGTTGAAGTCCAGAGTGTCCTGAGAAAGAGAAGGAAGGATATATACTTAAAAGATATAAAGGTAAATCTGTCCCCAAACACAATGTTCCCAGCCCCAGAAACCCCTCCTAAAATATGTCTAACATCACAACCCACGTTGCCTGATGCCAGAATAGAGAGGAGAGCAGAAACTGAGAGCCTGAGCCCATGGAGTTTCTGTGCCAAGCCCAGATCCCGTGTAATTCATCAGCCTAATGGCTCTTCCCTCATTTGCCCCAGTATCTTGAGCCAAGTGCTCCAGGCATGTTAACCATTTTCTCATCTCCACAGGCCTTCACCTCTTATACTTCAATATACCAACCACGGGCTGTTGATTTCTGGATTTCCAGGGAATCTGAGGTCAACTGGGGAAAGAAAGTCCTCATACAAGGCCTCCAATATACAGAGAACCAACTCGAGCAAAGTCCTATTTCCTCCCCCATAAAGCCGCTGGGGAGTTTCAGCCGCCAACAGGTTCCTTACCTTTCTGATTCCTGAAGTAGACGAACAGCCCCGCCCCGAGGAAGAGCAGACCCAGGATGAAGCCCCCAACGCCACTCAGCATCTTGCTCTGTGCAGATTCAGGCTGTGCCCCTGAGACAAGAAGCTCCTTTTAGTGATTTTTCCCCCAAATCCAAGTTCTCTCATTGAGACTCCCGGGATTGAGAACTTCGAGAATGGGGAAGAAAGCTGCCCTGGAAGAACTGGAATAATTGGCCATTTCTGGGAAAGAGATTTAAAATTCACTGAGCAGATACAAGGACCGGGCACTGAATTCATTGAAACATCACAACCCCAACATGGGTCACTACTGCAGCATCGATGGACGAGGAGCCCGGGACTCAGGGAGGTTGGGTCACTTGTCTATAGTGACAGAGCTCATAGAAGGCAGAGCAGTGACTGCACTCTCCTCGTGTCAGGAAGGTCCCCACATTGTAGAGGATGTGCCTCTTCTCAGGTCACAGTGAACAACTCAGAGCAACAGAGCAGAAGTGCCAATTGGTGCCCAGGGCCAAGGGAGAACCATGAGCTGCGACATCATGAGAAGACTCAGTGGGGGCCACGTCCTCTCTGCCTGCCAGGCATCGGGCCTCCCCAGGAGCGACAGTATTTATAGAAACCATCAGTGGGCCCCCCCATGACCTGGGCCTCCCCAGGAGCTACAGTATTTATAGAAACCATCAGTGGGCCCCCCCATGACCTGGTCCTCCCCAGGAGCTACAGTATTTATAGAAACTATCACTGGGCTCCCCCATGACCTGTGCTGAAGGACAGGGGAATGTGAGCCAATGAAAACATGGGGCGGGGAGAGGAGAACCCTGACACCCAGGGATAAGAAAGTCCCCTCATGGTGGGCGAGGCACTTGTGAGGTCGGAAAGCTTCTCACTCCATTCCACTGTGATGGGGCTCGTCAGGCTTGGGTGCTGCACTTGGCAGGTGTAGACCTCTCCACGCTGAGGAACTGTTTCCAGCATCACCAGCGTCTGGAAGGTCCAGTCTCCATTACGGATCAGGCCCGTGGAGACGACCCCAGCCTCCTCTTCCTGGCCATTCCGCCACCAGCGGACTTCAATGTTGCCTGGATAGAAACCATTCACGGAGCAGACCAGGAGGTTGTGGTGCTGCAGGCGCTGGGTCTTTGCAGGATATACAGTCACCGTAGGCTCAGCTAGGAGAGAAAAGTGGGGGGGAGTACGTGAGGAAGACAGAGGACGTCTGCTTGGGTGGCTGCCGTCCGGCTGCCAGGCTCCAGTCCCAGATCAGGTCTCGGGCAGGCCTCCCTCACAGCGGGCCATGTGACCCCAGGAGTCAGCATGAGCCTTGGGTCTAGTCCTTACAGCACGGGCCATTAGATTTGAGAGATGCTGAGGACATTTGTGGGTATGATGTTCCTAGTGTGAAGTAGTTATTCATTGTTGAATTGAAGTGTTTACAAATCTTTGCAAGGCACATATGCATTCATTCAAAGCATGATTTCTGGAGCAGGGCTGCCTGGTCCAGATCCAGGCTCTGCCTCTTACTGGGTGATCCTGGGAGGATTTTTACATTCCTCTCTCCCTCAGCTTTCTCACCTATAAAGGGGGATAACACTAACTTACCTCTTAGGGTTATGTGAGGATCAATGCACCCAAAATATGTAAAGTAATACCTGGAATTTAGCCTTCAATATATGTTAGCTATTTATTATCCTTATTTACTTGGAGAGAAGAATATGAGCCAAAGCGTGTGGATAAACTGGGGGACAGCTGCAGGTAGATGGTGAGCTAGAGCATGACATCCTGGGAATGCTACACTCACACCTGAGAACACCTAGAAATGTTCTACCCTGGGAAGCAGGAAGGACACAGGTGATTCTCTGTGAGCTGAGTGCCAGAAAAGCCTGAGTCCTGAAGGAGAGGGAAAGGAGCAAAACATGACAACATTTAAAAGGTTCTTATATTTACAGTCAGCGGATTCCTCTCTCTTCTTTGCAAACAAGCAGATATATTATTGGAATTGTTATCATTTTACAATTGTCTCTCATTTGCAGCTAACATTTGAGTTCAGGGCAGGGCCTGGAACTGATTAATATGTGTGCGTAGTGTCCTAGACAATCCCTGACACTACCAGCCTCAGTAAATACAATTTGTTTTAATAAAAAAGATGGATATATACAATGGAGTATTACACAGCCATAAACAAGAATGAAATCCTACCATTTGCGACAATATGGATGGACCTAGAGAACATTTAAGTGAGATAAGTCAGACAAAGACAAATACCATATGCTCTCACTTATACGTGGAATCTAAAGAAAAGAATAAATGAATGAACTAATCAGAAAGAGTCTCAGAGACATAGAGGAAAAACTGAAGGTTGCTAGATGGGGGGGGTGGGGATAAAGGGGAAGAGGAGAGGATTAGAAAGCACAGTCAGTAACCACAAGATTGCCACGGGATACGAAAGTCAGCTTGGGGCATATAATCAATAATGTAAAGATTTTTTTAGGGCATCCGATGGACACTTGTCTCATTAGGGAGACCACCTCAGGGATGATGTAGATGCCTGATCACTGCACTGTACACCTGAAGCTGAAGCTGAACAATAATAATGTCAACTACAGGTTTATATATATATTTTGTATATAGTTACTAGAAGCGGAGTACAGCATTAGGAATAGAGACAGTGGAAATGTAATGGCTGTGTGCGATGTCAGAGGGGTAGTGGACGGGGGCGGGGGGTTAACACAGTGTGAGGGACATAAATGATAAATGTCTAACTAGAACATTGTTGTGTACACCTGAAAGAAATTTTAAAAATAAATAAAAAAGATGGATAAACCTGGGGAAAACATTTTTACAGTACCACAAAGTGATACATTTAGATTGGTAGTCAATCATTGCTAACAAGATTGCAGTAAATTTCATTAAATAAAAATGTTTAAATTCATAGCATGGAAAATAATGAACCAAATCAAAATATAAACCACAAACTGGAGAAAATGGTGGATCAAATATCAGCAGAGTGTTAATCATACTGCATAGGAAACATAAAATTGCTAGAAAAACAGGAGGACGTCAGAGATAATAGACAATAGATAATTCAGAAGCAATAACAACAATTAGCCAAAACTATGTGGGAAATGTTTAAGAACTTTAGAAATCAAAGAAATATGAATTAAAAACAAAACTCTGTTAATTTTCAACTGAGTGGCAATAGTGAAACAAGATCTAACTCAAGGCAATGTGAGGTAAATTGTTACAACTGTATAAGAAAATAATATGTAACTACCTAGGAACTACTAGCATTATATAAATAGTACTATCGGTACAAGTAACAAAATTATAATTCGAAAAGCTGGTTTCATAATCATTTCAACTATGTAAAAATACATATACTAAGGAAAAACACAGGAAATTTAGAACTAAAAGAAGCCTCAGAAAGATCAGAGGTGGCTCAGAGGTTCCCCCCACTCCTCAAAAATTAGTCTAACAGTTTTTCTCAATGAAATGTTTATGCACAAACACAGCACCCTTATTCGAATGGTTTCAGAATTAAGGAGCCGTGTAGCCAAGACAGACGGTGACTCACGGCCTCACATGCCCCCCTCACATTCCTCATCTCTGCTCCCCTAAACCTCCGCCCGACCACAGACACCACCGTAAATTTCCCTTCCCTCACCTCTGACCCCCCCATCAATGCTTCCTCCACCTCCTGTCCCTGCATTGCCGCTCTCCCCCATGTCACCTGTCCACAGTGGCCACCGTGGTCCCTTGAAGCCTCCCTCCAGCACAGCCCCACTCTCCCCCGGGGTCCTCACACCTCCACTGTCCCTCCGGGTCCTCACACCCCAGGCCACCCCCCACCACACACACTCTCTGTCCCACCTCAGCGCACACGCACCCCTCACTCCCTCGCCTCACAATCACACACGGACATCACACTGTCTCAGACAAGGCGCCCTCACATGTCCCCTCACAATTGTGCTCGCGCACAGTCCTACACACTCACCCACTGACCACACACACACACACACACACACACACACACACACACACACGCCGCCCCCGCCGCGCTCACCTCGCCGATGCACCAAGAAGTTATCAAACCCCTCGTAGTTGTGTCTGCAGAACCTGTCCACCTCCGCCCGCCTCCGCTCCAGTTCGTCCTTCTGGCTGTTCCAGTACTCGGCGCTGGGCCGCCCCAGCTCGGTCACCGCGCGGTACTCCCCCACGTCGCTGTCGAAGCGCAGGGCCTCCTCCCCGTTGTAGATGTATCTCTGCACGTACCGCACCTGCTGCGTCCCGTTGGTGAAATGACACTCGGACTTAGCGTGCTCCAAGAAATGTGCTGTGGGGACAGGAAGGATCCGGTCACACAGGTTACACACTGACGGCGACGCCCCCCCACGCGGGGCGCCCAGGTCGGGTGGGGACACGAGGACGCCCCCTTTGATGGCCCCGCGGGCGCCCCCACCCCGCCATCCACCGGTTCATCTTTAATCCGCCCGCGGTGCGGGAGGGGGGCGGCGGGGCTGAGAAAACCCCTCGGACCCGGGGGCTCTGGGATCCACTGGGCTCCGTGCTGGGCTGCAGGCGCCCACGGGGGAGCGGGGCAGGGGTGCGTCCCTCCACCGCCTCCTGCGCCACCTCCTTCTAGAAGCCTCCACACTACACACACCGCCCCGCTCCCCATCCCACGGCTGCTCCTTACACGTGCACCGCCTGCTTCGTTCCATAAACATATCCTTACTGCGCGGGGACCGAGGAAGGAAACCCCACGTCTCTCCACTCCTGGAGCTTAACATCCAGTGCAAGTGAGGAACAAAACCCACCACACACAATTCACACGGGAGGGAGAAATGTCAGAGGAAAAGTTCTAGAACAGAGAATAGTGGGATGATCTAAACTACAGTAGGGTGCAGGGAAGGGGTCCCTGAGTGACATTTAAAATGTAACAAGAAAGGTTAGATTGGTGTGAGCTGGAGAATTACGCGCACACGCGTGTGTGTGTGTAGAAGGGAGGCACGTTTCTGGTAAAGGTAATACCACGTGTAAAAGCCTGAAAGAACTGATGGACTTCCGCCAGAAACCGGAAGCAACCCGTTCCCTGAAGCACAGGCAGTGAGAGGAAGGGGTGAGAGGTTAGCCTGGAGAAGTCAGGTGGAGCTGGTGCTGCAAAGCCTGTGGGTGACGTTAGGGTGTGACTTTATACTAAATGTATCAGGAGACTACTGATGCGTTTAAGGAGACTAGACCTGTGATTCAGTACAGGCCCACAATCCCCTATTTGAATTTCCAAATCCAGAAATCGGAGAGAATCAAATCTGTGGGGCCAACTCACATGGTAAATCTGACCTGATGAGGCAAAGAGAGTCAGACAGGTCTCAGAGCTCTTATCGGTCAAATGGCCACATGTGCTTCTGCAGTTTATGTTTAACTGAACTAAGAAGATTTCAGAAAGAGATTTAAAAAATTCTGTGGTTGAAAGTGAGACAAATAAATGGGAGCATCTGACTTTATCAATAGAATAGAATTACTGAAAAAGTTGGATACATTTTACCGAAAAATACTTGTGGTGGTCACAGTTTATGACTTAAACCATCTGAAAAATCTGTGGTTGAAAAAGCTGCTGGTAATTATGAAGCAGCTGAGAATCACACTGAAAAACTGGCCAATATTATATGTGATAAAAACCTTGGTCCTGAACAAATGTATTTTGCTGGAAAAATAGCTCAGCACTGCGACTAGACCCTAAGAAACCATCCACAGTGTTTAACAAGAAAGTACGAAAGCTATTCTGATCCCAACCAAAAGATGACTGTTCCTGAGTGTGCTCACGCTGCAGGCTCCCCCAAAACACAGTGGGCAGTGACTGGAAAAAGCCCAAATCCAGGATACCTGAAAGGCGTAGGCATTTTACATGTGCATTATGTTCAAAGAAGGAAACATGAAAAACCAGACAGATATTTTCTAGCTGGTTCAGTAACCGCCTGTGTCAGTGGCTTATGTTCAGTGCAGGCGAGTTGGGCTGTGAGAAAACTCTAAAACGTGACTGTCCCCGTACAATTGCTCCACATACAGCTCTCGTGAGCTTCTTATAACAAGTAAAGTTCTGGGTTTTCATTTCCCCCAGTATGATAGCTCTGTTGAAATTTTAGAACCAAGGAATTTCTTGTCTCATGAAGAGCAAGTATAAACAATTTTTAAACTCTGTTCTTACTGAGGTTTATAGATGCCTACAAATCCACAGCTTTCTGAAAGAGGTCAGCTGCTAATGTTTATTATGGAGCTAATAATTAATAAATCAACTTTAAGAAATGTTTGGCACAGACTTTAGGCTATATCCACCTTTTCAAATGGCCTAGTAAATGAAGACTTTGAAAACTATGTCATTATGAGAAGAAAATCATATCAAACTTCAATATATGTAGAAGCTTATCAGCTAAAAATCTGAACAAGGCAGTCTGCTGACATAAAATATATATATCCTGAGCACTGACAGGGAGGCTTCTGTGGGGCATTCCGAGTTGTGGAAACGCGGGAGTGAAGACAAGTCTCACTCCCCTTCAGCCACCTCAGCCTTCCTGACCCGTAAACACAGCACACATCTTCCCACACTTTGTCCTTTCCCTTAGTCCCTCTCTCTGGAACACTTGTCCCTTAGGTCTTCACATGGCTGGCTTCTCACCATTCATGTCTCAAATGTCTCTAAATGTCACTTTCTCAGGCAGAGCTCCCCAGCCACTTGAACTGAAGTCAGGTGAATCCAATTCTCTCTGTCCCATAATCCTGATTTTTTTTTTTTCAGAGTGCATATTGCTCCTGAAATTTTTTTCTTTGTTAAATGTTTATTGTACTTTGTCCCCTGACATTAGGTAAGTTCCATGATAGGGGACTTTTCTATCTTATTCAAATAGAATTTTCTGAGCCTAGAACAGCCCAGTACAGAAATGTTGCTCAGATGGGTACCTGTAGTCTAAGTGAGTAAACCTGGGGTGCTGGGAGTTGATCATTGTGGGGATCCTGGAAAGCAAGAAGGGGCTCAAGCCCCAACAGTTTTTTATTCTGATGACACATTATATCCCTTCCTCTTCGTGTGAGAAATTTACACAAACTTCCTCTTTCTCCTCCTACTAGTTGGAAGAAACGTCACAGGTAAGGAAATGGTATTTTAAGAAACAGATAAAATTTCATCTCATCTGATACATCTGTTATAGTGCTGAGGGCTGTGCAAACTTCGGAGATTCTCGGGAAAAGTCATGACATAGCTTGGGAAACAACAGGGAGGAACTGGAAGTAAAGGTAACCAAGCATGGCTAATTAAGGAAAAGCGAGGACAAGACAAGTGAACCTATGGAATGTGGGGCCAAGACCCCAGGAGGCCAATGAGTCCCACTGACTTGGTTACTGGCTTTCAGCCTGTGGGACGTAAGAAAACTTCACATTCTCTCAGCATTCAGGGTGTGGAGTTTGAACCATAAGAAATTGCTGATATTTGACTACTTTTTATTACACAAACAATTTCGTATAATTTGTCCTCTACTAGTTGAAACTTTTTCTATGCTCAGGCCAGAAAAATGGCAGATGTACGAGAAACTGATAGTTACAAAGGTTCAAAATAGATTCATAATGAACCTGAACCTGGCCAGGCTTTCAGAAGGTGCCTGGAGTTCTTCAAGGCTTCAGAGAACACCCCCCAGACGCCCCTCATCGACAGGCTCAGCCCCCGTCGTAAGGGTCTCTGCTTCCGCTGCCGGGCGCTTTCTATGGAGGAACAGAGGGCACTCACCCCACCTTCTGTCCGAGAGCCTCCCTTATTAGGGATACAGGCTGTATAAACATTGGGGTTCAGGGAGAAAGGAAAGATCATTGGGAGACCGCTTGATCCATCCCCCGTATTAGGGAGAGGCACCAACGTCACAGGTCCTGCTGAGGCCACAACACAGCATCTTCGAGGAGAGGCCCTTCTAATTCCTTTTGACTTCCCATCAAATTTTGAGAGAAACTTTCCCGTTTCTAGGACAACTCAACATAATAAAGGGAATCACTGGATGGGGAAGTATCTTGACATCATCATTTCTAAATCTTCTCAAGGTCCCAAGGGAATGGGATGCAAGGCTAGAGAGGTTTTATTGGAAGAGAGTTGACACACACACACACACACACACACACACACACACTCACACACACAGGCCCTAACACAGCTCTCGTAGAGGACAAGCAGGCAGGCTCCTTTGGTTGTGGAAAACATTGGGATCCATGTGATAAATATATGCGGTCACTGAAGAAAGTGTCACAGTTTTCTAAGGGACGTGGTCTGGACACAGTGACAAAGTTAACTCCCTTCCTTCCCCCACCGCACAACAGCTCACCCCCCAAGGTGTGCACTTACGTGGGGGGTCCCTGGCCCAGGCCAGGGGAGGGCTCAGCCCCATCAGTATCACGGTCAGAGCTGCTGTCCAGGAGCCGCTGGGGAACCACAGGCACACCATGCTGGAGAACGGAGAGGACAGGGCACAGGGAACAGGCGAGTCTCAGTCAGAGGGGACTATGGCCTTCCTCCAGCCTCAGCCCAAATAACAGAAACCAAGGCACTCATTTCTCTGTTCCTGAATTGAATAACAGAGTGGGAGAACCAATCAACATCAGAGATGAATAGCATCATCAGTTGCTGGGCAGAGATTCAGTGTGAAGGTCCTCTTCTGAAACTTAGAATTTCCTGCGTTAAAAAGATTGTTTTAACTTAGTGCTTTAAAGGCTTGATCCAGTTGTATACAGTTGTACATTTGGGGAAATACTTAACCTCTCACAGATTAAATGAAGGCACTGCGGTCTTCCAGGTATTTCAATAGTGGATTTCTGTGATTCTGTGGACACCTCGCGGAGCAGCCTCCCCTATAACTGATGATGTGACTGATTTACAGCTGTGGATTGGAGAGTGTAGTCTGCACCTCCTCACGGGAAGGGATGTCTCTGGTCAACTGAAGGAAATTGAGAGTTGGTCAATAAATTAACCTGAGTGAAAGGGTTTTCCAGGTGTGTCCCCTGATGCTGTCACTGAGTACACATAAAGAATACACATAAAGAAAGGGGATTAGGGAAGGCGATCTAAGATTGTGGCATAGAGGGTCTTAATAGTACCTGTCATGCAGGGTGTCAGGCGGGGTCTCTGGTTGTGGGGACAGAGCCAGGAGCGCAGTTTCCAGGCTCTCGGCCTCACGTGGAAAGGTGCTGGCTCGGGTAGTAAATGGCCATCAACTGTGATTGGATGACCATCAACTGTAGCTAGTTGATCGTCAACTGTAACCAGTGAGCCATTGGCCACTAATATAACTGCTGTGGCTACACTAGCAGAAAACGGGGGCTAGCAAGAAGGTGGTGGCTGGCAAGCGCGGATTGCTGTTAGGACGGCGGGTTGTGGACAATGTGGCTCCTGCTTCCTGGGCCTCCAACCCAGCTGCCAGTGAGACTATAGTGGTATGACTCCCCTACCTATGGCTCCGTGGGTGTTCCTTTTTGACCTCACCATATCCTGTGTTCTTGTGTGGGGAGCGGGAGTGGAGACCCCGCCTGACACCCTGCATGACACTGGTCCCGCTCCCCACATAAGAACACACGACATGGTGAGGCCAAAAAGGAACACCCACGGAGCCATAGATAGGGGAGTCATACCACTATATTCTCGCTGACGGCTGGGTTGGAGACACAGGAAGCAGGAGCCACAGAATCCTCAATCCACACTCCACCACACTCCGCCACACTCCTCAATCCGTGCTTATCAGCCACCACCTTCTTGCTAGCCCCCGTTTTCTGCCAGCATAGCCACGGCAATTATATTAGTGGCCATTAGCTCACTGGTTACAGCTGACGGCCAACTAGCCACAGCTGATGGCCATCCAATCACAGTTGATGGCCATTTACTACCCGAGCCACCACCTTTTCACGTGAGGCTGAGAGCCTGGAAACTGCACTCCTGGCTCTGTCCCCACAGTACCTTTGTATAACACTTAACAATGTGATAAAGCCAATTGTCCAAATCAAAGTATCTGGAGGGCTGAGAAACTGATAAAGTTTCAAAGTCAGCCTTTGGCACAACAGCTCTGCTTTAGAATAATTAATATTTCATGTGAAAAACATTCAGTTCCTTACTTCTGGTCCACATTACGATTTTGTCAGTTTATTGGGAGATATATCCCCTTATTATTCACCTTCTCTTGCTTATCTTAAGGAAACATATAAGAAGACTTTGCAAATGAATGCATTATAGAATGTTCAGGGAATACAATACTATGGAAAAACTATGAGTTATATCCTTTGATGTAATTATATAATTCTACATTTAGATTATTATATACTATACTAATATAAATGTATATCTCAGATTTAGAATGGACTTTAAATGACAACTATATATCTTAAGTTCTGCACTAATTTATACTCCATCACAGTTCTGATACACAGTCCTTTCTTATGTGCCTTGATATTTCTAGTGACAGAGTTCTCACAGGCTACAATGAAAATGATTAATATTTATTGAGCAATTTTTGAGCATTTTAGTTTGTGCCCAAAATTATACAAGGGATTTTTATACATCATATTTTATTTAATCCTCACATCATCTCAGTGAGATAAGTGAGATGATGTGAGGATTAAATAAAATATGATGTGTAAAAATTCCTTGTATAATTCGGGTTACAAACTAAAATGCTCACCTTTTTCATCCCTACTGATGGAGAGAATAAAATGATGGAAGTTAAACAACCTTTGCAAGGATACACAGCTACAGTAGTAAATAGGACACTCTAGATTGAGCCAAGTGATTGTGTTTCCAAACCCCATAAGCTTAGCCATTGCATCTTATCACCTTATATTCAATTTCTGAAGAGAATAGTATCTTATATTAAAACTATTCGTATCAGATGATTTCTTAGAAATGGCAGCGTGAGGTGAGCCTCTTGAACTTTCCCCTGGAATTTACAAAAAATTAAACAACTATAATTCCACAAAGGACTCCCCACACAGCAGACAGGCAAGACTAAAAGATGTGCAACTGAAATAATCTAAATGTGGGCAAATTGTGTGAGCAGGGAAGGAGGGAAGTGGGCAGTGCTGAGAAGTGTGCAGCGCAGGCACAGGACAGACCCCGTGGAGCTCCGAGCTCCATGCATTCCGGTAATACTGCAGCTGTGGGAGAGGGTAAAATTCAGCCTGCGAGGGCTCCATTTATGGCCCACAGGGCTGAGGGGACAGCATATATTGGGCTGAACCCAACGCTCCTGGCAGAGACCTCAGAGCAAAGACTGAGGGAAGAAGGATGAAAACAGTGGTTTAAACCCTCACTGCTGAGCAGAGAACGGAAGCCTTAGGCACTGAGCCTAGCTGCCACCTTCCTACCCTCCCAGAGCTCGCCCTGCCCCACCTGCGCAGTGCTGGAAGTGGAACAGTAGTAGTGTCAGATCAAAAGGACAGAATATTTGCAGTTCTAAGGACTGTGGCCCACAGCCACGACTCACAGCCCAACTAGTTCCAGCGAAGGGGAGGGAGCCCTGAGTGCAGGACAGGCAGTACTGGTGGTGGCAGCCATCTTCCGCCATTTTGTACAACCCGCCCTGCCTGCACCACCACCTATCGGGATAGATCTCTGCAATGGTAAATAGAGCTTCTGAAACACACAGGCCCTGAATCTGGTGCAGGAAGAGCTTCAGAACTGCAGAAACTTTTCACAACCCCAACGGAGCAGTTCCCTGAGAATCAGGCAACCTGCTCACAGAGGAGAAGCTCATCTTCCAGGGAATTCCCCCAATGTGTGAGAAGCCAGAACAGTGCAGATAAAATATAACACTACAGCGTGAGAGAGAATAAAAGGCTGCCGTTGGAAAGAAAATAAAGCATTCTACCAACATCTACTGGAATGCAAAGGAAAGACCTCTTCCTACCAACCTGTTGCAGAACCCACTCCTGTAGATGCCTAGGAAGAGAAATAATAATTCGCTAATTGCCATGAATAATCAAGGTAGCAAGGCAGCTCAGAAAGAAAATGAAAGTCTCCAGAAAATGAACTTCAAGACATGGAACTATGTGACTTAAATGACAGAGAATTCAAGATTGCAGTTCTGAAAAAACTCAACGAGATGCAAGAAAACACAGAGAAGCAGTTTAATGAACTCAGAAACACAATCAAAGAACAAAATGAATGTTTTGCCAATGAGATTGAAATTTTAAAAAAGAACCAAATAGAATTTCTGAAGATTAAGAAGTCAATACAAGAAATGAAGAATGAAATAGCCAGTTTAGGTAATAGAGCTGACCAGATGGAAGAAATAATCAGTGATGTCGAAGATAGAAATCTGAAAATGAACCAAATGGGAGAAGAGACAGATTTGAGAGTTAAAAGAAATGAAAGAACTCTACAAGTATTTTCTGACTCCTTCAGAAAGAGCAATATAAGAATAATGGGCATACCAGAAGGAGAAGAAAGCGAGAAGGGAACAGAGAGTATATTCAAACAAATAGTTGATGAGAACTTCCCAAACTTGTGGAAAGAACTGTCCCCTATCACCTGTCCCCTATCACCTCTGCTTTTCAACATAGTGTTGGAAGTCTTTGCCAGAGCAATCAGGCAAGAGAAATAAATAAAAGGCATCCAAATTGGGAATGGAGAAGTGAAATTGTCACTTTTGGCAGATGACAATGCTATATATAGAAAACCCTCAAGACTCCACAAAATGCTATTAGAAAAAATAAACAAATACAGTAAAGTTGCCAGCTACAAAATCAACGTACTAAAGTCCATTGCATGCATATATCTATATCTATATCTATATATATATACACAATACAATATATATTGTACATATATATGTATATATATATAATACAATACAATATATATACAATATATGCATTCATATATATATGTATATATATATACAATGAAATCTCAGAAAAAGAAATAAAAAAATTCCTTTTGCAATTCCAACAGAAAGAACAAAATATATATACATATATTTGTATATATGTACAATATATATTTGTACAATATATATTGTATAATATATATGTATATATATATAATACAATACAATACTATATATATACACAATATATGCATTCATATATATATGTGTGTGTGTGTATATATATGTATATATATATATATACAATGAAATCTCAGAAAAAGAAATAAAAAAAATTCCTTTTGCAATTCCAACAGAAAGAACAAAATACCTAGGAATAAATTTATCCAAGGACATGAAAGAATATATACTGAAAACTATAAGACATTTTTAAAAGAAATTGAAGAAGACACAAAGAAATGGAAAAACATTCCATGCTCATGGGTTGGAAGAATCAACATAGTTAAAATGGCCATGTTACCCAAAGCAATATACAGATTTAATGCAATCCCCATCAAAATCCCAATGGCATTTTTTAAAGTAATAGAACAAAAAATCATCAGATTTGTATGGAACCACAAAAGACCCCGAATAGCCAAAGAAATCCTAAGGAAAAAAAACAATGCTGGAGGTATCACACTCCCTGATTTTAGCTTGTACTACAGGGCTACAATAAATTAAAACAGTATGGTATTGGCAGAATAACAGACGCACTGACAAATAGAATAGTATAGAGAATCCGTAAATAAACCCACATAAATATGGACAGATAATTTTTGACAAAGAAGCCAAAAACATACAATAGACAAAAGACAACCTCTTTAATAAATGGTGCTGGGAGAATTGGAAAGCCACATGCAAAACAATGAAACTAGACTGATATTTGTCACCATGTACCAAAATTAATTCAAAATGGATCAAAGACCTAAGCATAAGACCTGACACAGTACACTGCATAGAAGAAAGCATATGTACTAAGATTATTGACCTTGGGTTCAAAGAGCATTTTATGAATTTGACTCCAAAGGCAAGGGAAGTAGAAGCTAAAATAAATGAATGGGACTATCTCAAACTAAAAAGCTTCTGCACAGCAAAAGAAGCCATCAACAAAATAAAGAGGCAACCAACCAAATGGGAGAATATTTTTGCAAACAGCACTTATGATAAGGGGATAATATCTAAAATATATAAGGAACTCATCATACAGCTCAAGAACAACAACAACAAAAACAAACAATCCAATTAAAGAATGGGCAGAGGACCTGAAGAGACATTTCTCCAAAGAGGACATTCAAATGGTCAATAGACATATGATGCTCAACATCACTAATCATCAGAGAAATGCACATAAAAACCACAATGAGATATCACCTCACTACAGTCAGAATGGCTATCATCAAGAAGACGAATAGTAACAAGTGTTGGAGAGGCTGTGGAGAAAAAGGAACCCTCATACACTGTTGGTGGGAATGCAGACTGGTGCAGCCGCTATGGAAGGCAGTGTGGAGGTTCCTCAAAAACTTAATAGAATTACCATATAACCCAGCATATAGCAAAAAAATCTGAAAACATTCATCCATAAAGACATTATGTGCACCAATGTTCATTGCAGCTTTATTTACAGTGGCCAAGACATGGAAACAACCAGTGTCCTTCAATGGATGAATGGATAAAGAAGTTGTGGTATATATACACAATGGAATACTATTCTACCATAAGAAAAGATGAAATAGTACCATTTGTGACAACAAGGATGGATCTTGAGATTATAATGCTAAGCGAAATAAGTCAGACAAAGTAGAGAACCATATGATTTCATTGATATGTGGTATATGAACCAAAAACAACAAAAAAATGACAAAAAATGAAGAAACAAAAACTCATAGACACAGACAGTAGTTTAGTGGTTACCAGAGGGTGAAGGGTGAGGGGGGTGGGAGATGAGGGTAAAGGGGATCAAATATATGGTGATGGAAGGAGAACTGATTCTGGGTGGTGAACACATAATGTGATATACAGATGATGTAATAG
This sequence comes from Rhinolophus ferrumequinum, assembly GCF_004115265.2. Taxonomy (NCBI): domain Eukaryota; kingdom Metazoa; phylum Chordata; class Mammalia; order Chiroptera; family Rhinolophidae; genus Rhinolophus; species Rhinolophus ferrumequinum. The sequence goes on from NC_046286.1 coordinate 2,986,028, forward strand.
AGAATTGTACACCTGAAATCTATGTAACTTTCCTAACAATTGTCACCCCAATAAACTTTAATGTAAAAAATACTGTTCTTATCACTTTAATTCATGGATATACATAACAATAAGATTACTCCTTTTAATGAATGACAGCATTTTATATAATTTGAGACAGCTACAGTGTAGCAATTCTAGTTCTTCCAAAGGATTTCCACATAACTAGTTACCCTTCCCTGGAAATGACAAATTTTTCATTTATCTTATTAATGACACCATAGCTCCTGCACAAGTCCCCTTCTCATTAAAGATAACTGTGGCCTCCAAATTTCTAAATCCAATCTATAGTTCTCAATCATTATTTCAGGTTTTTCAGCATATAAGTGAAAATTTGAAAAATCTCACAATAGAATAGTAATTTTATCTTACTTAGTTTGGAAAAATATATTTCTGTTAATATGGAAAGGTCAAATATTCTTGAAGAGGTTGGGAAGAAATCATTATTTCCCCCAGATCTGAAAAGAAACTATGTCCTTAAACCCCAATGACAATTCAGTACTACTAGAAGTTGTACAACTGCTACCAGTAGAATTTAATTTGACAAACAGCAAAATATAATTTACTCAGAAAGTAACAAACTAATTGTGACATGTGATAATCTGACAAAGCCAAGCTAAATTTCATCTTCGTGTTATAGAATGAAAGGAATGGAAAAGAAAAGTAATTCTAAATCAAGAACGTAGTGAAATATAGTTAAAGAGAACACTATCAAAACTTGTGTTTATAAATTTGACATATAATTTACAAATCATACAAATCTATTTTTAAAAAGAATAGGCCAACTACTATGACAGGTAATGATGTTATTCTGTATGCTGTATACATTTATAAGCGACAAAAATATGCTGCTTTAAATATTATATATCTCACTCTTTTCTTCAATAATAATACAATATAGATTAGCTCAGGTAATAGCGACTGCCATCAAACCATCAATCCTGCAGGTGATCTCTAGGCTGAAACTCTTCACTGAAAGCAAGAGGAGAAGAAATCCTGTATGAGAAGTATCGAATAAGAGCTTATTTCCTGAGGAAAAGGTAGTTAAATTGGTTTCTAAAAGAAAGTGCTTATCAGTACAGAAGTTCTACAGTCTCTGCTCTTCTTGCGTGAAAACATAGGTTTGCTTTTATATGAAATAAATTACAACACTCTTGGGAACAACAAATAAGTGACATCAGAAGCACAGACTCTTGTTGAACAAGCAGGTTGAAATTTATAGCATTACAGAATGTCCTGAGTACTACCAATTATCAGAATGGGACCTACTTGTATGTAGTAAGCCTAAATGTTTGCTATACGAGGTCTGACAATTAAGTTTGTGAACTTGTTGCAAAAACGTAGCTAAACTTTTTTGATATCAGAAGGATTATTCATTATGAATCTGTACCAACTGGACAAACAGTTAACCAAGTTTACTATTTGGAAGAGCTGAAAATGCTGCATGAAAAAGTTAGATGAAAACGACCTGAACTTTTTCCCAACAATTCATGGCTCTTGCATCACGACAATGCACCAGCTCACACGGCACTGTCTGTGAGGGAGTTTTTAGCCAGTAAACAAATAACTGTATTGGAACACCCTCCCTACTCACCTGATCTGCCACCCAATGACTTCTTTCTTTACTCAAAGATAAGGGAAATATTGAAAGGAAGACATTTTGATGACATTCAAGACATCAAGGGTAATACGATGACAGCTCTGATGGCCATTCCAGAGAAAGAGTTCCAAAATTTCTTTGAAGGGTGGACTAGGCGCTGGTGTCAGTGCACAGCTTCCCAAGGGGAGGACTTCGAAGGTGACCGTAGTGATATTCAGCAATGAAGTATGTAGCACTTTTTCTAAGATGAGTTTGCAAATTTAATTGTCCAACCGCATACATCTGGGTGAAAATGGGCTCTTTTGGTTATCACCAAGCCACAGTTAGCATAGAATGTCTGTCTGTTATCCACAGACTATTCTCTGTGGTTTTCAGAAAGCTACCATTATTAATTTGGAACTCAAAGTGAGAAGTAGGTCTCTGGTCCCTATAGATAAGGGGAAAATATAAATAAATATTTTTGTATATAATAAAAGAAATGGATAAACAGATCCAATTTCTTCTCACTAGGGAAGACATGCATTTTCAACAGAAGACTGTGCCATTTAAAAGCCATATTAGCACTCAGCAGGCTTGATGAGATCCTTCCCAGCGAGATCTCGGCCATGTCCTCCATTGGGGATCTTTGGATGGAGCCCATCTTTACACCAGGGTGCTGTCATTTGACAGGCCTTCTTTAATTTCCGAAGGTCATTCTTTGACTCAACTTATCTTTGTTTCATAATACTTTAGCACGGCACTTGTTCTAGAACAAATATTTGCCATTGAGTAGGCACAGAGAAAATCGAGAATTCTCATGGGCCTGTCCGTTACTATTGTACGTAGGAAGCATTTTAGTCTTCTTTTGCTTTGTTTTAGACCTTGTGTTCATTGTGCTGAGGCAAAGAATCTACCCCTTTATCCAGCACAAATACTAGCCAGACTAATTTTTCAAAATTTGGTATTTTACTAGCAACTGCCCAGTGATCCGGTTGTGTGCCTGGAATGTCGTTTTATTCAAAATAAACGATAAAATCATTTGGTAGTTATTTTGCTAATAGTCCAGCCTTATAAACAAGTTTCTACCTTGAAAAAATAAACTTACTAGTAATTATTCTCCCCAAGAAAGAACAAGCTACTACCTTTGTCTTGACATCTCTTCCAACATGGTGGGTACCTGCCAAACAAACCAACTCTTTCAATATTGTAGAACAATTTTGATAACATTGGAGCATATGACCCTTACTAATTATTGCGGGAATTCCTGTTTTGGTAACGAGCATGACAAAGGAGCAAAACTTGTTGATGTTACACACCCATCTAGAGACTCTATAGATGTTTGGGTGCAAAAAATACCCTGTCAGTCTCTATAGTTCCGAATCTGGGATCTGACCTTAAAGAAAAAGCTTTCAGGGGGTCTGACCGGTCAGTTGTTAAAATAAGATCAAAGGGGCCAGTAAATAAAAAAATTATCTAAAAATTGTGAACCAGAAGGAAAATGCTTTCTAATAACCACAACAGAAGATAACATAAGGACTCTTAGAAATTTTAAACTTCTCCAGAAGTGAGAAATCCTTATTGCTTTTACAATTTCTAAGCTATGAAAAAGACAAAAGCGTAACAAGAATCAGTCCTATTGGTGATTGGTTCTGCCCTTTAGGCAAAACACATAGCAGTTGGTTTATTTTCCTTTTAGAAAAGGAGCTAAACTCTAAATTATTTTAACTGTCAATAATTCTTTCAGTGTCATTGCTGATGGTAACTGTAATATCATTAATCTTGACCATTGTCTCTCTGCCTATAGTTTTATAGCCATGTGACTTAAGACAGTTAGAAACAAACTCTGTGTTGTGTTCTCATGTGGACAATTCACTGGACTGTTTACCTAGATAGGCTTCTAAGTGAGCCTCTAGTTACCCTCTTTATTAGTTAAAAACAATCACTACCACAATAAAGATTTAAACTATTAAGTGAGTTGTAAAATTCTAGTAAGTTCAAGAATGTTCAAGTAGGTCATGAAATCTGGGAAAAATTTGTGGCATGCAGGAGTCTTTGGCATACCTCTGGCAGATAACTCTTACAATATCACCCGTGAAGTCTAAATATAAAACTTTCTGGGAAAGTGAAGAAATATGCTCAAACTCTTCATAGATTTCTTAACCAAAATGTGTTGGAAATTGTGACTGCAATGTCTGTTGCAATTTCATTCAACTAACAATGAAATCAGGAAACTCAGTACAATTCAGGCTGATCTCATGGGAACAGACTGATAGTTCTCTCTGAGTTGGACCTCCAGATTTGAAGTTTACACCCAGCTAGAAACTCAGAAACTTTCAGAATGCAGTCTGATACAGTGTCCAAAGATTTCAGCGAGGATGTCCTTAAAACACCAAATTTCAAATACCTTAAAGACCCTGTAACCTCTGCGTAGAGATGCATGAGTTCCATTAGAAAGCAGGTTCCTGCCTTTGAGTCCACAGGTGCCGTTTACTGGTCTCTGCATGGGTTCAACAGAGAGTACACATCAGCGTGCCACGTATGCTGATCAGAAACATGGAAAATATCCTCGATAGGTGGAACATTACTCCTAACTGTATCTGAATATTATCTCCAAACCCACAAAAACAATGATCTCTAAGACTGACAGTGGGACAGTAATGAAGGGTTCTCTAGGTTAAGAAGTCTTATATAAAAGGAAGCCTTTTGTACAAGTACCTACAGAAGCATCTCTGGATCCCAGCTTCTATGGAAAATCTAAAGTTAAGAGCTGTCTTTTAGTATCATCTTCAATTCATTCTCCCTTCTCAAACATGGAATCCTGGAGATAAAACATTTGATAATGTTTATGTTATAAAACTGCCCAAAGGTATCAGGGTCACAATGTTCTGATCTCCACAGCAGCACATATGGCAAACATGACAAGAAACAGTCGTTAACCTGAAAGGCAATTTTGTTGCCATTAGTCATTATAGCACCATCCCCCAATCAGGAGCCAGGAACCCTCCCAGTGGCCTGAAAAACCTACTGTACAGACAGATATCCTACAATTATATACAATCACCATTGGCTAGAAGGTGCTGAATTGCACTGTGGTAACCATGGTCACCATCAGCTGGTGAAAAGTCAATTGTCCCTCTAGTAAAAACTGAACCTATGCCACCGCCAGCCAGCCAGATGCTAATACCAGATACTGAAGATGTTGGAGAATGCTTCATGAGCATTGGTGATGATGCCACCTCTTATGAAAAATATTAGGTTGCTGCAAAAATAATTATGGTTGTTGCAATTAAAAATAATTGTGGTTGTTACAATTAAAAATAATTGCAAAAATTGCAATTACTTTTGCACCAACCTAATGTCTTCTGGAACTGATGAAACACCAATTCACATAATTAATAAGGCTCAAAATAACGCAAGTAGTATAAACAAAAAGGAAAACATAGTAGACATACCCTGGTGAAATAACAACATGTAAGAGACTATCTAAAAAGCAGCCAGAGTGGTTGTCGTGCAGGGCGGCCTGCGGGGTCTCAGCTCCCGCTCCCCACATAAGAATGCAGGATATGGTGAGGCCACAAAGGAACACCCAAGGAGCCATAAGTAGGAGAGTCCTATCACTATATTCTCGCTGGCGGCATCCGCCTCTCTGCAATCTGCTCATGCTAGCTCAGCCACCATCTTCTTGCTAGCTCCCATTTTTTTCTAGTGTAGCCACAGCAGTTATATTAGTGGCCAATGTCTCACTGGTTACAGCTGACGGCCAACTAGCCACAGCTGATGGCCATCCAATCACAGTTGATGGCCATTTACTACCTGAGCCAGCACCCTTTAGCGTGAGGCCGAGAGCCTGGAAACTGCACTCCTGGCTCTGTTCCCACAGTGGTGAACAGATTTATCTTCAAAGAGTAAAAATTAGATTACCTGCTGGCTTTCAGTAATAACGGAAACCAGCTACAGTGCAGTGATGTTTTCCTTGTGCTTAATTAAAATAACTGCTCACCTGGAATTCTATACCCAGTGACTATATCTTTTAAGAACAAGGTGTGGGGACAGAGCCCCAAAAAGCAGTTTCCAGGCTCTCGGCCTCACATAGAAAGGTGCTGGCTCAGGTAGTAAATGGCCATCGACTGTGATCAAATGGCCATCAGCTGTGGCTAGTTGGCTGTCAGCTGTAACCAGTGAGCCATTGGGCATTAATATAACTGCCGTGGCTAGGCTAGCAGAAAAAGGGGGAGCTAGCAAGAAGATGGTGGCTGAGCCTGCAAGCGGCGGAGTGAGGGTTGAGAATTGTGTTGCTCCTGGTTCCTGTGTCTCCAACCCAGCCGCCAGTGAGAGTATGGTGGTATGACTCCCCTACCTATGGCTCCGTGGGTGTTCCTTTTTGGCCTCACCATGTCCTGTGTTCTTATGTGGGGAGTGGGACCAGAGACCCCGCCTGACACCCCGCACGACACAAGGAAAACATTTTTAGATGAACAAAGATCAAGATCATTTGCCACTAGTAAATTTTAATGAAGAAAATTCTGAAGGATATATTTCAGGCCAAAGGAAAGTAGCCCTAGATAGAAAGTCTGGGATGAAATGAGAAATGAAGAACAAACAGCGGTAAATAGGTGGGCCATTCTAAAATGTATCAACTAATAAAACAATACTAAAATTATCCTTTGGAGTTCAAAGGTAAACATAACATATAGTTAAATACCCCAAAACTATAATATAAATTTGAGAGTGTGAGGTGTTAAATCATTCTAAAATCCATGTGTTATCCAAAAGTTGGGTAAAGATACAAATTCAATTTGGACTTAAGTATGTATGTTGTCATTTCTAGAGTGATCACCAAATAATAGAAACAGTGTCGAACTCCCAAACTTGCAAAAATAAAAAAAAAAGAACAAACAAACAAATAGGAGATAAATATTTATATTACTTAGTTATAGTATTTCCTGTCCACAGTCTACATCTCTGTGGACCACTTAATGCTAGACATTGCCAGTGAAAAACATCACATAACTTCAGCCAATCTGAATACCATTTGTGAGAAGCTTATGTAGATAAGATTTTCTTTATTGTTTCAGTCTTTTACCTTTGCTAAATGGTCTGCACTCTCAAAAAAATGATGACTAGGGGCCGGCCCGGTGGCTAAGGCGGTTGGAGCTCCGTGCTCCTAACTCCGAAGGCAGCCGGTTCGATTCCCACATGGGCCAGTGGGCTCTCAACCACAAGGTTGCCAGTTCAATTCCTCGAGTCCCGCAAGGGATGGTGGGCTGTGCCCCCTGCAACTAGAAAACGGCAACTGGACCTGGAGCTGAGCTGCACCCTCAACAACTAAGACTTGAAAGCACAACAACTTGAAGCTGAATGGCACCCTCCACAACTAAGATTGAAAGGACAACAACTTGACTTGGAAAAAACGCCTGGAAGTACACACTGTTCCCCAGTAAAGTCCTGTTCCCCTTCTCCAATAAAATCTTAAAAAAAAAAAAAAGATGAATAAATATGTATCTCACAAGTTTAATATCCTATTATAATTTACAATTGTTTCTTTTTGGAGAATAAAATGATAGAATGTTAAGTTAGAAAAATATAAATGATTATCAAAATACTTATAATTGTGACTGACCATTTCAATACAAAAAAATGAAGTTAGAAACTCATTACCCTTTTTAAACTCTTTTGGAGAAATAAGGTAACTTTTCTTTTAAATTAAATTTATTGGGGTGACATTGGTTAGTGAAATTATATATGTTTCAAGTATACATTTCTATAATACATCATCTAGAAAGGTAACTTTCCTTTCATGGTTCAATCTACTTCCTCAAAGAATCGGACTTACCAAACTATTTAGAAATCAGTTCAAGAATAATTTTTTTCCTCTTTGTTTGCAAGTGATATTTAAGGATTTCAACTAACAAACAGCTTGGTTAGATTAATTCCCTTCCTTTGTGTAAATAAGAAAATGGATCTGTATTTCAGAATCCAGAGTATAGTATTAATGTAACAAGTGACATTGTAGAAACCTGAAGTTGCTCATCTAATCATACAGACCGTGCATTTCACAGCTCACAGGCAGGGCCTATTCCCTGTGACCACCTGTTCTAGAGCCACAGCTGTACCGCCTTCCCTTCCAGGGGAGTCACCATGGTGCCTGGGAAATCTGACTGTCTTTGGAAGAGAATGTCGTCCTGTTTCCCCTTCCATATGCCTTTCCCTTTGCCCCTGGCTTCTGAGGAATGTTAGGTAAGTCAGGTTTCTGGGTTTGGCAATAGGAAATAGGAGAAACTAGCAGAGAGATACTGTGAATGAAACTCCAGAGGCTGCTGGGAGCATTTAGCCAACCAAGGTAATGAAGGAATTATGTGGACAGGGGAGGGGATGAGATTTAAAAAGTCCTGTGAAAGGATATTGGTAAGTACATATTATATACACTATCGAATGAAAGACAGTGAGGTTAAATGAAAAAGTAGTGTAAGAATCATGAATTATATATGTTTTGTTCTTATTTTCAGAGAGGCAAGCTAAAGATTTAAATTATTTAAAACTAATTCTGGCTGCGGGGAGGAGTGTTGTATATAATATCTGAAAGGGTATTCTTTCCAGCTATTAGCCATTCTTACCTCTGAAAAAGCAGATTAGAAACTGCAGGATGGGGCATTTATGTCCTAAATCATACATTACGGAGATGCTTAAATTACTGTAATGAGCGTGTATTATTTTTGTGATTGAACCACCATTAACAAAGTATATAGAAAGAGGTAGGGAAGACATATTAATAAATACAATAAAACCAAAGATAACAGAATTACTGACTGTACCTTACCTTTAACGCTGAAATTTCTGGAACAAAGTGAAATAGGAAAATATGATGGATGATGAACTTTCTCTTATCATATCAGGGAAAGCATCTGAGAGCTTGAAGAGATACTCTCTATGCTTCCAGTTAAAAATTTTCATGGTTCTATGTTACAGTCACAGTGAATGATATACAAATGTTGAAGAGCCACATACCTGTTTTCTAGAAGTAACATATAAAATGGCCGTATCTTTCATTAACCCTTGACAAAAGATCAGCATGTGAAATGAAAATGTAATTCAGTGAAGACATTTGACAGAATGTCCTACTGATTGAAGCCTGAGATAAAGATAATTTTCTTCTATAATAATGAAATTTATTAAATGTATTAAATTAATGTAAACAATATGATGCTTAAGTATTGTTACAAAATTTATGTGATACAAAGCAAAATCATTCAGTAAAATATATAATTTTAAAATGTAACTATTATTGGGTTTCGTGTCTGAGATTATTAACAAGTGAATTAAATTCCTAATTGATACAGTATATGAACCTTAATTACATTTTTTAATATATCTAAAATTTTAAAAAATATTCTTATTCAAGATCATGTCCAGGAATCACACACTGGACTTTTTCTTTCTCCTAAGATGTAATTTTAATACCAAGAATCCATTTAAAAGGCAATTTAATAAAGTTATATAAAGAAAGAGTATTATCTATGGTGGTTGGGGGAGGGTGACTGCAGAGCTCATTGATAAAAATTTTAAAAGTTATAAATAAGCAATTGGCTGAAGGGAACTTTCAGATGCATGAAAGGAAGAAGATATTAATAATACTTCCAGTAATCTGTAGAGGTACAGCCAAGGTAAGACAAGTGCCAAAGGCAGAAATGGAGGCTGGGGACTCAAAATTGAGTGTTTGTTGAACATGAATGTGTTCACCAGCTGTTCACCACTCTTCTCACTGCTCCCACGAAAATGCAGATCGTTACCAAGTAGAAAGATGGGGATGGAAGAGTGGCACTAACCTGACATTTGTTCTCAAATATGTAAATAAGTAAAAGTATAAATGCATATGTTCATATGTATATATATGCATAACAAATAAAATAGCAATTTTTAATGAAAGGCTTCAGGAAAACAGGATATTTTTGTGTATATTGGGGCAGATAAAAGAGGGCAAGCATAGTAAAGGGAGATGGATAGCAAATGGGTGCACAAGTTGAGGGAAAGGAGTGAGACCTGGGGAAAAGCTGGTCATTGTGTTTTGTGACAAAGAACATGGTTCATGTGGCGTAGCACGTGTGAATTACAGAAAGACAATAACATACGGAGAATGAACCAAGATGGCACCCTGGGCCAGGGTTACTACAGTCTAGTTAAAAAATGAAGTAATACCTCAGCAGTAGCATTGAATAGGGATCGTGAATAATGTGAAAATAATGAGAAATATTGGGGCAAGTTTACTGATTCCCATAGGATATTGTAAAAAAGCTTTTAACCAGGGCCCCAAAATAAGCACATGGCTAATGCTAGCCTGTTTTCACTGGATGGAGTCTAGCACTTGGTATTGGGGAATGAGTAAATGAGAGAGATGAATCTTTATTTAGAAAGAAGTAATTCTGTGAAATATCAGGATCCAGTTTTGACAAGACTGTTTGTAGGTATATTGAGGATTGGGAGAAAGTAGAAATAAAGGACATCCAAAAGATCCAAACATCCAGCATCCAAAAAATCATTTGTGATTGATAATTGAATTATAACATGAGGAGCATCAGGTATCATTTAGGACATGGTCCTGGGACAGGTTAATCCTTATTCACTAGTCAGTTTATCCTCCCATTTTATAGGAGGAAAAAGTCACCTGTTTCGACACAGGAGAAATTGTTGGAGCCTCACAGGGTGGCAGCAGTAAGCAATAATTTGATGAAAAAAGAATTTTGTGAAAGGGATTGTTCCTCTTCATATATTTACAAATCTAATATCCTCACAGTCATATAAATGTTCTCAATATCTATCTTTCATGGTTTTTTTTGCTTCACTGATGTTATCCATTCACCATTTGGTAATCTTTAGCTGAGAACCTACCACATGTATATGTACATACATATATAATCTAGTTGGGTGTATTCACAAAAACTTTACTGTGTGCTTCCTATGTGTGCAAAATTTTTCTAATGCTGGGGATACAAAGATATGATTTAGATCCTACTTTTAAAGAAGCTAAAACTCACAGTAAAGCTAGACATTTAAAATTAATATAAAATAACATGACTAGATCTACAATAGATGCATCTATAAAAAAGTCAAAACACAAATTGGTGACATTAATTTTCAAGATGAAATAAAATGATTAAAATTAAGTACAAACTTAAAATTTACAATAAAAAGGAAGCATTTGTATAGGTGTGAGTTTTGGAGGAAGTGAGACTTAGAACATAGAGGAAGGGGTTATGTTTAAGGTGGTTAGGGACTAGCTGGGGACAGGAGCAATAGTGAAAAGCATAGGTGGGGGGTAGTCAAGAGGTGGTAGATAGAGAGGGGTCTTGTTTGATAGCAATTGAAATTCCTCCTTAAATAATGCTGTAAGACCAGAGTGGATGTGCAGAGTTAAACTATGCTCGGGACAGCATTAAAAAATTGGTAAAGAAATGACATCTTTTAGAAAGGTGCAAATGGGAGCAGAAAAAGTGTTAACTAGGAAAACCTTTAGCAATCCAAGGTGAGATGTGAAGGATTGAGCACAGAGATTAGAGTGATGACAAAAGGAATAGACCTACAGAGATGCATGATAAGGATACCGCGCGTCTTTTGGATTCCCAGATATGCATTAAAACCCGCTGTGTGATGAATAAGGGTAACACCAAAGGATCAATCCTCAGATCAGTGTAGGCGTTGGTTCTTCCTTTCTGGATGAGACACTTTGGAGAAAAAGGAAAGAGAGAGAGGTAGAGAGATCTGCTGGAAATCCCCATCCATTCTCAGACAACTGTTTTTTCTATAACCAATGGGGATACACAGTGAGATGGCACCTCTTATCTCCAGCAGATACATCTGAGCAGAAGCTCTCTTTTAAAGTCTTGGGTAGAAGTCAGAGAGGACAGGATGACTAAGGTAGATGATAAGAAGGCTGAAAATTTCCTTTAATGGAATGAATTAGGACGTGGTTATGTGGACAGCTAGGAAGGAGTATTTGCAGATTAAAACAAAACGTGGAGTGAGGATTGGAGGAGCTGGGCATTCAGAATGATAGCGGCGTGATGCCTGATTTTTCATACCTATGAGGGAAGTCCTTGGCTGTGATTAAAAGGCATAAATAAAAAAGCTATGATGCCGGTATCTCCCTGCTATTCCTGTCATAGAAGAGATGGGCACTGTGAGAGAGCTCTATGGATTCATGCACAGACAAAGGGAAATGAAGCAATAAATTATCTTTTATTTTCTGCCAGGCACACAGAGTTATGTACTTCCAGATACTTTATTCATTTAATTCTCATCATAGCCTTGCAAGGGGTACATTGTATCCCCCTATATTTTCAGTTAACTGTTGCATCCACTGTATGTTCTGTCAACAGCACATTGAAAAATGCTGATCACTTAGTAGTACTCAATAGAGATCGATTACTAGGCTCTGGTCAGGAAATTACATATTTTACATTTTTAACATTTTATAAAGAAATAGAACACACATATAAAAACACATGAAACATAAGTGTACAACTTATTTGATTATTTTAATGCCAACATGCATGGGACCATTACCCAGATCAAGAAACAAGACACCGGGCAATGCCCCGTAAGCCCATGATGCACCTCTTCCCATCCACACTCCTCTCCCTCGTCACCAGGATGATTCACTATCCAGACTCCTATAGCTATCATTTCCCTGCTCTCAGTGTATCTTCCCTACCTGCTAGTCATCTCTAACCGCGCTTAGTAGCATTATATAAATTGAATCATACAGTATGTTCTTTTTGTGCTTCTTTTGTACCTTAACTGTTTTCAGTTGAATAGCTGGGAAAGAATGGTCTTGTTGATAAATGCTGTTGGATCAGTTGGATATCCTTATTGGGAAAAATAAAGTGAAATCTGACACCTATATCACACCAAGCACAAAATTAATTCCAGCTGAATTGTATTTCTATATGTAAAAAGCAATGCAAGAAAACCTTCAGAAGATAATATTAAAGAATATCTTTATGATATTTAAGTAGAAAAAATATTTTTAAAATAGGATCCAAAGATTACTAGTCATAAAGAAAAAGATGAAATCTTACCATTTGAACAACACGAATGGACCTAGAGAATATTATGCTGAGTGAAATAAGTCAGGCTGAGAAAGACAAATACCATATGATCTCACTTATATGTGGAACCTAAAGAACAGAATAAATGAGCAAACAAAACAGAAATAGTCTCAGAGATGCAGAGAGAAAACTGATGGTTGCTAGATGGAAGGGGGGTTAGGGGATGGGGAGAAGGTGAAGGGATTAGAAAGAAAAAAAAGAAAAAGACAAACTGGTAGTCACAAGTGTAACATTTAAATAGACACAGTAAGAAATTATTGGGCATGACTAGTGAGTGTCATGAGCTGTACACGAGAACTCCCAAGGACGTTCAAGGAGCATATCATGCTGATGCTAGAAGCCTCCCCTGAGCTGGGCTCCCGTATCTCTGGTTGGGAAAAAAAGAGATAAGAAGGCTAGAGGAGCAGACCCTCAGGTCCTCTGGAAATCACTGAAGGGAAAGGGGCAGTTACATGTGGGGAACAAGGTGAACTTTAGGAAGGTGGTAAACTGAAATGTACAAATGCAAAGGGGGGGAGTGGCATGAGAGAGACGACCCCCCAAGCACCAAGCACGTCTGAAGTCAGAAAAGGAAACTTTTCTCTAATGTCCATGTTAATTTCTTCCTGATGCAATGATATCAATTAAACAGTAAATTTCACCTGATCACCTACGAATGTCAAGCATTATGCTAAGTGCTCTGTGAACTATAGAAGCATGGAATATAACTGGTGAAATTCAAATAGCAAACACTTATTGAAAACCTCCTGTGCTCAAAAGAGTGTGCCAGGGGCTGGAAATACCCAGATGAAGATCTTGGGAGGATCACTACCTCCTCGGGAAGAAAGAAACGCACAGACAGTGTCCACTCCTGGAGTCATACGCTACGTTCTTTGTGTCCCATCCTCTCCTCAGTTCCTGGAGAAACTCCTGGCTCAGAGTCAGTAATCATTAATAGTTGTTGAATCAATAAATAATACATGAAGGACGAATACAGGCATTATAAATTACAATGAATAAACAAATGGGTATAATTGAAAGTAAAAGATTTTAAAATAGTAGAAAAGGGCATATTCATATAGGTTGGAGTATTCAGAGGAAACTTTCAAATGCAGTTCATTTACAGAAGTGAGACGTAAAGCAGAGAAGGAGCTGGCTATTACTCAGAGGAAAAGGAACAATCATGAGTCACATGAGCGAGAGCAGTAGCGGGGGGTGGGGGGTGGGGTGCAGTAATGTAAGGAGCGAACGTTCAGATTAAAGAACAGTTGGGATAAGAAAAGATAAGCAGAGAGGACCTGTTGTAGGAAAGGCCGGGAAGCTGGACGGAGGAGTTACCTCTTCGGGAAGGCGATGAACTGAAATGTACAAATGCAAAGCAGCCAAACCAACGGTTAGTAACCCAGGTGCCATACAGGTACATGAAGAGCATCAAGACTAGGGAGGTAACAGTGGGACTCGAGAGCTATAGTGCTGAATGTCCTGCGTCTTCACAAACTTGCACTGTTGCAGGAATAGGGAAAGAAAATGGAGAGCTTTTTAGAGCTGTCTCTTTTCTTCTTTCAGGAGTGATATCCAAAGATTCAGTCCTTGAATCCCAGATTGCTTCTCTCTCCTGAGTCCTAGACTTTTTCCTGTAGGATAAAGCAGGTCGATTTGCTGGACATTATGAAAATGCCTGTACTTATCAATTTCCTTCCTATACAACCACTTGGTGAAGTCACATCACTTGCTTCCACGAAGTAATGCTACTAAAAGAGCATTAGTCTGGTTTCAAGATCCTATGAGATAGTGGAGCAGGGGCAGGTTGTGAGTTACGTGGTAAGAGGAAGGTCTGGAGTTTGTGGGAAGAAAAAGGCTATGGCTATGTGGGTTGCCAGGAACCTCCCCCACCCCTTGCCTGCTTTTGGTTTTCAGCCATGATTTAGATGGGTGTAGAGTACTGTAATCAGGATATGTGTTCACTTTCAGGCATTGTGGGAAAGCCCCAGGCCAGGATTAAGCGGAAAGGAGAATGCTATGATGCTAGCATCTCATTGCTGATAGAAAATTAATCTCTGTGGTGGGGAGGAGATTGGGAGGAGAGAAAAGAGAGAGGAAAGGAGAGAGAGAGAGAGAAAGAGAGGAAGAGAGAAAGATATTAAGAGCCATCACTCCACCTTCTGGTTATTATGACAAAGTGAAGGGAAAATGACAGAAAATGAAATCAATAGTTCTAGGCCCCGATTTTTCAACTATCCCATTTAATCTTTATAACAACTCTGCAAATAACATTTCATACCATTTTGAAAGTGGTAGTAGAAATACATGAACTATATCCTGACTTTAAAAAAGATATCCTCTTTTGGGAATATAAATTTAGTAAAAATGTGTTAGTGCGACAATTGTGTAAGGCATTCTTCAGAGTGCTGGCATTACAAGGATGAATGGGATCTGTAGATCTTGTTTCTTATGAATTCAAAGCTTACATAATTTTGCTATGATACACTATATGAGCTTCGATATATTTGTTTATAACATACAGTGAGAGTTAAATGGGTAGAACCATTAATTTTCAAAAGTGTTAAAATGTTTTACAAATCTATAAGAACCATAAAAATTAAAGATTGGAGTTCTACATGTAGGTGAAATAGTAAGCCTCATAAAAAGGGGAAAGGGAGTATAACTGAAGTTGATTAAGAGAAAGAAAGGGCAAAGAAAATATAATAAAATGATATGCAGGGACAACAAAAATGAAAGATGCAGGCAGGGAGAAGAGTCCCAGCTGACAGAAAAGTCTTTCTTAAGGAATTGGAGAAGATATACAGGATGGAACATCCCAACAAAGCAAAAGAATTACATATCTGCATAGAGAAGGGAAAACGAACAAGAAGTCATTTTGGTAACCCCAGTGTTGTTACAAGGCTAGGTAGTGACAGAATGGAGGCTTTAGATTTACTGAACACTAATATTCTCATAATCATGCTAGGAAAAATAATTTGGTGAAGACGGAAGGATGAATCCTTTTAGAAGAAATGCATCTTCTCTCCTTTAAGAAACAGCACTTACAGACTCAGCCCTCAAACCCAAAATCTGCCTCATCAGTTAATTCAGGTTCAGGTTAATTCCTTTTTTGGGAAGGCATTCCAGTTTTTTGCACTGAGGCATTTTAAGAAACAAAAGCATTTCTGGAAAATCCCCTCCCTTTATTGACCTTTCTTTTCAACCAATAAGAATAGAGAGTGAAACAGTGTCACTTGTCTCCAGCTGATGTGTCTACTAAGAAGGTCTGATTTGATCCCAGGTCTTGAGAAGGTGGAAGAGAGGCAGGATTACCAATATGTGGTGAGTGGAGCAACTGACAACATTGATTTATGGAAAGACCTAATAATATGCCATGTTTAGAGCCAAAATTCCACACTTGATAGTTGTGAAACAGAGTAGAGAATGAGGATCTAAGTATTTAGTGTGGAGTTGGGGAGGAGAGGGTACATGGCATTTTTCATGCATTTGTGGGAAGTCCCTGCTTAGTTTTATAAGAGAAGAAAGTGGCTGTGATGCAGAACTCTCCCTGCTAGTGATGCTTGAGTACCTGTAGTTAATAAATGAAAATTGTGAAAAAGTCCATGATCCCACCTGCTAACTGTCACAGGACAATTTGAGGAAGTCATATTATGACATACTTATTATTTTGCTCTAGCAAAGCAACACTTCTAGATGTGTTACCTCTCAGTCATCATGGCAGACCTGCATTTTTGTTAAATGCTGAATCTTCAGCACCCAGAATACTTCTTAGCATTCAGTAAATATCTGGTCAACTAATTAATTAATGAGTAGGTTACTAAGAATTAGTGAGTTTAAGGGATATAAGATTTTAATTATTTGGATTCAACCCAGTTATGCCAATGTCCAAAATCCAGGAATTAAACATATTAGTTTATGTGAGATCAGAAGAGGATCTGGAACAAAAGCTGAGTGAAACTTCACTCTACGGATTCCACACACCTCAACTTAATATCCCTCCAATACAAAGCAATATTTCACTTAATCAGAGTTACTCTGGAGTTCAATTAGTGACTATATGTTGTACAGTGGAAAAAAGCACTGTGTTCACTGTCATGAGATCAGAATTCTGATCTATATTTTTATCCAATGATTTACTCTTTTGAGCTTGTATTTCTTCATCACTAAAATTAAAGGTTTGAATTACATGATTTCCCATGTTAAAACCTAACCTTGGAATATGATAATATTAATAAACACTTAATATTTATTCAACTGTAATTAATCATTTCAGTAGCTGAAAATAATTATAGAAAGAAGAAGGGAATGGCCTGAAAACTGACTTCAACAAAAAATAAGGATCAAAATTTTGATCCAGAGGAAAATAATTCCTCAATATGGCCAAACAACATTAACTGATAAAAATATTAGTCCTTTTTGGATTCTTTTGCAAGCATCCCTTACAGGTAAGACAAGGACATCATTTGTTGAGATTATTCTTGGGGTGACTGTGCTCACTGTAATTCAGGAGTTGTCCTATACATTGCGGGTACTCTTTGCTGCCTAACATAGAATCGTAGGAAGGGACCTCCACTCTATGGGTGGAAAATAACACGTCATTCTAATTAGACAAAAGTATTTTAGCTTTACAAGAAATACTAGAGGAAGTTCCTCAGGTTGCAAGAATTGGAGATGGTAATTTGAATCCATACAACAAAGAGCACTGCTAAAATTAATTATGTAATTATAAAAGCTTTTCCTTTCAATTCTTCTCTTAATTGATTTGAAAATAAATTGTATAAAATAATACCCATATTATGTCTTATGGGGTCTATAATATATAGAAATATATGTGCAATGGGAGCAAAGCTATAATGAGCTAAGGAAATGATGACAGATGATAAAGTAATAATTGTAAAAATGTATTATTGGGTTTGCAACATTAATAGATGTAATACATATAACTGCAATACCACATAATGGAGAAAAAGGGAATAGAGCTTTGTAGGAAGAACATTTCTACATATTACTAGAATTAAGCTAGCATAATACTGAAGCTGATTATTTTAAGTTAACATGTGAATGCTAAACCCTAGATCAATCATATCTATAATTAAATTAAAATGCTACATTAGAAAATATTTGCTCAATGTAAAAGTGTAGTAAAGGTACAAAAGAGGAATGAAAAGATATGAGACATAGAAAACAAAAAGTAAAATGGCTGATATAAATCCAGCTATATATAAAAAAATGACATAAAACGTGAATGAGTTAAACAACCAAACAGCAGAGATGCTCAGACTGCACAAAAATGATCCAGCTATGTTTAGGAGACATACTTTATATTCAAAGGCGCAAATAGGTTGAAAGTAGAAGGATAGGAATAAAAGGTATATCATGCAAGTAGCAAACACAAAAAAGCTGGAATGGCTATACTAATAGACAAAATAGACTTTAAAATAAAAAGTCTTACTAGAGTCAAAGAGGAACATTTGTTTTTCACTTTATTCATTTTGACATTCAATATTATTTTACATTAACTTCAGGTGTACAGCATAGTGGTTAGACATTTATATAATTTAAGAAGTGATCCCCCTGACTAGTCAAGTACCCACCTGGTACTATATATATTTATTACCATATTATTGACTGTATTCCCTATGCTTTATTTTACATCTCCATGCCTATTTTGTAACTATGTAACAATTTTTACTTCTTAATCCCTTCCCTTTTTTTACTCTGTCCCACAATCCCCCCATCCATCACCCCGATAAATCTAGTACCTATCTGACACCATACATAGTTACAATATTGTTGACAATATTCCTTATACTATACCCTACATCCCCATGACTATGTAACAACCAATTTGGACTTCTTAATCCCTTCCCCTTTTTCACCCACCCCAAACACCCCTCCCATCTAAAGACCATCAAAATCTTCTCTGTATCTATGAGTTTGTTTCTGTTTTGTTTTTGTTTATTTTGTTCTTTAGATTCCAATATAAGTGAAATCACATTGCATCTGTCTTTCTCTGTCTGACATACTCCACTCAGCACAGTATCCTCCAGGTGCACTCATGCCACCACAGGTGGCAAGAACCCATTCCCTTCCGTGGCCGAGCAATATTCCATTGTATATATGTACCACCTCCTCATTATCCATTTATCCATTGATGGACACCCAGGCTGCCTGCATATCTTGGCCATTGTAAGCAATGCTGCAATGAACATATGGATGCACACGTCCCCTCAAAGTAGTGCTTTGGGTTTCTTTGAATAAATAGCCAGAAGTTGGATTTACTGTGTCCTTCTTTGTCCTTTGTTATAGCCTTTGTTTTAAAGTCTATTTTGTCTGGTATAAGTGTTGCTACCACAGCTTACTTCATTTTGTTTCCATTTTCATGAAATATGAGGTCTGACAATTAAGTTTGCAAACTCATCCTAGAAAAAGTGCTACATACCTCATTGCTGAATATCACTATGGTCACCTTCCCTTTGGGAAGCTATGCACTGATGCCGGCATCTAGCCAGCTTTCAAAGCAATTTGGGAACTCTTTTTCTGGAATGGCCATCAGAGCTGTCATCTTATTACCTTTGATGTCCTGAATGTCATCAAAATGTCTTCCTTTCAATATTTCCTTTATCTTCAGGTAAAGAAAGAAGTCATTGGGGGCCAGATCAGGTGAATAGGGAAGGTGTTCCAATGCAATTATTTGTTTACTGGCTAAACACTCCCTCACAGACAGTGCCGTGTGAGCTGATGCATTGTCGTGATGCAAGAGCCATAAATTGTTGGCGAAAAGTTCAGGTCGTCTAACTTTTTCACGCAGCCTTTTCAGCACTTCCAAATATTAGGTTGGTGCAAAAGTCATTGTGGATTAAAAGATTAAAAATAATTGCAAAAACCACAATTACTTTGCACCAACCTAATAGTAAACTTGGTTAAATGTTTGTTGAGTTGGTACAAATTCGTAATGAATAATCCCTTTGATATCAAAAAAGGTTAGCAACATCATTGCAATAAGTTCACGAACTTAATTGTCTGAATGTATATGTATATCACATTGTACACTTTAAATATATATAATTATATTTGTCAATTATTACTTTTAAAAGTTTTTTAAAAGACACTGAAAAAGAATAGCAAACTAAGCTTAAAGAAAGTGGAAGGAAGGAAATAAAGATGAGAATGAAAAATTAATAAAATCGAAAAGAGAAAAACAATGTAGAAAATCAATGAAACCAAAAATGGTTCTTTATAAAACAAAACAAAACTGACCCAACTTTACCAAGTTTGACCAAGAATAAAAGAGAGAAAAATGAAATTACTAGAATCATAAATGATAGATGGAATATTGATATCAATCTCACAGAAATAAAAAAGATTATAAAAAATACTATGAAAATTGAAAAGAAATAAATTAGATAACTTTGATGAAACGGACAAATTTCTACAAAGACACAAACTATCAAAGCTGACTCTAGAAGAAATAGCAATATGAATATATCTATAACAAGTGAAGAGATTGAATCAGTAATCAAAATACTACTCACAAAAAATAGCTGAGGCCCAAATGGCTTCACCGCTGAATTCTACCAGTCAAAGAAGAATTAACACCAATTTTTCAGAAACCCTCCAAAAAATAGAAGAGAATGATGGAAACTTCTCAACTGATTTTATAAAGCTAGTGTACCCTGATACCAAAACTGGACAAAGACATCGCAAGAAAATTATAGACCAATGTCTTTCATAAAATCCTCAACAAAATATTAGAAAACTAAATCCAGGAACATGAAAAAGAATTATATACCATGACCAAAAGAGATTTATCCCAGGAATGCAAGATTGGTTTAATATGCAAAAATCAATTAATGAAATATATCATATCAATAGAATAACATTTTAAAAATATTCTGTATAATACTGCAATAATGGATACATATCATTATACATTTGTTCAAACCCATAGAATGTAAGAATAAACTACAATGTAAACTATGAACTTTGAGTAGTTATTGTGTGTTGATGTAGGTTTATCAATGTAACAAATGTGCCACTGTGATGGGGGATGTTGATAATGGAGGAGGCTATGCCTATTTGGGTGCAAGGAATACAGGCACGTCTCAGAGATGTACGGGTTCCATTCCAGACCACAGGGACAAAGCAAACATCACAACTAAGTGAGTCACAAATTTTTAGTTTCCCAGTGCACATAAAAGTTATATTAATACTATACTATACTCTATCAAGGGTGCAACAGCATCATGTCTAAAAAAAACAATGTATATACTTTAATTAAAAATATTTATTTTATTGCTAAAGTATGCTAACCATCATCTGAGGCTTTAGTGAGTCGTAACCTTTTTGCGGGTGGAGGGTCACGGCTCAATGTTGATGGCTCTGACTGATCATGCTCGGTGGTTGCGATGGTTGGGGTGGCTGTGCCAGTTTCTTAAAATAAGACAACAACGAAGTTTGCCACATCTACCGACTCTTCCTTTCACGAATGGTTTCTCTGTAGCATGTCATGGCATTTACCCACAGTAGAACTTTTTTCAAAATTGGAGTCAGTCCTCTCAAATCCTCCCACTGTTTTATCAGCTAAGTTAGTGTAATATTTGAAATCCTTGGTTGTCATTTCAACAATTTTCACAAATGTTCACCAGAAGTAGATTGCATCTAAAAAAGCACTTTCTTTGCTCATCCAGAAGAAGTGACTCCTCATCTGTTAAAGTCTTATCGTGAGATTGCAGTCATAGCTTCAGGCTCCATTTCTAATTCTAGTTCACTTGCTAGTTCCACCACATCTGTAGTTATTTCCTTCACCAAAGTCTTAAGCCCCTGAAAGTCATCCATGAGGGTTGGAATCAGCTTTTTCCAAAAGTCTTTTATTGACCTCTCCTATATTTTGACCTCTTCCTATGAATCACTGTTCTTAATGGCATCTAGAATGGTAACTCTTTCCAGAAGGTTTCCAATTTGCTCTGCCCTGATTCATCAGAGGAATCACTCTCTATGACAGCTATAGCCTCATGAAATGTTTTTCTCAAATAATAAGACTTGAAAGTTGAAGTTACTCCTTGATCCATGAGCTGCATAAGGGATGTTGTGCTAGCCGGCATGAAAACAACGTTAACCTCATACATCTCCATCAGAGCTTTTGGGTGACCAGGCGCATTGTCAATGAGAAGTAATATTTTGAAAGGAATCTTTTTCTGAGCTGTAGGTCTCAACAATGGGCTTAAAATATTCAGTAAAACAAGATCTCAACTTCACTAATTATCAGGGAAATGCAAACCACAACCAAACAGAGTATCACCTCACCCTATTAGAATAGCTATTATAATATAATAAAAACAAAACGTAAGTGTTGGTGAGAATATGGAGAAAAGGGAACCCTTAAACACTGTTGGTGGGAATGTCAATTGGTATAGCCATTTTGGAAAACAATATGGAGATTCCTCAGAAAATTAAAAATAGAACGACCATCTGATCTAGCAATCCCACTAATGGGTATATATCCAAATGAAATGAAATCAGTACATCAAAAAGATATGCACTCCCAAATTTATTGCAGCACTATTCACACTAGCTAAGCTATTGAAACCACCTAATTGTCTATTGACTGAAGAATAAATAAATGTGAGATATGTATATACAAAGAAAGTGAATGTTTCTGAACTCAACTTTTTAGATTCCACATAAAAGTGATTTCATGCAGTTTTTGTCTTTTTGTGTGGCTCATTTTACGTTAGCATGATGCCCTTCAGCTTTATCCATGTTGTTGCAATGGCATGATTTCCCTCTTTCTTCAAAATATATGTGGAGTCTAATAAGAATTGAACCCATAGAAGCAGAGAGTACAATGGTGGTTGCCAGAGACTTGCAAGTGGGAGAAATAGGGAAATGTTATTCAAAGGGTACAAAGTTTCAGTTATACAGGCTGAATAAGCTCTGGGGGTCTATGTACAGCATGGTGACTATAGCTAATAATACTGTATTGTATACTTGAAACTTGCTAAGAGGATAAGTGTTCCTAAGTGTTCTCACCACAAAAATGGTAACTATGTGAGGTGATGGATGTGTTAATTAAGTTGATTGTGGTAATCATTTCATAATGTATACATATATCTAAACATTACACTGTACGCTTTAAATGTATACAATTTTGATTTGTCTATCATATCACAATAAAGCTGAAAAATAAGATTAACCAAGTTATACATACAAAGAAACTGTTTGGTAAGATTTTTCCCAGCTAGTGATTAGCTCATTATCAAACTTGAGTATAATAAGAGAGTGGTATTGATGCAGGGATAGGCATATAGACAAAAGAACAAAAATAACGGGTCCAGAACCAGCCCATTTATACATGGAAATGCTATATAGTTTGGAGTTGGCCTTAGAATTGATTTAGAAAATTGTGCAGTTCTTAAAAAATTATCTCAAGAGCATTGATTATTCCAAAGGAAAACTTAACATTGGATCCATACCACTTAACATCCACAAAAATTAATTCCATGCAGAATAAATACTTAAATGTGAACGGGAAAAAATTAAAACTTCTAGTAGAACATTTAGAAGATTACATTTATGAATTTAGGTAAAAGAGCATTTCTTAACCGGGATACAATAGCAAAAATCATGTAAAAATATTGATAAATTGACTTTGTTATACATTTCTTAAAAATTATATCCATCCTAAGATACTTTAATGACTGCTGTGCCTTTATTACATGGAAGGGTAACGGTAATGGTTATAAGGCCAATGCACTGATATCAATAAATAATGTACAATGGACTCTCAGAAACATCACAAAGTGAGAGAAATCATTTTTAATACAAACAACTGACACAGAAAATTGAGATTGTAAAAACTAAAATCTAAATCCTATAAACTTATTTCTAATTATACATATGTCTATTTTTATATTTATCAAAATAATAAGGAACTCAATGTCACTGGAGGGGCTAGAGCTAAATGATAGAAAAAAACCAAAAACCCAAAACAGCATACCCATACTTGTGAGAAAGATTCCCAACCTTATTAGTAATCAGGAAAAATGCATTTTAAAACCACCAGAAAGTACCATTTAATATTCAACAGATGGACAAAATGGAAAACTCTGACAATACCAAGTATTGGCAAGAAAGTTCATTAACGGGAATAATTTACATGTTATAGTGAGGATGTAAATTCATACAGTTACTTATATCTAGTTACCTGTAAACACACATATAATGCACAGAAATTCTAGCCTTAAGCATATGCTCTACAGGCACATTACACATGTGGACCAGAAGATACGCACAAAGGTGTTGAGAGAGGCATAGGTTATAACAGCAAACAAACAACAGCAACAAAAAAGTAGAAATAACCAAAATTTTATCATGGGAAAGGTTTTCTGAAACATTCTCAAATCTCTTCACTGTTCACCAGGGGTGCACAGACACGTGATGTGAAGGAGACATTCAGTTCCAAAAGCTCAGTAGAGGGAGACATCAGTGCCTCTCACTGAGTTACATGATGCAGTGCAGCTGATGTCCCCATGGCCAACCCCACAAAGCCAGTCACAATCTTTACTTTCCCAAGGGACATAGTAAGAACTGCCATATTACGGAGCCATCAGTAACTAAGATAACTATTAATAGCAGAGCAATTGATCTGTTGCCAGGGTGGTCTTGTGACCTCCAGACTCTCCAGTCGATAGGAAGGTCAGTAAATTAAGAAGGATAGAAACACTGGTAAATAAAGAAGGTAATAGAGAGACACTTTTTCAGTGTTCAAGCGTCAGAAAGGATTCCTAGTCTTAAATTAAAATTAGGTATAGCAAATGTACTGGAAGAAAAAGATTTAAAAATTTATAGCTTACTGGATGATGCCTCAGCAAGAGTGAGAAAGATACAATAAACTAGAAGAGAGAGAATCCAAAAGATGTAAATTTGAACATTCTATGCTACCAATCTTGTTATAAATTCCATAATATTGTGCATATCTTGATTCAGCCCTCGAAAAGAACAGGCATGTGAATGGACAGTGGGACACATTATCTGTCACTGGAAAATTTACATAGCAAATGCATAATCCTATTTTTGTACCCGAGTTACCACTACACATTGCTCTTGAGTCAGTAGCAGTATAAACCAACTTCACTCAAATTATCAGCCATCACATTTAGCCAATTCTATCATACAAAGCAAATTAGGGCTGATTTATCAGGTGGGGTGAAGGGAGAGGAAGGTGCTGGCTAATTTAGCCCAGGCCCTGAAGGATTCACAGTTCCAGAAAGCATACTTGTGTCCTCATTGCCAGTCCAGCATATACACAGGGCTTGAGGACTGGCTTCCAGCAGGGGCTCTTCTACTGCATAGACACCCGCTGGCAGTCAGCGTGGCTCCAATCTCTGTTCAAATGTGAACTCTACATACCCAGCCCCTTGGTTAATGCAGTCCTCGCCATTTAAACTCAGTCTCTTTCAGATATTGAGATAGTGGCCCGTATTCTGTCTCACTGGCCCAGAGCTGGGCACAATCCTCACTCACTACTGTGTCAAACAATTTCAGATCCTTCCTATCATAATGGATTTTCCAAATGTTATTTTTCTTTTGGGAAAGCATCTACAAATTAGTCACTACTAATATGTTAGATTCAGAGGCCCAGAAAGTGTCCTGTAAAATAGAACATCTTGCTGAAAATTGCCTTTATAGTTGTCAGTATTAACCTACATTCCTTTGATATCCCTACCTATAAATAGTTTGTTCTTCATATCTTGCGTGATGCTTGTTAGAGGATTGACTAAAGACCATATTGTTATTTAAAATTTATATTGAAAACGTCAGAGAACACATTTGATGCTTGTAGGAAGGGAGGAGCTGTCTGAGAATAGAAAGTGGCTATTAGACTACGGATGTGGTTGAGAAGAGGAAGGATGATGACATAAATCTTTGCATAAATCACATTCACATGAAACCATGGTGTATTATGAAATCCTTTTCTTTCCAGCTAATAAGGCAAAGGAGGGAAGGCAGCATCACTTGTCTCTGGCAGACTAAACCATCAGCAATGCACACCCAAAGTTGTGGTAGCAGGCAGGGCTGTGAGCAGAGAAAACTCCAGTAACATCTCAGTTCAGTGAAATTTGCATATAGTGCATTTATATACGGAGAACTGTAGGATTTCTGAGTTATCTGCCCATGCGTCTATTCTAGGCCTTTCTTCCTCCCCATAGGCCTTAATGTTTCCCCCAGGATGATGGTCACAGAAAAGTTTCCAATCTTGGTTGTGCTCTCAAGCCCACTTTTCAATCCTTTCACATATCTTTAGTCATTTCTACTTCTCATTCCCTTCTAAAATGTTCTTTTTTAACAATTCATTTCCTAGAACTAAAATAATGATTACATTGTATCTCACAGATAAAGAGAAGAGGAAAGGCACGAACCCTCCCAAAATCGGATGAGCCTTAAATTCTGAACCCATGAACCCTGTGGTACTCACGTGAGCAGAGATAGAAAAGCACTATTGAGGTTCACACTCTCTTCCTTGCAAAAGCAAACTTTCAAAAGAAATGTTCAATCTGCAGTTAAAGCACAGCAACTTTTGTGTTGGGACCTTTGGGTTGGGTACAAGTTCTGACTCTTTGGCTCATTGAGCAATGGTCTCAGCTCAGGAACATTTCTTGGGTTTTTGACGAAGCTGGGAAGTTTTGTTAACTCAAAGTATTTGAACCTGTAAGATTTCTGAGTAAGTCTTGTGAATAAAACTTCAGTCTTCAGCTGATTATGAGGACTTCAAAGTGTGTTATCTCTTTAAAGATCCAGATAAGTTATACTGAACCTAACCAAGAGTGTTCATCTGGGTATGTCTGCATGAATGAAGCAATACTGCGTCAGGGAGGAGAAATAGAGATGAGAAAGAGCTCTTTCCTACAGAGGAAGGTTCACTTAGCTGCAAAAATGCAACTTTCACCTGAGGGCTTGCCCTCAAGAAACACTGCCAGGTGGAGTCAGTTGAAGTTATAGTGACTAGGTTGCTTTATAATTACTTCTTTACAAGAATTAAGCAAGTGGTTTAACAAGTGGTCCCAGTGCCTGTGAGGACAGTGTGCGGCCTTCTGGGCGGCAGTGTAGCGCATTTTTCCCTCTAGCACATCATTCTGAGGTTAGACTCCCTGGGTTTGAATTCTGGCTCCACCTCTTACCAATACTGTAGCCTTGGGCAAGGATCCAACCCATTCATTCTACAATTTTCTAACTGACAAAATGGGGAAGAGAAGTAATAATAATACATCTACCTCATGGTATTGTCATAAAGATTAAGTCAGTTAATATAATAAAAGCACTTCTGCAGTGTCTGCAATATAGTAAGCCCTCAGTAAACATCAGGCAGAGAGAAGGTCCAAAATTGTGGACTAGGTGAACACCATGCCTGCTGACCTCCACGATCACACTAAAATTACCACTAAATCACAGAACAGCCTTGAGAACCATCTGAAGACTCGCTGCACAGAACTCCTATAAGGATATAAAGAAGAGGCCATGCCAGGACTGGTAGGAGGGGCAGAAATGCAAAACAGGCTGACCCCAAATGTACACTTGGAGGTTGAGCAGCAGGAGGGACATCTTGGTGGCGGAGGTCCCATCTGAAGAGTGAGGGGGACCCAGCCCCGTGCCGGACTCCCCAGTCTAGTGGTTCTGTGCCAGGAAGAGGAGTCACCTCAGCATCTGGCAGTGAAAACCAGTGAGGATTCTGTCCATCCCGGTGAGATGGATGACAGCTGGAAACCCAGATGTCCCCTTAAAGGGCCTGTGCGCAGACTCACTCACCTGCCAGCACTCGCCCTGTTCTCCAGCAGAGGGGCAGCAACTAGAGAGGTGCCAGAGACAAAGGGAAAGACTGAGTTGCATGGCTTCAGGGCGAAGGCTAGAGAGACAGCTGCTATTATCCCCGTGTGGAGCCAGCCTCACATGTACAGGCTGTCGCCATCTTTCCTGGGTTGAACCCTCCCCCACAGGCCAAGTCTGAGACCACATTGGTCAGGTAAAATCTGCACCCACCCCACATTGATTATCCAGCCCTGCTCAGCTGGTGCAGCATTCCCTGGGACACTCTCAGCTCCTGGGTAGCCAGCCTCACCCAATAAGCTGCGGGAGGCTTCTACAGCAGCCTGGGAAATGTCTGGTGGCAGGTGGTCAGCCCCAACTCACACTGCAGGATTTCTTGGGTGGCTCTTAGGGATCTGTGGACCCAAGGAGAGTGATGACTCCCTGCAGTATACTTCAGGTGGTGGAGAAGAGAGGGGGCTGCTTGCTCTAAATCTAAAAGAGAATCTGATGTTAACAGAATATCATCGACATAATGAAACAAGGCCACAGAGGATGGGCGATCCCACTGTGCCAAATCCTGGACCATGAGCCCGTGGCAGATAGTGGGGCTGTGCAAGTATCCTTGCAGAAGGACTTGAAAAGTCCACTGCTGCCCGTCCCAAGTAAAAGCAAACTGCTCTTGACACTCAGGGGCAATGTCAATGGAGAAAAAAGCATTGGCCAAGTCCACTACATAGTGATATGTCCCCAGGCGGACAGTCAGACGATCCATCAAATCGTGAATTGAAGGTACTGCCGTGTGCAAAGGTGACGTCACCTTATTTAACTCCCTATAGTCCACAGTCATTCCCCAGGTCCCATCTGGCTTCTTGACAAGCCATACTGGGGAGTTCAAGGGACTGTGCGTTGGCCTCACAGTATGTGCCTTCTCCAATTCCAATATTGTATGACCAATCTCCTCCTGTCCTCCCGGCAGGCAGTACTGTTGCACTGTAACCACGCGCCAGGGCTGTGGCAACACTCGAGGAGGGTGGTGAGCATGCCCGTGTGTCACTGCTTTCACCACCCGGATCTGGAGACAGAACTCTCCTACCGACGTCTGTAAGCTGAGGCCATGTAGCACGTCCACCCCTAGAATATACTCCGGAACGGGGGAGACATAAACCTTGTAGGTATGAGGGGGAAGACTTCCTATATCCAGTGGTAAGGAAACAGCTTTCACAGTCACAGTTTTCCCCCGTAGCCATCAATGCAGATTGCTGGTCCAGGGAACAGTTCTGGGTTCCCATAAACAAGACTGCAGTCTGCGCCAGTGTCCACTGGGGCCAAAACCCTCTGCACATTAGAAGGGGACCAATGTATGGACAGTTCCACTTGGGGCCTCCGGTCCCTGCTCGTCCCCTCTGACCGGGTACCTTGGCCCCACCCCTAATCAAGCTGAAAGGAGTCGGCCTCAAGCAGCTGCATGAAGTCCTGGAGGGACACGGGTTGCGCTTGCCCAGACTTCTCCTTTAGGCTTTTCCAGAATTGCTGTTCCGGACACAACTGTTTCCAAAGTTCCAACAAGAGTGCATTGGGTTGTCGGTCTATTTTTTCCCAATCAACCCCTGCTGCCACGAGATCACGCGACATCTGTGCGCATGTTACTCTCTGAGGCCCACAACCTCGCCCCTTTACTTTTGATTTGGACTTCCAAGTCTCAACTGCGCGGACCTCCTGTCTTAACTTCCTTCACCTCTGGCTTTCAACATCCCGTAGGGTGGCCATGGCAGTTGTAACTTCATGGATCCGCCGCCCCACATAGGGTGTAAGAATGGCAACCAAGGATCCAGAAGCACTCACAGGTGCAGTATCCAAAACCAGATCTCTCATGCTGGCTGTAAAAAGCTCGTCATCCGGCCCCTGCATATTAGGGTTAAAAAATAGCATGTCTCATACCCATTTCACGGATGATTTGAGTAAGTTCCGTATATGACTGCCATTGACTCACAGTGTCTGGCAGCTCACCAGCCTGTCCCCATACTGTGCGTACCGCAGCAGTGAGCCACTCCATTAGAGTGTGGTTGCCCTGGTCTTGGGCCAACTTATGGCAGTTCTGTAACCTTTGTCGCAGGGATGGATGCACTGTCATGAAGGCTAGCTTTTCCATCTCACCTGGGGAGCAGAGAATGTTGTCTGCTCCCTCATGCCATAAACGTAATAACCAAGCCAAAACTGGCTCTCCAGGGCTCTGTCTGTACCGCCTCCCCAGCTCCTGCAACTCAGTGGGAGTGGAAGGGGTGTAAGTTGTGAACTCAGACACAGCTGGGTTGCCGGCAGCAATGCCCCCAGGGCCCAAAAGTTGCTCACGTTTTACCCTTTGCTTCAAGATTGGCCGGGCTTGGGG
Organism: Rhinolophus ferrumequinum; assembly: GCF_004115265.2. Classification (NCBI taxonomy): domain Eukaryota; kingdom Metazoa; phylum Chordata; class Mammalia; order Chiroptera; family Rhinolophidae; genus Rhinolophus; species Rhinolophus ferrumequinum. The sequence goes on from NC_046286.1 coordinate 3,015,921, forward strand.
GTTGGGAGCTACATTGTCTCCACTCACTTCCTCCTCCTCTGCTTCAGAGTCTCCACTGTGAGGCCCCTCTTCTAACAGGTAGACCTGAGCTTCCAGCGCTTCCAACCGGGACACCTGGTCCGGCACCTGGGCCCTTTCATTAAGTGCACTTTCCATGTTGAGAAAGTGGCTTCAAGGCCGTGAGATTCAAGGCCGTGAGGAACATCCAGTCCACGCGGCCGGCTGTAGCCTTCGCCTCCTCCGGCAACCGCTCAGCCAGAGTCTGCAGGGCCCTCTCTACGCTGGCTGGAGAGCCATCCATGTCCTCCCACCTCTCCTTGGGGGTCCAACTCCTGAGAACAGTGGCCACCGGGCATCACACTCTGTGTGGGGGCCACATGTCCTCCTGCCCAGAGTCAGATACCATTCCTACCTGGCTGGAATCCTGCTCACCATGCCAGGTGTCTAAGTGGGTGGTGACCTTCATGTAAGATGTCCCTGATCCTCGGAGCCTAAGGCAGCAGCAGATCACCAAAATGAAGGCGACACCTTCTATGGTCAAGAGGGTGGTGTGCCATCTGGAGGCTTGAGTCTCCCAGGCAGACCGCGCCTCCCGCTCCCGGGGCCGCTCTTCAAGGGCCTTCCTAAGCTGAACTTTTACACGCACGAACTGCTCCACCATGCTTCGGTAGGTTTTGGCCGGCACCATACCCTGCTCGCTGCGCCATTTGTCATGCGGGGCGGCCTGCAGGGCCTCCTGTCCCACTCCCCACATAAGAACGCAGGATATGGCTAGGCCAAAAAGGAACACCCACGGAGCCATAGGTAGGGGAGTCATACCACTATAGTCTCACTGGAGGCTGGAGCCACATGACCTGCAACCTGCTGTCTGCTTGCCAACCGACTGACTCTCCAACCAACGCAGCAAAGTGGCAGTTATATCAGTGGCTGATTGGCTAACTGGTTACAGCTGACGGCCAACTAGCCACAGCTAATGGCTATCTACTATCTGAGCCAGCACCTTTCCATGTGAGGCTGAGAGCCTGGGAATTGCTCTCTGGGACTCTGTCGCCACAAGTATTCTCTGGGAGTTTTGAAGAGTGGCCACAGGCTCAGCACTGGCACAAGAACTGAACCTGCATTAAATTTGAAAAACCACAGGCTGCACCACGGTGACTTTCTGGGAGCCCACCCCACCCAATTCAGGTGGCATTGCTGGGAGTATTGTCAACACTGGGGCAAACAGCCCAGCCCATGCATCTAAGGAGGCTCTTTTAGAGGCTGAGTCTTACAGACAGCCAGCTGGTGGCAACAGGTCTAGGGGACTCTGGGCTTATTGCCAAGCTGCCCCAGGCCTGCTACTACCAGCCTCGGTTCACAGCAAGGCCACCCCATATGCCTTTAGGTCCAGGATAGGCAGCAACAAATCACATACAGCTTTATAGTTCCTACCATGTAGCCCCAGGCCAGTCACAGACAGGCTGACATTGGCCTGCATGGGAGACCCTCCCAAAAGGTACCAGAAACAACAAACCCAGAGGCCGGCTTCAGACCACACCAAAGCACTACACTATTAACCCCTCAAGAGGCACACCCAAAGGGTAGTGTAAACAGGCACAAAAGCCCACTGGGACGAATTCTGCTATCTGAAGTCAGCCCACACACAGCAATTCGTATGGTGTGGGCATAGCCAATCCTCACAGCCATTTTAGCTTAAGAGTCAGTCCCACCCACTGATGTGCCAAAAGCAATCAAGCTTCAACTACAAGAGGAGAACACACAAAACATAGACAAGGGACACACTGAGAACATAGCACTGGTGATCAAGAACTCTGCGCCACTGGACCACACAGGACACCTACTACATAAGGTCATCGGGCAAAGTCTGAGAGACATAGCAGATCAACTTAATATGTAGAAGCAAACACAGAGTGGCAGCCAGAATGAGGACACAAACATGTCTCAAATAAAATAAGAGAACACTCCAGAAAAAGATCTAAATGAAATGGAGGCAACAAACGTATCAGAGACAGGGTTTCAAACACTGATTATAAGAATGTTTAAGGAACTTAGTGAGAATTTCAACAAAGAGATAGGAAGCATTAAAAAAGACATAGAAGCCATGAAAAAAGAACCAGTCAGAAGTGAAGAATACAATAACTGAAGTGAAGAATGCACTAGAAGGAATCACCAGCAGACTAGATGAAGCAGAGGATCGAATCAGTGATTTAGAAGACAGGGTAGCAGAAAACACCAACTTGGAACAACGAAAAGAAAAGAGAACTGAAAAAAAAAGATAGTTTAAGGGACCTCTGGGACAGCATCAAGTACAACAACATTCGCATCATGGGAGAACTGGAAGGAGAAGAGAGGGAGCAAGGGACTGAGAATTTATTTGAAAAAACACTGACCAAATACTTCCCTAACCTGGTGAAGGGAATAGACAAATAAAGCCAGGAAATGCAGAGACTCCCAAAAGAGATGAACCCAAAAAGGTCCACATTAAGACACATTATAATTCAAACAGCAATAGTTAAAGACAGAGAATCCTAAAAGCAGCAAGAGAAAGACAACTAGTTACTTACAAGTGAGCTCCCATAAGACTATCAGCTGACATCTCAACAGAACTTTGCAGGCCAGAATAATAACCTATTAATAATCACTCTAAATGTTAATGGATTAAATGCTCCAATCAAAAGACATAGGGTAGAAAACAGGACCCAGACATATGCTGTCTACAAGAGACCCACCTCAGATCAAAAGACACAAATAGACTGAAAGTGAAGGGATAGAAAAAGATATTTCATGCAAATGGAAACAAACAAACAAAATCTGGGGTAGCAATACTTATATTGGATAAAATAGACTTTAAGATGAAGACCATAATAAGAGACAAAGGACATTAGATAATGATAAAGGGATCAGTCCAACAAGAGGACTTAACCCTAGTAAACATCTAGGCACCCAACATAGAAGCACCTAAATATATAAAACAAATATTGATTGACATAATGGCAGAGGTCAACTATAACAATCATAGTAGGGGACTTTAACATCCCACTGACACCAATGGAAAGATCCTCCAGACAGAAAATCAACAAGGAAACAGTGGCCTTAAATGACACACTAGACTAGATAGATTTAATTAATATTTTTAGAGCATTTCATCTCAAAGCAGCAGAATATACATTCTTTTCAAGTGCACATGGAACATTTCCCAAGATAGAACACATGTTAGGCCACAAACAAGTATCAGTTTTAAGAAGATTGAAATCCTATCAAGCATCTTTTCTGTATGAAACTAGAAATCAATTACAAAAAAAAAACACACACAAAAAAACACAACAACATGGAGGTTAAATAACATGCTACTAAACAATGAATGGGTTAACAATGAGATCGAAAAAGATATCAAAATGAAAACACGTTAAGACAAATAAAAATGAAAACACAATGACCAAAATCTATGGGACAGAGCAAAAGCAGTCTAAGAGGAAAATTCATAGCAAAACAGGCCTTACCTCAAGAAACAAGAAAAATCTCAAATAAACTATCTAACTTTACACTTAAAGGAACTGGAAAAAGAACTGCAAACAAAGCCCAAAGTGGGTAGAAGGATGAAAATAATAAAGATCAAAGGAGAAATAAACAAAATAGAGGCTAAAAAACAATATTAAAGATCAATGAAATCAAGAGCTGGTTCTTTGAAAAAAATGAACAAAATTTATAAACCTTTAACCAGACTCATCAGGAAAAGAAGAGAGAGGACCCAAACAAATAAAATCAGAAGTGAAAGAGAAGTGACAACAGGCACAAAATAAATACAAAAAATTTTAACAAAATACTATAAGCAATTATACACCAACAAATTGGACAATCTAGAAATGGATACATTCTAGAAGCATGAAATCTTCCAAGGTTGAATCAAGAAGTAACAGAAAATTTGAACTGACTGATTACTACTAATGAAATTGAATCAATAATCAACAAGCTCCCAACAAAAGAAAAGTCCTGGACCAGATGGCTTCACAGGTGAATTTTACCGAACATTCAGAAAAAAATTAACACCTATTCTTCTCAAACTATTCCAAAAAATTCAAGAGGAGAGAAGGCTCCCCAGCTCATTTTATGAGGCCACCCTCACCATGATTCCAAAAAAGACAACTATAGGCCTATTTCCCTGATAAACATAGACTCAAAATACCTCAACAAAATATTAGCAAACCAAATTCAGCAATACATTAAAAAGATCATACACCACAATCAAGTGAGATTTATTTCTGGGATGCAAGTTTGGTTTAATATCTGCAAATTAATTAATGTGATACACCACATAAACAAAATGAAAAATAAAAATCATATGATCATATCAACAGATGCAGAAAAAGCTATCGACAAAACCAGCATCCATTTATGATAAAAACTCTCAACAAAGTGGAAATGGAGGGAACATATGTCAACATAATAAAGGCCATATATGACAAACCCACAACTAACATCATACTAAATGGGGAAAAGCTAAAAGCAAGACAAGGATATCAACTTTGACCACTTTTATTCAACATAGTATTGGAAGTCCTAGCCACAGGAATCATACAAGAAAAAAGAAATAAAAGGCATACAAATTGAAAAGGAAGAAATAAAACTGTCATTAACTGCAGATGACATGATACTATATAGAGAGAACCCAAAAGATTCCACCAAAAAGCTGTTAGAATAGACACATGAATTTAATAAAGAAGCAGGATACAAAATTAATATTCAGAAACCAGTTGCATTTTTATACACCAATAACAAACTTTTAGAAAGAGAAATTAAGAAAATAATTCCATTTACAATTGCATCAAAACAATACCTAGGCATAAATTTAACCAATGAAGTAAAAAACATGTATTCAGAAAATTTAAGACTTTGAAGAGAGAAATTAAAGAAAATACAAATAAATGGCAACATATACCATGCTCATGAATAGGAAGAATTAATACAGTTACAATGTCCATACTACCCAAAGCAATGTATAGATTCAATGCAATCCCTATCAAAATACCAATGACATTTTTCACAGAACCAGAACAAATAATTTTAAATAATTTTAGAACAAATAATTTTAAAACTTATGGAACCAGAAAAGACCCAAATACCAGCAATCTTGAGAAAGAAAAACAAAGCTGGAGGTATCTCGCTACCTGACATCAAAGTATATTGTAAGGTCATAGCAATCAAAACAGCATGGTACTGGCATAAAAACAGACACAGATCAATGGAACAGAAAAGAGAGCCCAGAAATAAACACATGCCTATACGGTCATTTGATCTATGACAAAGGATGCAAGAATATACATTAGAGTAAAGACAGTTTATTCAATAAAATAGTGCTGGGAAACCAGACAGAACCATGGAAAAAATGAAACTGGAGCACCTCTTGCTCCATATACAAGAATGAACTCAAAATGGATTAAAGACTTAAATGGAAGACCCAAAACCTTAAAAATCCTAGAAGAAAACATAGGCAGTAAACTCTCAGACATTACCCTTAGTAATATTTTTACTGATATGTGTCCTTGGGAAAGGGAAACAAAAGAAAAATAAACAATGGGACTTATCAAACTAAAATGTTTTTGCACAGCAAAGGAAACAATTAACAAAACAAAAAGACGTTCTACTGAATGGGAATAGATATTCACCAGTGATACATCTGATAAGGGGTTAATATTCAAAATTTATAAAGAAGTCATAGAACTCAACATCACCACCACCCCCAAACAATCCAGTTGAAAAATGGGCAGAAGACCTGAACAGACATTTCTCTGAAGAGGACATACTAACGGCTCATAGACATGAAAAGATGATGAACATCATTAATCATCAGGGAAATGCATATAAAACCAACAATGAGATATCACCTCACACATGTCAGAAGGACCACCATCAAAAAACAACAAACAGCAGTATTGGCAAATGTGGATAAAAGGAAACCTTCATGCACTGTTGGTGGGTTTGTCACTATGGAAAACAGTATGGAGCTTCTCAAAAAAATTGAACATAGAACTATCTATGATCCAACAATTCTACTGCTGGGTATTTACCCAAAGAAACCCAAAAGAGTAAATCAAAATAATATATGCACCACTATGTTCACTGCAGTGCTATTTACAATAGCCAAAATATGGAAACAACCGAAATGCACATCAATAGACGACTGGATAAAGAAAAGGTGGTACATATGTACAATGGAATATTACCCTGTCATAAAAAAATGAATGAAATCTTACCATTGGCAACAACATGGATGGTTCTAGAGGGTAATATGCCAAGTGAAATAAGTCAGACTGAGAAAGACAAATACCATATGATCTCACTTGCATGTGGAATCTAAAGAACAAAATAAATGAACAAACAGAACCGATACAGAATCATAGACACAGAGAACAAACTTATGGCTACTAGATGGGAGGGGGTTTGGGGACCTGTGTGAGAAAGGTGTAGGGATTCGGAAGTAATAATTGGCAGTTACCAAATAGCCACAGGATGTGAAGCACAGTATGGGTAATATAGTCAATATTTTTGTAATAACTATGTACAGTGTCAGGTACTAGACTTATTGGGGGGATCACTTCATAAATTATATAAATGCCTAACCACTACACTGTATACCTGAAAATAGTACAAAATAATATTGAATGTCAACTATAATTAAAAAAATATATAGTCACAGGATGTAAAGTACAGCACAGGGAATATAGTCAGTGGTATTATAATAGGTATGTATGGTGTCAGAGGGGTAATAGACTTACTGGGATTATCACTTTGTGAGGTGTGTAAATGTCTAATCAATATGTTATTTGGTATACCTGAAACTAATAATAAAAATTAAAAAAAAAACTATTGTAATAACTAGGTACGGTGCCAGATGGGTAATAGACTTACTGAGGGTATTACTTTGTGAGGTACATAAGTATCTAATCACTATGTTGTTTTGAATACTGAAATAAATAAATAAATAAAATGGAATTCAATTCTGTGATTCCATTTATAAATCTGCAAACTAAGAAGGTTCATCCATTTCATGTGGTTGATCAATATATTTAATGATTACAGTAAATACAAAAATTAAAATTAATATTAGGCACTATTGTTAATTATCTTTATCATTATGACTGGTGGGTAACCTGGCAATTTGTCTTCATTTTCACACCAGCTTGGCTGATAAGGATCCAATAAATCTGGGGAGAAAGTGTCAAGTTCAAAAACCAAAGAAAACCTGGCTCTCTTTACTCTGGGTGGGAATGGGGAGGAGAGAAGGAACGTGAGAGGAACAGCCAATTCGTGCTTTAGGTTTTCCATTATTGTACCCACTGCCAGCTCCCAGGCACCCCGAGAACAGCTGTGTCCCTTCCCTCACCCCATCCTGATTTACTTTCCCCCATTTACATATCTCAGAATTTGTTGGTTGATTCAAATTGCAAAAATCGAGTTCACACCTGTAGGTCGACCTCACAGTTGATTTGAGGATTTATTGGCAGTTTAGTTAGCAGAGCCTAGATCACAAGACCCAACTGGCATATCCTGAAAATCACTGGGAACTGAGTGGACATAAAGAAATGCATTTCCAGAAGTGGAAATGCATTAAGATGTTGATATTTATAGTTGTCATTTCCTTGCAGACCTGTGAGTGTGAGCCCATCGTTGGTTTAAGTACCAACACTTGATTGTGACCTAGGTCTAAGAGTAATACCTGTTTCCTCATCTGACTGCTGAGCGCTTCACTTCTCTGTGCATATGGAACGTTTTCTAGACAGAGAAGCAGAGCATCTTGGAAGGCACCACCATATCTACGTGCTGTCTACACTTCCTCAGCCCAATCTCCAACTCCACAACCCCAGTCCTTTCCAGCCAGGCTTTGGTGACAAACACCCTTTGAGGATGCTGGGTTTAAGTGAAACCAAAATAAGAAACTGGATACGTTCAGACAAATTATAGCTACGTGGGAGGCAGCATCATCTGTCTCTGGCAGACTAAGCTATGAAGGAGGATAAGAAAAAATATTAGTTATGTCAACTATATTAGTTATAGGAAAACAAAAAAGTATTAACAAGGGCAATATATACGTATATATGTAACACTGTTATACATTTAACAAAGACTAGAAAGAAGTCATTAGAGAAGCATTATAAAACTTTTCTGAGACTGCAAAAGATGAAAAAGTGGAGCAGAATACAATATTCCCAGGTATTATAAAAACTGATACTAAGTTTCCAAAAGCCAATATATATAAGTAACTATATATACAAGACTGACACTGTATTGAGCAAATTTTAAAAATAATTATCTTTCTTCTCCAGGTATTGCTTAATTTTCACAAATGCTCTTTATTTTTCTATTATTTTGTTTTTTTATGGAGATGATTTATTTCATCATCTCTGATGACATTAATAATTATGGTTTTGGTATAAAGAGATAAATCCTAGAGAAAGGTTCAGGACACCAGGGAGGGGGAAAAAGGCACCACTCCCACCCCATCACCACCGCATGCCCATACAAAGGACATAAGCTAATGTAGAATTTACCGACTAAGAGCGTTTGCAGAAGTTGTGTGTAAGTGGAACAGCAATTTGGCCTGACTGTGTTCTCTCCAGCCAATGAGGATCAGACATAGCGCAGCATCACTTGTCTCTGGAAAACTAAGCCATCAGGAAAACTCACAGAGCTACTGTGTATAGAAATACCAACAAAATATAATATATAAGAAACAAAGAATATAACAGAACCTCACTAATGTATTTAATGTGACATGAAAAGCGAAAGAGATGTACTATAAATCAAATATTACATAAAATTCAAAATTAACAATGTGATTCTATCTAAAAGTCAGTAGGAATGATGCATAGGCAAGACTAACAAAAAACACTTTTCCCTTTTACTAAATATACTACTTGGTTTATAATTACTCTCTTCTCAATCATGCTGTTTAATTTTCAAGTGTTTTCTTTTTTTAAACATGCATTTTCTTTTCTTATGAAGACAAAAATTTCTCAAATATTTCTGTAGTTTGGGGGATGGGATATTTCCTAAAGGGACACACAAACCCTACACTCCCCACCATAAAAACAAAGGCAGGCAGGATTTCATGGTGTCTGTGTTTATCATGGAAGTGACCTGGACATTTACATTTAAGTGACCTGGACACTTGCACTAAATTTCACTTTAGTTTTGATGAGAAACGTATGATCACCTCACAGCCAGTCAGTTCTGTATGTTGAGGTATTTAAGAAATACAAGGCTGGATGAAAGCCTTCTCAAAAGTCTATGATCTGGACACAGGACCCTGGCAAACACCCGCTCTGTCCATCCCAAAGGCTCAGATTTGTCTCCTCAGCCTCTCAAACTCTACCACAAAGGCATGTTAAAGAACTAAGCTCTTCCAGGTTTATGACAGCCTGTCTTCCGTTATCTGAAGGACCAAGAATCCCTCCTTTTCACCCCCAAACATCTAGACAGCTCTAAGGAAAACAGATGCTCATATTCATTATATGAATCCACGAGACGAGGAGTAAGGAAACAAATTTTCACATTATAGAAGTAGTAATTGCAAGACCATGTTTTTCATGTGATTGAGGCAGGGAGGACAATGGACCACTATAGAGAGCAGTGGTTCTCAATTGAGGGCAATCTCCCCCACCCTCACCCCCAGAGTGCATTTCGTGATGTCTGGAGATGTTTTGGTTTTCAGTGGCGTCTAGAGGGCAGAGGCCAGGGATGTTGCTGAACGTCCTACAATGCACAGGACGGCCCCACAGCAAAGAATTATCCTGCCTCACTGGCAGTAGTGCCAGGGTTGAGTGAGAAACCCTGCTCTAGAGCCCTGCTACTCACAGGTGCCATCTGCAGACGCTGGGAGTTCATTAGAAATGCCCAATGTCAGGACCCACCCCAGACCTAGCGAATCACCGTCTGCATTTTAACTATGTCCCACACATGATTTGGAGGCACAACACAGTTTTTAGAAACCTGTTGAGTGGTCTCAAACAGAGCTGCACACATAAGTCACCTCATGCCCGGCCCTCTTTCTTAGCCAGTTAAGTGACAATATCTGAGAGCATAGCACACATATTTAAAAGTCTCCCCCAGGAGATCCTTCTCCCAGCCACTGAGAACCACGACCCTAAAGCCATAAAAATGGACACAGTGTGTAGCTCTACAGTCATAATCGTAAAGAGGAAAGACCCCTGACCTACAAGCTTTGGGATCCCAGTGAACGCATCAGGAAACAGGGCAAAGTGTCCTGTGTTAGTGTGTGAGCGGAGTCCAGGCAGAACTACCGGGAGGGAAGGCAGAGAGCAGGGTCTGGACCTCAGGCTAAGGAAGGCGGCCTCATCACAAGTCCGCCTCGCAAAGGCTGAAGATAAGACCTCTCCCTAATCTGTCCATTCCATAAACTCAAAGCAGCTGGAAGGACAATACCAGCTAGCTGAGGCCTAGAAAAAACAGTTAGGAAGAAAAAGCAAGGGAAGTATATAAGCAATATAAAATCATACTCTTATTTTCCCTTTATCGCCAGAGATTAATGAGAAAAGTTTCTCTCTCTCTCTCTCTCTGTCTCTCTGTCTCTGTTTCTGTTTCTCTCTCTCGGTTCCAGAAAAATGTATACACATTTTAACTGTATACAACTAAAATGTGTGTACACATTTTTGGCACTATAAATATATATGTGTGTGTATGTATATATGCACATATATGTATATATTTGTGTGTGCATATACACATACATATATATATACACATGTAACAAAATTGCAGAAACATTTTAAGTACAGTACTACTAACCTCTGTTTTCCTGAACCCCTTGGGGAATGAGATGCTAACCGGGTGCCCCGTTACCCTTGACTAGCTTAATGGGTATTGCCTACAGACGAGTACATTCTCTGCATAGTGATAATATGCGCATGCCCATCAAAATCAAGAAATTGAAGCATTACTACAGTCTCATTTTCAGATCCCATCAATTAACCCAATTACAGCCTTCACAGCAAAAAATCAAACTTAAAATCATGTTGCATTTACTTGTCAGGCCACTTTAGTCTTCTTTAACATGGAACTGGTGTTTACAAGTTTCTTGCAGATATCAATCTTCAAATTTTGAGAACAAAAAATTAGTATTCCTGGGAATTACTAGGAGTTTCCAAAATCATAAGTTTTGTGTATTTTTATACTTCTTCATTCAGGGTTTTAAAATAATAATAAACAGTAAATTATTGTTCTGTGACAAGGTTATTCTAATGTTTCAGAGGTTTTCTATAGAAAAGTAAACAGTATAACAATAAATGTGTGGTTTATTATAAAACAATATGTTATAACAATATTATATATGTCAAAAGCAGTGTAAAATGATATTTATCTGATATAAATATTTGATAATAAAACTCATTACAACCAAGAAGAAAACATTAATGGAACGTTAATCTCAAATAAAAACAACTTAACATAGAAAAATAATACCATAAATATATAATACTTTAAAGTTAGCATTCTTAAATTGAAGCTTTAACTACCCCACTGGTATTCTTTCTCTTTTTTTCATGACAAATTTTTCAGATATAGAAACATTTCTTTCATTTTGTGGTGAAGTTGGTCAAATTGTTAAGAGTACATCCAAAGCATCTGCATTTGGGACGTTAGGGCACATGGTGACGCAGATAAACTCATTTCCTTTTTTAATGATGCAAATATTTTGTTTGCTTTACAAATGACTGCATATTTCAGTGGATGTTGTAACACTTGACAAGTACAAAGCCAGCCAACATTGTTGGGTAGCACTCAAATAACATAACATTTGGATCTCCTAAGCAAGATTAACAATACAACCCATAATCGTGTGGCAAAATTTAAGAGCCTATTTTGCTTCTGAATAATTTGCTTCTATTTTGCTTGTCATTTCTTGGAACAGCACCATAGGATCTGTTTAAAGAATATTACGCACATAAACTTACTGCTATTTATTTTATTCGTACGAGTGGCTCATCATTAGCAGCAGACGGACACTAGACAGACACTTACAATGCAACAGCTACGACCAAAGGCCGACGGATTACAGAATGACTTTCTCAGCTCCTGATGCCCCCCTGGAAATGCTGACCTCCACCTTTGACTCTATGTGTCAGTGTTTTCTGGTCTTACTTGAACTTGACATGAGTAGACTTCTTCAAATCAGTAACATTTCCTCGTTGATTGCTCTTCTCTTTCACTTTTCCAACTTCTCAACTGAATTTTGAGGGATTCAAAATTGGAAGAACATAGAGTTCCTGAAAACTTCCAGGAAGGAATACCCACATGAAATCATCACCGGGAATAGATTTTCATTCTTCTCTTGATGTTCATAATCCTGACACTCTTTAAGATTATAGGTCAGTTATTTACAAAATAATTTCTGTTTTAGTTCGATGTTTCTTCATGAGTAATTCAGGTTATACATCTTTGAAAGGAGTATCGGAAAAATGATGCCAGATTCTTCTGTTGCAGCCTATCAGGGCACATGCTTCTTATTCCATTAAAACTGTTTTTTTGTTTCCTTGATACAGGTGGTGTCTTCCAGTCCTCTCCACTGTTAATATATTATGTGTCCCTTGGTAATACTAAATATTTTGTGGCAGGGGTCTTTGAAACTAAGCAAATATACCATTTCTTACAAAACATTTAATTTATTCAATCATTCATGTATATAGATTCCTGTTTTTATACCGTATTCCGTGGGCTATAATGCATTGTGGTCATTATTTTCATGTTCAAATTCTCCAAAATTTGGCCAGTGGGAACTTTTCAAGCTGTCTTCTGTATTCATTTGACATGCACCCATCATGTTTTGAGAATTCCCCTAAATTCCACCACAAAAGACATTCCAGACTGGTCTTGTACTTTTCATGCTCCACCTCTGGAATCAGAAATGTCTTCAAGTAACCCAGGGTCGTTTCAGTTGGGAACGGTATTTACAAGGCAAGATCAGTGTCCTAGGTGTGCTCGTTGCTGTTGGGGTGTTGCTGCTCTCAAGCTTTCTCAGTGCACATAGTTAGGGGACACAGATACACACATTTTCATATATATTTTCCATCCATCTATAAAATATAAAAATGTACAAGTTTTATATGTAAACATGTATATGTACATGCCATATATATTTATATACACATGTATATATATACAAACAAAAGTTCTCCACATCGCTGATTTCAATACAATATGACAGAGATCAATCTAGTTTTTTTCCCTTCCCACAAAAGCATACCTCAGATATATTGTAAGTTCAGTTCCAGACCACTGCAATAAAGTAAATATTGCAGTAAAGCAAGTCACATGAATTTTTTGGTTTTCCAGTGCATATCAGAGTTAAGTTTACACTATACTGAGTCTAATAAGTATGCAAAAGCATTATGTCTAAAAAACAATGTACATACCTTAATTTAAAAATACTTTACTGCCCCCAAAATGATAACCACCATCTAAACCTTCAGTGAGTCTTGATTTTTTGATGGTGGAGGGTCTTGCCTGGATGTTGATGACTGCTAACTGGTCAGGTGGTTGCTGAAGACGGGGGTGGTTGTGGCAATTTCTTAAAATAAGACAACAATGAAGTTTGCAACATGTATTGACTCTTCTTTTTACAAATGATTTCTTTGTGGCATGTGATGCATTTGGTAGCATTTTACCCGCAGTAGAAACTCTTTCAAAATTGGAGTCAATCTTCTCACACTCTACTGCTGCTTTATTAACTAAGTTTATCTAATATTTTATCCTTTGTGATTTCAACAATCTTCACCAGAAGTACAAGATCTGACAATTAGGTTTGTGAACTTGCCTTCGTGTGCTTACAATGACAGCACTGTACAAACAGCGCGGTAAGGTTTCATAACCTTGCTCTATCAGTGTCTCACAGCTGTGTTCGTGTCGACGCGAGGTGGTGTCTTGCTGAGTGGCGTTCATTATTGTTGTTGCGTGTTTTTGTGTGCAATCACGAGAATGAATTAGAGTAAAAAACAAACATTCAATTTTTTGTTAAACTTGGCAAAAGTGGAAGTGAAATCAGGGACATGTTACTCCAGGTTTATGGGGATAATGCCATGAAGAAAAGGCAGTGTACAAGTGGATTAAACATCTTTCTGAGGGGAGAGAACACGTCACTGATGAAGAGAGGTCAGGGTGGCCAGTAACGAGCAGAACTGAAGAAAACATTGCAAAAATTCATCAAATTGTGCGTCAAAATTGTCGGCTGACTGTAAGAAGCAAAGCAGACCAAGTAAACATCGATAAGAAAACAGTATAAAAAAATCTTCATTGAAAATCTTGGCATAAGAGGTATATGCAAAAATGGTCCCGAAGGAGCTCTTGCATCATGACAATGCACCAGCTCACACAAGCACTGTCTGTGAGGGAGTTTTTAGCCAGTAAACAAATCACTGTATTGGAACACCCTCCCTACTCACCTGATCTGGCCCCCAATGACTTCTTTCTTTACCTAAAAATAAAGGAAATATTGAAAGGAAGACATTTTGATGACATTCAGGACAGGAAGCGTAATACGACGACAGGTGTGATGGCCATTTCAGAAAAAGAGTTCCAAAATTGCTTTGCAGGGTGGACTAGGCACTGGCATAGGTGCATAGCTTCCCAAGGGGAGTACTTTGAAGGTGACCGTAGTGATATTCAGGAATGAGGCATGCGGCACTTTTTCCTAGGATGAGTTCACGAACTTAATTGTCAGACCTTGTAGATTCTATCTCAAGTAACCAGTAACCACATTCTTTGCTCATACATAAGCAGTAACTATCTGTTGAAGTTTTATCATGAGATTCAGCAGTTCAGGTACGTCTTCAGGCTCCAATTCTAATTCTTGCCATTCCTACATCTACATTGAATTCTTCCACTGAAGTTTTAAACCTCTGAAAGTCATCCAAGAGGTTTGGAATCAACTTCTTCCAAACTCCTATTAATGTTGATATTTTCACCTCTTCCCATGTTCTTAATGGAATCTAGAATGGCGACTACTTTCCAGAAGTTAATAGGTTAAAAGAAAGAAAGAGAGAGAGAGAGAGAGAGAGAAGGAGAGAAGGAGAGAAGGAGAGAAGGAGAGGAGAGAAGGAGAGAAGGAGAGAAGGAGAGAAAGAGAGAAAGAGAGAAAGAGAGAAAGAGAGAAAGAGAGAAAGAGAGAAAGAGAGAAAGAGAGAAAGAAAGAAAGAAAGAAAGAAAAGGAAAGGAAAGGAAAGAAAGAAAAGGAAATCTGTTGTTTAGTGTAGCCAACTTCACTGTCTTAGCTAGAGCTTCTGGATAAGTTGCTGCAGCTTCTACCTCAGCACTTGCTGTTTCACCTTGTACTTTTATGTTATGAAGATGGCCTCTTTCCTTAAACCTCAGGAACCAAGCTCTGCTAGCTTCATATTTTCTTCTGCAGCTTCCTCACCTGTCTCAGCCTTCGCAAAATTGAAGAGGTAGGGCCTTGCTCTGGATTAGGCTTTGGCTTAAAGGAATGTTTTGACTCATTTGATCTTTTAACCAGACTATAAAACTTTCCCCATATCAGCAATAAGGCTGTTTTGCTTTCTTATCTTTTGTGTGTTCACTAGTGTTCACTTTTAATTTCCTTCAAGAATTTTTTCTTTGCATTCACAACTCCCCTAACTGTCTGGCACAAGAGGCCCAGCTTTTGGTCTGTCTTGGTTATGAACACGCCTTCCTCACTGAAGTTAATCATTCCTAGCTCTAGATTTAAAGTGAGAGACACAGGACTCTTCCTTTCACTTAGACACTTACAGGCCATTGTACGGTTATTAATTGGCCAAATTTCAATAATGTTACGTCACGAGGAGAGGGAAAGAGGTGCTGGAATGGCCAGCCGGTGGAGCAATCAGAACGCACACATTTATTGATTCAGGTTTTCATCTTATATGGACATGGTTCATGGTGTCCTAAAACAATTACGATAGTAACATTAAACGTCACTGATTACAGATCCCCATAATAAATAAATAATAATGAAAAAGTTTGAAATATTGTGAGAATTACCAAAATGTGACACAGAGACATGAAGTGAGCAATGCTGTTTGAAAAATGGCACCAATAGACTTTCTAGACACAGGGTTGCCACAACCCAATTTGTAAAAAGCACGATATCTGCAAAGCACAATAAGTGAAGTACAGTCAAGTACGCCTGTATACATTCCTTCACTGCAAATGAAAAATCTGGATCCTCTTATTCTTAATTGCTTTACCTTCTTGAACAGTCCCCGGTATGTAACCAATCTCCCATTCCACCCCCCCCCCCCCAGCTTTCCCTGCACAGATGCTCCCCTCACACTAAAGCTGAGCCTCGTGAGTCTCATGTAGACGCCCTTTACCTCAGGCTCTGGCACCCACAGCGGGCTGTACATCCATGTAAAGCCCAGATGCCACCTTCAGTGTTCAAGCTCTAACACCCCAAGCCAGACCACCCATCTAAGTAGGTTTCCTCATCTCACTTGGGCTCTGGCCACCTACGCTGGGCCACCTACCTGCACAGATGCTCTCTTCAGACCATATGGGCTCTGACAGCCCTCTCTGGACAACACGGATTTTCCCATTTCAGTGCCAGTGAGCACTGTATTGTGTCCCCACACTCCAATGGCGTTAGGACTGAATTGTTCAGGCAGGGAAGAGAGAAGAGGAAAAGAAAATGGAAAAGAAGGAGTGCCGTTTCCCTTTAAAGTAAGATTCCCTCTTCCACTCAGGTCTTCCCAAGCCCTGGCTAATACAACGCTGAAGTCAATAACCCAGACACTGGGAGGGCATGACCTCTGGAGAAAAGCTCCTGCCAAGAAGCTAATGTGGCATTGATGACTCAGGAGAGAACAACGAGAGCTCACTCTCCAAGAAAAGTAATATCTCATCCCCCTCTGCTTTAATGTTATCTCACATTTAGGAAAATCAAGTCCCAAAGTTTTGATCAATTTTTAGATTTGCTTTTCTCACCCACCTCACTTCTTCCTCTACGTAGTTGGAGAAGCCTCCTTAAATGGAGAGTCTCATACCCAGCACTGGATTTTTTCACTTCCATTTTGGGGTTTCTGTATTTCTAACTTAGAAAATTTTGTCCTCAGCATAAAAACCTTAACACCTCACTCTGAGAACACTGAGTTTACTTCTATTGGAGTCAAGCCCTGAGTGTCAGTGCTTTTTGCCATACTCTGACATCATTATATGAAATATCGAACCCAAACTGAGGTGTAGGAGAGAGAGGAAGGGGTCAGTAAACTACTTCCCTCTGATGAGCCCATCTAGAGGAAGAAACCCAACTGCGCCTTTGGGAGAATGAGTGAGTGAAGTGAGTGAGAAAAGGAAGAAGAGAACGAAATTTCCTCACGAGGTATACCCATTCATTACCTAAAAGGCTGCTTCCCAAACCCCTCCCTTAAAGACAAAAACGTGCATTTTGATGTGAGTGATTTCCATGACTTGGAAAGGAATGCAGTCAGAATTCAAAAATACTCCTGCCCTGGAACAAGGGAAAGTCCAGGCTTGAATGAATCTGAGCTCATCAGTACCATCAAGGAACTATATAAAAAGCAGAGGCTGTACAAAAAAAAAAGAGTTAATAGAACACTTAATAGGTGACGCTGGAGTTGTTGCTTTACCCTGTACATCGTCCGCTTGTAAGGGGACTGCCTGTCACTCCATGACCCAGGCACAAAGGTACTTACCTACAGAGTGGCTTATTCTTCATGGAAAATATAGGCCTCTCTTTGCATCAGCTGGATCCAATAACCACCCTGAGTGCCCCAAATCGCTATTGGCTCCTTTTCATTCCAGCAACTTGTCTTTGGACGAGCCATGCAGACACCTTCCAGGAGTAGGAAACTATCGTGGTGCTTCATGGACTCTGAGTTAGCAGGGGTGATGGCTGAAACAGATGGCATTGTAGGGAACAGCAGCCAGAGAAAAAGTGAGTGAGAAACACGGGGCAAGTTAGCGAGTTTCTGCCTGGGAAGTGGGTCCTCCCTGTGAAAGGAGCATTTTCAATAGAGTTCTAGCATTCGAAAGAGACTTTGGAGTTGTTATCAGAAGGTTGGGGTGTAAATAGCGTCTTAACAACTTATTACCGTGCTTCCCCGAAAATAAGACCTAGCCAGCCAATCAGCTCTAAAGCGTCTTTTGGAGCAAAAATTAATATAAGACCCAGTATTATATTATATTATATTATACCTGGTCTTATATTAAGATAAGACCGGGTCTTATGTTAATTTTTGCTCTAAAAGATGCATTAGAGCTGATTGTCCAGCTAGGTCTTATTTTCGGAGAAACACGGTAGCAGGGCAGTCTAATTTCTGAGCTTTTGGGAAAGATACCTTTCTCAAAATTATACTCAAAAAATAGATTAGAAATGTAAATGTAAATATTTTTCATTTCTATTTCTAGAGTCTATTCTGTTCTATTGATTGATTTATATATGTCAATGCTAATGATACCTGAGTCTCTTCTTGATTAGTATAGCTTTACAGTAAGTTTTGAAGTCAGATAGTTTAAGTCCGTCAAATTTTTTTTTCTTTTTGATTTTTTTGTCTCTTTGAAGTCCTTTGCATATGTATAAAATTTTAGAACTGGTTCAGAAATTTCTATAGGAGAAAAATAGGATGATGATGAAGAAGATGAAGACAAAGTTGAGGAGGAGGAATAGGAGAAGCAGGAGGAGGAAGGGGAAAAGGAGGAGGGAAAACCCTGTTGGGATGTTGGTTAGGGCTGTATTAAATCTATTAAATCAATTTGAGAGAATTAACATTGTAATAATATCAAGCCTTCTATTTTATGATCTATAGCTCACTGTATTTAGATATTATTTAATTTCTCTCAACAGTATTTTGTGTGTTCTGATTTAGAGTTCTCCATATTTTTATTATAATTATGTTAGGTTATATTATGGT
This sequence comes from Rhinolophus ferrumequinum, assembly GCF_004115265.2. Lineage (NCBI taxonomy): Eukaryota > Metazoa > Chordata > Mammalia > Chiroptera > Rhinolophidae > Rhinolophus > Rhinolophus ferrumequinum. Next base: position 3,034,835 of record NC_046286.1, read on the forward strand.
TTCTGATGCCTTCGTTATTGTTATTGTTTTTAAATTAAGTTACGATATACATACAGTAAAATTCACCCTTTCTAGTTTACAATTTTGTGAGTTTCGACAAACATATACAATCGTGTAACCATCACCACAAACAAGATATAAAACAGTTTCAGATTCCAGTACAATATGGCAATGTAGGAAGATCTAGAATTCACCTCCTGCCACAGACACACTGAATTTACAGTTACATATGAAACAATTCTCTGAAAGAAATTCCAAAGCTACCTGAGTAACTCCTACACTTTGGGCAAATGAGAGGGGGAAAAAACAACACATTGAAACAAGTAGGAGAGGCTGAGACACAATCTCACCATAAACCCCACCTCTGGTGCAGCAACCCACAATCAGGAGGGACCTCTCAACCTCGAGCTTCCCCCTAAGGAGGGAAGAGTGTGAACCCCACATCTGGCATCCCAGCTTTTAAGACCTGAACCTGAGAGACAGCCTCCAAAACATCTAGCTTTGAATGCCAGTGGGGCCTGTGTCCACAAGACCTACAGGTGGTGATAAACATTGTTACTGATACTTTAAAAGAACGTGGGTTTGTGGGAGGAGTTATCACACTCTAGTCATTGCGAGAACCCTGCAGGAAGAACTCTATGCTAACAGTGAACTCTATGGTTGTCACAGTCTCTCCCCTCAGCTTCCTTTTCCCTCTTGCATATACTTCTCCACCATGGCGCACCCTGCAGTGTGTGCACGTGCCTTGTCATGTCTGCACACACTGGTTTGTGACCTTATCTCTTTTACCTGAATAAATCCTTTTCTCACTGGGAATGACAATTTTCCTCTGTTCTCATCTTCCTGAAAGAAAGAACTCGGTCAAGAGACAGGAGTCAAGCAAGCAGCAGATAACAAAGTTTATTTGCAAAGCAAGTACACTCCGAGCATGCAGCGGGCTGACCCGAGGGCGGGTGGCAGCCCAACGTCTCTGGGACCCTGCCTCATATCCTGTAGACTGGGTTCTCCTCCTCCTCCCCTTTTCCTGCTTTTCTCCTCATCCTGCACGTCTCCTTCATCCTGCTGTGTTTGCAGTAGCCCAGGTCTTCCTTCTGGCTGCTCGCGTCAGTGGGTCAGTAACAGGAGGCTGATGACACCACTGGTTACCTGTGGGGGGGCCTCCTAGCTCCTCCTCCTACTCATGCCCACCTTCCTGCCTACTGTATCACTGCCCCCTCAAGGGTCTGAGACCCTGAAGTCTTTTAGGAGAGGGGCAGTGTATCTCTTCTGTATCTACTTCTGGCTGGAAAGGGGTGGACTTGTCATCAGGGACTCATCCTCTTGCTCTCTGTCAGGATGGAGGAGGTGGTGTCCCCGTACATGAGACAAGGGGCAGGTGAAACCTGTGAGCCCTAGCGTCAAGGAGAGACTGGTACATCTCTAGGGTCTCTATGTCCAAGGGGGAAGGCTGAATTCCCTGAAGAACTATCATCTTTATATGCAACTGTTGTAATCCAGAAGAGACAAATTTGACAAGAAGGTTAAAAAGACAGGAACTGAAAATCAGCCACAGGATGATACTGACTAAGGGCCCAAGCAAAGGAAGAAACCAGGTCAGGGACAATAAAATGCTTTTTACAGCCCGTCAGATCAAATCTGTTGTGGGACTGCCCTTCACACAGTTAGAAGCCATTCTGCCTGATTATAAATCTTTTGGATGTCTTCCTCTACCTGATTGGTGGTATAAGTACAGCAGGTCTATTAATGACCACACATACCGCCCCCCCCCCCCATTCTACCAAAAGGTAGTCAAGGGCCAGTCTGTTGTCGAGGATGAGATTAGCTAATGAGTTAAGATATCGTTGAAGATTTTGGAGGGAATCTGTGGTATCCTGGGCTAAGTCAGCTAGGGACTTTGTGAAATTGGTTAGTATGGCCTCATGGTAGGCAAACACTATGCCGGAGGCCACCAGGCCAATGGCTGCCCTTATACCAGCTGGTATCAATACAATGGCCCATTTAAGGTGGAGCCAGGTGATGTTATAAACAGTAACTGAAATGCCCTGGGGGCCAAAAAGTCTTAGGGTGCATTGACCTTAAAACTGAGAATTGTCAATGCAGGGATAGGCTAAGGGTATAGGTGGTTAGTCGTATATTCTAAAAGGCAACGCTTTTCTGTGTAGTTCATTTTGAGGAGGGCCACAGAGAAATAAATATCAGGGAGGAGCACAAGCTTGGGGCAGAGAGGAGGAGTTAAACCAGGTAATTAGACCTAAGCTCCAAGGAGGGGAGGTGTTACACTGGGGAGGTAAATTCAGCATCCCTGGCGCCCATTGGTACCCTTTCTGCTCTGGGAGGTAAACAGTGAAGTTTCCAGTGTACGCTTTCGAGTCCTCCCCAGTATGTGCATCTATGTCTGGGATTTATCTCTTGGTTACCATCGCAGACCTCGTGGCCTGCTGGGCACCAAAAGGTAGTATTTGGGGTGCATTTTCTGTTAAAGATCATGGAGTAATAGGAGGACTGGACAGATGGATGTAACTTTTATTCCTAAGTATGCAAATGTGACACGGGCCGAAGGTGGACATGCAGTGATGGATTCGGACCCCCGTTCGAATAGTTGGGTTAGATGAATGCAGCTCAAGTTTGTACCTGAGTGGTCTAGCTTGACAAATAAAAGAGAGCTCTTAGGAAACTCGTTGTGGACCCCTGAAAGAAAGGCAAGACTGAGATTAGAGCAGGTAGATTGAAGTTGGGGAGGAGGAGGAGGAGGGTTTCCAGGTTGTCTATGGCATATCCAGCAGTCAGACAGGTCATTGCCGTTTGCAACTATGTTGGAAAAGTTAACAAGGGTGTTAGATTCCCATTCTCCCGAAAGGGGCTGGGAGTGTAATAAAACTAAAAACGTCAGTATCATTCATATTAATTAAGTTAGTCTGATTATGTAAGAAATAATTATGTAGCAAGGTATCAGGAGTGGCACAAGTGAAAAGGAAAATAAAAGCTATGGTAAAAATTAAGCAATAACTGGCCAGGAATATGTTTAGTAGTCGGCGTTAGTTATTAGCACTTCTCGGGCACGCTCCCGAGCAGCAGTCTTCTAGTGCTTCACAGGGGTACTGGGATCCATTTGGCACATCTTCTCCTTCATCGCAATTCCAGGGTTTTATCCAGGAGTGATGGATCCAACTAGGGATCCCTGGCGCCTTGGCAGCTGTAGGGGCAGAAAGTAACACAGTGAAGGGGCCCTTCCAAGTGGGGCTTAGTTGGGATGTGGGGCTGTCATCCTACCAAGACTTGATGAGTGTTTTACTACCAGGCAGGTACTTGGGTGGTGATTGTGAGTCCTGGGTGGTGGGTGAGGGCAGAACCTTCCGCCCATGTGCCCTGATGGCTTCCTGGAATTGTCCTAGGGAAGTGATATATTGAAGGAAGTTCATAGCCTCTGTGTCTACTGTGTTTCCTGAAAATAAGACCTAGCCAGACAATCAGCTCTAATGTGTCTTTTGGAGAAAAATTAATATAAGACCCGGTAAGATATAATATTATATTATATTATATTATATTATATTATATTATATTATATTATACCCCATCTTATATTAAAATAAGACTGAGTCTTATATTAATTTTTGCTCCAAACGATGCATTAGAGCTGATTGTCTGGCTAGGTCTTGTTTTCGGGGAAACACGGTAGAAGCCTGTCAGATGAAAGGAAAGCTCTCCCACACAAAGCCTCATGGGGATTTAGATGTAAAGACACCCGAAGGCGGCCTCGAACCCACAATAGAGCTATCAGCAGGAAGTCAAGCCATGATTGACAGGTTTCTTGACAAAGCTTTTTTAAAGCTTTTTTAGGATGTTCTTGAGGGTTTGATTTGCTCTTTCTATCTTGCCGGAACTCTGGGGTCTCCATAAGGAATGTAAGAAGTCCCTTATTCCAAGGGTTTTGGCTACCTATTGGGTGATGTGGGAGGTAAAGAGGGTTTGTTGTCACCTTGTAAGGACTGGAGTAGGCTAACCCTAGGAATGATTTTCTTTAATAATTGTTTAGCTGCCTCCTGGGCCCTTTCTGTCCCCATGGAGAATGCCTTCACCCACCCAGTAAAAGCATCAACGAAGACCAAAAGGTACTTAAATCCCCTACATGATGGTAATTCGGTAAAGTGTAGTTGCCAGTCCTCTCCCAGGTTACTTCTCGACGCTGGACGGGTTACATAAGCAGTGGTGACCTACTTCCTTGAGGGTTGTTATAGGTACAAAGCAAGCAGGCATGACATATCTGTTTGATTGTCTTGTATAACTCCTTTCCAGTAAATATCTTTTGGCAAATTTGGTACATGTTATCTCGTCTAAAATGACAAGACTTGTGGAGCCCTTTGATGACCTTCCATTAGAGGGACTAGAGAAGGTGTAGTTTTTGATTCAATTCCTACCATCCCTGATGGCTGAGAGTATATGCTCTTTGGATGGCCTGGTCCCTCTCTGTTAAGGTATAAGATGGGGGAGGAACAGGGTCAGGTAAGGAAGGAATGAGGGCCCCTACAAATTGTTCTTTTGACAGTGCAGTGGCCTCGGCCACCTGGTCCGCCCGATGATTTCCCTGGGTTATTTCATCTAGTCCCTTTTGATGTCCTCGGTAGTGGATTACTGCCACCTCTTTGGGAAAGTGTATGGTCTCTAGAAGGGATAATACCTGAGGACTGTATTTTATGGGAGTGTTTTTGGCAGTGAGGAATCCGCTTTCTTTGCAAATGGCAGCTTGGGCATGGGGTATTAAGAAGGTATAGTCAGAGTCTGTGTAAATATTAATCTTTTTGTCCCTTCCTAACTATAAAGCCCTATAGTTAGGGTGATTAGTTCGGCCATTGAGCTGAGGTCCCAGGGGGGTGAGGGGCATGCTTTAGCTTCTGTGATTTCGAATAGGGTGACTGTGGCATATCCTTCCTCTCTGGCTCCTTCCAGATGAAAGGAAACTGCTACCTAACAAAGCTGCTACCATCAGTAAACCAAGTGTCATCTGGGTTTTCTAGTGGCTGGTCCTTTAAATCTCTCCTGCCAGCGTAAGTCAGGTGGTGCTTTTCTCACAGGAATGTATTGGGTCTCCCTCCTCTGGACAGGGTAATAGTATGGCAGGGTTAAGGGTGGTGCACGTTTGGAGGGTAACATCAGGACTTTCTAAAAGCAGGACCTGATGTTTTAACATCCTGCTGTCTCTTAGCCAAAGAGGGCCTCTAAGGGCTAGTAAGGCAGCCACTGGTGAGAGGTAAAAGCCTCCCAGGCCTGTCCTAGAGTGATTTTACTAGCAGGGCGGTAGCCACCACCGCCCATAGACAACCTGGCCAGCTCTGTGCACTGAGGCTAATCTCTTAGATAAATATCCAACCGGGTGCTGAGTGGGGCCTGATCCTTGTGTTAATACCCCTAGGGCTATGCCCTGTTTTTTGGCAATGTATAGACAGTAGGGTTTCATAGACTGAGGCCGGGGCACGAGCAAAGTTTTTTTTAACAGCTCAAGGCTTGTTGTTGTTCGGGCCCCTATAACAGGGAGCCTTGTTCCTCAGGCTCCTTGAGGGCCTCACACAGAGGCTGGGCATTGAGCCCACATTCTACTAGCCAGAGTCTACAGTACCCCAAAAGTCCAAGGAATGTCCTACGTTGTTTCTTTGTTGTAGGAGAGGACTGTTGAGGAATCGCTCGGACCCTCTCAGGAGATAACTTTCGTTCTCTTAGTGTTAAAATTAATCCTCAGTATCGGACCTGTTGGCTCACTGACTAGGCCTTTGGCCTAGTAACCTTGTAACCTTAGAGACCTTGTAACCCTAGAGACCTTGTAACCTTATTCAGCCAGGAAGTTCAAGGTCTGTAGTGTTGTGCTAATTCTTGGGTGGGGGAGCAAATGAGTGAATCATCCACATATTGAATGAGCGTCTCCTACACTAGGGACAGGTTGGCTGGGTCCCTTGCCAAGACCTGACCAAAGAGGTGTGGACTGTCCTGGAACCTTCGTGGGGAGACAGTCCAAGTGAGCTACTGACAGCACCTACCCTGTTCCATTCAAAAGCGAACAGAAATTGAGAAGAGGGGTCAAGAGGTATACCAAAGAAGGCACCCTTTAGATCTCAGACTGAGAACCCTTCTGTCTCTGGGGGTATCTCCCTGAGAATTGTATATGGGTTTGGAACTGTAGGGCGGAGGGGTATTACTGCTTCATTAATGATTATTAGATCTTGGACCAGTCTATATTCCCCCAAACTTGTCTTTACTGGGAGGATTGGGGTATTGCAGGGAGATGAGCAGGATTTTAATAGGCCATATTTAAGAAATTTGTTAATAAGGGGCCATAGCCCAGGCTTTCCTTCAGGTTTCAGCAGGTATTGTCACTGATGGGGGCAGTGAGAGGGATCCTCAATTTGAGCTTTAACTGGGATGGCATTTTTGGCTCATCCTGGGACTTCTGTTGCCCAGATTTCTGGGTTCACTGAATTTAGCCATTCAGGTTCACTGAGATAAGGGTCTCTCCTTTAGAAAGTAACACAGTATATTAGGAAAGGGATTTCTAAATATTAGATGTGTACCTAGCTTCTGGAGAACATCCCTGCCCAGGAGGAGGCTGGGGCATTCTGGCAAAACCAGGAAGGAGTATGAGAATAGAGTTCTTCCCCCCTTCCCCACCCCCTCCGTGAACAATATAGGGGTGGGATAAACCTCTGGGTTGTGGGCTGTCCTTCGACCCTGACTATTAGGCAGGTGTCAGGACAGAGTACCAGAGAAAGAGTTTAGCACAAAATAGGTGGCTCCCGTATCAAGTAAGAAATTTATGGTTCTGCTGGCCACATCCAAGGTTGCCCTGGGCTCCATCCCCTTGATAATGATGTTAATTTTGGGAGCTGGAGGGAGTGTCGGGTCCCTTCAGTTCAAGGCCAGGATGGGTTGGGGGTCAGACTGGGGGCCCTTTGGTTCTTCGGGCAGTCTTTTCCCCAGTGGCCAAACTCATTGCATTTGGGGCACAGTGTCCATGGCTTCTTCTTTTCCAGGCATTCATTTCCAGTGTCTGGTCTTTCTGCAGTTATGGCATCTTCACAGGGTTTTATTCCCTGGGTGAGCTGCAGTTGGCTGTTGGAATTGTAGAGCAGCTAAATAATTGAGCCTGTCTCTTAACCTTCTGTCTGTCTTTCTCTCATTCCCTGTCCCTGTCCTTTTCCTCCTTCTCCTGGTCCCGACTGTAAAAGACCAAGGTGGCTATCTTAAGAAGCTCTCTCCGCTGAGTATTAGGTCCTAATGCTAGTTTTTGTAAATTCCTTCTGATATCTGGGGTGGACTGGATAATGAATCAGTCCTTGAGCATTAGCTCCCCTTCCTGAGAGTAGGGTCTACATTTGTATGTTTAATGAGGGCTTCCCCAAGTCGCTCAAGAAAGACAGTGAGGTTCTCAGAGGGCCCCTGATCTATGGTGGCTAATTTACGGTGGTTAGTTGGCTTAATCTTGCTTTGTTTCATACCCTCAGTTAAACGTATGACCAAATGATTTTGTTGCCAGGTGCCCTCTGAGGTGTTACAGTCCCAGCTGGGATCAGTGGTGGACATGACAGTGGCCCCAAGCTGATCATTGGGGTCTGTCACGTAGAGATTGTCTGCACAGCAAGTGGCAGCCTCTACGATCATCTCCCTTTCTACTTTGGAGAGAGTCTGTCCTGTGATGACAAGAATATCTTTCGAAGTAAAGGGCGAGCCTCTGAAATCCATCAGTATACTTCTCAGGGTTGTCTGGGTAGCTCCCCAGGTCTGCCTTTATGTGAAGAAGGTCCTGCATTGAAAAGGGAACCTGCACTCTCTGAAGATTGCCCAGTAGGCCCTCGCTGAACTCTTGGAGGGGGCAAATGCTTGGGGCCAGCAAGGGCCCCAAGTATGGAAGCAAAGGCCCCAGTGGAGTAGAAGAAGGGTAGGTGGGAGGGGCAGATTCCTCTGGTCCCTTAGAGCGTATCTGCAGGGCTATCCCTGAGATTGGGTTCCCTGAGTCAGCGAGCTATCAGAGCCAAGACTAAGGGGTCTATTTTACAAGAATAGCAGAGATCTGGATCATTTCTGAGGGCCCTAAAGGACTAGACATAGAGTACCTCAGTCCATTTTCCCATCCTGTGACAAAACAAGTCTAGCTGCAGAGCAGTGTTGTAATTTATGCTGCCATTTTCTGGACAGCTCTCTCCATCATCTATCTTGTATTGTGGCCCGGCTGTGTTACAAAAGAAGATGAGCCTCTTCTTCTTCAGTGTCTGGGGGTCAAACTGGTTCCAGTTGGACAGGATGCATCCGAGGGGAGAATCCCGAGGGATGGAGACTTAGCTACCCATCTAGGAGGCAAAGAAGAACAGTGTAGGGCCGGGATAAAGGGTGTCCCCTTTGGAACCCTGTCCCTTGTAGTTTCCCTGGGGGGAGAAGCGTCCCTCTCCTCTTGGGGCTATGGACTCTATGTGTACCTTACTGTTGATGGGAGTTTCTGGAGAATTTATTCCAAATATACACATGCTTCCTCACCTTCTTTTACTTAACAGTTGGGGGACAGTTCAGCAAAGAGCAACAAATGCTTTTCCAATGATGAGATCTTGCTTTGGGTTTCATAAAAATTGAGTAAGAAATGGTAGATATATTCCACAACATTTTAGAAAATTTCCTCACTTTTCCTAGACCACTTTAAAAAAATCATTATAGTAAAAACATACATAACATAAAACTTACCATTTTAATCATTTAAGTGTACAATTCAGTGACATTAAGTGCATTCACATTGTTATGCAACCACCATCCATCTCCAGAACTTTTTCATCTTCCCTAACTCACTTTGTACGCATTAAACAGTAATTCCTCATTCCCCCCTCCTAACCAGCTCTTGGTAACCACCACTCTACTCCTAGACTACTTTTGGACTCAGTTGCTCTTTCACTTAATAAAAGAGAATGGGATTGCTTTTATACGTGCAGGCCTTCTTATATATGTGTGATTGAGTTTATTGCAAGAAAGGTTAAGAGAAAATGGGTTGGAGAAAGAAAAGAGGTGGAGACACAACTGGACAGGGGTTTTCATACCAGGCCTACTATCCACAGACCTCAGCAGGCCTGCCATGGATCCCCCTGATTCTTTTGCATCAAAAAGTTGATCTTGCGAGTCATTGCCGTGTTGTAGATCCACTGGCATGCTTCGTAACTCTCCCTCTGTCACCAGTGGCAAGTCTTCTCACAGTACTGCCATTGTTTGATGTCCCCAGTGAACCTATCCATGGTGAAGATTCTGCTTAGCGTCCTGTATGCACCTTCCAGGTCCCTTCCTGTACCATCACAGTACTGGCAATGAACTTCAAATGTTTTCCCATGACCTTAGAATTAAGTCTTTACTCTGCAGGACACTGTCCACAGGACCCAGCTAATGTGAAGCTGGTTCGCAAACAGAAGCATAAAATTTTTTTTAAAGAACAAGAAAGTTCTCAAATTAACAATCTAACTTTACACCTGAAGGAACTAAAAAACAAAGAAAAAACGTGAAGCTGAAAGTTAGTATAAAGAAGGAAATAAAAAACTTTAGATCAGAAATAAATGAAATAAAGATAAAAAGACATTTAAAAAAGATCAATGACACTAAAAACTTCTTCTTAGAAAAGATAAGCAAAATTGACAAACCTTTAGCTAGACTCACCAAGGAAAAAAAGAGGAATAAAAAATGAAAGAGGAGATGTTATACCTGATACCACAGAAATACAAAGGATCATAAGAGACTACTGTTAACAATTATACACCAACAAATTGGACAACCTAGAAGAAATGGACAAATCCCTACAAACATACAACCTTCCAAAACTGAATCACGAATAAATAGAAATCTAAACAAACTGATTACTAGCAAGGAGATTGAATCATTAATCAAAAACTTCCCAATAAACAAAACTCCAGGATTAGATGGCTTCTCTGATGAATATGCCAAATATTTAAAGAATTAATACCATTCCTTCTCAAACTTTTCCAATACAGAAGAGGAGGGAATGCTTCCAAACACATATTATGCCCTGATATCAAAACCAGACACCACAGGAAAAGAAAATTACAGGCCATTATCCCTGATGAACATAAATGAAAAATCCTCAACAAAATATTACAAAACTCAATTAAACAATAAATTGAAATAATCATACACCATGATCAACTGGAATTTATTCCAGGAATGCAAGAATGGTTCAATATTGTCAAACCAGTCAATGTGATAAACAATATTAACAAAATGAAGGATAAAAATTATATGATCATCTCAATAGATACAGAAAAAGCAGCTGACAAAATTCAACATCCATTTATGATAAAAACTCTTAATAAATGGGTATAGAGGATATGCACCTCAACATAAAATAGGCTGTGTATGACAGGACAAGAGCTAACATAATACTTACCTGGGAAAAGTTGAAAGCTTTTCCTATAAGATCAGGAACAAGACAAGGTTGCCTACTCTTGTCACTTTTATTCAAAATAGTATTGGATGTGAAGCCAGAGCAATTAGGCAAAGAAAAGAAATAAAAAGCATCCAAATAAGAAAGGAAGAAGAAAAACTGACTATTTGCATATGACCTGATAGTATATATAAAACCCTAAAGAAGCCACTAAAAAGCCTATTAAAACTAATAAAAGAGTTCAGTAAAGTTGCAGGATACAAAATCAAGATATATATTTTAAAAATCTGTTGTGTTTTTATACATTAATAACAAACTAGCAGAAAGAAAATTTTTAAAAATCCTATTTACAATTGCACAAAAAATAATAAAATACCTAGGAATAAATGTAACCAAGCAGGTGAAAGACCTTTACACTGAAAACTATGACATTGATGAAGTAATCTGAAAAGGACACAAAATTGTAAAGCTGTTCTATGCTCATGTATTAGAATAATTAATATTGTTAAAATATCCATATTACCCAAAGCAATCAACAAATTCAATGCAATCCCAATCAAATTCCAATGGCATTTTACACAGAAATAGAAAAAACGATCTTAAAAATTATACAGAACCTCAAAAGACCCCAAATAGCCAAAGCAATCTTGAAAAAGAACAAAGCCAGAGACATCTGCTTTCTAATTTGAAGCTGTATTCCAAAGCTATATTAATCAAAACAATATTGTTTTGGCGTAAAAACAGACACATAGATCAATAGAACAGAATAGAGAGCCCAGAAATAAAACCACTCATATATGGTGATTAACTTATGACAAGAGAGAAAAGGCAGCCTCTTCAATAAATGATGTTGGGAAAACTGGATGGCCACATGCAAAAAATAAAACTGAACCACTATCTTACACCATACACAAAAATTAACTCAAAATGAATAAAAACTCGAATGTAAGCCCTGATAGCATAAAAATCCTAGAAGAAAACATAGGCAGTATGTTGGATATCATACTTTGATATCAGTTTTGGCAATTATTTTTTAATTTGACACCAAAAGCAAAGGCAACTACATCAAACTGAAAAGCTTTAGCACACACACAAAAAAAAAAATCAACAAAATGGAAAGCAACCTACTAAAGGAAGGAATAAAGAACTCGGGCAACTCAATAGAAAAAAAAAATCTGATTTCAAACATGGGCAGAGGATCTAAATAGACATTTTTCCAAAGAAGACTTACAGATGGCCAATAGGTACACAAATAGATGCTCAACATCACTAATCATCAGAGAAATGCAAAATCAAAAACATAATGAGATATCACCACACACCTGTTAGGCTATCATCAAAAAGACAAGAGATAACACGTGCTAGCAAAGATGTGGAGAAAAAAGAACCCTAGTACACTGTTGGGAGGAATGTAAACTGATGCAGCCATGGTGAAAAACAGAATGGAGGTTCCTCAAAAATAAAAAATAGAGGGGCGGCTTGATGGCTCAGTTGGTTAGAGCGTGAGCTCTTAACAGCGAAGTTGCTGGTTCAATTCCTGCCTGGGATGGTGGGCTGCGCTCCCTGAAACTAAAAATTGAAAACGGCGACAGGACTTGGAGCTGAGCTGCACCCTCCACAACTAGATTGAAGGACAACGACTTGGAGCTGATGGGCCCTGGAGAAGCACGCTGTTCCCCAATATTCCCCAATAAAAGAAATTAAAAAATAAAATTGTAATAGGGTAAAAAATAAATAAATACAAATTAAAAACAGAGCTACCATATGATCTAGTGACTCAAATTCCAGGTGTTTATCCAAGGAAAACAAAAACACTAACTCCAAAAGATATCTGCATTCCCATGTTCATTGTACCATTGTTTAAAATACATGACATGAAAGCAACCTAAATGTACATCCATGGATAAATGGATAAATAAAATGTGCTATATGTTGTCAAAAAAACATTATAAATGGAACAACTTTAAAATGGAATGTTTCAACAGGGCAAAATAACTTTTGCACTGGGCCTAAAGCAACATCATGCCCCAAAGAGCTGTTTGCAAAGAGAACACGAAACAGTTATTGTGACTACTGGACTGAAAATGTAAAATGTTGGTTACAGTTAACATCACTATGTTATATTATCTGCACCAATAGAAATGCCTTTCTTCAACTGATGTAATGGTTCCACTTCCCCTTCTCATAAATACTCACCGCCTTTGTCTCCTAATTGGAACATTATTTGGGCTTCTGCCTGATCTTACCGAACAGCTAGTCATTTATTATTATTATTATTATTATTTAATCTGAAATAAATGCTTGTTGCCTCTCACTTTGAAAGGCCTTTTATTTTTAGGTTAACAATATATACAATGTAATATTATGACAATATGGATGGAACTTGAGGGCATTATGCTCAGTGAAGTAAGTCAGACAGAGAAAAACAAATATTTTATGATCTGTCCTATATGTGGAATCAAAACGACAACAAACTCATAGATATATAGAGCAGGTTGATGGTTGCCAGCAGTGGGGACAGGGGGATATTGGGTGAAATTAGAGAAGGTAGTCAAAAGGCATAAACTCCCAGGGTTTTGTGCCAGGCTTATCCTGTGGATAGTGATGTTATGGGCTAGAAATGCCTGGGGACACTTGCCTGGGCCCGTGGTGAGACCCCAGACATTGTCCCTGTCCGAACCAATGTTATGGTTGGACCCGCCCTTGTGGTTCTCATTATGATTGCAGGACACTCTCAGCAATAACCATCAGGAAACTGGGAAAATCAAGGTTTATTACTTATAGGTTCCAAAGGGTACATGGCATTCCTGGGGCCACATAGGGAGGTCCCATGGGGTGAGAGAGAGAGAGAGAGAGAGAGAGAGAGAGAGAGAGAGAGAGAGAACAGGCCTGGGGTTCTGCTTCTAATGGAGTTGAGGATGGGGGCAGTCTAGGGTTTTGCGGTTCACTCTTTATTGGTGAATTTAAATATTATATGTGGAATCTAAAACAAAACAAATAAATAAAACGAAGTAGAAATAGACTCACAGATACAGAGAACAAACTGATAGTTGCCAGAGGGGAGGGGATTTGGGGGATGGGTGAAAAGGGTGAAGGTGAATAAGAGGTACAAACTTCTAGTATCAGCCATGGGATGTAGTGTACAGCACAGGGAATGTGTCAATAATATCGACTTTGCACTGTGACAAATGTTAGCAGACTTACCGTGGTGATCACATTGTAAGGAATATACCTGAAAGTAATACAATATCGTATACCAACTGTACTTTAATAAAAATTTTTTAAATAAATAAAATATTAATAAAACACAGGGTGGGAATTAAAGCTCAAAGGGAAAAACAAGTGGTTAAATGGTCAATTATGGAAATCAACCAGGGATCTCTAAAACAAAGGAAACTTCCTCCCCCATCCCCTTCTTGCCAGGTTTATCTAGTTAAATAGCTGGCATTCATTATAGCCATCTTTGAAGTAGACCAAAAGCTTAATGTCAGGCACTTGCATTACAATAAGAAAAAAAGCAATTATCAGGTACATACATTGCACCCAGGTATAAAATAAATAAGTGTTTGGGATGTAATGTACAACATGGTAACTATAGTTAATTACACTGTATTCCATATATGAAAGTTGCTAAGAAAGTATATCTTAAAAGTTCTCATCACAGGAAAAAACATTTTTTAACTCTGTGGTGATAAATGTATTGTGGTGATTATTTTGTAATGTATACAAATATGGAATCATTATTTGTATACCTGAAATGAATAAAATGTCATACGTCAATTATATCTCAATAAAAATATAATTAAAAAAGAAATCAGAAACAAGTAAGTACATAACATAGAACTCTATTTTTGTCAAGCAAAACGAATCTTTAGTGAAATAAATCAGATCGTAGGTTATGGGTATAGGAGGAGACAGAGCACAGATGGGCACAGGTAACTTTCCAGGGTAATGGAACATTAGAATTTTACTTGTGCTATCATTTGTATTTTTAAAGTTCTGGTTAAGTCACAATTTTAAATTTCTAGGTAAAATACTCTAAGTATATATGTTGACCTTTGTTTTAAAAATATGTAATTTAAAATAAACAATTGTGTTTAAAGTTCTTTTTTTTCATTTGTTTTATTGACTAATGCTAAGTAAAGGCTTCTGTACAATGAATGCCCACGATCAGCACAACTGGAGAGTTCCTGGGAAGAGACCCAGCCACCACTGGACGTGAAGATCGTGTCTCCAGGCAGTCAGTTCTGTAACCTGATTCAGGTGATTAAAAGGTTTAGTTCAACTCAGCAAGCTTTTGTTGATTACATGCTATTATCTCAGCACAAAGTCCTCACCAAATAACCTATTTTGTTTAACTGGAATTTGTACTTATAATTTGTACTTACTTACAATTTCATTTTATCATATTAAGTATCGTGTAATAGTTTTCATTCCATTTTATAGAAAAGAGCCCTAAAGCTTCTGTATGTTGAGCGACATGCCCAAGGTGATGCAGCTGATAAAGTGCAGTACTGAACACTTCTTTATTTGACTACAAAGTCCATCTTCTTTTTACTTTGCACACTGGACTCTGTTATTGTCGAGAAGCATCTTTAACCTTTGCAAGATGGTAGAGGTCTTGGCCTTTGTTGTAAAACCTCACCAATGCATGATAACTATGGCTGTATCAAGGCAAAGCAGTTGAATGTCAGAATTAAATAATTTGAAAATATACAGGTTCTTAGAGAATGTATAAATGTTAACTAAAACTAATTTTGAGTTCTGTTTAAATTTCTTAGAAGGCTCCCAGTGATATAAGGTATAATGACACATCTCATTTATATTGACAATTTTAATTATGAACTCAGTGGCATGTAAATATAGTGCTTTTTAAGAAAATTATTAAACAAAGTATTAATTTCATCTCGAAATTTCATTTCCACAATTAATTTATGACAAGAGCTTCATTGTCCTATTAGACAAAGATAACACATTGTTTTTTGTCAAATAGTATACCATTTTTCTATCTGAGTCTAATTCACTAATCATTTGACCTTATGTTTAAATTATGACCTGAAGACAGAAGCCACTAGAACAAAGTTCATTGTGTGATAACTGGATGAAGCAGGAGAGTAGAGACAGAGTCAAGTTAAGGTAGCGAGCTCCTCTGCTGTCTCTTAGTTAGTGGCATTACCCTGCTTGGACTTCCCCTTCATCACACACGATGTGAGCTCCGAGCTCCGAGACCAGGCCTTCAACTTCCCATGCAAGGTACAATTCTGATCCTGCACATTTAATATCCTCATGTTCTAATTTGAGTTGACTTTTTAAAAACTGTAATATTAATAGGTAAAATTCTGGAGCACCATCAAGAAAAGTTTCATTCATTTGCCAAATCTTAAGTAATTTCTGCAAGATACAAGGAGGTAAGTCTGGATCCAGGAAAATCTATAGATATCTGTTATTCACTGCACAGAAAGGAGGATACCACATGGCAAATGGAGCACACATCAAGTGGAATCTCAAAAACCCTCTTGGTTCACAGAGGCAGAGGTTAGAAAGAATGATGAGGCCACGTGTAG
The DNA here is from genome assembly GCF_004115265.2 of Rhinolophus ferrumequinum. Taxonomy (NCBI): domain Eukaryota; kingdom Metazoa; phylum Chordata; class Mammalia; order Chiroptera; family Rhinolophidae; genus Rhinolophus; species Rhinolophus ferrumequinum. The sequence continues at coordinate 3,050,807 of NC_046286.1, forward strand.
GGTCAAATACCTATCCTACTTATGTTAGGGCACTGGATTCAAAATCCACACAGCAGGATGTCTCCTGTGCTGACAATGCTCACGGCTTGCCCTTGTCACGTTTCCACACTGCTCCTTACCAGCTCCGTGACCAGGGCAAATGCCTTCACCTCTCTGAGCCTCAAGGTCCCCCTTATCAATTGAGGATGATATTAAAGTATGACCATTATATTTAAAGAGTCCTAGGAATTTTTCATTCTAAGTGCAGTGTATGTATATTCCTCACAACAGCCTAACTAAGTGCTGTTAATGGTTGAACAGTTGGTTTTATTGCTCACTGCTGTGAGTGAGAAAACTCACTATGGGGAATCATGGGGCATCTCAGTTAGAAGGCGCTGGAACCAAAGAAGCAGAATCAGCAGGAGCCATCTATTAAGGGAATTATACAAGGAATTAGTTTACACAGTTGTGGAGGTGAACTGGACAAGACCAAGACCATAGGGCAGGCCACTGACAGGAAGGACAGGCCTGAATTCTCAGCACAGACTGAAGCTGCAGCCCACACTGGAATCTCTACTCCCTCAGGGAAGCCTCAGCTCTGCGCTTGAGACTTCAACTGATTAGGCACGGCCCACCCAGATTATCCAGGATAACCTCTCTTACTTAAAGTCAACTGATGATATAGCCTTTAATAAAATCTGCAAAACATCAATGTTCGATTGAGTAACTGGAGGCTGTAACCTGGTCAACACATAAAACTAATCATTAAACTCATAGGGTTTGGGCTTGTGTTCGGTGATTTTTGGAGGATTTAAGAAATGGGAGTTTGCTCTTCATTAGCTTCTGCTGGGAACTGGGTCATCGATGGGGAGGGGCAGTTCCATAACTGGGTATCTTAGTAACTCTGACCTGGAAGGAAGGAAGACGACACTGAGGGTAAAGCTCTAGTTGGTAAAGAAGCCCAGTCGTTCACATTATCTAGGGGAGAGGTATGTTCAGTCATTTTTGTGGTTTGCACAATATTCATGTTTTGTCTGTGTTTAGACATGATTACTGAGTGGCCTTGTTTTCTGTTTTGACCCTCATGGTCACACAGTTGTCATGCGGGGCGGCCTGCGGGGTCTCATGAGGGGTCTCTGGTCCCACTCCCCACATAAGAACGCAGGATATGGCGAGGCCAAAAAGGAACACCCACGGAGCCATAGGTAGGGGAGTCATACCACTATGGTCTCGCTGGAGGCTGGGTTTACACGACGTGCGACCTGCTGTCCGCTTTGCTGCCAACCGACCGACTCCTCCACTCTCCTCCACTCTCCTTCAGTCTCCTCCTCTCTCCTCGACTTCCCTCCGTAGCCGCGGCAGTTATATTAGTGGCCAATGGCTCAATGGTTACAGCTGACGGCCAACCAGCCACAGCTGATGGCTATCTACTACCTGAGCCAGCACCTTTCCACATGAGGCCGAGAGCCTGGAAACTGCTTTCTGGGGCTCTGTCCCCACACTCCACCCCTACAGGTTCTGGGGCTCTGTCCCCACACTCCACCCCTACAGGTTCTACGCCACAAGCGTCTTCCGCCAGGGGCCCTGTGCCATATTAGCCTATTGACACCTATGGACGAAAAGAAATGGTAGTCTTTGGAACCAACAGTGGCAAATCCCTTCCATCTGGGAGGATACACGCTAGCTTTTTGTCCTGGGAAAGGAGGGTTGCTGCCACTGGCACCTTTCCCGGTTTGTGGTACCAAACCTTTATGGCAGTGCTTGGGGTCCCTTGCATAGTTTCAACATGTAACAGAACAGGGGACCCCATAATAGGCCATAGTGAGAGCACATAGTCTCCCCGCAAAATCATCCCAGTATCGGGACTTACGTATACTACAGTCAATTGCGGTGGCCACTCAGCCACCACCCCTGGCGTCACTTGCAAATCATGAGTCAACCGGCCCCCCATGGGGCTATCAGGCCCAACCAGCGACAGTGGGGGCTTTTGACCTGCCAGGGCCAAGTCCATTGCTGCCGTTCTCCTGCTTTCAAGCATGTGGGGGCTGGCAGCAAAATGTTTCCATTCCTGCCGTAGCCTGGCTTTAACAGAGTCTCACTGGTGGTAACTTGTAATTGAATGGGAGCGGCCGTTCGATGTAGCAGAGCTTCCACTGGTGCGGGCCCTCCCTTCCGTGGTCTCTCATTCAGGACTCTCAGGACATCCCATAAACGTGAGGCCCAGTCACGCATCGTGGGAGGGTGTTTTGACACCCGGAGACCTTGCTTCAAAAGGCCGTTATAGCGTTCAATCATGCCAGCTGCTTGTGGGTTATACGGAGCATGAAACAACCATTGCAAGTCCATCCTGGCAGCCCAGCGCTGCACTTCTTGCCCCGTAAAATGGGTACCCCTGTCACTTTCAATGACTTGGGGGCGCCCATAGAGGGCGCACAGCCGTGTAAGAGCGACCACTGTATGCCGCTGATCCGCAGCTGGACACGGCCAAGCAAACATCAATCCCGTAGCAGTGTCCACTGCTGTAAATGCGTATATCGCATTGCGGGCCTTAGGCAGGGGTCCGATGTAATCCACTTGCCAGCGAGTGAGGGGCACCCTCCCTCGCGTAATCTGCTGTGTCTCTCAGGGGAGCCTCCGCCTTTGGGGGCTGTCCTGGGCACAGACGGCACAGTCATAGCAGGCATCTGCTATCTCCTGCCATTTCAAAGGCAGACCCCAGCGTCTGCTCACCTGCCACATGGTTCAGCTTCCAGTGTGCTGCAATTTTCTATGCAGCCAATGGGCCACATCAGTGGCAGGAGCCCGTTCTAACCATCGGACCCGTGCTAGGGCATCTGTTTCATCATTACCTGGGGACACTAAGGGGGAGTGACCTGTGACATGCATTAGGGTCACCTCTTTTCTCTGCCCTAGGTCCCAAAGGTCCTGCCACATGGCTTGATCCCACAGTGGACGGTGTCCTACCAACCAGTTTTGGTGTTTCCACGTAGGGAGCCACAGCGTTAGGCCCCGGAACACCGCCCAGCTGTCAGTACAAATAACTAGGGGCCCGGGCTCGTGGCTGATTACCATCCACACAGCCCGTAGCTCAGCCCACTGGCTACTCTGGCCTGTCCCAGTATCAAACCAAATGGTGTCTGTTTGGGGCTGCACACCAATAGCCGTCCAAACAGCTGCAGCCCCTCGGCTAGAACCATCGGTAAACCAGGCATCCTCAGGTACTGGGGACTGTCCTTCTTTATAGGGCGAGGGCTCCAAGTCCTCCCCTCTAGGCAGAGCGCTTGGCTCAGCGTGGGCTACAAGCTCCACAGGCCCCAGGACCTGTTGTAGCTCTGTGCTCAAAGGGCTTGAACTAAGGGTGCTCCGTTGCTCTAAGTAGGCACCCCACTTGGCGAGGGTGGTGGTCTGTGCCACCCCCGTTTTGGGTCCCTGGGTCCACGTACGGACCCAACCCTGGGTCCACGTACGGACCCACCCCTGGACAGGATAGGTTGTTCGAACCAACACCCGTGCTATTCCTGTGATGGCTTCTGTGGCCACTAGGGCTGCGTACACAGCGGCCAGCTGTTTCTCTGTTAGTGAGTAGCGGACCTCTGCTCCTTTCCATAATTGGGACCAAAATCCCACTGGCAACTGGAGACGCTCCTGCCGTTGCCAGAGGCACCTCTTGGGTTACATGAACATCAAGTTCAAATGGGCGGCCGGGGTCCACTACTTGCAGAGCCTGTGCCTGTTGCACTGCCCGTTTTGTGGCAAGGAAGGCTTGCTCTACAGCCTCTGTCCAATCCCATGAGGCCCCCTTTTTATCATATTGTACAAGGGCCTTGCCATTTGTGCTAAATGGGGTACAAACGCCCGCCAATATCCTAGCAGACCCAAATATGTCTGCAGTTGGGAGACCTTGGTCGGCCGGGGAAAGGCTTGTATCTTATCAATGATTGCCTCAGGTATAACCTTTGTCTTACCCGACCACACAACACCCAAAAACTTGACGGATAAGCCAGGGCCTTGGACTTTTTCCTCATTCACCGCCCAGCCGCGTGACTTTAGGTGGCGGAGAAGAGAGGGAGTTGCTTGCTCTAAATCAGAAAGAGAATCTGATGTTAACAGAATATCATCGACATAATGAAACAAGGCCACAGAGGACGGGCGATCCCACTGTGCCAAATCCTGGGCCACGAGCCCGTGGCAGATAGTGGGGCTGTGCAAGTATCCTTGCGGAAGGACTTGAAAAGTCCACTGCCGCCTGTCCCAAGTAAAAGCAAACTGCTCTTGACACTCGGGTGCAATGTCAATGGAGAAAAAAGCATTGGCCACGTCCACTACATAGTGATAATGTTCCCAGGCGGACAGTCAGACGATCCATCAAATCATGAATTGAAGGCACTGCAGCGTGCAAAGGTGGCGTCACCTCATTTAACTCCCTGTAGTCCACAGTCATTCGCCAGGTCCCATCTGGCTTCTTGAAAGGCCATACTGGGGAGTTAAAGGGACTGTGCGTTAGCCTCACAGTATGTGCCTTCTCCAGTTCCAATACTGTACGACCAATCTCCTCCTGCCCTCCTGGCAGGTGGTACTGTCGCACTGTAACCACGCTCCGGGGCTGCGGCAACACTTGAGGAGGGTGGTGAGCATGCCCACGTGTCACCGCTTTCACCACCTGGATCCAGAGACGGAACTCTCCTACCGACGTCTGTAAGCTGAGGCCATGTAGCACGTCCACCCCTAGAATATACTCCGGAACGGGGGAGACATAAACCTTGTAGGTACGAGGGGGAAGCCTTCCTATACCCAGTGGTAAGGAAACGGCTTTCACAGTCACAGTCTTTTCCCCCGTAGCCATCAATGCAGATTGCTGGTCAGGGAACAGTTCTGGGTTCCCATAAACAAGACTGCAGTCTGCGCCAGTGTCCAGTGGGGCCAAAACCCTCGGCACATTAGAAGGGGACCATGTATGGACAGTTCCACGTGGGGCCTCCGGTCCCTACTCGTCCCCTCTGACCGGGTACCTTGGCCCCACCTCTAATCAAGCTGAAAGGAGTTGTCCTCAAGCGGCTGCATGAAGTCCTGGAGGGACACGGGTCGCGCTTGCCCAGACGTCTCCTTTATGCTTCTCCGGAATTGTTGTTCCGGACACAACTGTTTCCAAAGTTCCAGCAGGAGTGCATTGGGTTTTCCGTCTATTTTCTCCCGATCGACCCCTGCTGCCACAAGATCACGCCACATCTGTGAGTGTGTTACTCTCTGAGGTCCGCGACCTCGCCCCTTTACCTTTGGTTTGGGCTTCCAGGTCTCAACTGTGCGAACCTCCTGTCTTAATTTCCTATGAAAAGTTTATGTTCATTTGTATTAGGTATAAATTATTTAACGAGACTGTTATACTGGGGACCCTGTTCGCTGCGCCAGTTGTCATGCGGGGCGGCCTGCGGGGTCTCATGAGGGGTCTCTTGTCCCACTCCCCACACAAGAACGCAGGATATGGCTAGGCCAAAAAGGAACACCCACGGAGCCATAGGTAGGGGAGTCACACCACTATGGTCTCACTGGAGGCTGGGTTTACACGACGTGCGACCTGCTGTCCGCTTTGCTGCCAACCGACCGACTCTCCTCCACTCTCCTCCTCTCTCCTCCTCCCTCCTCAACTTCCCTCCGTAGCCGCGGCAGTTATATTAGTGGCCAATGGCTCAATGGTTACAGCTGACGGCCAACTAGTCACAGTTGATGGCCATCCACTACCTGAGCCAGCACCTTTCCACGTGAGGCCGAGAGCCTGGAAACTGCTTTCTGGGGCTCTGTCCCCAGTAGTAGTGGTTATACTACTATTCTATGAAATTGCTTACGTTCAGCAGGAAAACACCAAAACCTATGTAGCTGTGAATACCCAGCCAGCTCCTGGCCTGGGGAATAGTGCCGGGCAGCGCCCCAGTGCCAGGGCTTTCCATGACTCAGCCTTCTTCACACTCTCCGTCTCTGTGAGGTAACACAGGGGGCCAAAAAGCAGAGGGCTGTCTATCAGAGACAGGATGGTTGATCCAAAATGGAATCCCCATTAGCTTGTGGCTGCCATAACATCCAGAAAATAGATTCTTCTGGAAAAATAAAGAAAAAAAAGTGTCCCAGATGACTGCCCTTGACTTTAGCTCAATCTCTAGTCCTTCACAAATATCTAGAATTTTGATGTGAAAGGATAAAGGATATGAAAAGAGCCGGCAGGTTAACAGAAGAAAACCAGTTCCTAAGTCGTAGCAATTCCCCTCATTCCACCAAGATTTGAGTTGACATTAAAAAAAAAAAAAAAGAGTAATTGACCAGCCAGAGCTTTATTTAATGTAATCAGTGTCTCCAAATGTCCTTTAAATGTAGATAGGCAGCACCAAAACGGTATAAGTACTACTCAAGACTGGGAAAAAGTCCAGATGAAACACCATGCACTTACTACAGGCAGCACTACATGACATTATAACTCCTTTTATTGCCCCGGATGCAATATTGGAGCTTTTGAGAACATGAGAAGAACTTCCTTGATTGGATTTATATAAGTAGAAACAGTAAAGGTATTACCAGGCTACCACCTGCAGAGATCCCCTGAGTGGGTGAGTGGGTCAGCTCCACGCTTAGAGAATTCTGTGTGCATTATGAAAACAAAAAGAAAGACAGCTACCCTACACATGGAGGCAGGGAAAGGGGAGCAGGCAGGGACTGCCAAGGAGGGAGATCAACTCAGGGGAGAGTTCTTGGAGGCCGTAACCCAGAAAATCCTGAAGGACAGCATAGGAATGGTGACCTTATCTATCTGTGAGGCTGCTCAGAAAGTCCCACCCTCTTGCCAGCAGCAGGCATACACACGTAAGAAGATTCTGATTTAAATACCTCTCCTTTCATAGAAAATTCCCTCAGGTCCACTCTGAGTGGAGGCTGCACCGGAACCAGGGGATTCCCCAGTCCCTGCTGGGCCCCTTAGTGCAAACTCTTCCACTGGCAACTGCGGTGTCATCATAGGGGATTTTTCTGATTGGCCAGAACCTGATCAGGCTGGGTTTGGTTTGGGTGCCCTGATGTTTCCCTCTCAGCTCCTGCCTCACTATTGCTCTGCAACTCAGAACAGCACTGCCGCGACCACCTAGGGAAGAGGATGATCCTAAACAGAGCTCTGATTCTGGGGGCCCTCGCCCTGACCACCATAATGAGCCCCTGTGGAGGTGAACACATTGTGGGTGAGTGCACGGGTGAGGGGTGGGGGACTAGAACTGAGAAACAGGGAATTGGGGCGGGGGGGAGAGATTGGTATAGCAACAGTGGAGAGTCCTCAAAGGTGTTCTCAATATTAAGCAGATCTAAAAATTGTGGCAGCTCCTCCTTTAGGAAACCGGAATCCCAACCCATCTTCTGTTACCTGTTCTGTTGCACACCTGACTGCAGACATTCTTATTTCTAATATTGGACCCAGTGCATATAGCCGGAAGGGCTCTATGGCATTCATTCATGATTACCTCGGAGATTAGGGATGTTTGCCCGAGTGGGTGTTTTATTACTGAAAATTCATTAACAATTGCTCCCAAATGTCTCCGAACAACATTTGAAGGTTTTATGTATCTCTCCTGTAGTTTACCTTGGGGTAAAGAGTCCCACAAATGATGTATCCTGTGTAGCTATAAACAAAGGTCCTTTACTTTGTCTCAGATGTACATACATTTCCTGATGGGAACGGGCACAGACGAGGGGCGGGTAAGGGAGCCCGGTTGCTGAATGCCTTCAGACAAATCACTGTACCACAGGGGCCTCACTTAGTCTCAGTTACCTACATATGTCACCTCACAAATAATAAAATAGGTGTGTAGATATGCTTTCTAAAAAATGAAGACATACAAATGTCAATGGTTATTCTTGTTTTCAAATTATTACTATCACAGGTATAACTTCATAATTTTTTTCTTTCACAAAGGATGGACTATATTTATATTTTAAAATTGCGAACTTTATGATAAGTTAGCGAATTAATTACATTTTTCTGAAATCATCAGCCCAAATCACCTGTCTTTCACTCCATCTAAGGAAGTCCTGTAAGAGGAGGAACGGGCAAGCACGGAGTAATTATTTGGTCCCCTCTGCCTTTAATGTCCACCCCTTTCCGCCCTCTCTTCATACATTCCTTTCTTCTCCTTTCCTTTCAGGATCCATCCCCGGCTCTTATCCCTGTTGTTTTATAGATACAAAGAGTAATTTAGTAAAAACCAAAGGAGAAAAGCCAAATAGTTCAAAGCGGAAGTGAGATGGAGGTTACTCTAGTCTTCAGCAGCTGTAGGAACCATAGCTGCTCCCCCTCTAATTTTGTTCAGCAGTGACAGTTTCGCTCGCTTCTCCAGGGCATGTCCCAGTTTCCTTTCCTCAGCATCACCCCAGAGTGACCTGGTCAGGCTTGGCTCCATGTTAGGTACAGTGAGCTCATTGCTGAGGGCCCGCGAAGCTGGCAGAGCCCTATGAAAATGGTTTTTTTCTTTAAAATTAGAAGGAAAAAAACCACAAACTTTTAGGGTAGGAGATAATATTTCAATTTTTAATCCAGCCTGGGTTGTATTTGTCTTTGTACCAATACAGTCATAAAATATGATGTTTAATATATTGATGGAGGACTGGGCCCTGGAAACAACAGTGCCAAGGGCTCACAAGTCTAAATGCAGCCTGGGTCACTGCTGATTCTGACTCTTGTCTGGTTCTGCTACTGGATGCCTGTCAGCCCTCCCCAAATCTCTGTGATCCTCAAGAATAACAATTGACATTTAATACATATTTTTGAGCACACAGTGAACTAGATTTTGGGGATTCAAAGATAAAAAGACATGCTTTCTGCCTACTAGAGGGTGCTCAGATTGCTGATGGAAGGAAAATGGTGCAGGAAAGTAAGACCACTGCTGAGCAGGGCAGTGGACCCAGCTGAGGCTGAAACTATAAAAGCGAACTAGTTCCTGTTGGCCCAGCAGCGTGGTGTTCTTTATCGATAGCCAGCAGCCCAGAACAAGTACCAGATGAAAGGAATAATTGCACATAATCATGCTGGAAAAAGGAGTCAAGAAGCTTGCAGGAGGCTTTTCTGGAGGGCCTTTTAAGTGGTAATCCACGGGCGTCATGCTGGGTAGGACTGAGAAGGACTGAGAAATAGATAAACTTGGAAAGCAGGGCATTGGGATGGATGGGTTGGAGGTCATAATGTGGTCAAAACATGCTGCATGAGAGAACTCAGCTAATAAGTGGTAAGTAAGCAGAATGAATTTCAAGAATGAATTAGAGGTATCTGGGAAATCCTAAAAGATAACTTCATTTTGGGGAGAAAAACAGACCCCTGAAAAGCCCAAAGAACATAAAATGATGGCATTGTTTGGTTTGATTGGCAGATGAGGTATCTGTGGAGGGTGTTAGATATCCCCATCACAGAGCTCATCACCGCAGACCGGTGTTTGCTCCTACACTCACCTAACTCTCCCCCCATTCAATGAGCACCTTGACAGCAGAGGTTATGCTCATTGGTGTTTTACTCCTTGCCTTCCGCAATCTCTGACACCTTGTTGATGTTCAGTAGGTGAGAAAGGAAGGAAAGAGGAAATGGTAAAGGGCTCTTATCTGTCTTGACGAAATTGTCCAGTTAGGCTCATTTGGGTGGAGTCATACCTCGCTCGCTGCCATTCTGCTTTAGCATCCTCAGATATGCATTTTTATTTTTCCATTCTTGAAAATATTTGAAGCTCTACATAGCATTGCTAACTATGAAACAAATTACATAATGGATGAAATCCTCCTTATTGAGGATCCTTAATTAATTCATTATTTGAATGTGAATACACCAGTTGTGGTTTGATGGGCCTTATCCTTACAAAAAAAAAAAAATGGCATGTCCCACTCCAAAGGCTAACTTTAGTATTTTTTCTTCCTATCCTGGATGAAGCTCAGATAAGTACACTGTCCGTTGAAGGAAAAGGGCCATAGTTTACCTTGAGTCCTTAATGAAATGTTGAGTGAGAATGAGGAGAAGGGTTTAGTAACCTCCTCCAAGGGGGAGAAAAACAAGAGGGGTGGTGAATGACAAATCAAAAAACTAATAAGCATTTCATTTAAAAAAATTTAATAAGAAATCAGGTGCTCTCCCTAAGGGTCACCACTGTTACCAAAACAGAGATCTTTTTTTTATATATGTATATATATATATTTTGTAATATTGTTGCTGTTGCTATACACTATCTTATACCAGATAATACTCAGAAGAACTTCTTTTAAAGGAATAATATCCTGTGTACTTTTCCTGGGTTGAAGAAGAAGGAGAAGCAGGTGGAGGAGAAGGGAGGGGGAGGGGGAGGAGGAAGGGGGAAGAAAGGGGGACAGATGGGAAAGAGGAGAAGGAATCCCTGTGTAGGAAAAGTCCTGTTATGAGCCGGTGCTGAGGGGAAAGGAACCATAATGAACGTGTGATTTACTGATAAAATGAGAGCGAAAACTTCTGAAGCCAGCAGAAGCAAATGGAATCTGGGGAAGAAAGCTAAATAAGATCATTCATTCATTCCTTCTTTCATTCAATTACAATGTTTACCATAAACTTACGATGTGCCTTGTGCTGAGCTAGGCATGCATGGAGTAGCAATAAACAGGCCGGTGCAATCCTGCCCTCGTGGGGCATAGGTTAGAGTGGAAAGAGAATGGACACTAACCAGACAACCACCAGTACTGAGAGGAGAGGAAGCAGAGGCGGGGCATTTTGCCAGAAGACTGCCAACAATGAAGCTCCTGATATTTGAAAGTCAGTTTCTTCTGTCACTTGGTTTAATATGGTTATTTTCTCTCCCTGTTTTCCACCTTTCTGTTCGTGGCCCTAACTCATCAGCCGACCACGTTGCCTCCTATGGTGCAGAATTCTACCAGTCTTACGGTACCTCTGGCCAGTACATTTTTGAATTTGATGGAGACGAGGAGTTCTACGTGGACCTGGAGAAGAAGGAGACTGTCTGGTCGCTGCCTATCTTTAGTGAATTTGGAAGTTTTGACCCGCAGGGTGCACTGAGAAACATGGCTGTAGAAAAATACAACTTTGACATCTGGAGTAAACGCTTCAACTACACCGCAGCTACCAACGGTGTGTGCCCAGTTCTGCCGACTTTGCTGAGCCTGCCCCTTCACACCAGCTCTCATTCCTTCCTTCCCTGTGGGAGATACTGGTCACTACTCTATAATATTCTCTTTTCCAAGGAGTTTCCAGATCTCCTCGTAATAATTACTGAACTCTCATCCCCTCCCATCCCAGAATCGCCTATTTCCACGTAATAGAAGGGTTCTTACTCCAGTAACACAATCCTGAATTCTTCACGGAGGTGCCCCACAGACCTGCTACCTCAATGCGCGGGTTCCCAGAGGGAAGGCGTGGGGATAGAGGGTGCGCAGTGTATCGTGGTTCCCAAGCGGGAGGGAAACGGCTGTTCCTCTATCACCTGGGCCAGTGTCGGTGGGAGGGCCACCTGTGATGCAGTGCGGAGTTCCCATCGGTGCTGTTTCCTTCCCACAGAGGTACCTGAGGTGACCGTGTTCCTCAAGTCCCCCGTGTCGCTGGGCCAGCCCAACACCCTCATCTGCCTTGTGGATAACATCTTCCCTCCTGTGCTCAACATCACGTGGCTGAGCAATGGGCACCCCGTCACGGAGGGGGTGTCTGAGACCAGCTTCCTCACCAAGGAGGATCATTCCTTCCTGAAGATGAGTTACCTCGCCTTCCTCCCGTCTGCGGACGACGTTTACGACTGCCGGGTGGAGCACTGGGGCCTGGACGCGCCGCTTCTGAAGCACTGGGGTAGGTGTGAGCCCCACCGCCTCTGCTACCTGCTTTCCCTGTCACAGCGGAGCTTCCTGCCCATCATCCCCTAACGCTCGTGGCCCTGAACTTACACCTTAGCAGACGGCACCCTCCTCTCTAAGCCCCGGTCTTTGTGGGACCATCCCCTCCCCCCCTCCATCCCAGGTACGGGCTCAGAACACTGGGTTCTGACCTCACAACGTCACTTCCTCAGAGCCTGAGGTTCCACCCCCCATGTCAGAGCTGACGGAGACCGTGGTCTGCGCCCTGGGCCTGGCCGTGGGCCTCGTGGGCATCGTGGTGGGGACCGTCTTCATTATCCAAGGCCTGCGCTCAGGTGGCGCCTCCACACGCCAAGGGCCCTTGTAAAGGGAAGGTAAGGCTTCAGACCTATAAAAGCAGGAAAGTGGGCGGAGGTTGTGAACACAAATGTGATTGCAAAGATGATGGCACAGAATCCACCTAAGACGCCCCCCAGGACCCATAGATCTCATGTCTGTCTGGTTGCAGGTACATTGCCCGTCAACAAGGGCAAAAACGTGGACGTGCTGATGATGCCCAGCGCTGTTTCCTGGCCCAGTTCACCGCATTCCTTCTTTCCTCTTTCTCCCTCTGCTTCTCTGGAATTTAAGGTGCTGTATCCCCCTCGCATCTCACATCCCCCTCAGAACGCTCCCCCAACCTCCTGAGTGTTTGTTCTTTTCTCAGTTGTTACCTATTATGGGATTCCTGGGGTAGCCCACCCACTACCTAATCCCTCCGTGACCCTGAACTAGTATCTCCATGGAAGCAATAAACTCCCTTTATGAGGTCTTTACTGAATGTTTTCCTGTCTTTCATCTCAGGATTGGCTAGGACCACGGGCCCTCATGCTTCAGACCCATTCATCTTATTTCCCAGATCATGATTCATTCCCAGTAACATACAAGAAAACAATCTATTTTGAAATCTGAGCTGAGGATAATATTTCTCTCTTCCTTGTGTTCCCACCTTGGGCCACTGCTACCCTCAACCCCGCTCGGCACCCCCCACTCGCCCGCAATTCAGGCATCAATGAAGGTAATATATGCCCTTTGCCTTGGGTGTAGATTTGTTATAAGAGAAATACAAAAACCAAGAAATAAATCTGGGGGCCAGCCTGGTGGCTCAGGCGGTTAGAGCTCCATGCTCCTAAAGGCTGCCGGTTCGATTCCCACATGGGCCAGTGGGCTCTCAACCACAAGGTTGCCAGTTCGATTCCTCGACTCCCGCAAGGGATGGTGGGCTCTGCCCCCTGTAACTAAGATTGAACACGGCACCTTGAGCAGAGCTGCCTCCGGGATGGCTCAGTTGGTTGGAGCGCGTCCTCTCCACCACAAGGTTGCCGATTTGACTCCTGCAAGGGATGGTGGGCTGTGCCCCCTGCAACTAGCAATGGCAACTGGACCTGGAGCTGAGCTGCGCCCTCCACAACTAAGACTGAAAGGACAACAACTTGACTTGGAAAAAGTCCTGGAAGTACACACTGTTCCCCAATAAAGTTATATTCCCATTCCCCAATAAAATCTTTAAAAAAAAAAAAAGAAAGAAATTTGTACTCATTTCTATATAGTTCTTAAAAGTTATAAGAGAAATAAGTTAGTAGAAAGAAATTTTGAATTTCAGAATTACCAGAAGTCAAAATTTCTTCCCCAAATTTTAAATCTGTGAAGAATAAATGATGATATTATGGTAAAAGCTTTCTTCTCCTCTACTCAACCTTGAGGAGATAAAAATTTTCTAGGCAGGAAAAGAAACGGAATTCATTTAGGAGAGCATTAGAATAAGACAATAAAGTGGGTTTCTCAGAAGGACCCAATACTTTGTCCTTACTTAACAGTAACAATGGGAAAAGGGATGGGAGTAGAAACCAGACAAATTTAGGGTCCCTAGGATGCAGATGTGGTTTGCCTGACTTCATATGTAAATCCCTGCTAGACAACTGCACAGATTTTCCTGTGCCACCATGGCATGTCAGGGACAGTAGAGTGAATCTGGCTGCAGAATGTTTCTAGACAGATAAACCTAAGTCAGCCTCACTGAATCCCTGTGACTCCCTGGGAGTCCCTCTGTACCCTAAGGAGCAGCAAAATAGCCTAATATCCCCAGTCCCCTGCCCCTCACCATGCCTGGCTAAGGGAACCATGAGCCTATGAGAGAAATCCCACGAGGGACAACATGGTTGAGATAATGGCAGCTATGGGTGCTGCATCCTCTCTAGATTCACTGTCTCCTAGTGGGAACCCTGGCAGAGGAAATGGATCAACAGGGGGGATTCTTTGGTTCTCCCCAGTGTGTCCACGACCTCACTCTTGAGAGTGTACGTGATCTGAATTGAAGTCATTTTACCTTTTAAAATTGTTTTAGGCACATTGCCTCAGTCTTTCCACTCTGCAACTGCAGAGTCTGTACATCACGTCTAATATGACATTACGGAACAGCTACAAAATGTATAAGCCTGTCCCTGCTCATGCCATCTGCATCAGTGAGCTTAAAATGTAACTGGGAAATAAAGACATAATATTAACATAGTAACTGATACAACATAGCTCAGTACAAAGAAACCTAATCCAAATCCAGGATTTAGCACTTTATAGCTAGTTTTTTAAACTTTATAACACTGGGTAAAACATTTCTGAGCCTTATTTTTCTCATCCATAACATAGGAGTGATAACTTTCCTTGCAGAGTTACTGGCAGAATTTGAATAATCTTGATGTGTAGGCAGTGCCTTACACATAGTATACAGATACATAAGAAAACATTGCTAGTTATAGCCACTGTGAATTTATTTTTAAACCAGGATTATGTTATATGAAAAGCACTTTTGTGTTTCTGAGCACTTTAATGATTTAGGAGATTCAGACATGAAGCTCTGGATGAATTTCTTGTCACATATTCATTGGAGGATTTTTTCCTCTCTAGAATACGAGGCTGAGATTGGGTCAGGCTGAGCCAACAGATATACAGTGATCAGTGACACATCATTGGTGAAAGGGTTGCTAAGAGAACTCTTGTGGCAAGAAGTTGTAATATTTGACTTTGGGTTTTTACTCTAATAAGAAATATGTTCCCTCCTTATAGCCCATAAATTTTTAGTCAAGTATGTTATATGCAACAGATCTTTATGTATATTTACTTTATGGAGGAGGTAAAGAAGATTAAAGGAGAAAAAGCTACCTGTGAGGTAAAAAGTAAGAGAATAATTTAAAATGCAGACTAGGAATTATTAAATGTAGGGAATTTGAGCCAGAGATGATCAGGAAAATGTAGGTAAAAGAGCACAAAAGATTTTTAGGGCAGTGAAACTCTTCCGTATCATACTGTAATAGTGGATACATGTCATTACACATTTGTGAAAATCCATAGAGTGTACACCACCAGGAGTGAATCCTAATGTAACTATGGACTTGGGATGATTTTGATGTGTCAGTGTAGGTTCACTCATCAATTGTAACAAATGTACCCCTCTGGTGGGGGATATTGATAAAGGGGGAGGCTATGCATGTGTGGGGACAGGGTGTGTGTGTGAAATCTCTGTACCTTCCACTCAATTCTGCTCTGAACTTAAAACTGTTCTAAAATAAAGTGTATTAAAAAGAAAACAAAAGATCAGCAGTTTCATAATATATAAATATATAAAATAAAATTTTAATATAAAAAAGTAAGTCACCTGAAAATGTACAAATGTGCTGAGTTTTTGCCAATAGGATTTTGAATAAATTTAATGTAAATTTCAATGATTCATAAGGTAAGAATCCACCATTTTGGAGATGGTGTGTGTGTGTGTGTGTGTGTGTGTGTGTGTGTATCTGTGTATGTGTGTGTGTGTGTGTGTGTCTGTGTATGTGTGTGTGTGTGTGTGTGCATGCTATTGTAATGTAAGGATTATACTGAATGGCATTATGACCAGTGTCCCAGAATTATACAAATGCTGCCCTACTCAGACTCCTTTCCCATAAAGTACTAAGGAAAGCAAATTTAATGGTAGTTGCATTTTATTAAAGGGATTCATTCATAAAGTTTTCATATAATTTTAATATAGCATAATTAAAATTCTAAAAAACAAGAGCAAACATTTCTTTTTTATCAGTTAATAATTAAAAGTGGGATTACCACATGACATTACTAAAAACAAAATTAGAAATCAGTCCTCATGATTTTAAATTATGTGATTCTTGAACAATTATTTGAGTTATTTGAATTATTTCTGATTGTGTGCATAAAGTATGACTTTAGAAATATTTAATACACTATTTAAAATCTACGTAATTGAAAAACCACATAAAATATATCAGGTTTATATTCACCACAACAATTTAGGGATTTTGAGGGAATATATTTTGTTACAAATCAAGCACTTCACACATAGCCTGACACATAGTAAGCAGTCAATACATGTTAACGGTGTTATATTTTCTGGAGCCCAAGTCACAAATCCCATGACAAATGACATCACAGGGATGCAGCCGACAAGATGGAGTATGGGAAGTTCTAACAGACAAACAACCCCATCTCTTCAGCAAATAATTTGCAAGGAAAAATAGAAAACAGAAATTATACATTAAAAAAAAAAACATACTAACCAAATGCTAGGCTTTGTTTTCATTCATATTCAAACAAAACAGCTGTTAAAAATTCTTGCTTTTGTAACTGTGCAGTGAGGGATATTAACTAGACTTATTGTGGTGGTCATTTCACAATATATACAAATATTGTATCAGTATGTTGTATACCTGAAACAAATATAATGTTATATGTCAATTATACCTTAATAAAAATAAAATAAATTTAAAAATCAAAATTGAAAGAAATAAGTAGGAAGCTGGCAACACTGGCCTACTATGGAGACAATTAAGTTATAGTTGTTTTCCCAATAGTGATGATAGACAAGTACAGTCTACACACTCATTATCTTGTGCCATGTATGGGCAGCCACTGTGTTGTTATGAGGAACAGTGAAATCTTACTGCCCTCATGGGATATAAAACCAGAACCTCAGAGTCTTTGGGGTACAGCCATCATCAGGAGCCAAGCATTCATGCCATGTCCCTCCCTCCCCAAGGATATGCATGCCATATAAAGTTGTTTAGTAAGATTGGCCTTGTTCTATATGAGAACAGCAGGATGCTTGGTGACTAAATCTGATTAACAAACCGTATGGAGTTTCAGCTGAATCGTGAAGCCATTTTCACATGATTGAATTCGCTATTGTCAGATACATTGTGCTTTACTTCTGAGAGTCAAGACAGGTTTCCATTTCTCTGCAACCATACATTCCATTAGCATGAAATTGGGGACATAAAAAGAATGGGAAGAATGGAAAAGGGAGAAAATACACATGGATGTTTGTCTTTATTTAAGTAGTTTAAGAAGTTTGGCCTAATCTTGGGGTCTTAAGAAATTTACTTCAGAAATTAACCTTTCTTTGTGTTTGACATTTTTTTAAATCCAACTTTATTGAGGTGTAATTGAAAAAATAAAAATTGTATAAATTTAGGGTATACAAAATGAGACTTTATTTTTAAAGTTATTTCTTCACCATAGCATTAAATAGAGAATATGTAATAAGAAAGGAAGGCAATTATGGAAATGTCAAGTACAGAGAAGAGAAGTTTGGGGGTTTTATTCACAAATGTATTTTCCAACATACAGAAAAGCAGAGAGAATAATATAATGAACCCCCATGTACTCATCACCCAGCTTCAACAAAAACAGAGAAGATAACTTACGTTTTTGTACACATTCTGTCACTGAAAATGTTTATACTCTCTCAAAACAAAATTTAAGAGCTTTTAACCTATAGTACACAGTGAATAGAGGCTTCTAAATCTAATCTCTTTTAGTTGGCTTAGGACCCTTTCACAGGGCAAAAGGAGAAATACAAACAGAAGTGGTGTGTAGAACTGAAGGACTTTAAATTAAGCACATGTCTCATGTGGCCTGACCTGCTTGCTAAAAGGTGATGGGTGAGAGCTGTGGTAGCTCTATAGCTGACTTGAGGCACAGGTGGGAGGAAAAGGAAATGGGGAGAAGGGATGTATGGAACACACAGAAGAAAAGGAATTGGAAGTAGGAGAGAGAGTTGAGAAAGAGAGAATGAAAAATACGCGACATAAATGGTAGTAGATATTCAACACAAGGCATGAACTTTAGAATTCAGGCCCAACTCTGTCACTTGTTAGTTCTATGTCTGTGAGTGTATCTCTGAACCTCTCTAAGCCTCAGTTTCATCATCTGCAAAATAGTGCTAATAATATTTATCTGGAAAGGATATTGCCAATATAAATTTAATAAATACAGTAGTCCCCCTTAATCTGCAGGTTTGCATTCCATGATTTCAGTTACCCATGGTCAACCATGGTCCAAAAATATTAAATGGAAAATTCCAGAAATAAACAATATGTTTCAAATCACATGCCTTTCTAAATAGTGTGATGAAATCTTGTACTGTATTCCCTCGGATAAGGGGGAACTGCTGTAATGTGCATAAAGAAAACAATTCTTTTTTTATTTTTTTTTATTTAAATTTATTGGGGTGACAATTGTCATTAAAATTACATAGATTTCAGGTGTGCAATTCTATATCACATCATCCATAAATCACACTGTGTGTTCACCACCCAGAGTCAGTTCTCCTTCCATCACCGTACACCCGATCCCCCTTACCCTCATCCCCCACCCCCCAACCCCTTTACCCTCTGGTAACCGCTAAATTACATTCCCCAGAATAATTTTCAAACCCCGTGGCCATCCTGTGGTCACCGACTGCCCTTTAATCCCTTCACCCGCCCCCCCCCCCGCCCATCTAGCAATCCTCAGTTTTTCCTCTTTGTCTCCAACACTGTTTCTGGTTAGTTCATTCACTTATTCTTTTCTTTAGATTCCGCAAATAAGTGAGATCATATGGTACTTATCTTTCTCTGTCTGACTTATTTCACTTAACATAATGTTCTCTAGGTCCATCCATGTTGTTGCAAATGGTAAGATTTCTTTCTTCTTTATGGCTGCATAATACGCCATTGTATAAATGTACCACAGTTTCTTAATCCAGTCATCTGCCGATGGGCATTTTGGTTGTTTCCATGTCTTGGCTATTGTGTATAGTGCTGCAATAAACATAGGAGTGCATAAAGATTTTTGAATTGGAGTTTTGGATTTCTCCGGATAGATACCTAGGAGTGGGATTACTGGATCATAGGGTAGTTCCATTTTCAGATTTTTGAGATACCTCCATACTGTTTTCCATAGTGGCTGCACCAATCTGCAATCCCACCAACAGTGCACAAGCGTTCCCTTTTCTCCACATCCGCGCCAGCACTTGTTGTTTGTTGATTTATTGATGATAGCCATTTTGACTGGGGTGAGGTGGTATCTCATTGTGGTTTTTATTTGCATTTCTCTGATGGTTAGTGAGGTTGAGCATTTCTTCATATGTCTGTTTGCCATCTGTATGTCCTTTTTAGAAAAATGTCTCTTTAAGTCCTCTGCCCATTTTTTAATTGGGTCGTTTGTTTTTTTGGAGTTGAGTTGAGTGAGTTTTTCATAGATTTGTGATATTAATCCCTTATCACATATATCATTGGCAAATATCTTTTCCCATTCAGTAGGATCCCTTCTTGTTTTATTGATGGTTTCCTTTGCTGTGAAAAAACTTTTTAGTTTGATATAATCCCACATGTTTATTTTTTCTCTTACTTCCCTCGAGCGAGGGTATATATCAGTAAAAATCTTACTCTGGGTAATGTCTGAGAAGTTTCTTCCTATATTTTCTTCTAGGTATTTTATGGTTTCAGATCTTACATTTAAGTCTTTAAGCCATTTTGAATTTATTTTTGTATATGGTGTAAGGAGGTGGTCCAGCTTCATTTTTTTGCATGTGTCTGTCCAGGTTTCCCAGCACCATTTATTGAATAGACTGTCTTTACTCCATCGTACATTCTTGCTTCCATTGTCATAGATTAAATGGCCATATAGGCGTGGATTTATTTCTGGACTCTCTATTCTGTTCCATTGATCTATGTGTCTGTTTTTATGCCAGTACCATGCTGTTTTGATTACTGTAGCCTTGTAGTATAATTTGAAGTCAGGTATTGTTATACCTCCCACTTTGTTCTTATTTCTCAAGATTGCCTTTGCTATTCGGGGTCTTTTATGGTCCCATATAAATTTTAGGATTATATGTTCTATTTCTGTGAAAAACGACGTTGGTAGTTTGATAGGAATTGCGTTGAATATGTATATTGCCTTAGGCAGTATGGACATTTTAACTATATTAATTCTTCCTATCCATGAACATGATATGTGTTTCCATCTATTTATATCTACCTTCATTCCTTTCTTCAGTGTCTTATAATTTTCTGAGTACAGATCTTTTACTTCTTTGGTTAAATTTATTCCCAGGTATTTTATAGTCTTTGGAACGATTGTAAATGGGATTGTTTTTTTAATTTCTCCTTCTGATGTTTTATTATTGGTATATACAAATGCAACTGATTTCTGAATATTAATTTTGTATCCTGCTACTTTACTAAATTCATCTATCAGCTCTAATAGCTTCTTAGTGGAGTCTTTAGGGTTCTCTATATATAGTATCATATCATCTGCATACAATGATAATTTTACTTCCTCCTTACCAATTTGGATGCCTTTTATTTCTTTTTCTTGTCTAATTGCTGTGACCAGAACTTCCAGCACTATGTTGAATAGAAGCGGAGATAGTGGGCAACCTTGCCTTGTTCCTGATCTTAGGGGGAATGGTTTTAGCTTTTCCCCATTGAGTATGATGTTAGTTGTGGGTTTGTCATATATGTCCTTTATTATGTTGAGATATGATCCCTCTATTCCCACTTTCTTAAGGGTTTTTATCATAAATGGCTGTTGGATTTTATCAAATGCTTTTTCTGCATCTATTGATATGATCATGTGATTTTTATTTTTCATTTTGTTACTGTGGTGTATCACATTAATTGATTTGCGGATGTTGAACCACCCTTGCATATCAGGGATGAATCCCACTTGATCATGGTGTATGATCTTTTTAATGTATTGCTGAATTCTGTTCGCTAATATTTTGTTGAGGATTTTTGCATCTATGTTCATTAGAGATATCGGCCTGTAGTTTTCTTTTTTTGTGGTGTCTTTGTCTGATTTTGGGATCAGGGTGATAGTGGCTTCGTAAAAAGTGTTTGGGAGTCTTCCTTCCTTCTGGATTTTTTGGAAGAGCTTGAGGAGAATAGGTGATAATTCTTTTTTGAACGTTTTGTAAAATTCAACTGTAAAGCCATCTGGTCCAGGGCTTTTGTTTGTTGGGAGACTGTTGATTACTGATTCAATTTCCGTGGTGGTAATCAGTCTATTCAGGTTTTCTGTTTCTTCTTGAGTTAGCCTTGGAAGGTTGTACGCCTCTAGAAAATTGTCCATTTCTTCCAAATTGTCAAATTTGTTGGCATATAGTTGCTCATAGTAACTTCTTAAAACTTTTTGTATTTCTGCAGTGTCCGTTGTCACTTCCCCTCTTTCATTTCTGATT
Source organism: Rhinolophus ferrumequinum (assembly GCF_004115265.2). Taxonomy (NCBI): domain Eukaryota; kingdom Metazoa; phylum Chordata; class Mammalia; order Chiroptera; family Rhinolophidae; genus Rhinolophus; species Rhinolophus ferrumequinum. Next base: position 3,072,162 of record NC_046286.1, read on the forward strand.
TTATTAATTTGGGTCCTCTCTCTCTTTTTTTTAATGAGTCTGGCTAAAGGTTTGTCGATTTTGTTTATCTTCTCTAAGAACCAACTCTTGGATTCATTGATCTTTTGTATTGTTTTTCTGGTTTCTATTTCATTTATTTCTGCTCTGATCTTTATTATCTCCTTCCTTGTGTTCCCTTTGGGCTTATTTTGCTGTTCTTTTTCCAAATCCCTTAAATGTGAAGATAAACTGTTGATTAGTGATGTTTCTTGTTTCTTTAGATAGGCCTGCAAAGCTATGAATTTCCCTCTTAGGACTGCTTTCGCGGCATCCCATAGATTTTGGGTCGTCGTGTTTTCATTTTCGTTTGTCTCGAGATATCTTTTGATTTCTTCCTTGATCTCCTGCTTGACCCATTCATTATTTAGTAAAAAGTTATTCAGCCTCCATGAATTGGTGTGTCTTCCAGTTTTTTTCCTGTAGTTCATTTCTAATTTCATAGCATTGTGATCAGAGAAGACAATTGGTATGATTTCAATTTTCTTAAATTTATCAAGACTTGTTTTGTGGCCTAACATATGGTCTATCTTGGAAAATGTTCCATGTGCGCTTGAGAAAAAGGTGTATTTTGCAGCATTGGGGTGAAATGTTCTGAAAATATCGATTAAATCCAAGTGGTCCAATGTATCATTTAAGGCTGTTGTTTCCATATTGATTTTCTGTCTGGAAGACCTGTCCCTTGTGGTCAGAGGTGTGTTGAAGTCCCCGACCATAATAGTGTTACTGTTGATCTCTGCCTTTATGTCAGTCAGTACCTGTTTTATATATTTAGGTGCTCCTATGTTGGGTGCATAGATGTTTACTAGGGTTATGTCCTCTTGTCGGATCGATCCCTTTATTATTATATAGTGTCCATCTTTATCTTTTAGTATGTTCTTCATTTTAAAGTCTTCATTTTGTTTTGATCTTTCTTTTGATTATAGTAATTAATCCACATTTAAAGTGATTATTGATAAGTACATAGTTATTGCCATTTTATTACTCATATCTTTTGTGTTTTTTTGTTAGTTCACTTTCTTCTTTCTTTGGCTTAAAGAAGTCATTTTAATATTTCTTGTAATACTGGCTTAGCATTTTTTTTCTTTCTTTCTTTTTCTTTTTTCTTTTTTTTTGTCTAGGAAGCTCTTTATCTCTCCTTCAATTTTAAATGATAGCCTGACTGTGTAGAGAAATCTTGGTTGTAAGCCCTTGTTTTTCATACTTTGAATATTTCCTGCCACTCCTTCTGGCTTGCAAAGTTTCTGTTGAGAAATCAACTGATAGTCTTATGGGAGCTCCCTTGTAAGTAACAAGCTTCCTTTGTCTTGGCTGCTTTTAAGATTCTCTCTTTGTCTTTAATCTTTCATTTTAATTATGATGTGTCTTGGTGTGAGCCTCTTGGGGTTCATCTTGTTTGAGACTCTGTGTGCTTCCTTGACTTGTATATCTATTTCATTTACCAGGTTAGGAAAGTTTTCAGTCATTATTTTTTTTTTTTAATAAGTTCTAAATCCCTTCCTTCCTCTCTTTTTCTTTTGGTACTCTTATGATGTGAATATTGTTACACTTGTTGGCCCACAGGTTCCCTGAACTATCTTCTTTTTTAAAAATTCTTTTGTTGTTGTTGTTGTTTTGATTGACTGTTTTATGCTACCTTGTTTTCCAAATCACTTATTTGATTTTCTGCTTCAACTCATCTACTGTCCCTTCCTTCTAGTGTATTCTTCATTTCAGTTATTGTATTCTTTATCTCTGACTGGTTATTTTTTATAGTTTCTATGTCCTTCTGTATGCTTACTATCTCTTTGTTGAAATTCTCACTAAGTTCCTTAAGCATTCTTATAATCAGTGCTCTAAACTCTGTCTCTGGTAGGTTGGTTGCCTCCATTTCATTTAGGTCTATTTCTGGAGATTTTTTTCCTTTTCATTTATTTGGGTCATGTTTCTTTGTTTCCTGACTCTGGCTACCTGTTTGTGTTTGCTTCTGTGTATTAGATAGGTCTCCTGTGTCTCTCAGTCTTTGCTGGGTAGCCTAAGGTAGTATGTGTTCTCTGCAGTCCAATGGTGCAATTTCCCTGATCACCTGTGTGTGTGTTCTAGAAGCGTCTCTTGAGTGTTTTGTGTGTGCTCTCCTGTTGTAGTTGAGCCTTGATTGCTTTTGGTGCATCAGTAGGTGGGATTGACTCCCAGGCTGACTGGCTGTGAGGACTGACTATGCCCACAGTATATGAACTGCTGTGTGGGGGCTGACCCTTCAGAGGAGGATTTTCCCTTGCAGGCTCTTGTTCCTGTTGAGACCACCGTTTGGGTGTGTTGCTTGTGGGTCTGACCAAGTAGTGCTCTGCTGTGGTCTGAAGCTGACCTCTGGGTGTGTTGTTTCTGGTATCTCTTGGGAACGGCTCCCATGCAGGGCTATTTCAGCTTTGCCTGTGACTGGCCTGCATCTACCTGGTAGGAGTTAGAAAGCTCTATGTGGTTGGCTGCTGCCTGTGCTGGACCTGGAGGCACGTGGGGGTGGCCTTGCTATGAACTGAGGCCAGCAGCCACCAGTATTAGGCCAGGGGCAGCTTAGCAAAAGGCCCAGGGTCCCCTAGGCCTGTTGCCATCTGTCAGCTGCCTGTAAGGCTCATCCATTGAAACAGCCTCCTTAGATGCACAGGCCTGGCTGGTTGACCTGGATGTTGAGGGTGCCTTCAGCAATGCAGCACTAGCTGGGTGGGGTGGGGTTCCAGGGAGTCACAAGGCATGGCCAGTTGTTTTTACAAGGTTAATGCAGATTCAGTTCTTGAGCTAGGCCTGGCTTATGATCACTTCACAAAATGTCCTGAGAATACCACATCCAGCCATTGCTTGCCTTGGGCTTGCAATTCCCTGAGAACTGCCCAAGACAGGCTGCAGTGCAGGTTTTATATCACTGCCTACAGCCAGAAGTTCTCTGGGCTGCCACAGGCCATCTGCTGCTGTAAAAGTGCTTCCACAGCTTGTGGGGAGGGGCCGGCTGCTCAGTAGTGGAGTGTCCTGGGTGATGAAGTACTAGTTGTGCAGGGCAACAACCCAGGGAATCACTAAGGTGGAGTGCATGCATGGATTTTACCAGACCAATGTGGTCTCAGATTTGGCCTTTTGGGGGAGGGCTCAACATAGAAAAGATGGTGACCTGTAGGCTACACATGAGGCAGGCTCCACACAGGGATAATGACTCCTGGCTCTTCAGTCCTTGCACCAAAACCACACAACTCAGTCTTTCCCCATATGTCTCTGGCGTTTTTCAAGTTGTTGCCTCTCCACCAGAGACCAGTTGAGTGTGCAAGCGAGTGAGTCTGTGTGTGGGTTCTTTAAGTGGCCGTCTGGGTTTTCCAGCTGCCTTCCATCTCACCCAGCTGGGCAGAGAATCCTCATTTATTCTCACTGCCAGATGTTGTGGGAACTCCTCTTCCTGGTACTGGACCCCTGGGCTGGGGAGCCATCTATGGGGCTGGGACCCCTCCTGTTCCTGGGGGGACCTCCACCACCGAGGTGTCCCTCCTGGTGTTTAGCCACTATCGGTGGATTTGGGGTCAGCAGCCCTTTTCGCATCTCTGTCCCTCTTACCAGTCTCAATGTGGCCTCTTCTTTGTATCCTTAGTTATAGGGGTTCAGTTCAGCTAGTGTTTAGATAATTCTTGAGATTGATTGTTCCACAATTTATTTGTAATTTCCATGTGATCCTGGGATGCAGTAGGCATAAGATTTACCTAATCCACCATCTTGGACCCAAATCTATATACAAAGTTATTAAAAACTATAGTATAACAATGTTTTTCTCTATACTTTCTTCCTGTATTGTATAAAATCATTCCACTATCTTTTAACTTTAAAAAAATCACACTTTCCCCTATATTTGGAATTCCTTCTTATTTTACATTGGAGCTTATAATCCAGCTCAATACGATCCATGTGTGTGTTTATGTATGGGCTCTTTTCACTTTCTAAGTAATTAACTAATTGAGCCAGTGCCATTTTTAGTAAATTTCCCCCACTTTACTGAATTACAAATTTACTTTTATTATGTACTACAGTCTTAATTTATGCAATATGAACGCAGGATAACTTGTTCTGTCCTTGAAAATAGCCCCAGTGTGACATTCTCTTAAAGAAGCCAGAGTAAATTGCCTGGTATATATTTTAAAACAATGTAAACTTTTATTGTAGTCTCTTGAGAAATTTCAAGTTTGAATTATATTTCAGACAACAAGGAAAACTATTTAAAATTATTTTTAAATATCTTCTCCTAAAAGCTCACATAAGATTTTCTTCATGCACCGGTTTCCTCACCACCATGCTGCTTTCACTTCCATGCCACTTATAAGTGCCATGATGATCAAGCATATCTAAAAAGACTCTTAAACACTTGTCTCCTCACCCCTCACACCCCACTGTGTTCCACTCTCCATTAGCTACTGCCCTTGACCCCACAAACCAGGATTGACTCCAGAAGAATGGAGTGGGTCCTTATGCCATGGAGAAGTAAAGAACATAATTTTTCTTTCTGTGAAGTCAATTTTATTCTACTGTTGTCCTTTTTTTTTGTAGCAGTATAAACATGTTTTAATTGTTTAGCTTTATAGGCATTTGTATCTATTAGAGAAACTCCTCTCATTTTTTATTAATAACTATTTTTGTGCATTTATTAGTCTTAAAAAATAGAAACGTTTTATTAATAAAACTATCTTACTGACATTTAGATTAGAGCAACACTAAATCTATGTATCTGGTTTGAGAAATTGACACAAGCTTTGTTGTTCAAGAACATGGTATCTTTATTTATTTTGTAAACTTCTTTCTGTCTATAAGTCAATTTCCATGCTTTTTTATAGATTGTATACATGGCTGGTGGAGTTTATTGCTTTGATACTTTGTATATTTATTGCTCTTCTAAATGACTTGTTTTCTGGAACAAACTTAGTGGCTTAGTCTGCCAGAAACCAGTGATGCTACCTGAAATCTGCTCATTGGCTGGAGAGGAAAGTATTTAATGGTTTAGCTTAAACACAACTCCTGTGAATCTTTCTTTTTTTTTTCTCTCAGCAACATTCCTTATTTGGTTACTCCCTAGTCTAGTAATCACTTCCTTCAGCTAAGGCAATCCTCCCCTCCTCCAAGAACCAGGCATGTGATTAAAAAGTGTCCTTTGTTGTCATTTAGTTATTACATCTCTTATCCTGAGTGTTCAAGCTGGTAGTTTTATGTATTCACTTCCAACGGAAGCCTTTCTTGACAAAATAAAAGAAAGTTTATTCATAGTTAATACTTCTCACAATAGGTTTTGATTCACGAAGTATTTCAGGCTTATGTACAATATAATAATTTCCCACAAGTGTGAGGATGTAGGTATATATAATTTTGAAGTAATGTCAATACAAGAGTATAGGACACATCAAACATAACTTTCAACAAGGCAGTCATTATATAAGGTGCTTTCAAAATAATCAAAATCAATTTGATTGTATAGACTTAGGAGGCCATAAGTCAATGAAAGGCAAGCCCCATGTTCTGATTTAGCACATGAGAGGCCAGTGAACAAAGTGCCTGAGTGGAAGGACAGGGTGAAGAGTGGGCAGGGGGGTTCGATATGGTCTGAATTCTAGGCACATACCCTACCTAGCTGCTAATTTGTCATCATTATCAGGTTGAATGTTTTCATGAGATCCTGTCTTATATCTCTGACAATCTTAATTAAAAAAAAAAACGAGGATCATTTCATGTGAGTCTAGTCCATGAGAAACTATTAAAAGGGTTATATTCTCATTTATTTTTCTCCACACTTTTTTGTTTGTTTTTCAACTCAACTTATTTTAAGTAGCTAATACATGCTCATGACAAAAAATTCAGCACAGATATGTATTATAATGGAAAGTTTATCTCTCTCCCAACCCAAACTTACAGCTATCAAGCGTGCCTCCAATGAGGCAACCATCATTAATATTTTTTGGTTATCCTTCCAGAAATATTCTAAAAATATGCATGCAAAAACCTATCTATCTCCATCTATCATATTAATAGCTCTCTATTATTTACATAAATCATAGTATGCTCTATACTTTGCTTTTTCCAATGAATCATATATCTTAGTAGTGTTTTTATATCTGAACATAAATATTTGCTCATTTTGAAAATAACCATTTAGTGATCTGATAGTGATAGACATTCAGCTAGTTTTCTATCTTTGCTTTTATAAACAATGTGCAACAAATAGCATTATACATACATTACTTTATACATGCTCAAGACATATCAAAATAAAGTGTTAAAGGTGAAATTGCTAGAGCACAGACTAAATATTTGTAATTTTGATTGACAGTGCCAAATTTCCCTCCATAAAAGTTTTACCAATGTACAACTCACCAGCAACATATGAGAGTGTATTATCATACTTCTTGAGTCCCTTCCATTTTATAAGTGAAAAATGATATGTTCCCAAACTTTTTTTCCTTCTTACATTAATTAAGGTAGGCCAAATAATAAATAAACCCAAAAGTGTATGGTGGCTAAACTACAGTAGAAGTTCATATCTCACTAATGTAACAACAGGCAGGTGTTGATCATTAGGGAGTAAGTCTCCTTCAGGTGGTAATTCAGGGACGTAGGCTCCCACACTTCAGTATGGCCCTGTCATTTTTTTTTCCTATAAAGATTAACACACCTCAATTTTTTCTCAAGAAGACTGGCCAGTTGTGATCTCCAAGAAGACCAAGGCATGGAGGTTAGTGAAATTTGCTACAGGGTCCACTGCAGTAATTGGCCCTCTAACTATTAATAATATTCACCACTGCCCAGGAGTGAGTATCTATACTTCAGGTCACCTCTTCCTACAATTGAAAGGGGTAACCAAGTCATTGAGAGTCATCACCAAGTGAGGCTGTAATATAGCAGCATTCTACATTCAAATAATGCCGCCATGCAATCCAACCCTTTAGAGAACTGGGCCCAAGTTCTTTTCCTCTTTAATTAGTTAGTTAAACAGAATTTTATGATGACATAGATGTAGGTTCAGGGAGAGGTGATGGTGTAGTGGAAGTAAGTAAGAAGTGGGAGTTTACACTTGCTATTCATGTAATTTACTAATATATTTTGGATCTGCTCATTTGGTTCCTAATGTACCACTCTAATTGCATAGTGGACTGTGGTTGTACATAACCAAATGATGACTGTGAATCCTCAAGCAACAAGTCCCCTCGTCATGTAGTATGCTAAGTGCCTGTCAGGAAAATGACACACTTTTGGTCTTATCTTTAAAACACAAGAATTCATGCAAAGTTACTTTTCTTTCATGCCAGATTATAATGATTTATTTTTAAGAAAATAATGTTCATATCTTTCAATACTTGTTTCATGCAGATATTTTCTTCAGCATGGAGTCTATCTGACTCAAGAATTTTAACTTCGAAGTTTTCTCCTATTTAAATAAAGAGAAATACCTCAAAAAACATGAGCAAATAATGGTTTTTACAGATGGAAAAGAGACTTAACAGTAACTTAACTCTACCATAACATAACTCTAATTATTTTAGAAAACAGGAACATTATCTCCTCTGATCAAACATTATCAAGCCACTTCATGGAACTCATTGGCTTTCATTGCAACATAAGGAGTTGCTCAGTCAAACAGATTGTACAGAAAAAATTAGGACATCCAAAGACACAAGATCCCTCTGCCCAAATAAATGACTTCTTTCCTGTGAGCTTCACTACTATGTAAATTTAGTTACCTAAGTTCCATGGGTAAAATGTGAAGTTGTATGTTGAAAACTAGAGAAGCAAGCAAACAAACAAACAAAAAAGAGAGAGCAGTTTGTAATGGATTATTTTCTAAAGAAAATACTTCTTACATACAAGGCAGAAGTTAGGCTGGACTAGAAGTTTTCCCGTTAATTAAGACCTACTTAAGTAAGTAGTGTAAGAACATGACAGTGCATCAGGAAAAAATTTCATTGAAAGAAACAAGTAATAATTAGCACTGGAGAGAACTATTAAAAACAAAGACAAAACAAAAATACAGCAAAAAGCAAACAATCAAAAAATTGTCTAGTGCAGAGTGAGAAAAAATAACAAAACTGTAGAGATTTATTTTATTATGATGGAGGTTTTCTCTTTGGATCATAATTATACAGATATCCTTCCCATTTCTTTATACCTGTCTGTGTTGTCCAGCTGTCCTCCTTCACGTAACTGACTCCAACATCTAAAGCTAAAGTTTTGCTCATCTGAAGGGGAATCTCATCATATCAACTAATGGTAGAGAAGTTACATTCTCTCTGGAGACTGCGGAGTGTGTGTGTGTGTGTGTGTGTGTGTGTGTGTGTGTGTGTGTGTACATTGGGTTAGGGAAGCCAGATTCTAAAAAAACTACTGGATTTCTCTGATTCGATTGGCTATGAAGCCACAGATGTCTAAAAAGTTAGTCCTAATTCATCCACTTGTAATAACTGTATATATTCATGAAACAAAAAAATGCAGGAAATTTAAAATGCTTGTGTCATGCAGACATAGCCTGTCAAGAAAACCATTTTTTTAATCTTCATCTATTATTTGTCTCTTAACTGATTAACTAAATGGAAATGACAGATATCATTTATATCTATATTATATTCTCCCCAAAGTTTGTACAGCTTGGATTATATTTAAAAATTTTATTACAGAATAGTTTTTAAAATGTGAATACCCTGTATTTCAGAATTGTATTGCCCTGCTATTGCAGACTTCACAAGTGAACTTATATAATTAATGCCACAACAATTGTGATTTATCTTGTATCATGCAACTCTGTGCCCCACATATATAGAGGCCCATGAATCAGTATGCCCTGATATTAGCACTGATAAATCAAAAGAACACAAACTGCCCAAGTTAGGAAGTTTTGAGAGACTATTTGAGATCCTAGTGATGTCTCATTGAAGAAAAATAAATGAGAATTTGGAGTTTTATTTTTTTTTATTTTTTTTTTAATTTATTTTTAATTTATTGGGGTGACAATTGTTAGTAGAATTACATAGATTTCAGGTGTGCAATTCTGTATCACATCATCCATAAGTCACACTGTGTGTTCACCACCCAGAGTCAGCTCCCCTTCCATCACCATACATTTGATCCCCCTCACCCTCATCCCCCACCCCCCAACCCCCTTACGCTCTGGTAACCACCAAATTACGTTCCCCAGATTAATTTTCAAACCCCGTGGCCATCCTGTGGTCACCGACTGCCCTCCAATCCCCTCACCCTCCCTCCCACCCCCCACCCCTCCCACCCATCTAGCAACCCTCAGTTTTTCCTCATTGTCTCCCAAACTGTTTCTGATTAGTTCATTCACTTATTCTTTTCTTTAGAATCCGCAAATAAGTGAGATCATATGGTACTTATCTTTCTCTGTCTGACTTATTTCACTTAACATAATGTTCTCTAGATCCATCCATGTTGTTGCAAATGGTAAGATTTCTTTCTTCTTTATGGCTGCATAATACTCCATTGTATAAATGTACCACCGTTTCTTAATCCAGTCATCTACCGATGGGCATTTTGGTTGTTTCCATGTCTTAGCTATTGTGTATAGTGCTGCAATAAACATAGGAGTGCATAAAGCTTTTTGAATTGAAGTTTTGGATTTCTTCGGATAGATACCTAGGAGTGGAATTACTGGATCATAAGGTAGTTCCATTTTCAGAATTTTGAGATACCTCCATACTGTTTTCCATAGCGGCTGCACCAGTCTGCAATCCCACCAACAGTGCACAAGCGTTCCCTTTTCTCCACATCCGCGCCAGCACTTGTTGTTTGTTGATTTATTGATGATAGCCATTTTGACTGGGGTGAGGTGGTATCTCATTGTGGTTTTTATTTGCATTTCTCTGATGGTTAGTGAGGTTGAGCATTTCTTCATATGTCTGTTTGCCATCTGTATGTCCTTTTCAGAGAAATGTCTCTTCAAGTCCTCTGCCCATTTTTTAATTGGATCGTTTGTTTTTTTGGAGTTGGGTTGAGTAAGTTTTCCATAGATTTGTGATATTAATCCCTTATCAGATATATCATTGGCAAATATCTTTTCCCATTCAGTAGGATCCCTTCTTGTTTTATTGATGGTTTCCTTTGCTGTGAAAAACTTTTTAGTTTGATATAATCCCACATGTTTATTTTTTCTCTTAGTTCCCTCGCGCGAGGGTGTATATCAGTAAAAATCTTACTCCGGGTAATGTCTGAGAAGTTTCTTCCTATATTTTCTTCTAGGTATTTTATGGTTTCAGACCTTACATTTAAGTCTTTAAGCCATTTTGAATTTATTTTTGTATATGGTGTAAGGAGGTGGTCCAACTTCATTTTTTTGCATGTGTCTGTCCAGGTTTCCCAGCACCATTTATTGAATAGACTGTCATTACTCCATCGTACATTCTTGCTTCCATTGTCGTAGATTAAATGGCCATATAGGCGTGGATTTATTTCTGGACTCTCTATTCTATTCCATTGATCTATGTGTCTGTTTTTATGCCAGTACCATGCTGTTTTGATTACTGTAGTCTTGTAGTATAATTTGAAGTCAGGTATTGTTATACCTCCCACTTTGTTCTTATTTCTCAAGATTGCCTTTGCTATTCGGGGTCTTTTATGGTCCCATATAAATTTTAGGATTATATGTTCTATTTCTGTGAAAAACGACGTTGGCAGTTTGATAGGAATTGCATTGAATATGTATATTGCCTTAGGCAGTATGGACATTTTAACTATATTAATTCTTCCTATCCATGAACATGATATGTGTTTCCATCTATTTATATCTTCCTTCATTCCTTTCTTCAGTGTCTTATAATTTTCTGAGTATAGATCTTTTACTTCTTTGGTTAAATTTATTCCCAGGTATTTTATAGTCTTTGGAGCGATTGTAAATGGGATTGTTTTTTTAATTTCTCCTTCTGATGTTTTATTATTGGTATATACAAATGCAACTGATTTCTGAATATTAATTTTGTATCCTGCTACTTTACTAAATTCATCTATCAGCTCTAATAGCTTCTTGGTGGAGTCTTTAGGGTTCTCTATATATAGTATCATATCATCTGCATACAATGATAATTTTACTTCCTCCTTACCAATCTGGATGCCTTTTATTTCTTTTTCTTGTCTGACTGCTGTGGCAAGAACTTCCAGAACTATGTTGAATAGAAGCGGAGATAGTGGGCATCCTTGCCTTGTTCCTGATCTTAGGGGGAATGGTTTTAGCTTTTCCCCATTGAGTATGATGTTAGCTGTGGGTTTGTCATATATGTCCTTTATTATGTTGAGATAAGATCCCTCTATTCCCACTTTCTTAAGGGTTTTTATCATAAATGGCTGTTGGATTTTATCAAATGCTTTTTCTGCATCTATTGATATGATCATGTGATTTTTATTTTTCATTTTGTTAATGTGGTGTATCACATTAATAGATTTGCGGATGTTGAACCACCCCTGCATACCAGGAATGAATCCCACTTGATCGTGGTGAATGATCTTTTTAATGTATTGCTGAATTCTGTTTGCTAATATTTTGTTGAGGATTTTTGCATCTATGTTCATTAAAGATATCGGCCTGTAGTTTTCTTTTTTTGTGGTGTCTTTGTCTGATTTTGGGATCAGGGTGATAGTGGCTTCGTAAAAAGTGTTTGGGAGTCTTCCCTCCTTCTGGATTTTTTGGAAGAGCTTGAGGAGAATTGGTGATAATTCTTTTTTGAACGCTTTGTAAAATTCAACTGTAAAGCCATCTGGTCCAGGGCTTTTGTTTGTTGGGAGACTGTTGATTACTGATTCAATTTCCGTGGTGGTAATCAGTCTATTCAGGCCTTCTGTTTCTTCTTGAGTTAGCCTTGGAAGGTTGTACGCCTCTAGAAAATTGTCCATTTCTTCCAAATTGTCAAATTTGTTGGCATATAGTTGCTCATAGTAACTTCTTAAAACTCTTTGTATTTCTGCAGTGTCCGTTGTCACTTCTCCTCTTTCATTTCTGATTTTATTAATTTGGGTCCTCTCTCTCTTTTTTTTAATGAGTCTGGCTAAAGGTTTGTCGATTTTGTTTATCTTCTCTAAGAACCAACTCTTGGATTCATTGATCTTTTGTATTGTTTTTCTGGTTTCTATTTCATTTATTTCTGCTCTGATCTTTATTATCTCCTTCCTTGTGTTCCCTTTGGGCTTATTTTGCTGTTCTTTTTCCAAATCCCTTAAATGTGAAGATAAACTGTTGATTAGTGATGTTTCTTGTTTCTTTAGGTAGGCCTGCAAAGCTATGAATTTCCCTCTTAGGACTGCTTTCGCGGCATCCCATATATTTTGGGTCGTCGTGTTTTCATTTTCGTTTATCTCGAGATATCTTTTGATTTCTTCCTTGATCTCCTGCTTGACCCATTCATTATTTAGTAATAAGTTATTCAGCCTCCATGAATTGGTGTGCCTTCCAGTTTTTTTCCTGTAGTTCATTTCTAATTTCATAGCATTGTGATCAGAGAAGACAATTGGTATGATTTCAATTTTCTTAAATTTATCAAGACTTGTTTTGTGGCCTAACATATGATCTATCTTGGAAAATGTTCCATGTGCGCTTGAGAAAAAGGTGTATTTTGCAGCATTGGGGTGAAAGGTTCTGAAAATATCGATTAAATCCAAGTGGTCCAATGTATCATTTAAGGCTGTTGTTTCCATATTGATTTTCTGTCTGGAAGACCTGTCCCTTGTGGTCAGAGGTGTGTTGAAGTCCCCGACCATAATAGTGTTACTGTTGATCTCTGCCTTTATGTCAGTCAGTACCTGTTTTATATATTTAGGTGCTCCTATGTTGGGTGCATAGATGTTTACTAGGGTTATGTCCTCTTGTCGGATCGATCCCTTTATTATTATATAGTGCCCATCTTTATCTTTTAGTATGTTCTTCATTTTAAAGTCTATTTTGTCAGATATAAGTATTGCAACTCCAGCTTTTTTCTCGTTTCCATTTGCATGAAATATCTTACTCCAACCCTTCACTTTCAGCCTGTGTGTGTCTTTTGTTCTGAGGTGAGTCTCTTGTATACAGCATATACAAGGGTCTTGCTGTCTTATCCAGTCAGCCACCCTATGTCTCTTGATTGGAGCATTTAATCCATTTACATTTAAAGTGATTATTGATAGGTACATAGATATTGCCATTTTTAAATTTGTAGTTAGGTTGTTTTGATCTTTCTTCTATTTACAGAAGTCCTTTTAGTATTTCTTGCAATGCTGGCTTGGTGGTGATAAATTCCTTTAGCTTATTTTTTTCTGGAAAGCTCTTTATCTCTCCATCAACTTTAAATGATAGCCTTGCTGGATAAAGCAATCTAGGTTGTAGGCCTTTGTTTTCCATCACTTTGAGTATCTCCTGCCACTCCCTCCTGGCCTTCAATGTTTCTGTAGAAAAATCATTTGATAGTCTTATGGGAGTTCCCTTGTATGTAACCCTCCGTCTTTCTCTTGCTGCTTTTAGGATTCTCTCTTTGTCTTTAAGCTTTGCCATTTTAACTATAATGTGTCTCGGTGTGGACCTGTTTGGGTTAATCCTGGTTGGAACTCTCTGCACTTCCTGGACTTGTATGTTGGTTTCCTTCATCAGGTTGGGGAAGTTTTCAGACATTATTACTTCAAATATGTTCTCAATCCCTTGCTTGCTCTCTTCACCTTCTGGTATTCCTATGATGCGCATGTTGTTGCGCTTGATGTTATCCCAGAGGTCTCTGAGGCCATCCTCATTGTTTTTTATTCTTTTTTCTTTCTGTTGTTCTGTTTGGGTGATCTCTGCTACCTTGTCTTCTAAGTCGCTGATTCGATCCTCTGCTTCATCTAGCCTGCTGGTAATTCCTTCAAGTGAGTTCTTAATTTCGGTAATTGTGTTCTTTAGTTCCAACTGGTTTTTCGTTATGATTTCTACATCCTTCTTTATGTTTTCTCTAAGCTCGTTTGTTATGATTTCTACATCCTTCTTTATGTCTTCTCTAAGCTCCTTAAACATTCTTATCACCAGTGTTCTGAACTCTGTCTCTGAGAGGTTGGTTACGTCTGCTTCATTTGGTTCCAGTTGTGGAAGCTTCTTCTGTTCTTTTATTTGGGACGTGTATCTTTGTTTCCCCATTCTGGCTGACTGTGTTTATTTTGATATATTAGGTAGATCCCCTAGAGTTCTTAGTTCTTGCTAGGTTATGTTATGTAGTATGTGTCCTTTATATTTGACTCGCACCACGTCGTCCTCCTCTGGAGTTTTATTGAATGACTTTGCCAGCATGCTTCTAGAAAGAATTAACTGAAGTAGTCTTATGTCTGAATTGAATCTACAGTTGTTTTACTTGAAAGAACAAGGTTTCAGTGCAGCAAGGTGATGAAGTGCCACATAGGTGAGGTACATATGGCATTCCCTGGAAAACATGAGAAATCAACTGTGCACCTGTTTTAGGGGAGAGTTGTTTTTTTACATAAAAAAGAAAAGTGTTTTCTAAGCCTGAGAACATATTTTTGGTTTTTTTGTATTATGACTTGTAAAGATTTATTTTTTTAAAGATTTCTTTTTATTAAAAAATATAGCTAACATACAACATTAAATCAGTTCCAGGTGTATTCCACAGTTATTCAACATTTATATTCTTAAAGAAGTAATCACCATGATAGGTCCAACAATGATCTGACACCATGCCATGCTATCACAATATTATGCACTATATTCCTTATGCTGTACATTGCACTCCCGTGACTTATTGGTTTTATACTTGGAAATTTGGACCTCTTATTTTCCTTCACCTTTCCCCCCCTTTTTAATTTTTCAATTACAGGTGACATTTAATATTATTTTATATTAATTTTAACTATACATCATAGTGGTTAGACATTTATATAATTTAAGAAGTGATCCCCCTGACTAGTCTAGTACCCACCTGACACTGTACATAATTATCACCATATTATTGACTCTATTCCCTATGCTTTACTTTATATCCCATGACTATTTTGTAACTACCAGGTTGTACTTCTTAATCTCCTCACCTTTTTCACCCTGTCCCCAAAGCCCCTATTGCCAGCAACCCTTAAAATGTTCTCTGTATCTACGAATTAATTTCTGTTTTGTTTGTTTGTTTATTTTGTTCTTTAGATTCCACATATAAGTGAAATCATGCTGCGTCTGTCTTTCTCTGTCTGACATATTCCACTCGGTACTATACTCTCCACGTCCAAACATGCCACTGCAGATGGCAAGAACCCATTCCTTTCCCTGGCAGAGATGTATTTTATTGTATATATGTACCTCCTCCTCTTTATCCACTCATTCATCTACTGACTCAGGTTGCCTCCACATCTTGGCCATTGTAAATAATGCTGCAATTAGCATATAAATGCACGTGTCTCTTCAAAGTAGCATTTGGGTATCTTCAAACAAATAACCAGAAGTGAGATTACTGGGTCCTTCTTTGTCTCTTGTTATAGCTTTTGTTTTAAAGTCTATTTTGTCTGGTATACATATTGCTACTCCAGATTTGTTTGTTTGTTTTGTTTCCATTTTCATGAAATAACTTTTTCCATTACTTTCAGTCTCTGTGTGTCTTTCATTCTGAAGTGAGTCTCTTGTAGGCAGCATATGTATGGGTTTTGTTTTCTTATCCGTTCAGCCCTCTTATGTTTTAGATTGGAACATTTAATCCATTTACATTGAAAGTAATTGTTAGTAAAGTTACATAGGTTTCAGGTGTACAATTCTGTAATACATCACCTATATATCACACGTGTGTTCACCACCCAGTACTAACAATTGTCACCCCAATAAACTTTAATTAAAAAAAGTAATTGTTGATAGATATGTAGTTATTGCCATTTTATTACTCATATTTTTTATTTTTTTCCATCTTAAATAAGTCCCTCTAACACTCCTTGTAGTTCTGGTTTGGTGGTGATGAACTCCTTTAGCTCTTTCTTTTCTGGGAAGCTCTTTATCTGTTTTTCAATTTTAAATGATAGCCTTGCTAGGTAGAGTAATCTTGATTGTAGCTCCTTGCTTTTCATCACTTTGAGTATTTCCTGCCAATCCCTCTGGCCTTCAAAGTTTCTGTTGAGAAATCAGCTGACAATCTTATGGGAGCTGCCTTATAAGTAACTAGTTTCCTTTCTCTTGCTGCTTTTAGGATTCTTTCTTGTTTTGAACTGTTGGCATTTTAATTACGTGTCTTGGTGTGGGCCTCTTTGGGTTTATCTTGTTTGGGACTCTGTACTTCCTGGGCTTGTATATCTATTTCCTTCACCAGGTTAGGAAAGTTTACAGTCATTATTTCTTCAAATAGATTTTAAATTCCTTGCTTGCCTTCCTCTACTTTTTGTACCCTTATGATGTAAATGTTGGTACTGTACACTTGATGTTGTCCCAAAGGTTTCTTAAAGTATCATAATTTTTTTGGATTCTTTTTTCTATTTGCTGGTCTGATTGAGTGTTTTCTGCTACCTTACCTTCCAAGTCACTGATTTGTTCTTCTGCTTCAATTAGTCAGCTGGTGATTCATTCTAGTGCATTTTTCATTTCAGTTATTGTATTCTTCACTTCTGCCTGGTTCTTTTTTATAGTTTCTACATCATTTTTTATGCTTACTATCTCTTTGTTGAAGTTCTCACTAAGTTTATTGAGCATCCTTATAACCATTGTTTTATAACCTACCATCTGGTAGGTTACTTGCCTCCATTTCGTTTAGTTCTTTTTCTGGAGTTTTCTCCTGTTCTTTCATTTGGAACATATTTATTTGTTTCTGCTTTTGGCTGCTTCTCTATATTTGTTTCTATGTATTATGTAGATCTGTCATATCTCCCAGTCTTGCCAGGTAGCCTTATGTAGTATGTGCCCTGTGAGGCCTAGTGGCACAGTCTCCTTGGTCACCTGCATCACGTGATCCAGGAGTGTCCCTTGTGTAGGTTGTGTGTGCCCTCCTGTTGTAGCTGAATCTTAATTGCTATTGACATGTCAGTGGGTGGGATTGATCCTCAAGATGACTGATTGTGTGGTTTGGCTATATCCACAGCTTATGGTGTGCTGTGCAGGGGATTTAACCCATGGAGCAGGCTCTGGTGCCTATTGAAACTTCCTTTTGGGTGTGCCACTTGAGGGGCTAACTGGGTGGTGCTCTGCTGTAGTCTGAAGCCAAACTCCAAGTGTGTTGATTCTGGGGCCTCTTGGGAGAGGCTCTGGTGCAGGCCTATGTCACCCACTGTCTGTTATCACCCAGGGACTACCTGGTAGAAACTACAAAGTGATCCACAGTTGGTCACTGCCTGTGCTGGACATGGAGGCACATGAGAGAGGCCACACTGCAATCCGTGGATGGCTGCTGCTAGTACTAGCTCCACAAAAAGCCAAGACACTTGAGGCCTGATGCAAGCTACTGGTTCCCATGAGGTTCAGCTGCTGATAAATCTCACATGGTATGGATGTTGGGTGAGGCAGGGTCTCAGTGAGTCAGAAGGGTGAAGTTAATGGAGCTCACCAGGCTAATTCAGATTCAGATTTGGCCATGGATGTGGAGAAAGAACTCAGCATAGGAAAGATGGCACCCACCTGCCAGCTCCAAAGGAGAAGGATCCCACACAGGGAAAATGGTAATTATACCTCCAGTCCTTGCCTCAGAGTCGCACAACTCATTCTCTCCCTGTATGTCTCTGACACCCCCTGAAACACTCCCTCTGCTGGAGTCCAGGGTGAGTACCTATGAGTGAGTAAGTCTGTGTGTGGGCCCTTTAAAAAGATGTCTGGGTTTCCTGCAGCATTCCATCCCACCCAGATGGTCATAATCCCCAGTGTTTTTCACAGCCACATGTTGTGGGGGCTCCTCTTCCCAGCACCAATATTCTGGACTGGGGATCATGATGTGTGGCTGGGGTCCCTAGCTACTCCAGGGGGAACCACTGTGGTTGAGATATTCTTCCTGATTCTCAACCACCACACAGAGGTTTGGAGCTGGTCCATTTCAGGTTTCCATCCCTCCTACCAGTCATGATGTGGCTTCTTCTTCATATCCTTAGTTATAAAACTCTATTCAGCTAGATTTCAGATAGTTCTCTAGGTTGACTGTTCTATAATTTAGTTGTAATTTTAATGTGTTCATGGGATGAGGCAAACACAGTGTTTAAATATGGAGCCATCTTGGGTCTCTCTTGCAAAGTTACTGTTAAGAGAAGTTTTCCTGTGATCATCTGAGTATTTTGGAACATATGGTGTAATAGAAGTGCTCAAAAGAGTTTGAGCTGTGACTTTCATTTTAGGCCATGATAGAATAATTGGTAACAGACGTAGCCTACGAATGTGAACAATTAGAAAACAGGAAAAAATATATAGGGTGACTGTTTTCAGATATGGAACAGTGGGCTATATAGGATTGTGATTCCAGAGAAAGGAACATAAGCAAAAGGAACCCTATGATTGGTTTAAATTTCTGCCTGATAAGCCTCTTCAAAACATGGTGCCCATGAGGGGGGTCACAAAGCAGAGCAAGGTGAACTTGCTGAGTTGAAGAGAAAATGATTTGCATTTAGGAAGGCTAAGGAGGATGGAATTTGAAGGGCAAAATTTCAGAGAAGAAAGAGCTCTATAAATCTACATAGCGTCTCTTTGAATCTATTGCATAATATGAAGCTGAAATGCATAGAGTGAAACTACAAGGCCTAGAAGAGAGTAATCCAGTAGCAGTACTCTGAAGAGTTCCTAGAGTACACACACCAGGAGCATTTGAGGTTTAGTCAGCCAGAGTGTAGAGTCTCTTTGAATACTTGGAATTCAGTGGCAACCAGGAAGATCACACCTTAGGAGTGGAGCAAACACAGACTAGCACCACTCTAACCTACAGTAAAGCTTAAAAAGAAACCTCAAAAGGATTAAGTTGATCTGTAAGGAAATTAACTGCCAGTTATAACAAATAACAACACTCTTTAAAGAAACAACAAAATCAAGCACTTAACACAATACAACCCTCAGTGTTCAGCATCTGAGGATAATTGCCAGGCACACTAAGAAAGGGAACAACAATGAACTACAATGAGGAGAGAATGGAGTCACTGGAAAAAGAAACAGAAATGATAAAGAAAATGAAATTAGTAGACAAAAATGTTAAAACACCTATGGTAAATATACTTAAAGATTTATAGAAAAAAGGCATGATGAGTAGAGAAATGGAAGATACAAAAATAATAAAAGACATCTAGAAATGAAATCGCAATATCTGAAATAAAAAAATTCTCTGAATGGATACATCTCTTATCTCATCTAAGTAACAAAATCCTTAATCTGCAAGGGGAAGAGTATCAAAATTATAGCCTGTAGATAGTGGTGGAAACCAACTGCTGATTGAAGGAGGATTAGGGAAGAAGCCCTACCCATGGAGAAGGGTAAAAACACTCGTGAAGGTCATTGTAATGAGATCCAAGGCCACAGTGCTGGCCTCAGACTGAAGCATCATCCTAAAATTAGAGAACAACCCCCTCCCATGTCTCCCCACCACACTAACAGTTGTTGAGTAAAAATAATGAATAAAAGTGGGAAATACCTGGGAGAGCTTCAAGATACAGACTCTTTCTGGGAAGTGGCACAATGGGAAGGTACAAAGCTAGGTGGGGAGACAAACACAAGGCACCACCAGAGGAATCTGAAGGCAATGATGCACTGAGGGTAATCATAGTAGCAACAAACTTTAAATCCAGTTCAATTAATTACCAGATTAATAAAAATCACCGCAATAAAGACCTAGCAGAAAGACAGGCATGCTCATCTCCATGCTTAAAAAGAAATTATCTCAGTAACTTTTGTCTTATACAAGATGTCTGACTTTTCAGCAAAAAATTATGAGGCATACCAAAAGACAAGAAACAAAATATGGTCGAAGAGACAAAGAAGTCATCAGGACCAGACTCAGATATGACATAGATGCTGGAATGATTAGATGGAAAATTCAAAATAACAATCATTAACATGTTAAAATCTATAATGAAAAAGACAGAAAACATGCAAGATAAGAGGTGCTCTCAGCAAATAAATGGAAACTATATCAAGTCAAACACCGACATAAATACAGACAGATAATTTTCAATAAAAAGGATCCAAAAACATACAATGGAGAAACAAAAGCCTCTTCAATAAATGCTGCTGGTAAAATTGGAAAGCCACATGCAAAAGAATGAAACTAGACTGCTACCTGTCACCATGTACCAAAATTAACTCAAAATGGATCAAAGACCTAAACACACAGGTAATATTACTCTCATGGGAGAGGCTTAGCCACATATACAGAATTGTAAAATCTCATCCTGACTTCATGTCCCTCTTCAAGTAAGATTATCGAAGGAGCTGAGAGTCATGGTGGGTATAGTATAACACTCACCTCAGTCCCCATTCCCTCAGAATAGTTTGAGTTTTCATATATGAGATATAAGATCATTTTCCCTAAAATGCTATTGCTGATGTTGCTGTGGTTCTTAAACCGTGACTTTGGGTAAGGTGCTTAAGTAGGCTGATACACCTTTTATACAGGTGACTATTAGGGCCTCTCTTTACCAATAAGAACTTATAGAAGAAAGATACATCATAAAGATCCCCACAGAGAGATATTTAAGGTCTTTCTGGAGCTGAAGCACCATGGTGACCACGGATGTAGAAGCTAGGTGAAGACTGGTCTCTGGAAATATCCTAAGAATCAATAGGGAAACAGAAGTAGAGATGAGAGAAGGAAAGCCAGAGGTGAGCAGGCAAGAGTGGCATTTGTAGGTGAGCTCTGAGTGGTTAAGTCACCAGTGGCCCCGCCGAGGAATGGAGTCAATGAGGAGACTGACAGCAAGAAGGAACCTGAAGAAATGGACCAGGAAAGAAAGCTCAGTCGCACAGCAAGTCCTTAGAAGGCAGCCTGGGTTTTTCTCTCAATTCCTCTTCTGTCTTCACAGGCCATTTCCTTATAACAGAGGAAACATGAAACTGGTGAGCTCTGGGCTCCTATGTAGGGGTCACCCACTTTTCCCATTTACCCCCAGATTTTCCAAATATCTTGAGTTCTGATTTCCTATCTTCCTGCTAAACCTTTTCTGTCAGTCCTGGTCCTTTCATCTTCCAACATCCTTCAACATCTGCTGTAGAGTTTCCCCATGATCCATTGCTTGGAGGAGGTACCATCTGCACACAGCCCCTGGCTAATGAGGAAAGAGTCCTCCACGATTCCCATGTCAACTTGCACTGACCTGTGTCTCTTTCATCTCTGAAAATAGGATGGTGCTAGGGATTCTGGCAAAAGTGATGATATTGGGATTAGAAAAGTACAGGGTCTAATGGGAAGTTGCAATACAGACAGTGTCCACTGATCAGAGGGGCAGGGGTAAGGGTGTGGGCAGAGTGGGGAATATTCAGATATGATGTCCAAACTGGTTTTTGAGTGAGCAGTGTTCCTCAGTTCTCCAAAGAGGTCAAATTCTACAAAACTGTCAATCTCAGGTTCTTCCTACCTGGTCTCATTTTCCAGGTTCCATGTAGAACTGCTCTTCAGAATCAAAACTGTAGGGCTACTGGCATAAAGGGTGTGCTGTAGTACCTGTGTGGTTAGTTACTTATCAAAGGTGTCAGAGCATGGAAGGAGGAGAGGACGGGTAAGAAAGGAAGATGGCTCTGATACTGTGCATGCACGCTAACCAGAATGTAACCAATTCTCTAAAGAGCCTGGGTACAAAATCCCGTTTGTTTCTCTTTATCCTAGGCTCCCCAAGTATCCAGGGTTTTGTTCTTTTGTTTGTTTGTTGTGGTGTGGTTTTTTGTTTGTTTGTTTGTTTGGGGGGTTTTGTTTGTTTGTTTGTTTTAGGGTCTTAAACAAATGTTTGGGAAGTGTGGCCCTGAAAGAAGAACCGGATAAAAGTAACTCGTGGGTGGAGGCTCCTGCTTATTCTCAAGGATGCATCTTATGGGTAAGTCAACTAATTTGCCAAAAGAGCCTTTTTAAAGTTACATTTTATTTTATCTATTTTAGCATTTTAAAGGCTGTTTTGCTGTTTTCTCTGAAGGATCAATTCATAAAATTTGCCAAATTCAACCAAAACATATTTTTTAATTATTTTAAATGATTATTACAATTCATATAAAAGCATTTCAAACACCTTCTGAAATTGTCAGTGAAGTATAATCGACCAGTTTTCACTTTGTCTTTATAATGCATTTGTTATGAAGCTTCATGGAAACTGGGAACTGTTTGTTGGCAGAAAGTTAGAGTGGACTCTCAGAGAGCATGAATGGAGCCAGGGGAGAACAAGAGAGCCCCAGAAGCTCACGTCTGTGACACACAGTCCTCTAATACACTTCCAAACCATAAAATATGGTTTAACTTTTTTTTTTAACAAACTTTATAAATAGAAAAAAATAGTTTGGGGTACATTACAAATTTTAGTAAATTTAGCAAGCTGATCGTGGCAAAATGGCTTTGGTGGCTTGAGTTCATCAAATTAACCTGAATTCTTTTAGGATCACTTGAAGTAATGTATAGATCCTCTGAAAAGTCCCCTCCACACTGCTTCCAAGGTGGCTTTATGAACAAAAACGCATGTCATGGCACTCCTCTGCTTGCATTCCCAGTTTTTTCTTGTCATACTGTGAAAAAAACCCAGGTGACTTTCTTTTTATTATTATTATTATTTTTATTGGGGAATATTGGGGAACAGTGTGTTTTTTTTCCAGGACCCATCAGCTCCATGTCAAGAAGCTGTTTTTGTTTTTTTTTCCTCAATCTAGTTGTTGGGGGCCGCAGCTCAGCTCCAAGTCAAGTTGTTGTTTTCAATCTAGTTGTGGGGGGCAGTGCTCAGTGGCGCATGTGGCAATTGAACTGGCAACCTTGGTGTTATGAGCACTGCGCTCTAACCACTGAGCGAACCGGCCACCCCCAGGTGACTTTCAGTGGTGCTATTGTCAAACCTTGCAAAGACTAAGATACCTGAATCCCACCCTCTAATCATACTAAACAACATGCAGCAGGTGATCCCCAACCCAGTCTTGCTAAGCCTCCCTGTCTGCACTCAGGTAAACATTTTTACCTGGAATGGACATAGCCCTTTTTCTGCTGAGCCATCACCTCCTCTGAGAAGCGCACCCGGAAAGCTTGTCTATCAGACCCATCGTAACCTCTACACCATCAGCAACTTGTCCTCTTCATCTTGAAAAATTATTATTCATGAATTAATCCACAAATAATAATCATTTCCTAGCCTTAAGTCCTCAACTCTTCCTAAGAGAAAAGAAAATAAATGAACCGATGGGCACATTATCAACTTATACTTTCAAGTGTCCCCTGCACCTTCAACAACTGTTCAGTCTTGACTAACGACTCAGTAGTATTTGACATTCCCATTAGTGCTTTTGCAAACTTTTGTCATTTTTATTTTTCCTATATACATCTTCCCTCCAAAGTATGAACTCCTAGAAGGCAGGATCTTTTTATTTTCATCTTTGAAACACAGGACTTTATCTCTGTAGGAGTATAAACAATACCGTTGGGTTTGGTGGAAGTGGGACAAAACTACTGGAAACAAAACCATATAGATGGGTCAGAGCTCAGACACATGGGAACCCCTGATCATGAGGGTGAGGAATGCAGGGCACTTGGGCATATGGCAAAGACAGGAGTTTTAGACATTTGGCCAGTCACTCTTCCTCTAAATCTAATCAAGATGGGCGAAATATGATCATGGACTCTGTCATAATAGTTCATGTAGCTCACAGAGCTGCATTCATTTTCTTCTTCTTTCATCAGCTTGTATTAAGACTCTGTGTTTTGGGATTTTCCAGTCAAGATAGCGCAGTAGGTAAATGCTGTGCTTATCTTCTCTCACGACCACATTAAAATTACAACTAAACAAAAGACAACTATCATTGAGACTCACCTAAAATCTTGCTGAACTGAAGCCCTACAAGTAAGGACATGTGGAAGAAGACACCTAGAGACTGGTAGGAGGAGAAGAGACACGGAATGGTCTGGTCCAACACCTGCAAGTGACCATTAGCCCTGGAAGGGGTATTTCAGCTTTGGAGGTCCTCCCAGAGGAGTGAGGGGTCTCAACCCCTCCCCAGCCCAGGGTTCCAGGGCCAGGGAGAGAAATCCCATAACTTCTGGCTGTGAAAACCAGAGAAGATTGTGACTGAGTGAGGTGGAGGGCAGCTGGAGTCCCAGGTGCTCCTCTTAAAGAGACCATGCATGGACTTACCCACCAATGGAATCACTGGCTCTGAGCTGCAGCTCTGGGACAGCAGCTAGAGATGTGACAGAGACATAAAGGGGGAAACAGTTGTCTGGCTTGGGATGGGGGCTGGAGGGGCAGCTTTCTTCTGAATGGAGGAGCTGGCTGAGGCCATTGTTTCTTTGTTGAGCCCTCTCCCTTCCCAGCATGCAGATATCTGGCTGCCATATCTGAGTCTCCATCAAGCTGGCTAATACCCTTCACCATTCATTTGCCATGCCCTGGTGATTTGAGACCCTGCCCTGCCCAAGTTTTGGGCACACCCAAACCACTTCCAGTGGCTTTTTCATACAAACCTCCTGCCTTGGCTCATGCTGCAGACTTTCCTGGGGTCCCTCAAAGGTTCTCAGAACGCAGATAAGCTGGCTTGAGCATGTCCTGTACCTCTGTCTGAGCAGCCCTTAGCCTGGCACTAGCTGTAGCCAGCTTTGGTTCTCAGCTTGGCCTCTCAGGGCATTTCCAAGCATGGCCCAGGTGGTGGCCATCTGTGGATTTCTTTGTGGCTCCCGCTGGGTGGCCCCTGGTGGGGCACAGGCTTTGGCTGAACTTGACCTGCAGCAGGTCCTCTCCCAGGTGGCCCTGGTGCTGGCACCCCCGTAAGCTAGCTTCAAAATGAGCTAGAGCATTACCCAGCCACTTTCAAAGACAACATACCCAAGGGGAAGATCGGGCAGGCACCTGAGTCCTGCTGAGATAGATCCTGCTCTGCAGGGTCAGTGCCTGCCCCACAGCTCCTCCACTATAGTCAAGACCAGTCCTCACAACCAATAAGCTCGAGGACAAATCCCTCCCATTAATGTGCAAATCTCAACCAAGGCTTAACTACAAGAGGAGGGAACACACAACGCACACAAGGGACACACCTAGAGTGTGTCAAGATATAAGGAAGATTGCACCACTGAGCCCTACAGCACACCTACTACGTAAAGCCACTCTATTAAGACTGGGAGACATAGCAACCCTACCTAATACATAGAAACAAACACAGGGAGGCAAAAAAAAAAAAAAAAAAAGGGAAACAAAGAAACATGCCCCAAATAAAAGAACAGAACAAAGGTCCAGAAAAAGAACTAAACAAAATGGAGACAAGTAATCTATCAGATGCAGAGTTCCAAACACTGGTTATAAGGTTGCTCAATGATCTCAGGGAGAACTTCAACAGAGAGATAGAAAACATAAAAATGAAGAGAGAAAACATAATTAAGAAACAGTCAGAAATAAAGAATACAATAATGGAAATGAAGAACACATTACAGGGAGTCAACAGTAGATTAGATGAAGCACAGGATCAAATCAGTGATTTAGAAGATAAGGTAGCAGAAAACACCCAGACAGAACGGCAAGAAGAAAAAAAATTCCAAAACATTGAAGAGAGTTTATGGAGCCTCTGGGACAACCTTAAGTGTACTAATATTCACATCATAGGGGTACCAAAGGAGAAGAAAGAGAGCAAGGAATTGAAAACCTATTTGAAGAAATAATGACACAAAACTTCCATAACCTGGTGAAGGAAAGAGATATACAAGCCCAGGAAACACAGAACATCCCAATCAAGATGAACCCAAAGAGGCCCACACCAAGACACATCATAATTAAAATGCCAAAGGTTAAAGACAAAGAGAGAATCTTTAAAGCAGCAAGAGAAAGGAAGTTAGTTACCTACAAGGGAGCCCCCATAAGATTGTCACCTGATTTCTCAACAGAAACTTTGCAGATCAGAAGGGACGGGCACAAAATAGTCAATGTGATGAAAAGCAAAGACCTATAACCAAGATTACTCTACCCAGCAAAGCTATCATTTAGAATCAAAGGACAAATAGAGAGCTTCCCAGGCAAGAAAAAGCTAAGGGAGTTCATTGCCATCAAACCAGTATTACAAGGAATCTTAGGGGGACTTCTTTAAGATGAAAAAAATAAATAAAAAATATGAATAATAAAATGGCAATAGCTACATACCTTTCAACAATTACTTTAAATGGAAATGGATTAAATGCTTCAATCAAAAGATGGGGGGCACTAAATGGATAAGAAAACAAAACCCTTACATATGCTACTTATAAGAGACTCACTTCAGATTGAAAGACAGACTGAAATTAAATGGATGGCAAAAGATATTTCATGAAAATGGAAACAAACAAACAAACAAACAAACAAAAAAGCTGAGAATAGCAACACTTATACCTGACAAAATAGACTTTAAAACAAAGACTATAACAAGAACAAAGAAACACCTAGTGATCCCGCTTCTGGATATTTATCTGAACAAACCCAAAATGCTACTTTGAGAGGATGTGCTCATCCATATGTTTATTGCAGCATTATTTACATCAGCCAAGATATGAAGGCAACCTGGGTGTCCCTGAATGGATGAATGGATAAAGAAGTGGTTGTACATATATACAATGGAATATTACTCAACTGTAAAAAAAAACAAACCAGACTCTTGCCGTCTGCAACAACATTGATGGAACTAGAGGGTATTGTGGTGAGTGTAGCAAGTCAGACGAGCAAAAGACAAATGAGATATGATTTCACTGTTAAGTGATATTTAAAGAAGAAAGTAAACAAATGAAACAAACTCATAGGTAGAGAGAACATTTTGATGGTTGCCAAATGGGAGGGGTTTGCGGGTGGGTGAAAAAGGGGTGGGACTAAGAAGTACAAATTTGTTGTTACAGAGTATACATGGAGATGTAGGGTATAGCATAAGGAATATAGTCAATAATATTGTTATAATTTTGTGTGGTGTCAGATGGGTACTAGATCTATTGGGGTGATAGATGAGAGGGGGGTTGAGGGCAGGGTAAAAAAGGTGAGGGGGTTAAGGAATACAAATTGGTAGTTACCAAATAGTCATGGGGATGTAAAGTATAGGGAATATAATCAATAATATGGTAATAACTATGTACCAGGTGGGTACTAGTCAGGGGGATCACTTCCTAAATTATATAAATGTCTAATTACTATGCTGTACACATGAAACTAGTATAAAATAATATTGAATGTCAACTCTAATTGAAACAATTAAAAAGGGGGAAGATAAAGAAGAATAAGAGATTCAAATTTCCAGATATAAAACAAGTAACTCTTGAGGATGCAATATACTGCATAGAAATATAGTCAACAATATTGCGATAGCATGGTACACTATCAGTTGCTGGCCTTATTTATCGTAGTGATCAGTTCTTTAGCACAGGGAATATAATCTGTAATGTGGTAATAACTCTGTATAGTGCCAGATGGGTATTGTTGAATAACTATGATGCACACCTGAAACTAATACAATATTATATGTTAGTTATATTTTAATAAAAAATTTTTTAAAAGACTGTGTTTTGCACTCCACATTTGTGAGCCCACTGAGAGGAGGACCAGGTTCTGAGACATGAAATTATAGTTAAAATTGCAGTTCTGTCCAGGGGTGGTCATGGATTCCAACAGGAAAAATGCAGTGGATTCATGATCAAGTACATCTAATGTACTCTGCTTTTTCTCTCCATAAGGATGAGGTAAGAGGTAGGGATTCTAAACCATAATGATTCCATCACATGCATAGAGATGAGAAATAACAAGAAGACTTTTCGGTTTTTGTTACTATGTAAAAAAAATAAATCCAGTACCATTATATTAAAAAACTAATGTGTATGTAGCTCACCATGGATTGCAGAGGACTTCTACAGATTACATTTGCGTTCATGACAGTGGTCCTGTGAGGTGTTTATTCTTTCTGTAGTTGAGGCAAAACTGAGTCTTTCAGAGATGAAATGGTTTATCCATGGTCACTCTGCTACAGATTTGATTCTTTCTTCAGATTCTCTAAAATGTGGTTTTAAAGAGATGACTATGTGCAAAGAGAAAGGACCTGGAAAATTCATATAACTGGTTACCTAATGGTTCATATGGGGATATATGGGAGCAGGTTCATAAAGATTTAGAAAATTCAAACTAAAAAGCTTCTGCACAGCAAAAGCAAACCTTAACAAAACAAAGAGGCAACCAACCAAATGGGAGAAGATATTTACAAGCAACTCCTCCAATAAAGATCTAATATCCAAAATATATAAGGAACCCATACAACTCAACAAAAAAACAAACAAACAATCCAATTTAAAAAATGGGCAGAGAACATGAAAAGAAACTTCTCCCTAGAATACATACAAACAGTCCACAAATATATGAAAAAATGCTCAACTTCACTAGCTATTAGGGAAATGTAAATAAAAACCACAACGAGATATCACCTCACCCCAGTCAGAATGGCTATCATCAACAAGACAAATAGTAACAAGTGTTGGAGAGGCTGTGGAGAAAAAGGAACCCTCATACACTGTCGGTAGGAATGCAGATTGGTGCAACGGCTATGGAAGGCAGTGTGCAGGTTCCTCAAAAAATTACAAATAGAATTACCATATGTCCCAGCAATCCCCTCCTGGGTATCTACCCAAAAAATCTGAAACATTTATCTATGAAGACATATGTGCTCCAATGTTCATTGCAGCTTTGTTTATGGTGGCCAAGACATGGAAACAACCAAAATGTCCTTCGATAGATGATTGGATAAAGAAGATGTGGTATATATACACAATGGAATACTACTCTGCCAAAAGAAAAGATGAAATACTACTATTTGCAACAACATGGATGGAATTTCAATTATCATGCTAAGTGAAATAAGTCAGACAGAAAAAGTCAAGAACCATATGACTTCATTCATATATGGTATATAAAACTGAAAGCAACAAAGGAACAAGATAAACAAATAAAGAAATAAAAACTCATAGACACAGACAACAGTTTAGTGGTTACTAGCGGGTAAGAGGGGAGAAGGGATGGTAGGAGAGGGTAAAGGGGATCAAATATATGGTGATGGAAGGAGAACTGACTCTGGGTGGTGAACACACAATGTAATACATAGATGATGTGATACAGAATTGTACACTTGAAACCTATGTAATTTTATTAACCATTGTCACCCCAATAATTTTAATTTACAAAATGATTTAGAAAATTTCAGGGATGATTGCTTGATGAATTTTTATTAAAGGGAAATAATACTCGGGGCCAGTATTTCTTTCCTCTTTTTTAATCATATTTTATTTTGTTTATTTTTTTATTTCAGTATAGTTGGTATACAATATTATGTTAGATTCAGATGTTCAATATAGTGATTAGACATTTATATACCTTACAATGTGACTACCACACTAACTCTACAACCATTTGTCATCATGCAAACTTATCACACTATTACTGACTATATTCCCTTTCACCTTTTTCAACTATTCCCCACTTCCTCCCCTCTGGCAACTATTAGTTTGATCTCTGTTGGGGCAGTATGTCTAATCATATTACTACGGGCATTAGGAGGCCATAGAACCCTTCAGAATATACGTTTCTTGATTTCTGACGTAAACGCAGAATGGGGTCCTGGATGGCCCTTTTGGTGACAAGATGATTATTACGTTCACGGTTCACCCCACTGACCAAGCACAG
Source organism: Rhinolophus ferrumequinum (assembly GCF_004115265.2). NCBI lineage: Eukaryota > Metazoa > Chordata > Mammalia > Chiroptera > Rhinolophidae > Rhinolophus > Rhinolophus ferrumequinum. The sequence continues at coordinate 3,101,949 of NC_046286.1, forward strand.
AGTCTAAGGGATGCTGACCAGAGGAGATAATTGCTCCCTGAATTTCCTCAAGGAAGGAGTCCACAACTTTAATCGTCCACCCTGAGGGCACAGAGGCTGTCCCCAGGGGAGAGTCTCCCTCCTGTAACCCTGGCCCATAGCAACGACTGTTTCTTTATCCCATTGCCAGACCACGTGAGCACACACTGCCCTCACCCAGGAGCCTTGCCTCCGCAGAGCCCTGGCAGGGTGATTTAGGTGAGGCGCCTGGAGTCAGGGTGTTAGTCCGAGTTCCTTCCTCTCAGGCCAGGCCAGCAGTGGCTGCCCTGAGTAATGCAGCAGGGACATGGGCAGTGCAGAGAACTCTAGAAAAGGTAAAGGATGCCGACTGGGTCAGGCGGAAGCCCAAACCAGAGCCTTTGAGATGAGGTTTGAGCCAATCAGGAAAAGGATTCTGAGGTGACACTTTCGTTGCTAGTAGAAAAGTCTGTGTGAAGAGGCCTGTGAGACAGGGAAATCCCCAGGTCTGACGCAGCCTGCACTGCACAGTCCCAGGACAGAACTGATGGAATTTTCCCCCTTAGGACAGGAGTGGGGATGGGCCAGAGGCCTCTGTTTATTTTGAAGAACCTGAGGTGAGGGCTGAGGGAACTGAGGCTCTTTTAAGGTCCTTCTCTGACCATTTTTCCATGTTCCCCATCCCTACTCCAGGTCTGAGTTTGATGTTCCTTCTTTATGCTTCCATCCCACCGCCCTCTTTCTTCTGGAGTTACCCTGATCCTGCATACACCACAGCTGGTGGAAGCCCAGTGATGAATTTCCCAGTCTCAGGTGCTCTGGAACTATGCACCCAACAGAGAATACTGGAATAACTCACTGCCTCCATGTGCCACTAATGGAAATGTCTCGTTGTTACTTTTCCCTATTTCTTTTTACTTGGTAAGCTCCGTATATTCTGCTTTTAGATCCTGTCCTTTATTTTAGAAGGAGTATTAAAATACAGGGAAGAGAGAGAAGAAGGGGGGGAATAGAGATTGCCTTATATATTACTATCTGCCAGGCGCTGTTCTAATTGTTCTATGACCAGTTAGTACTGCCCCTTGTCATGGGCAAGAGGAACCTGATAAATAACACATTTATTTTAAAAAGCACATCGCTGCTTCTGCCATCCGGGGTTTGATATTTGGGACTGACACCGTACAGTTTAACTGTAAACCTCTGCTACCTCATTAACTCTATTCAGGCCCTAGGAAATGCCTCTCCACGTCTTTTGCTCTCTGTCATCGGAACTAAAGGTGACCATGTCTGATGTTGTGAATGTTCGTGGATTGTGTCTTTGCTGATATCACATGAACCTGTTTCATGGTTCAGGGAAGATTTAAGCAACTGAAGAGCTTATGTGAGAAAAGCCTGCTTAACTTTTCAAATACTTTCATTCAAAGAGCACAAATGCAACAGATTCTTGCTTAGTGAAGAATCACTGGCAAGCAGAGCTGGGTGTCAATTTTTTGTTTGTTTTCTTGCTCCTAATGTTAAAGTGATATTCCCACCAGTTACACATGGCAGCAGAGGAACATTTTGCAATATTCAGTTAGTCACATTACTGTTAAGTTTGTATATATGAAGATCAAGATGTAAAGTGCATGAAACATGACCCACATTTTCCAAAGAGAAGTTTGAGGAAAAAAGAGGTTCAGTAATTTCAACAAATAAGGCGGTAGAACCGTTTCCTTTTCAGAGTGCTGCTCTTCCCACCACAACTTAAGGCTCTCTGTGTCTAAGATAAGATAATGGAAATGAACGTCTCTGTGACAAAAATTTTCTCTCCCCTGATATGTGATCCCCATTTATTTGCCCTACTAAAAATCACAAGTATAAGAACAATAGATTTTAAATAAATATCACAAAGGTGTCTACTCTTGAGTCCTTTTTCTTTTGGTTCTTTAAGCCCCCAAGGCATTCAACCTTCAGATTTTCTGTAGAGAAGAATCTTCACTTCATATGTTCATCCCGGGCAATTTGATGAAGACACAGTGCCAGGCGTTGGATTGAGAACCTTCATCAAAAACATCTGCCCAGAGACAGATGAGGTGCTTCAGCTCCAGTGCTGATTGGTTCCTTTCCTAGGGACTCTCCAATCCTACCATGCATGGACGCTGTCACAGGTTTTTATTCTCTGAAGTGGGTACACCAGAGCCACCAGGTGTGAGCTGTGTCGACTACCATTACTTATTCCTTTGCTCTCAGTTAAGTCTGGGACGATGGCTCTGTGGATCCCCAGAGGCCTTTGGACAGCAGCTGTGATGGTGACGCTGGTGGTGCTGAGCGCCCCAGTGACTGAGGGCAGAGATTCTCCACGTAAGTGCAGGGCAGCTGTTGCCCAGAGCCAGTACTCTGGGGGACAGGCTCTGAGGGACCCTTGGGCTGCGGTGTGGGGAATTCTATGATCTCAAAATACAGTCTTTTATCACTCATTTCCTCCCTTTGGGAAAGAGAGCTAGATACATTCTCATTTCCACCTTAATTATTAGGTGAGGACAATCCCCATGTCACAGGCTTAAGCCTGGGGATGTTATAATGGGGAGGACGAGACAAAGTGTGCCTCTACTGCTAGTGACAGGAAAAGTGACAGTGGTGTTATTTTTGAAGGTAAGAATTTCTCCAAAGAAGAGACAGAAGAATTTGTCATTTCAGGGTCCCCCAAGACCTTGTCTGGACTTAATACTGTGGGATTCTGGGTGGGGGAAATGCAGGGCAGCAGTGTCTGTGTAGTCTCAGTATTTGAGGAAAGAGACTCTACACTCCTGACTCTGAGTGGAGGGCTTGAGGAGGCAAAGTCTTCCTATTTGCGTCAAGGTGACTGAATGACCACAGACATGCAGTCTTCAAGTTTCACTGATTTACGGTCTTACAGTAACTTGAATGGGATTCAGAGGCTTGCGTCGACAATGGACTGTATTTATGAGAATGTAAAGAGGGAAAATAATAGTATTGAGACACCATTTATTTCAGACATAGAAGTAATATCTTTAGTCCTCACTCTTCCTAACAGCCCTACGTGCAGGTATCATGACTTTCTTTTTACAGTTATGATATAGGTAGTCTAAATAACCGGCCCAAGCGGGTAATGGGCACAGTTTAATTGGAATTTAATTGATCTAATTGGGAGCCTGTGCTCTTTCTATGAACCAGATGCTCCTTTCTAGGACTGGGGAGGTTGGGTCCCTTCTAACCACGCGGAGTGAGAGAACCTCACACTGCAGTTGGTTCACTTGGAAACTCAGAGTAAAACCAGGCATGGGAAGGAAGGCACTTTGCCCAGGGTCCAAAGAGAAATTTCTTGTCAGGAAGAGGGCAAGCCTAATTCCAGACCTTTCTCGTCATTCCCTAACTCTCATGCACGTGCGCATACTTGTTTGTCTCTGAGGTTCCCGAGAGTGCTATGGAAAATGGGATTTCATGGGAGAACGCGCTGATCCCTCTAAGTACAGGGATGGAGGTACAATCACCCGACCGCCGCCTTCAGCCCGTTCTCGGGCTCAGGCAGGTCCCAGGGCCTGTCCCTGGACACAGGCTGTCCTCCGCGCCCTCCCTCCATGCAGGCAGCTCTGGAAGCCCTCAGAGCGGCGGGCAGGCCCGGGCACAGCGGCCTGAGGGTCCCGGTTCGGAGCGGGTTGGGCGGGAGCCGGAGGTCGCCGCCGGGGTCAGGCGTATCTGCCCCAAGTGGCCACGACCCCGACGCCGGCGGGCCAGCGGCGGCCGAGGGCTGTGGGCGGCGTCCTGACGGAGCGGCGCTGATTCCCCGCAGAGGATATCGTGCTCCAGTTTAAGTGCCGGTGCTACTTCACCAACGGGACGCAGCGGGTGCGGTATGTGACCAGATTCGTCTACAACCGGGAGGAGTTCGCGCGCTACGACAGCGACGTGGGGGAGTACCGCGCGGTGACCGAGCGGGGGCGGCCGGACGCCGAGTACTGGAACAGCCAGAAGGACGTCCTGGAGCAGACGCGGGCGGAGCTGGACACCGTGTGCAGACACAACTACGAGTTGGAGACCTTCCCGATCCTGAAGCGGCGAGGTGAGCGCGGTCCGCCGCCGTCCGCGGGGCAGCGCGGGGAGGGGACGCCCCTCGCGCCGAGTCCCGGGCGCACGGAGGGGACAGGGAGGCGGGGCGTGCGCGGCGCGGGGCGGGGACCGAGGACGGAGCCGCGGGAGGGGCGTCCGCCGCCCTCGGAAGTGCGGGCGGGGGCGGCCGGACCTGCCTGTGGGGCCCCCTACTCTTTCCGCTAACTGCACCCCGCCCGGGCCTTCGCTGTGCCCGCCTGCGCGTCCCTCACCGTCCCCAGGCGGTGCCCCGCGCCCGGCGAGGCCCCCACCCCGGCCCGCGGCGCCGGCGGGAGCCCCCAGCCGGGCCCAGCTCAGCTCCCGTCACCGCGACGCCGAGGGGCCCGCCGGCCGGGCGGTTAGGGCTGCAACCCACCTCGCACACGTGGTGATGTGGTGGAGTCGTGCCATGTTATACTTTGACGTTTTGGTTTCAAATTATTATTCACCTCAATGCTGTTTACTTCATTGGCTGTCACTAGTCCTGGGCCTCTTTGAGGCGACAGACTGTCATTGTCGTTGTGTGCCTGGTACCTGACACGTGACTGACACAGACTAAACCCTGTGAAGTGAATGAGTAAGTGTACTCAGCTACCCATCCGCTAAGACTCAACAGAAAACAGAAGGGGAAGTAGAGCCTCAAAAACTGACCTTATTATTTTGTACCCTTTTTGCTTAATGCATTAAAGTAAACTCTTCCTGACTTAGATCTTAATAATTTAGAACTTGTGAATGCAAAGTCTGAGGAAAAAAGTGTTTGCTAAAAATAAAAACAACATTTGAATAGTGTAAGGCAGAATTTAAATTTCTTAAAGAAGCTCAACAAATGGCACAATAGAGCTGAAGTTTTGGAATAACAAACTGATGATATTAAATTATTGAATAAAAAACTTTTCAGATTTCTTTTGACCTAGACCCTGCCTGTCCTCTTCCCCCTCCCGCCTCCCTCCAACATCACCGTCCACTTCAGGGGTAGATATTTTGAAAGTTAATTATATCCACTTAATGGGCATGTATTTTTAGACAACTTACAATACCAACACCACCTATTTTATGCTATTTAATTTCACACCTACTTGTGTGTGAGGAATTAGCATCACCACTTTAATAAGCTGATATTGGCACATAAAAAACACTTTAGGTAATTAGCCAACAGTTCTTCACCAGGTCCTGACGCCTCCCCAGAGTACACAGCACTCATTGGGTTCTATGGTACAAGTATGTGCTACACGTATATAATGGCAGCAAAGCCTCATTAAAGGCAGTTACATACAAGCAGAAGCAGCAATGAGTCTGTTCTTGCCTATTCTCAGCGTTGGTGGGACAAAATGATACTTTCAGTGTATTGAAAATTCATCGGTTAATCCTTAGTCTGACGCCAGCGTTATCTATGCATGTTTACATAACCTCTAGCTTACATTCACACTCTCTTGCCTTCTAAACCACATCCTAATGCCACTAAGTACTTATATTTTTGCTGTTTCAGGACTTTTTCATAAAAAATATTCTAACATTTTTCTCCTGAACTTGTGCCCTCTATTTTTACCCCCAATCTGTCTCAGATGACAGATTTTATAAGTCCATATAGCTGACCATGATTTCAGCCAGTCTCCAGGGAGAAGAATCTGAACAAGAATTAAAGTATAAGCTGAAAGCACGACTCCTTCCAGATGATGGCTCGTGAGTTGGGGTGCTGAGACTTGACCTCCAAGTCCCACTGAGGCTTCCATGTTCACATTACATTCTCATTAACCCAGATATTAACCCATAATATGAAACCCATGATTTAATATGGGGTATTAAATCCATTGGATTCTTGCAATGAATAACCAACCTCTGCAAGAATCTCAGGATATTTTCTACAGAGAACATACATGATAATAATGTCTGATTTCAGAACAAGGAAGTAATTCTGAATAGTAAGGGGATAGACAAGGGTAGGCAAACTCACTTGAATGTTAAAAGAAAATTAGGGGGAAAAAGGAAAATAAGAGAACATAACATATTATCATATAAATAAAACACGCATGAAATATTTACCATAGTTTCACACTATGGGAATAATGGAGATGCAGTAAAATGGTTGCAGAGAGAAAAGGTAAGATGTGTAAACAGGTATGGAGAGATGTGTCGTACTTGACCATGAGTAGAAATTTGAGAAGATAAAGGAATCCAGAGATGGACAAACATGATGTTTTATCAGTGTTACTTGTTTTCAAGGTTCCCTTTCTTTTCCTCCCAAAATTACAAACTTTTGAAATAACATTCTGTTGTTTTTTTGTGTGTTTTTTGTCTCTGTTACTAGATTGCAGGTTCTGTAAGGGCAGGGACCATGGTCTGTTGTTTATCTTTCTATTCTCAGTGCTTGTTAAACTTACATTTGTTGAATCAATGAATAAATGAATCAACAAGTGAATAAAATATAGGTGGCACATATGATGTAGAGATGAAAGTTTATGTATTTAATAATATAAACCTTTATGGGGAGTTTACCACAGAATGGCGTCTGAGTTAAGGTTAGGCCAAGAGCTGAGAGAGATGCTTTGTTGATGGGCAACATGTAAGAAGTGCTCTTACTCTCAAATTCCGTTAGTAAAATACAGAATATAGCCTGTGTGACAAGTATCGCTTTGAAGGATGTGATGGTCACAGTTGTCATACTTTATTGGACACAGAAATGTCTCTGCATTCTTAATTCTCAGTCCCTGTTACTGTTCGTGGGGCCGTGACTAGTGCTGATGGTCTCATGGGCAGCAGGAGACTCCAAACTGATGTACTTTCTCTACCGTGAGGAGCACTGGGACTAACAGAGAACAGTGTCACTGCCCTAGAGTGACTCCCTAGAGCTCATCCTGACTGTCACCTTCAGTAGGTGTCGGGGGAAAGAAGTCCAGGTTTATATTTATTTTTTAAAGTTTTGTGAATTAAATTTAAAAAATTTTCATGTATAATATAGCGATTTATAATTTTAAAATGTTTCATTTTTATCTATTAGTATCAAAAGAATAACTTCCATAGAAGGACTACTATTGTTTCTTAAAACTGAAAAGTTAACTGACTAATGTGTTCATTCAAGCTGATAAAGTAGCCCAGCTCGGATCCTAATCTAAGAGTTGGAATCAGGGGATCTTCCCACTCTGGTTCCAAGGAGGACTCCGCCCCACGGGGAGGCTTGCTGTGTGGGCTCACATCTCACTATGTCCTCTCCTGTCTGTTACTCCCCTACAGTGGAACCTACAGTGACCATCTCTCCATCCAAGACAGAGGTGCTAAACCACCACAACCTGCTGGTCTGCTCGGTGACAGATTTCTATCCAGGCCACATCAAAGTCCGGTGGTTCCGGAACGACCAGGAGGAGACAGCCGGCATCGTGTCCACCCCCCTTATTAGGAATGGGGACTGGACGTTCCAGATCCTGGTGATGCTGGAAACGACTCTGCAGCGAGGAGATGTCTACACCTGCCACGTGGAGCACGTCAGCCGGCAGAGCCCCATCACAGTGGAGTGGCGTAAGGGGCAGTTTGTTTCCTTTCACTGTGGGCCCCACAAGACAGAGGACAAACAGAACTTCCCCTGGCCCATCTTATCCCTTCCCTTATCCCTGGTGTCACTACTGATCTGGAAATTCCAGGAGACTAGAGTGCCTCTTGTGCCATGGCAGGGACATCAGAAGAAGCATGACCTCATTGCCTTTCCAGGTGCTAGGAGGTCACACCATACACCATGGCCCCAGAACCAGCCTGGTAGCTCTGAGGCATTGACTGTTACAGCCTTAGGGTCTAAGGTTAGGGATGTGTCCTGAGGAGCAGGGATCTGCCTCCCCCCTTCTCTCACCCACCCAACACTGTCCAAGGATCTGTGGTCTGGTCGTCCCCTAGGGGTGCTCAGAATGGAGAACTGGGTTCCCCTGGCACCTCCCCCTCCTGTACCAAAGGGACACCGCGGGTGTGGGGACAAAGGCTGACACTCGGGCTCTGCTCTCCAGGGGCACAGTCTGAATCTGCCCAGAGCAAGATGCTGAGCGGTCTCGGGGGCTTCGTGCTGGGGCTGCTCTTCCTCGGGCTGGGCCTTATCATCCGTCACCGGAGACAGAAGGGTAAGGAGCTCTGGGGACATGGGGACGGTGAGCTGTGATGGAAACTCTGTTCAGGGAGGTCTCTGCTTGCAGGGGTGACTCTTACCTCCTGACCCTGAGAGGAAGGAAGGAGGCTGGGTGGGTTGTGGTGGGAGACACTGGACTCTGATTTTACGGGTTGAAAGGTCATCCTACCACAGAGGTGACAGGTGCAGTGTATTCTAGGACTTCCTTACTGGTCATTGTTATCTCACTGGCTCCTTTCTGAAAGTTTCTTCTTTTCAGAGGGTCAGACCATTGTCTTCTCTTCCTTCTAGTGATAGTTTCATTCATTAGGCGGTGGTGGTGGTGGGGAGTGGGGCATTAGCTTAGAGCAGTGAAGGCCTTGTGGTTGATGGGCAGTGAGGAAATAGATTTCCAGTTAAGTTGCATATCTCATGTCCCTTTGGGGTGAGTGAGGGCCTGGCTGTTTGTGTAATGAGACCTTTCTCTGTGTAACTTCCTTCTGTAGGTCTTCGTGGGCCCCTGCCAGGTACTATTTCTGCTCTATTCATTGGGGGAGGGGTGACTGGTAAAGAGGGGAGGGTGTGAGGTGAGTGTCCCTGGGCACAGTGGCCTGGTTCATGGCCTGTTCCCTGCCACGGGATCGAGAGCTGGAGGAGCAGTTTGCCCAGTGTCCTTAGGAAACCCCAGGGGTTGTTGTCCAGAACCAGGCCATAACTTCGGTGGCATCTTTCTGTGAAACTTGGAGCCAGAGCCCATCTTGGGTGTTAGAGACCAGGGTGATGCCCACTTCATGCCACATATTGGTGCTACTGCCTGTGGATATTTATAAGTGAAGGAAAGAGGCTACTAGTGATGGAAGGAAGGTGGCTATCTTCTAATTTACTAAAAAGAGTGAAATCACATTCCGCAGAAGTGTAACAGCTGCTCCCTGGCCTCCCACATCTGCGTGGAGCTGACGTGCCGTGTCCCCTTTATCTGGTTTCCCCTTTACACTGACATGGGGGAGGCAATGACGACATGCCCTGGACCTCAGCCGTCTCTGTCTGATGCTGCAGGGCCAGGGGAGGGAAGAGGACGTCCCTCAGGGTGCCCCGTGCCGATCACTCTCTCTGCAGGGCTCCTGCGCTGACTCCTGAGGACACTTTGACTGGCCTTGGTCTCCTGTCTTCTGAAATGCCTGCCTGTCCTTGCCCAGAATCCCCAGCTGCCTGTCAGCCTGTCCCTCTGACATCAGAGTCCTACAGTGACGCTGATGGAGTCAGGTCACCTCCTGTGAGCCCACCCCAAGGATCTGACTGCCATGCTGCTTCCTGCACTGACCCCGGGAGGCTCGCCTATGCTCAGGCCCCAAGGCGTTTTTCTGTTTCTTTTCTCCCCCCACGGACTGTTCAAGAGAAGCACATCAAAACCGTTTACCTGTCTATACAGCTTTTATCATAATTAAACATATTATGAGTTCTCTGTCTCCTGAACCTCCTTAAATGAGCAGAGGTAGGAAAGCAATGCAGAATGAAACGAATATATTTTGAGATGACCCAACCAACCTGGGACCAGAAGGAGGGTTGTTCCTTGAAAGGAAACTAGAAGCATCTTGGGGTGCCATGTAAGGGTGGAAAGAGGAGACAGAAAATCAATCGTAGCATCCTTCCGGGTTCTTTAGTATTGATGTTGAGTGCAGTGGCGCCAGGATATGCCACCTCTCGTCCAGTCTGTTGAGAATGTAAGTAAGGATAGTGGAATTGTTTGCAGGCCGATATAGTGGCCCCCAGTCGCTAATGTTTCAAATATATCCTGGCAAATCACGTTGATTGAGGTCAATTTTTATTTTTGAGAAAGCATAACCAGCAATAAAAGTATTATTTTTGGTTTCAGATGGTAGAAATCCAACACAAATTTATTTTGTTGGGGTCAAGTTGATTTCAGAAATGACTAAGTCCATATATTCAGTGAGATCTCTTTCTTCTCTGTTTTACCCTCATCTGTGCACCTTCCTGTCTTTCTCTGTTGTCGCCTCCAGCACAACACAGGCAGTGAGGGTGTGAGAAGGGGCAGCTTTGGGTTAAGTTTTAAGAAAGAAACATACAGAGACTTAATGCAGTTAAATCTCAGAAGGCCAGGGGTCTCACAGTCATGAAAGACGAGCCCAGAACAAAGCCAACTAGAGGTTTTTATTGATAAATATACAAGGGAGTAGCAGTGTTTTTCTGGCACGGTCTGTGAGACTCACTTATCACGTTATAGAAACAACCCAAACCAATTACGTTGATCTTCAAACAGCCGAAGCAGAAAGTCCTTGAGGTGAGGTATGCAACTCTTTTAAGGGACATATATCACATGTTGAAATTGTTTCACAGAGCTGAGCAGAGAGAGCTTAATCTTATCACTTGTGGCGTGCCAGCCGCCACAAATCGAACAGTACCTGAATGGGGGAGTGGGAATGAAAAAAGACACTCACACAAATGATGATGCGGCCGGTCTCCAGTGATGCTGAAGCACCGAGTTTACTTTCCTTTACCAATTTATACCATCTGTGTACGTGCAGCTTAACAATCACGAGTGTGCATTACCTCATTGAGAGTAAAATTTTCAACTTTTACATATAAACTACAGAATCACTGAAACTTCCCCAAAGTCATTTTCTCATGACAAAGCCCACCAATTACCCTGATAATCATCAGTGATCTGTGTCCGGAAACTGGCCATTCCCACCTCATTCCTCAGCAGCTTGTAAGCACCCTCCAGGTGCAGGCAGAGACAATGCCTTAGGAGCTAAAACTGCAAGCAAGTCTGCAAGGCTTCAGAATAACAAGAAATCATGGCTCCCCACAATCACTCTCAAGACTTTTTTCCCAATTAGGTGAGAGGGAAAAGTCAGAGCCAGCAGCCGCTTTTCCCAGGCAGGGGGAAGGGGAGACAAAGCTCCTTCCCAAATCTTTCTAAGGCAGCTCATCGGGGGACTCCACAGGGTTCCACCTGGCTTGAGTTGTCCCCACCCCCCTACCCCTCCACCCCCGTGGGGAATCTTACTCATCATTGGCTGCAAACCCTCCTTTGGAGACTAAATAGAGAGAAATACACAGTCCCAGAGAAGCACAGTCTCACAGACTCTACTTTCCTTAAGGAAAGACATGGGGGAACAGTCTGTTAGGCTGCTGTGTGACAACAAATTGTGTCTCTCTTTGTCCCTGTATGTTTCTATCAGTGCGTTTCTCTGACTCTTTCTGTCTCCCTTGCTGGGTCTCTCACTGCATCACTGCTTCTCCGTCTCTCATTTTTCTCTATCTGCACTTTCCCCCCTATTTACCTGCATCTCTCTACCCATCTGTGTTTCTTTTTGCATCTATGTTCTGCATTTCTTTCTCATCACCTCACATTTAATCCCATCTCTGTTTCTCTCCGTGTGTATATGTTTCTCTGTGTGTGTCTGTCTCTGTTATGTGTTTCTAGAGTGTCTACCAGAATCTCAACCATTTTAGCCAAGATTCTGATTGGCGCAACCTGGGAAACAGTCACACTTATCAAAAACACCACCCTGTCCATGGGATGCTCAGCCAGCTTTGTGCTCCTCACACTTACTGGGAACAGGGACTGGATTTTCCAGCTCCTGTGTTGCCGGAGTGGTGATGTCTACACCTGCCACGTGGACACCCCAGCCTCCAGAGCCCCTCACAGTGGAGTGGTGTAGAGGCAGTTAGTTTCTCTGGGACCCCACACGACAAATGGCAGAGCTCCCTCTGGTACTAGGTTCCCTCCTGGGGGTGTTGGCTCACACCCATCCCACCCCTTGTCTCCTGCACGTTCACCTGGTGGTGCTGCTGAGCTGGAATTCTCAGAGGACAGAGCTGCCCTTGTCTGTGAACATAATGACCTGTCGATTCCTGATGACATTCTCTTCCAGGTGTGAGGAACGTCACAACACACTGTGGGTCATTACACAAGGACTCCATCTCAGTCCCTGGGTCCTGATTGTGGGTGGCTGGCAGCATCTCTGAGGTTATGGAGGGCCGTGCTCCCGAGGGGCAGGCGTGCCCTCCCCCACTCCCTCACTGACCCACTGGGCCTGAGGAGCCCATGACAGGGCTTTCCCTCTCCTGGATGAGGTCAGAACGGAGTACCAGGCTCCCTTCATCTCCTGCAATCCAGGCTGCACTGCAGGGCATCAGGCAGGGATACTGGTGTGCGGGGACAGACAATGGTACTTGGGATTCTGCTCCCCAAGGTCAGAGTCTGAATCTGTCTGGAACACGATGCTGAGTGCTCAGAGTGTTTGTGCTGGTTTGTCATCTTCCCCAGGGTCGGCACTGTCATTCACTATAGGAGTCAAGATGGAGTGACACCCCTGGGGAAGTGGAAGGACTTGTGCTGGCTGACAGGGAGCCCTTGCTGTCTGTCTGTAGCTGTTTGCTTTTGTCTCTGCAAAAGCAAGAGGCAGGGATGGATACTGAACCAGTCTCAGAGTTTAGGGAGATATTGAAATCTGATTTTTTAGTTGAAACATAAGCCTTATCATAAGGATTAGTGGCAGAGTATATTCTGGGACATTCTTACAATTCAACATTGTCACACTGGCCCCATGCTGGAGGCTTCTTAATGAGAGGGTCAGAGTCTTCTTCCCTTCCAGTGACAGTTTCATAGAAACAGCTACTTTTCTGCACCCAGATTTCATTGGGCAATAGAATCTTTAATTGATTATTTAATTAAAATAACAGATACATCTTTTATATACAAGTTTGCTAACAAAAACCCCTGAGTCTTCGTAGGCATATACCTTGATTTATGGGTGTGCTAGACAATAACGTACTAGTCATGAGGATTTGGTCTTACCTTCAATCATATTAGTCACTGTGTCTTCTGGGGACAACGGCATTCACCAATATTCCATAGCTGCAGATTTCCCAGCCTCCTCTGCGGTTATGTTGGGGTCATGTGACTAGTACCAGTCAATGGAACTTAAATGGGGGTGTGAGCTCTGCTTTATCTTCCTCTGGAAGCTGTTGTTGAGGTGATGGTGCACAAGATGTTGGAAACTCCATAACCTGAGTCCCTTGAGTGACTATGGAATGAATCCCCTTTATTGAGCTTAGCCACGGAGATTGAATTTTCACTGCAGTTTAAGATCGTACTGTGACATTGCCCTTCCTGACTATAATGGAATGTTTAACTGAAGGAGCAAAGTTCATAAGTCCAAAGTTCATGAGTCATTAACTTAATGAAAGTTAAGTGACGATGAATTTGTAAAAACATTTGTTTTTCTTCCACCTGAAAATGTATGTATTCCCAGTGACTTATTCTAGCACACCCATAGTATTCTGTGCTTCTGTAGGGGATGCTGTCTTGATCCACCTAGATTCCTCCCTTTGGGACTGAAGAATTTATTCCCTTAGTTGCTGAGAATGTTGCTGCTGGAATTACTTTGGGTGAGAAGAGCTGTCTCACCCAATTTCACCTTATTTCCCGGGGGAACTTATGTCCAGTGACTGCCCAGTGAGGGTATAAAGGTCCTGAGCTCTGCCCTTTCTTGGCCAACTTTGAAAGGCTCTTGCAGCTTCTGCACTCCCTAGGGGTTAGGCTAAGACCTTTTTGGTGACTGCATAACAGCCCAACTTCTAAAATCCTGCTTTAATTCATGAGTCATCTTACATAATTCTTCTTTCAGTTTCTATTGGAATTTAAATATATTTATTTCTGTGTGTCTTCTTCCCTTAAGTATGGCAATGTCTCTTATCCCCCTTCCTGAAATATGAAGGTACTGGCATCACTACCCTTTGCCTTCTCATTTACCCTCCCATTTGTGAAACTGAGGTATCTGCACCTTTTAAAAATATATATTGTTGAAGCTGAAAATATTAACATTCTGCTGTAACAGTAATTGTCTTTGGGCTTTGAACATAGCTTAATTCTAAAAGTGGGAAAAAGTTGTTTACTACTTTATAAATATCACTTATGTAGCTAAGAATTTTAGGCTTGCCATGGAGCTGCTGTAGTAGGATCTCTTTTCAGTGATGTTCTGTGTTGAATCCACTGTTTTTTACATTCCTTGCCTTCCTATTTTCTGAATAACAACCTCACTTTACTAAGTCATACTCTTAATCAACTCCCAATAAAAACATGTGATAGGTAAATTTTAGATCCTTTTATATCTATTAATACTTTTATTCTTTCTTCATGCCTTATTGTGATTTTGAACAGGTGTGCATTTATTAATAGAAAATAATTTTCCTTTAGAACTTCCACTTCTTTCTCTTTCTCTTAACGATAGAAATATCTGACAGTCTCATTTTTTTTCTCTGTTCAGTTTTATTTTCTTTACTGGGCCATTTTATGATCTTCCTTTAACCCCTGAGATCCTGAAGTTTTAAAAATGATGTACTTGAATCTTTTTTCATTAATTTTGTTAAATATCTGACAACCCTGCTTTATATAAAGAATTAGGTCCTTTATAAAAGGAAAAGTTTTTCTTATTATTTGTTATGATGATTTTCTCCCTTCATTTCTGTTTTCTCTCTAGGTCTGTTATCTTGATATTGGACTCCTTGGGTCTATTCTCTGTCTTATTTTTTTCTACCATATATTATATTTCTTTATCTTTTTTTTAATTTTAGGGAGATTTTCTTGGTTTAATTTTCCAATCTATTAAATTTTCCAATTTTTTAGCTCTCTATTATACATCTCTAGATTACTTTTCACTTCTAAGAATTCTAACTAGAAAGGCTTTAATAAATTATTTGCTCATACATGTACTTTCTCTAATAAATCTGTGATTATTTTCATTTTATTTTGTTCTCACTTCTTTCATATTGCAAGTGTGGGGACAGAGCCAGGAGTGCAGTTTCCAGGCTCTTAGCCTCACATGGAAAGGTGCTGGCTCGGGTAGTAATCACATGAACTGCGACTGGTTGGCCGTCAGCTGTAACCGGTTGGCCAATTGGCCGCTGATGTAACTGCCGTGACTGCATTGGTTGGTTGGCTGGTTGGCAGACAGAAAAGTGGACCGCGTTGTGGATCATGTGGATACTACTTCGTGTGTCTTGTGCAGCTGCCAGCGAGACTATAGTGGTATGACTCCCCCATCTATGGCTCCGTGGGTGTTCCTTTTTGGCCTCACCATGCCCTACGTTCTTGTGTGAGGAGCGGGAGCTGAGACCCCGCAGGCCGCCCCGCATGACACCATCATAACTTCAAAATCAAATGCTTCTGTGCCTAATTTTTTGTCTTTCCTGGAATACTTAAAGAAAAACTTTGTATTATGGAAAATTTCAACTATATACAGTAGTAGCAAGAATAGTACCATGTATCAACAGTCCAGCTTTAACAATGATTAATTCCTGGAAAATTCTGTAAACCCATCCACTTAATCTTACGTGCACACTGGATTATTTTGAAGATAATCTCAGACATCATATCATTTCATTCTTAAATATTTTATTATGAAATCTAAAAATATAATGACCTTTTAGAAACATAATAATATGCCATACCACACCTAAAATTCGATAAATAATCCCTCAGTACAGTCAGAATTCAGTTTTTCTAATTGTCTCACAAGAATTGTTTTCTTGCTTCAGGATCACTGAAGACTGGCCGCATCATCAATTGTATGAGTAATCCTCAGTGATGAATTCGTTTTTCAAAAAGTTCGAAGTCTTGCATACTACATAAGATAACCTAGCAAGAACTAAGAACTCTAGGGGATCTACCTAATATATCAAAATAAATACAGTTAGCCAGAATGGGGAAACAAAGATACACGTCCCAAATAAAAGAACAGAAGAAGCCTCCACAACTGGAACCAAATGAAGCAGACGTAACCAACCTTTCAGAGACAGAGTTCAGAACACTGGTGATAAGAATGTTTAAGGAGCTTAGAGAAGACATAAAGAAGGATGTAGAAATCATAACGAACGAGCTTAGAGAAAACATAAAGAAGGATGTAGAAATCATAACGAACAACCAGTTAGAACTAAAGAACACAATTACCGAAATTAAGAACTCACTTGAAGGAATTACCAGCAGGCTAGATGAAGCAGAGGATCGAATCAGCGACTTAGAAGACAAGGTAGCAGAGATCACCCAAACGGAACAACAGAAAGAAAAAAGAATAAAAAACAATGAGGATGGCTTAAGAGACCTCTGGGATAACATCAAACGCAACAACATGCGCATCATAGGAATACCAGAAGGTGAAGAGAGCAAGCAAGGGATTGAGAACATATTCAAAGTAATAATGTCTGAAAACTTCCCCAACCTGATGAAGGAAACCAACATACAAGCCCAGGAAGTGCAGAGAGTTCCAACCAAGATTAACCCAAACAGGTCCACACCAAGACACATTATAGTTAAAATGGCAAAGCTTAAAGACAAAGAGAGAATCCTAAAAGCAGCAAGAGAAAGACGGAGGGTTACATACAAGGGAACTCCCATAAGACTATCAAATGATTTTTCTACAGAAACATTGAAGGCCAGGAGGGAGTGGCAGGAGATACTCAAAGTGATGGAAAACAAAGGCCTACAACCTAGATTGCTTTATCCAGCAAGGCTATCACTTAAAGTTGATGGAGAGATAAAGAGCTTTCCAGAAAAAAATAAGCTAAAGGAATTTATCACCACCAAGCCAGCATTGCAAGAAATACTAAAAGGACTTCTGTAAATAGAAGAAAGATCAAAACAACCTAACTACAAATTTAAAAATGGCAATATCTATGTACCTATCAATAATCACTTTAAATGTAAATGGATTAAATGCTCCAATCAAGAGACATAGGGTGGCTGACTGGATAAGACAGCAAGACCCTTGTATATGCTGTATACAAGAGACTCACCTCAGAACAAAAGACACACACAGGCTGAAAGTGAAGGGTTGGAGTAAGATATTTCATGCAAATGGAAACGAGAAAAAAGCTGGAGTTGCAATACTTATATCTGACAAAATAGACTTTAAAATGAAGACTTTAATAAGAGACAAAGAAGGACATTGCATAATAATAAATGGATCAATCCAACAAGAGGACATAACCCTACTAAACATCTATGCACCCAACATAGGAGCACCTAAATATATAAAACGAATATTGCCCAACATAAAGGCAGAGATTAACAGTGACATAATCATAGTAGAGAATGTTAACACCTAACTGATACCAATGGACAGATCTTCCAGACAGAAAAATCAACAAGGAAAGAGTGGCCTTAAATGACACACTAGGGTAGGTGGATTTAATTGATATTTTTAAAGTATTTCACCCCAAAGCAGCAGAATATGCATTCTTTTCAAGTGAACATAGAACATTTTCCAAGATAAACGATATTAGGCCACAAAACAATTCTCAATAAATTTAAGAAGACTGAAATCATATCAAGTGTTTTCTCTGATCACAATGGTATGAAACTAGAAATCAATTACAAGGAAAAACTGAAAAACACACAAACACCTGGAGGCTAAATAACATGTTACTAAATAATGAATGGGTCGACAATGAGATCGAGGAAGGAATCAGAAGATACCTAGAGACAAACATAAATGAAAACACAATGACACAAAATCTATGGGACACAGCAAAAGCAGACCTAAAAGAGAGATTCATAGCAATGCAGGCCTACCTCAAGAAACAAGAAAAATCTCAAAACAACAGTCTAACATTACCTAAGGGAACGGGGGTGGGGGGGAGGAGGGAATAAGCAAACAAAGCCCAAAGTGAATACAAGGAGGAAAATAATGAAGAGCAGAACAGAAATAAATGAAATAAAGACCAAAAAAAATCAATTAAACCATTTCTGGTTTTTTGAAAAGGTAAACAAAATCAACAAAACTTTAACTAAACTCTTCAGGGAAAAAAGAGAAAGAAACCAAACAAATAAAATCAGAAATGAAAGAGGAGAATTGACAACAGACACCACAGAAATACAAAAACAAATAAATAAAATAAGAAAAATACTACAGGCAACTATATGCCAACAATATGGACAATCCGGGAGAAATAGATAAATGCCTAGAAGACTAAATCAAAAAGAAACAGAAAATATGAACAGATGGATTACTACCAACAAACACAAATCATTGATCAACAAGCTCTCAACGAACAATAGTCCTGGACCAGATGGCTTCACAGGCGAATTTTACCAAACATTCAAAAAAGAATTAACAACTATTCACCTCAAACTATAGCAAAAAAAATCCAATAAAAGGGAAGGTTCCCAAGCTCATTTTATGAGACCACCTATACCTTGGTTACAAAACCATATAAAGACATTACAAAAAAGAAAACTACAGACTGATATTTGTAATAAGCATAGATACAAAAATCCTCAACAAAATATTAGCAAACAGAATTCAGCAATACATTCAAAAGACCATACACTGTGATCAAGTAGGATTCATTCCGTGTGCAGTATTGATTTAATATCCACAAATCAATGAACATGATACACCACATTAACAAAATGAAAAATAAAAATCAGATGGTCATATAAATAGATACAGAAAAAGCATTTGACAAAATCCAGCATCCATGTATGATAAAAACTCTCAGCAAAGTGGAAATAGAGTGAACGTATATCAATATAATAAAGACCATATATGACAAACCCATGGCTAATATCATACTCAATGGAGAAAAGCTTAAAGCATTCTCCTTAAGATCAGGAACAAGGAAAAAAATGCCCACTTTCACAACTTTTATTCAGCATAGTACAGGAAGTTCTAGCCACAAAAGTCAGGCAAGAAAAAGAAATAAAAGGCATCCAAATGGGAAATGAGGAAGTAAAATTGTCATTCAGATTTGCAGGTGACATACTACTATATAGAGAGAACTCCAAAGATTCCACCAAAATAATCTATTAGAACAGATAAATGAATTTAATAAAGTAACAGGACACAAAATTAATATTCAGAAATCAATTGTACTTTTATACATCAATAACAAGCTATCAGAAAGAGAAATTAAGAAAACAATCCCCTTTACAATTGCATCAAAAAAACCAAAAAACAAAAAAACCTTAGGAATAAATTTAACCAAAGTAGTAAAAGAACTGTACTCAGAAAATTATAAGACAATGAAGAGAAAAATTAAAGAAGATACAAATAAATGGAATTGTATACCATGCCCAGGGATAGGAAGAACTAACATAGTTGAAATGTCCATACTGCCCAAAGCAATCTATAGATTCAATGCAGTCGCTATCAAAATACCAAGGACATTTTTCACAGACCTAGAACAAGCAATCCTAAAATTTACATGGAATTGTAGAACGCCCTGAATAGCCATGGCAATCCTGAGAAAAAAGAACAAAGCTGGAGGTATCACCATACCTGATATCAAATTATACTACAAGGCCATACTAATCAAAACAGCATGGTATTGACATAAAAACAGACACATAGATCAATGGAACAAAATGGAGACCCATGCCTATATGGGCATTTAATCTATGACAAAGGAAGCACGAACTTACGTTGGAGGAAAGATAGTCCATTCGATAAATGGTGCTGGGAAAACTAGACAGATACATACAAAAAAATTAAACTGGACCATTTTCTCATGCCATATCCAAGAATAAACTCAAAATGGATTATAGACTTAAATGTAAGACCTAAAACCATAAAACTTCTAGAAGAAAAGATAGGAAGTGAACTCTCAGACATTACCCTTAGTAATTTTACTGATATATCTCCTCAGGCAAGGGAAAAAAGAAAAAATAAACATATGGGACTACATCAAACTAAAAAGATTTTGCAGCAAAGGAAACCATCAACAAAATTAAAAGACATCCATTGAATGGGAAAAGATATTTGCTTCTGATAAGGGGTTAATATCCAAAATTTATTTTAAAATGCATACACGGAACACCAAACAATCCAATTTAAAAATGGGCAGAGGAGTTGAATAGACATTTCTGCAAAGAGGACATACTGATGGCCAATAGACATATGAAAAGATGCTCAACCTCACCAACCATCAGAGAAACACAAATTAAAACCACAATGAGATACTGTGTTTCCCCAAAACTAAGACCTAACCAGAAAATAAGCCCTAGCATGATTTTTAATAAGACATCCCCTGAAAATAAGCCCTAATGCATCTTTTGAAGCAAAACTTGATATAAGACCCAGTCTTATTTTTTGGGGAAACATGGTAGGGCTTATTTTCAGGGGAAGTCGTATTAAAAATCATGTTAGGGATTCTTTTCTGGTTAGGTCTTATTTTCGGGGAAACACAGTACCACCTCACTCCTGTGAATGGCCATCATCAATAATTCAACAAACAACAAACAACAAGTGCTGGCAAGGATGTGAAGAAAAGGGAATTGTTGGTGAAATTGCAAATTAGTACAGCACTATAGAAAACAGTATAGAAGGTCCTCAAAAAAATTAAAAATAGAACTACCTTATGACCCAGCAATTCCACTCATGGGTATTTATCCAAAGAAATCCAAAACACTAATTTGAAAAAAATATATGCAGCCCTGTTTATTGCAGCACTATTCACAATAGCCAAGATATGAAAACAACCGAAATGCCTATCAATAGACGACTGGATAAAGAAATAATGGTACATTTATACAATGGAGTATTACTGTTACAAAAAAGAATAAAATCTTACCATTTGTAACAACATGGATGGAGCTAGAGAATATTATGCTAAGTGAAACAACTCAGGCTGAGAAAAACAGATACCATATAATCTCACTTACATGTGGAATCTAAATAAGTGAACAAACAAAACAGAAATAGACTCATAGATACAGAGAGAAAACTGACGGTTGCTAGATTGGAGGGAGATTGGGGATGGGGGAGAAGGTGAAGGGATTAGGCAGTATAGGTGGGTAGTCACAAAATAGTCATGGGGATGTGAAATACAGTATGGGGAAATATAATCAATAATGTTGTAAAAATTATGTAAGGTGCCAGATGGATACTGAGCTTATCAGAGAGAACACGTCATAGACTGTGTACATGCCTGACCACTGTGCTGTACACTTGAAACTGAAGTGGAATAATATTGAATGTCAACTATAATTAAATATATATACTTATATATAAATAAGTACATATATATTCACAGTATGTAAAGTACAGCATAAGGAATATAGTCAATGGTATAGAACAGCTATATATGTCAGAGAGGTACTAGAGTTGGGGAGGGTTACCACTTTGTGAGGGGTGTAAATGTCTAATCATTATGTTGTTTTGTACACCTGAAACTAATAATAAAAAACAAAAGAATGAAAGGAGAAAAACTTTGTATGTAAAAGTCATTATAAAGACAACCACAAGTTATATGAAAAATTATGAATTAATATGTGAAACGTATATCAGTCATTGAGCAATCCAGCTATATAAAAAAGTGCTTAAGATATACTATATAAAACTTAAATTAGCAAAAGATACTAGTTTTCTACCACTGCCATAAAAAATTAGTATAAACTTAGCTGGTTAAAATAACACCTATTTATTATCTGTTTTCTAGCTCAGAAGTCTAGGCAGGGCTCAGCTGTGCTCTCTGCTTGAGGTCTCACAAGACTGAAGTCACAAGAGAGAGTTGTAATTCTCCTCTGAGGATTGGGGTCTTCTTCCAAGCTTGCTGGCTGTTAGCAGAATTCATTTCCTTGCATGAGTAAAGTCCTTGTTTTCAGGCTAGCTGTCAGCAGGGAGTCACTCTCAGCTCCTAGATGCCCCCCCCACCCCCTTCACATGGCCCTCCACATATTCAAAGTCAGCAACAGAGAATCTCCCCTCATATCGATCGAATCTCTCTTCAGGAAGACTTCAGTCCCTCCTAACGTCTCACCTTATTAGGTCAGACCACCCAGAATAACCTCCCTTTCTTAAGGTCAACTGTGGTCGACACATAACCCAATGAGATGAATCCCTTCATGTTTGTAGGTTGCACCCACACCCAAAGGAAGGGAATTTTATAAGGTAGGTGCACCAGAGGGCAATACTCTTAGGGGTCATTTTATAACTCAGCTTGCTATATTCCACCCTCTAGTCCCCAATAACTCATGTCCTTCCCAAATGGAAACCGTATTAATCCTCGCCGAAGGTCTCCCAAAGTCTGGTCCAGTTAGAGCCTCAGCTAAAGTTCAACATTTCATCTAAAGATTATTAGCTTAAAGTCCAAATTCTCACTACCTTCATAGAAAATTACAGGACCTGGGGGTGTGAAAATCAGGAACATGACAGAATGCCCAGTTTACAATGGCTGAAGGAGACATGAGATAGATTTATTAACTAGTATCTTATCCAGGGAACCAAGTATATAAATGTCACTGGATTCCTTGAGTTAGAGATAGGGAAGCGCATGCATCTGGCGACACTTGCAGTCATTTAACTAGAAGACGTAGGTGCTGACTATTCTTTCAACCAAACTGACTTCGCTGGCAGGACATTGAGAAGGCACTCCAAAGAGAGTAAAACTAACGGTACCTGCACCCCTTCTTCACCAACACAGAAATGAAAATGAAGCTGCTATTATTGGTGTCAGCTACACTCTACTTATTTATGTTTTATATACTCACATAGTATGTACCAGATAACTTCATAAAATTAATTTCATCTCTAATGAATTCACATTCTAGATGTTGCTGCCAATCTCTTTTACTTTCTCTCCTCCACCCTTTTTCTTTCTGCATCCTACTCTCCCTATCTAGAAGTTTTAGCCATCTCCACCCCAATCCTTCAAGTTCCCACTCAAAAACCCAGTTCTTTGGTGGTCGTTTAGGTTTATTACCTTGTGGCACCACCTGAGACAACAATCTCTCAGGGCAGTTGTGGTTGGCTTGCTTCAGCCCCTGGTGGAGAATTTATTCTCTACTTCTCATCTCTCTATATCTATTGTACACTGGTGTTTGGAAACATTTTTTTCAACCTCCCTTGAAACCGAGAAAGCCCAACCTCAGCCCGTAGCTACAGGTGTAAAGTCCATCTTTGACTCCCATTTCTGCATGGAGCATGTCTAGTTTCTTTCCCAATTAGTAGTTAAGTTCCCAGCTAATGATGCTGGATTCCAGACATAGAAGTCAAGAGTTCAGCCTCAATCACCATATGCATTTCTGGTTTGTTTTCTTCTTTCTTTTTTTTTTTTTCAAGTTCTCACTTTTGTATTTCAACCCACCCATGCTTTTTATCTTTTTGTTTGTTTGTTTTTTGTTTGTTTTTAATATATTGCTTTGTATAGCTTTCACTGGTTAGTTCTAGGTATTACAACACACACATAACTTATCAGAGTCTACTGGTATTGATGTTTTACCACTTAAAACGTAGAATGCTTACCCTCAGTACCATTAGTACCCTTTACCTCTCCACTTTTTAAATATAATTGTATTAAATTTCTCTTCTACATTCTTTGAGTACCACTTCAAATCACACTCTAATTTTTACTTCAAACATCAAATATGAGTTCAGAAATTCATGAGAAGAATAATCTATTATATTTACAACTATTTCTACCCATTCTGCTGTTGTTCTCTCCTTTCTGAAATTCCAAACCCTCTTCCATTATCATTACCTTTTTTCTTGGAACTTCCCTTAGCCATTGTATAAGGGTAGATTTGCTGGTGAAATTTTCATTCTTTTCCTTTGTCTAAGTATGTTTTTATTTCCCCTTCATTACTGAAGTATAGAATTCATGTTTGACAATTATTTTCTTTCATGTCTTGGCATGGTTTTATTTGGGTTTATCCTATTTGGGTCTTGCTCAGCTTCGTCAGTCTTTAAGATGTTGTCTTTATCCAAATTTGGGGAGGCTCCAGCCATTACTTTTTTGAATACTGACTGTATCTTCTGTCATCTCCATCTTATATTGAGTCCATCTGGCAATTTATTTTGTTTTTCAGTTCTATAATTTCCATTTGTTTTTTTTTCTAACTTCTATTTCTGAACTTAGATAATCTGTTATTTTCATTTGTTTTGAGATAACTCATAATTGCTCATCAGAGCATTTTGTGATGGATGCTTTAAATTTCTTGTCAGATACTTCCAACATCTGATTCATCTTAGTATCAGTTGATTGTCTTCTCTCATTCAAGTTCTTCTTTCCCTGATTCTTGGTATAATGAGCAATATTTTATTGTATCCTGGACATTTTGGCTATTATTTAGTAACTCCGGATCCTATCATAATCTTTCATTTTAGCAGGCAATCACCCTTTGGGGGACTCGCACATGTCCTGGCCTACTTTCTTTCTGGCTGTGATTCTATAGACAATTTTGTTTCCAGAGCCCTTGCAGTGCTATTCTGGTCTGTTTCATTTACTTTGTGCCACTGGGGCTCCCATTCAGTCCCAGCTGGTGTCATCCATGGAGGTGGAAGGCATTTCCCTTGTTCTGGTCTCCAGGATCCCCAAAATGGCAAGGCTTCTCACTTGCTTTTGCTGTGCCACCTACCTGGGCTGCCTCCTGCTGTTGGGAGCAGAAGGCCAGGAAATGTTGGGCCTGGGTCACTTTCTGCCTCTAGGTGACCAAGAGACACTGGGCCTGGTAGTGCAGCTGGGTGGGGGTGGGGAATGGAGTTTCACATCTAGTCTTTTTAGCTCTAGCATGGGCAGCATGTGCCTGCCTGCAGCCCCTTTTTTGTTTGTTCCTCCATTTTCATTTTACCTGTTAGTGCTGCTTCTCTGGAGTAGATGGACTTATCACATTTTGAAGTCTTAGGACCATTTTGACCAAAGTCCTCTTTATTCATCTCATTGTGATTATTCTATGTGTTTCATGTTTTCAGTTTGTACTTTTTATTGCGACCTCATTTTTGTTAGTGCTTATTTTTTCTCTTGTGGGAGTCCTGTAAGCCCCTTGTTATATAAATGCTCCATCAAGTAACTATTTCTTCTATTAGAGTCTCAGAATTTCATGATCCTAGGCCAGTTTTTAGATTAATTTCTTTCTTTGGTATGTTTTCAGCAGTAGGAGGTCGAGTTCTTACAGTCTCATTTTTATCAATAGGACAAATATTTTCATTTACATTAATAAGTAATGAAAATGAAACCATAAAGACATGTCAGAACTTTGCTCATTTTTCAATGATGTAAGCAACTTCTTTGGTGAATCAAATAATAGTTTTCAAATATTGGAAGAATATTTTCTCATGTTTTGTGCTATTCACAATGTAGTGGCTACAGATATGACACACTTTTTTATTGAATGAGAATTCATATTTTTATTTTTTTTAATTTTAAATTTCAGTTGTCATTCAGATACACTTTTAAGTTTATCTGCATCCATCACTCTTTTTAAGTCTAGACCAGGGTCTGCAAACTACAGACAGTGGGCCTGCCACTTGTTTCTGTAAGTAAGACTTTATTAGAACACAACCATGCCGCTCTATTTATCAATTGCCTATGGTAGCTTTAGAACCACAATAGCAGAATCTAGTAGTTGTGACAGAAACCATATGGCCTGCAAGCCTAAATTATTTTCTATGTGGCCTCGAAGAAAAATTGCTGACCTCTGACTTAGAAAATTAACAAAACAGTACGTCAAGCCCTGATTTATAACATTTATTCATTTTCATAATATAAATATTCCCACCAGCGCTGATTTCAGGTTTCCAACCACCTGGTGTTTTCAACACCCTTATACAACCTTTTCAACGTATACCTACAATAGCTGTGAATAATTTCAAGAGCATATACAATAGTAACAGTACTAAAATAATTAGGAACAAAGGAGTTAGTATTTACTTCTTTAGTTCTTTAATATTAACTTTACATAATTTAATTTTCAATAATGACTGTGCTTAACAACTCACTAGCAAAATTCATGAAACAGTTTGCTCTTGCAAGCTAGTATGAGCTGGCTCCAGTGCAGCACTGCAGACATGCATAAAATAATTCTAGGTTTTTTGGTGCAGTGTATCCTCTTTTAGTATCTCCATGAAATATTGTTTCAGCTTCCACTCAGCTGTACTTAGAATTTCCCTCTTTGTTTATGATATCTATGTATCTCTCTTCTTGAATTTTTAGCTTTTAAAGACACTTTTTATTGTGATAATCTGCCAGCATTTTATGCATTTAGTGTAGATTGAGGTAGTTCCTCAGGTAACTCATGTGGCAATATTGACAGGTGACCCGATTTCTTGCATTCTTACTACTCATTGCCCTCTGAAAATTAAATTAATATTTTTATCCCTCACCCTAGAGCTTAATTTGCCGACACTACAGACAGAAATTATGGGTGTTTCCTGACCTGGTCTCATGACTGTGGCGGACATTAGGATTTCTTGCTTCTATCAAGGGACAAGACTCAGGTTCTGGTGCTAAACAAGTGGGACATTCTGGGAGGAGAGGAGCAGCCAGAAGTTGGGTTTAAATGTGTATCAGTCAGGTTCCTGGCAGGAAAAAAAAATGGCAAACTCAAATTCGTTCATTTGAACAGAGTTTAATAAAATTTCTATTTACAAAGCTCTGATCATCAGCGTGTAGGCAAAACATAGAAACAGAGAGATATCCTGAGCTAGGAGAGCAGGGGCAGTTACGCCCCTCAAGCTTGAAGGGATGAAGAAAGAGTGATAAAAGGGTCTTGGAGGCAGAGTAGTTGTAAAGAGTGTCTCTTGATCACATATGTGACCTTTTAGTTGAATAAAACTGCCAGGCTTCCATGACCTGCCCCGAGATGGGTGCGGCTAGCCCACATTCCTCCCTTCTTCCAACCCCTGATTATGCTGTTTATTGCTCAAATCAAACCAGGAGCCAGGAGGTAATTCCAAATGGATAAGCCTCTGGGAGCACCGAGCAAGGCAGAGAAGGATGGAAATAAATATGGAGGGGTAAATGGAAGAACAGGGGTGAAGGGGAACCATGGAAACTGGGAGAAAGTGTCACAGTTAGAGGGGGAGAATGAGGAGCTGCAAACTCAAATCAGTCCTTTGACTGGTTTCTCCTATTTTCAGAAGCTGAAAAACAAGGGTGATTTGGGAAGGAAGCTTGTCATACACTGCCTGGATTGCTATTAAATTTCTATTAAAATAAAAGTCATGGCTGTCTATACAAAGTCAAGCGTATCCCAATCTCCTTTTTTCTCTCTCCTGCATACACACATAAGGTGTGAAGATTTTGAATAATAATCCTTGATTTATGACTCACTGTAATCATTAGTCCAAGTATATTTTTTTGTTTTTTGTTTGTTTTCAATAATATAATAATCATTGGTGAAATCAACACCCAGTTCATATACGAGACCCTTAACAATAACTCTACAATATATCTAGTTAGGTCAAGCCTACTAATTATGTTGCTTAGATAGTTGATGTCCTTTCTTTTTCCTGTATGACCTATGGAGAATTGAGAGAACTACATTAAATATTCTACTACAATGTTAGATATATTATTTTTTACCTGTATATTGTATTAATTTTGATTTGTATCTTTTATTGTATTAGAAGCACATATGTTTATATTCGCTATATTTTCCTGATAAGGTGAATATTTGCCATTACAAAATGAGTCTTTTTGTCCTACAATGCTTTTCCCTCAAAATTCATTTTTTTAAACATTTTTAAAATTTAAGTATAGTTGGTACACAATATTATATTTGTTATAATAGTTTCAGGTGTACAATATAGCGATTCGACATTTTTATACCTTACGATGTGATCACTCCACTAATTCTAGTAATCATCTGTCACCATGCAAACTTATCACAGTGTTATTGATTATATTCCCCTTCACCTTTCTTACCCGTCCCCTTACCCCCCTCTCTTTTGGTAACCATCCCTTTTGTCTGTGTTTCTATGAATCTATTTTTGTTTTGTTTGTTTTGGTTTTTTTTAGATTCCACATATAAGTGAGACAATACTGTATTTGTCTTTCTCTGCCTGACTAATTTCACTTAGCATAACACCCTCTAGATGCATTCATGTTGTTGCAAATGGCTATTTTTTAACTTAATATATCCGTACCATTTTTAATTTAGTTAGTACTTACATGATATACTGCTTCCATCCTTTACACTAATTCTCTGAAAATGAGAATGCAAACAGTAGATCAGATAAAAGTATTAAATTTGATAAACTTGATAGCTATAGTCTGGTTGTGTAAAAGAATGTCTTTTTCTTAGTAAATACACACTGAAATACT
Organism: Rhinolophus ferrumequinum; assembly: GCF_004115265.2. Lineage (NCBI taxonomy): Eukaryota > Metazoa > Chordata > Mammalia > Chiroptera > Rhinolophidae > Rhinolophus > Rhinolophus ferrumequinum. Next base: position 3,130,180 of record NC_046286.1, read on the forward strand.
TAAGAACAAAAGACAATTTCAGAAACAAATTATATATATATATATATATATATATATATATATATATATATATGACAATTAAGTTCACGAATTTTCCACTGTGTAAGCGCATGGTAGAAAGTTTGCGAGTTTAATTGTCCAACCTTCGTGTGTGTGTGTGTGTGTGTGTGTGTGTGTTACTCTTACAACTATTCTCTAAGTTTTACATCTTTACAACTCAAATAAAAAAATCCACATGAAGCTATAAAAATATTACCTCCATAAAATGAAAACAAAATTCTATGAAAAGGGACAATCAGAAAACTGAATTATTCTAAAAGTCATTAACAATGATGAATGAACAAAACTAACCAACTACATGCATTTCCTCCTGTTACGGCAACATTACTTTTTAATTATCTCTCTTCTTTTTACACAGTTATATTTTCTCTTTTTGTTCTTTCACAAACTTGCCATACATAAAATTTATTCCAATGGTTTCTTCATGTGGAAAATGTAAAAAAACTCCTATACTCACCATCCCCAAAAAGGGGCTTTCTCAGTAAGATAGGTAGAATATATATATAATAGACCAAGGATATCCAGGAACTGTCACAAAGTCAGTAGGAAAATCCCAACAAAAACCAAACTTTTATTTTTCAGTGTCCCCTTAACACGCAACAACTATCACATTATCAAAAAATTAAACCTAATTGTACATTAGAAATACACCTCAATTCACCTATGAATCCAACAGGCTTCAAAATGGAAAAAAAATACTATTAACTTATTTAAAGAAAAAGCACTACTTCTAATCTCATGTATTATTGTTGAATAATGACTCACAGAATTATCTCAAAATTCAGCTCTGAAAATAATTAGTAGAACTTCACAGACCAATGATGCACTTTAAGAAAGAGATTTGATAAATACATTATATTTACAACATTTATAATAACTCTTTAATGTTTAACATCTTCTGGAACATTACACATGGTTTAATTTCCATTAAGCTTTTTCACATTACTTACATTTTTCTCTCTTTTTCGGCATTTTTTTCCACATATAAGGATGTGGAGCAGTTGAAATCTTTCTTACACTGTTTACATTCAACAGAACTTATTCAGTGAAGCTTTTTATGCCTTCAGGAGAAACTGAAGTAATTGAAGGATTGCCCCACATTCTTCACTTTCATTCGGTTTCTCTCTAGTGTGATTTCTTTCATGTATTTAGAAACCTAGCTGAGAGGAAAAAAAAAAAAAAAGCTTTACCACATTGTTTACATTCATGGGATGTCTCTCCTGTGTGAGTCATTTCATGTCCGCATAAAGTGTTGTGAAAATAAAATGCTACCTTACATTGGTAAGGTCTATTTCCAGCATGAATTTTCATGTGTGCCCCAAATCCTAATGGGTACATGAAAGCTTTTTCATAGCATTTCAAATCTCTTTGAGAATAATAGTTATTTGTTTGTTTGTTTGTTTAAGTTATTTTTGTGATCTGTCTTAACTCTTCAGCTTAAGGTCATACTTTTTTTTGTTTTAGTATCTCTTTATCACATTGTGCATTTCCAAAAAATGTCTGTAGTTCTTCAGTTCATGTTTTGAAATGAGACACTTAAGAGCAGTTTAAGAGATGATAGCACTAAAGGGCTCACAAAAAAGATGGTTTATTTGGCTAATTTACTGGTAATATCATGTGAAGTCTCTCTCTTTAGGTGACTCACATGTCCGAAAAGGAAACTTTCAATCTTTAAGTTGGGAGACAGCAAGGGTATAGTAAATCAATGGCTGCCCATGTCCTGTAATAGGGGAGGAAGGGGCACCACAAGCCTAGTGGAGATGAGCAAAGGCACAGACTAGACAGTTGGTTACTCAGCTTCAGGGATTCCAGACGTTCTTGTGACTAATAGCTCCACATGCAGATTTCATTTAACTGCTATATTTTTAAAGCCAATCACAGTAGACATGTCAGTCCAAATTGAAAGAAGGAAGAAGAGAAAACGAGATCACCTTTATTGTATTTTAGATCCTTGAGTGACATTTTATCCCTTCCATCTTCAAGGATAGAAATGTAGCTCTAGATATAGACAGAAAAGTGTTAAGAGGCTTGAGATCATAGTGAATAGGCTAATTTGTAACAAATTTCTAATTTAACATATGATAAACAATTTTGTTTTGTTATTAAGTGTCCTTCTAAAACATTGTTTCAAAGGACTGTATATAATTCTGCCATAATTCACTTAGTCCTTGAAAATTCTGGGTACTTATGGGAATTAATTGAAAGCAACTTTATTGCTTTGGTTCACTATGATTGGCTTTAAAAATACAGCAGTTAAATGAAATCTGCATGTGGAGCTATCAGTCACAACGATGTAGGAACCCCTGAAGTTACTCAACTTCAGCTGTCTAGTCTGTGCCTTTGCTCATCTCCACCAGGCTTGTGGTGCCCCCTACCGTCAAGGCAACACATTTGCAGTTTTCAGTCTCATTTGAACTGCTAAACCCACCTCTAAATTTTTTTTATATGGCCCTTGTTATCAACCTTTCTCATTTTCCTTGAATATAATTTAATACTTAAAAAAAAGATTTATCTTAAATAATTAAAACAATGACATCATATGATACTTTTCGAAAAATTGAGAAGAGAGACAAAGCTTTCACATTTCCACATGGTCTAAACGTTGAAGCCAAAAAGACTGGGGTAATTCAAGCATTGAAATGGGAAAGCTGAGTAGGATAGGGCACTCTCTTCCATGGGAAGAGGGAGTTGTCAGAGGCACCCGCTAGATGCTGGTGCACGTACAAGCCCTGCCTCTCTCAGCCTAAATTAATCATGGTTAATTATCTTATTAGGAAAAGACAAGTTTTATAAGCCACAAAGGGTAGCAGTTCATAAAATTCCATATAAGATCAAAATAGTTTCTAACCTGTGCAGATTCTGTACTGGATACATTCACACCTACATGTGTATGTTTACTTATAAATTATTTATTTTTATTTATTAGGCATTTACTTAACAGATACCAGGCATTATAATAAGTACTGAGAACACAGACATGGTCACTCAGATCTTGTCCCTTAGGGAACTGACAGAAAAAAACTAGTCAGCAACAACAGTACAGTTTCCATCTCCTGAGACCGGACTGGTCCTGGCTATGGGGTGAAGTGGAGGAAGATCTGGGCAGACGCGTATTCACTATCTCATTCGACTAATAGAAGGGAGGGTTGTAAAGACTGGCCCAGTAGCTATGGGAGGCAATGCTGCGTAACGGTTGGGCCTGCCCCTCTGTAACCAGACTGCTTCTGTGTGAATTGTGGTTTTCACCATTTATGAATGTTACTGAACTCCTCTGCCTCAGGCTCCTCATCTGTAAATGTGAACGATGATTATCGGAATACCTCCTCAAAGGATTGTTGTAAGGACTCAGTAAGCCGATATTCATAAAGTACATAGAAAGGTACTTGGCACATAAAACTCGCAATAATAAACACAGAATAGAATAATAGGAGTAGCACATCATTGTGGCTGGAGGGCACGCTGATAATCTGTCTGCAATTCCTCATCAGCCTGACCAAAAAGGAAACCAAGGATTGAAAAGAGGGTCCCAGTTCCAAAAGCACATGACAGAAGGAAGTCAAGCATTTAAAAAAATATTGGGTGGGACAAAGGAAGAGAGGGAGGATTGGACCAGCAGGCATTTTGTACTGGAGCTCTACCATTCCCTTAGACTCCCTGAGAAAATGAATTAGCTTCCAGACAACTGTGGAGGCATTTGGGCCCATTTCTCCAATCCCAGCTCTATTTCCTTCTTATCTACTAGTACACCATGGAGTCTTTTGGTTGACCTAAGAGCTGTGAGAGTCAGCCAGTCACCGATGAGTCTGGAGTCATCAATCACTTTCTTGATTAGGGCCAGGACCAGGGACACAGCTGGCTTATAAATGATGTTCACTTGACCCTGATTGTCTTTTGACCCCTTCAGATGAGTCCTATCTCGTGGACTTCCCAAAGTGGAAACACATTAAGCTGCTAACATTTATATTCACTTATAGTTATGCATTGCATTACGTTTCAGTCAATGATGGACCACAGGTACAGTAGTGGTCCCATAACATTATAATGGAGCTGAAAAATTTCAATCACCTAGTGATGTTGTAGCTGTTGTAACATTGTAGTACAATGCATTACTCACATGTTTGTGCTGATGCTGGTGTAAACAAATCTGTGCTGCCAATCATACAAAAGTATAACACATACAATTATGTACAGCCCATGATACTTGATAATCATGATAAATGACTATGTTTCCAGTCTATGTATTTAGCATACTATACTTTTAATTGTTAATTTTGGAATGTACTCTTTCTACTTACTAAAAAAGGTTTGTTATAAAACAGTGAGCTTTGTGAGCCAGCAATAGCCTCATACATCTCGTGTTTACGATGTCTCTTGATTACAGCATTTCTTCTTATGCTTGATTTAATCTCTTGGTGTTTGGTACAGTAATATGTTGTACAGTCTTGAAGCCTAGGAGTGATAAACTATACCATATAGCCTAGTGTGTAGTAGGCTATACCGTCTAAGTGCACTCTATGATGTTCACACAATGACACAATTGCCTGCAATGCATTGCTCAGAACGTGTCCCCATCATTAAACAGTGCATGATTATATTTCTTGCAATACCTGCTACTTCTGGGCCACTCCTGGTTTAAGGTCCATGACCTGATTGTGACTTGGAGATCTGACATGGTATCTGTCCCTTCATCAAACTGCTGATGCCATTGCCTCCCTCTGAAAATGGAGCAATCTTGTAGAGGTCAAAACAGGGTACCCTGGAAGATACACACACATACAAAAGGACTTCCTACAACAACCTCCCTTCCCCAAAACTCTCATTTAAATTCAACATTCAATTCTAACACTCAAATAAAGACACTAATGACAAAGAGACTTTACACAAGATGTTTTCAAGGTTATGATTGTTTTGTCTTCAGCTAATGAGGAGTAGATGTGAAGCAGAGTCATTTGTCTCTAGCAGACAGAGTCACAAAGAAAGCCAACACAAAGCATAGAGCTGAAATTAGGGGGAGATGTAGCATAAAATAAACATATCAAAAAATGCATTCAATCATTAGGAAATTACAGACAGCTGTGAGGTCAAATAGTAAGAGTTCATGTGAAGAGGTCCCATATTCTAAGATTTAAAGTAACAGTCAAAATCCACTGGACTTTAAAGAGTTGATCATGTGAATATAAAAGACTAACAGCAAGGATAGATGAGCAAGAATGACTGAAAGGTTTGTTTTTTATTTATGTTTTTGTTTTGTTTTTTGTCACTACTCTTACCTTTTCATTCTATAGTTAACTGTCTAATACACTGTCCTTTTTATTTTTTCTCTCATTATTCTTTTTATTAGAGAACATTTTCTTGTTATAATATGTGGAGGAAATTGTTACACAAATACTTCTTAAATTTCTAAATATAAATAGAGCTGTTTCTTTTTTTTAAAAAAAAATATACCTAAAGAAGTGATCACCAAGATAAGTCCAGCAAACATCTGACACCGTACTGTGCAATCACAATCTTATTGACTATATTCCCTATGCTGTACATTACATCCCCATGACCTATTTGTTTTATACCTGGAAATTTGAAACTCTTATTACCCTTTACTTTTTTTTCCCACTTTCAAATTTTTCAATTGACATTTCACAGTTGACATTCAATATTATTTTGTATTAATTTCAGGTGTACAGCATAGTGGTTAGACATTTATATAATTTAAGAAGTGAGCCTCCTGACGAGTCTAGTACCCACCTAGCACCATACATAGTTATTACCATACCATTCACTATATTCCCTATGCTGTACTTTACATACCAGTGACTATTTTGTGACTAACAATTTGTACTTCTTAATCCCTTCACCTTTTTCACCTTGCCTCCCAACCCCCTCCCATCTATCACTCCAATAAATCTAGTACCCCTCTGACACCACACATAATTATTACAATATTATTAACTATGTTCCTTATGGTGTACCCTACATCCCCATGACTACTTTGTAACAACCAATTTGTATTTCTTAATCCCTTCCCCTTTTTTCACCCACCCCTATAAACCCCATTCTATCTGGCAACCGTCAAAATATTCTCTGTATTTATGAGTTTGTTTCTGTTTCATTTGTTTATTTTGTTCTTATGATTCCACATGTAAGTGAAATCACATTGCATCTGTCTTTCTCTATCTGACATACTCCACTCAGCAAAATACCCTCCAGGACTATGCTACAGCAGATGACAAGAACCCATTCATTTTCTTCCATAGCCAAGCAATATTCTATTGTATATATGTACCACCTCCTCTTTACCCATTTATCCATTGATGGACTTCCAGGACATCCAGGCTGCCTCCACATCTTGGCCATTGTAAACAATGCTGCAATGAACATATGGATGCACATGTCTCCTCAAAGTAGTGTCTTGGGTTTCTTCAGATAAATACCCAGAAGTGGGATTACTGGGTCCTTCTTTGTCTCTTGTTTTAAAGTCCATTTTATTTGGTATAAGTATTGCTACCCCTATTTTTTTGTTTGTTTTCATTTTCATGAAATATCTTTTTCCATCCTTTTACTTTCAATCTCTGTGTATCTTTCAATGTGAAGTGAGTCTCTTGTAGGCAGCATATGTAAGGGTTTTGTTTTTTTATCCATTCAACCCTCTTATGTCTTTTTTTTTTTTTTTAAGATTCTATTGGGGAAGGGAAACAGGACTTTATTGGGGAACAGTGTGTACTTCCAGGGCTTTTTCCAAGTCAAGTTGTTGTCCTTTCAATCTTAGTTGTGAAGGCGCAGCTCAGCTCCAGGTCCAGTTGCCGTTGTTAGTTGCAAGGGGCACAGCCCACCATCCCTTGCAGGAGTCGAACCAGCAATCTTGTGGTTGAGAGCCCTCCAACCAACTGAGCCATCTGGCACTGGCCCACGTGGGACTCGAACCGGTAGCCTTTGGCGTTAGCAGCACTGAGCTCCAACCAACTGAGCCATCCAGGAGCTCAGTGGTAGCTCAGCTCAAGGTGCCATGTTCAATCTTAGTTGCAGGGGGTGGAGCCCACCATCCCTTGTGGGAGTTGAGGAATACAACAGGCAACCTTGTGGTTGAGAGCCCACTGGCCCATGCAGGAATTGAACCAGCAGACTTTGGAGTTAGGAGCATGGAGCTCCAACCGCCTGAGCCACTGGGCCGGCCCCCACTTATGTGTTTTGATTTAATCCATTTACATTGGAAATAATTTTTGATAAATATGTTCAATAAATGTTGATAAATATGATAAACATTTAATACATTTACATTGGAAATAATTGTTGATAAATATGTAGCTATTGCCATTTTATTACTCATAATTTTGATGTGGTTTTTTTGTTTGTTTGTTTGTTTGTTTTTCTGTTTTATGGAAGTCCCTCTAACCTTCCTTGTAATATTGGTTTGGTGGTGTCTTCTCTCCTTTTGCTTTGTCTTCTCTGGGAAGCTCTTTTTATGTCCTTCAGTTTTAAATGATAGCCTTGCTAGGTAGATTACTCTTGGTTATAAGTCCGTGCTTTTCATCACGTTGAAAATTTCGTGCCAATACCTTCTGGCCTGAAAAGTTTCTGTTGAAAAATCAGCTGACAATCTTATGGGAGCTCCCTTATAAGTTACTAGTTGCCTTTCTCTTGCTGCTTTTAAGATTCTCTCTTTGTCTTTAACCTTTGTCATTTTAATTATAATGTGTCTTGGTGTGGGCCTGTTTGGGTTCATCTTGTTTGAGACTCTGTAATTCCTGGGTTTGTATGTCTATTTCCTTCACCAGGTTAGGAAAGTTTTCAGTCATTATTTCTTCAAGTACCTTCTCAATCCCTTGTCTTCTCTCTTCTCCTTCTGGTACCCATCTGATATGAATATTGTTATGCTTGATGTTGTACCAGAGGTCTCTTAAATTATCCTCATTTTTTAAATTATTTTTTCTTTTTGTTGTTCCAATTGGGTGTTTATTGCTACTTTGTCTTCCAAATCATTGAATCAATCCTCTGCTTCATCCAGTCTGCTAGTGATTCCTTCTATGCATTCCTCATTTCAGTTATTGTATTCTTCACTTTTTTATGTTTTTTATGTCCTTTTATATACTTATTATCTCTTTGTTGAAGTTCTCACTAAGTTCCTGAGCATCCTTGTCACCATTGTTTTGAAGTCTATATCTGGTAGTTGCTTGCCTCCGTTTCATTTAATTCTTTTTCTGGAGTTTTCCCCTGTTCTTTCATTTGAGACACATTTCCTTATTTCCTAAATTTGGCTGTCTCTCTATGTTTATTTCTATGACGTAGATAGATCTGCTACATCTACCAGTCTTGGATGGGTGGCCTTATGTAGTAGGTGCCCTATGAGGCCCAGTGGCACAGTCTCCCTAGTCACCTGTGTTGGGTGCTCCAGGCATGTCCCTTGTGTGGATTATGTGTGCCCTACTGTTATAGTTGAGCCTTGATTGCTATTGGCATGTCAGTGGGTGGGATTGACCCTCAGGCTGACTGGCTGTAGGGTTCAGTCACATCCACAGCCTATGGAATGCTGTGCAAGGGGCTTACTCCACTGAATGGGATTTGCCCCAGCAGGCTCTGGTGCCTGTTAAGACTGCCCTTTTTGTGTGCCATTTGTGGGGCTAATTTTGTGGTGCTCTACTGTGATCTGAAGTTAACCTCCAAATTGTTTGTTCTGGGACCCCTTGGGAGGGGCTCTGGTGCCGGCCCAGGTCACACACTGCCTGTGACTGGCCGGGAATTACCTGGTGGGAGCTACAAAGTGACCTGCAGTTGGTTGCCTCCTGTGTTAAACATGGAGGTGCATTGTAGAGGCCACACTGCAAACTGAAGATGGTGCCACCAATACAGGGCCCGTGGTAGCTCCACTAAAAGCCAGGACACTCTGCAGCCTGCTGCCATCTGCAGCTCCCTTAAGATTCATCTGCTGATAAAGTCTCATACAGTACACAAGTGAGGCAGAGTCGCTAGAATGGGAAGAGTTGTGTTCACAGGTTAATGTAGATTCTGGTTTGGTGCCTGGAGCAACTCAGCAAGAGTCACAAAGTGCACCTAGGTCAGTCACTGTGCACGAGGGGCCCACAGAACCCAATTGTTTTCAAAGAAAGAGGGCAATGTGGGTGGAGCTCGTTGCTCACTGAGAAAGTGTCTCCAGAGTTGGGGTAGTTGGGTGGGCTGGGGTCCCAGCAGAGCTCACCACATCAATTCAGATTCAGATTTGGCCATGGGCATTGGGAGAGGGCTTGACACAGGAAAGATGGTACTGACCTGTCAGGGTTGCACTGGAGTAGGACCCCACACAGGGAAAATAGTGACTGTCCTCCAGCCCTTCTGAAGCCACACACCTCAGCCTCCCTCCATATGTCTCCAGCATTCCGAGTCTCTGTCCCTCCACTGGAGCCCAGGGTGAGTGTCTGTAAATGAGTGAGATGTGCACAGGCCCTTTTAGAAGATGTCTGGGTTTCCTGCAGCCTTCCTTCTCACCTGGATAGTCAAAATCCCCACTGTTTTTCACAGCCAGATGTTGTGAGGGGAGGGGGCTCTTCCTGGCACCAGTGCTCTGTGTTGGGGAGTCTGGTGTGAAGCTGGGGTCCCTCACTTCTCCAGAGGTAACTGCCAAGACCAAAATTTCCCTCTTGATTGTCAACTGCCACGTGGATGATTGGGGCTGGCCGTTCTGCATCTCCACCTCTCCTCCCAGTCTCGAGGTGGCTTTTTATTTGTATCCTTAATTAGAAGACTTCTGTTCAGCTAGACTTCATATGGTTCTCTAAGTTGATTGTTCTATAACTTAATTGTAATTTTAATGTGTTCATGGAAGAATGCAGGCACAGTGTTTATCTAGTCTGCCATCTTGGATCTGTCTCCCATGATAGAGCTGTTTCCTAACAGTAGGATCAGGGCAACAATGGAAAGAGGGTCATTAAATACATTGATTTGAGATCTTTCCTCATTTCTAATATAAGCATTTAATGCTATAATTGTCCATTGGAACACAGCTTTAGATGCATTACACAAATTGTGATATATTGTGTTTTATTTCATTCATCTCAAAATACTTTTTAAATCCTCTTCTGATTTCTCCTTTGACCCATGTTCTATTCAGAAGGCATATGTTTTTTAGTTTATAAATATTTAGTAAAATATTTTTGCGTTGATTTCTAATTTAATTTCTTTTTGGTCATTGATCAAATTTTGTATGATTTTAATCCTTAAAAATACATTGATCCTTAGATTTCTACCCACAAATAAAAAGAAAGAAAGAAAGAAAAATAAAACAAACAAAAAAAATTGACTTAATTTAGAGTTTACTCATGTTAAACTCACTCAATAAAATAGGAATATATGGATACTTTCTTGATTATACATGTGTGTATGTGTCATTGGAGTAAAGCGTTCCTGTTTTGGAAGGCATGAAGGGCTCCTGTTTTATAAAAATGCATCTCTATTGCTAAGTTTTAAACTATATACATGTATCCTTCTGCTAAATTAAAAATACAAATTGTAAAATAAAATACTCTGCTGAAGTATCAAGAATGCATTAGATAATGGCAGATAGTAATGAAAGCTCAATGTGAAAAAGGACAGTGGCTGCACTAGAGTGATGGCAGTGAAGGTTTTTTTTTTTAAGCATGTAATTTTATACTAGCAATCTCTTACCTGTTAGAACTTGTGAGCTCTTTGGTCTTCAGACAAAAGCAGGCTTTAACTCCTGCTCCATTTCATGCTTCTTTGCTTCTCAAAGATCCAAAACCACATTTCAGATTGCATTATATATTGGAAACATGGGAGGGATAGTTAGGGAAATAAGAGCTGACCAGATTGCCACCCTTTAGGATAGAATGCTGGTTTCTACCAGTCCAGATTTATGAAAGAGAGAGGGAGAAGGGACAGCCACAGCTTGCCTTGAACTTCTGAAGTGCAGTGTCTCCACCTGCTGGTGTATGTGACCCAGTTAATATCCCTCATAGCTGTCACTATCCTAGGATGGTAAGAGGGATCTTGAACTTCCAGTAAAATCAATGTGCTCTAGTACAGTTCTACATCAAAAGAAAGACAAAATATAGCTCCAAAAGTTTTGAAATGTAATTTAGTTCTTTGAGGGGGTGGCAATTAGAATGTTTAATCATGGCACACAGGGCAAGTCTTAAAATATCCTCATGAGCAATCCCTTTCCTCTTTGTCGACTCCTCACGGCTTCTGCTCAGATTTTCTTCCTCCTTCTACATTTCTCTTCCATCTCCCAAAATCTCTTCTCTTACACTGCCTTTCCTGCAACACCCAGCTTCTTGCATTAACTTAGACTTCTTCTTTTTCCGTTTGTTTTCTGGCTTCTGACATTTCAGATAACAACTCTGTTTCCTGTCGGACTCCTGTCCTTTTATGTATATAAACTATTTGTTGGTTAATTTTTTCATTTCCTTTCTGGAAGCTTTAAGAGCAATTTTTATTATCGTTGTTTGCTTTTCTTTTGTTTCTGATCTTATAGTCAAAAAATTTTGTCACCACATATGTAATAACTTGTATGTTTTCATGATTCCTGTTTGATGCCTTTAAATTGCATGAATTTTATCCATCCAAAGTGTAGTCTCTCCTTCGTTCAGAAAAAAGTCTTTTTTTTATTACATTCTTTCTACTCACTTCTTCTAGAACACCTATTTTACAGCAATTGGAGGTTGCTGTATAGAACTTCCTCAATATATTTCCTCAGTTTTATGTGACTCAAGGTAGCTAAAATAGGGGTCCAGTTTTTCTTTGTTTTCTCTTTCCCATCCTTCTATTTTGTTATGACCATGAGATCATTACCTGAGCAATCTAATTGATAACTGCTTAGTACTTTTTCACCTGCTTAAAGAGTGCTCCCTCATTACCTTCAAAAATAAAAGCAGTTTTAAATGAAACCATTTTAACATTGTCGTATTCTGTCTTCTCTTCTTTAGGTATTCTAGCATACATATTTTGCCTTCTTTTGTCTGTTTTCTGTATTAATCACTGGCAGACATATTTTGGAGAGATTAAATGGCAGAGAACTCCGTCACATAAAGGGCCCTCTCAAGAGATTAAAGGTGTGCCTCACCAATCCTCTCAGGTGCTGGCCTCAAAATCTCAGCAGAGAGCAACACAGAGAAGTCATTGTCTCAAAAATATCAATAAATGGGCTTTTGTCTAAGAGTTAATCCAAAAAAATCCACAAAAGAGACACAGAGTTTTTAAGAAATACTGCTTCTTGGACTGAAAGGGAGAAAGTGCAAAATGAAAGGAGGATATCAGACTCCCAAAACTTCACTGGCAGGAAGCAGACTGATAAAACAACTAAGCTGCAAACAAGTGCTACTTTCCATGAAAAAAAGAAGGATAACTCAGGGAAGAACAAGAATCCAGAAAGAGAACCAAGAGACACTAAGGATTAGTCAGGGAAATAAGAACTGGCAGCATTGCCTCCCTTTAGGAAGCAATGCTGGACAGATCTGTGAAAGTGAGAGAGCGGATTAATCCCAGTCCTTGAAATCTAATTGAGGAACTCTGACTACAGTTTTCCCAGTGGAATTCAGAACTGCCATGCACCACTGACTTCTTTTTACCTTTCATTTTTCCCTTTTTCAACAGGAATACCTATAGCTGTTGTCCTATGCCTGTCCCACAATTGTAAGTTGGGTGTACTGGATGCAAATAAATTGTCTCTTGTTTCATGAGTCCACAGATGGAGAGGAATTGTACCCCAGGAGTTGTACTTAATAGATACGACCAGGAGCCTCATCCTCACCTGGACCTGATTTAGATGATGAGGTTATGGGCTTTAAGTTGATGCTGCTATGGAATGAGACTTTGGAGGAGCTTTCGATGGGATGGGTGATTCTGCGTGTGGAAGGGACATGACCGTTAGAGGCCAGAAGGTGGATGAACTCCAAAGTGACTATTGAAAGTTAATGGGAAATGTGACTTGCTTCTAGTCAGTATAATATTGGCAAAGGTGACAGGATGTCACATCCTTGATAAAGTTACGTGGTGTAGAAAACGTGATAAAATGACATCCTCTTGATTAGGATGCTATAGGGCAAAAGTGATGGGCATTCACTCTGTGGTTATGTTTTGTTGCGTAAGACTTCGGGTTAGCATGCTTAGAGAGACTCTCCTTGTCTGCCTTTAAAGTTAACTTCATGTTGTCACAGGGCCTGTGACAGGGCAATGTGGCAGGAACTGCAGGTGACCTCTAAAACCTGAGTGGACCCTGGCCAGCAGCCCGCAGAAACAGGGACTTCGGAGCTCCCATCTTAGGTAGATGAAGTCTGCCCACTACCTGAATGAGCTTGGAAGTGGCTACTTCCCCAGTCAAGCCTCCAGGAGGGAATACAGCCTGGCCATACTTTGCAGCCTGTGAAACCCCAATTAGAGGAACAATTAGAGGAACAAGTTAAGTTGTGACTGGATTTCTGACCCACAGGAACCATAGGGAAATAAATGTGTGTTATTTCAACATAACATTTGTGATAATCTATTATGCATCATTAGAAAACCAATACAATCACTGATACCATTTTATTTGATTGTCATTCTCTTGACTCTTTTTATGTTATTTTGCAGTGCCCTTTGTTGCAATTTAATTTGAATGTTATTCATTTGTAATCTAGTCCTCAATTTTAATATGATTTTGTCTTTGATTTCCCCTTTATTTTATTTTTTTTAGTATTGTTTTTATTTTTCAATTACACTAGACACACAATATTATATTAGTTTCAGATGTGCAACATAGTGATTAGACATTTATATAACTTACAAGGTAATCCCCCGAATATGTCTAGTACCCACCTGACACCACACGTAGTTATTAGAATATTATTGCCTATATTCCCTCTGCTGTGCTTTACATCCCTGTGGCTGTTTTATAAAACCAATTTGGACTTCTTAATCCCTTGCCTTTTTTCACCCATCCTCCAAACCCCTTCCTGTCTAGTAACCATCAAAGTGTTCTCTGTATCGGTGAGTTTGTTTCTGTTTTGTTTGTTCATTTGTTTTGTTTTTCAGATTCCACATATACCATATTTTGCCATGTATAACACACACATTTTTGCCCAAATTTGTAAGGGAAAAATTATACATGGGTAGTACTAATTTTGCATCTATATAAATGTTTTTAATTTTTAAATTTATGCTCACGAGTTAAAAGTGTAACTCTAGAAATCAATAACAATATCCGTGTGCAAAATAATACCCTGGAATACAATAATCGGTTTTGTTGAATTTATGATGAACTTGCAACAACAAAGAGTTCTTGGCATTCTATGATGCATAAATATTGTAAATTTGTTACCAGAACATAAAATTTCTTGTACCTTTTTTCTGTTCCTGTCTTTTGTAATTATTTGTTACAAAAAATTTCTTGTACCATAATATGTTTAAAAAATGCTAAAGTTCCTTTATAATACAAAAAACAGGAATCTAAATGTAATCAAATAAAAATTTGAATGAAAAAATTAAAATGAGATTTTTTTTCTCTGAAAGTTTGAGTCAAAAACATGGGTGTACATTATACATGGCAAAATACGTAAGTGAGATCTTTCTCAGTCTGACTAATTTCACTTAGCATAATACCTTCTAGGTCCATCCATATTGTCACAAATGGTAAAGATATGTTCACAGCAACTCTATTTAAAATAGCCATGATGTGGAAGCAACTGAAATGCCTGTCAATAGACAATTGGGTAAAGAAAATGTGGTTAAAAAAAAAAGAAAAGAAAGAAGAAAATGTGGTACATATATACAATGGAATATTACTCTGCCATAAAAAAGAATGAAACAAAGAAATTTAACAGTAATAAAATTATATAGAATATATTCTTTGACAAAAGTAAGTTCAACTACATTAGAAAGTAATACCAAAATAACTAGATAATCCCCTAAATATATGGAAATTAATCAACACACTTCTAAATAAGTCATAGGTTAAAAAAAAGAAATTACAAAGGAAATTAGAAAAAATTTTAACTGAATGATAATAAAGCACAATATATCAAAATGTATGAAATACAGCTAAAGTAGTGCTTGAAGGGAATTAATTCCTTTGAATAAATACATTATAACTGAAGAAAAGTTAAAATCAGTGATCTGAGCAGACAAAATTAGAGCAGACATCAATGAGAAAATAACAAGATGGTTTTTGGAAAAGATTAATAAAATTGGTAAACACCCAGGAACACTAATCAAGAAAAGGAGAAATAAAAATTAGCAATAAGACAATGAAAGAGGGACTATCATTACAGATGTTACAGACATTAAAAGGATAAAAG
This sequence comes from Rhinolophus ferrumequinum, assembly GCF_004115265.2. Classification (NCBI taxonomy): domain Eukaryota; kingdom Metazoa; phylum Chordata; class Mammalia; order Chiroptera; family Rhinolophidae; genus Rhinolophus; species Rhinolophus ferrumequinum. The sequence continues at coordinate 3,145,515 of NC_046286.1, forward strand.
AGGATATCATGAATCGCCTTATGCCAACTAATTCAGTAATTGTATTTACGTAGATAATTTAGTTTTAGAATATCAACAAATTATTAGGTAAAACTTAGCATTTTCATTTTACAGATGAGAATTCTGGGTTAAAATGATGTCCACAAATTGTCCAAAGTCAGTTGCTTAATATGAGAGTATTTTAATCCCAGTCTTTCTTATTAGAAAGTACATGTAGTATCTTTAGTTTCCTCCAGCCTCTGCTATTATGATAAAACATTAATAGCTGGTAGATTCTGTGACTATAAAGAAGTCATGGACTAATAATAAAACTAATAAAACTTAAATTTTAAAGCACTTCAAAATAGACAGACTTTTACTGTATCTATACGTCAATATAGTAACTTGAGTGGGGTTGTAAGATGTCTCAGAAAACGATCATTGATAGAAATAATAATGATCATTTAATATAATGTTCACTTTAATTACAACTTTCTAAATTAAATAAGTTTTCTAAAATGTGCTTCTAAATATTTGAGAATACTAAGAAATTGTTGGAAAATTTTACATGGTTTAACCATGCATCTTCTTCCACTAAACTACCAAGAGAAACTTTTTTTTGCCTTATCAGACAAAAGGCAATTTTCTGTTGCCAGTGTTATACTCATTCCTTTTACTGGAGTCAGTTTACTAATAAAGTTTACTAATAAAGCTACTATCCTGGCTCAGAAGCATCTAAAAGTGGTTAAATGGTATAATGAATAAATGAAACAGAGGGGCAGACAGAGAGTCAGAATACCAACTCTCCCCCCAATCTCCCCCAACATGTGCACATGCAGCGCGCGCGCGCGCGCGCGCGCGCGCACACACACACACACACACACACACACACACACACACACACACACACATACATTGTCTATTATCTGGTAGCAGGACTTTGCCTGGACCTCCTTTCATCCCATTTGACCTCTCAAACTGGGCTCTTGCAGTTTGATGGTATGTATTTAAAACTCCAGCTTCCTAAATGAATGAAAATGAATTTAAAAGAAAGGTAATTATAGGTGAAATCTAACGTCACTGCACACAAAGTGTTCAGTCTGCTGCTAAAATCGCAAGAGATTTCTGCAAGATATAATGTAGGTTAGAATGATATGAGGAAAAACCTGTGTTTTGTTGTGCAGAAAGTTGGAGGCATCATGGTAAATGGATAGATCCTGAACGGAACCAGAAATACCTTCAAGTTCATGGAGGCGTGTGTCAGGGGAACAGGGAAGCAGGAGACCGTCAGCAGCCTGAGATATCTCCACCAACCATTCTAGGGTAACTCTACACAGGTGTGTCACCCACACAGCACCTCACGGCCTATAAGTAACTGAGACAGTTCTCGTGGATGTGCACCCTGTTCACAAACTTCAGCTTAAGTTACACAACACCAGATGCAGACCACAGGAAGCAGAAAATGTCAGGATGAAGAACAGAGCAGCTGTTATCATGGTGCCTCTACATAATGTCACAACTCTACGTGTTACACATTTTTAAGCATTTTTAGAAATAAAGGTGCTTAAAATTATGATGCTTTTGAGAATATGAGTAAAGAACTTGCTTAATTAGAAGTACACGGATAGAAAAAAACAAGATGTTAATCGACTCCTACTAGTGGAGATCTTTTTGAGAACAGATCTAATCCAAAACATAGAAAGTAGACTCCCTGAAACCAGAATTATTTTCTATTTCGGTTTCTGCTGGATCCCAATCACCTGAAGCACAGCAGGTGTGGGGGGATGTGGAGCAGCTGTGTGGTGGGCATAGCTCAATAAGGACTTCCCAGAGGCAATAACAGTTAGGATTAATGCAAAGCTCACTGCAGCCTCCCCACGAGGTGACCCGGCAGCCCCCGGCTTTACAGCCCTCCTCTCACACACATTCTGTCAGACTGAACAGGGGTTTCTGTTCCTCTCCTCTCCGTCTCTAAAGGTTCCCTTTGTTCCATGGTGAATCTGAGCTCCTAGATAATTCAAAACAGAGGCGTTTTCCAGGCTACTCAAGGTCTCTTCGTAAAAGTGCTTCCGCTGGCAACTGAGGTGTCAGTTCAGGGAGTTCCTCTGATGGGCTGAGACGTGACGCAGCAGGGTTAGCTTAGGTTGGGGCTCCTCCTAAATGGTTTCTTCCCCTAGTTCTCCTCTTTAGATCATTTCTTTGCACAATTCTCATCACTGCTCCACTCAGAACAGCCACTTCCGGGGAGACCCTTGGAGGAGGATGACCATAAAACAAGCTGTGATTCTGGGGACCCTCACCCTGACCACCATGATGAGCCCCTCTGGAAGTGAAGACATTGTGGGTGAGTGCATAGTTGAGGGCTGTGGATTTAGAGTTGTGAAAAAGAATTGAGAAAACAGTGCATGAGTTTGTTGAGACTTAGTGGGCTATGAAACCCCAGTTCCCCTCAATCTGAATGCTTCTCTTTGTTTTCCCTCCCAGAAACCAAAACCTCAGCCCCAAATCTATGCTTAGTTCAGAGATAAAACTAAATATCATAATGTCCCCATATCATTGCTGTGTTCACCAAGAGCCTTATTCTCTTCCTATCAGAACCAACTAATACATCCTGGAGGTTTCTATAGCATTAATTTATTATATTCTCTAATATTAGATATATTTCTCCAAACACATTTCTTTGTCAGCAGTTTACGAGGCTATACTTCTAACCCACACTGAAATCTTTTTCAAAGCTATTACTTATGTTATCTATCTGGTTTCTTAGAGTGACCAGCTCCAAAAAATTTTGTGCCACAAATGAAGTAGCATGTCATTTTTTTGTTGTTGTTTCCAATGTAATTTATATTTTCCAGGTTTGGGCTCAGGAAGTGAGGAGGACAAATTTTATTGAACATCATTGTAATTGGAGAAATAAAATTAATTAGCTAATTGATACTGAGCAAGTCGATTCATTACCTTGATCTTCAGATTCCTCATATATAAAAATAATTGATTGACTCATTGTTCCAAGGAACATATAATAAAATAAAATAAGTATGCAGATGTGTATTTTTAAAAACAAAGAAGTATATAAATGCCAAAATATAGCATGAGTATTCTAAGTGTAACTTCACGTATGTTTGTTTCACAAAGTTGGGATAATGTGTGATGGAAAACCTAGGAACTTAAAATAGGTTAGTCTCAGTTTATCAACCCAAACTACCAGTCCTGTTACCTCTAGCCAGTAAAGCTCTAAAAAGAAGATAAGAACATTAAATATAAGGTTCTTTGGCCCTCTCTGCCTTTCCATTCCTTCCCTTCTTGACCTCTGGCTCATTCCACTGCATTTCAGTCTCCTGTCCAGACCTGTGTCCTGCTCTGTCACAGACAGTGGCAATAGTCATTGAAACCTAAAGCAAAAAGCCAAGCAAGTATGGGGAATATAATCAACAGTGTTGTAAAGATCATGCAGGTGCCAGATGGACACTGGACTTACCAGGGGAATCATGTCATAGACTGTGTAGATACCTGACCACTACGCTGTACACCTGAAGCTGAAGTAGAATAATATTGAATGTAAACTGTAATTAAATATTTAAACTAAAATTAAATATTTAAATTAAACTATAATTAAATGTTTATAATTAAATATATATACACACACGATGTAAAGTACAACATAGGGAATATAGTCAATGGTATTATAATAGCTATGTATGGTGTCAGCGGGGTACTAGACTTGGGGGGTTATCACTTTGTGAGGGGTGTAAATGTCTCATCATTATGTTGTTTTGTACACCTGAAACTAATGTATAAACTTAAACATTTTTTTAAATCAATAAACATATAAGTTTTTAAAATTAAAAAAACAAAAAGCCAAGCAAAAGGAAGTAGAAGAGAAAACTTACCTCTCAATAAGATAGATGAGACAGAAATGGAGACTGACATCAGACAATGCCAAATATAAACCTATACTATACGGAACACAGTTTCTTATGCTTTCTGTTTAATAAAGCTTTTCCCCTGCCCTGAATATCCTACCTTCCCATCCTTATCTTCATGCTCTGGAATGATCGGTCACTCATCAGCCGACCACGTGGGCACTTATGGCACAAACGTGTACCAGACGTACGGCGCCTTTGGCCAGTTTACGTATGAATTTGATGGAGATGAGCTGTTCTACGTGGATCTGGAAAAAATGGAAACTGTGTGGCGGCTGCCCGAGTTTAGCAATTTTACCAAGTTTGAAACTCAAAGTGCCCTGAGAAATATTGTTGTGGCAAAAAGAAATTTGGACATCTTGATAAAAAATTCCAACTTTACCCCTGCCACCAATGGTAAGTGTCCACAGTGTGCCTCTCTTCACTGCATCTACCACATGTTCCAGGCTCGTCTCCTTCTTCCCAGGATAGCTACTCTTCCCAGCATACTGTAAGTTCTTCCACCTTTCTATTTCATTTCCTGGTAAATACCCAGGCCCCATCGTGTCCATTTAATCATTACATATCTCTCCTCTAGGCTCCATGAGATACTACTTGTACTCTTATAAGAGGATGTTCCCAGCCTCTTGGCCTAAGAAGCACACACACACACACACACACACACACACACACACACACACACTATGCCTTGTGGATTCCCAAAGAGAGGAAAGTGTTCTAAGCTTCATAGTGATTCAAAAGAAGAGGACAGTTCAAAAGAGAATTCACAAGACAGTTCAGAATGTGCAGATAAAAGATCACAGCACCCCTTCTGAAGTCACAATAGATAACATAAAGCTTCCTCATTCGGAAGATGGAAAAGGCAAGGTAGAAGTTTGGACAGTCTTGCCAGTCAACAAAGAAATAGTGAAATAAATGATCTAAGAAACAGGTGGGAAAACAGGGGGAGGCTGTTGCTTACATAAAATGAGTCTGAAAGGACATGTCTTGCTAACAATTGGGGAATTGTGAACGGGAGGGCTCCCCTAAACAGACTAAGAAACTCAAGGCACGGTCATCAGAAATTCAAATCAGTATTTGGTCCTCGTTGTAGAAATCCCTGAAGTGGCCGTGTTTCCCAAATCTTCTGTGACCCTGGGTATTCCCAACACCCTCATCTGCCTGGTGGACAACATCTTTCCTCCTGTGATCAACATCACTTGGTTTTACAATGGCCGCTCAGTTGCAGAAGGTGTTGCTGAGACCACCTTCTACCCCAAGAGTGACCACTCTTTCCTCAAGCTCAGTTATCTCACTTTTCTTCCATCCCCCGACGATTTCTACGACTGCAGAGTAGAGCACTGGGGCCTGGACCAGCCGCTCCTCACGCACTGGGGTATGTTAAATCCCGTCATTGCTTCTATACCCTCTGATTCTATCCCAAGACCACATTGTCTTGCCTTATCGCCCTTGACCCCCCAGGGCCACAACTTTATTTCTCACAATTGCAAAGTTTTCCAATAATTGACTTAATTCTTCTCTCAAAATCAAGGTGTCTTGTGCATTTCCAAACACACACATCTTTCTCCACTTCGACGACCCTCCATACAGTGTGCTTTGACCCTGTAAGTTTCCTTTTTCTCAGAGCCTGAGATTCCAACCCCCATGTCAGAGTTGACAGAGACTGTGGTCTGCGCCCTGGGGCTGGCCGTGGGCCTCGTGGGCATCGTGGTGGGGACCGTCCTAATCATCCGAGTCCTCCGTTCGGGTGGTGCCTCTGGACGCCGAAGGACCACATGAGTCGTGGCTTAGAAAATGGGAAGGTAAGAATCAGCTGTATCAGATCTGGAATGATGTTTCTGCAGGTAACGAAGTCTAGGGGGAGGATTGGTATCCAGGACACAGAAATGGGTTTGAAAACTGGGCACATGGGAGAGTGGGTTGACCTTGGGACAGGAGCAGAAGACCCATCAGTCTCATGCTGTTTCCTATTTCAGGTAATCAGTCGTTACCAAAAGAAGAGCAGTGGTTCAGACTCTAGTTCCCTTTCTTGGCCTTGGTATATGACTTAGACCTGCTCCCTGTTCCTCTTCCTCATATTTCCTTCCACAGCCTTCTCGCCTCCCTACTTGTGGAGAAGTTTTCCTTCAGAGATTCCTTATGGATTCTTCCAACTTAGTCTTTATTTATCACCTACCTTTCAGAGAAAGACCTGGACATCCCACCCAGCCACCTAGTTCTTAGTCATTGTAATTCAATATCTGTGCTAAAGAGAAATAAATCTCTTTCTGGGGCACCTTTGTTTACAGCTACATTTTCTCTTTTTGCTAGGGCTAATTCAGGTCATATATTAGAAAGGGAGATCTTATACTGGAATGTTAGCAGATGTCTCAGCTCCTTTCAACCTCGCTCTCAGGTCATGTTAATATCACAAAAGTGTCCAAATAATATTGCAACGCAATGAATGTGTGTGTTTTTTCCTTTCTGTGCCTCCATTTTACTCTCTCTCTCCTTACCCATTTAGATGTCAGTGAGGATGGTGCGAACTTTCTCCCCTCAGTGTAGTGTTTTTATGTCTAAAATGCAAAAACAGGGAAAAGGACAGTGTTTAGGTTTTTAATGTTAAAATAGAATTCTAAAATCTATAGAAAAGACAATAAATTGAAGTAAAGTATTTTAAACATAAAAATTGGATTTTGAAAATAAAAAGTGGAAAATTTTAGCATAACTATTAGATTTGTGACACATGCAGAATGATCTGAGAGGTTGCCTCCCCACTTTCTTCCCCAGATGAGGTAGAAACTCTCTAGGTTGGGAAGAGACAGAAGTCAGAAGTGAGAACAAGAACATGAGATAATGCTGTGTGTATCTTGGAAAGTGCCCCACACTCAGCTCTGATTTGGGTTAATATCAAGGAGAAAGGAGAAATGGAGGTCATTGCCTGACCAAAGGGCCTACAACAGAGGCAGCTAGAGCCTCACTCCTCTGTAGGCACCATTTGACAACAGTATAAATACAATTTAAATTCACTCCACGCTCAAGCTCAAAAATATGTTTATTGGCACAATTTTTAATTTGGATTGTTTTTATTGTATGAGACTTTGTAGATTAACTGAAATTTCAATAATATATTAATACCACAATATTTCAAATGTACATACAGTGTAATCCTTTAGTATTTACAAAATGGACTGTTGAGAGGACCCACGAGGTAATACATATGAAACACTTGAGCCTAACATGTGGCACACAGTAAGCCCCAAATATATGTTAACTGTGAGTATGATTTATATTATCTGGACTTGAAAATCTGGGGACCAATTTTAGTCCATGCTAAGAAGTCTTTTTGCTTAAACCGGTTAGTCTTACATATCTTTACACCAACTCTAGGTATTGGGCATTCTTATCTTTCTTTTTAAAATTTTTTTATTTATTAGTTTCAGGTTGTAATCTATCTATCTATCTATCTATATATATATTTATATTTACAGGATAGCATAAGAATTAGAATCAATGGAACTGTAACATCTATATACTGTGTCAGAGGGGTAGTAGATTGGGGGAGGGGTTATCACTTTGTGAGGGGTATAAATGTCTAACTATTGCATTGTTTTGTACATCTTTCTTTCTTTCTTTCTATCTTTCTTGTCTTCTTTCTTATTTTACTGTGGTAAAATATGCAGAACATAAAATTTACCATTTTTACCATTATTTTATTTTATTTTTATTGATGTTTTATTAGTTTCAGGTATGCAAAACAACATAATGATTAGACATTTATAGACCTCACACAGTAATAATCCCAGTAAACCTAATTACCCATCTGACACTATACTTAGTTATCAGAATATTGATTATGTTCCTTATGCTATACTATATATTCCCGTGGCTATTTTTAAAAATTATGTTGACATGCAATATTATTTTATATTAGTTCTAGATGTAGTGATCACTTCATAAATTATATAGATGTCTAACCATTTTAACCATTTTTAAGTGTATAGTTTGACCTTAAGTACATTCACATTGTTGTGCAACCATCACCACCATCCAGCTCCAAAACATTTTTGTCATCCCAAACTGAAACTCTGTACCCATTAAATAATAACTCCCCATTTCAAAGTCCCTCCTTTGACAATTTAAGTTACCTCATATGAGTGGAATCGCACAATATTTGTCCTTATGTGACTGGTTTATTTCAATTAGCATAATGTGTTCAAGATTCATCCATGTTGTAGCATGTGTCAGATTTTCCTTCCTTTATAAAGTTGAATAATATTTCACTGTACATGTACACCACATTTTGTTCATCCAGTCATCTATCAATATACATTTGAGTTGCTTCCACCTTTGGCTCTTGTGGATAATGTTGATGAACAAATATCTGTTCAAGTCCCTGCTTTCAATCTTTTAGAGAATATAGATATATATATGTGTGTATGTATATATATATATATATATATATATATATATATATATACGTATGTATATATGTGTGTGTGTGTGTGTATATATATATATATATATATATATATATATATATATTTCCAATTGCTAGATCACATGGTAATTCTATGTTTAAGTTTTTGAAGAACCACCAGACTGTTTTCCACAGTGGCGGCACCATTTTACATTCCCATCAGCAATGCACAAAGTTTCCAATTTTTCTACACGCATGCCAACACTGATACTTCCTGAGTATTTTATAATAACCATCCTAATGTGTGTGTATAACCACACATAAGGAAACGGTGCATCTCATAAACAAAAATATCAAAAGAAACAAACAAACCAATAAATAAAACTTTTATTTATATAAAATTCAAAACCATGCACACATAAGAAAAATAAGGAAATAATTTTCACAAATTTAGAGTAATATCTTCCTCTTAAGGGAAAGGATGGTAAGTAGATGGTGCACGTAGAGTGCTTCTAGAAGGCTGCCTGTATTCCATTTTTTTAACCTGTGTAGGTAATTATTTGCATATGTATATATATATATATGTGTGTGTGTGTACATATATATACGTATACATATATATATGTATGCAACTCTCACTACATAAATTATATGTTACTGTAAAAGAATACTACTATTAAATCCCTGATTATGAAAATCTTATTCTCAAGTCATGAGCTAAAGAATAGTATACATATCCAGGTCAGGAAATGTAAGTCCAATTTACTGCGGAAAACTTATACTTTAAGGTAAATGATGTGTTTAAGCTTAAAAGAAGTGAAAACCTCTTATATTATTATAAATTTAAAATCCTATGCCTTCCCAGAATGTGATTTTATGAGGAAAATAATTGTTGCTAAGGATTATGGTGATTCTTACTCATACCATCCTCATTAAAGGACCTCCAATCTAAGTTCAAAATAAAAAGTTTACATGAAGCATGTATTATATGGACAGGAAATAGAAAATAGTAAATATCTTCTGTTGAATGGTGGGACTCCTTCTTTTAAAATGTCTCATGGTGGCGAAGCCTCAAAAACGTACATCAACAGAGATGTTAGAGCAAGTTGCAAATGCCAAGCTTAGTAAAGACCTGAAACTGGAAGTGGCAGACCGCATGTATATGACACAAAGCAAGACAAAAGGGAAGAGGTAAGCACTTCATGGAAAAGTAAAAACCTTAAAAATAAAAAGAGAGAGGGGAAGTGAATCATTGGTATAGCAAGTTTCTGAAAGTAACTTAAGTTAGAAGTAATAGAATTAGAAATAATGAATGAGGCTTTTGTACCCTGCAGAAGACCTATGTTTGGTTCAGATTTCACTCATGCAGATATGCATTGTAAAAGAGTGAATGTTGAAGTGTAGTTTTGGGTAGCTTGATCAGAATAATTTTCTCTTGAATGTTACATTGCCCCCCCAAGAAAAAACTAAAAGAATTATCTAGATCTAAACAAATTGTTTTTTTCTGCATTATAAAATTGTGAAAGAAGGTATTTGCACATGTCAATAAAGGAACATAGAAAGAGTTGGTAGTTACTACCGTGTTTCCCTGAAAATAAGACCTAGCCGGGCAATCAGCTCTAATGTGTCTTTTGGAGCAAAAATTAATATAAGACCCGGTATTATATATTATATTATATTATATTATATTATATTATATTATATTATATTATATTATAAGACCCAGTCTTATTTTACTATAATTATCTTATATTAATTTTCTTATATTACTTATCTTATATTAATTTTTGCTCCAAAAGATGCATTAGAGCTGATTGTCCAGCTAGGTCTTATTTTCGGGGAAACACAATACTATACTTTCAGACTTTGTTTCAGTGTTCTGTTAACAATATAAATGGATGTTGAATAAGCCATGTAAAGAAATAATTTTAAGAACCCCATAATATTTGAAAACTACTAGATTAATTTCTGTTCTTTCTAAATTTACAGGGAAATAAATCTTACTGGAAATCTGTTACTGTTTTTGAGATAATAGAGAAAAATTGAAGTGTAGTCTAAGGTGAACAACTATAGGTCCACATTCTTGGTGAAACATGAAAAACACAATTTTGGGGTCCTTTTGCATGTAACTTGGCTCTTGACAAAGATTACACACATTGTTTGTCTTAATTGGGTTCCCCTAAAAGCAAAGTCTAAGACAAAGGCTTGGGTACAGATGGTTTAATTGGAGATGGCCTAGGGAATAGGAGGGATGGAATAGGAAGAGTGAAAGAGGAAAGGAGAAAGGACAACAAAATAAAGATGTGTTACTAAGATTACTACTGGTGAAGAATGGAGACTCCATTTTACTGAGACAGCCTGCATAGCAAACACAATACCTTCCATAAATGTTCATCTAAAGGAAGAGTTTTAACCGCTTATCTACTCTCTCCTACTCCCCACTGGTTGAGGGTGGCCCCTGGGGTCATTAGTTCCCCTAAGTTTTCAGGCTCCACTTTACCATAAGCCAAGTCGTTGCCTTATAGCTGCCAAACCGTTTTTTCCCCCACGCTCTTCCCAGGATACCACAAGGGAGTGCTTCAGCAAACTGCGGCTCGATGGCAAGTTGTCGATAAAGCTCCCTTGAGGGGATGTCTCAGCAAACTGAGACCCGATGGAATAATATCAGTCCCTCCCATTTAATGGATCCCCTGGAGTTCTGTGAGTGTGTGAAGCCACAGTACGTGCTGGAGCACAATGGGGACTTTCAGAAAGACAGCCAGCAGGCTACATAACACACAGATCTTGAGATTAACAATCGTTTACTCCTCAGAAGTTAACCAATAAAAGCCATGTGTTGGCCGGATTTGAGGCTCAGTCCTTGAGGCTGGAGTCCCTTGGCCCCGCTTGCACCCTATTCTTGGCTACTGTCTTTCTTAACCCTGTGCTGCCCTTCTCGCTTCCCACAGCTCTTGTCCTGCAGGACGCGACACCAAGTGAGCTTCTTTAACACTAGAAATGGCTCTGAGTAGCAAGAAAAAAACATGCTTGAGGGAGGACAATGTCAATACAAGATGAGTCTGAATTTTCTCATAACTTTCTCCTGAAGATATGCTGAAATCAGAGTTGAGCCAAAGTGATATGACTCAGATACCAGATTCCACCCCTCGTACTGCTAAGACCCAATGACAGCCCTCATTAAGTCCGCTGTGTCACTTACTCTTTAACCTCTTGGGTGATTGCAAACACTATAAAAGACATAACAAAGAGGTTTAGTGGAACAAGTTCCAATCCCTGCTAGCCACAGGCTACAATTGATATTCATCATCTCTCATTTTAGCTTTCCCTCTCGCTAGGTCAGCACATTAACTAGTCTAACATGTTTTCTTAATAGGGTAATACATGTTTTCATCACTTAGAAGACTGAGACGTTAGTTGCCTTGCCTTGTCAGGCCATTATTGTCATAATTGCCTATTTGCAGTTATGATTGGTCATGGGTCAAAACACACCAGTGAATCCCCCAAATTCTAGACCTACTCCTCTCTGTGTCCATTCTATAGCGGCAACCCAAATTCTGAGTCAATTACTCCTAACAATATATTAATTTATCTTCTTTGCCCACCATGATAGAAATGGTCTGATGCAATCAATCAACTTGCTGCCAAACTGTGGCCTGGTCTTCTTGAGAAATTGTACCCTAGTAATGTCTCAGTGACCCTATACTTTTGACACTTTAGTCATTCAGAAGCAACAGTAGTTAGATGAACTTTGGTCCCTGAATAACCTTAGTCCTTGTTACATGCCTATTGTCTCCATAGACTTATTGAGCAAGCACCAGGGTGCCCAAAGAGAAATGCTGGCTGACGTACACCAGTTGAGTCATTCTACCCACCTGGTTATTCACTGTATCCTCTGCAGAGGATACTCTCTGCTGAGCATTCGCAGGGAAACAAATTCATACACTTTATGTTCACTCTCATGCCAATATCCCCAGGCCTGATCCCCAGACCTTTTCATCTCAAATCTCATCTTGCTCTTTCCAAGTGCTGGTCTAAATAGCCAAGCCATTTTCCACTGTCCACAAGTCCATGTATAAGTTTACCTTAAGCCACTTCTCTCTGAATGCAAAGTGAACTACCAGTTGAAGTTCTTGCAATTATCCCACTGGTCAGTGTTAAAGAAAAATTGCACCGGACTAGATAAGCAAACAGAAGCTGATTTTATCCTTATACTATTGCCAGTAGAAGGGGAGAGGGGGGGAGCACAGACCATGTGTGCATACTCAACTCCCCCGGAAAGGGGGGCAGGAGAGTTTTTAAAAGCTGACGATGAGGGATCTTAGGCCACCTGTGTTTGCTAATTGGCTTTACACAAAGGGAAAGTAAACTTTCTCCCATCTTTATGACAGAAGATAATTTAACAACTTGGAGCTCCTACCTTCCCACAGAGATGGGGTTTCTAAAGTAAATGCTCTAAGAAAAGGGAAGTCAGAAGCCTAGAGTCAGGAAGAAGACTGTATAAAGTTTAGTTAAGTTGAGGGAACATTAAGGCCATCTTCATCAGCAGTTTTCCATAACCACTGCCTTTAAGGTCTACTCTTTTGTAGTCTGTATTGCGGCTACAGTTGGTTTCAGTATGTGCCATCATGCCAAATCAATCTATTTGTAAATTATACTATACCTGAATTTTTAGGGAATCTCCCACAAACTGGGTGGCTTAATAACATAAATTTATTGTCTCACAGTTCCAGAGGCTAGAAGTTCAAGATCAAAGTGTCAGCAGGGTTGGTTCTTTCTAAGGGCTATGTCAACAAAAGTTTGCTGCCGAGCAATTGGTGCCAAGCAATCCAATGCCAACAGAAATCCCCAATCTGGAGTGTGGTAAAAGGAGAAATTTTATTCAGGTAAACAGTTTGCAAACCTGGGAAATGTGTCTCCAGTGGAAACCGAAAGTGCACTCCCCTGAGACAAAGCAGAGGCTGGCTTATACAGAGAAAGCTTCTGCCCTGGTCCCTGATTGGTCCATTTTTATGCAAATGAGAAGTCCAAATTTGCACAGTTTGATTGATCCAAATTGTACTGTCCTGATTGGTCAGAATTGCATGTTCTGACTCATTGTTATGGAGCCTCTTTGATTGGTCAGTAAAGATGCAAATGAGGAAGATTGGTCAAGATGGCAGAATAGGTAAACACCATGCTTGCTTCCTCTCATGACCACATCAAAATTACAACTAAACTGCAAAACAGTCATCATTGAGAATTACTGAACCGATGTCCTACCTCTAAGGACATACAGAAGAAGACACCTCCAGACTTGTAGAAGTGGCAGAGATGCAAAATAGGCTGGTCCCACACTGGCATGTGACCATTAAAATTGGGAGGGATATCTCAGCTTCAGGGGTTCTCCTCCTGCCCCAGGAGGAGCAATGTGTCCCAGCTCCACACCAGGCAACCCAGCCCAGGGTTCCAGACCTAGGAAGAGAAGTCCCATAATTTCTGGCTGTGAAAACCAGAGGAAATTGAGACAAAGGGCTGCTGGAATCCCAGGAGTTCCTCTTAAAGGGCCCGCGCAAAGACTCACTCACTGATGGACTCACTCGCTCTGACCTCCAGCACTGGAATAGCAGTTTGAAAGGCACCAGGAACATACAGGGAAGAACTGAGTTGTCTGACTTCAGGGCAAGAGATGGCGGGGCATCATTCTCCCAGACAGAAGTACTGGCAGAATCCATTGCTTCTTTGTTGAGCCCTACCCCCTTTCAGCATGCAGATGCAGGCGGCCTCCGTAGGTAGATCTTCATCAACATGGCTAACACAATTTGCTCCACACTGGTGATTCCCTAAGGCCCAAAACCACCCAACTAGGTGACCAACCAAAGCAGCTTCCAGTGGCTTTTCCATACAAATGGCTTATCTTGGCTCATGTTGTAGAGTTTCCTAAAAATCTTTCAAAGCTTCACAAAACCCAAACATGTAGTATCTGGCTTTGGTGTGTCCTGTACCCCTTACTGAGCAGTCCTAAGCCAAGCAATAGTGACAGCCAGCCTTGGTTTGCAGCTTGACCTCTCAAGACACTTCCAAACCCAGAGCTGGTGGCTGCCATTTGTGGGTTACTTTCTGGCTCATGCCAGGTGGCCCTGTGACTGAACGTGGCTTGTGGCAAGGCCCCTCCCAGAAGACCCCAGTGTCGGCATGCCAAGTGGCCAGCTTTGGACTAAGCCAGAGCACCACCCAGTCTCTTCCCAGGACAACACACCCAAAGGGCAGACTGGCCAGACACCAGAGCCCTATGAAAGCAAATCCTGCTCCATAGGGTGAGCCCCTGTACAACAGCTCCTCCACTGTGGTCACAACCAGTCCTGACAACCAATCAGTTCAAAGGTCAATTCCTCCCACTGACATGCAAACAGCAACCAAGGCTCAACTATGACAAGAAGGCACACACAACCCACACAAGAAACACATCTGGAGCACCTGGCTCAGGTGAACAGGGACTGTGTCACTGGGCCCCACAGGACATCTATTACATAACACCACTCTACTAAGACCGGGAGACATAGCAGCCCTACCTAATACCTAAACAACACAGCCAAAATTGGGAGACAAAAAAAAAAAATCCCAAATAAAAGAACAGAACAAAGTTCCAGAAAAAGGACTAAACAAAATGGAGACAAGCAATCTACCAGATGCAGTGCTCAAAACACTAGTTATAAGGATGCTCAATGATCTCAGTGAGAACTTCAACAAAGAGATAGAAAACATAAAAATGGAGATAGAAAACATTAAAAACAGCAAGTCAGAAATGAAGACTACAGTAACAGAAATAAAGAACACATTAGAGTGAATTAACAGTAGATTGGATGAAGTAGAGGATCAAATCAGCAGTTTAGAAGATAAGGTAGTAGAAAACATCCATTCAGAACAGCAAAGAAAACAGAATCCAAACAAATAAAGGATATAGTTTAAGGCCTCTGGGACAACATCAAGCATGCCAACATCTGCATTATAGAAGCACCAGAAGGAGAAGAGAGAGAGAAAGGAATTGAAAACTTATTTGAGAAAATAATGTCTGAAAACTTCCCTAACATGGTGAAGGAAATAGACACATAAGCCTAGGAAGTACAGAGAGTCCCAAACAAGATAAACCAAAAGAGGCCTCCACCAAGACACATCGTAATTAAAATGCCAAAAGTTAAAGATAAAGAAAGAATCTTAAAAGCAAGAGAAAAGCAATTAGTCACCAACAAGGGAGCTTCCATAAGACAATCAGCTGATTTCTCAACAGAAGCTTTGCAGGCCAGAAGGGATTGGCATGAAATATTCAAAGTGATGAAAAGTAAGGACCTACAACCAAGATTACTCTACCCAGCAAAGCCATCATTGAGAATTGAAGGACAGATTAAGAGCTCCCCAGACAAGAAAAAGGTGAAGGAGTTCATCACCACCAAACCAGTAACAAGAAAGCTTAGAAGAACTTACCTAAGGAAAAAAAAATCAAAACTATGAATAATAAAGTGGTAATAACTACATATCTATCAACAATTACTTTAAATGTAAATGGATTAAATGCTCCAGTTGAAACAAATAGCGTGCTGAATGGATAAAAAAGAAAACACCCTTATGTATGCTGTCTACAACAGACTACTTCAGATTGAAAGACACACACAGACTGAAAGGAGATGGATGGTGTAAAGATATTTCATGAAAATGAAAACAACAACGAAAAACAGGGGTAGCAATACTTATACCAGACAAAATAGACTTTTAAACAAAGGTCATAACAAGAGACAAAGAAGGACCCAGTAATCCCACTTCTGGGTATTGATCTGAAGAAACCCAAAATGCTACTTTGAGGGGACATGTACACCCATATGTTCAGTGCAGCATTGTTTACAATGGCCAAGATGTGGAGGCAGCCTGGATGTCCATCGATGGATGAATGGGTAAAGAAGAGGTGGTATGTATATAAAATGGAATACTGCTTGCCCGTGGGAGGGAACAGGTTCTTGCCATCTGCAATGGCAAGCATGGATCTGGAGGGTATTGTGCTGAGTGAAGTACGTCAGACAGAGAAAGACAGATGCAATGTGATCTCAGTTATATGTGGAATCTAAAGAACAAAACAAATAAACAAACAAAACAGAAACAAACTCATAGATACAGAGTATATTTTGAGGGTTGCAAAATGGGAGGAGGTTTGGGGGGTGTGGGTAAAAAAGGGGAGGGATTAAGAAGTACAAATTTGTTGTAATAACTATGTATGTGTCAGATGGGTACTAGATTTATCGGGGTGATAGGTGGGAAGGTATTGGGAGCAGGGTGAAAAGGTGAAGGGATTAAGAAGTACAAACTGGTAGTTACAAAATAGTCATGGGGATGTGAAGTAAAGCATAGGGAATATAGTCAATAATATGTTAATAACTATGTATAGTGCCAGGTGGGTACTAGACTAGTCAGGGGTATCACTTTTTAAATGACATAAATGTCTAACCATTATGCTGTACACCTGAAATTTATATAATAATATTGAATATCAACTGTAGTTGGAAAATTTAAAAAGGGGGAAAAATGTGAAGGGGAATAAGAAGTCCAAATTTCCAGGTATAAAACAAATAAGTCATGAGGATGTAATGTACAGCACAGGGAATATAGTCAATAAAATTGTGTTAGCGTGGTACGGTGTCAGGTGGTTGCTGGACTTATCATGGTGGTCACTTCTTTAGGTATATAATTGTTGAATAAGTATGGTGTACACCTGAAACTAATATAGTATTGTATGTTAGCTATATATTAATAAAAAAATTTTAAAAAAATAAAAGAAAATTAGCAAGACCAAAATCAATAAAGGTAAATCCTGAATTAATAAATTTTCTAAAAGATGTAAATACAGATATAGCTGCACAACTCTGACTGGACAGGGAAGGTCTGAGTCCCGCTGGTCGAAATACAATGCCAGGAGCTTCGTTATAGGGGTCCACTCAGGTTGCAAGAGCACAGTGTAGGAGAATTGTCCGCTCATTCTGTGGCTTTTCTGATATGCAATGTGTGTGAGAGGTCTCTATAAACAATGGCTGTTGATTATGAATTTGGGCCCAATTTACCACAAGGAGTCCTTTTTAGCAGGTACTTTCCTTCTCAGAGTCAACAGCTGTGGGGGAGAATCTGTTTCATGCCTCTCTTCTAGTTACTGATGCTTTGCAGGCAATCTTTGGCACTTCTTGGCTTATAGATGCATCACTCCAATCTTTGCTTTCACTTTCATATGGTGTTTTCCCTGTATGCCTGTCTGTCTCAGTGTCCAAATTAGGACACCAGTCATATTGGATTATGGCCTACCCTATTGACCTCATTTTGACCACATTTGCAAAGACCCTATTTCCAAGTAAGATCATATTTTGAGGTACTGGGGGTTAGGACTTCAACACATCTTTTGGGGGAAAACAATTGAATCCATAACACCTCCCATTAAGCCAAAGGTGAGAGCTGAGGCAAAGGCATGTGTGGGACATGAGTCTTGACTACCTGTAACTTGGTTGAACTCTGATACTGAGGGTACCATGTCCATAATATGATGAAGTTTTGCTATGTATGTATTTACTTATGACTTTGTGGATACGAAAATACCCAGATTATGATGGATGGCTTCAATTACATTGTCAGTTTTTGCCCTGAGGCCAAGCAAGCAGCCTCCACTACAGCGCAAGAATATACAGAGTCGCTTTCCAAACAGTGAGTAATTCTCTAACCCATAAGGCATGGCTTACTCCAGGGAAGCACGGGGTTTTACACCGACTCCTCTGCTGGGACTTGACAGACTCCCCACCCATCCGTATCTACTACAGATAACCCTGGCTCCAGTGAATCTGCTCTAGGTTTCACCCTCTGAGCCATTCCGATGAAAGTTACCATGTGCTTGCAAGCGCCTGGTTTTCTCAGCCTGTTTCCTGCCTGGAGATATGTAATGTTGTTACTGACATGATTGCATTGTAGTGTACCGTTCTACTATTTGTTTTCTGCTTATCCAGTTTGCTTCTTGTTTTTGTTTCCACTTTCTTGCCTTCTTTGGATTATGATATCTCCTAGTATTCTATTTTAACGTATCTACTGTTTTTTGGCTATATTTCTTCATATTTTTAGTGGCTGCTTTAATAATTATAAAATGTATACCTGACTCATAGTCTATTTAGAGTTATATTTATCACTTTAAGTAAAATGTGGAAGTTTTACACCATATAGGTCCCTTTCATGTTACAGTGTCATATATATTTCATCCACATACAACGAACACCCCACCACACAATGTTATATTCTCTGCCTTCAGCAGTCATGCCTATGATCAAGAAATTAACAGCACAAAGTTAGCCTATGGTGTTTACCCTGACGTTTACCACTTATGTTGCTCTTCCTTCATCCCTGATATTCAGAGTTTTAAAATTTCCTTTAGTAGGTCTGTTGGTGATGAATTCCCTTAGTTTTTCTTCACCTGAGAATGCTTTATTTTGTCTTCGTTCTGGAAAGATATGTTTGCTGAATGTAAGATTCTGGTTGACAGCTAATTGTCTTTTAAAGAGGTTGTGCTGCTCTATTACGACCTTAATGGTTTTACAAGAGAAGCCCGTAGATGTTCAAATCATTGTTCTATTTAGTTAGTTAGTTAGTTAGTTAGTTAGTTAGTTAGTTAGTTAGTTATTTCTAATGCAACATTTTCTCTGGTTCCTTTCAAATGTTTTGTTTATCTTTTTATTTTAATCTTTTTTTTTAATTGGGACACAGCCATGGTCATTGGTTACATATTGTTTTTCATGTTACAATGGCATAGTTGACTCTTTTAAGGAGGGCGCAGCTCACGGTGGCCCATTCAGCGATCAAACGGCAATGTTGGTGTTATCAGCACCACTTTCAAGCAACTGAGCTAACCGGCCACCCCCTGTGACATTCAGTAATTTGATTATAATTTTTTTAGTTCTGGTTTTCTTTGAGTTTATGTTTTCTGGGGTTCACTGAACTTCTTGAATCTATAAATGTATGTTTTGAATATTATGTTTCTAATATACATATATTCTGCAGCAATCTATTTCTCCTCTTCTCTGGGACTTCAATGACATGAACATTAGACATTTTCATATTGTCCCACAGGTTCCTGAGTGTGGGGACAGAGCCCCAGAAAGCAGTTTCCAGGCTCTCGGCCTCATGTGGAAAGATGCTGTCTCAGGTAGTAGATAGCCATTAGCTGTGGCTGATTGGCCGTCAGCTGTAACCATTGAGCCATTGGCCACTAATATGACTGCCGCGGCTACGGAAGGAAGTGGAGGAGAGAGGAGGAGACTGGAGGAGAGTGGAGGAGAGTCGGTCGGTTGGCAGCAAAGTGGACAGCAGGTCGCACATCGTGTAAACCCAGCCTCCAGTGAGACCATAGTGGTATGACTTCCTTACCTATGGCTCCGTGGGTGTTCCTTTTTGGCCTCACCATGTCCTGCGTTCTTGTGTGGGGAGTGGGACCAGAGACCCCGCAGGCCATCCCACGTGACAACTGGTCCAGCGAGCAGAGTCCCCCGCACATCACTGAGTCTCTGTTCATTTCTCAATACTTATTCTATCTTTTCAGATTGGATAATTTCTATTGATCTACCTTTAAATTGTTCAGTGTACCATCTGTCATCTCCATTCTACTATTGAGCCCATCAGGGAATTTTTAATTTCATATACTGTATTTTTTAATTCCAAATTTCTCTTGAGATATATATATATATATATATATATATATATATACACACACACACATATATATATATATATGCACACACATATATATACGCACAGAGGATACCAAAAAATGCATACACATTTTAAGAAAGGAAAAAAACCTGTATTAAAATTGTAATACTCAACATATAGTCACCTTTGACTTCTGCAATTACAAGAGGTGCTCAAAGTGGTTACCATCAGCATCCAAATACTTCTGATTATGGCGAACTACTGCTACATAGATAACATCTCTTAAAATGTGTATACATTTTTTTGGCACCGTGTGTGTGTGTGTGTGTGTGTGTGTGTGTGTGTGTATAATTATATATAATTTCTTGAAAAGTGGTCACATTTCCCCAGTTCATTGTATGCCAAATAATTTTGGATTGTATTCTGGACGTTTCCAATATTGTGCTGTGAGACTCTGGGTTCTGTTACAATACCCTGGAAATTGTCAGACGTTTTGTGTTGTTATAGCAGGCAATCAGCCTCATCAGGCAGAATAAGCACGTTCTGTCCCACCTTCTGTGGGCAGTAGTTCTAATGTCAGCACAATTTTTCAAACCTTTATAGTGATTGCTGCTTTGTGCCTGCCCTGCCACTTGGTGATTAGTTCGGCAGTTCAGCTCCTAATATGTTTGATATGCTGGTGTGAGATTGCCACACTCATGTGCAGCTTGAGGAGGCCTGGGCCTGGGACCCTGGGAGTTGTGATGGTTCATATACAGAATTAGGGATTCCCTTCTCTTGCTCTCTTGTCTGTGAGATTTCTCTCAAACTCTCCAGCTCCCATGGAGAACTTAACCAGTACCTCTGACCAGAAAGACTGGTTTCTCTAAGGACTTTCTGCACTGTCACGTGATTCTACACACCTGAGGCAAAATGGCAAGAAAAAGTGGAAACAATTACAGAAACCCCCACACACACACTTCTTAGACCACAGGGTTCCCTTTTCCCTGTTCTTTTCACCATAAATATGACGGTTTTGATGCCTCCACCACTGCAGCTTCAGTGCAACTTCGTGATTCTGGCTGCCCTCAGGACAGAGCTGGCAGAGAAAAAGGAAGTAAAGACCAAAAAAAGGGGATATTTCCTCACACGCTCTCTGGCTTACAGAAACCCCTTTTCTGATCCTCTGGCCAAAAAGAGGTTCTCTTGGGGTTTTTTTTATATCTGCTCCCACTGCAGTTCCGTGACTGAGGTCACCCTCAGATCAAAGCCAGGCGATAAAAGAGAAAAAGAGAAAACACGAACTCACCCTCTTATTGATCTTTCTTTAAGTTTGGATTTCTTCTCCAATATTCCTGTTATTGTTGCTTTTTCAAAGTCCTCAGATTTTTTAAGTAAAAAAACTATTTTTTTATTCTTTTGAAAGATTTTCATTATAATTTAGTGGGAGAGATAGACATAGTGGGCTTACTCCAACTTGGCCAACACTAAAAGATCCTCACTTTCATTTTTTTTAATGAATATTTTGTGAACTAGCATGGCTGAGTTTATTGAGATAGAGAACGTTATATTGTGGAATGAGCAAAGCAGTAGAGAGGGACACATTGAACAAACAGAAACACAAGCTGTATAAACACAAGAAGCTAACTTTGCCACCTTCTTAACTTGTGGACTTCTCAACATCTATAACCATCTGTAAGAAAGGGAAAGAGGCCTCAGATTTTAATAAAACATAGAAATTTGTCTGTTGAATGGACTGACTAGATACTTTTCTTTTTTACGTACACATTACCATAGAAGTTATAAGGCCTGCCTGAATGCTCACTCAGGAGCAGGGAATTGACTAACCCCAAAGAACATATTGAAAGAAAAAACAATAATGGGATTAAATATGCCTTATTAACACGTATTGTTTCAAGTGTTCAATATAATATTCCAATACAAAAGAAACTCATGATGCAATACACTGTGATAATTGGTCGACTCAATATGATCATGAAAAGAGTTGCTCTGGTAGTTCTACCCCATTTCAAACTCATCAGAAAAAGTTCTTTTTTCTCAGCTAATTTTTCACATTTAAAAAGAAAGTCTTTTAACTCTGCAAGCTTTTCCCTTTTAAACTGGAAGCTGAAGTAAAGAAGGTTTTCAAACAAAACAGAAAAAGACTCAGAGATACAGAGAACAAACTGATGGTTGCCAGCTGGGAGGGAATTGGGGGCCTGGGTAAAAAAGATGAAGGGATTAAGAAGTACACTTGGTAGTTACAAAATAGTCATGAGGATGTAAAGTACAGCATAGAGAATATAGTCAATAATATTGTAACAACTATTTATAGGGCCAGGTGGGTACCAGACTAATCAGGGGAATCACTTCTTAAATTATATAAATGTCTAACCACTATGTTGTACACCTGAAACTAACATAAAATAACATTGAACGTCAACTGTAATTGAAAAATAATAAAAAATAAGAATGATCCTATAAATAAATAAATAAAAGCTTTCAGTAAAAATGAATTTTTAGAAATCTTTGAATACATTTTCCACTAGGATTGCAGAGAAAATAAAAAGAAGACTTTTCTCATTTAAAGAATATTTTATTGAAACCTACGTAATTTAACTAGCCATTGTCACCCCAATACATTTTAATTAAAAAAAAGAAAAAAGAAAGAATATTTTAGAGTATTTATTAATTTCTCACTTAACGTAGATGTTTTTTTGCTTTTTATGACAATTTTTGACTTGTTTTGGTTTGGTTTCCATTTGATACTGAGAATGAAAGGAATTTTGAGAAAAACTACATATTTTTGTTATACGAAACTTCCAACCATAAAAGGGGAACGCTTTTGTTTGTGGTCATTTGTAAAGCAAAAGAGTGTGTGTGTGTGTGTGTGTGTGTGTGTGTGTGTGTGTGTGTGTGTGGTGGGTTAATTACATGTGTTTATCTTTGGTATGGAGGTAACTCAGATAAGAATGGTTGCTCAAAGGGCAGCAGGAAATGATAAGTCAAGGCTGATTAGGGCTTAGTATTAAGTAGAATCGGGGCTGTCAGAGTAGAGTTATGATCCATGTTAGCATAGAAGTAAGTCTGATATACAATTTGAGACCAGAGCTTGATGATGTGGCAAAAAAAAAGAGAGATTGAAACAGGAGTAGTTGTTTATTTAGCATATGTATTTATAATTATATATTATGGTAGTAGATTCAGTGTCATCTGACTGAAATGGGGTCAGTATGTGTATTGGGCTGCTCAGGCTGCCATAACACTGACTGGCTGGCTTAAACAATGGAATTTTATTTTGCACAGTTCTGGAGGCTGCAATTCCAAGATCAAGCTGTCAGCGGGTTTGGTTTCTCTTGAGACCTCTCTTTTTGTCTTGCAGGTGGTGTCATTTCAGTGTCCTCACATGGCCTCTTCCCGGTGTGTGTGCACTACTCTTCCTCTTCTTATAAGGAAACCAGTCCTATCGGATCAGAGTCCCACCTGTACGGCCTCACTTACATGTAGTTACCTGTTATTAAGTGAGGCCGCACAGGTGGGACTCTGACACAGTCACATTGGGAGTTAGAGCTTCAACATATAAATTTGGGGGGAACACAATTCAGCCCATATCATTGTACAAATGAAATTAATTAATATAAGTATTATTATTTATAGTATTATATAATATATGGGCCAGGTAATATTATAGGTTAGGGAGATAGCATTTTAGAAGACAAACAAAGTTCCTACTATCAAAGAAATTGAATGAAAGTATAATGTTTATCATATAATGATGAGTGTTCTGTGTTAAAAAAAAAACACGTAATTGGGATTAATTTGAAGGAACTACTTTAGACTAAGTGATCAGGAATGGCCATTATAAGGAAATACAATTTGAACTGAGGCTTGAATGACAAGAAAGCAAAAGCCATTCAACATCTATGGCACACCACTCCAGGCAGCAAAAACAGTATGTGCAGATCACTAAGTAAGCATTAACTTTGCATGTTAGAGGAACAGAGAACTAGCGTGGCTGAGTTTATTGAAAGTGAGAGAACATTATACTGTGGAATGAGTACAGCAGTAGAGAAGCACACATGGTAGAAGATCTACTTGGATTATTCTGTGCTTTTTTGGACACTCCCTGGCATAGAGGACCAAAAGGGACACTGTGGCAGTGCTGGCTTCTCTCCACTGAAACCAAAGCCAGTGGTTTGCAGGATGAGGAAGGAATAATGAGCCCATTCTCAGGCAGGTCATCATTCACTAAAAAAAGCAGCTATAAAAAGGTCTGACAGCGCATAAGAGACAGATACATGAGTTATTTCTCATTGCGAATCACACATAACCTAATTTGCTTTGAGTGTGAGGCACGAGATTAACTAGAATTTGTTGTTGTTGTTGTACTAAGTAGAAACGACCTATTAGACCTAAAAGTGATTGATCTGCGCCTCATCTATTGTGTAACAATACCACCATCCCTTCTAATTTCCATTGCAGAGGATTTGATCCAGAAATTACTTCTGTTACTAAGAGAAATGAAGAATTTTTAAGTATTCCCTATTCCCAGATGTGGTGGATTGGCATAAAATATACCTCTCAACCTCTTCTAGTGCATTTGTCCTGTACTGCAGATCATACAAAACTAAAAAGTACATTTCCTGGATAATCTTTGATGTCATCTAGGTCTAACTAATCAAAGATGATCTGGTGAAGTTTGGACCTACTTGTTTTTTGTTTTTGTTTTTTCTCCTGAAAGGCACCAATGTGGGTGTACTATGTTCTTTGGTAGCAGAATCAGAAGATATTTTCATGTCTGATAACTCAGTTCATGGATGTAAGAGGCAGCATACAGGGTGTCCACTTTACAGGTGCAGATTGTGGCAGGTGACCATAGCTGCTTATTGAATGTGGTGCTTCTGACCCCGGTGGCTTCCTTGGTTGACTGGTACGATTCCTTCCATTGTCCTGATGATACTTTAAGTTGTGTTCAGCTCTGTAATAAACTTCTTTCTGCTTAAAAGAATCTAAAATAAATGTTGTTCTCTATAACTATCCTTTTACCAATATGCCATGTTTGCCACTTGAACAGTCAGAAAACAGACAAAAACTCCTTGATGGCAATTCAGCTCCTTCTTTTGAAATAAACAGTTGTCACTATGAATTCCTGCCATAGTTGAGCACTATATTTGGGAAGATGGATTCGTAGTTGTGTCTGTGTCAATGAGCATCTATTACGTTGATCAGAGGTGCCCTTGGCATCTCCACCTCAAGGCCAAGACCCTGTTTCCAAGCCTCCCCACCAAATACATCATCTTCGTGGGCACCAAGTCCCACGGAAGACTAGTGCAACACTAAAGTTAGATGCATTCTGAATTCACGTAAGATTTAAATTTTGAGTAATGAAGAGGGTATCTTAGAGAACTCAATCCTTTTTAATATGTTTTTTCTGGTTAACAAAAATTAGATAACCACCATTTTTTTCTTGTCTCTGGCACCAACAGACCAAAAAGAAAGCCGTGGAATGAGAACTTCAAAATGAACAGATGATACAGGTTCAACAACAAAACAAGAATAACAGCTATATTAACATCTGTTCACTAGTTTGCTGGATGTTCCTTCCAGTGCAGTAGTACAGTGAGTTCCTGGACCCAATTCCACCTTGGGAGGGAGGTTACCCCACACCAACGAACAATTCTCCAACATCAGAAGGGAGTGTGAGAATTCAGCTCAACTCTGACACTATCTCCTGGAGATACCATCAGATTTCACAGTTAAGGGTTCGGTCCAAGACTGCCCCCACTCCCACCCTCCACACTCACAAACACACTTCAGGTGACAGACACAACCCCAGGTCACCCGTGCTTCTGACTGACTGGCCACAGATGGGCGGTTCCAATGACCCCTCCAAATTAGAATGCCAGTCCCAAGTCCAGGCTGTCACCTCTGCTTCTGACTAACTGGCTATAAATCAGAGGTTCCCACACCCCCTCCTTGGGTTTGAGTAACTTGCTAGAATGGCTCATAGAACTCAGAGAAATATGATACTTATTGTAAAAGGATGAAACTCAGAAACAGCCAGATGGAAGAGATGCATAGGACAAGGTGTGTGGGAGGGGCCGGGGGCTTCCATGCCCTCTCCATGAGTGCCACTCCCCCCACATCTCCACATGGTCACCAACCCAGAAGCTCTCCTTGTTATCAGCATTGGGGTTCTTGATTCCTCAAGCTAGAAATTGAGAGGAAACCCCAGAAAAATTTCCAGACAGATTTTATTAAGCTTATTCTCGAGCACAAGGGAGAAAGCACAGAGGAAAGGAAGGTCCTCTGAACTGGCTTGGCTACTTTTGTAAGCTGGTGGCGAAGCAGGCTTCCAGAAAGGGCAGTCTTTCTGAAATTGGCTGGCATTCTGTCATGAGTGGGATGTGTCTATTAAACTAGCAGTCTCACACGTTTGTGTCTTTCCACAATGTCAGACTTTATTAGAATAGAGCCATGGATCTAGTCCCACTGACTTAGTTTACCACAGGCATTAACCAAGGCTCTGGCCAGAGGATAGCCTCCAATAGTTGAGGTAGAACGGTTTCACACAGTAGGGTCACACAGGATTGCCAGCAGTGGGGTTAGGCAAGGCAAACAGAGTCTTATGAAAGAAGGATGAGAGAGGGTCAGGTGTTCAGAGAGAGTCCCTCTGGCCCTGGGGTGTGTAGTGTCAGACATCAGGCCAGGTCAGGAGGTGAGGCTTCAAGCGCTCCCTTCTGAGACAAGTACAGGTGCGGTGTCAGCTTGTCAGTTGGATCCTGAGTGATGAGCCGTAGAGAGTTCGGATTTTATGCTAAGACTGGGTGCGGTGCACCCAACTACAGTCCAGATGGTCACACTCCACCCTGCGTCTGGAGTTATCTGGTTAGGGTGCTCACTGGGTACGCCTTTCACGGGACGCTCCGGCATGACCGTCACTTTGTGACTGACATAGCTGTCAGAATTATTACAGTCCATTTTATGTTCATAGTTAATGCTCTTTACACTTTATTTACCAATTACAATGTCTGGTAGCCATGTTCACACTTGTGCTGTGGGGCAAAATGGTGGATGTTGCGTCCCGCGGAACACGAGCAGTGAGCGAACGAGAAGGGAAGGTGAAGGCTTAAGAAAGAAACAGAAATCAAGAAAGTTATGAAACGGGACAAGGGTCTCACAGCCTCAAAGCACTGAGAGCCCCGAATTGGGCCATTTTGTGGCTTTTATTGATATATACACAAGGAAGTAGCATTGTTTTTTTTCACGGTGTGTGATTCTCATACATCATACCAGAAAACTGATTCAAGCCAATCACCCTTGCCTGCAAACAGCCGGAATCGAAAGTCCCAAGGTGTCTTAATAATAGTGGTTTGTACCTCCCCAGGGACAAAACCTTTCTGCTGAAACTCATTGTTAAGAATAGATCGAGAACTGATGTCATCACATCACTGAATCACTTCCCAAGCAGGTTGTAGGAACGAATACAGCCACAAAGGCAGAAGAAGCTCTCCTTAGACGGGGGACGGTGGGGGTCTATGTCCACCTCTATCAACCCTGTGAGTTTTCCTGGTGGTCCCCACGCTACTGCACCTGTCTTAGGTCTTTCCCTCGGTGGGGAATCTTACCTGTCATGGTTGACCAGCCATCCTTTGGGGCCAAACAGGGAGACCTAAGATGCAAGCACAAAGGTGAAGCAAAGTCCCTGAAAGGAACAGTCTCACAGACTCTTCTTTCTTTTTTGGGAGTAGGCACGAGGGGATACATGGGCAGGCCGCTGTGTGACAACAAGTGGACTGCTCATTATCTCCACGCCAGGCAGGTCGTGTAGTGGAAAAACCTTGATCAACTGTTCATGTGGAATAGTGGCGTCAACATCTGAATGGAGGTAACCAGTTAGAAGGGTGGTAAAATGAGCTACTTCCGCATTTTTGTGTGGGGAGTGATGGGGTGGTGGCATTCTTTGGTCCCAGGCCCAAGTCCCTATGCTGTCTCATCCTAACCCTATCCTTTTTGGTTTTTGTGGAGGCTTCATTGTATGCTTGATTAATTCAATGGCAGCTGGCAATTTATTCAGCCTCCAGCCCCTCTTCCCTCCCTGGAGGTATGCGGATGGGACTGAAAGTTCCAAACCTTTAATCACATGCTTAGTTCCACTGGCACCCATCCCCCATCTTTAGGTGTTTTCCAAGGCATTCATTAACATAATAAAAGACACCTTTTTCACTCCCAACACTTAGGAAATACCAAGAGTTCTGGAAGCTGTGAGCCAGGAATTGTGGAGGAAGACCAAACATGCATGAGAAATATATTTAGGGTATCTGAATGACCAAATATATATTTCTTATAAGTCACAATATCACAAGTTGAGAAAGTAAAAGAAAGAAGCTATAAAGATTGGAAAGGAATAAACAAAGCTATCATTTTTAACATATGTTAAACCTGTACACAGAAAATCCAAGTATTTCTAAAAATCAATTATGAGGTTTATAAAAAAGTTTGGCAAGATTGTTGATTTAAAGATTTTGTAGGATGAAGCAATTGCATTTCTGTAGACAATAAACTATTGAAGATTTTTAAAATACCATTTAAAAACATTATTTCCTATTCATAAAAGGAAAATATGAGAAACACAAAAGTTAACATTGAAGAATAATGATGGAATCCTCCTATATGAAGCCACCCCGCCATCTATACATGCCAATGTGCAAAAATAGCTAAGACAATTTTGCAAAGTCAAGAGTGGGAGAGGGGGGACACTCCAGACATCATGGCATATTATAAAATTATAGTAATAAAAAGTGTGGTTATAGGCACAAGAGTACCAAAAATATGCCAAAGAAAATGTGAAAGATTCCAGAAACAAATGAATCCCTGAAACAGAGATCTTCATGTAGCCAAACAGCAAGTATTTACTGAACACCTACTGTATACCAGGCATTGTACTCAGTACGGAGAACACACTGTTGAACAAAATAAACCAGATCCCTCTTCTGATAGGGCTTATATTCTAGACAGAGAGGTGAATAAATGCTAATGATAGATAACGATTACGGATCAGTAGGCTGACATGTTAGGCAAAAGGTAGGCATGAGCGACAGGAGGGATGGGCAATAATATAACCAGCGCTTTGCACTGCCCGGGTCCAACTACCGGGGACTAATTTTGTGGTTAGAACATCCTGAAAAGAGGGAACTAAAATCCATCTAGAATTATCTGTTTCTGACACTTGCGCAGAATGCTAAACCTTACCCTTGGTTTAACCTTAGCCTCATTATAATATAGTTACAATAAATTAGTATCGCAGTTTTAACCCTGCGATGGGTTTTTCTGTGTGCATTATGGGTAACGGGCAGGCACACAAAGTAATGGGTTATATAACCTACACCTGTCAATCAAACGGCCCACGTCTGTACTTTACACACAGGGCTGGCCCAGAGCCAACAACATAAAGCTCAAGCCCCAAACCCTTCCGTGCCATAGTCTCTCTTGACTTGGTCAGTTCTTTTCTTAGAACGTATCCTAATAAACTTTCCTTACTCTATACCTTCATGGTTGCTGATCTGTAATTCTTCACTGCATCATGGAAAGGACTGAGCCATTACTCCAGTAACAGATCACAAACTTAAAAATAAATAAACAAATATATAATGATCAAATAAATGAACAAGAAAATATTCAGATACAACAGACATTTTTATTGAATTGATTCATTGAATTAACTGACACACTCTTTTTCCTTAGTTAACAAGCGATGCTGGTGGCACATCAATAGCTTACAGCTATTCTTTAGCCTGTCTGCACATTCCTGCTCCCACCAGTTGTTTTATGCGTACTAAAAATAATTTGTTTTTGATCATCAACCTGTTTATCTTTGTTGCACTTTTTATTGTAACTACATATTTTAAGTAAATATTTCATTATGAAGTAAAGATAAATTTTAAAAAGGGAAGTTTTTGTTCTGAAATAATTGTTAGTGTTTTAGAAATAGTTTATAAAGAGAAGTTGCATAATTAAATGTTGTCAAATTGAATATGGGTAATATAATTTTGAAAATGGAAAAAAGCAAACGTCTAATGAACTCAGAATTTTTTGTAATATTGCACTGTAAATTCTGACTCTTAAAAAAAACTAAAATTTGAAATTATAAAAAATTTGTTAGGGATGTTGTTTGGGCATTTAAGATAATCTAAAACTTGTTCAAGAGAAAATCACAGGCCCAAAATGCTGTCACTCATGCTAAAAGCCCATGATACCAAACCTAGAGCTAATACCTGGTCTAACTGCAATTTCAGTGTCTCCCAGAAACATAATCTTAATCAACCAGTCTGGACTTTTCTGGTCAAGCACCAGTAAGGTAATCTTTCAATGAGTCCTCTCCATCCCCCATAGAAAGAAAAGGCAATCTGCATGATGAAAACCCTTCCCCAAAAGATGTCCCAGCCCAAAAATCATCCTTTCTTTTCTTTGGTTATTAGATCCCTTCCCCCATCCTTCTCCCTATAAAAACCTTCCGTTTGGAAAACCCCTCGAGCCCTTCTAGTTACTACATGGGATGCTGCCCAATTCATGCATCACTTAATAAAGCTTATTCGATCTTCAAATTTACTCAGTTAAATTTTGTTTGGGTTTTTTTCAAATTTTAACCAGCAGACACATTCTCCAAATAAAGACCTTGCCTCCATGTCAAAATATTGCCAAATATAATTTATTTATGTTGTGAATCCCAAGAAAAAAGATTCATTTGATGTGAACCCTGACAAGAAATTTTTCTGCTGAGATGGATGGACTTCCCATGGTCAACCAAGGGCCTAAATTTTATAAATGATAAGACCCTAGCAGCCATTTGTGGACAGGGATTTCTTACACACTCCATGTATGAGGGAAGAACTTGAGACTGAACCCTTGGCTTCCTGCATTTGTTTACACCGTCTGAGTCAACCACTGCAGGGAAGCCCTAATTTGGTCTTTCTACCAACGGACTGAGACCTGCCCTCTCCAATTACAACTGCACAATTTGAATACCTCATTTACATAAAACAGAGATAATTGAAAACCTGGGGGGGAACTTTCACTATATGAGGCAGCCTCCCCTTTTTCTCCATGGAACACAATATAAGTTGCTATGTGAATCTGTGTCACCTGGGCTGCAGCTCCTTTTTGCTCAAATAAATGCCTTAATTCTTTGTTATAGTCTAAAAATTAATTTTGACATACAATGTGTTCATTTATGTAGGCATTTATGTTAAAATGTTTATAATGTGTATATATTTATTAGAATTTTCCAATTATTCTCAACTTCAACTGACTTTTTAGATTAATTGCCTAACTACCAGGACTTATAGCTGAATATAACAATATGGCTTCCACAGTTGTGCTAGCTACTATGAAGAAAATTAAAATTTGATAGAGACTGAATGAGTGGCTACTTTAAACTTATCATCAGAAAAATCTTCTTAGGTGATTTTTAAGCTAAATATGAATAACAGGAAGGAGGTAGAAATGAAACAATGCACATATAACAATCAGGAAAAGAAATATTCCAGGCAAAAGAAAAGTAACAACCCTAAAGTGGACGAAACTTGAAATGTTGGAAGAACAGAAATGAGGCTAGTATCAGGGATAGCTAGATTTCCATTAAAATGTGTTCTCCTCTCTGCTGCTTAGAGATATTGCTCAGAGTTCTCCAGAGAAACAGGATAGATAGATGATGATAGATTGATAGATAGATAGATAGATAGATAGATAGATAGATAGATAGATAGATAGAAGATTTATAAGGAATTGGCTTACTTGATTAAGGTGATGGAAGCCAAGAAGCCCCAAGACCTGAAGTCAGCAAGCTGGACACACAGGAGAACCAATGGTGTGAATTCTAGCTCACTCAAGTCCAAGTCCCATGGTGGGAGACCCCTGTCACAGCTTGGAGACAGTCAGGCAGAGAAAGTAAATTCTCTGACTTAACCTTGTATTCTATTTAGGTCTTCAGTGGATTGAGTGAGGTCCACCCACATGGAGAAAACAATCTGCTTTACTCAGTCTACCAACTCAAATGTTGATCTTGTTCAAAAACACCTTCACAGACACACCCAGCCTAATGTATAACCAAATATCTAGGGACCATGTTACCCAGTGAAGTTGACACATAAAATTATTTATCACAGCCATCCAAGAAGGCACTCCATTTTTAAGCTGCTTTCCCATCTAGATGGAGTCACGTGACTAGTACTCAACATGAAATGTGAGTGAAAGTGGCATGTACTGATGCCACACCAAGACATTAAGTAATAGGTAAGCTTTCTCCACACACTCCTTTACCTTCCATTTTTGAAAGTAGAGGGCAAGGAGTCCATGGTAAAGAATGGACTATAAAATGGAAAGAGCCTGGGTCCCTGAATTACAATGAGGATGAAAACAGCTAGACAACCAGGAATCTGGCAACGAACTAGAACGTGAATAAGAAATAAATTTCTATGTTGCTAATCCACTGAATTTTTAAAACATTTCTTATAGCAGCCAGTGTCACCCAAACTAATAAAGTGGGATAATGGAAAGGTACACAATGAACTCAGAAGTACAGGCAAAGACCAAATCACAGAGGATTTTGTTAGCCAGGTAAGCAATTTAGATTTAATTCAAAGTGCTGTAGGAAAGCATTTGCAATATTTCAATGTGACATAGACGTGATGTGATTAAGGTTTAAGAATATTTCTGATTGGTGTGTGGAAAATGGATTACAGGAATCAAAGAAGTAAGCAGATAAGTGGGAAACTATTTCAATAATTCAGAAAAGAAATGGCAGTATCTTAAACTTCAGTAGCTATGGGGAAATTGACTAACCTGAGAAACATTTTATCATTCAATTGATAGAATTCACTAATAGGTTAGATGGGGAAGGTGAGATAATGTGACAAATGAGTGATAATTTCTTCATCCCTGGATGCCTTTCTATTATTTCTTCTATTAAATAAAACCCGTAAATCTAAACTACAGACTATGGAAGAAGCTAAAGGCAGAGAACATACTTTTTAAGTCTTAAATAGGCAGGATCTAGTATCTCATAAGAATCCAACCTGATTATTCAAAGTCTAAATAATGCCAGAACTCTGAGAAGATAACCTATTTCTATTGATCCCTTTCTAGAAGTAACAGAGCATTCTAGGGAGCAATACTTCAAAATGTTTATAATTAAATAAACTCACACAAACATGACAAATCTTACATGCTATCAATGTAATAATACCCCTAACTTTGGCAACTATATTTTCCCTGATGACCCCCCTCAAAAGTAGACAGTACTGGGTAGGTATGTGTGAGAAATGCTCTATTATGTGACTCCAGTAGCTATTGCATTTATTTCCCAGTAACTTCCCTCCTACTCCTGGTGAGATTGCATCCCCGTAAATACAGCAACGGGCAACTGACCTTCATCTAGCCTATCAAACACCTCATCACAACAAAGTGATGGATTCAGGGATGAGTATATGGCCCAGTGTGGCCAAAAATGATCCTTCCCTAGAATTTTTCTACCTGAAGTTAACACAGAAACCCCCCTGATTTGGGGATAATGTAATGATTCAGGGAAGGTTTTGACTTATTATTGTTTGACATGGTTTCCTATTGATTGCCACTGAAACAATCTCGATGAACACTAAAACTAGTACCTGGAATTTGGTTTTGACATATGGCAGAAACTAAAACATACAATCACCTGAGTTTAGATGAAAATGTGTCCTTTATGTCAGAAACAGCAATTGGTATCATGTGGGAACATACCAGCTGAATAAAATATCTCCTGTACTCAGACCATGAGTAAAGTTATAACACTAAAAATAGTGGTGTATGATTGATATGATACAACAAGAAAGAATCATATTTCTCTTTAAGCCAATCCATCCAAGAGCATATATAGCAGTCATTTTTGTTAAGAGGCATTCTTTCTGTCTTTGGCCAAAAATCCAAAATAACAGAGTCAAACGGTTAAGCACCACATGGAACCAGTAAAAATGGAATTATTTGCACTTGAATGGCATTGTTGGAAGTAGTGTAAAGCAAAAGGGGAACACACAGGAAGAGAAGTGATGGCTACCCAGGAAGAGTCAAGGAAATATTTGCGTGAGGGTGTAAAATGACCATTCAGGAAACTTCCAAATGTAGTGTAATGTACTTCTTTGCTCATAAAGTTACAACTCAACTGTCTCCTATTTTAAAAGCCATTTACTGCCATGTGACCTGGAATGATGAGTCAGAGGAATATGTCTTTTTGTCACTCTTTCCTATCCATTTATGGGAGAAGAAACAAATAGATATACTGAAGTCTTGGAACTATGAATGGAACAACTAAACCTGTACTAAAGAGAAAGAAACTACAAGAATCGAGGCTACATTTAAGGATCTTAACAACAAGAATTTAGTTTTAGTTACTACCTAACAGATTCCCCATTTGGGTGAAAAAAAGTTTCAAAAAGAGTTTAAGATTGCACAATGCCTAAAGTATCCACCGCATCCAGTGTGCCCCACACCCACTGCCATGCCCACACAAAATGAAGTTATGTGACATACAGAATCCTGCCCTGTGTCACCTTACAGAGGTGCCCACGTAGGATGGGGGACAGTGTAAACCCTCCTCGGAAACAGAACCAAGATCCAGCTGGTTGTGTGATCAGCCTCACTCCCCTACCAGCTCGATCAGCTGGACACGCTCTGAAGCTTTTAACCCTTTGCTGGTTATCGTCTTGTTGTGGTTATGCTATTATTTCCTTCTGCACTGAAGGGTGCTGAATTTATCATTTCACCAGTTTGTAGGGCCATAAAAGCCACATTTATGGCAGAAATAGAAAATCATATCATCAGAGATCTTGGAATGGAAGTCAATGTGATTTGGAATTTTCTCCCCTTAGAATGGGACAAGTGAAGTTCTGCTCATATACGGACTATGTAAATTCTACTTAGAGGTTAGCATCCTTTGAATTTTTTTCCCTATATACTCTTTTTAAATTAATATTTTATTTTTTTATTTACAGTTGACATTCAATATTACTTTATATTAGTTTCAGGTGTAAAGCATAGTGGTTAGACCGGTACTACATATAGTTGTTGCAACATTATTGACTATATTCTCTATGCTGTACTAAATTTTTAAACATAAATAAGAAACAGAGAAAAGCAGAGAAAGAAATACTTCATGTAACAGAGAATTGTGTAATGGGTTATGGTAGATATTATTATTGTTACCACTATTGTTATCTAACCAGCCTTGCTCTTTTTCCACTTTTAATTTGGAAAAAAAAAGTCTCCGTACAGGACACAGAATGGTTTCAAACCCAAGGCCTGTCCAATCAGAGTCCCACATTCCTATGTCTAAGGTGATTGCTTGAAAAATTGGAGTGTCACTCAAGCTGGGCTTTCTCCAAATTGTTAAAATGGAGCTGACATAATGGTTTCTTGCTCTTTAGTTGATGGAATGAAAATATGAGGTGGCCATTTTCTTAGCCATGTGGAAAATGCTGACTCCCATGGGAGAAAATAAAGGGAACAAGCAGGGAAAAGCAGAGAGACATACACAGAGCATGAGCAGGAGAAAGCAAATACACAGAAAGCAACAGACACAGAGAGAAGAGAGACACATAACACAAAGAGAGAATATAGATAAAGAGAAAGACAATGGACAGACAGATGACAGAGAGCTAGAAAATGACAGGAAGGCACATAGGCCAGTACATGAGAAACCAAGAGGTGGACAGACAGAGGTCCTGAGAGAAAGACACAATAGATGAAAGATACACATGAGAGAAAGAGTCATAGAGACAAGAAGGGAGAGAGGAAAAAAACAGAGAAAAAGACAGAAAAGAGAGAAATTCATAAACAGATGTAGATATAAGAAGAAATGCAGACACACCGACAGAAGGACAGACAAACCATCTAATAGATTAACAGAAAACTAGAGGGTCATTCAGACAGAAAGAGATGGCAAAGAGATATGGAGAGAAAGACAAAGAGATACAGAGTAGGAAGAGAAAGAAGTACTCTGAGAGGCGGGAGTGAGGACAGAGGGAGAGAGGAGGGAGGGAGCTCAGAGAGAGGAGGGATAAAGACCTCATTTGAGTCCTGGGATCTAGGCTTTTTTCTGAAGCCACATTTGCATATGAGCTTTCCAATTGCATGAATCCAAAAATTAATTTTTTCCCTTAAGCTGGTATTAGTAAGGTTTTCATCATATACAACCAAAAAAGTACTTTCTAATAAAACCTCCACTAATTACATTCGGGTAGGTCAGATTCAATGAACAATCATTGTCTTTTGTCCCAGTGTACACAATGCACTTGACAGGAGATATTTGTACTGTCAGTTCGGTTCATTAGGCACAAGATACCATGACTGGCACAACATAATTCCACTTGCACAAATACGTAAAACTCATCAGACTGTAATGGGAACCAGGAAAGCCTGCTGCACACAATCCCAGCCTCAGCGCCCCACAGAGGAGGGAAAATTGAATTTATTTCCTACCTCATTTCCCATTCTTATGTGGCACCTGAATTAGAACAAGTACGGGGACCCATGATTGTCTAGTCTTCTTGCCTGGATATTACCTTCTTTGGGGCATAACTGAACTTGAGGATCTGACCTTTTCTTTGCTTAGTATTTCCTACAACCACCATCGTACTCACTCAGATTTAGAAACACACGTGATTCACGAATCTATTTAATTTTCATAAAATATTATTGAAAGATAAGAGTTTGACATTTAATTCCTGGGCAGTCTTCAGAAAGAGAACAAAATCAGAAACGCCTACGGAGAATACTTATGGTGCAATCAGACACACTGGCAGCACAGAGATCAGCGCGTCTAGCACCAGGGTACAAATCAGTCACAGGCAGAAGTGCAGGAAAGCCAAGAACACAAGGGAGCCATGGCAGCTGACCTCAGTCACTGTGCGAGCAGGACCGCCATGGGTGACAGCTGGCAGAGGTGGCTTGCTCACAGGCCTGATAGAGGGGAGGCTGGGAAGCATGAACAAGGATGATGGCAGGACAAAACCAAGGAAAAGCAGTGACAGATCCCAGGAAGAAGAATGTTTGAGTCAGTGCCCGAGCCCTGGAGGAGAGAAAAGAAAGAGTCGTAAGTCACACCATCCCTGAGAAAACTCAGCCCCTGCCCTCCCTGGGGCCTGTCGGCAGCGTCAGGACACATACTCGCTCTTCGTTACCTCTCCTGGCGAGGAGTAAAGACGGAACTCTGCTAAAGTGAGCACCAGACTTCAGCTTGAAGATGCAGGTGGGGGCAGAAGAGCATAACTAAATGCTTTGGTGGAGCACAGGTCATGGACTAACGGGGAGGGTAAGAACTGCCATTGTCTGTCACCTCACCTACCAGCAATTTCAGAAGCACTTTCTGCAATTTGAACTCTGAGGGCATCATCCCCATAGAGTGGCTGATGCCATAGGTGGGGTCTTAAGGGAACGATTTCTGAAGTTTCCTGCAGAGACTATGCAGAATGTTCCAGACGTCTCCCTTGCCCCAACTCACGTGAGACTGAATGTGGCATGAAACAAGCACAACATAACAGAACACGCAGGAGTGTCCAGACAAACACACTCTACTCCTTTTGCTATCTTATGTGAGTCCCAGTTCTGGGCAAGAAGACTGGGAATATTGCCTGTGGGTGAGGCCTCAGAGTTTTCTATCATCAGCAAGAGTGAAAAGAGAAAGGGGAAAAAACTCATTAACCTGGGTAATAAAAAATACATCTTTCTGTCTTTATCTCACCCTCCAAAGGAAATGAATGCGCAGCTCCAGACCCTTCTCTCCTGCACTCCCATCCATGTACAATGAGGCTTTCACTGCCATAGAGTAGGGTCACTCCAAAGTCACTGAGCCAGTCACTGCAGGAAGAGAAACAGAGACTGTGTGTCTCTTAAGGAAGGAAGCTCAGAGCAGGAAGTCCCATACTGATGATGGCCTGGCAAAGGTAAGGACAGCATGAGAGCTGCTCTCCTCTGTCTATCTAAGAATAACCTTCACCATTCACCTCTGATGATACGAACTTGACCCAGGACGAGGAGATCTAGTCTCCCTAATTTCTGCAATCTACTAGCATCCCCACCTCAGCTCCCCTTCCTTTGTGGGGCCAGGGAGGAAAAGTTACAACAGAATGCCACAGTCCTAGCACCAGTCTTCCCCATTTTCTCCCAAGGTGACTTACCTTTCTTGTCCCAAAGGTGGATTATAAAGCCCAAGCCAAGAAAGACCAGCCCCAGCACAAAGCCCCCAATTCCACTCAGCATCTTGCTCTGGGCCGATTCAGACTGTGCCCCTGGGAAGTAAAAGCCTGCGTGTCAGTGTCTGTTCCCACATCCACACCCCACAGGGTCCTTGTCTGCAAGCCTGGAGTCTAATCCAGGACACAAGAAACAGAGGAGTTCTGAGAGCAAATAGAGGAGGGCCGAGGGCATGCATGGACCCCTAGGGGGCAGTGTAGATA
This sequence comes from Rhinolophus ferrumequinum, assembly GCF_004115265.2. NCBI lineage: Eukaryota > Metazoa > Chordata > Mammalia > Chiroptera > Rhinolophidae > Rhinolophus > Rhinolophus ferrumequinum. Next base: position 3,183,974 of record NC_046286.1, read on the forward strand.
GATGACCGGAAGGGGATGGCAGCTCCTTGGGAACTGCCCTCAGACCCTCTCCAAGACACCAGCTTTAATGTCAAAGCCCAGAACTCCAGCAGTTGGGAAGACACACCGCCAAGGCTGAACTGCGGCTGGGGAGTCAGGTTACGTACAGGGGTCGCCATAATGTCGTGCGAGAAAACGAGATCAGTACTGAACATGTGCCTTTTGACTCGGGATAATGGGATCTCAGTCTTCCCTCACTCCCAGCACAGAAATTGTATCAGAGAGTTATGTTATATTATATCAGAGAGGAATGGTGTGAGATATGCACGACACAGAGAGATAAGGAGGAAGCCCACCCCACCAGACCCAAAGTCCTCCCTGCCCCTTGTGTTTTCCGAGTCCGCGGTGTCAGTGAAACGCCCCTTACTCCACTCCACTGTGATGGGGCTCTGCAGGCTGGCGTGCTCCACGTGGCAGGTGTAGACATCTCCTCGCTGGGGAGTCATTTCCAGCATCACCAGGATCTGGCAGGTCCAGTCCCCATTCTGAATAAGAGGCGTGGATACAACGCCAGCTGTCTCCTCCTGGTTGTTCCGGAACCACCTGACCTTAATTTGACGAGGATAGAAATCTGTCACCGAGCAGACCAGCAGGTTGTGGTGGTTCAGGGCCTCCGTCCTGGCTGGGGAGATGGTCACTGTGGGCGCCACTAGAAGGAATGACAGACAGAGAAAGTCAGAGGGCGAGGCCGCAAAGAAAGTCTCACCATGGGCTTCATCCCTCCTCTGATACCAAAGTAGAGAGGAACACAGGTTTTAAACAGTCTGTTATTAGAATCCCAGATCTGCGTTCTAATTAGGTAATTTCTTAATCCACTTTTCAGGAAAATAATACTTTTATTTAGTGTTTACTTGTTTATTAAACAAAACAATTTATGTGAAAACTATATGCAAGATGGACTGATAATTTAAATAAATATGTATGTACACATATGTGCAAAGTGTGCTGTGCACACATTGGGGGACCAGCTCTAACACGACCTCGCAGCAAACAAGAATCAGATGTTGCAGGAGCTATGGGAGTCTGTGCAAAATGAGAGGCTCGGGGGCCCCGCCAGCTGGGGCTGGGCCGTGTGATCTGTGAAGGACTGAAGTTCAGAGCACTGACCACGCCAGTTGCCGCCCCAGCTGCCCCGGGGACAGAGCGCCTCCTGCCTAGGTTTTCAGTCTCCCTCCCAGCACTCCGTCCCAACTCTGTCCAGCCAAGCCTTCCAACACGTTTTCCCTTGGAACTTGAAACCCCTCCCAGCACCACCAAGATCTGAGGAATTCACGAAAGGTCCCTCCCTTGGGCCTCCCCACTGGGTTCTGGGTGAAGGGCCCCCGACCCTGTCCTAAACTCACCTCTCCGCTGCACAGTGAAGCGAGCAGTCTCCTTGTAATTGTGTCTGCACAGCGTGTCCACCTGGGCCCGATACTCCGCCAGGAGGTCCTTCTGGCTGTTCCAGCTCTGAGCATTCGACCGCCCCAGCTCGGTCACAGCCACAAACACCCCCACGTCGCTGTCGAAGCGCAGAGTCTCCTCCTTGTTGTAGATTTGTCTGGCGACTAGCCGCACACGCTCCGTCCCGTTGGTGAAGTAGCACATGCCTTTAAATTGGTACACGAAATCCTCTGCGGAAGAACCGGTCCGCGTTAGATTGAGTTCAGTCTTGCACCTCAACCAACCAATTAGTGTGGGGAAAGGAAGGAAAATACCAGCACAGCCAAGTGTAAATAAAACCTGATCTCAACCTTCAGAATTTTATCTCCAAGAAGAATTTAGTGACTTCTGCTGCAAATCCTGCATTGAACGTCTATTGGAGAAAATTTAATGTAAAGCAAGAAAAATAATGGAGCAATGAATGATTGATAACGAAGAAATAAAACTGTCACTATTTGCATATAGTAAATCTGTGAATAAAGTCCCAAATAATCTACTGCTAAATGAATTTAAAGCAATAGTTTAGCAAGTAGCTGGATACAAGATTCATTTTAAAACATTATGTAAGGTCAGCCGAAGAAAGGAAATAATAAAAATCAGAGCAGAACTAAATGAAATAGAGAACAAACAGACAATAGAAAAAAATTAATGTGACGAAGAACTGGTTCTTTGAAAAGATTAACAAAATTGACAAACCTTTGGCTAGACTCACTAAGATAAAAAGAGAGAAGACACTAATGAACAAAATCAGAAATGAAAAAGAGGAACTTATAACGGATGCCACAGAAATAAAAAGCATCATCCAAGAATACTATGAAGGACTATATGCCATCAAATTCAATAACCTAAAAGAAATGGACAAGTTCTTAGAAACATATAGCCTTCCAAGGCTGAACCATGAAGAGCTGGAAAATTTAAACAGACCGATCACCAGTAACGAAATTGAATCAGTCATCCAAAACCTTCCCAAAAGCAAAAGTCCTGGACCAGATGGCTTCACTAGTGAATTCTACCAAACTTTCAAAGAGGATCTAATACCAATTCTGCTCAAATTCTTCCAAAAAATTGAAGAAGAGATAGTACTCCCTAACTCATTTTATGAGGCCAACATTACCTTGATACCCAAACCTGGTAAGGACAACACAAAAACAGAAAACTACAGACCAATATCTCTGATGAATACAGATGCAAAAATCCTAAACAAAATTCTAGCAAATTGAATACAACAATGCATTAAAAAGATCATTCATCACGACCAAGTGGGGCTCATCCCTGGGGCACAAGGATGGTTCAACATCCACAAATCCATCAATGTGATACATCACATAAACAAAATAAAGGGCAAAATTCATAAGATTATATCAATTGATGCCGAAAAAGCATTTGACAAGATACAACATCCATTTATGATTAAAACACTTAATAAAATAGGTATAGAAGGAAAATACCTTAACATAATAAAGGCCATATATGACAAGCCCTCAGCTAATCTCATAATTAATGGTGAAAAACTGAAGCCCTTTGCTCTACCTTCAGGAACACGACAGGGCTGTCCCCTATCACCTCTGCTTTTCAACATAGTGTTGGAAGTCCTTGCCAGAGCAATCAGGCAAAAGAAAGAAATAAAAGGCATCCAAATTGGGAATGAAGAAGTTAAATTGTCACTCTTTGCAGATGACATGATGCTATATATAGAAAACCCTAAAGACTCCACCCAAAAGCTATTAGAAACAATCAACGTATACAGTAAAGTTGTTGGCTACAAAATCAATGTACAAAACTCCATTGCATTCCGCTATACTAACAATGAAGTCTCAGAAAAAGAAATACAAAAAACAATTCCTTTTGTAATTGCAGCAAAAAGAATAAAATACCTAAGAATAAACTTAACCAAGGATGTGAAGGACCTATATGCTGAAAACTATAAGATATTTTTGAAAGACATTGAAGAAGACACAAAGAAATGGAAAGACATTCCGTGCTCATGGATTGGAAGAATCAACACAGTTAAAATGGCCATATTACCCAAAGCAATATACAGATTTAATGAAATCCCCATCAAAATCCCAATGGCATTTTTTAAAGAAATAGAACAAAAAATCATCAGATTTGTTTGGAACCACAAAAGACCCCAAATAGCCAAAGCAATCTTAAGAAAAAAGAACAATGCTGTAGGTATCACACTCCCTGACTTTAGCTTGTACTACAAGGCAACAATAATCAAAACAGCATGGTATTGGCAGAAAAACAGACACATAGACCAATGGAATAGAATTGAGAACCCAAAAATAAAACCACATAAATATAGAAAGATAATTTTTGACAAAGAAGCAGAAAACATACAATGTTGAAAAGACAGCCTCTTCAATAAATGGTGCTGGCAGAATTGGAAAGCCACGTGCAAAAGAATGAAACTGGACTGCTATCTGTCACCATGTACCAAAATTAATTCAAAATGGATCAAAGACTTAAGCATAAGACCTGACACAATAAACTACATAGAAGAAAACATAGGTACTAAACTTACAGACCTTGGGTTCAAAGAGCATTTCATGAATTTGACTCCAAAGGCAAGGGAAGTAAAGGCTAAAATAAATGAATGGGACTATTTCAAACTTAAAAGCTTCTGCACAGCAAAAGGAACCATCGACAAAATAAAGAGGCAACCAACTGAATGGGAGAAGATTTTTGCAAACAGTGCCTCCCATAAGGGGCTAATATCCAAAATATACAAGGAACTCATGAAACTCAACAACAAAAAGACAAACAACCCAATTGAAACATGGGCCGAGGACCTGAAGAGACATTTCTCCAAAGAGGACATACAAATGGCAAATAGACATATGCAAAAATGCTCAACATCACTAATCATCAGAGAAATGCAAATAAAACCACAATAAGATATCACCTCACCCCAGTTAGAATGGCCATTATCAACAAGACAAATAGTAACAAGTGTTGGAGAGGCTGTGGAGAAAAAGGAACCCTCATACACTGTTGGTGGGAATGCAGACTGGTGCAGCCGTTATGGAAGGCAGTGTGGAGGTTCCTCAAAAAATTACGAATAGAATTACCATATGACCCAGCAATCCCTCTCCTGGGTATCTACCCAAAAAATCTGAAAACATTTATCCATAAAGACAAGTGTGCTCTAATGTTCAATGCAGCTTTATTTACAGTGGCCAAGACATGGAAACAACCAAAATGTCCTTTGATAGATGAATGGATAAAGAAGTTGTGGTGTATTTACACAATGGAATACTATTCGGCAGTAACAAAAGATGAAATAGGACTATTTGTGACAACATGGATAGATTATAATGCTAAGCGAAATAAGTCAGACAGAAAAAGCAGAGAACCATATAATTTCACTGATATGTGGTATATGAACCAAAAACAACAAAAGAACAAGACAAACAAATGAGAAACAAAAACTCATAGACACAGACAATAGTTTAGTGGTTACCAGAAGGTAACAGGGGAGGAGGATGGGAGATGAGGGTAAGGGGGATCAAATATATGGTGATGGAAGGAGAACTGACTCTGGGTGGTGAACATAAAATGTGATTTATAGATGATGTAATACAGAATTGCACACCTGAAATCTATGTAACTTTACTAACAATTGTCACCCCAATAAACTTTAAAACAAACAAACAAACAAATAAAAAAACATTATGTAGACCAGGAACAAATTTTCAATCTATATTTAATTATACCAATTATTACATATGAATAAATATTATCTAGGAATAAGACCTAGAAAAGATGTACAATATTTCTTAAAGGAAAATAATAAAATTTTATGAGATATATTTAAAGATTCCTAAATAAATAAAATGATACATTTTGTGTGCATGGATTGGAAGACTCAGTATTATAGAGATGACAATTATCCCGGGTGGCCTGGTGGCGCGAGCTCTGAACAACAAGTTTGCAGGTTCGATTCCCACATGGACCAGTGAGTTGCGCCCTCCACAACTAGTCTGAAGTCGAATAACTTGGAGCTGATGGGTCCTGGAAGAACACACTGTTCCCCAATATTCCCCAATAAAAAAGGGAAAAAAAGATGACAATTATCCCAAGTGAGTGTATGGATTTTATGCATATCAATTAAGATTTCTGCAATTTTTTTATTATTTAAAACTTTACAAGCTGATTCTAAAATTTAATAGAAGTACAAGGAGCAAAGATTACCCAAACTACTCTTGAAGAAGTAAGTATTGTGAACAATTTTGCTCTACTAAATATCAAGATGTCAAATAAAAGTGTGATAATTATATACTATGTTACTGACAAAGACATAGGAAAATAGATAATGGCGTATATACCCCAAACTGAGTCCTATGCACATATTTACACAAATTTAGGACCAAGGTGGCACTGTAGATCCGTGGGGAAACAATGCTCTTGCTAATAAACAGTGTTCTAATAAATGGGTATCCGAGGTGGGGAGAGACAAAGCTGGACATAGGCCTTACCCACATACAAACGAAACCTAGATGAACTGAAGACCTGAGTATGAAATGCAATATTACAAAGGCATTAAAAGATAAAATTAGAGAACATCTTCATGACTCTGGAATCGTAAAGGATTCCTTAAGCAAATCATGAAAAGCACCAACCATAAAGGGAAAAGATGGATAAATGCAACTTCATTAAAACTAACAGCTTCTGCCACCAAAAAATATCATTAGGGGTTAAAAAGACAAGCCACAAAGTACAAACAAGTATCTGCAAAGCACGTACTGACAATGGGCTCAATTCACAATATATTTTTATATCTTTTACAAACAAATAAGAAAAGACAGATAATATAATAGAAAAAAGGAAGAAAATATCTAAATAGATACTTCAATCAAGAGTAAACACCAGTGAACAATAAACAGGCAGAATTACTCGTCCTCATTCGCAGTCAGAGAAATGCAAGTTAAAAATATGGTGAAATACCAGTACATGCCCACAAGATAGGGAAACATAAGAAAGTCTAAAACACCAAAAGCTGCCAAGAATTGGGTTCTCTTATAAACCACTGTGGGAGCCCACATAGAGACAAACAATTTGAATAACAGTGGGATATTCTGTTGTAAAACTGAGGCTCTGCATACCCTTTGGACTCACCAATTCCAATCTAAGTATATACTCAAATAATGCAGGTTCAAAATGATAGTAATTATAATAATAGTAATAATATAAATAATGCAGGTTCATATGCTCTAGGTTACATGGGGAAAAAATGGAAGCAACCCCAAAGTGCATCCACGTTAGAATGGGCAAGTACATCGTTGCAGCCTCATGAAATGCAACCTACCACACGACAATGAAAATGGACGGACAACTGTTACATGAAAGACCTACGACAGATCTTCTCAAATGTGATATTGAACAAAAGGGGCAAGATAAAATACAACATTTATAGAACATTTAAAGGGGGAGATACTGATCTATATTGTTTAAGAATACATCCACATATGTTAAATCCAGAACAAAAAGCAATCAAATGAAGATCACAAAAGTCATAATAGTTCTGATTTCTGGGAAGTTGAAGTGGGTATTATTTGGAAAAGGCACGTGGGAGTATTTTGGGTGCTGGTAATATTCAGTCATTTTTGACCTGATTATTAATTATTTGTATATTTCTTTACAATTTTTGTTAAATTTTATATATATATGCTTTATATAATGTTTATATTATAATTCAAAATAACTAATGTAAAAAATGTGGGCTAATAATACACTCTAGTCGTGTGTGTGTGTTTTAGAAACATTAAGTGAGGTGGTTTGTGTAATATTACCAATAGGATTTAGGAATTAGAGGGCGCAAAATAAATATTAATTTCCTTGTTTTGTCACCATCCTCATATCCCCGTTCACCATCAATACAGACTCAAGTTTGTACCTAAATGCAAAATTAGTGCCACTCACTAATTTTAGTGCCACTCACTGCCTGTCCTCATCCCCTGAGGGGTCTCACCTCAGACACTAGACGTCCTCCCCATGACCCCGCAGCTTACACTCAAGGACTGGAGAACTGCTCTGCAGAAAGGGAAGCTACAGAGATGACGGCTGCCTTGAATTTCTTCAACCCAGAGTCTGATAGTACGTGAACACCGCTTGGCCCAGAAAGTCCCTAGCGTGGCAAATCCTTTTAACTTACTCTCTGAGGTTTCTTAATGCTTCTCAAGTGGTCTCATGTGCGTTTTCCTATTGTTTATTTTTATATTAAATTATAGTTGGCATACAATATTATATTAGTTTCAGGTGTACAACATAGTGATGTGACAGTTATGTACCTTACAGTGTGAACACCACACTAAGTCTAGTAACCATCTGTCACTGCAAAGTTTACTACCATTTGCAACAACATGGATGGATATAGAGGGCATTGTGCTAAGTGAAATAAGTCAGACAGAGAAAGACAAGGACTGCATAATTTCACTTACATATGGAATTTTTAAAAATTGAAACAAACAAAACAAAAAACAGACTCACAGAAACAAAGAACAAACTGCTGGTACCCGGAGGGAGGAATCGTGAAAAAAGTGAAGAGGAACATAGCCAATAACAGTGTGAAAACTTTGTCTTCCGTTTGGTGTAGAAATATACTTTCTCTTTTTCTTCCAACCCTGATATCTCAAAGTTTTTTCCCTGAGAGAAACTATCCTCCCTTCAGTTGCAGAGATGAAAAAAGAAAATCTAGCAAAATTCTTTTTCTTGAGGAGGAGAAATTTGGACTGTGAGAGAAGCCCTTCCAAATTCCACCTGGAATTTGGTCAGAGTGCCCTAAGCCCCAGAAGCCCCAAGAACTTAATTCCCACATCTGGGATTTCTGAAGAGTAGCTGTGCAGCACTTACTTGGAGCAGCTCTAGGATGAGCCCTGGGAGTCCTCAGAACCATGAAAATAACCATCACAATTACAGCTACAGTCCCAGGGTTCCTGGGGATTGCCTCAGTCATCTCTCCACACTTGAAGCAGAAACAATGTACCAAAGCCTTGGCAGTCAGCACAGCTGCCAAGTAACCTGATGTTTCACTTTGCAAAAAATGAAAATGAGGACACCGCCTCTAAATTTTAGGATTGGACAGTTCCTAGGGAAGAAAACCAATCAACCCAATAACTTACGTTCTCATTTGTCTCTGGGTAAACATTTCTAATGAAAGTTCTCAGTGAAAAACAATTATTCATGGACCATCTACCTTGTGTCCAGTACTAGGTCATCCCCAAACGTCACTGAACTGTGATATGCTGGAAATATGTTTGGAGGTTTCAGGAGCCAGAAGAATGTAGTTTGGAGTGTTTCTTCCTGGGCCATTCATTTAAATTCGCTGGTTCTTGTATTTAGGGTTTGACAGTGGGGACATGGAAGGGAATGGAATGATATTCCCTGGGACAGATGATAATTGTCTAAACCCTCATTTCCTTCCTTGACTTAGCACTGAGACATCATTGGATACAATGTAAAAGGCAACCGATTTTGAGAAAAATGTACTTGTATCACAGACAATTTATAAACTTCGTGACCTACAACAAATGACATAATCTCTATTAACCTCAGTCTTCTTAACTTTAAAGTGTAGATAGCATCTGTTTGGTAGGGTTATTATTAAGATAAAATACATTATGTATATGACATGTTAATTGCAGATTCTGGTGAAGAGCTAGAACTGTAGAGGCGGTACTTCATTTTCCCCAGAAATAGCTCTGTTGTTTGCTCTCAGAGGGGACAAAACAGAGGCTGTGAGGCGTACATAGCTGAGTAAAGCTCACTGGGTTATTTAACCAGCTACCTGCATACATAACCAAAGTCCAGAAGATTCTCTCCAGGAAAAAAAATTAATTTCCCAGGGATGTCTTGGTACCTCAGAAGCTACTCATAATCCCAGTTACTACAGTAACAACAGGGAGGTAAAACAGGAGGTAAAAAGGTTAAAATGGAGGTTAATGGGAGCTCTTGGAAAAAGAAATCTAGCCCAGAGAAAGGCAGACATGTTATTATTATAATTATCAACGTTACTATTTATATTGCCATAACAACAATAGCTATCATTTTTAGACCCACTATATGCCAAACACTGCAGTATACATTAAAATATCTTACTTTATGTAACCTTATTGACAAATTATGAAGTAATTGTTATTATCTAAATTTTCAGGTAAGAAAACCATTCTTCAGTTTGAATAACTTGACCAAAATCACAGCTTATAATTTGTTTTAATGATACACCTTTGATAATCAGTCTTGAACCACACGTGATACCCGTCATTTATACTAAGAAGTGTTTAAACAAAATATCAAAAAAACAAAATTACATAATTTCAAGTAATACAGCTTTTTAAACTCTATAACCACATTAAAGAATAAGCCTGTTGATTGAATCAGAAGAGTGACAGTGATCATAATGCTTCCTCACAATTGTCTTGGAATTGATACAAAATATTCATCTATATTGCATTTAATATTAAATATGACTGTATTTAATGATATACAGTAACTGATTTCATATAAGTGCTTTCAAAGTACTTACGATGTTTAAAAATTAAAAATACTTATGATGTTGCACCTCTCTTAATGAATTACTCAGTAATCCCTTTAATTTTTATTAAGGAAATAGAATCTCAGGTAAGCACTTCAGCTAATTTTTAGGTAAATCCTTGAATTAATGAAAGCTGATGATTAGCAAATAAACACTCATTACGTTTCATAAATCATATACAATTAAGGATGATGTCCTGAAATCAGTTCAGAATAGAGGACCTGTACTGATCATACATGCCCCTAGTACCACTGTTGTAAGTATCCAGACAACTTGGGAGTTCCTTACAGACGTAGACAATTATTTTTATAATGGGACTCTTTCTATAACGTTCGCCGTTAGCTTTTGTGCCTACCCTATTATCCATAGTTTTCCGGTTTTCTAAAATTAAAAAAAAAGTTCAAAGAAGATAAATCCGAAGAATGTAATCGACAATCAACAAATGTCATTGAATGTCTAAAATGTTCTGCATGCTGAGAATAGAGATAAAATAGTGGCCTTCATGGTGCCACCATTCTACTAATCTATTAAATTCTAATACATATTTTAATCAAAAATATTTAATAAAATTAATTTTTAATTAATAAATATTTAACACCCATTATGTGTCAGTCACTTTACTAGGTGTTAAAGACGTAACACAGAAGAAAAATAGGTGTGGTCTCTGGCTCTTGGGGCTTAGTTTCCAGAAACCGTGACAAATACTTCCTTTTGTTTTTCTGTCATGTTAAGATCTGAGGGAAGAGAGAGTGCAAAGGCCCTGAGGAGGGTATGAACTGGGAGCATTTAAAGAACGAGGTCAGTGTGGGTGGAACACGGCTGGAGAGTTTGTAGAGAAAATATCATGTACGACATGGCGAAGAGTTTTGATTTTCTCCGAGTGGGAATCAGAGCACCGATCTCCACCCTAATACAGACTGTCACACTTCATAAAGGCAAATAGCAACATGAAGTATGACAGTGAATTATTTTTTGCTTTTTTCCTAAAGAAACCTTTATATTTTCAAAAATAAATTCCAGATAAAAAAAGTCATGAAAAGACATAGAGGAACCTTAAATGCATATTACTAAGTGAAGAAGCCAATCTGAAAAAGGTACATAATGTATGATTCCAACTATATGACATTTTGGAAAAAGCAAAATTGTGAAGACACTACAAAGATCAGTGGTTGCCAGGGGCGAGGGGAGGACGGATGAACAGGCAGAGCTCGGGGCGTTTTCAGGGCAGTGAGACTCTTCTGTGTGATGTTACAGTGCTGGATACATGTCATTATAGGTTTATCCAAACCCACAGAAAATGCAACACCAAGAATGAACCCTAATGTAGACTATGGAATTTAGGTGAGAGAATGTAGGTTCGTCAATTGTAACAAATATACCGCTCTGGTTTGGGATGGTGACAGCGATGAAGCTCTGTGTGCGGAGACAGAGGGTGTGAGAGAAATCTCTGCATTTTCTGCTCAGTGTTTCTATGAACCTAGAACTGCTCTAAAATAAAGTCTATTGAAAAGGAATCAATCAATCAATCAACACCCAAGAGTAGAACCTAAGGAGTAGCAAATCAGGAAGAAAGAGGTAGGCGCTTCATTGGTAGCAAGAGGAGGAATTAAGCATTCCTACACGGAAAGAATGGGGGCAGAACTTATATTTTTGCATTACTAGAGGGAAAAATATCACCATTGGCCTTCTACCAACAGTGAGCTGATGTCATTCTTCTCTAAGAGTCCCAAGTTTATTTAGTTTATTAATATATTATACATTGACATGTCTGTATTAAATACAGTTACATATATATCATACTAAACAATGTGTGCAATGTTATAAAATTTTAACTTATTTAATAGATATTTGACACGAGTGCCAAGCATTCTCCCTTGCATTTAACAAATAGTCATCATAAAAATCATATAGGATCAAATGCTACCACCATTGTCATTTTACAGACATATATAGCAAGTAAGGTACAAAGATGTCCAATAACATGTCTATGTTCACATTATCACTACAAGGCAGAGACGGCATTTAAACTCAAAGCTTTGGTTCCAGAGTCAGTGCTCTAAACCACTATGGCATGCTATTTTTTGACAGAAAGGTGATGGATGGATGATAGATGATTGATAGATAGATAGATAGATAGATAGATAGATAGATAGATGATAGATAATAGAGAAATAAATAAATGATAGATAGATAATAGATAGATGATAGATAGATAGATAGATAGATAGATAGATAGATAGATAGATAGATAGATAGATGAGGGCAGGAAAGGTTGCATATTTGGGCCCCTCTGCTTCTCTGTCACCACATGGAAAGTAGCACTGAGATTCATTCTCACTTTGTAGGCCCAGAATGGGTGTGGTGCTCACAGAGGAGGGCAGTCTCCCACCAGAGAAGGTGAAAGTGAGAGTGGAACAAAGGGGTGAGGGCTGGGGAAAATTATGAACATCTGGAGAAGCAGAAACTTCGAAGGCCAGGGGCCAACCACAGCAGGAAAGGCGAGGGCCCCCCTTCTCCCTCCCATGGAGGGTGAGTCTGGGCCTGGACAGGCATTGGGTGCCTACATCCCAGGGCTGGGACCTCATCTCCTTATGGCTCCCCCTTTTATAGGGCACATGTGAGAAGGTGGCCTTGTCAGTGGAGATACTCAGATTACTCTGGTGCCAAGAAGAGAGGATTTGGCTACAGATGTTTGCAAGAGTTGTCTGGTAAAACTGGCTGCGTGCCTCTGGGCCCCTTCCGCCCAGGGGAAGTTGTGATTCCTCTGGCAGCCAGAGGTAAACCTCCGTTCTACGGGAAGTTGAAGGTGGACCTCAGTTCAGCCTTCCCGCAGGCAGAAGAGGCTCCCTGGGCCAGCTAGCTCAGCGTCAGGCAGTCCAAGTGAGCACCTGGGTGGCTTTTGGCCTCTCTTCTCATTGCCCAGCAGTCAGTTAGGATGGGACACGTGTGAGGCTACTCCGTGCAACACATCGCAGTCAGGAAACAAACAAGAGAATGGTGGCTTCAAATATGAGCCCCTAATTTAAAAAAAAAAATACAAGGTATGAACTGAAGAATTGCAAAAAATGGTTTGCAGTCCAGTTGTAATTCACATGAAGAATTCTTACAGCAAATTCTAGGGCAGATAAGGGCAGGAATTTTAACATGTCTCTCAAGAAAATCCATATAGTGATTGTGTATGTGCATCTATCTATGCATATGTGTGCAAATGCTGAGAAAACTATTCATCTGGGGAAGCAGAGGGGGAAGAGAGGACTCTAATAAATGTGGTCAAGATGGAAGAAAGAAAATAATGTATCACCTAGATCCTTCTGACGAAAAGAAAATCTTTCCAGTTCTCTGGTGACTAAACTGCTTCAAGAGGGGATGAAGCCTTACATACAAGAATTAGGACTAAAAGACTCAAAACAGAAACACCCCTGACCTCATACAAATGAGTGCAAGGAGCACCAAACTGAAAGTCAAACCACCCGAGTTCTAGAACCAGCCTCGCCACTAACTGGCTGTGTGACCCTGGATAAGCTGTTTAGAACATGTGGCCTGAATTTTTCCACTTCGTTTTTTTCAGTAAACAACTATTTATTGAGTGACACTGTTCCAGGCATTGGGAATACATCAATGGGGCGAAAGGTGACATTCCTGCGCTCCTGGAGCTCGGTTCTAGGGCTGCATCACACTCAGCAAATCGCAGGCAGTGCACTAGATACTCTCTGTGGTCCCTTCTAGGTCTTAGACCCTGGACTGGTACCCAAGGTGACCTCAGGGTGACTGGGAAGCTGGCCAGTGCCCTGAGGTCACAGAATAGCCAATTTGCCAAATGGGCTTGCATTTTGTAACTCTTAAGTTTTAATTATCTAGATTCTGTTTGTGTCCATAAGACCATTTTATAGAAAACTGAATTCAATTTGTCTTTAACCAGGGTCCCTATTGCTACAGCTGGAGACCTTGGCAATAAAGGGCGAGCGAGCAGTGTGCCTGCAAACAGCAGCCAAGGAAGGGAGGGTTTCCGGGAAAGGAGCAGAGCAGTGGGGAGACAGAAGCAGCAGGCCTTCCGAAGCTGCGCTGGGAAGCTTCGGGCCATCTCTTCTTCCTTTCCTGAATTTCCATATCCCCCACCGCTCTTTCAGAGCCTCGCACGTTGAGGTAACGTGAAAAAGAAAGAAAACTCGAGGGCTACGTGGGGGAAAGCCCCTTATAAACCGTTGGATTTCCATGGGGATTTCCTCCCGAGGAATTAAAAAATCAACTTAAATTTCGGTCTCGATCGCCATCTGGCGGTCAAAGTACCACATCACATCCTCGAAGCAAAGACTCGTTTCTTGCCTCAGAAAACCTGGCTCAAGTTTAAGATTGTTAAATATCTGAACTTTTCCCAGCTGGAATTTTATTGGATGATGACGGTGTCTCTCGCTTTGACATAAAACTCCACTCTTCTTTCAGCTCATCCCTGGTTTATTGAGGAGGCTACAGATGAGATCTTTCTGCCCCAAAACCCCACCCACAGAAGACCTGTGTGACTGTCTCTCCAGCCTTCCCTTCCCCTCCCACAGCACTCGCTGGGGCCCAACCCTAAGGGGTCACCACCCCTCCCTGGGACAATGATGAAAACGGAGAAGTCTTTCCAATGGAGCAAGGGGGCAGAAACAGTTTCAGGCCAAATTCTGGGCGAAATCGTTGTTGCCAGAAACACTCCACGGAATCTTGCTCTCTTAGAAATCACAAATGCACAATCAACACTGAAAAACAGAAAACGGTGGTCTTCTGTGGACACTGGACGGAGACCAGGAAACCCTCTCACTGACGATCCACCAAAAGCTGTGCTTCCAAATTCAGGACAAAGCAGAAAGAACAGCAGAGACACGTAAGATTGGCACAATCAATGCTACTGCTCACCACCCAAATCAGGACAGAAAAGTCACCGAGATTCCCTGATCCTGAGAGCCACAAGAATTAAAATCTGCCATCAGAGCAGGTAGAAAGGAGGATGGGGAGAAGGTAAAGCCTTGCCCAGGTGGAAGAAGTTCGGAATGTTAACCATTTTTGTTAGTGCCCTGGGGATGTGACGTGGCAGCAGGAACAAGCAGGAGAGATCGTTTTATTGTAGAGTTTGGTAACAAACAAGGCAGGAGCAATGAAGTGTAGTCACTCGTTATTAAACTCCTGTGTGACAGTCAGCTGAGCTCTGGAAATAAAAAAATTGTGACGGGCCAGCCGCCACAAATCGAACAGTACCCGAATGGGGGAGTGGGAATGAAAAAAGACACTCACACAAATGATGATGCGGCCAGTCTTCAGTGATCCTGAAGCACCGAGTTTACTTTCCTTCACCAATTTATACCATCTGTGTACATGCAGCTTAACAATCATGAGTATGCGTTATCTCATTAAGAGTAAATTTATGACTTTTACATACAAACTACAAAATCCTTGAAACTTTCCCAAAGTCATTATCTCATGACAAAGCCCACCAATTATCCTGCTAATCTTCAGTCCTCAGTGTCTGGGAACCGGTCACTCCCACCTCATTCCTCAGCAGCTTGCAAGCACCCTCCAGGTGCAGGCAGAGATAATGCCTTAGAAGCTGAAACAAGTTAATCATAAACTGAGCCAGTCTGCAAGGCTTCAGAATAACAAGAAATCATGGCTCCCCACAAAAAATAAATAAATAAAAATGAATAAGATGCAGAACCCTGCTTTACCAGCTAGAAAACATAAACAAACAAGGAGGCTCAGGCGGGATAAGTGTAAACTACACTGGAGTCACCAAGGATTAGGAAAGCTTTCTAGTGGAAAAGACAGTCAGGCTGACCCAGAAGGACCTGGAGAATGGCTTCCACGTCTAGTGACGCGGGAGCAGCCTGGAGACAGGGAAAAGCACAGGATTCTGAGGGAGGTGAACGCAGTTTGGGATTGGTAAGTAGGAGGGGACAGATGAAGCTAAAGGGTTGGGGACAGATGTCTCGTCATCAGGCTAAGGACTTTCACTTTATTCTGCAGACAGTAGGGGCCATGACGCAGGTTGATAATAAGGAAAGTACCGTGAACATTTCCACATTTGGGGAAGAATACTCTGGTGGGAAGGTGAGTCAGAGGGACACAAAACTAGAAGCAGAGAGAGCGGTTAGATGACTGTTAGAACAACACAGGCCAGACACCACAGGGTCCAAACTAAAGTAGAGTCAGGGCAACACAGAGGGTCAGAGGGATGAGAAGAAGCCCACACAGCCTGTGTGTCTCCATCAGTTGCACGTGGGAGAGGAGAGGGGAAGAGCAGACGATGCCTGGGAGAGCAGGGGGTAGTGATTCCAATCACCAAGGACAGCAGGACAGATGGAGGTTTGAGGGGAAAGAGAACATTTTCCATTTTAGATATTTTGCATTGATGATGGGTCATTCAGATGAAATTTACCCTGTATGATAGGGAGAATAGTGCCCCGGCCCAAGATTTCTACATTGAAATCCATGAAGTCTGTTGGTATCTTACATGGTAAAAGGGACTTGGCATTTGTGATTAAGTTAAGGATCTTGAGATGGGGGATATCCTGGATTATCCACATGGGCCCAATATAATCATAGTGGTGCTTATAGTGAAAGAGGGAGGCAGGGGAGTCTACAAAGCAGATGTGATGACAGAAGCAGGGGTCAGAGTGACATGATTGCCAGAAAGAGGTCACAGACTTGCAGGTGGCCTCTGGAAGCTGGAAAAGACAAGAAATAGAGCCTCCTCTCGAGCTCCCAGAAGGATCGCTGACACTTCTATTAGCCCCATATGACCTAGTTCAAGCTTGTAACCTCCATGGCTGTCCAATAATAAATGTGTGTTGTTTTAAGCCACTAAGTTTGTGGTAATTCATTACAGCAGATGACTGAGTCATCTTGTAACTGAGAAGCAATATAGCTCAGAGCTCAGGCTCTGGGGTCAAAAGGATTTGAGTTCTTATCATAGCTCCATTACTTTCTACCCAGGTGACCTTGGGTGTGTTAATTAAGCTCTTTAAGCCTCTGTTTTACCACCTGTAAAATGAGACTATCTAATAGAGTTTGTGTCTGGAAAGAGAAAATGGGAAGTCAGTGAGGTCTGCTGTTTTTCAAAACAAGCCATATAGAAATGCTTGACATTTTAAACCATGTCCATGTATAACTGTTTAAAAGGTAAAATGATTCTAAAATATTAAAATACTTAGGGAAATGATAAGAGAAAAAACTTCCTAGTTTCTCAGTTGAAAACTCTGATACAGTACAGTTTTAATTTAAAAAAATAAGTAACTACCATACTTGTGAGATTTATAGAAAGTTGCACAGAGTTGGTACTAAATATATCAGAATATATATCCTACATCGGAATTTCTTTAATACTAATTTAATTAACTACATGAGGCTAAAATTTTAACAATATTCTGCTAAAGTATCACTGCAGTTACATAAGAGGACTTAGAAGGTTGTCGGCAGATGAACTAAAACTTGCCCTATTTGTACAACAGCAAAGGTAATATACACAAGATTCTGAGTGTTCATTATACTGTTAACTTAAAACAATTCTAATGTCACTTGGTAGACAAAATATACTAAGAAACTGACAAAAGTGAATCACTTTACTGCATAGTGAGCTACACAATCTAAGTAAGAAAACGGCAAGTTCTAACAACAAAAGAAACTTTCCAAGAATAGAAATAAACTGGTAGATTATTTGAGATACAGAGTATTTGAATAAAGTCAAGATTATGTTTGCAGATCATTCTTGAAGTATAACACAATTATGGCTTTGGAATGCTTTATTAATGCAGATTACATTAACCTGAATAAACTTAAATGTCAGCTTATCCCTCAAATAACAAGAGGTTTTGTCTTAGAGGAAACACATAACACAACAGGCCTCTCGAGGAACAGATGCTACAGCACATGAGGAGATGTACCCCTAGTAACAGAGAATCTGTGAATTCAAGTACTCGTGCCACTTGTGGAAGAAAAAAAAATGATACTAGGAGTATCAAAAGGAATCAAATGTAAGTGCAATCGCATAACAAAACTAAGCTATATGAGGCATCGACCAAAATAAGTGTTCAAATAGCTGCAATAGTATCAATTTATGTTGGACACCTTAAATGGAGTAACCATATGACATTGAGTACATGTTCAAAGACCTTATGTTGGCATTAAATGGAAAGAATATAGCACATGTGACAACCAATAGAAACGGCAGCTGTAAGAAAAGTACAACCCAAGTTAATTATGTACATATATTGAGTACCAAGTTACATATTTTAACACCCACTCATGATAAAATGCTCAGAAAAATAAGGATAGAGGGGAACTTCCTCAACTTGATAAAGAACACCTACAAAAAACTTTATCATTAATATTATACTTAGTGGTGAAAGATTGAATGTTTTCCCCACTAAAACTGGGAACAAGGCAAGGATTTCCATGCTCGCCACTCTCATTCAACATAGTGTTGGGAGTTCCAGTCTGTGCAATAATCAAGAAAAGGAAATAAAAACCATACAGATTGTAATGGAAGTAATAAATCTGTTCCTATTTTCAGATGACATGATTGTCTACATAGAAATTCCGAGGAATCTACATATAAACTACTAGACCTAAAAAGTGAGTTAAGCAAGGTTACAGGATACAAGATAAACATACAAAAATCAATTGCATTTCTATATACTAGCAATGAACACACAGATACAAAACTATAAAAATACAACATAGAGGCTCTTCTTTTTTGACACCAGTTGTCTTGCCCACTCGTTCTCTCTCCCTCTCTCTCTCACCTCTGCTGGGCCCGTTCTCTTTCCTGAAAAAGTATCACTAATAAGCCCTGCTTGCATATTAATCAGCTTGCTGACCTTTGATTCTTCATTGTGTTAGCAGGAAGAACCAAGACTCTCGTAACATTTTGGTGCCATGACTTGGTTTGCACCCTTTGTCTCCAGCTGTTTGCACCGCAATGGGGAATCAAAAGTCCATTCCCACCAGTACCCCCTTGAGATGTATCCTTTCTAATGGTCACAATTTGATTAAAAAAAAAAAAAAAAAAAGCCGGTCATCAAAATGGTGGCGTGAGGTGAGCTCCTGTAAATCTCCCCTGGAATTTACAACAAATGGAACAACTATAACTCCACAAAGGACTCCCTGCACAGCAGACAGGCAAGATGAAAAGACCCACTACTGAATTCACCTAAAGGTGGGTGAATCGCACGAGCGAGGGAGGATGGAAGGGAGAAGTGCAGAGACGGAGTCAGTCGGGCGCAGGACGCAGACCTAGCTCAGTGCTCCAAGTTCGCTGCATCCTGGAACTACCGCAGGCTCCTGGAGAGGGAAGAACTCGGACTGCTAGGGCTCTGCTTATGGCCCACAGGGCTGAGGGGACAGCATATAACACGGCTGAACCCAACGCTCACGGCAGAGACCTTGGAGAAAAGACTGAGGGAAGAAGGCTGAAAATGGTGGTTTAATTTCTCATTGCCAAGCAGAGAACGGAAGCCTGAGGCACTGAGACTAGCCACCCCCTCCTTACCCTCCCAGAGCTCGCCCCGCCCCCACCTGCCCAGTGCTAGAAGTGGAACAGTAGCGGTGTCACATCAAAAGAACAGAATATTTGCTGTTCTGAGAACTGTGGCCCTCAGACACAGATTTACAGCCCAACTACTCCCAGCAAAGGGGAGGGAGCTGTGGAAGGAGGACTGACTGGCTCTGGTGCTGGGCGCCGCCATTGCTCTGGGCCACCTCTCACAACTCACTTCCCCCTATCTGCACCTATCTGGGCGGATCCCTTCAGGAGCAAACAGAACTGCTGAAACACACGGGCTCTGAATCTGGTGCAGGAAGAGCTTTGGAACTTCAGAAGCTCTCCGCATACCCTGTGTAAAAGGGCTACAGTTGGAGAGAAAATAAAATATTCTACCAACAAGTACTGGAAAACAAAAGAAAGACCTCTTCCTATCAACCTGTTGCAGAAGCCACTCCTGTAGATGTCTAGGAAGAGAAATAATAAATCAGTAATTGCCATGAATAACCAAGGCAACAAGACAGCTCAGCAAGAAAGTGAAAAGTCTCCAGAAAAGGAACTTAAAGATATGGAAATATGTGACTTAAATGACAGAGAATTCAAGATTGCAGTTCTGAAAAATTCAACAAGATGCAAGAAAATACAGAAAGGCAGTTTAATGAACCCAGAAACACAATCAAAGAACAACATGAGCATTTTACGAAAAAGATTGAAATTTTAAAAAAGAACCAAATAGAATTTCTGGAGATTAAGGACTCAATAGAAGAAATTAAGAATGAAATAGCCAGCTTAGGTAGTAGAGTTGACCAGATGGAGAAAAGTATCAGTGACATCGAAGATAGAAACCTGGAAATGACACGGATGGAAGAAGAAAGAGACTTGAGACTTAAAAGAAATGAAAAAGCTCTACAAGAACTTTCTGACTCCATCAGAAAGAGCTATATAAGAATAACAGGCATACCAGAAGGAGAAGGAAGAGAGAAGGGAACAGAGAATATATTCAAACAAATCGTCGAAGAGAACTTCCCAAACTTGTGGAAAGAACTGGATCCTCGAATCCAAGAAGCAAATAAAACACCTAATTACCTCAATCCCAACAGGCCTTCTCCAAGGCACATTGTATTGAAGCTGTCTAAAATCAATGACAAAGAAAGAATCCTCGAAGCAGCCAGGGAAAAGAAGACGGTAACCTACAAAGGAAAGCCCATTAGATTATCATCAGATTTTTCAGCAGAAACTCTACAAGCCAGGAGGGAGTGGAACCAAATATTCAAAATATTGAAAGAGAGAAATTATGAGCCAAAAACAATATATCCAGCAAAGATACCCTTTAGATATGAAGGGGGAATAAACACCTTTCAGACATACAAAAGCTGAGGGAATTTTCTAATGCACGACCTGCACTACAAGAAATACTAACGGAGGCTATTCAACCACCGTCAACAGGGACAATTTGTGGCAACCAAAACATAAAAAGGGGGAGAGTAAAGGCCTGAACCGGAATATGGGAATGGAGAAAGTAAGCGTCCTGAAGAAAATGGAATATTCTAAATATCAAACTTTCTTTTACATAAACTTAAGGGTAACCACTCAAAAAAAATCCAGAACTGAAATATATACTGTAATAAAAGAAGAAACAGAGGGAAACATCATAGAATACCACCACACAGAAATAATAGACAACAACAAAAAGGCAAAGAAACAATGGAGACAGCCTCACCAGAAAACTAAAGATTGAATGACAGGAAATCCTCACATACCAATAATCACCCTAAATGTAAATGGACTGAACTCACCAATAAAAAGGCACAGAGTAGCCGATTGGATTAAAAAACTAAACCCAACCATATGCTGTCTCCAAGAGACACATCTCAGCTACAAGGACAAGCATAGACTCAAAGTGAAAGGGTGGAAATTGACACTTCAAGCAAATGGTATCCAGAGAAAATCAGGTGTACCCATACTGATATCAGATGAAACAGAGTTCAGTGTGAAAAAGGTAACAAGAGACAAAGATGGACATTTCATAATGGTAAAGGGGACTATACAACAAGAAGACATAACAGTCATCAATATTTATGCCCCCAATCAGGGTGCACCGAAATATACCAAGCAACTACTAACAGAACTAAAGGGAGAAATTGACCAAAGCACAATTATACTAGGGGACTTAAATACATCATTGACAGCTATGGATACATCATCCAAACAGAAAATAAATAACGAAATAGCAGCCCCAAGTAACACATTAGATGAAATGGACATAATTGACATATATAGAGCACTTCATCCTAAAACATCAGACTATACATTCTTTTCTAGTGTACATGGAACATTCTCAAGGATAGATCATATATTGGGACATAAAATCAGCCTCTGCAAATTTCAGAAGATTGAAATCATACCAAGCATATTCTCTGATCACAAAGCTTTGAAATTGGATATCAACTGCAAAAAGAAAGCAGGAAAAAACACAAATACATGGAGATTAAACAACATACTTTTAAAGAACAACCGGTTCAAAGAAGAAATTAGAGGAGAGATCAAAAGATACATAGAAACAAATGACAATTAAAATACATCCTACCAAAATTTTTGGGATGCAGCGAAAGCAGTTTTAAGAGGGAAATTTATATCATTACAGGCCTACCTCAAGAAACAAGAAAAATCCCAAATAAATAACCTCATGTTACACCTTAAAGAACTAGGAAAAGAATAACAAATGAAACCCAAGGTCAGCAGAAGAAAGGAAATAACAAAAATCAGAGCAGAACTAAATGAAATAGAGAACAAACAGACAATAGAAAAAAATTAATGTGACAAAGAACTGGTTCTTTGAAAAGATTAACAAAATTGACAAACGCTTGGCTAGACTCACTAAGATAAAAAGAGAGAAGACACTAATTAACAAAATCAGAAATGAAAAGGGGGAAGTTATCACGAACACCAGAGAAATACAAAGGATCATCCAAGAATACTATGAAGGACTATATGCCACCAAATTCAATTATCTAGAAGAAATGGACAAGTTCTTAGAAACATATAGCCTTCCTAGGCTGAACCTTGAAGAATTGGAAAATCTAAACAGACAAATCACCAGTAACGAAATTGAATCAGTCATCCAAAACCTTCCCAAAAGCAAAAGTCCTGGACCAGATGGCTTCACTAGTGAATTCTGCCAAACCTTCAAAGAGGATCTAATACCAATCCTGCTCAAATTGTTCCAAAAAATTGAAGAAGAGACAGTACTCCCTAACTCATTTTATGAGGCCAACATTACCCTGATACCAAAACCTGGTAAGGACAACGCAAAAAAAGAGAACTACAGACCAATATCTCTGATGAATACAGATGCAAAAATCCTAAACAAAATTCTAGCAAATCGAATACAACAATGCATTAAAAAGATCATTCATCACGACCAAGTGGGGTTCATCCCCGGGACACAAGGATAGTTCAACATCCGCAAATCCATCAATGTGATACAACACATAAACAAAGGACAAAAATCATATGATTATATCAATTAATAAAGGCCACATATGACATACCCTCAGCTAATCTCATAATTAATGGTGAAAAACTGAAGCCCTTTGCTCTACCTTCAGGAACACGACAGGGCTGTCCCCTATCACTTCTGCTTTTCAACATAGTGTTGGAAGTCCTTGCCAGAGCAATCAGACAAGAGAAATAAATAAAAGGCATCCAAATTGGGAATGAAGAAGTTAAACTGTCACTCTTTGCAGATGACATGATGCTATATATAGAAAGCCCTAAAGACTCCACCAAAAAGCTATTAGAAATAATCAACGAATACAGTAAAGTTGCTGGCTACAAAATCAACGTACAAAAGTTCATTGCATTCCTATATACTAACAATGAAATCTCAGAAAAAGAAATAAAAAAAAACAATTCTTTTTGTAATTGCAGCAAAAAGAATAAAATACCTAGGAATAAACTTAATCAAGGATGTGAAGGACCTATATGCTGAAAACTATAAGACATTTTTGAAAGAAATTGAAGAAGACACAAAGAAATGGAAAGACATTCCGTGCTCATGGATTGGAAGAATCAACATAGTTAAAATGGCTATATTACCCAAAGCAATGTACAGATTTAATGCAATCCCCGTCAAAATCCCAATGGCATTTTTTAAAGAAATAGAACAAAAAATCATCAGATTTGTTTGGAACCACAAAAGACCCCGAATAGCCAAAGCAATCTTAAGAAAAAAGAACAATACTGGAGATATTGCACTCCCTGACTTAAGCTTGTACTACAGGGCTACAATAATCAAAACAGCATGGTATTGCCAGAAAAACAGACACATAGACCAATGGAATAGAATTGAGAACCCAAAAATAAAACCACATAAATATGGACAGATAATTCTTGACAAAGAAGCAAAAAACATACAATGGAGAAAAGACAGCATCTTCAATAAATGGTGCTGGGAGAATTGGATAGCCACGTGCAAAATAATGACAACTAACCATTGTCACCCCAATAAATTTAAAAAAGAAAAAAACACGAAAAAAAAACTTGACATGAAAAAAAAAAAAGCCAACTAATCTTTTTTTTTGTAACAGAGCTTGTCCCCAATACCAAATAGTGCAAGGGGAGGTTTGGCCCCTTAATGGGACTCTAAATTATAACATGATTCTACAACTCAGCTTCTTTTGTAAACGTCTTGGAAAATGGTCAGAGATTCCTTATATACAAGTATTTTTCTATTTGAGGGGCCGTAGAGATTTATGTAAAAAGTGTGAACTTAGCCCTACTAAAGAGGCGCTTACTGATCTCGAAATGCTCACTGAACCACCCCCAGCCCCACGGACCGCAGAGAAGGCCTTCCTCACCACCACTGTACCCAGAGCCCCCAGGACAACCGCTGGCCCCTTCTTCTCCTGCCCCTAAACCTGTTCTGACAACTAAGCTCTTGCCTCTGATAGAAACGGCAGGAGAATTAGGCCCCCAACTAATACACAGACCCATCTCCCTCGTGGAGCTCAGGCAAATTAAAGCTGACCTTGGGAGCTATTCAGGCAATGAGACAAATGTATAGGTGCTTTCCAACACCTTACCTTAGCATATGAACCTATTTGAAAGATGTGATAATAGTTCTGGGACAGATTTTGTCAGACATTGAACAGAAAAAGGTAATTAAGGAGGCCAGAAAATTTGCTAACAATTTACATCTGTCTGACAATGAATACTCCACAGGAGAAACAGCAATCCCACCATAGACCTTAGTGGGATTACAAAAGCAATTTCCCACAGTGGGAGAGAAACCATTTCTTACTCTGTGTTAAGGTGGGACTCAAGGTGGGCCATCAAAAGGACATTAATTATTCTAAGGTGTCTGCCATTAGCCAGGTCCTGGACGAAAATCCTATTACCTTCTTGGAAAGACTGAGGGAAGCGCTTGTTAAACATATTAAACTAGATCTGGAGTCTTATGAGGGACAAGTAATATTAAAGGACAAATTTCTAACCCAATCTGCTTCTGACATTAGGAGAAAATTACAAGAGCTTCTCCAGAGACCTGGGGCTTCCTTGGAGGAAATGCTGGCCACAGTCAATGTGGTCTTTCACAACCGCGGCCAGGAGAGGGAGGCAAGGGCTCAGGATGGGGAGGAATGGAAGAAGGGAGGCACGCCCACGTTTCAGCTGTGTTTGCGGGGCATTCACAGTCACATCCTGCAGGCCCTGCACGGCTTGCTCCAAAAGACACTAAGTGCCACGTGTGCCGAGAGCCAGGGCATTGGGCAAAGGCGTGTCCCAATCATAAGCCTCCTGAAACGCCCTGCGGCAAATGCAGGGGTGCAGGCCACTGGGCAGCGCTGTCCCTCGATGGGAGGGCCCCGGACCGGAGGCTGCGACTGCCTTGCAGATGGTAACTCAGGACGGAAGCTGCCCCCCCCCCATCAGCCCTACCACAAGAGGTCACCATTACTGGACTGGAGCCTGGGGTACACCTGGATGTGACAGGTAGGACAATAACCTTTTTATTGGATACTGGGGCCACCTACGCTGTCCTTATTGCCTTCTCCGGGCCCTTTTCCTCCCAAACATGCACTGTCCTGGGTGTGGCGGGAAAGCCCATCTCTAAGAACTTCATTCCTCCTTTAGGCTGTCTCTGGGACTGTTACCAGAGAGGCGGGCCTTTCTCCGCGGGGTGCCCAGGCTTGGTTCCCACATTGGGGATCAAACCCAGTAGAGTCTGGGCTAGGGTCCCACACCGGGCTTTGGGGAGGAAAACTGGGAATCCTAGCTGCCATGTTCCCGAGGTTGGGCTGATCTCAGCATGATGTCCAGGTTCTTGGCATCTCCAGCAAAGAATTGAACAAGACACAGAGGCAAAGAGGTGAAAAAGAAGCTTATTAGAGGACATAGTACACTCCAAAGAATTAGGAGCTGGCCGAGCACAAAGAAAAGTGGCTCAAGGCCATTATTAGAAGAAAAAGTACACCCTAAAGAGTTTGGAGTGGGCCGCGCAAAAGCAAGGCTCAAAAGGCTCAAAGGGCGGTGGCTCGCGGGAGCCCGGGGGTTTTATCTTTTTCTCTGGGATGGGCTGTTCCCCTCTGGGTGCAGCACCACTTGACTGACACCTGTGGTTAATTGCCTCATCCTCTTCGACTGCGCATGTCCTTTCCCAGAGTTCAGTTGTTATAATGATATTAGTGAACATCTGGGCCTCTGTATGATAATATAATGATGGTATAACGAGGCTAGGGTGAGATGGAGGTCATTCTACTGGGCAGGACCAGCCTAATTTATGGTCTTTTTAGGGCAGATAAAGGAAGAATTTGGGAGGTCTCCAGGCGGTGCTCCCCATAGATTGTGCTGGACATGCAGGAATGTACAGACCCCATTACCTGTCTCTAACTGCCTGCCTTGTTTTCCCTGAGAGACGTGATCCCCATAAATCTCTGTGGGGAGTTCAGGGACGGAGGTCTGCTTCAAGCTGAGAAAGGGGTAGAGCTGTCCCTACCTATGGGGTATTCACGAAACTCTCACCTATCTGTTCTTAAATAATAAAAAGGGGGGTCTCTTCCTTGGTCGGGGTGTACTAGAAGCCTCGCTGGAACATAATTGTATCCCAACGGCCCCTACATGAGGAGAGACAGATATTAATTAATAAATCAAAAGCGCTGGCTCCAGGGATGGGACTCAAAGCCCAGGGTTGGGTCTGGACTGGCCTGGAGGAGTATTACAACCCATTTGGTCTCTGGGATGCCTTCTTTATCCAAGAGTTAGGTCTGGAATGGTCTGGGGGAATGTTGGGCTGCAATGATTATAGCTCACAGGCTTTTAAGGAGTTAGTTGCCAGGGGTGAGAGACATTCTGTGATTTCAGCTAGGAGCAATCTTTAGTTTAGGGTTTAGAAACTGATTAGAAGAATGATTAAGACCAGGGGCTAAGGAGCTAAGAAACTAATGAAAGGGACGCTTAAAATTTCTATACTGAGGGGACTTAAAACTCCTATAGTGAGGGAGCACTCCCATATCGGGACGGTATTATTTCATTCATTCCTTTCTTGTAGTCCCTGAATGCCCAACTCTCCTCCTTGGGAGGGACCTTCTCCAATTGTTAGGAATCAAAATAGTTTAATTATAGGAGAAAATCCTGTCCTAAGACCGCCCCTCCAACTGTTAGTTACACAAACTGAAGACCGTCTGCATACTCTCACCCCTACATGGAAGAGTCAAATTGACCCAGTGCCTGGGACACTGGGATTCCTGGCCGGGCTAAGAACCCCAGTCCTCATTAGTCTTAGGGATCCCTCACAGTTCCCCCCCAGAAGCAGTACCCTCTAAGGCCCAAGGCAAGGGCTGGGCTTCAGCCTATAGTTTCTAAGTTTCTTACTCATGGGCTACTTAAACCCATCAGTTTCCCTTGTAACACTCCTGTATTGGCGGACAGGAAAAAGGACAACTCCTATAGACTAGGAATCCACCATCGCCCGTCACAGAAAATGGCTGAGTCATTAACTAAAACAGAACGCTTGAAGCACTCCAAGAATAACTGGACTCATTAGCTGGAATCCAGACAGAGCCCCTGGGCAGAAGTTGCTCTGGGTCATCTTGGTTCTCAGCAAAGAAAACATGAGCCCATCATCAGAGACAGGTGGCAGCTGGAGGAGACGATAGCAGTTCTCTTCCAAAACACCATGACGTAGCCTATATGAACTGAATTTAAAAGCAAACAAAACATAAATAAAGAGACTGAGGCTAAGGGCCAGATGAAGACCTGTCACAGTGTAACCATGACGTGCCAGCCCTGGGGCTCCATGGTTTTGGGGACTTGGCTCAGGGGTATCTGAAATCCTACAACCTGGTGGTATGACAGCCTACAAAAAACAAGTATGAATTACGATACAAAGGGAGAATGTAGACAAAAGACACAAGAAGTGATCAACTCAGAGCGGAATGTTTATTTATTGAGCACAGAGAAGGTATTTATCGTTTCACTCCCACCTGCCATTTTCCTGTCTCCTACCTGCCACTTGCCCCAGCACAGCAAGCATATGCTTTCTAAAAGATGTTCAGGTTTCATATTTTCTTTGAAAAATTATGATAATATTCCACTCCTTTTATTAACCTACCTATCCTCATCATCAAGAAAATTAACAGAAAAAATAATCAAATAGTGTGATTCCCATTGAGAGAAAGTAAGTAACTAGGAAAAAAAAGGACCACTCCCTCCACCAGGAGGCAAGGGTGGGAAGAGAGACATTCCCGTCATCCCTGGAGAAGGAAAGTTGGTCTGGGCAGGAACCATAGGCCTGGGGTATTAGGGAGGATGTGAGCGAGCAGGAGAGTGGACCCTTCTCCCTACGTCCTCCTACATGTTCCAAGGGGAGGACAGACTCCTCAGCGGAGCAGCTGGAGTAAGAGAATCGGGTCCACAGACAGACCAAGTGGGAGCACCAATAGCTCGTGTCTCACTGGTCCACACAAGCAGCTCTGCAGCCATAGAAGTAACTGGTAACAGACTCGGGTCAACCGCTAGTCACTTAAGCGTGCTGAGTGTCCTCACAGCCCATCTCACACTCCACATTCAAAACATCACGACCTTCCTGTAGCTCAGTCCTAGGTCCCCCTGACTCAACTTCTTCTCTTGTTGGGACCTTGAGGACAGGACCTCAGGAAGCCCTGAGAACACGAGGGTCCTGGGCGCTGGACAAGAGCCTGATTAGAGACGGGCAGTAAAGAAGAGCTGAGCAGAGGACCAAGGAAAGGGGGTGCTGAAGGCAGACTCACGTGGGGGGTACAGATTTCGGCATCCTGCTCCTTTTTCCTAAAGTTTATGGAGATCAGCTTCCATACGTACTGTCCCGTATGTACTTACAATTTCACATTGCACCTGTCTGTCCACGTACAAGGACACAGCATCCCAGGGAGGCACTAGTGGTGCATTGAAGCTTCAGGACAGCTGGGTATCATCGTATTCTAGGCAAGAACCAGTAAGTTCAACTTCATTGTTTTGAATCCTTAGTTAAATGTATTCTTATGTATTTTATTCATTTTGATGCTGTCGTTTCAAGCATGGGTGGCCAGAATTAACGCTGGATATTATCGGGAATAGACCATTACTTGAAGCCTCTTCTCCGAGGAACAGTACACCTCACAGAATGTGTCACTGTTGCAGGTGGTGAGTACACTTTTCATTCCAGGGTGGGGAAGCAATGGAGAAGGTGGTCAGATACAAGCTTTAAAGTCCATTCAGGTTGTGACTTACAAATTGTGAGTCTGGAGAAGGACTTAATCTTGAGTACCCGAGGGCCGTCACCTACACAGACTCTAAGTATTAAAGTGACATTGCGTGTAACACGGTCGTGTCAAGGACGTTGTGAGCACTGGGCACAGGTTAGGTGCCTGAGGATGACGACATGGCTAGCAAGCCCTGCAGAGGCTGTGTTCACTGATGAGTAAGAGGCCGGATTCTGGTCTGTGCCGGGGAATCATCAGTCATTTTGCAACCAACTGATTCATTTGGTGGAATGGAAACAAAATCCCACCACTAGTTGCTCTTCTCTCCATTTCATCAAACTTCATTCGTGCTTTTTCATTATTATGATTCCTTGTCCTTTTTATTTTTTTTCTTTTCTTTATTCCCATCTCCCTCCCTCCTCCCATTTGGCAACCATCAGCTTTTTCTTTATATCTATTGATCTATTTCCAGTTGTTTCGTTAGATTCCATATATGAGTAAAATCGTACGGTATTTGTCTTTCCCTGTCTGACTTATTTCACATAGCATAATACCCTCTAGGTCCATCCATGTTGTCACAAATGGCAAGATTTCAATAGATATAGATATAGATATAGATATAGATATAGATATAGATAGATAGATAGACAGACAGACAGACAGACAGACAGATAGATAGATAGATAGATAGATCCCTTCATCTACATTCATCTATTTAGGGTGTTTCCATATCTTAGGTATTACTAATAATGCAACAGTGAACATAGGAGTGTATATAACTTTTCAATTTAGTGTTCTTGTTTTCTTTGAATAAATACCCAGAACTGGAATTGCTGGATCATACAGCAGCTCTATTTTTAATTTGAGGAATCTCCATACTGTTTTCCATGGTGGCTGCACCAATTTGCAGCCCCACCAACAGTGCACCAGGGTTCCCTATTCTCCACATCTGTTCATTGATTTATTAATAATGTCCATTCAGACAGGTGCAAGGTGATATCTCACTGTGGTTTTTATTTGCATTTCTCTGATGATTAGTGACATTGAGCATCTTTTCATATGTCTATTGGCCATCTGTATGTCCTCTTTGGTATCTATTCAGGCTTTCTGCCCATTTTAAAATTGGATTGTTTGATTTTTTTTTATGAGTTTCTTATATATTTTGAATACTAACCCCCATCTGATGTATCATTTCTGAATATCTTCTCCGATTCAGCAGGTTTTCTTTTTATTTTATTGATGGTTTAGTAGGTTTACCTTAAGACAGAGAATGGGATTGGGAAACAATTAGAGGAAGGGAAAATGCTGACACTAGAAAATCACCCTTCCTGGAGGTCAGTTCTGCAGGTGCAGATCTTCCCCTGATTAATATAAACTCTGGCTGTGTGGACACCCAGTATCCCAGGCTGGAAAACAGCCCCTGATTTTCCATCTGTATCTGAGCAGTTTCTCCATTTACCCGCCCAGTCACACATCTCTTAGTGACCATCTACACACACCTGCCTGCCCACATATTCATTTTTCCTGGGTACCTTGTTTGTTGACATTTTATAAGAAATGTAAAATAAGGACACATTTTTGTAAGGGTGACGCTGATGACAAGAGGATCTGATTTCCAGAAGCCCTGGTCCCTCAGATGGTCTTTCAGGGAAATTTGCATCCTTGCTGCCTGGAACCTCATGGAGAAGCAGAAGAAATGTGGGCTGAGAGCAAGCCTGTGAAGCCCTGAGGTGACCACAGAGGCTGGTGCTCCCTTGTGACACAGGTCACTCTGGATCCGGGGCCTCCTGGGCACTGGACACACTGATTCGCCAAGTCTCTAACCTCCCTGCCTCTGCCTCCTCCCCGCAGTTCCTCAGTGTCCTGGCTGCCGAGCTTCTAGTCCCCAGGAGTCATCTCTCTCACTTTTAACCTCTCCTCTGGGTGACAAATGGCCACGAGACAAACCAGTGGCCTCTCTCCAGGTTTATTTGTCATCCTGGCTCCCTCTCAGGATTTGTCACCTGCCTCAGTCACCATCCCTGGCCCCAGCAGTAACAAGGAGAGATGCTAGCTACGGGCACTGAACCATGTGAGATGAGACCTGAGAGATTGGGGAACCCCGTATCCACCCCTTCCATGCCCTGTATCTTCTCGCACATCCCAGTTACAAGGGTTAGAGCAGCAGGAGCTTCAGGCCAGCCATGGTCCCCGCAGTGATTAGGAAGTGCTGGGACATGGGTCTGAGAAGAGAATGGCAAAAGCCTGACCCTGCCACAGGCACACAGAACAGCACCCAACACACTGGTTCCGAGAAGGGGCTTCCAGCCCTCACCTCCCTTCCTACCTCATCTCAGGACGAGGGACCTGGGCAGCCCTTCTGCTGCACGTGGCATGTGTGTCTCTGCTCCCCTCCAGGAGGCTCCACGATAGCTGCCCACCTGTGGAGAGTCCTGTCTCCTGCAGACCTGGTGGCCACAAGCTCTGTGTCCCAGGTCTGGGGTTCTTCATCTTGCAACAGTTCAGAGTGATCTCTGCTGGGTAAAATGCCGGGGCCGCTTCCCATCAGGCCTTGCGTGACAGGTCACATATGCTGATGGTGATACTTGAGAGGGTCAGAAGAGTCAAAAGGGATTTGGGGAGATAAGTTTTTCCTATCACAGTTCATTCAACACAGACACATTCAAGTAGAGAATGGACAGACTTACTGGGTTTGAGGGAAGATAATGAGGAAAGTCAGCCATAGCCTACAGCCTGGGGGTGAGAAGAGGAGATTCTATTTGAAACTGGATTCTAGGATGACCTAGCTTCCCATTATTTCATCCCCTCTTTTTATTAAGATGTTTTCTTTGCTCTTGAACCTATCCATTTGGCCTTAATTTTAGTTATGTATTTTTTCAATTTTAAAATTTCTGCTGGGTTCTGTTCTATGCTGAGTTGTGTTCCCCCCAAAAGGTATGTTGCAATCTTAACCCCCTGTATCTCAGAATGTGACCTTATGTGGAAATTGGATCTTTTTTAACCAGTTAAAATGGTTAAATTAGGCTGGTGACCCCAATATGAATGGTATCCTTACAAAACCAGGAAATTTGGGCACAGACAGACTTGCACAGAGGGAAGTTTATGTGAGGAAACAGGGAAAACAGCACGTGAAGACAGAGGCAGAGATTGGATTGGCAGAGGTCAGCTGCAAGCCAAGGAACACCAACCACTGCCAGCAGCCACCAGAAGCTAGGAGGAGGCAAGGAAGGATTCTAGCCAGAATCTCTGAGGGAGCATGTCCTTCCAACACCTTCATTTCAGGCCTCCAGCCTCCAGAACTGAGACCCAATAAATTTCTGTTGTTTCAAGGCATATAGTTTGTGGTCCTTTGTTACAGCAGCCCTAGCAAACGAATACAGGTTCCTTTTAAAATCTGCTATGTCACCTTTTAGAATTTCCAGTTCCTCACTCAAATTATTATGTTTCTGTATACGAACATGGAAAGCACACTTGTTTTACTGCACGCGTCTGATATTTACAAATTCTAAAGTTTGTGCAGCTCTGCCCCAATTGAAACTTGTTACCCCCAATTCTGGCTCATGTTGTCTTGGTTGGCGTTGCTTGCATGCTGGACCGTTTTAAAAAATATTACGTGTAGACCTTTCCTGCTCCCCTGCCATCTTGGCAGCTGCTTTTGGTTGGGGGTCATTCTGCACCTATGGCAGGAAGATGGTGGCTGTAAAAAAGTCTCTGGAATTGATCAACTCTAGGCTCCAACTTTTTATGAAAAGTGGAGAGTGAATGTGTTGTCATAGAATTAACCCCTGGTCATGAAAGAATATCCAAGACTCTACAAGAGTATCCAGAGACAACATTTATTGAAAGTTAAAAAGGGAGAGAAAGAGTTCTGTTTGGAACTGGCAGAAGTTTGCCAGGGCAGAGTCTGATGGAGACAGCTGTAGAGACAGAGGGGTAAGAGAGAGATACTGACAAACAGAGTTTAGCCAGGGCAGAGTCTGATGGGGGACAGCTGCACTGATGAGAAGGAGTGCTGGGGTTTTATATTTTTCTAAGCAGGATGTAGGGTGCTTGTCAGCTTGCATAGGGGCTGCCATTACATTTGTCTTCTCCTGGGAACTGTCCTGTTCCCATCTATGATGGATGTCGGCTTACAGGGGGTTGCTGTTACAATTGGGAACCATTCTGTTCCCATCCATTATTGGGTGTTTGTTAGTGTGCAGGGTGTTAGTGTGCAGGAGGTTGCTGTTGTGATTGAGAAGTGTTCTGTTCCCACCTATGATGGATGTAAGATGCTTGTCAGCTGGCCAGGGGAGTTAAAGCCAAGAGATTAACTTTTAAGCTTGTTCCTGTTAGCCCACAAGCTCGCTCCTGTTAACTCTTTACTTGTTTCATCAGTACATGCTGGGGTACAAGCAGACTCTGAAAATGATCAGACAAGGCAAAGCAAAACTGGTCATCCTCGCCAACAACTGCCCAGCCATGAGGAAATATGGAATAGAGCACAACGCCATGTTGGCCAGGACGGGTGGCCGTCACCACAGAGGCAACAATATTGAACTGGGCACAGCGTGTGGAGAACACTACAGAGCATGTGCACTGGCTGCCGCTGATCCAGGGGATTCTGCTATCATTAGCAGCATGCAGGACAGAGTGGGGAAAAGTAAATCATGCAAATGTTTTGTTTAATAAAACTCGCCAGAGCTTGTTTAAATATATATATATATATATATATATATATATATATATATATATATATATATATATATATAAATAATAATAATAATAATAAATATTATGTGTAGGAATTATTTGCAGCCTAAAATGATGCTATGTTTTCCAGGAGAGTTGGCCTAGTTGTTTCTTGGTGCCTAAGGAGATTTTTGCCATGATGCCCCAACCGCAATTTGAGTACTGAGTCATCCCTTATCACCCAGAGATGGAGAAACCATAAGTGACTGTAAGTTCCTGAATGGACTATTTATTTCAGATTCACTCACGTTTCTAGAAAGCGGCATTTCAGAGTCACTGCTTAATGTGGAGGTTAGTGTACCAGGACCCCACCCTCGTTGGGCACCAGGCTTTCACCTCTTTTTCTGCTCAGTCCCTCAAGGAGCCAAAAGCTCAGGCAGAGTTCTTGCTGATCTCAGGTTTGGCAAATGCCCTCAGAGTAAAAGTGAATCCGGAGCTCTGGGCTCCCTGACCTCAACTCCCCAGGCAGTGGTCCTGCCCTAGACCTTGGCTGGACTTCCTCACTGTGTTTGCATGTTGAGGGTTTCAAGGCCATGAACTATATTTTATCAGAATTTCTCGGTTATTCTCAGTGGGAGCCTGGGTCTTGTGAATCACCTCCTGCTCCCTAGCCAGCAGTCAGGAGACCAACTACTTTCTAGGCCGAGAGGGAGCACAGTGCTGGGAGCTCCAGTTCTGAAGGGGAGGGAAGGAGAGCATTTGATCCTCATGGAGGGGGAGTAACGTCAGGGTGAGCGACAGCTCAGGGGTGGGGGGGTCACAGGCCCAAGAGAGGGTGCTGGGGACAGAGGGGAAGGGCAGTAAAGTCTCACTTGTACACTTGCTCCCACAGCACATCACGGGACCAAAGTCCATTACAGGAAGTGCTGCTCCTTTGTTGTCACTGACTTTTCCTCCTGTCCCATGGCCTCCCTCTGACTCTCCCAAAGCCACAGGATCCTTTAAAAGGACATGAACAGAATTAGGGTCACTCTGGGCAAGTTACATGCCAGGAATATGTCTGAAATCCCACACACACCCTGGTCACCTGCCAGGACCACAAGTCCCAGAGGAGGATTCAGGGTTCAGTGCTTTCCCCGCCCTCCCCTGAGTGAGGCCAACAGAGGATTCTCTCCCTCCCTGAGGTGTGATCTTGGAGGGGTGGGCTGCCCTAGTACCTGGAGCAGCAGTGTCTTGTTCCAGAACTCCAGGTGTTGAGTAGCAGGAACACACACCCTTCAGTCAAGAAGTGGCTCAAGGGCTGGTCCTGGTGGCTCAGGTGGTTGGAGCTCCATGTTCCTAACACCAAAGGCTGCCGGTTCGATTCCCACATGGGCCAGTGCCAGATGACTCAGTTGGTTGGAGCACAGGCTCTCAACCACCAGGTTGCCAGTTCGACTCCTCGAATCCCGCAAAGAATGGTGGGCTCCGCCCCCTGCAACTAAGGTTGAACATGGCACCTTGAGCTGAGCTGCCACTGAGCTCCCAGATGACACAGTTGGAGTGCATCCTCTCAACCACAAGGTTGCAGTTCGACTCCCACAAGGGGTGGTAGGCTGTGCCCCCTGCAACTAACAATGGCAACTGGACCTGGAGCTGAGCTGCGCCCTCCACAACTAAGATTGAAGGGAAAACTTGACTTGGAAAAACTCCTGGAAGTACACGTACACACTATTCCGCAATAAAGTCCTGTTCCCTTTCCCCAATAAAAATCTTTAAAAGAGAGAGAAAGAGAGAGAGACAGAGAGTGAGAGAGAGAGAGAGAGAGAGAGAGAGAGAGAGAGAGAGAGAAGTGGCTCAAGGTCTTTGCAAGACAAATCTTTCTCCAGTTGTGCTTGGCCTGCGTAGCCAACCTGCCTGTCACTTTCCAGGCTGTGGGTCCCTGTTCACAGAGAGGAACCCTCACCATCCTAGGAGACTGAGTGTCCCCTGAGGAAGCTCCCGTTGGGGCCATCAAGCAGCATGGCAACCTCTGCAAAGCTGGGACTCTGAACCAAGAGTCAGTCGAAACTGTCAGCTGAGAAATAATAACCACGAGGTGTTTTGTCACCAAAGAAGGCTTTATTCAGGGAAAAAGACAGGGTTGCAACCCCGCGCATGCAGACATGGCAGCCATGTGCACATTCTGGCCTGCGTGCCAAGTTGGAGGGGTGTT
Organism: Rhinolophus ferrumequinum; assembly: GCF_004115265.2. Taxonomy (NCBI): domain Eukaryota; kingdom Metazoa; phylum Chordata; class Mammalia; order Chiroptera; family Rhinolophidae; genus Rhinolophus; species Rhinolophus ferrumequinum. Next base: position 3,220,063 of record NC_046286.1, read on the forward strand.
TATAGAAGGAAAAGAAAGTTAATGGAAGGGGAATTTAGAACCTAGAGCTTTATTATGAGCACAGAGTTCTTCCTGTAGGGGTCTCAGGATCACTTAGAGCCCAAGAACTTCCATGAGCCCTAGCTCCTCCCACAGACCCTCCCCACTGATTATGTTTGCTTCAAGTTCCAGTTCATCTTTATCAAAACCCAGATTGAAAATGAAACCCAAAGCAAAATGCCACACATTTGTCCAGGCTGTGAGGGGTCACTGTGTCCCCACAAAACGTGGTGAAGACCCTCCCCTCCTCACAGGTGGGAGACCCCCAGTGGTCCTTGTACTGAGACTGACATCACTCACAGGCCTTGCCTCGATGGTCCAAGCTCTGCCTGTACCTCCAACGCCACGGGAATGTTCTGCTATGGTTTTCATGAAATCCTTCTGCCACATAGCCCGTCTTCTCCAGCCACATAGCCCGCGGCATCAGAGAGATGGAGAAGCCAGGACAGGGCTGGGGTGGATAGAGGGAACGGAGTGAGGTGAACGGAGGGGAGGGGTCTCCATCAGGGTTGGGGATCCCCACAGCAGCAGGAGGAAGGTTAGGAGTCACTGGAACAGGCTTCTCTCCCCATCTTACTGTCTGCAGAGAACTCTGAATCCCCAACCACTGCTGTAAACACAAACCTCCACTAACTTTGATGGGCTTTTCCAGAACCCTAAGATCCAATTCTGACAAAAATGCGTTTGTATCATCAGGCCCCACGCAGAACAACCAGAACAAGCTGAAGGAGGTCGGGAGGAGAAAAATGAAAGCCTGGGAGATGACCTGGGAGACAGGCACCCCTGAGGGCGGGGCTCTGCTTAGACCCACCTCCCTGGGCTGCAGATGCTCAAGTCCAAACGTGGCTGTGTAGCTGTGTCCCCAGCCTCTTAGTTACCCACAGGGCAGTCGTGGGCCCGTTCTGCCTTGGAGACTTGATCCTGGGACAGTCTGAGTGAACCCCCAAGGTCATCTGGCTGCCTCAGACCCAGGCAATCCTTCTTGCTCTCCTTACATCATAGAATGAGCTATTCTCCAAGGGAAGGCAAGATATTTTTGTGGATGGGTCTGAGATAATAGAAATATATGTTGGCCTCTAGAGGTCTCTGGTTCCTGGCACAGTGCTCCTGAAACCCTGTAATTTCCTAAGTAATAGGAACAGTTAGGAGCATCTCTTGTTCTAATATTTGTCTTTGGTATCGTCCCTGACACAGGACTCCTAAACCTTTGTAAATTCCTAACTGATAATAGCCCTAAGAAGCATCTTTTGTTCCATTGAGGGGACTCTGCAATGGGCCCCCGGATGGGACCTGATCACCAGAAAGAAGCTTGGAGTTTTCATCAACCCTCTGTGCCCCCTACTTCTCCAGAGAGGGGAGAGGGGCTGAAATGGAATTAGTTGATCACCTTTCCTTGAGGCCTCCATAAAATCCCAATAGTACAGGGTTCCGGGAGCTTCCGGGTGGGTGAACCCATCCACTCTGGGAGGGAAACTCCATGGAACAGAAGCTCCTGTGTTCAGGACCCTCCCAGACCTCGCCCTGAGTATTTCTTCATCTGGCTGTTCACCTGTATCCTTTATCACCACCTTTAGTAAACAGGTAAATATATGTAAACATTTCCCTGAGTTCTGTGAGCTGCTCTAGCAAATTCATTAAACCCAAGAAAAGGGTCATTAGAAGCTCTGATCAATAGCTGGTTTGTCAGAGGTAATAACGTGGGCTTTGGACTGGCATCTCAAGGGGGGGGTCAGTCTGTGGGACGAGCCCTTAACCCCTGGGATCTGACACCAGGCAGATAGTGTTAGAATTGAGTTAAATTGTGGGCCATCCAGCTGGTGAAACAGAGAATTGCTTATTGTAGGGAAACATTTGCTGACCAGAAGTGTCAGAAGTGAAGCGTCTGTAGAAGCAAATGAGACACACAGGAAAGAACAACAGGGAAGCCCTGGATTTTCCCAACACAGGAGGAGAACTATGAGTTTTTCCTTTACAATGAGACAAGGCAAGTAGGGGAAAGAGAAGGAGAGCCAGGGGAGAAGGACAGAAAGGTGTGGAAAGGTGTGGGGAAGGGGAGGTGACCAGGGGCTCCGGGGGGAGGTGGGATGGCTCACTCTCTTTGCCCAAGCACCCAACAGGCTGTCCCTCCTTTGCTCCTCCCTCTCCATTGTCAGTCTTTTCAGTCTCCGTGCTCACCAGCCCTGGGCTCAGTCAGTCATAGAGCCCCAGAGAAGAGGAGAAGGAGGGTTTGGAACCCCGTGGTCTGACACCGTACCACGCTATCACAATATTATTGACTATATTCCCTATGCTGTACATTACATCCCCATGACTTATTTGTTTTATACCTGGAAATTTGAACTTTTTATTCTTCTTTACCTTCTCCCCTTTTTAATATTTTCAATTACAATTGATATTCAAAATTATTTTATATTAATTTCAGGTGTACAGCATAGTGGTTAGACATTTATAATTTAAGAAATGATCCCCCCGACTAGCCTAATACCCACCTGGCACCATACATAGTTACTACCATATTATTGACTATATTCCCTGTGTTTTACTTTACATCCCCATGATTATTTTTTAACTACCTATTTGTACTTCTTAACCCCTTCATATTTTTCACCCTATTCCTCAATCCCCCTCCCATCTATCACCCCAATAAGTACCCATTTGATATAATACATAGTTATTACATTAACTATATTCCTTATGCTGTAAATTACATCCCCATGACTACTTTGTAATAACCAATTTGTACTTCTTAACCGCTTTCCATTTCTTCCCCCTTCTTCCTCCTTCCCCTTCCCCACTGCAGCTCAGGCCATTGTTTCTCAGTCTAGTTGTGTAGGACACAGCTCCCTGGGCCATGCTGGTGTTATGAGACTTGCGTTCCCTCCGTCTGAGGCAGTCGGTCACCGATCGTCGGTCAGCTGGCCACAGCAGCCCTTTGTATTTTTCACCTACCCCCTCAACAACCTTCCCATGTGGCAATCATCAAAATATTCTTTGTATCTATGAATGTGTTTATGTTTTGTGTTTTATTTTGTCTTTTAGATTCCGCATATAAGTGAAATCACATTGCATGTCTTTCTCTGTCTGATGTTCTACAGTTGGCACAATATCTTCTAGGTCCATTCATGCCACCAAGATGGCTAGAACCCATTCCCATCCATGGCCAAGCAATTTTCCTTTGTACTTATATCTGACTTATTCATAATCCACTCATCCATTGATGGACACCCAGGTTGCCTCCACATCCTGGCCATTGTAAACAATGCTTCAATGAACGTATAGATGCACACATCCCCTTGAAGTAGCGTTTGTGTTTCTTCAGATAAATAATTACAAGTGGGATTGCTGGGTTCTTCTTTGTCTCTTATTTTAAAGTCTGTTTTGTCTGGTATAAGTATTGCTACCCCAGGTTTTTATTTTTTCTTACATGAAATAACTTTTTCCATCCCTTTACTTTCAGTCTGTCTGTGTCTTTCAATCTGAAGTGAGTTTCTTGTAAGTAGCATGAGTAAGGATTTTGTTTTCTTACCCATTTAGCCACATTATGTTTTTGATTGGAGCATTTAATCCATTTCCATTGAAAGTAATTGTTGATAGATATGTATTGTCATTTAATTATTCATATTTGTGATTTGTGTGTGTGCGTGTTAAAGAAGTCCCTCTAACATTTCTTGTAATATTGGTTTGGTGATGGTGAACTTTTTTAGCTTTTTCTTGTCTGGAAAGCTTTTTATCTGTCCTTCAATTTTAAATAATAGTTTTGCTGGTAGAGTAGTCTTGGTTGTAGATCCATTCTTTTCACCACTTTGAGTATTTCCTGCCAATCCCTTTTGGTGTGCAAAGTTTCTGTTGAGAAATCAACTGACAATCTTATGGGAGCTCCCTTATAAGTTACTACCAGTAGGTGCCTTTCTCTTACTGCTTTTAGGATTCTCTCTTTAACCTTTGCCATTTTAATTATAATGTGTTTGGTGTGGGCCTGTTTGGGTTCATCTTGTTTGGACTCTGCTCTTCCTGGGCTTGTGTGTCTATTTCCTTTGCCAGCTTAGGAAAGTTTTTAGTCATTATTTCTTCAAATAGGTTCTCAATCCCTTGTTTCCTCTCTTCTCCTTCTCGTCCCCTCTGATGAAAATGTTGTTATGCTTGATGTTGTCCCAGAGTCTCTTACACTATCCTCATTACTTTTTATTCTTTTTTCCTTTTGCTGTTCTGATAGGTATTTTCTACTACTTTGTCTTCCAAATCACTGATTTGGTCCTCTGCTTCATCTAGTCTGCTGTCATATTATCATTTCAGTTATTGTATTCTCCCATTTTGACTGGTTCTTTTTTATGGTTGCTATGTCTTTTTTAATGCTTACTATTTCTTTGCTCAAGTTCTCACTGCGTTTGTTGAAGATTCTTATAACCAGTGTTTTGAACTCTGTCTCTGGTAAGTATAATGACAAAATATATGGAATAAAAGTAAAGAAAGTAATTAATAGTCTGAAAAGAAAATGCCTGGGTGATTGTGCAATCAAGGAACTGATTTCCAACTCTTAATTCCTCTACTTAAGTTGAGTTTGGTTTATTTTCAGAACAGACGCACACACCCCTGTAGCCCAGCCTTCCCTCCTGACCGTCCTCTCCAGGGAATTTCTTGCCTTGTGCCCAGGAGACAAGAACACTCATGTTTACAGCAACTGGAATAACCACTTATGCACCAACAGGAAAATAGAGAAAGTGTGGTATCATTATAAGATGTAAGACTGCAGCAGTAAAAATGAATGAAGGACACCCTCACACATGGGGGGTAACTCCCCTACGTAATGCGGGGTCTCAGAAGAGCCCATGCAGTCAGTTCACTGGACAGGAAGTTCAAAAATGGGCAAAAGTAAATAATATTTGGTTTGGGGATATATATACTTATTGTAAAATCTTCAGAGAATCTCAAGGGAATAGTAAACACAAGACTCAAAATAGAGGTTACATCTGAAGGACAGGATGGGGGACATGGCCATGGTGGCTTCTTTACAGGTTCCGTTTCTGACACCAGTGGTGTGTACCCAGGTATTTACTTGATCATAATACCTAAACTGACATTTCTCAAACTGTGACTTGTGAACCATTCCTGGTTAATTTGGTAATAAGGAAATAGAAAAGGAAATACCAAAATTTATTGCAATGATCCTTAGAAAGAACCACCCACCTTGGAACAAAGTCACAGCCAATTGTTATGAGCCATGTCAGAGAGAGGGCCGGGAAACAGCTTTGGCTACAAATGGGTCACATGATCACTGGCATCTCTGTAGATTTTCTGGGATACAGTGTTCAGTGTGACCTGCAAGGTGATTCTATCTGCGAAGGATTTGGTGTGTTATATTTAACTTCACATGCAACTGAATTAATTACTTTTACAGAATGGAAATGCACATTGTTGATCAATGTAAGTTAACTGGAAAATGCTATAAAGGGGAAACCATTGATAGAATAGAGAGTGTGAATAGAAGATATAACAGAGCTGCTTTGAAACAAACTTCAGGGGTGACCAGATGGCTCAGTTGGTTAGAGCGCCAGCTCTCCACCATGGGATGGTGGGCTGCGCCCCCTGCAACTAAGATTGAAAACAGCGACTGGACTTGGAGCTGAGCTGCGCCCTCCACAACTAGATTGAAGGACAACGACTTGGAGCTGATGGGCCCTGGAGAAACACACTGTTCCCCAATATTCCCCAAGAAAAATTAAAAACAAAACAAAAAATAAACTTCAACGTCACATATCAACAGTGCTTTTTAGAATCACATTGGTTTCCAAATCACTTCTACCAAATCTCATTCAAAAACACAGCGAAAGATGTGACATTTATTCTAGGATGCTAACCGGACAGCCAGTTTTGTAACACTTTGTTACTAAATTGGAGTTAACCATTGCTACCCACTGTATCACAACACAATTGTTGTCAGGACACCAAGGTGTATAAACTGAGGCATGAGATTCACATTTTTCTCATATTTTGAAAAGCGATTTCATTAGGCAAATATTTTTGAAGGTGTTCAGTACAAAAATTGGCATTGTAGCCAATATTTCTGACATTCTTAATGAAATAAATTTGAAGGTTCTAAGAAAAAGCAAAGACAGTTATTGTAAAGACATTGTTATGGAGCTCAGTCTTTAAACTGTGTGATCAGCTACCATATGTTCTCAACTTTGTTGCAGCTTATTGTAGGAAACATTGTTATTAAAGGCATCTACGGTAAAACTTACAAATACTGTTGTATCCCCTTTCTCTGGCTCAAACTTTTAATTATTACTTTCTAAGAGTGAAATTTTTCCCCCCTTTCTTTTACTTCCCCCCCAACTCCGGTTCCAGCCGTTGTTTCTCAGTCTAGTTGTGTAGGACACAGCTCCCTGGCCCACGCTGGTATTATGAGCCTTTCGCACCTCCTGGCTGAGGCAGTCGGTTGCCAGGCATCGGTCGGCCATCCACAGTGGCTCTCACCAGCTGCAGGCCACTCTCAAACCCAAGACCTCGGTGTTAGGAGCACAGTGTTCCTGAGCCACCAGGCCGGTCCCCACTAAGAGTGAAATTTAAGGCATTTTTTAAAAAATCAGATAAAAGAAGGATTATGCTTTATAAAATCTTGAAACAATATTTAATTGTAATTTTTATATGTATGTAAATTCTTTGACACTCTTCCCTTCCAGAGGTGGAGTAATTCCCTCTCTCTTGAGTGTGGGCTGGGCTTAATGACTCACCTCTCATCAGACTGATGTAATGCTATGTGACTGAGTCTAGGACATAAAACTCACTGCAGCTTCCATCTTGGTTTCTCTCTCTCTCATCACAGCTCTAGGGGAAGCCAAGTACCTAAGCATTTGGTAGGAAAAATTCTTACGGACAAGTCCACATAGCTACAGAGCTAGGAACTGAGGCCTCCTGGGACCATCCTTCCTGGAAGGAAATGAGGCCCCTTCCAACAGCCCTGACTGAGCCATGTCTCATGTGAGTCCTCCAGCCCCAGTCAAGCCTTCAGATGATGCAGCCCTGGCTGACAACTTGACTGCAACCTTGAGAGAGGCTCTCAGCCAGAACCGCTCAGGTAAACCTCTCCTGCATTCCTGACCCTGGGAAACTGGGAGATAACACACATTTGCTGTTTTGAGCTGCTAAGTTTTGGGTAATTTGTTATGATGTGACACATCATGTCCAAAGAGAGAATGAATTATTGTACTTTTTCATTTGCTCTAAATTAATAAGATATTAAACATATCATTTGGTTTTAAGATTTAAGAATTTCCATGGCTAATAGACAAGATGCATTTTATTACTACTCACAACAATCTATTTACTTGAACTTCATTTCCAACTGTGACCCAAATAAACACAAAGGGAAGAGCAGCAGGCCATCCTAGGCAGATTCTGTGATGGTCCCCAATAACCACCCTGGATATTCACCTTCCCCAGTTATTCAATCAAACATTAATACAAGAAGAGATTCTGCAGATGTAACTAAGGTCTCAAATCAGCTGTCCTTCAGACATGGGGACTATCCATGGGGAATGTCCTAATCAGGTGAGTACTGACTGGGGTTTCTCCTGAACAAACATTCCAAGTGAGAGGGATTCAGTGTGAGGCATTTTCTCTACTGGCAGCTTTGAAAATGGAGGGCCACGTGGCAAAGACTGCTGGTGGACACTAGGGGTTGGGGCAGCACCCCCCTCGCTGACACTTGTCAAGGAAACAGGGACCTTAGACCTACAACTGGAAAAAAAACTGAATTCTGCTAACAGCTCTCTGTACGCTGGGAGGAAGATCCTGAGCTCAGGATGAGCTCACAGCTTTGTGAAACCCTGACCAGAGATCCCATCCATACCGGGTCTGGATTTCTAAGAAACTCTGAGCAAATAAGTGGGTGTTGTTTTGAGCCACTAAGTTGTGGAAATTTGTTACGCAGCAATAGAAAACTAACACACAGGCTCAACTGTGCAACAAATAAACACACAGCATTTTTCCCACTGGAATGAATTTATGAACTGATATGCCCACTAGTTTGTAATAAAATATTTCCTAACATTTTTGTATTTTTCAGTTTATGATTTCATGTGGTATAAATTTTAATACAATCATTCATTCATTCAACAAATAATTTAATGCCCACTGTCTATCAGGAATGGCTTCATATGCTTGGGATACAACTTTCACCTAAACAGCACGAAGCCCCTGTGCTCATGTGCCTGACATTCTAGAAGCTTCCCAGAGTGAGATGGAGCCTCTGGAGTGTTTTTAGTGAAGAAAGAACACACCCTGACTCACATTAGCAGGATCGCTCATTCCTGTGGGAAGAACAGTCCTTGACTGGCAGGTGAGGGGGTGGCACTAGTGCCACAATCAGGAGTGAGAGGGTGGTGGGGACTAAAAAGGGAAGAGGGCCTGAGGGGTGAGAGAGACAGAGAAGGGCTGGAGAAGCAGGGGGAGGGAAAGAGGCAGAGGTGAAGAGTTCTAAAGCAGTGGAACTCTCGGGTTGAAATATGCTGTTTTATAGATCTTTAATAAATTATCTAGGGCCCAGCGGGGTGTTCTGTGGAGCTGCCTAAACATGAATTGCCTCCTTATGCTAATTAGTTTAAAAATAATAACGTGTGTGGATAAAATATACACACCGCTGAGATGTGAATTATTGATAAAAATAGACGAAGCAAGAACATTTTAACTGCACTGAACACTTGCAGCTTTGAGGCTGTACACGGTCCTGGTTGAAATACACGGTAACAAACTGCTTCCACGAGCTTCTTTGTATTGAGGATGCAGGGACTCAACAAACAAACTCAGGGCTGTGGAATGAAGATCATTTTACATTAGAAACATCCGGAGTCACAGGTGTTCGGTCTGGGAAAGTGAGATTTAGGAGCTTTGAGAGTCTGACTGCAGTGCTGTTTACACACATTTCTGCACTAAGGGGGACAAATCACGATTTTACAGATTAGCTTCCTGATGACCAGGGATTTCCAAGATTGTTACCCACTGTAGTTAATATACAAGGAGACTGGACTCTGTGAGAATCTCTAGCTGGTGTTTTCAGGCACAACTTCTCCGGGATTAAAGAGAAAAGCCCTGCCCTTCCTCTATTCCCAGGGCGAGCTCACTCTGGGGCATCAAGTTCCCTGGGGGTGTCTTCTTCCAGAAGGGTCCAGGGGGAGAGGTAAAAGGTGGGAGGCAGGGCGTCCCTTTCAGGGAGAGGGATTCCGGGAAGAGAAGAGGAAAAGGGGCTGAGCCCAGCCGGGTTTCCTCAGACAGCCCCTGGGTCAGGACTCAGGGTGACAGCTTGACACAGAGCGCTCAGAGCAGGAGGAAGGGTCAGGGCAGAGTCCCAGGTCCCCTGAGAGGAGTCTGGGGCGGGGAAGCTCAGTGTCGGGGAGTCCCCACCTCCCCGCGGTTTCACTTCTCCTTCTCACAACCTGTGTCGCGTCCTCGCGTCTGGAAACTCATGACGCGGCCCCAGTTCTCACTCCCATTGCGTGTCCGGTTCTAGAGAAGCCAATCAGTGTCACCGCCTTTCCGGTTACAACGTCTCCACGGACCCGCCCGCACACAGACTGTCCCCAGAGCTGGAGGCTGCGGGTCATGGGCCCCCGAACCCTCCTCCTGCTGCTCTCGGGGGCCCTGGGCCTGACGGGGACCCGGGCGGGTGAGTGCGGCGTCGGGAGGGAACGGTCTCCGTTGGGGGTAAAGGGAGGGGACAGCCCAGTGGGGGCGCAGGACCCTGGGAAAGAGTGTCCCCACCGCCCGGCCCAGACCCCAGACCCCCCCCCCCCGACCCCTACCCGTCCTGACCCCGCCCCGTGTCCCGCCCTCTCCTGTCCCCCATTCGGGTCTCCCGCCCCCTCCCATCTCCGTCACCCCCTTTCCCGTCTTCCGGGCCCCCCGCCCCTCCAGGCCCATCGCCCTCGGACCCGGGACCCGCGCCGGGAGGAGGGTCGCCTGGGTCTCAGTCCCTCCCCCTCCCCAGGCTCCCACTCGCTGACGTATTTCGACATCACCTGGTCCCGGCCCGGCCGCGGGGAGCCCCGGTACATCACTGTCGGCTACGTGGACGGCACGCAGTTCGTGCGGTTCGACAGCGACGCGGCGAGTCCGAGGATGGAGCCGCGGGCGGCGTGGATGGAGGGGCCGTGGGTGAACCAGGTGGTGCAGGGATACTGGGACCAGCAGACACAGGTCTGCAAGAGCGCCGCACGTGCTGCCCGAGTGGAGCTGAACACCCTGCGCGGCTACTACAACCAGAGCGAGGCCGGTAAGCGACGTGGGCCCGGGTCCCTGTCACGAGCCCCACGGACGGGCCGGGGTCTCTCCGAGTCTCCGGGTCCCAGCTTCATCCCGAAGCTGCGGGACCCGCCTGGTCCCTTCACCCGGGAAGAGCCCTTTGACCCGGTTTCCTTTTTAGTTCACCCACTGCGGGGTGGGCGGGGGCGGGGTTAAAGGTCGGAGCTGACCGCGGGGCTGGGTCAGGGTCTCACACCATCCAGAGGACCTTGGGCTGCGACGTGGGGCCGGACGGGCGCCTCCTCCGCGGGTACAGGCAGGTCGCCTACGACGGCGCCGACTACATCGCCCTGAACGAGGACCTGCGCTCCTGGACCGCGGCGGACACGGCGGCTCAGATCACCCGGCGCAAGTGGGAGGGGGCCGGTGCGACGGAGTTCTGGAGGGACTACGTTGAGGGAGGGTGCGTAGAGACGCTCCGCAAATACGTGGAGAGGGGGAAGGAGACATTGCTGCGCGCAGGTGAGAGGGGCCGCGGGGCTCCTACGAGGAGAGGAGGGAATGGGATCAACACCCGGACCCCCCCCTCCCGGACCCCGGGACATGGAGTCCGCCTGGGTTTTCAGATCCGGTACCAGAGAGTGACCCAGAGGCCCCTTCTCTCAGGGACAATTAGGGGTGCAGTGTCTCCGGGGACGGAGGGGGGACCATCTCAGAAATAACTGATCAGCGGTTCCCTGTGACTCTGGCAGCTGCTCTGGGAACCTGGGGACTTTCTCTCTCAGGCCTTGTTCGCTGCCCCGCACACAGTGTGACTAAGCTCTGACCCCAGCTTTTCTGAGTCATGTGGCCTCCACCCAGCTCAGGGCCAGGAAGCCCTTTTCTCTCCATCGGAGATCTGTCTCTGACCCTGGGCTGTCTCACCCCGATTCTAGAACTTTCTAAAGACGAGAGATTATCCCGGATCCTGTGTCCAGTGTGGTGTCTGGTTTTGTGCTCCCTTCCCCCACCCCAGTTGTCCTGACCTTTCTCGGGATGGTCACATGACCACTGGTGGAGTGTCCCATGAGGGATGCAAAGGTTCTGAATTTTCTGACCCTTCTCCTCAGACCCTCCAAAGACACACGTGACCCACCACCGCACCTCTGACCGTGACGTCACCCTGAGGTGCTGGGCCCTGGGCTTCTACCCTGCGGAGATCACCCTGACCTGGCAGCGTGATGGGGAGGACCTGACCCAGGACACGGAGCTCGTGGAGACCAGGCCTGCGGGGGACGGGACCTTCCAGAAGTGGGCAGCTGTGGGGGCGCCTTCTGGAGAGGAGCAGAGATACACGTGCCATGTGCAGCACGAGGGGCTGCCCGAGCCCCTGACCCTAAGATGGGGTACGGAGGGGGCCGTGGGCACAGAGCCTCTTCTCAGGGAAAGCAGGGGCGTCTGGAGGACTTCAGGTCGGGGCTGAGGCCTGGGGTCAGGGCCCTCACCTTCCCTTCCCTTCCAGAGCCGCCGCCTCAGGCCGCCATCCTTGCTGGCATGGTGGTGGGCATCATTGCTGGGCTGGTCCTCCTTGGAGCTGCGGTCACTGGAGCTGTGCTGTGGAGGAGGAAGCGCTCAGGTAGGGAAGGGGCGGGGACTGAGGTGTTTTGTCCCACTGGGGGTATCAAGCCCCAGGTAGACGTGTGCCTCGTTAGTGGGAAGGACCATCCACACACGTGTGCTTTCCCAGCCTGGGGCCCTATTTGCTAACACTTACTCTTTATTAACGCACGTGTGAAAATGAGGGACAGATTTATCACGTGGATGATTCTGGTGATGGGGACCTGATTCTCAATAGTCGCAGGTCAGAGCAGAAGTTCCCCGCTGAGGACAGACCTTCAGGAGGGTGGTTGGTCCAGTCCCCACACATGAACTTTCCTCATGTTTCCTGATCCTGCTGTGGGTCTGTAGTCACAGTTCTGGAAACTTATCTGGTCCAGGATTAGGGGGTTCCTTTAGGACCTCATGGTCCTGCCTTCTTCCTGGCTTCTCACGTGATATTTTCTTCCCACAGGTGGAACAAGAGGGAGCTATGTTCAGGCTGCAGGTGAGTATGGAAGGGGGGTGATCCCTGAGACCCTTGGGATAGTGTAGATGGAAGCCCTTGGGGGAGCTCCCCCACCCCCATAATTCCTCCTTTAGCCACATCTGCTGGGAGCTCTGACCACATCCTGTTTTGTTCTCCCCCAGGCGGTGACAGTGCCCAGGGCTCTGATGTGTCTCTCACGGCTTCTAGAGATGAGACCTGGAGGCCTGAAGTGGGGAGGGGGGTGCAGAGGGGACAGGACTGGGGACTGGGAATTCTTAGGGACAGTTTGAGCATGTGGTGGTCTGTTGAGCATGTCACCACTTACAGCCACTAACCTGAATTTGTTGTAATTATTTTCTTCTACAGCGTGAGACAGCTGCCTAGTGGGGACTGAGTGATGCGAGATTTGTTCCTGCCCCCACTTTGTGACACAGGACCCTCTGAGCTCTCCTTCTGCAAAGGGCGTCTGAATGTGTCTGCGTTCCTCTGGCATCATGTGAGGAGGTGGGAGACTGCCCGCCCCCTCCCTCCACGCCCCCTCCCCACACTGACCAGTCTCTTCCCTGACCCCCTGTCCTGTTCCCGCAGAGGCTGTTTCCATCCCCGCCTTTACTTCATGTTACACTGAGCAGCAACTTCTTACTTCCTGTTGAAATAAGAATCTGGATATGAATTTCTTTTTTCATTTCTTGCTATGAACGGTTGATGGGTTAATTAAAGGACAAAATCCTAATTTTGAAGAGAAATAAATGGAAGCACTGAGAACCTTCCAGAATCCATGTGTTTGCTGTGCTGAGTCTGTCGCAGGTGGAGACAGGAGAGGCTGTGAGGACCGAGCGTGGACGCGGCCTGAGCCCAGTCGGGGCTCAGTGCATCGTGGGCTCTGACGTGGTCACTCCTCGGCAGGGTCACCTCTCTGCCCCTTTGTCCTCGTCCCTTCAGTAGGACCTTGTCCCAGCAGGACCTGTGATCACAGGGACTAGGACATCACCCAGATCTGGTTTGTGAGTGACGGCTTCGTGTGGCCGGGTCACCAAGGCTCAGGCCTGGCCCGGCGCTCAGCCCAATCCTTTGGGTGTTCATTGGTGTTTCTATAGAGGAATATGACTGTGTTTGTTCTTGTTACGAGTCCTGGTCTCATTCTCCTCTGGGTGTCCCCTGTCTGTCAGCAGCAGGAGGTGTTTTGCTTGTCATTGTCCCCACAAGGCCGGGGGACCCTGCACACAGGAGTCTGGATTGAGAGATGAATTTTCAGACTCATCCAGCTCTTCTTGACTCCTTCTAGGGCTTGATTGTTCTTTCCATCTTTCCCCAAACTATCAGAGGAACCAGATTCTGAAATGAGCAGAGGAGGGATCCCGTAATTTCTCATCTTAGGTAAGTTCCTGCTGGAATTCTGCTCTGCTCGCCGCCCTCTCTCCCTGCCCTGAGCTCTAGTGCTGGCTCCAGTCCAAACTCAGGGGTTTATGAAGCAGAGTCTAGTTTAGATGTATATTTGGTTGGAAAACAGGACCCATAAGTTGGGGCTCATTGGTTTCTAAAAAGGGAAATATAACTGTGCCGTGGTGTGCAGGAGGGCAGGTGTGGGAGAAGAAGGGGGGTGAGGGAGAGCAGCACCTGTGAGAAAAGTGGAGGTGGCCCTGATGCCAGTGTGAGGGTACTTGGTGCTGTAGCTGCCACAAAACAGCATTTGACCCGAGGCTGCATTAATAAAGACACTGACTCTAGAACAGGGAGGCGCTATCACTGATTACTCACTGACATTGGCCGTGTGCCAGATGTGTGACAGTGTCTCCATCTGGGAAACATCACTGAAGTAAAGTCAGAAAAATGGCTGCCCTTGGGGAGCGTCTGTTCCAGTGGGAAGAGACAGACTATATCCTATAAGCACAGTAAACGAGGAGGGTGTGTATGTTAGAGGGAGGTAAGTGTTCCGGGAAAATGCAGTGGGAAGGGGACCAGGGTGTGGGGTGTGGGGCCAGGGAAGACGGCTGTTTAAATTGGGGTGCTCAGGGGGCCTCACTGGGAAGCTGACCTTGAGGGAAGGTGTGAAGGACACGAGGAATTACCCACAAGGACGTCTGGGCACGTTCTTTCCAGGCAGGGGACCTACAGTGAAAATGCCCTGGGGCAGGAGTGTGTCTGGTTTCTGGGAAGAGCAGGGAGGCCAGTGTGGCTGCAGCAGAGAGTGATGGAGAAGAGACAGGTGCGGCCCGACTACGTGGCCGGGAGGGTGGTAGACGGCAGTGCCCTGTGCTCTGAGTGAGGTGGGAGGTACAGGGCAGTTAGGAGCAGAAGGGGACATGGTGTGACCTCCTTTCAGAGGACGGCTGGGGCTGCGGTGCTGAGGACAGACTTGGGGGAGGGAGGCCGTCGGGAAGCCGGAGGAATCTGCAGGGTTCTGGGCTGGACGTGCTGCCACTGGGGATGAGCGGTGGGAACAGTGGGAGTGGGGTTCTGGGTACGTCCTGAAGGTGGGCATTACAGCATTTCCTAATGGGTCAGTCTGGGGGTGAGAGTCAGGGACACCCAACAATCAGAGGATATAAGTAGAAAGATGGAGGTGCTATTAGCAGAGACGGGGAAGGCTCTGGAAGGAGCATATCTGAGGGATGGTGGGCATCACAGACATTGATTTTAAGAGATATTGGAGATGAGATGTCTGTTAGAAATACAAGTGAGGTCATCGGACTGGCAGTTGGACAGCTGATCTGGAGATTAGGGGAAATGTCTGGGCTAGAGAAATAGACTAGGAATTTGACAAATATAAATGATATTTAAAGCCTTGAGCATAGATGAGGTCACCAAGGCAGTGATGGCTGTAGAAGGGAAAGGAACAGGACTGAACCCTGGCCCCCAGTGCTATGATCTGATCGATAAGGCACGTAGACCAGCGAGTCCCAAACTTCCCTGGGCGGGAATCACCTGGACATCTTGTTAAAACTCAGAAAGTCTGGAGCAGAGCAGAGACTCTGGATTTATAAGAGGGTTGGAGCTGCTGCTGGTCTTCAGATCACACTTTTAGTAGCAATAGCGTCACCAGGATTCCCACAGGGCTGTGCGTCAGCCTCACCTGCAGGACTTGTTACAGAAGCGACTCCTGGGCTTACGTCCAGTTCTCTGAGATGGTGGGTCTGGGAGAGGCCTGAGTGTCTGTAACAAGCCCACCAGCTGTCCTGGGGCTCAGCCAGCTTGGAACCTCTGAGGTCAGTGATGGAGCTCCGGGTGGGGAATGGTCTTAAATACACTTTTAGACGTGTTTTTCCTCAGAAAGGGGAGGACATATAGTCAAGTATGAGACGTGATGTTGGGAACATGTCGTTCTCTCTACCAGGGGGAGGAGTCAGGTGGGAGATTTAGGAGTGGGTGACAAGTCAGTATAATCTCTGAACGCTTGCTCCTGAAACTATTCCCCAGATTGATTTCTGGGAGCAAACAATGGAATCAAATTTTTTCTAATTTACACACACACACACACACACACACACACGGGGATCTAACAGTATTTTGAGGAGGCCACAGAACCCGCTTGAGCCCACGCACCCGGAACTGACCCACAGTCCCCCCAGGTCGGGTCCCACGTGGGAACCACGGCCCCTGCTGCTGGCACACGTGTCACTGCTCACACCACTGACATCCATGTGGACACCGGACCCTGCGGCCATGACTGCTGTCACTGCAGCTCCTGGCAGCTGGTGTTGTTACTGCCAAATGCGTTCTGCACGGGTCCAGCCTCTGTGTCACCACATCCTGAGTCAGAGTCTGGCATGTGGTCACCTGATGGTGGTGCCTCATGCGGTGTCCAGCTGAAAGAGTGCTGGGGACAGTGGTTTCCCTCTTTTATGGAGTGACGTGGCCTCTGCCTCCCACCAAGACTCTACGTGTGGAATTTTCTTAATGTAGGAAGAGACTTCAGGTGCTGGGGGGGAAGGATGGAAAAAGAATGACTAATTTCAATTCTTGGAGCAAAGATCTGAGATTAAAACTTTTTCTGGTACTTTATAGGCACTCAGGTTTGGCTGGAAGAACAGGGACTAATAAATGACATCCGATACTAAGTGAAATAAGTCAGACAGAAAAAGCAGAGAACCATATGATTTCACTGACATGTGGTATGTAAAACTGAAAACAACAAAAGAACAAGACAAACAAATTAAGGAAAAAAACTCATAGACACAGACAGCAGTTTAGGGGTGACCAGAGGGTAAGGGGGGAGGGCTCTAGAAGAGGGTAAATGGGGTCTAATATGTGCTGATGGAAAGAGAACTGACTCTGGGTGGTGAACATACAATGTGAGATATAGATAATGGATTATAGAACTGTACACCTGAAATCTATGTAACTTTACTAACAACAGTCACCCCAATAAACTTTAAATAAATAAATAAATAAATAAATAAATAAATAAATAAATAAATAAATGACATCCAAGGGGGAGGTTGACTTGCTCACTCTTACCCTGAATTTCTTTGTGGGATCGTGAGGAATTTTTTTCTCTCCACTGAACCGATTCTCTGATTCTCGGACACCACCTGTGTGTCCTTCACTTTTAACTCAACTCTGACACCACCTACCTGGAGTTCCATCAGACCCCACAGGTACAGGCTCCGTCCCACAGGCTGCCCTCACTTCAGACACAAGTCACAAGTTTCAGGTCCCCCTCATGTTGCCTGCACTTCTGTCTGACGTGGGTACTAAGTTGGGGGTCCCCTGTTTCAAGTTCAATAATTTGCTAGAACAACTCATAGGACTCAGGAACATGCTAAGCTTACTGTTACAGTTGGTTATAAAGGATACAAGTGAGCACCAGATGAAGAGGTCCGTAGGGCGAGGTCTGGAAGGGTCCCCAGCGCAGGAGCCTGTGTCACTGAGGTGGAGTGTGTCACCCTCCCAGCCTATGGATGTGATGAGCAATTCGGCAGCTTTCTGAATTCTGTCGATTTAGGGTTGGTTTTTTTAAATGGATGTTTCATGACGTCGGCATCATTGATTAAGTTATTGGCCATTGGTGATTGAACTCAATCTCCAGCTCCTCTCCCCAGAGGTCAGGGAGTGAGGCTGAAAGTTGCAACCTTCAAATCATGGCTGGTCTTTTTGGTGACCAGCCCCCATCCCGAAGCTCTGTAGGATCCCTCAGCCAAGAGTCATCTCATTGGCATCCCAAAGACAGTTTTCTCACTCAGGATATTCCACAGGTTTTAGGAGCTCTGTGTCAGGAATTGGGGACAAAGATCAAATATTTTTTATTACACCACAGGTCTTTGACCACAGATCTGTTTGTAGCAAAAGGACCGAAACAGTTAAAAAATGCTGGCACATTACAGGAGTCCCATTCATTTATTAACAATTAGTCCAGTCCAGCGTCCTATTGAAGATATTTACATACCTAGTAAATTTCCAAAAATTGCTCAACATTTTGAGTCAGAGGGAAAAGTCAAATTAAGCATAATAGGATATCATTGCACACCTCCCAGAATGGCTAAAATGAAAAAGTCAGACAATATCAATTGTTGGCAAAAATTTAATTATATCACTCATATATTGCGAGTGGGAGAGTAAATTGATTCAAATACTTTCAAAATTCTTTGGCCGTACATTCTAAAGTCAAACATTTGCTCACCCTACGACGCAACATTTCCTCTCCTACTTATATACCCAATAGACATGCTGCATGTGTGTGCCAGAATATATGAAAAAATCATTCATAGCAGCACGATTTGTGAAATCTGGGCGTAACACAAATGCCCATGAACGTCAGAGGACAGAAGTGTGGTCCTGTTCACATGTCGGACCCCCTGTAGCCGTGGGAATGAAGAATCTACAACCACACGCGGCCTTAGGGGGGAGACCCGGGGACGTAATGTTGAGTGAGAGGCAGATACCGAGGGGTTTCCCCTGAAATATTCCATTCTACCAACAGCTGACAAACTCATCTCCGCTGTTAAAAATCAAGCTAAGAGCTACTTGGGGAGAGGTTGATATATGACTGAATACGTCTCAAGAGGGGTTCCTGGGAGCTGGAAATGTTCCTTGGTGTGGGTGTTCCTTATCCCAACGTTCACTTTGGGAAAATCCACTGTACACTTATGATTCGTCCACCTCTTTCTATGGGTGTGTTAACCTAAAAATAAAAAGCCTTTCAAAGTAAATAGCAGCAACAAGCATTTGAGATTTAATATATATATGTATATGTGTGTATATATATATATATATGTATATGTGTGTATATATGTGTGTATATATATATATATATATATATGGGAAGCATTGATTCAGACAGAAACACACAGAATATTCCAGTTAGGAAGCAAAAGCGATGGGTGTTTATGAGAAAGGGAAGGGGAGCAATTCCATCAATAGAAGGAAGGCATTTCTATTGGTGCGAATAACCACACAGTGAGGCTAATTCTAAAAAATTAAAATTTTCAGTTCAGCAGTCAGAATCACTGCTTTCCTGTTGTCTTTGCAAGCAGTTCTTTGGGACATAATGTTGCTTTAGGCCCAGTGTAAAGGTTATTTTGCCCTGTTTTAGCATTTCAAAGGTTTGAGGCATAAGATGTGCAAAGCAGTTTCTCTGGGATGGCAGCTCACGCTGCATTTTAAAGTGGCTCTGTGTCATATTTTTTTGACATTTCCCCCATTGTGATCAACACCTTGCCTTCAAAGCACGGCTGATGAATCACTGGAAAGCAGCACTGATCACCCATATTTAGGACAGCTCATGTTCGGGATGTGGTGCCACTGTCGGTCTCTCATTGCCAGGAAAAGTCATTCCTGGTATGTCATGTCCCACGACAGAGAGAAAGTGTTTTTAGGAACTTCAGTTACATTGGAGCAACAAGAGCGCCAGCGCAGAAGCCTTTGCCGTCATGTTCCTTTAAGGGCACACATCGTCTGTAGTTTCTTCAGGTTTTTTTAATGTAAAGTCTCACAGGCCTTAGTGAGCATTTCAAAAACGTTGAGCAACTATTATCAGAGTGGTGTTTTTACAACACCAAGATATGCGAAACAAATGGTTTTAGAGCAGCAAATATTTTACAATAGCAAATAAAATGTTAAGTTCAATTTGAAGAATAGATTTGGACCAAGAGGCAAAGCCTGAGGACAGTTAGTTGAAGATTACAAAACCTGAGGTGTCAGTGGGCACTGTATTTAGTCATTTGGTTTGTGCCTGGATTTTATTTAGTTCTGTCTATTTTCCAGAGGTGTTTTATCCAAGTACAAGAGGAAGTAACCACAGAGCAAACTCCACATGCTCAGCTAGGAGCTGGTCAAGAGCAAGTCTACTGCCTAATATAACTCACACAAGGGAATTTAAAGATTTTCCCTGGTCGGCTTTGTTTTAGTGGTAGATACAGCGATTTCCTCCAAGGCTTTTGATATGTTGATAATCATGTATTTTTTCATTTTAATACCTGCCCAAGGAAAAAGTATTCTTCCAAATCTGGTGCCTTCACGGGGGCTGACATCGCCAGGCATGAGACGTCCTTGTCTATGTGTGTAATTAGGGTGCATTTGGACATGTGAAGTAGGTTTAAAGATGATGCCCAATGTTATCTGCCCAGATAGAAACTAAGCGGAAAAAGCAAACAACAGCTATTACAGTGAGTGGATGACCTCTCATATTTTTGTGAGATAGGAAGGAATTAAAGTGAGAAGAAAGGTAGGAGAATTATACAGGCTTGGCCCGCAATCTTGGGTTAGCTTCCACAACAGGTGTGATCTGCTTCATTTCCCAGTCATTTTAAATTTCAAATGTTCAGGGTCGGCCTCGTGGCTCAAGCGGTTAGAGCTCCATGCTCCTAACCCTGAAGGCAGCCAGTTCGATTCCCACATGGGCCAGTGGGCTCTCAACCACAAGGTTGCCGGTTCAATTCCTCAAGTCCCTCAAAGAATGGAGGGCTGCACTCCCTGCAACTAGCAACGGCAACTGGACCTGGAGCTGAGCTGTGCCCTCCACAACTAAGATTGAAAGGACAACAACTTGACTTGGAAAAAAGTCCTGGAAGTACACACTGATCCCCAATAAAGTCCTGTTCTGCTTCCCCAATAAAATCTTTAAAAAAAAAAAAAATTCAAATGTTCTGTTTGTCGAGCTGTCCAGTTTGGTGCAAGAGCTTTCTTTAAATTAGGAAACATGAGTCCAAGAGTCAATGCCTTTCAGTTTGGTCATACGTGGATTAGATAAGAGTACCTGAAATCTGGAGGCATCAGGTAGGAAGGAAAAGATAAATGTTTTAATTTTGTTTACAAAGGTTTAATTTAGCACAGTGCTGTAGATCGTAAGTAGCTTAGGAAGAATTTTTCTTATACCTGGAAAACAGAGTAAAAACCAGTGATGTAGGAGATTTTTTGAGTGAGTGCCGGGATCGAGTCTCATGAAACCGAAGAATGGAAGCATGGACCAAGGAGAGGCAAGGAGTTGTAAAACAGGATAGTTTATTAAAAAGCAAAGGGTCAGAGCTCCTGAGTGGGAGGGGGTCCCGAATGGGGTGCCCGTGTGGGGCAAAGGCTCTTACTCTTATATCTTCTCTTGCCTGTTTGAAGAAAGGAACTGACACCTTCTAATGGAATTTGTGTACCGGGTTTTTTTGCCCTGTTTGCACATGCTGAAAGCATTAGCAAAATAACTCATTCCTATCTATTAAATCTGCTCCGTTTGTCCTGGAGTGAACGAGTTACTTCAAAATTCAGAATCTGGACTTTTAGGAAATGGCTGCCTTTTGTTTGTTCCACCGGGGACCTTCCTGTCTACCTAACAACATGCTAACTAACCTGTCTCACCAGTAATATTTTATATGAAAAGTTATAAAAATGATAATGACTCTTACCCATGTTAGTAATTCTTGTTGATTCTTTATCTTCTTGTTGTAGTTTCATATATCCAGTTTTTCCTTAGAGTTGTATACAGTTTTTCCTAGTTCAGTGTTATGTTTTTAAAGTTACCAAAACTTGTATTTTAGAGTATTTGTAAGTTTTTTTTAACGAATATTTGAAGATGAAACACATTTGTAGGAATATATTTTGCCAAAGCATCAGAGTAAAACCATAACTGTCTGTAAATTACAAAAGACTTAAAAAATGGCCATGGTTAAAGGTCTGGTGAGAGTTCATAGACATCCATATACACATAATGTAATTGACTCAGTTTCCCATTCCAGTCTTAGTTAGCTGGACCATATGGAAATTCTTTTCTCAAGACCCCTCCTCCACAAAACTTCTGCAATATACACAAACCTGCAACTGACCTGTACCTTCTGTTTTTGTCTTATCTTTTCCTTTCTAGAAACAATCATTCTAATTTAGGGCAAAATAGCTTTCCTTTTGCTTTATTTACAAAAAAAAAAAAGAAGAACCCAAAAAACAAAAACAACCCCATATCCTATATGCTACCTTATCCAAAAACCATATTCTATTTTCCTTTCCCTCAACAAAAATGCATCTTCACACTTCATACCTTCTTCTGCTGAAAACATACATCCCATTTTCATGTACAGTCATTTGTTTTATCCTTTATTAATTTTTAGTAGTTTTGTA
Source organism: Rhinolophus ferrumequinum (assembly GCF_004115265.2). NCBI lineage: Eukaryota > Metazoa > Chordata > Mammalia > Chiroptera > Rhinolophidae > Rhinolophus > Rhinolophus ferrumequinum. The sequence continues at coordinate 3,241,940 of NC_046286.1, forward strand.
AAAAACCTAATATCTTTATAACTCAATTTTCTGCACGGGAACTTATACAGCAGTCTGTATTTTAAAAAGGCCACTTTTTTATCCCCTTCACTCTCTGTGAGTAATATTTTAGTTAACTCCTTGGTGTTTACATTTCAAAGACATGTTAAGAGTTACAGCTTTAAGAGACAGAGAAGGACTACGTTTTTCAGCATTCCCAGGACGTGTCAGAATTTTATATAATTTGTAGAACATTCATAATAATATATCTACTATATAAATGTAATCAAAGGCTATGGCCACTGCTGCTGATGCCGCCCCTCTGGGCCCAGGGCCAACTGCCCGTGCGGGATCCAGCGCTCTGCCAACCCATCCACCACCACCCCGACTTGGAGGTCTTTGTGTTTCGTGTATGTGACAAAACTGGGAAAACTTATGACCGGTCACAGATTACAACTGTGGCAGTCTTTGGAAAACGTGACTCAGGACTTAGGTGCTATGCTCATTCAAGAAGGGCCAGCGCAGGGCTAAACGGAGACGTGTGGGTAAAGAAGATATCAATCCTACTCTCAGAGCATCCTGGATAGCTCAACAAGTTAACTTGTCCAAAACACGATGTATGGGTGGAATTAATACAGACACAGAGCAAGAAGCTAATTGTTCATCACCTGAATATGATGCATTAACTGCTTTAGTCAAAGAAACTACAGATCCTTTCCATCGTGAAATTGAGGGATCCCAGGTAACGTTTGATGTAGCTTGGTCTCCAAAGTGCATAGACACAAGGTGCTATAATTATACTGGAATTGCAGATGCTGTGACTTTCTCTTTGTTATGTCTTGTGATGAACAAAGTCAGGTCTGGTCAGAATGTATTGCAGCATCCAAGGCTCCCGATAATCAGACATTAACTGCATATGATGACTACAGCAAGGTAGCCATTAACCCTAAGACACGTGTAAAGGGTGTTCCCTGTGTGGTTGTGCTTATACCTGCCTGGCTATATTGGAGGATCATGTTTGTACCATTGCAAAAGTCCCTTCCCGGGGCTCCTTGTAGTGATGCAGTAGGATGTCAGGTGCCCTATAAAATAATTATGAAGCAAGAAAACGTTCTATTTCTGGAATCCAGTGGGATAAAAATCAAAACCCTCCTTATTATAACTGTTAACATGCTGCTGGCCGTACCCATGAAGTGTGGTGTGATAACCCGTGAGCATGTCTTTAAAGGCAGCTAGATACAGACGTGTGGCTCACACGGCATTGGCATGTGGCAGGCAAACTCTGGAGCTGCTGTAGCCAAACAGCAAACTGAAGAAATGTGGAAAGTCTTAAAACCAAACTGTACAAACATGCACATCTTCTGTCAAACTATTAAGATTTAGAACATTGTCTGTATAAACATCTAGTTTCTCCAAGGGATAAAAAATAGATACTTTTTAGTCATGTTGCTATATATTTAAGTTATTAGTATACTCAAAAACGAATAGATTCTTATATATATATATATATATATATATATATATATATGCACACACACACACACACACACACACACATATATATCACCAATATATTATAAAACAATTAAATACCTTGACCAAGTTAGGTATCCCAAGGATACAAGGATATTGAATCTTTAAATCATTTAATGCACTTCACCACTAAATTAAAGGATAAAAAAATACAGGGATGATCACACCTTAGTAAATGCAGAAATTACTACAGATGAAATTCAGAGCTCCCTCTGACTTGCACTTCTGTCATCTTCCACTTGAAGGACCCCTGTGATTAGATTAGCCCCACCCCCGTTATGGGGATAATCTCTTCATTCCAAGGTCCCTGCCTTTAACGCCTGCAGAGTCCCTGTGGCTGTATGGCACATAGTCACAGGCTCCGGGGATTGGGCTTGGACACATTTGTGCGGCCATTACTCTGCCGACCACAGCGTGTTTGGTGATTCAATGAAGAGGTTTAATATTAGTCTAGTTAAAGTCCCAGAAGGTGAAAAGGAGGGAGGCACAGTGTAGAGGCTACGGCTAAAGATGAAGTAAATGTTTACTACGAATTTGAAAAAGATGATTCATATTTCACTGAACGTCAGACAATAAAGACAAATGATGATCTCAAAAGTGTTAGGTCAGCTACGGGCACGATCACAGCGGCCAGGAGCCAAGTCAGACCCCTCCCCGCATGACAGAAACTGGGGCCCCTGGCGTTTCCCCGAAAAGGCAGCAGACCGCTGGTGCGATAAACAACTCCGATGCAACCGCTCGCGCCCGATCTGCGCTGGGGGGGCCTGCCCATCTGCCACCTCACTCAGCCAACCCCCACCCCAAAAATCGCATATATGCCTCCCTGGCTCTGCCCTGGGCGCGACTTCACCGGCGCTGTCTGCGGACCGGTGAACCTCCCCCGGGGGCGCACAATAAAGCATTCACCTTTCTCAACCCGCCTGACTCTCTGAGCCTCATTATCTTGCCTCAAACCTTACAAAAAGTAGCCACAGAAGGAAACAGATCATCTAGAAAGAAACTACAGTTAGAATGCAGCTGCCTTCTCCCTGCGGATGAATGGCAGCCAGAAGGCAGTGAAATGCCATCACCACAGATGGGGGGGGGGGGGTGAACCAGTCTCAAACCAGGAATGTGGGACAGGGAAAGCGATCTTTCAAGTAAAAAAAGACACTTCATATAAAAACTCCATTCATTTAATAGCAAAATACCTACTCCAAAGGTATATATATATAAGGTTTAAAGTGATATATAAGAAAGCAAACAGAAAAGTTCATTGGTAATGATAGGTCTAGGTAAATCAATACTGCATTTATAAAATATTAATCATGTGGAGTTCAAAGCACAGAAATAAAATAAATAAAATACTTAACATGTTATAATTTCTTTACCTTCCTTCCCACCCCCTACTAGGCTGTGTCATCCTTGAGGGCTGAGAGAGTTTGAATTTTTAAATCACACTCCACTTCTTATAAGTAATACCCAGAATAAATAAGGTATTCAGTCAATGTTTACCACATGAATGAGTTTCCTGGAAGCTCCTAGAAGACCAGGAATTGTGATGCATACATAGAACTCAAAAGAAGCTGAAGGGAGTGACATCAAAGAAAGTGGTGGTAGAGGGAACTTCAGGGGTCCATCCTTACACAGAACAATGAAAAAAACTAGCAAAAGCTGTCAGAATCAACTTTATCAGACCTCTGGAAAGTAATGCAGTGTTTATAGATACCAAGAAAATGCTAGAACAGAAAGACAACGGAAACTCAGTAGGAGAACTTTGGGGTGTCTTGAGTTGCCCCTGGACCGTTCCCCGCTCCCCAGCAGAGCTGTCACCTTGAAGACTAGTGTGGGTTCTGGGCCACAGGAATCAGAGTGGACACTGATGTCAAAGAATTGTGGTTTTCTGTTTTCATCTCTCTGGTGGCTCCCTGTAGGATGAATGTAAATGGCTTATCTTTATTTTACCTAACTCAGAACTCTCAGGGCAGAAAAGGACCTAAAAAGCAGCTAAAAGAAAGGGCATTTGTCAAAAATTGTTAATTGTCAGTGAACCGACAGCTGTCACTTGGGGCAGAAAAGCATCAGTTGAGGCAAACGATGGGCATGCAGAAAGGCCTGGAGGAAGAGCTGGGAGGTGAGGCGCTTTGGGCCGTGAGGGCTGTGAAAATGTGCACATATTGCTGGGGATGTAGAAGGCCAAGTGCTTGCCCAGTGTGGGGCACGTGATCAGAAGACCCGAGGAGGTCATGAGGTCACGTCTCTGCACAAGCAGGAAGTGAAGGCAAAGGCAGAGCTGTAACCTGTCCAGGTGAGTTTGAAGGCATGTCGCAACACACACGCACACACATGCAGAGACAGAGAGAGAGAGAGAGACCAACTCCAAAGACAGAGAGGTATTTTCTTTCCTATTTTTCTTTTTGGTTCCAGACATTTAAGAAAATCTCTGTCAAATCACGAGCTGACACTAAGCTAACAGACCACAGACTTCAGTGACTACACACAATAAATAATATGTTATCTGTACAAAATTGTTTAGAAAAGTCACTAAACAAAGAAACACCTACAATCCACAACAAGCAAGAACAAGACCCAGGGAGGTGAGAAAATCATTTTTTTTTTATTTAAAAAATTTTATTTTTTATTAAATTTATTGGGGTAATATTGGTTAGTAAAATTATGTTTCAAGTGTACAATTCTATAGTATGTCATCTAGTCTTTGCATTGTGTGTTCACCACCCAGATGCAAGGCTGAGGCTAATGTCTTCCATCACCATATATTCCGCCCTTTTCCCCTCTTCTACCACCCCGCCCCCCACTAGTAACCACTAGAATCTGGTATCCCCCATCTGGTAACCACTAAAGTGTTGTCTGTGTCTCTTTTCTTGTCTCTCTGGTCATCAGAGTCACACTCCCAATATGTCCCCAGTGGCACACAGCTGAAGGATGGGCCGAGGTAAGAGTGGCCATCTTTCTTCAGTTGTGGGTGACAGATGGGTAGATGGCTGAGGCATTCAGCTAAGGGACGTGCAGGTGCCCAGTGTCCCTGAGCTGCCCCTGGTTCCTCTGCTGAGGACCCTACCTGCACACACCAAAATGATATGTTCATTTCTGAGCAGGCTTCTCTCCAGATCTGCAAACATGACATCTCTAGCATTAAGACCAATCATTGGCACTCCCAATGAATCAATCCTACTATAATTGGATAATCTCCTAACTTCCACTGAAAATTAGCCTCAGCCTTGCATCTCGGTATTTGGATTCAAGGCAGAAAGTCATGTTGGGTCCTAGATAATCTAGGAGGATGATCTGACAGACAGCTTTCTATAGGCAGAAGATCAAGGGCGAGCTCTAAGTAGGGGATGAAATCCTAACGGGAGAAGACAGATGGGCAGATTCTAAAGCAAACCTTAGTAGTTTACCATACAAAAATAAAACTACACATGTAACATAGTATCTATAAAATAGCAAAAATAATGATAATAACTGATGTGGCAGAGTTGGAAGCACCTCACGTGTATTAACACTTTAAATCTTGCAAGCACAACTGGACATAAATGCTGTTATTTTCCCCATTTCACAGATGAGATAACTGAGGCACCAAGAGGGAAAGTGCTAGTGAGACCAGAGCAGGAGCTGAACTCAGGCCTCCTGGCTGCAGACTCTGCTCTCTCAGGTGATCAGTGGGCCCAGGGCTGACGACGGCACTGAGATCCCAGCTGCCTGCTGCCATTATGGTTTGTTGGTGCCATCTGCCATTGACCCAGGTCCTGTAGGCTAACGAGCTCTGGGGACAGAGAAACCAGTAAACGTTCAGTTGGTGGCAGAGTACTGCTTACCGTATTATTCCCTCAGGGATTCTCCTTCAGTTGCTCTAAAATTAGGTCTGCCTTCGTCTGAGGGAAGATAACACCTCACTTTTTCCCTCTCACCCCATTTTCCCAGCCCATCTGGTCTCCCATGCTGGTCTCCCATAACTCCATGCATATTGTCACCTGTCCCTGCTTCCACCACCCACCATGCAAGGCGGGGGTGGCTGCCATTCCCCTCACAGGTACCCAACGTCCAGCTCCTCTTACAGAGGCTGGTCACCCCCACACTGTCCGTGCAGAGGGAGATAGGAGGGACCCTGTGTAACAGGCAGAGGCCTCCCCGAATCCACTGCCCAGATTCACCTGGGTTCTCCGCAGCTGATGGTGTCTTCTTCTTGTACCAAAGGACACAGAGAATGACAATGACAGCAAGATCAGCAGCAGTGACAACCAGAACGGTTGGCAGCGACTGACCCTGGGATCTCAGCTGATCTTCCTGCTGTTGTGGGAAGATCTTCCTTCCATCCATATGGCTCATGCCCAGCGGGTCTCCGCAGGAGGCTGAGTGTCCTTTAATTCTCAAGGCCAACATTCCTGTGAACCTGGGCCAAGGCTTTAGGTTCTCAGGGACTCAATTTCTGAAGATTTCAAAGGCAAGAATCCATCCACTCTTTCAGATGTGGTGGGATAAACCGCATACGTTCATCCATACGTGTATGTTAATACATACATACATACGTTCGTATATAATCATGTGTGTGGCAAGCGGTAATCGATGGATTGGTGGTGTTCTTAGCGTTGCCTTAATTGCCCATCTGCCCTCTGTAACCGGGGATGGAGCATGGACGGTGCAGGAAGAGTTCATTTCTCTTTCTGAGGAGGCATTTCTGCCCGTGGAGTCCTAATGAGAGATGCTGTGTCAGGCTGAGGGAGGAAGGAGATCTGGACTTCTTTTTGTTATTACTTTACTTCAGATGTTTTATTGTGAAAATTAAAATATGTTTTTCAAGTTAGAAAAATAAAAACCTGTTCAATCACAGAAAACTTTAAAATGCACAGAAGAAATGTAGAAATATGGTGACTCCTCAGAAAATGTTGTGAACTATATTATATGGTTGAAACTTCCCAGACTCCAGTTTGAATGGTGCTCCCTGGAGCCGCCCTTTGTAGCGGTCCTGATTTTCAACATGTTGATGTATATTAAATACATATAATATAATAATAATAATATTACAGTATACATAAAATTATATAAATAAAGCTATGTAAAAGTAACAGTAAGTATACACGTGCTCATTTTACAAAGTTGCATTTGTATGTTACAGGTTGTTTTAAATGTTACTTTATGAAATGCGTTACTATAAAACATGCAGTTTTCCATGTTATAAACTCTGCATAAGTTTTACACCACTTTTACAAGCTGCGTACTGTTTCAAACAACGGGATATAAACAGACCCTTTTTCTATCCATTAGCGTTCATCTCTTCTTCTTGTAAATAATGATTTGACAAGCGTCATTGTGCATAAAGATTCCTCTACACTTGGGATGTTTTAAATTGATAGACTACTCTAATGGTCAATATTAAGTCAAAGAGTTTAAACATTTTTACTTCTTTTCATACATAGGGTCAAACTGCTTCCTGAAATTGCTGTACTGACATATTCGTTTATTTAACACATATTTACTGAGTCCCTGCTATGAGCTGGGAATGATGTGGAGGATACAGTGATGGAGAAACAGACAAGACCCCTTGCTTGAGGAACGTATATTACAGTGATACTCACTGACAATAAACACAATTTTTATGAGATCAGTGGTAATTGCTTTGCAGACAAACATGCCTGGGCTAGAAGGCTGCTAGGTGGATGGCAGGATGTATAAGTCGGAGTTTGTTGGACACGACGTTTGTGAGGACTGACTAAGCCCTGGACACTTGAGCAGACCCCTGAATGGTGTGAGGAGCGGCCCTGTGTGGCCCCGGGGAGGAGGTGCCCTTGAGGAGTCACAGCAGGGACAGGGCCCTGAGACAGGACTGGGCAGGGTCCAGAGGCCGCTGTGAGTAGAGACGAGTGAGCCGGGCTGAGAGTAGGGTGAGGCCAGGGCAGTCAGAGGGGTCCTGTCATGAGGGCCTGGCAGGCAGCTGAGGGACTGGGGCTCACTGTGCCTGAGAAGGAAGACACTGCAGTGTCAGGTGGGACGTGGTGGACAGAGTATGTCCCAATTCACATTTAAGGGACCACCGTGTCTGCTGTGTGGGTGATGGGCACGAGCATCCCCAGCGGGAAGGCCCCCTGTCACTGCTGTAGAGCACGGTTCTGGAAGGAGCAGCAGAGCACTGAGGAGTGATGGATTCCACGGTGGTACCGTTAGGGGTGTTAGCAGTGACCCAGGGGAGAACCACACGTTTATGTACTTACCTTAATTCCACAGCTGATTCAAGGTGGCTTCCTGCAAGAAACCCAAAGTACGATACATGAGTTATTTAAAAACCAACACCAAGAGTAATATAGATTTTAAAATGTTAAGACTGTGATAAAGCTAGAACATTACTAGGCAAATTGGAATACGTGAAACATTTGCAGAAATGGAGTGTTTCAAAGATATATGTACATCTGTGTTACTATTTAATATATATATCTAATATATTTAACATATGTATATTTATAGTTATAAATTTCAAAATATTTATATATACAAATATGTATCATTTATCTAAAACATATCATTATATGTTTATGTATTATAAATATATTTCAATATGCATATTTGTATTAAAATGTATATATAGAGAGAGAGATGGATTTAGTTTAAGGAATTAGCTTAGGTGATCGTAGAGGCTGAAAAATCTGTAGGGCAGAGCAGGACACCAACTGGAAACCCAGAGAAGAGTTGGTGCTGAAGTTCAAGTCTGAAGGCAGTCTGCTGTCACAGTTCCCTCCTCCTTGGGGGAGGTCAGGGTTTTCTTTTTTTTCCTATTTAGGCCTTGAATTGATTGGACCAAGATCACCCACATTATGGGAGGATAGTCTGCTTTACTTAATGTCTACTGATTTAAATATTAATCTCACCAAAAAAATACCTTCACAGAAACTTCTAGAATAATGTTTGATCAAATATCTGGGTACCGTGGCCTAGCTAAGATGACATGGAAAATGAACCTGCACACGAGGCCATAGCCCACATGGCCAGTCCCTGTGATGGAGGAACATTTCCCTGTGAGTCCCCAAATGATGTAGATGATGTTGGATCTGCCGGCTGTTTCTGAGTGTGGGCCGGGATCGTGTCTTGTGAGACCGAACAATGGAAACACGGACTCAGGAGAGGCAAAGAGTTTTAAAAAGAGGATAGTTTATTGAAAGCAAAGGGTTAGAGCTCCCAAGCGGGAGGGGGTCCCGAATGGGTGTGGCCCTGTGTCTGAGGCAAAAGCTCTTACTTTTATACCTTCCCTTGCCTGCTTGGGGAAGGGGAGCTGGTTGAAGAAGGGAACTTGTTTGAGGAAGGGAACTGGCTCCTTCTAATGAAATTCGTCTACCAGGTTTGTTCTGCTTGCCCAACCTAAAGGAATTAGCAAAGTAACCCACTCTTATCTATCAGATCTGCTCCGTTTGTCAGGCGAAAAGGAATTTTATGATTAACCTCAAGGCCTTGTTACATTATGTCCTGGAGCAAAGGAGTGATTTCAAAACCTGAAGTTTTAGGATATAACTGTCTTTGTTTATTCCACCAGAGACCTTCCTGTCTATCTAGGGACATGCTAAGTCTCCTGGATCACCTGTTCCTACTTCATTCTGCCCAAGAAGGGAGATGCTGGTGTGTCATGTGGGATGTGATTCAGATCCCACACTGAGACAGGGCCAAAGTAAATTAATGCCAAGATGTTCAAAGATGAACTCAAAATCTACAAAGTCAGCAAGCAAATGTGAAAACCTCAGGAACCCAAGGGGATTCTACATTTCTCCCAGACTTGGCCTCACTGTGCGCTGCTGAAGAGAGAGGGTCCCTCCTGGGCCCCAAGGCAGAGGGGCTGCTGGGCTGCAGCCCTGAATAGAGCTGTCCCTTCCACCTGCAGGTCCCACAGCCTTACAGCCAACCTCAGTGAGCTCACCGGAACTGGGAGTTTGGTTTTCTGCTGTTGGTTCTATGTGAGCATTTGTGTGGCTTCAAAGTGTGACACAGAGGTTTCCTTGTACTATTTCTTTGATGGAATTTGACATCCACCCTTGGTGGCTCTGACTTCCCTGCCTGGTGTCTGGAGGGAATGGACTGTCCTGCACCACTTTTCAGTGTCTCCTTGTGTAGGGGTGATCAGTAGACTTGGAGTTAAGGGCTCTCCCATTCTCACCTTCCTCTCTCATGCAGAGTCCTTTACGTGTTTTAGGGGGTGGGGTTCTTTGAAGTGTGCTGAATATCACTGTCTCATCTCCTGAAATAAAGGCCTATATGCACATAACATTAACTCTACATGCAACACAACGTGGGAGGCTCCTAGATGCCAGGTTAGGACTTTGACTCTGTTTACAAGGGGGTGGGAGTAGGGTGGGGGTTGAGAGTGGAGGCTGATTCCAGAGTGGGAGCCACAGGTGTCCTTCAGCGTTTCTGATTGGCATTTATTTTCCTAGAGCTTGGAGGAGTTTGTACTCAAGGAGAAAGCCTTTGAAGAGGTGAGAAATATTCAGGGTGTGTGGGGAGGGGAAAAGGAGGAGGAAATAGGGAAAGAGCACAGTGGGGCTGGGCAGGAGGTGAAGAGAGCCCAGGAGGAGAGGGGCCCGGCCTGATGGCAGCAGGTCTGGAGCCCAGAGCCTCACTGCCCAGCGTCCTGAAGCCCGTGAGGAATAGGGAGAGGCCGGACCTTCTATTGGTCAGAAAAAGTGGATCCCTCCCCCAGAAGATACCACAAAGTTTCAAAGAAAATCAGAACTAGAGAGGTGACAAGGGACCCAGCTCCACCCATAGTTTTCCCAGATCTATGGTTAGTCATTTTAAGGTGCCAGTTCACTTTTATCACCTATTTTCCAGGCAATGATCGGGAACCTGGATAACCACCTGTAGAAACTACTAAGGAACCAAAGAGAGAACTGGCCCAAACTGGTTAAGGAAGGCTTTATGAACTTGAGGGGAAAGAAAGCTCCTTATAAAAGTAAAATCCCGGCCTCTGGGAGAAGTTTGGATGCCATTTTGTAAACACGCCCCATGTGAAGAAGCATCGCTGCTACCGCGCCCGGGACAGCCCAACACCACGCTTTGCATACGGTGCATGTGTGACAAAATTCCCATCATGCATGTGCATTGATTTGAAGGGACCAACACACAGGGCTCCCCAGTGTGGGGAGGCACGACTTTGGAAATTATCTCTGTGGGCTCCTTATTTGCTGCAAATAAATCTTGCTTTGTGTGCTAACTGCCCTTGGTGTACAGTCTGATTTGTGACTCACCAACGGGTGAACCCATTCTAAGTTCAGTCACAACAGGACCCACCCCTGACGTGCTAAATACATTGTGATGGCCACGTCATTAATCAATACAAAAGGATGTGTAACCTAAGGAATTGTTAAAACGCTGTGATACGTGACATGTCCATCCACAGACACGTGTAGGAGGGGGTCCTAGTGAAATGGTTAGTGATGATGGGCAGAGCTCCACCGTAAGAAAGCATTTTCAGGGAGACAGAGAGGAGATGAACAACCTCCTGGTCCTGGAGCGGCTCACTGTCCAACGGGGGGAGTGTAAGATGGTCAGAAGGGTTCAAGGCAGGGCACCTGGGTACCCGCAGGGAGGGTCAACCGTGGGCTGACCAGCGGTTCTGAAACTCACCTGCACAGTGGAGTCACCGGGGAGATTTAAAAGGCAGAAGGCCTGGGCCCAACCCAAGGGCACTGATTTGATGGCTTTGGCCGTGGCCTGGGCCTGTGGAAGAACTCTCCACCTGGTTCTATTAGCAGCCGAGATTGCGGACCACGGGGGACAGGTCCAGAGAGCAGGAGATGTGTGTTGGGATGAGGCACAGCTGTCAGTAGAAGGAGGCGTCCGGGATGGCAGTTATTGTTATTATTAATATTATTACTGAGATGTGGTTCATATGTCACATAATTCACCCCTATAAAGTGTACAGGTGGGTGGTGTTTAGTATAATCCCGAGGTTGTGCCACCATCACCACTATCCAGTTGGGATGACACGTTAGTATGTGCAGGTCTGAGGGGTGGGAAGGCAGAGGGGAGAGTAACCCAGAGGAGGGAGAGGCTTAAGCGTGGCTTCCTGGTGGCACGGTCAGGAGGTGGGGACCTACCAGACCTGGGTTGTCGCGTCCAGCACAACCAGGGCAGTGAGGGTGCGAGAAGGGGCGGTTTGGGTTGTTTTTAAGAAAGAAACAAACAGAGACTTAATACAGTTAAATCTCTCCAAAGGCCAGGGGTCTCTCAGTCTCAGAGGACTGGAGCCCAGAATAAGGCTGACTGAAGGTTTTTATTGATAGGTATACAAATACAAGACAATAACATTGTTTCTTACAAGGTCTGTGAGACTCATACATCATAGCAGAAAAATGTTTATTCCAATCACCCTTTGTCTATAAACAGCCGAAGCACAAGGTCCCATGATGTCTAACCTATGGTATGTACCTTCTCAGGGTCAAGTCTCTCATATTGTAACAGCTCCGTTGAGATAAATGGAGAGAACTGATCTTTGTTGTCCTCATGACTTCTCTCACAAACAGGTGCAAGGGAAAAGCCAGAGCCGGCAACAGACTTTCCCAGGCGGGGGGAAGGGGAGGCAAGGTCCCTTTTCATATTTCTCTAAGGCAGCTCATTAGGGGTCCCCACTCGGTTCCACCTGGCTTAGGTTGTGTCTTCCGTGAGATATCTTACCCGTCTTTGGCTGCAAACCATCTTTTGGGGACCAGACAGAGAGACATAAGGTGTAAACACAAGGATGGAACAGAGTCCCAGAAAGACACAGTCTCATAGACTCTTCTTTCCTTAAGGAAAGACCCAGGGGGACAGTTGGCTAGGCTGCTGTGTGACTACACTGGGTGACCATGAGGGCTCCCCAAGGAGAGGAGCAGAGGTTCACGTGCCCCAGGGAGCATAGCGGGAACCACAGTGCACACCCTGTGCCCTCTGGGGAGCCTGGGGTGACCCTGGAGGGGGTTCTGACGCTGGAAGGAGTGGAGGAGACGAGAGCAGGCCTGTGAGCTGGGGTGCCCAGGTTATAACAAGGCCCTTTCCCAGGAAAGGCCCTGGTCATCAGAGTCGCTGGCCAATCATTCTGGGTGTCCCTGCTGCTGATCTTGCTGTCATCATCATTCTCTGTGTCCTTTGGTGCAAGAAGAAGACACCATTGGCTCCAGAGAACCCAGGTGAGAAATCTGCGTTGTGGGTTGGGGGCGAACTCTGCCTGTTACACAGGGTCCCTCCCACCTCCCTCTGCACAGACAGGCGTGGGGGTGACCAGCCTCTGTAAGAGGAGCTGGACATTGGGTACCTGTGAGGGGAATGGCAGCCACATCTGCATCTAACTCCTTAGTCCTGCCCAAAGGCCGGCCTGGGCCAGGGCCCTTGAGTGTTCAGCTGTGGCTTCCTCCTGCTCTGGCTCAGGACTGGGCAGCAGGGAGGGCCGAGGCCCCCTGATGGAGTCATGTGCTCACTGTGCGGAGGGGGCCAGGTAATCATGGAATCAGAAGAAACCAGCAGTAAGACGTGTATGTCCTGGTGGGGAGGGGTTGGGCATTGGGCAGGAATTCAGAGGAGAGGTGGTGTCTCTAGTCCTTTCCCGTCTCCCCCAATTTCTCCATTCATCATGAGGAACCCAAGTAAAAGACCCATGGGGCCCACCTAGGGGTCCGTGGATGGTGCCAGAGCCCTCTCTATGACGTCCCCTTGGGAGGCCCCGCTTCTAAGAGACAGATGGGCCCATTTACAGCCCCTCAAACTCCTCCTCCAGGACCATCCCTGAGTTTTGTTCCCTCTGGGTCACTCAACCTGTACTCTTTCCCAGTTCTCACCACACGTCTCCATGCTTCCTGGAGTTTCTCTGTGGATAATACGGAAGGGTAGGAGAGCAGACGCCTCTTCACCATCTGGGGAGAGGGCCAGCCCGTCCCAGGACAGCTGTGGTCACGGAGTTATCCTCCCTCTAGGTTTTTCCTTTCCTGACCTTGGGGCATAGTCCCCGTGGCTGTTTGGAGTGGGCACTTGGTCTGTGCGCCCCCTGCCCTCCCTGAGCCAGTACCCTACCTGGTGGTTACTGCCCTGTAGATTTGGAGGACGGGCAGGTCAAATGATTTCCCCATAAGCAGGCTGCTGGAGGTGAGAGGAAAAGGGGAACAGGGAGTTCTGTGCTTGGGCAAAGAAAAAGGCAGTGCACGACACAGCAAAGGGGGGAGCAGGGACGCGGGTCCTTCTGGTGCTGCCCCCACTCCTGCGTGAGCATTGTGGGGGGCGGTGATTTGTCACCCTAGAACCTAGTGTCCTCATCAGTCGGCCCCCAGTCCTGGGCCGACAGGGACGGTTTCTCCCTGCCCAGAGCAAGAGGCTCGTCCACGTTGCCCCCAGAGCAGGGCCTGGGCAGGTCAGTGGCTGCTCCTGTTCTCACCTGCGAGGCCCCCCAGAGAGAACAGGGTTGTGGATTCTGTGTGCAGAAATGGTTGGCCCGTCTGTCACTGGGGCATTTGCTGGGAAGGAGTGTGACAGTCATGTGCTAATTTCTCAAATATCCTACTTGAAATTTTCACGTCCACAGCAAATGTTTCTGATTTCAGCTGGCTCACCCCAATAGGATTTCCTCCAATCCTGATTGTGCAATGCATGTAAAGTGAAACGGGGCGTCATACGGGGAGCTCCCTGTCCAGGAGGATTCCATGTGGGAGGTGGGGGGCGGTGGCAGTGACAGTCCCAGGGGGCAGAGAGGGGCGGATACGGCCACAGGCTGAGGGGTCTCAAGAAACCCCCACTTTGTCTGCACTGAGCAGCAGACACCCCTCCCCGCTCCCCAGGCATTGAGGGAAGTGCTTGGTGAGTCCCCACCAGGAAAGGGGCAGGGAGGCCTGGGCAGCCTCGGCCAAGCAGCAGCTTTTGGGGTGAAGCTGCGATTCCAGGGGAAAGTGGACCAGGAAGGAGGAGGTGAGGCCAAGTGCAGCCTGAGAACCCGGGCCTCTGAGAGCAGGGCGTGCTCCAGGGTCAGGTGGGGTTAGAGCCCTGCTGTCTAGACAGGGCCTGCTGGTCCCCTCAGCTTCCTGATGAGATTTCCGGTCAGGAGCTGCTGGCTCAGGGCTGGGGAGGGGAGCAGGCTGAGCTGCAGGGGAGCTCAGTGCCTGTGGCTGAGGGGGCCAGTAGAGCGGTCAGCGGGGCTGTGTGCAGGTGCTTGTGTATGTGAGGAGGCCCAAGATCTAAGCGGAGAAGGAGCTGTGTGTGGGGCCCTCCCTGGCCTGGAGGACCAAGGCACCATGACCTCTCAGGGGGGCTCCCACGGAGTTGGGGGATGGGTCAGGCTTGACGGGAGGGTACTGGGTGTCCACTCCTGGGTCTTGTCCTTTAGTCCTGAGGCCCTTTCACCCCCTGCACAGTGGATGGTGGAAGCAGGGACCGGTGATGATGTTCCTGGAGCCCTGGGAGGAGACCAGCAAGGGCTGGGAAAGTGGGGTGAGGGGAGAATCCAGGGGGCATTACTGTTCCTGAGCTTGAGGCAAGGCCTGAAATCTGGAGAGCCCGAGGAGGGAGTATTCCTGAGAAAAAACAAGGTTTTCCCACCCAGTTAACTCACGTGTGTTGATTATTTTTCTGTTACCTTCTTCCCCAGAACTCGTGACGCTACAAGCCCAGGGCCAGCACCACAGACAATAATGGCCCCGCAGCTGACCTTTCAGTTTCCTTGGTCAGCTCCCCAGACCCTGATTGAACTGGGGGTGAAGGTAGGGGTGGAGGGGGCAACAAATCTGCAGCCCGGAGGCCTGGGTTCAACTCCCTGCTCTGGTCTTAGGAGCACTTTCCCTCTTGCTGCCTCAGTTTCCCCATCTGTGAAATGACGAGGACACTTACTTCTGGGGCAGCTTCTCAGCACGGTGCCATTAACACCGTGGGCCAGACGTCCTTCCTGGGGGAGCTGCCCCCTGTATTGTGGGTGTTTAGCACGATCCCTGGCCTCCCCGCAGGATGCCAGCAGTTCCCACTTAGCCCCCTCCTCGCCAAGTATGACAACCCAAACGACCCCACACTTCACAACGTCCCCAGGGCTGAGAACCAGGGAGGTGCGGCCAGGCCAGGGGCTCTGTAGCCTGGGGCTAGTCTGGGCCTCAGGCAGGACATCAGGCATTTTCCCACCTGACTTGTGTGCTCGTCTTTTGTTTGGTCCAAATAAGGCTTCTCTCCCTCTACTTTTTTGTTCTTAAAACTTACATCCATCTTTGGTTTCCTTATCTCTGCATTCACTTTAATCCTTCCTCACCACTTCTTTTGGTGTATCCAGGAATGTGTCAAATTCACTTCTAGTAATTAGCATATTTGACACACATGACACCTGGTGTTGACCCAAGTAGACTTCTGATTCCCTTAGGGCAGGAAATGTTCTGAGTCTGCGATTCAGATGGCCTAACCCAATTTATGTCACTTTACTTCTCCAGGATGTTGCCCCTCATCTTTAAAATATGAATTTGAATAATAATTACTGGGCAGTTTCTTCCTTCATTCAACACATATTTCAATGTCTATTGTCACATTGTATTGTCTGAAGGATCGTGTCAGATCAAAGAACTGTATTAAGATGTTGTAAGCTGTCTACATGTGCTCTATGTATAAGGAGATTCGTGTCCTGCAGTGTCTAAAGGGTTCTCCGTGTGGTTTTTCAATGTTCATATGGTATTTATTTCTCCACCCTTTAACTTTCATCCTTTCTGTGACCTATTCCTGAAGGGTGTCCTCTGTAAGCAGCATATGGTTATTTATTTTTACCCATCTGACAGGCTTTGTCTCTTAATTGTAATGTTTGAGTCCATTTGTGTTCAGTGTAGTTACTGACACACCGGTTTAAGTCTATCACCCGACCATTTACTCTTTTTTAATCTCATTTATTCTCTGCTCCATTGTTTTTGTTTTTCCCCTTTTCTTTTGTATTAACCAAAAACTTTTCATTATTGCAGTCTTCTTAATTAGCTTTCTAGTTACACGATCATTTATTATTCTCTTACTTACCCTAGAAATCACAATATTAATCGGTGACATATGATTCCTGTCACGACATTTTGGCTTAACGCTCAGACAAAGCAAGGGAAGAAGAGGAGCTCGGGCTCTGAGACACGTGGGAGGGAAGCGGGAGGAGAAGCAGGCGATAAAGCTGGAGACACAGAGGCATCGAGGCCTCTCCCTCCTGAACCCCCGCCCAGGCCCTTCCCCTCTACTGCTGTCCTGGCCTGGAGCTGAGATGCCCCAGCCCCAGCTGCACGTCACCTCCCTGGTCACCTTGTGGTCATGAGCAGATGTCCGTTCCTGGAACTGCAGCACCCCAGTGTGCTTTAAGGAAATGTAATACACCACCTGGATACAGCCTGGCAGGCCTGCCAATCAATGCTGCTGCTGCTTCTAGCGGAGGAGTGGACAGCAGGCCCAAGCTGGACAACTGGACGTGCTCTCGCAGGAGTGTGGGCCTTGAGCGGGGCCGAAGAGTGTACATGTGGGGTATTTTACGTTGATCCCATGGGTGCTCCTTAAGGGGACCGCCATACCCCAGTGCTGCCCTGGTCCCCAGCCGCCTGAGCCTTACTTCCTCGGCTGCACCCATGATTCTGCAAGCTTGTCCATTATCCCCAGCACATCCCCTTTCCCCAGTTAGTAAGGCTGCTTTTGTTTCTTACACACACATAACCCAACTGATGATGTCATGAAGTGCACAACTTTGTGGGGGAAGTGAAATGAGATACATGGAGAGGTACTGGGTAATTTTTATTTAAAAAAATAGGGAAAGTCGTGGATAATTGAAGAGAAACATGTGTTTATTTCCTATTCAGTATAATTCTTAGTGTCAGACAGAACTGGTGGGGTTGTGAAGAGGCTTGTCATTGAATGTATATGTGACCCTTGTGTAATTCAAAGCACATAAGTGAGGGCAAACAAGATTTGCCCAGGGACATAAAATATAAGTTAAAAATTATCCAGTAGGGTAAGCAGGTTAGCTCAGGGTCACGATTATTGGGGAGAAGTCAAGGGGAGCTAACAGTCCCTTTTCCAGCAGGTTAATACCCACAGGCCATGGGTTCTCATTTGCTGGCAGAACCTGAGGGAACCACTGTCATTACCACCCTGCCTCCTGTGTATAGACGTGCGCTTTCATACACATCCAGGAAGTGAACGTAGGTCCCTTTTCCGTAGTTGTCCAGCCTGTGCTCGTCCATCCTGGCTGCTGGAGACCTCACCACCTTTCGGTTTGGGAGATTTCTCCCAGGAAGCTCTGCATCTTGGGTATGTTGCAGCCATTTCCTCTCCTTCCCACTGAGACACACCCTAGGAGGCCACACAGAATGAGCCGAATGTCTGTCATCTTCCCAACATTTATTCTAGTGATTGAAGACACACATCCTGCCTTTCCTTTCACAGAATCTGTATAATCTCAACATCCGTGTTCTCCTTTGTCTACTCTCCAAGTCCTAAATGGCTCGTGAGGCATCACTTGTATTTTGGTTATTCTCACAGAACACGCCACCTGGGTTCATCGTCCCCTGGCCTCCGACTGGGTTTGCCAGTAGGAGGCGCTGCAGGGACCACTGTGTGGGAGGAGGGAGGATTCAAGGCACTGACGCCCCACTCTTCCCTCCAGTGCTGCTACAGCAGTGCCTGCATTCCCTCCTGCAGCAGTAGCAGGTATTTGGTGGCCCCTCTCGAAGGTCACAGCTTTGCTAGGTTCTGGAAACAACTCCCTTCTGCTATCTTTTCAGTCTAGAGATAGTAACAGCTTCCTGCTCTTTCTAGTCCCAGGGAGCTCTGCCATCTATTGCTGTCACCTTCCTGCACCTCTGTGAATAGCCTGGTCATTAAGTCTCTTCAATGATCTCTTTGATTCTGCCATCTGTTCCCTCCCAAGACCTAATAAGGCACTCAGAAGAGAGGTAAGATATCAACAAGAATTTACTCGTATTGCAGAACTGACACATCACTGCTCCATGTTAATTTTAAAACACATGTGAATTAAGAAATGTTCTGGTAACTGCTGGAAGGAAGGCAAAGGCAGAACAGTCTCGTGATTAGTGTGTGAAATTCAGAAGGGCCCCCTGTACTGTCACTGCTGCCCTGGGTTGTAGGGGAATCGCCAACGTCTGTCAGAGAACGAGCGTGGCCAGGACGGGATGTCTGCTGTTCTCTCCCCTAACAACCTACAGATAAATCCCTTGAGGAAGGAGTGAAAGCTACATGAGCAGCCTGTCCAGAGATGGGCCAGGATGGAGACAGGCCCTGCTCAGCCCTTGATCTCTAGGGTTTTGGAGAACCGCTCAGCCCCTGGGATGTGTGAGGCCCTGTGACCTGGAGCAACAAGGGCCCGTCTAAGGAACAAGTACAAATTACAGGACAAAGAAGGGATGCAGACAAATATGCAGGAAATGACCAAGGGCTTCAGTCCCAGCTGCTGTAACAAAAGATCCACAGACTGGGCGGCTTAAATAACAGGAATTTATTGCTCACGGTTCTGGAGGCTGAGAAGTCCAAGGTCAAGGTGCTGGCAGATCCTGTGTCTGGTGAGGGCCCCCTTCCTGGTTTGCAGATGGCCTTCTTCTCATATCCTCACGTGGAGGAGAGTAGAGGGAGAGAGAGAAAGAGGAAACAAGCACTCAGGTCTATTTACAGGGGCTCTAATCCCATTCATGAGGGCTCCACCTTCATGACTTAATTACCCCCCAAAGGCCCTACTTCCAAATGCTACTGCACTGGAGGTTAGGATTTCATCCAATGAATTTGGTGGGACAGAAACATTCAGTGCACAGCACCAAGCCAAAGCTGGGACTTCACTGAGCACAGAGAGGAACATTCACCGCTTCACCTCCCCTCCTCCTCTGCCCACCTGCTGCCGCCTCAACAAAGAGATGGATCTCTCACCCTGATCAGGTCTTACATTTCTTGTTCCAAATTATAAGAATCATCACCTATCTACCCCTCTTTTTAAAGTGAACCATCTCATCCTAAAGACAAGAATTTTAGGAAAATATTGAAATAGTAAGATTCTGAGGGTCAGGACCAAGATAGAGCAGGAGGGAAACGCTGTGCTTCCCTTCTCTCATGACCTCATCAAAATTACAACTAAACTACAAAACAACCGTCATTGAGAATCACCCAAAATATTGCTGAACTGAAGCCCTACAGCTAAGGACATGCAGAAGAAGCCACCTCAAGCCTGTCAGGAAGGGCCGACACACAGAACAGGCTGGTCCCACACCTGCGTGTGACCATTAAAGATTGGGAGGGATATCTCGGCTATGGATGTTCCCCCATCCCTGGAGGAGTAAGAAGTCCCAGCCCTGTCCCAGCCCTGGGTTCCAATGCTGGGGAGAGAAGTCCCCATAATTTCTGGCTTTGAAAACCAGTGGAGATTGTAACTGACTGAGACTCAGAGCGGCTGCACTCCCAGGCGTTCCTCTTAAAAGGACTGCACACAGACTTACCCACCAACAGAATCACTCACTCTGAGCTCCTGCACTGGGGCCGCAGCTGGAAAGGTGGCAGGGACATATGGGGAACTGAGTTGTCTGGCTCGGGACGGGGGCTGGAGAGGCGGCTTTCTCCTGGACGGAGGAGCTGGTAAAGGCCATTGTTTCTTTGTTGAGCCCTCCCTCTTCCCAGTGTGCAGACGCAGGTGGCCACCATATACAAGTCTCCACTGTGCATTGGCCATGCCCTGGCAATTCAAGACTCCACCCTGCCCAACTTTTGGGCACACCGAAGCCTTTCCCAGTGGTTTTTTTCATACAAACCGCCTGAATTAGCTCATGCTACAGACTTTCCTAGGGTCTTTCAAAGGTTCTTGGAACCCAGACAAGCAGCATCTGGATTGAGCGTGTCCTGTACCTCTAGCTGAACAGCCCTAAGTTCGGCAGCCAGCTTTGGTTCGCAACTTGGCCTCTCAAGGCTCTTCCTAGCATGTTAGGGATGATGGCCATTGTGGATTTCTTTTTGTCTCCTGCTGGATGGTCCTGGGTGGGGCATGGGCTGTGGCTGAACTTGACCTGCAGCAGGTCCCCTCCCAGGTGGTCCTTGGGCTGGTGCTCCCAGTGGCCAGCTTCAAAACAAGCTGGAGCATCACCCAGCCACCTCCAAGAATGACACACCCAAGGGGTAAATTGGGCAGACACCAGAGCCTTGGTGAGGCAGATCCTGCTCCGTAGGATCAGCCCCTGCACAACAACTCTTCTACTGTCATCACAGCGAGTCCTCCCAACAAGTGAGCCTGAGACTCAGTCACACCCATTGATGTGCAAATCTCAACCAAGGCTCAACTACAAGAGGAGGGCACACACAACTGGAGTGCGTGGCTCAGGTGACCAGAAAGACTTCACCACTGAACCCTACAGCACACCTACTGCATAAGGCCACTCTACCAAGACCAGAAGACATAGCAGCCCTACCTAATACACAGAAACAAACACAGGGAAGCAGCCAAAATGGGGAGACAAAGAAACATCCCCCAAATGAAAGAACAGAACAAAGCTCCAGAAAAGGAACTAAGCGAAACAGAGATAAGCAAGTTATCAGAAGCAGAGTTCCAAACACTGGTTATATGAATGCTCAATGATCTCATTAAAATGGAGAAGGAAATTATGAAAAAGAACCAGTCAGAAATAAAGAATACAATAATGGAAATATATTACAGGGAATCAACAGTAGATTAGATGAAGCAGAGGATCCAACCAGTGATGCAGAAGATAAAGTAGCAGAAAACACCCAACCAGAACAGCAAAAAGGAAACAGAATCCAAAAAATTGAGGAGAGTTTTAGGGGCCTCCGGGACAATATCAAGCATACCAACATTCACATTATAGGAGTACCAGAAGGAGAAGAGACAGAGCAAGGAATTGAAAACCTATTTGAAGAAATAATGACAGAAAACTTCCCTAACCTGGTGAAGGAAATAGACATACAAGCCCAGGAAGCACAGAGTCCCAAACAAGATAAACCCAAAGAGGCCCACACCGAGACACGATGTAATGAAAATGCCAAAGGTTAAAGACAAAGAGAGAATCTTAGAAGCAGCAAGAGAAAAGCAGTTAGTTACCTACAAGGGAGCCACCATAAGACTGTTAGCTGACTTCTCAACAGAAACTTTGAAGGCCAGAAGGGAGTGGTAGGAAATATTCCAAGTGATGAAAAGCAACGACATACAACCAAGATTACTCTACCCAGTAAGGCTGTCATTTAGAATCGAAGGACAGATAAGGAGCTTCCCAGACAAGAAAAACCTGAAGGAGTTCATCACCACCAAACCAGTATTACAAGGACTCCTAGAGGGGCTTCTTTAAGATGGGAGGGAAGTTAAAGACGGGTGAAAGGGGAAGGGATTAAGAGGAACAAATTGGTTGTTATACAGTAGTCATGGGGATGTAGGGTATAGCATAAGGAATATACTCAACAATATTGTAATAACTAGGTATGGTGCCAGATAGGTACCAGATCTATCAGGGTGATAGATGGGGATGGGGTTGGGGGCAGGGTGAAAAAGGTGAAGGCATTAAGAAATACAAATTGGTAGTTAATACAGTAAGGGGAATATAATCGACAATGTTGTAAAGATCATGTTAGATGCCAGATGGGCACTGGACTTATCAGGGGGATCATGTCACCTCCAGCACAACACGGGCAGTGAGGGTGCAAGAAGGGGCAGCTTTGGGTTAAGTTTTAAGAAAGAAACATACAGAGAATTAATGCAGTTAAACTCAGAAGGCCAGGAGTCTCACAGTCATGAAAGACTGGAGCCCAGAACAAAGCCGACTGGAGGTTTTTATTGATAAGTATACAAGGGAGTAGCAGTGTTTTTGGCACGGTCTGTGGGACTCACTTATCACGTTATAGAAACAACCCAAACCAATTATGTTGATCTTCAAACAGCCGAAGCAGAAAGTCCTTGAGCTGAGGTATGCAACTCTTTTAAGGGACATATATCACATATTGAAATTGTTTCACAGAGCTGATCAGAGAGAGCTTAATCTTATCACTCTCAAGACTTTTCTCCCAATTAGATGAGAGGAAAAAGTCAGAGCCAGTAGCCGCTTTTCCCAGGCAGGGGTAAGAGGAGACAAGGCCCCTTCCCAAATCTTTCTAAGGCAGCTCATCGGGGTCTCCACAGGGTTCCACCTGGCTTGAGTTGTCCACCCCCAGCCCCATGGGGAATCTTACTTGTCATTGGCTGCAAACCCTTTTGGAGACAAAATAGAGAGAAATATACAGTCCCAGAGAAGCACAGTCTCACAGACTCTTCTTTCCTTAAGGAAAGACACGGGGGGGACAATCAGCTAGGCTGCTGTGTGACAACAGGATCACATCATAGACTGTGTAGATGCCTGATCAATGCACTATACACCTGAAATAGAATAATATTGAATGTCAACTATAACTAAATATATAGGTACACATACTCCCGGGATGTGGAGTACAACATAGGGAAGATAGTCAATGGTATTGTAACAGCTATATGAGATGTCAGAGGGGGAGTAGCTTGGGGGGTGGGTTATCTCTTTATGAGGGCTGTAAATGACTATTACATTGCTTTGTACACCTGAAACTAATAAAAAAAGTATTTAGTTCAAAAAAATAAATAAATAAAAATGTCACTCCAAACACTTGCTGATTTAACACTCCAGAACTTTTTACTAAGGGCTGTTTTGATAAAACTGTCATTGCTTCTCATTGAGAATCGTGTTTAAAATGAAGAGAATATTCTTTCACTAAGTGCCCCTCCTGTGCCGACAGAAAGTCTTAAGAAGACTAAATAAGCATCTTCACAGCCATGGGTAGCTGGGGTGTGTTCAGGGTTTTCTGTGCAGTCAGTGATGTGAGGACATCCACAGTGTGAAGTGGTGGCTGTGCAGTCAGTGATGTGAGAACATCCACAGTGTGAAGTGGTGGCTGTGCAGTCAGTGATGTGAGGACATCCATAGTGTGCAGTGTTCTCTGTGCAGTCAGTGATGTGAGGGCATCCACAGTGTGAAGTGTTGGCTGTGCAGTCAGTGATGTGAGGGCATCCACAGTGTGAAGTGTTCTCTGTGCAGTCAGTGATGTGAGGGCATCCACAGTGTGAAGTGTTGGCTGTGCAGTCAGTGATGTGAGGACATCCACAGTGTGAAGTGTTCTCTGTGCAGTCAGTGATGTGAGGGCATCCACAGTGTGAAGTGGTGGCTGTGCAGTCAGTGATGTGAGGACATCCACAGTGTGAAGTGGTGGCTGTGCAGTCAGTGATGTGAAGGCATCCACAGTGTGAAGTGATGGGCCATGTGGAAGCTGCTGAGCTTCCTGGAGGCTCCCAGGTCCTGCTTCCAGCCTGAGTGGGGTGACCCTGACGCTGGTGGAGCTGAAGCCCAGAGCCCTCACTCCACAGGCCCTTTCCTAAAAATTACTCACTTTTCTATCGAAATTTGTATTTATGTCTTTGTATCCTTTTTGCTAATGGAGACCCCCAAATTGTGTAAACTCTGGCCCCCACAAAACTTGCTGTTCTTACTACGGAGATGGTCCCACGTCTATAAATCTCAGAAGTGAGAGGTAAGACGCTCTCTGTCCACTGCCCCCCACTTACATGGTTAACCCCCCCCCCCAGGAACTGTTGTTGCCAATTGCTTGTGTACCTTTGCAGAGATTGATGAAGCTTTTAACCCTTACACTGTTTTCCCCACAATAAAGATTTTCCCGTCTCCGTGTCCGGCTCTGTGAGCTGCTAGGAATTCAGCAGTGTCCGTGGGCACCGCTTGTTTTCCTTGCAAAGGCAGACCTTTCACATGGGAGTCAAGCCAAGGCCTCAGTTCGGCGCAGACACCCCACGTCCTTCCTGCTGACAACTGAGCTGCCCAGGACCTCACCGCAGTTCCTGTGGGGACTTAGGTGAGCTCTGCCCTGATGCTGTCGGTGTGGGCTTATGTTCTCACTGACTCTGAGCAGAGAGCCATACCTGGGTCCTGGCCCTGCCCCCACCACAGCCCGTTAATGCCTCCGGACTCTCCCCTCTGCGTCTACTGTAGACAATAGAAAATTGGGTGGCAGAGAGACACAGCGCTTTCATCCAGAGTCAATGCCCGTGCACTTTAGATACTTGGATTCTCCTTCATGAAGGACAAAATGGAAATACTGCATATACGCGAATATAAAGACAGTAATGATGTGTGTTAATTTTCTTACCTGGGAAAAGGTGGCTGATATTATCAAGCAAATTTTATGGGCCAATTCAAAAGAAATACAACAAATATTGACATTTTAAAGGGAAGATCTACATATCCCATTTATGTGGGATACATTCAAAAATCATGCTCAATACTTTAGTGGTTCTGCGCTTTCAGCAGCTCGGGCAGCGAGAATAAGAACCCGGGAATGTGCTGAAACCCCGGGAGACAAAAATCCTGTGATGTGCTTAAGGAAGAACTTACGTAGATTTAAAAGGTCCTTGCTTACAAACATAAAAACTATTTACAACTGTAATTTTTAAAAAATACAAAATTGTTTTACTAAACACCCACTTGAAACATTTCCCAGAGAAAGATTGGGACCGAATAATTAACATGGCCCACAGAAGCCCGCTTCGTGCAGACCTGAGCCAGCGCGGTTAGTTCCCGGTAATCTCAACTAACCCGCGGCGGGCGAGCCCCAGGGCAGCTGCCTTAGAGCCCGGTGTTCGGCTGATTGAGAGCATCCCTCCCACACTCAGAAATCCCCACCAGAAACCCGCAGAGCTGCCGACACGGAGAAGTCCATGTCTTCATCTTCGTTCTTGCTCAGAATAACTTTTCACCTACATTTGCTGGGAAGGGAGCTACAGGGAGCCTAAAACTAGGGCTGAATTTTAATCAAATGCCCTCAACCAGGTTAAGGTCCAAACACAGATTTAGACCCCAGACTCAGTGTCAGAGGCACCTGGTCCTATAGAGAATGTTTCGGCCAAACACTCTCCAACAAGAGACTTTTCCAAGCAGTTGTTTGAC
The DNA here is from genome assembly GCF_004115265.2 of Rhinolophus ferrumequinum. Taxonomy (NCBI): domain Eukaryota; kingdom Metazoa; phylum Chordata; class Mammalia; order Chiroptera; family Rhinolophidae; genus Rhinolophus; species Rhinolophus ferrumequinum. The sequence goes on from NC_046286.1 coordinate 3,267,385, forward strand.
TTGGAAATTAGTCTGAGCAACACTCCCCCACCCACCCCAGGACCTTTGCACTTGCTTTGCCTCCTCCCTGGAATGCTTCTCCCTGCTTTCCCCAGGCCTTCTCCCTCACTTCTTCATGCGCTCGGTGACGCCTACTCTATTTAACATGTCAACCCCTAGCACCCACTGCGCTCCATATACTTTCCCTGCCTTGATTGTTCTCCATAGCATGAGTCATGAGCTGACATACCACATCATTTAGTTATTTTATTTGTTGTTTGTCTCCTAAAAGAATGATGAAAACATGGGGTTTTTTTCAGTTCTTTTTTTTTTCTGCTTTCCTCCAGCACGTGCAATATTGCACGGCAAATTGTGGGCTCAATAAATATTTGTTGAATGAATCAATCTGAATGTAGTTTGTTTTCTTTCTTTTTTTAAAAGACTTTATTGGGGAAGGGGAACAGGACTTTATTGGGGAACAGTGTGTTTTTCCCAGGGCCCATCAGCTCCATCCAAGTCAAGTTGTCCTTTCAATCTTAGTTGTGGAGGGCGCAGCTCAGCTCCAGGTCCAGTTGCCATTGTTAGTTGCAGGGGGCGCAGCCCCTCATACCTTGCGGGACTCAAACCAGCAACCCCGTGGGTTGAGAGCACACGCTCCAACCAACTGAGCCACCCGGCTGCTGGGAGCTCAGGTGCAGCTCAGCTGCAGGAGCTGCAGTTCGTTGTCTTCATTCTAGTTGCAGAGGGCGCAGCTCGCTGGCCCATCTGGGAATTGAACTGGCAGCCCTGTTGCCCAGAGCTCGTGCTCTAACCAACTGAGCCACCCGTCCACCCCATAGTTTGTTTTCATTAGGTCACATCCTGCAGGGCCCATCGAGAGGAACAGCTGTACAGCACATCTCCAAATTTGCTAATCAAGTTAGTCTTTTTCAGTGTAAGACATTTGTTTTGTTTATTTTTATTGAGTTCACTTTTTTTGTCATTGTTATTGATGATGGTGGTAGAAAACCGTGTTTACTTACCCCATTGAATCGGCTTTCAGTGCACACTTCATTAGTGTTAGACACACTCTTAAGAGTCCTTTATTTCCATCGTCTCCTCATCCCGTCCATTTCCTACACCTTTTGCCTCTCAGACTTCAGACTTGATGTTGCCCATGCCCTTCAAGGTTAAGGCCAGAGACACCGAAGTCCTGAGATGCTGGGTGACAGTGTACAGCTGCCCTCAGTGCACCCTCATTCCCTTCCTTGTGGGAGAGCGAGGGATGGAGCTCCGAGGACATGAAAAAGAACCGTCTCTTGTTAATATTGATCATCTCCTCACTTCTCATGGCTCCTCACGTAGGGGTGGGGATGACGAAGGTGTAAGAGGCTGACAAGGGACTTATCATCACCTAGCAGTTCACTCACCCCTGCCTTGTCAGAGAACATTTGGATTGGAAGATGTGAACAAAGTTATTGAATCACCTTAGAAACTGAAGAGTCTAAATAAGAACAAGAGGAACAAACTACATGTAGAACCATCAAGAGACACTATTGAGAAGAGGGGAAATAATAGCCTAGAAAATACCCTTCAAGTTGTTGATGAATGGATTGTTGGTTGGGGAAGTAGGACCATGTGATACTATTCATTTAAAGATTGGACGGTAGGTGCCCATCAGTTCCCCACAGATACAGCCCCTGTAGACACGTGGGCAGTCCCCGTGCGCCACCTGCAGCCCCAGGGCCGAGACGCAGCAGCCATGGCGGGGGGGGGGGGGGGGGGGGGGGCATCCCAACATGCTCCCTGGAAGGTTGTTGGCCAGAGCTGGGCCGTTCTTGTCTCACTCATGGGTTGTTTTCTTCTGTGGTTGTTACATTATTATTTTATTTAATTTTTATTAATAATACTTTCAAATTTTCTGAAGTTTAAAAATACCCAAAGGCGTATTGTGGAAAGTCTTTTCACTGGTGTCACCCATTGTCACTGTTTCTATTGCTCTCCCTCTTACAGAACCATTGTTCTTAGTTCCCTGAATGTCTTTCCAGGTGCATGTATGTATTATGTATGCTTGTGTGTGTATCTATGCATGTATGTATGTGTGTATTATGCATGCTTGTGTATGTGTGTATTATGTATGTATGCATGCATTATGTATGTATGTATTGTGTGTGCAGGTACTGTGTATGTATGTATGTATTATGTGTGTATGTATGCATTATGTATGTGTACGTTGTGTATCTATTATTTGTGTATGCATGCATTATGTATGCCAGTGTGTATGTATATGTTGTGTATATGTGTATTATGTGTGTACATATGCATTTATGTGAAGTAAGTGCTCACTTAACATCCTTGATAGGTTCTTGGAAACTGTGACTTTAAGTAAAACGATGTATAATGGAACCAACTGTACCACAGGCTAATTTACATAAACAAGAGTTAAGTTCCTGAAGCATATTTCTGGTCACAAAAACATCACCCAACTGTAAATAAAGACCCCAAACACTTCTAATATGAAACATTGAAATAAATGTGAGCTACACAGACATTTAAGAAGGATAAATACAAACAAGTAAGATAATGATTTTCCAACCACTTACTCCACTGCAAGGTCTCAGGTGGCCGAGTCCATGCCAGCACCTCAGGACGCCGGGCGGGAGCCCACCCTGGACAGGACGCCCTTCCATCGCAGGGCCACTCACACCCACCACACTCATCAGACTGGGGCAATTTAGACCCACCAGGTTACCTACCTGCACACCTTGGGATGTGGGAGGAAACCGAGTGCCTGGAAAACACCCACGCACACGTGGGGAGAAAGTGCCAACTACACAGACAGTGGCCCTGGCCAGGAATCGCTTTTCTTTTTCTCATCAGTTATAATGAAACATCATTGAATGAAACCACGTTATTCGGGGACCTGCTCTGCATATGTGTAAGTACAATAAATTCTTGTTCTCCTTTTAAACAAAACGTAGCATAGTATACACACTTCTGCATGTGATTGTTTCCAGTTAACAATTGAATTTGGAGGTGTTTTTATCAATACCTGGAGAATTTCCCCTTTTTTTTTTTTTTTTTTTTTTTTTTTTTTGAAAAACAGCTTTATAGTATTCTACTATGTGGATGAATTTAAGGGGTCACCTTGAGTTGTTTCCTGTTTTGCTATGAAAATAGTGCTGCAGTGAATAAACTACGTATATCATTTCTAGGCCTGATGATACATCTGTAGGATAAATAATCAGAAGGGGGGTTGTAATTTTAATAGATATTTTATCTGCATGGGAGTTATGAAGAAGTGCTGTTGATCTTCATTATACATTTGGGCAAAATTAGGAGAAGTGCCAACCCCCTATCACTGGGAATAATCGGATCTCTCAGTTCCTGACCTCAAACCTGGACAAACCGGCCTCTCCCAGCTCACAGTCAGGGAGGACTGTTTACTGTCCTGGGTGACACTTGAGATGAGCAGAGCTGCTGTATCGTTAAAGGACTGACAGGCTTGGCTCAGGAGTTGAGCAAGAGACAGCACAGCGGCACCTCTGTCTCCAGAAACTAATGAGTCAGCCACACGGCCTGAAGGGGAGACAGTGGAGGACTCTGGAAGTGGGAGGTTACGGTCCATGGGAGAAGGGCTGGTGTGGGTGTGATTCACACCTGTGGCGGCAGAGCCTGAGAGACTCAGGTATTCAGACATGCATGTGAATTGTCAATGTAAGAAATATCCAAACCTGTGGAGAATTATTATGAAAACTTATTTGAGCCAAAAAGAGGATACACCTGGAAGCAAGATCTCAACAGACTGAGATAAATGCTTCTGAGAATAACAGTTTGCAGTTTCTTTTATGCATTTGAAATTACAGAAGGAACATAAGGAAGATGACAGGAAGTGGGAGAAAGCAAGGTAGGATTGGATTACAGGATAGTTAACAAGGTTATGTGCTCTCAGCTTATTTCACAGGTGTCTTAACCCACATGGACAGAAACCACGGACAGGGCGTGCAGAAGGCACAGATAAACATTTTACTAAACAGTGGTAGGCCTGGGGCGTGACTACCCACCGTGACCTGCCCAGTTAGGAATTCATGATCAGATCACCCTGGGAGACTACTTTCCATAGAACCATTTCTTTCTCCACAGAATGAATAAAGGAACACTCGTTGAGGCTATCTGGGGAAAAGGAAGGAGTATGTCAGCACACAACTCTATTTTACATGTGAAAACCTTCAGACCTGGTGTTTTCAGGAACAAACATAGGAAGAAATCTCAAGAAGAAGGGGAGGCACAGAAGACTGGCATCTAAAGGTCCCCTTGGGAACCAGGAGCCACCAAACCCTGCTCTATCCTATCGTGTCCCAGAAGCGGATGCTGTGCATGGCTTTCTGCCCCCAGTCTGCATGACGGGCTAGTCGTCCTCACTTTTCCAATCTGTAGGTGACAGGGTGACAATTTATGAGGCTCAGATAATAAAATGGAATTGAGACAGGTTAGCTAGCATATTGTTAGGTAAACAGGGAAGTCTCTGGTGAATAAACAAGGCAGCCAGTTAGAGATAGACATCGGGATTCTTGCACATCCAACATCACCCACAGAATGCGACCGCCCAGAAGACCCCTCTCAGCCCAAAACTTCCCCTTTTCATTGTAATTATCTACCCCTAGGAGGAAACCAATGGGTACAAAATACTCAACTAGATTAAACCAGTCACTCCCACCTGTGCAGTAAAGGCCACAATGACCTTCATTTCACCTGGGCCTCATTATACCATCATTCTAATATCATACATATGCCCGGAAGTTCATTAATATAATAGACTGAATTCTGGGAAGAAACATGCACAGCCTAAAAAGAGGAGGTAACAGCCTATTGTCAATCACAGGTGTCAATCAAGTGGCCCCCACCAGGAGAGGAACAGCCTGTTCTAGAGAAAAAAAGGGATACAAACTCCAAGTCCTTGCCCGTCAATGCCTTTTGGCCCCTTCTTTTGCTCAGCCCACTCCAAACTCTTTGGCGCGTACTGTCTTTTCTAATAATGCCTTTGGAGTCTTGCATTTTGCTCAGGGGCCCTCTCGAAACCCTTTGGAGTATAATTTTTCTTCTAATAATGACCCTGGAGCCACTGCTTTCTGCTCGGGCCCACTCCTATTTCTTTGAAGTATACTTTTCCTTCTAATAAACTGCTCTTTCACTACTTTACCTTGCTATCAAGTTCAATTCTTTGCTCGAGACACCAAGAACCTGGACACCATGCCAAGGAGGGCACATCCTCCCGCCGAGAAGGGCCCACTCTCCGGTGACAGAGCGATCAGTGCAGTTATTCTCTCCACACCTCTGAGACAGCCCAGCATGCATGTCGCCTCTCCACACATAAGAAGCCCCGAGACGTGGTGCCCTGTGACACGCCAGTCTTCCCCCTGACTCACAGCAGTGCCCTCTTCCAGCCCTGAGGCCTGGATCGTTTTCATCTCTTCCTGGTTTTCAGAAATCTCGTACCCATCAGACGAGGATCTAGCGCTTGTCTTCCACCGCACTGTCCATCGGCCACCCCGCCTCCTTCTCTATAAAACCAGTGAAATTAACAAGAAGACGAGGAGTCGTTTCCCTTAAGCCACGTTGAGAACAATTTTGGCTTATGTTCTGATAAGCTGAGGCTGCTGAGATGCATCCACTTCATGACACGCGTGGTCTTGCCTCAAGGACCCCAAGTGGCTGTGCCCTTGTGCTGACTGACATTTCCTGCCCTCTGACAACGTGCGCCAAGGTTTGCTTTGGACACGCCCATGGGTGATTCACCCCCACACACTTATTTTATTGTCTACCTCAAAGAGATTATTGCTACGTTATGAAGACGTAGGAGATGCTATGTTTCTTCCTCATGTGTTGAAAAACCTGTTTCAGTTTGCAACATATTTATTTTTTATAATTTCACCTTCAGTTGGCTACCTAACTTTCCTGTTTTCAAACTTCTATGGGTGATACTAAGTGCCTACAAGTGAAGCATAAGCACACCCACTTATTACTGAGATGGTGAAGAGCTAATGACTGCAGGTTTGTTTCCACATTCACTCTGCCTGACCGACTCACTGCTAAATCCAACCATTCTGGGATCACTGGCTGGATCTTGAAGGGTGGGAATGGAATTTATATCTGGGTAATTCAAAATCAAATCCAGAAGACCCCTGTCAAAAATCTCCACACAGGACTGTCTTCTAAATTTTGCATCTGGAGGCAAGCAGTGTCTCTGAGAAGAGATCCAAACTAGAATTCTCAACTCCTGCCCTGTACTCAGAAATAAACAATTAAATCAGAGAGGGGCCACTGCAGACCCCTATCTAGTTACAGGTTGGTGTGGTTTCTGAAGAGATTAAAGAATCAATGTTCTGAAGTGTGGGGAGCTAAGATCAAACACGATCCTGGGTAGAGTATTCTTGGCCTCCCCTTCTTACTTTAAGCCAAAAATCATGACATTCAGGACACTTCTAGAGGCAGATGAGCACAAGATTGGAGTCAGGGTATAATTGGGATTAATAAACTTTAATGGAATTGATGCAAAATTAGAAAATGCAACCTCAGTTTTACTCTCTCTACCCACTGTAAACCAGCTCTTTACCATTTGGGCTAATTGCTCCAGTGGAAAGACTGATCCGCCCCAATTTTTTCCCTATTATTTCTCCTGAAATTGCTGCTTTTTCATCCAAACGTGTTTCCCAGTCCCGCCTGCACATTATAATCATACAGGGAGGTTTGAAAACTTGGACACTTGGAGGGGGGCAGATGAATTAAATCAGGATCTCTGGGAGTGGGTCTCAGGGATGGTTATTTTTGAGAAATTTTCCAGTAATTCTAATGTCCAGCGTTGGTTATGACTAAAGGAAAGAAAGGAATCCTCAGGCTGAGGTTAAGAGGTAATTACCGGGAACAATCCCATCCCTGGTGCTGTGGTAGCTGTCAGCGGTAGAGCACTTTTCCTGCATGTCCCAGACCCTGTGGCTGATGGGGTGCCTCTGTTAGGTAGAAGTTAGAAAATACAGGAGAAGAAGGAGGGGTGGGAGGGGGTCCTTAGAGCCTACAGAAAAAGCTCCTAACTAGCTTCGATTAACTGCCTCCAGCCATGTGTCTGTGTTTACAACAGATGGCAAGAGGTGGTCTGGAGCAAGATAAGGGTCTGGGTCAACAGACCTCCACCCTTCCTAGGAGGTCATGCCCTCCCGTGGAAGAGCATGTACCATTTTCCCGTCAAATCAATATGTAACTCCCTCACCCCACCCGGCAAACTATAAGTCCTCTAGACAAGAGCTCTCTCTGGCCCTTTATTTACACCAGCTCTCTCCCTCTCTCCCTCTCTCTCTCTCTCACCTGGGCTATGTTCATTCTCTTTCCTGAGAACATATCACTAATACCGGGTACTTAGGCTTCTCTTTCTCTCTCTCTCTGCCCTCTGCCCCCACCTCAGCTAGGCCCCTTCTCTTCCCTGAGAACGTATCACTAATAAACCCTGCTTGCATATTTAAATATATATATATATATATATATATATATATATATATATATATATGGAAAAATCCTGATGGTTGCTAGATGGGAGTGGGTGGATGGGGAGAACGTAAAGGGATTAGAAAGCACAAATTAGTAGTCACAATATTGTCACAGGGATGTGAAATACAGTTTGAGGAATATAATCAATAATGTTGTAAACATCATGTAAGGTGCCAGATGGGCACAGGACTTATTAGGGAGACACCCTGAATCAAGATGAGTGGGAAATCATCTCAATAAACACATTTTGGATTTTAAAAATCACTCATAAATGAAATATTTCGGTATAATTTTTAAAAAAAACATGCAAAATTTGTATCCTGAAAACTACACAATATTGATAAAATAAAATAAAATAAATATCTAAATAAATGGCGAGACATACTGCATTCATGGACTGGAAGACTCAACATAATAAAGATGCTGATTCTTCCAAATTGAGAAACATGTTCAACTCAATATCTATTTTTTAAAAAACAGTGAGATTTCTTTTATATATAGACAAGATTATTCTAAAATTTATATTGAAAGGCAAAACAACTAGAGCAGGTAGAAACAATTTTGCAAAAGAAGAATGATATGGGCAGAATCCATTTGCCTGCTTTCAAGGCTTGTTACATAGAGTAATCAAGACTAAGGTACTGGTGGAGATACAGACGTGCAGCTCAATGGAACAGAATAAAGAACTCAGAAATAGACCCACACAATATGCCCAACTGACTTTTGACAAAGGTGCAAAAGTAATTCAATAAAGGACAGGGAGACTTTTCAACAAATGGTGCTGCAGCAATTAGACATCCACAGGCAAAAACATCACACATTATATAAAACTTAACTTAAAAGATGGATCACAGAATAATGTGTAAAATGTAAAACCAGAAAACTTTTAGGATAAAATCTTCGGGATCTAGAGCTAAGCAAAAGTTCTTAGACTAGACACCAGAAGCATGATTCATAAAAGAAAAAATTATAAATTGGATTTCATCAAAATAAAAACAAGTTATTCTCTGCAAAATACCTTTTTAAGCGAATGAAAAAAACAAACTACAGACTGGGAAAAAATATTTCCAAATCACATAAATGACAGGACTAGTACCTAGATATATACAGTCAGGTCTCCATATCCATGGTCCACATCTACAGATACAACCAACCACGGGTCAAAAATATTCCCAATTTCTGTTCTGTTTGCTCATTTATTACATTCTTTAGATTCCACATATAAGTGAGATCATATGGTATTTGTCTTTCTCAGTCTGACTTATTTCACTTAGCGTAATGTGCTCTAGGTCCATCCATGTTGTTGCAAATGGTAAGATTTCATTCCCTTTTATGGCTGAGTAATACTCCATTGTATAAATGTATCAGTTTCTTTATCCAGTCATCCATCGATGGGCATTTCAGTTGTTTCCATATCTTGGCTATTCTGAATAGCGCTGCAATAAACATAGGGGTGCATATAAGATGGGAGGGGATGGGGATGAGGGAGAAGGTGAAGAGGTTAGAAAGTGAAAATTTCTAGTTACAGTATAGTCACAGGAGTATGAAATACAGTTTGGGGAATGTAATCAATAATGTTGTAAAGTTTATGTAGGGTGCCAGATGGGCACAGGACTTATCAAAGGGATCACTTCATAGACTGTGTAGATGCCTGACCAATATGGTATACACCTGAAGCTGGAGTAGAATAATATTGAATGTCAACTATAATTAAATATATATACACACACACACACACAAAAAAAAAATATATATATATATATATATATATAGAGAGAGAGAGAGAGAGAGATACAGGCTGTGGAGTGCAGCATAAGGAAGATATAGTCCATGGTATTGTAACATGTCAGATGATGTCAGAGGGGTAGTAGAACAGGGGTGGTGGTGGTTATCACTTTGTGAGGGGTGTAAATGCCTAACTGTTACATTGTTTCGTACACCTGAAACTAACAAAAAAACAAAATGAAAAAAAAAATTCCCCAAAAAGTTACACTGTTGCTGACATGTACTGTGTAGTTAGGCCTACAATGGTTGCGTCTGTATTGAACATGTGCAAACTTTTTTTCTTGTCATTGTTCCCTAAATAATACAGTATAATAACTATTTACATAGCACTTACATTGTATTAGGTATTACAAGTAATCTAGAGATGTGTGTAGGTTAATTGCAGATACTACATCATTTTATATAAGGGACTTGAGCACCTACGGATTTTGGCATCTGTGGGGGGTCCTGGAACCAACCACCTGCAGATACCAAGGGATGACTATATAAGGAACTTTCAAAATTCAACAGTAAAAAGCAAACAATCCAATTAGAAAATGGGCAGAAGACATAAAGTGACATTTCACCAAAAAGGATATACAGATCCCAATCAGCATATAAAAGATTGCAACATTAATAGCCATTAGAGAAATATAAATTAAAACTAAAATGAGATCTCACTACACACCTATCAGAATGGCTAAAATTAAAAATAAGAACACTACCAAATGCTGGTGAGGTTGCAGAGAAACTGTCACTCATACGTTACTGGAGGAAATGTAATATGGTACAGTCACTCTGGAAAACAGTTTGGCCATTTCTTTAAAACCTAAACATGCAACCACCGTACAACCCAGCAGTTAGACTCCTGAGCTTTTATCCCACAGAATTAAAGATTTGTGTTCACACAAAAACCTATACTCTAATGTTTATAGCAGCTGAACACAAGGGGCCTGGGTCAGCTTAGAAGGGCGTGGAGTCGTCTTACTGATAAGAAGTCTCTAAACTGACCATCCAGGCACCTTTCCAGGGCAGGGCTGTACACGGAGGAAAACTTAGGATAGTGGAATCAAAATTGAGCCAGGAAGGGACAAGGAGATGAAGGAAAAGAAGTGCAAAGCAAGGGATGGAAACAGAGTCGGGAACTCCCAAAAGCAAGCTGCCCTGTTTTTAAGCACGATGCAAAAACAACAGAAAAGGGAGCTCTGTGAAGGAAAAGAAAGTATCCTGACTTTGCTTCCTTCTAAAATTCCAGAAAATGAATTTCATGTAAAAAGAGCAACAGATTTAAAAAAAGCAACAGATAAGGACTAAAGCTATATCTTATAAAGAGTTAGAGTAAGAAGAAAATATGGAACAGAATAAAATCCTTACAGATAAAGAGAGCACATCAGAAAAATCATGCTACCAAAAAGATGAAATTATAATCTCTTTCAAAACAAGCTAAAAGTCATTAAGAAAGTGTTAGAAGATATGAAATAACAACATAAATCACAATGGGAAAATCTCAAAATAGGCAATAATATTGTACTATAATAATGTAATGTGATAAATAGATCTCCAATACAATCATACCACTATAATACCCCTAAATTTACAAAATGCAACATGTCAAATTTATCAAATAAAAAATTATAATTTTTAAGAAAAATCAGAAAGTCTCAGAAATGTAACAGTACTCAGGAAATAATTATAAACTTTTAAAAACTCCATTTCAGAAATGAAGACTGAACAAGAAGGAACAGAAGAATAAATAAACACAATGCAGAAGGCCTCAATAGAAAGAGAGAAGGTGAAAAGGAGCTCTATCCCCCCCCCCCTTCTTTAGTTTCTCGCCCTCCACTGGTCACCAGTCGTCAGTCAGCCACTCACCTCAGCTCATCACAGCTCACTCCCGCCAACCTCCGGCTGCTCACAGCAGCCCAGCTCCAGAGAGAGCCGTTGTTTACAATCTTAGCTGCAGAGGGTACAGCTCACTGGCCCATGTGGGAATGTAACTGGAGATCTCGGTGTTAGGAGCACGGCCCTCCAACCACCTGAGCCACTGGGCCGCCCGGGAGTTCAACTAAAAAGTATAACTCAATATAACATTCCTAAAACTAAAAAAGATTTGAACAACATATTGAAAGAGAATGTGGTTTATTTGAGAAACACAATTCAAGCGACCAAAGCCAAGATATATTTTAATAAAATTTCTGGACATTAAAGAAAAAGAAAATACCACCTGGGCATCCGAGCAAAAATAGTGACTTAGATTATCATCAGACTTTTTGAGAGCGATGTTACATGAAAATGTAGTAACATTATATTAAGATACTGCGATAAAGCATAGAAATGAAGGATTGGCAGAATTAGAATATCCCTGTTCTGCAATCCCCAGTGAATTAAAAGACCGAGGCAAAGAGCATCAATGGTTCCTAACATAACAAAAAGAGAGACAACCAGACGTTGTGTGCCTCCTGGTGAAAAACCACAACCCTCTCCCCCCATAGTCTTTCCAAAGGAACTAAAGCTAAATCTGATCCACCCACTGCATCCAGATGCCTATTTGCAGAAAATGCAAAGGATGGCAGGATATGTTAAACAGCACCAAGTGTGTGCAATCAGCAAAATCCAGACTATGGAAAACTCTGCAGGTCAAAAGTTCAGCTAAGGAAAAGAAAGGGATAGAGGAGAAACCTGTCAAGTATAAGAGACATAAAAGACAATTGAGCTATATTGTCCAGGAACTCATACTTGAGTGAATAGACTATACAAAAATACCAAAAGAGGGTTACCATGGCAGTCAGGATATGATTACCTCTGAGAGGACAGAGGGGTTGACCGGCCTGAGGCACATGGAGACCGCAGTGGTCGGCAAAGTTCTATTTCTTGACCTGAGTGATGATTACAGAGGATTTGCCTTAAATAATTCATTAAATTACATATTTTGTGTAGTTGTCTGTATCTGTTTCATTTTACAATAAGAAGATTTTTTTAAACAGTGAAAAGGAAAGCATCTGTCTTCTGAAGATGGAAGTTGAAGGAGAGAAGGACTTGGGGGTATCAACTCACAGGCTGAGGGCCGGACCACAGAAAGTGAACAGCTTGGGACTGGAAGGAGTTAGGTCTTAGGGGAATTTCTGGACACTGTCCTTGGAAACCGGCACTCATGGCATATACAAGCAGGAGGAAGAAGGGCGGAAGCGTGAGAGATGCATGATCTCGGAACACAGAACTCCACCAAGGCCTCACAGAAAAGGGCCACTCCTGAACAGTGACCTCACGAGTGTCCGTTACTTCGTGTAGGGCCCTCGCCAGGCAGTACTGCTCCAGGCTCCAGGCGAGAAGCTTCAGTCAGGACCTCAGTATGGCGGTGGTGGGGAGACAGCTCCTGAGACCTGCAGGGACAGTGATAAAAGTCTCATGAGGGACCCCCTACCCTCCCATTCCAGGGCCTCAGCAGACAGAGCCACCCTTCCATCATACCCCCATGACGCCTCCCTGTGGCCAAAGGGTTGAGAGAATGATCTGCCACCCAAAGACAGGGAGGAAGACATTACCTCATCACCAGACAGCTGAGTCTCCACATATCCTGGAATGAAAGAGAGGGAAGAAACAGAACATTCCAGTTAGGACTAAATGCTGTCGTTATCTGAGGAGTGGGGGTGCATTATCAAAGCTCCATCACTGCTGACCCCGGATGTTTCTGCTTCAGAAAAGACTATGCCAGCGATCCTGAGAAGTACAACCAGCCTCCCATCTTTGACATTAGGGAAGTGGGAAGTGGGGAAACCCCAGAGCCGGTGGCAGGTGCTCCCAGAAGCCCATTACCTTTCCGAGCCCTGAGATGAATGGCGATCCCCACCAGAAGGAAGATGAGCCCAAACAGGAAGGCTACCGCTGCACTTAGCACCTTTCTCCAGGAGAGCTCAGACTGGGCTCCTACGGGAAACGGGGTTCCAAGTTAGTAAAAACCTGTCGATATTTGGTGCACCTTCCTGAAATCCCAGAGCCTGTGCTGGATATCAATTCAATGCCATCTGGAGAATATACATTTAGAAATGGTTCTTTGAAGCCCAGGTTTCCACCCATTAAGTTTCTGTTACAGAATCTTAAGGACCATATGAATGCCCCCTAATACCAAGACCAAAGTATTAGAGGATACTAGTTCCCCACATTGGAAGTAAGTGACAAGGTGATTAGACCTCATTATTTCTTGGAAGATATAAGGACAGGTATCTGCCATGCTTTCTCCCACCCTAACTCAAGGACGCCAGTGACGTCCTGACTCCCTCAGATCTGGCCAAAGAATTAGTGTTGTGCCCAAGATGAATGTGGAGGTCACAGGCCCGGTACTGAGTCAGCAGAACCCCGAGTCAGGCCCAGAGGGTACAAGAAACTGGTTCTCACTCCACTCCACAGACACAGGGCTTGGCAGACTGGCATGGTCAACAAGGCAGGTGTAGACATCTCCGAGTTCAGGAGTCGTTTCCAGCATCACCGTTTTCTGAAAGGTCCAGTCTCCATTCCCAATAAGGCCAGTGGACACGACCCCCGCTCTCTCCTCCTGCCCATTCCGGAACCATCTGATCGTGATGTCCCCTGGATAGAAACCCGTCACAGAGCAAAGCAGCACGTTGTGCTGCTGCAGGCTTGGGGGCCTCTCTGGATACACTGTCACCTCTGGTTGCACTAGAAAGGGAGAGAAAAACGACACTGTGAAGGAAAACCACAAAGCCAACACCCGAGTTTCTTTGGGGACTATCTCTGCCCCTTATAGGCTCTTTCCCAGATCATCCAAGAGGAAACGGGAAATGTGAGGAAATCTCAGAAACTGGATATGGCAGTGCCCCAGGGAGGATTTCGGCCTTATCAGACAGTCCCCCCTTATCAATTACCCCTTGTAGTTGAGGTACACTTGCTCTGAAAGTCCCTGAGAACCTGGGGAACCTAGGACCAAGGTCACAGTGACCTGACCTGTGAGGATAATGAGTGAGTCACAGCTGGGGACAGAACCTATACACAGACTCCCCTGCTCCTAATTCGTTTGTCCCGAAGCAGAAAGTCGCTTCTCATGAGGAGGAAGAGTGATGGCCAGGTGCACACGGGGAACTCCCGGAACCCACCAGACCTGCCCTCCCCCTCACCTTTTCTCCCCACAGTGAAGGGCGCGCCCAGCTCGTAGTTGCGTCTGCAGAGCACATCCACAGCAGCTCTGCTTCTCTCTAGTATGTCTGGCCGACGGTTCCATAGCTCAGCATCAGGCTGCCCCAGCTCGGTCAAGGCCACAAACTTCCCCACATCACTGTCGAAACGTGCATACTCCTCCAAGTTAAAGATGAACCTGACCACAAACTGCACCCTTTCTGTCCCGTTGGTGAAGTAACAGTCAGCTTTGGCCTGAGTCACAAAATCTTCTGAAAAAAAGAAAAAAGACTCCAAACCAGCCCCCACCTTGAGGAAACCCTACCTGGTAAATTATGCCAGGCTGCATGGATTTGAGAGGTGGCCTTTGACCTCAGTAGATAGGCCCTTGGGCCCCACCCTTCTTCCTCTTAGCAAAGATATCCACAGTGGGACGAAGCCTGCGGCCCATCCTACCAGGCCAGCCAAACAGGAGACATGTAACCCGAGAAGCAAACCAAAGAGAGTCCCAAGAGACATAAACATTCAACAAATATTCATTCATTCATTCGTTTTCAACAAATATTTATTGACTGTGTTTTGCCAGACACTGTGCTAAGTTTCTCCAAACCAGGTTTTCAGAAGCCCGAGGTTTGAACTCCATTATCAAGTCAAAAGATCCCTCCCCACATGGAATAATTCAGTAGTATTCTTGACCTTAGTTGGTTCATTCTGGAGTAAAGTGAAGGAATAATGAAGGTGGGGCAAAGAAATGCAGGGTAGGTACATAGTAGGTGTGGAATCAACTCCCCTTCTGCCTTCCACTCTCTATGGGTTTTCTCCAAGAATTTTGTCTGGACCTTTTCTTTTGTCTCTTATTCAGCGACCTCGTCCCTGCTGTAGGCTCTAATGAGGTCATGACCTCATGACCTCTATTGATGTTGGGTGAAATAATGTTAATCCATGAATTCAAGTTGTCTTTCATCATCACCATCACCATCATCACTGACACGTTATACCTGCAATCTAGTAGTTGCAACAACACGGTGTTAGGGAATATAAGGTTTGCTTAAACCTTCTTTGGGAACTTTTAAATTAAACACTGCCACCTAAGATGGAATAAAAAATATCCAATTCCATTCTCTATTATGATTTTCTACTTTCAAAGTACTTTACTAATATTGATAGCGATTAATTTGAGCCATATATTAACTTTCATACCATGTACCTCATTTCTAATCATCTCATGTTCTCCAAAGTAATTTAATTGTCCAAAGCTATTCAATCATTCCTCATAGGAAAGAAAAAGTATGCCTCTTACTGGTAGAGCATAGTGTGCTATGGCTGAATGTTATGTCCCTCCAAAGTTCATATGTTGAAATCCTAACTCCCTAAGATGATGGTAGCATTAGTTGCTGCCTTTGGGAGGTGCTTTAGGTCATGAGGGTGGAGCCCTGATGAACGGGATTAGTGCTCCAGAGAAATCCCTCACCCCTTCCACCATGTGAGGACCCATGAGAAGGGGCCAGCTATGAACCAGGAAGACAGCCCCCACCAGAACACGACCATGCTGGAGACTCGATCTTGGACTCCCCAGCCCCAGAACTGGGAGAAATAAATTTCTATTGTTTATCAGTCACACAGTCTGTGGCATGTTGTTACAGCAGCTCAAATAGACTAAGACCGTGACATGTGTCTTAGATTTGAATATCTAGAAAAGTTTGAGACACGCTGGTAAATAGATCTGGGATAGGTCTCAGTTGATATGAGCTCTAGTTCTAAATCCAGTAGTTTTACATAGAAACAGACACTTACCCTCCCTGACCTACTTCCCCATTGATAAAAGTGTGTTTGGGTTCACACCCAACAACACTGAGATAGAGCTCAAAAGCATAGTACTGAGAAAAGAAAACAGAATGTGCTTAATGCACAATGATATTTATTAAAATACACACAGAAAAAACAATGCTACATGTTTTTAAAGGCCACCCTCATACTTAAAGACACAGCAGACACATGGATATTTATGGAAGAGAAGGAGTGAGAATGGAGACCAGGGAAGAGAGGAGAGAGTCTACTGACCAATGATTACGAGGTGCTGTGAACTCACTGGGTAAGAATAGATCGATTCTATTCTCTTGAGAACAATGAGGAAAGGAAATTCAAATGGGTTAATAACGCATGTTGGCAGGAAAGATCTCCCTGAAGAAATGGCATCTAAGTTGAGACTTGAAAGATCATTGTCCCTGGTCTTGAGTTGTAAATTTACTTTCCTTTCTAAGTCCAGCAGGCTCCTTCAGGAACAGCTGAGCTGAGCTGCCAGGACAGCAGCGTCCTTCCTGGGTCAGCCATACTCATCTCTCACTCAATAGCTGATTTCATGTGATGCTCTCACCTCTTATTCTCTGTTCCCTCTTACAATCAAAATCAGGGGGAAATTTTTTTTTTAATTAGATCTGTTTCAGATTTAAGATCTGGACTGATTTTTTTTCCTTTTGTGTTGTTTAATGGGCATTACAAGCTCAGAAATAATGAGCTAAGAATAATGATCTTCTCCTACACACTCTCCCCCAGGTTTGTTCCTCTTTTGTATTTAATGAGACTTTGACATTCAAAGGGGTTTTGTTTTTAGCTCATTAGATCCTGTTTTCTGCTGATAAATATGTTTTATGGTGCAATATTGCTTCATGTTTGCACAGCCTACCTCGTCAGCTAGAAAAATAACAGCAATAAATACATGTACCCAGTAACCTGAAGACAGGAATAACGTATTCAACTCTTATTTCTCAAAATTGCTTGGTACAATTCTGACCATATAATAGGGGCTTAATAGATACCAAAAGAAGCAATCTTTGTTTCCAATTTTTTTTGTTCATACATAATTCAATTAGATAAATACAGAAACAGTTACAATCATCAGAGCAAACTCCGGGCTGAAGAATGGCAGCTAGTCTCAGACTGCCTGCATGGTCCAATAAGGACCCTAAACAAGACAAAATGTTTCCCTTCTTCCTGCCTCCCGACACCTTGAATCTGTGGCTCTGGTACAGGAAGTCCCTTTTCCCAGCAGTCCATTATGTGTGGTAAAGGGTAAAGAAACACTTCTCGTCAAAGGGAGAACACTGTCTTTGAAACCAGAAGCCATGTCCAGTCTGGTCTATACCCTGGACCTATATGGAAAGTCATCCCTCCCCCATGCCAATTCTTGCATACACACCTGGAAAAAAAATCCTTCTGTTCTTACCTGGAGAGTCTCTGTCTTGAGTCATAGAGAAATCCAGCCTGATCAGATTCACTATCAGAGCCACCACCCAGGGAACCCACCCAGAACCCATTCTGGAAGGAAAAAAATGAGACAGGAAAAATCATCAGCGTCTTCAGAATGGGGCTTGCCCCCACACAACTCAGTCAAAACATATTCATTAAGTGTATACCTTCCTGGCCCACCCAGGATTGGAAACTTCCCACACTGACAACCAATCAAGAGAGAGAAGTTTTGCATCATTAGGTGCTGGGTAGAATATTTTCATAAACGTGTTATACCACTCCAGAATTGTTTACCTGTGGAATCACTGACAGTAGTTTAGGTATGTGGAAAATGGTCTAGGAGAAAAAGAGGTGTAGGTGGTCCTAGAAGAACTGAGCACATTTTTTATTATGTACCCTGCTATCCTCATTTTGCACTGTCCCTGGCCTGTCCTTGCCAAATAGGTCTCCCTTCCTATGGGGTGGTTGACATTGCCAACAGAGGGTGTGTAAATTAAGAAGAAAGTAGACAGCATTCTGAAGCATATGCCTTCAGAGGAGGTGGTGAAGGGATTATCAGAGAACAAATAGAAGAGGTTGAGAATACTAGAGAGTATGATTTCCTATGAACCAAAACAAAAAACCACAAAGAGAGGATTCTCAAGAAAACAAAACGCTGCAATGTTCATGAGGATAAAATACAAGAAAACATTATTGTATTTTATAATTAGTGGATCACCAATAACCTTTAATGGGACATGGAGTGTTAAAAGTAAAACAGTACTTTTCAAAACAGTAAAAAGTAAATTGGAAATGAGAAAATGAAGGTAGCAAATATAAAAGTCCCTCTAGAATTTTGAAAGTGAAAATAATAAGAAAAAAGATGAGACTGTCACTTGAGAGAAAATCAACACCAAACAAACATTACTTTTAAGATAAGACAGACCTTAACAAGTTTCTGAGGCAAAAGGAAGGCAACCCCCCCCAAAAAAAAAAAATGCTGACTGGAATTCGAGAATAAGAATAATTGTCAGGCTTGGCAATGAAAAGGAACGCTTCTTCAGATACAAGAATGAAAACATTGGGGGCCGGCCCGGTGGCTCAGGAGGTTAGAGCTCCGTGCTCCTAACTCCGAAGGCTGCCGGTTCGATTCCCACATGGGCCAGTGGGCTCTCAACCACAAGGTTGCCAGTTCAACCCCTCAAGTCCCTCAAGGGATGGGGGGCTCTGCCCCCTGCAACTAAGATTGAACACAGCACCTTGAGCTGAGCTGCTGCTGAGCTCCCGGATGGCTCAGTTGGTTGGAGTGCGTCCTCTCAACCACAAGGTTGCCGGTTCGACTCCCGCAAGGGATGGTGGGCTGTGCCCCCTGCAACTAGCAACGGCAACTGGACCTGGAGCTGAGCTGCGCCCTCCACAACTAAGACTGAAAGGACAACAACTTGAAGCTGAACGGCACCCTCCACAACTAAGATTGAAAGGACAACAACTTGACTTGGAAAAAAAGTCCTGGAAGTACACACTGTTCCCCAATAAAATTCTTTAATAAAAAAAAAAAAAAAAAAAAAGAATGAAAACATTGGAGTAAGAAGGAAAGATGTGGAGTAAGAAAGATGGGAATGAGGAAGTTTCAGTTGTATGACTTTCAATGGATTCAATTTAGAATAAGATAAGATCTTTTGTTAAAAATGAGCTGCAAGAAAATACATTTGATAACTAAGGAGAGCAAGACTCCTCTTCACCAAAGTGGATTATAAGTGCATTATCATGTGTTTAGCACAGAGCTATCCATGCTCAATGTTATGGGCTGTGCAGTGATTGAACAGACAAGTCCCTTGTCCTCAAGAAATGTATAACCTACGTGGAGTGTCGGAGAAACAATCCACTATACTGTCAGGAAGAATGAATAAATTTCTAATGTTGGAGCACACAAACAGACTAAACTCTAACAACTTTGTCTAGAAAGAGCTCGTGATGAAGTTGATATTTGATGCAATTGGCCTAACAAACAGAAAATTTAGGAATTCAAAATACCCAGTACACTCGGACAATAGAGAGGAGATAAACAGTGAAACAAAAAAGTTTATCTGGAATCCCTTTAAAATGACTGATTATCCACAATAAATAAGTATATGCACACTACTTCATTGAATGGGAGGAGATACAATAGAATTTTTTTGCTTCTTCACTTCCCTAAAGAAACACATGCTTTGATGGGTATGTATGGTGGGATTATGATGGTAGTTGACCAGGAGACCCAGAAATACTTGATTTATGCCTTACAAATATGCTGGGATGCCCTCGGGAAAGCCCTACCCATAAATAGTAATAGCAAATTGTAAATCAAAAGTTTACTCTATTATTATTCGCTGGTCAAATCCCTGACATGCCAAAGGGTTTTATGGTAAGCTTCTCTGAAGCACAAGACCCCACGCAAGGTCTCATGTTCCCTCTTAAATCCTACATGTATCCTTTGCCAAGTGTAAACCTAAAGGATTAAGAACTTCCAAGCACATGAGTAATAATGTGGGAAGAAGAAAGATGATTGGGTCACAAAGGGACGCTGTTCAAGGTAGCAGAAATAGGGTTCAGAAAAGAGAAGAGAAATGCAACTATGTAACCTTTTAATGTTCTCTGACGCACTCTTAGTGGACATGCCCTACCCTGGAATCTGACCCCTCAGAACAATAATTTCTTCTCTTGGAGTTCGTGACAGATAAAGAAAAAGATGGAGAGGTGTGGAAGACATCCCTGGTGTTCAAGGTTTCCTCTACTTCCTGGGTCCATGGAAAATGATACCTCCTAGTCACTGGGACTATGTGACTAGTTCTAGCCCATGGTTAGTGAACAAAAAGTCCTCGATCAAAAATTTAACTATTATATCATTGCATGATTCTTCTTCTCCTCCTCTACCAAGTCAACCAAGACAGCCTTGTGTTGAAATGGTGGAATCAGAATATAAAAGTAGTCTAATTAGCTGAATCGTCATGGAAGGCAGCCACCCTGAAAATCACTCAAACCTACAACAGATGCTATATGAATAAGAGATAACTTGTGCTTAATGAAGGCACTGAGTGTTGTTTGTTACCGCAGCCTGGCCTGACTTAACCTAACTAATATAGGACAGGCACAGAAATGCTGACCCACCCCCACCGCATCCCTCAGGAAGAATTGAATATTCATGAATAACACCTACCACAGGCCAGAAAATGGTAGACCCTGCATACAAAGCATGTGACCCATGACTGGGAGTACTTCTTCTAGAGGTGGGTGGTTGTGTTGCTCCCATTTGGGAGGCCATGTGTGAAACTGAGTAAAGAGACGGCAGGTTAGAAGGAGATCAAGCCACTGAATTTTAACTTCCTCCCTTCTTCCTACCCACACATACTTTGGTCTTTCCCATGTATCTCAAGTTATTTGGAAACAGAGAAAAACATTTGACTTGAGGCTGAGTGAGTGAGGTTATCAGAAGTAGTAGAAGCCCGAGAGGGCATGAGGCATAAGTCTAAGCCTGTTTCCTCTCCTCCGCAGGCCGTACCCTGGCTGGGCTTCTGCAGCTTCTCTCAGAGATAAAAGAGAGTCCATGAGGAGAGGAGAAAGAATGGGGCTTAGAGAATATAGATCAAATGGGGGCTTGTATTTCAGAGGCAAGAGAAGGAGTTTCCAGATGGTAAGGGGCGGTGAGAGAGCACTGGTGGGTAGGGATGCTGATCCAGAACGTTAGGACGGCTGCTCTTTCTTACTTCTGGGGTAAATGTGTTCCAGGTCCATCAACACTAAGATCCGATTTGCCTACACCATCATAATAAGAACTAATATTTGCTGATTGTTTATTGTGAGTCAGTTTTCTAAGCACTGTGTGAAAGAATATGTGGGGGTGGGAGTGAGAGAGAAAGAGGAAGAGAGAGAATCATCACAACCCTTCACAGTACATACTACTATGATTCTCCGTCATATAGACGAAGTAATGAAAGAATGAACCAAAGTTCACGTAACTAGTAAGTCTATCGGCTGTGCTTTTTCCATTGCACTGTATTCCTTACTTGGGAACCCAGGAAAGCTTTGTTTCTCAACTTTCAGTATCTCTGTAATGATAAGATGCACAAAGGGGCAAAATAACTGAAGAATTTTATTATGACTGGTGTTGGGGCAGACCTGCATCATAGCCTGTCACAAAAAAGAAATCGGTGGCCGCGTGTATCACAAGCAAGGAAGGGCATAGAGCCTATTGTAGGAACTAAGAAGGGACAGCAACACCAACCTGTGAGTTTCCCTTGTCAATGGCCTCTGATGCAGCTTAAATGAACTGAATCATCTGATTTGTCCAGTTAGAAGCTCTGTTGAGTCGTTTTCTGTGCTTAGCGTCAATGTCTACAGTGAGAGGATCTGGGGTCCCCAGGCTTATCAGAGACGATACAGTCTTGGGGAGACAGCTAACAAAGGGAGAGGCTGTGGCCTGGTTCCTTCCCCCTCATTTTTGTTTTTGTATTCTACTTATATGAGCTTGAAAAACAAGGTGGGGCATTTTGAGTTTCTCTTCCTGTCTGACTTCAGCCAAGAGCCCTACTTAATATAGATACGGGCTTTTCTGAGATTTTTCATGTTAGTTCATATTTTGCATCTCTCTTCCTCTTTCTCTCCCCGTTCTCTAGGGAGAGAAGTTGGGCGTGATCTATATGGTTGTTTCTTGAGGTGGGTAGCAAGTAATCCTCCCTATTACCTGACATAAATTCCCCTTCAATTGCTATTTTGATGAATTTAAATTTGAAATATGCTGTTTATTTAAATTCATGTTCCTCTTTCTACACTCACCTATCACCAGAAACATAAGCTGGCTTGGATAAGTTAGAAAAATATTCTGAGCTACTAGACAGAACATTAAAACATAGTTTTCGAGAACACCGTGTGTTGAGCTACAGTTTAATTGAAGGAGTTTTACCAGGGTGAGAACATTGCCAGCTCAAAACACTTAATTCTCCCTCAGTGGTGATTGTAGTCCCAACCTAGAGGAGCTGTCACATGAGGGAAAAGGGTAAAGGATATGAGAAACAACAAAAACAGTTGGAATTTGGAATGTCCGAAGCAAACTCATGGTCTCACCCAGAGAATCCATTTGGGAACTGAGGGACTAAAGGTTCTGGCTTCTAAATTAGCAATCACTCCTTTGATAGGATGTCTGGATGAGTGTATCCACCCAATACTGAGTTTTGTGTATTACATGATACCGTTCTCCTATGATGGTTTTGTCTATCACCTCATCCTGGAAAAGTGAATGTTCGTGGTCTTTTGTTCTCCTAATTTGTTCATTTGAATTCACTGTTCCTAGGAATTACTCACTGAAATTATAATATTATGAACTTCACAAAGGTTTTCTAGAACAAACCCAACTTGGTCCTGATGGTTTTTTAAAAATCTGTGCTAGCATCTGTTTGCAATACATTTTTAGGACTTTTGCATCAACATTAATAAGTAAACTCATCTACAGTTTTTATTTTGTGCATTGTAATCGTTTAACATCAATATTATACTCACTTCATTAAAACAATGCTTTTTATGCTATTGAGCCATTTAATTAGAATTGGAATTACCTTTTTTTTTTTCCTTTAAAGACTATTACATTCCCCTATATCTGGACCTTGAGCTTTTTTTGGGATAACCCAAGAAAACTCTACTTCTTCTATGCAAATTATTCTATATAGATATTCTAACTATGTAGGGGTTGGTTTGGTATATTTTTCAAGAGAATTATTGATTTAATCCAAATTTTCAATTTTATTTCTATAAAATTAAACAAAGTAGTCTCTTCTGATTTTTCCTGTTCCTGTATTAATTTTATCCTTGTCATTTCTTATTTTCTTTACTTGCAACTTCTCTATGTTTTTGTTGATGATGTTTATCTTACTGAAATAAATTTAAAGATTTCGAATTTATACATTCTACTGGTATTTAGTTTTCTAACTCTTTGATTTCTGCTTTTATCTTTATTATCTGCTCCTGCTTTCATTTGATTTTGTTGTACTTTTCACTTAATTCACTGATTTTATTCTTTCCTTTCACTGATATAAGTAATTAAGGTCATGAATTCTCCTTTGAGCACTGCTTTAGCTATATCCCAAAAGTTTTGACATGTGATTTTTAATTGTCATTTTTCTAGAAGTTTTTCATTTGTCCTTCTCCCCTCCCCCCATTCCCCACCCCCAACTGGCCCAAGAGATCGTTTCTTTAAGTTTCTATATGGAAGAGCATTTATTTTTTTGATTTTCTTATTATTATCTAGCTTCTTGCATTATGGTCAGAGAATAGTATCTGTAGCACTCCTACTTTTAGGAACTTATTGCAGTTTTTTTGTGCCATAATATGTACTCGATTTTCATTAATTTTGTTTGGCATTTGAAAAGTCATATTCTCTATTTTCAATGAAAAATGTCAAATATATATCCATCAGATCTAATCTTTATTATGTTAATAATATCTTCTGCAGTCATACTTATTTTTTGTTTACTTGGTCTAAGTCCTGAGAAAAGTGAATTAAAGTCACCTATTAGTAGTACATTTCTGAATATTTTCCTTGTATCTAGCTCCTTAATTTCTGCTTTATGAGAGTTGCTTATATGTTACTTAGAACTTACACATCTCAGATATTCATTATGAATTTTACACTTTCCATTATAAAGTGACTTTTTGTCTTACTCAATTTTTGTTGTTTGTTTTTTGGTCTGACTTTCAGACCAAATAATAAGATTTATAATTTTTTGTTTAAGATTTTGACCTTTTCTTCCTTTTTGTTTGCATTCTTTTACGATGCCTTTACCCATCATTTTATTTGTTGAATAAGTGAATGAACCTTTCTGAATCACTTTATTTTTGTCTTTCGTATATGGGAAACACCAGAGTTTTTCTTTTAATCTAATCTAGAAATATTTTTATTTTATGGATGAGTGAAGCCCACTTACAATTATTAATATAGCAAATAAACTGTGTAAATTGGAGATTATTTTGTTAAATATGCTTTTTACATGAGTATGTCTTTGAAAAAACCTTTCACTATGTCTTTTTTGTGATTTTTTAACTTGCAGTTTTTCAGCTGCTTAAGAAGTTGTATATTTTGGGATTGTCTTGATAATTTTGTTTTTATATAATACAATTTGTTCCCTCTTGTCTTGGATAGTTTGTTATTAGTTTTCTACTATGAATATCATAAAACTAGCTTATATCTTCTCTCTTACTGTCCCACTTTCTTTGTGCTTAACTTTGTATTCCTAAATACCTTCTAATACCATTACTTGTCTTATCAGTTTTAAGGGGTATCTTTTGACTCCCAGATATTACAGACAAGGCCATTAGCAAGCTTATTCTATATCCTTACTCATTTTTCCGCTTAATCTGAAATTATTAAGAAATGTGTTTTTAGTGATCAATTTCTTTGTAATTCTGTCTACATCTTCTTATATATTTTGTGACTTTGTTGCTTGGTGCAGAAGGATTCAGTTTTTGTATAATGATCTGGTGACTTCTTGTTATCATTATGCAATGATCATCTTTGTCTCTACCGTTGCCTTTGGTCTTAGACTGCATTTTTAAATATCAATGTAACCACACAAGCTGTCTTCTGTTATTGCTAGCTTTGTGTATTGAATTGCATGTCTTGATTTTAATTTTTTCATGTCTTTAGGGATTTTTTGTGACTCATGTGAAGAGTATATAACACTTCTATTAATCCATTCTGAGAACTTCTTTCTTTTAACTCTTAAATTTAAGTTATTTACATATATTGGATTACCAAGTTTTCTGGATTTGTTTCTATTATCACATATTGTTTTCTATTTTATGTTTCTTTCTTTTTTTCTCCTTTCATGATTTATATTAAATTGATTACATTTTAAAGTAATTTCTAATTTCCCTCTACTGGCTTAAGAGTTTTAAATTCTATTAGTTAAGAGTTACCCCTACATTTTTAACATGACAACTTGAACGATTAACAATTGAAGTTAATCAATATCCCTATCCTCCTTCCAAACAAGACAAGGATTTTAGAATACTTTTATTTATCTGCCTCATTCTCATGTTATTTCTGATTTTTCTGTCTTGTTTTTAAATTTAAAAGTTA
This sequence comes from Rhinolophus ferrumequinum, assembly GCF_004115265.2. NCBI lineage: Eukaryota > Metazoa > Chordata > Mammalia > Chiroptera > Rhinolophidae > Rhinolophus > Rhinolophus ferrumequinum. The sequence goes on from NC_046286.1 coordinate 3,293,105, forward strand.
TTATTGTTAGTTATTTTTATAGTTATACTCATTTTACTTTTCTCTTTCTGATTTACCAATATTTTAGACAGGTTTTCTGTTTTTGTTGTGTTTCTCATTTTTGTTTCTTGCATCCCAATTTTTCTTTCTGGGTTCTTACTTAAGTGGTAATAAAAGAAAAGCAAATGACAACAATATGATGCTACCCTTTATCCATAAGATTGGCAAAATCTAAAAAGTTAACAAAACTCTGTGTTGGTGAGAATGTGGGGAAATAGATAAACTCATATATTGCTGGTGGAACTGTACATTAATACATTCTCTATGAAGGCAGTTTTGTGGTATCTATCAATATTAATAATACATATAAACTTGGACTCAGCAACTCCCCCTTCAGGATTTGATCCCAGTGAATTTCGCACACACGTGTATTATAATGGCTATGCAAGCATTGATTATAATAGTGAAAGACTTCCAATAACTCAACTACTCCTAGGTAGGAGGAGACAGGCTAAATGAAATATGGTTCTTCTATAAAAAGAATACTATATAGTCATATATTTCTACAGTTTAAAAAGTAAAGTTCAGAACAAGGAATTTAGGGAACTGCTATTTGTAAAAATAGGGAGAAAGAATATATACACATACATGCTTAAATATACATTAAAGTTCTCTGGAAGGATAAATATAAAGCTCAGAGCATGGAAAGCTTATTGAAGGGTATTGGCAAACTATAGGGGAGGATGGGAGCGAGGCTTTCCTCTGTATACCTTTTCGTGCCTTTTGAGTTTTAAACCACATTAATATATTGCCTATTCAGATAAATTGTATCTTTAAAAAAGAGAATAGTAGGGGGGTAAGTGGATACAGGAAATACAGGCAACTCTTTCGAGGAGTTTTGTTATAAAGTTAGGCAGAGTCTACCTGTTCTTAGCTGTGTGATGCAGGCAAGTTACTAAATGTTTCTAAATCTCCATTTTCTCATTCCTAGAATTGGGAGCAATATCTACCACACAGGATTATCCTGAAGATAAGGAGATGTACGAGTATATCATGCACTTAGCACAGTGGTACCACGCAGGAAGGACTCAATTAATGATCGTTATCATTATTGAATTATTATAATTCACGAGTCCATAAAACTTTGGGTTGGAAACCCAGTATTTCCTCGAACCACTAGATGGCATCAGACTCAAATAAATGGGTGCCCCTTTCACTCACTGAGCCCGATACAAGGAAGATCTTTGTTTTCCTCATTCCCTAGTCCTTTCCCCAAAAGTCTAGCTCCACTCTCGCTCATCTTGGTTCACGACAGCCCTGCTGTGGTTACCCCACTTGACCGGGGCACAAAGGACTTGAAATCCAGTGCTGGGCAGGGCAGATGGGGTGGAGGTTGTTTGGGGCTCCAAAGAAATCTGAGCGTTTCCTAAGGCTCCCCCTTTCCACTCATAGCTTCCTTTGGAAAGAGTAAAACATGACTGAGTGGGGAAGATACTGAAGGTAAGTGAGAAGAAGAAAAGGAAATCAAATGTGTTGTAGAGTAGGAGGGGTAAATGAAAAGAACTAGAACTTTGGGAAAGTCAGAATTACTAGTATCTATGGTTACCAGACACACCAGGTGTGTAGGGGTTTGTCTGTCTAGAGCAGGGGTGTCCAAACTTTTTTCAACGGTTTTCACCAAGGGCCGTATGCGGTAAAATACACAAACAGCCGGGCCACTCACTTGAGCTGAAGTAGTATTGCCTCACCTGGTTTATTTAAGTAAACTAAATATAGTTTTGGAATTTGCTGCGGGCCAATTAAAAATGGATTGCGGGCTGCAGTTGGCCCGTGGGCCACAGTTTGGACACCCCTGGTCTAGAGGGACTACATCGACTGTCAGGGATTATTTATCTATGTCCCTGACATAAGGCTTACTTGGATGATTCCCCTGAGAGAACAAATCCCAGTACATCGTAAGGTCTGCTGCATCTTCCTGTACTGCCCATCAGAATGCCTGAGTTTTCCTTCCAGATCTATCGCTGATTAGCTGTGTGATTTCAGGCCAGTTTCCCTTTCTGTGAAGTAGGATTGACTGACTGCTCCATTATTTTCATGATGCCTTGCAGGTTTCAAGTATTGAGTCTGTGGGAGTCACTGTACTGGGGCTATCAGTGAATTTTTTTTTTTTTTAAAGATTTTATTGGGGAAGGGGAACAGGACTTTATTGGGGAACAGTGTGTACTTCCAGGCCTTTTTTCCCAGGTCAAATTGTTGACCTTTCAATCTTAGTTGTGGAGGGCGCAGCTCACCTCCAGGTCCAGTTGCCGTTTCTAGTTGCAGGGGCACAGCCCACCATCCCTTGCAGGAGTCGAGGAATCGAACTGGCAACCTTGTGGTTGAGAGCCCACTGGCCCATGTGGGAATCGAACCGGTAGCCTTCGGAGTTGAGTTAGGGGCACGGAGCTCCAACCATCTGAGCCACCGGGCCGGCCTCTATCAGTGAATTTTAATAGATCATCTTCTTCAATGAGAGCTGAAGTTTCCATAAGGTTGGGAGATACAGAAATTATTATTCTTCTTTTATGAACAGAGGAAGGGCATTTGATGGGGAGGGGAAAGAATCAGGCCAACCTTCACTCTGACCAAATGCATATTTCACCCTAGTGATACCTGAGAGATGAACAGGTGTGGGGCAGCTAGCTAGGCAGCAGCAGGACAAGCAAAGGCTTATCTGCAGAAGGAACGCCCTGCTCTGACCCCACCCTGCTCCCAACAGTTGCCAGGCAGAAAAAAATCCAAACAACACAAGTTCTGGCTGGTTCATTGCTAGGGCTGGAAAGTACCTGCTATTTCCCGGAATGTGAAAGCTTCTGTTTCCTAGAATAGGAAACTTCAAAGGTAAGTGCCTCCCAGTAACCAGTTAATGTGTACAGCTTTGGATTTCAGTGGTTGGTCCATGTAGGGATGATGGAGAATGAGGACAGTGGAGGAAAGAGATTTATGCGTTTATCCAACAGACATGTATTATTGTTCACTATGAATCGAGCGCTGTACCAGGCAGTATAAAGCTTATTATGATACATGGCCTCCCTCCCCGCCTTTGATGGTCTAGTGGAAGGACAAAGGGGGGGAGGGTTACAGAGTTTAATAAAGGCTGAGAAAGAGGTGCACCCCCAGCGCAAGGGTGCACATGGAAAGGGCACGTCCTCCGGACGGAGGAGATACCGGAAGGCTTCCTGGAAGAACTAAACCCTGAGTTAAGTCTGAAGAACTTGGAGTAAATCGGGGGAGGGTAGTGCAGGGCAATCACATGCAAAGGCACAGAGGTATTAGGAGGGCCGGACTTTGGTGTGTCTGGAGCAACAGGAGAGCACTGGACAAACAGGCTGGAGAACCCTGTGTGCGCTGAGAAAGACCTGAGCAGAAAGCGATGCAGAGCACCTGCAGGGTTTTACCGAAGTGACATCGTTCTCTGTGCCTCCTAGAAAGAACAGTGACTTCATGAACAATGGCTGGAAGAGGTGAACCAACAATAGGGAACCCTCTTCGGAGGTGAGATAGTCTAAGAGTATGAATGAAAGTTATAAACATGGGGCTAGAAAGATAATGGACTCAGAGCTATTCGGAGCAAGAAGGAAGAGCTTTACTTGATCTCATTATGAATTAGAGATTACGAACATAAAATGCAATGTAATTTGTTAGTTGGGAGTGTAGACTCTGGGGTCAGGCCTGACCCCAGATTCAGATGCCAACTCCACCCCTGTAGAACCTTGGGAAAGTTATTTAATCTCTTTGAGACTAAGTTTCCTCATCTCTAAAACGGGGATAATAATAACCAACTTCACAGGGTTGAGGATGACTAAAAAATGGTAATACATGAAAAATATTTAGCATAGTTCCTGCCCATATTAAAACTCCATAAACAGTAGGTATTATCAACTTTTTATTAACATTATTCATTATGGAACTGTGCTCTACCCCTCCATGCCCTAGTTCCCCCAATATATCCGACACTGGTGGGAATGGGGAAGGCTACAGGAAGGCAACCTCATGAATATTTATGTCACATTGCCTAATATGTACATCAAGAACAGATAAAAAACTGACAGGATAACCAGCAAAATAGTAACCGTGGTTATCTCTGGGAAGTGAAACAAGGGTCAGGTTTATTTTTCTGTATGAATGTGTGCTATTTATATAATAAGGAAAAATATTTTAAAATATACTTATTATGCCACCAGACAAAGCTCTGTTCATCAGCACCCCGTCCCCGGCCCTGGCAAAAGCACACGTGGTCCAAATGTCCATCATCCTTCCAGCTTCAGGAACAACTAACTAGGGTACCAGAGGCACCGCCGCAGGGAGACCCCAAGCGGGCGCTGCTCGGGTCATGACGATGGCCACGAGGGGGCGCAGTGTCCCCGGGCCTCAGTCCTGCAGCTGCTGCTGCTGCACTAGGCGGGAGTAGAGGTCCTGCCCCTCCATGAGCTGGGCGCGCTCCTGCAGCTCCCCCTGCCTGAGCACCAGGATCTGGTCAGCTTTCTGAATCGTCTGCAGCCTGTGAGCGATCACCAGCACCGTCCGGTCCCCGCGGGACTGCCAGTCCTGCAGCTGAAAGGGGGGATCATAAAACCTCAGGAAGGTAGGAGTGGGACTGGACACCACACCCCACTGGGCACCATCTCTTGCGGTTGCGGGTAAAGAAGGCATGACGCATGAGAAGGTAGGAAAGAGCGGATGGTAAAGGGCTGCGCCGCCCTTCTCTCAGCGGTACTAGCGGATGGGAGATGCAGCCATGCAGAATCCCCAGTGGGACGGTCCCCACACCCATGTTCTCCATTCCATTCCCCACCGCTAAGAAGGCAGACACTCCTTCCACTAGTGGGCCGTCGTCCCCCCTCTGGCTGATTCTGCACAGGCTGGTCCTTCACACCTGACCCATCAGGTCCCATGTCCCCTGCCCCTCCCGCCCCAGTACTCACAGCCTGCTCACACTGGACGTCCAGCGCACTGGTGGCTTCATCCAGGATGAGGACCCGCGGGTCCCGCACAAGGGCCCGAGCAATCGCCAGACGTTGTTTCTGTCCCACAGCCAACTGGTTCCCTTTCTCCCCCACATCTGAGGAAACCGAGAAGTAACCTTCCTCAGACACAAGTGACCACGTCGACACCCCCCCACAAAAAGGGACACAACTGGTGTTTCCACTAGCACCAGGTAGGAGGTCTGAGGGCCCGCGTAAGGAGGGTGCTGGGGTGGAGACCGGCTGGGGCTGCCTGCGGACAGCTCGAGGCGCTGGGGAAGGCGGGGAAGTGGGAGCCAGAAAGGGCAAGGGAACCGCAAACACTGACTTAGAGGCACACAGCCCTGCCCCCACGAATAAGCTCCAGCTTCTCTTTTGGCTGAAGGTACCTGTATACAGCCCATGCTCCATTTCTGTTATAAACTCATCAGCTCTGGCAGCCTGGGCAGCGGCCATCACCTTTTCGTCACTGCAGCTCTCCAGCCCGTAAGTGATGTTGTCCCTCACGGAACCCGAGAACAGCACAGGCTCCTGCCCAATCAAAACCACCTGTGCGCAGTAATGGGAGCAGAGGCCGGGGTGTGAACCCCCAGGGCAGGGCGCCTCCTTGCCTGCCTCCCTCAGAACGGACTCCTGTTTCTTCCCACGACCTCCCACGCTCTGTCTGCACATGTTACTTCCCTCCGATCTCCCATCCTTCTTCCCCCCACACACCTGTCGGTGCAGGTAGCGGTGTTCATACTGGGAGACGGGCTCGCCATCCAGCAGCAGCTTCCCCCCGGTGGGCTGGTACAGATTCTGCAGCAGGGCAGCCACTGTGCTCTTCCCAGACCCATTGGGTCCCACCAGTGCAGTCATCTGACCGGGATGTAGGGTGAACGTCAGCCCCTAGAAAAGCCGGAAAGAGTAAGGGGCCTTCCTCTTCTCCCTCAGGACCCCTCCCTTCTCTTTCTATCCGAGGTAAGATGGGCTTCTCAGAAGCCAGTGATCTACAGGCCACGATGCCTGGTCACACGGAAGCAGCAGGGAGCGAGGGGTCCAGTTCCCTCCGCGTGGCCTCTGTCAGGCACCTTGAGCACAGGCTGGTCAGGGCGATTGGGATACGCAAAGGACACATCCTGGAATTCCACTCGCCCCTGCAGAGTGGGGGGGGCCAGTGTCCCCGGTGGAGGCAGATTTGGCTGTCGGTCCAGGTAGCAAAAAACCTTCTCAGCTGCCCCCACGTTGCTCAGCATATCCCCGTACATGTACACCAGGGTCTGGAAAACAGGAGTGGAGGGGGCAGCTAATCAAACATAGATCCACCAGAAACCAACTTCCCAGCTCGTCACATACCTCGGCCGACCCCAGCCCAGCCACACTTCTCCCCTCATCCAGAAAGGATCATCTACCTTTCAATGCGCAATTTGGATGGAATTTAAAACAGCACCAATACTCCACTGTTCCGATCGTAAAGGATGGAGACGTCCATACCCTCCCACACAGCGCGACTTCTATCCCAGCCCTTTTCAGTTACTTTTGTGTTACTTGTGCACTGGGCCATCTTGCCTAATCAGACAGGGAACGCCTTAGAAGCAGGCACTGTGCCTACCTCACTTTGGTAACCATCCAAGCGCTCCACACATAAAAGGTGTTTAACAAATGTCTGGGGAAATTATAAAATAAAGCCTGAAATGAAATAACTAATTATTTTTGAAAACTGGTAAATACAGGGAAAGAACCAAATGTTCGCTCCGCCTTTCCTAATCAAACTGCACGACTGGGTAACCAAATAGTAGATGAGGTGAAGTCTCTTCCAGCTAATGAATAAAGGAATGGTAGTGTCGCCATTTCTGCAACTCCTAAGTTAATGGATGTAGGCACTGAGCATCAATGGCTGATGTCACCACAGACATATACAAGAGAGATAAATGTAATATATACACTTATATTACATGTATCAGACACGTGGAAATTTGAGCACTGACTATATTTGATGAATTTTAGGAATTATTGTTAACTTTTCATCTTGGCTTTGTGATACTGGCTTTGTGGTTTAATTTTTAATGTTTATATTTTAGAGATACATAGTGAAATATTTACAGGTGAAACTATATCTTGAGTTTGCTTCAAAATAATATGGATGGGGAAAGAAGGTGGGGTACAGACGAAACAACATTGGTCATGAATGGACAACTGTTCAAGCAGGTGATGGATACATGTGGGTTCGTTATAGTTTGTCTTTTGGCTTTTATGCCTATGTTTTAAATTCTTCAAAACACAATAAACTGGGATTGTTTTGTTTTGCTTTCTATTTTTAAGGGGAACCAACAAAGCCGAAGACTCGGAAGGCAGAGAGAAAAACAGAAGGGAACAAAAAGAGCATGCGTGGCTCCCAACTCACATGCACATAGTGGCCCACGTCCTCCTGGAAGAGCAGAAAGGAGAGCAGCCCGCCCCGGGTGAGGTTCCCGGCCAGGATCTGCTGCAGCCCACAGCTCAGCATCAGCACCTGCATCCCCAAGTGCACCATCTGGCAAGGGGTGGGGAGGGGTGGTAACGTGAGGCTGAGCGAGACTTCCCACTCTTTCCCCTCCCTGTCCCCAGCATACTGAGCAGCAGGGACCCCAGAGCCAGCCGTAGGCTTCCCATGCTTTCCCTGCCCCTCCCTGGGCCCTTCCACCCGCCACTCAGCCTTCTCACCCTCCGTAGGAGCAGGTAGAGAGCCCGTTCCAGGTCTCGGCGCCACCACAGCTGTCGGCATCGTTCAAGGGCCTCCTTATAGCGACAGACCTCGTGCTCCTCGGCCCCAAAACTGCGCACAGTCTGCAGCCCTCCGACTGCCTCCCGCACCACCTGCCCCGCCTTTGCCACCGCATCCTGGATCTCCAGAAGCACTGCCTGGAAAAGCAGGAGACATCAGGATGATTCTACAGAAGACAGCAGACCCCATGTCTCACTCCAACCCCGGGATGCTCTTCAATCTACCTAAAAATATCAGACTGTTATCTTTCTCTCTTCCTGATATTTATATCAAGAAGGAATAATGAGAGCGAAGGAGGGAGGGATTTTGATTACTGAGCTCTCAGTGCTGGGCAGTAGAGGAGATACTCATTTTTTTTTAACCTTCATTTGAGCTAATTCAAACCACCCCCAGTGTCTGAATGAACAAAGAAGGGGCAGTTTCCCAAGGAGCCACAGCTAGTTAACAGATGTAACTTAAAATGGCTCGAAGACCTAAACCTAAGAGCTAAACCTATAAAACTCTTAGAAGAAAACACAGGGGGAAAGCTTCATGACACCAGATTTGGTAATGGTTTCTTGGATATGACACCAAAAGCACAGGAAACAAAAAATAAAAATAGATAAATTGGATTTCATGAAAATTTAAAAATTTCGTGCATCAAAAGACTCTATCAGTAGAGTGAAAAGGAAATCCACAGAATGGGAGAGAATATTTACAAATCATATATCTGTTAAAGGGATAATATCCAGAATATATAAAGAACTCAACGATTTAAAAACAATTCAAAATGAGCAAAGAACTTGAATAGACATTTCTCCAATAAAATGATGTTCAATATCACTAATCACTAGGAATACAAATCAAAGCATAATGAGATATCACCTCACAATCATTATGATGGCTGTTATTTTTTTTAAAAGGTGATACATACACACACACACACACACACACACACACACACACACAAACAATTATTCAGCCATTAAAAAGGAAATCTTGCCTTTTGAGACACCGTGGATGGACCTTTGAGGGCATTATGCTAAGTGAGGTAAGTCAGACAGAGAAAGATAAAAACTGTATGAGCTCATTTACATGTAGAATATAAAAAAATAAAACACCAAATTCATAGAAAAAGAGATCTTAGGAGAGATAGGGAATAGAGAGATAGAGATAGGAGGGCAGGGAAACTGGATGAAGGTGGTCAAAAGGTACAAACTTCCAGTTATAAGATAAGTAAGTATTAGGAATGTAATTTTTAAAAACAAAACAGAAGATAACAAGTGTAGGAGAAGGATGTGGAGAAACTGAAGCTCTGGGCATTGCCAGTAAAAATGCAAAATGGTGCAGCTGCTGTGGAGAACAGTATGGTGGCTCTTCAAAAAATCAGAAATAAAGTTACCATACAATCCAGCAACCCTACTTCTGGGAATGTACCCAAAAGAACTGAAAGCAGAGACTCAGACAGATATTTGCACACCCCTGCTCATGCAGCATTATGCACAGGAGCCAAAAGGTGGGGGCAACCCAAGAGTTTATCACTACATGAATGGATAAATAAAATGGTGCTCTGTGCATCGATGGAATATTATTCCGCCTTAAAAAGGAGGAAAATTCTGACACATGCTACCACATGGATGAACTTTGAAGACGTTACGCTAAGTGAAATAAGCCAGTCACAAAAAGACAAATACTGTGTGAACCCATTCATAGAATATCGAAAGTAATCAAGTCTATAGAGACAGAAAGCAGAATGGTGGTTGCCAGGGGCTGACATAGGAGGAATGGGGAATTATCGTTTAATGGGTACTGAGTTTCAGGTTGGGAAGATGAAAAAAGTTCTGTAGATGGATGGTGGTGAACGTTGCACAACAATATCAAAGAATTTAATGCCACTGAAATGATTCATTTAAAATTGTTAAAATGGTAAATTTTATGTTATGTACATTTTAATACAATTCTTTTAAAACAGAGAGAGATGGTGGACTTAACATTCAGACTCAGGTCTTCCTGATCGCACGTTCCACTTTTGTTACACTCCTGCTGATTATCAAGGGGGAAACTCTCTACCTAAGACCCTCTAATATGGCATTTTTAAACTTTTGTGGGAAAGTTACAGACTCTTTTGAGAATCTGATGAAAATTACCCTCTCCCCAGAAAAAGGTGCCCTCCCTTCCTCCTTCCCTCTCACACACACACACACACACACACACACACACACACACACACACCCAGGGGTCGTGGGCATGTGAAGCCTGTCAGAACTGCCGCCCTAAGTGCTGAGAAGAGAAGACCTCCAGGAAGGCTCCCTAACGCCACACATACCCGATGGCGGACATTGTACACCTTTTCGGCTGCCATCATGAGAGGCACCTCGAGCAGAGACAGGAAGGTGAGTCGAGGCGACAGGCTGAGCATGAAGCTGTACAGTCCCACCACTTTCACCAAGCTTCTCAAGAGCACATTGGCATTAAGAGGAAGCCAGGAACTCATCAGTTTGGTATCCGAGTTTAGCCTTGAATTCAGCTCCCCTGGGGAGGACGGAGCAGGTGAGGAGACCATGTGTAATGAGACTCCCTCCTGACCGCCCCTCTGGCACAGCCCCCTCCTCTGAACAGCCTCCCTCACCTTTGGGGACACCAGTGGAGGCTGCCTCGCCACCCCGGCCCAGAAGAGAGAGAAGCAGCTCCAGGCCCTGGCCCCATGGGTGCAGGCGACGGGAGAGGCTGAGTGGTGGAGGGTAAATGAGCGACAGGGGCCCAGGGGAACCCCAAACCTGGACTCCAGGCCCCACCTGTCTTAGTCTCCTGGAAGAAACCGAGGTCCTGGCGCAGGAGGGAGGAGAAAAGCTGCTCCCGTATCCGCAGGTTGATTCTGGACATGATGAAGGTGAAGGAGCCTCCTCGGAGGCCGGCAGACAGCGAGCTGTGGATAGGGAGCGGACAGGAGGATGAAGGGAGAGACAGAGAAGGAGGGGATAAGTGAGGAAAGCGAGGAGAAGGCACAGAATGAAAAGAAATACAAAGATGGGGCAAGAATAACATGAGAGGCAGGACAGAAACAAATAAGAGGGAGAGAGGCGAGAGGGGCAGGAATAAACAGAGGAAGAAAAAAAGAGGACATGGTGAGCTAGACGTGAGAACAAAATCCTAACACGTACAAACTCATCAGTATTTATGGAGTTCACACCGTACTAGACACAAGGGAAGAATATGGCAGAAATGAAGATACTGGGAACCTGGCCTCTGTCCAGGCTTCCCTCTGTCCCCCTCAAAGTCCTTCTTCCTAGTCCCAGATACTTCACTGTGGGAATCGCAGCAATGAACTCCCTGCTGCCCAGTCTCTGAGTCGGCCTCAGAGTCAGGCCGTTCCCCATCTCTATCGCCCCTGGAGTTGGAGAACTTCTCTTAGACCAACCAGATTTTTACAATAAAACGTGAAGGAAACATGTGAAAGCACGGAAGCAGGTATTTTACAAAATATGGGTTTCTGATACAAATCTAGTTACCACGTTTAGAAGGCTGTTGGGACATAGTCAGACATAAAATGATGAACGTTTGGACTTCGGTGATCATAGTGAGAAAGGAGCCACAGGAGACACATTTTGAAAGTAAAAATGACAGGGCCAGTTGTGAACATGAGAAAGGCATCACAATGCTGCTGCGTGGGGCCCAGGACACTGATGGTTTCCTGAAGGGAAACAGGAAGAGGGAGCCACCAGGTGGGCGTGGGATGTACTTGCAGCTCTGGGGATGTGGAGTGAGATGAGAGTGGGTTATCCAAGGGAAATGTCAAGGAGCCAACTGGATTACAAGACTGGAGCTGGGCATGGAGATATGGATCTTGGAGTCTCCTGCAGAGACGAACTGACTTAGCTCAATTGGAAAAAACGTTCTTAAAGATCAATGAACTCAGTCGCGAGAATAGTCCGTATTTCAGGGTCCAGAAAAGGAAAATTCTCTGGAGGAAGGAGAGTGGACTGGGAAGTAAAAAGGGAGTTCATAACAGCTAACTGAAAAAAGAGATCAATAATAAGATATTATTGAAATGCCAAGTGCTACAGAGAAGCAAAGAGAACTGAGGACTAACTTTTTTTAAAAAAGCTTGATCAATGAGAAATTCACTTTTGAGTAATTGGTTTCAACAAAGTAGCAAGTAGGCAATGAAGGCATGATAAAGAACTGGTTTCGGAGGCATTCTAAATGAAACATGACCACACAAAGGAGTGGCCTCAGGCTGGTACTAGGGCAAGGCCACAAGGGACTTGCAAGGCCTTGGGAGTGAGCAACTCCTTAAGTAGTGCACCCCAGGTGCCTCACTCACCTCATCCTGGTCCCGGCCCCATCGTGTAGTTAGTTACTAGTTAGTTAGTCAGTTAGTTAGTCAGTTAGTTAGCAGACAGCAGACTCCCAGGTATGTCTAACAAGGGAGGGAAAAGCAAATGATGTAGAAAAGAGTAAAGATACTGGAAAGAAAGGTGGTAAGCATTAGAGTAAGATCTTCAGCAAGTGACAAGATGAGTAAGGGGAGAAGGGCCCGGAGGGAGAAACATGCCCACCTGACAGGAGGATAACTTTGGAAACAAACTTAGGGTGGGAAGTAGAAGATGGAAAACAGAAAAGGAATTTCACGGAGATAAAAATGTTGAGAGGCACCTGAGAGACACTGCGTTTGACACATGAACTCCTTTTGTACAACACACACCATACTTGTACTATAATAATGTAATATACACTTTGAAGATGGGCAAATATGGTGAATGAAGGAATGCATGAATGGATGCATGAAATAGAATGGTAAATAAATACATACATGCACATTTTAGTTTAACTACTTCGTACTTGGTGCACAGAAGAATCTGAAAACAGGAAAGTGAGGGCCCCTGTAAATATTTGGGGTTAGCAGATGGACCCAATCACCCATCACCTACCTCCCAAAGGAGAAAAGACACATGAAAAAGATGGCGCTGGCAAAAGCTTCAGGGTCAAAATCACCTCCCAGGATGTCAATCACGCGACCAGAATAGTAAGGGATTAATGTCTCACCTGAAAGAGCATGAAGGACGAGAGATGAATGTGCTGGTGCCAAGGCCCTTCTCCCACCTCCACTTCCCAATACCTCTCCTGACTCACCCCACACGGCCATCACAAGGAAGAAGAAGGCAGCAGCGAGGAAAGGCAGGTCTGGCCTGGAGAGCTTCAGCAACCGCCACATCAAGGCCTTGTTGTTCTCCTGGCCCTGCTCCCTGTCCTGGGCTCCCGGAGGGCTCAGCACAGCCCACACTGCCCAGCTTAGCCCTGCAGCCCCATAGCCCAGCAGCAGCCAGCTCCAAGGGGCTGAAGCCACTCTGACTGGGGGAGCACTCCAGGCCCCCGGGACCAGGGCCCTCAGGGACAGGAACAGGGGGGCCAGCAGGCAGAGCAGGGGCAGCAGTGTTCCCACAAATCCCAGCAGCCCTCCCAGCTTTAGCAGCCACCACAGTCCTCCGAGTCGCAGGGTCCCTTCCAGCCATAGGCCTGGAAGCCCTCGGGGAAGCAGCGTCCCCAGAGTCCCCTGAAGCAGCCAGAGTAAAGCGGAGTCCGCCAGCAGCAGGGAGGCCCAGGGTCTCAGGTCAGGGAGCCGCATGGTGGGAGCTACGGGATTAAGGTGAGAAATTAGAGAAGTGGAGTACCAATCCTTACCCTTGTCCTCCCCATCCCCACTCCGCCCGACCCGTCCATTGGCTTCTCATTTTCTCCGATCCTATCCTGAAACACCTCCTGGGTGCCTGGGTGCCCTGTGCCCCATGACAGAAGGCACTCTGCCTGTCAAAGGAAACTGGGAAACCTGGCCTTCAGGTGCCTTCATCCTTTAAAAAAAAAAAAAAAAAAAACCGTGACCCCCTCCCCCACTCTGCCCCCGCCAGATGCAGGCGGAGTTCCAAAGAGCTGGGTAGTCGCTGCCCGGTTCCCTAACATCCTCCGGGTTCGAGGGAGGCAGGAAGCTGGACCGCGGCGGGGGCGGGGGAAGGGTGGGTTCGGATGCATCCCCGTTAGCGCTCCAGGTTTCCATCCGCACGAGCTCACCAGCGGCGGTTCGGGACTGCAGTCCCGAGGTCTTTCCGTGAAGTGCTGCTGACGGAGCTCTGAAATCCACTCCCGAGGCCTCAACTTCGTTTCCCCCTTTGGTCCACTGGCGACGCCTTCCAAGCGAGGGCGTCCCGGCGCCCGCCGCTTTCGCTTTCACTTCCCGGGCCAAGGCCCTGTTTCTGGACCGGGCGGCCAGCGGGCGGCGCGCGCCACCTGCAGAACACGAAGCCGGTCCCCAACTCCTGCCCCCAGCGAGTCTCTCAACCTTATCAACAGTTACTCTGTAATAGAAAACTACGGCAATTTAAAAAAAAAAAAAAAAAAAAAAAAAAAAGTCTCTTAAGTAAAATAAAGCTGTTTCAAGGATTGGGATACTTTGTAATTGGAAAACCGCTGGATTTTCTTACCTCAAACTCTTGTACCTCAAGCTCTGAGCCTGTTTTGAGAACGGCTCTCTCCGCCCAACCCAAGGTCCAGTTTTAGGGTTTTGGGGTAAAAACAGCCAAGTTCTGAGCAAGAAATACTCAGGACCTCTCCTAAATAGGACCTCTCCTAAATAGAAGGCTCCAGCCACTCTCACCAGGGCCTAAGTAGGTTTCCACTTACAGATTTTGAGCTGAAAAGGCCCTGACCCTTTATCTTCACCTGTCCTTCTCAACACAGCTCTTTGACTAGAGCACGTGTTCAGATGCCTACAAATTTGTGTTCCAAATGTGTTCCAAATATGTGGGAGCACCTAATATGAGGGAATGGCCTGGGTTTGTTGTCTAGTTTAACACCGATTAGGACAGTGACTGGGCTTCCACAGGTCCTGCCTGACCCAGAGCCTATCTATGGAGCGTGCAGATTTGTTGATTCCAGAAATAACTCTTCAGGGCGAAGCTACCTCCCACGCTCAAAATATCCACAAAGGGATGATCACTGGGATTCTGAATGACTCTTTTGAAATGTTATTGGTATGACTACCAATGAGTCACTTCAAATGGAAAATGAAGGGGGTTGGGGAAGAAATTTGAAGTGGGGGATTACTAAATTTTCTCCAACCCTGTCCATTCTGGGATTTTCAGGATCTCTCCCTAATGAAAAAAGGGTTACGCGCGGGTACTTTCTACTTTCAAGTTTTTCCTTTAAACTCTTTCTCCTTTCAGAGGTAACGTGGTCCATACTCTGCGCAGTCCCAGCATGAGTCTGAAAACGCCACGTGTCTGTCTCATTTCTCTAACCTGGTTACTTTGTCCTCATATTCCCCACGTGAGGGCATCTTCCTTATCACTTCCTCTTCAATTATGGTCCTGTCATCTTGCAACTGAGCATGACACATCGTGAAACTGAACCCCTAATGTCCATCTGTACATTTGATATCCAATATCTCTAAAGCACTATTTGAAGTAAATGGTCCCATGTTTAGAATAACCACATATTCAAGGTAGAAACTTTTTCATCCAACTCTGCAATTCGAAAATACTTGTTCTAGGTGCCCTACTCCCAGACACCCAAACCATTAGTAATGGACCACACACAGAAGTCTCCAGGTTGTGTCCCTATAGACAGGACCCTAACCTAAATTAAATTGCAAATAAGTGACCACAGACGATCAGGCTTCCTGGGGTCCTGGAGAGAGGAGTGTGGAAGGAATACCCACGATAAATATTTGGTGAAGCCCCATTTCTTAGGTAGGGGTTTCAGTCTCTCTTAGGAAAAACTTTTCTTTCCTGTCCCCTCCCCCACCCCAACAACCATAGCCCCAAGCCCACAACACAGAGGCTTTCATAACCGGTTTCCTTTATTGTGCTTAGTGGGGCATCCAGAGGGTTGAGGTGGGGGGAATGCTCATTGAAATAGAGAACACACAAAA
Organism: Rhinolophus ferrumequinum; assembly: GCF_004115265.2. Classification (NCBI taxonomy): domain Eukaryota; kingdom Metazoa; phylum Chordata; class Mammalia; order Chiroptera; family Rhinolophidae; genus Rhinolophus; species Rhinolophus ferrumequinum. Next base: position 3,308,733 of record NC_046286.1, read on the forward strand.
GCATGAACTCTGCCCCAACCCCGCTGGCCGCCAGCTCTCTATCTCTGGGCTCGGCTTAGCCCCTTTCTCTTGCGGTGTAAGCTGGCCCAGGTCCCTGAGTTGGCCAGGCTTTCCCAGAGGAGGCCTGCCCAGCTGCCAGTCACCACGGTTACTGGTTACTGACTGGCCTCCCGGTACTGGTGCAGCAGGTCACTGACGTCTGTGCTTTCCACTTTCACCCAACCATCTTCCTTCATGTGGTACACTGTGGGCAAATGAGAAAGAACATGGAGTCACCTTTCACTTCAGCAAGTTCCTGTTAATGATGTTATGTTGAAGGCCACGATAACACACACGCTCAAAGCCCTTATTACTGGGACTTCAATGTCCCTCTTCTGACTCTGAACACCTCCTCCCTGCCACTCTGCATCCCCCAGTCTTCCACTCTCAAAAGCCACTTCCCAGCCCAAGTCTTGGTGGTGGGAGCACTGGTCTCTTACTGTTGACGACGCCTCCAGAATAGCTGTCTCGATGGGTGGCATGAACAATAGCCCTGCGGCCCAGGTCATAGGCCTCTTCAAGGCTAAGATTGTGCCTGTAGCCACTGTCCATGACCCCGTAGGCATAGCTGTTCCCACTACCAGTGGAGAACATAGTTCCTGAGAGCCGAGTCCCATTTTCATCCACATAGTAGAGTCCAGGACCCTAAGGGTTGCAAGAAGGGTCCAGGTTGGAAATGGAGAGGGAGTTGTTGGTCACCCACCAGTTCAAGTGTGAGCCATAAAAAGTGGACAAAAGAATAACAATTACCACAGGAATATTTGAGCTAGGACAGCACTTCAGTAACAATTATAGAACTTGGGGGCTGGGGGGAAACAAACTTGGAATCAACTATTATATCAGAAGGGACAAGTTTATGAAACAATGGTCCACATCTGGACCCAGAAATAGGCCGGGGGTGTGCTGGCACCGTTCTTTAACAGAGCACTCGTGGGGAAGGGCTGGAGTGCACCATGGGGAAACTGACCTCTCATCTACAGAGGGACTGTGGGGAGTGGAGAGCACCCACCTTCTTGTCCCAGCCGCAGATCATGCTGCCCATGGACAGGCCCATGCCCCGGTACTGGCACATCATGTTGGAGAGCAGTTTGGAGGCTGCTGACACTGAGATCCGCTCCCCATTCCGCAGGTAGTACAGCCTGGGTGAGGACAGGTCATGGGGGAGAGAACTTAGAGGTGGCAGAAGGCCAGCTCTCTGAGCTGCCGTTTGTTGGGCAGGAAGTGACTGGAGGGAGAAGCATTTGTAGGGTCTAAGGATCCAGGAGAGATTTGAACTTTAAAGTATCAAAACCACATAAAGAAATCCAAGTCAATGATACTATCCCACCAGGATTGATGGTGTTGGTGCTAAATAATTAACAAATTATCAGGCTTTTTGACAGGCGCACAAGCTGAAATTTGGGAGAAGGTTTTCACCACCAAAAGGCTGTTTTGTGAAATACTGCATTAGCATCAACAAGCTACAGGAGCACAGGAAGAAAGGGTGAGGAACCAGGATCCAGGACTGACCACTAGGCTTCGAAGGGAGAGGAGAGGCCTCGCCTACCTGCACTCCTTGGCCAGCAGACGCTCCCAGTACTGACAATCTGCTGCACAGCCAGACATGGTGCCAAGCAGGTAAGGGTTAATCTCAATCACCTTGTTCACCCTTAAGGTGGCTGGAAGAAGATGGAGTTTTGAGAGAGGAGAAATGACCCCACAGCTCTCCCTGAGTGTCCTAAGTCAATATCTGCTTCCGTTTGGGGGCCGATGTTGGGCTCCTGCTGAGACAAGAGCCCAGCTCCCCAGTCCGCCTGCTGGAACACACACACTCACCAATGTAACTCCCTGCGGAGGCTCGAGAATCCACTGCCACGATCACTCCATGTTGAAACTTGAAGGCAAGCGTGGTAGTGCCATGGGCCATCTCAATCCGAACGTTCTTTCCTCCATTCCCACCCAGGGACTGGAAGAATTCAGTAGGCTAGTCAAAGAGAAAAGGCAGGGAAAGGGGCAATGAAAACTTCTGAAGTAGGAGGCTCCAGAAAAGGGTTTTAGAGAGAGTGAGAGTGAGGAGATCCCCAGAAATTCTCCAGCCATCAATAAATGGAACAGTTAAAAGCCCGTCTCTACAAGGAAATGGCTTGGGAGAAGGAAGAGAAGAGGCACAGGACTCCAACCTTTCCATTTTCCAGCGCAACAGAAAAGGAAGAAAATAAATGTTACCAGCACTAAAATTTTTAAGAGTGATTTTAATGTTTTTTTTCTATCAATAGGTCATTTAACCCTCACAAAACACGTTTATTATTGGCACCCCTATTTTACAGAAGAGGCCCCAAATCTAGTCTAAGTGGCTTGATCCAAGATACGCAGTGAGTGGCTGAGGCGAGGCCAACCGCCGTTTAGAGGTTTTCCAAGACACTGCACAGCCGGGTATTATTATGATAGCCCCGTGGAAAGGGCTTCCTGATTTGTGTGTGATGGAGAACAGGCAGGAAAGCGCTCTTGTCTTCCTAGGGACGCCCCCACCTCACCTCTAACTCTTTGCTCTTCCTAACCCTCAGACGGTCAGCCCTCGATTCCCTGGCTGGGCCCTGGACGCGGCTCTCCTGGCCTGAAGGATGCCCCGCTCCGCGCGTCCCCGCCTTTGGGCAGTCTCCAGGCAGACCCTCCATTCTCTGCCCCTTCCTCCCCGCCTCCCCGGGGTCCTCTTACAGCCCAGACCTGCATTCCCCGAGGGACGGCGAGCTCCGGAGATCGCATAGAGAAACTGTAGTGTCCGGGGTCCGAGCGATGCCGGCTTTCCGCGACGGGGTAAGCCCAGTCCTCCGGCCGCCCTCGCCGGGCTCCGCACACCTCCAGCAGCGCCATGATTGCCTAGACCCGGAGATCTGCCCGCTCTCCGAGAAGGAAGTGAAAGCGAAAGCCCGCAGCCTCAAGGGGAGGGAACCAGAATTTTTTCCACATCCCCCTGCCCTTCCCGAGAAGAAGCCCGTGGGTGTCTGGGGACCGGGTAGATCATACTGGGAACAGGCTTCTCTGCTCCGCCTCCATGAAACAATGGGTCCAAGACTTTCAAAAGAAAGGAAGAAAAAGAGGGGGCGGCTTCGAAAGCCCCTTGACCATGAGATGACAGTGAGAGACACCGACAGTCGGGGCATCCTCTGTAACAGTTACGGGGTGGGTGGGAAGGGTTATCACCTAAAGGCGTAGCCTCAGCCAGAATGCTGGAAGGCAGCAAGAGGCTGGGAGCAGTTTCACGTCAGAGTAGAGAAGGGGTGTTCATATGAGCATCATTTTATAAAAGTAGAGGAGGTATAGGAGTACGTGCGGCCACTGAGTCTCGAGGACAGGTTTTGGGGCAACAGGCATCCGAGTATACCCTCAGCTTGTGGGGAAAGGGAACACCAAGCAGAGCGCACAGTCTCTGAATCTTTCCACGTGGTCCTTCATAGGGCCTCACCCAGTTCAACGGTCTCCCTACCCTGTAGCCACCCACAAGAACTGCCCTTTCTGTCCGCACCTGCTCGCATAATTCTTGCCTGACGGAGTAAAACTGAGTTTAACTCTTCTAAACCCCGCCTCTTTTTGCAACCTGCGTTAGCCTAATCTGCCCAGTAACTGCAACGTCACATACCGTAACCTTCCCTGATTGGAAGAGACTTACTAGACAACCCCGCCCACTAAGCTGAGATTTCCCAGGCAGGTGCCACTTCTGGGGACCCCTACAGGATACGACCTGGGCGGCGAGGTGATGAAGCGTGAGCTCTTCCGCTAGCGCACTTGCGCTTCCTGTAGCCACTCTCGCCCTCCATCTTCCACCTCAGAAAGGCCATGACTCTGGGCGCAGCTGCTAGTGCCCTGGAGGGCTCTGTATGAGCCTGGCTCATCCTTGGGGGCGGGCGTGGGGGGATGGGGAAGTGGAGGGGCAACCATAGGAAACAGAACACTTAAGGGAAAAGATGGCACACTTAGGGCTGTAAAACATTGCGGATGCTGAAGGAGGGAGTCACCCGGCTCCCGAAAAGGGCGCTGCAAGAGTCAGTGAGCTATTTGGTACATGCACTAAAAACGCGAGAAACCACAGTACAAAACACCGATTTTATTATAAATATCAAGAATCCACAGGGTATTTGGGGGCCGACAGATGTCTTTGGTCTTCTAGGAAAGTAGCTGATCTTTCCTTTCTGTATATTTTAAATATTTCTTCCCATTTTCAGAGTGCTATCCACACCAACCATGGCTCTAAACCCCGTTACACTAAAGAGTCATAAACCCTGTTTTCCCCCAGGAAATCTGCATGTTCCAGAGGAGCTTGGAAAGGAGGCAGGGGAGGAGGTAACATTCATGGCAGAATTTCAGGTATCACCTGGGGGTTACATCTTAGAATGTCACGACTAGAAGTAGCTGACTACTCTGCAGCTTCGGTAAGACCCTTGCTCCCAAATTCTCCACTATAGAAAGGAGAAAAAAAAGGAAGGGAGGTGGAATGTACAGGTCTGAGAAGTCTTTCATTCGGGAGCACCCAACCCACCAGGAGCCTGCACCATGGTCCAATAGTGTCCCCTATTTTTCATGAGCTGCTGGTGGGTTCCCGCCTCACAGATGGTGCCTCCTTCCAGAAAGAGGATGTGGTCAGCCCGCTCCACCAAGTTAAGACGCTGGGTGATGAGAAGCACAGACCGAGAGCACCGCTCAGGGTTTTCATACAGGATCCGTTCCACCTGAGAAAAGACATGAACTCTGTGAGAGCTGGGGACACTCCCAGGCAGGGAGACATCTGTTTCCAGAACTGTGACAGACCTCGCCAGCTTCTGCCAACAACCCCAATTCTATTGAAGTCTCCTTCTGAGTGGTTCTCTGTCAAACCTCTGACTTTTTATGGACCGTTTACATGAGGGGGCAACAGTGGAATAAAAGTCAGAGTCCTATGGTAAAACCCGTAAGAAAAGACCGAAGGGTACTGAATAGTCTCTCTACCTATGGACTGAATTTTTACATTCTGTTTTAAGGAAGCACGAGCATTTCAAGTCAGACAGACTTGAATTTGGGTCCAAGATCTGCTGTTTAACAGCTGAATGACTTTGAGTAGGTTATTTGACCTCTCTTTGCCTCCATTTCATCACCTGTAGAGAAAGGATAACAACGCCCAGCCCACAAGCGTGCATGATGAATACGTGAGGGAGACAGTATATGCAGAGGACCTAGGAGCATGTTTGCCAATAATATATGCTCAATTAATATTAATATTAGGATGGTCTTTTCCTTATATTTGGCTTCAGAGGTTCAAAGTCTGTAGATAGTCTCTTTTAACTGGTCCTAGGCATCTTGGGGAGAAGCTAATGGGAACTGAGAATTGCAAGGACTGGTTTGGATGATTATGATGTTACTATAACTCACGTAGGATGAGTGAAGGAAGGAGGATCAGGTAGGATACAGGCATTAAGAAGACAACTCTCTCACCCGTAACTGGCTGTTTGCATCCAGGGCGCTGGTAGCATCATCCAGGATGAGGACACGTGGTTTCCGGATCAGTGCTCGAGCCAAGGCCACTGCCTGTCGCTGGCCCCCTGATAGCTGGCTCCCAGCCTCACCTACCTCTGCAGACACAAAAGCCAAGGTGAGAGCCAGATAACCGCATGTGCAACACACACACACCAAGGACTGATGGACACAGCTAGAAAGGGAAGTTTCTGGGAAGATTAAGGAGTTCTGAGGGTATGAAGATGAAGGAGCCATAGGGACAAGATCTTACAACTTCAGATTGATGTCAGTGGGGCAGGAGGAACTGATGAATAAAGGAAGGACTACTGGGGTTTCAGTAAAGATGGCTGGATGGTGACATGAGTAGAGAAAGCACCTGTATCATAACCCTGCGGGAGTTCAGAGATGAAACTATGGGCTCCAGACTCCATCGCAGCAGCTGTGATTTCCTCCATGGTTGGCTTCTGGATCAGGCCGTACACAATATTTTCTCTGAAACTTCTTCCAAACAGCTGTGGCTCTTGTCCCACTGCAGCCACCTGGGGCAAAACATGACGGAGAGTCATGGAACAGGAGCACAAAAGTGGTCATATATAGATTGAGGACTTAAAATCTGTACTGATATCCTACCACAAAAGTACACACCCTCTCACCTGATCACCACACCATCTCCACCCAAGGTCTCCTATCATTCCCTAACCGTCCATTCAGAGTGCTCAGTGAAGAGATTCTTCTTACTTGGTGCTCCCCACCTTCCCCCTACTTGCTCACCTGTTGGTGCAGGTAGCAGTGTTCATATTGGGGAAGGGGCTCCCCATCCAGCAGCAGCTTCCCCCCAGTGGGCTGGTACAGATTCTGCAGCAGGGCAACCACCGTGCTCTTCCCAGACCCATTGGGCCCAACCAGTGCCGTCACTTCGCCAGGGCGTAGGGTGAAGGTCAGCCCCTGGAGGGCAGAGAATCAATCACTCAATAAGAGGCACACTGACGCCCCTAACCTTGAGCCGGTCATTGTCTTGTTACATAGCATGGTGTCTTACCCCAGGGAAGAAAGGAGAAAAATGGAGAAATACAGTAACTCCCAGCCTCCCACACGCACAGACTTCTGTTCCTCAGGCACGATACCTCCCCAAGGAGTGGAGATGAGGCAAAGACTGAGCCCCACTGGGCCACACATTTGATGCCAGATACCACGAGAAAACAGAAAAAATCATATTCCAAATCACAAATGGAAAGAAAAAGCAAAGATGGAAGGCTGGAGACACACATTTTGCTTCAGCAGTTCCTTAGGATGTGAGAGCTTCATCCCCGAGAGCCTCCTCTCCCATTTTCCTTGGAAATCCAAACTGGTTCTTAGGTTTGGGGCAGTTTTATGGCATAGATGATGCTCATCCTGGCCTTGGGGACTTAGGAGGGATCTGTCTGTGCCTCATGTGAAGCAGGCTGGAGACAGGAGGAAACTTCAGGAGCGGAGGGTTGAGAGTGTGTTTGATGGCGTGCAGGCACTGGGAGGTTGTACCTGCAGCACGAGGACATCTGGATGGTTTGGGTAGGCAAAGGAGACATCTTGGAACTGAACGACGCCCTCCAGCTTTGAAGAAGTCAACACACCACTGGCTGGGCAGCAAGGGATCCGGTCCAGATACTCAAATATTTTCTCTGAGGAGCCCACAGCCTTCTGCACCCTGGGATAGCTGGAGAGTAGTACCTGGAGGGGAGGTATGCATAGTGAGGTGGGGTCCAAATCTGTTTGCCAGGGCTATGTGATGGGAGAAGGGTAAAGAATGGGAGGAGAGTGACACAGAGGGTGACACAGAGGGATGGGGCAAGGAAGACCATTGGGGAGTGCAACTGGGAGGGCCTCACCTCAACAGCTGTGGTGAACTGGATCTGGTAGAGAACAAACGTGACAAGGTTCCCACTGCTGACAGCCCCATTGGTCACCAGCTGCCCACCAATGTATAGGATTCCCACCTTCAGCAGCATCCCTGAGATCTGTGGAGAGATCACGGAGAAAAGGGGTTGTGGTAGAAATCTAACAGCGGGGCACAAAGAACCAGAATCCTTAGCGTTAATGAGATATAAAGTCCCTTTCCCCATGTAACAGCAGGACGCTCCGTAAGTAGAAAGGGAGAATGAACCATAGAGATGCCGTGCTCTTACTCAGTGACACGTGACAGAGTCACCATCATCATCACCATTATTGGCTTGTTTGGGGAGCGTCTTGCTCGTCACAGAAGGCTTACGTGAATATAATGTAAGCTAATATTCATATCAAGAGCTCTGTAAACCAGGTTATATCACTCCCACTTGTTAAAAATGAGGGAACAGTCTCAGAGAAGGTAAGTTACGAGGCCACGGTCACAGAGCTAGTAAATGGCAGCACCAAGCCAGGAGCTTCTGCTTGCTGGTCTAGGCCTCTAAAGACGCCACAGGTGCCCCCATCTTTGGCTTCTGCTATTCCCGTGGCTCTCACTAGCACATCACACAGTCCCAGCATGAAGCTAGCCCAGGTGCAGGAATTTCTGGCTCCCTGAGCACCCTCTGAGAAGCAAAGGAGGCTCTAGAAGGCATGGAATCTTCCTCAAAAGGGGGTTGGGCAGATTTTGTGTGCCACAGAGAAAGAAAGCCATCTGCTAGGTGCTTGCCTAAAAGGAGGGAGTGGGTCAGGAAGCCTGAGTAGGGTAACTGAGCCTCAGGTTGCTAGGATGAGAACACTGAAACCCCCATTGCCCAGTGGAGGAGGAGTGTGGAGCCGGGTCACGGGAAAGGGAATGGAGTCAAGGTATGTTGGGGGAAAGGGAGCAGGCCTTCATCTCCAGGTTCTCACACTAGTGGTCCAGAGGTTGACTGCATAGGCCAGGGCCTCCTTCTGGTTGAGTGTCTCCATTTCCTGCAGCTTTTGCCTAAACTTCTGGGCCTCAGCCTCCTCGTTGGCAAAGCTCCGGACTGTAGGCATAGCTGACAGGACTTCAATGGCCACCTGGCTGGACTTTGCCAGAGATTCCCGCACCTGTACTGCCAGCACCTGTGGAGACATGTCCAAGCCAGGGTTGGCAAACCATAAGGGACACTAGTACCTGAGTTACCTGGTTGGAGATAAAAGGTGAGAAGAGACAGAGGGACAGGAGAGAAGAGAAAGGGACTTGGCTATATCCCTGGGATCCTAAAGAGATCCAGAGGAGAGGAAAATGACTCAGAAGCGTGATGGGATCATATTCTTGAGATTGGTGATCGTAGTCTTAAAGACAGACTGTGGGCAGAAGTTAGAAAAGAACACACAGAGACCATGAAGACTAACAGTGAGCAATGTGGGAACACGGACTACAGGAGTGGGGAGTCCCGGGAACATGGAGAATCAGCCAGGGTGCAGAAAAGAAAGCGAAGAGGAACTGGGTCCTCCAGGTGAGGGAGATGAGTGTCTGTGTAGGTTGAGGCAACTCCTTGGACATACCTGGTACCATTTTCCCAGCTTCTTAGGCAGAAGGAAAAGCAGAGGCAGGGAGATGAGGGTGACCATGGTGAGGGACAGTGACCCCCAGAGCATGAGCCCCAAGAGACACAGCCCCCGCACCAGGTACCACAGCAATAGGCTCAGCTCCTCACTCAGAGACTCACTCAAGGTGGACGTGTCCTCTGTTACTCGAGATGTGATGGCACCTGGCAGGGGTTGGGGAAAAGAGAGAGGAGTGAATGACAGGCTCAGAGTGATGGGAGGGACCAGTAGTGAGCCGGGGTCCAGGGGGAGGGGTGTCAACATGGTGTTCTAAGGAGGCTGGGAAAAACAAGTCGGGGTACAGGGAAGTTTGGGGGTCTCAATGCAGGGAGAGTATGTTAGACAGGGAAAGTCTGGCCAAAAGCCTTCATTTTAATTGTAAAGAAATTGACGCCCATATAAATTCCCATATTTCTGTTGCTTAAAGAACTTGCATACGCCACGCTGTACACATAGGCAGGAAGAGCTTAGGCTGGTTATATCACAGCTGGAGGAAAATGGAGGGTGCTGCTAGAAAGCAGTCCAGGAAGCTTTGGGAATCAAGAGATGGGTTCTGTCCTCAAGTTCGTCTCTATCCATACGTGACCATGCAAGTGTCAGCACTTAAGAGGTTAGGCCTGTTTCCTTCTCTGTAAAATGAGGCAGTTGGACTCTGATATCAAAATGTCCAGGTTTGCAATGTTATAGTTTCCATCTAAATACATAAATAGAGATAAATTTATGAAAAAACCTTGGCTGGAAAAACTAGGCTTTTCTGAAGGTAAAGAGTACAATATTTTGCTCTTGAGGCATACCAAAAATAAGAAATGACAATGTCTATGCGAGAGAAAGAAAGAGGGAGATATCAAAGTTATAAGTACAAGGGGATCTCAGGGAATATAAATAGCATATGGATGTACAATGGAAGAGTTTCATGAGAAACCTGTTTGGTTCTGTTGGAAAAACTCTGTTTCCTGGCGCAGGACAGCCCGAAACACCTCTCCCTGCAGGTGACTGTGCACGCGGCCCATGGTGCAGTTATAGATCCCATCAGCCATGAACTCAAGCACTGCACTGGAGACAGACAGAGACAGAGGGTCAAGGGTCAATGTGTGCTCAGGGGACAGAGCAGGTCCCTGCACTTTAGACGGCAGCCTCCATTTCCACCTCCCTCTTTTGCAGCCCCCCGACCCCCCACCACCGCCTGTTCTCAGCCTTCCACCTTCAGCCCCCAGACCTGGCTATGGTGAGAATGCACATGAGAGTTATGTTTCGGGTGAAGGCAGCTGCTGCCTCATCTTGGAGAATCCAGTCAGTAAGGCGGCCGGTGAAGAAGGGAATGGCCATCTCACCTGCGATGGGACAGAAGAGATGAGTCAGTCACAGATATCAAGTCTAAACAGGCCAGCCCCAACCAGACCGCCCCCGCCAGTATCCTGGAGGGCAGCGGCAGAAAGTCCTCACAGAACACAACCCAGCACCTGAGCAGGCCGGCTTGGAACTTTAAAGCTCTGCGGCCCCACCAGACCTTGAGGAGTTTAATTAGGAAGCCTAGAGATCATGGAGTATCTTAAGATACCCTTGTATGAAAAATACTGCCTCAGCGGAAAGGACTTGCCTACCCCAGGAGGCCTAGTGAAGTGACGCCTGGGGCAGCACTGGAGTCCAGGTCTCCGTTTCCCACCCCGTCCAGGAGTGGTCTCCTCAAGACCCGAGCTGAGTCCCCTTTCTCTGACCCACATTTCCCAGAGCTCGGTAACCTATCTCACGGATCATTACTCTTGATTCCTGCCCAGTTCCCCAGCGTCCATCCCTCTGGCCCTGAACCCCCTTACCAAGGCAGGAGAGGACCAACAGGACCAGAATGAACGGGAGGCGACGTATCTCTGAGCCCAGGCAGCCTAGAAGCCGACGCACCGCGTCTCCAGAACCCCTGTGACCTCCCAGCATCCAAAGGCTCCGGAGCTTATGCCACAGGGCGGCTGCGGGCAGTGCCGCTGCGTAGCTGAGGACGAAGGCGTCCAGGCGACTTCCCCAGTGTAGTAGCCTGGTGCTGTCATTGTCCGTGGAGAACCCCCACGAGCCCAGCTCTCGGAACAAGGCAAGTCCTGGCAGAGCCAAGCCCAGCGCCGCCGCCAGTGGCTCCAAAGCAGCCAGCCATCCCTGGACTTCTTTGCTTTCACTCTTGGTGCCAACTGTTGCCCTGAGGACCCCACGGGCCCCCAGCCACAGCACTGCCCAGCGGCTCAGGCCTACTACCCAGACCCTGAGCAACGGCAGCGCGGCGGGCACCAGCAGGGATGACATTCCGGGCAGCGCCGGCCGGAGCAGCACCCAGTCGGCGAGAAGCAGCAGCGTTGACCCCAGCCACGCGAGGAAAGCTCGGGAGAGGCAGTGGCACCCGCACGGAGCGGGGGGCGCTGAGCTTGCCATGGGCGGGCGGGGGTCGCGCCCGGGCCTGGGACTCTCGGCGGTCCCCGCTGGGCCCGAGGCTCTGGGTGCTGTGGGAGTCTGTCCCGAGCGCGCGGGGACCAGCGGCCGGGCAGGGCGCGAGGGGGCGGGCGGGCGGCGCTCTCGGAAAGCCCCGGGAGCCGGCAGAGCCCGCGGTGCTGGCTAGAAGCGAGCCGTTTAGGGGAAAGGGAAAACGAAAGCGCCGCGGCACCAACCAGAGCCTCCCACTCGCCGACGCGCCGGCCCCACTCTGTCGGGAGTGGCCGTTTAATCAGTTCTGAGGTTCTGGGGAGCTGCCTTGGTGCTCCACCTCTCCATCACGCACACCCGTCCGTCCTCCTTTTCTTGCCACCTCAAGTAGGATCCACTTGTCAAGACTTCTTTACCCCAGCCTCAGAGTGGGGCTCTTTAGTCACCTGTCTCCGGGCAGATCTGCCCCACACAGGTTAGCGTCGGGGCGCTAAGCCTCACGGAGAGGACGCTGGCGCCCCCTGGCGGGCGAGGAGAGGGGGCGGGACTGTAGCGTGCGCGCAGCTGGCTGTCCCAAGTCCGAAACCAGTGCCGCAGGCGGCGAGGAGCGCGGCGCCGAGATGCTGCGGATCGGAGCGCCAACCGGGGACTTACCCCGGGCCGGAGAAGTGCACACTGGGGTAATGAGTCTGGGCGTGAGGGTCAGCAGAGGGGTGGAGGAAGTGGGGCGACAGGGGGATTCTGGAAGCGCCAAGGAGTGAATACGGAGACTAAGAGTGAGGAGGTTCCTTGTAGCACCCAGTGCTTGCACCCTGCAGTGAATCCAGGGCGTCTGTTCTGAAGGGGATCATCTTGGGGCCCGCAAAGGGCCTGGGCACGCGAGGCTGGTGGAGAAAGGGGTGCTTTGGCTCTTAGCTGGAAGCGTCAAGGGGAAGCTGCTTGCTCTAAAGCGCTTTCGCTTTCACTCTGGACTAGAGAGAGGGGCTGGTTAAATCAGGAGGGGGCTGGAGAAGGAGCAAAGAGATAAGGAAACGGTGCTCTGGATGCAATAGGACATCATTTGGGGGGTGGGGTATGGGCACTGATTGAGAAGAGCCAACTCATCACACAGAACTTTGATAAACTGGCACCTGGGCAACTTACAGCCCCAGCACTGATACTGAGGTTTCCATGGGAGCCCGTGGTGCCCTTCCCCAGCTTGGCCCAGGAGGGCACCTGCTTGGTCCAGGTGCCGCCTGCTCCCTTCCCGGTGCCTTCTCTCCCCACTCCCACGCACGTGCTGGGGGGCTTTGCCCAGGCTGGGCTCCTGGGGCAGACGGCAGCCCACCGCTGGCTGGCTTCTGCTCCCAGACTATTGCTACCATTCTTGGCTTGGGGGTACTTTATTACAGAGGAATAGCCCCGAGGATGAGTTGCCCCTGCTCTCTGGCCCTCTATTCATGGTAAATCAGTATGTGAGAGAGGACTCACGGGCGATATGCCCGGAGGGCTGGGGGGGGGGCAGAGTAACTTGGGGAGTGGTGAGAAAGAGAGTAATAATCCCACTTATAAATTAGAAAATCTCTCTCCTCACTGCCAGATGAGCAGCAGAAAGTAGGAAGTAGCAGCCAAACAGAGTGGACCTGGGTTTTAGACCTGAGTCTGTTATTAATTCTGAGTGATTGGATAAGTCACGTGCCTTCTCTATGACTCAGTTTCCTCATTTGAACGAAGGATCTTTATGCCCTTTTCCAACTCAACAGGACTAGATAAAGTGTAGCTTTATCCTCCTTTACTCTTCTTTAATTTCTTTTCTTGACCTGAAAAAGTCAGCTGAAACTCTCAAATCAAATCCTCTCTCAGTACAGATTTCTTCCCCTGACTAATGAGATATCTATTTGCCTCTTAATCAGAAATCCTTACTTGAAACCTTTGTTTTAAACTGTCTCATATGCTCCTTGCTGCTTTCTTCCTTTCCTGAGACGTGACCCTGCTGACCATGGACCCCCTCGACATTTTCCAGGGTTCAATAAACTGAAAGAGCTCACTTCTGATTAAGGGGGGGATGGGGAGGATGTAGATGGAGGATTCTGGACCCCAAAAAAGACCTGCGCTTGTTTCCCAAGGTCACGGTAACTTGCTTCGCCAAGTCTGTACCACATCTGCCATACAAGCACATGAGGTGGAGATAATTTACTTGTGAGGCTGGCTCACCGGAGCTTGGAAGAGCCCACTAAGCCAAATTTCTGCCTCTAGTAGCCTCCTCCCCACCTCTCTCTTTACAAAGGAAAAGATTCCACTTTGGAAGTTTGGGGCTTAGGGATGCAGTTCTTCCTGTGTTGTACCATGGCCAGGCTGCCATTCCCTTGAGCCGGGAGAGACAATAGAGAAAATGGGAAGATGGAGAAAAAAATCCTGTACTGGAGTTAGCTCTGGCCTGAGTTACTGTGTGACCTTGAGCCAGTCCCCTCCCCTCTCTGGGAAGGTTTCCTCTGGGAATGTGACAGGAAGGGATCAAGGCTTTTCTTGCTCCGACATTCTATCCTCTGTGTCTCTGCAGACAACCATCATGGCAGTACAGTTTGATGGGGGCGTTGTGGTGGGTTCTGACTCCCGAGTATCTGCAGGGTAAGTACCAGCTTTGGAAGAAATCTACGGGCCCCAAATATGCCTTTTCCTTACCCATTCATTAAGAGTCTGGTGAACTGGAGCTTTGGAGAAATGGAATTAACCTTTCAGAAAGATTACTAATAAGCTATTAAGTGGGTGCTTGTGTCTCTGAATTCAAGGAGGATCATACAGGGCCTGAATGCTACGTGGCCTGTCCCTGGAAGGAATAAGGTCTGAGAAGGGGATAGTGAGAGAGATTTGAGGGGCCCTCGTTCCTTCTATAGTTAGAGGCAGAAAAGATGGTTCTGACAAGATGAAATTCTGGTTTCTCATCTATCACCTATTGAACTAATTTTGTCTTCCTCCTGGTCAGTTTCCTAACATGTAAAATGACTATATGGGATTAGATCAATATTACTTACTTTATGTTTAGAACACATAACTTCCTCAAGATGGTTACTAGCAAAGAAAAATTGATGAGGAACATTAGTCGTAACTTAATATTTTTTATTTTGTTATAAAATCTGAGCCTAAAAATAAGTCTAATTTTGATTACTTGCAGTGTTTCATTTACTTCAGATGATTTTTTTGCTCCCTGCTTTGATCCAAGCATTACATTTCGTGCACTCCGTGGTCGTTCTCTTGTCAAATAAATATGAGGAACATTAGACAATTAACCTCAATCTTCCTGCAATTCTAACGCCGATGATTGTCGACCCCTCCCTGACAGAGAGGCGGTGGTGAACCGAGTGTTTGACAAGCTGTCCCCACTACACCATCGCATCTACTGTGCTCTCTCCGGTTCGGCTGCTGACGCCCAGGCTGTGGCCGACATGGCTGCCTACCAGCTGGAGCTCCATGGGTATGAAGCTTTGGGGTCCTCACACTACACCTGCTAGCGCTCCCCCAACCAGGGAGCCCCATAGTGTCCTGTTCCAGGAGCACTGCAGTGGAAAATGAAAAATTCTTGTTTTGGCTCCTGCTTTTATTAGCTTTTAACTGGCACTTGAGTCTCTCAAGCTGGTTTCTACATCTGTAAAGTGGGGATAATACTCCCTCACCAGATGGTTATTTTAAGAACCAAGTGATATAGGTGAAGGCAGTTTGAAAACTGTAAATCACTATCCTGACATGAATAATGAGGAAGAAATGATAATGTGGCCCACATATCAGGTTACCGTATGAGAAGTAATGTTTATCTGCTTTTACCCACAAGCGCAGGGTCCTTGGAGCCAAGAGAGTTATGTGATTGGGGGGTGGCGGGCTGGACAGAGTAAAGGAGGGGAAAATTGAGATCTTCTTATCAATTGGCAGTGTGAGACTCAGGTTCCCCTGCACACGTGGGAGGGGAGCTGGAGTTTGACCTATTGTAGCTATAGGTTTCAGGTGTCACTTGGCAGGGATGACGGGAATGGCACAGGACGGTGAAACTTCAGGAAGTTACATTGACCCCTATTCCTAACATTTCCTTCAGGATGGAACTGGATGAACCTCCGCTTGTTTTGGCTGCTGCAAATGTGGTGAGGAATATTACCTATAAATATCGGGAGGACCTGTCTGCACATCTCATGGTAGCTGGCTGGGACCACCGTGAAGGGGGCCAAGTGAGTCTCTCCCAAGGCACTCCCTCCCTGGGGGTTCCCCACGCCCCTCGAGAGGAAGTGAAGGTCTCATGTCCTTCTAGCAGTGAGTTCCAAAGACACTGCCTCTCTAGGCATAGTACAGTCTCCACCAATGGAGGTATGAGATACTGAGGCTTCACTGCAGAGTGTGGAGACCCCCTGCTTATCTCAGTGTCAAGGAGAAGATTGGTGCTTCTGTATTCTGACATGAGGATGCCTCCCCCAGGTATATGGAACCCTGGGAGGAATGCTGACCCGACAGCCCTTTGCCATTGGGGGCTCTGGCAGCACCTACATCTACGGTTATGTGGACGCAGCATATAAGCCAGGCATGTCCCCTGAGGAGTGCAGGCGCTTCACCACAGATGGTAATGAACCAAGTGGAAGGGTACCAGAGGGAGGGTTTTTAACGTCCGAAGGAAGTAGAGTATCAGAAACAGGAAGAGGAATACATGGGTGACCATTTAACTTAATGTCCAAACTGGGACACTTTTGAGAGTGAAAGGGGCAGGACAAATACTAAACTAGATGGGATTTCAGGACAAAAGGCATAAACTTGCTGTAGACTGTTCTGACTACAGCAAATAAGACATGTGGTTACGGTAAGGATCAGTGGTGTGCTGGAGCTGGCTTGGGCTAGCTCATGAGAGCCAATGGCTAAATATTCCAGGATCTGTGAGCTGCTTGCTAAGCTATTTATAACTTGAAATCGATCGTGGTAGTCCTGAGACCATGGACATTAAGACTTGCTACATATGAAGACTTCTTTTGTTTTAAGTTGGTTTACCGGCACACCACTAAATATGTCTCTCTAGGAGACAAGTTTTGAGGTCTGAAGGTTGTATGGTAATCATATGGACAGGAGGGGAAGGAAAAGATTTTTGAAGCTAAGCCTCTCTTAACTTTCTGCAGCTATCGCTCTGGCCATGAGCCGGGATGGCTCGAGTGGGGGTGTCATCTACCTGGTCACCATTACAGCTGCTGGTGTGGACCATCGAGTAATCTTGGGCAATGAGCTGCCAAAATTCTATGACGAGTGAATCTTCCTCAGACTTTCTTTCTTATTTTGTAATAAACTCTTTGAGACCAGAAGTCGGCGTGATTGATGGGGAATGGATGCTCAGGGAGATGCAGCTTGAGGGAGAGTCCTTCTTCCCTCCCAGACCCTTTTTATTCTTTTGCCCCCAGGTCTAAAACATCTTCCCCAGAGGAAGGAGGGCGAGGCTGGAGGCAGTGTACTAGAAAGAGCCCTGTACATGACAGGTCCTCATGGACTGAGTGATTTTAAAATATCAGAAACAATAAAAAGTCTCATTCTGACTCCCCAGGGAAGAGGCTGGAAGTGCAGAATTTGGACTCATTCATTTAAGGCTAGGACTGACAGGTAGATAAGACGGCAACACATGTGAGAATTCTCTAAGAGCACCAGCAAACTCACATGTTAAAGAATTCCTTTCATAATTCATCCTTCCACACTACAGGTCAATACATGGTAAATACTTACATTTTAAAAAACCAAAAGGATTTCAAAAGGGGGCACTCGTGAATTCCAAAGAATAACAATAACCAAGAGAAACTACATTTATTGAGCCAGGTATTCACTAAATGCTTATAAACTTTATCTTTTAAAACACAAACAATAAAACCTGTGTAGGTACTACTACTACTTCTGTTTAAGGACAGGTGGAGGCTTAGAAAGAGTAAGTCACTCGACCAAAGTCACAGCAAGTTCCATTGCTGAGATCTGGGGATTAAATTTTACCATATGTCCTTCCTCTACTACTACATAAAACTTTCCATTCCCTCAAGCTTCTTATATCATCTCCTCCTTGAAATCTGCAATAACTAGCCCAGCACATTCGTTGCCACTTACTGTGTTTTACCGAAAATAAGACCTAGCCAAACTATCAGCACTAATGCATCTTTTGGAGCAAAAATTAACATAAGACCCGGTTTTATTTTAATATAAAACCAGGTATAATATAGTATAATGTAATGTAATATAGTATAGTATAATATATAATATAATATAATATAAAATACCGGGTCTTATATTAGTTTTTGCTCCTAGATGGTCCGGCTAGGTCTCATTTTCGGGGAAACACGGTAGGAAGTTGTTACCAGATGTGTGAGTAACTGTAGTTATTAAACAAGTCAAGTTCTGATACTATCTTTGCCCTGCTCTTCCTGAGTGACAGGCCAAATTATACTCCCGCTGTGAGCCCTGGGTTCCTCTTCTGTCAAGTAAATGTGGTTTAGAGCTTTGACGTTTAGTGCCATTTTGCTAATAAGTGAGGAGCGAAGAGGTATATTTAACAGAAATACTGGTAGGCTACCCAGGATGCTTCTATCTGCTTTTCTTTCTGGACCTCAAGCCAAACATACACATTTAAAGTACCCTAAAAACAGTCCTATGCCCTTGGGAGTGTGTGTTTGTTGGTGGTCGTGGGGTGGGGGTTGGGGGCAGCATCTAAAATTACTAGAGCCTTGAGTTCTTTCTAGTCATGATAGTTAACTTATTTTGAAGTTTAAAATAATAGTTTAAGAGCCTATCTCACCGGCTGATCACAACTACTAGAAACTGGACAGTAAACGAAAAGCAAGTACTAAAGGACTCTGAAAAGGAAGCAAAAGCTAGTGGGTTGTGAGAGAGTCAAAACTCAGGAGAAGCAACACCCCTGGAGTGGTTTTCAATTGTTTTCCTTCTTTCCTCCCACAGCTTTGCCCTGAAGTCAGGCTAAAGCTACATCATCCTGCCAAGGGAACTGAGAACAGGGGCCCCTGTGGGCAGGATAATATAGGGGAACCCCCCCCCCCCCCCGCAATGAGAGCCCTGGAGAAGGGGATTCCCTCATTCTAGGTATGAGTCCTCAGGAGCCCAGGCTGACGGTTGAGCTGCACAGCCCTGTGACACGCCTGAACCAGCATGGCAAAGATTTAAACTTTGTAAAATTAGAAGGCTATCTTTTTCTTTATTGGCCAAAGAATTGTGTCCTTATGCCCCTCATTCCAAAAGGGGCTGGAATCAGCTTATGGGACAATTTAAAAAGATGCAATTTAAAAAGAAAAAGGGAAATTGGGGAAAAGAGAAAAATAAGTGCACCCAAGGGATAAAACTGATACACAACATGAATATCTTTAAAAAAAAAAAAAAGAAAAGAAAAAAGTGGCGTGCTGGAGCTGTCTTATACTGGCTAACAAGAGCAGATTGTAAAGTATTCAGGAATTTCCAAAGGCAGTTGTTAACCATTGGCAGCTTTATATTGATCATGGTGGAAGTATTTATGCCACAGAAATCAGTAATGCCACAAGTCAGCTTTATTTCCTCCCCCAGAGAGCCTGTTTAATAGAACAAATATTTATCAGTTGACCATAGATAGGAGAAAAAAAAACAAACTGGCTCTGAGATACAGGGTAGTGAAAGCAAAGAAGGAAATGAAATTAGGTACAAGAATCAAAAGATCAAAAAAAAGCCATCCAAAAAAAACTTATAAAATGTTTCAAGCACAGAACATTTACTGAAATAGAACATGCGCTATGTTGTAAAGAAAGCTCCAAGAAATTCCAAAGTATCAGTATCTTTGAAACTATCTACATTCTGTGTTCAGACTGTAATAAAATTAGAACTTGACGACAAAAGGATACCTAAAATTCTCATGGTTTGCAAACTAAGAAAATATTGGTAAATAACATGGATTTAAAAGGCAGTAGTCATAAAGGAAATTAACTCATTTAGAACCAAGTGGTTAAAAATGTTACATATCAAATTTTGATATGTAACAGTTTAACACAGTTAAAACAGTACTTAGAAAGAATGTTACAGCTTCAAATATATTTATTAGAACAAGATAACTTAAAAATAAATAACTTAAAAAATTCTTCTAAAAACTCTGGAAAAAAAAGACAATTCAGCAAACTTAAAAAAAAAGAAAGAAGGAAATTATAAAGATAAAAAATAAAAAGACAATTTAATAGAGAACAAAGACTATGTAGTAAAGATGCCAAGAGCTTCTTCTAAAAAAAAAAAATATTTGTAAGACATTCAGACTTAGAACCAGACTGATCACCAATAAAGGGGAGAAAGAAATGAATAAACAAAATAGAGAATGAAAAGGAGGAAATAGGTATAGATATAACAGATATGAAACATAATACAGGGTTTTTTGAACGAGTATATGCTAATGAATTTGAAAACCTATGTGAAATAGATAAATTCCTAGAAAAATTTAACCTACCAAAATTAGCAAGAAGAAACACAAAATTTGACTATGCCAATAAATATTGAAGAAATGGATAAAGATTCCAAAGGCCTCTGATAAAAATAATTTTTTTTCAAAATGCCCAGATGGTTTCACAGGTGAGTTACATCAAACATTCAAGGGATATGCAACCTCTATGTATTTTTTTCAGAAAACAGGAAAAAGCAAAAGCTGCTCAGCTAATTTTATCACGCTAGCATAATCTTTAAAAACAAAAAAACGAACATTTATTATCTCACAGTTTTTTGTAGTTAGCGGTACAAAATGGTGAGAAGTTCATTTAATTGAGCATCCATTTATGATTTGTGAAACACAGTTAAGGAACCAGTAATCAAATGAAATTTTCTTATCTTGATAAAGGGTATATTCCAAAAAATCTATGACAAGCAGTATACATAATGGATAAATCATAGGTACCCAAGACAAGAATGTTCACTATAATTACT
Organism: Rhinolophus ferrumequinum; assembly: GCF_004115265.2. Classification (NCBI taxonomy): domain Eukaryota; kingdom Metazoa; phylum Chordata; class Mammalia; order Chiroptera; family Rhinolophidae; genus Rhinolophus; species Rhinolophus ferrumequinum. The sequence continues at coordinate 3,329,046 of NC_046286.1, forward strand.
AGTTAAGCATAGCATGGAGTTCAGGCTAATGCAGAAGGAAAGAAAGAGAAATTAGAGGACTGGATAAAACTTGTTACTTAAAGATCATGTAATCATCTACTTAGAAATAAAAAACAGCAATAGAAGTAGCAAACTATCAAAATAACAAAAGAATTAATCAAGATTTTTTAGCCATAAGAACAACTTACAAAAATTAATAACATTTTTCTACACCAAAATAACCCATAAGAAATACAATAAAAATTAGAAATAATTTACGATAGGCAAAAAACTATAAAACATCTACTGATTATCTTAACTAAGAATTCACAGAAAAATTTTAAATTCTAAAAAAGTTATTGAATATAATTTGAAATAATAGAGAGTCGTTCTGCATTCTTGGATGGGATCACAATCTTATAAAGATATTAATTGCCCCCCAAATTCATCTTTAAATTGAACGTAATCCCAGTGGAAACTCAACTTGACCTTTTTGAGGAAATTTATGCATTTACTCTAAAATATATGATAGAATAAACATCCTCAAATAGCTAAGCAAACCTTTAAGAAAAAGCAATATAAAGGAGAGACTTGTCTTAAGAAACATTAAGACATTCTATGGAACAATGATTATTAAAAAAAGACACTATAAATCCAATAGTTACTTCAAAAGACAAAAAGATAAATTGACAGGGTAATGGAATTCCAAAATTAGGTATGAAAATAGAGAACTCACAGACAAACCCATACATATCTGCAGGAACCTAATATACAATAAAGTTGGCATCGTAAATTAATGGGGAAATTATGGATTGTTTAATAGGTATTAGGAAAAATAGCTCACTATTCCGGGGGTACCAAAAAAATGTATACACATGACTTGTAGTTATCTTTTGTTATTGGTATATATTGAGTATTACAATTTTAATACATTTTTTTTCCTTTCTTAAATTGTGTATACATTTTTTGGCACACTCTGTATAAAGAAGCACGAAGCTGGATTCTGACCTAATGCCACATACAATAGCAGGTGAGCTGAAGTCCCCAAAGAGTGTGAAGCTTTAAATGTAATAGAATAAAACGTAAAAATTATCTTTGTGACCAGGGACACGGAAGGACTTTATATAAAATCTCCCAAACCGTAATGGGAAATATTTCATTGCATCAAAATTAAAGACTTTTTTTTTAATGGAGACCATGGACAACTCTTATAAACAAATAACAGCACGGGAGAGGATATTTGCATTATTTAAAAGCAATCAGGGGTAATATCCAGAATATACAGTGAACTCCTGCAAATCAGTAACAAAAAGGCGGCAGCAGCCCCTCGACAAAATGCACAAGGGGCATAGACACGGACTTTACAGAAGAGGAAACAAAAAAGGTAACAAACGTTTGAAGAGATAATCAAACTCAACAATAATCACAGTAAAACAAATGTATACATTACTTTATATCCATCAGACTGGAAACAGCAGAGAGTTAGGTAATGCCAAATGTTGGTGAGCAAACAGGGATGCAGGAAGCCTCCTGCTCTGCTAGTGAAAACAGAAGCTGGTGCAGCCCTTCTGGAGAGAACTCTGTGATACTTCATCAAATTCAGTGCCGAACATTCCAGGATCCAGCAATTCCACTCCTGGGTAAACACCCCCTTCCCAACTATCTTGTGGGCCCCTGAGGAGACGTGGACAAAGATGTCATTTGTAAGACATTAGTGTTAACAGGAAAATAGAGAGCGACAAGCTCTGCGTCTACCAGAGAGACAGCAGGAAAAATGCTGTGAACGCACAACTTGCACTACTAGGAAGAAGTTACAAGAAGTGCATTCAATGTACACACAGTAACATGATGGATCTTTAAAAACAGAGGGTTGAGGAAACAAAAAAAACAGGTAACAGAATGACCTATTTAGCACAAAAGCCACTCTCTTTAAATAAAAAATTAGTACATACAAAACAATATACATTTTGCAAAAATACAGGGGCGGCCGAATGCCTCAGTTGGTAGAGCGCGAGCTCTTAACCACAAGGTTGCTGGTTCAATTCCCACATGTGATGGTGGGCTGTGCCCCCTGCAACTAAAGATTGAAAATGGCGACTGGACTTGGAGCTGAGCTGCGCCCTCCACAACTAGACTGAAGGACAATGACTTGGAGCTGATGGACTCGGAGAAATACACAGTTCCCCAATATTCCCCAATAAATTTTTTTTTAATGGTAAACTTTTGTGTGTATATTTAAAAAAAACATACAAAATGCATTGGGATAGTTTTCTTTATTGAGGGGAAAGAAATTGGAAGTGGGAAATGGTGATAAAAATGAATAAATAATAAACAGAAGAGATTTTTTGTGGACCAGTGATGACCATGTGCCATGAACTGAGTAATATAATTAATTCTACCATTTACATCTAAAACTTTTAAAAAGTCAATGACTCAAAGAAAATGGTAGCGCTGAGAGCAATTTCTTCTGTATTTCCATGACAAATAATAGATAATTCCATATTTTCACCTCTAATTAAATAAATAGGAAATATAGTTAAAGTATTCAATTGAAGGCCACAATTTAGAGAGGGTAGGAATTACAAATAATATTTAGATTTTCCCTTTCTCCAATGCATGTGTATTTTTTTTATTCTAAATATTTTTTAATCTAATAAACATGTTCTATTTTATGAAACAAACCAGAATATACAGATTCTTTGGTCCTCCTAACCAAATTCTTAACTCTGCTAGTTATAGGCATACATTATAAGAATAAAAATGTTTTAACTCTGTTGGGCTTATTCAGAAGCATTGGAAATTGGTTCAACAATATTCAGCTTTACCCAACAATGTTTATGACAGAATTCTATGTGTAGTATATGTAATATAGAATATATGCTCTCAAAAACTCAGAGGTCAAGTATGGAGATTCAAACGGTGTTGACATGGAAGAAACTGGATTTCTCTAGGAAATAGCCTTTTCTAGGGTATTAGTCAGGGTTCTCTAGAAACAGAAGAAATAGGATGTATATAGAGAAGAGACTTACTTTAAGGAACTGGCTCGTGCCATTGTGGATCTGGCAAGTTCAAAATCTGCAGCAGGTTGGAGGCCCAGGGAGGAGGTATTTTAGCTCAAGTTCAAAGACTGTCTGGAGGCAGAATTCCCTCTTTCTCAGGGGACCCCATTCTTTTTCTCTTAAGGCCTTCAACTAATTGGAAGGTCCACCCACATTATGGAGGGTTAGCTGCTTTATTCAAAATCTGCTGATTTAAATGTTAATCTCACCTAAAAAATACCTTCACAGCAACATCTAGACTAGTGTACCCAAATATCTGGGCACCCTTGCCTAGCCAAGCTGACACAAAATCAGACATCACACGGCTCAAAGTGAAACCAAGGTGAATGTGGCAAGAGTGTTGAGGAAGGAAATGGACGTATGTACTGACCAATTAGGACAGCTGACCCATCACTAAAGTGTCGGCCTGACCTCGCGTCCAAGGTAACCTGCAACAAGGTTTTAGATTAGGATAGGTGCCAGAAGCACGCTGGGTGATTCAGTTGAGTTTTTTGTTACTTCCTCCATAGACTGGCTGTTTCAGAGTACCCTAGAGAGCATACAAAGAAAAAGACTAAGTGGAAAGCTTTTCATCCAAACTCAAGACAAGAATGAAAATTTTTGTAAAGCCAGTCTAGCAGTTTTAAAGGTATATCTTTTCTCCTCTAACTCAGCACAGATATAGGTGAGGGAAAGTCTAGGGTCTGATGATAAAGGTTGGGAAGTTGTAGAAACAGGAATTGCATAACCCCCAGGTCCCTTATGCTAAGGCAAGGCCACTGGTTGGGATGGATTTGGACACTGAGATATGAAATGGAGACATAGGAATAGATACAGAGAAGTCTGAGAACTAGAAACTGCCAAACCCCCATGAACATTTTTGCTGGAAGCAGCAGACCCACTGCATTAGTTATCTATTGCTGGGTAACAAATGGCACCAAAACTAAGTAGCTTAAAATAATGAACACTTACTATTGGGTATTATAGGGACACTAAGGGAAATTTGAATATGTATGGTGTATTTGATAAGATTACATCAATTTTGAAGCATTTTGCGGGTGATAATGGTGCTGTGGTCACACAAGGGGAATGTCCTTGTTCTTGAAACACACGTGCCAAGCTACGTAGGGGTGAGATGTCAATGTCCACATTACTCTCAAGTGGTTGAACAGCAAATGGATACATAAAATACAATATGTTCATATGATGGAATACTGCATAAGCAACAAATATTAATAAACTACTGACGATGAAAAAACATGGATAAATCTCATAGAAACAATATTGAGTGAAGAAGCCAGACACACACAAAAATACACAATATATGTTTCAGTTATCTGTTGCAGTGCAGCAAACCACCCCTAAACTTTGTGGCTTAAAACAAAAACATTCATTTTATTATTTCTTGTGAGTCTGTCAGTTAACTGGATTTCAATAATGTAGTAACTATGTATGGAGTCAGGTGGGTACTAGACTTATCAGGGTGATTACTGCAGAAGTTATAGAAATATCTAATCACTATGTTGTACACCTGAAACTAATATAATATTGTATGTCAGCTGTAGTTGAAAAAAATTTTAATTTGAAAAATAAATAAAGAAAGAAAGAAAGAAAGAAAAGAAAAGAAAAAAGAAAAGAAAAGAAAAAGGAAAAGAAAAAAAAAGAAAAGAAAAGAAAAGAAAAGAAAAGAAAAGAAAAGAAAAGAAAAGAAAAGAAAAGAAAAGAAAAGAAAAGAAAAGACTGATGTATCACCCAAAGCACTCACAGCAGCCACTCCACACAGCACCTCACATTCTGTGTATGGACCTGGTTATGTTTTCTGTCTGCCCATCAAATTTGAACATCTTTAGAATTCTGTAAAAATGTCTCCTACCCATGAGTCTTGCTGCCCCTCCCCCCTTTCCTTGGTAGAATTCAGAAAACATTTCTTCTCTTTGAAGCTAGGGCACAGAAACAGGAACCAAGTCCCACCAATCAAATTCATCCCCCGACACTTCAATTCAAAACTGAGCAACAGGAGGAAATGGGGACCCATTCTGTCTTCAGAATGGGGACCCATTCTGAAATGGGTTGCCAGCGACCCATTTCGCTGGCAAAGGTGACAGAAGAAGCAACTGGCTTTTGGGGAAGGAGTGGTAAGAAACAAACAACAAAAAAAAAAGGCGAAGTTCTTGGAGCAGAAGTGGCTTAGGAGGTGTTTCAGTACTGGGTACAGTAAAGTCCTGTTGGTTCCTCACAACAGAGCCCACAGCTACGTGCAGACGCCGAGTGGCAGAAGCAGCAACGTGGTTTATCAGGCCCGTTGGTGGGGGGAGGGGCACCTTTATCCGTTTATAATGAGCCATGCCCTCTGTTGTTCCAGCGTTTCCGCTCTAAAAGCCTAATTCTGAGGAAACTTTATTTCTTAGACTTTTCAAAGTTTTATCAAACCGATTTACCAAGAAGAATACTAGAGACTTGATTCAAAGAGTATTTGCAAAACAAAGATGTATGTAGTCAGGCACAATTGCTATATTTGAGATTCAAAATGGTTACTATACTACAGGGCAATAAAATCATAACCTTGGCATTATCTTCTTTACCAGAGAAAAAGCAGGCATCGTACCTTATCAACTTTCTACAGATTAACCTCTAATAATACAGTGCTAGCCTTGTTCTTTTTAGTCACATTACGATCCCTAAGACACTCAGATTTTGATCAGGCAGGATTATGAGGAAATGTTCAAGTGTGGTATCAAATAATCAAGCAAGCATCATTCTGCCTTATTTAAAATTTTTGGAGCATATTTCCTACACAATTCCTGCCCCTAAGGTACAGAACTAACCAGATAAGATTTTTTCAGAAATGTTCTAATTCAGTATCATTAATTGGATAGTCTCTTTTATTTGCCCTGTTTTAGGATTAGGACATAAAGACCTCCTTGTTGTGTAGTTAACAAAACTGATGTTATTATGTTATAAACAGTTTATATCAGTATAAAACTGATGTCTTATGTTATTAAGGCTAGAGAGTTCACATCTGTCTGGAAGGATTTAGCCCATAAGATCATAATTTTCATCACGTTAATCACAAGTAGAAATATTCTTATTGCCACTCATCAGCTCATTTATTTTGAGAACCCTCCCTCGACTCACCCCCTCAGAGTTTTACTTACAGTGCCTATAACTGCGGAAGAAATCCCATTTTCTCTGAAATGCCCAGATTTCACCAGTGATCCTGGCTTGTGAGAAGTAGCATCCTTTTCCACCTGTCAGGTGGGGACATAAAAACTATGAACCAGCATACTAGGAGGACTTTGTAGGCCTTGTTTCCATATATGAACTGCAGCCCTTTCTCTTTTTCAATTTTATTTTATTTTTATTTTTATTGGGGAATATTGGAGAACACCGTGTTTTTCCAGGACCCATCAGCTCCAAGTCAAATCGTTTTCAATCTACTTGTGGAGGGCACCGCTGCCTGGCCCATGTGGAAATCGAACTGGCAACTTGGGTGTTATGAGCACTGCGCTCTAACCAACTGAGCCAACAGGCCGCCCAGCCCTTTCTCTTAAATCGTGACTTGTCATACCCAATTGAATGAGATTTTCCTTTAAATGTGACATTTCTGGCATGATCATGGTTAATTCTTTTCTCAAATTTTCTATAGAATCATCACGTATTCTACCAGTGATGCTGTCTACAAAAATGTTTTTGTTTATAGATGTGTGGTAGTTATAAAAAGCAAAATTTCACTCACTGTCCTTTAACAAAGGATAACTGAGATTTTCTGAGCTTAAAAAATTGTAGAAGCATTTCTCACAATTCCAGTTAGTAGGGTCATCATCATCCACAATTTCTCCTCATATTTACTCATATACTTTGTAATTTATATTAATATTTACTGTAGGATATTTTTTCCTGAATTCTGAAGTCCAATTGGAAAAAAGACACCATTCAAAGAACATTTGGTTTCAGTTTCCACGAGCATAGGCTAAAGTTGAAGTTTACAGATAGACAAATCTAGAAGAAAATTAAATAGTTTTCTCATATGCTTATCAGAAAATAAAACATTTAAAACAATATTCTAAAATGAATCATACTTAAATATTGGTTAACAGTTTCATCTAGTTTTATTTCTTGTTCCACTGATCTTGGGCTAGCAGACATTAATGAATTCATCTGTTTCTGTCCTAAAACAGTCCTATAAATTTCAATGTTTAACCTGGTAATTTTGTTCTTATAATTCTATTCTCTGCAATATTAAGACTACCTGGTAGAGAAATTTCCACTGAGCTTCTGAGATTGTCCTTTTCTGTTGTTTCTCTCAGAAGACCCAATTTTTGATGATAGCTTATAGCAGAGGCCTTCAGACAAGCATGAGAAAAGAGCAGAAAACATTTGGAACAAGACTGGATGACTCTGTTTAGTCAATCACAGTAACCAACAATATCAGAATAGAGAAGTAGAATCTTCTATATATCACAATTTCACAAAGACTTACTAGTCATTGCTCTGAAGGTAAGAACGTGTTCTAGACAATGAGTGCACTGACAACTGTCCACAGACCCGTCATCCATCTTATAAAGTGTGTTTTAGGATTCCTATCAATTGACAAAGGTATTTTAAACCCAGAAACAAAATCTTCTTTAAAATGAATGTACTAATGCCTGACTTAGAATATGAACAATGAACAAGAGTATTCTTTTACCTTTCCTGAAACATATAGTCATTAAAACATATATTAATATTTTTACCTGAATAAAATTAATCCAGGAAAGGTTGAGCTCCTGTGTTTTATTTGTCAGCTTTCTCCACATTGTAGGTTTGGTACACAGGGTAGCTCTTTTGAGAGTATAGAATTAATTTAACACATACAAAGCATGCCAAATACATCTAATTACTTCTAGACTCTTCCATTTTATATGGTTGTTAATCTGAAAATAAAAGTCCTTTCAAAGTGAGAGTCAACAAGCATTTATTTGAGATCAATAAGAATGGCTATTTGGGAAGCATTGATTCCGGGAGAAGCCCAAACGGTGTTCTAATTAAGAGACAACCGCAAAGGGTATTTGTGAGAAGGGGAAGGGGAACAGTTACATCAGTAGAAGAAAGGCATTTTATTGGTGAGTTAGGCTAACATAGTGCTGTTAGTTCTAAACAATGTTTTTCATTTTCAGTCCCATAGTCATCAGTCTGGTAGTCATAATATCTGCTTTCTTTTTGTCCTTTCAAACAGTTCTTGGGAACGCAAGGTTGTTTCAGCCCAGTTCAAAGGTTGATTAGCCGTTTTAACTTTCTAAAGGTCTGAGGCATAACACGTGCCAGGCAGTTCTCCTGGCATGGCAGCTCCAGATCCATTTTAAAATGGCTCCAATAGGTGCCTCGTTAGCCCAGTAGGTAGCGCCTCAGTCTCATAAAATGGCTCCAATTATATTTATATACAAAGTGAAAGATTAAGCCTTTGGTGCTATCTAGTGGTCAAGTGGGTAGTGACTACATAGTGGGAAAAACCCAAAGTTTTTTTAGAGTAAAACATAACTTGACAGTTTTAATATTCTGAATTCAGGATCTAGGCTTTAGGAAGGCAATAATAAAAACGAATTTTCAGAGGAAACTGGTCATTTAATTAACATAAGTGCCCAGGTACCTGAGAGTGAGCAATTATAGCTTTTGCTATCCCAATAACCAGAGTGACAATAAAACATTTAAAAATAAATATTAAAAAGGTAATTAATAATTATAAGAAGTTTTAGGTCTCTCAGAAGCAAAGGACTTTTGTTGTGTTGTCTGTATTAAAAATGATTTCAGATGATGACACCATCAGTACAAAGCACTCAAAGTTATCAAGATATTGAATGAAAGTATTCTGATGAGAATAGAAATCTCTACTAGCTGGCCTGATTACACTAAAGGGAAAAAAAAAACAACAAACTTTTTCCTACCTCTTTTGAAGAATACAATGACTATTTCAAGACCAATTCTGAACTATAAGACCTCTCCTTTTTTTAACTTATGAATTTTAATTCATCATTATATGTGTTTTAAACATAAATACACATTTAGTTTGAAGACATTATTATTTAAAGCTTTTGACGTCAGCTTTAAAATGTAACTAACCTTATTAATACAATACACTAATGTGTATGCCACATCGAATTTACCACCTCAATTTGAATTTTGCAAAAAGTAAATATGGACAAGACTGTACACATAAAAGCCGCTTAGTGACCCAGTACTTTTTCTCTGTGTCTCTATGAATCATTGTTTCTTTTAAGAATTTTGCAGGTAATCAGAAATCACTTACTAATGAAGTCAATTTAAATTAGTCCAAAGTCATAAAATCATTTAGGTTGAGACTACAGAGCAACATAATCACTATTGATTTTAGAAGTTTTTCAAAGAGGTAAAATTTTTAAATTTTACAAATAGAGTAAGTGGAGTGATTAAGTCAAATGACTTGCAGCATTGTCCAAAGTTCACAAGAGCCAATAGTTTAAAAATATAAATGCATCTCTTGTAATAATTTAATTAGATTAAATGCATATGTTTACACTTAGGTTTGCTTCCCAGAAATTGAGACAGTAAATGAGTCTCTAAGGACAGGGAACAATTTTTTTTTTTTCAAAACCAACTTACAAAAGCAAATTAGTAGCTGTCTAGAGTGGGGGGTGTGAAGGGCTAGGAGGACTGACTGCAAAAGGGCATGCAGGAACCTTGGGGGCAACAAAAATGTTCTGCACGTCAATTGGGGTGGTGGTTACAGCTGCACACATTTATCAAAACTCATCAGACTGAATACTTAAAATGTTTCCATTTGTTTTATGGAAATTATTTCTCAATAAAGTTGATTTAAAACCACACAATGAGATCAAAAGTTTTGTTTGTGGGCTTTAGCAAACAGAGAACCAAATGGGTCATTATGTCAAAGATAATGCAATCAAGCATACCTTTTCCCTTTTTGCCCCCTAATTTAGTAGATTCGTTTTTTAAATTCAGTTTATTTAAACTAAAAACAAAAACAGTTCACCCATTTCTCTCACCCACTCAAATCTTTTTTGTAAATCAGCTAGTTTCCAATTCTTAGCTTCCAACAAAATAGAGAGAGGACCTAATCAAGTTGTCAGCTATGACATCATTTAAAGTAATTCCTGATGTTACTTTACTATGTGATTTATGAAATATAATTCCACAGAAATTAGTTAAGCAAATTGCTATGACAAAATTCCATCCAATACCATCTACTTATTTATGTGCACAAAGTTTTCAAGTGTGTGTGTATAAAAGGAACATTCAAAATAAAACTGATGCTAAATTTTGTCTTATTCTAGAAATACGTATTATTCATCTATAGATACATTAAACTAATTGAAAAAAGCTCCATCTATTCCATTGAGACGTTCATTGCCAAGATAATTTTACTTTTATGATTGACAACTATTTATAAAAATGTGTAATAAATTTATACTGTTTTGAACTGTTGTGTGCTGTACCTAATTGCAATAAGTCAAACAAAAGAAACATTTCAATTCTTAGAAATTTATGGCCACAGAAACTTTATATTGATTGACTCTTGTTCCAGAGAATTATGATATGGTGATCAACCAAAACAAAATTGCAAGTTTAAATTTAGGATAAAATTCTGGTAGGCAAGTTGTGAATGAAATTGGGAAAAAGAGAAACAATGCCACATGTCTGTTTGTTTATATTTATGAAACAGGTGATGACATATATAAAATCTTGGATACACTTTTTAAATGATGTAGCAGTTTTATTTTTAAAATGCCAATGTTGACCAGAAATTTATATATATTTAAACTTACAATAAAAATCTTGTTGTCAACTTCAAAATGTATGAGAAGACTTCTGCTTCTGAGAAATACAGTAGGTGTACTTTTTCCTGTTCCTCCTGCTAAGTACAACTAAAGATCCTGGACATTGTTTTAAAGAAGACTCGGAAAGGTGGAGAGAAGGCAGAGTGACGAGGGACTTCAGGACCCAAGGAACCACATGGTGGTGAGTTCCCTGGCTTTTCTCCTTGCCTTATATATCTCAGGGTTAGAGCTCAAAAAGCCAGCAAGCCAGAAACACCAACAGTCACAGGGAATAAAGGCAGTGGGTGTGTCTGTGTGGGGGGTGAAGGGGGTGGACAGCCTAGCAAGACAGATAGAAAATTTTTAGACAACTGCTGCACTACAGCCAAACCCCACAAAACCTGACTCCACCCCACCAGCAAAGGCCCATCAAGGAGCCTAGACTTCTACCCTCAACAGGCAGTAAAGACTGCCCAACCCCAAACACACACACACACACACACACACACACACACACACACTCCAGAGTGCTGTCAGAAGAAGTGAGTAGATCAAACAGAATGTTCATCCTTCCTGGTGGAAAGGGCCCCCTGACCCCAAACCTGTGTCAGTGGAGACTTAGATTCCCCCCAACCCTATAATAAGACTTAGATTCCCCACAACCCTCTGAGGTGGTGCCAGACAATGCCTAGTGGAGAGTCAGGATTTTTATCAGCACCCAGCGCTATCAGGCAACCATCCCCACCCGAGGGGGACCTCCACCCTGCTCTTGGTGTCAGTACTTCTCCCCTGTGGGGAGTGGTAAGTGGCACTATCCCAATCAGCAGGGAGGTATCAGTGAACGCCTAGTATGGAGTCAAATTCCCACTCCGTAATGAGGACCCCTCTGGGGTGTCAGTGGAGGCTGAATGGGGAAACTGCACTTCTGGAAGTAATGAGTTTCACCCATCTATTTCTGTTAGAGTGACGTCAGAAGAAGCCATACACACCGTATGATTCCATTCATGTAACACGTGAAATGACAAAAGTAGAGAAACGGAGAAAAAAATAGTGGTTGCCTGTGGTGAAGGAGGTGGTGGGGATGGGAGGCAGGTGGGGAAACCATGAAGGGCAAGATGCGGGTCCTTGAAGAAAATACGCTGTATCTGGACCGCATCAATGTCATAGCCTGGATACGACATTGTACTACAGTTTTGCAAGACGTTACCATCAGAGGGAAACTGAGCAAAGGGTAAACGGTTCTGTCTATATTATTTCTTGCAACTCCACGTGAATTTACAATGATCTCAATGTAAAGCATTTAATTTGAAAAATATGCAAGAAGACGTTGATAGTTTTTCAAAATATTTTTAGGAAATGTATGAGCAGAAAATTGGAGTGAACCATAATTATGTCGAGAATTCTGGTTGCAAGTAAGTCTGGGAAAACTTAGCCCAGCGCTTGTGTGACCCTGTTCTCGCCCACCATTCTCAGTTTGGCTATTGTTCACTGTTCATGCTGAAGCCACGTATCTCCTGAGTTGCAGGATTATCAAAACCCCATGATCCAATTCCCTCTCACTCTCCTTGGCCTTTGGGAGAGAAAAGAACAAGAGACGGAGGAGTATTTTTCCTTTGCCCTATTGTCCTCAGTTATGGGCTGAATTGTATTTCCCCTGCCACCCTCCAAAATGCGTATGTTGGAGTCCTAACCCCCAATACCTCAGGATGTGACTTTATTGGGAGATAGTGTCTTTAAAGAGATAATTAGGTTCAAACGAGCTGGGACCTAGTCCAATATGACTTTTGTCTTGATAAGAAGAAGCGATTAGGACACAAGCACACCAGGGGACGACCGTGTGAGGACGTGGGGGAAGATGGCCGTCTCCAAGCCGAGAAGACAGGCCTCGGAAGAAACCAATCCTGCTGACACCTTGACCTCCAACTTCTGGCCTCCAGAACCATGAGAAAACCAGTTTCTGTTGTTTACGCCTCCCAGTCTGGGGTACTTTGTTATGGAAGCCCTAGCAAACCAATACAGTCTCTTATATCTGGACCTAAGCCTACTCCTTATTAATTAAGGAACTGCTAAGATAAGACTGTAACACTGAATAAGACTTTACTGAAGATTTGGGCACAACTGAAGAAAATGACAATAGAAAACCCTTCAATTTTGATGGCAAATATTATGAATCTTAGAGACCCCAGGCCCAAGCCCATCTAAGGGTTTCCAGCTGGAAATAGACCAGCTGTGGCCGCTGCTCCCAACGCCTCAGGCCTCACCACTGCAGTGCACCCTGGCTGGGCTTCCTGCTCCAGCATTCACATCTCCTTCCAGATGGCTTTCTCCAACGCCACACAAGCCACTCTGTGCCACTCGCAACAGACTGGAATAGACAGGGAATTCATACGCTGGGAAGCAGCCTTCAACCAATCACGGATGGGAGTCAGCGTGTAAATACCCCGCTCCCACACTCCTCAGCTGGGATGACTCGGAGGCATGTTTTCCACATCATTTCCCAGAGTTTCCCTGTGGGATTAAACTCCAGTCATTTGCCCTTTATTGGCTGCCCTCCCTTCCCTAATTTCCCCCCATCTGCTACTGAAGTTTCCTGCACCTCCAAAATAAACTGCTTTCACTTTTTCTTGTCTCAGGAACTGCTTCTGGGAGAAACCAAACTAAGGCATCTAGCTGGTTTCTTATTTGCTTCACGGTGGTCCAAGCCAACCTCTCTCTGCCCGTTACCCAAGAGTGACTGACCATATTTAACCTCTATCCTGGTACCTGGGTCTCCAGCTCCCTGTCTCTAATAACTCATTATTCCTTTTTTCCTTGCCAAGATCTTTCCTTCTCCAGCATGGTGACAGTCCGTGCTATTGAATATTGAGCAAAGATAGTTTCTAAATAGTTGGAAATACTTTTATTTTCTTCAAATTTGCAATGAGACTATATACCATCTCTGGTCCTACCCAAAATATCTGAGTTGGGGGAGCACTGATCAGCTGAATTACAGAGTACAAGGCCCCCACACCAGTTCCTGACACCCTCTCTCCTCAGCCCATGTATCAACTGCATCAACTCCAAGGCAAGAAAACTGGCTCCAACTTCATCAAGAATCCTTTCCAAATCTATTATTTATGGCATGAGTGTTGACTTCAGATAGTTACTGATCTAGAAATTTCCTCCATCTTGCCTCTACCATAGTTTTCAAAAGTAAATTTTAGGGGCAGCCGGATGGATCAGTTGGTTAGAGTGCTACCTCTCAACAACAAGGTTGCAAACCGGTGACTGGACTTGGAGCTGAGCTGAACCCTCCACAACTGAATTAAGGGACAACGAATTGGAGCTGATGGGCCCTGGAGAAACACAGTATTCCCCAATATATTCCAATTTAAAAAAAAAAAAGTAAAATTTAAATTTAAAAGCTTATATCTTTTGACCACCATTGGTTTGCTGTGGTCACCCAAGGCATGAAGGGAAAAGGCCTTATCTGTCTCTACAGTAGAAAGACGAAACAATCTTCAGTCCCTGTCTCAGAACTCTCCCCGCCTTATGCCTGAGCGAACAGGAAATGTCCTAGCAGGAAATGGGAGGGGGAAATGACAAGGGACACCGTTTACCCTAAGCTGTTCTATATAGTTTGAAACTTTGTACCAAGAAGGAATGTAGGGATTTATGTGAAATCTTTTTAAATGATAAAAAATAGGACTTTTTAAAAAATGAATGAATTTCCACGAGGTGGTTGTAGAGAATCATAGCATCAGTCTGAAACTGAAAGGAAATATTGCTTAAGCTGAGGATCAAATGCTGTGGCCCATTTGCAGCTACAAATATTTATTAACTAGTTCAGTCTAAGGTTTAATTTCTTTATAAGTGTCAGATGACATGTATTATGCTCTTTTGTGGTCACGTTCTCCTATAACCTGCTTTTCTGTTACCTGCCCTGAGATATACCACTACTGAAATTGATCAACTGGGGTCCATTATGGTCAGAATTGATAGAACGTTGAGAAGAGAGAAACACACTGATAATAAAAATATATACTGTTTTTCCTTAGGTGATGTAGAATTGTGGTGGCGTACACTGGACCTGCACACATCGCTCTCCCTGTCTCCCGGGTCAAAGGGGGCACAAGTATTCTGAAGGAGCAGCAAGCATGAGTGGGCTGCCGCGTCCTCACCTACTGTCCGCCGTGTGAGACAGGCTGTATTACTGACCACTGGCTTTGCCCAGTGGCTTTGCCCAGTCTTTTTACTCTACCGCATCCCCAGTTGGGCCCCAGCTCTGATCTGGCCAGTAGGTGTGCAATCTGGATATTCTCACCAGTGATGTGCTATCGCTTTTCCCCAGAGGCCAGATTTGGTTTCTAACAGCCACCTGTATCATCTTGCAGGAACCCTTTGAAAATGTGTACCAGACTCACTTCACTATGCCTGGGGGCCACCATGAATCCGCAGATTTATTTCCCTTGGGATCTAAAATCTGCCAGAGCTGGACAGCAGTTTAATCCTTACATGTGTTCTACGTATTAGATCCTGGTTTGTGACCCTTGCGTCTCATCCCCCAACACCAGCTGTGCCTCAAATTCAGTTACTTTGATTCTAACTAGTGCCAATTGCAGTAGAGGCACAAGTCAGGCTCCTTCGTCGTTGGTCAGAGTTCCCAGCAAATTGTGCTGGAAATCCTTAGCATTTTAACAATATAATCACACTCCCCTATGGCCAATGGGCAAACCAGGCAGGCTGGCTGGCTGGCTGGCTGGCTGGCTGGCTGGCTTCCTTCCTTCCTTCCTTCCTTCCTTCCTTCCGATTGTATTGGGGAAGGGGAACAGTGTGTATTTCCAGTACTTTAAAAAAAATTTTTTTCTTTATTAGGGAACAGGGTGTTTTTCCCAGGACTCATCCAAGTCAAGTTGTTGTCCTTTCAGTCTTAGCTGTGGAGGGCGCAGCTCAGCTCCAAGTCCAGTTGCCTGTTGTTAGTTGCAGGGGCGCAGCCCACCGTCCCTGTGGGAGTCCAACCGGCAACCTTGTGGCTGAGAGCACGCTCTCCAACCAACTGAGCCATCCAGCCATCCGGGTCAGTGGCAGCTCAGCTGCAGCTTGTTGTCTTCATTCTAGTTGCGGAGGGCGCAGCTCGCTGGCCCGTGTGGGAATCGACCGGCAGCCCTGTTGCCCAGAGCTTGCGCTCTAACCAACTGAGCCACCCTTCTGCCCCAGGCCTATTTCTGAGTTCAAAAATCTCTCTGTCTGGGTCACTTAATTTTTTGTTTGGTTATTTCATTTCAATTCCCACAGCATATCTGTCACTTACTATCTCCAGATTTAATGACTTGTTGTTCCTGTGCTCTTTCTCCCACTTCAGTCCCTTGCCAAGTAAACTTGATAACGTTAGACATTTTGATTTTTGTCTATCCATTACTTTTAAAATGTGATTTCAAAGGCCATTCTAATTCACAATTCTCTGGTAACTATTGTGGATGTGCATAATTTTTAATATATTTATTGGTCATTTATATTTCCTTTTTTGTGAAATATCTATTCACATCTTTTCACCATTTTTCTCTTGGATTATTGTTACATATTCTGGATATAACCTCATGTAAATTGTGTGATGCAAATAAATCTAGTTTGTGGCTTTTCGGTTTTCTTTCTTTAGACTGTACTTCGATAAGTTTCTGATTTTAATGTGGCCAATTTTATGAAACTTTTATTTTTGTTTTTTAAAATTTGTGTCTTGTTTAATAAATTTTTCCCTACCTTGAAGTCATACAGTTATTTCCTTTACATTTCCATTTGAAAAATTTTAATGTTTTGTGTTCAATATTTTAGTCCTTAGTTCATTTGGAATTTATTTATACATATGATGAATGTATATACAATTGTTCCAATGTCATTTATTGATTAGTTCATCTTTTCCCTACCTGTCATTAATGCCCACTCTACATATATCAGGAGGCCTGCTGCTCTTTCTACTCTATTCTATTGTCAAGGTTCCCAAATTCCTCTTTGTCTTCAGCAGTATCTTGCCTCTTCTTAACCGTGTACTGCTTCATTTCATTTTAGAATCGGTTTGTCTAAATTCCATAAACACCCTGGAGAGATTTTTCTAGGAATTCCACTGAAGCTATAGATCATGTTGGGGAAGACTGACATTTTTGTAATATTAAGGCTTCCTAACCATGAATATGGTATATCTCTTCGTTTATACAGAACTTTATCAATGTCTTTCAAAGCTTTTAATTTTCCCCATTAAGATCTTGCATGTCTTTTCCTTCTTAGATTTTATTACTGATGACTATAAATTTGCTTTTAAATGATTAAATGGAACTATTGTATTTTATCACATTTCCTACATTTTTGTTTTGATAGAAAACTGCAATCGAGATTTTGTGTATTTATCCAACCACCGTGCTAAACTCTCTTATTCTTATGTCTTAGACTCTTTTTATTTTCTCTGTAGACAATCATGTCATATAACCTATGAATAATGAAAGCTTGCTTTCTTCCCTTTTTGTCCTTCTAACTTTCTCCTTTCCGTCCTTTTTTTGGTGACTACTGTTAAAAGTCCCCCATTCCCTGTCTAACTAATCCTATGATGCCATTTTCTACTTTACATTATAAAATTTGACTTTCTTAAAGGGTCTGTCTCTTTTTAATTCAATGCCAATAACAGAATTTTAGTTCTTAGCCTTGAAATGCTGGTGACAAAATTCTCAGCCAGATAAGAAGGAAAAAATGTCCTTTCCTGCCCCCAAAGCTGGAAATGTTTTGTTTTGTTTTTTTAAACATAAATCTGTCTTTGTAAATAATCCTCCTAACAAGGATAATTTGTCAAACCCCTAAGGCTTCAAAGACGTTGGACAAGACCTTTTAAAATGACCCTTAATCTGTAAAACATCTGTAATTTGACCATTCATCTTTCTTAATAATTGAGTGCTCTGGTGACAGTTAACATCTCCATCTACAGGAAGGTAAAATTATTTGTGAATATTGTCTGTCCAACCAGAAAAGAATCATTGGCATTTCCCTTTTCTCACACACACACAATAAAATGGCTCTACTGGATTTTTATTAAACAAAGTATGAGAGACTGTTGGATGACTGAACCAAGCAGAATGGAGACGTCAGGAGGGGGATTTCATGCTGAGCTTAAAAATAAGCCCACAAGTTTTTTTTTTTAATTTTAAAAAGTCAGGTAAGATGAATCTCTATTTGGGCCTCAGTGGGAGCCTGCCTACCTCTGGGATCTTTCCCTAGCTAGCTCAAAATTTTGTTGTTAAAGAATTATTTGTATTGAATATGCAGAGCTATTAGAAAGTAAGAAAATATGGGCTTTTATTTTGTTGTTGACTTTTGCCTAGAGGTTTTTGCCAGAAGTCACTGGTGGTATGCGTCCAGGTGGAGCCTTATCTGTGCGTGTAGCAGGTGAATCAGAGCAGGTGATCCCAAACTTGAGTGCATTGGAATCTCCTGGAAGGTTGTTAAAATGCAGGTTCTGGGACCCCATGTCCACAGTTTCTGAGTCAGTGGGTCTGGGTTCAGACCTGAAATTTTGCATTTTTAATGCATTTCCAGGTGATGCTGAAGCTGGTGGTCCAGAGACATTTTGAGAACCACTGATGTAGAAGAGAAAAATTGCACTTCCAGCATATGTCCTATCACTCATTTTTCTGAGTTGATCAAGACGTAACTTTCATCTGACTCGAAATGATTGTGAGAAATGAGACTGAGGTAGAGTATTCCCACCCTGCTGTGGGCACAATGCATAACAGAGGTTCCAACTGGTTGTTTTTCCTCAGTAACAGAGACCCACAACACACCATCCAAGATTTTAACAAAGGAGAAGGAGAAGGAGAAAGAGAAAAAGAGTGGTGGAGAGAAAGAAACATAGGAAAGCTGTGTGATTCTTTTTATTTTTTCTCTCTCTTCTGGATACGTGTATTTTCTCCTTGCTTTTCTTTAGAAGGAAAGTGCTATTGTACAATCTCCAGCTTTCCCAAGAAGTTAATGATTTCTTTTATTTGAGTGTGAGATTTCGTTTCCCTGTGTGAAAGCCAATGTGAACTGTGTGTTGAGGACTTTTGTATCTATATGTATGGGTGAGACTGACTTACAGTTTTCCTTTCTTGTAGTGTCTTTGTCACGTTTTTAGTATAAAGATTATACTAGCCTCATAAAATGAACAGAGGATACATCCTCTTTTTATTTTCTGCAAGAACTTCTGTAGGATTAGAATTACTTTTCCCTTAAGTGTTTGGTACACCTTGCTGGTATAGCAATCAGGGCCTGAGCTTCCTTTGTGGGAAGACACTCAACAATTCAATTCTTTCTGCAGATGATGATTAAAATGAAGGATTCAATGTGACTTAAAAATGAGTTAATTGTTATATGACAACTCTAACCAGCAACTGTTTTCAGAAAGAGCAAAGCCCCTTCCTTTCCATCACCTGCCATTTCCTGAAGGAAGGTCATTCTTTGGCTCAGGGCTCCTTTCCTTATAGATGAGTCTAAGAGGTGGGTGGTGGTGGGCGGTGGGGGGCTCAGAGGAGAAGGCCTCTGGTTTACTTTGGGAGCAAGGGCTCCAGGAGTTCAGTTCATGGAGCGGGATCGGTGTTTTTCAAACTTAAATGTGTATTTGCTAATACACACACAAATATATATTTAACTAAAACAAATGACTTTCCAGGTCGTGGATGCGATGTGGAAGTGGACTCAGGAGCATGACCGGTGCTGGGGATTCCCACGACCCCACATTTTCACATCTGTGATACCTGCAGTTTCAGGTTATTCTGTTCAGGGGCAGATGACGTGCCTCTTTGCCACCTGGCAGTGGAGAAGATTCCAGGGTTAGTCAAGAATCGCATCTGCCGTCAGCTGGCATGGACTTAGACCCTACGCCCCTGTTTCATGCTGTGGCATCTGGAAAAGCCGACAGGGCTGCTGGAAATCCCTCTCCTGCTCCAGGCCCAGAGGTGAGGTGAGTGGGAACTAAACTGAGAAGCCATCAGAGTTGGATCAAGAGCAGAGAAACTACCCTTGAGAGGAAAATGCTGGCGCGGTTACACTGCCCCTCTCCCGCAACCTTCTTCCAACTCTGCCCGCCGCCCCTCTCTCCACTCTGCACCCCCTCTCCCTTCCTTGGTCCACCTCTGCCCCCCACCCCATCTTACTTACAGGGGAATAACTCGCCGCGTAGCAGCTGCTCAGGGGCTGTGAGCGGCGGGACGTTTACAAGAAGCCAGGAGAGTGGGAGTCGTGTCGCGGGGACGCTCAGTCCAGGTATTTCTGGGTCTGGGGGCCCAGCGCCGCGCAGGTGGGAGAGGGGCTGGGGGTGAGTCTGGAGCGGACGAAGGGGAGCGCAGGGTCGCAGCTCTGGGCGCGGGGACCGCGCGCACTGGAGGGAAGAACCTCGGGCGGGGCCTAAGGGCTGGGCATCTCGGGCCACCGCGGGGCCGCCCTAAGGGACTTGGGGGAACTGGCTCCTCCCTGGGAGCAGGGAGAATTACCCAAGAGCTTTTAGAGCAGTGTTGGGCGGTGTTCCCTCGCCCCACCGCGCCCAGCCCTGATTGGCGTCCAGTCGGACCAATCATAGCCTCCAGCCCTGAGGTGGGTGGATCCCGCGGGGCAGATTCCCCAGGGCGCCGGATCCCCAGGGTGCCTGCTCCCTAAGGCACCAGACCCGCTGGCGTGACGCATGGCCAGTCCTGCTTTTCTGACGGCTGTCGCTGAAATGCCTGGGCCTGGAGACCTGGACAGAAGTGGACACTGAGGCTCGAAACCCCAGACTCAATGGGAGATGCCCATTGTGCAGAGTCCCGGGGCGCCTGCCTGGAGGAAGAGGGCGTCCGGAGGCTCTGCAAATACATGAAGAACGCGCAGGAAACGCAATTGCAGGGTGAAATTTGGGACGGTTATTGTGTCCCGCAACGATCACCCAGCTGGGGTGGTGAGGAAGGGATTCTTCTCTCGTTCCCTGGGGTGTGATGAGGTGGGAGAGAGCAGTGAGAATGGGTCTCGTCCCTGACGAGGGAGGGGGGGGGATCTCTTTAGATCTTTAGAACCTTTACCTGTGGGAGGTGGACTCTGAGTGCTCTTGTTCTGGAAGGATCATTAAAGGAGTCCAGGTCCTTGGGGAGGGTCCCAGGAGAATACTTCGGGTGGTGCGTTTATTCCTTCAGTTCTCACAGCGTTTGTTTGGATATATAACTCGTTCCTTTTAACCTGAGGTAGCCTCAGTTTGTGCAACAGCCGTTTTCTGTCTCAGACACCACCCTCTGGGCCCCACACCCGAGTCCCTCAGCCTGTAATGGGCTACAGAAGGATACGGAGGGAAGGGCATCTCCTCTCAGACCGGGGAAATAAATCAGAAGCCATCCAGGGAGCCTTTTAAGCAGGACCAGGTTCCAGCCTAGAGAAAACCATAAGTCACCTCCTCCTCTCCCCTTCCCAAAGCCATCTTCCTTACTCTTCCTCGGTGCTCTGGTTATTGGAGTGGACTTTGGATAATATAAATGAAAACCTTGAGTAGAAA
The DNA here is from genome assembly GCF_004115265.2 of Rhinolophus ferrumequinum. Lineage (NCBI taxonomy): Eukaryota > Metazoa > Chordata > Mammalia > Chiroptera > Rhinolophidae > Rhinolophus > Rhinolophus ferrumequinum. The sequence continues at coordinate 3,350,363 of NC_046286.1, forward strand.
GGGAGTGAGGATACGAGGCGTCTTCAGCTTGATTTGTAGTTTCCCCACTCTAAGTAGGTAAGACACACAATATCCCACCCCTCCACGCTCTGGCCAGAGATGGTACCTCACAGGTGTGCTGCGGAGACTGAAGGGAGTATGACCAGCAGGCAGGCAGGTCTCAGCCTGGAGGCAGTAGAAGTGGCCAAGAAACCAAAACGTAGGGGGCCAGCCCATTCAAGTGAGTTCCTCCTGCTGCTTGGGTCAGAGGAGGTGAGGCAAGGGCCTGGTAAAAACTCACTCTGGTGGTCAGTTTGAGAATCAGTCAAGGTGCAGAACTGCAAAATCAGCAGTTCAGGTTTTTCAGGAGTTCTAGTGCCCAATATCAGGCTTCTGCCAGGGCTGGTCAGTCCCGGTGGGCTGAGCTCCATGTGCCTGGTGTGCATTCGGACCTCCCCTGCTTGTTCCTAGGGGCTGGGGAAGCTGAGCCAGGAGCCTGGCGAGTGACCACAAGGGCACCCAGCACCTGAGAAGCGGTTCCCTTCTCTCCAAGAACACTGTTGCATTTCCCATAATTTTCCCCAGTGATTCAATGGGAGGAAACCAGGTCCCAGGCTTGATTAAAAACAAACGAACAGAAAAACTCTAGGTGAGCATGTATGTGTGTGTAAATGGTGTTACACAATTCTGATTGGTTCAAAAGGCCTATCTACCCCAGGTGTATGTGAGGAGCAAATTTGGAGTCAAGATTTTTGCCTTCACTGTCTTGAAATCATGCAGAATAAGCAAGTGAAGTACAGATGAGCCACGAGGGAGAGGGTCCCTGTTGGTACAGTGCTTTGCAGTAAGTCAGTATTTCTTTACATGACTTTTATAAGTTTAGAACATTCTAATCCTAAGACAGATAAGAACTGGCACTTCGCCATGAGGTTGTCACTTGAATGAAATTTTAAAAATGTCAGTATTTCTTGCCAGTGCCAAGGAGCCATTTGTTTTTTACAATTTGTATCAGCAAAGGAAGCATCAAGGTCATCAGAAGAAAAATTTTCAGCATTCCAGCTTCTCTGCCAAGGAATTATCTGAATCCCAACTATTGTAACATAAGCCCAAACTCCCCTGTTTCTGATGCCACAGGTCACCCACATTACAAGGTTATTCAACCTGGAGCATTATTGACATTTGAAGTTGATAATCCTTCATTGTAGGGGGCTGTCCTCTGCATTGTAGGACGTTTAGCAGCATTTCCTACTTCTATCCACTAGATGTCAGTAGCACCAACCCCTCAGTTGTGACAACCCCAAACGTCTCCAGATACTGCCGGATGCTCCCTGGGAGCCAAACCGGTTCAGGATTATTGGGCTCACCAGAAATATACATGCAAGACAAGGACACAAAGCTGTGACCAAGGGCCGCTTCACGGACACATCTTGGATTGTCCTTTACTGTGGTACTCAGAAACGATCTTATTCCTAGGTCAAAGTACCATAATTGTATTTGGGGTAGGTAAGTAGTATGCCGTTCTTTTGTAAAGTGGGAGAAAAATGATTGTGAAGGGAAGGTGGGAATAGAGAACTGTGAGAGCAGTCGTAAGTAAAAAACTCTTAAAACAACAAGCATTTGATTAAGCACATCACTTTAAAATGTGTGTGCATGGATGTTGGAGGTCTAGATTCTTTTAAAACTTTCTGTACCTATGTATTCCTTGGAAAGTTTTCTGATACCCCCAAAAATACAGGAACCCCAGTTTGAAGACTACTCCTCTTGTGGACTGGTACAAACTGCTACAAACATGGTGGATAAAGCAGAGAAAATAAGTTATATGTGCGAAGCAGGAACCTCTGCTTTTTCTCTAAGGTGAAACAAAGTTATCAATTCCCTAGTTAGATCATTTCCATATCCTGAGCATTTAGAGAGATTCAACACATATTATCTAACACACATATGGGAATGATTCCTCCCTCGATATTAAGTGGAATGTGAAAGCAACCTCAGCATTTAGAAACTGTAAGTGTTTTGTGAATTGTTGTGACAGTCCAATGCATATTATTAGTGTATCTTTGAATTCCCATAGAAAAGTGTCAGCTGTGTTATTAACCAGATTTAAATATTTTACAGTATCATCAGCAGAAGGTGACACAAGGACTGTTAGAAATGTCAGCTCCTCTCCTTACCGTGTTTATATTATAATTGTCCACGCAGTCACGAGAGTCATTAAAAATGTTAGCAGACATCTGAGAAGAGAAACATGCTCAGGCGCACAACAATCTGGGCAGAAGCTACCAGTCTTAGGTCTCAAAGTCAGTTAGCAACCTTAGAAATTACATTAGGTTAATATTAAAGAAAAATATAATCATCACCGATATTAAGAATTTGTCGAGAAATACGATACCTTAACTTTTAGCAGATACTGTAAGTGGAGTAACGAGGATCGCACATCATTTACAATATTGAATGTTGAAGTCGTATTTCAATTTATTGGACCAACCATGACTACATTTACGCACTCTTAGACATTAAGGAATAAAAAAATAGTCTGCTGTGTAAGGTAAGTGGATGAAATTCAAGATACTCCATTTAATCTGGCGCTTCAGTTTTAAAAGATGGGGCCTGCCAAAACTTGTAACAAGATGTCCAATAGGTAAATGTATTAGCAAACTGGTATATTCATACAATGGAATATTCAGCAGTTTTTAAAAACGAGCTATCAAGCCATGGAAAGACATGAAGGAATCTTAAATGCTATTACTAAGTAAAAGAAGCCATCTGAAAAGGCTACATTACAACTATATAACATTCTAGAAAAGGCAAAACTATGGAGATAGTGATTGCCAGGCATTCACAGGGAAAGAGGGAGGCAGGGATGAACAGATGCAGCTCAGGGCATTTTTAGGGTCTGTATGATATTCTGGATGATACTGCAATGTGAATACATGTCATTACACATTTGTTAAAACCCATAGAATATACAACACAGTGTGAACCCTGATGTAAATGATGACCTTTAGTTAATAATAATGTATCAATATTGGCTCATCAATAGAAACAAATGTACCACATTGATGCAAGATGCTACTGGAGGAAACCGAGGGAAGGGAAGGGAAGGAAGGGTGGAGGCGAGGCATATGAGAACTGTGCTCCACTCAAGTTTTCCGTAAACCTAAAACTGCTCAAAAAAAATATTTTTAATGGGGGCATGATTTTATAAAAACAAATGCAATGATTTTATTTTTTCATACACGGTGAAATCAGAGCAGGGACGTTTTAAACTCAAAACACAAAACAATTTGATTTATGGAACTGTTTACCCACATCAGGAACATTAAATAAACGCAGATTAAAATTAAGTTCTCTTGAATTTATTCTACTGAGTAATCCTCTAAGCACTGGTTTAAATTCTTAGTGCAAAAAGATTTTTAGTCTTTTTATGACCACTAATTAATGGTCTACAGTCAAGTTGCATATCTTTGATTTTTATTTTATAACTTAGCAGAGACACTGAGACCATAAAACCAGAATTATATTTTCCCCTTGATCATGCAAAAATGTTTTAGAGACAGAAGGTATTTTTATTAGAAAACAAGGCACTGTGTAAGCATTAATAACATTTTTATATGGGTTTGTACTTTTTCATCTTACACTTGTCACAGTACAATATTTACTTTTAAACCAAGGTTTTATAATAAATATATACTTTTTAAACTTAAAAAGCAATGTTTCCGAGTAGAAAAATCATTAAAAGATTCCATCCTCTGAAGACTAACTTCCTTAACGTACTTAACCTAATTGTGTAAGTTACAGATTGGAATTTTCCTCTGTGTTCTCTTAAATACAGGGTGCAGGGGAACCCAGGTTCACAGATCCTGTATTTTGATTTTATCCCAACCTGGAATTTTTCTTATGTCATGAACATTTAAAGCATTAAGAATATTGGTTTAATTTTTTCCCCCCAGGTATATTTGAGACGCCTGTCTTGGATTCATACAAATTAATAATAATCTCTTGAAATCAATAAAAACAGGGGCTCTGTTGAACATGAGACATTAGTTTTTACTTTCCAATGTCCTCCAGATGAAGGCCGCACCCTAATTTAGTGGCACCTCCAGTAGGAGGCGCCTTTCCTTTGATATCCATAGTGTAGTCATTCCAGTCCTCCAGAAACAGGCAGGCCTTTACATTTCTTACTCTGGAGACCAGAAATATATTCTTAAGTCCCTAAAGAAAAGAAACCTTGTAATTAAATGAATAACATCCCAATAATACTATTTTAGGGAATCTATAGAGAGTTTCACAGGCCTGTTTCTTATGGGATTTCTCAATACAGGTAAACATCATCAAACCAAAAGGGAATCCTGTAACAAGAGTTCTACAGAGAGCCAATACATTACAGAGCAAGTACTATAATAGAAAAAATACAAGGTGTGGGGACAGAGCCCCAGAAAGCAGTTTCCAGGCTCTCGGCCTCACATAGAAAGGTGTTCCTTTTTGGCCTCACCATGTCCTGCGTTCTTATGTGGGGAGCAGGACCAGAGACCCCGCAGGCCACCCCACACGACACATGGCGAAGTCGGCAGGATCCCCGCATGACACAAGGTAATCCATAAAAATTAAGTGATTAATTCTTATTGGTATGAGTCAGGTTAAGAACAACTTTCTGGAGAAAGAGACATCTGAATGGAATTTTGAGAGATATAACTTGGAATTTTCCAAGTAGGCAGAAGGGAGAGACATTCCAGGCAGAAAAAAGCATATGAATGTAAAGGCAGGGAGCCATGAATCAGCATGTTTTTTGTAAAGAGCCATGATCAGATCAGCTTACTGGAGAATAAAGTGAAACGTGGAGAAGTGGGAAGTGGGCAGTGGTAAACTCAAGCCATGCCTCACGCGCTATGTTAGAGATTTGACATTTATTATAAAGCAAGTAAAATTACCAAAGTTTTGACTGACGGCATCAGAAATAGTAATGAAGATGAGAGAATATACTTAAGACTGCCTGGGCGGTGGGGTTTCCACTAAGTATAGAGTAACAAAATGAAGGGGTGGAGAGAGGTGGGAGTCTAGCTCTGGTGAGGCTCAAGTTTCTGGTTCAGGGCCTAAGTGCCAGGAAGTCATTAAAATCTGTTGGCCTCGCTTGCACTTTGAGAGGATCTTTATGCACACACGATTCTGTGACATCGTACATGGGTCATTAGAAAAAAATCAATACACTGATTTATGTAGATATTTGAAATGTTAACATCATAAAATTTCAAAAACTCCCATTCATTACCATTGCCTCCGATCCCATCAAAAATGTTTTTAAGTATCACACAGTAACAGATATAAGCTCCTCAAGTGAAAATTCTAATTTTCACTTGAAAGCTTAAATTTTATCATTAGCAGCAGATACAATCAGTTGTTTTCCTTGAAGAGACAGTCTCACTACATTCATTTTCAAGAAAACGCCTGCCAAATACCTGAGTCTGAATAACCAGTTTTCTATCAGTTGTTTGTTTTGCAAAATGACAAAATGTATTTCAGGAAAAAAGTAACTATTGTAGTTCCACTTGCAATTCAAAGTGTTTTTGCTAGCGACCACCCCCACAGAAGTGCTTTCTGGGTACTTCTCATTTCATCACAGAATATTTCTTTAAATGTACTCAAGAGTTGAGATTTAAGAAAACCATTGGTTTTTAGTGCTTCATCAAGGACATTCTCTAGTGAAACTGAGTCTCTAAAACCCGTGAGTATGAGGTGGGAAAGAATATGACCACTGACCAAGTTTGATGGCACTGCCTTGATCTGCGCTAAGGCACCAGTCGTGTAACCCGCCATTGTTGGTGCACCATCAGTACCAATGTCAACACAGGAGTTGAGGAGAAACCAGGAGATCCAGAAAAGGTTATACAACACTGTGAATGTTTCGGCAGCCCGGTATGTGTGTTGCCAAGCACCCTCACAGAAGAAGATCTTCGACGATTAGTTGGTGCTAATGCCAGATGAGTGCAAGCAAACAGCACGTCCAGGCGTATGTAGAGATGGGGCCACTTGTAAGGGAAAGGACACTTCTTCAGATGCGACATTAACTCAGTCTTTGTGTTTGCACTTACACCTTTAATCTGACAAGTTACTGTATTGTTGGAAAGTGGCTCTCCTATCCTGATTTCTCACCCAGCAGGCATTCAGCAGTAACTGTGTAAGACTTTATTAGTTTCTCTGCTATTGTGTGAGCTTCTCCAAACAATGCAATATGGTAACTTCTCCTGTAGGAGGCTTTTAAAGAATTTGTCACGTCTACATATAAAATATTTAATTCTTTTTTCTCTGAACCCTGAATGATTGGATCCAAAATGATGCTGCAACTTAATTGGAACCATATTACCTTTTAAAAATGTTCTCTTGCAGAAGACACAATAAGATAAATTATTAACATCTTTAAAGTTGAAGGAAAAATAGCTTTTTACATTTTTTTCAAATTTCAAGTTTTGCCCAATTTCTTTGGTATATATTTCTTCTTTCCATGAGTTAGAGAACTTGCTGATACATCAGTTTCATCTTTTTCAGTCAAGCACAGGCAACGTAGACGTGGGTTGACAAAATGTGTCTCTGATTTCCCCTTTTTAAGCCAACAAGCCATCCTTAAATACAAGAAAATGTATTATGAAAAAATTAGATTTTAATTTTTCAAAATTTGTAAAATTTGTAAAATTTCAAAAATTAAAAATGTGTTTAAAATATTCTAATATTGTTTGCAGAGATAAAGTTAATTCTTGTGTTTTTGTATAGAAGCAGGAAAACTTTGAGATTCAAAAATAATTATTTCTCAGAAGATAATGAGATTACAGAGACTATAGCAGATATAATGAAGAGAGCTGATTAGAGTACAGTAGAAGTACTGAGAACAAACCAAGTGAATTTCTGAAAAATGTATATACAAGTATTTATGCCCTAAATTCACTACCTTAGAAAATTCTAGACAATTCAATACACAGCACACAATCCACTAATTGCTAGAGCAATGATGTCATCACATGTCATTGTAGCCTTTGGAGAACTCTCCTGTCCACTCATGGAAATGAATCTTAGTATTATAAATAGTTTTGACCTTGTGGGACCTCTGAAAGGATCCCAGGGAGCTCTCTTCCCCAGGGGTCCTCTGACCACACTTTGAGAACTGCTGGACACGTCCGTTAACGGTGCTAAGAAAATTGTCTATCTCCAATGGGGCGGGGGATCAGATCCCTCTCTCACACCATCACAAACATAATTTCAAATGACTTAAAGGTCTAAATGTGAAAAAGCAAAGCTGTTGGAAGAAAGTGTAGAAAAATAACTATTATCTGAGTAGGCAGCCTGACAATACCAAGTGCTGATGGAGAGATGTGGAGAAATGGGACACATTCTTACATATACTCTTGGTGGAAAGATTAATCAGTTTCCCTGCTTATTTCAACTACTTATTTCACATATGCAATGTTGAATAAATTTGAAAGTGCAAATAACCTACAACCCAACAATTCTATTTATATGCCCCAGAACCCTAAGAATCCCTCATCTATGTGCATGAGGAAGTATGCATAAGAGATGTTTGTTGCAGCTTGTTTATATTTATAGTCAAGGGATGTCCATCAGTGGATAAACAAGTAAATAAAATTATGTTGTATTAATACAATATAATATTGTACAACCATAAACTAAACGTACATATTTTACAAAGACAATTCTCAAAACGTAATGAATGATAGACACTAACTTCAAGCAAGTAATTGCATTGAGGAGGGAAAAGAGACATGCAAACAGACAACTGTATTTGAATAGTGGGTACATGGCTATTTTTCCCAGTATTTTCTGTGTTAGAAATGTTTAATATTAATGTAACCACATAAAATGTACTCCAGATCTTTTGTACTGCCAATTAAGAGATATCTGTTTTTCTGATCAAACTTATCTCAGAATCCATTTACAGATAATAGTATAAATTTTAATTGATTCTGTTGAGTTCTAACAGAATCAGGTATTATCAATTATGGCTAGTTCTTCGAGCAAATAACAACTGACTTTGTTCCTATGCTTAGTATTTTAAAAAATCCATTAGTTTGCCAATCTCTCTAGGATTTTTAAATTTATTTTATTGTTAAATATTTTAAATGGACAGAATCCATTACCCAAGTACCCAGATTTATTAAATCTTAATATATTGCCTTATTTATTTCAAATCTTTTTAAAATAAATCAGACTGGAGGATCCGATATGGCGGAGTAGATACACGCTGTGCTTGCCTCCTCCCGTGACCACATTAAAATTACAACTAAATTATAGAACAATCAACCTGGAGAACCATCTGAAGCCTGGCTGAACAGAAGTTTTATAACTAAGGATATAAAGAAGAAGCCACAATGAGACTGACTTGCACATTTGGATTCGACTGCTACAAACTAAACCCATCAAAAACAAAGAATACATAGATGCCCCTGAACACTTCCGTGTCCTTTCCTCCTCCCCCAGATGTAACTGCCCAGCATACAGTCAGTTTTATCATTACCAGGCATGTTTTTATCACCTTTACTGAACACTTGTGAATCCGAACACATGATAGAGTATCATTTTACGGAGTGTTAAGTTTTATAAAATGTTATGTGTATCTCCTACAATTTTTGTTCCTTCAACGTTATATTTTTTAGTTATATGCATGTTGATAAATGTAGCGCTAGTTCATTCATTTAAAGGGCTGTAATGTGTACTGTTGTATGACTTTACCACAATTTATTAATCCTTTTCAATGTTGATGAACTTTAGGCTGGTTTCTGGATGGTTTAATTTTTTTGCCCATTGTTGGACTTTCTTTTCTTTGATTGCATTAGCTTTTGCTGCAGTGAACAATTATGTACATGTTGATTTGGGCGTATTTGTGGGAGTTTCATTAGGTTCATTTTTTGTTAGAAATTTTTCTCACACTTCAAAAACAATTTAGAAACTAGTATTATCAACAATGAAGAAACACTAATCTCAACTTCAGCAATTCTTTTAGTGCTTTCCATTTTTTTCTATTAACTTCAAGTAAAAATTAATCTTTCATCCCATTTAATTCTATCTATTTGTATCTATATTCCTACTTATATTTAGGTTGGATAATAGTCATCTTATTAAACAATAATTTCATAATACTTGTTTCTCAGTGGAGAAATGAAAAATAATTATTCCCTCTTATCTTTATACTTGCCCTATATTGCTTGAATTTTTTATAACAAATAGGTATCAGTTTTTATAAAAATACTAGATTGTTTTAAAAATTAAATCCAATAGTTTGAATGAGCATATATCACATTGTGACTAACTAGGCAGAGCTCCTAAGTGGCGGAAAGAAAGGGGAAATTGGAAATTCAAAAGAAGAGAGAAAAGGTAGGAATTTTCTGGGCTATGGAACCAACAGCTATTTAAAAATCCTCTTCCCATGCTTCTCCAAAAATTCTAGGAAAATAGATAAGAAAAGAATCCTAGGAATTCCTAGTAACTGATCTGGAAAGGCAGGGCTTGAATAGTTTCTAGATAGCAAAGAGAGGCTTATTACTTTAAAAAAACAACAACAACAACCCTGTAATAACTTGTTCTGAAAAAGAATAATCACACATAATTTGTTACATATTAAAATAACTACCCTTAAGTAGTGGTGTGGCCTTGCACAAGCTTTTTCTAGTTTCTCTAAGCTCTAAGCTTCTTCTCTATGATAGAAGGGTATAAGACCATGTCTGAGGTGTCTTCCAGATATACGAGGTCAGATGATTAAGTTCGCGAACTCGTCCTAGGAAAAGTGCTACATACCTCATTGCTGAATATCACTACGGTCACCTTCGAAGTACTCCCCTTGGGAAGCTATGTACCTATACCAGCGCCTAGTCCACCCTCAAAGCTATTTTCAAACTTTTTCTGCAATGGCCATCAGAGCTGTCATTGTATTACCCTTGATGTCCTGAATGTCATCAAAATGTCTTTCTTTCAATATTTCCTTTCTCTTCGGGTAAAGAAAGAAGTCACTGGGGGCCAGATCAGGTGAGTAGGGAGGGTTTTCCAATACAGTTATTTGTTTACTGGCTAAAAACTCCCTCACAGACAGTGCCGTGTGAGCTGGTGCATTGTCATGATGCAAGAGCCATGAATTGTTGGTGAAAAGTTCAGGTCGTCTAACTTTTTCATGCAGCCTTTTCAGCACTTCCAAATAGTAAACTTGGTTAACTGTTTGTCCAGTTGGTACAAATTCATAATGAATAATCCCTCTGGTATCAAAAAAGGTTAGCAGCATCGTCGCAACAAGTTCACGAACTTAATGGTCAGACTTATAAATCAGATGGCTCCATTGGTTTGCTTAAAGGATAATTTTGGCCATTTGTGAAAAGCTTGTTTCACCAAAATAATAATTCACCGAATGTTGATTGGTTTTAACTTTATGAAATGGTTTGTCACAGGCAGAGTTCCTTTAAACACTGGGGTTTTCAACCATTTAAAAGACATTCTCCAATATGCACTATGAGCCTCAGGCTGTTCATGGTGCCGAGATACAAGTGGGAACGACACAGGTGCAATCTCTTTCCAAAGCTTCTGGTCCAATTAATATTATTTAAAATATGATTCAAGGCTTTTAGGAACACAGCCAATCCATAAAGTAATAAAGAGAAATGTTTCCAATATCAAATCACTGACAGAAATAAATTAATGTATAAAAAACTAAATTATAAACTTATTTTTTAAGTACACAAAGAAAACAAACATACACTGTATAATCCTTGAGTAAAATCACTGGTAAATTGTGGCCTATAGATGTCAGCAAAGACCCAATCGAGGGCAGGAAAACATTTGCCAGGGGAAGTATGTTTAAATTTCTATCTTGTCATTCTTTCCCCCTCTGTGTATTCAGTTTTGTCTTGTGTTCTCTCCCTCAAAATAGCTTATAACATGCATCCAAAGCAAATGTTTCCTATTATTTGATTAATTTACTGAATATATTTGTTTGCTGAATTTTATTCAGTTCATTTACCAGTTCTGGTAGTGTGGGTTCGCTCTTATTTTCCTCTTCTCTAAAATACTTTTTGTCTGTAGCATAAAACTTAGTGCTTGATGATCTGCAGGCACGAACTCTTTTCTAAAGCCCTGGTTTCCACATGGGGTGTGCGCTGCAGGGAGTGCACAAAAGATCCTTCGGGGAGAAAACAGTAGAATTTCCATTTATATTTATTTGGCAACTTTTAAACTTTCTATTTGGTGCATTATAGTGTGTACAATCAAATCATATTACTAGTACCTGTGCATAATTTATGATAATTTATAAATAAACAAACATATGCATACAAGGGCTCAAATATTTTTTACTGAGAGAGCTTAGTCTGTTCGAGCTGCTATAACAAAATGCCAGAGACTGGGTGGCTTACAAACCACAGGAATTTATTGCTCACAGTTCTGAAGGCTGAGAAGTCCAAGATCAGGGTGCCGACAGGGTCTCACTCTGGTGCAGACTCTTCCTCGTTCTTAGCTGACACCTTCTCACTGTGTCTTCACATGGTGGAAGGGGAGAGGGAGATCTGCAGCGTCTCTTTTATAAGGGCACTAATCCCATTTGTGAGGGCTCCACCCTCATCACCTAAGCACCGCCCAAAGAACTCACCTCCTAATCCCATCTCATTAGGCATTAGGGTTTCAACATATGAATTTCAGGGGGAGAGACACAAATATTTACACCACAGCAAGGGCTTTACGTTTTTTTGGAAAAGTTTGAACACCCCGGTTCAAATGTGTGTTTAGTCTTGTCTACATAACTGGAATAATACTCTTCCAGAGAGTGGGGGGTCTTGCCTCCTTACTCTGTCCAAAGGACCTTGTACTTATAGATGTTAATAAATATGATGTATTCATTACATATGATTAATACAGACGATGTACGTATTGAACTCCACTGACATACAGTTCAGTTCTTCAGACCATCAACCTCGTGGCCACTCTTTGCACACACTTTGGAAACATTTTCATGAAAGCTAAGAATGTCTTTGAAATTTTTAATTAAAAATTAAAACTAAAAGGGAAAACAAAGATGCTTTCCTTTGCACCAGCAGAAAAAAGTCTTAGTGAAAAATAAACTTGAATAGTAAATGTAAAAGGCACAAACTTCTAGTTATAAAATAAGTAAGTCCTGGGGATGCAATGTACAGCATGGTGACTACAGTTAATAATACTGTATTGTATATTTGAAAGTTGTTAAGAGATCTTAAAAATTCTCATCACAAGAAAGAAATTGTAACTGTGTGTGGTGACAGATATTAATTAGACTTATTGTGGTGATCATTTTGCAATATATACAAATATCAAATCACTGTGTTATACACCTGAAACCAATATAATGTTGTATGTCAATTATACCTCAATAAAAACGTAGTAAATGTAGAAGTAATGCTGAGAGACAGTAGAGCAACTGGGAAGTATTAGATAAAGTCATCACTGGCATCCTCGAACTGAAGAAATGTCCAATTGCCTCAATTAATTCAGATTTGGTATCATTTTTCATTGACAAGAATAATTCGTAATTAATCCAGCTTGCTTACCCATGCTCCTTAAACCTGGGTGTGTATAAGAAGTACCAGGAAATAGGCTTAAACACAAATTCTCAGCTTCCAGCCCCAGGGATTCTAGTTCAGCAGGACTAGGGGAACCCAGAAATCAGCATTTTCAAGTACTCCAGAATATTCTAACGCTGTTATCTATGCCACAACTTTGAGGTAAAAGTCCTGACAAGCAGGTTTTGTCTTGCCAGCAGCCATGAGAATTTGATCAAAGAGACAGATCTAAGAGCACATCTACCAGATCATTACTGTAGCCATCCCTTATTGCCAAATGTGATCAGAAGCAATGGTCCATGTTCTTCCTTTGGAAGCGATCACATTCCCAACTAAAATGGTCCAGATCCCTCAGGATTCGGTATAGACTGTGATCCTGATACCCAGGCCCGTCACTGCTCCTTCATGATGTTTCATGATGTTTGCTTGATAAACATTGTTCAGTGCCAAGCCTCTTTGCCTCTTGATCCACACTAGGTAACCTGGCTGCTCTTCTTTTCCCCGTTAGGTGGACCATCTTCTGGCTCTCCTGTCATCCCCAACAGATGTGCACATGAGGAATCCTGGAGCAAGGTGAGATGCCCCAGTGTGAAAACAGTGGAAACTTGCCTCTCCTAATAAAATATGCCCTAAATCCCTCCCCAAAATGCCCTTCCCCTATATTTTCTCTTTCAGAGGATTAAACCACTGTTCACTCAACTGTCCAAACCAAATAATTGGGTCCAATCAGTTTTCAAGTCTTATCAGGTCTCTTGCTTTGGGTCATTCGATTGATTTTATCTCCTTTGCTTCTAAATAGTGGCATACATGAGTGCTGAGTAGAGTAGTGGGTTCAAAATTAGAGAAATTGATTTTGAAGGTTTCTTTTTGTAGGTACAATAAAAGCCATGATAAATTAGAGGAGAGAAAATAGAGGAAAAGTAGTATTAAGTTAAAAAAAAAAATGTCCCTGAAAGTACTTTGGAAAATTCAAAGCATTACACAAATATAATGTTTTATTATTAACTATGATTTTATTTTTGTTCCAAATCTGTCCAGAGAAACTGGATACAATTGACAGAATTTTAAGGCTTTGGTCAAAGTATATTATGTGGTCTTTTAGTTACTATTTGTTTATTTACAGTGAAAGTCCAGCAACAAAGAGGAAGTTATTTTATAGAGAAAAAAAGAACTGCAATGCCCACTCTTCACAACTCAACTGGGGTCTTGGGTTCAGATTAACATCCACACTCAAAAGACAGTAATGAATAATGGACCGGAACCTGGAACCCAGTTTGCTTAGCTTTGTAGAAGAACATAGGACACGAAACATAGCTTGTTGGCCCGACAGCACTAAACACATCTTCACAGGAGGCTTTACAATAGTCTCAATGTTGCTTCTCAACCCTCTTATCTCATGGGAATATGCTTGGTTGTAACAGACCAGACCGCAAGGGTAGATGGGAGCCTTCCTAAGATAGGAAAACCTCACACAGGACAGAAACCACTTCTTGTAGCAGCCTGTGAGTGTGAATTTGAAGCCAAGCTCATATTCAGATTCAGAGACACCATACACGGAATCCAAGGTCGGTGTTTCCCAACAGGTTTTTATACAGTCCTTGTTGCATAAGCCCACAAACTCGAATGCCTACCCAGTCTCACCCATGCAGACGGAGTTCACCAAACATGTCATTTCTACAATTTCAAATGTTGCTTTGTAATGCAGCTGACATTCCACATTTATCTAAACAGTATATTCCAAAGAAACTCTAAGGATAAGGTAAACTCGAGTTCGTCTTTCCATGAGAAAACTTTGGTTTAAAATTGCTGTTAACCCTTGGGCCCATCAACAAACCTGATTTGTTCCTACCCAAGAGCTCGGTCCACTTAAGGCACCACCTGCTGATAGCTCTTCAGTGATAGTAACTACTGAGCATTGCGGAGAGGAAAAGTCGGAATGGGTGCCTATAAAGAGAAAAACTATCTTTTTTTTAACCTTCAAATATAGAGCACAACCAATTCAACAAGCGTTTGCTATATGTCTAGTGCCAAACATTGCCACACAGGAAGGTTCAGCTGCCATCCTGGTCAAGATCAGCTGAGGAGCGGATGGGAGGAGAGACCAGTGAGAAGACAGGAAGAAACAGGAGCAGCTGGGGACGGCTGCAGCAAACTGCTCTGAGGGTACTGAATACCGTAGCTAATCTGAAAGAATTCATAAGTCCTAAATTAGAGAAAAGAAAGACACAGCCTAATACATCTTAGAGACCCCAAGGTTAATACCAGCAAGCAGTGTAATGTGGCCCCACCACACAGCCTCCCTGAAAACTAGCCAATATCTTCCTGGAAAGAACCCGCTGAACGCATTTCTCCTGGATTCTGTGAAGTAAAACACCCCTCACAGTGTCCCCAGTGTGGGCTCAACGGAGGACGCAGTAAGTGCTCAACACAAGTGAGTTTCTCTCCTACGTACTGTCACACACACACCACTACGTCATGAATCTCCAAGTCTCCTTTCTCTCCTGTCCCTGGAGCATAGATGCAGCAGAATTCCCACTCACAACTCCATTCAGCACCAGGAAAGAGACCTTTGGAACCAGCATGAGAGCACATTAGTTTGGGGCCACAATGGAAGACTCCAGGGATCAGGAAACTTCCAACGGCAAGCTGTAGGGTGTCACCTGTCACTCTGTCCTTTGAGAATCAAATATAAAACTTCCAGTTCCTGCTGAGATGGCAAATAGTTAGGTGTGGGCTCCTGGCTTCCTAGCCCAAAATTAATGTCAGTTAAGCTACAGAAGCAAAGGTAAGCGAGGATCTGGGGAACCAGCAGCAATGAAAACAACAAAGACAAAGTGTTTAGAACTTGCCAGGAGAGACAAAAATGCTGTCCTGAACTGATGTGTGTATAGGGAGTAGGAAGGTCTGCATCCTGGGATGGAAGCAGCAGTGGGAGGACAGCTGCAGGAAGACCTTTTCAATTCTACCCTTAGTCCCTCAGTACTGCCTTGGGACGGTCATTGCCTCCTCTTCACACAGAAATGGAAATCAAACAGCACTAGAGCCTTGCGAGGTCAACGAACAGATGAAGCTAGATGCAAGCTTTAGAGTATTCAATTCTCCGTTACTTGCCACCACTCCTCAACTCTCAGAGCCGGTGGATTGCAACATAGAGAGCCTGCCTGCTCCCAGTTGTGCTTTGCCTAAGAGTCGGCTGATAGAGAAGTTGCAAATCAGGAGTGTTTCTGAGTGCTCTACCAGGACTGGACCTGGCAGGGCACAGACCTCAGAGCCTGACCTTCATCTCTTTCCCGTTTCACATCACCCCGCAAACTAGCTGTTGCCCCCATAGAGCCATAGACCCACAGAATTAGACAGCTAAGGAGTAAAACCACTGCAAAACATAGATGACAAATGAATACCATATGCTATCTAACGCAGGATTGTGAAAAAATATGAACCAAGAACTTAAAATAAGATGATAAATACACTTAATAAGATAATAGAACATATAAACATCATAAAGCAAAATCAGTGATTCATAAAAATAAAGAGGCAACACTTGATATTAAAACTATAACAGTATAAATGACAACTACTATAAATGGAACAAGGAGCAGGATGGACAGAGCCAAAGAATAATTAGCGAGGTGGAAGACAAGATGAAAGAAGTCTCCCTGAAGAGAGCGGGAAAGAAAAAAGACATCAAAAATATAAAAGAGAGTTCAGCAAAATGGAGGATGGAAATAGAAGTGTTAACATCTGGATAATGAGAGGTCTCCCAGTGAGAGAGAAAAAGAGGAGAGTATATATTTGAGGAAATAATGAGTAATGAATTTACCAGTATTATAGAAAGATGAAAGACCTCAGAGTGAAGGGCTGAAAGAGTACCAACAGAAGCAATAAGAAAAGCTCCACACAAGGCTCATCATAATGACACGAGGAAATACGCAAAAATCTCACAGAAAGGTCGCCTACAGCAGAGAAGCAATCAAAGTGATATTAGACTTTCTAACAGCATCAATGGATGCAAGAAGAAAATAAAATAATGGTTTGCAGTAATGAGGGAAAATAAGCTTGAACCTTATATATGTCTAAGTTGCTATTCAAATAAGATGACATAACAAACATATTCTTATGCATACAAACCTTAGGACCCAGAGCGATACTGTAACCACTTTTGGAGGAAGTACTCAAATACCCGTACAAAGAGAGTCAAATCAAGGAAGTTACAACAAGGAATATAGGAATAAGGGTGATTTGTCAACAAATCCGGGATCACATTAAAGAAAAGATGTGTGTGTGTCTGTGTGTGTGTGTGTGTGTGTGTGTGTGTGTGTGTGTAAATTCAGATTTAAAAATTTAGATAATATTCACTTGGTGGGGGGACTGGCACTTGAGTGAAAGAAGAAAAAAATCAAAAGGACATGTGATAGGTGTATTAAATTAACTGGATTGCGATAGCCATTTCACAATACGTACACATATTAAATCAGCACATTGTACACTTTTTAAAAAGACACATTGTACAAATTAAATACATACAATTTTTATTTGTCATCCATACCTCAAAGGTTGGAAGAAAATTTTAAAATAAATATATTTTTAAAAGAAAATCAAAAGGACATTGTTTTTAAGTCCTTGTTCTTAAGACATGTCCTTGTTCTTAAGAAATATCTAGCAGTAGAGGGGCATAATGTCTGCAACTTACTCTAAAATGATTAGGAAAAACCATTAGAAAGACAGAGACAGAGAGAAAAAGAAAGCAAAATGTTAAAAATTGTTGAATCTAGGCAAAGTGTCATAGGAATTCTTTGTACTATTCTTATAACTTTTCTGTAAATTTAAAATTATTGCAAACTAAGAAGTTTAAATTTTTCATAAATAACATTTGAGTTAAAAATTATAAAGAATAATTAGAACTGAATACAAATTAAAACACTACATATTAAAAGTTGTTGGATATGATTAAAGAAGAACTTAGAGGAAAATTTTTTGCCTTTAAATACACTTATCCAAAATAAATAAATAAAATGAGCTAAGCATTCAACTCAAAAGTTAGGTTAAAAGGAACAGAACAAACCTCTCAAAAGAAGGAAGGAAATAATAAAGATAAGGATAGAGATCAGTGAAATAGAGAACTAAAAGCAATAAAAGATTTAATGACAACAAAAGCTGGCCTTTGAAAGGATACATATAAATGTTGTTCCGGAAAAGAGAATAAAGAACAAAATCTGCCCAGCTCATTGTATAGAGGAATTTTTATTACAAAAATAAATAAAGAAATACAAGCAAAACGAGTTTGCTGCCCATGCTTTATAATACAACACCCTAAGTAAAATATTAATTAAATGAAACCAACAGTAAATATGTAACTATAAGATGATGAAACAGGGTTTATCCCAGGAATGCAGATGTTTCACATCAAAAAATCTCTCAGTATTTGGATATACTGAGTATTATATCCTCATTATTAAGAGATTAAGAGGATATAATTATTAAGAGATTAAGAGGGAAAATACATATAATTAAATAAATCAATGATGGAAAACTCTTTTTTAATTTCAACATCTATTTATGTTTGTTAGTTTCACTCTTAGAAAACTAAGAAAAAAAAGGAAAACTACTTAATTTAGTAATGGGTGTACATATAAACCTGTACACCCAATAGACTGTGATAAGCAAGGATTTCTGCTTTTAGGAAGATGGAATAGACATACTTTTGCTATTCCTCCCACTAAGTGCAGTTAAAAACCCTGGACAGGGCCGGCCCGCTAGCTCAGGTGGTTGGAGCGCCGTGCTCCTAACGCCGAGGTCGCCAGTTCAATTCCCACATGGGCCCGTGAAGCTAAGATTATGAACAACAGCTCTCCTTGGAGCTGGGCTGCCATGACTAGCTGGAGATCGGCATGGGCTGCCAAGAGCAGCCAGCAGCCAGCAGCCAGCAGCCAGCGTGAGCAGCCGTGTGAGCAGCGGACCTGATGGCCAGCAACCGATTGCCTCAGCCGGGGGAGCGCAAGGTTCATAATACCAGCATGGTCCAGGGAGCTGTGTCCTACACAACTAGACTGAGAAACAACGGCTTGAACCAGAGGAGGGGAGGTAGAAGAAGGGGAAAAAACAAAACAAACAAACAAACAAAAAACCACCTGGACATAATATATAAAACAAACATAAGAAGAAGGGGAAAAAACAAAACAAACAAACAAACAAAAAACCACCTGGACATAATATATAAAACAAACATAAGAAGACTCTAAAAGGCAGAGGTAAGAAAGCAGATCATCTGGCATGCCAGGACTTGAGGACTGACACCATGGTGAGTTCCCAGGGGTTTCTTTTGACTCGTGTGTCCTAGACTTGCAGGTGAAGGAATTGGAAACTTGACAAGGCCAACTGGCAAAAAAAACCAAACAAACAAAAAACAAAAAACCCCAATAAAAGTCTGATAACAATAGCCAAAAGACCAGAACAGAGGCAGCCTATCAAGACAGAAAACTTTCGGAAAATAACTGCTGTATTCCAAGCAAACACCACAGAAATAACTGTGGCCCAGCTCCCGCTCACACCAGAAAGACCAAATGGGAAGCCTAGACTTCCACCTTCTTGAGACTGTAAGTGGCACCCAAACATCACTCTGCAGTGGTGTCCGAGTAGACCAATTAGGACGCCAAGAATTTCATTTCTTCAGCCCAGTAATGAGGCCCCCACCCAAGATACCAGTGGAGATGAGGAGTTGGGGAGATCTCTCACACCTGTCCAGCAATAATGGTACTGGCTAAAAGAAGTTCTCTAAACAGGATGAAAATGATCAAATAGGAACCTTGGAACATCAAGAAAGAAGAATGAACAAGGTAAGCAAAAAATATGGGTGAATACATTTATTTTCTCCTCTTCAGTTTCCTAAACAATGTTTAGTCGTCAAAGCAAAAATTATAACTATCTGATGTGGTTCTAAATGTATGTAGAGAAAATACAGAGGGTGCCAAAAACATGTATACACATTTTAAGAAAGGAAAACTGTATTAAAATTGTAATACTCAATATATACTGATAACAAAAGATGAATACAAGTCATGTTTGACTTCTGCGATTACAAGAGGTGCTCAAAGTGGTTACCATCAGCATCCAGACACTTCTGATTATGGCGAACTACTGCTTGAGCAACGTTGACCAAAGTGTCCACGTGTATACATTATTTTGGCACCCCCACTATTTAAGACAATCATGTTATAAATGAGGGAGGGAAAAGGGACACAAAGAGAGGTATGGTTTCTATACTACATTCAAACTAGTAAATGATGATGACAATAGACTGTGATAATTATGTATGTATAATATAATACCTAGAACAATCACTAAAATAGCTATACAAAAAAATATGCTCAAAAACACTAGATAAATAAAAATTGAATTATAAAAAATGTTTAAGTGAGCCACAGAAAGGCAGAAGTAAACAAATGAAAAACAGTGAACAAACAGAAAACAAAAAATAAAATGGCAGGAAAAACAGCCCTACCATATTACTATAGACTGAATTGTGTTCCCCCCAAATTCATATATTGAAATTTTAATACCTAATATATTTAGAAATAAGGCCTTAATGGAATTAATTAAGGTTAAATGAAGTCATAAGGGGAGGGCCCTGATCTGATAGAATTAATGTCCTTATAAGAAAAGAGAGACCAGACTATTCTTTCTCTCTCTCTCTCTCTCTCTCTCTCTCTCTCTCTCTCTCTCTCCCTCTCTCTTTCTCTCTCTCCCTCCCTTCCTCCCTTCCCACCCCCCCGTCCTGGGTGAGGACACAACCAGAAGTCAAGCCAGAAAGAGAGCTTTTACCAGAAACTAGTTATGCTGGCAATCTGATCCTCTGATCTCAAACTTCCAGAACTGTAAGAAAATAAATTTCTCTTGTTTAAGAAATTTCTCTTGTTTAAGCCATCCTGTCTATGATATTTTGTTATGGTAGGCCAAGTAGACTAATATACATACAAATAGTTACATTATATGTAAATGGTCTAAATAAATCAATCAGAAGATGCAGATTGGCAGAGTAGAGTTTTAAAAGGTGAACAAACCAAAGATATGCTATCTCCAAGAAAATTGTTCAAATATAATAATATAGTCAGGTTAAAAGTAAAAGGATGGAAAAATATATACCATGTAGTCATTAATCAAAGGAAAACATGAGTGAGTATATTACTATCAGATAAAACAAACTTAGAATAAAGAAAATCATCAGAAACAGATTAGAACATTTTATAATGACAAAAGGATCAACCTCCCAAAAAGACATAGCAATTCTAAATGTTTATGCACAAAACAACAGAGCTGCAAAATATGTGAAGCAAAAACTGAAAAGAGAAATATATGAATCAACAGTTATAGTTGGAGACTTCAACATAATTCTCTCGAAAATTAGTAGAATAATTAGTCAGAAACTAAATAAGGATATAGAAGAACTCAGCCATGCCATCAACCAATAGGATCTAATCCACATTTATAAAACACTCCACTCAACAACAGCAGATACACATTCTTTCTAAGTGGACATATATCAAGATGGACTATCTCTGAGGTCATAAATTTAGAATTGAAATCATGCAGGGTGTATTCTCTGAGTACAATTAAACAAACTAGAAATCAGGAACAGAAAGATAAAGGGAAAATTTCCAAACACTTGGAAACCAGGCAATCATTTTTAAATAATCCATGGGTCAAAGAGTAAGTCTCAAAGAAAATTTTAAAATACACTGACTTGAATAAAAATGAAAATAGAATATATCAAAATTCATGGGATATAGTTAAAGCAGTGCTAAGAGGGGAATTTATAACATTAAATTCATATATTAAAAATATCAATAACCTACCTCAATAACCTAGAAAAAGATAAAAATAAACCCAAAGCAAGCAGAAGAAAGGAAATAATAAAGATAAGAGCAGAAATCATTGAAACTGAAAACAGAAAAACAATAGAGAAAATTAGTGAAACAAAGAGCTGATTCTTTGAAAAGATCAACAAATTGATGAACCTCTAACACGAACAACAAAGAAAAAAGAAGATTGAAATTACCAATATCAATATTAATAATGAAACAGCAGACCCTGCAGACAGCAAGTGGATGAGAGAATACTACAAACAACTCTACAAACATAACTTTGACATTTTAGACAAAATGTATCACTTCCTCACAAAAGACAAACTATTACAACTCACCCAAACAAGAAATAGATCATTAGAATAGCCATATAACTATTAAGGTATTGAATTTGAAATTTAAACTCCCAAAAAACAAATCTCTGGGCCCAGATAGTTTTACTGGAGAATTCTACCAAACATTTAAAGAAGAATTAACACCAATTCTACACAATTTCTTCCAGTAGAATAGGAGGAAATACTTCCCAATTCATTTTATAAAATTAATATTACTGTGATATCAAAACCAGATTTTTAAAAAATTACATAACTATATCCTTCATTAATATAAACACAAAAATCCTTAACAAATTATTAGCAAATACAATTCAACAATATATAAAAAACAGTATACACTGTGACCATTTTGGGTTTTTCCAGGGATGCAAAGCTGGTTCAATATTCAAAAATCAATAAGTGTAATCTACCATATTTTCATGCTAGGGGAGAAAAATAATCACATCAATCAATGCAGGAAAAGTATTTGATTCCATGTAACACTCATTCATGATTTTTTAAAAATTCAGAAAAAAATAAGAATAAAGGGAACTTTTTCAACTGGATAAAAAAACATCTAAAAAACCCTAGATATAACATTATACTTAATGATGAAAGACTAAATGCTTTTGCCCTAAGACCAGGTATAAGGTAAGCTATACACTCTCACCATTCTTATTCAACATAGTGTTAGAAGTTCTAGCCAGTACAATAATGGAAGAAAATAAAATAAAAGATAAATAGACTGGATAGGAAGACATTTTTTTTTTTTAATTTTTGTATGACATGATTTTATACACAGAAAATCCCAGGAAAGCTACAAAAACAATTCTAGAACTAATAAGTGAGTTCAGCAAGGTTATAGGATATAAGATAAACATATTTAAAAATCAATTATATTTTTATAAACTAATAATGAACACATAAATACTAAAATTAAAAATCAATATCATTTAAAATTGCTAAAAAATGAAATATTTAAGTGTAAATCTAACAAAACATTTGCTAAACTTGTATGCTGAAAACTGCACAACACTGATAAAAGAAATGAAAGAATATAGAAATGAAATAAATTGAAATACATATCATGTTCATGGATTAGAAGATTCAATATAGTAAAGGTGACAATTATTCCCCAAATTGACATACAGGTTTAATGCAATTCCTATCAAAATCCCAGCAAGAATTTTTTATAGATCTAGAAAATAGTATTGTAAAATTTATGAGGAAAATTAAAAGAAATGAAATAGCTAAAACAACCTTGAGAAATGTTAAAGTAGGAAGATTCAGTCTATCTGATTTCAAAAAGTATTACATAGCTACAGTAATCAATATTGTCTGTTATTGATGAAGGGACAGGCACATAGATCAACTGAACAAAATAACCAAGAACAGTCCCACACAAATATGCCCGATTCCTTTTTGATAAAGGAGCAAAAGCAATTAAATGGAGGAAAGGTTGCTTTTTCAACAAATTAAACTAGAACAATTGAACATCCATAGGCAGAGAAGAGGGAGGAGGAGGAGAAAAAAGAAAGAGTAGGAGAAGAGGAAGACAGATCAACTTAAGATGGAGTCAAGATGGTGGAGTAAGTAAATTCTGTGCCCGCCTTCTCCCAGAACCACATCAAAATTACAACTAAACTACAGAAAAACCATCATGGAGAACCACTTGAAGTCTAGCTGAACAGAAGTCCCATAACTAAGGATACACAAAAGAAACCACGTTGAGACTGGTAGGAGAAGTGGAGACGCAGAACAGGCTGGCCCCACACCCACGTGTGGCAGTTAAAAATCAGGAGGGATATCTCAGCTGTGGAGATCCCCCCCTGAGGAGCAAAGGGTTCCAGCCCCACACTAGACTCCCCAGCCAAGGGTTCCAGTGCTGGGAAGAAGAGCCCCCACAACATCTGGCTGTGAAAAATCAGCCGGTATTGTGGCTGAGCGAGATGGGGGGGCTGCTGGAGTCCAAGGCATTCTCTTTTTCTATTTTTTTTTAAAGATTTTTATTGGGGAAGGGGAACAGGACTTTATTGGGGAACAGTGTGTACTTCCAGGCCTTTTTTTCCAAGTCAAGTTGTTGTCTTTTCAGTCTTAGTTGTGGAGGGCGCAGCTCAGCTACAGGTCCAGTTGTCATTTTCTAGTTGCAGGGGGCGCAGCCCACAATCCCTTGTGGGAGTCAAACTGGCAACCTTGTGGTTGAGAGGATGCAACTACATCCTCTCAACCAACTGAGCCATCCGGGAGCTCAGTGGCAGCTCAGCTCAAGGTGCGTGTTCAATCTTAGTTGCAGGGGGCGGAGCCCACCATCCCTTGCGGGACTCGAAGAATTGAACTGGCAATCGTGTGGTTGAGAGCCCACTGACTCATGTGGGAATCGAACTGGCAGCCTTTGGAGTTAGGAGCATGGAGCTCTAACCGCCTGAGCCACTGGGCCAGCCCCTCCAGGCATTCTCTTAAAGGGCCCAAGCACAGACTTACTCGCCAACGGACTCACTTTTTCTGAGCTCCATCGCTGGGGCAGCAGCTCAAAAGGCACCAGGGACCTACAGAAAGGAACTGAATTATCTGGCTTCGGGCAGAGTGCTGGAGGAGCAGCTTTCTCACGGACTGGAGTGCTGGAAGAGGCCATTGTCCCTTTGTTGAGCCCTCCCCACACCTGGCCTGGGCACAGAGAGAAAAGCAGTTAGTTACCTACAAGGGAGTTTCCATTAATGGACATCTAGGTTTCATCCACATCTTGGCTATCGTAAATAATGCTGCAATGAACACATAAATGCACATGTCTCTTTGAACCAGTGCTCTGGGTTTCCTCAGATAAATACCCAGAAGTGGAATTACTAGGTCCTTCTTTGTTTCTTGTTCTGGCCTTTGTTTTAAAGTCATTTTGTCTGGTATAAGTATTTCTACCCCAGTTTTATTTTCATTTTCACTTTCATGAAGTGTTTTTCCATCCCT
Organism: Rhinolophus ferrumequinum; assembly: GCF_004115265.2. Classification (NCBI taxonomy): domain Eukaryota; kingdom Metazoa; phylum Chordata; class Mammalia; order Chiroptera; family Rhinolophidae; genus Rhinolophus; species Rhinolophus ferrumequinum. Next base: position 3,375,044 of record NC_046286.1, read on the forward strand.
TTACTTTCCATCTGTGTGTCTCTTTCAATCTGAAGTGAGTCTCTTGTAGGCAGCGTATGTAAGGGTTTTGTTTTCTTATCCATTCAGCCCTCCTATGTCTTTTGATTGGAGCATTTAATTCATTTACATCAAAAGTAATTGTTGGGCGGGCCCAGTGGCTCAGGTGGTTGGAGCTTCATGCTCCTAACTCCAAAGGCTGACAGTTTGATTCCCACATGGGCCAATGGGTTCTCAACCACAAGATTGCCAGTTCAATTCCTCGAGTCCCGCAAGGGATGATGGGCTCCACCCCCTGCAACTAAGATTGAACAGGGCACCTTGAGCTGAGCTGCCTCCTGGATGGCTCAGTCGGTTGGAGCGCAGGCTCTGAACCACAAGGTTGCCAGTTGGATTCCTCGACTCCCCCAAGGGATGGTGGGCAGCGCCCCCTGCAACTAAAATTGAACATGGCACCTTGAGCTGAGCTGCCACAGAGCTCCCAGATGGCTCAGTTGGTTGGAGTGCGTCCTCTCAACCACAAGATTGCCGGTTTGACTCCCACAAGGGATGGTGGGCAGTGCCCTCTGCAACTAGCAATGGCGACTGGACCTGGAGCTGAGCTGCGCCCTCCACAACTAAGACTGAAAGGACAACAACTTGAAGCTGAACAGTACCCTCCACAACTAATATTGAAAGGACAACAACTTGACTTGGAAAAAAGTCCTGGAAGTACACACTGTTCCCCAATAATGTCCTGTTAAAAAAAAAAAAAATTTACAAGCTTTAAAAAAAACAAGTAATTGTTGATAGATATGTAGCTATTGCCATTTTGTTATTCATAATTTTAATCTTTTTTAAACTTTCCATCTTAAAGAAGTCTCTCTAACCTTCCTTGTAATACTGGTTTGGTGGTGATGAACTCCTTTAGCTTTTTCTTGTCTGGAAAGCTCTTTATCTGTCCTTCAATTTTAAAAGATAATCTTACTAGGTAGTGTACCTTTGGTCGTAGGTTCTTACTTTTCATCACTTTGAATATTTTGTGCCAATCCCTTCTGGCCTGCAAAGTTTGTTCTGAGAATCAGCTGACAATTTTATTGGGAGATCCCTTATTAGTTACTAGTTGCCTTTCTTTTGCTTCTTTTAGGATTTTCTCTTTGTCTTTAAGTTTTGCCATTTTAATTAAAATGTGTCTTGGTGTGGGTGTTTGGGTTCATCTTGTTTGGGACTCACTGCACTTTCTGGACTTGTGTGTCTATTTCCTTCACCAGGTTAGTAAAGTTTTCAGTCATTATTTCTTCAAATAGCTTCTCAATTCCTTGTTTTCTCTCTTCTCATTCTGGTACTCCTGTGATGCAAATGTTATTACGTTTGAAGTTGTCCCAGAGGCCTCTTAAACTATACTCATTTTTTTTGGATTCTTTTTTTCTTTTTGCTGTTCCAATTGGGTGTTTTCTGCTACCTTGTCTTCCAAATCACTGATTCGATACTCTGCTTCATCTAGTCTGTTGGTGATTCCTTCTAGTGCATTCTTTATTTCTAGTGTATTCTTAATTTCTGACTGGTTCTTTTCTTATGTTTCTATCCCAATTTTTATGTTTTCTATCTCCTTGTTGAATTCTCACTGAGATCATTGAGTATCTTTATAACCATTGTTTTGAACTCTGTATCTAGTAGGTTACTTGTCTCCATTTCATTTAGTTCTTTTTCTGGAGGTTTTTCCTGTTCTTTCATTTGGGATATATTTCTTTATTTCTGTAGTTTGGCTGCCTCTCTGTGTTTGTTTCTTTGTATTTGGTAAATCTGCTATGTTGGACCTAGAGGACATTTTGCAAACCTTAAAGCCTGCTCCCACCTGCCAGCTCCCTTAAGGTCCAGCCGCTGATAAAGCATCGTGCGGTACACAAATTGCGTGAGGCAGGATCTCAGAGAGTCACTAGAGTGGGAGGAGTTGTGATCACCAGGTTAATGTAGATTCTGGTTTGGTGCCAGTGGTGAGCTGGAGTTACTCAGCAAAATCTCAGAGCACACCGAGGATAGTCGCCACCCACCTGGGGCGTGCAGATTCTGATAGTTTTCCAAGAAAGAATGTAATCGGACAGGGCTGGCTGCTCATCAAGAAAGTGCCTTGGGGGAGTTTGGTGGGACAGGGTCCCAGCAGAGCTCACCAGACCAATTCAGATTCAGATTTGGCTATGGGCGTGGGGGGAGGGCTCAGCACAGGAAAGATGACACCTTCCTGCCAGCTTCATGGGAGAAGGACCCCACACAGGGAAAATGGAAACTGTCCTCCAGCCCTCAGTCTGCCCCCCAACCCCCATGTGCCTCTGATGCCCCGAGTCACCATTCTTCCACCAGAGCCCAGGGTGAGTGCCTGTGAGTGGGTTAATCTGTGTGTAACCCAGACTCTAGTCTGGGTTAGGCCCTTTAAGAGGACATCTGGGTTTCCTGCAGCTTCCATCCCACCCAGACGGTCAGATTCTCCACTGTTTTTCACAGCCAGATGTTGTGGGGGCTTCTGCTCCTGGCACCAGTACTTTGGGCTGGGGAGCCTGGTGTGGGGCTGGGGTCCTTTGCTTCTCCATGGGGAACTTCCATGGCAGAGATATCCCTCCTGATTCTCAACCACCACACAGAGCTTTGGGGCCAGCTAGTTTTGCATCTCCGCCCCTCCTGCCAGTCTCAACGTGGCTTCTTCTTCATAGCTTAGTTATAAAACTTCTGTTCAGACAGACTTCATGATGGTTCTCCAGGTTGATTGTACTGTAATTTTGTTGTAATTTTAATGTGCTCACAAAAGGAAGCAGGCACAGTGTTTATCTACTCCACCATCTTGGATCTCTCTGGAATGTTCTGTGTTTTCACTGTATTAATGTATCCTTGTTGTGATATCGTACGTAATCTTTCAAGACATCACCATCAGGGGAAACTGGGTAAAGGGTGTATGACATCTGTTTGTACTATTTCTGCAACTGCATGTGAATCTACAATTATCCCAAATTAAAAGTTTATGTAGGATGACGTCATAGGAATGGCGGCAGCGTGGCGCACTTTCTGACTTCTCCTCCAGAACTTATTACAAACGGGACATATAACCCATCAAAGAACTCTTTGCTCATCACGCAGAACAGCTAAGAGACTCATGGAAGGATTACTTGAAGGTGTGCTAATTGGGCGAGCAGGGGAAGGAGGAAGGGAGCGGAGTGAAAACGCAGCGGTATCCCGGCAGGCGGCGGCGGCGGAGTAAACCGCGGTGGCATCCACAGTTCCAAAGACTCAAGGGATCTCAGGGCGGAACAGAGAACACAAAAACCAGGAGGTGGACTTTTTCCCTGTGTCCCACAGCTGATCTCTCCAGCCGGGAGGGCGGCTAGTGGGCCCTAGGGCGGACAAAGAACACAGACTCCATACCTGGGCCCCTCCCCACCCCTCTTCCAATCCTACCCCCGCCCTTCCAGAGATTTAAACTGGCCCCTGAACTGAGGAGTAGTGTCAGATTACAGAGGAGCCTTAGTAGTGTTCAGGCTTTGGGAAGATTGACAGGCAGCTCTGACCCAGGGAAGAGGCTGGGAAGAGTGTGATTTTGGCTGGGCTAGGAGAGAAGAGACTCCTCCACCCCCAGCCACCACCTTTTTTGGCCTGCAGGAGGAGTGTGATGCTGCTGAGCTGGAAGAGAGAAGACCCCTCCATCCCCAGCCGCCACCCTTTCTGGCCTGCCTAGGGCGGGGCACGTGCAATTGCGGAGGCACTCCCAGGGATCAGCAGTAAGCCGCAGATGCAGCTCTGGGCTTTCAGCAGCTCAGAAATCTCACGCCCACCCAACCACCCTGCCCCCATACACACACACACTGAAGAAGTGCCCTAAGACTCAGGAGTACTGGACACGGGGCTGGTGGTGCTACTCCCAGTGTGTATATGTACAGGCAAGGGCAGAAACTGCACTAACTTTGTAAAAACTATCATCCAGGCCCCTCAGGCCCACGCATATAAATCTACAGTCCCAAAGTCACTCTGGGCACCAGGTGACCGGCTCTGCCTGCGCAATAAGCAGGGGGCTCTTTGGTACAGCAGAGGACAACCTGGAGATTACTTGGTGGGCTTAAGCCAAGACTGGCGCTGCTTTTTGTTTTGCTTTGTTTTGTTTTGTTTTGTCTTTATATCTTTGATATCTTTGCCTGTGTCGAGTGGGGTTATCGGGTGTTTTTACATGTGAATGTATTTGATTTTTTCTTTGTTGTTGTTGTTGTTGTTGTTGTGCTTGGTGATTTGCTTTGTTCTGAAATTGCCCTACCAGGGCCCAGCTTAAGAGGCACAAGATTCAACATATCCAGAGGCCAACTCCAGACCAAACCAGAGTACTACCGGGTTTGACCTACAAGAGACACACCCAGAGGGAATTCTCTGCAGGCACAAGAGCCCATAGAGGCCAAGCCACATTTAAGTGGTCAACCCTCATGCAGCAGAACACCCTGTGGTGGGCAGAGCCAAGTCTCACAACGAGTCAGCCTAGGAGTTAACCCCACCTACTCACAAGCAAAAAGCAGTTAAAGATCTTCTTGAACAGGACAATATACACAACACAAGAGTCACCTTTGGAGCACACGCAGAGGAGAAGAATGAAGTAGTGCAAGTCAAATATAAAGGACACAAGATAACCTAGCAAGAACTAAGAATTCTAGGGGATCTACCTAATACATCAAAGCAAACACAGAGAGTCAGCCAGAATGGGGAAACAAAGATACATGTCCCAAGTAAAAGAACAGAAGAAACCTCCACAACTGGAACCAAATGAAGCAGAGGTAAACAACCTTTCAGAGACAGAGTTCAGAACACCGGTGATAAGAATGTTTAAGGAGCTTAGAGAGGACATAAAGAAGGATGTAGAAATCATAACGAACAACCAGTTAGAACTAAAGAACACAATTACCGAAATTAAGAACTCACTTGAAGGAATTACCAGTCGGTTAGATGAAGCAGAGGATCGAATCAGCGACTTAGAAGACAAGGTAGCAGAGATCACCCAAACGGAACAACAGAAAGAAAAAAGAATAAAAAACAATGAGGATGGCCTAAGAGACCTCTGGGATAACACCAAGCGCAACAACATGCGCATCATAGGAATACCAGAAGGTGAAGAGAGTAAGCAAGGGATTGAGAACATATTTGAAGTAATAATGTCCGAAAACTTCCCCAACCTGATGAAGGAAACCAACATACAAACCCAGGAAGTGCAGAGAGTTCCAACCAGGATAAACCCAAACAGGTCCACACCAAGACACATTATAGTTAAAATGGCAAAGCTTAAAGACAAAGAGAGAATCCTAAAAGCAGCAAGAGAAAGTCTGAGGGTTACATATAAGGGAACTCCCATAAGATTATCATATGACTTTTCTACAGAAACATTGAAGGCCAGGAGGGAGTGGCAGGAGATACTCAAAGTGATGGAAAACAAAGGCCTACAACCTAGATTGCTTTATCCAGCAAGGCTATCATTTAAAGTTGATGGAGAGATAAAGAGCTTCCCAGAAAAGAATAAGCTAAAGGAATTTATTACCACCAAGCCAGCATTGCAAGAAATACTAAAAGGACTTCTGTAAATAGAAGAAAGATGAAAACAATCTAACTACAAATTTAAAAATGGCAATAACTATGTACCTATCAATAATCACTTTAAATGTAAACGGATTAAATGCTCCAATCAAGAGACATAGGGTGGCTGACTGGATAAGAAAGCAAGACCCTTGTATATGCTGTATACAAGAGACTCACCTCAGAACAAAAGACACACACAGGCTGAAAGCGAAGGGTTGGAGTAAGATATTTCATGCAAGTGGAAATGAGAAAAAACCTGGAGTTGCAATACTTATATCTGACAAAATAGACTTTAAAATGAAGAACATATTAAAGATAAAGATCGGCACTATATAATAATAAAGGGATCGATCCAACAAGAGGACATAACCCTAGTAAACATCTATGCACCCAACATAGGAGCACCTAAACATATAAAACTGGTACTGACTGACATAAAGACAGAGATCAACAGTAACACTATCATAGTAGGGGACTTCAACACACCTCTGACAACAAGGGACAGGTCTTCCAGACAGAAAATCAATATGGAAACAACAGCCTTAAATGATACATTGGACCACTTGGATTTAATCGATATTTTCAGAGCATTTCACCCCAATGCTGCAAAATACACGTTTTTCTCAAGCACACATGGAACATTTTCCAAGATAGACCATATGTTAGGCCACAAAACACAGTCTTGATAAATTTAAGAAAATTGAAATCATACCAATTGTCTTCTCTGATCACAGTGCTATGAAATTAGAAATGAACTACAGGAAAAAACTGGAAGACACACCAATTCATGGAGGCTGAATAACTTAGTACTAAATAATGAATGGGTCAAGCAGGAGATCAAGGAAGAAATCAAAAGATATCTCGAAACAAACGAAAATAAAAACACGATGACCCAAAATCTATGGGATGCCGCGAAAGCAGTCCTAAGAGGGAAATTCATAGCATTGCAGGCCTACCTAAAGAAACAAGAAACATCACTAATCAACAGTTTATCTTCACATTTAAGGGATCTGGAAAAAGAACAGCAAAATAAGCCCAAAGGGAGCACAAGGAAGGAGATAATAAAGATCAGAGCAGAAATAAATGAAATAGAAACCAGAAAAACAATACAAAAGAGCAATGAATCCAAGAGTTGGTTCTTAGAGAAGATAAACAAAATTGACAAACCTTTAGCCAGACTCATTAAAAAGAAGAGAGGACCCAAATTAATAAAATCAGAAATGAAAGAGGAGAAGTGAAAAACAGACACCGCAGAAATACAAACAGTTTTAAGAAATTACTATGAGCAACTATATGCCAACAAATTTGACAATCTGGAATAAATGGACAATTTTCTAGAGGCGTGCAACCTTCCAAGGCTAACTCAAGAAGAAACAGAAAACCTGAATAGACTGATTACCACCAGAGAAATTGAATCAGTAATCAACAATCTCCCAACAAACAAAAGCCCTGGACCAGATGGCTTTACAGGTGAATTTTACAAAACGTTCAAAAAAGAATTATCACCTATTCTCCTCAAGCTCTTCCAAAAAATCCAGAAGGAGGGAAGACTCCCAAACACTTTTTACGAAGCCACTATCACCCTGATCCCAAAATCAGACAAAGACACCACAAAAAAAGAAAACTACAGGCCGATATCTCTAATGAACATAGATGCAAAAATCCTCAACAAAATATTAGCGAACAGAATTCAGCAATACATTAAAAAGATCGTACACCATGATCAAGTGGGATTCATCCCTGGTATGCAAGGGTGGTTCAACATCCACAAATCAATTAATGTGTTACACCACATTAACAAAATGAAAAATAAAAATCACATGATCATATCAATAGATGCAGAAAAAGCATTTGATAAAATCCAACAGCCATTTATGATAAAAACACTTAAAAAAGTGGGAATAGAGGGATCATATCTCAACATAATAAAGGCCATATATGACAAACCCACAGCTAACATCATACTCAATGGGGAAAAGCTAAAACCATTCCCCCTAAGATCAGGAACAAGGCAAGGTTGCCCACTACCTCCGCTTCTATTCAACATAGTGCTGGAAGTTCTTGCCACAGCAATCAGACAAGAAAAAGAAATAAAAGGCATCCAGATTGGTAAGGAGGAAGTAAAGTTATCATTGTATGCAGATGATATGATGCTATATATATAGAGAACCCTAAAGACTCCACCAAGAAGCTATTAGAGTTGATAGATGAACTTAGTAAAGTAGCAGGATACAAAATTAATATTCAGAAATCAGTTGCATTTGTATATACCAATAATAAAACATCAGAAGGAGAAATTAAAAAAAAATCCCATTTACAATTGCTCCAAAGACTATAAAATACCTGGGAATAAATTTAACCAAAGAAGTAAAAGATCTGTACTCAGAAAATTATAAGACACTGAAGAAAGGAATGAAAGAAGATATAAATAGATCATGTTCATGGATAGGAAGAATTAATATAGTTAAAATGTCCATACTGCCTAAGGCAATATACATATTCAACGCAATTCCTATCAAACTACCAACGACGTTTTTCACAGAAATAGAACATATAATCCTAAAATTTATATGGGACTATAAAAGACCCCGAATAGCCTCAGCAATCTTAAGAAATAAGAACAAAGTGGGAGGTATAACAATACCTGACTTCAAATTATACTACAAGGCTACAGTAATCAAAACAGCATGCTACTGGCATAAAAACAGACACATAGATCAATGGAACAGAATAGAGAGTTCAGAAATAAATCCATGCCTATGTGGCCATTTAATCTACAACAATGGAAGCAAGAATGTAGGGTGGGGTAAAGACAGTCTATTCAATAAATGGTGCTGGGAAACCTGGACAGACACATTGAAAAAAATGAAGCCAGACCACCTCCTTACACCATATACAAAAATAAATTCAAAATGGCTTAAAGACTTAAATGTAAGATCTGAAACCATAAAATACCTAGAAGAAAATATAGGAAGAAACTTCACAGGCATTACCCGGAGTAAGATTTTTACTGATATATCCCCTCGCGCGAGGTAAGTAAGAGAAAAAATAAACATATGGGATTACATCAAACTAAAAAGTTTTTTCACAGCAAAGGAAACCATCAATAAAACAAAAAGGGATCCTACTGAATGGGAAAAGATATTTGCCAATGATATATCTGATAAGGGATTAATATCACAAATGTATAAAAAACTCACTCAACTCAACTCCAAAAAACAAACGACCCAATTAAAAAATGGGCAGAGGACTTGAAGAGACATTTTTCTAAAAAGGACATACAGATGGCAAACAGACATATGAAGAAATGCTCAACCTCACTAACCATCAGAGAAATGCAAATAAAAACCACAATGAGATACCACCTCACCCCAGTCAAAATGGCTATCATCAATAAATCAACAAACAACAAGTGCTGGCACGGATGTGGAGAAAAGGGAACGCTTGTGCACTGTTGGTGGGATTGCAGATTGGTGCAGCCACTATGGAAAACAGTATGGAGGTATCTCAAAATTCTGAAAATGGAACTATCCTATGATCCAGTGATTCCACTCCTAGGTATCTATCTGGAGAAATCCAAAACTCCAATTCAAAAATCTTTATGCACTCCTATGTTTATTGCAGCACTATACACAATAGCCAAGACATGGAAACAACCAAAATGCCCATCGGTAGATGACTGGATTAAGAAACTGTGGTACATTTATACAATGGAGTATTACGCAGCCATAAAGAAGAAAGAAATCTTACCATTTGCAACAACATGGATGGACCTAGAGAACATTATGTTAAGTGAAATAAGTCAGACAGAGAAAGATAAGTACCATATGATCTCACTTATTTGCGGAATCTAAAGAAAAGAGTAAGTGAATGAACTAATTAGAAACAGTTTTGGAGACAAACTGTTGGAGACAAAGAGGAAAAACTGAGGGTTGCTAGATGGGCGGGGGATGGGTGGGGGTAAGGGGGAAGGTGAGGGGATTAGAAAACAATCAGTAACCACAAGATGGCCACGGGGTTTTGAAAATTAATCTGGGGAACGTAATCAATAATGTTGTAAAGATTTTGTAGGGTATCCGATGGACATGTGTCCCATTTGGGAGACCACCTCAGGGAAGATGTAGATGCCTGATCACTGCACTGTACACCTGAAGCTGAACAATAATGAATGCCAACTATAATATTATATATATATATATATATATGTATATATATATATATATATGTATGTATATATAGGTATGTATACATTTACAAGAGGCAGAGTACCGCATTGTGGGTGGAGATAGTGGAAATGGGATGGCTCGGTGCGATGTCAGAGAGATAGTGGATGGGGAAAGGGGGGTCCACAGTGTGAGGGATATAGATGATAAACGTCTAAGTAAACAAAACAAAAAACCTCATAGACACAGACAATAGTTTAGTAGTTACCAGAGGGTAAGGGGGGTGGGGGGTGGGAGATGAGGGTAAGGGGGATCAAATATATGGTGATGGAAGGAGAACTGACTCTGGGTGGTGAACACACAATGTGAGATATAGATGATGTGATACAGAACTGTACACCTGAAATCTATGTAATTTTACTAACAATTGTCACCCCAATAAATTAATAAAAAAAATAAATAAAAAAAATAAAAAAAATTGAAGTTTAATTTTGAGGAACTCAATAAATTTACTGTAAAATATGTGTTGAAAACTAAAGATCCACAGAGTTACACAAACCTTCGAAGTGGAGATGAGAACTAGAAATGCATATTATCCTAGGTCCCTCAGAAGGAAACTACAACTTACTCTTCTCTTGCTACTGAGGGCTTGTCCCTGTCCAAGGCTAACGGACGCCCACGTTTTGTATCTTTTTCCCTCCACCTTGGCTTCTTTCCTTCATATTGTGAATGTGCCAACTATCCTCCATCTGTCCTTCCGGAGCCACACTTCACCCTGGTGACTGCCCCAGGTGCTGACCCTATGACTTCACAGGCTCCCGAGCTCTCTGGCTTCCTCCTGCTTTCCGCCCTGCCCCAAGAGCAGAGGGAGGACAGAGTGAGGTCAAGGTTTTTGTTCCCTTGGCTCCCTCCCTGTGAGGCCACCTCGGGCTGGCTGTGTCCCTTGACTGAAGGGCACTGTGCTGGCAAGGTGGCAACTCTGTAGGTCTTGCCCTCCTCCTGTGTCTGATAACAGCTCCAGTCCCTTGCCTCTTCAGGCCTTGGGGTAGTGACACCTCAGCTGCTGTTAGCTCCAGGTCACTGGACTATCCTTCACCCACTTCTCTGTAAATACTTCCTTGTATATAGACTCCCCTTGAACTATCCTATTCTGAGTGTGCCATATGTTTTCTGCTGCAGCCCTGATGCAATGAAAGCCATTTATTTCTTCATTCCCTGCCCCAGACCAGTCTGGCCAAGGGCTCTTGGAAACCTCGTATGCAATGGAAGGGTGGGAGAGGAAGGGTTGGGAAAGCCAGTTAGTCCCAGTCTGGGAGCAGACTCTGTGGGTTTGGGGCCTCTCCACTCCCTGCAGCCCCCGGGGACTGGTTCGTACAAGGCGTGGCGGGAAGCACCAAAGAAGAGTCCCCCATACCCTGGTTCATGGCATTTTGAGGGCTCTTGGGAATGGCAGGCATTCCATCCAAAACCAAAGTGAGGGTGATGTTAGACCCCCCCACCCCCATTTATCATCTGATTTCCCCAATTTTGCTTTGGAAACAATTACTTGAGAAGATGGGCTAAATATAATTTTCCTCAATAGATATTGATGTTAAATACCAATCCTTGTCCGTTCCTTTCACGTGACTGTGCATGAGTACTGAAGACAGGCGCGCGCTCCTCAGGAAACAACGCTGAGCATATACACGCCCGTTGCATGTTTGGGCTTTGTTCCTATTGTCTTTAACGGTCAAAAGAAGAGCCTCAAACTTGACGTCAACACATTTCTCTAAAGTGCTGGTATCTGCACCAAGGATTGAAGGGATTCCCTGCGTTGTGTGTGCTCTGGTGGACACAGAGCCAGTTCCTTGTGGGTGGAGAGTTGCACTAGATGGACTTTAGAGTCAATTCCAGTTCCAAGCTCAGCTTTTAAAACAACAAGACATTGAAGGCAGAGAACCATTCGTTGTGCCACTTGGGTTAGATGTAACCCATAACCCAAAGTCCAACTCTTTCTCTCTCTCTCCCCTTCTTGGCATTTCATTGTTTACCATCCCCCTCTCCTCTCAGGGTCGTGGAGCTGGCCCGCCATTACCGGTCTCCTTCCTTCCAGGCACCATTCCCTCCCGTGTGTATCCTCCCTTTTCTCCCTATGGTAAGCTGGCTTCCTGGATCCCAGGAGACCTACATGGCACTTTTTCCTGCTCCCTCACTGGATGGGAACAACCTTCCCTATAAAACAAAAACCTACAATGTGAGGACAGAGAAAAGCCTGCATGGGACTCTCCGGAGGGAAACTGCAAACTGTCCAATTAGCTGACTCTCTCCTTCCTTCCTCTGGGGGTCCTCTCACTCCGATTCCCTTTGGTGTGACCAGACCCAGACCTTTGGATGTGCAGCTTCTTCTTCACAACTGGCCAGTCAGACAAGACCCAAAGCCCCACCCCCGGACTAGACTAGAATTTCAAATGGAATTTGTTTTCTCAAACAAACAAGAACAGTGAATGGAAAAAGGAAAATTAGACATGACAAGACTTCAAACAGGAAGTTATGAAAGAAAACACACAGTCAAGCAGAGGTGGAAGATGATTTACATGATGCACAAGCTAATTAAATGGTACATAGAAACTTTAAAAATGAAACATAAAACTGATAAAACGTAGAGAGAGTAATTTCTCAGCCTACATTTACCGACCAGCACAACACACAGCACTCTTTCTCTTCCTCCCTTATTTGGCCTTGCTCAGGGAATAACCATTTTGAATTCATGAGCACTTTCCCCTCCCATTGATTTCTTCAGTAAACTCCTTCCAGAAGAGATGTCCTGATCACAAGAATCCTTCTGGCGAAATCATGGATGCGGAGAGCAGTTCATTTATTGAACAAACACTGAGCACCTACTTTGGACATCAAGTCTGTATGAACAGTGCTACCCCCACTCTTATCTAGGCCCCCATCAGCATAGAAACGGTCCAAGGATGAAGGGTTCTAGCCCCCATGACCACGCCTCCCACCCACCCACCCACAGCCATAGATAGCAGCTCACAGGAAGATTCCACAGTCTTCTGCCCCCTCCCCCAGCTCATCAGACTCCGATGGTATGTGTTCCTGCATAGCTACCCCCACACAAACATGCCTCCTAACCCCTTGTCCTCCCTCCACAATCCTTGTTAAGCTAAGCGCTCCCCCAGTACTTGTCTACATTTCTGGTTTCTTTTCTTTGCCTCAAGTCCAGTATCCCATTCTAATTCCAAAAACAGTTCCATCGCCCAGCTTTCTGTGTCCAGCAGGTGTCGCCTTTCACCGGAAACAAACAGCACCTCGCTTTTAGTTTGAAATCTAGACTCCAACAGTGGATGCCCCTTGGGCTTTGGGTAGAAGGGACTGGACGGGTGGCTCTAACCAGTGGTGTGCTCACCAGCACGAGGGTCCTCAGAAAAAAGCAGTCGCTTCCAGCTCAGGTAGACAAACACCCTACAAAGAATTTGTCCTTTGACCTTAGACAAGTGATTTAACCTCTCTGAAATTCACTTTCTTCGTCTGTGACATGGAGACAATCTGTTTCGTATAGTGTTATTGTGAGATACAAATACACAGCTCTTAGCCCAGTGCCCAGGTCATGATATGCAGTCAAACTAGGTTCCATTCCCCACTCGGGTATGGAAGAAATAACCACCCAGAAACTCAGACCTGAAGGTAAGCTCTGCCCCCTGAATCCTGACTACCTGAGGCTCTGTGTCAGGACGGGGATAAGGACCAAATAAAGTCATGCATGTGAAGCGCCTGGTACAATGCCTGGCCCCAAAGCTGAGTAACTGACAACAAACAGCTCATGTCACTATGGTTGGCTCGCGGACTACCCCACAATGTTGTTAGCCATTTACAAGTAAGAACTCACAAGACCCCTGATGAGGTAAGGAAAATAATTACTCCCTTCCTCTGCTTTACTCTGCCGCTCCATCCCACCACAGTTTAATTTCTTCTTATGAATTATAAATAATAATAATAATAAACCCAATTTCTGTCATGTCTAGATGGGAAAATGGGAGGAGGCACTGACTCCTCCACTGCAGTCGGAGAGAATCAACCCCAGCCCCTAACTCTGCCCGTAGGGCTTCCCTAGCGCCTCAGGAAAAAGCATGGGAAAGCAATACTTCCACCAGAGTTTATTCCTCAGAGATGATCACAGCGACTCAGCACCCTCTGTGGCACGTGGGGCCCCCAGAAGGGCCTTTAACTTCCCTCCCCAGATTATGTTCACCCCAGAAATAAGCCTCGGACAATAACTTGGTTACAAAATATTCCCAGCAATGAGTTCCCCCAAGTTGCTAAGGTTTACATGGAGGGGGAGGGGTACTAGGAAATTCAAAGAACTGGGTGGAGAAATCATAAGATCCAGAAAAATCGGGAGGCTTTGAGAATGTTGGAGGGGCACTGCAGTATCACTGCAAGTATAAACCTCTTTCTCACTCGGCGTGGAAGTTGTAGAATCCTGCCTCTAGGAAATGTGCCGACCTGCTGAAGAAATAAAAAGAACATAATAAGCCTTCAAACCCCCTTACCCCATCATTTGTCTCTATAACCATCATGCCAGAGCCTTTAATACAGTGACACTGAAAATTCTGGAGCCACCTTCAGCCTCCTCCCCATAGACACTCCACTGGTTAGAAGAGAAGGGTAGGCTCTCCTCTTTCCTGCTCCTAATCCCAACAACGGCAGCTTAAACGTGGTCTTGGCTAGATCCGGGGTAGCTCACCCCTACTATAAGCACGATCAGCTGCACCCAATGCTGACCCCCTCCAACCTCACCCCTTCCAAAGCACCAGCAGGCAAACAGACCAACACAGATGTTACCTTCTGGATAATTGGCCCCAGGGAGGGAAGTATAGCCTAGAAGAGGAAAATATTTGATTAGAGAACAGTCTTTGTGGATAAAAGTAGCTGGCATTATTCACAGCAAATGGGGTAGCATTGGGAAAACCAATCACAAACAGAACGTGAGCAGAGACTGGGAGTGAGAGTGGCGCTGGGAGCTCAGGGGGTCACTCACCAGAGGAGCCAGCTCTCTGACAGCTGAGAAACCCGAGGGAGAGGATGATGAAGCCAAGGACCAGAGTCACCGCAGCCACAGAAACCTTCACTATCTGCTGCCGGGACAGCCCCGGTGCTGCAAAAACACAAACGTACTAAACCAAGCTCTGTCGCTCACTCCCAGAATAACTTTATTGCGACCTCCACCCAGCAGATGCAAAGGTGCTTAATGCCAACCCCAAGCGTCTAGCTCACACCAACCCCTCCTCAAAACCCCCATCCTGTGAATCTCTACTCCTAGAGTAACCCCGAGGGACCACTCTCCCTAGAGTTAGCGCCTGCCTCTTAATACAGCAGGACCTCTCAAGGGACCCTACTTTCTTCCTTCACCCAAAATACAAGGATTCCATGGTGACAATGTTTGCTCCCTTACTTGCTCTATCTGAGCACTTTTCTATTAAAGCATCTTTTCTAACGTCCAGTGGTTCTATTCCATGAGCTATGTGTCTTATGCGTCTTAATGTGTCTCCTACCTGTCCACATCCAGATTTCCCATGTGTCCTTCCAGAACCTGTCTCCATCCCCTTCACAGCACCCGCCCCCCCCCCCGCGCCCCTTTCCAGAGCTGGTCCTACTCTAACTCCTGTCCCACCTGGATCCCTTTCCCATGCTAAAATGAACATTCCACCACCACAGGAAACCGCCTGTGAGGGTGTGAAGCAGACTTTCCCAGGAAAGCTCAGGTGAGCCTGCGGGTTCCACTCTCCGCTCCTCATGTCCTGCTCAGCTGCCCAGCCAGACACCACACTCCCCACAGGGGGAAGTTTGGTCTCAGCAGCCAGTCTGGGATTCTGTTCACTGGCCCTTTTCAGACACCCTTCCTCTTCCTCCTTTCTTCTTCTTCTCTTTCCCCAAAATCCCCAAATCTGTGTGCACTTCTCTCAGTTCCTTTAACTCCTTCTAATCCTGGTGACTGCTTCCTTGTTCACTAGCCCTGAGCATGCAAGCAAAGTGTCTAGCAGCTATGGCTTCTCCTCCCTGATAGAGCAGCCCACATTCAGTATTGCCCCCACACCAAGAAAGAGTCCTTTTTTTTCTGCAACCTTCTTTACTTCTCTAATTCCCATTCCTGAGCTGACAACAGAATAGCTGAAATCTGGGGATCCTGGAATATTGCATCACAATTTGGGGTTCTGAAATGCACATCCTCTTTTCAGCACAGTCCTGCTTCCCTCCAGCCCTCAGACAAGCACACCACATCACCCACACTACCATGGCAACAGAGACACCAGAGAACTTTCCGTTCCTGTATCCCATTGCCCCATCTCCCGTCACAAACCGTCCATCCATTCCTTCAGACCCACTTCTCTTTCTCATCATCTCCCTCTCTCCCATATACCACGGGCCTCTCCACATCTCACTCCCTTTGCCAAAATACTGCTGTTCTTTTCCACCACCCGCTTGCAATGGTCCTGCTTTGGCCCCCATCCTCCGGCCTGCCATGCCCTTACTCCAGTCCTGACGGATGGGCTCTGCAGCCCCAACGTGCTCCACCACACAGGTGTAGGTATCCCAGAAGGAGGGGTTGGTGGCTAAATGGGAGAGGGTCTGGTACGTCCAGTCTCCATTGGGCTGGGCAATCTTTTGGGCACTGCTATGAGGAAGGACAAGCTGCCCATTCTTCCACCACGTGATGGTCACGTCCGCCGGATAGAAGCCCCACACGTAGCAGGCCAGCATCACGGGCTCCCTCGTGTTAAAAGGCGTGGTTTTGGCTACTTGCACAGATGGTGGCCCTGCATAGGAGGAAAATGTGGTCACAAAGGAGGGCTTCTCCTCCAACCTGACTTCTTTCCTACTTCAATTCTTCATGGATTGTGCCAACTTCCCTTCCCCACCCCCGCCCGATGCCACCACACATCCCTTTGAAAATAGGGAATTAGAATTTACTCCTGCTTCGCTCCTCCTTTTCTCCCATTCCTTCACTGCCCCTTCCTTTCTTTTCTCCTCCAAAATTGTGTTTGATCAAAATAAGCAGAAGCCGAGTCTGAACTGCAAGCTGTTTCAGGAATCACTGTATTTATTTCAAGCACATAAGCTAACAGTTGTCTGGAGTTGCAAGTTGGGGTTTATGTAAAGGTAGAAAGACTTCTGTCCTCAAATCTTGTTAACAAATTAATTTGCTAAATAAAGCTTTTTTTCCTCAGATAGTTTAAGGAAACAAGCTTAACTCAGGGCTCTCTTAAATTTGGATTAGCGTAGTCCAAATTAATGAGATTGTTAACACTGCCATTTTTTACTAGTTTATTCTCCTAGGTGACCCTCTTGCTTGCCTCTGTCTTTGCTTTTCAAAGAAAATCTTAAATAAAAATCCAAGAAATTGTGTTAAAATGCAGATTCCCTAGCCTGCATACCCAGATATTTTCATTTAATGGATCTGAAGGGCTTGTGTTTGTAACAAGCACCTTCCCCAGGCAATTCAGAGAAAGGGGTTCAGAAATCACATCTCAGGACACACTACTTTGTCCTGTGGAGACCTTCAAGCTTTCCTCTACCAATCTCAAGGCATTCTCAATACAAGCAGTAAGGGTGAGGGAGCATATACATCAGAGGCTCTCCAAATATTCCTATGTCTAGGCCCATCCCAGACCTAGAATATCAGAACCCGGGATAAAAAGGCATGCGTATTTGGGCAACACCATTCTGGTGATTCTGACACAGCCCTGGTTGACCTGTGATCTGCACCCTGCCTAGGAGGAAACATGCCCTGCCTAGGAGGACCCTCCCCGCAAGGGCTCCTCTCTGCCTCACACATCCCCTCCTCCTCTTTATTCCTGCTCCACCCCCTCCAACCACCTTGTTTCCCCTTGGGGTCAACCCACCCTCTTTCTACATCCAGGTCCATGCATTTTCTGCTTCTTTTCTGCCCAAATCTCAACCCCCTTGCCTGCTAAGGAATTCTCCCTGGCCTCTCTTCTCTTCCTGTGCTTCCTCTCAGCCCCTCATCCCTCCCTGCTTACGTGTCCTGTGGGTCAGTGATCCCCAGAAGGGCTGTGTGTGTGTGGTACAGTCCTGGAGCCCCTGAGATAAACGCTGGATCAGGACTCTGTGGGTGTTGAGGTAAATTGACAGGGAGGTGGCCAAGCCATGCAGGGCCCCAAATTCACAAGGGGCCATTTGGTGCTCGTTTGGATCCCAGCAGGTCAGCAAATCTTTGTTGAAGGAGATGCAATAGGTGAAATCCCGTGCAGTCCCATTGTCATCCAACAGACAGGTGCTTTCCACATGGGCCACAAAGCCCCCTGCAGGAGCCAGAGAGAGGGCAGTTCAGAGGCCAGGCTCAGCTACACCCTGGGGCACAGATTCCCACCTCGGGCAGCATCTGCTAACCCAGCTCATGTACTGGGGTCCCTGAGAGCCCCAATTAACAGACTACCTGGCAGTAGCGAGATATTGTTAGATCTTGTTTTATGGAAGGTGGCCCAAGATTATTTACGTGTTTAAACACAACGATTTACCCAGGACAAGATCTTTAATATGGCACATTATTGAGTGCGAATGGGGGTCAAGGGAAAGAGTCAGCCTTGTTTCGTGCTGGATATATTAGTAACTATTCACTCCACATATACTGGTGAGGCAGTCACTATGTACCAGGCACTGTGCTAGGAGCTGGGAGGGCAGCAAACAAGGCAGACGTCCTGGCCTGCATTCCAGCAGGAGATCCATATTACACAAATAATCACACAGCTTCATTACTATTAAAATTGCTACAAAGGCACAGTATAAGTGCTGTCAGAGTATATCACAGTCTGGGGTGTCCAAATCCAGTAACAAAACTGAACGTTCTCAGCCTACAATAGGAGCAGAGCAAAGGAAGTCCCAGGAAGAAATGTCCTTACCTGCTCCGGTACAGCCCAGGCTGAGGCCCAGCAGCAGCCGCAGGAGTGTGGTCATGATCTGCTCTGGAGAGAAGCAGGGAATTCGGTCCCCTGGACCAGCTCTTCCAGGGGCCTCGTGTCCTCACCTGCCCCAGAAACCCCAGCCTGGGTAGATGCTCTCCAGACCCTGAGCAGAATATGGTATTGCCCGGGTATCTTGACTAAACGAGTGATGTGGAGCTACCCAGCCCCTAGAGACTAAACTTGTTCCTACCGGCCCATGTAAGCCGCGTCCCAAACTGAGGGTTGTCCGATTGGCTGGGCAGCCGGGGCAAGCATAGACAAATCACTGAGTGCCTCAGCCGAGCGTCATCAGTTACTAGGTAAATGTCTTCCTGTCCTAGGCTCTAAGCCACTGGTCTCTTTCTTCACTCTTTCTTGTAGAACAACCAGTCTGTAGGTAGATTTCCCTGGGTCAGTGGAGATAATACTCCCAGTATTCCCAGGATGCGGACTGCCCGCTGATTTAACTGTTTCCTTCACTGTCCTTCCCAAAGATTGGGCCTAGATAACCTCATTTGTTCCTGAAAAGGAGGTTTCTTAGGAAGATATTCCATAACCCTAGGTCTGCCCAGTCACCCAGAAGACAGAGGACACAGGGCCTTCTGGGGCAGGTGGCAGAGGCGGGGCTGCTGAGAAGGAAGGAGGCGCAGGGAGACTGCAGGGTTCTCTCTGGCTCAAAGCAAGACAGCAGAATAAGGAAAGCAGTTCCACCTTAGAGGGCAGGGACACAGGCCTGCAAATCCCTCCCTGGGCCTCCGGCACTTCTTTTGTTCCAGCCAGTGGACCTTCATTTCCTCCTTTCTGCTTTCTGGAGCCTGAACCATGACAGGTCAGACCGCAGGGTAACTCCACTTAAACCCCTTGCTAAATAGCCGGTGATGGGTCAGTGCCCAAACCTCACCTGTCTCCCCCAAACTTGAAACTCCCCTGTGTGTTTCCCCCATTGGTCCCATCTGACCGAGGGCAGCTCCCTATAATATGAAGCCTCTAGAACAATAAGATAGTAAAGCTTCCCTACTTCTCTCCCCTGGAAAAGACAGAGTTAAAAGAAAGGATTAGGAGGGAGCCCCTTATCTCCACACTTATGTGTCCTCACCCACAGTCCCTGACCCTAAGAAATTTCTGATCTTTATGAAGAAAAATGGAAGGGGGCGGGGGGAAGGACGCACATGCACCAAAAGTAAATACAAAGATGACTATCAGGAACAAAAGACGTGTTTTGTATAATTGAGCTTAACTGAAGCTATGCCCCTGTTTCCCAGCCGCCCGCACTCTCAACCCCACCGCGGTTATAAGATTGGTCTATACTCGGATTCCTCCAATGGACCATCAGGTGGGTTGAAATGGGCATCACGTGGGTTAGAATAGGCAGAAAAGGGGGTGAGGAGTCCAAAATTTGTTAAATTTCTACTTTGTGACAGATCCTACGCTGGGTATGCCCTTTAAAGGCTGTCTCATTTAATCTTAAAAGGCCTGTTAATTGTCCTTATTTTACAGTTTTGAAAACAGGTCCAAAGATAAACACCCCTGGGCTAGCGGCGCACACACACACACACACACACACACACACACACACACACACGCTGAGGCGTGCCCAAACACTCGCTACCTCCTGGGACTGAGAGGACCCACATAAAGGGAGCTGGTGGTGGCTTCCACTGAGCACGGGAGAAAGGGAAGAGCCACCCATCCACCCAAGGCTTATCTTTCCTGTTCTCAGAATTCCTTCTGCTCTTAGAACCTTTCACTTTCTCTTTCAACAGTTTCAAACTGAATCCTCCTACACACACACACTTTCCCCTTACACCCTCCTCCACCCCTAGGTGGGAGGGAGACTAACCTTGCAGGATGTAGGTCTTGGGATCCTTTCCAAGGTTTACAAAGCCTGCCCTGGCACAGGCATGCCCAGTGTGAGGTCCTGTGCCCGCACAGGTGTGGCCCTCCGCCAGCATGCTGAGGCTGAGTGGAGTTCCCTCTCGTGCCTAGGTCTCTGCTCTGGCAGCCAAAGGAGATGTGAAACCTTCAGTAAGGCAGGGGCAGGAAATGTAGATTTCACTTCTCCATTAATGAGAAGACTGAGGGTGATTTTTAGAATAAAGCCGGACAGAAAAAACCTGAGACCTGTGCTTGGCCAAGCGGTTTCTTCCCTTCTCTCTTCCTCTTAACCCGACTTCTTTTTTTTCTTTTTTTTTTTTTTTTCTTTTTTTTTTTTTTTTTTTTTTTTTTTTTTTTTTTTTGTACAGACATAGCTCTTTCCCCCACCTCCAGGGAACCCAAAAGAATATTTCAACTGCCCTGTCCATTGTTGGTGATATGATAATTATTTACGTAGACTAGGACTGAAGAAGTTAGAGAGCACCAGCCAGCTTCCCACATGCTGTTCCAATTTCACTGCCACTATGCAAGGGCCCAAAGAGTGAGTCCTCCGGCTCCCACTGTCTCTCCTGGGCCGACCACCATATGCCAGAAGTGGACTGACCACCGTGTTTATGTGCAAAGCACTAACGGGATACCCAGAGCTAGGAGATATGGACTCTGCCCCATGTCATTTGTCATTCACTTACAGGTCAGTTGGGGAGTGAGAATAAACATCTCTAAAGAAAAGAATTTATGTTCAAGTGAGTCGGCAAAAAGGCCAGTGGACTTAAAACAGAAAAGAGAAGTCATTGTGTGCATGGTGGACAGGGGGTCCTGTCCGTGGAGGGAGCCTGGAGCCTTCATTACTGGGCTGGATTCATGTCAGAGAAGAAGAAGGCGATTGGTATCGCAGACCTGGCATACAGCTCCATGAGCTTGGCGATACTGTGAGGCGCTGTGGGAGGTCTACCAGGAGCCTGAGCCAGCTAAAACAAAAATGAACTACGATAACATCACTGGTACTGCACACAGAAGGAAGTCACAAATGGGGTCTCATGCTTTTCCTGAGAGTATGGCCATAATAATAAACCTCTTCTAGGTACTTCCTAACGTCGCTCCCAACAAGTTCTCAGGTTACTTTTCTGGACAGATGGTTTTAACTCATGCTTCCCCTTTATAAACTCAAAAATTGCTCAACCCGTCAATCATTTGTAATCTAAAACCAGTAGCATGAGACCACATTTCTGACTTCCTTCCATATCTCTTCAAAACCACACACGCCTGCACCCTGCCAGGATTACATCACTCGCCACTCCGTCCAACCTCCCCTGCCGACCTCCCCCCTCTCCTCCCACTCTCTATTCTCTATCAGGATTCACTACGCTAGACCCCCGACTTCTGGGGTACGTTGCTGTCACCTGTTCATCATCCTTCTATCCTGCAGCCCAATTACTTGAACTACTAGAGGATATTTTACCTGATCAGCTGCCACTCTCTTGAAGAATGTTATTATCTTCCATCTTCATCATGAGAAAATGGAGGCAGAGGGAATTGCCCAGATTTACCCAAATACTAAGTAAAAAACCATAACTTTAACTCAGATTTGTGATTCTAAGTCCTATATTCCTAATTATTTATTTTAAAAAATCATTGAAAATTGCCAACCATTTATAATAGTAATAAAAACCATAATATATTTAGAAATTAAAATAAAAGAGTAAGAACTTTATGAGAAAAAAGAAAACTTTACTAAATTACATAAATGAATACCTCAAGAAGTGAAGAGGCATAATTTTCATGGATGGGGCATCCTACATAACGAAAAAGTCAATTGCCCCCCATATCTCTAACCAAAATGATGTCCCAACCAAATCATAGCAGGATTTGGGGAGAATTTGACAAGCTGATTCTAAAGTGTATATGGAAATAAAATCCACGAGTTTCTTAGAAAATTTTGATAAAGAAAAGCAAACTGAGTTTTTCTGGGGGGAGGTGAGGTGGTAAAGAAGCAATGAAATTGAGCCCTACCAAATATGAAGACATTAAAAGGCCATAATTAAAACAGTATGAACTTACAAACCAATGGAATTGAATAATCCAGAGACAAACCCATGCATCGAGGGGAACTTGGTATAAAGTCCCTGGAAATAAATGGAATATTTGGTAAATGGTATTAAGATTGATTTACTATTTGGAGGAAAACAGTTGTACCCTTACACCACATAGAAAAATTCCAGATTAATAAAGATCTAAATATGAAAAGAAAACAATAATATTAATAGAAAAGCATAGTATATCATACAATAGAACAGCAAGAATATCATACATGGCCAGATTAATATAAGGAAAAGCTTTTTACCCAAAATTATTTATCAGAAAAGAGGGGACTACCTTATATATAAGTCCTTAGGGTTTTTTTCTTTTCAAATTAAGGCCCCTCTCTCAAAGCTGTTTGGAGACATTGCATTATCCTAAAATGATCTCAATTAACAAATCCATGAGAATTACAATAAAATTGTTTTTATGGAATGTGAATGTAGAAGCAGCAACATGCCCATAGTAATATATTACTGTGACTTTTACATTAGTGAGTTGGTAGCTAAATAAAGGTAGTTTGACTATTTGACTATTTCCCCATAACTTCTATATCCTTAAAATTTTATATGTTAAAATTGGTCAAAAACTTTTAAAGTAGCCTTACTGACAAAATGGAGTATTACCTTATCCCTTGACATTCTAGCAAAAATTGTAACTTTACTGCCTTGCAGGCGGAAAGAATTTCATAAGATCATGAAAGCACAAACCACAAGAGTTTTGACGGTCAAAATGAAATAATTCTACTCAGGGAAGGAACAAATTTAACTGATGAGCAGCAAACTGGAAGAAGGCATTTGAAATACTTATCCTGGAATAAGATTAGTATATAGAATATATTAGAAATCCTCACGAATTTACAAGAAAAAGACAAGAAAATTCAATTTTTAAAACAGACAAAAGCTATGAATCAGCAATTCACAGAGAGAGACCCCTGTGAAAAGATGCCCAGCCTCATGAGCAATGCGGGAAAGGCAAATTAAAATGAGATACTACTTTACACCGACCATATTGCCAATATTTGAAAGTCAAATGATTTCAAGTTTTAGTGATGGTAAATGAACATGAGAACTACTTTGCTATGTCGGTAGGGGTGTAAACTGTGATCCCTGAATTATAGAAATTACAAACTAGTGGGGTAAAAATAATTAACATACGAAACAAGGCAGGATGTCCTGGAGAGTAAATTCTGGGTTGAGAGCCTCTAAGACTTGTGTGCTAAGTCTTAGAAGAGTTCAGTAAAGACTAATTAGGGCTGCAGGATTAGGGATAGGTTCATGGAAGAGGTTTTGAGGAATCTATAGTGTTGAATCTATAGTCTTGGTTTAAGACGGGAACAAGCAGGTTTCCTCCATGCCATCTGGCCCGGCCCCCGGGAATGCTCAAAAGTCCTCTGAGGCTACTTCTGAGTTGGATATATCTACTAAAAAGATAGATGACTTACTTTCATCATCTGAATCAAATCCAAAGAATGTCTGACTTTTCTTTTGTGCAAGGGTTGCCAAACCGATGTTTCCAAGTTCCAGTCAAGATGGTGCAGTAGGTAAACGCTGTGCTTACCTTCCCTCGTGGGCACATCAAAATTACAACTAAACTACAAAACAACTGTAATTGAGAGCGTCTAAAATCTTGCTGAACCGAAGCCCTACAACTAAGGACATGCAGAAGAAGCCATCTCGAGACTGGTAGGAGGGGCAGAGACGTGGAATGGACTGGTCTTGCACCCGCATGTGACCATTAAAAACCAGGAGAGATATCTTGGCTGTGGAGGTCCTCCCACCCCTGGAGAAGTGAGAGGTCCCAGCCCCACTCTAACTCAGGGTTCCAGTGCCAGGGAGAGAAGTCCCCATAATTTCTGGTTGTGAAAACCAGCGGAGATTGTGGCTGAGAGAGACTGAGGGTGGCTGGAGTCCCAGCCGCTTCTCTTAAAGGGACCGTGCAAGGACTTACTCTGAGCTCCAGTGCTGGGCAGCAGCTAGAAAGGCGGCAGGGACATATGGTGGGGAACTGAGTTGTCTGGGACGGGGGCTGAAGTAGCAGCTTTCTCCTGGAAGGAGGAACTGTTTGAGGCCATTGTTTCTTTGTTCAGCCCTCCCCTCCCCAGTGTGCAGTCACAGGCGGCCGCCATATCTAAATCTCCACCATTCATTCACCACACCCTCGTGATTCGAGACCCCTCTCCGCACACCTTTCAGGCACAACAATGCCGCTTTCACTGGCTTTTTTATACAAACAACCTGCCTTAGCTCATGCTGCAGACTTTCCTAGAGTCTCTCAAAGTTTTGTGGAACCCAGACAAGCAGCATCTGGCTTGAGCATGTCCTATACCTCTGGCTAAGCAGCCCGAAGCTCAGCACTAGTGACAGCTAGTGACAGCCAGCCTTGGTTCTCAGCTTGGCCGCTCAAGGTGCTTCTGAGCACAGCACAGGCAGCAGCCATCTGCAGATTGCTTTGTGGCTCCTGTGGGTGGCCCCGGGTGGAGCACAGGCTATGGCTGAACTTGACCTGCAGTGGATCCCCTCCAAGGCGGTCCTGGGGCTGGCATCTCCAGTGGCTTGCTTCAAAACATTCTGGAGCATCACCCAGGTACCTCCAAGAAAGACACACCCAAGGGGCGGATTGGGCAGGCACCAGAGCCTTGATGAGGCAGATCCTGCTCTTTAGGATCAGCCCCTGCACCACAGCTCCTCCACTGTAGTCATGGCCAGTCCTCACAACCAATGAGCCTGAGGGTCAATCCCTCCCACTGAAGTGCAAATAGCAACTAAGGCTCAACTACAAGAGGAGGGCACACACAACGCACATAAGGGATACTCCTGGAGTGCGTGGCTCAGGTGACCAGGAAGACTGCACAACTGAGTCCCACAGCACACCTACTACATAAGGCCACTCTACTGAGACCAGAAGACATAGCAGCCTTACCTAATACACAGAAACAAATACAGAGAGGCAGCCAAAATGGAGAGACAAAGAAACATCTCCCAAATAAAGAACATAACAAAGCTTCAGAAAAAGAACTAAAAATGGAGACAAGCAATCTACCAGATGCACAGTTTCAAACACTGGTAATAAGGATGCTCAAGGATCTCAGGGAGAATTTCAACAAAGAGATAGGAGACATAAAAATGGAGATAGAAAACATGAAACAGAACCAGTTCAGAAATGAAGAATACATTACAGGGAATCAATAGTAGATTAGATGAAATAGAGGATCGAACGAACAAGTGATGTAGAAAATAAGGCAGAAGAAAACACCCAACCTGAACAGCAAAAAGAAAAAAGAATCCAAAAAATTGAGGAGAGTTTAAGGGGCATCAAGCATACCAACATTCACATTATGGGGGTACCAGAAGGAGAAGAGAGAAAGCAAGGAATTGAAAACCTATTTGAAGAAATAATGACAGAAAACTTCCCTGACCTGGTGAAGGGAATGGACATACAAGCCCAGGGAGCACAGAGAGTCCCAAACAAGATGAACCCAAAGAGGCCCACAACAAGACACATCATAATTAAAATGCCAAAAGTTAAAGACAAAGAGAGAATCTTAAAAGCAGAAAAAGCAGTTACCTACAAGGCACGCCCATAAGACTGTAGATGATGTCTCAGCAGAAACTTTGCAGGCAAGAAGGGAATATTCAAAGTGATGAAAAGCAAGGATCTATGACTAACACTACTTTACTCAGCAAAGCTATCATTTAGAATTGAAAGACAGATAAAGAGCTTCCCAGACAAGAAAAAGTTACAGGAGTTCATCACCACCAAACCAGTATTATAAGGAATCTTAGAGGGACTTCTTTAAGATGAAAAAAAAGTAAAAAATGTGAATAATAAAATGGCAAAAACTACATACTTATCAACAATTACTTTCAATGGAAATGGATTAAATGGTCCAATCAAAAGATAGTGGGGCTGAATGAGTAAGAAAGCAAGATCTTTACATATGTTGCCTCCAAGAGACTCACTTCAGGTGGAAAGACATACACAGACTGAAAGTAAAGGAATGGAAAAAGATATTCCATGAAAATGGAAACAAACAAACAAAGAAAAACCTGGGGTAGCAATACTTATGCTAGACAAAATAGACTTTAAAACAAAAGCTATAACAAGAAACAAAGTAAGACCTAGTAATCCCATATCTGGATATTTATCTGAACAAACCCAAAATGCTACTTCAAGGGGATGTGCTCATCCACATGTTCATTGAAGCATTATTTACATAAGCCAAGATGTGGAGGCAACCTGGGTGTGTGTCCTTGAATGGATGAATGGATAAAGAAGAGGTGGTACATATATACAATGGAATATTACTCAGCCATAAAAAAGAAGGAAATCTTGCGGTATGCAACAACATGGATTGACCTAGAGGGTATTGTCCTGACTGTAGTAAGTCAGACAGTGAAAAACAAATGTCATATGATTTCACTTATGAGTGGAATCTAAAACAACAAAATAAACAAACAAATGAAACAGGAACAAACTCATATATAGAGAACATTTTGATGGTTGCCAGATTGGGAGGGTGGTTAGGGGTGAGTGAAAAGGGGAAGGGATTAAGAAGTACAAATTGTTACTTACACAGTAGTCATGGGAATGTAGAGTAAAGCATAAGGAATATAGTCAATGATATTGTAATAACTATGTATAGTCCCGATAGGTACTAGATCTATTGGGGTGATAGATGAGAGGGGGGTTGGAGACAGGGGGAAAAGGTGAAGGGATTAAGAAATACAAACTAGTAGTTACAAAATAGTCACAGGAATGTAAAATATAGGGAATATAATCAATTGTATGGTAATAACTATGTATAGTGCCAGGTGGGTACTGTCAGGGGTATCACTTCCTAAACTATATAAATCTCTAACCAGTAGGCTGTACACTTGAAACTAATATAAAATAATATTGAATGCCAACTCTAATTGAAAAAATCTAAAAGGAGGGTAAAGATCAATAGTGTGGCACAGCGTCGGATGGTTGCTGGACTTATCATGGTGATCACTCCTTTAGCATAGGGAATCTAATCAGTAATGTGGTAATAACTCTGTATTGTGTTAGGTGGGTACTGTTGAATAACTATGATGTATACCTGAAACTAATATAATTTTGTATGTTAGCTATATTTTAATAAAAAACCTTTAAAAATACAGAAGAAAAAAAAAAGAGGGGAACAAATGGAGCAGAATAAAGAAGGTATTCTGGTGAGAGGGAAAAGCCTGGGCAAATGCCCTAAAGTGAAGACAGACATGATATTGTCAAGGAAGTGGGTGGAAACATTCATTGCAGAACAGAACTCCCGCTGGGAAGAGTGGGTAATATTTGTTATTAGAAGGGGGACACCAGAGTAAAGAGGATCTTGACTGCTTCTCGTGTATTCTAAGTGATTGTCTAATAGAATGCTTGATCAGAGTGCAGCTAACCTAAGCCCATCATTGTACAGATGAGGAATTTGAGTCCCAGAGAGCGGATGTGATTTGTCTAAGGTCACACAGCATAACAAAAACAGCCGTAAGGCTTGACTGGCGGGAATTCCTGGGTAAGTTGGAAAATAGAGAGAGAGAAATCAGGAAGAAGTAGAAAGCAATAATATACAGATATAGAATGGTAAAGTGAAGAGAGAAAGAAAAACATCTCAAAGGGAGAAAAAACAGTAGTTGAGGGCAGATTCAAAGTAGGTTTCAGAAAAGAGGAAGAAGTCAATGAGGCTGCTAAGTTCCCATGAAATCCTTGCTAAGTTATTGAGCACATTCTCTGTGTGCCAAACACTGTTCTAAGCATTCTATAGATACTAACTTATTTAAGTTTAAACAACAACCCTATTAAGGTAGGCACTATTGTGATCAGCATCTTTTTATAGAAAATGATAAGGCACAGAGAGGTTAAGTAACTTGTCCAAGGGCACACAGCTAAAATTTAACAGTCACAGTTGAATTCCCAGCAGCCTGGTTCCATAGCCCATACACACACCAGTACACACGCTGCTCTCAGAAATGAGATGGTTCAGAGAAGTACCAACTCCTGGAAAGAACTGGATATTTTCCCTTAGATTCTAGTACAATGAGTCTCCCTTACTATTACCAAAATAAATTCACTCTTAACCTTAATGCCACCCTCTCCTCCAAAGTAACTCCCAGACCCTAAAGCAAGAAGCAAAGCACATGCAAAGTAATTTACCCCCAGTAGTCACATGCCCCCTGCCCCCACTATCCACCCAGGACAGCACCATCAGTTCTCCTGCGACGATCCACTCAAGCCAAAGAAAGACCGTTTGGGAGGACACGTGACTTCTGGGCCCTTCCAGGCTGCTCAAACTTCACTTCAGGAGTTTGCTTAAACTGTTTCACAGAACCGATATGGTGAAATCAGAATAACATCTGACGGCTTATTTTTCCCATTCCTGAGCTCCTGTTTCCCCGGGTGAAGTTTGCAGGGGGTTATATATTTCTCAAGGCAGCCTATGCTATGTATAAATATTTTCACAAACAGTAAAATGCAAAAAACTCCCACAAGCAGCTCCCTTCACCATTTTGGGAGATTATCAGAAAGGAGCCCTGCCTTCATTTCTCACATATTTTGCATAAACCCATAGGAGTAAAAGACACTGTGTGGTGCTGAACCAGGGGACAGGAGGCAGCGGAGGAGTTGGGGTTTTCCCATTTCCCTCCCTGATGAGGGCAAGCTGTGTTCAGGTTAAGGCATGTTGAATTTGAAATGACAACCCACTCAAGTTGAGATATCCAGAAATAAATATCATGAGTTAAAAAAGAAGCCACACTGATGTGAAGTAATGTGATTTATTACCTTGAAGTGGGAAGGGATATGTCATGATAGGTAGACCACTCTGGGTTCCCCTGGATGCAAGCCTGAGGACAGCAGAGCCCCCAGCCGAGAATCCTGTACATACACACACACACACACCCTGGGGCCGTCCCTAGGCCTTCTGCTCTGGGTAGGAGCGATCCTGGGCAGGATGTAAGAAAGCTGAGCACCCCCTGCTACCCTGCTAGGATGGCCGAAGTTGCTGGCATCAGACTCTGGTCAGGAAGAATCAGTCTGAGGACAAAGGACGGAGGAAAGCTATCAGGAGGATCCCACTCCTCCCCAAAGCCCCTCCGTACCTGCAGCACACCCTGCAGAAGCTGATCTCTCCTTGTCCCCAAATCATCTGCAAGCACCCTACAGCTCCCCACATCACCTCTCCCACTCAAGCCATTCCTGTGACCCGTCACTGTGTGTAACTGGGACCCCAATAAGGAGGATGCCCCACGGTGCCCCATACAGGCCTCCCCACTCAGGGACCTCCCCATGCCACAGAGTAATCCTGGCACGCCCACGCACGCGCCGCCGCACCGCTGCCGCCAGCCAGCCCCTCCAGATGCCCCAACATACCACCTGAGCAAGGCCTCCGGAAGTAGATGATGAGGACTGAGCCAGCAAGGATGCCCAGCACCCCCAGGCCGAAGGCCACGCCACACAGCACGTTTTCCAGAAGATCTGAGGGCAGCGCGTTCTGGGGCACTGGAGAAAAAGGGGAGCAGGTCTGCCTGGAGCCTGGCTGGGGAGGGCCCCGCCCAAGGGAATGATGTGGGTGTCTGGGCTGACAAGGGAGAAACTGAGGCATGGAAGATTGAGGTTGGCTCAGAGTGACTAAACAAGCTCAGAATGGACTAAACAAGGTCCAAGTAGAGAAAGAAGGCCTTCCCATAGGTCTATCCCTTTTTGTCCCCAAATGAACCAGGCTTCCAGGGAGAAGGGTCTCACCCCAGTAGGCAATTGCTGTGTAGCTGTCAATTTCATGAGTCACGATGCAGGAATAAAGGTCAGAATGTGACGGTGTGAAGTTTAAGTAAGAAAAGGCCTGGAAGCTGAGTCCATCAACGGCTGAGACAAAAGTGGGCCTGACTCCTTCCACAGGGGTGGAATGATGCTGCCAGTTCACTGTCAACGTGGGCGGGAAGAGATTACTGACAAAACAGACCAGCGTGTTGGGCTTGCCGAACTCCAGGGGCTTCAGCGTGAACACCTCAACGACAGGAAAGCCTAGTGGGGGATTGAGGAATGAGGAAAAGAAAGGACTAGTTTAGATGGTACCCCAGTATTTGGAGGGGACGTGGCATACAGACAGATGGGCAGAGACAGAGTCAGTGCGGACGGGCTTTGAAAGGAGAGATGAGGGAGGTGCTGGGGCTCTGAAGGGATCTTCTTCCAGGCAAGAACCAGAGCTGCACCAAGAGGCAGAGCCAGATCCAGGCCACTCTGGACCTATCCATCCCGACTTCCTGCAACACTTCTTGTCCAGACATCAGGACGGCATCTAACCACACATTGTCTTCTCATTAAAACACAGGTATATCACCAGATGCTCCCATTCCCCTATTCTATCTTGCTGAGCATAAGCATAGTACTGTAACACAAGCACTAGTATTCAGTGCGTGTTAATTGCTCCCTGCTGAATTCATCAAGTTCAATAAATACCGTGTTTCCCTGAAAATAAGACCTAGCCGGACAATCAGCTCTAATGCGTCTTTTGGAGCAAAAATTAATATAAGACCCAGTATTATATTATATATTATATTATATTATATTATATTATATTATAGACCCAGTCTTATATTATAGTAAAATAAGACCGTATCTTATATTAATTTTTGCTCCAAAAGACACATTAGAGCTGATTATCCGGCTAGGTTTCATTTTCAGGGAAACACGGTAGCTTTGAATGCCTCTATTATACATCTAGGCATTTGTCTTCTGTCTTACAACAAAAACAGAGTGCAGCCCATGGCTGGTAGAAAACTAAAGGTCCTAGTGGAGAACCAAGAGGCACCAGAGGGTGCAGAGCTGGTGTGAAGGGGAATAATTCATTGTATAGATTAATGAGGTTAAGAATGTAGCCCCCTGCCCCCACCCCCCAAAAACCCCTGACCTCTAGACACTGGGATTTGCCCTTCAAATCTTGGGCCTATTTTCTGCATCATGTCTTGGCAGAATCGTTCGTCAAAGAGAATGGTAGAATTATCTCCAGACTTCTGCGCCCAGTCTGCAAATTCAGGCAGGCGAGGTACTCGAGTGTTCCGGGAAAAGTCGAAGGAGAAAAGCTGGTCCCCGTCATAGGTCTCAGAAAGTCCCACACTGGGAGTCCCATTCTGACAGAACATCGTGTGCTGGAATGTGTGGTTTTGCAGATCATTCCGCCATCCTGAAGTAGGAACTGCAAAGGAGACAGGGTGGGGTTCAGGAAGGTGGGAGCCTTGTCTTCCTCTTTAGCTTAGAACACAGCCAGGCCTGCTGCAAAGAGAGGGGTGGGATGGGGCATAACCCCCGCTAGTGTCTGTTATTTGGGCTCTCCCACCCAGTGGGGTGAAAAAGAAATTACATTATCTCTCCAAACTACCTCTGCCCATGAAGAGGCCAACTGTCTAAAGTTTTAAAAACTAAAAACGGTCCACTGTCTAAAGTGACAGATTCAGAGCCACAGTGTTGGTTGTGTGTTTGTGCACTACACAAAGGCATCCAGCCAAGGAGGTAGTTGGAGGCTGAAATCTAGCTGGCACTTTGCTCACCGAGCCATGTATCCTGGCACAGGGCTGCATCCTCCCACAGCGGAGACCTTTGTCTCCTTCATAGAAGCTGCCATATTGACTTGCAAAGGGCCTGGATGGGTTCCCCAGTATTAGAACGGAGAGCAAAGGAATGGTCACGGCTCCCAAGCTATAGATGACAGTGTTCCCTCCTACGCCTAGACACACATGGTAAACTGAAAAACCAGTCTCCGGGCTTCTTTTCAGGCGTTTCATTGGCATCAGGCCTCTCTAAAAACTTTCCCCCCCCCCTTCAACTTTCCAGCCCTTGAGAGGACTGGGGGAAGTGACCCCATAGCTGCAAGAAATAATCCCTATTCCTTGAAACTTCAGGCAGGACTCCCCCAACCAGTAGGTAACCTTCCACCCAATATGTCATACCTAGAATAATAGAAATTTAGAATAAGAGGGTTCTTCCAGATTATTCTTCCATTCTGCCCCAACCTTTTCAGAGAAGGCAATTAAGGACCAATGAAGATAAGAGACTTTTCAAGAATCACAAGTTGAGTTGATGACAGTGCAGAGTGGACTCTTGAGTAGAACAGTAGAAATAGCATTTGCTTTGTTCAAATCCCAGCTCTACCACTTTCCAACCATGTGAACCTGCACAAATTACTAAAACTCTAAGTCTTCTTTTCTTCATCTGTAAAATGGATGTACTAATCTCTGCTTCAAGAGATTCTTAAAGGACACATATAAAGCACCTCTGACATCGTTTGCTGTCCATTCATAGTAGCTCCTTTCCCCAATTCGGTTAGTTTCCACTATCCCACAGTACTTCCCACCACTTAAAAGCACAGGGCTCTTCTCAGGCTGAGTTGGCTCCCTAGGCTCCTGTCCCTCACAATGGAAGTAAAGGGGAGGTGCTGTCATACCTTGAAGGGCGGTCCAGGAGAGGGGCAGCAGCCACAGAAGGTGTAGCAGCCGCAGTAGCGCAGCTCCCGGACTCTTCTCATGATCCATCGTTTCACCCACACAGTGGGCCAGAAGCTACCAACCAGCTGACCCAGGTCCCCAAACTCCCTCCCAGATCACGTTCTGCCAGTTCACTTCCAATAGCGCCCTTGCCTTTTCCGGCTCAGCCAATCATAGAAGTGAAGGGTTTAACATCATCAGTCGCTGGGGAGAGAGGCCTGGGGCGAGCAACCTCCTGAAGAAGGCTCCTTGACCAGGCCACAGTGGGGTGTGTAACTGGTCTGGGTAGATGTGGAGGAATGTCTGCCTCCTGGTGGGGATCCCTCTATAATATCAGGTCATCAGCCTCAGCCTGTAATCTAACCCACAGGCTCTTCAGAGCTGCGCCACCCAGTGCCAGAAGGCTGCAGTGGGGAAGCGCCTGTTCACTGGGCTCTTCAGACTCCTCCTCTTTCTCAGAGAGACACTCTCCTTAACTATAATTCTTTCTACAGAAACATTGTGAAAATTTATTAACTGCTAAGTATTGGGCCCAGTACTAGAAACACAAAGACGAATAAGGCATATTCCTGTCTTCAAAGAGCTTAAAGTCTAGTGGGGGAGGGGTCAATGAATAAATACACAACAATGTAATGTATTCAAATAAGAATATGCCAAGTGTTTTGGAAGTAGTAAGTCTATAAAAATGAACGAATAGGTGAGACATAATCAGGGAGTCTTCTAAGATTCTTGAAGGAAAAACAATTTGACCAGCAGAACATGAGGGAAGAAAAAAGCATTCTAAGTCAGGGGACAGGCAAATGTGTAAAAATTAAAGGGATTCAGAGACCCTTCCTTTGGAGACCCCTGTGAAGTTGGATGTGAATGTCGTGGAGACTGCTCACGTGTCCCTGTTTGGTCATGGGGAGGGGGTGGCGAGTGTCAAGATGAGCTGGCTCTGGCAAGAACCAGACCACATAAGCCCTGTTATGCCACGAGGAGGGTCTCGCTTTTACTTAGTAGATGATGGAGGTAGTACAACCGAGGAGTACACAATCATTTCACCATTTTAAAAGAATTGTTCCGATATTTCAAACAATGGACTGGAGCTTAGAAAGAATTGAGGCAAAACTGCTGGTCAAGAGTCTGTAGTATGTGACATCACATAAAAAGCTTGATGCCCTTTTATAGCAATATAGTAATAACTTAGGTGAGAAATATTAAGATCTGAATTAAGTCATGAACAGAGGAGGTGGAGGGAATCCAATATTGAGATAATTAGGAAGAAAAATCTAAGGGCTCGGCTACTGATTAGATGTGGGAAGGTGAAATGGAGGGGTCAGGAATAACACTCAGGTTTCTAGATTGGGTGGCTGGGTGGGTGCTCAGTGAATGGGCTGATTTGAAATAGAAAAGAATGCCATAGGAGCAGGTTTGATGAAGAAGAGAATGACTTTAGTTTTGTACGTATTGAATTTGAGATGCCTGTGGAACAGCCATGCAGGAGGCGTGAGGTACATGGGTATGGATTTCAACTACGGGCTGAGGAACCTTCATTTGAGAATCATCAGCACAAATGTTGAAGCAGAGGTGGTGGATAAGATCACCCAAGGGAACCGTGCAGAGATGAGCGGAAAGTGACACAAGGACCTAAGTCTGGGTGAGTTCAAACCCCAAACCTCATAGCAGTCAGGATCCGGGATCCAGTCAGGAACATATATCCACTCGAGGTATTCCAGACTGAGAGAATTTAATATAGAGCATTTGTTACAAAGGTGTTAAAAAGGCAAGAAGTGCAAAAGGGAAAAAGACAATGGCTGGAGGTGCAAATAAGAAAGGAATGCCTGGAAATCAGAAGAAGCTATTGCCCCTGAGCTGGAATCCACACCTACTTGTGGTGCCCTGGGAGAGACGCTGTCATCATCAGCTCTGGGTCTACTGAAAAGCTGCCATCGCCATCAAGGCTGGATCACTGAGAAGGCACTTCCTGTGCCCAAGAGGCGAGAGTCCAGAATTACCCGGTTCTTGCTGCTGCTGTAGCTACCAGCAACTGCCACTCTGTTAGAAACTAAAGCAGGAAGCTTCTCGGTTTCTCCTGCCTTCTGATCTCCTGCCTCCTATGGAGAGAATCTAATAGGAAGCCACCGGGAAGTCTGGGAAGTACACACCTTGCAGACTCCTAGGCTGAGCTTTCTGAAACACAGTATAGGTCCTAGGTGATAACCAGTACACTGAAATACACTGACGTGTAAGAATCTGGTGGCACCAGGAGCATCCAGAGAGCTAAAAGAACACGGAAGAAGCAGATTCCGAGAAGTAGAGGTGCTCCGTGAAGGAGGTCAGCATTATCAGGTGCTTCTCAGAAATCAAGGAAGGACTGGAAAGTGTCCTTACATTTGGTACTTAGGAAATGGCTGACCAAGTTGCTGAGAGCCGTTTCAGTGTTGCAGTGGGAGTCGACTCCAGATTGAGGTGGGCTGAGCAGTAAGTGGGAGGTGAGGAAGAAACTGTCAGTGTATATGCTGCAAGTTTGATAGAAAAGAGAAAGAGAAAGACAGAAGGGTTGGGGGAAGATGCAGTGAGAAAGAACTAATGTGGCAATTAAGTAATCTTAGAAATTAATCTATGTGAATATGGTCCACCCATGTTTCTGAGACTTTCAAAATCCATACTCCCTTTTGAAAAACATATAGCGTAATAACAGCCCCAAACAAAAACAACCTCATAACCTCCTGGATATTCTAAAACTAATGTGTGTTTGGGGAGGGGGAAAGGGCAGGGAGAGCACCAGGGTTGGCGTAAGGTTTGGAAATCCTGTGTTACACTCCAAAAAACAGAACATGTTCCCAATGTCCCTCCCTTTATGGACTAACTCATTCAGTAGTTCCTGCGGTGGGAAGATTCAGGCTTCTAGGAAAGTATACAAGTGTGTGACATCACCAGGACTGGAGGGGGATAGATGACACACAGCCATCCAGGTTGTCAGCAAACTTTTGCCGTTAAGGACCAGATAGTAAATATTCTAGGCTTTGTGGGCCACCCTATCTGTCCTGAATACTCAGCCTGGCTAGGAAACAGCCATAGGCAACATGTAAATGAAAGAGCGTGGCTGTGCTCCCAGCCTCCTTCTAGTTTTTCTGTCCACTTTTTGGACATCTCCTTCTCAGTCTCCTTCCGGTGCTACTTTCCTTCAGCTACTTTTTTTTTTTTTTTTTTTTTTTTTTTTTTTTTAGTTAGGGAAGGGAAACAGGACTGTATTGGGAAACAGTGTGTACTTCCAGGACTTTTTTCCAAGTCAAGTTGTTGTCCTTTCAATCTTAGTTGTGGAGGGTGCCATTCAGCTTCAAGTTGTTGTCCTTTCAGTCTTAGTTGTGGAGGGCGCAGCTCAGCTCCAGGTCCAGTTGCCATTGTTAGTTGCAGGGGGTGCAGCCCACCATCCCTTGCAGGAGTCGAACCTGGCAACCTTGTGGTTGAGAGGACGCACTCCAACCAACGGAGCCATTCGGGAGCTCAACGGCAGCTCAGCTAAAGGTGCTGTGTTCAATCTTAGTTGCAGGGGGGGCAGCCTACTATCCCTTGTGGGAGTCGAGGAATCGAACCCGCAACTTTGTGGTTGAGAGCCCACTGGCCCATGTGGGAATCGAACCAGCAGCCTTCGGAGTTAGAAGAAGCACGGAGCTCCAACCAACCAGAGCCACCGGGAAGGCCCTCCTTCAGCTACTTTTTTAAATATTGGTGTTCCCTGGAGTTTTGTTCTTAATTTTGCTCCTACGTGTGGACAATGAAATTTAAATTTCATGTAATATTCATGAGTCATGAGATATAATTGTTTTGCTTTTTTTTACCATTTAAAAATGTAAAAACTGTTCTCAGTCCTCGGGCTATATAAAAACAGACGATGGGCTGGGTTTTACTCACAAACCACAATTTGCCAAACATTGTTCTATGCGTGTGGTCAGAATTGGGATGGGGGACCCAAAATAAAACCACCCTCCAAAGAACAGCCCCATTTGCCCTTGGGGATGACCACTGGATAATGAATACATTGTGCCCCAGGTACAAGACATTGTTCGGAAGAAGTCTGGGTGAAAAAACAGGAGGAAAGGGACTGGGTGGGACGGCCAGGAACAGGTTTAGCAGTTACTGCAACTACCTTGGCTGCAACGAGGCAAAACGGTCCAAGTTCTCCACAGAGCAAGAGGGTGGACAAGACCAGCATGAGGAGAAATAAAACTACCGTCACCAGGACAGGAGAGAGGTGTGATTAACTCCTTTCTCGCTTGGTGTAAATGGTAACAAGTTCAAACACTTATAACTACCCTTCCCTCTATGGAATCCTGCTTCCTGTCAGGACCCTCTGACAACCTCCATACTAGATTAACTTAAAAATAGTCTCTCATCAATTTGGGGAACTGATAATCAAGGGCAAGAGAGGAGCACAGCAGCCAGTTCAGCATCCCGGTAACTGTCTACATTGCTCTTTAGATATGGATGAAGGCCTCTGAAAATAATGGTGAAACACTGGAAATCCAGTAGCCATGACTTTGTAAAACTCAGCTCTCCTGTCCCTTACTAGCACTACCCTGTTTTTGTCCTGGCAGAGCCAAATTTTCTGAAAAAGTAGTAGGTAACCATCTCTCTACTTTTATACTTGCCATTTAATCTTTAACCCTCAGCAGTGAAATTGTTCACTAGCATTTTTGTGTTGCTAAATCAGATCGACTCTTTGCAGTCTCTGCAACATTTGGCACTGTTGGCCATGCCCTCCTTCCTAAAACAGCCTATTTTTTTTTTTGGCATCCCTGACAGCACTCTCTCCTAGTTGCTCCTCCTATTTCTCTGGCGCCCTCTTCTCAGTCTCCTCTGTGGACTCCTTTCTTTCAGCTACACTTTAAGTGTTGGTGTTCCCTGGAGTTCTGTCCTCAACCTTTTCTCTCCTTACACTGTACATGTGCTGGACAGCATTTATTCCCAATGCCTTCCATTTGCTGACGGCATCCAAGCTTACCCTTCCACTCAGCTCTTGCTCTGAGCTTCACACCACCCTGCACCCAACTGCCTTCAGGCAGCTCCACTGGGCTGTTGTGCAACAGCCCTTCTCCAACTGTATTCTCCACAAAAGTCTCCCTCAAGCAATTTTTTTTTAAATTAGGAAATATTGGGGAACAGTGTGTTTTTCCAGGACCCATCAGCTCCAAGTCAAATTGTTGTTTTCAATCTAGTTGTGGAGGGCACAGCTCACTGGCCCATGTGGGAATCGAACCAGTGACCTTGGTGTTGTGAGCACTGCGCTCTAACCCACTGAGCCACCTGACTGCCCTTCAAGCAATTTTTTTTAATGTATTTTTTTATTTTTAAATTTATTTCAACACCAAACAGATTTACATAATAATTATTATGCAATAGGTTATTATATGTAATAAGGCTATTTTACTTGGAAGCAATAGATACCAATTCTGGCTAACTAAACTTTTAAAATGGCAACTTATTAAGAAGATACTGAGCTAACTCATGAAATCAAAAAAGTGGAATAAGCTACCTCAGGAAGGGGAGCCACAGGGGCCCCAGCAGCAGGGGTTGAGTTGCCATTAATATGCTTCGCCTTCAAAGGCCTCCAGCCTCCATCTTTCAAGTTGCACACTGCTGGGAGAGACAACCCGACTGGCTCAGCTGGTATTATTAGGTGTGTAGCTCCAGATCAATTAGCTGTGGCCGGGCACAATATCTCTTCCATGCATTAGAGCTATTTCCAGAGAAGGGAGAATCAGCATGAACCCAAATCCACCTCAGTGCAGGTCTCTTCAACTTACGGCATTCCCGGCAACTACATATTATGCATATTTGGTCACATCTTAGGTACTTTGTATAAAAACCTTCAATGGTTCTCTGTACTCTGCTTTCCTTGGCATGACCCTGAACGATCTGAACGCTACTTAACCTACTTCTATTTTGCTTTGAGATGAAATCTCACCTCTCTCAGGAAGGCTTCTTGGAACTGAGCAGAGGTTAGCACGGAGCCCTTCGGCATACTTCCACAGCACCCGGTGTCTGCCATTACCGTCACTTTTATCATTCTCTGCTATTTATGTGTCTGCTTCACAGTCATCCCATCCCCACTGCGGGGTACTTAAGGGATCACGTCCTGTTCTTTTTTACATTCTCAGCATCCACCAAGAAGGCCTACCAGCAAATGACTGCTCACTGGACAAATAAACGGGCTGCTAGTTAGTGAAGGTGTTGAGGCAGAGCTGGGAAGACTTCAAGCTTTAGATGAATAATACATCATCCCGTCTAACAGATTTCAACAGTAAATCTTACCAAGCATGTCTGTGGGCTACTCTACAAACACCTTCACCCCCACTGCCTGCCCTGTGCACCCCACCACTCTTCCCATTGCATTCTAGGCCCCTCCCTATTACCACCTTCTTCCTACTCCCGGCCACCTCCCACTTCAGAAAGCAACGCCAGCCACCCAGCTCCCACATTTACCCTCATTCCCAGCTCAGTGTGTCTCAACATATCCATACTCATCCTTCCCTTTTAGCTACATTACTAGGATGTAGCAATCCTCTCAACTGCTCTACAAGGTTGGAATTTATTCTCCCACTATATAAACAAGAAAACTGGCTCAAAGAGGTTCATTCATTTACCTGGTGAATATTATTGACCACCCTCTATGTACCTGGCTGTATGCTGGGCACCAGACACCTATCATCATCAAACTTACAATCTAATGAAAATAAAGAGACGTTAAACAAGTAAACATACAAATCTATAAAAGCAAATTATAGAAGATACTATGAAGGAAAGAACTAAGATTTCCTAAGAGAGACTAACTGGAGTTGGGAACCTACTGATATTGAGATGGGATATGAAGAGTGAGAAGTTAGCGAAGCAGAGTGAGAAGAAGAGGGAATAGCATATGTAAGACCCTAAGGCAGGAAAGGGGTGGCTCCTTCAAGGAAGTGAGGGAGACCAGTGTGGCTGGAGCATAATTAGTGAGTAGGAGAGGACACCAGATGCGGCCAGAGGCAGGCAGAAGCAAAACCATGTGGGACCTTGTGGACCACAGAGAGTGCGGGGTTCTCTTCTAAGTGCAATTAGTTCTGATGCTGCCACTATTTTATTTCTTCTCATCTCATGTGTGAATGTGTCCTAAGCTTCTAGCTGACCAGCCTCCAGTCTCGCCAAAGTCAATCCATGGTGCTCACTGTTGCCAAGTAAATCTTCCTACAAAGGAAGCTCTCACTTCTCCAATCACAAAACTTAAGTAGCCCCTCCTTTCCACTATATTTAGTCTGAATTACTTGGGCTGGGTCCCCCATACTGTTGAGTTCCATCCCCTGATGACAGAAACTGCTCTTCGATATGAACAGCGAAACCCCCACACCAACCAGTGAGTGTTTCCCCTTTCCTC
This sequence comes from Rhinolophus ferrumequinum, assembly GCF_004115265.2. Classification (NCBI taxonomy): domain Eukaryota; kingdom Metazoa; phylum Chordata; class Mammalia; order Chiroptera; family Rhinolophidae; genus Rhinolophus; species Rhinolophus ferrumequinum. The sequence continues at coordinate 3,415,563 of NC_046286.1, forward strand.
ATTCTCACACCTACCTGTGGGACCTCACTTCCTCCTCCATCAGAACAGGGATTCTTAACCTGCAGTTCACGTGCCATAAAATTCAAGGATCTATGAACTTGGATGGAATAAAAAAAAAGTGACCTTATTTTCATTAACATCTGACTAACAGAAATTTAGTTTTATGAATGTTAGAAAATAAATCTTTGTAGTACTAGCAGTACCTTACTGTTGTCATCAATAGAAATCATCATCAATTCATATTTTTATACCACATATACAGACATCTCAAAGTATCTCTACAATTATGGGACTTGTTAGACCTGCCAATAAATCATTGTATTTAATGTGTTAGTTAAGAATCACAAGTACGAGGTGGGATCGAAACATATGGTGAATGTTTAAATAAAAATTATTACAGTAAAAGACACATTGCCATTAATCCCCCTCAAAATACTCCCCACCCCCACCCCTGCCTGCTTCCAACACACTTATCCCATCGTTCTTGCCACTTTCTGAAGCAGTTCTGGGAATCCTCTTTTGTGTCTTATTCTCCCACTATATAAATGCTGTCGTGGCTGCCTCAATGTCCTGAATAGATTCAAAACATTTACCTTTCATGGTCATTTTGACTTTGGGGAAGAGCCAGAAGTTGCTCGACACCAGATCGGGTGAATAAGGTGGATGAGGACACACTGTAATATTTTTATTTGACAGAAATTGCTGTACCAGAAGTGATGTGTGACATGGAGCATCGTCATGATGGAGAATGAAACCATTTGCCCATTTCATGTTGCTTGTGACCCATGACTTATGGCACACTTTAAAACACACCTTCTCTGAACTGTAGCTCACACCCAACTGCACAGAACAAGTTGAAACTTGTCACACACTGTTACTAAGGTTTGATGTGCCGCTTCCCATATTGAAAATCCCCACCTTTCCATTGGATGGCACTCAGCCGCAGCAGTCACCGTAACTTTTTTTTATCACACGTCATATTGTATTAATAATGAAACACATATTAGTAGACCATCATACATTTCTTTAAATATTTTGATAATTGTATATTTTGGTTATGCATTTACAAATATGTTGGACAAGGTCCACAGGCACCACCAAACTGCCATTCATTTAACTACCATGTCACTGGAGCTTTCTCTGGTGCTGGCTTACTCATGTTACGTTGTTCTGCTTTTCCTTCTCGTTCGATGCTCTCTGTTGGTTCCACTTCCCATTCTTGCTCTCTGTATGGGGATCTAACCCAAAGCAATCCATGACCCACAACTAAATTGTTTTATACTTCCTCCTTTATAAATAGCACCTCCCTGCATGAATGATTCAAACACTGCCTCAAAGATGACTCCCAAACCTACCTCTCCTAATCTTTTTCACTCCATCTTCAATTCCAGATCTTAAACTACCTGGTGTGCTTAGCAACCAGAATGACATATCATCCAAAGGCAGACTGCCTGGGCTCAAATTCCAGCTTTGGTCACTTACTAAAAGCACGCCCATGGGCAAATTATTTAACATCTCTTGCTCAGTTGCTTCATTTGAAAAATGGCGGTGATAACAGTATCTACTTTGTAGGGTTATGATTAAGAGAGTTAATACATGTAAAGTATTTGTAACAGGGCCTGACACATTTTAAGTACTCAATAAATGTCAGCTATCACCGGCCTCATCTCTTTCCAACCTAACATTTTTATTTGGTGTTTACGAACAGGTACAGTGCTAGCCATTAGGGATATGAAGATGGAGTTCCTATCAAATGACATAATCCTGATCAAGTCATTGTTCAAACACGCTCAGTGGCTCCCCACTGAGCCCAAACTTAACAGTACTAGAAATCCTTCACAACATTGCCCCAAATAAATCCACCTTCCAGTCTCCTCTCCTCTTGCTCTACTTCTTGTAGCTTATATTCTATTCTGGCCAGACTGGACGGCACTGCTCTTTGTAAACATGACCTGTGCTGTTCTGCTTATCCTTTCTCACCACTCCAATGTCTCAGACATGTACTTGACAGCAATGATTGTCTTATTATGGTTATGTCCCCAGTACTATGAATGGTGCTCTGTAAATGTATACATTACAATCTTACCTAAGTCACATACTTACTTAAGCATCAATTTCCTTCAACATTTGCTCGCTTTGTGAGCACCCCCTATTGGCCAGGTACTGTGCCAGGAGCTGGGATACATATTTTTTTAAAAAAGACTACAACTGGGCCCTGTTCTCAAGATCAAAGTCTAATAAGGGAGAGAAACATGTAGTCACATAAGTGCCATTCACTGTGAAATGTGTAATCATAAGAGGGACACCCAGGAGCGAGCAGTCCGCTCAATTTGGGAAGCAAGAGTAGGCTTTTCAGATGATGCTTTGGGAGCTCAGATGGACTGGGGAAAAGTCTATTCCGTGTTAGACTGCAGTATGTGTAAAATACAGAGGCACAATGCAATAGGAACAGTTCATTATGGCTGGATCACAGGACACAAGAAGGGGCTACACAGGCTGGAGGGGTAGGCAGACTCTTCTGTCAAGCACAGGAATTTGGACTTTATCACACAAGCAAGGAGGAATTCACATAAGGCTTAAACAGCAGCACACAGCCAGAGTTGTATTTTGGAAAGCTCACTCCTGACAGTAGTGTGGCAGAGGCAGAGAGGAAAATCTAGAGCAGCAGTGTTCAACAGAACTTTCTGCAATGATGGAATGTGCTGTAATTTGTGCCGTCTAATATGACAGCCATTAGCTATATGTGGCTAACAAGAACTTGAAATGTGGCTAATGCAACTGAGGAACTAAACTTAAAATTGCATTTAATGTTACTTTGAATAGCCACATGTGGCTAGTGGCTACTGTATTGGACAGTGCAGCTTTAGTGATAGGGAATATCAGTTAGGAAGAAGCTGTTGATGTAGCTCAGGTGACAGCACAAGGATTCCAGGCTTTGTCACTGAGTAGCTGCCATTAGCCAGGATAATACAGCAGCAAGTCTAGTGTGCATACATATCAATTTTTTTATATATGAGTCTGTTTGAACCAAACTGACAACATATGCTGGGTAGCCAGATCTCAAATGCTCCCCAGATTGCATCAATTTTGAACAGGTTGAAACGTCTGAGGGTTATCCAAGTGGTAATATTTGCTAGCAAGTTTAGCTCAGGAGAGTTTTCTGAATTAAAGATACAGATTTGAGAGGCTTTGAGTCATTGAGTAAGATTAGTTAGAGAAGATGAACAGAACTAGAGGCAAACTGAGGCAAAATCCTGGAAAACATCAACGCTTAGGAAGGAACTAAAGGAAAGAGCATGAAAGGCACTGGAGAGGAACAGCTGGACTAGTAGGAAGAGAAACAAGTGAGACTGGTCACAGAAATCAAGGGTGTAGAGAATTTCAAGAAGGAAGCGTGATCAAGTGTCAAATGCCTCACAGAGGTCAAATAAAGTGAGAACTGAAAAGCGTTTCCTGCTCTTGCCAATTAGGAGGCCCCTAGTGACATTGGCCAGAACAGTTTCAGTAGTGCAAGAAATGGACTGAGGAGTGGGGATGGGGCAGAGATAGGAAAATTTCATAATTTCAGGTCTTGACTGCACAGTGTAGCTGAGAGGTGAATGCGTCTATAAGGGGATACAGTATTAATAAGGTTTTCTTTCTTTCCTTTTTTTTCTTCCTGGACCAGGAAACTCGTAGAAAGGAGTTAAAAATACCAACTGGTAGAAAATGGAGGATAGCTTCAGAGTATAGATAAGGCTGACCAGGTCAAAAGAAAAAGGATTTCCTTGAACAGAAGAGAGGACTTCTGGTACAACGGTAAAGGGATCCAGACATGGCCCAGTTTATGAGAGAGAAAGCGGAGTGCTGCAAGTTGGCCTTTCTGTTCTGTTCTGATAGCGGGGGGTGGCGGCAGTGGGGGGTTTGTGGACTACAGAATGAAAATTCATACTCTGAGGGTCAAGGGATATTCCTGGCTGCCAAGTAAAAGGTCTGTTTCAGGTGGCAACTTAATCTCCGTAACATCCCTAAGTTAGATCTTTATGGGACTGATTCAAGATCGAGAGAGGGCAAAGCCTTAGGAAAAACGATTAGAATTTTAATTTAAATGGTCCAGCCCGAGTTGAGTAAAGTAAACGTGATCAGAAGGCCGGTAAATTTTGTAGAAAGCCGGAGTCCAGGAACTAGCAGGTCTCAATGAAGTACTGAAATTTGGGTAGTAGGTGCAAGAATTGAGAGGTTGTAAAACTGCTTAAGACAAAGCTGCGAAACAACGCCCACATTCTGCGTCCGCACCTCATCTCCCTGCGCGCGGCAGGCACCAAGAGGGTAATGAACTTCCTCTCCCGTGGTCGAACAACAGTACTAACAGTTCGGTGGTGCACATTTCCGGTGGACCCCAGCCAGAACGTGCAAAGCTGCACCTTACACCTGCGGAAAATGAATACAGTGCACCGCCGTGCGACTCCCCGCGAGACCGCAGACAGCACAGAAAAGGCCACCACAACAGGTCGGCGCACCGCGCCCGCTTCCGCCCCACCCACAGCGCGCGCTCCCGGACGCGCCGCGGGAGGTGAGGTGCCCGCCTGGACGCCTGCGCACTGCTGTTCTGCCCGCGGCCTCCTTTCCCCTCCCCCAATCCGGTCGCACCTTGCGCCTGCGCAGTGCACGTTCCCGGGCTGCGGCAGCCATGCTGAACCCATACGGAGAGGCGAGTTGGGGGGGGACAGGGTCGTTGACAGAGGGATAGGGAGCCGGGATATGGAGAAGCAGCTGAATTAGATTGCTCCGGGTCTCTGGAAATAGGCCTGGGCCAGGCAGTTCCCTTGGCCCCTTGCGCGACCCCCAAGAACCTTCGGAAAACTGGACCCGTTGGGGGGAGGGGGACGGCTGGCACGTGACCCGGGTCAGCCAATCTCGGTGTTGCTGACGTGGCCGCGCGGCCCCGATGATCTCCCCACCCCCCCAGCTCTGTCGAGAAGGGAGGGGCTGGGGGCTACGCCCCCTCCCCCAACACAGTTTCAGTTTCCGGGGGGGTGACACCCCGGATTACATCCTCCCCCCGCACCAAGCCGAGGGGAACATTGGATCCCCCCTGAAGGTTCCACCATCCAGGTAAGAAGGGGACCTTGGACGGGAATGTTGCCAGTCATCCAATGGGGGGGAGCTCGGGAGGGAAATTCTTGGGGTTCAGAGTAGAATCCTGAGGGTGGGTTTGTCCTTCTAATAGTTCACAGCCAATGGGAGCGTGAAGGGGGGCGAGCGGGAGAGGGCACTGCTGATGGGGGAGGGGAATGGCCAACCTCAAGCCTCCATACCAAGTGGAGGGCAAAGGGGCGGGGGCGGTGTGTACCCCCATTCCTTTCGTCCCCTGGGGGGTACAGGAGTCCGGAGCCAGGTGAGGTTTCCATTCGGCGGTCGGAGGGAAGGGTGACTTAGTGGGCTGAGGAGTGGGAATGGTGACTAGTTCCTACTTTTTGGGATGTGATGGTTTAGGGTTGAGTGGACAATCCGGGGTGTGAACTGAGATTGTTCCCTGGTGCCCACTCCCTTTCTCCCCGGACTCTGTCAGGAGCGTTTCTGTGCTTCCTTTGTGTCAGCATTAGGAAGCTCGGTTATCACATGGCATGCTGGAGGTTACTCTTGGAGTCGCTTATCGAATTGGGTGCATTCACGTGGACACGGCCTGTGGAACCTTGTGCACAAAACTTTGTTGCCCCGTTGGGGTCTTAGCTGAGCATGTGCCTACCCCTGGTTGAGGCGGGCTTACAGGCTGAAAGCTAGGGGTAAATTTAAGAGCAGAAACCAGGCCCAAAGTCGGTGCTGGGAGGGCGGTAAAAAGCGTGGTCTGAGACTTGAGGGAGTGAGGCTTAGGATCTGGAATCATTTCGCAAATCACAAGGTTTCGGGTTTCTCCAGGGTGGCGGGTTTCTCCAGGGTGGCGTTTTTTGCCTCCATCCCCTCCCCCATTCCTGAACAGTTCTCTCCTTGTGTACTGCGGGGGAGGGAACGGAAAGGAGGGAAGAGTTACTCTTCCAAATTACTGAGTAGCAGTAGCCTCCTCTGTGACTCATGTGGGGGAAGGGAGGACTGGGAGGGAGAGGGGAGCAGTGACTTTCCGGAATGCAGGGAAATAAGCCAGAGTAATGCCTGGCTGCCCTTTCGCTTTCTAAGGCCCACTATTTTCTAGCCCTCCTAAATTTTTCTTTCCTGGCCGGCCTTTGTGCAGACTTGCAAGGCCCCGGGTGGAGAAAAACAGATTTGGGAGGCTGAGCCACTGGGGAATGCAATGGGGGAGGGGAGAAGGCCCTTGCAAAGTTGCTGTGTCATTGCCCTCCGCGCGGCTGCCCGGCGGACCCGCTTGTACTTTTCGGGCCGCAGCCTGATATCTTGCGGAAGGGGTGGGGTACGAATCTACTTTCCCAGGCGCACTTCCCCCCTGCAGGGTTTGCACGACTAGGGAGGTGGTGGAGACGGGAGAATGACGGCCATTTTAGACGCACTAACCGAGGTTAGGGCTCAAGAGCTATTGAAGGAGGGTGATGTGGTAGGAGCTCGAGGATCTTCTAGGCCCTCACGAGCGCTTCCAGAGGGAGGACGTTCTTATATTCGTTGACTTGCATTAATTTTTTTTCTGATAGGCATAGTATATCTTCCCTTGGTGTCCAGAAAAAAGGAAATGGGGGGGAGCCTCCCGCTGAAACCCGGATGGGGGAAATTCTTTATGTCTCCCATTTGGGGTGGGGGGAAGCCCCAGAGGTGGCTTTAGAGATCCAGACCTTGTGTTCTGGTTCTTCATTCGTAGTTTAACCCTATTCAGATCAGATTGTGGGGAAGACATAGATAAGTGGGTTGGAGGGGAGGGGGCGAAACTGAGCTCCCAAAATGGCTCCTGCCCCTCCTCGGAGGCGGACGGCCCGGGGGGAGGGGAGAAGGGGAGAGAAGGAGGGGGAGGGCTAGTGAGCCGCAGCCGCCGCCTCCTCCGCTCGCCCTCCTCCCTGGCGCTGACCGATGGACCAGCTGCTCCGTGGGGAGGACTCCGGACCCTGGTGGGGGGTGGGGGGTCCCTTCCGCCCCCCACGGTGGAAGGGACCCTGAGGGGGTTGTGGGTATGCCCTCTGGGAGGAGGAGGCGGGGAGCGTGAGGAAAAGTCTGAGCTCTCTTGGTGGGGGGGGGGGGTTGTTCGCCCCTCGCAGTACTTGTTTTTTCCGCTCTGAGCCAGACACCGGAATGAAGTTTGGGGAGAAGGTGGGTTTCAGACACAGGTGTGTTTGGAGATTTTGCTCCCATTTTAAAGGGAAGCCGAGCTTTTGTTGAGCAGACAGATATTTGTATTAATAACTAAAGGTATGAGTGGGGAGAAATTGGAGAGGTCCTTGGTGTGCAAATTTTTGGAACGTCGTTTAGGTTTGGCTATTTTGCTGGTAGAGTTTCGGGGAGTTCAAAGATAGATTCAGAGGACAGTTTTGTCTTTTGGTTGTTTGACCTGGGGAAGGGCGGGGACGATTTTAAGACTCTGGCAAGCCTATATCTTTTATTGTGAAACATAGGGATGTTAGATCCCGTTTTCACTACAGTTGGGAGCCCTTAACTGTCTATCCAGAGAACCAGGCCGCGGCTTTTAAGATGGCGTCTTCTTCCTCGTTTCAGATTCTTCACTGCAGCGGCCTCACTGCCGAGAACCACCACCCTCCGGGCTCCTGCGGCCACACCCTGGCGGGCCGAGGTTGGCTACGCCCACACAGGCCCCTCCAGTCCTGCCGGTTTGGCCAATGGAGGAGCAACGAATGGTACGACCTGCCCGAGCTTGGCAGTCGCCAGTCGCACCCGGCCTGGACTCCTGGGAAGACTTTGTTGGAAGGGGAGTTGGGGAGAGGGTGCTGCGCCCCTGCCAACCTCCTTTCCCTGGAGTCGCGGAACCACAGCGCAGCCAATTGGCTTGGAGATATGGCGGGTTGCCGCTTCCCAATGGGTCTATGCGGCATTCTTCTGCCTGGTGACTGACGCCTTGGAAATGAAGTTTGTGACGTCATCCTTTCGGCTGACCAATAGAAAACGCTCCCGCGGAGAGGCGTACCTCCCCCTTCGACTCGGCATCTTGACGCGCGTGAGCGAGCGTGCGCGCGCGGAAAGGGTGGGGGAAATCTCGAGCACGGTGGCGCGCATGAGCGGCGAAGCTCCTCCCCCCTGCCTATATATAAAGGGCTGGCGCGGGGCTCGGCGGCGCCATTTCGCGCTGGAGTGGAGCAGCCTCTAGAACGGGCTGGAGGATTCTGCCTACCGATACAGCCTTCGGGTCGTCGGGGCCCGCCATTACAATCCACGTCCATCCGCTTGGAAATGGCCTTCGTCTCGGCCTATGACCGGTCCCGGCGGACAGTACAGACCCCGTAGAAGCCCCCGAAGCTCCCCTTTTTCGGGCCCCGCCCAATCCTCGGAATCTGTCCACCCCCTCTACTCCGCCCTCAAGAGGATTTCAAAGATGGAGGCGGCGGCTCCCTAAACCACTTTGCGTGTTCATCCGCCTCCATCGAGATCGAAACGGGACCTCGTCCACTCCGGACGGTCCCAGCAGGAAGAGGGGAGCCTTGCAGACCAACAGCAGGCAATATTGACGACGGTGTCTGGGATTGGGGGCCTTCCTAGGGTTTGAAGAGTCCGTTCCCCCCTTGCTCGCCCTCTTCTGAGGCCGCCGCCATTTTCTCGCTGTCCGCCTCCTGCAGAGCGCGCCAAGCTGCCGGGAGCTTTCCGAGAAGCAGCGGAGGAGACTGCATTCGTGCCAGCCCGGTGGGGGGGTTGTCGCCTGGAGGGCAAGGGCAGCGGGCCCCCCCACTTCCCGGGTTATGCTGGACCGGGCGGTAAGGGGAACCGAGGCCACCCGGACTTTCCGCGGTTGAGGGCAGCGCCGGTTCCCCACGGTCAAGATGCTGCAAAACGTGACTCCCCATAACAAGTACGTCGCCGTGAGTGGGAAAGGGGTGTTGGGGGATAGTGGCACCGGGGTGTAGGACGTTGGGTTCGGAGGGAATACGAAACGACGCGGGCGCGTTGCTGATCGGTGGCGCGACTGTTGGCTCTCGGGGCTCGCGGCAGGGATTGAGCGACGGTTTTGGAATCTTGGTAGCGTCCCAGACACTGCGTATGGAGGGAGTACAGGTTGTCAGTGTCTGTGTTACTTTCCCCGCGGTGGTGCAATTTTAACCGAGCCAGGGAGAGCTAGATCGGTGGCGGAACGTAATGGAGAAGGACGACATTGATTGGGCAGCGGATCCTGTGGGTCTAGTGTTTAAAGACGGTTTGTCATAGTCTTTTGCAGGTTCGTGGTCCTATTTTGTGCTTTATGGGGTTGCCATGGTGATAGAGCTTCAGGGACTGGCAACGGGAATTCCCAGAGTAGGGTAGAGGGATTACTGTTTCAGCCTGTGAGTTCCTACTGTCTAGGGTAGGTCGTTAAACGGCTTGTCTTTCAGTGACTGGATCGGTTTTGTGTTTGGGGGGGAGGGTGATTTGACAGCATTGAGAGTTTTTTTAAGGCGGGAAGGTGGAGCTAAGGATTCTTTCGTTCAGCTCTCTTGGCATGTAAACAATGAGATCTCAGGGTAGTGTCTTTAGTCTTAGGTCCTGGGGAAAACACCTGGTCCTGAGGAGCGCCAGAGAGAATGTAAACTTGAACTACTCTTGGCTTTTGATCTCTAGAGTCGATGCTACAGTGGGAACTGTTGTTGGAATCCTGTTTTTTTGGCAGGATTGGGGGGTGGTCTGTCTAACAAGGAACTTGCTGACCTTGACTGGGCAACTCTATTTTTTGAATCCCTTGGAAAGGAGACTGAATTTGCAGATCGCTTTTGGGGACTGGCAGTGGAGTTATTCCAGGCTGTGAAGTCTGACGTGCTCCTTGTCTGATTTTTTTTTTTTTGAGTTGTTGTGGTTTTCCGTTAGATTTGTTTGGTTTTTGGGTTTTTTTGCGCTTTGAAGTTAACTATGCAGAGCTTATGGATTGTGCTGATCTCTTCTACTCAGAGGGAGTCTTAGGCAGATCATTGGCATTCTACAGAATTCTCCGTTTTGTTCCCTTTTTTCACCTGCTACTCTCAGGCTCATCCACCATGGCAACCACCAAGCCCCTAGTGAGCTCAGGCTTGAGTTTCTCTGCTCCACCCATTTTAGTTAAGTCCCATCCCCATGAGCCTGTGGTTGTCAGATGCTGTGTGCTATAAGAAGCCGTCTTGGGGCTTTTTTTTCCCCCGAATACAAAAATAATAAGAGTTTATCAGACTCTGGAAGGTGGGAGATCTAGGTAGATACACTAAAAATAAACAAAAGCAATGGGAGGGGAGACTATAATAAAAGTTCTGGATGTTTGAATACTGCTTGTAGTTAATAATCCACTTCCATAAACTTGCCCACCTGTCACTAGTTCCCAAGCCTGGATTTATTGGGTGTATAGTGTAAATTGTTCTCTCCCTAATTTTTATGAGCTTACTACATCTAATTTTGTTTCCCGTTTTCACAGGCTCCCTGGGGAGGGGAATGCAGGGTTACTGGGTCTGGGCCCAGAGGCTGCAGCACCAGGGAAAAGGATTCGAAAGCCCTCCTTGTTGTATGAAGGATTTGAAAGCCCCACAATGGCTTCAGTGCCAGCTTTACAACTGACCCCTGCCAACCCACCGCCTCCAGAGGTGTCCAACCCCAAAAAGCCAGGACGGGTTACCAACCAGCTGCAGTACCTGCACAAGGTAGTGATGAAGGCTCTGTGGAAACATCAGTTTGCATGGCCTTTCCGGCAGCCTGTGGATGCCGTCAAACTGGGTCTGCCGGTGAGTAGAGAGGTTGGAGTAGGGGGTGTGGCAACGAACACGAATGTGTGTGAGTGGAGGTGGGTTGTCTATAGTGTAGCTGCTGCGGCCCCTAGGGATTCCCTATCTCTACTTTGTAGGGTAGATAACCACCGGATTTCTGCCTTCTTGGTCCTTTGTGATTAATCCAACCGTTTGCTACCTTGGCATCTCTCATTGTGCCCTCCATGTGTCCTTCCTTAACTTTTGTGCCCTGGCTCCATTTTACAGATTCCCACCCCGGGTTGGGAGAGGACCACGGTGGCCAAAATTCTTAGCTTCTTCCTCTCCCTCATGCAGCCAATGGATAGCCAGCCCCAGAGGTAATGTCACAGGATGGGAAACTTTCCAGAGCTGGGTGGGAGGTGGGTGGTTAGAGAAAGGCAGTAGGGGCCTCCTGCTGGGTGTTAAGAATTCTGTTCCATTTTTTTCTGTCCCGGAGTTTAATTGGGGCCGCAGTTTAGGGGACTGCTTACTCCTTTGACACATAGGGGGGTGTGTGTGTGCGTGAGTGTGTGTTGGGGTTAGTAGTTTGCCTGGGAGAACAGGCATTTTTCAGTGGCTCTGACCTGGTATTTCTTTTTTTAGGATTATCATAAAATTATAAAGCAGCCTATGGACATGGGTACTATTAAGAGGAGACTTGAAAACAACTACTATTGGGCTGCCTCAGAGTGTATGCAGGATTTTAACACCATGTTCACCAACTGTTACATTTACAACAAGGTGAGTTTTTCTGTATGTGTTCCTTAGTAGATGCGGAGAGCCAGTGAGTGCTCCTGTTGTTGCTAGATGTTTTGTCTACACAAAGTTGAAATTTTACTACAGAAGGTGTTCTCAGAGTAGTAAGGATCTAGAAAGTCTGAGCTCCAAAGGGTGCCACTGAACAGTGACGGGGCTTCAGAAATCCAGTGTTAAAGGTTATTTAAGTAGAACACGTTTCATACTTGGGGATGGCCCTGTTTCTCAGAAATTTCCAGAGACCTGAGTAGAACGGGATCTGTTCCCTTATTTTTTAATTTTTCTTGTATTCTGCCTGAGGGACAGAGTTGGAAGAGAAAATGGGGGTTAGTGGCCCAGTGGAGGTAGTTTTTAGTCCGAGGTGGTGGATTTATCTAAGGGAGTGGTGATGGTGCCTAGAGCTAGAAATTGCTTTTAAAAAAAATAGTTCCGTCTATCTTTTACTGACATTTGAACCTTTTTGTTTCTTGTAGCCCACTGATGATATTGTCTTGATGGCACAAACGCTGGAAAAAATATTCCTACAGAAAGTGGCATCGATGCCACAAGAGGAACAAGAGCTTGTGGTGACCATCCCTAAGAATAGCCACAAGAAGGGGGCCAAATTAGCAGGTAGGAAGAGTGGGACTTTTGCTAATGGAGACCAAAAGATGGGAAAGATGATCAAACTAATCTTTTTTTTTCTCTTTCCCAGCGCTCCAGGGCAGTATCACCAGTGCCCATCAGGTGCCTGCTGTCTCTTCCGTGTCTCACACAGCCCTGTATACTCCACCTCCTGAGATACCTACCACTGTCCTCAACATTCCCCACCCATCGGTCATCTCTTCTCCCCTTCTCAAGTCCTTGCATTCCGCCGGCCCCCCGCTCCTTGCCGTCTCTGCAGCTCCTCCAGCCCAGCCCCTTGCCAAGGTACAGATCTGTGGAATTCTTTGGGGCAGTGGGGCAAGAAAGCTTGAATGAAGTGAACCTGGAATAAAAGGCTCCCATCTTGTTTTTCTCTGCAGAAAAAAGGCGTAAAGCGGAAAGCAGATACTACCACCCCTACGCCTACAGCCATCCTGGCTCCTGGTTCCCCAGCTAGCCCCCCCGGGGGTCTCGAGCCCAAGGCAGCACGGCTTCCTCCAATGCGCAGAGAGAGTGGCCGCCCCATCAAGCCCCCACGCAAAGACTTGCCTGACTCTCAGCAACAACACCAGAGCTCCAAGAAAGGGAAGCTATCGGAACAGTTAAAACATTGCAATGGCATTTTGAAGGAGTTACTGTCTAAGAAGCATGCTGCCTATGCCTGGCCTTTCTATAAACCCGTGGACGCTTCTGCCCTTGGCCTGCATGACTACCATGACATCATTAAGCACCCCATGGACCTCAGCACTGTCAAGGTACCCACTGCATGGGGCAGCTGGGCTGCTTAGGCAGTGACTGGAGCCTGGGGAGCAATAAAAGCAGTCATTTCTCCTCGTGGGCACACAGCAGTCTTTGATTGTTGGTATTTTCCTTTTACAAAATAATAGTGGGGCAGGTCAGATGGTCAGGTACTAGTTAAGAGTCCCTAATTCTGGGAGTTTGAAACTATAGGGTTTTGTCTTCAGAGCAACACGACTCATCTACAGTTAAATCCTACTTATTGGGAGTGTTGGGTTTGGGGAGTCAGAGGGTGGGATGATAGTCAGGGCCACCCACCCTCCCTGTCACTTAGAAATGATTTTTTTCCCAAACATAGATATTTCTTCAACCTACCCAAATACCTTTGACTTCAAACTTGAACCTCAGGGCACAGATCCTTAAGGTCACCCCTACTGTGCTCTCAAAAGAGGGCTGCTCTTGCGGTGTCTGGGCTTGGCAGGGAAAGGTGAGTCTCCTGCCTGTGCAGCTTCTGATGCTGCCTCCTTCTGCAGCGGAAGATGGAGAATCGGGATTACCGGGATGCACAGGAGTTCGCTGCTGATGTGCGGCTTATGTTCTCCAACTGCTATAAGTACAACCCCCCAGACCATGATGTTGTGGCCATGGCACGAAAGCTACAGGTGAGTGCCAAGGTCGGAGTCTGAAAAATAAATAGGTCTGGGGAGATTTTTGTCATCTGGCTGTGTGCACAGTCTCAGTGTGAGGCTCTCCTAGGCTTTACAATCGTAAAGGAGCTAAAGCATCAGGTGGCTGGGTGTATGTAATAGGGGCACTGTCCCCCAGCATGGTTTTGAGTCTTGCCCCTCTTTTAGGATGTGTTTGAGTTCCGTTATGCCAAGATGCCAGATGAACCACTGGAACCAGGGCCGCTGCCAGTCTCTACTGCCTTGCCTGCTGGCCTGGCCAAGTCTTCTTCTGAGTCCTCGAGTGAGGAAAGCAGCAGTGAGAGCTCTTCCGAGGAGGAGGAGGAGGAAGAGGAAGACGAAGAGGAAGAAGAGAGTGAAAGCTCTGACTCGGAGGAAGAAAGGGCTCATCGCTTAGCTGAACTACAGGAACAGGTATTCTTTTGTCATTCTTCAGTTTACTGAGCAAGATGTTCGTGCGCTATCTTTGCCGTGACTTTTTTTCTCAGTCTTTTTTTATTAAATTGTCTGTTGATGTGTTTTTCCCATTTCACACCTTGGTTCCTTTTCCTCTCTAGCTTCGGGCAGTACATGAACAACTGGCTGCCCTGTCCCAAGGCCCAATATCTAAGCCCAAGCGGAAGAGAGAAAAAAAAGAAAAGAAGAAGAAACGGAAAGCAGAGAAGCACCGAGGCCGGGCTGGGGTAGATGAAGATGACAAGGGGCCTCGGGCACCCCGCCTCTCTCAGCCCAAGAAATCCAAGAAAGCCAGTGGCACTGGGGCTGGCAGTGCTGCTACACTAGGCCCCACTGGCTTTGGACCTTCTGGAGGAAGTGGCACCAAGTGAGTTCTAACAGGATAGGAAGCAGAGGCGAGCTTGGCTATTTCTGTAGTTTCTTCGGGGAAGGATGCTTTCTACCGTTCCTTGTATGGTTTTCTCTAAGCTAGGGGTTAGTTAGCAAATGTTTCCTTTAAGTGGCCAGGTGACAGACACGGACTTTGAAGACCGTAGGGTCTCAAAGCTGCTCTGTTCTGACAGGACAGTGCAAAAGTAGCCATAGGCAATAAAGATGTGAACGTGAATCTGTTTCAATAAAACTTTATTTACAAAAACAAGTGGTAGGCCAGATGTGGCCTAGGACCATAGTTTGCCCACCCGTTTCTCTAAACCAATCCGTTTTTTGTTTGTTTTTCATAGTGGGGTGGGTTAGTAGTGTTTTAGGAACAAAAAGATGCACTTCTGCCAGCATACCTATATTTAGTTCTTAAAGCCCAAAATAAATGTAAAATGGTTGGCATGTAAGAATCCTCTTCCCTAATAGTGCCCTAATAGCCCATCTTTGGCTCAGTCATTTGGATTTATGAAGAAAGCTCCACACCAAGCAGGAAATCCAAATTACTGGGTTGAACAGTGGGAACATGTTGGGGTGAGGGGTTGAGGATGCTTCTATAATTGAGTTTTCCTTTGCCCATAGACTGCCCAAAAAGACCACCAAGACGGCCCCACCTACCTTGCCTACAGGCTATGACTCAGAGGAGGAAGAAGAAAGCAGGCCCATGAGTTACGATGAGAAGCGGCAGTTGAGCCTAGACATCAACAAACTACCTGGGGAGAAGCTGGGTCGAGTTGTTCACATAATCCAAGCCAGGGAGCCGTCTTTACGTGACTCAAACCCAGAAGAGATTGAGATTGATTTTGAAACTCTCAAGCCATCCACGCTTAGAGAGCTTGAACGCTATGTCCTCTCTTGCCTACGAAAGAAACCTCGGAAGCCCTACAGTAAGTGTGAATGAGGCCCCCCGTGGCTGCAGCAGTCCTCACACCTCAGGACAGTTTAGAGGAGGCTGGTGGGGTGTGCAGACCTGATGCGCTCAGTCTGCAGAACTTGGTGACGCCAGGGTGCAATAAAACTTTCAGGGTGTTTACGGCAATCGCAGTCCTGATGTGTTTTCTTTTTCTAGCCATTAAAAAACCTGTGGGAAAGACAAAGGAGGAACTGGCTTTGGAGAAAAAGCGGGAACTAGAAAAGCGGTTACAGGATGTTAGTGGGCAGCTCAACTCCACCAAAAAGCCCCCCAAGAAAGGTGAGTGTCTTGGACACCACTGCAAATTCACTATCTTTTGCCCTTTTGACTGGCTTGACAAATGACATTTTTAACTTTCAACTTGATTCTGCAGCGAATGAGAAAACAGAGTCGTTGTCAGCACAGCAAGTAGCGGTGTCCCGCCTCAGCGCTTCCAGCTCCAGCTCAGACTCCAGCTCCTCTTCATCCTCTTCCTCCTCTTCAGACACCAGTGATTCCGACTCAGGCTGAGGGGCCAGGCCAGTTGGGGCAGGAGGCTCCGCAGGACCGGACCCTTAGACCGCTTTGCCCCACCCCTCCCCCTTGCTGTGACACTTCCTCATCTCACTCCCTCCCCCCACTGTAGGAGAGCTGGCTCTGCAGGGGGGAGGGATGCAGGGACATTACTGAAGGAGGGACATAATGGACAAAAGAAGATTGAGTTCCCAGCCCCATTGAGAGGGACCTCTTGGGCATAGAGCCCCCATTCAAAATGGGGCAGGGCAGGGGTACAGGGGGAGTGAGCAAAGGCGCCCCGATAGGGAGTTACCCGAGGCCATAGCTGCCCTGTTGACTTGTAAAGGCCCAGTTTTGAGGTTGGTTCTAATTTATTTTAAGCTAGGCAAGGCTGAGGGGTGTGTGGGGCCATGGTCCCCTCGGCCTCCATGGGGAGGGAAGAGGGAGCTCATTTTTTACGTTGACATTTTTTTTTCTACTCTGTTTTCCTTCTCCATTTGGGGCCCCTGGGGGTTTCTGTCATCTCCTCATTTGGTCCCCTGGATTGTCTGTCTTTGTTAATTCTAACTTGTAAATAAAGAAAATATTATTGAAGTTTTGAGTCAATATGTTTCTGTGGTGCTTCAGAAGGAACATGATAGAATTGTCTGAGAATTTTGAGGGAAGTATTCCTGAAGTGAGAAAAAGGCAGAGCCAGCTGAAGTTGGATTGGGTCTTAGCTTTTAAACCCAGTAGGTGGTTGCTATGGTGATAAATGCATCTGCCCCTTGTAAACTGAATTCTTCAAAATAACCTTAAGTTCATGATTTGCTTTGGTTTCGATTAAGCAAACCCCCTGGCTCGTTCATGCCACAAGAGTTTAGTAGGATTCAACATTTGAGATAGCCTCTGCAGTGCTGAGTGGGTGTTGAATACGCTGTGACAGAGGGGAGGCAGCCCACACACAGCCAGTACTCGGCACTGGGCAGCTGCCTTGAGAAGGTAACTAATTGGCTGTTGGGGCTTCAAATTGCAGATGGACAGCGCCCTGCATAGTTCATTAATAGAATGCCAGTTTAGAGCATTCCAGCAATTCTTAACCAAATTCAAATCACAATATCTCCACAAGTCAAACTCCCTTGTATTGCTAAGGAGAGGGGCCTCAGGGAGCTGAGACGGATGGGTTCTGGGATTTGGGGCTTACATATTTACCGTGTTTACCTGAAAAAAAGACATAGCCAGACCATCAGCTCTAATGCGTGTTTTGGAGCAAAATTTAATGTAAGACTCGGTATTGTAAGACTGGGTCTTACATTCATTTTTCCTCCAAAAGACGCGTTAGAGCTGATGGTTTGGTTAGATCTTTTCGGGGAAACACGGTAGCTTAGTATAGTGGGCCACAGAAGGAAGCCTGAAGTTGGAAATAAATGCTTCAAATTAATAACTCAAATAGTTTATTCTGCCATAAATGCTCGAAGAAACAAGGTATAGGGTAGTTCTGGTGGAGATAGTTGTGAAGATTTGAAAGGAGCAATAAATTAGGCTCTCGCAGTGCCTCTCCATCCCTCATTGCATATATGGACTCCCAGCACAGCTTTTAAAAACTGCATTGATTTCTGGATCCTATTGTTTAGGATTCTCAGCAAGTTGGGGCCTGGGCAACAATTATCAAAAGCTCAGGAAATGGTGATACACAGCGAGGTTTTGCAAAGCGCTTCACACTTAGTTGTGAAGGGGAAGAGGCCGGTGATTGGGGTTTTTTACCAATTTTAAGTGTGAAGCTCAGTGAACTCTGAACTGTGGTCCTTTTGAGAAGAGAAAATTTTGAAAACTCACAGGTACTTTACTAATAGTTTTGTTGTCGAGGTGAGATAGGAATTAAGTCTGGAAGGGAAGTACTACGGTTACTCCCTTTAGGTGCATGTCTATGTCTAGTAGTACTTCAGACATGTCATGAGAAGGCAGGGGGTTTTGGAAGAGAATATAATGTTGGGAAGAGAAGAAGGCAGCAGGAAACGGAGACGAAGTATGAGATGGACTGACTCCATAAAGAAGCCATAGGCCTGAGTGTCCAGGAGCTGAACAGGGCTGCTGAGGGAGGGGGGGGACAGGACATGGTTGCCTGGAGTCAGCTGACTCTGGCATATAACAGATCATTTCAGAAGGAATTTAGGTTTGAATTGGATTAGCTTAGGGAGAAGGCTAGTGACAAAATCTTAAATTAGAGCTGCATCCCCTTCTGTTTATATACTCTTTAAGATTTTTAAAAATTGTAGCGGGAAAATAAATTTCAGCCATCAAAAGGTGTGTTTCTGACATTGTGCTTTGGGAGGCACTGCAGAGTTTATAACCTGTACTTGGAACAATCTGAAATACTGTGAGGAGGAGGCCTGGCTCATCCCTGATTGCAGAATAGGCCGAGACTGGGAGTGGCTGGACCTGCGTTACACCTCCCTGCCCCTCCCCGCCCCCCCACCACACATTCGTAGGCAGTTGACATACATACATGGATTTCCTGACCTCCAGTCTTGAGTCCTTGCCCCGTTCCCTGACCCTTGAGGTTTCAGTGTGGGCCAGTCTGTGCTTTGATTAATCTTCTGCCTGAGTCCAAGCCACAGCTCTACCCTAACCCATCCCCTCTGGAGTCAGTGCCATCTTGGTTGGAATTACCTGCTTCCACAGTAACCAGTCCCCAGCACAGCTAGGAGTCCTGTGACTGCGACTCTGGAGCCCTGCCGTGGGCATCATTTCCTCCCATGCTCTTCCCAGCTCTTGGAATCGTGCTCCACTGCCTCTGCCTTTTTTCCCTTCATATGCCATTTGCACCTCTGAATAATTCAGTCAATGTATTTTACTGAGTTCCTTTGATTGCTTTTTATTTTTCAACACTATTAGGTCAATAGACCTAGATACTGCCAAGCTTTGTTAAGTCAGGAGGTGTGGGGATGAAGATAGAGGACGGGCCTCGTCCTCATGAAGCTTGCTTTATCAATAGTCCAATTATTAGCTATCATAGTTGCAGTGATTGTATTGACTGGCTCCAAGATAAACACATGACTTGGTCTACCCAGACTATTCATCCTTATTGAACCCCAATGTGTGGACCCCAGTCCCAGCCCTGCAAACCTTGCTCTTAGATTCTCTCAGGACTATCATTAGAAAGCCCTACTTCCCTGAGGGACCAGCATGAGGGGCTCCCAAGACAAGGACAGAGATTCTCTGGGACTCACCCAAAATAACCTTACCAGAGGTCTCCCTGAGCAACGAGAGAGGGACTGTGATAGAAAGCTGGGAAGGAGATGTGAGAATGGTAGCAGGGAACTGCTCTGATGTTTCCATCAGCTCACATCTTGGCTTCTTTGCCCATAACTGGTGCTGAAGCAGCAAGAATAAAAAGGGGAGTGCTTTCAGATAAAGGCCAGAAAGACAGCTAGAGCAAGGAGAACACTTTAGGCCACAATAAGGCTTTGAATTTTTATCCCAAAGACTTTAATAGTAGTTCACATGTATTGAGCATTTACTATGCCAAGCACTGTACTAAATAAGTAAAGAAATAAACAAACAAACTCTGTTAACTCATTTAATCCTCAAAGTTCTGTGAAGTGTTATTTATCTCCATTTAACAGGTGCAGAAATGAGGCACACAAAGAGGTTAAGGAATTTGCCCAAAGTTGCGACACAGCCAGTGGGTTCTGGAGGTGGGATTTGAACTTAGCCTTCTGTCTCCAGGAACTACTACACTAGAATCCCAATACCGTGGGCTGGAGGGGAGCTGGGAAACAATACTCCGAAGAAATTGCAGTAAGAATCATGTTGGGTTTGTGGGATGCCAAGAATGGATGTAGGGTGATAATTTAGAAAGTAGTTGCAGCGGTGGGTCCCAGCAGGTGGGGATGGTGGTTTGGAATGGAGAGGCAACGAGGTAAATGAAGAGACACAGATTTGAAAACTACGTAGGAGACAAAATTGGTGCGACTATCTGAAAGGTCTTATTTTCTCTCCACACACCAAAGGAAGGGCAGAGTTGTGTATATCTGTGGGATTCCTCAGTCCCAGAGCTTTGCAGTAGTGGACGTTTGATATAGTTTCTTGACTAAACGAGTGCCTTCTGGCTGACGCGCAGGTGTGAATGAAACTCCCGCAAGGCTGGTAGAAGGGGCGGGGTTTTGAAGCGCTAGTTGACGTAAGAGCCACAGAGGGTCTTTGGCGCCACCTGGTGAGCACGTTACCCACGACTTCCTCCTGAATCTATCCTAGGCATTTTTGTGCCCACCCTCCCATCTTTAGTTTCTATTATACTTTCCTTCTTACTTCCTTAAACTTCTACCTTTGAAACATGAGCTTCACTTCTCTGACGCAGAGGGCCTTATCGCCTTTGACCTCTGAAGCATCTCCTGTGCTCCTGGCTCCTCTGACACCACTTGCTCCCAGCTCTCATACTTTTCAGACAGCGCAGCTTAGTCTGCTTCTCAAATGTCTGCCTCAGCCTTCCATGAGCTGTGTTCCGTTGTGTTAACCTTCTTTGGTCCTCTTTTCCTTATTTGCAGTTATTTCTAAGCAATTTTACCCATTCCTCTGAAGGCAACTCCCACCACAAAATCTGTCTCTGTCCAGACCTTGCTCCAAAGTTCCAAGTCTGTTTTTCAGCTGCCTGATGGCAGTGTCCCATAGGCTCCTGGCACGCAGTGCATGTCCAGACAAGATCCTATCTTTTTCCCCAAATATGTCCCTCTGTGACTTATCTGTTTATGTAACAAGCACGCATACAGAACTCGCTAATGTACCAGACACGGATGAGTGCCTGTACAGTCCAGTCTTCACAATAAGGCCATGAGGTTGCCCATTCATCACCCTTTCACAGATGAGGAAACTGAGGCTCAGATATTCAGTAACAGTTCTACTATAGATAAGTGGTGGCAGAGCCAGGATTATTAATGTATCATTATTCTCCCAGTCATTTGGGCCAGAGCCTGGTCTGCCTAGAATCCTGCCCCTCGCCCTCTCACCCCCTCCCTGGTCATCCGTCAAGGCCTGTTGAGATTGCCTCTGTCGCTTCTCTCCTATCAGTGCCCCCCGCCCCCATCGAGCTGCACTGTCACAACTCTCTTCTTAGGAGTCTTCTATCCACCGTCTCATTTGCACCTGATTAATCCACCCCCCACACTGAAGCTGTCAGAGAGATCCTTTCAAAAATAAATCTGATCAATAAATCTTGATCATGTTGCTTATTACCCTTAAGGTTTAAAGTCCTTTGCAAAGCCTACAAGCCTCTGTCTAGCCCTTGTCACCTCTACAACATTATGTCCCTCATTCACCCTTCCCTGAATTCTATGCTCAACTCAGAGCAAAAGATGGGCCTTCTCATATGGCCACTCGGCCTTGGAACATGCTGCTCTCTACCTGGAATATCCTCTTTCTCCTACCAGCAAAGTCTACATAATCCCCAAGAACAGCTAGTTACCCCCACTATAAAGACTTTTCTAACTGTCCTCTATCCTTTGTGACACAGACACACACCTTCCAAGGGACCTCACTGAGCTGCTAACTCTGTACTGGGCCCTCCGTTCAACCACTCCGCTGTCTCCAGACTCCAGAGGAGGCTAGCACTGAGTTAACGTGGCCTCTCTGTCATGGCTGTCCACTCATCAGCCTTGGAGGACTCTCCCAGTGAATAAGTAGACTGAACTTCCATTTTTAGTTCACACTTAAACACTTCCTTCCTCCTCAATGTTGTCCCCTTGTGCATACATGTCTCCCACAGCTCCCTTGTGAGGTAGGGACCGTGTTTTGTTCTTTATAGCCTTAACCTGCCCAGTGCCTGGGGAAACAGTTCAAATATAAGCACAAATGATGGTTACACCACCTCTCAGCATTCGTATCCATCCAGGTACCCCAGCACAGGTTCCAACAGGAGGCTTGCCAGCCTTGCCCGAGGACTGGCAGGTCCGGGAGCTGAGGTTTGGACAGGTGTACCATCGCGATGTGGTAAATGTGGGGCAGCCAGCCATCTCTGGTTTGCCCCGGGCTGAGGCACTTTCCAGGACAAGGGACTTGTAGCAATAAAATCGGGAAAATCCCAGGCAAACTGAGCGAAGTGTTCATCTCATGAATGGGAGACATTGTCATCACTTTGGCCATGTAGGGAGACAGTGAGAACTAACTGTACTCTAGACTCTCACTAAATGTACTCTAGACATGTATTAGTTTCCAGGCCCTGTGCTTGTCACTTTACATATACCATCTCGTGATCATTAGATTCAATTCCTGATCATTAGATTTTATTACACCCACCTTATAGAAGAGGAAACTGAGGCTCACAGAGGTATATTAACTTGGCCTAAATCCAAAGTCCCTGTCTTTCTGCTGTGCCATGTTGTCTCGGGCGCCCATCAACCACCTTCTCTCATGCCCTGCCCCACCCCCACCTGGCCGTCCATAGCCCAAGGTGGCCAAGATAAGAATAACTCCTTGTGCAAGTAAGAGGAACCAATCTTCCGTGCCAAAGCTCATGTATTTTTGTGTCCTTGTATAACAAGTATTTATACATATTTCTCATATGCATTTGCCAAATGAGGGCATTGCTAATCTTGTCAGTTAAGCTAATGTTTGATTTAAGGTTGGAGGAGAAAAGGGATTCTCCGGGGATAAGACTTTCTGCCAGGTGTTCATTTGAAAAGAATATTGCTAAAGTCAGACTTCACAGAGTCCGCTGTTATTATTTCTGAGACTGTGAGAATGTAACTCGAGTCAATCGATGAGTACTTTCTCCTCTTCTGCACCTGCAGTGTGTATGTTGGAACTGGCTTCCCATAAAGGCAGGTTATAGAGACACTGAGAGTTCTTCCGAAAATGGTTATTACCTGTCCGCTTGCCTAATCTGTATTTCTCAGCCAGAGTTGCTGCAAGCTGCAAAAAAGGAGACAGTTTCCCTCATCTTTTTCCTTTTCTCTTTCTTTCTCTCTCTCAAAAAAAAAAAAAAAAAAAAAAAGGCAGCAGTTTTCAAAGTTTTCTAAGTTTGTTTATGTGCTTTCAACTCTAAGTACCCCCAGGGCGATGAAAGCTGAAAAGTGCCTACTAAACAGAGCCATAGTTACAAAGGGCCAGGTAGTCCTGCGTCGCTGTCACAGTGCATCCTCGTGCTCTTTGGTGGGAAGCAGAATGATGGTTGTTCTTCTAGATTCATGGTTCCTGATTTTGAGACAGAACAGCGCTGCCCAATCTCCTTAGGGTTCCTGTATCAGATTTCTGGTTGCACCAGCTGCCTTCTCTAAAGAACTCTCCTTACTTGGCCCCCAGTTCCCTGGGGTCTGGTCAACGACCTGGTGCAGACACTGGCCATGAACCTGTGCTTAGACTTCCCCTTAAAATTCTGCATCGTGTTCTGGACCTGATTCCAACCACAGTGATCCAACCCTCTGATCTGCTCCTCTTGAATCCATCGGCCTCCCCTCAGGCTTACCCCAGTATCTGTTCTGCTTCACTGCCTTTGACCTCACAATCAGACCCTGCACAGCCTCACAGTGATTGAACCAATGATTTGGCCAGGAGACAAAACTGAGTTCAGGAAAGAATGACGAGCCACTGAGGGAGGAGCTTGGGGTGGAGAGGCTACTTCACAGAGCAGGTCTATGAGTGGGAGTGGTGGTGAAGGCTTACTTCAGAGGAGGGTCCAAAACAAAACAGAAAGGACCTTGTTTCCACAGAGTCTGGGGAAGCTGAGAGAGAAGGCGAAAGTCAGGGAAAGGAAACTGAAAAGTACTGCGCTCTTGCTAACTGCCAGGTATTTTTATAGTTATCTCTTTCAGTCCACTCAGCGTCCCTATCACATACACATTACTATTCCTGGTTTAGAGATGAGGAAACTCTGACTTCGTAGAGCTTGTGAGACAGGATAAAGCTGGTTTCAAAGTTTATATTCTTCTATACCAAAAGTTTTTGGTTATGTTCTAGATTTAAGCAAGAAAGGAATTCAGAAATGAAATGTAGAAAAAAATATATTGTTAACTCCACCAAATATTGTTAACTGAACCAAGGAATAAGGCTGGAGACACACACACACACACACACACACACACACACACACACACACACACTTCTATCTATCTACATATTTATCAATCTATACCTTTTTTAGTGTAGCTTCCACCCAAGATTCCTCCATGCTATAGAAAATTTTTTTCCACCAAGCCCAACTAACTGAGATTAGCTGAAGAACTATTAGGAAGTACGAAGACACAAAGAAGAAATGAGACAACTGTTCCCCGATAAGTGAGGGGATTCCCAATTATTGCTTTTGCTGTATGAAGAGAAAGCAGGCTGAGTGGAAATTATTCCTCAGGACTCAGCAATAGCTGAATGGTGCCTATTCATACCTACCTCCCTCCTAACCATCCCTTCAGGTGTGGCTTAGAGACTGGGACCTTTATGAAGGACGAGGACTGCAGGAACCAGGATGATGGAGATGGAGCTGTGACCAGTTGAGTAGGTCCGTGAGGGGAAAGTGGAGTGGGGGTGCTAACTGGGCTGGTATTGGCCATGTAAGAAGGACAAAAAAAGGATGACAAAAATTATAGACCATAAATAAAAATTATAGGACATTTGTAAGATTTTCAAAACTTTGTATCGTCTCCATTTTTACTATTATTTTTTTTTAATTTGTCTGTTTTCTCATTGGGGTTGACAATAAGACCTAAACATGGACAAAAGTACAAAATTACCAACCATCTTAACATTTTTACAGTTGAACTTATTCTTGGTGTTCATGAAATGACTATGGATAGTGTTATGGTAACTTTTGACTGCAGAACACTTTTTTCAAAGGATAAGATGTCACTGAAGTAATTGTAGGACTCCAAGATAAAATGAGACTGTACTTTGAACCCATGGATGAAAAAGTTGCTGGAAAAATGGTCAAATTTTATGTGTGTATTTAATAACCATGTTATGGAGCAAAATGTTAAATGCATTATATCATGCTTATTTTAGTTAAGACAAAATAACAAAATATTAAAATTACTTATATTTAAATTATAAAATATCTATTACAGATAAATAATTCGACTATTCAGTAGGTGACATACATCAGTTCATGGGTTCAAGATTCCAGTGATGTGTCATTTAATCTTCTGCTATTTTCAAGTATGGCATAGCATTACACACACACACACACACACACACACACACACACACACACACACACATTATTATGAAAAGTCCAAACATACAGAAAAGCTGGAAAAAGTACAAAGAATAATTAAATACCCATAATGTAGATTCAACAACTGTCAAGACTTTGATATATATTTTTCAACTGTGTGAGTGTATCTGACTCCATTTCAAAATAAAGACCTCATGGCATTTCATCTCTTAATACATTAGCATAAAGATGTCTTGCCGATATCTTATGGTACCATAGTACCATAATCATACTGAACAAAACTGAAAATAATTTTATAATACCATTGATTCCCTGTCCATGTTTAAATTTTTCCTATTTTTCTAAAAAATGTATTAATATCTTGCTTCCCCCCAAAGACGTTGCCCAAAATCACCCACTAAATTTGATTGTAATGTCTCCTAATTCCATTTTAATCCCTCCCCACCCCACCATTTCTTACACTGCCATTTTAAAGAGAGCAGGCCAGTCATTTTGTTGAATATCTCACACTCTGAATTTGTATGATGTTTCTTCATGATTTCATTTGACGTATTCTCCTATCTAATGTATTCTCTATAAACTAGAACTTTGAACCCAAGCCTTGATTAGATTCAGCTTAAAGATACGTGATGTTGTGTACTTCATTTTTCATCTCCTCAGGAAGCACATGATTACTGTCCCACTGTTGATGAGGCCAAGTTGATCACTGAATTGAGGTGGTGACAGCCAGGTCTCTCTCCTCCGTAAAGGTATTCTCTCCCTTTGGTAAATAGCAAACGATCTCTGGGCGTGAGACTTTTGTATGATGTGGCTCTCTGGTTCCCCATCATCTTTGCTCCTAATGGTTTTAACATCTACGATGCCTTCCCTGAATCAGTGATCACATTAGAGTGCAAAATGTTGATTTTCTAATTCTATTATTTCATGTACATTTATTAGCTGGCAGTCATCTAAACTGAAGAACTTTTCTTGTCAATGGAACTATAGTTCTTTCTGAAATGTCAGGATATATGTTTTCTTTAAGTACTAATTTTCTGTGTTAGGAATTTGAATATAACATCCAGTGGTGACAGTAAAGTTTTGTCGTTGTTGATTGTTTTATCTTTATTTGATTATTATTAGGGATTCATGGATTTTTATCTGTTCAATATGTTCAAGCGGAGTATGATCATTTTTTCTGATGCTCAAATTGTCCCAGATTTGGCCAATGGAAACCCCCTCAAGCTGGCTGCTCTTGTCTTTCGACATGACTCTATTAGTCTCTGAACACGTCCTTCTTTTCTAAAACAAGCTTGCCTTGTATTTTCCCTAACCCAGACCTTAAATCAGTCACTTTTCTAAGAAGCTCCATTTCCTTTTATTGGATAGTGGTATTTAGAAACCACAGTCTGTGCACTAGGGATGCTCATTACTACTGGGTATCACTGTTTCCAGGTTCTTTCTTTCATTGGAGGGCTAGGATACATAATCATTAGTTAAAATTGACATTTGTTTTAATTTACTTCTTTTTTTCTTACCTTTTATACACTGAAGATCTTATATCAGTAATTACTGACTTGCTTTATCCTGTAATATACATAACATAGTTTCAAAACAATATACAATATTACTCTTAACAATGGCTATTAAAACTACTGAATGACATTTTACTTTTTTGGTAGTTGTTTTTGTCCTTGGAAGATATTCCACTAAGGATATACAGAATTGCCTTCTACTATTAGTTAAAACGATTATTTTCTCTGTGTGGTTCACTTGTTTTAAATTTTATGCTTTTTTGTTTAATTTTTATAAAAATTGTAAAGCATCTGTTTGTTTCAAAAGTCAATATTCACTGTTGCCTTAAACCCATTCCCTCAAATGTGTTCTCCTTCCCCCTCATTTTTATCAGTCTTTGGTTTATCTTTCCAGTGTGGCTTTTTACAAATATATCTCTCCCCTCTTTCTTACCCAAAAGTTAGCACATACTATCTACATTCCTCTGTACCTTGCATTTTTCACTCCATCCTAGATCTCCCTCCACATCAATTCAAACAGGTCTTCCTTATTCTTTCGGTCAGCTTTATGTTACTCCATTGTGTGGATGTGCCATAGCTTTTTCAACCATTCTAGTCTTACTGGATATGTTTCCAGTCTTTTGCTATTACAAAAAAATGGCACATCAGTCTTAAAAGGCAGATGATTATTTAATAACAACTACATTAAAAAATATATTCTAGGAGAAAAATATTACTTGTATTGATTTGTTGTTAATTAAGTTATTAACATTCTTCAGAACACTTGAGTTTCATGGAACAATTTAGGAAATCGTAGGTGTGCTTCATGGTGCATGTGCAGACTAGTAAATTTGACAAATGCAAGGTGCTTAGACTAGCGGTTGGACGCACTGGAGGTGCTCAATTAAGTGAGAGATAATAGTAATAATAAAAGCAATAGTGTTAACAACAGCAGACATATTTAAACCTGAATGGACTACATTTTACTCTTTAGTCGGTCAGTTGTTTCAACATTTATTGAGTAATTACCACATTCTAGGCGTTATGGTAAGACCTTGGACCTGGCGCAGAGCAATAGACTGAAGACCTCAAAGGATGAAGGGCAACTGGAAATCCAACCGTGTCTCAGGAGTGGGGTTGGGCTCCAGGGAGGAGGCAGCAGAAAGTTTCCAGGGGCCAGCAATGCTGGGGAGTCCTCTCCTCGGGAGACCCAGGTTTGCTCAGATTTGGAGCCTCTGCAAGAGTGAAACCACAAGATGGAGCCAGATCACTGTTAGTGGCAACTGTGTGAAGATGTGAGGAGAGAAGCGAGAAGTGACTCCGCTCCCCTAAGGGCATGGTCACTTCCAGGAAGGCTCTTCAGGAGGTTAAAAAGTAAAGGAAGTCTGAGAGGACGGGCCCCATTCAAGGTGAGGCATCAGTCTATAAGGATAAATCGGGTAATGTGATAGAGAGACACTGCAGGTAGGCGGTTTACTCAGCGAAGTTTATCAGGAAAGCGTCTCTGAACTTGAACCACATGAGTTGTGAATGGATGATGAGTTGGAGGCATGACATTAAGATCTTGGGCAGTAGGATTCCAAGGAAAGATAGTGAGGCTGTGACTTAATGGAAGAAGGAAGAGTGGAAGGAAGTGAGGTTGGGGAGAGGTTCAAGGCCAGTAAGAGCTTTAGCCAGTAAGGAATGCAGATTGTATTCTAAGTGAGAAAGGAAGTCTGAACATAGGGGAGTGATATAAATGATGCAGGTGGGAAAAGGAAAATCCCTTTAGCAATTCTCCAAACTGGTCTTTCTTCAGCGTCACCTCATTTCTTGCTATCTATTAGAAGCCTCAACAGAAGTTAACTTCAAAAGGGGCTACAACATCCTCCTATGCATTTCCTAGTAACGCTGATCCTGCTCATCCTGCCTCATGTTCCGCAGGCTAGCTTCTGTGTGCTCTGAGTAGCGACAGTGCCATGAAAAGAATTTGGGCTCTGGCATCAGGCAGACCTTCCCAGCCACCTTCTAGCTGTCTGACCTTGCACAAGTTATGTAGTTTGAATCCCAGTTTCCTTCTCTGTGAAATGGGTATGATTACACTTACCTTGCAGGTTGGTTGTAAGGAAGAAATAAAATAATGCGTGGTAGCAGAATAATGCTTTTCTTTCTTCTTTCTCTGTACTTAGGCTTGTGATACAGGGCAATGGCAGATGTCACCTCCAAGACCCTTCTTCTTTTGGCTTTGAATTCCCCAAAGCTTGAAGCACTCTTGACATTATGCTACACGTCTCAGACATGATACTAGAGAAAGCGGGGGGATGTCTTTGAGAGGTAGGAAGGCAAGACAGAGATTGTCCCACACTGTGGAGGGCATAGCGGTCTGTGAGTCATAAGAGAACCCTGTTCTCTTGCAGCACCCAAAGCAAGTGGGGAAGAAAGCTGTCTGTGTGGTACAGCTTTGCAGTCCTATCCCAAAGCAGTGGGGACTACTTCTCATCAAAGTTTCCTTTGCCCCAAGCTTGTTGCAGAAGCCACAGAACAGCCACTCTGAAAGGACCGTCCAGGTTAAGACCTAGGCATCTGGGGGTATCATTCCGGACAGATGCAGGAAGACAGAAGGGGCTGTCCAGTGTTTCTGCACAGCCATGAAAGAGGGAAGCCCCAATTATAATTGAGGTTGAATTTACTACTGGTCTCATGGAGGTAGGAGGTAGGTTTTGAGTCCAGTTTAAGATGCCTTATAGAAATTTACTACTTCTTGCTCTTTGTGCACTGTTTTCTTGATTTTGTGGGCCAAGAGTCAAATCCACTACATATGAAAAGCATTTACCACAAAGCCTGGGACATTCTTTGTATTCAGTAAACAACAGTCAGTGTTACTAAAACCAGCTACAGCACGGTGCAAGCAGGTTTTGAAGCAAGTGAAATGGAATTAAGTAGAATTCTACAAATGTCTTAATGTTCCAGTCAGTATGTTCCAGACAATAGGACAGGTGTTGGAAATGTAAGACACAGACTTTCCTTGGCCTAGAGGAACGGCACAGGAAGATACATACACAGTTAACTCTGACACATGGCAGAGTGTGGCACGTAGTAGTGAGAGAATGGGCAGAGTATCAGGGGCTGGGATAGCGGAGGCTTCACAGAAGCCATATAATCTGGACCGGGCGCAAAACAGGTAAAGCTTTGATTGGTTGACAGAGGAAGGCAGGTTCAGCACCAAGAATAGTATTGCAAGGCAGAGAGGAGTAAACATTTATTGACTATTTTTAGGGGAGGTTTTGGGAATAAAGTAGATTGGGGGCAGTTGGAGAAGCATCTTCACCCTGTAGGTAATGAAACACCTGAAGGAATTTAAAGCTGGAGAAAGAGAAAAAGAAAATATCCTATAAGCATCCAGAGGGAAAAAACAACAGACCTCATGCAAGTTTCAGGACTCTGAATATCTTTTGGCTTTCAAAAATAACACTGGAAACTAAGAGAGTATCAAAAAAGGCCTTAAAAATTCTGATGAAAATTATCCCCAACCTTAAATTTTATACCCAATGAAGTGATCATTCAAATGTGAGAGTAGAATAAATACGTTTTCTGACATATGCAAAGCATTAATGTTTACTTCATATGAACTCTTTCTCAGGAAGCTAAAAGAGGAGTGCCTCTCTAAAATAAGGCAGTAGACCACAAAAGGGTCATTACTGAATGTAAGAAACAGGAGGACAGGCAAATCCTGACAAGGATGATGATGACAGCTGTGTCACTGAGGGCAACTAATTCAGGTCACAGCAGTCTTCTCTGTTAAGAATGAGTTTTACTCAACGATAAAATTGACAGAATACCTTGTGTGTCTGATTGTATTTGAGAATGAATTTTGGGTTAATAAATTTGTGATTCATTAATGATAGGTACATACAAAACCAAGCAAAGAGAAAACATGACAATTATTAACTCCAGGGAAAACAAAAAGTTGTCTAGGAAAGGAAGAGCAAGCATGGTTTACCCTGTGGTTTGGCTGTGAATCATAGCCTTTCCATGATCATAAACATTGGACACCAACCTAGCCAAAATATCAATATAACTATGTTAAAGGAAGGGGATTTGAGAAGGGAGCATGTGTGTAGTGTGAGGATAAAGAATTAAATCCTCCTCTTCCCTAGTGGGAAGTAAAGAGACAAAGCCTAAAGCTGCAAAATCAAACTCATGCTGTAGCAACACAAACATGTAGACATGTGTGGGGGGGTCAATACTAATAGAATTGGTTTTAAACAGTTGAAAGTTATTACCTCTGGGGGTGAAGACGTGGTAGTAGAGGGGGCTGGAGACTGGAATTGGTTTTTTTTAGCAAATCTTACAGAAGTACAAGCATATTTGACGCTTTAAACTACATGTGTAGCATAACTTTGCTAAAAATTAAAAGAGAGTGTGGCCAGGAAGAGGAGGTCTGGAGGCAGCCCAGGCAGCACTGAGCGTGTTCTGGGAGGCGCTCTTGGGGTGGGGAAGTTGGGCTATAGAACAGAGAGGGGATTTGATATCTCATTATATGGGAGAGATGACATGTTCATTATTTGTGGTGGTGGTGGGGGAACCCTGCAAAGAGGAAGAGTTTGAAGTACAGAAGAGGAAGTACCTACTAAGTGTCTATTCTAAAAGAGAGTAACAGGAGCCAGATCAAGAACGCAAGAGGACAATTTTTTTAACGAGAGACTATTTACTCTGAGACTGGAAGTGGAAAAAAATGTGAGTATGAGGGCAGAAACATAAATCTAAAATATTTGAAATTGTTCCTAGAAGTTCCACTGACTTCTGGGTAATATATACCTAGTGAAAAAAGCACACTTCTGGTCAAAAGAAGACAATTTAATGACTTTATTAAACATTAGGCCAGAGATCAGAAAAATGCCTCTCACAGGATGCATTAAGTTAACTTTTAAGCAGAAAGTCAGCAGAGATCAGGGCACGTTACAGACAGACATATCTTGTGGTGTCTTCTGAGACCCAACCTGTTCTTCTTTCTCTGAGAACGACCCGACCCCTCGCTTCAGAGGTGGGCGCTCAGCAGCCATGTTTGTGCTGTGGGAGATTTTCCCCCTGGTCACGGAACATTGGACCGGGATGGACACCTGTCCAAGTTTGACCAGTCATTTATTTTTCCAAGAATTTAAGTTGTGAGTGGGAGACGTAGTCTCAGTGGGTGTCTAGAGCTGAGGTAATATACAAACTCAGGAGTTGCAGGGTGGGCATGTTAGCTGAAAAGGACAGTCCACACACAGAGAGCAATGTGGCTAACAAATCTAGGACGCAGAGAGATCTGGAGAACACAGACCATATGGCCCAAAGAGAGAGCAAGAGGGACTGCTCTAGGTGCTGCTGGATTTTCTGTTCTGAGTTCTGTTCCCTGTGAGGCCTGGCTAAAACCCGCCCTTGGTTTCTGGGCACAACTCCTCTGTCTTTATTGTAAATACCCTCTCTGCCTTTGGCTGTGATCATCCTAAGAGGGTTTCTGTTACTGGAAACAAAACCCTGAGTAGGAGGATCCTCCCCACTTTCATGAGTCTTGATTTCTCCCAACTTATTCTCTCTTGGGAAGTCCACAGAGTCCCTGTAATCTCTTGGTATCTTTCTTTTCCAGGACCAAATGCTCACAATTCAAATCCCCATCTTGCTCCTACTTACTTGTAGCTTGCTGGACTTTTATGCCCTAAAAGACCCAGGCAGCTTCTCCAGAAAGCCTCCTGGACCACCGAAGACCCCAGGGATCCCCTCTTCCAAAGACTGCCAGTCACACCACACTGTCAGTGGGTCCCAGTTACCAGACCACAGACTGGGCCCAGAATAGCTACATCAGCATGATCTGGAACTTATCAAAAATCACAGACTCACTGCTCCACTCCTCCCAATCCTGAGATTCTAATTTAGTAGATCCAGGTGAAGCCTGTGCTTTTTAAACTGCCGACACCCAAGTGATTCTTTTATGTTCATTCTGGTTTGAAAACCACTAATCTATACCACTCACTTGACATAAACTAGTTAGTGTGGTTTCTATTTCTCTGTGTGTATTTTTAATTCTGTTCACAGTAAACCAAAATCTTCCATGCCACGTAGTTAGAGAGCGTTCAAGTGGCTCTCTCTTAGATCTCCCCTCTCACCAGATTCCTTGCTGATCTACTCTGCTACCCTACTTACTGATACAATTGACCCCAGGTTGAGGAAGTAGCCATCTTATCAAGCCTCAGACCACTCTTGCCATGCATAGGGAATGTAGAAAAAAGAAGATGACATCATAGATTATAGCTAGAAACCAATGGCCTCTTCATTACAGAGTAAATCTGGACAAAAGTAGAATTCTCATGAACCTTTCCTCTCCAGTGCCCTCAGAACTGTTTTTGTTTGCAGGGACTTATAATGAACAAGATACTCTGCATCTCTTTCAGGAAAAATCTGAATTCAGAAGGCAAATTTCTTGAAGTCCTTGTGAAGTAGCCCATTCTTAAGTAACACACAGCGGAGTTGATGAGTCAAATGGAGGAAGACATAGCTGGATCAGCCTAAGGATAACTGCCAATCCCCAGTACCGGGTGGTCATCACCCAGAATCCCCTCTTCCAAGTCCCAGCATCTCTTATACCCTGGGTGAATCGGCCAAGAACTGGTACAAGTGCAAACACCACTAATGAATTTACTGCTGCTAGCCAGAGCTTTGGGTAAAGCAAGAAAGTGTGTTTGTGTGTGTGTGTGTGTGTGTGTGTGTGTGTGTGTGTGTGTGTTGAGGGTGAGAAGGATTGCTACTACAAGTGCCCTACAAGTCCTGCCATGAGTACCGAGGCCAAAAAGGAGGAGAGCTATAAGACAGAGGTTGATCCCATTCAAAGTCAGCACAGTGGGGACGAAATTAGTAGACCATGGCACTGAGCATGCAAGAGCTGCCAGCAAGGAATCCATAGGATGTCTCCCACAATCCATTTCTCTCAGAAGGGTCAGTACCTAAAGGAGCAAAAACCATATGACCATGGTTGTTGGGATCCTATCTCTGACTGCCACCTCCCCCAACCTCACCCCCTCACCTCACCCCTGCTCTTCTATTCCCTGCCCACCACTTGTCTATGTCTCCTTCTCTGCCCCATTAACTCCCTACAGAATTTCAGATTTTCCACCCTCATCCTGTCCAGAGTCATCACTTTCCTCCCCAGCGCCCGGGGCCTCTGCACCTGGGGGTGCTGGACAAGCATGTGCCTGTGATGATGAGAACGGTGCCCACGAGGGAGCCCACCACGCCGATGGCCAGGCCCGCAGCACAGACCAGAGTCTCTGTGGTGTCGGGCAGCAGGGAAGGTACCTGGGGCTCTGGGAGAGAAAGGAAGGTCAAAGGGTGCAGAAACGGGATTCTAGAGTACAGGGAACACGGCATGAGGAGTGGGCTGGGAGGGGGCTCCATACCCCAGTGCCTGAGGAGCGGCTCGTCCAGGCCCCAGTGTTCCACCCGGCAGTCATAGACGTCGTCTGCTGAGGGCACGAAGGTCAGGTAGTGGAACTTGCGGAACAGATGGTCGGGCTGGGAATAGAAGCTGGTCTGCGCCACCCCCTCGGTGACTGTTTGACCATTGCGCAGCCAGGTGATATTGATCACAGGGGGGAAGATGTTGTCCACGATGCAGATGAGGATGTTGGGCTGGCCCAGCTCCACTCGAGACTTGGGGAGTACGGTCACCCTTGGAGGCACTAGGAGACATGAGGCCCTGAGTCCCAAAGGATCATCCCTACAGCTGGGCCTTAGAGGCCTGGGACTGAGGGAGCTTTCCTCCTGCTTAGCCATGTGCGG
The DNA here is from genome assembly GCF_004115265.2 of Rhinolophus ferrumequinum. Taxonomy (NCBI): domain Eukaryota; kingdom Metazoa; phylum Chordata; class Mammalia; order Chiroptera; family Rhinolophidae; genus Rhinolophus; species Rhinolophus ferrumequinum. The sequence continues at coordinate 3,449,870 of NC_046286.1, forward strand.
GCAGGTAACCTCGGGCAGGAGTGGGGGACAGAGGGCGAAAAGACGGAGCATGGCAATGGGGGCACCCGGGGCTCCTATAACTGACAGGACCCTGAAGGGGAGTCCAGGTGGGGAGTTCCTTCCTCAGGAAGGAATGGGGGTTGAACGGGTCTGGAAAGATCTAGAGCCTCCTGGGAAAGAAAGGGCTGAGCACCACAGTCGCATGTTCTGAGAGCGGTGTGCCAGAGCCGACAGGGCCTGGGAGGTGGGGAAGAGGCTTCTCTGGGCCTCCCCTGCCTGACTGAGGGGTGTGGGGTCAGAGGAAGGGCCAGGAACCTACTGTTGACGGCTCTGGTGCGGTTGGAGCGTTCCACGAGGACGTCCAGATGAGCTTTAATCACCGCAATGCTGGCCAGCCCACCCTGCGGGTCAAAGTGGGTGAAGTCGCCAAACTCAGGCAGACGCCACACAGCCTCCCTCTTCTTCAGCTCCACAGAGAACAGCTGTTCCCCGTCAAACTCGTGGGTGAACTGACCCGAGGCACCATAGGACTGGTAGAAAGCTGGTCCGTAGGAACCCATGTGGTCAGCTGTGTCGGGTGAGTTCAGGACCCGGGAGAAAGAAGAAAATACGTCAGTCTCAGCCACAGCACGTGCTGTTGAGTCTGAACCTGTGCCACATCCTGGGTTCTGAGGGGCACAGAGTCCAGTTCTGACCTGAGCTGGTCCTTGGAGAGTGGAAGGGCTGCTGGGGGGTGGAAGGGAGAGGACAGAGGGAAACAGGCATATGCCCAACACACCAGCCAACAATATAGGTGAGGCCTGGCACATCAGTCTGGGAAGAGGAGAGGCTGCCTACAATCGTGTCCGGGATTCCCAAGTTTAGATCTTGGCTATAGTCATCTGCTCTAAGTGTGCTTCAGGCCCTGTGTGTGAGATGGGCGTGGAGGGCGCAGGGTGAGGAGAAAAATAAGGATAGGAGTATAAGATGGAGCTTGGGGCACAGAGATGCAGAGTGGATGGATGTGAGGGAAAACGGGTGATGGCTGGTAGGAGTAAGATTTGTGACACAGAGGGGCAGCCAGATGGCTCAGCTGGTTAGAGCGTGAGCTCTCAACAACAAGGCTGCCAGTTCAATTCCCGCATGGGATGGTGGGCTGCACCCCCAGCAACAAAGATTGAAAACAGCAACTGGACTTGGAGCTGAGCTGCGCCCTCCACAACTAGATTGAAGGACAACGACTTGGAGCTCATGGGCCCTGGAGAAGCACGCTGTTTCCCAGTATTCCCCAATAAAAAATTAAAATTAAAAAAAAAAAGATTTGTGACACAGAGACCAAAGGGATAGAAGAAGGTGACCCGAGGGATGGCCCCAGGTATTGCCGAGAACACTGGAAAGGACATAATTGAGGGTTCGTGTCCCAGCTCTTCTATCTCACAGCATTATGATTCAATGTGCCTCTTCCCATAACTGCAGCTCAGTTTTCTGGAAATTAGGGGTTAGGTTTTCATTGGTAAAATTCCTTTTGTATTCTAGGAAATTGTTTGTTCAGTCGTGGTTGAAGGACTACTGTGTGCCCAGCCCGACGCCAGGCCCCCAGGAAATACAGACGAACCACACACAAGGAGCTCACGTCTGGGGCAGGATAACGACAGGTGAATTGGTAACTAGTGACATGGTGATAAATACCGCAAGAGAACTGGACTTGAATGGGTGCACTCCAAGCCGGGAAATGGCAGAGAAATCAGGATGCTGGGAGGCAGTAGGATGGAGGGTTGGGTTTCAGAAAGGAGAAGGGAATTGGGGAGGTAGCTGAACCTGAAAGAGCCTGAGCAAGACACTGGCATGGCTGGGCTAAGCTGTACCTGTATTCTAGGTCCAGGACAGACATGAGAGGTGAGAGGGTTGGGGATCTCTTGGTAAAGGAAGTTGCCCATAAACCAGAGGGAGAGGAGAAGTTCATGCTTTGTACCATCGCTTACGTAAGCTGACACCCCAAATCTCTCCTCACCCAGTCACCACAGCACTCACCCTTGATGGCCCCAGCTTCCTGGGGGCTCAGGAGGGTCATCAAGGTGTGGAGTCCCAGGACCAGCCCCTCACTGAGGACCATTGCCCTCTGATAGTCTTGATAGGTCGGTGTTGGGGGTAAAGGAACAGGAAGAGGTAAAGAGGAAGAAAACAGATCTAGGATGGGGGAGACCCCTGCTGTATTCAGCCAATCAGAGAAATCCTCTGAGGTAATATAGCTGTTGCTGGGCAAAGAAGTAAAGAGCCTGGGTGAGAAGATGGGAGGATTCACTAGGCCCATGTACACCAGGGAGGCTCCCTCCACAGGAGAGTCAAAAGAAAGTTTCTTTGTTGGGGAATAGGAGGGGCTTAGATCGACAGTTATCCATCCTCCAAAGGAGGCACCCTCTGAAGGGGGAGAAAAGGCCCCCAGACACCACACAGCTGAGCTCGAACAAATCCTCTCAACCTTGATCCGTGGTGTAGAGACTCACTCTCCCTGTAAGTTTCTGCAGACAAGTTTGGGGTTAAAAATAGAAATTTTAGCAGGACACTTGAAACTGGAAACAGTGGATATTCAGTAGAATAAAAATCCTTTAAACCTTTAAATCACTTTAGAAAATATTACTTTATTTCATTATGTGAGAAAAAAATGTGTTAATTGTTGCAGATGTTTAGTCTAAAGAAGAGCTGTAAGGAGCTCCAGTGGGCTGTTCAGAGGAGGGCAGAGGGTACCGTGTACCCTCCACTTGTCCCCCAGCTTCCCTGGGCACCCTTTACGCTGCCTGGAGCCTGACCCGAATCATCACCCTTGCCTTAGGCTTCTGGTTGGGCTCAGCCAGTAGGAGGCACTGGCAGAATTTTGTCCAATATAAAAAGTATGTATCTAGTTAACTGTCCATTCAGGTAGAAAGAAGTTTACCCAAATATCTGAAGACCATTTGTCAAAGATCATGAAATAAATGATTTTCAACTTGGAAGGAATCTAAGAAATCATCCGAGACGTGGTTCCAAACCTGGCTGCACAAGCGAATCACCTGTAGAGTTTGTTAAAAATATAGATTCCTGGGTCCCATCCTGACCTGAGTTAAATCAGCCTTTCCGACGGTAGGGCCAGGGGACCTGTGTGTTTAGCATTCTCCCTAGGTGAATCTTGGACTCATTCCTGGCAAAACAAGCAAACAAACAAGCAAACTTCTCTGATGCTCTGTCCTCGGTGAATAAGGGATCCCTGCACTGAGTGAAGCAGATCGTGATCATGGCTTCTGACTTTAAGTTAACCAAATTACAACCTGTAACAGACTTGGGTGGCACCATTTATGGGAACTCTAACTTTAGGACTTTCTGTTTCCATCCCCAACACAGCACATAGCGGGTGCTCAATAGATATTTGTACCAGAACAAATGGTCCTGCTCTGGTTGGGTCCCTCACCACCTTTCTCCTTTGGGGTGGGAGCTGGAGCCACACGACAATGACATAATAGATCTGTAAATCATGGAAAGCTCACAATAGAGAATGTTGCTTGTTTAGTAACAGTTGGGTATTGAGTGTTTTTATTTCAGAATACTTGGGGATTTTTTTAAATGTATGGGTTTTTTTTTTTGCTATGAACTTCTAATTTGGTTGTATTATAATCCAAGAATCTTATCAGTATGATGCAGCTTAGAAATTTATTGAGACTTGCTTTATAGTTTGGAATGTGGCCAATATTTGTAAATACTTCACATGTGCTCTAAATGTTGGATGGAGAATTTTATAAATATTTCTTGGATCAAGTGTGTAGATTTTTTCATTCTAATCTATCATATCTTTCCTTATATTTGGACTGACCTGTAAATAACTAAGAGTAGTGTATTTAAATCTCCACTTATGACTGTAGATTTTTCTATTTGTTTCTATTTTTTCAATCAATTGTTGCCCGCTATGCTAGTAGGTGCTTGCTTTTTGACATTATCATAGTCTCAGTGAGTTGAGCCTTTTCCCATTTGTACTGATAGTCTTGCTGTCTTAAAGTCTGTTCTGTCTGATATTAATACAGCTACACAGCTTTCTTTTTGTTAGTATTTGTTTGATATATGCACTTCTATGCACCGGTGCTTTACACGTAGCTGTTGTAAATATTGTGAAGATAGATTTTGGTTTTGATTCAATCGGACAATCCCTGTGTTCAATCCATGTATTAGTCAAAGTGAGCGAACTTGCTTCTGCAACAGATAAACACTGAAACCTCATGTTTTGACAAACCACAGGTTTATTTTTCACCTATGTGCAGCTCAAGGCAGGCTGTACACCCTCTGTAGTTCTTCTCCAGAAGGTGACTCATGAACCCAGCCTAGCTTCATCTTGCATCTCCACTACTGAAAAGAACTTTGCTTCCAGCTTTGCAGACAGAAGAGAGAGCCTAGGGACGGCACATCTGTTCTTATGGCTTTGGACCAGAAACTACATGCCATCTCTGCTCCCATTCCATTGGCAAGAATCAAACCATGTCCCTGCCCAAGTTGAGAAAATGTAGTTTAGTTGTGTATTCAGGAAAATGTGATAGTTTGGTGACCATGTGGCACCATCTTTGCCCCATCCAAACTATATTTATTTTGATTATTGATATATTTGGACTCGTTTCTAATGCCTTATTTATTTCAATACTTCTGTTTTTTTACGTTTCCTTTTTCATCATTTAAAAAAAATTTTTTTTTTTATTGGGGAATATTAGGGAACAGTGTGTTTTTTCCAGGACCCATTTGCTCCAAATGAAGTCATTGTTTTCAATCTAGTTGTGGAGGGCGCAGCTCACTGGCCCATGTGGGAATCAAACTCGTGACCTTGGTGTTATGAGCACTGCACTCTAACCAGAGAAAACCAGCCACCCCCCCGCCCCCGTCTTCATTTTTAAAAAAGTGTTTCTATACCTTTCCTATCTTTTCTCTAACCGGATAAGAACCTTAGTATGCTTTCAAATCCATTTATATATTTTTCTTTCTTTACCAGTGTTTGATCAACTTATTTCCAATATCTTTTGACACCTCCTGAAATTTTTTCTCTTATTGGAATACTTTGTCCAAAATTATTTTAAATGTGGGTATTTGTATGACCAACCTTCTGAAGCTTTGTGTGCTTGAGAAAAAAATTATTATACCATGACTTTTGAATAAAGTTTAGCTGTATATTAAATTCTAAGTTTGAAGTTTTCTCTCTTTAACATTTTAAATAATACCATCCGAATGTCTTTTTGCATCCAGTGTTGCAGTTAGGAAATCTGATGTCAGTCTTGCTTTCTGGAATCTTTCAGAATTTTCTCATTGTTTTGGTATTTTTAAATTTTATTTTATTGTATCTAAAACGAGTTTTTCCTTCTCTTGGTGAGGGCATTATGGGTCCTCTGTATCTTTTAATTCTGGAAATTCATCTTTTGTATTTCTATAACTCTTTCTCCTATTTTTTCCTCTATGAAATTCATATTATACATATTTGGGCACTTCTCTCCATGTCTTTTGAATTTTCTTCTCTATATTCAACTGTTTTATTTTTCAATTGCAGTTGACATTCAATATTATATCAATTTCAGGTATACAGCATAGTGGTTAGACTTCTATAACATTTATGAAATGATCCCCCTGATTAGTCTAGTACCCACTTGGCACCATACATAGTTATTACCTTATTATTGACTATATTCTTTATGCTGCACTTTTCATCCCCATGACTATCTTGCACCTGCCAATTTGTGCTTATTAATCCCTTCATCTTTTTCACCCAGTCCCCCAACTCTCCTCCCATCTGGCAACCATCAGTTTGTTCTCTGTATCTATGAGTTTGTTTCTGTTTTGTTTGTTCATTTATTTTGTTTTTTAGATTCCACATGTCAGTGAAATCATATGGTATTTGTCTTTGTCTGACTTTATATCAATTTCTTTATCCTTCCATCTTTTATTCTAGGAGAGTTCTTCAGTGTAGCCCTCCAACTTACTGTTTTTCAGTTGTATCTATCCCACTATTTATTCCCATTAATGTTGTTTTATTTTGACTATCATATTTTTTACACCTCAAAATTCTGTATAGATTTCCCTATATTCCCTATGTTTTTTCATATTATAATAGCTTCTCCTACTTTTTAAGTGCATTTTCAAGCTCATTTTAAGTGGCTGGCTCTATATTTTCTAATACTCCTTCTTTAAGGACACACATGTGCCTGTTCGTTGTTTTTTTGAGGTGGTGGTGCTCTTTACAGGGAGGGAGTAATTATTGTGGCCTGTGAGTGTCCATCTGTGTCAGTATCATGAATGTAAAGAGAGGAAAGGTCCAGAGGCCTAGGACAGCCTGAAACCACAGTTACTACCCTTTTGGTGTCACCTTACCAAGTGACACTTCAGGTCAAGGCTTTAGACCTCTGTCTTCTGGAAAGAAACTGAAAAATGTTAAGCTAAAATCATTCATCCTTTGTATCTGTAGATAGTTCGAAATTTACACATTAATACTCGTGTGAAAAAAAGTATCTTTTAAAAAATACATAACTGGTTTCATTACACTCTGGAGTAAAAATTCCAAATGGTGGTAGGAAAACCCCTAAATTCGCCATTTAAAAGTACAGATGTACCTCTTCTTGTTTAAAGGAAATATTATTGAAAAAACTCATCTCTCTTTGGGAAAGGCCAGGTTCCTGTTTCTCAACATCTACGCCAACACTTGTTTTCTGCTTTTTGGTACGAGTCATCCTAATGGGCTTGAAGTGGTAATTCATTGTGGTTTGGATAAGCCCTGCCCTAGTGATTAGTGATGCTGAGCATCTTTTCATGTCCTTATTGAATATTTCTATACCTTTTTTAGAGAAATGATTATTCAAGTTCTTAGCCCATTTTTTAATTGAATTGTTTTTGTTGTTGTTATTGTTGTTGAGTTGTAGTTCACTATACGAAGTCAGACAATTAAGTTTGCGAACTCATCCTAGAAAAAGTGCTACATACCTCATAGCCGAATATCATGCGGTCCCCTTCGAAGTACTCCCCTTGGGAAGCTATGCACTGATGCCAGCGCCTAGTCGACCCTTCAAAGCAATTTTGGAACTCTTTTTCTGGAATGGCCATCAGAGTCGTCGTCATATTATCCTTGAGGTCCTTAATGTCATCAATATGTCTTCCTTTCAATATTTCTTTTATCTTCGGGTAAAGAAAGAAGTCATTGGGGGCCAGATCAGGTGAGTTGGAAGGGTGTTCCGATACAGTTATTTGTTTACTGGCTAAAAACTCCCTCACAGACAGTGCTGTGTGAGCTGGTACATTGTCGTGATGCAAGAGTGACGAATTGTTAGTGAAAAGTTCATGTCATCTCACTTTTTCACACAGCCTTTTCAGCACTTCCAATTAGTAAACTTGGCTACTGTTTGTCCAGTTGGTACAAATTCATAATGAATAATCCCTCTGATATCAAAAAAAGATTAGCAACATTGTTGCAACAAGATCGTGAACTTAATTGTCAAAACTCGTATATTCTGAATTTTAATCCCCTCTCAGATATATGATTTTAAAATATTTTCTCTCATTTGGTGAGTTGACTTTTTACTCTGTTGATAGTATTCTTTGATAAACAAAAGCTTTTAATTTTGATGAAGTCTGATTCATCCATTTCTTCTTTTGTTTACCTGTGTATTGATGCTATACCCAAAAAAATAATTTCAAATTTAATATCTTGAACCTTTTTCCTGTTTTTTCCTAAGAGTTCTATAGATTTTATTCCTACATTTAAATCTTTGGGTTAACTTTTGTGTTAGGTAAGGGCCCAACTTCATTCTTTTGGACCTGGACATCCAGTTTTCTCAGCATAATTTATTGAAAAATTGTCCTTTCCCCCATTGAATAGTCTTGACATTCTTGTTGAAAATCATTTGACCATATAGGCAGGAGCTTATTTGGGGGTACTCTATTTTACTTTATTCGTCTATGTATCTGTCCTTATGCCAGTACCACACTGTTTCAATTACTGTAGCTTTGTAGTAAATGTTCAAATGAGAAAGCCTTCTAACTTTTTTTTCTTTTTCAAGATTGTTTTAGCAATTTGGGGTCCTTTGAGATTTCATATGAATTTTAGGATGGATACTTTTATTTCTGAAGAAAACATCATTAGGATTTTGATAGGGATTGCACTGAATTTGTAGATTGCTTTGGATAGTATTGACATTTTAATAATATTAAGTCTTCCAATGAATTAACATGGAATGTCTGTATTTATTTATATCTTCTTTAATTTCTCTCACAATGTTTTGTAGTTTTCATGCACACAGCATTCACCTCCTTGGTTAATTCCTAAGTTATTTTTTTAATGCTTTTATATATGAAACTGTTTTTTTTTGTTTTTTTTGTTTTTTTGTATCATGATGCCACTTTATTAGTTAAGCCCAAAATGTGTTAGATTTCCAATATGAAACTGGTTTTTTAATTTTTTTGTATTGTTTACTGTTAGTGTATAGAAACACAATTGATTCTGTATATTGAATGTGTATCTTGCTACTTTGCTGAATTCATTTATTCATTCTAACAAGTTGAGTGTATTTGTGTGTGTGTGTGTGTGTAATCTTTATGGTTTTCTACTTATAAGACTATCATCTGTGAGCAGAGCTCATTTTACTTCTTCCTTTCCAATTTGGATGCCTTTTATTTCTTTTTCTTGCTTAATTGCTCTGGCTAGAATTTCTAATACTATTTTGAATAGATGTGCCAAATACAGGCATCTTTGTCTTCTTCCTGAATTATAGTAAAAGCTTTCTGTCTTTCACCATTAACTGTGATGTCAGCTGTGGATTTTTCATATATGGCTTTTCTTATGTTGAGGTAGTTTCCTTCTACTCCTAGTTTGCTAAGTGCTTTTACCATTAAACAGTGTTGGATTTTGTCAAATGCTTTTTCTGTATCTATTGAAATGATCATTTGGATTTTTTCCTTCATTCTCTTAATGTGGTATATAACATTGATCCATTTTCATATGTTGACCTCATTTAGCGTACAATGGTTTTAACATGCTACTAGATTCAGTTTGCTAGTATTTTGTTGATTTTTGCATCAATGTTTATAAGGATATTGGTCTGTAGTTTTCTTTTCTTGTAGAGTCTTTTCTTTGTCTGACTTTAGTATCAGGGCAATGCTAGCTTCATAGAATGAGTTAGGATATGTTCTCTCCTTTTCAATTCTTTGGAAGAATCTGAGGAGGGGTGGTATGTGTTCTTTAATGGTTAGTAGAATTCACCAGTGAAGCCATCAGCCCCAGGTCTTTTCTTTGTCAGAAGGTTTTTGATTACTGATTCAATCTTCTTATTAGTTACAGGTCTACTCAGATTTTCTATTTCTTGTTTATTCAGTCTTGATAGGTTTTGTGTTTCTAGGAATTCGTCCATTCCATCTAGGTTATCCAATTTTTCAGTTATCCGATTATTCACAGTACTCTCTTTTAATCCTTTTTACTTCTGTGGAATCAGTAGTAGTGTCCCTTCCCCATTTCTAACTTTAGTAATTTGAATCTATTCCTTTTGTCCTTAGTCAAGCTATGTAATTGTTTCTCAATTTTGTTAATCTTTTCAAAGAACCAATGTTTTGTTTCATTTATTTTCACTATTATTTCTCTATTCTCTGTTTTATTTATCGCTGCTGTAATCTTTATCATTTCCTTTCATCGACTAGTTTTGGGTTTAATTCTCCTTTTGCTAGTTCTTAAAGTTGTAAAGTAGGTAATTGATTTGAGGTCTTCTTTTTTGATATAGCATTTACAGCTATAATTCTCCCCCTTAGCATTGTTTTCACTGCATCCTGTTAGAGTATTAGGGTGGATTGAGATTTGTAAGAAGAATGAGATGAGAATGTGTAGGTACATAGATGGGATTGAGGGTGGGTTGTAAGAAAGCCAAGGAAGGAGTAACTAAGGGAAAGACCTCTTCTTTGTGCTGCCTCCCTATGAGTAATTTAATATGAGGGCTTCTAGGATCATATGTTTATTACTCAGAAGGTTTCTTAACTTCCTAGTTCAAATTTTTATACCCAACACAGTGAGAAGAAGGGCTATAAACTAGGCATTCTTATTTTTCCAGTAACTTCTACCTTCTCTTTCATGGATCTTTCTTCTTTTAGACTCCTCCACACCCCCTTCTAGAATACACCTAAGATATACTGTCTTCATTTTGCTTCCTCAATTTCCAGGAGTAACAGCTGTTAAATCTCCTGAGTGCAGCCCGTCACACCCCAAGGCCCTATTCTATTGGGACCATTTGCTAGAATAAGAGGGAGAACTTGCAGTTGTTAATCACACATAGGTGTTGGGAACTATCTAGCAGGGCAGCTCAGTTGTGGAGCCTGTGTCTTCAGAATCCTGGGAATTGGAGAGAGATACAGCTGGGAAAAGAGGAAGCTATAGCAGTGTTTGGATGATACTGAATAATATCCAGCAGGAAGGGTGGGGAGGCAGTGCCAGGATCCCATAAGAAAAGCTGTTCTGTGGGATAATGGACAGTGGTGACATTTGTCAAGAACCCCAGACATGGGGTAAACAGAGAGCAAAGGGAGCATGTAATGGGGTGGAGGGGCAAGAGGTGGATTGAGATTTGTAAGAATGAGATAAGAATGTGTAGGTGTGTAGAGAGATGAGGGTAGTTACCAGCACACCATGCACAGCACAAATGTCCAATAAGAACTTGCTAGCAGAGGAGCTAGAGTCATGGGAGGATGTGGGAAGAGTAGGCAGGGCAGATTCGACAATTCCTTTCATATTCTTCCAACTCCACCCCCAACCTCAAACAGGACAGAAGAGAAAAGGCCTGAAAGGGCAGGGTTTGGCCTAAGTGGGAGGGCGACAGCCCTAGCGAGCACGAGGTGAGGCAGCAGATGGTCTTGAAGAAACCAGACCTATGGAGATGACACCCTTTTAGCTCTGACACTTTTAAATGAGCTTTCCTGAATGGGGTTCCTCCTTCACCACACTCACTACCCCAGAGTTTTCAGGCCACACTCCCAACTACCCCACCACCACCTGGGCAGGTGCAGAAAATGATTGTGGATTTGAGTCTTTGTCTACCTACTCTTTTGTCATTCTTATCTCCCAAGTAAATAAAACCACTAGGAAAAATGGGAGGTGGGAAGATTTAACCTGCAAACAGTCAACAAAAACTTCAGCCATTAAGGTCTGGTCCAGGTGGCAACTGCTCTTGAGATTTTCGTGTGGCCCGTGGGCTACACTGGTCCATCTCTCCTATAAGTTTCTTTAGCATTTTGCACATATGAAAACAGGTCACATATTGAAAGGGGGAAGGGAACTACGATGTACTGAGCAGTGCTAGATGACAGAATGCTACATATTTTATACATGTCAACTTACCTAATTCTCAGTTAGTTCGTCAAGGTAAACAGTGTTATTACTAGTTTACATGTCAAGAAATGGAAACTTAGAAAGGTTCTTCCTGCTCAAGGTCACAGAGCTACTAAGTAGTAGGGCTAGGACTTGAGCCCATAGTTGTAACATGCCTCTATTATATCCCCTTATAAATATTTTTTTTTAAATATTCTGTTCTGAATAAGAGACAACTTCACCTGGATCAATAGTTTTCAAACTATTTTGGGTAACCCAGAATTGCTTCAGGGGTTCCACAAATAGTATAAAATTTTTCATATACAAAAAAAAAGATTTTAAATTGCCCGAAGAACTCATTTATCACAGTCTACTTTGCAGTAAAATTCCATTTAAAAATGATAAATATTGCCCCCAAAAGTTTCAAAATTATTTTTCTAAACTGACAAATGTTCCCTCATTGATAAATGTGGAGGAGAAACAAGGACTGATTGATTAAAAACACAGGAAACACATTCTAAACTAGAGCAGCTGGGTGGAGAGAGGCATGTGGGTGGCAGAATGAGAAAGACTTCTGGACTGAAGGGGCTGTGGGCTCAGGGTACTGGGGCACAAGACACCAGGAGAGGAGGCAGCTCAGTATATCTGAGCCAAGAAGTGGGATCTGCCCTTAGCAATGACACTGGACTAAAGGCTTTGATGGTGGCCCCTTAGGTTACCCTGCCCTTTCTCCCCTGTCGTCTGCCTCCAGCTGCGCAGATTCTAGTACGCAGTGAGGCAGGACAGAAGTAACCAGATGAACCGAAGGTATTCTGGCCATCACTACAATGACAGACATAGCAGTCAGATTACCCCTAAAACAGCCCCCTTCTTGCTCCTCAAACCTCCTTCCTATTTTCTTTTACCCTCAGGAAGGTTCTCCTATAATTAGGACTGGAACTGCAGCACATCTTCATCTGGGGATTTACACTTCTCATGTTTGGCTTCACCCCTTCCCAGCTCTCCTCATCCTCCCCCTGACATGGTGAAAAACAGGTGAGCACCCTACTTAAAAACACATTTGCAGCCCACCACACTTGTAATTAAATGATATCTCAGCAGTTTCGTGATACATTAGATCTACTGTTTACATTTGAGGTATTCTTTCTAATGAGGTAACAGAGATGGCTATATAAAAAACACATGTAATAAACATTTTAGAGTTCCCTCTTATGTTCCAACTTCATTTTATTTATCGGTTCATTCAATCACTAATGTACAAATATTTACTAAGCACTATGTTAGACAGTCAATAAGAAAAAAAGACCATAGGTGTATAACTTGATAATTAACTTGAAGAGAATGAAACAGATATGCAAAACAATCACACCACCTTGATTCCCTGATATGACCAAGAACAGATCAGGCCCAGAGAGACAAGGACAGAAGCAAACAGAAATGTGCTAATTCATTGTCACTTCTGTGTAGACGGCACCTGCCAGAACTTTGTTGGTGGCAATCCCTAGGAAGAGCAGTGTGATAAAGGCTGCCTCTTTTTTTTTTTTTTTTTGGTAATAAACCTTTAACTTTTTTTATTTTATTTAATTGAGGAATATTGGGGAACAGTGTGATTCTCCAGGGCCCATCAGCTCCAAGTCGTCGTCCTTCAGTCTAGTTGTGGAGGGCGCAGCTCAGCTCCAAGTCCAGTTGCCGTTTTCAATCTTTAGTTGCAGGGGGCGAGCCCACCGTCCCATGTGGGAATTGAACCGGCAAACTTGTTGTTGAGAGCTCGTGCTCTAACCAACTGAGCCATCTGGCTGCCCCTCTGGAAGCTCAGCAGCAGCTCCTTGTCTTCAATCTAGTTGTGGAGGGCGCAGCTCACTGGCCCATGTGGGAATCGAACCAGAAACTCTATTGTTCAGAGCTCACTCTCTAACTAACTGAGCCATCTGACTGCCCAAGGATGCCTCATTGTTATATGAAAAATGACATCATCAGTGCCTCCAGGAACATGGCATCCACCTCCACAGGTCTCTGGAGGTTGTGATGACTTTCATTGATCAAGGTACATTCCATACATTTTGAACTCAAGTCTCACTACATTCATGTTTAAAAAGTGAAAAGATACATTAGCTTTCAAGCAAGGAAGCCTTTCTTATACCAAGCTTTAAGAAATTTATTTCCACATTTCTAGTAACACAACACAACAAAATTGAGGTATATTCAAGATGTAATACTGGCACAGAAGAGAGAGCACCTAACTGGGGAAAAAAGAGAAATAAGGGAAAGTTTCATGGAGGAGATGACATTTGAGCCAAGAGTGTCACCAAGATGCCAAGGGCAGGAAGGGAGTCAGAACAGCACCACTCTCCATTTCCCCAGCTCCTTCTGTCCCAGCTGTGCCTCTGACTGAAGCCTGTCCCTGCTGGTGACATTCTACTCCTCCCCCAGGCCCCACCTGAAACATCACCTCCCTCTGAAGCCTTCCTGTCCCACCACCTCCAGCTGCCAGCAGAACTGGTTGCTTTCTCAACATCGCGTTCTAAAAGATCACTGAATCGCCACGTAGCATCGAGTCACATTTTGTATATTTATGTATATGTGTGCATGTTTGTTTATTTACTTACTAACTTCTTTTCCCTGTGAATGGCCTTTCTATTATTCAAAGCTGGGAAGGACTTCAGAAATCTGTTACTTAAATCCCCTTCTTTCAGAGGTGAGAACATGGAGACTTAGAAACTTTCTATGATCTGCCGACAATTCCCCTAACTCGCTGTTAAAAGCGATGGTATTTAAAGTTCCAGCCTTGAAGTAGCAAATATGAGGGAGGGTAATTAGAACCTTATACATTAGATACAACATATCTCTCAATAAATGCGAGACGGAGACACAGGGCAAGCTGGACGCACACAAAGCCCAGCTGACAGGTCCGGCGGCCCTAAGACCACGCGGCGCGGGGTCAGGGCTCTCAGGCCCTCAGTGCCGGGCGCCGGGGGTTGGAGTCCTGGCGGGGGCGCACCACAGAGCCGGGGAGCGGATGGGATGGGCCGCGGCGGGAGGACGCGGGACTGTAGCTGCTGCTCTGCTTGGCCCCCTGGGGAGCTCGGAGGCTGTGCGGGTCCCCTGAGAGAGCATGGCAGAGACTTTTTCAGTGCCAGGCATCTAACGGGACGCAGCGCCGGTCGCACAGACATCTACAACCGAGAGGAGTTCCTGAGCTTGGAAAGCGACCTTGGGGGCACCGGCGGCGACCGCAGTGGGGCTGCCCATAGCCAAGGACCGGAAAGGGCAGAAAAGCAGGTCCTGGAGCGGCCGCCGTGTGCAGACACAACCATGAGCTGAACGAAGGCTTAGTGTTGAAAGCGCCCAGGTGAGGGCTGCAGGCTGGGGCTCACGGACAGCCGCAGGGGCCCGGCCCAGAGAGCAGGGGCGACCGGGCCCACCTAACCGCCTGCAAGCTGTCTCATGGAGAGGAAGGGGGTCTTTGAGGCTGGAGATTGCTGGGGGAGGGAGCGAGTCCGAGGACCAGAACGAATCTGAGCATGAAATGAGATGAGATCGGCAGGAGTATATCAGGTCTGGCCACTGCCTGGATGTAGGGGTGAAGGGGTAACTTCCAGGTGTGTACTGTGGGAGACGGAGCAGGCACTGGAAAGGAGAAACACTTGGAAGGGGGCAGCGTTTGGGTTTCAGCTGCTTGAGGGACGACGCCATTGGCCTGTCAGATGGACAGTTACAATAAAGGGCCCGGAGCTGAGGAGAAGGCTCTGGGTTAGAGGACATCCAGTGAGAAGAGAGCGGAGAGCGCAAAGCACTGACTCCTAGGAACGTGGACAATTGTGATGCTGGCTAAAGAGAAAAGCCTGTAAAGGTTCCAGAAAGTAAAGAGAGGGCATTAGGAGCATCAGGCAGAAAAGTGTCAGACAAGCTGAGGTTGAGCAAAGCCGTGAACCTTATCACAGAGACAAGGCCCCTGTCACAGAAACAAAGGAAAGGGTGAGGGGTGGGAGAAGGGACAGGCTGTGGGAGCTCACATTTTTTGTTTCTTACTTTCTTGCAAAGTGGAAGGCAAGGTCATCTGCGGCGAGTGAGACGGTGGACAAAGTGGGTAGGAGTTAAGAGCGACATGTATTTCGGCAGTTGCTAAGGTGAGACGAATGCCCAAGGACAAGACATAGGAGTGGCAAAATTGTCATCGGGGTCACCAAGACTTTGTAAGGTCACAGATCTACATGGCATCATCTTCTCTAGCAGTAATCAGCGGCCAGACTGCAGAGAGCCCTGGATGCCATCCTAAGGAACTTGGGCGTATCTTCTCGGCCAACTGGTCCCAGACCAGCTCTGCTCTCCAAAATCTCCTGGGAGCTTCTTTAAAGTACAAATTCCCCAGAATCACTACCCAGAGATTCAGATTCGGTGGGTAGTGAGGTCTGGAAATCTATATTTTCATTATTATATTATTTATTTATTTTTAAATTAATTTTTATTAAATTTATTGAAAAAACAAATTTATTGGCGTGACATTGGTTAGTAAAATTATATAGGTTTCAAGTGTACAATTCTATAATCCATCATCTATATATCGCATTGTGTGTTCACCACCCAGAGTCAGTTCTCCTTTTTAACAATGGGGAAAGCTTGTGTTAATACACAATTTTTAGAGTAGGGAAACTAGAAGCACACATGTCATGGAATATATGGTATGTTTAGCGAACAGTATTAATAATTAATGTATTATTAGTACTAATAATTAATGGAATTCTAAGTGTTAAGGCCTTATAAAGGAGGATGTAAGGATATTTGGCTTTGCTGATGAAGTCAAGACAAACTGAAGTTATGAACTAGAACTCATACAGAGGAAGGGTGAAAAACAGTCTGCAAGGAGAAGTGAGAATGATTTGCATTATTTTTATCACAGGAAGTGAGTTAAACCAAGACTATAGTGAGCGTTTTATCACCAACGTCCAGGAAGGTGCGGTGCACATATATCAGACCCATATAAGAAAATACCGTCTGGTTGGCTTGGAAATGGACCCAAGCTTCTTAGTGCCTCTTTCTCCCTTGTGTTCTCCAAGCAGCTTTGCAGGACCTCACAAGTGCCGACTCATTTCCACTTGCAGCACCAAGTGTCTACCTGGTGGTCATTAGGGGGTATTCCAAAGGTCTATTCTGTCTGACATTTCTGTGTACTTGAGGTCCGTTCAGGTAAGTCTTCTAAGTGTGCTTTGTGTGGAACCTATGGCTGTGGCAGTTTTCAGCCAGTATGGCCAAGAGAGCCACAAGGACCAGCCCTGCCACTCCCATTCGGATCTAATTCTCCACCGTGTAAGCTTGGTTCATGGTATCTGTGACCACAAGCTCCAGGGCATCACTGGGGGCTGACCACACATAAGGGCTGCCACCGTGCTAACCATAGCACCTGTAGTTCCCTGAGAAGCTGAGGTTCACAGGACCCAGAGTGAAATTGCCTTGGTGTTCCCCATTTTGGTGCTGTGGCAAGGCAGCTGCTCTTTCTTTGGTCAGTAAAAATCTATCAAGTGGGATGTGTGCTGAACCACACTGGAGGGAAATATTCTCTCCGCTCATCACCACAAGGCCCTGATGAGTGGAGAGGAAGGATTTGTCATTCAAGCCTGTCACCACCAGCTCCAGGGCTTCACTATGCTTTGACCAGCTGAGTGTTTTCCTGTGTCGGCACTGATAACGCCCTGCAGTGTTTGTATCCATGTGCTTAATGATGAATTCGGCTACCTTCTGAAATCCCCATCTCCTCGCCACCACTTTGGATGTGGAGATTTGCAGGATCTCCTGTTGATACAGGTAAGACTCAGGTATTCCACAGCACTGAATCTTCACAGACTCATTCCAGGGCATCACAGAACTGGGCACAGCAGATGTCTTAGGAATGGGACATTCCCCTTCCAGTGCCTGAATCTTCTGGATCAGACAGGGCACGAGACAGGGGAGGGAGCTATCTCTGGGGGCCATAATTCTGACACAGCCTCAGTCCAGTGTGCCTCTTGTTAGTACACATTAGCACATGACAGACTCTTGCAAGACATTAAGATCCACAGGAAGCATGCGGTCAAAACCTAATGTCAGAAATTGTCTACATGTATTGCCCCACAAGGGTTGGTTCATGGAAATCTATATTTTTAATTAGCTCCCTGGTGATTCCCATTTAGCCAGGTAAGTGTTGGCAGACCCTGAACTTGTTTTACTCCCAGCTTTATTGAGGTACAATTGATGAATAGGAGTTATACGTATTTAAGGTGTACAACTCAACATTTTGATATATGTATACATTGTGAAATGAGTGCCACAATCAAGGTAATCCATCACTTCACATAGCAACCATTTTCTTTCTGTGTGTGTGTGTGCATGGCGAGAACACTTAAGATCTACCCTCTTAACAAATTTCAAGTATTGTTCACTATAATCACCATGCTGTACAGAGATCTGCAGAAATTACTCATCTTACATAACTGAAACTTTGTACCCTTTGCCAGTATCTCCCCATTTCCACCGCCCCCTAGCCTCTAGTAACCACTATTCTACTCTTTGTTTATGTGAATTTGACTATCTTAGATTCCATAGATAAGTGAGATGATGCAGTATTTGTCTTTCTGTGTCTGGCTTATTTCACGTAGCATAATGTCCTCCAGGTTCATCCATGTTATCACAAATAGCAGGATTTCCTTCTTTTAAAGGCTGGATAATATTCTATTGTGTATGTGTATATCACATTTTCTTTATCCATTTATCCATCAATGAGCATTTATGTTGTTTTTGTGTCTTGGCTATCGTGAATAATGCTACAATGAACATGGAAGTCTAGACAGCTCTTCAAAAATTCAGACTTCATTTCCTTTGGATGTATTCTAAGAAGTGGGATTGCTGGATCATATGGCAGGTCTATTTTTAATTTTTTAGGAACTTTCATACCATTTTCCATAGTGGCTGCACCAATTTCCATTCTCACCGATAATGTACAAAGATTCCCTTTTCTCTACATTCTCACCAACACTTATCTTGTGTATTTTGATACTATTATGACCAGTGTGACGTGATCTCTCTTCTCATTGTGGTTTTAATTTACATTTCCCTGACGATTAATGATGTGGAACAACTTTTCACATACTTACTGGTCAGAAATGTCTACAAGCCCTTTGCCCATTTTATCATCAAGAGACTTGTACTTTTGCTGCTGAGTTGTATGAGTTCCTTATATATTTTGGATATTAACCCCTTATCAGATATGTGGTTTGCAAATATTTTCTCCCATTTCTTGTATTGCCTTTTTAACTCTGTTGTCTGTTCCCTTTGCTGTGAAAAGCTTTTTAATGTGATACAATCCAATATCTCTATTTTTTGCTTTTGTTGCCTGTGCTTTTGTTGTCATATAAAAAAAATTTGCCAAAACCAATGTCAAGGAAGTTTTCCCCTATGTATTCTTCAAGGAATTTTATGGTTTCAGAACTTACGTTTAAGTATTTAATCCATTTTAGTTCCATTTTTAGAAAATTTGAAACTTCCTTTCTGATTTTGATGCCTTTTATTTCTTTTTCTTGTTTAATTGCTCTGGCTAGGATTTCCAGTAGTATGCTGAATAGAAGTAGTGAGAGTGGGCATTCTTGCCTTGTTCCAGATCTTAAAAGCAAAGCTTTCATGTTTTCTCCACTAAGTTTGATGTTAGCTGTGCGCTTTTCATATATGACTTTCATTGTGTTGCAGTAACTTTCTCTGTTCTTATTTTGGTCTTAGCAGCCCCCAGGATTCTAGAGTGTGACGAGTCCTGTCAGTGACCAAAGACAGGTGAGGTAGAAGCCAGTTGGGGCACTACGTGTGTGGTCCGATTCCTTCCCTCCTCGGGAAGAAGCTGCTCACTCTGCACTGATCCAGGGAGAGGAGCTGTGGCATATGCCTGCATTCCCATTCAAACACTCTTTTATACCGTTGCTTTGCTCTCCAGAAAATGCCAGGCTCTGTCTCAGAGACAGGAGAATTAGAAGCCAATCCCTCCAGTAGCAACTGGAAATGTTGGAAGGCCAGATGTATAATCCAACTCCTTCCAGGGAGAAGCTGGAGGCTTGGTTTTATTGCTGGAGCCACCCAGGGGGGAGGCTCCACACACCCAGTCAAACTCCCCAGAGGACTAGTAGTGATCAGCTGCCCCATCAGCTCCCAGAGACAAGAGGGTTAGAAGCCAGACTCTTGGGCAGCAAAGGGAAAAGTCAAGACACTAGATGTGCAGTCTGACTCCTTCTAGAAAAAATCTGGGAGCTGGGCTTTAATCAATGGAGCAAGGGGAGGTGGGAAGGAACCCACAGGCCCATTCAAAACCATCCTTTGTTCTTTGTAATCGCCAGGAGACTAGGGAATTCCAAGCCCCCTGCCAAGGACAGGTGAATTAGAAGCCAGACCCTCAGTCAGCAGCTGGAGAAGTTAGCGTATTAGATGTTCTCCTCCCTTCCCAGGAAAATCTGGGAGCTGGGCTTTACCACTTGCTCTCTCTGTGTTGATCCAGAGAGAGGAGCTCCAGGAAGTGCTCACACCCCCATTCAAAACTGCCTCTTCATTCTCTGTGTCCCTTGAAAACTAGCAGATACCGGGCCTGCTAGTTCTCCAAGACAGATGAGGTAGAAACCAGACCCTCAGGTAGCACCAGAAAAGTTAGGGTGCTAGATGTGCAGTCCAAACTCTTTGCTCCTTAAAGAAAAGCTGAGAACTGGGGTTTTCCTCCTGATTGTATGGTGCTGTGCTGGGCACATGGTTTACGGCAAGTTTTTCCTATCAGTTTTGTTGTAGGTATTTTATCACTTTCCTGGTATGCAAGACTCTTTTGAACCATTTCTGGATTTCTCGCAAAGGGAATTGATCCATGTGTAACTATTGATTTAATGTGTCTGCGGGGGAGGGGAGTCCAGAACCTCCTCTTTCACCACCTTGCTGATAGCACTCACCCCTGAGGATTTTTTTTTAAATGGAAAATGACAAGATCAGAGCTGTGTTTTCAGAGAAATGTGAAGTGGATTGGGGAGAATAGAAACTGGAATCAGGAAGATGGGGTAAGAAATTATTATTGTTATTATTTAGAGATATGTAATGACAGCATAAATTAGAATGATGAGGAAAACAGGGGTGAAGGGAGAAGGGGGAATTGTGGGAATTCTCATGTGGATGCCTAACAAAAGTTGAGAATTAGTTGAGCTGTTCTGTGGGCATTCAACAGGCAGACCTGTGAGCTGCATGTCACATTTCAGAGATGTAACCACTGGGCCTCTTGACTTAGCTCCAGCAGCTCCTAGCCCAGGCAGAGTACCTAAGCATGGAATGTTCTGGGACCTTGAAATTGACATCCAGGTGTATGTCTCCTGGTTTGCATGGTGCTCAGATGTTCGATGGGAGAGGAATTGAACCTAATCCACACCTGGGATTCAAACATGGGTTGAGCTGACTGTGAATTACAAAAGTGGTGGAAGTAGGGTTAGATTGAAAAAAAAGTGTCCCTAAATGAAAATCACTTTGAATGAAGAAGGCTGACAGTTGGATAAGTCTGAGCACAAGGCAAAACTATCACAGGGGTAATGGGTGCAGGTATAGTTCCCGTACCTTTACCTAACCCAGCCCCACCCTAAGGTGCTTGTGTACAAAGACAGTATAAAGGAAAGAACTAAATCATGAAGGACCTAGAAGCTCTGATTTGGGACATTCCTCTGAATAGCCTGTTCTCTAGGGGCACGTGGGCATTTTCTGCCCTCTGGAGGGAAGAGGTACGAGAGGCAGATTTCCAAAAGAAATAAGTGTGCTGGGTGTCTGGAGATCCCAGGAAGCAGGCAGCAGCTTGGAAGTTGATCTCTGAGCAGCACAGAAGATGGACAAGGAGAAGAAGGGACATCAAATAGAGAGATGCAGAGGTGTGATAACCTTTGATCATTTGTGGGATCCCTCAGGGACCTGAGAGGACATACTGCAGAGGAGGAACTTGAGAAAGGACTGGAATTCCTACTAATCAAACATGAGGGCTCAGAATATTGGGTTTGGAGATAGTGTAAATATGAAGATTTGGGGGTTTTGTACAGGAGCCCAGAAAATTTTTAAGTTATTTTAAAAATAAGTTATGTCAAACTTGCTTCATTTGCTGTAAGGACCTGGCCCACAGTCACATATGCTGCAGGCAGTCAGGGTCTCCCGGCTCCTTGGAACACTGTGTGCACGAGAGCAGACCTGCAGGACCAGCCAGATGGTTTCAGTCACGGGATGTGCTTTGTTTGCGGTACCTGTATAACTTTGCTTCTTCTCTGCTTGCAGGCAGAACACTACCACTCTGGCGGGCCACCACCAGAGACTCCCCAGTCATAAGTCTCAACGAACCTATGTCCCGCACTCAGCCACCTGGTGTGTTCTTTGGGCTTGCGGCTTCTCAGGCACAAATTTTGGAACAACTCTGACTCAGTCTGCATATTTTCTTTATATTTTTTAATAAAATAAAGTTATTAGATTGATATGACAAGAGAATGCCATTGTCTGTATATTTAATTTTTTTAATTAATTAATTATTAAATTAATTTTGCATTGAGAAGATAGGTAGTTTCACAGCTGGTTAAACATTTTTTTTGTCCAGTGTTTATTAATCAATGACTTATAAAGTTTCTACTAAATGTGCCACAAAGTGCTGCCGTTGTCTCTTTCCCATTCTTCTCAATCCTGAATGTAATTCAAGGTCATGCATATTCCATTTGAAGATCTACTTCCATCTTTTCAGTACCTAATTAAAGTATTTATATTTTAAATATCTAGAAATCAGTTCTATAATAAAAATGTCT
This sequence comes from Rhinolophus ferrumequinum, assembly GCF_004115265.2. Classification (NCBI taxonomy): domain Eukaryota; kingdom Metazoa; phylum Chordata; class Mammalia; order Chiroptera; family Rhinolophidae; genus Rhinolophus; species Rhinolophus ferrumequinum. The sequence continues at coordinate 3,471,983 of NC_046286.1, forward strand.
GTGAAATAATAATCTCAAAGGCCATTACCTTTTTAAAAATTCCCCACCCTAGTTAAACCTAAAGTGAACGTGTCCCCCTCCAAGAAGGTTGCATCTCCCCAACATGCTTGTCTGCCACGTGACAGATTTCTATCCACGTGATATTCAAGTCCCCTGGTTCATGAATGTCCACAGCTGGGGTTGTATCCACCAACCCGATCCATAACGGAGACTGGATCTTCCAGATCCTGGTGATGCTGGAAATGACCCCCCGGCGGGGAGACGTCTACACCTGCCAAGTGGAGCACCCAGCTTGGACAGTCCTGTCACTGTAGAGTGGAGTGAGTTACTCCCTGATGACCATCCGGACTCCACATTCTGAAGAGCAGGGATGCTTTGGTTCTGGGGTCCACTAATCTTGCCTTATGGGTTTATATGCTGGGGTCATATCTGCCCCCAACCTTTTTCTTACACAAGCCCCTGAGAATAGTTCAGAGCTGGAGGCAATGGAGACTTGCCCATCCCTGACCCAGGGGGTGCTAAGGATTCATAGATCTCCGCACTCGTCAGAAAATCTAGGAAACTCAGGCACCTTCCTGAATTGCCCTCACACCTGGGAACTGTTCTCTTCCTTCAGCCTCTTAGCCATTTCTGAATCAGCAGAATCAGCATGTGTGCTGTTTCTGAGGCCACACCCGAAGTCCCAGGACTTGGGGGTCCTTTCTACATTTACTCCTTCTCCAAGGTGTGTATCTCTCGTGGTTCACATGCTGGTATTCTACATCAGGCTCCAGAATCTCAGACAGTACCTGAGGGGGTCAGCAGGTGGTGGTGAGACTGACCCTGGGGTCCATTCGGCCCAGAGCAAGATGTTGGCTGGACCTTAGGCTTTGAGGGGGGCTCATCTTCCTGTAGAGGGCATCTCTGTGCATCTAAGGAGCAAGAAAGATGAGAAAGCCTGAGAGATGACTGAAGTTTGCCTTTCCCCTGACTTATTCACCCATCTTCCATGGTAAGGGACTGACACAGAAAAAGAATGCCAGAGAGTTCTGGAGGCCACTGAAATTAAATTATCAGGGAAAAAAGACAGCGTATAGGAAGAGAGAAATCCTGTGGGGAGCGGGCTGTGAGCTGACAAAGGCCTTGTTGCAAGGCCACAAATCCCTAGGCTGGTCCATTATCCCAGTCAAATGCATGAGGTCTCCAGGGGCTCAGGTTTATGCAGGGGGTTCATTTAGTCTTCACACAGCCCCCGCCTGAACTCCCAGTGATAGGATCATTAGATGAGATGGAGAAGTTTATCTAGTTGTCTAAGGTAGTATTAATGGCTGAATACATTTTCTCTTTCCTCCTTTAACTTTAGTTCCACAACGCCCTTGAAAAACAGGTAATATTCCTGCCTTGTTTTTCTTAAGGAGGTGGGGTTGCAGATGCACGTAAGTCTTTTCATTGCATTGTGACTCTGGGGCACTTACTGGGAAGAGTCTTAGGCCTGAACTTGTCTTTCAATCTCAGCCCTTGGGTGAGTGTGAGAAATGAACATTATTACTTTGCTCCATTGATGAAGGAAGCCCAGAAAAACTCTTGGTTTTCATCAGGCTAACTCAGTCTCTCACTATAGTTTTTATTTCTTGGGACTCAGAGGAAGAAGGGTCAGCAACCTAGGATAACTTCTTCTTTTACCTCCACCTTTCTTTTACCTCCACCTAATCTGACTCAAAAGACTGTACGTGTCTTGGAACCAGTGTTTTTCTGGGTTTCTTCAGTCTCAGAGCATGGGACAGACCCCCAGCTTCCCAAGAGGATGTTAATGCCAAGTAATTGCTCTAAAACTAGTTTCTATAGTTCTTCTCTTTAATTCCACACAAAATTTCTCTCACAAGGCCTCCATCCAAGTTCCCTTCTTTTTAACTCCACAAATAATAAAAATTCAATGTCAGTGTCGGCTTTCTCTTAAGAATCTGAACCAAGTCATCTCTGCCATTGCTTTTCGTTTTTGAGGATTTTGGTAAACAGTAAGAGTTAATGAAGAAATTCATTATTGTTTATCCATAGGCAAGAAGAAAAACATGACGAGAGGGGATATCCTGGCTATTGGGTAAGGTGGCAAATCGGACGGGGGCCCGTGAAATTGCTGTACATTGTTGGTAGCAAACATGAAGCTACTTCATCCAGGTAGGTTGGGGACCACTATTCTTAGTGATTCAAGGATGAGCAGACCATGACTGCTGGGTTATGCAACCCATATTCACACAGCACTGATTCAACATATAACTTATTAAGAGCATGTTTTATCATTACCATTTAGATATCAAATTAAGATCAGAATTTAAAATTAGAAATATAATGCAATAAACGTAAACGTTTTTCTTTGCGTACAATAATGAATGATCCTTGACAAAAAAAAAAAAAAAAGGCTAAGCTTTTAATGCACCGACATATGGAAGATACAGACTTAAACTCTAGGTCTGTATGCATCAGATCCCCCCAGACCTCCTGTCTTAGTAATTCACACAAGGGGACATGCATCCTGTTGTTTAAAAGGCTCAAAGCAATATGTGCAGCACTCTGTCTCAAGCATAGGCCTGCTTTTAAATCCAAACTGATGGTAGGTTTTGTTTTCCATATTAAATTATCCTAAGGTCAAGATAGGGGACGTGTTTGGTCAAAGTGTTTCTGTCACACAGAGTATAAAGTGTTATCTCCCAAGGCACGTGCTGAGAGCTCAGATCTCTGATGGGCTGAGTGGATGCTTCTCTCTCCCTGCGTCCTTAGGAGCAGCGCCTGCATCTTGTTTCCCCAACCCCTGCACTGGTCAGTTCCCAGGGCTGTACTCCCCTCACGTAGCTCCTCTCCCAAATAGCTCTGCATCTTGGACCAGCTCCCCCATTTCCAAGAGAGGTGGAGGCTGAAGGTGCAGACTGGGTGTGACTGACCCAGAAGTAAGTACAGGGGGGCCTGCAGAAAAGATAGATTAAGTGAAGGAGTCCAGGAAGAGAAGCCCCGGATGTGGCACATCAACCATGACTCCTGTAACCAAGTGCATGTACGGCTTCATTTAATCCTCATAACTCAAGGACGAGGACACAGTTTTGTTTTCTTTTCCTTATCTATTTCAGGTGCATCTGCAGTGGCCGCTGTGAACCAGACACCCAGCAGTAAACAAAGCGGAGCAGAGCAGTGGGAAGATGAATCCTGGACTTATTTCCCCACCCCTGTTGGGGGAGAAGGGGTGGAGGTGAAACAGCTTGATGGGGCTCTGCCAACCCAAAAACTTCAGGAAGGGCATCTCTGTTGCTGGGGAAGAAGATGCTAGAATGGCTGGGAGAGGAAGTGGGACAACTGTCAGGACTGACATGGCTCAGAAAGATCCAACCTACGTGGAACTGGGGCTAAGAGGAGGAAAACTAAAATGGAGACATCATAATTACCTACCTTTTAATGGGGTTATTTAGAAATGTGTCATTGAAGTTGAGCCTTGAGTATTTTTCATTTGTAGTGATTTTTCTGAATGGATCATTTTTTTCATAATTTCATGTTAATTCTTAGTATCAACAGGAATTAATTTGATTGTTATCAAGTGACATGATATTTACTCTTTCATATCTTTGATAATTTTGGAGGAATATGATAATAATTTGATGTTTCCAGACATATAATCAGAATGTAAAATTTTATTTATTTCATTTGTAATTATTTTTATTTTTATTTCTTCTTGAAATTTTTATCTTCTTTATAAGATAAAATTATTAGTTTTATAAGAGAAAAGTATTAGTTTCCCTAACATTTTCCCAGAATGTAAAATTTACTCTTTGCTTTATAAATTCTTTGTTTTATTGTAAATTTGTGTAGAACTGTAGTAAAAGCCACTGGTACTTATTAAGAAAATGATAGAACTTATTAAAATTAATTGTGTTATATTCAATTGTTGTTTTTCTGTTTTAAACCGTCTTGCATTATAATAATTAACATTTCTTGATACCTTGCTATGCGCAAGACTCTGTTTTATGAGATTCACAAATACTGAGTATTATCCTAATTAGATTTATAAATAAACCAATGACATAGGCTCCACAATAATCTCCATTCTACATGAGAGAAAACTAAGTCACAGCTGGTTAAAAACTTGTCCACAGTCAGAAAGCCAGGAAGTAGCAAGAAAGGGGCTTCACAGCCAAGAAATTTCACTCTAAACCTGTGTCTGATCACCTTGCTACAATGAATCCTCACTCAAATAGAACCTCAAGTTAAATAATTTTAAATGCTTTTGTTTAATTTACCCGCATTTTATTTAAGTACTTAACATTTTTGTTGGAAACATATTCATTGTGTCAGTTTGTCTCTTAGGTTTTGTGTTTAGGCAAGAGCATATTTACCACATATCAGGAACCATCTATAAATTTGTTTGGGGGGATTTATTTGGTATTTAAAAATTATTTTAAAAAATAATATTGAAATGCAAAGAAAAGATGGCCCTCAGAATTTTGAGGTAGGGAGTCTAATCCCCCTAGACCTTTAACACATGGCTTAGGACTTGTTTATTCCCAAAACTTGTCCATGCAAGGGAGGTGGGCGCCCCAATCACTGTGTAGTGGGAATGAGATTCCTTGGCACCCATTCCAGAGCGAGGAAAACATTAAAAACAAAACAAACAAACAAAAACCACAAGCCTTATGACTCACCCAGTGGTTCAAAATGAGGATCCCTTTTCTTATACCGTCTCTGATGAATCTTATGCCTTGAAGTATCTTACCAAAGTTTGGCTTTACACAAAATCTCTGCCCGGAGAGTGACAATTCCTACTAATTGGCCCCTTTTTCAGAATCTGGCCTCACCGTGAGGCTGTCCTGACTCATCATCTCTAATATTTTAGGAGCGAGGCCCATTGAGTGAGAGCTACTCTGACTGTGATTCTCTCGGCCCCCGCCTTTCCCGGGCTCCAGGATGGTGGTCCTGCCGGTCACTGGGGCGCTCTGGATTGCATCTCTGACGGTGTCCTTGGCAATGCTGTGCTCCCCTGTGGCTCAGGGCACAGACATCCCAGGTAAGTGCAGAGCTGTTGCTCTTAGAGGGCCCAGCTCAGGAAAATGACCTTAGGGGGCTTTCCATGTGGGCCCACTCCACAGAAAGGCTTTGGGGGTCCAACATTGCCCGGGGACAGCTATTGCCACCAGAGAGAGAAGGAAATCAGTGTGTGTGTCTGTAGGGCACAATGGTACCTGGTGGTCTGGAATGACTTTGGAGGGACAAGGTTCTCACAGAGGGGTCATCAAGATGACATTTCAGGTGTACAACATAATGATTCGATATTTGTTTATATTGCAAAATGATCACCATAATAAGTCTAATCAATATCCATCACTGTACATAGTTACAATTTTTTTCTCGTAATGAGAACTTTTAAGAATTACTCTCTTAGCAACTCCTGAAACTAATATAATGTTGCATGTCAATTATACCTCAAAAAAACAAAACAAAACAAAAAAAACGTAGAACAAAATAATGCAACAAAAAGACATTTCAATATCAAAGATTGGGAAGGGAAACCATGGTTAGCCTGCAGTGTCCGGGACCCAAGATCACGCTGTAGAATCAGTGATCAGGTGGAGGCCCCTGCCACAGAACCAGGCAGGAGCCCCACCCTCTGACCAGTGGTGGCCAGAGGAGCAGAGGAGGATAATGGTGACAAGCTGTGGTTAAGGCCAGCAGGATACCCGCTGCAGCTGACTGTCCCCACGTCTCCACGTCCAGAACTCCCACGTCCAGCACATTAGGACAGGGCCAGAAAGGGAGTGAGAAACAGGAAATGGCCTCCTCTTCAAGCTGCCCCTTTTGCAAAACTTAAAATTATGACTTCTAGGTTCCTCCTTGCACTTCTTAATTTCTAGTTCCAGTTCACCACCAAGATCATGCATGACAGAATGGTAAAGTAGTTTATGTTAAAATTCTACAACTGAAACAGATTCTCATCCATATTTCCACACTTTGCTCTGGGCCCAGGTACATTGTGGGAGAGATCTGACCTTAATCCACAGCTGGGATTTATACATCAGTAAACCAGATAACATATGGGGATCGTCAAAGCTGATTGCAAATGCTCCTGGAAGAAAATGGGAGGAATAAAGTAAAGCCTGGCGGGGTGGGGCGGGGATATCAGTGGATACAGTACAGATGACACTGCGCTTGTCCTTCTCCTGGACCCAGCCCCACCTTAGATGTCTCTGTGTTCTGGGAGAGGGCTATGGTGTAAAAGAAAACATTGAGTCACTAAGGACTTAACACCTTTACTATGAGAAATTCCTGCAAAATGGTGGGTCTAGTGGGCCTAGAAGAGGTGGGAAGCCCCGGAAGTCAGAGTCCAGAAGCAATCAGAATTCTGGGTGAAATAAGAAAGGGAGGTCAAAGGAGGTGAGCGGTGGCACAGAGATGATGTGAGGAATAGTTCAGAGTAAATCAGCCGCATAATGAGCACCAACCATCCTTATTGTCTCTACCCCACACTATAGGCTAGAGATGTACCCAGGGCAGAGTGAACGTTCTCTAGACCTACCTCCTGGCAGAGTCAGAAACCAGTGTCCGCACCTATATTGCAGGTCCAGGATACATGTTCATAGGAAGTGAAGTATAGAGAGACCAGACAAAGGCCCTGGAGTCTCAAAGAAGGCACCAGACACATCTAGCTCTGACACACAGATATTTATAGGTCTCTGGGATTTCTCAGGAAGGATGCTATGTAGGGAGAAGTCCCAGAGGAGACCGGGGCTTAGAGACCATCCAGGGTGGGGACCACTTTTCACCACACTTCAAGTTTCAACATTTAATGCGCACTTTCTATGTGTCAGGGCTTTGCAAGTTGCTACGTGTGAGTAGGATCACATACAGGCAAGAATTAGAGGGGTTTTGGGGTGTTGAGCAGAGATTCAAAGGGATTCAAGCTTTAAAGTAGACCTGACCCTGGGTTCTCCCCTATGTCCTCTTCTGTCACGGAAAGCTTGTCACCTGCAGTAGGATAAACATAGTGGATTAGGACTCCCAATGTAGCTTTGCATCCTCTACCCCTTTACAGCCACTCCCTTCATTTTCTTCTCTCGTAGGCCCCTAAGGAGAAGGTGGTCTCCCCAGCAGATGTTGCTAGCCCCAGATGAGGATCAGTAAGAAGTCAGGGGCACCTGAGGGACATGTCATTTCCCTCCCTCCAGCTCTCCACAGCCTACATGCTCTGAAATTCCAAAGACAGCGAAGCCCAGCAGTGAGCCGATGGAAGTTGGAGCAGGTAGTTGCACACCGTGGGAGGCTGCTCCACGGGGCTCCAATAGCCATTTACTACCAGGCTCAGTGATACGTCCCTTAGCTACAGCTTATGAACATCTAACACTATTAACTATGTCCTCCTTCCTGAAATTTCTGCTCCCTTGACTTGTGTGATGAAATATTTTTGTAATTTTCCTGCCTTTCTGCTTCTTCTAAGTCTCTTTGAATGCCTCTCTTTCTATGCCTTTTATATAGTAAGAATAATATAACAGAGCTGAAGTAAAAAGTTCCCTAGTTTTTGCTTATGCCACATGTCCAATGAGAGTCAGCAGAGCAGCTCTGGCAATCACAGGTACTCGGGGAGCCAGGCTGACAGACCTCGATCTTAGCATCTGCTCGCATAATCTCTCCAGCGGAGTGAAGAGAACCTAGTGAATCTGTACACTGGCTCTTAATGATCCCTCCTAGAAATAACACATCAGTTCTCACATTCCATTGTCCAAAGCGAGTCACGTGGATATGCGATTTGGAATCAAATGAGTTGGAGTCTTTGGAGGTTAGAAAGTATTCAGTGAGTACATATTAAACAAGTAATTAATTACTCATTTACACCAGAGACATGTACTGAGGACCTACTATGTACCAGGAACTATGCTAGGCATTATGGATAAAAAGAGCTTCTGGTTCCTGCAAAGTTCACCAATTATCTGCTGGTCAAAAGAGGGCCCCTGGGATGCTGGCAGTGTTCTATTTCTTGACCTAGATACTAGTTACATAAGTGTTGACTTGATAATCATTGGCTGTACATTATTGTTTTGTGTATTTCTTACATATGTCTTCGGTTCACAGTAAAAGGGTTTAAGGAGAGAGGTAAAGAAGGATATTGGTTATTTGAAGTAAAAATAAGAAACCAATGAATCAAGCAGAAATATTGAGTTTTAATAATGGTTGGAACAAAGAACATTTAGATGAAATAACTAGTGGGACTTTTGCAACTGAAGAATAATTAATAAATACATAGTCAGACTGCGAAACTCCTGATGTCAGTATGAGAGAATAAATAATAGGAAATATAAAAGGAAAGCTATGAGACATGAAGAATAGAAATAGACATTCTGATATCTTGATAATTAGACACTAAGAAAGTAGGAGATGAAAAGTAAAGAGAGATGAAATGTCTGGGAAAAAGAATAGATGTCTAAGGTTTAATGAAAGATGACATAATTTAATTTGAAATGGTGCATTGAGTGAAAAATAGATTATTTAGAAATGCATATCTTAAAAAAAACACATATCTAGATATACTATAAGGAAACTGTAAGAACTTCAAAAACAAAGAAAATTCTTAACACTTGCAGAGAGAGACGTTCCATCCATAAAAGAACAAGAACAGATCCATCTGTAAAAGAACAAGAATGAGATAGACATCATTCTTATCAACAATGCTTAATGCCAGCAGGCAATGGGCTGTTACTTTCATAGACGTGAAGAAAAAGAACATTCGATCCCAAAATATATACCCCAACAAAGGTCATTTTAATGCAATGTAGATATTCTTGAACATTTCAATCTTAGATATTTGGCTAGTCAAAGAACCACTTTTAAAATATTTTTAGAAAAAGTACCCCCCTCTCTGCCAAAAAAAACAAGAGAAACACATCCAAGAGGATGCTATAAGAAATGTGGGAAATAAGAAATATCAAATTATTCAACAAAGTTTATCTTAAAAAGCGGAGACTGAATTTTTTAAAAGGTAGGAAAAACTGTGTTTAAAACAAACCAAAGGGGCGGCTGGATGGCTCAGTTGGTTAGAGCACGAGCCCTTAAGAACAAGGACCAGTGGCGACCTTGAGCTTATGGGCGGCCGGTTGACTCAGTGGTTGGAGTGGGTGCTCATAACACCAAGGTCGCCAGTGAGCTGCGCCCTCCACAACTAGATTGAAAACAACGACTTGACTTGGAGCTGAGCTTCGTCCCCCACCTCACCCCCACCTCCCACACACACACAACTAGATTGAAAAAACAATGACTTGACATCTTGGAGAAACACACTTTTCCCCAATATTCCCCCAATAAGTAAATAAATAAACAATTTTTAAAAACTAAAACTGTAGTCAATATCAACATAGAGGAGGTGGTAAGTGGCAATAATAGGGGAAAACAAAAGTACTGCAAAGTGCTTATCTTTTTTGTGAAGCAGGGAGAATATAGGAACTCATCAGGTTTTTTTCTAAATCAATACAGTAAATAAATGTAAGTTAAGATAAACCATTTTATAAGTATAATTAGAACATACAACTTTTATAACAGCAGAATTTGGCATAGCATAGAAGAAATGAGAAAAATGAATAAGAATAAAGTATATTAAATACAACCTTTTAATAATATAATAAAGTTTTAATATAATAATAATTGCAATAAATTAGTTAACCAACTAAAAAGAAGAAACCCTCAGATTGTATTTTCAAGAAGATCTAACAAATTCAAACATAATAAAAGAATATAAAAAGGTTGAAATAATAAAAAATATATTTCAGGCAGATATGAAACAAACATAGCTGACATAACAAATCTAGTATCTGCCAAAAGAAAATTAAAAGCAAAAGAAAAAAAACTATAAGTCATGAACACATAAGCCCCTGAAAATAAAACCTCAAAATATAAGAACAACAAATGACAGAAGTACATGGAAAAGACTCTAAAAATGGAAAATCTAAAATAGTAGCTGGAGATTTTAACATATCCTCAAAAACTAAGAGCTGAAGCAAAGAGAAAATAAACAGAGTTTATAGGTGATCTAAATAACATAATTAAAAGGCTCAAATAATTAGTTACATAGAGAGCTCTACAACCATCAAAGAGAATATAACATACACATTATTTTCAAGTAAACATGGAACATTTTTGAAAACTTAACATTTAGTATGCCACTAAGGAAACCTCAGTATGTTCAAATTAATATCACATAAACTTTGTTTTTAGCCATAATGCAATTGAATTCTAAATCAATTTAAAAACATAAATAAATTAATTGCATATTTATTGCATAAAACATGCAAGGAAATAACAAGGGGAATGAAAGAACAAATGATGGAAGACTTAGTACTCAATGTAAACTTATATATCAAAAGTAATACCTCAAAGGAAACATCTAGCTTTTAAACAAATTTATTAGGAAAAGGAAGCCTGAAAATAAATGAGCTAATCATTTCCAGTAAGAGGTTGAAAATGTAGAAAAACAGCAAAAGCAAAGTAGTATGTAAATAACAAAGACAGGGCAAGATCAATGAAATAGAAAAAAAGTAGGGAAGATAAACAAAATCAAATTTTGATTCAATAGAACATTTAAAGAGTCTTATAGTCCTCTGACAGACTGTTCAGGAAAATGTAGGAGATTCAGAATGAAAAGGAGAAATAATTATATATACATGCATTTTTAAATGAAAAGAAAAATTGTTATGAACAATGCTATGCCAATAAGTCTGAAATTTTAGATGAGATGGATAAATTTCTAGAAAGGTCAAAACTACAGAAAGAAATAGAAAACTAAAATAGAGTAATGAACATCAAAGACACTGAACTGAGAAGCAAAGAATACCTTCCCAATGGCCCCTGTCCTGATAACATTGCAGTTGGGAAAGTTCAACCACATTTCAAAAACAAATCATTCCTCAGTGACAGCCCTTAAATTAATGAGGTGTCCCATAACACTATATCCTTGCAATTTTGTCAAGGCAAAAAGTAAACAGGCTGTAGTGAAGTGACATGTCAGTGGCATCCCTAAGGAGAGTAAGTCCCAGATTTCTTTGGCCCTCTTTTCAGCTCTTTCCAAAAACTGGAACCTGGTAAGCCCTACCCTGACCAGAAAAGAATCTGCCTCTAATCTTTGGTAATGCACCCACGGTATAGAGAACAAACATTTAGGGATCACAGGAGCCATTCCAGCGGCAAGCATTCTTTCCCTGACAGAAACAATGAAAATCCCTGAAAAGACAACGTGCCAGTTATAGATTCTTTTAGATTCTTCTTACTGTTGGCTTTGCTACCCATCTGTAATCTATTCAATTGGAAAGTTGTTACTAGGTTAACAGATAACACAGCTTTAGTTCATTTAAAACACTTGGCTTTCAAAACCTTATCATTATTTATTTATACATGATTGTTAAGATCCAGTGCCTGTACTCTGTGACTGGAGCATTAGTCACAAATCTGGTTGTTACTGTGAAGAAAAAAAAGCCCACAAATCATTCCTCTTCTTTAAGTGTTATTCTAAAACATAGAAATAAACAAAAGCTTTCCAATTCATTTTATGAGGCTGATGCATCTTTATTTTCAGAGAGAGCTAAGGATAGTACAAGAGAAGAAAATAATGAAATAATTTCATCCATGTCACCAAATCCAATAGTGTATGAGTATTACAAAAATAATTCACTTTGAGCAAATAAGATTTATCCCAGTATAATGTAAATGCCTTACAATTAGCTTTTTTTATTGTAATGTAAGTGCCTGACATTAAGCTTTTGATTGCAGAGGCATCTATTCAAAGACATTTACCTCAAATATACATATTGCCAGCTACATAACCAGAAAAAGCCAGACCGCTCCACCCATGAAGCTCCCCTTTTAGAAACCTCTGGGTGACCTAGATAACTGACTGCTTGAGTGACCCTGCTTTTCCCTTCCCATGCTTTAATTCTTGCTCTACTGTTTTAAATTCACCAATAATTAGTCAACCTGTGAAACCCTGGCACCACACCCTCAATCCCAATAAAGGAAGACCCCCAAATTGATCCCTCTCCTCTTCTCTCCCAGAAACCTCACTGTGCTGCCCACGGCATGATGCTGTATATCCTCTACGACACATCAGTAATAAATCTTGTTTTGTTTTGTTTTTTCAAAATTCCCTGATGGTCATTGCTGAGATGCATCTTGCAATATAATAGAACCACAAGGGCCAGTCCAGCCACAACATTGGCTCCGGTTGTTGGAATGTCCGTGGGGCCCAGGTTAGTGCCCCAGGCATTCCTACCTGATAGCATCAGTATTGATAGGCTGAGACCTACACAAAAATCCTAGGAATGCAATGATAGTTCAATGTCAAGAAACTTACAGTATGACCAAAAAATTAGTAAACCAAAAAAGAAAATTAATATTAATGTCAACTGAATTCAACTCAATAAATGTATGAACAGAACCTGATAAATTTCACCACATGGTAAAGATTATAAACCAAAAATCTATAGCAAACATATTTATAAAGCAATTAGATACATTCCCTTTGAGATTATGCAAAAGGTAGGATGCCCTTTATTATTACAAATGTCTAATTAGGATTTCTGATCAAGATGGCTGAGTAGGTAAATACTGTGCTCACCTCTTCTCATGACCACATCAAAATTACAACTAAACTACAGAACAACCATCATTGAGAATCAACTGAAGTCTAGCTAAACATAAATCCTACAACTAATGATATACAGAAGAAGCCACCTCAAGACTGATAGGAGGGGCAGAGATGAGGAATGAGTTGGTCTCATACCCATGTGTGACCATTGACAATCACGAGGGATATGTCAGCTGCAGAGGCCCCCCTAGAAGAGTGAGGAGTCCCAGCCCCACACCAAGCTCCCCAGCCCATGGCTCCAGTGCCAGGAAGAGAAGTCCCCACAACTTCTGGCTGTGAAAACCAGTGGAGATTGTGGCTGAGTGAGATGAAGAGTGGCAGGAGTCCCAGGCATTCCTCTTAAAAGACCTGTGCAGAGACTTATTTGCCAACAGACTCACTCTGAGCTCCAGCACTGAGCAGCAGCTCAAAAGGCACCAGGGACATATGGGGAAGAACTGAATTGTCTGGCTTCAGGATGAAGGCTGGGGGGGCAGCTTTCTCCCAGACAGAAGTGTTGGCAGAATCAATTGTTTCTTTGTTGATGCCTCCCCACTCCTGGTACGCAGATGCAGGAGGGTGCCATATCTGAGTCTTCATCAAACTGTCTAACTCTGTTCACTCTGGTCTGATGATTCCCTGAGAAACTGCCCCACTCACTTGCAGGCCCACCCAAGCTGCTTCCAGTGGCTTTTCCATACAAATGGGCTGTCTTGGCTCATGTTGCAGACTTTCTTAAAATCTCTCAAGGTTCACTAAACCCAAAACCAACAGCATCTGACCTCAGTGTGGCCCACACCTCTGGCTGAGGAATCCCAAACCTGCCACTAGTGGCAGCCAGTCTCAGTTTGTTACTTGGCCTCTCAAGGCACCTCTGAGGGTGGCGGCCATCTGCAGATTGTTTTGTGGCTCATACCAGGTGGTCCCAGGTAAGACACAGGCCACTGCTGAACCTGACATGCAGTGGGGTCCCTTCCAGGAGGCCCTGAGACCAGCATGCCCGGTGGCCAGCTTCAGACTGAACAGAGTACCCACCACTCAGCTGCCTCCAAGGATGATATACCAAAAAGGCAGTCTGGGCAGGCACCAAAGCATTGCTAAAATGAATCCTACTCCATAGGGTAAGCCCCTGTACAACAGCTCCTCCACTGTAGTCACAACTGTCCTCACAACCGATAAACCCATGAGTCAATTCCTTCTAATGACATGCAAACAGCAACCAAGGCTCAACTACAACAGGAGGGCACACACAACCCATACAACAAACATACCTGGAGGACCCAGTTTAGGGGACCAAGGAGACTGCACCACTGGGCCACACAGGGAACCTACTACATAAGGCTGGGAGACACATCAGCAGTACCTATTACATAGAAATAAACACAGGGAGGCAGCCAAAATGGTGAGACAAAAAATCATGTCCCAAATGAAAGAATATAACAAAGCTTCAGAAAAAGAACTAAACAAAATGGAGACAAGCAATCTACCAGATGCAGAGTTCAAAACACTGCTTATAGGGCAGATGCATAGCTCAGTTGGTTAGAGTGCAAGCCCTGAACAACAGGGTTGCTAGTTCGATTCCCACATGGGCCAGTGAGCTGTGCCCTCCACAATTAGATTGAAGACAATGAACTGCCGCTGAACTTCCAGAGGGGCGACCAGATGGTTCAGTTAGTTAGCATGAGCTTTCAACAATAATGTTGCCAGTTCAATTCCCAGATGGGATGGTGGGCTGCTCCCCTGCAACTAAGATTAAACATGGCAACTGGATTTGGAGCTGAGTTGCGCCCTCCACAACTAGATTGAAGGGCAACTTGGAGATGATGGGCCCTGGAGAAACACACTGTTCCCCAATATTCCCCAATAAAATTTTAAAAAAAGAAAATCCCTCACTCATAAAAAAAATTAAATTAAGAAAAAAATCACTGGTTATAAAGATGCTCAATGAACTCAGGGATAATTTTAACAAAGAGCTAGGAAACATAAAAAAGGAGATAGAAAACAAATCTCCAGAAATAAAGCATACAATAACTGAAATGAAGAATACATTAAAGGGAATCAACAGTAGATTAGATGAAGCAGAGGACTGAATCAGTGATTCAGAAGGTAAGGTAGCAGAAAACACCCAATCAGAACAGCAAAAAGAAAAAAAAATCCAAAAAAACAAAGATAGCTTAAGGGGCCTCTTAAGGATAGCATCAAGTGTACCAACATTCACATAATAGGAGTACCAGAAGGAGAAGAGAGAAAGCAAGGAATTGAAAACCTATTTGAAGAAATAATTAATGATGGAAACCTTCCCTAACTTGAAGAACGAAATAGACATACAAGTTCAGGAAGTGCAGAGTCCCAAACAAGATGAACCCAAAGAGGCCCACACCAAGACACATTATAGTTAAAATACCAAATGTTAAAGATAAAGAGAAAATCTTAAAAGTAGCAAGAACAAAGCAGTTAGTTACCTACAAGGGAGCTCCCATAAGACTGTCAGTTGATTTCTCAACAGAAACTTTGCAGGCCAGAAGGGATTTGGCAGGAAATATTCCAAGTGATGAAAAGCAAGAACCTACAACTAAGATTATTATACTCAGCAAAGCTATCATTTAGAATCGAAGGACAGATAAAGAGCTTCCTAGACAAGAAAAAGCTAAAGGAGTTCATCACCACCAAACCAGTACTACAAGAAATGTTAAAGGGACTTATTGAAGAAGAAGGTGAAGGAGAGAGAAAAGGAGAAAGAGGAGAAGGAGGAGGAGGAAGAAAGATAAAAAATATGAGTAACAAAATGGCAATGACTATATATCTACCAACAATTACTTTAAATGTAAGTGGATTGAATGCTCCGTCAAAGACAGGGTCGCTGAATGGTAAAGAAAACAAGATCCTTACATATGCTGCCTGAAAGAGGCTCACTTTAGATTGAAAGACACACAGACTGAAAGTAAAGGGATGGAAAATATTTCATGAAAATAGAAACAGGGGCTGGCCCAATGGCTCAGGCGGTTGGAGCTCTGTGCTCCTAATGCCGAAGGCTGCCGGTTCAATTCCCACATGGGCCAGTGGGCTCTCAACCACAAGGTTGCCATTTCGATTCCTCGACTCCCACAAGGGATGGTGGGCCGCGCCCCCTGCAACTAAGATTAAACACGGCACCTTAAGCTGAGCTGCCCCTGAGCTCCCAGATGGCTCAGTTGGTTGGAGCGCGTCCTCTCAACCACAAGGTTGCTGGTTGGGCTCCCGCAAAGGATGCTGGGCTGTGTCCCCTGCAACTAACAACGGCAACTGGACCTGCAGCTGAGCTGTGCCCTCCACAACTAAGACTGAAAGGACAACAATTTGAAGTTGAACGGCACCCTCCACAACTAAGATTGAAAGGACAAAAACTTGACTTGGAAAAAAGTCCTGGAAGTACACACTGTTCCCCAATAAAGTCCTGTTCCCCTTCCCCAATAAAATATTTTAAAAAATCAAAAAACAGAAACTCATAGATACAGAGAACATTTCGATGGTTGCCAGACGGGAGGGGTGTTGAGGTATGGATGAAAAAGAGGAAGGGATTAAAAAGTACTAATTGGTAGTTACAAAATAGTCATGGGGATGTAAAGTATAGCATAAAGAACATAATCAATAATATTGTAATAACTATGTATGATGTCAGATGGGTATTGGATCTATTAGGGTGATCACTTTATAAGTTATAACATATAAATGTCTAATCACTATGTTATATGCCTGAAACTAATATATTGTATGTCAATTGTAATTGAAAAAACAAAAAATTATTTAAAAAATAAAGTTGGATTGCTTTTTAAAAACAAAAATGTCTAACTAGTATTGGAGGTTCTAGACATCACTATAAAAACAGAAGAAAATCAAGGCTTTGAAGATTGTAAGGGAGAGATATACTGGCTGCCGATGATATAATTGGATAACAATTGGATAACAATGAGAGAAATGACTTATTGAAAATTCATGTTGTTTCTCTTGTTCCTGAAGACTTAAGCATCTGTCACTCCAGTACAATAGTAAGCCTCTGGAGTCCCGTCCCCCCATGCCCAGGTTCAAATCCAGGCTCTGTATCTTTCAAGCTGTGTGATCTTGGACAGATTTCTACCTCTCCTCATGCCTGTGTCCCCTGTATATAAATAAGTGAACACATAAGAATCATATAGAATAGTGCCTGGTACACAGTAAGGAACTCCACTGATGTTCTTCATCATGGTATTTGTTATTGTTTTCATCTAGCTCAGTGACTCTAAACCATAAAGGGCCCAAAGAACCCCTATTGAAGTGTTTCTCCTTCCCATCTGTAAAGCAGAAGCCGCTCAAACTGGTCTATCCTGTTTTAAGAAGACCCAGAACCAAAGTTTAAACCTTGGATACATCACTTACAAGTAACACTTGTGAACCCTTAACTACTACCCATTAAAACCCTGCCCTGAAACCTGGATCAGAGAGAGAGATTGGAGCCTTGCCTCCTATCTCCTTGCCAGTCAACTCACAAATAAAAGCCTTTTCTTATTTCAAAAGCCAGTGCTATAGTATTGGCTGCTATGCACATTGGACAGTGGACCCTTGCTAGGTAACACATCCACCTCCCATAACATGCCACCTCCTCTTTCCATGGTGTCCCTAATACCCCCACATCTGAAATGACTCACAGGGGCCCCTGCACCCACAAATGGTGTCAGGTCGCCTGGTCTTCAGGATGATGGTGCCAGTGACGATTCCTGCCAGGCCTACCACCAGGCCCAGGGCACAGACCACAGTCTCCATCATCTCAGGCACCTGGATCGGCTCCTGGGCCTCTAGGGCACAAAGAAAAGATGGAGTCAGGAGGTTCAGAGAGCAGGAGCTGGCCTCAGGTATGAGGACATAGAATTAGAATTAGAAAGCGTGGGATGGTGACATTTGGACAAAGTGACAACAAACCATGGGATTAAGGAAAGCAGGTGCTGAGGAGAGGTGGCTCTTGGAAATAAGATGATATCAGGATGGTATTGGCAAAGGGAGAGCGCTCCATACCCCAGTGCCTGAGGAGCGGCTCGTCCAGGCCCCAGTGTTCCACCCGGCAGTCGTAGACATCATCGGCCGTGGGAAGGAAGGTCAGGTAGTGGAACTTGTGGAATCTGAATTCTGTGCTAGGCAGGAAGATGGTTTCAGCCACCCCTTCGGTTACCGTCTGCCCATTGCGCAGCCATGTGACATTGAGCACGGGTGGGAAGAACTTGTCCACGTGGCAGATGAGAGTGTTGGGCTGACCCAGCTCCACAGGCTCCTTGGAAAACACAGTCACCTCAGGGGGCTCTGAGGAGGCACAGGATCTGGTGAGTCTACTGCCTTCGGCTGCATCTCAAAGGCTCCCCCAGCTCAAGCAAAATGTTCTCCAGATTAGGAGTCACCTGTCTCAGGCTCCCCCCCCCCCCACTCCTAGGGCTCCCAGGCCAGAATCCAAGCTTCTCATGCTCCTGACCTGGCCTCCCTCAACCCAACGTTTCTTGAATAAGAAGAAAATGCCTCCTCTGACAGCCTTTGTGCCCTGCTTTGTGGACCGAATACTGCCCACTCATCTGGAGGGTTCATCATGAGTGGGCATCTGGATTCCCATTCTCTGTGTAGCAGCGGGGCTCTCCCACCCCTGCAGCTGGGCTGTAGAAGAACAAGCAAGAGAAAGCAGTACCACTTGTGGCCCTGGTGTGGTTGGACCGTTGGATCAAGGTGTTCAAGTTCTTCCTCGCCATGACAATGTCAGCAATACCCCTCCGAGCATCATAGTCAAAGGCATGAATAAACTCCGGCAGGTGCCAAACGGTCTCCTTCTTATCCAGGTCCACATAGAACTGCTCGTCCCCATCAAATTCAAACATGTACTCCCCAGAGGGTCTGTATGTCTGGACAAACTCGGCATAGGTTGACACATGGACTGCATGAAGTGGAAGAAGGGAGTTTGAAGAATGGGTCAACAAGTAGGAAAAGTAAACGAAATACAGAAAGCAAGTAAATAAAGGGAAGGTTATTGGGAACATGAAGGAATACCACAGAATATGAGAAATGCAACACAAAAGAAAAGAAAAGAAAAAAGAAGAAAAGAAAAGGGAGAAAACAATGAGAGAAATGACTTATTGAAAATTCATGTTGTTTCTCTTGTTCCTGAAGACTTAAACATTTGTCACTCCAGTACAACAGTAACAATATTGAGCACAATAAGATAATATTTACTGAGTACTTACCATGTTTTCAACTTATTCACTGAATCTTCACCACCACCCCCACTATGGAGAGCCTTATTTTGCATATTTAGGGAACTGACCACAGAGGTTAGGTAACTGGCTCAAGATAACACAACTCCTGGTAGAAGTAATATTGAATCGTCCTCCCTACTCCACTCCCACAAGATCTCAGAATCTTTACAAGATCAGACATATAATTAGTTCTCAAATCACAGAGTGGGGCAGGGAAGAAGAGAGAAGGGAATAAAAAATTTTCAGAGTGGAAATTTTTTTCAGTAGTGAAGGAAATGAAAAGACCTCCAGAGTCTTGGTGCTATTGATAGACTTCAAGTTACTTTCTTCATTTAATAAAAAATGGTAGGTTATGTAATTTTGTTCATAACACATTCATTTTAGGCATATTAAATTTAAAAGTATTAATACTCACACAACATTCACAAGTTTTCTTGTTGAATTTATGTTTTTAAGTGTAGTTACCATTGGAAACAAAAGTTGTTGCATTTAAAATACCTATGGGATAGTATCTTAGTTTTAACTGACGTGTAAGGAGCAACAAAGGGTTGACCAAAAAAAAATCTATTAGTATTACAGTAAAACAATAAAAATGAGAGCGTTTGGGGTTGAGACAGGTAGAGGAACTAAGTAGAAATGACATTGCAGGGTTCAGTGGTCTAACTCCCTAATTAAAGATTCCCCCGAATAGCCCCAACACTGGAAAACCAATTCTCTCCTTAGACACTTCTAGTGACAGGATTCATTGTCACATATGACTGCTTGGGGTCTTCTATTTAATTTAGTGTCTAGAGAATCACTTGCCTACAGAAAAAAAGCTGAAAGAAAAAAGAGAGAGAGAGAGAAAATGGAGTACAGGCTTAGCTATATGGATGTGGTTTGCTAAAATTAGGATATTTCATTTTTATCATTTTCACAAATTCTTAGAACTAAGTGTCTGTGCATTTTGAAGCAAAAATGTTAATTTTCATTCAAAGAAACACTTATTGTGAAGTTTCGCTCTCCAGGCAGGCTGTAAAGGTAAAACTCCAAGACATGGTGCTTGTCCTCATGCTGCTTGGAATCCAAAGAATGAGAAAGATAAAGAAAAAACTATTATTGTACATACGAGTATGGTTTGATCACTGCTGAGTAATGAAAAGGTATACACATGTTTGGGAGCAAAAGGACAGCATCCAAGTCAAAATGAAATTTGAGTGGGGCTTCTTAGAGCTGGTGTTCATCTGCAGTTAGCAAAAAGAGAAAGGGGGAAATGGAATTTCTAGCAGGAGAAGTTGGCTCAGGAGTGGAGAGCTGTGAAAGAGCTTGGAGAAGTACAAGTTGTGCGATGGAACTGAGAGGCGTGTGGGGCTGCCTTGCGACTTGCCCTGTGTGCTGACTACAGGTGTTTGGACATTATTTCACAGCCCCTGGGAAATCGTGGAAGGCTCTGAATCAAGAGAGTGACAGGATCAGATTTGTACCTGGAGGTGGCAACAGCAGGAAAGATGGATTGGAGGAGGCTAGTTTGAAAGCAAGACCAGTAGGACTTCTCAGCAATCAAGTGGAAAGTGACTCATGTGTAGATGGGGCAGTAACACAGGGTAAGGAGGAGAGCAGGTGGATTGGGATGGCAGTAAAGAAATGAGAAGCCACGGGAATCAGTAATCATTGTGGTAGAAGCAGGGATGTGAAGGAGTCCAGGAGAACCAGGCCATATGGAGAATTGTGGCTTCGGTGACTGAACAGGTAATGGAGGATAAGACAGTGATTGAGAGAAGAGAAAATGTTCTGTTTGGGACATTCTGAGTTTGAATCTCCAGGGGACAACGTAGAGTTGATTTGAGGGAAATTGAAATAATTGGGTAGCTCTAAGGGCTAGACTGGACGAGTGACGTAGAGTAGGAGTCCTCATGGTAGGGGAAGTTATAAGTTTGGATTCGGTCACTCAAGAAAAAGTACATAAAGTCATAACAGCAGGATCTGAGTGTGTGGTCCTGGCAAACATGGACGTTTTTTAAAAGGCTGAAAAGGACAGGCTTAAAGAGTAGGAAGAAACAAGGAGGAAGTGTGTTCATAAAAGACAAGGAACAAGAGAAAAGGTCCAGGAAGGAGGAAGTGGTCACATTGCAAATATTACTAATAACACAGGTAAGACATACATAGAGAAGTGATCACTGGCTTGGGTTCTATGGAGGCATCAGAGATGGGAGAGGCAAAGGGACAATGCAGTGGGTTGAATGAAACAGGAGAAAGTAAAAAACAGACACTGCAGACTCCTATCAAGAAGTTCATCTCTGAAATGTCAGAGAGACGAAGAGAGAGACCGTCCTGAGAAGGATGCAGAGCTGAGGCTCTTCAGTCATCAGCGCTGTGACCTGGGGCTCATGAGACATTTGTTATTCTCTTTGAGCCTCAGCCTTTTCACTTCTAAAATGAGAATAATAAACATCTTGCTGAAAAGCTGTTGTGAAAATGAAATGAGATTTGGCACTTGGTAGTTGTTCAATAAACGATGGCCATTACTGTTGATAGAAGGAGAGGAAGTAAAAGATGACCTCACGGAAGAAGCAAAAGAAGAGAGAAGAGGCACAGGATGGAAACAGCACCTGTGGGCTACAAAACCTCCTGTAGTCTCTCCCCACCCCCCGCCCCGCTCTGGCCCACCTGAGCACTCACCCCTGATGGCCCCAGTGCCATGGGGACTCAGCAGGGCAGCCAGGGTGATGGCCCTCAGGATCATGACTCTGGTCTGGCTCCTTCTGTCTTCAGGTGGCATCTGCAGTGGCTGCCGTGAGCCAGACACTGAGGAGTAAACAAGGCAGAGCAGAGGAGGGGGATAAATCCTGGACTTAGTTCCGTACCCGTGGAGGGAGGAGGGGTGGAGGTGAAACAGCTTGATGGGGCTCTGCCAACCCAAAAACGTCAGAAGGGGCATCTCTGTGGCTGGGAAAGAACATGCTAGAATGGCTGAGAGAGGAAGTGAGACAACTGTCAGGACTGACATGGCCCAGAAAGCCTCAACCTACGTGGATTGGGACTAAGAGGTGGAAAACTGAAATGGAGACAAAATCACCTTCCTTTTAATGGGGTTGTTTAGAAATATGTCATTGAAGTTGATCCTTGAGTATTTCTTATTTGGTGTTCTGAACTAGCCTTGCATTATATTAATGAACGTTTCTTGATACCTGATATGTGCAAGGCTCTGTTTTAGACATTCACAAATATTAAATATTATTCTAATTTGTTTTCCCAATAAACCAATGACATAGGCTCCACAACAATCTCCATTCTACATGAGAGGAAACTAAGCCACAGCTCATTAAATAACTTGTCCACAGTCAGAAAGCCAGGAAACAGCAAGAAAGGGGCTTCACAGCCAGGAAATTTCACTCTAAACCTGTGTCTGACCACATTACCATTAATAGAATGCATCCTTGTTCCTAATGGAAAATCTAAGTCAAATAACTTTATATATTTAAGTACTTAATAAATTTGTTGAAAATTATACTCATTTGTCATTTTCTTTCTTAAGTTTGTGTTCAGGGAGTATATTTTACTTCATTTCAGGAACTATCTGTAAATTTGTTTGTTGGGGATTATTTCGTGTTTAAAAGTTACCAAAAAAATATTGAATTGCAAACAAAAGGATGGTCCCTGGTAAGTTCATTGGTCTATTCAAAAACACTCAGATCTTTAAGTTTCTGAGGCATTTTATATGTGTGCTCTCATTTCACTCTCACAGTTACCAAGAAGTCAGGTGTTGTCATCCCCATTTCAAAAATGAGAAACTGTGGCCTAGAAAGGACAAGAAATTTGCCCAAAATTGTACATCTACTTCCATGTCTACT
Source organism: Rhinolophus ferrumequinum (assembly GCF_004115265.2). NCBI lineage: Eukaryota > Metazoa > Chordata > Mammalia > Chiroptera > Rhinolophidae > Rhinolophus > Rhinolophus ferrumequinum. The sequence continues at coordinate 3,494,668 of NC_046286.1, forward strand.
CTGGTATTAAAACCCAGAGGGCCTATTCTACACCCTCGATACCTACCTCTAAGATCAAGCAGCACCTCTGAGAGGAGGAGACGCACACCAGGCCCTGCATGACTGTGTGTGCAGCCCCAGGACTAATTCAGACTTCTGGGTGGGCAATCTCATCCCCTAGGTCTGTAACATACTGCTTAGGACTTGCTCTGGGGAATGCAACGGGGGTGGCATTTACTGCGGAGGGCGAACGATGCCTTGGTGTCTGTACCAGAGCAAGGAAAACATATTAAAAACAAAAACGTGTGACTTACCCAGTTGCTCAAAATGAGGATCCCTTTTCTTATACTGTCTCCAGTGAATCTTACACCTGGAAATACGATGTGCTTTACACCAAACCTCTGCCTAAAGAGTGACAGTTCCTACTATTGGTTACTTTTTTGGAATCTGGCCACACCCAGGGGATGTATGAATCTGTCCTAACTCATCATCTCTAATATTTTAGGAGCGAGGCCCATTGAGTGAGAGCTACTCTGACTGTAATTCTCTCGGCCCCCGCCTTTCCCGGGCTCCAGGATGGTGGTCCTGCCGGTCACTGGGGCGCTCTGGATGGCAGCTCTGACGGTGTCCCTGGCAATGCTGTGCTCCTCTGTGGCTCAGGGCACAGACACCCCAGGTAAGTGCAGAGCTGCTGCTCTTAGAGGGCCCAGCTCAGGAAAATGACCTTAGGGGGCTTTCCATGTGGGCCCACTCCACAGAAAGGCTTTGGGGGTCCAACATTGCCCGGGGACAGCTATTGCCACCAGAGAGAGAAGGAAATCAGTGTGTGTGTCTGTAGGGCACAATGGTACCTGGTGGTCTGGAATGACTTTGGAGGGACAGGGGTCTCATATAGGGGTCATCTAGATGACATTTCAATGTCAAAGTCGGAAAGGAGAAACGATGGTTAGCCTGCAGTGTCCAGGATCCAAGATCACGCTGTAGAATCAGTGATCCAGGTGGAGGCCCCTGCCACAGAACCAGGCAGGAGCCCCACCCTCTGACCAGTGGTGGCCAGAGGAGCAGAGGAGGATAATGGTGACAAGCTGTGGTTAAGACCAGCAGGATACCCGCTGCAGCTGACTGTCCCCCACGTCCCCACGTCCAGAACTCCCACGTCCAGCACCTTAGGACAGGGCCACAGAGGGAGTGAGAAACAGGAAATGGAATCTTTTTGTTCCAATTTACTACCAAGCCGTGCTCGCTTCGGCAGCACATATACCAATTTACTACCAAGCCCATGCATGATAGAACAGTGAAGTAGTTTATGTTAAAATTCCCCAACGTCTCCATTTCCACTCATAAAGCCAGACTCACTTCTTCCTGAGAGTCAGGTTCGCTAAGGCTTTTCCCAAATTTCCAGGGTTAATAGCATTTGAAACTCTCAAATTTATCTGTTCAAACCCCATCCCATTGTACCCATTTCTCAGATAGAGGGAAGGGGAAGATTTTCTGACAGTTAGCATTCGGATGGACAGAGATTTGGAGACGGGCAGCTAAGCTATGGAGCTTGTGCCTGCAGATGAGAGAAGAAATGGTGAGGTTTGAGTCTTAGAGATCAGGAGGGGCTATGGAAGTAGCTGGTGAGATGGGACAGTGTCCAACGGGGTGAGAGGAGAGCAAGTGCAGGAAGGGCACAGGAGATGCTGTGCTCGGGAGCAGGGGTAACGGTGGACGTCGGTATGAAATCACTGGAAATGAGGGCTCAGGTGTTCTGTGGGCTGACCAGTGAGCAGCATGAAGGTGGATGGAGGTGGGTGAAGTGGGGTGAGATGGAGAGGGCAGTGGGTTCAGATTAGTAAAAGCAATGACAGGAGTGTTCTTCGTCATGTGAGAGAGGCTCCTGAGGGAAGAAACAGCAGGTACAGAGCTCTCTGCACAGTTTTGACGCTGAGGAACTCATTGGTGACTAAAATGTGGAGTCCAGGGCCTGGGTTCCAATGGGTTGGGCAGATTCCTCCACTTCCTTCTTCCTCCAACTCCTCAGGGTTTCTTCAATTTCCAACAGAGCAGAAATGGAAAAGGGAGAAGTTGGCTTAAAAGGCCTGGATGAAGCAGGAATTGTTGGGAAAACACTAGTGATTTTTGGGTCATGAAGAAAATTGTGGAGAAAGGAAACATCCCACCCATGGGTGCAACAGACCTGTAGCTCTAACAGCCTCTTGAAAAAATCCATTGTTCATGACATTCACCATCCTGGTATTTAAACCCTGGGACTCAAAGACCCTATCACACCATTTGGGCAGCAGTAGAAGCCAGGGGATTTAAACATTTGTTTACTCCATTTCTTTTATCTCCCTTTCCCAAGTGAAAGAAGAGGTGCAAACAAAGAAACTATCAGCGGTAAGTTTATAAAAGCTCCTTTCAAGCATTAAGGCCATGCCCCAAGGGCAGCTCCTTTTGAGTCATTCTGAACAAACTAGGGCTTTGTCCTTTGTGTTTCTCTTTGTTGCCACATAATCTAACCCATAACATTTTGACAAGGGGAAGGGCTCTCACCTCCAGTGAGCAGGGACAGACACTATTCTCTAGATTGTAAATAGATTCTCTATTTACATCATCTTATTTAATTTTAACAGTAGTCCTTCAAAGTAGAAAAATACGTAACATTCTTTTCTATAAGTAAAAGGGTTGAGACTCTGAGAGGTTCTGTATTTGCCCTGTCGGTCACACAGCTGGTCTATGGATATCCTTACTGTGCTGCCCACATTATCTACAGCCTATGATAATTGTATATTCTTAATACAGTCTGTTCTGATTTATTTTACACAAGTTTTCAGGCTTTACACTAGAAAGTTCAGATGCTTTCAAGAGTTTCACAAACTAATATTTTTCACATACACAAAAAAAGCTGTTTTGTGGGACCCTTGTGTGACATTTATCTGCTTTGCAAATAAGATTTCATTCGACAGACAAAAGTCGATTGCTTTTTAAAAGAAAAAATTCAAACTTCTATTCAGAACTAACAGAAATGTGTTCTGATTGAAAAACAGGTGGGGAAACCTATTAGTGGAGCAGGAAACTGAATTAAACGTGGGGGAGTAAAATGGGGAGGGCAGGTAGAAGACATCTGTCACAGAGACCCCAAACTGGATGAGGCCAGGAACTCAGAGGCTGAGGGGCAGGGGGCAGGAAGACAGGCTCAGAAGATCAGAGAAAAATGAAATGCTGCTGGAACCCTCTTAGGCTAACAGTTGTATGGGTTCCCTGGGGCTGGGGTGGGGTCTCCTAATGCCAACTCCACTCCCTCCCCGTCTGAGCTACCAGTTGTTCAGCTTCAAGTTGGGGCATGTAGAGCACTGTGGACGGAGAAGGACCTGACCAGATCACCCAGGTTAACTCTGGCCGTGTCTGCAGTGACAGAGACAATGGCCAGATACCCTCACATCCTCCTCCTCTTCCTACTGGACCTTCAAGGTTCCTGGACATCCAGTCAGGGAGGCTTCTGAGCAGCAGGAAAGGCATGCAGAAGAGCTTCATCTGGAGCCTGGGTTTCCTGAGCTCAGTCCAGAACTGACATGGTGAGCCTCACGTTGACATACTCTTCCAATTCCTTCTGCCCTCATTTCTGGGTCTGAGAAGTTGTGTGATAAATTCAGTCTGGAGTTTCCACTTATGATGCATTTTATAAGTCATATTGAGACGCTATAATTTATAGACTCCTTCAACAAACAACTCCCAATTAGATTCCAGGCAGCCAGTCATTTCTAATCAATTCTCTCTGGCCACCATTACCCTGATAACAAAACCAGACAAAGACAACACAAGAAAAGAAAACTACAGTATCCATGGTGAAAATAAATTCAAAATCCTCAAAAAAAAGAAAAGCAAACCAAATTCAACAGCATACTAAGAGGATCATACACCATGATCAAGTGGAATTTATCCCTGGGATGCAAGGATGGTAGGGAAAACAATCAATGTGATAAAACAAAATGAAAGAAAAAAACCATGTGATCATCTCAATAGACACAGAAAAAGCATTTGACAAAGTTCAATATCCATCCATGATTAAAATTGTCAATGAAATAGGTATAGAGGGAACTTACTTCAGCACAATAAAGGTCATATATGAAAAGCCCACAGCTTACTTAATCAAAGGAGAAAAACTGAAAGCTTTCCATCTAAGATTTGGTACAAGGCAAGGATGCTCACTCTTGCCTTTTCTTTTCAACATAGTTATGGAAGTTCTAGCCAAAGCAATTAGGCAAGAAAAAAAAAAAGAGAGAGAACCCAGAAATAAATCCACACATTCACAGTCAACTGATACTCAACAAGAGTGCTAAGAACATATAAAGGGGAAAGGATAGTCTCTTCAATAAGTGATGTTGGGAAAATTGGGTATCCACCTGCAGAAAAATATGAAATAAGACTCTTATCTCACACCATATACAAAAATCAATTCAAAATAGATTAAAGACTTAAATGTAATATCTGAAATCATAAAACTCATTGAAGAAAACATAAAGGAAAAACTTCGTGACATTGGTCTGGACAATGATTTTTGGGATATGATACCAAATGCACAGGCAACAAAAGCAAAAATAGACAAATGGAATTGCATCAAATTAAAAGGCTTCTGCACAGCAAAGAAAACAATCAACATAGCGAAAAGGCAACTATGGAATGGGAGAAAATGTTTGCAAGCCATATATCTGATAAGAGGTTAATACCCAAAATATATAAGGAAATCATACAACTCAATAACAGCACCAAAAAAAAAAAAAAAAAAAAAAAAAAAACCAGATTAAAAAATCAGCAAAGGACCTGAATAGACAAATTTTTTTGGCAATCTCTACTTTTTAAATTAAATTTATTGGGGTGACATTGGATAATAAAATTATATAGGTTTCAAGTGTACAATTCTATAATACATCATCTATATATTGCATTGTATGTTCATGACCCAAAGTCAAATCTCCTTCCATCACAATATATTTGACTCCTTTTACCTTCTTCTACCTGTCCCCTACCTCTCCCCTTAATGGTAACCATTAAATTGTTGTCTGTGTTTATGAGATTTTGCTTGTTTGTTTGTCTTGTTCATTTGTTACTTTCAGTTTTATATCCCACATATCAGTAAAATCATATGATTCTTGACTTCTCCCATCTTGACTTGTTTCACTTAGCATGAAAATCTCAGGATCCATCCATGTTGTCACAAATGGCAGTATTTGATGTTTTCTTAAGGCTGACTATTATTCATATATATATATATATATATATATATATATATATATATATCATATATCACATATATATATATATCATATATCACATATATATATATATATATATATCACATCTTCTTTATCCAATCATCTATCGAAGGACACTTAGATTGTCCATGTCTTGACCACCATGAATAATGCTGCAATGAACATAGAGGTACATATATCTTTACAGATAAATGTTTTCAGATTTTTTGGTAGATACTCAAAAGAGGGATTGCTGGGTCATATGGTAATTCTATTCTTAATTTTTTGACACTGTTTTACATAGTGGTTATACCAAGCAGTGCACGAGGGTTCCTTTTGCACCAACACTTGTTATTACTTGTCTTGTTGATAATAGCCCTGAATAGGTATTTTCTAAAGAAGAAATACAAATGACCAACAGGTATTTGAAAAGGTGTTCAACTTTACTGATCACCATGGAAATGAAAATCAAAGCCACAATGAGATATCACCTCACACCTGTTAGAGTGGCTATTATCAACAGATGGGCGATAATAAATGTTGGTGACAATGAGGAGAAAAGGGAACCCTTGTACACTGTTTGTAGGAATGTAAATTGGGAGAGCTATTATGGAAAAAATATGCAGATTCCTCAAAAAATGAAAAATAGAGTTACCCTATAATACAGCAATTTCACTTCTGGGTACTTAGCCAAAGGAAATGAACTCTGGATCTTGAAAAGATACCTGCATTTCCATGCTCACTGCATCATTATTCACATAGCCAATATATACACACAACCTAAATGTCCATAGACTGATGAATGGATAAAGAAAATGTGGTCTATATACACAATGGAATATTATTCATCCTTTAAAAAGAAGGATACTCTGCCATTTGCGACAACATGAATGAACATGAAGGACATTATGCTCAGTGAAATAAACCAGATGTAGAAAGACAAGTACTGAATGATCTCACATACTTGTGAAATCTAAACTAGTCAAACTCACAGAAACAGAGAGTAGAATGGTAATCACCAGGGGCTGGCAGGCGGTGGAAATGGGGAGATATTGGTTAAGGAGCACACACTTTCTGTTATGCAGGCTGAATAAGTTCTGGAGTACTGCATACAGCAATGTGACTAGAGTTGACAATATTTTATTGTGTACTTGAAATCTAAGAAAGTGGATCTTGGGTAGTCTCAATATAAAAAAAGAGACAAAAAGGAAACTGATAACTGTATGAGGTGATGGATATGTTGATTGGCTTGGTTGTGGTGAAATAATGTGGTACAGTGTTTAACATTGTACACGTATATCAGGTCATCGAGTTGCACACCTTAAATATATACAATTTTTGATTGCCAAGAGAAAAGCTGGAAACATCTTTTAAAAAATAAAATCAATTCTTGCTTACTATTTGTTTGATTCATAAGTATTTACTAAAGCTTAGGTTAGGTGATGTATAGAAATATGAATAAGAGAACAACTTGCCTTAAAATGTTCAAGTGTAGAGAACAAGAACAGATTTTTTAAAAATCACATTGTCTATGTCCCCAGTGTGATCATTGTGATGAGATTTAAAGGCACACAGATAGAGAATGCACCCACCCATTCCAATGCGTTTCCTACATAGTTTTTGTTTGTATGTGTTCTTTCAAAATATGTATTTTTATGTGCCTGTGTTTTTAATGTTCCTACATAATGCTATAAAGTATATTGTTTTGTTTTTTCACACAGCATAGTGGTTTTAAGATCTGACTAAGTAGTGAAGAGTACAGCTATATGGTTTCAACTAATGGCTGCATAATCTTCCATGGTGCGTGTTGACAATAGTTTAGGTATTTACTGTCCCAGGGATGATTAAACCGACTGATCACTGCCAATCTTCAGTTTCACAAATAATGTCCCATTGTGGACCAATGTGAACATTTCTTTTTTATTTTTTCATTTGGGGGAAGAGTGTGTTTCTCCAGGTCCCACCAGCTCCAAGTCATTGTCCTTCAATCTAGTTGTGGAGGGTGCAGCTCCAAGTCCAGTTGTCATTTTCAATCTTTAGTTGCAGGGGGCGCATCCCACCATCCCATGCCGGAATTGAACCTGCACCCTTGTTGTTGAGAGGTCGCGCTCTAGCCAACTGAGCCATCCGGCCGCCCCAAGTGTAAACATTTTTGATGTATTACAAATTATGGAAATGCTGGGCCATCCAGCATTCATCCACTCAATTTAACCAGGTATCCTGAGTGCTATTCTGATCATCTGTGGTGGTCTACAGTCCACCGGCAATCTGTGAAGGTTTCTCCATGCCCCGTCCACCAGGGCTTGGAGTTATCCAGATCTCTAATTTTTCAAAGTCTAATAGATCTCAGTCTCTCTCTCTTTTTTATTTTAATTTGCAATTTTCTTTCCACTGGTGAATTATAGTTAGCCTTGCAAGTTTCCTCTCCTATTCATTCCCATTCCAGTTTTACTCAGTTTTCTATTGCAGTCCTTTATTTTGCTTTTTTATTTAAGAGTTGCTTATATATTTTGGATATTAATCCTATCTCAGTTTTAGACATTGTGAGTCTCTTTTTATTCCTTGTCTATTAAGTTATTAGTGATACCCTTTGCTTAACAGAAGTATTAAATTTTAATGTAATCCATTTGATTATATTTTTGCCTTGTGTTTTTATATTTGCTTAAGAAATACTTCCTCATCCCCATGTTCATAATTATAGCCTCCTGTATGTTCTTATATTTACCTTATAGTTTATTGTTCTCATTTAGGTCTTTAATCCATCTAGGGTCCAAGTTTTTATGTTAAGTACAGATCTAGATTTTTTTCCCCTCCATATAATAGACCAGTTTTCCCAACCCCATCTACCAAATAACTTTTCTCCCCCCATATGCTAAGGGGCTCCTTTGGTTGTGTTTTCAATCTCATATGTTCATAAACACTGAGCTCCCATTCTGTTCTGCCTCACTCTTGATGTTTTGTGCCAATACTTCACTGATTTTATTATGTAGGCTTTCTAAGAGGTCACATAGTAGGGGAGACATGGGATATAAACTCCCAGGACCTGGTTGGAGTGGGAAAAGGAAAAAGGGTTAAAGTTAACTACTGCATTTCCAGCTTGCTGAAAATGGATGGTGATGTTCACTCAGCCAGGGATCGTTGAAAGAGAACAACTTCAAGGGGAGAATAAAGATTATGAGTTCAGTCTGTAAACATGTCAGAATCACGATGTTGAGTTATACACAGAGAACATTTACAACACATAAGAGGAGTTAAAGTGGAGGGGAGTAGAAGCAGAAAACTGGAAAAATCTCTCAGAAAAGTTGACACCAGCTCGGTCTTGAAGGATAAGTTGGAATTAGGCATTTTAGTTTGGGCATTAGAACCAACAAATATTATGTATTTTGCATTTTATTTTTATTGGGATAATATGCAAATATTATGCAATGTGAAATATGCAGTGCAAAAAGGCAAATATATCACAAAGACAAACCCATAAGAATGACTGAATAAAAGAGTTTGGGGGCAGGAGAGGACACTGGTTAGATAAGCAGGGATCAGATCATAAAAAGCCTTGCTCACCATATTAGGGTCACACTGAGGCAGTGTGTGACCTTAAGTGTTTCAGGCTTAGGCAGAGGATGAACCAGAGGAAGCAAAGCTGAGCCAGAGAGAAGGGTTAAGTTACCACTGAATTAATCCACGTTAGGAAGGACGGCAATCGGTGTTAACTATTACAGTGGACGGGGGGACACGAGGCAAAATAACAGGTCTTCGTATCTGATCAGAAGTAGTGAGTGAGGAAGAGAGTGAGTTCTGGGTGACTGGCAATTCTTAGCTAGAGGATGGGCGAACAGTGATACCATTCACCAAGAACTTGGGAGGAAAAGCAGCTGTGAGGGAGAAGCCCAAGCTCCTGTGGGACGTCCAGCAGGACACGCCCAGTGGCCATGTGGACAGACACATGTAGAACTCAGAAAAGAGAACAACGTTGGAAGTTTACCCATATCAGCTACTTATTATGGTTGATATTTAAGGAATGATGTGAGTGAAATAACCCCAAGTGAGAATGTGCAGAAGTGTGTCAGGAACACGCATGAGGACACACAACATGTGAGAGGCACATAGGCAGATCATGAGATGCCCTTGACACATGCCTTTGTCAGGGCAGTTTGGGAAGAGTGAAGGGTGGGGAGTGCACACTCTCAATTGTGTGAGTTTGAGGAGGGAAAGTTCAGGGAAGAAGTGGACCTGGCAGATGATCAATACTCTTGAGGAGCTTGAAAGTGAATAAAGCAGAGATGAGTGGTAGCCAGGCAAGAATGTCATGTGGAAAGAGTATTGTCACTCTGTGTTCTCACTCCAGATTCATGAAGAAAAGCCTGTATGTGATCACAGTCATTGTAAACTGAACCCTTAGTTTGTTGTAGGCCGTGTTGTATCTTACCTTCTTGATCTCAGTTAACCCACACAACACTGTCAGGGAAACGTCAGTGTCCGCATTTTAGTACTGAGGACACTATATCTCACTGAGGTCACACAGTTAATAAGTCATTGAGACAGAAGAGGAGCGAGGTCCTCTCTCCCCAGAGACCATGATCTTAAACATTACACTTACTGCCCTTAGGAGCTATGGAAGGAAAGAGGCAGTCCTTCCTCTCCCTATATCCTGTAGCCTTTGCTTCATAATCTCTCATATTCTTAATTCTGGTCTATGCCCTCATCACTTCTTTCCTGTTATTGGAAAAACATCCAATTTATTCCCCATGCTCCCTCCAGGATGGCCTTCCTAATGAACAGCAGACCAGATGAAATCACTCCTCAGCTTATCTGTTCCCTGCAGGAAACATCCCCAAACTCCTGAGCTCTCGGTACAGAGAGCGAGCAGTCACCACTGCCTGCCATCCTTAGTTCCTGTCACCTCAGCCACACACTTCTCACTTTCCTGCTGCCCCTTGTGGTCTCTGGGCATTTCTGGCATACTACTCTCTCCTCTCTGGTGAGATTCTGCTCCTCTTTAGACCCCAGGTGGAATGCCAACTCCCTCGGAAGCCCGGAAGCCTGGAAGCCCTCTATCTCCCTCTGCCTCCAATTCTAAGCAAATTTAAGACACTCTCCCTGCGCTCCTGCACCCCTGCTTCCATCCCTCTGAGACCCCTCCTGTCACCATGCCCACGCTGTGTTCACCTGCTGTCTCCCCCTTAGACCTTAGGTTCTCTGAGGTGTGACTCTTTATTATTCGGTTAAATCCCCCATTTATTGGGTAAGAAAACTTTGGTTCAGAGAGGTTCTGTGATTTTATCCAAGATCACATGATTGGGGATAAGAAAATGTATATTTTATAATTTAATCCTGGATGGTGACAGGTTTAGGGGTAGTTAGCAAAATACCTTTACATCAACAGTAATAAATATGGTATTGATTTGTTGTTTTATTGAGAGTGGAGGTGAGGTGAAGAGATAGAGATAGAGAAAATACTGAGAATGTGGTGAACACAAAGCCTTTATTTTGGCCATGCTCGAGGCCCTGGGTCAGCGCTGCTGGACAGAGGGCAGAGTGACCCCTCTGAGCTCTGTAACTGGACACTGTGCTGGAAGGAAGATGGCGACCCAGGAGAAAAGAGGCTAAAGACAGGAAATACATGACCCTGGATGCAGCCACTCAACTTCCCAGTGAAGGGCTTACACAGGGAAGAGGGCAGAGCGTCCTGTGGGCATTGAGGCCTCTCCCAACTCTGCCCTGCCCTGGCCTTGCCCTCTCCAGAGTTTTACGTGTACCAGAGGAGGAGTGACTGCTTTGAGTTCAATGGGACGCACCGCTTCTTGGAGCAATACATTTACAACAGAGAAGTGTGCATCCAGTTTGACAGCGTCGTGGGGGTGTTTGTGGCTGTGACCGAGCTCGGGCGCATAACCGCCAAGAACTGGAATATCCAGAGGGAGTTCCTGGAGCTGAGAAAGAGCGCGGTGGACACAGTGTGCAGACACAACTACGAGCTGGACGAGGGTTCCACGCTGAAGCGCAGAGGTGAGGGGCTGGGTGGGAAGGAGAAGACCCTGAAAGGGGTCGCTGGGCAGCAGAGGAGGGGAGGGGTCTCTTTCCCATCTCCAAGACCCAGTGCTGGGTGGCCGGAATCCAAAGGGCTTCAGTGGGGTGTGGGGCCAGATCACTTGGGAAGGTACCAGACTCCCTGCTAAACCAACACCAAAGAACTAAGAACATTGGGTTTGTGGATCTTGCTACAAAATTTTTGGTAGAGATGGCCAGGAGCCATACAGGTTAAATGAAGAATGAATCAAGGTACTTCATTTCTTCATCTTTTCTTTTTAATGAGGAAATCAGACTGATAGATCAAAGGAATACTGGTGACTAAATATACTCTGACTTCAAGACAATATTTGGAAGAATTATACATCCTTTTGAAGAAGACAGGGAAATGTAAATTTAGGTAGTTTCATAGCTGGTTCAACATTTCTGTTCCAAGAACATTAATCACTAGCTTTACATGTCTGGCACAAGTGTGCCACCTTTGACTGTCTCCTTTTCTTCTCTGCTCTTTCTTTATTGTGTATGACAAGGTTGTTCTTGGAACATTTGAATGTTTTATTCTGTTTTTCCTACTCTGTTCCTCATCTTCTGCCTCCAAATAGCTTAATAGATGATATATTCATCTTTAACATTTAGAAGTCAATTTGTCAAGAAAATCACTAACTGCACTACGTTAGCTGTCTCCGTTGTCATAACAAGATTCATTTTCCATTCCTAGTCCAGCCAAAAGTGAACGTCTTCCCCTCCAAGAAGGGAGCCCTGCAGCACCCAAACCTGCTTGTCTGCCACGTGACAGATTTCTATCCACGTGACATTCAAGTCCGCTGGTTCCTGAATGGACAGGAGGAAACAGCTGGGGTTGTGTTCACCAACTTGATTCATAATGGAGACTGGACTTTCCAGATCCTGGTGATGCTGGAAATGACCCCCCAGCGGGGAGACGTCTACACCTGTCAAGTGGAGCACCCCAGCTTGGACAGTCCTGTCACTGTAGAGTGGAGTGAGTTACTCCCTGATGACACTCTGGGGTCTGCTCACTACACATTGGAGTCACATTATCCCCATGTGTCCCCATCAACCTCTGAAGTGTGGTCCGGAATGGGGGCAGTGGAGACCTGGTGATTCTAGCGGACATTTATCTCTGCCCTGAGAGGTCCTAAAGAATCTCTCCTTGTCAGAAAACCCCAGAAAAGCAATCAGCCCTCAGACAAGGGACCTGGCCTCTCCCTTCAGTCTCCCTTCCATTCATTAAGCTTGGACTTAATGGGTTCACCTAAAATTAGCATTTGCCTCCTGTGAAAATCACTAGTCTGAGACCCAGAACTGTGGGGTGCTTTCCACATCTGCTCCTCTCCGTAGCGGTTCCAAGTTTGGTTCTATACTCTCCCTTTCTCTCCACAGTATACTAGCTCAGGCTCTGAGTGTCAGACAGGGCCAGGGGTTGCAGCACAGGAGGTAAGACTGACCCAAGATCTGTTCTTCCCAGAGGCACAGTCAGCTTCTGCCAGGAGCAAGATGCTGACTGGACTTGGGGGCTTGGTGCTGGGGCTCACTGCCCTCCTTCTGAGCTTCATTCTCCATTTCAAAGGCCGACAAGGTAAGAAATTCCTAGAAAGTGGTTGATATTGCCTTTCCACTATCTCATTCTCCTATTTTTTAGTGATGACGATGAGACAGAAAAGCAAAATGGCAGAGAAAACAAGGCCACTGACATCAGACTCTGATAAGGCAGTGACAGCCCTATAGGGAACAAGCTGCCTACACTGAGCTCTTGGCCCAGTAACATACCTGAGACTGCTGAATACTTACCCTATTCTGCAGGGTGTACTTTAAAGCCTGGGGTAGGCTTACATCTACAGATTAGGCCCTGCTTGAATTCCCAGTGACATGGGGATGGGATGCAAATGTTTGTATAATTTTCTAAGATGTTGTTGCTCTTTACTTTCTTGATTACTGAGTTCGTCGTCCCTTTTACTTTCATTTCAGGCAGACCAGGACCTCAACCAGTAGGTGGTATTTCTGCTCCCTCCTTCCTTCTTGTGGTGCAATTCACTTCACTGCAACATGAGTTTGGGAACACTTAATGAGTACTCTATGCTCACGATATAGCATAGGAAATGCCCTGAGGATAAAGAGAAACTCTCAGTGGCTGTCTCTCTTTTTCAAGTTGAGCCAAATGCCCCCAACTTTTTGTCCCATTTTCATATATTGGTGGGTATAAGCAGTGAACGTGACTTTGCCCCATTGCTGAAGGAAACTCTCTTCCATTTTTCACCAGGCCCACACTCAGCCTCTCTCTATATTTTTTCTCCTCCTAGGACTCTAGAGGGAAAGGAAATGTAACCTCTGAGCTTTGGTTGTTTTTAATTTTTCTTCTTCTTCCCAGGGCTCCTGAACTGATCCCAAACATCACAGGAAGCCTTGGAACAAGAATTTCTGATACTTTTGTTGCCCAGCAAGCTCCCACCTCCAAAAAGGCCATTACGACTACACTGTACCCCTGACATCAGTTTCTGAGTCTCTGCTTTTTAATTAAAAGTACTTCCTGTTTCTCAAGTTGTCCAGTCTGTAGAGTGCCCTTTCCTGAGGAACATGAACCACCTAAATGCAATATTATTGTCCTCCTTTCTTCTTGAGGAAGGATACATTCATGTGGCCACGTTTATGTCTAGAGGGTTTGGTGACCACTGAGTCCAGTGAAGAGCCTGGGAATGCCATTGTTACTTTATCCCAGGCATGGAGAAATAAACTTCTCCATGGTGATCAATCCTTCCTGTTGAATAGAAAGGCAGCTGGTAACAGACTTCCTAAAACTTGCTTTATTTCATGTGGTGCCCAAATTCCTACTGTGCTCTTACCAGTGAGGAGTGGAACTATTACTTCTAATAATCCCAGATGCAAGTGACACTGAGCCTGAATTTGCCACTACAATTCATACAGGACTGATAAAGCGTGTCAATCATTAAGAATATGCTTTCCAAGTAAAAAGCAGCATAAGATCAGAATTATAAATAACAGGTATAAGAGCATAACACAGTTCTCTTCCTATATTATTGTTTGCATCAACTTACAGAGGCAGACGTGTCCCATAACCCTCTGTCCATCAGCTCACCCTAAACTCCTCCCTTCTGAGTCATTCACTGGGAAGTACGTCTCCAGTTTCAAAAGGGTAAAAGATACGCACATGCCAGTTTTTTCAGACATAGGCCTGAAAAAGGCCTGCTTTTAGAATATAGCTTATTATGGTTTTTGTAAATCATTTTAATTGATGTTTAAGACCAAGACAGAAGTCATATTTGCTTCAGTTATTTCATGGTATGGTGTGCCACCTAAGTTCAAATTCTATATAACAGTGATCAGAAAAACTTCTGATTTCTATAACTCAGAGATTAATATCAGTTGTCAAAAACAGCAAGGCCTTAACCAAACTTAAAGAGTTTTCCTTTCTTAACTGACCTTCTAACCTGTGAATGGGAAATCATTTTAATGAAATATGGTTATAAATTACAAGTAGGAGTAAGTTTTTGGTGATTTTAACTATTGTGAGATACCAGTCCCAAATAAGGGGCTATGTCGGGGGTCTCCAAGACCACCCCAGGTTACATGATTCACTAAGACTCACAGATCCCGGGGCCAGCCCGGTGGCTCAGACTGTTGGAGCTACGTGCTCCTAACTCCAAAGGCTGCCGGTTCGATTCCCACATGGGCCAGTGGGCTCTCAACCACGAGGTTACCAGTTCAATTCCTCGACTCCCACAAGGGATGGTGGTCAGCGCCCCCTGCAACTAAGATTGAACACGGCACCTTGAGCTGAGCTGCCGCTGCTCCCGGATGGCTCAGTTGGTTGGAGCACGTCCTCTCAACCACAAGGTTGCCGGTTCAACTACCGCAAGGGATGGTGGGCTGTGCCCCCTGCAACTAACAATAGCAACTGGACCTGGAGCTGAGCTGTGCCCTCCACAACTAAGATTGAAAGGACAACAACTTGACTTGGAAAAACTCCTGGAAGTACACACTGTTCCCAAATAAAGTCCTGTTCCCTTTCCCAAATAAAAAAAAATCTTAAAAAAAAGATTCACAGATCCCGTCATATAATTGTATATACTCATGGCTGTAATTTATTAGAGAAAAAGGATATGAGATGAAGTCAGCAAAGAGAAGAGGCACATGGGACGAAGCCCAGAGAAAGCCGGTGCAGCCCAAGTTTCTCTCCATTGGCACCAGAGGACACACTTAACTCCTCCAGCAACAAGCTGTGACAACACACATGAAATACTGTCTTCCTGGAAAGCTCAGAGGAGACTCAGCACTGAGGGTTTTTATTGGCGGCTGGTCACGTAGGCACCCTCTGCCTAGCACGTACCAAAATTCTGGACTGCCGGAAGGAAAGCAGGTGTCAGCACAAGCCATATTGTTTGTACAGTTTAGGCACATTCTTATCAGTTCTGGGAATGGTGGGAACCCTCCCAAAATCCAAGTTCCTAGATGCCAGACAGGGGCCATCTTGTAAGCAGGCCTTTCAAAGGATAGCAGTCAGGCCTGCTATGTTAGTGCTTTCCTGCACAGGAGCAAACCATCCATTTTGTTGACAATTTTCAAGATAACGTGAGTATCCATTTTTATCAATGAAAGTTATATATTGATACAGAAAACACTCTTAAATCCTAGTTTTCTGGAAACATTGACAGAAGACAGAGCTAAATTCATGTGATTATTTTTCATTATCATGAAATTAGTATTACAAATGTTTTATGAATCCTATTAGCATTTAAGCAGCTTTTGAAAAGCTGAAGTTACAAACCAAGGATGCAGATGAAAGTATTCTGTTCTATGAAATTTTTGGTTTTTGCTCACTACCATGAGAAATTACACATGCTTTCTATTCTGTGATATTTCTAGTTGAGAATAGAGGTAGCCCATCTCTCAGCACCCCAAATGAGAAAGAGAAGTTGTAATTCGATATATCCACTGTCAATCATCTTGGTAAAAAGAAAGAGGCAGTCTACATTGTGCCCAAAGAACTTCCCATCCATGGGGTTTGATTATGAATGGACCTCTCGTCCACCACACTGCCTAAGGTGATAGAGGCGTCAGTATTTGGGATTTTGAGAAGAAACAAACAGACCTTGTCAGCAGAGGACTGAGAAACCAGTGTTTATAATGCCTGATAGTTAACTTAATATTTTCTTGAGTAATAATTAAAAGGAACTTAGTTAAAAAAACATTTTTACAGTTATCTTGGAGTCTTAAACATTTCACCCTCTGCTTATAAAGCAGACCCAATGGATTAATTTAAGGTTTGATAAGGAGAAAGAGGTCTCCCTGATTTTCTCTTTGGCCAAGAATTCCTCCTAACATCATCAGAGTACCTGCTGTGTGTTAACTCAGAAATCTAACCACTGAATCGCATTTTAAAGCTTGCCCTCTTGAGGGTAAAGGATTGTCATATGGAAACATGGTAGGTAAATGATCTAGTACTTCTTTCCTTTCCCGTTTTTACTGGACAACTGTGAAGAATTAAAATTGTGAAGTGTTTTAATTCTCATGAGAAGTGTTCTGAGGTTTTGAGGAAAAAGCCAGATTGCCCATTGCAAAGAATCTGAATTTAAAATTGTGTTCTTTACAAACAGCAGTTTAGTGGTTACCAGAGAGTAAAGGAGGGAGGGGGTGGTAGAAGAGGGAAAAGGGGATCAAATATACGGTGATTGAAGGAGAACTGACTCTGGGTGGTGAACACACAATGCAATATATAGATGATGTATTATAGAAATGTACACTTGAAACTATATGATTTTACTAACCAATGTCACCCCAATAAATTTAATTATATATATATATATATATATATATATATATATATATATATATATAATCACTAGAATAAAATGGTGTTCTTTAAAGCTGAGAATATTAAACAGAATCCTATCTCCACCTAGAGGCCAACAGTGGAATCTAGACTTGGAACAAGAAATAAGGGATTTTGTCAAAAATCTGGGCATACTCCAACATTCTTAATGAAAAAGTTAGAGTAAAAGTTAGGCATACAAAACAAGACATGAGTCAAAATAAATATGGCCCAATGTAGAGGCTTTGGCAGCAGCAGTGCTTCTGTGGTTTGGCTATGCCTTTAACAGCAGCCATGAAAATATGCTAATCATTGCTCTGTGGCCAAACGAGCCCTAATTATATTTTTAAGGAATTGAATAAAAGAAAGCCTCCTCACAGAAGACTACCCTTCAGCATCATCAGCCTTGGAAAGAAGAAGGTCTACATAAGCAGAGAATCCAAGTAGCTGTAAAATGAGTGTGGTCATTGGAGAACAACTGCAGGAGGGCGGTCCAGTAGGACTTCCTGCTGTGATGGACACATTCTACATCTGAGCTGTCCAGTAGAGTAGCCACATGTGACTCTTGAGGACTGAAAACAGTAGTGGCTAGTGCATCTAAGGGGCTGAAATTTTCATTTAATTATAAATTATTTAAATTTAAATTGTTATAGCCACCTGTGACTAGTGGCTGCCGTAGTGGACAGGCAGAGTAGAGTTTACACCTTTTTTCTGAAAAAATGTAGGCCCTCTCTTAGCAGCTTTTCATGGAGGCAGAACCATCTGAAGGAGAAACTGCTAGAGAATTGAAAAGTGAAAAAGCCAGGGAGGATGGAGATACAGTGTCTTGTCTGATCATGGCTCATTAGATTTGGGGGTATCAGAATCCCGAAAACATAATAGTCCTGCTAGCAAGTTAATAAAGTTACAAAAGAAGTGAAGGAAGCATCAAAAACAGTTCAATTCTAGCAGAAGCAGATGCAGAAGCGACAGCTATGGACATAATTGGGCAAACTCTCAACTCGCACAGTTTTAAAGTGCTGGGAACCAAACCAAAGGGAACCACCAAGACAAAGAGCTTGTAAATGTGAAGGGGGCATTTCTGTCCACGTACACAGAAAGGGAGCACTTCAACACACCTCCTCTTCAATTCCCCCTGATTTTAGAGCTTTACCCTAAAGATCAAGCCAGATCCTCTCGTAGGAGAGCACAAGTAGCCCCAGTGTCCTTCCCTCCACATTGGACCTGTCTGGAGACACTCAAGGCTCCATTAAAACACTGAGGACAATGGACAATATTGAAGAATTCTAGGAAATTTGGGATACAGGATCAATAGCAAATTGTAATTATGAAAACCTAATAAGAAGGGTGATTTTGCATATTGAATGGGTGTGTAGAGGACAAAGTATCTAGGGTGATAGGTTGTGAAAACATTAAAGGAGGTTACAGAAAACTAAAAGAACTTTCTATGGTGATTTTACTTGCCCCAGGTATGTTATTTCAATATACTACTATAATTCTGGGAAATAGAAAAGCTCCCACTCTGAACCTCTGGAATTCCACTTTACCACCAAAAAAATGTAAATATGAAACAGTGCCAAGTCTCTAGGATAGTATGTAAAATAACAATTGTGATAAAAACAGTTGGAGGAACGTGAGATGATCCATCTCACCAGTAGAACTCTTGTAGTACTTACTAAGTGCCAGGGACTGTTCTAAGTACTTTATTTATATTTAACTCATCTAATTATAAAAAATAAACAGATAAAATGTG
Organism: Rhinolophus ferrumequinum; assembly: GCF_004115265.2. Lineage (NCBI taxonomy): Eukaryota > Metazoa > Chordata > Mammalia > Chiroptera > Rhinolophidae > Rhinolophus > Rhinolophus ferrumequinum. The sequence goes on from NC_046286.1 coordinate 3,513,509, forward strand.
GTTAGCACTATACGTGTATCATTTCCTTAGTAAACGATGCTGTTAAACCTGTCTTAATGAGCATGCATGCATCCCTCTGGCCGATTATTATTTTCCTTTTTTTCTTTTTTAAAGTTTATTGGGGTGACAATTGTTAGTAAAATTACATAGATTTCAGGTGTACAATTCTGTGTTACATCATCTATAAATCCCATTGTGTGTTCACCACCCGGAGTCAGTTCTCCTTCCATCACCATATATTTGATCCCCCTTACCCTCATCTCCCACTCCCTACCCCTCTTACCCGCTGGTAACCACTAAACTATTGTCTGTGTCTGAGAGTTTTTGTTTCTCATTTGTTTGTCTTGTTCTTTTGTTGTTTTTGGTTTATATACCACATGTCAGTGAAATCATATGGTTCTCTGCTTTTTCTGTCTGACTTACTTCGCTTATCATTATACTCTCAAGATCCATCCATGCTGTCACAAATGTTCCTATATCATCTTTTCTTACCGCCGAATAGTACTCCATTGTGTATATATACCACAACTTCTTTATCCATTCATTTATCAAAGGACATTTTGGTTGTTTCCATGTCTTGGCCACCGTAAACAAAGCTGCAATGAACATTGGAGCACACGTGTCTTTATGTGTAGATGTTTTCAGATTTTTTGGGTAGATACCCAGGAGAGGGATTGCTGGGTCATACAGTAATTCTGTTTGTAATTTTTTCAGGAACCTCCACACTGGCTTCCATAACGGCTGCACCAATCTGCATTCCCACTGACAGTGTATGAGGGTTCCTTTTTCTCCACAGCCTCTCCAACACTTGTTACTATTTGTCTTGTTGATGATAGCCATTCTGACGGGTGAGGTGATATCTCATTGTGGTTTTTATTTGCATTTCTCTGATGACTAGTGATGTTGAGCATTTTTTCATATGTCTGTTTGCCATTTGTATGTCCTCTTTGGAGAAATGTCTCTTCAGGTCCTCTGCCCATTTTTCAACTGGGTTGTTTGTTTTTTTGTTGTTGAATTTCATTAGTTCCTTGTATATTTTGGATATTAGCCCCTTATCGAAGGCACTGTTTGCAAAAATCTTCTCCCATTCAGTTGGTTGCCTCTTTATTTTGTCGATGGTTTCTTTTGCTGTGCAGAAGCTTTTAAGTTTCATATAGTCCCATTCGTTTATTTTAGCTTTTACTTCCATTGCCTTTGGAGTCAAATTCATAAAATGCTCTTTGAACCCAAGGTCCATAAGTTTAGTACCTATGTTTTCTTCTATGCAGTTTATTGTGTCAGGTCTTATGCTTAAGTCTTTGATCCATTTTGAATTAATTTTGGTACATGGTGACAGATAGCAGTCCAGTTTCATTCTTTTGCACGTGGCTATCCAATTCTGCCAGCACCATTTATTGAAGAGGCTGTCTTTTCTCCGTTGTATGTTTTTTGCTTCTTTGTCAAAAATTATCTATCCATATTTATGTGGTTTTATTTCTGTGTTCTCAATTCTATTCCATTGGTCTATGTGTCTGTTTTTCTGCCAGTACCATGCTGTTTTGATTATTGTAGCCCTGTAGTACAAGCTAAAGTCAGGGAGTGTGATACCTCCAGTATTGTTCTTTTTTCTTAAGATTGCTTTGGCTATTCGGGGTCTTTTGTGGTTCCAAACAAATCTGATGATTTTTTGTTCTATTTCTTTAAAAAATGCCATTGGGATTTGATGGGGATTGCATTGAATCTGTATATTGCTTTGGGTAATATGGCCATTTTAACTATGTTGATTCTTCCAATCCATGAGCACGGAATGTCTTTCCATTCCTTTGTGTCTTCTGCAATTTCTTTAAAAAATGTCTTATAGTTTTCAGCATATAGGTCTTTCACATCCTTAGTTAAGTTTATTCCTAGGTATTTTATTCTTTTTGCTGCAATTGCAAAAGGAATTGTTTTTTGTATTTCTTTTTCTGAGATTTCATTGTTAGTATATAGGAATGCAATGGACTTTTGTACGTTGATTTTGTAGCTGGCAACTTTACTGTATACGTTGATTGTTTCGAATAGCTTTTTGGTGGAGTCTTTAGAGTTTTCTATATATAGCATCATGTCATCTGCAAAGAGTGACAATTTAACTTCTTCATTCCCAATTTGGATGCCTTGTATTTCTTTCTCTTGCCTGATTGCTCTGGCAAGGACTTCCAACATATGTTGAAAAACAGAGGTGATAGGGGACAGCCCTGTCGTGTTCCTGAACGTAAAGCAAAGGGCTTCAGTTTTTCACCATTAATTATGAGATTAGCTGAAGGTTTGTCATATATGGCCTTTATTATGTTAAGGTATTTTCCTTCTATACCTATTTTATTAAGTGTTTTAATCATAAATGGATGTTGTATCTTGTCCAATGCTTTTTCTGCATCAATTGATATAATCACATGATTTTTGTCCTTTATTTTGTTTATGTGATGTATCACATTGATGGATTTCCGTATGTTGAACATCCTTGTGCCCCAGGGATGAACCCCACTTGGTCGTGATGAATAATCTTTTTAATGCATTGTTGTATTCAATTTGCTAGAATTTTGTTTAGGATTTTTGCATCTGTATTCATCAGAGATATTGGTCTGTAATTTTCTGTTTTTGTGTTGTCCTTACCAGGTTTTGGTATCAGGGTAATGTTGGCCTCATAAAATCAGTTGGGGAGTACTATCTCTTCTTCAATTTTTTGGAAAAGTTTGAGCAGGATTGGTATTAGATCCTCTTTGAAGGTTTGGTAGAATTCACTAGTGAAGCCATCTGGTCCCGGACTTTTGCTTTTGGGAAGGTTTTGAATGACTGATTCAATTTCGATACTGGTGATCGGTCTGTTTAGATTTTCCAGTTCTTCATGGTCCAGCCTAGGAAGGCTATATGGTTCTAAGAACTTGTCCATTTCTTCTAGGTTATTGAATTTGGTGGCATATAGTCCTTCATAGTATTCTTCGATGATCCTTTGTATTTCTGTGGCATCCATGATAACTTCCCCTTTTTCATTTCTGATTTTGTTAATTAGTGTCTTCTCTCTTTTTATCTTAGTGAGTCTAGCCAAGCGTTTGTCAATTTTGTTAATCTTTTCAAAGAACCAGCTCTTTGTCACATTAATTTTTTCTATTGTCTTTTTGTTCTCTATTTCATTTAGTTCTGCTCTGATTTTTCTTGTTTCCTTTCTTCTGCTGACCTTGGGTTTCATTTGTTCTTCTTTTTCTAGTTCTTTAAGGTGCAATGTGAGGTTATTTATTTGGGATTTTTCTTGTTTCTTGAGATAGGCCTGTAAGGATATAAATTTCCCTCTTATAACTGCTTTCGCTGCATCCCAAAAATTTTGGTAAGATGTATTTTCATTGTCATTTGTTTCTATGTATCTTTTGATCTCTCCTCTAATTTCTTCTTTAACCTGGTTGTTCTTTAAAAGTATGTTGTTTAATCTCCATGTATTTGTGTTTTTCCCTGCTTTCTTTTTGCTTCTTTGATATCCAATTTCAAAGCCTTGTGATCAGAGAATATGCTTGGTATGATTTCAAGCTTCTTAAATTTGCTGAGGCTGATTTTATGTCCCAATATATGGTCTATCCTTGAAAATGTTCCATGTACACTAAAAAAAAAATGTAGTCTGATGTTTAAGGATGAAGTGCTCTATATATGTCAATTATGTCCATTTCATCTAATGTGTCATTTAGGGCTGCTATTTCGTTATTTATTTTCTGTTTGGATGATCTATCCATAGCTGTCAATGATGTATTTAAGTCCCCTAGTATAATTGTGTTTTGGTCAATTTCTCCCTTTAGTTCTGTTAGTAGTTGCTTGGTATATTTCAGTGCTCCCTGATTGGGGGCATAAATATTGATGACTGTTATGTCTTCTTGTTCTATAGTCCCCTTTACCATTATGAAATGTCCATCTTTGTCTCTTGTTACCTTTTTCACAGTGAAGTCTGTTTCATCTGATATCAGCATGACTACACCTGATTTTCTCTGGATACCACTTGCTTGAAGAGTCAATTTCCACCCTTTCACTTTGAATCTATGCTTGTCCTTATAGCTGAGATGTGTCTCTTGGAGACAGCATATGGTTGGGTTTACTTTTTTGATCCAATCTGCTACTCTGTGCCTTTTTATTGGTGAGTTCAGTCCATTTACATTTAGGGTGATTATTGGTATGTGAGGATTTCCTGTCATTCTATCTTTAGTTTTCTGGTGAGGCTGTGTCTCCATTGCTTCTTTGCCTTTTTGTTGTTGTCTATTATTTCTGTGTGGTGGTATTCTATGATGTTTCCCTCTGTTTCTTCTTTTATTACAGTATATATTTCAGTTCTGGATTTTTTTTGAGTGGTTACTATTAAGATTATGTAAAAGAAAATTTGATATTTAGAGTATTCCATTTTCTTCAGCATGCTTACTTTCTCCATTCCCATATTCCAGTTCAGGCCTTTACTCTCCCTCTTTTTATGTTTAGGTTGCCACACATTGTCCGTGTTAATGGTGGTCAAATAGCCTCTTTTAGTATTTCTTGTAGTGCAGGTCGTGTATTAGAAAATTCCCTCAGCTTCTGTATATCTGGAAAGGTGTTTATTCCTCCTTCATATCTAAAGGATATCTTTGCTGGATATATTATTCTTGGCTCATAATTTCTCTCTTTCAATAGTTTGAATATTTGGTTCCACTTCCTCCTGGCTTGTAGAGTTTCTGCTGAAAAATCTGATAATAATCTAATGGGCTTTCCTTTGTAAGTTACCGTCTTCTTTTCCCTGGCTGCCTTGAGGATTCTTTCTTTGTCGTTGATTTTAGACAGCTTCAATACAATGTGCCTTGGAGAAGGCCTGCAGTGATTGAGGTAATTAGGTATTCTATTTGCTTCTTGGATTCAAGGATCCAGTTCTGTCCACAAGTTTAGGAAGTTCTCGTCGACAATTTGTTTGAATATATTCTCTGTTCCCTTCTCTCTTTCTTCTCCTTCTGGTATGCCCATTATTCTTATATTGCTCTTTCTGAAGGAGTCAGAAAATACTTGTAGAGTTCTTTCATTTCTTTTAACTCTCAAGTCTCTTTCTTCTTCCATCCATGTCATTTCCAGGTTTCTATCTTCGATGTCACTGATTCTTTCCTCCAGCTGGTCAACTCTACTACCTAAGCTGGCTATTTCAGTCTTAATTTCTTCTATTGAGTTCTTAATCTCCAGAAATTCTATTTGGTTCTTTTTTAAAATTTCAATCTCTTTCATAAAATGTTCATGTTATTCTTTGATTGTGTTTCTGAGTTCATTAAACTGCCTTTCTGTGTTTTCTTGCATCTCGTTGAGTTTTTTTAGAACTGCAATCTTGAATTCTCTGTCACTTAAGTCACATATTTCCATATCTTTGAGTTCCTTTTCTGGAGACTTTTCACTTTCTTTCTGAGCTGTCTTGTTGCCTTGGTTATTCATGGCAATTACTGATTTATTATTTCTCTTCCTAGACATCTACACTCGGAGTGGCTTCTGCAACACGTTGATAGGAAGAGGTTTTTCTTTTGTTTTCTAGTACTTGTTGGTAGAATGTTTTATTTTCTAGCCAACTGCAGCCTTTTTTTCTCTCTCACACGGTAGTGCTATGTTTTCTCTGCATTATTCCAGCTTCTCACACAATGGGGGGATTCCCTGGAAGACGGGCTTCTCCTCTGTTAACAGTTCGCCTGGGTCACAGGGCACAGTGTCCATCTGGGTATGCGGAGAGCTTTTGAAGTTCCAAAGCTCTTCCTGCACCAGATTCAGAGCCCGTGAGTTTCAGCAGTTCTGTTTACTCCTGCAGGGATCCGCCCAGATAGGTGGGGACAGGGGCGGGGTGAGTTGTGAGAGGTGGCCCAGAGCAATGGCGGCGACCACCACCACAGCTGGTCCTGCTTCCACAGCTCCCTCCCCTTTGCCAGAACTAGTTGAGCTGTGAAACTGTGTCTGCGGACCACAGGTCTCAGACCTGCAAATATTCTGTTCTTTTGATCTGACACTGCTACTGTTCCACTTCTAGCACCGGGCAGGTGGGGGCGGGGCGAGCTCTGGGAGGGTGGGGAGGGGGCAGCTAGTCTCAGTGCCTAAGGCATCTGTTCTCTGCTTGGCAGTGAGGGCTTAAACCACCATTTTTAGCATTCTTCCCTCAGTCCTTGCTCCGAGGCCTCCATCGTGAGCGTTGGGTTCATCCATGTTATATGCTGCCCCCTCAGCCCCGTGGGCCATAAGTGGAGCCCTAGCAGTCCGAGTTCTTCCCTCTCCCGCAGCTGCGGTAGCTTTGGGATGCAGCGAGCTCGGAGCACTGAGCCAGGTCTGCGTCCTGCGCCCCCACGGCTCTGTCTCCGCACTTCTCCCTTCCCTCCTCCCCGCTCGCGTGATTCGCCCACCTTTAGGTGAATTCAGTAGTGGGCCTCTTCGTCTTGCCTGTGCTGTGCAGGGAGTCCTTTGTGGAGTTATAGTTGTTCTATTAGTTGTAAATTCCAGGGGAGATTTACAGAGGCTCACCTCACGCCGCCATTTTGATGACGTCTCCGATGTATTATTTTCAATACCAATAAATTATGTCCCTACCAGCAGTTTGCTTGCCCTTGGCTTCCCCAACAAGTCACATTTACTATATTGCCACAGTAAACTCTCCTACCTTGGGGCATAATCCAATAAAGCAGAATTTAAACAGATGACCTAAAATCCAATTCACGTGTTACAATTGTTCATTGCATTAATGACACATTAACCATAGGTGACTTGACAACAATTGTCCCACAAGGAAATTTTTTTTTTGGGGGGGGAATATCCTTTATGGTGATTATGGTGGTGATTACACATGAATTTGTCAAAGCTCATAGAATTATACAGTCAAGGAGAGGATGGATTTTACTGTATGCAAATTTTATCTCAGCAAGCCTGATTTTTTAAAAAGCAATTGCACCCAAAAACTGTCTTCCTTTATTGATTTTATGATTAAAAGGGAATAGATCATAAAACTGCAAAAATTTCAATAACATTTTGCGGAGAAAAAGTTCTGACAAGATCAAGCAAAAGACTTTGCCCTTGAAACTCCCAACCCAAAAAAGAAAAACGGAAATTAACTGGCATGTTGGAATTCTGAAGACTGCATATCCCTCATCTGTCTTAAACTTGGGTCTCTTCATCAAATAACTAAAAATGGATCCAAATTCACATGAGTCCTTAAACAAGATGCCTTAGAGCTGTGCCAACACAGTAGCCACTGGCCACATGGGGTTGGATTCTTTTAAATTAAAAATAAAGTTCCCTAGGTGCACTAACGACGTTTCACGTGCCCAATAGCCACGTGCGACTAGGGTTGGATTGCACAGCTGTAAAATGTTTCCACCATCATAGAGGGTTTGATTGGACAGCACTGTTAAGAGGTCAAACAGGTATAGAGACCACTGGAGTGGAATGATTTGAGTACTGAATGTGACATGCTCTTTTAAGAATTCAATTGGCTGACATGTCTAACCCATTAAAATCATCTTGAGGTGATATAGACTGTAGCTCTAAGAAGGCCGGTGATCTTCGCACCCTGACGCTCAGAGGCAGGCACATCACTCGCGGTAACCCATATTGAAGTCATGGAGGAAAGCGTGCTGCTGTGACACAGGCACAAGCTCCAGGTGCCCAAAACAGCCTCCAAATACTTCAAGAAATCCCTTGTGAGAGGTTTACTGGTGAAATAAAACAAATAGCCTGTTTGTTTCTAAATGCCTGCTGTAATGCTCTGCTTACAGCTATTGGACTTCGGGTCACCACTAGGAGGTAGATTACATTAGAATCCTCTCCCACCAGAGCAAAAAAATATGTTCTTAAACAATCAATTTTTTTGGAAATTATGGGACCAATTTATTGGTAAAGGCAGCCACTGCAGAATCCCCATTTCCAGGTCTTACTCAAGAAATTGTTTAGAGACGCAGCATAGCAGAGAATGCTGGTTGTACCCTGATATCCTTAATTCCACGATTCCCTAATAGAATTTTCCATTTTACTTGGGAACATGGACTTCCAGAATCAATATTAGCTTCCCATCCTCCTTTCAAGTTACACGGAAAGGACCACACACAAGTTCTTTCCAAAGAGCTGGAAGCAGGACTGCTGTGTGCAACTTCTAGAAAGTGGCCTCACAAATAGGGACGTGGGCTTTTCTTTCCCTTCCTCCTTCCTGCTGATTGGAATGCAAACATGAGAGCTGGAACTCAAGCACTCATATTGGACGTGAGAGGGAAGAGCTGTGTTGAGGCTGGTGGGAAAACAAGGTAGGAGCCTGAATCCCTGACACTGTTAAACACCACATAGGACTGGGATTCTACCTGAGAGAGAGAGAAATAAACGTCTATCTTGGTTAAGCCACTATTGTTTTCAGAGTTTTCTGTTTCTCGCAGCTCAACCTCATCCTAGCAGCATCTCTGGTTCACAAACTATAACAAGAGTAGACTCGGGGAAATATAAAATGGAGCTCTCTTGTGCATTTCACCCTCAAGCTTCAGATACAATAAAATGATAGAATGGTTTCCTCCACTTCCGACACATGTCCCTCACTGGCAGCTCTCTCGCAAGCTATTTATCTTCTTGGTGATCACACCTTCAATGGTGCCTTGTCCAACATCATACACCTCCATGGTGCTCACTAGGAAGGAGCAAGAGCAGTTCTGTGAGCCCCAGGAACTGCGGCTGACGGGATGTGACTACAAGACACTGCAGCGTGTGCCAGTAGGCGTGTGCTGAGTTTGAGGCCATCTCTACTGATTTCAGAAATGACCTGGCATGGATTTATTTGCAGTAATAAATCATTAACAAAATTCTATGGTGGTTATACTTCCAAGTTTCCTGTGTTGCATCTATATCTCCTGGGTACGAAACTTAGAATCTTTAAAGCATTTGCAGGAACCATAAAATTGCTCTGTAAAGACACAGCAAAGTTCTGTTGGGCATTTCTACAGCAAAGTCGTGTCAGGTACCCTGATGCATCTTTTCTTTGTGGTGAATGTCATGTTTGACAGTGACATAAACAGAGCAGCAGTAAAATGTGCTTATAGTTTAGCCAAAGAAAATACATAAGCGTTCACCCAGTGGTGTGGTATTTTACTGACTTGATGGCCAATTCAGTCTAAAATTAACATCATAAAGAATGAAATCTTGCCATCTGGAACAACGTGGATACCAAAGGGGATTTTGCCAAGTGAAATAAGTCAGACAGAGATAGACAAATACCATATGATTTCTCTCATATGTGGACTCTAAGAAACAAAAAATAAATAAATAAAGCAAAACAGAAATAGACCAATAGATAGAGAGAACAAGCTGGCGGTTGGCAGAGGAGAAAAGGGTGGGAGGGTGGGTGAAAAATAATCAATTAATTAATTAATTAAAACCATTGTTCAGCTTGGCAGGTCCTGCCCAGGGAAGGAAGTTGGACATTGACTTTCCACATACTGGTTCAACTAGTATGTGGAAGACACTGTTGCTTGGCTGACCCCACACCCATTCTGACCCCCCTTTCCCCTGCCCAACCTTCCTTGCAATTAGGGGTGGCTGTGTGACCCAGAAGCAGAAGTTTGTTGAAGGCCCAGATGTGGCTACCACAATTACTTACCTCTTCTGTTGTGACTGTTGAAGAGATGTCTAGAATTGTAGCAGCCACTTTAAGGACATGAGGTGACAAGCATGAGAAAGGAAAGGTGACAATGTAAGATGTAGAGTCTGGGGCCTTGACAGCATCAGTGAATGGTCAAACCAACACCAGAAGCTGTCTGCCTCAGATTTCTTGTTATATGAGAAAAATAAATTCCTATTTGTTTTAGCCACTGTTATTTGAGTCTCCTGCTCTTGCAAGCATTTCTACTGGATACAGCAGGTCTCAGGAGACTCTTTCAGACCTGGGGCATTTGGTTGCCTTTCTCGCTGTGTTCCTTTGCTTATTTCTTTTTTTTTTATTTTAAAAATATTTTTATTAAAATATAGCTATCATATAATATTATATTAGTTTCAGGTGTGCACCATAGTTATTCAACATTTGTGTACTTAAAGAAGTGATCACCATGATAAGTCTAGTAACTATCTGACATCGTACAACATTATTACAATATTATTGACTATATTCCCTATGCTGTACATTACATCCCCATGACATTTATTTTATAACCGGAAATTTGAACCTCTTATTCTCCTTCACTGTTGCCCCACCTTTTTAAATTTTTTTAATTATACTTGACATTTGATATTATTTTATATTAGTTTCAGGTGTACAGCATAGTGGTAAGACATTTATATAATTTACAAAGTCATCCCTTGATTAGTTTAATACCCACAAGGCACTATACATATCGCTAGTTATTACAATATCATTGACTATATTCTCTATGCTGTACTTTGTATCAATCCCTGTGACTGTTTCATAACCACCAATTTGTACTTCTTAATGCCTTCACCTTTTTCACCCAGTCCCCCAAATCCCCTCCCATCTGGCAATTATCAATTTGTTTCTATGATTGTGTTTCTGTTTTGATTGTATGTTTATTTTGTTCTTTAGCATCCACATTTAAGTGAGACCATATGGTGTTTGTCTTTATCTGGTTGACTTGTTTCACTTAGCACAGTACCTTCTTGGTCCATCCATGTTGTCTCAAATGGGAAGATTTCGTTTTTCATGTCCGAGTAATATTCCATTGTATATGTGTACAACCTCTTCTTTATCCAATCGTCCATTGGATAAAATACGTTGCTTCCCAGACAGGTGGCTTCCATATCTTGGCTATTGTAAATAGAGCTGCAATGAACATAAGGGTGTGTATAGCTTTTCAAATTGGTGTTTTAAATTTTTTCGGATAAATACCCAGAACTGTGATTGCTGGGTCATAAGATAGTTTCATTTTTAATTTTTGAGGAGTCTCCATACTGTTTTCTATGGTGGCTGCACCAATTTACAATCCCACCAACAGTGCACAAGGATTCCCTTTTCTCCACATCTTCACAAACACTTGGTGTTTGTAGATTTATTGATGATGGCCATTTTGACAGGTGTGAGGTGATTTCTCATTGCGTTTTTATTTGCATTTCTCTGATGATTAGTAAAATTGAGCATCTTTTCATATGTCTATTGACCACGTGTGTGTCCTCTTTGGAGAAATGTCTATTCAAGTTCTCTGCCAATTTTTTTAATTGGATTGTTAAATTTTTTGTTGTTGAGTGAGTTCTTTGTAAATTTTGGATATTAACCCCTTATCGGATATATCATTGGCAAATATCTTCTCCCATTCAGTAGGTTGTCTTTCCATTTTGTTGATGGTTTCCTTTGCTGAGCAAAACATTGTAGTCCCGTTTGTTTCTTTTTAATTTTGTTTCCCTTGCCCGAGGCAACATATCAGAAAAAAGTATTACTAAGAGTAATGTCAGAGAGTTTACTGCCTATGTTTTCTTCTAGGAGTTTTATAGTTTCAGATCTTACATTTAAGTCTTTAATCCATTTTAAGTTTATTCTTGTATATGGTGTAAGAAGGTGGTCTAGTTTCATTTTTGCACATATCTATCTGTCCTTTCCCAGCACCATTTATTGAATAGACTGTCTTTACCCCGTTGTGTATTTTTGCCTCTTTTGTCATAGATTTGTCTTTTGACCATCTAGGTGTGGGTTTATTTCTGTGCTATCTATTCTGTTCCATTGATCTATATATCTGTTTTTATGCCAGTACCATGCTGTATTGATTACTATAGCTTTGTAGTCTAGTATGGTATCAGGTATTATGATACCTCTAATTTTGTTGTTCTTCCTCAAGATTGCTGTACCTATTCAGGGTCTTTTATGGTTCCATATAAATTTTTCTTTTTTTTTCATTTATTGGGGTGTCCATATAAATTTTAGGATTATTTTTTTTTAGTTTTGTGAAGAATGTCATTGGTATTTTCATAAGGGTTGCACTGAATCTATAGATTTCTTTGGGTAGTATGGATATTTTAACTATATTAATTCTTCGTATCCATGAGCATGGTATATGCTTCCATTTATTTTTATCTTCTTCAGTTTCTCTCTTGAATGTTTTATAATTTTCACAGTACAGGTTTTTACCCCTTTCGTTAAATTTATTCCTAGGTATTTTTTTTTTGATGCATTGTAAATGGTATAGTTTTTTATCCTTAATTTTGTTTATGTGGTATATCACATTAATTGATTTGTGGATATTGAAGCAAATTTGCATCCCAAGAATAAATCCCATTTAATGATGGTGTGTGATCTTTTTAATGTATTGCTGAATTCAGTTTACTAATATTTTGTTGAGAATTTTTGTATTTATGTTCATCAGGAATATCAGCCTATAATTTTCTTTTTTTGTAATATTTTTCTCTGGTTTTGGAATCAGGGTAATGCTAGCTTCGCAAAATGAGGTGGGATCCTCCCATTCTCTTGAATTTTTTGCAATAGCTTGAGAAGTGTAGGTCTTAATTCTCCTTTGAATGTTTGGTAAAATTCACCTGTGAAGCCATATGATCCAGGACTTTTGTTTGTGGGGAGTTTTTTGATTACTGATTCATTACTATTAGTAGTAATTAGTTGGTTCAGATTTTGTGTTCCTTCTTGATTCATTCTTGGAAGATTGTATGTTTCTAGGAATTTATCCATTTCTTCCAGATTGTCCAATTTGTTGGTATATAATTATTTGTAGTATTTTCTTATAATCCTTTGTATTTATGTCACTTACCCTCTTTCATTTCTGATATTATTTATTTGTGTTCTCTCTCTTTTTTTCTTGATTAGTCTTGTTAAAGGTTTATCAATTTTGTTTATCTTTTCAAAGAACCAGCTCTTGGTTTCATTTATCTTTTTTATTGTTGTTGTGGGTTTTTTTAGACTGTTTATTTCTGCTCTGATCTTTATTATTTTTATTATTTTCTTCCTCCTACTTTGTTAACTGTTCTTTTTCTAGTTCCTTTAGGTGTAGAGTTAGATTGTTTGAGATTTTTCTTATTTCTGGAGGTAGACAGGCCTGGATTGCTGTGAATTTCCCTCTTAGGACTGCTTTCGCTGTGTCACATAGATTTTGGGTCATTGTGTTTTCATTTCGTTTGTCTCCAGGTATCTTTTGATTTCTTCATTGATCTCATTGTTAACCCATTCATTTTTTAATATCATGTTGTTCAGCCTCCATGTGTTTGTGTTGTTTTTCAGTCTTTTTCTTATAATTGATTTCTAGTTTCATACCATTGTGGTTGGAGAAAATGCTTGACATGATTTCAATATTCTTAAATTTATTGAGACTTGTTTTGTGGCCTAATATGTGCTTTAAATTGGCAAATGTTCCATGTGCACTTGAAAAGAATGTATATTCTGCTGCTTTGGGGTGAAATGCTCTAAAAATATCAATTAAATCCATCTGGTCTAATATGTCATTTAAGGCTATTGTTTGTCCTTTGCTTATTTCTTACAGGTCTCTAGTTCAGAGCAGAAGTCCTTAACCCAGGCTGCACTTTGGAATCACCTGGGAAACTTTTACAAAAATACCTTTGCACAGGCCCCACACAAGATGAATTGAATTCACATCTCTGAGGGTGGGGACAGGGCATGAGTATTTTTAAGAGTTCCTCTAGATTAGTGATTCTCAATTTTTTTCTCAGGACCCCTTTGAACTCTTAAAAAATTATGGCAGACCCTGAAAGCTTTACTTATGTGTAATATTATGTGTTATATTATTGATATTTGCAATATTCAAAATTAAAACAAAATATTAATTCTTTTTAAAAATAATAAGTCACTTTTGTATGCATTTAAATTTTTCCATAATAAAATGTAAACAAAATTATTTAGATAAACAAATAGACTTTTTAAAAACTTAAAAGACTTATCAACTTTAATTTGTATCACTATTCAAACAAACACACACACACAATCTAGGAAATCTGAACACTGAGTGGATATTTGATGATAATAGGAATAATTATTAATTTTTGATGTGATAATACAATTGTTAATAAATTTCAAGAGACTTTATTTCTCAGTGCTACATACTGGCTTACAGATGAAATTATATGATATCTGGGATTGCTTCAAAATCATCCAGATGATAAGGAAGGAGTAGGTGAGGTAGAAGTGAAACAAGACTGACCATGAGTTAAAAATTTTTATCAATTTATGGCTGATGGCTACCAGAAGATACATGTTACTATTCTCTGCATGTATGTTTGAAATTTTCCATAATAAAAAGTTTTAAAAATAGATAACAGGCATATATAAACCAGATAAAGCAAATGAGAAAAAGCAAGGTTGTTTTTTTTTAACATAGACAAAATATATTAGTCAAGACAAATTCAGTAAACAGGAAAATGAATTTTTTATTAATAAAGTATAAAATCTGCAACGAAGACACAATCAAGGCCCACTTATATCCATTAGGTACAGTAGACACAGTGCGTAAGACCCACAATATTTTTTTGGGGGGGTCCATGAAAATGTTTACATTTCTCTTAAAATACAAAATAAACTTTTAGTTGAAGAAAATATCTTAATATGCAATATTAAGATGTTTATCTGTATACCAACACAGTCATAAAATATAATTTTGATTTTTTTTCTTCTTTTTTTGAGGAAAGCGTCCAGAAAAGGCAAAAGTGTGTCAGGCCCATAGAAGTCATAATACAGCCTTGTATGTAATGGTCATGAACATTTATGTACCAAAGAACAAAATAGCAAAATACAAACGAGCAGAGATGCTGGACTCCAAGGATAGAGAGCTCGTGACATTGTGGCTACAAGAGCTGAATATGACTTTGGGTTTCCACACTGAGGGGAGAGGGAGGGCAAGTATGGTCATGAAGAGACTGGTTGCATCATGCTGGTCAAATGTACAGAAAGGGGAAAGGCAACAGACACCTCTTGGGGTGTCTCAGTAATCTCACCTTATGTGGGAAGAGTGCCCCCAACACTCCTTTACCTCCACCCCCGGTGCATTACATGGGTCCCCAGCCATAGACAGTGGGTTTTCAGGGAGACAGCTGACTCAAAATCTAGATCAACCAGATGGGCACTCCAGGAATCTGAGCCCTGCAGCTCAGAGACACAGAGACAGAGAGATCAGCCGGGTGGTGTTTGTGGCCATGCTCCAGGGACAAAGTCCAGGAACCCGTGAGGTCCTAGAACTGAACTGCCCTTGCTGTTCCCAACTGAGTCAACCCTTCTTTCCAATCCTGAGTATCCCAATATTTTTATAATAAATTGTCTTTGGGGCTTAAAGTATTCTGAATCACCAATCTGTTTGAAACAAAACAAACAGCTATTTGTAACAAAAAGAAATTTAAGAAGTATGGGGTCTTGACAGCACTAAGATCGGAAGTGTAAAGGGGAGCAGTGTGCCCCAGACACCAGTGCGTCAGCAGTAACCCAAGGCAAAGAGATAGCACCAAGGCAGCATGGCCTGTTCCCCTCCCTTCTCTTTCCAGGGCAAAGGCGTAATTAAAGGGGGACTTATTCCCTTACAGAGCAAGTATTATTCCATTTTGCAGATGAGAAAACTGATGCTCATATTAAATAAGCTGCCCAGTTAGAAGTAAAGCACCCTGGCAAGATAAATGAAGGCGAACCCCTTATTAGGGATATAGAGAGGTCTCCTCCCAGCCAAAAGCAGTGCCACCCTCGGCCCCAAGTCTGCTCAGCCTAGGCCATCTGCCACTGCAGACTTTTCTGTCTGACTACCAGGGTTCCAATGAGACACGGTGCCATTTCCCATCTTCTCCCTAACCCTCAGATCTCTGGAACATGTTTCTTAGTTTGTAGTTTTTATTTGTTTCTATTTTCAATTTTGAAAAATAAGAAAAATCTTGAGGTATTAATGAAAATAACCACAAGTGGAAAGTTGCAGAGTCATTAAGAACTGTCTACCAGCACTAGTAACATAGGTATACCATATTTAGTGAGAAGAATTGCCCCACTATCTGATGCAGCAGTGTAGCCCAGACCCCGGGGAGACATGAACACAACAGGAATACAGAGCCATGACCTGAGTCTGTGGAATCCAGGCCCTTAGAGATGAAGTGGAGAGACCTGGAACATGATCTTCACACCAGCTGCCATGGTATCCAACATGGCTTTTACCTGTTATACTTTGGAAAACCACCCATCTATTTCTTGGGAATCAAAAGACTTCAGCCTGAGAGCAAGATGTCATTAATAGAAAGGGAGGCCAGATCAAAGTAAACAAAATGGATTGCTACGCTCCCACCAACTGAGGGAAAGTGGTGTGGTATGCTGACTCCCACTGAGGCTGATGCTACCATCCTGGCTGTTTGGGGGTAGCCCTAAAGGAGATGCCCCTATAGATGTCTCTGGTCTTCATTCAAGCAGAACAGGTCTTCCCTACTTCAGATGGCACTCTGCTGGCAGTGTCAGTTCCCATGAAACTACCCTGGAGATGAGAGAAAAGATAACAGAAAGCCAATTGCAAGCACCCAGGAGTGACTTCTCACTTTAACAGGGAAACATGATCGTGCCCTGTGAACGGCACAGCTGGGCAGGAAAAAGCTGGAATGTGGCCCTGACATTCCCTGCTGACCATACCAAACTTATGGGAATAGGGGCTATGAGTCACAAAACTGAGTCACCACCTCCTACTATACAGGAACTTCTTTCTGAGGCAGCTAGAGCCTTACTTTGACCCAGTCCCTCCCCTATCACATCTCCACCCCACACCTGCCCCATCATACAGAAACTACAAATCCCAGCATGCAACATGGCCAAAGGATGCCTGAGATATGCAGCTCATGCCTTCTGGGATATATAGTGCTCCCAGGTACATGATCTAAGTAGTCCAAATTTTACAAATTGCTTTTTGACCATAGGTCACAGAGGCCAAAAAGATCAGTCCAAGTCTGAGAAGCAGCTCCAAGGGTGTGACAGGCTTGAGGACCCATCCTCACAGCCTTCCCGCTGTAATCTTACTGTCCTCCCCCCTCCAAGCCCTCCTCTCCTAAACCTCCAAGCGTGTTGGCTGTGTGCCTTCCTCCAGTTCCTTCACCTGGGTGGGACCTTGCTAGCACTCACCTCCATCATATCACTTACCTTTTCAAACACCATCAATGACTCCCTCTTCCTTATTGGGTTCAAGAAACTCCTTTGAGAGGCAGTCAAGATGTTTCAGAACCCAGCTCCTCCCACAAGAGTTTATGTTCCAACCCAATCAAACTCAAAGTAACTCCCCAAAGTCTCTGCTTCTTTCTCTTTTATCTCCTCCCTACCCCATCCAGAAGCCTCCACTGCCCACTACCAGTACCCACATGCCAAAATGCCGAGGCACCTGCACAAAACACCCAGCCCCTCCCCAAACCCCCAGCTCTGGAGCCTTGCCTTAAACCCCTCCTATCTTCCCTTAGAGCCAGGCCCCAGCTTGCCCTGGGGAAGGGAGAAGTCCCGAGGCAAAGAGAGGGCTGTGGTCCTGGCATCGGCAACAGCAACTTGGCACAGAATCGCCCATAAAAGTGTTATGTGGGGTTGGTTGGCATGCTAGTTAAACAGGCTTTTGTGGACTGACCTAGCGACCTAACCGCCATGTATAGATGTTATTTGAGTGACTGTATGGCATTGTTTCCATGGAGAAAAGCCCTCTGAGCTCAGAGCGTCTGTCCAAAAGTGACCTTTGTGGACATTCTCCTTTGTGTTCCGGGGGCGACCTCTGTGGGTTTGGCTCCATGGCAGAGAAGGCGCTAAGAAACCTCAGCTCTGGATGAGCTTGGCTGGGAGTGGTTGCGGGCGAGGAGCGTGGGGAGTATTTATTTAGGTCTGATTATCTCTTCAGCTGAGGCCTGGGAGGGAGGGATAGAAGGTGCATTGTCTGAAGCCCTCGGGGATAGGAGATGAGAGACGGAGGGCGTGGGCGACCCCAGAAATCCTGTCCATCGCCTGATCCCAAATAGACGAGATCGGGGCCTGTCGCTCCATTCGGCCTCCTCCTGGGTTAGGCGGAGTAGGAGTGAGGATTCAGTGGGTGACGGAAGTGTAGCGGATTCGGGATGTCTTAGCGGCCGGAAGGTTTTCGTTGGCCCTTTAGAGAGCTATGGTCTTGGCCTGGGCACCAGGGGGCAGCAGACGCGGAGAGATGCGCGGAGCCCGAGGCGCGGACGCGCGGAGGAGGGGTTTTCCACCTGCGACCGGTATTCCTGCCCAGGCTGAGCTTCTAGACGCCCCCATAGGAGAGCTTCCTGGATAGAGAAGGAGTTGACTCCGATACTCCAGGGTTTCAGAGGTTGGGGTTTTGTCCTTGGGACGGGCACGAGCAAGGCGGTGCCATCCGGGATCCACGGGAGGAAGAAATACGGAGAAGGGGGTGCCTACCCGGACTCCGGGGCGCGGTGCAAGGCAACTCTTTTCCGGTCCCCTACCCCCAGAGTTTGCGGACACGGAACCGGGACACACACCCATCCCCCTTCTAGCCCCCGCAGCCAGGCGTCCAGCAAAGAAAGGGGCGTCCCTACTGGATGAGGCCCAGGAATAAATTTTAATCTATTGCCAGGACGGGCGGGAGCCAGGAAGTGCCATGGAAGGATGGGAAGCCCCAGGAGAGGCGGGGAGGCCAGCTAGGGATGCCTGACGGCCGGCTGCCTGAGCAGAAGAGACTGACAGGAACCCTGACCGACCGCACAGAGCTGCATGCAGAATAAGCCCTGAGAGGGGCCGCTGGGGAAGGAGGGTGTGGGGGCGGCACAGAGTGGGAGGAGATGGGGCAGGACTGTGCATCTTGACACAAAGGCAAAGCCTGGAATGATGTAGACACGAATACACACAGTTGTCCAGCATGGGGGCCGGCCGCAGCCCTGGCTTTGTATGACAGGACACCACAAGCCTGAGGAGGAGGGCAGAGGTGACCAGAGCTCCAGGTGCAGGAAACTGTTATGGAAGTGAGCCACAGTCTCCTCACCTGCAGAGTTTAGATCATCTAAGGCTCCTTCTGAGCCTGGAGTTCCTAAAGCTGGCCAGAGGATGGGGGGAGGTTGGGTTTGAGCTCACCCTCCCCCAGAACCAATCCAGCACCACTGTCAGGCAGAACTGGGGGACCCATTTGTGATTCTGCACGTCAGCCAGGCATTATGACACCCCAGCTGGACAGGTCCTCCAGGGAACAGGGGTTAAGCCATCCATTTCTGGCTACAGCTCAGCGGGGAAAAAGCGGTGTTGGATGGCAGTTGGGTGGGGATTGAAATAACAACACAGGGACCACACACAAATACCCTAGGAGACAATCACATGTTTTAACCATCAGTCAGAATGGACACTGGTCATAGGGCTGGACAAGGTCCTGGATGTCCCTTCCATCCATATGCCACACATTAACCCTTCAATTGCAGGATCAGGAAAGCTGAGGGGGTGTCCAGGGGAGCGAGTGGGGTGGCCAGGATGGCAATGGGACACTCGGGGCTCAGGGCCATGGTGACTTCCCAGCTAATACGGAAGTTTTTGGTATTTCAACAGTCCACTGAATACAGGTCCTGCACACACCCCTCACTAATCCATTTCTCTCCCAGGGGAGTGGCCTGGTCCCCAAATATCAGGAAGTCCCCGCAAGCCCCAGACCAAGTGAAAGACAGCAGGTATGTGGATGAGGGAGCCAAACACCCGGTAGGTGATGAGAGTCCCACCTGGGCAGAGAGAGTCAGAGCCCTGAGGCAAAGGAGAGCATATATTCCAACGTTCACAGTGGGTGCTACAGGTGGGGTGTGAGGGAGCTGGGGTTCGGCCCGAAAACCCCCACACAGTCACTGACGGAAGCCCTGAGGCAAGGACGAGGGCACGGGGCTCACCCCTGGAGAGCCCTATCTCCAGAGTCCGTTGATTTTGGTTGGCATTTCTCTCTTTATCTTTTTTGTATTTGGTTTTCCACTCTTTAAATAATTAATATAATTACTTTTAAATACAAAATACACAGTGTCCTTTCTCTTCTCTTCCTCTTGTTTGGCGTGGTTGGGAGGTGAGTTTTAAATAAGTATGTCAGCTGTCTATCAGGTCACAGGCTCCAGGTGGGAAGGCCACGAGCCCCAGATGCCAGCCCTCCCCTGGGGTGTCCGGGTAGCCACTTCACCCCTCCCCTGGTCTGCCCCTGACGGGGCTCTCGGTGCCCTGGCCCAAGGGCCCCAGATGGTGAGGAGCCCTCTTGGGAGGTGGCACGGAGCTGACGCTGTGGGATTCCAGGTGGGCCTGCTTTCAACTGACAGGGTCAAACAGAGAAGAAGGTCCTAGCCCATAAAACAGACAGGCCCCAGCAGCACCCCTCCCCGCCTCGGGGGGGCCCCCAGGTCTGCAAAGGAGGCGTCCAGCACTGGCAGCTGCTCCAGCACAGGTGTTCGCACCTCCAGCACCGTCCGGCCTTGCAGTGTCTTGAAGAGGAGACGGGAGAGGAGGCGTGAGTGTGGTGGAGGCACACGCCCCAGGGGACCCCACCCTCAGGCCCAGGCTTGCCTCTCCCTCAGCACCCTGAGAAGCTTTCCCCCAACCATGTCACATGTTCACACTTGCTACATTTTCTTCCAGCAAGTCAGGATTGGGAAAGCTAGGAAGTTGTATGCGCATGTGTGTGTATACGTGTGTGCACAGGTGTGCTCGTGAGCCAGTCTGTGAGGCTTTGGGTTTGTCTGCCGTGGTTGTGTGAGTCTGTGTGACTCGCGGGGATATGTGCCCATGTGTCTGTGAGTGTGTCTGTGTGATGATAGCCGACATGATTCCACATGTGTGTACCTGTGTCACCCTGGCCAAGCGACTGGGGACGTGTGTACAGATCGGGGGCGTCTGTGCCCCTGCGCCTCCATGATGGGTTACCCTCCCCCGTGCCTCGGGACAACCTGTGTAAATGTGTGTACACGCCTGCATGATTCACTCGGGATGACACTGCTAGGAGCACACAGCTGAGCACCACTCCCATCGTCCTCGTCCTCACCCCCATCTGAGCTCCCTCAGGCATATCTGACACCAGGGCGCTGGACTCCTGCTCTGTCTGGTGGCCCCGCCCAAAGGGCCTTCCTGCAGCCTGGGCCTGGGATCTGCCCCTAGCCAGCTCTTCCTGCTTCCCACCTGACAGCCGTCTCTGAATTCCTTGACATAGGGGCTGGTGTCGGGGCTCAGCTCGTCCTCATTGGCCCCCCTGAGCCTCAGGGGGCCTTCCCGGACCACCCCAGAGCACGGATAGGAGATGTCCTGGTGGGCAGAGACGCTGAGCAGCCGCAGGAAGGTGAGCTGGACCACGCCCACCAGGGAGCCTTCTGAGTCCACGTAGGAGAACTGGCAGAGAGAGGGCTGCAGTCAGGGGCACAGAGCAGGCTGCCGAGCCTGTGCACAGAAGCAGCGCGGCTAGGCCAGGGGCGTGAGCAGGGAACGGGTGGGAGCAAAGGGCTGGGGACAAATGAGGGGCCTGAGTGGGCGCCAGGAGACTGGGGGTAAACAGAAGGCAAACATCTGTCTTGGGTTGCCAAGGGAAGGAGACAAAGTGAGAGTGGGAGGGCTGGTGAGAAGGAAAGGAAGAAGGTGCAGGAGTGGAGAAGGGCCAGTAGTCTCTGCAAGGACAACGGCCAGGGAACTTGTCGCATAGACCCAGAAACTACTGCACCCTGACAGGGGCACACTGTGGGGCAGGGGCCAGCGCTCACCCGTGTAACGTCATCCCGGGGCATCACACAGGTTTCCCCTCCTGCTGTAAAGTTGCAGAAAACCCGGAAGGCATCCCGAGCACAGCCCTGGTTGGGGTCGACCCAGTATTCTCCTGTTGGGTGAGGGAGAGGCGAGGGTCAGGGCCCTGAGGGCTCGGACCCACGGTGTGCTTTGCCCCCACGTTCCCACTGCCCCACCCCCACCCCACCCCGGCAGCCTGCCCCACAATGCTCAGTCTCCCAGTCCTGTTCTCCCACCAGAACCCCAGAACGCAGCCCACCCTGCTTCAGTTTCCCTCATCACCTTGTGCCCCTGCCCCACCTCTGACACCCCTGACTCCAGCAGCACCCCCAGCCCCCTGATTGGAGGGGGTAGGAACAATGACACCCTCATGCCGGTACAATGAATGTGTGGCTGTCGGTTCGCACACATGTCCCTCTGTGTAAATGCAAGCATGCGTGTACACACGTGTATGTTTATCTACTCCTTTGGACACCAGGAGAATGAGCTGCTACACACGGGTAGGACCGTGTCAGTCACTAAACACTGACATACTTCTGACCTGGTTGGTAAGTAACTGCTGTTCCACTCCCCTCAACACTTACCCCACCCCAACCCCTTCCCCAGGACTCCCCAACATCCTTCTGCTTGTCCACGCCCACGCGGCTATTAATATTTTTGTGTCCCCTGAGGCTGGCACTGACCATCTGGCAGCTCTGGGTGGCACAGCTTCAGGTCCTGGCAGGTGCGAGCAGGGCTGTCCTGGGTCCCTGTCGGCCGCCTCATCTGCTCGATCTCCTCCCGCAGGGAGTCAAGTGAGCCAAAGATCTCCTCCAGTCCCCCAGGACTGCCCGGGGCCCCCCCGGTTGGCATGGCCTCCTCTTCCTGCATCAGACGACTTCCATCCACTGAACGCCGAGCCTTCTTGGGCATCTGGATGGGCAGGGGCTGGATCACCTCACCCGGGGGTCCCTGGAGGGAGGGGCAGATGCAGAAGGTGAAAGACAAGGTCAGTATGAGGGTGAAGCAGAGAAACTCCGGGACTGAGAGGGCCAGTCGGAGAAGTAGGCCCTGACTCGTAACTCACCGGGTGTCCTGGAGGGCCCTGGAGACCCTTCTCTCCCTTCGGTCCGGCTGGGCCCTGTCAAAGGAGTAAATGAGGTGTGGAAGGGTCAAGAGGTCAAGCATGCAAGCAAGGTCACAGAAAGGTCAAACCAGCATCCAGGCTGGGAAAGAAGGGCTCCACTGCGGGGAGTGTGTTTGCTCTGCAGAGATAGAGTCAAGTCCAGCGTGGGGGAAAGGGCAAAGGTCAGAGCTGGCTGGGGTTCACTCACTGTGGCTCCTTTGGCTCCCTTGGGGCCAGCAGGTCCCTGTGAAATGAAAAACAAGAAAGAGATGGTCACCACAGGGGAACGTCGGGACGTAGAGGAATGGAGCGGCAAGGTCATGAGTCCACAGGACAGTGGGATGACCACAGGAAGGGCAGGCATGAGGGGACATGGGGACATTTGGGAGACCCTGGAAGGATGGGGGAGACACTGCAGGTGTAAGGACATATGGCGGAAACTGGGGCCTATACTTGTGAGGCTGGCAGTTGCCATGGAAGCCATTGGGAGATTACAGAGGAGGAAGCAGTGGGGTTTAGGGGGTTTAGTGGAAGAACAGATGGGATACTCACAGGGTGGCCAGGGGGCCCTCCAGGACCGATGGGGCCAGATGCTCCCGGGATACCCTAGGAAAGGGAGGGCCTGGTTCAACTGGGTCATCCTCCCGCCCCCTCCCTCACCCCACCACAGAGTTTTCATCCCTGTCTCTCCCACGCCCAACATGAATCTACACCCTCATCCCCCAAACCTTCCAGGACCACGCCCTCTACTCACTGTCTCTCCCTTCTGTCCAGAGGAGCCCTGAGGGCCAGGAAGTCCCCGATCACCCTTTTCGCCCTGCTCCCCAGGGGGCCCAATCAGTCCGATGAGACCTGGGTGACCCTGAAGAAGGGGACAGGTGGTCAAGGGGGTACAGGGAGGAGACCATGGGGCTCCGAGCCCAGAAGGCAGAAGAGCCTGAGGCACAGCGTCTGAGGGAAGAGCAGAGGCTGCGAGCAGCCCTCTGAGTAATGACCCCCAAAGACTTGGTGCGGAGGCCTGACGCAGAGCGGGGGACGCTCGGGTCTTAGAGGCTTCGGGGGGGGGGGGGGGGGGGGGAGACACCTGGCCACTCTGTCCGTCACTCACCTTCTCTCCCTTGGCCCCAGCATCACCCCGGAGGCCAGGAAGCCCTGGAGGTCCCTGTAGGGAGACAGAAAGTCACTCTCTCCAGGGGGGTGAACCCAAGCTCTTCCCCACCACTTCCCACTTCCTCCAGGGCTTCAGCTGGATGCCCCCTGCCCCAGGCCACCCCACCAATCCATAACCACTCACCACAGGTCCTGGAGGCCCAGCCTGGCCTGTGGCTCCAGGACGGCCTTGCTCGCCCTGCAGATTGGAGGGACCACAGAGGTCAGGAGGAGTGTACCCATCCCTTACTCCTCCCTGGCTTCTCACCCCTCCCAACCCAGCCTCTCCACCAAGACTCACCACTGAGCCTGGGAGCCCCCTCAGACCATCAGGACCAGGTTTTCCTGCTGGACCTGCAGGACCCACAGGGCCTGTCTTTCCCGGGGCACCCACAGCACCAGAATCACCCTGAAACACACATAAGGAATGTGTCCTGAGAGGCAGAGGATGTGGGTGTGGGTGGGGGCAGGGAGTCCAAGGTAGACAGGGTGAAGCAGGGAGGGGGGGCCAGATCCCAGCAGCCCTTGGGGCAGGAAGAGTCTAGGGAAGCCGGGGCTCAGCGAGGGGGAGGCGGACGTGGGGTAGCACGGGGGGCCAACGGAAGGAACGCCAGCACCCAGGGCAGCCTCCCCTCACCTTGGCTCCCTTCTCTCCTTGTCGCCCCTCAGGACCAGGTGTGCCAGCAGGCCCCTGCAGATGGAGATGGGAAGGAAGAGTGGAGCAGGCGGCACACAGGCCGCTTCACAGACGGTGAGAGGCAGGGCAACTGGGCCAGTTGGTCAAATGCTGAGTACTTCTGAGCGTTTGGCGAAGGCCACTTACCCCCACACCACCCACTGCCCCACCTCCTAACTAAAGAGTTAATTCCTGGCCTGGCAAGCGCCCTCCAGAAAGCCAGCCCCTTCCTCCAGTGTCCGTTCTGACTGGCTGGCACACACCACGTAGCCTGGCAAGGACTTCCATACCAAACCCCAGGAACAAACATACGCAACTATACACAGCACCCTGACAAACGCTGCTGAAGCATATAGGCACCACCCAGGGACAACCCGGGTGCCCGGCATCTCCCTGCCCGTCACCTGCCATGGCCCATCCAGGCCGCCCTGCCCACGGACTGCCCCGCAAGATGCCAGGTGTCCGCCTCACTTACCCGCTTTCCAAGTGGTCCAGGGGGTCCATTCTCCCCAGTGGGACCAGGGGATCCCTGAGGACGGGTGAATAGGGGTGGGTGAGTGTTTAGTCTCCAGTCAAGGGACCTCTCAGGAGTGAGGCAAAGAAGAGGGGACATGGCTCTGAAGGGTTGGGCTCAGTGGGGGGACGGGGTCACTGGTCACTCACAGGCTGCCCTGGCTCGCCATCCTCTCCACGGTCACCCTTCGCACCATCCTGGCCCTGCAAGGATGAAGCAAGGTGAGAGGGGAGCCCCCAACCTGGCTGGTATCACCCCACATTGCTGATGCTCCCACCCCTGCACCTGCCCTGCCGTGTGCCCAGCCTCCCACAGCCAAGCCCGTCAGCCACACAGTGAGCCTCTATGGAAGCCCACCACCTTTGCCCCTTCCCCTCCCTGGGGAAGACTCACCCGAGGGCCACCTTCTCCAGGAGGGCCAGGGTCACCAGGAAAACCAACAGGGCCCTAATCCAGAGGGAGAACAAAGGTCAGGCTCATAGCCGCCTAAACCCACCCAGAGCCAACAGGGACCCCCAGGGGCACACAGCACACTCTCATCTCTAGAGGCACTGCCTACCTGCAGCACCCTAGGAAGAGGGTCTCCTGCACCCGTTTTCCGCCCTCACGTGCTACATGCCTTCTAGTGCGTTCAGGGTACTGACGAGAGGCCATCTAGCATGTTCTCTCTCTGGATCCCAGCCCCCAGAGCCCTCCTCCCAGGCAGTCCCCACTCTTGGGCTTCCCACGCCCCAAGATCCTCACACACACATTCCCAGGTCTCCCATTCACAGGACCCTCCTCTCGGCCCCTCCCCCCAAACTCACAGGGTTCCCTTTGGGGCCATCATCCCCGGTGGGGCCTTTGGGCCCTGGTGGTCCCGCCTCTCCCTGCTGCCCGGACTCTCCTTTCTCCCCACGCTCTCCGCGTGGGCCCTGGAGGACGAGTGCAGGGTACAGATCCCAAGGGGGTCTTGAAGATCAAGGATGCAGCCCCTGCCTCCAAGACACCTTCAGCCTCCCCCAGTGCCCTCAGTGACAGTGGGATGCACACAGAAAGGCAAGCCCATAAGGGGGTCCCTGGCCCCTCTTCCCTTTGAGGAAAGGGTGGCAGGGCTCACACAGACCCAGGGACCAGGCCCGTAGAGAATGGCCGGGGCAGACCCCGGGGCTGCAGAGGACTTCCAGGTCCAGGAGGTCACAGGAAAAGTGGGGGAGAGGGTGACAGGGATGGGGGAGGGTGCCTCAGAGCTATCATCACTCACCTTGACACCTGGCTCACCCTGGACTCCTGGAGATCCTGATTCTCCTGGCTCCCCCTGCAAGGAGATTGGGGTCAAAAATCCTCCTCTCCCCCCCCCAAAATCCAGATATTCCCCACAGTTCATTTTCTTTTTGACCCCCCCAACCAAAATTGGCAGAAGTCCAACCCTTATTCCCCCCAAGACCAGGCCATTCACCCCCTTCCTAGTTACCTTCTCTCCAGGGGGACCCAGGTTCCCAACCCCTCCAGGGGGACCTTGTGGACCCTGGAAGAGGAACAGAAATGGGGATCAGCTCAGGGGAGGAGGTGCCATTCCAGGGGAGGAGCCTGGATGCGGCCCCGAGGTCAGAGTGGTGAGGCAGTGGGAGCCTCCCGGGGGGCCAGTGGCTTCTCGTGGCACCTGACCTGAGCGTAGGCTGGGGAAAGGGAGGCAGAGGATTGGCCACATTAATCTCAGGGACAAGAAGCCAAGAGGACTCACATCAGCTCCATTGGGTCCAGCTGGGCCTCGAGGTCCTGGGGGGCCAGGTGGTCCCTGCGGAGAAACAGAAACACCAGCGATGGGGAGGGAAAGGAGAGACATGGTGACGGTGACAGATGCACATGAATTACGAAGGGTTGGGCGAGGCAGAGAGGGGGAGGGGCAGGCGGCCAGGGAGCAGGGGGCCAGTGGCAGTGGGGGGCTGGGGTGGGGCTGGGTGGGGGTGGTGACTAGGAGGTCAGGCTGGGGTCAGAGGGGTCACACAGCATCAGTGGGGTCACACTCACCATAGGGCCCACATCACCTGTTTCTCCCTTCTCCCCCGAGGGGCCTGGCAAACCCTGTGCAGGATACACAGCACAGACCCAGGTGACCACCCACTCTAGGCCCCCCAATTCCTCCCCCAGATCCCACATGCCTGCCCTCCCCAGTCCTCATCAGAAGGGGGCCGGCAGTGTTGTAGGGCAGATATCAGCTCCATCTTGACCCCAACTCTCAGCCCCTGTCTCCAGCCCCCAACTCACCTGTAGACCAATGGGTCCCGGGGGCCCATTGAATCCTCTTGTTCCTTCATCACCTTTGGCTCCAAAGTGTCCCTGGGGTCCCCGAGCTCCAGGTTCCCCATCTACTCCCTGAGGGACAAGGACACAGAGATGGTCATGGGTCAGTTGTTTTCTGTCCGCAAACCCCACACAGAGCTGGGCACCAGCCCCTACTCCCATCCCCAACCCCAAGGGCAGAGGAGAACCGAAGGCAGACAGGACTGCCAGGGCCTCTGGCGAGAGGGGCCAGGCATCAGTCACTCACCGCTGTTCCAGGCTGCCCCACAGGACCAATGGGCCCAGGGGGTCCAGGAGGTCCCTGGAGAAGAAAGGAGCATCAGAGACACCAAGACAGTGAGAGAGACCAGGTGGGAATGAGGTTGAAGGCCAGATGGCAAAAGTCAAAGGTCACAGACACTTACATGTTCACCCTTGTTCCCTTTAGTGCCCTTCTGTCCAGGATCTCCCACCTCACCCTGGGAGGAGAAGGCAGATGAGATGTTAGAGAAAGGAGACAGGGAGAGGGGGAAAGTGCAAGAATAAGACGGATCGGGGCCATGCCCATATCTGCAATCTAGAAAGAAGTTGGTCCAGGGGCTGTGGGCTCCATCACCTTATCTCCATCCTCTCCTGCCACGCCCGGGGGTCCAGCAGGACCAGGAAGCCCCACAGGACCCTGCACCCCATCGCGGCCAGTAGGACCAATGGGGCCCTTCTCACCCTGCAGGAAGAGAAGAAAGGAGGCGTGACGGACGTGAAGGTGAGCCTCACCCTCAAACACCCGCACAGGAAACCGTCTGTAGCCCCGCAGCTCACAAACCCACCCAGCATCTCTACCCAGTGCCCCCATACTCACCGGGACACCTTTCTCTCCTGCTACTCCAGGGGGACCCTGAGGTCCTGGGCGCCCTGGGGGGCCAATGGGTCCCCCTGACCCCGCTGCACCTCGTTCTCCAGGGGAGCCCTGAGAAAGGAAATGGAGTCAGACCCCCATGGAGGAGACCACAGCCCACCCACACCAGAGGACCCGACCATGGTTCCCAGGAGAGTAGCCCCCAATCAGATGCATTAGGGCTGACCCTAGACTCCGTGGCCTAGTCCACGGTCCACCTAGATCCAGACACTGCTCTTCACCCTTCTTCACCCACCCTGTTTCCTGGTTCCTCCCCGCTGCCCCAAAGGACCCCAGACTCACTGCAGGGCCGGGGGGACCAGCCGGACCTTCGTTTCCCTTCAGACCGGGTCCACCCTATGAACCAGAGATTTAGAAAAAGAGATGTGAGACAGGAAGGTGGGACATCACAGGAATGGGGGTCAAAGACATACAGGGTCGGGGTGGGGCTCAGGCTCAGAGATGCAGGAGTGGGGTGACTCTGAGGGGCGCCGGGATTCGCGGTGACTTGTTACAGGTGGTCTGGGGGGGTCGTACTCACAGCAGTGCCCGGGAGGCCTCTCTCTCCTGGGAAGCCCCTTAGCCCTGCAGGACCGTCCTTCCCTGGGGCCCCAGGGGGACCGGGGTCACCCTAAAAGGAAGGGAAAGGTGATGAGCCACAGCCATGCTCCCGAGTTATGCAGAGATCTCTGAGCCCCCTCAAATTCCCAACTGCCTGTACACTTCAGCACCCCAACCAACCCTGGTCCCCCAAGTTCTCCTCTGCCTGGTCCCTTACTGACCTTTGTTCCTTCTTTTCCAGCTGTTCCAGTCAGTCCCTGCTCTCCAGGGGGTCCAGGGGGGCCTGGATGACCTCTCTCCCCCATGGGCCCACTTTCTCCTGCTGCTCCCTGGGAAAAAGGCAGAGGGACTCCAATCTCAGACCCCCAAAGCAGCCACCCTGGCCACCCTGAAACAACCCTCTAGAGCCCTTTTCTCCCTGCCCAAAGCTACTGGCAAGTTCCTGTGGGCTCTCTTAGGTGGCTGCTCTGGGTTTGAGTTTCAGTATAACTATTCCGCCTTGTGTCCCCGTTGGGGAACTGCCTCTTCTTCGAGACCTGAGAAGATGAGAACTGGCCCAGGAAACAGACTGAAGGTCCACATCAGTGCTCCAAATCTCAGCCCCCTCCCTTTACCAAAGCCCCAGGGACCCAGGGCAGGGGCTTGTGATGGGAAAAAGGAGAAGAAGGGCAGGTAGACTGACTCCAAGGTCTGGGGTCCACTCTCTCCAGAGGGCAGGCGTACCTGAGGTCCCACCACCCCTGGCGGGCCAGGAGGGCCGGTCTTCCCTTGGAAACCCTGAGAATGAAGGAGAAGAGAGAGGAGTCAGAGCACACAGGCAGGCATGGACACTGGGGGACGGAGCCCAGGCTCCCGGCAGAAGCGCAGGGTCAAGTCCGTCACCGTGGGGCTCGGCAGGAAGCGCCAGGATGCTCCCCACCGCCAGGAGAACCTCCCTGACAGGCCTTCCAGACAGCTCTGGAGTCTGAGCATCTGAGGGTGTCAGGGCATCACTTACCACTTCTCCTCTCTGGCCTGGGTGTCCTGGCAGCCCATCCTTCCCAGGGGGGCCCTAGAAGGGGTTCAGAGATCAGGTGCATTCTAGGCAGGGAAAGGAATAGGGAAGAAGGACTCAGAGAACCAAGGGAGGCCAGAGGCTAGAAGTCAGCTTACCGGAGGTCCTTTGGGACCAGGAAATCCGTTGGGGCCCTGAGGTCCAGGTAGACCCTAGAGACAGAGCTGGGTTAAGTCAGAAGAATGGGGTGGGATGCTGGGCAGGGAATACAGCTTCCTCCCTGGAGTGAGAGGGAGCTGCTCCGCTCAGGCTCCCTTGGGAGCGCTGGGGACCGGGAGACTCCAGCCACACTCACCCTTTCTCCAGGAGGCCCGTGGGGGCCATCACCACCTGATGTTCCCTATGGGGGAAACAGAGTCAGAGCAGCTGCTTTCTAGCTTTCCCCGAGGTAAGAGGAGTTGCAGGGCTGCTGGGCTAAGTGGCAGACAGCCGATGGAACACTGCCAAGACCACTCACCTTAGCTCCAGACTTTCCAGTGGCACCTCGGGGACCCCGCTGACCCCGCGGACCCTAGAAGAGGAGAGAGGAGTTGTCAGAAAAACCCAACACACCCCTTTGGGTCTTGAGCCACAGGCCTCTCCCACCCCTGCACTCACCGTGGGGCCCCGCTCTCCCCGAGGCCCTGACTTCCCAGACAGGCCCTGGTGGGAACGAAGCAGACAACATGTCACCAGGGCAGGGCTCCCCGCAGAGCCACCCTTCCCTCCGCACCCTCTCTCTTCCCCCAGCTTACCCGGGCTCCCTTCTCTCCACTGGCTCCAGGAAAACCAGGAAATCCCAGGGACCCCTGGTGAAGATGAAGAAAGAAAAATTGAGAAGTCAGGAAAGGGAAGGGCCTAGGAAGGGCCAACGTGGTTAGAAGAGGTGATGGCGGCAGCAGTGTGGGAGACGTGGGCTCTGCCCACAGGTCTGGGCTCTGCCCGTCAGACTAGGTGGCTTTGGACGAGCCCCTGCTGCTCTCTGGGCCTCTGCCCCCTCCTCTGTGGGGCAGGGTGGGCAAAATTCTCTCTAGGGCCGTGCTGCTCTATCAGTCTGTGCTTCCTGAAATCAGGCATCAGGGAAGGGCCAGGGGGAAGGGAGTATAAATGAGGCATCACATCACCTTGGGACCCTGGCGTCCAGGATAGCCAGGCAGACCAGGAACACCCAGCTTGCCCTGTGGAGAGTCAGGGAGCAATTAGGAGCGAGAGCCACAGATACCACTCCATCCCTGGAGACCCCAACCCTCACAGATGGGAGCCAGCCCCACCTAGCAACACCCCCCCCCAAAACCTCCAGCTCCTGGCCCCTCATCTCCTGTCTCACAGGCTGCCTGGCTTTTGTAAGCTCTCCTTCCTGAGAGTGGATTTTCCCTTCTAGGACTGGGATCTTGCCTTCCCTGGGTCTGGAGACTAGTCTGCAGCTCCATCAGGTCCTTGGGGGCTGTGATCTAGTCCTGCCCAGCTGTCAACCTCAGCTCCATCTTCCCCAGCACACACTCATCCTCCCAGGCCAGTCCCCTGGCATGCGTCCACACAGCTTGGGCCACCTCTGCACCACTCCACCTCCCCTGCACACAGCCCGCCTCCCGATGCTTCATGGCCCGTCCTCCCGAGGTAGCTGTGGAGTGGAAGCTGGGAGCCAGGATTCTGCAACCTGACTGCCTGGGCTCAAACCCTGGCTCTGCCCCTCACTGGCTGTGTGACAAGCAAGCATGTCAACCTCCCGGTGCCTCTGTGACACAGGGCTGTAATAGTGCAAGATGGATGTGACAAGTTTGCACAGCGCCGGCACACAGAAAGTGCTCGGTGAGAATGAGCTCGGAAGGTCTCGGAACTCACCAGCTCCTGACTCTCTCCCTTCTCGGAACTCCTACTGCTTTGAGTGACACATTTCCACTCTGCCTTACACCTCCAGTTACCTTGTGACGGCCTCTAAGCCTCATGCCCATTAGTCTGCTGTACACTGTCCCTGACAGGGACCTGGCCTTGACTTCTTATCCATTGCCCCTCCACCCTTCCGTGCCCCGGAGATGCCCTATACCGAGGAGGGCATAATGAACGCACGCTCATCTTCAGCTGACAAGCTGACTCCAGCTGTGGGCACCTCATGCCAACCCTGATCCCAGGGCCAGGCCCTCATCCCCTCCACATCCCGAGAGATCGCTCATCCCGTCACCTTCTCGCCCATGAGCCCTGGAGGCCCAGGGTCTCCAGTGGGTCCAGTGCGTCCCTTCGGCCCCTCAGGACCGTCCTCTCCCCTGGAACCAGGGACTCCAAACTCGCCCTGAGTGAGAGGGTTGGAGAGGTGAGCGTTGGGGACTGGGGGTCGGGGCTGGGCCCCAAGAGGAGAGGCAGGCCCTGGAGAGGCTGAGTGAGATTGGCAGGGACCCCAGAAGTTACTGCAGACGGGGGCAGGGAGAGTGTTGTGACTGGAGGGTCACCGATGGTGGGGTTGTCGTCCGTCTAGGATCAAGCCCTAACGGGTACTCAGCACTGGAGATAGGGACTCCGGGGTACCAGGGGATAGGCTGGTAATTGAGGGCACCAAAGTGGCGGATCATTGGACTTAGAGCTGGGGGCCTGTGTGGGGGCTTCTACTCACCCGGTCACCTTTCACTCCCATGTCACCTTTGAAGCCAGGAAAGCCATCGTCGCCCTGAGAAAGATGGGAGTGAGAAGACACCTCAGATGACAAACGGTCAGGAGATTAAAATGGAGGATTTGGGATAGTATGGAAGGAAAGGTGGATTCCAGGAGCTGAAAGGCAGGCAGGAGGACAGGAAGTGAGGCAGAGATCAACAGAGAGGTTGGTGGGGGCAGGGTGGAGGTATTGGGAGGTTAGGGGCACATTGCTCACCTTTTCACCCTTATGACCCTTTAGACCCCGAATTCCATCCACACCCTAGAATTAGAGAGGAGGATAGAGACACAGAGCAGGGATGGAGGTTGTGTTGCAAGGACCGAGCTCCTACAACCCCAACTGGTTCCCCCAAACACAGGCCTTTATCTCCCAGCCTGGTAGTCTCTCACCTTGACGCCTCGAGGTCCTGGGTATCCTAGAGGACCCTGAGGTCCAGATGGACCCTGGAAGAAGAAAGGAAGGTATCTATAAAGGGGTCACAGGGTTTCGCTGTGGGGGCCTCAGGGGCTGGGATAAATGGAAGTGACAACTTCGGAAAATACGTGAATGGTGAGACAAGGAAATCCCAAGGACTTAGAGGTCCCAGAATCTGGATGGAGACCCCTTCTGGAAGTGAAAGGAGGTGTGAAAGATCTCACCTGGTTTCCTTTGGTTCCAGGAGGACCTTCCTTCCCGGGGTGACCCTGAGGGTAGGAGAAGGAGAATGTGACCACTGGCCCCTGTCACCTTCCCTGCACCCCTCTCTATACTTTTTCAACCCAAATTCCCCTGTGACCTAAGGAAGCCGACGGACCATGGGTGGGCACCATCAGTGACCTCCCAGTGTGAGGGACACACAGTATGGCTAGTCACTGCAGGTGCTTGGAGGTCATTCAGTGGGGCGGAGGCTCAAGGAGTACTTGAGAAGTAGGGGAATAAGAAGTAGGGGCCCACTCACCGGGAGTCCATCTGAGCCAGGCATGCCAGGGAGCCCTGGTTTCCCTCGAGGACCCTGCAGAAGGTGAGGAGACTGCATCAGCGGGGAGCTCAGGTCCGAATATGACCAACCTCCCAACCAGGCGTTCAGGGCCCTCCCGACATGCCCCCGGCACATCTCCTGCCGCCAGATCACTTAGTCACTTACCTTCTCTCCATGAGGGCCAATGGCACCCTGAGGCCCGGGGAGACCCTACACACAGGGAGACAGAAGTCACAGGGGCCCCACCAGGGTGGGCGCTCTCCTCCAACCAGCATCCCCCACTCACAGCATGAGCAGGAAAGACTTGAGACCCTAATTTCCTGTCCCCAGTCAGGGGAAGTCACTAAAGCTAGGGAGGGGATGGACAGGACAGCTCACCTGGGTCCCAGGAGTGCCCTGTTGTCCAGGAGGTCCTGGCTCTCCCTGGGGTCCCTAGAAACAGGCAACCAGGCCAGGGTCAGAAGGAGATGGTGACAAACAAACTTAGGGGTGGAGAGCTGAGTCCCAGCAGGGACAGCCAAGAGGGCAAGAACCAGAGCAGGCAGGAGGTCAAAATGGTGGCAAAGGGAGCAGGGCCTTGGCAGGGAACTCAGGAGCTAAGTGTTGGGTGGGGTCTCCATGCCTTTTACTCACCAAGCTCCCTTTGGGACCGTGGGGACCATCCATGCCTCGGACTCCCTGAAACATGAGAGGGGTGTGAGAAGGCTGAAAGGCAGGCCTGGGCCCTGGAGGGACCTGTGGTTTCTGAGCGGCCTGGCCATTCCAGAGGGTGGGACAGGCAGAGGCACATCGGTCAGACCTCCAGTTCATCCCAGACCTAAGCAAACACAGCTGGCCCAGATCCGCAGGGCGTGGGTCTGTGGGCTTGTGGGTTTGTGGGGTTTTGTTTTGTTTTTCTTGAGGACTTTTTTGTGTGTTTTTTGGCTATGCTTAGAGCCTTCAGTGCCCTGTATCGCAGGGCCCTGCAAGGGTGCCTGGGGATGGAGGCTGAAGCAGGGCTGGGGGGGCACCGGGAGGGGGCACTGAAGAGGAGGTGGGGGGAGTTAGGAAGGTGGAGACTTAGAGAGGTCAGGGGTAAATCAGGCTCAGAAATCAGGCGCAGTTACGTACCGGGGGTCCAGGAATACCAGGTGGGCCTTTAGGGCCAAGAAGACCTCGAGGTCCCTGCATTCAGGTGAGGAGAAGATGCAGCATGCACAGGTGAGAGAAAAGTGTCCTTTTCATACCCACGTCCCCCCTCTGGCATCCCCAGAGGCCTCCCCTGCCCCACAGCGCACGCCCCTGACACTCACCGACTCGCCAGGCAGCCCCCGAGGCCCGGTCTCCCCGTCATCTCCCTGGAGGAGGAGGACAAGTGGTCTCGCCTTCCAGCCCTCTCCCACACCGATCCCCTGCCCTGGCCGCAACACTTACCCGCTCTCCATCCTCGCCAGAGGGCCCAGGAAGGCCCTGGCCACCAGTATCACCCTGGAAAATGAGCAAACAGGTAAGAGGAGCCTCAGAGCCCCCAACACAAGCAGACACTGACCCTCTTCAATTAACCAACCAATTTCATCCATTGAGCTCCTGCTGGGACCCTCGGGCCCCCTTCCCTTGCCTTAAGATACCTACCCCCCAATATACTCACCCTCTGTCCCTTCTCCCCAGGAAGCCCTGGGAGTCCATCAAAGCCTCGGTCACCCTAGAAAAAAGATGGGCAGCCAAGATGAGGTCCAAGTCCATTTTCCACCCCACCCTTTCCTATTGTGTCCTGAGTGGGAGGTGCTCCTTTGTGAGGGAAACTGGGGCACTCAGACATCCCCAGGAAACAAACAAGCTCAGATGGGGCTGGGAGCTAAGAGTCTGAGAGGGGCCCAGCCTGTCACCTTCACTCCAGGTTCTCCGGGCATCCCTCGGGCTCCATCAGCACCCGCTCGGCCCTGCAGATGCAGGGGAAGCGTCAAAGCAAGCAGGGAACAGTCCTCCCGGCTCTGTGCCCCATCTCCCACTGTCACCCCTCCCACCCCCAGTCACTCACCCTTCGCCCAGCCTTGCCAGGAGGGCCTGTGAGGCCCTGAGGTCCTCTGGGGCCCTGGGGAGGGAGAGTCGGGGGCAAGGTTAATGGGCATAGATGGGGGGGGGGGACTGGGTTTGGAATCAGACGGTACGGGGTATAACCTGAGGCCCTAGGTCTCCAGATTCTCCTTTCAGGCCAGGGCTCCCAGGTTGTCCCTGTGAGAGAGACGAGAAGTTGGCCATGTTAAAGGACACACCCAAAAGTGACCTCAAAGCCCTCCCCAGAAGCAAAATAACTTCTGATTTGGTTCCTTTCCAGAACAATCCATACCCCCACATACAACTAAAGAGCCCCCTACCCCAACACCCCACTCACTCACCAAGGGTCCGGGGCGGCCTGTGTATCCCATGGGTCCAGGGGGTCCACGAAGTGCCAGCTAGGGGAGCAGGGGACACAGCAGAGCTGAGAAGACGCAGCTGGAGAACTCGCAACGCCAGTATACCCTCCAGACCTGCGCTTCCACTCCCGATCCTTGTTCCATTGCCCTAGATTCTCCCCAACCCCCCTCTCAGGCCCAGTGGTACCAAGCCAGACGTGCCCTTGCCCTGCATTCACTCCAACCAACGCTTCCCACGCCTCCTACAGTCTTCCCTGCCACACCACACCCCTCCCCCCACCGAGGTCCCCTCCAGCCCTACTCACCCGTGCCTGCTGCAGAATTGCCTGGGCTTGAGCCTCCTGGGCAGCCACCACAGGGCCCTTGTCACCCCCACCACTGCCAAACCGGAACTGAGGGGCAAGGAAAGAAGGTCCAGGCTCTCTTCCAGGAAATCCTTATGACCTTCCCAGCCAGAGGTGTCATCCAGCATTTCTGCCCCATCTCCCAGGCTCTGGGATACCTCCCTGTGCCCTCCTCCAGTGTCTTCCACGGGAGGTTTCCAAATAATCACTTAGAGGTTTTCAGAAATTCAATTCCTGTCCTCCTCCGCTCTCTAGCCTCTTCCTCCCAAAAGACTCTCCTCTGGTTCTAGACTCCTTGAAATATAGGATGTTCTGCCCAGTTTGATTCTAGAAAATCCATGTTTGGTTCTAGGTCATCTAATGAGGCCCTAGTCACTCCACCCCAAAGAACAGTCTCTTTGGGTTGCTGGTCTTTAGAGACACCTCAGCTTTCCTGGACTTCTGGTTCTTGATGACACGATGCAATTCCCCTGTCCTCCCTGTCAGCCCATCCCAAAGCCCAGATAACTCACCGGGAGCATGAGGGATGTGCCGGGAGGGCCAGGGGCCCCATCGGATCCAGGGAGCCCTGCTCGGCCAGGGGGGCCCTGGAGTGGGAAGAACATGAGAAAGATAAGTGACGGGAATATTAGGGTCTTGGCATCATTTTGAAAGCTTTCTCAACAGGATAAATGCAGACTTCTCTAGATCTTTCCCGTGCTCCGCCCCCACCGCCATGGAGAAGAATGAAGGTGAGACTGTCCTCCTCCCCAACCCGTCTGCCCTGCTTTCTGAGTGCTGAGGAGCACACCAGGCCCTGTTCACTAACCAGCCAGCTAAGAGAAATTACTGAGCGTGATGCCCCATTGGATACTAGTGGCTCCTCTGCAGCCCTCCCCCCCAGATAAGGACACGCTCTTACCCTCTCTCCAGGGTCTCCAACTGGGCCTGGGTTGCCCTGGATGCCAGGGGGACCAGTCAACCCCTGAGGAACAAAAGAGGAGGGGGGCAGGTGTGGGCATTCGGAGAGAAGAGGGGTATGTGGCTGAGGGGTGGTCTTTGCAGAAAGAGATCTGAAGATCTGGGAGCTTAGATTGAAAGGATGCTCTGGAGTTCTGAGAAGGAAGCTTGAGCATATGTGGGGAAGGCACAGATGAGTGTGTCGGAAGGGTTTCTGACAAAAGAATGGAGGCTTAAGGATCATAGCTAGACTTACCGCAGGGCCTTCTGGGCCAGGCGGCCCCTCCACTAGCATACCCTGCAGAGTCAAAGGTTAAAAGTCAGAGGCTACAGGCCTAGCACTCCTCCCTCCTTTCCTTCTTCCCATTGCCCTCAGCTCAGTGATCAGAGTGACTTACAGGTTCCAGCACCGCAGGCTCCCCCTTCTCTCCCTTTAGCCCCCGGGGTCCACGGGCAGCCTGAGGGAGACACACATGTAACCCCCAGTGGGGCCTGTGAGCAGCCAGGACACCAGGACTGCCCCCATCCCAACTCTCATTTTCATTCTCGGGTCCTCTGGAGACTTCCTTGACCTTACCCCCAAATCGCCCACCCTTCCCCCAAGGCTCTCTCTTCACAGATTTCCCTGGCCTGCCAAGGGGACCTCAGGGCTCCCCACCCCCCAAATCCCAGCCCCACCTCAGCAAACACAACCTCCTCACCTCCGGGATAACCTCTTTCAGGAAGGTCCCCATACTCTTTCTGGGATTCCAAACCCCTCAATCTCTCCCAAAGCCTCTTCTGGAGGACCCCATCCTATTCCCCAAACTTCTTCTGACCCCAGGAATCCTTAGAAACTTAAGAAACCATCAACTTCCTCACCCTTACTCCAACCCACCCAATAAGAATCTCTCCAAGATTGCAGACAGATTTTTATTGGGGTTTGGGAAGAGAGCATGGATCCATATGATAATCTGACGTAATCTATGGAATCTTCAGAGAAGAAAAAAATGTATGCCCTTATGCACAGAATTTTTCTTAGAATTTCAAGGGGTTCACAAATTAAAAACTTCCTGGAGGTTAAACATCCATACTTTAAGTAGATTTGGAGGGCAGTTCCCACTGATATCCCAAATTCAGACCCCTTAATTGGTTTTTGGAAAAGTACAGCTCTTGGGCTCAGTTACTCAAGACTCAGAGCAGATTCCCTCAAGCTCCCACAGCTCTTCTGCCAATAAGGATGCTATACTCTCCCTCTGGCCCCCATTTATACTCCAAGCCCACCAGTTGCCTCTCTTCCATACTTCCACTCAGATGCCCACCCCCAACTCTAGGGCCAGAACCAAGATAAGAACAGAGAGAATGGAAGACATTCACCACCACCCCCCAACTCCTCCAACAAAGATCTTCAGAATGTCCCCCTCCACCTCCATCCTAACCAAACAGTAATGATCAATTTGCAAACTCTCCCATATTGCAGATCAACCCCAAATTTCCAGAAAGCAGCATAAAAGAAAGGCAGCTGAAGAGCAAGGGTGGCAATATTAGAGAAAGGAGTTATGGGATGAGGCAGCAGAATAGAGGAGGCAGCTCTAACTGCAAGGCAGGCGAAAGATGAAGTGGAGCAGACAGGAAACACCCCACCTGGTAGGGTGTGGTTGAAGACATGGGAATCAATTAAGGGCGACAGAATGAAGGAACAAACACTTGGAAGCAAGGGTGATGCCAAGACCAAGAAAAATCAAGCATGGCCAAAATGGCTAGAAAATGAACAGGACAAACAGGAAGTGGTTGGACAGACAGGAAGCAGTCAAAAAGTAGATTCCAGGAAGTGGACCTTCAACAGCAACATGACTACCATGACCAAGAGAAATAAGAAATTCACAAAACCGACAGAAAGCGACTCCTGGAAAGGGGATTATGACAAGGAAAGATAATTCTTCCAGAACACACAAACATCAAGGCTAGCACACACAGGAGGTGGCCATGATAAATATCTAGGTCCACAATAGAAACTTTATGCTTTGGATGACCTGAGAAACACAGGAAGTAACTTATTATCAAAGGAAATTGTCACAGACAGCATGAAAAACTAGAGTCAAAATAAAAATAGTAAGTCCCTTTCAGTCCAATCTGACACAATTACCAAAATGGATGCCATGGCTGGAGAAGACAGGAAAGGACAGACAGGAAGTGACCCGTAGGTTAGAAAGTGTGACATAGGGAGCTAGATTATTTGGCAGCAACATAGATAAGAAATTGTTTTGATCAAGAAGAAATGATGGAGACAGATTGAAAATGGGCACAAGGTAAGGGCTTATTGACCAAAAGCTTTATGAAATCCAGCTTGATTAAGACAGGAAGTGGCCAAGAAAGACAGGAAGTCCCATAAGATTTAAAAAAAAAAAAAAATCCCATTGCCCTGGGCAGAAGCATCCATAAGAAGTCACAGGGTAAGACTCTTGTCAAGGGAAGGCAGGAAGTAATATTTCAAGCAACATATACATCTTATGTGGACAGATGGAAAATAGCTCACAGCCAACAGAGAATAGTCAAAAACAACAGGAAGCAATTCTTGTAGCTCCCACTGGAGGTCAAGAATGGAAGAGGAGCTCCTTTAACTTACGGCTCCTGAGTGGGCTGTCTCCGCAGAGAGCGCAGGGCCAAGCTCCGTCTCCTCACGATAATCGTCCCCATAGCCATAGGTGTAATCGTAGGGCCCTGCTGGGGGGTCTGTGCCACCCTCCCCATATTCCTCTGCCAGGAACCTGT
Organism: Rhinolophus ferrumequinum; assembly: GCF_004115265.2. NCBI lineage: Eukaryota > Metazoa > Chordata > Mammalia > Chiroptera > Rhinolophidae > Rhinolophus > Rhinolophus ferrumequinum. Next base: position 3,553,370 of record NC_046286.1, read on the forward strand.
CGGCTGTGGAGGGGACCTGGAGATCTGTCTGCTCCTTCCCGGGGATGGGGAGGGAGAGGGGTAGACGGGGGCATTAGGGCTGAGAGGAGTTTTTCCCTGGACCCCAGGGTATGACAACTTCCAGCCCAGAGGATTCTGATGTAATTGTGACTGGAATTTTTCTCCCAAAAAGAGCAAGGGGAGCAGTTGTATAGAAAGTGATGGCCATCAAAAACCCTAAATCAGGAGGGCCGTCCAGAAAATGGGCTTCATGGGCAGGAATGGTGGATAACAAGAAGGGTGGCCGGAGGGCTGGACACAGAGTGGACAGTCCATGAACATATGGTGGACAAAAGAGTCCAGGGAATGAACGACCAAAGACATGGATGGAAAGACTGGGAGAAGAGAAAAATGATAGAATTGGACAGAAAATGGCTTCTAAGAACATAAACATGACACAGGAAGTAAAACTATTTGACACCGATATGGAAAAGAAGTTACTCCAGAATCAAAGAATAATGGAAGGAGACATGGACACTGAAAAGACAAGCAGACCCTTAGGTCTGGAGTGACCAGAAGTCAGGCCATAAGTGGATATGACAAAGAGTCCTCCGGCCAGAGGAAGGGCTGATTCATCAAGATGACATGGGACCTGAGGGGTGGGTCACAATGCCCACTTGCCCCCAGCTAGGGTGAGGGTGGGGGATGGAGTTACCTCCTCAGGGGGTGGCAAGGGGCTTGACTCCAGGATTCCTTCCTCTTCACCTGGAGTTGGGTACTAACCCCAAGGGGAAGGGGGAGAAGAGTAGCATGGGGTGGGAAAGAAGGAGAGAAGTTAGCAAGAAGGGCAGCAAAGCAGCACCTTGTCCCCTCCCTGAGGGCAGTGTCTGTCTGTGCTGGGGGGTGGGGGCAATCTCAGATCTTGCAGCCCCTTTGGAGGGGGAACAGTTTGGGGAGAGTGAATCTCCAATATCATAGAGGTTTGGGGGCAGAGATCTGGATGCCCCGGCTCTACCTGCCGGTAACCGCTGCCTCTGGTCCTGGGGGGGCCCCGGGCAGTGGGGGAAGCTGCCCGCCGAGCTGGGCGTCGGGAGGGGGAAGGCTGGCCCCGTGCTGGGCCAGAACCTCCAATTCGAGAGGGTCTCCGGCCTGGTGAGGGGGATGCCTGCCGGGCTGCTGACCTCTTGGCAGGTGGGGTAGGCTTTCGGGGTGGGGTCCGACGCCCCCTGGGGGAAGGGGCAGACCTGTGGTTGGGGCTCCGAGGCCGCTGTAGCAGAGAGACATGGGAGGGGGCAGTGAGGAAACTCCCATAATTTAAATATATGGTGTCTCTCCCTGCAATTGGTGTCATAGGAGATGTTTGCACAAGATGGTGGGAGGAACAGGAGAAAGGAAGGGGGTCCCTCAAGTTTACCTGGTAATCAGGGGTCGTCCCCGCAGTCATCGCATCGTAATAGGGGGGCTCGTAGTCATAGTAGAGAGACTCAGTGGGCTGGGGTTAGGGAAGGGGCAGTGGGAATAGGTAGAAAGAGGATGAAGGTGGCGGGGGCGGTAGGGCGGAGTGAGAGAAGTGAGGAGATGGTGTGGGAGTGGGGAACAGGAGAGGCATGGAGTTGGGAAATAGAGTTGGGGATGAAAGGAGAGGTTGGGGGACAGGAGAGAGATGGGAAGAGGTAGGAAAGGAGGGAGGGGTCCCGCATGTGGGACAGAAGCAGACACAATTAAGAGATTGACTCTCCAATCTTCAGACCACTGACCCTAGATCATATCTGTCACCCTAACCTTTCAAACTCCACCCAATCCAGAGTCTCCCTTCCCTTCTCCCCACCACAGCCCCTTATCGTGCACCTCCATGTGCAGGGGGCTAGAGAGGGCCCTACTCCCACACGTCCACTGACCCACCACTCCTTTGGGATTCCCTCAACCTCCTGTTCCTGCCCCATTTCTCCTTCTAGGTCTTACCATTTCAAGGTCTTTCTCCCAGTTTCTGTCTCCCGGCTACTCTGGTCTCCCATCCTCTGTCCCCAAGTCTCACCCCCACCCTCTCTCCCAATCTCTTAATTCGAGGAAGGGATGGGAAACCCAAGGACACAGTTCCAGGAAGACTATCAGAGGAGGAGACACAAGGAGGGGACACAGCTCCCAGCCACAAATTCTTCATAATGACTCTTTTTATTTTTAAATGAAAATAAAAAGGTTGATGAATGAGGACTGGGGGAGGGGCGGTGATGGGAATAGAAAGGTATGTTTGGGGTGGGGCACTAAAGAGGGGAGAACAGGAGCCCAAAATAGGATGGGGAGCTCTGGACATTGGAGGAACTCCCCTGGGAGATTTCTGGCTGTCTTCCCTCCCGGGGTGTGCTGCAGTTTAGGGTTCGCCCAGCTCCCTCACCTGTTGCTGGGGTTCCTGGTTTTGGGGCCTATGAAGTCTTGATAGTTGCTGTTTTGGAGATCTCTGGGCTCTGTGAAACTGTTGTTTCTGAGGTCTCTCCTTCCAATCCCCCTCACATTCCAGCTCCTTCTGTTCACAGGATCCATAGGCAGCTTGCACCCCCGGAACAATGACAAGCTCCTGGATATCACCCTTCAAAGACATGAGAAAGGAACACCAATGGAGGGAGGCAGCGAGAGCTTCAGTCTGAGACAAAAGGTAGGAGGCCGATCCTAGGTAAAACAGGATAATGGGAGGTCATCACCAGCCTTCCATGTGCACAGCCCTCTTCAGTTTCCAAAGGACCTTCTCATTCATAATCCCATTGGACCTTCACAACAACTGGGAAAGTCAGTAGGACAGTCAGTAGGACAAGGACCTTCATGCCCATTTTCCAGATACATTCCATTCAGAAAAGCTAAAAGAGGTAATGACTGGCCCAAGGTCATTCGCAGTGGAAGGATCAGGACTAGAACTCAAGCCATCCAACTCTAAATTCAACACTCTCTCCTACCCCTTCCCCTGTGGTAATGCTTGAGCATTTTCACAGGGGTTTCTGGAGACAGTGGCCCAGTCATAGCTGCTTTGACCTTCCACTGGCAGTGATAATGAGAATTCTTAGGACCTCTAGAAATGAGGGAGGGGGAACTCACTTTGGAATTCCAATGGCTTTTATTTGTGCTCACATGTGGTGAGCACACTCTGCCTGGTATTGTGATTTGGAAATACTGTCTCATCTCCAGAGCAGAATGGGGAGCTCCTTGGGATGACAGAGAACTTATATTTATTCTTCTATGTTCCCCGTGGCATTGGGTCAGCAGGTATTCAGGAAATGTTAACTGGCCACGTGGGTGGGTGGATGGATGGGTGGATGGATGGATGGATGGGTGAGTTAGTGGGTGAATGGGAGCTCAAATGCATGACTGAATGGGAGGATTGATGGATGATGAATGAACGTATGTATGGGTAGATTGGTGGGTAGGTGAATGGGAGGTACAGAGTAGATGGAAACTGATTGACAGGTAGGTAGGTAGGTGGAAGTAAATATGGGGATGAATGAACGGATGGAGGAGCGTGGGGGGTGAGGAGATGGGTATGTGAGTGGGTGGATGAATGGATGCACGCAGCCTCATGTGCGTGGTACATGGGGTGGTGGGTGGACGGATGAGGAAACAGATGGACAGACAGGTTAAAGAGGATGGATGGATGGAAGGACAGATTGATAGATGGGTGGTTTGAAGGAGGGAGAGGCTGAGCAAGGGAAGGATAGATGGGTGCGTGGATGCAAACCTGAATGCTTGAGTAGTGGGTAAGTGTGTAACTGGATGGATGGGTGAGTGGGTGAGTGGATGAGTAGGTAGACAGACAGATTGGCTGAAGGGACAGATGGATGGATAGGCAAAGTGACAAAGACTGAGTGACAGAATGAGTGGCTATGGACAGCCCTGCGACCATCCTAGGTGTAAGTGGACACCTAGATCTCCTAACAGAGAACATTAGCCCTGAGGATGGGAAACGGAATTACAAATTCATGAGAGGATAAATGAAGGGCTAGGACATGGGAAGATGGTGTGCTGGGGTCAGAAGGGGAGTGGACACAAGATATGGGACCAGAAATCACTCTGTTCTCTGATTGCTCTGGTTACCTCAAAGACTTCTTCATCCAGGATACGGGCACCAAAGATTATCACTCCACGGGTGTCCAACACTGGACGAGCACTTCGGGGGAGGGGCCGGGTGACCCGCTTCTTGCAGTCAACAATGAGAGTGACAGACTGGCCCTTCACAGCCACACCCACACGGTGCCACCTGGTCATAAGGGGAGAGGCTCAAGTGACTGACTGAAAGAGGGAAAGTCAACAGAGCTGGGGAACAGTTGATGGAAGGATTAAGGCAATGATCGTGACAGTAATAATCGCAGTAGTGATCATTTATTGAGCGCTTACAAGGCACCAGGCACCATGAAATAAATTTCTCATTTGATTCTTATGGTTCTATTCTCCCTATTTTACAAACATAGAAATGGAGGTTCAAAAAAGTTAAGTAACTTGCCCAAGGTACAGGCTAATACTACATAAACTCTTAAGCGCAAACTCTGGGCTAGAAGTGACTGAAGTTTGGGCAGTGGGAAGATGAGGTGTGGCAGAACTAGGGTTTCCTAGTTTAGGGACTAGGGATTCTGGGGCAGTGGCCAGAGGGGAAGTGCAGGCCAGCAGACCAGACAGCAAACTAACTTACTTGCCATCTGCTAGGTTGAGGCCTCGGAAGACCGGCTGAGCTGGAGGCCGAGGCCGGCCGGTCTGGTCCTCATACAGGAAGCGGACAGGTCGGCCAAGCTCCAGGGCCAGCTGTCTGACGCCCTGGGCACTGTAGAGAGTCAGGAGGGGGGCCTGGAGGCCAGGGCGGGTCCGGACAACAGTCAACAGAGAGAAATCTTTGGGGAAACCTCCTGGGACCCAAGAGAGACACACACAGGTGGAGTGAAAGGCAACGAGAGCCATAAAGCCATTTCCTTCCGGTTTCTGATCCCAGACCCCATCCCATGAGCTACTGCACCATGTTACCCATACCTGGGAAGAGCTGGCGAGTAGGTGCACTGAGCTGAGCAGGTCGGGACACTCGGTAGGCCACATCAGCTGGACAAACGCCTCTTGTCTTCCGGACACCATCAGGGAGGGAGGAGAGCCTCAGGGCCCGGAGCACATCCACAGGGGGTGCACCTGGGAGAGTCCATGAGGGTCAGAGGAAGGGACACACCCTTAGGAGGGTCAAGACAGGACATCTGGGCTCTAGAACTCAGCTTCCTGGGGCTCAAACTCTCTGGAAGGCAAAGGTCACCTTTCCCTTACTTGCTCCTGAATGGGGCCTGAATGGATGGGAAACCAGAGTCACCTGGAAAAGAGCAGGCTTGACCCTGGACTCAGCTCCATGCTCACTCCTGCCCCTCTCCCGCCCAGCGCCTGTCATGCTCACTCTCTATCTCTGAATGACAATTCAGCCTATGAATCTCTCTCTATTCTCTCAATCTCTCTCTCAACTCTCCACCTTCTCTCTCCTTTTCTCTCTCATTCTGTCTCTCTTCCTCTTTTTGTCTGTATCTGCTGGTCTTTCTGTCTCCCTGACTCTTCTCTCTTCCTCCATTTCCCTCACACTCTCTATCTTTTTCTTTCCCTGTCTTTCTCCAGCTCTCTCACTCCCTTTCCGTATCTCTTGGTCTCTGGGTCTCTGGCCTCTGTCCCATGTCTCCAGTACAAACAACATCTGGGCAATCGATCATCCTGGGCACGGAGGTGCAGGGGGGCCACCAAGGAGGGAACGGAGAGGCAGCTCTCTGGGGAGGGGGCTTCAGCTGCTGCAGTGCCCATGTTTGGGGAGGTGGGGACAATTCTGACCATGCAGAGGAAGGAGATACAAGAAAGAGCCACCCCAGGAGCCTGGGCCCCTAGCTTGGGAGATGGGCTGGGGGCAGGGCTGGGGGGGAGACTGAAGCTGCCACGCAGAGCCGGAGCAGGTCCAGGGCCCTGAGCCACACATCTGGGGATCCCATCAGAGTCCTTGCCCAAAATCCAGGCAAGCTCCTCACACCTGGAACTTCGGCCCTACCCCACCCCACCCCCACCACCACTCCGGATCCAAAGATTCAAGACCCAGGCCACCAGCCCATCCACCTACCACTTGGCTTCCTCGGGCTCAAACCCCCAGAACACAAAGGTCACTTTCCCTCTCTTGCTCCCCGCTATACACACTCCTCACAGCATCAGCTCCAGATTGGAAAAATCCCAAAGAAAGTTTCTGCAAAACTTTCACAGAAGCATGGGGCAGGGCAGGGGCCAGAGTGATCAGGAGAGCAGAGCTGGGTGGGGTGGGTGAGGTGAGGCGGGCAGGCAGAGAAAAGGCCCTTTGAGTCCAGGAGCCGGGAAACCACGGCCTTGCCCCCCCACCCCCGCCCTAGCCTGGCCCCCGCGTGTGGCAGCTCCGCAAACACCAACACACAAGGGCCGCTTTGAGAGACAGAAGGTGAGTGAGACAGAGACACAGAGACTCACAGAGACCCCAGGCCAAGGAGACCTCAGAGACCCTGCCCTCCACCAGCGCCCAGGAGAGTCCAGTTCCATCCTATAGATGACCCACCCACAAGCTGCCCACCCATCATTCCACCTCAGGCCACATATGTGCCCCACTGTCTCTGGCCTTAATCTGCCCCAACTGGCAGCCCCACCCCCCCCACCACCACCTCTGGGCCCCCAAATGCCCCATTCCTTACTCCTATGAATTCCACATTAACCCATTTCCCTAGAGAGTCCCACCTCTACCCACTCAGCCCCCAAATAAGAAGCTGTGGTCTCAGCCATCTCCCTGCCTCCATGCTAAAGGGTCCCTTTTCCTCCAAGAAAGACTCCTCGAGTCTACAGACATTGCACACTTGTTTCTTGTCCCTGAGCGTCATACTCCTCATAACTTGGAAGTTCTTCCTCCCGTAATCTAATCTAAACCCTTTATGCTGCTATTCTGACCATTTTCTCTCCAGAGCAGAGAAGAAATGAATAGTCAAGTTATATGCAAATCAGCCTCCAGTGTTTCCAGGAGTGGGGGCTTGCATCAGCCTGCCGAGGCCCCAGGTGCTCTCAGCACCCACCGGCCCCCCCCCCCATCTCCGATATCAAATCCTCTTTCCTAGGAGCCAGGAATTCTGGATCCTGGGAAAAAGAAGGAAAAGATTGGGGTTGTGGACACCAGGGTCCCAGGAGAGCCGGGCTGGCCAGAGGGGGAGGGGCGGGGCAGGAATGCAAAGAGTTGGCTCCCACCTCAGACACCTGATCCCGGCCTGTCCAGCGGCCGTCCTGTTGGCAGCCAGCCCCAGTGCTCCCCAGAGCCAGCCGCGTGGCAGCATCGAGGGCACAGGGAGGGGGAAGGGGATCCTGTCGGGGAAGCCACTGGGACAAATAATCCAGGCATCCCTTCTTTCTCTACTTACGAGGCTCTGCTGTGACCCACAGATGCTCCCTCTCAACCCAGAGACAGAAAGTTCAGAAGACATACAAACACCCGTCACCCATCCACACTGTCACCTACCCCTCACCCCACTACAGGTTGGGCCACAGCAGCCCTGCCAGCTGCCGTTCTCCCCAGGACCCCAGGATTCCCCCCCTCACCCCGCACTCATGGCTCTCTAAGGTGAGCCTCCACATTCAGCTTCAGTCGCCCTCATCAAGTCACTTCAAGGAAGAAGAGATCCCTAATCTGGCTCCAAGGGACCCAGGTATCCTGCCCCCTAGCCTGGACCTTTGATCCCCAAAATCCCCTTGTCGGACTCAGAAGCTCCGCCCCAGGCATCAGCGGTCCCCTGCCCGGGGCTACCCAAGAGTTCCAGCCTGACTCCGGAGGACTCAGGCGTCGGGACTCCTCTTACCTGCCCGAGCCGGGGCCCAGCTCAGCCCCAGCAACAGAGGTACGAGCAGGAGGAGGCGATGGCAGCGGCTACACCGCTCCATGGCTGGCGACCGGAACGCCGGGTCCCAGGGACCCAAGGGCGCCGGAGGCACTGGACGTCCCGAGGCTGACAGGAGAGAGCGAGCTGGCTGTGAGCCTCGGACGCGGGGGTCCGGGGAGATCACAGGCTGTACGGTGGCAACAGCTCTCAACGGCCCGGCTCCATGCAGAGAAGCGCCGTCGGGGCTCCGACGCTGCTCCCTCCTCGGTGGCCGCCGCTCCTGTGTGTCCCCGGCCACCCCGGCGGCCCAGAGCCCCCACTCCGCCCCCGCCCCCGGCCCAGCCCCCGCCTCCAGCCGCCCGCCCACAGCCACAGAGAAGAAACCCCACCCTCAGTCTCCACCTGAGGGTGGTGGGGGGAATGAGAACCCTCCCTGGCTGATCCTCCGACTGCTCTTCCCTGCTCCTTGCAGGGACTTAATGGCTTACACCCTGATTCTCTTTTCGGGAACCCCAATATCTTTTCCCCAACCCCTTCTTTTTTAGGACCCAGACGTCCAGTCACAGCCCCCCTGCCCAATTCCCTCCCCCTTGGGGGCCCAGAGTCCCCTTTCAGCAGAGTCCTGGGCGGGATTTAGGGTACAGTGGGAGGGGAGAGGCGGGCCTGGGGGGTCACTACCTCCCCCCATCAGGTCGCCATAATTACTTCCCCCGCCCCGCCCCATGTAATTACAGAGCGGGCCGGGGCAGGGGTATTTATAGACAGAGCTATAGATAGCGGTTAGAGACCTGCGACTCGACGGCCGCAAGGGGAGGGGTGGGGGAGCCAGGGAGAGGGTGGAGGAGAGACAGAGGGAGCCGGCGTCGGAGCAGACTGGACAGACTGACAAACAGGCTAATCGGGTCTCAGGAGGTAAAAATGGGGGTACGAGGTAAGGGAGTCCAGGAACCCAGGTGGAAAGGGACCCAGTGGAGAGACGAGAGGACAGTCGTTGCTAGTTGGAAGTATGGGGAAAACGAGGTCACTCAGGGACAGGAGGCCGCCTCCAGGCGGGCAACGCTTGAGAAGGCCGCGGCGCCCAGCGCCCAGTGAGCCCCACGAACCGGCACAGCGCCGGGCCTGCCCGGAGCCCGCGGCGGCCGGAGAGGAGACGGCAGCGTGGCGAGGCGCCGCCGCCCGCTGGCGCTAGGAGGGCGCAAGCGAACAAGGCGCCTTTGAGAATCAGCGCCCCCCTTCCTCCTCCGGCCGGCCCCGCCCCCAGGCTGGCACACCCTCTTCTCCCCCTCCCCGACAAAGCGTGCCTTGTGTCCCCCACCCTGTGCCCGCCCCTCAGGCCCCAGGGAACCTCCGCGGCGGTGTCAGCGTCAAGGGAGCGCGTCCGGAGCTCCCAACCGGATACCCCCCCCACCCCAACCCGATGCAGCGCTGTCCACCGCCTAACAGTCACCTCAGTCCAGAAAACAGCGATTTTAATTTGAAAGCGACTTTATATGTGAGAGAGGGGGGAAAAGAAACCCGAGGGAAGAGCTGCGGAGCAAAAACCATGCAGCCCCAGCACCCCATCTCTGCGGGCTGGCCATCCCCCCTCAATTCTCAGGCTAGGGTCCTGTGTCTCCAGCCTCCACTGTGTGTGCCCAAGGCCGGGAGAACTGTGAAAGGGGCGGCCTGAGGACTACTCACCAAACCATCCCCTGCCAGACCCTGCATCAGAGCCCAGGCCCCTTCCCCCAAGTTAGACAGGGAGGGATGGGAGGAGGGGGCGAGAAGGCCAGTGCTTGGAGAGCCCGAGGAACAGACCATCTTGGGGCCTTGCCTTCCCCAAATACCATCCCCACCGCCGGCATTTCTTAGTCAACCCGGGAAAGTACAGTACTTCTCTGAGTCTAACTGCAAGTCTCTGTCCTCAGAGGAAATTAAAAATAGCCGATGGGTTCCTACATCTCCACCCACCCCTTCACCACCACCACCTTTCCATTTCTCAGTCTGACTGCAGGAGGAGGTCAAGTATGAGAAGGGACTCTGGGCAGAGCCTCCCTCTTCCAGAGTAACCCCCATCTGCTTGGTTAAAGGAAGGCCTGGCAGAACCCTACTCCCATGTCTATCAGTTTGGGGGGCCTGCCCCCAGTATCCATCTCTGGGGGAGTTCCCATATCCAGTCTTCAGACGGGGAGCTAAGTGAGGCAAGATGAGAAGGAAGCAAGGTCCTGGGAGCAAGGCCAGTGCTTTGTGCTGGGGGAAGAAAATCGTTCCAGGCAGAGGGTGAGAACTCACCCCAATCATGGCCGACCCAGTCAAATTCAGAGACTCAAGGCCACTGAAGGGAGAGGTCCAGCCCTCACAGGGACTGGGATCCCCTCTGACTTGGGATATCAGGCAAACCCCTTGAAGGTTAATGGACCCCCTTGGAGGTCTCTGTCCTGTCCTATAGTTCTCACCCCACCAAGATTCTTAAAAACACGGCCCCCCACCCCCGGCCCAAGGCTTGGAGTCCCTCTCGGATGTGCACTCATCCAGTGTGAGAAGCACCAAGTTTGGGTCTGGGTTCAGGCCAGCTGGTGGGGCGCCTCCAGCATCTCCATGAGGAAGGTGTCGATGGGGGTGTCACCAATGAGCTTGAAGAAAAACAGATGCTCTAGACACTTAAGGCCGATGGACCTGAGGGCAGGAAGACGCAGCAGCAGCTTGGCAAACCTGAGGGAGGCGTGGGAGAAGCGCGTTGAGAACAGAACCACACGGGCCCTGAACACACTCGTCCCACCCCCACCTCCACATCTGTGGGGGCCTCGGTGCCCACAACCCCTCACCCCCACAGCTCCTCTCACCGTCCCTGCTGCTCAGGGTATTTCTGTTTGCAATAGGTCTCCAGTGACGCATACACTTTCTCCCGCAGGACCTCCACCTCGCTGGGGTTGGAGAGGCCCTTGGCATCTGGAATGGCAGGGGAAGAGAGGAGGAAGGAGGAGGCAGGCAAACACAATCAGGACAGACATGGAGATGGGGCCCACATGATGTGCTTTTCGGGCCCCATCTACTTGCCCTTCTCCAGATACCTGGCAAGGGAAGCAGGGCACTTGGGTTTGTGGGGTGGGGTCAGAAGGGGACTGTATCAGTGGAGGTGGGTTGTGCTCGGTCAGCTGGGAGATTTCCGGGCTGAGGGTCTTACTGAGGGGATAGCTGGGTAACTTAGGAGTCTCCAGAGAAGAGGAGGCTCAAGGTGGCCTTGGTCTTGAGAGATGGGGTACCCTCCTCTTACCTGGATTGAACAGAATGATTGCCCTCAGGCAGCCAAGCTCTGTCTTGTCCATCCTCATGTCACGCATTTTGGACACTAGCTCTGTCAGCACCCTGGAGAGGGACCTGCAGGTCACTCAAAGGTCACAGCTCAGCCAGCCTTGGACACGGACCAGCCTATAGCCCCACCCCCTCTACCTACAGGTCAGCCCAGCGGAGGGCCACTGACCTATCAAAGATGGCTCCCACGCCTGCAGAATGGGCTGAGTTGCGGTGCACATGAAGACCTGTGGCGAGGAGGATGCCATCTCGCACATCAATGGATCGGTGGGAGAAAGAGGCAATGAGAAGCTCGTTCCAGCCTGGGTGGGGGCAGCAAGGGTCAGGAGCCAGAGATCAGGCCATGGGATGCAAAGCCAGGGGAAGAGAAGAGGTGGCAAGGTCAGTGAGCTTGGCTCCCTGAGTATGCAACTGTGCACTGGGGATCACTGAAGGTCAGGTCAAAGAGGGATCAAAAGTCAAGAGGTCAAAGGGATCCAAGGTCACTGACCTGCCCGTAGCAATATGACCTGGTCATCCAGAGGCAAGGAGGAAAAGTGTGGGATCCTCTTCGCCCACTCAACAAGCGTGAAAAGCTGTTTGTCAGCTGCCTGACAGATGTTAGTCACAGGGTCATTTGGCTGCAGGGGATGGGGGGTAAGAGTTATGGGAGGTTTGGAGGAACACGGAAGCCCCCCTCACAAGAGGTTTTTGACACCCCCTCTTACTATGTAGTCTCTCTTCAAGCCCCATCTGAACCAATCCCTATAAATCAGACTTTCCTTCCGGCATTCCGACATTTATTTGGGACAACCAGTGGATTGTTCTGGGGGTGGGGACAGAGAAAAACTATCACGCCCACCTCCGATGTTTGAGAGACCTTGTTTGGCAGCACTTCCAGTGCCAGAGTGTTAGGAAGGTTGTGACAGGAAGGAAGGGGAGGGGGAGACAGAACAGACCTAGGCTCCTGGCAACCACCCCCCATGAGGAAGGACAGTGGGTTGACCCCATCACTCACGCTGCTGCCGCTACCCCCGGTTCCCCCAGGACCCTCAACGCCCTGGTCACTCTTCTGCTCCACAGCAAGCTCTGCCTCCAGGATCCTGTCCACAGGCATCTCCTCGGGGGCTCCCCCAGCCCCCTCCCCATCCCCGTCCTTGTCCTTCCCCCGCTGACGCTCCTCCTGTACCGCTGGGGGAAAGAGGGGAGGAGAAAAAGTGGCAAGTCAGCAGCCGGTCGTGAGGAGGTTCTGAAATGTCCTTAGGGCCTTATCAGGTTTCATGGCCTTTAGGAAATGTTTTTAGGAATTGGGGAAGTCACTAGAATTAACAGTGGACTGGGGGCAGTCAGGAAGCGAGGGTTATAAAAGGGCACGTACATGAGCCAAGAAGGGAAGGAGAGAATAAAGGAGTTAGGGAGAAAGCTAATATTTAAACTGAGGGCCTACTACACACTAGGAAATGTGCCAAGCACATTTTAACATTCACTCTACTATAACGACCCTGAGAGTTCTCGTTGTCATTTTTAAAGACGAAGAATATGGGACTTGAACAAGTTAATAGCCTGCCCACGTTCACACAATACAGGGTAAGTCATACATCTGAATCCAAGTGTACCTGACTGCAAATCCTGCGCTTTTCTAATTCAACAAAGAGGCAGTATAAGGAGCACTGGCCTGAGTTTTCAGAAGTGTGAGTTCTGCCCCCAGCCCTACCATTCTTTTATTGCATGACCTTGGGAAAGCTAGGCCTCAGACTCATCTTCTCTAAAATGAGAGATTTGATCATGATACTCTCTAAAGCTTGCCTTAGAATTCCAGAATCAGACTGAAAACAATAAGATAAAGAAGAGGGAAGGCAGCCCTGAGGTCTTCATAAAGCCTGTAGCTTAAGAGAGTAGAATCCCAGAGCTTGGAGGAGAGACCAGAGAGGGAGCATTGAGCCAGGAGGGCTGTTCAGGTTAGAGAGCAACACAGAGAAGCCCATCACGCATAAGAGGACTTATGCTACCCTCACAGCACACTAGGCAGGGGTCACAGGTGCAGGCCACAGAGGCAGAAACATTAAGAAGGAAACTCAAGGGACCTGCCAGGGTAGCGGCAGGGCACCAGGAAGAAGAGCTGATGAGGAGGGGAGAGAGAAATCAAATATCGCCCTCTGGAGGAGAGAACAGTCCAGCCTTTCTGAGAGGTCTGCGTGTGGTGTCCTGCAATCCTCCCTCTTCCTCCTCCCATGGGTAGACTGGGGAGCCTGGGTGCGCAGGCGCTTACCTTCCCGCTTCATGCCCGTGGCCAGGCACTTCTGATAGCGGCAGTACTGACAGCGGTTCCGCTGGCGCTTGTCCACCGTGCAGTCCTTGTTGTCCCGGCACGAGTAGGTCAGGTCCTTGCGAATGGTGCGTTTGAAGAAGCCTTTGCAGCCCTCACAACTGTAAACCCCATAGTGTTTGCCTGGGGGTGGGGGAAGAGCAAGAACATTGCTGCATGTAAACCCCTCACCATTAGGTTTCTTGCTAACCTCCCTCCAGCAAACAGTTTATCTACTTTGTGTTCGCCAAATACAGCTGGGGAACCAGGACCTGAGAGATGGTCCGATCCCACGCTTCCCTCTGATCACCCCCGCCCCCCAAATCTGCGCTTCAGATTCTTTAGCTCTCATTGGGCCTCCCTAGCTCACTTGCTCCAACAAAACCCCATGAGCCCATGGGAATTCTACAGGGGGTGGGACATGGCACTCTGTCTTCCTCTCTGCTGGTCCTCTGAGCCCCGTACCTGAGCTTCGGTCCCCGCAGATTGCACATAGCCGTTTGCCAGCCCCAGGGCCACCTGGAGGGGGTGGACAGTGCAGGCCCCGGACCCCTAAGACTGGTGGCTTCACATCTTCAGGGGGGCCAGACCCACCCCCAGGGAGCGACACTGTTGAGTTAATCTGAGATGGGGAAATAGGGAGGTCATGGGGAGACTCACTGGGAAAGAGAATCTCTGAGGTGATGGAAATCATGCCCTAACACCTAGGCAGGGCCCTGCATTGCACATCCCAGGGGCATCATTACACTGCAGTCGGTGTGAAGGGCCAGCACAACCCAGAGATTCGACATACAGTTTCCCCTGAAATTATGCAACACAGTAGCCCTGAAAACCATGTATCTCAGAAGGGCAGATGGGACCAAAAGGGCAAAGAATCACTGACAGAGGAAAGGGACATCAGCAACATCAGGATTCTTTTACAGGGTTGGGGAGGAAGCATGCACTGAACGATCAGTCACCTCAGGAAGGGCAAGGGGGTCTCACAAGGACCACAGGCCTGCCAGGTTAGAGGTCTGGAAGGTCAGTGGGCCATGGGGAAATTCACACAAAGATCTGGGGTCACAAGGAAAACAAGGAAATGAAAGTGGAGAGGCAGTAAGTGGGTCACAACCTCTCACCTGGGGACTGCTGACAGGCCCGGAGAATCCTGGGGGAGCTGGAGGGGGCAGACCAGGGGACCCCATGGAAGAGCTGATGACTGGGAAGGGGGAGCCCAGTGGGGGTGGTGGCATGGGGGGTGGGGGTGGTGCCCCAGAGCCTCCAAGGGATGGGGCTGCTGAAGAGGGTAGGGGTGGTCCAGGAGGAGAATGGGGAGGGGGCCCCTGGGGAAGGGGATTTGGAGAGGAACTGTCTGGGCTTCGGGAATCTGAGGGAGGGGTACACAGAGGCACAGAGACACACAGACAGGAGAGACAAAAAGAGAAAAATGAGTCTTCGATCATCCAACTGAAGACTTTCTCTAATCCCCCCTGCACCCCATCATACCCACCCCACCCCCAAGTCCAGAGACACCCTGTTGTCACACAACAGTTTAACTTCTAATAGTGGTGACAGAAGGGACTGGTGACAAAAGAGAGGAGTATAGCTCCGGCGAGGCAAAATTCCAAGCACTGTACGTGGTCACCCCAAGCCAGCTGCCCAAGCCAGTCTCGTGTGGGTGGGGCAACACGTGGGATGGACCCTCCTTCCCAGCCTGTAGCCAGAGTGTGCAGAGAAGAGAGATAGGCGGAAGAGACCTCCTCCTAGGACGCAAGATCTGTCTTCAAACGTCCAGAGTCCTCAAACTCGAGGACTCGTGTCCCACGCCCAGGCGCTCCGATGTGCAGGGACCCAAGCGGCCATGACTAGGAGGGCGGAAGCTTCCCCTTCCCTCCCCGCCCCGCCCCGGGGGGAGGGCGCTAAGGCCCTTGGGAGGGAGGGGACGCGTGTTTACAAACAAGGGGGCGGGAGCGCCAGGAAAAGATCGCCAAGGGAGGGGGGAGGGGTTGCAGACAACGCGGTCACTGGCTCGCGGGTCCGTCCGCTAGGACACTCACCCCGCCCGCTGTCGCCCATCCCGTCCCGTCCAGCCTCCCCCGGCTCCGGCTCCGTGGTTTGTTGTTCTCCGGCTGCCGCCGCCGCCGCCGTCGCTGCGGGATCCAGCCAGGGCCGTCGCCGCCGCCACCGGGACGCGACCCCACAATGCATTTCTTTTCGCACCCCCACCGGCCCACACTGCCCTGCGGCATGCCGCTGGGGGAGGAAGGGCGGGCGAGCAGTCCAAGACATGATTCCTGGCTGAGTGTAGGGATACCGAAGAGGTACCAGAGATTCCCAAGGATTTATTGAGGGGCTAGCTGAGCACGAGGAAGCCCCAGAGAAAGACTCTGGCCTGAATCGGGTCGAATTAAGCGCTTCGCTCTGCTCTGTACCAAAATGACAGCGCCGATGTGGCAGCCATCTTGGTATAGACAGGAAGTCTCCGCGCTAGTTCCCGCCCCCTCATCTAGTTGGAAACGGAGGAGGCGGTCTCCTCGGTCCCTGTTGCGGGCCTCGCCCAGCCTCCCCTCAAATAACCTCCACACCCGCGCATGCGCGCCAGGGCACGGCCGCTTCGCCGCTACCGGAGTGCCGCCATATTGGTAAAGGTCCTGGGACAGAGGTAGAACGGAACTTCCTGTTCTCGCGGGAGCTAGAGGCGGGAGTGCCACGTCCGTGCAAACCGGGAAAGAAGAGGATCCCGGAGCCGGTGAGAATTTCCTACTTTTCCCTCCTTTCCTTTCCAGGCCTTTCCCCCCACTTAGTGGGTCATAGAGACGAGGACCCAGAGTCCGTAAAGTGGATGAACAAAGCCTAGAGCAGTGTGCCGGGGGCCCTACATCCGGGAGGCGGTTCGGGATAAAAAGAACGAGTTTGGGGAGCACTGCGAGTGGGGGCAGGATGGAATGGGGGACAGGCCCATAGAAGTGGACGGAGGGCGCGAGCGGAGTAAAGTGGACCCGGCATAGGTACAGAGTTGAGGGTCAAGTGGAGTCACTGTCTCTGTTCCTCTGGTCAGCGTGATGACCAGCTACTTGGGGGCCTCCCACTGGGTGGCCTTGGGACTGCTGACCTGGGCGGCCGTGGGGCTGCTCGTGGCCGGACACGAGGGTCGTGACGACATGCACGAGGACCTGCATGAGGACTTCCATGGCCACAGCCACTCACATGAGGATTTCCACCATGGACACAGCCATGCCCATGGCCATGGCCACACTCACGAAAGCATCTGGCATGGGCATACCCACGGTCACGACCACGGACATTCACATGAGGATTTGCACCATGACCATAGCCATGGCCACCCCCATGAGAGCCTCTACCACAGAGGACATGGACATGCCCACGAGCACAGCCACGGAGGCTCTGGGGAGTCTAGGTCTCCAGGCATCAAGCAGGACCTGGACACTGTCACTCTCTGGGCCTATGTGAGTCCCCAGGGGATGGGGGAGAGGGGTTGGTTCTGGATTGTTGGGAAACCCCACACCACTTGACCCCTGACTTTCCCTCACCAGGCACTGGGGGCCACAGTACTGATCTCAGCAGCTCCATTTTTTGTCCTTTTCCTTATCCCTGTGGAGTCAAACTGTCCCCGGCACCGGTCTCTACTCCAGATCTTGCTCAGTTTTGCTTCTGGCGGGCTCCTGGGAGATGCCTTCCTGCATCTCATCCCTCATGCCCTGGGTAAGTAACCTCAGACTTCTACCTCAAATCTTAATGTTACTTTATTCTTTGGGTAAAAGGGGTTTTTCCCGTTTATGATCTTTGACCTTCCAATATTCTTCCAAATATTGGGGTATTCGCTTATCTGGCCTTTTCTCGTCCTCCTTCCAGAACCTCATTCCCACCACCCTCAGGAGCAGCCCGGACATGGACACTCCCACAGTGGTGAGGAAGGGGCAGGTGGAGACAGGGATTGGGGTGCTGGGGGAGGTCTACTCCTCCCAATTCTTCTCCTGCACTTGAGGAGGAGGATAAGTCTGGAATCCACATTTCCCTTAATGTCTCATGCCTCCATTTCCAGGCCAGGGCCCCATTCTGTCTGTGGGACTGTGGGTCCTTAGTGGAATTGTCGCCTTCCTTGTGGTGGAGAAATTTGTGAGACATGTGAAAGGAGGACATGGACATGCTCACGGACCCATACATGGACTTGGAAAACAGGGTGAGCCGAGGAACAACTTTCCTGAAAGCCACCTTGTTTGCCTCAGAATCCGCTCATCTTATGGCTGTTAGATGGAAGAGGACGTCCCTTTTGAGGATGTATCAGGTGTCTGTTCCCCACTCTTACCAACTCCTTTCTTCCCTCAGAGCGTTCTTCAAAGGAGAAACAGAGCTCAGATGAAGAAGAAAAGGAAGCAGGGGGGTCTAGGAAGCGAAGAGGACGCAGTACGGGTCCCAAAGATGGGCCATTGAGACCTCAAAATTCTGAAGAGGGAAAAACGGGTTCAGGTGAGGGCCAGGGTTGGTAAGAAGCGTGGACAAGGGGCATCATCATGAGCCCCACAGGATGTGTGCTGTGGGTGGTAGCAGGGATCTGGAAAACCCTGAGAGGCTAGCTAGGAAGTGGTCTCTGCGGGGAGATGTGCTAATGGCTGGACTAGGGCTAGGATGGATGTGATGGAGCCTCTAATTGTTTTGTCTTCCTTTCCTCCTATGCAAGACCTGCGTGTATCAGGGTACCTGAATCTGGCGGCTGACCTGGCACACAACTTCACAGATGGTCTGGCCATTGGTGCTTCATTTCGAGGGGGTCGAGGATTAGGGATCCTGACCACAATGACTGTCTTGCTACATGAAGTGCCACATGAAGTCGGAGACTTTGCTATCTTGGTCCAGTCGGGCTGCAGCAAAAAGCAGGTTGGTGATGATGTGCACCAAACATGGTTGCCTCCAATCCTTACCCCCTGCTCACCCACCCCAAACCCAAGACTGCCTCTCCTTGCTTCCAAACAAGTTATACTGTTATTGATAATAAATCTTCTAGAAATCAGGGAGAGGTTCTGTTTCACTGTCCTGTAGCTTAGTATTTCTTGAACTGTGGTCCATAAACCATCTGAATGGTTTTGATATCTTAAGATTTTTCAAAAAGTGTCTATTCTAGACTCCCCTCTTTTTGCCATACTCTTTTGTTTCCAAAGACATGCACCCTACCCATATATATCTGTACCTCCCCAGCCACGTCTAAACCACTGATAATCTTTAGATATTTAGATATTGATAAATGCTCTGTCTCTTTTGTCCACCAGGCAATGCGTCTGCAACTACTGACGGCGGTAGGGGCACTTGCGGGCACAGCCTGTGCTCTCCTAACTGAAGGAGGGGCAGTGGGTAGTGAAGTTGCAGGTGGGACAGGTCCTGGCTGGATTCTGCCGTTCACTGCAGGTGGCTTTATCTACGTAGCAACTGTGTCTGTGTTGCCTGAGCTGTTGAGGGAAGCGTCACCACTGCAGTCACTTCTGGAGGTGCTGGGACTACTGGGGGGGGTTGTCATGATGGTGCTGATTGCCCACCTCGAGTGAGAGGTGGGATAAGCCACCCCCACCCAGCCCCAAACTTCTGGCCTCTAAGTCTTCGGAGTTTGTGGTCTGTGGAGGTTGGGGCCCTGGCCAGGGATATCTGCCAAAGGAAGGAGTTTTCGCATCCTAGGGAAGTGGTGACTTTAGCATGAGGGCTAAGGTTTAGCAGTCCTATAGGGGCTGTAGAGATGAGAATGAGAGACCCGAGGAACTACAGTGTTGGGTGTGTGCTGACCACGTTATTGGGTTTGGGGCTAAATGGGGCTGTGAAGAAGGCTGGAAGAGACCAGTGATGGCAGCCTACCCCATGTCCCCTCCCCCACCTGTTCTCAGAGGACCAAGCTGCCGCACACAGGCTTCTCCAAGGTCCTCCTCCCTCCCTCTCCCTTGTTGGTGGAGGCTTCAGGGAAGACCAAAGCCCTGGACAGAAGGGGCACCGGAGTCAAGGGATAAACATCAATTTAACATCAATCGTGTATCGTGATTGGGGGGTGGGGGGCCGTTAGTTGCTAATCTTGTGGCCTGATTTTTTTGTTTTTATTTTTTTATATCACTGTTTGAATCGAGGGGGTGGGGTGGTGACCAGAAATAAAGTCGTCGGATCTTCCGCCCCAAAGGCAGTCTTTGTGTTTTTTGGAGGAATGGGGCTTGTCTCCCAAGTCCCTAAAGCCCCAAGCGGTGGTTTCTGGCCACGCCCCCGCGGTGGGAGGTCCGCCTGTGCTGGTGGCCGCGGGTGGCCTAAAGCTAGTGGGGCTATGATTGGCCTGGCTCGGCTCTCGCCACGCCCCTTCTGCGCTCGGATTGGTTCCGTGTTGGGTGCCCGCCCCCTCGCCGCCAGCCATGGCGACGCAGCTCCGGCTCCGCTCTGCGCTGGCCCTGGTCACAGGTCGAGGGGGGTGCTCTCCCAAGGCGGTTTGGGGTGCGGGAATTATATCGGGGGCGCGCCCTCGGCCTCTGCAGCTGCTGTGACCTCTGTCCCCCGGGCCGAATTTTACTAACTTTGCGCCCTGTTAACCTCTGACCTCTGCCCACTCCTCGCCTCGCCCCACCTCGTGTTTTCTTCCACCGCAGGTGCGGGTAGCGGCATCGGCCGAGCAGTCTGCGTGCGCCTGGCCCGAGAGGGGGCCTCTGTGGCTGCTTGCGACTTGGACGGGGCAGCGGCACGGGAGACGGTGGGGCTGCTGGGCGGGCCAGGGAATGTGGAGGGGGTGCCCCGCGGGGCCCACGCTGCTTTCCAGGTTGACGTGTCTGAGGCCGTGGCCGCTAGACAACTGTTGGAACAAGTGCAGGTGAACGCGAGCGACCTCTCCCCCTTTAAAGTGTTCACACTGCCTCCACCGCCCCTGGCTCTTTTCATGGTGTTTTGGTATGTAACCTCTGTCTTCCATAGGCCTGCTTTTCTCGCCCGCCATCTGTCGTCGTGTCCTGTGCGGGCGTTACCAGGGATGGGTTTCTGCTTCACATGTCTGAGAATGACTGGGACAAAGTCATAGCCGTCAACCTCAAGGTGGTGACCTCTGAACCTGTGACTTCTGGCCCCTTCAGCCTGGGAAGGGAGTTGGAGGATGACTGTCACCCCAGCTGATCCTTTTTGCCTTGTTACTCTGTCCTCACTAGGGCATCTTTCTAGTCACTCAGGCTGCAGCCCAAGCCCTGGTGTCCAATGGTGGTCGTGGCTCCATCATCAACATCAGTAGCATCGTAGGCAAGGTCAGGTTGAGTTGGGTTGAGAAGGCATGGAGTGGAGAGCCTCTCCTTGGAACCCCTGATACATCTCAGATCTCTGACTCGTCTATAGGTGGGGAACATGGGACAGATAAACTATGCAGCATCCAAGGCTGGAGTAATTGGGCTGACCCAGACTGCAGCCCTGGAGCTTGGACGGTTGGTCAGACACCTGGGGGTTCAGGGGGCTTTGCTGAGGTATGTGGGAGCTCTGAGAGAGGGGTCGGTGTTCAGTCCTCTCCAGAGTCGGCAGCCACTCTCCCTTTCACAGACATGGGATCCGCTGTAACTCTGTCCTCCCGGGGTTCATTACAACACCCATGACGCAGAAAGTGCCACAGAAAGTGCTGGACAAGGTAGGAGGCCATGGGTGGAGGGCAGAGAGCAGAACCGTTCAGAGACCCAGCCTCTCTGGTCTTGAGAGAGAGAGAATACTGGGCACAGTGCCTGACACATAGTAGGTACTAAATAAGTGCACAAGGAACGAAGACAAGAACAAAGGGTCACAGACTCAGTCTACAAAAACAATCCAAAAAGAAACTTGCAGCCACATATGAGTGTTTCCTTACAGGTGACTGGAAAGATCCCAATGGGACATTTGGGGGACCCTGAGGGTGAGCACTGAGTGGGGAGTGGGCCCTGGGGAGGGTCTTGGATGAACAGATCCCAAAGTCTGGTATCTGAAAGGGTCTCACCAGGATTGGTGGTTGGTGTGTGTGTTTTGCGGGAGGAGGTGTTTCTGGTGGGAGATGATGGCTCCTTTGGGTCTATGGGAGTGAGTAGGATTCTGCCCTCTCCTCACTGTTCCCATAGATGTGGCAGATGTGGTCGCATTCTTGGCATCTGATGACAGCAGATACATCACGGGTGCCTCAGTGGAAGTCACTGGTATGAGGCCATCGTGGGGAGGGAGAGGGCAGAGAAATGGAATCCAGATGATTTGAGAAAGCAAGGGAGGAGAATCTGGAGCCACTGAGGTTAGGGCAGAAGTTCCCGAAGGCCAGGGACGGAAGACGACCCAGTACCCCCCAGCCCATTTGTTTCCACCTATGCATTTCTCCAAATGTTTTTGCCCCTCCTAGGAGGTCTTTTCATGTAACTGCCTCAAGGACCCTGGATCTGCTCACTCCCCATCACTCGGCCCGGCCTCCTGCTGATGAGGACTCTGAATTCCCAGGCTACAAAAGGGGTGGCAGTGTATGGCTCAGGAATGCTGAATATGGGAGGCAGGGGTGCTTGTGACCCCAATAAATTCCAAATCCTCTTCCCTGCCACCTCCAGTTCTTGTGTCCAAGCCCTCAGACCCTTCCCCACCTCCCCCTTCTTTCCCTTTACCAAAGGATTGTTCCCTTTCACTGCCTAGTCTCCCAGGGCAACCCCCGCCGCCGGGTGTGAGAGGAGAGAGTGTGTGTCACTGTGTATGCGTGACACTCTGGGTCTTTTTGGAGGGAGGGGTCTGCCCCATCCCCTTCCACTAGTCCTGCAGCCCCAGTCCCCTCCCCCCAATACCCTGGGTCTTTATGGTCCCCAAGGGTGATTTGTTCATGGCCCCATCCCGGTGTCCAGCCTGGCCTTGGGAGGGGGTCTTGGAACAGGTGGCCCTCCCCCAGCCCTCTCCTTTCTCTGCGTCCCCCCTCCCCTTTCTCTCCACCTTACAATAGCTGCAGCCGGCCTGGGGTCGGATGGGGGGGATTAGGGGAGGGGGCCAGGATTAGGGGAATGGACCAGCCGATGAAAGGGGCTGGAGGAGAGTAGAAAGGAGGGGGCTGGGATAAGGAGGAGGAAGGGGAGGGGGTCCGCGCTAATCGACTCTGGAGCCCACATAAGGACTGGCCACGGACTGAAGGAGAGGACAGGGAAGTAGGGGGGATCTGGGGGAGGGGGCGAGGGGACCCATTGCTGCCTTGTCCCAGAAACAGGCCACCCCCTGGCAGCTGCAGCCCAAGTCCGGGAGCCCCAGCTCAGGCTGGAGGAGACGGGACGCCCATCACGGTTTCTCCCCCCCCCTCCACCTCCCCCGCCGTATCCCTCTCATCCCTGCCTTCAATTGGGATCGCTCTGCCCCTTCCTCTTCTCTTTCCTCCCCGTCCCCTTCCTTTACTGCAAAGTCCTAGAGGAGGCCTCTGCCTGCTTCACACTCCAGACATTCGGGCCCTTGTGCCCCTCCACCCGTGCACACCCCCTCCCCGATAGGGGCCCCATCTTGTGTGTGTGTCCCTGCTTCCGCGTGGTGTCTCCATTCCCCTGTTCCTCCCTTGCGCCTCCCTCCCCCGCCCCGGGCCGCGGCTCTTGATTGTCCAAACGCAATTCTCGAGTCTCTGGCTCCGGCCGAGAGTTGAGTCTGGACGTCCCGAGCCGTCGCCCCCACACCTCGAGGGGAGAACGGGTCGGAGGGTCTAGGTAGAGCCAAAGCGGAGGGTGGAGCAAGTCCCCAGGGTGGTAAAGGGAATCCCGGGCACATCGGGACTAAATTGAATTCACAGGACTGGTGGACAGAAGCGGCAGGGAACCCTTCGCAGCTTTTATTCCCCGGAATCCCGGGCTGGGGCTACGGAGTGTGCAGGGATGTGCAGCCGTTCCCCAGAGCCGCTAGGGGACGCGGAGTGGGGGAGGTGGCCCTTTTACAATCCCCCCGTCCCCTCCCGGGGTCCAAGCGACCTCAGGCCCCGCCCTCTGGAGCGGAGGCCCCGGGTGGGGGCCAAGGGAAGGAACTGTGGCTAAGGCTGTCTGTGCGACGGTGCTGGGCCGGAGGCGGAGACCGGGGTCCCCACGTGGCGCTGGACTTCAGGGACGCCGGCTCTTCGCCGGGGGCGGGAGCGTGCGGGGGGCGGGAGCGTCCGGAGGGCGGGGGAACCCGGGCGTCCACGTCGCGTTCCACCCGCTCCGCGAGTGGCGGCTGACGTTTCCCCAGTCGGCGGGGAGTGGAGTGGAAGGGCAGGCGGAAGTGACGTAGGGCCCAAGCGCCCGGGCCAAGGCAGCAGCGGCGGCGGCGGGAGCTGCTGTCTGAGCGGCGCCTGCGGACCGAGCGAACTCGGCCAGGAGCCGGGGCCCAGGGCGCGGTGTTGCGGCGGCGGCAGTGCGGACGGCGGGAGCCGGGTGAGGGGCCGGGCCGGTGCTGGGGCGGCAGGAGTGGGGGGGGGGCTTTAGAGAGGCGGTGTCTGCGCGAGGGCGATCCCCTTAACCCTGTCCCTCCCCTTTCCCTCTCTCCCCAGCCCTCCACTCCTTCTCCGCCTAGGAGCCCCGGCGGGGGGCTGTGCCCGGTCACCATGACGACGCCTGCGAATGCCCAGAATGCCAGCAAAACGTGGGAACTGAGTCTGTATGAGCTCCACCGGACCCCGCAGGTGACAGGATCCTCCCTGCACAGCTTACTCCCTCTCCCCAAGACCCTCAATCCCCAGACCCTCTCTCACAGCCTCTTTTCCTTTTTTTGCCCCATTCTACCGACCCTGCCCGATTTCACAGAGTCCCTTGATCCTACCTTTGAATCACCTTAACCTTTTAAAAACACTTTCACATTTATTTCATTTACTCCTCAAAACAGCCAGAGAGAGGTAGAGCAAATATTACTATCTTCTTTTGAAAGCTAGTAAACGGACAGAAATTATCTTCCGTGTTCCTCAGTACAACGTCATAGATCAGTGCCTGTAAGACTTACCTTGGGAGTTTGTTGCAAGTGGAGCTTTCTGGCCCCCCCCTCCCCTACAGAATAATATTGTATTATTCTGATACAATAATGTGACAGGGCCCCAGAATCTGCGTTTTTAACAGGCACCCTAAAGGATTCTGATGTAGATATTACCAGGATCACACTTTAAGATAAGTCTTCCCCAAACCACAAATCTGTGCCACTCCCACCCCCCCCCCCCAGGTGTCTCTCCCAACTTCAGATCATCCTATTGCAAAGCTCCTATTCTTAATTCAGGAACATTAATTTTTTCTGTTCTCCATTTTCTCCAAGTCAGTGGCCCCCCTCTGTCTGAATTACCATCTTCCTCAAGTGGCCAACATGGGTTACCCAGATTCTGCTATCTCAGTGTCTCTCAAACCTCCCATTTCATAGGCCACTTGATTCTAAAACTTTTCCCCCCAATCCACCACCACCTTTCCACTCACCAATGTCTCCAGGAAGCCATCATGGATGGCACAGAGATTGCCGTTTCCCCTCGGTCACTGCATTCAGAACTCATGTGCCCCATCTGCCTGGACATGCTGAAGAATACGATGACCACCAAGGAGTGCCTCCACCGGTTCTGCTCTGACTGCATTGTCACAGCCCTGCGGAGCGGGTAACAAGAGGGACACCTTTGTGATGGGGTAAAAGGTACAGGGCTAAGATCTCAGTGCCCTGGCAACTGACTGCCCAGGGCTTTCTCTCTCCTACCCCAGGAACAAGGAGTGCCCTACATGCCGCAAGAAGCTGGTATCAAAGCGATCCTTGAGACCGGACCCTAACTTTGATGCTCTGATCTCAAAGATCTACCCCAGCCGGGAAGAATACGAGGCGCACCAGGACCGCGTGCTCATTCGCCTGAGCCGCCTGCACAACCAGCAGGCGCTGAGCTCCAGCATTGAAGAGGGACTGCGCATGCAGGCCATGCACAGGTTCGGCCAGAGAGACGGAGGGGCTGGTGGGACAGATCCAAGGGTCACATCCCCAATGCTGGCTTTGTGGCCTGCCAGCCTCTAAGCCTAAAAGCTGACTGCAGCCTGATTGGCAGGCTTGGAAGTCATGGATAGAAATTGCCAACTTCTTATTTAGCAATGGGCACTACTGTTCTTCAGAAGAAAAGAGCTCATCTAACTTTCTGGAAGTTAGAACAGTGGAGTGATTTGGGCATAAGCTCCGGATTCACACTGCTGGGGATTAAATCACCTCCTAGGCCAGCACCATTCAATCTTTAATGTGGATCCAAATCACCTGAAAGTCTGGTTAGAACTGCGAATTCTGATTCAGTAGGTCTAGAGTTGGGCCTGAGTTTCTGCGATTCTATAAGCCTGTGTTACTGGTTCTTAGACCATACTTTAAAAGGTGAAGGGCTGTGATCTCAAACAAGATGTTTAATCTCTCTCAGCTTCAGTTTTGTCAGCCATAAAACAGAGATGATTTAATTATCTGCCTCATAAGACTTGTAGTATGAGAGCAATCAATGCAAAACACTTAGCGTGTGTTTGGCACACAGTTAGTGTTTAATAAATATTAGGTGTCATCATTAAGATTCCCCTGATCTCTTAAATCTCTGAAGTTTGAAATGTAAACCCCTTATCCTTGATGCTTTCTAACCTCATCCACTTTCTTCTACAGGGCCCAGCGTGTGAGGCGGCCAATGCCTGGGTCAGATCAGACCACCACGATGAGTGGGGGGGAAGGAGAGCCAGGGGAGGGAGAGGGGGATGGAGAGGATGTGAGCTCGGATTCCGCCCCTGACTCTGCCCCAGGCCCTGCTCCCAAGCGACCCCGTGTAGGGGGTGCAGGGGGGAGCAGTATAGGGACTGGGGGAGGAGGCACTGGTGGGGTGGGTGGGGGTGCTGGTTCTGAAGACTCCGGTGACCGGGGAGGGACTCTGGGAGGGGGTACCCTGGGCCCCCCAAGCCCTCCTGGGGCCCCCAGTCCCCCGGAGCCAGGTGGAGAAATTGAGCTCGTGTTCCGGCCCCACCCACTGCTCGTGGAGAAGGGAGAATACTGCCAGACTAGGTGAGAGCCGTGTTTCCCCAGACCCCTCAGAAACCAGAGATCACATAGGCTTCCATCAGAAGTAGGGTTTGTCCAACCCGAGGAAGAAACCCTAACGCAGAGGCCCTTTTGGAAAGTCCCCTACATCCCTTCTCCATTTGTGGCTTCTTGTGCCCTAAATGTAACCTCTTTCCCACTCCAGGTATGTGAAGACAACTGGGAATGCCACAGTGGACCATCTCTCCAAGTACTTGGCACTGCGCATTGCCCTCGAGCGGAGGCAGCAGCAAGAGGCGGGGGAGCCAGGAGGGCCTGGAGGGGGTGCCTCTGATGCTGGGGGACCTGACGGAGGTGGTGGGGAGGGTGGGGGTACCAGAGGAGGTGACAGCCCTGAAGAGCCTGCCTTGCCCAGTCTGGAAGGTGTCAGCGAAAAGCAATACACCATCTATATCGCCCCCGGGGGCGGAGCCTTCACGGTGAGCCTTGGAGGGCAATGGCATGGGGGAGGGGGTAGCCTGGGGCCATGCACAACTGTGACCCTGACTTCTAACTGAGCAGCTCTCCTGCCTCTGCATCTCCCTCTCCCTTCTATGTCCTTTCTCCTCTGTCAACTCCATGTGCCCCGTTCTACCCCATCTCTTTATCATTCCTGTTTCTTTCCTCCGCCCACCTCTCTCATTCATTTCCTTTACTGTCTTCTCCAACTTTATTTTCTCTTCCCCTGCCTCTCTCTCCCACTCCCTCTGTAGACACTGAATGGCTCGCTGACCCTAGAGCTGGTGAATGAGAAGTTCTGGAAGGTGTCCCGGCCACTGGAGCTCTGCTATGCCCCCACCAAGGATCCAAAGTGACCCCACAAGGGGACAGCCAGAGGATGGGGACCATGGGGTCTCCCTGTGTCCTGGCCCACCACCCCAGCTTCTTTGTCCCCTAGTGCCCCCCAGCCCAGCCAGCCAGCAAGAGGACATAAATGAGGACATGTGGCTTTTATACAAAGTATCTATATCAGATTCTTCTATATTGTACAGAGTGGGGCATGCACCCCCATCTACTGCCTTTTCTATTTCCCCCAACCTCCCATATACACAAGACGTTGGATAAGGTGAAGAAACCTCCTTTCATGCCCTCATACCAACAACAAATTTACTTTTTTTCCTCTTTGAAATCTGCAGTTCTGTGTCTTTATCAGGGGCGTACTAGAAGGGAAAAAAAAAAAGATTGGAGAGGAAAGCCTAGGAATCCTGTAGAATCAGTCTTGGCAGTGGGGAAGAAATGTCAAAAGTTATTCAAGGTGTGTAATTCCCATTTTTCAGAACCCCCAAAGCAGCAAATGAGTACAAAAGTAGGAATGACCTGTGAAGCTGGAAGAGACAGGATGAAGAAGAGCCCGGGGTGGGGGGTGGGCGGTGTGAAATCAAATCCCAGACTTGCTCCTTAAATCCTGAGTTGCCTAGGCTGAAATCCAGGGTTTCAATACCAAAGGGAAAGCTGGAAAGGGCCTCGAGAATAAGGCATGTAGCGGTGGACAGGGCGGTGATGTTTGCAAGGGGAAGAACTCCTCTCACTACAAGACGCTGGTTCCTATAACTGGGAAGAAAAGAGGGAGGGAGGTGGGGAGGGATGCAAGAACCTCCCGGCCCCACATCCCCGCCACCCGGGCACGGGAGAACTGAGCCGTTCCCCCAGCCCCAGCCGTCGGCAGAGTGGAGGGAGGGAGAGGGCCCCGTCTCCCCCCTCCCCGTGTGTGTCTCAGTGGCTGTCCAGACAGTGGCCGGGAGCTGAGCGGTGGGGTCCAGTGAAGCCTCTGCTCTTCTGGGCCTCGAGTTCCGCGGGCGGGCGGGCTGGCGGGGCCGGAGGATAGGCGCCTGGCTGCATACCCTGTCCGGGCAGCGCGGGATCGGAGAGGAGGAATCGCCTGTCCAGAAGGGACTGATGCTCCCGGTCCCCCGCTTCAGCCTCTCTGCCCCTCACTTCCTGTTTCCGTTGCTCTTCGTGCCCCCACCCTGATCCACCCCAAATTCCTGCCGCTGGCTTGGTTCTCGGTCCTGCAGACAGAGGAGTTAGTCTTGGTGTGACCCGCAGACCTCAGTCCTACACCCCCCCACACACACACACACTCCACGCTTGGAATTTCTCTTTTGTTCCGCTCGGTCCTAGTAGCCTCAAAACCGTGGACGCGGGGGGCGTCCTATAGCCCCTGCGAGTACCGCAGACCTGGTGTGTGACCTGGCGCTCACCGCAGAGATCTCTTGGCCTGCAGAAGTAAAGAACACCCGCTCTACCCTCTAGGAGACCCTTTCTACACCCGCCTCCCAGGGACCCTGATCCCGGGATGCTGGGCGGGAGGAAGGTGGGCGTTGTTCCTAGAATTTCGAGGAAGAGAAACGTGCGGAGGAGTCAGGAGAGGAAGCCGGAGTATGCAAAGCACTCAGCTTCTCCTGGTTCCAGGGAGCGTCACCCCCTCACTGTCATCATCCTCCCCAGCCCTAACAGACCTGGCAGCTCTTCTGTCTTTCCCACCCTCTCGCTTCACTCTGAACAGCCCGCGGCCCCTCTATCCCTTCTCAGTCCCCAGTGGACACCTTCGCCCCACTCTCCACCTCCAGTCCTCACATTTCCCCTGGTGCCTCTCTTTCTCAGTGAGTGCTCTCTTACTCTCCTCTGCCCTCCTGACTGAACTTCGCAGACATCCCTGTTTATTTAGGTGACCCCATGGGGGAGACACACAGAAGTGTTGGCCTAGGTAAGTCTCCTCTACCTACCCACCGGGGAGCCGGTCTCCTTCCTCAGTGCGTGCAGAAGGAGGTGTGGGAGAAGCCTGAGCAGCTCAAATTCTGTTCCACTCTTGGCTTCTCTGAGTTCCTTCCCCAAGTAGGTACTTCAGCCTCTCAACTAAGCCTGTATGGTTAGGCAAAGTGAGAGAGATATAGAGGATACAAAAGAGAACTGGACTATTTTGATGGGGGCAAGATTTATGTAGGAAAATAACTAACAATGCAAAGGAGCCAGGTAGAGAAAGAAAGGTTGATACTAGAATCGAGCTGACCTGGGCAATAAGGAATTAAACTTTCAGGTAAAAGAATCGCTTGGGAGATCACTACTTAGTTTCACCGTTTCTGGAAATATGCATTGAGTCCACCACGTGTCAGGAACTATTCTGGGACCTCGGTGTTACACACAGACACATGATGTGGCCCCCGCCTTTCAAGGATTTCATCTAGGGGTGTTCATGGTGAGCATCCCAATACCGAATCCAGCATCTAGTCCTATCAGTTGTATCCACTGTAATACCCCTCAAGTCTGCCCACTCTTCTCCAGCCTCCACCTCCCTGGTCCAGCCGTCCCCTGGACCATCGGTTCTCCTCCTCCTCCCAGAATTTTTGCAATAGCTGGGAATGGTCTTCCTTAATACACGCTGCACTCCTAAGTAAGAGACCTTTTTGAAATGCAAATCTGATTGTTTCAGGCACTCTGCTTAAGCCTATTCAGTGGTTTCCCACTGATCTTAAGCTAAAGGTCCAAGTCCTTAACCTGGCCTCAAAGGCCCTGAGAGATCTGGCCCTCCCGGCCTTCCCAGCCTCATCTCCCACCTGTCACTCTCCCTGTCACGCCTGAGGGCTCCACTTCCTGTTCACGTGTGCTTCCTCCCTCCAGAGCATTTGTGCAGGCCGGACCCTCCGCCCAAAAGGCTCCTTCTTCCATTTCTCTCTTAGCAATTGGTTCAGATCTCAGCTTCTCCACCTCACCCTCAGTGAAGGTACCCTAACCTTCCTTTCAGGGTCAAATTCCCCTTCTCTGGGCTCCCACACCACGATGTGCCTTTCCTTGGAGGCACACAGCACAGTTGCAGTGGTACCTTTGTTGGTGATTATTTCATTGATGTCTGTCTCCCTGCAGAAGGTAAGCTCCCTGAGGGCAGGGGCCAAGTCTGCACATACTCACTCTCGTCAGTCCCTGGACCTAGAACTGAACACTCCATAATATTGAGTTCCAATATTGGTTAAATGGATGCATGTGTGCCAGGATCTGGGGCAGAAGGTACATATTTCAGGCTTCAGAAGGCAGCATGAAAAAATGTGTGAAGGCAGCATGAAAAACAGCACAGGATTGAAAACCAGAATATCTGGGTTCAATAACTAAATTAAAAGTATTGGTTGTGTGACCTTCAGTAGGCTGTTAAACCACTCTGAACCCTAGCTTTCTTATCTATAAAAAGGGAACAACTTCAGAATCAAGCAAGATGGAGGAATTAGAAAATCTATCAGCACCATCACCTAGAAATTCTGGATAAAATATGAAACACACACACACACACACACACACACACACACACACACACCATGACTGAGTTCTCAAAAGGAAAGTAAAATCCCAGTGCTAGAAATAAAGAGGAAACTGAAAGCCAGAGGATGAGCTGACTGGGGCTACAGTTACTAGAAGGGGGGCTGGGAGGGAATTGGTTCTTTCAACTAAGGGCCTGCATGTTAGCCACCCAGGAACAGGAAATGAGGTCTTGGTCCTGAAGGGACGGGGAAATTAGATGAAAGGCAGCCAAAGCTGGCTCAAGAAGAAATAGAAAACCT
Source organism: Rhinolophus ferrumequinum (assembly GCF_004115265.2). Classification (NCBI taxonomy): domain Eukaryota; kingdom Metazoa; phylum Chordata; class Mammalia; order Chiroptera; family Rhinolophidae; genus Rhinolophus; species Rhinolophus ferrumequinum. The sequence goes on from NC_046286.1 coordinate 3,584,302, forward strand.
GAACAGTTCTATAAATTATAATAATTGAACTAGAAGCTAAAAATACACATAGTGCCTAGATAATTTTATAGATGTATTCTGCCAACTCTACAGGAACTGTTTATTTATATAAACTGTCCCAGAAAATGGAAAAAGAGGGCCAATCACATTTATAAGACTAATAATCCTAAATAAAATATTAGCTCATTGAATCCAGTTGGAGTTTGTCCAAGCATGTGTATGTGTGCATGTGTGTATATGTACAAGTGTATGTATGACAAAGAAGGGTTTATTCCAGGAATGCAAGGATATTCTGCTTTAAAAGTCCATTAATGATATTTATGACTTGACATATTAAAAAGAAAAAACATAATTGTCCCAGTAAGTGCAGAGAATGCACTGGATAAAGTTTAAGACTAATTGATTATTTTTTAATCTAAAAAAAATCTAGCTAATTAAGAATAAAAAATAACTTCCAATGTCAGTACAAGGATACTAGATTTTGCTGTTTCTATTCACTTTGTGTTGGGGGTGTCTGAACTGAAGCGGTTAGAAAAAGAAGAAATAAAGCCATCACTATACATAGATGATTGATTATTTACAATGAAAATCTACAAACAGAACTAATATACCCCTTTCTGAGCCAAGATGAATATGCAAACGTCAATATGCCCATACCACGGCAATAAACAAACAGGAGATTTTGTTTTAAGAAAATACCATTTGTTGCAACACATGGATGGACTTAGAGGGTATTATGCCAAGTGAAAGAAGTCAAACAGAGAAAGATAAATACCATATGATCTCACTTATAGGTGAAATCTAAAGAACAGAATAAACGAACAAATAAAACAGAAAAAATAGGAAATACCGTTTGTAATAACAACAAAATCTATAAGATAATTAGGAATAAATATAACAAAACATATGCATAATTTTATGGAGAAAATTATAAGGCTTTATTGGAGAACATTTTGAAAAAGAAGACATAAAAGAATGAAGAGATATGCCATGCTCATGAAGAGGAAAATTCAATATAAAGCTGGTAATTTTTCTCAAGTCCATAAATTCAGTACAATTCTAATCAAAACCCCAATAAGATATTTTATGGAACTTTACAAGCTGTTCTTAAAATTCTTATAGGAGAGTGAATGGCCAAGAAAAGCCAAAACAAGTTGGAAGTGGGAGAAAACCAGAGTGCTTGCCTTACCATACATCACAACTTTATTCTAAAGCTAGAGTGATTAAAGCAGCATGGTCCTGGCACCTGGGCAATAAATAAACCATCGGTACAGAACAGAACTTCTTGGATTCAGACCCTTAACGATATGAGAACTTAGTACGTCACAAAAGTGATCTAAATCAATGGGAAAGGATGTACTATTTGTGAAATTGATTGGGTTAATTGGTATCCAAACGGGAAAAAAATAGATCTCTACATTACAACAGACCAAAAAATAACTTTCAGATGGCTTAAATGTGTGAAAGACAAAACTTAAAACTGTTCAAAAAAATATATAAGGTAAAATATTGATGATATCAGAGTAGGGAAGGATTTCTTAAACAAGATACAAAAAGCACAAACACTAAAAGGAAAGATTGACACAAATGACTACATTTTAAAAAGTTTTTAAACTTCTGTAAGACAACAGACATCTTAACAACATAAAAAGACAAGCTACAGACTGGGAAAATATTTACAACCTATATGATCAATGAAGGATTGGTATCCAGGATTTACAAAGAACCCTTGCAGATCAATAAGAAAAGGACAGGCAAGAGAAAAATGAGCAAAAATTATGACAGGCTAGACACCAAAGAGGACGAGGAATGGAAAATAACTTCCAATGTCAATACAATGATACTAGTTGTAACTGTTTCTATTCACCAAATGGCCAATAAACATATGGAAAGATTCTCAACTTCGCTGGTAATGTAGAAATGCAAATCAAAACCATGAGAAACTACACATACTGAATAAGCAAAATTAAAATAACTCTGATAACACCAACAGGAAGTCATACATTTGTGTTGAAGTGTGAACAGCTATAACAAATTAGAAGTTTAGCAATACTTAACAATGAAAGTGCACACACCCTAATACTCAGAAACGTTTCTTCTAGATGTGTTCCTCAGGAGAACATTTCTGCATGTGCAAAAAGGGGCAAGGAGAAGAATGGGTGTTGCAGTATGGTTTGATTGTCAAGTAAAGGTGGAAACAAGATAATCTGTCCTTAAGGTAAAGGAATGGATAAATAAAACATGGTTTAGTCTTATAATGGATTGCTACATGGCAGTCAAATGAATTATAGCCATATTTACCAACACAATGAGGAAACAAGGTTGCAAAAACAGATGTTGTATGATATCATTTACGCAAGTGTTAAATTACACAAATCAATGATACACATTTAGGAAAACAACATATTTGTTAAAAGTACAAAATGTGTGTGGGAATAATCCCCAACAACTTCAGGATGATAATTACACCAAGAAAGGAGATTGATGGGATAGGCTTTAGCCATATGTGTAATGTAATGCTTTGTTTATTTTTGAAGAAAAAGAAAACAAAAGAGATGATACAAAAGTGGGGTGTTGCTTAATTGGATCGCTGTGATGATTAAATGAGCTAGTAAATGGAAAAGTGCTAAGTGAAAGTTATTAGGTTGGTGCAAAAGTCATTGCGTTTTAAAGGGTTAAAATAATTGCAAAAACCACAATTACTTTTGCACCTATCTGATAATCGTTCATCTCTTTAGAAGAGTACAATATTGGCTATGGAAGTGGAGAGATGTGCCATCCCTACCTACTCTTTCCACTTTATGTGAAGTCTCACTCCTCCTACTTATTGTACCTGTTAATCTTAGGTAAGTTACTTTACTGCCCTGTGCCTCAATTTCCTCATCTATACAATGCACATATTAAAAGTGTCTATCTCATAGCATTGTTGTGGGAGTTAAATAAGTGAAAGTGCTTAGAACAGTGCGGAGCTTGGAGCAGCTGCTCTAGAAGACTGGAGCTGACGGTGACGGTGCTACTGTTACTGTTGTTATCACTTCCAGCTGCATAGAATTTCTTTTTAAATCTCAACTTTTAAAATCTCCTAAGAACCTCACTTGGCAATGAAAGTGCCCAGTATCCAAGAAGACCCAGACTCCGCCTTCAAGGAACTAAACGAAGAATTGCAAACTCACATTCCTGCAAGGCCCAGGTAAGGCTGTAACAGGCGGAGCTCCCTCCCCATCTAAACGGGCATCCGTTCCTGGAAGGGTGTTGCCACGTAGGAATTCGGAGCTAGCACTGCCACGGGGGGGGGGGGGGGGGGGGGGGGGGGGGAATTAACAGAAACGATAAATCCCAATTTTCTTTAAAATCATTCCGTTTTTTTAAGTGTTGCAATTAATTCCAAAAGATAATAAAAGCACGTTGTGAACCAAATGAAATACGTGAGTGGGTGGGTTGCCAGTTTTTGAGCCCTAAGATGGAAGCTGGCAGAGACAGACGCATGCGCAGACCTTGACAATGCAACGTAATTAGAGCTGTAAGAAAGGTGAGTAACGGAGCAGTGAGAGGGTGGTGGGTTGAAGATGACAGCAAGTTCTTTGTCAGCATGTACAGTCTGTCACCCCTCTCCTTGAGTCTGCGCTGGCCCTGTGACCTGTCTGGACCAACAGAATGTGGCAGGAATGACTGTACTTTGTGGCGTTGGGCCTTAGGAGATCTGTAGCCTCCCCTTTTGCCCCTCGGAACCCAGTCACCATGCTGGGAGGAAGCTCAGCAGCCCCGGAAGAGACCCACGTGAAGCAGAACTGAGGCCCCACCTGACAGCCCATGTCAGCTGCTCGTCCAGTGTGAGAGGCCATTTGGAAGCATCCACCCGCCCCGAGCCGCTGAATGAAGAACGGCCAGCAACCTGCAGAATTCATTGTGAGCAACAGTACACTTCTGGTTTAAGACACCACATATTAGGGTGGCTTGTAGAATAGCAGTAGATCACCAACATGGGCCATATTAGGGGGGAAAAAGAGGTCATATTTTACCTACAAGAACTGGGATTTAAGCTTTGAGATAATTTTTGAAAAAAGCATACTTTGGCTTTAAAAAAAAATTGTGTTGGGCTGGCCCGGCGGCTCAGGCGGTTAGAGCTCCGTGCTCCTAACTCCGAAGGCTGCCGGTGCGATTCCCACATGGGCCAGTGGGCTCTCAACCACAAGGTTGCCAGTTCAATTCCTCAAGTCCCGCAAGGGATGGTGGGCAACGCCCCTTGCAACTAAGATTGAACACGGCACCTTGAGCTGAGCTGCCTCCCAGATGGCTCAGTTGGTTGGAGCGCGGGCTCTCAACCAGAAGGGTGCCGGTTCGATTCCTCGAGTCCCGCAAGGGATGGTGAGCAGCGCTCCCTGCAACTAGAAAACGGCAACTGGACCTGGAGCTGAGCTGCGCCCTCCACAACTAAGACTGAAAACAACTTGAAGCTGAACGGCACCCTCCACAACTAAGATTGAAAGGACAACAACTTGACTTAGAAAAAAGGCTTGGAGGTACACACTAAGGTCCCCAATAAGGTCCTGTTAAAAAAAAATTTGTGGTAGGAGGAGTATGGTGAGTGGTTAACTTTCCAGGTGGAGGGGAAAGCATGTACGTAGCATGGATAATGAAAAATGTGATGCAGTCAAGGATCCCCAAATAAGTCAGTTTTGCCAATTGGGGCTCAAAGCGCAAAGATGGATGGACAGAATGGGAGATAATAACTTCTAACGTTTCTTGAGCACTTACTGTGTGCCAGGCACTGTGACAGATGCTTCACAAAATCATAGAAATCAGGAATCCTCACAACATTGCTATCTCATTTTATACACAAGAAAGTTGTGGTCCAGAGAGGTTAGGAAACTTGCCAAAGATCACACAGCCAACAAGTGTCAGAGCCAAGATCTGAAGCAGCTCTGTAGAGCCTGCGCTGTAGAGATACTACAGCTTCATATCCTGAGTCAGATCCTGACGGGCCTGTGTGCCAGGTGAACAAGTGGGGATTGTGCCTGATGGGGAGAGGCAGCCACCAAGGAATTGTGAGCCGGAGAGGGAGAGGTGCTGATTTTCACTTCAGAAGCATCCTTCTAGTGGCAGAGGTGGCAGAACTAGAAGCCAAAGATGATGAAGGACACATTCCCAAAGGTCCAGGTGGGGACACCAGAGCAGTGCCGCCTTCCTTCCTCGTGGGGACTGGCCAAGTGGCCGAGACTGGGAGTTAGGTTCAGAGACAAAACCAGAATACAAGTTCTTTCTGAAGCACTTATGGTAGAGCACTGAAAGCTGTGTCACCACCTGGCAAGGAAAACGGGGTTCAAATCCAGAGTCCAAAGGTCCAGAGACGAGACTTGGGTTGGGGTCATAAGGCCGAGAATTGGGAGCTGGAAAGAGGCAAGATCAGGGTAGTCGGCCAAGACCGGCCAAGAGAGGTCCTGAGCAACGGCTGCAAACTCTGAGAAAAGTGCTTGTGGTTCACCTCTGTGAAACTGGTGAGCACAGGGTGTCCGAGGCTGAGGAAAAGGCCAGAGGTAGGTTGGCAGGGGTGGCAGCAGGGCTGGAGGGACTCAGAGGTGGTCATAAGCTGGCAGGTAAATCTCTCGACTTGGTCATTGGAACCCAGGGAAGAGCAAGCGTGGGACCTGGGGCCCTTCCAGGTTCCTGGTTGGGCAGGTGAGTGGTTGGTGTCTCTAACTACTGAAACCACAACAGTGGAATAGGAGCAGGTTAGGAAGAAAAGATGAATTCAGCTTTGGGAATATTCAGTGCTTTCTTGGTAAATTTAAATCAAAACATTAATTTTTAAACAACCGGGGACATTGAAATGGAGAGATTTGTGAGACACATATCTGGCAGTGAAGGTCAAGAAAGAAATCTGGGCTAGAAATACACGTTTAAGAGGAAGCAGCATAGTGATGGAGATGAGGATACCCAAGAGAAGTGTGCAGAGGAGAGAAGGGAGCCTAGAGCAAGTATGCAGAAGTAGCCTGAGAAAGGTCAGCCAGAGAGGTAGGAAGAACAAGAGGCGGGGAGAGAGTAATTTCACAAAAATCAACAGAGAAAAGTGATGCAAAGGGCAGTCAACAGGATCAAATGCTCCAGAGAAGAAAAACAAAATGAAGATGAAAAATGCGCATTCAATTTGGCAATGAGAAGATCCAGCTGCGGTTACCTTGGTGCGAGCAGGGTCAGTGCGAGGGTGGGAGGGTGGCGCTGGCTGACTAGAATTGAGGAGGTGCCTTGTTTACCCATTGCTGTGTGACAAAGCGCCCCACACCTCAGCGGCTTACGCGCAATAACCATACATTGACTCCCAGGGACCCTGAGGGTTAGGTATTGGGGCAGGGCACAGCTGGGATCACTTGTCTCTGCTCCCCAATGTCTGGGGACTGAGCTGGAGGTGACTAGATGGCTGGGAGCTGAAACCATCTGACGGCTTGTTCGCTCGCAGGTCTGGCAGCTGGTGCTGGCAGTTGGTTCAAACCCTGGCGGAGGCTGTGGGCTACTACCCCTGCACGACAAGATGGGAGGTTCCTGGGGGGCGAGCCTCCTGAGGGAAAGAGAGAGAACCCTGACATTTGAGGGGCCCAGGACAAGAGTACAAATAAAGAATATGAAATTGCAGGAATTCAATCTGCCTGCTCAGGTTGTAGATTTGCTAAAACAAGCCAGAAATTTATTTTACCAAATCTACAACTTGAACAGGTCAGATAAAATCCACGTAATTTCATCAACTTAATTACTGATCAAAACAATGGAGACGTATGTGGCTCCTCTTTGTACTTTCCCCCCAGTTTTTACAAATTGAAGTAGATTCCTCCCTTGAAGATACTCTTTCTTTTTTATTTGCAGCTTTATTTCTTTGAATTCCACATTCGTACCATAGTTTCTGTTTCTGTTGTTATCACAATGTGTACTCATTCTCAATGATCTAGGATTTAAAAATAAAATATAATTGTAGCCAAAGTTTATAAAAACATAATGTATTTCCACCGAAATGTGTATATGTAAAAAACCAAAATCACTTTAATGTTTACCAAAGTTATTTTCTTCTAAAATATTCAAAATTATCTGTTGAAAAAGACAAGAACACATTATAATTAATAAATATTTATATTTAAAATCAAACTAATTTAAATAAAGTTGGGTTTCCTGTTTACTTTAAAAAAACTTTACAAAATAGCTTTATAGAGATCAACTATTCATAATCTAGTATCCAATGTCCATCCACTTACCAATATAGAAAAATCAATATTGTACTTCACAAAGTTTATGTCTAGACCTACAGGCATACAAATTTAACAGTAATAAGAATTATTTATATTGCAAAATGTTCCTCAACTGTCGTTTGCCACTATTATGACTGCAATCACAACAATCAATACTCCTAGAACATAAATCAATATTTCTAGAACAGAAAGAGAAGCAAGAAAAATAGATACTCACCACTACTGGGAAGCGGTACTTTATCATGCTATTGGAGAGGTAATATTTGACAAAGTAATTAAGTTGTATTTTCTTTTACCTGAGTGCTTCTACTGCTTAAATCCTCCGTATACTCCAAAACGGTGTGTGACTGGGAATCTGGCAGATGCACAACCTCAGCTTTCACAGGATCCGGATGCTGTCATCTTTTGTTCCCAGGATACAGGGCAAGAGATTGCAGAAGTATTTCTCTGGGACCTGAACGATGTTAATTATGAGAGTGGATGTTCAGGGTTTCATGTTGTGTTGTGCTAGCACGAAGGGCTGGATCTCAAGTGACAGAGATGCCCAGGTGTCATTTCATAAATGCTGTGTGGGGCACAGCAGGGCCCCTGTGGTCCAGATCTGAATATGACACTGTTTGTGGGAGAAGATCATGACTCAGTTTTGAATCAGCTAAGTCTGTGGTACCTTTGAGACACCCAAGTAAGGATGCCAGGTAGGCAGTCAGATACACAGTCTGGGTTTCAGACGAAGATGTAGCTGTGAGAGTGGTCACCTGGTAGCAACTGAAGCCATGGGTTCGGTGTGATCCCCTAGAGGGGTCGTGTAGCATGCAGAGAGGAGAGCTTTGGGACTCAACCCTTGAGGAATTCCAGGATGGCCGGACAGAGTAGGATGAGCAAGGAGCAGCCAAAGGGAGAGGAAGGAAACCAGAAGAGAGCTCAGTCCTGGAAGAGAAAGAAAGACAGCGTTTCAAGAAAGAATTGGTCAACGACGTTAAATATTGGTAGGAGTTCAAGTAGGGGAAAACTTTTTAAAAATGGATTTAATGACATGCAGGTCATTGCAAAAGCATTTGAATTGCATGGGAGAGGCGGACACCAGCCTGAAAGAGCTGAGGAGTGAGTGGAAGTGAGGGAATAGAGAATTGTTTCCTAACTATTTATTATAAAAAGTTTCAAACATACAGAAAAGTTGGAACTATAGTACAATTACCATTTATATATCCACCATTTACTTAGATTTAACAAATATCGTTTATACATACATACAAATATTTATGTATTTGTACATAGTGTTTGAACCAGGTGAAAATTTAGGAAATCATGATGCTTCACACTTTAACACTTCAACATATATCACCTAAAAGTAAGAACTTCCTCCTACATAAGCACGGTGCCCTGATGCCCCGATCGCAGCCAAGAAAATAAGAACTGGTCCCTCATATTATCCATATGCAGAATATACTCAAGTTCTTCCCAGTTAGCCACCAAATGTCTCTTACAGGTCTGTTCAAACCAGGATCTAATCAGGCACCTGCACTGTGTATGTGAGACAGAGGCTGGATGAGGCAACTGAGAGGTACAGGGAGCAGCCGGAGGAAGAAAGGAGGTGGAGGAAGGGAGGGTTTTGCTTCTGTTTTGTTTTGAGAGGGAGAGGTTGCAGATTCAAGAGGGAAAAGGGGCTAATTGAGGAAATGAGATGCAAAACACAGCTAGAGAGACTAGTCTTGGACAGGAGGAGGCAGCTCCTCTACTCTAGTGGTTCTCAAAGTGGGGTGACCAGGCCAGAAGCATCAAGCACCACCTGGAAACTAGTCACAAATGAAAATTCCAGTCTCCTTTCTCCCACCTTGACCTACTGAATCAGAAACATACTTTTACACACTTTCCAGTCAATCCTGAGGCACACAGAGTTGGAGAACCATTGCCCTACTCTATCTCGCCTGAGGAACAAGGAGCCGGTGGGCACAGGTGCAGCGTGGACTTCGTAATAGGCAGTAGAGGGCGCTCACCTCCAATGGCTTCAGTTTTCTCTGTGACATAAGAGCTAGATGTCAGTTGAGTCAGGTGAGAGACAGAAAGAGCCGCACAGGTTCTGGGATGGGGGAGTTTAAGGTCGCCAATGAACGTCACGGTGGGGTGGGATCACTCAGCAATGCGGGGCGTCCTTGGGGTCAGACCATGACTGAGCAGTGCTGACCGTGTCCTGGTGTGACATCCTCCAACACGTCTCAGCTCTGAGAGTAAAATCCCGAACAACTCACTGGGCGCATCTGGCATTGAGGTTATGCCAGATAGGGGCCAAAGATGAAAATATAGAGAAGCAAGTTTCGGATATTGTCAAGAGAATTGTTGAGATGAAGGGCCATGCAGTTGAAGCTGGATAAGGAGGGGCTGACGGGTTGCACACAGGGACACACCATGGATCTGGAGGTCCCGGGAGACTGAAAGTGGTTGTGAGAGGAGTAGACAGAGTGATGGATGGAAGGTTAGGGAATGGGGGCTGAGACAGGCTGCTTGAACGAGTGATTCTTGAAGGTGGGGTGGGGGTTGCTTCAGATTGCAAGGTCACAAAGAAAATAGGTGCATGGTTTGGAATGGAAAGCATCCAGGGGATGAAGTCACCAAGTGGTTGGGAGGTCAGGTGAGGGACGGGTCCTCCGTGTGGACAATGAGATGGGAAGACAGAGATAGCCTGTGGGTGCCCACATCCCCCTGAGCGAGGTGGAGAGGACTGGCAGGTGGCAGAAAGTACCACAGAGGAAGGAAGAGGGCAATTCAGCCCAATGGCTGAGCCTTAGCGACAGAGGGTTACTTTAAACTAGAAACTGGGGCTTGGAGGAGGAGTAGTCTGGAGGCAGCAATGGGAGCAAGGAAAGCACCCTCATCTGCAAGAAAATAAACAGCTCTCATTTCAGAAGCCTGCAGAGGAGGCAGTGCCCTCAAGGGAGAGTTAAATTTCAGTTAACGCTGGGAAGTGGAGGGAACGCTCCAAGAAGAAGTTGAGAATATGAGGAGATTTGCCATTTATTAGAGGGTGTGCGGGTAGCTTAGGGAGGGAGGGAGGGGCAAGTAGAGGGCTGGGTCACAGCCAGAAAGTACAGGGTGTCGTGGAGACAACAATGCCATAGGCTGGGTGGACTACGGAGTTTACATTTGCACTACTAAGTGGTACAAACTTAGGAGGGAGGCAGGCTGGGTTTCATCCAGTTAGTCTCTTGGAAGCTATAAAAAGTGGTGGTTACAGATGTGGCCTCTGGAGCAGTCCTGCCTGGATTCAAATCTGAGCCCTGTCATGCGTGAGCTCTCTATAATCTTGGGCAAGGTCTCTGAGCCTCAGTATTCTCTTCTGTAAAATGGAGATAATAGTCTTACCTCACAGGGTCGATGTGGTGATTCAATGACTTAGGGTGTTAAATGTTTACAGAACCTGGGCAGTCACCTCAGAAATGCTTGGTGGTGGCTCCCAGGCCCAGCAGAACAGCCTCTTCGCTCACTGGGCCCTGGCCTGTGCTAGGTGGGAAACACAAGTGGCAACCGCTTGGGAATGACAAGGCTGACGGGCAGTTGCAAAGGCAAGAATTATATGGAAATACCAAGGACAGCAAAGAAGATCCCGTGGAAAATGGATTCTTTCCAGCAGCAGCCAGCGGCCACCCCCTACGGCTGGGATCTGGACAAGAAAGCTCGGTTCCCCCAGACCATGGAAGTTTTCGTTGCTACACATCAGGGTCATTATGGCTTCTCTAATGGTGGTGTGTCTAGCTCTACTGCAAACATACAAGATGTCAGTGCTAGGGATGCAGAGAAACTTCTGCAAAGAAAAGCCCCAAACCTACTGACCCCCAAAAGAGGAGAGATAAAAGAAGAGTGGAATCAAGATGATTTCATGTTGAAAAAGATGGAAATACAAATATATTATATCTCTGGTTTGCTTCCACACATTACAGTGGATGACTTTATCTGCATGATATTCAAATTTTGCATTATTATGAGAGATCCTCAGAAGAATTTAAGGTCAAGCTTTACAAAGAAATTATGAAGAAGATGGGCTTTTCTGTTATTTGAAGAGGAGATCTGGGGATCTAGCATTAACATTTTTAGATATAGATGCAATTAGAAGATACAAATTACATGTCAAGGTGGCAAAGTTTCAGCTGAAGGAGGAATAGATGCCAAAAAAGAAGTGCAAAGACTACAAGAAGAAGCTGACTCTGCAACAAAAACAGTTGGGCTGGAAACCTCAGAGGAGCTGGGCCACCCCGCATACACCAGGACTGAGCTGTCACCATTAAAACTAGGTTCCAGCCTGTGGATTTTGTGGTGCTGAGAGAGATCAGAGAAGCCCTTTGAGAAGAGTGTTCTACGTTTGGACAAATCAGGACGCTCCTTCTCGGAGAGGCTTGAAGCTGGTGCGGCCTCTGTGTGTTTGAGGAACACAGAGGAAGCTGAGAATTGCCTTCAGTCCTCCATCGAAGGTGTTTTGATGGCCATGAAACCATTGCTCAAGCACGGGATGGGATGATAGGTCCTCAGGCTGAGGGAACCTCAAGAGGAAGGGAGGAAAGGCTGGGTGGGTAAGAGGCTTTCCTCAGTGTCCTCGGAAGCCAGCAGATGCTTTCGGCATCCAAATTCCGTTTCGTGCTTCAGAAGGAGTGAGACGTGGACGGCGCTTCCACCCACAACCAGATGAAACCTGGTCTCTTAACCCTCCATTCAGACCACTCTTCCCAAGTCACAGACACTCCTCAGAGGCCAAACCCGAAGGACATCAGATGTCCCAAAGGACATCGCTGAATTCATTTACATTAACTCAGGCAGTGAATTGGGGTGCGGGGAAGGGCTCATTTGTAGAAAGGTAACAACCTCACATTTTGCAGTTGGGCATGTGGGGCCCAGGGACCCTTGGAATCATTGCCCCAGTTGGTTGCTAGCACATCCTCTTGCAGTTATTCAAATTTTAGTCTGGGTGCTGCTGGGAAGGGATTTTGCAGATATAATTAAAGTCTCAAATCAGTTTATCTTGAGTTAATCAAAAGAGAAGCTTTGTGGGGTGGGTTCGACTCAATTACATCCAAGGCTTTTAATAGTGGCTGGAAACGAGAAAACATACTTCTACACTCTGGGGTTTCCTTACTCACCTCAATTCTAGCAGCTGAGACTAGGTATCAGCTCTCTGCAGGCCCTGGATTAGGCCCTGTGCCTGCAGAGAAAAGAATCAGAGAGAACTCAGGAATGAGAATTCAGGCAGTGACACTTCCAAGTGAAATTATTAGAAGTCTTCAGAAAGTAAAGGAGGAAAACAAAGCTGGGACCAGAGAAAACTTCAGGCCAGTTAATTAAATCTTGGAGTAACCAGGAAACCCAGAGTTTTTTTGAAGAATGGGATAAATCTGGGGCAGCTGGATGGCTCAGTTGGTTAGAGCATGAACCCTGAACAACAGGGTTGCTGGTTTGATTCCCACATGCGCAAGTGAGCTGCGCCCTCCACAAGTAGATTGAAGATGAGCTGCTGCTGAGCTTCCAGAGGGGCGTCCAGATAGCTCAGGTGGTTAGAACGCGAGCTCTCAACGACAAGGTTGCCGGTTCAATTCCCACATGGGATGGTGGGCTGTGCCTCCTGCAACTAAGATTGAAAACGGCGACTGGACTTGGAGCTCAGCTGCGCCCTCCACCACTAGATCGAAGGACAACGACTTGGAGCTGATGGGCCCTGGAGAAACACGCTGTTCCCCAATATTCCCCAATTAAAAAAAAAAGAAAGAATGAGATACATCTGGACATGAATACCAGGAGTCATGTCAAAAGCAATTGCCAAGGGACTCAAGCACAGAGGGCATAAACACGAGCTGGTGACAATGCCCACAGATGCTGTTTTCAGCACTTACGTGGGACTATTAGTGAAGCCAGCCAGAGGTGGGAGGCCCTACACGGAATACTGGGATATAAATGTGAGGATGATGTCTTCTCAGATCTTCTCTGTGCAGATGCGGGGGCCTCCCACCTCCTGACTACCAGCTCCAGGCCTGGCCCATCCATGTTCCCTTCAAGGAGTTGCTGTGCCTCCCTCTCCTACACGTGAGCTATATTGAGAATCCTCAGGCACCCGGATGAGAGCCCTGGACCCTGAGTACTCCATGGTCATCTCCGTAGCTGTGTCCTGGGTCTCTCCCACCAGACGCCATCTCCCAGCAGCAGTGTCCGCCTCCTCTGACTCTGATCCAGGTTCTGAACTTAAAGATAAGTTGAAACCTGATCTTAATTCTATTTGAGAGACAATAGGATATAGCAGTTCCATATACTTATGACTCCTTCCCTTCCCCAAACCCAATGTAATATATATCCAAAAGCACATGTTAAAATATACAAAACAGAATTTGACAAAATTAAGTGAAAAATAAATTTAAATCTACATTCACAGTGGAAGAAATGGCATACCCTTTCCAATGGCATACCCTTTCCAAGAGGAAAAAAAACCAAGGTAAGATCAGTAAGGACACAGAACAACTGAAGAACAATTAACGTGACCTATTTGACAAATATAGAACATGACCCCCAACAGCAAGAGAATCCACGTTTTTTGTACATCAAATTTTATTTCCCAAAATTACACCATGCCATATCACAGAAGAAGCTTCAAAAAAAGTCAAATGGTTGAAACTATTCAGTATATGTTCTCAGAAAGGTAGAAATCAACAATAAAATGATAAGAAAATATTAAACTGTTTAGATATCAAGAAATATTTCTAAATAATCCTTGGATTAAGGAAAATACAATAGAAATTAGAAAATCTTTTGACTGCATAATAATAGAAAGAGATAAGGCATAGCAAAACTTGTTAGATACAACTAAACAGTGTTTAGAGGGAGATTTATATCATTAAATCCGTATGTTAGAAAAGGAGACAGGACTAAAAACCAGTGACTTGAGAGTCACCTGGAGACACTAGTAAAAGGTTAGCATCTCAAACTCAAACACAGCAACTAGGAGAAACAATAAAGAGATGACATCAATAAAATAGAAAAAGAAAAGTTCAATGAACAAATTCAACCAAGTGGACAAAAGGCAGTTCCTGGAAAGACGTAAACAGTCAATATGTGGCAGTTACATTATTGTCACTCAAGAAAGCCTTACAGACAGAGGATGTAGACACTCACCCTGGAGCAGGCTGGTCCAGCAACTCTGCAGATCGCACCTGAGTGGGGTGAGATGGGAACTGGGCTCAGGGAGTTGAGGGTAAAGGCTGTGTGTGTGTTGTGTACACTCTCCTGTGCAGTGGCACAGCAGGCAGGGAGCGGTGGGAAGAGGCTGGTGGGGGGGGGAATCTTGTCATTAACATGATTACAGCAAACTAACATTTCATGAGAGATCTAGTGATTCTCAACCTTTTTAATACTTGGGACCCCTTTGGCAGACTGGTGAAGTCTATGGAGTCTCAAAATATTTTTCAACAGCATAAAATAAAACACAGGGATTATAAAAGGAAACAATTACAGTGAAGTACAATTATCAAAATAAAAAACAAATGTGTGATGATAAGATCTAGTGGTGGTCTAACCATGACCATAACCACAAAGTAATGATGAACACATATGACATCTTGAAATTTCTGCAACTGGAAGGTGATACAAAAAGTCTGATTTCTATTGGTGACAGTCACAGGTACTGCTAATACTGCTGTGGTTTGTTGACTGCATTTAGTATTGGAGGAAATGCTAAATTTCAGTTTGGGGTTAGTGGAAATAAAATGTAATTTTCCCCCGTCCTCATTCACAGGTCCCCTGGGGTCCTGGGTAAGAGCCCTGCAGTAGAGCCAGCGATGTGTCAGAGTTAAAAGGGAGCCAGGTCCGGAGAACAAGCCGCTTCCTGCCCACAAGCCTTCTGAGCCCTGGTGCCTGCTACCTAGACCCTGACCTGTCCCGGCTTGTCCTTTTCCAAAACCTGCTTGTGCAGCTTTTCTTTCAGTTCTGTAAATATTCTTCCAATAATTTACTCTTACTTTGTAATTTGTTATTTCTCTACAGCCAGCCGCTTCCTCAGCTTCATGACTCCCAGCCTAGAGTCATGGAACAAAGGGTGACTGTGGGCACAGAAGGTTCAAGCCTCTGAGTGGCTGTGTGGTGTTGGGCTCATTATTTATTCAAGCATATGAAACGGGAAGAAGAGCTCCACAGAGGGCAGGTGTGTGAATTCAGCGAGATGAAATAGCTGCTCTGTGTATGAGATCGGGGCTTTGAGTTTTTCTCTGCTGCATCCACAGTGCCTATCACAGAACACAGTGCCTATCACAGAAATATATCTTAGTTTCATGAATACTGTATCTGAAAACACTCCGTACACTCTAAAATGCAACATGAATTACTCTATCCATTATTCCCAGGAGGAAGAGAGCTGATCTCTATTCTCAACTTTTTGTCTTGGTCTTGCTTTCTCCTTTCCTTGAACCTTTGACCTAAATCTGTTGGAACCTAGCCAATTTGCCTGCTTCCCCTAACGCCTGCTTTTCTGAAATCCACCCTTATTAAGTGGAGGGTGGGTAGGTCTATATTGATAGGACGGGAAGAAAGGAGGATGTCCCTTATTTCTTCTGTCCTCTGAGTACATGTCCACATTCAATAGTTTGAAAATTATACTGAGATGGGCACCCCTATATTATGCAGAAACAGAGCTGTCGAACACTGAGTAAATGTTTCCCAGAGAGCACAGTTAAGAAATAACTCAGGGCAAGCCCGGGGTACAGATGTGGACAAATAGAGGGAAATGATTTTTCTTTAAAGGACAGCGATCCCTGAACAGCGTGGGGCGCTGTTACAATCCATAAGACACCTCCAAGTCCTTCCGGTATGACACTAGGTAAGAACAGATACAGGCACCGTTCTTAGAGATTAGCAAAGGGAAGAAGGATATTGACACAGCCCCGTCCTAAGGAGTGATCCCAGATGTTTCTGGGTCGGTGAGGCCCGTGTGTCTGCCATCAACAAAAGGAAAGAAGTGAGGGAGAGTTGAGGAGCAGTCATGCTCGCCAGAAGTTGAGTTTCAGCCTGGGTGTCCCAAGGTCCCACCTAAGCCGCAGGACGGAGGGATTTCAGGCTGAATGAAGAGTTCCTCGGTGTTTCAGCGTGAAGGGGACATGGAAGAAGCCTCGCAGCCTTCGGGAGCAAGAAAGGCAGCGGATGGCGAGCGAACTCCATCCCCCGGTCGATGCTGCCCCCTGGAGGTCTGTAGAGGTATCGCGATTCCCTTTCAAGCTATGCTGTCTCCTTTTCAACCCAACCGGAGGGACTGCTGGGTCAGAGAATTCCTTTGGATCCCCGGGCGGAGTTCAATGCCCCCGAAAACTGTGTGCTCCAATTTGTGAATGCTTCCGGGTTCCAGAAACACGAGCCACCTCATACTCTAGCACTGTCCCTTAGGGAGGCCTGCAAAAAACCGCGCTTATCAAATTTGAATATTTGGACTCGGGGATGGATAGAAGGGGAGGTCAGAAACTGCGAAACTCCAAGGGGCCCGCCTGCACAGCCCTTCTTCCATTATAGCATTAGTTGACTCCCAGTAAAATCGGCTGTCTGGGAGGCAGTCTCCCTCGCAGGGTGTCCAGTGACCCTTTCTCTGGGAACCCTCTCTCTTTGTCAAAGCAGCCTGCGCCTTCCCTGTTCAAATTGCAAACTCTGGGCCCTTCAGTCCTTCTCGCTATGAGGCTGGGGGCAGGTCAAATGTGAGAACATCTGGGTCCCTCAAGGCTGAACCAGAAGTGGGGTACGGGTGTAGGTGGGCGAGGAACGAGAAGCGGGAAACGAAAGTGGAAAGATAGGATTCCCAGCGCCGCCGCCCAGGACGAGCTTTCAGTCCCTAGGAGCCCAGCACACCATCGCCTCGCACGGGGTAGGTCTCTGGGAAGGCCTGGGGCAGAGAGTCACGTAGGGTAAAACTGGAAGGACGCCGAGAGGAGGGGGAGAGCGGCGGTGGCGCCGGGTGAGGTCAGTTAAGGACGCTGCCCTGGTCCCGCCCCTACGGCGTCTGTGCCAATCGGAAGTCGCTCAGTCCCTCAACATCACCCTCCCCTGCACTTCAGCCTCGGGCGCCAAGACGCTCAAAGCGGCGAGGCCGAAGCTCTGAGATACGGTTTCCAAAACCAATCAGAGCGCTGCTCTCGGAACGGGGCGGAACCCCCCAAAAAAGGCGGGAGCGAAAGAAAGCGGCTTCCCCCGCCACGCCCCTCCCCGCGGCAGCGAATCGGGAGAGCCCGCCCGCTGCGCCCGCTCTAGCTCCGCCCGAGTACACGCCAGCCTTGCCTTCACCGCGCGTGCGCAGAGCGATCACACAGCGCGCCCGCCCGAGGAGGCCTCCGCTCCCTGCCCTGGCAGGGGGGGCCCGCATCCAGAGGACAGAAGCGGGTCACAGAAACCGCTTTCCCTCCACCACTTGCTGGAACCTGGGAGGGAATGATTAGGCCCTAGGGATGGAGGGATCAGAGGAAACATCTCCAAATTACCATTTTCCCGACTGCCCGCGTCTTCCCCCACAGGACTTAAGAGGCGCCCCTGTGTCTCCAGTCTAGGGTCTAAATTCAAATGAGGTGTATAGGCGAGGCAGCAGGAAGATGCCAAGTCAAACACAGAAATGGATGAGATGGACACTCTGCAAACCTGGCCTACCCCTGCCCCAAGTTTGGGTGCAAGGGGCTGTGACAGCCACAACCAAAGCAGCAAGGGAACTGGCGCTGGAAAGGAGGCAATCCCATGGTCAACTCCAGGGGGATAGGGGGATGCAAGGAGAACCCGTACTGGGGAGCCAAGGTAGCCCTTGGGACAGTGCCTAAGGCTGCACAGCCATGTTCCCAGCTCTTGCATCTGCTGTTTTAACCAGGGGCCACCTTCCTCCATCAGGTGGGTTACTTATGAAATAGTCTCCTTTGGCCTAAAGCAGCTAGAGGTTAGAAGTTATTGTGTGCCCCTACTTTCTAGACACCCACCAAAAGGGATGTAAGCCCAGGAAATAGAGAGGGAAGGTGACCCTGAAGCAGAGATGGGGCTACTTGAAGGCCCCAGGAGGAAGGAGAAAGGAAATGGGAGAAGAGTATTATGTCATATTAAATATTTATTGTTCTGCAGACTGACCTTGGAGTACCTCTCAAGCCAGGAGGGGGACTGGTTAGTGTTCAAGTTGCTGAGATCTTAGGTCAAAAAGCTACAGACATCACTTTGGGGAAACAAATGACTTGGAGAGAGTCTCCCTTTGCCACCAATTCCAAGAGTTGAGGCTTCACACCTCGGGACATAGTGACAACAGTTGAGTGAACCAGAGATTGAGGCAGTGAAGGTTTTACTGGAGGAAGAGAATAGAGCCTTGGTTTTGGGGGTTTTTTTTGGGGGGAAGAGGTGACAAAATTGGGAAAATGATAAAGGTCAGTTTGGAAGCCCAGGGGCGGGTGGTCCTGGGAAACCCGAAGATACTGGGAGATTCAGAAAGCTAAGGGGACCCAGCTTACCCACCTGAGGCAAGGTCCTGGGAATGAAGGCAGAGTGGGGCAAGTCAAAGGGAGAACTGGAAGGGTTTGAGATGGGGTATAGGAGTCCCTGGTAGATCCCACGGTCCGGCACATCAGAAGTTGGGCTTGTGCTTCTTGAGCTCCACCATAAGGTGGTGAATGTTGATAAGTTCAGCCCGGGCAGGGAGAGCTCGGAGCTGGGGCTGAGACAGCACTCGGTGGAAGCGATGATAGAGCTGGATCAGCTGGGTCAATGCTCCCTGGTCAGAGAAAGTCAAGGAGGGGTCAGACTGTGGGGTAGTGCTAAGGAAGATGATTAAGAATCAGGTTAGGGCTCATCCAGAATTTGGGGCACAGCTGGTAATGGAATATCAAGGGTCTTCAACTGAACCCAGGGAAAAGAGGGGCAAAAAATAGTGATGGGAGTAGGGGCAGCTGGGAGTTGCAGGTCACCTGGATGATACTAGTTCCATTTCTGAAGTTGGTGAAACTCCGCATTACATCCTGACTCAGAGACTCCACTGATGATTTCCAGGAACTACCAAAGCCACGGATCAGCTGAGTAACCCGGGCTGATGGCAGGAGGAAAGAGACAGTGTCAGACAGGGACTAGGCTAAGTGATCTTCCGCCCCACGAAGTCCTCCCCGAGGCACATCCATCCTCACCATCCAATGCCTCTTTTCTGTTCTCCCAACCCATTCTTTCCTGCTCTACTTTGTCCCCATGTAATCCACATCCTCTCATTCTTCTTTTCCAGTCACCTTACCACTGACCCCATCACGACCACACCATCCTCATACCTTCTTCCCCTCGAAGTCGCTCAGCCTGTCCACGCTCAATCAAAGCCTCAGCCTCCTTCACAAATGCCACCAGACCCCCAAAAGGCGGAGACAGCAACTCTTCAATGAATTCCTGGAGAAACACACACACACAGAGTGTTCTGGTGTCAGCAGATTTTCCCAATTCTGGCATCATAACCAACTAAGTCCTTAGAACATTCCCACAGTAGAACAGCTCAGCTCTGGAAAGGTCATACAGTTTAAGAAACTGCTGGTCCCACAAGAGGTTAGGGAAATCTTTAAGGATCCCCCTCCTCAAAAACAAAAAACAAAAAAACAAAACAGAAACCAAACTTGAACTGAGAGCAGAGCAATAAGAAACTGGAGTCAGGGCTGGAACCAGAGGAATGGGCACTGGGAGAGGCAGAGCTACCAGAAGGCAAATGGCCATGGCAACACTGCCATCTAGAAACTGAGCCTGAGGCCAGCCTCGAGCGGGGAAGCTGAGCCTGGGTCTCTCGTGAGAGCCACAAAGAAGTGCTGAGGCAGACCCAGGTGGATGCATCTTTCAGCTGTTGCAAAAGCAGAGGCAAATCCTCTCACTCCCAATTTTGGCCTATGTGACTCCCCGATTAAGATCAATCAATGAACTCAAAGATTACCAGACACATAAGAAAGTAATGAGTCAGTATAGACAATAAGCAATGGACTTAGACCTCCAAAAACTGCCAACATTAGGACTGCCAGATACACAGCAGTTGCAGGTTCTTTATGAAATGTTCAAAGAAGTTAAAGATACAGACACAAACATGACCAATTAACAAGATTAGGAATAGAGAGACTTGAAATGGAATTTTTTAGAAATGGTTTAAAAGTAAAAAATGTTTAAATTTTTCAAAAGTTAACAGGCTAAATAGCATTTTAGAAATACCTGAAGAATGATACAGCGAATTGTAATGATAAGGGAATTGTAATTGAAGAAATGACTCAGAATGCAGCACAGAGGAGACGGAAAATTTTGAGACACTGAGAGGTATAGAAATCTAATTAATGGATCTAAGGCAGTGATCATTGATGGCTACTGACAAAAAGTGAGCCAAAAAGATATTATGTGCCCTGATGGAAGTACATACCACTACCTCTCAAATATCCTTGCAAAAAAATTCCAATTGGAATCTGACCAAGCCTTTCCATTTAACTACACATTTATGGGAAAAGAGGAACTGTTGACCCACATCAGGAAATGCAATCATCTACATCATCCTGCATGACACATGACTCAGTGACTCAGTTTCTTCCACAAATAAATTTAGAGAAATCTACAGATTAAAGAGACATACGTACGGACTGCATATGGGTCCTGATTTGAAACCTAAAAACCAATCATAACTGGGGGAATTTGAACACTAGCTTTTAAATGTAATAATTTTTTTTAAGTGTGATAACATTGTGGTTTATAAAACACATTCTGATACAGATGAAGTGATGATAATGTATAGGATTTAATTCAAGAGCTGGGAGGAGAGGGCACGGGAAGAGGATGAGCAATGGGTGTTAATACAGAGATGAAACAAAACTTTGATTTCTGATGGTACCAGGGGTTCACTGTGCTATTCTCTATATTAGCAAATACATTTGAAATTTCCCACAATAAAAAGCAAACTTTTTTTTTTTTTAATGGAAGAGGGGAATTAAAACAAAAACAAACACAAAAACAAAAAAACCCCAACCCAGATAGTAATATCTGGTAGAGTAAAAGTGAAACTTTTATTCCACTTAAAAATAAAGTCTTCCAGGGGCAGCCGGATGGCTCAGTTGGTTAGAGCACGAGCTCTGAACAACAGGGTTGCCGGTTTGATTCCCACATGGGGCAAGCTGCGCCCTCCACAACTAGACGGAAGACAACGAGCTGCCACTGAGCTGCCGGAGGGGCAACCGAATGGCTCAGTTGGTTAGAGCACGAGCTCTGAACAACAAGGTTGCCGGTTCAATTCCGGCATGGGGTGGTGGGCTCGCCCCCTGCAACTAAAATTGAAAACGGTGACTGGACTTGGAGCTGAGCTGCACCCTCCACAACTAGATTGAAGGACAATGACTTGGAGCTGATGGGCCCTGGAAAAATACATGTTCACCAATATTCCCCAATAAAATTTAAAAAAAAAAAAAAGGCTACATACTGTTAGGATTCCAACTCTATGACATTCTGGAAAAGGCAAAACTTTAAAAAAAAATAAATGAATAAACTACTTCCATTTAAATACACAATCTTTTTCTACTCTTCCCATAACAAATCCACTTATTTCCACTGAGGTTAACTAATATGAGACTAGGGAGACATCCCCAAGAATGATCTTTCTATAAACAAGGCATTTTTATGTGATGTGATTTTGGATAAAGATTAAACAACTGTAAATTTAGTACCTATGCTTTCTTCTATGTATTTTATTGTTTCAGGTCTTATATTTAGGTCCATATTTAGGTCTTATATTTAGATCCATTTTGCGTTAATTTTGGTATATGGTGACAGATGGCAATCTAGTTTCATTCTTTTGCAAGTGGCTTTCCAATTTTTGCCAGCACCATTTATTGAAAAGGTTTTCTTTTTTCCATTGTATGTTTCTGGCTCCTTTGTTGAAAATTATTTGCCCATATACATGTGGGTTTATTTCTGGTTCGGAATCCTGTTCCATTGCTCTGTGTGTCTGTTTTTCTGCCAATACCACGCTGTTTTTACTATTACCACTTTGAAGTATAAATTGAATTCAGGGAGTGTGATACCTTCAGTCTTGTTCCTTTCTCTCAGGACTGCTTTGGCTACTTGGGGTCTTTTTGTGGTTCCATACAAATCTGATGATTTTTTTGTTCTATTTCTTTAAACGATGCTATTGGGATTTTGATGGGGATTCATTAAAGCTGTATATTGCTTTGGTCTTACAGAGCATTTTATGAATTTGACCTCTAAGGCAAGGGAAGTAAAAGCAAAAATAAATGAACGGGACTGTATCAAACTAAAAAGCTTCTGCACAGCAAAAAAAAACAAAACAAAAAAACAAAAAAAAACAAACAACCATCAACAAAATAAAGAGGCAACCAAACGAAAGGGAGAAAATATTTGCAAACACCTCTGAGATGGGGCTAATATTCAAAATATATAAAGAACTCATACAACTCAACAACAACAACAAAACGATCCAATTTAAAAATGGGCAGAGGACCTGAACAGACACTTTTCCCAAGAAGACATACAAATATATGAAAAGATGCTTAACTTCACTAGCTATTAGGGAAACACAAATCAAAACCACAATGAGATACCACCTCACACCTGTTAGAATGGCTGTCATCAACAAGACAAGTAATTAGAAGTGTTGGAGAGGCTGTGGAGAAAAGGAAACCCTCATACACTGCTGGTGGGAATGTAAACTGGTACAGTCACTATGGAAAATAGTATGGAGGTTTCTCAAAAAATTATGAACAGAATTATCATACGACCCAGCAATCCCTCTTCTGGGTATCTACCTGAAAATTTTGAAAACATTTATTCATAAAGTTGTATGTTCCCTTATGATCATTGCAACATTATTCACGGCGGCCAAGACATTGAAACAACTGAAGTGTCCTTCGATAAATGATTGGATAAAGAAGATGTGGGCTATATACAATGGACTACTACTCAGCCATTTAAAAAGATGAAATAATGCTATTTGCAACAACACGGATGGGTCTTGAGATCATTATGCTAAGTGAAATAAGTTAGACAGGAAAAGTCGAGAACCATATGATTTCACTCATATGTGGGATATAAAACTGAAAGCAACAAATGAACAAAACAAATAAACCAACAAAAACTCATAGACACAGACAACAGTATAGTGGTTACCGAACGGAAACGGGGGTGAGGGGAGATAGAAGAGGGAAAAGGGGGTCAAATATATGGTGATGGAAGGAGAACTGACTCTGGGTGGTGAACACACAATGCAATATACAGATGATGTATTATAAAATTGTATGCTTGAAATCTATACAATTTTATTAACCAATCTCACTCCAATAAATTTGATAAAATTTTTAAAAAGATTGAACAACCAAATGCAGCCTATTACAATTGCCTAAATGCAATAACCTACGGTATACATGCTCTTAACAACATAACAGTGGGGGCCCAGAGAGTGGAGTGCAAAGGGAAGTTCAGCTAACAGAGATGGGCTGTCCTAGCACGGTAGCCATGAGTCACATGAGCTACTGATCACTCGAAACGTGGTTCATCCTAACTGAAATGTGCAATAAGCATAACATACACACCAGGCTTCAGAAACTTCATATGGGAAAAAAATTTTTAATAAATCATTACTCATTTTTTTGTTGATTATTTGTTGAAATGATATTTTTGATATAGTGGTTTAAATAAAATATATTATTAAATTCTTTTCACCTGTTTCTTTTTCATGTTTAAAATGTAGCTACCAGAGGGGCGGCCAGTTAGCTCAGTTGGTTAGAGGGGCGGCCAGTTAGCTCAGTTGGTTAGAGCGTTGTGCTTTAACAACAAGGTTGCCACTTTGATCCCCACGTGGGCCATTGTGAGCTGCGCCCTCAACAACTACTTGACCTGGAACTGATGGGTTCTGGAAAAACACACTTAAATAAATTTTTTTTTTAAAGTTAAGAAAAAATGTAGCTACTAGAAAATTTTTAATTACTTAAGTGACTCATATTGTGCATTATATTTCTATTGGACAACACTGGTCTAGACTTGGCCTAAACTTTAAGCTCTCTGTCCAGCAAAAGAGAATGTCCTCATAGCAGAAGAGCGGCCAGAGGGGAACAGTGCACACTGGGCTTTAGCTAGCAATCCTTCCCACACAATATGCAGCCCGAGCAGCAGCCCACAAAAAGGACGGGGAGCACCGATGACAGCTGGCTCCCCACCCTGGCAAATTCCAGGGCAGCTTGGCTGCTCTCAGCAGAGCCCACTGGTTTAAGTGCATCTCCTGGACCAGAGGATCTAGCAAATTGCACTTCTGAAGGTAGAGCTGCCCGTTCTTTAACTGGGCAGGTGAGGACAATGGTTTCCTTTGTCCTGACATGTTTATTTTACTAAAAAGAGAGAACAGAATGGGAAAGTTTAAACTACAACTAATCAGACCCCAAAAGAAGAAAGAATGGAGGAAAAGCAATGTTTCAAAAGATACTCACTGTGAATTTTCCCAAATTAATGAAAAAATTGATTCAAAGACCCAAGAAACACAAGATACCAAAATATAACTAAAGAGATAATCCACATCTAGACTTCAGAATACTAAGAGAAAAAGGGACTCTAAGAGCAGTAACAGAGAATAGACTGCCCTCAAAAGGACAATAATTAGACCAGCAGACTTCTCCACAGCAATAATTTAAGCTAAAAGTGGAAAATCATCCTCTAAATGTTGACAGAAAATAACTGTCAACTTAAAATTTGACAGTAAGCCAGCAAAACTATATTTTCCTGACATTTATATAAAAACAAAAACGAGGTTTACTACCAATAAATTTTCACAAAGGAATTTCTAAAAAAGTTGCTTCAAGAAGAAGGAAAATGATCCCCAAAAAGATCCTAAAAAGATCATCTGAGTTTTAAAAAGGAATGGTGAGCAAATAAACCGAGAAACATTCATGGAAATTGAAATAAAAAGTATCGCTATAAAATGGCAACAAGTGAAATAGGACCGAAATAAAATGCTGGTCAATAATTAGCATGAAAGGAAGAAGGAGGAGTGACAGGAGCATTAAAGCATTTAACATGTTTTAAAGTTCATATGTTGTTTGAGAAGAGGGGTTAAATATTAAGTTTAGATGTTAAGCTAAATATGCAATGTAAAATTTAAAGGATAAGTTCTAAAAGAAGGGAGTACAAAAATCCAAACAATTAGAGAGAAAAATAATGTAGTAAAAAAAATAAAGGCAAGAAGCACAAATGACACAAGGCAAACAGAAAATGAAAGATGGTAGAAACAAGTCCAAATGTAACATTAATCATAACAAATATAAATGGATTAAAATTATAAAAGGCAGAGATAATTCAATTGGATTTTTTAAAAAATTCAAGCTATGTGCTATTTACAAAATATTTAAAAAGTGAAAACTTAAAATTCTGAAAGTAAAAGAATGGAAATAAACAGGCAAATATTAACCAAAATAAAGTTGGCAGAGCTATGTTAATATCAGACGTAATAGGCTTTAAGACAAAATTATTAGGGCTAAGGTGGGTCATTATACAGCGTCAAATACTTCAAGTCACCAGTAAGAGCCACCGATTCTAAACTTTTAAGAATTTAGGTAAACTAAGCTGCAACTATATAAAGCAAAATCTGATAGAATTGCAGGGAAAAGTGACAAATCTATGAATTTCAAAACATCTCTCTCAATAACTGATAGTAGGCAAAAAAATAATCAATGAAGATATAGATGATGTGAATAACACAATAAAAAAGCTGGATCACCACACCTGACAATTAAAGAACACAGATTCTTCTCAAACACACAAAAGTTGATCATGTACCAGGCCACAGCAAATCTAAATTTCAAAGAATCGGTCCCAAAAAAAGACATTCTCCATCCACAATGCAATTTAGACATTAATAACAAAAAGATAAATAAGAAAACTACTTTTTGGAAATTTAAAAACACTCCTCCAAAAATCTCACGGATCAAAGAAGAAATAATTGAAATATAAACATTCTTAGAACTGAATGACAACAAAAATGTTACCTATTCGAACCTACTGAATTAAAAAAAAAAGGAGTACTGAGACAGAATTTCATAGTTTTAGATCTTCCCAGATGCTTTTGCTGGCAAGTTCTATGAAACTTTCAAGGAAGAGATCATTTCAAATTCTCTCAGAATAAAAAAAGAAAAGAAGAAACAGTTCCTCCCACCTCCTTCTATCAATCCACTATGACTTTGGTAGCAAAACTACACAAGGACAGTACAAGAAAAGAAAATCACAGGCCAATCTCACCTATGCACAGAGCAAACATTCTAAGTGAATTAGACCAAACCCAGAATGGTTTAACATTCTAAAATCTACAAATGTCATATACCATATAATAGATTAAAAAAATACTTCCAACAGTTGCAGAAAAAGCATACACTCTTGACTAAAAGTTCAATACCCATTCATGATTAAAAAAAATAGTTTAACTCTTGGCATAGGAGGGATTGAAAGGAATTTTCATAACTGGACAAAAGGTATCTATAAGAAAATCTACAACATTACTCTTAATGGGAAACGATTAAATCATCCCTTTTAAAATTAGGAAAAGATAGGGTTCTCACTATCACCACTTTTAGTCAATTATTTATCTTTCTACTGGAGGTACTAGTGTAGTAAGAGAATAAGGACATAGAAATGAAAAACATAAGGATTTGAAAGAAAGAACTAAAACTGACATAATTCATAGATGATGAATGCCTACATAGAAACACACACATTCAAATATCCAGAAATACTATTAGAAATAATAATTTAGGAAGGTGGCTGGCTATGTGGTCAATATACAAAAATCAAGAGCATTTCTATACACCAATTCAAACAAGAAAATTTCTTTTTCAAAAGATCACAGTTATATAAAATAGTCACAGGGAAGTAAAGTACAGCATACGGAATATAGTCAATAAAATAGTAATAACTACACATGGTGCCAGTTAGATACTAGACTTATTGGGGGAATTACTTCGTAAATTATATAAATGTTTAACCATTACGCTATACACCTGAAACTAATATAAAATAATATTGAATGTCAACAGTAATTGAAAAATTAAACAATAAAAATTTAAAAAAGATAATAACGGTTTAAAGAACAAATTCAAAAATAGTGTAAAAAGTCTAATTAGAGAGAAAGAACTATAATCATTATTCCTAGTATTATTCGTAAATAAATGTAGATTTATTCCTAATAGTAATAACTACAATAATAACTCCTAGCACCTAGAGATTAAAAGGAATTTTCTTAACCTGATAAAGGGCATCTACAAGATCCTACAACTACAGTACTCCTAATGGGGAAGTGATGAAAGCATTCATTTTACAATCAGGAACAGGAAAAGGGTTCTCCCTATTACCCTTCTATTCAATTATCCGACATTGTCATAGAGGTCCTAGCCAGAAAAGTAAGAGACCAAAGATGGAAGAAATTGAAGGCGAAGGATTAGAAAGAATTTATTTATTCCTAGTAGGACTAAATCTACATATTATACCTACCTAGGAATAACTCTAACAAAAGATTTGCAATGTCTTTGTGCTGAAAATTATAAAAGATTGTCAAAAGACATTAAAGAATATCTTTAAAAAAGGACAGGAAGTGTCAGTGTCATAAAGTGTCAATTCTTTCAAACTGATCTAAATCAATCAATGCAGCAATTCCAATCACAATCCTTAATAGGTTTTATGGATGTGAAAATTTAAAAGCTGATTGTAAAATTTATAGGGAAAATCAAAAGGCCAATAAGACTCAAGATACTGATGAAAAAGAAGGCAGGAGAATGTGCCCTATAAAGCATAGTAATTAAAACTGTATTGTGGGACGGTCAGTTAGCTCAGTTGGTTAGAGCGCAGTGCTCCTAACACCCAGGTTGCCAGTTCGATCCCTGCGTGGGCCACTTTGAGCTGCGCCCTCCTTAAAAAACTGTACTGCAGGGCACACAAATTGATCACTGGCACAAAATAAAGGCGAGATGCACATCTCTGTGGAGTTTTGCTGTGTGACACAGACAGTACTGCCCATCAAGCAGGGAAAGACAGTTTCCATAAATGGTTCTGAGCCAATCGTTATCCACATAGAAACCATTAAATTCGATTCCTCCCTCACATCATACACAAAAATCAATTCTAGGTAAATTTATGACTTAGAAGTAAAAAAGCAACATTCTACAATATTAAGAAGAAAATGGAGTATAATATTTTTCTGACCTTGGAGGAATAAGGGATTTCTTAAACAAGATACAAAAATAAAGAAAAGATTTATAAATTCAATCATATTACAACTAGGAATTTCTGTTCCTCAAACGACAACATAAAACAGAGATAAAACACATAATGAAAGATCCCTGCAACCTAAATAATCAATAAAAGATTAGTATATAGAATATATAAAGAACCCTCATAAATAAAAAAAACCACAAGCGACCCAATTTTTAAAATGTCAAATGCCATGACAGACATTTTACAGAAAAGAAAAATTTGTATGGCTACTTAGTATTTGAAATGATGCTCAATCTCATTAGTAATCAGAAAAATGCACATCAAGACCCCAACGAGTATCTACCAGAAAAGTAAAGATAGTCTGATAATACCATGCGTTGGAGAAAATATGGCTCACTGAGAATTCTTACATATTACAGGTGAGGAATAAATTGGTACATCCACTTAGGAACACAATTTGGCATCATCTCATAAAGTTGAATACTGGCATACCCTATATTGTGTGCAAGCCTGCCCCTATTGCCAGGAGAAACTTTTGAGAAAACTTACCTATTTCTATGTGCACTAAAAGACCTAACTGTTCGTAAAATAATGCTCACAGTAGCAAAAAAATGGAAATAATCCAAATGTCACATAGTAATGTTATACAATAGTGAAAAAGAATGAGTGCAGCCATATGTAATAAATAACATAACAATATTAGAAAAATTATGCATGAAAAATCCTGTGATTCTGCTTTTATGACACTCACCAACAAAACTAAACAATTACTGTTTTGGTATACTTACACATTTTATTAAAAGGATGATAAACACAGTATTTAGGTCAACAGGTGCCTCCATGTGAGAGGCGGAGAGATGGAGTGAGGAGGAATTCATACTTTGATCTTGTTTATTGTCAAGGTGTGTTGTGGATTCATGGATGTTTATATAATTTTAAAAAACACAAAATAAAATAAAATAGACCAATAACGACAGCCTGTTGTGAACCAAGAGTTATAATTCCAATTCTATGTACCTGGAGACCACAGGCACACACACGCGCACCGAACTGAAAACAGCACACAAGACTGCCCCTTTCCTTTTCCCCACACCCTACCTGTGTCCGAGCATTGAGCAGCTGCTGGAAACTCTCCACCTCTTTGCTGTCATCGGCAGCCCGCTCCTAAGGGAAAACAAAGGGAAAACTCAAGTTTGGGGAGACGCCGCCCCTCACTTCAGGATATCCCCTTGCCTCCACATTTACCGTACTTAGCCAGACATTGTGCCGGTCTCCAGAACAAACCACCGAACGGACCCACATAAACCCTGCCCTCAGAGCCCGCAGAGCAGTGGGGGACCCGAATTCTCCGGTAGGCAAAGGGAGGAAGGGGTGCGTTACCATCAGCACACCCAGCATCATGTCGTAATTGTTGATCAGAAACACAAGCTGCTCCTTCCTTGAGGAGAACTCAGCGGCCACGCGGAGGACAAAGTTCTCCACTTCCACCTGCAAAGGCCGAAAGGCGGAGAGACAGGCAGGGAAGGGCACTGCCGCGCTTCACAGCGCAGCCCGCCCGGCAGCCCGGCTGTGGGCCGCCCGCCCACGCCCCTCACCTGGAGCTGCCCCAGCAGGTGCAGCGTCCGTTCACTAGGAATGGTCTGGTTGATGCTGACAAGCGCAGAGGAGAACTCTGCGTATCGGCGTGTGATCTGGGAGAAAGGAGGCGGAAGAAAAACCACACCAAAGCTGTGGCCCAGCGAGCACAGCCGCCCAGCACCGCTGCCGCGCGCGGGCCGACCAACCCGTGGGACTCCTGCCCTCAACTCCACAAACAGGGCCCGACCCGAGTGTACCACTCCAGGCTGCCCCTCACAGTGGGGCTAAACATCCCACCAGGCCCAACACACCCGTGAACCTGGCCCCTCTCCCCAGTAAATCCCAGAGCGCTGCCCTTCCTCACATAGTGGGGCCGAGTATCCAGTCCCCCGAGGCGCTGAGGGTCAGTGCTTCGAACACTCTGGACATTCATCTCCAGGATGAGCTCAAACCGTGGCCACAATAAGGCAAGCACCTGTTCCCAGTACCTGTGGACTCAACCAGCGTCAGTGGTCAGTTGGCCAGGAAGGTCAGGGTCTGGGGTGGGGACTGCGAGGGGTGGCTCTTGCTGTTAGGTTAGGGCCTGTGTGTGGGAAACCTGCCCAACACTGGGGCATCCTTCAGATTAACCACGGATGGCGGGAGGTGCTAGCACTGAGTGTGAGAGGTGCGTGGGCAGCACCAGCACTGCCTCCAGGTAGATGAATGGGGACAGGGTCAAAAAGACAGTAGGAGCCCAAGGATCGGGGCAGGGTCATGTAAGAGCAAGAGTTCAAGGCCAGCAGGCCATCAGGGACCAGGACTCAGTGACCTGTCCAGGGCGGGAACATCCCTCTTTGCTGCAATGTTGCGGAACCGGAGAACGATGTGGATACAGAGAAAAACAGCGATGGCATCGTAGCAGTCAGTGAGATAGGACTCCAGGTGCTTCTGTGATTCAGGAACAGGCAGAGGGTTGGGTGTTACTTTGTCCTTCCCAGTGGAAAGACAAATGTGCTCCTTTGGGATGTAGCACTGGGAAGGAGGGAGGGGAGAGAGAAATCTAAAAGGGAAATGCCCCCTCCTTCCCTGTGCGCTGGCCACTCAGGTGGTCAAGACGCTTTGCTCACCAGGATCTATGATCACAGCAGAATTCAGGACTGAGCCCCAAGGTTTAGGGGCCCCTCAGTTTTCAGGTGCTATTGTCTAGGTGTGGATCAGCAGCAGGGGCAGCCTTGGGGACCCCAAGCTTTGAGGGTTTCGTGGGGAGTCATCTGTGAGCATGAGGCTTGGACATTTTAGAATGAGGGTGTCCTGGTTTCAATACCACCAGAGCTATGAGCTTCCTACAGTGCCAAGGGGACCGGGGACACGGGGTCTAAGCACAGGAGCTGGGGGTCTTACCAAAGTCATGGTGAGCGTACGGTGCATGACAGCATGGAAGAGGTCGAGTGCGGCCGGGCCAGACACAACAAAGAATTCACAGATGAAAAGATATTCCCGGCAGGAATTGTCTAGGAGGGCATAGTGCTGGCTGCGGAAGAGGGCCTCAAACGGATACTAGGATGGGGGGTAAAGAAGAGAGACAGAGGGATGGACCCCGACACTGACTCCCCATGGATATGGCTGGGAAATCGGCAAACGTGGGTGTTGAGACCCTTCCCATCTAACCCAAGTCCAGGCTGTGAAAGAGCATCCTGAATGGGTACGGAAATGGGGGGAGAGAAGGGGTACAAGAGAAAAGCCCGCCCCACCTGCTGTTGCTACCCCTGCATACACCTCCAGAACTGCCTCACGACATGTCACTCTGCTCAGCCCGTCTCTCCCCGCTACGTGCCCTTACGTCAACGGTCCCAACCCTCTCCACAGCACAGAACACTAGGGAGACAGACTGGAAAAGGCCACTCCCAGGTCTCAGGGGACTCACAGGGGCCTGGGAGTGGGACGGTCTGGCTTTCCCACCCACGCTCAGCATCCCCCTCATGACTGAAGTTTGTTCCTCCTCCTACCCTCTGTTCTCCCCGCTGGGCAGTGTGGGGCACCAGGATGGGGGCCTCCAGTTCAGTGGGGGAGATGACAGAGCCACGGGTCCCCAGGGTGAAGATGGTGTTTCTGCTGCGCAGGGATGGCTTTGAAAAGAATCGTGAAGGGTCAGAGTTAGGGAAAACAGTAAGTGCATAGCTGTGACTGAAGATCAAAAATTCAGTACCTCTGGAGCCTCCAGCAGCCGGACAGCCTGGTACCCCTTTCCTACTTCACCTAATACCTGTGAATGGGCTTCAGGGAGCCTCTACACCTCTGACATCACAGGCAAAACTAAGTGTCAAAACGCTTTTTTCTGGGGAGCACGGCCATAGCCTTCATCCCATTCTCAAAGGTGTTGGTCCCACAGAAAAAGGTAAGCAGCAGCGTCTTGGAGGCTCTAGGATATCTTTCTTTGCTGTATCTTCCACGCCCATTAGATCGTCTTTCTCAGCGACTTCCTCATACTAGAGAAACAAGAAGAGAACTGGTAACCACCTCTCCCCACAGCACGATGGAACACTGTTTTCCCACTGCTCCCCTTGCCCAGCGTAGCCCCTCCTCCCAGCCCAGGTGCTCAGCTATGCCTCTCCCTCCTTGGTCTCACCTGCACCTTCATGAGCCGTCCCAGGTAAGAGCGGTAGTAGGATAGGTACATCTTGCTCAGCGTCTCCACATATTCATCCCTGATCTCCTTCGCTGTTGCTCTTTCATTGCCCAGCAGGAACTGATAGAAGAACCTGGAAGGGCCAGGGACCTGTCAGTTTCTCTGCCTACCTAAGGAGCCAGACACCACACGTGGCTGCTCAAAGCTCAGAGGCCATCCTTCCCATGGTGACCTGTACTTCAGCAGGGCCGTCTGGGGGATCTGATAGTTGGTCATTGGTTTTCTGAAGGAATAAATCTTCTGAAGGATGAACTCTCGGATCTTCGTCACTGCCTAGACATGGGGGAGCAAACACAGGGCATGAGGCTGCAACCTTCTTACTGTTTGGGAGGCATTAGGGGAAGTGACAGCTCTTAAATGTAGGAAGAGGAATGGTGGAGAATACCTCTTCAGTGTTTTTTTAAAGATTCTCAGGGGAGCCCAGAGATGTGAGGATGTGCTCTGCCAGGCAAAGGTAGGGTGAAGTTCTTGGGGACAGGCTACAATGAACTCAGCCAGGAAAACCCAGGGGGAAGGTGTTGGGGAGGCTGGTTCTGCAGTCTCTAGGGTATCCCCCCGCCCCTCACCTTGATCCGGAGCCGGTCAAGCACACCTCTGACGTCTGCACAAGCCGCTGTGCCTCTGGCCTCCTGCTCTCGGACTGCAGCTGCCTTGGCATCCAGTTCCTGCAGCTGTTCCAGGAACCTGGGCTCTGTCACTGGTGCCTCCAGAATTGCCCTGGGTAGCAGGACGGGGTGGGACGGGTTAGGAGGGAGACCCAGACATCCCTACACTCCAAATCATATCACTTACATCCAGCCTCTGTCCCCTTGCCCTTCTTACACTGTACCATACAGTCAGGATATACATACAGAGTTTTCTATTCCTGGACCCCCGCTTCCCACATAAGCCTTGGACCCCCTCACTACATGCCTGACCCTGGACGATTCCTAGTCTTTGATGCCTAAAGCATGCATCAAGGTTAGAAACAGTTGTCAACCCAACCATCAGTTTCTGGATGACACTTGATAACCTGGAGTCAGGAAACCCATGTGGTAAATAGGTTAGGTCACCCCAGCCTATCTACCTGCTATAGACATTGTGACCTTTCAAACTGGTAACTCACGTGACCAGAGCAGAGGGCACTACCAGGCCATCGACAAGCTCCCCGAGTTTCCCCCGAACTGCCTGGCGGTTTCGAAGCCGAATGTTCATGGCTCCTGACTGTTCCTGCAGTGTCCGGATCTCAGAGCTGATGGAGCTCAGGTCACTCTGGAAAGCTCCCAACATCTGCTCCATGCGCTGGGGGGAAAGGCAGAAGATGTTGCTGGAGTGTCACAGGGTAGGTAGGGGACACGTGGGACACCTAAGCACATTGGTGAAGTCCCCAGTATCTATCAGTCCAGGAGGGTAGCAGGTGATGAGGGAAGAGATACCCCAAAGGTCACTAGCAAATAACATTAGTTACAACTATAACAACAAAAGGCTGCTGAGGTCATCCTGGAAGTGATTCTAACTGTCTCCACCTAAGGTTGATGACCTAAAGAGTGGCACCAAAGACCATGATCTGGTTCAAGGTTATTAGAGATCACAGGTCATGCTTACTAACCTCAAGGACAGCATCGCAGGCTGTGATCTGGTTGTGCAGAGATGCTATGTTCTCACTCTCTTGGATATCTGACCCACAGAAAGTCAAGGAGGCTCACCATGAAAATGGAGATCCTCAGGCCTTCAGGACCTCTTCAATTTCGCCCTGAGGTGACAGAAGCCTCAGAGAGAAGATGTCATCCCCAGTTAGGCTGTCTGCATCATGCTCCACAAAATCCCCATTTTAATAATACCACCCTTTTCCTCTGCTGGAGGATACAATCTCGAATGGATTTCTGTTCAATCTGCTGTAGCTCCAGCTCAACCTGCTTTGAATAGTGACGGAGATCCACACCCTGGGAGAACATAAACAGGTCAGGAGGAAGTCACAGTGAAGGGACACTGGAACAGAATCAATGAAGGACCAGAAGGTAAGACATCAGGGTGGCATTATAAGTACAAGAAACTGTTTCCTTTTTTTTTTCTTTAAAAAGGTGTGGGCAGGGGGTGGCGTGGCAGATTAGTATAGCAGAAAGACTTACCGTTTTAAGAGCTTCCTTTACTAACTCATCCTCCAGATTTGCCTGAATGTGAACTGGAAATAGAAGTGTATTATAAGGGTTCAGTTCCATAATGCCCTCTGCCCGCACTGAACATCTGCACACCAACCCCTGCCTCATTACTTCCAGCCCCCATGCCGCTCAGATTATAGACGCTCTGCATCCAGTGCCATCACTTACCATCCACTTCATCCAGGATAAATTCATCAGAGGTAATGTCCAACTCTCCAAGCTGCAATGGCTCCTGAAGACCAGGACCACCCCCCTGGAGAGGGATAAATTAATGAGAAAGGATACACGGAAAGAGGGGGAGAACACAATATAATGGGATAATCGCCAATACTTCAAGGGGGAGAGGGGAACTTTTACTGGGGAGCCATAGGTGCTGAGTCAAAAACTTCCAAGAGTCTCACCTTGTACCCAATCTACTACTTGGGGCTGAAGTGTAGGGACTACGACAAGGAGCCATACAACCCACAAAGAGAATGAAGATGTCCAACTGAGAAAAATTAGGAGTTGGAGAGGACAGAGCAGAACTTGCAGTTGAATTTAGGAGTCCCCAAACTCCTGCTATCTTAGGTGTTATATCACAATCTCTCTAGGGAGCTCCAGCCTTTCTAGAACTGTCAGCTAACACCCAATAGTTACTTGGAGGCCTGGTTCCATCTTAAATATACTCATTCATGGACTCATAACCAACAACCTATATGGTAGGTCTTATTATTTTCTTCACCTTATAAGGTAGGTATGTAAAGCGATGGCACAGAGAAGCTAGTTAACGTGCCCAAGGACACAGCATGTAAGTAGCAGAACTAGAATTAGAACAGAGGCAATCGGGCTCCAGAGGCCATACTCTTAACCTTCACACTGCACTGCTTTTCTATGCTGTCTCATAATCTGGAGGTTAACTGAAATTGTGTCCTGGGAAGCTGAGTTTCCAGCATTCTGGCCCCAGGGAGGGGTATGGAGAGGACCTCCGGTAGCAGCCAAGCTCCCACTCTTGCAAAAACCCAGCCCAGATCTTTCTGACGCAAGGACGACCGGACAAAATCCCGGAGAAACAGCCCGGCGTTCTCACCAGCGGGCCCTCCTCCTCCTCCACATCTGAAGCCCCGGCCCGCAATACCAGCTCCCGGGCAGCTGCCGCCATGGTGGCAGCGGCAGCCATTCCGCGCAGCCTCACTTCCGGCAGCTGTCAGTCGCCGCAAGTCCGTTTCCCGGAGGGAACTACAAGTCTTAGAGTGTCTTGCACAGCGCGAAATCGTTCCCAGATATTTGCGTTAAAGCTCTAACCACTTCACTCGAGTACAAATGGGAAATGGAAGTCTTAAGCACAATCTCGCCCGGAACCTTCGCTGCTCTCTAACCCCAAAAGTTTACGAACTGTAAATAGACGCGGAACCGGAAGTTGTGACGACTAATTTAGACTCTCAGAAGTCTAGTGGACTAGGGCATAAACTGTTTCCGGAAGCGCTTCACTAAGGTAGTCCCGCCTCTTCCTCCTGATAACTATATAAGACTATTACGTCACTACCGCTCTCTTTTCCACAGGAGGCCTGCACGCCGCCACTGGGGCTGCCGCCATGGTAAGGCTCGAATCCGTCCGGGGATCCGGCGACATCCGGACCGGGGCAGGGAAGGTCTGCTATCAGCGGACCGAGAACACCCTGGTTTGGGGCCTGCAACTTTCTGTGTGGAACCTTGGATCGCGCCCCGGGAAGGAACGACTAAAGACATCCAGTTCCGGGGAGTGGGGCCAGAGGAACAGTCACTCCCCGGGCGCTCAAAAACGGCGAAAGGCTTGGGCGCGTTTGGGGACCTCCGGCCTCCGCCACTCAGAGTGTACTTTTGGGAAAAGGCAGGAGATTTGTCCTCTCCCAGAGGTTGCATTTCCCCAAGTCCAAACACTTCATGTTCCTGCTGTCTGCAGGTCTAAGGAGTTTGCTGTGTTGTGAAAGCCTGACGAGGGACCATTGCTCCCTGTGTGACAAGTTGAACGTTCCTGTTTGAGGTTATGAGTTGATGGTCGTTCACGGTGTCTGCTTTCTCCCCCAATCTCTATCAGTCTCTAGTGATCCCTGAGAAGTTCCAGCACATTTTGCGAGTACTCAACACCAATATCGATGGGCGGCGGAAAATAGCCTTTGCCATCACTGCAATTAAGGTAAAGTAGGGTAAGGAGTGGAGAGCATAAATGAAACTTAGGTTGTAAAGACTTAAGCTGTAAGTGAGGCAAGGTTGAGGAAACAAGTCCCAACCAAATCACTTCAGCTGCTGGGTGAAAAAGAGAATCGCTAATACTCATAACTCTTTCCCACATTTACCCCAGAAGGTAAGTAAGGAAAGCCAGGGAATGGTCTCAGGTCAAGCCAGCATACTTCGCCAGGGGGGTGGGCAGTGGGTTTGGTTATCTCCCTGAATTCACTAGAATTTTCTGGGACCATCATCTTGAGATCATCCTGGATTTGGTTTCTGCCCACCTCCCTCACTGCATTATAACAGCAACCTTTCCCGTGAAATTTCTAAGCCCTGTAAATAGGATAACTGTTCATCTTAAGGGGTGAGTAGAAATGCCACCAGATTCCAAGTGTGAAGAAACCTGTAGTTGGGAGGTGGGAGGGATGTCACTTCATGATCAGGACATTTACTCCAAAGCCAGCAGTGGAAGTCATTGCCCCTTTCTGGTTGAAGCAGGAACCAAGTACCTGGCTCATGACATGAAATACGTTGGTGACTGCAAGCTTGGGTATCTCCTTTCACCAACCTAATGAACTCTTGGCCTTCCACATGGGTACACTTTTTTTTTCCTTTGCTGTTTTGAATAGGTGTAATTAGGAATGGAAATGGCTGCATAATTTCCTTTCCTACCACATTTGGGTCAGGGATAGTCCTCTTGCTCACAGTCCCAGCTTCTAGTGCATGGTAAGTGCTCATTCAGTGTTAGGGAAGGGATGTTACCAGGGATACTGTTGCCGGGCTTGAAAGAATTTTGAAGGTAACTATGATATAGACAAGTTGTTCGTTCAAAACTAAATCCTAGCTTCATCATATCCCCTTGATTTTTAATTCTGTACTGTAGGAAGCACAGCTTTGATTTGTTCTTCATTGGTATATAAGAAGATTGCTTCCTCCTGTTATGCTGTAAAACTAGTAAGGCAGTTTAAAATACAGCATCTTTTTCAAGGGTTGCCATGAGACAAGTGAGATGAATATAAAAGGTGATCGTGGTTCATGGGATACTTCTGTTAAATTCTGTCTCTTCAGAATTCATTTGTTTTATATGTTATTTTAAATAAATGTCACAACTTTTGTGGTCAAAACAATTTAACCAAAGCAGTTTCAGGTACTGAATTAACATTGTGATAAGTCTCTTATTACTGAGAAAGGTTACTCCTATAGATAAGTCCTGAGGTTTTTGCTGATTTTGTTAAGAGCCAGCAAAGGCAGCTAGCTCTTCCTCTGGTGAGAGAACTAAAGCTTGGAGGTGGTCTTTTGTGAAGGATTCAGAATAGGGAAAGTTGCAGGGGGTAATGGCTGGCCAAGTGTGGGGAGAGGTACCTCAAAAGATGGGGCTAAAGAAGTGGAAAGCAAGGTTAATGGGACAGGGAAGGGTGAAGAATGGAAGTCGACACAAGCAGGAGAGGATGTTGAGAGATAATAAAGGTCCTTCGAATAAGTTCTGATTGTTTTGTTTCCACTGGTAGACCTTTGCTGTGGTTATTCTTTTAAGGCTGGCTGGTCTTCTGTTCTTCCTCTAAATCAGTGATAATGGCCATCTGTGGAGTATTTGGAAACATGGGAAGGAGGGAGGTTGGAGTTGGTTACAATGACTAGGAAGTACCCACATAAGGAATGCTTGTCCTGCCAAAATGCCAGTGCCCCTGTGAGTGACACTGCTCTAAATTCTGAGTAATACTAAGTTGGTATCAGCTCTTCTATTATGTAGTCCAGGACCTTGGACTACAAAGATGAGTATGGGTCCCTTGTAGTAGACTCTTCTGGGGGGAGAAAGTAGAGGTGTCCTTGGTAGAGAAAGGGGCATCTGGGGGATCAAACTTAGGAAATTGGCAAGCCATTACCTAGTCAGTAAACAGGGCTTTCAAAAAAGCTTGACAACTTTCCAAAAACTTGATTATGGAAAATTTTAAACATGTAAAAGTAAAAAAAGAAAATTATTGATTTAGACCCGGTGGATGTATCATCTAGCTAAAAATTAGAAATCTTTAATCTACACTTTCCTATCCGCGCATATTTTAAAGTAAATCTCAGACATAGCACAGCACTTATTTAAATTTGAGAGGCTTAGACCCTAATCTCTTCTGAACCAACCTGATCATTTGTTTCCTAGGTCCTTTTCTTACAGAGGAAATAACATCCCTTTATTTCCTGGGGCTATTGTAACAGGTTACCACAGACTTGACTTAAAACAACAGAACCATACTCTCAGTTCTGGAGGCCAGACATCCAAAATCAAGGTGTTAGCAGGGCCGTGCTTCCTCTGAAGGCTCTAGGAATCTTACTGCCTGTCCTGTCTTCTGGTGGTAACCAGCATTCCTTGGCGTTCCTGGTCTTAATAGCTGCATCTTATAGCTCATAGCTGGGGTGTCTTGGCCTTTATCACATGGTCCTCCCTCTGTCTTTGTCCTCTCCTTTTGTAAGGACAGCAGTCATTAAGCCATCCCTAATCCAGTATAACATTCTAACTGATCATCTTTTCAAAGGTTCTATTTTCAAATAAGGTCACATTCTGAGATATTGGATGGAAAGACGGTGAAGGTGGTGGGAGGACACTAACCCAGCCCACCATCACTGTCCAGATCTGGTTCATGAGCTCAGGTGTCAGGGAGCCACCAGTGGATGCATTAGTTTCTTGAGTTTGATTTGTGCAGTTAGCTCCCTAGGGCCTGGTCATTTCTGAGTACTGACAAAATCGAGTTTATGGTCTCGGAATACTGATCAGGGGGCTGCAGTGGCCTGTCCAAAGAATCACGACCTTTAGAGATTGCAGGCAACTGACAGACCTACCATTTGGTGAACCCTGTGAACCAGAAGACCCTAATCTTGCTGCTTTGAGGGCCAGGCCCTTTGCCCTCCACAATGCGGAGCTCAGAAGGTGCCGTTCTCGGGTGCCACTAGTGTCTTAACAGCCAGCATTTATTCACAACTGTATTTTCTGGGCAATGTAAAAGAAAAGATGGTGGTTTCAAGAGGCTATCTATTCCCAGTTCTCTGGTCCAGCCCTGCTCCTGAACAAAACTTGCTCCTTTCTGCTTAACGATTAGGCTTCATATCCGAAAAGTGGGTGAGGCATGGGTGATGTGGGAATGTATAAAGCACTAGGTTATAGGTTATAGGTTATTGCAGACTATCTTTGTGTGCCTTTTGGATAATGGGGTTATAAAGAAAACCAAAAAACACACAGACCTAATTCCAAAACCTCTCCTCAGGGTGTCGGGCGAAGGTATGCTCACGTGGTGTTGAGGAAAGCAGACATTGACCTCACCAAGAGGGCAGGAGAGCTCACTGAGGATGAGGTAGGACAAGGAAAGGGAGGGGGGGGGCTGGGCCTGCCTCCGAGGGGGCCGTCGGGGTCTGACCCTTGTCCTGCCTGCCAGGTGGAACGTGTGATCACCATTATGCAGAATCCACGCCAGTACAAGATTCCAGACTGGTTCTTGAACAGACAGAAGGATGTGAAGGACGGCAAATACAGCCAGGTGTGTATTGAGATGAAAGGTTAAAGGAAGGCAGGGTGGCCAGTTAGGATTGCTCATAGGCGGTTGGGGGGATAAAACAAACATCCTTCACCCTCTTCTGAATCCAGGTCCTGGCCAATGGTCTGGACAACAAGCTCCGTGAAGACCTGGAGCGACTGAAGAAAATTCGGGCCCACAGAGGGCTGCGCCACTTCTGGGGGTGAGTCAGGGTGGGGTCTCCTCCCTTCCTGCCCCTAGACTCCCAGAGATTTCTCATGCTCTTTTCCTGAAACCTTTCCTGTAACGCACATGACCTGTGATCCTTCTTTTCTCACTTGCAGACTTCGTGTTCGAGGCCAGCACACCAAGACCACCGGCCGCCGAGGCCGCACTGTGGGTGTGTCTAAGAAGAAATAGATCTGTAGGCCTTGTCTGTTAATAAATAGTTTATACACCTATGGCTTTCTTCTTTGATTTTCTTCATGGGGATACTGATAGGGAATGTTTATCAAGCAGGGCCCTGTTGGTCATTTCCCCAACTGACGTCCCCACACAGCTGCCCAAACGTCCTAGGGTTTGATTAAAACAATGGTGTTCACTCCCTTCCCAATGGATTCTTTATTTAATGGTCCCCCACCCTCTAAGTATGAAGAAGTTGCAGCCACCTACACAGCTTGGAGGAGGAGCCCAACCCGTTTAAACTGGAGGGGCGTGGCTTGTGTAGCTGGCCCAGCCAGCTGCTCCGGTGAGTCTTTTCGGGTCTTGAACGTAAGTTTCCAAAAGATGGGGTTTGGGTGCGGGAAGGTTGGGGAAGGCGCAGATAACCTGACGAGATGGCTCTCCTGCCGGGAGACGGGAGAGTGGCCTCTGCAGCCGAGGCACCCTAGTCCAATCCGAAGCCTGCGGGCCCCCGGGAAGGCCGCACTTCACGCCGATAGGTGTCCGCACGCCGCGCTGCAGCCAATCTTCCGGCGGGAAACGCGCGGCGCCACACCCTCCGGGGGAGGGGCGGGGCTCCCGCGCGGCGGGCAGGGGAGGCGGCTGATGCCGCGGCGGTCCGCCAGCCATGGAGCCAAATTTCGCGGCGGCGGGGCAGCGACAAGGTAACCTCCCCGCAGCTCCGGCCGTCGTACCCGACCAAGCCACCTCCCGCGCCTCGGCACCTTCCGGCGCTGGTACCGCCCGCGCCCTCCGCTCGCCTGGCGGGGTTGGGGCCCGGGCCGCCGAGAGCTGGGCTCTGCGCCCTCCAACCGCCCTCCATCTTTCCCCCCAGGTCCCAACTGACTGCGCCACACCATGCCCCTCACCCTCTTCCGGCGCCTTCTCCTTGCCGCCCTGCTGCTGCTGATTGTCTGGACCCTCTTCGGGCCCTCGGGCCTCGGGGAGGAGCTGCTGAGCCTCTCGCTTGCTTCCCTGCTCCCAGCCCCCGCCTCGCCAGGGCCGCCTCTGGCGCTGCCCCGCCTATTGATTCCCAACGAGAACGCATGCCGTGGTCCTGCCGCCCCTCCCTTCCTGCTCATCCTGGTGTGCACGGCCCCGGAGAACCTGAACCAAAGAAACGCCATTCGGGCCTCGTGGGGCGGGCAGCGCAGGGCCCGAGGGCTCAGGGTGCAGACTCTCTTTCTCCTGGGAGAGCCGAGCGCGCGGCATCCTAGCTCCAGTTCCC
The DNA here is from genome assembly GCF_004115265.2 of Rhinolophus ferrumequinum. NCBI lineage: Eukaryota > Metazoa > Chordata > Mammalia > Chiroptera > Rhinolophidae > Rhinolophus > Rhinolophus ferrumequinum. The sequence goes on from NC_046286.1 coordinate 3,626,478, forward strand.
ACGAGAACTATCTGGCACAGGAATCGGCGGCCCAGGGGGACATCTTGCAGGCAGCCTTCCAGGACTCCTACCGCAACCTTACCCTCAAGACCCTCAGCGGACTCAACTGGGCTGACAAACACTGCCCCATGGCCCGATACATCCTCAAGACCGACGATGACGTGTTTGTCAATGTCCCAGAACTGGTATCAGAGCTGGTCCGGCGAGGCGGCCGTTGGGAGCAATGGGAGAGGGGCACGGTGCCCCACACAGAGGCTGAGGTTGGAGGGGACGAGTGGGAAGGAGGTGGCCCCACCTTGGAGAACCACCCTGTGCCTCTTTTGTACCTGGGCCGTGTGCACTGGTGGGTGCGCCCCTCTCGGAAGCCAGGGGGCAAGCACCACATATCAGAGGAGCAGTGGCCTCCCACCTGGGGCCCCTTTCCACCCTATGCCTCAGGCACAGGGTACGTGCTGTCAGCTTCCGCTGTGCAGCTCATCCTCAAAGTGGCCAGTGGGGCACCTCCTCTGCCACTGGAGGATGTCTTTGTGGGGGTAAGTGCCCGACGGGGAGGCCTCACCCCAACCCACTGTGTCAAGCTGGCTGGTGCCACCCACTACCCCCTGGACCGGTGCTGCTATGGGAAGTTCCTGCTGACATCCCACAGGTTGGACCCCTGGAAGATGCAGGAAGCCTGGAAGCTGGTGGGCGGATCTGATGGGGAAAGGACTGCACCCTTCTGCTCCTGGCTCCAGGGGGCCCTGGGCATCCTGCGGTGTCGGGTAATAGCCTGGCTTCACAGCTGAGAGTACCTGGGCCATAGGAGGAGTGAGAATCTGAGGGTCCAGCCAGCACCCCCACAACCTTCCTCCCAGGCCCAAGGCAGGGGCCTGACAGGCTGCAGCTGATCCGTTTCCCCACATCAGATGCTCAGTCTGTCACTGGAGACGGCCAGCCCCAAAGACGGCCATCAGGAAGAGGAAAACAATGCTGGGGTCATCCTCTCCAGCCATGGCAGGAAAGGGGCGCGAGCCCCACAATAAACTTGTTTCTCTACCTCTTCGAGTGCAGTGTGGTCCTCACCAGGAGCCCCAGAACACAAACCTGGGGAGCCTGGAGAATGCCAAACCCTGCTGGATGGGAAGGACATCTTCAGGGCCTTGGGAGAGAGAGGACAACCTCTCTGAAGAGGAAGGTCCCCAAGGGCAAGGCGAAGGCCACAGTAATCACGAGATGCGGGGTGGGGGTAGAGGCAGGACATCATGGCCCCTTGGATCCTAGAGGAGCCCCATGCTGGGCAAAGGAAGGGGACAGGTCCACAGGACAATCCAGACACGTTATCCAAAAAAACCCACCTTTTTAATACCAACCCACCCTAGGAGCCAGCTGTCCACCCCCCCACCCCCCCACCCCCGTTGGGAAAGGGGTATCTGCCCCGCCCACCCCCAACCCTGGGAACAGGGTCATTTCACCACAGGTGATCTTGGGGAGAGACAGTTGTTGCTAGACCACCCTGGAGCCTGGCTCAGCGCACAAATCTGTCCAGGGCAGATGACCGGGCCCCCAGGGGCTTGACTGCCTTCTCTTGCTTCTGCGGCTGCTGCTCAAGACACTGCCGGACTTTGTCCTGGGGTGGCGAGATGGATGAGATAAGAAGTGGCAGGATGGCAAGGCTAGAGGCACAAGCAAAAGGAGGGTGCAGCCATGGAGTCCTGGCCCACTCCCCAAATGCTCCTTTACCCGGTGTTCCTCATCCATGACCTTCTTCTTCCTCTTCACCAGGCTTGCTGAGGAGCTGCGGCCCTTCTGCTTTGGCTTTGGCTGGAAGGGAGCTTTGGCCTCTGGGTCATAGCCCTGGAGAAGGGGACAGGAGTGAAATCTGTAACAGCCTCAGACACGGAACTGGCAGCACGCACCTGCTTTGCCACACTTGGGGGACGTGCTGGGGGAGGAAGTGCCTGGGCACTCGGGACTGCTCCCTACCAGCCTCTCCATCCGTTCCTTTTTTTCCTGCTCCAAAGATATGACATCAACCTCTGCCAGGGCTCGTGGATCCAGACAAATGAGCTCTGCAGGTACCTAGAGGTGTCACAGAGGGACAGGAAAGGGTAAGGAGGGTGATCCCAAAGCCAGGGAGGGTGCTCAATCCCACTCTTCCCAAAACCCTGAGCCCCAAACCACATGCAGGTATGTTCTCACCTTCTCCAGCAGGGCCTTCACCTCCCACTCCTGGCGCTGCTTCCGGCTTCTGTACGGGTTACTCTCCAGGCCATCAAAGTTGGGCTCAGCAGCCCCTGGACAGAGGGAAGAGCACGGAGCCACAAATTAGAGCATGGAGCCATAAGTTGGAGCCTAGTCCAGCACTGCGGCCTGACCAAGCCCCTCGCTCCTGGCTGTCTCAGGCCCACTCAAACTTCCATCCAGAGTTCATTTACTTTGAGCCCCATCCCCTGGCCCACTCACCAGGGACCAGCATGCTGGTGATACCCCCACTGTGCCCCACGCCCAGCACGTCTTCAAAGGGGCAGAACTGAAGGCCATGCACGTGGCCTGAGAGCCGGTGGGTAAGGTAGGGCTGCTCCAGGGAGGGTGGGCTGGCCTTGCCCTGCCCTGCCCAAATGTTGACCACGTCACCCATTCCTGCAGCCAACAGGCCCCGCTGGGAGAAGGCCAGGTGCCCCGCTCCCTGGGGCAGGGTCCGAGCGCTCAGAGGCTGGAATGTCCCTCTCAAGTCAAAGATCTTCAGCTGGTGATCCAAGCCAGAAGTGGCCATGTGCCTGAGGGAAGAGGGGATCGATAAACCTGTCGTAGGGTTACAGAGCAGGCCTGTGGCCAAGTCCTGGCATCAAGTCGAGTTGGGGAGAAAAAGACTAATGATGGTGACCACTGCCATCACACCTCAGTTACGCATCACACGGCTCTACTATTTTTATTTCCCTTTACAATGAGGAAACTGAAGCTCGGAGAAGAAATCAGGGTAAGTGGCAGAGCTAGGATTCAAGGCAGGCCTGTTTCTCTAGCATCTGCCCTCTAACCTACTCAAGACACGTGAACCAAAGGGAGAACAGGACGTGTACCTAAATGTGATGTCCCTCACACACACACACACAAACACAGCATGGAGACTCAGCCCAGGGAAGGACCAGGAAGGCGCGACTGTTGTGGTCAGGGTGGACTTTGTGGGAAAATTGGGGTATGAGCCATTCTGGGGAATTCTCAAAAACATGGATTCTCATCAGAGTATGGAGATGGTGAGACAGAGGCAGAGGTTTGTTTGCAGGATTGGTGGGAAATACAGTCAGGAGGATCAGGAGGGGACAAACCACAGGGACTCTTTCATGTCAGACTGAGGACCCAATGCCCCCAACATTGCTCTCTGGCAATGACAGGCCGCAACTGAAGACTGCATGGACCTGGGAAACTCCGTAGGAGGTAATGAGTGATGTGCTAGAGGCCCTATCCCACCCCTTTTCTCTGAAGGAGGGAGGGCGAGTTGGTGACCAGCTCCTCTGAAGGAATCGTGCACTGCGTAAGTTATTTTCAGAGGTTGAAGTTTCTACTTATGTTCAAGTTGTTCCTCAGAAAGAGAGCTGAAGAAGGACCAGCCAGACCAGAAGGCATATGTTTGCCAAAGGGCTGAGGACTCTTTTTAGCCTTGAGTAGAGACTTGCCCTGTGATGGGGCCAAACAGAGGCCCAGCTGGATAATTCTCCTGACAAGACCTCAGACTCCCGACTCCACCAAAGGGAAAGACTATCAGTGCACACCAGGAATTACTGAGGGCTCCTGGGACCCAGGGTCACATCCTTCAGTGAACTAACAGCTCTGGGGCACATGCTGGCTTCTCTCCCCACACATACCCACCTTTGGGATCCCCTGCACAAATACCAGCCCACTGGCCAGATGGGCATCCAGGCCACACTACCACACTACGAAACTTGTAAGAAATAGTTCAGCATTGAGAATCCAATCCAACCCAATCCTAATGCAAGCTCCAAAAAGCCTGTTAAGTAATATGGTAAACCTCATCCCTGGAACCCCTCCCCGTGGCTTGTTGAAGCTCCTGAGGAAGCTGGGGTGTACCTAAGCTCAAAGGCAGAGCTGGTCAGCATCTAAGTATTGACCAAATTTCAGTGAACTAACTGATTAAGCCCTGGCCACAGGAATAGCTGACCCAGGCAGCCCCAGGAAGGCAAACTACAGCTTAGGTCCAGTGGCCCACAGAAGGCAGAAAGCCCCGAGACAGGCCTCCCTACTCTCTTAGAGCCAGGTTGGCACAGATATGGAGCCAAAAGGGCGAAACCGAATCACTTGTCCCCAAAGATACAACTCTGGTAGTCTAAGGGGTCTGAGCCTCTGGAAGGCTTTCAGAAATAAATTGGTAGCTATTGAGCTTTTCCTTTTCCTGATTTTCTTTAAAACAACTTAAAAATAGTTATACAGTTTATATTTAATGTAGAAGATTCCCAAGCAGTGTAAAAGGAGGAAAGCAGCTTATGGGAAAGGTTATTCCGACAACACCTGCCAGGACTGACGGTGAGCACCATGTATGCCCCACTGAGACAGCCAAGGATGGAGAAAAACCGACCTTGGAGGGCCCTTGAGGGGAAAAGCAGTCAAGACTTCATAGTCGGTCCTGAATGGTAATAAGGTAATGCCACCAAACCAAGTAGCAAGTAGCCTGGGCACCCAGAAAGCACTCAGCAGGCTTTTGATTTCTGTTGTTCCTGGTGGCTGAAGAACCTGGGGCTGTCTGTGTGAAAGAAGTCAAATTGTGGATGACAGGAAAATGGCAGAAAGGGAGCAGGCAAGGAGGAACCTTGAGAGTGGGGTGTATGATCCAGTGATGGACACATCAAGTCTGGGGTGATAGGAGACAACTGAGTAGAAACTATGAGATATGATCAAATAATACAGTGAATGTTTAAATTAAAAAACATACATAGTACAGTAAAAGATATGTTGCCATTAATCCCCCTCAAAATACTCCCCCTTGCTTTAAACACACTTATCCCATCGTTCTTGCCACTTTCTGAAGCAATTCTGGAAGTCCTCTTTCATGAGTGTCTTTAGTTGCGCTGTCGTGGCTGCCTCGATGTCCTGAATCAGGTTCACTTGGGAAGAGCCAGAAGTCGCATGGTGCTAGATCCAGTGAATAAGGTGGATGAGGACACACTGTAATTTTTTTTTGTTGTTGTTTGTTTGTTTGTTGTAATGTTTTTATTTGACAGAAATTGCCATACCAGAAGCGATGTGTGACAGAGCATTGTCACGATTAAGGATGATTTACGGCACACTTTAAAATACACCTTCCCTAAACCGTAGCTCACACCCGACTGACTGCACCAAGTAAGATGAAACTTGTCACACACTGTTCCAAAGATTCGATGCTCCACTTCCCGTATTGAAGATCCCTGCCTTTCTGTTGGATGGCACTCGGCAGCAGTATTCACTGTATCTTGTGATCACACCAGATATGCTCCTTGTCACATATTGCTCCTGATACTGCAATTTCAATAAAAACATTACGGTATGTCCTTATCCACCTTATTCACCAGATCTGGCACCGTACCACTTCTAGCTCTTCCACAAAGTCAAAATGACCATGAAAGGTAAACGTATTGAATTGATTCAGGACATCGAGGCAGCCATGACAGCGCAACTAAAGACATGAAAAAGAACTTCCAGAACTGCTTCAGAAAGTGGCAAGAATGATGGGATAAGTGTGTTCGAAGCGAGGAGGAGTATTTTGAGGGGGATTAATGGCTATGTGTCTTTTAAACACTATTTTTTTAAATTTAAACATTCACCGTATTTTCTGATCACACCTCGTAAATGCACCACCTGGCCAATCATTCCCATAAACTAGTGCCACCTGTTTTTGTAAAAGTGGAACTAGAACACCACACCAGGGAAGGCCCAATGGCCAATTCATCCTTACACCCCCAGAACTTTAGCGCAGAGCTCAGCCCACAGCAGGTGCCCAGTGAAGGCCTGACAAATGAATTAGAGAAAAACACATGGAACTTGTGTGAAAAACTGTCTGCCAGATCCAGACATACATACAAATCAGAACAGCTGTGAAATGCAAATACTGTCAGAGAAGAACAGAAATTCAAAGCAGACCCACCACTCCCCCCCCCTTGCACCACCAGGCAGACCTAAAGAGAATGAGCACCTTTAATGATGACGATGACTCGTAGCTCTCCCTGTTCACTAGGAACCATGCTAACTTGCTGTAGTATCTACAACATTAGCTTTATGAGCTCAGCCCAGGCCTTGGCAAACTACTGCCAAACAAATACAGCCCACCACATATTTCCGTACTGCCCACAAGCTAAGAATGGTTTTTACATTTTTAAGTGGTTGGAAAAAAAAAAATCAAGATTATGTTGAGATACAGTGGTACCTCAGTTTTCAAATATAAACCGTTCCGGAAGATAGTTCGAGTTCTGAAATGTTCGAAAACAGCCGACAGCTAGGCCTCAGGATCTTGCACTCAGCAGAAGCCACGTGACATTGAAAACCCTGAAGCATTTACTTCCGGGTTACGGTGTTTGTAAACTGAAATGTTCGTCAACAGAGACATTCAAAAACCGAGGTACCACTGTATGAAAATTATATGAAATTCATATTTCAGTGTTCACAAATAAAGTTTTACTGGAACACAACCATGTTCATTTACTTATTCTGTGGCTGCTTTTGTGCTACAAGAGCACAGTAGACTGGTCAAGACAGACAGTGTGTGTGGCATCTGATCACTATGCACTACTGCCTGGTGCCCTACAAGTTGCAGTGACACTCTGATAACTTGACAGCACTTGAGCACCTCACAGACCACCTATCTCATTACCTGTCTGTGTGAAAAGATGTTTCCAATGGTAAAATATGCCAAGTCTCTACAGATCAGCGTTAACAGATAAACATTTGCAGTCGAGTTTAATGATTTGGAACACTAACTTTAAACTTCAATTAAACAAAATGTTATCCTCAAAAAGAGGAATCCAATTCTTCTCATTAGTAGACCTATATGTGAAAAATATTATACTCGATTATCATTATATATTTAATTTCATTGCTTAAAAGTTTATACTCTTTTCTCGGTTTTACCTCTTGGCGAGCAAAGCCTAAAATAGTTATTACCACCTGGCTCTTTACAGAAAAAGTTTGCTAACCCTTGAGCTAGACTCTCAAGTGAGGCAAGTGTGGCACACAGAGGTTAGGTATCGTTTCCACACTTGCGTGGCTGGTCAGTGGTGGCATCAGGATTTCAACACAGGCAGCGTGACTGCAGGCTCTGTGCTCCTAAGGCACATTGCCTTCCACACCGTCCTGCCCCGCTGTGACGCCCAGCACCTCACACCCAAACAAGTGACTTACGTGCCTGTAGAATCTACTGCCACAGCCCGGACCCCGCCACGGTGACAGAGAATCTTTGCCAGTGGCTCCTTCACGGCTGGACTCCACAAGGACACAGTACCTGGAGGTCAGAGAGGACATAAAGTTACTAATGGAGCACTGAGGTGATTAAACCTGGGATAGATGGGGCCTCAAGACCAAGAGGCAACAAGAGAGGGAAGTAAAGGGCAACTTTAAGGGATTTGTGAACTACAAATATAGAAAAACAGCAGGTGGGGATGGCCAGAGTCAAAGCTCAGCAGGGACTGACCATTGCTGTGTCCAAGATGGATGACGGCATTGTGAGGGTTCTGGGTCATGACATCGAGCCGTCCCGCCCGAGCATTCAGAGCTGCAATGATCTTCCCCACTGACACATCCAGGTAGGTCAGAAACCCTGTCTCTGACTGTGAGAAAGAGAGAATGAGTCCTGACTGCCCTCTGTCCTCCCTCTACCAAGGTCCCAGAGGAAAAGCAGTCTTTGCAGGGGCTGCCACCCAGCCCGTGCTGCACAGCCACTCACAGCTGTGGCCAGGAGGAAGTGGAAAGGCAGGAACTCGAGCCGTGTGACGCGGTCACAGCGGCGGAGGCAGTGGAGCTCAATGCCCTGGTTGTCATAGATGTGAAGCCAGCGGTTCTGAGCGACAGCAAGCAGCGCCTCAGAATGCAGAAACCTGGGGGGTGGGGACGAGTAGCTCAGTGGGAAAGGGGGTCATGTCATCATTCAATCAGAATGAACTGTCTCATGCCCACTGACCGCTGACAGAGAGGCTACTGACCGGATGTCCCGCACCGCCTCCATGACGTTGATCTCGCACATGAGCTTCTTTGTCACCCAGTCAAAGGTGGCCACATGACCCCGGCGCCCTCCAAGAGCCAGGTGTCTGTTGGAGGTGGGGAACAAGCAGCATGTCAATGCAGGGGAGTACCCTCACCATTTGAGGGCCCCACGCCAGCCCCTCCTCTCCAGGTGACAGGAGAGACATCACTATATGTGCTCACCCTCACATGCAAGCAGATCACCAGACACTCCCCACATCCACGACTCACACAGGCACTGGTATGGCTGAAGTGGTTAAGGAACCATGATCACATCCCAGTTCCACAGTCACTGGAATTCAACCTTACCTCCCAGTTCGAGAGTAATTCAGCCTATAGGGTCCAAACTGCCGCAAGTTCAAGTCAAAGTGCTGGGAAAGGAAAGAATGAAAAAAAAGAGAAAACTGGCTCACCTCAGTAATCCCCTCTTCTGGTCCCCACTTCCCTCTTGCTCTGCACCACCAATCAACTCGTCGGCCCCTTTCCCACCCTCAGGCTCACCTTGGCTGCACTTGCAATGTCCACAGCCTCCACAATATCCGTCTGGAGTATCTTTGCTGTGTCCTCCCCATCCTCCCCTTCCAGAAACCTGCAAGTGAGTGTTAGGGCTGCAGTAAAGCTTTCGAATATGAAGTGAGTGTACCAACAGTAAAAAGAGAAAGGACAGTCCCATAAGGCAGGGCTGGGGAGGCCCCGATTAGGGGCCACTCACCCAGGTTCCTCAGCAAGCAGCAGCTCAGAACGAGCGGCTTTCACACTTATTTCCTCTTCCTGAGCTTCGGCCACCTCAAGTCGACTTCGGGTTTTGGATTTAGAATACGGCAGCTATAACATTGTTGGTGGGGGAAGGGTAGGAAAAGAACCAGAGGATATGTGGGGTCACAGCAGAACCACCTGGTCCCGCATCCTTCCAGTTCCTCCAGACACTCCCTGTCTGACCCCACTTTCAGGCTGGTCCTCACCTTTTTGGATTTGTCAGTGCGACGGAACTTCTGAGCCATCTCCACAGGGACGGGGGCGGGGCCCGGGAACGGGTCCTGGGCCTGGGACAGGGAGGAGGCAATTCGCAGACAGGCTCGAGTTGACCCCAACCTTCACACTCTCAAAGCACAAGACGACTTGCCCCGCCTATCAGGTCCCAGGCTCACCCCGGACAAGATCTGCTGCGGCTCCGGATTCCTCCATTCTAGGGATTTCTTCGGGACCTGGGGCTTGTTGGAGATGCGAGACTTCTTTGGGGTGCGAGTGTTCTTTGGCCTCTGGGGACGGAGCTCTCGATTCCTCTTCTTACGAGGGGGCCCTGGAGAGGCTCCCGCCGCGATCGGAGTGGTCTCTTCCTCCCAGTATCGCCGCGGTTTCTAGGGGGCAGATCAGGAGCCCTGATGCCCCGCTGCCCGTGCCCCGCCCCTCCGACCCCGCAGCTGAAAACTTCCCTTCCACCCCAGGGATATCTCTACCTTCTTCTTGGCCTGAAGTTTGTCCTTCTTGGGCGGGAGATCCCTGCCTGGCTGGGGGGCTGTCTCCATCTAGCCCACCGAAACGACGATCCACGTGCAAAGTCTTCTCAGCTGTCCCACAGCCTGACTGGGACCTCCCGGAAGCCCTCTGACCCTTATCCAATCAGAGCTGTACCAGGTCTGAAGCCTCCTAAACGCCATCCTGAATGAGGGCGCGCTCTCCATCCAGAGGCGGGGCGGGCCTTGGCCCCGCCCTCCGGAGCGGCAGCGTACGCGCGAGTAACGAAAGAAAGGCAAGTCCGGGGCCAGGGCCAAAGAAACGCTGCAGTTTCTTTTTCCAGTTTCGTTTCCCCATCTTGCCTAAAACTTTTCAAGTCCGGTCATTTTAGCAGAACGCCGCATTAAACCTGTCTGAACTACCATTCCCGAAATGCATCAAAAGACAGCTTCCGGCACCATCTTTTCCCAGTATTCTTTGTTTGCTTCCGGGTTTATGAATACTGAAGGGAGAACGTGAGTGGGGCAGGGTTGGGTTGAGGGGTTTGGGGTCTTGTTTCAACCACCACCCACTGGGGCCTGGGTCAAGTCGATTTCCGGACGGGGAGAGGTTGTGGTGCCCGCAGAGGCTGCCTCTCTAGAGTGCTGTCATTTCCGCAGGCCAGACCATTAAGGGGAGCTCGGGTACCTTCCAGAGTGTGAGACCCAGCGCCCCTTTCCCGCTCCTGCAGGCTTTCGTCTCCGCCATGGCTGAGCTGATTCAGAAGAAGCTACAGGGAGAAGTGGAGAAATATCAACAGCTACAGAAGGGTAAGGGAACAAGTCGGTGTAGTCTCTCCCCAATCCCGTCTCTCACTCTGAACCCAAAGCCATACCAAGATCATGTTTTCTGCCCACCCGGGCCCCCGCGTACAGTTTCTTTCCCACCTCAATACTCTTCTTCCCTCCCTCGACCCGCCGCCCGCATCCTTGTCTGCTTTCTCAGCTCCATTTTCTTCTGACTAGGATTGTGGGGGTCGGGTGGCACATTTGCTGTCTCTGATCAAGTCTTTCCTCCCATCCGCACTGCCCCCTCCCCCAGACTTGAGTAAATCCATGTCGGGGCGGCAGAAGCTTGAAGCACAACTAACAGAAAATAATATCGTGAAGGAGGTGAGAGATGGGGATTAGCGGGGTGAAGAGGGACCTGTACTACCTACAGTGATTCTGACAATATGTGCCGCACCCCTCCATCAGGAACTGGCCCTGCTGGATGGGTCCAACGTGGTCTTTAAACTTCTGGGCCCTGTGCTGGTCAAACAGGAGCTGGGAGAGGCTCGAGCCACAGTGGGGAAGAGGCTGGACTATATCACAGCTGAAATGTGAGTCTTTGTTCCACCACCCTGTGATTCACCTGACGCCACTGGAGTAGGGGTGTTGAGGAACCATTGTAGAGGAACTCGCCAACGTAGCCCGGTTGTCCAGTTCCTCCAAACCCCTTCCCCTTTAATCCCACTTCCTCTCCTTCCCCTAGATCGCAAGTTTTCCACACATCTCTTTCTTCAGCATACTCAGTAAGTCTCACTAATTTCTTGTTGTTTTTTTTTTTGTCTCTCTTGTCTCTTGTCAGTAAACGATATGAATCCCAGCTCCGGGACCTGGAGCGGCAGTCAGAGCAACAGAGGGAGACCCTTGCCCAGCTGCAGCAGGAGTTCCAGCGGGCCCAGGCAGCAAAGGCAGGGGCTCCTGGGAAAGCCTGACCCCCTGGTGGGGGGAGGGGAGGGGAGGGACCGAGGCAGCTCTAGGGTCTATATTATAGCCAATAAAATGTGAAAACACCTGGCTGTTTTCTGACCAGCCACTTCTGTCGTAATTATCTCCATCCATTCCCCCTGCCCCTTCCTCCTTACATATAACCCACCAGTTACTCCCTCAGGTCCAAATTCTTGCAACTAGAATCCCTGGCAGAGTAATGCACTCTTCTTTGAGACTAAATTCTGAAATGTGTCAAACTTCCTTCTTGTCTGTATATAAAACCCTAACTCTCCCTTATCATAGTTGGCATGCCCCTTTAGGAAACATGAGAAGGACATTAACAAGGCAACAATTGTTGGGAAGGTCAATTTAATTGAAGAACTCACGTTCTCTAACCTGAGACCCCCCCAGGATGAAAGGTGGTGACCCTCCTTGCTATGATTTCTTATCCTCTAAATAGTACTGGCATCTCTCTTAGTTCTTTTTAGTGTCTCTGTTCCTAGAATTTGTTTGAAGGTAGCTTAGACTGATTTAAAATCCCAACACATGCTTTGTGATGTTGTAAGTCCTCTAAGTTTGGACATTGCCCACAAAGTTATTCTTCCATTTCTCTGTCCTAAAATTGTTTCTTACAAATTTGCAGCCAGGGGACTGATTAACTGGGTGGCTGGCACTTGACATGCATCTGTGACAACTAAGGAGAAAAATATAAGAGCAAATAAAGGGACCAGGGATGGAGACGTTGCTAGGGAGGAATAAACCATTCTAAGGAAGCCGTTTTCACCAACGCCTCACTTTCAGCTCTTCATGGGGAGAGAAAACATTGGGCCCCTTTGTGTTCCATGGCATCCAAACTTCAGCCAGCCCCCCAAGCCCCACTCCCAGCAGCTAATTCATATACACTGCAAAGACAGGAGTAGAATTCAGGTAGTGTTTTGGTTTATTATCTTAGTGTTGTCACAGTGACAGGAACCCCCAGAGTAGGAAAAGGAACTCCTACTAGAATCTACTTGCCGTCCCTCTCCCTGGGGCTCAGAGCCTGTAGGCTTTTCTTCTCCCCCTACTCCTAGGCGTCCCCTTGGCCCTGGCATGCTAGGACGTGGCCAGGAATCAGAAGGGGGCCCATTTTTCCAGCACTAGCCATGTGCTGCTTTCACGGAAAGGGGGGAGGTATACACAGGTATCCAATTTGATAGCCAAGATGACCAGTTCCCACAGGGCTGGATCTCTTGGCTGTCTGATAAGCCAGTGGCACTTCACTGCCCCAGGGTAGTTGGCCACCACTCTGGATTTCTTCCCAATGCAACATAACTGCCACCATTCAGCACAGCTACCCACATCTGGTATGGCCACCAAGCGTTCTGTGAGCCAAGAGAGCTTCCTCCTCAGAACAGTGCCCGGGCAATCTTCCTCCCTGTGGCCTTGATCCTGGGAAAGGAGCCCCCTCCTCCCTCGCTTGGGGGGGTTCCTGAGGCAGAGGGGCCACTGGCAAGGCCCGATGAAGCAGTAGAGGCCCTTCGCCGCTGCCGCAGGAGGAAATCGTGTGACGCTCTGTCCATAGCGTAGAAGACATTGGCCGAGGGTGGGATGGTCAGCTCTGCAGGTTCAGAGAGCAGGTGTCAGGCACAGACAGTCTTCCCGCAACAACCACCCAGATGTAGAAGCATTCCCACTGGGGGGCACCAGTCTCCTCCCGAGTCTGCCTCTGACCTCGCTCCCCTGGTAGCAGCTGCACTAGCTCATACTCCGAAGCCACGGCAGAATCACGATTGTTTTTCTTAAGAACACGACTGATAACACTTGGAGCCTTGTCCTGGCTTGTCACCTGACAGGATAGGAGACCAAAAGAATAATAAATTGGCCATAATGACCTCTGCTTCCCATCCTTCCAACCCCAGTCACTGATCCCCAACCAAAGTCACCCGTGTCCAACACTTTAGAGTGAACAGAGAAACCCAATGTGGTGGCTCCCTGTACTCCACAGGCCAGCCCACACGGTACCCAGTGAAATAAGGCTGCTTCACTGTAGGGAAACTGTTGTTCATCCTGAAAATCTACGGCCACCAAAAGTTCAAGGTGCAGCAGCTAACACAAAGTAGCCTTCAAAATAAAACATGGCTGCTAAAACCAAAGGTCAGAGTTAAAACTAGAACCATCTCCCACTTGGCTGTTCAAACCTAAGACAACATCTATAGTCCCACAAGGCGCCATCCTTCACTCCCACCTCCCAGCCCACAGCTCCCTCACCAAGATGCTCTTGTAGACACTGCCATCTTCCCCCAGCTCCATCTGGACTCGGATGATTCGACAGTCAGAAGCCCCTGGCCCAGACCCGCCGCCCCCATATACAGTCCCCCTGGAGGTCCCTTCTGCACCCCCACTGAGTGGGGAACCACAGGAGGCTGAGCGGCGGTGACCTCGAGAAGGCCTAGGGGAGGAAGCTGGGGGAGACAGGTGGCTGGGGCCAGCCGGACTGTGCAGGGAAGGAGAGCTTTCCAGGGCGGAGTCCAGGGATGAGACAGACGGCCACTTCATGTGCTGAGGACAAACAACACGGGGACTGGCATGAAGGCAGGGAGGGCAAGGAAGAACATTCACAAAATCAGGGTCAGTGTTGAGTCAGAGGTCAGGAGCAGAGCTCACCTGGGCCAGCCGGGTCAACAGAGGAGCAGGGGCTCCAGGTACCTCATCTCCCCCAACACTGGGCCGGTCCCAAGAGACAAGGGGGGTGGGACCCCCAACAGAGCCCAGAACCCTGGAGTGGCAGGAGAAGGGGAGGGTCAGAGGAAGAAGGCAAGTCGCCAAGACACTACCCCCAAACCACCGACTGCCTCACTCAGTCCACTGCGAGATGACCAGTGTTGGCCGAAGCACTCGAGGGGCAGGAGAGTCACTGGTCCCAGGTGGCTCCACCTCACAGGACACTCGATGGCTAGGGAAAGGGACAACGAGCAGAGGTCAGGCTGTGACACACTGAGCCCCACAGCCTGCCCGAGCCCTGGCGTCCAAACCTCACCCAGCCAGTCACCTCTGGGCCTCTGTCAATGGCCGGAGCCCCTGTAGCCACTGCTGGATATCGGGGTCGGGTCGGAGGTCATAGCCACGACATTCGTTCTGGAGCCGCCGCAGCTCAGAAAGGACAGCAAACTCCTAGGAAGTGGCCCTCAGACTATAGGAGCCAAAATCCAAGGGCCCCTGGCTTGCCCTCCCTGTCCGTCCCCTTCCTGGGACATGGCTAGGGGTAGCTAGCATCCGGCCCAGGCAGTCTCCTCACCTTCCTCCGCTTGTCAAAATTGATATATCCATTCTGCAAGGATAAGGGGGATGCGGTGAGAGTCCCAGCCCTCCCGAGAGATATGCCCTCTTCCAGCACATCTGCATCCAGCGCACACACGTGACCGGGCCTCTCTGACTCCCCTGCCCCTTCCCCACCCCCTCCCATCTATCATTCCCTGAACACTCTACCTTACCTTCTAGATTGAGTATCTCAGGTAGAAATTATGTCCACTTTACAGATGAGAAAATTAAGCTCAGAGAGGATTACGAACCAGCCTAAGGTCCCAGTATTCATTTATTTGACAAACTCCATATATGCTTACATTTCAGGCATGTTCTAAGCACTTGCCAAATATTAATTCCCTTAACCTTCATAATAACAGACTAACGTAGACCCTGTGGCTAGTTTCCCATTTATAAATCACTAAGGCACGGCCAGCCCGGTGGCTCAGGCAGTTGGAGCTCCATGCTCCTAACCCCAAAGGCTGCCGGTTCGATTCCCACATGGGCCAGTGGGCTCTCAACCACAAGGTCGCAGGTTCAACTCCTCGAGTCCCGGAAGGGATGGTGGCTGCGCCCCCTGCAACTAAGATTGAACATGGCACCTTGAGCTGAGCTGCCACTGAGCTCCCAGATGGCTTAGTTGGTTGGAGCACGTCCTCTCAACCACAAGGTTGCCGGTTCGACTCCCGCAAGGGATGGTGGGCTGCACCCCCTGCAACTAACAATGGCAACTGGACCTGGAGCTGAGCTGCGGCCTCCACAACTAAGACTGAAAGGACAACAACTTGAAGCTGAACGGCACCCTCCACAACTAAGATTGAAAGAACAACTACTTGACTTGGAAAAAAGTCCTGGAAGTACACACTGTTCCCCAATAAAGTCCTGTTCCCCAATAAAGTCCTGTTCCCCCTCCCCAATAAAATCTTTAAAAAAAAATGAAATAGAAATTACAGAACACCAAGAGGTCAAGAACCTGGCCAAAAAGGTTTAAAAAAAAATATATCACTAAGGCACAATGAGGTCAGCAACTTGCCAAAGGAACAGAACCAAGACCCCGGCACTCTGGCTCAAGTCCCGGTGGGTCCTCAGTGCTTCTGCCTGCAGCCGCTTTCAGGAGGGAGTTCTGTCTGACCCCGAGGACCATTTGTTCTGTCATTGCACTGAACACATGAACACACACAGCACTGACCTCCAGCTCATCCTTGGAGGCTGCATCCAGCATCACCAGGTCTTTCAAGAAAGTGCCAAGGTAGGGAACCACACCCTGAGGTCAGAGGTCAGAGTCAGACAGACCTGAGGGCTCTCCATCCCTCCACACTTTCCCATTCCATTGCCTCAGAAGACACAGAAAATTGTCCTCATCCCTCTGTGCCTTCCTTTTCTGTCCCTCAGACGGCACCCCACACACACTCCTTAGTCCTTCACAACCACTCCCAGGCACTCACCCCACCACGGGAGCCAGACTTCAGGGCCTTCTTGGAATTTGGCTCCAAGGAGGGCCGCACCTTCACCTCCTGGGGGTAACAGAACAAGGAGATATGGGGGTGGGCGGGGGAGTAGGGATGGCTAGGAACACCAGGGAACAGGCCTCACCTGCAGGAGCAGCTCCCGGCTCTGGGAATAATTATCCTCCTCGGAGAAAATCTGGCAGAGGCTGGAGAAGACCCTGAGGCTGTCCCTGGGGAATGGAGGGCAGAAGGCGTGAGGACAGGCCTGGCTCGGCACCCCCCTTTCCCAGCCCTCAACCCAGTCCAGTGTGCCATCTGGCCCACCTGGCTGCTTCTCCCCAGGCTGCCCGAAGCCTGTGGATGGGGCTGGACTGCAGGGCTGACACAACAGCATAAACTGAAGAGAAGTTTCGGAGTAGACGGCACTCCTGTGAGGGTCACAGAGGGAGGCTGAAGCTGTAGGACCTCTCTCCACATCATGGTCCCCGACAGGGCTAATCCTCTCTCTTACCTCTGCCACTCGGATCCACTTCTCCAGGAGCCGGGCCCTCTGGGGAGGACGGAGTGGCCGTATGGTCACCTCCCCAGGCTCCTCTCCGGTTGAAGTAGCCCCCAGGACAGAGCTGACCACTGCCCCTGCCACCTTGTTGAACTGTGTGACAGTAGCTCGGACAGATGGGCAGAGGTGGGAATGTCCCGGCCGGTCTCTGTGACCCCACAGGCCCCCCAGGCACTGAGAGGGGATCAGATTAAGAAACAGCTCCTGTGGGGCAGAGGTCAGAGGTTAAAGTTCATAGACAAGAGAGGTCAGCCTTCCAATATTAGGGGTGTGAAGCTCTTAGTTGGCCAAGGAACCAGAAGGGCACAGGGTTTGAAGGGTAACAACCAAGGGGAAAAGGGGAAAAGTCAAAACTGGGTGGACGGAGGAGGCTGGGAACTGGATCAGGAAGGGTTGGAAGCAAGGAAAGGATCTGGAGTCAGGGAAAGGTTAGTAAAGGGGCAGGGGGCATGGGGGTCAGGGTCTCACCGCATCTAGCAGGGTCAGCTGTTCGGCCAAGTGGTCAGCGAGGAACACCAGGACATCCGTGGGGTCAGCAGGGGGATCGCCGGGGAGGGCCAGGGGCTTAGGAAGGTCGGGGGTCTGGGGGTCCACCCGGGACCGGAGGTTGCGGATGAGGTCAGCGCTGCCCCCCCCAACACCCTCCCCTGCTGCATACCCTGTCCGAAGCAAGAAGCTCTCAAGCCGGTCAAGCTGACCCTTGACCTCAGAGCCAAAATCCTCAGGGTGAGAGGCCAGCCAGGTTGACAGCACAGAGATGGCTACCCTGGGAGAAAAGGAATCAGCCAGGGGTCAGATGTCAAGCTGCAGCTCAGGCAGAGGGGCCTGTGAGGTTAAGAAGCAGGGGTCACTCACCCTTTTGTCCTCTCTAGTTCATCAGTAGGATGAACTTCAAGGGCTTCCAGCCTGGGGTGGGAGAGAGATTCTATCTGTCCATTTTTCCCAAACCCCCAGTGGCTTTGACTATTTTGGTGGGATATTCTGGCTTTAGAAAGTCCAGACACCTCTGTGACCCTTGGTCCCTCTGACCCTGACCTGTCAGCCATAAGCCCTAGCAGGGCAGGAGTGGAGGTGAAGGCCCGGTGGGTGGCCAGGAAGGTTGCAGTGAAGGTCACGTCAGCCCCTGATGTCCGAGCATCCAGCAGGTGTCTGACCAGAGCCTCCAAAGTGCCAGCTCGGATCTTTCGGGAGGAACGCGGGGGAGGTGTTGGGGCCTGGAGAAAACACAGGTCAGTCACTACCCCTTTCTTCAACTCTGCCCCTAGATCTCTAGGGAAACCCCCTTCTAGGAGATAATCCAGGCTCATTGTGTTAAAATTCAGAGAGGGCCAAAGACTTGACCTAAGTCACACCGCAGAGTCCAGGTCTCCAGACCTCCAACCTAGCACTCTGGCCTAACAGTTGGCCATTCTGGGGTTGATGCGTCAGAGGTGAGAAGCCAAAGTTATGATCTCACCAAGGGATCAAGAGGCCGATACTGGCGGCTTGTGACAGTAAAGATGGCACCATCCTCCTTCTCATCCCAGATAGACACAGGGGCCTGCAGAAATAAGGAAGGGGAGGTCAGATAGGCCCACACTACCACCCACTGCCCCCAGCCCTCACCCCCAGGCCCTACTCCTCCCTCTGTACCCCTCACCTGTGGCGGAAGGGGACAGTACCAGCGAGTGCGAGGGGTGGGGGGGGCTGGTGACCCCAGGTCTCCCCCACTGGGGCTCAGACAGCCCCACCCAAGCCGCCTCAGGGCCCGGTGGAGTAGAGGGGGTTGCAGTGGAGGGGTGGGTGGAATGCAGAAACCCTGATCCTGGAGACTACCGTAGCCCCTTCCCCCCAGAGCTGAACCCCAACCCAAAAGAGAAGCAAGGTGCAGAGGGTAGGAGAGGGAAGCGACAGACAGAAAGCTAGAGGCAGAGACCTTGAGAAGCTGAAACCTCAGTCACAGGCACAGCCGCATGCTCCGCCCTCCCCAGAAGGAACTGGAAAGCCCAGAGAGTTAGTCCTTCCCCTTAGCCCCTTCCCCTGGTCCCTGGTCCCTGGAGACCCCCCTCAAGGTGGCGGCTCCGATGCCAGTACAGGAAGGAGAAGGGGAAGTGGGGAAGATGTGTGTGTGTGGTGTGGGGGGGTAGACTCTGAGAGTCACGTGGCTCCAGCCCCTCCCCCAGCCGATCCCGAAAAACCAGCCCTGCCAGTCACCCTGCCCTCACCCAGCCCTTGGACCCTAGAGCCCAGGGCCTCCGGGCCCCAAATCCAACTTCAGGCCCTTCCTGAGGCCCCAAATCCTGCTCCTGGCCACCACTATTCGTCCGGGAGGAAAGCAGGTGACCATCCCGGCTCAGCCTGGGACCGTCCCTCCAAGATTCAAGAACCTTGGCTTCCCACCTCCACCCAGCGCCCAGAGGGAGAGGGGGAGGGGTCACGAAATCGAAGGGTTCCCTCCCCAATCCCAGAGTCAGAGGAGCCGGTTACTGTGGAAACAAACCCCTCCCCGCCAAACAAAAACAAGGGACCAAGACACAAAGCCCAGAGAGGAAGGCACACTCAGGCCCTGGTGGAGAGGGCCAGAGACCCGCAGGACAGCCAGCCAGACGCTCCTGGTAGTAACAGAGCAGGTTCCTGCGGGCAGGTCCTGAGTCACACTGCCACAAAGAACCACAGAAACGCCAGGACTCCCCGCAGCCAGGGGAAAGGCAGACAGACACCAGCAAGAGGAGCGGAAATAACTGAGTCGGGGGGAAGAGATGCAGGGACACAGACACGGAAAGGTGGAGTCCCCGAAATACATCCCCCAACCTCCCACCACCTGCAGCTCACCTCGTCTTCTTCTTCCTCCTCCTCCTCCTCCTGTCCCTCGCACACGCCTCGGCCACCTGGGTCCCCACCTTCTTCGGGGTCTCGGCTCCGGAAGCTGCTCAGCACGACTCCCCCGGGGGGGCTCGGGTCCCAAAGCAGCCGCAGAGGCCGCGGGAGCATGGCCGAGGGGAGTCAGCAGGGTCGGGCCATGGGGGCGCCTGGGGAGAGAAAGGAGGGGGGGCGGGTGGAGAGGCAGGTGGGCGCCCGGGATTCGGGAGGGACGCGGGTAGTTGTCTAGGTAACGAGTCCTGCAGGGAGGCGGGGGGGGGGCAGCAACACAGGGGTGAAATATGGGGAGCCTTAGTGCATTGGGGGGATGAAGGGGTCACGAGTACGGGAACGGGCAGGATCACAAGGTGCTCTGGCTCTGACCTGCTCGGGAGGGGTGGGGGCAGCGCGCGGGTCCCGGGCAGCTGTTCCTGTCGGTCTCCAGCCCCCGACCGAGTCCCCAGACCAAGTCCCCTCCCCGGCTTTTCCGCACCCCCTTGTACCCCCCCGCCAGGCTCCCGGGCCCTCCCGCCCTTTCCGCTCCCCCCAACGTCCGCCCGTTCCGAGAGCAGGAGCCAAAAAGGGAAGGAAGTGAGGACAGGAGCCAGGCCCACGGACTAGGGGAGTGCTGGACGCCCAGGGGCCAGAGGCCAGGACCCAGGAGCCCGGGTCCCCAGCTCCGCTGTCCTCCGGCCCCACTGACTGGGGGATCCTGGAGCCCACGTCGCCCCGACTGAATTGGGATAAAGATTCTAGTCTCCAGCTCCGGGGGAGGACAGGAGAATTTGACATTCCTCTCCCCCCACACAAGACTGAAACTCCCGCGGTACGCGTTTTAGCGTGGAAGGACCCAGTTACTCCACCCCGCGGGGTTACACACCCCACCCCACCCACGCGCGTATCGGCCCGAAATCCACTCCGGGTTTTGCGGAGAGCCCTCGGGACCCGCCTCCCGCTAGGAGAGGGGGCGGAGCAGGAAGCCGCTACATCCGGTTCCAGAGTGGGCGCTCGGCAGCTTCCGGCGCTTGAGGCCGGGATCTCCGCTCCCTTGGTCGCCAGGGAAACCTTAGTGCTAGCGGGCGTCCGACCCCAAAGTGTTTCGCAGGGGGATTGGGTTTCGCCGGGAGGTCGGGGAAATTGGAAGGGACCGGAGGTGATTGGTGGAGTCATTGTGCTTAGAAAGGGGAGCCTGGGGTAGAAATGAGACACCCGTTGGAAGCACTGGAACACAACTTTATTCCCATCGGACCAAGCCCGCTCCCCCTGCCGGTCTGGCCCACCGTCCAGCCCCTCGAAGGCCCCTCCGTTGAGCCGCCGCTTCCTTCGTCCTGTACTTATTTGACCCCACGTCTGTTTTTGAATATTTAGGACCAAAAACATTCTGTAATTTCTTCCACTGAGCGCCCTCCAGTGGGCGCTAGGCCCACTGCGGGCGCGGGTTCTTGCCTTCGAGGAGCTGCGAGTCCAGAAGGGGAGACGGGCTTTAACAACGACTCGCACAATCACTTCAATACAAGCATGGTGAACCGCACTAGAGGGACACGCGGGGGTCTGAGGGGAATGACGAGGCTGACCTGATTTGGACCCCAGGGAGAGCGAGTGCGAACCCGGCAGAAGGAGCAGAGTTCTGGGACCCAACGGGAGGGTGGGAGGCCACTGGAGGAGAGGAATAGCGGTCCGTGTGACGAGCATTGAGAGGGGTGGAAGAGGTCAAGCAGTGGCACCATCGTCGGAAATGCATATTCCAAGAGCAAGAATGGATTTGGCCTCTGGAGCACCGGTTCTTCCGGTGTGGGCCCTGCCCCAGAGGTCCCTGAGACTATTGCACTAGGTATACAAAGTTAAGTCTCTTCATAACACTGCGAAGATGTTATTTGTCTTTTTCACGCCCATTCTCTTAAAAGCGTACAGTGAAGTTTTCCAGAAGGTACATGTGTACTGACATCACCCTCACAGCTAGTGGAATGTGTGCTTGTGTCTTCTGCTTTGAACTTTTCTCAGTTTTAAGTTCTAGTATGATAAATAGTTTATAACCCACATAAGCAAAATCTCTTTAGAGTCCTTGATTTTTAAGATGTCCTGAGATAAAAATTTTGAGAACCACTGCCCTAGAGCTCTTAAGAACGTGAATGCTGTAGATTTGGGTCTTGAAAAAAAAAGAATTCCAGCCATTCAGTGGAGAGAGATGGGAAGGAGCAGAAGCAGGTGATGGCATACTGGGGGGGGGGGGGGGGGCTACTGCAGCAGCTCAGGCCAGAGATGATGGTGGCTCCCCAGCATGGTGTTGAGTACCCTCACTGTACTTTCTGGAAAAGAAGTAAAAATGAGGTGAGGAATTTGAGGTTTTAGAAAGCTTGGTGAAGAGCTCATGGTTAATCCGAGATAAAGGAACCATCATGGGTACAGAGGGTGGGAGAAGAATGGGGCTAACATTTTCTGTGTTATCTGCCTGGCAGACACTGGTGAGTTTTTTTGCTCCTGCATCTGCCAAAGGAGATACACTATCTCCTTTCATCCTCCCAACGGCCCTCTGAGGGCTCCACTGTTCGGTGCGATAGCTACCACCCTCGTGTCTACTGAGTATTTGAAATGCGGTCAGTCAGAAGTGCTGACAATTTAAAATAGACACCTGTTTTTGAAGACTTAGAAAAACACACTGGAATTTCTTATATTGATTACATGCTGAAATAGTATTTTGGGTATATTAGATGAAATAAAGTATATTAAATTTACTTGTTTCTTTTTTACCTTTCAGGACGAAAAAGTTCTACGGAAAGGAACCTCCCAGGGTGACCCGATCATAACAAGCTCCTAACTGCAGCTCATGGTGGGTAGTCACGGCCCAGGTTTATAACTTCTTTAGTAAAAGATTTATCTTTGCCTTAAGCAAGCCCGGTCCATTTTTCCTGTACATCTAGGTTAACACACCTTTGAAATAAGCTGTAACGACCCTTAAGAGAGCAAATAATTTTAACTATCCTGTAATCCAGTTCCCACCTTGCTTTCTCCCACCTTCTGGTAACCTTCGTTAAGTTCCCTAAGGTACATCAAAGAAGCTGCAAACTCATTCTATGGAGCATTTGAGATCTTGCTTCCCTGTAACTGTTGTCAGTTTCGGTTCAAATAAACATAAAAATTCTCTACAGGTTTGGACGTTTCTTTCGTCAACACCTTTTGAATGTGACTACTAGATTATTTAAATTTACAGATGTGGTTGCATTACATTTCTATTGGACAGTGCTGTTATCCCTATTCCCAAGGAAACTGAGGTATTGGTTAAGTAGCATATTCAAGGCAGCAGAGTTTAACCCAGGTCTGTGTGAATTCCAAGTCTAGGTTCTGCCCACCATGCCAGCAGGCTCCCTCCATGGGTGAGGAGTTGGGGGAAGGGCATGAAATGAGAAGGGAAAGATAAGGCTAAGGTGAAGCGCTCTTACCTTCTTTGACTCCTTGGAAGCAGACAGGTAGGCAGCTGTGGAGAGAGACAGAAAGGG
This sequence comes from Rhinolophus ferrumequinum, assembly GCF_004115265.2. Lineage (NCBI taxonomy): Eukaryota > Metazoa > Chordata > Mammalia > Chiroptera > Rhinolophidae > Rhinolophus > Rhinolophus ferrumequinum. Next base: position 3,649,480 of record NC_046286.1, read on the forward strand.
ATGGGATGGGGCGTGGTTGGCAGGATGGCTGGCGGGCTTTTGGGAGGAGGCAGGGAGCGTCTGTAGGTGGAGGGGGCGGGGCTCACTCACCTGCCCAGCCCAGTGCCTTGAGGAGCCCCAGGAGCAGAAAAGCAGACAGGAAGAGGCCTACACCATCCTCCAGGGAGGGTCCAGAGTGACCTGGAGGGTAGGAGGGGCAAGAGTGAGTTCTGGAGTATCTTCTCAGGTACCCTCCACCCCCCTTCTCTATCCTGGCTCTTACCTGCCACTTCCAGGGTGACTTCAGCACTGCGCCCCAAGGCAGGCAGGCTGGGGTGGTGGACACGACAGGCATAGCGTGCCCCATGCTGTGCAGAGGTGACCGGGGGCAGCTGCAGGTGCCCGGAGAGACTGACAGAACCGTCAGAGTGTTGGCGCAAGGCTGAGAGCCACCTCTTTCCCTGGGCCTTCTGAAAGCTGCCCTCTGGGCCTCCTCGGAGCTCCCACTCCACTTCCAGGCCCTCGGAGGGGTAGAAATGGGACACGAGGCAGAGCAACTCGGGGGGTGCTTCCCCGGGCACAGCCCATACAAGAGGTGTTGGCATCAGGGATACTTTGGGGGGCTCTGGGAAGAGAGTAGGAAAAGAGCATGGGGTGAATCAATCCACATTGTCCTCCCTCAGAGACCCTGTTTGTCCTTTGGCTTCTCCAAAACTGAAGAGTGTCTGGGTTTCTTCTCTCAGGATGGGGAACCCACTATCTCCCCATTGGTGCATCACAGGAATCTTCATGCCAACGCCTCAGTTCTCAGGGATCCCTGTCCCCTCAGATTTGAGAACCTTCGTCCCCAAAGCCCTCAGATTCCCAGGGATCCTCCATCCGTTGCCCTTCTGACTCCCAGACACCCCAACCTATCTCCACCCACTCACCCAACATCCTCTTCTCCACCATCCCTCCCCTATCATGGTGTCTCCATAATGTCTCCCCTCTACCCGTGAGGACCCGTGTCCCCCAACTCACTCTGCACAGCAAGCTCCAGGGTGACCTGCCCTTGCAGGTATGGCAGGTGTATGGTGGCCAGATAGGCGCCCTCCTGGAAGGGCCTCACTGCAGGCAGCCAGAGGGTCCCATTTCCGGTCCATGGACCCCATGGCTCATTATCATCCCAAGCAGCAAATGCCACTGCCCCATGTCGGGCAGCTGGCATTTGCCCATCCAGCCCAGGAGTTGCAGCCAGGAGCAGGTGCCCCTTACCCTGGTGCTGGTGTCGCCACTCCAGCCCAAAGGGAGGGGGACCTGGGGCCAGAGACGTAGTGGCCTCTGGAGTGGGGGGCATGTAGGCAAAGCTCAAATCCAGCAGAGCGTCTTTTCCCAGTTGGACTTGAGTGGTGGGGGTGTGGGTGAGGACAGTCAGCACAACTGAGGAAAATGGGGAGAGCAGAGGGTGGGAGGGGCGTGAAGGAAAGAAAGGAGAAAAAAACAGAGAAATGGAGTTATAGGGAGGACTCAAGTCCAATGTTCCCACCCCTCAGAGGACACCTCCTTTTCTGAGACTCACCATCCCCAGCCCTCCCTGCAAATCGCCTGTTCTGGGACCCGGTGGGGCCAGTGTAACTGAGGCTGAGCAGAAAGGTCTAGAGGTAATGGAGCCCTTGCAGGTATAGCCCTTGCAGGCTGCTCTGAACACAGCCCGCTCAAGCTCTGGGGACAGCGGGATGTGAGTGCACTTCTGCCACAGCCCGAACCAGTCCGGTCTCCATGCACCACCCTTACAGGAGCGAGGCTTTCTTGGTTTGTTGGTGAGGACGATGACTCTGATTGTTGGTTCTATGGTGCCATGCAGGTTATTTCCTGACCCTGAACGGTTATGGCTCTGGCCTAGACCTGAACACAGACCTCTATTCTCTAATGAGGCAATGTCGCCTGGAGCCTGGCTGCCCGGGGTAATCCCAGCTCAGAAGCTATTTATGTGGCCTTGGGCCAGTTGCTTCACTTTTCCATGGCTCCCCTTCCTAATCTCCTAAAGATGACACTGATGATGCCCTGTTTCCCCGAAAATAAGACCTAGCCAGACAATCAGCTCTAATGCGTCTTCTGGAGCAAAAATTAACATAAGACCGGGTCTTATATTCTAGTAAACATGGTGATAGTATCTATTTCATGCGGTTGTAGTGAGGGTTAAATTATTTAATCCCTTTTGCTACCCAGATTTATTCAGTTCCTGGTTCTAGATAACAAAGACACCTACATATGAAAGGCACTTGGAACAGTACCTGGAACACAGTAAGTCTACAAAAGCTTTTGCTGTGATTACACCTAAGCGCCTGCCCAACTATAGCATCTCTGCAACACCCCCCACCCTGTTCCAAAGCCCATCCTTCCTGCCTTGGTGAGTGATCACCACCTGTCCCCCAGACACTAAAGGCAAACACTTGGGAGTCACAAGACTCCTTCCTCTAATTCATTCATTCAGCTAATATTTATTGAACACTTAGGATGTTTAAAGTAGAGGACAGACTAGTGAACAAGATGGGCAGTGCCTGCCCTCAGATTGCTTACAGGTTAATATGGGAGACAGATGAGGAAATTGTCGACTATAACATGCTCTGTGCTAGCCCCACCAGGTCCTAATAGATCTCACCTGTTTCCAACTCAAGTTCTCATCAATGTACATTTGGACAATTACAATAGCCCCCTCTCTGGTCTCCCCATCCTCAGTGTCTCTCTCCTTCAATTCATCCCTCACACTGTAGCCAGTGTGGCTACAAGTCTGATCCAGTCACTTGCCTGTTTAAAAATCCCTGCTACCTTGGAAACCAGCAGTTCAGGGAGCTAGATGTGTGTCCTCGGGCAAGTTACCTAACTGCTCTGAGTCTCAGACTTTTTCATGTGTGACATGGGGATAATATCAGTATGTAATTCTTATGGTTGCTGAGAAGAATAAGTGAGATTATGCCTATAAAGTGCTTAGAACAGGGACCTGGCATATAGAAAACGCTTGATAAATGTTAGCTGTTACTATTTTCATTACTATCATCATCATCATCGTCGACTGGATATCTTGGGAAAATCGTTGAATCTATATTTTCCTCATTAGTCCAATGACCTGGTCCTTGCCTACCTTTTGTAAGAATAAGTAACAGGCCGGCCCAGTGGCTCAGGCAGTTGGATCACTGTCCCTCTACAGCTAAGACTGTGAACAACAGCTCTCCCTGGAGCTGGGCTGCCGAGGTGGGCATGGACTGCCCTGGGCTGCCGTGGGCTGCCCTGAGCAGCCGGTGACCGACTGCCTCAGCTGGGAGGAGTGCAAGGCTCATAATACCTGCATGGGCCAGGGGGCTGTGTCCTACACAACTAGACTGAGAAACAACAGCTGGAACTGGAGTGAGGGGGCGGGGGGAGGTGGAAAAAGGGGAGGGGGGTAAGAATCAAGTAAAATAACAGGCTCTTTGGAAAAATAGTGCTTACACACACAAAAAAACTTCTGATGGTTCATCAATGAAGGCCAGCTTTCAGGGTAATTGATAATTTAACTCCCAACCCAACTTTCCAGACTTCTCTTGCACCCTAAGAACAAGCTACACAGAATCCCTTTCCTGGCAGAAACTAATCAATGGGCATTTCTTTGCTTTGGTCATAAAGTTCCTCCAGTTTCAGTGTCCTTCCCCATTTCCTCCCAAACATCTAAATACTCCATGTCCTTCAAGGTTAGCTCCACTGTTACTTCCTCCCCAAAATATCTGGGTCCTCCAGGTGGAAGTAATATTTTTTTCTCTTGTGATCATGTGTATTGATTTTTAATCTTAGTTTCTGAGGCATACAAGGTTAAACTTTTCTCAACACCATGGATTGTTTTTGTTCATCAGAGTAAAAAAATTAGGCAATGTCACTTAATTTATCAAAACTCAGAAACATACTTTGGAATTGTTATACACAGTAAGCAAAACCTAGAGGTTTTACAGTTTACCCCTTAAGCTAACAGTGCTCTTTAGTATGGGTGGGTTATTGAAGCAACTTTAGACCTGAAGCCCACAAACTGGACGCCATAAAAATACAAGTGTAAATACAGCAGGGCCAGAATAGTAAGGAAATTTCTATCTGTTTTTGCAGCTTGTATTGTATAGGTTTTTGCTTTTCTGTTAAAAAAAAAAAAGGGAATGATAGCAACTATTATAAAGTATTACTGAAAAATGTTTAAACTCAAATCTAGTCAAGCCTCTACCAATTTATAAGAAATACAGAGGAAAAAAGAACAAGGGAAATGACTCAGTGAGGAAACAATTGGGCAAATATAGAACGTGGGAAATTCTATAGAACAAATAACAAATCAATAGCATCAGCGGGGAGGCAATTATATAATAAAAGAGATTTAAGAGACAAAACTTTCATGGTCTGTGATCTCCCCATTTCCCAAATTCACATATTGACGCCTTAATCCACAATGTGACTATATTTGGAGACGGGCTGTGAGGAGGTAAGAAAGGTTAAACGAAGCCATAAAGGCAGGGTCCTAATCTGATAGAGCTGGTGCCCTTATAAGAAAAGAAACACTGGAGCTGTCTGTCTTTCCTCCTGTGAGGACACAAACATAAGGGGAGAGCTCTCATCGGACACCAAACCTGCTAGCACCTTGATCTTGGACATGATCTTGGACTTCTAGTCTCCAGGGCTGTGAGAAAATAAACGTCTGTTGTTTAAGCGACCCAGTCTATGATATTTTGTTACGGCAGAGCAAGTAAATACAACAACCAAATATAATATATGGACCTGGTTTTGATTCTGATTTGAATCAAATAAACTGCAAATAAACTGTAAAATAACATCATTGAGACAACTGGAAAATTTTTAATAAGGGCTGGAAATTAATATTAAGGAATTATTGTTTGTTTTGTTAGGTGTGATAATGGTATTGGGTTTTTTTAAGTCCTTATTTAATTAAGATACTTTCTGAATTACTTAGGAGTAAAATAATATGATCCCTGGGATCTTCTTTAAAACACTTCAAAAAAAAAAAAAAGGAAAGAAGGTTGTGGGAGGACAGGTGAAACAATTTTGTAAAATGCAATAACTATACAAGTGGGTGATAGATATATGGGGTCCATTACATTATTCTCTCTCCTGCAGTGTATCTTTGAAACTTTCCATAACAGTGTTTTACAAGAATGGTGAGAATTAAATATCATACACATAAAGTATGTTAATAAGGTATATTTGTTAACATTTTCAAGTATTTGATAAATAATGTATAAATGTATATTAAGAAAATTATCAATGATCTGTGACCCTGCAAAGATTCTATTTTTAATTTTGTGTCCCTTATCAAGCAGAAATGCTTGAAAAGGAACACTGAGCACCGCAGCTAGTTTTTATCTCCAGTGGTCTGTGACATGCAAAGTCCTGGGCACTCCCCAGACTGCAACTTTTTTCAGGGCCCAAGTGGCTTTCTACTCTACAATTATCCATGACACATCAGGATCTACATCTGATCACTTCTGTGATCCTTAAGGGGCCCAGGGCCATCCCAGAGATTCTGGTTTAACTTGCCCGAAGGGGGACTCAGGTTTCAGTGTATTTAGAAACTTCCAAGAGGATTCTAACGTGCAGCCTGCACTGAGAACTACTGGGCCCTAATTTGTTCTTGATGCTGATAAATATTTATTGGCTCAGCGCATAAATTAACAACCTAGCTCCCTTGATAGTCACCACAAGGGAAAGGCAGATGGGGAATAGCTTCCACATTTTACAACTGGAAAAACAGACTCAGAGAGAAAAGGACATTCTCACCCCCACCTCGATGAAGCCAGTAGCCTCCGGAGAGAGCTACTGTACCCAAAGGCAGTTTGCTTCTGACCCTGCCCAGGGTGGGGCTTGGGGAGTAAAAATGAAGGTGTAGGCAGAGGTGAGTATTGCGGGGTGGGTACTGAGTCTGTTTGCCTGGTCCCGCGGTGATTCTCGCTCAGTGAGCAGGGTGTCCACGGAGGACGTACTGGGGAAGGGAGGGTGCATGGTTACACGGGTTGACTTGACGGTCAGGCTGTGTTGTTTACATAAACAACATACATAAAAATCATACATAAACATACATAAAAACATACAAAAAAACATTACATAAAAATCTCACAAAACTAAGGGGAGCTAAGGACTCCACTCATATCTTCCCACCCTCCTCTGCGAGCAGGGTGAGCTCCCAAAACTAAGGGGAGCTAAGGACTCCACTCATATCTTCCCACCCTCCTCTGCGAGCAGGGTGAGCTCCCAGATATACCAGTCAGATCTTCCCCATTCTTGGTTTGTCCGCCCCCTCCCTCCTGGAGACCCAGCCCAGCCAATTGCCGGACCCCTGGGTCTCAAACCCTGTTGCCTGATGCAATAAGGGGTCGTTGAAAAGGGGACCATCTGGTCTCCCGCTGTATCCCTTTCGCCCACCGAGGGCACCATTTGGTGACCACAAAGTCAGCGGATCCCCACGCGCCATAGGGCATGGGCTGTCAGGAAGGTCAACGCACTAGAGCACTAGGCTTTGCTTTGCGGGCGGCCGCAGCACCGGACGTGGCGCAGGTGTGGCTCAGTCTGGTTTTGACACAGGGTGAACCGCAAAGGAAGAGGTGCCTAGTAAGAAATAGATCTGGGAGGACAGAAGAACAAAATTCCCGCTTCTGAGCCTTTCCCAACAGCGCTGCCTCACAACTTTCTCAAGGTCTGGTGTCTGGAAACCCCGCCTCTCTCCAAAGCTCCGCCTTTAGAAACACCACGAAGCCCCACCCTTAAACCTCCGGGTTGTTTTTTAAAACTGGTCAAGGGCTAGAAGAAGCGGTAGAAGTAGCTTGTTTCCTTTTAGTCAAATCCACTCGCTTTACAAATAAGGAAACTGAACTCCGATTGGGGAAATGACTCGTTCAAGTCCACAAAGCAGTCGCCGGTTGATCGTGACTCTTAGAATCCTCCCATTCATTTCCACTCCTCCTCCCCAGCTACCTGTTGCCATGGTGATGGGTGCAGTTTCCTGCTGAGGCTCGGACTGTGGTCGCATGAGGCTGGAAACGCCGAGGATCGGGCTGGACATGCTGACCATAAGCCAAGTCCCGTCCAGGGACCGCGGGCAATTCTGCTCTGGGGACAGGCCCTTGGCCCAATTCGCTGACGCGGGGAGCGGGACGTAGCGGCTCATCTCGCAGTGTGGTGCGGGGGCGCTCCGGGGGTACCGCCTGAAGGCAGCCTGGAGGGCGCCCGCGGGGTCTGCAAGTACGGAGAAGGGGGTTGCAGGTGTAGAGTCACTGCCAAGAAAGGGGTGGGAAGGGCAGCGTCCAGGGAATTTCAAATGCACAGGCTATCCGTAGGGAGAAATTTAGAGGTAATCCAGACTCATTTTACAGAGGAGGAAACCGAGGCCCGAGGTCACTGCGCGACCTAAATAGGAGAACGTTTTGGTGGAGGCGACTGACTTGGGGATGAGTCCGGGAAGACTCACCATGCACTTTGAGGTAGAGCTCGGGGTCGAGGTCCGGCCGGGGAGGTAGTCCCCCTGGGCCTTGACGCAGCAGCAATGCAGCGGGTCTCTTGGACAGGCGGCCCCCGCCTGCGTCCTCCACGAGCCAGCACTCTATCACCGCGGGTCCCGCCGAGACGGTGGTCCCCAGGCCTGGGGGAGAGGGGCGCGAGTGAGGAGGCGGCTTGGAAGTCAGGTGACCCGATCCTCTCCCCACCCGCGCCCGGCATTGGGCGCGGACCCGGTCACCTCCCCGCGCTTCTCCCGTTCTCTTCCAGGGCAGAGAGTCGCGGGGTTCGCTCACCCAAAGCCAGAGCGAGGAGTAGGAAGAGGGCCTTCATGGCGCCGCGATCTCCTCAGCCCCGAAGCCTCGTCTTCCTGCTTTCACTTTTACTTTCTCGAAACAAGGGCAGCAGGAGGGGCCGAGGAAATCCCCGCTCTGGTTAGGTGAGGGCGCGTGGGAGGCAGGTGCTTCCCCCACGGCTGGGGAAGGGATCCCGGAACATCCACTCCAGTTCTGGTCTGCGGACCTCAGTCGCGCCCAGTCCGCCAGGACTACCCAGCACCGCCGAGCCCCAGAGCGCTCCCCAGGCTCCCCCTTCCGTCTCCTCCCCGTAGAATCCACTCATTCGAGAACCATTACTCCGCCTTCCCCCACCTGTGCCAGGTCCCCAGCAAACACATAGGGGTTGTCGTGAAGCCAAGTGAAATGACCAATAAATATTTTAATCACCATTTAAAAAAAATAAGATTTAAAATAAAAACCTTGTACTCCTACGACTTACTCCCTCCCCGTCTCCGCTCCCTCCCCATAGAGAATAGAGTTGAGGGCCCCAAGAACAGGGAAGAGGTTTTAGGGTAGAAATAAGGGGCACATCCTGGGGAGGAGCGAAGTGGGTTGTAGGACTAGGATGGGGCTCAAAGGCCTGGTCCCCAAAACAACACAAACACAGACTTCAGGTACAGACTACACCACCTGACCCTTGACCCTGTGACTCCAGAATGCTCAACAGGCGCCCTCTCCCTCCCCCCACCACATGCGCCCTCCTCTGGAGCTGGGGCTTCAGTGGACCCATCTGAGGGAAAGGAAGGGTTTAGTTCCGGGGACACTTTAAGGGGGAGGTACTGAGGAGTAGAAAGGGGTGGTCGATGGCGCAGTGTGTTTCGCCTTCCAGAATATATACAAGTCCATAGATACAAGGAAGACGGTAGCTGTGGTGGGAGATGACCTAGGGGCCACAGCACCCTGACTCGTGCTCCCTACGTCCTCTTCCCTGAAAGCTACCTCAGCAACCCCTTCAGGTTGCTCCTCCGCCGCCACTGAAGCCCATCTCCACTTTGTGGACGCTGGGTGGGGACCAGACCGGACGGCTGGAGGGGGGCATGGCCCCACTCGCCTCGTCGCTGTTGCCCCCGCCCACCCCGGGGGACTCTCTCTTGATTGGCACGAATGGTCCGGTGGGCCCCCCGAGTCCGGGTCCGGGTCCGCCCCCGCCCAGGCGGTGCCTGCGCTCACAGTGTCCTCGGTGGCGCATGAAGCTGTCTCGCCACATGAACTTCTTGGCGCAGACGCCACACTCGTAGGGTTTGAGGCCTGTGTGCGTCTTCATGTGCTCGGTCAGGTGGTGCTTCATCTTGAACTTTTTGTTGCACACGGGGCAGTCAAAGGGCCGCAGGTTGAGGTGCATGTTCACATGACGATCTCGCATGCTCTTGTGCGAGAAGGCCTTCCCGCAGTGGCACAGAAAGATCTTATTCCCATCCCCGCTGCCTGTTCCTCCAGGGGTCCCAACAGAGCCACCCTGCATGCCCAGGCCCCCTGCGGATGTGCCCCCCAGGGCCACTGCCCCGTGTTCAGCTTGGTTCCCTGGTGGCTGGCCTGGAGCCTGTGAAGAGGAGGAGGATGAAGACGATGGGAAGACCAGGATCTGGTTGCCCTGCATGTCCACAGGAAGCAGGGGCCGGGGTGGGTGGGAAGGGGCATAGGAGGAAGGGGTCGGCCCCCCTGACTCATCAAGCCCTGCCCCAGGACCCCCACCCTCATATGGGCCAAAGTCATTGGAGGACTCACAGAAATTGACCTGCTCCTCTCCCTTGTCTGGAGGCTCACTCAGGGTCCGGACATTGCTTATGCTAAGGGTCGACTCAGGTCCTCCTCCCGCTGGAACCCCAGAGCCACCCCCTAGCTCTTCATCTTCATCATCCTCGCAGGTCAACACCAGGTCTTCCTCCTCCTCATCCTCTTCCAGATCTTGGTCTTGGGGAACCAAGGACGCTGGTGCTGGGCAGTTTCTACCCTGCTTCACATATACCCAGTGTTTCTGTGGCATGATGCTGGGGGGTGCGTAGGTGGGCCGCCGGAGCCCAGACCCAGGGACCACTGCACCCCTCCCGTCCCCACCGTCATCACACAGCTCATCTGCCTCCAGCAGCAGCTTCCCAGAGGTAGCTCCCCCACTTCCAACCACAGGGGCTGGGAATACAGAGCCACCTCCTCGACGTTCCCCACTGCCCACTGCAGAAGCTGCAAAAGCCTCTTGGGAGGAAGATGAGAAATCAGTGGACTCTCGGGGGCTGAAGTAGTTGCTGCTGCTGGGGGACTGATTCTCACTGGCCCTACTGGAAGCATGAGAACGCACCGAGCCCATGGTGGCAGGGGCCACGGTGCCCCCACTCCCTGACGGGACCCCAGCACCAGGGACAGTGACTGAGGTGGCTGCAGCAGTGGTGATGGTGGCACTGGTGGCCGAGGCCCGGCCTTCACGAAGGAGTTCAGTGCATTTATCCACAATGTGCCACATCTGGAGCACAGAACCCACTGTGAGGAAGTTGACAATGTCAGCAGCAGCCATGCTGAGGCGGCCAGTATAAGCTGAAGCCAAGACAGTCTCGAAGGCGCCTGGGTCCATGACGCTGGGCAGCGAGATGGAGGTCATGCCCTTGAGCAGAACCTGGTCGTGGAAGTAAGGGGAGGAGGCAGCCAGGACAGCACGATGAGCCCTGAACTCCCGGCCCTGCACTCGGATGGACACATCGCAGAGCTGGCCCTGTAGCCGCTGCTGATTGAGGGATTCCAGGAGGGCACTGGTTACCTCAGGGAAGGACACATGTACCACTGCAGCTGCAGGCAGGGGTAGTGGGGGCGGGGCCAGCGTCAGAGGCAGAGGGACAGCTGCCCCACTTGGAGACAGAGGAGATGGCTCCATGGTGTGGAGGGAGGGGGTACCCCCCCAGCCACAGGAGCAAGGGAAGGAGGAGGGCGGCCGGGGGGGTCTCTGGGAAGAAAAAAAGAGAAGAATGATAACATCTCATAATGAAACAGCCCTTTACAGTTTAAAAACACGTTCACACCCATTATCTGAGTAACTCCCCACAATACTGTGACGGAGATATTCCTCTGAACTCCATCTGACAGATGAGAAAGCTGAGGCTAAGAAAGATTAAGAGATTATTTATGATCACAAAGCCAGCAAGTGCCAGCCCCAGCAAACACAGGTGCCCTGACTCCAAATGTAGTGCTCTTTTCTTGGAGATTAGAGAAATAGCTGTTCTTCGGGAGTAAGGTGCCTCTCCTGGGAATTCCCCATTTGCCTGAGGGCCTGACTTTCCAAAATTTACATTTTTGGTGTTTTGCACCCTTTTCGTGGGAGGGGGCAGGTCTGCTCTGGTACGGAAAACCACCCTCTCCCCAAATCCCTTTAGGCTAGGCTCCTCGGCTCTCTAGGCCCCCTTTTGCCCCCCGCTTATCTCCAGCCTAGTCCCCGTCAAGACCCGCCCCCAGCCCCTTTTGGCCCCGCCCCATTTCAAGACCCGCCCCCTGTGGCATCTCCGGCTCCGCCTCTTGTCTACCCCCGCCCACACCGGACCCCGCCCCCCTCTGCTCCGCCCCAAGAGCTACTTCGACCTCCTCTCCCACCCGGAAGGTGCCCCCCAACCCCGCGCGTCCCCGCTTACCGGGCCGCGCGCCCCCGGGCCCCCCCCGCCCCTCACTCGGCCGCTAGAGCCGCAGCCTGGGCCCCTCCCGCCGCCATCTTGCGCCGACTCCCTCCACCCTCCGCCTCCGCTCCGCCTCCCGCCCCTCCGGCTTTAAAGGCACAGGCGGGCACCCCGCCCGTTCCGCTGGGCAATACTCTGCCGACTCGGCCACTTCTCCTTTAAAAAAGAGTCGCCTCGTTCCACCTTAAAGGTACCAGGTCTCTTCCGCCGCTGAGGACTCAGGACTTGGTTTGGCCGAAGCACTCATTCCTCTTTAATTCTGTAAGCCTGCCTCTTCCCACTGGCGAAGGGTCTCGGCCTTGGAGCTGTGGCCAACAGCGGGTTTGTGGGATCTAACCGCCCTAGTCTCCCAGCTTCTAACAGTCCCCCTGACACCCCGCCCCCTGCCTCTGGGCCTGGATTGGCCGAATAACCTTGAGTCGGCCCCTGATTGGCCTTTTTACTCCTACCGCTCGAAGTGAGAAAGTAAAGCGCGTTCGGGAGGCTGAAACACATTTTTGTAGCGCCTGGCAATGGGCAAGGGGAAAACCTGAGGGCGAGGAAACTCCACGAGAGACGGGCTAAGGGCAGGCTAGGCCAGGTTCAAGGCTATCCCCGGGCCGGGCTAACCGGAGCCAGAGAGCAGCTGGTGCCAATCAGTGAGAGCAGAAGGACAAAGAAGACAGGGATACAATAAGAAAAGAACTTTATTGTTTATTAATGTTTCTGTGTAAAACTTGTTTGTTTTTTCCCCTAAAGAAACACCACCAAAAGAGGGTTAACTCAGTCCTTCCCTTCCTCAGTCATGTTTCCCACAATCCTCCAAATACTATCGCAACACTGTGGAGGCAGCTGGTGGGGAGGCGGCTAGTCAGAGTCTGAGAGCACGATGATCTCCTCTGGGTCGCACTGTGTGGCCACGCTCATCTGCAAGGGAGTGAGAGACAGAGTCAGAGAGGTCCGGAAAGCGAGCAGCGGCGGAGGGCCTCGGCGGCCGGAGGGCCTCGGCGGCCGGAAGGCTGGGGTGTGGAAAAGGAGAGGCTGTGCGAGAGGCAGCATTCAGGCAGAACACCCGAACCGGAGCAGACACTGAAAGAGAGCCAAGCCAAGAGAGACAGCCTCCCCCTCTTACCTTGTAAGTACCAGGCTGGGCGGGTTGTGACTGAGCGACGAGGGACACCCGGGCTGGAGACGGGCTACACAGGGAGCTGGTCACCAGGCCATGGCTAGGAGAGTCCACCCTTGTTGAGGAGTCAGCAACGGGGCCCATGGAAGCCAAGGGGGAAGGTGGGCTGGGCAGGGTACAGATTTTCTTCCCAGTCTTCTCGGGGACTGCCCTTTGCCCTTCCACATAGCTAGGGACACAAACATACATGTAGGGCGCCTGAGGCTGGAAGGGGAGGGTCTGGCCTCCCCCGCAGACTCAGTTCCCTAATACTCCTCTCAGAAAGCCCCCTGCGATCCCGCAGTGGCTTCCTTCTGCCTCCTGTCCTTACCTGTCTTCTAATGGCCCTGCTCCTGTTTGTCCCTCCTTCCGAGATTTCTTGCAGGGAGGACTGGAATCTCCCCAGGTGTGAGGAGAGACACCTCCATTGAAGGAAGTGGAGGTCACCATGACTGCTCCATTCTCCAAGACAGTGGTGAGGGGGTCCTCTGTTTGCTTCCTGGAAGAGGAAATGTCCCCCTCCCCAAGGGAAGGGGGGGTATCCACAGTCAAGGCTTCAATCTCTAGCTCAAAGACCTGAGACACCGGGCTCTCTTTCTCCGCAGGCAACTCCTTGAGGTATTCTCCATTGCTTTCAGCATCTATACTGGAGGGGGCCGGGGGCTCCTCTGAAGGTGAAGATGGTGACACTATGAGTCCTTCGTTTTGCTGCTCCCCTGAAGACCTGTTGACCCCTTTGCTAGGTTCCAGGTTCTTTTCAGTGGAGATCTGTGGTGGGGACATGGGGCTCTTGTCTCCATCATTACCTGGAAAAGAAGAAAAGAGGGGAAGGGTAGCAAAAGAACTAGAGGAAAGAATACGCTGAGAAGACACTAGGAGTGAGAGGAGGAAGGGAAGGGTCTCAAACAGGTGGCCCATTCCCAACAGAGTAGATGGAACTAGCAGTGAGATTTTCCTTGTCATACCTGCTTCCTCCTCTTCCTCCTCCTCCTCTTCATCCCCCTGACCTTCCTGCGTCTGTTCCAAGTCCTCCTCCTCTTCAGAATCTGTGACCTCTTCCTCCTCCTCCTCCTCCTCCTCCTCCTCCTCCTCCTCTTCCTCCTCCTCCTCTTCTTCATCACTTTCCTCATCTTCGTCCTCGGTCTCAACCTTGAAGGTGGTAGGGCACTCCTGGGATGCCATTCCACTAGGGCCCTGGGGGACAAAGGACTTTCTCTAATGAATCCCTTGCCCCAGAGGGTCTGGTTCTGTGTTCCTTCCGCACACTCCCCCATGGGTCACCGTGGAGTCCCTGCTGGCCAGTGCAGGGGAAGGACAAGGTGTCTCTGAAGGGTAGATCCCTTCCATACCTCACCAGAATCCAAGGAGCCTTTGGGGGGGTCCACAGAATGGGAAGAGGTGGCTTGGGGGAGCCGGGCTCTTCTCTTCTGTCTCTCGCCCTCCTCACTCTTGTCTTGCATCATCGCATATTTGGAGATGACTTCATCCAGCCGGCTCATAGCTAAGCTCCGGTTTTCCCGCAGGCGCCGGGCTAGGGCAGGATCTGACAGTGCGGGGTCAACGCCTATGTGGAAAGATATGAAGTCAAACCCTAGAAGAAGGGACTAGAGAGATGCCCCCTCTACCACACACCTGATATACACAAGGGTTATTGATGGGCATCACTAATCCCTACCTGGTGTATAGTCATCTGTGAGGTGACAGCCAAAGTTGTAGATGAGATCAAGGTGGCGTCGCTCCTGTAACCTGACGCCCACGTCTCGGAAAGCATCCTGAGCCATGAGCTGGAGCTGCTGTCGGGGGAGGCCAAGGCTGTGGCGGGCAGCTGCCTTCTCTACAGCCCGCAACACATCTCCATAGTCAGGGAAGGCATCAGGCCCCGGCTTGTTGATGAGCCGTTCGATGCGCCTGTTAACCTCTGGGTAGCGAGTCCCACGGTAGGGAATGCGCTGCTCTATGACCCGGCCTGTCAGTGAAGAGCAGTCTTTCAGTTCACACAGCCGCCCAAAGAGTCGGATTAGCTTCCGTTTCAACCTTGCCTCCTGCAAGTATGTGGAGTCTGGGTCATCCAATTCTTTGAGATCCAGCTCTTTTTCCTGCAGCCTCTGAATCTCTGCCACATAGATTGCTAGCAGTTGCTCCAAACGCTGGATCTGCCGCCGGGAACCACGGGTCCTTGGGGCCTCAGAGCCAGTGGCCTCGGCATTTGTGGCATCCGTGGAGGTGTCTGTGGGAGGGTTACTCCCAGAGGGCTCGCCAGAGGTGGTGGCAGCAGGGGCCAGGTTCAGCTTTTTCTTGGCTGAGTGAGCCTTGAGAACAGTGCAGAGCTCGTTAATGTGGACATAGAGCTTAGCTGGCCTGCTCTGGGCCCGAGACAGGACCCGAGAGAGGATGTTGTAAAACTCCGCTGAGGCCAAAAACAGAGAGTGGGCACGCTGCTGCCGTTTACAAAGGAACGGGACCACGTCAGGGTGGTCTGCTGTCTGCGCCTTACACAGTTCAAGGAACTGGAGGGTTCAGGGGAAGAAGGGAGGGGGAAAGAGACAAGGGAGGGGGTTGAGAGAAAGAAGGCATGGCGGGATTAGTGGGGGAAAAAAGGACAGGAGAGCCAGTGAGCCACCCCCTCCCTGGGGTACAAGAATCTTCTCCCCTAAAGCTCACCTCTTCAAACAGCTTCTCATTCTCCAACTTGTAGCATTTCTTGCCGCCCGAACTACTGCTTCCTCCAGCCCCATGGGGCTGGGAGGAGCCAGGGGCTTCTGCCTGGGGTGAGGCCGGATTGGGGGGTGGGTGAGAGGGCCCTGGCTGAGCAGCTTCATCTTCGTCATCATCATCCAGCACAATGATGCTGTTAGCGGTAGCCATGGGGGATCAAATCCCCCGGAGGGAGGAAGTGTTGGGGATTTCGTATTTCCTGCTGGAAGGGGACGGGGGCCTTAGAAAGAGCCCCTCCAGCATAGCCCCATCCCTTCAGCTCACACATTTTTCAGTGTTCTTGGGTTTCAGTAACACCCAGCCCTGCCCAACAGTGTCCTCACTGCCTGTCTTCAGCAACCATTAGCACCATGTTTTCTGGGGCCCCAAACCACCTGCGACCTCAAGTCCCCACCCCAGCTCCACTCCCCATATCCACGACATCTGGTCTTTCAGTTTCCATTCTCCACTATTTGTCTTAGTTGGCAAACTGCCTTTTCCTCCCAGCCTCCGGGCCACCACCTCCCACACTGCACTCCAGATTTCACCTCGCACAGGTGCTACACCCGTCAGCGCCACCATTGGCTCTCAAACACGTCAAACCCACACCCTCACCCCATCCTGAAGGATCTCCCCAACTTCTAGACTCTGAGGCGAAGAAGGTTCCCTCTCAACCATACATTCACCCCTTGTAATGTATCTCAGATTCCACCCGCCGAAGGGTCTCAAACCGGGGAGTCAGGTTGGAGGTATTTCACCTCAAGACCCTTCCCTCTCACCCCACCCTAATTTTCCTCATACTCTCGGTGACCTGTAACCGCTCGTGAGCCCCGCACTGGGCTCGCCCGATTCCTCTCGGATCCCAAGCCTAAGTCCGGCCTCTTCCCCTAGATGAGCTTCCCGCCAAGTCCCCCTCCCCCAGTTCAGGCCCCACCCGCCCCACTCCCCTTCAGGGATAGGAAAGAAAGCTTGCCCCTCAGACTCAGCGCCCGGGACTCCCCAACACCTCTCCCTCGACATCCCCACCCCCACCTTCGACCCCCGCACAGTCCGGGCCCCACCTCAGAAACAAACGGCCTCTCCAAACGACTCTCACCGCAGATATCAGAAGCTCGCATGGTTACCTCCGCCTTCCTTCCCCCTCCCACCGCAGGCCCGATGCTGGACCGGAAGCCGCAGAGTTTCCGCCTCCAGTAACCTAAGCGCCATATTCTCGTACGGAACCCAGTCCCCCCCCCACCTCCCCCTGTGGCCGGAAGTGACAATAGGTCCGATCCCCGAACGTTTCTGGAGCTTCCTACATTGTATGCGGCTCCCTTCCGCCCGACCTGTAGGAGGCGAGCTTATCCCCGCGGCGCTTCCCTAAGTACCTGGGGGCCGTCATTTTGCCGTACGGCGTTGACTCAGCCCCGACTCCAGAGCTCCGCCAGTGGATGTCTTTCCACCCAGCGCTTCTGCGACTCCGCGAATCAGAAACTTCCTGCCTCCCGCCCAACCGCCGGCTAGGCGCGTGCCGGGAGGACTGAGCCACCTTTCCAAGTAGGGAAGGGGGGAACGGAAAACGGCCGCTGAGGAATTGGGCCCTCCAAGGCTACGCACTGGTGCACGAAAGGGCGGAAACCTCTCACGAGGGAAATAAAACCTTTTCCTTTCGATGGGCTATTGACCAGCCTTCCCGCGTTGCTTTCCTACCTGCCAGGTACCCGTCTCCACGGCTTACTCCACGGCGCTTGCCCCTTCCCGTCTTTGGGCTGCGCACTCCCTTGCCGCTGTCCAGCAGCTTCTTACATCCTGGCGTCTCCAAGTGTTTTGAATCCAGGTGTTCGTGACATCAAAACACTTGCACACAAATAATTACAACGCCCCACACAATGTGTTATTGTTATTATTACGATTGTTGTTTTGCTTTTCAAGCTTCACCACAGACTAATTACCAACCAAGCAGGTGGCACCTACGTGATTCTCCGTACTTTTCTGAAGGGGGTCCCTGAGGCTCAGGTAGTCATGACCCAGAAGACGTGCTTTGTCCGGGAGCTTCGGGGCCTAAGGAGTGGCGATATGGGGAGGCGGAAGGGAGTTAAGAAGAATCTCTGCGAATTGCCACTGTAAGGGCTGTAAGATGAAATGAGGCTCGGAAAATACCGCGGGTCTCGTCTCCTCTTCTTTCTCTGGGAGAGCTGAGGAAAGAACGAACAGAGAAGACACAGACTTTGACGCCCGCCTCACCCGCATCCCACCTCGCCCACTTTTAGGGAGGCTGGAGGGACTCATGGAGGCAAGGCTGGGTCCAAAGGTGAGCTTCTGGGGGAAACCGGAGAGGCTAAGACTGTTCCAATGGCTGAGTTGCTCCCCTCTACATCCTTGAGCATTCCACAAGTGGTGAGCATCTTATCACTTTCTAGGATCTCCGCGGTCCCTACACGTCCAAGCCTCAGAGTCCCAGAACCTCAAACGCTCCCTTCCATTAATCTCACATCTCTTCTTTCCAGTCGTCTAAACCTACAGTCTTCAAACTGGGGAAAATGAAAACTCCCCAAAGAGCACTTGGACTTGGGAGATGTTAGAGATTTAATTTCCAGATCCTCAGCTTTCCCAAAATTTCTCCTGAATAAATACCTACAATAGAGGTTCTTTTTCTTTTTCTTTCTTTTCTTTTCTTTTTCATTTTAAGATTTTATTGGGGAACAGGACTTTATTGGGGAACAGTGTGTACTTTCAGGATTTTTTCCAAGTCAAGTTGTTGTCCTTTCAGTCTTAGTTGTGGAGGGCGCAGTTCAGCTCCAGGTCCAGTTGCTATTGTTAGTTGCAGGGGGCGCAGCCCATCATCCCTTGCAGGAGTCCAACTGGCAACTTTGTGGTTGAGAGTCCACTGGCCCATGTGGGAATTGAACTGGCAGCCTGGGCTTTAGGAACACAGAGCTCCAACCGCCTGACCCACCAGGCCGGCCCTAGAGGTTCTTTTTCTTCCTTTACCCTTTTACAGTAGACTTTCTCCCTCTTAAAAAAAAAAAAAAAGTATAGTTTTCAACCCTGAAATCTGGAGACAGTCTTACCTAGTGTCAAATAAAGAGCTATGTAGCCAACTTCTTTCATTAAGGCACCATAAACACCACCTCGTCTATCTCATTAAAAACATTTAAAAATTTTTTAACAATTATAAAAATGTGTACAATCTTCATGCCATTTGATCGGTTCTGCTCTCATAATAATTGTAATGATAACCCTGAAGAAATTTTTTTAAAAACTAGAGTTTTGGGCAGGCCCAGCCCGGTGGCTCGGGTGGTTGGAGCACTGGTCCTTCTAGTGCTCAGGTCAACAGTTCAGGTGGCCGGTGGATTCCCACATGGGCCAATGAGCTGCGCCCTCTACAGCTAAGATTGTGAAAAACAGCTCTCCCTGGAGCTGGGCAGCTGTGAGCACCCAGAGGTTGACGTAAGCTGCCATGAGCAGCGGTGGGCTACCGTGTGCTGCCAGGCGCTGGCCAGCAGTGTTGCCAGGAGTGGCTGGCAGCCAGCCGGCGAGGTCTGCCATGAGCTGCTGTGAGCAGCCAACTGAGGACTGGCGATCCACTGCCTCAGCCGGGGGAGCGCAAGGTTCATAATAGCAGCATGGGCCAGGGAGCTCTGTCCTACACAACTACACTGAGAAACAGCGGCTTGAACTGGAATGGGGCTGGGAAAGTGGAGGAAGAGGGGGAAAAACGAGTTTTGATCATAAGAAAGAAAAATATTTTTCATCTCAGACTTTTAAGTATAAAAGCATAAAATTGTCTCTGGGGAAGGGGAATGGTAATGGGAGTTCAAGGAGAAAAGAGAAAAGGAATGATTCCCAATTGTTAAGAGCTTATTTATGTATTTTTAAATGGATGATAGTAGGTATCAAATCACTCTGATATTTCAGTTCTTCTGGACATTCAAAAGAGTGATTAAATGTTTTATTTTAAAATGTAAATATTTTCAATATGCCAGGAATTACATCCTTGAAACAATTTTTAATTATGATGAAAATTTTTAGATGCTTACTGAGAAATATAAACCTGAGGAGTATAAACCTGTTCAAAATTATTTCCTAGAGTATAGGTGACGAAATTTTAAGACAGCTGCTCTAACCTCTCTAGGTGTCCCCTCCACAGCCCCCAACAGTCCCATTTCCCCCACCTCCCCTCTCACCTCTGTGGCAGAGTAAGAGGATGTTTATAGGAAAGGTGGTCACAATTCGAGTTCCTCCTCTTTCTGAGGTGACCTCAAGAGCCAGTGCCCAAACTTTGCCCATGGTAGTGGCCACAGCAGCTTATAAAGAGCCTCCAGCAGTAGTAGTGTCAGAAAGAAGGCCAGGAAGATAAAGAAGGCCTTGTCTAAGGCCCGACGTAGGGGACCCCTGGAAGGAGGAGGACCCTGGGCAAAAGCCAGGAACACATCGTCCTCATCCATGTCACCCTCCTCCTCTGCCATTGTAACCTACAGTCTGACAGCTGGCTGGATCAGGGAGGCTAGGCTGGAAGCCCTTGCTCAGCAATGCCAGGATTAAGGGGCGTGGTGGGGCAAGTCCTTCACCTGCCTGGTTTGACCCTAATTCCCCCACCCGAGAGAGAAAGGAGAGTAGAGCTTCTGAGCTTTTGGAACAATCATGTAATTATCCAATGCAATGTGAATGGACTGGACAAAATAATTCCTAAAGTCTGTCCAGCATTATAATTTTGTTTTGGAAACTGAAGGCCCAACATACAGACATGAAGCTGGAGCTGCCCAAGTCATTCTGGGTCTCTAGGCTCAAGGCTCAAGGGCTTGGGCCACCACAGATAGAGCATGAACAAGTGGACCTAGTATGCTACTGTGAGCTGCTGTCAGTCAAAGATCTAAAGGCCATTCCAGCTTTACAGTGGGTAATTGGGGTGGGGGCGGGACTCTCTTAACCAAGGCTGGTGGGGGACAAGCAGCTGCAAGAACCCAAGGAAGGGGAGGTTTATTAAAAAAAAGAGAGAGAGAGAGAGAGAGAGAAACACCATGATTGGTCAGTGGGGCAAGGGTTTATGATTGAGATTTAACTGTTGGGGCAATAATAATGAAGAGTGAGATTTTTCTGTGGGAGGTCCTGGTCTGAGAGTTGCTGAGAAATGTCCTCCAAGAGATTGTCTTAGAGCAAGGGGTGAAAGCTTTTTCTTGACCCTGTTCCCCAGGCACTGGCCTGAAGGTATGTGAGGGAAATCAAAGCCCTTATGGAGATCTGGGGTCCCATGGTGCTGGTGGGGTGGAACGCAGAGGAAGCAGTGTTTGTGAGAGTGGGCTTCATATCTGGAGATTTTAGGGTCTCTTACTGAAATTTCATTTTGAGGTTAATAGGAAGGCCATGTCTACTTGGGGAGACCTGTTTACCCTAAACAGCACAAAAGATGTCACAATTCTTTTAGAATCGACTCATGTTATAGTTTGCTGCTGCCTCGGAGAAGGGGGGGGTTCACATAATGACTTAAAAAGCCTAGATCAGGGTCCGAACTAATAATTATTTATTAGTTGTGTTAAATTAATTAAACAAAAGGCCATTAGACTGAGGGGGCTCTTATTAAAAAGAAACTGGCCCAAAATGGAGTCATTTTTGCTAATCCCCACCAAGACATACTGCTAACCTAATTGCAGTTTCAGACTTGCCCAGGAATGGAATTTTAAACCAATCAGTCTGGAATTTCCTAGTCAAAGTAGGGAGGTAATCTACCTGATGAGACTCCTTGCTTTGCCCTAAGAGAAGGTGACTTTGAAATAATCCACTCTTTTAACTTCCTTGTTCTCCCCTCCCCCTATTTCTTTCTATAAAAGCTTTACATTTGTCCGGCTCCTGGGAGCATCTTTCTATTTACTACTTGGGGTGCTCCCTGATTCATGAATCATTGAATAGAGGCAATTAGGTCTTTAAATTTACTCGGTTGAATTTTTGTTCTTTAACACTCTGATGTCATGACAGCCTTTGTCTAAATGTCTCAACGAGGCTTTAAGCTATAGCCAGTCAAATAACTTCCTTTCTCCGCTTCCACACTTACTCTGAGTCATGTCTGAGGAACACTCATAACCACTTCTGGCTTGGTGTTGCACTAATTGAATGGATTTTTGCTCAAACAAAATTAAAGTTTTTAGTATGCCTCAGTTTATCTTTTTTCAAAGTATTTTTCATAAGAGTTTACTTGAGCCAAAATGGACAACAAGTGCCAAGCAGTAAGATCTCAAATGCTCCCTCAGTTTATCTTTTACAGTTGTGTGACCGTGCCCTTGGGCAAATCACCTGATCTTTTTTTCAGTTTTTTATAAAATTGAGGAAACTTCTTTCCTCACAGAATTCTTATTTTTTAAAGATTTTTATTAAAATATAGCTAACATAGAATATTACATTAGTTTCAGGTGTACACCATAGTTATTCAACATTTATTTACCTAAAGAAGTGATCACTGTGATAAGTCCAACAACCATCTGACTCCGTACAATGCTATCGCAATATTATTGACTATATTCCCTATGCTGTACATTACATCCCAGACTTGTTTTATTTATACCTGGAAATTTGGACCTCTTATTCCCCTTCACCTTTTCTCCCCTTTTTAAAATTTTCAATTACATTTGACATTCAATATTATTTTATACTAATTTCAGGTGTACAGCATATGATTAGATATTTATATAATTTAAGAAATGATCCCCCTGATTAGCCTAGTTGTTATTTTGTTTTTTAGATTCCACATATAAGCGAAATCACATTGCATCTGTCTTCCACTGTCTGACTCACTCCACTCAGCACGGTACCCTCTAGGTCCATCCATGTCGCTGCAGATGTCGAGAACATATGCCCTTCCATGGCCGAGCAATATTCTGTTGTATATATATACCACTTCCTCTTTTTCCATTCTTCTATCGACAAGACATCCAGGCTACTTCCACATCATGGCCATTGTAAACAATGCTGCAATGAATATATGGATGCACATGTCCCCTTGAAGTAGCATTTGGATTTCTTCAGATAAATACCCTGAAGTGGGATTACTGAGTCCTTCATTGTCTCTTATTATAGCCTTTTTTTCCCCTTCCCTTTTCCTTATGCTCCCCACCTCCCAACTCCGATTCAAGCTGTTCTCAGACTAGTTGTGGAGAATGCAGCCCCCTGGCCCTTGTTGGTATTATGAGCATTGCACTCTGCCCGGCTGAGGCAGTCAGTCACCCGCCATTGGTTGGCTGCTCATGGCAGCTCATGGCAGCCCACGTCAGCCCAGTTCTAGGTCGAGCCATTGTTCACAGTCTTAGCTGTACAGGGGCAGCTCACTGGCCCATGTGGGAAGCGAACTGGTGGCCTCGGTGTGAGGAGCACAGCACTCCAACCACCTGAGCCACCCAGCTGCCCCTAGCCTTTGTTTTTTTTTTTTTTTTCTTTTTTAAAGATTTTATTGGGAAAGAGGAACAGGACTTTATTGGGGAACAATGTGTACTTCCAGGACTTTTTTCCAAGTCAACTTATTGTCCTTTCAATCTTAGTTGTGGAGGGCGCAGCTCAGCTCCAGGTCCAGTTGCCATTGCTAGTTGCAGGGGGCACAGCCCACCATCCCTTGTGGGAGTCGAACCGGCAACTTTGTGGTTGAGAGGACACGCTCCAACCAACTGAGCCATCCGGGAGCTCAGCGGCAGCTCAGCTCAAGATGCCGTGTTCAATTTTAGTTGCAGGGGGCAGAGCCCACCATCCCTTGCGGGACTCGAGGAATTGAACCAGCAACCTTGTGGTTGAGAGCCCACTGGCCCATGTGGGAATCGAACCGGCAGCCTTCAGAGTTAGGAGCATGGAGCTCTAACCGCCTGAGCCACCGGGCCGGCCCTAGCTTTTGTTTTAAAGTCTGTTTTGTCTGGTATAATTATTGCTATTCCAGCATTTTTTGTACATTTTTTGTTTCTGTTTTCATGAAATATCCTTTTCCATCCCTTTACGGTCCGTCTGTGTGTATCGTTCAGTCTGAAGTGAGTCTCTTGTAGGCAGCATATATTGTAGAAGGGGTGTTGCTTTCTTATCCATTCAGCCCTCCTATATCTTTTGAGTGGAGCATTTAATCCATTTACATTGAAAGTAATTGCTGATAGATATGTAGCTATTGCCATTTTATTGTTCATAATTTTGATCTTTTTCTTTCCATCTTAAAGAAGTTCCTCTAACATTCCTTGTAATATTGGTTTGATGATGATGAATTCCTTTAGCTTTTTCTTGTCTGGGAAACTCTTTATCTGTCCTTCAATTCTAAATGATTGCTTTGCTAGGTAGAGTAATCTTGGTTATACGTCTATGTTTTCACTCACATTGAATATTTTGTGCCAATCGCTTCTGGCCTGCAAAGTTTCTGTTGAGAAATCAGCTGATAATCTTATGGAAGTTCCCTTATAAGTTACTACTGTGTTTTCCCGAAAATAAGACCTAGCCAGGCCATCAGCTCTAATGCATCTTTTGGAGCAAAAGTTAATATAAGACCTGGTCTTATACTGTATATTATATAAGACTTTACTTATAGTAAAATAAGACCAGGTCTTATATTAATTTTTGTTCCAAAAGATGCATTAGAGCTGATGGTCCAGCTAGGTCTTATTTTTGGGGAAACATGGAGGTTACCTTTCTCTTGTTGCCTTTAGGATTCTCTCTTTATCTTTAACCTTTGGCATTCTAATTATAATGTGTCTTGGTGTGGGCCTGTTTGGGCTCATCTTGTTTGGGACTCTCAGCACTTCCTGGACTTGTAATGTCTATTTTTTTTTTTTTTTTTTGCCAGGTTAGGAAAGTTTTCAGTCATTCTTTTTCTTTTCTTTCTTTCTTTTTAAAGATTTTATTGGGGAAGGGGAACAGGACTTTATTGAGGAACAGTGTGTACTTCCGGGACTTTTCCAAGTCAAATTGTTGTCCTTTCAATTTTGGTTGTGGAGGGCGCAGCTCAGCTCCAGGTCTAGTTGCCTTTGTTAGTTGCAGGGGGCACAGCCCACCATCCCTTGCGGGAGTCGAGGTGTCGAACCGGCAACCTTGTGGTTGAGAGCTCGCTGGCCCATGTGGGAATTGAACTAGCAGCCTTCGGCATTAGCACGGAGCTCCAACCACCTGAGCCACCAGGCTAGCCCCTTCAGTCATTATTTCTTCAAATAGTTTCTCAATCCCTTGCTTTCTCTCTTCTCCTTCTGGTACCAATATGATGCAAATGTTATTGCGTATCATATTGTCCTAGAGATCTCTTACACTATCCTCATTTTGGGGGATTCTTTTTTCTTTTTGCTGTTCTGATTGGGTGTTTTCTGCTACCTTGTCTTCCAAATCACTAAGTCAGTCCTCTGCTTCATCTAGTGTGCTGATGATTCCTTTTAGTGCACTCTTCATTTCAGTTATTGTATTCTTCATTCTGACTGGTTCTGTTCTATGGTTTCTCTGTCCTTCTTTATGCTTGCTATCTCTCTGTTGAAGTTCTAACTAAGATCCTTGAGCATCCTTATAATCATTGTTTTGAACTCTCTCTGGTAGGTTGCTTGCCTTCATTTCATTTAGTTCTTTTTTTTTTTTTTTTTTTGAGTTTTCCCCTGTTCTTTTATTTGGGATGTATTTCTTTGTTTCCTCATTATGGCTGCCTCTCTGTGTTTGTTTCTATGAATTAGGTAGATCTGCTATGTCTCTGTAATGATGAGCAGGGGAAAAACAAGAGGAAGGACAAGATAGAGTGGGACTAATTAATTTATTTAGCAATATCTCATCAACTTATTTAGCAACATACAACAGCAAAAGACAAAGGCAATTAAAAGAATATGCTAATGACAGAACGTAAAGGCAGTTAAGACTAAACTATATACATTGAAAACAATGTCATGTCAAAAGAGTACACATACACACAAGTTTAAGAGATCCCAACATATGTTTACTATTGATCAAAAATCACTTGGCTAAATATACCAATAACATCATCAAAAGCAGTAAATAAATTTTATAGGATAGCAACTATTACAGTAGATGTCAAAAGCTCACCAAACTGTGGGAAAACAACAGTGGAAAGGTCAGGAATCAAAACCTTGTCAGGTCTGTGGCTGGAAAACTGAGGCATCTCCTGATGTTGCAAGCTGCAGGCTGCGTACTGCATACATAAGTTTCCAAAATGCTAACAAGTTTCCAAAAATGTTGTCGCTGTTCCGTTGTTGTTGTTGTTGTTGTTGTTGTTGTTGTTGTTGTCATTTTTGCTGGAAGTTACGGCATCTCCTGATGCTGCAAGCTGTATACAAGTTTCCAAATGCTAACAAGTTCTCAAGAATGCTGCTACTGTTGCCGTTGCTGTTAGTTGTTGCTTGGAAGTCCCGGTGTCTCTTGATGCTGCAAGCTATAAGCTGTACATAAGTTTCTAAAATGCTAACAAGTTCTCAAAAAGGCTAACTTGTGGGGAACAACACTGGAGAGGTCAGGAACCAGTCAGACCTCATTAGGTCTGAGGATGTAAGTTAGAGCATCTCCTGATGTTGTAAGCTGCATGTTGTATACAAGTTTTCAAAATGTTAGAATAATGAAGAATCACCAATGACAAATGACAAAATTTTTTTCACTGTCAACTGAGTTCTGTCTTATATATTTTTTCAGGTGTACCCCAGAGACAAGCTCCTTGTTCCTGCTTCCCCCTCAGGGAATGGCCAGTTCTGGGAGGGTTCGAC
Organism: Rhinolophus ferrumequinum; assembly: GCF_004115265.2. Taxonomy (NCBI): domain Eukaryota; kingdom Metazoa; phylum Chordata; class Mammalia; order Chiroptera; family Rhinolophidae; genus Rhinolophus; species Rhinolophus ferrumequinum. The sequence goes on from NC_046286.1 coordinate 3,675,458, forward strand.
AGTTACTATGATAAAAATATTGTTTAACTGGCTGTAGGGCCAGTTTATTCAGACAAACAGTATCTACTGTTCTCACCTGGGACCATTGGCCCAAGGCCTTTCAAAGCCTGGCAATGTGCCTGTCACGTCATTCTGATATAACTGTTACTTTTTAACCTCATCTGTTGATGTGGATGAAACAGACAAAAAAACTCTTCATCACCTCATATCTTCCCTGCCAGGAATGAGACGAGGGAGAATTTTCTTAATCCTAAGCTAACCATCACCTCACATGCAGTTTCTCATGTGAGGGAACAAAAAGCTGACAGACAAAAGCTAACTGTCACCTCACATGCAGTCTCTCATGTGAGGGAACAAAAAGCTAACAGACAAAAACTGACATCAGCCAATGAAGGCAAATTTTCCTAATATCTTTCCCATAGTCTCCCAGTTTTGGCCATGTGGCCTTATGTAGTAAGTGCCCTGTGGGGCTCTGGCACAGTCTCCCTGGTCACCTGCATTGGGTGCTCCAGGCATGTCCCTTGTGTGGGTTATATGTGCCCTCCTGTTATAGTTGAGCCTTGATTGCTATTGGCGTGTCAGTGGGTGGGATTGACCCTCAGGCTGATTGATTGGGTGTGGCGTTTGGCCACATTCACAGCTTACAGGCTGCTGTGTGGGGCTTACCCCACTGAGTGGGATTTGCCCCAGTGGACTCTGGTGCCTGTTGAGACCATCCGTTGGGTGTAATAACTATGTGATGCCAGATAGATACTAGATTTATAGAGGCAATCACTTTGTAAGGTATATAGATATCTAATCGCTGTTTTGTACTCCTGAAACTAATTATGTCAAGTATAATTATTTCAACTATAATTGAAAAATAAAAAAAATCAGTCATAAAAAATGGAGGCTCATATATTTTTTAAAATTTTTAATAATCAAGCTAATAAACTGTTAAGTATGTTCTCTACTCTTACCTTGACAAGTCTACTTTCATAACTACGAAATTGAAGAATGTGTGTAAAGCAACACAATTGGAAGAATATCAAAATGACTACATTTAATTATTACCATGTATGTAGTCATTCTGTTGGTAGACATAAGTAATAAAATAAAGACATGAATTATTTATAAATTAATAAATATACATGTTATAAAATTTGTTTTTCTTATCTTCATTTTAGGAAAGTCACTAATTATGTTGTTATAATAAAAATTTTCATATAATCTATGTTCTAGCGACAGTACTGGGCTAAATAATTTGTATTAAATGCAACTAACTATTCAAACTTGACAAAATTTGAATATATTTTCATAAAGATATCAATTGAAGTTAATATAAAATTAAAATAATTTTCATGCTTTCAAATGTTATTTTTCTGTTTAAATCATCTATTAAAATTAGTGTAAAATTCAAATTATACTGAATAAATATGAAAAATTATTTATAGAAAGCTGACATTTGAAATTTTAACTTTTTGAAATTTTAGTTAAATCTTACTATTTTTGTAAAAAATAAAACTATATGTAATTCAAGCATTTGGATGTCTATTTAGTTGTCAGTGTAACTTCATATGTCGTGCTTATAATGCATACATACACATACATACAAATTTAAGAATAATATAGATGGTTTAGTATGGGAAAATGTTCCTCAGCTGCCATATACAACTGTGGCCCTACTGGGAAATGATATGTAAGAAAATATGTAAGAAAGTATTGCTTTCATACTATCTGAGAGAGATTTGACAAGTTAATTAATTTGTCTTTCCTCTTACCTAATCACTATCACTGCTAAATTCTCCCTGCATTCCAAATATAGAACCATCTGTAGTTAGCAGCAACACAACCTATAAATCTTCACAGCATTTGGTCACCATGACCTTTTGTTTCAATGATAGAGAGCAAGAGGCATGGAGACGCAGTTCCTTCAGACCTGAATAGTGTTAATTATAACAGCAGATGTTTAGACTTATACACATGCCGTATATAGTAGGCAGCTCCCAGTGACCTCCACCTTTTGATATTCCTGCCCTGGTGTAATCCCCTCCCTTTGAGTGTGGTCTGGACCCAGCGACTTGCATCTAATGACTACAATATGGTGAAAGTGTAAGGATGTCACTTTTGAGATTAAGTTATAAAAGCCATGACTTCTGTCTTGCTGGTACTCTCTCTGTTGCTGGCTTTGATGAAGTAAGCTGTCACATTGGAGACGCCTACGTGGCAAGAAACTGAGGGTGACCTCTGCACAACAGCCAACAGGAAACTGATAGTTTCAGTCCAAAAACCTTTAAGGAACTGAATCCTGCCAACAACCGTGGGAGTGAACTTAGAAAGAGATCTTTCTTTCCCCAGTTGAGCCTTCAGTTGAGATCAGTGGGAACTCCTTGATTGCAGCTTTGTGAGAGACCTTGAAGCAGAGGATCCAGCTAAGGTTCTTCCAGATTTCTGACTCTCAGAAACCATGAGACAATAATGTGTGTTGTTTTGAGCCACCAAGTTTTGGGGTAATTTCTTACACAGCAATAGATAAGTGATACACTGTGCTAAAACTAAGCATCAGATCCTTAATAACAGAGATGTCCTTTCCAAATTTATTATTTTTGTGCTATGACATGTGAAGCCCTCTAAAATATGGAGCTCAAGGCAGAGTCCCTTCCTGCCTGGGTATAAAAGCAGTACTGGGACTAGTTAATCAGTCTTTAATTTTTTTTTTTTTTTTTTGCTTGCATGTTCCCTAAAAACATTTTGGAAAAGTATGTGCCGTTGCATACTTTTTACTTTATAGTTATTTTTTCCCTTGTGAATTTAAATAACTACAAAGAGTGAAAAAATTCTGATGTTTTGTAAATATTGACATTTTAAAATAAGACTGTTTATATTACTCTTTTAAATGTATCCAGTAGAATCTAAATGATATATCTGTTTGGTATTCAACAACATCCTTTTAAAACACATATGAATAAACTCTTCTTCAACAGTTAAACATTTTACATTATTTATTTTTCTCCACAAATTCATATTTCATTCACTTCCACTCCAGAATTTTATCCTAATTTAATGTATTTTATACTTAAAAGTCTTGTATTGATCTTCCTATATTTTTCTGCAACAAAAAATATTTTTTAAAAATTAAGGGTGGCCGGTTAGCTCAGTTGGTTAGAGCGTGGTGCTAATAACACCAAGGTTGCTGGTTCAATCCCAGCTTGGGCCACTGTGAGCTGTGCCTTCCTTAAAAATAAACAAACAAATAAATAAATACTAAATAATAATAATCTTTTTTTGTTTTTTTCTTTTAATCATAACACTGTAAACATTTAAACTCTTCTTCTGGATTGAACCATTAGGAATATCACAAATTGATCAAAATCATATAAGTATATTATAAATTTTGATAATTATTAAATATAAATCTAAATTTTATTTGCAATGCATCTTTTAATGGGTTTGTAACTAGTTTATGCATCACTAAATCATGTTGCTGGAATAAGACAGCATTCAGTATCAATTCTCTTTTTATTTTTTTCTTCATCATAGTAAAAGCTGCGAGTCCTCGTTCACATAAATAAGTACATAGGAATGGAAATACTTTTATTATAGCAATGACATTCACTTCTTTGAACATCTTCTGAATGATATGCCAAAATTCACATAATGAACCATCATTAAAGTTATTTTTAATGATATTCAAGCTGACAACTCAATTAGATTCTCTTTTAATTTTGCTAAAAGCAAAGAACTAGAAACCACCTGACTTGCTAAAGGATTCATTAGTCAATCACTAGAGCCATTTACTTTAAAAAAAAAAAAAGAAAAGAATTTCAAATTGTACTTTTGTTTGGCAACCCAGAGGTTCTTACATTTCCCTGCCTTGGGAGAATGGCAAACAGGCAGTTTAAAATAGGAGGAGAAAGATGAGGATCTGCAGAGGAGTTTTCAGGCAAATCAGTTTTAGGAAAAGGACATACAGAAGTGGAAGATGAGAAAATAGATACTTCATAACTGGCCGTGACCTCATACCCCTTCTAAGGTCTTTATGTACTTCTTGGGATCTGCACACTCCAGGGTGAAAAGCAGAGCAGCAGACTAGGGGAGTGTAAGATGATTGTCAGGCAGCAGTGAGGTCTACTTGAAGCTTACCATAAATTCAAGGTGAGGCCAGCCAGCATGGTTGTGGGGTTTCTTTCCCTCTGGATACGTTCCGCCACGTGAGTGCAGTGACAGACTTGGCAGAGAGTGAGGACTTTGCCAAGAGTGTGGGAAAGGATGAGGTATTAAGGGAGTCAAGGCTGAATGTAAAAGTAACATCAGGATTATTGGTGGAGTCCAGACAGGAAAGTGAGTGCTAAAATTTCCAGTTCTTAAAGATGAGATCTTCTTCCAGGATTGTAAAGTGAGAAGAGACGAAGGTCCAAGACCGAGCTGCTTAGAGCTCCAGTATTTAATGTCAGGATAAAGGCAGTGGAGATCAGGCGTCATCAAAGAGGTGGTGGGAGGGCTATCAGAAAAGTGTTGTTGGGTCATGAAGGCCACGGGACAAGTATCCCAAAAAGTGGAAGTCCACGTGTCATCTGCTGCTGGGAAATCAAATGAGAGGAGGTCTGGAAAGTCTGGCTGTATTTAGGTACGTGGAAATCATCAGGGAATTTAGGGAGAGTAAGAGGCAGAAGCCCAACTGGAGTCGGTTGTGAAAAACTGGTGGTAGCGGCAGGGATGGGCGCCACGAATAATAACAGCTCCTATTCAGATGTGAAAAGGAGGATGATAGGGTTTTTGTTTATCTCGGTTTTTTATTTGTTTTCATTATACTATTTGTTACAGTTTATGATATTTGTTAGCTTTCTTTGCTTCATCTGTGACTCTCCTTTCTTAAAACTGGAATCCAAGCTCTATGAGGCTGAAGACGGACGCTGTCTTGGCCAGTCTGTGCAGTATACTGGACACATGGACATATTGTTGAATGAATTAATGAATGAACTAATGCTAAATAAAAGGTTTACAAAAGTAGTCCTTCCCAAAACAAAAGTAAGTCTTGATCCAACGACAAATTCTAGCTTTATTTCTTCAAATACAAAGGCAATTTTAAGCTCTTTTGATTAAATCTTGAGAACTGCGCCTTTACCTCTCTTTCCTCATGCCCAACACCCCCTAAAGTGGGAGATAGGGAATAAAAAAGGCACAGGCCTACAGGGACAAAGAGAACAGGAGAAGAGGCAATATCAGGCAGGAGAAGCCAAGATTTTAGAAACTGGAAAACTGGCATAGCACAGAAAAGAGTGGCGGGCCGGCCGGTGGCTCAGGCGGTTGGAGCTCCGTGCTCCTAACTCCGAAGGCTGCCGGTTCGATTCCCACATGGGCCAGTGGGCTCTCAACCACAAGGTTGCCAGTTCAATTCCTCGACTCCCTCAAGGGATGGTGGGCCGTGCCCCCTGCAACTAAGATTGAACACGGCACCTTGAGCTGAGCTGCCGCTGAGCTCCCGGATGGCTCAGTTGGTTGGAGCGTGTCCTCTCAACCACAAGGTTGCCGGTTCAACTCCCGCAAGGGATGGTGGGCTGTGCCCCCTGCAACTAGCAACGGCAACTGGACCTGGAGCTGAGCTGCGCCCGACACAACTAAGACTGAAAGGACCACAACTTGAAGCTGAACGGCACCCTCCACAACTAAGATTGAAAGGAAAAAACAGGCCTGGAAGTACACACTGTTCCCCAATAAAGTCCTGTTCCTTTTTCTTATTGATTTGAAAGAGCTTTTTGTCTATTGGAGAGTGCTGCCTGTTATTTAAAAATAACTTTTGGAAAGTAAAAGCTGGAGGTACAATGTATAGATACCTTATTTTAAACCCAGGATCCTCAACTTGGTTTACATATATCCCAGGAAATACTTGTCAATGTGGCAGGGAACCGAGTAGCTGGGTTTTATGGCATCAGCTGAGAAGTCGGACTGTCTGGGTTTGCATTCCAGCTCTGCCCCTTGCTAGCTGGGTGACTTTGGACAAATCTATTGATTTTTTGACTCACTTAACTGTAAAAATAGGATAATAATAATCTCCACCTCACAAAGTTTGAGTCAAAGAACCTATGCCAAGAAAAAGTCGGAATGGAAGACCAAAACAAACAATAATGTCCTGTCATTTGGCTTTTAAAAAATCCTAAGGACACAAAAATATTTAAAATAAAGCCATGCAAATTATGAACCAGAATCCAGCAGGCACAGATAACTTCTTAACAGGCTGTATCAGTTAGCATATTTCTGTGATCAAACTACCCCAAAACTCACTGTAGTAATTCTGTGGGTCAGCAGTACGGGTTGGGCTGGGCTCATGTATGCAAATCTTTTAATTTCAGCAAGGCTCACTCATGTTTGATCAGCTGCTGGTCAGTTAGATAGCTCGGCTTCTGCAGGGTGGCTTGGTGTTGTTGGGGTGACAAGAGGAGCCTGGGACTCATGTCTTGTCATCCAGAAGAATAGCCTGAGCTTGTTTGTTGGTGGGGTTCCAGGCTTGAGAGCAGAAATGTACAAATCTGCCTGAGGCCTAGGCTCAGAGCTGGCACAGATTGCCTCCACCTTGTTCTATTGACCAAAGCAGGTCTCAAGGCCAATCCAGCTTCAAGAGTATAGAAACAAACTCCACCTTTTGATGGAGTAGCTGCCAAGGCACATTGCAAAAGTCCTGGATTCAAGAAGTGGTGGAGAATTACAGCCAATTCAACACCTAGACAGATAGAGGTTTGGGATACAGAGTGCAGGTGAGAGAGATAGCCAGCAACTAGGGGTGCTGTATAGATCTACAGACACCCCACAAGAGCCAAAAGCAATCTGAACACCTACCACAGCCAGAGGAAACTAAAACTTTTTCTGGTTTGTGCTGGTTAAGTAAAGTACTAACTCCTTTTCCTTCTCTGCATCTGGCTTCAATGGGAAGAATAGGGCACTGAGAGAGGCTGGAAAGAAATGCTCTAAGCAGCAGCCAGACACACTGCCGCTTTCCATGTCAAACCAATCTTAGCTTGCTGAGAGAAGAAACTTACCGTGTTTCCCCGAAAATATGACCTAGCTGGACAATCAGCTCTAATGCATCTTTTGGAACAAAAAATAATATAAGACCTGGTCTTATTTTACTAGACTATAAGACCAGGTTTTATATAATATAAGACCCGGTCTTATATTAATTTTTGCTCCAAAAGATGCATTAGAGTTGGTTATCGGGGTAGTTTTTATTTTCAAGGAAACAGGGTAATTTAAAATGAAGTTTAGAGGACTTTTTATTTTATTTTATTCTATTTTATTTTATTGGGGAAGGGGAACAGGACTTTATTGGGGAACAGTGTGTACTTCCAGGCCTGTTTTTTCCTTTCAATCTTAGTTGTGGAGGGTGCCGTTCAGCTTCAAGTTGTGGTCTTTTCAGTCTTAGTTGTGTCGGGCGCAGCTCAGCTCCAGGTCCAGTTGCCGTTGCTAGTTGCAGGGGGCACAGCCCACCATCCCTTGGGAGTCGAGGAATTGGACTGGCAACCATGTGGTTTAGAGCCTACTGGCCCATGTGGGAATCGAACCGGCAGCCTTCGGAGTTAGGAGCATGGAGCTCTAACCGCCTGAGCCACGGGGCCAGCCCCTAGAGGACTTTTTATACCAGAGATTGAGCCAATAATGCTTCCTCAGTATCATTCAGAGACGGTGGAAGAACTAGGCCACAGGGCCGATTCCAAGCGGCAGTGGGGAAAAGGAGAAAGCTGTTACCTGATTACAATCTACAAGTCCACAGGCGCAAAGTACTGCTTCAGAAGCAAAAAATACATAGATTGTAGTAAGTGCTATGAAATAAACAGCGAGAGCAAGAGAGAGAGAGAGAGAGAAAGCGAAAGTGTAGGGAGACACTGAGTTACTTGATAAGAGTGGCCTGGAAAGGGCTCCTGACGGGGACTGGAAGTTAGGAGAACGAACCAGTCAAAGCGTGTCAGGGAAAGGGAGTAGCTAGTGCAAAGTCTCAAGCAGAATTTTCTTTATGTGTCTGTCTAGAGGTTTATTGATTTTAATGATTTTTTCAAAGAACCCGCTCTCGGTTTCATTGATTTTTCTTTATTGTTTTTCTGTTCTCAATTTCATTGATTTATGCTCTAATCTTTCTTTTTTATATAAAATACAAAATAATCAACATTAATGTATAATGTTAGAGTCAGGGAGGGATTATCCTTGTGGGTAGTGATTGGAAAGGAGTGAATGGGGCCATCCGATAAGGTAATATTCTGTTTCTGGATCTGGGTGGAAGTTCACTTTGTGAAAAAAAAATCAAGTTGTATATTTATGATATGTACACATTGGGTATGCATGTTATACATCAATACAAAATTTTCAGTGAAGAAACTGGAAAACAAATGAGGCAGGACATATAGCCTAGGAAATTGACACCCCCCTCCAGGGTACAAAGGTGAGGTGCTTCATTGGTTACACAAGTAACTGAATGTGTACAGTACCTGCAGCTGGAGAAAAAAAAGAAGCAGTTTCTTCCAGCTAGGCTGATCCCTACGACTGGGACCTGTCCTTTAGCTAATTATAATGTCATTACAATCTCATTTGCATTGCGGTTACTGCAACTCCCATCTTGCATCTGATACAGTTCTGGAGGAACCAAATAAGGAAGAAAAAGCAGGAATGGAGGGCCTCGCCCAGGGGAGGAGATAAATGAACCACATCAATGGCACATCACCAGTTCCCACCCTGGGAGGGATAAGTACCCCCGATGGTGACTTCCTCCAGGGACTCTTCTCTGAGTTTGCCCACTTTCCTCTCAAGTGTGTACGTTTGTTTTCAATAAATGACTTTCGCTTTCCTGCATCTGTCTCCCTCTTGAATTCTTTTTTGCACGGAGACAAGAGCCCGATCACCGTTGCTCTGGGTGGAGTCCTCTCTTGGACATCCCCATGAGGCTCCGGTGACACAGAGTCACGTAAACTTGTGAGCCTTTTTACAAAAAACAGCAGGCCCCTGATCCCTGCTTTCACCTCCATTCCTGTTTAGAGATTCCAGCCTTTATTTTACTTAGCTGTTTATTTTGTTATTAACCTCACAATTTTATTATTTTTATCAAAATTATTCATGCACATATTTTACAGATTCAAATAATTCTGTGGGGCTTGCTATGGAAAACAACACACCGTCTCCTTACTGCCTCAGCTGCCCACTTCTCATTGCCCTATCAGTCCAACATAACTCATTTTGGTTAGATAGAGATTCATTGTTTACCTATTATGACCACACCTCTGAGTCCGTTACTGCATAAGCTCTCATTTTCCCTGGACCTAGTACTTGCCGTTTGGTATTGTTTCTATGTTCTTACTATTGGTTCAAACCCCAACTATCCCCCAGTATGTATCTCTTCTAATTTGTTCAAACACATTAAATAGTCTATCACATCTTCTGAATGAAACTCCCTCTTGAAGCTTCTGGCCCCCATGAGGACTGGATGCCCTCCAGGCCTGCTGAACAGCCATGGTTTCTGGAGTCTCCCTTCACTGTCTTCCTGAGAATTCTCTTCCTCTTCTGCTGTGTTGGATCCATTTCATACATATCACGTCATCTTTTTTTTTGGTTTTTCTCCTTGTTGTGGTGGAGCACATCCTCTAAAAGTTTCCTGAGAAAAGGTGCATGGGAAGGAAATGCTTTGAGATCTCGCATGTTTGAAAATGTACTTACTTTATTCTTACACTGAGTTAATAGTTTGGTTTCATATAGAACCCTAGATTCTAAAAAAGCTTCCCTCAGAAATTTGAAAGTATTTCTCCACTGTGTTCCTGCTTCCAGTAGATGACATTCTGGCTGTTGAACCTTTGTATAAAACCTTCTATATCCTCTCTAAACATTTTTAGGATCCTCTCTTTGTCCTCACTGGTGAAATTTCAAAATGATATAACTCTGGAACTGGCATGTTTTCATTCAGTGTGCTGGGCCTTTTCACTTAAGAAACTTGTGTAATATCAGTTCTGGAAAATTTTCTTAAATTATTTTTATTTCTTTGATGATATCCTTTCAACTGTTTTCTGTATTCTCTCTTTATATAACTCCCCAAATCAGATATTGGATCTCTTTGACTATTTCTCTAAACTTTTTTAAATTATTACTTTCAGGTGTACAAAACAACATAGTGACTAGATATTTACACACCTCACAATCTATAAACTTTTAAATCTTTTTTTCTCACTTTTCATATTGTTTTCTTTTTGCTCTGTTTTCTGGAAGATTTCATCAATTTTATCTTCCAAATTTTTCAGCATGTTTTTCATTTCTGCTATCATATATATCTTTTTAATTTTTGATTTTTGTTCTCTGAATGTTCTTATTTATAGTGCTCTGTTTATATTTCATGAATGTAATTTCTTTTCTTAACTCTCTTGTAGATATTAATATTTTTTATAAATTTTCACTCCCTTTTTAGTCTCTGTTTCCTCCCAGTTACTCTTTTACCTTTGTTTTGTTTGATCTGTATATTTCAAGTTAAATTTTTCTTCTTAAATTTCTGGTGATCCTTGGCTGTCTGCTTCTATTTAAAAGTGGGGTACTAAAAAGCTGATTAGAAGCTCTGTTCACTTTGCATGGGACTTTTTAACTCTAATGTGGTTGTCTTAGTTTGGTTTCCCCCAAAAGAGAACCTGAGACATGTATTCAAATGGAAGAACTCAGTGGAAACACAAGTAAGGGAGCAGGGAAGTGAGACAGGTAAAGAAGGAAGCCATAATGCTAACTGAGGATGACTAAGTCTTAATCCTACAGAAAGACTTTGGGAAAATGGTGAAAACACACACCTCAGAGTTATTGCGTGCAAGGGCAAGACAGCTGGGGTATTTATACATCAAATACTGGCAGTCATTGGTTGAGAGCTGCTCCTGGGAAGGAGAGTATTAATACCCTAGCACTTCTAGTTTACTCAAAGACAGAGTACCTTTCCCTGTCTTTGCAGAGAGACCTTGAGCAACTCAGATACTGGCAGTTGGAAGTCAGCAGGAATACACTGTAGTAGGATACCCCAGGGAATATGGGTGAGGCAGTGATGTCTGATACAGTGACCTAGCAGGCCTATTACTTGGGAATCCCATCTGTATTTTTAGAGGTCTTTTCTTTTGTCATTGTCATGTTTTCTGGACAACCACTTGTTTGGAGACTTTCAGTCTGGCTGCCAGGGTTCTGTGAGCTAAGTAAGGGGAAAGGCTGGGAATATCAGCTTTCAGTGGCAAATTCTGAACTTTTACTTCATCCTCCTATTTCAGGATGACACCCTTGCTCTCTGGTGTCCCCCAATATAGAGACTCTCTAAATGGTACCTTCTAAAGTGTAGATTCTCAGGATTCTGCTGGCTTAGGAGGGGAAGTCACACACCTGCTTTCCGAGGAGAAGTACCTGGGGTTTAACTGCTTCTTAAGTAGCCTTTCAATCAAACATTTTGTTTTTAAAAAAAACAAAAAAAAAAACATTTTGTTTTTAGCCCCATACTCACCTCCACAGGTAATTGATGTCAATAATTCCTTTTGCAGTTTCTGTGATATAAACCTGGTTGCTTCTTTGCTTTCCTCAGCTTTCTCTGTTCTACTAAATCAGTTACCATTTGGTTTTCAGCTTTCTAATTTCCAACATTTTTTTGCTGTTGACTCCTTTATTCTCTTTGCTTTGTGACTTTGTGTCATTAAAAACCAAAATCCTCCTCAGAATTCCCTCTGCATCCTTTCATGACCTGCTATTTTATTATAGACATTGTGACATTTACTCTCCAACTCCAGTAGATTGAGAGAAAACCTCTCCAGCAATTTGCCAGAAAGAGATTGTCATAGAATTATTTGAGTAACAGGACATTTTGTCTGGCTGGTGAAGACGTCTTCCCCTTCCCCCTTCTGCCTTTATTGCTTTAGAAGCTTGAGAGCATTGACCTTCTGACGTATGTCCATGGGAAAGAGAAGGGGATATCATGATGTCTGCTCACCGCCACCCCAGGATCTAGTAGGGGTTTGAATGCCAGTGGTTAATAGGCCCGGGTTGTCAGCAGAAGGAGCTGTTTGTTGAGAGATGTCAGGGATTCTAGATACAAGTTCCACTGCTGTGGGGCCCAGCTGCCAAGATGTGGTTTATTGTCCTAGTTTGTCACAGACAGCACCAATGTGATACTGTGGTAATGTGATAATGTTCCTGAGGATTAGTTGACAACATTCTCTGCAGGATATCAGTTGATGTAACAGCAAAGCTTCCTTGAGCAGCTTTGAAAACTATGGGCTTTGAACCAGAATAGGAGAGGAGGAACATGGCAGGTACTTCAAGGGGGCGGGGGGGTACAACTGATGTTTATGAACACATGTAAGGCCTCTTGTGGGTCGTCTAGAACAAGCAGGGGAGGGAAATTTTGTCCAGACTGGCTGACGCAGGTTGAGACCTGTGGTAGTCTGTTACATTGGTGATCCCTAACGGATGCCTCCCGATATTCACAACCTCATATAGCCCCCTCTCCTTGACTCCGTGCTGACCCTATCATCTGATTTAACCAGTGGTCACGACTCTGTGCCAGTTCTGAGTCTAAGCCCTAAGAAACTTTGGTAGTTTCCATTTTTCCTCTCTTGGGAATTTTGAGTCTCCAAGTAAGAAGTCTGTCTACCCTGTTGGAATGACTGCTCGGAGAGGTCACATGGAGATGGACAGAACTTGAGATTTCATAACAAAGAACTGAGGCCTCAGGAGTGTGACCCCACTTGAGCAGTTTCAGTCTCCCCGGCCACTCGAGCCCTCCAAGCTGAGGCATATGAGTGAAGAAGCCCTGAGGGATGTTCTGGCCCCAGTGGACATCACGTGGGTCAGAGGTGAGCTATGACCTATCAGAATTCCTGACCCACTGAGCTGTGAGAAACAATACAATGGTTACTGCTTTAACATACCAAGCTTTGAGGCCATCTATTTACATCAATCGATAACCTAAACTGAACCAGAAGAGGAACTTTGGGTTCTTGGTGTTTGAGGCATTTCCTCTACAAATCGGGAAGGTCTGATGACATTTTGACAGTGCTTGAAAAGGACAAAACATACAGGGCAGCAAAAAGCCTATGGTGATTGTGGGGACAGAGCCAGGAGTGCAGTTTCCAGGCTCTCGGCCTCATGTGGAAAGGTGCTGGCTCAGGTAGTAAATGGCCATCAATTGTGATTGGATGGTCGTGGGCTGTGACTGGTTGGCCAATTGGCCATTGAAATAACTGCCATGACTGCGTTGGTTGGTTGGCTGGTTGGCAGGCAGAGAAGCGGCCGGCGGATTGCGGATGGTGTGGATCCTACTTCTTGTGTCTCCCCCAACCGCCAGCGAGAATATAGTGGTATGACCCTCCTATCTATGGCTCTGTGGGTGTTCCTTTTTGGCCTCACCATATCCTGCATTCTTATGTGGGGAGTGGGAGCTGAGACCCCGTATGACACCCCACGTGACAGTGATCTGAAAGAAAATATGCATTTTAGAATTTTAAAAAATCTTTTAAAAATATGAATCATAGGCACTGTTTTCTTTATACATTGTTATATCCTTCTAAAGCCTACGTTTAAAGATTACAGTGGGAATTGCCCCAAATAGTACCTCCAGATTGGGTTTCTGACCCATCCTAGTATGTGCTCCCTCTAACACATGGAAGGGGACAAAGGACTTCCCTCTTTACTTGTGATATTTCTTGGAAGGGAGTTAAATCTGACACCTTTAGTTTAAAGCCAGGTTTAAAGTCAGATAAACTTACTTTTAAGCTTGTTTTAAAAATTAACTCCTAAAGGAAGGAAATATTCATCTTTAGCGAGTCCTCCCCGTGTCATGCTGGCACATTCTCTCAAGGGGCACCTTAACGTAGGGAAAGGTGGTGAGGTTAGGAAGCACAGGGGATAGAGTTTGAATCCCACTGCCTTCGTGTTTCAGCTGTAAGGATTTTGAAAATTTATTCAACCTCTTTCAGTCTATGATCCTTCATCATTAAAAAGTGAGAATAATAATACCTACCTTCAAGGATTGCTTTGAGACTAAAATGAGGTAATGTATATGAAAGTACATAACATATTGTCAGGCATATGGCTGAGACTCAAATATCTTCATTTTCCTGCATTTGGAGGTTGTTGGAGCCAGGGTGATGACTCAGAGAAGTCAAAAGAGGAGCCAGCGGGCTAGATAGCTCGGTGGTAGTTTGGTTGGGTCACCACCACTGTCCTCTTTTCTATCTCTATTGCCATTGACTTATATCCTAGAGACACAAGATTTTAAAAACAGTAACCTATTATCCTATATATCCTGTAACCCCTATCTTAGTCACATCACAAAAAAACAAGAATCCTGGCCTTATTAGCTCAAGAAATGAATGACAGTAGAACACCAATTACAAATGAGTCAAACTTTTGACTTTGGGGTTTTAAAAGCCTCAAGACTCATGACATGAGAAAACAATTTTGGAAGAATTGGAGAGTTTGTTTTTCTCAACAATATCACACATATGCATGTATACTCTCACATATATGCATATGTACACACCGGCACACGTGTGCATGCACACACATTCAAAGAACTAGATAAAAATTCCCTAGACTTCGGAGTAGGGAAGTCAGGTGGAAGCAGGGAGCTGGAATGGGTAATATATGGAGAAACTATTAATGTGTGTTTTTTCTTTGCACTTAGCAACTAAATGACCTCCTCCGTATTTGGTTGTGGCATCAATCTGCTTGTGAGGAGATTAGGATTGTTTCAGAAGAAATATAAAGAGAAGAAAAGAGCTAATATGCATCTATTGAAATTCAAAGTAGAATTTTTCAACAAGACAATAGGCTTGTAGAAATAATTTTCTAAATTTATTTAGCTCCCATTTAACAAAATCAAGATCCAGACCCAGATTCATGTTTCTACCGAAGAGGAAGTAATTTAATCTCTCATCTTTGATTTCCTTATCTGTCCATAATGATGATAATAATACCTACCTCAAGGATTGCTTGCAAAAGGAACTCTGTCTTCTGAAGTAGCAACTAGAGCCAGGAAGCCAAGGATACGGTATGTCTTGGGGATTGAAGAGGAAAGCTGGGAGGTGAGAGTGAGATAGGAATCAAAGAGCATTAACTTGGAATTGGGAGGAATAGCTTCAGAAACATCCAGAAAATAGAAGAAATCACAGAAGTTGGTACAAACTTGTAACCAATATAGATAAGTGGGCAAATCAGGGTGAACCAGCAGGGAGAAAGGGTCTAGTTTGCACTTCCAGTTCTCCTCCAATGATCAATTTGAGAGCTGTGGGCCTGCCATGGGGCATGGTGTGGCAGTGAATGGACAACAGAGGTGTACGGCTTGAACATCTTGGGCCAGGGGCTGGATGAGGAACATGATGGAGATTTAGGTGGTCCAATGGGCTTCCCAGAGCCACAGGAAGGTTGAGTCAGCTAGGGAGTACCAATGAGATCAGACCTAGCCAAGAGATACCCAGGAGATACTCTAAGTGCTGACTGTAGCCAAAGGCCAGCAGAGTGGATGTGACCAAGTGTATATTGACCCATTAACCAAAGGAGCAAAAGGATACACTGAGAGCATGAGGATCCCAATTCTCCTACACCTGCCACCCAGGAGATTGCTTAAGCCTCTCCTCTCTCTCCATGCACCTCCAATAGCCCTACTTGTCAAGAAGCCTGGGAGCAGGGAAGACCTCTGAGAAATCTGAGACTGAGCATTTTTCCCCAAAGAGACTACACATGTATCTGAACAGCCTGTTTATTCTATGGCATTACACTAAAGCAACTGAGCTTTTACTGCTACCCAGAGCATGAGAGTTATAAGAAAGACCACATTGCTTACAGACAAACTATATTTCCTCACACCTCTGTTGGTGGTGTAAGATAATTAATTGATCTTGCTAAAGAGTTTAGACATCGCTGGGGCCCTAAAAATGGCTTGCAATAGTCAGTTTTTGCTGTGTAACAAACAATCCCAAGATCTCGATGGCTTACAACGACAACCATTTATTTTCATATGCATGGTGCTGGAAGGTGGCTGTGGTTTGGTTGATTCAACCAAACCACATATGGGCTCGACAGGGATTGGTAGGGCTCCATCCAGGCTTCCGGTTGTGTTCATGCTGGTCCACGGTCTTTATTCTGTGACCCACGCTGAAGGGGTAGTGGATATCTGGAATTTGCTTTTCCTTATATCACAGGAATGCAAGAGGCCAAGTCAAATTACAAAAGCACATTTAAAGTATCTGTTTGCGTTATATCCTATGATATTATATTGACCCACACAGCAAGTCACACAGCAAAGGGCATGGAGGTATACTTAAATAATAAGAAAGCAAAAAATTGGGAAAAGCAGTCCAAATCACCACAGGGCAACTGTCCCCTGTCCACCCCACCCCCCACCCACGCACTCAAACAGTAATACTCTCAGATTGATCTGGGAGGTCCAGGAGCAAAGTTTCCCATGAGCCAAGAATATCAGTGGAGTGTTACAGAGGTCCCAAAAAACCAGAACACTAAGGATGATGAAGCAGGATGAGGTGAGCCTGGGTGAGATAGTTGAGAAGCTTTACCAGCTGCCTACCTCTAGACCTTTTTGTAATATGAAACAACTTACTGTCTATGTTTAACTGAGTTTTCTCTGCTAGCGTCTGAATGTATCCTAACTGATGCAGGACTCTGATTAGCCCTATTTTTCCATGTGGTCCAGAGAAGTAAATGCTGGACGTTTAGTTTGAACTCAGGCTTTGTCTCCAGAGTGCATGCTTTTACCTACTATAGTGTCTGCCTTCCAAATCTTGTGTGAGGCTGAAGTCTTTCATGTACGAGTCAGTTGATTTAAAGAATAATACAATTAAAGGCCCCAAAGGTGAAAAAGTGGAAGATCTGGCACTAAAAAAATATGGGCATACCTCATTTTATTATGCTTTGCTTTATTGCACATCACAGATACTGAATTTTTTACAAATTGAAGATTTGTGGCAAACCTGCATCAAGCAAGTCTGTTGGCATTATTCTTCGAATAGTTTGCTCTTCATGGATCTGTGTCACATTTTGGTCATTCTCAAAATAGTTTAAACTTTTTCATTATATATTTATTATGGTGATCTGTAATCAATGATCTGTGATGTTACTGTTGTAACTGTTTTGGGGCTACATCTATATAAGGTGAACTTAATCAATTAATGTTGTACGTGTTCTGACCGCTGCATCTTCCAGACATTCCCCCATCTCTCTCCCTCTCCTCTGGGCTCCCTATGTCCTGAGACACAACAATATTGAAATTAGGTCAATTAATAACCCTACAATGACCTCTAAGTATTCAAATGAAAGGAAGAGTTGCACGTCTCTCTTTAAATCAATAACTAGAAATGATTACGTGTAGTGAGGAAAGCATGTTGAAAGCCAAGGTAGGCCAAAAGATAGGCCTCTTGTGCCAAACAGTTAGCCAAGTTGTGAATGCAAAGGAAAAGCTCTTGAAGGAAATTAAAAGTGCTACTCTAGTAAACACACAAATATTATGAAAATGAAACAGCTTTATTGCTGATATGGAGAGAGTTTCAGTGGTCTGGTTAGAAGATTAAACCAGCCACAGCATTCCCTTAAACCAAAGCCTAGTCCATAGCAAGGCCCTAACTCTCTTCAATTCTATAAAGGCTGAGAGAGGTGAGGAGATTGCAGGAAAAAAGTATGAAGCTAGCGGAGGTTGGTTCCTAAGGTTAAAGGAAAGAAGCCATCCCCATAACATAAAAGTGGAAGGTGAAGAAGCAAGTGCTAATGTAAAAGCTGCAGCAAGTTATCCAGAAGATCTAGTTAAGATAATTAATGAAGTTTGCTACAATAAACAACAGATTTTCAATGTAGACGCAACAGCCTTTTACTGGAAGAAGATTCCATCTTTCATAGCTAGAGAAGAGAAGTCAACGCCTGGCTTCAAGCTTCAAAGGACAGGCTGACTCTCTTGTTAGGGGCTGATGCCACTGGGGACTTTATGTTGAAGCCAATGCTCACTCACCATACAGAAAACTCTAGGGCCCTTAAGAATCATGCTAACTCTCCTCTGCCTGTGCTCTATACATGGAACAACAAAGTCTGCATGAGAGCACATCTGTTTACAGCATGGTTTACTGAGTATTTTAAGTCCACTTGTTGAGACCTACTGCTCAGGAAAAAAAAAAAAAGATTCCTTTCAAAATATTACTGTTCATTGACATGCACCTGGTCACCCAAGAGCTCTGATGGAGATGTAAGAGATTAATGGAATTTTCATGCCTGATAACACAATATCCCTTATGCAGCCCATGGAGCAAGGAGTAGTTTTGAGTTTCAAGTCTTATAATTTAAGAAACATATCTTGTAAGGGTATAGCTATCGTAGAGAGTGATTTCTCGGATGGATCTGAGCAAAGTAAATTGAAAATGTTCTGGAAAAGATTCACCATTTTAGATGCCATTAAGAACATTCATGATTCATGGGAAGAGGTCAAAATATCAACATTAACAGGAGTTTGGAAGAAGTTAATTCCAACCCTCACAGATGACTTTGAGCGGTTCAAGACTTAAGCGGAGGAAGTAACTGCAGATGTGGTGGAAATAGCAAGAGAACTAGAATTAGAAGTGGAGCCTGAAGATATGACTCATGGTAAAACTAACTAGATGAGGAGTTGCTGCTTATGGATGAGTAAAGTAAGTGGTTTCTTGAGATGGAATCTACTTCTGGTGAAGATGCTGTAAAGATTGTTGAAATGACAAGAATTCAGAATGTTACATAAACTTAGTTGACAAAGCCGTGGCAGTGTTTGAGAGGATTGACTCCAATTTTGAAAAAAGGCTATCAAACAGTGTCGCAGGCTACAGAGAGATCATTCATGAAAGGAAGTCAATCAATGCGGCACATTTCACTGTTGTCTTATTTTAAGAAATTGCCACAGTCACCCCAACCTTCAGCAACCACCACCCTGATCAGTCAGCAGCCATTAACATCGAGGCAAGACCCTTCCACTGCAAAATGATTTGTTGAAGTCTCAGATGATGGTGACCATTTTTTTTTTAGCAATAAAGTATTTTTAATTAAAGTATGTACATTATTTTTTAAAGACAAAATGCTATTGCACAGCTTAATAAACTATAGTATAGTGTAAACATAACTTTCATATGAGCTGAGAAAACAAAAAAATTCATGTGACTCGTTTTACTGTGATACTTGTTTTATTGTGGTGGTCTGGAATTAAACCTGTAATATCTCTGAGGTGTGCCTGTACAAACATTGTCTTGGTCTGGCCTGTAGCTGTCCAACTCAGAGAAGAGTCAGGACCTCAGATGCAAGGCTAGTCTGAAGGTTTCCCTGAGTTTTATGCAGTGAGAAATACCATATTGTGTGCTGATCTCAGCCTATCAATAACCAATATTGTGGTTGCACCGGCTCTGTGGTTCTTATGATTGCAAGAAGCCCTTCAGCAATAACCATTAGGAAACTCTGAAGAAAAAAAAGGTTTATTACTTACAGCACCTGGAAACTACATAACACTCTTTCATAGGGCTGAAACCAGAGGCCAAACAAGTCCAGGGCTCACGCTGCCTGTGCCGCTCCGCCAATAGACCAACACAGCAGTTGGGTCATAGAAATAAGCGTTTATTATCAGAGCACCAGTGGTCTGAGAAGGCAGCGGGTTACACCTCCAAACACTGCCTTATCATTCTCAGACTGGCTGGAGGTATTTAATGGAAAATCTGGACATTCCTCTAGTGACAGTTTCGGGCGTCTGCATGGAGACTTCCCTCTGGAAACGGGCTCTCTGGTGGAGTCAGCAATCGAGGCTCAACGGTGGGAGCAGCCTGGTAGACCACTAGATTGTGACCAATAAACCTGAGGGTATTAATCCTAAATTTCAGGGTAATTTTCTAAAACAGGGAACTGGCTGGGACAGGGGACATTCCGAGCTCAAGCCGCAGGGTGATGATCTATTGTTAAGCTGTAAGTAGGTCAAGGAAAGGTGAGGCCAGGGACAAGGAGAGGCCTCCACTGTGGGGGTGCCAACCGGCCGTTTCAAGGCCACACAGAGGTCATGGGGAGAGAGAGAGCGTATGTGTGTGTGTGGGCCTGGGATTCTGCTTTTGAGGTCAAGGATGGTGGCACAGGGTTTCTGGCGCTCACTCTTTACTGGTGAATTTAAAACATCAAAGCTGGAATTTAAACTGCAAGAAGAGAAAAAACAAGTGGGCTAAATGGTTGGTTGTCCAAAACAACAAAAATCTTACTGAAAGTTCAGAAATAACAGAAGTAAAACCAATTAACCACTTAAGTAGTAGTTAGTAAAAGATTACTGTGTACACATCAAGAAGACAGTTTGCAAATGGGGAACACTCAAACCAAAACAGGAAACGAAGCTCAAGGGTATGTTGTTATAAAGCAGCTTAAATAGTGAGAAAGCAGTGCCTGTTTATTCTTCACAGTGATTGGTTGCGTTCAAATTTTCTTCAATGATAGGAAATTGATCAGTGGTTACCTTATATCAACCTTGGAAAACAGTGTAAGTTTTGCTTATGATTTCCAGAGGCATAAGCAAGAAATGACCCAGGTCAAGTTAGCTTTACAAAATAAACTGTTTTAAGCTTTGTTTGTATGACTAAACTGGTTTTATCTGCACAGGGAATTTTCAAGGTTAGCTTGATTTTAGCAATCTCTAAAACAAGAGTCTCAGACAGGGGGAGGTGGCCTGGCTCTTTATCTAGTCATGTGTTTATTCAAGACAGCCATCTTTGAAGTGGATGCCGCTATAATCAGAGACTTATGTCAGGGACTTGCATTAAAAAACAAAAAACTGTCATCATTACCACACCTTGTAATGATGACCCCACTCAATAATTTAGTTAAACTGCACTCTTTTTTTTTTTTTTTAATTGGGGAACAGTGTGTTTCTCCAGGGCCCATCAGCTCCAAGTCGTTGTCCTTCAATCTAGTTGTGAAGGGCGCAGCTCAGCTCCAAGTCCAGTCGCCTTTTTCAATCTTTAGTTGCAGGGGGCGCAGCCCACCATCCCATGTGGGAATTAAACCAGCAACCCTGTTGTTCAGAGCTCACGCTCTAACCAACTGAGCCATCGGCTGCCCCATCAAACTGCACTCTTAAAACAAGCCCTCTCAAGCACCTCTTCCTATCTTCCCCTTATTCTCCTTTGAAACAATGGGAAATAAATTTACCAAAGAGCAGGTTTTAGCCATAAGTCTTTAACTCTACTCTATAGATCAAGATTTCTGAGTCACATGGAAATAGCTCTCTAGGTGGGTACCAGGGACTGACCCAACCATGGTCTCCCACACAGGAGGTATTCAGGCAGAGTTTACTGGGTGAATGAACAGACCACCGCCTAGGATCAGGGCCTGTTGATCCTCACTGCAAGGCTAAATGTCTCTTTGCCAGTGTATTCAGAGTTACTGAAGCTCAAGGCGCTAAATGATGCTAGTCAAAGTCACATAAGACAGGTAAGCCGGGATGCCCAGGAAATCATGTCTTTCCAGTGAGTGACTTTCTCATACCTCTGTCCAAGGCACTTCTTGGTACTGAGGTGTAGATGCAGAATGAACATGATAGTCACTGAGCATGAGTCAGAGGGATGAGGACTTGGCAAGGGAGGTTTCTCCAGGGACCTCCAGAAGCCACAGAGCCATCTCTGCCTCGAGAGGATTTGGGAATTTTGAAAGTGTAATCTAATTTCTCAGGTATGGATAAAATTTGGTCACCCAGTGCAAAACAATAAAATAAATTAAAACCCAGAAAACTTAAACATATTTTGGGGACTCTGCCTGCAGTATGAAGAAATATCTAGCCCCGTTCAAGCCCCAGTCTCTGTCTGTGAGAGAATCTCTAGGGTCTTCCCCACGACCCTGCATAGTACCTGGCTCTCAGGTGGCATGATGACCATCCCAAAATCTCTACATGTCCAGGGCCACCTCTGGTAGAGCCCCTAGGATTCTGGCACACCTCCAGTCATGATATGGTGTCTGGTGCTGACACATCTCTGCCCCATCACTGTCTTTTTATCCCTGGCTTCTACACAGAGGGATCAGGATGGCGCATCCAACTCCTTCCATAGGCCTCTGCTTCCACAGCTGGGGTCCTTGTCTTTTTTGGTCCTTATCATCTCCTTGTTCTGAAGCAAAAGGTCTTCACAGGGAGCTCAAATTTGCCCATATCTAGGGATAACTTGATTCATGTCTCATTTTGAGGCTATTTCTTTCACTCACTCACTTAATCAAACACTCAACAAATATTTATTGATGTTAAGCACTGAAGTAGTGGTGAACAAAAATTAAGTCCCTGACTCATGCAGCCTGTGGTCCAGCTGACATTTAGTGAGATATTACAATGAAATGTGAAGTGGGTTAGGAGAGAGGAAATAAAATGTGCTATGAGAGTTATGTAACAGGGACACCTAATCTAGTAGGAGACAGCAAGGAGCTTTCTAAGGATGTGAAGTTCACAATGAGAAGGATGAGTAAAAATTAGTCCAGCAAAAGAGTGGGGGGCCTAGAATCTCGCTGTTTTATACAAATTATTACTTGGATACAGAGTTATAACCAAAGTTAAAAAAAACACACAACATACACTTTTCCAGGGAAAAGAAAAGAGTATAATTTCAAACTATTATATAAGACTTAAGATTACCTTAATAACATGAAACAAAGACAGTACAAGAAAGAAAAACTATAGGCTATTCTCGTTGACAACCAAAATTGGAAAAATCCTAAACAAAATTTATGCAAGTCAAATCAAGCAATGTATGTGTGTGTGTGTGTGTGTGTGTGTGTGAGTGTGCGCGCGCACGCACGCGCACGCGCGTACTGCTAACCTGACAATGAAAAAGGAAAGAAAAACGTAAATAATGATTGTATTGTTTATAAGGATTTGATCATCTACATAGAGAGCCCAACAAATTATCACAATAGATAGGAAAGCTTGGATATGTTACTGGATATGAAATGGTTTTCCTTGCTGATATCAAGGAAACCAAAACAATTGGTTTCCTTGATATCAGCAGCAGACAGTAAGAAAATATAACTTTATAAAAGCCCTTTACAACATGATAAAAAATTTAAGATAGCTAGGAATAATGCAAACAAAAATCTTCAAGAAATTTCTGATAAAAATTATAGCATTTTATTGAAAGGTGCTAAAGTAGACCTAAATAAGCAGAGAGATATACCATGTTTATGAATGAGAAGACAATATTACAGTGATGTCAACTTTCCCCAAATAAATCTATAAATCTAATGCAATTCTAATAAAAAATCCTAAGTAACATTATTTCTGGACATCATGAGCTGATTACAAAATTTATATGGATGAACAAAGGGCCAAGAATAACTAAAATAACAAGTTTGAAAGTTTGTCTTACTATATATCAAGACTTATGGTAATTATTTAGTAATTAAGATAGTCTGGTATTGATACAAGGATAGACAAATGGACTTGTAGAGCAGAATAGAGAACTTACAAAAAAAAAATCATGCATGTATGCAAACGCCCAATATTTGACATAGGTAGGTTGTCTCTTTGTTCTGTGGACAAGATTGAGTATTCAATAAATTGTGCTGAAGCAATTGGTTATCCATATGAAAAATAAGATAAAACCAGATTTCCATCTGATCCCATACAGAAAAAGGACGTCCAACTGGATTAAAGACTGAAATGTGAAAAGCAAAATGTTTAAATTTAAAAAAAGTATAGAATATAGAAGAGTAGGTTATTGGAATGAGATAGAATTTCTGAAATAAGATACTTAAAAAGCACAAGCCCTAAGGGAAAAGACCAATAAACTTGTGTTAAAAGCTTCTATTCATTAAAAGTAACTATAAATGGAGTTTTTTCAACAACAAAACATTGGTTACCTCTGAGAAGGGGTAACAGAGTAGCCAGGCAATAGGATTGTGAGAGACTTTTAATTGTGGTTTTTTTAAAGGTGAAAGTCACATAACATAGACTTAATCATTTAAAAGTATACAGTTAAATGATATTTAACGTATTTCACAATGTTGTGCAACCACTACCTCTCTCTAGTTTGAAAGCTTTTTTATCTCCTCATAAAAGCTCTTAATGGTTATTTGTTACATAATCACTCCATATTCCCCAGGACCCCATCCGTTCTGTGTAAATCATATAATATGTGACTTTTTGTGTCTGAGTTCTTATACTGAGAATAATGTTTCTGAGGTTCATTAAAGCTGTAGCATATATCAGTACTATGTTGCTTTTTATGGATGAATAATATTCCTTTCTATGTATGTGTCACAATTTGTTTATCTGTTCATCAGTTGATAGACATCAGGCTGTTGCCACCTTCTGGGTATTATAAATAATGCAGAGATAAAACTTGTACAAGTGTCTGTGTGGACATATGCTTTCATTTCTCTTGGGTATACGCCTAGGAGTAGAATTTCGGGGTCGTGTCAAAGATGAACAAAGCTGGACACTAGTTACAGTGGTAAAGACATTTTAGTCAGTGACAAACTATTGTGATAAGCACAAGAGTCCAGTATGAATGGAATTCACTATGATTTGTACAGAGGTAACAGGGCATTTTAAAAGGAGAATGAAGGAAAAAGATCAATATGTTGTGATAGCGTGGTACAGCGTCGGATGGTTGCTGGACTTATCTTGGTGATCTCTTCTTTAGCATAGGGAATCAAATCAATAATGTGGTAGTAACACTGTGAAAGCCAGGTGGGTACTGTTGAATAACTATGATGCACACCTGAAACTAATATAATACTGTATGTTAGCTGTATTTTAATAAAAAATATTTTTAAAATAAAAAATAATTTAAAAAATTTAAACAATAAAAGGAGAATAAGGAAATAGGGAGGGGGTGAGTGAGAGCTCATGAAAGTCAGGGAAGTGAAAAATTATAAAAAGTGGGAAAGGGGCTTTGGCCCGTGTGATATCCATTTGGGTTTGTTTACTGGCTCTTATCCAAGTTAGGTTCCTGCCCCCCCAACGTGGCTTGGAGACAGGGGCCCTATGTTCAGATGTTGGCTGGAACGAACAGTAAGTTCCTCTAACAGCTTTGAGTTTTCTCAGGCAGGCACTTTAAGGGGGCAAGAGTCAGCATAGGGTTGTGGCCTTGAGTTGTTAGAAACTATGTTAGTGTTTGTTCACGTCCTCATAGGCCAAGGTAGGAACGGCTTAGAGGAACCTGGTCAAGGAGACAATCCTTTTCAGTCATAGGGTGATTTTATGTCTAATTTTTGAAGAACCATGGTTATCTTTGTGTACCTTTTGACATACATGTGAATATATTGCTATGCCAAAAATTAAATCAATAACAAAGGGCACATTATAG
Organism: Rhinolophus ferrumequinum; assembly: GCF_004115265.2. Classification (NCBI taxonomy): domain Eukaryota; kingdom Metazoa; phylum Chordata; class Mammalia; order Chiroptera; family Rhinolophidae; genus Rhinolophus; species Rhinolophus ferrumequinum. The sequence goes on from NC_046286.1 coordinate 3,700,753, forward strand.
TAGACATCATATACAGGCATATAACCAAGAAAGAATTACTATCTAGGATTTATGGAGGACTTCCACTGCACAATCAACCCAAGGGAAAAGTGACAGCAGTAGGAAAGACAATTCCTCAGTGAGGAAAAATAAAATGCAAATTAAAATAATAATGAGATAACATTTTCACATCCATCAAATTGGCAAACATAAGCCTGGTAATAGCAAATGCTGGTGAGCCTATGGGGCAGTAATGACCCTCTTACATTGGATGGGAGTATAAACTGGAAAAACCACTGTGGAGAACATTTGGCAACATCTAGTAGAGTTGATAATACAATTCCACTTATAAACTTATACCTAAAGTCTCCCAGTTTGCACAAGAAAGCATACAAAAGTGTGTTCACTGCAGCATTTTTTTATATAGCAATAAGTTGGAAATAATTTTAATATCCATAAAGAAAAGAATGGATATATTATATGTGGTAAATTTATATCATTGAATATTACAGGTAGGGTTTCCAGGCGGGAATGCCTGCCCGTTCTCAGGAATTTTTCTCACTTTCCGGTTCCGAATCCGGAGAAAAGTTGGTCGGGAAATCCTTGAACTCAGGTGGTTGGTAGTATTGGCTGTCACTTTGTGGAAATGATTCATCGTGGAGAACAGAAAACAGTTTATATCTAGGGATTTGGGATCTGGAAAGCGAAAAAAAATTCCTGGGAATGGGAGGGAATTCCCGCCTGGAAACCCCAACAGGGCTGTGCTATCCAATATGGTAGCCACAAGCCTCATCTGGCTGTTTAAATTTAAGTTTGCATTAATTAAAATTAAGCCTGCATTTTAAATTTTAAATTCAGTTCCTTATTCTCATTAGCTGCATTTCAAGTGCTCAGCAGCCACATGTGGCTGGCTAGAGGCTACCATATTGGATAGCACAGAACATTAGGTACAGAACATTCCTGTCGTTACAGAAAGGTTTGTTGGACAGCACTGTCACAGGAAGATAAAATGAACTATCTGGCTCTACATGTTTCAAAATATATACTCTCAAAAATATAAGGTTGATGAAAAAGCAAGCAAGTTGCAGGAGTACACTGGGAGTATCCTCCCATTGAACTGGCTTGGAAGAAATTGATAACATCAGCAAGGGAAGGGAAGTGTGTGGTGAGGGATGAAGTAGCTAGGAGACTTCTCATATAGATCCTTTTGCAGCATTAAAATTTCAAACCATTTAATTGTTTCATCTATTCAAATATAATAAGATAATTCTCCTGGCCCCAACTAATTCAAGAAAAAGGCCTAATGCACGTACAGCCTGTTTGGACTTTGGCAAAATCATATTTATTAGTTATTTATTGAATTCGGTCTACCAGGTTATCTAAAAACTGTAACCTTGTGCTTCCTGTCTGTGATATTTTGCAATTTACACAGAATACAAAATTTGAATATTTGCAGCAAAACTTCTACAGCAAGATCTTGCTCCATTCTCTGTATTAATTTCATGTGGACATGGTCAAAACAGTCTTGAAATTACTTGGAAAGGGGCAACAGACAAATGTAATATGAACATGAAACTGAACTGTTATATGTTAGCTAATAAGTAAATCTGGCTTGAACACATTAAAAATGTTATATATTTTCACAGATGCATAAAAATTTGATAATAGTACAAAACCATTCGTGGGAATGTAAATCATCACATTTAGGCTAGAGGTTACCTCTGGGGAGGGAGGAAGGGTGTTAGGAACAAGTATGCAGGGGCATCAACTGAGTCTGTAATGTTTTGCTTATTTATAAAACGGGGCAAATTATTAGTTGGACATGGGGGTGGTGATGCTGGGACGTTCATTATGGCTACACTATGTTGTTTTCTACTTAAATATTTCATTGTTTGGAGAGAGAAATAGAAGGGAGAAGATTGTTTTAAGCTTTAAATGTGAAGGCCTGGATGTGAGAGAGAACGTGGCACTTTTGAGGTTTTAAGAGAAACTTCTTTCGCCAGATATTAGTGCGAGGGTGGACTTGCCTTGTAGCAGTGTGGCCAGGCGGGCGTGGGCCAGCACACTGGACCAAATTTTAAGCCATGTTCACCATAAAAAAATACGTAAGGTCTTTTTTCTAAGAAAATAGGAGATCAGATTCAGATACATGAATTTTTCTTTGAAGAATGAAAATCCATTTTTAATTAGCAAAGGGCTCACTAACTAGATTTGGAAAACTTCAAAAAGCAAAATATAGTTCTCAAAGCGAATGCATTTTTACTTTGCACTTACTGCTTTCAAGATTCTGGCATCCAAAGAGAAGAAGATAAGAATTCTCCTAGGGCTAACAAATTTGCAAATACCTTTCATTATATTATTTAATTGTTCCAAATGCTTACAATATGTTGTTTAGATAAATTACAATGATATCTGTGAAATTTAGTGATGGTTCAAAATTTGTATCACTTGGAATAAATGGGGCATCTATGAGCTTACTAAGCTTTTCCTAAAGGTACATTATATTCAAAGATAAAAATATCAATTTGTGATTATGAAGAAAGCTCATCCCATTATATATTATTTAAATGAAGTTCACTCTAAAAGTGCTCCCCACCCCAAAACCCAAACACAGAACAATGTTCTTGCTTTAACTTTCGCTTCCAGGTCATGGTAAGGAGTTTAGATTTTACTGTAAGTTTCCTATTAAAATACGTTAAACTATAAACCTAAAAAGTTTAGACTTTAGACTTCAGCAATGAGAAGCAATGCTTCTTAATCTAGGGCGTGATGTGATAGTATTTGCTCTTTTGAAACATCACACTGGCTGCTTTGAAAATGGAGTCAGCAGGAGTTAGGAGGGGATGAGGGCAGGTAGTTAGGATGCTGCTGGAGTAGTCCAGGAGAGAGGTGAGAGAAGCCTGGCCTAAGGTGGTAATGGTGGAGAGGCAGAGACATCAGAGATGTGGAAGGATGCTTAGCAGGTAGAATCTGCAGGACTTGGAGGTGGATTAGATATAAGTCTGATCGTGGTGGTGGAGAGACGGTAGTAGAAGGGAGAGAGGCACCAAATGTCCACAAAAGAAGATAAAGATCTCTGTTTGGACATGTCAAGGCAGGGTCGCACCTAGGGTGGCAGGGCTGAAGCAAATCTGTGAACAAATTGATTTTAAAATATATTACAAAATACATAGGCCCAAGTGAAGTGTAGTGATGTATTGATGAGAATTTAGATTAATGGGTGAAAAGACAAGCACGTGGAAAATTTCATAGCTCCCACTACAAGAAAATAGATAGCACCGTTGTTATCATTCACAATGTCATGGCTCTTTGGAATTTGTTTGAGTTGAAACAACATACGAGTAGCTCTCTTGCCTTTCCAGTTCCCTAATACCATTTGCTTACGTAATACAGGGACGTCATTACTCGGGACACTGCGTCATGTGTGACCCTGGCTTCCAATGACTCAACGACGTTACAGAGCTTCACTGATGACGACCCCAAATGCAAGTCTTACTCAGAGTACCCAGGAAAATGTAAAGGATAATTCGTTTTCTGGTCACGTTAAATTTATTATTTGGAATTTGATAATGTAGACATAAAAAAACCCATATTTCAACCATGTACCGCAGGTCCTCAAATAACATGGTTTTGTTCAATATCATTTCATTATGTTGATGAGATGCCATAGGAACTTAACTCTTGTTTATATCAATTAGCCTATGGTAAAACTGGGTTTGTTCTATATCATTTTGCAGTAGTTCCAAGAACCTATTGACAACATTAAAGGAGGACTTACTGTATTCTCTTGAGCTCTTTAGGACACAGCAGTTGCACTCTTAGAATGTGATAATTTTCTATGATGTGGCAACCCTGCCTTTTACACATTGCCACTGGTAGGGTGGCGTGAGAAGAGTAGTCCCATAATGCAAAGAATGTCCACCCCTTGACCAGCATGACTAGAGACTAGCTTGGGAGAGCACGTAAGTCACCACCTCAATGGAGGAGAAGAGGGGAAGTGCCTGTTGGGTTGCAGAACTGAGGTCTTGAAAGTCCAAGGAGAAGGTAGGCAGAACCACCTGCAGAGGACAACCTAGCGTGAGGTACAGAGACTTGGAGCAGGTGGGTGACTTCCCTGGGTACCAGTGGAGCCTGTGGAGCAGCACCAGTAGCCAGGGAGACAGGGTGAAGGATGCCTTTGACCACCTGACACCCTTCTAGCCTCATGTCCTCAAATTGCTCTGTGTTGCAGCCCCTTTTCATTCCCTACGCTTGAAGAGCTTGGCTCTGACCTTCCTCGCCCTGCTGTGACTCAGTAACGCACACTATTGGATGTGCTGTGCTAAGTGTCGCATCCATGATCTCTTTTAATTTTTGTCATTGCCACTCTGTCAGCTTATCTAACAGTACTCCTTTACTGGGCGAGAACTTCAAAAAAGTCAGGGGCCACGTCTGTCCCGTCCACTGCGGTATTCCCAGCATCTAGTGCAATGTGGCACCTTTTTTGTTTGCTATATAAATTAACCCATTTATTATAGGCTAGCAATGTTTCAAATTGTGGAGTTTCTACTGGTCTTTCAACTCCTTCAGTCTTCTGATAGCAGACTTTACTGTGACGGCAGAAGTGGTGCTGTAACTCCAGGCACCACCAGCTACTGTTTTCATGCAGGAGCCACAGTGCCAGATCCCAACAGCTCGTCTCTTCATCTTGGTTTTGCCACCGAAGGAGCAAGTGTACTTGGTGTGCGGGCTGATTTCAGTTTTCTTCACCATTTTCCTGAGGGAGGCACCTTGATGAGTCCCGTATTTACCCACGATTCTCACCTTCTTGGTGCGTTTAGCCATGTCACCTCTAACCAGGCCGGAACCCAGAAAGGAAGAATGTGGCACTTTTGAGTTGCCGGTGGCTCCATGTTATAGTTGGCCCACAATTTGTGTTTTTTATGTTTAATTTGTATCTTGGATAGAAAAATGAAGTGAGATGTTATTAAGTGTAGTAACACTTTTTTTCCTTCATTGTGATTCTGAGGTACAATGACCAAAGAAAGGAAGATGTTTCCCTAGACCTACTTTAAAGGGCATGTCTTCCCTGAATTGTGACTGCTTCTTGGAATAGAAATGGGCCTTACGCAGGAGTGGCTATCTCCTGGGAGGCCTGTCCCTGCCGATGGAGCGTGTGTGGTGAGTAATGTCTTCCTGGCAACAACTGAGACTGGAGCCTGGAGAGGAAAGTCTTTGTCTCAAGGCAGGGATCTGGGGAAGCGGAGTGTGTGCATAGACCCCCTTTTCACCTAACACCTTCCATTTCCCATCAAAGAAATGACAGTAAAATATAGAAAACTACATTTCTTTCTTCTAACCGAACTTCTAGCCCACTTAACTGACCACTTACTTCCTAGTCTGGAATGTGGAATTTCCATTCTGAGAAACTCTCCAGGACCTTCATTCAGTACAGTTTGTCGTAGCAGAATTTTGTGATACAGGCATATACAATTCCTGCAGCAGTTTGAGCTGAAATATGGATGACACCTGGACTCTGAAAGTGCCCTCAAGCCCAATGTCACATGGACATTCTCAGCTTCAGTCTTGCTTTTCTCCTATTCTCAATCTGTGCCTTTAGCTGTATTTGGGTAATTTGGGAGGGTGGGGAGAGGAAGGATGAGATGGTGAAAGAGACTCCAGCCATCTGTTTGGAGTTAATGTCAGGAGTTCTCTTATCTTTCTGAGAACTGGAAAGTCACTGGGGAAATAATTACCAAATGGACTAAAAATCTCTATTAGTCTTTGGGTAGATAAACGCAAACAGGAAATTTCCAGTGTCCCCCATCTGACCTTTGTTTTTTCAAAAACATCTCAATTGATATCATTTAGGAAGGGGATTTCCTCCTCGGTCTCAAGGAAACTCTTTTAAAGTAATTTTTTCATACCTAGGTATGATAAACATGTTATGGGGTATTTGAAAACACAGTGAAAATTTTTGCATTTTCATTATTTTTCCCCACTCTTTTTCTTGTGCACCTTTTTTTCCCCAAAACCATAATTTTGAACATAGTGTATGTACAAGGTGGTGGTGGTCTTCTTCACTTACCTTACATCATTAATTCTCTCCTTTGCGGAAAGTCCAGATGTAGTGATGTGTTTTTGAAAGCAAATGTGTTACAATACTTCTTTTTTTTAACTTGTACAACCCACAATGAGGGAAACTCTGGAAACTCTAGAATCTAACTTAGCAAGATAGTATACATACCGTGTTTCCCTGAAAATAAGACCTAGCTGGACAATCAGCTCTAATGCATCTTTTGGAGCAAAAATTAATATAAGACCCGATATTATCATATTACATTACATTATATTATATTGTATTATATTATATTATATTATACCCGGTCTTGTAGTAAAATAAGACTAGGTCTTATATTAATTTTAGCTCCAAAAGATGCATTAGAACTGTTTGTCCAGCTAGGCCTTATTTTCGGGGAAACACGGTATATGATTAATTTTAACAAGATCAGTGAGGTCCTAAACAGTAGGATATCATTATAAGGTAATTTCACGTAACAAATATAGTGAGGTGAACAAACACAATTTGCTGTAACAAACATTCCCACAAATGCAAGTTCCTGTAACAAATAATGAAAGCCTTAAACTTCAGGCTATAATTGCTGGAGTTAGAAGTAGACTACCACAGAGGCTACCTGACTTTATCCCACTTTTTAAAACGGAATGATAGTTACCTTTACCTGAGACAGAGCATGCATAAACCAATCTTAAAAAGCCTTCTTCCTTTCGGCCAAATGTTGGTCCACGGTGACCTGGAGTCTATCATGATGTACAAGCATGGTATCTATACCTGTACCTGTACCTAGCCTGCATTGAAAGAGCTAATGTCAACAAAGTTCTTTTCTTGCAATGTTTCTCATTAGATAGCATCGTGACTTGTAACTGATTTGAACCAAGGTTGAATTACAGACTTCTTAAATTTCTTATCATTTTTTAAAGCATTTTATTTTCAATTTTTTAATTGGGGAATACTGGGGAACAGTGTGTTTCTTCAGGGCCCATCAGCTCCAAGTCATTGTCCTTCAATCTAGTTGTGGAGGGCACAGCCCAGCCCCAAGTCCAGTCGTCGTTTTTCAATCTTTAGTTGCAGCGGACGCAACCCACCATCCCATGTGGGAATTGAACCAGCAACCGTGTCGTTGAGAGCTCTGAGAGCTCGCGCTCTAACCAACTGAGCCATCCGGCCTCCCAAATTTCTTATCATTTTTATGCCACATCTGTTAATGTAGAGTCTTCAAAATATCACTATTTTCAGTGGCTACATCATATTCCACATGTCCTCAAATGCCTTTCATAGAATCCATGTCACTTTACAATTGTCCACTGAATGGTGTGGCTGTGTGTTTCATGTGTGTCTCTTCATTTGATTGTAAGCTCCCTAAGGGCAGGGCCATGTTAGTTTTGGCTGTGGGCTGAATCACCAACAGCAGCAGTAGTAGCAGTACATAGTAAATGTGAGATATTTTATATATATATATATATAAATTTAATATAATATATATATAAATATATTATATATAATATAATATAATATATAAATATATTATATATAAATATATTATATATATAAATTTGCATTATGTAGTATAATTTTGTCAGCTTCCTTCTATTGGTGGAAATTTTAATTGTTTCCAGTACTTTACCTTTGTAAACTTTTGTGCACATTTCCAATTATTTCCTTAAACTAAATTCTTAAATCAGAATGTTCATGAGATGTTGAGTTTCCTGAACTGCTAGGAAAGCAGTACCATTTTATAGTCCCAGAAATAATGTATGGAGTACCAATCTGACAGGGAAACGTATTTCATTCTTCTCATTTCCTTTTAATTCTATTTATCTTATTATGTTATATATTCACATAGTTCAAAATGTAAAAGTACTCCCCCCCGGCCCTGGCATGATTTTGAGTTGTCTCGTCATCATGCCAACTTGGTCTTTACTTCCCACTCAGCCTAGGCAATATGGAGGTTTTCTTCTCACCACAAATACTTCTTTCCTTAGGGGGTAAAAGGCTGATGGTGCATCTCAGGCCTCATGGTATTTATATTCATCTGCCATGGGCTACTCAAATCTTGGTGCCTGGAGACAGCCCACAATTGTCACTTGTGGATTTGGGGCAAGTGGGGCTCCTCCCCAGCTCACTGTGTTTCCAGGACATGAGTATGTGAGAGCCCCTGGAAAGACCCTCTGCACCCTCTTCCCTAGAGCCTGTAGACAAGGAACAGGGAGTCATTGCAATGCTGGAATACTTTGGAAAGAACCAAAGGCCTTCCTCTCCAGAATAAATCACAAGGCCCACTCCATGCCATGTTGAGGAAGTGAGTGGGTATCCCCCTCATAGGACTGGTACCTATCTCTGAATTGGTTGTGTTAGCAAAGTCTGAAATAAAGGGAGAACAGCTTGGGGGGAAATCAATCACCTGTGGGTGGGTCCTCTCAGATTCCCAGAGCTAGACCCATTCTTGGGGACCTCAGCTCCCATCCTGCACCGTGACAGGAGTCTTCAACTCCTGTCAAGATGGAAGGTGTCTTTTCTCTTCACTTTTACTCATCTTGTTGGTCACAGCTGAGATGAGAACTTCCTCTGGAAATCTTTCTCCACTTCTCACTTCTGAGAAAGGTGATCTGACAGCACCTGTCTTCCTTCTGCCATTTAATTGTGTGTCTCCCCTTTACTCCTAAACTGAAACTCTTGAAGGAAACAGATGATGTTTGACTCCTTCGTCATTGTTGCAACAAAGCCTAGTACAGTAGATGACAGAGTGGGCACTTAAGAAATGCTGAATGAACTGTACTTGAAAATTGAATAACTTATTAAAGCTTTTTTTTTTTAAGATTTTATTGGGGCAGGGGAACAGGACTTTATTGGGGAACAGTGTGTACTTCCAGGACTTTTCCAAGTCAAGTTATTGTCCTTTCAATCTTAGTTTTGGAGGGCCCTGTTCAGCTTCAAGTTGTTGTCCTTTCAGTCTTAGCTATGGAGGGCGCAGCTCAGCTCCAGGTCCAGTTGCTGTTGCTAGTTGCAGGGGGTGCAGCCCACCATCTCTTATGGGAGTCGAGCCAGCAACCTTGTGGTTGAGAGGACGAGCTCCAACCAACTGAGCCATCCGGGAGCTCAGCGGCAGCTCAGCTCAAGGTGCCGTGTTCAATCTTATTTGCAGGGGGCGCAGCCCATCATCCCTTGCGGGACTCAAGGAGTTGAACCGGCAACCTTGTGGTTGAGAGCCCATTCATCCATGTGGGAATGGAACTGGCAGCCTTCAGATTTAGGAGCACGGAGCTCCAAGAGCCTGAGCCACTGGGCTGGCCCTAAAGCTTTTTATAACAATTCTGAGAAATAGAGTTCACCCTTTTAAAATGTACAAGTCAGTGGTTTTTAGTATATTCACAGAGTTGTTCAATCGTTACCACTATCTAATTTTAGAACATTTTCATCACCACAAAAAGAAATCCATGCCTATTAGCCAGTCATCATTCCTCCCTCTCCTGTCCCCTGACAATCACTAATCTACTTTCTGTCTCTATGGATTTGCATATTCTGGACATTTCATATAAATGGAATCACACAATATGTAGCCTGTTATGTCTGGTTTCTTTCACTTATTATAATATTTTCAAGGTTCATCCATGTTGTAGCATGTGTTAGTACTTTATTCCTTTTTATAGTTGAATGATATTCTGTTTCATGGATGTACCACATTTTGCTTATCTAAAGTGTCTTTCACATTTTTTGTTTGTGTCTCTTTTGTTTTTATTTTTGGAATTTCAACTATGCAGTATATGTATGGAAACCAGGCTGGGAGGCAATACACCAAAATATGAATCATGTTTATCCATTACTAGCAAAACGATGAATTTTTCTTCTCTAAATTTTCTACAGTGGAAAAGTACCACTTTAGAAAAGAAAAAAAAATTATGATAAACATTATTTTTTAAACTCTCCAAGTGTGGGACAACCAGACATGTACCTCCTGAGGAGATGCAATGGAACATGAGAGGAGAGGGGAGCACATTGAATGACAGCACAAAATCACAATAATCCCAATCCAGAATGCAGCACAATCAAAATATATTATTTCCTCAAGAAATAGAGGTCATTTTAAAATTGTGTGTGGTGGGGTGGGGGTGGAGGTTGTCACGGAGAAACGGAAGAGACAAACCAATCAAATGTGATCTGTGGGTCTTGTAAAACCAGTTGCAAAAGAAAGTTGGGGACAATTAGGAAAAATTGAACCCTGGTCGATTATTAGGTGATATTGAGGAATTTTTGTTCATTTTACTGGTATAATAATGGTATTGTGATATATAATATAAGTATATACCATATATAATATACATATCATATATAATATCCATCCACAATGCCATTATATATTTATATATTATATAGATATAGATATAGATATCATATATATGTATGTATTTTCCAGGGAAATTATACAATCTCTGGGATTTGCTCTAAAATAATTTTTGAAAAATAGCCCTATAAGCTAAGAAAGGTTTAAACGTGAAAACGTTTGTTTCTGTGATTTTCAGAATGGGGCCATGAGAAGGACTTAGGAGCAAGGTGCTGTGGCTCATCAAGGGTCCGTTGGGCCAGAAGCAGAAGTGTGCAAGCCTTTGTGAATCCTGTGTTCCAAGCTGGGGAGAGGTGACCCAAACTGGATAGGGCTTTCCTACTCGGAGATTCAGGGGTCTGAGGACCAAGGCAGTGAGAACCAACTTTGTGAGAGAAGGTAGCAGAGGCAGAACACCTGCAAGGACAAGAGCCTAAGTGACACACCTTGTAGGAGAGTGGACACAAGAAGTTGCTGGGGTAATGTATGAATGAAGGGTTGACTGCCTTCAGACAAAATCAAGGTAACGTCACTGTACACCTTGCCATCTGTGGAGAGGCCTGAAAAGGACTGGGCAGGAGAAAGGAATCTGCCAGAGAAGCCAGGGAGAAAAGCAGGAGAAGGAGGGGGCGTGAGGCTCAGAAATGTGATTTCCAAGGTAAGAAATCCTCCCTGACTTGGAGGAGAGATCTCTGGGGAAGGGGGAAAGACCACCAAGAGCTGTTGCACTCAGCCTGCTCCTGAGATGGGCAGATGGGACAGACTGTAGCAGAAACAAACATCAAGGACTATCACTCCCTTAGTTCAACAACAATGACGTGGAAAGAATTGACATCTTTATAATAGCAAGTCTTTCTCTGCAAGTATGTAGTTTATCTTTCAATTAATTTAGATTTTCTTTAATATCTTCCAATAAACTTCTCTCGTTTTCTCCACAAAGGGCTTGCACACCTATTGTTAAATTTATTACTAAGCACTTTACTTTTTGTTGCCATTGCAAATGATATATTTGTATTCAAGTTTTTATTTCAGAATGACAAAGTTCACAAATCAAGTATACAACTTGACTTTTATAAATGTATATATTCATGTAACCAAATAGTATATTTTTAAAGTTACACTTTCCAACTGATGGTTGCTGATGATAGGAATGCAATAGATTTTGTATATTGATTTTTTTCTATATCGAGTTTGTACCTAGCAACCTTGTTAAACTCACTTATCAATTCTATTTGAACTTTCTCTAGGGGTTGCTATACATGCAATAATTCCATCTGCAAATACTGACATTTTTTGTTTCTTTCCAATCTTTATATATTTGTTGTCATTTATTGGACTGGCTAAAACTTTCATGATCATATTGACTAGGATTACTGAGAGCAGGCATCCTTGCCTTGTTCCTCATCTTAAGAGGAATGCTTTTCACATTTCACCATTATCGCGATGTATGGCGTAGAATTTTTGAAGATATCCTTTATCAGGTTATTTTTCTGTAGCATCAATGGATGCTGAATATTTTGAGTATTGTCTGCATCAATCGAGATGAATAAACTCTTTCCCCTTTAATGTAATAAAGGATCCATATTTCTCCTAGTCTATCTAACATTTGTTTTTTTTAACTTTGATAAATGGCTTTTAACACGTTTCTTCTCAGGTTTCCCTTCTCCGTTCTCCTTCTTTACCCATCCATTAAATGTTGGTCTTCTCCAATTTCCTCCTTCACTCCTCTTCTCACTCTCTTCTTTTCAAGCTCCTGTTCTTTTCAGGTTTCCTCTGATACCCAAGGTGGTGGGACGACCACAGGGTTTTCAGATACTGTGTCTCCCCACAGTCTGCTCCCCTCCACAAGCAGGTTTGCATTCAAGTTATTAAAGCACTGGATTAAAAGATAGGTGGCTTGAGTTCCGGTTTTGTCAATCACCAGTTATACACCAAGTCTCCTGTCTTTCACTATCATAAATAAAATCCCTGTCCTGCCTATTCCCAGGATTGGTTGGAAACTCAAACGAGTAAATGTTGTAGAACCACTCTGCAAATTATTCATAGGTTGTTGTTTTTGTTACCAAGATTGTTAGAGCTAGTGTGAGGTGATAGATATAGCTTTTATTTAAAGCTAATGGAATCTAGAATCACTCCCAATCAGAACGTGACCTTCTACTTACTACTTGTGAAAGATGACATAAATGGAGCCATTTTTAAATGGAGCTAGGGCAGCCTTTCTAGAGGAACTGCACTGCTCATCTTGTTCCTTGAAACTTCAGACTGGGCTCTATCACAATTGTTTACAAACAATTGTTTGTAAAGTTGGCAGGAAAGCAGACATCCTGATCACAAGGACTGATGGTAACAGACCTATCTGAAGATAGAATCAGTAACCCCTCTTATATAGCTTGTCAGCACCAACAGGAATTTTTTCTTTTCATGTAATTACTCCTTTTGTCTCATAAAACCCCCTAGATTTCACCCTATAATTAGGACACTATTTGGGTTTCTGCCTGAATCTGTGCTTCCAAAATTGCAATTCTTATATCCAAAATAGACGCTTTGCTTCTTCAACTGGTCGTTTTTTGTTGTTGTTTTTTCAGGTTGTCATACTTAACCTTTCTAAACCTTCATCTAGCTTGCAGATAAGATATGTAAAGCACTGGACACATGGTAATAGCTCATTGAATTTAGATTATTAAACTGAGATAATGCACGTGCAGATAGTCTGAAAAACAAAATACTCCATAAATGGAAGCAGCAAACTCGCCATGGGTTCGAGGCTCCGACGGTCCTAAACCAGTTCAGCACCAGTAACAGCGCCCAGGTACGGAGGAGGTATGGTGAAAGGAGGAAGTTGCAGAGGAAAATCGTCTACCCCTGAGCCTCGAATCCCAACCGTCAGGTTTCCATGGAGCGTAAAGCTGCCTCCACGGTCCTTAAATTTGGTGAGAAATGCCAAAATGACTGGGGAATGCGCAGATGCGCCCACTCTCTCATCCGCGTGAGGGCGCCAGCTCCCACTTCCCAGGCCAGTCCGACTCCGCCGGGAGACACCGCAAACGAGCGTCCAATCGAGCTAACGAGTGCGCTCCCTACTGCAGTCGCTAGGGGGCGCTCGTCCTGCCTCTCGCCCTGCACGGGTCCCAGTTTGCGCACGCGTGTTTCCTTTTCACCAGCGTCCCGCCCTCTCCAGCAGTTACGTTCGTGTGGCGTGTTCAGGCCAACTTCTGACGTAGCGTGCGGCGGCCGGAGCCGTGCGGAAGCCCCGCCGACTACGGCTAGAGGAGGGGTGGGTAAGAGGAAAAGTGAGGCCGGAAGTGTGACCAACCCGCCTGCCTACCGGGCGTCCGCGGAGCTAGAAGGAGAGGCGCTGGCCCGGCGGGGTGTGGCCTCGGGAGGCGGAGGGCGCTGCGATTGGCCCTCCGTTGTGGCGACGGCGACTATTGGTCCCTGCGGCGGAGAGAGGTGAGTCGGGTGGCAGCCGTTGGAATTCAAAAGTGGCGGGTGTGGTGCAGAGTTGGTGGCTGCCGGAGCCCGGAGCGCGCGTGCTCTGCTTCGCGAGCAGGCGAAAGAACGCCGGTCCCGGGAGCCCCGGCGCCCTGGTCCTTCCCATTGCATCCCCTCGGCACGTGTGGCATGGAGCTGGACATGGAGCCGCAGGTGAGTAGGGGCCGGCGCGGATTTCCTGTCCCGGAGAGCCGGGATGACGGCCGGCCGCCTCCGATGATAACAAGACCCCGCGTCCCGGCTGGCCTTGGTCCAGCCTGCCCGGAGGGCGAAGGCCTGTGCGACCCGAAGTGAAAGCCTGATTGGGGTGGGTTGAGGAGAGCAATTGGACACCGTGAATACTGTACAGGTAACACTTTGGAGGAGTTTTGCCGCACAGAGCAGCAAAGAAAAAGGGTCAGGAAACGCTGGGGTTGCAAGAAATAATAGCATATGTTGTACACTGATTGGAATGATCCAGTAGAGAGGGAAAAGTTGATGGTGTAGAGAAGGATTGCGGAGGCGCTGTTCTTGAGTAGGTGAGGGGGTGGGATCTGATGCACACGCCGAGAGGTTGCCTTAGGAGTAGGGAAGTAGGTATAGGAGGGGTTGGATGAATAGCTGGTTTTATAGGTTAAGTGATTGTGTTTACTGTGCAAAGTTGGGAGTTATCATGTCTGGCTTTTTATGTAGATGGGAAAAAAAATACTGCACTCTTTGGAATTGTCCTGAATAAACAAACCTTTGAACACATTTTTTGAACCCTCACAAATTCCAGGGAGGTAGGTATGCCTAGGTTCCGTTATGATAGTGCAGCAAGAATGAACCGGCAGGGGTTATAAAATAAAATCAGTGTTTGACCTTGGAATAGTTAAAGACAAATTTGGTTTTCACACTTTGATTAAAAATATGGTTTTTACATTTGATTAAATTAAAATAAGTATACTTTGTGCACATTTCTTCAGATGGCAGGGGAAAAAAATGCCACCTCCACCGCCCCCCTTATTTGTATGGAAGCCAATGGTTTGTACATATCCCAGTTTAAGTATTCCGCCACTGATGGACATCTGATTTCATTCCTTTAAAAATGTATTGAGTCATACCACACAGCGGACATTGTACTAGACACTCTAGTTATATGTACAGTTGTGAACAAAACAGAACAATTGTTAAAATTGTTCTATTTTATTAGTTATGGTTGTTAATCTCTAAATTAAACTTTATCATAAGTATGTATGTATAGGAAAAAACATTATATATAGGGTTTCAGGCATCCACTGGGGGTATTGCAAAGTATCCCCCGTGGATAAGGGGGGGCTACAGTGCTTGGTTTCACGTAATCCAGCCCCTCCTTGGCCTTCTATCAGATAGATTTCTACTTTGTCCTTAAACACTTAGAATAGCCCCGCTAAACTGAGTCCCATGAGAATTAAGCTCTGATGCCCTAAGGCACCCTTTGTATTGAGTGAATTAACTTCTCTCTTAGGCACCTAGAATGTTAAGAGCTGTATACATCCTTGGGAGAATTGAGAAAATAGATCACTTTCTGTAGAGCTTAGTTCTCTTATGGTACTCCAATTTGGAAAGGCTGCCTTAGAAAGTAAGCTCTGGGAAGGCAGGAACTTTATGTTCATTACTCTCCAGTACCTAGAATCACGACTGGTACAGAGCATTCTTTCAACAAATGTTAGCGTAAAAAATCCTTGTTGCATGGATGAATGAAGGAATGATACAGTCTCTCTGCCTGTGATATACCCCTCCTCTACTTCTATTCATTCTTCACATTGCTCTTAGTTCACTTTTTCAGTACAAATCTAGTCATATTATTCTCCTGACTGAAAACCGCCAGGGTCCCTCTTGCGTTCAGTAAACCCCAGACTCTTTTATCATGGCATACCGACTGCCACAATCTTTTCTTTTCTGCCTCTCTTCTCATCTCCCCGCTTTCTATGTAATTCCCTGTGTTCAGCTGAACAGAACAATTTGTCATTCCTTGAATATAGTCTTCCTTGCTTTTTAACTGGAATATTGTCCCAAACCCATCAAGCCAACTCTTTCTCAGCCTCAAAGCTTGGCCTGAAGATACTTCTTAGAATCATTCTCTGACACTCTCCCCATCTAAGCTAGATGCCCACCCCCTCTTCTGGGATCCTTTTAGGATAGCGCTAGGTAAAGTTTTAATCATCTCTTTTAGTGCTTCTCTTCCCCACTGTCCCATGAGCACACTGAGGGCACAGACCATGCCTGTGACTCCAGAACCTAGATCATTTCCTGGCACATAACAGGCACTTAGTAAACACTGCATGAATGAAGTAAATTGAAGGGCAGAGAGAGACTGGCCTTGGAATTAAGTTACCTATGGTGAAAATCAGAAGTCGATCTGTACATGATGCTTTCCTGATGGTGGGATAGAGGGAGGGTGACAGCTTGTCCCGGTTTGCACAGGCATGATCTGGCTTTAGCCCTAAAATTCCTGTGTCCTAAGAAGCCCCGTAGTTCTGGCCAAACCCGAATGGTTGGTAATCATGGGGTGGGCAGAATCCCCAGGCACTGAATTGGGCTGCTTAGAGGAGAGGCTCTCTCTTTCCCACTGCCCCCAGCTTACGCCTCTACTTTGGTGGTCTCCCAACTGGGCACGCTTCTTCCCAATCTTCCCCATGCAAGTCAGCCTATTACAACTCATTTTTATTCTTTATAATAGGTTCTTCTGCATATTTTTCACATGCCTAATCAGAAACTGTATCTGGCTCTCCATGTATGCAGGGCTAAAGCCCCGACTCCCCCTCAGCGTGGCGTCAGCCCTACGAGGCAGTGTGGCCTAGTGGTTAAAAGCACGGCCTCCAGAACAGACTGTCTAGATTCTAACCCTGGCTCTGCCTTTTACTGGCTGAGGACCTTAGACAAGCAATTTTACCTCTCAGTACCTTCCTTCCCTCCTCTGCAAAGTGACGCTAATAATAGCACCTCCTCTGGGCTGCTGTGAGGATTAAGGTGATACAGATAAAGCATTTAAAACAGTTCCTGGTAAATGTTACCTGCTCCTCCAACCCAGTCTTCAGCCTATATCCGCTCTCTTCCTTGTTTGTTATTACCAGCTCTGGCTAAACGGGCCTATTGATTTCATTGCCATCCCATGCGTGTGTTATGAGTTTATGCTATCTAAAAGAAGTGTCCATTTCTCTCCGCTTACTTAAGTAGGGTAGCTTAGACTTAGCTGAAGGCCATCCTCCGTCCAGCTTCTCCCTTAGAGATTGCTCCCACTTTTGCATTGTGTTCCACTCCTCTCCGTGTGTTTTGGCTGGCACATAATCTGTGGCCCATTAATGCTCAGTGGTGATGTTAATAATTAGTATGGAGGGTCAAAAGGGAGAGTTCTTTGGACATTTGGATTCCAGGGTGTTGTCTTCAGCGTCTCTTTTCCCAGCAGAGATCCCCCTTGTTGGAAGTGAAGGGGAACATAGAGTTGAAGAGACCCCTGGTCAAGGCTCCTTCCCGGCTGCCTCTCCCAGGAAGCAGGTTTAAAAGGGGGCCTGACCAGATGGAGGATGCCTTGGAGCCTGAGAAGGTGAGCTGGGTTTGGAAAGCTGAGAGAGAGAGAGAGAGAGAGAGAGAGAGAGAGAGAGAGAGAGAGAGAGAGAGAGAATGAGAATAAACCAATCGGGGAGTAACTGTGGACCCCGTTCTTGTCTTTCCCTAGAAAAGGACACGAGTCCTGGGCACAACAACCAAATTTGCCACGTCCTACCCCAGAGCACCGGCCCCCACCGCAGTGCCACAGACACAAGGCCAGACCACAGGTGGGCTCTAGGGGTTGGCAGAGACCAGCGCTGTCAACTCACTTTTTTCTTTTCTTTCAATTGTAGCTTAATTTGAATAGGTAATGCATTTCACTTGTTTCAAAATTCCAAAGGCACAAAAGTTGTTACACTTTTGAAAAGTCTCCCTCCTACTTCTGTCCCGACCACCCAGTTCCCCTCCCCAGAGGCAACTGTGTATCCTTCCAGGGATATTCCATGGGTATTCAGGCAAATACAGACATGTTCCCCAACACTTTTTTTACACATATGTAGCATGCTTTACACACGGCTCTGCTCCCTTGCTCTTGGCATGTTCAGTACTTTCTGGTCCTAGGAAGGATATCTTTAGGAGGTGGCCGGACTTAGGGGACGAGGGAAGTTCTCTTACTTCTGATCCTCAGAAAAAGCAACGGCTCTGCCACTGGCCGAGCTAGAGGACGTGCGACCCTGAGAGTGATCGCTCTACTTTCTCCTCTCCCATCTCCCGACAGCGCCAAAAGTTCCCAAGAGGACAGGCCCCCGGTGTTCCACAGCTGTTGCCACAGGTATTAGCCCTTAAGAGCTGGGGCTGAAAAGGGATTTGTGGTCTGGTAATGGAAGAATGTGGAGATGGAAGGACACTGGTGATATAATTCCTTATGTCAACTCCCGTTCACTAGTGTTGAAGAATCAGAAGCCAGGCCCTGCTGTTCCTGCCAAGAAGCCTGGCAGTAGGTGACAAACACAACCACTGGGTGAGAGGCTGGGATAGGGAAGAGGAGGTGGTGAGTACCCAGGAGAATACATTTGGCCTCTTCCCTTTCTGGAGGAGAAGGAGATGTAACATCAGATGTGGAGGCCCTAAGGGCTGGGAGGGAGGAGAGACACAGAACCAAGACTTCTTGACTTTTGTCCTTTCTGTGCCCATCTTAGCAGCAGCTGCTCCTCCCAAGCTGGGAGGGAAGAAACCCAGCAAACGTCCAGCCTGGGACTTAAAGGGTCAGTTATGCGACCTAAACGCAGAGCTGAAATGCTGCCGTGAGAGGACTCAGACCTTGGACCAGGAGAACCAACAGCTGCGGGATCAGCTCCGGGAGGCCCAGCAGCAGGCCACGGCCCTGGGGGCAGAGCGCAGGACCCTGGAAGGGGAGTTGGCCCTGAAGCGGGCCCAGGCCGAGCAGGGCCAGCGGGAGCTGGGGAACCTGAGTGCCCGTGTCCTGGAGCTGGAAGAGTGGCTGGGCACGCAGGAGGGCTTGGTGCAAGAGCTCCAGAAAGAACAGTTGGAACTTCAGGAAGAGCGGCGGGGACTGGTCATCCGGCTGGAGGAGCAGGAGGTAAGGGCCAGCCTCTCACCAAATGCTGACTCTCCTTTCCAGGTTTGGGCTTAGGATCAATCCTTGACCACCCCTGCGCTCTGCGTTGTACCCCAGCCCTGTCCTGACTCTGTCTTCGGAGCTCCCCCAGATGTGTGTCTCCCATACTCCTCTATGCCCCTCTTTCTGGCTGTCTTTCTTGATCAGAACCCCCTGCATTCTTTCTTCCTCTTATGTCCACTCGACTCCTTGGTGAGCACCAACTAGATTGAATTACTTGCAGTCTCTCAAACGATTCAGTTCTCGCTTCAGGGCATTTTGCTTCAGGACATGCGCTTCCTTCCCTCTTTGTGGAATGTTCTCTCTATAGTCCATGCTTCCCTTGGTTCACTCCTATACTATTGTGTGTCAGCCTAGTTATCTTCCTTGTGAGCCGTCTGGACATGCCCAGAGCACTCCGTATTCTAATACCAGGATTCCGGTTTTCTTACCTTATTTTTACCAGACTGGGAAGTCCTTGGAGGCAGGGACTACCCTTCCTCCACCCCTCGCCCCATCATGACTTGCTCTTATTCTTGGTTGTATCTTGCCATCTCTGTCTGTTCCGTTCTGGGCAGAGGAGGCTGCAGGCATCAGAAGCAGCACTGTCAGACAGCCAAGCGGAGGTGGCATCTCTGCGCCGGGAGACCGCAGCCCAGGCGGCCTCACTGGCTGAGCGGGGAGAGCGTCTCCATGGGCTAGAGATGGAGCGACGGCGACTCCACAACCAGCTACAGGAGCTCAAAGGCAACATCCGGGTGTTCTGCCGGGTCCGCCCTGTCCTTCTGGGGGAGCCCACCCCACCCCCTGGCTTCCTCCTGTTTCCCTCTGGCCCTGGTGGACCCTCTGATCCTCCAACCCACCTCAGCCTCTTCCGGTCTGATGAGCGGCGTGGGACCCTGAGTGGGATGCCAGCTGCTCCCACGCGCCATGACTTCTCCTTTGACCGGGTATTCCCACCAGGAAGTGGACAGGACGAAGTGTTTGAGGAGATTGCCATGCTTGTCCAGTCAGCCCTGGATGGCTACCCTGTATGCATCTTTGCCTATGGCCAGACGGGGAGCGGCAAGACCTTCACCATGGAGGGTGGGCCTGGGGGAGACCCCCAGGTGGAGGGGCTGATCCCGCGGGCCCTGCGGCACCTGTTCTCTGTGGCCGGGGAGCTGAGTAGCCAGGGCTGGACCTACAGCTTTGTGGCGAGCTACGTAGAGATCTACAATGAGACTGTCCGAGACCTGCTGGCCACAGGGACCCGGAAGGGCCACGGGGGTGAATGTGAGATTCGCCGGGTAGGGCCAGGGAGCGAGGAGCTTGTTGTCACCAATGCCCGATATGTTCCTGTCTCCTGTGAGAAAGAGGTAAGCCCTGATGGGCACTGGGCTGGAAAATGGGGAGCAGTGGGTAGGGGGACAGAGATGGAGTGGAATGGAGAAGGGAGCAGTGAAAGGTGAAGGGTGAAGGAAAGGGGAGCTGTAAGGACTGGTTGCCACATTCAGTTTTGGCCGGTGGGCTGTGAGGTCCTTCTGCCTTAACAGAACCAGGGAGTGGGGAGGAGAGGCAGCTTGCGGGAGCAGGGGTGTCGCTGGCTCCCTGACCAGGGATCTCGGGTCTCGTTTCCTACTGCTCTCCTTGCTTCCCACACTAGCCACACTGGCCACCTGGCTCCTCAGCCCGCGGGTCACTCGTGTTTCAGGGCCTTTGCTCGCTGTCTCCTTTTGCCTGAATGTTCCTTTCCTGCAGTGGCTTGCTCCCTCATTGCCTTAAGATCCAGCCAGCCTGCCTAAACTTGCAGCCTCACGTTACTTACCCTCATGATACTCCTTATTTTTCTGTTTGATTTTACTCCTTAGTCCTTGCAGATATGTTGTATATTTTACTTATTTGTCTCTTCACCGCCTAGAAATAAAGCTCCAAGAGGGCGGTGCTGACCCCTGTGCATTGCCGTACCTGACACCACTGTGTACTGACCTCTGCCTGCCCTGCCCTGCCCTTCCCCATCCAGGTGGAGGCTCTGCTCCATCTGGCCCGCCAGAACCGGGCTGTGGCCCGCACAGCCCAGAACGAGCGCTCATCCCGCAGCCACAGTGTGTTCCAGCTGCAGATCTCTGGGGAGCACACTGGACGAGGCCTACAGTGTGGGGCCCGCCTCAATCTTGTGGACCTGGCTGGGAGCGAGCGTCTAGACCCCGGCTTAGCCCTTGGCCCTGGGGAGCGGGAGCGTCTTCGGGAAACACAGGCCATTAACAGCAGCCTGTCCACACTGGGGCTGGTCATCATGGCCTTGAGCAACAAGGTGGGAATGAGGCTGGGTCAGGTGGGGCCTGGAGCTGACCATGCTGAACCCGATCCTAGCCTAGTCACTTGTCCCTCTCAACCTGCTAGGAGTCCCATGTGCCATACCGGAACAGCAAGCTCACCTACCTGCTGCAGAACTCTCTGGGTGGCAGCGCCAAGATGTGAGTGGAAAGGGTCGGAACTGTGATGTTGGGGTGAGGGGTGGGAAAGGGGAAACGGGGTCCAGGCTCCACCAGCCACTAATGCAGGGTTTTGGCCCCCTTTCCTCTCTCCACAGGCTCATGTTTGTGAATATTTCCCCACTAGAAGAGAACGTCTCCGAGTCCCTCAACTCCCTACGCTTTGCCTCTAAGGTGCGGTTACCACCAAGCCCAGCCTCTGTCAGGACCCCTGGGTGACTGTGGGCTTCTCTGTCCCAAACCCTTCTGTCCTTTAGGCCAGGGGCACATTGATCCAGAAAGGATTTATGTTGGCCAGGCGTCTGGGGCACTACCCACCTAGATCCATTTTTTTTAAATTAGTTTCAGGTGTACAAAAGAATGCACTAGCCATTTCATCCCTCACAAAGTGATAACGCCCCCCCCCAATCTATTGCCCCTCTGACTGATATATTCCATTGACTCTATTCCCTATAGATCCATTTTTCACCTGTTGGCTTTTTAGGGATTTTTAAGATTTTAAAAAGAGGTGGTTAAAAGGTCAAAACTACATATAAAGCTATATACTACTCCTGTCCGCCCCATGCTCCCCACCTGTCATTTTTATCACTTATCATTTTATTCTTCGAATGTTTGCTTTTGCAAATACAAGCAATACACTTGTGCTTATTCCCCTCCTTCTTACATACGAGTAAAAGACATCTCTCTCCCTCTCTTAGATTTATGTTATTCTACACTTTATTTCGCCTAACAAGACAACCTGAAGATTACTCCCCACAGGCACACAGAAATCATCCCATTATTTTTATATTTGCCTAGGACTCCACTGTGGATACACTGACGTTTATCACCTCTATTAGGCACTTGGATTGTTTCCGCCCCTCTTCTGTTACAAACAAGGCCATGTTGACTAACCTTGTACATATGTCATTTTCTATTTGCTTACTTACATCTATCTATCTAGGGAAGGATTCTTTGAAATGGGATTGCTGGATCAAAGGAGATTTAGAGGTTTTTCCAAATA
The DNA here is from genome assembly GCF_004115265.2 of Rhinolophus ferrumequinum. Lineage (NCBI taxonomy): Eukaryota > Metazoa > Chordata > Mammalia > Chiroptera > Rhinolophidae > Rhinolophus > Rhinolophus ferrumequinum. The sequence goes on from NC_046286.1 coordinate 3,723,184, forward strand.
GTGTGAGTTCAGGCTCCAAACCCCACGAGGGTTAGCCATGGCCATGGCTATGAACTCTCTAGGAGACTTATGTTCCCTCCTCTAGAGCTGAGTCAGAAAGTTTCTTTACAGTCTGCCTCTGGAGGGAAATTTTTTCCCTGAGACTATACCCTGTGATGGGTTCTGGCTTTAGTAAGAGTCTCTGATCACGTGTGCCTTTCTGCCGCACTCAGGCTTCAGCCTGTGTTGTTGCCATGGAAGTAGTCAACCGCCTTCGCACCCTGACCTGGTCTTCTGCTTTAATCAGGATTTACCTTGCTATCTTGCAAGTTCAATTAAAGGTATATCAAATCGTTGACACCCAACAACTTGAACTCTTTAATATCCTCTAATACCCAGTTTATATTACATTTCACCTGATTGTCTCAGAAAATGTCTTTTATACTTTGGTTTGTTCTGATCAGGATCGAAGCAAGGGCTACTCATACTATTTGGTTGAAATGATCTCTTAAGTTTCTTTTCATCTATAACAACCCTGCCTTCTTTTATGGCATTTATTTGTTGAAGAAATTGGGTGATTTGTCCTATGGAATAACTATATCCTGGATTTGGGCTGGTTGCTGCCTTTTTCTTCCATAATTGTTGTTGTCTTAGGAGTTAGGTTTAGAGGCTTGATTAGATCTGAGTCAGGTTTAAATTTCTTAGCAAGAAAACTTACATGGGGTTGTACACGTTCTATTGCATCATAGCAGGAGGCACCTAATATCTAGTTGTTCCACTTTCAATGATATAAAAATTGATCGTTGGATTTGGGTATTGTCAGCCTGATCTATCCATTAAAAAACTCCCTATCAACTTTTTTACCTAGTGATTTGATCAAACAATGATCATACCTAGGTCTATTGTTTCATTGAGTTAAAATGGTGATGATGATGATGATTTTTATTTTTACTTTTTAAAAAGTTTTGGTTTTTTCCTATTTTTTCTTTTTTCTATTCTTTATTTTACTTTATTTAAAAATGATTTCCTGATTTTCTCAGTTCTACTTTAATTAGCCCAGATTCTTCTATAAAGTGCTTCCTATTGCCATCTATTTGATTACTCTAAAATTCAGTCCATATAGGAAAGTTGGGATAAATGTTGAATTCTTTATCAATTTTAAGTATACATTGATACTCTAGCAACTTCCAAAGGTAAACAGTGAGTTTTTATCAAGGGGTTATCTTTACAGATGCTTATGTATTTGATATGTGTCCTTGTCAGTTGTCATTCATTCTTTTTATGCTCAAATTACTCCATCTTTGTCCAGTGGGAGCTCTTTCAAATTGACTCTTGTGTCCCTTAGGTCCCCAGTAGTCTTTATTCTAGGTTCATCTTGTACATTGCCTGCCCTAGACTAGGAATCATTCATTTTCCAAGGAGCCTTGGTTCCTAAATGAGTGTTGGTATTGTTCTATCTAGTTTATTCAGCGCTAGTGATGGGAAGGATTTGGGGTCTCTAATCCACAGTATTGCTAGAAATGAAAGCTCCTTCTCTGTCTGCTCCTGTGTGGTGGGGCTCCCATCCCTTCTCAGGCCTTTTCACCACTTTCAGACCTAGTGTGCCTAGTGGACATAGAACCAACCATGGGGATTGGGAGGTTGATCTTGGGAAACCCAGCCTGTTGGTTACTCTGAAAATTTTTTTATCCTGTCTAACCCCCCTGCCCGCAGGTGAACCAGTGTGTTATTGGTACTGCCCAGGCCAACAGGAAATGAAAACAGATCCAGATCCTGGGGGTTGGGGGGTTGGGGCTGAGAGGGTGATTTGGGGGGGGAAGGGGGGGCACTGTGTTACCTGGACCTATTAAATAAAGAAAAGTTTTTTGGGTTTTTTTTCAAATAAAGGTTTTATTAGCAATTGCTCAAGAAAGGACATATTTTTCACATCTGTAAATATGGGGCTGTGGATCTGTCCACTCTGCCCAGCAATTTGTGTTTTGCAGTGCAAAAGCCTGCACTTTGCTTTTCTCCCTGACAAGCTGTACCCTGAGTGGCCTTCAGCTCCCATACTTTCCTGGTTGTCCACACCTACCATGTTTCCCGGAAAATGAGATCTAGCTGGACCATCAGCTCTAAGCCCTAATGCGTCTTTTGGAGCAAAAATTATAAGACTGGGTCTTATATTAATTTTTGCTCCAAAAGACACATTAGAACATTAGAGCTGATGGTCCGGCTAGGTCTTATTTTTGAGGAAACACGGTAAGAGGTGTGCCCACTAGCTATCCACAGCCACTAGTTGTTTCCCCGCTTGCCACAGGCCACCCTAGCTCCGGAAAGGTGGCCACCTGAACCCAAGGACGGGACTGACACACCCTCCCATTAACTGCTGGCTCTTTCCTCCCGCCCTTTCCCGGCCTTCGCGTTCGAACGGCCAGGCCTGGCCCTGCCCGCTGCCCATTGGCTGGCTCTCGGCGGCGTCACCGCCTGGGTTCTAGCCCTCCTTGGTCGGCGCCCCGGCCCTGGAAGTGCGGGGCGGGGCTCACGCCCGCCGAGACCGTCGCGCCAACAGCCAACGGCCGCCGCCCCAGAAAGGAGGGGCTCGGCCCTCCCAGGTGCCGCGCGCAGGAGGGGTCACGCGTGCGCAGAAGCTAGGGGGGACAACTTGCCACCTAGAGGGTGGGGCGGGGGCAAAGGCGGGAGAGGAGGGCGGGGCACTAGAGGGAGGTGGGCGCGGAGGGGGCATAGGGAAGGGTGAATGGAAGGCGGGGTCGTGAACTGGGGTCGGGGGCGGGACTTGGAGTGACCATGGAGGTTGGGGGGGCAGTTAACGGATGTGGCATGGGGCTGGGGCCAATCCGGAGGGCGGGCTGCCGGGAGGCGGGGGATTCCCTCCTGCCCCCTGGGCGGGTCTCCCTTCCGAAGAAGGGGCTTCGGGGATTCCCTTTCCCGCCAGGTCAGACTGTCCGCCCGCCCCACCAACGGAGAGGCCGCCGCTGGCTCGGCGCCCTCCAGGCCTGTTGGAGGTGAGGGAGGTGGGGTGAAGTAGTGCCCGTCCCCCCGCCCCCCGGCTCCTCCTTCCCCCCAGTCCTCCCCTCCCACCACCCTCCCCCCGAGCCAGTTTGTCCCTCCCCTCCCCTCCCCTCCTTCCCCCCGCCGCCTCCTCCTGCCGCTGCCGCTGCTTTGGCTGCTGCGTCATACGCCCCAGAGCCGCCGGGACGGAGGGGCTGGGCCTGGGGACCCCCCGGCCTCTGCCTGCACGCCCCCCGACGCCCAGACGTGCCCTCCCGGCGCGGGGGGTTCGCCTCGGTCTCCCACGTCTGCCTCTGCCCAGCTCCCGGCGTCCCCAGCTGTCACTGGTAAGGAGGCGGCGGGAGGCGCTCGTGGTGGGGGGGGAGCAGGGAGCCGGGGGTCGGCGCGCAGGGCGCCAGCGGGAGAGCCTCGTCGCCCTGGCATCGGGTCCGGCTGGGCCGACTGAAGTCCCCTGTTGGACTCGCGGTCGTGGGTAATAGAGACTGGGACTGGGACACGCCCCCCTCCCGGGGCACTCAGGGAAGTTATCTAACCCGAGGGCAGGGAGCCCCGAATTTGAGGGCGACCTGACATAACCTGACATCAGGATAATTGTTCTGAATGAGACACGCGGGCCCAGGGAGGCAGCTGTTTCTACTCTGGAAAACATCGCTGGAAAAGCTCCCAAAATACATCTCTGGGTAACAGAGCACCCCAATTATGATACCTCTAAACAGCAGGAGAAGGTGACAGTAGAAACTGAGTGGTAACCTTTGCTTCTGCAACCATTGTTTCTGCTAAAATCTCAAGGCCAGGATATAATATCCCAGGGGAGGTCTGGAAGCTGGGAAACTAGAGAACTAGGTTGGGGGTGGGGGGGGCCGTTAGGGAGAGGAGAGGCAGTCACCAGAGTTGGGAGAGCTGGAGTCAAGAAGCTTGGGAGGGGTGCTGATTGGTTTCCTATCCAGGTGTCTCAGGGATTTGGAGACTGGTGGGGGGGGGGGGTGTGCAGCTGCTTCAGTCCTTGACAGAAAAATAGGCAAATAAGGAAGGTTTCTTGGCTTTCATAACCTTCTCCTCCCATTCCACTTCTGGCTAGGCCCCCCCCAGGATGCAATGGCACAGCCTCCCCGGCTGAGCCGCTCTGGTGCCCCCCCACTTTGGGACCCAGCTTCCCCTGCTCCCACCTCAGGCCCCAGGCCTCGACTTTGGGAGGGTCAAGATGTGCTGGCCAGATGGACAGATGGGCTGTTATACTTGGGGACCATCAAGAAGGTAAGACCCTTCTGACCTGTCACCTCTCCCCATTCCCCTTATCTAATGCTGATTCCCATTTCATCCTCTATGCTCACCCATTCCAGGTGGACAGTGCTCGGGAGGTGTGTCTGGTCCAGTTTGAGGATGATTCCCAGTTTCTGGTTCTATGGAAAGACATTAGCCCTGGTGAGATCTTAGAGGCCTGGGAGTGGCTTCCCATGGAAGACAGAAACCTGGCTTGGGGGAGAGAAGGGGACCTAAGGACAGGTTCCTTGACACTGTGTTCCCTCATAGCTGCCCTCCCCGGGGAGGAATTCCTTTGCTGTGTCTGTCGCTCTGAGACTGTGGTCCCTGGGAACCGGCTGGTCAGCTGTGAGAAGTGTCGCCACGGTGAGAGGGCAGGACACCTGAGTGGTCCAGCTTGCCCTAGGCCCTCTGGGCGGTCTCTGACCCTTCCCACCAGGACTGGTCCTATGCCACCTATTCTGGCCTCCGTCCCCAAGCTACTGCTCTGGCCAGTCTCCTTGAACCTATAGTCTCACTCCCTTCCAACATAGGAAAAGGCAGCCATGGAATGGGGCTGTGTGAGCTTTGCAGGCAGAGGGTGGTTCAAATACTCCCTTTTCAAACCATAGGACTTTGGGCAAGTCCCTAAACCTTTAGGAGCCTCAGTTTTCTCACCTGTAAAATAAGGGTAATACCCCTCCCCCTCCCCAGGACCATGGTCAAGGATTAATGAGATAAGATTCTTCCTATCCTGATACCTAGCACACGCAGGTTTGCAATGCAATAAATGCTCTACCATCGATAATATCATTCTTCAGCTTATCACCAGGACTGCCATGTTCCAAGGGCCCCAGCCCCAGGAGAGGGAGAGGGCACATCCTGGGTCTGCCGCCAGTGCATCTTTGCCATCGCCACCAAGGTAAAGGCATCTTCCTGTGGGAGCCTCCCACCCACAGCCTCTCCCGAGTCTTTCTCTCCCCACCCCTCTGAAGCAGCCTGCCGGTTCTCTCTCTGCAGAGGGGGGGTGCACTGAAGAAGGGCCCCTATGCCCGAGCCATGCTGGGCATGAAGCTATCTCTGCCATATGGACTGAAGGGGCTGGACTGGGATGCTGGACATCTGAGCAACCGGCAGCAGAGCTACTGTTACTGTGGTGGTCCTGGGGAGTGAGTAATGAGGGGGCGGGGTTAATGAATGAGTGACAGTGTGGTGGTGGGGGAACCCCAGGGAATGGAGAAAGAATGGTGAGGGGAGTGCTGAAGGGGGTGGGAGTAGGTGGTGAGCAGGGTTGGGGCAGTTAAGGAGGGAGTGTCTAGAGGTCACCAGTCCCGTGTCCCCTTCAGGTGGAACCTGAAAATGCTGCAGTGCCAGAGCTGCTTGCAGTGGTTCCATGAGGCCTGCACCCAGTGTCTGAGCAAGCCTCTCCTCTATGGGGACAGGTGAGACCAGGGCACTCTCCAGGAGCCCAGGGGGCCCTCTTGTTCTCCCCACCCTCTCAGTTCCCCCACACCCGCCTGCCCCAGATCCATTCTCTTCCCAACCTCTGGAGTGTTTCTCACTGATTCGCCCATCCTTGGGTGCTTGTGAGTCCTCCAGAGCATGGTATAGTTTTCCTGTCTAAGGTATGTCCTCTCCTTGCTCACATCCAGGTTCTACGAGTTTGAATGCTGTGTGTGTCGGGGGGGCCCTGAGAAGGTCAGGAGGCTACAGCTTCGCTGGTGAGCTGGATTGGGCATGGCCTGTGTAACTCCTCTCTCAACACCCTGTTTTTCACCCTACCTGCCCCAGCCTCCCACTCGGGACTCCCCTGGCTTTTGTAATGCTTCCACAACCTTGACACCTCAGTGTTTCTCCAGGGTGGATGTGGCCCATCTTGTCCTCTATCACCTCAGCGTTTGCTGTAAGAAAAAATACTTTGATTTTGACCGTGAGATCCTCCCCTTCACCTCTGAGAATTGGGACAGTTTGCTCCTTGGGGAGGTAAGGAAGAGTGAAGGTTTGGGTGTTAAGGTGGAACAGGGAGATGTGAAAAAAAGGGAGAGGGAAGAATCAAGCTCCCTTGAGCCCATTTTCCCTCCCTTCCCCCAGCTCTCAGACACCCCCAAGGGAGAACGTTCTTCCAAGCTCCTGTCTGCACTCAACAGCCACAAGGACCGGTAAGTTGAGGAGAGGCTCAGAAAGAGATGGAGGTGTGGAAATGGAAGCCTGGGAGGGGAGGCACTGCAACTCAGCTGGAAGGTCATCCCTGGAAAGGGCTGAGTAGTGGCGGAAGAGTGATGGCAGCACTGACCCTGGATCATTTTTCTTCTCACCCCAGCTTCATTTCAGGGAGGGAGATTAAGAAGAGGAAATGCTTGTTTGGCCTCCATGCTCGGATCCCTCCTCCTGTGGAGCCCCCTACTGGAGATGGAGCTCCCACCAGGTCACTGGTCCAGGGGGGATGGGGAAATTCTCAGGGTATTAATCGGGGTATATGTATGGAGATGGGGAGGTCTTTGGGGTGTCCGGGAGGGGGCTGGGGGGATAAGGAGGCCTCTTACAGCTTCCCTTCAGGGCAGGGCCCTGGGGGAGGGGTCTCACGTCCCCTGGGGAAGCGCCGGAGGTCGGAGCCAGAGCCCCTGAGGAGGCAGAAGGGGAAGATGGAGGAGCTGGGGCCATCCTCAGCAGTGCGCAATCAGCCAGAGCCCCAGGAGCAGAGGGAGCGGGCTCGTCTGCAGAGGGCACTGCAGGTACATGGACGGGGAACTCCATGGGCAAATGGTGGCATGGGAAGGAATCAAGGATTCTCTCTCAGTCCCTTCCTCATCCTTCTAGGCCTCAGTGTCTCCGCCACCCCCCAGCCCTAACCAGAGTTACCAGGGCAGCAGCGGCTACAACTTCCGGCCCACAGACGCCCGCTGCCTGCCCAGGTCAGTGCTCCTCCACCCTCCAACCGGATGTTCCCTTAGAACCTCTCCTCCAATTGTACTTACTCTGGATTTTCTCACCAGAATTCTTGTCCCTCCTCCCCTTGGCTACCCACTGCCTGTCCTAGAGACTTCTAGAACCAGTGTCTGGTCCCCAGTGTCCTGGGGATGGGGTTCCGTGGGGGCAGTGTTTGAGCTCTGCCCCTCTCGGGGGGAGCATCCTGTTCCCCCACGTCAGGTCTTGCCTCTCCTCTCCCCAACCCCAGCAGTCCCATCCGGATGTTCGCTTCCTTCCACCCCTCTGCCAGCACCGCAGGGACCTCTGGGGATGGTGAACCCCCAGACAGGTGAGATTCTACCCCTTTACCTGTGACACCCCTCTTCGCCTCTGTTCTTAAGATCCTCAGTCTCCAACCATTTCTTCATTCCTCTAATCCACTTGTGGCCTCCATTTCTCGTCAGTCCTTATTGTGTCTGGACTCACAACTGCCTTTTCTCCCTAGGTCACCCCTGGAACTTCATATTGGTTTCCCCACAGACATCCCTAAAAGTGCCCCCCACTCGATGACTGCCTCATCTTCCTCAGTCCCAGCCCCCTCCCCGGGTCTTCCTAGACGCTCAGCACCCTCTTCTTCCCTGTGCCGTAGTTTATCTCCTGGGACTGGGGGAGGAGTGCGAGGTGGGGTTGGCTACCTGTCCCGAGGGGACCCTGTCCGGGTCCTTGCTCGGAGAGTTCGGCCTGATGGTTCTGTGCAGTACCTGGTTGAGTGGGGAGGTGGGGGCATCTTCTGAACAGCCTGCCTCTACCCACCTCCCCATTCACACACACCGGCACTTTCACACCCTGACCTCTGATCTCACCTACAGCTGGGATGTACCTGGGGAGGTAGGGGGTAGTTCTCCCTACTGCCTAGGCGGAATCCAGGTTGGGGGGAAGGGGAAGAGGCTCTCTCTTCTCTTCTCCCTTGATTCCTGACCCTTCCATCCCTCTTCCCATTTCCTTTGATGTTATTTTGTTACAGCTTTTAAAATATTTTTAAAAATTATTTAACCCCTGGGGATGGAGACTGAGGAGGGGAGGGATAAGGATCCCAGACTCTGTATGACTGAAATAAAGATAAACAAATCTAGCAACTCTTGAGTCATTCTGAAAGATGAGAACAAAGGCACTAGAAGCACTGATCTTCCCACCCAAATTCACATACATGACAAGAAAAGGCAAAAGCCAGAAAGAACCAAAGATAGGATTTATTAAGGGCCCACGCATCACCTGGAAGTCAGAGAGCACTGCAGTCTATGAGGGAATATGGCAGGAGCAGCGCCGGCTCATCACGGCAGGGCTGTGCTCGAGTCAGAGCCTGACTCCGTAACCTGGCGCACCCAGTGCAGGTACGGGGAGTTTCCCTGCTCCACAGGCAGCGCGATCACCTCAGCCACTTCATAAGGGTGCACAGAGCTGTGAAAAAGATGGGGGGGGTCACTCAAAGATTTACCCGAAGGAGCCCAGCCCCTCAGACTGCCCAGCACGTCCCACCCATCTCAAAGTTCTCACCGAACAAAATCTGTCAAAGCTGGAACCAAAGAACTTTGTGTTTTAATCATCTAAGGGACAAAGAAAAACATGGCTGAATCAAGGGGTGGGATTGATTTCAGGATCTCAGATGAGGGGTAGGGGTCCAAGGGCTCAGGGAACTGAGGTTTTGTGGGGTGGGGGTAATGTTTCTCACCATCAGCACCTCACTGTCTTCCTCAATCTTTCCTTTCCACTCATAGCTGAAAAAGGCAAAGAGAGTGTTGTGGGAGCAAAAGTTTTCCCCAAGAGAAAAGACTGCCAGCCAGCCCCCAGTTAGTTTAACCCCCAGTCCTATGACTCACATGGATGTAATCTGAGGGATGAGGTTGACACAGGCTGCCAGGCGCTTCTCCACCACAGCCCTGAAGGTGAAGAGATAACCCCATTCAGAGCAAGCACCCCATGACCCGAATTTTTGCACTGCCAGCCCCGAAGCAGCTGGAGCTGCTGGAGCAGGGAGGAAGCAGCGGGAAGGCAGTCTTCTTCCCCACCCCCAACTCCCTTCCTGCTCATCCTCTCTCCACACTGGGGTCCCCACCTGGCGATCTCCTTGGCGACCTTCTCGTTGGGGCAGGTGACAAAGGCTGCAGAGACCGAACCAGGTACATAGTCAGAGCCCGAGGCCGGCGGAGGCCGGAACGGGGGGCTTCCTGAAGCCATGGACAGCAGGGCTCGGGGTAGCAACTGAAGGCGGGAGGCCAGAGGCAGCAGCGCCGGCATCCAGAGAAGCGACAGGAGCAGAGCGGCCTGGTAGCAGGAGGTGAATTCGGTGTCTCCCCACAAAATGTCCCAGGAAACTGCGCCCACCCCAGGAACTCTTCGCTTGCACAGACACTAAGGCTCTGCCCTGCCTTTTCTGCACCCGGAAAGAAAAGGTCCCTGAAGCTGGGAGATAAACCTGAAAAATCAAGGCAAAGGCACTGTTTTCACTCCCTCCTCAGGGGCCAACCTCTTTGAGATTTTGGGTGCGGGTGGTGGTCGAGGCTTCGAGGACCGGAAGGGGCGGGGCCGGTCACTCACCCCTCCGCCGAGCAGGATTGCGGTAGCCCGCACCCCACTCATGCAGCCTATGTTGGTAGAAGAGGGTTGAATATCAAAGGTCACACGTAACGTCGAGAAAGGACCCCAAGCCCAGGAAGAGCGACCTCTTACCTGGGTGGCAGCAACGTGATAAGAAAACAGCGCACACCACGTGAGAGTAGACGCTGGACCACCCGAGTCTCCAGAACCAGCCAATCCGGCCCTCACGTAGCCCGATTTGCCCCGCCTCCTGGTGAGGGAGGAGCGAAGCGGGAGCTGACCAATCCACAGCCAGATATTCAGCGGTAAACGGCAAGGGCACGCCTGTTTCCGTGTAAACCGGAAACCGCCAATTGCAAGCGGAGGAGAGCCGCTGCGCCGTTCCACTGTCACGTGAGGGGGCCGGTCCCTTGGGCAGCGGTACCTCAATGAGTGACGCGAAGAAGCCAATCGCAGGCCAGCCCCGCAGGCCACGTGATGAGAGACCTGGCGCTAGGAAAGTGGTGCTGGAGACACCGCCGACTGGATGCGTCAGGTTGTGGAGTGAAGAATCATCTTTAGACCCCAGAGAGTGCCTACCGTGTTTCCCCGAAAATAAGACCTAGCCAGACAATCAGCTCTAATGCGTTTTTTGGAGCAAAAATTAATATAAGACCCGGTCTTATTTTACTGTAAGACTGGGTATAATATAATACCGGGTCTTATATTAATTTTTGCTTCAAAAGACGCATTAGAGCTGATTGTCCCGCTGGGTCTTATTTTCAGGGAAACACGGTAGTAATAGCTCCTACACTGTTCCCAAGGCCTGGATGGAGGAGTAGGAGGGTCTGAGAAGATTGAACCTCGGGGTGAAGAGAGCGCCCCCTGCCCTTTTGGTTAGGACTGACATATGCCTGGGTTTGGGAATGAATAATGATAATCTGAGGAGAAGCCAGCTGTCCCTAGGTAGGGGGGCGTGATTAGGCAGGCCCCAGCGTGGCAAGACGATGGCTTGGTGAGGAAAGATGCATTTTAAAAGGACAGAGTGAGACCCTGTAAATGGGATAGAGGATGATGAAAAGGAGGCTGAGGGCGGCTCAGCCTTCTTAGCTGAAACCCCAAAGCTGGAGCCAGACTGGTGAATCGGGGGAAGAGGAAAGATGAGAGCTGCAGGTTGGGATATGGAGAGGACACCAGGAAGTGGTGATGGTCCTTTTGTCCCTTACCCCCTTTTTATGTCACTCTCCAGGACTGGTCTACCTGTCAGCCTCGGGTTCCCTTCCCGTAACCCATCCCCCTAGGAGCCAGGACCTGTCCTACATAACCTCCCTTGGGCCCAAGCACATCCAGTGACCCAAAAATGGAGAGAGGGGCCAGAGAGAGGAGAAAGAGGTAGGAGGAAGCAGCAGAGAAAAAGGCTCTTGCCACTCCCCCTACCCAATATTGCCCCTCCTTCCAAGGTCTGGGGTCTCTGGTCAGCTGGGTGGGTGTGATTGGGCATTTCCCAGGCTGATGTCAGAGTTCTCTCAGACCTACCTCTCTGGGATTGGGGTCTACTCGAGAGCTCTGTCTTTGGGTTGGAGTTTGTCTCTGAGATAGATCGCTGTAAGATCTTTCAATGTTTGCATTGGGATCTTTCTTAGGACTGGGTTTTCTTTAGGATTTTGTTTTGGGGTTTCTGTTTCTGGGTCTGTGGTCACTCTCCAAGGTCTTTTGAACTTTATGAGTTTGGGGGTGCTGAGTTCTCCATCTCTGGGACTAGTTGAATTCTCTCTCTCTCTCTCTCTTCCCCTTCCCCCCTTTCTCCCCATCACCTCCAAGGTCTGGAATTTTCTGTCTCTGAGTTATCAGTCTCTGAGTGGGCAGTTTCCTTTCTCTGAGATCTAAATCTGGGGTCTCTGATATCTCTCTCTGAGTTCTCTAATTCTAGGTCTGGGTTCTTTCTGAATCTGGGTCTCATCTTTTTCTTTGAGTCCTGGCCTCGGGTCCTGGTCCCTGAAATCACCATCTGAGTCTAGAGTCTAAGATTTCTGTGGTTATGGAGAACCTTTTTGAGGCTGGAAACTCAGATTTTGACCTTTGACCTCTCAGGGTGGTCTGGGGTTTTTTTCCCCTCCCCCTGAGATTGAGGTCTATTTTCCTCTAGATTTTGGATTTGTGCCTCGGATTAGCCCCCCCCCGGGGGGGGTGACAACATACCTTTCTCTGTGGGTCTGGGGTCTGCATCTTTAGAACTTCCCTTTCTCTGGTGTTTTTGAGTCGGGGGTCTCTATCTCTCTGGTTCTCACTGAGTAGGGGTGGGGGCTGCAGAGTCTCTCCTCCTCCTCCTGCTCTCTCCTCTCTCGCTCACTCCCCCGCCCCCCTCTCTCTCCCTCTCTCTCTCTCTCTCTCTCTCTCCCGGCTGCCGCCGCTGCCGTTGGTTCCTATTCTCCTCCTCCTCCTCCTCTCTCCTCCTCTCTGCTCCTCTCTGCTCCTCTCTCCTCCTCTCTTCTCCTCCTCCTCCACCTCCTCCTCCTTCTCCCCCTCTCTCTCCCCCTCTTTCTCTCTTCTCTTTCTCCCCCGTCCCCCCGCCCCCTCCCCCCAGGCCTGATGAGCAGGTCTCGCGCGTCCATCCATCGGGGGAGCATCCCCGCGATGTCCTATGCCCCCTTCAGAGGTACGGTGGTGAGGGAAGGGGGAGGGCCAGTTGGGGGGGGGCAAAGGGGGGAGGGGCAGGGCGGAGGAGGGGGCAGAGCCGGGGCCAGGAGGGAGAGAGGAGGGCTGGGAAGACAGGGATGGGAGCAACGGGAAGGAGGGATTGGAGGCTAGAGGATAGGGGTAGATAGGGACCGGAGGGGACAGGAAACTGGCCTTGAAGGGGGCTGAGGTGAAAATGATGAAGGGGAAAGAGATCGCCAGAAAGGGTGGGAAAATAGGATAGGGTTGGGGGGAAGAGCTGCAGAAATAATTTGGAGGTGGGAGCTTAGCGATGAGGAAAATATCAAGGAAACAGAAGGACAGAGTCAGGAGACGGGCTAGGAAGGAGAAAGGAGAACGGGTGAAAAGAGAAGCAGTAGAATATTGTGGGGGGGCTTAGAGAATGGTAGGGGGTAGAAAAAGAGGAGGATGGAGGGAGAGAAGAAGGGGCCAGATGGAGAGAGAGGGAGGCAGTGGGGGGGGGAGGGTCCAGATGGAGGGAAGAGAGGAGAGGGAGTGGGTTGGGGGAGGAGAGACCAGGGCAGGGGGAGGGCCAAATATGTGTGTGTTTGGTGTGGGGGGGGCAATATAAGTAAGATTGAGCAATGGGAGTAGAGAGGCCGGTTAGACTGCCCCGGACTCTGACCCTCATGAAGGCCCTCCACCGGTGTAATGTAACCCCTGGGGTCTTACCTGCTCCATTCACTTCACCACTTTTACCCCCTCCCCCACCTCCAATCCTTATTTCCATTCCCCCTCCCTCCTCTGATGTCCATCACCTATATCTTTCCCCCCATATGGTGTCCGTTCCTTATATGAGTCCCCCTTCTGTCCTTCCCCTATATCAGTCCCTTCTCTGGTGTCCCTCTCGTTCCCTCTCTTCTGCCTGGTAGCTCCTACATGTCTGCCTCCTCTTCACCCCCGCCTTCTTGATCCCCTGGTCCTACTCCTCCTATTAGCTCCACCTCGTTTCCTCTGCTCCATGTCTAGTGGGGCCCTTCTGATACTTGTCCCTAGGGATTTACCATCATTCCTGCCTCCTCTTCTAGATCCATCCCTTCCATCCCTGTTACCTGTCCCCCAGCCCACCCTCTATTCCCTACCCTTCTCCCCTTCTTGTCGCCACAAGCCTGTGATATCCAATTTCCCCTAATGCCCCAGCTTTTATCACCCATTCCTCTTTTCTTGTCTCTTCTACTTTCTGGGGTGTTGGACATTTGGGGTGCAAAGACACAGGTTTTGGTGGGTGGATCAGAGCCTACAAGAAACCCGCCTCTGAGCCCTGTGGGATTTCTCATCCTAGTACCTCTTGCCCCTTTCTCAGCTGTGTTCCTCTATCTCTTGCATCTGCCTCCAGAATTTTCCTTACTTTAAGTCCAGACAGTGTGTGTGTGTCCAGAGTTGCTCCTAAGCTAAGTTCTTGCGTGCTTCCCTGCTCCCAGGGAGGTGTCCCCTGAAGTCTAACCTGCCTCCCAGTGGCTGCAGCCTGGAGCAGTCCCTCCCCTAATGATGGTGTGTATCAGCAGATTTCTCCTCTGGGGGTCCTCAGAGTTTGAGCGCCGCGGGCAAGTTGCCTGCAGTGGCCGCACTCTCAGAGCCTTGGTGATTTCTGTATCTAGAAGGTATTCGTTAGAGTCTCCGAAATGGCATTGAGATAGTGAGACTTTCCAAACATTGGGGTTTCTAGATGTCTGTATTCTGGGAATTCATCTCTGACTCTGATCTACAGGTTGGGTACATTTGAGGCACATGTTTGTAGACAGAAAAGGGCTAGAGTTTTCAAAACTCTCCTATGCAGGACATTCAGTTGGAAAGAAGCTCAAAGACCAGTTCTTTTCTTGCATTATACTCCTGATTAATTATTCTGTAAAGATAACAGAATTTGATGTTTCTTGCTCTAAACTCTCACACTGTGATACCTTAAGCCTATTTTCTATCACTGATTTGATTTCTCTCTCACTTCCATAGGGTCTGTCCCCTGTGTCCCTGTGATGGTTTGTGGCATTGGGGTTTAAAGGAGAGGAAGTTTGCAGGGATGGGGTCGCGGGAAGAAGAACAGCAAAGTGGGGAAGGTGACCCTGGGGGCATTTCTGAGCATGGGCGACCCTTGGCCTACTGTTCTTTTCTAGAAGTTTTGTCCCCGTGCCCAGCTTTAATCTTTGGAGGCTCCCTCTATGTCACAGGCCTGGATCTTCCATTCTTCCCTCCCCTCTTCCTTCCTCAAACTCCTCACTGTGCCTTGGGAAGGTTCCTAACCCATGGAGACTTGGTGGGGCAGGTGCAGTATTGAATCTTTGATCTCAGCATGGAATGGGGGAAGAATCCAGTCAGTCTCTGTTCATTCAAACAAGGGCATCTTTCCTACCTCCTCGCTCCCAGTCCCCCCACAGCCAAATGCTGACAAGACCCATCCTCCCCCTACCACCAGAAGAACCAGAACTTTCCCCAAAGGATGAGCAGGGTTGGGCTAGCAGAGGAGGGAGCAAAAAAGAGAAGTGGAGGGGAGGCCTGCTCATGTCTATGGCTCTGAATAGATGAGCTCCCTCATCCATCTCTTTTCCAGATGTTTAGCTCTCAGAATCCCATGACCGAAATGTTTCTACACCCCCAGTCCATCCTTCTTTCCCACAGGTGTGTGGCTTTCCTCTTATTCCCTTGCAGGTGGGTCGTGCCACCTTCCAAGTTCTTGTCTTCTGCAGTTATTTGGATGCCCTCGTCTTCCCAGACACCTGCCACCAACCCCTCTGTGGATTTTTCTTCTGCCAGTTTTGCTGCCCTCACCTTTTTATTTTTTTGAAATGGATGGAGAGCTTTCACCTTTCTCTGCCTCCAAACTTGTATGCTCTCTATCATGATATAATTCTCCTCCTGTGCCACCCCTCTATATTTCTTCTCCCAAGTCCACAGAGCCCCCTGTGATGCGATTCCCCTCCCCTCTTTTACCCCAGATATAGAAGCTTATCTTTGTTCCTTTAAAGTCACCCCCAATTTGATCTCCTCAAGGCATGTGGGGTCCCCTTTTCCTGCTTTGTGGACTCTCTTCATACCACTTTAGGCCTCTGTCTCCCAAATGCATAGAGCCTCCCTTACCGTTTTGTGTGTCTCTGTCCCCCAGATGTACGGGGACCCCCTATGCACCGAACCCAATACGTTCATTCCCCATATGATCGTCCTGGTTGGAACCCCCGGTTCTGCATCATCTCGGGGAACCAGCTTCTCATGCTGGATGAGGATGAGGTGAGCAGGGAAGATTGGAAAAGGACCACTGGGTCGGGTGGGAGAATGTGGAGAGAAATATGGGGAGAATCCTCGTTAGTGAAGGGACAGGAGACACCGAGAAGGCTGACAAAGAAGCTATATTTGCAAGCAGTGGGAGGAGGGTGGCCACTGAGATTTGGGCTGGGATGTGAAAAGGGGCCAGCATTCTCACAGGGGTCTTTGAGGGCCATGTGCAGTGTTGGGGAGATGTGGTTCTGAAGATGGGGGACTGCCTCTTGTTTCCACCTGCCCATACTGTGGGATCGGCTAGGATGGGGAAAATAAACTGAAGGGTGAAGAAGTGGGGATTGCTTTGGAGGGATCAGCTCCAAAGCCATCCTCAGGAACCCTCTCCTCTTCCCGCACTGAGCAAGACCCGTCACTTAGTACTAACCAGTCCTTTCTCCATCACGGGACAGAGTCCAGGGACTGGGACTCAGAGAAAAGGCAGGAAAGAGTGGGGTCTTTGGGAAACTGGGAGGGGGCTGGAGGATCCTGGGAGAGATGACAGAGGTCGGTGGGTCTTGGCGGGAAGAGCCCTGAAGACTGGCAATGTACCTGAGATCAGGTGTGGAGAGACACTGAGAGGGCTTTCACCAGGGACATCAGGAACAAATACAGGAGATGCCCCGGGAAAAGATGCCAGGGGTGTGGGGAACTGGGAGTGCGGCAAGTTGTCTGAAGGAGATGGGGCAGGGACTAGCCAGTGTGAAAGACGTGAAATGAACAGAAGCATCTTGTGGGAGGTGGCAGTCATGCAGGGTGATTAGAGAGCCAGGGGAGTGTGGCTTCAGATTTGGGAGATGGGTCACCAGTGGAGGCTCCATCAGAAGAAATAGGGGGTGAAAATATGAAGGGTGGATGCCCAGAGGTGTGGTTCAGGGAGTGGGGGTGATTTGGGGGATCAACTTTAGAGGGTGATAGGGTAGTTAGGAGACCAGAGAGGCTATGAGAGATATGCCCCGAAAGCTGCTGGGGAAGTTGTGGTGAGACAGCCCTAGAGTGGGGGTTGAGATTAACCAGGGTTTTGAGGGACCTGGTTGGCAAGGAGAGACGGCTGGGTAGAGAGCTTCCAGGCCACGCAGTAAAGTTGAGGTCTCCAGGGAGGACCTGGTGACTTTAAAGGCAGAGGTGCTTTGTGTAGTCCAAGTTTTAGGCGTTGGGGGCATTCGAGTGACTTACTAGTGGTCAGCAGTCTTCACCAAAGGTTTGGGGTCTGTAGGATGAATTGGGGAAACCGGAACCAATAGAGTGGGGACTGTTGTGAGGATGAAGGGATGGGGTAGGGAAGGAATGGCAGAGGTGAGGACAGGTCAAGGGGACTGGTCGCCAACAAGCTAAGGGGCAACAGCAGTGGCCAGAGTGGAGCAGGAAGGAGAGAGAGGGGGTGGGAGGGAGCTGGGAAAATGAGCAGTGTGTAGGCCACGGGCTGGCGATGGCGGGGTGGAGATAGTTCCTGTGGGGTGGGGGAGAGGGGGAGGTTGGAAAGGAGGCGGCAGGGAGTAGTTGGGCTGAGGCTCAGGGAGCGGCAGAAGGAAAGTAAGAGAGGTTGAGGGCCACGTGCCCTCAATGGAAGCAAAGGGAGGAGATGAAAGGTGCGGGGAGGTGACCAGGCCCTCTGGGGGGTGGGGAGGTTGGGTCCCAGTCTGGCCGCAAGCCCGGCGTGGGTGGGATACAAGCTGTGGATCCTGATTAAACAGGCAGCTTCTGCTACCCCCGTGACAGGCACGGAGGGAGGGAGGGGTGAGGGAGGTGGGAGGCAAGCAGGGAGAATGGGGGGACTGAAGGTCAAGGAGACAGTGGATGCAGGGAGTCGCCAACTCCTGAGGGGCTGCAGTTAGAGATGACGAGGGTTTGGGAGAACTCCCCGGAGGGTGTTTCAAAAGAAATGGAGGGAAAAGAGAGGAGGGTGGGACGGGAAGGAACGAAGGAGAGAGACTTGGCGAGAGAAGGGAAAGAGAGATCGATTCACCCAGCGACACTTAAAAAGTGTCGAGGGGAAAAAAAGTGTGGAGGGGCAGCGGCAGAGGGTGGGCAGGCGGTGCAACGGAAGGTTTCGGCTGCCTGGTCGGGGAGAAAAGAGCAGGGACGGCCGGGGCGGGTGAGCTCTGACACCCCCCGCATCCCCTAGATACACCCCCTGCTGATCCGGGACCGGAGGAGCGAGTCCAGCCGCAACAAACTGCTGAGACGCACAGTCTCCGTGCCGGTGGAGGGGCGGCCCCACGGCGAGCATGGTACGGCGGCCGACAGGCACGGGGCCTCGGACAGTCTCGGGGAGAGGGCTGAAGGTGGAGCGGGCTGCTGGGGCGGGCAAGGCGGGGGGCTGGGGAGCTGTCCGCGCCCGGGAGGAGGCGGAGACAAAGTCTCGCGCGCCGCGAGTGGGAGCCCGGGAGGAGAAGGCACCCTCCTCTGGGATCTGGAGCGGGACCGGGGCTCGGGGTGACAGCGCTGGCTCTGTGGCGCTCCCTTTTTCCTCTCCAGCAGCGAAGTTTCACTGTTTTCCTGGTGCCAGTAAAAATAGTCTCCTTAGATCTTTAGCTTCCTGTCCGAGTGTTCCTGCCCCTGCCCCGGCCCCTCCCAGCCCTCGGGCTGGGATCTCGGAAAGAACGACCTAGTTCCTGCCCTCCCCCCAGACCTCTGCCCACCTCCTCACCCCTGATTCTTCCTCCAGACCTTCTGGCCTGTGGGCCCGCCCCTCTTTTCTTGCCCCCTTTCCCTCTCATCAACTGCTTCTATTTTCCGCAATTCTCTCACCCCCTTTTACTTCCTCCGGATTTATCTTATTTCTCTGCCCCTCTTGGTTGCTCTGTCTCTCCCCTCTGCTCCCGGGGAAACTCCATGACATCCCCACCTCAGCTACTTTCTGTCTGTCTGTAGAGCCATGCGCTCAGTCTGTCTCTCCAACTCTCTCCCTCTCTCCATCTGTTTCTTCCCCTCCCTCCCAGTTTCTGCCCCCCTCCACCCCCCTCTTTAGTCATTTAAAAAAAGATTTTTGTCTTCCTGAGAAGTTCGCTTAAAAGGTTTCCATGGGAACAGTGAGGGGAGATGAAGGCAGAGAACAGAGATTTGCAGCCAAGGTGTAGAGAGAGGCCCTCAGCCCCCGAAACCCCTCATCACTGCCCTCTACCACCGCATTCCCCTTCCAGGATCAGGGAGCCAGGCCCTGCATCCCCCCTCACCCCCTGGTGACCCCTTTCTTCCACCAGCCCCCCTCCCCTCAGGGGTCCAGGCTTCCGGTTTTTCTTCCCTAGCGAGAGCCAGTGGCCTGTGTCTATCCCTTGGCTCCCTTCAGCCCTCTTCTGATAGGCCCAGGTCTCACTGCCTCTGGGGGCCTGCTCTGAGACCCTGGGTGGGTGGGTGGTCAGGGATGTGTGTCACTGTGATGGACACACCATGGTGGTGTGTGGGTAGCACATCTCAGGCAAAGCCAGGTGGTGGTGGTGTGTGTGTACAGGGAATGTGTATCATGTCTGTCACATCTGTGCGTGTGTGTGAGTCATGTCCATGTCTAGGAAAGGTGTGTGTGTTGGTGTGCACACGTTCATACCTGTGTCCAGGCCAGAATGGTCACATGCTCATGGAGCATGTTTTTGGTGTCACCAGTGGCAGTTGGTGTCTCTGTCCACATGTTCCCCATCTTTCTCTTTACCTTGAGTCCTCAGGTTCTGGCGTCTCCGGTGTGGGTCTCCTGTGTGTTTTGGGTGGGGGCACCCATGTGTGTTTGGAGTTGTGGAGGTTGTTAGTTGGGGATTCAGTCGGGGTTGGGAGGGGGTCCAGGGTATATGTATTTGGGAGGAGGCTTTAGTGAGAGAGTTGAAAGTTGGTGAACGTGTGGGGTTTTTTCAGTGGCATACCTATGTAAAGGGCATGGAGGATGTGCTGGGGACATGGGGTCTTGGGGGCCTGGGTCCACGGAGGTGTGGGCTGAGGCTTTGGATGCTCGAGCCCAGAAGAGGTCGCCGGACCTTTGAGGGGCATTGGAATCCAGGGCTCCTCCTCTGCTGGGTGGAGCCGCCGCCCCTCATTCCCTCCGTGGTTTTGTTGTAGGGGGTCCTGTTCTGGAGGGGATGGTGGGAGGCCCGGTTGGTTTGGGGGGTCCCCTCGCCCCCCTCCCCCGTCTCTCTCGCGCTGTCTCCGGGCGACGGGGCTCGTGACAGAGGCGGCCACGGCAGCAGCGGTCGCCTAGCAACGGCGGCGGGGCCCGGGCAACGGCGGCAGCGGCGGGAGCGGCGGCGGAGGGAGCCGTTCCCGCGGCCGTCACCGCGCGGCCGTCCGGGCCGTCCCGGGCCCCGCCGCCGCCCCCACCGCGCCGGGCGGCGCGAGCCGGGCCGCGCCGCCCCCTCTCTCGCCGCACCCCGCCCTTCCCCCGCGCAGGGGCGGGGCCCCTCCCCCACCGGGGACACCCCCGACCCCCCCGGGGGGCGGTGCGAGGTAAGGGCGGGGCCTCGTGGACGAGGAGAGCGCGTGGGGGGCGCGTGGGGGCGGGGGCGCGCGTGTGCGTGGGTGCAGGGAGGGGGTGGGGAAGCCGCGGCGGCGGCGGCGGCGGCGGCGGCGGCGGTGGCGGCAGCAGCTGCTCCCTCCGCATGTTCTCGCTGCATCTTCCGAGTGGGGGGAGTTATGGTAACTGGAGAGGGGGCAGCGGAGGTCGGGGGTGGAGGTCGGGTAGGGGCCTCGTGGGGCCAGGGTCTCAAACGCGCGGGGGCGGCCGGTTTGGGGTGGTCTTGGAGCCCCTCGATAGAGGCGGCAGCCCGTGTGTCCACATGTGTGTCCCTGTCCATGCTGATGTCCCCTGTGTGTCAGTGCCATGTACACATGGGGACCCAGTTCCTCTTGCACACATGTGCAGCCAGCCCTGTCTTATCCTGCCTCTGCACGGTTCCTGCTTAGGAGGCTGCTGGGCCAGCCACTGGCTTGGGGGGCAGCCCGGGGCCACACTAGTACAGGTCACCTCTGACCCTGAACACGCATGTCCCTGACTGGGGCTCACCTCCAGCAGTCTCCTGCGTGTGGGGATATGTATCGCTGCATGAGCAGGATTTTCCGTGTCCCTGGTGGCAGGTGTGTGTCTTTGCATGTGTGTTCCAACATTGATCTTGGTATCTGTGTCAGCCCCAGCATGGGTGTCCAGGGTGTGTCTGGTTGTGGGTGGTGTGCAAGTGGGGGCAGGGAGTAAAGTGTGTGTGTGTGTGTGTGTGTGTGTGTGTTCCTTGAAATCCTACTGTATATGAAGCACCTTTGGGCTAGGCAGGTGTGAGCCCTGCTCTGGCAGGGAGTGGGGACCGAAAAGCTGAAAAGAGAGAATGGGGTAAAGAGGAAAAGTGGGGGGGAAGGGGAAGAGGAGGAATGAGAGAGGCTTGGAGAGGAGAGAAGAGAGAGCCAGGGAGAAAGAGTAACTAGAGATTTGGAAGCCAGATTCAGAAGAGAGAAGAGAGGATAAGAGTTTAGGATGGGTAACGGGGTGGAGATGGTGGAGAAGGGGCCTCGGAGCTGAGATGGAGGGGATCAGGCCTTCAAGGAAGTGGGAAGATGGGGTTCACGTAGGCCATGTAGGATCAGGGGAGGCCACTAAATGTAGACGCTGGCTCACAGTGAGGCCTGTCACAGCAGGGACTGTCATTAGAGGTTCCTGTCCCCAGCGTAGAGTTTTGCCCCCCATTTCTTTGCTCTCTGTCCAACTCTGTTCCTCATCCTGCTCTGACAGCCTCCCTCCTTTGGCTCCCGGTGAGAGCTGCCAGCTGGGTGTGATAAGGAAGAAAGGCCAAAGGGAAGGTTCAAGATTCAGGGGATTGCAGGGCAGGGGGAGATTCTGTGGTGATGGCAAGATTAGAGAGGCTGAAGAGGTGGCAGTTCAAGCCCTTGCTGTGTGTGTGTGTGAGCAATTGTGTGTGTACACAGGGTGTGTACATGTGTGGGTGTGTGCACAATGCCTGTGTTACGGGTGTGTGTAGGTGGCTGTTATGTGTGTGCATGCGTGTATACATCGTGCAAGGATGGGACATGGAGACCCAGGATCACAGTGTATGCGGATCAGGTTTGCTGTGTGTGTGTGTGTGTGTGTGTGTGTGCGCGCGCGCGCGCGTGTTTGTACATGGGTATGTGCTGTCTTTTCTGTACATGTCACTGCATGTGGCACTAATAACAGGATGTCCTGGGCTTCTGTCACTCTGCCCCCTTTTCCTCTGTGTTTCTGCTATTCTTGTCCTTGCGGCAGTGAATCTTTGTAAGCATATGTGTATGTGGCCTCCATGTACCTGTGACTTATGTGTGAGTTCATGGATCGTAGTTCCTGGGAATATGTGTAAGGTTAGATTACTTCCAAGAACCAAGCGAACCAATTAGCAAATGTGTTCTCCTGTTAATTCTTTAGTTCCACAGCAAATTTTAGTGGATTTAAAATTAGACTTTGTTGTATGCCTTTATTGGAGGAGCTTGCTCTGAAAACAATGGCTGAGCTAGGTTGCCATCCCTGAGAAAGTCAGACTAAGAAAAAGATATCCTGAGCCCTTCAATGCATTGTTGAGTGTGTAACAGAAGGATAATGAACACACTTGCTCCTTGTCTTTCCTTTATGGTGGTAGCAGTCACAAGGCTTGTGTTGGAGTCAGGGAAGGGCTGAGGGAGAATAAGGGTTGTTCTGAAGCAGAGTGGATGGAGTTGCACTTTTCATGTGAATGGAGGGGGTTGTGCTTGTGGGATGCGGGGATAACCTGATGCGGTGGGGACCATGGTGAACTCAGCGCATATCCTAGAGGTTAAACCGGCTTCCCTGTGTGGGGCCGTGTGTGTCTCAGGGTGAAACGTCTACTTCTGTAATGTGCTGCCCACACGATGGCCTGAGGGACTCCGGCCACATATCCACACCAGCAGCTCCCATGTGAGCTTCTGGGTCCAAGAATGTCCTCCCCTGCTGTAGCGCTCACATATGTCTCAGCACGTGTCCGTGGGATATGTGGGCCTCAGGGTCTCAGACTGTGGCCTAGGGTCCCCCATGCTCACAGTTGTCTGTATGCCTGCGAAGCACCGAGGTCCTGATTTGGTTTTGCGTCGTGGTTCTCGCACACGTACTCCCACAACTCAGTGTATGTTCTGTGGTCTACACATGTATTCCTGAGGGACTGACAAGGGCTCTTCTGTCATGAGATCGTGTTTTGTGTGCAGACCTCCTAACACTTGGGTTTGAGAGGCAAGGGGAATCCGGGGACTGATTCTAGGGCAGTTTGCCATTCTGGAAGCAGACAGTGAAAATGTAGCTCTGGACCTCCCTTGTTCTGGAACCTAGAGGGTTAACAGGCAGCTCTTCCGGTCCATCCCCCTCCAGCCTGTAGCTTCTTGTTGCCGTGGAGATGGTAGCCCCGCCCCTGATGCAGCACCTGCCCCCCCATTGGCTGCAGTGGTGACTGTGGGGCTGAGGGGGGAGCCCAGGCCTGGGCAGCCATTCTGGAGCTGGAGCCGGAGCTTGGCATCCCCCACTTTCATTCTCCTCTAGCCCCTTGGCCCCTCTAAATTCCCTGGCAGCAGAGCCTTAGCTTCCCTCTTCAGAGCTGCCATCCCTCTAGACTCTTGGCAGTCCGAGCTTCATCCGCATTCACCTCCCCTCCTCCTTCTCTCCCTACCCTCACTTGGGAGTCCCCCAATCCCCACTCCCCTGCATTCTTCTCTTTTCCCCTACCTTTCTGAGTTCCTGCCACTGCAGTGCACGTGGAACCGGCCCCTTTTCCCCTCCGCCCTGCCTGCCCCTTCCTTGAATTTTCTGTCCCCAGGCTTCTTCCTCTGCCGTTCCTCACAGGTCCCTTCCAAGACTTCCCCCTCCAGTACAGGGAGGGGGTCATGGGAAGCAAGCCTGGCCCTCCAGACAGACGGGGGTTCCAGGAGTGTGGAGGCAGGTGGAAGATGTGTCCAGTAGAGGGAAGGGGAAAGCTTGCCTACAGCCAGTGACCTTAACCGGACTTCCCCTCCAGTTAGCCTCTTCCTGGGTGGGGTGGGGGGACACCAAGGACCTATCTTCTGTGGATCTGTGTCATTATTACTGGGGTTTTAGTGACCCTCTCAGCCATGCCCCTCTGCTGACTGCTAGCCCCAGTCATGGGCCTAAGGCCTCCCACCCCGTCCCCTTCGGGGGGCTCCGGCTCGGGTTCCTTGCCCCCTCCTTCCTGCCGCCAGCCTCTCAGCCGCCGCTGCTCTTCCTGCTGCTTTCCGGGGGGTAGGTGAGGCTGGAGTGAGGGGCAGAGGGAGGTGGGCCAGTGTGCCGGGGCCAGAGGTAGAAACGTGGGCTGACAGCGACCCCCTCTGAAACTTCCCTTCTGGCCCTTTCCTTCCCTCCAGAATACCACTTGGGTCGCTCACGGAGGAAGAGCGTCCCAGGGGGGAAGCAGTACAGCATGGAGGCCGCCCCCGCTGCGCCCTTCAGGCCCTCGGTGAGTGAGTGAAGGTGCCTGCCAGATGTGGCTCAGCCTGGTCCCTCCCCTCCAGGCCCAGCTGGAGCCCCAGGAGTCTGAGAAAGGGGACAGGAGCACGAGGAAGAGAGGGGGGGGAATATGAGTCTCCCCACCTCTTTGGTTCCCCCCTTCTTGGCTGTGCCCCCCTGATTCTCAGACCAACCCTCCCACCTCCTCCAAGCTGGTGTGTGTATGTGTGTGTTTGTGTATGCACTCGCCACTGTGGGAGCAAAGGAAGGCAAACTGGCAGCAGGGCTCTTATCCCTCTTTCCTCTCCTCTAGAGACTTCCCTTTTCCCCCACCCTACCTTCAGCCTGGGACTCTAACAGCTGAGGGACTCTACCCTGCCCCAACCCACCCCTATTCCCATTTCCTGCCCCCCAGCAAGGCTTCCTGAGCCGGAGGCTAAAAAGCTCTATCAAACGCACGAAGTCACAACCCAAACTTGACCGGACCAGCAGCTTTCGCCAGATCCTGCCTCGCTTCCGAAGTGCTGACCATGACCGGTACAGGGCACAGGGCGGGAGCGGGAGGGTGCTCCACAGTGAGATTGGAGGGTGGGGGTTACCTGAGTGCAGAAGGTGAAGACCTCAGGTTGGCTGCAGGATATTATGGGGTACAGGACAGGGAGAGGACCAACAGAGAGGCGGGAAAGGGAATGAAGGTGAAGCCAAGGAGGGACTCTTTTGGCCAACACAAGGGTGGGCTCCAGCCCAGGGCTGAAGCAGCTGTACAGAGGGTCAGAGAAGGAGTGGTGGAGCCATTAAGGAATCCAGGGAAGCAGCGGGGAGTCCATGGGAGAGGAGCAGTGTGCTATAGGTGAGAGGGTAGGAGGGAAGGGCAGCAGTTTGCAGTGGGGCTGGGCTGACAGATGCTAATGGCTGAGGGAAGGGACAGCGGAGAGCCCGACAGAGCAGGGGGAGCCTGGCACAGGTGCACAGGCGGACTGGCTGGGGAGAGGAGGCCATAGGGTTAATCCAGGGACTGAGGCGTCAGGAAGAAATCCTCAGAGGAGTCCAGAGGGCACTGTCTCCGAGGCCGGGCTTGGGGGGCATCTGATGTCTGCTTCTGTTGTCTGCTTCTTGGGGTCCCTCTCTGGGTTTCCCCCTGCACCCAATCACTCCCCAGGAAAACCTTGTCCTTCCTTTCCCTCATGTCTGGCCACCCCCGGGATTGGGCAGGTAGGGAGGTTGGGATAGGTGAGTCACACCTTCCCCTGCCCCCCTATCAAGTCACCAGAGCTGGATTTGGGGCTGGTAGGGGGTGAGGGCACGGTATTCCTGGCCGCGGGGGCGGGTGGGGGGGCCGGGGGGAGCGTGGCGCTGACGGCAATGGAGCCCGAGATGACGGGGCTGCTATAAATAGCTTCATGGAGGCTCCCACAGCCGAGCTCCCCTCCCTCCCCTCCCGCTCCCCTCCCGCTCTCCTCTTCATCCCCTAGCCGGCTCCACACAGCTCACGGCCTGTTCCTCATGCCCCGCCATCCTCCAGTTCCCCCACCCCCTCTCTTCCGCTCTCCCAGTGATATCCCCATTTCTTCCCCCTCACCCCCATCTCTGTCCCCTGTCCATCTCTCCAGTTACCCCCCTCATCTCCCATCCTGTCTTTTCTGCATGTATCTCTGTCTCCCCTTTCCTCCTCCTTGCCCTAGCTCCTCTTCTCCCCCAGTTCCCCTTTTGTTTTTTCATTCTCATTTGTCTCCTTTTTCTTGTAATTTCCCCATCACTCTTAGTTTCCTTGGACTGCTGTAACTACACACCCAGATTCTGCTAAAACTTGTCTTCTTAACCTCATTCATTCATTCTTTGAATCATTAAATGTTTTGTAAGCACTAGCTGTGTGCCAGGCGCAGACAAACATCTTTGCACTGTGGTTCTTTGCTTCTATTTTATTGAGGCTCTGGGTTTTGGCGGTCACCTATAAGTGTCCCAGGCCCCCTCCCCCCCACCCCGTTCTCTTTGTTTCTCTGCCATGGTCATTTCTGGGTTGAGATGTTCCCAGATGTCCCCAGACCTTGCAACCCCTGAGGTGTCAACCGAGGGGAAGGGGTTTCTTAGAGGGTTCTGGTTCTCACGTCCCTCATGTGCTCCCCCAGGGACAGGCTGCTTTCTTTCTGTCTGTGTCTGTGACCATATAGGAAGGGGTTCAGGGAGGCCTTTCCCCAAGTCCCCATCCTAGAGCCAGACTGATGATGCAGGCCCTGGTGTGTGAGACGAGTGGGGGCACAGGTCCTCTCTCCTGAGCCTGCCACCCCCCAGGGCCCGGCTGATGCAGAGCTTTAAGGAGTCGCACTCTCACGAGTCCTTGCTGAGTCCCAGCAGCGCGGCCGAGGCCTTGGAGCTCAACTTGGATGAAGATTCCATTATCAAGCCAGTGCACAGCTCCATCCTGGGCCAGGAGTTCTGTTTTGAGGTACTGGGTGTAGTGTGCTGGGGAGTGAGGGCAGAGAGGCACTGAGAAATTAGCGCAGGTGGGGATGTCCCGCGAGGGGTGGGAGAAGGGAGGAAGGCCTTGGCAGTGGAGTCTGCAGTCCTTGGGCGTCACCTTCCCTCTGCAGCCCCCGTCTCAACTACACACCCCTCTCTAGGTAACAACGTCATCAGGAACAAAATGCTTTGCCTGTCGTTCTGCGGCCGAAAGGGACAAATGGATCGAGAATCTACAGCGGGCAGTAAAACCCAACAAGGTATCAGGAATGTAAGGGATAAGGCAAAGGTCAGGCCCCGGGGAAGTTGGGAGCTGAGGGGGAAGGCGAGCTGGCAGCGGGGAGGCTTGGGAGAGGAGGGGCCAAGGTGGAGGGACCTGGATGGACACGAGGTGACCCCCATTTTTCTGAGTCCACCATTTCTTTTCCCTTTCTTTCTATCTCATGATCTGTGTCCTTACCGTAGAAATCATAGACTCATAGAACCGAAGGGGCTCTGGAATTCCTCCAGTCCATCTTCCCCGCAGGCAGAAATGCCCACTAGTACTCTGACAGGTGGCTGCTCAGCCCTGCTTGCAGCGTTTCTGTAGGTCACATGCAACTATCAGTTAGCCAAGTCTCTGGACCTCAGTCTCCCCTCTGGGACTGAAGCTGGAATACATGATCCCTAAGGTCCTTTAGGCCCCGAAATTCTGTGTCTGTTTTTCCCCAGACTTCCGTTTTCCAGGAGAAATGCTTTCAGTCCCATCAGCTATACTCCATTTTCCAGTGAGCTCACAGTCCTGGTGGCCCCTTCGGGCGGAACCCTCGTTTCTCAATGACCTCCTTAAAGAACTAGGCCCAAGATGCTGGATGCGATCTAACCCGTGCAGTCCAAACACCATGCTCCTTTCATGGTGCAACATCACAGCCTCCCCACGAGCTGGTGGTCACTTGTGTCCCCCCCAGGCCCTTTTCATACTGACTATATATATAGCCTCACCCATGTATGCCCTGTGTTTATGCAATTCTTTAATTTTTAAAAAATTAACTCCTGATTGTTTTTGAAGGACTCCCCAGTTCTCCCCTTTAACTTCCACCTTAATATTTTTCATTTATTATTCTAGTTTTTAAAATCTTTCCCAATACTGATTTCATTGTACTGATTTCTGATGTATGAGCCAAACCCATCTGTATTAGTTTCTTAGGGCTGCTGTTAACAAATTACCACAAACTGGCTGTTTAGAACAATAGAACTTTGTTCTCTCCCAGTTCAGGAGACTAAAAATCCAAAATCAAGGTGTTGGCAGGGCCTTGCTCCCTCTGAAGCTGTAGGAAGAATCCTTCCTTGCCCCATCCTAGCTGCTGGTGGTTGCTGGTGGTCTTTGGCATTCCTTGGCATTCCTTGGCTTGAGCTGCATCTGTCCAGTTTCTGCCACCGTCTTCACAGGGCCACCTTCCCTCAGTGTGTCTCTGGTCTCCAAATCTCCCTCTCCAGTTGTGGGATATAGGGCCCACTCTAATCCTGTATCACCACTTCTCAATACGATTATAGCTGCAAGGACCCCATTTCCAAATCAGGTCACATTCACAGGTTCCGAGCGGACGTGAATTTCTCAGCTTTATGACTGCTGTCTCACAGACTCTGTCTCACTGTCTCACTGATCTCCTCCCTTGGTGTCTCTGTCCCTTCCCATTTATCTGCTGTGCCCACCGTACCCTGCCAGGACAACAGCCGCCGGGTGGACAACGTGTTGAAGCTGTGGATCATAGAGGCCCGGGAGCTGCCCCCCAAGAAGCGGTACTACTGTGAGCTCTGCCTGGATGACATGCTGTATGCACGAACCACCTCCAAGCCCCGTTCGGCCTCAGGCGACACCGTCTTCTGGGGCGAGCACTTCGAGTTTAACAACCTGCCGGCTGTCCGTGCCCTGCGGCTGCATCTGTACCGTGACTCAGACAAAAAGCGCAAGAAGGACAAGGCGGGCTATGTGGGCCTGGTGACTGTGCCCGTGGCCACCTTGGCTGGGCGCCACTTCACAGAGCAGTGGTACCCCGTAACCCTGCCGACAGGCAGTGGGGGGTCGGGGGGCATGGGGGGCTCAGGAGGGGGAGGGGGTTCTGGGGGCGGCTCAGGAGGGAAGGGCAAAGGCGGCTGCCCGGCCGTACGGCTGAAAGCACGTTACCAGACAATGAGCATCCTGCCCATGGAGCTGTATAAAGAGTTTGCGGAGTATGTCACCAACCATTATCGGATGCTGTGTGCAGTGCTAGAGCCCGCCCTGAATGTCAAGGGCAAGGAGGAGGTTGCCAGTGCATTGGTTCACATCCTGCAGAGTACAGGCAAGGCCAAGGTGAGTGCCGCGCCTTCAGGAAGAGGTGACCGGGGAGTGGGCACTGGTTCAGGGGAGTGGGCAGTGCAGAGAGGGCACTTCTGTCTTCATGAGCTTGGATTGTACAGAGGCTGACCCTTGGATTTTCCCGGCCCCAGGACTTCCTTTCAGACATGGCCATGTCTGAGGTGGACCGGTTCATGGAACGGGAGCATCTCATATTCCGCGAGAACACGCTCGCCACTAAAGCCATAGAAGAGTACATGAGACTGATTGGTCAGA
The DNA here is from genome assembly GCF_004115265.2 of Rhinolophus ferrumequinum. Taxonomy (NCBI): domain Eukaryota; kingdom Metazoa; phylum Chordata; class Mammalia; order Chiroptera; family Rhinolophidae; genus Rhinolophus; species Rhinolophus ferrumequinum. The sequence continues at coordinate 3,752,286 of NC_046286.1, forward strand.
AATACCTCAAGGATGCCATTGGTATGACCCAACCCCCCGCCTCTTCATCCCAAACCTACCACATCCATCTCAGCCCCAAACCTGGCTACTCCAGACTCAAGTCTACCCTTCCTCAGGCTTCATGCTTCCAAGGCCAGAGTGTTTGGATGCCAGCCTATGAGATACCCCAACCCCGCAGCCCTGATCCCTTGGAGAGGGTGACCACCCACTGTGCTTCCCCCCAGGGGAATTCATCCGTGCTCTGTATGAGTCAGAGGAGAACTGTGAGGTGGACCCCATCAAGTGCACAGCGTCCAGTCTGGCAGAGCACCAGGCCAACCTGCGAATGTGCTGTGAGTTGGCCCTGTGCAAGGTGGTCAACTCCCATTGGTGAGACTGGGAACGCTGGGTTGGGGGGCCGGGGTCGGGGGAGTCGTGTGTTCATCTGTTCATCCATCTGTCCATCCTCAAAGAGGACCGAGGACCAGTTATGGGCCAAGTGTTGTGCTGGGTGCCGTATAAGCAGGCAGAGGAGTGAGGCCTGGCCCCTGCCCTCAGAGGGCCTCCACCAGCATGAGGAGGAACAAATTAGATACAAAAAAGCCACAGAATAGTTGTAGGATGTGTTAAGTGCCAAGTGAGGGTCTTCCCATGTAACAGGTCAGAGAAAGCAGAGCTTTGATTGAGATAAAGCAGGGAAGGCTTCGTAGAGGAGGTGCCTGTGGGCTGGGCTTTGAAAACTGGCTCAGGTTCGGGTATTTGAATATGGTGGGGAAAGAAGACATTTCAGAAGGAGACTGTGGGAGAAGGGCGGGAGCTTTCAGAGTCCAGCAGTTAGGACAGGTTTAACAGAGCACACAGCTCATAATGGAGGCTGGTGGGAGAGGTGTCTGGACAGTGATTAGAATAAGACTCCGGAAGGCGTCAGCCAGCAGGTTAAGGAGCTTGAGTTCATTGGTGGGTCATGGTATGCCATTAACCAGTTCTGGTGCCAAGAAGTGTCATGACTGGGAGGATAATTCCTAGGTAGAGTAGGGGTCGGGGGTGACTGGAGTAGGGAGAAGTCCAGGCTAGCTGGGGCTACTGTTAAAGGGTCAAGCGTGGAAATCAGATCCTGAATCAGGATGGTGGCAAGAAAAGAGAAGGGTTTCCTGAGAACCCTCTGAGGAAAGGATGAGCAGCAGTTGTCAGCTGACTGGAAAGGAGGGGGCGTGTCTGTGGAGAGTCAAGGATGACTGGAGGCCACGAGCCTGGTGTTTGGGAGGCCTGTGGCCCCATTGACTGAATCCTAGAACTCAGGAGGAGGAGCCAGTTGGAGGTGTGGGGGCGTTGCTCTACGGGAGTCAGAGTTTCAGGTCTCAGTGAGTATTAGAGTGGAACAGAAGATGAGGAGAATGAGCTCTTAGCCGTTCCAGGGAGTGGGGATCATGCCTGGGGCACCTCCATTCCCATTTCCCTGGAATCCAGAAGAGTTGGGGGGTCCGAGCTCCCTGTACCTCAAGTGACCCTCCATTTCTTCCCATCTCTGTCTCTCCCTGGTGTCTGTTTTTCTTCTCCTCTCCTTGTCTCTCTCACACGCCCCTCTGTCTCTCCCGTGTGTCTCTCTCCCCTCCCCTTCTCTCTCCCTCCAATTCTCTCCCCCTAATCTGTTCACTCTGCCATAGCCCTCTGCTCCCAGCAGCCCCCCGTCTCCCTCCTGCAGTCCCTCCCTGCCTGTCTCTCTCACCTGTTTCCACACCCTCACCTCCTGCCACCCCCCTCAGCATGTTCCCTGGAAGCTGAGGGTCTCTGGGTCTCAGTCCCGGTCTCTCTCTTTCTTTCTCTCTCTCTCTGTCTCCCCACCCCTTCCCCTCAGCGTGTTCCCGAGGGAGCTGAAGGAGGTGTTTGCATCCTGGCGGCTGCGCTGCGCAGAGCGGGGTCGGGAGGACATCGCTGACAGGCTGATCAGCGCCTCGCTCTTCCTGCGCTTCCTCTGCCCAGCCATTATGTCGCCCAGTCTCTTTGGGCTCATGCAGGAGTACCCAGATGAGCAGACCTCACGAACTCTCACCCTCATTGCCAAGGTCATCCAGAACCTGGCCAACTTTTCCAAGTGAGGGACGGCTCAGGCGGGGTTGGAGGAGGGCACTGGGGTCTCTGAGTCCCCAGAGACTCTGAGACGGGTGGTGTGAGGCCTTGTGGTGTGTGACCTGTACCTTCCGGATGCCTTGGCCAGGTTTACCTCAAAGGAGGACTTTCTAGGATTCATGAATGAGTTTCTGGAGCTGGAGTGGGGTTCTATGCAGCAGTTCCTGTACGAGATTTCCAACCTGGACACGCTGACCAACAGCAGTAGCTTTGAGGGTTACATCGACTTGGGCCGAGAGCTCTCCACACTGCACGCCCTGCTCTGGGAGGTGCTGCCCCAGCTCAGCAAGGTCAATAAACGCTCCTGCACCCTGTCCCCAGATATTTCCAGTGTTTCTAGAGGCTATTGTGGCCTGAGAGACCACCTTCCCCCCCCCAGAGTTTTCTCCCGCCCTGTTCCCAGACATGTCATTTCCACTCCCCCAGCTGACACCTTCCACACCCCCTGAGGCCCTCGCAGAGCTGGGCACTTAGCCCCCGGTAACGGCCTCATCCTTCCAGGAAGCCCTCCTGAAGCTGGGCCCGCTGCCACGGCTCCTCAACGACATTAGCACAGCTCTGAGGAACCCCAACATCCAAAGGCAGCCAAGCCGCCAGAGTGAGCGGCCCCGGCCTCAGCCTGTGGTGCTGCGGGGCCCGTCGGCCGAGATGCAGGGCTACATGATGCGGGACCTCAACAGGTGAGCACCTGGGCACCCCACACCTGGGCCCCAGGACCCCTGCTTCTCTGTTTCCGGTACACTTCACTGGGATCCACGTGTACTTCTGTAGGGCTTGAAAGAGAGGAAAAAGCAGCAGGTTGTCAGAGAAAACAGTAAGGAGACAGTACAGTCAGTGGTACGCTAAGAGCCCTCTAAGACCAGACAGCAAGAAACATGGAGCTCTAGCAAAGTGCAGAGGCTCCTCCAGCTCCCGCTTGTAAGCTGGGGGGGTCCCGCTGCCAGCTCTCCCATGCCCGTCCCAGAGCTGAGGTGCAGCCCGTACATGTTGGGTCAGTTAGGGGGTGCCCAGACCTTCAAATATCTCTATACCAGTTGTAAAATAAGCACCACTGCAGCCCCCACCAGAACCCCGCAGACCCCGCCATGACCCAGCACCAGAGAAGTAACACCTGGACCCAGCGGGGCCCCCACGGCCGCCGCAGCCATTCCGATGGGTGACACTGCACACTGTTGAGAAGACCACCCGCTTGTTCCTCCGCCTGTCTCTCCCTCCATGGTGCCACACCCATTCTGCCATTCGCACCTCGCCTTCCACTCGGCCATGCCTTTTGCCCACTCTCTCCTTCTCTCTGTCTGTGCTTGCCCCCTCTTTCCATCTCTCTCCAGCTCCATCGACCTTCAGTCCTTCATGGCGCGAGGCCTCAACAGGTGAGGGGCTCTCCCCTCCCCCACCCTCCTCTCCTCTCCTGTCTGCTCCCCGTCTCCCACTCCAGCAGCCTTCACCTTCCTCCTCTCTTCTCCTCCATGCACCCTCATCTCCTCCATATCTGCCCGGACTTGCCCCTCATCCCTCATCTTGCTGCCCCCATCTCCCCTCCTGTAGGTCCCTCCCTTCCTGAAGGGGCCTTGTCCTCTCCTTTTCCCACATATCCCCTCCCATCCTTCCTGCCTGCCCTACGGGTCCCACTTTTCACCTCGGCCTAGCAGACCACAGCAGGCTCGATTGCCAGCAGCTTTGGCCTTACCTCCCGTTTTGTGCCCCCTTCCCTTCCAACAGCTCTATGGACATGGCTCGCCTCCCCTCCCCAACCAAGGAAAAGCCACCTCCACCACCCCCCGGTGGGGGGAAAGACCTGTTCTATGTAAGCCGTCCACCCCTGGCCCGTTCCTCGCCAGCATACTGCACGAGCAGCTCAGACATCACAGAGCCGGAGCAGAAGATGCTGAGTGTCAACAAGAGTGTCTCCATGCTGGATCTGCAGGGCGAGGGGCCCGGCGGTCGCCTCAACAGCAGCAGCGTGTCCAACCTGGCAGCGGTCGGGGACCTGCTGCACTCCAGCCAGGCCTCCCTGACAGCGGCCTTGGGGCTGCGGCCGGCACCGGCTGGACGGCTCTCCCAGGGCAGTGGCTCGTCCATCACGGCCGCTGGCATGCGCCTGAGCCAGATGGGTGTCACCACGGACGGTGTCCCTGCCCAGCAACTGCGCATCCCCCTCTCCTTCCAGAACCCTCTCTTCCACATGGCTGCTGATGGGCCAGGCCCCCCAGGGGGCCACGGAGGGGGTGCTGGCCATGGCCCACCCTCTTCCCATCACCACCATCACCACCATCACCACCACCGAGGTGGAGAGCCTCCAGGGGACACCTTTGCCCCATTCCATGGCTACAGCAAGAGCGAGGACCTCTCCTCAGGGGTCCCCAAACCCCCCGCCGCTTCCATCCTTCACAGCCACAGCTACAGTGATGAGTTTGGACCCTCTGGTACTGACTTCACCCGTCGGCAGCTCTCACTCCAGGACAACCTGCAGCACATGCTGTCCCCTCCCCAGATCACCATTGGTCCCCAGCGGCCTGCCCCCTCAGGGCCTGGAGGTGGGAGCGGTGGAGGGGGCAGTGGCGGGGGTGGCGGGGGCCAGCCGCCTCCGTTGCAGAGGGGCAAGTCTCAGCAGTTGACAGTCAGCGCTGCCCAGAAACCCCGGCCATCCAGTGGGAATTTATTGCAGTCGCCGGAACCGAGTTACGGCCCTGCCCGTCCACGGCAACAGAGTCTCAGCAAGGAGGGCAGCATTGGGGGCAGCGGGGGCAGTGGTGGCGGAGGGGGTGGGGGGCTCAAGCCCTCCATCACCAAGCAGGTAGGTAAGGGTGGGAGGAAGGGAGGGCGGGAAGAAGGAAATGGGTTGGGGAGGTGGAGGTAGAGTAGAGTTTGTGGTCTGAAGTTACGATTTTCTCACCTCCTTTCATTCATTAAGCAAATACGTGTAGAGTGCCTGCTATGTGCCATGTGCTGCTCTAGGCGCTGTGGATTTGGCAGTGAACAACACACAGTAATCACTGTCTTCACGGACGGAGCTCCCGTTCAGAAGGGAGACACAACAAATACTTAAGTGCATAGCATTCTCAGGGTGATCAGAGCTAGAGCAGGGGGCAGGATTGGGACTCATCTCTTGGCAGTGCTCTCGCTCTAAATGCACCCTGCCTTCTCCCACCTTTCTTCTATTTGCTCCCAACCTGCCCTGTCCCAGCATTCTCAGACGCCATCCACACTGAACCCCACCATGCCAGCCTCCGAGCGGACGGTGGCCTGGGTCTCCAATATGCCTCACTTGTCGGCTGACATCGAGAGTGCCCACATCGAGCGGGAAGAGTACAAGCTCAAGGAATACTCTAAATCGATGGATGAGAGCCGGCTGGACAGGGTACGCCGGCCTGACCAGCCCCAAGCCCCTGTCCTTCCTTTATCCACAGGGGAGGCCTCTTGTCATTGCTGAGGGCAACATCGAGTTAGGAAGTTACGGTGGGAAGAAGAGACACAGACCTGATCCCGTCCCTTGGGAAACCTTCAGTCTATTAGGGCAGACCACATACAATCAGTCCACCGAAAATCCAGTTCTAGTTCTATTTTGTGGGTTATACACATCATAGACTGGGGACAAACATGTTCTATATTAGGCTTAGCTCCATGTCCTTCCCCAGGGAGAACAGAAACCCTGGCTCCTATGACTGCTCAGGAAAAGGAAAGTTACTTTACTAGCAGTGTGAGCTGATAAATTGGCCGGGGGCAGAGGGGTTGCAGTTGTACTACAAGCAATATTTGGTTTACCCGGTCACTGCCGCATGGGCATAGGTGACAGGGCTGGTGTGGAAAGTGGTGTGTATCGGCCCGTGTGGAAAGACCATCCAGACTTACCTCAGAGCAAAGGACAGCAGGAGCTCTGGGGTGCACAGATAACAGAACGCTCCTTGGGGAAGCCACGCTCTAAGGGCCCTGAAGGAGAGGGTAGCTGCAGGATTAGGGTATATGTAGCCAATGTATGGCTCCAACTTGGGGAGCAGAGAGAGATTTCTTGGGGGAAAGTGGTCTTTAAGCATAGGAAAATGTTGGGACTGATTTAGATGGACTTGGTCCAGAAAGTTCCATGAGAGAATTAAGCCCTAATGCCCTGAGTTAGCCATCGTAGGCAATGAAGTAACATCTCTCCTTTGCCTCTAGCTTGGGGTTATGTGTGTACCCTCTTTGGAGAACGAGAAGATAGTCTCAAATCATTTTTCTGTTTTATGGTTCAGATGAGGAATCTTTGTTGGAAAGGCTCTAGACTAGTACTGTCCAGTGGAAGTGTCTGCATGATGGGGACGTGTCCGATATGGTAGCCATTGGTCACACGTGGCTGGTACAACTGGGGAACTGAACTCTTAGTTCTACTTAAATTTTAAATAGCAACATGTAGCAAGTGGCTGCTGTATTGGATAGCAGAGCTCCAGACTTCAGAGCCAGTAGGGCACATGAAATGACTTTTCTGAGCCTTTCAGCCCCAGAAGTCCGGGGTGATTATCAACAGAGGTATTCGTAGATTCTGAGCCCGGACTCACCTGAAGCCCAGATCCCTGTCCCCAGGATGGAGCCTTTCCTCTCCCTAGCCAATGTCTCCTTCCTGGTCTCCGTATGCTCTGTGGCCTGGCTTGGGGCTGAGGAGTCACCTTAGCTTTAATTTCTGGGTACAGTCATTCAAGATGTGTCTGTGAGTCTATCTAGGTTCCTGTGTGGGTCTTCATGTGTCCAGGTGCACATGTGAGGACAGGTATATGTACCTCTCAGGGCGTGGGAGTCTGGACTTCCTCCATTTGGAGGGAGCCTCAGGTCCATGGAAGGGCCTTGGAACAGTGGGTGTGTATGTATGATCGACAGGCGGGGAAAGGGGTGGAGGCAGCCTTGGCAATGGCCCTCACCCAGCAGTGGCTGTGCTTGGCAGGCAGGGATGGAGGCTGGGTGGTGGTGTCAGGGCAGGGTGGCCCTCACAGTGCGGGGTCATGTGCCCGGCGGGCAGGTGAAGGAGTACGAGGAGGAGATCCACTCCCTGAAGGAGCGGCTGCACATGTCCAACCGGAAGCTGGAAGAGTATGAGCGGAGGCTGCTGTCCCAGGAAGAACAGACCAGCAAGATCCTGATGCAGTATCAGGCCCGACTGGAGCAGAGTGAGAAGAGGCTAAGGCAGCAGCAGGTGGAGAAAGACTCACAGATCAAGAGCATCATTGGCAGGTGAGGGGTGGCCTGGGGAGGGCAGCACCGGCGGGCCTGAGGTGGGGGAGGACTAGTGAGTGCCCCCTCCCGCCCCTGAGGAAAGCCCACCCCTCCTTCCGGGCACCACCCGCTCACCCATCACCAGAAGGGGAGAACCTCTGGCTCAGTGCTTTAAATGTCCCTTTACGAAACCCTGACCTTTCCCCATGGAGGACCTTTTGAAGCCCTTGGAAAATGTGCCTGTTACTGTCCAACCATTACTGTGTGTCTGGGCCTGGCCTAGCTGGGATTCCCCATTGGTTCTTCTCAGCCCAGCCCCGGATGTTCACCCCACAGCTAGGCAGGGATCCCTGGGCAGGGCACCGCAGCCCATCCCTCCCTCTCCAGCTTTGGCAAGGTGTGCCGTTAGAAAAGGAATGCCCTTATCTTATAAAGCTGTGCACGTTCTCAGCAGTTCTGCGGAGCCTGGGCTCCAAAGGAGGGGACTCAGTTATCCTGAGAACTGGGCAGTACCCTGGGCCCCCCTCCAACTGGAGCCAGCTCTGTTTTGATCCATTCTGGATGTATTTTTGAGTAAGATTAAGGAAAAGGCTTGACTTGAAACTTTTTTTGAAAACCACTGCTCTAATGGGTATCCTATACGAGAAATCACCTTGAGAATCTACCACAGGTAGAGATACTGAGATAATAGTAGTTGTAGAGACCCCTTGGGCGACGGGCATCCCCGGGGCTGCGCTGGAGATGGCCGAGGCTCCGTGGGGGTGGAATGCAGGACGTAGAAGCCAGGCCTCCAGCCGCACAGGATCTGAGAGGGCTCTGTCCTGAATGGGAGGCTGGAGGGCCGGGTGTGTGGGTGGTAGAGGCTCAGAAAGCTGTCCTTAGCAGGTCACCTGAGGGTCCCTGACAGGAAGGTGCCTAACGCGTGGAGGAGGCATTCTGAGGGCAGGGAGGAAGCCCGAGGCTTTTCCCGAGAGCTGTGGGGGTTCCCGGGGTCCGGAGTTCCAAGGGCAGGTTAGTGCCCGCCACTAACCCCACTGAAGCCCGTCCCTTCAGGCTGATGCTGGTGGAGGAGGAGCTGCGCCGGGACCACCCCACCATGGCTGAGCCGCTCCCCGAACCCAAGAAGAGGCTGCTCGACGCTCAGGTGGAAATTACAATGTCATTTATCTTCTCCGTGTCCCATCCCCATCCATCCCACTGTCCTTCGTGCACTCACTGCACCAGCCACGCCAGCCCATCGCTGTCTGTCTCTCCCATGGTCTTCAGTTTGTCCGCCGGCTGCTCCCGGCAGCCCTCAGTGCTCCCATCTTCATCCCGTCGTCTGTGCCTGTGTCACTCCTGGCAGTGTCAGCCCCACCCCCTGTGCCTCCCCACCCTGTCTTTCCCGATTCTGTCTGTGTCACAGGATCTCTCCGCCCCCTGGCCCCGCGGTTCCTGGAACCCTGGCCCCTTCTGTGCCTGCCCGTCAGTCAGGGAGTTCAGCTTCCCCTGAGCCCTTCCTGGCCACGAGGGCGAGAGGGTGCATTTTGTTAGAATAGAGCACAGGGCAGTATGAGTTCTCATTTCCCCAGGCTCTGGATGGTGCCCTGGGGACTCGGGCTTCCCATCACGTCTGTTCTCTTGGCTCCCCACTTTTCCTGACTCCTGGGCAGCCCTTGCATAGCCTTCCTGACTCTTCAGATCTTAAACCCTCCCACCCAATGAGCTCTCCTTTCCTTCAGTGTTTAAGTCCAGCTTCCTCTGGCCTCTGCCCCTCTGGTCCTCACACCTGACTAGCAGCCTAGCTCCCCGCTGCCCCCCTCTCTTCTTACCAGCCAGCTGTTAGGACCTCCCTGCTGCATCCTCACCCTTGTTCTCCCCAAATTCTGCTCTTTCCCCCCCACGCTCCTCCTTCTGCTCTGACCGCCAGGCTTCCCCACCACCAGCACCAAGGCTCCTGACCCCATGACCCCACTCTCTCCCCCTGCAGCTCCTCATCAGGTAATTCTCCTGGTTCCGCTTTGACCACGGGTGGAGGACACAGGGGGAGGTGACTCCGGACCACTGCAGGTTGGTCATGAAGCCCACCCCCCTCCGATTCTCCACAGCCTCTCCCCATCACTGCTGCCCTCCACACCCCAGAACCTCCACAGGCCCTGCCCTCCTGACACCTCCTACATAGACCCATCTCCCAGGGCACTGCCCAGAGAGTACTTCCTGCTGCCTCCCAGACGGTTCAGGGTACCGGCCCCAGGCATCTCCCCCGACAGCCCAGCACATTCCCGAGCACACTCCCTCCCTGCAAAACCCACCCCCAGCCTCCTCCTGACTCTCAGTCCTCTTCCTCTCCGGTGTATGTCTGTCACCCCCCATTTCACCAGAGCGTCCTTGGGGGTGGGGATGTTGGGGGTGGGGCTTGTTAAGGGGTGGTGGGTGATGACGGGTTGGGGGACCCTGGCTAGAGGGGCTGTGCTGACTGCAGCAGGTAGGTGGGGCTTTCGTCTTCCTTCCCTAACCTTGGTTCTCTACCTCTCCTTCCTTCCACCTCTCACCTGCTTCTCTCTCTTCCTCCTCCTTACATCTGTGAGGTAGAAAGCATCTGGGGCTCCCATTTGGCCTCTTTGAGTGGGAATTAAGAGGGGCTAGTTAACTCAGGGAGGCTCTGGGGGGCCTGGAAAGAACTCTGTTCAGATATGAGGGCAGTAGGCAGGGTGAGTGGAGCCAGGACAGGTGTTAGCCAGCATGTGGACTGGCCCACGTGGTGTGGGAGCTGGAAGGGGTGGGGCATCTTCCTAGATGAGAGCATGGGCTCCGGAGCCAGGTTGACTCCCAAGCAGAGATGCCAGGAACAGCATGTTGAATGACCTCTATTCTCCCTGTCCGAGCTCACATCCCAGGGTTGCTAATGCCACTCACTCCCCCACTCCCGCCACCCAGTGGCCTCGCTGGACACACAATCCTACCTAAAAAGCTAGTAAATGGAAACCGGTCAGCCACTGCCATCATTTCGGAAGAGCTTTATCTGCTGTGAGGTTGATCTGTAGTGGGCAGTGGCTCTCACACTGTAATTGTAACTCTCTGCCTGCCCCGTAGAGCAAAGTTGCTGTTGATCTGTAAACAGATGTGAAAGGCACCAGGGAACCTCACCACTTAAAGGACTCCTGCAGTGAACTCTTTTGTAAAATGAATGATGGCACCCTAATTTACCTACTTTCTAAATTTGGGTGCATGGGGGTGTGGGGGGCATGCCTGTGTGCTGTCGCCAGCAGACAAGTAGAGGGAAGGGAATCTGAGGTTTCCTTCATCTGCTCTCCCGCCATACTCAGGATCCCCTACGATAGGTAGTTTCCTGTCACTTACTTGTGGGAACTGGGGGAGATGCTCAGCAAGCTACGCAGGCAGCCTGGCTTTAGGCTGCGGTTTGGGGGACTTTCCAGAGGGGAGCTCTTTGATTTGGAAAGGAGAGCTGATCTGGGAGCCTCTGCTTGGGATGTTTTTGTATCCCTTAGAGAACGGTCAGACATAACTAGGTTGCCAGGCCTAAATGCCCTGTGGCCCAGGAAATAATTTGGAAACTTTTGCTAAACCACTTTCGGGTGTTGGTCCCTCTGCAACTCAGCCATTAATTTAAAAATTAATTTTGTGCCTTTATTTTAAGCCAAGTGAGCAACCAGAAGTATAGTACAGATGGCTTCCTTCTCTCCCAGCAGAGGAACAGAAGCCGGAGCCTGAGGGCAGGAGCCAGGAGTTGGTCCAGGAGCTGGGGGTGGGTGGGGTGGGGGGGGTGATACAATAGGACCAGGGGTGGGAGTAGGGTCTGGTACCCCTCACCCTTTAAGTGGGAGCCCAGGGAGAGGGATTGAAAGGAGTGTGGGGGTGGAGGAATGAAGCACTTTTGCTTCCTGGGGATGTAGAGATTGAGGCCTGCTGAGTCTCTGCAGAAGCTCCCAGTGGTTCTGGTTAGCGTGAGAGAGAGGCAGCCCTCCCACAGTATTTGTACCTTCCCACGTCACTTCCCTGAATCCCCTTCCTTTCCCCCCAGTACAGTTAAACCTCTCTAATTTGGAATGTTATATTTGAGAAGATGGCCACTCTGAATAAGTGACAAAACTGAATGACTGTCTATTTAATGAAATGCATGTCTTCAAAATATATACAGTAAGTAAACCTCACTGAATAAGGCTTTTCCACTCGAGGCCCTCAGGGAGCATGCGTTAATGAATAGATAGAATTGAAAAGTCTGTTTTCTAGTATAGGTTAAATATTCCTCCTACAGACACATTTCCATCATTAATTTGCTTAGCACACCCTTTCTTCATAGATAAAGGAAAACTCAAGCCCAGTTTTTGTTCAAATTATGAAAAAATTCCAAATCCATGGGGGTTTGGATTAATGAGGTTTTGCTGTACTGCCTCCCCTTTGTTCCCTCAACACAAAGTTCCCACCTCGGACTGGGGGTGGGCCGGGAGGGGGCTCCGCGAGGAGGAGGAGGCTGGAGGCTGGGCCGGCAGGGGAAGATACAGGGTTAGGTGGCTGGGGGCGGGGAGGTTTCCTGGTGTGAACTGGTTTCCTGGTGTGCTTCCCTGGGTTGAAGGCCCTTGTTAGGAGACGGGGGGTAAGATTCTCTTCTCCCTGAGCCCAGAAGATGTAACTTCTACTGCAGGTGAGAAACAAAATAGGAGGGAGGTTGGGGTTGTCCTGAGGGAAGGGGTGGGACCTGGCATCTGGAGCGGGCTGGCTAAGGGGGAGGCCACTAGAGAGGGCTGGCACCCAGGCCCCCTCGAAGCGTCTCAATAAGTCCGCGCTCTCCTCTTTGGTGTCTTGCAGGAGAGGCAGCTTCCCCCCTTGGGTCCAACAAACCCGCGTGTGACGCTGGCCCCACCTTGGAACGGCCTGGCCCCCCCAGCCCCGCCCCCCCCACCCCGGCTGCAGATCACCGAGAACGGCGAGTTCCGAAACACCGCGGACCACTAGCCACCCAGCATCACACACCTTCTTCCTGACCATGCACCCCACCTGAACAGCACCAACCAACAGGACTGGACTTCGCCGAGGGACAGCGGGGTTGCTCCCTGAAGGCCTCCTTGGGGGGCACCAGTCTCCCCCCTTCACTGCACCATTTCCAGGAGGGAGAGTGGGGACCCTTAGCTGCCCCTTTTTCTTTCCTGTTGGGGTGCTGCCCCCTGTAACCCACCAAGGACCCTTGCCCCAGGACACCACCTACCCCACACAGACCCCTTCACTCCGGGGTGCTATCCCCATCCTCTGCCTCATCGTTCCCCTGAGCACTGGGGGACAGACCCTAGCCCCCACCCTGGGGGTGTGGCACCTCCAAACTTTCAACTTCAGGGTGATTTTTTAGCAGTAACCAGAGCTGACAATCTAACTCCCCTCCACCGCCCCATTTTGGCCTCCCCTGTCCCCCTTGTTATGGGGAGGGGACCCCAGGTGAGGGGGCCCTATTACCCCTTGATTTCTCAGGAGCGTCTGGGGGGGCTCAGCACGCACAAACTCCTTCTCCTCCTACCACTCTTAAATTTACTCCCTCCCCACCCAGAACCCAGATGGGGTGGAGGGGCCACCGGGGCAGGGAGGGGGCGGCAAGGGAGGAAGGGGAATTGTGTCCCCTTCTTCCCACACCTGATCTGCTCTTGGCTGGTCCCAGAGCGGGGTGAGGGGGCTTATGCCCTCCCCTCCCCCAGTATGTTGGGTGGGGTGGAATTGAGGTTAGGGTGAGGGGTTAGGGTTTGGGGGGGGTGTGTGTTGGGGAGGACAGACTAGCTGGTCTGCCCTACCCTGGCACACGCAGCCCCCTGCCCCCCCCTTCTTGGTCTCTACTCCCAGGGGGAGGAGGGAACTTACTCTAGGAAAAGCCATGTCTCTCTCCCCCAGGGTGGGGGGACCTGTGTTGGAGGAGGGGTGTTGGGGGGCCCCTTCCATGACTCTGTCCCCCAGGGGGAGGTAGGACAGGGCTGGGCCACCCTTTCATCCTCCCCCCACCCCAATCTCCCTCCACCTCCCTCCTTCCCGCCAGCTCCACAATTTTTTCGGTGTTTCTCTGTACATAGCTCTCTGGCGGGATAGGGGAGGTAGGATGGATGGGGCTTGGGGTGGGTAGGTCATGGGAGGGGAGAAACCCCTCCTTGACACCCCCTCTTCCCTGACTGCTGTCCCCTCCCCAGCCTTGCCCCCTCATCCCTTCTTGCGTTTGGTATTGAGACTTCGCAGACTCCATCCTTCTTTCTTTTGTATGGACAGTTCCCCTTCAGTCCCCTTCCCCTATACACGTACACCCAGCCGGGGCCAAATTTATACTTATATAAAAGTTGTAAATATGTGAAATTTTATCCCTGTGCCCTTTCCTTGCTTTCCCAACTTCAGACCCAACCCTGGACCCCCTCTCCTCCTCCTCTCTTCTTTGGCTGTTGTAATTATCTGGGGTTTGTACTGTACATATCCGGGGTGTGTGTGTGTGGGCTGGGGGCAACCCCTCTGTACAGAGCTTCCTGGCCCCCTCCCCCCATGCTACCCTCCCCACCCACCACCCTAAGGGTAGGGAGATGCTCTTCCTACCTGTTTTATTTTGTTTTCTCGTTCTCCCTCCCCACCCAGCCCCACTCCCAGCCTTCTCTACCCCACCACTGTCCCTTTTTCTCCACTCCCAGCCCCATTTCCTTTTTTTCTGGAGTGTGTGGTGAAACAGAAAAATCATGTTTAATAAACGGAGATTGTTCTTTTATCACTACGCTGATTTTCCTAGGCTGGGGCCTCCAGGACCAGCACAGTGATCGGATCTGCTTTTTTGGGAGGGGGCTTACAGCCTAGGAGAAACTACCCCTGCATGATGCCATAGTGTGCTCCTAGAATACCACTCTCCCATCCAGTGAGATTTACTGTTTTAGAGCAGGGGTGTTAAAAAACAAAACTCGACTGAGTAAATTTAAAGATCTAATTGGCTTTATTCACTGATTCATGAATTGGGCAGCATCCCGTCTAGCGAATAGGAAGGATCTCAGCCCAGCTACAGAAAAGGAAAGGTTTTTAAAGGTGGAAAGGGGTGGAAAACAGAATTAGCAAAGAACGCATTGTCGCAGGCAAGGTCCCCCTCCTAAGGGGCACAGAAGGGGTCCTCACTATAGAGCTGCAGGTAATTCCAGGTTGACTACCTAAAGCAGGGGTGTCCAAACTGCGGCCCACGGGCCAACTGCGGCTTGCAATCCATTGTTAATTGGCCTGCAGCAAATTCCAAACATATATTTAGTTTACTTAAATAAACCAGGTGAGGCAATACGTACTTCACCTCGAGTGAGTGGCCCGGCTGTGTGTGTATTTTACCGCATACGGCCCTTGGTGAAAAACGCTGAAAAAAGTTGGACACCCCCTGACCTAAAGGTTACATTCGAGGGACAGGGTAAAACTGCAATTAGGTTAAGTATTGATTCTTAGTTTGCAGACATGGGCTTGGCACAGGTGACTCCATTTTGGACCTGCTGTCTGTTTTGTAACAGGGTTTTGCACTGGCCGAACACCCAGTCTAGCTCTCCCCTCACCTCTGCCCCACTTAAGCCCAAGGAGTAAAGCCAAGGAATCTGATAAAAGATTCCAAGTATATATCTACATATATCTTTTTGGGGAAAAAATTACCTAGAAATAAGGTTTAATTGCTGGTTGAAATGCTCCCGTGCAGAATGGAGGAAAGAACGTGGTTCCTTGGCAAACTGGGTTTCAACGCCAGAGCCACCAGTTGCCAGCCTCGGTTTTCTCCCTGTGGGGACAGAGTCCAGAGTGCAGTTTCCAGGCTCTCGGCCTCACGAGGAAGGGTGCTGGCTCAGGTAGTAAATGGCCATCAACTGTGATCGGATGGCCATCAGCTGTAACCAGTGAGCCATTGGCCACTAATATAACTGCTGTGGCTATGCTAGCAGAAAATGGGGGCTAGCAAGATGGTGGCTGAGCTGGTGAGAGCTGATTGCAGTTAGCACGGCGGATTGCAGTTAGCAAGTGAGGTTGGTTGGCAGAGAGAGAAGTGGATGGCGGGTTGCGTGTGGCTTCTGCTACCTGTGTCTCCAACCCATCCGCCAGTGAGACTATAGTGGTATGACTCCCCTATCTAGGGCTCCATGGGTGTTCCTTTTTGGCCTCATCATGTCCTGCGTTCTTATGTGGGGAGCGGGGCCAGAGACCCCGCATGCCACCCTGCATGACACCCTCCTCCCCTCCCCCAAGAAAACAGGAGGGCAACACCTACCTCGCAGGGCAGGGGTAGGACCCAGGGAGATGTGGCCAGTGCCCAGCCCACACAGCAGGTGCCCACTTAATCTCGCCCTCTCGGCACCTGGCTGGGCACCCGCAGTACATTTTATCACCAAGGCGGCTCACTAGTCTCCCCTCCTACCGCTCAACGCTTCCCAGGCCCGACCCCCGGGCCTCCCGCAACGGCGGCCGCCGTGAGACGAGCACCGCTTCTCGCCCGCGCAACCAATCAACACGAGGCCCGTCGGCCTCCGATTGGCTGTTCGTAGCCCGCCCTCCGCATCCGGCGTCGGCGAGCGCCGGGAGGAGGTGGCTTCCGGCCGGCGGCGCGGTGGTGGTTTAGACGCTCTCCGGCCGCGCGGCGCGTGTACCGGCGGGGGCGTGGCGGCGGGAAGGACGAGGACGGCGCGGCCGGCGCTCGGGGTCTCCCGGAGCCGCGTCTTCCCGGGAGCCGCGCCCTGTGGGCACCGTAGGGGAAACGGAGCGGCGGCAGGAGCCGCCCAGGGCCGGGGGTCGGTCAGGCTCGTGGCTGAAGGTCCTCCTCATCTTGTTCCGCACGCGCTGGAAGTGAAACCCCTGGTTGGTGCTTGGTTGTTTTTGTTTTGTTGGTGGGGATGTGCGCGGGCCTGATCTGCAGCAACCATCACTGAAAATGGGGGGTGGGGAGGCGGGTGGTATCTGAGGTGATATGGTCCCTTTATCCGATGTGACCCCCGTCTCTTTCCACCGCAGCTTTCATCCCGCGTGGGGTCTTCCACGCCCCTCATTTGCTCTCGATCCTGAGACATCTCTCCTTCCTAGGAGGCCATGGATACCTCGACGCCTTTGCCTCCGGTCCCCCCGTCCCCGATCTGCAACCCAGCGCCACGGACCATCCAGATAGACTTCCCTCAACATAGCTCGTTGCTGCTGGAAGCCCTGAACCGTCACAGGCTAGAGGGAAAGTTCTGTGATGTGTCGCTCCTGGTGCAGGGCCGGGAGCTTAGGGCTCACAAAGCAGTGCTGGCTGCTGCCTCTCCTTACTTCCATGACAAACTTCTTCTGGGGGACGCGCCACGGCTCACTCTGCCCAGCATCATTGAAGCTGATGCCTTCGAGGGGCTGCTCCAGCTCATTTATTCAGGGCGCCTCCGCCTGCCGCTGGATGCGCTCCCTGCCCACCTCCTTGTGGCCAGTGGCCTCCAGATGTGGCAAGTAGTAGATCAGTGCTCAGAGATCCTGAGAGAATTAGACACCTCAGGTGGTGGAATGTCAGCCCGTGGAGCGACCCCTTGTCACACACTTCTTTCCACCACGTCCTCTACGGGAGGTTGGTGCATTCACTCTTCCTCTTTCCAGACTCCAGTGCAGTCTTCTGCTTCTACCGAGAGCCCCTTTGGAGGGGAGGGGAGTGAACTGGGAGAGGTGCTACAGATTCAGGTTGAGGAAGAGGAGGAAGAGGAGGAGGAAGAAGATGATGAAGACCAGGGGTCAGCAACACTCTCTCAGACTCCTCAGCCTCCGAGAGTATCATGGATTCCCCGCACTCATGGATCCCACCCACTGCCCATGTCCACCGTTCCCTGTAGGCTTCCGGAGGATGGGAGTGCACCAGCTGAACCTCCTGCCCCTCTAACCACACTGCACCCCAAAATCTTCTACGTTAAGCAGGAACCTTTTGAGCCTAAGGAGGAGATATCAGGAGGTGGGACTCAGTCTGGAGGAGTAAAGGAGGAGACCAAAGTGGTTCCTGGAGGGGACGCTGAAGGGACTAGAGAGCTGGGGTTCTTGCTTCCCTCAGGAGCAGGGGCAGCATCTGGGGAAGGGGGTCCATCCTGGAAACCCGTGGATCTTCATGGGAATGAGATCCTGTCAGGCGGTGGGGGACCTGGGGGTGCAGGGCAGGCTGTGCATGGGCCTGTGAAGCTAGGTGGGGCACCCCCTGAAGATGGAAAACGCTTTGGTTGCTTGTGTGGGAAGCGGTTTGCAGTGAAGCCAAAGCGTGACCGGCACATCATGCTGACCTTCAGCCTTCGGCCCTTTGGCTGTGGCATCTGCAACAAGCGCTTCAAGCTGAAGCACCACCTGACGGAGCATATGAAGACCCATGCTGGAGCCCTGCATGCCTGTCCCCACTGTGGTCGTCGGTTCCGAGTCCATGCCTGTTTCCTTCGCCACCAGGACCTATGCAAGGGCCAGGGCTGGGCCACTGCTCACTGGACTTACAAGTGACCACTGAGGCCATACACTAACTTCCAGGACGAGAGCTACTGCTGCTGATGACGCTTACCCCTCACTACCGTGACACCCCAGTCCTGGATCTTGTAATCATGCCAAAAGGAGAGATACATTATGGACTCTTGTTCTTGGGTGTGGGCCTCAACCTGGCAGATTTGGAAACTCAGATTTTTCATCCCACTCCAGGTTTTGACTAATCACCCTTAGCCAAGTGGTTTACAGGCCATATGTAAATTGGTCACTTGCCCACAATAGACCTGCTTTTCATACAGGAAACCAGATTGCACATTAGAAGTTTATCTGAAGAGAGAAAAGTTAGAACAAGAAGACAAAATGATAAATGTTTCATTCAGTCTCCATGAGGAGTAAAAGGGGCTGGTCTCCACCTAGGGGTATGTTTGATTCAGAGCTTTAGTAATTCAGAGGCTAAGCTCTAAGTTTCCTTTCCCTCATCATAGGGGAAATGTGAACAAAATTCTTTTTTTTTTTCTAACAGGACTTTATTGGGGAACAGTGTGTACTTCCAGGACTTTTTTCCAAGTCAAGTTGTCCTTTTGGTCTTAGTTGTGGAGGGCGCAGCTCAGCTCCAGGTCCAGTTGCCGTTGCTAGTTGCAGGGGGCACAGCCCACCATCCCTTGCGGGAGTCGAACCGGCAACCTTGTGGTTGAGAGCCCGCGCTCCAACCAACTGAGCCATTCGGGAGGCAGCTCAGCTCAAGGTGCCGTGTTCAATCTTAGTTGCAGGGGGCGCTGCCCACCATCCTTTGTGGGACTCGAGGAATCGAACTGGCAACCTTGTGGTTGAGAGCCCGCTGGCCCATGTGGGAATCCAGCGGGCAGCCTTCGGAGTTAGGAGCATGGAGCTCTAACCGCCTGAGCCACCGGGCTGGCCCCAGAATTCTGAATATGTACTTTCCTTATGTCTTTCCAGAAGTCCCTCAGGGTGTAACTTGCTTTCTCACCAGTAGACACCTTCCCAACACCTTTATGTTTATGTTGTAGTTGAACACTTTAAAGTTGAGCGCTCCATGTGTCACCCCTGGGAACCCCTGTAACAGAGAGCATTCCCCCCTCAGCCTGTGCCTCTCGTCTACCTTTGACCCCACTGATCACTCATATTTTGATCACAGTAACTGGCATGTGACTGGTGAACTCAGGAGATGGCCACTGACCTAAAATGCTCTCAAGGTAGCACCACTGCTCTGAACAAGTGGCCTTGGTCACAGGGACTCAGGGCAGAGACAGCACCTGCTGCAGGCACAGTGGGACCACACGCCTCCCTTTCTATCCCCACCCACACGGCCCCTTGGTTGAGAGGTAGAAGGGCAGATTTTGGGGTGGGGAGAGTGTCGCAGGTTACTTAATTTCTTCAAATAAACTTTGCCCTGAGGTCTCAGCTGACAGTGGATGGGACTGAGTGATTTATATGGGGAAGAACGTGAGAACAGAATTGCAAAGACTTGGATGTGTTCCTTGTGCAGCTGGGTTATGTTGATGGGGGAAGAATGGGATGGTTTCACACTGGTGCAGAGAAAACTTCTGGTGGATTTCAGTGGGCCGGACTCTAGGCCTGGACCTGCCGCTGTGAATAACCTCTGGTAAGCTACCTTATCTTTCAGAGTCTGAGCTGTTACTTTTTTTTTGGTGGGGTGGTATGTACCTCCTAACTGGTTCACTGTCTTCTTTTTTAAAAGGGCTTGGTTCACATGATCTTTACCTATAATATTCTCTGGCTTCATGTATTACGTATAGTGTTTGGTTTATTCTACAAACATTTAGTGCAAAGCACTGTGCTATACCCTGACTCATACTCTGCCCTTAAGGAGTTCCCAACTACTACGGAATCTAGACAAATAATGGCAGTCAGTATGGCAAGTCCATGTAGTGGGCAGGACAAGCCATGCCGGCGCAAAGGAACTCCAGCAGACTGAGTACAGCTCAGCAGAGGTGTCACAAAGGACTCCGTGTGCCGGAGTGTGGCGGTTGGTGTGGGCGGCTGAACTGAGGTGGAAATGGAGAGCATGAGTTGAAGTCCCAACTTCACTTCCAGGAGTGATAGCCTTCTCCCCCAAAGCGTGTTCCTCAAAAGTTAGTAGGGGTGGCACCCAAATATGACTTATGGCTGAGAAGGTGAGAGGCAGCTGAGATCTGTCAGCCTCTAAAGAGCCATGCCTTGGCACCATGCCCATGGTAAGGGCTGTGAACACATAGGGAAAGGTCAGGGAGCAAGGCTGCCGTCTTCAATGTGCTACATTCCCGCCCCTGCCCTTCTTTTGGCTCCCAGTCTGTAGGTGGCTGTATCCATGGGCCAGGATCCTTTGGTTGCAAGCAACAGATCCTGGCTCTGACTAGACTTATCAAAACAGGAATTGGTGGAAGGATGTGGGGTGGCCCCTAGAATAAAAGGAAGGGATGAAGGACCAGCCTTTGGAAGGACAAGACCTGGGTCAGTTCTGGGGGTCCAGGGAGTAGGAACTCCTGGGGAATCTCTCCAGGTCATATGTTTTGGGATGATGACCCAGTCATTATTTCTTGTGTCACTCAAGATAAAATTTCCCAGGTAAAAAGTCGGCCGCAGGTCCACCCTCTGGCCAGAGCACCTTGATCATGTTCTATCAAGGCTACAAAGTGGGCATAGAATCCTCAAGGGGAAATTGAAGTCCTGGGATGATTGAAGAGTGGGGAATGGATGCTGGCCAGACAACAGGAACACAGGCTCACCCCAGACAGTCTCCACATGCTGCCCATCTTGGGATCCTTAAAGCCTCACATACACCTGGCACTTAATACTAGGTGTTCAAGATATTATATGTTCAACCTGCCCACCTTCCACCTCTGCTCTCTGAACTTAAGGCAGAATTGCTTCCTCCCACTCCTTAATCCCCATAGCACTTTGTTATGACTCTGCAAAGCCAATTAAAACATGTTAAGAGTTTGATTTGAAAAGTTACTAGGTATTAGAAAACAAGTTCCGTGATGAAAGATTTTGATTTAAACAAACGTGTGTGTCCCTTTGTGCCTCTGCCCTTTCCTCCTTGTAGCGGCAGAGGTGTCCCTGCTGCTGTCCAAGGCTAGCCCCTACCCAGGACCTTTGTCCTTTTTCATTATCCCCTCTGCCCTGTGTCTTCGTGTAGTTCCTCATTTGCAGTTAGTCATGCTCATGGGTTGTGAGATTAGTATCTGTAAAATGCTTAGTGCCTTGCACTCAGTAAACTCCATAAATGTTAGGTATTATGAGAACATTGTCAGTTACCCACACCTTTACTGGGACCAGTTCTTTCAGGGATCAGGGAGGGATCACTTACATAAAGAGAAAATATTTCCAGCTAAAAGGGAAATGAGGCACACAGCGCTCGGTAAGGGTTAGATGTTAACCCTTGTGTGGGGACAGAGCCAGGAGTGCAGGTTCCAGGCTCCCGCCCTCACGGGGAAAGGTGCTGGCTCGGGTAGTAAATGGCCATCAACTGACTGGATGGCCATCAGCTGTGGCTAATTGGCTGTCAGCTGTCACCAGTGAGCCATTGGCCACTAATATAACTGCCTTGGCTATGCTAGCAGAAAATGGGGGGGCTAGCAAGAAGATGGTGGCTGAGCTAGCAAGAGCAGATTGCAGCTAGCAAGTGAGGTTGGTTGGCAGAGAAGCAGACCGCAGGTTGTGGATTGTGTGGCTCCTGATTCCTGTGTCTCCAACCCAGCCGCCAGTGAGACTATAGTGGTATGACTCCCCTATCTAGGGCTCCGTGGGTGTTCCTTTTTGGCCTCACCATGTCCTGCGTTCTAATGTGGGGAGCGG
This sequence comes from Rhinolophus ferrumequinum, assembly GCF_004115265.2. Taxonomy (NCBI): domain Eukaryota; kingdom Metazoa; phylum Chordata; class Mammalia; order Chiroptera; family Rhinolophidae; genus Rhinolophus; species Rhinolophus ferrumequinum. Next base: position 3,773,811 of record NC_046286.1, read on the forward strand.
GACCAGAGACCCCGCATGCCACCCTGCATGACACCTTGTTACTACCTTTCTCATAAATGCTAGAGTTCTAACTTTATACACTCATGGGTGATTTTTATCCCCTCTTCTGAGTTAAACCACTTAAATACTGATAACCCTTAATTTTGTATTTTTGGTTTTCCTGACCTCCAGACCCACTTAGATTTCTTCTTTCTTTCCTTCAATAAGTGTCTGCTGTGTACTCGTATGTACCAGATAAAAAGAGCAGGAAGTATCACAAGGTCTTGGACCTAGGAATATCGCTTTAAGAGACAGATGTTTAAACTGGCTATGTGGATACTTCATAGATACCTCAAGCTCAGCGTGTCAAAATACTCTACCCCACCTACAGCCAGCTGTTCCAGGTTTAGTAATGGTTCCACCATCCACCCAAATGCCCAACACCGAAACCTGGAAGTGTTCCTGAACAGCTATCACACCTCCCATACCTGCCCTACCACTGCTGTTTCCTAAATATTTCAAACTGATGCATTCCTTCATTCTCACTACAGCTACTGCAACCTAACTGGTTGTCTTCTGTCTTGCTTCCCTCTGTTTTGCAATCTATACACTACAGCCAGAGTGATCCTTCTAAAGCAAAAAGTACTGTTTGAGCAACTCTTAGCTTAAACCTTTCCTTTGCTTCCTCTTGCTCTTCCACAAGGTCCACATGATCTGGTTCCGGTTATCACAGTCTCGTTGCCCGTGGCTGTCTTCCCTAGGCCTCTGCTTTTTTCTGCTCATCATGCTTATCTCTCCACGTAGGATAGTGATCTACCTAGATACTGCCTTTGATCGGCTAATTCCTACTGTCTTTAGGTACCAGCTTAAACATTACTTCTTCTAGAAATTTTCCTGATCCTTAAGACCTCTGCTATGTGCTCTACTGGCTCTTATTTCCCGTGTCATGAGACTTGCTTGGAATTTCCTTTGTTCAGTAAGCATTTGCCAGCTACCCACTGTCACCCATATATGGGGGCACTGTTTCAGGTGTGGTGGACATTGCTTGCCCTCTTAAGATTACATTCCAGGCTATAAAGGAAATAAACCCGGTAATAAGGCGGACAGTAACAGAAAAGGAAGACATACGATACACGTTGATCTAGTGTCCAGAAGAAAAGAAAGACCCAGACATGCAAAGCAGGGCAAGGAAGATGGTTCCAGTAAAGTGTTTAGCAGTTGCAAAGGTCAAAAACAGAGGTCGGTGTGTTTGACAAGGAGACTGGTGGGCCTGGGGAGGAATGAGATGTCGTTTTAGTCTGTTTAGTCTGCTCTAACAGAATACCATGAATTTGGTGGCTTATAAACAACAGAAATGCATTTCTCACAGTTCTGGATGCTGGGAGGTCCAAGACCAAGCATCGGCAGTTTCAGTGTAGCGAGGACCTGCTTCCTGACTCATAGCCGGTCATCTCGCTATCTCCTCACATGGCAGTAAGAGAAAGGGAGCTCTTTGGGGTCTATTATATATAAAGGCACTAATCTCATTCATGAGGGCTCCACCTTTATGACCTCATCACCTCCCAAAGGCCCCACTTCCTAATGCCATCACATTGGAGGTTAGGATGTCAACATATGAATTTGGGGGGCGGGGCACACATTCAGTCTATTGCAGACGTGATTGAAGAGGCAGGCCGAGCTTGGTTATATAAAGTCCTTCAGATCGTGATAAGGAATTTGGATTTTATTCTAAATGCAATGGGAAAGCAATCAAGAGTTTAAAGTAGGGGAGTAATGATCTTAACATTTTTAAAGAGATTACTCTGGCTGCAGAGCAAATATTGGATCATAAGGGGGCAAGAGTGGAAGCAGGGAGACCAACTAGACTTTCAGTTGTTCAAAGAGGTGGATAAAAGCAGCAGATACGGAGAGAAGTAGATGGATGAAAACTATTTTGATGTAGGACTGACACAGGACATTCTAACAGATTAGAGATTGTGGAAAAGTGAAAAATCAAGGAAGATCTCTAGAATTTTGGCTTGAGCAATTGAACTAGAGGCCATTTAATGAGTAGAAGACAGGAATAGAAGAACTTGGGAGTGGATCGAGGGTTTTGGTTGAATGACTAGAAATATCTAGTGGGCAGGTGGATGTACTTGTCCAGTGTGGAAATGTACTTGACCAGGGGTTTGCAAATTTGTTCTCTATGGGATCAGATAGTAAATATTAGGCTCTGCCTATTAAGAAAAAAAACAAGGATATTACATAAGTACATAAAATTTAAAGAAAAATTACAATTTTGTTATTGACAAAGTTAAAAAATAATAATAGAGTACAATTTTTTTGTAATACAAAGTTAGTGTTCCCTATCATCAAAACCAATTGCAAATGTTCCTCTGTTAATGCTGATGTGTAATGAGATTTTATATATTTCATCTTTGAAAATGTCTTCACACAGATAACACTGCCAAATACTGATGTCAATCCAAGGGCGTATGGTTTTAATTGAGCATATTTATCACTTGAAAGGCATTTATTGAATCTATTATATCCTTCTCTTGATACTCGTCTCTTACCATGTCATTACATTATAGATTAATCACAGCCAGTTGATGGTTAGGTGGAAGCTCCTCAATTGCGCAATTAAATGAAATTTTCTTTGCACTTGCAGTGAGGTTCAAAAAACACTGTTGGAACGGTAATTTGAGCTCAGAAAATATATGTGCTACAAACTTGTGTGGAAATGGAGATCTTGCTTTTTGTTTTAACTTTTGATGGCACACGAAGTGTGTATAGCAGCTTGACACCACCTGTGATTTAAATGACTTTAATGACATGGCTGCAGTATGTCTCACGTATAAGCACTCTTTTGCCTTGTGATGTTAGATTAATTAAGAAACATTACCATGTCTGCAGCAAGTGTCCACTGACAGATGACACATATATAAACAAAATGTGATATATACATATAATGGAATGTTATTCAGCCTTAACAAAGGAAGGAAACTGTCACATGAATGAATCTTGGAGACATTAGGCTAAGTGAAATAAGCCAGCCACAAAAGGACAAATACTTTATGATTCCACTTATTTGAGGGACTTAGAGCAGTCAAGTTCTTAGAGATAGAAAGTAGAATGGTGGTTGCCAGTGGCTGTGGGGAGAGGGGAATGAGGAGTTATTGTTTAATGGCTGCAGAGTTTCAGTTTGGAAAGATGAAAAAGTTCTGCTGATGGATCGTGGTGATGGTTGCACAACAGTGTGAATGGACTTAGTGCCCCTGAACTGTACACTTAAAAATGGTTTAAATGGTAAATTTTATGTTATGTATATTTTGCTACAATAAAAATAAATAATAAACCAACAAACCACCAATGATCTAATGGATCTAGATATTGAGCTTCAATGACTGCTAACATAACAAAAAAGAAACCACCAGACATTTTGTGCTTCTTATAGAAAATACCACCACCACTTATGAATTAGTCTGGCCCAAAATATCGCACTTGAATGTGACCAATTGCTCAAGATATACCTCCCAATTCCCAGAAAATGCAGAGGGCAGGGAAACATGTTACACCACACCACAGTGGTGCAATGCACAAAACTGAGACTGTAAGAAATACTGAGGAACAAACAACCCATTTTCTTCATCAAAAAAAGGGATGCCTTTTTTAAACCTATAGTTTAAAAGATTTTAAAAGACATTAACCAATTATAATGTCTGGAACTTATTTGGATCATAGTTTTTTTAAAAGATTTTAAAAAACATTTATGACCTATATGAGACAACTAGGGATTCAACCACTGACTGGGCATTTAATGATATTAGGAGTTACTGTTAAAATTTTTAGTTGTGATAATGGTATTTTTGTTAAGGTTCAAAAGGACCTTTGTCTTTTTCTTTTTTTTTTAATTTTTATTGGGGAACAGTGTGTTTTCCCAGGACCCATTGGCTCCAACTCAAGTCATTCAATCTAGTTGTGGAGGGCGCAGCTCACTGGCCCATGTGGGAATCGAACCGGCAACCTTGGTGTTATGAGCACTGTGCTCTAACCAACTGAGCCAACCAGTTGCCCAGGCTCTTGTCTTTTGATGGAATTTGTTATTTATGGATAGATAAATGTATCCATAATTATGGATTGAATAAAAATGCCAAATACACACATATGAGCTAGGTAATTGAATATAAATTAAATTATCACTTGTGTATATATAGTCCATTTTTTAAAAGATTGAGAAATAAATTTGGAAATAGCTATACTCTTTTAAGAAAGTCTAATCAGAAATTTTATATCACAAATACATTCTGGTTTGTGTTCTGGTCCAAGTTAACAAAACTTTCTGCTTGACTCAAGATAATCAAGTGCTCTGTGTATTGATGTAGAAAGATCTCTAGTATATATTGTTGATTGAAAAAAGCAAAGTGCAGAACAGTATATATAACTTGCTATGTTTTATAGAGACAGTGAGGGTGGAGAGGAAATAAAAAATAATATTTGTTTATATTTGCAAAAAGATGTACTTCTAGAATAAACAAGAAACCAGTAAAAAAGGAAAAAGAAGTTAGGTAAGGACAGGACAGAAACAAGACAATGCTTATTTTAAGATTCCTCTATGTGTACTTTGAATCATGTAATTCCATTACCTAATCAAACAATAAAAGTAAAACATTTTTAATTCTTTAAATTTGAGAATAAATTAACTGAACCATGTCAACTTGGCAACATAATCACAGAGAAAGAGTTCTGTAATGGGATATACTCTCAGGACAAAAAAATCTCCAACTAAAATTTTAAACTTTAAACCCTTACATATTAAAATTTCTTAAATTTTAAACTTCTCTAAGAATTTATATTGTTTGTAGTACTACCAGTACTGGAATTTTGAAAATATAGTAATTTCTTATAAATAGATTAAAGGACATCAATAATTATATTAATAATATAAGGAATCAATATTTTAGTATAAAAGATATACAATTATATAACCAAAGAAACTAAGCGAAAACATAATAGCATTAAAAATGAAAAATTAATATGAACTGATGAGTTTTCAAGTATGTATTTTCTGGTCCTGGCCATCGAAATGGATGTCCAACAGAGGGGCAAAGCTGTAAGGGCCACCGTAACAAGAAGGTGTCTTCAGACTGAAAGATGAAGCGGCAACTCCATAGATTATAACAGAATTTATTATAAGGTAAGAGCAGACTGACAGCCTAGCAGTTTTGTGTAAATTATAATCTGCAAATAGACCCTTGCTATCGTACTTTAAAAATAGTATAACGTAGGTACTGGTGAATGACAAGACAGAGACAAATGCATAGGTACCAGGGACCATACCTCCTGGTGGTCTTGTGATAGATGATTGCTTATAATTGATACTCTTACTAGTTTGATGTTTATTTTGGTTGTCATGACATTCTGTCCGTTACTAACAAAAATATGGCTACATTTTAAGGAACACAGATAATCATCAACTAGCAAGCTTTGATATGCTTACTAAGGACAGTGAGGTCGGTCAAAGGTCACACAGCATAAAAGGACACGAAGATGGAGTGTTTCTACTCACACCTATCACGTACAACGGACTGGGAGCAACGAGCAGTTCTCGTGCCCGTGTTGTGATCTCTAATCCTATTCTCCATTCAAACAAAGTCTGGTTTCTTCTAGAAACCTCTGACTCCAGGTCTAGAGCAGGCACTTTCAAAGGTTCACCTGGGACACCTCTTTGTGTTAAGAAGCAAGAAACCTTTAGAAGATACTGTCATGTCAGAAGGACCCAGGAGCCCATATGAAAGTGTCCCCATTGAACAAAGTTGTGACAATCTGAGCAACTAAAAATTAATGATTGTATTGAACACATTGAATCAATGAAAATTCATTATTTTATAATGATACTCAAAATGAGAGTAAGTCAAGAAGTCTCATTTGTTACCATTTGAGGCAACTATTAAAACAGTTATTTTAAAAATTGGTAATTAAAGGAAAAATATTAAGCATTTATTTTGCTCTCCCAGTAAAAATTTATTTTAGGGTAACCAAATATTCCTAGTAAATAAAGAAAATCTTCACAGAATTCTAGTTAAACAAAGTGAAAGAAAAGAATTAGAAAAACAAAATTTCACAAACTCCCACCAAATTATTGATTCAGGCAAGCGTTATTAATTGGTTGTAAAACCAATAGATGATTGATGGTTGTAAACATTCAAATAGAGCCAAAGTAATACCACACAGGTTACTCTCTAGTCTCGAGGGAAAACATTAACTGTAAACCAACCAATCAAACTGTCGCCACCCTAATCTAGGGAGTCAATCTCAGCATCACAAATGGTTGATCCCATATGTCTTGTAATGGAAAGCAACATTAAGTACACGGCCATATGATAACTATACAGCTCTGTTCTCTCAGTACCTTGTATCCCAGTTCAGGCCTCCCTCAGAGCATTTAATCCATTCCTAAAAACATGTTGGAGAGTCAATTTTTAGATAGTGTGGTTCTGTATATCATTCTTTTAAATGGAAAAAATACAACTATATTCTCAGCACATCTAAAAACCCCATCCAGTTTCCCTGAGTACTTGAAACACTCTAAAAAATACATATAACAACCAACCAGGTTTTTCTGCTTAATATAACGCCTTTAAATCACCAGTTACCTATTTGTTTAACATTTAATTGACTCATTAATGAGTTTATTTGTGCAGTAACATTATAGGATATGAATCATGTTTTCCTTTTAACTGCAACAAACGTTTACTGTAATATAAATGAACACAAAATAATACGTTAAAGACACATAATGAAAGGAAATAATACTCAGCCATAATAAAATAAGCAAGGCAACTTTTTAAACATGGTCACTGAAGATTGCAGTGTTTCCTGAGTGAAATTTGGGGGTGAGAAGGGAGATTTGGAGGCTGTAGTCACTGTTGCCATTTAGGGTGGATAAAGGTGAACAAGAATGAGCATCAGTGCTCACCTGGGCAGCCCATAGACTAAAATTGGAACGGCACAGAGATTAGCATGGCCCCTGTGCAAGGATGACATGCAAATTCGTGAAGCGTTCCATATTTTTATCACTTCATAGATTATATAAATGCCTAACCATTGTACTGTACACCAGACCGAGGGTGACAAAAAAATGTATACACATTTTAAGAAATGTTACCCATGTTCAAGCAGTAGTTTGCCATCATCAGAAGTGTCTGAACGCTGATGGTGAATAACCACTTTGAGCACCTCTTGTTAATTGCAGAAGTCAAATGTGACTTTTATTCATCTTTTGTTATCGGTCTATATTGAGTATTACAATTGATGCAGTTTTTTCCTTTCTTAAAATGTGTATACATTTTTTGGCACCCTCTGTATCTATACATATATGTATATATAGTGCGAGATGTAAAGTACAGGATAAGGAGTATAGTCAATAGTACTGTAATAGCTGTGTACCGTGTCAGAGGGGTAGCAGACTTGGAGGGTTATCACTTTGTTCCGGGTGTAAATGTCTGATCATTGTTGTTTTATACACCTGAAACTAAAAAGAAAAAGAAAGAAAGAAAAGAATGAGCTTCAGAAGGAGTGAAACGGTAAATGCCTGAGGTTCATCCATGTCGGCATCCAGGAAGCTGGTCTGTTTGCCTTGGCAGTGGAGTTTTCAGAAGCGGATGGTTGTGAATCATGTTTTGAAAGTATTGACAAAGGATGACAAGGAACTCCAAATGGTAAGGTGTCACATTCCCTCGGCTTGTGTTGTGTCGCTTCTGATAAGATACCCCCAGATTGTGTGGCCAATTCCATTTTGAACGTGATTTTTCTGCTCTTGTCGAGTATGATCAATGTCTTGTAAGCAACAGAGAGCGTTCTGTCTACATGATCTGAAATTTCTTGTCAATACTTGTTTTCAAATATTAGTGGCTCCTTGTATTAGTCTGCTGGGGCTGTCATTACAAAATACCACAGGCTGCGCAGCTTAAACAACAGATACTTATTTTCTCACAGCTCTGGGGACTGTAAGTTCCACATCAAGACGCCGGCAGGTTTGGTTTCTCCTGCAGCTCGCAGATCACTGCCTTCTTGCTGGGTCCTCAAGTGGCCTTTCTCTGTGCAAGCACTCCTGCTGTGGCTCTGCTCTTACAAGAACACCGGTCTCGAAGGATGACGACCCCACCCTTATGACCTCATTTAGCCTTAATGACCTCTTTAAAGGTCCTGCCCCCCAATACAGTCACATGGGGCGTTAGAGCTTCAACATAGCAATTGTGTGGGGACACAATTCAGTCCATAACACGTCTCTTCTTCCAACTTAGTTCCTTCCAGCATGATTCCTTCCAATGGAATGTGTTTCTTGGAAGGATTTTGGTTAACTTTCCAGAATCAACATTTTAATAATGCGTTTCTGTTTTCTCACAAACAGGAAATAAGGTCTTCATAGTAATTGGAAACATGTGCACGGCCAAGCACACATCTTATTAGGCTTTCACCTCTTAAAACACTTTATGACGCGGCCTTGGGCGGGTGGGATGCGGGGGGCAGCGGGGCAGCGGGGCGGGCGCCGCCGGAGGGGTAGAGCGCGCCCGGGCTGGGGCTGGGCGCTGGGCAGGAGCAGTGCGCTCCGCACGCCCTCCCTGAGCTCGCCGCTCGCTGGCTCGCTCCTCCCGCGGCGCAGCTGCGGCGGCGGCTGGCGATCAGACAAGGCGGCGGCTCTGAACCTGGAATGACTCTGCGCCCTGCCGGGCCCTGGACTTACGGGATCACCAGGGGCGGCCGAGTTTTCATCAACGAGGAGGCGGGGAGCACCACCTGGCTGTCCTCGGTCACCAGCGAGGCAGTGGTCACCGGGCACCTGCTGCAGAGCACAGAGTTACCTACTGGCTGCGAAGAAGCACATACTTTTGAAGGTGCAAGATACTACATAAATTATAATGACAGGAAAGTGACCTGTAAACATCCAGTCACAGGACAGCCATCACAGGACAATTGTACTTTTGTAGTGAGTGAACAGACTGTTTCCACTACGACATCTGAAGAAAACAAGGAACGACCTCCAAATATGATAAATGAAGCTTCCAACTATAGCGTGACTTCAGATTACGCAGAGCATCCAATGAGCCCTGTAGGCAGAACTTCATGGTTTCCAAAAAAGTCCATAATTTAGGAAAGAGATCACATTCAATTAAAAGACATCCCAGTGCACCTGTGGTCAGTTGACTGAGGTTGGCTTTATGACTGGCATGGAGCTCTGGAAGACACGCTGGGTGGTGCATTCTGACCTTTGTCTTTCTCAAAATAGAGCTGAGAAAGAAGAGGGTGTCTTGGGAAGGACACTATAACCTGGTTTTCAGAAAGCTATGCTTACCTACTGGCAAAAATCGCAAATATGCTTTTAAGGCAGCCCATCCAAACATGCGGACCTATTGTTTCTGCAGTGCTACAGGAGAGGAGGTAGAGTGTGGATGAAAACCATGTAAGGCGTTGCCCTGGTACAGACAGAACCGGTGAAGCGAGTGCACAAGATTACATCTGAAAATGCACGGGCTCAAGAAATCAATAACCTTCCCAAGCATAGAGTGCTAATTAAACCAGAGGCTCAAAATAAGCAGACAAACGGGGTGGGGGGGGAGCAAAAATGAAGAAAAAAGGGCATTAGAAGCTGAAAAATATGGATTTCAGAAGTACGATCAAGATAGACCTCTAACAAAAAGTAATAGTGTAAAGTTGGATTCTCTGCCATCTGAATATGAGAGTGGGTCAACATGCCCAGCTCAGACGACACTACAGGCCAATCAATGTGAATAGTTCACAGAACAAAGCAGTCAGCGTTAGCCTGGCAGACCTTAGAGGTGGAACTTGCCCAAATACAGGGCCCTCACACACACAGGCTGATCGACTCAGGCAGAGAAGCAATGCAATGCAACAGTTGGAACAGTGGATTAAAATCCAGAAGGGGAGGGGTCATTAAGAAGAAACCAGGGGAGTAATTTCTTACCAGACATTACCAAGAAATATACCAAAGGCCCAGATTGTGGCCGGCTATCCTGAAGGTTATAGAACACTCCCAAGAAACAGCCAGACCACGCCTGAGAGTATCTGCAGTGTAACCCCTTCTGCTCACGATAAAACAATAGGACCTGGAGCAGAAAAGAAAGGAAGATCAATGAGAGATGACACGATGTGGCAGCTCTATGGATGGCAGCAGCGTCAGTTTTATAACAAGCAGAGCACCCTCCCTCGTCACGGTACATTGACCAGTTCTAAAACCACCGTTAGTATTTCTAACCAGACAACACACTCTATTCCCATATCACTTTCCCATGGATCAATAGCTACTTATCAGGGATACTCCCCTCAACGAACCTACAGATCAGAAGTGTCTTCACCAATTCAGAGAGGAGGTGTGACGATAGACTGCAGGCACAGGACCCATCACCCTGAGCGTGTGTATGTGCCTGACAGGAGGTCAATGCCAGCTGGCCTAGCTACAGTCTGTTAGTCTCCAGAGTCTCCAAGGCAAACCACTGTCACAAGATGAATGAAGAGGCACATTATACAAACTAGACCTGAAGAAGTAGATGTTGATGCCAAGTTAAGCCATCTATGTGAACAAGATAAAGAAAGTGGTACGTGCTCTGGAAGAGAAACTTCAGCAACTCCACAAGGAGAAATACACACTTGAACAAGCTTTGCTATCAGCCAGCCAAGAAATAGAAACGAATGCAGATAACCCAGCAGCCATTCAGAGGTGGTGTTACGGAGGGATGATATACGAAACGGACTGCTTAGTACATGTCCATAATTCTCTCAAGCCACTGCTGAACTGGAATGAGCATGGAGAGAATGTGTAAGTTAAGATATGATGTAACTGTTACCAGAAACCAGATGCAAGAACAGCTAGATTGCCTTGGTGAAGTTCAGACTGAATCAGCAGGAATTCAACATGCACAGATTCAGAAAGAACTTTGGGAATTCAAGATGTCATGGAAGGACTGAGTAAGCACAAAGAGCAAAGAGGCACTACGGAAACAGGTATGGCAGTATCAGAGCCTATCTCAACAGTTACGCACAAAAATGAGGGTCCAGATTTTAGATCTACAAGAGTGAACCAGTTACCAAGAGTGGCAGAAGTCAGAACCTGTTTCAGAAATGGAATTTTAGTTAAAGGTTCCCACTTTCCTCTTGGAGTAGTCCGTCCAAAAACAAAATCACCAACACCTGAATCTTTAACTATAGCCTCATATGTTACCTTAAGGAAAACTAAGGAACGGTAGATTCAAGAACAGAAAGACCAAGACGTGCAGTGGAACCACTCTGTTTGGCTGAAAGTACTTGACCTAGGATGACTGTGGAAGAACACATGGAAAGAATAAGGAGACATCAGCATTCATGCTTAAGGGAAAAGAAAAGAGGATGAAATGTTATTGGTTCCTTACACCAGTCACCCTTACAGAGTCTTTCAAATTTAAGGGATAATCCATTCAGTGTTACCCAAACTCAAAGAAAGGATGAAAATGTTAAGGAACGGGACACTGTCATTAGAGAAAATGATGTAAAGCCAAACCGTGAAACTCCTGCAGCAAAAATTGTTAAATTAAAAGAAGCCGAACCTCAAAACGCGGATTTCAATGAAGAGTTTAAAAAACTGAAAAAGTGTTTTACAAAACACTTTTCAAACCTGAGCCAAATGGAGTAAATTCTGAGGAAGTGGTGGATGAAGGAAAAAAACAAAGAAAAAATGCCTGAAGATGTTTCATACAGCTCTCAAGATGAGACACAGATCACAAATCGTAAATCAGGCCACTGAAGAAAATACAAAGGACGATATTCACCAGCAGGAAGAAAGCGTTGTTTCTTATGAACTAACTCCTGAGGCTTCTAGAGGAAATCAAACAATGACAATGAGAAGCCTGTCCTTTTCTCCTGAGTCCTCAGCATCACGGGTTTGTCCACTCAGCCGCAGCTCACAGAAGGATCACAGTTCATGTGTGTGTAGTCTCAGAAAAACTGTACTGACTTCTGCCGAAACCATCACACCTGGGGATATGCCCTCTGGCAATGTGAGAAGATATTGTACAGTATATTTGAAATCCATGAAATTCGTAGTTCTGATGCTTCGGGCAACAGAGCATCCTTTTATCACTTCTGGAAAATGTTTATTCCAAAACAGCTTTAATGGTCCATATGTACACTCCGTGATCTCAAGGTTATTATTCTGACACCAGCTTGCTGCTCTGATTTCAGAGCACATAAGTAAAGGTGCTTTTTCCTATGCAGTCTGCAGCCAGAGTGTACATAGCTGCTGATTTCCAGATTTTGATGTTTCTAAAGGCTAGGTGGAATCATATTTCTTTTTGATTTTCCATTTTTTTCCAGCGAAAGCTTGTTTTTCTTTTGTTGTTGTTGTTGTACCCATTTTGGCTACTGCAATGCTTTGTTTCACACTTGATTTGTTTTATATGTATATATCCATGCAGTCATCACCACTATCTAGTTCCAGAACTTTTCCATCACCCCAAACAGAAACCCTGTACACATTAAGCAGTCATTCTCCATTCCCCCATCTACCAGCTCCTTCAATCTGCTTCTGTCTCTGTGGATTTGCCTATTCTAAATATTTCATATAAATAGAATCACTCAATATGTGTGGCCTTTTGTGTCTGGCTTCCTTCACTTAGCATGTTTTCAAAATTCATGTAGAAGGTATTATTAGTACTTCACACATTTTTATGTCTGAATAACATCCCATTGTGTGTATATACCATGATTTGTTTATCCACTTATCCACTGATGGACATTTGGGTTGTTTCCATCTTTTAACTATTGTGAATAATACTATGGAACATTGGAATACAGGTATCTATTTGAGTCCTTGTTTTCAATTCTTTTGACTATCTAGAAGTGGAATTGCTGAATCATATGGTAATTTTTTTTAGTTTTTTGAGGAACTGCCATTTTGTTTTCCACAACAGCTGTACCATTTTACATTCCCACCAACATTTTGCCTATTTTTAAACTGGGTTGTTTGCCTTTTGTTTTTGATTTGTAAGAGTTTTTTGCATATTCTGGATACTAGACCTTTATACATTTTTTGCAAATGTTTTCTCCAATTCTGTGACATATTTGCAAATATTTTCTCCCATTTTATAAGTTATCTTTTCATTTTCTTGATAGTGGTGTCTCTTGATGCACAAAAGTTTTAAATTTTGAAGAGGTCCAACTTAGCCATTTTTCTTTTGTTGCTTGCACTTTGGGTGTCATGGTCCAGAAACCATTGCCAAATCCAAAGTCATGAAGGTTTCTCCCTAAGTTTTCTTCTAAGGGTTTTATAGTTTTAGCTCTTACTTTTAGATCTTTGATCAATTTTGAGTTAATTTTTGTGTTGTGTTGGGTAAGGTTCCAAATTCATTATTTTGCATGTAGATGTGTGTTTGTGTGTGTGTGTGTGTGTGTTTCTTGAATCCATAGTTTAATGTTTATCAGTGATTGGGGAAATCCTCTGCCATTATTCTATCAAATATTGCTTCTATCATATTCTCTATCTTTTCCTCTGCTAGAACTCCAACTAAACCTATATTACACTTTTTACCATTTCTGATGTTTCTCTGTTATTTTTTGTATTTTTCATCTTTTCATCTTTCTGCTTCAGTCTGGATATTTTTTACTAACCCATTTTCCCCTTCACCAATCTCTCTTCAGCTGTGTCAGTTCTGCTGTCAAATCTACCTATTAACTTATTAATTTCACTTATTGTATTTTTACATTCTAGAATTTCCATTTTATTTATTTTTATATGTTCCAGTTCTGCAAAAATTTCCATTGTGTTATGTTTTTTTCTTGAACATATTAATCAGCTATTTTTTTTCTTTTTAATTTTCTTTTTTTGCTTGTTCTTTTATTGTTTGTCCTTCTTTCTTAATCAGCTATTTTAAAATCGGCATCTGAAATCCCAATATCTGGATCTCCTAATGGCCTGTTACTGTTGACTTTATTTCTTGTTCCTGTTTCTTGGTATGCCTGGTAGGTTTTTATTCAATGCTGAACATTTTGTTTGGAAAATTGTAGACACTCTGGATGATGTTATCCAGAGAAGATTTACTTCAGCTTCTCCAGGTGGGGAGTTAGAGGTAGAACAGATTAATTTAATCTGGTCAGGAACTGAGCTAATTTGTGCCTGGTTTGCTTTAAGGTTTTATCCATTTCTGGTTTCTCATTGCTCCTAGGACGTACACCTTAAAAGGTCCTAATGAGACCCTGCGGATAATAGGGAGCTGTCATGTGGGGGATCCTGCTCGCTGCGCCATTTGTCATGCAGGGTGTCATGCGGGGTCTCCGGTCCCGCTCCCCACATAAGAATGCAGGACATGGTGAGGCCAAAAAGGAACACCCACAGAGCCATAGATAGGGGAGTCACACCACTGTAGTCTCACTGGCGGCTGGGTTGGAGACACAGGAAGTAGGAGCCACACTATCCACAACCCGCCGTCCACTTCTTTGCAATCTGCAACCTGTACTCTGCCATGCTATCTGCAGTCCGTGCTTGCCAACCCATTTTGCTAGCCTTCTTGCTAGCCCCCATTTTCTGCCAGCATAGCCAGAGCAGTTATATTAGTGGCCAATGGCTCACTGGTTACAGCTGACGGCCAACTAGCCACAGCTGATGGCCATTTACTACCTGAGCCAGCACCTTTCTACATGAGGCCAAGAGCCTGGAAACTGCACTCCTGGCTGTGTCCCCACAGGAGCCCTTCTCCTTAATCGGCCTGAACTCTGCATATTATGTCCCTTGCACCATGACACAGCCAAGACCTCTGTTTAGATACTCATTTCTTGGCATATGCTTCCTGCTCAGCTTCTTTTTTTTTTTTTTAATAATTTATCGGGGTGACAATTGTTAGTAAAATTACATAGATTTCAGGACTGCTCAGTTTCTTAGCCTCTCACTCTGCCACTGGCAAATAAGCAAATGCCTTGCAGGGAAAGTTCATTTTTTAGGTCTTTCCCCTCCATGGTCTTGGCCCCTCGAGTCCTGGTTGTCTCAGGAGCTTCCTCAGCCCCATGACATTGTTGAGAGAGCTTCCGAGCTTCTAGTGGCCCCTTTCTGATTAGCTTCTGATTCTTCTTCTTCTTCTTCTTCTTCTTCTTCTTCTTCTTCTTCTTCTTCTTCTTCTTCTTCTTCTTCTTCTTCTTCTTCTTCTTCTTCTTCTTCTTCTCCTCCTCCTCCTCCTCTTCTTCCTCCTCCTCCTCCTCCTTCTCCTTCTGTGGGAGGAGAGTCAGTGACCTCCCTCCTATTTATTTATTTATTTGCATTACCTCATTTGATTCTTATTATAATCCTTTTTTTCTCTTTTCTTTTTTTAGTTTCAGGTGTACAAAACAATGTAATAGATATTTACACCCCTCACAAAATGATAACCTCCGTCCTCCAATCTACTACCCCTCTGACATCGTATATAGCTTTTCAGTTCCATTGACTCTATTCCCTATGCTGTACTCCACATCCTGTGACTATATATATATTAAATTATAGTTGACATTCAATATTATTCAGCTTCAGCTCCAGGTGTACAGCACAGTGGTCAAATACTCCGTCCATGAAGTGGTCTCCCCAGTAAGACAAGTGCCCAGCTCTGATAAGCTTCTTAGCATCTCACCCTGTGCCACTCACAATCGTCTAGGTGAAAACTGGAGTAGAACTTGGGCTCATCTCAGTGATTTTGCATTCTTTTTGGAAACTTGGCCCCTGAAGTCCTGGCTGTCTTGGTAGCTCTCTGATAACTTCAAGTAAATTTTGTTTGTTTGTGTTTCTTTTTATCTAGCCCTTCTTGTTCTTCATGAGAGGGTTAGTCGGCTACAAGCCAGTCCATCATAGCTAAAAAAGGGAGTCTCTTCACTTTGTGCCCTTTTCCTTGCTTTATTTTGCATATCACTATGGCCAATGGACACCTTTTTTTTTAGTGTTTGTTTATTGTTCATCTCCCCTCATTACAATGTGAGCTTTATGAGAGCAGGCAATTGATCTGTCTTGTTCATTGCTGTGATGTTAGAACCAGAAACTGCACCTAGTACATAGTAGGGGATCAATAAATATTTTTAAATGTTATAGTAACCTCACAAATGGTCTGTAAAAGAGCATTCCTTCTTTGCCTTTTTCTGGAACTGCTTGGATAAGCGCTATAGAAAAGTGGTTGAGAGCGTTATGCCACTTATCCATTTATCAACTGTCAGCTCCAAGTTCCGCCTGTAATACTTGCTCCGCAGTAATGGACTGCATTTTGCTTTTACTGCTCCCGCTGGTCTATCAGCAACGTGTGTGTGTGTGTGTGTGTGTGTGTGTGTTGGCAGGGAAACCATCCGGGAGTGCTCTGCCCCACCATGAGCCCAGGCAGTGCAGTCCCTCAGCTGCCGTGAAGGCCCAGGATGGGCCCAGCGGTCACTTCGCCGCTGCTCTCCCAGTGCAGATAGAGCACACGTGGGCCTCATGCCCATGGTGGTGCCCTGACTCCCTCTGCCTGCCCGCTCACCAGCCTCAGCTCACCCGCAGCCTGGAGGGTTGTTTCCTGCTTTACCTGGTGATTGCTGACGAGCTCTGGCCTGGGGCAACCCAGCAAACATCTCTGCCATCCACTGGGCTGCAAACATCCCTCCTTCATAAGGGCTGAACCACAGCCTTGGGGACTTTCCCTCAGCGCTCGGAAGATTCTTTTTAGAATCTTCTTCACTTCTTTATAGTTACTATCCTATCATTGTTTAACAATTATTTATATTAAACTACCCTGTTTAAATTACTATGTGGTTTCTGTCTCTTGATTGGACACAGATTAAAAAAGAATTAGTCCCAGGAAATAGACCCATAAAGTGGGATTTGGGCATCGGTTTGGTTGTGCCTTTGGGCTTAAGCACAGTGCCCACCTCTTTGCCAATGAGAAATGGGCTGCCAGGAGCCCATAGCAGCCGTGGCACCACAACCAATCAGACTATCACCTGTGGCTGTTTGCGAAGAAGTGTGAACTGAAGCACGTGCCCGGGAGCCCACGTGGTGGCAGGAACAGTGACCGTAAGGACAGTGGCAGACACCATGTATTTGAGTGTATTGAGCACTTATGAGGAGAAAATGAGAAGCTCGGGTCTCTTAACTCTCAGCTCAAGTCATGGAGTGAGAACCAGAGAGCTTCCATGAGAACCCTAAAAGAATTTCTCACTTGTAGCTGCAGGATAGTGCTGAAAATCAAAAGCTAAATTTAATTGTGTGGGTTGCTGAATTAGAATGACTGTTGAATTAACAATCTTGCCAAGGTTTTCATGTGAAAGTTGGGGCATTGATCAGGAAAGAAGATCCTGAACCTTGAAATTGAGACATCTCAAATGAATCGAGACATCCAAATAAAATTGATGACCATGAATCCTGGGTCATTGTGAGGTCCCTGACCATAGAAGTAGTTTGCCCTCTGGTGTCTGAGGATACTAGTTTTCCTCTACTTGAAACGCTTGTGACAACCTTACTTGAGCAGTTGCCTTGAAGGAGGGTGTTTGTTCTTCTCAGGAGCCACCGCGGTCATCCCCTATCGCCACTAGGCTATGACAGTGTCAAATCTTGGCTTGCTCTAGAGGGTCAGGAACACAATATGACCCAGGAGGAAGTAGCTTGGGCACCGAAAGAGTTGCAGGACTTTGCTAGTATGGATATATTGCAGTAACCTGGGGAACGTGTGGGAACGGGTTTTTAGGTTGGTAGAACAAGGAGGGCAAGATATAACACTACAGCAGGTCATTTTTATATGAATATGCTTACTAGAATTCCAGATATAATGCGTAGCAACTTGTGTAGCTAGAAGTGCTTCTAACTTCGTATTTGGTTGACTGACTGAAACTTGAATTCAATATCCAAGTTTAATGAGGTCAAATTTAATGAGGTTAAGATGCCAGAGCTTTCCTGGCATGATGCGGAGGAAGAAATCCAAAGGCGTAGGGAGACTGCAGTGTTGGCTTGGGTTTATCTCGTGTGACCTATCCCCTAACTATATTCTGTGTCGAGGCCCAAGAGGACACTCCTTTTACTGAGGAACTGAGAAATATATTAGTGGGGGGTCACCTGCATTCTTCAAAAGTTTGCTGGGTGCTCTCCGTTGTGGGCCCGTTATACCTGTAGGAGACGCCACCTTGAAGGTGGGCTCCTGCTTTCGGTGAGGATGGTGGTACTCCGCCGCAGCACAGGCCGGCCTGAGCACTTCACAGCAAAGGCAAGGTAGGCCCGTCAGTCGGAAAGGGCATCGGGAATGTTTCAGGAATCAGAATTCCTTGACCAGAGATCTTCAGTGGTAGCTGACGGACCATGGTGTCCCTAGGAATGAAATTGTCATCAGCCTACTAGAAAGTGGCTTGAGCTATATAACAGGAAAAACTCTAGGTCTGAGCCAAAAACCTGACCTGAGTCACCGTAGTGGAGAATGATGCCCTCTCACCCAGTCCAGACTTACGTCAGTTCCCAGACCCAGAGCCCTTTGAAAAAGTCGGGTTCCCTTGAGGAAGCACCTTGCACCACGGCCACAAGTGAACACCTTAATCTTCCTCCAAGCATTCCCCCACAAGGACCTGCAGCCATTTACTAGAGGGAGAAAGGAAATACCCAGACCTTTCAGGGATTACGATTACAGACACTGGCTCTGAATTGATGCCAATTCCTTGGGATTCAAAATGCCACTGTGACCTCCCGCTCAAAGTAGGGCTATATGGTGACCAGGTGATAGATTGAATCTCAACTCAAGTCTCACTCACCATGGACCCAGTTGGCCCATGAACCCACCCTGTGGTTATTTCCCTGGTTCTTAGAAGTATAATTGGAATAGACGTACTTCGGCAACTGACAGAATCCCCACCTACGGGGGTCATTCTGGGGTCATTATGGCAGGGCTAAGTGGAAGCTTCTGGAACTTCCACCCCTTGCCAAGATAGTAAACCAGAAGCAATACTGCATTCCTGGAGGAAATGCAGACATTGCTACCCCATCAAAGACTCGAAAGAAGTAGGGTTAGTGATTCCTAACCCTTTGCATTTCATTTACTAGTTTGGACTATGCAAAAGCCAGGTGGTTCTTAGAAAACTGAGTGTGGACCACGGGAAACTTAATCTGGTGCTGACTCTGACTGCAGCTGCTGTCCAGATGTAAGGTGTAGTCTTTTTCACCATAGTATCTTCTACTGGACCTGTGACCTGTGATTCATCTAGGGGTGTGTGTGTGTGTGTGTGTGTGTGTGTGTGTGTGTAATTTACAAAACTATGGAGCTTTAAAGGTATCTTTTTAAAAAATTAATGTCTAACTTCATTGCATTGTCATCCAAGCATATGGTTTTGTATAATAACCTTTGCAATTTGTTAAGACTTATTTATGTCTTAGTGCATAGACAATTTTTGCCATTTTTGTAAATGTCTCCTATGTACTTGACAGGAATGTGAATTCTCTAATTATCGTCTGTTAGATTGCTTAGCTATGGTGTGCTAAAATATTTCTTACTAACTTTGTCTGCTTGATCTAGAAATTTCTGAGATGTATGTTAAAATCTCCCATTGTCATTGGGGATTATAAACTTCTCATAATTCTGTCAGTATTTATCTTTCTGTGCTACATTTTTTATCATTTTGTTTGATTGATCTGCCAGTGCCCAGTTCTAACCTCAGCTACTTCTAATCTTCTGTGTAACCCACCCATTGAGTTTATAATAATAATTTGTAATCATTGATACCTGTCCAATCACATTCCATTCATTTTTCATGTTTTTGATTCTTTGTTTTACGACTTCAATAATTTTTAACATCCTAATAGCTGAATCTTGTAATTCCATTGTCTGAAGTGCCTGAGGGTCTAATCCTGCTCTTTGTTATGTAGACAAACTCCCATTCATGGTGGATTAATTTGTTGTGGGTTTTCTAATTTTGGATTGTGAGTTCATGTTGGTGGCCTTGAGACAGAGCTTCACAGACTAGCACGAAGATTCAGTAAATTAACTTAGATAAAGGTACACATCAAGTCTAGGTGTAAATGAAATCACAATGCAAAGAATATATAGAAGGGCAAGAACAGTCCGCTATGTCATGCTATGTGGGGTAAACATAAACAAACAAAGCAAAAAACCCACAACAGTGACGTGCTTAAACCATCAAACCCTGACAAGAATCACCCAGGGAATAACATTAAAAACTCTCTCCCATGTGCCAGACACTTTACTCATATTATATTCAGCCTTCATAACAACTGCAAGGGAGGTGGCAGTCCTATTTCACTGACCAGAAACTGCAACAAGTTCATTAATTTACAGCTAGTTGGGGAACCCCAGTTAAAGCCCAGGTCCGAATGATTGTAAAGTTCCTGCTCTTTCAAATTCATCCCATTGTCCCTCAGACTATTACTGGGGGGGAAAACACCATCGTTTGGACTACATATGTATTTTTTCCCAGTTTTAATTTTAATTCAGGCCAGTTACCCTAATGGATCATAAAAATGTGTTAAATAATTAAGGAAAAAGGAAAAAGAATGCATAAAACTACAAAAGAATTGCATTTTAAGTAGAGAAATTTTGGTTCTTCATCTTCTTTCATTTTTCCAATTTGGGATTTTGTTCATGTACAAAAAAGGCAACTAACAAAAAGCTTACTTATGAGAAACCCCTGGAGCTCCCAGAATCTAATGAAAAATGTATCTGAGCTGAGCATTCCAGATACAACACAGCAAAACAGTGTAAATCCCGTCCCTTAATGAGGAGCTTGCACATGTAGCTTCAACACAATTTTACATCAACAAACCGGAAACATCAAAGCCAATTGGTGGGGATACATTTCACTATTCAATCCTTTGTTACCCAGGCCTAGACAGGCTGCTGGGGTGTGCCCACTGGAGTGTGAGGTTCTGGGCTGTCGAGCTCTTCCAAAGATCAGCTTCCAAAAACACGCCAGGCATGTTCAGGAATTGCTAACTAGAATAGATATACTTCCAGTTACTTCAGGAATTTTAAACATTATTGGCATATATTGTGCCTAGTATTTGGGGTTAGGGAATCTGATTATTTTTTTAAAGGTTTTATTGGGGAAGGGGAACAGGACTTTATTGGGGAACAGTGTGTACTTTCAGGACTTTTTTCCAAGTCAAGTTGTTGTCCTTTCAGTCTTAGTTGTGGAGGGCGCAGTTCAGCTCCAGGTCCAGTTGCTATTGTTAGTTGCAGGGGGTGCAGCCCATCATCCCTTGCGGGAGTCGAGGAATGAACTGGCAACCTTGTGGTTGAGAGCCCACTGGCCTATATGGGAATCGAACCGGCAGCCTTCGGAGTTAGGAGCATGGAGCTCTAACCGCCTGAGCCACAGATTTTAATAAGGTAGATTCAGTTCCCGATTTAAAACATATGGTATGAGTTTATTTAAAGTACTGATCTGGGTCTTTTGCTATAATCAACTTTCCACCATAAGTTACTGCTTGGCATTTGATATAAATTTTATACATGACTGCCACATCTCAGATTGGCTCTACATTAAATTTTATTATTTGGACTTTAAAAATTTTTAATAGCATTAAATAATTAACTAAATAATTAAGCTTAATCATTAACCAGACATATGAAGACTATTTTGTTCACGAATTTAGCAAAAATAGATTATGCAAATAATTGGAGTCACTGGGAGATTTACTCTCTCTGACTAATTGATCCGTTTTGTATTTTGGCCATGAGTTAATTTTGCCAGACTGTGGGACCAACACCGTTACAAAAAAACAAAAACAACTGACGTTATAAAAATATTTTATTTTTCTAAAACAGCCACATCACATCATCTGGATTATTTCTTCTATAACAAGTGTGTATTAACTTTAACAAAACAAACTAAGCGATTTTAATACCATGACAGCAGTACAAATAAAATATTGTTAAATTTGAATTTTGTAATCATCTCAACATGAAAAAATCACCTTGCCTTCCTATTTAGTTAGGGCCCCTTAAAGTAAAGCTTTCTTCCTTTTTCAGTTTCCATAGGCTACTGAGTGACTCATTCCAAATGAAAACATTCCTTTCATGTCTGCCTTAATAAAGCCACTGCCAGCTACATGAGGGCATTCATGCCAGCGGCTTGCAGCCCATGCACGGCTGGGATAACGACCCTCACGCTGTTCTCCGCATAGGCCTGTGCAAGGGTGTCTCTGAGCTCTGAGCCCAGGGTCAGGACTAATAGAAACAGCGGGCACACATGCCGATGGCTCAAAGCACTCCAGAGGGTAGTAGTCTAGATATATCCACAAGCATTGCCCAAGGATGCCAGCTCCCTGAATCCTGGCCAGGGTTGGCTATTTCTCACCTTGCTAATTGGCATAAAGTGGTTCTGTCACTGACATGAGTTTTTCATTCCATGTATTGCATTTACCATTTCTAGAAGTTCAATTTGATTATTTTAAAAACCTATCACATTGCTTTTTTATGTAGATAGTAAGGGTGCATGGTGTTTTATGAAATTGCCTTTGCAGTTTCGTATTTCCTGCCGATATTTCAACCTATTTCTTTTAAATAATAAACTTAATTATTTTATAATCTGTATCAGATAGTTCCAATATCTAAAGTCTTTATGTGCGGCTGCCCCTAGGCCATAGGGCACCTTTATGCAAATTAGAAAAAGTGTCCCTTCTTCAGGCACATTTTTTGAAAAGTTGGAATATTATCACAGAACATGACTAGCTCTGCCAGGGAGAACTTCCTAGCACTCTGGTGGCACACACATGCACCTATAGTGTCGTCTACTCAGAATCCCTGGATTCTGGGACACACAGCTGCTGATGGCCATACCCTCTGTGCCATCCTTGCACCCAGGTGTCAGATTTGAAGCCCAAATTTGAAGCCCACAGAAACTGAACTTCTTAGGCAGTGGGTGGAGCCTAATTCCTTGTGTCCTGAGTTATCTTTGATTATATGCTGTCATTATATTTGAAAAATTCTTTATAGGAAAAATGGGGGGGCCAGGATGAAGGTAATTTCCTCCAAAGAGAACTCGTGTTTGCTTCTTCTGGGAGCCTGGAGGCATTGTCAGTGCTGAGCTACCCAAGGTCAAGGCTCGGGATCCCCTGGGTAAGCCAGGCAAACAGAAGCAGGCTGTAATGCTGGCAGGTTGGTGCACTTCTATAATAGTTCACCTTCATGGATTACCAGGGGGAAAGGGGGTGCAGTTGGACTCGGCGCAATGCCCCCCTCGGCACAAAGGCTTGGCAGGCCCTGGGTTGTGATAGAGACCTAGTCATCTCAAGGGGCCATCGAAAGGGAAGCTCAGCCAACCCCTAGTGGAGTCCTAGGGAGCGAGAAGACAGCAGCCTCTGTCCTCCCTCCTTGGTTCTTGTGACCTGCAGAGTGATGCTGTCCCATCTTGTGAGTTCTTTGCAGAGCATGCTTGCAACATTTTATCCAGCTTATTTCATAGTTTTCAGGAGGAAGGTTGCTGGAGAGTTTTTCTGCTATGACCAGAAAGAGAAGTCCTGTTGTTTTAATTTACATTCCTGTGATTAGCGATGTTGCCAGCATCACTTCTTACTCGGGTAGTTTCCTCTTCTGTGAAATGCTTATGCATCCTGGGCCCTCTTGGTGATTTCCTGCTTTTCTCTCGTTGATTTGCAGGTGTTCCTTAAATACTCTAGCCATCCATTCTGTGTTAATTTTATATAATATATTTTCCTAGTCTGTTATTCATCCAGTCATACCTTTATGGTGTTTTTTGCTGATCGCTGATTTTGATGCTGGCAAATTCAACATATTGTTCTCCTCTAGAAGGTTTGAAATGCGTCAATGTCGTCCTTAATAATTGTTCAGACAGAGCCAGTTCTTCCCACATCAAGTTTATCTGCACAAAGCAGAGCGGCTCTGACCTGCCTCTGTTCACTGAATCGCATTTTCACAGGCTGTCTGCAGTGTCCACGACCTCACCGTATTTGTCAGCTTCCAGTAAAAACCACAGGTTCCTCACATGTGTTGCTGTGAAACGTATGCCCCTGCATCCTGCGCTTATGAAGTCAAGTTTTACACCTACGGGCCGCGTACAGATCTCTGTTATCCTTCGTCTTCATTCGGCGTGCCATTCCAGGCTGCTAAGTTATTTTTGGACCCTGATTTTGTCATCCAGTGCTTTGGCTGTCCTAGTTTTCGCCACCTGAAACTTTGATAAATATGTCATCCATTGCCATGTCCAAGTGACTGGTAGGAATGTGGAATGTGAGAGAGCTAAGGCCAGAGCCCTGGACCACGTCCTGGGCTGGAGTCCTCTTTCAGGCAGATACTAATTAATGAATAATAACATTCCACCAAGAGTTATTGAGGAGCATCGGAATGCCTGAGCCTGGGTGAGCGCTGGGAAGACAGAGGTGGCCCATGAAATAAGAGGACACCCTCAGAGGATTCATCTTCGAGCGGAGGAGACAAATGCAATGAAATGTATGATAGAAATGATAACTTACCACTTGTTCGGTACTTTTGGTTTGACAAAGAACTCTCCTCAGGGATTGTCTCTTTTGAGCCCTGTTTGGGACAGGGAGTCAACCAGAGATACACTTACTTAACCACAAACCATCCCACATCTCCCGAGTTATCCTTGGCATTATTAGGAAACTAGTCAAATGCTTTGCTGGAATGCAGGTGCTCCGTGTCTACAGTCCTCGTGGAAGCGTTTCAAACAGGACAGATCCATCCGGCGTGACTTGTTCCTTGGGAATGCGCCGTTCCCCTTTGTAACTGCTTTTTAATTGCTCATAATCCCCTGCCAGTTTCAGGGTGGCCCTTCCCCAAAGGTCTCTGAGGCCAGTTCTCTCCGCTGGGATGTAATTCATCAGGACAGGGAGATTCAAGAACTTGATCTTACAGTTCTCGTTGTTTATCCGAGGAGGGGATTTATCCTTCAGGCCAGCAGTTCAGGGGAGCCTGGCGAAGCCCTTTTCTGATCCATTGTGGGGAGGTGGTAATGCAGTGTTTCTCCACCTGGGGAGTGGGGGAGGGCTGTCCCATTAATGAATTATGAAATGCATTGAGCAGTTCCTGACCAGCATTTCCTTTGAAATGAAGTGGAATGAATAGAACAGAAAGTATTTGTGAGCACACTGCAGGTAGTAAGGGTGCGTGTTGTTTTATGACATTTTCCTTTCATTGTATGTTATATGTATGTGTTCTAGGCTAGGACCTAATACACCTCTTACTGTGGGTCTTAGTCAAATTTAAGTTTGCGAGCTACTGGCATAGTGATTAAATCCATCCTCTTGAGTCAGCTAAACCTGGGTTTAGCTGTGTGGCTTTGGGCAAGTTACTCAACCTATGAGAATTTCCTCGATAAAACAAGATTGTAATACCTATCTCCTTGGGTTGTTATGAGGATTAAGTGAAATAATAAGTGCAAATTGCTTAGTTTAGCACCTGGAACGCAATGTGTTAGAACAGTGGTTATTTCCCAGCTTTAACGATTCCCACACGTGGCCGTTTCTTTCTCATTCCCCACGCTATTAATTGCACTTCCTATTTTCTATTTTCAGCAGTTTGGAGAAGCAAGTCTGTGGCTTTCTAGCAATCCTGGATTTTATGGATATTATCTCTCACACCTCAGAGGGTTTCAAGGCTCATAAACCTGCCTCTCCTACTGCTGGATGTGGGTGTTACCTGCAGTTTGGGGCGCGGATCCGAGCTCCCCGACCACCCTGCGCAGTCGGAGATGCGCCTCCGGGGCCCCATTGGTTACTGAAGTGGGTGTGGGGATGAGGGTTTTGCTTTTAACAGGAGGCTCGCTCCTTCCTTTTCCTCTCAGGAATGGAAACCTTTTTCCTGCCTGTCCTCCCAGCGCTGTACGCTTTCTCGCGTCCCTCGCGGGAAATGCCCTCCGGCCCGCCAGGCCATTCTCCCTCCACCCTGCACCCCCGCTCTTTGGCCGTGGGGTCCAGGAGCGCTCGGCCCACCGCCCGCCTCATTCCTCCACCGCCCTCTCTGCTCCGACCGACCGAGGTGCTGGAGCCATCTGTCCGCCGGGGTTTGGGGGTACCGCCCAGCTGTAACGCCGCCTGTATGGGCGGGGATCTAAGCGCGGGGCAGCGGGGCTGCGGAGCCCACCACCTCCCGGGAGCAGGCCCCCGGTTGGCTGCTTTATGGCCACGTGACAGCCCGGCAGGCCGCAGTCATTTCCTCCTCATTCAGTTCTTCATTCACAAGATGGCTAAGAAATGGCCCCTGCTCTCAAAAAGCGCAGTGTAGCCTTACGGCTTTCACGCCACCCCCCTAAAAGTTCGTATCAAGCAGCAGGGGTAGGAGGGGCCTCTAAGAAGTTTCTAACAGTGGAAACGACCTATCTTAACAATACAATTTAAATTCAAACATGTAAGATTTATCCAAGTGAGGAATGGAATCAGGATCAAAGAATTTTGAAGATGAAGCGAAGCTTGCTTTTAAAAAAGACTGTTCCCATTTCAAGGGTTTTCCTTTTAAATTTAAACAGCAACCACCCTCATTTTTCTCCTCAGGTTACGCATTTCGTGTGGCGTGGAGAGGGTAGCAGGATACTGCAGCGTCACTTCCAGGCCACGGGAAACAGAATCACACCGAGAGAACCCTGGATGATAAAGAAGTCCACTCCACCTCTGGAGACAGGTCCCCAAGTGACTAAGCATGGGACACTCCCTGCTCTTCACAACTAGCAAATAAACATCACTTAGAAAAAACTCTGCAGTTGGTACACCAGTAGGCAATGAAATGGATACTTCTCAAATATTCCAAAATTATACACCCATTTCAGCAATCCCAGTAGAACTAGGCTTTAATCTTTAAAAGTAGCTCTTTGATTAGATAGTAACTATTTTTCTACACTTTCCTTACGCCAAAATAGGTTATAATTTTTTTAATCTGTGCTTTACAAATCACATGGACTGTGTGTCGAAATTAAATTTCGAAAGAAATAGACGTTATGGAAGGATCAGCTGAACAGAGCCCTAATCCTGAAAACATTACTTATAAAAGACACTAATAACTAATGGTTAGCAAACAACACACATATATTTTTCAATATTTTAATTTCTCATTTTGATTACAAAACACCTTAGAGGCACATGACGTAGACAGCAGGCCTCTCCAGCAATTCCATTTCCGATGACAAACCTCGAAAACAGTTGAGTGTCTGGCCCATCTTATCCATAGTGAGGCCTGTGTGTAAACACTCTGCCAGAAGAATCTGTAAAATAAGTAGAAATGTTTGCTTCCATCAGATGGTCTGACGTGCCTCTGACTGGTGGGAGGACAGAATAGGATGGAGGGGCTTGTGCTGGAGGGGTGGTGCACTGCCCCCCCTGCAGCATTTCTTTAGCTGGGGTTGGCTGAAAGGAATAGAGGGGAAAACTGGGGAAGGAGGCGACTCAAAGGAAACACTTTGAGTTGGCGTTCCTCCGTCTGGGAATAAGGACAGGGAAGGGGAAGAGCTGGGAGTTGGCAAGCAATTCCTGGAGGCCAGTGAGGCCAACCTACGGAGGGAGGCTGGCATACACCCCATCCTCAGTGCCTCCAGGAGAAGGCCAGCCACTCTCCCTTGGCACTGCCCCTGCCTCCACCACCAGCACCACCAGGTGCTATGCCCGGGGCAGAGCTCACGGACCAGCTCCTGCAGGTGGCAGGCGGCAGTGGTCCTCTTGGACATCTGCTCAGAGCATAGCCCTTTCTGGAGATGCAGGCGACAGCTGATTCTTTGTCCCTCCTCTTCTCCAGTTCATTCCCCCCAAACAGGGATACTGGGCCAGTCTCTGCCATCGTGGAGCTACCCTCAGGCTGATGACAGACACTACACAACTGAGTTGAAAGAACAGAGGACCCAACTTACTTGTTAGGGGTGTGTCTCGGAAAACCTTTTGAAAAATGTATGTTTCTGCTAAGACTTGACGCACATCCTTCCCACAAACCATCTTCCTCCAGGTGTTATCCCTTTCCAGCAAGTAATTTCATCCTGCATCACATGTCTCTACACATCGAAATGTGGCCTATTCTGGCCAAGGCCCCTTTCTAAGACCTTGTTTAGGTCTCTTTTGTTCAAGGCTGGGATGACCTCAACCCCCCCATTCCCCAAAGCACACCACTATTTGTGTCCCTGTTTAAGAAATCCTAAGAGCTGGGGTAGGCTTTTACCACCTGAGATCTGGGCACTGGCCTTATGCCAAGCTTACTGTGGGTGCCCTGCATACAAGGAGCCGGCTTCGTTTCCCTGGAAGCTTGGGAAGTGGGTTTTGCTATATGAGGACAAGTTTCTTGTGGCTGCGGGGAGGATCTGTGTTTGTTTTATGGATGGCTGCCTCAGTACAGAAGGCAGCCTGGTTTCTCTGTGTGCCCTTAAGGGCTGCCAGGGGCGCCCACGGCTGCTGGGGCCATTGTAAGTTTGTTCTCCGTTGCCTCCTGCCCATGGGCCTTGGCAGTGCTATCTCCCCACCCCCAGGCAAGCTCTGGTGGCCTCTCGACATACAGAGCCCTGACGCAGTACGCCCACTGCAACAGCTGATTCCAGAAAGGCCGTGGCTGTGTAACAGGAATACTGTGATACAACTCCCCCCACGTCCTCCATCCCCCCTTCTGAGAATGTGTGTGGGGGTGCTGCATCTGAAAGCTGCGTATAACAAGATCCTTGCTTTCAGCAGACAAGTGTGACTCAGTCTTACCCTCTAGCTCTAGACACACTTGCTATCTGTGCTCCCCCTGCCCCCATTCTCTCCAGAACCAAAAAAACCTGTAGTGGGTTGAATGGTGCCCCCACAAAAAATATGCCCACACCCTACCCCCAGGAACCTATGAATGTGAACTGATTTGGAAAAAGGGTGTTTGCAGATGTAATTAAGAATCTTGAGATGAGATCATCCTGGATTATGGGATGATCCCTAAATCCAATGACAAGTGTCCTAGGAGACACGAGGAGACAAAAAAACAGAATAGGGGGATTGTGAGGATGGAGACAGAGAACAGAGTTCCACAGCCACAAATCAAGCAGCCACCGGGAGCTGGAAGAGGCAAAGGATTATCCCCTAGAGCCCTGGGAGGGAGCACAGCCCTGCAGGCATCCTGATTTTGGACTTCTGGACTCAAGAATCATGACAGAATAAAGTTCTGTTGTTTTAAGCCAGTCTGTGTGTGGTAATTTGTTGTGGTGGTCCGAGGGAGCTAACACACCACCGTTGACAAATCCAATGGTCCATTCCCAGTCCTGCTCTTCCCTGTCCAACAGCAGCACCTGGAGGTGACTGTCCCACCCTTCAGAGGCTTCCTTCTCCTGCCGGCACGTGCTGTATTCCTTCCTCACAGGACGCTTTCAGTCTCCGGCTGGATCTCTCCTTCTCCCTGATTTCTAAATGTTGGAGGCCCCAGCTCAACCTTCATGAATCCCCTTGGTGAAATCATCCAGTCCCATGGCTTTAAACACCATCCACATGCTGACATGTCCAAAGTTACCACTGCAGAAACCTGGCACAGAGTTGGGGCTCAAAAATTATTTGGAGGAAAGACTGAATCTTTTCACATGAATCTCTATTTTAAGTGTTTTACCATAGTCACTTCAAAGGCACTTTTATTTTATATTTCTCTAATTTACTTGTATTGATATTTTTGTGACCCAATACATTTCTTTCTTTTTAAAATAATGTTTAATTACAGTTGACATATGATATTATAGTAGTTTCAGGTATACAACATAGTGATCAGATATTTATAACTTATGAAGTGATCACCAAATCTGACACCATACGTAGTTAACTATATATATTCCCTAAGCTACACTTTATTATATCCCTATGACTATTTTGTAAATACCAATTGTACTTGTACTTTGTTTTCCCTTCTTCCCCCCTCCCCCACTCCAGTTCAAGCTGTTGTTTCTCAGTTTAGTTGTATAGGACACAGCTCCCTGGCCCATGAAGGTATCATGAGCCTTGCGCTCCCCTGGCTGAGGCAGTTGTTCGGCTGCTCACAGCAGCTCACAGCTGCTCACGCTGGGTGCCGGCCACTCACACTGGCTGCTGGCCACTCCTGGCAGCACACAGCAGCTCATGCTGACCTCCGGTTGCTCATGGCTCATGGCAGCCCAGCTCCAGGGAGAACCTTTGTTCACAATCTTAGCTGTAGAGGGCACAGCTCACTGGTCCATGGCCCCTGTGGGAATCAAACCAGCGACCTCGGCTTTAGAAACATGGCGCTCCAACCACCTGAGCCACTGGGCCTGCCCTAATTTGTACTTCTTAATCGCTTCCCCTTTTCACCCATCTCACCAACCCACCTCCCATTTGGCAACCATCAAAATGTTCTTTGTATCTATGAGTTTGTTTCTGTTTTGTTTATTTTGTTTTTTGGATTCCACATATAAGTGAAATCATATGGTATTTATCTTTCTCTGTCTGACTAATTTCACTTAGCATAATACCCTCTAGATCATCCATGTTGTTACAGATGGCAAGAATTCATTCTTTTTTTATGGCTGACTAATATTCCATTGTATATATGCACCACATCGTCTTTATCCAGTCATCTATTGATAGACACTTAGGTTGCTTCCATATCTTAGCTACTGTAAATAATGCTGCAATGAACATATGGATGCATATGCTTTTTTGAATTAGTGTTTGGGTTTCTTTGGATAAATACCCAAAAGTGGAATCATTGGGTCCTTCTTTGTTTCTTGTTATAGCCTCTGTTTTAAAGTCTATCTTGTCTGGTATAAGTATTGCTACCCTAGCTTTTTGTTTGTTTGTTTCCATTTTCATGAAATATCTTTTTCCATCCCTTTACTTTCAGTCTGTTTGTGTCTTTCGATCTGAAGTAAGTCTCTTGTAGGCAGCATATGTAAATGGGTTTTGTTTTCTTATCCATTCAGCCATCCTATGTCTTTTGAACGGAACACTTAATCCATTTACATCTAAAGTAATTGTTGATAGATATGTAGTTATTGCCATTTTATTATTCATATATATTTTTTAAATTTTTATTGGGGAATATTGGGGAACAGTGTGTTTTTCCAGGACCCATCAGCTCCAAGTAAAGTTGTTTTTTTTCAATCTAGTTGTGGAGGGTGCAGCTCAGCTCCATGGCAAGTCATTGTTTTTTTCAATCTAGTTGTGGAGGGCACAGCTCACTGGCCCATGTGGGAATCGAACCGGCGATGTTGGTATTATGAGCACTGCACTCTAACCAACTGAGCCAACTGGCTGCCCTTATTCATATTTTTTTATTCTTCTTCTCCTTCTCCTCCTTCTCTTCCTCCTCCTCCTCCTCCTCCTCTTCTTCCTCCTCCTCCTCTTTTACCTTCTTAAAGTCCCTTTAACATTTCTTGTAATACTGGTTTGATGGTGATAAACTCCTTTAGCTTTTTCTTGTCTGGGAAACTCTTTATCTGTCCTTCAATTCTAAATGATAACTTTGCTGGGTAATCTTGGTGGTAGGTCCTTGCTTTTCATCACTTTGAATATGTGGTGCCAATCCCTTCTGGCCTGCAAAGTTTCTGTTGAGAATCAACTGACAGTCTTATGGGAGCTCCCTTGTGGGTAACTAACTGTTATTCTCTTGCTGTTTTTAAGATTCTGTCTTTGTCTTTAACCTTTGCCACTTTGATTATGATGTGCCTTGGTGTGGTCCTCTTTGGGTTCATATTGTTTGGGACTCTCTGGACTTCCTAGGCTTATATGTCTATTTCCTTTGCCAGGTTAAGGAAGTTTTCCATCATTATTTCTTCAAATAGGTTTTCAATTCCTTGCTCTCTCTCGTCTCCTTCTGGTACTATGATGCCAATGTTAGTAGGCTTAATGTTGTCCCGGCGGCCTCTTAAACTATCCTCATTTTTGAATTTTTTTTTTCTTTTTGCTGTTCCGATTGGGTGTTTTCTGCTACCTTACCTTCTAAGTTGCTAATTCAGTCCTCTGCTTCATCTAATCTACTGTTGATTCCCTCTAATGTATTCTTCATTTCAGTTATTGTATTCTTCATTTTTGACTGGTTCTTCTTTATGTTTTCTATCTTCATCTTTATGTTTCCTATCTCTTTGTTGAAGTCCTCCCTGAGATCACTGAGCATCCTTATAGTCAGTGTTTTGAACTCTGCGTTTGGTAGACTGCTTGTCTCCATTTTGTCTAGTTCTCTTTCTGGAGCTTTGTTCAGTTCTTTCATTTGGGAAATATTTCTTTGTCTCCCCATTTTTGCTGCCTCCCTGTGTTTGTTTCTGTATTAGGTAGAGCTGCTATGTTTCCTGGTCCTGGTAGAGTGGTCTTATGGCACAGTCTCTTTGGTCACCTGAGCCAGGTGCTCCAGGGGTGTCCCTTGTGTGGGTTGTGTGTGCCCTCCTCTTGTAGTTGAGCCTTGATTGCTGTGGGCATGTCAATGGGAGGAATTGACCCTCAGGCTGACTGGCTGTGAGGACTGGCTGTGACTACAATGGAGGAGCTGTTTTGCAGGGGCTGACCCTATGGAGCAGGATTTGCTTTAATGGGGCTCTGATGCATGCTGAGTCTGCTCTTTGGGTGTGTCATTTGTGGAGCTGGTTGGGTGGTGCTCTGGTGTGGTTTGAAGCTAACCACTGAATGTGTTGGTTCTAGGGCCTCTTGAGAGGGCCTCTAGTGCAGGCCAAGGTCAGCTGCTGCCTATGTCCTTCCTAGGGCCACTGGTATTAAATGCAAAGTGATCTGCAGATGCTTGCCACTTGTGCTGGCCTTGGAGTGCCTGGGAGAGGCTAAGCTATGAACTGAGATTGACTGCCACTAATGCCAGGGTTTGGACTGCTTAGCAAGAGGTACAGGGCACACCAAGGCCAGATGCTGATCATTTCGGGGTTATGAATCTTTGAGAGATTTTAGGAAACTTTGCAGCATGAGCCAAGACAGGCCATTTATGTGGAAAAGCCACTGAAAGCGACTTGGGTGGCTCCACAAGTTGGGTGGGGTGGGGTCTCAGGGAACCACCAGGGCGAGGTGAACAGTGTTCGCCAAGTTGATGGAGACTCAGCTATGGTGGCAGCCTGTGTCTGAATGCCAGGAGGGGAGAGGGCTCAACAAAGAAACAATGGCTTCTGCCATCACTTCTGTCTGGGAGAAAGCTGCCCCTCCAGCCCTCGCCCTGCACCCAAACAATTCACTTCCTCCACCGTATGTCCCTGGCACCTTTTGAGCAGCTGTCCGAGCACTGGAGCTGAGGTAAGTCAGTCCGTCAGTGAATAAGTCCATGCACAGGCTTTAAGAGGAATGCCTGGGACTCCAGCAGCACTCCATCTCACTAAGACACAATCTCTCCTGGTTTTTACAGCCAAAAGTTATAGGGACTTCTGCCGCACTGGAACCCTGGGCTGGGAGCCAGGTGTGGGGCTGGGATCCCTCCATAGCTGAGAGGGGCCTCCATAGCTGAGATATCCCTGCCAATTTTTAACTGCCACATGTGGGTGTGGGACCAGCCCGTTCCATGTCTCTGCCCCTCCCACCAGTCTTGAGGTGGCTTCTTCTGTATATCCTTAGTTATAATCTTTAAAGACACTTTTAGATTTACTGCTTTGTTCTTTTCATAAAGCCCTGTGGCTTTTGAATGACTGGGTGCTAATCCTTCAGCTCTTTTATGGCAGAACCAGGGTCTCTGGGTATTCAATACGTCTCCTACGGATCCCCCTGACAAGGTGGGAGCATCACCCTGAATGCTTTGCTCCACTGATCATGCCTTTCTAGATTTCTCTGCAGAAAAAAATCCAGTCTAGTGTGACTCCACCCTTTGAGTATAAGGTTTCTAGAGAGGCTTTCTCTCTACAACAGGGGTTGGCAAAGTATGACCCATGGGCCAAATCTGGCTGGACACCTGTTTTTGTAAAGAACGTTTCACTGGAACACAGCCACGCTCATTCATGTATATACTGTCTGGCTGCTTCATGCTCCAACAGCAGAGTGGAGTAGCTGTGACAGAGACTGTAGGGCCCAACATATTCACTCTCTGGCCCTTTACAGAACAGCTTGCTGACCTGGCTCTGGAATGAATTAGCTACAGTGAAGGATTTCCCCTCCTTGGTTTCTTTGCACAGTCTGTCTCCTACATCAATTCTGGGATACAGTAAGGTGAGATCTTTTTCTGCTTTCTCACTCATCACACTCAAGGGATTTGAAATTGTGTGAATTCTACTATGTTAATGAAAATCTCCAAAACCATTAATAACCTTCCTACTCTCCTCCCTCTTCATCCCCAGAGAGGAGTCTTTGATTAATAAGGTTGGTATTCTTTGTAAAGGCCTTCTCTCCTGGTGTGGCCCTTGATAGGCCCTGAGATTCCAGTTCTGGCTGAGGGCTTTCCAGCACCTCTGGATTGATTCTTAAGGCTTCTTCACAGTATGAATACTATGATGGGCAATAATGACATGGGGCTGGTCCCTGCACTTACCATACGGAAAAATGCTTTTCTCCAGAGTAAATACTCAGAGGAACCAAGGGTTGGGAGCATTTACACTCATAGGGCTTCTCTCTGCAGTGTAGTGTTGTGGGGGTTCAGAATGAGCCACCCAGGATGTGCTTCAGTGGTGTGTGGATTGTTTTGAGCTAAAGGCAACCCCTACAGGCTCAAGAGAAACTTCTGTCCCTCCCTTAACTACCTAGAACTTGAATTGAGGGCCTTGCCCTTAATAGGAGATTATCAGAAGTAACCTCTTTTAACCTGTCTATAGGGCAGGGTAAACTACTAATTACTAAGCATGTGCCTTCCCTGCAATGACCCTTTGAAGCCCCAAGGAGCCTTACCTCATCCTTAGTTCAGAATGTCATATATACCCATGTTCCCTTTCGGTCTGAACTTCTCACGTATGTGGGATCTCTTGCTCATGTATGCAGAGTTCCCATACATATGTATGTAGTTAAGTTTGGTTCTTTTTGCTTGCTAATCTGTCTCATATCTATTTGATTTTTAGCCCAACTAAAAGAACCTTGAGGTTAGAGGAAACTTTCTTCCTTCCCCTACATAAAAGCCCTTCCACACTTGTGTGTGCACATGGCCTGTTTTGGCTGTGAACTCTCTGGTGTGTGATGAGGTGTGACCTGTCTCTGAAATCTTTCCTGCATTCTTTATATTCTATTCAGCTTTTCTCTAGTGTCAACTGTGTGGATGAGAAAGGGGCCACACACTAAACCTGACAAGCTCAGGGGGCACCTGCATGCCAGGCTCTACAAATCCAGAGACCTAAATTAACCACACAGGATGGTCTGAACATAAAAATTCCTAACTAAAAGTGGGTCATCATGGTGAGTAGTCTCGTCCTAGGCCTGTGGCTTCCTTGACAAAAGTCAATCTTTACCTTAAGGGGGACTATTTTCTTTTTTGCCTCTAAGATAACATACCCTTGGAATGTCAGAGTGCTCCTTTTTCCTGACCCCTCCGGACACACCCCACCACACCAGAGCAGGAGACCGTAGAACCCCTCATTGTTATCTTGTTGCTCATATACCATCTCCATGTGCTGTAAATGTTCATTATTAACTATCCTGTGCCCACCAGTATAAAAGAAGTATGTGTCTCTCTGTTTCACTTTTTATCCAATCCCAGAGATTTCCCCGCTTTGCTTTCTTCCACCCCCTTAATCTACTACCAATGGATTTCATGTAACCCTCCTTACATCTCCTCCTTTGATTCTAATGTATAAAATAAGCTGAAAAACTGCCATTCTCTAGAGAATTTTCTCAATCCATTGAGATTTTGCTTTCTGGCAATTGTCGTCAGTTTGCCCCAAATAAAAATTCCCAACAGGTTTGGATGTTTCTTATGGCGACAACTGTTTGATCAACAATAAAAGTGGCCTCCTGAGAAGCGGCCTCTCTGCACTCCTTACAGATATCCAGATATACTCCTTCCCATCGTGTGCTTACTAATGGGAAGAAAGGGCCTCACGTTGGAAGGCTCTCCCACACTTGTTACATCGTGGAGCCTGTGCTGTTTTGAAATACTGATGAGCAGTTTGAGTGACTGGTTCCTGATGCTTTTTCCAGACGCTCAGCACTCAGGAAACTGCTTCCCACGTGTTGTAAACTAGGAACCAGGGCTAAAGGTTTGGCCTCGTTCCTCACATTCACAGGCCTTCTCACTGCTGTGGATAGTCACAGCCCTGGACACACAGAATCCCCCACTCACTGCAGGTGTGGGGTTTCTCTCTGCTGTGAACGTGAGAACACATGTCTCTTTCTCCGCTTTCTCACACTCTTTATACTAGGAGACTCTTCGCCCAGGAAGTCCTCTGGGCTGGAGGATGAATGCCAGCAAACCTCTCCCAGTGGATTTTCTGACAAGCAGTAAGTTGTGACGTCCTTAGGGATCCCTTACTGCACACACCGTACTTGGAGGATCCTTCCTTCTAAGACCCCTTGTGGTTTCTTGGGATTCACTAGATTCTTCAAAATTGGATCTCTGGAGCCAAGGCTTTGGGAGTTCTCGCAATGCTCTCCCTCCATACTTAGTGTCCTCAGAAATGCCTCGCTTTAAAGTTGAACCTTCCTGATTGTGCTCTCACCATCTGACAAATAAAAAAACACATGACCTGATCCCCATTCTGAGCAAAAATCAACTTGAGAAGGACAGAATAATCACGTACAACAAAGAGAGAATGGGAGTGTGCAGCCCTTGTCTTCACAACCTGTAACAGTAAGAGCAGGGAATGGGGCCAGAATGGAAACCTCCAAGAGCCAGCAGACAAAGAAGGCTGAGTGTACTGGTAATACATGAACTAGAATAAGAGGGAGGGAACAAAGAGCTTGCCGGGGAAGCGCAAACAGGCAGGGCTACTATCTAAGGGGACGACCATCTCAGGACAGAAGTAAAACTCCCGAGGGCAGGGTCTTCAGTACAAAGGCGACCCCCCGGGTACCAGTGAGGCGAGGGCAGACCCAGAGCACAGGAGAGCTGCCCATCTCCAGTGAGGGAAATACCAGAACGCAGCATTAAGGGGAAGCAAAAATAGCCCCTTTTCATCAGGCGGGATCCTGCAACTTGCAAGGATTCAGAAACTGAAACCAACTGAACTGACCCTTTAGACACACCCCTGCTGACAGGTGGATGGCGCCAATGACGTGTTAGCAATGGTGAACTGAGTCAGACAGCGTTCTTAGGCAGTCACATCACGTTCCAGAAATTCTCCATCATCGCATCCTGATGAAGATGCCTCCTGGAGGGGCCCGACAATGCCAGTCCCCATGAGTGGAGTATATGGCCATGGCCTCACACGTCCTCTGAGGTCTTTCTGGTGACCAGCCCCATCCTGAGGCGATGGAGGGCCCGACTCTAAGTCATCTCATTAGCACAAACTTAGGTGTGCTCAGAAGGGGCTCCTTGTGAGTAACAAGAAAATCCTATCACTCAGGAAATTCCAAGTTTTAGGAGCTCTGTGCCAGGAATCAGGGACAAAGCCCAAATATACTTATTAATATTATACCACAGGAAGGAATGCAAACCTTATTTGGGTGGCAAGGCAAAGTCTTGGGAAGGAAGCAGAGGGAAGCAAGGCTTACCAGACCCAAGTGCTGGGGCTGCAGCTGCCATTACCTGGCCTCGTGGTTCTCCTCTGCAGAGGGTGGATACTTTGGGGCCATGACTGGTTAGACTCAGGGAAGTTTAAGACAGAAAAAAAGGCAGAGATAGGACAGGGCAGAGAACCTAAGTGCAGGAAACAACACAACATCAACTGTGGGCCAAAAACCAGTAAACCAGGATGTAGCACAAACTGACCAGAACTGGCCAAGACCAAGATGGCGACAAGATTCACCTCCAAGTAACCTCCAGCCTCATTATACCTTCATTAAAATACATCTCCATACTAAATAACA
This sequence comes from Rhinolophus ferrumequinum, assembly GCF_004115265.2. NCBI lineage: Eukaryota > Metazoa > Chordata > Mammalia > Chiroptera > Rhinolophidae > Rhinolophus > Rhinolophus ferrumequinum. Next base: position 3,811,573 of record NC_046286.1, read on the forward strand.
CGCCCACCAGGGCCATGACACTTCTGAAAAGGATCGTAAAAGAACAGAAAAGGGGTGTATCCCTAATTTTCAGAAAAGCCTACCTGTTTCCTGAAACTAATAGAATATCCTTCCCCTTCATTTCCATGTGGAATACCTACTGTGGGGACAGAGCCCCAAAAAGCAGTTTCCAGGCTCTCGGCCTCACATAGAAAGGTGCTGGCTCAGGTAGTAAATGGCCATCGACTGTGATCAAATGGCCATCAGCTGTGGCTAGTTGGTCGTCAGCTGTAACCAGTGAGCCATTGGCCACTAATATAACTGCCATGGCTGGGCTAGCAGAAAATGGGGGCTAGCAAGAAGGTGGTGGCTGAGCCTGCAAGCGGCGCAGTGAGGGGTGAGAATTGTGTGGCTCCTGACTCCTGTTTCTCCAACCCAGTCGCCAGTGAGAGTATAGAGATATGACTCCCCCATCTATGGCTCCGTGGGTGTTCCTTTTTGGCCTCACCATGTCCTGCATTCTTATGCGGGGAGCGGGACTAGAGACACCGCAGGCCTCCCTGCATGACACCTACCAAAGAACAAATTACTGCCACACATCAAGTCGAGGTGGTCTCTTACTCAGAGGCAACCTCTACTCTGCCTGGAGAGTAGATCTTTACTCAATAAACTACTATTGCTTTCCATCTGGCTGACTTGTTTTGTTGTTGTTGTTGTTGTTGTTTTAGTTTCAGGGGTACAAAGCGACATAATAGGCATTCACACCCCTCACATAGTGATAACCCCTCTCCCCCAAGCTCCTACCTCTCTGACATCTTATATACCTATTACAATATCTGGTCCAGTCTTGAATTCTTTCCTATCTGTAGCCAAGAACCCTCTTTCCTGCAACACACCTGCCTTGTATATTTGTAATCCCAGAACCAGCTCAAAATGGTCTTACCCAGTTTGACAAGATGCTGAGTTGCTTTTCAGAGACAACAGGCTCAAACCACAAGTCTGTAGCCAAAGCATGCACAGAAGAGAGAATTTTGACCTGGAGCTGCACCTGGAACCAAAGTCTCGCCCTCTCCCCCACCCCCACCCCCACACAGAACCAGAGGACCTGGACATAACTCGAACTTGAACACTGGAACCCTTTCAGAAACGAAGGGTCCATTGTCCAGGAAGATCCAGTGCTGATACCTCTTACCATAAATGGCCAAGTTCCAACATCCTCCAATGAAAACTTGCCCCACCAGCGCTTCCGCATATGTGTTCCCCTAATGCCTTAAAAACCCTTAACCTAGTCCAGCAAGCAAGATGGATTTGAGGCACTATTACGTCTCCCATCTTCTTGATTGGCACCTTCTCGATCAATAAACCTTCCCTTACTCCAAACCCGGATGTTTTGAGTTCTGGCTTTTCAAAGTGTGGGCACATGAACTTGGGTTTAGTAACACCCTGACCAACTCCCAGTGACCAGGGAGAGACTACACACAGGCAAGAATATTTACAAAAGGGGGAGTGTTCACAACCCTGCACTTCTGAGTTTGCACCAAATCCACTTCAGAAACCAGACTCTGGGGTAATCATGTACTCAACACCTCTCATGTGGAGGAAAAAACATGTAGGCTTCGCTCTAAGAATTTTAAAATTTAGTCACATGTACCCTAACCTTGTCTTAACTTGGGCTGTTGAATAGTTAAGCAACTAAAAATATCATAAATGATACATTCCCATTGGCTAGATGGATACGGCATGTTGACATATGAGATACCAGGAGCTATAAAGAATAAAGTATGTTTATATGGAAAGACCTGGAGGTGTTTTCATACTGCAGTAAGTTGCAGTAAGTAGAAAAACAAGGTTCAGCTTGTTGCTTTAAAAAAATACATATACATACATAAAATCTGGATGAATTTATTCTAAACTTTTGAAGGAAAGGATTAAGAGAGGTATTCACTTTCCACATCTGTTTTACACAATGAACTTCAAATTTTCTTCGCAAATTTTTATTATGGTAAAATATAAACATAAAACGTAGCTAGTTATTTACGTTTTAAACCAGCACAAAGATTTATTTCTCACTTGTGTTACTTACACGAGGATGTGGTTGGCTATGGCTTTGCTCCCTGGCATCAGGCTGAAAGAACAATCCCAAACAAGACTTTCTCATGGCTGAGCCCATCCAGCCACCACTCTTCTTTTTAAAGTTGTGGTAAAATGTCTGTAACATAAAATTTACCATTTTAGTAATTTTAAGTGTACAGTTCAGTGGTATTAAGTACATTCCCGTTGCTGTGTTACCACCACCATCATCCAGCTCGAGAACTCTCCATGCTCCCAAACTGAAACTCCATACCCATTACACAATAACTCCCCATTCCTCCCCGCTCCAGGCCCATGGCCACCACCATTCTGCTTCTAGCTCTATGAACTTGACTCCTGCACGTACTTTTATAAGCGGAATCAAAACTTGTTTTGTGACTGCCTTATTTCACTAGCATAATGTCTTCAAGGTTTATCCATGTTGTAGCAGGTCAGAATTTCCTTTACTTTTAAGGCTGGATAACATTCCAGTGTGTGTGTCTGTGTGTGTGTCTGTGTGTGTGTGTGTGTGTGTAGAAGGTATGATCAAAAAATATGGTGCATGTTTAAATTTTTAAAAATTATTACAGTAAAAGACACATTGCCATGAATCCCCCTCAAAATACTCCCCCTTGCTTTGAACACACTTATCCCATCGTTCTTGCCACTTTCTGAAGCCGTTCTGGAAGTCCTCTTTTGTGAGTCTGTAGTTGCACTGTCGTGACTGCCTCTATATCCTGAATTGATTCAAAACGTTTTCCTTTCATGGTCATTTTGACTTTGAGGAAGAGCCAGAAGTCACACGGTGCCAGATCCAGTAAATAAAATGGATGAGGACACACCATAATGTTTTTATTTGACAGAAATTTCCGTACCAGAAGTGATATGTGACAAGGAGCATTGTCATCATGGAGGATGAAGTAAAGACACTCACGAAAGAGGACTTCCAGAACTGCTTCAGAAAGTGGCAAGAATAAATGTGTTCGAAGCGAGGGGGAGTATTTTGAGGGGGATTCATGGCAATGTGTCTTTTACCGTAATAAGCTTTTTAAACATTCACTGTATTTTTTTTTTTATCACACCTTGCATGTATATATACTATCACATTTTGTTCACCCATTAATGGAAACCTCTTGGCTATTGTGAATAATGCTGCTATGAACATGGGTGTGCAAACACCAGAGTTCCTGTTTTCAATTCTCTTGGGTATATACCAAGAACTAGAATTGCTGGATCATTGGTAATTCTATCTTTAATTTTTCTGAGAAACCGCCATACCACTTTCCACAGTGGTTGTGCCATTTTACATTCTCACTGGCAACGCACAAGGGTTCCAATTTCTCCATAGCCTCACCAATACTTCTTATTTTCTGTTTTTTGGGGGCTTTTTTTTTTATATACTAGTCATCCTAACGGGTGTGAAGTGGTGTCTTATTGTGGTTTTGATTTCTGTTTCCCTAATGATTGGAAATGTTGACCATCTTTTCATGTGCTTATTAGCCATCTGTGTATCTTCTTTTGGAGAAATGTCTATTGAAGTCTTTTGCCCATTTTTAATGGAGTTTGTTGTTGTTGAATTATAGGAGTACTTTATATATTCCGGATAGCTATCAATTTTTTAAAACTTTCTAAAAAGTAGAAAAATTGCAGTCATAAATATTCTGTCATTCTTGTTTCATCTACTTGCTCTTGATGACCAAGAATGTGTCAAAAATATCTTTTATAGTTGGATCAGGTTCTTGGAGATTTTTTAGCTTTTTGTTTTGAAATGAAAGATCTACAAGATCTTAGATATCTGTATCTGGACTTGAAACAGCATCACAGGCTGAATGCAAAGCATGTACATGTGAAGCCAAGCGGAGAGCTGGTCTCTCTCAGCCTGTCGCAGCCCCGCCCGGAGGCCACCTAGTTCACAAAGCAGAATGGGACACTATATTTGGCAGGGAGAATGAGTATCTGAGAAGAACAACAAGGTCCATCACTTCAAGTTATTTTGGTTTCACTGAGAACATCCCCAGAAAAAAATTTCCATAAAGGGTAGGCAGTGGAAATCACACTTGCTACCAAAAATGAACTGTGACTATTAATGGGGCAGATTGTGTAAAAAGCTTCTCCAGTACAGTCTGAGCACTTGTGCTGGTCACCCCCCAACATCACGTTCTTCTTTCCTATGAACAGAAACACATTTGTATTCAGGGTGACAGTGCTCAGCTAACAGACAACAGCTTCCAGCCTCTCCCGCAGCCAGGGCTGCTACATGATACAGTTTTGGCCAACGAAATGAAAGCAGGAGTCACTGGACAGGGCTTCCAGAAAGCTCTGTAAAGCCCTGTTATTAAAAGTATGATATTTTGGGGGCAGCCAGTTAGCTTAGCTGGTTAGAGTTCGGTGCTTTTAGCAACAGGGTTGCGGGTTCAATCCCCACAGGGGCCACTGTGAGCTGCGCCCTCCACAAGTAGATTGAAACAACTACTGGACTTGGAACTGATGGGTCCTGGAAAAACACACTTAAATAAATAAAAAAGTTTAAAAAAAATGTATGATACTTTGTTAGCTATACTTGTTGGCTATCATCAATAAATCGACAAACAACAAGTGCTGGCGAGGATGTGGAGAGGAGGGAACCTTCAAGCACTGTTGGTGGGATTGCAATTTGGTGCAACCACTATGGAAAACAGAATGGAGTTTCCTCAAAAAATTAAAAATAGAATTAACTTATGACCCAGCAATTCTATTCCCGGTATTTATCCAAAGAAATCCAAAACAGTAATTCAAAAAAATATAGGCACCCCTATGTTTATTGCAGTGTTATTCACAATAGCCAAGATATGGAAACAACTGAAATGCTCATCTATAGACGACTGGATAAAGAAATTGTGGTGCATTTATACAATGGAGTATTACTTGGCCATAAAAAAGAATGAAATCTTACCATTTGCAACACCATGGATGGACCTAGAGAATATTAAGCTAAGTGAAATAAGTCAGACTGAGAAAGTCAAATACCAAGTGATACAGAGAAAAAACTGACGGTTGCTAGATGGGTGGGGGCACGGGGGAGAAGGTGAAGGGATTAGAGGTACAAATTGGTACTCACAAGATAGTCACGGAGATGTGAAATAGTATAGGGAATAGAATCAATAATGTTGTAAAGGGCCGGCCCGGTGGCTCAGGTGGTTGGAGCTCTGTGCTCCTAATATCCAAGGCTGCAGGGTTCGACTCCCACATGGGCCAGTGGGCTCTCAACCACAAGGTTGCCAGTTCGATTCCTCGAGTCCCGCAAGGGATGGTGGGCAGCGCCCCCTTCAACTAAGGTTGAACACAGCACGTTGAGCTGAGCTGCCGCTGAGCTCCCGGATGGCTCAGTTGGTTGGAGCGCATCCTCTCAACCACAAGGTTGCCAGTTCGACTCCCGCAAGGGATGGTGGGCTGCGCCCCCTGCAACTAGGAACGGCAACTGGACCTGGAGCTCAGCCGCGCCCTCCACAATCAAGACTGAAAGGACAACTTGACTTGGAAAAAGTCCTGGAAGTACATAATGCTCCCCAATAAAGTCCTGTTCCCCCTCCCCAATAAAGAAAAATTTTTAAATAAAATAAATAAAAATAATGTTGTAAAGAGTATGTAGGGTGCCAGATGGATACTGAACTTATTGGGGGGATCACTTCATAGACTGTGTAAATGCCTGACCACTGCACTATACACCTGAAGCTGAAGTAGATTAGTGTTAAATGTCAATAATTAAGTGTGTGTGTGTGTGTGTGTGTGTGTGCATGTGTGTGTGTGTGTGTGTGTACGGTCACAGGATGTAAAGTACAGCATAGGGAGTACAGCCAGTGGTATTGTAACAGCTATATACGATGTCAGAGGGGTAGCAGACTTGGGGGGTTATCACTTGTGAGGGGTGTAAATGTCTAATCATTATGTTGTTTTGTACACCTGAAACTAATATAAAAAAATAATAAATAAAATTTTTTTGATTTTTTTTTTTTATGATCCTTTGTTAGAAATGCAGGATCTTGGGCCACAGTGCAGACCTACAGAACCGGGAGCTCCATTTTAACAAGATCCCCTGTTGATTCACACGTGCATTCAAAGTTTTGAGAAGGGGAGCTGACTTAGTTAGCTTCCTCTTTCTTCCTGCCTGAAATGTGAATGCGATGGCTGGAGATACAGTGGCCATCGTTTGACCACGGTGTGACCTCTAAGAAGCCACACGCTGAGGATAGCAGTGAGGAAAAAGGCGCCTGCGGGCACTGATGGCATCATGGGGCCACCACACCGCGTGGAATCCTTCCTCCAGACTTCTTCAACAGAGAACAACCTCTACCCTGTGCATTCACTACTGAGGAGGAGTCACTCAGATGCAGACTGAGTATCAGAAAGCCCTACGTAAGAAAGAGCACAGGCGACCGCTACTGATGATAAGCTATATATAATCATTTGAAGTTAATATATGTACGCACATATATCTGTATAGAAATGTCTGGGGGATGGAAGTATATACATCCAAATGCTTATGGTGGAAGTGGTGGGACCATGAGTAAATTTACTTTTCTTCTTTACACCTTTCTTTAGTGACTGAATTTTTAATATTTTGCATGAATTTTATTTTATAATAAAAAATACTTTAAAAAAGAAAGAAAATGTACCCCACCCCACACAAAAATACCTTTCTTAAGACAAAAAGGTACGTGTTGAACAGGATAAAGAATCGCTTACTTTTGGGGGAGTTAGTGGGCTAAGAAGAAAACAGGGAATAAGGTAAGAGGGCCCTCGCTCGACCAGTGATGGCAACGAGCGTCCACCTGAGTATATCTGCACACCCTCTACTCCCAAGGTCCAACAGATCCCCAGGGCACATCACATATATTTTTGACTAAACATCAATTTACCAGCTTGAGCAGTCAGTCCCTTGGTTTTCAGACTCCACTAAGTAACTTTTGGCTACATTTCATAATAAAGCGATCCTCAAGAGGTAAAAACTTACCTCATCTGCGGCCTACACTCATATATGTGCCAGCTTCAAAGGTGACTCCACAAACACTTCAAACAAGCACAGCAAAACTAAACTAAGTATAGCTTTCCAGGATCCTACCTGTAAGGGGGAAATGTACACACACACACACACAAAACACTGCAGCATCCTGTTCCACACATTTCCTTCTCTCATTTTCCTTCTCACTCTACTCTCCACACTACATATAAGAAGAAAGTTTCAAAAATTAAAAAAAAAACTACTTAAGTTGAATATAGCAAAGTTAAAATGTCTGTACAACAAGCCAAACTGACAAAACTCACACTAAACTAGAACTGTAACAAGAGAGCAGCTGAGCAGATACTAGCACATTGATGCCCCACAGTGAAATCCATAACACCCAAGCCCCACCCCACGAGGATGTAAGTTCATGAGGGAAGGGCTTTTGTCTTTGTTTACTGATGACCGCATGCACCTAGAACAGCACCGGGTACACGTTAGGTGTGGGGAAAAACAAAAGTTGAACGACTATATACAGCAATAAACAGTCTTTGCCTGAATTTAAAAATTACTGGTACACACACACATTAAGTTGATTTGCAAATGTCTCCAAGACAAAAGGATACTAAGTTTCCGCCAATTTATACATTTATCTAATAGTGTATAAAAGCTAGTATTTTGTCTATTAAATACTTCGATGTTACAAAGATATGGATTCTCCCCAGGCAAGGAGATGAAAGTTATGGGGGAAAGATTACAAGGTAGCATGTATACATGATGGACAGCCATGTACGATGTTTGGGTGTCAGCCGGTGGGGATGATGGTGACAGACACTCAGGATCCTGAGGGTGGCGAGAGACACAACTAGTCACCTGCAGAACCCATTCACCTCAGGGAATCTCCAAAGGTGTGGGTAAGGAGACCTGACACGCACGGTTCAGGCAGTCTCTGATGTAACTTGGAAAGCTGCAGTGTAGACCATCTTACTCAAACGTCCAAATCCACATTTACAGTCCATCACAGAGCTTGCTGACCCCAGTTATTAAGACCAATGTCCCTGTTTTGAATTCTATGATATAGTTTGATTTCCTACATACTTTCTTACAGGGAAAAGATGTGTGACCAATTTGCAGAAATAGTCTTGTTTGCTTGCCAGATATATTTCTCATTGTAAATTTGCATGCTGGTTAATTATAACAGCTTGGAAGTTACATAAAGGTCCAACAATAGAAAAATCAGTTAAGAACAAAATTCATTATAGTGCATACATATAAGACTACGCAGCCACTAAAAAACATGATGTAACCGAGTAGGTCCTGCCATGGGAAAATGTTCACAATTGATGGCATTTTAAAAATTAGGTTACAAAACAGATGTATCATATGACCCCTGCTGTTTTTAAAAATATATGCTCAGGAAAAGAAAAAAACAACAACCCTGACAGAACCCCTAAGTGTGGGTTTATGTCAGTGTACAATTAAAAATGAATTGTAGGGCCGGCCCGGTGGCTCAGGAGGTTAGAGCTCTATGCTCCTAACTCCGAAGGCTGCCGGTTCGATTCCCACATGGGCCAGTGGGCTCCAACCACAAGGTTGCCAGTTCAATTCCTCGACTCCCCCAAGGGATGGTGGGCAGTGCCCCCTGCAATTAAGATTGAACACGGCACCTTGAGCTAAGCTGCCGGATGGCTCAGTTGGTTGGAGCGCATCCTCTCAACCACAAGGTTGTTGGTTCGACTCCTGCAAGGGATGGTGGGCTGTGCCCCCTGCAACTAGCAATGGCAACTGGACATGGAGCTGGGCTGCGCCCTCCACAACTAAGATTGAAAGGACAACAACTTGACTTGGAAAAAAGTCCTGGAAGTACACAGTTTCCCAATAAAGTCCTGTTCCCCTTCCCCAATAAAATCTTTAAAAAAAAAAATGAATTGTTTTAATTTGTACTTTTGTAAATTTATTATTCTATATTTTCCAAATTTTCTATAATGAACAATAATTACTTGTATAATATAATCAGAAAATAAGAAGAAATAAATATGTATTTTAAATTATCATTCAGATGATCTTAGGCAAGTTATCAACCTCTGTGCCAGTTTCTTACCCTATAAATGGAGACAAAAGCACCTCCCCCTGAAGGTTGCCAGGACAGGGAAAGCTTCTAACAGTCCCTGGCAAGTGGGATTGCTCAATAAAAGTTAGCTATTAACACTGGGATTTTTGTGAATTTGGGGGTGTGAGCCTGAGGGCCAGGCCTGCGTCACGTGTGACCCCACTTGTCCAGCCAGCCTGAGGGGCCAGCAGGCTTCTCCATCCCATTCCAATGTGAACAGGCAACACAGACAGAAGGGAAACTGAGGGCTGAGTTCACAAACTCACACGTCTTCAGGTACCAGGTAGGCAATGTAAGCATGACTGAAGCAGCTGGGAGTCAGAGGGGGGGTGGGAGGGCCTCCCTGGAGCGGGCGGACTCCCAGAAGTACCTCAGTTCAGCTTATTGTAACACCCTGCACTGGACTAAACAACCCTCATGTACCCCGCAGCTGCCCTGATTTGTGCATTGAGGTGTCCCCAAAAAAGACCAACGTAAAGCCACGTGAACTGCACAGGACATCCCAGTTGATGCTCCATTTTCTTCAGGGTGTTTACAACAGGGTTTCAAATGCTTTTCAGTGTTCCTTTGGAAGGATGTTGTTAAAGCATACGACAATGAACAGCTTCCATCCTCATACAGTAGCAGTGACCACAGAAATGACACTGGTAACGAAAGGATGGGTGTGTTGCACAGTTGACAGGCCTGTAGGCAAGTCAGCCTGACCGGTTCCAGGTGGACAGAATTCAGAGCAGGAACTGACACGGGAGCAAGTGTGAGCTGTCCTAGAATTCTAAGGGACCATGTGATTTATCGGTGCAATGGGGGATCCCTCTTACTTTTGAAAGTGACAAGGGAACGCTATTAATTACACCAGGACACAGGACTTCACTGGAATTGCCTCAAACAAACTGGGACACGTGGCACCCTATGAAGTGAAAGTGGTCCCTGAGCCCACGGTAAATTCCAGCGCTTCACCTGAAAGCTACTTCTGTGGCGGGAAGGCACCTCTTCCAATCCAGAGACCGATTTCAAGGGCTGGCCACACACACTACCCTGGGATCTTCCTCTCCGGAATCCTGGACAGAAAGCAGAGAGCCTCAGGAGCCAGGGGGAGAGCCCTGCCTCCCAGAGCTGAGACAGTAAGTGCTGCAGAAGGCAAGGTAGCAGAGATTAGTCATCTCTGACTCTCTGCCCCGGTCCCTCCCAGATTCCTGATACCATGCCAGCCCCCACTGGGGACAGGAGCGGGTGGTTTCTGAGCAGCTCAGCAGTGGCTCCATATGGACTTACCAGTCAGGGGCTGTCCCACCAGCCAGCCTCTCCCCTTTCTCCTCACTGGAACCCAAGCGTTACGGGTTGGCCACTGGCCAAAAGCCACGTGAGCAGCTGGGCCCAGCTGGGAACTTAAATTTGATGTGCATCCTACCTCCCAAGTATCCTACAGATGGGAAACAGGACTCTGTTACATCTCCACTTTCTGTTTGGTATTATCCTATTCAGCCCTTTTCCTTTCTGTGTTGTGAATTCCAAGCTTCTAGACTTGCCTCTCTTTTCCCTCATCCTGTACTAACAGAATTCCAAGCCTGGCTTTGAAACCTCAGGCCTTCCCAACTACTGGTGAATTAAGTTCAGCAAGATCAGGGGAGAAAAAAATTTGTTTTCCTACAGCTGCAGAAAAGCAAATACTATTCAATGTCATAAAACTGCTCTTGCTAATGTTATTTTTAAGGAAACTTTCAAGACTCCTGGACTTGAGAGACTGTTACCACATCCTGGGAAAGTGATCTTTACAATAAAGTCTATAACTCCAATTGGTTACTTAATCATTATAGTCCTGGTGGCACTATTTAAATAGATATGCTAGGTTTCTGGAAGCTGTGATTTTCATTCTTAAGCCAGGAGAGGGTCATTAGCAACCTCTGTACTCATAAGACCATGGAAGTAAAAAATGAATAAAAACGATCACTTTACTGGATTTAGTTTTTAAAGAGAATTTGACAGTGTAATGTTTAAGTTAACCTTCTCAGCAATAGAGCTCCAACTGTATAAATGTCTGGTGGTTGAAGTCATTCTTTCGCCCTCAGCAAACCCGCGGAGAGGACTGCCACAAGCTGTGTGGGTCACAGGGACCGCAGCCACCCTGCACGACGGCCAGGGCCCAACCCCGCAGCAACCATGAGAGCGGAGAACAGGCATGGGCTGTCGGTCCTCCGCGTAGCCAGAGAAGGTCTTCATCTTCAAGGGGCAAAAACAGGCTGTCCTATGGAGATAACTTTCCGGCCTTCTTTCCATTGCCCTGAATGAGAAGTCTCTATGATTTCACCGAGAGGGTAGTGGTGAAGAAGGAGGGCTGGGGTCCCATCACAAACACCTTTTCTCAGTCCAATGTCAGAATAGGGGCCACTGGATTCAGAGTGGTGCTTATTTGAACGTGAGGGTTCTGATGATTTGGAAGTTCCAGGTCCAAAGTCCCACTCTCTACTCTGCTTTCATTTCCAAAGGAAAATGAAGATGCAATTTCTAAGTAGAGCACATAAGAACTGTAAATGCTACACTGTGCTCACTTAGAAATCCTAAGTCCACTGGCAACTGAGGAAGGTAGAAAGAAAGCCACCTTAAGCCTTCTTTCACAGTAGCTCTGAACCAGAGCAAGACCTGAGAGAAAAGGGCTGGGTGATCACTGGTAATAGCAAAATCCACCAGGAGGAAATAAGTAATTAGAATGACCGTTGTAACCTGAAACAGCAGAACTCACAGCCTTTAGAACTACTTACTATAACAGCACAAGTGGAAGGCAGACGGGACAGGGGCCCCAAAGCTCTTCCCGCACTCACCCCGCTGGCTTTGGTTCTGTCCAGCCCAGATACACAAGGCCTCCCTCTTTCCAGATGGCTTATCACCTCAGCTTTATAAACTGAAAATGCTATTTTTGGCCGAAGAAAAGAGTCGCACATAAGGAATCTGGGTATTAAACGTCTGCTGGTGCCCCCCGAATCTCACCACCCCAAGCAAGCTTTGCTCGCCCCTGGGCTTCTTCCCACTGGCTCTAGACAGTCCATTTGCTTCCTTCTTTCCTTTCTCCCATGATTAGCTGTAGACTTCGCAGCTTTCCACTTTCTTACTGTCCGCTCTGACCTAAAAAAAGCTTCTCAGATAAAGGTTTTTCTGCTGATCACTACAGAAACAGACAATAGGGAGCTAAAGCCAGTCTATATTTCTGGTTTTCCTTTTTAGATGCTATCCTGGGAACTTTTTTCTACCACTTTCATATCAAGGGTGGAGTTCAACTCCATCCCATTCTTACATACTTTCTCCAACACTTGGGGGGGGGGGTGGTGGGGCACTCCTTTTCTAACTACCAAGGAAGAGGGACTGGCAGACTCCAGGGGGCAAACTCCACCTCAATGTCCTCCCTCCCCAAATTTACCCTAATTAACTCATCCTGATACAGGATTATAGTGACCATGTAGCTAAACACTCCTTTCATATATTTGGGAGGTTGGAGAAATATGCTCCCTCCGGGGCCAGATTATACTGAGGCCTAGAAAGCAGCGTGGTGCTGGTGGGCACGTCCTTTTTGTGTCTGGGATGACCTGAAACACAGCGGCAGTGAACAGCCACCCCAGAAACCTACCAGTCAGTCCCAGACCTGGGATCCCGCTGCAGGGAGCGCTGACAGAACTACCATATGAGAAAGGCAATCAGCGAGAGCGCTTAGAAAACTGCCTCCTTTTAACAGGCAGGAATCGGGACATGAATCTACGAGCAGAAATCATCTTGCCTCACGGCCCAGGAGCACCTCAAGGCGCTCGCTGTCAACACAGGGCGCTCGCACAGCTCAGCTCCACCCAGCAGCATCCGCACCAAGAGAGGGCCTGTCAGCCCAAAAAGGGACACAGGCAAACTCCAAGCCTTTTCGTCTGACATAAGGGTAAGTAATATAAAAAGGAACAAGGAAATACGGACTAAAAGAAACAAAAAACAAGACACTTGAGCTCAGAGGTCTATCCAGACACCTTCTGGAAGCTCCCGGTTCTGACGCGTTCCAGCACAAGACCCAGTGAGGAAGACACGGCAGCTGAGCTTTCCAGTCCGACCGCCTGTGGGTCACGGCGGTCCTTACTCAGTGCGACGACGGCCCCACAATTCTGCAGCATCACCTCCGTGTGGAGCCTTCCCAGGGCGCCCCGGCGCTTCCACTCTCCGTATCTGAAGCTCAAGTTCTACGTCCTCGCAAGTCACCAGTTCCAAGAACAGCAACTTTGTCCACTATGGCCCGGGGTCCCCCACCGCCTCTCCTCGAAGGATACGCACGAGTGGAAACTTGAGGAGTGGGGTATGGTCGGGCCTGAGACGAGGCGGCCGGGAGACACCGACGGTGCCAGGGCACCGACAACCCGGGCACCGGGACACAGGCGGCGGGTGTCGACCCTGCCGGGCGCTCTCCTCGGGCGCCGGCGACACGGCTCCGCGACGGAAAGAGGACAGAAAAGGTATAGGGCACGCTGCCCACTCTCCACTGGGCGCGTTCCACGGACTCGCGTGGAGCGGCAGGACTCCGCCCCGCACGCCGACTGGAGGCGACGCGGTCCCGCCCTTAGCCAACTGCGTGGCCTCTCTAGGCTGCGCGGAGGACCTGCATCTCGGTGGGCCTCCCGGGACGGCGGGTACCGCTGGTCCAGGCTTTTGCCAGGGTAGGAATGCGCGGCGGCGCTGCTCTGAGGCTTGGTTTAATCTGGGTTCAGATTTTATGTGACTCTTTTTTTTTTTTAATCCAAAATGTGTTTATTGGGATGGTTCCTCACTCATCTTGACTCAGGGTGCTTTTAGCGCTGCTTCCTTCTGCAGGAGCGTCCTTCTGCGAGGCCTTGCTTTTCCTCCTGGAGGCTGACAGAGGACCGCGGAGCAGCCAACACACAAAAACTACCGTTCGTGCATGGCTAAAGACGGTGGTGATTTGATAGCATCCTGGGCACTCGGGCTCTGCACCAGGCGCTTCTTCTTGTGTTTTCCTCTTCTCTTCTGGGAGAGGGATGATGGAGATCCTTAGCGAGAGGCATGTTCTCGTGGGGAGGTCGTCACCCGCCGGAAAGGGGCGACTCATTTTTTAAAATGCTTTTCCCCGTTGTAGTTCCCGTTGGACATCTGGACATCCGAAGAAAAATAGAGAAGAAAAAAAAAAAGCAGCGTTACTCCTAATATACGGAAATTACTACTGTTAACACTTTAGTGAATTGTACTCCGATACTTTCCTACACATAGATATTTTTGTGTTTTTGTAACCTCCAATGTTTCAACTTAATTTTTGTCACGTAAGCGCCCCCACACACACACACACACACACTCTGTGGCATACATTGTAACAGTCCATTAACTGGGTTATCATCCATTATTTATTCATTCCATATCAAACCACCTGGATTGAGCCCTTCCATAGAGCGGCGGCACCGAATTGTGCCTTAGCCTATCCCTGGGGAAATGCTCGTCACTGTATTTTCTCTCCAACGGGTTGTTTAGTATAGTGCTTGTTGACTGTACTGTCCCTCTCCCTAATTACTCAAAGGAGGATGTTCTTGCGATCTTGCTTTCAAGGAGAGTTTAACTTTTCCAGAGCAATTGATTGGATTTTGGCCTATGGACCCTATAAGTTTTGAATCTGAAAAGCTTAGAGCAAATCATACCGGGCAAGATATATGACGTTAGAATGTGTATTTGGTATCGCTAACCCCACTTCTGCCCCCACCCCACTCTGCTATCTTTGTTTTCCCTTTGTCTTACCTTCCTTCTTTGTTTTAAAATGTATTTTATCTTGATTTTTTGTTTTATCAGCCTTTTTTGTTTTATCAGCCCCCGTAAACCACCTTAAATCCTATTTGAAACAAAGTGGCATATAAAGAAATAAAATTGTTCAACTATTTCCCTACTGTTGGAATAAATAGTCCTAATATTTAATTCTTTGTAATTTTGTCGCAAGTGAGCATTTTTTACCATAACGCACTTTTTCTCTTTAGGTTTTCCTGTAAGCCAAACTCCTAGAAAATACTGGACCAAGAGAAAGGATATTCACTGAGTATTTATTGGGGTTTGTGGATGCTGTGGGATATGGAGATGATTGGGGGAGAGAGGCAGGAATAGCTAACATTTATTGAGGGTTCACTCTATGCCAGGTACTTCCTAAGCCCTTCACCTGGGTCTTGCCTTCAAAATGCTCAGACAAAGCATGTATTCTTATAAAAGTTAAATAACCATAAAAGACGGATCAGTGAAAGAGTTCCCAGGAACGCAGGGCGGAACACTGTGAGATGGAGTTAATTGGCTGCTAGGAAGGTGAATATCCTAGGGACACATTTGAGAGCAAAAAGGACTGTTTGCAGTTGCTCATGTTTAAATTAATTTTCAATTAATTAAAGTTGTAAATTTACAAACAGATTTTCTTAAATTTTTAAGTTTAACTTGCATAACTTTGATGTTCTAGTTAGAAATCTTGTAATTTTGTATAAAATAAGAGCAATAACTTGTTACTTGATTAATGTTCAATTAGCCTATGGGCTTGACATATTAAATTTACTCGAACATTACTTATGCCATTTACAAAGTTAGTTAATTAAATTCTCTTAAATATTTAAACTGCATTTACAAATTTAACATACTTGATTTTTTTTCAAGCACTTCAAATTCTTTGTAGGGCAGATTTACAAGTCAAACAAGAAAAAATCTTAAGCACATAAATAACTCTCATAAACCTAATAATTCAAGCTTCTAAATGTGGCAAATCAAGTTATATTAAAGATTTCAATACTGTCTGCAAATGTAATAAAATTATCTTATAACTTTCAACTTTAAAACACAAGTCTAAAATAAATTACAGTTCTCTTTGAAATCACAAACTAATCTGTCAGATTCTCTTGTGTGACAAATATTCTTAAATATTGTAGACACATTAAAAACAATCACATACAGACTATCTCAACCTTCCAAAATCTTTCTCCTAACCTTTACAGTAATGAAATAACCTTTTGGATTTGTTTTTAGTAATTTCTGTTTTCCTTCCCAAGATGGTAGGATAAAATACTTCTTGTTCATATTTTTCTTGCAACAATTCTACAATTATCTCATTGATTTTCCTCTACAACTAAAGAAAAGTCTGATATAATAATTACCATTCTAAATGTAAACTTAGGTTTAAACAAAACTAACATGTTGTGAAAATTAATGAAAGAAACCTCAACTAAAATTGGAGTTGGGAAGGCCTGTAGAGGGAGCTTACACCGTACCAGTCCTCACCAATTACCCCAAATGGAAAAGGACAATACTTTGCATCTCCAACAGGAAGGTATTTCTACTTTACTACCCCAGCAGGAAAAAGAAAGATTTTCTTCTTGCCCAGCAACAAGCCCCAGCAACCAACCCAGCCAATGGAAAACGCACCAGCTCAGCCAATGAGAAGCCGTCATCACCCTGAACTTTCACTTTCTTCCAATGAATTTCACTTTTCTTTTGCTAATGACTTGTTTGCGCCACCCTCCTTTCTATAAAAGCCTTCCATTTTTTATAATTCCTGGGAGTATCTCTCTGCTTGGTAGATGAGATGCTACCTTGTGTTTAATAAAGCCAATAGCCAAATAGATCTTCAAATTTATTCAGTTGAATTTTGCTTTCAAACAATATTTATTAATTTATATTATTTATCTACAAAGAAACAAAATATTTATGATAGTGCTGGCCCGTTGGCTCAGGCGGTTGGAGCTCTCTGCTCCTAACACGGAAGGCTGCCAGTTGGATACCCACATGGGCCAGTGGGCTCTCAACCACAAGGCTGCCGGTTGGATTCCTCAGCTCCCGCAAGGGATGGTGGGCTGCGCCCCCTGCAACTAACAACAGCAACTGGACCTGGAGCTGAATGGCGCCCTCCACAACTAAGATTGAAAGGACAACAGCTTGACTTAGAAAAAGTCCTGGAAGTACACACTGTTCCCCAATAAAAAGTCCTGTTCCCCTTCCCCAATAAAAAAAAAAAAAAACTTTAAAAAAAGATGTATGATAGAGTGAATGATGCACCTAACCATTACCTTATACTATCATGTTCTCCTTTCTTTTTTTTTTTTTTTGGGCGGGGCTCTTTTACCTATACTTTTTTTGGTTGTATATGTTAAATGGATATAATAATAAATTCTCTTAGAGAGCTGTACAGCCAAAACAAGAGGTCAGTCATAAGCATATTAATGCATGTTTGTTCCCTCCTTTCTCCTTTCCTGGTGCCACAACCTGTCCCCAAAACTCAGATTAATGTTGAGAAATTCCAAAGTCTCTTCTTCTTCCCAATGTAAGGGAGGGGACATATCAAGAGGTAGTTTTGTGAAAAGGAAAAAAAAAACATTTTTATCCAGAGAGGCACCCTCTCTCCTTACTCTGTTCACAATGGGGGTTTTTTAATGATTTAATTTACTGTTTTAAAGAAATAATAGCAGTAGCATATATACTTCTGTCTTCTGTTCTGAGGAAAGAATGAAGAAACAAATAGAGTTACTATAGTTAGGCTAACAAAATCAGAGTGAAAAAAAATCAGAGTGAGCTGAAACATGAGGAAAATTATTCATTTTACTTTAGTCTGGAGATTTCAACTTTTGAACTTTTCAGTTGTGCATCAATGCCTGGAGATATATAAATCCTATAAATAACCCTCTGAAGAATTTAGGAAAGAATATTCGAGGCCAGGTTAGCTCAGTTGATTAGAGCGTGGTACTCTTAACAACAAGGTTGCTGGTTCGATCCCCACATGGGCCACTGCAAGTTGCGCCCTCCACAACTAGATTGAAAAAACTACTTAACTTGGAAGCTGATGGGTCCTGGAAAAAGACACTTAATAAAGTTTAAAAAATAAATAAAAGAGTGTTTCAAGTGTCCAGACCATGGGACATCTGGAAGACTGCCATCTTAGACCAATCCACGAGCTAAGAATACAGGACTGATTCTTCTCAAGGATGTGCTTTTTACCATAAAAACTTTCAACTTTTCTTTTTCTTTGGAACACTCTGGGTGTTGCCTGACAGTTTTTCCCCAAGTTGGAATTCTCTTGCTTAAGACCCTTCAATAAAACTTTGTCATTTAATTCTAGTGAAGCTTCCTGTTTCATTTACACTCAGTCGACATTTAAAAGATATGTTAAGGATTCTAGGGGTCGGCCAGGTGGCTCAGGCATTTGGAGCAACGAGCTCCTAACACAGAAGGCCCCCAGTTGGGTTCCCACATGGGCCAGTGAGCTGCGCCCTCTACAGCTAAGATTGTGAATAACAGCTCTCCCTGGAGCTGGGCTGCGTGAGAAGCTGAGGTGGCGTGCTACCATGAGCCAGCGTGAGCAGCCCACAGTCAGTGAGAGCTGCCGTGAGCGACCGACAGGGGTCTGGAGACTGACTGCCTCAGCTTGGAGACTGACTACCTCAGCCCCGGGTCGAGCAAGGCTCATAATACTAGCATGGTCCAGGGAGCTGTGTCCTACACAACTAGACTGAAACAACGGCTTGAACTGGAGGGGGGGAATGGAAGAAAGGGGGGAAGTGGGAAAAAGGGGGGGAAGGATTCTAAGAAAAACAAACTTTAAGGAGAAAATCTAAAATTATTTGATTGATGATTTAAATCAAATCAGTTTAGAGCAAGATAACTTCTTGAAGAAAAGAAAAATTAGACAGTCAATAATAATTTGTGATAGATTGCATTAATGATCCCAATTCTTCACCTCTAGCTATATCCTCATCCTTTGCCCTATGACTTTATAATTCCTCTCACTCACAAAAGAAGCAGAGCCTATTTCCCTTCGCCTTAAATCTGAACTTGATCATGTAACTTGCATTGGCAAATAGGTGTTAGCAGGCTTGAGGCCAGCAGGAGATTAAACAAGCGCTTTTGCGTTTGCATTTCCTTTCTTACTTTTCTGTAATTGCTGTAAGAACACGACCAGTCTAGCCTGAGAACATGTCTGGGCCAGCTGGAGGGATGTAAGAGAGACACAAGTTGTCCCAGCAGAGATCACCCTAGACCAGCCAACCATCAGCTAGACCAATTGACTAGCTACAGATGGATGAGCAAGCTCAATCTAAATCAGCAGAACAGCTCAGTTGACCATTGGCTGTGAGAAATAATCTATGATTATTGTTTTAAACCACTAAGGTTTTGGGTTGTTTGTTATGCGGTAATAGCTAACAGATGTTATTAGAAAAGAAAAGAAAAATGGAGTTACTTATGCTAAGCCCTATGCCAGTGAACCAGGACTTAATTGCAGTTTCAACCTCTCCCAGGAATGTGATATTTAACTAGACAATCTGGAATCAACTGGTCAGCACTCCTGAGGTGCTGCATGATAGACTGTCTGCTTGATAGACCCTTGCCCTTACCTCAAAGGAAGACGACCTTGTCTAATACAATCGACTCCTTGTTACAACCTTTTTTTCCCCACCCCCTTCTGCCTATAAAAGCCTTCCATTTTGTATAGCTCCTCAGAGCTCTTTTCTATTTGCTAGGATCCTGCCCAATTCATGAATCATTGAATAAAGCCAATTAGATTCTCGAATTGACTCAATTGAATTTTATTTTTAACAATACAGAAATTGGTGCCAGAAGAGGAGTTCTATTACAACAAAAACCTAAAATATGTGGCATTGACTTCGAGGCTAGGTGGCAGGGAAGGCTGGAAAAGAGTGAAGAATGTGTTAAAGAAGGTGGGGGAAATGGCAACTCATGTTCTATAATAGCAAAACAATGGGTAAAACTGTCACCTGTGATAGAAAATGTGCCTAGTAAACTTGTAGACTTGAGCAAAAAATCTCCAGGTAGAATGATGAAAGTATCGGTGGGTTCTTACTGTGTTTGATAAAGTTTTATAAGAAAGAGAGGAGCTAAAGGAAGAACTAGTCAATTTGCAAGCAGAATTTGGAGGAAATGTGAAGGGATCAGAATTTTCTGGGTTGGAAAATAAAACTATTGCTCATTCCCAGACTCACAGGTCAATAAAGGATTATCAAAGTAACAAATGGCCTCAAAGGTGTGCCTGAAAAGTGCTAAGTTCTTTGAGAAAGTAAGGTTATGCCTAACAGACCCTCTTAGTTGAACAAAAGGGCCTCTAGGAATTTTAAAGGCATTACACCCATAGCACTCTGACATAGCCCAAAGGCAATAAGTCAACAGAGAAGCATGTCTCAAGAGAATTTAGATGTGGTTCTTGGTGCATGAAGTGGAGTCCAATCAGATGCATAGAATAACTCCCAAGTATTTAAGAATATTGTGTCCTTAAAAGCACTGCTAGAGCGGCCAGATGACTCAGTTGGTTAGAGCGTGAGCTCTTAACAACAAGATTCCCAGTTCAATTCCCGCATGGGATGGTGGGCTGCACCCCCTGCAACTAAGATTAAAAACGGAGACTGGACTCGGAGCTGAGCTGCGCCCTCCACAACTAGATTGAAGGACAACGACTTGGAGCTCATGGGCCCTGAAGAAACACACTGTTCCCCAATATTCCCCAATAAAAATTTAAAAAACACTGCTAGTCTAGACAAAAAGGTATTGAGACTATTCAACTTGTACAAAGGCCTCTGGGCTACCTACTTTCCATCTGTGGGAAGCAAGCTGAGAAAGCTTTTTGGCAACAACTGAAAGCTCGTTCTTCCAATGAAGTCAAGGAACATAACAGGAAAGGAAAGTTGCCTCACACGTGGGGGACCCAAAAGCCATGGAGAACAGTGGACTGGGGAACCAGTATGAGGGAGCATAACCAGGCCTAATCAAGGAATACTCCCCATCCCCAAAGTAGGGGTTCATGGCTGGATTTGCCCAGCTGATTTCAGAAGTGTTCTGGACCAGTGACTGTCATATGCCTACTATTCTTCCTTATTCTTTTTTAAGGGAGTGTCTATTGTGGTTATTCTGTCCCTGACTCACTTGTAGTGTGTTTGTGTGTGTGTGTGCGTGTGTGTATGTGTGTAAATAACTTGTCTTTGTAGATCATAGATATTTCATTCAGAGCCACATCCAGACCCAATATAGATTACAAGATTCTGGACTTAGAGCCTAATGTCGTGATTGCATGAGCCTTTTTGGGGGTCCTGAAGTGAGGGTGAGCATATTTTACATAGAGGGAAAACAAATAACCGTGGGCAGATTTTGGTAGATGGACTGTATTGATTGCTCGAATTCTTCACCCTTCTTTATATCCACACCATTTGTCCTGTGAATTTGTAAATCCTTTCATAACAGAAGCAGAGTGCGTATCCCCACCCTCTTAAAAAATCTGAGCTTATCCATATGACTTGCTTTGGCTATTATCATGATATTAGCAGATTTGACACAAGTAGAGGTTTCAAAAAGTATCTACGTGTTTCTGCTCTTCTCTTGCTTCTCTGTGATCACGATGAGAATGTTAAAAAAAATTCAACTGAGTAAATTTGAAGATCTGATTGGCTTTAATTAATCGACTCATGAATCAGGCAGCATCTCATCTAGCAACTGGAAGGGCACTCTTGACAAAAAAAAAAAAGAAAGAAAGAAAGAAAGAAAAGATTATTTTGGGGCCTGGACATCTTTTCTTTGGGGGAAGAGAAAAGGAAGAGTTTTTATCATACAGATTGCTTCTTCTTTCTATGGGGGATGAAGAGGGTCTAGGTGACAGATTACTTATCGATGCTTGACCAGAAAATTCCAAACTGGTTAATTAAGATTATGTTTCTGTGAGAGGTTGAAACTGCAATCAGTTATTAAATCTAGGTTTGATACCATGGGCTTTTAAGCATGAGTGATGCTATTTTGGGCCTGTGGGTTTTTTCTTTAACAAGAACATATCCCTTATGTCCCTGACAGAAAAGATGGCGCCCAACTGGGGGCTGCATGGGAGGAAAACCCCATTCAGGGAATCTGGCAGCTGCCCTCCAGTCCTCGTCCTAAAGCCACACACCTCAGTCTGTCCCTCATATGCCTCCATCGTCCCCTGAGTCACTGTCCCTCCACTGGAGCCCAGGGAGGAGGCAAGCATAGTGTTTATCTACTCTGGCATCTTGGATGTCTCCTTATTTGCAACTTTTGAAAGAAACAATGGCTACTGCCAGCACTTCCGTCTTAGAAAAAGCTGCCCCCCCCAGCCCTCTTCCTGAGGTCAGACAATTCAGTTCCTCCCCTTATGTCCCTGGCACCTTTGGAGCTGCTGCCCCAGTGGTGGAGCTTTGAGCAAGTGAGACCATCAGCAGATTGATGATCTTACAAAAAAACTGGAAACTGCATCTTCAAAATGTCTACATCTAAATGAAAAAAATCAATTTCTCCAAGAGGAGTTATTATATATAGAAGGAATGCAAAAGAAATATGAAACACTAGAGAATAAAAAAAGAAGCTGAAACAAGAATTAGTAAATCTCAAAAGTCATATGATATTATAGAATACAGTGAAGTACAATAATATAACCAGGAGATTGAAGAAAGGTAAGTCAGGATATAGTAGAAAAATTAAAAGAAGTCAATCTATTTTTACAGGCACAAGCAACATGTCAAGAAAACTTAGAGCAGTTAAGATAGAAAAATAAGGGCCGGCCCAGTGGCTCAGGTGGTTGAAGCGCCATGCTTCTAGCGCCAAGGTCACCGGTACAATTCCCACATGGGCCAGAGAGCTGCGCCCTCTACAGCTAAGATTGTGAACAACAGCTCTCCCTGGAGCTGGGCTGCCATGAGCAGCCGGAGGTTGGCGTAAGCAGCCAGAGGTTGGCATGAGCTGCCACAGGCTGCTGTGTGCTGCCCTGGGCTACCATGTGCCACCATGAGTGGCCGGTGGCCAGTGTGAGTGGCCGGCAGCTGGCGAGAGCTGCTGTGAGCGGCCAACCAATGACCGCCAACCAACTGCCTCAGCTGCGGGGAGTGCAAGGCTCATAATACCAGCATGGGCCAGGGAGCTGTGTCCTATACAACTAGACTGAGAAGCAGTGGCTTGAACTGGAGTGGGGGGTAGGGAGGAGGCAGAAGAAGGGGGATAAAAGATAGAATAATAATGCTTCAATAAGAAGTCAAATGGAATTCAGAACTAAAGACCTGGAATCTGAACTCTCCAAAATGAAAACTTTTCAAAAAGATTCTAATAAAATAGCATTGGAAAAATATGAAACATTGGAGGAATTAAAAGTTAGAATATCACTGACAAATAAACTGAACAAGACTAAAGAGAGGTTAGTGGAGATCAGTACCAAACTTTTCATGAAGAAACAGCAGAACAGAGTTTTACTCAGCACTCTTGTTACTTGACCAAGATGCAGCAGGAGCTGGACAAAAATACGTAACTAGAGAACTAAAAGAAGCCTCTGCTGAATTGGAATCTGAATCCTATAGACCTTCTCCATAATTCTACATCAAGATCTAGGTTTGGAAATGTCACAAAACTATGTAGATTTTGAAGAAAAATTATAAGATCTGAAACATAAATAGTAAAAATTTATTTACTGGACTGTTTATATAACATTTTAATTGTTTCCCATTAAACATATGACATGTGAAAAAAAAAGGAAATATTTGCAACTTTTAAAACTGACAAGGAATTAATTTCTAGACTATACCAGAAACTATCACAAATCAAGAAGGAAAAGATATGAAACTTTTTAGAAAATTAGGCAAAGGATATGAATTTATAGGAGGCTTACAAATATAAAAAGAGATGCTCAACCTCACTGGTAATCAAAGACACACAAAACAAAACATGATGTCATTTTCTATGCATCAGATTGGCAACCATGGAAAGAGTGATACCCCTGAGTATTGGAGAGGATCTGGGGAATGAGAACTCTCAAGACTGCTGGTGGGAGTGTAAAGTTGGACATCCTGGAAAGCTGTGTGGCACTTCTTTGTAAAATTATTTATATACTCCATAATTCAGCAATCACTTCTGGGTATATGCCCCAGAGAAATTTATGGTCAAGCCTAGGAAGAAACATGAACGAGGATGCTCATTGAAGCATTGTTTATGGTAGCAGAGAGCTTTCTAACCAACACACCCTTCACCAGGAAATGGGGAAGTAATAAATGATGATAATATTTTTTAAAAAAAAGAACAACATACCCAAACACACCCTGGTTAACCGGTTGGAGGGTCGTGAATGACACATGGAGGGAAGATGAGTTGTCCTAGGTGAAGTTATCCTAGATAAGCCAGTCTTTAGCTGATTGTCAACATATGAGTGAACCCAGCCAAGAGCAGCCACGCCTGGCCTGGATCAGCAGAATTTCTCGGTTGAAACATTGATTGTGAAGAAAAATAAATGGTTGTTGTTTTCAGTAGCTAAGTTTTGGGATAGTTTTGTTACACAGTAATCCCTAACTGATACATGATTATTAAATATGTATGTACATTTTTAAAAGATTGGAAAAGAACCACACAAAATATTGAGAAAAGTGAATTATGGATTTATGGTGATTTTCAGGTTTTCTCTATTTTTCTTAACAAATCTTTCCCATTATAAAAAGAACACAGAGTAACATAGTGGTGAAGATAATAGACTTCAGAAAAATCACAGGCTCTAGAATAAAATAGATTTAAGTTAAAATCTCGGCTTATCACTTATACTCCAGAAGAGTAATTTCGCCCCACCTCAATTTCTTTATCTGCTAACTAGGTACACTTCATAAACTTGTGAAAATTAAACAAGGTTAAAATATGTAAAAGATGTAGTACAGTACTAGGCACATAGTAAAAACTCAACAAGTTCTAACTATTTTATTACTGATAAAATATTTTTGAAGATTATAATGAGGGCCTATTATTTGATTAGCAGTACTGATAAACAAAATACAATAGGTACAACTCAGAATTCCTACCCTCAAATCACATATGTTGACATAAGCAATGTTCAAGCCTGTAGAAAATTTTTATAATTTATTTGAGCCAAAACTGATAACAATTGCCTGGAAGCAAGATCTCAAATGTTCCACAGAATGGCGCTTTGCAGCTTCTTTTATGCATTTGGAATTCAGGGGAAAAAGTAAGGAAGATTTTATGGAGGTGGGAGAAAGCAAGACAGGAATTGGATTACAGGATAGTTAACAAAGATTATGTGCTCTGTTGAGGGTAGTTATGCTTCAGAGGGATCTGAAAAGGAGGCATTTCAAAGGTGAGTTAACCTGGATGCATGAGAACAACGGACAGGGCTGGCTTAAGGCAATGACTAACCTTTTACTACAGAAACTATATGCCTGGGGTGTGACTACCCACCGCGAACTGCCCAGTTAGGAATTTATGATCAGGTCACCCTGTGAGGTTACTTTCCATAGAACCTCTTCTTTATCCACACATACACAACAAGCACAAATACTAGAGCCACTTCCTAAGATCTTCCATTTGATTTGGCTTCACAGAGGCTTTATGGTACTCAATGAATGTTTGTTGAATGAATGAAAGAAAGCATGAACTCTAATTTCGTTTCATATTTAAAGAGAGTAGCCTAAAAACTAATACTTATAAGAAGCAGACCTATAAGAAGATGCAGACCAGGTCCCAAATACTTACACCAGGTCCCAAAATTTACAGTAAAATGTTCTTCCTGACTGGACAAGGCCATTAACTCCAAAGGAGTGGATTAGATCCTCCGGGGCACTGGAGATGAGAGGAAGAGACTCAGAGTTGGCAGGGTGGTCAACAGAAGACTTCCCGGCAGAGAAGGAATTAGCGATGGACGTGTAGGGAAGGAAAGATCATTTTCCCTCTCTCCTGTAACAAAAGAAAGATTAACAAGAGAAAAACAAACAGAAGTTTATTAACATGTATACCTCATGCATACATAGGAAAGACCCTGGGAAAAATGAGTAACTCCCCGAGATGGCTTAGAATTCAGGATTAAATATCATCTTAATAAGGAAAAGGGAGGGGTTATATAGGACTTTTAAGAGAGAGTACATGATTTTAGGAAAGATAAATGACCTTAAAAGAGATGGGAGGCATGAGAGTTTGTGACAAAGTTTGGGTCTCTTCTCCTCTAATTAAGAGTCAATCTTCCCTGGTTGATGAAATTCCCTGGAAGGGATCTGTGACAATTGAGTTTCTTTTGCAGGATCTGTCTTTAGGTAGATGAGAGGAATTCAGAGAAAGTTTCTCCTTGCACCTGCTGTTTTTCAAGTGCCTACAGCCCAAAATATACCAAAGTAGCATATTTGGGGGTGACATATTTTGCTGCCCTTCAGATGTTAAAGGATGCAGATCCTGTTAAATGTGGCATGGGATGGGGGTTTCAGGAGGAAGTGGGAGAAGCTCTAAAGACACCACAGTAGTACAAGCACCATTTGTTAGGAATAAGAAAAATGGCAAAAAAGCTATTGAGGTCTCAAGTGCCTATCTGACATGATGAACTTTTGTCCCTTCCTTTGAGGAGCCTTCCTGGATCACCCGCAGGCCAAGCTTGGTGCATCTCCCCTGGGACCCTTTGGCCGCTGCCCTCCTCTGACACTTCTCACCTGGGTCATCATCACTGCTTGATGCCTCCTCCTCCATTAAAATGTTAGCTCCCCGAGGACTGAGCCTTTGACTCTCCAGTGCCTCCACTAGGGACCAGCAAAGAGGAAGTGAGTGTGATGAGTATAACACATCGAGTAGATTTTAAATGGGGATGCAACGTGAGGACAACAATGTTTTGTGAAGCCAATTTGGCGGTGGTGGGTGCTGGGGATGATTTGAGCTGGACAGGACCTGAGGAAGGACCATTACCAAAATTCAGAACATTGAGAATATGCCCCAGGGCCTCGGCAGCGGGGATGGGAAATCAGAACTCGGGAGTTGAAGAATACACAGTGTACAGAAGCAGTGTCTGACTCAGGGCAGCTGTGAGCAGAGGGAGGTACAGTGACACAAAGCGTGGTTTTGGGGAGGGCCCAGAGCAGCAAGGAAGAGAAGTTCCTTTGAGACACTATGCCCGAAACTTTGCCCCCAGCTTTCCCTTCTCCACCCTCTTCAAGTTACCCCTCCCATTGGACAAAACCCTCTGAGTCTGCCCCTGTGTGGCAAGTTCAAGACAAATTCTGCAGCATCATGTAGCATGGGAATAGGCTTTTCTGATATTGGAATTTATAATAAGAAATACATATTTGGTCTTCATCCTTGTTTCTGGCACAGAGCTCCTAAAATCCTTGGAGTTTCTTAAGTGATAAGAGCCAAATAGAAAAAAGTGCCTTTTGTTATTCTTAACAAGATGTTGCAAATTAATCAAACCTGATGAGGGGGTTGTGAGAACTTCTGATTTAGAGCCAATAGGTCAGAAGCACAGGTGACAACCGGGACTCGAAATTGATGGCTGGGCAGAAGGAGCAGGGCGCAGTCTTGTGGGACTGAGCCTTTGACCTGTGGAATCTGACTCTATCTGCAGGTAGATAGTATCAGAATTGAGTTAAATTGTAGGACGCCCTGCTAGTGTCATAGAATTGTTTGGCATGGGAAAAATTCCTACACACTGGGGGCCCAGAAGTGTCAGAAGTGACAGTAGTGCTGTGAGTACACAGAAGACAGGAGTGTGTTTTTCCTTTACAGCTTTACTGGAGAAATAGAAAACAAGAGGTCACTAAGAGGGCCCTCCTCTCCTCCCAAGGGAGGTGAGTAGGGCAGCGGTGGCCGGGCCTGCTATCGGGCTTGCTCTCGAGCGTGCATTCCAGCAGAAGAGCCTTCCTGCCATCACCCTGCCTTGTGTGGGCTGTCATGAGAAAGCAACCTTGTCAAAGAAGGAACACCAGGCGGCTTGGCACCACACAGTCTGGATTCAGGTCGACAGCCCATTACAGGAGTTGTCTGAGGATGTCTACACCAGACACCTCAAACCCGTGAATATTACTGTGTCCCCAGCTGGCCAGGGAGGGGGAATAGCCCCCAATCTCAAGGTAAGCAGAGCCTGAGTGTGGCCTATGTCACCCAGAGAAGGGGGGTTTGACTCCTAGTTAGCCCAATGTTCAGGCAGAATGAAAGTCCAAAGTCATGTGAAGACAATCTTGTCCATGACATTACACATCACAACCAGTGGCATTTGCCCACCCCCTTACCAGGACAGCACTTGGCTGTTAGCCAGACACATCCCTTCTCATACACAGCCTGGCAGCAGTGTCATTCACGTTCCTGCAAACCTCATTCTTTTTCAGCAGACACGGGAACCACATCTCTAAGCCCAAGCCAGCAGCTCCCTTGCACTCTGACTCCCACCCACAATTCAGAGATGCGGGACATGCCAAATGTACCCTGCCTTTCCCTGGTGTGGTCCTCCTTTAGCAAGAAAATGTTACCACTCTTGAATCAGTGTAACCATCTGCAGGAAATGAACGGGACAAGTTGCTCTCAGTAGGGTCAGCTGTCAGGTCAGAGAGGGGTCAGTCAGGTCAAAACACGAGAAAGTTGGTGAGCCCCGCTTCCATGCAGCCAATCATCACAAAAGTTTGTGCCGTGAACTCTGCAAAATAGGTGCTGCATGATGCAATGGAGAAGACAATTTTGAAGACCTGTCTTCGTGATGTGTTCTTAGCCAGTGTTGGGAAAAGTTGAGGCGCTGGGCACCAGGAATGATGCCAACATTGCACAGGAAGAATTGAGGTAAGTGGAGCTGAGAGGTATACTGATTTACATGTTGATTTCAACAATCAATGTCCACTCAAATGTTACTCTCCGGTTGTCACACACAAACACACCCTCACAGGCATCCAATTGGTGCCTACCCGCATCCGTACTTAAGGGGCTTTTTCAGAAAAGCCAAGAGTCTGCCTTCGTTGGTCCTTCACCTGATTTTGGTCTTGTGAGGCTGCCCCTCTATGGGATCTCTCATACAATTTGCAGGGGACCTGCTTCCAGTCATGTGCTCAATAGGCCAGATCACTACTTTTTGTCCTCTTATTTGGTGGGCAGAGTCGCGCCTCTGAGTCTCACCCCTCCCCCACGTCTTTTATATCCCAGCAGTCTGATGTTTACCTTTCTAACACGTCCAGCATGGTGAACATGCCTCAGAAACTGGGTTTTGCTGATTTTCTGGTCCCTGACCTCCAGCAATCTCTGGTAACTCCATTCTCTGTCTCTCTCTGCGCCCCCCTCCACGTCCCCCAAGACACACAGGACTAGGAACATCTGTTCTGCTTAGACCAAACTACATCTATATTTTACAAATGTCTTTGATCAGAGATCTTTACATCTGAAGTGTGTACAACTGGAGCAGGATATGGTGGTTTCATTTACTTTAATTATCTAATGAATTAATTTTAATTTATTTTAATGTTATTCAGATGGTTAGGTAATAAACACTTGTTCAAATAATTTACTGAGTGATTTGGGCAAAAGAGGATTTTCTCGAACTAAAGGGTTTGGATGGACACCCAGTGACCTAAAATACACTTTCTTGAGAGGAGGTAAACCCGCAAACACTCACTCGCAGGTGGTGCAGAGTGGGGGCGGGGAGGTGCCGGGTAAAATGTAGGGCAGGTGTTTATACTGATACTGCACAAATAAGCAGGTGACACCGGGACATGCTCGTTTCCCATCACTGACTTGCCCCATCTCAGTGGCACCACAGACTGAGGAATCGAGACCTCTTTGGTGGAAACGAAGCTACAATTTCAGAAGAACCACAAATTTTTAGGACATTTTGAGAATTTAACTTCCTTAATACGTGCAGGATCAATCTGCTCCCTTATACCCCCACAGCCTTGTTCTGTCCCTCCTAGCTTCTCCTGCGCTGGTTTCAGCACCTCCAGAACGCTGATTTCGGTTTTGGAAACGTCGTCCTGGCAGCACAATAGAGGGTGGAATGAAGGGGCCGGGCTACACACTGGCCAAGACCTTTTGGGGCGCCCCGTGCCTTTCAGGACAGCGTTCCAATTCCTTTCTTACAGGGGTAGAGAGGCCACCGCCCCTGCCTCTGTCCCCACGCCTTTCTGCTAGCCATAGAAGCATCTGCTCTTCCAGGAAGACCTCACACTGTCCTCCAAACCCCGCGGGAAGGGGGGTGAGGCGCGCCCGGGGCCCCGCCTTCGGGGGGAGGGGGACACGCATGCGCGCTCGGTGCGGCGGCCATCTTGGGCCGGGGAGCGCGCCCGCCTCCGGCCACGCGCCGTGGCCCAGCGGCTGCCGGCGGGGCGGGGGGCGGAGACCGGACACCCTCTCCCCTCGTAACCCCTTGGCGGCCTGTGCTCCAAGACCAGTGGCCCGAGCTCCCACCCTGCGGCCTCCGTGTAAAACCTCGAGCCAGTATCCCGGTGGCGAGTGCCCGCTCTCAGCCCTTTCCTACCTAATGACAGCAGGCACCTCAGTTTCCTTACCTGTGAAGTAGGAGTTTGAGGCTCCCCCTGCCAGGTCACCCGCTATAATACCTACTGATTGAGCACGGACGATGAATTCTCAGCATGAAGCCCAGGACAGTGTCCCATAAATGCCTGTGAGCTTTTCATTTTGGTGATTGCGGGGTCTTTGGCGCCACCACTGCTGCGACTGCATCTGTCTGTGGGCTCTGAAGGCCGAGTTGGAGGGGCAGGGGACTGGCAATTTAGCAACTAAAGCCGAGTCCTTTAGGACTTGCATGGGACCTTTTGCAAGGGTGTCAGATCAGGGTGCCCAGGACTGGAAACACTTTGTAGGTTGTGGAACATTTACACGCCCCCGTGCTTGTTATTTTTATCACCCCTGGTTGTGTCCCCAGAGGGACTCCGATCAGCACAAACGTCCTAGAATGAAAAGCCCAATGTGCTAGCTGTGAGGGACACGGGGGAGAGGGAGCTGGGACATTGTCTCAGGAGCTCAGCAGAGGGGAGAAAGGTTTTGGGCCAGTGTGGTAGTGGCCCCAGAAAGGGAGAATTCACACTAGGCCTCGGGTCGCCTGTGGGGGCCCCCAGACATGTGCAGCTGCTCTACCACCTCTGCAAGCCAGAACCCAACAGTTTGGGATTCTCAACTTCCTAAGGGGGTGGAAAACTTGCCCAGAACTCAGAGATGAGGGAAGTGCTTGGAAAAAGGGCTAGAGAGAGGTGGGGAGTGGCCAAGGCCTCCTAGGGGCTGGAGAATGACACCCAGCCCTCTGCAGGACTCTGGAAGCCCAAGATGAGACCTTATTCAGTAATAAACCAGGTGAATGCCAGGAAAGCCCAGGTTCCCCCAATCAATCCTGATGGGAAAAGGGGTAGATAACAAAAATGATCAAGCAAGAGACAGGGATGACAGTTTATTTTCAGACACACTCAGAGGGTGGGGGTGGCCAGTGGGCTCCATCTGCATCCCCTCCCCGCATTTGGCTTAACTTCTCTCCCCAAATGCCTAGGCTGTGCAAGTCAGACAAGGCTGTCCCACCCCCACCCAAAGGAGGGGCTTGGGCAGATGAGGAGTGTAGAGGGTGGGGGGGTAGGTTCAAGTATTCACAGTTCCCCCATCCGTACCCCCAGATTCCACTGTGCCCAGGCCATGAGGGAGGATCCCAACCCTGAGGTTCCTAGTGGTCCACAGCCCTTCTCTCTCAGAAACCTCAAGATGAGCTCCCTACCCTGTTTCCCTGATAAGAACCACACTCTTAAACCCTAGTGTGCACCAGGAGCGGGCCTCAGCTCCCCACTCACCCAGGCCCTCTGCCTGCCTTACGTGGAGTGACGGGGGCAGGCAGCCGGCTCTACTAGGGATGACTGGGTTGGGAGCAAGTGGTAATGAATGGGTGAGGGGAGAGAATCGAGGCTGTCAGGAGGCCGGTTTGGAGAACCTGATGGAGAAATTCAGACAGCTCTGGCCTGTACCCTCACCCCACACCCCAGGCCCAGAATCCCTGAGAGTCCACAGCCAAGGCAAAATAGGGTGGGGGAAATAGGTGCAGGGACAGCTGAGCAGGTCCTTGTCCCCCACCCCCAGCCAGTGCTATTCCTTGGGGACATGAAGCTTAGGAAGGGCCACGACTGGGCTCCAGGCCCAGCTCTCAAATTCTGAACTTCCAGAACAGCTGAATCCTGGGGAACAGGATTCAGTGGGGGCCTACTAATCCCCACATACCAGATGTCCTGGCTTCGGGCAGAGTGGTGGGAATGGGGGTGGGGAGGTCCTCCTAAGGGTATTATTAAAAAGCTAAAACTGTTAAAAACTTCTTGGGGAGAAGCCACTCCAAGCCTCTTGCTCCCAAGTTATCAACCTCCCCAACGCCCAGCAGACAGAGCTGAGCCCCAGAGATGGGGCCCATTAGCACCATGCAATGTTGGGGCACCCCTGTATCCTGACTGACCCCTAGGCAGGGGCCCTTCAAAGCTGGAGTGCCCACTTGCTAAAGCTTCTGTACTCTTGATGGGGTGGGGGGAACCCCTGAGGGGCAGGAGCGAAGGGAGAAAGCTTGGCTGAAGTCCAGGCCGGGGTCTCAGCTGGGACCCCAAAGGGTCCCTCCAGGGGTCATGACTTGAAGAATCTTCGTACTACATACTGGCCCAATAGAACCACAGCCAAAACTATCAGCACGTTCAGGATGGGGCCGTTGCCCAAGTCCAGGGCTGCCACCTGCCAGGAGAGACAGTGGTCACAGAAGGGCTGGCAGTGTATACGGGCACCCGGGGACTGGGTGGGGCTGGGAGGGGCGGCCCCGGCAGCAGGGAGAGGTGACTAGTGCTGGCACTCACCCAGCCGCCTCTCTGTGCGATCCACCGGGCAATGCAGTGATGCAGCATGAAGTCAACCACGAAGCGGGTCACCTGGCCCAGGAAGCCAGTCAGGCCGCGTTGATAGACGTGTAGGGCCAGGCGGTAGCCAAAGCCCAGCAGAGCCACCACTCGGCCCCAGTTGATGCCACTCTCAAACAGGCTGCGGGTAGAGCACGGATGCCATCACTGGAAGCCCCCAGGAGGCCCTCAGCCTGCTTTCCCTCGCCCACCCCTTGTCCCCCACCCCTCCCAACTCGAAAGCAAAATGGCTTAGCTGTGAATCAAGGTGGCAGAGGCTGCCCCAGCCTGGCCTCTATTTGGGAAGAGCCTG
The DNA here is from genome assembly GCF_004115265.2 of Rhinolophus ferrumequinum. NCBI lineage: Eukaryota > Metazoa > Chordata > Mammalia > Chiroptera > Rhinolophidae > Rhinolophus > Rhinolophus ferrumequinum. Next base: position 3,844,641 of record NC_046286.1, read on the forward strand.
CATCTCTGTGAAAGGAGAAAGCTCAGAGGGCATGGAAGCGGATTGCTGCTGCTGCTGTGTGGCCCCGGTGCTGCGGGCGCAAAGGGCACAGAGAGGGCGCAGGGCAGAGCGAGCGGACGGAGGCAGCAGGGAGATTACCTGTGGGCATTTCTGCTGGCCTGGCAGCCCGAGGGGCAGCAGAGAGAAAAGGACAAACAGGAGGTTAGGATAAGTCCTGGAATCACAGCGAGATAGGGGGCGACCTCCAAGGACACAGACAGGACATTCCAGCTCTGAGTACTAATATTCTGAATCTATTGCCTACTCCTGCCTTCACCCCATTTCGAATCTGCTGAGACTGACCTCCCTGACCTAGATGGTTACGACAGCTAACACCTTGTAAGTGTGAACTGTGTTCTAAGCAGATTTTTCCTATTTTGTGGTCGAGGACACAGATGGCTAGAAAGTTTCGCAAACCAGTAAGAGGCAAAGCTGAGATGTGACCCAGGCATTTGGTCTCTAACCACCACACCAGATTTCCTCTTGATGTGATCATAGCATCTGGACGCCGTTTCCAGGACCTGGTAGGGGGTGGTAACCTTACCATCTTTGCTGTGAAATGTGGTTCCAAATTGGAAGGACAGCTGTGTCCTAGCTGGGCTGGGGGACTCTGGGGACATCCCCACCCCGGCCTATCTGCAGTGCAAACCTAAATGATCAAGTCCTCAGTGCCAGAACTCACAAGAGTCATAAGCTTATGCACCAGAGATGTGGGGTCTGGGGCCCAGAGAGAGAAAGACAAGGGCCCGAGGCCACATGGAAATTAACAGCAGACATGGAGACAGCGAACGTGTCCTGACACTGGCAGAGAAGCGTGTGTCTCCCATCCCCTGGGCAGGGCACAGCGTGGTGGTGACAGCACAGCAGAGAGGCAGGGCCGGGGCTACCTGGAGGCGATCTTGGTGAAATACTGATAGGCGTTCTCTACTGTTGGCTGCAGGTGCTGTAACATGGTCTGGAACTCTGCGTCATAGCGCTGGTTGATATCATCCCCGATGATGGCGAGCCTCTGTCCCACCTGCGCCATGGTGCTGGAGGAATGGGAGGCAGCAGGTGAGAGACACGGCAGGCAGGGCTGGGGTCTGGGCTCACAATGAAGGGGCTCTGTCTGAGATGCCCCTGGCCTTGGCACCCCTCCTCGGAGGTCCTGACTGTGTTCTCAGACACGAGGGCTGGGCCCAGGGACAGGGTCCCACATGGGGGTGGGAGCCCAAGAGGAGAGAGGCTCAACAATGAGAGGACCAGACCCGCCCCCCAAGACCTCCCAGCTCCCAGGACCTGAAGGCAACTCTGTGAGCCTCTGCCTCCCTGAAGACGTCCCTGCGGGCCCAGGGGGCTGCTGCTCACCTGGCAGGTTCTAGGGACAAGGCAACTATTTCCGGGTCGGCGGGTAGAACCGCCCCGTCAGCCTCCTGCTCCTGCTGATGGCGGTAAAAAACGTAGCTGCGGAAAACTTCCTCTGTGTCCTGGGCTACCTGCTCCTCTGAGGATCAAAGCCAGGAGTCAGGGAGGAAGAGCTGGACCTGGTAGCCCGTACTCTGGGGGTGCTTGCTCTTCCTCAAGGCCACAGCTGTCCTCACCCCTGGCAGCAGGGCCCCTACTCCAGCCCTTACCTGACACCTAGTGCTCACTCTGTGCCGGGTGGTCTTCTGGCACTTTCCATTTAATTCTCACAACAGCCTTGTGAAGTAGGTGACCCCCACTTTACAGATGGGGTACTGAGGCACAGGGGGGTTATGTAACTTGCACAGGGTGGTCATACAGCTGGAATGAGCAGTGGAGCCAGGATATAATCCCAGGCATTTGGGTCCCTGAGTTTGTTTTAGCTTGTACAAGGGACCCAGCTCTCACGGCTTAGGGAATATGGGACCACAAAAGTCACATAGGGAAATAGTGACAGACCCAGGATGGAACCCAAAGTCCAGGGAACAGCCTGTAGTGGGCTGTGAGCAGAAGGCTTCCCTGATGATCCCCTTAGAAGAGGGAAGAAGTGCAGCCATCTCACTTCCTCCCCAAAGTCATAAAGTTTTCCCTGTTGAGCAGACGGGACTCTGTGATAAGCCAACTTACTTCCTTATTTCTCCTACTGCAGGAATAGGCCAGCCACGCCCCACTCTTCTTTCCTTCTAACCCCATCCCACCCGTCTGCCCTGGGATGGCCCTGAGCCCACCTCACACTTACTCCCTAGCATCTCCCAACCTCTGTACCTCCCAGGCCCACACTCCTCCCCACTCCCAGGGGTTAACCTTGACTTCACTTTAGCTTCTGAGCCCAATGGGCCACCTGCATTGGATGAGAAGATATTTTCTCCTTTATCCAAGGTGAGTAAACTGAAGCAGGAGAGCCTGCCCCTAAGTCCTGCCTGGCCCTGTCCACTTCTGTTCTCTCCATCCTCACAGACAGCCCTGGTGGTTATGGGATGGGTGAGGGGACAGAAAGACCCTTACCCGAAGTGGAGGAAGGGGCAGGCTCTTCACACCCCTGCCTGGGAGGTCCTGGTCCTTGCCCAGATGCCATTTTTCAGGTCCCAGTGGAGGGCAGTGTTAGCCTGTGGGGGTGGGTTTAAAAAAGCAGAGATGAGGACAAGCAGGGGCCACTGACGAGAGCTTCCTACACAGGAGTGAGGGGGCGCCCACTCCCCAAAAGACCCCACAGTCCTAGCTTCAGCCATTCTTATTTCACCACCTTGGATCTGTGGAGTCTGCTGTGAAGTCCTAACTTATTGAGCATTTCACTGGCAACTTCAGGGTAGTCTGGGGATGAGAAAACCAAGGCAGCCAAGATTCTCAGCCAGGGATCAGCACGCTGGCATCCAGGGCCCCAGGAGGGGTGGCTATAGCACTGCCCTAGTGAGTCTCAGGTCACAGTTCACCTCACTCCTGGGAAGTGAAGCTAGTTTCATAGGCTGCGGGTTCTTTCCATTGCTCATGGGCCCTCTGCACCCTGCCCAGCACATGCTTACCACAAGCTTGCCAACTTCCCAGCCAATGACCCATGAAGGTCGTCCTCGAAGGTCCCACTTCCCCTTGGCTGGTCAGAGCACACCTGTTTTCCACCTCAGGCATATTAGCCACAAATATTTCGTGAGTGCCTATCGTATACTTCTACCATGTATGAGCACCTCAGGGGGTGTGGAAAATGCACATTAGCTCAGCAAGATAAGCATCATTATACCCATTTCACAGGTGGGAAAAATGAGGCACAAAGAGGCTACTGGCCAAGGCCACATAGCTAGTCAGAGAGTCAGGTTGGTTATCTGAACTTCCATGAGTCCATATACTCAACACTCAGTTAAGATTTATCTTCTGGTTTGTGGATCTCAGAGGGTATCCTTTCCAGGGCAACTTTTCCTGGTTACGTGTGGCCCGTGCCTTCCCATTCCTGCCTTGCAGTGAGCTGAGGAGCCCTCAAGAGTCAGAGCCTTTTTCACAGCGCCCCAGCCTGCCTCACACAGATACCTCATTTGCTCTCCAGTCCCCAGCCCCATTTTTCCTCTTTGCCTAGCCCTGGCTATAGCCCCAATGTTCTCCGTGAACCCTTGACACAGGGAGTATTTCCTGGACATGAGCTGTTTCACTTTCAATTTGCATCCCTTTTATTTCCCCTACCCCCCAGCTGCTTCCATCACCCAGGCGGGAGTGCCCTTCCCCCCATTCCTGGGGAGGGGACAGCCCCCACCCTGGGCTAGGCAGAACAGCCCCTCCTCCTTGGGAAGGCCTGTGTACCCTTCCTCACCCCCTCCCTCTCAAGCCTGAGGCCATTTTTGAAAGTCCCCAAGGACTGAGAAGGTGTGGGGGAGGGCTGGACCACCAGTGTACTCAGCTCTCCACCCCTCCACTCTCAGGGCGGGAATAGGGAGAAGGCAGATCCTCCCTCTACCACACCCGGGCGCTCGTCAAGATAGACCTTTGCCTGGCACACCCCCATCCCGGTAGCTCTTTCAGGAACAAGATACCTGTGCCTCTCCCCTGGTCCCCCAATCCGGGCACCCCGGGACAACAGGGCCAGAGGATGCTGACTCAACCTGCAACTCCCTTTCCCACGACCCCAGGGCTCACTGCTGGGAAGGAGGTGGAGTCTCAGAACAGTCCCCGGACCAGAAGTCTATGCCAACCCGGGCCTACCCCTGCCCCCATCCAAGTGGCCTGACTTCCTGGTAAGGGGAGTCCCCTGCACCCTACCTACTGGGGCTGCTGGCCCAGAAAGTTCCCCAAGGGAAATGCCTGGCCGGGCTGCAGATGGAGTCCAGGGCTCCTGGGGCAGCAGGAAGTGCCGTCTGGGCTCTCCCCCTGCTCTTGACCTTGGCTCTGACCTCCACTCCCGTCCCCCAGAATGCTAGCAGACCTGGTTATTTGGCCCCGATTCTCAGGCACTCAGGGCCTGGGCATGAGGGGAAGCTGTCTTAAGGGGCAGCCAGAGGGAGCCCTGGCTGATCAGGCCCCTGGCAGGGGTGGTGAGGCTGCCCAGGCAAGGCTCCTCCTCCCACCCAGCTCCAGTGGGCGCCCTGCCCCACCCTAGGCCTGGGGTTGCCCAGAGTGGGGAGGATGGACAGGACCCTCCTCCGCCGTCCCTCAGCCCCAGCTTACCTGTCGGGACCCTAGCCTCGGCCTAGGATGGGAGGAGACTGGAGATCCTGAGGGGCTAGCGGCTGCTCCCAGGCGAAGGTGCCCAGGCCTGCTTCCAGGAATGGGTGTCAGTGAATTCCTGGAGTCTGGATGCAGCCTCTGCTCGTCCCAGGGCAGCCCTGGGGACTGAGAGGCTCCGCTGAACATAGAGCTGCCTGCCGGCTCCAATCAGCTCCCTCTAGAGGAAGTCGCTCTGCGGCAGCCGGATGCGGATGTACCTCTGGCGGTCTGGGCTCAGAGCCCCCACCGCAGCCTCGGCCGCGCATTGGAGTGGCTCCTCCCCTGCTGCTTTTCCCACTCTGGAGCCTTGATCTTTCCCCCTCCCATCAATCAATACCAATAAACAAGTCAGGATGGTGACGTTTCTTAAGCACCACTGTGTGCCATGAACTTTAGTAGCCATCGTCTCATTGAATCATCTCAACAGCCCTTGGAAGTAGGTGCCATCAGCTACACCCATTTTACTGATGAACAAAAGCAGCTGAGGCTCAGCTGTTCGAAGGAACTCTTCCCAAACTCACTAAGCTGGGTTTAGAATCAAGACTCTAGGTGCAGTGGGGAATAATAATACTAAGTTGAGATACAACGTACAACTAAGACCTGTACTAGGCACCTAGGTGGTCTCTGGAGGTAGAAATCCTGAAGGTTATAGGCAGGTAAACAGATGAAAACGTGGTAAGGTCTGCTCCCCGCATGGGCACATGCAAGCTGAGTATTCAGAGGGGAGAGAAAAGGGCCACAGATACCAGCTGGCCATCGTCAGTGGTTCTCAGTGACAGAAGCAGCCACAGGCAAGGACAAGCCAGGGGGAGGGAGGGTGTGCCGAGTCCTCGAGAGCCCTGCCTGCCTCGTGCTCTGGGTCCAGGTCCACTGTCCACCCTCCCTCCGACCCCCTGCTTCCTGGAGCCTCACCAGCCAGCCCCCAGACTGGCTCCCCAAGCCTCCTTCCCCTGCCTCATCCGCCCCCTGCCCTCTCTGTCCCCAACTAATCCCCCACCATGCCCTGCCCCCATCACTGCCCCCCCGCCCCCCCCCTGCCTGCCTGACCTTTGCCTTCTAGAACTCCTGGAAGTTTCCAACTGTAGGTTTTCATTTAAAAACTCCTCCTGTTCTTAAGCAGTTGGTCCTGGGGTGGCTGCTACAGTTCCTCCCTGTGAGTCACGGTCCCTCTCAGGATGGAGAGCCCAGCTCCAACCCCTCGATACCGAATTTTGGGCCGCTCCTCCATGTTCCGCTTTTTTCGTAGCCTGGTGGGGAGCAAGGGCAGCCCAAAGAGCTCTGACAAGGCTCTGTTGGGAGATCGGGCGTGCCCCTCGCAAGAGCAGGATGCCATCCCCCTGATGATGGACCACCAGGAAGGGGTGGAGAGGAAGGAGCCCAGGCCATCCGCCACGGGACCCAACACCCTCTCTGTGGCCCTGCCACCAAACGATCCTTCAGGGCTGGGGATGGGGGACATGGGGGCCCAGATCCCCACCCCCATGGAGGTCCTGAAGGTCGTGGCCCAGGGTGTAGAGATGAAGTCATTCGGGCCCAGAAGCAGCCAGGAGGTGTCTGAGAAGGAGGGAGAGGAGGAGCAGAAGGAGGCAGCAGGGAAGGCCTCTGGGGATACAGGGTCCTCAGACAGGTGAAGGACTGGGCTGTGGGTGAAGGGAAGGGGTCTGGGATGGAAGTGCTGGGACAAGGCCTGGATGTAAGACGGGAAGGATTTGGGCCTGAGATGGGAGGACCCAAATGGGGGAGAGGCCAGAATGCGAGTCCCTGGATGGGTGGAGGACTGGACCAGGTAACTGGACGGGGAAGGATGGACATACCAAGGGCAAGGAGAAGTCTGGAGATGGGGTGTGAGTATGTGGGGAAGAGGCAGAGATGAGGTTTCTCCCACAAGTTAGGAGTTGTGGATGGAGGCACCTAAAGGAAAGGGAGACAGGCTGGGGACTGGGAAGGAAGCGTGCCAGGGTGAGCGGGCTCCCATTGCTTCCCAGCTCCTTCCTCGGCCCCACCCCACCCTGCCTTTCCTCCCCACTTTCTCCCTCCTGGTTCCCACTGCCATTTGGACCTGGCACCGCTCTCCCCCTCCCCATGAGGAAGGGGGACCATCTCTCAGCTACCCCCCACCTCCATGATGAAGCCTCAGAGGACCCAGCAAGGATCTGTTGGGAGCAGGAGCATGGAGGGGCTGAGCAGGGCCTGTGGGAGAGGCTTGGGTGTGTGTGAGGGTGTGGGGCCTTTGCCACATCTCTGGGCCCCACCTGCCACTCCCACCTGACTGTGCTTTGGAATCAGGGACCACTTTGCCCAAGCTCTGGAGCTGGAGAAAGGATGCCTGCAGAGCTCCATGGGGCCACTGGAGGTCAGCCGGGAAGCCTTCAACTGGGAGGAGGAGTGTCTGCTGGACGGGGATGGTGAGTGTGGGAGGGGCCACAGGTGTGGGGCGGGGCCATAAACAGATTCTCCTCCTCTAGGACTCTGCAGGGCTGTGGGACCTGGGAGGACGAAGCCTAAGGGAATGCTGGAGGCAGACTCCCTGGGTTTGAATCCCAACTCCGCTGTGTTGAGCTGTGTGTGGTGGCAAATTGTTCAGCCTTTCTGTTTCTCAGTTTCCTCATCTATAAAATGGGACTGTAATAGTACCTATCTCAGAGGTAGTTGCAAGGATTAAATGAGATGTCCTTTATAAAGTGCCTAGAAATGTGTCTGCCACATAGTAGGTGTTTGCTAAAGAAAACCAGGAAACTTCACCCGCAGCTCAACCTTCCAGCTGTCCCTGCCCTGCTGGGCCTGGGCCACATCCCATTGCTATTAGCTCCCATTGCTATTAGATTGTCAGTGCCACTGTCCCATCACAGGAGACCTCAGGCTGGCCTCTTCGAAGGTGGGGGCAACTCCCTGGAACCGCCTCCTCACCTTGTACAAGCAGCTTCAGAAATCGACCATGACCAAGGTCTGTGGGGCCAAGACACAGTGGTTGGGGGAGGGCCCAGGGAGGCCTGGGTGGGGCCCTTCCCCACTTCTGGCTGGGCCCCAGGATATGTGGCTTGGACCATGGGCGAGCAGTCCCCTTTCCTAACCTTTTGGAGGCTGTTCCCTCCTGCTTTCTGTTTTACGTGGGGTGGGGCAGGGACTGCAGGCTTGGGGTCCTCCTCACATGCTCAGTGACCTGGCACACCCTCAGTTTCCTCTCAAGGAAGCCTTACTCCATGAGGAGGAAAGTGAAGAAGAGGAAATGGAGGAAGAGGACAGCTCATTCAAGCTCTGTGTCCCAGGCATTGCCACACTCCAGTCGCCAATCCATAAGACTTTTAGATCGACAGATACAGTGGGTAAGTGCGCTGCCCCACCTCCCCTCCCAACCTGCCCGGAGGAGGGAATCACACTTTGTCTCGCGGCTCATGGGTGCAATACCAGTTTTTACCACCAGGTGGTAACAGAGGACCTAAGATGACCACCCGAGGTGGGGGCCAGTGCCGGGTGGGGGTGGGTGGCTGGGCTGGAGGCCATACTCACGGCTAGCTAGGGTCCTCCTCTGTCAAGGTTTGGGAGGCAGCAAGGTGGGGGTTGTGATGACTGGGACTGTGGCTCCTCGAGTGCCACCCTTTCGCAGCCTGGAATTCTCTTTTGGTGGCCACCTCCATCCCTGGTTTTCCTATCACATATCCACTGTTGTGACAGTACCCCAAAGGGTGTCCTGAGGGCAGATAAGGAAAGAGTGGGGGCTGGTGATAATATGATAAAATCGTTGCATTTACATAGTCATTCCTATGGGCCAGATCCTCTTCTAAGAACTTTTCACGAAATAATGCGCTAGGACTCCGAGGTAGGTCCTATTATAGTCTCCACTTCAGTGAGGAAACTAGGCACAGAGAGGTTAAGTAACTTGTCCAAAATCACGCAGCTAGTAAGTGGCAGAGCTGGGACTTGAACTGAGGCAGTTTGGATGGTTCCAGATCCATGCTCATGAGTTGGTGGCTGGATGGGGGGGCAGATATCTGCCCCTTGCATGCTCTTCCCAGGAGGTGATGAGACACAGTCATGCTTGCAGGAGGGAGCCCATGGAGAGTGAGTTTCTTGAGGAAGGCATGGCGGTGGGGAGATGGTGTCTGGCTGGCTCCAGGTAATGGGTGACGAAACCACTATGGCTGGGGTGACCACAGGGCTAGGAGGAGGTCGGAGAGGGAGCCGCCGCCTCTTCCTTTGACCTCCAGCAGGTTGCTCCACCCCACTCCTGCCTGTCCTTTGCCCATCTCTTTGGCTGTCAGGTTTCATGGAGTCAGAGTTAAAGAAGCTTCTGGTAGTACAGCGGGAGTCCCGCCTCTGGAAGATGGGCATTCATGAGGACCGGGAGCTACTGACCCAACCAGAGATCACCTTGGAGGAGGCGGGCATTTTGGATGGCCAGGTATGCCTGAGGACCCTGCCTGAGGACATTTGCAAAATGGGGCTGGAGGCCTCCCATCTCCGTAGGCCCTGACCCTGGCTCCAGCCCCCACCACACTGCCTGGGTAGGGAAGGCAGAATCCCTTCTTGGTGGTATTTCTAAGAATAGGACCGTGACCCCCTGCACACACACAATTCTCCATCAGTCTCTCTCTGTCTCTCACTTGACTCAGAGTCCAAATGTCCATTTTTAAGGCTTGACTTTGCCATTCACTTGCTGTGTGGCCTTGGGCAAGTCCCTTCCCCTCTCTGGGCCTCAATTTCCTCATCCATACAAGGAGGAGATTTGCCTAGGTGGCTTTAAGGCTTTCCAGTTCATCTGTATCTCACATAATGTTGCTCTTTTTCTATTTTCTCTCCCATTCACACCCAAGCCTACTCCCACACACATAGGTGTGAGGCAGTTCCCCTGCTGGGTCACACCGAGGACCACCCGCTGCCCACCCTCCTTGACATCAGCCTTAAACATTAGGCCTGTCCCAGCTTCTCTGAGTGCACATGGATGGACGTGTTGTTGAAACGTGTGTGGGTATCCTTTCTGAGTTAATTTCCATTCGTTCGTCAGTTCATTCTTTCATTCAGTGGACAGATGCCCCTGTCGGTCTGTGTGATTTACAAAACGAAAGAGCACAAGGTTTGGAGACCAGAGTCTTTAGTCCAAGTCCCTGTTCCAGTGTCAGCTTGTTCTGTGACTTTGACTATAGCCTTGGTTCCTTAGCCTGTGAAAGGGGGCTGTTGGCAGGGTCAGAGGAGATGCAGGCTGTATGCCGTCCCTGCACAGGCTCTTCAGCGTGAGGGGTCAGGAATACAGGCCTGCCAGGCACTGAGGGGAGGCCTTCTTATTGCCCTGAGCCACGTGCCCCTGAGCTCTGGGGAACAAGGCTGTACCACGTCCTTCTGAGCCACACAGCCTGTCAGCCCTGGCAGGGCCACATGCTCTGCCTGTCCACCCTAAAGGGATCTGTTACTCACTCACCCTTCCCTCCTTCTACCCTCCCCTACCTCCAGAACCACCCCCTGAGCCGGCCTGCCCCTGGCCCAGGGGTCACAGGCATTGGGTGGCCTGAGCAACATTGGAGGGGCCTAAGGAGTTTCTGGATGGTGGCAAGTGGGGGCCCAGCTCAGTCTTCACTTTGGGGACACAGCTGCCTCAAAAAGATCTTCCTCCTGTGGGAGTTTCGGGGGTCCTGTCCTCATCACCACCCCACTCTCTCCTTATCTGCCCTCAGGGACACCAAGCTGAGGGGGAAGGAAGCCGCCCCCCACTCTTTGGGGAATGCTGGGGACCTGGGGGAGGGGTGCTGAGGCAGCTGAAGCGACACCCTAGGCTGGAGGGAAGAGTGCAAAGCCCCCTTGGTGTGGTGTCCAAGACAGAGGTGATGGAGGGGAGGGGTTGGCTGGGGTGCCTGACTCCTAGGGCTTCCAAGGAACCCCCAAGTTGGATTGGAGGGAGAAGGGTCCTTCCATTTTGTGGGAGGGAGGTGGCTGAGGGTGGACCTGGGTCAGCTGCAGGATGTAGGGTGGGTCTAGAAAAGGGGGCCTCAGGGTGCTTGTCTCTGGGGAGTAGATGGGGAGGTTCTGGGGATGCAGAGCCAGGAGGGGAGAGCCCAAAGATGCCCAGGCATCTTCCTTCACCCACTTTTCCCCCCAGCACCTACTCCTGGAGGAGATGGATGAGATGGGAAACTGGCCTCCAGAGTGAAGCTGCTGCTGGCTGAGTCTGCCCTGCCCCGATCCCTGGAACCTGCACAGGGATGCAGCTCCCCTCTGCTAAGGGAACATCCAAGGAGCTCCTGGGGCCAGGGGGTCTTGGGATAAATGGTGTCCATGTGTCTGCAGGGTGGGCCTGCCCAGCAGGCTGTCCCCCCATCAGACTCAGGCCTATGACGTCATTAATAAAGCCCAATTTGACTTTGGCCTCCTTGGCTGGCTGGCTGTGGACCCGCCCCTCGTCCTCAACTTGGAACAAGCTCAGTTTATTTGGGGTCTCAGTCTAGTCCCCAGTCTGTGCCCATGGGGCTGCAGAGCCGTGGGTCCCAGCGGGGCATCTGAGCTAGAGGACAGGAGGTCCGCTGCACCTGACCTGGGGGCGGGAAGAACCCCGGGAGCCTCTGCTGCTACAAGACCTGCCTTTGTCATCAGGAGTGTCCCTGACTTCCCTCCCGCCTAAGTCCCCAGGCCAGGCTTGCAGCCTCACAGGGAGGATCCGGGAATTCTCCAGCAGGAAGTTCCTGCCCAGCCAGCACAAGGACAAAGCCAGGAAAGCAGCCCTGAGACCGTGGGACCTGCCTCAGGGGCTGGGCTGGGGGGCAAATGAGGGGTCCCTGGGGTTGATGCAGGAGGGCCCCATCCTGCTGCCCCTGGTCACAGCCCACTCTGCCGTGCTCAGTGCCTGGCACCTCTGGGGATCCTGGGCAGAGGGTGGGACGGACATCTAGAAAGCCCAAATCTACCTAATCCCAGGAGCAAGGGTGGGCTTGAGCTGGGGGCTCATAAGGCTGTGCCCTAACTGGCCATGGAAGGGGACACCCTCATACGGGGATCTGATGGGGGCGGGGCCAGGCCTGGTTTGGACACTCGGAGGTGCTATTCATCCGGAGGGCCTGTTGGCTCCATGGGTCCCGGTTCCTTCCCTTCCGTGTGAGTCCAGGCCCTGAGGGTCTAGCATACTTTTGAGAGAGAGAGCTCTCACTGCCCCCAACTCTTCTCAACACAATTGCTAGTCGCTTGTCCGGTCTTCTCCGTGGGCCCCCACTGTGTCTAGCCGGGGGTCTGCTGCGGAGCTGAAGTTCAATATCAGAACATGGCGCTGCTCTTAATAATCATTGTCATTATTAATAATCATTGTCATTATTAATAATCATTGTCATTATTAATAGCTGTTGGATGGATGGCATGTGCTTTGGGTGGGGGTAGGAGAACTGCAGCAACTGGCCTCCTGCCCCAGCCCAGCCCAGCCCAGCCCAGCCCAGGGAAGGCGGGTGTCCCCACCTCCTACCCCCAGCCTGGAGTCGGGAGAGCACGGAGAGGGTAGGTGGTTCACGAGTGGGCTAGGGGCTTTCTCCTGGGCTTGCTGGCCAGAGCCCCTGACATCGCTGACTCAGCTCAGCCTCTGAGCTGGAGGCTGGTGGAAGGGGCCATCTGGACTGTCCCCCTGAGTCAGCCAGGAAGCAGCCTTGTGACCATATGACTCACCTGTGCCCTAATTATTTCCTCCCAGAGTGGTGGCTGTTGGGAAGGCTGAGGGCCTGGGAGGGCAGCCTGTGTGCTCCCTGGCTCTGCCTGGACCTCCCGCTCCCCCTGCACGGACCCGGCATGCACCCCACGAGGATACTTCGCCTCCTTCCCCTTCCTGATAGGCCCCTAAACCTGGTGCCAGCCATGCCCACTGGAGTGGGGAATCCTGGGGCCCAGAGCACTCCAGGATGGAGCTTCTGCCTCTCCCAAGTCAGTTACCCTGGGTGGGGCCAGCCGGTGGCTCCTGGCAGGCACCACCTCAGGTCAGGGCAGGCCAGGCCCAGCTGGTGGCTCAGGCTCCTTGGCTGCCTGCGTGAGCTGAGTGGCCACTCACAGGCCAAATCAGCTCCTCAGACCCCATAAGGTGGTGGGGCTGTGAGGAGTGAGGGGGCAGAATCCTTGGTTCAGTGGGGGGGCTCTGTGCTCACCACTCTCCTGTGCACCTTTCTCTCCCTTTTTGTCAAGTGAGGGTCATGGCACCTCTGTGTCCAGCCCGCCCGGGCTTCCTATGACCTGCTGAGAAGGGTTGGGAGGCTGGGAGGTGTGGCTGGTGCTGGAGCAGGAAGCTGGCACAGACACGAGGGCCTTTTCCCGGCCCCTCAGGGCTCTGGGCTGGTCTCTGTGGATGGGCCTGGCTTGACACTCGTGAGTGGTGAAGGCAGGGCTGACATGGCCCTGGGACCTGCTGTGGGAGAAGGCCCGGTGGGCAAGTGGAGATGGCTGGGCTCAGGCTGACCACCACACAGAGACAGCCCAGGAGTTTCTGAAAGGCTCCGGTGGAACGCCACAGACGCATTTGTGGTCAGACCTGAGGACTGGCTGGCTTAAACTTGCCTTGCCCTCCTGGGTATGCCAATAGCTGGGGGGGCTGCCATGCCCTGCTGTGCAGGCTGGGCCCTGCACAGGGTGCCTGGCTCCAGAGTGAGAGGGCTCTGAAACCCAGAGAGGGTGCCTCTGATTTGCTCAAAAGGGCCAACTGGGCTGCCGGTGACGCTGGTTAGGCCTGTGGGGTTAAGCCCAGATATTACGTGAAAACTTGCCAATTCTCACCACCCTCTGAGTTTCTATCACCTCCCCCATCTTCCTCCTTCTCTGTTGGTGTCTGCACGTGTGTCTCTGTTTCTGTGTCTGTCTGTTCTCTCCTCTCTGTTACACAAAATTTCCCAGGACCGAGAGACAGAAGGAGGCTGAGAGTGCATCGTTACATCAAGAGTTTAATAAAGGCACTTACTACGAGGCGCGTCTCGGACAGTGGCAGACGACGTGGACATCCTTGTGGCAGGCGCTAAGGGGTTGCACAGGACAGGGCAGGATGGAGAGGGGTGCTGGGCCCCTCATAAGGGGCAAATGCCTCACGTGTGTGCCTGGGGAAGGGCCAGGGCACGACGGTCCAGGAACCAGCACAGACCAGCACGCTGTGGGGCATAGGGCAGGGATGGATCGATCAGGGAAGCAACGTCTGTTCTACCCCAGATCTAGATGGATCTATCTGGAGGGCCCAGCAGTGGTCCTGTCATGTACAGGCTCTTCTCCACTCTGTATTTCTGCTGTTGTTCACTAGACGCGACGCCTGGTGGGATAGAGGCAAGAAAAGCAGTCGCCAGATCCATTCTGAGGGTATTGTGGGGACAGTGGTGGCTGAAAGGAAGGCAGTGGGGTGGGGAGAGCAGGGTGGGGGGTCCCAGGGAAATGTGGGCAGAGTCAAAGCTGGGCCTGTCTGCTTGGGGAGACAGTGAGGTCTCCCTGCGGCAGGATAATGGAATGCTGTTTGAGACAGAGCAATGGGATGCGAAGGCCTCTTGAGGAGGTCATATGTCAGCAGGACCACCAGGAAATGGGGGTGTTAGGGAAGGGCACGACAGCAGAGAGCACAGCAAATGCAAATGCCCTGAGGCCTGGTGTCTGGAAGGGCGTGGGGGGGAGGGGGTGTAACAGGAGGTGAGCTCAGGAAGGACAGAGGAGTACTTTGCTATCTGGGTTTTTGAAGGGTTATTTTATCAGTGAGGAGTAACATGATGTGGTTTGCATTTTAAAAGTCTGCCTTGGCTGCTGAGCAGGAAGAGACTGTAGGGGGAGGAGTAAAGCAGGGAGGACACTTAGGAGGCGTTGTTATTATTATGAAAAGGGGGCTGGGGTTGCTGGGGGGAAGGGTCTTGAGCACCAGGGAGTGCCCAATGGCCTGCACCTCTGTGCCTGGAATCTCCCACCCCCCATCCCAGAAGGTGGAGGGGGACGGGGAGACCTTGGGGACTGGGGCGCAGGAAGGGCCTGTTGAAGGTAAGTGGGCGGCCTGGTCACACATGGGCACCTGGGTGAGAGGGCGGCAGGAGGGCGGCAGGAGGGTGGCAGGAGGTGGCTGGCACCAGCAGGGTGTGTGCTCACCGAGGCAGAGCAAATGTGTCCTGGCCAGCAGCCCCACCAGGTCCCGAACAGGCTGGGCCAACGGCTGGGAGCCACTGAACTGTAGGGTGTTTCCGCTCCGGTGGCCTTGGGGGTGCTCAGGCTGGAGCTGGGCTTTCCTCTGCTGAAGGCAGCTTTGTTCAATCTGCCCATCAACCCAGAATCGAGAATCGAAGACACTTCCTGCATGAAATTCCCAGTCGGGGGTGTGGGGTAACAACAGACCCTGCAATAAAAATCAGATGCTGGTGTTGCTCTAACACAGGTTTGGAGACCACAGAGGAGGGAGGAAGTAATTCCAGCAGAGAGGAATCCTCGGGTTCAGTTTGTGATTTGGACTTGCAGGAGGACTTTGACAGGTGAAGGAAAGGAAGAGGGCCTGCCTGCCAGGGGGACAGTCTGCACCACTTTCCACCTCTCTGGTCAAGCCAGAAACATCCTGGACTCCTCCCCCGGGCCTGCTTGTTCAGTTCACCTCTTCAGTCCTTTGCTCCCTGCCATCCATACCGTCTTCACACTCGCATTCTCAATACATTTGCTGGGGCCCCAAATCACAGCCACAGCGTCCCAACCATCTCAAAGCTTCTGCCCATCACTGCCAGGTCCTCCGCGCTCCCCTCGGTCACCCCCACCCATCCTGTGTAGCTCAGCTACGGCACCCCCTCTTCTCCTGGAGTCCTGGTCTAACGGGGTCCGCGTGTTGACCTGCTCTCCCCTGCCCTGGACAGACAGACACACAGGAAGGCCGGCCCTGGGGGCTTTGTCTCCACGTCTGCAGTGTCCAGCATGGTGGCTGGGGCAGAGCAGGCGCAAGGGGTGGTGCCAGACGGAATGAGTGAGGGAGGGCAGGCAGGGGAGGGGGGCTCAAGGATAGAGCTGGAGAGGCAGGCAGGGGCAGGTATGCCCACCTAAGTAGGCTGGCATTTATCCTTAGGGCAGTGGGAGCTGTAGAGGACTAGCGCTGGGAGAGAGGCATGCTGAGGTGTACAGTGGAGGACGCGGATAGAGGGACAGGGGGCCAACCAGGAGGCTGTCACAGGCGGCACAGCGGGAGGTGGGACGGTGGCACATGGGGTGGACAGGAGGACGGGAGCCTGAGCTGGGACGGTGGCACATGGGGTGGACAGGAGGACGGGAGCCTGAGCTGGGACGGTGGCACATGGGGTGGACAGGAGGACGGGAGCCTGAGCTGGGACGGTGGCACATGGGGTGGACAGGAGGACCCTCGGGCAGTGGTTTCCAACTGGGCGCAGCTCTGTCTGCCAGGAGACATTTGGCAGTGTCTGCAGACAGTTTCATTTTGTGGCAACTTGGAAGGGGTGGTGGTACTAGCATCTAATGGGTAGAGACCTCTCCAGCATGGGTTTCCTCATCTTTATTAAGGTTATTGGGAGAATTAAATGAGTTAATACGTGTACAGTGTTTAGGAAAATGCTTAGAAACATTAAACACTAGATAATATGAGCTACTGTTATTTTGGAATATAAATCCTCTTTTCAAAGCCCTGCCCCCCCCCCCCCACGTCGTCCAAGTGAGGGCTGAAGGCCTTCCCAGGGCTGCCAAGGCCCCTCACCACCCTGCTCCCTCTCCGCCTCCAAGCCCACCTCCCGCTGCCCCCCTTGCTCCATGTGCGCTGGCCGCACTGGCCTTTTTGCTGTTCCTTGGACACACTCAGCCCATTCCTGCCTCAGGGCCTTTGTACTTGCTGTTCCCGCTGTCTGAAAGCTCTGCCCCTAGGAATTTATGTGATTCACTTCTTAACCTCCTGAGGTCTCTTCTTAGCTGTCACCTTCTCAGGGGGGTATTTATTAACCATCTGTGTTTTAAAAAAATATCTACCTTCCCTCCCCTGCAACGTGTCCTGTCCCTATGCTTCTGTCCCACTTTATTTTTCTTCAGAGCATTTTCACCATATCATAAAATAATTTACCTAGGTGCTTATTGTCTCTCAGCTCAAATCTAAGCTTTTTTTTCCCCCCAAGTCAAGTTGTCCTTTCAATCTTAGTTGTGGAGGGCGCAGCTCAGCTCCAGGTCCAGTTGCCATTGTTAGTTCAGGGGGCACAGCCCACCATCCCTTTCCGAGTCAACCATCCCTTGGAGGGAGTCGGCAACCTTGTGATTGAAAGCCCGCACTCCAACCAAATGAGCCATCTGGCACAGGCCCATGTGGGGATCGAACTGGCAGCTTTCGGCATTAGGAGCACGGATCTCCAACCGCCTGAGCCACCGGGCTGGCCCCTGAAATCTAAGCTTTGTGAGGGCAGGCCCTGCTGCCTGTCTTGTTTGCTGCTGCTGTGTCCTCAGGGCCTAGAACCTCATTAGCACATACCCAGTGTTCCTTTAAGTTTTGCTTCAATGAATGAATAAATAGAGTGAGTGAAAAACTCCACCAGGAGTCAGAGCTGTAGGAGGGGAATGGAGGGCAGGTAGAATTGAGGATGGAAGGGAGGGCCTGAGTGGACCTCAGAGGGCCCAGGGTCCTGGCACAGAACCGTGCTCATCTGCTCCCCCACCCCCCTCCACCCCCATTCGTTTGTTCACTGGGACCCTCCTGCGGGCAGTGCCTTGCTCTGCCCGCCTGGCCGTGGCTGTGGTAGCCCCAGCCCAGGCAGATGGTCAGGCCTGAACAAAGTGTCCTTTCCCCTTGATAAGCTGCCTCCTTCCATAGGCACGTGGGGCAGGACGTGTCCTGCTGCTCAGGAAGTGCCTGAGGGCCTGGGAAGGCTCTGGCATGGGCCACGGCCCCGCCCCCCGCCGGGAGATGGCACAGAGGAGCAGGGGCCAGGGGCCAGGGGCCAGGGCAGACCCCTGCCCACCACCAACCCCAACACGCACCCACTCCTCGTTCATTCAGCAAATCTCTACTGAGCGTCCATCAGGAGTACAGCTGTGAACGAGGCCCTGCCCTGGTGGGGAGGAGGGAGGCTGGCTGACAGGCTGCCACGCACAGGACACTGGCCTGCCTGGGCCACTTTGCCCTGGGGTGCTATGGTGTTAGATGGGGCTGGAAGCCTAGAGCAGCTTCAGGGACAACGGGGACAGGCTGGGTACTAAAGGGGAGTCTTACCTCTTGGCCTCAAGGAGGGGCTGGGAGGGTGGATTTATTCAGGCTTCCCTGACACCCCACCCCAGAGTTCCACCCCCTCTCTCTGCGGGTGTTTCAGTGGTGACCATGTCAGTGGGCAGCTGTCAATGGTTTCTGTTCATTGGTCATAGCTCAGCTTCTCACAAGCCCTGAACCCCGAGACCCCAGGACCAGAGTCCCAGCCCCTGCCCCCCCCAGGCTTCCTTCTCACTCATGACACTCTTGACTTGACCCCTCCCTCCTGAAGCCCTTTCCTCCCCGTGGTCCTGCCTCTGCTTTCCCACTGTACCTGCAAAAATGTGTGTCCCAGGGGAGGGGAGTTTGGTTACAGAGCGCAGCGTCTTCTAGAGGGTAGAGTCACCCTCTCACATCACAGTCGCAAGTGCTTATACGCACACATACACACACTCCCCCACCCCACCGCATACCTCTCCAGGTTGCTGACCTGCCCTGGGCCTCAGGGCCTGAGGACTCCGTGGGCTTCCCCATGACGGACGGCAGGATGGGCAGAGGCTAGGGCTGAGGCCAGAGCTCTGCGTTCTCGGGGCCTGAGCCTTCACATAGGTAGGCGGGGTGCTGCCTTGAGGGCTTTGGTGTCCCCAGGGCCTATAACCTGTGAGGTCCCAGTTAACGTGGGGAGAGAGCCCTGTTCTGAGATGTCACCTGTGATAGTTTTCAAATACGGCCCAGCATCCTTTGGCCCTCCTCTCAGGGAGGGGTCTCTGTCCTTCTCCCCTTGAATCGGGGAAGGCTATGACTGCCTCCATCAAAGAAGTACAGTGGCAGTGACACCATGTGACTGTGGAGGCTAAGTTTTAAAAGACCACACAGGTTGCACCTGCTTCCCTTAGGACACTTGCTCTGGGATAAGCCAGCCCCCTGTAAGAAGTCAGACTGCCCTGAGGTTGCCAAGCTGGAGAGGCCACACAGACTTGCTTATATCCATGGTCCCAGGTGAGTTCCCACAGAGCCAACGCGACCTGCCAGCCATGGGAAGGACCCATCCTGTACTCCGGCCCCCTGAGCCTTTCAGAGACTCCAGCCCCAGCCAACATCTGAGCAATCACAGGAGAGCCCAGGTGAGAACTGCCTAGCCAGGCCCTTCCCTCATTCCCGACCCATCCTGACCCATAAAACTTGGAGCAGAATAGAATGGCCGTTGTTTCATACCACTGAGCTTGGGATAATTTGTTACGCAGCAATAGTAGTCAGAACATTGCCCCCATACATTTCCTGATTCTTCTCCTAGTCCCCTTCCCACCTTGACTCCCAGGATGAACCCTCCTGGACTGGACCCAAAGCCTGGAGATGGCTCCCTGGGCTCTGCGACTACCAAAGGGGAGGTGGGGCAGGCTGCCCACCCTCCTCCCAGGAGGTGCTTGGCTTACCCTGATGTCCCCCACCAGCCAAACACCTGACAGATGAGCTGCTAAGTGGTACCTGCACCCTGGGCCCTCCTGTTTGGCCAGGACTAGGGTGTGTCTGGTGCCCACCTCTGTGCCCATGCTGGCCCTCAACCAGGCTCTGCCCTCAGCCCCTGGTACCCCACGTCTCCAAGACCTGGCCTCCTGTCCCCAGTCTGTTGGCTGAGCAGGACTGGAGCTGGATGAGGGTGCGATACTCTGTCAGAGCACAGAGCTGTGGGAAGCTGGGGCTTTGGACGTGGTGGGGTTTGAGTCAATACTAGAACTACTGACTGGTGGTGGGACGTCAGAAACTGACCCGGCTCCCCATCTCCCTGGAGGGACTGGGCTCCAATTGCCCCGGGTGGTCGCTGGCTGGACAATGCATCCGTTATTGGCATCTATCCCTTTCCTGTCTCACTTCTCCACTCCTTGACTGGCATTTAGCGTGGTCACCTCCACTAATGTATGTGTTCTTGAATCTTTGTCTCAGGGTTTGCATCCTAGGGAATCCAAACCAAGACAGAGATATCAAGATGAGTCCTCAGTGAGCTTAGAGTCAGGCCTGGGAGTGAAATCAACAGTTAGGATACTGAAGTGCCAATCAAAGAGACTATGTCATAGATTTAGTAATGACAACTGGCCTCCTCTGCTCTGTGCCAGGAAATGGTCATAGGGCATGATGTCTGCTTATCTCGCTAAACACTCACCATGGTCCTCTACAGTTGGTAATGCATTATCCCCATTTGACAAATAAGGAGACTGAGATGTAGGGAAAGTCCTTTGTTCAAGGTCAAGAACTAGGAAGTGGCAGGTTGTCCTGGAGAGCCTGGGCTCCAAACAGTGGTGGTCCCTATGTGTTGTTGACTGCCGCAGGGAGAGCAGAGGTCCTTGGCACAACCTCTGGGAAAGGAGGACATTTCAACTGAGTCTTGAAGAATGAACAGACATTGGGAAGATGAAGTGTCCTGGAAAAGGCCTTGGGCCTTGGTTTCCTCATCATTCAAGTGGACATAATAACGGTAGTTCTCCCATAGGGCTAAGTGAAGGTTAAGTGAGCAGAGACATAAAGGGACGGTAGTACGCGTACTGTAAGTGCTAATTCTTAGTAGCTATGAAGAGGACAGTGTGAGCTGCTGGGTGTGGTCCTGGCTGGAAGTCTGAACAGGTTTTGGAGGTAACCTTCCAGCTCCCACTCCTAGCACTCAGGCCCTGAGGGGAGGGAGCTGGAGAAGCCTAAGGAAGTTAATTACTCTGGAAAGCCCTAATTTAGATTTTTTCTCAGGCAGCCTGGAATATTCCTTTTTTAAAAGAACTCCACAACCTTTGCCATCCACTCTCCTCAACTCCGGTCCCTGACAACCTGGAATTCCTCCCTGCTGTCTAACCTCTTTTCCTCCTGCTGTGCATTTTGTCTCTTGGGACAAAGAGCATGCTAATGAATCATGGTTGGTGCTGGAGTCAGGACAGGTGCAGCCTTCCTGTGGCCCACAGACCTTGGTACCTGAGAGAACCCATCCTGGGTGTGGAGGCCCACCTTGCCAGAATGGAGGGAGCCAGGCTAGCTCCCGCTGGAAGCTGCAGTCAGAGGAAAGATCTAGGTGACAGCTATAGGTGGAGGCTGGAGGCACAGGCCTCGTTGGGGTCCCTGTCCCAGTTAGGAGGCCCCCCCAGCCACCAATGAGGAGCTCTGGCAGGGTCCACAAGGGCAAAGGAACAGCCCTCTGCGGGGCCTAACTCCTGAGTGAAGAAAGATCCCCTCCCAGATTCCCTGTCTGTGACCTTCTACAGAGTGAAGATCAAGCCTACAGGCTTTGGGGTCAGGCAGGCCCGAGTTTGAGTCCTACCTCTGTCAGTTATTAGCTGTGTGACAGTGGACAAATCCCTTCACCTCCCTGAGATTTCCTTATCTGTTTGTACATCTTACTAGCTGTACAAGTTCCACCAATCTAATGGATGGCTGATTTCCATTTCCTGTCTGTAGACTGGGAGGGATCCATTTGCTGTTTGACTGCTGTCAAGTCCCCCCAGCTCTGGGAGCCTCAGTTTCCTCATCTGTAAAATGGCAACAGGGATGAGGTCAGACTAGCTGCATGAATGCAGCCATAGCACCCCCTAGGGGTGGGCAGCAGGTGTGGGTAATGGCTGATTATTACTGCCTCCCCTTCTGGCTCCAGCCCCAAAGGGCCTTGCCTTGGGGAGCCTTCCTCTCTGTTCCCCCAGCCAACCCTGAACAAATACGGAGGGCTGGCTGAGGTGCTGGGGGCCACTCCCGGGAGTGGCTACAGTTAGATGTAGAATGATGGCAAAGCCAACCAAAGGAAGGAGCGGGGCAGGGGCGGGGCCGGGCCCATGGTCACCATGGCGCTTAGGCCCTCGGGGAGCCCTCACTCTATTGCTTGTAGAGTGTCCAGCACACAGCACAGACTCAAGCAATATTTGTCAAGTGGCTGGACGCAGCCCTCCTCTCCAGACTGCTTGCCCGCAAAGGTCCAAGGCTGGGTTTGTTCGCTCCAGACCAGGAGCACCCCTTCCAGAGAAACGCTGGCCAGGTTTGAAGGCCCAGACCCGGAGGGTTTCTGCAGCATTCAGGCCTCGGAAAGACAGCATCCAGGGGTTGCTGTCTGGGTGGGAGTGGGGGCTGCACTTCACCAGGCCCAGGGAAGGCTCCCGGCTTCCTCTTGGGCTGGCCCAGGAGCTGGGAGGGGATGTGGGAGGAAGAGGCTGATTGCTCAGCCCGGGAATCCCTTCTCCCCAGGCTGCTCTCCATCTGGCCAGCAGCCTCCCCCGCTGCCCCAGCACAAGGGCCCCAGTGTCTGCTCTGCTCCTGGGCAAACAGCAGGCCTTTCTCTCCCGCTCCTCTCTGCAGCGCCTTGGCTGTGACCCCTCCCTGCCCTCGTGGAAGGGCATGGCACACCCCTTGCTGCACAACCTCTTTCTTCTGAACAATCCAGAAACAGAGGCTGGCAAACCTGGTGTAGGAGCAGGTCCTGTTTGGTGGGTGAACCCCTTTATTTCAGCCATCCCAAGCTTTGGCCAGGCAGCCTGGGCAAGGGACGGATTGCAGGGCCTCAGTCCTGCCAAGGTGGGTGTGGGGCGCAACTGGAGGCCGGGCCCAGCCCAGGTGCACCTGACGTCATCCTGTTTGTGTCCTGCCACACAAAGGCTGCTCTTGCCTGGCTCTGGCCCACCCCTCCCAACCCCCTCCGGCCGGGGAGGTTTTTCATGCCGGTCCCTTTCCCAAAAGGATCACAGGGCTGATGTTTCCCTAACCCCCAACCTGCCTCCCTTGTTGACAGGTGAGGTAGAGGCCTGGGCAGCTTCCCCTCATGGTGCAGGGCCCCCCTCCTGAGTGTAGAAAGAAATGGAATTGCCCAAAGCCTCCTGTCTTCTCAGGGGCTCCTGCCAAGGTCCTAACCTGGGCACCAGGATGAAGTGACCTCACAAGGCAACTGGGAACTGAATCAGGCGGCCTCTGCTGGAATCACTGCTTCCCCACTCAGTCTTGGAACTCAGGGGGTGTCCAGCCCAGCCCAGACCCCTGGACTCCTCCTGGCCAGTGGGTACCACAGGCACCCAATAACGGATTATTCAGCCGGGGAGGGGACGCGGAGGCCTGATTTGTGAAGAGCTCAAGGAAATCTTCGGCCTCACCAATGTTCCCTCCTTGGTCATCCTATAAAGCAGAATTCCACCATCAGATTGTCATTTATTTAGATCTCAAGCACTTCTCTTTATTGAGAACCCTGAGAACTGTGCAAACAAAGACAATTACCGAGAGTATTTGCTGACGGAGCTGAGTGTTCTACCAAGTAGTTACCTACCCTAGATATTCCCCAGTCACCCCTCCAGGTCCACTGGCCACTCTTCTGTGCTCGCGCTGTGTCCAGGGAGGCTGACCTCTGTGGCCTGAATTCCCCGAGCTCCCTTGCCCTCTGGGCCTGTGGGAGGCACCAGTAAGACCTGGAGGGCGGGAGCAGGGAGAGGTGCCTGGTGTTTGTTCTGTTGACTTCTTTGCAGGCTGGGGTGGTACCAGCTCTGCAGTTCTGGCTCCAGGGCTCTGTACCTCCCTTGTTGGGCCCGTAACCCTGCCCACAGCTCTGCAAGTCCATCCATTTATTAATCTCTCTTCAGTCACTCATTGGGCATGTGTTGGCACTTTCCTGCCAGGGTCTCCCTAACACAGCTCTGTATTCGTACTTTTCATTCAAGAACAGTGAGGTCCAGGACGCTGGGCAGCGCCCCTGTGTAGCTGGCGAGTGGCTGGTCTTGCTCCAGGACTTCTGCTTCTCACTAATTGTGGGGGTGCCAGGGAGGGTCACATCTTACCTGCCAGCCACTTAGGGCAGAGGAAGAGCAAGGACCAGGAGTGGGGCCCTTGGTTTCAGGACTCCAGAACCAGGAGGCTTCTTTCTTGAGAGGCCAAAGTTAGAAGAGAAGGGGGATGACGCCTTCTTTTGTGACCACAGGGAATCCCAGCGACAGATTCCCTTATCTGTTCCTTTCCAGCCCAGGCCCACGTGTCAGGCTTAGCAGCGCATTGCTGCAGTCTGCTTCCTCTTTAGTCCCTTGCCTGTGGTACGTAGTCAGCGATATCTGAATAAATAGACATGGCATTGATGGCTGGCGAGTGGGGGTGGGGTGGAGACCAACAGAACAAGTTCTGTCTCCTTCCAGACTTCCCAAGAGGATGAGTATGTGACAGTGTGTGTGAGTGTGTATAAGTGTGTGTGTATGTAAGTGTGTGTGTGTGTGTGTGTGTGTAAGAGTATATAAGGGAGAGTGAATGTATGAGGGAGAGTGAAAGCTCCTGGGGCGGGCAGCCCTGGCTGTGGCTAAGCGGTGACTGTGGGCTGGGGTGCCCGCCCAGAGCCACTTATGGCATGGGGAAGGAATTCTCTGGGAACCCCAGCAGGCCTGGGCTGGCACCACACCCACGGCGGGTGACCGGGCTGGGTGGCTGCTGCACTGAGTCAGTCCTGGCCTGACTCCGCCCTGCCTCTCCTGGCTCTGCTGCCATATCGAGCGAGGGGCAGAAAAAAGCCTTGAGAACTCCCTATTGGTTATCTGCCCCAAACTACGAGATGGCACAGCTAACATGGGGTGGGGAAGGGGAGGAGGTCTACCCTTCCCAATTCCATTTGGGGAGGGCCAGAAAGAGCTTAAAGAATAGTCAGAGCCAAGGTTGAAAACCATGTGAACTCTGTTGTCAAGGAGGAACCTGAGACCAGAGAGAGAGGCCTGTACTTTGTGCCATCACATTGCAGAACTGGGGGTACGTCTCCGCAAGGCCGTTGTGGTGGCGATGTGGGGAGTTCAGAGCTGGTAGCCCCTCCCCATACTCCAGTTCAGTCTTGTACAGACTCCCCACCCCCTCCACACGCACTGTTTTCTTCGGAGTCCAGGGAGAGGGACTGAGCAGAAATTCCCTTCCTTCCCTCTCCCGCTCCGGCTCAGGTTCGATGGAGAGTGGAGCAAGTGGATTTCCTGGAGGTCTTTCTGCTGGCTCTTGGAGCTTGGGGGTGATGCTGTGAACATTTTTATTTCTTTTTGGTTATAGGTATATATCCACATAGTCCAAAATTCAAATGTTTAAGTAAGAGATATGGTAAAAAGTAATTACCAGCCCCCCATCCAGCCCCTGCCCCTGTTTCCCCTTCTAGAGGCCCCTGTAAGCGCTGGCTTCCTGTGAATCCTGAGTTTGAGATTTCTGACCAGAGCTCCCCATTGCTTCTGTTTTCTTTCTAGGAGAGGCTCCCTTGGGAGGTGGGGCTGGTGGGTGCTGGGAAACACCCAGTCACGAGCTTGGGGCCTAGACCAGGCAGACTGCTTGCCATGCAGATGGTGGCAGCCTCGTTCCTGGGCCTGAGCTTGACCCAAGCTTACCAGTACCCAACTCAAGCCACTCAGGAGAAGTGGAGCCTGTCAGTTTCTCCTTTCCAACAGCTTATAGCATTTCTGAAAGCCCCCCACCTCCCACCTGGGGTACCCCAAGCTGGGACTGTCACAATCTCCATTTATCTCCTGGTATAATTTATACTGGGGGTGCCAAAAAAATGTATACAAGTGGACACTTTGGTCAATGTTGCTCAAGCAGTAGTTCGCCATCATCAGAAGTGTCTGGACGCTGGTGGTAACCACGTTGAGCACCTCTTGTAATTGCAGAAGTCAAACGTGACTTGTATTCATCTTTTGTTATCGGTATATATTGAATATTACAATTTTAATACAGTTTTCCTTTCCTAAAATGTGTATACATTTTTTTTGGCACCCTCTGTATACTTTTCCCACCCTCTTTCTCCTTGACAGTTCAATTCCACTCAGATTTATTAAGGCAGATTTATAACGTGCCCAGCCTGGCCTGAAGACACAAAATGCAGTGGACACAGCCTCCTCCATCCAGGAGCTCATGGTCTACTGGGGAGGCCAAAAAGGAGAGAGATCATTATAATTCAAGATGGCCCATGCTACATTCTCTGCTGGGGGCAAATAAGACATTCCACATTGAGAAGCGTGACAACACCACGTATTGGTGAGGGCATGGCTCAGGGGTCACACTTCTAGTGGCTGGTGAGAGGATGAGTTAGAAAGGCCACTTCGGAGTTGTCAATTCTAGAAGTTGACAACGCACCTTCCCAAAGATTCAGCAATTCCACGTTCTAAGTTCTCATTCCAAAGGAGAGTTTTTAAAACTTATTGCCAGGTACCCTCAATAAACATACACTGTGTTCCAGGATACACACATCACCCACAGCAGGCCCCACTTTTACCCTAATAGTTACCCTGATGATATATGATGCACGTTGATATTTTCTAATCAATTCTGAGTTTGAAAAATGCTGATCTTCACCCACTAAATTGATTTCATGACTCATTAATACCCCTCAATCCATAATTTGAACACTGCCCTAGAGGCACTGGTGTAGGAACGAAGAGACAAGAATGTTTACCGCAACATTGTTTTGATAGCAAAAGCTTACATAGGGCTTTAATGGTCAGCAACAAAATGGATAAACAAATTGTGACGTGGTCAGGAAGTGGATTATCACACCTGCAGCTCCATGTATCAAAGGATACACACAGGGTGATACCATTTATATAAAATGTAAAACCCTGCAGAGTATAACATCACTGTTTGTGGATACATCCATATCGTGGTACAAGCATAAAATTACCTGAAATGACACCCAAATCAGGACAGTGGTTAGCTCTGGGGGAGGGGATGGGAAATGTCATTGGGGAGGAGTGCATAACGAACTCCAAATGAATTTTTAAGGTTTAGTTCTTAAAAATATATATATTGAAACCAAATTTTGCAAAACATTGAGATTTGACAAAGCTGGAGGAAAGGTACAAAGCACTCACTATCTTTTTAATATATTATTTTGTACTTAATATTATTTCTTAAAATATTTCATAAAAATACTTATAAGATTGGTACTCCAGGGCGGCTGGTAGGCTCAGTGGTTAGAGCGTGATGCGCATAACACCAAGGTCGCCGGTTCGCATAACACCAAGGTCGCCGGTTCGATTCCCACGTGGGCCAGTGAGCTGCACCCTCCACAACTAGATTGAAAACAACTAGATTGACTTGGAACTGATGGGTCCTGGAAAAACACAGTGTTCCCCAATATTCCCCAATTAAAAAAAAAAAAAAAGATTGGTACTCCAGTACCTCAGGGGAGGAGGTTTTATTCTGACTATGGGACATAAGAGTGGAGGGCACAGCACGAGCCCAGGAGCAGGGACAAGAGTGGAGGAAGTCCTGGGGAAATGAGAATGAACACCCCCAGGCCTTCAGAGCCTGGGCCGCTGTGCTGAGGGCTTCATCCACCTCCCTCACATGCTGATACCATACTCTCCCCATATAATACATGAGAAAACAGGCTGAGAGGACGGTCGCTGGAAAGTGGCAGGTCCGGGACTCGAACCCAGGCCTGTGAGAGCCAGAGCCTGCGCTCTCGAGCAGCTGACAGGGTAAACAATAATATAAACTAAGCCGCTTTAAAATGGAGCCGGAGCTGCCATGCCAGAGGAACTGCCTTGCATGTCTTATGCCTCAAACCTTGGAATTTGTTAAAAACAAGGCAAAACAAGGCCTGGGTCTTAGTAACCTTGTTTCCCAGAGAACTGTTCGCAAAGATAACAAGAAAGCAGATATGATGACTACCGGACTGATGAGAACTGAAACTTAAAAACATTATTTAGAATTAGTGTCACTCTGTTAGCTTATCTGAACCAGTAGAAAATGCCTTCCTCCTATTGATGGAATTGTTCCCCTCCCCTTTTTCATGAATACCCACTGCCTTTGTCTCCTAATCAGAACATTATCTGGGCTTCTGCCTGAATCAATGCTTCCTGAATAGCTATTCTTTTTGACCTCAAATAAATGCTTGTTACCTCTCACTTTGAAAGGCTTTTTATTTTTAGGTTAATTTTTATGGTTCCTCCCTGAGGGGCAACCTTTTTTGTCTCTGGTGGTGGTGGTGCGGGGGAACAGACCCGGTCCTGGAGTGCTGAGCTAAGGCCTGTGGACTTTATTCCGTGGGTGATGAGGAGACGCAGGAGGGTTTCAAGCAGGGGAACAGTGAGTGAACTCACTGGAGCTGTATCACCTGTTTCTTAAAATTCTTTTTTAACCAACTGAACCTTTCTTTGAACAAACTCTAATTCAGGACCCAGATATATCAATGAGCTTACAGTGGACTTGATTTGGCAGAAGCAGTTGACCAGGGCCTAGAGCCCAGGGTTGGCTCCTCTGGGAATGCTGCATGGGTATTATGTTCCAGAAAAATACCTAGGAGCAGTGTGCGTGGCAGGAGGCTGGCAGTGGTGCCCTGATGAGGACTTCTCAGTCGGATGGGAGTTATGCTCCCTGCTCTGGGTCCTCCTGGCTGGTGGAGGGACAGAGGCTCAGAGCACTCCCAGGTTGGGGGTGGAGGGAGAAGCGGCAGCATGTGCTTTGGGTGAGCTAGGCTTGGCCGTGACCTTGGCTGGTTATGGGACCATCTTTGAGTCTCAGGAGGGGAAGGACATGGACTTTTGCATGTGGCTGGGGCAAGCAAGGCACGTGTCCTGAGTCCGGCCACTGGAGAGGATATTTCCAGAATGTCCCTCTTCAACCTTGCTGTCTGGGGAAGTGGAACAGACAATTGTGCTGGGGCTGATGGCTTGATCAGAAGCTGGTGCCCAGCAGAGGCCTGGCAGGCACATAGTAAGCCTTCAATACATGCTTATGGCATGAATGCATATGTTTCTATCTACCAGGAAGTCAGTGGAAGTCTGACTTCTGGGAGCCAGTGAGGCTGTTCCAGGGGCTGGCCCTTTGCAGCAGGGCTCCCGGGGTGGACAGCTGTGGCTCCAGTGCAGTGCAGGGTATTGGAGAGAAGTGCACTGGGCTGCGAGTCAGGGGCCGGCCTTTGCGCTGTAGTTGCCATGAACCTGCTGTGTGACCTTGAGGTTTGATGTTCCTTCTGTGGGCTTTGGCCATTTCTTTTCCGCAGAGTGATCTGGATGAGGTTTTTCAAACTGCAGTTTACAACCCATTTGGTACATTTGAAAAAGCAATTTAGTGGGTCACAATCAGTATTGAAAAACAAAACACTGAAATAGAACAGAAAATATCAGAGTGCATCACAGGTCATAAGGGTAAGTATTGTTTTGTGAAACTATTGTTTTGTGTATATATAGATGAAGGTGTGGATTGGTCTGATGTAAAACTTGTTAGTGTGGGTCCTGGTGAGAAACCGTGAAACATTGAACTCAGCAATTCTGGAGGCATTCCCCCTGCCACATTCTAGGGGTCTGTGAGAAAGCCACACACCCAGGGACTCTTCTCTCCCTCCCCCTGAGTCAGCAGCTGTCTCTTTGCTCTTAGCTGCCTCACCCCTCCCAGGTCTCTTCTTCCTACTTCAGTCTTCCAGTCCCCTCCTCCCTTTCTCCCAGGGACAAACCTCCCCCTTCCCAGGAAGTCGGGGTGGGGGGGTTCGGAAGGAAGTAAATGTGATCGAATGTGGGTGGCAGTGGGCACTTAATGCCAAGAGTTCAAATAAAAGGACTAGGAAGCAAAACACCCGGGAACAGAACAGAAAATAGGCGAGCTGAGGACGTGAGTTTGAGGGCAGGGCTTCGTAAGCGAGACCTTGGCGGCGACAACGCAGCGCGGGGTCACTCTCAAAGGCCGGCACCAGCCTTGTCATTGTTGGCAAGGTGCGCAAGTAACTAGCGAAGGTAGCTTTCGCCCCCGCCCCCTCCTCCCTTTTTAAAAAGAAAGACGGAAAGAGCTAAGAGTTTGGGAGCCAACTCCTGTAGAGGGAGAGGCTGAACTGATTCGGAAGTTGGATCTCTTTGTACACAGGAATGCGGAGAGAAAAAAACAAAACCCACCCCATTGCTTCATTTCCCCTCGAAGTCCGAGCAGTTTCTATTGTGCAATGAAAAGGCTTTTCACGTTGAGAAAAATGAATCTCGGTTTGTGCTCCGAAGGAATGAGCGCGCCTGTGGGCGCGAGACGGCGCTCAGCTGGGCGCGGAGACCACGCGGTGGCCAGAGGGCGGCCACGGCCAGGGCGCTACCGGGTCCTCCGCGCGCGGCTCACACCAGCTCCCAGCGATCCGAGGAGTAGATGGTCCGGGGCACCCTGAGGGCGTACAGCCCCCACTACGGCTGGGTCTCCCGGGGTGGCGGTTCCCGGGAGCTGGAACTCCGTCCAGGGGAGCCTGTTGGAACCCAGGACTCCTCGGAGTTTCGCAGGGCAGGCGGCTCGCTCCGCGTCCGGGAGGCCGGGCCGGGACGCGCGGGGGGCGCAGGGCGCCGGAGGCGGGCCAGTGCACGTGGGTGCCGGGGGCGGGCCGCGCTGGGTGCGGGGGGGCAGCTGGGGTGTGGCTTCCACGCCTCCCGGGCGGGATTTGCATGTGTATGTGACGGCCCCAGACTTCCTGCTCCTTCTACGCTGCAGGTACGCGCGGGCCGGGTCCGCGGGCGGGCGGCGGGCGCGCCAAGACGTGGCCACCTCCTCACCGCCGGCTCCTGGCCACGCCGCGCCGCCTTCCGCTCCGGTGACCGCTGGCCCGCCCCGGCCGCGGCGTGCGCCCTGCTTCGAGGTGAGGACGCCCCCCTCCCCGGCCCCTCGGTCATCTCCGTTCTTCGCACCGAGCCCAGCCGCGCACCCCTGGGTGCCCCCACCGCCCCGGCTCCCCGAGGGCCGCAGCCATGAGCGAGATGTCCAGCTTTCTTCACATCGGAGACATCGTCTCCTTGTACGCCGAGGGCTCCGTCAATGGCTTCATCAGCACTTTGGGGTGAGTGAGCCGAGTTCGAGGGGGGCGCAGGCGGCGAGGGGGCTCGGTGGGCCCCGGTGCTAGTTGCGTGCATCCAGTCGCCCGCCCCCGACAGAGGACCCGGACGTCCCCAGCTTCCAGGAGCTGGGGGAACGATTCGCCTCCTGCTTTTAGAGAAAGGAAGTTAGATGTTTGCCCAGGTAGGAGTCGATGCTCCGCCGGAGTTGGCAGGAGGCGCCCTCCTCTGCGAAGTCTCCACCCCAGTGCCCTCGCCCGCCTTTCTTCAGACGGGGCGGAGAGACTTCCTCTGCAGGTGGTCCCGGGGCGGGGGCAGGTGGGTGCCTGGGGCCTGAGTTGGGGAAAGGCATCCGGGCTGGACGTGACCAGCTCTGGGGCTGGGGCAGACTGTGGAGGGGTGGGGTGGGGAGGTAGGCTCAGCCTGGAGCCCGGAATCCTCTAGTTAGGCACCTGGCGTACCTTTGAGAGGTTGCACCTTTTCCTCGTAGCTCTCTCCTGCCCTGCCCCCTGTAGTAGGAGTGTCTCCTCTTCCAGGCGTCCCAGGTCCTGGCCGGCTGCCCCCCTTCTCCCCACCTCTCCCTGTCAATTTCCTGCGCAGCTCATCTGGCGCCCCTGGGTCCCTGGTCCCAGTATCTCTGGATCACTTTACAAACATTAATTAATTCTGGCCGCCACCCCCCAAGGTCTGGGTTGGATAAACAGGGAATCAATTCAAGTCGTGGGAGAGGGCCAGGCCAGAAGCCGAGAGAGGGCAGGAGAGGAATTAGGCAGAGGAGCAGTCAGATGAGTCGCTGAGGGTAGGGATAGAGTGATTTCTCCATCTCCCCAGCCAGGCCCAAGGGCAGGGCCTGCTATCTTCATCCCATTTTCAGTCTGGAGACCTGTGTTAAGTTGTCTCATCCTCCCCACCACCCGCAGCTGCCCTTTAGGATGAACCCACTGTCCTCTGCTGACTACCTCTCTGGACAGCAGCCAGCCACCAGGTGCCTCCCTGGGGGCTTTGGAGGACAGCCCCAGCACCCTCAGCCCAGGGTTGACTCTGTACCTGGCCTGTCTAAGCCTGAGCTGGGAGGTGGGAGACCCCTGGCTCCTTAGGTGTGTCCCGGGGTTGCTGGGAGTTTAGCCTTCGTCGGGTAGCAAAGGGAATCCAGCAGGACTGTGGGGGCTGGAGACTGGCTGTGCTGCCCGGACCGTAGGAGTTCCAGCAGACCCACTGTCCTTACCTCAGGGCAGCACCCTCCAGACCTCTCATCCCCTCCCCCACTAGACCTGACTTCTCTTGCTCAGTTCCCCTGAGGATGGAGGGCACCTGTGGGCATGCCCCCGGCCCTAGCAATGACCAGGGCCCTACCTACCCCTCAGGCCAGGGCCTGCACCTAGTAGGTACACAGAAAACACCGTAATAATGCTGAGGGGAGGAGGAGAGAATGTAGGGGCTGCGGGGGACGTGGAAGCCCCTGTCCTCGTGTCTGAACAGCACTGGAGGCTTTTGGGAAATGACATTCTTCTCTGTTGCTTTGTGCCTGGCTCAGGGCTGAGCACACAGTAGGTGGTTTTAAGCACCTGTGATGTGAGATCCAGCTGAATCAGGGGCAACAGTCTTCCTCAGCCCTCCGCACAGGCCTCATCCCTCGAAGGATTCTCCCTGTTACTTCCTAACATAGCTCCCTCCTGCCTTGGCCCTTCCTGCCCCAGAAAAGTGCTCCTTTCAGTGCACTTTGAGCGTGGGGCAGGACCGGGTGACCTTTGAGAGCCCCCTACTCCAGGGTGCTGGTACTCTGTGCAAACACCCCCTACAGCTCCTGACTTCCCACTGATGGATGCTGCCCTCTCAGCCTGGCATGCTAACACCAGCATGTGCGGGCCCCAATTTAATTTTCAGGATTTTTTCACCTCCCCTCATACCCCTGCCCCAAGGTGCACCACACGCTCCCGGTTCCTGGAACCTACCCCACATGCTCACGGTCTCTTTACCTTTGCTCCTGTGTTGCCTGCCCTTCAGCAGGTTTCCACCTAGGTAAATCGGACCCACCGTCTAAGACCTAGCAAAGTGGCCTCTTTTGAGAGATCCAACCCGCCCCCCAACCCAGCAGAATTAACCCTTTTCCCTCTGTGCTTTGCACTGCCGTATACAAACTCCTTGCTCGTGTTAATTGTGTTGTTTTACAATTAGTTGGAGGTTTTTCTGTAGGGCTCGGCACGTTGCCAGGATTAAGTGATTAATTACACCATTCATCCACTCAGCGTGTCCAACTGGGGACTAGGTGGCGAATAAGGGAGCCGTGCGTCCTAACTTCTCAGAACTTAGAGTCAGTGACAGCTCCTCAGAGTCTAGTCCTCGGTCCAGCGGCATCAGCGTCACCTAAAGCTTGTTAGAAAAACAGAATCTCACACTCCTGCCTGTCCTGCTGAATCAGAATCTGCATGCTGACCCCAGGGGGTCTGGGGCCTTAGAGGGCGAGATTCTCTGAGTCTGCTCCATCCTCGCCAGGATCTCTCTGCCTCCATCTTCAACTCTGGCCCCCTTTGCCTCTACCTGGCTGTTGGTGCGCATGTCTGTGAACCCTGGAGGCTGACTTGACTGAGTTCCCAGGCTTGCCCAATGCGCAGTGTCCAAGAGGTGCCCAGTAAGAGCTGCATGAAATGAATGTGCTGGAGACTGGGGCAGTCTTGGAGGGCAGAGGGGTTGGTTCCGCTGGGAGGTGGGAAGGGGGGGCCAGTGGTGGAGGAGGGAGTCTAGGGCAGCCCTCGGATTCCAGCCAGGCTCTGCAGGGCCAAGTGGAGGAGGCCAATTAGAGCTGCCTGGATAATTAGAGCTCTGGGTGAAGATTGTACATTAACTCCTGGTCGGAAGGACCGGAGGGGTCTGGGGAGTGGATGCTGGAGCAGCTCGAGACCTTGGCTGGAAAAGCAAAGCAGGCCCACTCCTGTTCTTGGCAGGAGAGCGTGGCCAGGCCCCTGCCTCGTCCCTCACCCCTGGTGGGAGGCAGCAGAAGCCAGGGCTGGAGCGCCCGATGGGCGCTCCTCCAGTGAAAGGTGGAGGATTTAATGTGGCTCCGGGCCAGTGGCTGCGGAAACTGGCCCTGAGTGTGCAACGCGGGCCCCTCCAACTCTCACATCCAATCCCGTGGAGCTCTTTGGGTGCCCAGAGGGGTGGCCTCATGCCACAGGATGTAAGGTGGGGAGTGCAGGTGAACTGCTCTTGAAGCTGACCTCACAACATTTGTCACGGTGCCTCTGCCACCCACACCTGGGCCTTGGAGCACCCTTTGGCGGCTCTCGGGGCCTCCCGACCTGTATCACCCAGGGCTGGGTGATCACAGGGAGGAGGGTTATGAGGCCCCCCCCTTGGGGCTCCCTGTCCATCTTGCACCCTGAGCCACTTCCCCAGGAGGGTGGGCACTGGAGGTCAGCACCTAGAAAATGTGGAAGGCAGCGTTCTTTGGAAAAGACAGTGATGCTGGGCAGAATGGAAGGAGAAAGACCACGTCTGAGATGGACTGACTCCCTGAGAGCCACGGGTGTGAGTCTGCAGGAGCTGAGGGGCTGGTGAAGACAGGACAGTGTGGACATCACTCATTCGTAGGGTGTCCAGGGGTTAGCGCTGACTCAATGGCACATAACAAATGTGGACGATCAGGGGCTTGGCTCTCCTGCTTTGTCACTAACTCACTGGGTGATTTTGGCAAGGCCCTGCTTTCTCAGAGTGTGTTTCCTCTAAGGTGCATCTGAGAATCCCCGAGGGTTATTTTAAAAAATTCAGCTCCCAAGTCACACGTCAGACCAACTGTATCAACATTTCTAGGACTGGGGTGTGAGGGTGGGATTGTTTAAAAGCTCCCCAGGTGATTTTAATGGGTGCCTGGGGCTGGGATCCCTGATCTGGGGGCCCCAGCTGACAGGCTATGAGGAAGCCTACCTGTTGGGTTTGCCAGCCCTTTGGTCCAGGGAGCCCATCTCAGCCTCCGTCAGGCTTCATTAAATCATCCAACAAACATTTATCGAGCACTTACTATGTGTCACTGTTCTAGTCACTGAAGAATCAGTAGTGATTGAGACAGAGTTCCAGCCTGTTCTAGTCTGCACAGTGAGGAGCTGTCAGAGAGAGAGAGTCTGTCAGGGCCCTTTGAGCCTTAAGTCTCTGCGACACATGTAATTCCAGGAGGGGGCACTCGTGCAGACCACATTCCCCCAGAGCAGATTTCAGACCTGCCCTTTGGCTTTCACTTAATTGTGATTTCACCGGAATGAAATGTTGCACTCCCCCTGTCCTGTGCCCCAAGGCAGGGTCTCGGCCTCCGCTGAGCCAATCCTTGCAACTCGTTTTTGGAAAATACATATGTTTTCTTGTGATTAAAATACAGTATCTGCTCGATGGAGTAAACCTGGAAAACTCAAGTCAAAATTGTCTGCAACACCGCTGTGACTTATATTCACATTCTGTATGTGGACCTCCGAGACCTTTTACTTAACAAATATTTACAGAATGATATGAAACCGCACATAGGGCTTTGCACCTTGCCTCTTTTGGGGGATACATTCAGCTGTATTTTCCCATGCCAGCACACCATTGTGAGGGCTGCATAGCATCCCCTGCTATGATGAAGCTGAATTTATTTAAGCAACTCTAGTATTGGGCATTCAGGTTGTTTTTAAATTTTTGCCATTACAGACAATCCACACTGAACAGCCCAGTCTGTGCATGCCCGAGCACTTGTCCAGTTATCCTCTTAGGATAAATTCCCAGAAGTGGAATTCGGAGATCAAAGGGAAGGCACATCTTTTATCTCACAGGCTCTCTCTCATTCTGCTTGTTTCTCTGGTGGTGGAGGTGGTAGAAACAGGGACTCTGTGCCTCGGGGCATGGCCCAGTTTATGTGACAAGTTTGAGAGTGTTGTGCTAGGGGGTACGGGGAGTAAGACCAGCCTCTGTCCTGAAGGTTGGATGTGGTGGCCGTCATGGGGAGGGGCAGTGGAGAGAGAGGCCTTGTGGGGATAGGGTCAGCCCCTGGATTCCACCCCGGGACTCGGGGGCCAGGCTATACACAAGCCTCCCTCCGCCTAAAGAATCCGCTGCAGCCACTTACTCTCACTCTGTCCTGCCCTACATTCCTGACCCCACGTCCCCTCCCCGCTGGGCCCAGTGGGGCTATGGGGTGGGTGGGGCCCTGTCTGGGGTTCGGGGTGGGGTGATGTGCTGGATTTTAGGGTGGGGCCATACCAGCTTTCTGCTCTCAGCTTAGGGGGAGGTTTCTGGGTTTCGATTACTCCTGAGCACACCCCTGGAGTCCCTGCTGTCCCAGGCCTGCTCTCCCTCTTTCACCCCATGTTGAGCTGGGAGGCTCTTCCCTGGAAGTGGGGACTGTGAGAGAGGAGGGAAGGAGGCCTGGGGGGAGGGGGAGAGAGCAGAGCCCAAGTCTGCACTAAGTTCATCCCATGTGAGCCCTGAGCCCCCTGAGTGTGTCATGCTGGTCATGCCAGGAGTGGCAGTGGTACCCAGCATTTGTACCTGCAGTGAGGACCCCTGGCTTGGTGAAGCTAAACGACTTGCTGGGGTCACATAGCAGAGATTGTCGGAGTGGAGGCTGCAGGGCCTTTCACACCAGGGCTGTGGGGGCAGAAATGAGGCTGGGCCTTGACAACCGTGAGCCCAGGGTGTGGGATGGGACTGGGCGAGGACGCATGGTAGAGGGGTTTCCACTCGGGCAGGCAGGCTGGAGGGACACCTGGCAGGAGCCTGAGTGGGGAGAAGAATGATCACAGTGGTGCGTGAAGGTGTGTAAAGTATTTTGGCTGGCAGGTGGGCAGAGCCAGGAGGGGCAGGCCTCATAAATCTCAGCCTGGGGGCAGCTGCAGGTGCTCTGGGAGACACCTGTGTACATTTGGTTGGCAAATCACTCCGCCAGCCATCACCCCTTCCTCCAGGAGAGCCATCTTGTCTAGGGTGAGTCTAGAAATGGGTGATACAGGTCATAGGAAGGACAGTTAAGTCTGGACCTCAGAGACA
Source organism: Rhinolophus ferrumequinum (assembly GCF_004115265.2). NCBI lineage: Eukaryota > Metazoa > Chordata > Mammalia > Chiroptera > Rhinolophidae > Rhinolophus > Rhinolophus ferrumequinum. Next base: position 3,881,172 of record NC_046286.1, read on the forward strand.
GTGCTGGCAATGGGTCGATTTTATGGAGCTTTGACAGTTAGCGCTGGCCTTTCCTACACTGTCACTTTGGCTCGTCATTACCAGCCTGATGCGTGAAGATAATTCAGGAAAAGTAGAGAGAACTGTGTAGAACACCCATATGCTCATGTCTCAGATTTAATAATTGTCCACGTTTTGCCATATTTGCTACATCTCTTTTTCGCTGAAGCGTTTTATGATAAATTACATACATTGCATGTTTTTACCTCTAAATACTCGTTATACATCTCTAAGAAATAAGGATATGCTCCTATGTAGCCATAATACTGTTAGCACACCAGCTAATACTTTCGTAACAGCATCCACTGCCTGGTCCTTAGTCAGATGTGCCCCACTGTCCTCAGTCTGTCTTTGACCACTGGTTTCTTTAATTCAGGATCCAGTCAAGGTCCACATGTTACAGTTAATTCTTATGCTTCTTAATTAAATCTCCTTTAATCTAAAACAGTGCTCTGTCCCTGCCTCTTTCTTTCCCACCATGATACTGAGTTCCTGAGACAGGTTAGTTGTTCTGTAGACTGTCTCACTCGCTGGTTTTGTGACGGCTGCTGTTACTGCTGTTGCCCAGAGAGCTCCACGGAGGCCGGGAGCTGGGCTGGCTGGGTGTCAGGGCCTGCCCTGCTGCAGCACCTGTCGCCTCAGTTACCATGTCAAGTAGGACAGGCTGAGAGCCCACTGCCGGGTTGTGGAGGCCAGGAGAAAAGCGTAGGCCCTGCAAAGCCAAGGCCAAGGTATAAGGCGAGGGCTAGCTGGGCGGCCCCTGGTCGTACTCCTCTGTCTCAGCTTTCCCTCTTATCTCTCCTGCTCCCTCCCTCTTCTCCTTGGCCTAACATATGTCTTCCCATGTTCCCAGCAGCCCTATTGAGACCCCAGGACTTACCAGAGCCCAGCCAGTCCTGAGAGCCAGAAATTCAGTGACCTGAAGGTTTGCACACTGGCCAGGGATTTTTATTTCTATTGGGCTAAGTTCAGTCATTTTTGCTACCTCCATTCCTTGCTGGTGAGACTCTTGGGGGTTCTCTGAGCGGGTGGCTTACTGTTCTTTCTAGGCTTAAGCTCTCTGAAGGGATGAGGCATGCTTGGTTTGAAATTCCATATACTGTGTGGTCCCTTGAGTAGCACAAGGTGAATCCTTGGTAAAGAAAGATAGTAGAGGTTAAGTAAATGGATTTTTGTGCAGGGCTGCTGAAGTGAATTTGTTTTCTGTGATGAGCCAGGGATCCCAGCCAGTGAACCTGGGTTCCTCTCCCAATATTCCTCTCTACCCCCATCTAGTGGGTGTGACTGTGGGTATCTGGAGAAGGGGACTCTAAGGCCCCCCATCCACCACCAGCCAATCCCTGTGTTCTGGCAGTGCCTGCCTAGGGCGTGGTCCTCCTTAGCTTTGTCCTAGACCTGTGGGGTGGTGGCCAGTGCCCTGGGCTGGGAGTCAGGAGACCTGGGGTCTGGAGCTGGCTGCTCCTCTAACTTGTGTGACCTGCTCTGCTCATTTCCCCCCACCATGCCTCAGTTTCTGAGCTGGATTGGGGAGGTGCTGTCTGGGGTCCCTCCGGCATGTGCCCAGTCTGTGATTCCTCCATCCGGGGCTGTTCCGATGGAGGCCTGGCAGGTGCAGGCGCGGATTCCGGCCTGTCTGCGAGTTTCCCACCCCACTCCTAGCTCCCTCCTTCCTCCTCCTCCTTATCTAATCTTTCCAGACAGCACTGACCCGCCCCATTGCCTTCTCCATGGCTCCCACCTGGATCTCAAAGTCCAGCCTGGGCAGAATGGAGCCACCCAGGTCCCTGTATACATCTGACCTTCTCTCTCCTTCAGACCGAAGTCTTGGGGTGCCGACCCAAAGGGCATTTCAGGGACAGTGCCCTCCACACCCTTCTAGAGCAGTTGTCAATCAGTTCCTTGGAGGGTCCTGCAAGGGGGCGGGAATTCAAGGGTGTAGGCCATGGCTCCTGTCCTCAGGGTATCGGCATGGTGGGTGAGATCTGGAGGCTGGGGACCACACCCAGTGCATAATCTGCTCTGAGAGACGTTTGTCGAGTGGATGGTGGCCAGGGTTGTATATGTGACCTGGGTACCTTCTACTCTGTGAACCTCATACTGGACTGTGGTAAGAATGCATGAGGTATTGGATGTAGAAACGATTTATAAATTAGAATGTGTTCCACACGTTGGACGGTCAGTTTTTCTAATGCAATCGAGGCCGGGATGCCACCTGCCTTTAGATGAGGGGTGATGCCTGCGGTGGGGATGGGCCGGGAACTCTGCAAGAGTTTAAGCGCGGCCTTCCAGAAGGTGGGACTCCGTGGGGTTTCAGCGTGTGCAACGTGCAAAGGTGAGACGGTGCGCTCGGTGGGCTGGCGGGACCTTGGGCGGAGGCGGAGGAGCTCAGGAGACCGGAGAGTGAAGCGATGCAGCCACTTGCCCCTGGAGAGCTCGGGTCTGGTTACAGCAAGCCAGCCAGGTGCGTTACCTGCAGCCCAGCACCTGTGCCGGACTAGTTTAATAAACAGGTGCCCCCACGAGGGAGGGAGGTGGGCTTGGGCCTGGGACACGGGTGCCACCAGGTGCGGAGTGGGAGGGGTCCCCCGGGGCAGCCCTCCGCAGACAGCTGAACCCCAGAGGGGAGGAAGTGCGTGCGCAGGTGGCACGTCGCCCGCCCCGCCCCCGGTGCCTCTGGCGGTGTCCCAGCGTCCCCAGCCTCCTGAGCGCGGCTTGCTGTCGAGGCAGGCCGGGGCGACAGGCCGGGGCTGCAGGCCAAGGCGACAGGCCGGGGTGACAGGCGGGGGCGACAGGCGGGGGCGACGGCTGCACGTGGGGCGGGCGAGTTTCGCTCTGTTGTAGGGGGCGGGGCCCAGTGGCCCTAGTGCATGGTCCGGGGGCGGTCTGGGGGCGCACTCCGCCGGGGTCCGCCGGGAACACAAGTTCGGGCCTGAACCTCCGAGGCCCCCCTCCCTCAAAACTTACCCCTCTGGTGTCCCGGCCTCGGCCTGGCTCTGGCCTCAGGTCCCCCCCCCACCGCCCCCCAGCCCATCTGATAAGGGCTTATCTGTTAATGGCTTCGTGCTACACCCTTCCCACCCTCTCCACCCTCCCCCGCCTGATGACACCTTCTTGGGATGCTTCAGTCCTAATGCATGTGTACCGAGGAATGGAGAGGCTTTGCAGGGGCGCTTGGGGACATCTGGGACTCCAAACATACTGCAGATGGCCTTTGCCTCCAGGTGGGGGGCTGCCCTAAGAACCAAGTGTGAAATAAAAAGACCGGAGGCGCCACCCCTGGAGCTTCTTGGGGAGGGATACAAGGTGTAGCCTAGAGTTCGCAGGCCGTGTTGATTCTGCTAGTTGGGGACCCACGCGTGGACTATAGGGGTGTGGAATGTCAGAGCTGGGAGGAACCCCTGAATGTCCCATCTACTGACCTTGCTTTCCTGGGGAACCCCCCTGCCTTTCTTATCTTCCCACATGGCTTGCTTCTGTGTTCTGGTTCCTCATACAGACCATTCCTGTCCCCTCCTGGCTGTGGGTCTGGGATGTTTCCTTCTCACCTTTGTTTGAAATCCTCCTGGAGGCCATGCTCCCCTCCTGACCAATCCTGCCCCTTCTCTAAATGCCTTCAGTTTATGCTCCCAAAATGTTTTCTGGATCCCTGGACACTGGGAGGGGCTTAGTTGGAGACATCAGGGCTTCAGAAGCTGTGCCAGCGTGGGTGAGGACAGATGGACATCCACATAATGGCCAGGTGGATTTGTGCTAGGGGGTTAGGAAAAGCATGCCAGGCATCTGAATTTGCATGTCCTTTTCCTGCATGTGTGACCCAGACAAGGAGTTCCCAGGGGAAGTGTGGAGGGGCCTGGGGTGAGGGTGGGTTTCTCCTCTGACGGGGAGTCCGTGAGGAGGGGCTTTCACCAAGTCCTGTGCACTGGTCCAGATAGGGCCCGTGGGGGGCGGCCCCAGCCTCTCCTCAGCCGTACCAACTTCCATGCTGCCCTATGGCTGCCCAGCATCCCTGGCAGTGCCAGGTCCCAGGCCTGGGCCAACACTTTCTCCCCTCCCCCACCAAAAGTTACCCACCCCTGGTCCCCTCCCCTTAGGATCTGCTAAGAGACAACCAGCTAATCTGATTCACTAATGTCTTACAGGAAATTCTATGAATCATTCCAGGCTCTGCGTAGCTCCTGCCTCTTCTTTCACACCTTCTCTGATTGGCGAAGCTCTGACCTCTCCCTTCCCTGAATTCAGACGAAATCCACAGCTGGTATCGCCAGTTGGCATCAATGCATAGTCCTTATATCATTAACTCTTCTGAGTATGTGACTTGTCTTCCCAATGAGATTTTAAACTCCCGGAGGCAGGGACCTTATCTTTTGCTTCTTACCATGTACTTCCCTCAGCAGCTGGTAAAATGTATTAATCCACTCAGTATGTTTTCCTGTGTGCGTGCTCTGTACACGGCAGTGGTCTACATGTTGGGGACACAGCAGGGGGAGGACAGACAAGCTCCTTGTCCTCATGGAGCTTCCGTCCAAAAGAAATAAGTAAAATACACAGCAGGCTCTGGAGAACAGTGAGGCAGGGAGGTGGATAAGGAGTGTGGGAAGGAGCAGTTTACAGTTTTAAAAAGGATGGGGGAGGGAGGGTGTCCATGGGGATGGGCCATTGGAACCAGAATCTGAAGGTGAGGGAGGGAGCCAGGAGGGTGCCGAGGGGCGGAGGGTTTCAGGCAGAGGGAGGAAGCAGTGCCAGCTGTCCTGGAAGGTTTCAGGGGCCTGGAGGAGTGCTGTGGCTGAGCAGAGTGGACTCCGGCAAGGGGACGAGATGAGGGTGGAGAGGTGAGGGTTGGATTACGTGGGGTCTTTCAGGCCATTGTGAGTTCTTGGCTTTTACTCTGAGACAAGCGGTTCTAGGGTTCTGAGCAGAGGACTGCCCTGATTTGACTTACCTTTTAAAGAGATCGCTCTGTTGCTGTGGGGAGCAGGCTGTAGGGGGGAAGGCTGGGGGGGGGGCGGTCATCAGGAACCAATGAGGAGGCAGTCACTGAAATCCAGGTGAGAACGGGTGGGGGCCTGTACCGGGTGGTTGGTGACAGTGATGAGAAGAGGGCGCATTCTGCACGTATCCTGAAGATAGAGCCCACAGGGTTTCCCGACAGAGTAGGTGTGAGAGGTGAGTGGAAGAAGGAGCCGAGGATTGGTCCAGGGTCTTTGGTCTGAGCAACTGGAAGGATGGCGTTGCCATCAAATGGGGAGGCCTTCAGGAGGGGCACGTTAGGTGTGAGCTCCGGGTTGCGATGCCGGTGGACCTCTAAGTGGAGATGTGGAGTAGGCAGTGAGATCTCTGAGCCTGGCGTTTGGGGGACAGGAATGGCCCGGGGTGTGGGAGTCATCGGGGAGTGTATGGAAGTGGTGCTTTGAACCCATGAGTCTGGCTGAAAGGAGCAAGGGCGTGAGTGCAGATGGAGAAGGGGAGAGGGTCAAGGACAGAGCCAGTGCTGGAGGCCGGGACAGGGAAGGAGACCAGAGTGTCCTCGCAGAGCAGGCCCGCTCCCCTCCGGGCCACTCTGCTGCTGCACAGCCTGGCTTCAGCGCCCAGCTCTGCTGCTTGCTCCTTGTGTCTCTGACATTGTTGGACCTCTCCCTACTCTGGTTTCTCGGTCTGTGAAGTGGATATAATAACAAAGTAGATTTAGAAAATTGAACAACATACGAAAATATTAGAAACAAAATACTGCTTGCTATTGTTACTACTGTGGGCCGCATTGTGCCAAGGGCTGGTGATGCCAAGGGGAAAAACACAGGGTCCTGCCTTCAAGGAACTCCTCGTGAACACGGGCAGTGGTCACAGCAGAAAGAGACACGGCAGCAGGTGAGGCCAGGGCCAGGTGCTGTGGGAACACAGCGGGGTGGGGGTGGGGGTGGGGGTGGGGGCAGAGGAGGGGGAGGCACTGGGGAAGGAGGCCTTCACACAGTAGGAGAGAGGGGCTGAGGATGGACGAATGAACGAATGAACGGAGGTCTGGGGCTTGGAGGGGAGCCAGCGTGGGCTGGGTACGAAGGGCACTGCAGGCTGCCAGGACCATTTCTGTAGAGATGAGCGCTCCAGGGACGTGGGATCAACTGGAGGTGTAGCATGGCTGGGGCAAGGAGGCCGTGAGGGGATGGGGGGTGCAGATGAGCCCCAGGAGGGGAGGAGCAGAAGGAGGCTTTAAAATTCGCTCTGGGACTGCAGGCAAGCTGTTCAACTTTCAAACCCAGTTTTCTCCTTTGTAAAATGGTGCTAATGACCAGACCGTTGTGGGGAAGTTGGTGAGAATTCAGGGGTAACAGTTGTGAAGCGCTGAGATAGAGCTGGCCTCTGAAATGATGAGTTACCATGATTACTCAGAGGCTGAGTGGCATGGAATGAATGGATGGAAGGGTAGGAGGGTGGGTGGATGGATGGATGGATGTCCTCCAGATATTCAAGATTAATCCCAGCAAGGGGAGAATTTCAGGCCCAAGGGTGGTCAAAGAGAAGGGTATGAAATGGGGCCTCACTGAGTTTGGGAAGGTGCAACAAGGTTTATTGACCTGACTTTGAGACCCAAAGGCTTGTCCCCCTAATTTGGTGTCTCCTAAGCTACTCTCATCTTTCCATCTGCCTCCAGTCTCTCTCTGCCTGTTTCTTATCCTATTTGTCTTTCTGCCTCTATTTGTCTTTTCCATCTCTCTCTGTCTGTCTCTCCCTTTGCTCTCTCTCTCCCTTGCTCTTTGTTTTTCTTTCTGACTTGGTCTTTGTCTCTCTTGGTCCCTTTCTCTCTCCATCCTCCACCACCCACTGCCCTTTTAGGTCTGGGCAGTAGGGTCTCAGGGTTACGACAGGAGTTATATCTGTAGTGTGTGTGACAGCCCAGACTGGCAGCAGACCCCCACAGGACAGCTTTAGCTCCAGCCAGGGGGTTGGGGAGGGCTGGATGTGTCTCTGAGCTTTTCCTGGGGGCTCCCCACCCCACCCCAAGAGATCTTGCCTTTTAACCATGGTGCCAGGAAAGGGAATGACGATGGTGAGGGGTTTGTCAGTGACGGAGAGGTTACTTTGGTGGCCTCCCTGGTGCTCTGGGATCCCCTGCCCTGATGGAGGGACGCTGTGAGGAGATGGGGCTCTTCTCTCCTGCTGACCCAGCCACCTTGTCCCCCAGGCTGGTGGATGACCGCTGTGTGGTGGAGCCTGCAGCTGGGGACCTGGACAACCCCCCTAAGAAGTTCCGAGGTAAGACCTCCCCTCCCACTGCAAGCTTCCCCCCGCCCCGGGCTGCGGAGTCCTTGGACCTGGGACTGAACTCATTGAACCGCCTTGAGCCCTCACGGGCTGGCCAGGCCTCACACTGCTGTCCAGACCCCCATCTACTTGCACTGCTGCCCTCTTGGCACTGATGGCGTCTCCCTTCATTTCTTTGGGGCCGCGCCCCACATCTCAGGGGCACACCCATTGCTTGCCAGGGACCCATTCTCCCTGGAACTCCCCACCAGCCACAAGGCTTTCTTTGTCCGTATAACTGGGCGTTTTCTGAGGGAGCAGGGGAGGAAAAGAGAATTCCCTCAGGCACTAGGAGGCCCAGGGTGAGAGCTCTTCTCTGTGCCGCTGTCTCCTCATCTGTGTGGTGAGAGGATTGGATCTGATGGTCTCTGGGTCCCTTCTCCTGACCCCAGGTGTGTCCTCAGCGCCATGTGGTGTGGATGATCCTGCCCCAGGGAGCTGTGGAGCCCAGACCTGGCTCTGCTCAGTGACCCCGGGCACATGCCTGTCCTCTCGGGCCTCTGTGCCCTCTGTGGTCAGCGGGAGGGTCCTTGTGAGGATTAAAAGGTATCCTGCTGTCATTGTGCCCCGCCAGGGTAAGGTGTTACTGTGATTACTTAGGAGGCTGAGAGTCGCACAGACGATCCTGGGCGTGGTGGGCAGGGTGGGAGCAGGCAGGGACATGCCAGCCACCGCAGCCACCTTGCCTGCCCACGTGGCTGCTCCTCTGAGGAGAGATTAGCTGGAATTGTCCTCGGCAGGGTGCTGGGAGGGGAGCAGGACTGGAGATAACCCTGTGGCCTCCTTGGCTGGCTGGCTATTGTGGGCCTGGCCCATCCATTGCAGTGTGGAGAAGATGGGGGTTCCTCCCAGCCTGCACAGGGGCCCCGTGTCTGCTCCTCTGCTCCTGCTTCTATCACGGGCCGCTGAGGGGGAGCTTTGCTTCGCGGTCTTAGGGGACGTGCGTGGGTGTGTGGCAGCGCCCTGTGGCACTGGGCTCGCCGCACCGCCAGAGACCCCTCGCCCTGTACCAGCCGGCCGGCTGCGTCTTCCCCTCATTGCCTCCCCCTTGCCCCTCACTTTTTCTTTCCAGCCACACCAGTCTCCCTGCTGTTCTTCATATGTATCAGCCACACCCCCACCTCTGCCCCTTTGCACTTGTCCCTCTGCCTGCGAGGTCCTTACCTCAAATACCCGTGTGGCTCGTGCTCTCAGTAGCTTCAGGTCTCATATCCTCAGCGGGCGTTCTGTGACCGCCCCCCCAATATAAAAGTGCTCCTCCCCCAAAGCTCGCTTCCCAGCTTTCTCTTCTCCATGCCATAAATCTGACAGGCTGCATGTATTTTGATTATCTGTTTATCATCTATCTCGCCCGCTAGAATGTCAGCTCCACCAGGGCACGGACATCTGTCTATTTTGTCCACTGTTTCACCTGCAGCGTCTGCCACGTAGTGGGTGCCCAGTACACGTGAGGAATAAATGCATGCACCGGCCCCCTCCTCGGGCTGCCTCCTGCCCCGCCGCCTCTCTCAGGCCTGGCTGCTCTGGGTCCCAGCGTCCTCTGGTGGAGCCCAGCCTTGAAGGCGCTGGGCCCAGGTTCTGGGGGTTTCAGGGTGCTGCTGCAGGCCTTATGCGTGGAGGCACAGAGCTGACCATCCCTGTCCCTGGGTCCTGAAGGTTATGCGTAGGTGGACAAAGGGGCCGTGGGGTCTCCTGCAGCCAGAAATAGAGTTTTGTAGCTGCTGATGGAGGGGGCAGATTTCTGCTCTAGTTGAGGGAGTTAGGTAAATTCTTGGAATAACTTAGTAAGAGAGAGAGTGGTGAAGATCCCGAGGGTGGGCCGTGCCAGGGCAGCGAGGGGACTGAGGCTGAAGGGAGAAAGTATGTGGGTGTGTGGAGGTGCATGCACGCAGCTTTGTGGTGTGACAGGTGGTGACAGGGAAGTGGGTTTGGCAGAGGAAGATTTGCTCTAGAGTTTCGGAGGACAGAATTTGGGGCCAATTTTTGACAACTAAAAAGCCACTTAGCCGAACAAATGCTCCTTTGACTTCTTGCCTTCCTTCCCGTCATTCCTTCCCAACTCCCTCCTTTCTCTTCCTCTCCGTTTTCCCAAAGCTCATGAGCAGGGCCCTCCCCAGGATCTGGGAGCTGCCCAGGGGTCCCCATAGCCTTGCTGGGCCCAGCCAGCTCTGTGATGGAAGAGGGGACGGCCTCCTGCCTCGGCCTGCCCTCTCCACCCCGGGCCCTGGACGGTGGTGCTGTGGTGAGGCAGGCACAGGCCCCCCTGTGGCCCTGTTTGGACCTGAGAAGAGCCAACCTTCTGGGACAGACCCAGGTCTCCGTGCTGCCTGTGGCTGGTGGGTCAGAACTTGGGGCAAGAGATGGACTCCAACGTCTTCAGTTGAGCCCAGAGAAGAGAAAGGTGGAGCTTGGCCTCACACCCAGGAGTCCTGGCTCTCCTTGTTCTCTGACTCCTCTGCAAACACCCTGGCCCTGGGGGAGGTCCCAGCAAGGGCGTGGGGCCATGGCAGGCATTTTAGAAGTTGGCAATAGGCTGTCAGAGATGGCTGTGTCCTGAGGCCCCCAGTGTTGTCCTGCCATCTTGGGGTGTGCTAGCCATTGCTGGGAACCGTGGGCTGTGCCCCCCGCCCCCAGCCCACTACCAGTTCCAGGCTGACTCCTCTTCACCTCCTGATTCTGGAGATACCTAGGCTGGGCTGGCATAGCCCCATGGAGCCCCCACCCTGTCTCCATCAGCCTTTGATTGGCTCCTGGCTTGTGGTTTCAGTTCTAGCCTTCTTCCAAGGTCATCCCAAGCCCTAACATGTTCTGGGAATTCTTCCCAGAGTCTGCAGAGCCCTGGGAGGCCAGGCTACTGGTGCCCCAGTGTGTAGGGCGCCCCATGTCAGCCCTGCCATCCTGACCTCTGCTTTGCTGTAGGGGTCTTGGGGTTGTGGCTGCTCTGAGTCATGCTTGGCTGGCCTGCCCTGCGTCTGGGCACGTTCCCTCCCATGAGTCCTTGCTCTTTCTCCTCCTCTTCCACGCTGGGGCACTGGCTGACCCTCGCCTCCCCTTCTACTTCAGGGAAACTCAGAGCTCATAGTCCCAGTTACAGGGACCCCAGGAAAATGTGTAGGGCTCAGTTACCCACCCAGATTGGTGGGGGCAGTGCTGGGAAGGGGGCTGATGAGGTGGCCCCCTGTGCTTGCACGGCTGGGGTTACCCCCTGCCAGCCTTACGCCTCTGCTCTGCCTGTCCATCTTCCAAGCCCAGTTTATTGTTATTTTCATTATTATTAAGCCATACTGTAACTCTACACAAAAATAAAGAGAAAAATAACACACACCTATGTACCTGTTACTGTGCTCTGTCGAATCCTTTTTACCGTGTTTATTTCAGATCTTTGCATTTTTAAAGAGATAGCGTCTTATGCCTGTAGTGGCAGCCCCCTGAGTCTTCTCCCTGATCCTTTACCCCTCGCTCCCTCTGCAGAGGCAAACACTCTCAGAAACGGGTGTGTGTCATTCAGGGGCCTGTTTTCATGCTTTTGCTGTTAATGCATAGGGCTATATCCATGAATGGTATGGGGGATTGTTTTGCATTTTACACCCCTGTATAGTAAAGGTAGCCTCCTGTATAACTCTTTCTGCACTTTGTTATTCTGCACTGGTTTTGAGATTTATCCGTGTTGACACTTGTGGTTCTAGTTCATCTGTTTAATTGCTATGTAATAATGTTCCACTGGGCAAATAAACTGCAATCTATGTATTGGTTCTCCTCTGGATGGCCATTTAGCTCATTTCCAGCGTTGGTAATGCTTACAATGCTGCAGTGGGCGGTCCGTGCATGTATGTTTATCACCTCGGGCTCCTGTGCAAGGGGCTTGTGGGTGTGTTCCCAGGGCAGCCATTCTATTTTTCTTTTTCTTTTTTTAAAAGATTTTATTGGGGAAGGGGAACAGGACTTTATTGGGGAACAGTGTGTACTTCCAGGACTTTTTTCCAAATCAAGTTGTTGTCCTTTCAGTCTTAGTTGTGGAGGACGCAGCTCAGCTCCAGGTCCAGTTGCTGTTGCTAGTTGCAGGGGGCACAGCCCAACATCCCTTGCGGGAGTCGAGGAATCGAACTGGCAACCTTGTGGTTGAGAGGATGCGCTCCAACCAACTGAGCCATTCGGGAGGCAGCTCAGCTCAAGGTGCTGTGCTCAATTTTAGTTGCAGGGGGCGCAGCCCACCATCCCTTGCGGGACTGGAGGAGTTGAACCAACAACCTTGTGGTTGAGAGCCCACTGGCCCATGTGGGAATCCAGCCGGCAGCCTTTGGAGTTAGGAGCATGGAGCTCTAATTTTTAGAGCTCATTCTATTTTCCAAGGAGTGGCCCTGCTGCCTTCCTTAGGGGCTGTGCCCCCCCACCCCCCTCCACAGACTGTGGGTGTGGCCCCCCTTGCTCTATCCCCATCCTAGCCCCGCTTGGTTTTGTCCCACTTAAATTTCTTCCAGCCCGATGGGTGTGAAATGGCATCTCACTGTGGTTTTAACAGGCATTCCTCTGGCTGTGGGTGAGATGGAGCATCTTTTCATGTTTATTGGCCACTTAAAATTTTGTTCTTAATCTTTTTCCTTTTTATAAAAGTAATACAAAGACTTGGCCTAGGATGAAGATGAAAGCAGTGATGCCCTCATCCCACGCTCGCTCACCTCCTGCCCCGCCTCCATTTGAGGAAATCTGACTACGTAATTTATTCATACGGTTAGGACCTCAAAACACTGTGCAGATATACACTGAGAGTGGCTCCCACTGCCCTGCCGCCTCACTGTTGTTCCTCAGGTGACCAACCACTTGCTTTAGTTTCTTAGGCATCTTCCAGTGTCCTCGATGCAAATACAAACACGTTTTCAGATTTCCCTTCTGTTCGAATACAAAGGTAGCATTCTATGTACACTATTCTATTCTTTGTCGTTTTTACTTTATACATCTTACTATGGATAGACCCGACTGGAGATCTTTCTATACTCGCATATAAAAATCTTGAACTCTCTCTTTTTTTCATTTGATAACTCATTTTTATTCCGTATCCTGGACAAATGTGAAAATAATGTTCCTATCGATTACGTAGTTTTACGCATTTAAAAAATATTTATGTTTTGAATTGTGGTAAATACTCATGATACAAAGTTTACCATCTTAACCGTTTTTAGGTGTACAGTTCAGTGACGGTAAACACAGTGTCACTGTTACGCAGCGATCACCACCATCCATTCACAGAACTTTTTTCTTGTAAAACTGAAACTCTACCCATTAAATAATAATTCCTGTCCGCTCCGCCCAGCCCCCTCCTCCAACCGCCATGCTACTTTGCATCTCTATGGATTTGACTATTCGAAGTACCTCCTTGGAGTAGAATCATACAGTATTTGTCCTTTTGTGACTGGCTGATTTCACTTAGCACTATGGCCTCAAGGTTTACACACGTTGCGGTGCGGCCTGTGTGTGGATTTCTGACCTCCCTCTCTACAGCTACAGAGCCTTCCATTATGTGGCTCTACTGTGTTATTTAACCCGTTCCCTCTGATGGATACTTGGCTGTTTCTAATCTTTGTCATGCCTGCCAGCACTGCGGGGCAGGCCCTTGTCCCCGGTCATTTTGTACAAATGCAGATGCGTGCACTCTTAGAATGAATGACCAGCGGAGAGAGTGCTGAGTCAGAGGGAGGGCGCATCTGTGATTCTGAGCAAGACTGCCAGTTGGACCCCCACTGGGGATGCCCCACTTTGCACCTCCTCCTGCAGTGTAATAAGAGAAAGCAATCCAGCTGAACTCTTTTCATTGTTTTTTCTGCTGGCTACTCCCAGGTCTCCAAATGTTTTGCTTATTCCAGGAGAATTTAGCTCACCCCTCCACTTAGCTCACTCCTCCACTTCCCCTGCCCCCATCCTCCCAACAGCCTCCTGTGCCCGCGCCTCCCTCCCACCAGTGCCATGTCACTTTCAGTTTTACAGCATCAAGACTGAATAAGCTTTACATTCTCTTCCGTAACCACAATGGAGTCTTGGGTGTTTTGTTCTATAGATAAATCTAAATACTGAAAAAACTTAAAAACTGATGTTTACATGATTTATACAGAGTTTATACATTATTGTGACTGTAGAACTTTATTCCCTGTCTGCTGTTTTTTTACCTTGAATCCTCCACTGGTGCTTTTCAAACTGTGTTGAACAGGAGAACCATTTGTGTGTGTGTGTGTGTGTGTGTGTGTGTGTGTGTGTGTGTGTTTGGGGGGGTGCCTTTAAAAATGAATACTCCCAGGCTTTACCGCAGACCTGTCAAGATCTGTTGGGAACCTGGAAGTTTCCGGGGTGCCTCCACGCAGTGGTAGTGGCTTTTGAAGTGTTACACACCCTAGTCAGTTTCAGGGAATGTCAGTTGACTTTTATAAATAAAGATCCTTTTGTCTGTGGTCTCACAAGCCCTGTGCCCCCCTCACATACAGGTACATGCCCCCCAGCACACATTGCTTACTGTAGGAAACACCCCCTGGACCCAGACTTTTCTCTTGGCCTTTTCTCTTGCTGCTCCTGCGTGGGCTCAGTCTTCTGGCTGCCCATCCACCCTTCTTCCTCTGCCCTTCTGCCTTGAGGGTTGGTGAGAAGAAAGGTTCTGGCCCCTTCTGGGGTTTGGACAGGGCTGCCTCTGGGCAAAGAACATAGACCAGTAAAAGCCTGGACATGTGCATGGGGTGGGCCACAACATTTTAGGGAGCTCAAATCATTTATTCATTCAACAAGCATTTTCTGAATATGACGGGCAGAGCTCTAAGGCAGGATCCACATGAGAGAAAAAGACGAATTTGATAAGGTAGTACGTTTCCAAGAAACTATAGAGGAGTCGGGAGCAGGGAGGGATCCCTTGTGGCTTCATCCCTCTCCTGGGATGCTCCAGCGCAAGGTGCTTCATTCAGACACGGGTTCTGACCCACTAATGGGCTGTAAAGTCCCTTTGGTGGGACTCAACTATCCTTTAAAGAGTGGGATAGACTAGAATTAGAAAGCGTCAACTGTAGTAAGGGTTGTTATTTCATCAGTTCTTCAGCTCTGTCTATCCTCCTGTTAAATGTACTCAGTGAGTTTTAAATTTGGTTATTGAAGCTTTTTTATTTCTAGAAACTCCATTTGGTTCTTTTTCATTCTGCTGTGTCACTTTTTATAGTTTCCTGTTCTCTGCAGGGATCCTCAAGTGCTTCTTTTATTGACTTAAGCAGAGTAGGCATTTCTGGTTTACGATGACGTCAGTGTCTGAAGTCTCCTCATATCTGTTTCTGGTGTCTGTTTTGTGGGTTTATTTTCTCTTGTAGTGTCTAGTTCCCAAGAGTTCCTGGTTATCTTTGACTGTATACTGGTTATTGCATTTGAAAAATTTGGTATGAGTGGTTGTGGAGTAGGAGAAAGGTACCCTCTTTCAGAGAGCCTGTGCTACCCGACTCTTGGGGGCACCACTTGTCCAAGACCACCGGAAGCCAAGCTCAAGCCTGGGGTTTTTGCACTCCCCCCTCCAATGGGGCTCTAGCTCCTAGAGGCAGCTGTTCTACTCCAGGTTCAGCCTTCACTGGGGGTGTAGCCCTGAGGGGAGAATCTCCTGTTACTCCCACGTTCCTTTGGCCTGGGCTCTGATTTTTGCCCGTCTCCTGGTGAAGCTGTCTTAATAAAAGGTCATGGCTTCCGGAATCAGCAAATAACCCGCAGGGTGAAAGCAGCTTGGGTATTTCTGTATCTCCCCGGCTTCCCTTTTGATCTATTCTGGCCGCTGATTCCTCCCTGCCTCGTAGGTTCTTTAAGAAGTCTTAAAATAATGTCTGTTTGAAAAATCTGGGTGCTTAGTTGTTTGCTGGTTGGGGTGGTCCAGAATGGAGTATAACCACAGTTCTCAGTCCTGTGAGAGTCAGAGCCTGCCCCCCTTACCAGGGACAGAAGTCGCCACGTTGTATCATGACATGGTGATCTGAATATGTATTTCCTAGGTGAGTCAAGTCAGAAAAGTCTGAGAACCTCCGCTGTAGGGTGACCTGGGCAGCTTCTCCCTTTCCTCCTGTCTGGACTGGGGCTGTGGGAGACCAGGGAGCTCAGATCGCCAAGGCCTGTGGGCTGCTGGCCTCCCGGCCCTCCCCTCCCCTGTCTCCAGGCTCCAGGCTCCAGGCTCACTAAGTCTTGGGCCCGCCAGACCTGATGAGACTATCCCGTGTCTCGCTGCCACCTCCACCTCTGTCTTGCCTTTCCCTCTCTTCAAGGCTGAATTCAAGCCCCTCCTCATCATGAAGGAGTGTTTCTGGATTCATGTGTTCATCTGGCAGACGGTCCCTGAGCCCTGGTCTAGGGGTTGGGGACACAGTGATGAGCTGCACGCAGCCCTGCCTGCCTGCCTCTCAGAGCCTGGGAGGGCTGCGGAAAAAAGCACATCAGCCTGTTAGGCCCAGAGCCACCCCCGTTTAATATTATGAAGTAGAATTAAATAATAATACAATCTCTCTGTTACCATATTTATATAATATAACATGGGGAGGGGTCCAGGGTCTGAGGGAACCTGGAGCTGAAAAGAGAAATAAAAGGAAAGCATTATATAACAGTCCATATACATAATGAAATCAGTAAGACTATACAGAGGTGCCAAAAAAACGTATACACATTTTAAGAAAGGAAAAAAAACTGTATTAAAATTGTAATAATATATACCGATCACAAAAGATGAATACAAGTCACGGGTTTCCATTTCTTTGGCACCCCCGGTATAATATATACTTTAGAAGTAAATATTGGGCACAACTAGCAGACCGAGGAGGCCGTCAGAGCTCGCCTCCGAATCATGATACGGCGGCCACAAACGGAGGCATTTGGCAATTGGTGCAGCCGTAAGTGATGCATTTTCTGAAATAGCAAAAGTCTGTTGGTAAACTTGGAACAATACAAAGGACAGTCTTCCCTCAGTTTATATCGGAGTTGCATTCCTGTAATTTTCAGTGTTTGCTAAAACCGTGCAAGAACTGCGTGGTGTTTCTGTGTGCCACTCTGGGCCCAGAGCACTGCTGCAGCTGTCCCCTGCTGTCCCCTGTGAGCGTGTGGCAGGACCTTCGTGGCAGGTGTTACACCGGAGAGTCTTTATGGTGCAGGTGCCCAGCATCCCTGTTCTGCCCACTAAATGCCAGCTGTGACCTCAATCACTGAGACCATGAAAATCCCCCCCACCTTTCCAAAACGCCCCCTGATGTGGCCCACTCCCCTGACTCCTGCTGGGAGCCAGTGTCCGCTAACAAGGCCGTGAGGTTGATACAGTGACAGGGGGACTTGCGGGAGCCCTGGGAGCTCAGGCTGAAGAGGCAGGAGGACTTCCTGGAGGGGGTGACATCCTACTTCTTGAGGGCTGAGTAGAACGCCATAAAGACATACTCTCTCCAACAAACGGAGTGCGTGTTTCCGGAAGTGATGTCCCAGGTGGGCTGGGCAGGGCGGCCCTTGGCGGCTCTGTGTGCTTATGGAATTGACATTTCCCCCTCCCTTTAAGGACGTTCTGTCTTCTCTGAACTTTGACTCACTTGGTTTCTGCTCCTGATGACACCTGGGACCTCTGCCTGCTCACGGGCTACATGGAAACTCCAATTTCACTTTTAGTTCCCAGGGCCTGGAGGACCAGCTTTTACCACAGAAGGGACACAGCTTTCCTTTAGAGGGCAGATAAGAGGGGCTGAAGGAGGGGGCTCCCCGTCTCTGTGATCTGCTCCCCCAGCGGCCTGTTTCCAGGCTCCCCCGCCCACCATCTTTCTCCTATGTGCCAAGCTACTGGGCACTGCTGTTGTGGAGGCACAGCCCTGCCGCAGAAGGGGGTCTTAGAGGCCATGAGCCCACGCCCTTTTGCAGGGTGTGGTTCCCTCCTGTGATGGGGAACTCACTGCCTCCTAGCACAGCCCTTGTTCTTGTCAAATAGGCCCATCTCCTGTGCCAGCATTTCACTGTGACCCAGAATCCTTGTCCCCACCCACCACACTTTAGAACAGGATTTTCCAACTCATGGCTCCTTTTGATAAGTAGAAAAATCTGACACCCTTTCTGCAGTTTGGGCTTATAAAAATCACTGTTGAGTGCTTATTTTGTGTGCTTTCCAAAATAAAAATTATAATATTGAATTTGTTTCTGGAATTTTGATCGGCCCTGTCTTAGGTCGAGTTCCCTAAGACGGGGAATTATTGAGAGGGCTCAGGAGGAGAGTGAGGGAGCCTCGCTCACACAGGGCAGGGGGAGAGCAGAGCAAGGATGTGGTTTTAGGGGAAGAGAAGGCTTAGTGATCCGACTGGGAGCTGGGGAGTGACGGGCACACAGATAAGCTCCCAGAGGCCGGGCTGTTACCTGCTTGGTCGGCCACTGGGTGCGGCTGCCCCTCTGGGGGGCGGGGAGGTGATGTAACTTTACAGGCATCTGTGGGCACGATGGCAGGTGGCCAGAGAAGGATGCAGGTGTGAGCTGTCAGCCACCAATGTCCATAAAAGCTGGGCACAGACAGGGCAAGGGGTGGGGGCCCAATAGTCTCTGATGAATCTCCTGTGGGGCAGAGGGCAGGTGTCCATCTCCTAGGTGAGACCCTGCTCTCAAACCTGCTTCTGGGACCCTCCATTCTACCCAATCCAGGCTGCTGCCAGTTCTATGGGGTTCTCGCAAGCTCTGCCTCCCGGTGGGGGGAGCCGAGGTGGGATTTGAGGCCAGGCTGCAGGCTGGGGCTCCCCAGGGGGGGCCTCGGCCCCCACGTGAGCCCCTCTCCGTCCTCCACCCGCCCTCCCACAGACTGCCTCTTCAAGGTGTGTCCCATGAACCGCTACTCAGCCCAGAAGCAGTACTGGAAGGCCAAGCAGACCAAGCAGGACAAGGAGAAGATCGCCGACGTGGTGCTGCTGCAGAAGCTGCAGGTGCGTGCACACAGGTGTGCACTGCGTGTGTGCCTCGGGGACCCGGTGCATGCGCAGGCCCTGCTTGTCAGAGCTCACGGGCCCCGTGGCGGACTCGGTGGTTTTTAAAACCCCAATATGCAAGAGACGGGTGTGGGGCTGTGAAGGAGGTGAGATGGGGAGTGCTGTCCTCCCAGGGACCCGCTTGTCTGCGTGACCCCTTGTGCCACTCAGAAGAAGGTGCCCCTTCCTCCAGGCTGGCCCAGCCCGATGTCAGGGCACACGGCGCAGTGAGTGGAAGGTGGACTGGGGTTCAGCTCCCACCCAGTCCTTCAGCTGGACACCGTGGTGCAGTGAACAATCTGTACAGCTGTACATGGAGTTACCAGTGGCTCCAGGGAACCTGATTTGAGAACTAGTCTTAACTTCTTTCCTTGTTTTATAGAGTTGGAGCCTGGGGCCCGTAGAGGGGGCTGGGCTGTCCATGGTCACCCCGTGTTTGCAATAGGGCCTTGACGGCCCCTGGGTCTCTGTCCCACCTTGCACTTCTTGGACACGTGGACAGTGCACGGGGTGAGGGCCTGCTGGTTGCCCACGGCCTGGGCAGTCCTCTGGACAGAGCTCAGGGCCCAAGCCCAGGCACCCTGGAAAGGAGAGTGAGAGGCTTTGGCTGTGTCAGCAACTTGGCAGCCAGCTTCTGAGACTCTCGGCCCTGGTGCAGACCTTGCATCCCCATGCAGACCTTGCTTCCTTATGTTCCTTCCCCTGAGGAGTGGTGTGAAATGGGGGTAGGGTTGTCTCTACCCCATAGCTGTGAGCTGGGTTAGGGACGGGTGGGTGGGGGTGGGCTTCCTGAGCTCTGTTATAAGTAATCCCATCTCTCCCCGGGGCTGGGGCTGTCACAGGCTTCCTCCATCCTGCGCAGACATATGCTCAGAACCAGATGTGGTCACACAGCCACACACTGTAGGTCTATGGAAAGTCACGTGTACACAGCAAAGCTACCCAGCAGCCACCCTCACTCCTGCCTCAGTCATGAGGCCCGGGTAATGGGACTGAGGGAAAGAAAAGGGCAGAGGGGCCAGTGTTCTCAGGGAGTGCCAGTCTGATGGAGGAGACAGAGCCTCCCGGAATCCCCATTTTGAAGGAGGACACAGAGCCTATCCTCAGGCAGCTTCCAGTCTAATGTGACAGAAGTGTCCTTAATGGGATGCAAACCAAATCCGCAAAGCACCAGAGTTGGATCCATCAGCATTGAATGTGGCCAGTCAGGAAAGGCTCCCTGGAGGCAGTGGGCTAGGAGCACACACAGTTTTGGGGAGGGAGGGTCACAGAAGAGTGGAGTGGATGAGGAAGAAGTGGCACCAAGCAAGCCTGTCAGCGTTTGGGCTGGGGCAGGGGTCCCATGTTGGGGCATCAGGAGTGTGGTGAGATGGGAGTAGTGAGGCCCAGCTTAGGTGTCTTCTGGGGGTGTCCAGGGGCATAGGGGGCTCTGGGGCCAGCTGGCATGCCCCCTCCAGAGGGAAGTGATGGAGGGGGGCGGGGCAGGGGTGAGGGATTTGGTTTCCTGGGCTGCAGGCTGCATGACCTCGGGCTGCACTTCCACGCTTGCAGCCTCAGTCCCTCCCAATAGTGGGAGGGCACGGGCTAGATGGCATCTGAGGGTCACTCTGGGTCAGCGCCAGGAGCTCTGTGCGCGTATGGGGGGGCGGGCTTCTCCACCTTGTATGTCTGCACAGCATGCAGCCCAAATGGAGCAGAAGCAGAACGACACGGAGAACAAAAAGGTGCACGGCGACATTGTGAAGTATGGCAGTGTGATCCAGGTGAGACCCCCGCCATGCATCTCCCCTCCAGGAGGCCTGGGATGCTGTTGGGTGGGGGGTGCCAGCCGACATGCCCTTGGTGGGTTTCGTCCCCATGGGTGGCTCTGGGACCTTCTCTGTGACTGCATATCTGCTTCTGTGTGTGGCCTGAGTAGCATGCCCAAGGGTGCGTTTTCAGCATGGTCGTCACCAACCTCGATTCTGGGGCCACGTGATCTGGGTTCAAATCTTGGGCCTGTGACTTAGGCAAGTTGCTTAACTTCCCAGTGCCTCAGTTTGCCCATCGGGCCAGTGATAGTACTTCCCGCCTGCTTGTTGTGGGAGTGCATGAGATAATACATGGAGGGTATTTAGAACGGTGCTAGCTTCTTTTGTGACTAGCTGACCACCTGGGGGGGTGTGTGTGACTGCGTGTGTCTCAGTCTGTGTCTGACACTGTGAGCTCCAGCTGTGGCCCAGGGTCCAGTGGCCCCCAGTGCCCCCTCTCTGATGGGCTGGCCTCCTGGCTCCCTCACCCACACCCGCCTGCTCCCCAGCTCCTGCACATGAAGAGCAACAAGTACCTGACAGTGAACAAGCGGCTGCCGGCCCTGCTGGAGAAGAATGCCATGCGGGTGACACTGGATGCCACGGGCAACGAGGGTTCCTGGCTCTTCATCCAGCCCTTCTGGAAGCTGAGGAGCAATGGGGACAATGTGAGGACAGGGCCAGGCTGGAGGGGTCTGGGGGGGACTGCAGGCCGCAGCTCCAGAGCAGCTTCTGTGTGGTCTTCCAGGCGGGGCCTGGATGAGGGCGTGTCCATTTCTTAGAGGGGCAGACCGAGCCAGAGGGAGGCCTGGAGGCCTGGCCCTTCCCACCCTCACCCTGCTCTGCCTGTCCCCATAGGTGGTCGTGGGGGACAAGGTTATCCTGAATCCCGTCAATGCCGGGCAGCCTCTGCATGCCAGCAATTACGAGCTCAGCGACAATGCCGGCTGCAAGGAGGTGAGTGGGTTGGTGGAGCCAGCCCTGGAGGGAGGAGACGACCCCACACCCCTGAGGGTACAGACCCTCCCCCTCCCCACCAGGGTCTCTGCCTCCGATCCCCTCTGGCCCGCTGGACAAGCTGGGTCTTACTGCCCTCCCACCTGTCTCCCAATGTTGCCCCCATTCTCCACCCCACGGGTGGCGTCCCCAGGGTAGCTGGGCTGGGGTCTGCGGGCCCTGGCTGGGAGGAGACACCCCTTGTGCTCTAATGGGTTGGGTTGGTCCTCCCCTCACCCTTCTCTGGGCCTTCAGTGCTGCCCCCCTCCCGAACCGCTGGGGGTCTGCCTGGCATCACAGATCTCTTCACCCTTCCCCAGGTCAACTCTGTGAACTGCAATACCAGCTGGAAGATCAACCTGTTCATGCAGTTCCGAGACCACCTGGACGAGGTGTTGAAAGGGGTAAGGACGGGGCGCGCCCACCGCCGCCCTGCCCGCTGGCTGCCAGCCCCGCCCACAGGCCCCTCCTGTGCCTTCCCACTGCTGCCCAGCTCTGCTCCCCGTCTGGCCCTCCCTTCCGTGTGCCCCTGCTCTGGCTCTGCAGCCCCTTCAGCCTCCCTCTGCACACCCCCAGGCCCCTCCGGGGTTCCCCCCAGGGGCCCTCCCCCAGGGGCCCACCCACCAGCCCCACCGGGCCACCCCTTCTGTTTCCTCTGGCCTCACAACCCCCGTCTCCATCCTCTGCAAGACCTGGCTGGCCTCAGTTTGCTCACTTGCTAAGGGGGTCAGTCGGTGGACTGGGGCCCCATCCTCTACCTTGGGGTGGGCCACATCCTTTGAGCAACCTGTTCCCGCCCCCGTGCCTGCTCCATGGTCTGGGCCAGACTCCCTACCCTTTGCCCTGTGCCCTCTTGGCAAGGATGTGAGGCGGCTGAGTCAGGGCCCGCGCCCTGGTTCCAGACCTGCCGATGTGGGCGCTAGAACATAAGGGGTTGGCAGGTGCGGAGGGACAAGTCTGTGTGGGACAAAGTACTGCTAGGAAGTACCGCAGGAACGACTGGGAGGGACCAGAGCAGAGGGTGGAAGGAGGGCTGGAGAGAGAGGGAAAGAAACCCTGCAAACCAGACTTGGGGACAGAGAGGAGTGTTCAGAGGTTCCTTCAGTGCACTTGTAGGGGAGGGAACCAGCCTCCTGGGGTGCAGGCGGCATGTGGAGGGGAAGATGGGAGGGACAGATCTGGGTGGCAAAGGGGGTGGGATTCCTCATCTAGGGGAATCAGCAGGTGCACCTGGTGGTGGCACCTGTGAAAGGGGTAGGTGACAGGCCCGCGAGCAGCCACCTAAGGAGGCTGCCCCCGTTCACTGCACAGAAGCCTGCAGTGCCCCCTTTGCCCTCCTCCCACAGCCAGGCTGCTCTGTCACATTCCCCTGTCCCCCTCAGGCTGCCTCAGTCCCTCGCCCTCCTCCTCGCTCCCGTCTCCCAGGCTATTTCGCATCTACCCTGCGAAATACGTGCCTTTCCCTGCGTCCCTTAAGCCTTCTCATCACCCACACATCAATCAAGGCCCAGCCCATGTGCTACCTCCTCCCAGAAGCCTTCCCTGATTATACGTTCTAGCCCCAAAGCTGTGCAGCACTTAGAAAAGGAAGCATCGCTGGGCCGAACCCTGAGGTGCTGCCCAGAGTGGTTTCAGTGAATCTTTCGTGGATTCCAGGCAACTGGGACGTGAGACTTGAGCTAACAAAGCCCACCCCTTGTTTGCTGTCAGCCTGCACTGCCGGGTACAGCAGTCACTGGGTTCTGCCTAGTAACTGACCCAATCTGTGTATATTCATTCATTCCTTCATTCACCCACTCATGCGTTCACTCCACAGATGTTGGCGGAGTACTTTGTGTCCAGCGCGGTGGAGGGAAAACTGATCACTGATGGATAATGCCATCAGTGATCACCGTGCTGGGAGCAGCAGCCAGGCTGAGGGCCTGCGGGGGGCAGGCTCGCTGTGGGAGGAAGTGTGGTGGAGAGATGAGGGTGTCGCCCTGGAGCTGCAGCACGGATTCATGTCCCATTTGTCACTAGCTACGTGACCCTCGGCAGGATGTTTACATTCTCTGTGCCTGGGTTTCCCCACCTGTGAAATGGGATAATGATGTGTGTTCCCAGAGGGTTCGTGCGAGGATCAGGGGAGGAAGTTCATGTAAAGGGCTCTCACGGTAGCCGGCACGTGGTAAGAGTGTAGTGTTACTTCATTATAGAAATTAGAATCCTCACGATATCTGCGAGGAGGTCACAATGTTCCCATTTTACAGAAGAGGAAACTGAGGCTCAGAGATGTTAAGGCCTCGGGTGGGATCCCAGTGGTTTCAGGGGGCGAGGTCACACACACAGCTTATCAGAGCAGAGCCAGGATCCAAATTTGGTCCTAGTGTCCAAAGCCACAGAGATGAACAGGTCACCATCCCTGCGCTCAGGCTGCTCCAGGCCAGTGGGGAGCAAAAGGAATGGGAATGATGTATCAATAGGCAGAAAGGGCCCAGGGGATCCCTCCTGTGTGACTTACGATTGGCCGTTAGGGGTCGGGCAGGTTTTCTAGAGAGACACACTGGGGAGGGAGGTGATCAAGGGCAGGTTCCAACATGGAAGGCTGGGGGAGGCTCTGGGTAACAGCATGTCCCTCCTCCGCTGTCTGGAGTTTCTGAATTTGGGGTCTGGCCGAGGGCTGTGGGCACAGTGCCTGGCTGAGGGGTCTGGCTGCCCTCTGGTGGGTGGGGCTCAGCGTGCACCTCACCCTCTGCTTGCTGGCTCTGGCAGGAACGTGCAGGGCCCAGCCAGCTGCGCCTGCACCTGAGGCAGGTGGTGTTGGCCCCCGAGAGGGTCTTTGTCTTTCCTGAGCCCACACCCTGCCGCCTGCAGGGAGACGTGGTGCGGCTGTTCCATGCAGAGCAAGAGAAGTTCCTGACGTGTGATGAGTACAAGGGCAAGCTGCAGGTCTTCCTGCGTACAACGCTGCGCCAGTCTGCCACCTCGGCCACCAGCTCCAACGCCCTCTGGGAGGTGGAGGTCAGAGCCCTGCTGCTGTGCCCAGGGCCCAGCCCTTCTCTCCAGCTCTGGGCTCCACCCTTCCCTCTTCTCCCATCGCTCTGTGGGGTGGGAGGTCAACCTCTGCCTCTCTTCTGTTCCCCTCCCGAGCCAAGGGGCCCGGAAGGTCCAGGAGCCACCTACCCAGCGTTCCAGTGCCCCTGCTCCCATTGAGCTTTCCCTCCATGGAGAGCCTCACCCCTGCCCCCCCGTACTCCCTCAGGTGGTCCACCACGACCCTTGCCGTGGAGGTGCTGGCCACTGGAATGGCCTGTACCGCTTCAAGCACCTGGCCACGGGCAACTACCTGGCTGCTGAGGTGAGTGGGGAGGCAGAGGGCGTCCTGGGAGCTCAGGCTGTGTGTGCTCATGGGCGTGCATGAGTGTGTGTGCCGGGTGCACGTCTGCACAGATGGACACCTGCCTGTGGATCCTGGCTTATCTGTACTCGGGTGTTTAACAAATACTATCAAATAAGTGCACGACTGTAAATAAGCCTAATAAGTACTACTGTGCTGCTACGTGCCAGGAGTAGCAGCATTCCAGGCGCTGGGATACAGCAGTGAGCAAAATTCCCAGCCTCGTGGAACTTACATTTGACCCCCGTGTCTATCATAATGCACAGGCTTGTGTGTATCGGGGGATTCGTGTGCATGTTCAGCGGTGGGTCTGTGGAGGGCGTCAGGGAGGGCAGGGCCCTGAGGCTCTCATTGCTGGTCCTCCAGGTGTCATGTGGGTTTTGGGGCTGGGGTGGGCCCCCCCGGGTGGGTGGGGCTGCGTGCCCCGACCCAGGGCCGTTATGTGGACTTTGCTTTGGGGTGGGAGTCATGTGGGTATAGCTTGGTGTCCAGTAGCTCTTCCCCCTCTTGTATCTTTGTCCAGGAGAACCCCAGCTACAAGGGTGATGCTTCTGACCCCAAGGCAGCAGCAGTGGTGAGGACCAAGCCGGCTCCAGGGCCAGGGGAAGAGTGACCGTGCTTGGCTCTCGGGGTGGGCAGGGGAGGCCGTGAAACCCTGGGAGGCGGGCTGGAGGGAGAAGGCCTCTCGGGTGGGATCCCAGTGGTTTCAGGGGCCTGATGACGGGGGGCTCGTGCCTGAGTTGGGGTGTTTATCCCAGGGTGCGCAGGGCCGCTCGGGTCGCCGGAACGCGGGGGAGAAGATCAAGTATCGCTTGGTGGCTGTGCCCCATGGCAACGACATCGCCTCGCTCTTTGAGCTGGACCCCACGACGCTGCAGAAAACGGACTCCTTCGTGCCCCGGTGGGTGGGCACCATGTGCCTGGGGGCTGGCCGGGGTGCCCAGGCGGGGCCGTCCTGTCCCTGGTCTTCCTGCGTCCTCTGCTCCTTTGTTCTCCTGAGGTCCTTTGGCCTCAGGACCTGCATGACCTGTCCCTCTGGGGATTGAGCTCTGAGGTCTACAGGCAACTAACTGCCATCGAATGCTTGCCATGTGCCCAGTCCTGGGTGCTGCCCACACTGGGTGATGCCTTGTGCTAGTTGCTTTATCAAAATGCCTTCTCTCCAGTTTCTTATTAGCTGGTTGCCCTGGTCTGTCTGGGTGCTCAGGCACAGGCTGCATGATAGTTTGTCTGGGGTTCACTGGGTGGGGAGCTGGGCTCTGACCTGTCAGG
Organism: Rhinolophus ferrumequinum; assembly: GCF_004115265.2. Classification (NCBI taxonomy): domain Eukaryota; kingdom Metazoa; phylum Chordata; class Mammalia; order Chiroptera; family Rhinolophidae; genus Rhinolophus; species Rhinolophus ferrumequinum. The sequence continues at coordinate 3,906,902 of NC_046286.1, forward strand.
CCCTGAGATTCTAGGACGTAACATCGAGAAACTGCCGGGTGTCTTTCAGGTGTTAGCATTTACTAGCTGTAGGACCTCAGGCAGCTTAGTTGGTCACTGTACCCCAATTTCCTTACCTGTCAAGTGGGAATATCGAGTCTACCTCTTACCAGCGCTGATGGGAGAATAAATTGGTGGAATAAATCATATAGGCCCACAATCCCTTACCTGAAACTCTGGGGCTAGATGTGTGTGGAGATTCAGATTGCTTTTCATTTCAGAAAGATAATTATATTTCATAATCAAAGACATGAGTATTTCTGCATGTTGACACTACATGGGACAAATAGTCTAAACAGCCTCATTTGCCCTAATGAATTTGGGTCCCATGTTTACAAACAGGCCTTGGCTTTTGGAGCGCTTTGGTTTTGGGGGGTGTGGGTGAAGCACGTGGCCTGGCCTGGGGTGTTCGCTGGTGCCTCTGCTCTGACTCCTACCTGGACGGGATCTACTGCTGTCCCATGGCTCCCGGGTGTGGAGTCAGATGGAAGATGTGAAGCGGCAGGGGGGAGGGAGGGCACCCAGCCGGCGCCCTCCGTGGTACGCTCCGTGGTACACTCCTGTACATGCCTGCAGGAACTCGTACGTCCGGCTGCGGCATCTCTGCACCAACACATGGATCCAGAGCACCAACGTGCCCATAGACGTGGAGGAGGAGCGGCCCATCCGGCTCATGGTGCGGGCCGCCCGGGCCTGGGGGGCCAGGCTGGGGTTTGAGCGTGGCCCTGGCGCCCTACTGACCCTTGTCCCTGCAGCTGGGCACCTGCCCCACCAAGGAGGACAAGGAGGCCTTTGCCATTGTGTCAGTTCCCGTGTCCGAGATCCGAGACCTGGACTTTGCCAACGATGCGAGCTCCATGCTGGCCAGCGCTGTGGACAAACTGAACGAGGGCTTCATCAGCCAGAATGACCGCAGGTGGGCTGCGCACGGCTTACGGAGATTTTCTGAGAGGCTGGTCCTCCTGGGATCTGGAGTTCATGAACAGAGGACTCACAAAGCAGAAGCTGGGCAGGCGGGGCTGGCACAGGGGAGACACAGGTGGGGACTGGCCCCTGGGGGCCCTGGGTGGCCCCAGACCTCTGCCTCACTGCTCACATACTCCCAGAGCTAACCCTGTGATGGAGCTATCATTACCCTTGTTTTACTGAAGATGGGACTGCAGTTCAGAGAGGTTAAGAGACTTGTCCAAGTTCACACAGCTAGTAAGTGGCCGTCAGAATGGGGCCATTGTGCCCTGCGGTTCCTTTTCAGATTGGCGTACACTGAGATGCTTTGTCTGAGGGGCACTTTGGAATCTGGGGGTGGGGAGCACGTGATAGGTCCTGGGAGCTTTCCCAGGGTCGGTGCCTCACACTCGTCATCCCTTGTGTCCCTTTGTGAAGGTTTGTCATCCAGCTGCTGGAGGACCTGGTGTTCTTCGTCAGTGATGTCCCTAACAATGGGCAGAACGTCCTGGACATCATGGTCAGCAAGCCCAATCGGGAACGGCAGAAGCTGATGAGAGAGCAGAACATTCTCAAACAGGTGCCCGTGCCTCCAAGTGGGGCCCCCAGCGGCGGGCCTCGGGGAAGGGGCCGCGTGACAGGGACCAGTGTGCCTCTTTAACACGTTTGCTTTTTCCCGTCTCCAGTTGAGCTGCAATCTCCTGCAGTTTCTTATCGCCCCCTTTTAATAAAAATAATATATACTGGGCACTTACTGTGTGCCAGGCACTGCCCTAAGTGTCCTACATGTATAAGCTCATTTGATCCTCTCGACCTGTGGAGTCCCTATTATTACCTGCATTTTACCTGTGAGGAAACTGAGGCACACCGAGGTTGGAGTACACAGCTAGGAAGCAGCAGCGTCAGGATTCGAACTCAGGACGTTGGGTCCAGAACTTGTGCTTAACTTTTTTTTTCTAAGTCTTTATTATGAAAAATTTCAAATATTAAGAAAGTATCATATCCACTGCCTGAATTCACTTGTCACCAATTTGCCGGTTTGGCTGTATGTAACTCGGCATCTATACATCCATCCTCCATGCATGCATTTCAACATTCCCTGAAGTTTTCAGTGTGTATCTCCTGAGAATAAGGACATGGTGCTCTGTAAGCACAGTACTGTTATCACACCTAAGAAAATTAGCAATAATACCCAACACATACAGAATTTCTCCACCTTTCCCAAAATGTCTTTTTAAAGCCTTTTTTTTTTTTTTTTTGAACAAGGATCCAAGTAATGTTTTCTTACTTGATTCACTTCTATCCCTTTGGTCTCTGTTGTAGAATAGTTTTTCAACCCCACCTACACTTGCCTTTTAAAATTTTTATAATTCCTTTTTTTTTTTTAATGAGATAGGCCTGTGTCTCTCTGAGGCTCTGGCTACACTGGCCTGGCCTGCTTTTTCTCTTAGCCTCAGGCTCCTTTGCTCTTCTCCCAGACACTGGCCCAGACCCAGGATCCGAATTGGGATTTGAATTCACGTTGGCAAGGGTGGGCTGAGGCCAGGGCGGGCTGAGGCCAGGGTGGGCTGAGGCCCCCGTGGGGATTCCGGCCGGAAGGGAATGAGGGCTGGAGCTGGCCGGTGGTGGGTAGGCTGGGGTTGTCGTCCAGCATAGAATCAGCTCAGGGTTAATGTGAGGGTGGCTTTGGGGCAGGGTCAGTTTGGGGCTTAGGGTGCCTGGGGTAACGAGGGGTGCAGGCAGGGGTGGGGGATCCCTCTTCACTCTCCCTGCTTCTCCAGATCTTTGGCATTCTGAAGGCCCCGTTCCGTGACAAGGGGGGCGAGGGCCCCCTCGTGCGACTGGAGGAGCTGTCGGACCAGAAGAACGCCCCCTACCAGCACATGTTCCGCCTCTGCTACCGGGTGCTGCGGCACTCCCAGGAGGACTATCGCAAAAACCAGGTGCCAGCCCGCCGGCCTGAGCCCTCCCGTCTGCTGCCCCCACTCACGACTCGCTGGCTTGCTCAGTCCCTCACTCGTGCTTTCATTCAGCCAGCAATTATTTACTGAGGCACACGTGTGCCAGGCGCTGTTTTAGGCCCTGGAGACATGGTGGGGAAGTAGACAGTTGGGCTGGCTTCCCGGGCGTGTCACCTGGCTCCATCCCCAAAAGGGCCTTGTGCTGTGTTCAATGCTCTGTTGCCGTCTTGAAATTCTTAATGTTTGAATAAGGGTCCTGCTGCTTCATTTTGCACCGGGCCCCTCAAATTACATAGCTGATGCTGCCAGACAGACAATGTCCCTCCCTGTGGCGGTTTCACTCTGGTAGAGAGAGACCTCGCGCTGAATAACTGTATTGTGTAAATACGCGCTTCTGCCCAGTGCAGGCTTCCTCTCCTGGACCCCCACCTTTGTAGGTGTCAGGCCCCTGTCTCGGTGTCTGGGGCAGTGTTGTGGAGCACAGCTGCACCCCGTGACCCCAGCCCATTTGCCCCCTAGGAGCACATCGCTAAGCAGTTTGGGATGATGCAGTCCCAGATTGGCTACGACATCCTGGCTGAAGACACCATCACTGCCCTGCTGCACAACAACCGCAAGCTCCTGGAGAAGCATATCACCAAGACCGAGGTGGAGACCTTCGTCAGCCTTGTGCGCAAGAACCGGGAGCCCAGGTGGGCCTGCCGCCCTCCCCTACTGCACCCACTCCCTCCTCCCTCCACCCCTGCCCAGGGTAGAAAGTCCGCCACTGCTGGTTGTTAAATACTGAAATACTTATGCCTCTGTTGGTAAATTGTCATCTCTCTGAAGCCCCGGCTGTCCCCCGCCCCTCAGTGGGCACCCTCCCAAATTGGGCCCAATCTAGCAACAAGAGGGCTGCCACCTGATGCAGCAGGGCCCTTAGGCCCTTCTCCAGTGACAATGTCGGTGCCTGTATTGAATCAGTTGTTAAATATTTTGAATATCACTCCTGTCCTTGTGCCTCCTTTATCCCGACGCCCCTGGACCCCACCTCGGTCCCCCCGCTGCAGGGTGGTATCCATGGATTGTGCCTAGTAGTCCATCTCCGAGCTCTGGGGAGGGAGCAGGAGCAGTCCCTGGTCCAGGGAGCCTGTGCTGCCGGCTGTGCAGAGCGGGCTTCGTCCTCAGGCCAGCCTCTGAGCCCCCTCCCCACTCCTGTTGTCACCACCTCAGGTTCCTGGACTACCTGTCTGACCTGTGTGTGTCCAATCACATTGCCATCCCCGTCACCCAGGAGCTCATCTGCAAGTGTGTGCTGGACCCCAAGAACAGTGACATTCTCATCCAGACCGAGTGAGCAGGCGTCCCACACCCAGGGCTGCGCCCTGCCGGCTCCCAGCCACCTCAGCTTGGGCCCCGTCGGGGTTCAGGCTAGAACTGGCACCTGTGCTCTCTGCAGATACGTACCTAGTGCCTGCTGTGTGCCCATCTCTGCTGGCACTGTTGGTAGGGGTGTGGAAGGGGGCACAGAAGAATGAGCCAAGTCTCCTCCCCTTAAGCGCAGGGTCTGTTTGGGGTCTGAAGCTGGAGGCGGGTCCCCCATGGAGGCAGCATGGGGGCCTGACTGGCTCTCCGCCGTGCTCTGGGAGGAGAGGACTGTGGCCAGGCCTGCTCGGGGAGGGCTCTGGGCGTGCGTTCTGCCCCAGCCCCGCGCCCTGTGATGGATGGCGTTGGTCTGCAGGCTTCGGCCGGTGAAGGAGATGGCCCAGTCCCACGAGTACCTGACCATCGAGTACTCGGAGGAGGAGGTGTGGCTCACGTGGACCGACAAGAACAACGAGCACCATGAGAAGAGCGTGAGGCAGCTGGCGCAGGAGGCGCGGGCCGGCAATGCCCACGACGAGAACGTGCTCAGCTACTATAGGTACGCCTGCCCCAGCGCCTCCCTGCCGTGCTTCTGTGACCTTCGGCCTCCTCTGGAGGCTCCCACAGCTTCAAGGGGGCCTCCTGCCTCCACTGGCCCGCAGCGCAGCCTTCCCCAGGGAGGGGACGTGTTGCTCGAGCAGCACTGGGAGGCCTGGAGACCAGGCTCAGCTCAGTGATAGGCCTGAAAGAAACCCAAACCAGTCTCTGCACATATACTTAAAAACAAGAATACTAGATAACCCTTGTCAAATGCTCACTATATACCAGGCACTGTTTAAAGCCCTTCATCCATCTCACAGCAACCCTGTGACGTAGGGACCATTGTTACGCTCATTGTAAAGTTGGGGAGACAGGCACAGAGAAGTAAAGGAACTTGCCCAAGGTTACGTAGTTGTCTGTGGAGAGCCATGTCCGTGGAGAACCACGGTTCAAACCCAGGCTGCCCAGCTCTGGAGCCATGGTGGGTAATGCAGGGCTGAGGAGGAAGCAGGGGGCATGACGTCACCCGGTGCAGAACAGAGCTTCCCACAGTCTGCAGCTCTTCCATCACTGTCTCCCCCTTTCACTGGCTGCTCATCCTTCCCTCCTCTCTCCCCCAGTCTTGCCCTCACGCCCCTGCCTGAGGCTGGTTCCTCTCACTGCACTCTTCTTTTCATGTCCCTGCCTTTCTCTCTGCCATCCCTCTTCCCACGAAGACCCGTCCTGGCTGAGCCAGAAAGCGTTCTCATCCTTAGCAAGTTGGGGGAGATTTGCAAATACTCATAAATCTAGACTTTGAATGGTGTCCTTCCTGTGACAGTGGCCGGTGCACGCTTTAGCCTAAGTCCTGTTGCCACTGTCACGGGTCCTCCACAAGCCCCCCGGTCCTCACTGCTCTCCTGCCAGGTCCTCACCCACCTCCCTGCCCCGCAGGTACCAGCTGAAGCTCTTTGCCCGCATGTGCCTGGACCGGCAGTACCTGGCCATCGACGAGATCTCGCAGCAGCTGGGCGTGGACCTGATCTTTCTGTGCATGGCGGACGAGATGCTGCCCTTTGACCTGCGTGCCTCCTTCTGCCACCTGATGCTGCACGTGCACGTGGACCGCGACCCCCAGGAGCTGGTCACACCGGTCAAGTTTGCCCGCCTCTGGACTGAGATCCCCACAGCCATCACCATCAAGGAGTGAGACGGGTGGGAGAGGGTGGGCCAGGTAAGGTTGGGGTGGGAGGCTCTCAAGGACCCTCACGCCTCACTGCGTCCACCCCCAGCTATGATTCCAACCTCAACGCCGCCCGAGATGACAAGAAGAACAAGTTTGCCAGCACCATGGAGTTCGTGGAGGACTACCTCAACAACGTGGTCAGCGAGGCCGTGCCCTTTGCCAACGAGGAGAAAAACAAGCTCACCTTCGAGGTGGGCTGCGGCTGCAGCTCAGCGGGCTCTGGCTTGCTCCCCCACTGGTTCTCACGTGCTCCCAGGGGTCGGGGTGGGATCCATGGCCTCACTTCCCTCAGTTACCTCAGCAAGTACAGAGGGACAGTACGGACTGCTGGGGCTCCCCCAGAGGGAGGCTTCTCTCCTCATCAGCCCGGCTGGGTGGCAGGCCACTGCCAGGAGCCCCACCCCTTCCTGCATTTTTGTCCTATCTTCCACACCATAGCCTCCTCTTCAGGCTTCTATTCCTTAGTAACCCCTGGGGTGGGGCTGCTCCTGTCTGCGACCCTTGGTTCCGTGTTCAGGCACCCCGCTGTCTTAGGGGAACCTCACCCTTATTGCCTCCTTTTAGCCCTGGTTTCCTGATCTGGCCCCGCCCTTCTCGAGGCCCCGCCCATCACGCTTTGGTCACGCCCATGCTCACCCCGCCCCGCCCCCTCTCCACAGGTGGTCAGCCTGGCGCACAATCTCATCTATTTCGGCTTCTACAGCTTCAGTGAGCTGCTGCGGCTCACGCGCACCCTGCTCAGCATCATCGACTGCGTGCAAGGCCCCCCGGCCATGCTGCAGGCCTTTGAGGACCCAGGCGGTGAGGCTGTGAGGCCATCCACCATCCCCCGTGTTCCTCAGTCTCCTCTTAGCACCGGAGGTCCTCTCTGATCACACTCCCGTACAGCCTGCCTCCTGGCTCTGCTGCAAGGGGGCGTCTTTCTGCCCAATCCCCTTCAACCTCCGCTGGACCAGCAGGGCTCCCTGCCCAGGCACTGTGGTGACCCCAGGGTCTGGGCGAGATGCCTTCCAGTACAACTTGGTCTTGAGGGAGTAATGAGAGAGGAGGGGAGACACAGGCCCTGCCTGGGGAGCTCACAGTCAGATGGGGGGACACAGCCCTGCCATTGGGGAATATAGGGAGTAAGGGGGGGCAGGCTGAGGGACGAGTCACAGCCCTGTCCTTAGGGGTATGCCAAGGTCGCATAAACTGTCTGACACCTGGTTTCTAGTGCGCTCCAAACATTCCCCTCAGCTCCTTATGCTCTGTAGCAGCTCTCAGGATTTCCTGCATGGGAATTCTCAGCGATCCCCCCACACAGTTCACCTTTGCCCTGGCCCTCCTTTTTCCTAGATTTGGCTTAAAGCTCACCTCCCCCAGGAAGCCTTCCTGGGTTAGCTTTGCCCTTTCCTTAGCATGGCTTTGCCCTGCAGTTAATTGGTGGAGACAGTTAGCCCAGGGGCCCTTCTGACGCCCCTCTGTTCCCCACTCCTCAGGTAAGAATGTGCGGCGGTCCATCCAGGGCGTGGGCCACATGATGTCCACCATGGTGCTAAACCGCAAGCAGTCTGTCTTTGGCGCCTCCAGCCTTCCTGCTGGTGCTGGGGCTGCTGAGCCGCTGGACAGAAGCAAGTTCGAGGAGAATGAGGACATTGTCGTGATGGAGACCAAGCTGAAGATCCTGGAAATCCTGCAGGTGGCCAGGCCAGAGCATGATGGGAGGTGTTGGAATTAGGGCAGGACGGTATGGGGGGGTTGAGTGGGGTATCTAGCACTGGGAGGCTCCAGGATGACTGGCTGTGTAACCCAGTGGTTCTCATACCAGCAGCATCAGCCTCACCTGGGGACGTAGAAATGCACATTCTTGGGCCCCGCCCTAGACTTATGGACCACAAACCCTGGAGAAGGGGCTCACAGTCTGTGCTGTGACAGCCCCTCCCAGTGATTCTGTGTGCACTAAAGTCTGGCTCCATCCCCGCACTGCACAGATGAGGAAAGGAACAGGGAGGGGACTTGCTTGTGGTCACACAGATTTTGAAGCACAGCTAGAGATTTGAGAGCCAGTTTCCTGGCAGGGCAAACACAACCTTCCGTCTTCTGGGTTTCATCTGAGACTCCCCGCAATACTTGGGGAAGGGGTTGTTAAGGTCCTGAGAAGGGATAAGGACCTTGCTTTTGCTTTGCTGCCCCCAGAGGACAGGTGGAGTAATGCAGTGACCTCCCCTGGGACTCAGTATGGGCAGGGCCTGGTCAGGAGTCAGAGGAGGGGGCTTCTGGGTCATTCCCGGGCCTGGGGCTTCCAGATCTGAGTTCTGGGCTGAGGCCAGAAGCTCTGTGCCCCATGAGGATGGAGGCCAGTCAAGGGTGTGTGCAAACCCTGTGTCCTCAACCCTGCCCAAAAGTGGCCTCTACTGCCTCTTCACAGTCCTTGGTTTCCCCCCAACCGCCCCGGGAGCCCCAGGGTCTGTTTGGCAGAGCGGGATGGGAGGACAAGAATTGGCCTTTGGACCTGGGGATCTTCCTTCCCTTTCCTGTCAGCGTCCAGCCTGGGAAAGAGAGGCTGAGTGGTCTGGGGTGGGGGTGTCTCGCCTCATTCTAGAGGAGGTACAGGAGCTGGGGAGAGGGTGCTCTGGAGCTCCCTGGGGAACAGGGTCTTGACTGTTTTGTTGTGACGTCCTGGAGCATCCCTCAAGAGCTGTGCTGAGACCCCGGCATGCTGGAGCTCATTTGGGGTACCTGTCACCCCTCCGGGAGTGGGATTGGCCTCCTGTCCTCAGACCGTCCTCTCCTTCCTTCTCCAGTTTATTCTCAATGTCCGCCTGGATTACCGCATCTCCTACCTGCTGTCTGTCTTCAAGAAGGAGTTTGTGGAGGTGTTTCCCATGCAGGACAGTGGGGCCGACGGCACCGCCCCTGCCTTCGACTCCACCAGTGAGCCCCACTCCTGCCTTTACCCCACCCCAGGCTGAGGCTGACTTGCCCAGGGGTACTCAGCAGTGCGTGGAGCTTGGGGGACACTGGGGGCCAGTTCCCCAGCCCTGCCCCTGTTTCCCAACCTCCAATGGCCTTTCTTCCCCATTGTCTCATTTAATTGCTGCAGTGAGGGGGAAGGGCAGGGATCATTCCCTCCATAGAGGGGCAGGGACTTGCCCAAGGCCACGGTCAGTCAGAGGCTGAGCCACATCAGGACCCTCAGGCCAGAACTCTGCTCTGGCCCCTGCCCTGGTGGGTTCCACTTCAACCCCAGGAAGGGGCAGGCAGAGGGCTGCCACCCAACCAGGTGGGGAAAGGGGTGGTTTGAGTGTCTCCCTGCTCCCTCACCCCTGTGCTCACCATCTTTCCTGCACATGGACCCCACCTGCCCCCATCTGCCCCTCTTGCTCCCCACAGCTGCCAACATGAACCTGGATCGCATCGGGGAGCAGGCGGAGGCCATGTTTGGAATAGGGTAAGGCCAGGGTTGAGGTGTGGGGGATCTTCAAATCACGCCTGGGGTGGTGTGTGGGGTTGCCTGGGTGATGCCAACATAGGCTTGAGACCCCCTCGGAATGGTCTGCATTTCCCAAGGCTGGGGCTGGCCTCTCCCTCTCTGTTATACCCCCTGCAGCCCCTTACCAGGACAGGGGCAAGGGGACCCCTGGCTATCTGCCCAACACCAGCGATACTAGGGCCACTTGGGGCCCACTGTCACCATGGTCCCTCCCCTGCCTCCAGGCAGGGCAGTTGTACCTCTGTGCATCAGGACTTGGCCAGGTAGCTGGGAGGACGTCTCCCCCACCCCAGGCCCCAGGGATGTGCGGTCTGTTCCCCAGAGGGCTGGAGTGGGGAGAGGCCGCCCAGGAGTTGGGGGCTCACCCATTTCTACGCTGCGCCCTTGGCGTCTAGTGAAGCCTTTGGACCCCTTCTCAGATGGCATTTTTAAATTGGTAACATAAAGTGCATAAAATTACAAAGGAAACCAGTGGCACTGAGATACAGTTATCAAACTATTGAAGGAAACAAATGTGAAGTGACAGATATATATGTGCCTGTTTATTAACACATTAAATAACAAGCTGTGCCGAGGTGTAATTAGTACCATTACTCCGAAGTGGTGATGGATGTAAACGATATTTCACAATTTCTGTAACAAGTCTAAGGTGATGTGAAAACGTCTGTGATTTTTATTGGTGACAAAATCACAGGTACCACTAATTTTTTCTCATTAAAGGAAGTGCTACCTTTTGGTTAGCGGTTGGTAAAAATAAAGATGTAGTTTTTCCCCATCTCTGTTCATGGACCCCAATTTCTGTCCATGAATCCCCTTGAATCTTTGCTTCAGTTGCTTAATCAAGAGGTGCCCTGTGGGACTTCAGGGGGCATGGGGGTCACTTGGGGAGCTCAGGGCAAAGGCTGTTTATAAACTGGTGAGAAAAACGTCAGTATTTTTAGCACGTAGGGCACTGGGCGCTGAATGGGTGGCAGGGAGCGTGCGTGTCCCCTGGGACAGCACTGCCCACCGTGCCCACACCCGCTGCTGCAGGAAGACCAGCAGCATGCTGGAGGTGGACGACGAGGGCGGCCGCATGTTCCTGCGTGTGCTCATCCACCTCACCATGCACGACTACGCGCCGCTCGTCTCGGGGGCCCTGCAGCTGCTCTTCAAGCACTTCAGCCAGCGCCAAGAGGCCATGCACACCTTCAAGCAGGTGCTGCCCCCGCCTCAGCTCCCTGGCCCTCAGGGAAGGGGAGGGAGGCCCGAGGACCACCAGGCCCCGGCACCGAGCAGGCAGGCTGCCCTGGCCACACACTGGCCTACGCTGGGCACTGGGGGTTAGCAGTGATGGAGGAGGTGCTCACAGCTCAGAGGGGAGCTGGAGACGCACACTGGGGTTCTCGGTCTTGCTGAGCTCCTTAAAGGTGAGCGCCAAGTCTTGGCCACTATCTCCTCTCAGCCTGGCTCAAGGCCTATCGTTTCTTATGATGTGGACAGCACTTTACAGTTTGCAAGCTCTGTCACGTGCACCTTTGCTAAGTGCTTCAAATCACGCCTGGCACGCAGTTAACCCTCACTGAGGTGACTGGTTTTGTTATTGTGATGTCATGTGGTCTCGATGGCTCTCTGGGAAGTGGGACTAGCATTTAACCAGTGCTTGCTGTGTACCCGGCACCGAGCATTGGACTGGCATTCATGGAATTCTCGCAGCAGCCCTGACAGTGTGGTTACTGCTCTCATTCCTATTTTACAGAGGGGGCAGATCGAGGTCCAGGGATTGAGGTCCTCCCTTACCCACTGGCCCGGAGTGGGTAAGGTGGGAGTCAGGGTTCAGGTCCCTCTTTCAAGCCAGCATTCAGTGATGACAGAATGCTCTGCCCTGCCCTAGTTAGGGTCCGAGTGAACAAATGACAGGCCATAGTAGCAAGTGACATGAGGCAGTGCGTGACTGAGGCCAGGTGATGAGACACCTCACAACAGGGAGTGCAGGCACGCCTGAGGCCATCAGGGAAGGCTTCCTGGAGGCAGTGGACTTAAGGCAGGGCCATAAACATTGGCTTTGGCTTGGTGGAGAGGAACAGTGGTGGAACAGGGATGCCAGGAGCCGGAGCCTGGAGCAGGGCAGGCACCGGGAATCTCTGGACCTGGGGTTCCTGTGTCACCAGGCAAGCCCATCCCTGACCTTCAGGTGCAGCTGCTGATCTCAGCCCAGGACGTGGAGAACTACAAGGTGATCAAGTCGGAGCTGGACCGCCTGCGGACCATGGTCGAGAAGTCGGAGCTGTGGGTGGACAAGAAGGGCAGTGTCAAGGGCGAGGAGGTGGAGGCGGGTGCGGCCAAAGACAAGAAGGAGGTGCGTGGGGTTGCGGGGAGCTGGGGCCGGGCTCCCTGGACGGGCTGGGCCTAGCTGACCCCAATTCCTGTGCCCCCAGCGGCCCACGGATGAGGAAGGCTTTCTGCCCCCGCCTGGGGAGAAGAGCAGTGAGAACTACCAGATCGTCAAGGGCGTGAGTGGCCGGGGTCCCCAGGGATAGGGTCTGCCTGCCCTGGAGGCTTCGGGGCCAGGCCTCTGTCCTCCCAGCTCTGCTGGCCACTGGCCCTCAAAATAGACATCTTCCAGCTTTCCCTGCACGTTAAAAACAACCCTGCCATGGTCCAGATGGAATTATTTTAAAGCCGAAGGAATTTAATGAAATTCCATTTCACAGTCCTATTGTTCTCTTTACTTTTATGGGTGGAGTTGGGTTTTCAGTGCTCCCCTGCCGTTTGATGACCTGAGGCAGTGGCCATGGCCTTCTTCCCCCTGCCTGTCAGCCGTGTGCTCTGGGACCCAGACGGCTGCGGTGGGCAGGGCACTCTGAGCTGCCTGGGGGTGGGCCGGGGGAGGGGAAGCCTGAGGAGGAGGGAGGGGCTCTGGCTCACTCCTCTCCCCTTCAGATCCTGGAGCGGCTGAACAAGATGTGCGGGGTCGGGGAGCAGATGAGGAAGAAGCAGCAGCGGCTGCTCAAGAACATGGATGCCCACAAGGTCATGCTGGACCTGCTGCAGATCCCCTACGACAAGGTGACCTCTGACTTCTGACCTCTGACTCAGGGCGGCTTCACCCGGAACCCTGACCTGACCCAAACCACATCCCTAATGCTGACCTGACCCAGACTCACCCTGACCTTTCACCCTGTCCTGTCTGTCCCCAGGCCCGCCCTGGCCCGACTCCAGACTTAGCCTCATCTCAACCTCTGACCCTCAGCCCGTCACTCATTTCCATACCCTGAGCTGGGGGTCCAGGTTTCACCTTGAACCCAGGCCCTGACCCCCCCTCACACCTGTCTGAGTCAGGCCCCCACCCGGCCTCGCCTTCCCTGTAGTGGGCCCAGCACCCTCTCCCCTCTCTGTGCCCAGGGCGATGCCAAGATGATGGAGATTCTGCGCTACACACACCAGTTCCTGCAGAAGTTCTGCGCAGGGAACCCCGGCAACCAGGCCCTGCTGCACAAGCACCTGCACCTCTTCCTCACGCCGGGGGTGAGGGTGCAGGGGTGGGGGCACCGGGGTGGGCGGGGCGGGGCCCAGACCCCTATCTGACGGCTGCCCTGCCACCCAGCTCCTGGAGGCGGAGACCATGCAGCACATCTTCCTGAACAACTACCAGCTGTGCTCCGAGGTCAGCGAGCCGGTGCTGCAGCACTTCGTGCACCTGCTGGCCACGCACGGGCGCCACGTGCAGTACCTGGACTTCCTGCACACGGTCATCAAGGCCGAGGGCAAGTACGTCAAGAAGTGCCAGGACATGATCATGACTGAGGTGAGGGCGGGCCGAGGGGCCCATGGGACTTGGGTGGTGGCCACAGAGCAGGAACCCGGGGGCCCAGACCCAGCGTTAGAGAAGCCAGACAGTGCGTCACGAAAGGATCACCGGGATGCTGGGTGTGGAGGGGCCGCAGGGGGAGAAGGTCAAGAGGCAGGTCTCGTGGAGCTCAGGCTGCAGCCTGACAGAACGTCAGTGGGGCCCAGTAAAGTTAGGTACTCACTAGAACTCAGCGAACAGGCCTGCAAGATCTCAAACATGCATTCCTTCCTTTATCATCTATTATCATTTAAAAATCATAAAGCACCTGCTGTGTGCCAAGGACCACGTATACCTGGGCAAGTCAGTCGAGTATAAGCTTGGAGGGATGGGGGCACGTGGACCATGTCCTTTGTGCTCATTGCTAGCGCCCCAGCACCTGGCACATAGTAGGTACTCAGTAAACACCTGATAACTGAAGGCATGAAGGTGATGGCTGAGTCGAACTCCAGAACAGACGTGGTCTCTGCCCTGGAGCATTTATAGTGTGGGGTGGGCAGGGGGAGAAAGGGGCAAACACTAAAGTGAGATGAGGCACCGCGTACTATACAAGGTTAATTATGCATTGCTATTATTATGTTACTGTGTATTACATAATCGCTGACGGAGGGAGATGCCGTGTGTGCTCTTCGAGGGTTTAAATTAAATGCTGTGGGAGCACAGAGGAGGGAGGAGATGAACTGGGCAGGGCAGGATTACAAAGGGCTTCCTGGAGGAGGCGCCTCTGAGACAAGCCCAAGTGGAACTTTTTTCCTTGGGGAACAGGGTGGACTTTCTGGGTCCAGGGTGCAGTATCTCTGTTGGCAGAAGGCCCCAAGGGCCAGGGAACCCCAAAAACTCAGTCAGGGGAGGTTTCCTGAGTGTCGGGTGAGGACAGGGGTCAGAGTCTCAATCTCCCTGGTAAGTTCAGGAGAAGGGGGTGCCCATGCCCTGCTGCACTGAGGGGCTGACACGTGCCCCCTCCTGCCGGCAGCTGACCAACGCAGGCGACGACGTGGTGGTGTTCTACAACGACAAGGCCTCGCTGGCCCACCTGCTGGACATGATGAAGGCCGCCCGGGATGGCGTGGAGGACCACAGCCCGCTCATGTACCACATCTCTCTGGTGGACCTGCTGGCCGCCTGCGCGGAGGGCAAGAACGTCTACACGGAGATCAAGTGCACCTCCCTGCTGCCCCTGGAGGACGTCGTGTCCGTGGTGACACATGAGGACTGCATCACTGAGGTGGGCCTGTGTACCCACAGGGGACACAGGACTGGGAGAGGTGGCTGGGGTCGGGGGTGAGGGGTGCTAGAGCCAGCCGGAGCAGAGCAGTCTCAGGCCTGCGTGGAGGGGCAGGGAGAGGGAGGGAAAGGAAAGTGGGGAAGGGGCCAGCAATGGGGAGCTCGGGGAGGGTGGTGGGGATCGGGCAGAGAACGAGGGAACGGGTGAAGCCGGAGGAGAGCCCGGGTGGGCGGGCCTGCGTGTGCCCCTGACCCCGCCCCGACGGCCCAGGTGAAAATGGCGTACGTGAACTTCGTGAACCACTGCTACGTGGACACGGAGGTGGAGATGAAGGAAATCTACACCAGTAACCACATCTGGACACTGTTTGAGAGCTTCACCCTGGACATGGCTCGGGTGCGTCCGTGTGGGGGCGGGGCCTGGGGCGGGGCCTGCGGGCGGACTGTGGGGGCGGGGCCCGGGCAGCCTTCCGGGGTGGGGGTGGGAGTGGAGGGTCCGTGTGCTGGATGCCCCGGGCATCGCCGTCTCCTACCCCAGGTCTGCAGTAAGCGGGAGAAGCGCCTGGCGGACCCCACCCTGGAGAAGTACGTGCTGACCGTCGTGCTGGATACCATCAACGCCTTCTTCAGCTCCCCGTTCTCGGAGAACAGCACCTCTCTCCAGGTGAGCTGCTCCTGCCCAGGCCGCTTTTGTGTAGGGAAGGGGGAAAGGCGGAATATATATTCCTATTTGCTTGTCGTGCAGAAAGATACAATGGGAGGATACACGAGAGTATTAGGTGTCCATCCTGTGTCACAAATTACCCCAAAGTTTAGCAGTTTAAAAGGACAGACACTTATTATCCCAGGTTCTGTGATGAGCAGTTGCAGTGGGAACTCCACCATAGAATAGGAAGTCCTAAATTCCCTGGGGTGGCAGGGCACGCCTGGCAGCACTTACTCACCAAAGACAAAGCGGGCATGCGTGCCGCAGTGGCCAGCAGAGCCAAAGCAGTCGTCAGGGGAGTCTGGTGCACGGAGGACTTGGGCGGGCGTTGATCACGGTGTCCCTAGAACTGAGACAGGTGGACAGCCTTCTAAAGACAGCCTTCCGTCTCAGAAGCAGAAAAGCTCCGGGCTGTGAGCAGAGGTTTGACTTGCCTCCCTGAAAGACTCATAACCCCTCAGTCGATTCCCAGACGTCACAGCCCCAGAGCCCCTTGGTGGAAAAGAGCCAGGTTCCCTTGAGGAAGGAGCCTGCTACACCACCTGAATCATAAAGTAACCCTGGAAGGATACACAGGAAACCAAGGAAAGGGACTCCCTACAGGTGGAGAGCCTGGGAGTGGAGTGGGGATAGTATGCTGAGAGTTGTCAAAAATGTTGAGTCCGACTCTCCCGGCAAGGGTGGGTGTATTTTGCCACGTGTGTTTGGGCCCTCGGACCTCTGTGGGACTGTGGGACTCTGGTAATTTGTGTCAGCTTTCCCCGCCTCTCATCTGCCACAGGGCAGAATGTGGGACAGTGGGGATGATGAGGTAAGACTTCTCAAAGTACACCTTTTAATTACCTTTCGGTTTTTGAACCATGTAAGTAAGTATATCAACTTTTCACAACATTAATTTATTTAAAAATATTTTTAAAGGAAGAAAAGGGTCAGCAGTAGGGCTGTAAGCCTCAGGCCTGGATCTTGGGGAGTTCACATAGAGCTGCCGTGTACCGTTGGGCAGGTGGTGCATTGCTGAGGAAAGGGGGTGTCTTTTTCCACCTGGCACAGAGGCACGTGGTTGCAGTGGAGGCTCTGTCCCTCCACCCATGCGTATTCTCAGTGGGCCCTGTTCCCTGGGCCTGGGGCTGCCTGTGGTGGAGGGTGGGCCAGGCTGCAGCAGCAGGTGTGTTGCTTCTTGCAGACACACCAGACGATCGTGGTGCAGCTGCTGCAGTCCACCACACGACTGCTCGAGTGTCCGTGGCTGCAGCAGCAGCACAAGGGCTCCGTGGAGGCCTGCATCCGGACCCTCGCCATGGTGGGTGAGTGTGCCAGGGCCACTGGCTAGCTCCATCCACCCCTCCCTTCCCTTCGCCACAGGGACGCATGCCCACACAATAAGCACGTTATCCCTAAGCTCACCCATCATCTGCTCCCAGGTGGTTCTCAGTAAGTGCTTCTTGGTGTCTAACTAGCATCTCGGTGATCGAGAGAAGCTGTTTTCTCCCCTGAGTCAGTTTTCCGAAGGAGAATGTTGGATGACATTCCCCCACCAGAGTTTTTTGTGCTTGCACATGGTCTCAGGCAGGAGGGGGGCCTGCAGTTTGTCAGAGAGAGATCGGGAAGGGGAGAGAGAAGATGTGGGAGAGGAGAGGAGTCAGGGTGGGGCCAGGGTGGCATCAAACAGGCAGGAACTTGCTCTTTTTACCTAAAAGGGAAGAGGGCACCTCAGTCCAAGTGGGGCCCCGGACCCTCGGCCTAGTTCACCTTGCCCACCAGTACAGCCGCCCTGGGCGTGGTCCCCTGGCCGGTGTAGCCTCCGGACCCCTACCATCCCTCCAGTACCGCACCCCGTCCCCATCCAGCCAAAGGCCGAGCCATCTCACTGCCCATGGACCTGGACGCCCACATCAGCCTGCTGCTTAGCAGTGGTGTCAGCTGTGTGGCGGCTGCGCAGCGGAATGCTTCCAACTACAAGGCGGCCACACGCACCTTCCCCCGCGTCACCCCCACCGCCAACCAGTGGGACTACAAGAACATCATCGAGAAGCTGCAGGTGGGTGTGGGGTGTCCTCCACGGGAGCGACTTTGAAGGGTGTGTACTTGAGGAGCCACTGTTCCTGTGCTGCCCACATTCCTGGGAAGGGGCTGGTCAGCTCTTCCCCTCCTCGGGGGCTGCTAAGTGTAGGCCCTGGGCAGGGGACTAAGGGGCATCATTCCAGGGGACCCAGGAGAACCCAGGGGTCCACAAGTGGGGTTGGTACTCATAAAGGGGGTCAGGACACCCCTCAATCCTGACAGCATCCTTCTGTTTATGCAACACACTTCTGTCCACTGTC
The DNA here is from genome assembly GCF_004115265.2 of Rhinolophus ferrumequinum. NCBI lineage: Eukaryota > Metazoa > Chordata > Mammalia > Chiroptera > Rhinolophidae > Rhinolophus > Rhinolophus ferrumequinum. The sequence continues at coordinate 3,924,508 of NC_046286.1, forward strand.
TTGTTGGCCTGTAAAGGAAGTCTGGTGGCTTATTATCCCCATATGGCAGGAGACAGGCCCAGAGAGGGCAAGGAGTTTGCCCAAGGTCACAGAGCTAGAGGAGGGGCTAGGAGAAAAGCTAGGGCGTGCACTCTCAGCCAGGGGCTCTGAACAGACAGACGTCTGCTTTGTTCAGGGCAGTTCTGTGGGCCCAGGGTCCCTCAGACACGTGTGGGGCAATCTGTGGGGCTGTTTGGTGTTGGGGGAATGGCAGGCAAGCCTTGGTCATCTTTCGGGCCTGAGTGGCCTGCACCTCGCCCGGCGGTGACCCTGCCCTGCCCACCCCAGGACATCATCACGGCCCTGGAGGAGCGCCTGAGGCCCCTGGTGCAGGCCGAGCTGTCCGTGCTGGTGGACGTCCTGCACTGGCCTGAGCTGCTCTTCCTGGAGGCCAGTGAGGCCTACCAGCGCTGCGAGAGTGGGGGCTTCCTGTCCAAGTGAGTGGATGGGTCAGGGTGTGGAGGGAGCAGGGGTGCAGCAGCCTGAGACGGGGAATGGCCCTGCAGGGACTAGCCGGCCCACAGGTCAGAGGGCGGGGGCAGCGGCCGCAGGGAGCCAGTGGGGGCTGTCCTGACGGGCCCCTTTCCTGCCCGGCCAGGCTGATCCAGCACACCAAGGACCTCATGGAGTCGGAGGAGAAGCTATGCGTCAAGGTGCTGCGGACCCTGCAGCAGATGCTGCTCAAGAAGGCCAAGTATGGGGACCGGGTGAGTGCCCAGGCAGGCTGGATGCCAGCGGGGCTGGCCGGGGGCTCCAGGGGCTCAGGGCCAGGGCTGGCCGGCCAGTGGTCACATGGTGAAACGTACCAGTGTGGGCCTCGCTCCCCCCCCCCAGGGCAGCCAGCTGCGCAAAATGCTGCTGCAAAACTACCTGCAGAGCCGGAAGTGCAGCTCGCGGGCGGACCTTCCGGACCCTGTGGGCGCTGGTCAGTACTGCCCCCCGCCGTGCCTCTGGGCGGCCCATTGGCCCAGGGCCTGGGCCCTCCCTCCGCTCCCCCGCCCCGTAGCGCCCCCTCAGGAGACTCCCCCTACTCCAGGCCTGGACCAAGACTGGTCAGCAATTGCAGCCACCCAGTGCCGACTGGACAAGGAGGGGGCCACCAAGCTGGTGTGTGACCTCATCACCAGCACCAAGAACGAGAAGATCTTCCAGGAGAGCATCGGCCTGGCCATCCGCCTGCTGGACGGCGGCAACACCGAGATCCAGGTGTGGGGTGCTGGGGCTTGCCTCCTTTGGGCGGGTGCCTCCAGCTCAGGAGGGGCACGGTGCCAAGTTTCTGAGGCCGTGGGGGCCTGGCTGCTGGGCGGGGTGCTGGCGGCCATTGCGAGTCTGCCTACCTGTGGGCGGCTCCACCTCCCACATCTGCCCCTTAAGTCATGTGGCCACTTTTCTATCCACGCACTCCCCCTCTGCTGCAGCCAGGCCTGAGCCTGTCTCCCACCTTGCTGTTCTCCGTTATGTCCACCAGTCTTGCCGCTCAGCCTCTGCTCACACCTCCTTCCCTCCTCTTCCACGTCCTCTTAGTCTTTGTTGCCCAATTAGAGGCCTACCTCCTCCAAAAGGCCCGCTCTGCTTGCTTTATCTCCTTCTTTCTTTCCTTCCTTTCAGTAAGTCTGCATCGAATGCCTTCTGTGTGCCTGGCAGTGTTATAGGTACTAAGTATTCAGCAGTGAAAAGAAGAGACAAAATCCAGGTTCTCTGGGCACTTACATCCTCGTGGGGACAACAGTCAATAGCGTAATCCCTGTGTAACATGGACAGCATGTTAGTTGGTGGTCATTCAGGCAGGGGCTCAGGAAATACTGCGTGAGTGAGGGACGTCTTAGATGGAGTGTTTGGGGAAGGCCCTCGGGGTGGACATGTGGGCAGTGGGCAGTGGGCAGGGCGAACTGGGCAGACCAGGCAGCTGCCACGAAGGCCCTGACTACGAAGTGGTGGATGTGGCTGGAAGGGGATGGAGGACATGTGAGTGGTGCCCCCGGGTCAGAGAGGTGGCAGGCCGTCACATGGCCTTATGGGCACTGTGAGGCATGGCTTTTCCTCTGGGTGCGATGGGGCCACTGCAGGGTTTCAAGCAGAGGAGGGACACGACTTAGATGTCAGAGGGACCCCTTGGCTGCTTGTGGGAACCGATGAAGGCCAAGGGCAAGCGCAGAAGGCGGTCAGGCGGCTCGTGCCAGCCTTCAGATCACAGTACAGCAGTTACAGGCCCTGGCCCTCCACTGCCCCCACCCCAGCCTCAGTCCAGGGTGCAGGCGTGTCGCTGGCTTCCCCACCTCGGTCTGGTTTGAGCGTGTCTGGGGACCCATCTCTGCCCTCTCCTTGTCCCACAGCGTAGGATGGAGGTCTCAGGTCTCACCCAGGGCTGCTTAGAGCTCAGCCCAGCTGAGGCTGCCCCCCCCCATATTACTATCCTCCCCCAGAAATCCTTCTACAACCTGATGACGAGCGACAAGAAGTCAGAACGCTTCTTCAAGGTGCTGCATGACCGCATGAAGCGGGCCCAGCAGGAGACCAAGTCCACAGTGGCTGTCAACATGAGCGACCTGGGCAGCCAGCCCCATGAGGACCGGGAGCCGGCAGACCCCACCACCAAAGGTCAGGGTCAGGGCCAGGAACAGGGGTACAGGGTGGGGGTGCTGGGTGCGGTCAGAGGGTACAGGGTGAGGGCATCACAGGGCAGGGATAAGGGCTTAGGACGTAGAAGAGGGGGCTCAGGGTGGGAACATGGTGAGGGTGACGGTGAGGGCCTGGCTGCTCCAGCAGCCCCAGCCTCACCAGGCCTTGCCCTGCAGGCCGAGTGGCCTCCTTCTCAATGCCTAGCTCCTCATCCCGCTATTGGCCGGGCCCCAGCCTGCGCCGGGGACACGAGGTGGGCGAGCGTGTGCAGAGCAATGAGATGGGCGTGTCCGTGCTCATCATGCAGCCCATCCTGCGCTTTCTGCAGCTGCTGTGTGAGAACCACAACCGGGACCTGCAGGTGAGCGCTTCGCCACACGCCCGCCCCTTCCCCTGCCCTCCAACGCCTGTCCTCGGCTGTGCACCGATGCTCTGTGCCGTCCTCTGGCCTGGGCACCACTGCTCTGTGGCTGGTGATGTCCTCACCCCTGCAGCACGCAGGATCGCGGACCCCGCGGGCCTTTCCCTGCCTGCTGGAGCCGTGCCATGCCCCCCTCCCCCCCCATCTGTGCTCTGCAGAACTTCCTGCGCTGTCAGAACAACAAGACCAACTACAACCTGGTGTGCGAGACGCTGCAGTTCCTGGACATCATGTGTGGCAGTACCACGGGGGGCCTGGGGCTGCTGGGGCTCTACATCAACGAGGACAACGTGGGCCTCGTCATCCAGACCCTGGAGACCCTCACCGAGTACTGCCAGGGCCCCTGCCATGAGAACCAGGTGAGCTGTCGGGGTGCGAGTGGCAGCCGGGTGGGAGGATGGAGCAGGCTGGGCCGGGGAGACACTGAGGCCTCTGGCTGCCACAGGCCTGAGGGGCCTGGGCCCTGTGTCCCCCCACTGCTCCTGCAGACCTGCATCGTGACGCACGAGTCCAATGGCATAGACATCATCACTGCACTGATTCTCAACGACATCAGTCCCCTGTGCAAGTACCGTATGGATCTGGTGCTGCAACTCAAGGTGGGGCCCGCGGCCGCCCCTGTGAGTGTGCATGGGTGTGCATGTGGTGTGTGTGCACATATGTGACATGTGTCGAGTGCATATTGGTATGTGTGCAAGCATGTGATATGTGCAGGTTGCATGCAGGTGTGTAATGCCTGCAGATGTGTAATATGTATGTTTTTATGTATACCTGAGTGAACGTGTGAGCAAACATGCTGGATGTACACTTACGCTAGAAGCAAACATAGTCTCAGTTTATCGGAGGGGCTCCTGTGTGTGTGTCTGTTCTCTGGTTGGGGGTGGGGGGTGCGCGCCTGCCACAGGGTGGGGTGATGGTGGCCTTGTTGGAGGCCTGGATATGCAGGACACTGCTCAGCAAGCCCTGGGGGTTGGTGGGGAGTGGGGAGGCCAGGAGAAGCCGTTATGGAGTACTGAGCAGAGGAGGTTGTGGGGGGGTGCTGGGGTCCTCAGACTGGCCTGTGTTCCCCCCACCCCAGGACAATGCCTCCAAGCTGCTCCTGGCCCTGATGGAGAGCCGGCACGACAGTGAGAACGCTGAGCGCATCCTCATTAGCCTGCGGCCCCAGGAGCTTGTGAGTCTGGGCCGGAGGGCAGGTGGGCAGGTCACTATTGGGGTGTGTGGGCGTGGGGATTAGCTCCTAGCCCGCTCTATGCCCCAAGAGGAGGGCATTCGACCAGGCACTGCCCCACTAGGTGGACGTCATCAAGAAGGCCTACCTGCAGGAGGAGGAGCGTGAGAACTCAGAGGTGAGCCCACGTGAAGTGGGCCATAACATCTACATCCTGGCGCTGCAGGTACCAGCCCCTCCCCGTGGCCCTGCCCCTGGCGATCACGTCCCCCAGCAGTCACGCTGCGGTTACTGACACTGTCCTCTCGCTCAGCTCTCCAGGCACAACAAACAGCTGCAGCACCTGCTGAAGCCTGTGAAGCGCATCCAAGAAGAGGAGGCTGAGGGCATCTCTTCCATGGTGGGGGCCCAGGACAGGGCTGGGCCTGAGGGCGGGGCTTGGGCCTAGGGGCGTGGCTGGGCGGGAGAGTGGGTGGGCAGTTATCTGGGGGTGAGGCTGGGAATTGAGGGCGGGGCTATGACCCGAGGTCAGGGATGAGGGCAGAGCTGAGACCTGAGGATGCGGGTGGGGGCGAAGGGGGTTGAGATGGGTCGGGGCCAGGAACTCGGGGCGGAGCTGCGGCTCGGGGGCGTGGTCTGGATTTGAAGAGCAAGGATTGGAGCCGAGCTAGAATTGCGGGGCGGGGCTCAGGTCGGCCTGTGGCCAGGGGTGAAACCGGGCCTTAGAAGTGGGAGCAGTGCTGGGGTGGGTCTGCGTGGGTCTGGAAGCCTGGAGCAGGACTTAGGGCGCACCTGCACAGGGCTGCCAAGGGCGCTGACTGTCCTATAGGATTCTGTGGATGAGGCTCTCCCACTCCCTCCGACCTCTTTGGGGCCGGGTCCTAGTTGGACTGGATCTGGTCTGACTTGCAGGTCACACACTAGGCTGTAGTTCAGAGCTGGGCTCAGTCCTCGTGGTGGGGGGCTGCCAGGCCTGACCTCAGCCCCCTCCCCAACACCAGCTCAGCCTCAACAACAAGCAGCTGTCACAGATGCTCAAGTCCTCGGCGCCTGCGCAGGAGGAGGAGGAGGACCCTCTGGCCTACTATGAGAACCACACGTCCCAGATTGAGGTGGGGCCTGAGGCAGTAGGGGCACAGGGAGTGAGGGCCGGGAAATCGGCCTCGTGGCCTCGGCCCGTGTGACCACATGCCTGTATGTGCCCAGATCGTCCGGCAGGACCGCAGCATGGAGCAGATCGTCTTCCCGGTGCCTGGCATCTGCCAGTTCCTGACGGAGGAGACCAAGCACCGGCTCTTCACCACCACAGAGCAGGACGAGCAGGGCAGCAAAGTGAGCGACTTCTTCGACCAGTCCTCCTTCCTGCACAACGAGATGGAGTGGCAGCGCAAGCTCCGCAGTGAGGACCCCGGCAGGCGGGGAGGGCAGGGCTGGGCCTGGAGCAGGTCCCTGATGCCCCTGAGGCCTCCCCCGCCTGCTGGTGGGTGCCTCACCCCCGTCCCTAGGAGGGCTCCAATCCTGAAGTGGGGCCTGGAGCTTGTGGGGGCAGTGGGCCCAGTGGGGTGGGCAGATGGTGTTAGTCAGGGCCGCCCTTCCACGAGCCCGCCACCCTCTCCTCTCGCAGGCATGCCGCTGATCTACTGGTTCTCCCGCCGCATGACCCTGTGGGGCAGCATCTCCTTCAACCTGGCCGTGTTTATCAACATCATCATTGCCTTCTTCTACCCCTATGTGGAGGGCGCGTCCACAGGTCAGGACACAGGGACTCACAGCCCACAGTCCCCTTCCTTGGGTTCGGGCAGAGCCGTGGGGCCAGCCAGTCTCTGAGGGGGCCAGAGGCAGAGTGGGGAGCAGCCACCCCTACATTGCCCTGTGGGCTCCACATCCCACCATGGAGACACAGGTGTGGTCCAATGGGACAGACGGGGTCCTTCCCTCTGGAGACAGGGCTTGCATGTGCAGACACACGAGCCAGAGACCAGACGGGTGGCAGCAGTTGGACAGCACCTCCTGCCTTAGGCCTAGAGGTGCAGGGGTGGCGGGGGCCCTAACCCAGGTGACCAGGACCTTGACAGGGAAGGCTGCAGGAAGGCGTGGCTTCTTGGGATCTGCTGGGGTGTGGTGGGCTTGAGCAAGCTGTGCTGAGCCCCGCTGCCTGGCCCCAGGAGTGCTGGACTCCCCACTCATCTCGCTGCTTTTCTGGATCCTCATCTGCTTCTCCGTCGCGGCCCTGTTCACCAAGCGCTACAGCGTCCGTCCCCTCATTGTCGCGCTCATCCTGCGCTCCATCTACTACCTGGGCATTGGGCCCACGCTCAACATCCTGGGTGCTCTCAACGTGAGTGCCAGGGAGCCCCCCAAACCTCTCCCATGGTGGCCAGGCAGCCACTGCTCTGCCCCATCTCCTTGTCCCGGGCTTGGGGGGACCGGCCATGGGGTCCCCTCTGGGCCTCGTCCGTCCCCCTGGACAGCCTGGGGCGGCTGGCGCTGGGATCCAGCAGCCAGGATCACTCTGGAAGCCCATCTTCAGGGCTGCTGTGCACACGGTGTTGGTTGTGCACTGTTCCCACTGGGCAGCAAGGATTGTGTGTCATGACAGTTTCCTGACAGAAGTAAAGTGCCTTGAGCGGGGGGGGGGGGGGGGGGGGGCGCCTTTTCCTAACTCAGTCACTGTAAAGGCTAAGGGTGGTCTTCTCCAGCCCATCCTCCTTTACTTGTGTCTCCTGTTCTTCCTGGGCCTGGGGAACCTAAGCAACTACTCTATTCTAATCCCAGGAGCCCAGATGCGCTTCTGGGAGGATTTTCGTTAATGCTGTGTCTGCCGGGCTGAGCAGGCCCAGCTCAGGTCCACTCCATGGAAGGCCTGGCCTCTGAGTAGGGTGCTGGGTAGGCAGGGAGGCAGGGGTTGGTGATTCAGGGTGGGCAGGGGGCCTGACTTCCGTGCCTTGCACTCGCCCACAGCTGACCAACAAGATCGTGTTCGTGGTGAGCTTCGTGGGCAACCGTGGCACCTTCATCCGGGGCTACAAGGCCATGGTCATGGACATGGAATTTCTTTACCATGTGGGCTACATCCTGACGAGTGTCCTGGGCCTCTTTGCCCACGAGCTCTTCTATAGCATCCTGGTGAGCCCTGGTGGGCGCCGGGCTGGCGCGGCAGGGTGCAGGGGCAGTCGGGGCTTCTGCTGAGTTGCTGGCGGTTTTACGGCGCCAGTCTCTGCCCAGTCCTCTTGCTGCTGGGCTGGGAGGAGTGGATTTCCGGAGTCGTCCTCTGCCTGCCCCGCCTGGCCTGCAAGGCCCTCACGGCCACTCCCGTCCCCAGCTGGCCCGTCTGCCCTGTATGGTGCTGGTGTAAGCCTGGACTCAGGAGCCAGACCTCCTAGCTTGGCCACTACTAGCTATGTGATTTCGGGCAAGTTTCTTCACTGTGCTGTGCCTCAGTTTCCCCATCTGTAAAACAGGGATAATCGACAGCGCCTTCCTTCTAAAATAATTGTGGTTGAAATGAGCTGAAGCACAGAAGTCACACAGAATATGTCCTGTAGCAAGTACAATATAAGAGTTAGCTGTCCCTCTCCCTTTGTGTGGTATCCGCCTGTCCCTGGACCCCTCCGTTTCCTTGGCTTAGAACTCCAGGTTCCTTCGAGAAGCACCCCTGCCCCCCCAGGTCCACTGACCTGGCTATGCCTGCGCCAGTGCAGACCCTTCCTTCCGGCGGAGCCTGTGGGGACCACTGGCAGCTGGGCAGCCCTGGTTCCAGCAGTGTCCCAGCCCCTCAAGGCCCCATCCCCGCCCTGCAGCTCTTTGACCTTATCTACCGTGAGGAGACACTGTTCAACGTCATCAAGAGCGTGACCCGAAATGGCCGCTCCATCCTGCTGACTGCCCTGTTGGCCCTCATCCTCGTCTACCTCTTCTCCATCGTCGGCTTCCTCTTCCTCAAGGATGACTTCATCCTCGAGGTTGACCGGCTGCCCAGCAACCACTCCAGAGGTCTGGGGCCCCTCTTCTGGGGGTGTGGGGTGAGAGGGCCTGCACAGGTGACTGATGATGTCAGGACCAGGGCGTGGGAGTGCTCATCCCTCCAGGCCCCTGCCTCAGTTTCTCATCCTGGGTTCTGGGAGGGCTAGCTCACACCAATCTGCCTCCCTCTTCCCTGGGACAGACTGAGGCGTGGGAGAGCCTTGGGTCTCTGGCTCCCTAAGGAGACACTTGCTTGCAGACCTTGTTATTCATGTTAGACTCAGAATTTTCAGGGGCTGCCCACGTGGCAGATTTGGGGATGCAGAACCCCCTTTCCTGCCCTTAGTGTACAACTCAGCTGGGACAGGGCATGAAGACCCTTCACTTGTAGCCAGAGTGGGGAGCTGGCAGGACCAGGAAAGGCTTCCTGGAGGATGTGGTGTGGGGAACAGAACCAGGGGGAGGATAAAGCCAGGTATTTGGACCTCCCTGTGACCTTGTCTATGTCCCCTCCAGGCAGCCCCCTGGGGATGCCACAAGGAGCTGCCACATCCATGGGCACGTGCAGCAGGGAAGAGATAGACTGTGTCTCGGGGGCCTTGACGCCGGAGGTTCTGGAAGGTGAGGGGAGTGTCTTTGGGAGTTTGGATGGGGTGGGGGAGCGGAGGCAGGTGGCCTGGTCTGGGTGTGAGCATGTACTCCGCTGACAGGGGACGAGGAGCTGGACAGCACGGAGCGGGCCTGCGACACCCTCCTCATGTGCATCGTCACGGTCATGAACCATGGGCTGCGCAACGGTGGTGGCGTGGGCGACATTCTCCGCAAGCCGTCCAAAGATGTGAGCACCCCGGCCCCTCCCAGATCCACGCGGCCAGAGCCCTGACCCCGCCAGGTCACGGCCGGCACAGCAGCGTGGCCCCTCAGCTTTTGGTGTGAGAAGCCCCCCGCCCCCCCATTTGTACCCCCCTTTCCTTGCTTTCCCACCTGGTCAGTGTACAGTTATGTTGTCACTGAGCCATCCCCACCCCAAGCTGCTCAGGCACCCCACCAGCGCACTGTGGGTGCTCTAAGGAAAGGCCTCGGTAACAGCTTTGCCCGGGCTGGGTAAGGTGTGAGTCCCTGGTGGGCAGTTCCCTGGGCCACACTGGCTTCATCTGCGAGTGGAGCCCCAGCCCACAGGAGGGGAGACGGTGGGAGCTGAGCCGGCTTCATAAGGAGGCCTCAGGATTTGGTTTGGGCAGCCCAGCCTTCCCAGAACAGCAGTCTGTCCCCAGTCCCATGGGGGCGAGAAGCCACCTCCCTGGCCAGACAGGAGTCCTGAGGGTGGGGCAGGAGTTCAACGCCGGCTCTTCTGACCAGAAGTTAGGGCCCGGCACGCGCCGAGCCCTGTAGCCCCAGCTCATTCTGCAGGGCTTTGGCCCGGCTGGCATCCTTTCCGAGCCCGCTGTTTCCTAATCCACATGTGGGGGCGCGATTCTCGCTCCATGGAGTGAGGCTGGGTCTACTCGGCCATCCTCAGGGCCCCGGGAACCAGAGACCCTCATTTCCTTCGGCTCTGGGCTGGCCCCTCTGTCCCGGCCCCGACCCCGGGTCCTGTCTGCCTGTGAGCTGGGGCCAGCTGGGCCCACCTCCCTGCCTTGCCCGCAGGAGTCGCTCTTCCCGGCCCGCGTGGTCTACGACCTCCTGTTCTTCTTCATCGTCATCATCATTGTCCTGAACCTTATCTTTGGGGTGATCATCGACACCTTCGCGGACCTGCGCAGCGAGAAGCAGAAGAAGGAGGAGATTCTGAAGACCACGTGCTTCATCTGTGGTGAGGCCTGCTTCCTGCCCCGCAGAGGCGCGTGGGCCCGGCCTGTGGGCCAGTGGCAGCCTCAGTTTGGCTCCTCCCCTGGTTCCTGTGGCCACTGGGGAACCCTGCCCTGGGGCTGACGGCTTGATGGCTGTTCGCTCATCCCAGGATTGGGGACAACCCTGCCTAAAGTTGGAGTAACGGAGGGAGCTCCAGGAAAGGGCCTCAGAAACCATTCCTTTAAACGCTCTTAACTTACAGAGGAAACTGAAGGCCAGTCAGTGGCCTCGAGTCTCTGGTCTCTGTCCAGGGCTTCATTCCCATCCCTGGTATGAAGTGCTGGTCCCTTCACCAGCCACCACAAGCTAAGGAACAGGTGTTACCTCTAGGACAAATCCTTTATCCAGCTCTCTTCCTGCTTCCCTGGGTTCGAGGAGCTCAGGTGTTTGCTCTCATCGTCCTTAGCTGCCGTGGTGGAGGGCTGCAGCGGTGGCAGGGCGGGATCTCCATGGCTAAGTGGCTGCTGCTCTAAATAGAAGTGACATAAATAGCCCGGAGCGGGCTGTGGCCTGTGCTCATCAGACCTTTCAGCCCGAGAACAGACGTCCCTCTGCATCGAGAGGTGGTGTCTGCTGCACCAGGGGCCCCGCAGGGACTCTTGGAGGCTGACAGCTTCACCCTCTGCATCCTCAGGTCTGGAGAGGGACAAGTTTGATAACAAGACGGTGTCATTTGAGGAGCATATCAAGTTCGAGCACAACATGTGGAACTACCTGTACTTCATCGTGTTGGTCCGTGTGAAAAACAAGACGGACTACACGGGGCCCGAGAGCTACGTGGCCCAGATGATCAAGGTGTGGGCCCTGGGAGGGGCGGCCGCGGCTGCCTGCACTGACTGGGAGGCCTGGGGCTGGGGCAGGACAGCTGTGGACACTTGTTGAAAGGCCAGCGGGGAGCAGAGGAGTAGCTGGAGCAGCTGGAGCCAGCCCTCGGCGATGCGGGAGCCCGGCCAGCCCTCTGCTGCAGAGGGTCCTGCGTGGGCTCTGCTGTCAGGAAAAAGCCCACGGCAAACCCATCAGCCCCAAAGCATGGGCGTGATGCCCCCGGGCCGTGGGTACGATGCTGAGGTGGCATGGGAGCAGGGCAGACGCTGCTGTGGCTGCTGCTCTGTGGACCATTCCGAGGGAGCCTTTGCAAGCTCGGCGAGAGGAAGGGCAGTTTCCCAAAACCTGGACGGTCCCAGGCCGAGAGGGAGCATGGAAAAACTTTCAGACTTCAGAGGAGTCAGACTTAATCTGTCCAATTTCTATAGTAACGAAGGGAGTGAAGACAGTGAATAAAAAAGGCCTCGTAGCGGCGTGTTGGGTGAAGGCAGCTCATCAGCCCTGTCAGATGTAGTGCGGCTTCGAATTGCTGCCCAGCCGGTAAACTGCAGGCTGAACAGAAAGGCCTGTTTACTGGGGAAAAGGAGTTCTATTTGTTTCTTCAGTCTGTAATTTGAACTGCTCTTGGAGTCCGGGTTTATCATTTGGTCTGAGAATTCACAGCTCGCCACAAGGAACCAGAAAACTGCTTGGTGCCCCCTCCCGCTCCTCCTCTGTCCTGGGAAATGTGGCTTTGCCTCTCAGACACTTCTGATGGCCGCGTCCTCAGCAGGCCTCCCCCGCTCCCTCAACGTGCCATCTGTCTGACTCGCATCTTCCTGGGGTGTGGGGTACGGGGCGCGTGTTAGGGCAGGGTGGGGAGGAAGGAAGGAAGGAGATTCAGGGCCTGGGTGCAGAGGCCTTCCCTCCACCTCGCAAGGGGTGTTGTGAGCGTAAACAGATGGTGCTGATAGCGGTGAGACTCAGGCCGTCTAACGGAAGTCAGCCTGTCAGTGTGCGGCCCTCACGCCCACAGAGGTTCGCTGCCAGCTCACTCTGGCCCCGGGGAGGACCCGGTCTGGTCAGACTTTCCCATGACACATCCCTGGGGAGTACTTTTGTTAAGGGTGTGGCAGCAGGCTCCCCATATGTTACTGCTCTTGTCAACGAGGCCTTCCTAGGCCAGGCCCACGCTTGCTCACCCACTGGTGATCTCTTTCAGAACAAGAACCTGGACTGGTTCCCCCGGATGAGGGCCATGTCTCTGGTGAGCAACGAAGGGGAGGGGGAGCAGAATGAGATCCGGATTCTTCAGGACAAGCTGAACTCCACCATGAAGCTGGTGTCCCACCTCACTGCCCAGCTCAACGAGCTCAAGGAGCAGGTGTGCACCCCAGCCCTGTCCTGGCACCCTCGGGGTCCCACACTGGGCAGCCTCAGACTGTCACAGCCCAGCCCGCCACCGGTGGGGGGGTAGGTGCTGGGCCTCCACGTCCCCGCTTTCTTCCTGGCCTGTCCTTGGCTTTGGGTGGAAAACAGGTCCAAAACACCTTCTCCTCTCTGTGGAGAATTAGACGGGTGGCTGGCCCCATCCCTGAGCCCCTGAAAGACATGGCCAAGTGGAACCTTGGGGCAGGTGTGAGGGCCCCCCCACTCTTAGCAGCTGCTAGAAAGTCCCTCCGAGGGGTTCACTGGTGGTAGGGGGAGGTCAGGGCGTCCTTCCACTTCTCAAGATGCCCTCGTGCCTGGAGCGTCCTCTCCATGGGGCAGTGACAGCGAGGTCAGGCAGCCCCTCTGTTAGGTGGGGTTTCCCAGCTGCACCACAGTGGGGGTTGTGACGCTGAGGCCGAGGGTTTGGGGCTGACGTCCTCACTGGACCCCGAGGGCCTGGGCCTGCCACCAGCGTTGAACAGCGGCTGGGTCCACGGTGGAAGGGTGGGCCTGTAGAGAGGGCACCGGGTGGCCTGAGCTGTTGGCATGTTTAACCCTAGATGACAGAGCAGCGGAAACGCAGGCAACGCCTGGGCTTCGTGGACGTCCAGAGCTGCATGAGCCGCTGAGAGCCACGGAGGCCCCACTGAAGACCCAGACGGGGATACTTGTCCCTGGAGAGCTGTGAGGGGGAACGCTGCACTTCCTCTCAGGTCGGGTGGCCCCCAGCCCACCAGCCTCCAGCTCCTAATCTGCCAGACACCCCCAGGCCAACCCAGGATCTGACCAGCAGGGAGGGGGAGCCCTTAAGACTCAGGAAGTCACTGGGACTCAATTTACCTGAATGCCTTAGAGGAAGGTAAGTCCTCTTAAAGGACTATTGCTTTGTCCCTGAAATCAGCAACTGACATTCCTTTCATTCCTCCTCGTGGCTGATTAGGAGTGGGGTCATCTCTTTATCAAGCACTACATTTTAGTTGCTGCCGCCTTGGGGGCAGTGCGGTAACACTGTTGCTCATGATTCTAGGGCTGTTACTTAACTTATTCACAGGCGTGCTCAGCCCTGCCCACGGCTGCACGGCCCCCGTGCCGCGTGCTCACAGTACAGACCTGTGTCCGGGCCGCCCCTCGTGCAGCCCCAGGGGGACTGTGACCCGAGGATGGAGAGCCTTGCTCATGGGACCTGCCTCTTCTGGGCCTTCTGGGGAAGAGGCACAGCCCCAGGGTACAGGGCTGTGGTGTGTTAGAGTGGCTGGTTTTTGACCGCTTGTGTTTTTCCTTTTGGTGTAGTGTTTTACAAATCCTTTGGCCTGAGAACTAATATGTTAATTGCCTTAAATAAATTAATAGAAGTATAGTCCATTAGAAAGGACTGCTGTTTCCTGTAGCCGCGGGGCTGGGGAGGGGGGTTTGTGGCATGCTGGCAGAGGACAGACCACACCTCGGGCTTTTGGGAGATGCTCTGAGTGATACCCTGTCTCACAGCGATTGCTCACTAGGGCTCTGCACAGACTACTCACTGGTTTGCAGTGTGACTGGTTTCTGTCATAGTCCCATGTATTTTATTGCATGCATTCCAAAGCATACTGAGGAGTCCAGGGACAAATGAGATGAAGAACCCACTTCCGCTTCTTCCTAACGAGGGGAGAACGGCTGTCGGCCTCTGCCCCACCCCTGCCCAGCTCGGTTTTTAACTGAAGAAAGCTCAAGTACAAAATGCAAAGCTCTACTATTAAGAGCTAAGGTTCCATGCAGTTATAGGCGACCCTGTATGTGTCCCAAGCCAGGGGCCCTGTCCTGTGGCCTCCAAAGAACCGTCCAGAGCACTGAAGCCACCACAACCCAAGGCCTGTCTGTAGCTCCACTCTGTCCCTTAAACCAACTTGGAACACAGGTTTTCTGCAAGGTCGGGGGCAGAGGGCCAAGCTCCGTCCTTCTGAGTCAGTGGAAATGAGGGCCTAGCAGGCTTCTCATCCCTGCTGTACCCGCTCCTGCTGCTGTTTGCGACAGGATGCCTTCTTCAGTATTCGCTGCTATTTTTGGCTGTCTCCCAGGAGCTCCTCTAAAAGGGAGCAGGGAGTCTTGCCAGAAGCCAGCCAGACCCCCGCTGACAGGTGGGGCTCCTGGGGCTGCACAGGAAGCACCTTGTCCAGGGGCCCTGTCACCTTCCCTTCTCAGGCCCCCACGGACCTCGTGTTTCCCCTTTGGGAGACTTCCCTCCCCTGACTGGCGGGCAGGGCGGATGCTCGATGGCATCCCTTCTGAGGCTGAAGCTTTCTTTAGAGCAACACAGGCTTCCTCTCTGTGGAGGCTGGATGAGATTCCCGCGGAGGCCAGGGAGAAATCAGGGCAGCTTTATTTATGATGACAACATACAAGCCTCCGGGCTTAGGTACGCGGGCGCGATAAGGACTGAGCCCAGGCCTTATGCTTCTCCTCGGGACTCCCAGGGGCAAACTTCTCCTGCAGTTTCTTCCACATGCCTTTATTCATATCCTTAAACTCTTCCAGGGTGTCTGCAAAAGAGCAAGACAAAAAAAAACTGAAGTCTCAAATCTGATTATGTACATTGGCCCCACAGGGCTTCTGCATACGAATGCATACGAGCATGCCTTGCTTTTAACACGAATGTTCCTGAAAAAGGGAAGTGCAGACGCAGCTTCTGAAAAGCCAATCAGATAGGTAATAGAAAACTAACTGCTATCGTGCCAGGACCGAGCACTTGCACACCAGGCCCTGCTAAGCACGAGGCACCCTTACACCGGCCAGCATCTAAGCAGGCCCCCAATGCCCCGCCCCACTGAGTGGGCAAAGAACTGGCACTGGTGCCAGCAACCCACAGTCCCAATGCTCTCTCTCAAAATGGCCCTTGCCACACACACCTCACTTTGTCCACGTTTCAGGTGTGGAAACTGAGCCAGAGGGAGGTTAAGTGACTTGCTCAGGTCGCACAGCTACAAAGTGGTAGAGCTGGGATGTGGACAAGGTGGTGTGGGTGGGTCCACTGCATGCTGGGAGCTGAGCAGGACCCGGGAGGGAGACAGCCCTGAGCCAGATTCTCCAGATTCTCCGTGCATCACATCGTTTCCCCACTGGGTCCTTGCAAACAATACCTCAGCCTCAGGTTCCTCCTCTGTAAAGTGGAGATAAAAATACCTGCCTCAAAAAGTGAGGATTAAAGGAAATAATGGACGTAACTTGCCTGGCACCTGGCCTGCACCCAAGAAAAAAGGTGGCTATCTTCATAGCTATGAAGACAGCAGGGAGCTGGTAGAAGGCAGTGGGGCCCTTGTCTCAGCGTGTGCGCACACGCACGCACACGCACGCACACACACACAGCCCCAAAGGAACCAAAGCTGGGTTTCTCAGTCTCGGCACTCTAGACATGTTGGACCAGAGAATTGTTTGCTGTGGGGCTGGCCTGTACGTTGTAGGGTGTTTAGCAGCATGGTGGCCTCTACCCACTAGATGTCAGTAGCAGACCCCCACCCCCACCCTGCTCCGAGCTGTGACAAACTAAAATGTCTCCAGACACTGTCACATGTCCCCTGGGGGGCAAAACTGCCCGAGGTTGAGAACCACTGGTGTAAAGTCCAGGACTAAAGTGCAGTGATACCTAATTTTACCTGTATATTAAATTGAGATATTCACATAATGTCTACATTTCATAGCCTGGACTTTTACCTGTTAACTTCTAGAGAAAAGGAATAGCTTTTCTGAACGAAAGGGTGACTCACATTACCTGTCACCACTGTCAGCGGGCTTGCCTAAAGGAGGACACACCCTGTACCTCAGCTGTGAGCCCAGCATCCCACCCTGGGACTTTTTCCAGAAGTCCAGGTTCCTGTGTGGGGCACACAGCGGGATGCTGAGGGATCCCTGCCCACTTACAAGCCATAAGATCTCCTTTCGAGTCCCCATGACCCCAGACCCCGGTCGAGGCCACTTGCCAAGCCTCAAATTCTTTCCCTACATACACTGTGAGGTGTCTTCTTGGCCTGCGAGGAAACATTTGGTAAACTTACTCCACAGTCACAACAAAAATATGAGGCCTGCTGTGAAGACAAAGTATCCCCAAATTTCCTGGAGCTGAACTCCCAGCTGGAACAAGCGCAGCACAGGCCAGTGGTGGGGAGTCTGGACGTCTCCTCCGCTGGGGCCCGTTCTGCCCCTCACAGAGGCTACCCTGAGGGTGAACAGAGGGCAGCGGCTGGGCCTCCAGAACTTACTTCCATTCTAATTTCAAGTGCAAACATTGCTCACACTCGCCGGGGCCTCACAATGACACCTTGCATCAATGCTGGTAATTACATGGGCCCAGGGACATGGGAATACATTTATATGCTTTTGAAAATTGCCAATAAAGTGGTCCTGCCTGGCCAAAATATCTTTACCCCAGTTTTCCAGAGAGTACTGTAATAAAAATAGGATCAGAGTCAATGGATACAATAGCAGGTACCACCACCAGGCTTTAATCTGCCCAGAAGGTAAGTTTTCTGGAAGGCCAAATCCCCAGAACTCAGTTGCTGAAGGCTGCCAGAAGAATAGGAAATAGAAATTTCTAGAGTTCCAGAAGGTGAATGTTTCAGGACCATGCCCTCCCAGAAAAGGTTAGCCTATTTTTGTATATGATATCCTTGGCAATAAAAATAGCACTTTTCCAGAACCTGCCGCCACCCCCCACCTGCCCCTTCAGTGACAATGGAGATGGGAAGTAAGGAGGGGACAGCTAGGCAGGGTATTTCCTTTTTTGTTAATCGGTCTATCAGCGACTCCGAAACATACCTAGTTAAACCCGTATCTAACCCACAGGCCATCTCCCCTGGGTCAGATAACTCGTAGGTGGATATCCCCATACATGTTTACTGAATGCCTTTTTGTTTTAATTAAAACCCTCGTTGTTTATAAAGCCCCCTTAGGACCACAAAAATTATTTTCCTTCCTTCCCGACTCAACTACTTCCATTTGGCAAATACGTATTCCCCTGATCCCTGTTGCCCAGCCTTGAATTTAAAAGCTCTAACGATGGATTTTCTTTTTTAAATAATGCCTTTGACCTCCCTATTCTATGGCGAAAGTATGGGCCCTTGTAGCTTCAAAATTTGCTCTGGGCTATTCCACAAGACTTTCCATCAAGCACAGCTGTCTTACTAGACAATTCCCCTGGCCACTCAAACTCCAAGAATCATTTACAAACCAGTCAGAAGGGGCAGCTGTGCGGGCATACCTGTGGACAGGATCAGCTTGTACTCTTCCACGGACAGGCCACTGAAACTCGTGTCTCTGGGGCGAGGGTACTGGTCACACAGGGCAGAGAGGGAGAGAAAGCGGGGAGAGGGTTAGTTCTGCAGCACAACCTGAGACCGGCTGATGCTGGGCTCGCTCGCTAACTGCAGTTCACTGGGCCCCGGGTGGCCCGAGGCCGGAGGCCTGGCAGGAAGAGCAGCGCCACCTGGAGGCCAAAGACTTGGCCTGAAAGAACCGCTGTCTGGTGCAGGCGGCTCCAACTTGGAACTTGCACGTGAATACTCAGGAAATGCAGGCTGTGATTCAGGAGGATGGGTGGGGCCCACGATTCTCATTTCTAACCAGCTCCCAGGCGATTCCCCTGCTGCAGCTCTCGGACCACTCTTGGAGTTGTGAGGATTTAGAAGAAATCCTTTTCCATGTTGGCTGGACATTTGGCTATGTATGTTTGGGGAGTTTACTGAACACATTTTTCAAGTCTGGGGAAAACCACACTCAGTGGAATTTGACAGTAATCATGAAAGCACCAAGGAAAATCCCAGTTTTGTCTGAACAGGACTTTCCCAATCACCAGAGTGTGGGGAAATGCCGGTTCCATCAGCGTGGATAGGAAAATCGGGGAAAGATCCAACAGTTATCAGATACACCCAGAAGCACATGCTGGCATGTAAAATACAGGGATTTTATTCAAAATCATAAATAGCTTTTATTTAAGTGACCTAAAAGCCTCTACCAGGTGCCCTGAAATTACTGGTTACATTTGAAAGTAGCAAATCCGCAATTCTTTACAAAACATTGTGCAATCAGATTTTTACTTGTTCTTACTGGTCCTCTCCAGTCAGAGGGCTACAAAAGACTGGCCCACTCACCTTGTGTTTGTAATAGTTTGAATGGAGTCGTGCTAAGCTCTCATACATCTGATCACAGGCCTCAGGCTCTGCAATCTGAAAGACAAAGAACCCCCGAGGCAGTGAGGAACAAGCTCTGCTCCCACAGCAGGTGATACCCCCAGGAAAGACCCCTTAAATGAGGCATTCACAGGAAGCAGGCCTGCAGTTGAGCAAACCTGGCCTACAGCTCCCGCTATTATTATACAAATCACTTTTTGGAAGTTATGGCTCCACCTCATCAACTCGACCTGCAGTAAAACTCAACCAACTGGCAAGCAGACGTTTATGGAGCCTCTGTGACCTGTGAACCAGCAACCAGCTGTGGTGGGAGACACCACAATAGAAATGTAATACCGGAGGGCGTTTATCTCATAAAGGGAGGGCTAGGGGCAGTCAGAGGAAGGGAAGTCCCCACGTGCTCAAGTGGTCAGTGTATAGTGGAAGCGAGACTAAGCTGGGTTCTGAGGGATGCACAGGAGTTCGGGAGCAGAGGGGTCGTGGAGAAGGCCTCTCCTGGTGGAGGAGATGATGTGAGCAAGGCACAGGAGGCAGCAATGCCATCTGTGTTTCAGACCATCTGGCTGAGGGCCTGAATATGCAGGTAAAGCAACCTGGGCTGGAGGGGGGAAAAAAGAGCTTTTTGAGTTAAACCTTCAATATGAAATGTATTAAATAAAGATTCATGGGGCCAGCCCCGTGGCTCAGGTGGTTGGAGCACTGTGCTCCCAACGCCGAGCTCGCCGCCGGTTCGATTCCCACATGGGCCAGTGAGCTGCGCCCTCTACAGCTAAGACTGTGAACAACAGCTCTCCCTGGAGCTGGGAAGCAGCCATGGGCTGCGGGGAGCGCAAGGCTCCTAACACCAGCATGGGCCAGGGAGCTGTGTCCCACACAACTAGACTGAAAAACAACGGCTTGAACCAGAGAGGGACGGGGGGCAGGCAGAAGAAGGGCAAAACAATTCTTTTATGAAAAGCAAAAAAACCCCAAAACTGAGCTTTTATCTGAGGTTAGTGGGGAGCTGTTAAAATTTACAAGGAAAGAAACATGAAGAAAGTAGCATATTAAGCTGAGACAGGTGAATTGAGGAGCACTAAGAGGGAGAGTCCGGTTAGGTCCTGCCAGAAAGGACAGGCCCCAACACTGAGGCCTCCTGAACAGGAAGGGGAAAAGAAAGAAGTCCTCTGGGTGCGGAGACAGCGGTGCTCCTGCTGGAAATTCCAGGAAAGGGGGGCAACGTGCAGGTGAGAGGTGCTTCTTTACCTTCATATCTCTTTTTAGTTTCCCTTCCTTCTGCCCTGGCTATTATTTATCTACAGATCCTTACATTATTCAGCCAAGAATTCTGCAACGTCCCCAGAACAAAACTTTCTCTTTTATGTTTTTCCCCAGAATTCAAATGATGGATTTTTCCAACTTAAGTCCTTTCGCGAAGAAGGCAGAGCATAAAAAAATCAGTAGTTAAGCAGTTTAATAAGGCAGCTCCGCTTTTGCTTCTATGTACGTGTCAAATGAGGGCCCCACTTTACATCAAACAAGAAAGGATGATCCATTCCTTTAGTTCTACTCGATCCATCCTTGGGTTGAGGCCACTCATCACGAGAATGGTCAGAGACAGGAGTGTGGGCTGAGGGGGCAGCCAGCGTTCGACGAATAATAACCAAAGGCATCCTCTGAATGGATTAGGGCTAAGGGCTGAAAAGAAAGTAAGGGTGGAAAAATGTGAGATTGTGACTGAGTTCGGACTCGCTGCCGGACAGCGTTTCCAGGGACAGCTCAGCTGGGACAGACTTCTGCGGGAGTCACCTGAGAAGAGCCCTTTGAACATCGTGTCTTCAGCAGGGCACGCACAGCCAAGAGCTCACACAGCAGACAGGGACAGAAGGTACGAGACACAAAAGGAAAGCGAGAGTAACACCCGCACAGTTTTAAAGAATATCATGCCGACTATCAAAAGATAATTGTGCATTTCGTCTCTTGCTTACTCTCTTTGGACCTGTAGAGATGTGTTCGCTTACAAATTTAAAAGCCATGCACTGAGATGAGCAGGTCTCCATAGCTGTGGAGTCCAATGCTTGGGTTTGAATCTTGGCACCATCCCTTTTCTGGGATGGGGGTAAATCACTCAATCTCCCCCACCCCCCACTCTTAAAACAAATTGCCACATTTGCTTTATCATTCTGTATATCTACACAAACATATTTTTCTTCTGATCCATTTGAGAGTAAGTTGAAACATAATGCTCCCTCACTCCTTAATATTTCAGTGTGTTTCCTAAGAACAAGGACATTCTCTTACATAACCACAGTTCAGTGATCAAATTCAGGACATTTCACATGGATACAACACTTTTATCCAGTCCACTGTCTATATTCCAATTCTGTCAACTGTCTCAGTAATAATCTTTACAGGGAAAAAACCCTTCCGGCCCAGAATCACCTACTGCATTTATCTGCTGCGTATCTTTCTTCTTTCAGCTGTAACAGTTCCTTGGCCTCTGTCTTTTAAGCACTTGACATTTTTGAAGCATACCGGCCAACGTAACATTTCTTTTAACAGAAAAGATAATAACAGTCCCTATTTCTGAGGACCGGGTGAGGGTAAATGAGGTAATGTCTGGACTGCTCTGAATTCGGGACCTGGAAGGGATGAGTGTGATTAGTTTCTGTCACTATCAGTAGTAGTAAACAGTGGATAAACACAGGCCTCTGCCTCGCCACTCCCAGGGGAAGGACAGAAGTGTTCAGGACGATCCTGGTGATGCTGGACTGAAGGGTGCTGTGGGCACACGGAGGGCCCCTGAGGCTGCCAGGCCGGCCAGGGCACACCTGCCAGAGGGTCTCGGTGGAGACGAGTGGGAGTTCCCAGAAGTGGGGCTCTCTGGGCACAGGCTCGGCGTTAAGCACATGTCCAGGGAGTGACAGTTAGGACACCCCAGTGGATCACTGTTGCCATGTGATCGCTGGGTGTGGCTAGAGATGGAAGTGATGAAGGGACAGGAAAATCGCTGACGCGTCCCCCTGGCCCTGACCCTGAGCGCTCGCAGCGGCCACCCAGCACTCCATGGTCAGCTCATCCGGGCTCCAACACCGACCTTGGTCTCTGCCAAGTCCTTCACCTGATGATTGCTCTTCTGGGTCGTCCCTCCTACCACCACGTGGCCACCTTCCGAGGAGCTCTCCTCCGGCGCCCCTCCCTGGGCTCCTCCCACTGCTGTCAGACCACCAGGACAGCGTCTCCTCCTCTAACCCACATTCTGACCAGGCCCTTGCCCTCAGAAACCTTGCCAACGCGAGTTCCCCTCCTGCTTCTCTAACATCTCTCACGGTGAGAATTTGCCAGAAGGCTGCTCAGCTGCCTCCTACTGAACCGTCAGTGGGGTCAGCTGGGTGTCGTCTTCCCCCCGTCCTTTCCCATCTCTGACAGGGCAGGGAGAGGACGAGGTCACCCTTGCAGAGCACGGCTCCCATGGGGGCAAAGCGCAGAAGGCCTGAGTGAAAAAAACAGAGTGACCCTCTGGGTTCCCTCAACTGCTTAAAATTCCTTCAGAAATGGAGAGACTTGCTAGATACTTCACATAATGCCTGGAGCTCAATTAATAATCCAAGAAAGAAGCAAAACTCGGAAATACCTACAAATAACCAACCACCAAACATGAACTTGTCACCCAACTTCCCATTTGAGGTCAGCAAGTGTGTCTCCGAGGCTGCAAATGGCGCCGTGGAGGTAATGAGAGTGCCAGGCCGACTGCTGGCTAAGTGGTTACTGCTGAAGGAGAGATGGGGTGCGGGTGCGGGGGCGGGGGGGGGGGGAAGGGGGGGCATGCCGCTGCTGGGCTCCTGGCCACACCCAGGCAAGCTCAGCAATTAAACAAGTCTTGTTTACACCTTAAAAGGACAGCAATAGAAATACTTGCCTAATTCCAGAAGCCTTGCCACATACCTACATCCTACACTTTATTCACAGACGCTGGCACAAACATTCCTGAATTTTGAAATGCAGTTTTCCTGATGACACGTACTGCGCACTTTTATACGTATTCTTACACACTAGCTTGAAATTACCTAATTTTGCATCCACACCTAATGAGATCTCAGACATTTGGGGACTAATAGCAGTGCTGGGTTTGAAACAGGCCGTGGTGGGACATGATGGAAAATTCAGCTCTGTTCCCTAAATGTGAATAAAATAGATGTTCAACTGACAAAATGCCCTTCGTGGCTCTATTTTTGCTCCTTTTGCATTTTCCCTGCTCAGCCGTCAGTAAATTTCTCTTTACCATATTAAACTTTTATACATACAAATCTACATCAGTGCCGCAGGCACTGATTTCGATTTTCAAAATTGAATTTAGGTGGTGACAGCAATTGGTACAGCGGCCCCTATTTTTGTCATACAAAGGGACGGATAAGCACTTTTGGGAAAGGGTGCCACAAATTGCTTTGCTAATTAAGGTAGAGCTGGATTCAGTCCAGGAGGATCTATGAGAAAAGGTTTTCATGACTTGGTAATGAACTTCTGAAATGAGCTCATTCTGCTCTGGGAGCCTGCTGCCTTCAATTCAATTGAAAATGTGTTTCTTGAGCACCTACTATGTCGAGTGCTCCGCCAGGCGGCTGTGGAAGGGCATAAGACCCAGCTGCAACGCTGGGGAAGCTGGCAACACTGAAGAGACATGATACACATGAATTAAAACTCAAACATGGCCCAGGGCGGCGTGTCACTGAGTGCCCGCCTTATGCCAGGCCTGGCTAATCGGACCGGCGTGGGGGGGAAGGTCTGGAGTTTCACAGCAGTGGCCGGTCACAGAGTGAGGGTCAACCAGAGTCCCTCACTGTGGAGGGGTGTAGACTTCCGAGCTGGACTGTGCATGGGAGGAATGGGGATCAGAGGAGTGAGGGGGGGGCATGAAAAGGCAGGGGGCAAGGACGGTTCACGTAGGCAGGGTCTTGAGCCAGGGAGTGCTTCAAGGGCCTGGGAAGCCACCACATGCTTGGCGAGCTCTGTGTTTGTAGGGAGGACAGTGGCATCCACAGTGTGCTAGGTTCTCAAAGGTCAAGAACCGCTTATGTGACGGAGGCAATGAGAAGACACGTCGCTGAGGCTGGGGTGTGGTGACAGACGGAACACAGGCAGGGACCAAGGACCAGAGGACACTGACGGCCTCACAAAGCTGCCTGCCAGCTGTCCTGGAGGCAACAGGCAGACCCAAAGGTCTCTGAGTAAAGTGGAGACTCACTGAAAGAGTTCGAGAATTTCTCTCTCTAGGAGGCGCACCTACATCTTTAAACACGCACAGAAAAGTGCCAGCCCTTGGTCTAGAACACTCCATACCTCACTCTAACTCGTCAGAACCAGGAGAGAAAAGAGATGGGCAAGGATTCTCCTCACAACTCCAGGGGTTCAATGTTATAGCTAAAAATAGCAGTCTGTCCTCGGGCCATTCTCAACACGATTTCTGGGGGCCCACATATCGGGGTAAGCAACTTTGACATGGGGTCACCACTGCCAGCTCCCTGCCACACTGAGAAATGCCTAAGACCAAGCCTCTCCTGGATGACAGAAAACAGGATTATAAAAACCTCTGAATTCTCCTCTGAGAAGTTAGAAATATCATTTACATTACTGCAAACCCAAGACAAAGTGCAGCTCTTTCCAACGGGGCCGATGTTATTTAAACATGTATAGAATACAAGACCTATATGTATTGTATTCTCACCGGTGGGTGAGCCCCGTCCTGGGGGCAACATTTGCAGGCGTCCCTCACAGCTGTGCCCCACATTACGTAAGCGGGTGCTGGTGTGCAGTCAGGGGGATCTTTTTGGAAGCGGTTTGTGTACCTAATGAGCTGGTTAGAAGGGTTTGCTCCTTTCCCAGTACTAAGTCAACAATGACAGTGGTTTTGTCACCTTCCCTCCTATTGTGATTCTTTTATTAAGCTCTCGGTGAGGCAGGGAACACGTGTTCTCTTAAGGAAATTCTATTCAAAGGGGGCAAAGCCCATAAACATTAACATTAAAAAACTGCACAATGGGACAGAGGGGGTAAGTGGTGTTAAGTGTGTTTCTGCTCCCACCATCCCCTCCCTCTTGGTGGGTTCAGGGTGGACCGTGAGACTCCCCAAAGGGCAATCTGAGGTGGAATTAAAAGAGGCAGTGGTTTTTGTACCCTGGTTTCGCATCTGAAGGATGAACTTGCTTTCTAGTGAGTCTGGCTTTTCTGCATGGGTATCTCACTCGAGGACCACCTTTCTTCCCATCCGCACCGGGGAACATAAGCTGGGCCAAAGAAAAGCAGGTGGGTAAACATAGGGAGGTGGTTTAATTCTTTGCCCAAACTGTCCATGGTCCAAAAAGGTTTGAGCAGGGAATGAAGGGAAGGGAGTGGCTTGAAGTTCATGGAACAAGAGGCCTTTCTAAGAAGAAGAAATAACTCAGGCCGAATGGCAGCTGAGGAAAGATCAGGCCAGGACAGCGGGTCTGTTTCTCCTCCTAGGGGATCCTGTAAGCTATTTTATTTTTCTGCTTTTGTTTCCTCGTCTGTAAAATGGGAATAGTGACGACTCCTTCACTCAGCTGCATGACGGATTAAATTCAATGCGAGCACGCAGGCAAGTGTGCCAGGCTTGGGATCCAATGCAGGAGGCCACGGGGCTGAGAGGACGGCCCGGCCCTCTCCTCTGCAGGAACAAGAAGGCAGAGCGGCTGCCCCTCCAATCCCGGCATAACCCAGGGGGTGCTCTAACTAATCAGCTGACTGGGTCTGCGCCTGCTGCTGCTGCCAGCTTAACGAAGCGACTACCAGAACCATCTTTCTTCTCAAGGTCGTTATAAATGAGCTGGCGGTGTCAATGGGAGCGACAGAGCTGTTCTCAATTTCGGCAAGGGGCTGCTCCCTCAAAGATTTCCTACGGCTGGAGTGTCCTCAGGTGACATCAGGATGAGAGATCATGACAGTGGTCCTGAGTAAAGGCCTGCTGCCACCATGATGCACTGGGTCACTCCACCAGAGATGCACTGCGGCCATGACGCAAATCTGTGTGGGTCTTCTCCTGAGCAGAACCATCTCCCTAGGTGACGACAAAGGATGACAACTCCCAAAGAGAAAGCTCTGCCCTCCTCTTCTGGCTCCTCTTACACTTACAGTCACGGAGGTGAATGTCACACTCTCTTACCTCCCCAGGGATCTAGCCGCTGTGGGCCTCTCCGCTGGCTGCTTGCACCATGTGCATTTCATTAGTCAGTCATGCGTCCGCCGCACCGTAAGCTCCCTGGTGGCAAGGGCCAGCAAGATTACGTCCCTCTTCTGCAGTTCCTGCAGGTTCCCCCCCCCCCGCGCATAATCAGCTCTCCAATTAATTCTCACCACTCAGAACACACAAATAGTCCCGTCGCTACTACTCTCCATCTAGTTCTGCTACATTTCTAACTATATTCAAATGATATCTGTCTCATGAACCATAACCAATCATTTATTTATCTATACACTCACACATTTACTGAATGTCTTTTCTATGCCAAGAACTGTTATTTTAGACACTGGGGGAAGAAAGATAAAAATGGCACCATCTCTATTCTCAGGAAGCTCACACTAAAAATATGTAGGGAGCAGAGCCCTAGGAAGTCTATGGGGTTGGCAGAGTTGGGACTACACATGATTCTTGCCTTTAAGATCTTTATGCTCTGGGCCAGTGAGGACCACCACTCTCCCCTAAGCCCTGAGGCAGACACGCCATCCATGCCCACCACCCACTCAGCAATCGCTTTCATTGATGTCACTTGGTATGTTCTTGCTCCAGTAGGTGGGCTAGCTTGGCTCTGTATTGGGATAAGTTGCAAAAAAACACAAGTTCTTCCTTTGACAAAGCAAATTTTGCAAGAGTCATTTCCTCAGGCTGTGTGTATGTATCACATTTCATATCTCTGACATTTTGCCTGAGCCCCAGGTTCAAATATCCCACTGCCTACTTGACATTTCACTTGGAAGTAAGTCAACTTGGCACCTGAAGTTTAACATGTCTAACACCAAACTCGGTATTTTTTTCCACACCTCACCTGTTCCTTATGTAGTCTTTCCCATCTCAGTACGTGGCACCACCTTCTACCCAGTTACTCAGGCCAAAAAAATCTAAGTGTTATTCTTGGTTCTTCTTTCTTTTTACCCAAATCCAATATATCAGCAAGTCCTGTTGATGTATGAGGTGTGATCAAACAATATGGTGAATGTTTCAATTAAAAAATAAAATTGTAACAGTAAGACACATTGCCATTAATCCCCCTCAAAATACTCCCCCTCACTCTGAACACACTTATCCCACCGTTCTTGCCACTTTCTGAAACAGCTCTGGAAGTCCTCTTTCGTGAGTGTCTTTAGTTGCACTGTTGTGGCTGCCTCGATGTCCTGAATTATTGTGACTTTGGGGAAGAGCCAGAAGTCACACGGTGCCAGATCCGGTGAATAAGGTGGATGAGGACACACCGTAATGTTTTTATTTGACAGAAATTGCCCTGTACCAGAAGCGATGTGTGACACGGAGCATTGTCATGATGGAGGATGATTTACGGCACACTTTAAAACACACCTTCTCTCAACCCTAACTCACACCTGACTGACTGCACCGAACAAGTTGAAACTTGTCCCACACTGTTACTAAGGTTCGGCGCACTGCTTCCCGTATTGAAGATCCCTGCCTTTCCATTGGATGGTACTTGGCAGCAGCATTCAGCGTATTTTGTGATTACAACGGAAAGGCTCCGTGTCACACATTGCTTCTGGTACGGCAATTTCTGTCAAATAAAAACATTACAGTGTGTCCTCATCCACCTTGTTCACTGGATCTGGTACCGTGCGACTTCTATCTCTTCCCCAAAGTCAAAATGAGCATGAAAGGTAAACATTTTGAATCGATTCAGGACATCGAAGCAGCCACAACAGCATTAACTAGACACTCACTAAAGAGGACTTCCAGAACTGCTTCAGAAAGTGGCAAGAACGATGGGATAAGTGTGTTTGAAGTGAGGGGGAGTATTTTGAGGGGTGTTAATGGCAATGTGTCTTTTACTGTAATAATTTTTTTAAATTTAAACATTCACCGTATTGTTTGATCACACCTCGTACCCTTCACAGTACAACCCAAATCTAGCCACTTCTATCTTCTGTGCTGCCACCCTCATCCAAGCCTCCACCATTTCTTGCCTGGGCTACCTTGGTAGCCTTTTCTCCAGTCTCCTTGTTTTATTCTTGTTCTGTATAATCCACTCACCACATACAACCAGAGAAATCTTTTTAAAAAAGTAAATGAGGTCCTATCAGTCCCGACTAAACCTTCCCAGTGGCTTCTCACTGGCATATGATAAAATCCAATCCCGAACCAGAGCCTAGAAGACCCGACTGGGCCTGGTTCCGGTCCTCCTCTGACCTCACCTCTTAGCAACTCCATTTCGTTCACTACCCTCCGGCCACTCTAGCTTTCTTTCTGTCCTCTTACATGCCAATCTGTTTCCTGACTCAGGACGTTGGCACTGCCTGAAAGGCCCTTCCCACTAAGCGCACACTGTTGGCTCTTCTTCTTCCCTTAGGTCTCATCCATGTGTCACCCTCTCAGTATGGCCTTATTTGACTGTCATAACGAGTATCATGCGACTCTACTTTGTAACCATCACAGTTGACCCTTTACCCCAGTTGACGTAGGTCTGAACTACGTGGGTCCACTTACACACATTTTTCCCCGATAAATATGTACAGTACTGTAAATGTATTTTCTCGTCCTTATGATTGTCTCAGTAACATTTTCTTTTCTCTAGCTTTCTTTATTGTAAGAATACAGTATATGTTACATATAACATACAAAACATGTTAATTGACTGTTTACATTATCAGTTAGGCTTCCAGTCAACAGAAGTTTCTGGGGAGTCAAAAGCTGTATGTGGATTTTTGACTGCTGGGGGTGGGGGTCGCTGTCCCTCGACCTTCCCCTCTACTCTCATTGCTCAAGGGTCAGCTGTACCTATCTGATTGTCTTATGTACGTCTACTTGCTATGGTGTCCTAAACTAGAATGCAAACTTAATCTCATCTAATTCATTGCTGTCTTCCCAGCACCTAGCAGTTCCTGGCACACGGTGGGTGCTCAATAAATATGTGTTATACGAACGAATGAATCCCAGAGCTGCAGCCAACCTGGAGGAGAGCAAGCGCCTAAGGCCACCACTCACACACGGGGCCACGGGTTGAGGACCAGACCTGCCCGCAGAAAGCACGCAAATGCTGAGCGGGAGCCCCGCACAGGTCCTTAGGGATCCGCTCAGTCAGTGAACAACACTGCGAGGCCATGGCATCGTGTCAGGGGAGAAATAAGCCTACGGCTGTCACCACCTCCGGCTGGCGCCGTGGATCTCAACCCGGGCTGCATCTTGCATCATCCGGAGAGCTTTTAAAAACACTGAGGCCAAGGCCTCATTCCCAGAGATTCTGATTAAATAAGGCCGGATGGCCAGGCCATCTAGATTTTTAAAAAGCTTCCCCGGTAATTCCAAGAGCGGGGGTAGGGAGCGCTGAGTAGAAGGTGGCGTCGTCGCTCTCCGAGGTCCCCCCGGATAACAGGGTCCGCGCACGTGCGGCCAGCGAAGAACGGCGCGCGCATGCTCACGCCTCGCCGCTCGCCCGCTCGTGGGCCCCGCCCCGGCTTCGTCCTTTCCTCCCCTCTCCCCAACCACCTCCCCTCCGAAGGCGGAACCCACAGTCCAGTCACCTGGGTGTTCTCTCCCTCCCGAAAGGCCTGTGCTACCCGCTGCCGCAGGTAAGAGCCCAAGTCCCGGCCCCGTTTGGTCTCGTCCACCGGCCATTCCTCACAGAGCTTAAGAAAACGCCGATAGCGGCTGGCCGCCATTTTGGGCCCCGCTTGCCCCGCCCCTGAGGGAGGAGTCTGCCCGACCTGTGGCGCTTGCGCACTAGGGCTCACAGGCTTCCCGAGGGTGGGGGGCGGGAGGGAGGAGTGAGCATGCGTGAGTTCGCGCCGGCTCTGCAGCCCTCCGGGTGGAGGCGCTGCTGGTCTGCTTCTGTGAGCAGAGCTGGTTCAGTCCTTCTCCTGGACACAACCCAGGAACTAGGGGCAGGTCCGACGTGGAGAACCCCAGGGACAGCTTTGCTTCTCTTTTTCAATGACTGCACAAGCTCCAGACTAAAAAGCGCTTCTCGGAGAACTCTGCTAATTTGCATAAACGAGTATATTTGCATGGAAATACAGGTTATTCGATGAAGATGTTTGAACTTAATCACGTGGCACGCACACCCCTCCTGCCCCATTCTCTCCTCGCAGTCCCAGTACCTGTCACCACCACTTGGTACTCTGCCACAGTTCCTTCTTTAATGCTCAGTTCTCGTCCTTTCTCCACAGCCCCTATCCTATGAGTGTCCCTCTGAGCGCCCCCTCCCCGCGCCAGGCACTTCTCCCTGGGAGGCGCAGATTTCCTAGCTTGAACATCAACTGGGAAACAACGATGCAGCATGGAAAAACTTTGTTTTACCAAGCCTTCTCTTATACACCTCCAGCTGCATCATCATGTGGAATGTCCTGATTTTTCTTTTCAAAAGAAAAAATATTTTCCTTAAGAAAGCCTCAGTCCCCCCTTTGCGTCTTTACTGTCTTTAATTTAGCCAGGCCTGTCGCATGCATACAGCAAGCACTTGGCTTTCCCCAAACCTCTTCCTTCTCACCCCACCTATTTTGTCAAGGTGAGTCCAGGAGACTCCTTCCTTGAGTAGGGGGAGTGAATACACAACCAAAACGCAAAGTTAAAAGTGACAAGAGTTTAAATTGAAGTGTTAGAGAATGCTAGGGAGTTTGGAGAAAAAACAGTACTTCTAACTATTCAGGGTAGCAGGGGGAGAAAAATCGGGAATGGCATCTAAAGGAGATGACGTTTGGGCTGGGCCTTGAACGCTTATTAGGGTTTGGGTAAGTGGGAATGGAAGGACACTGAGCTTCAAGAGCCGGGCCTAGTGCAGGATTGGGAGAGACAGGAAGAGGGAGGAGTCTAATTTGAGGAAATATCAGTGGGTAATTTTAACAAGGAACAGCTTTGAACTGTTCTGAAGGCGTTAGGAGTGAAGATCTATTGGATGAGCGCCTCTGGGGACTCAGGGTGTGCAATGCCTACTTGAAGTGAGTTTGGGGGTTGCCCCCCTGAAGTAAGGAGAGTTCAGGAGGAACGCAAAATGCACTCAAGGGCACCCCCACCATGTTCCAGCCCAACAATACCTCCCTGCTCCATCTTCACCATCAGCTGGTTTATAGCCACATAGTTTTGATGGCTGCCCCACGGCCCAAAGGGCCAGGGTTGTATCTATTTATTGTCAAGCTCCAGGGACCTAGGGCTGTGCTGGGTGCGCTGAGCGCCTTGATTCCGCCTGAGGCCCTGCCACAGCTGTGGCTTTGAAGAGCACCTGGCTGTTCTTGGAGGCAGGGACTGAGGTCCCTCTTTCTTCGGCAATAAGAAGAGTAAGTAACATTAGGTGGCAGCGGATGGTTTTCACCCCACTTGAGGCAGAAGTGCAGTGAGAAGTTGAGAAGAACAACTGGACGCCAGGGAAAACCCAAATGCCTCTTTCTAAGGCTCTCCCTTCCCCAGCCCAGCTGCTTCTTCTGGGTCAGGCTGGGATCATTCCCTAGTTCAGGCTGCCCTGCCCACCTCCCTTCCCCGCACTGGAGGCGTGTTTTTATCTTGGTGGTTCAGTAGTGAGGCTTTGGAGTCTGTAGACCTGGGTTGACATGTGGGCTTGCTCATTCATTCATTCATTCATTCATCTAGGACTGATCTGTAGAATTTGCAGGCGCCCTGTGCAAAATGAAAATGTGAAGCTCCTTGTTAAAACAGTAAGCATTTCAGGACAGTAACGGCAGAGCGTTAAACCAAACGTGGGGCCCTTCAGAGCTCAGGGCCCTGTGTGACTGCACAGGTCACATACCCATGAAGCCAGCCCTGAACTCCTTCCCCGTGGTGGACCAGTCAGATGAGGGTCCTGATCCCCTGGGTCTTACATCTAAGTGGGGGGAGTTGGATAACCAAGCCGACATACAATAACAGTAACAGTAGTGCTGCAGGTGTATGAAGTCATTTACGAAATGAACATTTCAGATGTGGTAAGTGCCAGGGAGAGATGAAGTCCGCGTGCTAGGTGCACCGAGGCTGGGGTGGGAGTGGGATCTGGGTGGTCTGCAGGGGCTTGTGTTTGAGAGACACCTGAGTCACCCAAGCGGCTTCCAGGTAGAGGGGCAGCACAGGCACAGGTCTTTGGAGCAGCCAGCCTTGGGTAGGTATTTAATTGCTCCAATCTCAGTTCTTCATCTTAAAATGGGAATTACAGCGATAAAGTAACGCTTGCTGAGTACTTGCTGTGTGCCAGGCCCTGTTGTAAATGCCTTGCGCATATTGACTCATGTAGTGCTCACAATGGCTCTTCAGGATAAGTACCACTACGATCCCCATTTTACAGATGTGGAAGCTGAGGTGCAGAGAGGATAAGGACTTGCCAAGGTCGCCAGCTGCTAAGTGGCAGAGCCTGGACTTGAACCCCAGCTGACTGGCTTCAGAGTCCATGCTCTTGCCCACTTGATGCCTCTTCCAGCCTCCTTGCAGCGTTATGGTTGTGAATTGTGTGCTGGTTTTGTGTTTCTGTACACATTATAGTTTCCTAAGGGGCTCTAGGATCCTCTCTGGCCTTGTTTTACCTGGCCCCCCACCCCCCACGCCCCCAAGCCTGTGAGTGGTTGGAGCCAGAGTCTGGGCTCCTGGCTTGTCAATCACCCAGCCATTCTGGGCACATTACTAGGCATTACCTGGGATGTAACTGGGGCAGTGGCAGCCCCTCAGGGAGTTGATAACCATTTTAACAGTCACCTGCCAGCTGTCACTCCGAATGCAGGCCCTCCTGGCTCCTTGAAAGCCCCCTTCAGGGCCTCGCCCTCCAAGCCATTTGCAATGGGTATTTGGGCTTTATGGAGCCCTGCTCTCTGTTTATAGAATCTGTATAGAAATGAGGCACCATCAGGGGGAGGGAAGAGGAGGAGGGAACGCTGCTTCAGTTTTTCAAGTTATAATGATCCCAGTAATTGAGACACCAAATTGCACATTTAAATCACTTGAAAGTAAAAATATCGTTTTGTAATGCTGGTGTTAGTAATGTAAACATTAGAAAGGAATTAAGTACTTAGCTGTATTGTAGGGCACGATTGCCTGATTTTTCTTCTTTCAAATTATTCAACAGGAAGAAATGATTGGCTGCAACACCCAAATCTGTTACCATGAAAAGTGATTCTGGACTTGCATCAGAGTCGTCAGTCATTTAATGCCCCCAAGTAAAGGTAGCGGGAAGGGTCGCACTTGGTGGTAGATTCCTGTCTTATTCTGGAGGTGAGCTTTTTTCAAGACACACAGGTGTTTGAGGTGTGCTGGGATAGGCCCTAAAGCGGTGCCGAAGTGCACCTTAGTATCTCTAGAGCCCCTCAGCTCTGTTGAGACATCTTGTCATCTGCCCCCAAAATCTGTCTCCCTCCCTTCACTCTGCTCCCTGGTCCATGTCACCTCAGGGGGGCCTTCTGTGGTCCCTGGCCCCCAGCTAAAGCAGCAGCCCCATTACTTTTGGTCCCCTTTTGCCTCAAACTCATCACTATTTGACAACGGGTCGTGGTGCATGGTGGTCTCTCACTAAATGAATCTGAACAGAACAGATGACATTAGAATATAAAACCAGGTCTGCTCGCCCACTTGTGTCCACCCCCAGCCCAGCCCCGGTAAGATGCTCATCTGGGGGGGGGGCTGAGGGGGAAGGTGAAGAACCAATCAGGAGCAGGCAGGTTGCTGCATTTTGTTCTTGGATTAGCTGTCAAACTTCCTGGCCCGTTTCAGGGCAGCTTAGTAACGGAGGCAGAAGTTCTGAGCAATGAATAATGAAAACGACCCAACCTGGCTGCACGTCAGCCTGTCTGGCTGGCACTCAACTTGGTATTGTCCCAGAGCTGCTTCCCCTCCCCCGCCCCCATCTAATTCTTGGCACCCATGCCTTCATTTTAGTTCTTTCCCTTATCTTCTGTTTTATGCTTTTGGCCACAGAGGATGCAGATTTAAATCAAAAGTCAGAAGTTTAGATCATTTTGAAGAGCTGCGGATGAGTGGTCTTGCTCAGCCATTTGTTTTATTAGACGCTTCCTGCCCTTTCCAGCGTGGTCTAAAAGGCTCCGTGCAGCTGGGTGAGTGATGGGCTGCCAGGGTGCTGCCCAGAGGCTCGGCTTCCTGATGACAGTGCAATATGGAGACGCTATAATACCACTCTGCTCTGAAGCTTTCTCTTCAGTCGCACAGGGGGTACCAGAGGGACAGAGGTGGGGCTGAGTGACTGTCGCTCAGGCGGCCCTTGCCCCTCTCCCGGTGGGGAGGTCAGGAGCAGGTTGCTCTTTCATATCACCTGTCTTGAGGACCGAGTTAGAGCTCCTGTGGTTCAGATAAGGAAACTGAGGTAGGGGAGAGGCTAAGCAAACCTACCAGCACTCAGTGTACGAGGACAGGGGTAGGGGAAGGATCTGGAGCGGAATCCGCAGCGCTGACACTGCCAGGCCCCTGGTGTCTTCTCCTGGCCCCCACTTGCTCTTTATGTCTCTGTTTCTCTTAAGTCAGACGTCAATTTAACATGAGGATTATGGAGAAAGCGGTTATAGTAGAGGCTGGGTTCTCATTATACCCATTTCCTCTTCCTAGGCTCACAAGTAAACTACATCTCAGTCCACCAGCATCTGGGTGGGGCCGTGCGACTGGTTCTTACCCATGGAATGTGGCTGTGCCTGTGTGACTGCAGCCTTGTGGTTGAAGGTGGTGGTGTCACAAGGAGAAAATCTCCAGATGACGGTGTGGAGCAGAGGCGCTGTGCACACTGCATTGGATTGCGATATTAATCTGCTGATATTTGGATTGTTTGTTATCACAGTTAGCCGACTCTAATACCTGTGCGTTTCTCAGTTCAAAGAAGAATAGAGCTCCCCAGTCTGGGTAAGGGAGGCCAGCCAGAGGCTCTGACGGTGTCCTAGGCAAGAGGGAGTGGAAGAGGTGGAAGGTTCTGAGGTCCTTTCTGTTCTCATGTTCTAGGGTTTCTCCATATCCATCTTGATCTCTCTCAGTGCCCCTGCAGGTCAACCCCCTGTGACCAACACAGACCACTTGCCGTTCCCTGGGCAGAATGTTTGATTCCCCATTCCTGTGTTTGTCAGTCCTTTCCTGGAACACCTGCTCTTCTTTATCACCTTTCAGACTTGCCTCCCTTTTGAGGCACAGCCCAAACACCACTGCCCTGGTCACCCACGTGGCAGTGAGCCCTCACAGCCCTTGTTCTCCTGGGTAGCACTCTGCACAGCTGAGCGAATGGCCCCCACCGGTGAAGCACCTGTGATGTATTCATATGACGGTTTTTATCCGTGAACTCATAAGGTTCTTAAGATAACATCTTGATCCTGACACTTCCTTGTTTCCTACACAGGCCCTAGCACTGTGCTGCATGCACCAGGCACTCAGAAAATCCTTGTAGATAGGAAGGAGGGAAGGAAGGAAAGGATGGACTAATGAAATCACAAACGAATGAGCTGCTTAGCCATATTTTTAAGTGTCTGCACCATCAAGCTCACAACATTTCTCCACTCTTCATTTCTACTACTCCCAGCAACAAAACACTCATTCTCAATGCCAGAGTTTTCCTTCCCTGCACTCCCTACCCTCCCTCAATCCCCCAGCCCCTTCCCCACTCCTGTCACCCTTCGGAGTCCAGAGTCTTACCTCCTCCAACAGTTTCTGTGACAACTCTGCTCTCAGCACACCTCTTCAACTTTAAATGTTAGGATTGCTCGTCTGCACCACACATTATCTATCCTCTGTCCCATGGGGCCTTATGTGGTTTGCTGTCAGCTCATGTGTGTTAGTCTTGATTCCTCACCTAGAGTCGAAGCTCCCAAGAGCTGGATCTTCCACAGTGCTTAGCAAAGAGATCAGTGGGGACAGGGGTTCAGTACAAGGACACACTTGCTGATGGCTGGATATCTGGGCATTTTTAAGTAAACTCACCCCTTTGGCATTTTTAAGTAAACTCAGATTGGAGATCAAATACATACACACCCATCATCTCTTCTTTCCATACCTTTCTGTTCTTCTCCGTCTGTCCAGATTTGCAGTAATTGGGTGGGCTCATTCAGCTGAGTTGCTGAATCTGCAAAGCCTATACAAGTTTCCAGACCATGGTGACCCCTCTGAGTCTGGTGGTCCAGTCAGAATGGTCTAAAACCAGGAGCCAACTGTGGCTGTTGCACCAAACTGCACTTCTGTTGGGGACCTCTTCAGGAGGAGGTGGGAATGCGGCTGGGCTGCAAATGATTTGTAGAGGGGTAAGAAGGCCTCATGTGAAGGGCACCATGAGGTAAAGGTATAGCCAAAGGAGGGGCATCACATGGGCATGAATAGGAGCCGGCCCATGGAGAGCGACGTGTGCGGCCAGCCCTGAGAGACCTGACTCCAGCTGGTCCTTCCTACCTCATCCTCGGGAAGCCCTACAACATCCGGGCTGCTCATGGTGGAGGGATCAGAAGCTAAGTCAGGAAGTTGAACTTGGTTGATGTGGGGCCAGGTTCTCAAGCGAGGAAGTGGCTCAGAAAAAGCAGTATTTAGGGCTCTGTGTTGTCATTAGCAAATACTTAGTTTTCGGCTGACTCCCTTTTACTACCCAACGGGCTTTGACTCAACTCTCCCACCATGGGCACTGAGCTTGCAAATTAATTGTGTCATTACCTTGGCCAAACATAATTAGGGAAATTAACTTGCTTTGAAATCCACATAATGTATCGCAAAATTAAACAAAAGTTTTTTTTATTATCGAGGCTACGCTTTCCTTCTATTAGTGTGGATTTTGGAAAGTTGATGGTAATTAGCTATGAGAATTCAGAAAAGTACTTAGTTTTGCAATGTATAAGGTTCAGATGGAAGGACCGCTTACTTCTCAGGTCTGGTGCCTGCCTTGTGGATACATGCAAATGTTTTATTAGCCACCATTCCCACCGGGTTCCCTGAAGGACTGCAGGAAATCTGTGAGCTGTTCTTGCTGTAGAGTCTAGTCATCCATACGTTGGAGCTACCATACAGTGTGGTGATCAGAATAAATAAACAGAAGGGTAACAAGGCGCCCCAAATAATCACTGGTGACCTCAGCAATTTTATTAACAAATTTCCCTAATTGGGTAACGAATCTCAGTGCTTGACTCAAGGGCATTGTAATAGGTTTCCACACTACAGAAGAAGGAATTAATTAGAGCTCTTTGCTCTTTGTTCCGTATTTACCCTTGTCCACCGGTCTTGTAAACATTGCGCCTGGTTTCCTTGGTCCTCCAGGCTTTTTACTTCTGAACCCGCCCCCCCCGACTCCAATAAATAAATAGAAAGCTGAGAGTGTAGTTTAACCTCAGTGGCGCCTCATGCACATGTCACCACCACTGGAAGCTGCGTTTCACGGTCAGAATCAGAGCCATTTCGTGGTCAAATTCTGGCAGAATCATTGCTTCCACTAGGTACTTGGAAGTCTGTAAAGAAACCCTTCTCTCCACAGGTGGAACGGAGAACCTGGGGTGTTGGTTTGTCAGTGCGGTGTCTGGGCTTGCCCGTGTCCCTTCAGAACCTGGGTCCAGGCCGGTGAGATGGGCAGATGTGTCCCACTGCATCCTGTCCCTCTTACAGTGCCTCCTAGGAAGGTAAGAGGCATGCATCAGCTCCGTGTGCCCTTGGAGCAGGCAGCCCCTGCACGCGAGCCCCGTGAACTGTGAACTCACTCTTCAAGACTCCTTCAAGTAAGGTTCCTTTGCCTCACAACTTGCAAGGACTGTAGCATGACAACAAGAAAGCATTTTTAGATGCAAACGCTCCAGATTCTCACTGCACTGCTGGTCTGTAGCTCATGTTGCCGCCCCCAGTGAACCCCGCGGTGGTGCATTTCATACAGACTGTCCAGGCTGTGAGGACCGGCCTTAGCACAAGACGCCAGGTGTGTGAATTATCTCCACCGCTGGTTTCTTTAGCAGCTGTTAACGTAGCTTGCCATGTACAGTGGTGGCTTTCATATGAAGATGGGATTATTACAAAGACATCTAAGGGGTGTCTAGATTACCCTTGCTTCCGGTAGGTCCCTTTTAAGATCTAGATTCCAGAAGAATCTGGATGGGCCCAACACGTCTCATTCTCCCTCCTGAATATCCTGAATGATCTGGATGAGGTTTTCCAGGCCAAAAATATAGCCCGGATCTGGTCCGTCGTAAGTGGTGTGCTCATTCCAGGAGCCCCTGTATGTCGTATGAGCAAAGTCGATCATCCGGATGTCCACTTTGGCGAGATCTCCTGGAGAGTTGCTGTGGGCCATCTGTGGAGCCTCCCGAGGGTGTGGGCTGCCTAGGCTTTCTTCCAGCAGCTCCTGCCCATCGTAGATGATGAGGAGAGAGCTGGAGTAGAACCGGTACGAACTCTGGCTCCTAATGACTGAGAGGAGGGCCCGGAGCTGGCGCTGGATGGGCTCTAGCAGCTCTGTCCGAAGGCGGGTTCCGTTGTGCAGGAACTGATAGAGGGCTTGTCTGAACCCCTCGGCCGAGAGTTTCCTTCCATAGTACTTGTCTTTGCAGAGAAAGTGCTTCTTATCAGTTTGAAAAACCTTATGTTAAGAAGAAGAAGAGAAAGTGTGAAAAATTAAAAACAAAAAAAAATTGCATCTGCTGCGGTTGCAGTGTCACAAGCGAACATAATATATAAGCAGATTTCCAGGAGAGGCAGGACGAGAATGGCTGAAACAAACAGAACGGTGATCTTTCATCATGCACCTTTCAGTGTTTACATTTTAAAATGCTTTCTGTGCAAGCCTCTAATAGGAACCCAAGGTCGAAAGATCCTTCACCCTACAGAGGTGACCCTCTACGCACGAGGAAAAGGGTTGGATCTCCTTTCTTGTGAATTTCCAACGTCAACCTCCAAATCATGATTTAAACCCTGGCTTCTGGCCCTCTTCAATTCAAATATTAGCAAACCCAAGCCAGAAAGCCTTAGTAAGAATCTGAAATCACAGCCAATGGCCTTGGAGAGCCAACTAGATTAAATTTTCTCCAACAAAGTTTATAAAGTCCTTTCTCTGCAGATTATAGGGAAAAAATAATGGCTCTTGGAGTAGAGTGGGATGAATTGTTTGAAGATAAAAAGACAGGCTAGATCAGGTGTGGATGGAGTGTTTGGGTAGCCAGTGCAGCTGAGGGGAGCCTGGCTGGAGGAGGGAGGTTCATAGCAGCTCCAGGGGCTGGTGACTCCTATACTTGGCACCAGCTCCCGTCCCCTCCCCTGTCATGTCTTGGCCACCAGAAGGGAGCAGATGGAAGCGAGATACTGATGGGGGAACAGTAGAAGCCACCCCCTTTCAATTCAGATGGCATAGGCAGCAACAGAGGCTGAAGTGAGGCTCGCAGCTGGCATGGCCAGAGAATGGCTTGGCACACCTCTGCCTGGAACACCTGGAAAAGGCTGCCTGTACCTGGCCAAGGCAGTTTCTCGGGCTTTCCTGCCTTCAGATTATATGATGTGTTTGTGAACACTAGTGTTGGAAAAAATCAGAAAGATAGGATGTTGGTGTTGCCTTTGGAGGGTTGGGGATCGGCTGCTAAATTAGCCATCATAAATACACGACAGGCATCACTTTCTAAATAAATCAGATCAATTTCAGAAGGTTTCAGGTCCAGAGAGAGATTCCATTTACACCACAAATCATCACACTTCATTCTCTTGAGGACTGCATTCCGAGGCTTTCAAGGGACATCTGTGCAACAAATTTATAGACTCAACTTCCAGCTTCAAGGGGTGCCAGTTTCAATTAAGGAAAGCTATAACGTTTACCGTCAAATCAGTGTCTGGTTTTACTTTGAGTAGATAGACTATAAAGAGTGAACGAATGGTGAAAGTTTATTTCCTCCTGTTCTCCTACAGCCTCTGCCATAAGCCACGTCAGAGCAGCAAAAAATCGAAGCATGGAGCCGAGGCAAGAAAAATTAACCATTCCTTTGCCTGGGCTGAGCAGGTTACGACCTTCCTGCTTTGTTAACCAGCGCAGGTAGCAAGAAGCAGAAAGGTGAAGTAAGAAGAGAGAATGGCTAATAAGAATTCAGAGACAGACTGCCTCCCAGCATCTGAGGAGGAGTTCCGCTTTATCATTCAGAGAATGAGGAATCCGCAGAAGGCACAGAGGTCTTGGGTTTAGTTCCTTCCCCAGCCCCCGCTTACACACCGTCATCCATGCACTGCTCTCAACACGGCAGGACCCACGTGGCCACCGGAAAGTTTCAACTGCCGAACACCCTGAGGCCAAGTTGAAAAATGGTGGGGTTCTGACACCACTGCCCTGAAAGGTGCTCTTTGCAAACACCTGTATGTCATAGAGCAGGATGTGCGTTTCCTTGGGGGAAGGTCAGTGCCTGGCTGCCCCCCCCCCCACAGTGAGGAGCTCTGCAGGGGCAGTGGTGTCTGGATGGGGGACATCCTGGACCCACAGGGGACTTGCCAGGGAGCCCAGTCCTGCAGTGGGCCCTCGGCCACCCACCTGCATGCCGCAGATACGCACGCCCAGGCAGGCTGAGGTGCTTTGCGCACACTTCATCATGTGCCGCGCCTTCTTCTCCTCAGACGCGTCATCCCCGTGCTGCCTGGTCCCCATCTTCAGGTCCAGGATGCAGGGATGCTTGTATTGTGACACGACATTTTCCAGCAACAAGAACCCTGGTCACGCCAAGTTAAGGTGGATTTGAGAACATGAAGGCCGTGGTCCCCCAGGAGGAAGGCAGCACACCTCTCCAGCTGGCTGGAGGCTCCCTACTCTGAACGCTGTCCCGTCCGTCCCTCCTGTTTCTTTCATTACAGACAAGCCCATTGTCGCTATTAAGAATTCCAGGTAGTAGCTTTGCAGGCTGCTTTCACAAGTCCATTTATTTAGGGGGAGTTTGTGAGGATGCAAGCTTCTTCTCATGTTTGCTCTGAAGTTGAAATTTAAACGCAGATCTGAAACCCCTGGTAGGCCTTGCCCAATTTACATGTTATGGCAGAAAATCCTAAGGCTGAAACCTCCAAGTCACTGAATGGGCCAGTACCTTTTGGGACAAGTGGTTGACGTTAACTTCAGAGGTGAGTTGTAGGAATATTAATTTCAGTGGAGGAGTTATCCTGCAAAAACTTCTTAGGGATTAAGGTTACAGATGTGTCTTAGTACACACTGTGAAACTAGCCACTCCTTTGCAGGAAGGAGCCCCGTGGAGACAAAGGGGTGTTTCAAGCCCAAATTTGCTCCCTGAGAATGTGGCAGCCTGAGGGGGCGTCTGCCTGTGGGCACTTCCCTCAGGGCGGAGCCACGCCCCTTCCTCCCCTCAGCTCTGTGGGAAGACCCCTGTGAGGAGAATTTGGAGGGGTAGAAGGGAGGTTGGGGTGCTGGGTGACCGCCCCGCCCAGAGTGACAGTCCTCATTTGTATCTGCCCACAGACACCCACCGCCCAGCCCAGCCTTGCTGCCCAGGTAGCAGAGAAACAGCCAGTGACCCACCAGGGGCACTGTGTTCAGTTAATTCCCACTCTGAGAGTCCCCTGAAATCTCTCATTTTCCTTTTGGAGAGGACTCGCTTCTCCTAGGTCCCGGGTTTGAGGGCTCGTGCCTCCAACTCTCCCTCCCGGCTCTCTCTTCCCACGTAGCCCCCACGTGACCCTCCGCCTCCCACCCCTGCCCCTGTATGTCTCTCTGTCTCTGTCACTCCCCCACCCCCTCCCCCCTAGGGGCACCTTCCCCCCCTTGGGCCCGTGTGGTGGGGAGGGCAGGCAAGGATACGGTGCCGCTTGTTCTCCGGGTACTCGGTGCACAGGCGGGTCAGGTGGGCCAGGTGGCAGTGCAGGCCCCACGGGTTAAAGCTCCTGCTCTCGGCCTGGTTCCCATTGGCGTCTTCCACCAGGGAGGACACGGGGGTGCTGAGGTGGAACTCGGAGCTCAGGAGAGCTGTGGCTGAGCTGCAGGTGAGGGAAGCACAGGACAGTCAGGGCAGCTGGGGCCACAGGGCTGGGGAACGGTGCCCGGCCCTGTGACTGCTTTCCTGGACTGGACTCTGACACGGACTGTCCCTGGAGACTCTCCAGGGCACTGGCCTGGCCTCAGAGTGCCCTTCCTGCCCCACTCAGGCCCGGGCACCATGTCAGGCCACACTGCAGCCCTGGGGGTGGGGGAACCAAAACTCACATTAACTCATCCGAGCCCGTCACCCCTCGGAGGCTAAGGTGCTCTCAGTTCCCCTGTAAGTGAGCTGGGTTATTATCTCATCTCTACTGAGGCGACACAGTGTGGGGGCAGCAACTCCACGGGGAATCAGACGGCTGGGGCGTAGGCTGTTACCCTTGAGGCCTGAGAATGCCCCGGGGGTGGGCATCGCGGGTCCTTGGTCCCCTCTCTCCTGCCCTCTGCATCTTGGCTTCCCCGTCTGTGAAATGGAGATAATGCGCCTGCTGCCTGACACTGAGCCAAGAGGCTTAATTAGATCTGTCGTGCTCCTGGGGAAGGGAGGTACTTTCATTGTATCAGCTCCCTTTTCTTTCCCATAAATGTTTTAAAAATCCCCAGGGATCCTTTTCATCTGAAGAAGGCCAGCTGACATTGTCAGAGGTTTCGGGGACCTCTCCAGGGCCCTCAGAGTGTCTGCCTCTCTCCTAGTCCCTCTCAAGCGCTCAGAAAGCGATTTCTGAGAGACATTAGCCACTTTTCCTCATGTCAACTATTCTGGGGTTTCTGTTCTACATGCTTCACCCCAGAGACACTTCATGGCCTCAGTGAAATAGGTATTTAAGTAAACAAACGTGTGCCCAGTGCCTGCTCTGTTGTACAGGGCTTGGCATGTATATCGACGTCTGAGATAAATGCATCGTAGTCCTCTCCCTAGAAGTGGCATGAAGAAGATGCATTCCTTGCTTTGCACACGTTGGTTATTCTGGACAGAGCCTTCGTCTGAATTTCTCATTTTCTCCACTCCAGCCTTCACGGGAGCCACTGCCTTAGCACAGGTGGGAGCAGTACTGGTCCCTGCTAGGGACGACCTCCCAGTGTCTGTCATCCTGCCAGGTGGCCCTCACCTCTCCTCGAGTGTGTGTGCCAGCTGAGCGTGCTGCCACGGGGAGAGGGGCCGGGTGCCCCCACTGCTGGTGGTGGTCTGCTGGAGGGTCTGCCATATCGCCACCGCCGCCGACGCTGTGGAGACTTTGAAGGGCTCCTGGTTCTCCTTCCGTGGGGTGGCAACCAGGCTGAGATGGCCAAGGCTATCTTTCCGGAGGTGCACCGTGATGGTGCCTGCAGAACACACGAGGGCGGGGAGGGGCAAGAAACCAGGTGGCATTTACCTGACGGGACACGTTGCAATGGGTGACATCCCTAGGAAGTGCAGTTTCATGGCAATGGTCCAACTTCCCCCTTCCCCAACTCCTCTCTCAGGGAAGACTTATGGGGCCTGGGCTGCTTCAGCCTGAACACGACCTGTTCCAGAATGAGCCCAGAGCCGCGGAGCCTGCAGACAATAGCCTCGGGCTGATCTGGGCACAGCCTCTGCTTTATCGCACTTCTGACCCTTCATGCTCTCAGCAAAGCCAGCCCTGTACATTTTGTTCTCGCATTCCAGTTCCTTTGTGCAGTCACACCTTCCCAGTCAGAGCACAGCTGCCCCAGCTGGCTCCAACCTGGGGGTGTCAGAGCTGGTCTTCCGCAAAGAGGGGCCCCCACCTTAGAGCGGCAGTGAAGGCAGTCGGGGCCCATGCATTCCTCCCCCTTGTCCTTTGCCTCCACTATCCTTTCTGTCCCCTCCATTTGTCTGTATCTGACCAGACAGTGTGCTGGGGCTCAGGACGCTCTGTCGCCCTCTCGTGCACCCTCCCCCGTCTCTGGCTTTAACACCAATGCTTGCTGTTTCCTTTGGTTAGATGCTTGGCATAGGAAGATTATTGGCGGAATATGGTTTGTTGATATAAAAAGACCTGTGAGATTTCCCCAACTCACGTACCTTCGAACCACTGGTGTTTATAGTTAAGGCACAACATCCTGCTCCAACTTGTGAATATGAAGAGTGAGGGGAAACCCAGTGACCAGATGTGCTAACGGGGCTTCCCCTCCAGGACGCCCTGAGCTGGTCCTTAGCC
The DNA here is from genome assembly GCF_004115265.2 of Rhinolophus ferrumequinum. Taxonomy (NCBI): domain Eukaryota; kingdom Metazoa; phylum Chordata; class Mammalia; order Chiroptera; family Rhinolophidae; genus Rhinolophus; species Rhinolophus ferrumequinum. The sequence goes on from NC_046286.1 coordinate 3,968,193, forward strand.
CTGGCACGACATTCATGGCTCTGTGGCCGCCCCCTTTGGATTTCTCACTCAGATGGCAGAGTTCAGGCCTTTCTCTCGGGCTCAGCCTTCAGCAGGTGCCCAGCCGCCCCAGAGTTCTGGCGAAGAGGGAACAATACTCTCACAGTGGCACAGGAGACTGCCACCCAAATGGATTTGTGAGAACCAGGTCTCAGTGTCCTCGATTTCCTGTTCTTCCGGCGCCTACGCTGTTTTCTCTGTCTGCTCCCTCCCCCACCAGTCTGCTCTCCACCCGTGTCCACCCTGCTTTGTGCCTAAGAGACTGGCTCTATGGAGTGCACCAGTGGTTTCTTTCCCTGTGCTTCCCAGTGAGTCTGGCCAATGGGGGACATTGGCAGATGAGAAGGGGAGAAAGGTCGGGGTGTTTAACCGCTGGTTCCCTCCTGTGCAGTGTGGCCTTGCCGTGGCTACGGCCAACCTCTCGCTGGGGCAGTTATACCATCCCCTCTGCTGGGTGCGCCCTTCAGGCTGAGAGGTGGTCACAGCTTTTCAGGGCTGCTGGTCCCGGGCGCCTCACCATGCCGACTGCCTCAGCCGGGGGAACGCAAGGCTCACAATACCTGCATGGGCCAAGGAGCCGTGTCCTACACAACTAGATTGAGAAACAACGGCTGGAACTGGAGTGTGGTGGGGGAGGCGGAAGAAGGGGGATAAAAAAGTTCTCTTCATTTGTACCCCTTCGCGTGTGCCTCTCATTTTCTGCTGGGACCCTGACTGAGAGGGTGGGTTGCTTGTGATCATGTCTTCCAAGATATTTATATCCTCCCTTGGCCAGCCTAAGTGGAAGTTTCTGCTGAACAAGCACTCAAGGCAGCTGATATCCTGCTTGTGTCCTGCCTGGCCCCCCGGGGCTGCTCAGTGCACACACTTATTTTCGGGGCTGCTCTATAATCCAGCAGGTCGCTCTTCAGAGCCACCCGTGCCTAGCTCAGCGGTCTCCCTGGGCCAGTCCTGTCATTTCAGATTCCCAGTGCCCTAATTTTGCAGCCTGAGAATGACATTCAGTTTTCTCCAGCTCCTAAAAACACTCTGCTTTTCCTCAGCTCATCCCAGGCCCCCATGTCCGGTAAAGGAATAATGATACTAACGATAATAGTGTACCTGAACCTGACGTTTACGGTTTATCTGAAGACCGGCGTGTATGCCTAGACGGAGCCCCCTGGAGCTGGGCTGCCTGTGAGAGACAGCAGGGGCTGAATGCAGGACGGGCAAATAAACACTGCGCTAATGATCATCGCTGCCTTGTCTTTCCCACCTACCGTGTTTCCCTGAAAATAAGACCTACCCCGAAAATGAGCCCCAGTTAAGATCGTCAGCCAGACGGACGCATTTAGTATGTGCTGACAATGTTCCAGCAGAAGATGACATGATTGTAATAGAATAAATGTAGATTCTTGTACATGACAAAATAAGACATCCCCCGAAAAGAAGCCCTAATGGAGTAAAAATTCATCTAAGACCCGGTCTTATTTTCGGGGAAACACGGTACTACTACCGGTATGAGGCAGCATTCTGTGCTTATCATCTGTTACTGCCTGACTGTGGTCCGCGGGCCTCAGAGAGATTGAATAACTCGCCCAAGGTCACACAGTAAGAGGTAGAGGTCTGAGAAGGCCACCCCAGACGGAGATGAGGAAGAAGGACCAGGCTGTCACATGGAGCTGAGGACTTTATTGGGAGACTGTTGTCACACTATGTTTATTACCCGTGTGTGAATGAGGACACTCCTGCTGTGTCCCCAGTTACGTTTGTTCTGGTCATTTTGTTCTGTGGAGCAAACAAGCTGTGATCCCATCGTCCTGTGGGAGGGTGCAGGGCTAGGAGGGTCAGGAAACCCATGGACGGGGGGTTTACATTTCCAGCTCTGTTTCCTTGGGTTGCTCTGCTTGTTCTAAGGAGGGGCACTGACCTGGAAACCGCTGCCAGGCTCCAGAGCCCACCTTCCACGTGCAAGAAGGGGGAGAGCTCGCTGGCTTCCGTGATCGTCCCTGGGGATCTCGGAGCCTCCTGGCTGCCTGGGGAGCGCAGGATGGTGTGCTGCCAAGGGCAGGGCCCTTCCAGACCTCGTAAAGTTCAAGTTACCACCCGGCAGCAGCCCAATTATGAGGCTGTGGTGACGGCCCTATCAGAAAGCAGGGGCTCAGGGAGCCTCCCTGGAAGGACAAGAAATGTGACCTTCTCTCACTTTCCGGGCTCTAGCTCTTCTCTGATCTCATCTGTTCTGAGTGTCTAAATAAATGGAAGCGAGCAGAGGTGCAAATAACCCAAAACCAATAAAATCCAAAAGTCATTTCTATTTCTCATATTGTCAGAGCGACACAGCCGGCCTCCTGTCCCTGCCTCCTCGTGCTGTCTTCCTGCGTGCCTCTTTCAGGCTCTGTGTCTCCATCTATCTGTCTTCCCTCCCTTTCCCACATGCCCCTCTACGGCTCAGCCCAGCTCTTCCCTCGGAAGCTGGGACCCAGCACAGACAGGACCTTGCAAACAGTCTTGGGTTGCCTGACAGAAGCAGCGTGTCCGTGGAATCCAGACTGCCAGGGGCTTGGATAGTTCTTTTTGTCAGGAGCCATGCTGGCCCTGGCCTGGCCTCCAGTTTGCCCTGTCTGTCCATGGGGACTAGGTCTCGGAGGCCCTTGGGCTCCCAGCACCCTGCTGCCCCTGCTTGACCAGGACAGTGGGACCAAGCGCGAGCCCCCGGCTGCCTGCTCACCAGCTCTCCCCAGCACCTCGACCTGCCACCAAGCCAGCCTGGCAGACAGGAGTGCTTACTGCTGTGATTGACATGCCCAGAGCGTCTCAGCAGTTTTGGTTTAGCTGAGTAGCTTCTGTCATGTATTTATTTTTAAGCTCATGAGAATATTTATTTGCCACCGTCTGTAACATGAATCTGGCTCATCCGTTAACCAACTGGACCTAGGAGCGTGTCCTCACTCACCCAAAGCTGACAGGCAGACTGGGGGGTAGAGGGACTCAGCCCCAAGACACTGTCATACCTGAGGAGCCCAGCAAAAGGTGCGGGGTGAGCTCCTGGCTCGGGGAGGCTGCCCTTGGGAATGACATCCCTGCTCATTACCCCCGGTGCCATCACAGTGCGTGGCAGTGGGCAGGGAGAGGGTGTGCTCCGAGGCACTCCGTGGCCACTTCAGTAACAGCCCTTCTTTCTGGGGCTGTTCCAATCAGGGAGAAAATGGGAGAGCCCTGTGGCAGCCCTGTGAGCACTACAGTCCCCCTGACCTGAGGTCACATCCCCTCCCTCATGACGCTGGACACCTCCCTGAGCACTGGTGTTTGAAGCGTCCATTTCTTTAGTAACAGTAGCTGGTGGAGCCAGACGCCACATGGGAGCCAGACCTTGGGGCTTTGCATCCTGGCTCTGCCTTTCACTGGCTGTATGGTCTGAGGCAAATCAGGTAACCTCTCTGTGCCTCAGTTTCCTTACCTGTGAAATGGGGATGATGGTCCCCACCTCAGAGGGTTATGAGGTTTAAGTGAGTTCGTGCACAGAAGCTGCTTACAGTTGGCTGTGTGTGGCACTGAGGGAACACTAAGGGCTAACTGATATCACTTTATTACGGGCTGAAACAAGAAGCCTGCACAGCCCTGGGAGTGTCCCTTTCCCACCTAACACCTGACCTCAGTTACCTGCCCCAGACGCCTGAGAGTGAGGGTCCTGGATCTGGGCCGTACAGTGTCTCTGTAGATGTGCGTTTCCTCGGGTGATGTCTGCCTGGATTGTGGCCAGGGAGTGAATCAGTGTTTCTGCCTCCTTGGAACGCTATGTTTGGGTGCCCCCCGCCCAGGAGCTCTGCCTCACCTTCACCCTCAGCGAGGCTGCACGGTCTCACCTGTGTCTGGGGGCGAAGGTCTGCAGTTCCCTGACAAGTTGTTGGGAAACATCATGTCCTGAGTGAGGCCCGGGGGCAGGCACTAAAGGGTCGCCAGTGTCTGTTGATGTGTGTGGCTCTGATGCCTTGGTTCAAATTAATCTATCACCTTAGCAGAGCCCCAAGGCGGCTGGCACGGGGATGGGCCCACATTGAAGAGGGAAGCAGGGCAGACTAGGGGACTAGACAGGAGACCAGGGCCCAACAGTGGTACGCTGTCCTCCCCCTAGAGGAACGGGCACGTGAAGACAGGGCTCAGGGAGAGACCCTGGGTGGGGTCCTGGAGACGCAGCAGCCTCGTTCACTTCCCTGCTTTGCCTGTGCCTGCCCTGGAGTCTCTCAGCTCCAGAGCTGTGTGGAACAAGCGTGACATGCCGCAGGCAGGAGTCCACCCCATGCAATGACCTGCTACCCCTTTGCTGGGTTGAGTTCAGTGCAAAAGGACAGAGGCTAATTCCAGTGGCTGCTCTGACAAGATGGGCAGTGACCACAAGTGATGAGCAGTGCAAGCCTGGGCCCCCGGAGGCCCCCGGAGGCCCCAGGGGAGGCTGTCCTCCAGCCGTCGGCCCCATTTCTCAGTGTCATCTCAGACTCTCAGGAAGGCCTGGCAGTCCGGGACTGAAGCAGTGCCCAGGGCTCAGGCTTGGCCTCCTACCTGGGAGTCTCAGTTTGGAGCATGCAGAATACAGATTCCTAGGCTCTGACACCAGGGATTCTGATTCCCAGGTCTGGGATGGGGCCTGGGAACCTGTACACACACACACACACACACACACACACACACACACACACACACGCCAGCGATTCTGGTAAAGTTGGCTGACCCCAGATCACACTCTGAGAAATACTGATGTAGATACTAGGCCCGTCCTTCCCGTTGTCTCAATCATTGCAGTGCACGCGAGATTTCGACTGACTTGTTTGGATGTTACCGTCACCTGCACTACAGATGCTTGGACGTGGAGAGCAGCAGCCTGCAGTCAACACACCTCAAATCTTTTAAAAGAGGTCTTTTCTCAGAGCCCTAGTGCCAGCGTGGGGCTGGCACCTGGCAGAGTCATGCACCGAGCCCTGTAAGCTGCATTTACCAAAGGCTGGGTATGGACAAAACAGCCCAGAGGCCCTGTCTGGAGGCCGCTGTTGGCAGCCCTCCCCACCAGCCTTCTCTCCCCAGAACCCCCCTTGTGCACAGATCAGAACACCCCGCTCTGTGCCCATTTCCCCAGCTACACCTGGAAGGCAGCCCAGGCCTCTGTCCTTGCCTCTGGATGAGGGCAGGAATTCTGGTTTCCTAAAACTGCCATGTCCCAGCTCCTCCGTGTCCTGTCCTAGGCCTGAGGCTCCTGCCTCCCGCCTGGCTCTCTAGAGGGAGGTGAAGAAGGCCTCCACATGTCCTGTGTTTACCGGTTACGGCCACACAGCCATGGCACTCCCAAAGCACAGGCCACAATGCCCCATTTATTCCATTCTCAATTCCTCGAAGCCTGGTGGCTTGAGCTAATTTGTAACGACTCCAAATGCTATTATACTCCAGACCTGGAAGCTTGAAGAGTTCAGAGAAACTAGGACAGTGCAGGCCTGCCGGGCTGCAGGAGAGGGGTGCGTCTCCATGGCAACCGTCACACACACCGCAGTGCTCGAGGAAGCGGTGGGTGCATGTACATGGGCCTGGTCCAGGGTGGTGGCCCGAGCTGCCTGTGCTGCCGGACACTCACCTTTGTACTGTGGGGTGAACTGCTTCATGGCTAGCGGCAGGGATTCGTAGAACTTCTGCTCCTGGGAGACGAGGGGCTTGCACACAGTGTCCTCGTCATACTTCATCACACACAGGTGACCCCCAACCTGGTGCAGGAAGGGCTCCAGTTGCACCCCCACATTGGCGCCCCCGGCATCTGCACTGTTCTGCACAACCATGGCCTGGTGTACAAGCAGCAGCTGCAGCACAACAGGCAGGGCTGTCAGTGGGCCTCAGCTTTCTCCTCAGCCTTTACTGTTGTCATAGCATAGTTGTCTTCCCAGCCGTAGGCTCTTGGTGGGGCCCCTGGAAAGCAGAGGAAGAAGGTGGAAATGATGGGAGGGAGACAGTGAGCTGGGGGCAGCACTCGGGACGACCCACAGTCCCCAGCCACAACCCAGAGGTAGTTAAACAAGACTGTAAACAGGCATCGATTACTTCTGGAATAACCTGTTACGAGAAACTAGTAACAGTGGTTGGCTCCCGGGAGCAGGGCTGAGAGTGAGACTTTTTCTCTAAATACAGTTTTGTACCTTTTAAATTTAAATATTCAAACATTTGTAAATATTAAACAATACACACAACTGTAGGCTTCCAGAGTTCAGAGGCTGTGCCTTAGCTTCTCGTCATGTTTCCTGCCTGGGGGGATCATGGATCCCAGCCCTGAGAAGAGAGCAGAGTCTCTCCTGTTGGGGCATTCGGCATCCAGCGGGGCTTGGGGTACAGGAAAGCTTCATTTTTGTATAGCATAGCTGTGCCCATGAGTCTGCATCATGGCTCTACAACATAATTGCTGTGTGACCTTGGGAAGTTACTAAACCTCTCTTGGCCTCAGTGTCCCCATCTGTGGAATGGAATAATAATGATACCTGCCTCATGGAGCTGGGAACAGAATTGAGATAAAGCCTGTGAAAAAGTTCGTGCAGGGCCCAGAACTAAGTGCTCAATAAATGTGATTTACCATTATTTCTGGCATTATTGCCTTGGTGGTTCTTATTTTCCCAACAGCTCTGGGTTGTAGGGAAGGCAGGTTTTCTCACCACTATTTGCAAATGAGGGAAAAGCAAGGCCTAAAATACCTTGCCTGGGCCCAGCAGGGTCCAGGTGCAGAGGCGGAAGTGAAGCGGGGCTCCTTGTCTCTGGGCCTCGTCTTCCGCTGCCTGCTGCTCCCTTTCCCTCCCAAACGTGGGCTTGCTGGACCTCAGGCAAATGCTGGGACTCTGGGCTCCTAAAGACGTCCTGACTTTGTCTCAGGAGAGTGCCAAGGAGATACTGCAAGGGAGGCTCATCTGGCCGTATTCATCGTGTCTGAGAGGACATTCCCATAGGGGTTCCCCTCACCACTGAGTTATTAATACTCTCTTCTGCTGGACTCCCGGCTGAACAGTGCTGGGTGTGATAAACCCTCTAAATGATCTTCAGTCCTGACCATGGGCATGGCCGGCTGGCTCCATGCACAACAGTACCCATCAGTTTGTTCAGGAACCTGGCCCAGAGAGGCTCCTGCCATCGCCCAGACCTCCAGCACCAGGTGGCATGGAAAACCTCAGCCCAGGCGCACTCGTTCCACCCAGGGGGACTCTCCCACCCTGGCTACTATTCTGCAGGCCACAGAGCACCCCTTGGGAAGGGGAAGCGGGTGTCGCACCTGTTTTGTGCATTTGCTTTGCTGGACGCAGGGTGAGGCTTCTGGGAGCTGCCTTCATGGCTGGAGCATGGCTGGGGTGGGCGGGGTTGTGAGGTGGGGCCTTGGCGTGGGGAGGCCAGAGGCCTGATGGTGAGGGGCCTGTGCCTAAGACCACAGCCCAGGCCTGTTTCCAGCCCTGCTCTAAGACGGCACTGAGCTGAGCACTCCTGCACCAGCAGCTGAGAAAAGAAATTGGTGGGAGGCATCCACATGCAGAGGGAAATCAGAAATCAGCCCAGGGATGAGTTGATGTCACAGTTGCTTAGCAAACGCAATCCTACTTGCAAATTTGGTAAAGGCCACAAGGAAGAAAGGAGAAAAACCAAAGTGGCCCACCACCACTCCTCTTGCTGGGGTCGCTTGTATGTCGGCCTTTGCCAGCTGACCTGTCCCGGGGGGCAGGCCGGGAGCGGGGAGGCAGAGGAACTTCTGGTAATCAGAGGGCCAGTCAGGTTGTAAAATTCATTGTTAGGCAGTCCTGGAAGGAGCCTGGGCCCTGTCCCTCACACTTGTCTCCCTAGGGCCGGGCTCAGCACTAACCAGGCCTGCTCTGCCAACGGCCAGGCTGTGTCACACCAGGCCCTTATGCTCCCGCACTGGGCAGTCCACTGCCATTCTTCCCGCACACCCCCTGTCTCCATAAGAAGCTCTAAGGACACGGATGTCACCTCACTGTGACAACAGGGGCAGAAATACCATAAATTATAAATGAAACATCATGTAGTGCTTGCCATGTGCCAGGCAACGTTCTAGGTGCTTTACATGGATGAACCCGTTTAAGCCTAATGATGACTCTGTGAGGCAGTGTTATCAGCCCATTTTACATATGAGGAAAAGGAGGCACAGAGAGGTTAATAAGTTGCCTGTGTGCACCCAGCTAGTTTGGGGAGAGCAGGGATTTGTGCACAGGTAAATTTGAACATTAGCCCCAGAGTGCTTACCGCTACGCTGCAGGGAGGCTGAGGGCTGCCGTTTATCTGCCTTGAGAGTCAGGAATTTGGGCCTGAAGGAGGCTGGGACTTGACCAAAGTCACCTACAAGTCAGGCTGTGCTGGGACAGGGCCCAGGTTGACGGTGAGTTCATGTCCTAGTGGTGGGTGGGCTCCACACCTCAGAAACCACTGGGGGGGCGAGTCAGGGAAGGCGCACCTATAGCTGGGGCTTGTTACTGACCTCGGTTTTCTGGCTGGGGGTGTCAACCAGACCCAAGAGGCACTGTCGTTCACAGATGTTCTCAGGAGCCCTGGCTGAACCTTCTCAGAGAGCTCGGAGTGAGCCACAGTGTCCCTGGGCAACCAAGACAGCCCACAGCAGTGACACAAACGCTTCTGCCCGTAGCCTTGGGGGGGGAATTGGTAGTAATGGGCTGTCTGCTGGGTAGTCACCCTGTATTTTTCAAAAAGTTGGACTCAACAGCTGGGGAAACTAAGGCCCTTCCTCTCAAGGGTCATCTTAGGGTGGAAATTGGGTGACATCTCAGACTCCTCCCACACTGAGCTGTGTGGCTTTAGTTCTGATGCAGGTTGGTGGGAAGAGGTGGCGGGAAGGCGGATGGCAGTGGCTTCAGTACCCAGAGCAGCTGCCTGAGCTGGGCCGGTGGGCTTGGCGGCTGCTCAGGGAGGCATGCTGTGGCCTTCCCTTGGCACTGGCACTGACCTTGGATTCCCAAGGAAGCTTGAGGTTTTTCATCTGTTGCTGTCTTTGTGTGCAGCCTCCTGCTCTGTGGGACCAAGCTAGGGAAGGCCTCCATCCTTCCTATCCCATCCTCAGACGTTCCAAATAAATAATCCAGCCCAGACCTTCCTTACACCACACACAGGCACTTCTGTCATTGCCATTGGCCTTGACCTTTGATCAATGCCTCTGGGCCCGGTTCTGTTTCCTAAGAGCACTGGGCAGGGAAACAGGAGCCCAGGTCTGTTCCAGCTGCTGCACAGCTTGCTGAGGCCCCTGGCACGCACTGGGTCTTGCTTTCCCACCCACCGCCACAGCCTCACCATGCTGCTCAGATGACAAAAGGCACACACAGCACTCCTTTGTGGAGGCCTCTTCCCAAGCACCTCCTTCACAGGGTTTGTCACTGTGTGGGTGATTCTCAAGACTGACTCAGCTTGGGTGCTGGGAAGGCAGGTGGGGCGCTCGCCTGAGACAGGACCTCACGCCTCCTCTGACACACTTGCTGAATACCCTGGGCTCCCGTTAGTGCTTCAAAGGGAGACAAATGTCTCTGTCTGCAGCCCACACCTCCTCCCACAGTCCCAGAGCCCAGACCCCGGAACCAGCTCCTTCCTAGTGTTCCTTGGGGAGGGACCAGAGGGAGTAAGGATGAGGGAGGGCGGGGAGGGAAGAGGTGAGATGCCCCCCAGCCAGAAGAGCTCAGCTTAAAGGCCCCCTCCCCAGGAAGAGTGGACACATGGCCCCAGGTCGCATCTTCCTGCCCTGTCACCGGGTTGTCCTGAATGATGAAACCCTGGGTCTCACGCCAGGAGATTCAAGGGCTGTTTCTCTGATGGGGCCCGGCCATCGAGCTGGTTGTTAAACAAGGCCCTGGACTGTCTGTGTGGGAGCAGCCCTGCCGGCCTGAGGGACAGCCCGCCTGCTGCTGGGTTACAAGACACTACCTGGTCTGAAAGGAGGGTCACAGACAGCAGAGCCTGTGGCTGAATTGGCTTCCAGAGTGGGGACAGATGACAATACCAGGAATGCCAGACACAAAGACAGATGCCACACTGAGGTGGGCGAGGGTCAGGGCTCGTCACTACCAGTTGGCACATTTTCTTTCCTGAGAGCCTGTGTGTATATAACCCCAGCCCACGTGCTAAATCTTAGTTCTTTAAAAATTACAGGAGCGTTTTTGTTTCTGTTTCAAACTCACCACTCCCGTTTTGGGGAAGATGGCAGGCGAAACCACAAATCAAACTTGTCAGGGTTCAAACTTGGACTAATTAGTCACGGACTATATCTTATCAAAGTCTGTCAGCTCCTTGAATCTGGAAACAAGTTGGCTGACTGCGGTCATTGTCACGGCTGCTCACAAATATTCTGGTGTTCTCTGCAGGAGCAAGACTACCTCCCTTGCCCTTTGAAGCTAAGTGTGGCCGCATAATTTGCTCTGGCCAACCTAATGTGCATGGAAGTGACAGGTCACTTCCGGTGAGAGATTTAGGAGCAAGCAGTTCCCCCCATTCTCCTTCCCTGGCCGTGGTCATCCTGGAAGCACGGTCACTCCCTGAGTGACTGTACATGTTGGCTACGTAGCCTGACAGATAAATAAATCTCTTATATCAGGCCACCGAGATTTGGGGGCGGTTTGTTATGCAGTACAGCCTAGTCTGTCATAATTCACTAGCTCACAGCCAGATACCCAGTGTGGGGTCCTGAAGTTGAAAGCAACCTCACTGGAATCAGAGCTCAAGTATTTCATTGCACAAAGACATCCATACAATAATAGCCACTCCTATTGCGCAGCTACTGTGGACCACTGGCTTTGCAATCACCACCTCTGTTTCTTAAGAGAATCCTTTTTAGTTGGAGAAAAGTGAAGAGCTTTCCCAGGGTCCAGAGCTCGTAAGCGCTGGAGCTGGGATTCAGTGCAGTGAGTCTGTTTATTCTGAGGCTCCTGCCCATTCTGCCACACTGTGCAGTCTTCCTTTGGGGTCCTGAGACCCAAGACCGGCTCTCAGGCCTGGGTCCTGTCTGAGGCCCTCTCCAGGCTGGGTGCCTCAGCGGCCTCCATCAGAAACGGGAGCTTTCCAGGAACTTGCAGCGGCTGGGCAGCCAGGGCACCACACCCTGGGGCAGCATCTGCTGGCGGACAGGCTCAACCAGCCGCTCCTAAGGGGGCTCAGTACTGTGGGTGAAGGACTCTCACTGTGGGCCGGTGGAGACCTCACCCAAAGCCACAGCACCGGCAGTGATCTCTGCAGACTCAAACCGTAACACGCACAGAGCGCGATCATTTCTCTAGCGTATGTCACGCTTTGGTGATTACTGAAATACAAATTCATTTAAAGGCATTATTGCGTTCCTAGCAGTTTTTATCATCATCTATTTTCTCAATCAACAGATACTTAAACGTATAATGAGTATTGCAGGGGAACTCATAGGGAAAAATTATGTTGAAAAATGGGTCCTAGTTGAAAAGGGTAGGGGAGAGGCTGTTGGCTGAGATGGCGGTGGTGGGGGTGTGTGGGGAGGGGTATGAGTGGGGAGAGATGTTGGCTGGGCCTGGGGCAGCTCAAGGAAAGCCTGTTTGGGGTACGTGTGCAGGGAGCAATAGGGAAGAGGGAGGCTGTGCGGGGAGGAAGAGGAAGGATGCCGCAGCGGCCTGGTCATTTCACGCCCTCCACGCTGTGCTGCAGCCAAGGAGGGGACAGAGCGGGTGCCTGACCACCTGACTGGAGGTGCCTGTGAGTCCCGGCTCAGTGTCGGGGAGGCAGTTGCCTGAGATCATTGGGGTGTAGAAGGCTTCAGGACCACATCCTAAGAAATCCAGGGGAGGGGGACATTCTGAGGAGGAGATAATTAAGAAACAGCTTGTAGCAAAAGAAGACTGCAATATAAAATGTGTCAGGCTGCAGATTCAAAAGCAGCATGGTTTATAGCCCGCCCTCTCGCCTCTGAAACACTAACGTACATTCGCAGGCCTCTCGGAGCCAGAGGTTTGGTACAAGTACCATTCAATGTCTTCGCAATGCCCCAGGGAGCATTTTTTAATCTATTAGAGATGAGAGGACCCAAAAACCATTTAAAGCCACTTAGGTCGTAATGGGCAGAATTTTGGTGTTTCTCACACGGTAGAGGGTTGTGTGTCATCTGGGGCCATCTAGGCTGGGAAAGCACACGATTATTTTCTAGAGAAAAAAAATTACGTGTTAAAATCCATTCTAAAAATGACTCAAGGGTTATAGGCCTGTGTGCCCTCCATCTGCATGGCCCCTGGCCTGGTGGGATCAATATTGAACACTGGGGGACTTCACACATCACTTCCCCAGCTGTGGCTGAAATATGTGGCTTTGGAGGGAGTCCATTTCCCAGCAAGCCTCGATCTCCAGAATCACAGAGCAATACTTCATATTCCTCAGTTGCTGCAGCTTATTTTGAGGCTGATTTTATCCTTTGAGAGAAGATTTTTTTCCTCTCCTTTTCTCTTAACATTTAAAATCTCCCAACGTTCCTCCAGCTTGAGGAGCAAATGTGATTTTAATACAGCGATTATTAGTTTAGAAGCCCTTCAGCCACTGACAAATGTCCTTAGCAGCACCAGCCATGTTCTGAGCACGCTGTCAGGGCGGGAGACGCATGGGGCAAAGATGACTCAAGAAGCTGAGATGTTGGAAGGGCCGCTCCGGGGGAGGCAGAGGTTGGGAGGGCTTCTCCCTCCCTGGGCTCTAACATACCCTGACTGCAGGCAGCACCGTGGGTCGTCAGGCCCCTGGGACATGGCCAGTAACTGCTGTACCAGCACCTCCAAAGCTTGCCCCCATGAAGCTGCAGCCAGGATCTTGGGTATTGCTAAACACCCTGCCCAGTACATTTCCCAACCTCTGACACCCTGCCCCACACCTCCCCACCTTTCTCTTAAGTAATATGACCAGCCACCTGCCTTGGGGAAGAGATGGAAGATTTAACCCATGGTTAGCATGGCAACTTTATGGCTGCAAGAAGAAACAGCTTTTTAAGGTCAAAACACAAGTGTGTGGAGCAAGTGAGTGTGTGAATGTGTACATGAGTGTGTGAGTGTGTGTGTGAATATGTGGTTATGGTCTTTCAGGCCACAGAGCTGAATTGGCCAACTGAAGAGCGGGCCTCTTGGGGAGCACGCCAGCGAGCCCTCCCCCAGCAGAGGGCAGCAGAACTGCTCAGAGGAGTCACACTGGCCAGAACCCTACAGCCTGCCAGTACCTCCTGGCCTAGCGATGGGGACACATTCCTGAACCACCCTGGGTTTGCCAGGCCTGTCCTCAGAGAGCCCAGATGGCGAAATGTCCCTGTCTTTCCAGACGGCTGTTTTTAAAGAGCTCAGAAGTGATCACCAAGGTTGATCCCCGCATGTTCCCTTCTTGCCACCCCCCTGCTTTTTCTAAAGGTTGGCTGGGGGGAGCTTCCTGCCCTGGATGAGGCACATTTTGAGGAGTGGGGTGCCTGGCTCAATTCATGGGGAGGGACCCCCAAACCAGGAACAGGGCTTGCCGGGGAGCAGGTGAGGTGAGAGCAGTGGATGCACGTTTGAGCAGACTGGAACGTGGTCTTCAGCATCTCCACTCAACAGGTCCCTCCCGGGGCACATGGACCCCGTGGCCCCTTCAGCTGCCTCTGGGCCAGCCCAGCTGATGGAGGACGAAGAGCAACTAGCATGAGGGAAGTGCTGCCAATGTGGCACTGGGTGTGTGGGCCGCTCGCCTCACCTCCTGTGCCCACCTCCCTGCCTCCCACCCCACCAGTGCCCCGAACAACCTGACGCATCAATTCTCGATGCTGTAAAGCTGATTGCTGCTCCCGGGGCTGTTGGTTACAGACAGCAGCCTTCCGGATTTCTGCCTGGGAAGGATTTACTCATTTGCCCTGCTCGGAGCGGGAGAAAGCTGGGGGAAGCTGCTGGCCGTGGAGTGGGCTCAGCCTGGCCTGCTACCCCAGGATGCCCTGGGGTGGAGGACAGGGAGGGTCCCAGGGGCCACAGCCCCTTTGCAGAGGAGTTTCTCGGATCCTTGATAAGGAGCTGGCTCTCAGGGAGCACAGTGGGGAGGGCGGACCAGGAGACCTGGTTCTGCCCCAGACTGCCCAGCCTTTCCTCTCCGGGGCTTAGCTTCTCTGTCTGTTCTGAGAGCTGTGTGACCAGCCATGTTCTTCCCCTTCTATGGGACAATTCAAGTCAATGTTGGGAAAATCAGGGGAGGAGGGTGGTTGGCAGAGATGTTTCCAGATTGAGAGACTTAGAAGACGTACTGACCCAACGCAACTTGATTGGTCTGAACAAAGCTTTAAAAAACATTTAGAGGGCAGTGGGGAAATTTGAATATGGACTGGATGTAGACATTCTTGGGGAGTCATTACTTTTTTTAGTGGGACAGTGGCATTGGGGTTATGTAAGAACCTACTCTGGGGAGGAATGCTGGGATGTCTATAAATTATTTCAAAACACTTTAGCCTGAGTGTAGTTGATGAAGCAAATATGGCAAAATGCAAACAACTGTTAAATCCAGATGCAGGGTGTTCATGATATCATTCCCTCTATTTTTTCCTAGAGGCTTAAAGTTTGTCATAGTTAATAAACGGGTAGCTTTGAAAGGCTATAGAAGCCCAGGCCCTGTCCCAGGGGGTCCGAATTTCTGGGGAAGGGGCCTGGCATGGATTTTTAAGGGCCCCAGAGATCCTGAGGACCATGGCAAGCGCAGGCTCGGGTCTCTGGTTCACTGGAAAGCCCAGAAGAGCCCACGGTGGGGGCTCGAGGGGTAGGCAAAGACTCTGCCACTGCCCAGGGCAGGGGGCCCTGGCAGTGACCTGCCTCTGATGCCCCTGGTCCACCATCACCCCGTTCCATGGGGGTGCCCACACCCAGGCCCCGGCTGCTGCCCACAGCTCTGATGTCACCCCCGCCCCGTGGCCCCACCCGGTGAAAGGGTGCGGTTGCCGGTACAGGACATGCCTGGACAGGACATTCCTGGGCCCAGGCAGTGGCGCTCACTTCTCCCGGAACAGCTGCTTCTGTTAAGGGTTAAACCCAGTGTGGAGGTGAATCATGGGCTCTAACCCCTGCACCTGTCACGCGGCTTCCTCTGCGGTCCCAGCTCAGCCCAGCACCCCCAGCCCCGGGCCTTCCTACAGGGGCCGTGGGAAGAGAAGCGTTGGAATTACTGTGGGGGGAGGGGGAACAGGGCGGCAGAGAAGCAAATGACAGAATTTCTGTATCGCTGAACCGTTGCAGCTTGTCCCCCACACAGGTGCGCACAGATGTACAGACCCACAGACACACTGGCGCCTCCGCAGGGCAGATCCTTAGTCAGCCCTGGATGGAGAGGAGGCCCATCCCTCAGACTGCGGTCTGAGCAGGCTCAGTGGCCATGAGACCCTCTTCCCTTTCTCAGGCTTCATCAGGGGCTCAGCAAGGCCCTCCCTGCCCATCCGATCCTCACCCCCAAAGCAGCACTCACCAGGGCCTCCTCCGGTGGGGTCGGTGGGGTCGTGGAGCGTGAGCACCAGAAGGTCCAGCAGAAAGCAGTCTTCTCTCTCAGTGCCTTCTGACTGCAAGGGCCTTTCCCAAGGTCCCAGTGTGGAGAAGTCACTGGCCACTATAGCTCTGGTGGCAGGTCTACCCAGAGAGCCAGGCTACAGCGGTCTGGGGAGAGAAGGTCACCTGATCCTGGGGAAGGGCTGGCAGGGGCTGACTGTCCAGCTGTCAGCTGGTATTTGCTGCTCTGGGAGGGGGAGGAAGAGGAGGAAGAGGAGGAGTAGACCGAAAGGGAAGAGAGGTCTGCTCCGCTCCCTGGCTGGATGTCAGGCCCCGCGTACCAACGGCCAGTTGCCCAAGGCCCCTGGTTATTTTTTGAGTCCTTGTCCATGGAGTAAGGCGAGGGTGGGGAGCCATGCTCTCCCCTCCCCTGTCTCCCTGCCCCCACCCCACTCCCCACAGCCTCCCTGCCGGGTTTCCCCAAGCTGTGGCCACCTGAGGGAAGGAAAGCCACGCAGCAGGACTGTCATCCAATTAACAGTCGATCAGCCTGAGGACTAGGCTCCCCCAGGAAACTGCCAGAGCAGTGTCTGTTGTCAGGGGATTATAATACAAGCTGTGGGTGGGTGGGGGTGTTCCACAAGTCAAGGGCAATTCCAGTATGTGTTTGGTGGGAGAACATGGAGCTGAGGGGGCCCCCTCACCTACTTAGGGGGGAGCAGGGATCGTATCCTGGAGGAAGTAGTCAACGGAGCCCTGAAGGAAAAATAGGGTCCTCCCTGTGGGGTTTCAGGGAGGGTGTGAGAAGAGAGCTCAGGGTAAGGGAAGAGCACATGCAAAGGCCCAGCGGCGGGACGGTGGGTGGGGGTCAGGGAGGCAGAGGCACTCACAAGTGGCTGGAACCAGCAAGAAGTGGGGAGCGATGACAGATGAGGCTGGAGGCAGGGGAGCGAGCCTCCCAGAAGTCTCCTTCGTTTCTCAGAAGGAACTAAAGCGCTTTCTGCCAGGAAGGGCTAGGCTCAGGTTTGTGTTCAGAGCTCTCGCTGCTTTGAGGAGAGCAGATCGGGGAGCAGCGGATCAAAAGCACGCAGGCAGGTCTGGAGGCACCAGGTGCTGTTCTCCAGGTGATGCCAGACTGAGGGGGACAGAGGGCAGAGGAGGGAAGGCAGACGTGGAGGAGGCAGCCTTGATTGGGTCTGGTGACATGTGGATGCGGAGACATGCGTGGAGACAAAGGACAGGTTGTCAAGGGACAGGCTGCAGGTCTGGGTGAGCCTGGCCCAAGTACGAGGAAGGGCTGAAGTCTGCCCTTAGGCAACTCAAGTGTCCCCAGACTGCTGGCTGCAGTTCCCCTGGGCGCTGGGCGCCCACCTGCCCGGGGCCCAGCTGTCCCCTCCTGGGCTCCTCCGTGTGGGGGTGCTCGGAGGCTCAGCAGCAGCCTTGCACTTGGTCACTTCTTGCCTCTGGTCTGGTCCAGCCTCTCTCTGACTCCGGGCCACACACCCCCATGTCCTTGCTTTCCCCAGGCTCTCCTCGCCCTGAGCCATACCGCCTTTCCATCTCCCCGTTTTGGTATTCCCACATGTGTCCATGGAGAACTCATTCCATGCAGACAGCCTCGCCCCCTCACGGCTGTCACCTAGCAGAGGAGTCCCAGGTCTTGACAGAAGGTGACATGGCAGATAAGGCGGGCGAGTGCCCTGGTCTCCTGGCTCTTGTCCCAGAGGCCCTTTCAGCCATTGTTCACTCGGTGTGAACAATGATGGCCAGGGAGCGGCTGAGCCTGGGTGAACCAGGGCTTGCTTTGGGAGGGTCAAGCCCACATTCCAGTACATGGTTTCTGTTTTTATCGTGTTGTTGTTGTAAAGAACAAGGTTCTATACTGACTTCTTATTCATCCATTTATTTAACAACAGTTTTGAGCCCCTAATATGTGCTCCGAGACGCACAGGCCGTAAGTAAAACACACAGGCCCTGCAGCCTCGGAGCCAGTGATCAGGTGTTTTCTGGTATGAAATCAAACAGGCCACTTTATTTCTGTTTCCCGACTGTGGCCAAGTTCTCTCCATGGTCATTTCCCGAAGCTCAGCTTTGCCTGCGAGATGCCTGCTGCTAAGCCTCTTCCACAGGCGCGTCTGCGACCCACCTCTGCCCCATGACAGGGCCTGGCTCCTGTCCCTTCTCCAGGAAGTCAGCCCTGACCAGCCTGGCTTTTCTGTGGACAGAGCATTCCAGGCTAGCTCTTACATGCCACCATTTGGAGGCAGAAAATGCCTGGGGCTCGTAAGCGCACACCAGCTATTTGGGGGAACGCTGGGCTAGTCCCTTCCCTGCAGCTCCCCCTTCTCCTCTCCCCCTGCAGCCTGACTGATCATTTCTGACCTTCCCTTCCACTGCTGTCTTCCCTGGCAGGTCATCCATCACCACGTCCGTCCATCCTGTGGATTTCACGGCCCAAACTGGACCCCTTTTCTCTATCTCCACCGCCCCGGCCTACCACCATGTCCCTAACCAGTGACCCCCCTGGTGTTCTCCCTTCTCCTCACAACCCCGTTCCTACAATCCATTCTCCCCTGAGCGAGGTTTTAAAACAATTTGGGTCATGTCCCTTACCTGCTTAATACTCTTCAGTGCTCCCTTTCCTTAGAATACAATCCAAAGCCTCCCCAGGGCCCAGGCCTGCCCTCCTCCCCGGCCCCATCCCGCAGGACCTCCCCCGGGCCTCTGTGGTCCAGCCACACCTTGTGCCGGGCCCTTGTACTTGCTGTCCCTTCTGCCTGGGATCCCCTGCTGTTACCTCTACACCTGGCTTATTCCTCTCCCCCTTCAGATGCCAGCTGAAGCATCACCTCCTCCAAGGAGCCCTCCCTGACCTCTCTGACACAGTCTTCCACCCACTGCCTTTCTTTAGAAGCACTTTTCCCGGATGTAGTTGCACTTCTCCGATTATTTGCTCCTTGCATGTTTCCTTTCCTCGAGGACAGAGACTCAGCGTATCTCGCTCTACACTGTGTCCCCAGCATGGAGCACAGCAGCAGCCTCCCAGTGCCTGTTTGGTGAATGAACGAATGAATGAATGAATGCGTGAACTCATTCTGGGTCTCTGGCTTCCCTACCCATCGTCTCCTTGTTGTGGCTTTCACAACCAGAAGTGTACGGAGGAGCCGACCAGGAGCCACCCACAGCTGGTGTCTGGGGGTTTCTTCTCTCTTCCTAGCCCCGCCTGGCGCGGAGGCCTTGGCCTGAACACACGGCCCTGGGAAATCCTCAGCAGTTCTTCCACCCCAACCCTACCCCACCCCAAATGCCCTCATGACCCAGTTTTCCCATGTTAGAGACAACAACAACCCTTCTTGTTCCAGGACATGTCATCACCCCCTTCCCTGCGTGTAAATGTCACGGCTGCCTCGATGCTGCCACGATGCTGCTGACCTGCCCAGATTCCAGCAAAAGCCTCCCCTGTGCTGGGCCACTGCTTGCTGTACCCCGCTTGGCATACTGCCCTCCCCTTCTTTCTCCTCTCCCCCCTCCCTGGCTGTGAGGGGGCCTCCAAGACAAACCTAAAGACTGCCCCCTCCACGGCCCCTCCCCTCGGTGCGAGGAGCCCCACTTGACAGGCCTGGATGGTGAAACTCAGAGGGAAAGCCCACTCAGTCGTGTGATTTCCCCACAGTTCTGGCTCCCTCCTTTCCTGCCTGTTTGTTATTTCCTCTGCTGTCTTGGCTTTTTCTCTCTGGTGTTTCTTTTCCTTCTCTTACATTCTCATGTTACCTTTTCTGTTCCTGCTGATACTTCCTGTTCTCAGTCTGCTGTGGTCAGCCATGTGTGAGTGTGCATGCATTCACGGGTGGGGAGGGCCTCAACACGGGGGAGCATGTTGGGCTAACCAGGTGCGTCCCGATTGGTGAGCCTTTGGGAACGGGTGCTCTGGAAAGGCCACGTTACAGGATTCTGCCCAGAGACTTGGGCACAGAGGGACCTCACATGGGCCCCGCCTGCCCGAAAGTGACTCCCAGAGCAAGGTCCCAGAGTTGGGGCCCCTTGGCTTCCTTCGTGGTTGATGCACTGATCTCCCTCACCTGCATCTCCAGCTCCCCCGAGCCGTCCACAGCCATCGTGCATGGTCGTGCTGTACGTCCCCTGAGGGTC
This sequence comes from Rhinolophus ferrumequinum, assembly GCF_004115265.2. Lineage (NCBI taxonomy): Eukaryota > Metazoa > Chordata > Mammalia > Chiroptera > Rhinolophidae > Rhinolophus > Rhinolophus ferrumequinum. Next base: position 3,987,854 of record NC_046286.1, read on the forward strand.
AGTCGCCCCCTCCATCAGCTGCCACCCCCTCCCTAGAAAGCCGAGGATGGAATACATGCTGAGGGAGGCCGCTATCCAGCCCCTCACTGTCTGAGAAGTCTCAGGCGTTGGCGGCTGGCAGTGCCTCCTGAATCGTGTCCCTGCCAGCTTGACCCGTCCCCCAGTTCCTGACCCCCCTGGAAACTTCTAGCCTGGATCCCATCCAGGTTTCTGCTCCAGAACCCGACTGGGCTCCTGTTGGGAATCCCTGGGGGAGGAGGGGTCCCAGGCCACACTCCTGGGCCCCCACCTGCCCCAGGGAACTCAGGAATCCAGGGGAAAGCACAGCAGGGGTAGGTGTTAAGCTCTCTGTAAGTCAGCGGGGCTCCCTTGACTCTGAAGCTACAGGATATCCTCAGCCAGTCCTGGGAGCACCCTCAGGAGCACCGGACACGTCAGCCAGGTGCTGGGGGGAGTGGGGAGTGCTGGCTCAGGGTCTGGGAGTTGGGGAGGTGCTGTGGGAGCCTCCACCGCCACCAGCTCTCAGCACCAGCAGGCATGGCCATTGTTCAGCGCCCAGCCCTGCACACATTACATAATCTGATCCCCACTCAAATGTGAGGTTGGGGCCGTTACCACCCTCATTTTATAGCTGAAAAACGGAGGCTCAGAGAAGCCTCATGCCACACAGCTACTAAGTGGCAGAGCCAGGATTTGAACCTGGGGTCCTCCTTTATTCACCAGGCTGTCCCACAGTCACACACCAGTGTGAGAACACCTCCCCATGCTAGGGGAAAAGCATGGGGTGATCCCTCCCTTCCCCAGCTAAGCCCAGGGGCCAGGTACGGGCAGGCAGGTGGCAGGAGGGAGGGGTTGACTAGTTCCCACACATGGACACAGCGGGGAAGCTTTGCACAGGGCTGGTTCTCCCAGCAGCACTGGGTTCTGAGCCATGTCCCCCAGCTCACATCTGGCTGAGGCTCAGAAAGATGTCTCCCCAAGACAGCTCTCAGGAGGGCGAATTCTTGTGGTTGTTAATCCATGGAAGAGCCAGCGTGTAGCACCGAGAGCCCAGTTACATGCCGTCAGTATTGCAGCGCGTGTCTCCTTAAGCAATCCACGTGTGCCATGTATGAGGCCTGCCCAGTGGCTGACATAAAAGGCCATCACAGGAAGGACCCTGCCCTGCCCGAGAATTCCCGAGAACTTTGCTACCCTGCCCTCCTCGAGAGAACAGGCTGCCACCTTCTTCTGGGCATGATTGTCGGGGGACTGGGAGGGCCCTGCCCCAGCGCACCCCCCCGGGGGACGACCCCACTACTCATTTTTTAACAGTGTTGTCAGTTCTGCTGGTCCGAGCGGTGCTTTACAGAAAGAAATGAAATCCCAGAACATCAGAGCTGGAGGGTCCCTCAGTGGCCACCTGCTATAATCTTTTCATTTTACAGGAGAGAAGAGACCAAGCGAAGCTGCAAAGAGAGGCAAAGCCCTGCCCAGAGTCACGCGGCGGTCAGTGGAAGAGCCACACTTACCGACCCGCGATTGCCAATTCTTTTGGCTGCACAGGATGGAGGGCTGGACAAACCTGGGTTCGAGTCCCAGCCCTACCATTTCCTGGTGATGGGAACTTGGACGAGTATCATAACCTCACGGAGCCTCGGTTTCCTCATCCGTATTGGGGATAATTTTCTTAGGGTTATTGTGACATTTCAGTGACCTAATGCAAGTAAAAAACCTTTAGCACGGGGTCTGACACAGGCCTCCAAAATATTGGCTCCTATTATTATAGTTATAAATGCCTAGCAAGGCCTCAGTGACAGGTCTCAGTGGGGGAGGGGGTCCCCAGTGCCTATACTTTCCAATCCTGAATTCAGATTCCTGCTGTGACATGCTTATGGGGACAGTGACCCAGAATATTTGAGCCTGGGACTGTCCCCCCAGTGCAGGACCTCTGAGTACCACAGAGGCACATATAAAGTGCTGAGGGAGGGGTTAACCTGCTTGCCATGGAGGGTGGGCTCTGGGCCTCCCAGGGGAGGTGGCTGCCAAGCTGGGCCTTGCAGGTGCATAGGGATCCCCAGGCAGAGAAAGGAATGAGGGGAACAGCATCCACAATGGCACGGAGGCAGAGGAGAACACGGAAGCCTTCAGGTAGCTGGAGAGGGGGTGGGGGTGGGGCAGGTGGCGAGAGGATGCTTGTCTCTCCTCCCTTTTAGGAACGCTCACGTTTGACTGTGCAACCAGGACCACAGCCTCCTGCAAGAGCAACACTTGCCGCTCACACAGACTTTTTCTGTCATTTCACAGATGAGGAACCAGAGGCCTGCAGAGGGGCTGGCTCCCCAGAGATCCCCAGCGGGACAGGTAGAGCCAGCTGGGGACCCAGATCTGCTGACTCTCAGGCTGGGAACCGGCTTTCAAGACGTGGGTGGCGGGAACTGGGGAGGATTAACTTGAGAAACTGGGTTATACAAGGCGATGGTCCGCTGGCTCTCTGGAAGGTCTGGGCTGGGCCTGAGAGAGTGATGGGCGGGGATGACAGCCTGGGGGCAGCTGACGCATGCTATTTATGCTTGTTTCTCTGCAAGGCCTTCAGGGCCGAGAAGGTAATTGAATAAGTGAGTGTGAGCAAATGCAGGCGATCATTTAATTGTGGCAGAAAATGAAGTTGTTTGCAGCTGGGGGCTGCCAGCCCATTACCGCTGGCCCTGGTTTCTGCTGAGCTGGGTAAGCAGGGCTGGAGTGGCCATCCATCCTGGGCCTGCCCCCACCCTACCCTGGCAGCTGTCCCCGCACCAGCAGGCCCTGGGGACATCGGTGGTCAGGGAGTTTGTTCTCTGGCAGCTCACTCCCCATGCCCCTTCTCTGCACCAGGAAGGCCCTAGGAGGAGCCAGGAGTGCAAGGGGAAGGCTGGGGCCTGGTGGCCAGCGCGGCGGCTAAGTATGACATTTGGAACACCGTACACACGTAAAGCCCTTGTATGTGCAGGCGTCGTTCTAGCCGCTCATTGCATCAACTCAGCTAATCCTCTAATCACCCTGTAAGGGCACTGCTATTATTATCCCAGATTTCACAGATAAAGAAACTGAGGTATGGCTCCTGACTCCTTGCACTGGACTGAGAAGCCCTGAGAGGTGCTGAGATTCTGGGGGGACTAGTGGGGGCTGCAGCAGTGAGATGGAGTGAAGACCTAGCCATGAGGATCCTACAGGGCCCTGAAAGCTTTCTCTGTCTCACCTCTTGTCACCTACCCCTCCGGGCAAGACCGGCCAGAAGCTTGGAGCCCAAGTTCAGAGGCAGGAGGGGGCCCTTCAGGCCTGGGCCACCTCAGTCCCCAGAGCTAGGGCCCTCCGGTGCCCTTCACAGCCCTTCTGAGGAAGTGGATAAAATTAGGCCTGGAATGTGAGAAGCCGGTTCATCTTCCCAGGCTGGGTGGCCATAATAGCCCCCGGGGGATGCTGGGAAGGGCAAGCCCTGCTGCCTGGAGGGGCCAGAGCAGAGGTGGGGCTGGGTCTGGAGCCAAACTGCAGGTGGGCTCAGGCCTTTCCTTGGGCTTCCTGCGTTTTATCCGCCCTGCCTGTTGCTCTGGCCTCACTGTCGTGCCCGTCACACAGGATGGTAACGCTCTCTGCCATAGTCACTGGTGCCCTGCAGTGAGGAGCTGGAGAGGCATCGAGAGGGGCTCCTGCTTCCTGAGCTCCTCCTGTGCTCTAAGTGATCTGTCTGTCATCCCACGGAAGGCTCACAGGGAGCCCATGGGGTTATTATCCAGTTGTTCATTCCACACAAGGTTACGAGCAAGCTCCATCTTGGTGTCAGGCACCGACCCCAAACTGACAAAAATCTCTCGTGTTAAGTGGGAGACAAACAGTTAAAGTAAGTAAAACAAGGAGAGGGTAGACGGTGAGTGCGAGAGAAAAAAAGTGGAGCAGGGGAGCGGTGTGCTGTAGTGGGAGTTCCAATTTTAGACAAGGAGGTCAGGGGAGGCCTCGCTGACAAGGTGTCTCTGAGCAGAGACTTGAGGAGGTGAGAATGCCAGTGTGTGGAAACCAGGGGAAGAGGGTGCCAGGGCAGTGCAAAGGCCCTGGGGCAGGAAGGAGGAGGCTGAGCAGCGGGAAGAGGGGCGAGTGGGCGGAAAGGTGCTCAAAAGTGTCTGTGTGCGCGTGTGTGTGTATGTGTGTGTAAGACAGAGAGAGAGAGAGAGACAGACAGACAGACACTGGCTTCTGCTTTGGGTGAATGGGAGCCGATCCTAATCCCGGGACGGATGTGGTCTGACTTCGGTTTTACCAAGATCACGTCTGTTACTGAGCGGAGAACTGACTCTGGGGACAGGACCGGTTACCTAATTTGCAGAGCCCAGTGCAAAATGAAACAGTGGGACCCTTGTTCAAGAATTATTAAGAATTTCCAGATGGTGATGGCAGAACATTAAACCAAGTGCTGGGCCCTTCTGAGCGTGGGACGCTGTGCAACTGACGCACAGGTTGTGCATCTATGAAGCCAGCCCTGGAGTCCACGGTGGAAGCCGGGGGCCAGTGAGGAGGTTTCGCAGTCGTCAGGCTGAAGGTGACAGGGCTGTAGACAGTGGAGGTGGAGAGAGGTGGCCAATATCCCCCATTTTATAGGTGGGGAAACTGAGTCTCAGGGACTGTAAGTAGGTAGCCCAAGACTGTACAGCCAGTTAGTGGTGAAGCCAGGAGGAGAACCCAGTCAGAGGCGGGTCCCCTGCTCCGCCCACAGCACCATCTTGATCTGCAGGCCCCACGGCCCACTGCAGGGCACTGTAGAATCTTGCTGGCTGCACTGCCCCAGCACTGGGCCACTGGTGTCTGGAGCTGTTGGATCTGAAACCCGCGGCAGGCCTCCTCTCCTAACTTCTCTTTCCTGGTTCTAACTGCACGGCTCTCGCCAGCTGCCAGGCCCCTCTGTGCCCAGCTGAACCGCCACCCCTGCCCTTCCACCCCCACGCTGGGATCGGCCCTCAGCTCTCACGTGGAGACTCCCCCATCCTCTGCGCACCTGGCCTTCCTAAGGCACAGCCCTCCTCTCGCCCAGGCTGCAGTGGCGTGCTCACCCTGGCCGCTGGTTCCCGTGACATGTTGGCCGCCCGGCCACCATCAGTCTCTTCCCATTCTGAGTTCTCATGCAGGTATTTGTATCTTTGCTTTGTCTTGTCTCCAACCTGCAGCCGCCACCCACCTGGGCTGTGAGCTCTCTGAGGGGAGAGGATTGTGTCTCCTTGTCTTTCATTCATTCATTTATCCATGAGGGACCTGCCACCCACCAGGCACTGGGCTGGGTCTTACGGGATTTATAAAAATGAATCAGAGATGTGCTTCCAGTTAATCCACACGGTGGAGTGAACACTGTGCTGAGATCCCCACTCGATGATAGCAAAGGGATAAAAAGTGTGCCCACAGGACAGGGAGAATGAGAGAGGAGAGGATTGCAGGCAAGACACTCAGCTTTGGGAGACGGGAAGAGACGAACAAGTGGTAAGCGACCAACGCCTATCTTTCTCCGCTTTGGGGGGGGCCTGCCTGCGTCAGGGATTCCGTGAGCAACCAGGTGGGAGGTGTCTGAAATGAGGCAACACACATCTGGTGGAGGGTGAGCCCCACATCCCCTCCCAGCCGGACTCTGGGCAGGCAGTGTCCTGCTTCTACATCTGGGCACCAGATAGGATGCTGCCCGCAGGGTCCAGGCTAGCTCACGCGCCCACAGAAAGAAGGAGGGAGTGCCGGAGGGAGGCCCAGGGTCGTGAGGCCAAGTCCCGAAGAGGCAATCATCACCTTCATGCATATTCCAGGGACAGGCTCTTGTCCCATGCCACTCAGCTGTGGAGGAAGGTGAGAAATACAGCCCCGCGAGGCAGCTACGCTAGTGCGTGGGAGGAGGGAGAGTGGGTTTTGGTGGCCACCAGCAGTCCACCAAAAAGGTGCTAAGAGATCTAATTCTCAGGCAGCCTGAGTCAGTAAGCTCTCAAAGGACGGCCTCCACCAAAAAGAGGACATAAACCTCAAGAGAGTGATATGTGTGGAACTCCAGCAAGCAGGGACTCCGCGGTGCTGGAGGGTGCTGGAGGGCTGGCCCAGCATTCAAGGTGCTTCAGGCCTGGAGAGCCCTCCAGGACTGGTCAGATCACCAGAGGTCTGTGACCTCCTCCAGAGGAGGTTTAAAGTCTTCAGAGAAAATGGGGATAGATTTATGACAGGTACATAGAAATCTCACGAGATAAGCACCAAAAGGCAACTTGATTAACTTCAGGAAACAGAAAATTTCATAGGAAAGAAATGTAATCCTGGGACACTACAGGACTCAGCTGGAATAACATCTACAGTAATGTAAACATGGGATATGGATTTCACGAAAATTGTAATAAGGATACAGGCAGGATGGGGGAGGGGAAATGGTGGCGGGTAGTGAAATCTTAATGGCAAGTTAAATTCTAATCTTCTACAATAAGAAGTCAGTACGTAAAACCTAAAATGGAAAAATCACAAATTGCTGGTATATGCGTGTTATGCAGAAATGAGACAGGGAGCAGAAAATGGCCACGGAGGTGAAAATAGACCTGGGGGTGGGGCAGGGGACAGTTGCTCTTTCTTTATCAGCCATGAAATACTATTTGGTTTTAAAAATTATCTCCATGTGTTACTTTAATAAAAATGAAACTTACCTAAAAAGGAGGGGAGGGTAGTTTACCACAATTTTAAAAGAACAAAGAAGGAAAGGAAAAGAAAAGGCTTCCAGTGTGTTGGCCCAATGCACCAAGGTGGAGCAGCCGCTTTGCCCAGCTGACGCCCACGGAGAAGTACATGGTGCAGCTGGATCCGTGGAGGGGAAATGGGCAGAGGACAGAGAGGCTGAGGGACACGCTGGGAGGTCGGAGGCGGGTGTTAATGAGAAAAACCGAAAACTAATCCTTGCTAATGGGTTCATTCTCCAGCTCCCAGATGTCACCAGGGCACTTGTGCATCTTCCTGCTGGGGTGTCTCTCAGGACAACCAGCTGGAGAGGAGCAGTGGGGATCACTCCCTCTGCCTTCTCCTCTGGTCAGTTGGGCCCAGACTCTTCTGTTTCCTGAATTTCACGTCGTGCAGCAGCTGGAGGGTGAGAGTGGTGGTGCGTACATGTTTGTATGTGTAGTTTCTCATGTGAGCACATGTGTACAGGTGTGCACATGTTCACACATACCGTGTTTCCCTGAAAATAAGACCTAGCTGGACAATCAGCTCTAATGCGTCTTTTGGAGCAAAAATTAATATAAGACCTGATTTTATATTATATTATATAAGACCTGGTATTATATTATATTATATTATATTATATTATATTATATTATATTATATTATATTATATTATATTATACCTGGTCTTATATGATAGTAAGAGAAGACCAGGTCTTACATTAATTTTTGCTCCAAAGGACGCATTAGAGCTGATTGTCTGGGTAGGTCTTATTTTCGGGAAAACTCGGTATGTGGGGAGTGTGCATTGTGAACGGTGCCTTTGGTGGAGGGCCGTAAGTCTGTCCTGTCCAGTCTTGCTCCCTGCACACAGAATAGCTTCCTTGCCCCTCACGTGTCTTTAGAGCTGGCCCTTGGCCAAAGTTGTGTGGCCAGTGACGTAAATCCTGGGGACCCCCCACCCCACCCCCAACTTGACCTCCTCCTGTATCTCTTCAGAATGCTAGGCATTCTCTCTCTTCTTTCCTTTGACAAATCTACTCCTGGGCGAGGGTTTGATGGGGTTGCATTTTTAAAAAGGATAAAGTATTAAGCTAAAGGAATGAATATTTAATGGTGGAATTTCAGGCCTCTTCCTCTTAGGAGAGGTTTTCTTTGTTTGGCTCTGGTTTGGTTTTGTCAGGGCAGCTTCCCTAGGTCCCTGAAGCCACCCTGAAGGCCCAGCTCCCTCCTGGACACTGTTGGCCAGGTCGCTCCCCGTCAGCTGCCAGAGCATTTCCTGGGATGGGGATGGGGCCATTAGCTTTATCTGATGCCAAAATGGGCCCCAGACAGGGCGGGTCCACTCTCTGCCCCTTTCCCTCCTGCCCTGCCCAAGCACACCCTTCCCAGAGGGAGGTAGGGGCGCTCCGGGGCCGGGAGTGACCTGCAGCCCCTCCTGCAGGGCCGGGGCTGGGCAGAGGGCACCTGTGCCACATCTGAGTCTGGCTCTTACCTGGACCTATCTCCACACCGCAGTTTGGGGCTGCACCTACTCTCTCTGAGTAGAGGAGTGAGCCCCTCAGCCCCAGGGGGTGCCCCCAACAGCCAACCAGGGATTTTGTGCCCCAGAGCAGACTACAGGGGACACATCAGGCTCTCCTCAGTGTGCCCTGCCCCCTGCCCCACCACACCCCTTCTCTCCCAGAGCAGCCCAATTGCAGGCTCCATGCTCTTCAGTCCTGGAGGGTGAAGAGAGAGAAGGTCATCTTTGGGGTTCTCTGGTTGGTTGTGCTAGCTCGGATGCAGGTCTGGGAACCTGGCTGAGTCCCTGGCCCTCCCTGGGTCCAGTCTCCTTATCTTCAGCCATCTCTGGCCACTTGGGGGCCTGTACCTGGAGCTTCATCTCCTGGGGTGCCAGCATCCGTGACTGGCATCCCTCGTCTGCCCAGAGCCCCTCAGGCCCACTGTGTTCAGCTTTGTGGCTCCTAACTGGAAGCCTCAGAACCCTGCTTTTCCCATCACCCAGCCCAGCCCGCAGGTGTCAGGACTCTGGCCTCAGCCTGCAAGACACGCCTCAGCCTGGGCCAGAGCCTGTGGCCGGGGATCCTGTCTGCCCTCCAGCAAGGAGCCCGGCCCAGAGTCACTACTGGCCCCAGAGCTGGTGGCCAGGTTGTCTGGCCTCCTCCCTTCACTCCTGTTGTGCTGCTGACCCCTACTGGCCATCCACACACACCCTCCACAGGCATCCCTCCACAGGTGCTTGAATGCTTCTGGGGACATGCGGCTCACCACCTCATGCAACAGCCTGCTCCAGGTACAGATGCTTCTGCCTCTTAGAAAAGGTCTTTGAAATTAATTGAAGTGTGACTACTGGTCGCTTCCATCTGTTTATTCATAGTCATACCCTCTGGAGTCACACATTTTCTTCTTCTTCTTCCTCTTCTCGTCCTCCTTCATCATCATCATCGTCAGCATCACTGTTTATGTATGCATTATGTCGTTTAATCCTTTCAACACCTGTGAGGTTGACACCTGTGTGATCCCCACTCTATAGATGGGAAACCTGAGGCTCAAAACAGTGAGGGCCTTCCTTCTCCTGCAGAGCTAAGGTTTATCTGCCTGGGGCTTTTCTCACAAGGCCCAGTGCTGCCCCCTCAGGGGTCCTCAGAACCAGCCTAACCCTTTCCTTTATGACTTTTGGAGCAAGTGACCGTTGTCCTGCTGAAACTTCTCCCCAGCCAAAGCCAAGAGAAGGGGCTAGTGACAGACCTTCTCAGTGAAACTGGGAGGTGCCTATCAGGGAAGAGAGGTGTCTCACTCCCAGCCCTTCGCTGAGCTTCTGAAATTCTGAGCCCAGCCCTGTGAGCTTTGGGGTGGAGAACAGAGAGAGAGTTCCTGGCAGAACTGACCTATTTCCCCCACCACCCCACCCCCGCTTTGGGGGCATCTTGGAGGCCAAGGCCTGACTCTTGCTGGGACATGTTTAATGGGAGAGGCTGCCTGGGGATACCCTGACTATAGGAAAGGAGAAACAGGAATGGGGGCCTGATTCCCAGGTGGACAGCATGGAGGGGGGCCAGGCTTTTATGCCTGAAAGTCCCTTGCCCAACAGGACAACATGACAGTACGGGGCTTCAGACTCCAGTGCTCTGACTCCCCAATACCCTCCTCAACCTGGGTGCTGCACCTCCATTTATTTATTTTATATTTAAGTTTTGCTACACCTTTATTTTTTATTTTTTTTTAAAGATTTTATTGGGGAAGGGGAACAGGACTTTATTGGGGAACAGTGTGTACTTCCAGGACTTTTCCAAGTCAAGTTGTTGTCCTTTCAGTCTTAGTTGTGGAGGGTGCAGCTCAGCTCCAGGTCCAGTTGCTGTTGCTAGTTGCAGGGGGCGCTGCCCACCATCCCTTGCAGGAATTGAACTGGCAACCTTGTGGTTGACAGGATGCGCTCCAACCAACTGAGCCATCCGGGAGCTCAGCGGCAGCTCAGCTCAAGGTGCCGTGTTCCATCTTAGTTGCAGGAGGTGGAGCCCACCATCCCTTGTGGGAGTCGAGGAATCAAACCAGCAACCTGTGGTTGAGAGCCCACTGGCCCATGTGGGAATCGAACCAGCAGCCTTCGGAGTTAGGAGCACGGAGCTCCAACCGCCTGAGCCACCGGGCCGGCCCTTGCTACACCTTTATTGATGCAGCCACAGACCCACCTCCCATTGCTGCTCACAGAACCGACTATCATCCCGAAACCCCCACGCCCAGGCTGGAGCCCGGCCCCCGCCCCAGGTCTGCGTCCTTAGGTCTGTGGCCCCGAGTGCAGGCGTTACACTCCCTTCCTCCTGTGAGCCTCGGGTCCTCCCCCTTCCTCCACACGTGGGAGCAGGACACAAATAAATAAATAAAACGAAATAAACACGTTTGTCCCTGTTAAGTTTCATCTCATTAGATCCACCCCATCGCTTCAGCCTGTCAACTTCTCTTTAGATCCCAGCTCTGTCATCTGGCATATTTGCTATCGTGCCCCCAGCTGCGTGGCATCTGCAAATTTGATAAAGTACATGGAGCGTGTTTGTCTCAGAGAAAGCCCCCTTCCCTCATGGATGGCTGGAGCACAGGTGTGCACACACACGCACACACATATGCATCCACTGCCCTCTGTCTGGCTGAGGCTCGTCTCGTCAGCCCTGTCCGGCCACCTTCAAGATCCTGGTGGTGATCCTGGGACCCTGCCCCCCACAGAGGGCCTGGGGCTCAGCAGCCACTCATTGTGCACATGTGACCCTGTGGGGGATGAGACGCTGTGGGGACTCCGCACTCCTCACCTCTGCTGGCTGCCGTTTAAACAGCCTTTGACCTGGTCGTGCCCCACAGGCCTCTTCCACCAAGCCCGGGGTGAGGCCAGCCAGACCGCCTGGGCCTGGGCTCCCCTGACAGCCATGTGACCCTCCCTCCACTCCAAACACGCCGGATGCAGCACCTGAACACACAGTGCATTTGCCTCTTGGCTGTGGCCGTTGCTGCCGGTGTGGAGCCAGCACTGCTGCACGGGGTGAAGACTCCTTGCTCACGTGCCTGCTGCTGCGTTTCTCTGATCCTTCTCTTCAGGGAAACCCAGACCTTCTCTTTGCAGTAATTGCATAGCAGGGAAAGATCCAGATCCTCACTGCAGAGCCCACTGGACTCTGCAGAGCCCACTGCCAGAGTGGAACGAAAAGATCCCAGGGCCTGGGCAGACCTTCCAGAGTCTTCTAGTCTGTTCCCAGCCTCTAGGACTGGACAATGGTGTGTGGAAGACTCGGCCATGTTCTGACACCTCCCCTACCTCACTGTGAGCTGTTTGGTCTTCCCTCAGGGAAGGTGGCAAAAGCTAGTAGCCTGTGTCAGTCAGCTGATGCCAGTGACAAACATCCCCAGATTCTTGGTGGCTTTTATCAACATACATGGAGTTCTTGCTCACACCACAGCATTGTGGGTCACTGGGTGTTCTGGTCCCAGCCATAGTTGCCCTGGGATCCTGGCTGAGGCGGCAGCCCCCGCTGCAGCATCACATCACGGCAAAGGAAAAGGAGGCAGGTGGCCTACGAGCACTTCACGTTTCTGCCTCCAAGTGTCATTTGTCACTTCCAACACATTTCACTGGGGAGAGCCAGTCTTACGGCCATGCCCAATTTCAAAGGGAGTGGGGAAGTCTAATCTTTTCTTGTACCAGGAATTTTGTCAAGTGGCCTCAGTGGCTGCTCTGCACATGAGCTGTCCCTGTCCCTCAGAGCCACCGAGTTCCCAGCACACCACTTGGCTGCTTGTCTCTGAGTCCAGCGTGGCATGTTCTTCCCCTTCCCTCCCTGGGGCCCGTGTGCCCAGGCTTTTGCCCTCATGTCTCACCTGCTCTGCCCCAGTGCACATCTTTCTTTTCCCTGTCTCAGGGCTCTGCCCCTTCCTTTGAGAGGTGCTTCTCCCACCTCCTACCTTCAGTACAGATGTGCCCTGACCCAGGGAGGCCCTGGGTCAGTTCTGACCAACCTGCTCTATCCCCAGTGACTAGCCTGCAGGGCCCCCGTCTCAGCTCTTTCTTTCGTTGGATGCCCTCAGCCTGGTGGCAGCCAGATGCAGGAGCCCTCTGAGAAGAGGGGCAGCACCCAGGCCCTGCTGCTTCCTCTGCCCCTGGATGGGCCGTTCTGGGCTGTTCTGGGCCCGCCTGCCCCTGCCTCTCAGTTCTTTGATTTATGTGAGCCAGTGCAGTCTCCTTGAGCTGCATTTCTGTCACTTTCAACAGAGGAATGCTAAGTAATACACTCCTGGGGATCTCAGCGATACCGCACCCGTCATCTATTATGAGTAACAGACCACCCTGAAATTTGGTGGCTTTGTGTGATAAAATTTCATAGAACTACACACACACACACACACACACACACACACACACACTCCCAAGTGCATGTAAAATTGGTAAAACCTAAATAAGGTCTGTGCCTGAGTGAATATTGTATCAGGATTGATTTCCTGATTTTGACAATATGCCATGGTTATGTGGGATGCGGTCATTCAGGGGAGCTGGGTGAAGGGTACACGAGTAATTTCTGTACTATTTTTGCATCTTCTGTGAGTCGTAAACTGTTTCAAATTAAAAAGTTATAATAATTATATGCACTTAGTGGCTTAAGACAACCACCCTGTGTTTATTCATGATTCTGCCACTTGGGCAGGGCTGGGTGGGGACAGGTTACGTCTGTTCACACGGGGCTGGGACACGTGGCTTCACACCCACCTCTGGTGTACCGGTGGGGATGCTGGAACACATGGGGGCTGGCGGGTGTCTCCCCACAAGGTCTTTCCAGTGGGGCAACTGTTTCCTCTTTACCTGGTGCTTCCGGGCCCAAGAGGGTGAAAGCAGAAATGACAAGAGCTCCGAGACCTTGGGCTGGACGTGACTGGTATCCCTCTGGCCACATTCCATTGGTCAAAGCAGTCACAGGGCTGGCCCAGCTTCAAGGGAGAGGAAATAGACTCCACCTCTTGATGAAAAGAAGGGCAGACAGCCTGTGGCATATTTTAACTCATTGCCGTCACCAAACGGTCAGAGGCTTCTGAATCTGCCTCCCAGGGTTGAGTCCAATCTCCACAGTCGTTATGTGGGGATGGAGGCTGGAGGGGGAAGAGGGTCGACCACACAGAGTCCACACGTGGACTCAGGGGCAGAGCGGGACTCCCAGCCCGGACTCTCCCCAGCGCACCCCCTGACGCCCTGCTCATGGCGGGGCCCACCTCCCTTCCCTGGCATCGCTGTGAGGGATTCTGCTTTGCACGTGCTGGTGTTTGCAATCAGAAAGTTCAGCGGCCCTTCCAGTGTGCCGAAATTAGTCCCTATAAAAACCAAATCACTTCATTTGTAGAGAAGGGCTTAATTGCAAGGGGAACGAGGCAAAGGGAATTCTGTTGCCTGTTTTCATTGAAGAAAATTACTGTACTTTCCCCTGTCTCCTCACTACACAGAAGCTACTTAGAAATTGGGTTGTAATCCCCAGTGATACCTCTCTACCCTTTCTTCTCAGAGCCTGTACAGCTCTTCCCTGCTCGAGAGTCTGCCTGACTTTTCCCACTCACCTACCTGGCCGGGTACCCGTCCTGGCGCTGAGGGGGCAGCCCTTCCGTGGTTTGCTTGAGTCTCAGCCCACCCCTGCGAGGTTGAGAGGATTGCCCTCGACTTCATGGCCTTAGCCACGGACTGGTGCACACTCTTGGCAAGAAGAACCATCCATCCCTTCTTTCAGAAATCACATGAAACCCACTCAGCCCTTGCTCACCTCACCAGGGCTGCAGAGAAGTCACATTTCAGGCGGAGGGCATCCCTGCCCAGCGCCTTGTACAAAGCTTAGGGCTCGTCTGGTTGGTGCCTGGCAGACGGGAGGGGGCTTGGCCCCCAGACCATCTTCACCACGGTGCTTGCTGTCATGTAATGCTGACGGCTGGCAGGTCCTCCAGTGTCCCAGGTGAGGAAACCCTGCAACGCACACCCTCCGGTCTGGGAAGGCTGCTTCCCTCTCTGTTTCTCTGTCTGACAGCCCTTCCCTACCTCAGACAGTCCAGCCTGATTCCTGCTGTGGCCCGTGTCTCCCTGGGCAGGAAGTATGGACCCTGCAGGGTGAAGGTAACAGGCTGGTAACCTGCAAGGGGGAGGTACAAGTAAATGAAATAGGTAGCACGTCCGGTGATAGGAGAGAAATACAGGAGGGCTGGGCCTGGAGGCTGGGAGGGCTTGGGTACAGCTCCAGCTCCACGGGGATGTGGTCTGAAGGAGAGGAGGGGATAACAACACACCTACCGTGTGGGGTGGTCGTGAGAATTCTGGGGGCTATAGCCCACTATGGGGGTGCCGTAATGCTATCATGTGTTGCCTAATTTTATCATGTCTTTCTTAATAACCTCTCCTGCTACAGGGGTAAAGCGATTAGCCTGAGGTCCCAGCCAATAACGGGCAGAGCCAGCACTGAGGATGCTGAGTCCCAACTCCATGCAGCCCAGTGCAGCGCCGCGCCCGGAAACGGCAGCACCAGGCAGCTGGTGCCCCTACTCACCCCCTCTGCCTCTCCCTTCCCTGGCGCACTGTTGAATCCTCTGGCCAGATTCCCTCCATGTCTCCAGAGCTTTCTCTGGGGGTGGGTGGGCTGCCCAGATCCTACTTGTCCCGCGAGGGCTGCTTTGGAAGAGTTGGGTCGACTTATGGCATAACCGCTCCCTTCCCTTTGGGGAGGCGACAAGATAATGGATTTGAGTCTACACACCTGCCTCAATGAAGGGATATTTTTGTTTTGAGGCTCAAAGTCAATGGTGTATTAATTAAGGGGGAACAGCTGCTACTGCAGTTCTTATGATAAGTCAGTGACAAATGGCCATGTTTACCTTTTTTTTTTGAGCAGAGACTCTGGAAGGTAGCCTGGAGCTTCTGGGTGGATGTCCACCAAGACTTGTGGGTACAGCTTTTCCCTCCCTCACCCCCAGCTTCTTTATCAGAGCCCACCGAACCTAGAGGCTATTTGTCACTGGGAAAGACAGGTTTGTGGCCGCAAAAGTGCGTGGAAGTGGCTGGGTGGAGGAACGGGAATGTCTCCACAAGGGCTCCCACCCAAGGTCGCCCTAGGATCCCGCCTAGGGCAGATGCCACCACCCTGCACTGTCCCTTGTGAAATAAGAGATGCTTTAAAGGGAGCCGTGGCCCTTCAAAGCCGAGACAGGCTGCAGAGCCAGATCTGAGCCGTCTGCAGCACTGAGGACACACCTTGGGGCTTTTGTGCCCAGTGCTCTGTGTACCATAAAAGAAGGGCCGGCTGGCGGGGGCCTTTTGTTATTCCGTTTATTTTGATCTCGCTCCTGCTCTCCAAACAGCTTCACAGAAAAAGAGCCCTGCATTGGTTCCCTTCTCGGCTTAAGACAAAACACAGCAGAGGGAAAATCTTTCACTGAAAAACAGAAAAGGGAAAGACGGGCTCATTTTATTCTGGGTCCTTTGATTATCAATTTACCCACCAAATTTCTAGTTGATGGGAGGACTGAAGGATGACACTCACGTACCAGTCACACCCACACTGGGGCGGGTGTGGATGGGGACAGCAGGGTAGTGCGAGCTGCTGCAGCTGAAAGGCTGCCTTCCTCCCAGGCTGAGACAAGGTCCCTCTGGATCTTGACACCAACCCCAAACACCTGCAGCTCTCCCCCACACCTGCGGCACCCCCAAGGTAGAGGTGGAGTGCGGAGGACCCCGAAGCACGCTAGGCAAACTTCGGCCTGTGGTCAGGCCCACCCCTGCAGGTGCGGCCCCAGGCCACACTGTTCTCCCCAGTGGTGAGGGCCCAGAGGAGACACGTCTGCTGCCAGCATCACCCTCCTGCCTCCTCAGCGGACACTTAGCTGCCGAGGAGCCCCACCCTACCTCACGCTGCTCTTGCTCCTCTCCAAGGGCTGCATGAGCACGTGGGGCCTTGAGCGGAGGCATAAACAGGGCCCAAGGAAAGAGGCTTTATGGACCCCCACTCCTTGCCGCCTGCTGGGACCAGGCTGGCCTCTTGTGAGTTCACCCTCAAGGGTGAGGGGTTGTCATACCGTGTCCTAAATGTGGGCACTGAGGTTCCGCGAGGTTCTGCAGCTTGCCCAAGGACCCCGTCCCTGAGCCGCGGAGCCCAGAGGGAGGAATCCTGCTCTGCCCACTCCCGCAGCCTCTTCCGGGCGCTCTCTCCCAGAGCCAGTGCTAATAACCGCCAGGGGCCATTCCTGACATCGCTTTGGGGTAAAGGGAAAGAACCACGGATGAGAAGCACATCCATTTTTAATAAATCATTTATTTATCCAACTTTCAACCCTGATAGTGAATGAAGCCTGTGAGTTGCTTAGTCTCTGGCTGGAGCCTGATTATGAGGCTGTTCCTTTGCCATGGGGCTGGGGCCCGAGCTCAGATTCCAGCGTCAGAGGAAATGAGTATTGCTCAAATGAGGGTGACTGGAGCTTTATTACAAAAACAAAACATACCAATAAGACCAGAAAGGGGTGTTTGATGCCTTTGAGGCAGCTGCTGTGTCTCCCCGGCTTGCCCCCTCGCCTGCCTGCTGCGGATGAGCGCACATGGGGAGGAGGCTCGGATGGAGAGGCTCTGGCACTTAACTAACAAGGCCCCCTGCTGGCCTGTTTCTGGAGACTGCCCCCCGCCAGGCTGGCTAGGAAAGTCCGAGGCGGCCGCGGGCAGGCTCTCGGGTGGCCAGCAGGGGGCAGCAGTGCAGCTGTCGCGCCTCATCCCAGCACAGACACCACGTGGGTTGGAAGTTCTGGTTCAACAGCCCCAGATGGGGAGACTGTGGTCGCTGTAAACAAGGTGATCTTCCCACACTGACAGTGCAAGGCTGCCAGGTGCCTGGAGTCGGCACGCTCGGCCTGATGCGGTGCCCTGGCTGCAGGTCTGGTCTAAAACCACGTTCTGGGAGAAGCACCACAGGAAAGGTCCACCCCTGGCGGCTGCTTCGGCGGGCTCCCCGGATGGGGACTGGCGGCAGTCCCCACATTCCCCTCTGCTCTCAGGCTCTGTGACTACCCCAGGTTCCTCCCAGGAGGCCATGCCAACAGCTTACATCTGACATGAGAGCCTGAGTGCCAGGGCTGGGCATTTCTAGGTTATTCTCTAGGACTCGCTCTAATTTCTAGCACCTTCCCCTGTTCAGGATAAAAGAGGCCGGATTCAGCTGGAGGACAGGCTTTCTCCCCTCACCTTAGAGCTCCCAGGTGACACCCCCTGAAGGCACATGGACAAGCTGCTCCCAGACCCGCGGCCCCGCCCACCTCCCACAGGCACGCCACCTCCCCGCCGAGCGGTCACTGCAGTGGACAGCTCCAGCCCACCCAACCCACACTTGCTCTGCAGGGTCTCATAGCGGCTGCTTTTATCTTTTCTATTCAAGAAAAACAAACCCTTGTCCCCTTTTCTGCCAGCAAAAGAGGCCAGAGAGGATCGGACCAATGCAGAGGACAAGCTACCCACCTGGCCTCTGGCTTCTCTCCTCGCCCTTCAAGA
Source organism: Rhinolophus ferrumequinum (assembly GCF_004115265.2). Taxonomy (NCBI): domain Eukaryota; kingdom Metazoa; phylum Chordata; class Mammalia; order Chiroptera; family Rhinolophidae; genus Rhinolophus; species Rhinolophus ferrumequinum. The sequence continues at coordinate 4,005,558 of NC_046286.1, forward strand.
GAGCTCACACTTCCCTACTGAGCTAATCTCTCAAGAGTCTTACAGAGACCTCTGGAACCAGAGTCAGGAGGTGGCAGTCAAGGCAAGTGTGAATTCAGCACCGGCAGGTCTGGTGGCCCTCTCGAGCCCCCGAGGGGACTGGCTGGGACAGGCTGACTGGCCCCCACTGGGGTTTATCGCTCAGAGTCGGAGAAGTAGGAGGGCTTAGTCCATCTCCACACCAGCATATCTTCTCCAGCTACGCGGTGGGACTCTGTCTGGATCCGGGATTCGTTGGAGGCCAGGAACTCCACGGCCCGGTCCCAGACCCGCTTCATGCGTCTCCTGCAAAGAGAGGGGCCAGGCTCAGCAGGCACGCTGGGGCTCGGCCGCTCTGCCCCGCACTGCCAAGGGAGGCCAGCTGGTCTGTGGAGCCCCTGTGTATAAAGGGGGACAAAGCTCCGAGATCCTACACAGAACTTATCTATGGGAGGACTAGCCATTAGGTACTAACAGACTCTTGCAAAAGGAAGCAATTTCTTGGGCCCTGGAAAAATGACTCCCCAACCATTACTGTTTCAAAAGCATTCAATTAAAGGAAGCTGAGAGGGTCCAGAGGTGTCCAGAGCAGCCCTGGGTGTCCAGGTGGGAAGGGGCTGTGCACACTGGGCCTGTTTTTGCAGCTACCTGGCCAGGCGGTTCCCAACCATCTTAATGCCTCATGTGAGCTAAGCAGAGTGGCTGCTGGGCTGCTGAGGTCCACCTCTGCAGCACTTCAGGGGATGGGGAGGAGCTAAGCATCTAACAGGGGCGGCCAAGAAGCTGGGGCCGCCCCTGGACGCAGAGCCCCTGGCCGGGCAGGGCCCCTTCAGGTTGCTGGCCTTGGGCTCAGCCCCGTAGCCAGATGCCCTCCTCTGCTGGGTCCTCAGAGCTTCCTCGCACCCCCTCAGAGCCCCGTATGCTTCTCCCCCCTCCAGACTGGATGGGAAGACTCCAGGGCCTCTGTGAGGTTGCGGAGGGTTGTTGGATGTCCACCCTTTGATGAGCCCCTGCTTTTTGTCAGCACTGCAGACCACCTCTCCATGAACCAACAAGTGGACGGGAACAGGAAGGCCCAGGCTGGGGGAGGACAAAGGCAGGAAGCTCCTGGCGCGGCCCGTGAGTCAGGAGGCAGACGGGGTGTCAAGGCTTGCTTCCCTGGGTGTAGGTCCTGCCACTGACCAAATCCCACAGCAGTTTAGCAGGCCCAGGTGGCTGGTCTGGCGAAGGCCACACAGGCCTGAGGACTGAGCCTGTCACGCTGGGCCCTGAGGGGGAGGCAGCCTGCACGGTGTGGGCCGTCCTTCTCAGACTGCCCGTTAACAGGTAATGAACAAGCGGCTGAGCAGCTGCTCTCGTCTGCTGCCTGCTTTCCTCACATCTCTTTCCATCTCTCGGGAGCAGGCGCTCGTCCACAGGGCACATCCGAGTGTGCCCATGCAGGGCCGGCAGGAGCTCCTGTCCTTGCGTCTAGAGCTAGGCGGCACGGACTGGGCAGCTCGGAGATGAAGCAGGCTGAGAATGGCAGGGCGTGAGCTTCCTGGGGGTCACTCAGACCGTGCAGGGTGACAGCTTATAGTCTCTGCTGATGCAGGGAGCTGATGCCTGGCGGCTCAGCCCCATGACAAGCTGCCACGCCACTTCCTGCTCTCGTTTAACCGAACATGTTGTACATAATTAAAGCCCGAGCAACAACGGCTGCTCTCTAACGAGTGCTCAAGTGCTAGGCGATCCATGACTTAGTGAGCTGCGAGGCCACCTCCCCAACACCCTGCTCCCCGTTTCCTTAGCACTTGTCACTACCTACTGGTGTACATTTTCCTTACGCATCTTCTCCTGTGTCTTCCTCCTTAGAACCAATGCTCCAGCAGGCAGGGAATTTGCTTCTTCCCCTCTCCACCGTCTCCCCATGCCCCAGCGTAGCATGGCATATAGTAGGTGCGTAATAAACACTTGCTGAGAGAATGAATGACAGCCTCTCTTCACCTCAGCCCTCTGCAAAGTAGTGGTATTATCTCTGTTTTATGGATGATGAAACTGGCTTAGGGAGGTCGTTACCCGTGGCCCCAGGACTCCTGGCAGGAATGAGGTGGGGTCTGAATACACCAAGTGGCCTCTCCCTAGAAGCTAGAGGGCCACGTGGCTGCCTCATGCCGGGGACAAGTACAAGCCCCACACCTCAGTCTGCTCTAAGCTTCCTGCCCGCACCTTTCCAGGGGGTGGGGTGGGCACGACAATAAGTAAGCATCTTCACAGTTAAAAGTGGCCCTTAAATGTCCAACTCTTCCAATTCCTCTTGGGTTGAGCAGAAAGGGATGACCTGAGCACGGAGCCTGGCAGGGGGAGCACAGAAATGCCACCACCCGTGGGCCTCTGAGCATGTTTCCTAACTTCCCTGTGCCTCACCTCCTCACTTGTAACGGGGTACTCACTGTTCTCACCTTCCAGGGCCATGGGGAGGGTCAAGTGAGTGAGCGTGTGTGCACCTGCAGGGCTCAGAGCAGAGCTCAGCACACAGCCAGCACTGAGCAGGGGCGAGGGCTTAGCACCATCGAGAGGACGCCTTCAGGCCAGAGACTGCAGCAGGGTCTCCTAGCAGGCCCTGCTGGCTGGCCCAGGTTCTCTCAGGGACCCACCCAGCACCTGCAGCCCATGTGGAAGGTGGCCCTGGAGTCCCGCGTGACACGTCTGCCGTGTGCCCTAGAGGCTGACTCTCCTGGCCGCTGTGAAACTCTTTCAACTACATGTATGTATGTATGTGTGTGTGGGAACTGCACCATGATATTTTAGGTAATACGTGTTTCTGACTGTGGGTCATGGTTAAAAACGTTTCAAAACCAGTCTCCTTGCCTGTGACTGATTCGAGAATAGGTAAGTGAGCAATTCTGGCCGGTGGGGACTCACACAGTGCGCCACTGGCGGTGCCGGGAAGGTTTTCTCTCGCTGTGGGAACAACAGTAAGCCCACCTCCCCCTGCTGGATGTGACGAGGCAGCATCCACAGAGGACAGGACCACAAAAATCACGGAGATGGAACCAGAGACCTGACTGTTCTGTGCCCGGCGCCCACATGACTCTGGGCTTCCACTCAGGGAAAGCCACCAGGTCCTTCCCTGCTTGAGCCCCTGGGGGAGGTACGTGGTTCTAGCACTTGCTGCTCAAAGCACCCAATCAGTACCCACAGTGCTGGTGCTGCCCCCTCTGCCCACCCGCCCACTCTGTACCGCCTGTCTGAGCGCGGGAGGAGTGGCAGGGGCGTGGACGGCCCCACCTGCGACGCGGGCCGGAGGCGGAGCGGGGGCGGGACTCACCGGCTCTGTGGGGGGATGAGGCTGTCGCGCACGTGCAGGATGCCCACGTACGGGTAGCGCTCCATGTCCTGCTCCCAGTCCACGTAGTGGTCCTGCACCACATCTGCAGGACAGAGGGCACGTTCAGGGCGAGCAGCTCCGGGGGGGCCAGCGCCCTTCCCCCAGGGGCCACACACCTATGATCTTCTTCACCATCTCGTACATGGCCTGCTCCTCCTCTTCCAGCTTGCGCCACCGGTACTTCAGGAGGATCAGGAGCCCCCACAAAAAGGCCAGGCCTGTGCAGGAAGGAAGAGCGACCATTAACCACTCACACCACGGCCGCTGCTCAGCCCTCACTGATCTCACACGGGCGAGCGGCTGGCTGGGGCTGTGGGTGAGCTGCACGTGTGTTCTGAGTTCCTACTACATGCCGGGCCCCGGGCTAGCATGCAGGGACAAGGGGCGAAGCAATGCCAAGGGAGAACAGGCTATGGAGTGGTCATCGTCCCCCCGCTGCTGTCACCACCAGGCGTCTCCAGGCGCCCAGCACTGGCTCCGCCCAGCCTCATCCTGGGGCTCTCAGCCCCGCCCCGTGACAGGACCCGTGGCTTCACACATGCATCCCCCCGTCCACGCCGGGCCCTCTGTATTCCGAGACGCTGCTGCCGATAATGATGTCTGTGCCCACAGCATGGGCGAGCGAGCCGCGCGCACGCCCACATGCCTGTGATCTGTAACTCGACTACCTCGGCAGGGCCAGCAGCGCCTGTGACTCGGCCTCTCGCCCTCACAGACACCCTGAGGTCTCTGCTCAAAGGCGGCCCTGCTGTCGGGAGACAGGCCTGTGCTGCTTTTCAGCGCACACCCTGCGTCCTTCCCGCTTTCATCAGGCATCTGTAGCCACCCAGGAGATGTTTACATTGTTCAGGGAGTGAAATTAGGCCAGGCTCCTACTGCGTCTCCCCCATCTCACCCCTCAGAGCAGCCTGCCCTGTGGGGTGCTAGAAGGGACGGCCTCCGGCCTGGGCCAGGCTCCCTCTTAGGCACACAGATAGTCAAGGACATTTTCGAGTTATCCTCATGCTCCCGCCACCAATCTCCACAGGTGAAGACGACCCAGGGCAGAGGCTGACTTATTCAGGTCCTGTTTTATTAGACACATGAACTAGACAGATGAACTCTCAAGGGCGGGGTTTCTGGAACTCATCATTCGTGCCTAGGAGTGTCATGAGCAGGGTTCCCGGGAGGCGCTGCGCGTGAGGAGTGCTGGGGGTGGGGGTGGGAAGGGGCCAAGGACTTACACCAGAAGAAGATGAGCACATGGGTGACGGCGGTGAGGAGGGCACGGCTCAGGCGGCAGCTCACGCCCATCCGGGGGCGCGCGGATTCTAAGCAGACCACCTTGTCCACGGCCGTCACCAATCCCGAAGGGTCTTCCCCTTTCAACCTGAAACAGGACACAGGGCGTAAGTGTGTGCAAAAGCTCTGAGGAAACGCAGCCTAAGCCCCACTTTAAGCAAAAGGAAGAGAAGGAAGGAGGGGCTTTGAGGCCTCTACTTGCTTACAAAATGGACTTAGTATCCTGGTTACACTCTTTCCAGAAATTTCCCATGTTGGCTACTTAGAAAGAATAAAGCTTTAAAGAGGCAGCAGGCTCGAACCCCTATTGCTAAAGTGACGTCCCCCTTGTTGGGTCTTTGACAGCCCCTCTCAGCGTGCGGAAGATTAAACTGTAAATTGGATCCCCACCTCCCAGCACAGAGAAATGGAAATGTTTACTGAATCGCTGGCTTTGCACTGCATGGTAAGAACTGAAAGACTCTGGGCGAATGTGCTTTTCCTCAGTGACAAGGAGGCACATAAGCTGTTTAAGTGTAAGATCCTGGGGTGCCGCAAGGCTTGGCACGAAAACTGCCAAGCTCTCAGAGACCAGGTCCCAGCCACAGCGCCTCCGCCCTGGCCCCAGCAAGGAGGTGTCAGGACCCGGGACACCCACCCCGTCTTGCAGCTCGGTGACAAACCCATGCCCTGGACTGCACACGAGAATGGCTGGCACCTGAAGGGTCCTGATTTCTCACCACCCACTTTGAACACTGGTCGTCTGAGCTGGGCTCAGCCACCCTCCAGGCTGCCGTCCCCAGTATGAAAAGGCGAGCATCGTTCTCCTGTCTAGCGGCTGCATATTCTCCTCCGCCTTTTCTAACACAGGAAATTCAGCCACTCAGGGAAGCTTTATTTTTTTTTTAAGCCAATGAATTTTCATTGTGCCATGCATCCAGTTATCAAGCTTTAGGCTGAGCTGCCCTAGGGGCTTCTGCTGGATGCACTGCTGATGGAATTAGTAATTTGGGGGGATTAGAGAGGAAGAGAACAAAACCCTAGAGTGTGTTTTAATACCAGGAGCTGTAACCTGAACAGAGACCCTGACAAACCCTGAGGAATGGGAGCAGGGTGACAGGCGAGTGCTTTCCCAGCAGGGAAACGCTGGCTGTCTGGCCATAGACTGGTCCCCTCCCTCTTCCGCCCCCCAGGGCTGAGCAGCCAGACGGGGCCTTTCAGGAAGGCGAAAGGGCTCACTATCTCTGCTAACTGCTCACCAGAGAGAGAAATGAGGCGGAACTGCCCAGTCAGAATAAAATCCAGTCTCTCCTTTTGCAATTTCCATATAGAATCATTTCATCTACAAATGAAAACTAGCACCCGAGGAAAGGACGTGTAGAAAAATGCTTTCTCCAGAAAACCACGCAGAGCCGGTGAATTAAAAAGGTACAGACTGAGTCACTTGAAGCAGGTCCAGCTAAGACACCAGGCTAACATCCTGACCCCCGGGTTTTGTGTCCCATCTCGAAACTGCTCCTTACACTGCATTCCTAAGGCGTCTTCCTTCCACGGCCAGCTTTAAGCCTAACCTACAACCACGCAGCTGGGAGACAGGCCCTCTACCTTCAGGCCTGAGACCCTCTGTTGCAGACACTTCTGTTGGAGCCCCGGAGTGAGGAGTCAGCTGATGGGCGTGGACAGCGGCCGCAGGGACTCACAGCTGGGCTGCCACCTCATCATGCCCCGCCCACACTCACCAGATGCCTACGTCCTTGTTACTGCTCAGTATCCAGGTCAGTGCAGCTTCAAACTTGGCAGAGGAGCTGCCGGTCACGTTCTGTGGGAGGGTCGGGAGAAGATTAGTTCTGCGTCTGGGCGGGGTGGCCAGAGCACTAGCTGCTACTGGCCTAAGGAAGCCCTCTCCTGTGTCCTCTGCACATCCCCAAAGCCCTTTTCTGCACGAAGGAAATCTGGGGCTGATGAGAGCCAAGGAAGAGGCTGTAACCGGAGGAGGTGGCGAAAGCACACACAGGAAAACAATGTGGGTTTGAGGCAGCCGAAAGAAGACAACTTTCTTAAGGAATGAAAAATTAGGCCAGAGAGGTGGCAGCTCCTCTTGGGTAAAATAAAAAAAAAAAGTGTGCACATTGTCTGGCCCGTGGCCAGTCCTAGCTGTGTGGCCCTGGGCAAGTCTCTGCCCCTCTCTGGGCCTTAGTTTCCTCATCTCTGACATGAAAACTGGACTGCGTGACTAAGATTTCTGCCAGCTCCAAATATCCAAAATTCTATCATCCTGAAGACTTGAAGAAAATCAAATAGACTCTGAACAATCCACACAGTACTCCTAAGGGGAGAGAATGGACAGGTGAAATACAGTCCTTAAATCTGCTGAGAAGGGGAGAAAAGTAAACCAAAGGAGGAGGTGACAGAACCATTTTCGAAGGGGTGGCCTGCGGCGGCCTGCACCCCTGGTCAGCAGTGAGGTGCCCGCTCCATGCATGAGCAGGCCCGCTCTGGCTCCCAGCTCACCTTGGGCCCAGTCACCCCCACTGCTGCCTTAAGGTACCCTAGCACTCGACTAAGTTAAAAAAAAAAAAAATAGGGGAAAGCCAAAAAGCCAAAAACCTAAACACAAAATGAAAAGGGAAACAGAAAAAACAAATGCAGGGTTTGAAAGATCAATACAAAAGCACCAGGCCTTCCCGAGGATGTGTGAGCACCCCAGCCTACTCACGGCTAAATATTCCTGGGCTTCCGTTACAGGAATGCATTTGCTTTTGAGCTTCTCTGGATTTCCACATTCAAAATTACCTAGGAGGGAAAAAACACACATTCAAACACAAACAAGAGGTGGAAAAAAATTACTCTGAAACACTAAAAAAATGCAGCCAGAATCAAGCCATCAGCTCTGCTAGGGAGCATGTGGCCTGGCCCTCAGGCTTCTGTGGGACATCTTCACTCTGCAGCAAGATCAAAAGCCACTTAGCTTGGATCGATTCCAGATCATTAAAACCTGACCTGCAAAGCAGTGCAGCGATTTGCATTAAATGACTAAAAAGCTGCCCAATACCAAGGTCTGTTTGCAATTGATCCCTAAAAGGATCAGACAGATAGCTTTGGAAGGTACTGGAACGGCACTATAAATAAACACAGCCTGAGAAAGAGAAAGACAGGGAGGCCATAGGTGCTGCAGGGATTCTGACGCACGATACAGGCAGACCTGGAACGCCAGGCCCACTGTTTTGAGGGGTCCTGGGAGGAATGTCCAAAATGTCCCAAGGAGGAAGGGGGCCTGTGGGGACAGAGTGCCAGAGAGCAGTTTCCAGACTCTCGGCCGCACATAGAAAGGTGCTGGCTCGGTTATCAGATGGCCATCAGCTGTTGCTAGTTAGCCATTAGCCACTAATACAACTGCCGGGGCTACGTGAAGCGGTTGGTTGGTTGGCAGAGAAGCGGATTGCGGGTTGAGCATCGTGTGGCTCCTGCTCCCTGTGTCTCCAACCCAGCCGCCAGCGAGACTATAGTGGTATGACTCCCCTGTCTATGGCTCCGTGGGTGTTCCTTTTTGGCCTCACCATGTCCTGCGTTCTTATGCGGGGAGCAGGAGCTAAGTCCCCGCATTACACATGGCGCAGCGAGCAAGGTATGGTGCCGGCCAGAATCCCCAAAAGGCTAACGGCACAGTTTATATGTATGAAAGCTGTTTCGGGAAGCCCGTGTAGAGCGGCGCCGGGAGCAGGAAACGCGATCTGCCTGGGAGAAACGTGACCCCTCAATGAATGGTGGTCCTCTCAAGCTCCTGGACGGCACGCCGCCCTGTTGGCCATAGCAGTCTGCTGCTGCCGTGGGCTCCTACAGCTGTGGACAACTTACACCGGGGCCACCACCCACTCGGACACCGGGCGCGGCGAGCAGGATTCCGGCCAGGTAGGAATGGTGTCTGACTCTAGGCAGGAGGACATGTGGCCCCCACACAGTGTGTGGTGCCCGGTGGCCACTGTTCTCAGGAGTTGGACCCCCAAGGAGGGGTGGGAGGACATGGATAGTTCTCTAACCAGCATAGAAAGAGCCGTGCAGCTGCCAGAGAGCTGGACCCCCGTGGAGGGGTGGGAAGACGTGGACAATTCCTCAACCAGCACAGGCCGGAGAAAGCGAAGGTCGTTGCGACTGTGGGGGCTGGGAGGTGCTTGCTGAGGCGGCCCAGCTGCAGGACTTGTAGTTCCAGGAGGAAACGCTTGCTGAGTCCTCAGTGGAGGCTGCAGGTGAGGTCAAGGTCACCCCTCACCCCCAGGTTGGGAGGACTTGGAGCCCTCGCCCTGCGGGGAGGGCACACACTGTGAGGCCAACTGTCGTGCAGGGTGGCCTGGGGAGGGTCTCAGCTCCCGCTTCCCACATAAGAACGCAGGACATGGTGAGGCCAAAAAGGAACACCCACAGAGCCATAGGTAGGGGAGTCATACCACTACAGTCTCACTGGAGGCTGGATTCACACGACATGCGACCTGCTGTCCGCTTTTCTGCCAACCGACCGACTCTCCTCGACTCGACTCACCAACCAGTGCAGCCGCGGCAGTTATATCAGTGGCCAGCTGGCTAACCGGCTACAGCTGACAGCCATCTACTACCCGAGCCAGCACCATTCCACGTGAGGCCGAAAGCCTGGAAACTGCGCTCTGGGGCTTTGTCCCCACACTAACGCACAGCCCTGGCGAATGACTGTGGACTATGGGGAATTGCCTTCCATCCCTGATTTAATGGACCGCTTGACTGCTTGGGAACGTACCACCATGCAGTGAAACCGGCGGATGTTTGCTTCCTGTGTCTTGCCCGGCTGCCAGCGAGACTGTAGTGCAGGAAGACCCCTTGTTTGGGTGCAGGCAGATGTTTGCTTCCTGTGTCTCGCCTGGCCGCCATCGAGACTACATGGGCCCCTTGGTTGTGAGCCACTGTTGTTCCAGTGTAGTGCCCTGGGGAACCCTGGCTGTGCCCAGGAGGTCTGACTGTGCCCAGAAGGACTGGTGGTGCCCTGGGGAACCCTGCCTGTGCCCAGAAAGTGGGTGGACATCGAGGGACACCCCCTAGGACGTTACTTGAACTGGACTGAAACTTGTGAGCTGAGTTCCTGACAGGGGGCCTCTTGCAGAAGACGCTTGTCGTGTAGATTGTGAGGCGAAACCCTGTAGGGGTGGAGTGTAGGGACAGAGAGCAGTTTCCAGGCTCTTGGCCTCACGTGAAAAGGTGTTGGCTTGGTTATTAGATGGCCATCAGCTGTTGCCGGTTAGCCATTAGCCACTAATATAATTGCCGTGGCTACGCTAGGGGGTTGGTTGGTTGGCAGAGAAACGGATTGCAGCTAGCAGGTTGGTTGGCAGAGAAGTGGACGGCAAGTTGCGCATTGTGTGGCTCCTGCTTCCTGTGTCTCCAACCCAGCTGCCAGCGAGACTATAGTGGTATGACTCTATGGCTCCGTGGGTGTTCCTTTTTGGCCTCACCATGTCCTGCATTCTGGTACAGAAAGCGGGACCAGAGTCCCTGCATGACAGGGCATCTGCATCTGGACAGCGAGCAGGGCCTCAGCAGTGCTCCAAAGCTCCCTTCTGAGCACTCTGGGGGGCCAGCTCCCACCTAGGATGGAGCTGGGAGCCTCCCCTAGTCCTGCCAGCCTGTGGGTTCAGACCAAAGGCCACCTCCTCTGAAAGGCCCCAGCCTGTAGGTGCCTCTGGTTTAGCCAGATTGCTCTGAACTTGGGGGCCTGCCACAGCCCTTGGCTTTTGATCACCTGCCATGGTTCACTCACCATGAGCCGCTGCACTGCCAGACCCCTTGAGAACAGGGCCTCTGCAGGGCTGGGCACGTAGAGCTCCTTTACCCTCACACGTGGTCTGACTGCCCTTGACTTGGCAGTCTGGGGCTTTGGGTGGCCAGTCTGTGTGTGTCTGCTTGATGGGGAGGGAGTGGCTGAAGGTAATATTAAAAATCTTGAGAGTGAACTGGAGCCCGTCCCTCCGACTTCAAAGTTGACCTTGACCGTCTGGGTCCTATGACACCAGGTTGGCTTCTCCCATCCTCTTGCTCCCACCCAGACCTCCCTGTCCTGCGTAGGCCTGCCTGGACCATCACCATGGCCTCTTGACTGGTTTCCTCCTCTCCTCTTTCTCATCCACATGTTATTGGTCAAGGAAGCTTTAAAATAATTCTACTTAAATGACACTACCCCACGTAAGCTGCTGCCACATTTGCCTTCCTGCCACCTGGCTCTCAGCACGCCTCTCCCCTGCTCAGAAGCCTCCCTGGCCCTCACTGCCTGCAGGACCAAGCCCTAGTGCCCTGGCATCCATGGCTATCCACGGTGGGGCCCAACCGACCTTTCCAAACTCCATTTCCTGTTTCTCCTTCCCCCATGAAGCCAATTGCTTCCACCCCAGACGCTGTAATTTCCTGCCTCTTTGGCTCCACCTTTCCCTTCACATATATATAACCAATTGTACCTGGACTTCGCAGCCTGGCACAGACGCCACCTCCCCTGTGACACTTTCCCGATACTCTAGCTGAAAAGCATCATACCTCTTGGAACTTCCAGCCTCTCGGTTCTCGTCCAACGACATCTTGTATCACCCAGTGGTCAGGGAGGTAGGCGGCCTGGCTCTTCTACTAGACCACAGGCAGCCTTTGGGCAGGAGCCGGGCTGAGGCATCTTGTAGCCAGCACAATGCCCTGCTCACAGCTGTCTCCACCAGGGGGCAGGGGGAAGGCAGTATGGCTGAGCAGAGCACCCACACTCCATGGTAACGTCTCAGTGACATGCATACCCCATTATTGCCCCTGCTACGCTTGTTGGAGGACAGCAAGAATCAGGCCTCTTGATGGCATAAACCAGGACCACATAAGGAGGGCAGGATGGAGGAGAAATGTCTACTAGGATCCACCGTTTACAATGCAGACTTTGATTTAGAGGTTTGTGAGAGACCTGACAGTCTGCATTTTCAATAAGCTCCCAGGTGACGCTGCAGGACCACAATTAAGTCACAAAGGTTTAGAACACCCTTAGGCCTGCATTTATATCCCAAGCACCTGGGCCAAAGAGAAATGCCCATGACGACCGTGATGCTGTGAGCCCCACCTCCTGCCTTTCCTCTGCGGAGTTCTAGATGCCTCCCTGACCACCTCGTCTCCCACAGTCAGCGGGGAGGGCGGGAGGAGGTGGCGGAGGCCCACAAGGCTGTTTCTGAGCACTGAGGACCCATCAGGGGTCCTAACCTTAGACAAGGTTGGCCCGTAGGTAAGAGGTGCCACATGCATGAGGGAAACAGCCCATGAGACAGCTCCACCGGGTTCTTGTGCCAAGTGTATTTCACACAGGGCATATGCCCTTGGCATGCGCCTGTGTCCTCAGCCAGTGATTCCGGGAGCCTCCTGGCTGCCAGGTGTGAGAGAGGCCCCAATAATGCAAGTGCCCTCTGGCCTCAAGGAACGTGTTTACCAAATAAAACAATAGGGGAGCCTTCTGGATGGATGCGTTTTCAGGGGTCTTTCCAGGGGTTGCTGAGAATGCCTTCCTCCAGAGCACAACACTTGACTTTCATTTTGTAAAAGAAAAAGAAGGACAGCTCCAGGATCACTGAGTAACAGGGAGACGGAACTCCTGAGACTATCAGGGCCTCGCCCAAGGTCCTGCAGCCCAACGGGGCCATCGGGGCCAGATGTGACACCAGGCCCTAGAGGGCTGGATGGGCCTGGAGGTACTCAGCCCACCCTGCAGACCCCTGCCACCCGCACAGGCCTCCACCTGGTGTAGGGAGGTCCCCCAGGTCGGAGCACCCGGACTGAGACGTGGGGCCTCGCACCCTCCAGGGCAACAGGGACCCCCAAAGCACTCGGTGGGGGCATCTGGAGAAGGGAGCACACCTGCCGAGAGGCCTGGACACCTGCTAGGACCCCTTAAACAGGATGTGAGAACCAAATGTGTTTTGCCCAAATGCAAGGCTTTAAAAAAATGTGTCAGAGTGGGGAAGAGAAAGGGAGACGTGTTCTGAATGTGTCTTCTGAGCGACAACCAGAGCGTCTCGGCCCCCTCGGCCAGCCTCCGCCTCTCTGGCTGGGGCAGCGGCCCACACCTGCCCACCGGGTCCCTCAGGCCTCGGGGACCGACTCACCCGCTTGGATGGCCAGGAAGTTGTATAGTTCATGCAGCATCTCCAGCAAAGCCGCCTTCTGCTTGGCCTGACAGAACTGAAAGGGCACAGGACAAGTGGTCAGCAAAGACGGGGCGCAGAGGGGAGTCTGTCTGTTTCTACTTCGTCAGCCACACTATTAAGTACTAAGCAGCAAGGAACACCTTGTACTTTTAAAAAATAAAAACAAATTCTGCAAAATGGTGGGCCCAAGGACAGGGTCGGTAAATATGGGGCTAACTGACTGGAAAGGAACTCGGGGAAAGCCGAAGCAGAGCTGGAAGCAGACACAGCAACTAAGGGTCTGCTGCCCTGGAGGCTCCCAGGTCTCGGCCCCCTGGTTCCGTGGGAATCAAGGCCATTACGTGGCGGGGAGCAAAGGCCACGTGGGGAAATGCACTAAGTAGTTCGCTTCCTCAGAGGGAAAGCAAACGCTGCTCTGCTGCATCTTACCCCCACCCTGCGCTATTCCCGCATGTGTTTTGGAATCAATTGTCTATCATCTGCCTGTGGATTGCCTGCTTTGTGGATTATCTGCTGCAAATGTTTTAACTGGATTCCCCTAGAAAAGTAACATTTCTAGAAATCGTGAAACTGTAGGAGGGAAAGCCATCTGTATGAGAAAACAGGGCTAGGAATAGATGCGTACCTGGACCCCCAGCACCTGTAACAGAACTCCCGCTGTCCTGCTAGACTCAGGGTCTAGAACATTCAACGGTTGCTCTTCCCCAAGGGTAGACGAAGTGCCAGGTACTATGCTGAGTGGTTTATAGGTGTGTACTGAATCCTCACAATCCTTACTGTACCCCAGTTTCTCAGGTGGGGAGCCCGAGGTTTAGAGGCCGTGGGTACGCCACCAAGATCCCAGGGCCCGTAAGTGGAGTCAGGCCAGTCAACTCCAAGCCCACCCCCTCCCCCGCCGGGCACACACACTTCGGGCCTCCTTTGGGGTGTCACTGGACGAAGCCCGGGACCGGAAGCCAAGAGCCTGGGTTTTCAGTGCCTCTGAGACGGGCTCTGCAACTACAGAAGGAACCAAAGTCGTTTTCCTCCTCAGGGCTCCTCTGCTGTCCTCATCTGAAAAGTGAACACTTGGTTTCTAACACTCGGAGGCCAAGATCTGTCCCCTCAAGTTGACTGAAGACCCCAAAGCCTTCACAAGATACAAAACGCTGTAACTAAGATTTATCCACACGACCATAAATGTGCAGAAACAACTCACGTGTCTACCAGTCGAGTTAGGTACCCCAACTACTTTCAAAGAATGTTTAATGGTATGGGACATCTTGACAGTGTTAAACATAATTGAATATACATTGAGATCCCGGTTCTATAAAATACATACACAGAGATAAGACGGGAACGAAATGTCCCCAACACGTTAATGGTGATTATCTCTAGGTGGCAGAATCATGGGTGATTTTTCTTTGCCACATTTTCCAAGTTTTCTACACTAAACATCTATTACTGTCACAACCAGAAAAAAGGCAGTAACAATTAACACTGTTCCAAACTCCCCAACATTCAGGCAGAGCAGGGCTGATACAACCTAAAGGAAACAGGACAGAAGGTACCAGACAACAGGGCAGCCTGATTAAGACAACACTCCTACTCCCAGCCTGTCCCCACGTTTCAGGGGCACAGAGGCAGGAGGAATAACACAAAAGGTCAGAGACAGTTTAGAAGGGAAAAAGCTTCAAATGCCCAGCAGGGATGAGGGTGAGCTGGAGCCACCCAAAGAATACCACTTTCAGCAAGAACCTCAGCACAGCCCGACGTGCCCCCCCATCCTGCCTGGTCCACCTTCTATGAAGGCCAACGGCGCCCCATGAAGTCGCAGCTTCTCGGAGCCTGTGATGGCCCAGTGGGTACCCTGCCTTTCCATGCTCTGATGTTACAATACCCAGTCTGCTCACTGAGCAGCTTTACAAGGACCTGGCCTGTGCCTGTCTGGGCTCACTCAAGTGGGACATAAGCACGTCCAGCTCAGAGGAGGGCCAGGGAACAAAGCTGTCATTCAATCGTGGGCCTGCTACATTGAGATGTGAAGGGCAAAGAAACAGAAACCAGGGAGCCTTTTTCTAATTAAAAGACCAAAAAAGTAGCATCACCAGAAAAGCCTTACAGAAAGTTATTTTTTTTCCTCTTTTTGTTTTCAGTCTTCAAAATTCTAGTTTCCCATCTGGCTGCTGCCTGCGTTTCTGGGCCACTTCCTTTAAACATCAATTGCGGTTTTGATGATGGAAGGCAGATGAAACTTATTATGAAACTACTTTTACAGAACAATTAGAAAGCAAAGATACTTGGTGGATGAGTTCAATAAATGAATGTAATAAAACACCCCCAAATACTGTGTTTCCCTGAAAATAAGACCTATCCCGAAAATAAGCCCCAGTTAAGATCTCGGCTAGATGGACATATTTAGTACATTATAACGACATTCCAGAAGATGACATGACTGTATCTGAATAAATGTTGATTATCGCACATGAGAGAATAAGACATCCCCTGAAAACAAGCCCTAACGGAGCAAAAATGGATGTAAGACCCTGTCTTATCTTTGGGGAAACAGGGTACAACACTGCCGAAGTCCAAGGGAAATAAAACCGGTACCTGTACCAGGAGGCCCCTTGCTTAATGTGGGTAACAGAGTCAACGCAGGGGCCTGGAGGTGACCAGGTGTCATTTCCTTCCCAGCCGACGGGCTGCTCGATGGATACTGAGAGCCCAGGAGGCCGGGCACTGCACACTTAGTAACCAGACTACTAAGTCATGCCCTCGGGCGGCACAAGCTCCTCCTGGTAGGATTTAGGACCCGAAAATCGACTGCCTCATGTTTTCTCCAGACTGCCAGCATCCCAGCTCCTCACCAATGCTCTTCTCACGACTCAGAAGTGCATGGCGCTGCTCACCTTCGCACATATTTGTAGGGAACATTAAAGCTTCATAAAACAAATTTATAGACTAAGTGGGCTAATTCCACTTCAGATGTGTTTAACACCCCCCACACCCCCATGACTTTCAAGTAACAACAGCATTTTCAGAGCCACAGATGTACTACTGGAGAGGAGAATGTAGAACATGGTCTCCTGTCGCTTAAAAACTGCCAGCCCTTCCTCCCAAAGCAGGGAGCTTGAGGTCCTTCAACCGCAACTTACTGCCTTCCCCTAGAGCGACTTGGGCAGCAGGTCAAAGTCCCCGACGTTACGACTGACGGAAGAGCTTCCTTAACAAGCCCAGGGTTAGATCTGGGGAGTGCAATTCTCTGTTCCAAGTGCTCCTTCACTGCCACAATTGTGTCTGGCCCAAACATAACAGAAGGCAATGCGATTCTGGTACATTACAGGAAGCACTCCTGAACATGATCCGAGTATGATCTTTTTCTGGAGGAAGTTTACCTCCTGACAGAGGCTAACTTCCTTGGGAGGAGTAAAAGCTAGAGAAACGCAAACTCACCTCATCTGTTTTTTTCTCACAGTCCACTGGCAATAATTTCACTGAGACCAAGAAAAGAAACAGAAGAAATTAAAAGTGTGGGTTGAGGAAGAGTACAAAAAGGGACCACGCTCAAAATTCAGGGGAAGTAAAACATTACCAATGTAAGGGTGGGATTAGAAAGGTATCATCTAAATGAGGCACTTTTTAAAATGCAGACAGTAAAATGTAAGGGTTTCCCAGGCCTGGATTAGGAATCGGGGCAGCTGGGTCCCAATCCTAGCTGAAAGTGATTAGCCATGGGACTTGGCCACTCAACCACTCTGAACCTCTATTCCTCGTAAAGCAGGATCAATAAAGCCTTCCCTGCTTAACTCAGGGAGTTCGACTCCAAACAAGACAACACACACGAGTTTCATAAATTACAAACAATGATGCTAAACAGGGATTAATACCACCATGGGAGGGGAACGCCAGGTAAATGCCGGTGTATCTCCCAGAGCGGTTCTTTGAGCACCTCAGCGGTCAGTATGACAGTCACTGTTTGACATCACCAGAGGGGTACAGTACTAGTACAGTACCACGCACTCCCGGGTTTGCTGAATTTCTCTAACGGGTGGATAAACTGCTCTCATAGTCAAGAAATTAACTGGGTACGTGCACGAGTCTGGGATCCCCGTGCCCACAGACTTGTTTATTACACCCAAACATCCATCTGCTGGAACAGCTAAGACGTAACTTAGCTTTTTCCTGCATTTGGGCTGTTCCTGCTAGGCGTGGAAAGATGCGGCCTTGGCTCAAGTCTGAGAATAGTATTAATCACATGCATGCTTTGCAAAGAATATGAAAAGTTGGTGAACTAGTATCAGTTTATACTTAAATATATAAAGACAAGATCTCTCTGTTGTTTTCTTACCCGAGAGGCAAATGTGCCTTTTAGGAAACACACAAATCTTCAACTATTCAGGAAACACACTGTATCCTGCAAGCCACTTATTGGCATGTCTAATCATGTCACCAAGTGTGGACAGAAGCACGGCTGGGAGTATCCTTGAATTACAGAAGATTTGCTAACACACTCCATGATGGGTGCTGCAAGCAATGATAAATGCTTGCCTTTATATCATTTATATCAATTTAAACCCTTTAAAAGGTTCTTCCACACCTGTCTCATAGGCACAGCTAGTAAAATCTCCCTTTGACAAATGAGGGCCCTGTGGTCCAAAGTGGATGGAGCAAATGGCCTCTTTGGTGCTGCAAAGCTGGGACTCCAACCAGATCCCATCTGTGTGCACTGAAACCTGGGGTGCCTTCAGATGGGCACTAATGTGTGCTTGAGCAAGAGATCAAAAAGGGAAGAACTAAAAGGGAGTGGGGGTGGGCTTGTCTGTCAGAGGGGGGTGTGGCTGTTTTAGAGAGGGAAGACCAGAGTTTGGGGTAAAAGTAACTACAAATGAGGATTGCTTCCAGCACATTGAAGGGGAGATTAGTAGGGAGGGGGCTCGGGCAGAAAATGAGAACAGGAGAAAGTGAAGACGGAAATTATTGCTGATGCAGGAATCCCGGCCCTCTCTCCCACAGCTGGAGGAAGGAAAGTCAAGTCTGGAGATAAGAAGACAGCCAGAGGCACCTGACCCAGGCGGGGGAATGGGCAGCCTGGCGTTGAGAGGAACAGGAGGTCGTTCTGGTGGACACGCGCGCGCCCAGGGCCCTCCCCTGCGCCGGCCCGGGACGTACTGTTGTCCTCCGCCTCCTGTGGCTCCGAGGATTTGCCTATTTTCACCCAGAGGATGATCAGGAAGACGAGCAGCAACACCAGGCTAGCCCAGAGCAGGAACCGGGACAGGCAGCGCTCCAGCCGCCGCCCCACCTCGGGCCGGGCCCGTGCCGTGCCCGCTGGGCCCGCTCGCGTCCCCCGCAGGCCAGGCCGCGGTTCGGGGTCATGGAGGGAGGAGGGCAGCCGCGTCGGAGACGCGGTCCACAAGCGACGGGCCCCGAGACCCGGCGTGGCCCTGGGGAGTGGCCGAGCGTCCTCGTCCTCCTCCGAGCTGCCCCGGACCGAGACTCGGCGCCTGAGCGGCGCAGGGCGGGCGGGGTAGGCGAGGCCGCGGCTCCCGGACCAGGAAGCCGCGGGGGCCCCGAGATCGCCGAAGGCCCCAGAGGTCGCGAAGGTCGAGCTCGAGGCCAGCGGGGACAGCCAGGGCTCCGATCGCAGAGAGGCCGCGGCGGGCCGGGCGCGCAGCGGGGCCTCCTCGCGCAGCCGGGCCTCCTCCCGCAACCGCTCCTCGCCCCGTGGCCGAGCCTCCTCCCGCTGCCGGACTTCTCCCCGCAGGCGGCGCAGCTTGTTGCGGTACACGTCCCGGGTGGTATCGGTGATGGGTCCTGGCTGGAAGCCCAGGGCCTGCAGCTCCCGCCGCAGCTCCAGGTCCGACAGGCCGGCCATGGCCAGGACGCCGCCCCCAGCCCACCCCGGCGCGAACTGTACCCGGAACTGCTCCCGCCCGCGGCCGCGGCGGAGCGGGCGGGGCCCTACGCCATGATGGGAAGGTCATTCACGACCGCCATGTTGAGATGGTCGGAGACAGGCGGTCGCCCCGCCATGATGAGGAGGTCAGACTCAGCCATTACGGCCGCCATATTGGGGAGGTTTGAGGGGGAGTTATTTGTTCGTTTTCTTCCTTTTTTCCTTCCTTTCCTAGCTCAGTTCCTTTGCCTCGCCTGTAAGACCAAGCGGTGTTTATTTCAGAATCTTCTGCTCCTTGCGCAGTCCCTCGCACGTGGTAGACACTCAACAAAATCCTGTTGATTTAATGCATGGATTGCTTAAGGGTGAAAGGCAAGCCACGACCAGAGTAGGGAGACGGAAACTGCCTCTCTCGGTGCTTGAGGACCCGTGTTGATCCCTTCTGCGCTCAGGGAAGGGCTTTGTTTGGGTGGTGGAGTAGACCTCAGGCATGCTCTGTGGCTCGCAGGCCTGTTTTTCTGGGGGCACCAAGGGCCTGCAGGCCTTGCCCCCGCTAGAAGCAGGCCTGCAGGGATCTCCTGCTGGAGGGGCAGCGCATCGCGTCCACAGAGAGGGCGGAACAGCCAGACGCCTTTGGGCTCGAGTGCGCAGTTCAGGCTTCTGGGAGGAGGATGGTGGGATTTTCATAAGGAGAGATGGGTAGGGGGTGGATTTAGGTTGGCGGTTCTCGAATCCCAACTCCACCACTATTAGATGTGTGATCATATCCAATTAACATTGCTAGCCTGTTGGTTAGTAAACCTCGGGGTTTGGGAGGATTAGAAGAGGTGATTTGTGTAAGGTGCTTACACAACATCACCAGTGCCCGGCATACGCTCCTAAGTGTTTATACTTAACTCATATCCCTGCAGCAGCATAGCTGTGTAGAACCTCCCAGAGAGCTCGCTGTTTGATTAAGAGACAGCTCTTAGGGAGAAAGCCCCAAGGGAAGCCTGGGGAGTGGTGGCAAATGGAAATAGAGCTGTAGGTCATTCATTGTCTTCCTTGGGCCTCCCTCTCCCTCTTTGTATTCCTTCCACATCCCCCATCAACTGCCTTTCCCAAACATTTATCGCAGGCCTCCTGGGTTCCATTCCATTTCTACCTGTTCACCGGTGCTCCCCTTCTCCCCTACAGTCCCACCACCCACCAGCCCGCTGTGTCCCTTTCCTGGGGTCGGCAGGTAAGGCCCCTCTGCCAGTAGTTTGCATTCCTGCCGCTTGCTCTACCACAGGGACATTCAACACTGGCCACAATTGCTGGAAAAATTACAGCCTCGGCTTGGTCAGCTGCTGTTGTTAGCCTCCCCATGTCCCCGACTTAGCTGCTCCCATGTGGTGCGATTTCTCTCACCAAGTGTTGTTTTCCTTTCCTCTGCCTGTATTTGCACGGAATGCCATGGATTTGATATAGTGATTGCCTAACACATATACCACATAATAGTATTTTATTTCTTTCTGAAGCACTGTTTGCATGACAAATGAGTTGGTAACATTTGTGCAACTCCTTGCAGCTGTGCAGTTCAATATATAAAGAATGAGCCTTTCGGCATCAATACTGGCCCTGTGTGTTCTAAGAGGGCTTGAAACTGATGCTTAAACAAAGTTGAAAGTCACAGCATTTCACAGACTTATGGTCTGTTTCATCACAATGGATCTCAGGGTGATTTAAAAATACATACTGAACTGGAACCACCCCAGTTAGTGGTCCCCAGAGTGGGCTTTGTCAGTTTTGTCAGCCTTCGCTGTGTTTGGGGACGCTGCGGCTGCCACACACACCTAGGGCCAAATGACCTTCCTCCCATCCCTCCCTGTGTCTTCCCTGTGGCCTGGAACCCGTCACCCCGACCCCCATGGTCCACGCTTCTGCCTCCCCGGTGGCTTGTCTGCTGTGTCCAGCAGGCTTTTGGTGTGGTATGCCACCACTTGGAGCAGGTTTGCTGCTCAGTGCTTTCCTTCCCCTCTCCCTCCAAGAAGAAACCTCACAATCTGATTGAGAAAGTCAGGAAAAAAAAACCTCACATATCAGTCTTTCCTCCTAGGTCTAGGCCTTCCCATGTTCCTTCTGAACGTCCTGCTCCAGTCCCGCCCCCTCCCTGGATGACTAACCTCTCTGGGTCCTCCATCAACAGTCTCTGTCCCCAAGGCCGTTTCACTTGCTTTAGTGCAATCGGCTTGTTGCTGTTCGCTTTCCTCCATACAGCCGTCGCCACACTTCCTTCGCTGACCCTTGTGTTCTCCCAACCCGGGCCTCAGTGCTTCTTTGCCACCACTGCCCCATGGGCAAAGGGGGCTGTGCATGAGGCCCTTGAGGCCCTTCTCAGAGTCTGCCTTTCTGTGTCCTCATTCTGGTTCTTCAACCGGGCCTGTTCAGGAGGAGAACCCATATTTTAGAGAAAAGGGAAACATTGCAAAGTCAACATCTACCCGGACCACTCTAGTTTCTCATCGCTGTGTTGTGATTTTTTTTTTTTTTTAAGGTGAGCAGCTCAGGCTGCGGTTGGTCTTCCTGATTTATTAAAGGCAAAAGAGGAAAAACAAGCTCCAGTGTCTAAGTCTACTTAGTAACCACATCCACACATTTAGCAGAGGTGAGGGGCTGCTCGGAGGACGCGCTGGCTTCCCAGAGGGCTGCCACGCTGCCTGCCGTCCCGTTGACCTCTCGCTGTCTCAGCAGAGCCTTATAATAATAACAGCCATAAATCTTTCAGTGGGTTCCATTCTCCTCCTCCTGCTGCAAAGCCCTGCACACATTTGTCAGGTCCTTAAAGACGCTCAGGGACCATGGACTTGTCCTTGATCCACCTCGTCACCAGCCTCGTGCGTCCCTCAGCTATTCTGGGCTTCCTTCAAACCATGTCATGGTTGGCGTGTCACCCTGTGGGGCGGGGGCACTGGGAGAGTGTGGCTGGAAAGGGGGGGACAATATGGGTGCCATTCTGGGCTCAGATTTTGATTGCAATGGCCCCAGCACTGCCCAACGTCTTGTTGCCTCATTTCTGTGTCGTGGAAGGAAGGGTCACCCTTCCCATGGCTCTCGGTCAATGAAGGGGCAAAGGGAGTCACAGCAAAATGCTAGAACGGGCTTAATGGGCATTTTTGTCACCTGCTTTTCAGAATCAGCAGAAAATGAAACAAAACTCTCACTCCCTTGGCCACTCTCACACTTTGATGTCTGTGGGTAAGAATTCCTTAAGAGGCGTGGAATACATCCCCCAATGTCAACATCAAATTGTGTGTGAAGAAGAATGTAATGCTTTCAGAACAGTTTCTTTTGGACATTGTCCATGATTAGATTATACTAAATTACAGAGTACAGATATCAGGCAATTAGTATTTGCTTTTAACTGTTCAATTTCATGGCAAATCCACCATAGCTCAGTAATTGTAAAATCACACACCAATGTGGCTACTGAGAACATACCTCATCCTCTCCATCTTGTGCGGCTAGGTTGCCCTATAATTAACTGTGGTCCTGTTAAGGTAAAGCACATTCCAAATGAAGATGGGTAATCTATAACTCTCCGTAATTGCCAGGTATCTGGAGAGATTCTTGCAGATTTTGCTGGATAAACAGCGAGGTGAGGAAGAGCCCATCCTCACCGGACTGGGTCCCCTGGGCCCTCCCCATCTCTGACCCTGGCTGTGTCGTGGCCCAGGCATTCTGTGACTTTAAGCAAGAATGTGTGTGTCTCTTCTTTCTTCTGTTTTGTGAAAACCTGGTCATTTTCTCTTGGCTCAGCTCACAGAATCCTCTGCAACCTTCCCCCAATTTTAATTTCTTCCAGGGCTGTACACGTCCTGTAAGCAATAGAGTCTGCTGTCCTAGAAACCGGAGGAGCTCGTTGGAGGAAAAGAATTATTTGAGCTGATTGTGAGAAATCGAACAGTGGCAGAAGGAGGAAAAGGAGAGAAGAAAGGAGCCGACACATCTAAATCGGGCCTGGGGCACTGTGCATACAGATGCCAGTGGTGGCTGGGTCCCTGTTGCGGCTCATTACTGAGAAGCACATCAGAGGCCACGGGCCGAGGGTCGGGACAAGCCGGCTGCAGCGCTGAGCTTTGCACAGGGCTGTTCTGCAGAATAGGCGGCACCCTCACACTTTCCAGGAGCTGTGGTTGCTGAGCCAATTCCCATTAAAAAAAAAATGTAGACTACCTGGGGCGAACTCGCTTAGGGGTCTCATTTCCCTGCATGGCACCTATTTCAACACTGCTCTATACACTCAGGATTCTAAAGAAAATTCCCCAAAGGGTGCTGGGGCTCCTGCCCCAGAAATGGGCACCCCCTGCTGGTGACGGGTGAAGGTGGTCTCACTATAGGGGCAGATCTGAGCAGAGAGTGGGGAAAAGAAATGAAATCTGTGTCTTCCTCATGGAAACTGTCAGCATTTTGTTTTTCTGCTTCTTGGAGTGCATTGCAGATAATGGAGTGACAGGCATGGGGGAACTGGGAAGGGCCAAGAGTCCTGGATTCAATTTCTCCCAGTCGCATGCTTTATAGATTCCGGTCTTTTCCTCCTTTCTCTCCTGCACGCCCCACGCAGCCCTCTCTCCATTTATTACTGGGCGTCTTGGCAGCCTTTCCCGGGAACCTGCAGCTGTGCTTGGGTTGATTAGTACGTGCACTGGAAACTGTGAATGTGTAGCATGCGAGTGGGACCTGGGTGCTATGGAAGTCTTGGGTGTCCCTCAGCTTTCAGAGCACCCCAAAGGAGGGTCCTTTTTAAGGGGTGGGCTCTTCATTTCCGGTAGCTGTCTGCAGTTAAGCCGCGTGGTGGTTGGGTGGGTGGAAACATGGAACGGGCACTGTGTCTAATTGCTGGTAACCTATGGTTCCTATATGGCCCTAGCTTATAAATAAATGAACATCCATTAATGTAAAGTTAAATTAAATTAAAAACTGAAAGTTCCCATCCAGTTTTATTTAGAAGGCAGAAATAAGTGAGTTGGCTGTGTAAGTTTGCTGCCGATGCTGGAGCACGGAGCCATAAGGTGATAAAATAGTTTGCCCTTTGCTGGTGCCTCAGTCCCCACGTTTCAAGGCGGATATTACCACCTTGCTTTTGCAAGGGTTCATTGAGGTTAAAGGGCTAGCTGGCAGTTACTCAGCAAGGGGTTGAGAGCAGAGGCCTTAAAACGCTCTGGCCCATTAGACCTCAAGCTCACTGGTAGACCGCAAATGGACCAGGATTCAGGAGACCTGACTTCCAGTCCTCGCTCTGCCATTGAGTGTGTGCACAAAACTATGCCCCCTCAGTTTCCTCACCAATGACAAGAATGACAAGCGCAAATCTTCCAATTCTGTGGGTCCGAATTAATATTTGAACATAGAATTTACAAAACGTACACAGTCGGCTAATGTATGCACCACTTATGGCCAAACTCCCTCTGAGCTGTATTTTCCCCCCTTTATGGCATGCCCTGAGTTTGACCTTTGGAAATTAAGATATTAAATAAAAGAGTCATTGCTATATATTTTACGTTTTATTTGCTAGAGGGGGATTTGCCTGGGAGAGGGTGTCTTCCTTCCAAGCCCAGGTGATGGGCCATGCAGACTTCTGGGGCCTCCATGGGTGGGAGGGGGCTCCCAGTTCCAGCACCTTCTCCCAGGAGTGGGCTGTCACTTCGCTGCTGGAGAAAAGCAGAGATTTGCAGCTCAGTAGTGTCAGCAGGTCCGCTTAGGAGCTTATGAAACCACCTTCTAAACCTGCCTGGAGGTCCGAGGGAGGAGGGGCACCCAGCAGGGGCAGGTTTTACCAGGTTTCTGGAAACTTTACCTCTAGCTTTCTCTGTAGCCTGGGGCAAGTCATTTAACCTCCCAGTTTCTCCACCTCCAGCACTTCCTCCCTGCCCTTCTCTCCTCCTGGGGACTGACTGTGAGAAGTAATTAGTGGCTGTTTGTCATCCAAGACCTATCTTTGCACAAGTCACTCGGGCAGACCTTGAACTGGGCAAGGCCAAGCGGGGCTAAGTGCAGGATGATGGAAAAATGCAGGCTTGGTGGCCACAGTGCCCCGGGGGTCCCTTCTGTGCTGTTTGGGGAGGGTCATTCATTTTAGCCCTCTGCCAGAAAGGTGTTTGAGAAACAGGCCTGAGCCATCGAAGCAGGGCCTTGAGATGGCCCTGGCTGGGGAACGGGTCTCCTTGGGCACCAGTACCCATGCAAGCCAGCCTGTCTGTGATTAGGCTCAGAGACCTAGGGCAGGGGGTGGGACGTGGGGTGGGAGACACACTTGCAGGAGTAGACATTTTCTCAAGTGCAAAGCAGAAAAACAAATTGCCGTTCCCAAACCCTGCTCGGAGGGATTCGCTCCTGGAATATTAACACTGCAGTGGGTGGAGGCCAGGCCCCAGCTGCGGTGACACCTGCCCTCCCCTTACCGTTCTGGGTGGACAACAGCACGTCACTCAGCAGCCCTTCCAGGGCGGCCCGGTACTTTTCCAGCTGCCTGGAGTTCATCCTCATTCCAATTTCCACAGGAGCAGTCAGCTGTGAAATAAGGCAGAGTTAACAAGAGGGGAGAGGCACAGGGCCATTAACCCCTGGCTGCCCCACAGGTGGCTGGGAACAACACACTGCTGGCTCCACACTCCCTGCTCCTCTGGGATCCACTGGGCTTCTAGGGCCAGATGGGAATTCTGCGACCCCCGCCCCCCCCCCCCCCCAGTTCTAACCAGGGGGCTGGATCCTGGAAGTCGCTGAGACCTGCTGGGAGGAGGACCAAAAAACCTCCTCTGGTGGGGAAGATGGGACGGGAGGGGTGAGATGGGCAGAAAGCCCCTGGCTTTTCTCACTGGCCCCTTGTCCTGAGTAATGATAGCTAACACTGCGGAGCCTCAGCACACTCCAGGTGTCATCCTAAATGCTTTAGTGTATTAAGCCTCTCAGTAACCCTATGATGTAGAGACTATTAGTGTTTCCATTTTGCAGATGAGGAAACTGAGGACAAAGTGGTTGAATAACTTACTGAAGGCCACACAGATACTAAGTAACAAAGGAAAAAAAGGTACACCCAGGGGGCCTGTCTCCAGGGTCTGTGTCAAAGACCACCAGGCTACACTGTAGGGTCTCAGGCTACAAATGAGACCCTAGAGAACCTGTCTGGAGGGTCGCCACCAAAAGACCTTGCAGCAGAGCCAGGGGCACTGATTGGTCTCACTTCCTGGGAGCTTCCTGGTTCAGTGGTTTTGCTGCAGGTAGACTAGCCATGATTGAGGAGTCCCAGGCCTGCTCCCTACTTCCCACCAGGCACTCTGTCGGTGGAAAATGGGCTCTAGATGCCTGAAGGGCAACCTCAGGTGTGCTTCTGTGGGGTCCGGGTCTCAGCCTGCCTATGCCATTCCCTTGCTGTGGCTATGCCTTTCTCTAGGCCTCAGTTTCCTCCTGGCCTGCATAGCATGGCTCTAGGGAGATGGAAAGGGGATGAGAGGTGCCACACCCTAAGCCTCCCGAGATGTTACATTGGATGAAACAGGTACCACGGAAACCTCAAGTAGTGCCTTAAACTCTGCCTCAGGGGCATGTAGAGGGCAGTTCTGAGGCAGCTCCCCCTTTGCCAGCTGGAGGCTCACCCCCAGCTCTCTTCTCAAGAGCCCGAGTAGCGTGTGGGAGGGAAGGAGCCTCACACCCAGTGTGGTCACAGCACCAGGATCATTCTCTGGCCCACACGCCCGACCTCACAACTCTGGGCAGCACGCTGCGGCATCCCAAGGATGTGGCAAGATCACTGGCCGTGTCCCGTGGGAGGCAGGAGGCACGGAGTCCAGCTCGGTGCTACCCTGACACTGTGTGACCTTGGCAAGGTCCTCACTCTCTCTAGTTATCAGTGTCCCCCTCCACCCAGGCCCCTGACAGGAAGTGCCTCACACTCAGTCTGAGGCCTCTCCCTTCTCTGTCTCTACCCGCCCACTGGATGATCTCACCCTGTCTTGGCTTGAAATTCCATCTGATCGCTGATGACTACCACATTTGTGTCCAGCCCTAACTTCTCCTGAAGTCCAGACTTGTGTGTCCACCTGCCTTTGCAAGGTTTCCGCCTGGATGTGCAGCAGGCATCTCACCGTTCGCCGTTCCAGTCTCACCTCCTGATCTTCCTCTTGTCAACCTGCAGCCGACCACAGGCTGTACCGTCTCAATAAGTAGGCAGTCGTCCTTCCAGGTGTTGTGGCCAAAAGCCTTACAGTCAGTTTTTACTTTTCTCTATTCACATCCTATATCCGTTCTTTCAGAAAATCCTGTGGCCTTCTACCTCCAAAATATTTCCAGAATCCTACCAATTTGCTCTGCCTCTGTGTCATGCCGGGTGTCATGCGGGGTCTCTGGTCCCGCTCCCCACATAAGAACGCAGGACATGATGAGGCTAGAAAGGAACACCCATGAAGCCACAGATAGGGGAGTCATATCATTATAGTTTCACTTGAGGCTGGGTTGCAGACACAGGAAGCAGGAGCCACACGATCCGCAACCTGCCGTCCACTTCTCTGTCAACCAACCTCCCTTGCTAACTACAATCCGCTGTGCTAACCATGCTTGCTAGCTCAGCCACCATCTCCTTGCTAGCCCCCATTTTCTGCCAGCGTAGACACGGCAGTTATATTAGTGGCCAGTGGCTCACTGGTTACAACTGACGGCCAACTAGCCACAGCTGATCACAGTCGATGGCCATTTACTACCTGAGCCAGCACCTTTCTATGTGAGGGCGAGAGCCTGGAAACTGCCCTCCTGGCTCTGTCCCCACACTCCACCATGGCCACCTGGGCTGAGTCTCGCTCTCTGTCTCTCTGTCTCTCTGTCTTTCTCTCTCTCTCTTTCACACACACACACACACACACACACACACACACACACACACACACACACACCAGCAGCCTCCGCAGTGGTCTCCCTAATTCTGCCTTTGCCCCTTCATCCTGTTCTCAACACAGAAGCTGGGGAGCCTCTTTTAAATGTAAACCAGATCATGTCCTTCCTCTGTTCAAAGCCCCCAAAGGCCCCAGTCAACAGAGTGGCCTATGAAGTCCACATTCCTGCCTCACCTCCCACTCTCTCCCCTGAATCCCTCTGCTCCAGCCCCTCTGGCCTCCTCACTGTTCCCTGAATGCACCAGGCCCACTCCTGCCTCAGGGCCTTTGCACTGGCTGTTCCTTCTGCCTGGAATGCTCTTCCCCAAAACATTCTTATGGTTCACTCTCTCATTCTCTTCAGCTCGTTGCACTAATACCATCTCCTCATGAAGCTCTAATCACCCTATTGGTTGGAAAGCAACCAACCCCATCTGCTTTCCCTGCTTTATTTTCCTCCATAGCACCTATCACTACCTGCCATACTACAAAGTTTGCTTATTTATCCTGTTTGTCATATGTTGCCCGTCCTTCCAGTATCTTGTTTGTGGCCCCCCCGCTGGAGTGTGAGCCCCAGGAGGGCAGAGGATTTGTCAGTTTTGTTCACCACTCTATCTCCAGGGCCTGCAACTGTGCCACATACATGGCAGGGCTCAGTGAGTATTCATCACCTGAATGAAGGGCTCCTCCTCATCATTCAGGTTTCACCAAATGTCACCACCTCCAAGAGGCCTTCCCTGACCCCTCCCCACCAAAAGCAGTGCCCCCAAATCCCACCCCATCACTTTCTATCATACCTCCCTATTTGGTACTAAAATGGTTTATTGTCTCTCCCTCCTAGGGTGGAGTTTGTTGCCTGAATGGCTGGTTCACTGCTGCACCCTGGCACATGCTGTGGCTGGCTCGGGGAACCTGCATTAGGTTTCTTGGCATTGTGCCCCATTTGCTTACCTTGATAACCAGGTCTTCTCCTTCCTCTGTGGGCTCTGCGGGGTCCAGAGAACCCACCTCTTCAAACCTCTGCTGTTCACTCAGGGATTTCTTTTGCCCTTTGTTCCGCTCCTTTTCCTAGGGGCAGAGCATAAAATTGCACAAAACCTGGCTTCCCTCAACTCACCCAGACGCCCCTGGCCTGTTTCTGCCCAGGATGCCAACTGGCCTGAGCTCACCACAGGCCACAAGACCCCTTCTCCCCAGGTGCCTCCTGCACGAGGACTCCAGCAGTCGTAGCCACCAGTGGCCTAATGGTCCTCGGAGTAGCCCACCCACAGGTCAACTTGAAGAGGAAACTCTTCCTTTGAAGTTCAAACGTTGCACCCCGATTGTTACTGTTAATTAAGTTAAAATGCTGAAAATAATGGCCTTTTTCATGCATATTAAGTGTGAAAATGTGTTTTTCTTAGCAGAGAGCCTATAAGAAAGGTGGCAAGACACTCTAGCCTGCAAGGGTGCCATGTGGGGTGGCCCGGAAACTGGAGTCCCTGGGAGGTGATTTATAAAAGGCAAGACAGGGAGATGAATTATGGAGGAAGGAGTTTGCAGCTTCTTCATAAAAAACCCGGAGCCTGGCAATTACAGGGAGCAAAACCATAGAGCAGATTAATGCAAAATGTCCTTCGACTGCCATTTTGCTAGTTTATACTCTACTGAGTTTGCCTATTTCTGTCCTGTCCCAAATCTCGCCTGGCATCCTGCTTGCCAGTTCCCCCAGCACTGAGATCAGATACACCGCTTTTCTTTGGTTTCTTCAATGACACTCTTGGGATTCAGCTCTGGGCCTGCCCTGAGATGTGGTGATTCTAGAACAACTGGTTGTCTTTTCTGGAGAGAGAGCAGTGATGGAGGAAGGTATGTTTAGGGGGCCCGCTGCTTCTTCTCCATCTGTTCTCATGTCTGTCCCTGAGGAAGGGTAGCTGGGTCCAGCGTGCCTTTGCAAGGGACACTGTTTAGTGGGTATATGGATGCTCGCCCCGGACAGAGGGTGTAGACACAGAAGCCGGACTGCAGGGTCATATGACCTCCCAGAGAACTGCCCCTATTAGAGACTTGCTCTCGGACTGGTGGGACATGAAACTCCATTTCTTCATCACCCCATGTGAAAGAGAGAAACCAGAGTTAGCACAGACACTCAGAACCCCTGACATCTAAAAAGTCACAGGGAATCCAGTTTTCCTCAGGCCCCACTGCCTGGTTCGATTCAGCCTGCCTTATTTCCTCCTGGGCTCTAAAGAGAAGGAGGCTTTGGCCACTGCTACACGGAAAGCCACCCTCTCTCCCACCCTGGACGTTTGCTCCCACCCGTTCCTCCCTCCCTCCTGCTCTCTCAAGGCCCCAGCTCAGGCTTCACCTTTTCGCTGTAGGCTCCCGAACAGGTGCCAGCCCACAGTGACTTCTCCCTCCTCTGCACTCAGCGCTCACCATCAGCATCATTTATTGTGCAATTAATCATCCCCTGCCTTGTGACATCTCCCTTTTGTCTTCTATTGTTAGAGAATTTTTCGTATGTTTGTGTCTTGACTCCCGAGCCTGCTCCTTGAAGACGGGAGGTTCTTAAATTTCCTTGTATGTCTGGCTTCTCACTCAGATGCTCAGCAAATATTTATTGACTTGTTAATTGAAAATTTCCTCTGAAGGATGGGCAAAGGTGGGAAAAGATATCACTCCACTGACAACTTTGAGTGGCACTCATGAAATGGTGGAGGTGGCCACGAAGACAGCTGAAGTCTGAGGTCATCTTGGGTCCAGGTTCTTCATGCCGTTCTCAGTGTCACTGGCATAATTGATTAAAAGTAGGTTTATAGAAGTGACACTTGTGCCTTAGAAAAACTCACACCACTTCAGTGCTGAGCAGGGCTGTGAGTCACCTGGGCCACCCTGGGGAGGTGGGCAGCAGATTTCTTACCTGCATCCTCTGGAATTCGCTGTAGGTGAAGATGGGAACGAAGGCTTCTGTCTGGGAGGCCAGCATAGTGGCAACATGAACCAGCAGCAGGGTGGCCACGGCTTTGCGGGACACCATCTTGGAGCTGGACAAAGACAGGGAGTTCCTGCCCTGAAGTTTAGGGCACAGGGATGGATCGCTGCATGGGAGGCAGGAGCCCTCAGCTCCGGTCCATGCCCCACCGGTGGCTGTGTGATCTTGAGCAAGCTCCTTAGCCTCTCTGGACATGGACCTGGTATGGGGCTTTACTGGATAAGCTCAGAGACCCCATTCTACCCCAAAGCCATGAGAGTTGACCCAGCACCTGGGAGAGGCCGCCCGGCCCCCTGCCACACACCAGGGAAGAATCATTCCACTTCTTAGCTCTCCTCTGGTTATAGGTGAGTTCTGCTGGCGTCAGCTGGGCTCCCCAAGTGGGAGGGACCTCATGTTTCAGAGAAAAACTCCTAGATTATCAACAGAACTATGCCCCAAGATCCAGGGAGCCTGCCCTGCTCCCTGAGCCAATTAGGATGTTGAAAGGGACGGACTTAGGCCCAGAAGACCCTGACTGTACTTGGGAGCACCAGGCTAAGACCCCAGGTCTAGAGGGAAAAGAACTGAAACCCTCTGCCCCCGTGGAGACCGAGCCAGAAGGCAAGCTTCAGTGTGGAGCAGCGTCCAAGACCTGGGAGTGGGGTCCCCAGTGCTCTGGGACCAGCACTGACTCTGGAACAAACCCCTCTCCATCTCCAGCAAATCTAGTGGCCTGTTAGCTGCCACGCAGAAACAACAGGGGCACCTCGTCCCTGGAAGCCCCCCGCACCTCACCACGCCATGAGTGCTGGCCCTCTGCATCCCAGGAAGTGGGTATGTCTGGGATGGCGGGCAGGAAGGTGGGCTGCAGAGACCTGACAGGGAGCAGTGGGCATAGTGACAGCAGGAGTGCAGAGGCGTGAGAACGGGGGTCAGGATGGGGAGGAGGGCGTGGCCTGCTGGGTGCCAGCCTAAGTTGATTCCTTACACTAGTGCCCAGTGTCCCATTCCGAGTCCCCTCCCACAGGATCCTTCTGCCCCCGGGAGCAGGTATGATCCCGGGAGGGGAGGAGGGACTCATGTACAGGCAGAGGTGGCTGTGCTTTTCCCAGTACCCCACCATATGTTGCCTCTGGCCACACAAGGCGGTGGAGGCCATCGCAGGGGGCAGGCCTGCTCGGTGTATCTCGGGCACCAACATTCCTGTGCTGGCTGGGCTGCTGAGCCCGGGGCCAGGCCCCCAGAGCAGGGAGGAACCAGGGGTAGCCTCTCCTGTAGCAGGCATGGGGTTGTCACAGGGTTTCAGGTAAAGAGCATCCAGGGGTCAACCTGAGCCTGCCACAGGATCCAGTTCCATAGGAGAGGGTCCTGCCTAAGCGGGCCTCCCAGTTCTCTGCAGGTCCGGCCCTGACTCTCACTGTGGAGAGAATCTTCCAAGACTGCGCCCTGCTTCTCTGCCAGGACCTGTCTCCTCAGTCATCTGAAGCCACCTCTACTCCACAGTACCCTCTGCCTTCTTGCTTTCCTGTGGCCCCATCCTACTTTTTCTCCCCATCTTGATAAAAACGTCACAAACACGAGCGCTCAGACAGCCAAACCCTCCCATCCCGCTGCACACAAACTCCAGGGGGTGGGAAGGACTGTCCCCTCACAGAAAACCACCTCTTGGACGCCGAGGTCCTGTACAGAGTCCCGGAAGGATCTTGAGGGGACAGAGAGCGGGTGGGGGTGGGAAGCTCTGCATCGCTGCTTCTCCCCTCCGTTCCTATCCTTCCTACGGAGTCTCTGGGGCCCCACTTTCCCTCCCAGTGGAGACACATGTGTCACATTTATGACAGCCCATTTCCTTCACGGAGTCGCTACGGATCCCTTTTCATTCTGGTGTTGGCATTTAATTCACTCCATAAGAATCAATAAAACTTGAAATAAAAAAAGGCAAAAGCCAATGGCTGCTCATTTTCTTGATCCAACTGGCAGTCAGCATATCACCTACATTCATTTGCGTTCTGCGGAGCTCGGAGTGGGAGAGAGCTTCTCACAGTGTGGCGAGGTGCGAACTTCCCGTTCTATCGCCGGGGACGGGCTCCAGCTCTGGGGAGCGCCAAGCCTGGGGAAGCTCGCTGAGCCATGTAATCTCCCTAGGGACCAGCTTCTCGCCTTAGCTTTCCAGAGCAAAGCCTCCATGCCAAGTGGGGTCCCTGCTGAGCTCTGGCTTGGGTTTCTGGCCTGCAGTCGATGGCACCACCCATCCAAACAGCCTGTCTGTTGCCAGACGTTGCAGTCGCCTGCCGCCCCCCCAGCCCCCACGCCTCAGGGCAGCCCTGTTGCAGCCTTAGCCTGCTCTTCTGGAGATGAGCCTGCGGCCCTCGGAAGCACAGCGGAGTATTTGAAGGTGGCAGAGGGACATAGCAGCCTGTCAGCTCACACCAAACCGCTCTGCCCTGGGGCTCCATGCTGACCACCTCTCCCACCCGCTTTCTTCCATGGCTACTCACAGTGTGACCGTGGTCTGCGTGGGCCTGGCGGAGTCTCTCTCTGCTTGTTCTCTGGTGTCTGGCTGCTCTGACAGGCCCTTATATACCTGTGGTCTTCCCTTTGGAGCCCGTTAAGCTTTGGCCACACCTTTGGGGGCTCTGGCTGGGGAGCCTGAATTCTTGGAGCTCATGGAAACGATGCGCAGGGCCTGCAATGCTATCGACTTTCTGGGGCTTTCCTGGAAAGCCTCTTCCTCACGCAACAGACAGGGTTTGGTGGCAGCCAGCCCCCCACCCCGACGCCTGTCCACTTAGAACTCAGCTGCCGCTCAGAGGGTCATTTTAACGAAAACACTTTCTTTTTTGTTACTTAAATATATGATGTTGTTGAGTATCTCCAGGCCGGCTCGGTGATCAGATTCTCTGTCAGCCTGTCAGAGTGCTGTATTAGGAAGATAACTCGTCTTCAGTCTTCCCCTGAAGCTCCTCATGAAAGAAACGGCTCAGGAGTGCATGGCAGCATTTCAATCGATTAATGAAAAGAAAATGACAGCCCAGACCCAGGGCTGGGGAGCACCAGAGGCTCTGTGGGAGCCAAGGAAAGGCGGAAGGTGTGTCGTATGGAAGGTTTACAGGTCTGTAGCCTACATGGGGAGACAGAACACATAAGCTGGAACCGTTTTGTTGTAATTGTATAAATGGTAAATTTAAAGCTGCAAAGAGGGACAAGGTGAGTGCGTATGGAGTCCGACCGGGCTTGCTGCTACTGCTGGCCGGTACCGTGTCCAGTGGGACCTCCAGCACCACTCAGGGAAGGCTTGACATTCGTGTTCTAATTAAATCTAAGCAACCCCATGAGGTGGGTGCTCTTATGTCCCCCCATTTTACAGATAAGGAGACTGAGGCCCAATTAAATCGCTCCTCTGTGACCCACAGCAAAGTCTCTTCAGACAAGGCTCAAGGCTGGACATGGAAGGCTTGGTCTGCACCGCGGGCTCCTTCGTCGGGACACATAAGCGAAATCCAGCTCGACACTATCTTTATATAGCTTGTGAGCTCGGAGTAGTTTTTACATTTTTAAATAATTCAAAATATCAAAAGAAGAATACTATTTAGTGACATGTGAATTTAGATGAAATTCAAATTTCTGTGTCCATAAATAAATAAGGCTTTATTAGAATACTCTCATTCATTTGTGCATCGTCTATGGCTGCTTTTGGGCTACAACAGCAGAATTGAAGAGTTGTGACAGAGACATGAAGCTCCACAGAGCTGAAAATATTTATTGTCAGGACTTTATAGAAAAAGTTTGCTGACCCCTGAACTTCACTGTGTCTGCAGAGTGGAAGGTACTTGAGATATAATAAATAATAGCCAGACATGACACATATCACACATATTTTAAAGTCTCACAAAAACTCTATGAGGTTGGTGTGGCTATTATCCCATTTTACAAGTGGGAAAACTGAGGTGAAACAACTGGCTCAAGGTCACATGGCTTTTAAAATGGCATGGCCATTTCTTTCAAACTCAGGAGTCTGGCTTTAGGATCCACTGTGCTCTTTTGCTTCTCAGCCTTTGATGAGTGAGTACCTGGACGTCTCTGCTGGAGAAGGCCCTTAACATGGCCTGGTACAAATTCTACAAACCTGCCACACTCCCTAAGCCATTCCCTGGTAAGGTATCTGAGCATGATGTGTCTGAGCTGACCAACTGGACAAACACAGTTGTTCTCGTGTGTTCTTAGGTTTGGGGAGTCCAGACCTGGAGCCAGAAGGACTGCAGAGGGCAGGGCCAGACCACCCGCCAAGCACAGGGAGAAATTCGGCTGCTCCCTGCCACCCCTCCCAGCCAGCGCTCTGAGGCGCGTTCCCTGACTGCTGGGCCAGCCTGGGCTCTGGTCCAGAGACACCTTCAAGACACTGTCTGAGAAATGACTGGGAGACAGGCCTGCCATGAGGGATGAGAGAAGGGAAGTGCTGGAAACAGTAAATAACCTGAGATCAATTTTCTGGGCACGAATAACATTATCCTGGCTCTGTCCTGTGATTCGGCGCTTCCGATCCGGGCACTTTGCAGTATTGCAGTATGACGTCTGCAGTTTGGTGCGGAAGGCAGGCAGATCAGCGTTCACAATGGGCTCCTCCTTGTAATGCGGGGGACTGCAGGCTACGCCTCTGCCATGGGGTCACAGACGGTGGCAGCAGGGCTGGAGGGGCCTCTCCTTTGTGCCCTTCTTGGCTGCACGTCTTGTGGGTCGGCCCTTCAGGAACCGTCTCACCAGGGGCGTGTCTTCTCTCCCCGTCTGTCAGGTGTCTGGTCCTCAATGTGTATTTTCCACGGTCATGGTTAGTGCTTCAGAAATGGAGACACGGGTGGATAACAAGTCTAATCACCACTACTTTGTCTTTGCTGGGCACACCGTCTTTCCTTACACATGCTCAATTAGTGGCTATTTCTCCCTCTAGAAATTGGACAAAAGAGTAAAAGGGAGGCATCATCTGATGTTCTTCGTTATCCAAGTGGGACCTGCCGCGGTGTGCAGTGGCTGAGGCAGCAGGAGGCATAAGACCTAACCCAAGTGGGCACTTGAGTGCCTCTTACCCCATGACGGGCCGAGCTATTAGCAGCTGAGCTCTCCTCGTGACCTTGAAAATATTGTTTGCTGGCCATAACATCGTCATTAATGGCCTGGAACAGGGAGGCAATGGCGTGTTAATTAACTTTGCAGATGCTACTAAATTCGGAGATGTAGCAAACATCAGGCAGGACAGAGACCTAATGCAAACAGACATGGGGAGCTTCGAGCTACCAACTGGAAACGGCCCAGGTGAGCTGCTGGACAGGTGTCGCCAAGGCCCGGAGGACACAGGATAGAGGATGTGGGTGGCAGGCGGGGGCCAGCAGGAAGGAAAGCTGCAACTGTGGGCACCTGGGGGGAGGCCCGAAGGCTCACACACTATTTTCCACATGGCTCCCTCAGAGAGACAGACGATGGTGGCTAGAGGAAGACAAAATTCAGATGAGATGAAAGAGCTCGGGGATTGCCAGGCGTGTCAAAGCTTAAGGTGTAAAAATGAAAAATGAAAGATTTCAAAAGGTCGGCTTGCCCAGAACTCTGGTTAAGAATTAAATGCACATCGCTGACTTTAAGCAAAGGCCAAGGAGAGGCGAAGAACCCAGCTTCTCAAGTGCAGAGCAGTGGGGGAGGGGCGGAGAGCTGTGGCTCCGCCTATGGTTTCAAGCCCTTGATGTATCTCACAGAGCTAGAGGCGTGCAACTGGGCTCAGGAGCAAAAATACTAGGTGACGGTGACGGCATTTAAAACTAGGGCAAGCAAAGCACTGAGATGTATTTTAGGCAACAACTGTGTCCTGGCCCAGGGGACACAGGCTTGGGGACCTGTGAGGTATTTTTATTCTTTTCCTTCTGTGGCTCAGGGTCTTTTTCCAGAATTCACAGGTGACTAATTAAGAAGTGATACAGCAGAAACGGTCATGCCCCAAGAGCCCCTGGTATGGGAATAGTGCAAGTAGAAAGGAAAAACACACAAACGCCGAGAGGGCCCACCCAGCACTAATTTCCAATTAGTTGAGCTTCTTGTTTGTGTGTTACATCTGTTACTCGAATTGACATTCCTGCATCTCCGATTTCCTGTTGAGTCCATTCAATGCTCACCGGCAACCTGGACCCGCGACAATCCAATAAAATGCTCTCCTTTTCTTTTCAGCCTCATGGACTATTGACAGTGTGCACAGAACTTGGGGACTTGGCTGAGTTTTACAATAGCATTCCTGCTGACTTCCCGGTCAATACTTCCCCGGGTGGTTAATATACTCCCAGAAATGTCCCAGTCACCAACTTGCTTCTCGGTTCCCTTTGTATTTATGGGGGTTTATCATTAAAGCTGCTGCTATAAAACTTCCAGAAGAGGTCACATAACTTTTTTTCCAGGGACAGGATGGGGGTGCTAAGAGCTGGGTCTGTGGCTGGACTTCAGTGGGATTTGTTTTTTCTGCTCTTTCTGTGAATTGAACTGGTGACACGGGCTCTCCTTTTAATTAAATTTTAAATATATGCACTTATATTTTTATGGAGATGGTGGATGTATGTGAAGAGAAAGCAGATGGCTTTGGAAGTGACGAATTAATTATAAAGAAAGGTTGGCCCCTTATAAGCCGGAGTCTGTCTTTTCTCTTCACCTCCTCCCTGATCTGAGGACACGAGGTGCTAGAATAAGGAGGCAAGAGCAGATGACGCATTTTCATAAATGATTTAGGAAGGCTGTGGTTGGGAAAAGTTTGTGCTTTCATGTTTAAGAAGCAGAGAAGTCTTGGTGGAGGTTTTCCTCTGTGTGGATGGGAGCCAAAGTAGTTTCAAATGTCAGCCCAGTCCAGGGTAGATTCAGGTGAAGGAAAGCAGCTGTCCAAACTCTTTCTCTTCCATTGCATCAATGAACCTCGATTGTCCACTTCCCCACATCTGCTCGGGTGCTAGTTTTGGGATTTGGGGTTGGGGGGAGCTTCCCGCAGCTGGTAGCGGGAGCAGCGGGCCCCTTGCAGCCTCTGCCATTGACCATGGTGGCAGTACACCGGCCTCCTTCCCACCAGCCTCCTCTGGAGGTGAGTGGCAGGGAAAGAAGGAAGATTCTGTTTCCTTTGAGGTCCAGGGGGAGGGTTGGATGACTGGGTGGCGTCTGGGCAACTGTGGGGGAAATGGAGTTCACCCAGGAACGGAGGGGGCTTTGTTTGCTGCTCAGGTTTCGTGCTCAGGGGCCGTTTACAGCTGTAGCCCCTTCATAAGTGTCTGGCTGAGCAGAGCCCGGGTCTGCTACCACCGTGAGCACACTCCTTATGTCCTTGTGGTCACTCGTGTGTGCCAAATGGGCAGGTCCTACAACCCCAGTCGGGACAGGACGGTGAGCTAGTAGAGGCGCAAGCTCCTGTTTACACTGCAGGATCCAGGATGCGGGCAAGAGGACTTTGGAGAGAGCGGTGAAGATAGTGGCAAGACTTGGAGACGCTCACCCAGGTCTAAAACAAGAAGAGCTTGGGCAGCTCTGAAGATGGGGCCGTTAGAGCTCACCCTCACCCTCCCCTGGCAGCACCCATCTCTCTTACTCCTTCTCCACTCCTTAGAATAACATTTTCCCTAAAAGAGCAACCAAGTTATTGGGGAACTTTAGCCAAAAACACTGCAGGTCTTTGAGAGAACCCCCTACTTCCCCCAAGCAGGTCTCAATCACAGATAATTCATTTAATCATTATTCACCCAGGGACTGTCTTATGAATGTTTGACTGTCAGAACTGAATTCCACCCCAAAGAAAAGCCATCCTCAGAGAAGATTTGCAGTTGTTCTTTGTAAAAAGGAGTGAAAAAAGAGGGAATTTACTTAAAATAGACACGTGTAAGCTCCCAAGGAAGAGGGGGCATAAATTACAAGACCGGCTCCAATCAAACTTGAATCCTCCCGGTTTAGGATTTTACGAAGGAGGATAGAAAATGAAAGGGAACCGAGTATTCTCACCAACTTCCAAGTCACATCAAGGCAGTCCGCTTGTGACAGGAAGATTACCTGCAGGAGGGCTTTATTTGATGTGAAAAGGGTTAACATCATTTCAGTAGATTAGAAATTCTCTGGGTCTCTTAGAAGTGAAAAGCAAATTCAGAGCTTTTACATGAAGGAATGTGCATAAGTTCTTTTTAGACCCTGGAAACAAAAGGGGGGAAATGGCCAGATGTGCTTTGTGTTTAACACACAGGCTCACGAGGATGGTATGACTTTCATTTTAGGGATGGCTTTGCTGGGTGGTGGGCAGTCATGGGGGGACAGTGACTATGTTAAATGCTTCAGCCAAAGAACTAGCCAACGAGTAGTTGACAGTCGCTTACCTGGTGTTGCTCTGTGCTAGGCACTTGGTGTGGGGGGTGGACACTGATGCCATAGTACAGCCCATCCCTGGAGCAGCTCCTGCACTAGTCGAGGAGAACTGAACAGCCCGGAAGCAATACTTCATACAGAGATAGTAGTAAGCTCTAGAGGGCTCCAGAGGAGAGAACTTCCTTAGGCCAAGTTATCAGAGGGCTTCCGAGGGGGGTGGGGTGGCTGAGCCAACTTTGGCTGTAGGGTGGGAAGGCGTGCAAGCCTCAGAAACCTTCGTCCCGTGTCACCATTTCTCCCTTTCAGCTTCTCTCTCTTCCCTCGTTGCTGCGTCCCTCTGTCCTCAACACCTCCCCCACACCCCACCTCCACCTTCCCCAGAGGCTGAGGACACATTTTAGGCCAGCCGTGTTATTAGATTTTAAGTGACGCTATGACTTTTTAATTCTGCTTTAATTGCCTTCCTATGCAAGGCACTGAGAATGGTTGATACCAGGCAACTGGGCCTGGCGGTCACAGTCCTTATCGATGTCCCTTCAAGCTACAGTGAAAGGGACATGCTCCCAGGACCTCAAGAGTGGGGTTTTCTTTGGCTGAGCGCCACCCGCTCCCCAGTCTCCGGCCTGCAGGCGCCTGCTGCCGGTTGGCCCAGGGCGCTGTCCGTGTGCTGACGGTCCTAGGCGCCCCAGTTAACCAGGCTCCCTAGCCACCCCTGGAACTTGGAGGGTAATTTAATAGATAGACTCGAACATAATGTCCCTTTCCCCTAAGGGCAAGCAAAACCTTCCCTGATGAGTCTCTGGAATGATTACCCTCATCAAGGGAACTCAGCGGTGAGGGGGTTTGGGTGCCTCTGCCAGTAGCTCAGAGAAGATATTTGAGAGTTGGATGGATGAGAGAGATGTGGGCAGACTCCGCTGGGGCTTTCCTGCTGTGGGTGCATACGCTATCAGCTTCATGGGAGAGGAGACCTGAATGAGGAGCCCGACCCTGGCAGCCATGCCCAACACTTCTTCCTCAGCCTCTGGCCTTGACAGGCCCATATGAGCGGTCCTGTATGTGCGCTCACCATTTTCTCTCAAAGCTCACGATGACAGGCTCAGCACTGGGCCAAAGAGAAGGGCCCACTGTGGCCTAAGAGACAGATCGCTGCTCAGTGCTGCCAGGCCCCCACAGACCCAGCCCGGCAGATGCTGTGTGGGGACACGGTGACTCATCAGAGGATTAAACAGTCCGGGTGTGGTGGTAACTGCTTGCGGTGAGCAGTAGGCTTTTCCCATACACTCACAGCCTGCGGCCCAAGGTTCTGCACGAACCCTTCAGGCCTGCGTCCAGCTCAGGTTCCAGGGAGGGGGTCCCGTCTCCCCACTCCCCCACTGGCCCCATCTCGCTGGCTGCTTCTCTGGGTTTCTAGTCTCCAGTCTTTGTTCCCTCTCTCACACCCTGTCTCACAGACTAGTGTCGAATAGCTACATCTGATGGCTCCCTCTACTCAGATGTCAGGCACCTCTTGTTCTCTTCTCCTTTCCTCTGATAACTAAATCCACTTGGAACCCTCCTGTGTCCAGTAGATCCATGGCCCTAGTTAGAGACCAGGGGACTGACTGTGGGTGCCCTGGGAACAGGAGTGCAGTCCAGCTCTGTGAGGGCTAAACTCTCTCTGGGACAGAGGAGGGCAAGAGGGCGGCTTCTCATCCAGGAGGTCCAGGCCCTGAATGGGGGATTTCTAGAGAGCCCAAGAGGCCACAATCTCTTGCTGAGGCCAGCTCAGCACATGTGTGGTTTTTCTAACACCACCAAACAATTCTGTGACAGAAGCTGGGTGTCCTACAATTTAACTCAATCTGACAGTATCTACCTGGAGAGAGCATCAGATCCCACAGGTTAAGGGCTAAGTCCCACAAGACTCTCCCTCTTCCCAACTTCAGATGCCAGTTGCAAATCCAGGTGGTCACCTGTGCTTCTAACCGGCTGGCTGTAAATGGGAGGTTCCCACTACTCCTTCCTCAGGTTTGATTAATTAGTTAGAGCAGCTCACAGAGCTCAGAAAAGCATTCGCTTATGTTTACCCATTTATTATAAGAAATATTATAACGGATACAGATGAACAGCCAGATAAAGAGGTACACGAGTCAGGGTCTGGAAGGGTCGTGGCTCAGGAGCTTCAGTGCCACGGAGCTCAGGTGCACCACCCTCCTGGTATGTGGATGCATTCACCAGCCAGAAGCTCTCTGAACCCTGTCCTTTTTCTTTTTTTTAATGGAGGCTTCATTACATAGGCATGATAGATTAAATCATTGG
Organism: Rhinolophus ferrumequinum; assembly: GCF_004115265.2. Taxonomy (NCBI): domain Eukaryota; kingdom Metazoa; phylum Chordata; class Mammalia; order Chiroptera; family Rhinolophidae; genus Rhinolophus; species Rhinolophus ferrumequinum. Next base: position 4,046,752 of record NC_046286.1, read on the forward strand.
CCATTGGTAATTGAACTCAATTTCCGGCCCTTCTGCCCCACTGGAGGTCAGGGGGTGGGACTGAAAGTTCCAATCCCTCTAATCAATATCGTTGATTCTCCTGGCAACCAGTCCCCATCCTTAGGTCATTTCCAAAAGTCATCTCATTAACACACTGAGGTGTGGTAGAAAGGAACTTGTTATGAAACCTTTATGGCTTTGGAGCTGTTTCAGGAAGAAGGGTCAAAAAAACAAATATTATAACAAAAGATGCTCCCACTGCTCTTATCACTTAGGAAATTCCAAGGGTTTTAGGAGCTCTGTGCCAGAAAGTGGAAGACTAAACCTGTACCTTACTATAAATTGCAATACCACACCACCACTACGGGGCACTCTCCTAAGGGATAGGTGGGGGGCGGGGCGGGGGGACTTCAGTGCAATTTGGTAGAGGGAAGCAGTAGAGGTAGGAGAGCTTCCCCTAACCCACACTGCTTAAGCTAGAGTGGGGACAGGGAGGGCCCAGGGTCCAGGGGGAGCCACAGTGGGAGGAAACTCAGGAGCCAGCAGAATGGGGTGCTGACGTCAAGCCTCAACCTGGCACTGCCCGCGTCCCCCTTATCATCTCTACACTGTCATTGTCAGAGCACGGATGTGACAGGCTCCACGGGCCGCAGGCCCACTTTCATCTCTGGCATTTCAATTCGCTGATTTAACATTTCCCCAGAACGCAGGGTTGGTTTTATTTTCCCACTTGATTTCCTAGCGTTTGTCTCTTCACTGTTTTTCTTCTTAAAAGAATAAAGCCAAAGACAAGCACCTGTCTTTTATGCTCTCGGCTGAAATTTTGCAGCTGGTGGGGAGGAATGAGGTGGGGGGAGGTAGAAAGAGGTGCCTTTGGAGAAGGGACATGGAGGGACAGGATGACTGTGCTAGCTGAGGATGGGAAAAGCACCTGGCCTGGGGGAGGGTGCAGCTGGCACCTGAGGGTGCTCCCTTGTGGGAAGCAGCCCGGGGCCCTGGGCCATCCAGATAAGACCCAGGCTCTGCTAATGTGCTGGCCCTGAAGGCTGGATTAGAGTCACACACCACAGCTGACTGGAGCATGGCCTGGGCACCTAACAGATGCGGGATTAGGTCCCTCACCCCTCCCATTCCTCCAGCAGGGAAAGTGGAGCAAGCAGGAGGACTGGGCTGCTAGATCATGGGGCACCATCCCTCTTCGAGGGGCACCCTTGACAGAGATTGTAGGGGCAGGAAAGGGCTTGACCGTGTTCTTGAAACTGATAGGTCAGCATGGTGTGGCCTAAACCTGGGCTGGGGGGTGTGATTCTGATGGTCTGGGGAGGAGGAGGAGGCAGAAGCTGGATCACACAGCACCTGAAGGCCACCCATGGAGATTTATCATGCTTTGGCTGTCCTGCATCTACTCTTCTCTCTTGTGGCAGAGAGAGGGAAGCAGAAGGGCCAGATTCTCTCTCATTTGGCTAGGACATGGCACTTAACCTGGCTTGGTCAACTGCCCCTCCTGCCCTGGAATTTAAGTTTCAAGTAGCCAAAGATGGGAAGAAAAGTCAGGCTGCCTCTGGGCTGTGATGGGGAATATGGGCCTGGAAGCCTTGGGAGTGTTGTGTCCTAGCTATTCCTGACAAAAGATGCTTCCTCCCTGTTTCCAACCCTAAAGTCTCCTGTTACCAATTCTGGGGGCCTCTGTGCCCTCCAGCACAGCCTTTTTATTTTCTTAAGCTAGCCAGAAATGGCATGAGAGCACATGATCTGAGCTTTGTTTTTAAAGACCATTCGGTTGTGTGTGGAGAGTAGATTGTGGGGAGGCAAGAAAAGAAGCAGGGACATGAGTTGGGAGGTGACAGGCCAGGCGAGAGATGATGGTGGTGATGGAAACTGTGTATTCAAGATACATACTTGGAAATGGATTTGGGGACAGATTGGTTGCGTGGAAAAAAGAATCAAGGATAGTGTTTAGGTTTCTGACTTGAGGAACATGTGGACAGGGATGATATTGACCGAGCTGGAGAAGACCGAAGAAGGAAGAGAAGTGTTGGGGGAGGTAGAATCAATAGCTCCTTGTTGAACATTTTAAGTGTGAGCTGCTATGCCAGTGAGGGTCCAAGCCGGAAAGGAGAACTTTTGCCAGCTAGTTCAACAGAGGGAACATAACATGCAGAACCAGTTACAGAGGTGCTGGAAGAGCTAAAACAGGAGATTGGGAAACAACCCAGAGGTGGCCGATGGCAGGAATCTGCCCTACCCTAGCATGGAGGTACCAGGGAAAGAGGTAATGGTACCAGCCCAGGATCTGGGGCTGCCCTGTGGGAGCTGGGATGTGGAGAAGGAGCTGCCCGAGGGGCCTCCCAGGCTGGACCTGCAACTGTGGGGGGGACAAACTGGGAAGCTGGCAGATAAGCAGCCCCGGGCAGAGACCCCGTAAGTCAGAGAGAAGAAATACTACTGTGGCTTCTCCTTTTCTCCCTCCCACCAGTCTCCAGCCAGTGGCTCCCATTGGCTGACAGGAAGCCAGCAGGCAAGGAGCCTGGGAAATGTAGTTTTCTGGGGGCACTGCTGTGACACAGAGCAGAGCAGGGGAAGTCAGGCAAAGCAGGAGGGGTCAGCACAGATGTCTACCGGAAATCACTGTGACAGTTTATCTAGTCTCCCTCCAGGAATATTTGTATTTTTAACATGTCATTTCAAAGGAATAAATCTCTAATGAGGAGATTCAGGTACCAGGGACAGGAGAGTTGGGGGTCTCTTCTAGTTTCCCTGCAGAGAGGCTGGACATGACCTTTTATTCCATCTAGGACAGGTCCACCTTGGAAGTCAGAACTGGCCTTGTTCACATTCTAAGAAAGCCACCCCAGCGCCTTGTCACCTTCAGACTCCATCTCCAACATCCCTTTGTCCTTTTCAGGGACACGGAAACAGTGGACTTGTCAGAAACCTGCCTCCAGGATAAAGAGAAGGAGGGGAACATGATTCGGAGAGCCACGAAGTGGTGATGACAGCAGCTGCTGAATGTGGGAAAAGGAATCCTAATTATTGCTTGGACAGGCGGGAAAGTGGTCAATCAGAGCCGAGGTAGAGGTCAGACACACGTGTCAGGGCGGACAGTCCCCCGCTAAGAACCCCGGTCACTTTGTAAGGTGGAAGAGCCTCAGATTGAGAGGAAGGAGATGGTGACTAAAGACAGCTCAGCCCAGAGGGGGATCTCTGGCTCAAGTGAAGACCGGGGCGGCTGAGGCCGGAGAGCTGCATTCTTGCTCCAGTCTGGAGAGCTGGGCTTTGGGGAGCGTGGGCAGCCCCGCCTCCCAGGGACTCAGTTTTCTCCTCTGTAGTAACCAGATGCCTCCTGCTTCTTTGGTCTTCATGGACTGGCCTTCCTTCCATGCACACACAGTACTCTGAGCCCCTCCCGCTGTCTGCAGGATGTCCAGTCTTGCCAAGGTTCCCCTCCATGTAGTTCTGGGGCTCCCCAAGGAATTCTTGTACAGTCTGCAAACCCATGGGTGTGGCTCTGCCAGCATCTCACTCTGGGTGACGGCTTCTCCTGGGCTCTGCCCGCTGCTTCGTCACTGGGAATTTTCAGGTCAATTCCTTCCTTCTCAAACGCTTTCCGTCCAAGCTGGGAGAAAGGCCTAATTCCCGTAATTCATGAAGCCTGGCTAAGACTAGGTTCTGGAATCTAAGAAAGCTTCACTAGGGGCTTAGTCAGTGGTAAAGTAAAATGGGTTAGCAGGTGCACTGACCCTGGGGTCTGAAGGGCCCGTGCCTCCACGGGCACCTCCTCAGCTCCTTCTGCCTCTTTGGTTCTTTCTTTAGCTTGGACCTGACACCATGGACTTGCTGGCTCTTAATGAGAGTGCCTCTGGCGGTGGCCCTGTGACCCAGACTGCAACCTCTGCTGCGCCGGGGCGGGCGAGGGGTGTGTGTGTGTGAAAAGAGGCCCTGCTGGTGCCAGGCTGAGTGTCCATGGACCTCTCCTCAGTGGCAGGGAGCCGAATGAAGTGATAGCAGTGACAGGCACAGCTGGGGGGGTAGGGGGGTGAGGGGGGCAGCACCACACTGCCCCCAAATTGTGTTTCTCGTCAGATCCATCCTCTCTAGTCAAGAAGAGGAGTTTGGCTGCACTGCTACACAAAAAATCCCACTAAATTATTTTTCCCAGAACACAAGAGCTCTCTTTCCACAACATGGGTCAGAGAATTGCTGACAGCTTTGATACATAAGTTTGTTCCCCCTTCTGGCCATTGAGGTTGCAGAAATATTGGGGCTTGGCTTGATTAGAACCTCTTTTCATGTGAATAAGGGGGATCATAAGGTCTGCCTTGCTGGGCGTTATGAGCGTTAAATAGATAATTAGTCTGGTGTATATGGTGGATCCTCAGTAAGTGCTGGGGCGTTGTCCCCGTCTTGGCTCAGTTACTTCAATTGTTACATATGGAGTTGGGGAAAAGAAGGCCATAGTGGGGGGTTTGGATGACTCTCCAAACTCTCTGGATGCAGAGACAGGGAGGAAGGAATCTTTTCTGGGTGACAACACAGGGGCATGGGAGGGGCCGGACCAAGCAGAGTGGGTGTGGGGCCAGGTCGTGGATCAGTGTGGTCCCTGGAGGGCCTCTATGGACCACTGAAAGGCGTAGAGAGCTGGGTTCATGTCCAGGCTCTCTCCCTCCCCGCCTTGCTGTGTGCCCCTTGGGCAAGGCACAACCTCTCTGTGTCTCATGTTCATCAGTTGCTAGCTGGCCTTGTCAATACGACCAAACCCCGCTCTACTCCCAGGTTGGCCTGAGATTTAATGAGATGTGAACGTGAAAATATTTTTCCAACTTACGTGTCATCTCTGCCAAGGACAGGCCCGAGTATCTGATTCAGATTTGAGTTGCCAGCGCCTAGATGTGGGGCAGAGTCGGGCCTCGTGGAGTTGTGTGAACCGAGCGGTCATAGGGCCCAATCCATGTGTGGAGGGTTTCAAGAAGCTGCCTGCAGTCATGCCTACACACGCCTGATGTTGTCCTTGTCACGGAACCCCTGCTGACCTTGTCACGGGTGGAGTGACCTTGCCTTCTCTCTCTGCTCCCCAAGGGCTTCACCCTGAACCTGGCAAACAGTGGTACTTAGAGTTTGTGAAATAAATAGATTTGTGGGTAAGAAGCCCTGGTTTAAAAAGCAAGAAAATGGCCAAAGGGTGGAGAGAATCAGTAAGGGTGGGAGGGAGAAGGACTATCTCAGGGTAGAAACGTGGTCTGCTATTTGTTCAGCTGTGAGCAGTTATTGTGAGCCTACAGGGAGGGATATAGAGATGGACAGGCACAGACAAAGGTCAGTGGACTTTCTGTGGCAGGTGGGCTCCATGAGGGCTCCCTGGAAGAGGCGCATTTAAATGGAGTAGAGAGTAGGGAGCTTAGGGACAGCTTCTCCCGGGTCCTGATGGAGTTGGGCAAGGCCCTTCAGGAGAGTGGCTGGGAATTGGGACCTCCATTCCATACCCCGAAACAGTGTCTGAACCTGGATGCTCTCCTGGTGGGCCTGCTCCTGCTGGGGGGTGGGGGGGGGGTGTCCACTGTTTTCCACCACCCTCCGAGCTATGGGGCCTTAGATCTACAGCCTAAGGGAGCAGTTCAGTGCAACTGAACAAGTGTTTATGGAGCGCCCACCATGGAGCCCACGAGTGGTGGTCCTAACCTGCTTCCGCTTGGGGATGGGGGAGAGAAGAAGACGTTTTCAGGGTTTTGGCCGGAGATTGCTCCCATGTGCCATGTTGGAGAGGGGGTGGGGGTGGGGCTTAGAGGTGTACACAGTTACAATCACGTGAGAGGCAGGCAAGAGGGCCAGTGGCGCCCTGCTTTTTCAGGTATAAGGATCCATGTTTGACAAAAACTTCTAACAGTTTTAAACACTGAGTGGCTATGAAAGAAATTACCATTCAGTGTAATAATGGTATTTTGACTCTATTTAAAAATGAGGTGTCCTTATCTCGTAGAGATATATAGTGAAATAATGATGGATAAAGCTGTCTGATGGCTGGACTTCCTTCAGAATAACAGGGGAAGGGGCGTGGCTGGGGGGTGAGTTGGCCGTGAGCTGATGACAGTTGATGCTGCGTGCTGGACATGTGGAGCTTCATTAGAGTATTCTCTGTATTTTTTGTGCATTTTTGAAATTTTCCATAATAAAAAAAGTGAAAAAAACACACACCAAAAAAACGTGTAACAACAGCACTACTTTGTTTGAAAACAATAACTTTCAACAGCACTTTTAGTAATCTGTCACTATGTAGGAAATTCGCAATGACGACAATCCACTACGGATTCAGGGCCGCTTTGGAGGAATCTGTGTTTTATTCATCACAGAAGCATCTTTAGACATGTGAAAAATGGTAGTGCAATTGCGGGACCACGTGTTCACTCGCAGACTATGTTTGGCTGGCATGCGATGCAGGAAGTCTTTGACATAATTCGAAAGCTGCCTGGGGGCTGGGGTGTGCAGGTTGGGGACACCCCTTGGGGAATGGACAGCAGTGACCCACCTGAGGCTCCTCAGGAGGCAGACGCGGACACAGGGGCTTGGGGGCCTCCCTGGAGATGCAGCAGGAGTGCTGTTGGGCCAGTCCCTGCAGAGAACCTGCCACTGTGTGTGGTATGTGGTGGCCTCGTGTGCACCTTGTGTCACCATTCCACCGGCTGCATCACATTAGGCAGACGACACGACTCTCCCAGGTCCCGGCCCCTGTCACGGTGGGGCTCTGGGCGCTTGTGGAGTTGAAATCTTGGGTCAGCCCAGTTTTCTCCCTGCCTGACCCAGCGTCCCTGTGGGCAGGGGCCGACACGCTGAGCTTTCCCAGCCTCTTTTTTCTTAGTCCACTTCTCCTATCGCTGCTGTTCACAAGGCATAGGGTTCAAGGAGGTCAGGTGGGGTCCTGCTGAGGACGGGGAGAGGCTCTTCACCCACCCACCCTCTCCTCCATGCAGGGCCTGCCACGCCAAGGCCTCTTTCTGCTGTCAAGGGCAGTTCTGATACTCCTTGAGAACTTCCCCGGGGGTACTTAAAAAGAGGATCCAGGAGGAGGGCAGTGTTTAACCCACAGGGATAGCCTCCCTGGGGGAGAAAGGAGGGGGAAGACAGGAGAGAAGGGGAAGGAATGCAGAGACTGTGGCGTGGGGTGGAGGCAGGCTTGGGGAGAAAAAGAAGGATGGAGGGTGCGGTTGGGGAGGGAACAGTTTGGTACACAGGGAGGCAGAAAACAAAGGAGTTGGCAGTGTTTCCTGCTGCCACCTAGAATGGTCATCAGAGTGGGGTTAACCCTGATTTGGGGTAGATGCTTCTGCATCCTACTTCTGGACACTTACATCCACCTGATGTCCTGATGGGCTGACCTACAGGGCTGGGCAGCTGTGCCTGTCACTGCTATCACTTCATTCGGCTCCCTGCCACTGAGGAGAGGTCCATGGGCACTCAGCCTGGCACCAGCAGGGCCTCTTTTCACTCCCTCACCCCCTTACCCACGTGTCTGGCAGCTTGTGGCTAAAGCTCTGGAGGGAAGGTTTAGACAGCACCAGGCTAGATGGGTGGTCACTAGAAGAGGGCGCAGGGAGGTGTGGGGCTGAGGCTCCTGAGGTCACAGCACTATTAGCCTCCGGAGCCCCCACCTCCAGGCCTAGCCTCCTTTCCCAGCCTCCAGGGGCCTGCGGCTGGACGGGAGTTTCTGGGCGGGCCTGTACCAGGCCTGCAGAGCTTCCTCAGGTTCAAGCTCTGAGCCAGCATTGCAGGACCAGCCCTCAGCGTTCCATACAGGCCAGGCGGTTTCACCCTGTGGAAGTCCGGCTAGCCCTGACCCCTCCGCAGAGGAGACAGGCCTGCATTTGGGTCCTGCAGGGCCACTGACTGATTGTTGGACCTCAGGCCAGTCACTGTTCTCCCTGGATTCATTTCCTCTGCTTCTGGGAGGCCACACTTCTACCAGTGCTGCTCTCAGAGACCCCAGGCCAGAGGGGCGAAGGGGGCGGGGAAGTCAGAGCTCCTTCCGAGGGGCAGAGCTGTACTAGGGCTCTTGCCCTGAAAGGGCTGCAGCGGGAGCGATGGCCTCGAAGGTCCGGTGCTCCTGCTTGGCTTCTGCCCTCCCCCCTGTCCATTCAAACCCAAACTTCTCCTCCAGGAAGCCCTCTCTGATTGCACCAGCTCTTTCTGCCCTCCTTTTCAATGACTACCATGCTGAGTGCCCAGTCCTATGCTGTAGCCAGGAATGTGTGTGGGGGGTACCAGGGTTGAGCCCTTAATTACACATATTTTGCAGAGGAATCCTCTAGAACAGATTCCTGGCAGAATCTTACCTCTTCAAACTCCTGCACCTAGGTGAATCATGTGACTGGATGTACACCTATCGGCCCTGGCGGGAGAAATAGGGCGGGTCACATGATATGGTGGTGCCACTAGAGCCCTGTGGCCACGCCGGGAACCTCTGAGCATTTCCATCCCTCCCTCTCCCTCTCCCTTCCTGAGGCCAGGTGTCAACAAGGGCATTCTCCGTGCCCACTCCCCCGCTGTCCCCCAACCCAGGACCCCATCACTTCCTTCTGAAGATCTGCCCGCCTCCTCCCTTATCTCCAGTCTCTCTTCTCAGCCTGGTCCCATCTGGTCCACCTGCATTGCTACAAGACGCCTTTCTGAAATGCACAGCTGAAGAAGGGTCTCATCTTTCTGCTTCAGAACTTGGAGGGCTCCCTGTGAAGTCACAGCCACATAGCTCCATAGACAGGGACTTTCACCACCTGCTCTTTTTGTCCTGACTCCAGTGCCTTCCATCTCACCATCCGGTGGTCCCCCCACACCCCAGGCTTTTGGTCCAGTTCCTTAAAGACGCAGGCACTGCTTTTTTCAGGCTTTGCTCATGCTGTTCCCCTTGGCTGGGGTCCTTGAAGCCTGAGCGAAAATTCCACCTTCTCTCTGGCAGGTTTCCCTGATTCCTCAGGTGGAATTAATTGCCCCCTGCGCTCCCATTGTACCTGTCAGCACCTTGAGTGCGGTCCCTCCTCCTTTCGATTAGTGCTATTTTATCTGTCTCACTCCCCGTCATGACTCTTCAGTGTCCAGGCCATGGCGAATGGGTCTGATTCATTTAAGATTTTGCTCTGCACACAGTAGGCACATAATATATGCTCATTAGGTTGAATACATAATTGCCATTCACACCATGCATGAATTGCTCATTCTCCTTTAAAACTTTAAAAATTGGCACAAAAATAATCCTTGTGGGTTTTAATCCTGCATAACCACACGGAAGTGGATAAATAAAAAGCGAAAGTGCCTGCCCTTCTCTCCCTCCCAACCTAATTCCCCAGCAGAGGCTGTGAACAGCGGGTCTGTTCTCTCTAGGCCCCTGGTTCTCCAGGCTGGTGCCCCCCCAGCAGCAGCAGCCTTGGTCAGGAATGTAGATTCTGATTCCACACCAGACCTGCTGGATCTGCGGCTCAGGGCCCAGGCCCAGCACTGCCCCTAGGTAAGAAGCACGGCAGTCCCAGCCTGAGAACCAGCTAGATTAGTGCTGGGCCCCTGGACCCAGGACTCCCCGCTCCCCCCACCCAGTGTCCCTGGTCCCTCCAGGAGCGGAGGTGTGGTAAGCATAGCCTCACTCACAGACCTTCACATTGTATTTTGGAGCAAAACCCTAAAGTCAGCTAGTTTCCTTGCCTTTTGCTGTTTAGCCACAGTGGATGGCAGAAGAGAGGCAGTGTGGGCTGATGGCCAGTGCCCTCCCCTGGGGCTGGGGGTCGGGGTGTCAGGGTGGAGCTCTGGCTGGGCCACTACCTTCCTGTGTGACCTAAGGCAAGTCACTGTCCTTCTCTCATCTCAAAAAGGCAGTTGTTTTCTAGATATTCTCCAATGTGTCCAAACAAAATACATAAACAAGAACAACAAAAAATCTGTGTTTTGAGCTCTCTGAGGCTTGTGATCCAGATAAAAAGAATTTTATGGGGGAGATGCCATCAGTTTCCGTTTTCACCGGGAAGGGGTGAGACCCCACAATGGTATGGAAGGACTTACTTCTCCCCTGAGCTTACTTAATGCAGAAAACACCACTGCCAATCAGCTGCCCATGTGACCTGGGTTTGTAGATGAAAGCAAAGAAAAACTCCACTGCTCAAATTCACTCTTTGTAAGCACAGTATATGAAAAACATTTATTCAGCGGCTACTGTGTGCCAGGCGCTAGTGTAGACCCCGGGGTACAGCAGTGAAGAAAACAGGCAGAAATAGCAGGTCAGATGAAGTTTACATTCTAGGTGGGAGAAATAGACAGTCAACAAGTACAGAACTGAGATATATATAGTATCAGGCTGGGAGGACGGCCCTGGAGAGGACTGAAGGAGGGCAGGGTGGGCCTGGCAGAGGGGTCTCAGGACACAGCCAGGAGGCCATGGTCTGGAGACCCCTTTCCAGAGGTTCTTCACATGAGTCAGGGCAAGTGCCAGGCTCTGCCCGGAAGGGGCTTCTGGTGTGTTTAGAGAAAGAGACAAGACTGGCCATGGGGCCCTATGTGATTCTTCCTCGGACAAGATTCCATTTATAAGCTGGCTCTGGTCAGGAAAGGCGGGAGTTGGTAGGTTGGAGGGTTCAGAGTGGGCTTCCTAGAGGAGGTGGCGTCCAGGTTGGGCCTTGATGGACGAGTAACTCACAACTGTACAGGAGGGAGAGGACACTCCAGGCCAAGATATATGCCAAGATGTGGCGGGGACTGCCAAACCGCCCCAGTCCCGTACAGGGGCAATGGGCTGGCCCAAACTCCCCTTCCACTCAAAGCCCAGCCCCCACCTGAGTGTGGTAGGCATTGCCAGCACGGAGCCCTTGTTAATTGCACCCCGTACAAAGGCCGAGCCCTCACTGCCCTGCTGCCAACCTCTACCATGGAGAGTGCAGTGATGTCATTCTTTGGTTTTCTCTGAGGCCTCTCCTTCCCTCCCCACTGCCAGCTTCACCCAACAAAGAACTATTTCCAGCAAACGTCCAGAGAAATTTTCCATGGGGTGGGGGATAGTCTACAGCAAGGCACAGATATCCATCCATTTCTCTTTTCTTCAAGGAGGTCCCCAAACGCTCATTCCACGAGCCCAAGGACAACTCTGGTCCCCTGCAGGCCCCTGAATGGGTGGGGATAGCCAGTACAATAAACAGGTCTGGTGGTCCAGAAAGGGGTGGGGAATAGTCCCTTGACTCAGTTTCCCTGCTTGGAGCTGTGCTATGGAACTGGGATGAGGCAGCCTAGGCTTTGCACATTCTGGATCTTGCATCAGAAGAGCCGGCCTAGCCAGTCAGGTGACCCGTGGTTGTAATTTACATCCGTCCTGCAGCTCGTTACAGGACTGGAGGCTTCATCACTCCGCTCGCAGCTTCCACCTTGGTTTCCTGGACCATTTGTCTCCTGGAGCCCACAGGCAAGTCTGGCCACAGGCCCTGGACTGAAATACGGCCCAAGGCAGGGGAGGCTATGGGCAGCCCAGCAGGATGAAGGCGGCCAGGCCATTACTTAACCATACTGATGGGCTTTATGCTCCCAGTCGTGACATTTTTGCTGCGATTGCTTAAAAAAACAGTAGTGACACCTCCCCTGGTCGTTTTTCTGCTTTTCCCTCATACATGAAAAGGCAGAAGTTTCCCAGAAGTTGCAGCTTGATCTCATTTCTCCCTCATGCCTCAGAGCCTGGGATGGGTGAGAGGCACTGCGGCCTCTCAGGCCACCCTCCCCGGCTCACTACGCTGGTCCCCTCCCCACCAGCCCTCCCAGCCCCTCATTCCCGTCTTCGCTCTGGCTTTCTCAGTGCCACCCTCCAGCTATGACGCCTGCTAGATTATTTTGTCTTCAAGGTTCCTTCACTCTGCCCTCTCCTCCCGTCCCCTCTGCTTTTCAATCCTTCCCTTCTCTCTCGTGCTACATTCCTCCCCATTCCCCCCTCAATTCCTCCTTCTCCCTCCCACTTTCTAAGCCTCTCCCCCTTTCTCAGGTGAGCAAACAGAGATGTAGAAAGAAAGAACTTGCCCAGGGTCCCATAGCTCATCCCTCTGGGTGGCCGGTGACTTTGTAGGTGCTCAGCATGCCATGGCTATGATTTATGTCGTCTGCAACAGCAGGCCTGGGTGATGGTCCTCCAGCCACGCCGTCTGTGTTGCAGTGTCCACCGGGAAGCCACAGGTCTGGCCAGACCAGAGCTTTGCTCTGCAGACCAGCAGCACTGCTGTCACCTGGGAGCTGATTAGAGACACAGAATCTCAGCCTGCTCCCAGACCTTTTGAATCAGATCCAGCGTTTCAACAATCTCCCCAGAAGGTTCCTGGGCACATGAGAGCTTGAGCTGGAGTGCTTTCAGGGGCGGGTCCTCATGCCTCAGTCTTGCCTCCAGGAGGGGGAACTGTACAGCTCTCAGCCATCAAGGATGTGTGCTCACAGCCTCTGCAGTGGCCCCCTCCTGCCCCTCTTCTGCATCAGGAAAGCATTTCCGTGTCCCAGCTGGGCTGCCTGGCCCAGAGTAGACAGCAGTGGGCAGGGCTTGGCTGATTGCCTCTGGGTCCCCTGATGTTGATTATGCCACAATAAATAAGGGCCTGGAGATATCTGGAAACCATAAACTGGCATTAGCGGGCTGGGCCCTTCTACCTCCTTCCTGACGGCAGGCCTCCAGGGGCGGCTGTGGCCTGGGCCAGGCCCACTGTGATGGGGATGGCTGCATCTGAGCACAGCCTGGAAGCAGAAGCGGGATGCCAGGGGGACGGCTGAGAGTTGGGATCCTGCTCTGCAGTCCTCCCAAGTCCAGCCTCCCAAGCCCGAGTCTCAGGCCCCAGCTGAGGTCTGGGAAGAGTCCTGGGAGGAGAGGACACTTGTCTCCGGGGAGCCCACAGGAAAGGCTGCTCCCAGCCTCTGCGCCTAGTGTACCAGGGCTGGAAGGGGCAGCTGTCTTCTCATCCAAACCATTCATTTGACAGGAAGAAACAGGTCCAGAGAGGGGCAGGGACTTGGCTAAGGTCACACAGCTTTATCTCTGGAGGGTAAGATAATTGGGGTGTAAATGGCATCCCCAGTCAGCATGTACGTGCTCAGCCCCCAAACCCTGGAGTCACCCTCCACTCACCTCTTTGTCTCATGCCCTGCGGCAGATTATTGTAGCCGAGAATTCTCTGTTCTCCTACTGAAACGTAAGAGTGGCGCCTACTCCCCTCCCTGATCAGGGCTAGCCTTGCAGAGTGATTGACAATAGAAGGCGGTAGAAATGACATTCTGGGGCTTGAGGCTTCATCACGAGCCTGGCACCTTCCACCTTGGTTTCCTGGACCTCTTGCTCTTGTTACCCCGCTGCCATGTTTGAGAGGCCCAAGGAGCCCCGGGAGCGGCGCGTGTGAAGAGGACGTAAGCCCTCGGCCCCCAGCCCAGGCTAAGCTCAGTTGCTGTCACACACACTTGCTGCGATGCCATCTTGGAGTTGGCTCCAGCAGCTCCAGTCAAGCCACCCCAGCCGACGTCACGTGGAGCAGATGACCCTTCCTGGTGAGTTCTGCCAATTACAGACATAAGAGCAAAAACAAACAGACTGTGGTTGTTGTAAGCCACCAAGTATTGGGGGTGGTTTGTTATGTCGCAGCAGATAACGGGAACACACCCTGAATCCGATCTGTCAGCTCTGCATCTAAGTATATCCCAAACCCAACTCCGTCATCTCTTGCTTTGGAAGATTACGACGGTCTCCTAATGGGTCTTCCTGCCTCCAGCTCCTTGACCGCTCCAGTCTGTTCTCCTGCTAAAACCCAAGGCAGATAATACCCTTCTGCTCAACCTCTGCTGGCTCCCCAGTTTACTCAGCACGAACGCCAAGGTCCTTCCCGTGGCCATTCTGCAGGGTCTGATGCCACCGACCTCCCTGTCCTCGCCTCTCCTCCTCTCTCTTCGGCTCCTTCTACTCCAGCCACTGGCCTTCTTGTTAGTTCTGAACCATCCCAGGTTCACCCCTGCCCCGGGGCCTTTGCACCTGCTGCTGGGGAGCCTGCAACACACTGTCTGCTGGTATTCTCCCTCATTTCATTTCAGTCTTTAGTCAAATCTTTGCAGAGCGACTTCCCTGACTGCACTATAAAAAGCAGCATTCCTAGCCCGCACCCCAAACCCCTCATCCTATAGGCTCTTTCCCCATGGCACTCAACACTGACGTTCTATATGTTCATTTTATTATTTTTCTCTCCTGACTAGAACACAGACTCCTTGAGAACAGGGATTTTTGCTGTTTGCTTGAATCCCTAGCACCCAGCTGAGTGTCATGCCTGTACATATTGTGGAGAGAAGAATGCACAGGAACTGCCTGGGCTGGCACAGAGCCCTGCAGACCTGGGGAGCTGCCAGCACGCTTTTGGAGCCCTCGTGCTTTCTCCTGCAGACGACACTTCCCGGAGCCGCTTGCTGTGGACTTCTGGCTCCAGTTACAGGAGGGAGCACGATGGGGTTCCCAGGCCACACTGCCCAGTGGTCCCCCAGGATCTCCCTTGGGTCCTCGCTCACACCTGCCCCTGCACCTGGAATGGCTTCCTCCGGTCTCTGCTGTTTGTTGACATCTCATCTGGTTGTCGAGGTTCAGATCTCAGTGTCACCCTCCTGTGATCTTCTCCACTAGGGATCTGCTCAGATGGCCATTTGGAAATTCACCAAGACTCTGGGGACTAACGAGAGTGAGTGCCTGGTGCAGAGTGAGCCCAGGCCAGGGAGACCGTCCCTCGGGAGCCTACTCAGAGGTCTCCCAGCGCCTGTGCTCAGACAAGTTCCAGATATGCTTCTCCTCCACGGTGAGCTCAGCAGCCCTGACTCCCAGGCTTGCCGCTCCTCCAGGGCAGCACGTTCCTTCTGAATTCCCAGGTGTTTAACACCTGGGCCTCCGCAGGGCTGATCCTATCACCTGGAGACAGGGCCAGGCCCACGTCAACACTTTCAACGGCCTCACCTGGCACTGCAGCCCAGGCCTCTCCCCCAGAGTGTCCGCACCTTTACGTCTTCGACACCCTCCCGGCTGCACGCAGTGGACCTGCTCCCAGCTACCTCCCCTGCCCGAGTTTATTGAGAAATAACCAACGTCCATCACTGCGTAAGTTTAAGGTGTACAGCACGGTGGTTTGATTTACATCTATTGTGAAATGATTACCACGGTAGGTTCAGCTAACATCTATCACCTCATATAGATACAATGAAAAGAAAAGAAAGGAAAAAAAAAGAAAAACATTTCTCCTTGTGATGAGAACTCTTAGGATTTACTCTAACAGCTTTCCTATATATCCTGCCTACAGCAGTGTTAGCTCTGGTCACCGTGCTGTACATTTTATCTCTAGTACTTATACCTGGGGGTTTGTACCTTTTCACCACCTTTCTCCATTTCCCTTCCCCCACCCTCCACCTCTGATAACCACAAGTCTGATATCTTTCTCTATGAATTTTTTTTTTTTTAGATTTGACATATAAGTGAGATCATTCAGTATTTGTCTTTTGCTGTCTGACCTATTTCACTTAGAAATCATGCCCTCGAGGTCCATTGTGGGGATAGAGCCCCAAAAAGCAGTTTCCAGGCTCTCGGCCTCACATAGAAAGGTGCTGGCTCAGGTAGTAAATGGCCATCAACTGTGATCAAATGGCCATCAGCTGTGGCTAGTTGGTCGTCAGCTGTAACCAGTGAGCCATTAGCCATGAATATAACTGCCGTGGCTAGGCTAGCAGAAAAAAGGGGGAGCTAGCAAGAAGGTGGTGGCTGAGTCTGCAAGCGGAGCAGTGAGGGTTGAGAATTGTGTGGCTCCTGGTTCCTGTGTCTCCAACCCAGCCACCAGCGAGAGTATAGTGGTGTGACTCCCCTACCTATGGCTCCGTGGGTGTTCCTTTTGGGCCTCACCATGTCCTGTGTTCTTGTGTGGGTAGTGGGACCAGAGACCCCGTATGACACCCTGCACGTATCCATCCATGTTGTTGCAATGATATGATTTTCTTGGTTTTTTTTGTTCTTTTTTTTTAATGGCTGAATAATAGCCACTTTTATTCAGAAGGAGGGTTGTGGCCACTGGTAAATGAAATCTGCAGGGCACTGGAATCAAACCTCAGCCCTGAGTCTTTAAAATACTTTTCTGTTTGGCTCTGAAACTTGGTTCTGCTCTTCATCTGCCTGCAGGAGGCCTTGGGAGAGCCCAGATCCTGAAGTTGTGCTGTGAGAACCTGATGCAGGAGGTGCTGGAAGGTTGTCCAGCTTCAGTCCCCCCCAGCCTTCCCCACCTCCGGGTGGAGAGGGGACATCTCCTTTCAGGTAGGTGCAAAGACTGACCTCATCAAACCTAAGATACCTTTCGTTTAAAAGTAACCATTATTGGAGTGGCTGGATGGCTCAGTTGGTTAGAGTGTGAGCTCTGAGCAACAGGGTTGCTGGTTCGATTCCCACATGGGTCAGTGAGTTGCGCCCTCCACAACTAGATTGAAGACAACAAGCTGCCGCTGAGCTGCCCGAGGGGCAGCCGGATGGCTCAGTTAGTTAGAGCGCGAGCTCCCAACAACAAGGTTGCCAGTTCAATTCCTGTGTGGGATGGTGGGCTGCGCCCCTGCAACTAAAGATTGAAAACGGCAACCGGACTTGGAGCTGAGCTGTGCCTTCCAGAACTAGATTGAAAGACAACGACTTGGAGCTGATGGGCCCCGGAGAAACACACCATCCCCCAATATTCCCCAATAAAAAATATGTTCTTAAAAATAAAAGTAACCATTATTTTAGGTAACATGAAGGCAAAAAAGTGCTGCTGATTAAATCAGGATAAACTGCCGATTGTTAGACATATCCCAATTTTAGGGATATTAAAATGTGAGAACAAATGTGCATCTTAGATGAAATACAATACAGTCACAGTCCAGGTGGAGCAGCACCTACCCCTCTGAGCCAGCAGTTCTCTGGCTCACGCCTTCCTTGGAAAGGAAGGAATGAAGGTTTGTCTTGGATCCACAGTCGTGCTCCCACTCCTGCCAGGGCTGACTGTGTGAGGAGATGGAGACAGTAATTCTATCACCAGAGGACTAGGGGAAGCGGGGAAGGGGATTCTGTCAGCACAAAGCGGAAAGCAATCTCCCACGTACAGAGCCTGCAGAATAATAAAGTCACAAGCCCACGCCATTGTCTTGTCAGCCCAGGCAAAACGGGTGGCCTCAGCCCTGTGCCACTCATCGGAGGACTAGCAAGTGGGAGGGGACTGCCCTAACCCCTCCCCTGAATACTCAGCTCCCCTGAGTTCAGAGATAGTCTCGGCCTCCTGGGAAGGAGGGAGAGGCTGCTGCAGGGAGCCTCATCCTCTGCTTTCTGAAAGGAAAACAGAAGCCTGCAACCTGGAGCTGTCACCACCAGTGCCGGGCGATGGGATGATATGGGAGGGACAGACAAGGGAGCAGGGCCCAGAAACACTCCAGAGAGGAGCACCCAACTGCACGAGAGGGACTCAAGTGAGAGATGCAGTAGGAAGGGAGCTGGGCATCTCATCCTGTGCACACGACAGTGGGCATCGCCTTGCTGCCCACGTACCGCCTTCGGTCTCCCAGTGGTGGGGAGTCTCTGCAGCTGACAGCTCCTTGTGAGTGCCTTGACTGAAGGGAACCTCCTCTCTCAAGATTAGCTGGCTTCCTGGGGACAGCCCACATCCAGTGACTGGTAACTGTACAGTGTAGACAGTCCCGCTCGCCCATGTGGGACCTCCTGCAGGCCATCCCGCTCCACAGCTCCAGGCGGTGGCTGAGGCCCTTTCTGTGACTGCATCGCAGCCCAGCTCTTCACTCAGCCTAGGCTTGCCTCCTTCACACCCCCGTGGGTGCTGTTCCTAGGAGCTAGCTCGTCCCTGGAAACCTGCATACAAATCTCTGTGTCCGAGCCTGTTTCACAAGAGCCTGACCTGTCACAGAGACCTGGAGTAAACAAGAGGGAGGCAGTTAGTGGCTGCCTAGGGAGCCAGAGAGTCCTGCTCTGAAGCTGGTGAGTGGCCCAGACAACCTCCGGAGACTCTTCCCCAGCCTGTGGGTCCTCTGGGCAGGAAGGAGCACCAGAGGGCTCCTCTGGGAGTAACCTCCAGGTCAGCTCCCTGCCAGCCACAGTCAGAGGAGGCAGCAGGTACATAGACCATGGCAGGGGCAGAGGATGCAGATGGAGCCCAGGCAAGGGGGCTCAGGGACATTTGATAGGTGATACAGCTGCTGGGGGACCCCCAAATGTGACTGGGGGCAGTGCAGGCCTCCCTACCTATGTACAGAGGAGAACATATTTGAACCATATACAAAGCCAGCTGGCCACAGTGTAGGTCTGTATGTGATTGCATGAGTATGTACACGAATGCATGTGTGCATACGCGTGTGTGCCTGGCGGTATGAGGACGCTTGTGTGTGCCTATCTCTGGCAGGCAGCATGTGGTCATGAGCGTGCATGGGTGAGTACGTGCGTGTAGGCGTGAGTGTGTGCACACAGTGTGCCTGTGTGGGTACAGACGACTCAGGGAGGCAACCCACCCCGCGCGTCATCTCCCTCACTAGCTCCAGCTTCTCCCGCTCACCGCAGATCCTCTGCCGAAGCTATGTTAAGACCAACTCCTTCTCCTTACATCTCAGCCTCCTTCGGGAAGCCTTCCTTGGTGAAGCCAACACAAATTCCAAGCTATTCGTTCTTGTCATGATGTGTTCTCACCAAAGCCATTTCCCTGTAAGCGTGGCTGTCTGCACTGGCCCGTGTCCCAGTCAGGGAGTTTCCTGAGGGCAGGGCTGTGCCTTCACCATCACCCTGGGGAGTTCCCAAGCATGGCAGCTATCGCATCAGACCAAGGTCTCCCCAGGATGGGACTGGACTCTGCCTACCTCTGTGTCCCAGCTGAGCTCAATACTCCCTGAGAGAAGGTGGGGAGCTGGGGACCACACTGCCTGCACCAAGCCCAGTCCCCTTCCTGGATGCCCTGTGTCCAACAGAATGAGCGGGGGCCAGGTGTCGGGGCACCCGGATTTCAATCGTGACTCAGTGTGACATGGGAAAACGTTTGCTTTTTGGGCTCCAGGGGCCCCATCTGTAATGTGAGGGGTTAGATAGGTGGCCCAGGGTACCTCACAACCCTGCCCTTTGCCTACACAGCTTTGGTGATGTCTGAAAAGCCCTCTGTGGCCCCTTTTCTTTCCCCATTTTAAGCTTGTCAGTTGACGGGCTTCCAGCAGCACCCTCTGTCCCCCAGCCATGTGGAGGGAATGGGGGGGTGTCAGCGGGCCACGTGTCCTGGGTTATTACATTGAATAAGCTGACAAAAGCCATCAGAAGATAGATCGTTTAACAGGAGATTAAAAACCAGCGAGAGCAGCTGGGGTTCTGACCCTGAGTCTCTGCGTTTTTAATTTAATTTCTTTTGCCGTTCAACTCACAACATTCTAAAATGATAAAAGTAGCTGTGTTTGCTCAAGGGTTTTATCATTAATTGATTCGGCTGAAGTTTTCCCATAAGCTACATCTTTTGGAACCTGCTTCTCCAGACTTGGTGAGAAGGGGGATGTGAGGCAGTGGGGCAGGAGGGGGCGCCCGGCAAGCATCCCCCCCAGGTCAGCCCACCCAGGCCTGCGCAGAAGCCCTGGCAGGAACTCGTCAGCGCTGCTACCCCAGCACCAGGAAGCTTCTCTGCCCTCTGTCTAAAGGGTCTCCCTGCCCCTGGGCTGGCCAGAGCCTGGTAGACGCCCTGCAGAAAGCTGGCACCCTTTCGCTGTAAGTGCAGGTGCCTGCTTATCTCCCAAGTTCGTGAAGTTCAGTGGCGTCCAGAGCCCTCATTGGGCCTCCCTTCCCTAACAGGCCTTTGCTTCCTTTGTCTTTCCACTTTCCACCTCCATCGGGACCCCGTCCTGGGGAAGAGCCCAACACGCACCCCATTTCCCACAGCACTTCAGGCCAGGCCTCAGCTCTGAGAGCTGCTGGGCAGGGCTTCTGGCTGGATGCTTAGAAAAGCCTTCATGGAAGAGAGGCGCTTGTATCTAACCTGGAGAGAGGAGTAAGATTTAAGTATATTAGCATGTCCCAGCTCAAAAGGCAGACAGCTCAGTAGGAGAATAGGCTAAAGCACTTACAGAAGAAGAACCTGGATGGGCCACAGTGACGGCCAGCACGGTGGACAGGGAAGTGCACACGGAAACCACAAAGAGGAGCATTTCCTACCCACTGAACTGACAAAAAGGATGTGGGAAAAGGAACTCTCTCACTCAGTCTTGGTACCACTACTTAGGAGCGCGCTTTGCCAGCGCCTTGTAAACAAGTAAACAGGTGTGCCCTGTGACCCAGCTACTGCACGACGGGGTGTGAATCCTCAGACGCAGACGTGATCTCACTAGTGTGAACAAGGAAACAAGAGCTGCAGCATTTAATGGGGAAAAAAGTATTGTCACTGATCTCAGCATTTTCTAACCAGAGAAAGGATAAAGTCTGGGATAGTCAGAAATGGAATTCTCAACAGTGGCTAAAATTCATGTCACATGTTATCAAGATGGATTAAAGTGCACAAACATACCATTGGTTGAAAAAAAGCAAGTTGCAGGAAGTCTTATACTATTTATAAAAATGTAAAAAATATGTACAAACATTATATATTACTTATGCATACACATGTAGGTAATAAATGTTTAAAATCATGCATGGGAATGATACCAACTTAGAGTGGCTGCCTTTGGGGAGAGGACGGGCTACACAAGGGAGGAGGGCAAAGCACACAAAGGATTTCAATTGTATGTGTAATGCTTTACTTCTTTTTTAAAAAAGATTTTGATTAAAATATGGTGAACATACAATATTATATTAGTTTCAGATGTACACCATGGCTATTCAACATATATATACCTAAAGAAGTGATCACCATGATAAGTCCAGCAACCACCTGACACCGTACCACGCTATCACAATCTTATTGACTATATTCCCCATGCTGTACATTACATCCCCATGACTCATTTGTTTTATACCTGGAAATTTGGACCTCTTATTCCCTTTGACCTTTTCCCCCCTTTAAATTTTTCAATTACAGTTGACATTCATTATTATTTTATATTAATTTCAGGTGTACAGGATAGTGGTTAAACATTTATATAATTTAGAAGTGATCCCCCTGACGAGTCTAGTACCCACCTACCACTATACATAGTTATTGCCATTTTATTGACTATATTACTTATGCTTTACTTTACATCCCCATGACTGTTTTGTAACTACCAGGTTGTACTTAATCCCTTCATCTTTTATACCCTGTCCCCCAACCCCCTTCCATCTATGACTTCAATAAATCGAGTACCCATCTGACATCATACACAGTTATTATAATATTATTGACTATATTCATTATGCTATATCTTACATCCCATGATTACTGTGTCACTACAAATTTGTACTTCTTAATCCCTTCCCCCTTTTCACTTATCCCCAACCTCTCTCCCATCTGGTAACCATCAAAATGTTCTCTGTATCTATGAGCTTATTTCTGTTTTGTTTGTTTATTTTGTTCTTTAGATTCCACATACAAGCGAAATCTCATTGCACCTGTCTTTCTCTATCCGACACTCCACTCAGCACAATACCCTCCAGGTCCATCCATGCCGCCACAATGGCAAGGACCCATTCCCTTCCAAGCAATATTCCATTGTATATATGTACCATTGTCTCTTTATCCATTCTTCCATTGACACAAACCCAGGCTGCCTTCACATTTTGGCCATTGTAAACAATGCTGCAATTAATATATAGATGCACACGTCCCCTTGAAGTAGCCTTTGAGATTACTGGGTCCTTCTTTGTCTCTTGTTATAGCCTTTGTTTAAAAGTCTATTTTGTCTTGTATAATTATTGCTACCCCAGCTTTTTTTGTTTTTTTCATTTCCATTTTCATGAAATATCTTTTTCCATCCCTTTACTTTCCATCTGTGTGTGTCTTTCAATCTGAAGTGATTCTCTTGTAGGCAGCATATGTAAGGGTTTTGTTTTCTTATCCATTCAGCCCTCCTATGTCTTTTGATTGGAGCATTTAATCCATTTACATTGAAAGTAATTATTGCTAGATATGTAGCTATTGCCATTTTATTATTAATAATTTTGATCTCTTTTTTTTTCATCTTAAAGAAGTCCCTCTAACATTCCTTGAAATACTGGTTTAATGGTGATGAACTCCTTTAGCTTTTTCTTGTCTGGGAAGCTCTTTATCTGTCCTTCGATTCTAAATGGTAGCTTTGCTGGGTGGAGTAATCTTGGTTGCAGGTCCATGTTTTTTATCACATTGAATAGTTCCTGCCAATCCCTTCTGGCCAGCAAAGTTTCTGTTGAAAAATCAGCTGACAATCTTATGGGAGCTCCCTTATAAGTTACTAGTTGCCTTTCTCTTGCTGCTTTTAGGATCCTCTCTTTGTCTTTAACCTTTGTCATTCTAATTATAATGTGTGTTGGTGTGGGCCTGTTTGGGTTCATCTTGTTTGTGACTTTCTGGGCTTCCTGAACTTGTATGTTTATTTCCTTTGCCAGGTTAGGAAAGTTTTCAGTCATTATTTCTTCAAATAGGATCTCAACCCCTTGCTTTCTCTCTTCTTCTTCTGTTACTCCTATGATGCAAATGTTGTTAATGCTTGATGTTGTCCCAGAGGTCTCATAAAACATCTTCATTTTTTTGGAACATGCTTCTCTAGACAATGTACCAGCTCACACAACACTGTCTGTGAGGGAGTTTTTAGCCAGTAAACAAATATAACTGTATTGGAACACCCTCCCTACTCACCTGATCCAGCCCCCAAAGACTTCTTTCTTTCCCCGAAGATAAAGGAAATATTGAAAGGAAGACATTTTGATGACATTCAAGACATCAAGCCTAATATGACAACAGCTCTGATGGCCATTCCAGAAAAAGACTTCCAAAATTGCTTTGAAGTGTAGACTAGGCACTGGCATTCACACAGTGTATAGCTTCCCAAGGGGAGTACTTTGAAGGTGACCATAGTGATATTTAGCAATGAGGTATATAGCACTTTTTCTAGAATGAGTTCAGGAACTTAATTGTCTGACCTCGTATGGTGTAAGAAAGTGGTCTTGTTTCCTTTTTTTTCCTCATGTGTCTGTGTAGTTTACCCAACACCATTGATTGAAGAGAGTGTCTTTTCCACATTGTATATTTTTGCCTCCTTTATCGTAGATTATTTGACCTTATAAGTCTGGGTTCATTTCTTGCCTCTTTATTCTGTTCCATTGATCTATGTGTCTCTTTTTGTGCCATACTGTTTTGATTACTATAGCTTTTTAGTATAATTTGAAATCAGGAAGCATGGTACCACTAACTTTGTTCGTCTTTCTCAAGATATCTTTGCCTATTTGGGATCTTTATGGTTCCATATAAATTTTAGTATTGTTTGTTTTAGTTCTGTGAAAAATGCCATTGGAATTTAATAGGGATTGCGTTGAATCTATAGATTTCTTTGGATAGTATGGACATTTTAACTATATTAATTCTTCCAATCCATGAGCATGATATGTCCTTCTATTTATTTGTATCTCGTTTAATTTCTTTCCTCAAGTCTTAAAGTTTTCTGAGTACAGGTCTTTTACTTCCTTGGTTAGATTTATTCATAGGTATTTTATTCTTTTTGATGTAATTGCAAATGGGATTGTTTTCTTAATTTCTATTTTTGATAGTGTGTTACTGGTATATAGAAACACATCGGATTTCTGAATATTAATTTTGTATCCTGCAATTTTACTAAATTAACTATTTTTTCTAATAGTTTTTGATGGAGTCGTTAGTGTTTTCTATATAGAGTATCATGTCATCTGCAAATAGTGACAATTTTACTTCTTCCTTTCCAATTTGGATGCCTTTTATTTCTTTTTCTTGACTGATGTCTGTGGCTAGGACTTCCAATATTACGTTGAATAAAAGTGGCAAAGTGGGCATCCTTGTCTTGTTCATGATCTTAGGGAGAACAATTTTGGCTTTTCACCATTGAGTAGGATGTTAGCTATGGGTTTGTCACATATAGCCTTTCTTATGTTGTGGTATGTTCCCTCTATTCCTATTTTTTCTGAGAGTTTTTATCATAAATGGATGCTAGACGTCAAATTTTTTTCTACATCTATTGATATGACCATATGATTTTTTTTAGTGTGGTGTATCATGTTAATTTGTGGATATTGAACCAACCTTGCATCTCAGGAATAAATTTCACTTGATTGTAGTGTATAATCTTTTCAATGTATTGCTGAATTCAGTTTGCTAATATTTTGTTGAGAATTTTTGCATCTATGTACATCCAGGATATGGGCATGTAATTTTCTTTTCGTTTTGGTAGTGTCTTTGTCTGGTTTTTGTATCAGAATACTACTGTCCTCATAAAATTAGTTTGAAAGCTTTCTCTTTGCTTGAATTTTTTGGAATAATTTGAGAAGGATAGGTATCAGCTCCTCTTTGAATGCTTGGTAGAATTCACCTGTGAAGCCCCTTGGCTGTGGATTTTTGTTTGCTGGGAGTTTGTTTATGTGTATATGTATGTGTGTGTGTGTGTATTTCTGATTCAGTTTTGTTTCTAATAATCAGTCTGTTCAGATATTCTGTTTCTTCCTGATGCAGACTAGGATGATTATATGTTTCTATGTATTTGTATATTTCTTCTACGTTGTCCAATGTCTTTGCATATAATTTTTCATATATTTTCTTATCATCCTTTGTATTTCTATGGTGTCACTTGTCACTCCTTTTTCATTTCTAATTTTATTTATTTGGGCCTTCTCTCTTTTTTCTTGATGAGTTTGGCTACAGTTCATCTATTTTGTTTATCTTTTCACTGATCCAGCTCTGAATTTTGTTGATCTTTGCTATCATCTTTTTAGTGTTTATTTCATTTATTTCTACTCTGATATTTATTATTTCCTTCCTTCTACTCACTTTGGGCTTTGTTTATTGTTCTTTTTCTAGTTATGTTAGGTGTAAGTTTAGATTTTTTTTTTTTGAGAGTTTTCTTGTTTCTTCAGGTCGGCCTATATTGCTGTGAATTTTCCTCTTAGAACTGTTTTTGTCGTATCCCAAAGATTTTGGATTGTTTTGTTTCCAAATTTTTGTTTCCAAATTTTATTTGTCTCAAGATTTTTTAAAAATTTAACCCTTGGTTTCTTCATTAGCCTATTGATTGTTTAGTACCATGTTGTTTCGCATCCATGTGTTTGTTTTTTCCCAGTTTTATTTTTGTAATTGATTTCTAGTTTCATACCCTCGTGATCAGAGAAGATGATTTATATGATTTTAATCTTTTCAAATTTACTGAGATTTGGTTTTGGTCTAACATGGGGTCTATCCTGGAAAATTTTCCATGAGCACTTGAAAAGAATGTATATTCTGCTGATTCTGGGTGGGATGCTCTGTAAGTATCTATATCTATTAAGTCCATCTGTTCTAATAAGGCCTGTCATTTAAGGCCATTTTTTTTTCCTGGTTGATTTTCTTTATGGATAATTTATCCATTGATGTGTGTGGTGTGTTAAAGTCCCCTAGTATTATTGTGTTACTGTCAGTCTCTACCTTTATGTATGTTAATATTTGCTTTAAATATTTAGGTGCACTCTATGTTTGTGGCATAGATGTTTACAAGTATTATATCCTTTTGTTGGATCGATCCCTTTATCCTTACATAATGCCCTTTGTCTCTTGTTATAGTCTTTTTTTATAGTCTATTTTGTCTGATATAAGTATTGCTACCACAGCTTTCTTTTCATTTCCATTTTCATGAAATATGTTTTTCTATCCCTTCACTTTCAGTCTTTATGTGCCATTTGATCTGAAGTGAGTCTCTTGTAGGTAGCATATGTACAGGTCTTGTTTTTAAATCCATTCAATCACCCTGTATTTTGATTGTAGCATTTAGTCCATTTATATTTAAAGTAATTATTGGTAAGTGTGTATGTACTTACTGCCATTTTATTACTTGTTTTGATTGCATTTGTAGTTCGCTATTACTTTCTTCTTCTCTTGCTCTCTTTTCTTGTACATTGATGATTTTCTTTATTGTTTTGTTTGGGTTCCTTTTTCTTTATTTTTAAATGTATCTATTATAGGTCTTTGGCTTGTGGTTACCATAAGTTAATTCATATATAACAAGCTATATTTCTAGAAGTGTATTTTAATTTGATGGTCATTTAAGCTCAAATGAATTCTAAGAGCATTACATTTTTTTACTCACCCCTCTACATTTATGTTTTTGACATATTTTACATTTTTATGTGTGTTTGCCTTAATTTATTACTATATTTACTCATGCTTTTACTATTTTTGTGTTTTATTCTTCACACTGGCTTTATAATTGTTTGATCCAGTACATTTACAAATGTTTGCCTTTATCTGTGAGATTTTTTTTTCTTTTCTATATTTTCATATTTTTAATTTTGGTCTTTTTTTTTTTTTTTCCACTTAAAGAAGTCCCTTTAACATTTCTTTTAATGCTCATTTAGTGGTGATGAACTCCTTTAGGTTTTGCCTGGGAAGCTCTATATCTCTCCTTCTATTCTAAATGTTAACCTTGCTGGGTAGAGTATTCTTGGTTGTAGGTGTTTTCTTTCATCACTTTGAATATTTTGTGCCATTCCCTTCCTGCCTGCAAAGTTTCTGTTGAAAAATCAGCTGAAAGTCTTATGAAGGATACTTTGTATGTAACTAGCGGATCCTTTGTACATAACTGGCTGCTTTTCCTTGCTACCATTAAGATTCTGTCTTTATCTTTAACTTTTAGCATTTTCATTATGATATATCTTGGTGTGGGGCGTCTTTGGTTTATCTTATTTGGGACTCTCTGTGCATCCCAAACTTGGATGTCTATTTTCTTCACCAGGTTGGGGAAGTTTTCATTCATTATTTCTTTGAATAGGTTTTCTGTCCCTTTCTCTCTTGCTCTTCTCCTTCTCGGACTCCTATGACCTGAATGTTGGTACACTTGATTTTGTCCCAGAGGTCCCTTAAACTTTCCTCATTAAAAAAAAAAAAAATCTGGGCGGCCAGATGACTCAGTTGGTTAGAGCGTGAGCTCTGAACAACAGGGTTGCCAGTTCAGTTCCCACATGGGCCAGTGAGATGTGACTTCCACAACTAGACTGAAGACAATGAGCTGCCGCTGAGCTTCCAGAGGGGCGGCCAGATGGCTCAGTTGGTTAGAGCATGAGCTCTCAACAACAAGGTTGCTGGTTCAATTCCTGCATGGGATTGTGGGCTGCTCCCCCTGCAACTAAAGATTGAAAACGGTGACTGGACTTGGAGCTGAGCTGTGCCCTCCAAAACTAGATTGAAGGACAATGACTTGGAGCTGATGGGTCCTGAAGAAACACATTGTTCCACAATATTCCCCAATAAAAATTTTTTTAAAATTTTTTTTGCTGTTCTGACTGAATGATTTCCACTACCTTGTATCCTAGCTTGCTGACTCATTCTTCTGCATCAACTAATCTGCTATGCCTGTAGAGTATTTTTTCATTTCAATTATTGTGTTCTTCAGTTCTGATTGGTCCTTTTTAGTATTTTCTATCTCTTTGTTGAAGTTCTCACTGAGTTCATCTATTCTTCTCCCTAGTTCATTGAGTCTCCTCTTTATCTGGTAAATTGTTTATCTCCATTTTATTTAGTTCTTTTTCTGTTTTTTTCTTTTCCCTTTTTCTTCATTTGGAACATATTTCTCTGTCTCCTTATTTTGGCTGTTTCTCGGTGTTTTTTTCTATGAAGTAGGTGAAACAGCAACCTGTTACAGTCTTGAAGAGGTAGCCTTGTTTATGAACTTCCCCTTTGTAGACTATGTGTACTGTGTGTCTACAGTTGTTTAACTGGAGATGAAGCGGTAGCAGGAGTGGGCCATGAGGAGACCTTGGGGGTAAAGGGTCTGGAGCTGTAATTGAAGTGGGTGTGGGCTGTGGGGAGTCCTGGGGAGAAGCCACGGAGCTGGTGTGGGCCTGGGGTCTGGTATGCATTCTGACAACCAAGACGGGCTGGCTAGAGCATCTGTATTGTGCTCATGCCCGTGAGATCAAGGGAGAGGGCGAGGGTCAATGAATGACTTGCACTTTCCACTGTCCAGCACCAGAGTTCCTCCTGCAGTTCACCTCCCACTCAGCAGATGCTCTAGTGTTAGTAAATGGACTTCCTTCCTGTATAATCGAGGTGCTCTTTAAACCACTGCTTTTAAACCACAGGGTGGTGAGTCTGCACATAGGCTCTTCAGGGTCCCTCCCTGCTGCAGGTCAGTGTGCTGGGGATGGGGTTCCCACGGTACCATATCTCTGTCTCTCCTACCTGTTTCTATGTGGTTTCTCTTTTGTTTGTGTGCAGAAGTTGTTCAGTTAGCTGTCATTTCTTCTTCAGAGGGAATTGCTCTATCTGTAGGTGTAGATTTAATGTGACAGGGGAGGAGGCGAATTTAGAGTTTTCCTGCACTGCCCTCTTGGACTGGAAACCTTTGATTAATTTATTTTTCTAGCTCATTGCCCATCATATACTTTTTGTCAGTTTGTTTCAATTGTTACAGTTTGTTTTAGTTTTTATGTATTACCTTTTTAACCTTTTGATTGAAATTTTTATTACAGAAAATATTTGAATAAGTATTTAATAAGTTAAAACTTATTAAATAAGATATACAGA
Organism: Rhinolophus ferrumequinum; assembly: GCF_004115265.2. NCBI lineage: Eukaryota > Metazoa > Chordata > Mammalia > Chiroptera > Rhinolophidae > Rhinolophus > Rhinolophus ferrumequinum. Next base: position 4,075,410 of record NC_046286.1, read on the forward strand.
GGGTGCCAAAAAATGTATACACACTTTAAGAAAGGAAAACTTATTAAAATTATAATACTCAATATATACCAATAAGAAAATATGAATACAAGTCACGTTTGACTTCTGCAATTATAAGAGGTGCTCAGAGTGGTTACCATCAGTGTCCAGACACTTCTGATGATGGTGAACTACTGCTTGAGCAACGCTGACCAAAGGGTCCACTTGTGTGGACCCTTTGGCCCACATTTTTTTTGGCACCCCCGGTATATTCAGAAAAGTCCAGTTTCCTTGAACCTATTCCCTCATTTTGCCCTGTAGACAGCCAGTTTTCAAAAGTCTTTCCATTGTTTCTATTTACAAGTTTAAGAATATAGATCATAGACAAATATGGATAAATATGATAGATAAAATGAATGGATATAACTGTATATTCCTATTCTCCTCTATCTTATTAAGCACAATGTTGCACAGAAACTCTCCTGTTCCTTGCTACAAACACAATTTGGAGGCTATTCCATAGCAGAGTATTCTTATTTTTTTTATTTCAGTGCAGAGTATTCTATTGTTTGGATGTACATCAGTGCATTCATACATTCCCCTTTGTTCCCCAGCAGTCTCTGGTTTCTGCTAAGATAAGACCCATGAAAGGATTTTCCTGTGACAGGTAGTGAGTTTGTCACACTATCTAAAGGGCCTCAGAACTGCATATTTTCCATGAGAGTTGTGGTTTTGTCCTGATGGCCTCTGAGACCTATTTATGGGGCAGGGTGCATCTGAAGTCAAGAGTCAGCATACCACTGATTTTTATGTGAGAGACAGAAAAAGATTGAAGTGTTGAAGACTACCATTAGTCTAACAAAACAGGACTTCAAGAAGTACCCAAGTTCAGATACTTTCTTTTTAAAGAATCAGAGAAAAGAGACAAAAGAACATAATTATAAAAATTGTGAAGGCATCACATTTTTACAAGTTATCTGCATTTCTTGTACTTGTCCCCTTTCTGTATCCCATGGGGTGAAGTAACCTGTGTGTTTGTCTTTGAGAACACAAAGATGTAGGATACCCACATGACATGGGTTCATTAAGGGTTTTCTCTTAGCTCTGGTGAACATACCTAACTACAGAATACTGAAAAGTCATGAAAAAGTATGGAAGGAAAAAAGGAAACCTTCCAGATCCACAGGTGATGAAAATTCAGGAATATAAATGAAAATCGTTACTGTATTGTGATGAAATCCTTCTTTTCTTTACTCTTTCTACTTGTCCTTGAAGGTGTATGAAGCAGATGATTTTCATTCCATATTTAGTTGAAAAAAATTGTATAAAGAAATGTATGCAGAAAGTGAGTTCAGAGGCACAGGAAAGGCAGTGAGGGTTGAAAACAAAGAGGACTAGGGAAGAATGAGGATAAAGTACTGCAATCAGTGTTAGGAACTTCCGGGTCAAAGGCAAAGGAGGAGGAAGCCTTTAGGGAAGACATTTTCTGCAGGATCACTGAACCAGGGGCAAACCAGATCCTGAGGAAGCCCTCTTTGTGGATAAGAGCCAAATAGGGAAACTTTTCACGCTACAAAGAAACTGGGACAGAAAGTTCTTTCTTCTTTGAGTGTCACCATTTTCACTTCAGCTCAGAAGTCCTACAGACAGAGGAGAGTGTTGTTTCCAGACCTAGCTCAACAAGCATCTTCCTTTCCCCTCTCTCAGGGCCTCCTGTTATAGCACTGAAGTAAGAAGAAGAAAAAATTCTGACATCACCCTAAGCCAAAGCTACTGTAGAGAGCAGGCCTTTCATTAAATGGAAAGAAGAAATTTAGTGTAAACAGCCTGACCAGAAGTCAGGTCCAAAGTCTTCCCACTATTTCTATCTCCTGTCTGTCACCTCTACATTCTGTTCTAGGGAATCCAAATGTGTCTCTAAATGAGGATTAAAGGGCATTACCTGTTGGCGGAAGTCCAGTGTCCTGGAAAAAGAGAGGGGAGATATATACTTGAAAGATATGGAGGTAAGTCTGTCCCCAGATAAAATGTCCACAGCCCTGGACCCAAACCTGAGATTTCTTTAACATCACAACCCTTGTCTCATGAGGCCAGAGCAGAGAGGAGAGCAGAAACAGAGCGGCAACCCGTGAAGTTTCTGTCACGTAAATCCAGTGTAATTGTAGTAACCCTAGTGGCTCTTCCTTCGTTTACCCTAGGCTCTTCACCCACTATCTCTCTGCATGTTCGCCCTTTTCTTACCTCTATAGCCACAATTCCTTATGTTTCAACCACAAATAACCATGAAGTGTTGATTTCTGGATTTCCAGGAAATTTGATATTAACCATGTAAAGAAAGACTTTATACAGGCCTCCGATATACAGAGAACTAACTCGAGCAAAGTCCTGTTTCCTCCCCCATAAAGCCGCTGGGGAGTCTCAGCCGCCAACAGGTTCCTTACCTTTCTGATTCCTGAAGTAGACGAACAGTCCCGCCCCGAGGAAGAGCAGACCCAGGATGAAGCCCCCAACGCCACTCAGCATCTTGCTCTGTGCAGATTCAGGCTGTGCCCCTGAGACAAGAAGCTACTTTTAGTGATTTTTTTCCCGAAATCCAAGTTCTCTCATTGAGACTCCCAGGATTGAGAACTTCGAGAACAGGGAAGAAAGCTGCCCTGGAAGAACTGGAATAATTGGCCATTTCTGGGGAAGAGATTTAAAAATCACTGAGCAGATACAAGGACCAGGCACTGAACTCACTGAAACATCACAGTCCTGACACGGGTCACTACTGCAGCATCTGAGAGACGAGGAGCCTGGGACTCAGGGAGGTTGAGTCGCTTCTCTAGAGTGACAGAGCTCATAGAAGGCAGCGCAGAGACTGGACTCCCCTTGTGTCAGGAAGGTAGGTCCCCACGTTGAAGAGGATGCACCTCTTCTCAGGTCACAGTGAACAACTCAGAGCAACGGTACAGAAGTGCCAACTGGTGTCCAGGGCCAAGGGAGAACCATGAGCTGTGACATCATGAGAAGACTCAATCGTGGCCACGTCCTCTCTGCCTTCCAGGCATCGGGCCTCCCCAGGAGCTACAGTATTTATAGAAACCATCACTGACACCCCCAACCCTGTGAGCTGTGCTGAAGGACAGGGGAACGTGAGCCAATGAAAACATGGGGCGGGGAGAGGAGAACCCTGACACCCAGGGATAAGAAAGTCCCCTCGTGGTGGGTGAGGCACTTGTGAGGTCAGAAAGCTTCTCACTCCATTCCACTGTGATGGGGCTCGTCAGGCTTGGGTGCTGCACTTGGCAGGTGTAGACCTCTCCACGCTGAGGAACTGTTTCCAGCATCACCAGCATCTGAAAGGTCCAGTCTCCATTACGGATCAGGCCCGTGGAGACGACCCCAGCCTCCTCTTCCTGGCCATTCCGCCACCAGCGGACTTCAACGTGGCCTGGATAGAAACCATTCACGGAGCAGACCAGGAGGTTGTGGTGCTGCAGGCGCTGGGTCTTTGCAGGATACACAGTCACTGTAGGCTCAGCTAGGAGAGAAAAGGGGGTGGGGAAGTACATGAGGAAGACAGAGGACGTCTGCTTGGGTGGCTGCCGTCTGGCCGCCAGGCTCCAGTCCCAGATCAGGTCTCGGGCAGGCCTCCCTCACAGCGGGCCATGTGGCCCCAGGAGTCAGCATGAGCCTTGGGTCTAGTCCTTACAGCACGGGCCATTAGGTTTGAGAGATGCTGAGGACATTTGTGGGATGTTGTTCCTAGTGTGAAGTAGTTATTCATTGTTGAATTGAAGTGTTTACAAATCTTTGCAAGGCACATAATGCATTCATTCAAAGCGTGATTTCTGGAGCAGGGCTGCCTGATTCAGAACCAGGCTCTGCCTCTTACTGGTTGGTCCTGGGAGAATTTTTACATTCCTCGCTCCCTCAGCTTTCTCACCTATAAAGGGGGATAACACTAACTTACCTCTTAGGGTTATGTGAGGATCAATGCACCCAAAATATGTAAAGCAGTAACTGGAATTTAGCCTTCAATATATGTGAGCTATTTATTATCCTTGTTTACTGGGAGAGAAAATATCAGTCAAAGCGTGTGGACAAACTTGGGGACAGCTGCGGGTAGATGGTGAGCTAGAGCATGACATCCTGGGAATGCCACACTCACACCTGAGAACACCTAGAAATGTTCTACCCTGGGAAGCAGGAAGGACACGGGTGATTCTCTGAGAGCTGAGTGCCAGAAAAGCCTGAGTCCTGGAGGAGAGGGAAAGGAGCAAAACATGCATCATTTAAAAAGTTCTTATGCTTACACTCCGCTGATCCCTCTCTCTTCTTTGCCAACAAGCAGATCTATTACTGGAATCGTTATCATTCTGCAGTTTTCTCTCTTTTAACCTGACATTTGTGTTCAGGGCAGGGCCTGGAACTCATTAATGTGTATGCGTAGTGCCCTAGGCAATCCCTGGCACTACCAGCCTCAATAAATATATTTTTTCTCCTACCAACTCAACTTTTTTTCTCTCTGTCTCTTTTTTTGTTAGTTTCAGGTGTACAAAATAAGATAATGATTAGACATTTACATACTTCACAAAGTGATAACCCCAACAAGTCTACTACCCCTCTGACACCATACATAAGGTATTACAATTCCATTGACTACATTCCCTGTGCTGTGCTTTACATCCTGTCACTGTGTGTGTGTGTGTGTGTGTGTGTGTGTGTGTGTATATATATACATAGAGGATGCCAAAAAATATATATACACATCTTAAGAAAGAAAAAAACTGTATTAAAATTGTAATAGTCGATATATACTGGTAACAAAAGTCACGTGATACACGTCATGTTTGACTTCTGCAATTATTATCATACAAGAGGTGCTCAAAATGGTTACCATCAGCGTAATTTTAACACAGTTTTTTCCTTTCTTAAAATGTGTATACATTTTTTGGCACCCTCTGTGTGTGTGTGTGTGTGCATATAATTATAGTTGACATTCAACATTATTTTATATTAGTTTCAGTTATACAGCACACTGGTGAGGCATTTATATAGTTTATGAAGTGATCCCCCCAATAAATCTAGTACCCGTCTGACACCATACATAGTTTTTACAACATTATTGATTGTATTCTCTGTATTATATTTCACATCCCCGTGACTATTTTGTGACTACTAGTTTGTGTTTCCTAATACCTCCCCCTTTGTCACCCATTTCCCTAACACCTCTCCCATTTAGCAACCATCAGTTTGTTCTCTGTATCTATGAGTCTATTTCTGTTTTGTTTGTTCGTTTATTCTGTTCTTTAGATTCCACATGTAAGTAAAATCATATGGTATTTGTCTTTCTCAGTCTGAGTTATTCACTTAGCGTAATATTCTCAAGGTCCATCCATGTTGTTGCCAATGGTAAGATTTCATTCTTCTTTACGGCTGAGTAATACTCTATTGTATAAATGCACTACAATTTCTTTATCCAACCATCTATCGATGGGCATTTCAGTTGTTTCCATATCTTGGCTGTTGTGAATAGCGCTGCAGTAAACATAGGGGTGCATATATTTTTCTGAATTAGTGTTTTGGATTTCTTTGGATAAATACCCAGGAGTGGAATCGCTGGGTCATAAGGTAGTTTTATTTGTAAATTTTTGAGGAATCTCCATACTGTTTTCCATAGTGGCTGCACCAATCTGCAGTCCCACCAACAGTGCACAAGCGTTCCCTTTTCTCCACATCCGCGCCAGCACTTGTTGTTTGTTGATTTATCGATGATAGCCATTCTGACTGGGGTGAGGTGGTATCTCATTGTGGTTTTTATTTGCATTTCTCTGATGATTAATGACATGGAGCATCTTTTCATATGTCTAATGGCCATCTGTATGTCCTCTTTGGAGAAATGTCTATTCAGGTCCTCTGCCCATTTTTTTTTCCCTCCAAATCACATGTGGCTTCTTTGACCCTGTCAAATAACTTGATTCACACAAATGTCCCTTCATTTACAAAGCCTCAGTCATTCATACACATTAGGGGAATCCACAGTGTTCAAGGAACTTAAATATAATGTATCATACCAACCCAAGTAAACCGAGTCCAAAACATATTCATATAAAGTTGTTCACATATAGGTCCTAGATTACCAGCTTCTGTGCAAAAAAAGAAAAGGAAAATAGATTAACTAGTATTTGAAATGAACTTTGTGCCCGGGTTGAAACCTCTCACCAAGTCAGCCGCACACGACTATTAAATCATTGCAGCATACTCCCCTGCTCGGATGGAAGGAAGCCCCTGAGGCACAAAAGATGTCTTTAAAATGTCCCTAAATGAACTTCCTTCCTCCTGTGGACTTTTATGGAAAAAGATGTGGGGGCCTCCCTTCTGTTGCCCCCTGAAATCTTAGGGGTGCTCCGGGCAACCAATGGCAGTCGGGTCATCTCTCAGTGATGGCTGTGGATGCTTACATTAGTCACACCTCCTGCTTCCCTGTGAGGGCCTCTCCCCAGAAGGAGCCCCTGCCCTCCAGGCCTAGCAGGGCAGGGTCAGAGACGGGCCTGTGCCGTCCCGAAGGCTGTGCCTCAGCCCAGAGTGGGGGGATGGCCGAGGCAGTGTCTCTGGACTTCAGCCCCAAGCCCCTCGGCCTGAAGAGCTGAATAGTTCAAGCTTGGCTGTTGTCAGGTTGCCAGTTCCTAGGAGACCCAACAGGTGTGTCTGTCTGGAGGCCACCAGACAGACCTAGGAAGGGGAGAGGAGTCGTGGGGGACAATAATGCAAGAGTCCCACGAGAGACAGAGCCACCAGTGCTCCACATGGGAGGTGGCATGAGCAGGACCAAGGGTGGGAGGCATATTTGGTAGGTGGAATGGAAGCCCAGGTCTCATGGAACAAGGCCAGGACAGTTAGGCTCCCCTCTTTAGGGGGTGGAAGCCCAACTCCTGCTTCTCCAAGCTTCCAAAACATACCCCAAACCTGAAACCCAAACACTCATCCTATGAAGATCTGTTTTTTAGAAAGGTAAACAGCCAGTAGCAACAAGAGAAAGAAGAGCCTTACAATGCCAGCTCTTTTCCTGTTCATAGAAAAAGACTCAAAGAGAAATATTAATCTTATTGTCCAAACACTGGTCCTCTAGGAGACAACTGATATGTCAAAGAGCTGAGAATCTTGGAGGAAGGGGATGAGAGGCGGGGGTTGTCCAGGGAAAAGAAGGCTGAGGAAAGTGACGAGTGGTCTTAGCACCGCAAGGTCAGGGGGCAGAGGGAGTGCAGGGCGTGACCCCCTGCCCCTGGCATCTCTGCCTTCATTCACTCTGGGCCACCACTGGCAATGCCATAGAGGAGACCAGGCCCTCCAGAGGGGCGCTCTCCACGTCATGTTGGGCATGTTTCTCCTCTGGCTGTAAACAGGTGATTCCTCAAGTAAGTGTTTAATACACTCAGAAAGGCAGCCACGAGTGGCAAACCACATCTGGGTGGGAGGACAGAATTCCCATCCTCTCGTCCCAATGCCTCTGGGATGAGACAAGTCTGAGGCCTGCAACCTCAGTTAGTCCCTGGTGCCCAGAAGGGGGTCAGATGGAGCCAGTCTGTGGTAACAGACTGTGGCATCCTCCTAGTCAGGTAAGAGGCAGGGGCCTGCTGGGTAGGAAGAGGCGGAGAGTGCACCTGTCTGAAGCACAGTTTTTCTGTCCTGGGCTAAAGCTGCTAGTGAGTGCCCTGGTGGTGGTTGGGGAGACACGTGCCTGGGGCAGCCCTCAGGACAGGATACAGGGTAGGGGTAGGGGACTTGAGGGTAATTCTTCTCAGGTGGATATCTGTGAATGGGAGTGAGAGTTTAAGTGACAGACGGACAGAGATAGGGAGAAAAGAAGAACCACACTCCAAAGGAGCCGGGAGGTCAGAGGAAGGCAATGGAATAAGGCACTAAGGTCTGTCTTGCTGCTTCCTCTCACTGAAGGGGAAACTGAGCTCAGACCCACAGGGCTGAGGCCTTGACCCTCCCTCCAATGGGCTACACTTTTCATGGATCCAAGGAGAAGAGAATAACTGATATTTTAAGGTTAGGAAACTTCTAGAACTTGGACAGGCCTAACCAACTTGATGGTGCTGAGATGCTGCACCACACAGCTGCTGCCTGGCCTGAGAGACCCAGGCAGAGCGGGTGCAAAAGCAGGAAGAGGTGAGGTAGCTGACCATGGTGGGCAGGGGCTGAGGACAACAACATGAGCTGCCGAGCCTCCTCCCAAGGCTTGTCCACTGATTGGGCAGAGACAGCGTTTACTTAGGACAGACTTCCACCTAGCTGCCTGGTGCCTCAGGTGGATAAAGTGGAGAGAGCAGGGGAGGGAGGAGAAGAGGGAGAGACGCTTGGGGCTAACGAGCTCGTCCTCAGGAGCTAGGGAAGGAGGTCCCACCACCAAGCAGGGTGGGCTGGGAGTCTTGCAAGACAAGGGTGCATGGGAGCTGGTTACCCCTCCCAGGCTGCCCACCTCACACAAAAGGTGTGGACATCCTGTGGCCGATAGGGGATACTCTGGTGCCAAGACAAATAACAAAGGGGGAGACTGCAGCTCCAAGACCTTATTCAGACAGCCTCTGCCCATTTTTTTAATTGGATTGTTTTCTTGGTGTTGAGTTGTATGAGTTTTTTAAAAAATAAATTTTGGATATTAACCCCTTATCAGATATATCATTGGCAAATATCTTCTCCCATTCAGTAGGGTGTCTTTTTGTTTTGTTGATGGCTTCCTTTGTTGTGTAAAAACTTTTCAGTTTGATGTAGTCCCATTTGTTTATTTTTTCTTTTGCTTCCCTTGCCCAAGAAGCTATATCAGTAAAAATACAACTAAGGGTAATGTCTGAGAGTTTACTTCCTATATTTTCTTTAGGAGTTTTATGGTTTTGGGTCTTACATTTAAGTCTTTAATTCATTTTGAGTTTATTCTTGTATATGGTGTCTGAAGGTGGTCCAGTTTCATTTTTTGTTTGCATGTATCTGTCCAGTTTTCCCAGCACTATTTATTGCATAGACTGTCCTTATATGTAAATTGTAAATTTTTGCTTCCTCTATCATAGATTAAATGACTATACAGCCATAAATTTATTTCTGGGCTCTCTATTCTGTTCATTGATCTATGTGTCTGTTTTTATGCTAATACCATACTGTTTTGATTGCTATGGCTTTGTAGTATAATTTGATACTAGGTAGCATTATATCTCCAGTTTTGTTCTTCTTTCTCAGGATTGCCATGGCTATTTGGAGTCTTTTATGATTCCATATAAATTTTAGGATTATTTGTTCTAGTTCTGTGAAAAATGCCCTTTGTATTTTGATAGGGATTGCATTGAATCTGTAGATTGCTTTGGGTGGTATGGGCACTTTAACTATATTAATTCTTCCTATCCATGAGAACTGTATATGCTTCCCTTTATTTGTATCTTCTTTAATTTCTTTCTTCAATGATTTATAATTTTCTGAGTACAGGTCTCTTACTTCTTTGGTTAAATTATTCCTAAGTATTTTATTTTATTTTTTGATGCAATTGTAAATAGGATTGTTTTCTTAATTTCTCTTTCTGATAGTTCATTATTGGTGTATAAAAATGCAACTAATTTCTGAATATTAATTTTGTATCCTGTTCAATGACTGAATTCATTTATCAGTTCTAATAGTTTTTTGGTGGAATCTTTGGGGTTCTCTCCATATGGTATTATGTAATCTGCAAAGAATAACAGTTTTACTTCTTCCTTTCCCATTTGGATGACCTTTTTTTTTCTTGCCTGATTGCTGTGGCTAGGACTTCCAGTACTATGTTGAATTAAAGTGGTGAAAGTAGGCATCCTTGTCTTGTTCTTGATCTTAAGGGGAATGCTTTTAGTTTCTCCCTATTGAGTATGATGTTAGCTGTGGGTTTGTCATATATGGCCTTTATTATGATGAGGTATGTTCCCTCTATTCCCACTTTGCTGAGAGTTTTTATCATAAATGGATGCTGGATTTTGTCAAATGCTTTTTCTGCATCTATTGATATGACCACATGATTTTTATTTTTCATTTTTTTAATGTGGTGTATCCCATTGATTTGCTGATATTGAACCAACCTTACATCCCAGGAATGAATCCCACTTGATCATGGTGTGTGATCTTTTTAATATATTGCTGAATTTAGTTTGCTAATATTTTGCTGATGATTTTTGCATCTAAGTTTTTTAGAGATATCGGCTTATAGTTTTCTTTCTTTGTAATGTCTTTTTGGAATCAGGGTAATGGTGGCCTTGAAAAATGAGCTTGGGAGCCTTCCCTCTTCTAGGATTTTTTGGAACAGTTTGAGGAGAATAGGTATTAATTCTTTTTAGAATGTTTGATAAAATTCACCTATGAAGACGCCTGGTCCAGGACTTTTGTTTTTTGGGAATTTGTTGATTACTGATTTGATTTCATGGTAGTCGTCAGTCTGTTCAGATTTTCTGTTTCTTCTTGATTCAGCTTTGGAAGATTGTATACTTCTAGGAATTTATACATTTCTTCCAGATTGTCCAATTTGTTGGTGTATAGTTGCTCATAGCATTTGCTTTTTTTTCCTTTTCTTTTTCTTTTTTCTTTTTTTAAAGATTTTATTGGGGGAGGGGAACCGGACTTTATTGGGGGAACAGTGTGTACTTCCAGGATTTTTTCCAAGTCAAGTTGTTGTCCTTTCAATCGTAGTTGTGGAGGGTGCAGCTCAGCTCCAGATCCAGTTGCCATTGTTAGTTGCAGGGGGTGAGGCCTCCATCTCTTGCAGGAGACTCCCGGCAACTTCGTGGTTGAGAGGACGTGCTCCAACCAATTGAGCCATCCAGGAGCTCAGCGGCAGCTCAGCTCAAGTTGCTGTGTTCAGTCTTAGTTGCAAGGGGTGCAGCTCACCATCCCTTACGGGAGTTAAGGAATTGAACTGGCAGCCTTGTGGTTGAGAGCCCACTGGCCCATGTGGGAATCGAACCGGCAGCCTTCAGTGTTAGGAGCACAGAGCTCCAACCGCCTGAGCCACTGGGCCGGCCCACTCATAGTATTTTCTTATTTATCTTTTATTTTATTTTATTTTTTTGTGATGTCCATTGTCACTTCTCTTTCATTTTTGATTATTTATTTGGGTCTCCTCTCTTTTATTCTTGATGAGTCTGGTAAAAGTTTTGTCAATTTTTTTATCTTTTCAAAAAACCAGGTTTCATTGATCTTTTGCATGGTTTCATTAATCTTTTGTAATTTTTTAGTCTCTATTTCATTTATTTCCACTCTGATCTTTATTATTTTCTTCCTTGTACTCACTTTGGGCTTTGTTTGCTGTTCTTTTCCCAGTTCCCTTAGGTGTAAAGATAGACTATTGATTTAAGATTTTTCTTATTTCTTGAGGTAGGCCTGCATTGCTATGAATTTCTCTCTTAGGTCTGCTTTCACTGTGTCCCATAGATTTGGGGTCGTTGTGTTTTCATTTTTGTGTCCAGGTATCTTCTGATGTCTCCCTCGATCTCATTGTCGACACATTCATTATCTAGTAGCATGGTATTTAGCCTCCAGGTGTTTGTGTGTTTCTCAGTTTTTTTCTTGTAATTAATTTCTAGTTTCATACCATTGCGGTCAGAGAAGATGCTTGATATGGTTTCAGTCTCCTTAATTTGATTGAGACTTGTTTTGTGGCCTAACATGTGGTCTAGCTTGGAAAATGTTCCATGTACACTTGAAAAGAATGTATAGGGTCAGCCTGGTGACTCAGGTGGTTAGAGTGCCGAGGTCCTAACACCTAGGTCGTGGGTTTGATTCCCACATGGGCCAGGAAGCTGAGCCCTCTACAGCTAAGATTGTGAACAATGGCTCTCCCTGGAGCTGGGCTGCAGTGAGCAGCCGGAGGTCAGTGTGAGCTGCTGTGTGCTGCCATGGGCTGCCGTGGGCTGCTGGTGGCCAGTGTGAGTAGCTGGCAGCCACCATGAGTGCTGGCATCAAGAGCTGCCATGAGCTGCTCTGAGCAGCTGACCGACGACCAGCGGCTGACTGCCTCAGCCGAGCAGCAGGGGGAAGCGCAAGGCTCATAATACCAGCATGGGCCAGGGAGCTGTGTCCTACACAACTAGACTGAGAAACAGCGGCTTGAACCGGAGTGGGGGGGGAGGCAGAAGAAGAGGGAAAACAAAGAATGTATATTCTGCTGGTTAGGGGTGAAATGTTCTAAAAATATCGATTAAATCCATCTCGTCTAGTGTGTCATTTAAAGCTGCTGTTTCTGTGTCAATTTTCTGTCTGGAGGATCTGTCCATTGGTGTCAGTAGGGTGTTAAAGTCCCCGACTATGATTGTGTTACTGTCGATCTCTGCTGTATGTTGGTCAATATTTGTTTTATATATTTCAGTGATCCTATGTTGGGTGAGTAAATGTTCACTAGGGTGATGTCCCCTTGTTGGATTGATCCCTTTATTGTTATGTAATGTCCTTCTTTGTCTCTTATTATAGTCATCATTTTAAAGTTTATTTTGTCCAATGTAAGTATTGCTACCTCAGCTTTTTTCTCATTTCCATTTGAATGAAATATCTTTTCCATTCCTTTATTTTCAGTCTACGTGTCTTTCGATCAGAGGTGTCTTTTGTAGAAAGCATATACATGGGTCTTATTTTTGTATCCATTCAGCTATCCTAAATCTTTTGATTGGAGCAATTAGTCCATTTATATTTAAAGTGATTATTGATAGGTACATATTTATTGCCATTTTATTATTCATATTTTTGATCTTCATTTGTTTGTTTGTTTTTTCCTTTCTTCTGCTTAAAGAAGTCCTTGTAAAATTTCTCGTAATACTGGCTTGATGTTAATGAATTCTTTTAGCTTTTTCTTGCCTGGGAAGCTCTTTATCACTCCTTCAATTTTAAACGAATGCCTTGCTGGGTAGAGTAGTCTTGGTTGTAAGCTCTTGTTTTTCATTACTTTGAATATTTCCTCCCACTCCCTTTGGGCCTGCAAAGTTTCTGTTGAGACATCAGCTGATAGTCTCATGGGAGCTCACTTGTAAGTAAGTAGTTTTCTTTCTCTTGCTGCTTTTAGAATTCTCTCTTTGTCTTTAATTTTTGCCAATTTAATTATGATGTGTCTTGGTTTGGGTTCATCTTCTTTGGGATTTTCTGCACTTCATGGGCTTATATGTCTATTTTCTTCACCAGGTTAGGGAAGTTTTCAATTATTTTTTCAAGTAGGTTCTCAATCCCTTGTTCCCTTTCTTCTCTTTCTGGTACTCTTATGATGCAAATGTCATTACTCTTGATGTGGTCCCTTAAGCCATCTTGTTTTTTTAATTCTTTTTTCTTTTTGTTTTCATGATTGGGTGTTTTCTGCTACCTTGTCTTCTAAATCGCTGATTTGATCCTCTTCTTCATCTAATCTGCTATTGATTCCTTTTAGTATACTCTTCATTTCAGTTATTGTAGTCTTTATTTCCAATTATTTCTTTTTTATGGTTTTTGTGTCCTTTTTTATGCTTAGTATCTCTTTGTTAAAATTCTCACTAAGCTCCGTAAGCATTCTTATAACAAGTGTTTTAAACTCTGTCTCTTGTAGGTTCGTTGCCTCCATTTCATTTAGTTCCATTTCTGGAGGTTTCTCCTGTTCTTTTATTCGGGACATGTTTCTTTGTTTTCTCATTCTGGCTGCCTCTCTGTGTTTGCTTCCGTGTATTAGGTAGATCTCCTATGTCTCTCAGTCTTTGCTGGGTGACCTTAGGTAGTATGTGTCCTGTGTGGTCCAGTGGTTCAGTTTCCTGACGTTCTGTGTGTGTGTGTTCCTAGAGTCTCCTTTGAGTGTGGTCTCCTATTGTAGTTGAGTCCTGAGTGCTTTTGGTGCATCAGTGGGTGGGACTGACTCCCAGGCTGACTGTCTGTGGGGACTGGCTATGCCCACAATGTATTAGCTGCTGTGTGGGGGCTGATCCCTCAGAGGGGGATTCATGCTTCTGGGCTCTTTTGCCTGTTGAGACCACCTTTTTGGTGTGCTGCTTGTGGGTGTTACCAGGTAGTGCTCTGGTGTGGTCTAAAGCTGGCCTCTGGGTGTGTTGTTTCTGGTGTGTATTGGGAGTGGCTACCTTGCAGGCCAGTTTCAGCTTTCCCTGTGACTGACCTGCAGCTACCTGGTAGGAGTTAGAAAGCTATATGTAGTTGGCTGCTGCCTGTGCTGGACCTGGAGGCATGTGGTGGTGGGCTTGCTGTGAACTGAGGCCAGCTGCCACCAGTATTAGACCAGGGACAGCTTAGCAAAGGCCCAGGGCCCCCTAGGCCTATTGCCATCTGTCAGCTGCTTGTAAGGCTCATCCATTGAAAGAGCCTCCTTAGGTGCACAGGCCTGGCTGGGTGACCTGGATGTTGAGAGTGCCTTCATCAATGCAGCACTAGCTGGTTGGGGTGGGGTTCCAGGGAGTCAGGAGGCATGGCCAGTGGTTTTTACAAGGTTAATGCAGATTCAGTTCTTACATTGGCCCGTGAACACTTTGCAAAATGCCCTGAGAACACTGCAGCCAACCACCACTTACCTTGGGTTCACAGATCCCTGATAGCTGCCCAAGAGAAGCTGCAGTGCAAGTTGCAGCTCACTCCTACCCAAAAGTTTCCCCGGCAGCCGCAGTCCATCTGCTGTTATAAAAGTCTTCCATAGCTTGTGGAGCAGGGCCAGCTGCCCAGGCCCTGAGAATGCCACTAGCAATGCAGGTCTAAGTGGGTGGGGAGGGGCTCTAGGGAGCTACATAGTGTGAGCAGTGGTTTTTACAAAGTTAATGCAGTTTTTGTTCTTGCACTGGTGCGGGTCCATGACCACTTCGCAAAAATGCCCTGAGAACACTGGCCTGCCACCACTCACCTTAGGCCTACAGGTCCCTGAGAACCGTACAAGAGAGGCTGCAGTGCAGATTGTGGCTCACTGCCCCCCCAACAAAAGCTTCCTGGGGTGCTGCAGGAGGTCTGCTGCTGTAAAAGTTTTCTGCATTTTGTGGGGCGGGCCTGCTGCTCAGTAGCCGAGAGTGCCCCAGGTGATGCAGTACTAGCTGCTTGGGGTGGAGACCCAGGGTGTCACCACGGTAGTGCACACATGAAGATTTTACGATACCAATGTGGTCTTACATTTGGCAGTATTTGAAGCCTTTGGGGGAGGCTTCAAACATAAGCCTTTCAATATAGAAAACATGGTGCTCTCCTGTAGGCTGCACATGAGGCAGGCTCCAGACAGGGACAATGGCTGCTATCCCTCTAGCCCTTGCCTTGAAGCCACACAACTCAGTCTTTCCCTGTATGTCTCTGATGACTCTTGAGTTGCTGTTCCTCCACCAGAGACCAAGTGAGTGTCTGTAAGCAAGTGAGGCTGTGTGCAGGCCCTTTAAGAGGGCATCTGGGTTTCCAGCCACTTTTCTTCTCACCAGGACAGGCAGACAGAGTCCTCGCTGATTTTCACAGCCAGATGTTGTGGGAACTCCTCTTCCCAGCACAGGGGAGTTCAGTATGTGGCTGGGATCCCACCCTCTTCCTAGGAGGACTTCCATCACTGAGATATCCCTTGCAGTGTTCAACCACTATCTGTGGGTTTGGGTTTAGCTGGTTTCACACCTCCACCCCTCCTACCAGTCTTGATGTGGCTTCTTCTTTATATCCTTAGTTATAGGGGTTCTGTTCAGATAGTCTTCAGATGGTTCTTGAGGTTGATTGTTTTATAATTTATTTGTAATTTTGGTGTGATCCTGGGATGCACTAGGCATAGCATTTATCTAATCCACCATCTTGCCAATCTAATTTTTTTTTTAAAGGAGAAACCTGAGGGGAGGGGGAAACATTTTTATAATACCACAAGATTTAAGAATGATGGTAAATCATCGCTAACAATTTTGCAGTATATTTCATAAACAAAAATGTTTCAATTCATAACATGGAAAATAATGAACTGAATAAAAATGTAAACTACAAACCAGAGAAAATGCTGAATCAAATATTAGCAAAGTGTTAATCTTCCTGTGTAGAGAACACATAAGACCACAGATAGAAACAACAGGACCCCAGAGATAATAGACAACAGATAATTATTAGAGCAGTAACAGTCAGTCAACAAATATGTGAAAAATGTTCAAGAGCTTTAGAAACAAACAAAAAAAAACATATAAATAAAAATTGTTTAAAAAAATGTACATTTTCAACGGATTATTTGGCAATATTAAAAAAAGATGTGACAAAGGGGAATGTGAGGTACATTGTTACAATTATAAAAAGAAACAACCTGTAACTACTTAAATACTATTAGCATTATAATAACAGTATGTTAAGTAACAAAATTATAATTCAAAAAGCTGGTTTCATAATCATTTCAACTATGTAAAAATACATATACTAAGGAAAAAAACAGGAAATTTAGAACTAAAAGAAGCCTCAGAAAGATCAGTGGTGGCTCAGAGGTTCCTCCCACTCCTCAAAAATTAGTCTAATACTTTTTCTCAATGAAATGTTTATGCACAAACACAGCACCCTTATTCGAATGGTTTCAGAATTAAGGAGCCGTGTAGCCAAGACAGACGGTGACTCACGGCCTCATATTCCCCCCTCACATTCCTCATCTCTGCTCCCCTAAACCTCCGCCCGACCACAGACACCACCGTAAATTTCCCTTCCCTCACCTCTGACCCCCCATCAATTCTTCCTCCACCTCCTGTCCCCGCACTGCCGCTCTCCCCCATGTCACCTGTCCACAGTGGCCACCGTGGTCCCCTGAAGCCTCCCTCCAGCACACCCCCACCCTCCCCCGGGTCCTCACACCCCCATTCTCCCCCGGGTCCTCACACCCCCACTCTCCCCCCGGGTCCTCACACCCCCACTCTTCCCCCGGGTCCTCACACCCCCACTCTCCCCCCGGGTCCTCACACCCCAGGCCAACCCCCACCACCACACACACTCTCTGTCCCACCTCAGCGCACACGCACCCCTCACACACTCTCGCCTCACAATCACAAACACGGACAAAAATCACACAGTGTCCCAGACATCACACCCTCACACGTCGCCTCAGAACTCGTGCACGTTCACAGTACTACACACGCACCCAAGCACTCACTTACGCACACACACACACACACCACCCCCACCGTGCTCACTTCGCTGATGCACCAGGCATCTCTTAGAAATCTAGTAGCTTCTCTGCAGAACCAGTCCACCGCGGTCCGCATCTGCTCCGTGGAGTCCTTCCGCGCGTTCCAGTCCTCCGCCCCAGCTTGGTCACCGCCACCAAGTCCCGAAGCTGCTGTCGAAGCGTGTAGTCTTCCCGGTTGTAGATTGCTCTGGGCAGGAAACCCACTCGCTCCACCCCGTTGGAGAAACGACACTCGGACTTACCCTGCTACAGGAAATGTGTTGTGGGGACAGGAAAGATGCGTTCACCCGGTGGGCTCCTGGGAACAGACTGATGGCGATGCCCCCCCTTCCCCAATGCAGGGCCCCCAGGCAGGGTGAGGGCAGCAGGACACCTGTGCCCCCAACTACCAGCATCCACCGGCTCACCTCTCATCTCCGGGTGGAGGGAGGCCGGCGGAGCAGGGGAGACACCTCAGATCAGGAGCTACTGGGATCCATTCCGGTTCCTTGCGTGGCTGCAGACCCCCAAGCTGGAACTAGACAGAGTTTTCCCTCATCACCGCCTCCTGCACGACCTCCTTCGAGAAACCTACACACTAAAGATACCACTTCCTCCTCTCATCCCACAGCTCTTTAGCCATTCCTGAAACCTGTCCACCTCATCCTGTAAGCATTGGTTACTGCTGATGTTGTGCCAGGACCGTGCTGCCCCTGGGAATCCAAAGAAAGAAAATCAGACATCTTCCCTCCACTCCTGGAGCTCAAAATTTAGTGAAGGTGATGAAAAATAGTTAAATACACAAGAATTTAAACGGAAGTGAAAAATGTCAGACGTGTTAACAGAGTAGGATGGTCTAAATTACATTAAGGTGTCAGAGTGTCAGAAGACTGGTCTATGAGTGACATTTAAGATGTGACGTGAAAGGTTAAGTTGGTGTGAGCCAGAGGAAAACAGTGTGTGTGTATATGTTTGGAAGAAGGGGAGGCACATTTCAGATAAAAGCTTGAAAGAATTGATGAATTTCCTCCAGAAGCCAAAAGAAAACAATTCTCTGAAGCACAGTGAGAGGAAGGAGGGGAAAGATTAGGCTGGAGAAACCAGGCAGAGCTGCTGCTGAAAAGCCTGTGGGTGATGGTAGGATTTTATATAAGTGCAACAGGAAACTACCAAAATTTTAAAAAGGATTAAACCATAGTCCCAAAACAAGTCCACATCCCTTTTCTGCATTTCCAAATCAAGAAAGCTCAGAAAGCAGAAGACTGATGCTGTGGTTAAAAGTGAGATGAATAAATTGAAGCTTCTGATATCACCAATAATGCGGAAAGCAGAATTACTGCAGAAATTTGAGGCATTTTTACTGAAAAATATTTGTGGCAGTCACCACTATTTGTGACTTAAAATAAACAAGCTGTTGGAAGTTAATAGAGATACAATGGCCAAGAACTCATGATATTTTGAAAAACATTGCATGAGGCAAAAAATAAAAATGAAAATCTTAAACTTCAGTTGACTGAATGGATTCAACAAGAAAGTGCTGAATGTTTACAACTGTGTGGTAATGAGATAAGCTAAAACACACCATGAAGAACTGAATTGGAATATGAATGTGTGTATACGAATAAAGTGTGAATCTAGAACTTTTAGAAGCAGCACAGTGTAAAGCAGTGTTTTCAACCTTGGGACTGTAGGCATTTTGGACCAGATCATTCTCTGTGGTTGGGGGTGCTGTTCTGTACATAGTAGGAGGCCTACCAGCATCCCTGAGCTCTCTCACCACGAGTTATCAGAAAACACCCCCGTGTAAGAATTAAAAATGGCTTCAGATATTGCCAGATGTTGGGATGGTTGGGAAGGGGGGAGGGGTGAAGAACCATCGGAAAGATCTGTGGTGAAAAAACACTGTTAATTATGGAGCAGCTGAGAAGTATATGGAAAGTTTTGCAAATATCATATCTGTTGAAAATCTTGGTCTTACATGAAATTTGTATTTTTTATGAATCTGGTCCCAATGCAGAACTATTTTTCCAGCAAGATAAATTTATTCAGGATCAAGGTTTACCCATTTCTTTGATTTGCCAACCAATCACCAAGTCATATCATTTATCCTTCATATCATCTTTTTTCTTAATTTCTCTGCCTCTGGTTCACTACTTACCTATAGTAGTAAACTACAGCCACAGCCATTTTATTCTTGTTCAATGCCTCAACTAATTGATGTTCTAACTTTGTCTCCTACTCCCAATAATACCAGTAGCCATCAAATGACCTGCTTTGGCTAGATGTAGAACTCTCATTTCCGTAGTTGGGTCCCCTCAGAAGGGGAGACACTAAGAAGAAGATGACATTCTCATATAGACAGTTTATAAAAAATGATCATGTCCCAGACTTTGAGTAGAGACCTTTGCTCAGAAATGATGGCAGAGAGCAGTGGATTCTGGTCATCTTACTATTCACATATTCTCTAGTACCTCCTTGACACATGAGAAAGGTGAAAAATAAATGTGTGAAGTTATTTTTCACTGTAGCTTATATGGCTAGCACTATTAATCCATGCTTATGTACCCAACTTAAGGTTGCCAGATATAGCGAATAAAAATACAGGATTCTCAATTAAATTTGAATTTCAGATAAATAATTCTTGTTTCTCTGAAATTCAGACTTAATTGGGCATCCTCTATCTTATTTGGCAACCCTAGGCCAACTTGCTAATAAAATCTCAGAAGGAGTGTATTTAATACTTGGTGTTCTTCAACACCTGCCTATGATAGCCTGCACACAATGTGAGCCCATATGGAACTTTTCATATAACAAATGTAAAATGAATAAAAATTTCCCATTTATTGGAACTAGCAGCCCTTGCGTCTCCCTGCCCCCAACCCTAAGTCACACACTGTTACACAGCAACATCAGAAATTTTATCAATAATTTAGACTCAACTAAGCTACTGTTCACTAGTGGTGGTTAGAAGTACAAGATCTAGAATTAGAAATTTTAAATTTGAATATTAGCTTTTCCACACAGGTCAGATTTTAACATCCATGGACCTTTTTTCTTTACCTCTAAAATAGATTTAATGACAGTATATTCCTCACAGGATATTTGTTAAGTGTGAAATTAAATAGTGATTCTTCCTAATGCTGATCATACAATAAATACTCAATAAATATATTGCTATTTTAATTTTTATAATCCTTATGAATGCAAGCTCACAAGATCTTTCTATTCCTTAACTTCTTAAAGCAAATATCTCATTATCATTTGGCAATCATCTTCAATTAATTTTATCATTAATTACCAATTTGAACACATAAGGGTAGAAACATTGGTTTATGTATAATAATGGAACATACACGAATGTAATACAAAAGGAGTATGCTGACATAGAAGATAGTCAGATATTCAGATTTTATTTTTAGATATTTATTTTTATTTACATTTAGATTTTATTTAGATTTCATTTTTAGATATATCTAAAAATCTGAATATTTTTAGATATTTAGAGTTTTATAATCAGGGTTCTAGCATTAACTATATGACATTGGGTAAGATTCTTAAACACTTTGAATTTTAGAGTCTATAGATTATTATGCTTTTATTTGCTACAGTTAAGATAGGATAGATATAAGAGTTATATACCGAACTGCAAAATGTTCCGGTGCTCCATGCTGATGGAGAGCAGATTTCTTTTGGTCATCACTCCAGCCTCATCTCCTATCTTGATGACTGGTATACTCTAGGTCACTAATAACTGTTGGCTGTATAATCAATGTCTTTTTGCCTAACCAGTTACCTCTGCATACAAGGCCACTCTAGTGCTTCCTTGCTGATGACTGCAAGTCCTCTCAGCCTCTCTTTAGGCTCTTTTATTCTTACACTTTAGGTCCAGCTGACTCTCTGAACCCTGATCACAGACGGCCCCTGAGGTCAGCTACTCAAAGGAGTCATCTGTAATCCATCCTTCCCTTCTTCAGCTCCCATGCTCTCTTCAGATGGTCCAATCCAGTTTGTATCTTGTACGCTCCACTGACTGCAAACATCAAGATCAGCAAACCCACTGCTCACTTCTCTGTCACGTTCTCCCTTCACCCACCTCTTAGTGGTTCTCACCACACTGGCCACTCCCTCCTCTGGAAAAAAAAAAAAAACTACTTTCTTTCACTTGCATGCATCACATTTTTTTGGTTTCCTTAACACACTGGCACCCTTTCTCAGTCCCCTTTGCTGACTCATTGGCCCTTGGCCTCTTCTTGTCTGTTATACACACTCTCTCTCTCACTAGATGACCTCCTTCACTTTCCTGGAATTTAATAGAATACATGTGTTGATGACACCAACATAGATACTTCCAGCCCTGGCTGGCCCCTGAACTCCAGGCTCCTATATTTAACTGACCTCTTGACAGCTCCACACAAATGTCAAAAAATCATTTCAAACTTAAACAAAATATTTATTCTTAGCCACTCATTTCAAATTATTTTCTTCCACAGTCTTCCCTATCTCAATAAACAGCAGCACCAAGTTTATTCAAATTACTCAAGACAAAATACTTGCGGATAAGCTTGATTTTCTACGCCTCCCCTATTTCATTCATTAACAAGTCATACAAATATCTATCTCAAATCTGTTCACATTATTTTTACTACTGTCTTTGTCATTGCCACACTAAATGAAGCCATAGCATGTCTTCCCTGGAGAAATCTTCCATGCTCCTAAATGGTCTCCCTGACTCCACTTGTGAACTTCCACAATCCAATCTCTACATGTAGATAAAATTAGTTTTTAAAATAAATGTAAGTTGGCTCTCCTTGTAGCCCTCCAGTAGTTTCACATATCTCTTCAAATAAAAATCAGATTTCTTACCATGGCCGTCGGGGCCAAATATGATTTGTCTCCTGATTTCTCCAATCTCTTCTTGTGCGACCCCGAACTTACTTGCTGTGCTTCAGCCACCTCAGCCTTCCTGACCCGTAAACACAGCACACATCTCCACACTTTGTCCTTTCCCCTAGTCCCCCTCTCTGGAACAATTGTCCCTTAGGTTTTCACATGGCTGGCTTCTCATCATTCATGTCTCAAATGTCTCTAAATGTCACTTTCTCAGGGAGGGCTCCCCAGCCACTTGAACTGAAGTCAGGTGAATCCAGTTCTCTCTGTCCCATAATCCTGATTTTTTTTTTCAGAGCACATATTACTCTGAAATTTTTTTGTTAAATGTTTATTATACTTTGTTCCCTGACTTTAGGTAATTTCCATGATAGGGGGCTGTTTTCTCTTATTCAAATAGAATTCTCTGAGCCTAGAACAGCCCAGTACAGAATTGTTGCTCAGATGGGTACTTGTGGTCTAAGTGAGTAAACCTGGGGTGCTGGGACTTGATCATTGTGGGGATCCTGGAAAACGAGAAGGGGCTCAAGCCCCAATAGTCTTTACTCTGATGACACTTTATATCCCTTCTTCTTCCTGTGAGAAATTCAGACAAACTTCCTCTTTCTTCTCCTACTAGTTGAAAGAAACATCACAGGTAAGTAAATGGTGTTTTAAGAACGAGAGAAAATTTCATTAAGTTTCATCTCGTCTGATATATCTGCTATAGAGCTTGAGGGCTGTGCAAACTTTGGGGATTCTCAGGAATGGTGAGGACATAGTTGGAGAAAAAATAGGGAAGAACTGGAAGTGGAGGTAACCAAGCATGGTAATTGTAGGGAGAGAGCCCCAGAGAGCAGTTTCCAGGCTCTCGGCCTCACGTGGAAAGGTGCTGGCTCGGGTAGTAGATGGCCGTCGGCTGTGGCTGGTTAGCTAATTGGCCACTGATATAACTGCCGCGGCTGCACTTGGGAGAGTGGAGTCAGTCGGTTGGCAGAAAAGCGGACAGCAGGTCGCACGTCGTGTGAATCCAGACTCCGATGAGACTATAGTGGTATGACTCCCCCATCTATGGCTTCGTGGGTGTTCCTTTTTGGCCTCACCATGTCCTGCGTTCTTATGTGGGGAGCGGGAGCTGAGACCCCGCATGACACCCTGCATGACAGTAATTAAGGAAAACAGAGGACATGACAAGTGACCGTATGGAATTTGGGGCCAAGACCCCAGATGGCCAATGAGTTCCCTTGATTTGATTATTGACTTTGAGTCTGTGGGATGTAAGTAACCTACATACTCTATACTCCTGGTCAAAGTGTAGAGTCTGAACCTATGAAATTACTGATATTTGACTATTTTTTATTTAAAAAACAGAATTTCATATAATTTATCCTTTACTAGTTGAATCTTGTTTGTCCTGTAGGCTCAGGCCAGAGAAATGGCAGATGTACGAGAAACTGATAGTTACAAAGGTTCAAAATAGATGCATAATGAACGTGAACCTGGCCAGGCTTTCAGAAGGTGCCTGGAGTTCTTCAAGGCTTCAGAGAACACCCCCAGACGCTCCTCATCGACAGGCTCAGCCCCCGTCGTAAGGGTCTCTGCTTCCGCTGCCGGGCGCTTTCCATGGAGGAACAGAGGGCACTCACCCCACCTTCTGTCCGAGAGCCTCCCTTATAAGGGATACAGGCCTTATAAACATTGGGGTTCAGGGAGAAAGGAAAGATCATTGGGGAGACCTCTTGATCCATCCCCCGTATTAGGGAGAGGCACCAACGTCACAGGTCCTGCTGAGGCCACAACACAGCATCTTCGAGGAGAGGCCCTTCTAATTCCTTTTGACTTCCCATCAAATTTTGAGAGAAACTTTCCCGTTTCTAGGACAACTCAACATAATAAAAAGAATTGCCAGATGGAGAATTGTTTTAACATCATTATTTTAAATCTTTTTAGGACAGCGAGAGAATGGGATGCAATGCTGGAGAGCTTTGATTGGAGGAGAACTGAGAAGAAATGGCCTATATATATGGAGCCCCTTACACAGCTCTCTAGAAGGCAAGCAGCCAGACTCCTTTTGTTTTGGAAAGAATTGGGGAAGCATATGATAAATATATGTATTTACTGAAACAATGTCACAATTTTATAAGGGACATGGCCCTTCCTTCGCCCACCGCACAATAGCTCACCCCCCAAGGTGTGCCTTTACGTGGGGGGTCCCTGGCCCAGGCCAGGGGAGGGCTCAGCCCCATCAGCATAGCAGTCAGAGCTGCTGTCCAGGAGCCGTCGGGGAACCACAGGCACACCATGCTGGAGAACGGAGAGGACAGGGCACAGGGAGCAGGCGAGTCTCAGTCAGAGGGGACTGTGGCCTTACTCCAGCCTCAGCCCAAATAATAGAAACCAAGGCCCTCATTTCTCTGTTCCTGAATTGAGTAACCTCAGTGTTGGAGAACCAATCAGCACCAGAGATAAATAGCATCATCAGTTGCTGGGCAGAGATTCAGTGTGAAGGTCCTCTTCTGAAACTTAGAATTTCCTGCATTAAAGGGATTGTTTTAATTTGGTGCTTTAATCCAGTTGTATCTGAAACATTGAGCTCCTGTTGTGAGCCAGCTCTGCGCTGGTCAGTGATGTGCACACAAGTTCGAGCCTTTTAGGAGCGTTCATCTCTCTCACTTGAAGACAGATCTGTTCTGACAGATGTATGAGTGAGTGTTAGGAGTTGAGAGGGTGGAGGGAAGATGATTGTAAGTTAGGAGACCTTTAATCTGGTCCTTAATTGCACCATGACTTAGTGCTGTAGGTCTGGGGAAATACTTCACCTCTCACAGATTAAATGAAGGCACTGCGGTTTTTCAATACTGGATTTCTGTGATTCTGTGGACACCTCGCGGAGCAGCCTCCCCTATACCTGAGAATGTGACAGACTTACAGCTGTGGATTGGAGAGTGTAGTCTGCACCTCCTCACATGAAGGGATGTCTCCGATCAACTGAAGGGTATTGAAAGTTGGTCAATAAATTGACCTGAGTGAAAAGGTTTTCCAGGTTTGTCTCCTGTTGCTGTCGCTGAGTTAGTGGCATTTCCAGAACACACATAGAGAAAGGGGACTAGAGATGGTGATCTATATGGAATGGAGGGTCTTGAAAGTACCTCTGTATAGCACTTAAACTAACAACAATGTGATAGAGCCAACTGTCCAAGTCAAAGTATGCAGGGGACTGAGAGATGGATAAAGGACTCCAAGTCAGCTCTCGGCACAGGAGCTCTGCTTTAGAATAATTAATATTTCATGTGAAAAAATGTTCAATTCCTTATTTCTGGTTCCCATTATGATTTTCTCATTTTCTTGGGGACTCGTCCTCTTATTTATTCAACTTTTGTTTTATTCTAAGAAAAGATACAAGAAGACTTTGCTAATGAAATTATTATACAGTGTTCAGTAAATGGAACACTTTGGAACTATGAATTACATCCTGTGATGTAATCATATAATTTAAAACATATAATTCTACTTTATATAATTATTACACATTATTTTAATATAAATGTAATATCTCAATCCTGAATGGACTTTAAAGGACAACTATATATCTAAGCTCTGCATTAATGCCCACTCCACCATCATTCTGATAAGCAGTCCTTCATGTGCCTTCATATTTCTAGTGACAGAATACTCATCATGCTGCAGTAAAAATGACTATAATTTAGTAAGTGAAATAAATGAAGATGATCAAAAGGTATAAACTTCAAGCTATAAAATAAATAAGTCATGAAGATGTAATGTAAGCTAAGAGAGTGGATCTTAAAAGTTCTCATCACAAGAAAAAAGTTTGTAACTATGTGTGGTGATAGTTTAACTAGATTTATTGTGGTGATCATTTCACAGTATATATCAATATCAAATCATTATGTTGTACACCTGAAATTAATGTAATGTTATATGTCAATTATACCTCAATATAAAAAATGACTAAAATTTATTGAGCAATTTTTGAGCATTTTACTCTGTACCTAGAATTATATAAGGGCTTTTTATACATCATATTTTATATAATCCTCACATCATTTCAGTGAGATAAGTACCCTTTTCATCCCTACAGATGGAGAGAATAAAATGATGGAGGTTAAACAACCTTTGCAAGGATGCATAGCTAGTAAATGGAACACTCCAGATTGAGCCAAGCGATTGTGATTCCAAGCCCCACAAACTCAGCCATTGCATCTTACCACCCCGTATTCAATTTCTGAAGAGAATAGTGTCCTTATATTGAAACTATTCTTATCACTTTAATTCATGGATATGCATAACAATAAGACTACTCCTTTTAATGAATGACAGCATGTTATACAATTTGAGACAGCTACAGTGTAGTGATTCTAGTTCCTTCAAAAGATTTCCACATCACCATTGTTAACCCTTCTCTGGAAATGACAAATTTTATATTTATCTTATTAATGACACCATAGCTCCTGCACAATTCTCCTTCTCATTAAAGATAACAATGGCCTCCAAATTCCTAAATCCAATCTATTTTTCATTATTTCAGGTTTTTCAGCATATTAAGTGCAAATTTGAACACCTAAAAATAGAAGAGAAATTTTATCTCACTTACTTTGGAAAACTATATTTCTATTAGTGTAGAAAGGTCAAAGCTTGGAGAGTTTGGAAAGAAATCACTATTGTCCCTGGATATGATAATTCGGTACTATTAGCAGTTGTACAATGCCACCAGGACAATGTCACATTTAATTTGACAAGCAAACAATGATAATTAACTCAGAAACTAATTGTGATGTGTGGTAATCTGGGAAAGCCAAGCTAAGGTTCACCTTAGATTAGGATAAAAGGAATGGCAAACAAAAGGAATTCTATATGAAGAACATACTGAAATATAGTTAAAGAAAGCACTATCAAAACTTGTTCATATAAATTTGACATATCATTTACAGATCATACAAATTTATTTTTTAAAAGAATGGGCCAATGACCTAAATTCTGTATGCTGTACACATTTATGAGTGACAAAAATGTACTGCTTTAAATATTACATATGTCACACTTTTCTTCAATGTTAATTCAATATAAGAATAGCTCAGTTAAAACAATGTAGCAACTCCAGTGGTCTCAGCATGGTTCAACAGAGAGTACTTTATATAAGATGTCTTACCCTAGAGAACCCTTCATTACTACCCTACTGTCAGTCTAAAAGATCATTTTCTGGTGGGTTTGGACATTATATTCAGACACAGTTAGGGGTAATGCTATATTTATCAAGGATATTTTTATCTTTCTAATCAGGATATATGGCAAGCTGATGTGTACTCACTGTGGTAACAATGGTAGCCACCAGCTGCTGATAGGTCAATTGTCCCATTATTAAAAACTGAACCTATGCCGTAGCCAGGCAGCCAGATGCTAATGCCAAATCCTGAAGATGTTGAAGAATGCTTCAGAAGCATTGGTGATGATGCCACCTCTTCTGGAAATATCTTCTGGAACTGATGGAACACCAATTCACATATTTAAAAAGCTCAAAATATCCCAAGCAGTATAAATGAAGAGGAAAATGTGCTAGATATGCCCTGGCAAAATAATAGAATACATAAGACAAAGAGAATATTTTAAAAGCAACCAGAGGGATTATAATGCAGATTATCTTCAAAGAGTAAAAATTAGACTATTGCGGGCTTTCCTCAGCAATAACGGAAACCAGATACAATGTAGTGAAGATTTTCTTGTGCCCAATGAAAATAACTGCTTGCCTGGAGTTTTATACCCAGTGACTATATCTTTTAAGAACGAGGAAAAGATTTTTAGGTGAACAAAAGTCAAGATCATTTGCCACCAGCACATTTCAATGAAGAAAATTCTAAAGGATGTATTTCAGGCAGAAGGAAAGTAGCTCCAGATAGAAGTCTGGGATGAAATGAGAAACAAAGAACAAAGAGCAGTAAATATGTGGGCTGTTCTAAAATATATCAACTAATAAAGCAATACTAAAATTATTCTGTGGAGTTTAAAAGTAACACATAGTTAAGTACTCAAAACAAATAATATAAATTTGAGAGCGTGTAAGGTGTTAAATCATTCTAAGATCCATGTGTTATCCAAGAGTTGGGTTCAATTAGGACTTAAGTATGTATGTTGTGATTTCAAGAGTGATCACCAAATAATAGAAACAGTGTAAAACTCCCAAACTTGCATAAGTAAAAAAACAAAAAAATAAACAAAAACCAAGAAAGATAAATATTTATATCACTTAACTGTAGTATTTCCTGTCCACATTTTATGTCTCTGTGGACAACTCCCTTAATGCTAGAAATTGCCAGTGAAAAACATCAAATAATTTTAGCCAATCTGAATACCAATTGTGAGAAGTTTACGTAGGTAACATTTTCTTTATTGTTTCAGTCTTTTACTTTTGCCCAATGGTCTCTACTCTCAAAAAATGATGAATAAATATGTATCTTACAAGTTTAATACCCTATTATAGTTCATAATTTGCTCTATGGAGAATAAAATGATAGAGTGGACATGAGCATCCTTTCCTTGTTCCTAATCTTGGAGAAAAACTCAGCTTTTCATCATTGAGTATGATAGTTGTGCGGTTGTGCCATATAGCCTTTATTATGTTGAGATCAGTTCCCTCTATACCCACTTTGTTGAGAGTTTTTATCATAAATAAATGTTGAATTTTGTCAAATGCTTTATTTTGCATCTATTGAGATGATCATATAATTTTTGTCCTTCATTTTGTCAAGGAGATATGTTGCATGGGTTGATTTGTGGATATTGAACCATCCTTGCATCTCTGAAATAAATAAATCTCATTTGATCATGGTGTATGATCCTTTTAATGTATGGTTTTACATGCAAATGTATGGCTTATTTTTACATGCACTGGGAAACCAAAATATTTTTGTGACTCACTTTACTGAGATATTTACTTTATTGTGGTGATCTGGAACCGAATCTGAAATATCTCTAAGGTACACCTGCATATATTTACCTTTACAGGTAAGATTTATACTTTTATATGTTTTCTTAATACTAATTATTACCCTTCCTTTTCAGCTTAAGGAAGTCCCTTTCATGTTTATTGTAAGGTTGGTTTAATGGTGATGAAATCCCTTCAATTTTGCTTCTCTGGAAAACTGTTTTTCTCTCCATTCTGAATGATAACTTTGTCAGGTAAAATATTTTTGGTTGGAAGTTTCTTTTTTCTTTCAGCACTTTAAATATATTGTGCCACACCCTTCTAGCCTGCAAAGAT
The DNA here is from genome assembly GCF_004115265.2 of Rhinolophus ferrumequinum. Classification (NCBI taxonomy): domain Eukaryota; kingdom Metazoa; phylum Chordata; class Mammalia; order Chiroptera; family Rhinolophidae; genus Rhinolophus; species Rhinolophus ferrumequinum. The sequence goes on from NC_046286.1 coordinate 4,104,617, forward strand.
ATGCTGAAAAATCTGCTAATGGTCTTATGAGACTTCCTTTTTTGGTAACAATTTGTTTTTCTCTTGCTTCTTTTAGTATTCTCTCCTTGTCTTTAACTTTTGACATTTTGTTTATGTGTCTTACTGTGGGTCTCCTTGGGTTAATCATATTTAGAATTCCCTAGGCTCTCTAGATCTAAGTGTCTGTTTCTTTGTCTTTGTTAGGAAAGTTTTCAACCATTTTTTCAAGTAAGTTTTTTCCTCTTCTCTCTCTCATCTCCTTCTAGGACTCCTATAATGTGCATATTAGTCTACTTGATTTTGTCCCATAGCCCCTTAAGCTATTTCACTTAAATTTGTTTTTCCTTTTTTGCTGTTCTGATTGGGTGAGTTCCTTTGCCCTGTCTTCAAGTCACTGATCCTTTTTTCTGCTTTGTCTATTTTGTTGTTGAATCCCCCTAGTGTATTTCTCAGTTTAGTTTTGTATTCGTCCTCTCTATGGCTTCTATTTGGTACTTTCTTATGTTTTCTATCTCTTTGTTGAAGTTCTCACTGTGTTCATCCAGTTTTCCCCTGAATTCAATGAGCAACTTTATGACCATTACTTTAAACTCCTTAACAGTTAGATTTTTATCTCCATTTTATTATTAAGATTATTTTCCTGAGGATATATTTTTTCTTTTGTTTGGAACATATTCCTTTGTTTCCTCATCTTGATTAACTCTGCATTTTTTTCTATGTATTAAGTGAAATAGCCACCTCTCTGTCTTGAAGGAGAAGCCTTGTGTGGGAGAACTTTCATTCAACCTTGCACAAGCTTTCAATTGTCTCTCAAATCTTTGTGATTGTCCACAAAGCCATTTTATTTCTAATACCTCCCAGTTCTTGAGTGTGTGCCAAGACCTGTCAGTGTCCTAAAGGATGGGATCTCAGTCAGCACCGATATTCAAGCTGATTAGACCCTCAGGCAATAACTTTTAAAGCATGCAAATATATACAGCCCTTTGGAACCACAATCATAAGCTCTGCTAACCACCAGCCCAGACAACTTGGAGGTGTTCCCTGGCTGACAGTCTCAAAAATTGGGGCTCCAGACAACAGTCTCTCCAGATTCTCTCTGCTTGCTTTTCATCGCCTTCTCCTCTCTGTCTAATCTCTCTTATAAGGATACTTGTGGTGGCATTTAAGGCCCACCCAGATAATCCAGGATAAGTTTCTCCTCTCAAGATCCTTAGCTTAATCATATCTTTTTGGCACATAGAATAATATTCACTTTTGGCATATAAGGTAATAGTCACAGATTCTGGGTATTGGGAAGTTAATGTATCCTTAGGAAGGAGACGTTTTTTCAGCCCACCATACCTTTCCTATAGCTCAGAATCCCAGAGGTCCAGCTCAGGCAAAAGTTCCAGCTGAGGGTTCTAATTGGCCAACTTGAGTCACATCTCCATTCTTAAGTTGATCACTGTAGCCAGAGCACAGTGGGTCTCTGGTTGGTTAGGCCCTGTTGCACTTCTAACCTGGCCTCTGGAGAGTGGGGTCAGCTTTCTCTAATCACATGGACCAAGTGCTGTCTCTAGGGATGGAGGAAGGGTGGCTCTCCACAGAATGGCAGGCAAAATACATATGCTCTAAGGATGGGAAGGGATTCGATGGACATTCCAGACAGAGATACAGCATGAGCAAAGGCTCAGAAATGGGAGCATCAAGGCATAAGAGTGATAATAATAACTTCCCACTTTCACCGAGTTCTTATATGTGCCAGACACTGTTCACAGCATTTTGCTTATCCTAACACATTTATTTCTTATAACACCCCATGACAGTGATGTATTGTTATCTCCATTTTTACAGATGAGGAAACTGAAGCACAGAGCAATTAAGCAACTTCCCAAGTTCTCATGGCTAAGAAGCACAGAGATAGGATTTGAACCAAGGAGACAGGTGTCCAAGTCTGTGCTCTTAATCACTGTTTTTGAAGTAACAAATAATGCCAGGTATGACAATTAAGTTTGCGAACTTGTTGCAACAATGTTGCTAACCTATTTTGATATCAGAGGGATTATTCATTATGAATTTGTACCAACTGGACACACAGTTAACCAAGTTGACTATTTGGAAGTGCTGAAAAGGCTGCATGAAAAAGTTAGATGACCTGAACTTTTTGCCAAAAATTCATGGCTCTTGCATCACAACAATGCACCAGCTCACACAGCACTGTCTGTGAGGGAGTTTTTAGCCAGTAAACAAATAACTGTATTGGAACACCCGCGCTACTCACCTGATCTGGTCCCCAATGACTTCTTTCTTTACCTGGAGATAAAGGAAATATTGAAAGGAAGACATTTTGATGACATTCAGGACATCAAGGGTAATACGACGACAGCTCTGATGGCCACTCCAGAAAAAGAGTTCCAAAATTGCTTTGAAGGGTGGGCTAGGCGCTGGCGTTGGTGCATAGCTTCCCAAGGGGAGTACTTTGAAGGTGACTGTAGTGATATTCAGCAGTGAGGGATGTAGCACTTTTTCTAGGATGAGTTTGAGAACTTAACTGTCCAACTCGATAGTTGGGTAAGAAGGTAGAGGATGTGTGGGAGACAGCCTGGAAAGGTTTGTGGGGGGCAGGCTGCAGAAAGCCTCAGAAGTCAGGCTGAGTCTCTGGAGCTTTATTTAGGAGATCACAGACCAGGGGTGTTAGAGCAAGAAGTCATTTGACCCAGACAGGGCTTTAACGGGGACAGGAGAGAGCTGAGCTGAGGGAGGGCCTGGGCAAGGTGACTAATGCAATGATGGGATAAGCGGAGAGGAGGGCCCACGGGGGGAATGAGAAGGAGGGGCCGCATCTGAAAGACACTTCAGGGTACAAAGCAGCAGGTCTTAGAGACTGCAGACCTGGGGGCCCTTGCGACACACACGTCAGTTGGGAGAAAGAGGCAAATTGAGGGCCGAGGGAGAAGGGGCCATTTTATGTGGGACTTACTGAGTTGAGGTGATGGTGATGAAACCGTCATTGACCTCCGAGCCCCTCCTTGTGCATAGGTCACTCCTGAGGCGAGATGGGCGGGAGCACTTCTCTGAGGGGCGGGGGGCAAAGAGAGGCTAGTTTGTTTGCCTCAGCAGGTTACATCCCTGGAGGGCTGTGCGTACCCTCCAGCAAGCTGCGCTCAGCCTGGAGTGCGCCTCCCTCCTCTGTAGCAGTGCACCTTCCCAGGGAGCAGTGAGGGCAGCAAATGAACGAGCTATGTAGTAAGTGCAGGGAGACAGCAGTCCTGCCGAGGACTCAGCAAGGAGGCCGCAGCCTCGAGGCCACACTGCTCCTGGCTCTGGCATTTCTCTCCCTCTGGCTCCCACCCTGGGCCTGTGGCCTGAAGACAGTCGGCCACTGTCTGGGGTCTGCACCCCAGTGCTGCTGTGCCTCCTCCCAGCACAGGTTCCCTCAGGAAGCCTGGGTGCAGAGTGTTTGTGTCACAATTCTATTTTGAAGAGAGGGCCATTCTAGGCACCCTGCTTTTGAATATAAATTCTGGGACACCCCCCCCAACAATTATAGCTCAGGGAGAGACAAAGACTCAGTTTATCAGAAATGACTCTAATGACTCGAGGGAGACCTGGGAATTCATGAGGTCCACCCCTGCCTCTGACTTTCACATTTGATTTTAACTGCCTTGGCTGCTCACGTTACCAGAGGCTCAGTGAAAATGTGGGTAGAGCTGGATTTGGTCTCCCAACCCCTGATCTGCCCTCTACTCCTTTCCTCCAGACAGGTGTGTGCATGCATGTGTGCACATATGCGCACGCACGTGTCTAGCTCTTTAGTTGCCTGCCCTGACCCTGTGTGGCCAGATAAACCCTTCTGTGTTTACAAAGCTGCCTCCAGGCCAGGCCTCAGCCAAGGGCGGTGAGCTGGCACTGGCTGTAGAAGATAGGGCCTCTGGGGAATTGAGCTCTAAGATATGAGCTTGGACTCAGCATCCATTCTATTCCTTCTGGCACTGCCGAAGCTGAAAAGCTAAAGACTGCGTTTCCCAGACTCCCGTGCACTTAAGGTTTTAATTCAAGAGTTAGGTTCTGCTAAATGGATGCACTTGTATGAGGTCTGGAAGGCAGAAGTGAAATGAAGCCAGCTTCCTGGTTCTTTGGCTATTTGCTGATGGCATATCGGTTTTCCTTCAACAGCATTCCCGTGTCCAGTCACCAGCTTTTTGGGATCTCAGATGCAAGTATGGTGGTGACAGTGGCTGCCAGACCCTGAGACTGCAGCTGCAGCCCTGTGTCCCAGCGGCGGCCCCCGGGTCCCTGCTGGCTGAGGGAGCTGCCTCCCCCGGTGGCCAACTCAGCAGTGCGCTGTGCCTCATTCTGGACTTCCAGCCTGGAGCTGACCCCTACAGTACTCCCATGGCTTTGTAAGCACCCAATCCCCTGTTCATTCCCTCTCTGCTTAAAATCCTCGTATGGCTTCTGTTTCCTGCCCTGGATCCTGATAGAAACAGCCACAGAGGCACTTTGTGCTAATGGCTCAGAGTTTTAACACGAAGCTAACAGGCCATGAGGGGCCCTAACTCTAGGTCCTACCTCTAGGACCAAGGCAGCCTGGAAGGACCACGAAAAAGCGAAATTGGGGATACAGAGTCTGCAGATGGTCACACACACACACACACACACACACTCACACTGCCTGGTACTCTCTCCCTTCCTGATGCTTCAGTATTTGGGGGTCCCAAATACATCTTTGGATGACATGTTGAAACATTAATTCATATTCTGTGGTCCCCCATTCCCGACCTTGGCCATTTCATGCAGTAGCCAGCAGGACAGCTCTTGTCTCAGGGAAGGGATGACTCAGCATAAAGAGAGAAACAAGCAGTCCTGGCCTGCTGGCTTTTGAGTTTCAAAATCACAGCCCTCAAGGAGAAACGGAAATGACTCATGTCGCTAAACAGCTCAGGACGCTGGGCAGGTAGGATGACAGAGCAAGTTTCCTACCCTTCTTCCACCTCCTCCCTTCTACACACAGAGTTTTCTGGAGGAGGACTTGGGGGCGAGGCAGAGGGAAAATAAGCAGGAGGTAGAGAGTTTGGGCCCCTGAGAAAGAGAGTTCTGAGGTCACATGCGACTTTTCAGCTTGGCTCACTCTTTTATCTGTTGTGCTGCCGAGTCCCAATTCTTTCGATCTGATTGGCTTAGCTCATCTTTTTCAGCCAGGCCTCACTTCAAGGTCAGTGACCAACCTATGAAGAGAGAGTCTTTGGCTCTGGTGACCACCTCTGGTCTAAGCCATGGCCCAGAGCTGGATCACATGGATGGAGGCATAGGTGACACGCATTGGAGGCTTAGGAGGGGCTGCAGGTGGGGCACAGCAGACACCCAGCCCCGGACATCCTGCTCCTCTCACAGGTGGCAGTCCTCCAAGGCAGGGCCTGGGGGTTATAGTGCTTCTGTGGTTCCTTCACCTCACTGGCCCATAATGGAGTCACTGAAGTGTCACCTCCAAGAACTAGGAGTTTTGCCAGATGGAATGTTTATTTGCTTTTGAATTTTTCCATGTTGCAGGAAGCCACTTTGTTAAGAATTCCAGGTATTACAGCAACAAATTTCATGCCCCAGTTTCTGTTAAATGCCGTGCGAGTTTGGGCCTGTCACCTGAGGACACTGTGCCTCAGTTTGCTAATTTGTAAATATATACACCTTTGGGAGGCTTATGGGACATTAACAACATTAAAATGCTATGAAGAAGCCCGGAGTAGACCCTGTGAATATACACCCTGGGTCTCAGTCCTCCTCTTCCCTAGGCCAGGCCCCCCGCTCCCCATGGTCCCCTCAGACCCGAGTGGACGGAGGAAGAGCGCCCTGCGCCCCTGGGCAGGCACACTGATGGGCTGGGCCTGGTCAGGCTGGGCAGCAAGGTGCTGACGGAGCCTTTCTCCCTGTGATGGATGGCCCGCCCGCTGGAGCTGCAGTTCCAATTTGCTCCCCATTTGGACAGCCGCTTTACCCACAATTCAACTTGTCAGGGCCACAAATCACTCTGTGCAATCAGACCAAGGAGGTGGGCAGGGGGGAGACCAGAGTCAGGGGCACTGTGGCTCCCAAGGATCCCGGGCTGGGGAGAGGGGCCACGGGCTTGGGGTGCTGATGACACAAGACTTGGCTCCATGCTGGCCTTCTTTTTCTCTCCACGCCTTGGGCCCCAGCCATCCCCACGGTTCTAGATGGTCTGCTCTATGTCTAGTCCTAACCTTGCACCCTTCCCAGTTCTCTGCCCAGTTGTCCTTAGTCCCCCAAAACAAGTACAACAAACCCTGTCCTACTGCCCCAAACTGCCCTGTGCCCGGCGCAATCATCCCGGCTCACTTATACTTAGAACTTTCCAGGGCCTTTTGCTGCCTTCCACCCCTTCCATGGGACTCACCCACTCCACCTCTAGGACGTTATGAGAGTTAGGGCCATTCATTCTGAAAACATTGATTGAGCTTTCACTAAGTCACAAAGGTGGGCAAACTGTGAGCCCACGGTCCAGTGAGAATGGCAGACATTAATTGACCAATTAAACAGAGAGGCGTACCACCTCAAACTGCGACTGGCTGAAGAGGAGAGATCCTGGGAGCAATGAAGGCATGGAGCTGGAGGGTCTGCCAGGTCTACAGTCTCTCTTTACTCCCTTCCTTTAAAGCAGTGCTTAGACTGACCTCCTCCAGGAAGCCCTCCCTGGTTGCCCATCTATATACCCCATTAACGAGCACTTTGTGAAGCGTCTCTGGATTCAAGACTTCTCCTGGTGGTGCCTTATCTTTCTGTTAAGCTCCCAAAGGTGAAGACTCCCTTATTATAGGTGTCTGCCTACCCAAGGCATGTACTGGATACCAGTACATGGAGCCCCTCCTTTGGCCCCCACCAGACCCTGCGCTCAGAGGGCATCGGAGTTGCCCCCTCACCTCCACCAGGTGCCCCTGGGGCATCAGCTTTTCTTGGTAGATTTAAAGATCTCAGCCCCACTCCTGCCCCCAGCCTCCCCTACCTCTGCCCTCTGCTAATGATGATGTAGAGGTACAGAGCCCAGGGACTCTGCTTTGATCTACAGCAGCTGCCTCTCCTCGTGACGGATTTCCCGGCCTCAGAGATCACTTTCCCTGGCCTGGTCACAGTGCTCCCAGCTTGATTTTGCTGAAGGAGCTGGTGCTGCTGTGCTTGGAATGAACAGGGAAGGTGACTTTCCCCGTGTCCCCACCTGGCCAGGTCCAGGGAGGAAGCTGGTGGTGAGCGCGGGGCGACTGACAGGCCTGAGTGGTCTGTGAGTGCTGGTCCAGCCCTCCCCACAGGGACCAGAGCTTGGAGGGGTGAAGCAGAGAGTGAGGTGTGAGAACCAGCAAGCTTCCCCCAACCCTGGGGACCTGGGAGGGACAGGCAGCTAACCCGCCACCTCTCCCAGTCCAGCCAGAACAGCCCCATGATGAAATCCTATAGACAGAGCAGGCCCGCTTTCAACCACTCCAGTATCTGAACATCTGCTATTAGACAAAAACCAAATGAGGGGACAACTGTTCTCTATCGAGAGGAACTAACTCCAGAATCCTCAGCGATGAGTTTTCCTGGTGAATTTCAACAAGAATTTTTTTGCTTGGCATTGATTTATGCTCCCAACCTTTCAAGCACTCATGGCTTGTATAAAGGGAGGATTGCGCACATCAGAGGTGGGTTTGCTGAGCTGATCTCAGCAGAGATCCATCCACCCACCAGATATGTGGGAGCTGGCAGGTGTGGGGAGAGGCTATGGCTCTGCCGCCTGCAGGGGTTGTGCTCACGTGTCTGCTTTCCAGGGTGGGCTGTTTTAAAATTTAGTGATCTGGGGGTTTAGACGTGGGCAATGACCCCATACTTCTAGGAGGGGCTGAGCAAAGCTGCTTCCACCCCTGGGGCTTCTCACCCCTCTCCCCTTCTTTCTTTTAAGGCTCTCCCTTTTGATCTGCATTTTCATTCCCCACCCCCGCCTCCATCCTCTTCCGCTTCCCATAGCCTTCTCCCAATCCTCCCTGAGCTGGAGCATCTCCATTTGCCCCTCAGCCCAACTCCTCACCCTCCCCACCCTGCCCACTGCTGTTTGCACCAGCGGCTCCCTGCCCTGTGGCCTCTGATTGGGTTCCAGACCTCAGTAGATCAGAGGGTGGAGGACAACAGGATGGGTGTTTATGACCGACAGCACCAAGCCCTGGCAGCAGCCCCTCCATGCCCACCCTCTCTGGGCACACCCTCCCCTGCCCCTGCAGGTGTAGGGGTGGCCGTGGCTCCCTGAGCTTCCAGCCCCAGGCATGCACCAGCCTCGACGGTTTTCCAGAGTCTGGTGTGTATCTTTGGGAGATTGTTCTCCTGTTTGAGGGGCCGTCTGCTTCCTGACAGTTTCTTTCCTCTCCTGTTCTCTCCCCTTCTCTAGTCCTGTCCCTTTTCTCTCCCTTTTTCCTTTCGCCCCTCCTGGGGCTCATTCCTCCTGAGAAGGGCTGACTGGGCAGAACCAGGGCCTTGAGAGCCAGGCACCTGGGGTGATGGTGGTCCCAGGCGTGGTGAGGCCCATCAATCACGGAAATTCAATTATAGTTGGTCCATCCAGGGGTGCACAGGCCCAGGGGAGTTGTTTCAGGTGAGTCAAACCTTCAGGAAGCAGATTTATAGTAGTTAGACACACTTCCCACAGTGTATCTAACCAGTGGCCACGTACCCAAGGGGATGGACATGACCTGTTATTTGCCTTTCAGGGGGCCACCTTGGGACGGGGAGGAAAATTTGATTCCTTGCAGTATTTTCCACAAAACATTAATCCCACGAAATGTTCCTTACAAAAGGGGCTTCCATGGCCACACAAGTTAGGGAAACTGCATTCTGTAGAATCCCAGTAAACTCCCTGCTAGCCAAGGCTCTGAAATGCTCTGCAGGGAAGAATATCCTGTTCAAAATGTGTCCCCAAAGCTGGATCAGGGAACCAAAATACCCTCCACTCCCACTCCAGGGCTCATTTCCTGAGGCCAGGGCTCCACAGAACACACTTTGGGCAACCTTGATCTCAGGCCCAGGGTGTGGCTCTGTGCTGTAGAGAAACAATGGCAGGCTTTGAGCCATGTGGACAAGGCTGAAGTCCGGCTCTGGTTCTTAGTGGCAGCCAGGTTTGGGGAAAAGCATTTACTATCTTTTAAGTTTCAGGTTTCTTCATCTTTAAAGAGGGAAGATTCCATTGCTCTGAAGATTCAAGATGATAGTCACATCTCAGTGAACAGTCTCTTGTTTGCAAGGACGGGATTCATACTGAATAAAAAGGGGACTTTACTGGAAAGATGGTGGGCGTCTTTAGGGACCCCCAGGGCAGGACTGCAGCATGAGGCCAAGAACCAGGACTGGTAACCTTGTCGGTGTCCATGCTGTATCCTTCATCTCTCTTTCTCTCTGCACATCTGCTTCCTCTGTCTTCCACGTTCGTGGCTTCCAGGGGTGTAGAGCAGGTGTGCCCACCCCAGCCCTATGGCAGCCTCAGCTCATCCTTGCTATAATCTGGACTAAGCGTAGTGCCCCCAGGACAGATTCCAACCCCTCAGGAGAGAGACCCTGATTGGCTAGTGTGGTGTTTGCTCCTGTCTCATCTTCTGTGGCCAGGGCACCAGGGTCATGTACCAACACAGCCTGTGGCTGCACGCCATGGCCCACCTGCTTCAGGAGCAGTTTTGAGAACGTGGTACAAGGGACACAGGCCGAGCGGATGCCCAGAAGGATGACGCGTACAACACGTAAAGTGCCTGGAAGCAGGGTAAGTCCTCGTTAGGTGTGGCCCGTATGATTAAGTGAATTCTGTGCCTTGGGAAGAAAGTGGGGGTTAGTACTGTGTTTCCCCAAAAATAAGACCGGGTCTTATATTAATTTTTGCTCCAAAAGACGCATTAGGGCTTGTGTTCAGGGGATGTCATCCTGAAAAATCATGCTCGGGCTTATTTTCCGGGAAACATGCTAAGAACGAGGACTCCACTCCCACACCTCAAACTTTCACGTGCATAAAATCACCTGGACACAGGATATAAGAAATGTCACCCTAAAAAAGGGAAAAATTGATAATCTGGACTATATTCAAATGAAAATTCCATTCATCAAAAGATATCAGTAAGAGTAAAAAGGCAAGACACCAAGTTGAATACATGAATACACTTTTCTGTATTCATATATCCACTAATAACATTTGTGGACGATATTTGCAATACATATATCCAACAAAGGACTGGAGTCCAGAATATATACGGAACTCCCATAAATCAATAAGGAAAAGACAGACAATTTGATTTAAAATTGGCAAAAGATCCAAACAGGCACTTCACCAACGAGGGTGCCTAAAGGGCCCATAAACATACGAGCGAGGAAATGTGCTGAACATCATTAGTCGTCAGGGAAATGCATGTGGAAGCAAAAACTGACACCACTCCACACCCACCCGAATGGCTCGAGTGAAAAGAGAAATGTACCAGCTGTCGGTGAGGATGTGGATCAGCCGGAACCCTTAGACACTGCTGGTGGAAGCCGAATCTGGTACAGCCAACTTTGGAAGATCATTCGCAGTGTCTGTGAAACCTGAATACAAGCAAACACTGTGATGCAACCGTTCCACTCATAGACACGCTTCCTTCAGAAGTGCATAGTGTCCGTGGAGATACATGGAACGGAATTTTCATAGAACCCCTCTTTTGATATCCGAAAGCTGGAGACAACCCACTGCCCAGTAACAGTGCCGTGCAGACAATTGTGGCACAGTCCTGGGCTGGAATGCTCCTCGGCTGTGAGAGAGAAGAAACCCCAACTGCACATAACAGTATGAATGAAGCTCACAAGCAATGGCAGGCAGAAAATACTAGACTCAATTGTCTCTCTAATTCCATACACATACTTTCAAAAGCAGGCAAGACTGGTCTGTGCTGTTAGCAGTCGGGATGATGGCACCTCGGGAGGCTGGCGACTGGAAGGGGGCGTGAAGGGTTTCTGAAGGTCTATTAATGTTCTGTTTCTTCATCTGGTGCAGATTAAACAGATGTGCAATTTGTGAAAATGCACCGAGCAATTTCCTTATGGCTTGTACACTTCACTGTATTCATGAACCCACTAACAATATCTGTGCAAGAAAAACCCCGCATGGCTCATTTTACGAGCGGATTCCTATGACCCACTCGCAGATTCTGACCATTGGATCTTGGGTGGGCCTGGGAGTCTGCATTTGAAGCAGCTCCCTGGGTGGCTCTGGGGCGGCTGTGTCTGAGCATCAGGCTTTGAACTTGACCATCCTTAGCAGCCTGTCCAGGCAGCCCGAGGTGCTGGGGGAATGGCTGTGGGTGCTGAGCAGGAGGCGGGGAGGTGGAAGGGCAGGCTGGAAGGGCAGGAAGAGCCTGTGCGCTGCGGGAGGCTGGGGAGCCCCTGCTCTTGGGAGTGCCCTCTGGAGGACAGAGTGTGGGCTCTCGGGCAATGCTTGCGAGAGGGTGAGACATGTGAGATGGTCCTCAGAGGGGGTGTGTGCCAGGAGGGCTCCATTCAACGTCCCCGTGAAGTGGCTCTCTGGGCCTCGGTTTGCCTGGGGCAACGGGGGGAGGTACACCCTTTACAGCCTCCGAGGTGGGTTGAATTCCCATTCTAGTCCTGCCTTGGAGTAACTGTGACTTGGGCTAGTAACTTGCCCTCTCTTGGCTTTAGGTTGTTCACCCGTAAAACAAACGGTGGGACCATATGAACTGGACCGCTCTGTTCACCTGGCCACCTCCAAGCAGCTCTTCTCCACCCCAAACTGACACCCTCCCCCGTACCTCTTGGAAGGTACTGCTGTTGACAGCACTGGCCATGGCTCAGGTCTATTTCCTCCCTGCTCTGTTAGGCACGGCCAGAGGAATGAGCCGCGGGACACCTAATATTAGGATTTATTTGTCGTGTTTGAGCTGCGGGAGGTCAGGCTGGAGCACAGGGAAAAGATCATAACCTCCTCTGAGCAAAGAGGGGTATGGGGTTTTATAGGAGGGAGTAAACGCGGCTGTTCCCCCTCAATGCTTCAGGGGGTTTTCATGACGAAGGGTTTCAGGGCGTGACCAAGCCTCCAGCTCCACACCCTGGCCTCAGGTCGCCATCCAGGACCACCCAGGCCCCCAGATCACAGGCCCCGAGGAGATAAAGCAACACAGGATCAAGACAAGATGGCTTTTAAGATACCATTTCTCAACCAAAATGTCCTTCGATAGATAAATGGATACAGAAGTTGTGGTATATGTACACAATGGAATACTATTCGGCAATAAGAAAAGATGAAATAGGACCATTTGTGACAACATGGGTGGATCTTGAGAGTATAATGCTAAACGAAATAAGTCAGACAGAAAAAGCGGAGAACCATATGATGTCACTGAAATGTGGTATATAAACCAAAAACAACAAGAGAATAAGACAAACAAATGAGAAACAAAAACACATAGACACAGACAATAGTTTAGTGCTTACCAGAGGGTAAGGGGGGTGGGGGGTGGGAGATGAGGGTAAGGGGGATCAAATACATGGTGAAGGAAGGAGAACTGACTCCGGGTGGTGAACACACAATGGGATTTATAGATGATGTAGTACAGAATAGTACACCTGAAATCTATGTAATTTTACTAACAATTGTCACCCCAATAAATTAAAAAAAAAAAAAAAAGATACCGTTTCTGCTCATGGCCTAAATATGGCTTAACAAATTCCCCCTCTGGGTTTGGTAACAGTTCTTAGGAAAAGGGACGGTGGTCAGTCCTCTGTAACTGCTTCCTGCTGAGCGGGGATGTCGATCAGGGTCCCTAATTAGAGTTTTGGGTGAGGGGTCTGTAATGGTGCTCTCGTAAAAGCATGGTGAGATAGTTAATAAGCAGATGGAGCAAGAAGGGGCCAGACAGTAAGAGGAGCAACAAGGGGATCAGGGGACCAGTGAGTGGGAGTAACCAGCGGGACTCCCAGGTCAGGAGGATATAGGATGGAGGGGAGATACCAGGTTGGAAGAGAGGTTTTGGAGCCCGTGTAGTAAGGGAGTTAGTCGGAAGCAAAGGGGTGGGTTACGTTCCCAAACAAACCCTCAAGGAAAAGGGGGGCTTCTCCTCAGCTAAAATGCGAGAGGTGTTAATTCAGAAAATGGTCCTCCCAGTCCCCGTGTCCAGGGGAGGGGAGATAGCAGAGGAGAGTGAGGGAAAGGATGGGGGCTAAAGGAGGTAAAGTCTAGACCCTCTTAATCACCCAGAGGACAAGGGAAACCGGCAGGGCGTCCCACTGACGGTTTCCTCAGGTCCCGTGGAGGGGAAGGGTGCAGTCCGGGGCAGGCGTCCCTGCCGCCGGCTGACCCAGGGGCCTGCTCCCAGGACACGGTCAGGCCTTGCATCCGAAGGCAAATCTGACCGGCAAATCTGACCGAGTCGGAGGGTGAAAGAGGGAAGACTTACCTAAGTAAGGGTAGCAAACTGGGCTGAGGAAAGTTGGAGCGTGTTGGGTGGGGGTGGGGCAGCGCGGAGGCGGGAAAGGACAATAGGGAGGAGGGACGCGGATAGCAGGGGTAGTTTTCCGGTACAGGTAAGCCAAGGCCTCCCAAATGGCTCCCTGACTGGTAAGAGGCTCTCCGGAGCCGAGGAGGGCGGCCTGAGGCGCCTCCCAATCAGCCTTGTTGTTACCAATGGCAACAAGGCCAGAGCCCCTTTGGTGACCCCTGCAGTGTATAAGGAAATAAGGGGAAGATGCGGGGCGGAGAATCTTAAAAGGGTGCCCCTCTAGGGAACATAAAAGGGGTGGGGTAGCCATGGGGTGAGAAAGTCCACCCCCACAATCAGGACGAGAGAGGGAGAGAGCTTGCCCGAAAATTCGAAAATTTGGGGAATGCTGAGTAAGTGGCCCCCGTGTCTAAAAGGAACGAAATGGTCTTACAGGCAACTGGGAGGGTTACCCGCGTTTCCTCACACGTATGGTGGAGGTGGAGGCCTGTGACGGGACCGGGCCCCTTCATTCTTCATCGGTGCCGAGGGTCCCCAGGAGGGAAAGTTTAGTTCCATCTGCTGGTGCCGTGGCAGCGTGGTGTTTGGCCGGGGCGGGAAGTGGATGTTCCTGAGCCTTGAGGGGCTCCAGGGCAATCCGACTTCCAGTGGCCACGATGCCGCATAGGGGAGGAGGCCCTGGGCCAGGGCAAGAACGGCTAAATGCAGCTGGGCTCTCATGGCGGTCCTGGCAGATTTCCCTAACTTTTTCATAATTGACGGCTTTCTGAATGACTGCCTTCATGCACTGAAGGAGACAATTAGCCATATTGTGGCTCTTTAGGTGGCCAGGATTGGGCTGGGTGTGAGTCTGGTAATTCCACTTAGGATCCTGGGTAGGAACGCTGTCTCCCCAGGGGGATAGGTGCTATTATTTTGGCAAGCACAGATGTCCCGCCAGGCAAGGTCACAGCCAAGGGTGAGGCCCTTGGACTCTCCAGCAAAGCGGGAGGAACCAGAAGAAAAGGAGCCCAGCCCAGATTCAATCCAACCCAGGCCTGTCATCGAGAAAGGGACATGGACCCCACCCAACAGGGCCCGCAGGGCCCGCCACCTCCCCAAGAGGCATCCGGGTGGCTGGGGGTGTGCAAGGTTGCCGGGATCTGGCCTGAGGAGGGGAAGAAAGGTCGGGAGCAGGCGGGGCAGCGGTGAAGTATCAGGTGGTGACGCGGAGGCAGCGGGTGGAGGGAGCTGAACTAGCGGAGGTCGGAGGTTGGAGGTCGGAGGTCGGGGAGGAGAGGAAAAATCAGGGGGGTCCAGAGCAGAGGGAGAAGAAGACGTTGAAGCTAAACCTGAGAGGTGTGATTCACCCTTAGGTGGGAAATGGGACAAGTCCCATTGCAGCTCAAAGAAAACCAAGAGGTAGGGGACCTCGCTCCATTTACCCTGCCGGCAGAGACGGTTGTCTAAATCTCGGCTTCTCTTCATGCCATCCAAAAGGATCGCCAACGGGGCGTCCCTGGGGTAAGAGGAGGAGCCGGAGCCCATAGTAATGAACAGGGGGCAAAATCACCCGAGCAGGGGGTCCTAATCACCCGAGGACAAGAGAAACCGGCAGGGCGTCAGCTGTCGGTTTCCTCAGGTCTGGTGGGGGGCAAATCTGACCGAGCCGCAGGGCAAAAGACAGCAGACTTACCTAAGTCGTCCGCTGAAGGGTTGATGAAGGTGGCTCCCCATGGAGGAATGAGTCGCAGGAGACCAAGCTTGGTCTGTTAGAATTTACTTGGCGTGTTTGAGCTGCGGGAGGTCAGGCTGCAGCAGAGGGAGAAGACCACAACCTCCCGAGCAGAGAGGGGTGTGGAGTTTTATAGGAGGGGTAACGAGGCTGTTCCCCCTTCAATGCTTCAGGGGGTTTTCGTTGCGTTATCTCTAGCAACAAAGGCTTTGGGGGCGTGGTCAAGCCCTCCGGCTCCACACCCTGGCCCCCAGGCCTCCATCCTGACCCCCCAGGCCCGCTGATCACAGGCCCCTAGGAGATAAAGACAGGATCGAGACAAGATGGCTTTTAAAATAAGGTTTCTGCTCCTGGCCTAAATGTGGCTTAACACGCTCCCACCCCTTCAGTGGACCATGAGCTCCCGGAGGCCAAGGATGGACTCTTACTCGTCTTTGTCCCCAGAAGCCCCCACAGTGTCAGGCGCAGTAAATGTTGAAATGAAACTTCTCGGGGCCTCTCTGCCCTGACAGGCTGGGTTCTGGTTTCTTCTGGGAATAATTCAAGGGGTAATGGGGTCCACCATGCCATCCCACCTCCAGCTGGCCTGTGATGTGACTCCCGGTGGATAAGGGGATCCAACAGGCATCCCCACCCTTCCCTCCTGCCCAGAGCCCTGGCAGGCAGGCGGTTCTGACTGTCTCGCTGCTGAGTTCATTAGAGGGTGAGTTATTAACTCCTGGCTTGGGCAGGGCAGCCGGGGCCCTGGGTGCCCCTTGGAGCAGACAGGGGCAGGCCTGCGCTAATTGAAGGCTTAATTAATTTTCCCAGTGGAGGCTGCAGCCGGTGCCTTCCCTCTGCCATCTGGCCATTTGTCTTCTCTTGGTGGGATCACCCTCTGCCAGCCTGAGAAACACTGACTACTGCTTCGTCTGCTCCCAGCCTGGATCTCCACCCTCCACCCTCCTCACCCCAGGGGGCTCCTCCCTTGGCCCCTCTACCAGGTCCTGTGCCCTAGGGTCACTCGTCATTCTTTGGCCTTCAGGGTACTCTAAGCTTTGGGTGTTTCCACACAGGCCCTGAGGCCTTGCCAGCTATACCTGAGGGGTCCACCAGAATGTTCCAGATGTGGGCAGGGCTGAACACTTTTGGTAGCCATCTGGGTCATTCCTGAGGACTCAGGGTATCATTCTTTACACCCCACCACTGTTTGTGTGAACAAGGCACCCCCACAGGCCTGATTCAAGAACTGAGTGGGTGGTCCTGAGGGGTTTGCTGGCCACGGGGGCAGGTGGGGAGAGAGGGGCTGCCCAGAGGTGACTTCCCAGACACAGGGTAGGGGAGACAGAAGAGGGAACCAAGGCCAGGGAGATCCTACAGTGAGCTAGGGAGCCCTCATACCGTCCTAACACTCAGCAACAGCTTGAGGTAGCTGTATGGTCCCTTTGTACAGATGTGAACATTAGGGTGCAGGGCAGTTAGCTCATTCGGTCAGTGGTTAAAGGCACCTGTGTGTTTGTATTGGCCATTCTGGGGCAGGGAAATATTTCCAGCTCTTCTCTAGGTATGAGGACTGTAAACTGGCATTCTGCCATCTGTGGTCTTGTGCGGTTTCCCTTTTTATTTCTCCCTTCATACTGACGCTGCTGCCCGGCCCCTACAGAATGGAGAACAGGGAGTAGGGGACAGTGGGAGAGCCGTGGGTGGGCTGTCAGGGGACTTGGGCTCTTGCGCTGCTCTGCCCCTGGCCGTTAGGCTTTCCTCCTTGGGGAAAGTTAGCAATCACTGGGCTGCTGTCTTCTCCAGGTGCTGTGGGGCTCCCATGAGGTCGCCGTCAGACGTGGGCCCGTGGAGGGTTGTCAATAACGTGGGCCGAAGGCGCCCACTGCCATCCGCCTGGCACCTCCCTGTTATCCACTCACACGGGGAACTCCACAGCCTCAGAGACTTGAGCTCTGGGCCCAACTCTGCTCCTCAGGCTGCTCGACCTTACACAAGTCACCTAAGCTCTGAACCTCACACAGACCGCCCCAGGACAGGCTGGCGATGGCCTCAGGCCAGGGCTTTCGGCAGGCTGGAGCGGGACACTCCCTGGCTGCTGGGCATTACTGTTTTACTGCCACGTTCCCACACCCCGTGCATGGAGTGGGCCTCTGAGAGAACACACTGGTTCCAACAGGCCTTTTATATCTCTCCTCCCAAGTTTGGGATTTTTCAAATCACAAACTGGGACTCATGAATGGAAAAGGGATTTTTGTTCTGCTCTTGGGATGACGCAGTCTGGGAGACAAAATCTGGGTGCCCAATGTTGGTGTCTCCAGGACATTCCAAGGGTTATGGAGACAAGGGCTGGAACATTAAGACATAACTCTCTTTGAAGATGCAGCACCTTGTCCACTGGACCCTGGCTCCCAGCCTCGGTGGGGAGGCCCTTGCTGCTGTGGCCAGACTTTACTCTAAGTGATGGAAGAGAGGGTGACACCTCACCACCAGAGAAACTTTGGGGAGCTAATGCTCCCTGAGGGTGCTGTCCTGGATGGGGACAAGTCCAGGCCATGCCCTCCACCCTGCCTTACTGCCAATAGCGGCTGTTTGCCTGCGGCCCACGGAGGCCTGCTGCCAGCAGCTCGGGCCGGGGCATGGAACCCCGAGGGGCTCCCTGTAGACTCCTTGCTCAATACTGTCCGCTGGCACTAGCCTGGTGTTTGAGGATCTGGTTTGAGCCCTTCTCTGTGTGCAATTTTCCTCTCCCTCCAAGACAGCGCCTAGTGGTGCAGATGCTTCATCCTCGCCTGGAAGATACTGCCACCAAGCCCCCACAGAGTCTTCAAACACAGGTGACTGTACTGTGTGGTGGGTACACAGCTGAGGCCCTGGGGTCAGACGGCCTGGTCCTGAGCCCTAGCACTGTTCCTGAGAGCTGGGAGTTTAGAGGCCTCAGTCTCTTCATCTGTAAGATGGAGAGAATGAGAGAACCCGCCTCCCAGGGTGCTGTAAGGACTCTAGGCAATAATGCAGGTAAGTCCCTTAGTGGAGCGCCAGCATACTGTTAAGTTCTCAGCACAGAATTTGCCAATCTGGGTTCAATTCCTGGCTCTGACACCTGCTGACCTTGGCCAGATCAGTTAACCTCAGTTTGCTCAGCTGTAAAATGGGGTTTAAAGAGCTAAGTATCCACTTCTCTAGGTTCTTGTGGGATTTGAGGGGTTCATCTCTGCAACTTGGCTCTGGCTTTAGCACAGAGCTGGTGCTCATTATCAACTTCTCTTCCCCTCCTCCCCTCTCGCCCTTGAACCCCAACCCAGAATCAGAACATAGCCTCACCTGGTCCTCTTTGTTGCCACTGTGCCTCAGCCCAAGTCACTGTCTGGTCCCTGTGTCCCACCTCTGTCACTCTTGGGCTCCACAGATCGAGACCCCACCCACCGAGCCGCCTGGCTGGCATATGCCCAGAAGCCCACCATGAGGCCTAACTGTACTCGTTCTGGCACCAGCCTCCCTGGGCTGTTTTGAAATCAGATGAGACAACAGGTGGGAAAGCCCTTCGCTGATTGTATGTGCGAGGAGTTAAGGTACTGCCCACATTTAAGAAAGGCAAGGGTCTTGCCTGCGCCCGACAGAGCCTTCTCGAAGCCTGAATGTCCTTGGCCCATCGCCTCCTTCTGAGGCAGCCTGGAGGCTGCTCCCAGCCAGAGCTCCTGACTCTCCATCCTAAATGCCATTTCCCCTGTCTGGGTCCAAGCCACTGCCTGCTGTCTGGGGCGGCTGGAAATTTTTCAAATGTCGCTTTGATTTATGGCTCTAGTTAATTCTTGAGGAGGCCCGTGAGATGCCCTGAGCTCTGGAGCCACAATGGGATAAATCATTTAACAGGTGGTTAAATATTCTTTAAGGTCTGAGGAGCACAGGCAGGGTACAGACTTGGAGACTTGGCACATTTCTAAATGGAAAAGGGGAAAGCCATGCGGGCATTTCAGAACCCATGGGAACAATTTGTCATAAACTGTGGCTGGAGACAACACCCATGGGCCCTTTCCTACCCCAGGGCCCAGGTGACGGGGTGGGGGGGGGGGCGCCTAAGCATTAGAGGATGTGGGAATGGGTCGGAGAGGGCAGGAGGCAAGGCAGCCTGCTGACCCTCTGGCTAGCTGTGTGGTCTCCCTGTTGGCTCCCAGAAATTTCCGGTTGGGAGTGAGGAGTCCAATGCCACCAAACTCAGAGCCAGACACAAAGGTAGCCCTGTGACACGGCAGGCAGCGGGGAGGCCTGGTGCAAGCTCGGCAGTGCATACGCTGCCTAAGGGCACTGAAATACAAATGTCACTGGACCAGCCCAACAAAACAGAGCTGGGCTGTGACTCTATGAGCCCGGGATTCTGTAGTCCCTCTACCGCACATCTGTAGGAGCTTTATGGCTTCAAGTCACCCTCCCATCCTTGATCACAATTAACCCTCACAGCCTCAGCGGTCAGTGGCAAGGGATATTACTGCATTGTACAAAGGAGTGAACAGGCTCAGAGAGGCTAAAATTCTGCCTGAGGTGGCAAAGTTGGTTAGAGACTAAATGGAATCCGGGCCAGGGGCTGGAAGGATGCAGTTCACCCTGAGAGAGGAAGCCCCAGGGGAATCAGGAAGAGCCCTAATGGTCACCAAGCCCAAAGCACCCATTTTACAGATGAGCAGACTGAGGACCCAAGACGGGAAGAGATTGCACTAAGGGCAGAGAAGATAGTGGTGGAGATGGGAATGAGATCCCAGGAAGGAGGCCTGAGGGTGGATACTTACCCTGTCCCCCAAAAGCGTCCTCCCCTCAGGACCTGTTTTCTATAAATGAAGATTGCTATTAGTCTAGGGAGGCTATGAAAATGGAAATGGCAGTAGCCCAGGTGAGAGGAAAAGGAGGAGTAGGAGACTTCCCCCCCTGCTCCCCCCACACACACATGCACACAGCCTCTCCTCCCTCCCTGATCCCCCATTCTGTACCCTGTGCTCACATCTCCCTCTTGGTCCCCCACCCCCATCTTTCCAATGCTGCCTTGGGGTGCCCGGTCTAAGCTGGAGAGAGGTAGTGCTGTGTGCTGCAGGAGGACAGGCTTCTCTAGGGCTGGGGCCGAGCTCCATGGGGCAGGGAGGAGCAGGAGTGACCTGGGCTTCAGACCACCCCCTGGGCCAAGCCTGGACCTTGAGGGCCAGAGGGACAATCCCCAGAGAGGCAGGTTTGCTCCAGGGCATCTGGGGTGGGGGCGTTCCTAGGAGTGCCTCCTGCCCCAGCTCTCAGAGCAGGCCAGAAAAGCACAGGGACAGCTCAAGTGGGCACAGGACTGCACAGGCTGAGGGTTCGCAGTAGGCTGCCCTCACTGCACAGCTTACCAGCTTCTTATTAAAAAGCCAGGAGGAAGGAGGTTGTTGTTTTGGTGGATAAACTGGACCCATGGCTGATGGGGGCCTCCGGGTCCCCTCAGGAGGTTCTGAGGACTCCTGAGCAGTTGAGAAAGCTGCAGTTGTAGGAGTGACACTTGCTTTCAGGATTAGGTCAGTCGCCTCTTCCCCTGCTCCTACCAAGCCCTCAGGGGGCCTTGGAACTGCCAGAGACAGTGCTGCAGGGAGGGGATCCCTAGGGCATTTGCCACCCACCCCATGCAGCTGTGTGTGTGAGAGAGAGACAGAGACAGAGAGAGATTGAAGGAGATGGGCAGATGTCACACCGCGGTGCCCATGTCCACCTCTCCAGTCCACAGTGGTCAGGGTTCTGTGGTCACCTGCTTACGGTCTGGTTGGGAGTTTCTCTCTCACAGGCTAATGCCTAGTCTGACCGGCTGAGGTCTTGATCCCTGCACCCCCCACCCTGCTCAACCCTAGGGTTCCCGGGAAAAGGGTCTGGCCCATGGGTGAGGAGCCTGGAGAGCAGGGGTACAGCAGAAGTGCCTAACATTTCCCCACCCTGGGGCTGCACACCCATCCTGGCTTACCTGGCACAGGGCTGCATCCTGATAGATGCCCCATAGGTATTTAACCCCATGTCAGAGCATGTCAGAGCATGTCAGAGCATGCTACCTAGTCCAGAATTGTTCCAGGACTAGAGAGGACAAGGGAGGGGCCCAGGGTCCCCAACAAGCCTGGGCCCAGGCCGGGGCTGAGGGTGCAGGGAGAGGAATGCATCCTGGGCGCAGGACAGGGCTGGGGGTGCAGTGAGAGGCAGCACCTGGAGCCTCCCTCCCCCAGCCTGGGCACCCCCGTCCCCTGAGCCATCCCGTCTCTCTCCAGCCTTCTCCGTTACAGTGAATAATTCACAAGGGAGCTGTAGCTTTATGAAATATTCAGCTGGCCCTGGCCTCCGGAGTATTTACCTCTCACACCAGCTCAGCAGCATCGTCAACAGCCCGTCAGCACCCTGTCCCTGGCACCTCCATCAAGCTGCCCGTCACCACCCTGTCCCTGGCACCTCCATCAAACAGCCCATCTGGGTGGGGGTCCTGGGAGGGAGTGGCTGGTGGCTTGCTGAGGGGAGCCCAGGGCAGGTGGGGTCCTGGTGTTAGCAGCCTGGAGCAAAGTATTACTCCTGGACTTTGCAGTGAGTTAAAGGGTGGCAGTAGGGTGCTTAGAAGGACTTCCAGAGGAAGAGGAGCTTCAGGAGCTTCAGGAGGGTCGTCAGCTTCTGGGGATTTTAGACATTTTTGTCTTTGTCTAGCTGGGGGGCACAGGGTCCAGAGTGGGGAAGTCACTGGCTCTGTATCTCACAGCTTATTGGTGGCAGATAAGGGAGCCCTAGTCCAGTGTTCTTGGCATTAATTAGGCTTCCGGCCTACCCTTGCCTTGCCCCAAGTCCAGCAGTGTCTCCAATGGGACTCTGAGAGATGGCAGATACACCCCTCCATGCGGGGGTGGGTACTGGGAAGACCTAATCCACTCTGCCCCAGGCTACTCAACCCTTGGGTTCCTGGGAAAAGGGTCTGGCCCATGGGTGAGGAGCCTGGAGAGCAGGGGTACAGCAGAAGTGCCTAACATTTCCCCACCCTGGGGCTGGGGCACAGAGAGGCGTAAGGCCCTTCCCGACCAGGTTCTGCGGCCCCCCGTCCTTGTGCTCCAGGTTGGTGGGCACGGGGCCAGATGTCTCTTCTCGGGGATCCCAACACACCCCTTGCATTAAAATGGTTTGTGTGTATTAGTCATCCAAGCTTTCCTAGCATCCAGCACCTCTAGTGCCATCACAGAGCAGGTCCTCCAAAATCAGCTGCTGGACCAACGGGCCGTTGGAAGTCAGAGGACCTTGTCTCACTGCCTGCTCCTCAGTCTGGTTTGCTGTGTGACCTTAGGCAGATTACACTGTTTGGGGTTTGACTGAGCTACTATTTTCCAAATGTTTTTTTGTTTTTGTTTTTTTTATTTTATTGGGGAAGGGGAACAGGACTTTATTGGGGAACAGTGTGTACCTCCAGGCCTTTTTTCCAAGTCAAGTTGTTCTCCTTTCAGTCTTAGTTGTGGAAGGTGCAGCTCAGCTCCAGGTCCAGTTGCCGTTTCTAGTTGCAGGGGGCACAGCCCACCATCCCTTGTGGGAGTTGAGGAGTCGAACCGACAACCTTCTGGTTGAGAGCCCATGTTCCAACCAACTGAGCCATTCGGGAGCTCAGCGGCAGCTCAGCTCAAGGTGCCGTGTTCAATCTTAGTTGCAAGGGGCGCAGCCCACCATCCCTTGCGGGACTCGAGGAATTGAACTGGCAATCGTGTGGTTGAGAGCCCACTGGCCCATGTGGGAATCGAACCGGCAGCCTTCAGAGTTAGGAGCACAGAGCTCCAACCGCCTGAGCCACCGGGCCGGACCCCAAACATTTTTGAAATGCATTTAATATCAGGGCACAGTATGTGTATTTATGAAACCTAAAACTGAGACAAAATTTTGTGAACTGATGCTTTGTCTTACTACATGTATTATACTCTGATATTTTGTCTCTCTTTTTTCCTCCCCTACAAAAAAAAAAAAGAGAGAGCGAGAGAGAGAGAGAGAGAGAGAGAGAGAGAGAGAGAGAGAGAGAGAGAGAGGGGAGGGGAGCTGGTGGCAATCCATGAACTGATTCTCCCACTCATGGTGGCAACGTACAGTTTGAAAATACTGCTTGAGGTGGTCCCAAGCTTCTCTGCTGCTCAACGCTTCTGCACTGCCTCTTCCGAAGCCTTCCCCATGCCCCAACAAAACATGGACTCTGCCAGCGGAGACCCTCACACAGCATCGCGCTTATGCCACCGCCCATGCTCTGTCAGCGTTGTCACGGCCTGAGACCTTCATCCCAGCACGAGGGCTGGCACTGCGCTCTGGCCTCAGGAATGAGGCTCCAGAAAGGTGCAGCCCGATCCTCAGCTGCCTGGGAGAGATTTCAGTCAAGCCACGCCTGAGTGCCCAGTACAGAATTTGGGAACCTCTGCCAGACTCTCTAAGTAGAATGGGGAATCGAGCCCCACCCCCAAGCCCCATCCTCCTGCTGTCAGCCTGGTTAGGAGGCTGGTGAAGAGGCCTCTGGAAAGCTACAGCAGAGGCAATTCCTGCCCTGGGTCCGGGCCTGGAGAGCTCCTCAGAGCTCCTGTACTCTGGTCGTGCACGGACCCCAGTGGCCAGCCCAGAACCCCTCCAAGAGGAGAAGTGGGTAGAATTAGAAATGACGCTGGGAAGACAGGCATAATCAGGTGTGTGGGTAACCAGGTGAGTGGTGACTCTACTGGGGCCCTCTCAGCCCTCCCCACTCCCGGCTCAGAAGCAGGCAAGGGGCTGGCTGGCTCCTCCTCGCAGGAGCCTGCGAGCGCCAACGCGTCTCATCAATCCCCTGCCTCACTGCGGCAGAGCACGTCGCTCTCAACAATGTAACTTCTCTCCTCCGGCCCACTCTGTTGGCCACGTCCCCCTCGCGGACTAACTCACAAGGTTCGGTGAGTTCGAAAGTGCTGCCCACAGGTGAACAAGAATTGGTGGAGGAGTGGCCATGTGACCCAGTCCTGGCCAATGAGATGTGAGGGGAAGCCCGCTGGGGCTTCAGAGGAAGGTTTCTCTTGATTGGAAAGAGGGGCGGGGAGGGGCAGGATGGCGGGTGGGGGGAGGGGAGCAGGGGCTGAGGCGGAGGCCTGTGGCCCTGGCTGCCTCGATGGGAGTGAGAGCTCCGAGCTTCGTCGGTAGTCATGGCTGAGCCTGAGGAGGACGGAGCAGAAAGGAGCCTGGGTTTTGGTGACAGGAGTCCTCGTATATCCAGTCGCTTGGTATGAATTTGCTCCACAAGCCAACTGTGATAGACCCTGTGGGTGCTGCCTGCCCTACAACATCCATCACCCCTTCTTCCACAGCCCTCGGGTTTTCCTTTGAAGAACCTGCCCTTTCCCTCTCTGTATGTAGGTTTGTGGAGGAGTGTGTGTGTGCGCGCGCGCGCACGTACACACACACACACACACACACACACACACACACACACAGCAGGGCTCACGATTCAGGCCCCGCCCATCAGCACTTTCTTCTTCCTGGTCTTGGTGATTGGTTCAGGGTGAGCGTGTGACCTAGTAGGAGCCCTGAGGCTTCTGCTGGGCCTTCTGGGGTCTGTAAGCTGGGACTTCAGGGAACATGATGGGGAGAGAAAGCCTGAACCCTGATGATGACATTTGGGTGTCCCACAGTCAGTCCTACTCCAGGATGTCCCAGGGCTGTTAGTCAGTAAATGTCACAATACACTTTGAGGAAGAGGGTTAAATAATGGTCTGCTAGTAAATATTTAGCAACAGGCTTTCCAGGAGAAAGGCCTAATGTGCAGTGTTTGCCGATTCCCGTGGTATAAATATACCTACCACGACTGACGCAAGTGACCAAATGGATGCCGTTGACCGTGGAGCTGGGAAGAGATGCACACAACTGGCTCTTGCAAGTCATGCAGACCAGCTCCTGCACACTGCTGGCCTTAAGCTGCTCTGGCCAGGTGTTCTGTCTTTTATAACCAGAATGTCTGACCTCTCACTGTTCTGGGAGGGAACTCCTCAGTGAGCCTTGGGCTTCCCATTAAGCCTGTGCGATTGTCTGGTGTCTCCATTTGTTAGAATGTGGGGAAACCTGGGGTTTCTTCAGACTATGCTCTGCTGCTCTGCGGCTCTTGGGGAGGTTGTGAGCCCTTCGCAGCCCCTCGACAGCCTGACCAGTGATTCTGCCTCCCTGCCCCATCCCCTCCAGATACCAGCTCATTTTTGAACTTGGCTCTGACAAAAGGCAAGAAAAGCTGGACCTTCAAGCAGCTTCCGCTTCCTACCTTCATTACCTGGGATTTGGCTGCCGTATTTTGTTTTGGTTTGCTGTAAGAAGGGTACTTAGGGAGGTAAGGCCCAGGGCAGAAGGAATGCAGAGTAATATCTCAACAATTGTCCTGCCACATGGGGCAAACACTTCCCTCCCCAGGTTGCTCGGAGGATTACATGAGATTATGCATGCAGAGTGCTCAGGTGTGAGCCTTACATGTGTGTGGCGCTCCGTGCCTGCCGGCCATTATTGTAACTCTGAAGCTGTTATGTCCCCACACCCTGCCCCGCTCCCCGAGAAACACCACCCTGCTCCTCCTGAAGCTTCCCCAGCTCATTAAATAGCAGCTCCATCCGTCCTGTCAGACTCAATCCTTGGAGATGTCCTTGACTGCTCTCTCACACCCCACACCAATCCATCAGCTAGCCATCCAGCTCTACCCCAAGATGTCAGAGGGTCTGATCGCTTCTTACCACCTCCACCGCACCCCACTCTGGTCCAACTGCTCCCTGTCTTTCTTGGGGGATTGCAGCAGCCTGGCCTTGCTGCTCCTACCCTGGCCTCTGACTCAGCAGAGTGCTCCTGGCAAAGCTGAGTCAGATCATCCTCTGCTCTGATTCTTGTAGTCTTCACTCAGAGAAAAAGTCTTCACTCAGAGAAAAGTCCTCCCACGGCCTTCAGAGCCCCTCAGGATCTGCTCCACCCGTACTTCTCGTTGCTCCTCAGCCACACCGACTACACTCCCGCCACTGGCACTTTGAAGGTGCTGCTCCCTCTTTCTGGAACATTCTCCCCCTAGATTTCCTCCAGCTGGGTCCCTTCAGGTCACCTTCTGGGGAGGCCCTCCCTGCATCCCT
This sequence comes from Rhinolophus ferrumequinum, assembly GCF_004115265.2. Taxonomy (NCBI): domain Eukaryota; kingdom Metazoa; phylum Chordata; class Mammalia; order Chiroptera; family Rhinolophidae; genus Rhinolophus; species Rhinolophus ferrumequinum. Next base: position 4,130,896 of record NC_046286.1, read on the forward strand.
GATCACTCCGTCTCCATCTCTGCCCACTTTATTCTCCAGCACAGGCCATCATCTCTTTCATCCCTGTGTTTGACAAATGCTCTGCTGTGAGCCTTCCTCCCCCCATGGCTCCAGGAGGGCAGGGTGACCAAGTCACTCATCTCACACATTCCTGGCTGCTCTGGGAGGGACCAACCAGGGGACCTGTTGTCTCCACTGCTCTATTGCCAGCACGAGACCAGAACCTGGCCTAGAGGAGGGTCCTCTGCATACACGTTTGACTGGCTGACTGCATGACTCCTTCAGAAAAGGTTTACTGCAGTTGCTCCTAAGTGAGTACTTTTGGAGCAGGCCCACTGTGTGCCAGCTACTGCATGCCTTGTAGGGGGTCCTGAGAAGCAGGGAGGTAAGCAAGGCCCCTGCCCTCCGGAAGCTGCATTCTGCCTGCTGTATCTCACACTGTGAGCCGAGCATGACTTGGCAGGTGATGTACCAAGGGAGTGGTCCCCACACCAGGGCTCACGGAGGACCCAGGGCCCTGTGGGCACAGGAGGGGGGTGGACTCGCAGGCCCAGCTGACTGTACTTCTTACACCTTCTCCAGATTCGGATCCATCTTTTTATCATATCTCTGCCTCCGCTGTCCCTGTTCACATCTTCATTGCCCCCACCTGGAGTGTTCCAGCAAGCTCCCAGCCACCCGGCAGTGCCCTTTAAATCAGTTATCCTTGCGGCTGCCAAAGCCCCCTTTGTAAAACACAAGTTGAACCCGCTACTCTCCTGGTTAAAGCGCCTCCATCACCCCCAGCAGAGCCTTACCTGGTGGCCAGCAGGTTGAACACAGGCCGCAGCCATGATTTGTCAAGATCTTCTTGGCACTGGCCTGAACAGTATGCCTATTACAAAGAGAAATTTAAATTAACTGTTTATTGTTTAAAAATCAGGAGATTTCACACATTCATCTGGGTTTCTGGCTTTACTTGAAAAAAACAAAACCCATGGGGCGAATATCTCTGCAGGCGACCGTGTGAAGGGGCTGAGCAGGGGGGGCCCCCACTAGAGCCTGTGTTTTCAGTGGACCTCCGCTCCCTGCTGCCCTCAGCACCACTGGGCTTTCTCTGCTCTTTTGCACATGACTGCTTTTCTGAGTTAGGTCTCGTGTTTAGTTTCTTGAGCATTTGGGATCCTTAGTGCAGAGAATGAAGTCCAACTGCTTCCAAGTGTACCAGATCTTCTGTGACAGGTCCCTCCTCACACCTCTGCCTGCATCACCTGCTGTTCCTGGTTTGCTCCAACTTCAGTGATAAGGGACTGCTCACAGCTTCTGGCAATCACAATGATGTTATATAAGATCTGACAATTAAGTTCGCAAACTTGTTGTAATGATGTTGCTAACCTTTTTCGATATCAGAGAGATTATTCATTATGAATTTGTACCAGCTGGACAAACAGTTAACAGAGTTTACTATTTGGAAGTACTGAAAAGGCTGCGTGAAAAAGTTAGATGACCTGAACTTTTCGCCAACAATTCATGGCTCTTGCATCACGACAATGCACCAACTCACACGGCACTGTCTGTGAGGGAGTTTTTAGCCAATAAACAAATAACTGTACTGGAACACCCTCCCTACTCACCTGATCTGGCCCCCAATGGCTTCTTTCTTTATCCAAAGATAAAGGAAATATTGAAAGGAAGACATTTGATGACATTCAGGACATCAAGGGTAATACGAAAACAGCTCTGATGGCCATTCCAGAAAAAGAGTTCCAGAATTGCTTTGAAGGGTGGACTAGGCACTGGCATCGGTGCATAGCTTCCCAAGGAGAGTACTTCGAAGGTGACCGTAGTAATATTCAGCAATGAGGAATGTAGCACTTTTTTTAAGGATGCATTCTTTCTTTTTCTTTTTTAAGATTTTATTGGGGAAGGGGAACAGGACTTTATTGGGGAACAGTGTGTATTTCCAGGACTTTTTATTGAGGAACTGTGGTGTGTTTTTCCCAGGACTCTCATCAGCTCCAGACAAGTCAAGTTGTTGTCCTTTCAATCTTAGTTGTGGAGGGCGCAGCTCAGCTCCAGGTCCAGTTGCCGTTGTTAGTTGCAGGGGACGCAGCCCACCATCCCTTGCAGGAGTCAAAGCCTCAACCTTGTGGTTGAAAGCCTGCGCTCCAACCAACTGAGCCATCTGGCCACCTGGGAGCCGAGCGGCAGCTCATTGACTTCATTCTAGTTGCGGAGGGCGCAGCTCGTTGGCCCATGTGGGAATCGAACCGGCAGCCCTGTTGCCCAGAGCCCATGCTCTAACTAAATGAGTCACCCATTCGCTCCTAGGATGAGTTCTTGAACTTAATTGTTTAAACTTAATTGTACTTCTCTGTGTCTTTGCCATCTCCTGTTCTGATCTAGGCTCTCCTCATCTTCCCCTACCCCTGCGAGACCCCGATCCCCCCGTCATCTTTTAAAGTTCAAGCGTAGTGGTTGCTTGAGGTGGGGATTAGGAGATACTGACTGAAAAGGGGCCTGGGGGAGCTTCCTGAGGTGGTGGAAACATACTGTATCTGGAGTGGGGTGCAGGTTACATAAGTAGGTACGTTAGTCAAAATTCATGGCACTGTTGACTTAAAATAAGTGCATTTTATCATTTATAAATTACACCCCCAAAAAGTAAATTTAAAGAAAAGCTCACCTTAGTGTCATCACCTCCAGGAAGCCATCCTGGGTGCCCAGGGCTGATCAGCTCCGGGAGGACCCTGGGCCACCTCTGCCTCATTGCTTACCACCAATTATAAATACCCAATTCTGGCTGCCTCCTGTGGTCCAGTGGCCCATTTCCTGTGACCCCCAGCCCCCAGCGCGGTGCCGGGCCCTTCCTAGGCACGTTGGTATCCATGCGCAGGGGGAGCAGGCACAACTTGAGCTTGTCCCCCTTCTCTTGGGGCTTCAGGAGAAGAGTCTCTGGAGTCAGACAAACCTGAGTTCAGAGCCCAGTTCTGCCACTAACTGGCTGTGTGACCTTAGGCAACTCAGAAGAGATGCTAAGGATGGAACTTACCTCCCATACCTTGTGAGGCTTACAGGATTCGGTGCAAGCACGCGGCACTGTCCCCTATCCTCTCAGCGGCCAGGCCACGTGCCGAGGCTGTTTGTGCACTAACTGACGTAAACCTCACACATTGCTTTATTATCATTGTAACAGGTGAGGAAACTGAGGCACAAAGTAGACAAGTACCTTGCCTAGGGCTGAGTTGGAGGAGAAGGTGGGGTACAAACTCAGGTAGTCTGATTCCAGTTGGTACATGTAGACATTCTACTGTACCTGATAAACGTCAGCTGCTGTTTCTATTATGTTGTTATTTCTCCCTCCTTCCCTCCCTCAGTGACCAGAGCAACCTACAGTCTTTAAGGTCATGGTGACAGTGGGAAGCTTGCAAATGCAAGATCTGCTCTCTCTCCACAGTGTCTGGTTGGAAAACAGGCTGGGCCCTCTCCCCAGGCAAATGCCTGCGTCGTGTTGACAGGAGCCAGGAGGATTAACGACACAGAATTCAGCTTAATTCAGAAACATTTCGCCAACACCCACAATGTGCCAGGCAGTAGGCTGGCACCAGGGAGCAGAGGAGGGCTGGGAAGATGGAGAAGGCTGCAGCCCAGCCTGGAAGGGCAGAGGAGTGTCTAAAAGGGCCGGTGGCCTGGAGTGAGACAGCTGTAGCAGGTCCCATCCCCCACCCCCACCCACACCCCGAACCCCAGTGGCATGTTTCTTGGTTTAACCCCCACCTGGTCTAGGCTTTGGGGGTTTGGTGGTGATGTTTATCATACTCTTTGGTTACCTAGACCCCAAGGAGTTGGGAGGAACCCCTCCACTTTGTAATCCCTGTCTCTTACTAGGGAATCTCAACACTTGCTGTCTCAGACTTCCTTGCACCTAAGGCAGGGTCTTGTGACCCACGTTCTACCAAGCAGAAGCTGCAACGTGACAGGCAGGTACCTGAGCAATCTGTTGTGGTGAGGGTGGCTGCAGGCACATCTGCTTTCCAGGATCCATGGTGTCACATCCTCAGTGGTGGTGGGGTGAGACAAGGGCGCTGTGATGGCAGAGGGGTCTGTGTTTTGCCGTGTGATTTTGGGTGACGCTCCTTATTGGATGGCTGCCAGCCCTGGTCTCTGGCCCTCCCAGTGATCCTGACTTTCCACATATCCCATAATAAATTGATTTTCTGCTTAAACTACTTGGCAATGGTTGTGGGGTGGTAACTAAGAAGCCGGGCTGATACGTTCAGTCTTCGTGGGGTCATCATATGACCGACCACGTTACCCAGAGCCACTGCTCAGATCACACCGAAATGCTGGAGAAACTGCACCCTGTTCCCGACTTACCAGCCCCCACAGGATGGGTGAGGAATGAAGAAACAGTGGAATAGGGTGTGGAGGATACTGTGGGTTGGCTTGCTCAGCCTCCATTTCCACTCTCCTCTACTGTGCTTTTCTTTCCGCACTGGGAGGCTAGAAAGCTGCAAACTACATCTCCCAGACTCCTTTGGGTTCCAGATCTGATCGGGATCCTGCTGTCTGATGTACTCAGGTGAGACTTTGATTCGGAGCTGAGTTATGAGGGGAGAGAGGAAGGGCATGAGGTATCCGTGAGGTAAATGAAAGGCAGGGCTGGCTGCACAACGAGAAACTGAGACTGAAACTTCTCACCAAACCCCAAGGTGGGATGGAGGGTTGGTGGCTGGACAGTTAGCCAGTTGAAACCAGCTAAATCCAACAAGGTGACAGCCTTCCCTTAAGAGTGACCCCAAAACTTATTATATGCTCATTATAATAGATCAGTATGCTAAAAGACGCACCCTGTGCTGCTATTATTGGAAATGAATTGACCTTAAAGTGACCCAAAATGGCTGACGGAGCCCTTCCAAGAAATCTCTCCCAGAAAATCCCTGCATATTCCTTCTACAAATTTGATTGTACAGCATCTAATTAAAGGGACCCTGATAAAAGGCTCAGACCCCAGCAGGAGTGGCGCTGCTCCATCTATGCAGTAGCCTGTTTCTTGCCTCTCCTCCGCCTGAATATTCTTGCTTTACTTTCACTTTAGCTCATGCTTGAATGTTTTCCTGTGTGCTGCCAGGGTCCCACTGGTCAAGGCCCCTTCTCTGGGATCCCCAGGCAGAGGCGTCACCTAGCCTCCAGCAGCATCCACTTTACTGGGGTCAATCATGGCATCAGTCATTTGATTGCAGCTTCCCGATCCGGCACCTTCCAGAGGCAACAGACACAGAAGCTCCCTTGGCAGCCCCGCTCTAGTCTGCGGTATTAGGAGTTGTTCTGGAAAGCTCAGCTAGACTGTTTATTAGGATCTTCCAGTGCTTTTGTGAGCTATCTGTGCCCCTTGATGAATCCTTTCTGCTTAAACAAGAATCTTGGGATTCTGCCATCTGCATCTAAGAGCCCCTCCAACTCTGCTCCACAGCGCTCAGTGCTTTCTCTGTCCTCCCCTGGGTTGAGGGGGTCCCTCCAGCTGCCATAGCCCTGTCAGCTTTTCCCCCAGGTAGGGACTTGCTCACAGCTTCTGTCCATGGCCAGCTGTCTCCCCAGAGACTTCCTAAAGACCAGAACCATAGAAGTCTGGAACTCTCCAAAGGACCTGTGTGCTGGGGCCCTGAAGCTCTTCCCACTGCTTCCAGCTAAGAGTTTACAAGCAGGACACCCTATCTGAAGTCATGACTCCCTCTGTCAACTAGGATTCCACTGAAGAGAGCAAACTTCTCCATAGCTAGTTTAAACAGAAAGGGATTTTTTTTTTTAAACCAGAATTAGTTTATAGAATTGTTAGAAGGACTGATAGACTAGATTGTAAGTTAATCTTCCAGGAGCAGTTCCTCAAGCCTCGATGCAGAACTGGGCTGCCAAGAGAGCTGTTGCCTCTCCTGAAATCAGGAAGCTGCAGAGCCTGAAAGCTTCCTCCAGCCATTGGCTTCAGAACCACACTGTTGTCATGCAGCTGCCTGCCCGTCTGTCCCCTTGTACCTACCCCTAAAAAGAAAGAAGAGTCTGTGAGACTGTTCCTTTCAGGGACTTTGCTTCACTTTTTTGCTTACACCTCATGTCTCTCTATTTGGCCCCCAAAAGATGGCTGGCTAGTCAATGACAGGTAAGATTCCTCAAGAGAGGAACGACCTAAGACAGGCACTGTCACATGGGGACCACCAGAAGAACTCACGGGGTCGATAGAGGTGGGCACAGCCCCCCACCTTCCCCCGTCTAAGGAGAGCTTCTGCCTATGTGGCTGTATTCCTTCCCACGACCTGCTTCGGAAGTGATTCTAGATGTGATAACATCAGTTCTCCATCTCAGCAAGTTTCAGCATAAAGGTTTTGTCCCCTGGGGAGTTACCAACAATTACTAATACATCATGGGGCTCTCGGCAGGCAAGGGTGATTGGTTTGAACCAGTTTTCTGGTGGGGTGTATGAGACTCACAGACCCTAGGAAAAAACAATGTTACTTCCTTGTATGTGCGTCAATAAAAGCTACAAGGTGGCCCGATTCAGGGGTCTCAGTCCTTTGAGGCTGTGAGACCCTTGGCCCCTGTTTCAAAACTTTCTTGATTTCTGTTTCTTTCTTAACACTTTGCCGCCCCTTCTCGTTCTCTCACTGCCCGTGTTGCACTGGACGCGACACCACACCATGTCTGCTACAGTAAGAAAACCATCAAGTCAGGAAACAACCTGCTGAATTGGAAAGTTGCTGCTACAATTGCTGGCTCTGAAGCTACATGTCTTCTGTTGTTATCTACACCTGAAAAATGAGTGCCCCACATCCTCTTCCCCACATAATTCAGCTCCAAATAGAGGTCTTATGCAGTCATCTAAACTGGTGACTCTAAATCACATCTGGAACCCTAGCTGCAAGGGAGCCTGAGAACTGTAGCTCTTAACTTTCTGATTTGACACATTAGAATGGCATGCAGTTGGAACACAGGTTGGGTGAGCCAAGCTGCCACATTTGACCTTTTGGCTTCCTGCCTCTCCTAATAATATCCCCAGGACATTCAGGACTGAAGAGACAGGGGCTGGGAGCACTGAGGGAAAGGCTTCACCAAGGGGTTGACATTGGATGGACATTCAGCTCTGGTCAGGTGGGGAGGAGGGCAGTAAAACCACTGTCACATTAGGGATGCAGAGTGTTAAACAGGAGCCTCAGGCCAGCTACTCCAAGTCCAAGGAGCCACAAGAAACGATCGTGGCACAAAGAAGAGGCCCCTCAATTAGAGGCTGCAACCCTACTGAAGCCAGGATGAAGCTGAGCACATGTCATGCCCATGTGAATCCCAAGAGGTGGGGGTGTCAGCACGGGAAAGTACCAGCTCCCTGGGGTGCTGGTGGTGGTGGTGAACTCCAGTCTGCTGCCAACCACAGAGGGTTCTTGGGAGCCCGAGACAGGCACAGGATGCCAGGAGACAGTGAGGGAGTAAAGGGCCATAGACCCTCTGCACAATCTCAGGTTCCATTGGCCTTGTTCCCTAAGGCCACATGGACGTCTGATTGGAAGGGTTAGGGCAGAGATGGGGTTGGTGCTGGGGAAATCTGGGGTTCTGGCCGCTCTCAGGAGCACATTCTCCACCAGTGCCACTTTCCCACGTGTGGAAATTAGTAATGGTGACCTCAACTAAAATAGGAGTCAGGAAGGCCTGTAGAAAGGGCTCTCACTCCCTACCACTTGTTATCAATTACCCCAAACAGACAAATACATACCTCACATCTCCAACAGGAAGGTGTATCTACTTTACTACCTTGGCAAGAGAAAAAAGATTTTCTTCTTGCTCAGCAACAAGCCAAGCCAATGAAAAGTGACACAGCTCAGCCAATGAGATGCTGTTGTCACCCTGAACTCTTGCTTTTCTCTAATGAATTTTAATTTTTCTTTTGCTAAGGATTTCCTTGCCTTACTCTCCTTTCTATAAAAACCTTCCATTTTGTATAACTCTTTTTGTATATCTCTCTACTTGCTAGTTGAGATGTTGTGTGATTCATAAATCATTTAACAAAGTCAAAAGGGTATTGAAATTTCCTTGGTTGAATTTTGTTTTTTAACAGACTGGTGGCCGCAGTGGGATTCCAACAGCATTTGGGGAGAAGAAGAAACACAGGTGTGGTGCCCGTGAATCCTTTAAGTTCACTGTCTTTACCGCCATTTCTGGGAGCCATTGGTAAGTTTCTCTCGGTTGAACTCCACTCTTTTTGTGTTCAAGCTCTCCATCTAACTGGCTTTCTTTTACAGGGCAGGTCAGCTTGAGTTTGTAAAGAATTCTGCCTGGAGCTCATCTGAGCTGGCACACAGTTCTGCCTGGAGCCAAGCCCTTAGCCGTTGAGACTGCAATTACCTGGGTGGAAAACCCCAGCTCTTAGCTCTGTCCCTGGATTCTCTGCTGGGGACTGCTGGTGGTTTAGCTGCAGTTCCCCATGTGTTTGGAATCCTCCAGATTCCACACTGGGAACTGTTGGTGGCAGCTGCAGCTCTTTTTGTTTGGAATCAGTCCCAGTTCCCATTCTTCGCAGCCTACAGTTTCAGTCCTCTCCCCACTCCCCAGATTATTAGTGTGGCTCTGGGAAAGCCGAGGACCTGGCTAAAAGAAATGGTATCCTTCATACCCAGAGAGTTGAGTCTGTCACTTACAGCACACCTGTTTATTTTATGTTTGAAAACTATAGTCCTGGAAGCTGCAGATTGTTGTGGCTGCTTGCTCACGGGTCGTGAAGGAATTCACTGGTTAGATCGAAATACAGAAGGAAGATTTATTAAAGTAAAGAGGAGGAGGGTCGGCTGGGCAGAGTCTGCTGGAAACTACTGCAAACTACTGTGTCAAGTCTTTGTTTGGTCTCAAGTTTTATATTTTCTAACCAGGATGTATATTGCTTCAGCCTGTAGTAGAATTTTCTATTGAGTTTGGTATTGTCCATTGGGGTGGGGGAAATAGTTAAACTGGATTATTGCAACCTTTGCATATGTTATACAGATTTAATTTGGAGCCCGGAATGGATCTCATAAAGATGCAAAATCTCTCCCTAGTCAAAGGCTAAAAATAATAAATAAAACCATTGAAACTGGTATGCATTGTAAGTGTACAGCAAGCAGAATCATTAAGGCCTGGTGGAAAGGAGGCAAAGAAAAGAAACGAAAAAACTTTCAAAAAGTCCCAAGCTAAATTACACTTGTTAATTCAAATTATATTAGAGATCAAATCTCAAAATAGAAGATTTAGTGCCACCGTTACAATCCCCCTGTCTCATCATAGATATCTAGCAAAATTGCAAAATTTTACTAAAAACAACCTAGAAATTACAATGGCCACTATGAGGAACATTCCAAAGAGATAAGATCATTTAAGAAGTGCACTTAAAAGCACATAAAAGCAAAGGCTCCTAAATCAAACAAACAGGGATACCGATTTTAAATCGGTATGCAGAAGCTTTCAAAAGGCTTATGATCAGAAATTTTGCCAAATTGGAAGCTGGCATTCTAAGCCTGATAGATTTTTTTTAGGCCTTCTCCCCTAAGCTAAATGTACCCAGAGAGAAAGAAACACATTCAAATGTAGGTGGATGGGTGTGTCAGTCCTTTGATATTTAGGTGGCAACCCAATTCTTTGAGGAATTGAAAACAACCCTCTTTTGTTTTATAAATCTAGTCTTACTGGACCAGAGCTGTAGCTCCAGAAAATATTCAAAGTCCATCAATCCTTTTTACCAATCCCTAAACCTCTCCTGTTTATCCCAAAAGGCTTGTAAATACGGGCTTTGAGAAAGTAGGGTCCTTCTTGGAGGAACTTGCATTTTTTCCCCCTCTGCCTTTGAGATGTTAATGTAACACGTACTTCAGAGGAAGAACAAAAGGGTGAAAAATCATTTGAAATTTAAACAATGAAAAATCATGCATCTTCTTAAATATTAGTCTATACATTTGTGCGTGTGCCTGTCAACATAAGAAACATGCAAACCTGTAGAGAAGTTTAATGAGTTATTTGAGCCAAACTGATGACAATTGCTGGGAATCAAAATCTCAACAGATTAAGAAAATGCTCCAGAGAATGGCAGTTTTGCAGCTTATTTTATACATTAGAATAAAAGGAGAAAATGTAAGGAGTTACACAAAATCCATTGGTTGTAGATTAAGGGGGTGAGAGAAAGCAGAGTGGGGAAATCTCTGGGACTGGGTAAAAAGTAAAATGGAGACACATACTTCTTTTATACTGGTGAGCAAAGGTTAGTTAATAGTTAACATTTACAGCATATACAGATGGTATCTGGGGAACAAGGTAACAGTGAGGGCTTCTGTGGTCTTGTGCTCTGTTGCTGGGGTTGTGCACTGAGGGGTCTGGAAAAAGGAGTACTCTGGCATTCCAAGGGTACGTTATGTTTTAGATGCAAAAAGACAATAGACAGGCTCACTTAAGGTAAAGATTGAACTTTGTCAAGGAAACTACAGGCCAAGGATGTGACTACAGCCCATGACCCGCTTTTAGTAAGACATTTTCATGTTCAGATCATTCTGTGTGGCTAATTTTGGTCTCTGAGTTTGTAGTGTTGCAGAAAAATGGCACCTGGCAAAGTTTTGAGCAGGTTTTATGGGTTGGGGACTTCCTTGAGTTGGGGAAGGGGTAGGTGTCGTCTGGTGATTGGCTCAAGGTGTGGCTTGGAGGGGGTTATGCGGAAGTGGGCTGGGGCTTAGGCTGGGGAGTTCTCTCTCTGCTCGGGCCACCATTTTAGCTCAGTTCCACGTGGCAGGGAACCATTTTAAGGTCAGTTTCCCCATCAGTAGGGCCTGCCATGCCGGCCTCCCCTGAGCTTGTCAGGTTTAGTGTTGTGGCCCCTGTTTCATCTACACTTCCCCCTTTTGGTTGTAAATCAATCCAAAGGATGCATTGATGACCAACGTTTGGTTGGATAGTGTGGTCCGAAGATGCCAGGAAGGCTCATTCCAGGAAGCCTTAGGGACATCATTTGTCTCGCTGAAATGGTGGGCCATTGGGGATGGGGCAAGCCCACAACCTTGGATAGCAGTCAAGGCCAATTTTTTTTTTTATACCTTCAGCAATTATTAACAGTTGGGCGATATAAGTACAGGGTTTGAGAAAAGCCTACAGAAAAAGTATAACTATCATTATAACTAATATTATTAGCAGACAGGTAAAGGCAATCAAACACATGGTTATTTTAAGTTCAATATCAATTATGTAGGTATACAGGCCTTCTTGATGCCTTGGGACAGCTGTCTAACCTTGATGTTGGCAGCTTCTCATCCTCGAGGAGTCTCTGATGTCCACTGATGAGTTCCTTCCAATGAGGTTGGAGAGTCTTTAATTGATGTCTTGTCCAATGGACAAAATTTCCTGATTGTGAATCATGGTCTTTGAAGTCTTTGTCTCCCAGGAGCACATCGAAATGAATCAGTTACTAATTTATCCGTTTCTTTAATTGAATAATTGGTTGATAAGTCCTTGATAATAATGCAGAATGTCTCCTTTTAGAAAGGTTGGTTCATATGGCCCTTCACATGGGGTGACCAGTGATTAAGGAGGAGAAAGGCTGTGTTTACCAAATGGAGTAGGTCTCAGGTTGAGAAGCGCTGTAAGGAGAGCTTCTGGCCAAGGGAGATTAAGAGCTTCTGAAAACTTAGTTGTTTTAACTGTACCATTTGTACATTCCACAATCCAGGGGACTGCGGTGATAAGCACAATGAAAATGCTGTAAAATAGGCCAAAGAGTACCAATGGATTGCGTTATTTGCCCCGTGAAATGAGTCCCTCGGTCATTATGTAACTCACTGGGAATTCTCCACTTGAGGATTACTTTTTTAAATAACTTAACCTGTCATTAAGGCCGTTGCTCTCCTGCAAAAGAATGTCTCAACCCAATGAGAAAACATACAAATCATGATTAAAATGTATTTGTATCCTTGAGATGGTGGCATTTGGATAAAATCCAACTACCATACCTCAAATGGACCTAAAGGAAGAGGGAAATGTCCTTGAACCCATGGAGTGATTTTCCAGGGTCACATTTTAGACAGATACAACATCTGCTGTACACTTTATGAGCTACAGTGGGAGAAGGATTTCAATAATCTTTACGCCATGAAATCATCTTTCCAAGACCCCAACGTGTTGGCTCATGTACATGTTGAAGTATAGGTAATTGAGGCCCTATAGGTAAGACTGGTTTCTGATTGGGTCCAAGCTTTATCTGTTTGGGTCAAAGATTCCCCCCACTTTTTTGTTTGCCATATTTTCTTTTCTTCTTCTGCAGCTGTCCATTGACACTGTAAAAGAGAGTTTTTTATTGATTTAATAGGGAGAAGAAACATTTGCAGGTCTGGATAATTTGGCTGCTTATTGCTGCTTGTTTAGCTGCAGTGTCAGCTAAATTATTTTCTTTTGCTTCCATGGTGGTGGCTTTAGAACAGGGTGTCAAAACTGCGGCCCGCAATCCATTGTTAATTGGCCCGCAGCAAATTCCAAAAATATATTTAGTTTACTTAAATAAACCAGGTGAGGCAATCTGTACTTCACCTCGAATGAGTGGCCCGGCTGTTTGTGTATTTTACTGCATATGGTCCTTGGTGAAAAACGTTGAAAAAAGTTTAGACGCCCCTGCTTTAGAATGTCCTGGAATTTTGATAATTGCCAGTTGTTTCAGTTGCTGTATGACATCTAATAATTCTTCAACCTGTTTTCCATCCTTTTTGGGCTGCCCTGAGGAAGTTAAGAAGCCTCACTGCCTCTATAACATTTCGAAGTTGTGAGCTACACCAAAGCTATAGCAACTATCAGTGTAAATACTGGCTATTTGATCGTTGGCTCATTGACAAGCTCCTGTCGGAACAATTGATTCAGCTTGTTGGGCAGATCTTAATCAGGTAAACGAGGAAAGAACCTTTAATGTATGTTCACCATGGAAGTTATTGCATATCCAGCTTGCCAATGTCCCTGTTTATCTTTCACATAAGAGTCCGCGTTATCAATAAGGTTTCCTGTAAACCATTCCTAGAATCAAGAAGGTGGTCAGTAAGCAGCACACAATTGTGGATGTCTTCATCCTGTAAGAGGGTACTAAAGTTGTTGGGTTAAGACTGTTACATCGACTTAAAGTAATATTAGGCACAGAAAGCAAAAGTACTTTATAAGAAGCCAGTTGACTGACAGAAGTGTTGACTGTGATGAGAGTTCAGTGGAGATTCAACAGAATGAGTAACATAAATAAAGGAGCGCCTATAACTTTCTCTGCTGTTTGTTTGCATAACAAGACTGTAGCAGAGATGGCTGTCATTGTAGGGAGGGAGCCTTTTGGCTACTGAGTTGAATTGTCTAGAGCTTCTTCAGCTGGTTTCCCTTCAGGGTTCCACTGAATTGGATTAAAATCAGGTTGATCTGATTTTAATAAGATATATAGAGGCTGCGCCATTAATGAAAAATTTGGAACCTAATAGCAACAGTATGTAGTCAGATCCAGGAAACCTCTAGGCTGTTTTGTTTGTTTGTTTGTTTTTGGAAGAGGAAAGGATATTATTCCTCTAAGTCTTTCAGGGTTCATTACTAGCCTGTCTTTAGATATTAGATAACCAAGGTATTTTACTTGGGGTAAACAGAATTGAAGCTTGTCCTTTGAGATCCTATGATCTTTATGGCTAGCTATTGTAATAGGTATTGTGTCCTCTTGGGAATCTACTGTATCCTAGAGCATAGGAGTAAATCATCCATATATTGGATTAGAGTAGAATTTCTAGGAAAGTTAAGATCATTCAAATCAGCTTTTAGTATCAGAGAAATAGGTGGGACTCTCTGTATACCCCTGGGGCATTACTGTCCGAATAAACTAGGATCTTCTCAGGTGGAAAAGCAAAGGGGCATTTCCTGTCCTTTTTTACAGGAATGCTGAAAAAGGCACTATATAAATCTATCACCGAAAAATATTGGCAGTACACACAGAAATAACTGACAATCGGGTATGTGGATTTGGAACCACAGGATGTCTTTCTTTATAGTTCTGAGATCCTGTGCAAATCTCCATCCTTTTCCACTGGGTTTCTTTACTGGAAGGATAAGAGAATTACAAGGGCTTGTAATTATAAGTCCCCTTTTTAAAAAGTAGTCTTGTATAATGGGTTATCCAGCTAGTGCATCAGGCTTTAAAGGATATTGGCAAATACTAGGTAGAGGCAAAGTATTGTCAATAGTTATTTTAATAGGAGTGGCTGACTTAATCTTGCCAGTATCTGTGCTGGAAAAAGCCCAAAGTTGTATTGGAACGTCCTGTAACAAACGTTCAGTCAGTCTCAAGACTAGGTTCCTCTCATGTAGTTTCTTTTAAAATCGTTATTTTCTCAATCTGATTCATTTATTTCTAAATCCATTCCACCTTCTGGGAGGATATGTGGGCATCAATGATTTCAAGAAAGTCTCGCCCTGTCAGTTGGGGCAGATTTGACCAGTAAAAATATATGTTGCCCCATAACATTTCCCAGCTGGAAGGGAATACGTTCTTATTTAAACAGACATTGGTTAATTAGATGTCCCTACCATTTGTACAAAAGCTTTACTCCAAGGGAGAGAGCAACTTAGTCGGGTCGGGTTAACAGATCAAGTAGCTCCGGTATCCACAGGGGCCTTAGTAGTTTCCCTTTTCATGGTGATTTCAATTAATCCTAAAGTGTTAGTAAGAAAGGGAAACGCCCTCTCATAGTCCTTGGAGAAGCCCTATGCTTGCTTCTGTTTCTTTTCTTTTTCTAAATCCATTTCAGTTTTCCACATCCTTCTTAAGGTGATCTGACTTTTTACAATAAAAGACTCCTCTACAGGAGTTTCCCTAGCAAACCTTATTTAGTCATTCTGTTGTTTTGCTCTCATGGTGCATTAATTGGGATAGGTCAGAATAGCCAGGGTCACATGTTCTAACAGTTAATTCTAATTCCTTTGCTAACTCATCAGGGTCCTGGAGAGGGTTCCGGTGATCTTTAGTAGATTCCTCAGTTCTGTTTGTGTACAATTGCGGGTTCCCCTCTGCCTGATACCGACATTTCTCTAAAGGGAGCTGCCAGAATTTTTGGGTTATTTTTTCCTAGTCTATCCTGGTCTGGTTTTCTATTGAGGTCAGTAGGGAGCTGCAATAGAGGTGTAGAAGAGAGAGAGAGAGAGAGAGAAGGAGGAAAGAGTAAATCCAGACAACGTAGTAACCCACTCAGTGGGACAGTTGGAGAAGAGGGAAAAGTGGGGTGTCGGCATTGAGCAGCTTCGGAAACCGTCTTTAGTTCAGACAGTCCCTAAAATGTTCTTACTAACTTCCGGGAGAGAATGTCTCTCTGTGCCTCGTTTCAGAAGCTTCTATTTGCCAATTGAGGTAAGCCTCCCATTCCATTTACTTTGATTTTAAAGCCTGCTTTTTCTAATTGTGAACGCAAATTAATTTAGATGTCAAAATAGCTCCATTTTGGCCATTGTAAGCTGGTGTCACTTGTAGTTAAATTTTTCCATTTCTGTAACTACTCACAAGTAAAGGCTCCCTAGCTGTACATCTGCAGGATAATAAATGGGGCTGGGGTCTGGGAGCTTGTCGGCCTTGGAGGCACGATTTCCCATGTTAGTTTTAGTTTTCTTTTGAGATCTGCGAGTCTGAACAAATTTCTAGTGATAGTGTGTAGTGGGTTGAAGTGTGTTGCTTATGGGTTGAGCTCCAAAGGGCCGTCAACTCCCAAGTCCCTTCAACCCTCTTACGTGCCTCGGTTTCTCTCCCCGGCTGTCTAGTACAATCGTGAGGACTCGCAGCGCTAGGTAACCAGCCTTTATGTGCACGTCTCCGGACAAGTCAAATATTTAATTACAGTTGTGTTGGAATTCCCTATGGGGCCACTGCACATTTTGAGGAGTACCCTCAAACACCTCCACATACATCCTTAGTTACCTAAGAATGCCCGAAATCCGAGCTGGAGTGAATAAATGCCCCTTATCTTTGGAGCTGAACAAGTTCAGATTCTCATTTATCCAGCAAAAGGTTTTGTTCAGACTCACAGTAAACAATTCCAACTGAAAAGCTGAAGTTATAAACCACCCACCTGTTGTTTTTTTCTCTTCTGTCCCTGAGATATTTGACCTCTCATCCTTAGCCTGGATTATCTCAACCCTCAACTTTAATGCCACCTCGAAGATTTTTAAAAACAGCTCAAATAAGTCAGGGCCTCCTACCTTAAAACAGGGAGGTTCAGAATTCCAAGAAAAACTCACCCATGTTCACCTGATGCGAAGCAGGGAACAGATGGGGCACAATGGCCCCTGCTGGGACCCAGCACCGAATCTGGGTCCACAGGGCAGTCTTGGCTGGGCTTCTTTGGAATCCTGCTGACTGCACCAAGTAAATGTCAACATAAGAAATGTCCAAACCTGTAGAGAAGTTTAATGAATTTATTTGAGATAAACTGACGACAATTGCCAGGAAGCAAAATCTCAATGGATTGAGAAAATGCTCTGGAGAATGGCAGTTTTGCAGCTTATTTTATACATTAGAATCAAAGGAGGAGATGTAAGGATGGTTACACAAAATCCATTGGTAGTAGATTAAGGGGGTGGGAGAAAGCAAAGCGGGGAAATCGCTGGGATTGGATCAAAAATACAATGGAGACACACACACACTTCTTTTACATTGGTGGGCACAGGATAGTTAACAATTAACACTTACAGCACATGGAGATGGTATCTGGGGAAACAAGATAACAATGAGGGGTTCTGTAGTTTCCTGTTCTGGTGCTGTGGGTTGTGCCCTGGGGGGTCCGGAAAAAGGGATTACTCTGACATTCCAAGGGCATATTATTTTAGATGCAAAAAGACAATGGACAGGTTTACTTAAAGTAAAGGTTGACCTTTGTGAAGGAAGCTACCCGGCCAAGGATTTGACTACTGTCATGACCTGCTTTTAGTTAAGAATTTTTATGTTCAGACCATCCTGTGTGGTTAATTTCGGCCTCTGAATTTGTAGGGCCTGCCATACCGGCCTCCCCTGAGCTTGTTAGGTTTAGTATGTGGCCCCTTTTTTGTCCACATATCTATAGACAAGGTGTGATCAAATAATATGGTGAATGTTTAAATGAAAAAAATTATTACAGTAGAAGACACATTGCCATTAGTACCCCTCAAAATACTCCCCCTCGCTTCGAACACCTTATCCCACTGTTCTTGCCACTTTCTGAAGCAGTTCTGGAAGTCCTCTTTCGTGAGCGTCTTTAGTTGCGCTGTTGTAGCTGCCTCAATGTCCTGAATTGATTCAAAATGTTTACCTTTCATGGTCATTTTGACTTTGGGGAAGAGATAGAAGTCACATGATGCCAGATCCGGTGAACAAGGTGGATGAGGACACAGCATAATGTTTTTATTTGACAGAAATTGCCATACCAGAAGCGATGTGTGACACTGAACCTTTCCGTTGCAATAAAAAAAATACAGTGAATGTTGTTGCCAAGTGCCATCCAATGGAAAGGCAGGGATCTTCAATACGGGAAGTGGCACGTCGAACCTTAGTAACAGTGTGTGTGACAGGTTTCAATGTGCTCTGTGCAGTCAGTCAGGTGTGAGCTACGGTTGAGAGGTGTGTTTTAAAGTGTGCCGTAAATCATCCTCCATCATGACAATGCTCCGTGTCACACATCGGTTTTGGTATACGGCAATTTCTGTCAAATAAAACATTACAGGGTGTCCTCATCCACCTTACTCACCGGATCTGGCACCATGTGACTTCTGGCTCTTCCCCAAAGTCAAAATGATTCAGGACATCGAGGCAGCCACGACAGTGCAACTGAAGACACTCATGAAAGAGGACTTCCAGAACTGCTTCAGAAAGTGGCAAGAATGATGGGATAAGTGTGTTCGAAGCAAGGGGGAGTATTTTGAGAGGGATTAATGGCAATGTGTCTTTTACTGTAATAAATTTTTTAATTTAAACATTCACAGTATTGTTTGATCACACCTCATATGTATGTTGGATGTGTGAAATTTTTATACTTCTGGATGGTGTTGCCAAAATTAGTTTATAAAAGAGTTCTACTCAATTGGGTTGAAAGTCCAAATTCTCAGAAATATAGAGATTAACCCAAATTTTGTGTCAAGTTTATGTAATCCAAGATAATCTTTAGTAAATAAAGGCTAGTTTGTTAGTTTAATTAAACTAAACATGCTTTTAGAGTTATTAACTTTGAATATAATGCAGATGAACAACTTAATTCTACCTGGATTTGTTAGTCAAATAAGTTCATGTTATCTGTTACAAAATTTATCAGTACGAAAAGTAACTTGGTAAGATGAAATTTTCATAAGTAATCTAAACATAGTTATTAAAAGCAAGTATATTAAATAGATGTGAGTAGAATAAAAAAATTTTAGATGAACTTTTCAAATAGTCTCCCCAAATATTTTCAGTAACCTGAAACTTTAGTTTTATTAAGTTTGTTGATATAAGAATGTCCAAACAAGTAGATAATTTTTATGAGTTTATTGGAGCCAAACTAATGACATATGATAGGTAGCAAGATCTCAAATGCTCTGCAGAATAACAGTTTTGCAGTTTCTTTTATGCACTTGAAATTAAGGAGGGAAGGTAAAGAAGATTACATGGAGGTGGGAGAAGGCAAGTCAGGGATTGGATTACAGGATGGTTAAGATTATGTGCTCTCTTGAGGGTGATTATTTCAAAGGTGTGTTAACCTAGATGCACAGGAACAATGGACAGGGCTTGTTTAAGGCAAAGATAAACCTTTTAATAAGAAGTTACTGGGGTGTGACTACCCACCATGGCCTGTCCAGTTAGGAATTTATGATCAGATCACCCTCTGAGGTTATTTACCCTAGAACCCCATTTTTAGTCCACAAGTTAAATGATGGAAATATGTTGAATATCTAGATCATTTTCAAATGAGATAAAACAGTGAAACATTAATTGCTTAACATAAGTTCATTTACTTTTGGCTTCCTGCTGCAGAGAAACTGAAGATATAGTCTATTAGTAAGCATGTCTTATGCCATGCTGAGAAAATTTTTGTGAGATAGCACGTTTCTAGAAATTATAAAAAGTATAAGTCTATCAATCCACAAAACGCTAATGTAAAAGATAGTTCACAATTGCTTACTTCTTAATTTTCTCTAGAAATTCAGATTTCTAAGGATTAAGAATTCTAATTAATATATGTAATTAAAGTGTGAACAAAAAACAGCCTATGTAATAAATCTGACAAGCACAGTGACCAAAAGTAACCTCACGGGTAATCTGATCACAGTAGGTCACAGTAGGTAGTCACGCCCCAGGCATATAAGCTTTTAGTAAAAGGTTTATCTTTGCCTTAAGCAAGCCCTGCCCATTGTTCCTGTGCATCTAGGTTAACACACTTTTGAAATGTCAGAAGCAATCCTCTTTTCCAGACCCTTCTGAGGTGTAACCACCCTCAAGGGAGCACATTAAGGAGGGAATTTAAGGCAAAATTCTCTATGAGTTTGGACATTTTTTTACATCAAGAAAAGCCACTAGAAATAATAAGAAAAACAACTCTGTGTGCAAGTAAAGTAGAACACATTTTTGGCTGAGAAAAGGTAAGAGTATGGAGATGCATTTCTGTTAAGGGAAAAGAGTAATTTTGTCTAAACTAGAACTTCTGGTTATGAAGGACAAATTAAATGGATAAAAAATGTTCAAGAAAGAGAAAATTTTACCTTGCGTAGTCAAGTGGCTAAAATTTGAATTGTTATTATAAAGGTTTTAGAATAAATTTTGATATCAATAATGTACTTATGCTTAAGTAAAACTAAAACTTGATTTTCTTTCGTCTGCTAAAAGGACAAAGTTTCCTTGGACTATTGGTGTTCTGATAAGATACTGTAAAAAGTTTTCTGCCTGGAGAGGAAAGGTTGTTGTGTCTTACTATCTGTGCCTTATACTGTCTCCATCAGGTCTTTGCTTAATACCAAGTCTCCTTAATAAGGTGCTAAATTTTGCTCAGAGCTATGTAACTTTCACATTTGTCTTTGATGCAGGAGATATGACAAGTTCGCAATCTCATCCTAGAAAAAGTGCTACACACCTCATTGCTGAATATCACTAGTCACCTTCAAAGTACTCCCCTTGGGAAGCTATGCACCGACGCCAGCGCCTAGTCCACCCTTCAAAGCAATTTTGGAACTCTTTTTCTGGAATGGCCATCAGACCTGTCGTCGTATTAGCCTTGATGTCCTGAATGTCATCACAATGTCTTCCTTTCAATATTTCCTTTATCTTTGGATAAAGAAAGAAGTCATTGGGCGCCAGATCAGGTGAGTAGGGAGGGTGTTCCAATACACTTATTTATTGGCTAAAAACTTCCTCACAGACAGTGCCATGTGAGTTGGTGCGTTGTCGTGATGCAAGAGCCATGAATTGTTGGCGAAAAGTTCAGGTCGTTTTTGTCTAACTTTTTCATGCAGCCTTTTCAGCACTTCAAATAGTAAACTTGTTTAACTGTTTGTCCAGTTGGTACAAATTCATAATGAATAATCCCTCTGATGTCAAAAAAGGTTAGCAACATTGTTTTGGCTCTTGACTTGGATTGATGGAAATTTTTGGTCGTGGAGAATTGGCTGACTTCCATTGTGCATTTTGACACTTTATTTCAGGGTCGTATTGGTACACCCATGTTTCATCGCCAGTGATAACATGGCCCAAAACATTGTCTTGCCTCTCCAAAAGGTCTTGGCAAACTTTGACTCTCCTTTGCTTTTGTTCATCGGTGAGCTCCTTCAGTACCATTTTTGCACACACCATTCTCATGCCAAGATTTTCAGTTAAGATTTTCCTGTTTCTCTATTGATGTTTACTTGGTCTGCCATGCTTCTCACAGTCAGCTGATGATTTTAACACACAATTTGATAAATTTTTGCAATGTTTTCATCAGTTCTGCTTGCTACTGGCCACTCTGACCTCTCTTCATCAGTGACGTGTTCTGTCCCTTCAGAAAAATGTTTAATCCATTTGTACACTGCTGTTTTCTTCATGGCATTATCCCGATAAACTTGGACTAACATATCCCTGATTCACTTCCACTCTTGCCAAGTTTAACAAGAAATAGAATGTTTGTTCGTTGTTCTAATTCAAGCTCAGACATTTTCACGATGGCACACAAAAACACACAACAATAATGAACGCTGCTCAGCAAGACACGGCCACATGGCAACAGGAACACAGCTGTGAGACACTGATATACCAAGGTTATGAAACCTTACCAAGCTGTTTGTACCATGCTGCCAATGTAAGTGCACGGAGGCAAGTTCAAGAACTAGTATTTCATAATGATCCGTGATCTTATTTAGTCAAGTGTCCAAACTTTTGATATTTTTGACCAACTTCCCAAAATCACATTCTAAAGAAAAAGACTTTAGGACCCCAAACTAACTGATATTTCCTAGTGGGTCCCTAGAAAGTCTCAAAGGATTTGTTTCTCTCCTTATGAAAGGGAGATGTTGAATTAATTAGGCTTATTTGATATCTTAAATTAAGGCATACTTTGTTTTACTGCATTTCATTTTATTGCGCTTCACGGATATTGTGTTCTTCACAAATTGAAGGTGTGTGGTAACCCTGTGTCAGGCAAGTCTATCAACATCATTTTTCCAACAGTGTTTGCTCGTTTTGTGTCTGTGTGTACCATTCTGGTAATTTTTTCAATATTTCAAACTTTTTCATTATTTTATTTGTTATGGTGATCTGTGATCAGTGAGCTTTGATGTTACTATTGTAATTATTTTGAGGCCCCATGAACCGTGCCCCAAATAAGATGGCGAATTTAATGGATAAGTATTGTATGCATTCTGACTCCACTGACCAGCTGTTTCCCCTTCTCTTTCCCTCTCTTCAGCCCTTCCTATTCCCTGAGATGCAACAATATTGAAATTAGGCCAGTTAATCACCCTACAATGGTCTCTAATTGGTCAAGTGAAAGGAAGTCAGTCACATGTCTCTCACTTTAAATCAAAAGCTACAAATGATTAAGCTTAGTGAGGAAGGCATATTGAAAGCTGATATAGGCTGAAAACCAGGTCTCTTCTGCCAACAGTTAGCCAAGTTATGAATGCAAAGAAAAAGTTATTGAAGGAAATTAAAAGTACTACTCCAGTGAACACAGGAATGATAAGAAAGCAAAACAGCCTTTTTGCTGATATGGAGAAAGTTTTACAAGATCAGACCAGCCACAACATTCCTTAATCCAAAGCCTAATCCAGAGCAAGGCCCTAACTCTCTTCAATTTTATGATGGCTGACAGAGGTGAGGAAGCTGCAGAAGATGTTTTAATTTAGCAGAGGTTGGTTCATAAAGTTTAAGGAAATAAGCTGTCTTCATAACCTGGAAGTGCAAAGTGGTGATGTAGAAGCTACTGCAAGTTATCCAAAAGATCTAGTTAAGATAATTAATGAAGTTTGCTACAATAAACAACAGATTTTCAATGTAGACGCAACAGCCTTTTCCTGGAAGAACACTCCATCTTTCATAGCTAGAGAAGAGAAGTCAACGCCTGGCTTCAAGCTTCAAAGGACAGGCTGACTCTCTTGTTAGGGGCTGATGCCACTGGGGACTTTACGTTGAAGCCAATGCTCACTCACCATACAGAAAATTCTAGGGCCCTTAAGAATCATGCTAACTCTCCTCTGCCTGTGCTCTATACATGGAACAACAAAGCCTGGATGAGAGCACATTTGTTTACAGCATGGTTTACAGACTGACATTCTTGTAACATGGCAACAGTGTGGCCCTGAGTCAGAGAAATTAAGATGGGTAAAAAACGGGTATATGTTAAACAAACAGCCAGGGCTATGGGACAGCTGCTTTGGGTCTTACAGGCTTCCTGGCAAACCCCCTTTTCTGGTTTTTGCATTTCTTCACCCACCATAGTGCATTTAAGATGACTCAAATTATGAATAGACATCGGTGGGGAAACTTCTACAGAATTGTAAGAGCAATCTACCAACAATGTCTGACCTGCCAGTTTCATAATCCTAGAAAAACTATTTTTGTTCTCAGAAGCCTCAGAACTCCTTCCGCTGGACCTTTTGAATACCTGCAGCTTGATTTCATTCAACTGCCACTTAGCATGGGTTGTCAATATGTTCTTGTTATTGTATGTATGTTTTACAGATTGATTGAAGCGTTTCCCTGTCACAAGGCTGATACCTTCACCAGGACAAAGAAACTATGAGAGAATGTGTTTCCCACTTTGGGTTTGGCTTCCCCAATCTCCAGTGACGGAGACACTCACTGCACTGAGCAAATCATATGAGCCTTAATGAAAGCCTTGAAAACTTCTTGGAATTAGCACTGTCCCTATCACCTTCAATCATGAGGCAAGATCAAAAGAACAAACGGCATCCTCAAACTTAAAATTTCTAAACTTGCCCAAACTACGAGACTCCCCTGGTCTAATGTATTGCCTTTGGTCTTGCTGACTGTTCACGGATAAGGCAGAAAAAGAGTTAACAAAAAGAGCCTGACGGGTATTGGCAGAAGGTGGTTTGATCAGAACTTTGCACCACCCCATCCAGGGACCACTCAGGCCTGCATCCACTCCCCGGGCTCAACTCCTAGATATTTTTCTGTTGAAACACCCCTAGAAAAAAGATAAGACCCCACCAGAATTATATTGTTTTTGGTACCTGCGCAGACTGCTGGAGCCTGCACTCAGCCTGAACTCTGGCATCATCATAATTTAATTAGAATAAAATGAACACTATGGCTTGCCCCCACCCCCCGTGGGTTTTTCTGTATGCCTTCTGGGTAAGAGCATGCACAGAAAGAAACCATTTATATAACCTGCACATGTCAATCAAATGACCTCAGACTATAAGTCAAATGTCCTAAGTTTGTACGTCACGTGTTCTGGTGTAAGAAAATTACCTGCACTTTCTTATATAAGAAAAGCTAACCTGAAGTGCAGGGCAGCTGTCTTTTATACACTCTGAGGTGGGCATCCTCATTACCTAACTTTCAATAAATCTTTTCTTACTTTCTTACTTTCCTGAGTCTTGTGAATGCTTTCACTTTCTGCAAATGACCACAGTTATCCAAAAACAATACTTTCACAGCACTCCCTTTGGAAAACAAACTCACTCCGCATGAGACAGTCACCAGCAGACCAATGTCTATTGGTATAAAACCTTCTGCTGATCCCTAGTCTCGTGCTCGTATGACCAGCTGCCGTAGGTCTTTAATGTCTTATGCTCAAGCCTATCATCCACAGGTCAAAGAAGCTTTCCTGGATCCCAGTTCAAAGGATCCTGCCGGTCCTAGTCTCAAGCCGGCTGACTGGGTATTCTGGAAACATCATCAGAGGAAGCCAGCCCGTGGGCCCCACTGAGGGCCATTACCAAATACTCCTGACCACCAACAGTGCTGCAAAACTACTGAGCCTTGGACACACATCTCACAGTTGAAGAAGGCTCCACCTGACGTCTGATCCTGTGCATATGCTCGAGAACTTTGAATCAAATTGACAAGGAAGAGAAGCAGATGACACCGAGGTAGACTGCTTCTGCCCAAGATGACGCGTCAGGTTGCCCTCTTTCCTCCCATTACTCTGACACCGACCTGGAAAGATACCTCCGTCTCTTCACTCCGACATTCCCACGGTTATCTAGATCAGATTTGTCCTCACTCACTAAGAAATCTCATCAACACCACTCATCTTTGCAGGCACTTAGGATCATGTGCGAAAAGCCTGCCTAACCCCTTCCTTAAATGAGTAAATGCAGCAATGCCTAAAATGATGTGTCGAATAAGGTGATGCCAGCTCAGCACTTTGAGATTATCTCCAGTGCTTACAACTTTGACAAAATACAGACTTTGGATAAGAAATGCCTGACAGTTCTCCCTACTACCCTTCCTTGTTACTCAAGTGTGGCCTCAAGCTATTTCTGGTCTGTGTACTTTCCCTCTGATGTGGGACATGACACTCAAGAAAGGTCCTTCCTGGCACCGAGGGACATGGATACTAAATTTGGAAAACCTGACTCTTGGTCAGTGATCCTTTCAGAGAAAGATCTTGATCAAAGGTGGTGGGGGGGAGGGGAGAGGAGTTGTGAAAATCAATAAAGGAAATCTCAACTAAAATTGGAGTCTGGAAGGCCTGTAGCGAGAGCTCCCACCCTACCAGCCCTCATCAGTTACCCCAAATAGGAAGATATGTACCTTGCATCTCCAACAGAAAGGTGGTCCTAGTCTTTACTAGCCCAGCAGGAAGAAGGAAGACTTTCTTCTTGTCCAACAACAAGCCCAACCAATGGAAATTCTGTAGCTCAGCCAATGAGAAGCCATGGTCATCCTGAACTCTTACTTTCCTCCAATGAACTTTCATTTTTCTTTTGCTAATAACTTCCTTGCCCCACCCTTCTTCCTATAAAAAAACTTCCATTTTGTATAACTCCTTGGAGTATCTACCTCTCTGCTGGGCAAGATGCTGCCTGATTCATGAATCATTTAATAAAGCCAATTAGATTTTCATTTACTCAAGTTGAATTTTGTTATTTAACAAGCGATATGTTTAAGAAAGTCTGTTGACATCAAGGTTATAAAGGTGCTGATGAAGAGCTTTTAGAAGCCTCATGGAAGCGCAGCCGGGATGTAAGAGAGAGAGAAGGTGGTCGCAGGGGGACACAGGGCTTTGCCGGGTCCCAGGCTCCTGCCTCCTGAGGGTAGAGCCTGGTCACACCCAGTGTAGGCTGCATGACCTCTCTGCTTTGTGCCTCAGTGTTCTTATATATAAAAAAGAGATTGTATTCATGACTCCCATGAGGGTGGTTGTGAAGGTGGTGATAAGAGTTAATACATGTACTGTGCTTAGCACAAGTCTTAGCACAGACTAGGTGCTCAGAAAATGTTATTTATCATCATCGCATCAAACATTAGCTAGGAGATAGACCAAGTCGGAGGAGGGGGATGCTTTTCTCGTTATCTACACATTACTCTCATCTTCAGTATTCTAAAATTCTCGATACATTTGAATGATTCTTCTTCCTACAAACTCTCACCACAAAGTCTCTGAGATCCCTGGTGGGCCAGGACCATGTCCCCATCCTTTGGCTTTGTTTCCAGGTGGCCTATTACAGGTTCTTCACATAAAGGACCTTTAGCCCTGGGTACAGAATGGGTGAAATCACATGCTGTCTACTTCCCATTGCCATTGAAAACCTACCACAGACTGGCTAATTGGGTCACATACTGGATAAGCTAAGAGGGCAAGTGGCCTTCAGGCACGGCTTGATGCAGGAGCTCACCAATGTCCTCAGGGCCCTAGTTTCTTTCATGTCTCTGCTCTGCCTTCCTCTAGTGGTCCTACAATGGCAGTTAGTGCTATGTGTTTCTTTTCCCCAGCCTGTCAAGTCTGGCCTTCACTCTGCTTATACATACAGAGGTCACATGCCAACCTCTAAACCAGGTGATGGGGCCAGAAGTGTTGACGAGATGAACATGGGCCTTCAAGGCTGCTTCTGGAGCTGGATCAGTCCATCCAACCCCCACTCATGGCCACTGCGTGGGAGAGCGGAGAAGTGGATGGTGAGAAGTGACCTTCACTGTCAGCCATGGCCATTTCCTCTGCTTTGTGGTGATAGAACAGGCAGAATGGCTGTTAGAACATTAGGATTCGTGTCTGGTGCTTTCCAAAATGTGTTCCAAGGAACACTACATCCTCAGAGCTATACCTTGAAAAAATGTGTTTCATGACCAAAAGAAATATTTTTTGGAGAAAATGCTGCATATTGCATCCCCGCCTTGAAATTCGCCTGCACATTACCATATTAAAGGCCCTGACAAGTCCAATAGAAAACTTATTTAACAAACCCACTGTTTCCCAAATTAATTTGAATTTAGAACATGTTTCCACATAACTCGTATTAACATCACCAAGATATCTACTTGCAAAAATGTCTGTGACCTAGCCCATAAGTCCATTCCTGACTAGTAGAGGGGAAAGACCTTGTTCAAAGCCATGGTGAGTAAATGACCGAGCCATGACTAGAACCCAGGTCTCCTGGCTCTCCTTGCAAGGCTCTCCCACACCGTTTCTGTGGGATTTCCTCAGAAAGGCTGGGGCACTGCAGTCGTTCCCTCCTGTGCTGCAGCACACCGTCCCTCTCGCCACCAGGCGAGCCCCAGACCAGAGATCGGCTTTGATCGGCTTCCATGGTCTCAAAACAGGGCAAGCCCTGCAGCCTGAGCCTGGAGCAACGGAAATAAGGCTTCAGAGTCATGGCAGAGTGGCAAGCCTCACCTGGATTGTAGAGGGACCCAGCAGGCAGGTTTCTTTCCACGGTTCCCCTGTTTGGTGTCCAAGGCTGATAGCACTCAGGGCACTCAGTAGTTGCAAAGGTGGCTTCCAGAAGCTCCAGGGCCTGTGTGTGCCCAAGCTCACAGATGCAGGAAAGGTAAGACGTATTCTAATTCGACTGTATTAACAGGTCACATGACTATCCCTGACCCAAGCACCATAGCAGGCATTCACTTGGCTTAGCCCAGGTCATGTGCTCCACTCCAGGGGTAGCATGTTTCTCCCCAGGTCCCCGGGATCAGGAGCTCTTGGGAAGAGAGAAAGGTGGAGGGGACGAGTTGCGGGGAAAAAAAACCGGTGTACACTGTGGATGCCCGGGGCCACTGCAGAGGGTCCCTCCTCTGTGGACCTTCTTTCTGGCTGGGTGTAGAGGATGATGAAGGGAGAGTCCTAGAATCTGAAGGAGAGGCCCTTCCGGCAACCTGTGTTGCCTCCATATCCACATGAAGCAACACTCACGCCGGAGCACCTACCCCATCCTTCTCTCTCAGCCTGCTGCCCCCCGGCTCAAACTGGAGGCTGGGCATGGAGGGTGCACGTGGTCCCACCTCCGGTGGAGTTCACTAGGCTTCCTGGGCCTGAGGTGGGGGAGGACGGGCAGCTCTGCATGCTCGGAGATGAGGAAGCTTGAGGGAGACATACAGGCCCTGCAAGAGGCAAGCATCTCCCAGGCTGGACTCCTTTGGACCTTCCTGGAGCCTCATCCCCCTGGGGAGATGCGCCTTCGTTCATGCAAATTCCCTTCTTAACACATCCAACTTGATTTTGTTGTTGTTGGTAATGCTGGTTGCAGCCCATGAAATTAATTTCACAACTCACCAACGGGTCCCCATCTTACAGTTTTAAAATCATCTTAGAGCATCTCCTCCCACTCCAGGGTTTTGGAAAAGTGAACACCGGAGGCTGACTGTCCTGTGTGCGTGGTGGAGAAATGAGGGCAGAGACCACAGAACAACGGCTTTTGCAGGATGAGATAACGACGTGGGCCGGGGCTCCGGAGAGGAGACAACTGGCTGACATAAAGCCATCAATCAATGAAGACCCTGTTGGCCATGGGCTTCCTCCAGAAAAGGAGGCTGCGGCTCTGTGGTCACAGAAGTGCAGGGAAGACTTCCCCGCCCGCCCCTCTCCCTTCATCCTCCCTTCTCCTTCCCTCCCCTGACTTCCTGTGCTCCTCCAAGACCAGCAGGGAGTCAGAGGCTCGGTCACCCGCGACCTGGCGGAGCTGGTTCCTGTCGGCCTGCTCACCCTCCCTGGCTCACAGCCCTGGCGGAGCCCACAGCCTGGCTTCCGGCCCTGGGTTGCTGTCGAGCTCACGGTCACTGTCAGCCCTGAGCGCCCCTGAGGTGGCTGAGCACTGGGGCGGGGTGGTGGTTTGGCCAGAGGCCTATGGGCGAAGAGCCTCAGAGGCCTGTCCATTGGCAGCTGGGCAATTAATAACAGGGGTGGGAAACGGGAGAGCTGTGGATGGAGTTTTAATGCTTTCCAGAGCAGAGCCCATTCAAAGCGTGTAATTTTCATTATACGATATCAACATTTAGCTTCAGCAATGGAAACGTCAACTTTAATTATTTTCAAGGAGTCTTGATGTCTCTGGGAATAAATCAATATAAATAATATTTTCATAAACTCTGAATCATGCTCCTAATAGTGTTATATCTATAATTTTAATATTCGGAACAATTTTTCTTTCTATCTTAGCAATTAATTGTTGCCAAGTCTCACTTTTTTGTTCCCTATTGCTGTCAGCTCAGGGAGCCACGGGCTGGGGGGTGACACATTGACACAGGGGCCATGTCCCTGATCCCGAGACCATTCCTAGTTTTATTGCCCAAAGGGTCAGTGTCGGTATAATATATCTTCCCCAGAAAACCGTCCCCTTTCTTCTCAGCCCATTTAGTTTGCTTCGCTTTCTGGCTCCCCGTGTCCAACAAGCCTGTTCTGGCACCACCCCTGGCAGGGATGGGTCCCTCCTCTCCACTCACATGGCATTCACCGGCTCCCACCTACGGCTCCCTGGGCAGACAGTGCAGCAGGTGGGGTGGC
This sequence comes from Rhinolophus ferrumequinum, assembly GCF_004115265.2. Lineage (NCBI taxonomy): Eukaryota > Metazoa > Chordata > Mammalia > Chiroptera > Rhinolophidae > Rhinolophus > Rhinolophus ferrumequinum. Next base: position 4,160,292 of record NC_046286.1, read on the forward strand.
ACTGCCAGCTCCGGACCGGTCCAAGGTGTGCCACTCACCAGCTGTGTGACACTAGACAGCTGACAGGTGGCAATGCTAAAAGCTCATTTATCAGGAGGGTTCTTGTTTGCAGGTCACGGAGAATGACACCAGTGGATTTGAGCAGAAATGAAATTTATTCAAGGACACGAGGAAGCTCAAACTGTGCAAGGGCCAGAGAATGTGGCCTGCATGCAATCCACCAGGAACAGGGTCTGAAATTCCATGGCAGAGCTGGTCTAGAGGACGTTGCTGGCACGCCTAAGGTCCCGGCCCCCCTGCAGTTTGCACAGCAGACCGACAGGCCCGGATGTGGGGAGCCGCTGGATGCTTTTGGAAGATCAGCTGGCTTTGGAAACTGGCCATGGCCAGGCCGCCACTGTCGCCAGAAAGGAGGCTTCTCCCATCCCCAGCTACCCACTTGAGGCCTGGGGTGCTGTGACCACTGGTGCAGCTTGGGGCTTGGACCACAGCCACGCTGCAAAGGAGCATGGAAAAGTGTATCTGATGCTTTGCATTTCTGTAAAAGGAAGTAGACTTTCTGCTTAATATTGGGGCATATCCCCGGGCAGAAGAAGAAGGTTCAGACGCTGGGTAGTTAAGAAGAAGGGCAGACAGCCCACTGTGGCCACAGGCCTCCCTCTGACTGATCGCCAAAGCCCCTCCCATAGCTGTTTTGATGTCAACATTTTCTCAATAAAGAACTACACAAATACAGCTCCAAGGGCCTCCCCCTTCAAGCTGATTTCTGCCCCAAGCTTCCAGTTATGTTTCACCTTCCCACATGGACTGATGTGAAGAATGTGCTGAAGGGTCCAACGTGAGGCTCTGGTCCCCACGACAGTTATATTTCTCAGTGTAAGTGGATAACTGGCACTCTGGTTTTTAGAAACTGGCCCCTTGTGAGATTACAGCCTATGAACCAGTGCCCCAGGCCCAGTCCCTTCTGAGCCACCACCCATTTAGGTCCCCTTTTTCTAAGCCTAGTGACCTGGCCCCAGTCCCTGGTGATGGGATGGGGCCCGTCTGGATAGCTGCTGACCCTGCCCATAATCCTGACCTGACCCGGCAGCCCTTTTTCATTCACATGAGGACAGTTGGCAGTGCCCTGCCTTAGTCACCGTGCATTTGGAAGCAGAAATCAAACTTGTAGCCGTTGTGAAGTTACTCATGCAAAGATTTTAAACAGAATAAGCCCATTAAGGGATTTATTGGAACATCACTTTCACTTAAAAAATGAAATGATATTCAGGTGGGACTCTGGGAGATTCCAGACCCCATCCTTCCTCAGTGCTAATATATCGCTGATCACCAGGCACCTAGCAGTGCTGCACTGTGGGCTGGACAATGGATGGATAGGTGCCGGGAGAGCCTGCCCTGCTAGCCCAGGACAGTGGGGGAGGGGCCAGAAAGGGGCCAGCAGTCTGGGGAGGGGGGCGGAGTAGGGGTAAATGAGTCTGGGCTGTGGAGAATCTTTAAGCACAAGATTCTTCCTCCTTTGTCTAAGATGGTTTGGGGGTGAGTTGGGATTTGGCCAGAGGTAGAGGGGTGGGTGAGACGATTTCCTAGGTCCCTTTCTGGGCATTTTCTCTGAAGATGCCCTAAGAGTCCAGACCAGAAATAAAAAGCAATGGAAGAGCAGAAGGTGACAGGACTGTTATGCTCATCACTCTAAGGGATCCACCCAAGGCGCCAAATTGTTTTCTCTTCACGCGTGAAGACAAAGGAGGAAAATGTGAAAGCTCTTCTTTCACATTGTGTTCCTTCTAACAAAGAAAGAATACAAGTATTTGTACTGCAGAGCTGTCTGTTTGATTACTACACCAGGGCAACCAATTCATATTATTCCTGAGCAAGATCTTCAGAGATGAACTCTCTATCCTGCAGGCCATCAATCTCTGATATCGGAGTCGGGAGAGTATATTTTTACTGGAGAAACGTTATCTCCAACTTTACCTGAGAAGTCGATTCTTGATGGCTGCATTGTTTTAACTTCACTTCCTCTGCTCCTGCCCACTCCTTCTCCCCTCCCACCTACCTGTCCAGATTTTCCATTACAAGCAGCTGCAAATGAGGGTGGTCTGCAGGAGGGAGGCCCCAAACAGGAGTCCCTCACCCACGAAAAGGGTCAGTGGGATGGCACTACAGCCTGGAATGCCTGCCTACTTGTACCATGCAGCTTCAAGAGGGGAAAAGGGGGGAGAAGCAGCAAGGTGGGGAGGGAGAAGGGACCCAGACCGGGGCAGCGCTGAGCAGCAGGCTTTGTGGAGCTCACGGGAGCAGTCAGGCTACAAATGTGTTTCTTTTTTTGGGATGTGGCCTGAGAAGCCACCGTGGTGGTGGGGGTGTGGGGGAGGCAGGAGTGTGAGGAAGCTAGGAAGTCCAGCCAGGTGGGTAGTACTCAACTAGTACCGCCTGCAGGAGGTCCTGCAGGCAAGCTCCTTGGCTCCTACCTGGGCCTTTCCCGTTGGCTGGTCAGAGGAAAGCACTGGACAGCCAGGCGGCCCTGCCAGGGACGGAACTCCTCACCCCACCAGGCCTGGCTTGGAGGACCTCTGGGGCATTGCAGGAAGCGATGTGGGGGCGCAGGTAGCTGAGGGCCTGGCAGGTGGCCCAGAGCAGCTGGCAGGTGCTCCAAAGAGAGAATGGCTTCACACCCTCTTGCCAGCCTAAGTGCTGGCCCCAAGGAGAGGGGCTTGGCTCCGGGAGCTCCGGGTAAGGGCCATCTCTCTGCAGCATGGCGCCAGCTGTACCTGTGGCAGCTCAAAATGGGATTCTGGCAGACAATCTGAGCCTCCTAGAGGTGCTAGGGCCAGCTGCAAGGAGGCCATGCTGGGCTGGCCGCAAAGACATCCCTGGGGGGACTGAATGCAAGATGGGGTGGGGGTGCTGGGAGGGCCAGTGGAGCGTCCAGGCCCTTGTCAGGCACCCCCCACTCCCACCCCTGGGAGGGCACCTGAAACTGTCTGCAGGGGTGATGTGGGAGGAGGAGAGAGGGTCCCAAGTCTGGAACAAGGGTCCCTTACCTGTCGACCCCTCTACTCCCTTGCTTGGGGGCACCTTCCCAGAATGCACCCCTGCCCCTCCTCCCTGCATCACTTTCTTCACCTCTCCAGCCACTCCCCTCGTTTTAAAGACTTCAAAACAGTGCTCCTTTCCTCCACCCCTTCATCTAAGAGATGCCAAGCTTTTGGAGCTGGTGTGCCCCTTCCATGAGGGGTCTGTGCTCCTCCTGTGAATGCCTGGGGCCCAGGATCTGTGCTGATTCAATCTCACCCAGCAGCTGAGCAGCCCGAGACAGATGCTGTGCTGGCAAACCCGACCCAGCCCAGAGCTGAGTGCGAGGCTTCATGGCCCCCGGAGCCTCTCCTCACTTAGCCTCCTGGACCGCAGACCACTGTCTGCAGTCTGGGCCTGACCCTGCACTTCTCGTTGGCTCTTCTCTCTGACCTTCACTTCCCACCTTCCACCTTCCACCCACACCAAGTCCTAATTCCGCATTTTCTCTAATAAGACATCCCAGCTGTTTAGAAAAACTATGTTCGGAAGGAACTCTGGCCCTTAGCAAGATAAAAAGAGGTTCATTCTTAGAGATACAGCAGCCATTTCCCCCTCCCTGGAGACCCTTTGTTCTGTCCTGGATACCACCTTCCCAATAGTGAAACTGGGTTTTCCTCTCCTGCCACCTCCTTACTGCAGCCACCATCTCCGTCTGTTCCGTGCTCATCGCCCCAGGCCCCGGCATTGCTATTCTGCACTCCTACTGCTTTGGCAACCTCCTGCAAGTCACTCCTGCCCCCAGGACCTGACTCTCCTTATCTGTAAAACGAGGGGGAGTGGACTCCATCATCTCTGAACGGCTTCCAGCTAAGAATCTGTTTCTGTGATGAAGCTGGGGATTACGTAGCCCCAGTTTTCTTTGTTAATAAAATGCAGAGAGTGATCAATCCATAGAGACATGAATTGTTGTGTATGAAGAGCGCTCACTCCATCTTTTCTGGGATAAACACTGTTATCCATCCTTCAAAACCGGGAGGGAACCAGCCAATGTGTGTGACGCGGGCATGGCCTGGATCTCAGGGCCCGCCATGCCCCCCCATCCCTGGTGCCTCCCCCGCCTGCTATTTCCCCTGCCCCCGCCCCCCATTCCAGGGCTGTAGAGAAGAAGGAATGAGATTCTCTATGTCCAGGTGTCCTGTCCACAGGAAGGCCCTGAGGATATTCAGAGATTATTGCCTGCCCAGGTCAGTCATCTGCACGCGTGACAGCCAGCCACGGTCCTCCTACCTTCCCGGGATCAGGTGTCGGTCTGCACAGAGTTCTCCTCATGTGACAGGACCAGGGGCCTGTGTGTAAGAAATAACCACTGGCAAAAGGGCCAGGGCGGTCACAGGAAAGGGACAGTGAACCCACCATTGAGCACAGGACAGCGGGCCGTGCAGGAGAGGCAGGTAGGGGAGGGAGGTGAGGAGCCTGAAAGCAAGGCAGCCGTGTCTCATGGCTCAACAAGGGATTGCTAGGAATATTTGCAGAGAGAAAGAAGTCAGCGATGAGTACAATGGATGCCCCCCAGCAGAGTTGGAGAAGATGCCCCCACTTTTGGGTCCAAAATAAAAAGCCTGGGGTCCGGGCCTAAGTCTGGGCAAGGGGCAGTTCTGAACTAGGGGGACGGGGGGCTTCCACACACACAGGTCACCATGCTTTGTACTATGTGACCCCACTGGCAGGGCCAAGGGTGAGCATGAGACCAAGGCAGCCCCTCTCTCATGGATGGTGACATATTCTGAGGAGGAAACGAGTGGAAAGTCAGAGGTGGAGGCGAGGGCTGGGAGCCTGACAGTGCTGTGTCGGGGTCCACCCCGCTCCCCAGCCCTGCTGTGTCCTCACGAAGCCTGCCTCCAGGAGACCAGCCACCCAGTGATCCCCAAGAGCCCCATCTTCCAGGTGGTCCCCCTCTTCCAGTTGCCAGTTTCTGCAGGTCTACTTGTGTCAACTCTTAGGACACGAGCAACAGAACTGGGAAGGCCCTTAGAATGGAAGGGGGGTAGGCACAGCCTTGGGGGGGGGCCAAGGATGGAGCCCGCGGCTCTGGGCTTGCCATGCCGCACAGCTCGGAGGCAGGTCGGGGTTAGCTGAACGCGGACGTGTGAGCTCATGGGGCTCAAGGCTTATTATTAATAACAGTTCCATCCATATGTAAACATCATCCTGTTTAATATGCTTTTTGTGTAAGGGTGAAATTCGGGAATCCTTAACACTGTTAGACTTGCAGTTTGACTCACCACATAGCTCGCTATCTAGCCACCTGTAATTAGACTTAGTTTGCAGTTCGATCCATCCTGATATTCAGCAGTTTTCTCTTTGTTTCTCCCCTCACTGATTAACTTAAGAGCTCTGCTTTGTTACCTTTCTCAAGGCTACCCATACCTCATTAATCCACTGAATGAGCAGATCCTTACCTGAAAAGGGCAATTTCTTAATCCTCAGGAAGCCAGACACCAGAATCCATTTTGCAACTCCCTTGCAGTTTTTACTGGTGACCCATAAAGCCGCAGGCTGAGTCCGAGTTCGGAGTCTGGAGTTCAGAGATAACATTATCTTAAAACAGACCCAACCCCAGGAAGTGATGTCAGCCCTCAGACCTGCCGGATTGACTCCCCCTTTCCTATGTAAGAAAAAGCTAACCTAAAGATCAGGGCAGTCGTCCACTGGAGACTCTGCCCCTGGCAGGCTCTCTGCCGGAGGCTTTTTTCTTAAACTTTCTAACTTCTATTTCTCTTGAGTCTTGTGAATTCTTTCACATTCTGCGAACAACCTGGGGTAACTCTACACCAGTACGTTTTGCATCATCTTACCAGGACTTACATCAACCCAGGGCAGTGGCCAAAGGAGGTAATTTGTCTCCATTTCACAGTGGAGGAAGTCGGCTTGAAGAGGTGAAGAGACTTTGAGACCAGAAGCTCTCGTGGTAGCATGGCAGGCAGTGGCTGACAGGGGAGAAACAAGGGGACTATCGATGCCCCCACCAATTCGCTTTCCTCAAGACCATCCGCACGTGACTCCCTGCACACCCAGAACGGGAGCATTTCGTGGAGGAGCTGATCATAGCCCTGGGCTAGGCCACCTCTCCTCTGCATCACGTGTCCTTAAGGAACTGCTCTCAGACAGATCAACCGTCAGAGGCGTCCCCAGAACCTCCTACCCTGGGCCAGCCAGCGGCAGAGGCAGGCGTGGTACAGCCTGGGTTGCAGACGGAGCTCCTCGGCTCTTCCTGACAGTCTTGCATCTTCATTCAGTGCCATCAACTCATTTTCTGCGCAGAATGAAGATAAATCGCCCCGTCCTGGAAAACTACATTTAGCATCTCATTCTTTTTGTGGGGCAGAGAAGTTTGCATCGACAAAGCGTTCGTGTTGCAGATGGCTTGCCATATGCCACATTCCTTCATGCTATCACCTTAGAAGGTTCTAGGAGTAAAAGCTTAATTAACAAGTGGTGTGTACCATTATGTACTTAATTATTTACTGCTTTTATTTCTTTGTTGTTTCTTGTTTTGCAAAAGTTCGGTAACAATTAGAGGCAACTCTTCCCTAATGCAATTTTTCTCTGCACTTTTTTTTTTTGCCATTTGGAGACTGGCAGTGTGGTGAGAGGAAGGCTTCCTCGTTCCACATGAGCCCACCCAGATGCACTGATCTAAATCTCTGGGAGGTGTCGGGCATGTATGTTTCTAGAAAGTTTCCTGTGGTGCTGATCCACCGTCCAGGTGGGAAGCCAGACCCAGCCCTCTGTACTGCGGTGGCCTCCCTACAGTGCAGTCCTCTTCTCATCCTTCCTCCATCTCTCCCTGTTGTCTATCCCAGAGGACAGTGGTGTGGCTGGACTAGGGTGGTAAAGAGGACAGGGGGTGCTGGGGGGACGAGGGACCGTCCTGCCTCAGGGTAAGGACAGAGGCAGCTTCAGGGAGCTCAGCACAAAAAGACAACCTGGAATGGAAGCACAAAAGTAGCAAATTGGAGGGAATTTGCTGGGCTGAAGTCAGACCCACAATTTGGGGCTTAGAAAGAAGTGATTGGATTCCCCTGGAAGCATCTCTGTTTACACCTCATGTGACCCGAGGGGCAGGAAGCCCATGTCTCTAACGCAGACATATTTTGTAAGCATCAGTGCAGGGCGTGTCTTGTTTTAGCAATCCTCCCTCGGATTTTACTCAGTTATCAATACCTGGCCACAGAAGTGGCGCCAGAGCTGACAGCAGAGTCTGAGATGGGGGTCAGCCCGCCTGGCTTCTCAGAGGGCTCTGGGCTCCTCAGCTGGTGGGCTGGGTCCCGGGGGCTCTGGTTCTCGAGCATCTTCCCCACCATGTCCACAGACATTAGCTGGGGCTGGGTACAGTCAGGGAGGTCCTGAGAGGGTGGGTGGAGGAAGGGAGAAGATGCAACGGCAGAAGAATTGCAGAATCGGGAGCTCAGGGCTCCCCTTTCTCAAGCAAGAGACCTGAAGGACACTTCCTGAAATGAAGACAGATGAGGCCATGCCCAGCACAAAAACCAGGAGCGCTTGGCTGGGCCACTTCTCTGTCTCTCAGTTTCCTCATCTGCAATGAGCAGCAGGGGCAGGATGAGTTCTTTGGGCTCTTCTATGTCCACCATACGATTCTGTGTCCTACAGAGACCCCCATCTCCTATCCCTTAGAGAAGAGTCTGCTGGACCCCAGAGGGCTTTGTGCTGGGAAAGACTGGCAGAAGCCTCGCCGGGATGCTGACCTCGCGACACGCCAAAACCTAGAGCAGTGCCCGGCATGTGATAAGTGTGCAGTAGGCGTCTGTTAAATTACTGAAAATGTAATAGACCTGCCAGTTGCAGCTTTGCCGTCATCATGGTTCCTACTAAAGACAACGGTCTTGCCCCAGAGAGGAAGAGAGCGAGCCATAGTTATGTGGCCTGTGCCTGGTCTCAGCTGGCCCAGGGCAGCCCATCGAGGCAAGTCACCTTGAGATGTGACCGGGGTGAAGAGATGACACAGGGCAAATGGATTCTGCTTCTCAGAAGGCTGATCTGGGAAGTGCTCAGCGTTAGGTGATTAGTAAGGGAAGTTGAAGCTGAAAAGAATCACTGGAAGGAAGACAGCAGTGGGGTAATGAAGAGCGGAGACAGGTGGGAATGGTGAGGGAGAAGGAAACAGCGTGTGTAGCCATGCTGAGGTGAGAGGAAGCATCCATCTGCCCTGGGGGGTGGCCTGGCTCAACCACAGAGGCCCTCTTCTCCGATTCCACCCCACTAGTGCCCCTCGTGGCTTCCTGTAAATCTGTGTAACCACCCCTACCCTAGTCAACCTTCCTCTAAGATTTCAGTTACTGTAAAGGAGAGCCTTGAGAAGAAAAGCTTCAAGGGATGGAGGCAGGATGTGTGTGCAGCTTACCACAACCAGGACCTGGAAACCAGAATCTGACTAGCCCCAAAGGCAGAACAACAATTTGGGGACAAGTGAGAGGATCATCCATCTGAGCTGGGATTGAGGGAGAAGCTCTGAGAATTACTAGCAGGGCCCCAGTGGGAGATTGAAAAGATAACCACCAGGTACAACTTCCTCACTGCTGAGGTGGGGTTGGGATGGGTGGCGGAGCTGCCCGAGGAGGTGGGAACCGGGAGGTGGGGAGACTCCGGGAGCCTTAGAAATGACCGAGCACTCCCTTCCCATATGAAGGATGACATGACTTCTTGATACTTTTGCTGAACAAGGAAACACTGGATCTCTCTGGCCTGAAAACACTACATCTTGGTGGGATCCTAATGGACCAACCCACCTGGCTTTTCACCCATCAGAGAGAAAAGTCTTCAAATGCATGTCTAAGGAGGCTGAGGAGAATGGCACGCTGAAACCGAACGCAGTGAACAGGAAGGGCGCTTCCACCAGTCCTCCCTCCCTCCAGGGCCCGGGCTGCAGGGCCCGCTCCCAAGCGACTTTCAGCCACGGACACAGCTTTTGTCACCATACACTATACCTACAATCTAGTCTTCTCCGTCACCTCATCACATGTCTCCCTAGGAAGGGGAGGCAGCAGGGAGGAAGCTGCCACGTGACTAAAAGCCCCCCTCATGGAGTGGCACTGGTGGTCTAAGACAGCCCCCCGAACCTGCACCCCGAGCCACAGCTCAGGGCCACGTCGGGTCAGGTAACGTTCCTCCCTCTTGGTCTGAGTCATTCCTCAGGAGAACTTCAGGAGAAGCTGACGTTTGCTGCAGGTGTATGCTGTGGATGCCACCAAGGGGACAGGAGGACAACTAGGACGGTTGGGATGAAACCTTGGTGAGGGGGGCAGTCAATGACAATTTGGGGGCTGGCGGAAAAGGTTTGGCGCTCTGCGCCACTCACAGAGGCGAACAAGCGGGAGGCTTGTTCACCTCCAGAGGTGGACCTCAACCCTGCCAGGTGTGGGGACCTGGTGCGGGGTCAGGCTGGGCTTTGGGACTGTGGCCCCTGCTGCTCTTAATGTAGGTGATTGTGGCGTTCTTAGCCATGATGTCATACTGGGCACTGGGGATCAGAGTGGGGGGAAGCCCCATTTCTTGCTCACTCTTCTGGGTGCTTATTTCTATCCTCCCACCCCCACTGAGAGCTCACTTCCTAACTTTCCCACGCCACCACCCCCATAGGGCCAGTTTGCCCTCTCACATCCAGTCTCTCCCCAGTCCTGCCATCACCACCTCTGGGGTCCTTCATACCCTGAGCTCACTGAGCCACCAGCCAGCCCCCCAGCCCACACTGCCTGGCCCCCAGCCCATCCCAGGGGAGGTTTTCTTCCATGACGACATCAGGGAAGGAAGGAGGAGCGTCAAGGACAGCATGGCAGCCATCTGAACATCAAAAAGGCCACTCTGGCTGACTTGTCCATTCAGGCCACGCTTGGGCCATAGCCCAGCTCCAAGAAGCATCCTGTGAAGCCTTGTTGGTCTCCCCAGACAAAATCAATCATTGCCATCTGATCGTCCCCTACACGGACAGGCTCACAGCCTGGTCACTACTCTGTGCTAAACCAAAGACGTCAGTGTGGGGGCTGGTGGAGAGGAGAGGTGACCTGGGTGAACTCAGGTTTCTCTCTGACCCTGCCCTCTTAGAGGCTGGGGTGGGGCTTCCATGGGTAATTCTGCCTAGATGATTCTTCACGGAGTTGACTTGAAGTGTTATGACTGGGTCCCCAGTGGTGCTAAAGCCTAGAACATCAGAGCCAAAAAAGAGACTGGGAAAGGTCTGGAATGGAGCCCTAGGGGAAACCAAAGTTTGGATGTGGTAAGTCACCGCAGAGTTGGGACTAGGACTCGGGCCCTGCCTTCTCCCGCCCCACTAAGATGAGAACATACAGTTCCTGACATGCCATCTGCTAACATCTTGCTGGGTTGTGTGTAGAAATGTGCCAGAATTAAGGTAGCATCTCATTTGCATGTAAGGACCAAGGAATGTCTCGCACCATCCCACACAAGGCCACCCGAGGCTCCCTTGAGTAGAAAGACTGGGCCATGTGAATGTGAACAGGTGTCTAGAGCTGGAAAAAGCACCTGCTCCCCCACAAAAAAAAAAAAAAAATGTTTCAAGGGAGCAAAGAAAAATTAAAGACGTAGAAGCAACTCCCTTTTGTTCACCCCGCCCTCAGCCTGAATGTTGCTTTTGGTTTAATACCTGTTGAGAATATGTGCAAAGAGGAGAAATTTGCCAGGATGACTCCAAATTCCACCAGATGGAGGGTGGGAGGGAACCCTGGCGGTTAGGAGGGAAATGGCCATGGAGCTGCTTTGTGAGCTATACAACTGAAACGGGAAGCATCTGTCTTGCCTGGACAGCTGAAGGGCTCACTTTGTGAGTCTGTGGTTGCCAAGCTGACCCGCTCAGCTGCTGAGGAGAGAGCCACGCTCTCAGGACCATACTTGTTTAAACACCTCACAAGTCCTCGGGAGGTAGCAACAAGGAATCCTAGCTTATATTTATTCATTTGTTATTTTACAGGTTTTAACACACATTCCCATAGTATTGAAAGTCTGCCCTGAACCATGGATGAAGAGCAAAGAGTAAAAGCACTCCCTATGCAGACGCACGTGCGCTCAGCTCTGGCCTGGGGTGGAAAGACTTCAGGCTGATGTGTGTCTCAGTGCCACACTGTGCCCCCTCGTCTCCCCTAAGGGAAGCCACAGCTGGATGCCAAAGCAGCCTACTTTGCCCGCTGTTCTCCCTCCAACTAATTACCCCTCTGGCTCCCCATCAAAATTTCCATTCCCAATTCCAGATGGCCCACCCCACCCAAGCCCCAGACTCGAGGCCACTGACCCTTGCACGCCCCCATCAGAGCGTGCGCTGGGGCCCTGACCCTGGGGGCGCTGCAGTCAGCCACATGCTCTGGTTCCCAGACTGAGCAGCGAGCGTGTGCAGCAGAAATGAGATCAACACATCTCTGGCAGAGATCAACACATCAATAGAAACCTTGGGCTCAACATAAGTAGAGATGGAGGAGGGCAGGGACAGGGGGCTAACTGGGCTTCGGAAGAGAAGGAGCCGACAGCCCCATCTGGGGTGCAGCGGAACTCCATCCGGTAAGCACCTCACCTGTATTGTCAACACAGGGAGAAAGACTTATCAATTCAGGCCCCACTTATTAGGAACCTGCTAGGACTCACGTCCGGCCTGGACTGAAGTTTGCCCCTCTTCCAGGTCTGCTGAGGAGGGTTTGCAGAGCATCAGCCTGCTGACCTGGATTCCTACAGGCAGGTTTTACACATTGACCCCACAGTGGCTTCGTGTGGGAATTCTAGTCATTCCGTCTCTGGGGCTGTCTTTGTGTTGTGTCCCTTACTAGACTGTAAGCTCCGTGAGGACAGGGGCTGGGACCGGGAGCACCCTGAGCCAAGCGTACCGTGCCTCTGGGCCACACACACCCAGCAAACAGCTGAGGAAGTGCCTTAGCTCACTCCGAGCCGCTCAGCCAGGCAGCAGTCAGCAGTGAAGAAACAGACGGTGGGACCCCTGGGATTTGAGCAGAGAACGGAAGACCCCTCAGGGAGGCCAGCAGTTCACGTCAAGATGATTGATGGGAACTAACTCTGGCTTGAAGAAGCCATGTGACATCTCCAAAGGCATTCGTTCTGCAGGAGTGTCTACCTGGTGCCCACAGCTCGCTGGGAAGCATCTGGTGACGCCAAGGGTCCTGTCTGCGGAGCACCAGGGGGATGGAAAGGAACGGGCAACCTGTCAGGAGGCGAATAGGAGTCAGGAGTCCAGTTCCTTTCTGGACTCTGGGCCACAGAAACCTCTGTCCTTCCCCTTGGAGAGTTTGGAAAAATATGCTCAGACCCAGAAGACACAGTTTGGGGTTTCTCACAGCCTGGCTCCTTTGCTGAGGCCTGGATAATTGGGTTGGAGGGGCTTCTCCCTCACGCAGCCTGTGATCGTCTTTATAAAAAGGAAGTAGGAGAAAGCCGACAGGCCTGGTGAGCATTTTCAGGGATTGTGAAACTTGGCGTTTCCAAAGAGGCCACCACACTGCTGGTTTTACCTCTCTGGGAAAGTCCCTGGTTCCCAAATTCCTTGTGTAAATTATTTAAAAACTGGATTCCTTTATACCTGTTACTTGGCTTATGTCAACCCATTTAAGGAATAGCAGCTTGATGAGGGGAGGGTGTGTTGCAGAGGGAGAGAGGAAAGGTAATTTTTGGAGACTGGTAAGGTGGGGTTGGACACCCAAAGCTTCAGCAGGAGGGGACTTGGGTATCTGGAGAGCAAGGGGAGACTGTTGCTCAAGTCCTGGTGTGGCTCCCGTACCCCTGAAGAGCCACTTTTGAGATTCTGTGCTCTGGGTTGACAAAGAATTGTATCAACTGACCCAAGGGCTCACTGGGTGAAATAAAGGGGACCGATCTGGTGTTCTTGGGACGCGCTAGGAGATTGGCACTGGAGAGACGCCTGGGGCAGTTGCCGCCAAGCCTCCTAACCAGGGTCCTGCAGGAATTCTGGGATGGGCCGTGGGCGGCTGCTGGGCTGGGCGGCCTCAAGCAGAGCGGACAGGCCCCCTGCCGAGGGTGCCGGTCGGTGGAAGGATGGGGTTGAATGTTCCACAGACACCGGTTCTTGACAACGAGTGGAGATCAGGACAGTTTGAGCTTGAGGTGGATGAGCAAGGGTGGAGAGAATGCAGGGCTCGGAGCCGACGGCCTCCTCCGTCCTCTGTAGGGTCATGGGGAAAATGATGAGTCAAAAAGAAAGGATGCCTGTGAAGGGGTGGGTGGTCTGGGGGGGATCCTGGCTCAGTGACCCTTTGGTCCTTCATTTGGGCTTGATGTAGAGTAGCACGTCCTTTCCCTACGTTTTAGGCCTGACTTGGAGTAAGAGGTGAGAGAGTGTGCAGGCCCCTGATTGCCAGGGACACGGCAGCAGCAACGGTCCTGGGGACGGACCACAAATGGCTTCAGGACTGATGGTGTCTGGGACGAGTCTGGTGGTAACCTCCTTGCTCAGCCAATGATAGGTACAGCACCCTACCACTTAAGGGCACTTACAGATTTATAAAGTCCTGTCATATCCGTTATCTTTTTGGAGCTTTCCAAGGGCACTTCGAGATGGGCAAAGAAAGGCAACTGGGTTTCAGAGAGGTACAGTAACTTCTCTGAAGGTGCATGATGGATTAGCGGTGGAGCCAGCACTAGTTTCCATCCCCAGAGTTCTCATCTCTGGACCTTTGCCCTCCTGCCCTCCTGCCCTCCTGCCCTCCTGCCCTCCTGCACTCTCCCTCTACCAAGCTGTAAAGCGTCTCCAAGTCACCCCAAGAAAGAGTCACTGGAATGTGAGGATATCCAGCGCACTCTCTGCTTCCACTCACCTCCTTCCACATTCAGGCACCTTCTAAACCCTTCTTGGAAGGATATGACAGGGACATTCTCAACATCACCCCCTTGCATGCTACAAGAGGTGTTCTCCACCCATCAGACCACTAAAAACAATTCACACCCGGCAGTTAAGTGGGGAAAAGGCTGCCTTAGCCATCCCCCTGGCCCTGTACCTGGCCAGCCCTTGTGGAGAGGCCACAAGCTGCACAAACTCAGTGACTCATGGGTGACCCCAATCGATGGGGTGGGGCAGGGCAGAGAGGCAGCCTGCCCTCATCACAGCTTCTAGGACCTGGCACTAGGGAGACTGGCTGGCATCCCTCTGGAGCTGCCCCACTCTCCCTGGAGGGTTAGTGGGCCAGTTAAAGTGGTTCCTTCTGGGCCAGCCCGGTGGCTCAGGTGGTGGGAGCTCTGTGCTCCTAACGCCGAAGGCTGCCGGTTCGATTCCCACATGGGCCAGTGGGCTCTCAACCACAAAGTTGCTGGTTTGATTCCTTGATTCCCGCAAGGGATGGTGAGCAGTGCCCCCTGCAACTAAGATTAAACACGGCACCTTGAGCTGAGCTCCTGGATGGCTCAGTTGGTTGGAGCGCGTCCTCTCAACCACAGGGTTGTCGGTTCGACTCCCGCAAGGGATGGTGAGCTGCATGCCCTGCAACTAAGAACAGCAACTGGACCTGGAGCTGAGCTGCGCCCTCCACAACTAAGACTGAAAGGACAACAACTTGACTTGGAAAAAAGTCCTGGAAGTACACACTGTTCCCCAATAAAGTCCTGTTCCGCTTCCCCAATAAAATCTTAAAAAAAAAAAAAAAAGTGGTTCCTTCTGGCCTGGGCCTGGCCTCTAGCCTCTGGGGTTTTCTGGGTGATGAAGAGGTTGCAAATGAGGAAAGCCTTTACTTATACCTTGAATTTCAAAGCTTTCTGTTTCCAGCAAGGATAATGGGGTGGCTTTGAGAAAGACTTTGACCTTGAAATATGTAGTCCTGGGTCCAGGTCTTGGATTTGCCACTGACTAGCTGTGTGACCTTGAGCCAGTCCCTTCATATCTCCACAGAAGGCCCCTCGCAGACTTTCTGCAAGGATCAAATGAAATGACGGGTGGGAAAGTGCTTCACAATCTGTAGGGTGTTGTCCAATGGAAACGGATTTCAGTAGAAGGCTTTGGGGGCCCTGTGACTGAAAGGGCAGATGCCCTTACAAGAGCTGTATTGGGCCTGGATGACAGCTTTCACTTTTCCACCTTGCTGTGGGGGACAAGGGGTGCTCCCAAACGTGGGGGCTGCCAGGTGGGCAGGGAACGGCTCAGCATGGCTAAAGAGCCACCGAGCAGAGGGAAGTGAACCTTCATTGGCTGCTTGGCTTCCCCAGACCTTTTTACTGCACATCATAAATTATCATCCTGTTTTATTCTCATTTTATAGCTTCTTCCAGGCCGTTACTGGCAATCTACTCGCTGCTCTGGGCCAACTATGTTAGAAGTGGTTTCCTGGTCTTTATCTTTCTCTGTCAACACCTCAGATTCCTGGCAACTGACCTAGCAACTAACTGGGGGCTTCTGTGGCCATCTGTTGGCTGAGAATGCATCAGAGCTGGGAGCTGAGGGGTGGCGTCACAGTTGGGACACCTAGTGCCTGCCCTCGAGTAACTTCCATGGGCTAGAGGGAAGTAGCACTCAGAAGCCTTGCTTGCATGGGTTTCTGAGGAAGAAAGTCTCACCTCCTGGGACCTGGGCCTCTTCAGGCAGCTGTCAGGAGGTGATGACAAACTCTTCCGTTCATGTGTCTTTCTCTCAATGTGCATGGTCCAGCATTCTTGTATTTCAAAGGTGTTAGGGAGACCCCCAAGATCATTTCTATTGTCAACATCCTGTAGTCCTACCATTGCTTGTGAGAAGCTGGGGCTGGGGAATCATGGCCTTGCATTTTAGTCCCAGTTCTGTTACTGGTTAGCGGCCCGAGGCAAGTCCCTTCCTCTCTCTGGGTATCAGTTTCCTCATTTGTAAAGGTAAGGAGATAAGGCAGATGACTTCGGAGTTCCTTCTAGTGCTGCCATGCTGTAACACAGAACATCCAAGCATTTGGTTGCAAAGTGACAGATTCACATAACAAATTAATGTAAACTCAAGGGTCACACACAACAGTACTGTTTTTAGTGAAATGCTGGCTTTTCAAATAAAGGGAGTGGATTAGGGAAGATTTGAATGATACACATGAGCCTTTGATATAACATTTTCACTGAGTTTTTGTGTATCTTGTTTAAGAGGAAAGCAAAACAGTGGCAAAGTTTTCTCTCCTGTCATTATCCAAATGGAGGAGGAGTTTTGTTCAATACAATTCTTATAGTAAATTGTCAATTACCGTTCTCCCCAATCTGTTTCTGTGCTAGTACTTTGTGGCAGCCCATTTTGCGGACCCGAGGTGGTAAAAGATAAAGCAGTACATGCTGAGTTTGTGACAAGTGGAAGGACAGAGCTGGGACCAACGTTACAGTACTAACGTGGTGAGGTGAGGGGGCTCTGGAGGGAGGGAAAGGGGTCTGCCTTCACCATGCCAAATATAAGAGGGGGGCAGGCCCCCTACTCAAAAACATTCTGAAAAGAATAAGACAGGACATGGGGCCAGGGAGAGGCAAAGTTGGTATCATTCATACTGGAGGGTATCAGGAGTCAGGGCAGAAGGAAAGGTGGAGAGGATACAGGACTGGGGGAGGGTAATCCCTGTCTGGGCCTCAGTTTCCTCATTTGTAAAATAAGGGGGTTGTACCAGACAGGCGTTATACTTCACCACTCATCGAGCTCAGAGTGAAGAGGAGGGAGGAGGCGAGGCAGCCCGGGAAGAGGAGACCGAGGGTGCGTCAGAACGCGGGCTCTTTCTGGCTCAGCCGCATCACACATTGCTCAGAGAGAGCCCCCAACTGTGGAAATTTGGGTACAATTTACACTCAACTTTGTTGATAAACTATAAATGTTTAACAGTAATATCTTAATTTTGTTTATGGAAAGTTACTTCAAAAAACAGAAAAGTGCAATTTCCAGAGTGAGTTACAGAACCCCTCCAAACTCTGGGTTTAGGCCAGGTGAACGCCAAAGCAGTTCTTGTCAGGGCAATGTTTAAAGTCTATTCAAATACATTCATATTCTCATTTCAAGTGTAGGTCACAAAATCACCCACCAACAAGTGACCCCTTATGGAATCTCACCTCCCTGAAAAAATACACAAACTGTTTAAGTGTGTGTGTATGTGTGTATTTAACATGAGGGGATACTGAGAAGTAATAAGCTTTGCATTTTCTTCTTTGTTTTTTATTACTTACTCTTTGAAAGGCTGATGTGCCAGAAGTTGCAATGGCGGAAAGGAGGGGGGTTGCTGTGGGACATGGTGACGCAGGGGAGAGATTTTACAATTTATCAAGACATGACTACATGAGTACAGGTCTCTCTTTTTAACCCCCAAAGCATTCTACTTTGAGCTTCTTAAATTAGGAAGTAATGTTCTTAACGGCCACTCTGAGGCCAGGCTCCAGCTGGAAGAGCCATCGGCATCGTTACTGTGAAATCACGCTCAGGGGGTCCTCTGCTGGCCAAGTTCGAGGTTTGAAGCACCCCAGGTGGGTGGCTTCTAGACAGACAGCTTGCTTGGTGTGGGGCAGGGGCCGGGGGCAGACCAGGGGTATGCTTCAGAGGAGGGTCTGCCTTGGCAGAGCTATTCAGCCCCAACGCAGGAGGGGAGGTTCCTGTTGCCAAGCTCTGGGCCCGTTGTAAGCCTCTGGTAAAACTATGGTTCTGCTATTTGGACCTCCCCTTTCAGCAGCCGGCCTTGATTTTTTAGTCCTTCTGATCTGGCAGAGACTCTGTTATAATCAAAGATGTATAGAAAACGATACCATCTTTCATCCAGCCACTCTTAGAGTGCGTACACGTGTCGTATTAGACAATGTTAATTATAAATGGAATTAAACAGCCCCTCATAGCAAGCGCCATTTCCTGAGAATTCTGGAACGAAGGTTCAAGTGCTGTGAGATCAATTTCCTTCACCAGCAAAGGGTCTCAGAGAATCTTTTTTAAAATGACTGGAAGAAAGAATAAACTGAGATCTGGAAGAATGAGTTCACAAATATACCACTTAGGGCAAATGTTTTAAAGAAAATTCAACTGAGTGTGTCAGGCACTGAGCAAAGCGCTACTGGGAATAGAACACAAGACCCAGCCCCACTCCAGAGGGCTGCACGGTGTGTGGGGGGGGTCAGACTGTGTCAGATTCATGGGACAAGTCAAGGAAAGGTGAGAGTGAACTACCAGCACCCATCATGACCCAGCTTCTCACTTGCCCAGACACACTCATTCTCTCCTTTGTCCCTCCTGGCACCCAGACCTCTGCAAAATTCTCTGTTCTCAGGTTTCTCTGTTGGGACATGTGGCCTGCCCCCAGCAATATACCCAGGGACTTTCTGTACTTAAGCCCCAGAGCACCCCATTTCTGCCCAACCTCCTCCACCCTCCTTCTTTGTACAGCAAGCCCCGAGTATTCAGTCTTGCTCGTTTTCTCTGAGGGGGATCTGCCTCCAATCTAGACTACTGGCTGTTGAGAACGACAATCTTCTGGCTCCCCACCTTCCTTGCTGCGTTAGGGGGTTTAACGACAAAGAAAGGAGTTGACCAAAATAGAAACATTCAGAAACGACAAGATACGGACTCTTCAAAGATTCCATAAGTTCTGCTCCCTAGTTTATGTAATAGCTTCTGATTCCCTGGATTCACTGGATTCACTGGAAGCACCAGTGGAGTTCTGCTCTCTGCTTTTAAAGCCAAGCGTGTGCGAGCCCCAAAAGTAAAGCTGCCCCCATCCAGAGGCTTTCCTGACCCAGTCCCTCCAGGTGGCTTTGGAGGGGATTCCTGGCCAGCAGCAAGTGCTCCCTGCACCCCGAAGTCCTCCTGTTGGGACCTCCCACCCCTACTCTCCCAAGCCTGGCTATCCAGTACTGAATTCCCCAGGACTTCAGCTTCCTTCCTGTAGTTACCCCCATGGGCTGTGACATGAATGGAGGCCAGAGCCTGTCTTCGGGTGATCTGAAATGGGCTTCTGAGAAAAGACTCTGGGAATGTGAATATTCTCCCTCAGACTCCAGCCTCCCTTCTCTGACTCCCCAGCACAGTCTCCCCTGCGCATGTACACGTTGGCTGAGGTGAAAGCTCAGCACAGCACAGGGGGGAGCCCCTTCTGCACACACCCTCTGGCACAACTACTTCCCGCAGAGGCAGCTGCACTTCTAATGTGAGACCTCTTTTCTGTGTAGCTCTGTCCTTCTGGCTTCTGACTGGGCCACCGTATTAACCTATTTGTTGCAGACCTGGGGAGTTCTCCACCTTGTTTTCTTCATATTTTTCAGTACCTCTCTGAAGACCATCACCACACATATCTGCATTTTAAAGGTTTAAGTCCCTCTGCTTTAAAGTCCAAGCTCTAATTAAAAACAGATTTCTCCTCCTTCCTTCCCTCTTTCAGGGTATATTCCCTTGCAATTTACCATGCCTTTCTGTGAGAATAATAACTGTCATAGATGGATTTGGTGGGAGGGCAGAGAGGAGGTTTCTGCAGGGAGATGGATTGGGGTCATCAATGAAAACATGCATGATCATAAACTTCCTATTTTAATGGATTTTCACTAACACAAGTGGTATAATTTCAGAGCCACCTTTTGTATGCCTCAAAAAGAAGCCAATTCACTTTACCTTTTTAAAAAGGTCTTAGTTATTTAAAAGGAATGATTGGGGGTGGGGAGAGGTGGGAGTGCGGCAGAGGTTGGTTGCAACCACTTCCAGCTATTTAAGTCCCACTTTCTCCAGATTCCTATTAGAAACTGTTAGGCTGAAAGGAAAAGACTTTTCACTTGCCCTTTTTCCACCTCACTGCTCTACCTTCCCTAGAGTTGGGACCTAAGTGCAGAAGACGGGCTGGCTGAGCGGGAGGGAGGGGGTCCCTCTGGGAGACTGGCTTAGAGTATGGAGAGAAGTGCAGCCCTCCCGCTTCTTGGGGGAAGAGCGTGCTGGGGAGAAAGTCTGAGGCTTCAGTTCTTGAGGAAACAGAGAAGATTCTTTGACTTCAACGCGGATGGGCAGGAACGGGAGGATTCAGGGAGCAGGACTTCAAGGCGCCCCAAACTTCTGTCCGCTTCTCCTCACAGAGAAGGCAACGTCTCTACAGGCTCCCCCAAAGACGGACTTTCCGCAACCCTCAATCATTTCTATTCAGCTCCATCTGAAACCCTTCAGGAAGGGCAGGACCGCGCAGTTCTTCAAAGTCAGGGACTACCGCTCAGCCTGATGATGGGACCGGATGTTTGAAATCAGGACTGTGTCCGGAAACCCTCCAAGTTGGTCCTCAACCCCGGCCCAGAAACCCAGAGAGGCAGAGGTCCGCACACACCCACCCCGAGAACCTCAGAGCCAAAGGCTGGCTGGGGGGGTTGCCTCGGGGTGAGGCCAGGGGTGTCTCGGGGCACGCCTGCTGAACCCCACCTGCGGGGCGCTCAGGCAGCGCTGGCCGTTGGAGGTGGGCGACACGCCGGGTGTTGGGTGCAGCCGGGTCCTCCCCCCACGCCGCCCACCGTCTCGCGAAGGCCTCGGGGTAACCGCCGTTCCCAACGGCTGCCTCGGTCCCGCCGCGCGGCAGAGCCGCGGGGCCCCTTTAAAGGCGAAAATGAGCCTTGATCGCCAGAAGGATCCGAGGATGGAGCGCGGAGGAAGCGGGGTGGGGGGCGCCTGCTTGGAAGCTGGGGAGCCAGAAAAGGCTCCCGCTCTTCAGCTCTTCGCTTCTCAGTTCGAGGCCCCAGAGGGAGAGGAGGTGGGCTGTGCCCTGGGCAGGTCGTATGGTCGGGTGGCCAGCCACCTCTCTTACTGCCGTCTTTTGCACCTTCAGGCCTGCTGCTTCTGTTCTTGGTCACTGCTGTCCCCAAGCAGGCGAAGGGCCGGCGCTGGAACAAAAAACAGGACTTGCTGGCATCTGAGTGTAGGGGAAGCGTGGAAGGGGCATGAAGTTAGATGGAGTATGTTGGGATGGAAGCCACCCAGCCTAGGGATGCAGAATTTGGGTCCCAGAGTTGCAATTACATAGCTCAGCCCACAACGTGGTCCCTGGGAAATGAGCCTGCGATGGCGGCCTCCCCAGGAGCCACTGCGGGCATCTGGAACACATGCTGGCGTGGAGGGTGTGTGGGGGGAGGCAGAAAGGCGCACGTGTAACACAGAGCGTGGGCAGGAGCACCCTCTTACAGAGCAGCAGTCCCCGCTAGCTCACTGCTGACAGGCCCTGGGCGTGGGAAATGGGGAAAATGAATGGCCTTCAATCAGCCAACAACACTGGCAAACACCAGAAGTGGGCGGGTTCCAGCCAATGTTATTAAATAAGGACTGGTGGTGTGTCTGAGCATAAGAAGATACGGGGGAAGTGCTTGGAGGGCAGCGGGTGGGGTGTTGCTCCTGTCACCCAGCACCAGCCATTTCAGCAGTGTCAGTACTCAGCCACCTTTGGGAGCCGTCTCCTGACCGTGCAGTCTGTCGGTGGAATGGGGATGGAGGAAGACAGGAGGTCTGGGGACTTAATTGGCTTCCTACGATACTTGGAGAAATAGCTTTCTTTCACAGATTAACCCAGAGTAGAGGAAAATCTTTTGAATCTCACCCTGCGCTCCAAATGTTGTGTATCCAGGCCTGAATCCAGCAGGCACGACTCTTCGTGCCTTGGGTTTTTCATCATGAGCGTCTGAAAAGAGCTCTTTCCTTCCCAATATTGTTTCCTCTGTCTAGAACACAGGGGTGATAAGACACTCTCGTGACAGCCTTTCTGGGGGAAAAGGAAACGGGAGTGGGCAATGGCTTCAGAGTAGGCTTCCAGGAACCTCTGGGGTCCTGGGAGGACCACGGGCATCCGGCCAGGTTTCAGGTTATCTGTGGTTCAAGACTTTGCCTGTGTGACACATGCAGATATGTGCAACATCACCGAGGTGGCACTGTGCCCTTAAATTCATCTGATTTTCCAACCTGAGGCAGACTTCTCTTACAGGCAGGATGCCTCATTCACATTTGGGCCCTTGCAGACCTGGCATTGAACTGACACATGGTTGGCACTGGCAATGCACATACTTACTGGATCTTGAACGTCCAAACCAAGGGCACATTTATAAGATCCACATCAGCATCGGCGTGGGCAGGGGCTGGGGACCTGACTGAAAATCACAGAATCTCCCTGAGGAGGTGGATCAATTTGAGCTTTAACTACTGGAGAATGGAGCCCGAGTAGGCCCTTTTTTCTCACACTTGTAGATGCATTGGACGTAACTTGTAGGAAAATAAGAGCCAGTAGGAAGTTCCCTTCCTGCTGAAACATGAAAGGTTTCTGGGGACATTGGGCTGTCTATGGACCGTGGCAGTAAATGCCCTCCACCCTGGCCCCCAAAGGTACATTCCTACCCTCTGAAAAATGGAGACCAACCATGTGTTCATCCCTACCCCACCAGCCTGGGCTAACTTCCTGTACGAGGCAGTCAAAGCAGCCCTGGGCCGGGAAACGTCTCTAAGTGGGTGGCAGTGGTCTTGACAGTTACTCTTGCTGGCTACTTGGGCCTCCGACTTCAGTGTCTACCCCCCCCCCCCCCCCCCCCCCCCCCCCCCCCCCCGCACACACGCACCCACTGGAGCTCCCTGCTGGGCCCCCTCCCCAGGGGGGCGGGCCATGGTTGATCTGCCAGACCACATCCTCCCATGCATCCTGGGCTATTTTGATTGGTCTGGTTTCCACTGGCTGTGGCAGAACCTTGGGTCCTTACAGCCCAGGAAATAGGCCCCCACAAGAACATTCCTGAAAGGAACTGAGACAGCATGCTGCTGCAGGACCATAGGGACTCACTCACGTGTACTATGAGGGCTGTAAAGGCCACTGACTGGGAAATTCTCAGCTGCGGGTCAGGGCTGCGGGCACTGGCCGATCAGTGCCCTGGCGGTGGGAAGCCACGCCCAGAGGTTGTGTTAGGAGTGCATTCCTGACCCTCTTCTGAGGCGAACCCCCTCACCTGCCCCACAAAGCTCACTGTGGATACAGGAGGGCTCAGAAGGCTTTGCCAGCTCAGAGTAGCCCTCGCCCATGGGAGCAGGCCCCACTGGGACAGTGGCTCCTCGCTTTGTCCAGACAGACGTCTCCAAAAGACGAGTTCTCTCACAAGAAGAGAAGATGAAAACAGCAGGATTAGGCCTCCAAAACAACTTGAGAACGATCAGAGAATTTTGGACAGTGCCTTCTGGGCTCTGGACTAGGGGCTGGGGTCGGAGCTCACCTCGCAGGGACCTCTGCAAGTGGCGAGTGGTGACTGTCAAATACGAGCCAAGGCCAAGGGAGACTGTTACGTCAGAGGCCATGGCTTCTTCTAGACTTCAGTCAGAGGCAGAGCCCCTAGCCCCAACCTGGTCCCCTTGCAGTTCTGCCTGGGAAGAAGTGAGGAAGCTTGTTTCTTCAACTCCAGGATCCGGAGTCCCCTTTTTGGGAGGCAAAAGAAAGTATGGGATGGTTCCTTCCCTGTGTGTCAGGTCAATGGGAACTTGGGCATGAGCAACTTGAAGTGGATACTCCTGTTTGTGTGTCCTTGAGTGTCCTCTGCACCAGAGACACCTGTCCCTGCACAGAGCCCTTCTTGGCCCCACCCCGCAACCCCTTCTCCAATTAATTGCAGCTTTCCTCCTTCCCTGGATACATGTGTACATTTACAGTGGAGCCGACAGATGAGCGGTAGCTACAAATACAAAACAGTAAGAAATTTGCCTAAAAAGTGCTCCTGGGATACACTGGGGGCAGAAGCAGCAGCAAATCTTCTCCCGGGCCCCTCCCCGCCAGGCTTCTCATGTAAAGGGTGCTCACAGGAGGACATGCTGGCACCCTGAGATCCCAGAACCTTAGAACCGTCAGAGAATTTCTGGGCCGTGGCTCTAGGTGGGATCAGCGTGGGGGAGATGGAAAGAGTTAGCAACGGGCAGAGGAACCCATCCGGCCATGATTTGCCTGCCCTTGGCCCCTGCGTCTACTCTTTAGATCATCTCTCCGTGGGGGCAGACCTCCTGAGCCCCAAGAGCTGCTGGCAGATGAAATGGGGCTGTGGTGGACATGGGGATCCCCATGGACTTCCAAAACACCTCAGTTTCTCCTCTACTAGGAGTGGTTCTTAAACCGGAGGCCAAACGAGTCCAGGGCTCACGCTGCCTGCGCCGCTCCGCCAATAGACCAACACAGGTCGTAGAATAAGCGTTTATTATCAGAGCACAGGTGGTCTGAGAAGGCAGTGGGTTAACACCTCCAAACACTGCCTTACCATTCTCAGACCAGCCTGGGCTATTTAAGGGAAAACCTGGGCGTTCCTCTAGAGGCTATGGGACAGACAGTTCAAGGGTCTGCGTGGAGCCTTCCCTCTCTGGTGATGTGGCTCTTATTTGTGGTCAGCACCCCAGGAGCAGTGATGGGAGTAACCTGGAGAGAATGTTAGGCCATAAAGACTGATCAGTATGCATGAGAGTATTAATCCTAAGTTTCAGGATAATTTTATAAAGCAGGGAATGGGGACGGGACATCCCGAGCTCAAGCCGCAGAGGTTGATGTTCTGCTAAGCTATAAGGCAGGGAGAGGCGAGGCCGGCGACATTGCACGACCTCTATTACAGGGGTCCCAACTGGGCCCTGCTTCAGTTCCAGAATCCAGGGAGGTTCTCGAGCTGGGGGCTGGCAGAGGGCAGGGAAGATGAGGTCCCTGGGCACAGAGCTCGCGTTTGTGTTCATGACAGTGACGAGGTGCAGGCTTGGCCGTTTCCTAGACTGTAAATTCTTGTGGAGAGCGGGGCTTTTGCCTGTTTGGATCACTTATGCCCCACCCCATCCCTCAAATGTTTTCAGCTGCCCCAGCACTTAGGAGTGGCAAGTACTCCACAGCTCCCCTGTGCCCCAGTGAGGAGCGCCACTGGGGAGAGACACACAGATGGGGTCCTTTATTCCTGCAGCCCTCATTCGTTTAGAATTTCAGGCTGACTTCTTCTCTATCCCGTTGGAGGAGATTGCATGGCCTGGGAAAATGTAGCTTGAAGCCTGGAGTGGCATGCTGTGATCTCACCGATATGTGTCTTTTCTGGTTGAAAAGGGAAGGATGGATAACACTTCTTTTTCCAGATCCCAATTAGAATCCCAATAGGAGGAGACTCCTTGGCCAGGATGGTGGTGGGGGGAACAGAAGAGCAGACAGCAGGCTTGGGATGAGCTGAAAATAACTCCCAGCACAGGCTTGTGGGAGCACAGGCTTCCAGTGGCAGGAGAATCTCCAATTTGGCTTGTGGTAAATATGTAAACCTGTTAAATTGACTAGCAAAGGATCTCCACTCAATGCTCTTTCCACTCTAACATATGTTCCCAATAAATAATTCACATAGTAGATGTTAATTAGAAGACTTGGGAAGAGGGGATGGCAGCTTCAAAAGTGCACTGAGATGTTTCTTTGCCAAGAAATGCAAGCTAAAACCCCTACCCAAATGTAGAGAGAAAAGTGCTGACGGCTGCCTCCCTCCTTCTGCCCGTTAGTCACAGGCTGCACACACCACCCTGCCCCTGTCCCCAGCCCAGCAATGTCCCTGAAGGCAGCTGCCCAAGCACTGCTGGCCGCAGCCCACAGCCACTATAGGGGTGGACGTGGACTTCGAGAACTACAAGCAGGGAAAGGCAGTTCCTCCCCTCACCCCATTCCAGACAGTAGGCATGATGGGGACTGGGAAACGCATGTCCTGAATACAGCCTGGAAGCGCTGCTGGTGTCCTCCTCACCTGGACACTCAGAGAGAGGGTGGAAGTCAGGGGTCAGCGATGGGAAGATCTCAGACAACCAGAGGAGATAGCTCCTTCCCCACTTGGTTTTGGGGGAGGGAGGGTTCCCAAGCCCCTTGCCTCCTTTTCTCAGCAGTTTTCTCTGAAGTTGTGGTTTCTTTAGCAGATTGTCATGCAGGGTGTCATGCGGGGTCTCTGGTCCCACTCCCCACATAAGAACGCAGGACATGGGGAGGCCAAAAAGGAACACCCACGGAGCCATAGATAGGGGAGTCATACCACTATAGTCTCGCTGGCGGCTGGGTTGGAGACACAGGAAGCAGGAGCCACACAATCCGCAACCTGCTGTCCACTTCTCTGCCAACCAACCTCACTTGCTAACTGCAATCTGCGCTTGCTAGCTCAGCCACCATCTTCTTGCTGGCCCCAATTTGCTGCTAGCCTAGCCACGGCAGTTATATTAGTGGCCATTGGTTACAGCTGACGGCCAACTAGCCACAGCTGATGGCCATCCAGTCACAGTTGATGGCCATTTACCACCCAAGTGAGCACCTTTCCACCTGAGGCCAAGAGCCTGGAAACTGCACTCCTGGCTCTGTCCCCACGCAAATCGTCATTGCTTTCAACTTTGGAAGAAACAGAGCTTCTGGGGGCCCCAGCAAGGGGCCCTGTAGTTTCAGTCCTGGACAGAGTGGGTGGCTGACTTCTCCCGGCAGGGTGGCCCAGTTCATTTCAATGGAATAGGAGGGCAGCTGCCCCCATCAGGCCTGGTCAGGGGCCAGGGAGAAGTGAATTCATCTCTGAGTGAATTGCTTGCCGTTCATTGAGACAAACTGGGAATTGAGAAAGGCACAGGAAAAGTACCTTATACTCTCTGATGTCTACTCTCTATCAAATATTGGAAGAGTTTCTTAAGGACCAGAGTAGAGAAGCTGCTGGGGGTGGCCTGGGCCCTGCCCCAGCTGCAGGTGCTGCCCTCATGGGGCCGCTCCTTCCTCCATTCGGTTCTGAGGTTCTGTTGGTGAAGTGAGGTCACCTAGTGCTGTCTCTGCTGGTGCTTTAACCCATTTAGACTGCAAGCCAGCACCTAGCCCCGGCCGGGAAGCAGCAACACCTGGCTGAGGCCCAGACAGCAGATGGGAGAACTCTGAGGGGAGCCATGTGGCTGCCCAGGTGAAAGGAGCCCACAAATCACCCATACCTTTTTCTCTGTGAATTAACTGAGCATTTAATTCCTGAAAGCTTTGATCTCTTACAGGATTTGGCTCCGTTCCTTTAGTGCTATTATTGCAATAACCATTTTCCTTCTGATCAGAGGTCTTTGAAATGGAATGGAACTACATGGAGGTCTCTTGGGTTGAGAAGAAAGAAAACTGCTGGGCTCTTATTCACGCTTTGAAAATCAAAATCCAGAAAGAAGTGTCCATCTCCCAGATAGGTGCTTCCATCCTGGGGACACCCCCTCTTTACTACAAGTTCAAAGTTAGACACCCAGCCTGGGCGGGTGCCTTTAGGGAAGAAGACTCAGTGGTTGGCAATCAATGTGGACAGCATGAGGGAGAACTCCAGTGTGTCACAGTGGGCCAGCTAATGTCCGCGGGCTGCTGAGGATTGACCTGTTTCTTGGAGAACTTTTACGTTCTCACAGCATGGGCCTCAGGCTGCAGACGGGGGTGGGGGGGGGGTTGGCCAGAGAAGCAGGCTGGCCTTGGCATTTCTTGTGTGAGTTGAGGGGTTTGAAGCATCAAACACAGGATTGGCCAGATGCTGTGAAAATAAGGGCCACCTAACATTATTTCAAACTTTGGGGTGTGGGGGGGTAAATCTCCTTGAGGGTAGAGGCAGGACATCTCTCCTAGGGAGGGAAGGAGGGCGGGAGTCCCTTGGCTGGAGGTCAGTGTGGCCCCTGGGCAGCCAGTGTGGTCCTTGGCTGAAAGGACAAGGGTGGCTGGGGTGGGGTTTCAGACCCTGTGTCACCTGTTCTGTTGTTTAGGGTAATACCTGTGGGAGCCTCTGAGTAGCCAGATAGGGCAGCCAGTGGTCAGACCACCATTTGGTGAGATTTAAGTCAGATGGGTGATGGGGCCAGTGGCCAATGGCTAGGTTAAATGGCTTTGTTTTATCCACTCGATCAACATTTCTTAGCTTCTATTGAGAGGTGCCCAGATTCCAAGAGCAGAAACTACTAGTGAATGGAAAAATAGAGACCCTCCCCATGCGTTTAATGAGAAAGCATTGCCTGGCACAGGTCCCCGGAGGTGAGGAGAACATGCCTCTGGAAGCCAGAGGCGGGCTTGGCAGAATAGAAGTGGAGATTGCTTGGTCAAAAGCCAACCCTCTGCCCCTGCTACGGTTCCCCTCCCCCCCTGCGGCCCAGATGCAAACTTTCTCTCTGCAATGACTTGTAGGAAGTTTTTGAGTGTCCAGCCAAGGGAAAGAGGTGCATCTGCAGAGGCAGAATATAGGGGTGTAACCAGATAATCAATGAAAGGCAGGGTGAAGGCCCCTGCTTCCTGTTTCTCCCCCCAGAAGTGCCCCCTAAATCTGAGGTCCTGGTCTGAGAGGGGCAAAGAATGGGGAACAAGTGTTTTTCTGTTATTTCCTGTGGCTAGAAATGCAGGCACTGTTACGAGCAGGAATATCACAAAACACACATCTTATTTACCCACTCCCTGCTTCTCCAGGATTCCCAAGGCGTTAGCTAAATATCAAACTGTGTCTTCTCTTCTTGAGGTGCCTGGAATGTGCCTTAGTCCCCTTGGGCCAGGCCTTCTGTTCCAGGGTGGAGAGCTCCTCCCAACCTGTCATCTGCTCAAAGCCTGTCCATCATTCAGATCTCAGTTGCGGTATTACACCTTGCAGGGCGCTTGGCCAGCAGCTGTCAGGGATCGCTCCATAAGCCTCTCCCTCACGGCATTTAGCACAGTTTGAAATCATAGGTTTATTTGTGTGATTATTTGATTAATGTCTCTCTCCTCTCTGAGACTCAACTTATCTGGTTCATATCACCATTGCCCCGGCCTCCCTTGCAACACCCTGACACTTAATAGGTACTCAATAAATATTTGTAGAATGCATGAGTGAAAGGGGAAATACAAGTTTTCCTTTTCCTCACACTCACCTGTGCAACCCTTAGTCACTGGGCAGTTCATGGAATTGTGCAAGTGCCTGAATCCAGGAGGAGCACAGAAAGAAGGGGGTCTGGAGCTGCAGGGAGGGACTCCAAAGGCCCATCTGAGGCCCATTAGCGTAAAGATGATAAAGGAGGCCACCCAAAAAACAAGTGGAGAAACTCAGCAAACAACACTCAAGCGGTCAGCTGGAAGAAGAGGATGAGCCAGAGTGCTGGGGTGGAGGAAGTTTTGAGAAGAGGTAAGAAGTAATCCAACAGCAGAGTTTGAAGACAGAAATGGGTGGAGGCGGGGACATGTCTGCACAAGTCTGAGGGGAGATGGTTACCAGGCACCGCCCAGGCATGGGCAGAAGCACCCTCGTGTTTTGTGGGTGGGCAGGGGAGCTGGGACAGCATTTTTGGAGGGCCATTTTAAACATAAAAAGCAGTTCCACTTTTGGGACTCTCTCCAACAGAAATACTCACATAACTTTGCAAGGATACACATGCAAGAATAGTTTTGGCAGTGTTGCAATGTTAAAAAAATTGGAGACAGGGCCGGCCTGGTGGCTCAGGCGGTTAGAGCTCCATGCTCCTAACTCCGAAGGCTGCCGGTTCGATTCCCACATGGGCCAGTGGGCTCCCAACCACAAGGTTGCCAGTTCAATCCCTCAAGTCCCGCAAGGGATGGTGGGGTCCGCCCCCTGCAACTAAGATTGAACAGGGCACCTTGAGCTGAGCTGCCTCCTAGATGACTCAGTTGGTTGGAGCACGGGCTCTCAACCACAAGGTTGCCAGTTCGATTCCTCGACTCCCTCAAGGGATGGGGGGCTCTGCCCCCTGCAACTAAGATTGAACACAGCACCTTGAGCTGAGCTGCTGCTGAGCTCCCGGATGGCTCAGTTGGTTGGAGTGCGTCCTCTCAACCACAAGGTTGCCGGTTCGACTCCCGCAAGGGATGGTGGGCTGTGCCCCCTGCAACTAGCAACGGCAACTGGACCTGGAGCTGAGCTGCGCCCTCCACAACTAAGACTGAAAGGACAACGACTTGAAGCTGAACGGCACCCTCCACAACTAAGATTGAAAGGACAACAACTTGACTTGGAAAACAGGCCTGGAAGTACACACTGTTCTTCAATAAAGTCCTGTTCCCCTACCCCAATAAAATCTTAAAAAAAAAAAAAAAATTGGAGACAAACTGAGTGGTGAATTGGGGCGTGGCTACATCCATAGTACATTTATTTATATATTGAGAAACAATGCAGCCTCACCAAGAGTGTGATGGGGACATGGACACCAATGGGAAATATGTTGATGCATTAATTGAAAAAAAGCTGCAGAATAATGTGGACATAAATGTGATCCCATTTATGTTTTTAAAACAAACTTCTGTTCGTGTGCATAAAAGTGCATATATGTTTGTACATAGAAAAAAAGCCTGGAAGGGTACATGCATACTCCACCTTTACCACTATTTCTTCCGGAGAATGGGATTCAGGGTGAGATGAGAAGAGATTCATACTATTTGACTCTGTGGTATGGTTTCAATAAGCACGTATTTCTTCTGTGATAAAAAGGAAAAGTTTAAGATGTAGATTGAAGAGGGAGTGTGGGGACAGAGCCAGGAGGGCAGTTTCCAGGCTCTCGGCCTCACGTAGAAAGGTGCTGGCTCGGGGAGTAAATGGCCACCAACTGTGATCGGATGGCCATCAGCTGTGGCTAGTTGGCCGTCAGCTGTAACCAGTGAGCCATTGGCCACTAATATAACTGCCGTGGCTGCGTTGGGGAGTTGAGGAGAGTCGAGGAGAGTCGAGGAGAGAGTCGGTCGGTTGGTAGAAAGTGGACAGCAGGCCATCCCGCACGACATATGGTGCAGCAAGCAGGGTGTGGTGTCGGCCGAAACTCTCCAGAATGTACTGGAGCAGTTTACATGTATAAAAGCTCAGTTTCGTAAGCAGGGTACGGTGCCGGCCAAAGCTCTCCAAAGGGAAGTGGAGCAGTTTGTGCATATGAACACTCAGTTGCAGGAAGACCAGGAGGAGCAGCTGCTGGAGAGCTGGACCCCCGTGGAGGGGTGGGAAGAGGTGGACGGTTCCTCAACCAGCTTAGGCCGGAGAAAGTGAAGGTTGTTGTGGCCCTGTGGGCTGGGAAGTTCTTGCTGAGGCAGCCCGGATGTAGGACTTGTAGTCCCAGGAGGAAACACTTGCTGAGTCCTCCGTGGGAGCTAAGGGTGAAGTCAAGGTCATGCCTCATCCCCAGGACAGCCCTGGCGAATGACTATGGACTATGGGGAATTGCCTTCCATCCCTAATTTAATGGACCTCTTGACTGTTTGGGAACATACCACCATGTAGTGGAACTGGTGGATGTTTGCTTTTGTGTCTTGACTGGCCCCCATCTAGAATATGTAAGCACCTTGACTGTGAGTCGCTGTTGTTCCAGCACGGTACCCGGAGAGGCCCAGAGAGAGTGGCAGTGCCCTGAGAGGCCCTGGCTGAGCCCAGGAAGTCTGGCTGTGCCCAGAGAGAGTGGCAGTGCCCTGAGAGCCCTGGCTGAGTCCAGGAAGTCTGGCTGTGCCCAGAGAGAGTGGCAGTGCCCTGAGAGGCCCTGGCTGAGCCCAGGAAGTCTGGCTGTGCCCAGAGAGAGTGGCAGTGCCCTGAGAGGCCCTGGCTGAGCCCAGGAAGTCTGGCTGTGCCCAGAGAGAGTGGCAGTGCCCTGAGAGCCCTGGCTGAGTCCAGGAAGTCTGGCTGTGCCCAGAGAGAGTAGCAGTGCCCTGAGAGGCCCTGGCTGTGCCTGGGGAGACTGGTTGTCCCCTAAGAAGTCCAGGAAGCCTGGCTGTGCCCAGAAGAACTGGTGGTGCCCTGAGAAACCCTGGCTGTGCCCAGAGAGACTGGCTGTGTCCAGGACATTGCATTCACCTCCAGGCTCCTCGCACAGGGCCTTTTGCGGAAGATGCTTGTCACGTAGATTGTGAGGCGAGACCCTGTAGGGGTGGAATGTGGGGCCAGAACCCCAAAAAGCAGTTTCCAGGCTCTCGGCCTCACATAGAAAGGTGCTGGCTCAGGTAGTAAATGGCCATCGACTGTGATCAAATGGCCATCAGCTGTGGCTAGTTGGCCGTCAGCTGTAACCAGTGAGCCATTGGCCACTAATATAACTGCCGTGGCTTCGCTAGCAGAAAATGGGGGCGAGCAAGAAGATGGTGGCTGAGCCAGTAAGCGGCGCAGTGAGGGTTGCAGATCGTGTGGCTCCTGCTTCCTGTGTCTCCAACCCAGCCGCCAGCGAGACTGTAGTGGTATGACTCCCCTACCTATGGCTCCGTGGGTGTTCCTTTTTGGCCTCACCGTCATATCCTGCGTTCTTGTGTGGGGAGCGGGAGCAGAGGCCCCGCAGGCCACCCCACGGGACCCATGGCGCAACCAGCAGGGTCTCTCCCGCACGACAGGGAGTCCTGCCCTCTGGGAGCTCAGACTCATTAGACTGGGGGGACAGGGAGACCAACTGCATTGGATGGCGTGAACGAGAGGATGGGCAGCTGGCTACAGAATGTGAAGATCTTTCCAGAAGTTTTCTGGTGAATGGTATGTTTGAAAGAGGATGCTAGTTTAAGGAAGAGGCGTGACGGGGGCGTTACCTAGTGGAAAGCGTTGGCTCGTTGGTAGGCTGAGGGGAGGGAGGCGAGAGCAGAAGGAATTTCACAGGATACTGGGGGGAGGGGTCCTGGGCTGGGCAGTACAGAAAGACCTGTGGAACCCAAAGCCCAAGTCGAGGAATTATTAAAAACAAACAAACAAACAAGCAAAAAAACAAAAAACCATGTTGCTGGGAATAGAGACATAACATGAGCTGCGAGGGTCGTGGAGGGAATTCAGAGTTGATGGCCTGGGTTTCCGTCAGTGAGCTGAGACTGGATATGTCGTGGAAACTGAGCAGGCTAGCAATGGGGACAAGGGTTCGAAAGCGAAGGTAAACTCTGGGAATGGAATAAAAGGGTTAGTAAGCTGACTACCAGCTGGGAGCAGAAGAGGGCCCAGCTGAGTTGTTAGTCATACCTTTGTAATGGACCAACCTGGGAGTTCTGCGTTTTTCTCTTAACAGAGCTCAAGTGTGAGACCAGAAACTTGAAAGTCACGCTATTCCAAGGCTCGGGATGGCAAGGCAAAGCCAACATAAAGGGAAGGGAACTGAGGATGTAAATGGATTGACCATGAGGTAGAGAAACAACATAATATGGAACTGGAGGTCTTCAAGTTGGGATAAGCAGTGGTGGAAGGATTCTGAGAGAAGGGAATTGTGGAAAATGAAGATGGGGTTCATTATGTGATGTCGGGGTTCAAGGTTTGGCTGCAGGGATAGGCTGCAGAAGAAAAGTGGGGACAGGGTTCCTTGAGAGTTGCTAAAATTGTCTAGGTGGGGGCAATGTTAGGAGAAAGATAAAACCTGTGATTCTGAGGCCGAGGTCTCCATTCATTCATTCAACAAATATTTATTGAGCACCTACTATGTGTCAGGCAGAATTCTAAGCCCTCATGGGGCGGTGAAAGTGGGAGTCCCCTGGGTTGTTGATAGATGACGGTGGGAAGAAGAGAGTCATATGGTGTGAGGTGCGGAGCTCCCAAGAAAAAGAAGCATCATTGAGGAAGGAGTTAGAATGGTCAGGAAGATGAGGCAAGAAGCTTAAGAGGGTACCGATGGGTTAGGGATGGACAGGAAGCGCAGCCTCTGTCTTTTAGAAGAGTTGGAAGTGGAGCACCATCAGGGAAAGGCAGGCTTCCAATGCGGTGAAGGTGGGAAGCTAGTGTGATTTTTGGCTTCCTCCGCACAACCAGGCCAGCTTTCCCCCACACCATGGGCCTCACAGAATGGCAGGGGGCTGACAGAAGGGGAGAGGCAAGTCTCTCCTCAGACACCACGAGGCCCCATCCTGGGGTTGTGACACCCCTCTGGACTTCAGCTCTGGATTCTGGCCCTCACCCTCACCCATTGTGTGGACGTGGAGAGAAACAAGAAAGGTTAAAGAGAGGCAATAAGGCCAGATACAGTGGTAGGACAGAGAACGGTCCAGGAGGAGACAGACACAGATGAAAACAGGAGCAACAAGAAGATATTCCTGAAAGAACAGTGTAGAGGCACCGAGGAGGCAGGATGGAATGGGGCCAGGCACATCCGGTTCTGCCATGTCTTAGGTGTTCCAATTAGCCAGCAGAGATCCTCTAATGGCTTCTGCCTGTCCTTCAGGCCACTTTGAAGCCATGGGGAGGAAGAGGTCTGGGTGCAGAAAGCGTCTGGAGTGAGGTAGATGGCAATCACCTGATGACCTGGGTTCACTCCCGGGGGATCGGAGGGAGGACGCCTTTCCTTCTACCTGAACATGCCGGCCCTCGCCCATTATGCCACCTTCCAGATTGAGCTCCACTTCCTCGGGTCACCTGCTTTTACTCTGTCCTATTCCCTACACTGCTGCCCTTGCCATTTGATGTGAGCTCCTGGTCTTCGTTCCCCCTTTTGGGCACTGGGAGTCAGGGTCTCCTGATGCACCCCAGACCTGCCCATTGGCAGGGCACTAACAATCAAGGTGTGGTCTTTTAGATTCCAGACAAAGCGTCTATGCAAGATGACCTGGGGCTTTGGTTTCCCTAAGGGCCAAGACGGCTTTGCTTTCAGAGGAGCCTCTGTGAGTGTGGAATGGTCTTTCCGGAAGAGCTAGAGACAGAAGCCTTTGAGGGAGGGAGGGGAGCTGAATTCCCGTGGACACCTTTTGTCCTCAGTCTTTGGGATGCCAGTGAGGCCTGGGACCTCATCAGCCCCACCAGCAGGTGGTCAGGTCACTCTTCCTTCTCCTGGCTCATTTATCAGCAACTGCCGCTTCTGGAGAAAGAAACACAGGCAGCTGAGATGGCTGGGAAGAGAAGAGAAGGCAACAGGAAGTGAGAAACAGGAGCCCATGTCCCCTGGTGAGGGGTTAAAGAGGGGTGGGAACGGGGCCAGAATGCTCTGAAGGAGAATCTTTCCTGCTGGTCTGTAGGTAGGCACCTGTGAGCAGCAGCGGATAATTCTAGGGGAGAATAACAGAAGAGGCAAAAAGCTTGAAACTGCTTAGAAGAGGGCCTGAGGTAGAAGAGTGGAAAACTCTGCTGGAAACAGATCTGCTTTGGGGGCTGGTGGGGGGACATGGATATGTGCTCACCTCAACCTGCAGTGAAAGCCTGCCAGGGGCTCCTTTTGGGGAGTAAGAAGAGGGGCAGTGTGTGAAGCAGGCTACCTCACGTGACCTTCTCCTCTCTTCACTGTCCTGTGTGCACGCGGGTGGCTGCTATGCTGTCACAGTCCTTAGAATGGCTTCCTAACCAGCGCCGGTAGTTTCTCTCAGGCCTCGAGCCTGGACCATGAACTCCGGAGAAGGGGAACTCGGGGTGCTTCTCCTGACCACCCCCACGCTGCCCTCCACTCCCAAGCTCCGACTCAGCTCTGACAGCTCTACTTTCATCAGAGACCACGGTGGTTTCATACAGGCCAAACCTCTTCACCTGCCTTTCGCTCACCACACCCAGGACAAGCTCACAGGTGACAATGCCACAGTGGCCTGGAATGGAAGATGCCATGGCTGGGCCCTCCGCCAAGGGCAGAGTCACTGAAAAGTCACTGTAGCAAGGGCAGGACATGGCTGCCTGGGGCTGCGCCCACAGCTGGGGCTCCCAGTGCTCCCCCATGTCTTTTTCTGTTTTATGATTGTCAGTCTCTCAATGTGTCTTAACCCTACTTTAAGGTGCTTTTCAGCTTAGAAACCTCTCCTGAGAGAAACTATCTGCTTTGCTAAATGGGTCTTTACAGCCCCAAAGGGTCTCCTAGTCCTGATATTATAGGATTTCATGAACTGATTCATGATCTCTGCTGACATATCTTTACAGACTGGACAGCCCAGCACAGCCCTCTTCTTTCTAGAACTCCTTGAGCCTCTTGGCACCCTTCTCTGGACTAGGAAAAGCCTCGTAACACCTGGCTTGTGATAGAATGAACAGAACCTCCAGTCAGCCTCAGGTATGTCAGGGGCGGACGAGGTTCCCTTGGGCGTCCCACTGGTGATCCTACCCTTTCTCGGGCCTCGCGCGCTCAGGGGTGCCCAGATCCCTGCCCTGATCTCCAGGCCATACTAGGGCCACGCTTCCACCATGCACACTAGGTTACTTTTGTCCACCCTGCAGCTCAAGTCTGCCATTTACTTCCCGACTTCCCAAGCCGTGGCTTCCGCAGGCTGCCCCCCACCCCACCCCCCACCAATGGTTGGGAATGTAACTACTCGCACTGGGTGTCACTACTGCTTTGTGTGCCCCATTTCCCCACTCAGTAAGACAGCTCTCAGCATGGCTCCACAAACCGCTCCTGGGAACAGTTCTCTGTTCAGAAACATATCTGTTCAGTTCTGCTTTTGAGTTTTGCTTTTGGTGATCCATTCGTCTTATCCATACAGGTGTTGACACATCTTTCTGTCTCAGATTTCTTCCTCTTTAAAGCCCAGTCCCCAGGGACCTGCCTATTTCATCTTTTCCTGACTGCCTCTCACTTGGGCAGCATGTTACAAAGATGCGATGGATCATCTCGCCCTACCCGTGCCCTTGGCTTGCCCTGCATGGGTCCAAGCACACATGTCCTTTCCAGTGTGGGCTTCGATTGATAAGCATTCCAGATAATACAAAGGGAAGTGCAAAGGCTCTAGGACTGTCACCAGGTCCTCCCAGTCTTACTTCCCAGTCTCTATTGCAGTGCCAGTAATGATCCCCCTCTTCCTTTTATGTCTCGATGGAGCTCACACCTGCTATTCCTGCTCCTTCTCACATTCTTCTCCAGAGCCACGCTCCAACCCGCCCAAGGTCCCTCCACCCTGCTGTAGGTGAAGGAGGCTGACCTGAATGAACTGCAAAACAGCTCCCAGTGGAATCGGGAGGCCCTGGCCGAGATCAGGAAGGGAGCGAAGCAGCTCGGGGAGGGAACACTGGCTGTGGTCCTCGATGGGAGGCCATAGCTCTGGCCTGGCTGCCCCGTCCACATGGCTGCCCTCTCTGGTCTTATAACTGAGTGCCCCTGCACTTTTAGGTCTTCTATTTCTTTCTGAAGCATGTCCTAAACTCCAGCATTGCAGTAGATAGTCAGGTAGCTGAGCTTTGCTCAAACTACCCGGCGTAGTACAGTCTTTGTTCCTGCTGGCTCCATGGCTGGTACAGTCCTTCTCGCCAGTGTAATTTCCCAGCTTCTTAAATCCTTGTTTCCTGTTGGTAAACACACAAAATCTGGCGCTCCACCAGGAATTCGGCTGCATCTCTTGGGTAGTGTGGGAGGCCCCCCCCCCCACACGAGTAGGCAGCACGGATGCTCAGGACGGACAGACTCTTCATTCAGGAACCGCCTGGCAGGTTCCGCAGAGCTCTCCATTGCGAGCTCTGAGTTGTGAACACCCTTGATGGTTTGTTTTCTAAATGTAAAATTCAAATGTGCTTTTATCCAAAAGGCATCTCCCTGGATTCTGAAGCTCTTCTGAGAATTTCAGATGAGGTGGAATGATTGGATAGGAAGCCTGAACTGGGGGGAGCGGTGGGACCAGGGGTGGGAGAGGGGGAGGTCTCCATGGTTGGTGTTGCTGAGAGGAGGGGTCCAGAAAAGGAGATTAACCCAGCTGACACTTCAGTGAGGGGCAAGCACAGGAAGAGAACCAGTGCTGGAGAAGTACACAAGGGCAGAGGTGTGGGGGTGGGGAGAGAGATTTTAAAAACTGCTGTCCCAGAAGTCAAGGGAAGAGTCTCAGCAAAGCATCTGTGATGACGTCAAATGCTGCCTATAGGCCTGCGCTGTATGAGGTGGACAGAGCAAGGTCAGCAGTGAGCTCAGCTGGAGCTGCTTCTGTGGCGTGGTGGTAAGGGCCTCTTAGGGCCCCAGCAGGGAAGGAAGGGGCCGCCTATCAGAGAGGGAGGGGCTGAGGGTTCCTGCATTAAGGGAGAAGAATGAAGGGCTAAGTCCTGGGGTGGCAGGGCAGGGATCCCGGGCCCTGGCGCAAGGCTCCGAGAAATCCCCACCTCCTAGAGGCCTTGGGAGACAGCCAGATCTAGTTGATGGGCACCTGGGAGCAATGGGGGGCAGTGGGGAGCAGGTGACGGCCTCTGGCTGCAGGCTTTTCCTGTCCTCAGTGAAACAGCTGCTGAGGGCCTTTTTAGAGTTTTGGGGTAGTGGCTGCAAGAAATCTGGAGATGTCCCCGCCAAGTGAAAGGGTGGGCACTGAGGGCACACACTGTCCTGGACAGCAGCTTTTCTGGGGTACTTTGAGGCTGAAAGACCAAGTGG
This sequence comes from Rhinolophus ferrumequinum, assembly GCF_004115265.2. Classification (NCBI taxonomy): domain Eukaryota; kingdom Metazoa; phylum Chordata; class Mammalia; order Chiroptera; family Rhinolophidae; genus Rhinolophus; species Rhinolophus ferrumequinum. The sequence goes on from NC_046286.1 coordinate 4,198,462, forward strand.
GGTACTGTTCCCAAGCTGGGGGATGGAAATGAAGCTGAGACATCCAGTAAAGAGCCCGACGCGGTGAATGTTGGTGAAAGGGGGTCTCAGCAGTGAAGGAAGGAAGCGAAGCTTAGACGTGACGACCCCAACAGGACTCCAGGACCTGGAGCTCTCCATGAGATTGAAATAGTGGGGACATTTTTATAATGCCTATTTGATTATCTTTGTAATCAGAAAAAAAGTCAATGAAAAAGAAAGTCCGACTGCCCGAATGCCCATCAGCAGGACAATGGATAAACAAGTTGTGGTATGTCGCCTTACAGCTGCCAGACTGTTTGTTCCCCCGCGCTCTTCCCAGGATTTCACAAGGGAGTGCCTCAGCAAACAGGCCCGATGGAGAGATATCGGAAAAGCTCCTTTGAGGGGAAGTCTCAGCAAACTGGGACCGGATGGAATCATATCGATCCCTCTCCTTCAATGGATTCCTTGGAGATGTGCGTGTGTGTGACGGCAAAGTACAAGCTGGAACACAATGGGAACTTTGGGAAAGACAGCCAGCAGACTGTGTAACACACAGATCTTGAGAGTAACAATCTTTTACCTCCTTAGAAGTTAACCAATAAAAGCCATGCATTGGCCTGATTCGGGGCTCAGTCCTTGAGGCTTGAGACCCTTGGCCCCACTTGCACCCTATTCTTGGCTACTGTCTTTTCTCAGCCCTGCACTGATCTTCTCACTTCCCACAGCTTGTGTCGTGCTGGACGCGACAGTGGTATATTTCTCCAATGGAATAATACTATATAATGCCATGTAACAGCGTGGATACATCTCAAAATATAGCACTGTGAGCAAAGAGGTCAGACATAAAAAACTAGATACAATTTGTAGTTGTTTATGTAAAGTTCAAGAAACAGGTAAAAGTAATCTGTGGGGTAAGATTTCAGGATAGTGAGTACTCTTGGGAGAGAGATCATGAGAAAGTGCGGGGGTGCCCCCCAAGGGGCTGCTGACCCCCAGGGGGCTGCTGCCCTCCTGTCTGCTAATCTCCATGCTAGTTCCACGGGGCCATTCAGCTGGTGAAATGCATGGGTCCATATATTTATGACATAGACATTTTCCTGTGTGTTCCCTCTATTTCAATAAATAGTTTACTTAAATACACAAAGCAATTCCATTGGGTTCCAAGGCCAGTCACTTCTGTGATCACCTCTTATCAAGTGTCAGACCTCCTTCCGGCCAGCGGCAAACAGCAGCCATCAAAGTGGCAGTGAGACTTCCTGTCCGCTGCTACGGGCGAAGAACCCCCACCTCTGTCTTGTAGCCCTGTCCTCACCGGTTATGGTGAAAGACGTTCCAGATGATTCAGCACATCATAAATACTAAAGGCCATTTCTGCTCTGGAATCATCTGGCCTTGTAACTGATGTCTCCTGTGGCAAGACCTACAGGTTGTGCCAGCTCCACTCAGCTGGCCGTGCAGGGCCCAGCTGCCCTGGACCCACTGGGAGTGGGGGAGTACCTTTTTCTAATTTGCCCAAAGGTGCCCAAGAGATTCTCCACATCTCTGCTAGAAGTTGTTGGGGAAACATTCTTGGGGTCCTACAGTGTCTGGGGCTGAAAAAAGGGACCGTGAGGATTGAACCATAGTGTCACATCAACAATAATGACAGTATAGAACCTTTTCTTTTTCCAAGCGCCAGTGTGGACACTACGCGTGATCAGGGCAGGAAGAACAGACGCATGTCTCCTGGCCACAGTTTCTGCAGCTCCCTGGGAGCCAAGGGGGTAGCCATGTGAAAGGGCTGGTTTGGAGAGTGTGGTCAGCAGTCTCCTCTCTCGCCTGTGTGCCAGCAGCTCACCATCAGGTGTCTGTCATTAGTTTGCAAGACGCGTTTGGGCTTGTGTGTGTCCCGCCATTCTATCACTGATGGAATCCTTCTGCAGCCCCGAGCATTCTTTAGTTCCTGCTTTTCATGTTTGTGAGGGCTCCGTGGGTGTGTGGAGGAGCCTGGCTCCCGGCTCCCAGGCCCTCTCTCCCAGCAGGCTTTCCGCTCATGGTGGCTTTGCATTCGATCGCCTGTGGCATCTGGTCGTAGACCTGGAGTTTTTGTTCTGCAACACACTTTGTCTTTATTCCTCTTTTCAAATATTCTCCAAGGCAGGCTTCCTGTGGGGTTTTTGCTATTTAAACAGTTCCTTTTGATTATTTCCCTTACTAATGGTTGCATTCACCATAGTGACTTTGCCTGAAGTTGAGTGCCTGACAAGAGCATATGGGGACCTGCCCTCTGCCACGAGAGCATTAACTATTATCATGTGTGCGTTAAGAGCCTCAAGGCCACCACCCTGAGGACCACTCTGGAGTCTGTCACTTGGGAGAATGAACCCAGCCTATTTCCTGTCTTTATGGAGGAGAAAACTATTTGAGGAAGCAGGCATTTGTCTTAACCAAGAGCGGCATCCACCTCACTGTGGTTTCCGATGAGGCAGTCAGCAGAGCAAGCGTCAGGCGCGGAGGAGGATTGTTTTATTTGTTATATATTATTAAATTTATTGGGGTGACAATGGGTGGTGAAATACACAGGTTTCAGGTGTATATTCTGTAATACATCATCTATCTATTGCATTGTGTGCTCACCACCCAGAGTCAGTTCTCCTTCCATCACCATATATTTGACCCCCTTTATGTCTGAGTAGTAAAATGGCAACTGACTGACGAGGACAACAAATGGAACACATCGTCCAGAAAAGTGGTGCGACTGGAAAAGATAACGTCCTAGAAAGCTTGGGGGACAACTCAGGACAATTAATAAAACGAGACTTATTTAAAACAAGTCCAGTACGACTGTGTGACTTACCTGTGTACAATAGAATTGATTGTTGAACCATCCCCTGGAGTGCAGCCCTCCTATTTTTTTCCTTCCTGTAGAATTTCCCGTCCGCCGTTGATCAGTCAGTTGCATTCCATCTCATCTCTTCCGCTTCTGTCAAGACACCTCCAACCACTCCCAGTTGTCCATTTCGTTTCTCTCCTTGCAATATACATGCAGAAACAGTTACACTTTTGCTTTCCTGCCACTTCCTGGGCCTGTCAGTTGTCAGATTATGTGGGTAAATTTCATTGTTACCCCCATTTTCTCCCAATCCCTTTACATTTCTTCCTGACCAACTGACTATCACAGGGTAGGTACCAATCAGAATCTCGTACAGTTTGATGCCCATTGGTGTTTTTTCCTATTTTAGTTGAAAACTACCTTGATTCCATTTCAGTCTCACTCCCAGCAGCTTAGAGCTCTTCATCCAACCCACCCATTCAGTCTCAGAGCCCTGCCGTGCCTTGTGTCCTGCATTGGAACGAGGACTTGAGATAAGCAAGAGAATTGTAGGATGAAAATGCTGGTGTTAAAAAATGAACAGTAGGCATAGAGTGGCAGGGACAGAATGCAACGGCGAGCCCAGCCTGGAATAGCCTGAGGCAGAGAGAACAGCAGCAAGCAGCTATGTGTGGATTGATCTGGGGGGGTCAGAAGTTCTAGAATCCAGGGGCAAGTTAGTAAGAGGGCTGGGGAGATGGAGAGGATGAGGCAGAGAGAGGCAGCTGAAGAAGCCCCCAACATGCAGAGAAAGAGGGAGAGGTGTGAAGCATCACGCTGGGGCAGGACACTGTCCACCTGTGGCCAGGAGGACAGGCCTTCTGGGTCTTGGGAGCAAAGAAGGGAGTCTGGGAAATGACAGCCACCCTTTGGGACCATCGACAAGCAGATGAGTGGCAATCTGCTGGAAACCTCTCTTCTGCGGCCACAGTTGTGCTGCCGGCGGGCTGCCCCACTCCTTCTTTGGAAAGCTCCTCTCTGGCACTGGCTGCAGTGCCTGCCCTCCCTTCCCCACCCCTGCACCATCCATCTGCGCCAACAACAGAGTCCACTGGCAGCCAGGCTGAAAGCGCCTCTTCCCTGGATACAGAGGTGGCCACGTACTTAATGCCTGTCTCTCCCTCCTAGGGGCCTCCAGATCCAAATAACAGGAGCCCTTCCCTGCCAGGCCTTTCCCTACTTGCTTCCTTATCCCCAGCCAGCGGACTCTCCACACCCACCCAGCCTCAGCCGGTTTGTCCTCTTGGACAGGCCAGCGAGAGGAGGGCTGCTCAGGCCTCTCGGGTCCAACTGATGGAGGAATATTTTTCCTGTGAGTCCCCAAATGATGTAGATGATGTTGGATCTGCCGGCAGTTTCTGGGTGTGGGCCGGGATCATGTCTCGTGAGACCAAAGAATAGAAACACGGACCCAGGAGAGGCAAAGAGTTTTAAAAAGAGGATAGTTTATTGAAAGCAAAGAGTCAGAGTTCCAGAGCAGGAGGGGGTCCCGAATGGGGGTGGCCCTGTGTCTGAGGCAAAAGCTCTTACTTTTATACCTTCCCTTGCCTGCTTGGGGAAGGGGAGCTGGTTGAAGGGAAATTGTTTGAAGAAGGGAACTTGTTTGAAGAAGGGAACTGGCACCTTCTAATGAAATTCGTCTACCAGGTTTGTTCTGCTTGCTCATCCTAAAGGAATTAGCAAAGTAACCCACTCTTATCTATCAGATCTGCTCCGTTTGTCAGGCCAAAAGGAATTTTATGATTAACCTCAAGGCCTTGTTACATTATGTCCTAGAGCGAAGGAGTGATTTCAAAACCTGAAGTTTTAGGATATAACTGTCTTTGTTTCTTCCACCAGGGACCTCCCTCTCTACCTAGGGACACGCTAGCTAACCTGCATCACAACTTCCAAGTGCCTTCAGGAAAACAACGAGGAAACAGACAGCAGGAAACAGTCCTCCAAAAGGTCCTCCTCTGTCCTGACCCCAGGAACTCACCCTGTAGTGCTGTCGCTTTGCTGTTGTTTGGGGTACTATCCAGGTATCTGCAGCTTCGTACCCCACACTTCTCATCACTCTGCCCACTCGCCAAGGCCTGCCTCGGCCCTTCTCCTCCAGGAAGCTTTCTCGGTCCACCCCAGCCCACCATCTCCCGGGTCCTCTGACAACGTAGAGCTTTTATTGCTTACATCCCATATTTTATTTAGTGCTTTATTATACTCCATTTGCGGCTTAGTTCTGTTTTAACCTCTAAGAGTTTCTTAAGCATTCTTTTCTCTGTATAGCAAGATAATAAACTCCTTGAGGACAGGCCTGACCCTGCATTTCTTTTAAAGCCTCCCCCCACCACCACCTGGGGGTAAAGAGTTTCAGGGAAGCCAGCCTGCAAGCTAACTGCTAAGGGCCTGTGTATTAGTGACTGATAGGTTAGAGGGTACTGAGTAAGCCAGGCACTGGCTGCAGATAACACCAGCATGAGATACAATGGCTGGTACCTCAGTGGGATGGAAGAGATGAGCTCTCCAGAGGCAGTGAAGAAGCTGGACCTGGGGCTTGGACCCTCTCCCGACCAAGGGAATGTAGGGCAGGCTCAGGGACACGAGTGCAGTGGGGATGAGGGCTCCAAGAAAGGAAAGCCTCTTGGGAAGGGTGTGGACTTGGGAACTGGGCTGAGGGGACAGACCCCAGGGTTCCTAATCCAGGCCATTGTCTCAGTTCCATGGCCTGGCTCTGTGGCTTTGCATATGGGACCAGAGGGCCCCCTAATGAGTCCCGTCCCAGCTAAGTCAGTTCAGAGGGAGGGCAGTGGAGGGGAACGGTCAGGTCTGATGTACAGGGAGGGGCTGGAAGGAGGTCCCCCCAGGGCCCAGAACGGGGGTCCACAGCAGGCTCCTGGAGGGCTGGAAATAGAGCACAGTCAAGGTGGCCACTGCACATAGGCCGAACTGAACTGAACAGTGGGGGTAATAAATCATCCTTCAAACATCCTCACATCTCAGGGAGGGACAGACAGAGTGGGGAGTGGGGAAAAGGAACTCCAAGGTGATTTCACCAGGCCTCGGCTTAGGCTGTGCTTGCCCTGCCTTCCTTTTCAGCAATAACTGGTCTGAGCTGAGGCAGCAGGGGACGCACCTGGTGGGGAGATGGGAGCAGAATTCCCATCAGAGAGAAGCCAGGCCGATGCCCCCAGGGAGGCCTGGACAGCCAGCCACCAGCTTTTCCCCGGGGAGCAGGCCTCGGCTCCGCCATCCATTCCCACTCTTCCCCGCCCGCCCCAATCGATTCCCAGAAAATAGAAACCGTCTGGCTTCAGCTGAAACACTTTTTCTTCTGCGCACTGCTGGCTCATCCTCATTCCTTTGGCTCAGCTTAATATTCCCTCAGGAAGGTGTCTGAGGCCCGCGGCTCCAGTGGCCTCCCTCCCCCCACCAAGGTGATCCTGTTGGTTCTGTTTTCTTCACAGCCTTATCGTCATCGGGATTTAGCGTGTCCATTTCTGATTCCTTGCTGGTGGTCTGTCCCTCCTCCCTGGCAGGTAAACTCCGTGCAGGCAGGTACTGGTCATTCTTGAGTGCAGCTATACCTCCAGCTTCTAGAATAAGGCCTGACACAGAGGGGCCCTCAATGAGTATTTGTTGAATGGATGAATGGGTGAATGACAACAAATGGACAAGCACCAGGTCTCAAGTGGGAGGGGGGTCACATCCAGGACCCCCTACGGGGGACCTGCCAGCTGGGGACAGTGCCTGCAAGCAGTGGTAGAAAAGGCACTCTGAGCCTGGGCCACCAGTCTTTGCTCCCTGACGGATGGCATGCTGAAAGATGTGTGGCGTGGGGTGTAACCCATTTCGTTTGAGCCTGAACCCCTGGAGGAAGGGAAAGGAAGGACCAAATATGTGTAGTTCTGTTCCCCTTGCCCAGGCTTGGGGCCTGCTCTTGCAGGCCAGGCAATAACGAGGGGTCTCTGAGGGCAGGGGAGGGAGAAGTGTTGCCCCAGGTTGTCTGATGGAGTGGGAGTTGTGGTACTCTGTAGAGGGTGTCACAATCCTTGGGGAATAGTGGCCAGTCCACTGATGGGCAGTGGGGAGGGGCTTGCACTTGGTGCCGGAATATGTGGGGCTGCTCACTGCTCAAGTCCAGGTGTTTGGGGGTTCTGGGTGGAGGCTTTAGCCTGGACCTCTTCCCAGCTTTAGCACAGGTGGTTCCAGCCCCGTTCACTTTTCTAGCTAACCAAATTGTCACAGCCACATCTGAGGCCCCAGCATGGCCAAAACAATGAGGAATCAAAGGAAGAGAAGGCACCTGGAGATTTCCCCCTGGCCCTCAGTCTCAACACCTCAAGTTCAGGAAATATCAGACAGTGGAGGGGAGGGATGGCAGGGAGCTCAGAGAGAACTCAAGAACCTCACTGAAGGTGGGCGCTAGAATAGGCCCATGACACCCTTTTCTCACTGCTAAGGGGCTCCTTCCCTCTTTCTATACTTGCGAGGGAGCACAGATGTTTATTTTTAAGAGAGAAAATATCTGAGTTTGGGGATGAGGAACCCCGAGCTGATGCTGACCTGGGTGGGGATGCTTAGGACCGGAGCCCTCCCCATACAGATGTGTCTTCTGGGCAGCGCTGGACAAAATTATACAAAGAGCAGGTAGGGGTGACGGGACAGATTGCCCTTCACCCCACTCACGTCCTCTTTGCCTGTCCAGCCTTGGCCAGGCGTCTCACCCCTGATAGAGGGTCTGCGAGTATCCCACAGTGTCCCCAAAGAGCATTCAAGTCTGAGCCTTAGAGAACATCTGGGGCTTGGCGTCTGGGTCCAGGAGATGAAAGTGAGGCATGGTGGCTTTAGACACTGCCCCCTGCTCGTGGGGCATTGATCTGATGTTTTCTGCGCACTCCCACACTGCGACCCCCCACAGCAAGAGGCCCCACGGGCATTTCCTCTGTGTGGACCAGCTGTCCTCTGAACCTGCCCATGTCACCCCCAACTCCTTGACCCCAGTCCCCTATGTTGGTAATGGGGCTCCTGCCAATTAAACCCCATCCTGCTTCCTTCCTGGTCTTGCGTCTGATTCCTGTGGGTCCCTTTCTTGTTTGGGGCTCAGGGTCTCAGTGCAGCGTCCTCTTCTCTTCACAGCTGCAACCACCTACCCTACCTTCTGAGGCTCTTCTCCCTGCCCTCAGCAGGAGCCAACGAGAGGCGCTCCAGCTCCCTGCTTCCCGGCCACCGCCCAGTCCATCTTAAATGCTTCTCTGCTAAGAACAGTGGGATAACAACATAAGGATGTTAAAAAATCTCAGAAACAATCACAGAGCATTTGTCCCTCCCCCGACAGAAGCATCAGCGACCAGAAGGGCCCTTCCGCTGGCGTTCTCCAAGGGTCCCAGGCTCCGTCTTCTCTTTCGTATACCTTTGGATTCTCTTGAGTCTCCTGAAGGTCAACTTGAGATCCAGTTTGTCCTGGATATTGTATGTGGAGTCACAGGCCGTAGGAAGTCAGGGTGGGGGCGGCAGGGGGGCTCAAATTGTCTAGCAGCACAGGATGAGCCCACTGAAAGTGGGAGGGGGTAGGAGCTGAGGCAGAGGGTCTGAGATCAGTGTGGGGTGAGACGGGTCCATATGTCAGTCCCTGTGCCTCCTTGGCAGCCCCCGGGCCCCTATCAGTTGGAGAAGACCTGGAAAGGGTTTTATGTGACCCTCAGTGGGTGGGAGAGAAGGAGGGTTTTTTCCAAGACAGCAATGCCCACATTAAGGCCTTCCACGAGAGGGACCCCCGGGACTAATACTGCCTGATCATCCACAATTCCAGGTTTGTAGGTGAGAGCGATGGAATCCAAGCTGGGGTATCTGGCTGCAAAGGTTTTGGGGCGTGCCATTTTTGTAAGGATCAAGAATTAGGGTTTCTGAGGTTTGCTGTTCTAACTCCTGGGGATCTGTAGGCTTAAGAAGTTAGAGTAAGTAAAGTTAAGGGGTCTGAGGGTTAGCCCCAAATAGCCACCAAAGCAGAAACCTGCCTGTGTCACTTGGGATCCTGACAGTGGGGAAGGTGTAGGAGTGACAGTGGAACCTCGGGTGCCCCACTAACAGAAGAGGCAGCAGAGAGAGCGCAAAAATTTCTTCCTAAGAGTCTGGGTTGGAGGCAAGAAGGGGAAGTAAAGGACTGTCCCTGGTTGAAGAGCTTGGAAGGTAGAGCCTGGAGTCGGGATTGTCTGTGGGCCCAGACCTCTTTGGATTGTAGCCTGGCCTTGAACTTGGCCTGGATGATTAAAAACTCTTTAGCCTCCATGGGGGACTAGTGTTCCACTAGCCTCAACTTCTTGGGAAGAGAATATACGCAAAAGCAGGGATGGGGCGCTTTGGGGAGGGATGGGGCCTCAGGGTCTTCATGGATGAACGTGACATCAACTACCATGGTGGACGAGCCGGTATTCATGCCCTAAAACTACCTAGGAGCAAGAGAGCTAATTTAGGAATAAAACCTAAATAAAGAAGTGACCCAATATTATAGTTAGGCTTGGAATATGGAAGCATTTTGATTTGTTCTAGAACAAAAGAGGCAATGGAAGTAATCACCAGCTTCTGGTTCTGTAGCAATGCATTACCCACAATTCCAGGAGGAAGAAAACTAGGCTTTGGTTCTGAAAGAAGAGTGTCTAACTTCTTAATCACCTCCAGTAGGGTGCTGAGGGCCGGGCTCAGTGAGCTGGACTATGGAATTTTTACTTAAGTGAGGTCCAGGTGGAACAGGAAGGGGCAAAGCTGGCCCTGCCTGCCCAGGGCATTCTGGGAAGGAGAAGAGCGAAAGAGAAAACCCCCTCCCAGGGTTCAGAGCCAGAGCAAGGAGAGCATTACTAGCTGAGTAAGGTCAAAGCAGAGTGGCCCGTGGCCACTTGGCACAACCTGCCCCTGGGTTGCCTTTCATGGCAGGCTGAGGGGTCATACTCTCCATTATCGAATGGTACTGAACTTTAATCCAGATGGGCATTTGGGCAGAGTTGTTATTTTTTTAAACTATAAGCAGAATAAAGAGATTTCATTTTCTCCACTTCGTTCCTGTGCTGTGTTGGTCACATGCCGCAGCCCAGCCCCTGCAGCACCATGCGTATCGGGGATGCAGCACTTGCAGTACCAAGAAGCCTCCTGGGTTGCCAGCATCTCCTGGTCCTTTCCAAGGTGTTTCCAGGGTCATCAGTGTTGAGAAACAGAGGGCAAGGTGCTGATACTGACTAATCCCACAAATAGCCTTGGCCTGAAAGTCCTGTGTCATTCCAGACAGTGCTGGGCCCAAGGTCTACAATGGATGAACCAAACATGCACATCTGGGCCTGCCTGCCCCTCCCCACGTCCCCTGCCTCAAGGTCCGGTTAATCCCTGGGTCAGGAGAGCCTCCTCAGGGTTTCTTAATTAACCCTCCAGGGTAGGGGACAAGCCTTGTGGACAGAAGTTTCTGGAAGCCACAACCAAGGTGAGTAGGGGTGCCAAACAGACCGGAGTTGGACATCAGGCAGCATATTGACCCCTCCTCCAGTGGCGAGGGAGCTTCAGCTCAGACTGAGCATTAAACCATCAAATCATCACAGGCCGTAAGAGCCTGGGTCCATCCTGACTGGGCGCTCAGCCCAGGAGAGTGGCTACCGTGGGGTCTCCTGGGCGGGGATGATAACACAGCAGTACGGAGGGGAGGTGCCTTCAGGGCTCCAGTGGCCGCCAGGACATCTGAGGAGGGTGCGGGGATCGCCCCAAGGGTCTTGGCCAGTGGCCTAGGAATAGCAACCATGTCCACTGGGAGGGGACCTATGGATGTTGGCAGGCTGGGGCTGGGGCCCGGCCATAGGGACCTTGTCTGTCTTTCTGCCATCCTTAGCGTGTCACCTCCATCCTCGTGGTCACAGGTCACAAGATACTGAAGTTCCTCTAGGTGGCACGCCCAGAGGAAAGGGACAGAAGGCCTGATGGGCCCTTTTGTTACTTCTCATCATCCAGAACCACCGCACAGGCCACCCCTATGGAGGCAGGGCCTTTCTGCTGGCCCCTGGAGTGTTGACGGGGCTCTGTGGCAATCCAACAGATCGATACGCCCTCTGCCGCCATGGAGGGGACAACACAGTTCGATCAGTGTAAGTTGTGGACAGCACGGGGTGTTGGGAAGCATACAGTTGTGGTATGAATCCCAGTCTGGAGAGCTTCCAGGAAGGGGAGACATTGGAGCTAAGACCTAAAGGATGGAAAGGAGCAAGCCTCGGAAGGAGTCAGGGAGGGCGGCAAATGATACAACGAAGGAACCGAGAGGAATTCGCTGGAGTGCCAAGTGAGAACGATGGTGCAGAGGAAGCAGAGCCAGGCCAGGTACACAGGGCCCTTCGGGTCATGCAGGGAGGAGTGGGCAGTGATGGGATGCAGTGTCGGCTGGAGAAGGCCTTGACCTGCAGGTGGCACAGGCCAGGCTGGCAGACGTCCACTTAGGAGCTACTGCAGCTAGAAAGGCAGGGATGGCAGAGGCCTGAGCTTAGGAAATAGCAGAGATGGAGACGGACTTTGGAGATAGACAGCACAAACTTCAAAGACTGATGAAGAGGAATCCACAGGTGACTGGAGAGAGGGCGTGACTGATAGCCTGGAAAACCAGGTGCAGGTGGCCCTCAGTGAGGAGGGGAAGCAAGGCAAGGGCCGTCTCGAGGCAAAAGAAGCATGTCTGACTGGAGAAGTGGGGTTCAAGCCTGTGGAGGAAGAGATGGAAGATATGGATATCTGCTCCAGGAGCTCAGCAGAGTTCCGGCCTGAAGATCCAGCTGCCCTCCCAGTTATGCCACCTGTGTAGAGGCCATTACCAGGGAAACAACCGTCCTGCCACTGACAACCAGGAAAACAAGTGGAAGATGAGGGATGCACAAAACGGGTCTTTGCTTTCTTTGGGCCACTGTCCAGCCTTGGCAGTCAGCTTTGAGTGAGCGTCTAGGAGTCTCCCGCCTCTTTCCCCATCCCAGCCCCAGCCTGTCTCCAGTCCCACCAGCGTCCTGGATCCACTGGACAGAGACTCCAGCCGTGAGGTCCTGAGGGTATCAGGGGAGGTGACAGCAGCATCTTTGTGCTTTTCAGACTCTTAGCCTATGAATGAGTAAAGGTCAGGCAGCTCCTGCCTCTGTCGGGGTGCCTGATGCCCCCGCAGTGGGCGTTGGTGCAGATCACACTGACCAATGCTCTGACCCATCACAGGTGGGAGAGAGGGCGTAACTCCCCGTGTTCTGAGTTCAGCCACCTCCAGGGAGAATCCAGGGAATTCCCATTCCTGGTTCCTTCAGAGCCAGGTAGAGGCAGGGATCTGGGTTTCTGTCATCAGAGGTGCTGCTGTGAAGCTGTCCAGGAAGTTCTGTGTTCCAGAAATTGAGGGGCCTTTGAGTCTTTGGAGCGAGTGTAGAGCTTCTGGAGTCCAGCCCCAGCGTCCCTGGTGCCAAGCGGGGACAGGGGTGGGGTTAGCCAGGGCAGCCTCTGCTTGTGGGGGGGGCCGCACGGCCTGTCCTGAGACACCTCCGCTGCCTGTCCCGAGAGCATGTGCTCTGCTGTCATCTTTTAATAAACCCCCTTTCCTCTTCACCAACCCAAGAGGCTTCTGTTAAGAACCCCACACAAGAGCAGGGAGTATGGGGGGGAAGAATCCCAGCAGGCCCCCAGAGGTGGACTAGGTCTTCGTGGGACGATGTAAGCCTAATGGGCAAGACCCCTGGGGCCAGCGAGCAGACGAGGCAGGAAGGGAACCCAGGATGGAAAACGGGGTGCACCAGGCTGAAACCTGAGGCTCGAGAGGACAAGGAATGGCTGCTTTAGTTTTCTCACCTGTATAATCAGGATGGTACTCGTTCATTCCTTCACTCATTCATTCATTGAGCAAACATTTTCAGGCCACAATTGAACAAATATTTTCAGATACATGCCTGAATACATCTATGAATAAGACAGACAAGCACCCACCTCTCCAGAACTGACGTTCCAGCTGACAGGCAGGGGGACAAAACAAACGCAAAACAAATTAGTATTTGTCTGCAGCTGTGGGTATAGCAAACCGAAATACAACCAATGAGTAAATGCATAACAGAGCTGCAGGAGGAGGCAGGCAGCTACTCCTGGGGGTGGGGGTGTCAGGGCTGCCTGCGAGGCGGAGGGAGCCGAGTGGGTGTGAGCACCGGAGCACCAGGCAGAGAGAACAGCAAGCTCAGGCCCAGCTCCCTCATTTGGGTCCTTGGGAGGCGAGGGGAGGGACAGACAGATCTCAGCAGTGTGTATGCCTATGGCACTCCCATTGGGACGGAGAGACCTTGGGGCATTTAAATGCCAGTGGTAGAGGGGCCAGACAGAGGGTGAGGATGGGGTAGGAAACATGGACTGGAGGGCAGGGTTCCTCTCTGGCGAGTGCTCTTTTTCTCTGTGAAATGGGAGGTGTGGTTTCTGCCAAGAGGTTGGGGGTGGGGGAGAGCGCCTACCTAGGGGCTAACTAGAGGCTAACTCGGAGCCTGTCCAGCCTGCTGGGGACATGGGTTGGTCGAAGCGGTGCCCAGCAGCTCAGGGAGAAGGGCTGGGAAGGCTGGACACTGGAGTACGGACGTGACGAATCTGAGGATGGGGCCGAGAGGGCGGGCAGACAGGTGGGCAGCGGCCTGCGGCCCAGGGGCCAGAGTGAAGCCAGGAGCCCCGTCAGGGGAGGAGGGACCGGGCGTGGGAGTGGATGTGGGTCACCGTCTGGTGACGCAGAATCAGCGAGTGGGAGCGGCTGGGGTGGCCTCAGTAGGGCGTGTGGCCGCAGCACCTTCACATTACCAGGCAGCCAGTTCTATTCCGTGATGGCAGCAAAATCTTCTCTTTGGGCCTTATAACCTCAGATCTAAACATAATCCCCGCTAGCACCTGAAAAGGAAATTTGGGGAAAAAAATAAATTTTAAGTGTGTTCAAACTGTCATAAAAAGAGACAGTCATTTATAGATTTTTATGAGTAACCAAAGTTTTCACAAAGTACTTTGTGTTACGATGGGGAAGAGACAGATGGGAAGAATTAGCACGGACTTAGTGCCTGCTCTGTGCCCTCTCTCCCTGCTGGCCGGCAGCAGCAACCCCCATTTCCACATCTCCACCCCCAGGTCTTGGTCATTCCAAATGGGACAGCTTGGGGGGCTCATGGGACAGACACTGAACATGCTCTTGGCCCAGAGACATCCTGTCCCCATGGGCCCAGGAGTGGAGGTGCAGCCCTGATGGCCTCCCCCCTCTGACTGCCTTCTGAACCCTGAGTAGAGCCTGGTGAGGTGGAACGAGGTGGGAGTTGGTACAGGTTTCATTCGCCAGAGAGGTGGAGGGACAGCACAGGGCAGTGGGAGCCCACGGGAGCCTGAGTGAAGTTACACAGGGAAAGGGAGGGTGAGGAGCTGGGAGAGGCTGAGCCTGAGTGGGTGGGGGTGGGGGGGACAGCCCTGGGCTCTGCAGGGCGCTATATGGCACCCACCTTAGGGGCCCCCTATTGCCCTCCACAGCTCTTCTCACGTGAGTTTTGTGGCAAGGTTTCTTAGTTCCTGAGCCCAACCCATCAGCAAGTGACTAAGCAGTGAGTGAAAGGCAGCCCCGTTGATTGGCAGCTGTGGGCCTTGGGCAAATTCCTACCCTTCTGAGCCTCACTACCTCCCCTGTGAAATGGGGACAGCGCGTCTCTCATAGGATCTTTATGAAGAAATAAATGTGATAGAGCGTTTCCAATTCTAAACGTAATGCCTGACACATAGCATGTGCTCGGGAAAATCAGCACTCAGTGGGATTCAGGGCTTAGGGAACACAGAGGGTCCTAACCTTTCCCTCTACCCCAGCTCCCCGCACAGCCCACACCTCTGGTCCCACCAAACCGCCAGCCTCTTTGCAAACACTCCCTGCCCTTTGTGGTCCCTGCTCTTCATTAGTCCCCGTTCCGTGGCCTGACACGCCCTTGCCCTTGACACATATCACCTGCCCACCCTCCTTTTCTCCATTTAAGGTTCCTGGCTACCTCTCCACCCACTCACAGGAGTGCCATGGGGACAGAGCTGTGTCCTATGTCCTCAGCCAAGCACAGCTGTGATTGAAGGAAGTTGTCCACCTCCTGGAAGACCAGGCGAGAACATGAGTCCCCTCCCTGGAAGGGGGAGAGTCTTGGTAGCTGGGGAAGGAGTCTGCCCTGACTCCCAGGTTCCTGGATTCTGAGACCGTCCCCCAGTCCCTCAGGTGGCAGCAGGGACTGCGGGGCGTGGCAGCTGACAGCAGCTGCTGGAGGGCAGGAGCCCTTCATCCTCACCAACAACGATCACCCTGTCAATCATCCTGTCAGCGAGCACCACAGCCACCAGACGACATCCCTCCCTGCCTTTCTCGGTAACAGAACCCTGCTTCTTAGGTGGAAACCAAATGGTTACATAATTCCACAGTTCTTGGCAGCCAGGTATGGTCACGTGACTGGCAAGCACCAATCGCCCCGTGTGGATTTCAGGAAGAACCGCAAGGGAATGAGCTGTTCCTCTTCCTGCCCTTTCCTCCTCCCTCTGGCTGGAAGACAGGGGTGGCTGCCATCTCTGACCACGAGGTGGAAGCCATGTTGTGAGAATGACACAGCCACCAGATGGTGGTGGCACCACCAAGAACCAGGCCCGGATTGCCTATGCTAGGTGAGAGAGAGATGTCTCTTGTGTCACGCATCATTTTTGGGTAGGCCAACCTGATCCTGACGCACAGTACCGGTTCCCTGCCTCCCTGTCTCCCTCAGCGGCACTGACGAAGCACCGACTACCATGGAGAGCAGAGCAGGGATGCGGGAGCGCTGGAAACACTTTGCAAGGGCAAGGAGGCCAAAGTTAAGGTGGTGCAGGCAGAGGGGGACAGAGCCTGCGGGAGCTTTGTCAGAGCAGGGGTGGTGGAGAGAAACTTCCAGAAAAGCAGGGGAAGCAGGAACCCCCCCTCAACCCATGCCTGTCCCAGTTCTCCCCTGGAGAGCCCAGGACACCCCCAACCTCCCCACCTGTCCATCAAGGCCCATTTCCACCCCCATGAGGCAGCTTGTGGGGGTGGGGTGCTGGTCTGGTGAGAGGGGACCTGGTGAGAGTCTAGGCCAGCCGGAGGGAGGGAATGTCTCTCCAGACCTGACGGTTTTTCCAAATCAAGACAATAGGTTCAGAGATGACTGCGGGGCTCCCTATGCCATCCATGTGCCATCCTCTCAGTCCCCGCTGAACTCAGTTCAGTAAACACAGAGCCCTACTGTGTATGCTACATGTGTACATGCACAAAAACTCCAAGCAGGCCCTACCCTGCCGCCCAGGGTACACTGCCTGGACAGGCCAGCTCACAGGGGGAAAGCCCCAGTTTATAGCATTTACAGATTTCGGTGGCCTAAATCCCCCACCATTCCAAGCTGTAAACATGAAGTGCCAGAAAGCGGAACTGAGAAGGGAGCTCAGCTCCATGATCAGCTCTCAGGAGCTTCTCCAGCACTCCCGCCCCCCGCCAGGGCCTTCCATCACGAGTCACAGGTCCCCATCCCCACCACTGTGTCTTAAACCCACAGGTTGCCTGGCCTGGGTTGTCCCCTGGGAAGAGGGGGACTGGGCCCCAGAGCCTTCCTACCAGCCTGCACCTTGTCCAGGACAGATCAGCCTCAGGCACTGGGTAGAGAAGAATCGGGGAACAGTCAGACACAAGAACACCTTCTGGAGGTGCTCACTCCCCCGACTTCCGCCATCTCCACCCCACCCCTTCCAGGCCTTTTCCTGCTCTTTCTGCTTTTCCTATATGACTTCTCCTCACCTTCAAGCTGTCCTCCTCCTGGTCAGAAGGGACGGTTCCCCAGCATTTGGAGCCGGGCCTCCCCCCAGCCCTGAAGCCCATCCTCTGCCTCTGAGCGGGCTCACGGCCCTGCCCCCACACCGTGCTTCCACAGCTGTCTCCCCGCTGGGCTCTCATCCCCTCATCCCTGCGGCCCTGCTACCAACCCCCTGACTGTCCCAGAGGAGGCCTCACAGACACTTTTCCCAGGCTGCTGGAGGGAGGTGGCAGTTCTGTCAGCGCTCTGGTGGCTGCCACAAACTGCTATCTTCAGGAAAGGGTGGAACGTCCCCCTCAACCTCCCTGCCTGGCTCTCCCGGCCCAGCCCCAAGCCATCCTGGCAACATCTGTTCCACCTCCAGGCGGCACAGAGCCAGGCCCCCGTCTGCCTGGCAGCCTGGGGCCCTGAGCCTCTGTGGCTCTGGGGTAGGACTCTGGATCTGAGCCCCTGGCCCCCAGGCGCCAAGGCGCCAACCCTGCAGGGGGGTTCCTTAATGACCTTGTGAGCAGTAATTACACCCCAGGGCCTGTTCTTAATAACCATGTATTCTCCCTGTCAATGTGCCTTAATTGAAAATGAGTAGGCGATACAAGTTGCTGTGAAGTTGGCTGGCAAGCCCTTAACGTGATATTAATTGTAGTAATTAGTAGTCACTTTGTGTTGGAGTCATCTATAAATAGGGGGTCCATTAGTTTAGCAAAGGAGCGTGATTTAAAATGCAAATAAAAGCCCAATTATTGTCACCCCAATAAACTTTAATTAAAAAAAAAGCCCAATTAGACAGATAAATCACTCGTCTTTCTCTGCAAATGAATTCGGGGTCAGTCGGGGTTGGGGGTTGGGGGGAAGGACTGCAGCCACTTTGAGGCTACGCTGGTTAGTTCAGGGTCTCTGGACTCTTACACCACCTGAGTGTCGATCTGGGACACTGTCCCTTTAAATAGGTTTGCCCAGGCTCCTTCAGGAGGCTGTCACTCTTGGGGAGTCCCACGGACTTTATTGGCACAACTGGTGGTCAGGCCCCCAAGTAGTTCCTCCCCCTGTCTGCTGATTGGTTCCCTCTAGTGACACAGGAGCACTTTTTAAAGGGAGAGTAGGCCCTTCCCTCTAGGCCCTGGAAGAACGGCCTAGGGGGTGGAAAGGCTCTCCGCTTTGCATGCAGCTCTTCACAGTCCAGGCAGAGTGAACCCACTCACAGGACGCCATATGTTGTCCTGTGACTCAAATGAGTTAAAAAACAGATCCACAACACTATTCTGGGGGTGAACCACTTACTCTCCACTTCTTCCTTCCTTCCACAAAAACACCTATGGCGATTACTGGAGTCACACATGCACACACCCCAAACACACACACACGACCTCACACAGAATATTTCTCACAGGTTTTGGGCAAACACTGGAGGTGAAAATGACTGGAAATAGAAGCTGGCAGCTAGGGAGGTGTTAGAGGGACTCAGCTTCAAGGCCAGAGGGGAGATTGTCCAATTCAGTCTTTACCTGATTAGAACTTCACTATTCCCAACACCGTCTCCCAAGCCCCTCTGTCCAATCTCACAATTAGGAACACCACTGTGACGAGCCTGGGGACATGGATGCTAGTCCTTCCCTCTCAGGTCAGTGGAGCTGCTGCGGAAACCTGGTGTCTAGAGTCCAGATCTGAGCTCTTCCCGCCCCCACTGCCACCTGCCACCAGCCCTTCCCCGACCCTCCCCAGAGCCCATCAGTCCGTTGTGGACAACTAAGGCTGATGCTGTCACAGTGCTTGCATTTTAGTAAGAGTCCAAGCTAGACGATGAAGCAGCCATCCCCGAGAACAGCAGCTGCCCGCTCCAACAGGACTTCTCACCACTGGCCGAGAAATGAGAGGAATGCAGGCACTTTGAGAGCGCTAGAATGTATCCTTTATTTTATTGTCCTTTTATGACACAATGCTTGCAACAGGTGGTAGTACTTGTGATTTTTAATATCCTATCTGACAATAAAATATTGGCAACCCTATGTAGATCCCAAAATCATTTTTGGAAATTTTGCCAGCGTATAAAATCCAAACGTCTGGGAGCTGCTGAGCTAAAAGAGCAAATCAGGGACTTGAGTCTGGATGAGTCGGCTATGTGTGGGGACAGTGGGAACAGGCGGGGGGGACGGTGAAATAGAGCCTTATCAGCGGAGAGTTCCCTCTCTCTGAAATAGAACAAAAAGAAAACTAGATCATGGATAAGGAATTGGAAGGAGGCCCCGGCATTGTCCTATCTGATCTCCTTATTACAGATGAGGAAACTGAGGCCCAAGAAGAGAAATGACGGGGCCAAGCCACAAGGAGCATTAGAGGTCTAGGCTCTGGCTGTCACACACTGAGGGCACCTCCTACCTCCTGTACCTGCCCCTTGTCTCTGCGTTGGCCCTAAAGCAAGTATCAGAGCAGATGTCCTAGGATAGGTGGGGTCGGTCTTGGCCTGCTGTTGAAGCTGTACTTCTTCCGCAGCAGGGACAACTTGTTTACTCCCAAAATGTAGAAAACAGGTCTGCTGAGGATCAGACCAAGAAGTTCCCAAAGGAACAAAGACCGTGCACAGAAGAGCACACAGACAAGGCCATCCCTCGCCAGCCTGAGTGATGGCGCTCCCCACCAGTGACCGTTCAGCACTGCTTTAATCCTCCCTCCTTTAAACCTCCTAGATAAAAACTAAGCCCTATCACTGAATCGCTCTACTTCTTCGTGGCACCCAATCCCAAACTGGCCTCTACTTCCCCAACCTCTCCTCCAAATCACCCAGCACCAACACAAACACTGTAAGAGGCTCCTATCAGAACCCTCCTTTCGAGACGCTCTGGAGGTCCTCGGGCGTGTTCTCCTTTGCTGCAGCAGCTCAATAAAGCAAATGTTTTTTATTATAGGTGTGTTCCTGGTGGTGTTTGGTTGTTGGGCTTTGACTATCTAACAAATAATTGAACCTCAGCGTTCCAGGCAATGTGGTGGTGAAGAAATCAATGAATTCAAAACAGTGTGACTGAAGGATAGGCATGCAATGCAGTCCATGGTCGACTGATTTTCCACAAGGATGCCAAGTCCATTTCATGGGGAGAAATACCTTTTCAAATGGTGATGGGGCAACTGGATAGCCACATACAAAAGAGTGAATTTAGACCCTTGCCTCACACCATACACAAAAATTAACTCAAAAATGGATCAAAGACCTAAATGTAAGAGCTAAAAGTATAAAATTCTTAGAAGGAAACATAGGGATAATTTTTCAGAACCTCAGATTTGGCAATGGATTCTTAGATATGACACCAAAAGCACAAACAACAAAAGAAAAATAAATGGAACTTTATGAAAATTAAAACATGTGTGCTTCAGAGGACACTATCAAGAAAGTGAAAAGACAACCCATACAATGGGAGAAAATACTTGCAGATATCCAATAAGGGACCTATTCTTTATCTAGAATAGAGAACTCTTAGGTAACTCGATAAAAAGACAACCCAATTTTAAAATGGGCAAGAGATATGAATATTTTTCCAAGGAAGATATACAAATAGCCAATAAGCACAGGAAAAGATGTTTGACATCATTAGTCATCAGGAAATGCAAATCAAAACGACCATGAGATGTCACTTCACACTCACTAGGACAACTATGATCTAAAAGGTAAGTGTTGAGGATAGGGAGAGATGGAACTTGCAGCTACTTGTGGTGAGAATGTAAAATGGTGCAGCCACTTTGGAAAGTAATCTGCCATAAAAAAGCTAAAAACATGGAGCTGCTGTATGACTCAGCAATTCCACTCCCCGATGGAATTGAAATGAAATGAAAACATATATCCACACAAAAACGTGTACACAGATATTTATAGCAGCATTTATTCATAATAGCCGAAAAGTGGAAACAATCCAAGTGTCGAACATGAATAAACAAAACGTGGTATACCGTACAATGAAATATTAAGCCATAAAAAGGGGTGAAGTATTGCTCCGTGCTACAACATGAACCTTGAAAATGCTAAGTGAAGGAAGTCAACCACAAAAGACCACATATTACATGATACCATTTATACAAAATGTCCAGAATAGGCAAATCTATAAAGACAAAGTAGATTAGTGGTGATGACTGAGGGCACAGGAGGAATGGCGCTGATAACTAAAGAGTATGGGGCTTCGTTGTTCGGGGACGAAATTGATTGCGGTGATGGTTGCACTTCTCTGTGAATATACTAATTCAATGTACTATTGAATTTCACACTCTAAGTGGGTGAATTGTATGGTACATAAATTATATCTCAATAAAACTGCTTTCAAAAAAAGAGCCAGGCCCTTCCCCATGGAGGCTCCATTCTAGAGGAGAAGGTTTGTATGAAACAGATCACCCCACAAATGTATAGTTTCGACTTGACACGAGGGCTCTGATGGAAACCCAGAGGGCCAGGAAACAAGGCAAGGAGAGCTGCGTTCGGAAGGGGCAGGGGAACAGGTGCCAGCAAGGCTGCTCTGGGGAAGTGACTTCTTTTAAACATGTTTTTTACTTTACAGCTTTAATAAGTTATATTTTATATATCACAAAATTCACCTATTTCAAATATACAATTCAATAGTATTTAGTAAATTTACTGTGTGATGCAACCATCAACCAAAATCCAATGGAAACATTTTCATCACCCCAAAAAGATTCCTTAAGCCCAAATACAGTCATTCCCATTCCTGGCAACCACTAATCTGTGTCTGAGTCTGTAGATTTGCGCTTTCTGGAAATTTCATATAAATGGCTCATAGACGACCTCGTATGTCTGGCTTCTTGCACGTAGCATGTGTGGAAGGTCCGTGTTATAGCAGGTACCAGTAGCCCATGCCTTCGTGTTGCTGAACAGTACTCCAGGGCAGGGATAGACCACATTTTGTTCATCCATGCACCAGCGGAGGGACGATTAGGTTGCTTCCAGTTTGGGGCTATTATGAACAAAGCTGCTACAAACATTTCACACACCAGTCTTTGCGCAGATGTATGTTTTCATTTCTCTTAGGTAGATTCCTAGGAGTGAAACTGCTGAGTGATATGGTAAATTTAACTTGAAAAAAAAACCCTGTCACATTGTTTTCCAAAGTGTCACCATTGTGCCTTCTGTGGGGAATTGACCTTGAAGCTGAGACCTCTCGGAGGAGAAGGAACTAGCCCTGCAGTGAGTGGTGGAGAGAGCTCCTAGCTGGGCACACGGGGAGCAGCACAGGTGAACCCCAAGGCTGGCTAAGGGAAAAAGCTTACCTAGATAGAGGAGCTGGGTTCCTTAGGAGAAAAGAGTAAGACTTTTTATGCTGAGCCATGGAAATACGAAGATGAGAATGAGGCCCCAAGGGTAGGACAGCATGAACACAGTGAGTGTGATGAACACGAGACAGCAGAAATGTGTGTGACGCGATGGAGGTTAGCCATGCAGGGCACAGGTGGAGGAAACAGCACCACGTTCAGAGGGACCTTACCTGGGTTCAAATTCCGGCTCAGCCTCTGGGATGTTGGGCATGTTTCTCAACCTCTCTGAGCCTCAGTCTCCTCCTCAGCTGTAAAATGGGGACTAACTTCACCTTCTCAGAAGAGGTTCTGGGACTAGAAATAATGTGTCACATCGAGAGCCTGGCTGGAAGGAACTAGAAGCCACAGATATGGGTGGAGCCCCCAGAAGAGTTTAGTGCAGCTGAAGTGAGGAGCGGAGGCGGCAGTGAGAGGGCTGAGGAGGGCAGCGGGCAGCTCACGGCGGGGTCGGGGGGCTGTGTCTTGGGGGCTGAAACCTTATTTACCCTAGAGGCAGTGAGAAATGGCTGGAGGACTCTTGAGCTGGCCAGCGGTGGGTTAGAGCAGGGAAAGACAGTGGAGGGGACAAATCATTCCGCTGTGATTGCAGTAATCCAGGCAAGATGACAAGAGCCTGAGAGGCAGAGGGAGAAGATGGAAGGGGGGGGGCCATAGTGACTAGCTTGGGCGTATGTATGTGAAAGGGACGAGTCTAGCATGTCTCCAGGTGCCTGGCTTGGGCTGAATGCCTGGGGAAGCATTAAAGACTGGGACAGTGGGTTTGGCGCAGGGAGGGGGAGGTGCTGAGGTGTCCTACTTTGGACCCACTGGGTCTGAGAGAGCACCCACCAGCCCCATGGCGATGGTCAGAAGAGAGGACCCCTGTTTCTGAGAGACCCAGGGTGTGGCCTCAGGAGTGGCCCCTCAGGTTCCTTAGTGCAAACATGTCTGCTGCTACTGACCAGAGCGAGGCACCACTCTTTCTCATTATCTGCCTTGTTCCAAGCAAGCATGGGACAGACCCTTTCCTGATTGCCCGGTTCCCGGGAGGGTCCCAGCTATGGCTTTCAACAAGTCCCTGAAGGTTTGGGAATAATTCTATCACATGACCACACCAAAGAGTCTCTTCTGAGGCTGGCGCTCTGCGTTACTCCTGGTTTTGCCCTCTGCCTCTTCCTGCGTGCCTGGGTCAAGCTGATCCCTGCATCAAAAAGCAAGGGGATCCCCCTACAGAGTCGGCGAGTGCCCAAACATCCACTCTCTTCTATGAAGTCCTGATTTGCTTCTGGGCATGTACCCTCCAGAATAATTTACATTTCCCAACCTTGCTTGCAGTTGGATGTGGTCATATAATTAAGTCTGACTAATTAGTGGAAGTCAATAAGACACTTTTGCAAAAAGTGTCTATAAAGAGAGGAGGTGTAGTCTTCATCATTCTTCCTAATAGTTGGATGCAGATGTAATGTCTGGAGCCCCAGCAGCGACCTTGGATCATGAGGTAGGGGTGACCTTGGGAATGGAAGCCACACACAACGGAGCAACAAGATAGAAGAAGCCTGGGTACAGTACCGTACATTGTCCAATTTCAAGGGGTACCCTTTACGTTATATTCTATGGTAAATACAGAACACAATGAAAGACACCCCTGGAATTTGCAAAGCAGGGCCCTAGAGCCTGGGCCCCGGATACCAGAAAGCCATTATCAGCCTCAACTGCCTACCTCTGGACATCATGCAAGTAAGAAACATACTTGTACTGTGAGCAACTGCAATTTGAGGATTTTTCTGTTATCTGCAGCTGCATCTACCTCTAATACACTGGGTCTAAAACTCAGTCCCACATCTTCCTTTCCTTTGCCCAGATCCATTTGTGCCCAGGATGAGTGACTGCTGATTCCCTTCAGGAGAAACCCCACCCTTCCTCTGACAGGGGCCTCATAAGTCAACTCACAGAAGTGGCATGGCCAGGATTGCCCAAAGTCCAGGCCATTGTGCCTTAAGTCTCACCTGGACAATCTTGTTGGAGGATCTATTACCAACCACCCAACACCTACTGTCTTCACACTATCCTTTATCTCCCACGGGTTTTCTGGGCTCACCAGGCATTTCTAACTTAGGGTCCCGTATGAGGTTGCAGTTAGATGGGGGCTGGGGCAGGAGTCATCTGAAGCTTGACTGGACTGGACGTGCACAATGACGTCCTCCCACGCTGGCAGACGGTGTGGGCTGAGCGCTCAGCTGGGGCTGCCCGCAGGAGCCCTGCCTGGGCTTCTCACAGCACGGAGGCTGGATGCCCAGAGTATCCCGGGAGTGAGCACTCCAGGAGACCCAGGCAGGAGCTGCAAGGCTTCTAACGCTCCAGCCCTCAAAGTCATGCACCATCTCTTCTGCCCTGTGGTCTGGGCCAGCTCAGGTTCAAGAGTAGAGGACTACACAGGGCGTGAAGACCAGGAAGCATGGTTCATCGGGGCCGCCCCAATACAGAGGAGCCCAGAGCTTAGAGAGAGGCTGGACCAGAGACGCAGATTTGGGCATCAGTAGCATTTACGTGCTAATTGAAAGCCCAGGAATTGACGAGTTCTGTGTGTACCTGAGTGCATGTGGCATGTGCAGGTGTGTGTGTGTGGGGGGTGTATTTATGTGGTATATGCTGTGTGGTAGGTGCCCTGCTGGGGGTCGGGGGGAGTATATGTGCCTGTACATGGTTGGGTGTTGCAGGTCGGCAGAGAATAAGTGGTTTTCAAGGGAGGGCTGTGCCTTTAAATTAGTCTTCAGGGGTTTGATTCCCTTTCTGCTGCCTCCCACTTTCCTCCTTCAGAGCCTCAGTCACCTTCAGACCTGCCAGGGGCCGCTGTCAGGTAGGGAAGAAGTTACAGGGGCCCACCTCTGAAGGAGGAGCCGGCCTAGGGCTCAGGGGCTGCACGACTGGTCCCACCCTGCCCACGGTCCCCCTCACTCCCCACTTGTGATGGCAGCACGTCCCGGTGGAGGCCCTGCAGAGAGGCAGGCCGGGCTTACTGAGGGCCCTGCCTCCCCAGCACCTCCTGCGTCCCATGCCAGTAGGCCTGAGTGGGGGTGCCGTCCTCCTGTCTGGGCCCTGGCGTCTGCGATTCAAAGGTCACTGAGCCAGAAGTCGGGAATCCTAGGTTCCACTCCTGCCACATGACTGTAGGTTGGTCACTTGTATTTTCTGAGCCAAATGAAATCACTGAATTAGTCCCCTTAAGATTTCACGCCGAGTCCCAGCACTGAACACAGCTCCACTCCGCCTCCCTCGAACTGTCTCTCATTCACGGTCTCCTACTTTCAGAGGTGAAGCGGGAAGAGCCCACGGAGGCAGGCCAGCTCCTGACCTCCAGCAGTCATCTCCGGCAGACCGCTGCCTGGGTTCCAGCGTCATCTCTGTGTGAGACAGCGGCCCCAATCTGTCAGGCAGGGCCCAGTGGTTGCAGGGGAGGGAGCAGAGGGGCAGTTAATCTTCCCTGGAATATTAATGGCCCCATCAGGAGTGCTGGGGACGAGCTGAGCAGCAATCTGCCTTTATTAAGGAGGCGGGCAACAGCTGGAGCACAGAGACCCAGAGACAGAACGTGGAAGCGCAGAGGCAGCTGGAAGGAGCCAGGAGGGTGAGGCAGCAGATAGACAGCAGAGGGGATGCCCCCTGCACCTGGGACTCAGAGCCCCCTCCACCACTCCACCCACCGCCGACCCCCGTCCCCTCACCTCTTCTGCCGCTTCCTCCGTGAAGCCTTCTGGCAGGCAGGCGTGGCTGGGATTCTCAGATGGCCTCCATTTGAAGTGGCCTGTCACCTAGACTTGCTGCCTCCACATAATTGTCTAACCCAGTGGTTCCCAGCCCCGCTGCACGTTAGAATCACCTGGAGAGTTTTAACCATCCTGATGTCCTGTCCACACCCAGAAAGCCTCACCTGAGTGGTACAGAGAAGGCCTTATCCGGGACGTGAATATGTTGTTCGTTTCCCAGGTGCTTCCCGCATGCTGCCACGGTTGAGATGCCCTGCTCCACCTAGGGGACCTCCACCCTCTCCCCAGCACCCAGCTGCTGCTTTCAAGAGTGCTAATGCTTATGTGACACTGTGGCCAGGCGCAGCTCTACCTGATTTGAACCTCATGACAACCCAGTGACCCAACTGTTATGCCCAGTTTATAGACGGGGAAACTGAGGGACAGAGGTTAAGTTACTTGCTGAAAATCACACAAACTCGGCAGTGGAGCTCTCAAGCTGGACTCTTAACCTCTCTGCCAAGTGCCTGAAAAACAGACCTGGTGAAGAAAAAGGCTCAAGCTGCAGGTCCTTTGGTATGAGACGCAGGACACATACATGCAGCTGGGTCATCAGGAATGGGGTCTTTTTCTGAGAACAGATGCAACGTACTCGAGGCAGCTGCCAGAGGAGTGGTGGGTGTCACAGGGAAAGAGCAAGAGTGCAAAAGCAAGCGAGGCCAGGGCGGTTCACCAAGAGCCTGCCCCCACTTACCTGAGGCCCTCTGGGGCCGGTTCCAATGCCCATATCACTGAGGGGGGAAGGGGCCAGGCCAGCTTCTCAAGCCAGTGTGGGTAGAGGCTGAGTGGGCCCACATGTGAGAATGCGCCCAGTGCTGGGGTGGGAGGGCGTCCTCCTTGACTCGATTACGTGTGTGCACGTGGGAGTGTGTGTTGTGTGTGCGTGAAGGTCTGCACGCGTGCCATGAGCCCACCTGGTGCTGGCCCACACACCATCCCGGGTCCCTGAGAGCAACCGCCCTTGGGAACCTGAGTGCTCCGACCGCAGGGGCCATCGGTCCCTCCACGAACAAGCCTCCGCGGGAGGAGGCATCATTTAGGTGGCCCTCATTGCGCTTAATTATGTAAGCCACCCCTGGACAGGGTTATGAAGCCGAGATTAACCATTGGCTCTATAGCTGGAAGCAATACATATTTCCCTCTCTTTTGCCTTTTTTGTTCATCAAATTGAATCAATTTATTAAAGTTGCTCACAATTGATGATTTGTTCTGATTCTCCAACAGTTGAGAAGAGAAATGAGGCATTGGGGCCCCAGGGCCAAATTTTACTCATTAAAATGAATCACGCCAGCCAGAGGGAGCCCAGCCAGACTGTCACATGTCACCTGCACCCTCCCACCACTGAGCTGCCCCAGCGCCCAAGCCAAATGCTGCTCTGTCCGGCCTCAGGGGATGGGAACACACCCACAGCCAGCTGTATGCACAACCCTGGGGGCCCTCCCCCGACCCCAAACACTTCAAACTGAAACCAAACCCTGGCCCCATCTGCCTCCCCAGGGCATGTCCCTCATACCTCAGTGAGCTGGGCTGTCCAGGCAGAACCTCACAAGGCAGAGGCATAACAGACACCTGACCCCAATATTCCACCACGGCTTCCGATGCCACACCGTCAGAGTCGTAACAGTGAGTGCTGGCTAACATTTACTGAGTGCTTCCCATATACCAGGCACTGTTGTATGAACTTGCCTAATGGTATAGATACTATGATTGTCTTCATTTTATCAGTGGGGACACTGAGGCTGGAGAAACTAAGTGGCAGTAAGTGGTCGTGGCACACACAGTGGATGAACCACCCAAAAGCTATTCCCAAGACCCTTTTTCTTCCTTCCCTTACTCTAAGGCTGGAAAGCTGAAATGTTCACCTTCCCAGACTCCCTTACTGCTAGGAGTAGCCTTGTGACACAATTTTTGGCCAATAAGCAAGAGGTGAAAGTCCTTGGAACAGGCATTCCATTCCAAATAAAATGACAAAGCCTAGCTAGAGGATAACCCTTTGTCCTCCTCTTTCTCACTCCTTTCTGGTTGTCCTTTTCCCTTACCCTTATTTAAGGGGAACATAGATGTGATGGTCAGAGGTGCAGCAATCACCTTGTGACCATGAGGAGAAAGTCAACTATCTAAATATGAAGGATCCCAGGTCCTCAGTGACATCTTTAAGCTACTGCACCAGCTCAGGACTACCTTCTCCCAGACTTGTCTCAGGATGAACCAAATAAACCTCTCCTTTGTTAAGCCTCTTACCATCATTTCCTGTTACTCACTGCTGAATGTGCTCCTAGCTAGTAAGATTCAAACACAAGCAGTTTGCCTCCAAAGCCCCTGATCTTAGCAACCTTATCCTGCCTGGCACTGAATTTATAGAGGATGCGTTTGGAGGCTCTTCATGATACTCCCTCTTTTTGGTCCCCTCCCATCCCTAACTGAAGAACTGTTTGTCCCATGTAACTAGGCAGCTGCCTGAGCACAGCCCGTTGGCTTTAGAGTGGACACCTGACCAAGAGCTGAGTCATTCTTTCTCAAGAGCTTCGACCAAGTCTGGGACTTGGTCTCATGTGGGGAACACTGTGAGGCGTTGCCCAGATCCCCCTCTAGGAATGAAGGGCATAGTCCCCCAGCTGCTGGAAGTGCTGCCAACATGAGACAGACACAAGGTGTCTCTCAGCTGTCGCCCCTTCAAGGACTGCCTTTGAAGAGAGCTGCCTTGCCAAGGTCACACCCTCTCTCCCGAGCAGCAGGCATCTAATGACTAACTGGGGGAAAGGGTTGTTAAAGGCCTGGTCCCCTCATTACCCAGGTCCAGAGCTTCCCATGAGATCAGCTGAGGACATTTTGGGGATGGTGTCAGAACTCAGCTTTTCCCTCTCTCCGCTCCTGCATCCTCCTTTCCTCCCACAGGTGTTGATCCAGAAAACATTCTAATAAACACCCTCCACGATAGACTCCATCTCAGGGTCTGCCTCC
Source organism: Rhinolophus ferrumequinum (assembly GCF_004115265.2). Lineage (NCBI taxonomy): Eukaryota > Metazoa > Chordata > Mammalia > Chiroptera > Rhinolophidae > Rhinolophus > Rhinolophus ferrumequinum. The sequence goes on from NC_046286.1 coordinate 4,227,165, forward strand.
CAATGAGCCCAACCCATGATGTAAGAGCTGGAAGGACCTGAGATATGTGGGCTGAAGAGACCACTGTCATCTGTAAACAGAGACCACATGGCCCCAGGAGGGAGCAGATGAAGCAAGAGTCTGTGCTGATCCCTGACGTTCTGGGTCGGCTCCTGGCAAAGCCCTCGGGTCCCGTGGACACCCCTGATTCCTCATACAGCTCCCAAGAGCTGCCTCAGGTCCTGTCCCTTTGTTGAACTAACTTGCGTGGATTTCTATTTCTTGCCATCAAACCATCCTTGAATAAGAGCTCTGCTGCTCAGCATCTTACGAATGAGAAAACTGAAGCTCAGAGGAGAGGGGCTTTCCCTGAGGAGCCAGGTCTTCATGCTTTATTTATGTAACGAATAGTTATTGAGGACCTACTATGTGCCACGAATTGTGTCAATTTGGGGGCTGTAACACAAGGCAAATATAATCCCTGTCATCACTGAGCTTATAATTCAGTGAGAGAGAAGGACAAGGAAACGGTTATAATACAGAGAAATACGTGCTATATGGAATCACTTAGGAGGGGGACTTATACCAGGCTTGGAACCTCATGGAAGCTTCCGGAGGGCGGGTGACATCTATGCCGAGGCCTACAGGAGAGCAGAGCCCTCCAGGAAAAGGGAACAGAACGTGGAAAGGGTCAGAATTGAAAGGCAGTGGTGTGTGGAATTGTGGGGACAGAACCAGGAGTACAGTTTCCAGGCTCCTGGCCTCACGTGGAAAGGTGCTGGCTCGGGTAGAAAATGGCCATCAACTGTGATTGGATGGCCATCAGCTGTGGCTAGTTGGCCGTCAGCTGTAACCAGTGAGCGATTGAGCACTAATATAACTGCCGTGGCTACGCTAGCAGAGGATGGTGGCTGAGCGAGCAAGCGCAGATTGCATTAACAAGTCGGGTCGGTTGGTTGGCAGACAAGTGGACGGCAGGTTGCAGATCGTGTGGCTCCTACTTCCTGTGTCTCCAACCCAGCCGCCAGTGAGACTATAGTGGTGTGACTCCCCTATCTATGGCTGAATGGGTGTTCCTTTCTGGCCTCGCCATGTCCTGTGTTCTTCTGTGGGGAGACCCTGCATGACAGGGATCCACATTCTGGTTTTGTCTGATTAGCATCTTTTCCTTGGCTGGGGGTGGGGGTCTAGCTTCCCTGGCCCTGTGTTCTTCTGGGAGGTGACCAATCACTGACTGTGTCCTCACTGTCCGGTTAGGTCCATGACCCAGTCTAGCTCAATCAGAATCTCTCAGGAGTCTGCATCTCTAACAGAGGTACACCAGATGGAAGGTGGTGAGAGCTGAGGCATCTTGTGGCCATGCCCTAGAGAGCTTGTGTCGTGCGGGGGGGACCCTGCTCGCTGCGCCATTTGTCGTGTGGGGGACCCTGCTCGCTGCGCCATTTGTCATGTGGAGTGGCCTGCGGGGTCTCTGGTCCCGCTCCCCACATAAGAACGCAGGACATGGTGAGGCCAAAAAGGAACACCCACGGAGCCATAGGTAGGGGAGTCACACCACTATAGTCTCGGGGCGGCTGGGTTGGAGACACACGCAGTAGTAGCCACACCATCCGCAGTCCGCCACTCACTTCTCTGCCTGCCAACCAACCAACCAATCAATGCAGCCCCGCAGTTACATCAGTAGCCAATTGGCTAACCGGTTACAGCCGATGGCCAACCAATCACAGTTGATGGTCATTCACTACCCAGCCAGCACCTCCCCATGTGAGGCCGAGAGGCTGGAAACTGCTCTCTGGGACTCTGTCCCCACAGCTTGTCGTGCTACTCAGGTCACCAGAGCGGCCCTGGGTCCTGTAGATACTAGGCCACTGTCCAGCTTTTTCTTCCATTCTGTGACCTGCTTCACTGTCTCTTCAATATGCCCGTGTTCTTGTTGCACTTTTTCAGAGTCAATTTTTGGTTCTTGCAACCAAATAATCCCAATTCAAAAATTAGTACCAGGAGTGGGATTCATGAAAAACCACAATGGATATGCAAGCTCCTTGGAATTGGTTTTCATAACTCCATGGGCCCAAAATCAGTAGGACCCTGGTTCATATGATTTAACAGAAAAGAGGATACCAATGGCACACAGTGGTGAACGGGTAATCGTGCTGTACCCTCCAGTCACCTGGGAGCACATGCCAGCTGAAAGTGAAACTCTAACAGCTGCCCTGGGCCAATTTATAAGGGGTGAGGAATGCTGGGACTATAGGCTGGATGCTTGTTCCTAACACTGGATAATTTAAAGCAAGAAAATGACAGGCTCAATTCACAGTGTTCGCCTCAAGGCACAGAATAAAATTTAGCGCCATTATATGACCATGCTGAAAGAATCTTTTATTGCATGTAGCCATAGAATTGAAATTGCTGAAGACTGAACTTAGAGATTGAGTTTGAAGTCACTGAATTACAGTGTCAGTGGAATTCACGACCTCACCATGTCCCTTTTGTGAAAGGGAGAGCATTGGTCAGGAAACATTAGTATCGCCTCAGAATGGTGACATTGGGAAGGATTACAAGCACTCGGAGGACACTCAGTCCCCAAGGAGCTCACTGTCCCACCCTTGAGCTTCGCCATGACCCCTCACTGTTTCTCCTGGAATATTCAGGATCTGGATTGCACATGGTCCAGATGATACAATGCAGCATCAGGGGAAGAGAAGAATCATCCCCAGAAAGAATTGCAGGAATTCACTACTTTACATTTCTAGGGCACGAGGCATATGTGTGGTACCGGGTTTTGAGGGTGCCCTGATCAAGCTGAAAGGGGCAGAACTGGGGATTGGGCTGAGTTTATTGATATGAGTATCATCACCAGGAATTTTGCATCCAGGGTGCTCTCTCAGGCAGCTGGCAGAAGTTCTGACATTTTGCAGAAGTCACTAATGAGAATCTGGACCAAATGATGATCCACACTAATTGGCTAATAAGGACCAGAAAAATCCCTGGCATAATTAGAGGGAAGAAGGCAAAACAACTAGAGACAGGAATGTTGAATGGAGCTATTGATTCCTACTCCCTGTGTGGATGCTATCCATGAGAGAATTAGAATCTTGTCTTTGTCAATCAAAGAATTAGTACTACATTTCAGATATATAAGAGGTATGAAGAATAATATAAAAAACATGCATGAACCTCTTATCCAACTTAAGGTATGAAACGTGTGAGGTAAGTCCTAGGGGAAGCAGACATCAAGATAGGATTAGAAATGACTGCGAAGGAAAATGGGGCGAGGCAGAGGAGCGGGGAGGACCATTAGATCACTACACAGCCTGACCAATGGGAAGGACAGAGCGAAGGCAGAAAAGTTGGGTGGGAAGAGTCCCAGACTGCAGCACATGCAGTTCTAAGCAAGGCCCATGGGAGTCCTGGAGCTAAAGCCAGCACAGAACGGGCCTGCCGGGTATCCCTGCCAGGCTCAGTCGGGGAAATGTGGCCTTGACACAAATCGAGTGGACTCGGGGTGCAGCAGTGGGGGCCATCAGTCAACTATGTGCCCTGCGGTAGGTGACGACCATTTTCTTGGCCACACATCAAACATGGCCAGTAACAATCAAACTCCATATTAACCAGTACCTTCAAATCTTTACAGTGAGCTCAGCTACTGCTCCAGGAATTCTGGCAGAAGGGCTGCTGTTGCAATGGGAATTCTAACCTTAGAGTGGGTGGGAGGAACCCAGCACAGGTAAAGTCATCACGTGAAAATTGGGGGCATGGCCGTCCTGTAATGGGCAGAAGGTGGGCAGGGATGGGGCTACGGGATTCACCCCGGGGCAGAGATCCCTGGACGTAAGTGATCGATCAGGGTCCCTGGGGCCGAAACGAGCAAGCCGCCCATGAGGTCTCACCTGATTCTACAACCCAAATCCTCTAGGTTTGGTGAATAATTGGCTCCCTTGAGACCTGTAACTGGGACCCAGAGCCTTGCAAATGCAGGAGCGGGCTGTACCTGTGAGCAAGACCTGCTGCAACAGAGGATACGATGAGTCTTCCATCCAGCTGCTGCCCTTTTCCTGGTGCTGAGCACAGGCCAAGTGGGGGGATGTTAGACGAGCACGTGGCTAACTCCTGGGGACAGGAATTCCACTGTGGTCTGTAGGTCCGAGCATCCCTTCAGGGGCTCAGGGATGACGCAGTTCCCACCTGCATTCACCCTACACTAGGTCAGCGGGAACTCAACCCCCTCCGGCAGTTACTTTTCAGGTTCCCGAGAGAAAATCAGGGGCCTTGTGGGTGATATAATTCAGGACTTGCCAGCTCAGTGAGAAGCCTGCAGATCTGTGGTCTGAGATATGTCGGAACACTCTCTTCAAAGTGAGGAGGATCTGCTGCAGCTTGAACCCCCATCCCTGAAAAAGAGGCACAAGGCTTGGTGGCCTTCGTTGGATTTTGGAAGCAGCCTCAACACCAACCCTTCTGACACCTTTTCTAAGCAACCTGTAAGAATCCAGCTTTGAGGGCGGCCCGAGCAATGGAATATCTGCAGGGACCCCGGCTATGGCGCAGGCCCCCCTGCCCTCAGCCCCTGCCCTGCGGTGTTCAGAGCGTCCAGGGCAGGGCGTGATGCTGTACAAGGCTCCCCAGCAGCAAACCCCCTGGGGGAAAGTCCAGAAAGAGTCTTAGAGCCTTTGAGGAAGTGATTCTTCTGCTTTGAGGAAACAGGTTCTTGCCATGGGCTCTAGAAAACTGACTCCCTCACCCTGAGTTACCAAGCAGTGGGCAGCGTGAGATATCCATCATAAATCAGATGTGTTGGCCCCCCAGGCCCTACGCAGGGTGCACCCAGCAGCACCCGCTTCAGTAAGCCTGTCTGTGTGTAACCTGAGTCAGGGCACTCCTTTCACATGGGAGTGGGCCTCGATACTCTGCAGCAGAGACCAGGCATATCAGGAAGTATTTAGTTGCAAGTATTTAGTTGCATATTTAGTTGCAAGTAACAAAAAAACACTGAATTAAACAGTAGAAAGCTTCACACAATTAAAAACAAACAAACAAACAAACAAAAAACCCACCACAAAGTTAACTGCTTCAGGTGAGGCTGGATCCAGCAGCCCTGGGATATCTTTAGGGACCTGATCCTGCCCTCTCTAACCTGCCCTCCATGGTGGTAACCTCATCCTAACATTGCCCTCTGCACTCCCCATAGGATGGCTGTCAGCATTCCTGGTACTACACTGCTTCCTCCGTCAAGTCTGGTGGCAGTGAGCACACCTCTGCTAGCAACTCTTGGGAAAGCAGAGGGGCTCCTTTCCCAGAATACCCTGTGTCTCCCTGGCCTGAATCAGATCATGTGCTCATTTGTATGTCAATGCCTATGGCTGGGGAATTTCACTGATTGGCTGCAGACATCCAGGCCCTGCCCCTGGAGCTGAGAGGAGCCAATCCTATCCAAGCAGCATGACCGAGAGTCGGGGAGGGGCAGTACTCCAAAGGAAATGTGGGGCTTTATTGACATAAAGTGGGGGGAATGGACACTGTGCCCAGAAAATAGCAGGCTTTGCACAGGAGGGAGGGGAAAAAATCATGTTTGATTATAGAATCATAGTCCTGTATTTTGACTTGAATCTTATATGATATACATCTAACACAAACTCTCAGACTCCAACCAGGTTCATGGAATTTTTTCTCCTCCAGAGCCTCAGCTAGCTGTGAAGAGGGGAAGGAAGCTGTGGCCCCTGGGTGGAGGGCAGTGGAGAAAACGTAAGAGCTTCAACTCCAGCTCTGCTTCTCCTGAATTTCCAAACATACTTTACCACCACAAGAGTTGGCTTTTCCACCCAGCCTCCCCCTCTCCAGTGGGCAGCTGGGGGTCATAGAGGCCGCCTAATAACAGGGCTGAGAACCTGGGAACTGAGTCTTGGGAAAATACAGGCCTTTGTCTCAGGCTCTGCAGAGACAAAAAGCTGGAGACTTTTTGTCCTAGGGGCTCTTTTCAGACAGCAAGTCCTCCCTTTTTTGTTACACAGGCCTACCTCAGAGATACTGCAAATTTGGTTCCAGACCACCACAATAAAGTGAGCCATAATCTTTTTGCTGGTGGAGAGTCTTGCCTTCAGTTTGTAGAATACGCAACATCTGTGAAGCGTGATTTAGTGAGGTGCAATAAAACAAGGTCTGCCTGCACAAACATTTCACCCCAAACCCACTAATTAAATATACTCTACAAAGAGATATTTCTGCATTACGATTTCAGACGAAGACATACTTACCATCTGTTTCCTGGACTCTGCCATCTCTAGGCAGAGATTGTCATGTGGAATGCATCTGAGTTGCGGGCCATGTTTGCGTGGACCAAATTGTTTTGCTTTGTTATCGTGCAGGAAGAGGGGCCGTCTTCCACCGCGCCTCGGGCTGCTGCCTGCACAGCCGTGGCCATCTGCTCAGGACGGCTCTGGTAAGCCTTTACTTTGCCCGGAAGTTATTTTTCTCTGCTGTAACTTTATTTTTCAGTGCAAGATAACCATGAGCCCCAAAAGGCACTGCCTGAAAGTCAGCCTTCAGGGATGCTCCCCCTCTCCCGCCCTTCTCCTCCAGGGCAGGGCGCTGCCCCTCCTGTGCAGGAAAGATAAACCTTCATCACATTACATTTTAGTACAAACTATAGTGCTGTATTAATTTCAGGTTGTTGTTTATGATGTACATAAACTTGTTTTCCTTGTTCAATTGCTATGTTTTTCTATCTATGAGAAATTGAGTGTCTTGGCATGGGATAGAACACACTGTAATTTTTTCAGGAAAATTAATGAAAAAATGTTTCCATTTTATAGCATTTCATCAGGGGCAGGGTTTTCAGAAATGAATTAAAGTTATTGGATGAGGGATAGGTGCATTCACACAGGCCTTACCTTTACTTCTGTGTATGTGGGGGGTGGAGGTGTTGGAAGGGGGTGACTTGCCCAGGGTCTGCAGGTTCAGCCCCACCCCGCAAACTGCAGAAGCCTTTTATAGCAGCTGTGGGCCTGCAGTAGCCTGGGAAACTGTCCTTCACAGGCAGCCAGCCTCAGCTCTCACTGTGGCCTTTCTTGAGTGGTTCTCAGGATTCTGTGAGCCTGGGGTGGGCGATGGCTGGCCACAGTTTTCTCAGGATGTTTTGTGGGGTAGACATACTCAGCACTGGTACAAGAACTGAACCTGCATTAACTCTACAAAAACCACTGGCTGTACCCTGAGACTCCCTGGGAACTTGCCCTGCCCTGCCCAACTTGGGCTGCATCACCAGGGGACACTGTCAGTACCATCTCAACAGCCTGGCTCACACACCTAAGGAGGCACTTTTAGCAGCTCAGCCTCATGGGCAGCCACTAGGTGACAATGCGCTTAGGGGACCCTGAGCCTTTTGCTAAGCTGTCCCAGGCCTGATACTTGTGGCCGCAGACCTCAGTTCACAACCAAGCCACCCCCACATGTCCCCAGGTTCAGCACAGGCAGCAACCAATTGCATATAGCTTTGTAGCTCCTACCAGGTAGCCTCAGGCTGGTCAGAGGAAAAGCTGAAATTGGCTTGCATGGGAGGTAACAGAAAAAACACACCCCAGGGCCAGCCTCAGACCACACCAGAGCACTACCCAATTAGCCCCACAAGCGGCACACACAAGAGCCTGCTGAGGTGAATCCCCTTCTGAGGAGTCAGCCCCTACACAGAAGCTCATACACTGTGAGTGCAGCCGATTCTCACAGCCAGTCAGCCTGGGAATCCATCCCACCCACTGATGCACCGAAAGCAATCCAGGCTCAATTACAACAGGAGGACACACACACGGGTCACTCCTGGAACACATGCACAGGTGACCAGGGAGACTGTGCCGCTGGACCACACAGGACATCTCCTACAAAGGCCACTCAGCAAAGGCCGAGAGACATAAGAGGTCTGCCTAATACACAGAAGCAAACACAGAAAGGCAGCCAGAATGAGGAAACAGAGAAATATGTCCCAAACAAAGGAACAGGAGAAAAACTCTAGAAAAATAACGAAATGAAATGGAGACAACCAACCTACCAGAGACAGAGTTTAAAACACTAGTTACAAGAATGATTAAGGAACTTAGTGAGAACTTCAACAAAAAGATAGTAAACATAAAAAAGTACATAGAAACCATAAAAAAGAACCAGTCAGAAATAAAGAATACCATAACTGCAATGAAGAATACACCAAAAGGAATCACAGCAGACTAGATGAAACAGAGGATTGAATCAGTGATTTAGAAGACAAGCTAGCAGAAAACACCCAATCAGAACAACAAAAAGAAAAACAACTAAAAAAAAAAGAAAAAAAGAAATAGAAGATAGTTTCAGGGACCTCTGGGACAACATTAAGCATAATAACATTTGCATCATAGGAGTACCAGAAGGAGGAGAGAGAAAGCTAGGGATTCAGAAGCATTTGAAGAAATAGTGACTAAAAACTTCCCTAACCTGGCAAAGGAATTAGACATGCAAACCCAGGAAATGCAGAGAGTCCTAAACAAGATGAATACAAACAGGCTTACACCAAGGCACGTTATAATTAGAATGGCAAAGGTTAAAGACAAAGAGGTAATCCTAAAAGCAGCAAGAGAAAGACAACTAGTTACTTACAAGAGAACTCCCATAGGACTATCAGCTGATTTCTCTACAGAAAATTTGCAGGCCAGAAGGGAGTGGAAGGAATTCAAAGTGATGAAAAGCAAGGGCCTAAAACCAAAACTACTCTACCCAGCAAAGCTATCATTTAAAATTGAAGGCAAGCTAAAGAGCATCCCAGACCAGAAAAAGCTAAAGGTTTTCGTTACCACCAAGACAGTATGGCAATAAATCTTAAAGGGACTTCTTTAAGAAGAAGAAGGGGGCAAACAAAGAAGATAAAAAATATGAATAGTGAAATGCCAATAACTATGCACATATCAATAATCACTTTAAATGTAAATGGATTAAGTGCGCCAATCAAAAGACATGGGTAGCTGAATGGATACAAAAACAAGACCCATGCATATGCTGTCTACAAGACACCCACCTCAGACTGAAAGACACATATAGACTAAAAGTAAAGGGATAGAGAAAGATTTTTCACGTAAATGGAAACAAAATATAAACTGAAGTAGCAATACTTGTATCAGACAAAATAGACTTTAAAATGAAGACTATAATAACAAACAAAGGAGGACATTACATAATGATAAAGGGGTCAAACCAACAAGAGGACATCACCCTAGTGAACATCTATGCATCCAACAGAGGAGCACCTAAATATATAAAACAAATGTTGGCCAACATAAAGGGAGAGATCAACATAGTAGGGGACTTTAACACCCCATTGACACCAATGGACAGATCTTCCAGACAGAAAATTAACAAAGAAACAGTGGCCTTAAATGATGCACTAGACCAGATGGATTTAATTGATATTTTTAGGGCTTTTCAACTTAAAGCAGCAGAAGATACATTCTTTTCAAGAGCACATGGAACATTTTCCAAGCTAGACCACATCTCAGGCCATAAAACAAGTCTCAATAAAATTAAGATTGAAATCATATCAAGCATCTTTTCTGACCTCAATGGTATGAAACTAGAAATCAATTACAAAAAGAAAACTGAAAAATACACAAGCACATGGAGGATAAATATCACTATTATAAACAATGAATGGGTTAACAATGAGATCAAGGAAGAAATCAAAAGATATCTTGAGACAAACAAAAATGAAAACACAGTGACCGAAAATCTATGGGACATAGTGAAAGCAGTCCTAACAGGGAAATTCTTAGCAATGCAGGCCTACATCAAGAAACAAGAAAAACTGCAAATAAACAATCAAACTTTACACCTAAGGGAACTGGAAATAGAATGGTAAACAAAGCCCAAAGTGAGCACAAGTAGGAAATAATAAAGATCAGAGTGAAATAGAGGCTGTATATATATATATATATATATATATATATATATATATATATATATATATATACAAAAAATTAGTGAAACAAAGAGTTGGTTCTTTGAAAAGATAAACAAAATTGATAAACAATTAATTAATAAGACTTACGAAGAAAAAAGAGAGAGGACCCAAATAAATAAAATCAGAAATAAAAGAGAAGTGAAAACTGATACCGCAGAAATACAAAAAAAAAACAATAAGAAGAAGATGAAAATACTATGAGCAACTATGTGCCAACAAATTGGTCAATCTGGAAGAAATGGATAAATTCCCAGAACCATACAATCTTCTACCACTGAATCTAGAAGAAACAGAAAATCAGAACTGACAGATTACTACTAATGAAATCAAATCAGTAATCATGAAGTTCGCAACAAAGAAAAGTCCTGGACCAGATGGCTTCACAGGTAAATTTTACCATTCAAAAAAGAATTAACACCCATTCTTCTCAAACTATTCTAAAAAATTTAAGAGAAGGGAAGTCTCCCAAGCTCATTCTACAAGGTCACCATTATCCTGCTTCCAAAACCAGACAAAGACATTACAAAAGAAAAGAAAACTATAGGCTAATATCCCTGATGAACATAGATGCAAAAATCCTCAACAAAATATTAACAAACTGAATTCAATAATCATTAAAAAGATCAAACACCATAATCAAGTGGATTTATTCCTGGTATGCAAGGTTGGTTCGATATCTGCAAATCAATTAACATGATACACCACATAGACAAAATGAAGCATAAAAATCATGATCATATCAATAGATGCAGAAAAAGCATTTGACCAAATCCAGCATCCATTTATGATCAAAAACTCTCAAAGTGGAAATAGAGGTAACATACCTCAACATAATAAAGGCCATGTATGACAAACCCACAGCTAATGTCATACTCAAAGAGGAAAAAGCTAAAAATCATTCCTCTTAAGATCAGGAACAAGGCAAGGATGCCTACTTTCATCACTTTTATTCAACATAGTACTGAAAGTCCTAGCCACAGCAATCAGACAAGAAAAAGAAATAAAAGGCACCCAAATTGGGACGGAAGAAGTAAAACTGTCATTATTTGCAGATGACATATGCTATATATAGAAAGAACCCTAAAGACTCCACCAAAAAACTATCAGAGTTGATAAACAAATTCAGTAACGTAGGAGGATACAAAATTAATATTCCAAAATCAGTTGCATTTTTATACACCAATAATGAACTATCAGAAAGAGAAATTAAGAAAACAATCCCATTTACAATTACATCAATAAAATAAAATAAAATACCTGGGGTTAAATTTAACCACGTAAGTAAAATACCTGTACTCAGAACATTATAAGACATTGAAGAGAGAAATTAAAGAAGATACAAATAAATGGAAGCATATACCATGCTCATGGATAAGAAGAATTAACACCATTAAAATGTCCATAATACTCAAAGTAATCAATAGATTCAATGCAATCCCTATCAAAATACCAATGGTATTTTTCACAGAACTAGAACAAATAATCCTAAAATTTAAATGGAACAATAAAAGACCCCAAATAGTGACAGAAATCTTGAGAAAGAAGAACAAAGCTGGAGGTATCATACTACCTGACATAAAACTATACTGCAAGACTATAGTAATCAAAACAGCATGGTATTGGCATAAAAGCAGACACATAGATCAACGGAACAGAATAAAGAGCCCAGAAATAAATTCACACCTATACGGTCATTTAATCTATGACAAAGAAAGTAAAAATATTCACTGAGGTAAAGACAATCTATTTAATAAATGATGCTGGGAAAACTGGACAGATACATGCAAAAAAAGAAATAAAACTTACTCCATATACAAGAATAAACTCAAAATGGATTAAAGACTTAAATGTAAGACCTGAAACCATAAAACTTTTAGAAGAAAACATAGGCAGTAAACTTTCAGACATTACCCTTAGTAATATTTTTACTGATACATCTTCTTAGGCAAAGGAAACAAAAGAAAAAATAAACAAATGGGACTACATTAAACTAAAAGTTTTTACACAGCAAAGGAAACCATCAACAAAATGAAAAGACATCCTACTGAATGGGAGAGCATATTCGCCAATGATACATCTGATAAGAGGTTAATATCAAAAATTTATAAAAAGAAAACTCATACAACTCAACACCAAAAACACAAACAATCCAATTTAAAAATGGGTAGAGGACCTAAACAGACATTTCTCCAAAGAGGACATACAGACACATGAAAACATGCTCAATGTCACTGTAGGGTTGATGCTGAGGAAAATTTGTCTTCATTGGTTGATGTGAGCTTTTGTCTATTAGCTTTTTTTTGTTCCGGTATGTGAGGTGATTTCTGTGCTGTGATCAGGGATTGAGTAAATTCCCCCTTTGGTCTCATTCTCCTGAGCCAGGGAGATATGAGATGATGTTTGCTGTTCTGTCTGTGCTGTGAGGTGATGGTTAGCTTAGGGTTAAAGAAATTCTTGATCAGGGGTTGAGAGAATTCCCTCTTTGTTCTGTCTGTTTCACCCACATCAACAGATGAAGTGAAGAAGTCACTAAGTTATATCAGAACGACGTGACAGGCACGTTGCCAAGCTTTGGAAGACCTTGGGCGGATGGTCCTGAGCAAGGACAGTAGATATTGCTTATCCGGATGAATTGGCCCTTCGGCCGGATAGGCAGCATTCATATCAGTAACTGCTGGACCCTCCCGGAAGTGGCCATTCCCGGAGGGGAAGGCAGGAACACAAAAACTTGGCTCTGGGGTGCATCTAAAGAGATATATAAGACAGACCTCAGGTGGATTGATATTGATTGATTTCTGTTTCAAGAAATTGCTATTCAAAAGATTGGCTGTTTCAGGACTGCTTTTCAGGATTGGATTGTTCCAGAGTAAGAGATCGGAACTTGCCTTAATGGACTTTAGAGACTGCCTTTGTTGGTGAATTGTCATCATTCTAGCATCTTTGGGAACTTGTATGTAACTTGCAGCTTGCAGTATCAGAAGACTTCCTAACTTCCAACAACATAAACAACAACAACGCCAACAGCAGCAGCATTCTTGGGAACTAACAAGCAGCGGTGTGGGAGACGCCAGAGTTTCTCTCAGCTACAGACCTGGCAAGGTTTTGATTTATGACTTTTCCAGTGCTGTTCCCCACCCCGGTTTGGTGAGCTTTTGGCATCTACTGTAATAGTAACTATCCTATAGAGCTTATTACTGCTTTTGGATACTCCTTACTGATGTTATTTGTGTATTTAGCCAAGTGATCTTTGATCAATAGTAAACATATGTTGGAATCTCTTAAACTTATATGTATGTGTACTCCTTTGACATGACATTGTTATCAATGTAGTTTAGTCTTAACCACCTTTCCTTTCTGTCATTAGCACATTCTTTTCAGTGCCTTTGTCTTTTACTATTGCATATTGCTAAATACATTGATTAGATATTGCTAAATAAATTCATTAGTCCTACTCTACCGTGTGTCCCCCCCGCCATTTTCTTTTCCCCGCTCATCATTACAGTCATTAATCATCAGAGAAATGCAAATTAAAACTACAATGAGATATCACCTCACACCTGTCAGAATGGCTATCATCAATAAATCAACAAACAAGTGTTGGTGAGGATGTGTTGAAAAGGGAACCTTGGTGCACTGTTGGTGGGATTGCAGATTGGTGCAGCCACTGTGAGAAATGGTTCAGAGGTTCCTCAAAAAATTAAAAATAGAACTACCTTATGACCCAGCAATTCCACTCCTGGGCATTTATCCAAAGAAGTCCAAAACACTAATTCGAGAAGATATATGCTCCCCTATGTTCACTGCAGCACTACTTACAATAGCCAAGATATGAAAGAAACTGAAATGCCCACCAATAGACAATTGGATAAAGGAGATGTGGTACATATATACAATGGAATATTACTCTGTCATAAAAAAGAATGAAATCTTACCATTTGCGACAACATGAGTGGGCCTAGAGGTTATTATGCTAGTGCTATAAGTCAGACTGAGAAAGACAAATGCCATATGATCTCATTTATATGTGGAATCTAAAGAACAAAATAAACAAACAAACAAAACAGAAACAGACTCATAGATATAGGGAGAAAACTGATGGTTTCCAGATGGTAGGGGTATGGGGGGCTGGGAGAGAAAGGTGAAGGGGTTGAGAAGTACAAATTGGTAATTACAAAATAGTCACTGGGATGCAAAGTACAGTATGGGTACAGTCAATAATATTGTAAAAACTATGTATAGCGTCAGATGGGTACTACACTTATCGGGGTATTCGCTTCATAAAATATATGAGCCTAACCATTACGCTGTACCCCTGAAATTAATATAAAATAATATTGAACAGCAGCTATAATTTTAAAAAATAGCCATGGGGATATAAAGTACAGCATAAAAATATTGTCAATAATACAATTATATTGTAATAACTATGTACAGTGTCAGATGGGTAATAGACTTACTGGGGTTATCACTTTGTGAGGTATATAAATGTCTAATTACTATGTTGTTTTGTACACCGGAAACTAATAAAAAATGTTTACAATTGAAAAACAATTCCACTGGGGCGGCCGGGTGGCTCAGTTGGTTAGAGCGTAAGCTCTGAACAGCAAGGTTGCCGGTTCGATTCCCACATGGGCCAGTGAGCTGCGCCCTCCACAACTAGGTTGAAGACAATAAGCTGCCATTGAGCTGCCAGAGAGGCAGCTGGATGGCTCAGTTGGTTAGAGTGCAAGCTCTCAACAGCAAGGTTGCCAGTTCAATTCCTGTATGGGATGGTGGGCTGCACCCCCTGCAATTAAAGATTGAAAACGGAGACTGGACTTGGAGCTGAGCTGTGCCCTCCACAACTAGATTGAAGGACAACGACTTGGAGCTGATGGGCCCTGGAGAAGCACACTGTTCCCTAATTTAAAAAAAAAAAAAAAGATTCCACTAATTTTAATAATGTATAAAATTACATTATACATTATACATACTTTAGCCTGGGCTGTGTTTAACATTGTATTTGCTTTGACCATGAAGAAAGTATGCTGGTTAATTAATACTATGAAAAATAATACAGAGGAAGATATTTCTTAAAACAGTTTGAAGCCTTTTTTCTTTTTTAATTTTTTTATTGAGGAGCATTGTGTTTCTCCAAGGTCCATCAGCTCCAAGTCAACTCACTAACTAGTGGTGGAGGGCGCAGCTCAGCTCCAAGTCCAGTCACCGTTTTCAATCTTTAGTTGCAGGGGGCGCAGCCCAACATCACATGCGGGAATTGAACCTGCAAACTTGTTGTTGAGAGCTCGCGCTGTAACCAACTGAGCCGTCCGGCCACCCCAGTTTCAAGCCTTTTAGCACGTCAATTTCTGGGAAACAAATGCCTGCCTCTAATTGCGAATAAGTTGAATATTTTTGCAAACTGTATTTGAAAATACCTTTTTGATTACTTCCAAATATGCATATCATAAAGAAAATATACTGTATTTCTATAAACGTATTTTAGCACTTCGGAACTTCTGAACATGATTCTTTCATACAACTAATCCCAAATTACATTTTATTATATCTTAAAATCTGAATAACAGTATTTTATGTAGAAATGAATTTTCCTTACACACATCATTACCCTCATTATCAATATGTCGTTAAGTAATTAACAGACATTTACTGAAACAAACATTTGGAGCAACAATGTAGCGGGCACATATATTTTCAAACGTTTATTATAATTTTAAAATAAATTGCTTGGTTTCTATTCTGAAAAAAGAGAAAGAAAAGAGAGTCTAGACTGAGGAAAGGTCAAAAATGAGTATGGAAGAGCAAGCAGCACATTCAGGAAACATCCAGAAATTCTCTGTGGCTGGAATGTGGGGGGCCTAGTATGGGAAGATGGGGAACAGGGCTAGAAAGACAGGTGGGCCGGTCCCCTAGGGTCTTGCATGCCCACAGAATGTCACCGGAGCCTCACGGGGATGTCCAAGAGAGGACTCAACCCAGAGTAGCGGTGACTGAGCTCTTGTCTCCGTGCAACAAAGAATTCTAGAGCGAGACAGATGCAGGAAAGCGAAAGTCATTTATTGAAAATGAAAGTACTCACAGGAGAGGAAAGTGCAGGCGAACTCAGAATGAGCCCTGCTGAAGAAGTCAGGATTAGGGGTTTTTATCCCTCTAACACCCTTAGGGAGGGTGTTGGTGACGTCCCATTGACTGGTTCATTCGTCTCTCTCCCTGGGCAGGACCCTTCGTTTCCCGCTTTTTCTTCCTTACTTGGTTCTTCCTGAACTGTCATGGCATCAGACGCCTGATGGGAGTCATAGCAACCGCAATGCAAATGACGTTATAATTAGCTAAATGTCAGATCCCCGGTCATACGGATTAGCCTTGCTAGATGAAAATGGTTCTTGTTTTTCTCCAGCTGCAGGACTGGATACAGTCACTTGTTACTTGTGTAACCAGTGAGGCACCTCACCTTGTACCCTGGAGGGGGTTCTCAGTTTCCTAGGTTATCTATCCTGCCTCAAGAAGACAGGAGGCTTCCATTTCATAAACAATGGGGAGCCAGTAGTTCTCCAGGGGGAAATTGCAAGCTGAGATTTAGGATCCTAGGTTGACCAATGAGGAAATCGGAGTGTAAAGGGAGGAAGTGACTGGCTGGGGTCTGGTCACTCATTTCTCAGAGGTTCCCAGTACACATGAGATGTACAGAGCTCCCAGCTGCCGGCTGGCCCCGCACTGCTCTCAAGAGGAAGGGCATATCAGAGGGACCAACCCAGCCTCTCCTCTGTCCCTCCCAGGTGCCTGCCTAGGCCTAGGTCACATGTGCAGTAATGCCCCCTCCTCGTTGGGGCTATAGGAGGTCACCTGCAGAGCCAAGCTGGGGAGGGAGGTCAGGGACCTCCTGGGAGCAGCACTATTCGGGAAAGGGCCTGGCCAGGCCCCACAGCCCAGGGGTCAGCTCCCTCTCTGCTTGGGCGCCGGGGTAACAGGGGCGAGCTATGGAACGATCCTTGCCAGCTCCTCCATGGTGCTGGACTCTCGCCTGAGACACAGGGACACATGAAACCCAGTCCTGCTCCTTGGGGAGCTCACAGCCTGCAAGTCTGGAAGAGGAGGTGGATCTGCAGACAGTTGTGACACTGAAGGAGCCCAGTCACCGTAGCAAGCTCTTGGTACAGATATGGTCACATCAACTTTTAAACCCTTGCTTTGTTACCTGCCTGAATCTGCTTGTGCAATCTCTCAGCTTCTTACAGAGGCCCCCTCTCCAGAAGACCCCAAAGGGGTGCTCCACGCCAGCTGATTCTCACGTCCTGGAAGGTTTCGGTCGTACCCTGTACATTGGACAATGTGGTGGCACCCTCAACAGGACACGATGTCCTCCATGTAGAGGCAGGAAGCGGTCCCCGCCCCCCTGTGGGTCCAGACCTGGCTTCTCCCACATCTGGGCACCCTCAGGTCTCTCACAGAAGCTGCTACTTCACCATCTAGTCCTCACCTCCCCCTGCAAAGGTTCAAACCCAATCTAAGGGCTGAACAGGGGACAGACGGCATCTTGTGCCCACTGTCCTCACGACTGTCCATATTGCCCCCTCTGCCATGAAAAGACATGACGCTGGGCCTTGCAGGATGGGTGGGAGGCATTTGGGCAGGTGGGGAGGCAGCACAGAAGCTGTTGCTCAGAAGGCAAAGGTCCTGCAGTGTTGGGGGGCGAGCGTGCCTGGAGAATGGGGTGTGTATTACAGGAGGTGGATGGGAGCACTGGCTCCAGGAAGAGGCTCAGGTGGAGAGGCAGACCCTGCTCCTATCGCAGATGTTGGCCATGGAGAGCCACTGAATGTTGTTCAGGACCCTCACACTGGTCTCCAGTGGCCCGAGTGGCCATTGCAGCCCCGTCCCCCCCCTCGCCCCTCGGCAGCCGCCATAGCTCCAGGCTCAGCCTGTCTGCAACGTTCTCCTTGCTGCCCTGTCTCCAAGCCCAGTGATAGATACCCAGTAACCACGGGAGTGCCAGGGTGATGGAGCTGCCCCAAAGGACAGAGATGGGCACTCCAGGTGCATAGCAGGTTGAGTGGGGCACATGCGAGCGAGCACCTGTGTTATGTGACTGTCGGGGGGTGTAAGCTTACAGGGACCATCGGGCCTTCTCTGACTCCCCACCCTGTATGCCAAGAGAGTCCTTGTTCCTCTGGCTCCCCACAGCACCCCATGGAGACCTCTGTCATTGCCCTCATGTTACTGTTTAGCAACTGGTTACTGGTCTGTCTCCTCCTGGACTGCAGTTTTCTCAAAGGCTGTGACAGATTATTGTCATACTGCCAGGGAGCACTGCAGCTGGCAGATAGTAGGTGCTCCAAAAATGCCTATTGATTGAGTGGGTACGCTCTAGGGCAGCACAGGAGGTGACTCTGTGGGTGGGGATACACCTGTGGGTGTCTGTGTGTGTGTGTGTGTGTGTGTGTGTGTGAGAGTGGGTGTGTGTGGGTATGAATGTGCAATGCCCAGTGTGTCTGGCTTATGTCTCACTTCACTCAGAGAAGTTCCGGAAGGACCAGGAGGAGGGGAGGGTTTTCTTTCCCACTTCATTTGCATGACAGGTGTTGGCAGTTTATCTAACTGATAATGAGGATGGGGAGGGGGGCGGGTGCTAATTTCTTCTCACGGTTGAATCCACCAATCCTTCACAGCCTGGGGGCCCTGAGAGGGGGTGATTAAAAGATACTTTAGCACGCTGGTTATTGCCAATTAACAGACTCCAATATAAACAATTAATAAAGCCACTGTGGGAGGCCAGACGGAGGGATTCAATGCCCCAGGCTGGGCAAGCTCTGCCAGCTGCTGGGCCCCTGGGCCCAGTCACACAGATGGCCCTGCCCTGGGGGCAGGTGGTTACGGGTAATGAATGCCTGAGAGATGGGAGATGGCAGGGGGACTGCTGGTGGGTCTGCTCAGCCACAGACTTGGGGGAAGGGGGCGGGGGACTGTGAGTCCACCCAATGCTGTCAATAGAGCATAGTCCCAGAATGGCTGAGGGCTTACCCAAACACCCAGGGACCGCCTGCAAAGTGCTCTTTGGACCACACGGCCTACACCCCTCTTTCCCCCGCCCATCCCCTAAGGCCAGGCAGTGGCCAAGCCTAATGGGTCTCTTCCCCCACCCAAGGCCAAGGGGACTTCACCAGTTACTGCGCCTCTTAGAAGCCGGTGTGACCCTGTTCCGCCTGCCAGCTTCCCCATCCTGGTCCCGTGGCTGCCTTCTCTGGGATGAAATGTGCCACACCTGCCTGAGAGTGGCTTTGCCTCTTTGGGCAGTTTCAGGGACTGCAGCATGAGCTCCCCAAAGGCACCATTCTGTACCCACATGCCAGATGTCACTCACGCCCATCTCATGAAATCCTCAAAATGATCTTGGCAGAAGGTGTGAGTGATAGGTGGGAAAACACTCATGCCTCCAGGGATGAAGGAACTTGTGTAAACTTACTCTCTCAGCCAATAAGTGGTGGGGCCTGGAGAGCACCCCAGATCCGGGCTCCCCCGGCCGCAGGCTCTATCTAGGCCAGGGGGAGGCAGACTTGCTCTATAAAGAGCCAACCAGTAAATATTTGAGCTTTGCGGGCCACATACAGGATGTCACAACCACCCAACTCTGCCAATGTGGTGCAGAAACTGACCCAGACAATGCCTAAACAAGCACGGTCATGTACCAATAAAACTTTATTTATACACAATTAAATTTTCATTTCATGTAGTCATTTTTACATCACAAAACGTTAATCTTATTTTGATTCTTTTTCACTATTTAAAAATGTAAAAAACCATTCTTAGCTCACAGAC
This sequence comes from Rhinolophus ferrumequinum, assembly GCF_004115265.2. Lineage (NCBI taxonomy): Eukaryota > Metazoa > Chordata > Mammalia > Chiroptera > Rhinolophidae > Rhinolophus > Rhinolophus ferrumequinum. The sequence continues at coordinate 4,246,927 of NC_046286.1, forward strand.
CATATAAACACAGGTGGCAGGCCAGATTTGGCCCACAGGCTGTAGCTTGGCGACCCCTGATCTAGACTTTAGAAATTTTTTTTTAAACTACAGATGATTTTTTTAATATAAATTTTATTGGGGAATATTGGGAAACAGTGTGTTTCTCCAGGGCCCGTCAGCTCCAAGTCGTTGTCCTTCAATGTAGTCATGGAGGGCACAGCTCAGCTCCAAGTCGTTTCCGTTTTCAATCTTTAGTTGTAGGGAGCACAGTCTACATTCCCACGTGGCCATGCGGGAATTGAACCGGCAACGTTGTTGTTGAGAGCTCGCGCTCTAACCAACTGAGCCATCCGGCCGCCCTACACTTTGGAAATTTTTGAGACAACCTGGATATCCCAAAGGGAACTTTCCTGGAACGTGTTCCTGGGCAGGGGGGTGGGGGGCAGGGAGTCTAAAATCCCACCATACAGTCTTGCCGGTGGAGAGTGGGAAGGGCAAAAATGGGGTGCCGGAGAACCTATTCCACTTTAGGGTCAAATGGCCATACAGCATGGCCCATGCGGGACAGAAACAGGCTGAGAGGCAGGTATGAATGGGTGTGAGCACAGACAGACAGGCAGGCAAGGAGTGATGCCACTGCTGCCCAGCTGGCATGGGGTAGGGCCTGCACAATCCAGAATGGACCCAGGACAGCCTCCTGGGGTCACATGGGACTATGGGTGTGTGGGGACACAGCCAGGAGTGCAGGTTCCTGGCTCTCGGCCTCACGTGGAAAGGTGCTGGCTCAGGTAGTAAATGGCCATCAGCTGTGACTGGATGGCCATCAGCTGTGGCTAGTTGGTCGTCAGCTGTAACCAGTGAGCCATTGGCCACTAATATAACTGCCGTGGCTACGCTAGCAGCAAAGGGGGAACTAGCAAGAAGATGGTGGCTGAGCTAGCAAGCGCAGACTGCAGTTAGCACGGCGGATTGCAGCTAGCAAGTGAGGTTGGTAGGTTGACACAGAAGGGGACAGCAGGTTGCTGGTCGTGTGGCTCCTGACTCCTAGAACGTTCCAACCCGGCTGCCAGCGAGACATAGTGGTATGACTTGCCTGTCTATGGCTCCGTGGGTGTTCCTTTTTGGCCTCACCATGTTGTGCGTTCTTATGTGGGGAGCGGGACCAGAGACCCCACATGACGCCCCGTGTGGCGGTGTGTCTGATGCGCTGGAGCTTCAAGGTAAATAAGAGGGAACCATCTCAGAGGGAGCTGAAATGTCTTTCTCTCCTACCTTTGTTCACCTTATTCATTCAGTCACCAAACATTTTCTGAACATTCACTAAGGCTGGCTTGTTTTTCAGTTTGAGACAAAGCCTCCTAGTCTTGCTGCTGAATTAGGCAATGATTCTGGAAGAGGGGGAGCACGGTGTTGGATTGCCAAGGACGCTCCTGAGCCACTTGGGAAGTGAATAAATAGAGGACATCCATGTCAACAGAACAGGTAAGTAGTCTTCTGAGGGAATCTCTGGGTGTTGGCAGAACCAGTCGTTTAGCAAAGCCAGCGCTCTGTGGGGTGTTGGGAAGGTGCCCTCGAAGGCTCCCGTGAGAGGCAGCACTGATTGATGGGAGAGGCAGGGCATTAACTTTGAGAAACCAAGAGGTGAGTGCAATCTGGACACTGTCGGGCGCTCCCCCCACACCGCCCCCGGTGGTCCCCCCTCCTGCCTTGGCTTCCACAGGGCACCTTGTCAGCTGGGGCCAGGGGCTGAGCCAGAGCGCCACCATAGCCTCTGGAGCAGCAGGGCCAACCCACTGGGTGGGGCCAGGGAGCAGGACATGAGAACCTGTCCTTTTCCCAGCCCACACCTTCAACCCTCAGAAATCCTGCTGGCCTTACCTTGAAAATGCGCCCCAAATCCACCCACTTCTCCCCACCCCACTGCTGCCCCCCTGGCAGTCATCTCTGCACGCATCTTCCTGCCCCATGGTCCATCCTCCACCTGCAGCCAGAGCGACCCTGTGAAAACAGCTGTCAGACCACAACCCTCTCTGGTATCCATGGTCCCACAGCCCTGCCATCCCCAGAATGAATCCTAAATTTTAGCAAGGCTCGAAACGCTGCAAAACCGTGGCCACCACCCTCTCCCCACCTGGGCACACCCACCACCCTGGGTTCCTTACTGTCCCTCGTCTGTCACGCCCCCCACCCCAACCCTCCCCCATTCCTCCAGGCTCCCCCTTCCCTGCCAGCAGGTGTCCCCTGGGTGTCTGGCTCCTCCCACACCTCCCCCTCATCACCTTCCCTGCATTTCAACACCCGGGCTAGTTTATCTGTTTCCTGTTTGTCTCCGGCTACTAGGACTGGCCTGGGGTCCACAGACCCGACCCAGGTATCCTGGATAGAACTCAGGGGCTTTGTCAACGTGATTGGGGGGGAAAAAATCACATCTTTATTTTCCCTCATCTGTAGTTGAAATTTAGCTCTTCCTTCCATCGTGCTTGTTAGCAACAAACTCTAGTAGTTGTCACAGAGCCTGTGGTTCTGTCACACAGAGAAAGTGCAGATAATTTCAAATCGTAGTATAATTGTAGCAGAAATCTTAAAATATCACTTATACTCAACCCTACTTCAAAACGATGGTAGTTTTATTAGACTCGCTGCTTGATCTTATTATTTAGTGCATTAATAAAGCACATATATTACTCCATCCCAAATTTTTCTTAATATTTTGATAACTTCGTTTTAATATAATTGGTTTCCTTCGAGTCTTATAAATTTTATTGTGTGAATTTACAAGTGTTATTCTGTGAAGGGGTCCAGACACTGGAGGGGTTCATAGCATAGCAACAGTGAGGAGCCCCTGTTCTAGAATGTAAACTGTGCAGAGAGGGCCAAGACAAAGCAGGAGCTCAATAAATATGGGTGGAAGCGAGGCAGGGGGGGAGGCTGGTGGAGCGGAAAGTGGGGGAGGGAGGGAAGGAACCAGCACAGAGGGGCATGTACTTTAGGGTAAGAGCAGAGTCTGAGTCAACTGCCCTGGGTGAACCCGGCTCCACGGTACATCATGTAACCTCTCAGAGCCTCAGTTTGCTCATCTGTAAGATGGAGACAATCGTACCTGCTTCATATGGTTGTTGTGAAGATAAAATAGTATGCTTGGCACAGTGCCTGGTGCATAGTGAACGTTCAGTAAATTATAGCATATTTTGGTCAATGCCGTGGCTTCCCCAGTTCTGGGCTTTTGCCGGTGAATCTGGATCCTCAGTGGGGAAGGCAAAGGGACAGAGCTCTCCCACTGCAGATGTCCAGGGCATTCTAAGGAGACACGTCTGCACTCTGAGCAGGCTGGCTGGTGCAGGGCCACAGGCAATGTCTGGAAACAGCTGGGCTGGGGATTGTGCCTGTGCAGGAATTCCTGTACAGGGGTGTGGGGAGGAAGTCTAATCATGCCACTGGAAGAGGAACCCTCCAGGACCCTAACTCGTGAATGTGGAGGCGTTATGATGATAGCAACGCAGGAAGGCACCGGACAAACTGTTAAGGAGAAGGTCCTAAGAGCCGGGGGCAAACTTGGCTCCCCGGCCACGGTCCATCCCCACTGCCCTGCAGTCTGATTTCCCTGTTTTACCCTCAGACTCCATCCCACGGGCCAGCACCCTTGCCCTTCCTGCTCAGGGAGGCCCAGGTTGGCATCTCCTGACTTCCTGGGTGCCTCTCGTCTGAGCCCTGCTTCCCAGCCTTTTGCCCATCGTCACACACACAGACAGTGACAACCATTTGCAGGGACACACTGTGGTGAACAGAGGACAGGGAAGCCAGAGGCGACCAGCCTCCCCAGCCCCCAGAGGGCTGGGGACATACCTCACAGCAGCCTGCTGTCCCTAAACAGGCAGCATGCTCCTGCCCCAGGCTCCTCTGGTCTGCATCCAAATATCAGCCTGGCAGTCCCCTATCCTGACCCTCAGATGCGAAGAAACTGAGCCAGCAGCAAATCAGCCTGGTGGGAGTGCTGTGAAAGTCTGTGCTCTCTCCCTCAGCACTTCAGGGAGAGACAGGAGGCAGGACTAGAGGAGGGCAGGAAGAGGAAGGAGGACGCTGTCTGAGGGAGCTTCACGCTTGGGGAGTCTGGGATGCTGGAGTGCAGGCAATGGCGGGTAGCTGGTTCAGAAGAGAAAGCTGTAGACAGGCAAAGCAAGCTGGCAGCCACTTGGGAGCTACCTGGTAAGCCACAGGTGGCAGAGAAGGAAGGAAGCTGCCAACACATCTGAACCCCCAGGAGCCAAAGGGCTTGCAGCAAAACTGGGAGGAGGAGCAGGCTCCTAGACACACTGGTGTGACACTTATGTCCCTGCCCTGCCAAGCCTGGCCTCTAGGTCAAAGCTGTCTTCCTCCAGGCCGCCTGCCACGACTGCATTCCAAGCATTTCAGCACCTCCTGACTTAAGTCCAGAGATGGGACCCAGGGATAGTCAGATGCAGTGGGTGCGTGGGTGTTGCTTTATGGGCTAAATTTCTGAGAGCTACTCTACCTGGGTTGGGCAGATGGTAGGCAAGAGGGGCAGCCTGTCACTTTGGGTGGCTAGATTTTTGTGTGTGCTAAAGCATGTGTACTATGTGTGCATGCAGAAGCATGCGTGTCTTTATGCATGGGCCCTCTCATGTGTTTGCATGTGCGCGTGGTGTGTGCATGTGTGTGCATGAGCACACATTGAGTGCGGGTGTTTGTGGGTGCTTGCAGGTACACATGGAGGCATGAGTGTGTGGGTGCACAAGCTGTACAGACACATGCATCCAGGTGCACGTGTGTGTGTGTGTGCTGGGGAACTGCAGAGAGAGCAGAGTCTTGGAGGGAGGATCCTGCTGTTCCCATCACCCCCACCGAAGCTGGCTGGCTGAGGAGGGTGCGCAGAGAACAGGAGGCCTGGGGAGCCTTCTTCTCCCAAAGGTGCAACCACCAGCAGGGGAGAAAGAGGGAGGAAGCAGCACCTTATTTAAATGCAAATGACTGAAACACAACTTTCTTTATTAAAATGCAAATTGCACTTCAGTCTCCGACACCTTCTGAGTGCCAAAGCCACACAACACAATCAGGAATCAAGGCTGCAGGACCCCCAAGCAGCTGGGGTGGATCCAGGTGTATGAAGAAAAGGGGAACAGAGGATGGGCCCCAGGTGGGCTTGGGATGCTGAGCCAGGTGCTCCTCCTGCCTCCAGGGCTTCTGGGAGAGGTAGCAGCCACTGCCTCCGGAAATGGGGGCCAGACATCTAGATGTCACCCCCGTACGAGACCAGGCTGGAGCTTGCCATGGGTCACCTCCTCTGGCTTTCTGTCTGACTGGGGTGACACGCTGTGTGGTTTCCTAATGAGCCTGGGCTCCCAGGCGAGCTTCCAGCCCTCAGCTGGGAGATGGCAACAACTGTTTGTCTGCTTGCCAATATGGTTAAACGGATTGGCTCTTGGGTGGTCAGACCTGGCTGCCAGCAGGCAGAGCATTGGGATCCACCTAAAGCAGACTACTCCCCAACTTCATCCCCCACTCTGAGCTCAGGCCCAAGGTAGGCCTGCCTCCTCCTGTCAGGGGCTCAGGAGCAGGCTGCCAGGCTGCCAGGTACAGCTGTTCAGATCACGAGGAGGCTGCAGTTGGGCCCATGCCCGGTTCCCCAAGCTGGGTGACCTGGCACGCGGCCATTTCAGGGAAGAAGGGTGTCTTTTTCTTCACACAAAGACATACTTGACTTACATCTTTTTCTAATTCATCAACCCACAGAGGGCACCTTTTCCAATTTTCACAAGTCTCTGTAGAAGTTGGGGGCCACTGAGACCCCACCTCCTCTTTCTTCTGCTCTCTATACCTCCCGCTCAGGTCTTGCTTTTCCTCCCTGCTCCTGAGTCCCTCACCCGTCTCTACACTTTGTTTCCTCCACCCTTCTTTGATCCCCCACTCTCTGCATCTCCTCTCCATGGGGCCCTCTGGTTTGTCCCCCCAGAATCAGACTCGCACCGAGTCCTTACCCCTAGGGTTTGAGCCAGGGGCAGGCAGCCCAGGCATGGTGGGCAGGCCCCGCTGGCTCAGGGCCGCCCTGACATACACAGAGCCCTGTGGAAGGCCCCACTCCTTCCATCTGCCAGGCTCCTGATATAGGCGGCAGCAGCCTGGGCGCAGGAGCCGAGCAGGAAACAGAAGGCAAGTTGGAGCTGGAGGGTGACAGGGCTGCCTTCCCTCATATAAATAGTCCCGTCTGTCACCCTGCGGGCGGGTGGCTTCCTGGGACGCTTCTGTTGTCATCGGTTCTCAGTAGAGCTTTGCTGATGTGAGTTGTGGGCCTAGGGTAAGGTCTGGGTGACTAGGCTTCAGTGGTGGGGGCCTAGCCCAGCACATCTCAGGGCCAAAAGATCGGGCACTTCTGGCCTCTTCCCAGCGCCTTGTTGCCTGCCACAGACTCACACCCCAGGCTGTGCGGGCCACACTTGAGCCCCTCTGAGGTACCTACAAAGGGACCCTTCCGTGACATTGCCCCTAAATCACTCAGCTGGTTCCACTGAGTCCAGGGACTGTATTAGATTTGGGAGGCGACCCCGGGGGACGCTGAGGAGATGGTGGCTTCATTTAGTCCCCACCTCTCCATGAGATGGATCCAGGTAATGACAAAGATTTTGGTAAGGGACACAGATGGCCCCTAGCTCTTGCCACACTGGCCTCACCCTCTCAGCATGGCCCTGCCTGGTCTCCAGGACCCAGTCCCATTCCCTCCGGGAGGAAAGCACAAAGCGTTCCCCTCATGCCCACCCCAGCCACCACCACTCCTTCCAGGTTCCAAGCTTCCACCTAGTATTTCTGAGCGTCAGTGTGGACTTGTTCAGACCCTGCCACCTTGTCAAGACAGTAGAGGACACAGAGCTGCCCCAGGACTGGGGCTGTACCTCCTGCAGAGGACCAGGGCTGGCTCAGCCTTTCAGATTGGTGCTCTGGCCCCCTCCTCAGACAGGAGGTCCTGGAGGGGCTCTGCATCTCAGTTCCCCTCCTATGGAGGGCGTCCTGCTCTCCTGCTGGTGGTGCCCCTGTGGGACTCTGTCTTGAGAGCCTGATCTGGCTTGCAAAGTGACAGGGAGAGATGGGAGCTGCTGGGGTTCACGCAGACCCTGACTAACGAGAACAGCCTTACACGGTAGCAGGCGGAGCTGAGGTTAGAGCGGCTGCCTGCCTGCAGCCCGGGAGACATGGGAGGGCGTTTTGGTGGGTGAAAGGCACTGGCTGAGTCGTGTGTGGAGGTACAGCAGGGCCTGGCTAGGCCCCACGTCACGGAGCAGGAGCCCTGCCCACACAGGGCTGGCTCTTCATCTGGAGGGCTTCACTTTTTAGTTAGATAGCAAATCACCCCCCCACCCCCACCACTCCCCCCACTCCATCCCCGCCTCCCACCCCACCCCCTGTGGCTGAGCTCAGAATGCCTTTGGGATGCCCTGTGTGGTCCGGCTCCTTATCTTAGATCACCTTGCAGATGCCCGGTAATTACAAGCTATCACTTAGCATTTTCCAAGGTTGCTCCCCCCACTGTTCCCGGACAGCTGGCGCCACAAGAATACAATGACAGAGGGGGTATCATGAAAGGAGAACAGACCTCTGGGATGTCATGCAGCCTCTGGGAGAACACCCTGATTTTCCCTTAAACACCCCCAGGCGGGCTGAGAATGGAAGGCAGTGTTTGGAGGTGTTAACCCGCTGCCTTCTCAGACCACCGGTGCTCTGATAATAAACATTTATTCCATGACCCAACTCCTGCAGCTACTCATTTGGCCTCTGGTTACAGAGGGGGTGGCCAGTGTGGCAGGGAGCCCTCCCTCCACCCCAAGGAGATTGGTTCAAATGTCCTCAGAGGCAAGACAGGTCTGGGAGAGGCTGCTCCCCGTAGACCCCTTTGTGCCTGATGGGTTTTGGACAGTGTGGCTCGTGCAGGACAGTGGTCCTGGGCTCTAGAGTCATGAGGTGCTGTCCCTTACTAGCTCTGTGATGATGGCAAAGGCATTTCACCTCTCTGAGCCTCACCTCCCTCCTAGCGAACGCATAACAGGACCTGCATCTTGGGAATTACATAACACAACAGTACCTGGCACACGGCAAGCGCTGTCCTGTCCTTAGGACCCAGGCGCCCAGGCCCCCACTCCCTCAAAGGGCATGCCCCCCACATCCCCTGGGCCCTTTCCACTCTGTGCCCACCCGCTCGGAATCTCTCAGAGCAATGACTGAGGTCCCACAGCCCTCCCAGTGGCCGGCCGGGGGCAGAGGGAGCGTCTGGGAATTTGAGCCCCTGGTGGGGTAACTACGGGGTGTGTTCTGTGTGCCCCTCCCCAGAGCTCCCCAGAGGGCTTGAGCTCACTAGGTGCTGCCTTCCCTCCGTGTCTCGCTTCCCACTCCCCTCCCAGAATTTCCTGAGATCACTTCCCCATTAAACTGGAATTCAGTGGGACTTGAACCCTTATCTCAGGGCTTGCTCCTTGGGAAGCCCAAAGTAAGAGTTTCACACAGTTGTGAGCTAGGTCTCCCCAAGACCAAGTAACTAAGTGGCTGGAATTAGAGCAGAGAGAGGGGCCCTCCTTCAGCCGCTCTGAGGGCTTCAGGGCCAGAGATTTGAGGAGACGCTTTGCTCTCAGGTTCTGCAGACACTGCTGCCTTTCGTGCTGTGACAGGAGCTGTCTTCGCTCACGTACCTGATCTATGCATCAGCATCCTCTTATCAGCCCCTGTGAAGGAGGCTGTCAGCAACATGTGGGTGGCAGTGAAGTCCTGCGCAGTTCTTGAGGAGGTGGGGTCAGAAAACTGGAAGATTACTAGCATGTATTAGGTGCTTACCGTGTGATATCTCATTTACTCTCATAACAAGCCTGTAGGCAGGGCTGCTGTGTACAGTTGGGCAGGTTGTTCACTGCACAAAAGCATTTGGCCAAGAGCACAGACCATTTTCTTCCCACCAAGCAGCACCTGGCACATATACCGATTAATTTTTGCTCCAAAAGACGCATTAGAGCTGATGGTCCGGCTAGGTCTTATTTTCAGGGAAACACGGTGTGTGTTCCTGTGGGTAGCAGATGGGGAGGGCAGCTTTTTAAAATTTATGTAAAGAACAGTTGGGCCATCCACTGCCTTGCTTATAAAGTGAGGTCTATTATCTCCATTTTATAAGTATGGAAACTGAGGTACAGAGACCAGAGCGCTTAGTAACTTGCCCAAGATTTCTCAGAATAGAAGAGGTTAAGATGAGCTCTGAATCCAAGCATTCTGGCTTCAGAGCTTGCATTCCTTACTATCCTGCTTTGTCAGGGCTGAGCCAGTTATGAGAGCTGGAAACCTGGGGAGGGCTCTGACTCCTGGAGGCCAGTCAGTCCTGAGGCACACAGACTGCAGAGAACCAAGGGAAGATAGCTGTCTCCCCTCGGCTGACCAGGGATCTAGAAGCCCAAGCCTGGGCTGCCTGCCACAGGGAGATGAGGCTGCCGCTGGAAACGTGCGAGACTAGGATTCTGTAGCTTTGTGATGGTGAGCAAGTCACAGAGCCTCAGTCTCCCCATCTATAAAACGGAGTTGACAGGCCCCACCCTGCCTGCCCTACTGGCCAGGATTAAACCAGCTGTTTGAAGGGTTTCAAGGGGGAGGAGGTGTTCTGCAGTGCCTAAAATCACATCTAAAATTGCCCAAGTCAAAGCTTAATATATATATATATATTTGTCATCTGCTTAATACAGTTATTAAGGTCTGTCTGTGGCGATCCCAGTGCCTCTTACTGCCTGGCTTCCTTCTCAGACACAGAATGGCAGAGCCCAAATGCCAGGGTGCTCCCGGCTAATGACTCAGCCTCCGTAATGAGCCCAACATCTGGCTGACAAAGGGCACGGCTTGCTCCCGAAGCGGCTCCTTCTGCACAAATATGTTCTTAATATTCAATTAGTATTTATCCACCACGAACAACAATTACGCCATTGACTCTCAATGAAGTGCCTGGTTAATTAATTAACACAGTCTTTAACATGCTGGCAGTGTTACTCTGCGAGTTCGATAGTTAAAATAATGGCACAATGATGCCAGGATGAGCCGAGGCTGGCGGGGGTGCCCTGGGTTTCCTGGGCTCCACATGTGAGTCTGAAGCTGAGCCTGTGTCACACAGCCATCTTTTGGAGTTAAAAAAAAAACCACAACAACACTGGGTTTTTCAGCAAGCCACTTAAGCCCTGCAGCCTGTTTTCTCCTCAGTGGGGGCCGGGCCAGCTGATCACCAAGGTTCTTCAGAGTCCTAAACGCACGGCTTCTATTCGTGGCATTCAGATCTGTGTTGACGCTCCACCCCAGCCCCACTGCCACACCCAAGGACCACCTTGGCACCACACAGCCTGACCTCTCAGGCCAGCTGCCAGCCACACACTGGACACCTCCCTTCCATCACTGGCTCCCCTGTCCCCTCATTGACTATTCCAGCACCTCCTTTTCAGGCCTTGTTTCTTCCTCTTACTTCTTCCTGTGGGTGTCCCAGAGCTCAATTCTGACTTCTATTTCTCTTTCTGTCCTCTCCCTTCTCCCGGTCTCCATACCCCCAACCGCCTAGCTACGTCCCAGGCCCAACTGCCCCTCTCTCTGCTTCCACCTTCGTCAGAGGCTGCTGAGGGCACATAGTGCGGAGACCAAGCTGTCTGGTTCACCCTTGACCTTGGGCAAGTGTCATGCGGGGCGGCTTGCGGGGTCTCAGCTCCCGCTCCCCACATAAGAACGCAGGATGTGGTGAGGCCAAACAGGAACACCCACGGAGCCATAGGTCAGGGAGTCATACCACTACAGTCTCACTGGAGGCTGGATTCACACGACGTGCGACCTGCTGTCCGCTTTGCTGCCAACCGACCGACGACTCCCCTCGACTCCCCAACGCAGCCGCGGCAGTTGTATTAGTGGCCAGTGGCTCAAGGGTTACAGCTGCCGGCCAACCAGCCACAGCCGATGGCCATCTACTACCCGAGCCAGCACCTTTCCACGTGAGGTCGGGAGCCTGGAAACTGCTCTCCGGGGCTTTGTCCCCACAGCAAGTTATCCAACGCCTCCATGCCTCAGTTTCCCCACTTCTAGGATGGGCATGATCACGTGGGGAGTAATCCCAGCCTCCACTGCATGGACCAAGACGGGCTGACCTGCCGTGACGACCCAAACGTAAGGCCTCCAACTCAAGAGCCGCTTGTTTCTCACTCACACTTCAGCCCGGGAAAGGTGGCTATGTCAGGATCCCTGCCATGCAGGGACTAGAAGGCACAGGCCCTTTCCCTCTGAGTGCTCCACCTTCCACAGTGGGCCCTGCCATTGTCCTCATGGTTCAGCTGGGTCTCCAGGGCCGACGTCCCACTGGCAGAGGGGAAAGGGCAAGGAAGAAGCACAGCTGTTTTCCTGAAAGCCCTGGCCGGAGTGGCACACGTCACATCCACTCAGTTTCCATCCTGGCTACACAGACAGGCCAGCTGCAAGGGAGGCCAGCAGATGCGGTCAAGTCATGAGCCCAGGGAGGAAGAGAGAGGGGACAACAGCCACTGCCACACGCCCTCAGAGGGCTGATCAGGTGAGTTAGTAAGTATAAAACCCTTTGCAGCTTGTATTTACCGTTGTAAATTGCTCATAGGGTATTTTCCATTGTAATAAGCAATTTCTATGGTTGCTATTATTGCTACATGTGCCCACACTAGGTTCTGTAAGTGCCAAGATCAATAAGACAGTCCCCATGTGTGAGCCCACAGAGCAGGGTGGTAGAGGAGAGAGATGTATAACCCCTCTACCATCATTCAGAAGGTGCCGCACCTGGGGTGCATTGAGGTGCTGTGGGATGGACAGGAGGGAGTGAGGGCTGGAAGAGGAGGTGTGGGCTGAGCCTTAAGGAACGATGGCAGTGGATCAGGTGGAGGCTGTGCTGGGCCATGGCAAAGGTCCAGTGCAGCAACTGCCAGACGCACGGGGAGTCGTGGTCACATCATGAAGACAGAGAGACACCTATTGAGGATGGAGAGTTGGACTTTCTTCTGGGGAAAATGGGAGCTTCTCGATGGTTTAGCACAGTGAAGTGACATTACCTGACCTATGTTTCAGAATGTTCCACAGGTGCAAAAGGGAGCAGGGATTGGAACAAAGTAATGGACTGGCCCTCAGCATCCTTTCCCACTCCTGTCTGTCATGCCTACCAGTACTGCAGAGCGTGGCAAGCTAGACACTATATTTCCAGACTCCTTTGCAGCTATGTTTTGAAACGTGAATTAGGTTCTGCCAGGTGGAAGCAGTTGCCTGCGACCTGGAAAGCAGTAACCCCCTGGGAGTCTATCGTCTTGCCTTGTCTGTTTCCCACTGGCAAGCAAAGAGAAGATACCAAATAGTTCTGCAGGGTTCTATATTCAGCCTCCAGCTTCCTGAAGAGGCACTGCAGTGGAGACACCAGCATCCTCCTCCTGGCTTTGTGACCCTGGGTCTCAGCTCTAAGATGTGGGATGAGTTCTTAAACAGCTCTAATGGTGGCTTTGGGGTCCCATCTCAGTATGGGGACAGAGGCATGGCTCCACTAGCGGGCCAGTTCTGCAGTTTGATGTGGGTGTCATTCTTGCAGGCCTGGCCTGCAGCGTCAAGCCCTTTCAAAACTTGGATCAGCACCTGGATGGCTTGAAATACGGAGTCTAGCTGAGAGGTGTAAGAGTGGTCTAGGCAAGAGGTGGATAAAGGTATAGACCAGGGCAATGGCTGCAGGCTGCAGATTTGAGAACAGATTTGAGAGACAATTCTGAGAAGTCCGCTAGGCTCATTGATTTATTGAAGGTAGATAGTGGGGGGTTAAAAAATGACCCCAAATCTCCTGGCTTAGGTGGCTGGAAGAAGATGAAACAAGCCAGTAAAGAAAGAGGAAGAGCAGGAACAAGGAAGAAGGTGATGATTCCAAATTGGCCCCTTGGTTTGAGCACTTAGGGGACGTCCAGGTGGAGGCATCCAGTCAGCTGGTGTAGACGAGTCAGGAGCGCAAGAGATGCTGGTCCAAAAGTGGGAATTCCAGCCATAGGGGAATATGGGGGGTGGGGGGAAGGATGTAGATGGAGAGAAGGGGGTCCTGGAATGAACTCAGGGGGACCCCAAGCTTTAAGGAACAAATAGAGGAAAAGCAGCCCGAGGAGAGATCTGAGGAATGGGGTGAAAGAAGAGGAATGGGGTGAAGTCTTCACCTCACAAAAATGGCAGCAGGGTCCTGGAGAGCCACCAGCAGGGTCAGATGGGGTCAGATAGCGTCAGATGTCCCTCAGATGTCACATGCATTGGGACAAACCTTCCCATCCTGTTAGGAGGATACTAGTAGCCCGTGGCATCCTTCTTAAACACTCCACTGAAATGGAATTTTATCCTTACCTCGATTTCCTTGAGGGTTTATTTATAAGTTTAGCTCCTTAGTGGGCTTGCTGAGATCACTGTGAGTACCAGGTAGGGTCAGAAGCCGCATTGTGAGGGATGAGGAGTGAGTGGGAGTCGAGTAAGTGTAGACGGCAAGTGAAGACTGCTCTTTCGAGATGTCTGAAGGGGAAGGAGAAAGGAAGAGAGCGGGAATAGGAGGTCAGGTGGAGGAAATGAGTTTCTTTGGTGGGGAGTGGGATGAGAGCATGACTGGAGGTCGGGGGAAGGGGAGATTGAAGGGGCAGTGCCCCTCCCTCGCCTCCATTCCTTTTGCCATGCCCGTGCTCGGCGCATTGTCACTCTCTGGCGCCCTCTCCCTGGCATCCTCCAGACAAGTCAGAGTGAGCTCCCCAAACGCACTACAGCTCACCCTCCCTTCCTCACAATCATTCAATGGCTCCCTATTTCTCCACCAAAGTCCTAGACTCCTCGTGCTCCCTGGCAAAGCCCTCCACAATCTCCCAGCAGCCTGCCATCCCAACTATTTGCTCTGCTCTTTCCTGACGGAAACCTGCTACCACAGCCAAACCACTCTGATTTCATTTCCCCCAGATATGCCATAGTCGCTCAGGCCTGTGAATAAGCCATTTTTGACTCTGTAAAACACGTGTTTGAGTTCCCTCGATAGTTTCAAAGTGTTGGGAAGCAAAAGTGTTTGACCGTTGGAGAAACCAAGCTGTGACACCCACTAAACAGTCATGTCCCGTCTTCCAGTGTGGGGGCTCAGGGAAGGAAGCCTCCTCCCCCAGGGCCACGCGTGGTTGCCAAAGCCAATCACTCAAAGCTCATTGCTCCCTTTTGCCAGTGATGGGTTTAAAGGTGAGCATGTGACCCAATTTTGGCGAATAAGTCATAAAGAGAAGTTTGCAGGAAGGATTCTGGGAAAGAGTTTACTCCCTGATAAAGAGAGAGCCATGTGCTAGGAGACGAGCCCTCCTTTCTTGTTCTTGGATACTGTGGTGTGAGTATGTGATGTGGCAGCCACTTTGTGACTGTGAGGGGAAACATGGCTGACACGCTGAGAATAGCTGAGTGGAAGGATGAGCAGAAATGAGGTCCAAGATAATATACCGAGATGCTGGACCTACCCTGGATCTACCCAACCTCCTGACATCTTGTTAAGTGAGCTTGTGACCTTAAGCAGGCTATTTTAGCGTCCTCATTTATAAAATTAACAATAGGGTTGTTATGAGGATAAAAATGAGTTTTTACTTGTAAAACTCTTAGAAACATGCCTACACATATGCCTGGAAATATTGGTATTAAATAAATAGAAATAATAAAAACTCCTATTGGTTAAACCAGTTTGCGTTGGAAATTCTGTTACTTGCAGCCAAAAGTATCCTGGCTGACACTCAGATGGTGAATGGTGAGCTCCTTCAGCAGAAGCCAGGGCTGGACAACTGGCAGGAGGAGACCGGAAGGACCTGGAGCCTCTGGTAAGCGTGTGTGACATGCTGGCCTCTGGCATACAAGGGGTGAGGGTGGGGGGGTAGCACCTGCTTGGTCTGGATGTGGGGGTGGGGACACCAGCCCTAGTCTCCAGCAGCCATCTCCAGCACACAGTCTTGGCTCAAAGAGTCAAACCGATGCCTACAGCAGAGGGGATTCGAGCACGAATGGGCTGTCGAGCAGGATATCCTTTCCGGTGTCAGCTGAGGCTCCTGTGTATCTTAGTCTTGCCTTCAAACCATCTAGGAGCCATTTTCCTAACTAAACATGCCCTCCCATTTCTGCTGTGAAGATCCACCCCTTTCACCTTGGTAAAAACTCACCTCCTCCAGGAAGCCGACCTTGATTAGTGATACCACATGGGGTTATGTCTCCTTTGCTTTACTCCAGCCCTGCAGCATTTGCATCTGTAATAGTCTCCAGGGGACCCATTCTGAGTCTCTGTTCAGTGTGTGTGTGTGTGTGTGTGTGTGTGTGTGTGTGTGTGTGTGTCCTGTTTCTCCCATCAGACTAGGAGTTCTGCACGGGCAGGACTGTCTTTCCTTGGACAAGGCTCTCCCTGAAAACAGAGGTGATCTCTTCCAACAGACCTAGCTGAGGACATGATTGCATCTCCTCATTAGATGGGATTCTCTGAGGGCAGAGCCAAGGTGTCCTTGTGCCGTGATATCTTTCGCAGCCCAGCGGCCGAAGTACAGAGACTTTTCTCCATGTTCTTCCCTAATCATATCATGATATTATAATAAGGACGCATCTGGTCCAGTTTGGTTGTCTAACACAGCTAAGGCTTTCTAAATAATTTTCCACTTCCCTGGCTCATGAGTGGGGAGGGACCCAGGCTCCCAGCAAACCCTACCTCTCCCACGCCCTCTGGGAGGCCTGGAGGTTCCCTGACCCCTAGAGACTGAAGAGAGGGCTTCTTCCCAGTCCCCCCCAGGGGACAAGCAACCATTTCCGAGCCACATTCCCGCCTGGGCCGAGGACCACGCACTGTCTCTCCAGCGAGAGTCTTCCTGCCTCCTCCTCTCTTCTATCTGTGTGCTAATGCGGAATGGCCTCCAGAACCCCCCTTTTCTGGGGCCAGGCCCCCCTTCCTACGGCATCTGCTCCTCTCCCATCCAACCCCGGGCAGGTAAGGATGAAGGCCGTCTGAAGATGGTGGTGGGGTTTTCCTAAGTAAAGCTGAAGCACTGGGAATGGTTGAAGGTCCTGTGAGAGGTTCAGCTTCTTTTTTAAAATTAGTTTTAGGTGATTAGACATTGATATACCTCACAAAGTGATAACCCCAATAAGTCTATTCCCCATCTGACACTGTACATCGTTATTACAATATTATTGACTATATTCCCTATGCTCTACTATATATCTCTGTGACTATTTTTTAAAAATTATAGTTGACATTCAATATTATGTCATATTAGTTTCCAGTGTACAGAGTAGTGGTAAGACATTTATATAATTTATGAAGTGATCCCCTCGATAAGTCTAGTACCCATCAGACACTATACATAGTTCTTACAATATTATTTACTATATTCTCTATGCTGTACTTTACATCCCCATGACTCTTTTGTAACTACCAATTTGTACTTCTTGCTCCCTTCACCTTTCTCACCCAGCCCCATCCAAACCCCGTCCCATCTAGCAACCATCAGTTTGTTCTCTGGATCTATGGGTCTGTTTCTGATTTGTCTGTTCCTTTATTTTGCATTTCAGGGTCTTGATGCCAGCAGTTGGCAGGCCCAGTAGAGTCCGTGACTCTCCTGGACTTTGAGTCTCTGGCGGATTCTGAGACAAAACTTCTCCCCTTCCCAGGCCAGTTTCAGGAGTGTGCAGCCTACGCCATCACCCAGGGCCCGACGCCTGGTTTAATGCTCTGCTGTTGCTGTCTTGGAATTCTTAATGATTTTTCAACAAGGGCCCCACCGGGCCCTGCAAATTCTGTAGCCAGCCCTGCTCTCCACCCAGGCTGCCGGGAATGGAGTTCCTGTCCTTGCCACCATAGCCATGAGCACGTATATGTCCCTGGCCTGTCCCAGCAGGTGCTGCTGTCAGATGTCACATGCCTCTTTGCCCCTGGCACAGTCTCCCAAGCACCTCTTCCCACTGCCACCTCCGGGGTTCAGATTTGCATCTCACCTGGATAACTGACTATAATCACCCTTAACCGGTCTCCGGCATCCAGGCCTCACCTCCTCTGTGTGGCTGGCAGCCACCCAGATTTATCTCAATTACCAATCTGATCGTGTCCCTCACCACTTATAACACTTCAGGGGCTCCTTCAGCTTCAGTTGTAAACCCGAAGCCCCTGTGGCCCAATGCACTAAGCACTCCTCATCCAGCCCCTGTCTGTGCAGCCAGAAATCGTCCCAAGCCATGCCCTCCCTGCCTCTCAACCTCCTCCCACCTCCCTATTTCTTTCAATTCCCAGAAAGAGCCTGTTTTACGCTCTGTGTCTCTGCACACACTGTTTCTGCTGCTGGAGTGCCCTTTCTCCTGTTCTTCATCCAGCTGACGCCTGTCACCTTCAGAACTCAGGTGCCGCCGCCTCCAGGAAGCCTCCCCCATGCCCACAGTCCCACGGGCCTCTCTCAGAGCAGTGGCTCTGATTATCCACTTGTCTGTCTCCTCGGGGTCCAGCAGAGCTTCCTGGTACAGCAGGGGTGTGTTGACCACCCAAGCACCAAAGTCACTTCCCCTCTCTGGACCTCACTCTTCTGGTTTATTCGTTCAGCAGTATGTGCTGGGCACCTACTGTATGCCTGGCACTGAGCAGGCACCTGCTATACAGCGGGACCCAACCAGACACAAACCCGGCCCTCAGCGAGTGAGTTGGGCAGGAGAGAGGTGACAAGCATGGGAACCTAACAAGTATATATGTACTGTCCCATGGCAATTAACACTAAGAAGACAAACTAAAGCAGCTCAGGGGACAGAGTGGGAACGGGAGTGCAGCCTTATGTCGGGTCATTGAGAGGGCGTCTTTGATAAGGGGACAGTTGAGCAGAGGCCTGGAGGAAGTGAAGAAGGAGACGTGCTGGTGTTGGGGGAAAGTTCCAAACAGAGGGAACCTCGGAGCAGGGTGGTAAGGGGGAGAAAGGAAGGAGATGAGGTCAGGGCAGGATGGGGCCAGATCTTGGAAGCCCCGCCCAGCTCCTCCTTTGGGAGCCCATCCTTCCCTGCTGCTTGGCAGCCAAGGGCTCACAGGTGCATGGCTCTCTGGGAAATGTCCTCAGCCAGGGGGAGCTGCTTCGTCCAAGTCATGTGCCTCGCTGGGGCAACTCACATCCCTAACTGGTCAAATGGGGGCGACAAAGGCCATAGCCCTGGCCTCAACACAGGACAACTCTGCAGGGCCATCCAGCTCCAGAGCTCCCACCTGGCAGCCAGGCTACTGCTGGAGCCTGCGTCACAGCTGAGGTCCCCCTGCCAGGACTGCTTCCTCACTCTTCCACAGGTGGCTATCTTAGGATCCCTCCCCAGGCAGGGGGATCTGTCAGGCAGCTGCTACTCTAATCCTGGTATGAGATAATGACAGCTGGGACCAGGATGGTGGCAGCAGAGGGGTGACATATTATGAAGGTGGAGGCAATAGAGTTTGCTAACAAGAGGAGGGAGAGTGTGTCACACAGATCCAAAAGTCCCTTCCAGCCCCAGACTCACTGTGTCATGCGGGGGCACTTGCCCCCACCAGCTCCTGACAGGGTTCCCAAGTGAGAGTCCCACTCTTCACAGCCTGCTCTGCACCAGGAGGGAGAGAGCTGGCTTGCTGCCTGGCACAACCCCAGCCCCAGCTGCCCCAGCTCCTCCAAGCGTCACCTGCTGCAGACAGACACCTGGTGAGTTCAAGGTAAGCAGCCTCAGGCAGCCTCGCCCTGCCCTAACACCCACCTACCTGGATCCAGCTGCTCTGGCTTCTCCCACTCCTACAGTGTACAGGTCCAGCCCCCATGCCCTCCTCCCTCTGCCGCTTCACCTTTCCACCACTTCCTTCCACCTTCAACACAGCACCTCCTTCCTTCTATCCCCAAAACCAGAGAACCAGTAGAGGGGAGCTCCCTCAGTGACCCTCCTACCCCCCTTCCTGCTCACTGCCCCCCATAATAATGATTTGAGTGTCCCGCTCCACCTCCCAGCTCCACACCCCATCAGCCCTCTTGAGATACCAGCTGCATCTGTGTAGACAGTTACCCCCACACTGAAGCACCCCACCCCAGGGCCCATCCACTCTCTCTGTTGGGGAGGAGGCAGGGGCAGGACTCACACAGCCTGCAGACCTGGCAGACTGAAGGGGGGCGTCAACACTCCAGGCAACTTCATCCATAGAAGATGGGAACGCGCGAATACATGTCCCCCTGAGGGACAAGACCGCGGGGCATTCTGCAGCTTCCTCAGAGCTGCTGCGAGGATTGACCTCCAGCTGCCCAGAGTGGCAACCAGCTCAGTAATATGGCCAGCCCCATTAGCTTTTCCTCCTCTTTCTCTCATTCCTCTCACACCCTCATTTATATTTCCTGGCGTTGCCCCCAAACAAACTTGTGTCCAAGTTCAACTTGGAATTTAACTTGCACCAAGTCTTATCTCAGGCTCTGCTTTCAGGGAACCCAAAGTAAGCAGCCCCCGATGTTACATAATGGAGGGGGGTCTCCCCTCCCAGCGGAGGTCACACTTATCACCATTCCTCTGCAGTGTAATTTCTCCCACTTTCTAGAGAATCCTCCACAATCCAGCCTCTGCTCTCTCCTCCACATTCCCTCTCTTCTAGGTGGTTTAAATTTAAACAGGCTCAAATCTCTCCCATTAGAAGGAAAAGTTAAACATCCTTTAAGGTCACTTCCCTCTGGCTTCCAGGACTCACCTGGCTCCACCTCTCAGGTCTGTGTGCACCACTGCCCGCCCCCTGCACTTTGAGACACACCTCCACTGGTTTCCTTCCTGCTCCTGGGACGCCTCTTCTCAGCCTCCTCTGCAGGTCCTCCTCCTACAGGTGGGCACTATGTGTCGAGCTCCTCAGGCAGGGCCCTGGAAGCTCCTATCCCCAAACAGGGTGCCCCCTTCGGGGTCTGCCAGAACCGCCAGATATCTGTATCTGTGTGTGTGTCCCACCTAGACCTCTCTCCCAAGCAAACACCCAGATATCCAACCACCAGCCTTTCACCTCCATTCGGATGTCTCAAAGACACAGATTCATTACATCCAAACCTCCCACCACAGTCTCAAACCACTTCTTCTCCTGGGTTCCCCATCTCAGCGAGGGTACCAGTCTCCATCCAGTGAGGGCCCAGGTCACACACCACTGTTGGCTCCTCCCTCCCTCACCGCCATGTCCAATCTATCAAGTCCTCCAGATTTTGCCTCCTAAATCTTTTCTTTTTCTAATTTTTTTTTTTTGATCAGTCTGATTGTACTTATCACCATGAAGCTTAGTCCTGGGCACCTTCACTCAAAATAACATCTTAATAGGATTACTAGATAAAATATAGGATGCTCAGTTAAATTTAAATTTCAGATAAACGATATTTTTTCAGTATAATTATGTCCCAAATATTGCATGGGACATACTTATACTAAACAATTATTGATTTTTAAAATTTATTTGAAATTCAAATGTAACTCAACATCCTATATTTTAAAATGTGATTTTCTAGTTAAAATTCCATGAAATCCTTTAAATATTTGAAGGATCAGCTTGTATTTTTATTTGCTAACCCTGGCAATCCTATTGCTAACTGATCTCCCCGTATCCCTACATTGTAGCCTGATGATATTGTTCAAACAAAATTTACTAGGAAGTCTGTGAAATTAACTTTACATATTGTAATCACTAAATCCTCCTAAGTATACAAGGAGATATAGTTTTTAAAAACTCAATAGATAAATTAAAATAGAATACAGAGAAATCGGCACATAATGCAAGAGAAAACAGAAGGGGAATGGGAACCAATGTCAGAGAGAACAAATAGAAGTCAAATCATAAAAGGGAAGCTCTAATCCAAGCATATCAATCATTACATTAAATGTAAATGACCTAAACGTACCAATTAAAATCAGAGACTATCAGAATGAATAAAAAACTAACAATCCTCAACAATATGTTCCCTATAAGAAACCCACTTTATGATAGAGATAGTTAACAGTAAAAGGATGGAAAAGCGATACCTTACAAAGAATAATCAAAAGAAAGCTAGAGTGACTATTTAAATATCAGACAAGGTAGAATTCAGTGTAAGGAAAATTACCAGGGATACAGAGGGGCATTTTGCAATGATAAAAGGGTCAATTCACCAAGGAGACATAACATTCCTAAATGTGGATGTACCTAACAACAGAGCTTCAAAATACATGAAGCAAAAAGTGATAGAATTAAAAGAAAAATAGATAAAATCTACCATTATGGTTGGAAATGTCAACACTCCTCTTTCAACAATTGATAGAAAAAAATACACAGATCAGGAGGGACATAGAACTGAACAACATCATCAATAAACTGTATCTACTTAACATTTATATAACATTCTACCCATCAACAGAAAATTACACAATTCTTTTCAAGTTCACAGAAAACATTCACCAATACAGACCATATCCTGGGTCATAAAACAAACCTTAACAAATTTTAAAAATTGAAATCATACTAAGTATATTCTCTGACCATAATGGAATTAAATTAAAAGTCAATAACAAAAAGGTAATTGGTAAATCTCCAAACATTGAAAATAAAACAGCACACTTATAAATAATCCATGAGTCAAAGAGGAAGTCTCAAGGAACATTAGAAGACATTTTAACTGAACAAATATAAAATTGCAACATTGCAACAAACCAAAATTTGAGAGACATAGCTAAAGTAGGGCTTACAAGGAAATTTATAACATTAAAATGTTTATATTAGAGGAAAAATAGGTCTCAAAACATCAGTCCAAGTTCCATCTTGAGACACTACTAAATTGGAAGGAAAAAAAGGGCAAAATAAACCGAAAGGAAGCAAAAGGAAGGAATTAAGAAAAGAGCAGAAAGGAGGATCCAAGATGGCAAAGTAGATACACACTGTGCCTGCCTCCTCCAGTGACCACATTAAAATTACAACTAAATTATAAAACAATCAACCTGGAGAACCATCTGAAGTCTAGCTGAACAGAAGTTTTATAACTAAGGATATAAAGAAGAAGACAAGACTGGTCGGAGGGGTGGAGACGTGGACCAGGCTGGCCCCACGCCTGCTGTGGTAGCTGAGAATCAGGAGGGATATCTCGGTCGAGAAGGTCCCTCACCCACTAGAGGAGTGACAGACACCAGCCCCACACTGAGCCCCTCAGCCCAGAGTACTGGTGCCAGGAAGAGGAACCCCCACAATATCTGGCTGTGAAAAACAATGGGGATTCCAACCATCCTGGTGGGACAGAAGGCTGGGAGACACTGAGATGTCTTCGTAAAGGGCCCCCACACAGATTCACTCACTCACAAGCACTCAACCTGGACTTCAGCAGAGGGACCGTTACTCAATAGGAGTCAAAGACATGCAGGGAGAGACTGAGTTGTGTGGCTTCAGGGCGAGGATTGGAGGATGGTCACCATTTTCCCAGTGTAGAATCCTCTTCCCATGCAGCTGGCAGGTGAGCACCATCTTTCCTGTGTTGAACCCTCCCCACGGGCCAAATCTGAACCTGAATTGGCCTGGTGAGCTCTGCTCACTCCACCTTGTGGACTCCTTGGGACACTCCCCTACCCAACTTGTGCAATGCTGGAGGCAATTTCTCAGCAAGCAGCCAGCCCCGCCCTCATTGCACTTTTTCTTGGAAAACTCTCTTGGGAATCCGTGGGCCCCAGGCAGGCAGTGGCTGGCCTCAGTGTGCTCTGAGACTTTTGCTGAGCAGCTCCAGGCTCAACACTGGCACCAAACCAGAATCCAACCTAGTGAACACCACTCGTCCCACCCTGGTGACTCCCTGGGACCCCTCCTCATCCAACTCTTGTACCTCACGAGGCTTTGTTAGTGGCTGAGCTTTATGGAATTGGCAGGCAGTAGCAAGCCTCGGGATGTCCTGGGCTTTTTGTGGAGCTACCCCAGGCCTGGTACTGATGGTAGCTATCCTTGGTTTGCAGCATGGCCTCTTGCTTGTGCCTCCTGCTCTAGCACAGGCATTGACCAACCTCAGATTGCTTTGTAGCTCCTACCAGGTAATCCCCAGCCAGTTACAGGCAGTGGCTGGCCTGAGCCGGCACCAGAGCCCCTCCCAAGAGGCCCCAGAACCAACATACCTAAAGGTTGGTTTCAGACCACAGCAGAGCACCACCCAATTAGCCCCACAAGTGGCACACCCAAAAGGTGGTCTCAATAGGCACCAGAGCCTGCTGAGGAAAATCCCTTTCTGCAGGGTGAGCACCACACACAGCAGATCGTAAGCTGTGGACATGGCCAAATCCCACAGCCGGTCAGCCTGAGGGCTAATCCCAACCACTGATGTACCAAAAGCAATCAAGGCTCAGCTATAACAGGAAGACACACACAATCCAGACAAAGGACACTCTTGGAGCACCCAGCACAGGTGACCAGGGAAGCTGGACCCCACAGGGTACCTACTACATAAGGCCACTTGGCCAAGACTGGGAGACATAGCAGATCTACCTAATACATAGAACAAATACAGAGAAGCAGCCAAAATGAGGAAACAAAGAAAAATGTCCCAAATAAAAAAACAGGAGAAAGACTCCAGAAAAATAACTAAACGAAATGGAGGCAAGCAACATACCAGATACAGAGTTCAAAACAATGGTTATAAGGATGCTCAATGAACTTAGGGGGAGAATAGATGAACTCAGTGAAAACTTCAACAAAGAGATAGTACGCATTAAAAAAAAAAAAGACATAGAAACCATAAAAAAGAACCATTCAGAAATTAAGAATATAGTAACTGAAATGAAAAATGAAATAGAAGGAATCACCAGCAGACTGGATGAAGTCAAGGACTGAATCAGCAATTTGGAAGACAAAGTAGCAGAAAACACCTAATTGGAACAGCAAAAATAATTTTTTTAAAAATAAGCATAGTTTAAGAGACTTCTGGGACAACATCAAGGGTAACAGCATTTGCATTATATGGGGTACCAGAAGGAGAAGAGAGAAAGCAAGGGGTTGAGAACCTATTTGAAGAAATAATGACTGAAAACTTTCCTAACCTGGTGAAGAAAATAGACATACAAGCCCAGGAAGTGCAGAGAGTCCCAAACAAGATAAACCCAAACAGTCCCACACCAAGACACATTATAATTAAAATATCAAAGGTTCAAATTTAAAAGACCTCATACAACTGAACACCAAAAAACCAAACAATCCAATTAAAAAATGGGCAGAGGACCCAAACAGATGTTTATCCAAAGAGGACATACAGATGGCCAATAGACATGAAAAGATGCTCAACGTCACTAATCATCAGAGAAATGCAAATTAAAACCACAATGAGATATCACCTCACATCTGTCAGGATGACTATCATCAATAAATCAATAAACAACAAGCGTTGGCAAGGATGTGGAGAAAAAGCAACATTCGTGCACTGTTGGTGGGAATGCAAACTGGTGCAGCCACTATGGAAAACCATTCAGAAATTCCTCAAAAAATTTAATTTGTATTTTAGCTAAAAATCTTTAAAAAATAAAATGTGAATGCAGATTTTACGAAGTGTATCTTCAGAAACAAGATACAATGGGAAATTTCAAAAGAAAACTTCTGTGCTTTGCTAAAAATTGAGTTCTTAAATCATCATCTGAAGAGCAATTTCTCCTTTTTTGAAGAATCATTTGTTTTGGTACTTTATAAAAAGTGTAAATGTAATAAAAATGTTTGGATGATATTTCTCTGTAATTTCCACCAACACTAAATATTTAGGGAAATTTGCTCATATTCCATGATTTGGATAAAGCAAAGGTTTTGAAATCAGAATTTATTTTAAATCGAGGCTTTGCAAATAAATACTCTCTCACTAAACTCTCTGATCCTCAGTTTCCTCCTTTCCAAATAGGGATAATTCCACCTTAAAATTGTGCTGTGATTATGAGTTTGGATGACATAAATGAAAGAAATGGGACCATCCACCTGATCTTATTTTTTCTTCTATTATTCTTCTTTTCCTCTCTTCCTTTAAGAAAAATAAATAAATAAATAAAATGATTCCTGGAAAAAAGTTTTATATCTATTAAACAATTTGAATTTGTAACTTAAAACCTTCTAGAAAAGAAATCTCCCAGCCCAGATAGCTTCCCTGGCAATTTTTACCAAGCATTTTAAAGAAGAAATACTACCAGTCTCTTCCAGAATGTAGAAGAGGAAACACTTCCCAACCTATTTCATGACACCGACATTACCTCAATACCAAAACCACAGATAGTACAAGAAAAGAAAACTGCAGATCAAATTCCCTCACGAACATAAATACAAAAATCCTCAGCAAAATATTAGCAAATCAAATTTGCAAAATAAATAAATAATATACCAGGACAAAGTGGGTTTTATCCAGGAATGCAAAGATGGTTTAGTATTTGAAAGTCAGTCAATGTAATCCATCATATTAATAATAGACTACAGAAGAAAAACCCTACGTGATCATATTGAGACAGAAAAAGCATTTGACAAACTTCAATATCCATTCATGATAAAAGATCTCAGCAAATTAGAAATAAAAGGAATATCCTTAATCTGATAAATGATATCTTAAAAAAACTTACAACCAACATCATACTTAATAATGAAAAACTGAATGCTTTCCTCTAAGATCAGGAGCAAGGCAAGGATGCCCACTCTCATCACTCCTATTCAACCTTGTACCGGAAGTCCTAGCCAATGTAATGAGGCAAGAAAAAGAAATGAGGGCCGGCCCGGTGGCTCAGGCGGTTGGAGCTCTGTGCTTCTAACTCCGAAGGCTGCCGGTTCGATTCCCACATGGGGCAGTGGGCTCTCAACCACAAGGTTGCCAGTTCAATTCCTTGAGTCCTGCAAGGGATGGTGGGCAGCGCCCCCTGCAACTAAGATTTAACACAGCACCTTTAGCTGAGCTGCCGCTGAGCTCCCAGAGGCTCAGTTGGTTGGAGTGCGTCCTCTCAACCACAGGGTTGCAGGTTCGACTCCCGCGAGGGATGATGGGCTGCGCCCCCTGCAACTAAGACTGAAAGGACAACTTGAGGCGGAACGGCACCCTCCACACTAAGATTGAAAGGACAACAACTTGACTTGGAAAAAAGTCCTGGAAGTACACACTGTTCCCCAATAAAGTCCTGTTCCCCTTCCCCAATAAAATCTTTTTTTAAAAAAAAGAAAAAGAAATGAGACTCGCATATGAGAAAGGAAGAAACAAAATGGTCCCCATTTATAGACAACAGGATTATCTATGTAGAAAATATAGAAACCTACCCCAAAACTCCTAGAACTAACAAATGAGTTTAGCAAGAATGCAGAATATGTCAACACACTACAATCAATCATATTTCTATATATTAGCATTGAACACTTGGAAACAAAAAAACAATCTTTTAAAAATATCATTTAAAATAGTTGCCAAAAATGAAATTCTTAGACACTAATATAACAAAATGTGCAGGATCCGTATGCTAAAAACTACAAATACTGATGAAAAAAATCAAAGAAGACCTAAATAAATGCAGAGACATACCATGTTCATAAATTGGAAGACTCAGTGTAGTTAATTAAATATCAATTCTCTCCAAACTGACCTACAGCTTTTTTAACCCAATTCCAATCAAAATACCAATAAACAAGCTGATTCTAAAATTTCTATGGAAAGACAATGGAACTAGAATAGCCAAAACAATTTTGAAAAGAAAAAGTTGGAGGAATCAACTACCTTATTTTAAGACTTAATAAAGTTACCATAATAAAGGCAAGAAAATATTAGCAAAGGGATAGATACGTAAGTCAATGGAACAGAATAGAGAGCCCAGAAATAGACCCACGCAAATATGGTCAAATGACTTGTGACAAAAGTAAAGGCAATTCAATGGAGAAAGGACAACCTTTTCAACAAATGGTGGTAGAACAAGTGGGAAAAAAAGGAAAATAAAAAAGGAAACTCAATCTAAACCTCACAATCTATGTAAAAATTAACTCAAAGTAAATCATAAATCTAAATGTTAAATGTAAAATAATAAAAACTTTTAGAAGGAAACTTAAAAGAATATCTTCATGACCTGGAGTTAGGCAGAATTCTTAGGAATGACACCAAAAGCACGATCCATGAAAAAAGAATTGATAAAGTGCATTTCATTAAAATTAAAGACTTTTACTGTGTGAAAGACTCCATTAAGAGAACAGACTGGGAAGAAAATATTTGCAAATCACATGTCTGACAAAGGACTTTTATCTAGAATATATAATGAACCCTCAAAATTCAATAGTAAAAAAAAAAAATCAATGTTTAAATGGGCAAAAGACGTTAATAGTTCACCAAAAAAGGATCTGTGAATGCCAAGTATGCACATGAAAAGATGCCCAACATCATTAGTCATTAGAGAAAAGCAAATTAAAATCATGAAATACACTACACATCTTCAGGATGATCAAATTAAAAGACACTGATGCAGGAGAGGATATGGAACAACTGGAAGTCTCAGGCATTGCTGGTGGGAATGCAAATTGTACAGCCACTCTGGAAAACAATTTGACAGTTTCTTGTAACATTAAATATACACATATCATATAACCAAGCAATCCCATTCCTGGATATTTACCCTAGAGAAATGAAAACTCATATTCACACACACACACAAAAAAAAACTGTAGACAAATGTTATGTTCATAATCACCAAAAATTGGGAACAACCCAAATGCCCTTCAATAAGAGAAGGAATAAGCAGAAACTATGGTGCATCCATTCAGTGCAATACTGCTCAGCAATAAAAAGGGACAATTGATACATGCAACCATCTGGATAAATCTCAAAGGCGTTTTGCCAAATGACAGCAGCCAATCTCAAAAAGTTGTAAGATTCCATTCATATGACATTCCGGAAAAGGCAAAACTACAGCTCTGGAGAATAGAGCAGTGGTTGCCAGGGGTTAGGGGTGGAGGGTGGGACGACTACAAAGGGTTAATGAACAGGGAGCTTGGGGGCAGGTGGAATTGTTCAGGCCCCTGATAGGTTACACAAATATATTTTAAAACTCACGGAACTTACACCCTCCCAAAAGTCAAGTGTACCATACATTACTTTTTTTTTAAATTTGACCCTGTCATTTTCCTGCTACAATCTTTACCAGCTTCCCAGTGGTCTTTGACAAAAGCCAGACTCCTCACTAGCGGGGTCTCCAGCCCACCTGCCAGCTTCCTCTCCCACCAGCAGCTCTTTGCTCTGCACCCCAGGCACATTAGCCTTTCCTCAGTCTGTGAAGGTGCAGACTCTGTCCTGCCGCAGGGCCTTTGCCTATGCTGGTCCCTTCCCTGTAAGCTTCCTTCTGCTTCTGTGCAGCCAACATTTGTGAGTTGTGTGACAGGAGTGTGTGAAGGCGCATTAGCCTCCTCCGCCCCCACAGCTGGTGTGCAGCTGCGACAAAGCCAACCCTCGTTCACCCCACCTCTGCCACAACAGCCCCTGAACTTGTCATAATCCTCAAGGACCAGGAGTTTAAAACGTAGATTGTAAGGTAAACCTCAGAGCACACCCCTCACCAGTGGTCTTCGAATTTCTGCACCTCAAACATACAGGGAGGTGGGGAGGCGGAAGGGTGGGCAGCTCTGACCAAGCAGATGCGAGTCCTCGCCCCAGAGCGTCTAACGCAGGAGGCCGGGGCCACCCGGAAATCAGCATTTCAACCTGCCCCAGAGGCCTCGCGCTGGGTCTTGGGACCCCGGTTCGGTTCCAGAGGCACTGTGACATCTCCGCACACCCCTCCCAGCGTCCCCCACCCCGTGCCAGGAAACAGCCTGGGACAGGTGCCTGCCTCTGCACAGGAAGCGCGTGGAGCCCCCTCTTTAGAAG
Source organism: Rhinolophus ferrumequinum (assembly GCF_004115265.2). NCBI lineage: Eukaryota > Metazoa > Chordata > Mammalia > Chiroptera > Rhinolophidae > Rhinolophus > Rhinolophus ferrumequinum. The sequence goes on from NC_046286.1 coordinate 4,275,768, forward strand.
CAATTTGGAAACCTTTTCATTATTCCTTTGTTGAGGACAAAGGAAAACAAGGCTGATTTCTTTTCACGTAATTCTCAGGGGCGCTGAAGCACACAGAAATGACAAGCTCGAGCCACCCAGCAATTGGCTGGATTTCAGGGCAGGCACGTGGTTTTTGGCAGGCGACCTGCCTGGCCCTGGTGCCTGTAGGGTCAGGAAGGCGGCAGGAGGGCGGGTCTGGGAGCGAGGCTGGGGCACTGGGCCTATACGCCCGCCCTGGGCCGTGGGCAGTCAGAATAGGGGGCTTGCCACTGAAAGTTGGGGGTAAAGGGGCTGTAGGGCCCTCAGGCACACGTTCTCCTAGGGCTGTACCTCCTCATTCTGACTGTCCATGACCACCCCCCACCACCCCCCAACTCTCAACCTTAAAGAGCCGGTCACTATGCCCCCAGGATCTCCCACTGTGGCAGAACACACATAGTTCCCCCACCCTCCAGCTGGGGAGGGGGTGCAGAGCCCTCCTCCCAGCTGAGTCAAGGCTTCAGACCCCACCGTGTACAGCAGGTGGCAGGGACACCTGGGCTTACAGTGAACCTAGGGAAAGGCCCCAGTGGAAGATTCTTCTAGAAGGCCCCTGAAGGTTCCTGGAAGGGGCAAAGGGGCCTGACATCCAACCAAGAGTCAAGGCTCTGAGGGAGGGGGAATGTGCTGGATGGCAGGTGAGGGCTGCCAGAGGCTCGAGGGAAACACCTTCCCGACTCCGTCCTGTGCTTCGTCTCTGTTCTGCCCTCAAAATATCCACAATGCCTGCGGTCTCTCACCTCCACAGGCCCCATCTCTCCTACCTGGACAGTCTAAGTAGCTTCCTCACTGGCCCTTCGTTGCCTGCCCTCTACACAAGTTTTCCCCTCAGAAGCCACAGAAACCCCTGTAAAGTGTTGTCAGATCTTGTCATTCTCCTGCTCTGAACCCCACCCCTGCCTCCCATTTCTTATGAGTGAAACTTGGAGTGCACACAAGGCCTGTACCCTCATTCATCCCGACCTCATTTCCCCCCTCTCCACTCAAACACTGCACTCCCGAGTCTCCAGCACCTACTGCTACGCCAAGGGCTCTACACGGTCAACTCACCAAGCCTCACGACACCCCAAGAATCTGGTATGCATTCGCATTTTAGAGCTGAGGAAACTGAGGCCCAAGAGGCTAAGTGACTTGCCAAAGAACAGGCAGTGAGAAGTCCCACCCACGACGCAGGACTTGGAGCCTCTTTTCCTGACGCCACACGTGGGTCAGCAAACAGACGCACGGACTCTCAGGCCACGTAAGTTAGGAACTGCCTGCTCACTATTGTTGTTACGGTTCTCACCCCTTTCTCCTCCCTGCCCACAGCCAGGTGGCCGGACCTCAGCACAGAAATGGCAAATACTTGTAAGGGAAAGGGAAGGAACTCCGTCTGTTGAGTTCCTTCCACGGGCTGACTATCATACCATGTGCCCTATACACATCACCTCTGTGAGCCTCAACATGACCCCATTACCCGGATGAGTGGGCTGAGAACAGAGAGGTTAAGTAACTTGTACTACATCGCTCAGCTAATAAATGGCAGAATGGGGCTTCCAATACCCCGAGATGGTCTGTTAAGCTTCTGTGGCTTTCCTGTCCCTCTTCCCACAAACTCCAATATGCTCCCCCTGGGGAAATGTCTCTACCAGTCCCTGGATGGGCAGGAGAGAGTGAGCAGAGTAGCGGGGCAGCCACCGTGTTTATTAATTTTCTGCCTCGGTGGGCCTGCAGCCCCAGCCACAGCCTGCAGAGTTGCCATCCAGTCTATTAAATAATTCTATCTGGGAAGAACCTGGTATTCGAGGGAGGGTGCTGATGGGCCTTTAAAATTTAATTGCCGTGCTAAACGAGATTAGAAGTGGGGAGGTGGGCAGGGTGAGCCCAGATGAAAGGACAGCTGTGTTTGAGGAGGTGAGGGCCGCGTGGGAAACAAATTTCTGTCAGCTCCTCTCAACCCTGTCATCCCACGCCTCCCGGACCACCCAGGATGGGGTCACCCAGGCCTGAGCCCCCGCACCTCCCCATGACCTGGCAGCGTGTGGGCCCTTGTGGCTTGCTGTCCCTCTGCTCCTCCTTTCCCACCCACGGGCTCCTAAGTCTGGACACCTTTTCCTGGATGTTCCCTGCAGGGTCCCACTTCCTAACCTTTGCTCATTTACTCATCTTAGGATGCTGTTCTCCCTTCAACAACTAAAACTCTCCTCATCCTTCAAAAGCCCTCCCAGACCCCAGGCACAGCCAGTGGCTCCATTCTCTGTGGGGTGGGGGTCCCCACAGGGAAAGAAAGTTCCCCTGTGGTTCTGAGAAATGCAGATCTGTATGTCAGCCAGGTCCACTGGATAAAATGTGACTGGATAATATTTTGAGATCTTAAAAGCTTTTTTCAATCTTATTTTCCTCCCTGCGTTTCTCTTTCCCCCTTTCTCTCAGCTAAGTGGCCAGCTCTGGGCCTCTGGGCCTTGGGGAAGTGGGATCTGATGAAGGCCAGAGACAGGGCCCTGTGTGCTCCCTGCCTCTGTGTCCCCTTGACCTGGTTTCTTCCCTTCACATCACTGAGACCCAGAACCTCCTACCTTCCAGCTGGCCTTCCCCCAGAGCAGCTGTTGGGTCTTCACACCCCCAGGACTCCCACTGCGCCCACATAGCAGAGCCTCACTGTCCACCAGCCATCCTTCCCCCCTCCCCGAGCCCCTTTCTCTATTTTCCCATTGAAGGCTCTAAGCTCCTACGCTTAAAAGTAGAGTCACCCATTTGTCAGTAAATCATCCCTGAAATTCACGCACAACTCCAAAGCTCTGAGCTCCTCGATTCCACAAATATTTGTTGAGCACTTACTGTGTCCAGGCACAGTGCTAGGGCAGGGGACACAAATGGGTACAGGGCAGTGAACAAGACAGATAAGATCCCTGCCCTGTGAGCTGACAGTCTGGTGTGGAAAAACAAAATACTCAGGAAAACAAGTCAGGAAACAAGATAATTGTAGAAAACATGATACATGCTAAGAAGAAAAGAGAACCCAAGTGATGAAATGAGTGGTGATGGGGTGGGGACTGGCTACGTCGTTGCGTGAGGTGGTCAGAGGAGGCTGTCTGGGGAGGTGATACCTAAGCTGTAACCTGAGCCTGAGAAGTAGCTCACCGTGCACAGCTTTGCAGGAAGCAGCTTCCAAAGGGAGGACATGGTAAGTGCAAAGGCCCTGAGGCAGGAGCGTGGTTGGGAGGTTGGAGAAGCAGACCTAAGACCAGGGTTACTGAAGGGCAGGGAAAGAAGGAGCTAGTGATATGAAATAAGGTTGCCTTTTGACCCCTAAGCCTTCACTCCATCAGGGCCTTCCTGGGAGCTGTTTGAGAGGGGAGCCTTGGGTCTCGCCGGTCAGACCAGATGGGCTCTTTCCATGTTGCGGTCGGTGAGTCAGTAGGGCAGATCCACATGATATAAAGGAGGCCAGCAGGCCTCTCTGTCGCTCCATAAGTGTCCTTAAAGCCTAGCAGCCCCCAGAAGGGAATTCTGGAAAGGAAAAGAGTTCAGGACCCAAGGTAGCCGCAGCCTCTGGCCTCTTTGTCAGACCACAGAGCAGGACCAGATGCATTTCCCATCTAGATGGAGACCAGCTCCTGTCTACTAGTCCCTCTGACCCCAGCTGGGGACCCCGCTACCCTCATGCTCCTTCTCTGAGCTGTGACTCCTGCTCCCACAACATCTCTGCTTACACGTGGCCCCCGCATCAGGCATCAGCACACAGCCTTGTCTGTAGGTGACCGAGCTCCCCACCCCCACCCACCGCTGTCTCTCCCACACACCTCCCTCCTGAGGAAGAGCCAGCCAGAAGGCTTCAGCTGCCCCGTTTATCCCTGCCCTCCCCAGCCGCTGGCCATGTGCTTAGGGCTCAGATTCAGGTGTCCACTGTGGGTGCTGTCTCCTGGGGCCAAGGGCCAGGCTCACTGCCGCAATGGCCTGTGTGTAAGGACAGGCAGGGGCTGTAAACCTGAATCCCACCCCTCGCACCCCACCTTGCTTGGAAAACAGCCTGGGTCACTTGGCTAGGGGGACATCCCAGCATTTTCACAGCAGAGCTCTTTCTGAAATGAAATCTAAGCGGAATCACAATATGCAAAACAGATAAAAGTCATATTTTGTTAGTACAAATACACTTGATATAGTCACATGTATGCCATATTCTTACTATATTAAGAGAGAACAATTATAATAAGAGTAGATGAGAACAAAACTGTTTCGTTGAATATAAAATAAAAATAAGAGATTATCAGTGACAATTTCTGTCCTCAGCCTCCAACCTGTTTCCACATTTTGTTTGTGTTATACACTATTATTTATTCATTCAGGTAAGTAATTGCAAGTTGAGAGAGTATTTTTTTGTTTCTTATAGTACCAGTCCTTGCAATACTCTTCAATTAAATACCGATACAGGAGAATCTTTAGTCCCAGGTCCACTCAGAGCAACCTTTCTGGTGATTTCAAATGGGTTAAAAGCTCTGTAACATAATTGCCAGCCTGTATTTGTTTTTAAATACTTTTTTTATCATAAAAATCGTATTGAAAATGAGCTTGAGTCAAACATTCATGGACTCTGCAGTGCCTCTAGAGTCTGCAGACATAGTTTGGAAGCCAGAAATCCAGCTCATTCCTTGTTTCCCAAAGACAAATACAGGCTCAGGGATGGGAAGGGCCCTAGGGCTCTGCAGTCCAAAGCCCACCTTGTTCAGGAATTTGTCCATAGCCTCCAACAGCGAGTTCTCCAACCTCTGCTTGAATACCTGAAGTGGCAGTGAACTCACCACCTTATGAGGCTGCCTGGCCTGGTCGATTATGGGGTAATTCTAACTGTTAAACACGTATTCCTCTCTGAGCCTGTTTCCTTCTCTATAAGTGGGCATAATAATATTTATCCAGGCAGATTGCTGGGAAGATGGAATAAGATGACTCTGAGCTGGCACATACTAAGTGCTCAACAACGTTCAGTCTCCTGTGTCCTTCCCTGCCCCCAAAGCACCGTCAGTTTAGAAGGGCAGGCGGCTTTATGCCTACAGTATGGAATGTGCTTTGTAGGGTGGGCAGGGGTGGTGTGGAGTGGAGAGTGTGCATTCCTCTGGGAAGTACCTAAGGGAAGCCTGCTGGGAGAGGCCTCCCCTGGGAGTGAAGAGGACCCGTGTCCCCAGTGAGCTTTTCCAACTCCACCCCCACTCCGATTCAGGGACCCCTCCCCCACAACCGGCCTCAGAGCCTCATCTATCTTCCCCTGACACCCAGGCTCCAGCCTTGTCGAGGAGGCAGGGGATTAAATCCCAGGGCCAGGCGCACCCCCGCCAAGGAGCTGGCACTTCATTACCAGCCTGCCCAGCTGTCTGCGGCCATCGATCGGCCCTGGCCCAAGTGACCTCTGATCGATGGGCAGCATGTTATTTACTGGATTCTGCCCTGGGCCAGATAGGAAAAGGGGAAGAGGGCCTGGTCAGAGCACAGCCACTTTCCTGAGACAGAGAGGACCAGCCACCCACAAGCCCTGGGGTGGGAGGGAAAGAAGAGCAGGTGGCTGGGAGCAGTGCCCTGGGAGTCAGGGGTCTGGGCCTTCCCTGTCGCTGGGCCTCACAAACTCAGCAGCCCACAGGTCGGCAGGGAATGAAGATGAGTGAAGGGGCAGGTGGGGCGAGTGCCCTGTCCAAAGGGAGGCCCCTTGCTCTCTGTATCCTGCCTCATGCTTCATCTCTACCACCCACCTCTGACTTGGCTGCACTTGGGGAAGTTTCCATGGCTGCCCAGGCAAGTGCTGGCCCACCTCTTCTCTCCATCTTCCTACACAGGCCTACTTTCCCCAGCCTGGAAGTGCGAGGAAGTTCAGCTTCTTGGAGGGGTTTGTATTTGAGATGGGCCTTGACCTAGAAGAGGGCTAGGGGAGATGGGTACAGGATTACCAAGGATCCCCTACTCCTGTCCCCGGGCTCCGCCCAGCCCCTTTCGAAGGTCAGCCTGATGAGGACCACAGGTTTGCATGGTCTCACCTGAGAGGAGCAGAGTGGGCACCGGACTGGTGGCAGCCAGTCACTGGTGACAGAGGCTGCCTTGACGTGTGTCCGGGTCTGGAACCTGCAGTCATCAGTGGAAGATGGGTAGTTATGGGTGTGAGAGGGGCAGAGGCCGTGCCGGGAAAGGCCGTGCTGGGCTGTGTGGGATCAAAGCCGTGAGACAGCGCTCTGTGAGTGATGGCTGAGCAGGAAGCTGGCTGCAGGCACAAGGACAGCAGAGCACGCACTTGGTGGGACCTACCCAGGACAAGAGCGTCTCGTGGAGGACGCGTCCCTGGTCCCCACCGCCTCCCAGGCCCCACCCCTAGTCCACATGTATCCTGCAATAAACCTTTGGTTAAGGTAAGCTGTGTCTCTACTCTTTACACCCAAAATATCCAAACTCAGAGTTGAGTGGCAGGGCATTGCGGCAGTGGGCACCGCGTGGGTCTCTGTGCGCCCCATTGTGTAGGCACAATCGATTAACTCATTGGCCATTGGTGATTGAGTCAATTGCCTCCGGCCCCTGTCACCTCCCCAGAGATCAGGGGGTGGGACTGAAAGTTCCAACCCTCCAACCACCCTCAATCGCATGGTTGGTTCTTCTGGCAGCCAGCCCCATGCCTAGGTGCCGTCCAAAAGTCACTTCATTCATGTGTGTTTCTTTTTTTATCGAGGAATATTGGGGAACAGTGTGTTTCTCCAGGGCCCATCAGCTCCAAGTCGTCCTTCAATCTAGTTGTGGAGGGCGCAGCTCAGCTCCAAGTCCAGTCGCCGTTTTCAATCTTTAGTTGCAGGGGGCGCAGCCCACTATCCCATGTGGGAATTGAACCAGCAACCTTGTTGTTGAGAGCTCGTGCTCTAACCAACTGAGCCATCTGGCTGCCCCTCAGGCAGCTCAGCAGCAGCTCGTTGTCTTCAATCTAGTTGTGGAGAGTGCAGCTCACAGGCCCATGTGGGAATCGAACCGGCAACCCTGTTGTTCAGAGCTCACGCTCTAACCAACTGAGCCATCCGGCCGCCCCATTCATGTTCTTTTCACATATCACACTAGAAACTGACAAAGCCTCTGAGAAGGGGATCCTTGAGAGGAGGAAGGCAGGCCTTGTGCCGTCCCTGGCACAGAGGTTGGGGGCGGGGCGGGGGTGACAGGACATAGTCTTGGTGAATAGCCCAATTCTGACGAGTGTGTCCCACAGGCCTCTCTGCTAGGGGTCAGAGAGAGGGGGTCATGCTGGGGGTGTCTGGATCTGACCACATTGGGTATATGTGGACATCAGCCCCCCAGAGTTGGGGGTGGGAAAGGAATAGGTACAGATCTGAGTGTTTTGGTCTAGGGGAGACAGCTCAAGTTGTTGTTCAGCTGTTTTAGTCTCAATTAACCTCTCACATGAGTTTCTGGGGTTCTCCCTGCTGTTTTGGAGATTCCTTATACCAGCGCTTCTGTTCTAGTAGCTGTCACAATCTCCTGTCAGCCAGATTTAGCTAGTATAAGGATACCTCCTCTGGGGAGCCTTCCTGGCTTGCTTTTCTATCTTGCAGCAGTCATTCCCCCTTCCTCCGGTGCTGTACAGACCCTCATTAACACTCACGCGCTGAGCATACCTGTCTGCTTGTTCCCACTTCATGTGTACTAGACCACTAGTTCTCAACCTTTTTGGTGTCAGAACCGCTTTACACTCTTAGAAATTATTTAGGATGAGAAATTATACCAAAGACATGTTTTGTTTGTGTGGGTTTCATCAGTATTTTACTATATTTGAAATTAAAACTGACATTTTTAAATATTCATTTATTAACTCATTTAAAATAAAAATAACAAACACAGTGCATGTTACTATAAGTAATATTTTTGTGAAAGATAACTATTTTCAAAAACAAGAGGGAAGAGTAGGATTGCTTTACATTTTTGCAAGTCTCTTTAAATGTCTGGCTTAATAGAAGACAGTTGGATTCTTATATCTGCTTCTATATTCAATCTCCCGCAATATGTTGTTTTGATTGAAGTAAATTAAGGAAATCTGGCCTCACTCAGATATGCAATTGGAAAAGAGAGAAGTCTAGTAGCCTTTTCCGTTCTTATGGGCATTCTTTGATACTACACCAAACCTCAACACTTGGTAGAGGGTTAGTTGAATTCTGGAATCTGAAACCTTATCAGAAAACTTTCCATATTCTGTTACATTCAAATCCATGGATCTGTCTTATACTTTAAATGAATCTTTTACAAACCCTGTATCATTTTGTAACATCATGCATCGGCCATTTAGAAATAAAAGCCTTTAAGTCTGGGGGAGCTGCCAAGCTCATAGTTGGAGATAAAAGTTGTCCAAAATTCAAATTTTTACTTGAAAGCTCAAATTTTAGCATTGGCAACAAATACTGTCAGTTGTTTTCCTGGAAGCAACCTGCTCATTTCATTCATTTTCAACAAAATATATGCCAAATATCCAGAGCTGAATCACTATAGTTTGTCTAGAGTTGGGTTTTTTTTGTTGTTGTTTTTTCAAGTAAAAGTGGTGCTCCACGAAAAAAAAAATGGCCGTTTCTCCTTACAAGTGAATCACATACGTGCTGTTCTTTGAGACAATTGCATACTTAGGATGCAGCAGAAATAAATGCTTTATACATACTCCCCATTTTATCACACAGAATATTAAACAATGTGTACTCAAGGTAGCATTTTAATAAAGCTACTGATTTGTATTGACTCTTCGAGGACATTCTTAGCGAAGCTGCCAGGGCTGGGTGAAGAATACATGACTACCAGCCCAGTTTGGTGCCACCTCCTAGACTCCTGCTAAGGCACCAACGCTTTTAAGCACTGGAAGTGTCAACGCAGTCAATACGGCAAATGCCGTATTGCTGTGAAAATAGTTTTGACCTCGTGGCCCCCATGAAAGGGTCTTGGGACCACACCTTGAGACTGAGCCCCTGAAGTCAGGGGCTGTATAATCTTGTCCCTGCATGCTTGGTAATGGTGTCCAACAAACATAGAGAGTAACAGTAAACACTGCCAAGCCCTCCCTGGGAATTTTGAGGACTAATTCATTACCCTTGTAGCAGCCCTCGAGGTGGGTACTTTTATTATCATACCCATTTCACTGGTGAGGGGACTGAGGCACAGAGCGCACTGTTAAAAAGAAAAGCATGCTGACCTCCAGAAACAAGGCTGGGAAATTTGACAAACCTCCATCAATATATCAGAACCACCCCCGGGCACCCCTGGAGGCAACCGACAGGTCTTCTCATCTCTACACTGCAGAGAAACAGAGACCCTAAGATGTTGAGGGCCTGCCCAGGACTCGAGCCTAGGTCTGCCAGGGCCCTGGACACCAGAGCTGCCAGATCAGCTAGAGGACGGCCCCTGGGGCTCTGGTGGCAGTGCCCAGTGGCTAAACAACCCAGCCCCACACCCAGAAATGCCTCCCCACCACGCTCCTCCCCCCGATCCAGGGACCCAGTCCCTGTGGACAGGTCTGGCTCTGGTTGGGCTGTGTGACCTGGAAAAGTGCATCCCCTCTCTGTACCACAGACTCCTTCTTTGGACAGAGGGTGGTGGGTGGTGGTCTGGCCTCCCTGGCCTCCATGTTCCGCCTGGCTGGCCAGTGCTGAGCCCGTCCTGGCCAAGGCTCCCCAGACCCACCGTGCATGTTAGTTGTGTCTGCGCTGACAGACTCAGTTAACACACAGACGCCTCTCCTGCTTGTGGAGGCCCCTGGAGTCCCCATGCTCATTTTCTCCCTGTCCCAGCACCGCAGAAAAGTAAATAACCACCGGGAGATGCTCCAGTGGGTAAACAACATAGAGTTTGCTCTCCAAATTGCCACGGCCCCTACCCCGAAGGCTGCACCCCCGGGCTGACAGGTTTATCTGTGATTCATTGCCCTGGACTCCCCTGTCACCCACTGCGCACCACCATCCCCACGCTCATCCTGATGCTGTCAGAGCAGGAGAGGTGGGAGGTGTCCGCAGTGGGGGCAAAGGCTTCCCTGAGGGAGCGGGCTGCCGTAAGAGCTAACCAGAGAAGGTTCTGGAGGCCTGAGAAGGGCAGGCCTAGGGGGTGCAAAGTCGGGGACAGAAGTGACCTGGGGCCAGCCAGGACCAGGGGACCCTGTGCCAGAGTGGCTCACACAGAGGCCAAACCCCAAGTCATGGTCCCCCAGATCTCTGCCTGTTCTCTTGCAGTGTGCCACCCAGAATCACCTCCTCGAGTCTGCCCTGCTCTGAAACCCGTCTCACTCTGCTCCCCATTTCTTGTCATCTCCAACTCCTTCAGATCTCTATTCCATCCCGCCTCTCCCCCTCCACACCCCTCCCCGTTCTCAGCTCCCATCCCACCCTAAGGAGCCCCTGTGACACCCCCTTTTTCCACTGTGGGTCTCTGCAAAGCATGTCTCTCAACAGAAGCTCTAGCTACTCAGATCAATGTGGCAGCACTGGCTAAGAACTGGGGGTGGAGAGGGGGGCAGGCATAGGGACAGACCCTGAGGGTCCCTGCCCTGAAGAGCCCAGCAGGCAGGTCACACCGCAACTGCAAAAGGGCTGTCATGTCCCCACGTCCCATGCTTCAGCTTTTCCACTTTACAGGTGAGGAAACCAAGGGGCCGGGGAGGGAGGGTGGGGGGAGGGAGGCGGAGAGGGACGCGGCTGAGGGCCTTACCTGTGGAGAGGCAGCTGGTAGGTGGCTGAGCTAGACTGGACTCCAGGTCTTTCTCCTGACTCGGGGAAGGACACAGCTGTCGAGCAGAACATTTCGGACCTGCATCCCAGCCTTGGGAGTGTCCATTAACACCTCTGAAGTTCAGTTTCTTTATCTGTAAAATGGGAGCCAACAGTCCCTGCCTCGGAAAGATGTAAGAAGAGCATCTGCCACCTAGCAGGTATTTAGAAAGCAGTAGACTAATTGTTTTTAGTTTGTTTGTTTTTTACCTACTAAGGTTATTATTACGGATAGTCTAAAAACAGTCCCAAATCCAAGAGTGATTTTTAACAGGTTACTTTTACCAAACAAACAGCCCCCCTGAAGACCCCAGAATGAGAACTACTAGCCAAGGGTCACATTCTTACAAGTTGGTTGGGGGAGTGGTGAGGGAGTGGCACTGTGACCGCTGACAGCTGGGATCAGAAGCATACACCTGAGGGCCGCAGACGCAGCGTCCCCACCGCTACAAGCGAGGACGGCCTAAGAAGATTAAGATTTGGCATGTAAATGTCAGTGCACGTCAGCAAGAAGACAGGAGGCTGGTCGATAACTTGCTGCAGGGCCAGATAAGGAGGCCTGCATCCGAATCCCCGGGCCTGGAAGAAGGGCCATCTGGGGACAGAGGTGGCAGCTTGGAGCTAGCCCACAAGCACAGGCTGGGGAGCTGGTCCAGCCCTGAGGTGTCCGATGCTGGGAGCCCCCCACATTCTAAGGGTTCTGCCTTGAGCAGGAGAGGCCGCTGCCCAGGGTACAGGCAAGTGTCAGAGGTTTACCACGATGTGAGGCAGAGGGGACCTACATCTCCTGGAAGGCAGCAATGTCCCGTGGTCACCTCAGGTGTGAGGCCCAATGCCCGGGCTTTGTGTTCAGAAATTGGCCATTGCACCGACATGGAATGTTGGGAGGGTGGGAGCTGGGCCACAAATCTGTGATGTTAGCTGGCTGAGGTTTTTACAGGCAGAGAAATACATTTCTGTCTTGTTGAAGTCACTATGAATTTGGGCCTCTGCCGCGTGACACCGATCCTCGGTAGTAACTAAAAGAACCAGCTGTGGCTTCACCAGTCCTCTGCTGGGGTGGGAGGGTGGGTAGCAGTCTCCACAGCAGAGCCTCCTTTTATTTGTCTTATGTTTAATCTTGTACCACAGTTAACTTTTCAGATAGGTAATACACGCACATAGGATAACTTTTAAAAGACACTACAGTTAGTCCTTACGACTAAGTTCAACTGTAACAGAGACTGTCGTTTGACAGTGACTGAAACAAGGTAGATGTTTATTTTTCTCTCACACGAAAGTGATCCAGGGCATTCTGCTCCATGAAGAGAGTTCAGGGACCCAGACTCCTTCCATCTCACTGCCGCACCACCCCGGGATGGCCCCTTCTCCATGGTCCAAACTCGTGGCCCTCATAGCTGTTTCCCAGGCAACAGAAAGGAGTTAGGGAAGAAGAATAAAGGGGCAAAGACACACCAGTTGTCTTTCAAGGATGGTTTTTAGAAGATGATGCTTCTGCTTCTACTCCATAGACCAGAACTTATCACAGAACCACACCAGCTGCAAGGAAGACTGGGAAATGTAGTCTTCCCTGGGCAGCCATGTACTCAAGGGGAGAGCAGATATTGGTGAGTATTGTCACACAAAAGATGTACAGTGAAGAGTCTCTGGTGGGGATTCTCTGGGGAGTGGCACGAGGGAAGTTTCTGGGGTGATGTCAGGTTCGATATCTTGATAGGTGAGATGACACAGGTGTATACCCTTTTCAGAGCTCAAGGAATGATTTATTTAAGATTGTGCATTCAGCTTTATGTAAATATTATCTCTAGAGATCTCTAAACAAACACAAAAAAGAACTGTAAATAAATATTGAACTCTAGTTAACGATGCACAAGCTGAAGCATTTAGGGACGAGTATACTGACTTTGAAATGCATCAAAGAGTAAGATGGATGGGTAGATGGAGAGATGTGGGATAAAGTAAATCAAGTGAAATATTTATTGTAGAATTTAGGCGGTGGATAGATGGATAGTGTCTGTCCAACTCTTTCAACGTTTCTGTATGATTGAAAATTTTCATAATAAAATATTTGTAGAAGCCTCCCTTGTCCCCACCCCCTCCTGTAGCCACCAAATCCTCCTACCGGCTCCTGGCTTAACCCACTGGCGATTGCGTGGGCCTGTGCAAACATACCGGGTACACAAGTCTTTGCTCCGTGTGCTGTCTGGTCCTTGATCCAGAGACACCCCTCGATCGAAACCCCCCCGGGAACTGCTGTCCCCTGAGCTGGCCCTGGCCATCCAAGGAGGCAGCCCCCCTAGACACCTCCCCTCATCACCTCAACACCCCTCAGCCTCCCAGCTGCCCGTCAGCCCGACCCACACCCCACCTGCTCAGTGAGTCTCATCAGATCCAATCTCCTCCCTCCCCAGACCCCACCTTTCATAAGCTACCACTATCCTCTCTCTTAGAACCTTCCTGCCACCTCGGAGCCTTATGAAACCCAGCTAACTCCTTCCCAGTAATTATGAACTCTTGTCCTGCCCCCGTATTTCAGGACTAAGGTGGGGGGAGGTAGCCTCCTTGGCTCTCCTTGGTCTCTTGTTCTCTTGGCCCAGATCTTTCTTTTAGGCTCTTAGCACATGGGCTCCCTTGCCACCCTTCTAGTCGTCCCTCCTGTTGTCCCACTCCCCAGAGGACAGGTTCTGACTCGTGCTTAGGAAAGGGGTCCCCAGAGAGGTGACATCTTGGTGAGGTCTTAAAAGGTGAGCAGAGTGTTGGCAGGTGGAGAGTGCGACCGGTTCTGGTTCGGGCAGAGTGGATGGCACAAGTAAAGACTGAAAGTGGGAGGGAGCAGGCACAGTCAGAAAATGGTGACGTGGCTGGCGGTGGCAGTGTCGCAAGGTAGAATGCTTTTGCTTCTCTCCCATCTCTTACCTAAATTCTAGACTGCATTTCTCCACGGCCTTCAGGCAAATAGTTCCAATTAACCAGAGGAATTCTGCAAAAACAGCCTCCTGAATAGGTAGGAAAAGATATGCAAAGCAAGGACTGTTTATCAAAGATTTACAGGAATCTCAGGACTGGACTCAAATCAGGGGTGTCAAGAACTCAAGAACAGATCCTTTTGTAGTTCATAAGTGTGATGATTGGGTGTTCACGCTTTTGTGTGAGATGTGCCTCCCACAAACCTTGTTACGACAACGGCGCATTACCCGTCTGACGTGAAAAAAAAAAAAAAAAGAACTCCAGAACAGACTGGGAACAAAGAGGCTTGGAGATCTCCTGCTCTTCCTTGGATCCCATCTTTTGCCACGCCCACTCTCCCATCCTTTGACATAAAAGAAATCTGAATTCTGGGCTCTCTGAAGATGGATTTGAGGCACAATTAGGTCTGTCATCTTCTCGGTCGGTGCCTTCTTGACCAACAAACCTTTCCTTATTCCAAACCCTGACGTTTTGAGTTTTGACCTTTTGAAACGTCACACACATGGGACTTGAACCAGTAACAGCAAGGCCTGCAGGGTGGACAGGAAGAAGCAGAGGGACAGAAAGCTGCAGAGGGAGGGACCCCATGCAAAGAAATGGCCGTTTGCTCCAGCAGGTGAGGGCCATTTAGGAGGAGGGCATCCACCCCGTCAGAGGTTGAAGAAGACAGAGCCCTCACCTCAAGGAGGTGAGGGATACTGAGGCAGAGAGGGCAGACATTTTTACTTTTGAAAAGCATTGTCACATTCCCCTCCGTGGGAGCCGTGGCAGTTTCTGAACGTGGCACTCAGATACAGCACCTAGAAACCCAACCGAGTATTGATTTTCCCCCAGGGGTCACAGAGAAGCTTCACTAGATCCTCAAGTTCGCAGGGGCCACTGCTCCAAAGCCCTAGTCCCTCTCCCTCTCCCTCTTTCCCTCCTCCTTCTGCTGCAGCCTCCTCACCAAACTCCCAGCTCCCTCCTCTGAGCTTCAGCCCAGGCACCGCCTCCTCCAGGAAGCCCCACCTGAACCCCCGTCTTGGGGAGGTGAGGAGCCCCTTCTCTGGACTTCCATGCTGTTTGGGCTTTGCTCCACCTATCACCTCTCCCCACAAGTTGCAACTCTTGGTTTAATGTGGGGCCGTTAGCTGCGAGCTCTTTGTGTGAGGGAGAGAGTTCTTCCTACGGCTGGGTGGCCATCTTTCCTATTAGGTCTTAAGTTACCTGATACCTATCCAGCCATCAACATGGGTTTGCATCCTGCGGGTAAAATTGTCTGTTTGTATGCTTCCTTTAAAAGAGGACACCGCTGTCAGAAGCCAGGGTGTAAATGCTCGCGTAGGACAAGTGGTTGGAGTTCATTTTCTAGCTGCAAGATTGGGGTGGGGAGGGAGGGACAGGGGCAAACCCAAGGACTCACAACCTGCAGACATGACTGACCTAGAAAGACTGAGGGCGTGTTATTGCCCCATTACGCTCTCAGTGATTCCTTATCATGAGGAGAGACGAAGTACACATGAAACATCATGAAAGATGAGACAGAAGGAAGACACAGGCAAATCAGAACTCAACGCTGAGGTTCCGGGCTTGTTTGTTACCACAGCATAACTCAGCCTATCCTGACAACTACAGACACTGCCGAGTTAGATGTAGGAGAACAGCCACCGTCTCCTCCTTATAAAGACAAGGAGATTGGGTACAGATATACAGAGATAGCGTGTTGGCCTCCGGCACTCACTAATCAATTACTCAGCAGGTTTTACTGAGCACATACTTTGTCAGACATGTTCTAGGCACTGAGAACAAGAGTCGAAAGTCCCTGCCCTTGTCGAGCTTATAGTCTAATGGAGAAGAGGCAGCCAATAAGTAAAAAAAGCAACAGGTACATACAATGTTTTTATAGCACTTATGGAGAAAAAGCAAAGCCAGAGGATAGAGGTCTGGAGAGTGTATGCTATTTTAGATGGGGTGATCAAGGGGCCCTTGGTGAGATGACATTTGAGCAGAGACTAGAAGGAAGTGAAAGTGTGAATCATATGGGTATGTGGGGAACGAGTGGTCCAGGGGTGACAGCGAGTGCAAAGGCCCTGAGGTAGTAGGCTGCTTAGCACTTGGTGTGCATCCTGCATGCTTAAGCTGGCACAGAGACCTAGGTGTCTCTCACTCTTGCTCTCACTCTCATTCTCTCTCACTCTCTCCAGCAGCCAGGAAGAAAGAGTGCTGGACCAGATTCAAGGGGAGTGAATCAGGCAGGCTGCCCTGGGGCCTCCTTTCTTGTGCCCAGACCTCATCTGCCAAACCTGGCTGCCCCCCGTAGTTAACATAGCTGCTTTATGCCAGGACTCCAGAGCACTGCCTCATGTGCATGCCAAGTCCTCTGATTTTTCACTCAAAGCCAAACGCCATAATGCCTAACTGCCTGTAATGAAGCTCCCCAACCTGCATCCCATGTGTCTGGAACGGGACTGAGGCAAGTCCAAGTGTGGAAGGAAGGAGGAGACCTCTAAAGTCGGTGCCCCGCCCACAGCCCCGAGGACCGCCTGGCTAATGAGGGCTCAGCAGAGGACTTGGAGCTTGTCCCAACGGTCCAGGGGTGGGTTACAGAAGGGAAAGCCCCAGACCTGCTGCCCAGGAGAGGAGTTTCCCAAGCAGGCCACCAGGGCTAGAGGTGACCCTCAAGGTTATAGAGCCAAGCTGCCTGGGCTTCAATCCCGGCTCTGTGCCCCCCTAGCTCTCCACCATGGGCAGGTCAGTTACCTTGTGGGTGCCTCTCACACATAAAATGGGGGTGATAATAACAGGTTAGTGCCAGGGCTAAATGAGATAATATTTATGATGTTCTTAGCCCACGACAAGTGCTATAAAAGTAGTTTTCAAGTAAAAATGAAAGTGCTCAGCAAAATGTATTTTAAAATTACTCTCTTCCATGTAATTATATTTAAAATGATCAGTAGGAAAAGAATTTGCCCCCTTTAAGAATAATCTGGGAAGAAACTGCTTCTGTCAGCAGAAAGTCAGTGATTAAGAAACAAAGCAAGAATTGCCGATGATTTAATTAGTTCCTTTTAGCACTTAGGGCAAGGCCTTTAGACCTGAGCAGGTGGGAGTGGTTACAAGCCTGGGAAGGGCCAGCAAAGTCTGAGTTTGGGGACACCAGCGGCAGTGACCCCCGACTCCAGCCTTACCAGCGGGCTCAGCTGAATTGGCAGAGCCCAGGATCTGGGGTCCAGGGGCTCAGGCTGTAGGAATCTGACCCTCCACAGCCAGAGGCCTGAGAAAGGCAAGGGGGCCTGTGGGTGCCAGACCTGCAAACTGGAAGAATGGACTAAAATACAAGTACATCGAGAGAATGAAAAGTCCAGTGATAACACGAGAAGTTTAAAGTCAGCAAGCCACTTGGGCCAGACCTCCATTGTCCATTCAGACAGATAGCATCTTTCTCTTTCCACCTCTTTGATTACTAAGGCGCACTTTCAGTGTGCCCTCCAAAGGAAAAAACGTGACTGGCACAGAAGTGGGTATGAGCCTGGTCCTTTCCAGGTCTATGTTCGTGATTGTGGCATCAGATTTCTCTTGAGGTCAAAGACAAACACCAATATCATTTATTAAGCACCTAATAAGTGCCTTGCAGTGTATATTCTTTGCTCCTCACAACTGCAATTCCGCACTGAGACCACACACAGATAGGAAAACTGAGGTTAATGACTGTTGTACGCAATTGTTACGCTCAGAACTGTCCTCCCACAGGGAAGATTTTCCTTCGGTGCTCAGCGGCCAGGACCCTGGCTGGGGGCCTGCCTGCCCCTTTCCCGCCTTAGATCTCTTCACCTGCCCCTCTGCCTTCCTCGGGGACTCATGCCCTTGAAGGGCGGCAGCCAGACATCAAACTCCCTTCAAGCAGCAGCAGTCACTGGGAAGGAAGTTGATTCCCACCAAGTGCCAGATGCAGTGGGGTTTAGAAGAGAAGCCAGGGCGCCAGGAGAACCGAAGGAAGACATTCATACATGGAAAGAGATATGGTTTTCTGGGACTGGAAGACAGTGTTGGTTGAGTGTCAGTTCTCCCCCAGATGTCGAGCCAGTACAACCCCAAGCAAAGTCCCAGCAGCTCTTTGTGGAAATTGACAAGCCTGTTCTAAAACATAAAAGAAAACGCAAAAGACCTGGAATAGTCAAGATAATTATGAAGAAGAACAAAGATGAATGACTTAAACTACCTGATTTTAAAACTTTCTACAGAGAAGTTCAGGTAAAGCTGCAGCAATTAAGACAGTGGGGCGTTGGTTTAAGGGTAGACAAATAGACCGATAGAAGAGAACATAGAGAATTCAAAACTAGACCCACACACATATTATCAAATGATTTACGTCAAAGACACCACTGCAATTGAGTGGAGAAAGGATTCTCTTTTCAATAAATGGTGCTGGACCAGCAGATCAATTGGACCATACAGAAAGAAACGAAGCTTGATTCCTTCCTACCTCACACTATAAACAAAAATTAATACTAAATGGATCATAGATCTAAATGTCAACAGCAAAACAATAAAACTTCTAGACAAAAATAGAATATTTTCATGACCTTGGGATAGGCAAACGTTTCTTAAACATAACACACAAAAAAAAACACTAACTATAAAGGACACAATGCATGTTATTGAAATTTAAAACATCTATTTCTCAAAAGACAACCATTAAGAGAGTGAAAATATAAGACTCAGAGTGGAAGAAGCTATCTACCTATGCATATATCCAACAAAGAACTCATATCCGGAATACATAAAGTGTTCCTACAAATCAAAAAGAAAAAGAAAAACAATCCAATAAAAAATGGCCAAAAGACTTTACCAGCCACTTCACAAAGAAGATATCCAAATAGTCAATAAGCTATGAAAAAGTTCTCAACCTAATGAATCACTAGGAAAACGCAAATTAAAACCAAAACAAGATACCACAGTACACCACTAGAATGGCTAAAATGAAAAACTCCTGCTAACACCAAGTGTTGGTGAAGATGTGGAGCAACTGGAAGGCTCGTACGCTGCTGGTGGGGATGTAAATTGGTACAACCAGTCTGCAAACCGGTTTGGCTCCATGTCCTAAACCTAAGCGTATGTCAGACTTCTGACCCTGCAATTCCACGTCCAGACATTTACTCTCGGAAAATCAAACTATATGTTTACAAAAAGATGTATGCAACACTGTTCATAGCAGCGTTATTCAGAACAGCCCCAAACTGAATAGAACCTAAAAGTGCATCAAAGGTAGAAAGAACAAACAAGTTGCGGTATAATCATTCAATGGAATACTCTTCAACAATGAAAAGGAACAAACTACCAATGTACAAACAACATGGAAGAATCTCACAAATATATACTAAGAGAAATAATCCAGGCACAGAAGAGTACATACTGTCTGATTCCACTTATTTGAAGTTCAAAGAGGCAAAACTAATCTTTGGTGCTAGAATAGTGGAGGTTAGTTATTGATTAGGGGCAGGCATGTGGAATGCTCTGAAGTTCTGGAAATATTCTGTACCTTGACTTGAATAATGGTTACACGGGCGTAAACATGTAAAAATTCATCAGGCTATAGGCTTAATATTTATTCAATTTACTGTGTTTGTTTTATCACAATTTTAAAAATAATGAAAAGAAAGAGAAGCTATGGAAGGTAAGGCTAACAGAGGCTCAGACTCTTTGCCCCCCAGGACCCCAAATCCCAGGGAGGCTAGAAATCCCAGGACATCTGAAAGGGATTCTGTTTCTGTCCTAAAAATCCCAGGACAACTGTGTGCCTTTGCTGAGTCCTTAGCCCCGCCCTCGGGCTCCTTCCTCCATCCCCCTCTCATTCCCCAGCCACAAAAAGTGAAAGGCTTTGCAACGGGAGGAAGACTCTTAAATGTCCTAATTGCACAGCCCCAGGTCATCTGCTTCTATGGGAGCCTCTGCCTTTCATTGCCTCTGAGCTGTTTTTACAACTCTATAAATTGTACAAAACTGACAGGAAAGCAAATGATTCCTTTCCATAGAAATGCAAACGAATTTTATCCCATAGAGATGCAAATTATTATTGACCTGTGGCTATTGACCAGTTTCTCATCCATTTGTAAATTCATTTCCTGGTGACCTGTATATGGATCTGCTCTTTGGATTCTCCTCAGAACCAGTTGTAACATCTCACTGGTTCCCACTTTACATAGTAAGTTTAAGTCAAAATATTTGTTTTATATTTATACAAAAGTGGGGTTTTTTTTAACATCCTCTTAGCCTTTTCCCTCTCTACCACCCTCTCCTCTGGGTGAGACATCTTGACTTCTCTTGTTTCCCACATAAGTTCAAGCCTAGGCTCCCGAGAACCTCTGGTTTTGCAAATCCACCCACATTTATCGAGCACCCAGTGTTTGCTGGGCTCTGGAGACACACAAGGGAGGGAGACCCAGGTCTGCCTTCCAAGCCCAGGAGGGAAGACCTAACCAGTTTATGAGCATTTTCAGGGCCTCATTTGATCCTTGCAACAACCCTTCAAGGCAGCAATCATTATTACTAATGTCGCTATTCACATCTCCAGTCTGGTAAGAAAACCGAGGCCCAGAAAGTGAACTAGCTTGCCTATGAGTGGACCTGTTGCAGAATCCAAGACCGGAAGGAACCCAAGCGGCACTCAGAGAGTTAGGAGAGTCAGCTTTATCACACCAGCGGGCTCGGCGGGATCCTTCCCAAAAGACTGAGCCCCTCGCAAGGTTTTGAGCAGGTTTTTATGGGTTGGGGACATTCTTGAGTCAGGGAAGGGGTAGGTGTCCTCTGGTGATTGGCTCGGGGTGTGGCTTGGAGGGGGTTATGCGGAAGTGGGCTGGGGCTTAGGCTGGGGACTTCTCTCTCCACTCGGGCCACCGTTTTAGCTCTGTTCCACGTGGCAGGGAACCATTTTAAGGTCAGTTTCCCCATCAGACCCCGGACCCAAGGCCTGGTCTCCAAATCCACTAGAACCACCGGGTGCTTGGATGTCCATTTCACACAGGGCAGCAGCTCCTCAGCCCCCGCACTGGGGACCACCGAGAGCCTGAGGCCCCTCTGCCCATCCCAACATCTCTGTCCCTCCAAATAGCCTGGTCGCGTGGTGGGCACCAGAAAGAAGGCCCACTTGCTGAGTTGGGAGCCTGCGGGGGCTCTGGCCAGCTTGGGGAGACCCTGAGACCTGGACACCTTCCTGAGCCTTCAAAGGCAGTTTTTTCCCAACAGGGACACTGGGCTGTTGCCACACCAGGCTGAGCCACACAAAACCAGTGGTCCTACTAATGACGAGCCATTGCCAGCAGGGGTGCTGACCTGAGGACCCCCAGTCCCTCCAGCTCCAGCAACTGCTTCATCCAAAACCCAGGCCCGGCCCATCATCCCCCAACCCGTCCCAGCCCCACCTGTCCACGAAGCGAGACCAGAGCAAAGGCAGGGGCTTCCGAGGCAGCGAGGGGGCTTGAGGGCAGAACTGAGAGAGCACAGGGGCTGAAAGGATGATGGTCAGGACAGCCACAGGCCAGAGAGTAGCCATCGACTGGTAACAAGAGGTGACCTCCTTGCCCCCACGGCTGTCCTGTTCTCCCCAAAGACTAGAACACAGAAGGAAAAACACTAGACACTTTTGTCTACCTTGTGCTTCTGGCCAAGGAGATCTGGAGAGAGAAGCTGCAGAAAGCCATGAGCTTCTGGGCTGGGGCTGCTCTCAGTGGACAGAGAGGGGAAAAAAGACAAGGCTGGGGGCGGGGCCTCTTCCCCTTCCATAAAACCATGGCATAGGGTTTGAGGAATAAGAGCTGACACTTCTTGAAGACTCCTGCCATCCTGTTCTAAGCATTTTATACACTTGAATTATTTAATCCCCACAACAGCACTATGAGGTCAATACAATTATCTCCATTTTACAGATCAGATAACTGAGGCACAGAGATGTTAGCTAACATACCCAAGACAACACAGTACTAGATGGTGGAGACAGGACTCAGACGTAGCCCAGCTGGCCTATTTTCCAATTTCCATTATGCTAAAATGTTGGGTCCCCCTTTCATCACTGAATATTCAATAAGTATTCATGGGAGACCCACTGTGTACCAGAGTCCGCCAGGCCTTGGCACACAGTATACAGCAGGTGAGGCTCCTGCTTTTACCTGGGTCACAGACTGGGGAGGGGGGCTGCCTTACGTCACGTGTGTAAACATGTACTTGTCTCCCCAGAGCAGCACAGGATTGAAAATGTGTTTCTCTGCTACAACAAGCGTGGTTCCTCCTCACCCGGATCCTGCACAGAAGGTATTAGCACTGATCTTACAGAGGAGGAAATGGGGACCAGAGGGGCAGTGACCTGCCGAGGTCTCACAGCCAGGAGCGTGCAGAGCGGGCTTTGAGTCCCGGTGCTATGGGGCCTCTCAAACTAGGGGGTTATTGGATTCCAACAGCTAAGCAATTAGCACAGCAGGCTGAGCCGGTGGACGGTGGGTTGAAATCAAGTTTGAGGTGCAATTCAACCGTTTGGGGTGTCTCCCCCCACGACACACACACCGCTTTGCACATTTGTCCTGGCCAAGGGTTCAGAGGGTTTATGAGCGCTCGGAAGAGATCACTGGTACGTGTACGCGGCCTAACCCGCGCGGGTGTGGACGACCGCAGGGATGGGGAAGGGGGCGCTGGAAGGATGCCGGGGAGCAGAGCCACCCCAGCAGACCAGCCAGAGCCAGGCGGCTGGGCGAGGCGGCTTCCCCGGTCTCCATGGCAACGTGCCGGGGAGCCAAGGGGAGAGGGAGGCGGGAGGAGAAAGGCCTCTCTGCATTGATCTCTCTCCAGTCAGATTCAATCCCGAGTGAAAATGGATTTTTTTAATGCGTCTATTAGCTGCTCTGAAAACGCAAATTAAGTTCCGGAGAAACAGAGCCTCCATCAGGAAACAATTTGAAGTCCGAATCTTTGGTGAGCAGGGGACACCTCAGCACCTCCAAGCCTGAGTTTAGTCTGGAGTGGGGCAGGGGACGAGGTACCTCGGGATCTTTACTCCTCCCCAGCCACCAGGCTAATGAGCTGTGGGCCTGCTTTTCTACAGAAATGAGCAAATTCCGACTCCAAGGGGAAGACAGTTTCTGGGAAGAGCACATTCCCAGAAGGCTTCCCGGATGAGGCAGGATTCTAAGGGCCCATTGAAGATGCACTCAGCAAATCCCTAGCTCAGGTAAAAGTAATGCCCAGCCAGCTTTGACCCAGCACCCTACAATTTACAAAAGTTTCCCTCCCGTGCTCTTAGTTTAATCTTCTTAAAGACTACAGAGAGTGGGTGTGTGAGCCCATTTTACAGTTAACGAAATTGAGGCTGGGAATGGGCGTTGCCAAGATCACTCAGGCAGGGCCAAGGCCAGACTGCCCAATCTCTCTTTTGTGAGGCCCACCTCTCTAGGAGGGAAAGGAACTGCAGGAGTCAGCTTGGGCCAGAGGGCTTGGGGAGAAGAAAGTCCCAGTGGCGTGGTTGAGGGTGGGGAACAAGGCTGGCCTCTCAATCACTTTTCAAGAGAGATTAAGGAAGGTTCTGGAGGAGGCATGAAATAGAAGGGAAAGATAGAGGGATTCAGGTCAGATACACAATTACTTCTCTCCATTGTCATTCTCTGTGTGCGGAGCCTTCTTTGCATATGCAAATAAGTTCATCCTCCCAGAATTGCACAGTAATCAGGAACAAATTACCTTCTTGCTGTTTACTTTCAGCGTCCTTAATTAATCTGGTTATTAGACAATTAATGAAGCTTGTTTGGTGAGAAATTCATAGCAAGAATGGAAAAGGATGTGTGTGTGTGTGTGTGTGTGTGTGTGTGTGTGGTGTGTAAGGGGTAGGAGATGCTGCACTTATCCAGAAATAGAGGCAGTCCCTGGGTTTCCCTCAGCCTTCTCAGCCTCTCTCCTGCCCTCCAGTTTCCTGCACACACCCTAGTCCTGCTTTTTTTTTCCCTCCCACCCCACCATTCCCAGCTTCCTCTTGCAGCCCATCACGTCCTCCACAAAGCCTTTGTGGATTGGGAAGGTGGCCCCTAGTGTCCTCCAGAGTCCCTTGAGGGCAGTGGCCCCAAACAGGACTGGAGGTTGGAGAGTCAGTTCCAGGGCCTTCTCTGTCACCCTCAGGGCCCACTCCAGGTGCCTCAGCTCTCACATTACCTCACGTTCACTGGCCTCCCCAGACTGTGTCCAGGCAGTGTCTCAAAGGTGGCCCTCTCTCCTCTCAAGGCAGAAGTAACTTCCTGTAGCCTGTGGACCAGATCTCTGCCCAGAGGTTACTGAGTGTGCCCCGCCACACACACACACACACACACACACACACACACACACACACACACACTGGGGTATGAAACCCCCAAGACCAGCTTGAGGGAACACTAAGATCATATTTCTTTTAATATTTTAACAGTAACAGTTTGGGACTCCACCTGCTCAGACTGGGTTTCTCCTGACGTACTCTCTCCTATATAGTTTCTGGGCATCCCGAAGACAAGTGTCCCATCCTATGGTCATTTCTAATCTGACTTTTTCTATCCAGCTGCTTTGAGATCTTTTCTTTGGATGTAGGTGGTTTCAGTACAATGTTTCTAGGTTTGGGTTTCTCCTTGTTTATTCTGCTTAAATTCTTCATGCTTCCTTCCTGGGATTTGTCTTTTTTATCATTTCTGGAAATTTCCTAATCAACAAACATATTATTAGATATTGCCTCCCTCAGTTCTCTCAATGATCTCTTTTGGAATTCCTAGATAACATTTGTTAAATTCTTCATTCTATATCCCTTTTTTCCTTTTGTTCATGTTTTTTCTCTCTGTGCTGCATCATAGCTAATGATTTCTTCAGATCTCTTTTCCAGGTCACTACCTATCTCTTCAACTGTATCTAATATGCTATTTAACCCATCAGTTGGGTTTTAAATTTCAACATTATTGTTTTCATTTCTGAGTCTACTTGTTCATTTTCATACTTGCCTGGTTTTCCTGGTAGCATTTTTATTTCTCTAAACATTTTAATAAACAAGCTATTTTTTAAATATTCTGGACCTGATCATTCCAATATTTTAAGTCTTAAAGGTCTAAGTCTACCATTTGTTGTTTTCATTGACTCACTCAGGATCAATGGCTTCCCCATGTGCTTTGTAATTTTGTACTGTAAACTAAAGTTTAGCTGGGCTCTCTCCATGGGAATCCTGAAGAGTAGGAGTTTGTCTCTACAAAGAAAATGTGCTTTTGCTCCTGCCAGGTGCCCCACGTACTACCAACACAGTTGGAGTTAATTTCACTATTTGGAATTTCCTGGAACACACAGACAATGCAAATGTTTTCCCTATAAACCCTTATGTGGGCAGGCCTCTGGTTCCAAATTTAAATGCTTATCTTTCTACCTAGAGCACAGGCTGAAATAGACAAATAGTCTTATCATTTCTCTTTGCCACTAGATGGATTTTTTAAAATTTATTCTTTCAGAAAAAATGAAAGCCCTGGTTTTGTTTGTTTGTTTATAAAGCTCTCAATTACAACTCCCCACCATGCAGTGTCCCCTGCCTGCCTCCTTCTTCCCTGTGAGATTCTTCGCACCCAAGCCTGTAGGCCTTTGTTTCTGGACCTGGACAACTTTGTTTACCATGGGACACTTCTGGTTGTCACAACTGGAGGAGGGAGGTGCTACTGGCATTTAGTGGATAAAGGCCAAGGTTGCCGCCAAACATCCTACAATGCACAGAACAGCCCACCTCACCAAAAAATAATCCAGCCCCAAATAGTACTACTGTAGAAACTGTGATCTAGGTCATGGAGCTGTATGTGCAAACGACCTGAGGTCTCCTGGCAGCTTCAGAGCCGCCTACACTCAGGCTTCCAGCATTTTCTGTATATTTGACATCCTAAAGGTTGTCCTTACATTTATTCATTCATTCATTTTACAAAGAGCCATGCACTTAAAAGAATAGCTGTTGTATTTTATGGAACACTTCTGGGTGTTTTGTGGTAGGAGATTTCTCAGGATATCCATTTGTCACTCCTGCCTGTGTCCACCTGTCTAATGTTTGCTTCCCTGGCTCATTTCTCACTGTCTTATAATCCCCTTCTCTATTTCACACCCTCTCCCTGCACCAATGTGCACCTGCAAGCCCAGCGAATGTGTTACTGAAGATTTGGGAAAGAATTGAAAGAGTTCTGGGAGGGTGTCACTACCGCCAACAGTGACTCTTGGGGTTCACAAAGGCCAAAATCCCAGCCTCATGGCCCTTGCCTGATTCCACAATCTCCTTCCTTCCCAAATCTCCACGTCTCTTCACCTCCCTGACCACAGCCTCAAAGAGAGTATCTTTTCCTCCACCCCCAACCCAAGGCCCGAACAATTCCTGCAACAGAACTATTTATCTGGTCCCTTGGAGTCACGTCAGCCTTGTCCACCCTGGTGTCCAGTACGTGGGCCACAGGAGGTGCTTGGGGCTGACTTGCTGAATGAATGAAGGAAGGAACAAATAAATGAATGAATGAATGAATGAATCAATGAATGAATGAGGACTGGCTTCTGGGCCCAGGCAAGGCAATCATAATAACTGAATATACATTTCCCAGAGTCTGGGTTATTCAATTTCAAAGTGACACCATGTGGGGATAGCCACAGTGCAGACTAAACGCACATTTAGGGAAGATGTTTCTCTAACGCTCCAAGGGCACAGCCGCTAGAGAAGCTCCCAAGTTCCCTGACTCAACAGCCCTCACCACCTCATAAACTGCAGCATCTGCACTCCTATTCATGGGGACTTTACAGTTTGCTGAAGAACAGAGGGGGCGGGCTCCCACTTGTACGTAGCTACAGGGCCCAGCCTGGGAGGAGGACGAGACAAGGCAGGCCTGTTCTGCCTCCAGAAACCCAAACCGCACACAACCCCACTGGCCTCTCCCCGGAGGAAACACAGCAAGGTCCCGTCCTCCCAGCAGTCCCGGAATTCCAAGGCCATTCACTCCATTCATTCATTCATTCACTGATTCATTCATTTAATAAATATTTATAGAACGTCTTCCATGCGCCAGGCACTGTTTCAGGCCTGAAAAGTTTAGTAGAAAACAGAGTAAAGTCCGCCTGCTCAGGGCTTATGTTCTGGGCGAGAGAGATATGATCAGTGTGTTATGCGATGTCAGGGAGTGATGGACTATGAAAGGAAAATGAAGCAGGTCAGTAGCTGCAGTGATGGAGGCGGGTGGGGGGCGGTGCCGTCTGAAGGGCAGTCAAGAAACACCTCTCTGTGAAGACGACTTAGTGAAGTTCGCCAGAATCAGGGAGAAGAAGCTTCCACTGTGAAAGAATAGCAATGAAGTGTTCGGGGAGAGTGGGGAGGCCCAGGTGGCTGGAGTGAGAAAGGGGAAGGAAGGAAGGAGATGGGCTGAAGGGCCGGCCCATCACAGGCTTTGGGCCGAGGTCTGAGGTTTATTCTAAGTGTGAGGGGAAACCTGGAGCGTGTTAAACAGGACTGTGAAAGAATGCGAGTTACATTTTCCCAAGGTCCCTCCGGCTGCTGCATGGGGAACTGAGTAAGGGGCAAGAGCTGAATCAGGGGTCCCTCTCAGGGGAGCATCTCAATAAGCTGGCCGAGGATCGTGGCTGTTTGCCCCGGGGGGGAGGAAGCAGTTAGGAGACACCCTAGAGGTGAGCCAGCAGGATGTGCTGACACATTGGATGAGGGATGGGGGCGGGGGCAGGTCAAGGTTGATCCCAAGGTTTCTGCCTTGATGGGACCTTTTATTGAGGTGGGGAAGGAGCAGGTTGAGGGGGTGGCCAAGAGCCTGAATCTGCACACACTCAGGTGGGGGTGCCTGGTGACGGGGTTCAGGACATGCTACCCCAAAATACGGCCCCTTGGCTTATTGAATATTTTAAGCTGAAGGTGCTCACTGGAAGGTCACTCTGACCATCCTCACCGTTGCTTCTCCCTGAAGCTGGTCATAAAACCCTTCTATAAAAGGTGCCCTCCCTCTTCCCAGAGGGAAAGGCGCTTTCTCTCCTCTGGAGACCAAGGGATGCCAGGAAGGTCCTCACAAACAAGCCTTGCTAAATTCCTTGTCTGTTACACTCACCTCACACTCTAACCCATCATATTTCTACACAACCGCCCACTCTTCATCACACCCCGCATAAAACCACTCCGGTCTAACTATGTCTTTGGGCCTTCATTTCCTTACGAGGGCCCCCAGGTCAGGTAAAACTTATCTTAAATACATTTGCATGCTTTTCTGCTGTTGATCTGTCTTTGTCAGTTTAGTTTTCAGACCCAGCCAGGGACCCTAAGAGGGCGGAGGAAGACTTTTCCGTCCCCTACACTGGCAGAGCTGGGGAATAGGCAGGGGGACAAGGGTAGAGTTCAGGTTCAGGGACAGGGCTGGAGATTCACATTTGGGAGCAAAGCTGCGGGACCTGTGAGATCCCCAAGGGAGTGAGCACCCTGGAGAAGCCCAGGAGTCTGCGGCCCGAGCCCTGGAAGCACAAACTGTTCAGAGGTCATTCAAGGTGCATGTCATGCCCCAGCCTGCTCAAAGCTTTCCAGTGGCCGCCCAGCGCCATGCTGCCAGATCCTGGGTGGTCCCCCTTTTGGGTCTGTCTGGCCTCACCTCCCCACACACCCCTCAATCACTGTGCGCCAGCCTCAGCCTCCTTCAGTTTCTTAAACTTGCCAGACCTTTTCCCACCTCCGTGCCTTTGCACATGCTGTTCCCTCTGCCTAAAAAGCTTTTTCCCCCACTCTTTCCCTTCATTTTCCTTTGGGTCTCATTGCAAAAACAGCCTCTTCAGAGAGATCTTCCCTAACTTCCCATTTTAATGTAGACACACACACACACACACACACACACACACCCCATTATTCTCTTTCATGGGACCCTGTTCTTTTCTTTGAGAGCATTTATTATGAACTGTAAGTTTTTATACATGAATGTGTTGATTTGATAAATGTCTGTCCCTCTTCCCCCACTTGACCATAAGCCCCATGAGATGAGGAACATGACCTGTCTTTCACCACTGAATGCACAGAAATATATGTGGAAGGACGAATAACTAGGGAATAGAAACAAACACTGGTTGTCATGTACTGTGTTCTCAATATTGTGCCAGACTTTCACACAGCCGACTGTGATACACATCGTCACTGCTACCCAATACTTCCAGTTCTTTTTTCCTTCCAGGCAAACAGGATTACATATCTTCATCCCCCTGAAGGTAGATGGGGTTAGAGGACTTGTTTTGGCCAAAACAATAGGAGCAGAAATGTTGTGTGTCACTTTCAGATGGAAGCATTTAAGAGCTGGGGTGTTCTCTTCCCCTGCCAAGGAAGCCTTGTGTGGAGGTGATGACCTAATAAGATGGAAGTGCCTCTGTCGTCTGTGGTCCCGGAGTAACTATGATGAGCAGAGCCCTCTTCCTGTGGCCCATGAAGGAGAGATAGTATGAGAAAGGAACAAAATCTTTGTGTTTGAAGCCACTGAGAATTTGGGGTCATTTGTTACACAGCATAACCTAAACCACCTCACTCATAGAGTGAGCTCACTGAATTCTCCCAACAGCCCCATACTGTGCCCACTTCTCAGAATCATTCAACCATCACATATGGATTGAGTCCCCACTAGAAAGAGGCACTGGCCACACAAAAAGGAATAAGACATGGCCAGCCCCTGAGAAGCTTGAAATGGCCAAGAACACACGAGAGCAGAGTGGAGTGGAAGGACTGGTCCTGGAGAAAGGAATGCCAAGGTAGAATCTTGACCTGATGGTGGCCATTGTCCAAGCAGGTGTGGGTGGAGGTGCCAGAGAGGATGGCATCCCTGGCACATGGACCACCATAGGCAAAAGTCAAGACAGGGGGTGGAAAGGTCCAGATAGCATGGTGGAGAATCAATGGAATATAGGTACATTTATTCAAGTGGTCTGACAATTCATTCACCAAGGTCTGACAATTAAATTCACAAACTTGCCATGATGTGCTTAGATTGATAGCACTGCACAAACAGCTTGGTAAGACTTTATAAGCTTGGTATATAGTGTCTCACAGGTCGACGTGTGGTGGTGTCTTGCTGAGTGGCATTCATTATTGTTGTTGAGTGTTTTTGTGTGCCATCACGAGAATATCTGAGCTTGAATTAGAGCAACGAACAAACATTAAATTTCTTATTAAACTTGGCAAGAGTGGAAGTGAAATCAGGGACATGTTAGTCCAAGTTTATGGGGATAATGCCATGAATAAAACAGCAGTGTACAAAAGGATTAAACGTTTTCTGAGGAGAGAGAACGCATCACTGATGAAGAGAGGTCAGGGCAGCCAGTAACCAGTAGAACTGATGAAAACATTGCAAAAATTTGTCAAATTATGCATCAAAATCATTGGCTGACTGTGGGAAGCATAGCAGACCAAGTAAACATTGATAGAGAAACAGTTAGGAAAATCTTAACTGAAAATCTTGGCGTGAAAAAAGGTGTGTGCAAAAATGGTCCCAAAGGAACTTACTGAGGAACAAAAGCAAACGAGAGTCGAAGTTTACCAAGACCTTTTGGAGAAGCAAGACGATGTTTTGAGCCATGTTATCAATGGTGATGAAACGTGGGTGTACCAATACAACCGTGAAACAAAGTGTAAAAGTGCACAATGGAAGTCAGCCGATTCTCCACGACCAAAAATGTTCTATCGGTCCGAATCAAGAATCAAAACGATGTTGCTAACCTTTCTTGATATCAGAGGGATTATTCATTATGAATGTGTACCAACTGGACAGTTAACCAAGTTTACTGTTTGAAAGTGCTGCCAAGGTTGTGTGGAAAAGTTAGATGAAAACAACCTGAACTTTTCGCCAACAATTCATGGCTCTTTCATCACAACAATGCACCAGCTCACACAGCACTGTCTGTGAGGGAGTTTTTAGCCAGTAAACAAATTTTGGAACACCCTTCCTACTCACCTGATCTGATCCCCAGTGACTTCTTTCTGTATCCAAAGATAAAGAAAATATTTAAAGGAAGGCATGTTGATGACATTCAGGACATCAAGGGTAATATGACGACAGCTCTGATGGCCATTCCAGAAAAAGAGTTCCGAAACTGCTTTGAGGGTTGGACTAGGCGCTGGCATCGGTGCATAGCTTCCCAAGGGGAGTCCTTTGAAGGTGACCGTAGTGATATTCAGTCATGAGGCATGTAGCTCTTTTTCTAGGATGAGTTCGCGAACTCCATTGTCAGAACTTGTCTGCTAAGTTGCTGTTAGACTTTCAAATATAATGGCTTCAACAAGATAGCAGCTCTCCCTCGCAGAGCAGCCTAGAGGTGGATATTCTTAACTGCAACGTGGCTGTGCCGTCCCTTAAACTTGGCTTCAGTCTCTGAGTTCAGAGTGGCCACCCCAGCCCCTGCCGTCACATTTGCATCCCGACCAGGAGGAAGGGGAAAGCATTTAAATGGAATGCACGACCATTCCATTTATTTAAAGGGTTATTTAAAGACATAACCCAGAAGCACCAGTCTTCCTCTCCCCTTCCAGCAGCTCTGCCATCCAGTTGTCCAAGCCAGCCTCGTCCTAACTCTGTCCCCTCAGTTACCCTCGATATCCAGCCAAGTCCCTCCCCTCCAGGTCCCTACCTCCCACCAGGCCTATAGCAGTGGCCTCCTAACAGGTCGCCCAGCTTCCAGGCCAGGCCCTTCCAATCCATCATCCACAGAGGGACCGTCCCACTTTGCAGCTCTGACCAGGTTACTCGCTCCTTAGAAGAAAGTCCAGGCCACTGGGCAGAGCCCCCGAGGCCCTCCTCCCCTCAGCCATGCCCACCTCTCCAGTTTCATCTCTCACCCCTGGAGTGCTCATCTTCATCTTCCCAATGTCCCGACTTAGCTTCTCCTCCCTAATACCATGTTTGTCACCTCTGTCCCTTTGCTCATCCTTGAAATGTCCTTTCCCGTCTTCCCCTTACAGATCCCTTATCCTTTAGGAAACATATCAGGTATTACTCCTTCAGGAAATGAGCTCAAAGGAACTTCTCTGAGCTCCTGGTGCATGGACCTACTCTCTACTGCCCCTTAATTTCCTAATTATTTCTTAATGCTAGTTGCTCCACATCTCTAGTAACTAGCAGTGGACCTGGGCACACAGCTGTGCTTGAAAACCAAATTTAACTCATAGACACAGACTTTAGTTTAGTGGTTACCAGAAGGTAAGGGGGGTGAGGGGTGGGAGATGAGGGTAAGGGGGATCAAATATATGGTGATGGAAGGAGAACTGAGTCTGGGTGGTGAACACACAATGGGATTTATAGATGATGTAATACAGAATTGTACACCTGAAACTTATGTAATTTTACTAACAATTGTCACCCCAATTAAAAAAAAAAGAAAACCAAATTTAATTGTATTTAAATGAATGATGGAAGCAGAAGCCAATCGGAGTGTCTTAGGCAGTGTGGAGAGGAGGCTAAAGGTAAGCCTTGGAGCCGGACTTACTGGAGCCAGACTGCCTGGGTTCAAATCCCACCTCCACCATCTCCTGGCTGTGTGTACCTGAGCAAGTTATTTAACCTCTCTGAGACTCAGTGTCTCCATCTGAAAAATGAGAACAAAAACAGTGCTTCCCTCATACAGCTGTAGAGATGAAACGATTCAATGCATGTTGAACTGTGAATAGTGCCTGGCACTGAGTTAGCCCTTCTTGTTATTAGCCCAACGTCACTGAGGAACTTCTGATGAAAATGAGTAGGGAATAGCCTGAGCAGGTTTGTGTCTTAGAAAGACAGAACACTTCCACTTCCAAGCAAAATGAAGTAGCAGGGACCAGATTTATCTTCCTGTCTGAAACAGCAACGATAAAATGGACAAAATACATGAAACAATGGACATTAAGCAATAAACGACAGTGATCCCTGAGACATGGGAAACAAATGAGGCGAGCTCTACAGCTGTCCCCCCAAAAAGAGCTTCCGGGCTGTGGTACAGGGAGGAGAGACCCAGGCGGAGCCCAGAGTCTCCTTAGTTGAGGAGACAGAGCTGGAGTCCAGGCTAAGGCGGGTAGAGTTCACAGGTCAGAGGCCAGAAAGGCGAGAGCTGCACAGAGAGAGAACCCGGACAGGCCACCTTCAAGCTCTCAGCTGAACAATGATCAGGTTCCAGTAGAAAACAAGCTGAGGCTTGTTAGAGGGAACAGTCACCAGGGTCACACAAGACCTACCAACCAGACCAGAAAACCCCAGTTAACGGAGCATAGGCTAGAAGACTCACAAAGGTTTAGCCTCACTAGTGGGGCAAAATGGGCCCTGACAAAATGCTACATTGGTCTCATCTAACAAAGCTTGAAAGTAAGACCTGAAAGGATCAAGCCATTCCCAAGTAACTTAACCATATTCTGGACAAAGCTCAAGAATATTTACATGCATACAAAAATAACCAACACCCTGTGAGGAAAAACTCACAAAAACTGCATCCAATAAGAAATTACCAGGTATACAAAGAAGAAGGAAATAATGAGAAGACAAATCAATCAATTGAAACCAACCCTGAAATGATATGGATAATAGAATTAGTAGGCAAAGATTTTCAGATAGTGATTATAACTGTATTCCATATGTTCAAGAAGCTGGAGGGAAAATTAAACATTTAACTAGAGACATGGAAGATATAAAAAAGACCCATGCAAGCTTCTCGAGATAAGAGCTACAATGCTGAGATTAGAAACGCACCAGACACAATTAATAGCAGATTGGATGTCACAGAATAAAAGGTTAGTGAACTTGAAAACATAGCAATAGAAACTATACAAAATGAAACACAAAGAGAAAAAAGACCAAAAAAAAAAAAAAAAAAGAATAGCATATCACTGAGTTATTGGACAATTTTGAGACCTAATATATGTGTAATGGAAGTCCCCAAAAAAGGAAAGATAGAGAGGCAGACAGAACCATTTTTGAGGAAATAATGGCCAAAATTTTCCCAAATATAATGAAAACTATAAACCCACAGATCCAAGAAGCTCAACAAAACCCAAGTACAAGAAACATGAAGAAAACTACATCAAAGCATGTCATAATCAAATCACCTAAAACCCGTGATAAAGAGAAAACTTTAAAAGCAATCAGAAGAAAGAGACACATTATACAAACAGACAAAGATAGGGATGATGGCAGATTTCTCCTGAGAAAAATCATAAGCCAAGTAGATGGGGAGCAACATGTTTAAAGAACTGAGCTGAGAAAGGACCTGGGAGACTGTGCCCGCCAACCAGGGCGAGAGGTAGTGGTGGCACGAGCCCAGGGGTGGCAGCGGACATGGAGGAGTGGACAGAGGGAATGATTGGGACTTAACTACTGACGAGAGGTGGAAAGAGGGGATCTGGTTGAAGGTGCAGCGTTCCGGCGTGGGTGCCTGCTGATCACCAAAATGGAGACCACTGGGGAGGAACAAATTTAGGAGAAGACTGTGGGTTCCACCGTGGATGATAGAGTCGCCAGTGGTGTGGGCAGGAGACTGGGAGGCTGGGAGAGATATGTAAATTGGGCAGTTATCTGATGACATATTAGTCAGGATAGGAAAAGACATAACTTAGAAACAAATCCTGAAATCTCAGGATCTTAGCATAAAAGAAGTCAATTCTTGTTCATACAAAGTTCACCGTAGGTTGGCAGTGACTGTCCTCCAACCAGTGACTCAGGGACCCAGGTGCCCGCCATCTTATGTGCCACCATCTCAATTCATGACTTCCGAGGTTGCCGCAGCAAGAGAAGAGAGGCCTGGAGGACACCCTTGCTTCCATCCAGGAAGTGACGGGCATTGTCACTCCCACCTTGTCCCACAGCTCATTGACCAGGACTGGTCACATGGCCTCAACCTAACGCAAGGGAGGCTGGGACATGTGAGGGGGAGACATGGAATAATGGTAAAGTTCAGAAGCCACAAGTTTAGATGAGAGAGGCCAGGGAACTTTTGAGGTGGAAGAAGAAAAAAGCGAATGAATGGACACAGACCTGGAGCCCCAGAGGGGAGCCCCAGCATTTGAGGAGTGGGTGGAAGAAGGACACCGAAAACTACAGAGGCGGACACATGGGGTCAGGGGAGGAGAGGAGAGCGCCCTGTCCTGGAGGGGAAGCAGCCAAAACTCCAGGGCAGGCTTGGATCCCTCCTGACCTCCTGTGTTCTTGTGACGCTTTTGTAGTCTTGAAATCGTCCTCAGTAGATATTATTATCTGTTTCACAAAAATTGAAGCTGGGAGAGCTGAATGACTCGGGTGCCTGAGTCAGAGACCTGGCAGAGACCAAAGCCAGGGTTCTAACCCCAGACTCCTCAGTGGACCTCTCTGTGTTGGCCCCTCCAACCCCTGTCTATGCCCAGCAGGTGCCGGGCACAGCTGTCCACCTGCATGGATTGGATGCACAGACTAGTCCTTTCCTCCACGCTCAGCTCCCTGCTTTCCCAATACAAGCTCAGAAGGGACTGTTTACCAGGGAGAGTGTTTATGGGGCCTCTGAAAACCATGCTCCCCTAACTTTCTAGGTCGATCCAAGTGGTGGTGGGGAGGGTCTTTGGGGGCTTCTTTCCTCCTCTGCTACTGCGTGTGTGAAGGGGGCAGTGGGTGGGTCCTGTTCAGCGTAGACGTATAGTTTACACTCTCTTTACTGGCAAGCCCATCTATCACATTGTGGCGGGGTGCAGGGCTGGCAGGCCCCCTGGACTGGCCCCCTGCTCCCCAACAACCCACACCATTTCTCCATCCTCTTCCACTGCCCCACAAGAGTAACAAAGCCTGTTCCTCAGATCAGACACTGGGTGAGGGAAGTTGAAGGAAGGGCCTGATTTGCATACTCAAGTTCCTCCCCCATTTTTAGTGTGTACATAGTTGCCATAGCAACTGGTCCCAAAAGACTCTTCTTTGCAGTCACCTCCCCTTTCTGTACTGCTGGAATGCTGGCTGCTTACCCAGGATCTGAGGGCTCAGAGCTCAAATCCTCATTTTATGGATGAAGAAACTGAGACCCAGAGAGGGAAAACAACTTGCCCAAAAGCACACAGTGAGTTAGCAGCAGAGCCTTACCTAGAATCCAGATCTCCTGATTCCAACTCCAGGGTGCCGGTCATCCTGGGGTGGGTGGAGCAGTGGGGTCAGTTCCTTACGCACGGCCAGCATGCTACACCCGTGCTCGGGGAAGACTTTGGGAAGCTACAGTGAAGAAATGACCCATTGGACTTTGGGCATAGACGCAGAGATGCAGCTGAGCCCTGAGGGGTGATACAACCAAATATGTCCTAGGTCTCCAGCCAGCCTGCCCCCCATTCATTCATTCCACAAAT
Organism: Rhinolophus ferrumequinum; assembly: GCF_004115265.2. Lineage (NCBI taxonomy): Eukaryota > Metazoa > Chordata > Mammalia > Chiroptera > Rhinolophidae > Rhinolophus > Rhinolophus ferrumequinum. The sequence goes on from NC_046286.1 coordinate 4,311,828, forward strand.
ATTTATTATATGCCTGCTGTGTGCCAGACACTGTTCTAGGCTCTGAGGATTCAACTGTGATCAAATAGGCAAAAATCTCTGCCCTGGTGGGCTGATATTCCGGTGGGAGGATGAAGATAATGAATGTAGCATGGTGTCTGGGGCTGAGTGGCATTCAGAAAGTGGTGGGGGACTGCTTGCTACTTGAATTAAGGTAATCCGGAAGTTCTTTCAAAATCAGACCTTTCAAAACTTACCCGTCCCTCTCCCACACCTTCAGGGCAGCAGGTAGCTGGTGTCTTGATACCTGACTCCAATATGGCTGCAAACTGAGGCATTTTGGGAGAACATGCCTGGCCCAGAAGCCTGAGGCTTTAGTGGAAGATTTTTAGGCAGCACATATAGCAGTTAGGAAGAGGTTTGGGGGCAGCGGCCCCCCTGAAACAATGTGGGCAGCTGCCCTGCCTGTTCGCAGCATGGCCTTCATGCTCAGAGTCTGATTTCAAATGCCCAGGAAGGATCACCCCCCACCCCTCGCCAGCACCAAAACTATGACAAATGCAGTTCCTGGTGCATGAAGACAGCCCTTCTCGTGGTTAGAAAGAACATCAAGCCACAATATACCCTGAGAGCAAATACTGGGTGCCAGGCTTTAGCAGACCCTTTCCTGAGAGGGGAGTTCCATTTAACTACTTACTATGGAAGTTTCCAAACATATGTAGCAGTACAGTAGCATAAAGAACTCCCAGGTACCAGTGCACAACTCAAGAATCATCAGCTCATGGTTACTCTAGTTTTAACCACCGCTTTCCTGCCTACTGGAATACTCTGAAGCAAACTGGGGCTGCAAAAAGGGTTTCCTCCTGCTCTTCCCGTAAGCGGCCTGAGGTGGCCTCTGAAAATGGTTCACTATTCACTTGACCCAGAAAACCCCACACAATCATGTAAATCGAGAGGTTCAAATCTATGGGTTCACTTTAAGAACACCCGTGAAACTGCCCAGGCCATCAAGGTCTGCATCTCCGAAAAGCCACCAGTATCTGAAGGACGTCACATTACAGGAGCAATGTATGCCATTCCATCGTTACAATGGTGGAGGTGGGAGACGTGCCCAGGATCAACAGTGGGGTTGGACACAGGGTCGGTGGCCCAAAAAGAGTGCGGAAGTTTTGCTGCACTTGCTTAAAAATGCAGAGAGCAATGCTGAGCATAAGGGTTTACACGTAGACTCTGGTCATTGGGCACAGCCAGGTGAACGAAGCTCCAAAGATGCAGCGCGGAACTGACAGAGCTCGTGGGCTGGTTACCCCACACACGTGCTCTCCCTGCCACATTGAGGTGATTCTGAGAAAGAGTGGATTGGCCTAAACCGGAAGAGGTTGCATGGAAGAAAAGATCTCCGAGAAGAAACTGAAGAAACAAAAACTTACGGCTGGGGAGTAAATTTAGTATAAAATAATCGCTAAAAAAAAGCAAGAAAAAAAAGGGGGGGGCTTCCTCCCAACCCAACCTGGAGGAGGAAGACTCCAAAAGTGCGAGCTAGGGAAGCCGGGAAGGAGGGGTTTGGGATAGGAAGGACCCTGAAGGTGAGGAGGACCCAGGGCTAGCTGCCCCCAGGATGGGCGCTCCTGGTTCAGCGGGTGGAGTAGAGGAGCCTGGCCGAGGGAGCCGAGCCCCATTTCCTGCCCCGACTCCACATCTCTTTGTTTTCTATCCTTCCTCTTTCCCCCTCACTCGTAATAAAAACATAATTACCAGCTTTATAAAAAAAAAAAAGAAAAAAAAGGCAAATTATGGTGACACGCTTTAATTATCAGCCGAGCAATGGCGGGCTGAATTACACAGGCAGGGCCTTGGAGGTTACCTAAAAATAAAGCAAGAGCCCTCATTAGATGCTAATTGCTGCTTTTGCCAACTGAAGTGAGATTTTGGCACTGTGTGCCGTTCAGTGCTGGGGTGTCTGCTGGGAGGTCCAAGCCTTGTGAAGCTCAGAGTGCCAGGGACGTGTCCTGGGGGACAGTCAGGCAGTACAGGGCAGGCAGGAGGGCGGGTAAGAGTTCTAGGGGCCAGAAAGAGGGCCTCAGTCTACCCTGGATGTTCAATGGGCAGGTGGAAACACAGACTGGGAGGAGGGAGCAGCAGGTCCCAGTGAGAGCATCAAAAGGAAGGGACCATTGGTGTCCTCCGGCTGGAGAGGGGCCACACAGCCTCCTGGGAGCCCAGCATCTTTCTGTGGGCTCCCAAGGACCCCTCCCTGGGCCTGGAGGCTGAGGTGGTGCGGGACCTCTGGTATGATGCTAACAGGCCACCCTCTGGCCCCCTTCGCTTCTGCCTCCAGGGCCTGAGAAGGCAGGATGGGAGAAACAGACATGGGATATTGGCATTCAGAAGCAGCCGGAAAGGAGAGCTGGAAAGGACCTGAGCTTGTATGCTGCTTCTGAAGCTGAGTTTCCAGGATCCTGGGGGTTCCACACAGGTGTCCTGTGTGTCCAGCCAGCCTGGTAGCTTGGTGGGCTCCTGCTCAGCGCTGGTAGCTGCCTGGTCTTGGCTTTGAGCCCTTACACGCTCTTGAGTGGGCATCGTTCCCTCTTGCTGCAGAAACCCCAAGGTCTGTACCACACCTGTCTCATTCACCACTGTGTACCTGGGGCCTGGCCCAGATCAGGTACTTAGTACCTGTTGAATGAATAGATAAGGAAGGGAGTCTGATAGGGTGACCCATTTGTCTAATTTTTCTGGGACTTCCCTGGTTTTAAATCCTGCATCCCAGGACTCCCCGTCCGGTAACCCTAGGTCTAGACTCCTCCCTCCCTCTTCTCCCAAACATATTTCAGTCACATGCCACGGACTTTTAACACAGTTAGTTTTAAGCCGTGGTTCTCAAACTTGCGCTTGCATCACAGTGACCTGGAGGGTCTGTGAGACAGACTGGGGGACCCCACCCCAGAGCTTCCGGTTCAGCAAGCCTGGAGTGGGGCCTATAATTTGCTTTTCTAACAAGTTCCCAGGGATGCTGCTAGCTGATTTAAAGAAACGGTTCTGCTGTTGGAACACTGCTTCATCTGGCCCATGGGGCTGCACAGTGGATCCCCTGGGAAGCTTGTAAAACATACATGTGCTGGCCCCACCCACAGAGCCTCAGATCTGGTCCTTCTGGGGAGGGGCCCAGCATCTGACTCATGAGTTTTCATGAGGATGGTGGAGGTGGAATCACCTTGAGCCTCATCTTTTCATTCTGCCCTGAGACCAGCCCTGGGGACCACCACTGAGCACCCCAAGCCTTTGGCTGGGAAGCTGAGGCCCCAGAGGATGGGCGAGCACAGAGCCTGTGGGGACCCTGTCACCCCTTTTGCAGAGCAAAGGTCTCTGGTGGCTGCCAGCTCTCTGTCCAGGGAGTCTGAGACACTGCATCCCACCCCCATCTTATTAAAATATAAAATTTAGAATATACCGAGCATCTTTCCACCTTTCTTGGGTGTCCCACATGAGCCCAGGGAATTACCATTATGGGGCAGAGAGCAAAGGTTAGCAGCTCGCCCAGGAAGGGCCCCCGGGTCTTCCCCATCGCGAGCTCCGGGGCACGCCTCACCGTCCCACCTGTGGGCCCCAGCCCTGGCTCCATTGGCCTGTACCTGCTAGACGATGAGTGGCGCCTACCCTCCCGCACTGCTGCAGCAGGTCTGACTTCCAAAAGTGTGCTGGGGACAGGTCCCGCCTTTCCATCTCAGGCCTACGGAGACCATACACCTCTCCTCTGTACCCTAGGCTCAGCACTCAGAATTCACACCCCACCCACGGCTTCCCACTTAACCCACTCCATTCCCATAATTATGTTACTTTGGGACCATCAGCGTTTCGAGGCTGCCTGGCCCCCTAAGGGCTGTGTCTCCCCCATCAGACTGGTGGCCCCCTGAGGGCAGGGCCTAGCTGCCCCCTCCCCACCTGCCCCTTCTCAAAGCCCCAGGCAGGCTGGGGTGCCTGATGGGCCTAAGCCCCAGCAGGAGCCTGCCCTGGCTCTACCCTTGGCCTTCTCCTCCCCCAGGAGGCCGGGAAGACTGACCTTGGCCCCCCACTGGCCTCTTCTTAGTGCTGAGGGGAGTAGAGGGAGAAGCATCCCCCTTGGAAAGGTGATTTTCCCCCTGGATCCTAGAAAGGAGCTTCCACAGATGTGGGGGTCACCTGGGAAAGTCCTGGGCTAAGCATCAGAAACTCTTGGGTGTCAGGCCAGGCCTTCTGCTCAGCCTTGGGCCTCAGCGGCAATCACCTTGAGAGGGAAACGGGCCAGAGAGGGGACAAGGCGCCCAGGCTGGGGTTGCTGTCAGGGAGTCACCAGGGGAGAGCTGGCCGCGCTCCCCGTCCACATCCAATCCCCCCCCCACACACACACACACACACACTGCCCCGGAAGCTTCTGGCAGACATCCCTGATCTGCCAACCTAGTTTTGCCTGATTAGCCTGAGTAGAATCCATTCTGGGTCTTAGGGTTCATCCGTGCAAGCAAGACCATCAGTGAGAGACACTCACTTTTTCCCCTCCTAACCTTACACAAATATTTATCCAGTATACAGTAGCTGCTGCACACAGTCCCACACAGACCCTCCGGGGAGAAGAGAGTTCCTGAGCACAGCTGTTCACATGAGACAGGCCTCCTCCCAGGAGTCAGATGGGCTTACCCAGGGGGCACTAACACCTGCACAATTTAATGCCACCCGCCTCACCTGCACACACACCTTCACATGCAGCCACTGCCTGACTCCCACCTGGGGTCAGCCTAGGAGGTAGATGGTGGGGAGGCCTGCGGGTGCAGCCGGAGGAGGTGGCCCAGGCAGCCTGGGCTCCAGCTCTGCTGTCTGTGGCCTCATTGTGTCACTGGCTCTATAATTTACTCCTGGCAGGGCCCAGCCCATGAGCCGCTGCCCGGTCCCTACGTCCCAACCTGCCAGGGAAGGAAGCCAGCTGCTGTGGATACACACTGCACACTTGCCATGGCCTGGGACAGGCCTCCTGACAACGTGTCTGGAACATGGACTCACACCCACTTGGGCCTAAAGAGACAGACAAACAAACAAGCATGCAAGGCACACACACAGAGTTACGGGGCGCCACACACATGCACGCTGTGCTGTGCATCTGGCCCACCTGGACACACTCCACACACTGATTTCCAGGACCGACACACCTTAGCACCTGTGACCTAGAGACAGGACAAGCAGGAGGGGAGGGTTGTAGGTGCTGGGAGTCCCGGAAGCCAATTTCTTAAGAGAATTTCCTGGCTGGAAGGAGAGGACAGGCTTCGATTACGGGGTGGATGTGGGGACCCAGGTGTGAAGAATGTGAGCCAGAGGAGAGGCAGGGCAGAAATAGTATCTTTCTTTGGGGCTGCAGGGCAGAGGGCAGGGACAGAGCATCCCTCTTGCCAGCAGGGGCTGATTTCTGGAATCTTCCACAATGTCCTGGCCCCTCCCTGCCCAAGGCTTCTCCACACCCACACTTGACACCAACCCTGGAGCAGCCTCCACCATTTCCAAGACCTAGGTCTCCATCACCCAACTCCTCCCTCCCTCTTAGGCCCTCTGGCTGCAGGTTGGGCCTGAGGTCCAACTGCCAGACTCTCAGTGGATGTGGAGCCGGGGTGCAAAACCATGTGTTTATTAGAAATGTTCTTGGTATAAAAACAATCATGCGCTACACATTGTCGTCAATAACCAAACACCCAGGCACTGAACTCCGTGTCATCAGCAGGAGGGGCAGGCGGGCAGGACACACAGCAGACGGGCAGGGGCAGGCGGGCAGGCTGCGGGCCACAGGGACACACATAGAGGCCACCGGGAGGACGCAGCACTTTGCAACACACTCAAGATTTGTTTTTGTTTGGCTTTTTTGTGTTTTGATTTTTTTTTTTCCTTTTTTCTCTTTTGCGACATGTAAGAGTTGGTGAGCTGGGGAAGGGTGGCAGGGAGAGGAAAGCAGAGGCTGGACATAAATGAAAGTGGGGAGGGGACTGAGGACAGGAAAGAAAAATGTATGAGAGGAGAGACCCAAGTGGAGCACAGGAGAAAAACAGGAGAGACCTGAAGACAGAGAGTTCATGAGCGAGAGGAGGCAGAGGCAGAAAGAAAGAAGATACAGAAAAAGTAGAGCGCACAGACGGAGACAAAGAGAAAAGAAGGTGATACAAAGAGATAAGAGAAAACAAAGACAGGGATGGAGACAGACAGAGAAGGTCACCAATGAGACAGGCAGAGACAGAGGGAGAGAGGAAAAACCAGCGCTGGGGCCCACGCAACCTGAGCCCCTGTGATTTGGGGCCAGGAAGGGCCCTGGTCCAAGACGCAGGTCTCGGGGTGGCTGAAGCTACCCCACCCCTCCTCCTCCTCCTGTCGCTCTCCCGGCTTGCCCAGGCTACCCAGCAGTGACCGCTGGGGTTCTGCTGTCCTCAGCACCAAGCCACATCCGTGGGCGCCCATGGGTAGGCAGGACGTCAGCTGGGCCCCTGGGAGTGCCCTGGCTCCACGAACCATCCACAAAGGTCTCCATTCTTCCTCCTCCGTTCGCTCAGCAGCCTAGCTAGAGTGCATGGTTGCTGTAGGTGACGTAGGTCTGTTTGGTGGCCAGCACTGCAAGGAGAGAGACCAGGGATACCCAGGAGTTAGGGGCTGGCTGCCTCAAACCCCCTGCTGCTGGCACGGCCCTGCCCATGGCATCAAGTCCAGGCCCCTGACCTGAGCAGTCCACACACCCCCACCTGTGCGCCGGCCCCGCCCTGCCCATCCCACTGCTTCCTCCCTGTGCTGGGTCCAGCCTTCCAGTCTGTCCTTCCCGCCTCCACACCATGGCTCAGGTGGGGCTGCTTGCCTGGAGTGCCCTTCCCTCTTCACCTGTCACTCCAGATATGACCCCTCCTTTGAGCACTCCTTCCCAAACCCTACCCCACCATGAGGGTCTCCCCCCAACAGAGCCCTGCTGCCTCCTGACTCCACCACATGTTAAGAGGATCACTTTTTATTTGTGATGTAATGCTGGATTCTTAAAACAGTAGACTCTTGAACAACACGATTTGAACTTCGCAGGTCCATTTATACATACTTTGTTCTTTTTCCAGTAAATATCTGCTGTGTTTTTGATCTGCGGCTGGGAGTCTGAGCTGTCAGAGCCCACTGTGTGCACTGATTATAGCATTTTATACAGGGGACTTCAGCATCCACGGTAGGTCCTGGAACCAATGCCCCATGGACACCAAGGGACAACCTACATTTTGGGGGAGTCAAAAGTTATACATGGAGTTTTCCACTGCATAGGGCATGTGGCACCCCTAACCCCCGGGTCGTTTAAGGGCCAACTATATTATCAAAGGGTAGTTTTCAGAAGCTCAACAGCACACATTCTGGAAGAGCACATGCCAAGAATATACATACAGAGACTAGCAGCCTAGAGGAGGTGAGTGGGGAATGGGGACAGAGGAAATAAATAATGGAACCAGAGAGGAGGCTCAAGAAGCTAGAAACTGCGCGTGTGACTGACTCAGCCTTCTCCCCGGGCTCAAAGGAAATGGAAGTTCTCAGGCCCCCGGCCCTCTGTGCAGCCACCCTTCCCATTTCTGAGTGTCCCTGTCTCACCTCAGCCTTGAGCCTCCGTTTTCTGCACCCATGACTCTGGCCCTTACTCAGCTCACCCACCACCGGGACTGGGGTTGCATGTCTGGGTCGCCCCCATTTCCCAGCCACAACCTTTTTCTCCCACCCCCACCTGGGTGACATCAGCTCTTATGGGCAGCATGAGTGCTCCCCCAACCTCCACCCCTCCAGGGTTCAGACCTCACAGCAACCTAGTGAGGAGGCTGGATAAGTGACACCCTCGTTGCAAAATGAGGAACTGAGGCCAGAAGGCTGAGGAGGCTGGCCAGGTCCTTGGTTTTGTACTGTCCTGCCTGGGGACAGCTCACTGGAGAGCCATCAGGGCAGAATTGCTTCCTAGGGTAGGGGCTGGTTTGCTGGAGTCAAGTGAGGAGGCTGGATGGAAGAAAATCATGGTGCCCTTTGTCATGAAGTTTCCCTGACCGTCCAGCAGGATCCTGCCAGCTCAGGAAAGGAGGCACATCTGCTGGGCTCAGCCAGGGGTGTCTGGCCTGGAGAAGAGGACATTGAGGGGAGCAGTGTGATGAGCTGCACACTGTCCCCCCAATACTCTTTCCCGTGTTTGCTGGGCTCAGGACTGCCAAAGTTAAGGACTACGTTTCCCAGCGTCCCTTGCAGCTACGTGTGGCCCTGCATGACCACATTCCTGCTGACCTGTGAACGGAAGGGCTGCGTGCAACTTCCACGTCATTTGATTAAAACTATTTCCTCTGTACTGCCTCCCTTTGCCTTCCATGGGCAGAACAGACATTGAGGGCAATCAGCCTCAGCCATGAGGACCAGGACCAGCCTCCAGGCATTGACAGAGCAACAAAACGGAGGGAACCCGGTCCCTGCTCCTGCCACCCACTATGTACTATTGTATCAGAGAGAAACAAACATCTGTCTGGTTGAGCCACTCTGCTCTGGGGCCTGTTTGTCATCGCAGTGTAACCGGAAGCCCACTATGTCCCCACTTCAGGGCTCCATCGAGTGTGGGAAGCAGCAGTGCTGGGATGGGGTGAGCAGAGGACACACTGGACCAGTGCAGAGGCATGAGGATCAGAGTGCCGCTGAGCTAAAGGGGGCACTTTCTCCTGGCCAGAGCTGAGAGTGGACTGGCTGGAAACAGTCAGGCAGAAGACGCTGGCTGGGCAGCACCAAGGAAGTTTCAAGTTTTAGGTGCCACCCAGACAGGTGCTAATGGAAGGAAATGGTGAGAATAAGAACACAGCACAGCACCTTGTAGTGTACAAAGAATTCCCACCTTCACTTCTAAAATGACCCATGTCCCTCCAGGGTGCTGGGTGACCAAGAGGGAGGAAGGACCACAGGACGGTCAGTTTTGATGGAGCAGCATCCAGGGAGGGGCCTGGGCATGGGCGCCCTTGGGGAGGGGAGCTGAGTGACTGAAGGCTGGGACCCAGGGATGACAGAGCTGCTGAAGGGGAGGTGGGAGGACATGCAGATCAGCGCTCTGGAGACAGGAGCCTCAGACTCCCTGTGACGTCAGGCAGTGCCTTCCCTGCCCTGCTAGACCTCAGTTCCCCAGCCTGCAACACAAGAGGGGTGGCCCTTTTCACCTAGACTTCTTTTCCTGAGGAGCACCCCACCCCCACAACTCTACCCCACCCTATCTCCCACCAGCAGAAAAAGGGCCAGCAGCCAGCTCTGAATCCCACGCCTGTAGGCCAGGCTAGTGAGAATCAGCTCCCCAGGGCTCCATCACCCCCTGGGTGAACTGATAAAATTGAGTTTCCAAACCTGTAAACCTGTCAGCAGCTCCCGGCCATGAGGTGAGGGAAAAACCTCAGCAGCAGCAGCAGCAGCAGCAAAATCTCCACTAACTGCAGGGAAACGGGAGCCTGAGGGCCGCTGCTGAGGTACCATGGCCAGGTCGGGGATAAGAGAAAGTGGTGGGAGGTTAGGGACATTTGAGCCCCTGTTGTTCCTCTAAGATCAGAGCTGTCTCCAATAGAAAATCCAACCCAGGGCTCCAGAACCTGGAAGTGCACTCAGCCCTCAGCTATAAGCCAGGGGCCCCAGAGTCCCTCAGCAGAGCCTCAGTGTCACCATCTGGAAAATGGGAGCAATGAGTGCCCGGGGGCCCCCAGGAGCTAACTGTGAGGAACAAAAGGAAGGGTCTGGCCAGGAGTCAGCAGACTTGGGATCCAGTCCTAGCCTCACCAGTACAGGGGATCTCAGCACCTGTCATGTGGCCCTTGCAATAAACTGAACCTCTTGGAGCCTCGATTCTCTCATCTGTAAAATGGGATGATAATTAACCCTTGGCTGGCTCTCAGCCACACGGTGGATGGAAATACTCTTTAAACCTTGCAAAATGCCAGCAAAGGAGCAGCGCTGAAATAACTACAGCGATGAGGAGAGAATGGGGGAGTGACTCCCCAGGACATCCTCAGTATGAGGGGAAGGGACAAGGGGGTGTAAGCAGAGGGCCCCAAACCCATCCCCTGCTGGTGACAGGCCCTCGCAGCTAGTGTTCAGGCTCCGCCACCTCAGAGAACAATTAGCTGGGCAGCGGCAGGCAGGAGCTGACAATCCCATTTGTTGCCCCCATGTCTCCATACCCAATCTGCCTGCAATCGGGGCCCTGAATTATTTATTCTGTTGTTTGTTTAAAGATACGTGGCCTGCCAGTGACAGAGTGAAAAATGTCCCTGCTCCACAGGAGTGACACCTCCCCACTCCTCCCGCTCACACCCCCCTCAGTCTGGCTGTCCCTGGAATTAATCACCTGGCTCCTGCCTGGTACCTCCATGGCCCCTGTTGTCACTAAGCTGAGACACAGCAGGGGCAAGGAGCCCTGGCCTCTGGCCCTTGCTTCAGGGGGCGAGTGGGCAGCTCTCATCCTTCCCTTGAAGGAAGCAGGGGGCTGCGAACATTGGGGTTTCCCTTGCCATGCCTCCACCCCCATCCTTGTCTAGCGGGAATGGGGCTAAGTGTCCCCTGTCTCCAGGTGACCAGCCTGAGCAGAGGTAGAAGCAGCAATGCCAGTGAGGTACCATCAGAGCTCTCCGTGAAGGCCTGCCCTCTCGGATTCCCTAGCCTGTCACAGCACCATGAGCGTCACCTTTGGGGTCAGGGTGTCACCTCCAGTTAGACACCGGTGAGGGCGAATGCCCCACTCACTCATGCGCCCTAGAGCACAGCTGGTTTGACAGACCTGTTCCTGCACCAGCAGAGTCTGGCCCGGGGGGATGGCCCGGGAAGGGGAAGTCTCTGTGGAAAGGAGGAAAACAAAGTCAGGAGTAGGGGGCAGAGAGCAGGGAGGGACTCCTGCTTACCACACAGGGCCTGGGTAGGGGCTGCATTTGGGTATACACGAAAGGCCAGAGGTGGGGAGTCCGGTGAGGACACTCTGCCCCATCCAATTTCAGAGTCCCAGGGCTGTAGGTGCAGGGAAGCTGGTGCTCTGGGAGGAGGAGCAGGACTGCAGAGAGCCATAGGTCATCTGGTGGAGGGTGGTGGTGTTAACATAGCCATCGGGGGTGTCAATCAAAGGAGGGGGTACTCCAGAGGCCAGGTATAGTGCTCAGCAGAGAATGGGGGCAGAGAGGCCATATGAAGTCAGGGTCCAGGGAAAGACACTGTGTGGGGCCAGCCAGCCACCACCTTGCTGTGTGACCTCACGAGAGTTACTCACCCTCTCAGGGCCTCAGCTGGGGATCAAGGAGCCTCACTGGACTGCTGTGAAGATCACTCAAGTGAAATATCCTGTTTGGATGTAGGAAGAAACTGTCCTTCCACACGTGATATTGTCTCAACATGTGGGACCTGTACTGAGAATGGAGGGGACGATGCCTCCCCCAGAGCCCTGAGATGGAGACCCTTTAAGAGGTACTGCCCCAGCCCAAATGCACCGCAAGGGAAAATCTCCTGTTTCCCTTGGTCTCTTGGTGGATGACAAGGGCTCCCCTTGGAGCCAGTACTCTGGGTCTTCACAGTCTAGTTCACATCCCTCCTGCGGCCATCGATACTTCTAGCCTTTCCCCCAGTACTAGAGGGAGAAGGCAGAGTGCTCACTCCTAGGTCCCACAAGGATCTGATGTCCCCCAAGACTCAGAGTGTGGGGAGGCAGGAGAAGCTGCCATTTAAACCATGTGGTTGCTTACAGGTGTCCAGGGCAGGAGCCAAGGTCTGCAGTGGGGCAGGGTGACACGGTGACCCCTCAACCCTCCCCACCCTGAAGGGAGGCCCATGGAGGCCCCCACCCACCGTACAGGTGGCGGTTCTGTGGCTCATCCCAGGACAGAGGACACTGTCCGTCCGAGGAGGCAGAGGGAAGTGGGAATAGCAGGAGGTCAGGTCTGGCCCTGCCACCTGATGGCTGTGTGACCTAGATGAGTCCCTGGTCTTTCTGGGCCTCCTTTCCCTCCTCTGTACCATGCAGACGACAAAAAATACCTGCCTTTCAAGGTTGCTGTGAGAATGAAAACTGGTACCTGGTAGGTGTGGCACACAGTCAGGGTTCAAGAAATGGTCACCACTACGAGGTTTGACAATTAAATTCGCGAACTTGTTACAACGAGGTTGCTAACCTTTTTTGATATCAAAGGGATTATTCATTATGAATTTGTACCAACTGGACAAACAGCTAACCAAACTTACTATTTGGAAGTGCTGAAAAGGTTGCATGAGAAAGTTAGACGACCTGAACTTTTCGCCAACAAATCATGGCTCTCGCATCACGACAATGCACCAGCTCACACGGCACTGTCTGTGAGGGAGTTTTTAGCCAGTAAACAAATAACTGTATTGGAACACCCTCCCTACTCATCTGATCTGGGCCCCAGTGACTTCTTTCTTTACCCGAAGAAAAAGGTAAGTATTGAAAGGAAGACATTTTGATGACATTCAGGACATCAAGGGTAATATGACGACAGCTCTGATGGCCATTCCAGAAAAAGAGTTCCAAAATTGCTTTGAAGGGTGGACTAGGCACTGGCGTCGGTGCATAGCTTCCCAAGGGGCGTCCTTCGAAGGCGACTGTAGTGATATTCAGCAGTGAGGTATGTAGCACTTTTTCTAGGATGAGTTTGCGAACGTAATTGTCTGACCTCGTATTATTGGTCCCCCCTGAGGCCTGACCCGTCCCTCACATGCCCTGCCTATGTCTCCCACTCTCCACCTCTTCTCTTCACACAGAGGGCTGACTCCAGGGGAACCAGGGAAGTTGGCGAAGATGGTGGCTCTGCTCCTCTCTGTGCACACACCTGAACCAGCCTGAGGGATCTGTCCTGCCCAGGCGTGGACCTTGGACCTGTCCCTCAGAGGCCGGGTTCCCTGCCTCCTCTCGCCAGCCATTTCAAAGCACGACCTTCTACAGCTGATGTCTCCTGGGTCAAACCCCTGGGGCCACCCTGCTATTTGAGAACTGCAGCCCCTGGAAGCCCCCCGTCCTACCCCCCCACCCCTCACTTACTCATCCCGGTCCATGTCCTGAGTCTCCATCTCTAGGGCCCTGCTAGGGGGTGGCTGGGCTGGTGCCAGGGTCACGGCTCCCAGGTTAACAAAGGGCCAGAGAGCAGGGGCCTTCTAGACTACAGCTTCTCCCAGAAGGACTGAAAGGTCACAGAAATCCAGGGCAGAGAAATCCCGGGGTATCACACTAGCACATGAACCAGGCCCTCCATGGCCTTCCCCTAATTGGGGCAGAGTCCCTGGAAGGGCGTGGCTAGAGTGGGCATGGGGGTGGGACCTGGAGGACTGGCAAGTGGGGCAGAGGGGCACTACCCTGCATCCTCAAGGTTCTCCCAGAGCTCCCTCTGGGTGGGCATCTGCTTACCGGCGGCTGGGTGGGGTGGGGGGAGTTCTCCCAGTGTCCCAACAGGACCTGGCTAGGGGTGAGGGTGGGGAGCTGTCCCTCTACAAGAAGGGGGCGGAGCCTGGGCGGGCCCAGAGGGAGAGGGCGGGGCAGGCACTCACCTGGGGCCTCGAGGTTCTCGCAGAGCTCAGACTTGGCCTCGCCATTGGGCCGGAAGTTGCCCTTTTGCGTGAACTTATTGGACATGGTGGCGGCGGTGACGACGGCTTTGAGGCTGCGCTTGCGCTTGGGTACGTTCTGCTCCGGATGGAAGAGGATGATGTAGACCTTGGGCATGTAGAGCATCCCCAGGGACACTGAAGCACTCAGACTCACTGAGACCGTCAGCGTCGTCGTCTGGATGTATAGCTGGGGACGGGCCGGGGGAGGCGTTAGCGCGGGCTCCGCCCTGGCCTCTGATGCCCTGTCCCTACACTCACCCCAGAGGCAAACACGGCAGGGACAGACTCAGGGACCAGCCTGTGTCCCACTGGCTTTGGGCTGAGTGGAGTCGTGGTATAGAGCTGAGACTTTAGACCAGAATTCCCGAGTTCAAATGCTCACTCCACCGCTTCTAGCTAAGTGATCTTTGACAAGTCCCATCACTGTGCCTCAGGTTCTTCACCTCTATGGGCATGATAATTACAGTACCGTACTTACCTCACAGGGCTGTTGTGAGGATGAAAAGACTGATAAACGGTAAATTATATAAAACCACCTCGGGCGCACGGAAAGTACATAGAAGTGTTTCCCACTGTTACGTGCTGTCTGGAGGAGGCACCACCCCTGAGGAGGGGTCCTGACCCTTCTACACCTGACCCTTCTCAGGAGCTGCCCCTGCACAGGGCTGGGAGTGAGATGAACGCCTGTGGGGGCTCTGCCACAGCCCCTCAACCAGGCGCCCCATCCAGTGGCTGCCCCCCAACGTGCCACCCTGTGCAGAGCAGGCCATTGGCATGGGAGCCACAGCGCCCAGCGTGATGCGGCAGTGGCAGCACAGTCAAAGCTCATTTCACGCTCGCTCGCCAGCACTAACGGTGACAGATGTTTAGCAAAATGAAAGTCCATTAATCTGGGTGTCGGATAATCCATTCTTCAATAGTGGGGCCTTCCAGGCAGGGCCTGACAATTCCCACCGACTCCACCTGGGATTCCCCTCCTGTCTCTCCCTCCCAGTCCCCCAGAGCTCAGCAGCCCCTCTGGCTGCCCTCAGCCGGGGTGGGGCCAAAGGAGGCTCAGGCTGTGGCCCCCAGGTCGGGGCACAGGGAAGCATGATGCTCTGCCCACGAAATCTGCTGTTTCCGGCCCCCTCCCCTGTGGCCTGGCTGATGTGCCACCTCCTCTTGGAAGTTTCCCTGACCCAAGCTCTATCCAACACCCCGTGACACTCTTCATTCCTTGCACCCAGACCAGCAGCGGGGGACATGGGTCTGGCTTGCTTCTTGAGGTTCCAGGGGCCCTGGCTTCATCTGGTAGCCCCTGGAGGAGGGGGGCAGGTCTTTGTTCTCATGGTCTTCCCCATCTCCTGCTCCTCTCCATAAATACCTCATGACCTGGACGGAAGGCCTTCATTCCAGCCACCCTTCCTCAAGTTTCCCACCTTTGGGAGAGGGGCTGGAAAAGCTCTGCGGTCTGACAGGAGAGAGCTGTGTGACCCTGGGGAAGTCTCATCCCTCTCTGCCCTCAGTTTTCTCATCTGTGCAATGGGATGATAGCGCCTACCTCACCCAAACCCTGATGCTATTACCCAAGCACAGGCTGTGAGCCACATAAAAGTTGGGGAAGGACACTAGGAGTATGGAGAAGCTCTTCCATTTTCCACTGTTCAGAAAAATGTCACAGACCCAGGGGAAAGAGGGCCTGTTCCCCAGCGAGCACACAGCCCTCCTCACAGAGACAGCTACCTCAGTCTTCACACGAAAACCACACTCTCACCCACGACAGAGAGCTGCCTCCCAGCTAGCGGATGAGGAAAGGTCATGAGAAGCCAGTGGGAGGGGGCTGGTGGCCAGGAGAGGAGGAAGGGAGGGGAGCGGGCTCCAGAGCATCACAATAGATTCTTGGATGAAACAGGAAAACTCTGGGATAACAAGAATACACCTGTTAGCTGGGTCTTCCCATTGGACTGGGAGTTCCCTGGGGACAGGGTGTCTCCCTCATTAGATAGGGGTTCCCTAAGGGCAGGGGCAGTCTCTCCTTTTATACTGGGGGTTCTTGGGTATAGGGATCATGTTTCCATCTTAGGCCCTTTGTCCCCGCCTTGTTATGGAGGGTACAACTGGGCCCATATGGAGATGGTGGGATGGGGATAGAGGCCCCCCTCTCTGGGCAGAGCCCTGAGTGAGCCGTGCAGTGGACACAGACTGTGGGGCCAGGGGCCTGGGTTTGATTCCACACTGCCCTGACCCAGTGTGGGACGCTTAGCCCCTCCACTACCACAGGCAGAGTGAGCCCCCGGGCACGCGACCTGGGCAGTCACACAGAGGCCTGTGCTTAGACGGGCCCGTACTTGGTTTAATGTCCTTCTGCTGCCATCTTGAATCCTGAATAATTCTTTAACAAGGGCCCTTCGTTTTCATTTTGTGCTGCGCCCTGAAAACTCTGGAGTTTTCACAAGCATGGCACAGTCCTTGGTGTTTTGTCCTAGTCTGCTTTCCAGCTTAGGAGCCTTTCTGCAAACACAATACAAGGAGGGGTGTAGTATGCAGAGGAAACCGAGGCAAAGCAGCCCCCACCTGCTGCTGCCCCTCTCCCAGCATGGGCCCTGGGCTCCTCTAGCCATCCCAGGCTGGGGGTGGCCTGCCCTGTGCACAGCAGAAGTGGGGCTGTGTACACCCGGTCCCTTTCCTTGCCCTAGGGTCTGGAATTCCCACCCCACCATGGGCTTGGACCCTGTTCTGGAGCCCCCTGTGTGAAGGTGCACATTGCCAGTAGGAGGTGGTAGCATGTTAGCCCTATTGGAGAAGCCAGGCATCGTCTAGAACCTCTAGAACACACCAGGCACTCCTACAGAGAAAAGGCCCTGGATGCAGGTCTTAAAAACAGGCAAAAAGAGAGGCCACCTTCAGGATGTGATTTCACCTTTACTCCCATCCACCCATCTCCCAACCCAGAGGTGCCCGAACTGCTGCCATCCCCACTCCCTTCTTTGGTCAGGCCCTTGCTGTACTCCATTCTCTGTGAGGAATCCTGCTTGAAGCCTCACAAGTCAGTGCTCTCTGGGGGAAGGAGGCGGTCAGGGCTGGGTCTGATAGGGAGGACAGAGGTCACCTTGGGGTGGGGCGAAGGGCACAGAAAGGAGCTGCTGTGGCAGTGGGTGATGGAGTCGCTGTTTCTGTGCAAGGCCTGGTGGGGACAGAGTGCTAGGGGCCCTGGTGGGGGCCACGGAGGAGTTGTGCCTGCTCTGGGCTCCTTCCCAGACTGACCCCGTGGGCACTGAGATCCTCAGAGTCTATATAAACCAGACAAGTGAACTTCACAACCTGGCCGGCCTCTGTGGCCACGTCCTGCACAAGCCCGGCTGAGCAGTAACCCCACACGGTGCAGAAGCCCCGCTCCAGTCGGCTCAGGGTAAAGCTTCCCGGCTGCGGTGGGAAGCCCTGGAAATCCAGGCTAAGGCTGGGAAATCCAGCCACATGCTCACCAGAGCGCACGACAGCTCCACTCTGCACCACCACCTGCACCCTGGGGGAAGGGCCACAGCAGAGCACCTGCAAGCACGTTTGCACACATGCACGCCCACAAACACACCCCTGTATACACGTGCATCTCTGCATTAACACACACCTGAACTCACAACTGCACAATCATCCCTGACTCACACACACACATTCACCCCTTCACGCACCTGGTTCACACACGTGCATACATGCAGGTGCATTCACACACATCTGCATGCATGCCTGAGCACATATACCCGCACACACTCACACATCTGCACATACACTGCTGGCTACACACACCTCATCTGCACACCCACACACCCGCCGCAGCCATGAACCCCCCACCTGCCCATCCCACCAATGTGCACACACATACACCCACGTGCACTCACATACACACACACTGCCCGTCCACCGCTGAACATGCACGAAAAGGCACACACACATCTGTAAACACACACTCTGTACCCACACCACAACTCCCCACTCCATTCCATCCACACCTGCAGGGACGAGTGTATACACACACACACCTGGCAGCCAGGCCTGCAGCTTCCATTGGGGCATATTGCAGCTCTGACGTGACACAGCACAGATCCAGCCCCAGGGTGGCCTGAGCCTCTAAGAAGCCTGTAGTCTGAACTGGCAGGGACTTCGAGCTCATTTCCTCCACCCCTTCCTCATGCAGAAGCCCAGGGAAGGAGGGGGCACATCCCACATCCCTCCATCAGGGGTAGAGCTGGGTCTTGGAGCCAGCTCTTCATATGGGTGTGAAGCCAGCCGGCTATGTGACCTGGAACAAGGCCCTGCTCCTCTCTGGGCCTCAAAACAGATTGCCTCAGAGTCTCCTTTTCATAATCAGTGCTGAAGAGAGCCTCCTAAAAAGGGAGAAAGCAGAGGCACGTGGGGTCACCTGGAGAGATGCTGGTGGAGTGAAGGGGGGCCCCAGTCTGGAGGTGGGAGGGTCTGACACTTGATACTCTGCTTTGGCAGGGACCCCACTAGAGAGCGTGTGCGGCAGGCAGCCTGAGGAAATTATGGAAGGCAGAGCCCAGGGCTTAATCACCATGCTGTCGGCCTCCCAGCTGGGTACCTCTACTCTCTGAGGAGGCGTGGGAAGGGGCCTCCTGGTATTATTGAGGGTAATTTCTCAAACTGCCAGCTTCCTGCAGTGTGGGGCGGCCTCCCCTGCTGGCTTCATGGGCCCCCTGGGCACTCCAGGGTGGGGGGGCTGTGCCTGCACCTGCCTTCAGCAGGGAGGGCCTCCCGCAGGTCTGGTGGGAACTGGAGACCTGGCTCTCAGTATGAGCTGGGCACCGTGGCTGCTTTGGTGGCCTGGAGCCAGGCCTGGTCTCGGACATCAGCACACACTGCCAGCCCCAAGGTCTGCTTCTTGGAACGCCCAGCCCACAACACCACCACTGGGAGACAGGCCAAAGGCCTCCCCAGGCCTGGTCCAAGGCATTTGGAGTACAGAGCGCAGCTCCTGCCCTTGAGGAGCTGGAGAAGAGGTGGGCACCTACCAAGGAATCCCCAGGGCAGGGGAGGTACCCCAGAGGGGGTTTGTGGGTTGGGGGCTTCTGAGTTTGACAGAGTAGGGTCATGTCTAGCCATGCTCCCTACTGGCTGTGTGACCTTAGACAAGTCACTTTGCCTCTCTGTGCCTCCACATCCTCATCTGTAAATGGGGATGGTGCTATCTACTCTCGCCTGCTATTGTGAGACCCGCTGGCATTAGGTAAAGTGTCTGGCATATGACAAGCACCCATCCATCATGGCTTTGGTGTCTGCCTCACTGAAAGCCAAGCATTCCTAGGAGCTCCTACCCAGGCTCACAGCTTTAAATGCCATCCACAGGCTGACGACATCCCAGTTACGCCTCCAGGCTGGCCCTCGCCCCTGAACTCCAGACTCCTGGAACCATTGACTCAGCAGCTGTGCTTGCACACTAACAGGCATCCCAAACGTAGCATGTCCACAGGCCCTCCAGGTCTGCGCCCCACCCCGGCTCCTCTACCATCTCCCCACCTTAGTGCGCAACACTCCGTCCTTCCCATGCTCACACCAAAAACCACAGTCACCCTTGACTCTCCTCTGCGTCTCTCACCCCACATACAATCCATCCGAAATCCACCGGTCCCACTGCCTGACACATCCAGAATCCCCCACTGCTCACCGCTCCTGAGGCCAGCGGCTTCCAGTCGGGATTATCCGGTAACCTCCACACTGGTGCCCTGATCCCACCCCACCCTCCTCAGGGCCCCGCCCGCAGCCAGAGGACCCTTTTAAACTCACATCAACACCGCCCTCACTGCTCACAACCCTACAGTGGCTCCCTTCCCACTCACATAAAAGCCACAGATGAGGAGGTCCTTTGGACACGCTAAGTGTGGGTCCTATGCCACCTGCCCTGTCTTCTCGCTAACCTCACCCCCATCACCCTCCTCAGCCCCAGTCTCTGTAAGCTGCTCTTACATCCATCATGTTGTGTGATTGTTACAATGCCCGGGGAAGAACCACACGGGAAGGATCACGGCCCCCATCTACTGATAGAGAAACTGGGGGCAGAGAGGCCATCCGGCTTGCCCAGGATCCCAATTAGACACAGAGCTCAGACCAGGAGCTGGGGTCCTGGACCCCAATGATCCTCCCTGTCGCTGGCCTCTGCTGCAGGGGCTCCCAGTTCTCCAAGAGAATCCCCTGGAGCCTAGGCAGCCCTGTGCTGTAATGCAAGCAGAATCCACAGGGCCCTTGGGGTGTGCCCAGGATGGCCTGACAGAGCCAGCAGGCGCAGCCCCTCTGCAGCTGCAGTGGGGAGAGGGAAGGGTCCCCGGCTGACACTGCCAGGTCCCAGACTCCTTGGTTTTAGGGTGGCTTGGGGCTGGGGGGAGAGAGAGAGAGTCTGATGTACCTCCCGCCTCAGGGACCCATGGGGATCCCGTGAAGGCAGAGAGAGGGCTGGACAGAGGAGGAAGAAGGGAGGAGTGGACAGAAAGGAAGATGGGGCTGAGTACAGAGAAAAGTAAGGGAAAAGAGAGTCTAGAAAAGAATGAAGAATGACAGAGGGTGCAGCCTTCCAGGCTAACAGGGAAGAGAGAGGAAGAAGAGAGAAAAGGGGGAGGAAAGAAGGTGAAGAGATGGGAAGGAGAAAGAGAGGAGGTGGGAGAGGCAGGGATGGAGAGATGGGGAAAGAGAGGAGGCAGCTAAAAAGCAGCGGGGGCGGGAGGAGGAAGGAGAGAGATGGGACAAGGAGAGAAAAGGGAGAAGAGGCAGGAAAAGGGAAATGAAGGGAGAGAGGAGAGAAAACCCAGAACCTGGAGAAAAAACCCACAACGGAGAGAGAAGACAGAATGAAGCATGAAAAAGGCAGTTCTGGAGCAGCCCCTGGAGGCTGACCCCTGCTCTCAGCCGTCACCCCACTGCCCAGCCCCCCACCCCTCACCCCCCGCCGGCCCCACACTCACCTTGTCCGCCGACTGCGAGGTACCAAAGAAGATGGGGATGAAGGCCAGCCAGACGATGCAGGTGGTGTACATGGTGAAGCCGATGGGCTTGGCCTCGTTGAAGGTCTCGGGCACCCCGCGCGTCTTGATGGCGTACACGGTGCACGTGACCATGAGGAGCATGCTGTAGCCCAGCAGGCAGATGAGGGACAGGTCGGAGATGTCGCACTTGAGCACGCCCCTGGCGAAGCGGGGGTCGAGCGTCCGCTGGTCCTGGAAGTCCACCACGGAGTGGGAGGGGTCCACCACAAACCACACGCAGATGCCCAGCAGCTGCAGCGAGATGAGGCTGAAGGTGATGGCCAGCTGGGAGGCGGGGCTGATGAAGCGCGGCGCGCTGACCGACCGCTTGCCCTGCTCGAAGATGCGGTAGATGCGGTTGGTCTTGGTGAGCAGGGCGGCGTAGCTGATGCTCATGCCGAGCCCCAGGAAGATTCGGCGCAGGGAGCAGGTCCCCAGGTCGGGCTCCGCGATCATGAGGAAGGTGGTGGCGTAGCACAGGAAGATGCCGGCCAGCAGCACGTAGCTCAGCTCGCGGCCCGAGGCCTTGACAATGGGCGTGTCGTTGTAGCGCATGAAGGTGAGCACCACGAAGAGCGTGGCCGCGATGCCCACCACGGCCAGGAAGAGGGGCAGCACGGCCCAGGGCGAGTCCCACTCCAGCTTGATGATGGGGATGGGCCGGCAGCCGGTGCGGTTCTCGGTGGGCCGCATGTCGTAGGGACATGTCTTGCAGTTGTAGCGGTCCACCTGGTACTGGTACCCTGTGCAGGGCTCACAGTGCCAGCAGCAGGGCATGCCCTTCACCGTCTTCTTCCGCTCACCTGGCTGGCAGGGCAGGCTGCAGATGGAGCGGGGCAGCTGCTGCCCACTCCCCGGCCAGTGCATCCGCTCTATCTGACAATGACAGCACGGAGGAGCGGGCCTCAGCACACGCCCCGGTGCCCTGCGCCACCCCACCCGTGGGCACCCTGCAACCCCACACCTGAATCACCCAGTTACTTGGCAAAAAAATCCAGCCTCCCAGGCCCCACAGACCTGCTGACTTCAACAGCTGGCTGTACATGAGCTCCCCGACATGATTGCCCTGTGGCTGACCTGTGGGGAATCTGGGGAGACTGAGCTCAGAGCAGAGCAGTGACAGGCTAGTCACACCGCAGAGCAAAGGGCTCAGGAGTCTGGTCCCAGCCCCTCGGCCTCGCTGCTCACCAGTGGCCCCGGCCCAGCAGCAGCAGTGTCACCTAGGAGGCGGCTGGAAAAGCGAAATCTTGGCCCACCCCAGACCTACTGACTCGGAATCTGAGTGTTAACAAGACCCGCAGTGAGGCGGGTGCACGCGGGAGTGGGAGAAGCGCGGCCCCTGGGGCCTCCTCCGGGCGGTAGCGCAGGGAGCTGAGGCCCATAGACACGACAGACAAAGGTGCAGTCAGAGGACACTTAATGTGCGCCCAGGGGTTAGTGTTTCTTTACATCTTGCTCTAAATTAGTGCTGGCCACCATCTCACGTCCCTAAACACACGATGCTGTGAGCAAAGGAGCCACAAGAGCATGGGCACTTACCATGAATGTTACAAAATTCTGGAAAGCTAGCCCCAGCCGAGCTCCAGGCACTGGGCAAAGGGAGCTGAGCACACTTGGGAGCCATATTCAAAGCATCCGTTCTACATGAAGTGACTCTTAGGGAAAACATATGCTTAGAGAGCAGTGGGCCGGCCTGGACGGGTGCCACATATACGCCAGGTACTCACTCCTGGAGTAAGAATAACCAGTTGGCTCCGGGCCAAGGGGAGGTTTCAGAGCTGAGGAACAAGTTGGGGTGGAGAATCCATGGCCTTATGGAGGGGGGAATAAAACCTCGAGGAAGAAGCTTGTCCTGTAGCTCCCTGGTAGTCAAAGAGCACAGCAATGACCAGTGCCACCATCCTGCCAGAAAGACGGGGCAGGACAATGCCTGTGTGCCGGAGATGTGAGACTGCCAGGGAAGGACCTTTCCCAGGAAGACACGGGGTGATGGTGGGTGTCCTGGAAAACTCTAGCTCCAGTGGAAAGAGCCGTGAATGTGGTCACACTCGGGGATCACAGTTCTGTTGCTAGCTGGCTGTGTGGCATTGAGCAAACACTTCAACTTCTCTGAGCCTTTGTTTTCCATCTTATCCAGTGACAGCAGATATAAAGCCACTTTGCCCTTTGTTACTTAGGGTGGCTGCCACGTAGAAGTCATAACGCAAACTCTTTTATTTCATCAGGACATCAGCCCCACGAGGGCGGGGGCTTTGTGCTTGCTTCCCTGCTGCCTCTCCAGCCCCCAGACAGGGCCAACACACAGTGGGGGCCAGTGGATCTCTGTGGATCTATAAGAGAAGTTGTAAGTCCGGGCACCGGCCATAAGAGGCCTCCTCAGACCCTGGAAGAAGACAGTGGGCAGGCAGGGGGAGGCCTTTTCCTCGGCCCCCTGAGCCTTCCCTGCTCTGTGGCCCCCACAGCACAGCCTAAACTGAGCACTCAAGGAGAAAGTGGGGAAGGTGTGGTAGTTGAGGTCCAGAACCTCCTTCTCCCCTCCCGCACCCCAACTCCATGCTGGTGGAGGGATCTTGTAATACTGGGGAGGAGACCTTCAGGGGAGTCTACTGCAAGCCCCACGCCCTCACAGCCTGCCTTCACTTACCACGTCTGTAGCATGGGGTAATAATAGTGCCTGCTTGCCTCTCAGGCCTGTTGTCCTCACAAGAAGGTCACATGTTAGGACAGCAGACCTATACAGCAGGTGCTCAGCATGCATTTGCGGCTGCCGCTGCCGCTGCTAGAGAACTGAGTCACTGGCCCCACTGCTCCACCCACTGCATCAAAAGGAGACACGGCTCCACTTGGCCAAGTGCTCCCACCTGCCCTGTTCTGTCTGTCTGTCTCCGCTCAGCAACCCAAGGAGCCTCCCCATAGGAACGGGCCCTGTCCCCACAGCGCTGTGTGGCCTTCAGAATGCCCCTCAGGCTGGGTTTCCTGAGATCCTTCCTCCCACTGAGAGGCTTGTTGGGTTAAATGAGACCATGGGCAGAAAGTGCTTTGAAGAACTCCGGGGGCTCATCATTAGAAGAGATTAGTACAAGAGGAGACAGCGGGGACATCCACGCAGCTCTCCCGGGATCGGGAACAAGGACAGCTGAGGCCAGACGTGGACCTGGGCCTCTGGAAACTCTCTGGTCCGTCTAGATGTCACATCGTGCCCACTCGAACACGGCTCACACCTTCACCTTGCAAGGTAGAGACCAAGTCCATAGGCATTTCCTTGGGGAATGAACCACAGGTCCTTTCTCTCTAAAAACACTACTCTATTTCACGGCTGGGGACACTGAGGGCCAGAAAGGGAAAGCCACCATGTCCCTGGGACAACGGGAGCTGGGAATGTGTGGCTAGGAGGACCCAGGAGAAGTTCCTTCCCATCCTCCCATAATACCCAGAAAAATGACGGCCTTCCAGTGAGGTGTAACAGTGCTGCAGGACTAACTCTCATACAGCTCCCTATCGACGTCTGACTGACCGCTTTGCCTTGAGACATCCCCCTCTGTCCACACATGGCCCCTCGTCCTCACCTTTCTGCCCCACACCCACCAAGCCTTTGTGCTATTTCCCTCCAGTAAACCGTCCATCCACAGCTTTTTGTCCTGCGAGTGGGCAGCAGGCAGGAAGGCCCCAGGCCACAGGAAAGGGCAGGGCCAGAAGTCCCGCTGCCCTGTCCTCTGTTTCGGGGTGGGGGCCTCAGAGGTCTGGGAGGGGGCAGGGGAAGAAACTCCATCTTGGCTGCAGCAATCCTGAGGATCAGGATTACTGAGGTGCTGCCTCCCCTCAGTTCCCCGACCCCGGGGTTGGGAGGGGGTGAGTGGCTCTCTCCGTCCCCTGGGGCCCCTCCCTGCCCTCCTGCCAGGAGCTTACTCTGAGGTGCAGGTGGTCAGTCCAAGAGCCGATGACCTTGTATTCAGCAGAACCATTGCGCAGCTGGTACTGGTAGATGTCATAGCGCCCAGGCGCGTCTCCATTCTCATTGAAGGTAACGGGGTTCCCTGCAATGCCTGTGGGGGCCGGTGGGTGTCACACAGTTTTTTTGCTGAGCCTCTACTCAAAGGCTGGGAGGATTATGAGCCCAGGACAGAGACGCCCCTGGGGAAGCCCCTGCATGGAACATCTGGGGAGGATTCACCCTTTGGAAACACGTGAAGAGACCCCTCACTCCCACCCCACAGAGCCCAGGACCCCTTCCCCTGGCTGCCTGGCCCAGGACACCTGGGTTGGGTGGTGCTGCGCCCTGTGCCCCCACCTGAGAAGTTGACACTGCGGATGTACTTGAGCAGCTGGGTGCCGTCCACCGGGTCCATGCGCGGGCAGAGCCCCACACGGCCCGGACACAGGTCTCGGTGCATAGCGTGCAGTGCGTGGCCCATGGCGTACACGGCGTCAATCACAAACTGCACCTTCCCCTCCTGCTCGTAAGCTGAGTCCTGCCCAATGCGCTCGCGGTCTGCAATGAAACGCCCAGAGGGGGGCGCCCATGAGGCCCACCGTCCTCGCAGACAGTGCGCTGAGAACCAGAGCAGCCCGCCGGAGCCCAGGAAGGTGGCACAGCCCTTCGCGCACCCAGGTCTCCTGGCTCCTAGCCCCTGCTTGCTCCACCGCCCCAGGAGATGGTCTGATGGCAGTGCCTGGGGGACAGCCCCAAAGTGTGAAGGGGAGGGCCCACTGCTCTGACCACTGTGCCACTGGACCCTGGGTCTTGTGGCCCCGGAACAGCCATGGCAGTTCCCCTTGTCACTGTCGTCCTGTGGCCATGGTACCTGCCTTCCGGCCCCCAGCCTGGCCTGGGCTAATCATGGAAGCAGCTGGCCCTGGCACAGACCAGGAAATCACTGTAACAGGAGCTGTCACTGAGGGCAGTTGTGCCCCTACAGCAGCTCACCCATAAGCAGCCACGCCCGCCAGATGACACTTCCCCCCAAACAGGGTTCCAGTGGGGAAACTGAGGCCCAGAGCGGGTGAGAGCCTGGCCGTAGTCCCTCAGGTTTCAGGACCTAGGTTTCCTGATGCCCTCATGGCTGTTAGTTGCTCCAGACACCGGAAGTCACCATTGTCCCCACCCACTCCTCTCCCAAGTCAGTGACCCCCCCCATAAGCCAGGGTGAGTAAACTTTGTAACATGGGAACCCACCCCATGCCCTTCTCACTGCAAACGGCAGTGGCTCCCCAGAGTCGTGGGCCCAGGGCTCTGGCCTCCCATCGTCACCCCCTGGGCCCTGGGGTCATCCAACCCCTCTGCTCTGGGCCCCGTGCTCGCTCCTTGGCTGCCTGAGGCCTCAGTGTCCTCTCAGTAAAAGGGGGTCATAATGCTGCCCCCCCCAGAGGTGCTGTGAGCCTTAAATGACATGAGGTATGGAAAACACCCGGCACAGGGTAGGTGACAAGCCACAGGATGACTGTGCTGAGTGGTCAGAGTGAGGGGTTTCTGAGGTAAGTGACAGAGGTCCCTGGGCTGGGATGGCTTTCTGGAGGAGGAGGTGCTTTTCCTGGCCTGAGCCCTGGGTAACAATGATGATGAAGAATAAGGGCGGCTGCTAACTTCTACGGAGCACCTTCTCGGTGCCCAGCATTGTTCTAAGCTCTTTACATATATTAACTCATTGAATCTCACAACAGTGCTGTGAGGTGAGGAATTACCCCATTATAGAGATGAAGAAACTGAGGCACAGAAAAACTCAGTGACATTCCAGGACCATGCAGAAATGGATCTGAACCCAGGTATGCCGCTCCAAGCCTGTGTACCACACTATGTTTGAGGGATTGCAAAAGCCAGATTTGGGACAGGAAAGTGAGGAGGGGAGGGGAGGAGAGGAGGGGGCAGGGACTCTGAGGTGAGGACATGCGGGCAGGATGGCAGGGAGGGGGCAGAGAATGTCAGAGCACTATGGAAGCCCAGCTTACCCTCCTGAGACCACAGCCCCTGCACACAGCATGGCCGGCAGCCTCCTCCCTCAAGGCCAGGACAAGAAAATTAACCCTCATAAGCCACCCCCACCCTGTGTCACCCTGCTACAGGGCCTCCTGCCAAGGTAATTCCCCAGCAGGCAGCAGGATGAGCAGCTGAACCTGCACCCAGCCCCGTGGGCCACTGGCCTGTGCTCTAGTATCTGTTGTGTGGGAGCCAGGTGGGGCAGGGTCAGCACCAGGCCCTGACCCCCTGGGAATTCCAGAGGTCACTGTGTCCATCCCCCTCCTTTGACACCTCACAGGCAGACACAGGTACAGGGAAACACACTGCTATACCTGTGGTCTGCTCCACCATCTAATGCCCTCACACCTGGAGGGAGAGTCACTGCCCCACCGGGATATCAGACGACGGGGCTGTGGCATGTACGCCTCCTCAGCTGGCCAGGTCACGCAGCTGACTCTGTGGCCAGGCCCCCACCCCGTTCTCAGCTTAGCTCACTCAGTAGATACTCACAGATTGCTGAGTGGACACTAGAAATCATGGGACCACAATGCTTCGGATGGCAGGACCATAGGGATCCTCTGCTCCAATTCTGTCCTTTTACAGAAAACTGAAACCCAGAGAGGGAAGCCCCAGGTCCCACAGCCAGCCTCTTGGTGACAGGATGAGCCCTCGCAGCTCTAGCCCCTTCCCCTGCCCTCCATCCCAAGATGCACTTGACCTGAGGCCCCAGGAGTCCCCAGCTCACCCCCTGGGTTCCTGCATTTTTACCCAGTGACATTCATCGTGACCTGCCTGCCCAGGGCTCCCACAGAGCTGGTGGCATGTCTCATATCCCTGTCTTGGCCACCAAGACCCTGTGACCAAGGGCTGAACTTGGCTCCAGATTCTCCAAACTTGGGGTCAGAGATCAAGAGTCACCAGTACTCAGACTGGACAGTTTGGGGACAGATGTCCAGTTGGCTCTGGGGGCACTGTTTGGTCCAGACAGCCCACAGCTCTGTGGCGTGGCCTTGGGGCTAGAGACGGGGTGGGTTCCAAGGCCGCCTCCCTGTTTCTCTCCAGTCAGCTAAGCCCCTCTGCACTCGCACGAGATTCTCTGGGCTGAGATCCCAGCTCTACCAATGCTTCTCGCTATGTGACCTTGGACCTGTCACTTCATCTCTCAGGCTTCAGTTTCCTCATCTGCAAAGTGAGGATAATGACGGTTCCTACCTCAGAGGGCCAGGATCAGGGCCCGATGAGGACTAATGGGTTAATATTCACAATAGGCCATAAAGAGGGGCCTGGTACTTGCCAAGTGCTACAGAAGTTGGTTAAACACAAGGGTTTTACAGATGCAAGCCCTGCCCTGCCCTGGAGCTCTGGGCCAGCAGAGCTTTGCTAACAGGCAAAGCTATTTCTAGGCCAAGGCACAGAGACAGGATGAATGTGAAAGCAAATTCTCCAGCTTCACCAGCCTGCCCTCTGTCTGAGGCCTCTGATCACAAGGCTCTGAGAGCTGGGAGAGAGATGGAAGGGACAATCCTGTCCCCAAAGGGTGACAGAGGGGACAGGGTGGCCTGGAAAGCCCCTGCCCTGGACCCCACACTCGCTTCCCCAGCCCCCAGGGCCTGTCCTCTGCAGCCTGAAGAAGGTAAAGCTCAACGGCCCCGCAGTTCCCATTACACCCTCAGTTCATATGGATGAGAAACTGAATTATTAACCAGGACAGAGCGGGAGGAGGCTGCGGCCACTGCAGAGAGGAGGCAGCTCTCTCCCAAGGCCAAGGACACACCCAAGCTGATGGATCCTGGCTGCACCTCTGCGACTGAGCTGCCCTCAGCCTCTCCGCTCCCTGTGTCCCCAGAGCTGCTCCTCAGCACATCCGGCTGAAACATCCAGTCCTGGGCCATTCAGGTCCTGGACCAGGTGCTCTCACTGGGGTCACACCAGGGAAGCTGCCTCTGCCTGAGGAGGCTCCTGTGGGAAGGTGCTGGGTCCTGGGGGCCCTCGGCGGCCCTCGAGCACGGCCCCCTCCAAATCCCCACCCCAGAGCTGTCATAGTGCTAACCATGGACTTCTAGAGACTTCTCAACACACTTTCACATCCTTGATGTTTGTCTCAAGTCTATCCCCAGCTACCATGACATGACCTGCAAAGGACCTTTACTTACAAGGGAGCACTAGGCCTCGAGCATGCCCTCTACACACTCACACACACTCACACACACACACTCACACACACTCACACGCATTCAGACACACACTCACACATTCACACTCACACACACACTCACACGCATTCAGACACACACACACACATTCACACTCACACACAGACACACACACACTCACCCACACACACACTCACACATTCACAAATACACACACTCAGACACACTCAGACACTCATTCACACACTCACACACACACTCACACACCCCTCAAACCTGAGGGCCCTCCCCCCAAGTCCCACAGGGAGCAACAGTAACAGAGCCTAAGTGCACTCCCACTTGGCAAGGGGTGCAGGAATCACAAACAAAAATTAAACAAGGACAAGACGCTCTGTGCTGAACGCCTGAAGCTGTGCCCATAACCAGGGCCGCTCTCCACACAGCCCCTGGCTCCTCAGCAAATAACCCAACAGCATGGCTGGCGCTCACAGAAAGCCTTCGCAGAGGAGGTAACGAGGTGTGCAGGTGGTGGGACGAACGCAGAGTCTTGCAGGAATCCTAGCACCTAGTAGGTGTTCATACATACCTGGGGATTGGCCTGGCTGGTAAGTGCAGGGCTGGGATTTGAACCTGGAGCTCTCTGACTCCAAAAGAGTTTCCACTATCCTGCACTGTCCCTCCCCTCCTTCCCCCTCCATCTAGCCCCTGCCCTGCCTCCTTCGCCCAGTACCAATTGTCAGACCAGGCCTAACCAGGAGTCTGCAGGGCTACTCCTTGTCTACAAGGATAGAGGAGGTGGGTGGCCACGGAGGGAAAGGGGGTCAGAAAATCCCCTCTCGTGAGTGGGTGGGACCCACAGGCCCAGGCAGACACACCGCAGTTCTGCGAGGAAGCAAGACACACATTTCTGAGAGTTAGTGAAAGAGATAAATTCCAGACACACAGCAGCAGTGACAGCAGCAACAGTTTGAAGATGTCCTAATTGTGTCCCGGGGCACAGTGAGCAGAGATGTGTTTGGCTCTGCCACAGGTGACAGCCAGCCGGGGAACCATTGGGAAAGGATTTTCTGTCAAAACCGGGCAGCTGTGGTTACTACGGTGACTGCAGCCTTTGTCTGCAGGTTGTAAATTGTAATTGAAATGAGTTTTCAAGGTTGAAATATTCAGAGCTCCTCCTTGACTCCCCCCTCACCTCTCCACAGCTCTCCCCGCCCAGTGCAATCCTCCTGAGTTCTACACACACACACACACACACACACACACACACACACACACTCGTGAAGCAGCTCCCTCACAGACTACAAAATCAACCAGATATACCCCCACGTATTTTCACATCTACACATACAGAGTAGCAACACACAAACCTGCATGCCTTTGTACACACGTCTGTACACATGTTCAAACATATACATACAAACACACACAAGATAATATAGTCACACAATTAGCATGACATGCATACAAACATGTTGTGGTCATTCTGATTCTCTCAGTCTCGGTCTGAAAAGCCCCGCAAGCAGGTCCTGACAAGGATTCGCATGCAAGTGTTTTATTTGGGAGGCGGTGACCTAAAGCACTAGTAGGGGCTGGGGGAGTGAGACGGGGAAGGAGAAGCAGCCAACACGGGGGTGGGCTCGGTCCTGCTGGGGCCCTCCAGGAGACGACGCAGCAGGTGCCTCAGGGTTGTGTGGTCTGAGGGGATCAAGACCGCAGCTCCTGCCAGTCTCAGGCTCAGGGCTGCTCCCAGGGGCACTGACTCCACTGGCTGAGCAGCGATGGTGAGCGCTGAGGGGACCCAGCAGTGTCTGCGTGCCCACGCACAGGTCCACACATGTAACCCAGCATAGATATATGCATATACCACACATGTCTACACACACAGAAACTTGCATTTACATACAAATATGCAAACACATATACCAGCTTTTGTTCCTTGGGCAAACTTCGGAAGTAGGATGAGAGGGTCCCAGGATGCCCCCAGAGAGAGCTGTCTGGGGTAGCAGACCAAGCAAGCACAGCTGGCACTGGCTCCCGGCTCTGCCATGGACCAACTATAAAATCCAGGCCACGTAACTAGTCTCCTAGAGCCTCAGTTCCCTCAGATGTAAATTCAAGATAATATTACTTACCTTGAGGAGCCACTGGGAGGAATCAAGGAGACGCAGATTTAAAACGCACAGCATCACACCTCGTGCACCGCAATCCTCTGTAAGCCTCAGTGCTCCCGGCCCCACTGACACACCGCCACCAGGGAACTCCCCGCCCCCAGAGGCTGCCACACCAGCCCAAGGCCTCCCCTCTGCCCTGTCTCGACCTGGCACGTGCTGGCTCACACACACACACACATGCACCTGATGTGCGCAGACAGGGGCCCAGGTCGGCTCAGTGTCCACACACAGCTAGGGGAGAAAGCCGCCACGTTGTGCTTCCTGGCCACCCCCCTTCTTTCCTAACTCCACCTGTGGTCCAGCCATTCTCCTGTCACCTCCCTGAAACAGGCAGGTCTGAGGGTACCTCAAGTCCTGAGGCTGAGGCCAGGCTCCACCACCCCTGTCTTGCCCAACATTCCTGGAAGTCACGTGGCAGGCTCTCCCTCACCCAGAATCACACACTTGTCCTGCAGCCGCGCAGCATGGTTTCTGCTGGCCCCTCCCCTCGAATTTTCAGCCTCCACCAGGTCACCTGCTTTCTAGGGGATCTCTGAAAAACTCAGCCTGGTCCCCTCCATTCCTAGGTCTGTCCCCAAAACTCGACCTCAGCTCTGCACCACCTTTTATCCCAGGGAACGCTGAGCCAGCCCGAGTGTCTGGGGGATTACTGGTTGGGGCAGAGGGGGTGTGGAGGCATGCCCAGCGGGGGGGGCTCTTGACTCTCAAATATCCTTCCCAGCTCCAAGAGCTATGTGGTAGTATAGCCCAGGGCTCCACAACCTTGAGCTAGCCACACACCCCTTTTGAAGGAAAACAATTCTTGCAGACCCCCAAGAATGGGACCCTGGGATGAAAATACTGACGGGAAGCTGAAGTCCTGGCTATGACGGTGACTTCCAGCTGCCAACGATTGCAGCAGCTGAGAAGTTGTCTTTGCAGTTGGTAAAGCTCACTTCTGGGTGGCCTTTGAATGAAAATGCAGTGTTTGAGAATCATCATGGAACTCCTGGGTCCCTAGAGTCTGACCTCAAGAATGTGTCTCTAAATGTCCACAGGCCCCAGTTTGAGAAATAGGACATGTGTATCGGGGCCAGATGGAAGCAGCTTGTAACCCCCCTGCATGCAGCCTCTCATGGGCCTGGCGTGTTGCTTGGCATCTGTGAAGTGAGGTTGGCAGCCAGGACCATTAGAGAACAGTCATATCTGTGGCTGAGGCCATGCCTGGGACCTGCAGGCCAGCTCCCAGAGGCTGTTCTCGGCCACTCACTGGTTCTGAGGCCTGTGCGCCTCAGCCCAGGAGCTTGGACTTAGGTCTCCCAGGGGGGTAGGATCCGGGACAGGGGGTGAAGGGGCGAAAGCTCTGGGGGCCTGAGTCATGCTCACCCCACATGTACATGGAAACCCTCTCTCTCCCGTCACTCAGCCACACTCCTTCCCCTTCCAGTATCTAGTGTTCCCTCTGCTGGATCTTTCCATCAACATAGAAATACTCGCGCGCTGTCATTTCTCCCATTGAGACAAACAAAAACCCTCTCTTGACACCACTTCACCCCTAGTAGCATCCGTCTTTCTCTGTTTACAATAGAACTGCTCAAAAATGTCCCGACTCACTGCCATCAACTTCCCTCCTCTGCTTTCCTCCTGACCTGCTCCAATCCGGATTTTGCACCCACCTCTCCAAGAAAATTCCAGGTTGCTGAGGCCGATGGTCCATTCTCAGCCCTCATCTCACTGGGCCCCTCAATAGCATGTGAGGGATCGGTCACTCCCTCCCCCTGATGCCCGCGCCTCATTCCAGGACTAGTTCAGGTTTCCCTCCTGCCTCCCTGGCAGCTCCTGCTCAGCTCCAGGGCCAGCCCTCTCCCCACCCCCTTGTCATTCCAGTGTCCAGGGCTCAGTCCCCTGACCTCTAACTACACTCACTCCCTGTGCTCCCAGCCAGTCCCATCCGTATGCTGACAGCTCCCCAAATTACAAGGCCAGCAGGGCCTCTCCACTGACAGCAGGTTCTAGGTCCCACTCCACGTGCCACAGGGACACCCCACAGGCATCTCATTCTCCACGTGCTAAACTGAACTCCTGACTTTCTTTCTTCCCAGCCTGACGCTCCCTCCCATCCCCCCATTTCAGTTCATGGCCAAGAAACTTGGAGTCACACTTGATTTTCTGTCATCTTTCTCTACCTCAAATCCTTCAGCCAACTCTGTGGCCACATTGCGAAACTTAGGAAAATCTGACCCCTCCCACCAAGGCCACGGCGACCACCCTGCTCCAAGCCCCCAACACCTCCCACCTGGGCTACAGCACTGGCCTCCTTACTGGTCTCCCGTTCTATCTGCGCCCCTATCTCCTCTCTAGGCAGCAGCCAGAGCGAGCCTGTTAGAACATAGATCGGATCACATCAGTCCTCTTCCAAACCCGGCCACGGCCTGTCAGTCTGCATAAAAGACTAAATCCTTACAAACTGCCTGCAAGGCTACATGACCTGTGCCACCCAACCTCGTCTACCTGTGGCTCTCTCTGCTTCAGCCGCATGGGCCTCCTCACTGCTCCCCAGACTTGCCAGGTCTGAGCCTCGCTCAGGGCCTTGGCACAGCTGTGCCCTCTGCCTGGCATGCTCTTTCCCACGTCTCCACATGCCTCACTCTCACTGCCTTTAGGCCTCTGTTTAAGTAGCACCTTCTCAGTGAGAACTCCTGAGCTCCCGATTTAAAGGCAACATCCTAAGTCTCCCAGCACTCTCACTTTCCCTCCAAGAGGCCTCCGGGATCTACCCTCTCTGGTCTCACTGCGAGGTCCTCTTTTGAGGCCTACACTCTGCTTCCGGGAGCACACATTGTCTGCAACGCCACATTATCTCCCACCTGCAGGGGGAGCTCCTCCCAGAGCCCAGCACAGGACTAGGCACACAGTCGGCCTCTTAGTAAACACTGGTTGAACAAGTGAGAAGCAGCACTGAGGGGAAAGGCCCAGGATCCTTCCGGCCACTACACGGCTGATGGCTTGAGCAAATGTGAGTTTCTCGAATGGGTGAAACTCACACCCAGTATCCTGGCACACAGTAGGTACTTCCAAATGTTGGTCTTCCTTCCATTCCCCAAGAAGGAGGCTCCCTCAGTTTCTTTTGTGAATGTGAAGGTGGGAAGGTCCTTCAAAGCCAGGCTGGAATAGCCAGGAGGGCCCTGGTGCTAGGGTATCAGCTGGCTCAAGGCAAAACATCTCTGGAGTCAGACAGCCTGGGTTCAAATCTCAGCTCTGCTACTTACTACCTTGTGACCTTGGGCAACCTCTCTATGTTTCAATTTTCTTATCTGTAAAATGGGTTGCTGTGAGGATCAAATGCAAAGCACTAGAACAGAGCTTGACAAGTAATAAATGCTATATAAATATTAGCTGTTGCTGTTATGGCGATTACCATAGGCTGGGTGACGGGCGTTTCCCATGTATTCCCAGCTGCCAAGCAGCCACCCGCCCTCTCAGAGCTCCTGGTCCCCAGGAGCAGCAAGCAGTAAATTTCTCCTAGTTCCTCATAAACCGGGCCTTCCTCCACTCTGCCATCACCTGGCTGGCAGTACTGTCAAAAAGACAGATGCCACATCTGCCTTGTTTACGGCTTTAGTTCCCAAACCCTGCTCTCAGGGAGGGGGCCGGGAGAGGAGGAGGGGGGCGGGCATGCCCTCCCACAGGCCTTGACAGCTGCAGATGCCCACTCAGTGACCCCCCTCTCGCTCAGGTGTAGGGTGATCCACACACAGGCCATCTGCAGGAGTTTCCGGCAGATCACCGATTATGCAGACTGAGACAGGCCATTGCAGGGTTTGAAAGAGGACTGATGTGATCCGATCTATGTTCTAACAGGCTCACTGCTGGGGACAGGACCCCGGGGCAATGGGAGTTGGTGATATGGTTCCCATTTTACAGATAAGGAAACTGAGGCCTTAGGAGGGGAAGTGAGATGCCCGAGGCCACATGGCAAGGACATGGTAGCACCAGGATTCACACCCAAGTCTACAGACTCTCATAGCTATACTCTTATGTGTGAGAAAGAATGGGTGCCCACCCATACCTCCTCACCCTTACCACTTTGAGACACATCAGCCCACTCTCCAAATGCCACTCTTCTGAGACTTTGTCTGGTCACAGAAACCCTCATGGCCCAGGCACTAGACAGACTAGAGTGGCTGAGGAATTAACGCCCTCCTGGAGAACTACCAATGATTGACAGGAGTTGGTGTATTCATCCCCAGGCCCCCCGCACACCAGTGGGATGACTGAACACTGTGCTCCTCTGTGTCCCCAGAGCCCCAGGGAAGTAAAGCTCCAGCTTTCTCAGTGGTAACCTGCTCCTCCGTATCACACCCTTTATGGCAGCTTTCCCTCCCCTACCTGTGTTTCCTGGTTTCCGCTCCCAAATAAACTACTTGCTCTCCAATCCTTGTCTTGGAGGGAATTCAACTGAAGACAGCCTTGAAGGGTAGATCAAATCTCCCCAAGTATTCCACGCCAGGATGAGACGTTCAGAAGGCCACTGGGCCCATCTGTTGACCTGGGTGGCAGGGG
Organism: Rhinolophus ferrumequinum; assembly: GCF_004115265.2. Lineage (NCBI taxonomy): Eukaryota > Metazoa > Chordata > Mammalia > Chiroptera > Rhinolophidae > Rhinolophus > Rhinolophus ferrumequinum. The sequence continues at coordinate 4,347,250 of NC_046286.1, forward strand.
ATGCATTTGGCAGACTCAGCACAGGAGTGGTTCCCTGTGAGATCTCGGCAGGGCTGGCAGGGCCTGTGGGACTAACAGGCAGAGGCAGACTGTTAAATCTGTTAGCATCGAGGCGACCAGAGCGGGCCAATCCCAGGCTGCCAGTGTGGATGGGGCAGGCATCCTGGAAGAGGTGAGTGGAAGCCAGGCTCTGGAGACAGAGGGGTAGGTGGAGAATACAGAGCTGGCTGAGGGCAAGAGAGAGGGTCCTGGAGGAGTGGGAGTGGGGGATGGAAGCAGGAGAGGAAGAGCAGGCAAGGGCACCAGCTCTGGAGCCAGGCTTGCCTGGGGGTGACTCCAGCTCTGCCAATTCTCCAGCGCTGTGACGTTCACAAACTGCTTCAGTCTTCTCTTCTGTAAATGGGCACAACACCTGTGACAGCCTATACCACCCACCCTGGGGATCCAGGATCTTGTAACTGGCAGTATCGGTACCGATAGAGTTGGACTGTTAAATTACCCAGTTGCCTATAAATCCCATCTCTCCCACTCTCTATATTAACGACAACCATGTCATCAGCACCTCTCCTAGGCATCGTTTTTCAGCCAGCCTCTTCATACACTTTACCTCCAACCCTCACAAGAACCCATTAGGATGGGTGTTGTTTTCCTTGTTCTACAGACAAGCTTCTGAGACTCAGAGAGGTTAAATAACTTGCCCAAGGTCACACAGCAGGTGTCAGATCCAGACCCAGGTGAGTCCCCTGCCCCCTTCAGGTGCCCAGTCCAGAGCCAGCACTTTGTGGGTGTCACCCTGCTCCTCCTGGCCAGACGTTCTCCCTGGGACCAGCTCAACTCAAACCAGGGCAGGGCTGTGGGAAGCCAGGGCTGCCTCCCCCTCACCCAGGGTGGGCCTCAGCACCCACAAATATTCCAGCAGCTCCTCCACTCCTCACGTCACCCAGAGACGGGGCCACACAAAGACTTTTACCAGCCTCTGCTGGGGCGTCAGGTGCAGCAAGAAGGACCCAGGTTAGCTGTGAGGTGCTGTCCTTCCATTCCTCCCCGTGAGACACACCCTGTGTTCACTCCAGCTTCTGCTCCTTTGCCCAGCCCTTCCCTCCCGCCTGGGGTGCATGCTATACTCCCTCAGATTACCTACCTCTCCCTCTGAGCCACCCACACTTTGCTGCACAGTAGAACCACCTGGGGCACTTTTTTAAAAATCCTGATGCCCAGGTTGTATCCAATTCAATCAGAATTTCTGGGGGTGGGAGTCAGGCATCAATAGTTTTAAAGGTCCCCAGGTGATTCAGTGTGAGCGAGGCTTGGGAACTACGGTTCTCACCCAAGTTTCCCAGCCCTAAATACCCATAAAATCACCTGGGGAGCTTTAAAGAAATGCCATAGCCTAGGACCCACCCCTGAGTTCTGTTCAGTGGGTGTGGGGCCCTGGTATGGTTTTAGAAGCTCCCAGGTAATTCTAACGCACAGCCAGGCTTGAGAGCCACCTTCTTACTGTTGACGAACCACCTCCATTAATGCTTTCTCACTTGTGCTGAGACCACTCTCTGGGCTGGCTCCCCACCAATCCCATTTCTCAGATGAGAAAGCAAAGACCCAGAGAGGCCACAGAGCTTGCCTCACAGGGAAGCGCTACACTCTTCCGAATCCTGCTCTGGTCCTCCTTCCCCGACCTGCTCTGACAGTCAGCCCAAACACCTCCCTGAGGGCTGCTAGAGAGGAACCCCTCTTCCTGATTCACCCACTCAGCTGGAAGTGTTCATGAATCCTGACCTGAAGACTGAGTCTGGACAGAGCCTACATGGACGGACCAAGGCCTTCTCCCCACCTGCCCCTCCCAGAGCGAGAGGTGACTCCGTGCCCTGGGCAGGTAAGACCAGTTATCCATCTTCCAGTCTCACCCATCCCCATTCCAAAGCCATGTCCAATGAACTATAGTCCGGGTGACCATACAATTTTCCATCCCCTCTTGGGCACTTCTGAGAATAAAGGGGGATGCTCTCAATAATTATGCCAGGAGAAAAGGAATGAACAGAATGCACGGTCACCCTACCCACGAGGGCTCAGCCTCCCATGCCCAGACATGTTTGGACTTCTTGCACCTTTGCTGTGATTACTGCCTAATGAAGGCATTTGCTGTGCAGCCTTGGGCAAGGTGATTGCCCTCTCTGACTCTCCATATCCTCCTCCATAATATGGGAATTCTAAAAGCCCCTAGAGTTGTTATGAGGGTGAAATGAGATGATGTCTTTAAAGTGTCTGGAACACAGCACATGCACAATAAACAGTGGTATTTATGGTTATTAGCTCACCCAGGAACATAATCCCCTATACAAGACAAACACGCACACGCACCCCTTCTCCCTTAGATATACCGACTCATGCACACACAATCACACACAAGTGTGTGTACACACACTGCCACCTACATCCACATAGGAACTTGCCTGGGCCCCTAGGGGATACCCACAGTGCTAAGTGGCAGTGCTAAGTCCCAGCAGGCCCTGGCCACCAGAGGGCACCATGCTCCCCACCCTCCTCAGTGTGCTCCCTCCTCCCTAGCCCTTTCGGACTGCCCCACTGCCTGCCAACAATTCATACAGCATGTCCCTGCAGCCCACTCAGGGGCCCCTTCGTCATCTGGCCCTCTGCCCCAGCTGCACTGATCTGTCCAGGAGGACATGAGGAAATTCCTCATCCTTGCACAGGCACCGCTCAGGCCGAGGGGCACCCAGGACCCTCCCGGTGTCACTGAGGCTGGGTCCTGGTGCAGAGCTGCCCAGACCAAGAGCACATAAGGACCCACATCCAAATGTGGAGGCACCATGATGGCAACCTAGGGGGCTGAGGGCTTAGAGGTCAGACCTGGGTTCAAATCTTGCTCTACCACCACCCATTTGTGAAACTCAGGTCCCTTTTCTTAGTTTCTCTGTGCCTGTTTTTCTATCTGTAAAATGGACGCATTGTGCCATCCTCACGTGGCTCATCCCCTGTCCTTTTCAGGACTCTGCTCAAATGTTACCTTTGCAGGGAGGCCATCTCTGTTTTATCTGTTTTATTTGTTTCTACTGCACATTTTCCTTTCACATAGTCTACGTTTACTTATTGATCTTGCTTTTGTCGCTCTCCCCACTAGAGTAACTAGGATAAAAACTCCAAGAGATTTTTGACTCTCCTTCACTTCACTATCCACTGTGCTTAGTTCAGGCCCAGGCACATCCTGGAGTCTAACTTGAGTTTGTTGAGTGACTGAGGGAATCCGGAGGGGTTAGAGATGGTTTCTGTAAAGTGCTCAGACCGCCAACGTTAGGATTTGACACAGGGCAGCTGGGGTTGGTTCAGTTCTGTGGGCTCCAGATGAACCCCCAGGCGGCCACAGGCTGGACGGTGCCTCTGCCGAGACCCAGGAGTCCCTTCCCCACTCAGCAGCGTCACCCATGGCTTGTATGAGACACCACAGCAGTTTCTATCACCATAAGCCTTTCCATCCCCAAGCCTTCTCAGGGTCTAACTCTGAATTGGCCCTGGCCCCGCCCCCCTCGGGCCCCCAACTCCGCTCCCAGATGCCAGCCCATCTCCTCGTCACGTTGCCTGGGCCCCTGGACACTCCTGCCCCTGTAGTGTCGGCCACAGGCGCCCCTTACTCGGGGCTCGCAGCCTTTTCCCCTACAGCCCCACCCACTCAGGGCCCTCCTGGCCCCGCCCCCTAAGACCTCCAGGGCTCGGACCCAGGCCCCGCCCGGCGCGCGTGCTCACTGGTGCACTTCTTGAAGTGGCTGCCCTTCTTGAGCGCGTGGCGGCTCAGCTTGCAATGGAAGTTGTCCTCCCAGAATTCCGCAAACCAGATGTTGCGCCGGTTGTTGTCCAGCGTGCGGCTGGAGAAGTAGCGGTCGAAGCCTGGCAGGGAACCAGGACGTCAGGGCCTCGTGACCCCCCTTCTCCACCTATCCCCAGCCCTTCCTGCTTCCTCCAGGCTTAGAGATGGCCTAGGCGGAGGGAGGGAGGAAGGGAAGAGCAGGGCCCAGGTGGAAAACACAAAATGTGGAGCATTTCATTTCACTCAAAATGAAAAGAGCTGTATTAAGTCCCAAAGGGACTATGTGTAATCTTACAAGTGCTACCTTTCTGGAAGAGAAGTACACCAGGAGGATTTTCTGCCTCCTTTAACTACCAAAATGCTAATATCGGGCCTTTTTCAGAAGGAGCTACCTGGAGGTCCTGAGGTTAGAGCAGAGAGAGGCTATGGGGATGCCGGAACCTGGAAGCACCTGAGTTCTCTGGTTCCGACAAGAAGCCCAGACCAGAGAGGGTAGGGGATGACCCAGGTCACACAGTAAGACCAGGACCTGGACTTGATCTTCTCCCTTCAAGCGCAGAGCTTCCCCAGCGCTGACAGATGCAGCCTCCTCCGCCATGTGCTCCTGGGGATACCAACTCTGCTCCAAGCCCAGGAAACCCTGTTCCACGGTGGGCAGGCTGGCAGGTGAAAAAAATGCCCATTCTCTCCTCCCAAAGCCTCTTCTGCATTGGTGAGTGTTCCATGTAATGTGCACAGTTGACTCAGCTACTTGGGACAGGCCAGAAGGCATGAAAGCCCAATGGGGCCCACACCAAAGGGGAGCTTCCTGTCTGTGGCTGGGTCCAAGTGGAGGCTAACGACTAACGGCGCGGTGGGAGAAACGCTGGCATTGGTGCTGGACTGGCCCAGAGCAGGGTTTCTCCACCTCGCACTTTGGGCCCGATCTTTCTTTACTGAGGGGCTGTCCTGTGCGTTGCAAGATGTTGAGCAACATCGCTGACCTCTGCCTACTAGATGCCAGTGGCATCACTCCCCAATTATGACAAAAATGTCTCTAGACGTCGCCAAATGTCCCTGGAGGGTCAAAAGCACCCTCAGATGAGAACCACTGCTCCAAAGGCGTTTGAACCCAGGACTTTCCTGGCAAGTCCCAGAGAGAAAAGGGACTTGTCAGGAAAGTCCTGGGTTCAAATGCCAGCTCTGCCACTTACTAGCCACTGTGTCACTTTATCTCTCTGAGCCTCAATGTATTCACCTACTAACTGTGGATAAAAAAAGTGTCTCACGTGGTTGCTGGGAAGACTAACTGCGATGTCTGTAAGGGGCCTGGCATTTTAGGTACCAAGAGCATAGCTATTATTTTGTGTTTATTATGGTTTGAGGCTGAGAGGGGTGGTGTGGAAACTGCTGCCTGTGCTCCCTCTGCCTCGGGGTGAACAGAGGACACTGCTGTGTGACCTTGATCAAGTCCCTCCCCTGATCAGGCCTCTCTGTCTCCTGGAAAGTTTGGTGGAGGCAGGTGTCTGCAGGCCTTTCGATTGAATGGAGCGAGAACAGAGGAGAAGGCCCTGGGAGCCTGCCTCCCCGTGGTGAGGTCCCTGGCAAATCAGGCCGTTAATGGAAACTTAATGCCTCACTCCCAGCAAGGTTCCGGCCAGACCAGTGTGTTCCTGCCCAGAGTGACCATCGGTTCTGTCCCAAGAGGCAGGGACGCTGAGCAGGGCAGGCCCCAATGCCTGCCAGATGCAGGCAGGCTCTGCAGGGAGTTCCCTGCCCCTGGCACAGCACCCTCTTCGTGTAGTCTGCTGGCAGCTCCCCGCCCCTTCCAGCAAAGGCCAACCTCCAGGCAGGATGAGGGCCTCGTCCCAGATGGAGAAGAGATGGGAGTCTATGAGGATGAAGGAGAGTCCGTAATAAACGAGCCTCCTGTGTATAACATGTCTCCCACACTCAAAGATATCTGACAAGGGAGGGAGAAAAGTCCTGAAGCTGGATTCGTATCCTGCTGGATTGAGTGTGGCCAAAAAGGCCTCCCAGCCCAGAACGTCAGCACAAAGAGGCTGTGGGCCAAGAAAGCAGACAGACAGGATGTGGGAAGATGAGGAGTGGGAGAAGCAGGGAATGGCGGAGGGGAGCAATAAGAAGGGACAGTTAGGGATGACACTGCCGGTGGTGGTAGGCGAGAGGTGGGCGTGCTGGGCCTACCTCGCACAGACATCCTCTTGGGGAGGATGGTGACAGCGCCCTCAGCCACCTCCTCCAGGTGCAGCACAGGTGCGATCTTGGAGCCCCAGCTGTCCGAGCCCATCCAGAAGAAGTGGCCTGTCTGGTTGGCCTTCCGTGCAGCCTCCAGCACGCGCCTGTGGGGACACACAGCAGCCCAGCCCAGCCGTGTCTGCGCATGCAACTGCCTCCACCCTGGCCATACCGCTCGTGGGCCCTTGGCTGGCCCCTCCCCCAGGCACACACCTCTGCCCTCACAGCCCATGCCTGTCCCCAAGGCTATGCCTGGATCCCCCACCCCCGGCCCACATGAGCCCAGGGCCCACGGCTGCCCCAGAACCCATGTCTTTCTCCCCAGGCCCATGGTGCCCCGCCCCTGGCCCAGAGCTACCCCTCTCACCCATACCACCCATGTACCCCTAGCCCTGCCTGTCTCCTGGCCCTCGCTGCCTACAGGCCCCATGTGCTCCCTCAGACCCACTCCTGTCCCCTAGGGCCACATCTGTCCCTACAAAGACCACACCTATTTCCCTAGGTCTATACCTGCCCCATGTCTGACCCAGGCTCCCAGAACCCCATCTGCCCAACCCCTGTTCTCTCAGGTTCATGTCACCCTCACCCACATCTCTTGGCCACTTCTCATATTTTTACACACACACACGCACACATGCACGCACACACGCATGCACACACACACGCACACACACACGGACACCTACACCCTTACCCCCTCTGCGCTTGCTGTTCCCCTGCTAGCAATGCCTTCTCCACCCCACCTCCTTCTGTGCCAAAAGTCCAGGTCCTTCAAAGAGCTGCTCCCCACACCCTCTCGGATGTGGGAGAGGGTGCGGGCGGCCTCCGGTGGCAGTGGCCTTAATCAAATCAGGGGCCCTGGAGCCCAGCACAGGGCTGAGGCCCCGGGAGCTGCTCCGTCAGTGCTCAGCAGAGGCATGAACTAAAGGGCCCCTCAAAGACCTCTCCTAGGAGGAGAAAAACAAGGAGGACTGGGCAGAATTCCCCCACCCCAGCTCCTTCCTTCGGGTGAGACTGGAGCATAAAGGAAGCAAGCAACTTGGTCCAGATCACACAGCAAGTGAGAGGAGGGGATACTAGAAACTGGCCAGGCCCCTCCCGTGGATGAGGGCCAGGACACAACTCCAGGGCTTGGGGTGGCTGCTGGCCCTGTGGGAAGCAACGTACTGCAGAGGACAGCCTGTTGCTGCCTGGAAGAAACCTGTTTCCAGGCCCCCGAGACCACACCTTCCCTCCGCCACCATCTCCTGACTCTGGACATTTCCAGCCCCCAGACCTGCTGCAGCGCCCCCAGGGCCTGCTCTCAGAACCATACCCACAGCCCTATTAATACCCACTTGCATCCTGCCAGCCAGAAATGACCAAGCTTCCATCCCTGCAAAGTCACCTGGGTTTATTTTTACTTCTGTTTACTTCTGGAAAATGCATGTGGATTTCCAGAAATACCCCCACCATCCACCACACTTCCTACAGCCACTCCAAGTCAGGCTAAGGCCCGTCCCCCTCCCCCAGGGGCCTGCAGTAGGGGCGTATCTGGGTGGGGTGTGCTGCCTGACAAGTGCTGGGCTTTGGGGTGGGAGTGGGAGGCAGGAGGGCAGGGACTGGTGATTGAAGTGAGGAAAAAGCTCAGAAGGGCCCCTCCCAGGAAGTGGCTGACCTGTGGGCAACAGGAACCTCCGGAGCCAGAATTAGGGATCCTGCAAGTTTTGAGGGGGTCAGAAGCAACCTCTGCGCAGCTCAGAGGAGTCAGATGGACTCCGAAGATTCCCCCTCCCTGGTCTTTCGCTGCCTGAGACACCTCCATTAGAGCTGCTCCTTTCAGCTTTTGAGGCCTTAATGATCTCCCAGAACTTTCCGCTCCATCGCTTCATAGACCCAGAATGTCTCCTGGGGCAGCTCTGTTTTGCTGCAGTTCAGGAGTCCAGGATGAGCTCTTTACCAACTGGGGGAAAAGTATTAGGAAGAATGGGACCCAAAGTGGACTCTGGTTAGTTAGCAATGGGAAAGGAGCCGTATGGTGGCAGCCGGTGGGCAGGGAGGCCTGAGGGCACAGCAGCTCTGACAGCTCAGGCAGCTACCTAAAGGCCGGGTCTGGGGTGGACCACCTCTGCTGTCTCACCCTCCTCTGCAAATGCAGGGGTGTGCCTCCCCCACCAGACTCGGAACAGGGGCTGTGTTTCCCCTCAAACTGGGGCCCATAAGGGCAGGGCTGTGTCTCCCCTCAGCCTGGGGAATCACGGAGGCCTGGCCCACTTTGGCCCTGACATCCAGTCTCAGAGAGGTGGTAACACGGGGAAAGGCAGTAAGAAGGAAAGCAGGTTAGGAGGGGCGCTCAGGGGTCATCTTTTAAAGGCACCAAGTTTCTGACCTGTGACCCAGGACCCAGGGGCAGAGAGATGGGCTGGCCCAGGGTTCGGGCTCCGGAGTCCACCTGCTCCCATTCTGCAGTTGCAGAAACGAGGCCCAGGAAGGGGACAATACTGCCCACAGTGGTGTGTGCCCAAGCCAGGACTAGAACCACAGCGTAAGCGCCTTCTTCACTATTCTGAGCTCACTACCAAAGAAAAGAGGAAGGTACTGAGGGGTGGCCAACATGTATTAGGTGCCTACTGCGTGCCAGAGAGCTCTAAGCCCTTTATGCACAATCTTGCAAACACTATCAGGCAGGTATCATTAGCTCCTTTTTTAAAGCAGAAAAGCCACCCAGAGAGGTTGAAAAACTTGCCTGATGTCACAGAGAGCAGGAGGAAGAGCAGGATTAGAACCTAGGTGCTCAGACCCCAAGCCCAGGGCCTTAGCCCCTCCACAAAAATACCTGCTTCCCATCCCGGGTTCGTAGAACGGATGCAGGACACAGAGGGGGAAGGGCAGGGATGCCCATTCGCAGTAGCCTGTGCCCCCCCACACACAAGGGTGTCCCAGCTCCACACTCACCAGCCCACCCCTCGCCCTGGATCCCAAGCTGGGGTCAGACTTGTCTAGCAAAGCCGCCATCAGGGATCCCTGGCTCCCAACCCCTGCCCCGCTGCCCGGACCCTCACCTGATGTCATCCTCATTGGCAAAGATGATGATGGCCCTGGCGTTGGACGTCTCCAGGAGGCGCCGAATGATCTTGTCAAACTCCCCTGGCTTGGGCTCCCTCGGTATCTTCACCGATTGGGCAATACACACGCCCCCTGCAGGAAGGATGCCAGTAAGCCAGGGTGGGCAGGGGAGCACGAGTCTCCATCCCCTTCACCCCCCACCACACACTTCCTCCAGGAGAATGAGGGTGGGGGCTGCCCAAGCTCCCCAGCCTGACTCCTAGCCCTGAGTTCCAATCTCTGGGCACAAGCTGTGTAGTCAGGACAGCCACAGTGAAATTTTGGTTCCACCAGTCACCAGCTGGGTGATCCTGAACATGTCACATAGTTCTCTGTGCGTCAGTTTCCCCATACATAAAATAGGCTGCTGGCAAGAGGCACTACAGCATCGTATTTAGGAGCTAGTCCTGCCTATGTTCAAATCTCGGCTCTGCTACTTACTGCTGTGTGACCTCAGGGCAGTTACTGAACCTTCCTGTTCCTCAAATACCTCACCTATAAAGTGAAGATAAGAATACTACCTACTTCATAGTTGTTATAAAGCTATGTGAGTTAATGCATATAGATACAATAATATCTGGCACCTAGCAAGTGCTTAGTAAACACTGATGATTTTCATTGTAAACACTTCATAAGGTTTTTTAAAGAAGTAAATCTGAGAATGAGAAAAAACTGCCCATCCTGGGGCATTAGTGCGCCCCACACCCGCATCTGCACACACCTCCCAGAGCTCTTGTTTCCAGGCTCTGTGCTCATCAACAGGCCCCTTGGAAAGAGCAGGGCTCATGGCTGTTGACTGGTACCCACACATCCTGGGCAACGGTGCTGCAAACCCAGCTACGTTATCGTCCAGGTCTTCCCAGGTTCCTGTGCAGCACTCACTCACAGGCCCCTCAGAGAGTAGGCTCTCCAGCTCCCACCCTGACCTGGCAGGGTGCCTTGACACCTCAGCCTCCCCGCATCTTATTTGTGATCAGATTCCCAGCGGGATGCTCCAGAGAGCCCAGGAAGGCCATTCGAAAGGAGTGCTTCACATAGAAGAGACTTTTTTATTTATTCTAGGATTGCAAAAATGACTACACTGTGCTACACTACCAGAGAACCCAGTAGAAAGCAGCTTATAACTCTAGCCTCTTACATTACCTTTATTATACAGCATGAAGAAACAGAACTTTTTTTTAATGACAAATCAAATGCTGTTGCTTTCCTAATAACATTCTTTAATAAACTCATTTTAAAACTCTAAATAAATAAATACGTGCTTTGGGTGGGGTGACTGGAGCAGCTCTGACGGGGACCAGGGGTCATTGGGAGCCCTCCTGTCACTCTTTCTCTGGTCCATGGCCCACCTGGCTGGGTCCTGAGGGAGGGGACCCAGGCCCAGCCTGCCCCTCCAGCTCATTTCTCTGCAAGGAGCCTAGTGCCAAGTCTGCATCAGGATGCAGTCAACACGCCGCAAAGCCCGACTCACGCCCAGGCTGTGCTGCTCACGGAAACGCTGGGAGCCTTTTTACTTCACCCAGCCAGTTCCCAGCCTCAGACGTGTCCCTCCAGTGCTGGTCAGGGACAGGTATCATTCATGTTCTTAAATATGCCCTGATCTCCGGGTACAGAAGCACTTGTGGACTACTGTTCTCCTCATTAAACGTATTTGACAGAGGAGGAAACTGAGGCTCAGAGAAGAGAAGTCCCTTTAGTTTTTAGGGAACTAAAGCCACACAGTTCCCTGCCTTACTGGGATACAGAAGGGTATTCCCATCCAGGAAATAAGATCCCCAGGGCTCCTGGTGGCAGAGTCAGGGCCCAGTTGATGGAAAAGCATGGGGGATTATTCTTAATGAAGCCAGCCACTTTGTTAACACCGCCACCGTCCCCTGAGTCCCACTCAAGGGTCTCAGCCCAGCTCCACTTCAAACAGGACCCCTTCGGGCCCCAGCCAATGCTTCAAACCATCCACCAGGCTAGGCACCCCGGGCCTCCCAATGGCCTCCTGGTCCAGGCTGGGGCCACCTGAAGCTTCTACACAGGCTCCACGCACCCGTGTTGGGGCCTGAGCTGCAAGGGGCTCACAGTGCAGGGGGACACAATCCCCACAAGTCCCCGGGGGAAAGGTGCCAACACCCAGCTCCGCCCAAGGAGGGGCCTCTACCCATGGGCTTAGTGCCAACCAGGCAAGACTGCCCAAAGGCGGTGACCCTGAGCTGAGTCTTACAGGGAGGAGGAGCAAGCAGCCAGGTGGGCTGCATTCTGGGGGGGACGAGGTACGCACACTAGAAGTGGGGCAGCTCTGTGCCAGGTGCTGGCCGGGGCTGGGGCCCTGCCCCCAGGAAGTGTGCCCCCTTCTGCTCTGCGGCAGGCAGGGCAGCCTGGCCCTCTGCTCCCACCCTGGTCAGCATCCCCCTTCCTTACTTTCTGCCTCTTCCAGGCAGGCCAAGCTCCTCACGTCTCTCCTAAGACTCTCAAAGAACTCCCACGCTCTGGAGGAAAGTATGGTTGCCAGGAGCTCATGGGGGAAGGAGAGAAGGAAGAAGGGTCCTGGGGCAGTACTGGGCCCCGCCAGTCCTGGCTCACAGGCTGAGCCAAGGGGACCCAGTCTGCTGCCCGTAGCACTGGCCCTGCACTAATGGTGGCTGGGCAGACACGCAGCTCCAGCTAAACCCTCCATATGGTTTCTTTCCAGTTAGAAAGTGGGCCAAATGCGACGTTTCTCCCCCATGAGGGGAGACAGATGGACAAGAGGAGGAGGCTGGACGGGGGTGAGGGTGAGCCACCTGGCTACAGGAGGGAGGGGGGTCCAGAGGCAGAGGGGAGGGAGGCAGGGCTAGGAGTCAATTGTTCTCCAACAGGGAGAAACTCTTAGGTTAAGTAATCTTTCTGGGCAATGCTCCCCTAAGAGGTCCATGGGCTGGCCCCACGTGAAACCCCAGGGCATATCTTGCATGCTTCGTTTTGCTAGTGAAGGAAGAATTAGGTGACCACAGCTCTGTCAGCTAGAATGTGAGTGAGTCACAAGGCACTTGAGCTGAGAGCACGGTCTGAGCCAGGTGTGATATTCTTACAACCACAAGAGGGGGGGCTGGAGGGGAGTTTGGGGGGTTATGCAGAGCTCAATGATACTGGTGGACATTATGGAGAGTCTAAGCCATGTGGAATATTTTTCTGCAGCTGTTACATGGATCCACTCATCTGAGATCGGCATTATCAGCACAGCTCCAATATACGCGTACGCATGAGGAAAGTGAGTCACAGAGAGGTTAAGTGGCTTCCCCAAGGTCACACAGACAGTCAGAGACAGAGCAGGGGTTTGACCACAGGCTGCCTGTCTCCCACAGCCAGCCCTTCAGCCCATCCACTCTGCAATGACCAAGGCCCTGTGGAGCAAAGGGACACCTGGGGCCCGTTAGCACAGGCAGGCCTGGGCACAGCACGTGACCTGGGGTAAGTACCCACTGGTATCACTGTCCTCAGGGTGAGGAGCCAAGTGCCAATGGTGCCCCTTTGCACTGCTGCCCAATTGTCAGCATGGCTGCCCAGGGGACCCTAGAGCAGGGGTTGGCTCAGCAGGGACTACTGGGGTGACACAAGCTCCCAGCATCTGACTCAACTGCCCTGCAGGGCCCCTTCTATTGCCAGAGAGGACTAGAGTGGCCGGGGAAGGACCAGCATTTACTGGGTACCCACTGTATGCCTGGCACTCAATGAATCCTCATACACCCTGGGGCAGGTGCTAACAGCCCCATCTTACAGATGAGGAAACTGAGGCTCAGAGGTACTAAGTCACCTGACAGAGCTCACACAGCCAGTAAATGGGACTGCAATCCAGGTCTGTGTCCAAAGCCTCTCTTGGGCAGAGAAAGGGAAGTCCTGGGTCACTGGGTCTCTGTTAACCCCCATCTCCTGCAGCACCCCTGGAGAGACCCCAAGTAGCACACCAAGCCCGCCAGCCCTCCTGTGTCCAGCCTCTGCAGCTGCAGCTCCATCACTGTGGGGACCATGGCTAACACTTTCCTGAAACACCTTCTTCAAATCTCTCCACCAAGGAGGGGGTACTTCCTTTCCCCCATGGTCTCTCACATTGGATGAAATAAGAATCCATGAGTCCACACTGATAGTAAATATGATCGAATTAAACCCACCTAGCGAGGAACAAGCCCACTCCCACTTCTGGGCAGAGGCTGGAACCCTCCAATAATGTCCCCAGCTCCAAGCACAGGCTCATAGAAGGGAGGGGCATGGAGGAGTCTGAGGTTCCCCATGGCCCCCAGGCCCTCCTGGATCCGCCTTAGCAAACCCCTTACTCCACACACCAGCTTCCCAGCCCCCTGGCAAGCACCCGACTACCACATGCCAACTGCAAGCTGCCGCCCGCAAAGACAGTGCCTCCGCCTGCAGGGCCAGGGGCAGGAAGCCACAGCCACTTGCCAAGAACATCTGAGCACACGGGGGGTGGTAGGGACCTCACAGACCTCCTGGCCCAAGCTGGACTTGAGAAAGGAGGCAGGCCAGAGAGGAGCATGCTTTGCCCAGAGGCACAGAGCAGCTGGGGCAAAGCCCACTCCAGATGAGGCTCTCGCCTCTGCACCAGGGGTTTAGAATCCAGGCAGCCCTCTGACGGCTTCCCACGTGCTTGGTCACTGCACACGGAAGCAGAGCCACCCAGACTATACCCTGCAGTGCGTGCCAGCGCATCCCGTTTCTCCCTGGGCCCCACCAGCCCACCCGACTCTCCAGCTCCCCGACTCCCCCCCGCCCTCACCCCAGCCCTGCAGTGATATGCAGCTGTGGTGGCCTCAAATCAGCCCTGACACCACACCTTGCTCTCACCCTGTGCTGTCCCACCAGTCAAACCGGCTTGTGCTTGGTCCCATCCCTCCAAGCCCCGCCTCTGCTACAAGAAAGCTGGACTATTTCATCGAAGAGTGTCCATTTGAACGCTGTGGAGACCACGTGGTGAGGTCCAGTGAAGCTGAGTACGCTGCGTGCCTACAGCCAGCACGTGCATCCCTTCCACACTCCTTCCCAGAGAAACTCACACGTGGGCACGAGGACATGTGCACAAAGAACTCACTGCAGCACTGTTTGAAAATAGATGGAAACAACCCAAATATTTTCCAACAGAAAAACAGATAAACTGTGGTGTGTTTGTACAATGGGATATTGTGTAGTTAAGATTAATGAAACAGCTCTCGTATTGGCTGGACAAAATCATGAGAAAATAGTTGACTGAAAAGCAAATTGCAAAATGATCTGTCCCATTTCGGTAGAATTTAAACTTTTACTTATTTAAGTGTGTTTTTCCAGGACCCATCAGCTCCAAGTCAAGTAGTTGTTTCAATCTAGTTGTGGAGGGCGCAGCTCACACTGACCCATGCAGGGATCGAACCAGCAACCCTGGTGTTACGAGCATCGCACTCTAACCAACTGAGCTAACCGGCCGCCCCCTCTGTAGGATTTAAAGACTACATATAATAAGACACACATATATATATGTGAGCAAAAGCTGCATGAAGGCAGGAGATTTTGTCTATTGGATTTGTTGTAATTGCCCCAATGCCTAGAACAGCGTCTGGCACATACTAGGTGCTCAATAAATGCTCGCTGAGTGACTAAACAAGGACAAAAAGGGAACCCACCATCTTCAGTGCTGTGATTCTCTCAAGGGAGGGAAGGACACGAACAAGACTCAGGAGGGCTCTACGGGAGGTGGAGGGGAGGGAGGGTCTTTCAGGGAATCCATGTTTTATTTCTTCAAAAAATAATCAGAAGCAAATAATGTAAAATGTAAATGCTCGGTCAATGTGGACCCCAGTACCCAGGCCAGACAAAACTCTCAGACACAATGACAGTGAAGGTGTTCCAGGCCTCCCTCATGTGTGCTGCCTGGTGGAAAACACACCAGAGCACACTCAAGCCTTACCCTGTTCATCCACGAAATGGGGCCACTCAGTCGGTCACTCCTGGCCCAATGGCACCCGAAGTACACACAGTGGGACGGAGGGGGCAGGGTATGAGGAGCCTGCCCGGGGCTGCCCTTCTCCTGCCAGCCAGCCAGCTCCTGAAATCCTACCTTCCCCTGAGGAGGGCTCCAACCTGGCCAGCCCTCCCGTGGTGTGAGCTGGAGCTCTGCGCCTCCCCCAGGCTCCAGGTACCTTCCTGACTTGAATGTGACATAGAGACTCCACTGGTGAAACTTGATATCGGTTTCCTGTTGTATTTGTGGTCTCTGTGCCCTTTCCATTTGCGGTCTAGTGACCTTTCCCAGTGTTCTCTGGGTCCAGCCAATGTATGTGTCTCTGTCTGCCTCCACCTGCACTCCCCAAGGGCGGGGCTGGGTCTGTGTGCTCGTTCATTCATTCGTTTGTTCATTCATTCATTCCAAAAGTGCCCTGCTCAGTTCCTGGCACAATTGATCCTTAAGAAACGATAGCAAGTGAGACCCCTTCCTTGGGAGCTCCACGTCTATTTGGAGAAGCAAGACCAGAAGAGAGAACATCAGCCTGAGAAGCCAAAACGCCAGTCTCCTGCCTGATGGGAGCAGACCTTGGTAAGGAAAGGCCCCCTGGGTGCCAGGCCAGCTGCACGCTTCCCTGGATGCTGTTTATTCAACCACGTGCCCTGTCCCACATGTCACCATGGCTTTTCCTTCATTGAGTGAACACATGTTTCCTGAGCACCTATTATGTGCCTGGCTGGGCTGAGATGCTGGGAGGCAGCCATAGAACCGAGCCCTGCTCCCATGGAGCCTACGCTGCAGGGCAAGTGTGATGGAAAACATCTTGGGATCAGGACCGAGGTGGAAACAAGCAGGGCGATATGAAGGACAGAGGCTGGGGCTGCACCCCCTCACTCTGGAGGCTCCGACCAGGCCACAGGGCTGACGAGGCAGAGGCAGATTTGGATTCTGCAGGGACTCTTCTCTAGGAGCTGCTGCGTTATTTGAGAGCCAGAAATTGGAAACACTTCGGGCTTGTAAATCCCACCCTCAGTGAAGGCTCACTGCTGAAGTGACCTCGTTTCCTGGGCTCCACTGGCTTGGATTGTCTGTTCCTGGTTTCCTCCATCTGAGCTTGTTTGAGGGCTGGCACACAGATACCCTCAGGCACTAAGGGACACCGAGGGGGAGTCCATCAGCCCGCTTGCCCGCGGGGAGGTGTCTCCCTAATGCCCCAGTGGACTGAGGTTTACACAGGTGTGATCACTGTACCTGTGCTCAGCTTCCACCTCCTCCCAGGAGCCCCTGTCCCCACTGGAAGGCTCTCCCCACTCCACCTGTCTAAATAAGTCCTCCCCCGCCGTCCTGCGAGGCCAGCCCCTGCAAGCAGCCCCCAGGTCTCCTGCCTTCATGGCCCCCACCCTGGCAGCCTGGGAAGGCAGAAAGAAAGGCCTCTCCCTGGAGCAGCCTACTTTTGCCCATGCCCGCCCCCAGGTAGGGGCCATCAGGGGACCAGGACTTCCCAGTTCCTCCCCAGAGCTCTCAGCCACATCCTCCAGGCTTGGGCATCCCTCTCACTCTCCTTCAGGTTTCTTCCAGCTCCTTCCTTCATCCTGTCCCTCACCAGGAGACCTACCCTTGCCAGGCCCCAAGGCAAGGTTTGATCCCTGACCAGGAAGATGCTAAACGGCCAGCCCGCAGGCAGTGGGGCAGACCAGGTGACCGGGATAAGGCACAGCATCCACAGCTCCCCGGGGACTTGGCACCCCCCCGAGTCCCCCCGCCTCTTGTTCCAGCACCCAGGGCCCTGAGACACATTCTGCATCCAGGGCTGCTCACTCTGCCCAAGCAGCACCGCAGGCTCTGAGCTCCAGACAAGGAAGAAAAAACCCTCTTTAGAGCATCAAGCAATTTCCCTGGGGGCACGGCCAGGCCTGTCCTCTCCTAGTCCAAGCAGCCGCAGGAGGCCAGCAGACATGGCTCCTCTTTGCCCTTTTCCCTTTTTT
Organism: Rhinolophus ferrumequinum; assembly: GCF_004115265.2. NCBI lineage: Eukaryota > Metazoa > Chordata > Mammalia > Chiroptera > Rhinolophidae > Rhinolophus > Rhinolophus ferrumequinum. The sequence continues at coordinate 4,364,330 of NC_046286.1, forward strand.
TTTTTTTTTGTCCTTTTAAATTTAAAAAGGGAGAAAAACAATGAAAAGACAAATTCTAGGAAATCAAGTGGAAAAATCTACATTACAGCAAAATGTGAAGGCAGCAAACTGCAATGGGGATATAAAGGGGGTGGAGTTACACTAACCAAGGGGTGCCCCCCAGGTGTCCCTAGGTTCCTGGCGGAGAGGGAGGTGGGGGGCTGGTGGTCACCCTGGACCGTAAGGCTTCTCTCTCTCTCTCTCTCTCTCTCTCACACACACACACACACACACACACACACACACACACACACACACGCTCGCATGGTCCTCCCCTCCTTCCCTCCCACTCCAAAACCAGGCCCTCTCCCCAAATTCGCTGTCAGGAAAGGGAGCTACTCAGAGGGATCGATGACTAATAAGATGCTACCTTTGTTTTCAGCTGGGAACGAAGCCTTCACCTACATCAATGGAGCGCTATGGCAGATTCCAGGCAGCAGAGCTGTGGCGGGGGGCGGGGGTATTCTGAGGTCAGCAAGGCCCTGAGTGAACGCCCCCCTCACCTGCGGCTGTTCCAGGGTGAGCAGGGCGGTACAGGGACGGTGAGGGGTGGCCTCAACTCCAACCAGCTCTGGCTCCAGCTGGGTGTGGGGCTCCACGGGGGGCTAGAGGCCTAGGAAGGTGGGGTTCAGGCCACCGTCCCTTTCTGCTCCTGCTCCCAACCCTACTCTCCATCATTCATTCAGTCTCCACTCCAGCCTCATTCTAAAGCATGAATCCATCTGACACATGGCTCCCTGCCTACAACCCTCGTGGCGCCCCATGTGTACATGTGAGTGTGAATGAGTGTGTGTGTGAGTGTGTGTGAGTGCATGTGTGTGAGTGTGTGTGTGAGTGTGTGTGTGAGTGTGTGTGTGAGTGTGTGTGTGTGGGTGAGTGTGAGTGTGAGTACATGTGTGTGTGAGTGTGAGTGTGTGAGTGCATGTGGGGGGACAGTGAGTGTGTCAGTACGTGTGTGTGTGTGTGTGACACAAAAGGACGAGGCCTGCAGCACCCCACCTCACCCTGGTCCCAACCAGAATTCGCCATCCTACCACATCTGCTCCCCAACAGGCCTTCGCAGAGGCTGCTCCCTCAGCCAGGAGGGCCTCCCCGGGCTGGTCAGTGACCCTCTGGCTCCCCATTGCAGCCCTTCCCTCACTGGGCCTCGGTCATGTCCTTGCCGTCTGTCTCTATGCTAAGGGCCTCACAGCACCCAGTACACACGCTGCACCTGTTGGGGACAGGCAGTGATCCCTACTTCCTAGATGAATGAGCCACCAAGTGTCTGACAGGGACGGGAGGGGCAGCGTGGCAGAAGCTGCTATCGTGGGCGTGAGGCAGAGGCTGTGTAGGAATCCCACGTGGGCACCTGCACCTGCTCAAACCCTGCCACCTCCTGTGGGAGACTTCCTAATCCACACAGCCCACTGTGACCTCCCCTCTGTGCCACCACCTGGTCACACTGAGTGCCCAGACACCTATGTGCACCGGCACTGAGCACCCACTTTGCACTTGGCACCTACTTGGTTCCAGGCTCTTGGCTACAAAGATAATCCACGCACAGCATCTGCTGTGGCGGGACCCACCAATGAGCTCCATGCACATGCGTGAGCTGGGCGTCATGCACACCTGGACACCTTGCTCAGTCCTGCCTTCTCTTAAGATTTTACTTGTCCATCTAGATGCAAATTCCTTGCTATGAGTGCTGAGGAAATACACATACAAAAGCAGAACAAGTAAATAAAAGTATAAGATAGCTGAGCAAATCGGTGGGGCCCCATGGGCCCAGGGCCTGAAGACAGCTGGGCCAGTAAAGGACATGAAACAGAACATTCACCCTCCCGGCTGCGGCCAGGGTGGCTCCAGCCCACAGCAGACAGTGGGCCCTGGGACGGGGAGACAGTCACCCTGGTTTCCCACCTGGAGGTGTCTCCCTAATGCACTCCACCAAAGGATTGTGCAAAGCATGAATACTGCACCTGCATGCAGCTTCCCCCAGCCCTCCAGCCTGAGGCCAGGGATGCTGCCTTCACCGCTTCCTGGCTGTGCGCCTTTAGACAAGTTACATAACCTCTCCGAACATTAGGCTTTCCATCTGCAAAATGGGGGAGGACTTAAAGAAACTCCACCTTGTGAGGTTGGAGTGAGGGTCAATGATGGTGTTTGTGAAGGCCTGGGTCTGCCTCCTAGAGCCAATGCCTTTGGGGAGTGGGCAAGACCTAGGGGGGTGGGGGCTGCTAAGGCGGGAGGGCAGGAGCTGGAGGGACAGGGACCTCATGCCCAGTTTGGGTCAGGACCAGCGCTAGTGAGGTCCATTTGCTCTGGGGACCAGGGGCACCAGGCTAAACTAAGAACTGTCCCCAAGGGACGGTGCTGGGCGGAACCCAGGGCCATAGCTAGAAGGCCCAGGGACTGTCCAGGGCGGGACACATCCTTTCCTTCCTAAACATTCTCTGCAACTCACACACACACACACATACACACACACACACACACACACACACACACACACACGGCGACACAAACCCTCACAAATCAAGATCACATGCCACACATTACCGCCACCTCAGTCACAAGCACTCACACAGAGACACACGGCCCCACCCCATCATGGGTATGAACCTGGAGACGACCTCATACAGCCTCACAGCCACAAGGACGTGCACACGGCCACACGCAGTCACAGCTCACAGCCACACGCAGTCACAGTCGCACAGCAGCACAAACACGCAGGAACCACACAGCCTCGCACCACCACACCGAGCCTCCCCGCCGTCCATCCCTACAGAGTCACATGGCCACACACCTGTGCACGCCCACACGCGAGGTACCTCCACACCTCCTTGGAACTGCCAGGCTGGCCTGGGCCGTACCTCGGTACCACTAATACCTCCGCTTTGCTACTGGTGCAGAGGCGGCCTGGCTGGAGGGCCAATGGGGACTGGCTAGTCACTGGATGGAGGGGTACAACACCTCTGCCACCCAGGAACTGTTCACCGAGCAGCTGCCCCACTGAGGCAGAACCCTGTCTTTCCTCTGAAACCCTCTCCCTCTGCCACCAGGCCCTGCACTCAGGCCCAGCTCTGTCCTGTAGAGAAATGGGCTGGCCTGAGAAGGCAGGGGAACCCGGCATCCGAGCTGGCCTGGTGGGAGACGGGAGCCTGAGCCTGGGCTCACTCAGGGCCGCGTCCCACCTCAATCACCTGCTTGCTTCCTGACCCTTCTGGAAAGGGTCACCCAACCTTTCTGACCTTCATTTCTGCATCTGCAAAATGGGGTGGCCTTATCCCCACCCCCCAGACAAGCAGGGTCATTGTGAGGGCTGCAGGAAGCCCCAGCCCTGGGGGATATGTTGGGGTGGGGGAGGATGCAGCTTTGGGGAGCGGGGTCCGGGCAGCCGTGGGGCTCGGTGCCTCTGCGCTGAGGCTGCTGTCTCCTCCCCAGGCGGCAGCTGGGCAGCGGCAGCATTGTTCAGAGCTGCATTATTCATGGTGCTCAGCTCTGAGCACAGGGAAATTTGCTGAGTGATCGACCTAATATCTTAACACAAACCCATTTAGGCAAAACACCTTTGAAGCGAGAACGGAAGAAAAAAAATAGAAAAGGAAGCCAAGGTATTTGGAGGCAGGTGGTGGCGCGAGGAGACTGAGGGGGGCAGGGCACAGAGAGAGGGCTGGTTCCTGGCCTGCCCCCACCCCAAGGCCCCCTGGGAGACCCCTGCCCCAGCCTAGCCCCCCAGACTTCACCTTCCCGCCACTCTCAGTGGTCAGAATGAGGGAATCCCACCCATTTCTCAGATTTGGTTCAGACAAGGGGAGTCAGACCCAGGACTGCTGAGAGTTTGCTCTGAGTTCTCTGCCAAGGAGCCACTTACAGAATAAGACCCCCAGTCCTCTTCCCCATCTGCCCCCAACTCTAGTGACACACCTGGAGGGCGAGGTCACATAGCGGCGGCTTGCCCCTTCTTCAGCCTCAATTCCACATTGGACCACAGCAGGGCTGCTCTCTCCAACTCAACTCAGACTGTCCCGCCCGTGAGCTTTTGCTGGTCCCTCTCCCAGAAAAACCCTCCTGCTTCTCCACCTGCCCAACCCCACCCAGCCTAAGGGCTCAATTTCTCCTCCTCCCCCCTGAAACATCAAGATCCTTCCCTCGGTTGGAACCCCTCCCTGCCCCTCAGGCTCTCATCACACCCCCACCACTGGCACTTGCCAACCTCTACCTGTGCTGTGGTCAGTTCTATAATTTCATGCTTTAGGGCCTGAGGGCTGGAGCCAGGTTGCCTGAGTTCAGATCCCAGCTCGGCCACTGCTTAGCTGTGTGACTTTGGGCAAGTTACTTAACTTCTCAGCACCTTGTCTCCTCATAATAGAATATGAGGAATAAGTGAGTTTATATAAGGTGCTTAGAACAGTGCCTGGCACATAGTACTAACTATGTTTGCTATTATTATAATATTATTGTCAGTTTCCTCTACCAGCACATAAGCCCCTTCAGGGGAAACTATGTCTTTCTCATTCCTAACTCCCCAGTTTCCAGCAGAGCTCCAAGCACAAAGTAGGTGCTCAGTCAGTGCTGGTTGATCTGAGCCTGATTTCCAGCACTGTTTTCTGCCCGAGCTCTTCACCCCCAGACCCCTTGGAAAGAGGAGCTAGGGCTGGGCTGGTGGTGGAGACCCCTGTGTGGGACGGGGTGCGGAGAAGAGAACCTCTGCCATCTGCACCCCACAGCAGGAACCAAAGCTCAGCTGGGCCAGAGGAACAAGGAGGGGCCAGGGTTAAGGGACAGCAGCTGGCCCGCGGTTGGCCAGAGAGGAACAGGCAGCTGTAGGCCAGGATGAAATATTTAGGAGCCCACATCCCCAGGAAGTGGAAACGGACAAGCAAAATGAGCTGTTGAGATGTAATTACCCAGGCAGACCAAGCACATCTCCTGGCGGCAGTGGGCTCAGCTCCCCCAGCCCGCCACACAGGCACTGGGTACTGAAGTCCTCCTGGATCCACTCCTGTGCCAGCCCTCGCCCCCTCCTCTTCAGGCCAGGGCCGGGGTAGGGGTGGCAAAGTGTGGGGTTCCTCCAAGCTGATCCTTTCCATGGCAAAATGGCAGGACACGCGGAGAACAGTGGCCTACAGCCAGCGCTGGTAGTGGATGTACGCAGGGCGATGCCTTCACCCCACCAGGCCTCAGCTTCCTCCGCCAGGAAATGGGGCTGCTGACCACGCCTGGGAAGGAGGACTGAGATGGTGGATGTGAATGTGCCCCACAAACTGGCCTTGGTGAGACACAGTGACGAGGGTGGCAGCCTCCCGCAATGAGGACAGGGCAGCCCTCGGCCTGACCCAGCGTGCCCCGAAAGCCTTTCCTGGGGCATAGGTTAGTAGGAACTGATGGCTGAAGGTCAGAGACTGAGGCCTAGATATGGGCCAAAGCTGCAAAAGTGCTCACCTCACCCCCAAAAACTTCCCCAGGCTCTTCCATTGCTGTTGGAGAAAAGGGGCCTCACACCCTGGGGGTCTGTGTGGCCCGATGTGGGAGTGGAGAGACAAGCACCAGAGAAAGGTGGCCTGGGTCTCTGGAACAGCCGTGAGTGGGCTCCGGAGGGCATCCAGGAGCTGGGGGGCTGGGGGACGGGTGCTCAGCTGCCCCTCATCCTGCAGGCCAGAGCCAGGGGAGGGGTGCTACCATCTGCTAGTTTTTCTCAATCAATAGGCATTCGGGGTGGGACAACTTTTCATAGCGTGGAATTGTCCCATGCTGCAGTACAAGGACATCCTGGCAATCTGGGCGCTAAATGTCAATAGGGACCCATGTCATGGTGATATTTATACTGACATTTAAATGTCCCCAGGGACGGAGTGGACTGCCCAGAATTGAGAGCTCCTTTCTGCTCTAAACCAGGCCCAGAGAGGAGCCGTGATCTGCAGTCCAGCACATGCCATCCACACTGCTGCCCCGACCCCTCTCCAGGCTGGCTCCATGCGCCTGGAGCAGGTCCAGCCTCACCTGGCAGCAGCCTGCTGACCCCTCAGGACCTTACCCATTGCACACACCAGCTCCTGTCTGCACCATCTTACCACAGCAGCGCCTTATGTCTGCATATAAACCTCAGCCTGCCCAGCCTGGCCCCCCACAACTCTCTACCAAACCTCCAGTCCCACTCTGTCACTCCCCACCCGTCACACACACCTTCAGTGGCTGTCACCTCCCTCAGGGCAAAGTTTGAACTCCTCAGCGCAATCCTGAGGCCCTGCAGCCTCATCTCTCATCACTCCCCACTTCCAGCAGCATCTGCTGTTTCCAGCACACACCGGGGTGTTCCCGTCTCCAGGCCTTTGCTCAGACTGTCCCCTCTACCTTTATGCCCAGTTTCCCTTCCCAAACTCCGTCTTCCTCTAGTCAGCTTCTATCCGTTCTTGAGGATTCAGCTCAGGCCCCCTCCTCCAGGAAGTCTCCGTGGGTGACCCCAGGCTCCTTTTCCCCTGGGTGCCCATAACAATCCCAATGTCTCAATCACTGTACTTAGCACAGTGAATGGAAATTATTGGACTAGACGTCACTGTGCCCACTAGCCTCTGAGCTCCAGCGAGATGGCCACTGCCAGGCCCGCTGCCAGGAATAATAGCACATTCACTGATTTAGCAACAATTTACTAAGCGCCTCCCAGAGCCAGGTGCTGTCCTAGATACTGTGGGTACAGACAAGAATCCTGCCCTCATGGAACTGACATCCATTTATGACATAGAAGATAGATGCTAAAGAATTAATTAGTTAATTAAGTAATTAATTAATTAACTAATTAATTAAGAGCTGGCCGATTGTCCAGAAGGTCTCTTGGCTTCATCTCCAGCTCCTGTCCCTCCACCCTTCTCTTCCTGTCTTCCTCCCAATCACTCCCTCACCCTATTCTCTGTCTTCTCTGTCCCCTCCCCTCCCCCTCCCCTCTCTCACACACTCACCCCACTTCCCCATTGTTCCATGGCCCCTCATGTTCATGCAGCACTCATCAGCTGAATAATTTCTGCCCATGTTCTCTCATTAGCTCCTGCCAATCAGCCCAGTCTCAGGTATTATGACCAATGCACAGATAGGAAAACTGAGCCCCACAAGCCAGAGCCTAGTGCTGGCTGCCTCCACCTTCCCTTTCTCCAGCCCATCTTCTCCCTCTCCTCCGCCTTTCAGTCTCTCTCTCTCCCACCTTCTGGGGTGACTAGCAAGTTGCTTCCTCTCTCTTCCCTATCTGTACAATGGGGCAGACAGGCAGGCTCTGGGAGACGGTCCATGGGGCCTGGGATTCCCATCCCCTCCAGCCCTCTGCAGCCCCTATTCTGTCCCCCTCGATTTTCATTCTCCTCCCTCCCTCCTCTGGCTTGTCACTTTGTCCTCCATCCTCTCCCCATCCCAAAGCCTCCCTCATGCCCCAAGATGTCTGCAAAATGATCGTTCGCTTTCCTTCTGGTTCTTTAAAAATGAGAATCTGCATAGAATATCCATATGATCATTCCTTCTACAGCAAAATGGAGCATGGGTATAACACACCATACAAGTTGGGGAGAAAGGATGGTCACCATGGGAGGGGGGAGACCCCCAAGCAGGAAGAGGCGTCAGCTCACCCTTGGGCCTCAGAGGCAGCACCTCATTCCCTTTTCTTGGCCTTCCTACTGGCTAATTCACCGGGTTTGTCATTCTTACAATAACCAGCAAAGTAGGGACTACAATTAGCCTCATTTTACAGATGGAGAAACTGAGCACCATAAGAAACAGTGGCGGGGCCGGCCCGGTGGCTCAGGCGGTTGGAGCTCCGTGCTCCTAACTCCGAAGGCTGCCGGCTCGATTCCCACGTGGGCCAGTGGGCTCTCAACCACAAGGCTGCCAGCTCAATTCCTCGACTCCTGCAAGCGATGATGGGCTGCGCCCCCTGCAACTAACAATGGCAACTGGACCTGGAGCTGAGCTGCGCCCTCCACAACTAAGACTGAAAGGTCAACAACTTGACTGGAAAAAAGTCCTGGAAGTACACACTGTTCCCCAGTAAAGTCCTGTTAAAAAAAAAAAAAAAGAAAGAAACAGTGGCTTATCCAAAGACACACAGCAAGTCCGGGCAGCCTGCTGCTCTCTCAGGAATGCTGCCCCCTCCTCATTCTCAGAAAGAGGTGGTGTGAAGAACCAAATTCAGTCACTCAGGTCACTCAGCTCCCGTACCCAGAGCCCCCTTCTGCTCCCTGGGACAGGCCCCTCCTCAGGAAAGCTGCCCCTCCCCCACGCCCAGCCTGGCCTCCCCTTCCCTGTAACAACAGTTTAGCCAGCTGCAGAGATTTTTGGTGACAACTGCTTCCAAACCTCTCATCCTAGCTATACAATTGCATTCAGACCTGCCTCGTCCCCAAAAGGATTTGCAGCAGTGCCCAGAAATAAACATATTTGGCTAAAATATAAGAAGACAAAACCGAGGGGCGGGGCCCGCACTTTACGGATGAGGCTCCCACGGCATTCACAGACGGGCCAAGAGCTGGAGCGCTGGCCCTTTGTTGGGGACCGGAGCTGCCCAGAGCTCCCTGAATGTCTCTGGCCTTGGGGTCGTGTCGCTGTCCGTGGTGCTGAAGCCAGGAGGGCCTGTTCAACGCCCGTCTTCCGCCCATATGCAACCTGGGAGCAAGTCCAGGGGGCTCAAGCTTCAAATACACCCCAAATCTGTCCCTTCCCACCACCCCACCCTGGCCAAGCCATGACCTTGCCTGTACGACAGCAGCACACTGCTCACTGCCCTTCCTGCCTCAGCACCGTAGTCTATTCCCTGCACATTGGCCAGTGGGATCCTATCAAACCCAAGTCCGCTCACATCCGTCGTTTTCTGCTCACAGCCCTCCACTGGTTCCCGTCTTACTCAGAGTAAAAGCCAAAGTCCTCACAGTGGCCAAGAGGCCGCACAGGATCTGCCCATCTTCTCCTGCTTCTCTCCACTCAGTCATTCTGCTCCCGCCTCTTGGCTCTTCCCCAAATGCCAGCGAGGCTCCCGTCTCAGGGCCCTTGCACTTGTTGGGCCCCTGCCTGTGGCACTCTCCCCACAGACGTCCACGTGGCTCACACCCTCCCTGCACTAGGGCTGTACCCGAGTGTCCCCTCTGCAGAAAGGCCTTCCCTGACTACCTGTCCCTCTCCCTCTCTGTCCACTTATGCTGCTCTATTCTTGTTCGTGGCAATGCCCATCAGCTGCTGTCTGAAATTATATTATACTTATTCACTGAAAACTGCCTCTGGTCCTCTCTCCAAATGTGAGCTCACAAGGCCAGGGATCTTCATTTGTTTCGTCCAGCGCTGTGTCGTAGTGTCGCGGTTCAATGCCTGGCACACAGTAGGTGCTCAATAAATATTTATTCACCAACTGAATGAATTACTGTGCAGAGGTGAGGGATGAAAGGGCTGAAGAGAAGAGCAGAAGAAAGGAATTTTCCACTCCCCACCCCCTTGCCAGCCATGTCCCCGCAGAGCAGGCTCTGTGTGGTGTGGAATCCTGGACTCTGTCCTTCTGAGTCCCTGTAAACCCCAGGAGTGTGAGGGGAGCCAGCACTGGAGGAGCGACCACCAGGGGACACGTCCCTCCCCACCTCCAGGGCCTGTTTTGCCCACTTTTAGACAGAACCCCTCACAGGCTCATAAAAAGCCACGTGTGGCTGGTGACTCTTGTGTCACACAGTCTCCTCCCCTCAGCACACACACACTCCCTACCCCAGGAGCCACTCCACCTCTTCTTTCCCTGGCCCTCTGTGGGGGGCGGCTCCTCCTGGATCCATCCATCTGACTGACCCACAAGTGCTTCCCTAGAGAAGCCACGTGAAGGAAATAAAACCCGTCATTGAAAGGAGGGCTCCACCTTCCTTCCCTCAAACTCCAGAGCTGGGCAGTTGTGGAGTGGCACGGAGCTGTGCAAACCCCAGCTCTGCCACCAACAAGCTGGGAGGGCCTGGGCGAGCCCTCAGGGAGCCCGGACCATGGTCACTCCCCCTGTAAAATGAGGACAATTCTCAGGGCATCTGTGCAGAGGCAGAGGTGGGGCCAGGGCCCGGCAGCTTCTGTGAGGACAGTTAATAAGACCTTCCCTAGAAATATGTACATGAAAACAAAAGGAGGCTCAGAGGTCTTCACACAGGCCAGGCTGGCTGAGGCGCCAGTGCAGGGGGCTCTGAGAGCGGCCTGGCTGGGTGGACACTGCGAATAACAAGGGGAAAGGGCGGTGGGCATCCTCAGTGTGTCCACCTGCATGAGCCCATCGAAGATGGCACACAGCCTCTTCCTGGGCTTACAGATGAAGACACTGGAGGCTCAGGGAGGGGAAGTGCCTTGCCTAAGGTCACACAGGAGTAGGGGATGGGGATGAGACAGAGATGCCACCCAGGACACTCAGCAGCCACATACTGGCCTGCAGCAGGAAGCCTCGGGGGGGGAGGGAAGGAAACGTGAGCTCACAGGCCCTTCCATAGCTGCAGAGGATTAGAGCGATGGGACGTGCTTTCACTACACCTCCAAGGCCCTTAGAGTGGGGAACTTGGGGTGCTGGGGACCCCACCTCGGATGGGAAAATGGGCTCAAGTCCAGTAATCAGCAAACAGGTGAAGGAGACTTCCTGGAGAGTGGGGGAGGGGGGCCAGGAAAGGTCAATGACCTCCACCACTTGCTCTTTAACAAAGGGGAAGAAACCAGAAGGAACCCCCTGTCCATGGGAACCCAGAAGGATGGAACCCAGAGCGTTCCCAGTGAACAGGCTCAGGCAAGGGGAGGAGGGCGCAACCAGGGCAAGAAAGTGAACTTGAAGAAAATGGGATCCAAACCAGGTTTAGGATTTATTTGTTCAAAGGATCAGAGGTAAAGAAAGCAAAGAGGCTGAAGGGCTGAGGGAACAGGTTGCTATGGCTGTGGCTGCTCTGTGGCCTCAGGTCTGGGCCCAAGAACAATAGACACAGCGGAAGCCAAAGGCCAACCTCATGGTACCCAGACCTCCATGTGGTGACGACACATAGAAAAGCCAAGAGAGGTGGGTGAAGAATGTGAGACACACCTCATGGGGTCTCCGAGACGCCCTGACCCGTCACCTTCACATTGGTGATGAAACTGAGGCTCAGAGAGATAAAGTGAGCAGCCCCGGGTCACACAGCCACCCGGAGACAGAGCCAGGACTAGACCTGGGCGCGGACTCCCAGCCCAGGGCCCTCTGCCCCACTCCCCGACTCTGGTTAATAACAATGAGACCGGCACTTGGCAGCTTACTGCTTAGTACAGGCCCAGGCTGTGTTAAGTGTTTGATGTGTATTAACCCATTTAGTGCTCACAGCAACCTTAAAAGGAGATACGTGTACTATTGATATCCTCATTTCACCAGATGAAAACTGACGGCCAGAAACCTTAAATGACTGCTCAAGGTGGCACTGCTCACGGTGGCAGAGCCAGCTCTTAACCACTCCACTCTACTGTGTCATCCAGAAAAGGACAGGATTCGGAGGCCACAAAGGGGCCACACCCAGCAAAGGGAAATTTTTTTAAACCCCAATGAAATCTTCAAACACGTTCCACAAAGGAGGCCAGTGAAAGCAATGGCTGCTTCCTGCCCAAGAGGGGAGGGATGAAAATTCAGAACAGAAAGGCCTTGGCGTCTAACATTTTCTTCCTGTCATTCCTGTCAAGCTTATAGGCGAATTCAGATGGGAGTGTGTTCTCATCATGATAGGCCAGGCCAAACATGTCAGAGGAGTCGGAGCGCGCAGGAAAAGTGACCTGATGACATCCAACCCAGGGGACTCACAACATTGAGAGGTGTCAGCGCCCTGCTGCAGGCCAGAGTGGCAGAAAAATCAGAGCAGACAGGCGAAGTCCCCAAGGCGGGCCCGACAGGCGCAGGGTTCATCTTCGGAGCGGGACACAGATTGAGCTGGCAATCACTGAGCAGTCACCCCAACACCAGCACCTTGCCAATCTCCAAGTGCCGGCCAGGAGACTCGGCTAGCGCGTGGTGGTCTCATGGCTCAGCGGGAGGTGCCCACGCAGGCCCACTTAATTTCCACCCACAGCACAGTGACGGGTGGCAGACCAGGGGAGCAAAGGTGTGATGGGTCTCAGGTTCAGGGCAGCCTAATTGATCAGCAAGAATGTGGAGACTGGCTGCTGGGCGGGCCCACTTCCCGCCACATCCTTGGAGAATGCGTGGCCAGGGGGCAGGTCATGCTGGGCTCCGGCTGCCGGGTCTCTGGGCCGTGAGTCCAAGCGGCAATGGGAGGGAGAGTCCAGGGGTCCCTCCCTGAAAAGGTGCTACAAGCCACCCCACTCTCATAAACACCAAACCGCTGGCAGGACCCCTCCCTGCTTTCAGTAACCCATCCTCTCGGCTAATTCCAACCACATGTCATCCGATCGGGGGCAAGGAGACTGCATGCTCCAGGCTCTGTCCCGGTGCAACTGGCCCCAATCACCCCTGAACCAAAAGACCATGCCCTGAAGTGCCACCATTTGACAACCATTCCCTCAGACCTTGAGCAATCGTTCATTTTCCAGCACTCCTCTGAGAGAAGCTTCCTAACTAAGTGGTTTTCAGTGAATGTCTGAGGGTGGTTCCAGAAGGAGCCAGAATCGTGAGCACACCCCTGACAAGCCTTTGCTTACAGAAAGAATGCCTGGCGCAGGGGCCGTGGACGCTGAAGACAGCCTGTGGGGTGCCCGAGCGAGACCAGGGTGATGGGCTGACGCACACACCCCTATTACAGATGAGAAAAGGAGGCCCCAGAAGGGCAGTGACAAGCGCAGGGCACAGGTCTGCTCGTCCGTTTGCTTATTTGCTGATTCTACACACATCTACTGAAGCCTCGTTATGTGCACGGGGTGCGAGAGGCACCCCGGCCTCAAGAAGCCCAGAGTCGAGTGGAAGAGACAGAGGGAGAGCTCAACAGGCACGGGGCTTCCCAGGCGGTGGGCCCGGGGCAGATCATCCTCCCCACCCAAGTGAGCAAGTCTGCTGGGGGGAGAGCAGGTGAGGGAAGCCTGCAGGGAAGGGGGGACTTGGCACTGAGCCTTGATGGGCAGAGAGGACCCCCAGGCCCTGAGCAGGTTGCACATGGCAGGTGATGTGTGTGCATACTCTCTTGGGCAAGCAGGCACGACCCCAAGTACCAAAACATTTTAAAATATAGGGTTGACCTAAAAGAATCTCTGCTCAGCTCCATCTCACATCGCTCCCTGTCCCATGGCCACGAGGACCAGGCCAGGCCCCTCACCGGAGTCCCATCTGCCTTGTCACTCCTACCTCCAGGCTCTTGCTCACGCTGTTCCCCCGCCTGGCGTGCCCTTTCCTTCCTCTGCACTTGGCCAAGTACGCTGCCCTGCAGCCCTGCTGGACTGCCCGTCTGGCTGTGCCGGGACCCCCTGCGTCTGTCCCCAGAGTGTTTCTCTTCATCTCTTCACTTCAACACATGCATCATCTCATCCCTACATTCACTTACTTAGGCGAACCCTACTGAGCGCCTACTGCACCCAGGGCAGGGGGCTAGGTCTGGCTTGTACCACTCCTCCCACACCTACTAAGAGCAGGCAGGGCCCACGGCCTAGCTCCTGTCCTCTGGACACCCAGAGAATATGAAATAAATCCGTGAAGCCCAGGCCAGCTGGGAGACTTGAGCGGGTCTGGAAGGCTGAGCCTCTTCCCCTTCTTGTCCCCTGGGGCAGGCAGCCCCTCAGGATGAAGCATCTGCAGCAGGCACTGCAGTGAAAAATGACAGGAAGCTGAAGCCCACATTTCAGCCTGCTGCAGACAGACCCTGAGTACTCACATTCCTACCTCTGCCCGACCCCCGAAAGGATTTCTGTCCTCAGTGAGTCAGCAGAGGCTTGGGGACAGCGGGGAGATCAGTGGGGAAGGAGGCTGAGGTCCCAGGGCAGCCTGACTAACCCCAGATGCCTGTTCTATGCCAGTCTCAGTGCTCTCCCAAGGTTGCCGGGAGAGCAACCTTGCAGGCCCAGGGGTGGGAGGAGGACTGAGAAATGAGTAGTTGGGGGCTAGATTTTGTGATCAATCATGCATTCCACAAACACTTAGTGAGCAACTACTATATGCCCGGGACTGTGCTAGAGGCTGGGGATGCAGCAAAGAACAAAACCGGGGGGAAATCTCTGCTCCAGTGGACCATAAACAAATACAAATTTACTTGTCAAGTGCTTTAAAGAAAAACAGAGCAGGGAAGAGAGAATAAATGGCAACGGGCTGGGGAAAAGGCTACGTTAGATACGTGGTCAGAGAGGCCGCTCTGAAGAGGGGACACCTGGGAAGGCACCTGCACGCACTGAGGGTAAGAGCCACATGGGTATCCAGGGAAAGAGCTCTCCAGGCTGAGGGATGAGGCAGTGCAAAGGCCCTGACGTGGGCTTGTGCCTGGAGTGTTCCAGGAGCAGTGAGGAGGCTGCTGTCGCTGGAGCAGAAAGATGCAGAGGGGAGTGGAAGGAGATAAAGTCAAGGAGGTAAAGGGGAGGCAGCAGAAAGGGGAGTGGGCCCTCTAAGTGTCCACCCTTCGGGGTTCCTGGATCCTGGGAGTACCCCAGGGCAAACCTCTCCTCTCTGGTCTCTCAGAAACATGAGCACCCAGAGGGACTGGCACAGCTTTTGCGAGCTGGTCAAGCTCTTCTCCCAGCCCCCCAGAGCCCCCAGGAGGCCAGCGTTCTGTTTACAGCCAGAGAAGCTGAGTCCAGAGATGTCACATAGCCAGCAGGATGAGGATGCGCCCCAGCCTTGGGCCTCAGGCTGCCGCCCTGCCAGTCACTGCCCATGCTGCGCTGACAGGGGCCATCTAAATTATCTGAGGCTCTGCCCTGGGAGTTGGAGCTGCAGGTCAGACCAGCAACAGCTTGACTCATCAGCATATCCAGAATATCAATGGGGGACACAGGGACACAACGGGAAGATGAAACTTTGGAACTTCCCACTGTGTAAGATAGGATGTCCTCAAGGAGCAGACCTGAGCTCCCACGCCCCTTCCTGCCACACCCAGAGAAGCTATCTCGTTCTGACTCTGGGAGCACAGGCCAAGATGTGCCCAGGATGCTGGAATCGCTCGCTAGAGAGGACCAGAACCAAATCCCCCAGTGTCCCCACGGAGAGGCCCCCGCTTTCTTTAAGCCCTATGCCAATGTCCCAATCAGTGCTGGGTGCTACCCAGGAGCTCCCCACCCAGAGGACAGAGTTGGGTTCCAATCCCAGCTCCTCCACATTCTAGCCGTCTGGCCTCAGTTTCCTCATCTATAAAATGGGCATGATTATGCTCCCTTGCAGGTCCCAGAGCCCATCACACAGTAGATACCCAGGATTTGCTGGCCAAGCACTTGCCACAGCTCTGCTGTGCATCTTCAGTCTGGCAAGCATGCCCTCCCCTCTGCCCCGCTCCCTGGTACTCCTCTGAGCAATTCACTGATGAGTTATACTCCAAAGGACAAATCAATACAATATGTGGCCAAAGAAACATCTTTAATCTTGTGCAGGGATTAGGCTACAAGATACAGTGGCTTCTTTCTACTGGCCACTCAATTCTGATTTCAATTTGGCCAGCTGGAGTGTGGCTTTCTCCTTCTCTTTTCACCTGCCTAAAGACGTTCCTCCAAATCAAATTTCATTTAGCGGGGCAGGGAGACGTCACTGCCCATATACAAGAGCAGGCCCAGCCGGGGGCCGGGGGTTGTATAGCCTAAACTGGGTGACAGCAGGAGGATCTGGGGACATGGGAGGTGCAGCCAGGGTGGGAGGTCAGGCCCTCAGCGATGGGATGGAGCACAGAGGGCATGGGCACTGTGAGGGGCAGCTGTGCCAGGGCAGAAGTGCCCCTTAGCTGGAGGCCTTGGCAGAGTAGCTAGTTCTCTTATTTTTCTAGAAGTCCTTTTTAAAAACCTTGAGTAGATTTTTTATTTTCTAACCACCAAATGCCTAGAAAATTTAAATAATAGTCTTAGCTTCAGACAAAACACAACGCCCAGACCTCACCCCAATCCCACGCCTCTCACACTCCTGTCAGCACGTGTCCCTCCAGGCCGTGCACGCACGCACATGTGTTTCACTGTCATACCCATCCCTTGCACAGGGCTCGTCCACATGGTCTCAGTTAGTGCAGTGGGAAACAGGCAGAAGACAGAGTGACAGGAATACAAAAGCAGTTGAGACGTCTAGTCACAGAGCCAGACTGCCTGAGTTCAAATCCCTTCTCCACCAGTAACATACTGTGTGACCAGGTGCCAGTTATTATTTGGCCTCTCTGTGCCTGAGCTCCTCCCTGTAAAATGGGCGTACCTACCTCACAGGGCAGGGAGGAATACCCAGGATAACAGGTATAAGACAGGTGCTGAGCATGTGCTGGGCACATAGGGAGGGCTACGGAGGTCCTAGAGCTGGGTCCCTCACAGCAGGGACTGAACATAACTGAATGCTAGGATGCTGAACCTTCTGTCCCTGCCCCTTCCAGTACCTTTGTCCCCAAATCCTGCAGAGGTTGCACCTTAAACAGAAAGGTAGTAGGCTTGTTTGGGGAAAGAGTGAAGCCACTGAGTAGGACCTGGGGCCAGCCCAGAGTCTGAACAAAAGGAGGAAAGGACATTCGGGCAGCCAGAGGGAAGGGGCTGCAGCACTGGAGGTCTGACACTGCCACCATGGGTCTCAGGGAGCTGCCACCTGCCGGGCTGGAGGTGAGAGCTGTCTGTCCAGCCCAGCTTCCCTCTGCGGGCCCAGCTGCTGGAATGGGGCGTGGCCTGGAGCCGCAGCCATCAGTCAGCCCGGCCCACTTCCGCCCAGGCCGCCCTCTCTGCCAGGTTGCAGGCACCCAAGCGGCTTTGGCTGTGCAATTAAAGGGTCTTATCCAAGATTTATAGCAGGATTATGCCCACGGGGTGTTACTAACGCCAGCCTCTGGACACTGTGGTCCTTGAAAAGCAATTAGAGTCCCGGGTTATACGGGTATAAGTACACAGACACCATCCCCCAAGGTCGAGGTTGCCACAGGAGCTATTTAGAGACTGGGCGTTAGGAAAAGCCAGGAGAGGGGGCAGAGGAGCTCTCTCTGCAGGGAGGTGGGTCTGCGAGGCGGGGGAAGGGCCTCCCCTCTTCTCCCCCAAACTCCAGGCATGACAGGGCAACGTCCCTCAGCCCCACAGCCCTCAATCAGCCATCCCTCTTGGGAAGTCTCACTCGGCGGGATGGCGGGGGGGAGGGGCGGGGGGAGGGGCGGGGGGGGGCAGCACCCCCGGAGCCCACCCCCACGGCCCCACTGGCTGCCCTCCTTCAGCATGGCCGTTGGAACTGACCCACTCAGAGGCCCAGGCCTGCCAAGGTGTTAACCCTTGTTATGTTAGCCTCTTACTCCTTGCCCATACTTAAAAGCTTTATCACTGGAGCTTCTGAGAACAGCAATTAAGGGGAGAGGGGGGAGGTGGCCTGTGGTAAGAGGGGGAACCTCCAGGAGAGCAAATTACTTTCGCACAGCTCCTCAGATCCCACCCACAGGGCACCTACTTCACGGAAGCCTGAGCCGGCCCAGCCATGTGAGATGTGACTCCCCCAGCCCTGCCCTCACCCACACCAGACTGTTCAATCTTAGGGACTCTGGATCCTTGATCCCCCACACAACCCTTGCTCCAAGAACCTGCTGGCTGGACCCTGGCTCCTGGGTCCCAGAGACCCCCTTAAACAAGGCCACCTCCATCCCAACCCCCTTCCCTTGCTCTCTGCCTGAGAACAGTGGCCATTCCACCGGCTCGCACACCAGGAATATGACAGTCCCTCAATCTGACTGGCTGCGTCTGTGAAAGTCATTCACACCCAGCCCTCACCCAGGAGTCAGACAGCTGCTCGGAGGAAAGCTGAGGCCCACAGGGGACATGGCCCAGGGCAGGCGGAGCCCACAGGAGGCTCTCGGGCGGGGCTCAGCCGCGTGCTGTGACATCCCCCACCCCAGAGCGTGGCCCTGCAGGCAGGCGCCCGACTCACCGTCCTCGCGGGACTTCTGGATGAAGGCCTCCACGCCGCTCTCGCCGTAGCTGCCCTCCGAGGCCAGCGTGGACACGTAGTTCCATTTGAGGGCACGGACGATGTCCACCATGGCTTGGGCCTGGTACGTGTCTGAGGGCACCACGCGGGAAAAGAAATCGTAGCGGCTGTTGTCGCTCAGGTCAGGGGCTGTGGAGGCGTAGCTGATCTGAGGGATCTGGAGGGGAGAGGGGCCACTAATGGGGGCGGTTGGCACCCCCACCCGACCCAGCACACCGCAACCCCACACACCACCTCCCTCCTGTCCCCACAGCCGTGGGACCTCCTCCCCGGCCCAGCCCTTCCCACGGGCACTGCCTGCTCTCATCCTGGGGGAGACCCTGTGACGTGGGCTGGACAGATCCTACGCCACTTGACAGAGGAGGAAACGGAGGCCCAGAGAAGGTGGGTAAATGGTCGACCGGCCCTGCCACTGGCTCCAGCCCAGGTCCCGACGCCGCCCACCTCCACCCAGCTCCCCCACTCCTGGCCCTCCCGTGGCCCTCCCCACTCCCAGCAGGAGTGAGGCTGACATCAGGTTGAGAAGTGACTGGTATATCAGCTTCAACCTGTCCTCCAGAAAATCTCCCCGCTAGCCTCACCTGGGTCCTGCAGCCGGTGGTCCCCCGACAACACACACGTACACATCGCAGAGTCATTGGAGACCTCACACACACGCACACACACGTGCACACACACATGCGTGTGCACACACACCCCAGGGTCCTCTAATGGCCTTGATTTACATAAAGAGCTACATGATCCTATCTAGGAAAAATCCCCAGGTGGGTGAGATGGTTCGGCCTGGGTATGGGGTGGGGCTGAGGGTGGTGCGAGGGAGGCTTGCGGGGTCCTTTGGTCTATCTCCTTCCCCGAGGTAGCCCCTAGGCCATCACCCAGCAGACCCTGTCCCCATAGCTCCCACCTGCCCACCCCCAGGCAAAAGTAAGATGCAGAGCCCTTATGCTGCCCTTCCTCCTTTGGCTGACATCCAACCATCCCCAAAGGACGCGGACAGGCCCAGGTGGACCCTCCTGTACCTTCCCTCCTCCCCGGCCCAGGCTCACATCCCCAGGTGCCCTCCTCACATCCCTCATGCTGCCCAGCTCCCCAGGGCTGCTCAGTGGCCCACGAGCTCTATTCCCTGCCTCCATCCACAGCAAGACATACCCTTCCTGTGGTCCTCTGCCCTGCCCTCAGCTGTCCAGGGTGATGGGATGAAGGGGTGGGCATATTGATCTGGGTTAATGTCAAATGTAAGGTTTATCCCCCTAAGGAACCACTAAGATTCAATCCTGGCAAAAAACAAGCAAACAAACAAACCTCAAGGCCAGAGCTTCAGTCCTCATGGCAACTGAGGGTAGGGAAATGCTTTGGGGGCAAGAGGATTGGGGGTACCCCCTGGACAAGTGGTCGCCCACTTAGCCATTGCCTATGGTGTCCCTATTCCCAGGGAGAGTCAGGGTGCACCTTCCACTGAGGACGCCCATTCCGAAAAGGGCATGACCCAGCTTAGCCCCTGCGATGCCCCCCCAGGGTCCCTCGCTGCCCCCCCTCACTGAGCTCACTCAGGGGTAAGGACATGGGGAGCAAAGCAGATGATTGGTTTTCTGGATTTTCTGAGCAACTAAGCCCTCTCGTTGCAGCTCTTGTGGTCTTTATAAAACGGCATGTACTGTGCCATTCACTGTAGCACCTTTCATAATGGCAACAGTTTGGAAACAACCTGGTGAAAGAAGCTATGGCCATGCCAGGAATATTACACAGCTTTGAAAAAGAACAAGGTGGCTTTCCAGGCACTGCTCTGGCTTAAAACAACAGCAGCAAAGAAGCAAGGTGCAGATCTGTGTGCTACAGCACCCTGCTTACCGTGAGGGGGGTACATACCGTGTTTCCCCGAAAATAAGACCCAGCCGGACCATCAGCTCTAATGCATCTTTTGGAGCAAAAATTAATATAAGACCCAGTATTATATTATGTTATGTTATGTTATGTTATGTTATGTTATGTTATTAGACCAGTTTTATATTATATTAAAGTAAAACCGGGTTTTATATTAATTTTTCTCCAAAAGATGCATTAGAGCTGATGGTCTGGCTAGGTCTTATTTTTGGGGAAACACCGTACTCAGGTATAAATTCACACAGCTCTGAAACAAAACAGTTGCCTCCGGGAGAGAACCAGGTGGCTGAGGACAGGGTTGGGCAGGGACCTTTCACCTTATACCTTTTGCATGTAGAACCATGTAAATATAACACCTGCTTAGAAAACAGACCATATTTGAATCTTGTGACCCCTTCCCTGTCTGTGTCAGCAGTGTCCAAAAACTACCCCGGTCCTCTCTGCCTGCGAGAGCACTTAGCATGAAAAGAGCACCCTCTAAAATGTAGACTCCGGTTGGCTATTTGATGATTAATTTAGAAAGCATTGCTATTTTCAGGGCTGATAATAGTATTATAGTTTCAGGTGGTTGATTGGTTGTTGAGAGTCCCTATCTCCTAGAGCACGTTTTCTGAGCCGCAGCACTATTAACACTTTGGGGGGAGATCATTCTTTGTTGGGGGGCTATCCTGTGCATTGTAGGATGTTTGGCAGTATCCCCATAGCATACATAGCATATAACCCCTCCCACGGTTATAACAACCAAAATTGTCTATGGACATTGCCAAATATCCCCCAGGGGAAAAATTGTCCCCCGCTGAGACCCCCTGTTTCAGGGATATGTGCTGAAATATTCAGAGAAGAAGTGACATGATGAGGTCTGGGATTTCCTTCGGAAGAATCATGGTGGGAGCACTGGCCGCGAGCTGACAACTGCTGAGTGGTGTGTACATGGAGGCTCAGTGCCCTACTTGTTGTGCTTTTGCACATGTCTGAAGTGTCCATAATTTTTAAGTTGTCAACTATAGCACAGAATAAAATAAATGCCGCCCGCGGGTCATCCCTCTGAACAGAAGTGCCCTGAATCTGGAGCTGGAGCTGGAGCTGGAGAAGGAGAAGGTGGTGGAGGTGGTTGCCGCCAGGCCGCCTGACGCAGCCGCCTCACAGCAGGCTGGCACAAGGTGGTTTTGTTTGTTTGTTTGCTGGCTCACCTCTTGCTTGGTCCAAATCACTCACCCGGGAATCCACTCTCCGCCTATTAGAAGATTGTCTCCTTCCTCTGGTGTGTTCTCCCAACACAGTGCCCAGAGTCAAAAGGGCCCTTGCCCAGAAGAGGTGTCGGGGCTGGTGGCAGAGCAGGATGGAGAGGCAACAGGTGATTCTCGCCGCTCATCCCTCATCCTTCTTTCACACACCTCCCACCTCTCACCTCCTATTCAGTCACTGAGCCTGGGCACAGACGGAATGACAGGATGGTAGATAGATGGGTGGATGTCCAGGTGTCAGGACCCAGGGCCCTCCCCTGTCAGCAGTCTTCAGACCCAGGCCCCTGCTCTCTTTCTCACCCCCATTCCGAGGAAAGGGTGGGAGGGCCAAGCGAGAGGTTCCCGCAGGGTATGCGTGTCTGCCTGCAGGAGTGCCTGGGCCCCTGCTCTGTCCCCAACAATTCCTGACAGCCTGGAACAGGGTCCCAGCCCTGAGAGTGGGGCTCTGATGTCTCCTCAGCCCCCACTGTCTCCCAAGCCCAGCTGGAGGGGTGGGGGAGCACTGGTCTCACAACAGCAGCTTACGTAAGAGGGGATGGAGGCAGCCATGCCCACCCCACTGCCCGTTCCTCCACCTCTCTGCCTCCCTCTCTCCCTCCCTCCTACCCTCACCCAACACTCTGAGCATCTACTGTGTGCCAGGCACTGTTCTAGGTGCTGGGGACATGGTACCTCCTGTCACATGCTCAGGAGGCAAGAGTCAGCAAGAACCCAGCTTCCAGCAGCACCCGACCAACCACAGGTGTCCTACTCTACGTCCATCTGTCCGTCTTTTTCTCTTTCCTCTCTGCCCACAGAGACATGACCTCACCTCCCCACATCCAAATCTTCCCTGTGAGGCAAGGCCCAGCTCAAATGTTGCCTCCTCCAGGCAGCCCTCCCTTTACCCTCGTCCTCCAGAGTCTGCTCGGACCTCCCACAGCACGGAGTTGGGCTGCTCCAGGGGCACCAGGCATGTCCTCTCAGATGCTGGGATGCTTGGTCTACTTGGCAATTCAACAGGCATTCTAAGGCACCCCAATTGTGCTGGGGAAGGCACGTGGGGAGCAGAGAAGGGGAACTGGATTTATCCCATGCTCAGACTCTCGTCAACACCCACCGCACTGTGGGGGCCCCTGGGGAGGGAGCAGGTGGGATGCCCCTGAGTGACACACACTGTGTCTATCGCTGGTACCCAGTGGAGCCTCACACGCAGAAGGGCTGAGTGACTGACGTGGGAGAGAATCCATGAATAGATCTCCGTCTCTCTGGCTTCTGGAGTGACAAGGAGGTCCACGCCACCTGGGAAAGACAAAAGCTGCTCCCGGGCTTGAGCAGCAATGAAGATGAATGCCAAACGCATCCGTCTGTCCTCGTGTGTGCACATGCGCTCACACACACGTATTAGCACAGCTGGCGCATGTACCCTGAGCACACAAGTACCCAGCACATTAATTCATTTACTCCTCTGCCACTAGTCAGCAGAGTGATGGCTGCCAAGTGTAGTGCCGGGGACAGACGGTGACCGCCACCCTCGTGGGGCTCCCAGTCTAGACAGAGGTATAAATGGAAAGGTGATACAGAGCTGGTAGATGGGGATAAGGGTCCCGGAGGAAAAAAAGAAGAGGAGGCGCAGGGGCTGTTAGAGAGAAGGCCAGGGAAAGCCTCTCTGACAAGGGGACATTTGAGCCAAGACCCCACGGAGGCAAAGGAGGGAGCCATGTGGGGACCTGAGGCGGGGTGTTTCACGCAAAGGGAACAGCCAGTGCAAAGGCCCATGGACATGTGTGCACATGTGTTTAGAGCCTGACTGTTCTTGGGCTGCTGTGCCTAACCTGCAGCCACACACATAGGCCCAGGTATGGTGACACTGGCTGGCACACAGGTGGTGCCCCAGGATGCCCACAGCTCAGGCTCTGGATCAGGGGCCCCCAGACCAGCAAAATTTGAGGACCCCTGAGAGCAGGCAGCCCACGTCCCCCACCACTCAAGAAGAGGAGGTGGGGCCGGGGATGGCCAACCTGCCCAGGGTCTCAGAGCCTGCCCAGGGCCCTACGTTGTTCAGGGCTTTGCAGAACAGTCAGGGGTGAAACCCCTACCCTGACCTGCACAAGGCCTGGGGCACCCCAAGCCAAGTGGCTGGATGTCCGTGGCCATCACCATGGATACCCCGGGGCCACCTGACGGAAACCCTCTCGTGAGCTTTAGTGTTTAAAAGCACTTCCCCTCCCCTCCTCTTCCCTAATGCTTGGCACAGCATGTAAGTTCCCAGCACACTCTGGAGCCAGACTGCCTGGGGCTGTGCGACCCAGCTTTGCCATCCCGGGACCTTACGCAAGCAAGGGCCTCTCTGGACCTCAGGTCCCTCCCCTATAAAGTTGTCATAGTAACAATAGACAGGACTGCATTCGTGAGTACACTCAAAGCTCTTAAAACACGGGGGCCTCAGCAAATGCCAGAGATTATTATTAGAGAGGGAGGGTAGGACCATTGTACCCATTTTGCAGATGAGGAAAGTGAGGGTTAGAGAGATGAAAGTGGCCTCTCAGTATCAGAGCCAGGAGATATCAGCAACAAGACACAGACTGAGCTGCTCTGCCTCCCTGCTCACCATCCCTGAGTCCTGGCCTCATGCCCTGACCATCCTCCCAGCTGACTCTGCTCTTTCTGTTCCACCCACAAGCCAGGCCAGGCAGCCAGATTGAGGCTGGGATCATGCAGCCACCTCTGGCCATTAGTCCAGCCCAGGCCAGGGTCCAGTCAGACCTCGGGACCCCCCCTTGCCCGCCTGCATAAGGAAGCAGAGAACACTGCATGGGGCTGGGCAGACTTTGGAGCTGGCTGCCTACTCCGTGCCCTTCTGATCCTGGCGGCTTGAAGCCTTAACCACTGGGCTCTCAGCATCACAGATAAAAGGCAGCCAAGGCTTTTAGGCACACGAAAGCTGCTCGGGCAGGGACGTGTGGGTCAGAGAGCCGGACAGAGGACAGAAGGCCTGCTTCCAAAGGCCCGGCCTGCAAGATCAGGACTGAGGGGCACAGTCCCCACCCACCCCCGACACTCCTTACCCACCTGAGCCTTGCACCCTCTCCCAAGGGCCTTTGCTGCAGAGACACAGTGCCCAGAGGAGCAAGCGGTGCTGCCAGCCACCCTTTCTCCCTCTACAGGGCCTCAGGATGGGGGACAGGAGTGTGTCTCACTGAGAACTGGGTACACAGTTGGCTCTCCACAGACCCTCGTGGAGCACTGGGTACCTCCTCTCAGTCAGGTGCCGAGGATATGGATGTAAATAACCCACGTTCAGAGAACTAGCCTGGGAACGGGGGGTAAGGGGGACAGAAAAAGGAGGTCCCCAGATTGAAATGCCTCCAGGCTGCAGTGCTGGGTTTAGAGCAACCAGTGACCCCTGGGGCCTCACGGGGAGCTGTGGGGAGAGTCCAACTGCCGGCTGCAAAGGAGAGAGTCAGCCCTGACTAGGGCCACTTGTGACAGCGACCCCAGGGTTCAAGAGCAGAAGGCAAGAGTGACCCTACAGTTAGGACAGCCCCAAGGAAGCCAGACACCCCCACACCCCCATGGAGGTGCTCCCCCCCAATTACCAAAGAACAGAGAAGGGACTTTCAAAGCCTGGGAAGTGGGGGGTGAGGGTGTCTGGGCAGGGATAGGACTAGGATAGGCCCCAGATAGGACTCTCTGCCGCCTGCCCCAGGGCCTCCTCCAGGGCACACACCAGGGGCTTCCCCCCATACCCACAGGGTCATTTGGGGGCCTCTGGCCACTTCCCAAAGACCAGCCGGGGCCGCTCACTTCAGCATGCCCTCATTAATCAGATCTCATTACTCTGCTCTGTGGACACAGACCGGCTGCCGACGCTGGCCTAAGCATCC
The DNA here is from genome assembly GCF_004115265.2 of Rhinolophus ferrumequinum. Taxonomy (NCBI): domain Eukaryota; kingdom Metazoa; phylum Chordata; class Mammalia; order Chiroptera; family Rhinolophidae; genus Rhinolophus; species Rhinolophus ferrumequinum. The sequence goes on from NC_046286.1 coordinate 4,389,394, forward strand.
GGTCACTCAGGGGCCTGGCCCTGGCCGGCAGGCCTGTGCCCCAATGCCATCGATTGTCTGCCGGCCCGCCCCAGGCAAGGCCCGACTGGGTCTTCTGCCAGGGAACCGAGCCTGCTGGTCGCCCGCCCCGGGGCGCTCGGCCGACCCCTTCCCTCCCCAGGCCTGGTGACTGGGTGGCCCTGGCCCTCCTCCGCCACATCACCCAGGCCCCTTCCTCTCACACCATGGCCTGCAGCATTTCCCCACCGTGACTGAGAAGTGGAGACCAGAGTCATTGAGGCACAAATATTCTTAAAAGACAATAAAACTTGTCCCAAAGACCCACGCGATCCCTTCGCCTCGGCTGCTCCCTTGGCCACCAGCCTCCCCGTCCCGTTCATTAATTCACTCACTCAGTGATGGTTTACTGAGTACCCACTATGCACCTTGCATACCTACTATGCACCTTGCACAATCTTTGGCACTGGGGTGAACACACGGAGGCAAACCCTGCCGTCATGGAGCTGACATTCTAGTGAGAGAGATAACCAATGATAAATGGATATACACGTAACTAATCATAGGTGCTGTTCTTTAGACATTTCCAGCTCTCTGCCTTCCTGGAGTGAGGTAAAATTCAACTCCCTGCCCCCTGTGGCTGGCTGGGGCCATGTGACATGTTCTGGCCAATGAGCTGGACGCAGAAAAGGCTATCACTTTGAGGCCAGAGCATTTCATTGCAGTCGTGAGCCCCTAAGGGTACATGTTCCCTCTGCTACCGTGACCAGCAATGTTCCAGACCAGCCTGGTCCCTGAGGAGATGGGGCAGAGCGCTCGGCCCGGCGTAGAGACGTGATGTAGGCCAGGCATAGAGGCGTATTACATGGCTGTAGCAGATATTACATGGCTGTACTTTCAGTCACAGACTTGGGGGTGGCTTGTTCTTGCAGCATCAGCTCGCCAGACACAGGTGGCACAAGCATTATGCTCTAGCTCCAGGACAGCCAGGAATGGCTCTATTTATTTCTGCCTCCTGAGCCTGGATGTGTCAGGCTCACACTCATCACAGGCTGGTTTGGGCTGAACTGAATTAAATTCCACAAACAGACACACACACGCAGTCAGCGTCACCATTGTGGGAACTCACACTGAGTGCTGACTATGTGCCATAGACTGTCCTAAGTGGTTTACATGATTTAACACCTTCAATCCTACAATAACCATATGGAACAGTCCCTCTTATTCTCCCCAGTTCCCCAAAACTGAGGTACAGAGTGGTTAAGTAACTTGCCCAAGGTCACACAGCTAGTGAGTGGCTGAGCCAGGGTTTGAACCCAGAGAGTCTAGCCCAGAACCCATGCTATCACTTGTCATGTAAAACCTCAGTCTCCCTCTTACATAAGTGGGCCTACACACACACACACACACATACACACACACACGTGCGTGCCCGCGTGCGTGCAGAATCTGAAGGTGATGGTGGCAGCCTCCAGTAACAAGGAGGGCCGCCCACATCTCCTGTGGAGCAGGGTCCTCAGGGCAGCCAGTGTACTTCCTCTTCTGCTCAGCTCCCACCTCTACTCATGGCTGTCACACTGTGGGCTGAAGTGGCCCATCTATCTCCAACACAAAGGATCAGGCAGGGGTGGGGGCCGGGGACCCAGAGGGTTGTGTAAATGGCTCTGCTTTGAGCAACAGCTAATTTCTAAACATAATTATTAATTTCATGCTTATCGTATGCAAACCTCTGTCTCCCAAACGAGATGAAATTGATTTAATTAGAAATTCTATCATCAAGCCTTTTGGATCCAAGCTTTTAATTAGGATCACCACCCCACCCAAGGCTGCCAAAGAGTGGGCTCATGGCCCCTGACTTCTCTCCCCCAGGCCCCAGTCATGGCCAGGAAGTATGGGCGCCTCCACTGTCACCAGTGCCCAGATCAAGGGCCCTCACCCTCTCCCATCACACAGCATGGGCCCACGGTCACAAGTGGCCTCTCCTTTCTTCTGGCATCATAATGGGGAAATAACTTGGGAAGAATTCATATCATTTTGCAGCCAGAAGAACTGGGGCATTTAGGTGGGCAGGAAACAGGAGAGATAACAGGCCCCTCTTCCAGCAAAATTCACCTCCCAGCCTTTCTGTGGGAAGCCCTGCTAGGTACTAATAAAATGCCCTTTGCAGCTCAGGGTAAGGCCAGCTGTCAAAATTACCAACAACACTTGCCATTCTACCAAAGCGTTTTCACACATACGCCTATTACCTGTGACCCCATGTCCAACCACACCCACCCTGGGCTTGCTCACTGGCTCCAGCCACACTGGTCTCCCTTCTATGCACTGAACACCCCGGTATGTGGCTCGCTCCCTCACCTCCTTCCCTTCAAGACTGCTTAAACATCACCCTCTCAGGAAGGCCTTCCCCAACTGCCCTGCTGAATGGCAAGCCTGCTTCCCTCCCCGGCACCCCATCTCCCTCATTCCTGCTTTGATTTCCCCCATAACAGTGATAACTTTCTCACATGCTGTATATTTACTTATTTATTTCATTGGTTACCCACCTCCCCTAAACCATCAGCTCCATGAATCCAGGGACCATTTTTTCCCCACTGTGTCCTCGGACACCTGGCACAGCACATGGCAGAGGGCAGGTGCTCCATGAGCGAAGGGGCCACTTTCCTCCTTCCATACAACCAGCTTGAGGACAAGCTCCGCAGTGCCACGAACACCTTAGAGGAGTGAGGAACTGAGTCTCCGAGCCTCAGGGCCTTGCCAAGGCCACAGAGCTGGTCAGTGGCCAAGTTCTGATTCTCACGTGGCCTGACGCTGCGCCTGGCCAAGCCAACGGCATTGCTCGGTGGTCAGCAGGCCACTCCCCGGCAGAGCCAGCACGCAGAAGATGCTCCGAGGTCTCGTTCCTCCCTCCCCAAGGCTCGGCAGGACCCTCCTTCCGGCGTCCCTCAGCTCCTGGGGCCTGCTGCACCAGGACTCCTGATTTCACAGCGACACCCCAGAAGGCAATCGTCGGGGGGCTGTCACGCCTGTCTCTGTCTACCCCGCCCTGGGGCCTGCCCAGCCTCTTATCAGGAGAGCAAGCGGACACAGATTAACTTCCAGGCCTGTTCTGAATTATGTTTTCCGGGAGAGAACCAGACAGATGCAGGCAACAGGCCTTTGAACAAATATCTCCCCAGAAAGCGTTTTATTCAGTCCCTTGTCTCACCCTTTTAAACATTATATGTTTTCTTAGGAACCCAGGAAGAACAGGGGGGCTGATAAGGCACAGAGGCTGGAGAAGAAAAGAGGGCGCCGAGTGGAGAGACTCGCTGAGCTGACAAAGGCGGGGTTCTGATGCAGGCTCGGAGGAATTACCGCAGATAAGAGCTCTGGGAGGGAGGGCAGGGGAGCAGGCAGCCAAGACTGGGAGCAAACGAGATCCTCAAATCAGCACTTGTCCTATTTCATAACCGAAATGTAGATCAATAAATTACACTCACTTTTGCAGGTTTTACATGCTGACTCCATAACCTTGTCAAGAATGATTCATGTCGGGGGAGGCCGGTGGACAGAGGGAGCCCAGAGGCCTGGGGAGGAGGACCAGGGCCCTGGGGGTGCCTCAGGGAGCCACAGCACCTGTACCCCCTTTTCCAGGAAGGGCTCAAAACCCAGTTTCAGAGGTGAGAGGCAGGCTGCCACACCCTGTGCCCACTACCTGGCTATGTGACCATGGGCAAGCCACCTCCCCTGTGAGCCTCAGTCTCCTCATCTGTCGAGTGGGCACAGTGGTGAGAATCTGGGCTGTCAGTCTCACCATGGGGCTCACACGGGAGAATGGATGTTAAAGAAGTTTGGACGGAAGGCAGCGATCCATCATTATACCTGTTAACAGACCAGGTGCGGCAGTTAGTGGCTGCGGACGCTCCTGCTGCTAATCCTGCTGCTGATCCTCACAGCCGAAGGCAGGGAGCCTGAGCCCAGGTTCACACAGGAGAAGCTGCGCTCAGGAAGCTGCGGAACATGCGCGGGTCAGCACCATTAGCGCCGGGAGTGGCACCCGGGCCCATCTGAGGGCAAAGCTGGCTTTTTCCATGCCACAGGGCTACCGATGGGCCAGGGAGCTGGCAGCACTGGGCACTAGGCCACACATATGTCCAAGGGGCAGGGGCTTGGGACCAGCCCGGGGTGGCTGCAGTACCCCTGGGGGGCAAACTGAGGGTACAGCTGTGCAGGGACTGGGGACATGTAGCCGGCTGGGCCAGGGCCGGGCATCCTGATCGCTGCGGGGGTGGGGGTGGGGGTGCAGCAGGCAAGAGGCTGCTCAGGTGTTAGTGGTACTGATGGAACCCACAGCTCGCATTCAGTGAGCACCTCCTCCACTCTGAGCACCTCACAGGGTGATCTCACTTAATCCTCACACAATAACCCTACGATGTGAACACTATTTATTACCTTCATTGCTCAGAGCAGAAAACTGAGGCCCGAGAAACTACGGAAGCACAATCCCACAGCAAGTGGCCAAGAGGGATTTGGGTCAGGTCTGTCTGACTCCAGCACCTGAGTGCTCTCACGCCTGTGCCCACCTGACGGGCACTCCACATCCCTCCCCAGCCTCCTGCCCTTTGCCCACACCACCCCTGCACCTGGGAAGCAGCCAGGATGGGGAGTCACGTCCTTGCTGCAGGCGTCTGCCTATCACATCCCTTCAGCACTCCGATTCACGTCTCTGAGCCTCAGTTTCCACATCTGTTCAATAGGGGCTTAATGAGGGAAGGACAGAAGGAGGGGCCTCCACAACATGGGAATGACATCCAAAAGCCTCTTCCACAAAACCAGCCGATCTGCCCACAGGCTGCAGGAGGCCGGGCAGAGCTGGACGACCTCAGTGAGTGGGGCGTGCCTGGCGTGTCTGTAACATGCAAGCATCCTACAGACCACTTCACACACGTGGAGAGCCAGTGGTGGGGGCGTGGCCAGACTGAGAGGAAACTAACCACAGTGTCTGCCTGCCACTCTCCCAAGTTAATGGGCTGCCCCATGTGTAATATATGGCTCTGTATTAATATAATGTGATATAATGGGATGTATTAACATCATTGAACACATGAGCTGATAAAAGTCACATCACCATCACTCCGGGTGATTTATATCACAGCCCTGGCCAGAGCCAGGCTGGCAGGAGGAAGGCCCCAGCGGCGCTCCGGGGCTGCCGTGAAGGCAAGGGCACCGAGCCCTGGCTGGGGAGCAGCCATAACCAGCTTGGAAGGAAGGTGCAGCCAAGCAGGCAAGGCCCGGTGATCCCCAGGCTGGATGGCCAGGCTGTGGTTTGGGGGCTCCCGGCCCCCAGCCCTCCAGCCATTCCTCACCACACTTGACCCCACCCCAACATCTGACCATGCAGGCGCCCCACTTGGCGCCCAGCTGGCCTCCCAATGCCCTCCTTCCTCTCAGGCAGCCCCTCCTCGCCGCCTTCCCCTGACAGAACCACGGTGACCCCAGGGCGCGGTCCTCAGCCCCTCGCCTCTCTCTCCATTCACTCTCACGCCACCTCCAGCCTGATGGTGCTCCCCTGAACTCCAGGCTCCCACCCACTGCCTGCTCCCTGTGACCATCTAACGGGCTTCTCAAACTCGGCAGGCCCAGAGCTAAGCCCCCGACCCCCCGTCCTCCCCAATCCTTCCCGGCCAGGCCAGTGTCGGACACGTTCCTGACTCCTATTTCTCTCATGCCCCAAACCTGATTGATCAGCAAGTATTGTCGGCTCCGCCTTGAAAATAGATCCAGAGCCCAGCATGGCTCCTCCCCCACTGCTACCACCCTGGGCCTGGCGCCAGTGTCTCTGGCCTGAACTTTGCAGCAGCCTTCGTGCTGGTCTCCCACCCTCATACCCAGACACGGTCCATTCCCCATCTGGTAGCCCAAGAGACCCGACTCAAAGCCCAGTTAGATCCCGTCCCTCCTCTCTGCAAGAGTCCTCCATCTCAGCCAGAGTAAAAGCCAACGTCTGGCCATGGCTCACTAGGCCCTACTCCACGTTCCCCCTTCCCTCCTGACTGCACATCCCACTACCTCCCCTCGCTCACTCTGCTCCAGCCACTCTGGCCTCCATGCTAGTCCACCCAACACGCCAAGCAGGGCCCACCCCAGGGCCTTTGCACTGGCTAGTCCTGTTATCACCACCTGCAACACTATACATTCATTCATGTGTCCTCTTGACCCTCTGCCTCTGCAGTGGAATGTCAGTCCCACGGGGACAGCGGCTTTTGTGTGCCTTGCTCACAGCCATCGCCCCAGCACTGAGGACAGTAGCTGGCACTAAAGCCCTCATTTTACAGGCTCTGCAAATAGATATGAATGATCAGTGACTGAATGGATGAACCAGAGTAGCAGTCTGCTTTTTCCTGATTCTCATAAATGAGTTTTACAAGATTCTGTTGGGAAACCATACCTGCTTCTAAAGAAAGAGTTTGAAAACCACTGGCCTAGTCCAGATGAGGAAACTGAGGAATGGATAGGTCAAGTGGCAGTAATTTAGCCAAGACCACAGGACGAGCTGTTGGTCAGCAGCCCCTGGAGCTCACCGCTCCCCTGCGCACCCCACTGGCCCAGCACTGCCTCCAGTGGAGCCCTGATGCTGAGCTGGTTGCTGAGCACCAGCCTTCGGGGGCGCCTCCACCGTCCATGGGGTATCTCTGATTCCTGGCTGCCCCACTGCTATCCTCAGGCACCCTCAGGAAGGGGTCCACATGCACATCACTTGTCCCTCGGGGTGGAGTTCCACCCCAGGGTTCCCCTTGGCGGACATTTGCTGTGGAAGCTCCACCTTCACCTGCAAAATGAGGGTTTCTGGCCCCTGGCAAGGCTTGAGGTGAGACGAGCCTCCCACTCCATCGTGCATTCATTCAGAATGTATTCGCTGAGCACTCACTATGCTCCCAGCACCATGGTGGGCAGCAGGGGGCCGCAGTGAGCAAAAGCAGGCAAATCCCTGTCCTTGAGGGGCTGAGCTCAGCGGGAGGGACAGTCTCTAACGGAATATGCACACCCACACATGCACAAAGCAGGAGGGCTGACCGACACCTGGACGAGGGGTAGGCAATCCCCAGGTGAAAAGGAAAGAGAAGGGTATCCCTCGCAGAAGGGGCAGCAGGTGAAAAGGCCCCGAGGCTGAGAGCCCACGGCAGGTCAGGGGACTAAAAGGCAAGACCAAGAACCCAGCAGACGGGAGAGCACAGCATGAGACAGGCGTGCAGAACACAGACCTAGGGGGCGAGCCGGGAAGCCGGGAGAGCAGCAGGAAGGCTCCCAGCACGGGTCCAGGCGAGGTGAGGGCGGCCGGGGCCAGGGCATGTCAGTGGAGATGGACAGAAGGATGACCCTCCCACAAGCCCTCCAGCTCCCAAGTGTCTCCCTCCTTGTGACAAACATTTGCTGAGCCCTTCCCTAAACGCTGAGCCCACCAAAAACCAAAGGACGGGCCTTTGAGCGAGGAGATAGGCCAACACATTCTCCAGGGCCAGCCAGCTGCTTCCCCTCTGGGTCAAACCCATTTTTTCAAGATAACCAAGCTCCTGGGGCTCTCCCGCTGCCTTCGTGACACAGGCAGGGTGAGGAGGGGAGCCGGCACGAAGCCCAGAGCAAGAAGAGAAGGCCACCTGTACCTCTCACCTCCACCGCCATCACCCTCTGCAGCTCTGTGAGCTGGCCGCAATGGAAAGCAATCGAGTTCTACACTAATTCATCATGTGACCTTGAACTAGACCCTCTTCCTTCCCGCACCCCAAGTTTTTCATCTAATAATCATAACAACAGCTATAATAGCTTACCTTTACTGAGCACTTACTATGGGCCAGGCTCTGTTCTCAGCACTGCATATGCATCAATTTATTTAGTCCTCACTAGAAGCCTGTCACAGACAGAGGTACTACGATTTAGCCCACTTTACACGGGAAGGAACTGGGGTCCAGAGAAGTGAAATTACTTACCCAGAGATATGCATCTGGTAAGTGGCCAAGCCAGGATTTGAACCCTTGCAGCTGGGCCCTGCCTGCCATCACGCTCTGCCGCCTCCTCATGGAAATACAGATTGGGCTGTATCACCTCCAGCTGTCTGGTGGCTGCCTCCTGTGATTCTCAGCCCAGAAATTTGGCTTCCCACCTGGAAGGCCCCAGCTTCTCCTGAACAATGGCAGCTAGGAGTTGGGGGGATGGCTCCCCAGACCCTCCTACTTCTCTCCACCTTCTGCAGAAACCTCCAAATGTTCGATTCAGTTCAGCAACCATATTCCACCTGCCCACAGTGTGCCAGGCATTGGGACGTGGTGGGGGAAAGGACAGTCCCTGCCTAATAGTGAGACCTGCTCTATGCAGTCCCCAGCAGTCCCCAGTGGGACGAGCCCCGATCACCCAGTGAGGTAACCTGCTCATTCAGTCACCCGTCCCAGCGCCCTGTCCTTCGCGTTTCCCCACAGGTGCACCGTGAGGTTACCTCCCCGGAAAGCTGCCTGTGCCCCTCGTCTCAGGTCTGCTCAGGACTGACCTACGACGGCGCTTCCCACCACTGCCTCCTCACTTAATTAACTCCTAACACTCTTCAAAGTAGATATTATCATCCGTGTTTCATAGGCGAGCACTTGGAGAGAAGTCATCCATCAGTCGCTCGGCTGCTGATTAAAACCCGAGCCCACCAATGCCCGAGGCAGAAATCCTTCCCCCGCCACCTGGCCTCCGTGTGAGCCAGCAGCGAGAGCCACCAGCACATCTGCATCCTGTCCAGACAATGAGGGGACAGGCAGGAGATGCCCACTGGCCCAGCCCAATGTGTCCTGCTTCCAGCACCTGGCAGCCTGAGCTGACACTGAGAGGGAAGCCCCGAGTGGATCGTGGCCCCTTCCAGCCTGTCCCACCTGCTCAGGCCCCCGCCCAGAACCTCCTGGAACGTCAGAGGGCTGACAAAGCTCTGCCCAGGTGAGCCCAGATCTCAACAGGGCCCACTACGGGCAGCCTGTTGTAGTAGAGCCTGGAGAGGAGTCTTGCCACCCAGCCTAGCCAGGCATAACCAAGTCCTCCCTAGGTGCCAACAGGCAGTGGGCATCTGCAGGGCAAATCCAGAGGAGGCCAAAGCTCAGCCCTAGTCCCCAAGCCTCTCCCCGGCCTGCTGCAGGGTCCAAATCCCATCGCCAGGTTCAAAGTGAGTCTCTGCTCAAACCACCCACGTCACCTGGAAGAAGGAGCTTTAACCAGAGACTCCAGATGAGGAGGCTGCCCCCACGGTGCCCCTGACGGGCACTGGCTTCTGCTGGCCCTCCTGCTAGGACAGGAAGCTCACCACTTCATGCGGTGGCCCACTCCAGCTTCAGCGCCTGCAGGCTTTTCAGGACTCCGAGCTGAAATCTGCCTCCTGGTCACTTCCATGTGCTTCTAGGTCTGTCCTCTGGAGCCACAGAGACCCCACCTGAGCTCTCAGACAGAAGGCCCCCCCGAGACCACTTGACTCCCTTCGACATTGACACCTCTATGTGCAGCCCCCCTTGGGCGTCTGGCCTGTTCTCCTGCACGTGGTGGTCCAGGTCTGCCTGTGTGCACACATGAACACACAGGGGACACGCTGGGTCACACGGAGGCCGGAGTCCAGTCACATCACCCCCACCACATACCTCAGCTCTTCTCCACCCCTCCCCCAGCACGTCCCACAGGCCACACTGGTCTCCTTACGCCGTCCCTGAGCGCCTCGGCACGGTCTCCCTCACGGCCTGTGCACTTGACTGCCCTCTGCCTAGCCAGCCTCTCCCCACAAAGCGTGTCCTTTCACACCCCTAATCAGACGGCACCTTCTCAGAGCGCTTGTCACTGAACAGCACAACTGAGGCAGCCCCACGCCACTCACTGTCCCCTTACTCATGGCCCCTCTTACCCCAACTTTATATAATATGTCTCTTTGAGTGTATGTCAGGCTTAACCTCTCAGCTATGCCTTGCAGAACAGGCAGCCCTAACAGCCTGTGAACCACAGGAAACAAGGCATTCCCTCCGACCCTAGGGTGTCATGGGTCACAGGTCAAGAGGGTACCCCTCCCCTGGCCCAGGCTGCAGGGCCATCTGTCCTGCCTGGCAGCTTTCCTTTGCCCGGCCCCTTCCTCCAACTCACGCCTGGAGGTAGGGTGACAGCAGGACGGTCCCCCACGGTGGGCCAGGGGTGTGGAGATTCAGGAGCCCACAGGAAATGGCCTCTCTCCAGTGGCATCCTGTGCCCCACAGGTTACAAGGAGCAAAGCAGAAACAGGTCTGCTATGGTTACCCTCAGGCTGCCAAGGCCAGGTGGACAGCTCCAGATAATCCAATCTCACGCTCCAGAGTATCAGCTGACGGTGGCAGGGGCTAGGGAGGAGGACACACACACACACACACACACACACACATACACACACACACGCCGGGACCCAGCCCTGCCAGGACCCAGCAGGCTGTCATTACCCCTAAACAGAAGGACCTGCACCCATGGGTGTGCTACAGGGACATCCTGGAAAGGCTCACACATGTGTCCCTCACACACAAACACACGCAAGTGCTCACCTCACCCATGCTACCTACACCCAGTACACAGACATGAACCCATGCACACACACAGAGAAATACATCTGAGTCACACAAATACACTTAGACACAGTGTGCGCTGAGACAGGCAAGCACATTCAGGTACAGGGAATACTGGACGCCACCACCCCCACATTCAGGGACAGGCTCACACCGGTGCACCAGGAAGCACTCCCTGAGCTCCACACAGACACCCCTGGACACACAAGCACATGCAGCTCACAGTGGCTCACGGTGACAAATACACCTGCCTGCAGGCACAGATACACACACGTACAGTCTGGTACTGTCAGGACTGCCAGAGGCAGCATTCACAGTGCATTTTGGGGAGCACAAAAGAGTGTTCAACCCCCCGGATGTCACCACCCTGCCCAGCTGTCCCCCAAGCAGCTGGAACTCTTAAATGCCCAAGAGGGAGCAGGAAATTGCTGGCCCGTCATCCCCCGTTAACACATGGCAGGGGCAGTTTTTCTGCAGATGCAGCCTGGCAGGGGCAGAGCTCAAGGCAGGAGAGAGCCGAAGGGCCGGAAAAGGGTCAGAACAGGGGTGCAGGGAGACTGAGGCCCCGGCGTGGGGCAGTGCGGAGGCTCTGGGCGCGTGTGCCATGCTCACATGCTGCCCTGTTCCCTCGGGTGCCATGGGTGGGGCTGCCCCTCACCCCCCGCACCAGCCCACCCAGGTAACTGGTACTGCTGGGGGGAGGGTGACCCTGCTTTATCTCCCAGTTGTCCAGATCTTCCACGGGCTGCCGGGACCCCCAACAAGAAAGTAGGGCCTTGCCCAGAGACCCTGAGGTGAGGCAGTCTCCCCTTTAGCACCCCAAGTCGCACCTAAGTAACTGTAGTGGAAGGTGGGGTGGGGGTGGTCATTCCCTATGAGCTGAGTCTCCCTCCAGCTCAGGGAGGAGAGAGCAATGTCGGTAATTTGTGTTAATAATCCTCCTGAACTGGGAGAAAATTAACAAACGAGAAACTAGTTCAAAATTAATCAAACTTCTCCCTGCCCATCCCCCACCTTCTATCTTAATGAAAGTTATTCATCCAACAAGCGAAAAAACACGGAATTAAATTAAACAGGCCCTTTCTTTGTGTCCTCTCCCCCGCCCAGGGGAGGCGGTGTCTCCCCGCTTACAGCTCTATAAGCTGTGCCTGGAGGACCACAGCATCTCCACGATTCCTGGTTGCCAATCGGAGGGGTTTCCCCAGGAGGAACCCCCCAATTAACGCACTCCCAGCTTGGGTCTCCCTGCCAGCTCTCTGACAAAAATATGAAGAGCAGTTAACTTCAACCACTTGCCTGAGGCGAGACAGAGAGGTTCCTGTGTTTGGGCCTTACTGGTGGGTGTCGGGGGCCTAACCAGTTTCTTTGTGGGGAGAGAAGTGTCTGGGTGTGAAAGGTGGGGAGTGTAAGCACCCCCCCCAAAATAAGGGCATTTAAGTGCCCACAGCATGTTCCAGCTGGAAACACCCTCCTGGCCCCAACCTCCTGGTGGGAAGGGGCTGGAGGGGGCTCAGGGGAAACTGAGGAAGGACTTCCTGTGATGACAGGATTCAACCTGTCCAGCCCAGGGCACTGCATCACCTTCAGACCAGAGATGTGCCCCACACCCTCCGCTTCCTCTGGCAGCTGCTTGGGCATCCGCCTCCCCAAATTTCTCTTCCCTACAGCTTTTGACTCCATTTATGTTTCAGCCAGGGCCACCTTTTGGAATCACAGGTTCCTAAGTACCTACTCTCAGGATGCCCCCTCAACCGTCCCCTTTGGTCTTCCCTCTGGCTTTGAAACTTATAACAATAAGTGCCTTCCATTTACAGCTTTCACATACATCCTCCCACTTAAACGTCATATCGACCCGCTGAGGGAGACATTTGTCAGGGTGCTCGCCTCCTGGGTACGGAAAACTGACACTCAGGGACGACTCTGCACAAGGCCCGTCTAGCAGGGCCTGAGGGTCCCAGCCCTGGTGGGCCAGGGTTTGGGGACCAGGAGTGCGGAACATGGGACGGGGAAGCACAGAGCTCTGCAGAATTGTCCCCTGGAAGCCTCTCCAGGGGCTTCTGTGAGGAGGGCTAGGGATTGATTGCCCCCTGGGAGGAGAGGCGGAGGAAAGGATGGGAGGAAGGAGGAAGGGGGGGAGGAAGGGACAGCAGGGAGGAGTGTTATTACCAAAAACTCCACAATGCCCACGGGTGCCACTGACAATGCCACACAGGGCAACCAGGGAGGACCGTGTAAACCATACATCTGATCCTGTCGCTCTCCACTTAAAACCTTCCCAAGGCTGCCCACTGCAGCTGGAGTGAACAAATCCCGGGGCCCAGGAGTTCCTGCTGGTCCAGCCCTTGTACCGCCTCTCGTCCCCTCTGAACAGTATCCTGGGGTTCCTCAGACGGGCCAAGAATGTTCCTGCTCCAGGGCCTTTGCACTTGCTGCCCCCGCCACCGTCTGGCCGTGAGCCCCCGGCCTTACTTGCCTGGGCCTATATTCAAATGCCCCTTTCCTGACCACCTTGTTTAAAGGAGCCCTTGCCCTCGTTCGTCACTCTCAAAACCCCTGACCCTGGGCGACTGGCAATTTTCCTCCACAGTATCTGTCACCATTTGAAATATTCCTTCTCTTAGTCACTGTCTTTCTCCCCCTCTATAAAGTCAGCTCCACGTGGACGAGGATTGTATGTTTTTGTTCACTGCTGTATGCCTAACTTAGCTCAACATCCCATTAACCTTTTGATTGGTGAATGAATGAATGAATGACAAAATGCTTAAAGCCATCATCTGGGCCACCATCGCTTCCAGTCTGAATTATTCCATCTGTCTCCTAATCACTCTCTCAGTCTCAGGCCTCAGCCTGCAACCAACCCTCTACCCTGTACCCAAAGGAATATTTCTAACCCCCAAATCTCACCAGGACACTGTTCTACAAGATCAAGTCCATACTCTTGGTCTAAGCCCCCCAGTTCGCTCCAGCCTCATGTCAACTTATCCACCAACCGACTCACCACGCCACAGTCCTGTCGCACCCATACCAGACATACCTTAAGTTCCACCACACATGCCATACATGGTGTCACCAGACATGACACCATACATGTCATGGCTCCCTCTCTGCCTGCAGGACACCACCCGCCTGCTCCAGGCAGCCACCCCCTGCATGCATGCCCTCTCTGGACTGACCTCTCCCTCCCCTTAGCCCCCACAGACCTGCACCTCCCCACAACCCCCCTACACCCCAACTTAAGCTGTGACAAATCACAGGCGTGTCACACCTCCCCATGCAGGAAGGACCCAGATTTATTCACTCTGGCAATCTCTCCCATCCCCACCACCTGCTCTGGTTTCTTGCACAAACTTGGAGCTCCATATTTGCTGAATCAAATGCAACCAGTTCAAACATAACTCAGGAAGAGTGCCCATTAAGAGGGGCCTTTCCTCCAGGTTGCTGGCATTTCAGGCTGGTCTGAGGACAAACGGACCTTTAAGTGCCACTTAATTGCAGCATACAGGAGCAGCTGGCCCTGTATTCCACTAACCTCTCCTAGGGGGCTGCCCAGAAAGAAACCGATCCACTGGGGTGGAGACGTGGCCAGGGCCCTGCTAGAATGACCACGCACCATCTCTTGCCCAGCCACCAGCCCGTAACAGCAGCGCCTGGTCCACGCGGCAGTGTGCATGCGTGAGCACGCATGTGGCCACCCCCTGGAGTGAGGACGCAGGCACAGCACAGCCACCACTGAATTATTTATGCTGCACGTTGTTAGCACAGCAGAGAGAGCGACCGCGTCTCCAGGCTCAGCTAAACATCAAGGCACCCGCATTGCCTGCCCGGCCACATGCCCAGCTGCCACCGAGGCTGGTGGAGAGAGCCTCCTGGAAAACCATAAGTGCCTCCATGGCCAACACTGCTGCGCCTTCCCACCTCCCAGCGGCAGGTCCTGTTTCAGAACCACGGGCAGCGGCCTCTCGGCCCCAGGCTCCTCTAGAGGTCTGTGGTGAACTTCAGCCCAGAGGCTGCCCCTGAGACACCCAGCAAAGCTTTCAGGGCTCTAAAAGACCATTTAGTAAATCGATGACCTGCAAGAGCCTTTCCAGCTGCCCCAAGCAGCCCTGGGACAAGCCTGGCTGAGTTTTGAGCCTTACTCCGATCCTCCACCAACTCCCAACTGCCCTGAAACACCTTACAGCACATGGCTGGAAGGCAGGCGTTCACAGCTCTCACCCCAGCTCTTCTCCAGGCTCCGATGAACTCTGGCACATCACAGCCCCTCCCTGGGCTTCATTTTTGTCACTCGGAAAAGGAAAACACAACTGATGACAGCTAGGCTGTGACCTCGAGGGATTGTCACAATCCATGAAAGGGAACTTTGAAAAAGTAAACATGAGGTACAAATGTTGGCCATGCCAGGAGAGGGCTTTATTTACCTACAAATGGGTTTCTGCAGACTTTCCACCCCTACCCCAGCCTGGAAACCCTCACTGTTGGGGCACAGACCCAGGATGAAGAAAGAGCTGACAGATCTTTCAAGAGCTGGCTGGGTCACAAGCTAACTAGGTCACCCATGAGATTTAATTCAACAACCCCCGGACTAGAATATGAGGCCGAGTAAAATTAAAGTGGGCGAGCTGAAAAAGAACAAGAAATTCCAAACACATGCCACCGAGAACTGTGGATTGAGCACAAGCTTCGGCAGGCAGTGCTGCAGGCCTGTACTGCTGTCTGGATGAGCCTCGGTTTCCTCACCTGCAGAATGGAGCCAGTGACACCGATTTCCTTGCCAATGACTTACACAGATAACCTATGTAAAACTCCCGACACGGTGCCAGGCTCATCAACTCAACCATTTATTTTGCGAAGCCCCTACTACGTGCCAGGCCAGCAGACAGAGCAGTGAAGAAGGGCACCATACCCTGCCTGGTAGAGCTGACACCTGAGTGACCAGTGAGGTTATCCATCGGGATGCTGGGAGAGGAGGAATTCAAGATGGGCCCTAAGGCACAGGCAGTAAAAAAAAGTGGTGAGAAGCTATAATCCCTTTGGCTGTGCCTCCTAAAGTTAATCATTCATGCAGCCTATGAACCGGCAAGCCTATACATATTAATGTGAAATGAGCGTTTATGTCCACGGAAAGACACGCGCACAAATGTTCAGAGTCGCTTTACTCATAATAGCCAAACACACTAGATTCAGCCCAAATGTCCAGCAGCAGCAGAATGGGTAAATAAATGATAAACTATGCAAACCACCACATAATAGAATATTACAGGGCAATGAAAAAGAGTCAATAACCAATATACACAACCCCAGGGATGAATCTCACAGACAAGGTGAGTGAAAGCAGCCAGACACAAAGGACTCACCACATGATTCTGTTTATCTGCAGCTCAAAACGAGGCAAAACTAATCCGTGCTGTTAGAAGTCAGGCTCCTGATTAGCCCTGGGGAGCGCGGGCTACGGACTAGGAGGGGCTCGAGGGGCGGGTCTAGGGCACTGAAAGGGTTCTGTATCTTGCTGCTCATAGTGGCACGTGCATTGATAAAAGCTCCTCCAGTCGTGCACCTGAAATTTATGTTTTTTACTGTGTATAACTTATACTTCAATTTTTAAATGTAAAGAAAGGTGGACAGAGCATTCTTCTGGGGCTAAGGGAACAAGAGAAGCAGAGGCTAGGAGACTGGATGTTGAGGGGCTGAGAGAGCACCCCCGGGGAACTGCAGTGGACGTGGCAGGGGCTGGAGGGAGGGGCTGGAGTTGAGACGGGCGAGACAGGCCGCCACGGTAATGGGCTCCCACCCTGGGAACCCCAGGGCCTCTGCCTCCTTCTCCCAGGCCCCTCCTGCCACGCAGAAAATCGTGCGAGTCAGGTCACCTGCCCTCCCTGCCAGCCTGGCCCCCTGCCCACCCTCTCCCTCGGCAGCCACACTGGATTGAAATCCCTGAGCGTAATTTCCAGGGCTTTAGGGGCTTCAGGAATCAAAGGAAGCACAGGCCCCTCGCCCCGTGCCCGCAGTGCAGCTGAGCACGTCTCTCCAGGCCCCCACGCCCCACGCCCGCAGCATCACCAAGGACACCTGGTTCGCCTCCTACGCTCCACCTGCCATGTCCACCTTCCCACCCAGCATCACAGGGAGCTCACCTGAGCACCTGCCTCTCTCAGGACAACCGCTCCAGTTAAGCAGGGCCCTCCTACCTCCTGCTTCCCACATCCCGCACCCCAGCCTTCCCTGTCACATCTCCTCATGGAGAGAGAGCCCCCTGGAAAGGCACAGGAGGAAGCCGCCACCAGTAAGACATGATGCATCAAAGGTGATAGCGCCCCCCGTGGGTGATTACGGAGCCATTAAACACTGGGTTTGAAAGACTGTTTAAGAATATTGGAAAATGCTCCCAAATGTACTCTGGCTATAGAACCACCGAGATGGTATTATCCCAACTTCATAACTTGCACAGCAGAAGGGCTGGCAGAAAACACACAAACGTGTCAAGGGGGTCACTCTGGATGGTGGGACGAATGGGCAACTTTCATTTGCTCTTTATGCTCTTGTTTTCTTCCAAATCTACAATGACCATGTTAACTTCTATAACAGCACCAACAGGAAGGAGTGAGGGGACCACAGGCCACACTCACATATAGAGACCCAAGGCTCACTATCCCCGGCTCCGTGAGGCAGAGGGAGGACCGACACGATCCCAGCCTGCAAACACCACCCACAGGCTTCCACAGTAAGAGTCTGCCGGACTCTCCCGTGACTTCCGGCTGAGTGTAAGGCCAAGCACTGGGCTGGGAGTCCAGGACCTTGGTTCTAAGCTCAGCTCTGATACTAACTAGCTAGACAGCCTCCCACGTGGTCACTTCTCTGGGCCTCAATTTCCTCACCTATAAAATAGGGCAGCTGTCCTGACCACGCGGAAGGCTTGTTGCATGCAATGATCAAGAAGTAAACTGTGAACTGCTGTGACTGATCCCTGAATCCCCTTTCCCTTTCTCCACCAGGGTCTGTGGCCCTATTGCAGTTGCTAAGAAATGCTCAGAAGCTCCCACAGCAGGCACCCAAAAGTCCTGAAAACCAGGGACCTATGCCGGACTCCTATGCTGGACCTCAAGCCATACATAAAGCACACGTATTTTTAATTGAACTGGAAACCAAAGGAAAACTAAGGAAAAAGCCACTTCCTCATTCAATAGCAAACTATGGGGCCTGTACTAGATCGTCGGTAAGCATTGCTGTATGAATCCAACGGTACAAACTGAGACAAAACCCACTCACTTGATCTGTCATGAAACAGGGAAATGTCTCATGTTGATTCGGGTACCTGCTGCCTAATTTCCAGTAGGCTCTGTGCCTGATTTCTTTTAAGAACAGAGACTTTTTTTTTTCACATTGACACCTCTCTGTTAAAAAAATTTTTTTACTCATCCCTCTGGATTCTGTGAGGACCCACAAAAGAAACAGATGACATAGTCCCTAACCTCAGAATTTCTCTTTCTCTCTCTCTCTCTCTCCTTTCTCAGTATCTCTTTCTCTCTCAATAGGGAGACTAGCGGAGGTGAAAGCTCTGGCCAGCACTACTACCGTCTGAGGAGTTGGAGTCAAGGCTGGGATGGGAGGGGACGGTCCCAGAAGAGGAGGAGGTCTGAGGCTGGACTAGAAGAATGGGGAAGAATGGGTAGGGTTTCAACAAGGGGAGTCATGTCTTTTTCAAAGGGAGTTTGATGTATTAAGCAAAGTTAATGTAATAAATATGTACAATGTGCTCCAGGTGACAGGCTTTTCTATCTCTCATCTCACTGCGTACCTTCAGGCAGGAGAACGAAGGCAGCAGATTCCCTGATACTTAAGACCATGTTTTACATGGAACACAAAAAGTAGAGTGTTAAGGCCCCCACACACAGAGAAGAGTTTTGAGGCCCTCCAGGAAGAAGTGGGAAAGCTCCTTCCTCACTACCCTCAAAAAGTATCCAGTAAAATTTGGCCTAGATGCATTTTGCAGATGGGAAAACTGAGGAGCAGTCTAAGTGATTTTGCCTAGATCCCAAGTCTGGTTAGAAAAGAAGGGAGGGCACTCCCAGCAGAGAGTGAGCAAAGGCTTGGCGGGGGAATGAGCATAATATGCTGGTCGGGAACAAAAGCACCCCTTGAGGAACTGAAGGAGGCAAAGGACCAGCCCAACGCCACCCATGAGCAGATCCAGCACCCAACGGGTCACCACTTCTCAGAGTCTCATCTGTGAGATGGACACACAAGGCGGCATGGGCTCCAAAGGGCAGCAGAGTATGGGCCTGCGAGAGGTTCCGCTAGGATTCGTCACACCAGAATGATGGGGGCGGGGGAGGGGCTAGGCAGATGGACAGCTGAGCCTGGCCAGGCATGGTCCCCACCACACATGCTCTCAGCACCTGCCCAGGGGACATGCATGGGGTGGAGGCCCAAGCCCCCAGGCCTCCCAGATGCAGGAATTGCCTCCTGCTCCTGCTAGACCTGCCCAGAGGCCAGGGGCTGCTCCTGTCCCTACGCCACCCACATAGACCCACAGTGAAGAGGGGCCCACTCACTGCCCTGGGCAGCCCCTAAGCTGAGAGCTGGGGTCCTGGGTCCAGCTCAGCCCTGCTCCCCATGACCACCTACACCAGGCTGCATGGAGGCCAGGTCAGGGTCTCCTCCCAGGCTCACCCACCTGGCAGTGCTGCCAGAGGCCCAGCCACAGGGCACTACCAAGTCCAGCCCTCACCCCTCGAAGGCAGCGGGGCAACAGATTACAATACACTGTCCTTTCACCCAGCACTCTGTCGGAATCTACCCTACAGAGACACGCAAAGTGGCCAATGCACAAAGTCACCCATCACAGCTCTGTAAAAGCACAAGATCGGGAACCACCCAAGTGTCCCTTACGAGGAGGCTGCAAGCAGCGAGCGCTGTGTTGTCACACAAAGGCCTCCGTCACTGACAGACAGCAATCCCCAAGGACGCTGCCAGGTCACCCAGCAGGTGCTGCAGGCGTGTGCAAACGGTAGGGGAGAACACAGGTGTGCACATGCCCCAGTGCGCTGGACAAATGGTGTTCCCGTGTATGCCACACAGACAGCCGGTGCCCAGGCCCAGGAGCCCCTTGGAAGGGCATGCAGGAGGGCACAGGGAGGGTGAGGGAGGGCACCCAGGGAGCAAGGCTACCTCCAGGGCCAGGCTGGGGCATGTCCTCTGGCTCCTCCGAACACCCTAGGGAATGTATTATGCATTCAAACAAGAATGCTGTAATTGAAAGGAAAGCCATGCCTAGAGAGTTCCCCGTCCCTGGGGGCCACCAGATAAAAGGCTCATTCAGGAGAAAGAAGTATCTCAGGTGACCCCACACACAACCTCTCCTTCCTCCCCCACCCCACCCTGACCCCCTCCTAAAATGACTGAGAGAGAAGCCAAGACTCAAGGCCAGGAGAGCCCCGCACAGGGGCTGGAGCCTGGTGCTGGAGGGCGAGGAGGGGCTGCAGGGCCCGGCCCACCAGCCAGGCCCAGGCGTGAGGAGGGGCAGGAAAGGCAGGTAAGGGGGCTGCTTTCCTCTGGTTGGGTTGGTTGTACTTTCCTAATTGATTTTGTGTCTGTGTCACTGGGATACTTAGGACCATCTTAGAAACCACTTAAGCAATTTAAAATAATCAAAGTACTGTACTTATAAGGCACTTAACATTTCCTCACACTTCTGGGCTTCCCATAAACCCCTCCAGCTGCAACCGGAGGCCAAGCAGTCAGGAGCGATTCCTGTGGGGGAAGCAGACGCCTCAGTCAGGCCCCAGCTCCCCCAGTCACCCAGAGCCCCTGCAGAGCAGACCGGAGCAACCCCCCACCCCAAAAGCACACCAGGCTCCCAAACACATGGGCACCTCTCTCTCTCTCTCTCTCTCTCTCTCTCTCTCTCTCTCTCTCTCTCTCTCTCTCTCTCTCTCTCTCTCTCTCTCTCTCCACCAAGCTTTCTGACTCACTGTTCCCTCCTCCAGGAATGCCCTCCCCTGCCAGCCAGCATGCCCTCCACCTAGTTCACTGTGAACTGGCCATCGAGTCTCTGTTAGTCGTCCTCCCACAAGACCCCTTCCCTGACACCCACGCCCCAGGCTGCTTAAGGGGCCCCTCTCCCGCATTCCCAGGGCACCTGGTCCACCCCCACTAGAGTCCTCACTTCACTGTCAGGAAATTACTGCCCACTCATCTCCCGAACGCGGGGTCCTTGGTCCACAGTCTGTTTCTAAAGCATGGCACGGGCTGCACAAAGCAGGGGTCCCTGACATTTGTGGAGCATGACGTCACAGATGGAGTCAAGAGGCAGGTCCCGCCTGAGAATGACGCCCGAGCCCGGCTTGGGTGCAGCTGCCTGGGACACCACAGGAACCCTGAGCTGCATCAGAGGGGGAAGGGCCAGCCCTCACTGAGTCCTCACCCTAGTGTCACCCCCATTTCATAGATGAGGACACCCTACTAGCTCAGAGAGATCCAGCAACTCACCCAAAGTCACACAGTGAGTACGTGGCAGACTTGGGAGGGGAACCTCTAAATGCAGGTCCAAGAAGCCACGGGGAGTTTGATGAGAAAAGACTTCACACCCTGGGAGTCTCCTTAGCAGGGCTGGCTTAGGCCCAGGCACCCAAGAAAACCTGTCCTAACAAGCCCCCAGGGGATTCCAATGGGAGGTAGGTGGGTAAAGCAGAGCTGAGCAATGTGGCAGCCTCTGGAAAGCTCTCCCATGACTGCAATCCAGCCCAGACGTGACCCACAAGAAGGTCCCCTCGAGCACGGGAGGCACTGGCCAGGATGGTCGTGGGCACCGCTGTAAACCAGAGATCATCAGGGACCTTTCTTAGGTGGCCACAACAGAATGAACGCGGGCACTGCCACCGTGGAGGGCTGAATGCCACGCAGCAAAGACGAAGAACAAACCACGTAGCAGAGTGACACCGAGCAAGCGACACAATACACACAGCACGATCCCTTTTCCATCAAGCTTAAAACACGTACAGCTAAGTATTATTTGTGGAGATATGTATATAATTTAGAGTGCACAGGAATTAAAGGAAATAAAAGCAACCCATACGGACAGGGCGTGGCTGCCTCTGAGGGAAGAGAAAAAAGGAACAAGGAGGCTGTGTACGGGCCTCCGATTATACAGAGGGCGCCACAAAAATGTATATACGTTCTAAGAAAGGAAAAAACTGTGTTAATATATCCCGATAACAAAAGATGACTACAAGCCACGTTTGACTTCTGCAATTACAAGAGGTGCTCAAAGTGGTTACATCAGCGTCCAGACACTTCTGATTACAGCGAACGAACGACTGCTTGAGCAACATTTGACCAAAGTGTCCACTTGTATACATTTTTTGGCACCCCCAGTATTTGCAGTGTTGTCTTTCTTAAAATGAAAACAAATTTTGACACGAAATTAGGGCACAATATCAATATTTGACCAAGCCTAGTGGTCGTTACAGGACAGTTTATTGTATTATTCTCTATGATTTTTGGGTATGCTTGGAATAGTTTGTTATTAACATCTATGATGCCTCATGAAAGAGACAGACCCCTCCTGTCAGACCCACACTGAAGAGGCCGTTCATCTTTAATAAAATAAATGGCTCATTTGGGGAAACTGCGCACACCGCATTTCCCACGCGCCCCCTCACATGCCCCACCCCAGTCCTACACCTCCAACACCTCCCCTGGGGGGCACCCCACGTGGAATGCATTGCTAAGGGTTCAGCTTTGCCCTCTTCCAGCCGCTCTGGGGTGGGAGCCACACTGGATTCCCTAACAGCCTCCAGAACCTGCGCTCGGAAGGACAGGCAGCTCTGAGCGTGGGGAGAGGAGGCCAAACACCCCTTGCCCAGGGCCCTGACAGAGGTCACTGCGGCCTGTCCTCTCGCCCAAACCACAGGCCCGGGGGATGGAGAATGAGGTAAGTGCTGCCTCTCTTTGCTCTGCAGCCCTAACACCGGAGAACCACCAGGGCCCCTCTCTGCTGGGGCACAGGGCAGGGGCATGCTCAGTGGGCTCTCTTCCTTCAGGACATTTCAGCGGGTGATGAGTTTCAAATTTCCCCTTGGCCCCTGAGCCGGCTGGAAGGAGGCACAGACCTCCAGCCTCCCTGAGGCCTGGTTCGGCCCTCAGGGCACCGGCGCTAAGGGAGGGCAAGACTGGGCTGAGCAGAACTTCACACCTCCTGGGTCACCCTGGGGCATCTCTCCACAGACCCCAGGGAGAAACTGAGGCCTGGGAGGACTCAGGTCCACAAATGAGGAAATTAAAGGAGGGGAAAAGGAGAAGAGTCCAGCCCCTCCTCACACACAAGCACACGCCACCACAGCTACTGTCTCTTGAGCACCTACTATGCACTACGCCCTTTACATTGTCCGATTTAATACTCACAAAAAACCCCTCCCCATTTTAGGCTCAGAGAGGACATGTGACCTGCCCAAGGTCACAGAGTCAGTAGGTGGCAGAGCCGGGACTTTCCCTTTCTGAAGCAGGTTTATGCCCTTGTGGCAAGCCTGCTCCCCACAGCCCTGGGACGTCTGCAGGGCCAGCCTCTGTCATCCCACAGGCGAGCAAAGCAGAGCCCAGAGCAACAGCCAGACTTGCCCACAGTCAGGTCACACTTAAGGGGAAATTTCTGGGGCTACGTGGGGGTCACCCTGAATTACGGGAGGGGTCCTGGGTGGGCTGGGGGCCCAGCAGGCAGTGCTCAGTACTGAGATGCCACAGCCACAATCAGGTGTGAAGCAGGTGGATGGCCAGGCACCCAGCCAGGAGCAGGTGGGCTTGTCAGCCACTTCTACCTCCGGGGCTCTGGGATGAGGCTGCCCCATGTCACCCAGAGAGAAGCCCAGGCAGACAGAGAGTTCAAAAGGGACCAGGAGGACGAGAGAGATGGGGGAGGACGTGAGAGGAAAACAGAGAAAGCCAGAGCCACACAGAATGAGGCAGGGTGCTAGGACATGTCCAGAGAAAGAGGTCACCAGACTGAGAGTCCCTGCTCCCCTCCCCACAACATAGCTTCGGGCCAAGACCTCAGTGGCACCCCAGGACAGAGAAGGGAGGCTGAGCCTGCATCTCCTCCCCTCACCCAGCCCAGGCCCGCGGGCCAGTAGCAAGCCGTAAAGGTCAATTGGAATATAAAGCAGAATTTGCCTTCTTTTAATTTCCAACATGTCTCGGTCATAAAAATGCTAGTTTAATAAATTGGGAGGAAACAGCGTGGCACATAGTTCATTCAGGGCTAGTCAGGGGGAAGCAGGTGAGCTTAACCCTTCAGACGGTGTGGGCCCACCCCTGCCGCAGGCCCTGCCCCCTGCGGCTCCCTGACGTGTCTGTCTGTCTGCGTGTCTCTTCAGAACAGGCACTGGTGGAGGGCGGGGATGACAGGAGAGGTCCAGCCCAAGCCTGCCCTCAACGTGGTCATGGGCTTTGGGAAGACCCACGAGTGCCACCCAAGAGACCCCACGTACCCCAGGATCATTTTAATCTCTGGAGGGAAGTCATGGATTCTGAGTCAGGGTTGAAGGAGGAGACCAAGTCTGCGCATTCCAGGAGGAGGGCATGGCCCAGGCACAGGCGCGGAGGCAGGTTTTGGAAAGCCCCACACGCGATCAAGGAATGCAACACAGAGGGGACTGGAAGGGATGCTGGTGGCTGTGGGAATACCACGGTCACCCTGATGCTGGGCAGGAAGCTCAGCGCTCCTTCTGCAGAAAAGACGACTGGGTAGAGGAGTGGGGTCAGAGTCTTCATCTCACAAAGAGGACAGCTGACCCAGCCAGGGTCACACAGAGCTGGCAGCAGAGCCAGGCCCAGAACGCAGGTCCCTGAGCTATGGCAGGCTTCTGATAAGGGGACTCACAGTCGTCCCCCAAGTGGGGAGCCCGAGATCACCCCCACCATCGGATCCCAGAACCATCACACAGGGGACTCGGGGAAACTCACCAGAGTCATCGCTCTGCCAAAAGCCTGCCCCTCCACACTGCAGAGCGCCCCCCGTGTGGTTCAGACCACACGTGCCCCCTGAAGCCCCCTGAGTGCACCCACCATGCCGCCGGCTCCCCACCATATCATTCTACTTCCACACCTGAAAGGGAAAGGGATTCTTACAGATGAGATGCGCGCAGCCCCAGAGTGATCAGGGGTGGGGATCTGAGCTGCCTACCGCGTGGCTGCCTCCCCGGCCAGTGCTCTGGGCTGCCCACCACGAGCAGGCCCTCCGCAGGTAGCCACAGTCTGTGCCAGGCACGGCCCTGAGCACTTCCAATGCATTCCTCATTTAATCCTCACAATGTCCTATGAGATACGTGCTACAGAAGTCCCATTTTACAGACAAGGAAGCTAAGGCACAGAGAGGTGCCTCCCAGGTAACAAATGGCAGAGCAGGGGGTTGAACCCAGGCGAACGGTCCCAGGGCCCACACTCTATCCACTGCACGCTACTGCCCTCGGGGCTCCCCATCTTACTGGCCCTGCCTCACTCAGGTCTCCAGCACCCAACTCTGTCCATCCTCAGCAGGGAAACAAAGGGGAGGAGATGGGAGGGCCATGCGGGCTCAGGTGGGGGGGCAGCAGGGGGGGAGCCAAGGGGGAAGAACATGCCCCTCACACAGGCTCTGCCCTTTGGTCTCCTCCCCACCACCTCTGCGGCTTCACAAAGACGGTCCAGGGTCCACTGCCTATTTCACAGGTGAGGCAACTAAAGCCCGGAGAGGCCCAGTGACGTGCCTGAAGTCAACAGAATCTTGGTGAACCTTCTCCCACAACACCCTTTGCAGGAAGAAGCAGGATGTGGCTCCTCCCCTGCTCCCAGGGCTGGCTACCTTCCCTCTTAAGCTCCTGGGTCAAGTCAACAACCAGGCACAGTCCTGCCCCAGGGCCTTTGAACCTGCCATTCCTTCCAACTGGAAAACTCTTCCTTCAGATATCCAGAGGACAACCAACCCCCTTCACTCTATTCAAGTTTATGCACAAATGTCCCCTCTCCTAAAAGTCCACTTCTAAGCATCCCGTCTAAACCGGCACCCCTGCGGCCCAGAGCTCTCTCGCCACTTCCCTGCTTTGTTCGGCAGGGGACTTCTCTCCTTAACATTATATGTATTTGTGTTTGCCCTGTTCATTGCTCGCCTTCCCCTTCAAACATGGAACCCCACCAGGGCAAAGCCTCCATCTGTTTTGTTTCCGGCCTTAGAAAGTTGCTTAGAGTGGTGATTCTCCACCTGGTTTGCACATGGGTATCACCTGGGGAGCCCAGGCCCCGTCTCAAACCAATTAAATCTGAATTCCTTGGGTGGGGCTCAGGTACCAGGATTTTTCAAATTCCCCAGGTGATTCCAACGTGCAGACAGATGGAGAACCACTGCTCTAGCAGTGCAAGGCTCAGAGATGTTCAATTCAGATTGGGTGAATGAGTTAACTAATTAATTAATTATTAATTAATTAATTTGTACAGCTGGGCAAATGGAGGTCCAGATGGAGGAGGAAGAGCCAGAAGCCAGACATTACGACCTTGGGCCTCCCCAGGTTCAGCCCCTCCTCAAGGTCACACACCTCACCCAGGGACCCTGCCGTTCCTACCTGGTCTCTAAGAGCCCTCCCTCCAGGACATCTCCAGGAATTCACCCCAGAGACCCCCAAAGGTCTCTACTCTCTTCTTCTAATTCCGCAATAATGAGCCTGTTTGCCAGTCCGTCACTAGACTGAAACCCTCCTATTTCCACTCCCATACCTCCTATACTCAGAAAGGCTCTGCCACCCAGGGTGCACCTCAGAGGAAGTGGGCTTGAGAGGGCTGCAGGGTGGGCGGGGGCACTCCCTGGAGAAGCCAGGTGGGATGGGCACACGGGGAGGCCGGGATGCCGGGGGACATTCCAGCAGCCAGCTGAGCCTCCTCGCAGGTGTCCAAATACAGACCTGACCCCCCAGATCTCATCACCCATGGAGGTCCAGGAACCAGATCTCCCCAGGTGATGCGCCCCAGGCTTGAGAACCACTGGAATGACGCCACTTCTACCCCAGTGGCTCCATCGCCAGGGATGGACCTGCCAACAGGACAGAGAGAACTGGCAGAGAGTAGTCAGGGGCTCCTGCCTCCCCTGGGGCTGCTTCCCGATGCCACATTTCCCCTCCTCCCACCCCCCTCTCCTCTCTGTTCGGGCTCAGGCCTGACCCTGGGTCTTGATGCCCCCTTCCCAGACATCTGCCACAAAGAGACACCTGGGTTTAGGGGAAAGAGAGACCATGTAAAAGCAGAAGGGCTGTGTGGTCCTCATGTTGTCAGGAAGAAAGCCCCTGACAATCACCCTCAGCAAGACCCTCTCCCGACACCTCTTCCACCCCTTCCCACTCCCTCAGCGGCCCAGCACTTCACAGTATTCTAATGTCTATCAAACCTGTCCTGGGAACACCAGAGTCTCCTAAGCACCTACCAACAGCTTTGCACACATTATTGCTTCTGCCAGATGCATGTCATCACACCCACTTTACATATGAGTCAACTGAGGCTGAGAGCAGTCACACGGTGAGGATTAGGCCAGATCTCAAACCCAAGCCTATCTGATGGCCAAGAGATAGGAGAGCAGAGTGGTAAAAAGGGTAGATTCAGGACCAAACAGCCTGGGTTCATATCCCAGCTCCACCGCTTAATGGCTGTGTGATCTTGGATGAGTTGCTTAGCTTCTCTGTGCCTCAGTGCCCCACACGTAAAATGGGGATAACAATTATACACCTACCCGTGGGGCTTGCTGTGAGGATTAGAGCAGACCCTGGCACAGGATATGTGCTATGTAAATGTGATTATTCCACCTTAGCCACCTCTCTGGGAGCGTCCCTCATTCACCCCTGCATACTGAGCAAGCCCTCTTGGGACAAATCTCTAATAACAGCCTACAATGGTACATGAAAATACCCTCTAACAAGAAACAAAGCTTTAGGTGAAAGGAATTCCATAAATAGTGAGGAGCTGGAGGTGTTTGGAGGAAGGAAACACATCCAGGTGGCCCAGGGGTCAACAGAGAGGTGGGCACTGGGGGACACTGGCTTGACCCAGTGGCAAGGTGGGCCCAGCGGCAGGCGCCCCACAGCCGGGAGCTGACACGGAGCTCTGCAGACCACACCTCCCCTGCTGTTGCCACAGAGTTTTGAGGGACATGCGGCTGCAAATGCCTCACTCCCGAGTCCATTCAGCCAAGATTTCCTGAGGGTCTACCAAGGGACTGGCACGAGCTGGGGGTCCTAACGGTGAAGCTTAGAGTCTAGCAGGGGTCAGTCGAAGGTCTCTCTCTCATCCACTCAATGCCAAGGTCACAGCTCAAGAGCAGCCCGAGACGATATGTACATCAGTGGGCGTGGCTGTGCGCCCATAAAACTTTATAGACACTGAACTTTGAATTTCATAAATTTTCCTATGTCATGACATATTATGATGCTTTTGATTTTTTTCAACCACTTAAAACACAAAGATCATTCTTAGCTCTTGGGGCTATACAAAGATGGGCTGGCAGGCTGGAAGAAAAGCCAATAGCAAGTATGTAGGAAAACAAATAAAGACACGACCACAAACTGAGCATGTGGGGGCGCGGAGCTGCCTGTCTGAAGAGAGTCTATTTAAGCTTATGGTTGTACAAAAAGAATCCAGCCTCAAAGAGTGGGGGGAGCACATTCCAGAAAACAGGGGACAGCAGGTGCAGAGGCCGTGGGGTGGGAAAATAGCATGGCATCTTCAAGTGACACAAAGAAAACAGTATGACTGGTGTCACGTGCCCCCAGGAGAGACAAAGAACATGGTCAGGGTCTCCAGGTGGCACAGCCAGGAGTTCTGGAGTTTGCATTTACATCTAAGAGCAACGGGAAGCCAATAAAAAGTTTAAGCAGGGCGGTGCGCAGATTTGTTTGGGCTTTTAGAACAATCGCTCTGGCTGCTGAGCAAAGGTTTGTCTGGGGAGGCCCATCTGGAGGTCCTGGGAGAGGAGAGAAAAGGCGTCTGCAAAGGTCTGGGTGAGACCCAACCAGGACACCTGAAAGGAAAGGCTGCAGGGTTTGCTGACAGGAGAAAGAGGGTGGTCAAAATGCCGCCAATATTTTGGCCTGGGCGCTGGGAGGAAGAGCTGTCTTCAAGGAAGATGGCCAGGCTGTGGGAGAGTGGCTTTGTCCTCTTGAAAGTTGCTCTTAGTTGTGCAGTGAACATACTTTAAAGACACAAAACCCACGTCCTCAACAGAACATCTGGTGTTAGCTAAGCCACAAAGTTTCCCCAGGAGCCCTGGGCTAGGCACTGACGGGCAGACAAGCCAAGCACCCGACAGACAGCTTTCTCTAGCAGCAGCCACAAACCTTCACAGAACTTACAGCCCCACATGGGACAAGAGAACTCACACAGCCAGGCTGGGCGTGGTGCACAGAGGACTAAGGTCAATAACAGCATCACTGTCCTGGGAAGTTGGGACACCTGTCCACCCCCTGCTGGCGGGCGTCCCCTCCATCCTCTCTCCTGCCAGCCTCTTCCTGCCCTCGCTCCGCTCCACGCCAGTCCTTCTTCCCACGCCCCACTGTTGTGACAGTGAGAAAACGCTCATCCTCCGAAAGTTAGGTTGGCTGCTCAGTCTCAACCCTGCAGGAAGACACCAGCAGATGGTGGGGCCTCTCCAGGATCAGCCTCAAAGGTCACCGTCTGTCACTGCCCACCCGCTCCAGCCTCTTCTGCATGGACGAGTCTCTCCTGCTGACTTCAGGCCCAGCTACAAGCTGTGCAATGACATTTCCCGTGGGCTGACTGTGTGCCAGGCACCATGCTAGGTCTTTTGTGAACATTAACCCTTAATTCCCACACCTGGCCTATGAGATAATCACTATCCCCGTTTTACAAATAAGGAAACTGAGGCACAAACAGGCTAAACAATTTTCCAAGGTGGCAAAAGCTGGCTCCAGCATCCAAATTCATAACCACCACACTGTGCAATCGCCCCTTCTTTCAGCCTCATTTTTTTTTCTCCACTGCAAAATGAATGAGGCACTCAATGAAATGATTTCTGGATCCTTCTATGCTCTTATAGGCCCAGAACCTAAAAAGTGCTTCCTTCCAGGGCATGTAGTATGTTCTTTCTCCCCTCAACAATGGCTACTCACAGGATAAGATCTTACGGGCTCATTCATACTATCATGTAAATGACTGCTATAATGAGTGGATATGGTGGATGTGGTTAGGTAACTCTGGCAGAGCAGAGATTCAAACCCAGGTCTGACTGGCTCCAGAACCTGGGCTGTCCCCACAACATAGCGCTGTATAGGCCCTTTGCTCTGGGTTTAAGGTATTTACATCCAAAAGGTATTTACATCCATCAATGTTCCCTGTCCTAGGAGAACGGAGCCAAAATGAGGATGAAGGAGGGGGGTGGGAGCAGGGAAGTAAGGAAGATAAGCTGTCAGATCCATGGCTTCCCAAAGCCAGGGCTTCTGACTCCCAGTGAGGGCCTGGGGTTCGCGTCCCACTCCCAACCCAGTTTATTTCAGCAGGCAGTCTGGAAGGAGTCAGGTCTGGGAGCTGGGGACCTGACTTCCAGCCTTGCCCTGTCACTTAATCAGGGCTGGGTTTCCATACCTGTAGGATGGGGCGTTGGCCCCTCCCAGCCCATACAGTGGACTTTTATTCACACCCTTGCTCTAACTGCACTCCATTAACATTCTGTAGGCATAACATTCCCCAGCTCTCAAACCCAGAGCTCCTCTCTGAGCTGTGCACAGGAAATCCACCTCTTGGAAGGAGAGCTATAATCACAGCGTCCGGTGGAAGTCCCCAGCAGGCCCTTCTCATGGCCTTGGCGGGAACAGGAGCGGGGCTGGGGCCACAGTGGTGCCCTGTGAAATAGACACCTGCCAGGGCCGCTCCCCCAGGTGCCCCAACGTGCCCCTCTCTCATCAGCTCCTGCCTGAGGCTCCTGCTCCTGACCCCCCCCCCCCCCAGAGCTCAACCTTGTGCCTCTGTAAATGGCTTTTAAGTTTCTCGCCCAGCCTCTCATTTCTATCAGTTTAATTATTGAGAAGCCCTCTTGTCGCCAGCCAGGAACATTAATGCTGTTAAAAGAGACCCAGAAAACGCAGACCACAGCTGTCAGTCTCCCTCTGGCTCTCGCCCGTCTCCCCCTGCCTCCCCCTCACTTTCCTTTCCCAACATGCCACTCTGTCCTCCATTCCTTCTCTCCTCCCCAGGCCTTCACCTCACGGTCTCATCCAGTTCTCTGTGCAGCCTGGGGGACTCCTGACCCCCGCCCTCCCCCCACTCATCTCTCTGTAATCTGAGGAGGCAGAGACAAACTGAGGCCATGGCCAGATGGGCAGAGGAAAAGGAACACCTGTGAGCCCCTAAGCTGGGGAGCCACTTTGGCCCCTGGCCACTTCAACCCACCTGAGACCTTCCCCATCCTGGGAGCAGTTAGCACAAAGGCCACAGCCCACCCCACGTGGGACACTAGGCACCTCACCCCAAAGTAGCCATGTTTCTAAGAACATGCTTTAAGGGCTAACACTGACAGTGACCTTTCTTGGAGCTGTTGCCAAATGGCACACGACAGCCCTTGGCTCCTTTGATCTTTTTCACCTCCCTATAAAGTGGGCACTGGCTCCCCTCTGGGAGATGAGTAGAAATGTCCCTTACCAATGTCATAGCCCCAAGGGCCCAAACAGGCTGTTTTACCATCTTTCTAAAATAACCAGAGTCACAGATGGAGTTTAATAAAAGCTCAGATAAGGGAGCTACAGCACCACCTATGCTCTGACCTTCTCAGAGGTTGTGGATCTATGCCCCACCCAGACAGGCTGACAAGGAGTCCTGGGCTTGTCCCCCCACTGGGCTCCCCCAGAGGGCCCGGGTCTCCTCACTTGCCAGGGCAGGCAGGCTGAAGTGATGGGTCAGCTAACCCAAGACAGCACTAGGTCTTAGCCTGGGACAGCCGCGCCTCGCTCCCACACGCTCTGGGTCTCCACGCCTCACTGCAAAATTGGGCAGGTAAAGGACTGGGCCAGGCTACCCATTCTCAAAACAGCCTACCAAGGAATGGCCGAGAACAACACAGCTCCCCAGGGACTGCTCCAATTGTCCCTGCAAGGGCAAAGTTTCCTTCAAGTCTCCTACTTCATCTTCATAATGCGTCCATTTGTTTTCAAATTAACATAGTGTTTTCATCTAGATCAGGGGTGTCCAAACTTTTTTCAACGGTTTTCACCAAGGGCCACATGCGGTAAAATACACACACAGCCGGGCCACTCACTCGAGGTGAAGGACGTATTGCCTCATCTGGTTTATTTAAGTAAACTAAATATATTTTTGGTATTTGCTGCGGGCCAATTAACAATGGCTGTGGACTGTAGTTGGCCCGCGGGCTGCAGTTTTGACACCCCTGGTCTAGATCATCAAGTAAAACCAACACCTCAAGAAGAAGGTGGACCACATGGCCCAGACCAGCCATGGCAGAGTTCCAACATGGCCCCACAGTGACAGGACAACTCTAGCCTCCTTTCTTTCCCACCCGCCCCTATCCCCAAAACAGGGACCTTCTGCACCATTCCCCCCCACTTCTACCCCAGCTCCCACAAACGCTCCCAAGTACTGATGCATGATGGGATTGGGCAAATGGGGTCCAGAAAGTGTCCAGGTAAAAGGGCTCTAGCCTCAGCACTTCCCACCATGCATGTGACCAAACATCCTTTCTCAGTCCACTCCCTAACTCTGGAGACTGTGAGGAGAGAAGGGGCCAAATCCAGAGGCGAGAATCAGACACCAGGGTGAAGGAGGCCCCAGTGGCTTTCTCTGTGAATCCCTTCCTCCTCACCCTATTCTCTCTCTCCCCCTCTCTCTCTCTCCCCCCTCCCCACCCACCTCTGTCTCACGCACACACAAACACACACAAGCACGCACATACACACACACACAGAGCAAACAAGAAGGCTCAGAGAGAGGAGCAGGCACATAATTATTGGTAAAATGCTCGTAATGTTTTTCTCTCTACCCGGTAGCTTTCAGTTGTTTTAGCAGCTTAGCGAAGCACTTGGCTCCAATTGAATTGCAAATCAGCAGCTCCTGCCCCAGGAAGAGAGGAAGGGAGGCGGCAAGGAGAGGGTAGGGAGGGATTCCAGAAGGAAAGGGAGAAAGGTGTGCAAGGAGGAAGGGCAGAAGGAAGGAAATGAGCGAGGGAAGCTTGAGTCACGGCCAAAGGCAACAGAAACAGGGACCGCCTGCTCACCCCAGGCCTTTTTCCATCCTCATCTCCATTCTCTGTGGGCTCAGTGGCCCATCGCCCCACATAAAAAATCAGGACACATTTTCTAACCATAATCTTGAAGCAGGGGGGCAATAAGGGGCTTTTTCAACGACCCAAAAGAAAAACATCTTTCTTGGAAATTGCGATTATTCGAAAACCATGTCAAAACAAAATTCTTACTCTTTCTACCTGGCAAGCTCC
Source organism: Rhinolophus ferrumequinum (assembly GCF_004115265.2). Classification (NCBI taxonomy): domain Eukaryota; kingdom Metazoa; phylum Chordata; class Mammalia; order Chiroptera; family Rhinolophidae; genus Rhinolophus; species Rhinolophus ferrumequinum. The sequence continues at coordinate 4,422,421 of NC_046286.1, forward strand.
AATATTCATATTTCCATTCTATCTATCTGTCTGTCCTTTAATCTACCTTTCCATCTGTCTGTCTTTTTATATATCAGTCTGCCTATCTCTTTCTCCCTTCTGTTGTTCCAAAAGCACTTCCTTTCCCCCCCCTTGGTTCAGAGGAGCGAAGTTGATCAAATAGCTTCCGGCGGCAGGTGCTGTTTCAGCACCACGGTCAGCGCCACCAAGCTGGGTCCTGACCCAGACACCGTCCCTCAGCTGGACCTAAGCTCTGACCATAGGCTGCCCCCAAATTCTCAGATACTCTCTCTCAAAGAGAGAAAAGGAGAAAAGAGCTGGCCAGCCCTGCCACCCTGTTGGGGGAAGCACACCTGGGGGCCAAGCGGCAGGCACTCACCTTGAAGAGACGAAGGATGTTGGCCACCATGATGGAGACTGAGCTCCCGGAAGCACCGATGACGCCCACCACACGTTCAGGCTTGGTAATGATGGGGGGGCCGCCACTGCCACAGCGGACCTCCGTGCCATCCTTCTCGATGAGCGCCTGCACAAAGGTCAGGGACTGCTCGAGGGCGTGGGTGTCCCTCGAGCAGGTGTCCAGAATGCGGGCGCCCAGCGTGACATTGGGCAGCAGGTCCGGGTCATTGTTGATGCGGTCCAGGGCGAAGAGCATGGCCTCTAGTCGGTGGATGCCCTTTTCCTTCTTTAGTTCTCCACAGGCCTTGCCCTCTGAGCCCCGGCCGTGCACCGGGAACAGGCCTCCCAGTGTGATGTCCCCATCTATGCGGATGGAATTCATGTGGGGGTGGCCCTTGGGCTTCCCCAGGGAGGAAGGCACCCAGGGGCCATAAAGGCTGAGGAGCAGGCAAAAGGGCAGCCGGGCCCACCACCAGCCCCAGCCTCTCTTCCCAGACATCTCGGAAATCCCTAGAGATCCATGAATGGGAGGCCTCACTCAGCCTTGGCAGGCCCCTGGCCCCAAGGCCTGGGTGAGCATGGGCAGAGCGACCCCCACACGTCTGTCCAGGGCAGCGTCAGTAGCAGGGTGGCTGAGGGCAGCCAACAGAGTGAACCATGCTGATGCTCCTTGCCACCTGGGCGGTGCTCAGTTGCCAGCACAGCCCATGCCCACAGGTGGCAGGGAATGGCCTTGACGTGGCAAAGCTCTGTTCTTGGTCCCCACGTCCTGCAGGCCTGTTCCTGATGGATGACTGTGAAAGGAGGAGCGTGCTCCTAGCTTGGCGTATCTTGGCATCAAGGAGAAAACAACTCCAATGCTCTCCTCCTACCAACCTTAGAAGGGAGAGAGAGAGAGAGAGAGAGAATCAAACAGAAGCCCAGAGAAGACATTAGTTATTCTGATCTCTCATCAGGAGCCTGAGAGGAGATGCTGGAGTTTATAGCCTACAACTCCACAAATGCCTTGAACTTGGTTTCCTCCTGGATGCTGCTCAACTTTAGCCAAAATGGGAGAGCTTCAGACAGAAATTAGGTCATGTCCGAACACTTCTTAAGGCCTGTACCCACTGCCATCAGAGAGGACACTCCCCAGGTAACAGCCTGGAACTGTCTTGGGAACACAAGGGGTCTTCCTCAACACTCATCCACCTGAAAGAGAAGCGAGAAACCAATTCCACCGGGCCCAACCCCATTTTAGAGATGAGGAAACTGAGGTCCAGAGCAGGAAAGCATTTTGCCCAAGTCACACAGGTAGTGACCAGTAGAACGCCACCTAGAACCCAGCTTTACAGCTCCCAGCTCTGGAACCAGAGACACTTAGGCTCCTTACGGACTCAGAGACAAGGGAGGCCAGTAAGGACCCCTGAAGAAGAAATCAGGCTGGAAGCTGCTCCCTCTGAAGGCCAGGGAGAAGCTGGGGCTGTCGGGGTTCAGGATTCTCCTGAATCAGTGAGCCGGAGGAGGACCGATTGGTGTCTCCACCCTAGCTGCCCAGCGACTCCAGGCAGTGGGTAAACCCTGGGGCTCCTGAATGAGAAGCAAGCCTCCTCCTTCCCGATTGCTTGGCCGCTCTCTCCCTTCCTCTTTTTGCTCATCTTTCTCTCTCAACTTCTCCATTGCTCTTTCCCTCTCCCCAATTTCCTCCCCCTGTCGTGACAGGGGGGCTCCAATTACGGCCTGAGCTACAGCCTGAGGTACGGCACAGTATTAGGATCGTAGTCATTATTGTTGTTGTCGTGATCAAATATTTATCTGCAAGGGTAGAGGAGAGAACACCAGCTCTTCCTCATTCTCACTGCTAATTTGGGCTAATTTCCCTTGGGGTTCCTTCCCTCGCCCCAGCTTCCCTGCTCACAGCCAACAACGTCCCTCCCCTCAACACGGAGGCCACAGGGAGAAGGCTGGAAGCTGAGTCAGGGCTTGGCTAGAGGGCCAACCCCAGGCCCCCTGCCTCTTGGGTTTGTCAAATAAAGACCAGCAAGCCACCTGCCCATCCTGTGCCTCAGTTTCCCTAGCCATTTGGAGGCAGGGCTTGTGTTTGGATTGGGAGGTTTCCTGACAGATGTGGTCCCTCTCTCAAGGCCAAGCAGTGGTCTCAGAGCCACTGGCAATTTCCCCCAGAGGCCCTGACTGCTCCAGTTCTGGGGACAGGGGAGGGGAGAAGAGGTTCTACCGTGTTTCCCCAAAAATAAGACCTACCCGGACAATCAGCTCTGCTGTGTCTTTTGGAGCAAAAATTAATGTAAGACCCAGTTTATTATATTACATTATTATATTATTACATTACATTATGTTATGTTATATTATATTATATAAGACCCGGTCTTATTTTACTATAGTAAATAAGACCGGGTCTTGCATTAATTTTTGCTCCAAAACACGCATTAGAGCTGATTGTCCGGCTAGGTCTTATTTTCGGGGAAACACGGTAGCACCTCAGAGTCCAGTCTCAGCATCTGGGCTTCTCTGGCAAGTGGCTTCTGGACCCCACCCCCACATGTCACCCCCTAATCAAATGCTGCCTGCCCACTGCTCCTCAGAGCCAAGGACACTGTGACTTTTCCTGCACCTCATCCTGCAGGGGAACCACTCCCAGCAGCGTCCCAATGACACAGCACGTCGGGACGGGTCCGGGACTCAAAGCCAGCACCAGTCACACTGAGAGAGAGCCGGGGATGCCGCAGGAGAGCTTCCTACAGCCCCCCGCACCCCTGAAGCCAGGATCCAGTGACCTAGGGCTGGAGGGGCGGTGTCAGTGCTTTGGGGAGGAGGAAGAGCGGTTAAATACAGGGGCGGGGGTGACTGTGCCTACATGGAACTGTCATCACCATTCACACCGCCGTGTGACCTCTTTCCCAGGTAGCTGTGGGCACTGAGAAGACGAGGAGAAGGTGTTGCTGAGGCCAATACAATTCAGAACAAGAAACGAGGAAGCCTTCGATCCCTCAGTCCTGCCACTGGCCTGGAGGCCAGGCATGCCCCCTAGAGAGTCCCCAGTTTCAAAATCTGTAAAATGGGTGGGTTAGAGTAAGATCCATCCAAGGGGCCACACTGTCCCTGCAGGGGCACTTTCAGTTGTCACAGTGATGAGAGGGAGTTACCTACTAGCCTGAATCCCAGCAGGGGTCAGAGATGCTGGGGGTGGGGGGGCAACCCGCACAGTGAAACACTGTCTTGTCCAAACGCCGGTAGTGTCCGAGAAGAAATAACGGCAAATGACAACATACGGCTACGTGCCAGGCACTGTCCTAAGTGCTTTGCTTACATTTCCTCAGGTAACGCTCACCTCCCTATGAGCTAGGTGGTATTTGTATCCCCATCACGTAGAGGAAGAGGCTGAGGCAGCAAACCTCAACGAGTGATCAAGAGCCCAGGGACACAGAGCTGTGCCGGCTGCCCAGGCCCTGCGCACTCCACCACACGGGCCCTGCTCTAACAGCCTGGGAGCTCAGGCCTGGTTTTCCTGAATTTCAAATGGAGGGACTTTTGGCATCATGACAGGCTGTGTGCCGAGGCTGCAGCACGGCATTCGGGCTGGGAGACCAATGACAGCAGCTTCTGACAGTCAGGCCCTGCTCAGGCTTCCAGATCCTTCCCGAGGGCTCAATGCTGGCTTCTCCTTGAAGCCTGAGCACTGTGGGCTAGGCAATGTGCATACACACTCTCACACACACACACACACACACACACACACACACACACACGGAAAGGACAGAAGCCACATGGGGGAAGGAGGCCCCAGAGGGGTGAAAGGTAAATATTTGCAGGAATACGATCAAGACCCCAAGGACAGGGCCCTGCCCCAGCTGGTCAGACGGCCCCCAGGGCCTCCCCCCACGAGGCCTGCACTCCATCTCTCAGTCCTACCAGGCCTGCCTTTCTGAGCTTCTCCAAAGAGCTGGGCAAACCACCACCTCTTTCAGCCTCCCCTCCTTCCTTTGATCATGTAACAGGAACAAGGGAAAAGTAAAAATACTGTGAGCGAAAGGAGCCCCAAAAGCAGCAGCTGGGGGCAGGGCAGGTGGGGAGCGAGGCTGCCTCCACCAGCAGGGGAAGGGGGAGCTGGGTGGGGGGAGGCTCGGAGCCCTCAGACCACCAGCCCCCAATTCCAAAGCAGCCAGGAAAACTCAAACCTGGGCAGTGAGGGGGGATCCCTCCCAGGTGAGGTCAACAGAATGGCTGCAGATCCAAGCCAGGGCGCCCACCCACCGCCAAGTGGGTGCCTCCTCTCTGATCTTCCCTCTCCCTTCCTGGCCTCTCCCCTGACTCTATATCCGCTGCCCTCTCTAGCCCCTGCTAGATTCTTTGACTCCAGAGGACAGAACTAAGCAGGAAGGGACGAGGAGCAGAGTGAAGACCACGCCATGATCTCCACACAGCAACAGTTCACTGGCCAACAGCGTTTTCCAGAACATCATCTGCAGTGAAAAGGGGAGTGAGGGGAGCTGGGGGAGATGGCTGCAGTCCACTCTTCCCCCCAACCCAGCCACCCCCACCCTCTGAGGACCACACAGAGCACTCCCAAACCTGCCTCAGTGACCCACGTTTTAACAATCAGCCTGCCATGCTTTTCCCAGGTCGAACCTAAATCCTTCCCTCGGCAACCAGGGCCTGAGCCAGAAACAACCACAAACCATGAAACAACCACATCCAAAGATCACTACTGTGATTTACTAAACTCCGATTTAGTTCTCACTGGGCTGCTTTTTATTCTCCCAAACCTGAGGAAATGGAATACTTCCAAACACCAAAACGAAAGGCAGAGCCAGAGGGCATGACCCTGTACTGTGCTCCCCGGGGTGGGGGCCGTGACCAGCAGGCTCTCTCCTCTCACCACTCTCTGGGGGCCTTCAGGCTCCTGGCACCTCCCCAGGCTAGTCCCTCGGGGCTCAGCAAGGAGAGCCAGGCCCAGAGAAGGCTCCGGGCCTGCCCAGGGCGGCCTCCAGTCCTGTCCTCTGCCTTCCTCGAGCCAAGCCTCCCGACCTGCTGGCAGCCCTGCCCCTCGGTGTTTCCATGTTCCCTACAGCACTTATTTCATTTCTGTCACCTTGGACCCAGCCCAGCTCAGGTGCTCAGCAAAGCTCGGGAAGTGTAAATGGATGAGTGGAATCTGTTTTGGATCTCCTGAGCTGTTTAGATGTCTCATGTGGCACATTTCCACAGAAGGAGGGACTGGCAGCTCCACTCTCCCAAGGGGAAAGTGAAGGCAAACCTGCGGTCTCTCCTATACCACCCCCGTAGCCCAAGGGAGCTCACGTGGGCCCAAGACGCTGGACTGGAGGCCACCTCTGTAGCCTCCTCTCTCCTATCCCCGTGGGGCCCCGCCCTGGCTAGGCAGTGGTGTTGCTGGCTGGACAGTCTGAACTCAGGGAACAGGTCATCAGGAGCCATGCTGCACCCCAGCTGCACCAGCAACAAATCCAGAGTTTGATCTTCACCTGCGTCCACGAGGAAAGGGGGTGACCAATGAGCTCCCTCAAACCCTAGCAGCACAACCCTTTCCCCACTTGGACCACAACTTGAGGGGATCGTGTCATATTCAACTTGCTGCTGCTGCGCCCCAGCCTGCACAAAGCCTGGCATCCCCCACCAGGGCTGGTGGAAGTTCATGAATGACGCGTTGCGAGCGAATGCTTCCTGCGCTCTGCTCCCCTTCCCTCCCAGGTAATCCATTTCTGTATCAGTAGAAAGAGCAGCCCACTCCCAGGCACTCACCCACCCCCCACCATAGGGGTCCTGTCCCGAGCCCCCTTCCCTTCACTTCCTGGAGCTGCTCCAGTTCACCAGCCTGGATCGTGAACCCGCTCAACCTCAGAAACCCCAGACCTCCCTGTTCTAACAAAACAACAAGTGCTTGATTCAAAAGTGACTGGTTTCGTGCGAGGTATGTGGTGGGCACTGAGAAATTCATGTGAAAGGAGAGAGGGAAGGATAGAAAAAGGAATTCCTTACCTTAATGCCAGTGGGAACTAAGGATGGAAAAACTTTAAGTCAGGGGCTGCCAGCTGGCTCAGTTGGTTAGAGCGCGAGCTCTGATAAACAGGGTTGCCAGTTCGATTCCCACATGGGCCAGGGAGCTGCACCCTCCACAGCTAGATTGAAGACAATGAGCTGCCGCTGAGCTTCCGGAGGGACAGCCAGATGGCTCAGTTGGTTAGAGCGCGAGCTCTCAACGACAAGATTGCCTGTTCAATTCCCGCATGGGATGGTGGGCTGTGCCCCCTGCAACTAAGATTGAAAATGGCGACTGGACTTGGAGCTGAGCTGCGCCCTCCACCACTAGATTGAAGGACAATGACTTGGAGCTGATGGGCCGTGGAAAAGCACACTATTGCCCAATAAAAAAATTAAATTAAAAAAAAAATTTAAAAACTTTAAATCAATTGCCTATGCTTCCCACACCCTGATTCCTCCCTATGACACTCATCCCTTCAAGCAGCAACTGAGATTTTTCCTCCTCCAGGAAGCCCACCCTGATTATTCCAGTTCCTATTATCTCCTTCCTCAGTTAATGCCATAAAGCCTCTCTCTGTGTTGTTATTTGGCACTGGTGAGCCCTGAGAACACATTAAGAGCCTATGGACAGCACCACCCTCAGCTCTGCATCCTCTGTGCCTAGCCCAAAGCTCAAAACACAGGAAATTCTCAATACATAACAAGACAAAGCCAGGTCCCTGCCCAAAGGCAGCATGGTAGCCACCCCACTAAGGCAGAGCCAAGGGCAGGGGGTCTGCAGCAGCATCTGGGTCCACAGAAGGGCATCACATCTTGCACTGAATTCTTACAACCCTTTTGTGTAATCAGGTATACGGGGTCAGACAATTAAGTTCGCGAACTTGTTGCACCACTGTTGCTATCTTTTTTGATATCAGGAATTATTCATTACAAATTTATACCAACTAGACAAACAGTTAACCAAGTTGACTATTTGGAAGTGCTGAAAAGGCTGCGTGAAAAAGTTAGACAACCTGAACTGTTCGCCAACAATTCATGACTCTTACATCACGACAATGCACGGCACTGTCTGTGTGGGAGTTTTTAGCCAGTAAACAAATAACTGTACTGGAACATCCTCCCTACTCACCTGATCTGGGCCCCAATGACTTCTTTCTTTACCCAAAGATAAAGGAAATATTGAAAGGAAGACATTTGGATGACATTAAGGACCCTCAAGGGTAATATGACGACAGCTCTGATGGCCATTCCAGAAAAAGAGTTCCAGAATTGCTTTGAAGGGTGGACTAGGCGCTGGCATCAGTGCATAGCTTCCCAAGGGGAGTACTTCGAAGGTGACCACAGTTATACTCAGCAATGAGATGTGTAGCACTTTTTCTATGATGAGTTCACGAACTTAATTGTCCAACCTTGTAGAATACAATCCCTTCTGCTATGACCATTCAGTTACTCAGTGTGTCACTCAAATATGTGCTGAGTACCTGCCATGTGCCAGGCTCTGCTCCAGGCACTGGGGAAACTGCTGGGAGTGAAACAGACACAAACACCTGGCCTGTGGAGCCAACATCCCAGTAGGGGGTGGCAGAGGAGAGGCAACAAATACATCTACACACAGATGTGTGGTACTTCAGGAAATCAAGGGGCTGTAAAGAAAAATAAGGCCAGTAAGGAGATGGAGAATGACCCAGAAGGGCTTTTTCAGGAAAAAAAAGAAATAGTCAGGGAAGGCTTCTCTGAGGAGGTGGCATTTGAGCAAAACTTAAAAACAGTAAAAGCAGGAGCCATGTATCTGGGAGAAAAGCATCCCAGATAGCGAGAACAGCAAGTGCAAAGGCCCTAAGGTAGGCATGTGCTTAGCATTCCTTGTTCAAGGAACAGAAAGGAGGTCAGCATGACTGGAGGGCCGTGGGAAGGGGGAGAGGCAGGACAGGAGGTCAGAGTGGGTGCCAAGCAGAAGATCAAGCAGGCTTCTGGGCCATGGTATAGACAGAGAAGTGAGGGCCCACTGGGTGGCTTTGAGCACAGCGACAAGGCAGGGACTCGTGAGAAGAGAAAGCTGAAGCTCAAAGGGCAGCTGCTTGCTAAGGTCACAGCAGCTCACAGCAGCTGGAGGACAAAACAAGCACCTCTCCTTGGCCCTTGATCCCACCAAGTTCAGCCCAGAAAATGCTTATCCCTGACCCTCCCCCTCACCCAGAGCCAAGGGACCAGCAGCAAGCTCATGCCTGCCCAGATCTCCTCCAACCACCAGCCCCACTTCCATCTAACCCCCAGGCCTCTCCCTCCCACCCCACATGCCACCACCATCCTGTTTTCCGGCACAAGACCCGAGTGGGCAGGTGTCTTTGTTTGCAGCTGTTGCTATTGTGGGCTTCGCGCTAATGCTGTTTCTTCCTCTCCTCCTTCTTCCTGTCTCCCCCTCCTTAAATCAGAGCTCCTCCACCCTCGGCACTGCCCTGGAAAGCTGGGGCCCACTGGTTTAGCGAGTCGACGCCCAAACTCTACCCTCTTGCACAGCTGTGAACATAATCACAGTTGTGGGTGAGACTTCCATCCCCAGGCCACACTGAGGCCAGGCACAGAGAAGGGACAGTGACATCTAAGAAGCCATCACCCGCCAGAAACTTAAGAATCAGGTCAAGTCCCCAATCTTTATTTCTATATTCAGATCTAAAAATAACCCCATAGCAATGACAGTGCTTTAACTAGAAGTCACGGCCCCAACCAGAACACAGGTCCAGGGGCTAGCATCTGTTCCCCTGAGGGGTGGCTGGGAGGGCTGGTGTGGGGGACAGGGCAGGACGCAAACCTCCTGGTCCTAATGCAGATGGCCCAGCCTGGGATGAGCAGCTGGATGTGCTCTCCTGGGACTCACTGTCATCACAGGCAACAGAGGCCAGTGCTTTCTCCAGGAGAATCCAGAGGCTTAACTAGACACCACAGCCAGCTCGTCAGCATGGCTGGGCCCCGAAATGGCATGGGCTGTCACTGTGGGCTGGCATTTCCCAATTACTGCAGATAATATCTACCTTAATTGAATGGGGTCCAGATAATGTCTTTATGCACTGCGTTCCCCAATTTATTTAATATACGTGTATACACATATATTTATGCCTCACTGCTGCCACGAGATTGCTAAACGGTGAGGTTAATAATAAAACATTTCGACAGGAGTCATCAGCTTTAATTTAAGGGGTGATTTTTACTATCCTTGTGGTGCTCATTTTTCCAAGGAGCCAAGAGAGACACGGACAGGTTGGAAGAGGCTCTCTCAGGCCTGCAGGCTAGGTCCGGTGGGCAGGGCTGCAGGGCAGGCTTCATATTTTCTAAGCAAGTTCTGTTTATCTGCCTCCCTTTCAGGGACAGGCTCAGGCAGTGAAAGAGAGATGGGGGGACTGAGGCAGAAGCCCCTACAGCTTGACTCCAGGACTGGTGTGGGGGCGGGGAGCTTGTTAGAAACACAGAGCTACAAGCCTCGGGTTGAGCAGGGAGGTGACAGTGGAGAGGCAGAGCAAGAGGACAGAGAGAGGCCAGAGACAATACTCAGCCAGGAGAGAAAGAGCTCCCAGAAGCGAGGGGAAGAGCCACCTGCACTCTACAAGGGCCAAAGGCAGTGAAATCTCTAAATTAATTTTTGATAGTCCCCTGCTAACTAGGGCAGAGTTGACACAAAAACAAACCCTCCCTGCTCTTTCTGGGAGCCGGCACCAGGCTGGGTGGGAGCAATAGAAGGCTGGTGTCCTCTGCTCCAGGCCCCCCGCCCACAGGGGAAGGCCCTCAGCCTCCTCCCTTGGGTTGGCCTGGACACCCAGCAGCTCATCTGCCAGTCCCAGCAAGCAGGGCAAAGCCCAGATGCCAGTTCCCTCCAGGCAGCAAAGGAGGCTACCACTCTGCATTAGTGAGATAGCCTTCCAGCCAGCAGCCTGCGGGCCCAGCTGCCCAGGCTGCCGGCAGGGTCTACCCACTGGAAAGCTGGGTTCTAGGCTGAGCAGAGGAGGACAACAGGGGTGGGCAGATGTCTTGGGGTGGGTGGTAATTAGGGGCTGCTGGCTCCACACTTGTCTAGGGGAGAGGATGTATCTATTGGCTGTAATTACAACCCTCAGAATTGGTGGATCTTCGTCCCATCTTTTCCTGCCAGCTGTCCCCCTGCAGCAGGGCAGGTTCCAGTGAGGGTGGGCTGGGGACTCTCAGGAAGGGGGCGGGGGCCGCAGAGCCTTTCTGGCCTGGGTCCGCCCCCTGGCCCTTCGGTCTAGCACACTGCTCACTCACAGGCTCCCTCAACTACCTCGGGCTGCCTGCCTGCCGCTGTGCAAGGCGCTCCCTCCTGGAGACGTCACGCCTCCAACAGATGAAGCCGCCCAGACGCAGGTTGGAAAGGGGGGAGGAGGGAGGTAGGAGCGGCCACTGAGGTGGAGAAAGCAGCTCAACTCCTGACGTGCTCCTGCCTCCCCCTCCTCCCCCCCTGCCTGCATAGGACCGGTTCTCTGAGACATGCTGACTGCCCCCCCCCCACCACCATCCCATACGTCTCTCTCCTGAAAATCCACCACCAGCAGAGCATTCCTTTGGGTTAGGCATTGCCATCTTCCTCTTTGGGTCTCTCTTAAATGCAAAAGTCGCTGGGAGGGGCAGCCCTTGAAGTAACCAAGACCTCCAGAGGGGAATAACTTTGCTATCTTTTGTCTCTGAGACGTGTGAAGGTGTTGGGGGGGGGGGAGTTGATGCTTAAAAGGACAAAAGTTGGGGAGAGGTGAAGACAGTGGCCACCTGACTCACAAGTGGGCAGGCGTGCTCATCCAGGGCTAATCGGAGGCTCCAGGGCACCATCCTCAAAGGCCGACACCCCGTCCCAAGGACAGGATTCTGTCTAAGGCCCTCCTGGAAGTGGTGACTAGGGAGGGGTGCAAAGGCTTGGACCTCACTCTCCAGCACTGAGCGGCCCTCTTTAGGGCTCCCACCTCTAGCCCCCAGGCTCTGCCCAAGAAAGGTGATGACCCCCTGCCTGGTGGGTGACCACATCCAGGAGACTCCAGACTCCTGGGTGGGAATTCGCTCTGCCACTTCAAGAAAGGTGCTCAGGACAGGCTCCCGCAGGTCCTCACTTCTTCATGGAAGTTCTGCCACCTCCTAGGCCCTGAGGCCCGTGAGGAGCCGAGCAGGCACACCCAGAGCCTGGGTCCAGGGGGAGAGTGGGACAGACCCAGGCCACATCCTGGGGGAGTGGGGAATGGGAATTAGAACATTCTTTACTTCCACCGTGAGTGGAAAGCTGTGGGAATTGGGTATGGAGACTTTCAGAGCACTGGCCACCCTGTCTAACCTGAGCCCCTACTGGCACCCCAGAATAAAGCAGGGAGGGACTAAGTTGGGCCACACACCACACACAAACACACACACACACACACTACTCCTCCCCCCCCCACTTCGTGGAGGCCTTTTCGCCAGACCGACAGAGGGGCAGACACACTAACCCCCGTCCCACAGACACGTGGCTTCGGACATCTCACTGGGCAAACCCAGCTCAATACCGCAAAGCAGCTTTCTCCCGCACCAGGGACAGGGATGCTGACGAGAGGGGAAGAAGCAAGGAACCGCCTCCAAAAAGGCCCGAAAGTCTGAAGGCAGGGGTGTCGCTCCTGGCCGGGGGGCAGGGGGCGCTCGTACGTTCGGGCCTCAGGACTCCCTGCCGCCGCCACTGCCGCCCGTTTCAGCACAAACAGCCTCCGGCCGCCCCAGTGCGGGGGCGCCTCTCTCAGTCCCGGCCTCCAGCTCCCAGGCCGCCCCCGCACATCCAGGAAGCGGGTGCTTCCAGCTCCTGGGTGCCGGGGAAGTCCGACCCCGAGGGTACCCCACCAGCAACACACAAATGCGCGCGCGCACGTGCGCGCGCGGCCCGGCGGCCACATAGAGGAATGAGTTCATCAGGGTCCGGGAGAGGGTCCGTCCAGAGTGTCCGAGGAGCACCTGGCTCTGAAGTCCCGGGGCCCGGGGAGAGACCCCAAACCCTGGGGCGCCGTCCCAACCCACCGCGGCTGTGAGCAAGCAGGCGCCAGGCTCCGGCCGGTGGCGAAGGCGGTGCTGGGGCAGCCCCGGGACGCGGTGCGGGAAAAGGAGCCGAGGCGCGCGAGCTTGGCACTGCCCTCCCGCCGGGAGACGGCAGGAAAGGGGTGCAGATAACGCCCCGCGCCCTCACCTGCCCTGCCTTCCTACAGAGGGGCGCGCTAATGCCGCGGCCCCCACCTGAAAGCTGGCACGACCCCCCACTCGGTAGGACCTGACATAACCCCGGACAGGGAGACACTTTTCCCCCAGGCCCGCAGGATAGCCGCTGCCCCATTCCCTCCCCTGGGGGCACTCAGAAAGCCGGGCCGGCCCCGAGGGAAGACCCTCAGCCCTAAGAACTCCAGTCCGCGGATCTTCCTCTGGGAGTCCTGAGCGCGGGAGCTCATCAGAGGCCACCTCCCCGAGCCCCGGGGTCCCCGCCGCAGCCCGCGCCCTAGAAGCCGGAGGGCACGGTCCCCTCTGGCCGGTCCCCGCGGGCCATAACTCACCGAGCGCGGGCGAGGTCTGCGCCGTGCCGAGGGGTCGGAGGCGCGCCCGCCCGCCCCGGGGACGCGAGGAGGCGGCAGCCGGAGGCTGGTTCTTGCGGTGCCCAGAGCCCGGGCCGCGGCGCGCGGCGCTGACGCTGCGGACCGAGCCGGGCGCGGAGCCGCCCGGAGTCCTGGACGCCGCAGGGAAGAGCTGGCGGCCGCCGGGCTGCAGCCGCCGCCAAGCACGCGGCGTTCGGCGGCTGCTCCAGCGAGAGCGAGCGACCCAGCTGGGGAGCCGCGGCAAGCCCTGCTCCGGCCGCCGGGGAGCCCAGCGTCCGAGCCGGAGGGAGCGGGTGAGGCGGCTCTAGGAATCGGGGTCCGGCCGAGCGGCTCCGGGCTGGCAAAGGAGTAGAGCGGGAGTCGACCAGCGGGCGTAGCCGACCGAGGTGCGGGCGCCGCGGCAGCGGCAGCAGGAAAAAAATGAGAGCGAGCGAGAGACAGGGAGAGCGAGGCAGACGCGGAGAGGGGAGGCTGCGGGAGGGGCTGGAGCGCTCGGAGCACGAGGGGGCGAGGGGACCGCAGCCACTCGGCCCGGCTCCTGCGGCCGCTGCCGCACCAGCCCAGCCCAGCCCGGCAAGTTTGCGCTGCAAGTGCGGGTCGAGCGCGCAGCGCTTCCGCCGGCCTTTTAAAGAGAGCACCTGAGAGCCCACCCCCGACCGGCACCTCCACCGCCGGAAGCCTGGGACTCTCGGAGCACCCCGCCACGCTCCACACCCGCCCTGCCGTCAGCTCCCCCTCCCGCCGCGCCCCCACCGGCGCCCTCTCCTGGAAACCCGTTTTTCCCGTCTTCCCGCCGTTCAGGTGTGTCAGCTCATCGACCACCTCCCCCCCCCCAGGACGTGGCAGAGACCCCTGCTGACCCCAAAGGTCGAGGGTCAGGGAACACAGCCTCCCGACACACACCCTGAGAAGTACAGCAAAACGATGCAAAGGGGTTGCGCTCCTCCCCACCCCCGTGCGTCACTAGAACCCCCACCCCCAGGGCTGCTTCTTGCACATCAGCACGAACAGCGGCGTGTGCCCCCATGTGGCATGTTCATTTGCACACCCCACTGCTCCTGGTTCAAGCATATGACACGGGAGAAACTGAGGCCCAGTGAGGCGATTCCGCTTGCTCTTGATCACACAGCTTGTCCCGGACCCATTTCCGCTGAGGGCCTCTCCACCCCACAGCCCTATAAGCCGACCCGATGGCCCACAGCTCCCGGCTCTCCCTCCAGCATGGTTTACAAAGTGTAACAGGTGGCCTGGCAGGCACGCTGGAGCAAACCTGGGGAGGAAGAATCCCTCAGCCAGCGCGAAGCTGGAGCCCCAGCTCTCCTTCCCAGGAGGCAGTGAAAAATCCCAGGAGAAGGCTGGTCTTAGAGGCAGGTAGGGGAGGAAGGGGGCGGGGAGCCATGTGGCCCTCTTAGGATTGCAAGAGCATCTTGTCCCAGTCTGCAGAAGAGGCTTCAATTAGAGCTGTGATGTGTGACTGTCCTTGTCCCGAGAGGGTCCTCAGCACAATGCCAGGGAGCTGGGGAGAGAGTGGCTGGGCAGTGGCCTCCCGAGCAGTATCTCCGTCCTCCAGCTGCCAGGCACCGTGCCACCCTGTGCTCCACTGTGCCCAGGCCTAGGGGGGACTCAACATTCCCGCACAGCCCAACCCCTACTTTCTAGGGGAATTAGGTCAGGGGGATGCCTGGGGCGTCTGGGAATAGCTGGTCTGACTCTCCCCTACTGGTCGGCCCTTTCTCCCTCCATGCCTCTTATCCAACACCCCGCCCTTCCCAAAGACCCAGTCAGGCACCCCCTCCTGCAGAAGCCCAGCCTGATGGCAGGCCAGAGCCACATCTTGTTCACCACGGTTCCTCCTGTGCTTGGCACCTTGCCTAGCCCGTAGTGGGAGCTCAATGAATGCTTGGTAAATGAATAAATGTTGGCAAAACACAAACTCTCTTTGCTGTCACATGTAATGGCCCCAAATACATGTCTCATTTTCCCAGTCAGACTTGTCTCTGATGGAAGGGCCTAGATCATGCATTTATTCATGTCTTTTTTTGTGCAACCAGCCATGACCAAGACCCTGCTCCATCCGCAGCCTGGGAACACAGAGATGACTGCACATCACCCTGCCCTTGAGAAGTGCACCCCGTGGCCACGCGCACCTCAGCACGATGGATTTTAGAGAGACAGAAGCTAAGGCTACAAAAATTCCTGCTGTCCAGCGGCTCTACCCAACCAAGTATGCACTGCTCTGGGCTTGCAGGGAACTCAAGTAACTCCTGGAGAGGTGTGTCCTTGAGAACAGCCTACTGGGTTCCAACCAAACCCTGCTGGAGCCTGGCTCCTACTGCCCAAGGTCCCTCGGTCTCCTACCTGTAGAACAAGGACCATAATAACGCCGACCTCAGAGCAGGGCTGCGGGGATGGCATGCCAGAAGCCACCCAGTTGAGGGGATGCTGGGAGGCTCAAATTCAGCCAGCTTGGGCTTCACAAATGATATGCCCTGTTTTGAGGCTGTGTCTGCCCAAAAGATGGGAGTCCTTTGTTCGATTCATGCAAAGTTACTGTAAGGGCTAGCGCCTGGCCCCACTGCAAAAGCAGTCACGAAAAGAGAATGAAATAATAACGCACAGCACCCAGTCCTGAGGTTAGGTGCCTATGAGTGGGAGCCACTGTAATTTTTACACAGAATGTAGTCCTCAGTATCCTTTTGCTGAATATCCTTTTGTTGAATGAATGAATGAATGAATGAATCTGAAAATAAATTGGGCCATAGTTTATTGAGCCCCAAAACTAACCCAGCCCCTCTCCCCACCCCCACCCCTCAGTGTTTTCTTCATTCTGGCCATAATTATCCTGTCCCCCACCCCCCACCAGCTGTGTTGCAGAAGGCTGGGCAGGCTATATTTTTCAGGGGTTAAAAAAAGAAACACTGTTGGCTGGCAGATGGCTGAGTTTGTGGACTTGTCCAGTTCAAAGGTCCCCAGCCTGAGGCCTAGCTCTTCTGGGCAGCCATCCTGGGCCATTCCAGGCCTCTAGGCCTCCCAGCCCTTGATAGCTAGACACACACAGACTCACACACACAAATACACAGATACACACACTCACATCCATAGAAGCTTTCAGATACACATAACCAGAGATACACATACATGTACACCCATACCCACACACGCGCACATACACAGAGAGCTCAGACACAGACATACACATAGACACACAGACACACACACATCAAGGAACTTCAATTGGTGTCCCCTGCCCTGGTGGAGCTGGGGTCACTGTGTGGAAACAAGGGAGCTACAGAACCACCTCTGTGGGAGAAGAGGGAGCAGAGGTGACCTCAAGGAGTCACGTAGCAAGGGCCCGTCCTGGGCCAGCTGGTTCGAGGGCCTCAGTTCCAAACTGCCCTCTTCAGCAAACCGGCCCCACTTCAGAGCTCTAACTAGGAGGGGGGCACAGGGCTGCCAGCAGGAGGCCAAATCCTCGATGCTAAGACTGCGTGACCTGGGGACGTTCCCCAGTGTCTCTGAGCACTGGTTTGCCCATAGGTGACAGGCAAGGCTGGGCTGAGGTCCTTCTAGGGACGCTGGGATTCAGGGTTGTGTCTCACCTTGAAACTTTTAAAGGTAGCTGACCTGATTGACACTGGGGAGGTAAACAGGGTGATCATTTTAATCCACCGTCCCGTGTACACAGGCTTACCCAGAGAAAAGGAGATGCCACCTCAGCATTGGGGGAGTGGGGGTCTGGGGCAGGAGAAGAAGAGGCAGGTATTCCTAGAGAATATATACCTTTGTGCCCTGGAAGTTCTTCCTGCGGTCTGACTTCACTCCCTCCTGCTGCAGCATAGCCTTTCTTCCCGCTCTTATTCTGGCCTCCCTGGTAAGGGAAAACAACTTGTCCACCCCTTCCCACCCACTGCATTGGCAACTCAAACCCACCAAGCTGCTTCTATGATGTCTCCATTTCAAAAGAATCCTAATAAGAGAGGGCAATTGTCTGTGAAAATCCTGAAGTTTAGAATTTGTTGAAATATATTAAAGTGAGCTTGAAGGTGCAGGGGCCAAGGAGAGTCTGGCAAGCCTGGAACAGCTGATAAATGGTCCCCATGTTGAATTGACCCAGCCACCGACTCAGCCTCGTCTGATGGGTTTCAATTTTGGTTTCTCCTAAACCAGGCCATTAGATGGAAATGTCTCTGAAAGGGGAGTTTATTTAAACAATAACTGTCCCTTGGCAGGACATTTCCAAGATGAAGAGCTGACAAGAGAGAATGAAATGGCCCCAGGCTCTCCAGAGAGCCTTAAGTCACCTGTCGGCATGGAGAAGCTGAGGCTGGGGCCCGAGGCTGAGGTCCCCTCCACCCACCTCTGGGTTAAGAATCCTGGAGTAAGTCTTTCTTACTTGCCTCCCAAGGTCACCCAGCCTCTCTCCTTTGACCCACAGAGTATTGAGTCTCAAGGACATGGGAACTCTGAAACTCCCCCAGCCCAGGCTCTGGGATAGGCCTGGACAAGGTGAGTGACCCCCTCCTGACACCCCTGAACCCCTAGCAGAGGAAGGACCCTGGAATCTGCTCTTTCTTCAAGTCAGTATGAGCCCAACCTCCAGGAATCCTTCCATACACCCCAGAACCTTCTCAAGCCTTTGGCTTGAAGCAATGACTTGGCTAAAGCCGCAATCCTCTGTTCAGTTCCCAAATCCATATGCTCTGAAAACCACACGTTTGCCCGTAAGTTTTCTGCAAACTCATTTGCCAGCAAAAGCTGACATGAGAGGGACTCACTGTCACTGCCTCGCTCCCGCTCCCGTGGTGGGAGGTTTCAGCTCCACTGCAGGAGTGCAGGCCAGGGGCCTTGTTGTGGGAACACGGCCCAGGCCTCCTGGGAGCTACATAATGGGTAATATTTGCACCATATTATCCTTTTAGATTCCAAGAAGATCAGGCCCCGGGGGTCCCTGAGAAGGGCCTATGCACCTGTGATCATCCCATTTGGATCAGAGGCTTTCCAGGGCACCCAGCGGTCACACCTACACCCTCCCACCCACCTTGGCAAACAAAAAGAGGAGAGACACTGGACAGAGCAGCAAGAGCAGACTCCGAACACAGCTTTGTTAAACCTAAGTGCACAGAACAAGCTGCAGAAACCAGACGAGGTACTTAAAGATTTAGGCTAGTAACACATGCTGCAGGAGCACCCCACAAGAATGGGGGTGCGGGACAGGGGGTTAAAGTCTAAGCTGGGGCCCCTGTCTCTTCCCCCTGAATGGAGATCAAGGAAGCTGGGAAGGAAGGGACATCCATCAAGTGGGAGGACAGGGGAGGAGCTATGGGTTAGGCGTGTGAAAGGAGAGAAGTGGTCCAACATCAACTTTAGCTTCTTCTCCCGTCTGCTCTGTAGCTTCCTGGCCTGAAAAATGATGCTTCCCCGTCCCTTCCTTAGCCTCAGTTTCCCCACCTAGACAGCTGAAGACGGAGGTGACATGAGGAAGAAAAAGAAGAGGAGATACCTGTGCTGCCTCAAGCTCAAAGGTGGCCAGGAAGGGAGGGGCAGCTGAGGCCTGGAGGTCAGGACCCCCAGAGGAGGTCCCCGCCACTTAGACCCGACAGAGCTGAGAGCCCAAGAGGCGCTGTGGACTGTGACTGTGCCAAGTATGCAGTAGGAACCCAATAAATGTTTGCTTGCTAAACAAATGAATGATTGGCCACCCCCTCCCCCAGAGAGAAGGAGGCATCTTCTCCTCCTTGATTTCCACTTTCTCCTCCTCTTTCTCTCCCCCTGCTCCCCCTCTTTTTTCTTAAGACTCAGGATTTTCCAGCCTCTTTGCCACGCTGCAATTTAAAACTACTTATCATCCCTTTCTCTCCACCTGTCTGGGGGCTGTCAGCTGCGAGCCAAATGTCCTGAGAATGGATGTCACCAGCCCAGAGGTCAAAATACAATTAACATTTAAAAGCACCTCCCACCTAGCCTGCGGTCTTGCGGCTCGCCTGTTCCTTCGGCTGAGTGGCAGGGCTCTCGGCACCAGGGGGGCAGCCAGGTGACACCCACAGGAGGGGACGCAGTCCAGCTGGCCGTGAGAGGAGACCTGCGAGGGGCGGGGTGGGGGGGACCTGGAAAGGGAATGCCTTTGCTTCACGGCGCTCACCTGCAGCGCCTTCTCGGTCTTCTCCAGCTCCCTCCAATCCTTTTCCACATGCCCACCCCACTCTTCCCTGGTCTCAGTCACACACACACCACACGGCGCCCGGCTGCAGACACTGTCCACAGCGGCACTGTTCTGACGGGCTTGTGTCCCCCGCCACTCGCCTACTTTGAGCCTCAACAGCCTCCTCGTCAAATCAGGATGCACTGCCACTCTGCTTGGAGCTGCTTCAGGGGTGAAAGGAGAGGATGGGAGTGAGAAAGGCTTTCCACGTGCAGGGCCTGCCTACACCTGGAGCCCTAGATTGTGTCTGGTGGCTCTTGTCTTCCACCCGGACCCAAGCCCTTGGGACAGGGCACAGGCCACACAGCCTGGCTGGGAATCCGGGGTGGGAGGGGGCTCTTTCAATCCCACCACACACACTTCAGCCCTGGTCCTCCCAAGGGGGACCCAGATAGCTGACAGGACAGAAAACTGGCGATGACCTCCTGCAAGTGGAGCCTCGGGGAATATCCATCCGGCTCGCTCATGCTGTCTCCAAGTCTTCAGTGCTGAGGTTTCTGCAGTGCCCCCACGGACAGCCAGAGAGGCTGGCCTGGGCCTGAAAACATCCGATGGTGGGGGTGTCGGGGTCAGATGTTGGGGCTGAGGTCACAGCTACATGGCCCCACCCCCACCTCCTCAGTTATCCCGGAAGGCTGAGGGGCACACAGGGGATTCTGCTGCCTCTACGGTGGCAGCATTGACACAAACACCCCACAAGCTCCACCTTCACCTCAACCTTCTCTTGCTTCCTGTACCCACGAAAACCTACCCATCATCCAGACCCCCAAAAAGGACAAAGCAGTGCTAGGAAAGAAAGCCCACACCCGCCAGCTCCTACCCTCGTGGGCTGCATTTTAATGGCGTTTGATTGGATTGGATACGTTTTTAAGTCCCTCCTGGGATATCAGAAGGAGGGTAAAAGAATCTTTAATTCATCAAACTGAAATATTAATAGAACTCCAACTAGCTGGAGTGGGGTATGAGGCCCCCACAACTGGAGGGGGGACAGGCAGGAACAAGGTGGGAGAGTGGCTGGGGGAGCAGATGGGGCCTCTCTGCAGAGCTGGGTGGTAATGAGAAGCCACAGCCGTTACCCAGAGGACCTAGAGCTTCCCACCCACCCGCCCCGTGCACCCAGCTTCACCCCTCAGCGCCCCCTACCTCAGGGCGCTGCACCGTGTCTTCAGCATACAGAAGAGCAACTGAGGCCCAGATAGGCGGAGCCACCAGGCTAGGGCTGCACAGCAAGTTCACTGCAGAGCTGTCTGACCTCTGTCCCTGGCCCCAACTCTGCACAGCCCTCCGCCGGAGCCCCTGTCCCCTGGGCCCACGGCTTCTCTTGCCCCATCCCCACCGGGGGTTGCAGGACTAGTGGGGACTTGGAGGCATTGGCCTGGCCTCACCAAGTGGCCCCTGCCTCCTGACAGACACAAATCACCTTCCTGGGGCAAAGACTTTTCCCACACACTGCAGAGGTCATAGCTGATGGAAGAGCCTCTCTCAAGAGGAGGGTGTTACTAGTGGGGAAGAGAACAGAGCAGGAGAAACCTCAGGGGCACAAAAGTGGAAGCCAGGAGCTTGAAAGACCCCATATGTCCCTGGAAGGTCAGTGACAGAGTGCTCAGCACTGTGAGCTGACGTGGGCTGACCCAGGTCCCATACTCCCCAGTTACTGTGCTCTGCGGTCAAAGGCCGGGTTCTTTCTCCACCTGAGCCTACTACACCTGCATTCAGCCCCAGTGTGGACACCACAGAAGGTCATGTGCCCTCTGCAGCCTCGGTTTCCTCATTGATAAGGAAGGACAGGTAAGCTCACGCAGGCCGCTCAGGCTCACATGTTCCCTCCCTCCTCTGTACCCTCCAGCGGGAGACCCTGGCCCTCCGTTCTCCCTTTCTCCTCTGTGACCCAATCACCTTCTCTTACCCAGAAATGCTGACACTCAAGGCCCAGCTTAACCACACCCCTGGTCAAGACTTCCGGGGCATCCAGTTCACTGGTCTGCTTCCCCACACTGAAATGGATAATCTTTTACACACACACCCCCGTTTCTTCAGTCCAGCTGGTTTACAGCCTGTAGGAGAGGAGTGTTAGGTGGATAAACAGGTGGATGGACACACATATGAACGGAGAGAGAGAGAGAGAGAGAGAGAGAGAGAGAGAGAGAGAGAGAGAGAGAGAACACACACACACAACCAAAGTTCACAGCTCAGGAAGCACGTGGGAAATGTGGGACAAAAAGAACCAGGAGAGTGCGGATGACGGCCCCCCTCCTCTTTCTGGGGCTCCTGCAGAAGAGTCAGAAGGGTGTACACACTGGCGTGTGCAGACCTCTAGCCCAGGTTCCTTAGGATGAGGGGCCCATTCGGCCCCACTCCAGCCCCAAAATGCAGGGAGACCACCTCTCTGGGCCCCCAGGCCGAAAAGAGGTGTGAGGAGCCTCCCTTTAGAGAGCCACACGCAGGCCCTCCTTTCCCACCTGCCGGGCGCGAGCCCCAGCCGCTGCTGGGCGCCCCATCGCAGACCAGCAGCGCCGACCCGTGGCCGAGTGCCCCCACTGCACGCGCTGGCTCAGCCCGGGGCAGGTCCGCGCGGATCTGAGCCGGCCCCAGGCAAGGCAAGGGTGTAGTCAGCGCGCACGGCTCAGCGCGTCCTCCCTCCGAGCCGGGAGAGACACTGGAATCGAGAGGGTGTTTTTCACCTGAGCAGATTCCGGGAGGAGGCAGCGGGGGCGGCGGGGGGCCTATTTCAGGGCCGTTTCACAGCTGGGCCGCCTCCCCCTCTGATTCGTGTTCTGCCGAGCTCACCTGCGCTCACGACAGGGAGTGAGGATCCGCCGATACCCCCAAAAAAGCCAGAGGGACCAGGCTAACCCCATACAGGAGGTGGCAGGTGAGGAGTGTCCCGGATTCCTCTGTAGGAGGAAGGCAGAGTAAGGGGTTGGGAGTGAAATGAGGAGGTGTACAAAGGAACCCAGGGGGACACGCCAGCCACAGGGAGTTGCACACTCCAGCCTTCCAAGCCAGCTCAGGTCTCTCCCTCTCTCTCCCTCCCTCTCTCTCTATGTTAACATTTACTGTGCCCCCACTATATGCCACGCCCGAGGTTGGCAACCTTGCTGCCCAGTAGAGTCATCTGGAAAGCTTTTAAAATTCCGGATGTCCAGGCTTACCCCAAAACAGTTATATCAGAATCTGTGGGAGGGCCTAGCCTTCAAGATCCCCAGTGATGCAAAATGCAGCCACGTCTGAGCCCACAGTGCCAGGCACAAGCACAGGGTGACAGGGTCTGTCGTGGGTTAGCCCATGTCACCCTCACCACGGCCCTGAGAGGTACATAGGATGGTCCCCATCTTCAGAGGCACAGAGAGGTTAACAGAGAAGTGGGATTGAACCCCTGTGCTATGCTGTGCAAATTAAAGCTCCACACAGCTGAGAGAGGTTCTCACCAATATGCATCATTATTCGTGTAATATTTTTACTGATAGGATAGCCATGTCCTCCCAGGAGCCCGAGGACTGGGAACTAGGGACAGAGTGCAGAGCAGAGGCCAGTGTGCATGAAAGTGTTGTTCCAAAATTTGGAAGTGCAAATGGCAAGGGGTGTGTGGGTGGAGAGAGGGGCGTGTGTTTCACACACTGGGCCTTTTCAAGCTCAAGTTCTCCAAGTTACAACTACACTCTTTTAAACAAAGGGAAGGAAATGGCTGTGGGGGCCTCTGCCCTATTCCAGGCCCTTTGAAGAAGCTCAATGTGTGTGAAAACGGCAGCACTGACAGCTGGGTAATATCATTGTCAGTCCCATTTTACAGATGAAGAATTGAGTTCAGAGAGGTGAAGTGGTTTGCCCAAAGATACTGGATGAACCTCCAAGTCCGGTCAGTTCCACCTCCAAAATATATCCTAAATCTATACAACAACATAGGAGAAACTCACAGACGTAATACTGAGCAAAAGAAGCCAGACCCAAGAACACGTACTGTGTAATTCTGTGTGATTCCATTCACAGTGTATAAAACAGGTCAAAGTGACCTAAAGTGAGAGAACTCAGAACACTACTCTTGAAGGTGGTAGTGACCAAAAGGGTCATGAGGGGGCTCTGGGGCTTTGTATGCTCTGTCCTTCAACCGGATGCTAATGACACTCTGTGGAAGTGTGTTTCATTCAGTAAAAGTTTCAGTAAAGACACAGAATTCTGAAGCTGCCTGGTTCCCAGAAATGCCCTCAGGACCTAAGGATGGCTTGAAACCAGAGCTCCAAAGCTCTTCTGCCTCTCTCTTCAGCTCACATCTGCCTCTCCCTGCAACCCAGCTCCAGCCAGGTGGCAGGAAACGTGATGTTGCAGCTAGAGTTCTTTGATTGCAAACAACAGAATGACTCTGGCCAACTTAAGCAAAAAGAAAATTACAGGAACTTACTTGACAAATTCATGTGTAACTTACTGGTGATCACTGCTGGTTCTCTATGAGGACCTGACTTGGTTTCCAGGTTCCTTAGGATAATGGCAGCTGCCAAAATCCAAATCTCTCCACACATCCTAAGTAGAGAAATAAATATCTGAAAATGATAGCACAAGATCTGGACCACATGGAGCAGAGGGTCAAGTAGAGACCCCATGCAAAGGATAAGAGGGCAGCAGGAGTCTAGGAGACACAAATAAAAGGTGTATGAGAGAGAGAAGGAGAGAGAGAGAGAGAGAGAGAGAGAGAGAGAGAGAGAGAGAGAGAGAGGTGCCCTGGTGGGAAAATACTGAGAACAAGTGTGAGACCCAGTGGATCAGAGCACTGGCTTCTGCAGGAATTGAAAGCAAGGTATCTGAGAATGTGCAGGTCCAGAGTAGCTGTCTTAAAAAGGCACCGCTCCTGGGTGACAGGGTGATGAGGAAGGGGAAAGTGTCCCGTGAAGGCTTGCTGGTGAACAGTGAGAAAAGAGTAAACTATGGAAGTTATGGATCTTACAAAAAAAAGAAGAATCACCAAATCAAAAGATACACCAACCCCTCTTCCCCAAAAAAAGGTTTTATAAGTTTTTTTTAAAAAGTCACTCTACCAACAGAAGAGGGCTCTCTTGAACTAAGAAATCTAATAAGTCACCCGAACCTCACCCTGTCTGCAAATGCCTGCTATTGCTGCTCAAGGGAGATAGAAGATATTGCAACATGAACAGAAAAAACAAAAACAGACAATATCCATACAACTCTACTATAAGAGAAAAATAGAAAATGAGAATCAAAACATTTCAGCGAATGAAAACTCTCCTCCAGAGAAACACCACCAAGCAGAGGAAAACTCTAACACAACACTCTAACCTGGACTAAATATTTCCTTTTTTTTTTTTTCCTTTGGACTAAATATTTTTAAACAAGCATTTGCAGATGTGAAAAGCACTTTTTAAATCAGAAATTTTAAACGTCAAACAGAAATGGACAAAAAATGGAAAGCAGAAAATGAGAGTTAACAAAAATCAGGAAGGAAATTGCAGAAAAAGTCAAAATCATCTCAGAAGGGAAGATTAAATTACAAGGTACTCAAGGGAATTAAATTCAACTGAAAATATAATGAGGCATTCATATAATAAAAGAAATGAAAAGAGCCAAGAGAACAAAAATAAAATCAATAAAACAAAGTTTAAAAAACAGTATCACAGAGAAAGATATTTACACAAGATATGCAAAGACGATCCAACATACACATAATTGGAGTGTCCAATGAAGAGAAACAAAACAATAGAAAAGAACTAACAGTGTACAAGGGTATAACTTCCCCCCAAAAGAAGAAATGTTCTAGAAATAAACAGCATGATCTACATGTTGAAAAGGACTATCAAGTATAATACTTAGAAAAGTTGATCTGTAATGGTCAACTCTGAGACCTTAGTAAAACCTAAAAAAGGGAGGAAAGTACCTTTACTATAATAATAAGAATCTGGTGATCCAGTTCAGCTTCACCAACAAAGGTACAAACTGACATATGTCCCCAAGGGGTGCTGCAGGAGGTATAAAACCAGCCAGGTAGTTTCTCATCAAAAATGTTTTAACGTAAATCTAATCATGAGGAAACCATCAGTTAAATATGAATTGTAGAATAATCTACAAGACAACTAGACCCTTCAAAAATGGTAATATCGGGCCGGCCCGGTGGCTCAGGTGGTTAGAGCTCCATGCTCCTAGCTCCGAAGGCTGCCGGTTCGATTCCCACATGGGCCAGTGAGCTTTCAACCACAAGGTTGTCGTCGGTTCAACCCCTGGAGTCCCGCAAGGAATGGTGAGCAGCGCCCCCTGCAACTAAGATTGAACACGGCACCTTGAGCTGAGCTGCCCCTAGCTCCCAGATGACTCAGTTGGTTGGAATACGTCCTCTCAAACACAAGGTTGCCGGTTCGACTCCTGCAAGGGATGGTGGGCTATGCCCCCTGCAACTAGAAAAAAAAAACGGCAACTGGACCTGGAGCTGAGTTGTGCCCTCCACAACCAAGATTGAAAGGACAACTTGATTTGGAAAAAAAAAAAGTCCTGGAAGTACACACTGTTCCCCAATAAAATCCTGTTCCCCTTCCCAAATAAAATCTTAAAAGAAATAAGTAAATTATTTTTTTAAAATGGTAATATCATAAAAGACAAAATATATGGGGGATGTTCTAGGATACTAAAGAATCATGACAACTAAATGCAGTGCCTAACCTTGATAGAATCCTGGATTTTTAAAAAATAGTTATAAAAGACATTATTGAGACAAATTTAAATATAGACTGTGTTTTAGGTAATATTATTTTGTCAATATTAAATGTATGGGGTTGCATGGTAATTTTAAAACATAGCTTCCCAATTATTTGACACTCCTCCAGTCTAGCAATGGGGCTCTGCCCTGTCCCTAAGTCTGACCTCTGTGACTGCTTGACCAATAGAATGTGGCAAAAGTGATGGTGGCCAGTGTTTTAGAGCATGGCTGAAGAACCTGGCAGCTTTCGCTTCCTGCCTCTTGAGACCTTGACTCTTAGAACCCAGCTACCATGCAGTGAGGGAGCCCGGGCCACTTGGAGAGGCCACCTGTACGTGTTTTGGCCAACAATCCCCGCTGAGGTCACAGGCAACAGGCAGTCTCAACCAGCAGCCATGTGAATGAGGAAAACTTAGATGGTTCCAGCTCCTGCCACCATCTGACTACAACCACAGGAGAGATCCCAAGCGACAGCCACCCAACTGAGCCTAGTTGGCCCACAGAACCAAGATAGATAATTAAATCATTGCTGCTGTTGTTGTGAGCCACTAAATGTTAGGTGATTCATTGTGCACCAGTGATAACTGGACAATACGACAGTGGTGTTACGGTGATAGAGGAGGACATCCTGATTCTCAGGAGAGTTTGCTGAAGGACTTAGAGATGCAGTGTTACTTGCAAATGATTCAGAAAGAACCAAAAATGTTTGAATGTGTATATGTGAACCCATGTGGCAAATATTACTAGGTGGTGAATCTAAGTGAAGGGAATAAGAATATTTATTGAACTGTCCTTTCAACTTTGCAACTTTTGAAATTTTTCAAACTAAAAAGTGCATGTGGTGGGTGGAGCATTGGAGAACAGAAAGAAAGGCAGAATTTATTGGAAACTCCTCGCTTGTAAAATTCGAAAAAAAAGAAGGAGAAGGAGGAGGAGGGGGAGGGAGGAGGAGGGAGAAGGAGAAGAAGAGGGAAAAGGAGAAGAAAACCACAGTTTACTAACCAGGTCTCAGGGAGGACAGAACAGGAAGCAGGAGCTTCAGGCATCCCCACCTTTGGGGCCCCGCTATGGGGGGTGGGTGAACCCCAAGCACCTGATCTCTCTCTGTATTTCTGCACAAGTGCCAAACCTCCAGGAGAGAATCTGATTGGTCCAGCCCAGTTATTGGGCCCACCCCTTTGTCTGTCGGTCCTATCAGACCACAGGGACCAGGGCACTTCCCAAAAAACTATCAGGAGGTCATCACCTGAAGATGAGGAAGAAACCACAGGTTGTTCTACCCTCATGGTCTCCAAGAGCTTCTGAGTTTAAATCCTAGTTGCTTTCCACAGGAGAAAGGGATTGACCTCTACTCCTTGGATCCCAGTTTCAAAATCTCCACAGGGAAGTGATGTATTCTCAGCCTGGATCCAGTTAGCTCTGGCCAAGGTCAAGGTAATATGATCGGCCCAATTCCGATCAGGTGCCTCCTCTGGAACCTGTTAACTATATAGCCAGAGGTCTGAGGTAGTATAAGAACATGGCTGCTATATACGTGATGGGGGATTTCTAGAGAAGGGGGGATTCAGAAGACATTGTCCACTGTGTAGGGTGAACCCAAGATACTGTGGGAACCCAGAGGAAAAGCACCGGGCTCAGGCCTAGGTGACATCAGGGGAGCTGAGTGTGGGTGAGCTGCCCAGGCAAACACCCAGGGCAGGCCCTCCAGACTTCGGAGAAGCCCCTCGTAGCAGCAGGCTCACACCCAGCCTGATGTTTTCTTCCAGGAACTTGGTCACGAGAAAAAGGAGACTGACTCCCATAGTGTGGCGGGACCTGCAGTTCATGACCTATGGCCCTAGCGAGGAGGAGGAAGAAGTGAGCTCCCTCCCTGAGGCCTGGCCGGTTCCCTGCCTGCTCCTAACTACAGTTCCCCTTCGCCAGCCCCAGGGGGCTTCTATTTCTTCCCGCCTAAGTCCTCACCTTTGCAAAGTAAAGAGGGCAATAGCCACCTGAGCAGCTAGCTGGGAGGAGTAGGTCTGGCAGGGCTGAAGACAGTGGTGCGGGGGCGGGGGCACCAGAAGAGGCCCTCCGTGAGAAGCTGTGTGAAGGATGTGGGACTCAGAGCCAGGACGCTGGGTCCCAGGCACAGCCACAAGCTTGACCTTGGCTGTCACTTAACCTCCCTGAAAAGTAACTGTCAGGTGGCAAAGAAAATCTCCTGCTGGGAATCTCCTGTTGCAGAAGTTAATCCTGAACTATGGACCGGCTGGGGGGCAGGGGACTCGTCCACCGGGAAGGAAACGACCTGGAGCGGGGAAGCCACAGGCCTGACTTGGAGTTCCAGGGCTGCGTGGAGCCTCCTCCCTCGCCCCCCATGTCCCCTTCCTCCAGCCGTACCTGCAGCAAGTGTTGGTAGCCAGGAGACCCTCCCAGCACAACTGTCAGGTTTGGGGACTGGATGTCCCTGCCATTGCAAACAGGCACAGGCGTCACCTACAGGGACAGGAGCTGCTCCCTCCTCCCCATGAGGGTCTCAGGACAGTGCATGGGACAGCTCTGTCCTCAGCTGGCCCCCAAGCTGGGCCCTGGAGGACAGTGACACTTTCTCCAGAGGTGGGTACAGCCCCTCATCCAGCCTTGGAATCGTTTCTGACTGGGCCTCTGACCACCATTGGCCACCAGAGGGCGCTCCAACAACCTTTCTGGTCACTTCAACCCCATCGTTTCTCCTTTCCACCCATTCCTTCTTTAAAAAGGTGCTAGGAAGTGGGGCAGGTGTGAAGGGAGGAGGCAGAATAATAACCCACCATTTATTGAGTACCTACTGTGTCCCAAACACTGTGCTAAACCTTTTACACGATTTCATTTATCCCACACAACAACCTTTTCAGGTTAATATCATGACCCCCACAATATTTACTGGGGCTCAGAAAGGTTGTTTTTGAAATCGTTTCCCACCAGGTGTACACAGCTCCTGAAATGGGTCCATCCACCTCCATTCACTCAGCAAACTGGAGAATTAAACTGAAAGGCCATAAAACAGCCGCGGTAAGGGAAACCACGCCGCTGCCTCCTGATAGGTGACCTCAGCCAGGCCTGGGCTCAGAGCTGCCAGGGAAGCCGCCACCTAGTCTTTGCCCTGGCCCAGCCTCCTGCCTCCGCTCCAAGTCCAAGGGCTTTGTGACTGTGGGTCTCTAAGGACCCTTTGCTGCCAGCTGAGCCTGGCGGAGCTGGACCCTACAGAGGGAGGGCAAGAGGGAAGGAGGCCACCAGGCTGAACTAGCTGGCCCCACACCCAGCTGGCTCCGTCTAGTGGCCTCATCTTCCCCAGCCCCTAGGTTAGGACTTCCTGGGTGGGGTTGTCAGCCCAGGAGAGTCGCCATGTCGTCCAGGCAAGGGCAGGGACTCAGCTTCACTCCAGGTCCTGGGACCACCACCCAGCAAGGGGCCCTGCTGAACCAGACGCTAGGGGCACCGACTGGGGCCCTCAGGGAGGCCGTGCTGCCCACTGGTTCCCGAGCTGGCTCAGCTCAGGGGCTCTATCACAGGAGATGTTCCCCAAATCTAGCCTTCAGCGTCCCCTCCCATTCCTTCCCGCTATCTCAGCACGTTCCTGCAGAAAAGCCCGGTGCCCATTCAAACTCTACCTCACAGTGGACACGCCCTCCTCCTTCCTGTCACAGTCCCTGCCAGGGGCCTGCGGAGGGAGGGAGCTGGTCCCCCTACCTCACTGGCCTCTGCTGTAATCAGCTCCCTGAGAAGCGACCATCTCCCTTCTGTGTGGCCGGTGTCCAGAGCAGGGCCTCTTGTGGTGTGCATGGCGGGCTCCAGGGACCTGGCTGGATCCCCTGCCTGTGCAGTGCCCTCTGCCAGCTCTACCGCTTTCACCACATCTCAGCACCCACCCCACGGTCCACCCCACTATTCCTGTTGCTGAGGGTCCCTTTCCCAGTGGCCAGCCCTGAAGGAAAATGGCCCTAACTTCGTTTGGGGTCCACTAAACCACAGGTGACTCCCTCATCCTGGCTCTGCCCACTGCCATCCCCATCCCACCCACCCACCTGTCCCCTCCTCTTCACCTGCTCAGGTGGGATGCGGGAGGACCAACCTGAGGGAGTAGATATCCAGCCAGGGAATGAGATGCTGGGCACCCCCACCTTCTAAGAGAGGAGCCCCTAGTGTTTCTCCCATGGTGAGCCCTCCCTCCTGGGACCTTGACTTAAGTGATTCCTCTGGATTTCCTAGGTTCCTGCTTATACAGACGCAGGTGGGGGACAGGTCGGAGTTGGGTAATAACAACAATAATAGTAGATACATATTTTACCTCCTAGGTCCTGATCACTGTTCTCTTGTACCTGTATTGTCTCATTTAATCCTCACAGCAACCCAAGGAGGTGGGCACCATTTACAGGTGGGGCAGCTGAGGCACAGGGAAATTAGGTAACTGGGCAGTGACGAGGTTCAGTGACGCACCACCCCTGCTGATAACAGGCAGAATGGTGGGAGAAGCAGAACTGGTTCAGCCACTTTCTAATCAGCCGTGGAGAGGAGTCTGCCATGCAGCAGTGTCTGCTTTCTCTAGAAAATGTGAACCCAAACCCTTCTTTGTCCCAACTTTGATTCCTAAGTGACAACAGGAAAAGTATCTTTCAGCATCTTTTTTCACAATCTGAGATTGTCAGCACCTGCCATTTAACCTTTCCTTCTCCCCCATTGTCGTAATTCATTGAATGTTGATTCCGTACATTGGGTCTAATTCTTACAACCACCCTGCAGAAGACTAGTTACTAAGCCCATTTTACAGAAGATGAAACTAAGACTCTGAGACGCTAAATGGTTTGCTCAAGACCACACAACTGGTTGGTGTCAGAACCAAAGGCTATGGGATGCTTGACTCAGAATCAGAGGTCTGGTATAAGTCACTTAATAAAAACATTTCTTGCCAGCTCAGTCCAGGGCACCAAGGACACCGAGCTGACTGAGGCAGCCCCTCAAACATTACAGCCCAGTGAGGCAGAGGCAGAGGTTGGCACCGGGGCAGGGAGACCAGGGCCAATGCCCACTTGTCAGAGCCATCACACACACGTGACACAACTGAAACCAGACTGCTTTTGTGAATTGATGCACCATCTGCACCCTCTCTGTGGGTCCCTGCTTTAGCCAAATCCAACATGTGGAGATCTCATTTTACAAAAACCAAGGGTAAGCTTATTTGTTTCACCAAAGAAATGAATGCTGGCGTTTTTAAATACTTTTTTATAAAATGTTTTTAATAATACTTTTTATTTTTTTAAAGTATGTAGATGATAAAACATTTTTAAAACACAGAACAGCAGAAAACAAAATAATAACCAGCCATGATCTCACCATGTAAGAGGCAAGACTGCGAAAGACAAAAAACCTGAGCAGCAAGGGAGGATGTGTTGACTCACATGATCAGACCACAGATAAACCAGGAGTAAGGCGATCCCCACCCTCCCTTGCACCTCTGTCATCTCTCGGCATAATGGCTGCATTCTCTGCAGGCTAGCTCCCAACCCGTGGGAAGCATGACTGCCTCGTCACTGAGCTCCGTCCTTATGACATTGCCTGGAAGAGGAGGAAGCTTCTCTGCCCACTCAAACTCAGAAATTCCCAGGAAAGGACTCTGGTTGTCCATCTTGGATCATGTGACCCAGCTCTGTAGTCTGAGAGGCAGAGTTCTAGGGTTACCAGTCATGGGACCAGGCTGGGAGGAAAACAAGGAGTTCTCCAGAAGAAGGGGCTGCTCTTCTTGCAGACAAGGAGATAGATGACCACTTTATACCACACGGGAAAATCACTCTTTAAATTTGATCTTTAGTGCAAGCAATTGAATCCATGCATGATGCTTTAAGTAGAAAGGAAATTACTAGGGACTATAAGGGATTTTTTGCTTCTATGGACCATTTGGGGGGAGAAGCATTATGGTATCATGGCTGAGAACAGAAAAACACATTTAGATGTAGCTGACCTAACAAGAGATAAGACATATTTCCAAGGATGCTCCCTCCTGGACAAAGGACTGGGGCCTGGCCAGGCCTGGGTCAGCAGGCAGCCAGATAAATTTAACTGTTACTGGGAAACTGAGACTAGAGCCAACTCAAAATGGGGAAGGGGAGTCTTGGAGTCCCTGATTCAAAGCAAGATGAAGTAAACCCAGATCAGTGGTGCTCATGGTACCAGCAAAAATAGAAAAGCAAATGCTGACTGTAGGACTGCTTCCCCAAGCCCCTACTGAGGCCCACAGGACACCTACTGATTTTAAACAAATAATAAACTCACAATCAAAGATCACCAACACATGAGGAGATGAGTTACTATGTCTATGAGTCAGCAGAAACAGTGAGCTGTGGGTTTAGATCCCTAAAAAGATTGGAGGATTTTCAGATACAAAATATAGATCATATGTTTATGAGGTCCGCAAAGAAATAAAAGATGCATTCACAAAGAAACCCCTCAACAATAGACAATTAGGAATGAACAGCTGGGTTTTAAAATGGAACTTCAAGAAATAAAAAACACAGTGGTTGAAACTTAAAACCTGGTGAAGGCATATTAGACACAATTGAAGAGAGAGTTAGGGAGCTGAAGTTACATCCAAAGAAATTCCCTGGCAAACAGCCCTGAGAGG
The DNA here is from genome assembly GCF_004115265.2 of Rhinolophus ferrumequinum. Classification (NCBI taxonomy): domain Eukaryota; kingdom Metazoa; phylum Chordata; class Mammalia; order Chiroptera; family Rhinolophidae; genus Rhinolophus; species Rhinolophus ferrumequinum. The sequence goes on from NC_046286.1 coordinate 4,454,937, forward strand.
CAAAGAAATGAAGAGTTTTTAAGAGATTTTTAAGAGATGTGAAAGCTAGAATAAGAAAAGATAACATATATTTATCAGAACATCTGAAAAAGAGAATAGAAAGAAAGGAAGAAATAAATTATTTAAGAGATAAGAGATATGCATAAGCAAACATATAAGGGATAATAGCTATGCAATCACCAGAAGTGGTAAACAACTTACATCCACCAAGAAAGCACATATTCCAAGTAGCCAAATAAAGAGAAACCCACACCTAAATACCTTGTAGTGAAACTACAGAATACAAAAGGCCAAGAGCTCTTAAAGCAGCTGTTAGAAAAGGACAGATCCACCCAGATTCAGAAGTCACAGCAGATGTCGGAGACAGTGGAATAATATCTTCAAATGTTAAGGGAAAATAAATGTCAAATTAGAATTATATGCCCAGAAATGCCATCTTTCAAGAACCAGGATGAAGTAAAATCATTTACATATAAATAAAAACAGGGGGAGTTTTACAATCTGACAAAACCAAGTGTTGGTAAGGATGTGGTAGGAGTGCAAATGAACGCCTGAGTGTAAACGAGTGTAAACTGGGGCATCAGCTAGTGAAACTGAAAATATGCCTAACCTAGAACCTAACCAGCAATTCCACTCCTGGGTGTATACACCGGACTGGAGAAGTATGTGCGCGTGTGCATGCGTGCACACACACACACACAACACACACAGCTGTACGCAGAGGAGACCTCCTGAAAGTGCTCACAGCAGCCTTGCCCGTGACAGCCTCACTGGAAACAGTTCATGCACTCATCAGCAGGGGACTAGATAAATAAACTATGGCATACTGATATGATAAAATACAATATGGCAATAAAAATGAGTGAATTGCAACTACATGCAACTTAGATGAACTATACAAACACAATGCTAAGAGAGACACAAGAATACATGCAGTATGATTCCACTTGTATAAAGTTCAAAAGTAGGCAAAATGAATCTCTGTTATATCAGAAGTATATATAGGTGGAACTATAAAGAAAAGCAAGGATATGATCGACATGAAAGGTAGTTACTGAGGTACATGTTGGTGGCCTAGTGTTCATTTTATAATTATTCTGCCAATTGTTGTTTTACGCACGTTTCTACACAGGTACTATATTTTATAATTGTTTAAAATCATAAAACAAAACAAAACTGGAGTCCATACCACTATGAGACCTATATTTAGAGATGCACTTCAGGAGGAAGGAAAATGACTCCAGGAGGGGAGTCTGAAATGCTTGAGGAAACAATGAGCAAATCAGATGGTGAGCATGTGAGAAAACCAAACAAACCCCCACATATAAAATAACAATAATAAGGTAGAATTGGAGGGTGCAAACCAAAAAAGACAGACCTACAATACAGAACAAAATTAAGTCAGGCAGGAGAGGATGACCCAGCAGCAAAGTGTCCGAGGTTTTTCTTGGGTTATTCGAAAAGGAAGTTAATATACTATTTATCTATGCATTCTGTTAAGCTATATATACATTTATTTTTTAGTCCTGCTACATTCTGTTTACAAAAGACACATGTAAGGCACATCTAAGATATAGAAAGTCTGAAAGTAAAAGGATGGAAAAAGATATAGTAGGCAAATGTTAACATTCCCCCCAAGAAAACTTAGCACACCTTTATTGGCATCAGACAAGACGAGAAACATGACGGGGGTGGTGGGGATGAGGGAGAAGGTGAGGAGATTAGGAAGCACAAAGTGTTGCCACACAGATATGAAAGTCAGTTAGGGGAATGTAATCAATAATGTTGTAAAGATTTTGTAGGGTGTCAGATGGGCACTTGCCTTATTAGGGAGACCACTTCATGGATGGTGTAGATGCCTGACCGCTGCGCTGTACACCTGAAGCTGAAGTTGAATAATATTGAATGTCAACTATAATCAAATATATATATATATATATATATATATATATATATATATATATATACACACACAGATATAGTCATGGGATGTGGAGTACAGCATAGGGAATAGAATCAATGGAATTGTAACAGCATATACGACGTCAGAGGGGTAATAGATTGGGGGAGGGGGATTGTCATTTTGTGAGGGGGTGTGACTGTCTAACTATTACATTGTTTTCGACACCTGAAACTAATTTAAAACAAAGAAAGAAAGAAAAACATTAGCAGGGGTACAGAAAGTCACTACATAATGATAAAAGCCAAACTCGCTCAAAGATATAACAATTCTAAACATCTAATCAGATAGCTTCCAAATATATGAAGCAAAAAGTGGAAGAACCACAGAGAGAAATTAAAAGATCCACCATCGTGGTAGAACATTTCAACAGAACTTTTCCAATTATTAATAAATCAAGAAGACAAAAAAGTCAGCAAAGATATAGATTTGAAGGATGAGATTACCAATCTTGATCTAGCGGACATGCATAGAAGCCTGCACAATTAGATAACAGATATTACAGTCAAGGACACACGGAATATTCACACACACACACACACACACACACACACACACACAAATGACCACGTGCTAGTCATAGAGTCTCAAGAAATATTAATAATTCAGTGTCAAGAAGTCTCTGACCCCAATGTAATTATATCATTAGTCATTAATAAAAAAGACAAATAAAAAACTTCCATCACTTAAAACACTCTCAGAATAAACCAGGTTAGGGAGTTGGGGAAGTATATGGGAATATAGATGAAAAACCACTGGCCATATGTTCAGAATTGCTGCTGGACCTGGCTGATAAGTACCTAGGGGTTTGTTATATATTCTCTTCTACTTTATGTATTAAATTCTTTTCATAATAAAAAGTTCTTTTGAAAAAAATACTCTAGAATAACTCATGTGTCAAATAATTAAAAGTAATTTTTAAATATTTTAAAATAAACGTTAATGAAAATGCATCAAAACTTGGGGGATACAGTGAAAGCAGTAAGTAGAGGGAAAGATATAGCATTCAAAGCTTTAAAAAGAATAAAGCTTAAAAATGAACACACTTACTTTTCAAGTGAGAGAAAGAACAGCTACAGAAATCCAAAAAATGTGGCAGTCAGGAAATGACAAAAGTAAGAGCAGAAATTAGTAGATAGAAAACAACATACAGCAAAGAGAATCCATAAGGTCAAAAGTTCGTTCTGTAAAAGACCAATTAAGTTGGCAAACCTCTGATGAGATTGACCAAGGAAAAAAGAGAGAAGTCACAAATAAACCATTATGAATGTGAGATTAGGAAGACTTACTGCCATGTGGTGGAGATGAAAGGATGAAGGAAGCGTGGGCAACTGTGGAACCTTTGGAGGGCCAGACAGCCCAAACTGGCTCAGGCACCCAAGGTCACTCCGCTCACCCTGGACCTGAGCGTAAGAACCTCAGCTACTTGCAACCACATTTCTGAGAGCTAGAGCCCACCTCTCCACTGTCCTCACCAGGAAGGGGACAGCCAGGGCCTTCCTTCCTCCCACCCACCAGTCTCCTGCTATTTGCAGCCTCTCATAAGTGTCTGATCAGTGGAGCCTGGTCACAACCTGTGCTTTAACTGGGAGGGAGACTAGGAAAGCAGATTTTTTTGCCCTCTTGCTTGGACAGGCAGGCCTCTCCAAACATAAGGAGTGTGGTCAAAAGATGCTGGAAATGGTTCAGATGCTAATTTTTTATATTATCTTCATTTTTTTACCACGATTAAAAAAAATTTATCCCAAATCATTCATCCCTAAAGGATTCTAAGTAACCCAAAGAATACATACAAAACAAGATTTTTAAAATCCAATACCAGACAAAATCGGGATAAAGTGAAAATAAAGGTAGGAAAGATAAAAGTAAAACTACGAATAACTTCAGCACCCATGGCATTAGTCTTGTAACCTGTTAATCTAGAGGTCTCTAGATTGGGCTCTGAGTTTCCTGGTGGCCAGGGCAAAAAGAGAATTTACAATATCAGAGCATCCAAAACATAAACACATGACAGTTATTCAGAAGAAAGCTCGCCATTCCTGTAATAACATGGGAGAGAAATTTCTTCCCTGGTCCTCTTCAAGAGAACACCATACAATGTAGTAAAAGCATCTTCAACAGTATCCCTTCCACAAATACAGCAATATGCCTGTTGTGACTCTTTCCCACAGTATCCCTTACTGAAGTATACACATATCGTAAACTTCAATTCAGTTAGAGAAATTCTAGGGGAGCCAAACCCCCATGGATTCTCAGAGTTCTCTCAGAAAGATCGAAAGAAGTCGGATTTGGTGAGTAGGGCCTCACCTGCTGAGCTGACTTGCCTAGACCTGCTCTGGCCTCATTACTGAGCCTTGTGCCTGTGATGGAGTCTCCTCATTGGCCATAGTCTAATCACTGGGCTCCCCATTCGGAAGCCAGAACCCAAAGCCCCGCTGGCGTCCTCACCCACACCTGTGGCAGACATCACCAATCCATCCCAGCACTAGTCCTCAGTCCCTGTCCAGGATCAGATGGGAAGAGGGGTCTGATGATGTTTGCTGTGGGTGTAACCGACAAAAGATATTCAGAACTTCTATACCTCAATAAGAAAAAGACACATAATCTAAAAGACAAATAGGTAAAAGACCTGAACAGGCTTCTTTGAAGAAGAGCTGCTCATGGCCCATATATATGAAAAGCTGTTTAGTCTCTCTAATAATTAGGGAAATGCAAATTAAAACAAGAATGAAATACCATTTCACTCTCAATAGACTGAACAAAATTAATATTCCTCATCAGACCACTTGAAGAAACAGGAGTTGTTTAGTTTGTTTGCGGGAGTGTACATTGGTGCTACCACTTTGGAGAACAAGCTGACAATTCTTAGTAAAGTTGAAGATGCATGAACATTTTGACCCGGAATTTCCATTTCCAGCTGACAACTGTAGAAAAACTCTTTTTGTACGTGTCCAAGTAGCAAGTTCAAGAAGGTTCTCTGCAGCATTGATCATAATCATGAAATATTATGAGCAACTATTCTTAACAGGAGGGTAGATAAATTGAGGTCATCATAAGGGAAAAGACAAAGATTACAATGAGTGAATTTGATTTACATAGATTAGCACTGACAGATCTCAAAAGCATAATGTTGAAGTAAAGCATCTGCAAAATGATATGTAACATTATGATACCATTTATGTGGAATTTTAGAACACAAAACATGATATGTTGTTTATGGAGACATACCCATTTGGTAAAATTTTAAAACATGTTTGGGAATGAAAAAATACTTCAGAGATGGGAGAAAGAGGGAGGCCAAGAGTGAGTTTTAGTTCTTTCTGTGACAATTTTTATTTTCAAAAAATATATATACGTGATCCAAAAAATATATATATGTGATCCAAAACATTTTAAACAAAAAATATTGTTGGAGGGTTATAGGTGTTTGGTATAACATTTTGTGTACTTTTCTGTATGCTTCAAGTATTTCTAAATTTGTAATTACAAGCAAAACAAAAAGAGTGCTATTCACGTAGTGAGGCCAGGCAAAGCAGGGGTGATGGCAGCAGGAGGTCATCCTTTTCCATCCCTGCCTGAAATCCCAGTTTCTCTGACACCCCCTCCCAACCATATCCCAAGGACTCAGCCGCCCTCATCTGACATAGGCCTTGCTGGCACCGCCTGGGTTCCTGCAGGTCACCTGCCCCTGGTTTCCTGGTGGAAAACCCACCTCTTCGCCCAACCCTCTCCACCACGTACTCTTACTGGATGCTCATCCCAGATGGCCGCCCGTCACTCATGACACAACGTCAAGCAGAGAATGTGGGATTTAGAGCCACAAAATCTGGATTCAAACAATAGTTTTGCCACATCTTGGCTGTGTGACCCTGAGCAAGTCACGTGAAGGGTGACAGAACAAGAGAGAAGGAACCTGGGTCCCTCACGATTGTAGAGCTGACCTACCAGCCCTGGACACCTCACCTCTGGTCTCATTAGCATTTGAGAGAAAGAAATTCCATCTTGTTTAAGCCACTATTATTTAAGGGATTAATTGAGATCATATCTGCTCTTCCCAGAATGCCCTCCACTCAACATTATCTTCAACTTTGCTTCTCAAAGTGTGGTCCTCAGCAAAGGAGGTTCCCAGCAGCCTCCACCTCAGCTGGGAACTTGTTCGAGATGCAGAATCTCAGGCAAGATCCGAGGGACTCGTGTGCACGAGAAGCCCTGCTCTGGGCCTGGGATATCAAGAGGCACTTTCCTGTGGCCCTAGAATTGCTAAAGCCACAAAACGGGAAATCAGGGACGAAGTAAGTACCCCTTTGTTGCAACGTTGTCCCCACGGCAAACAAGCCTGCTCCTGTCACTTCCAGCAGCCCCGTGGAAGAGGACCGTGGGCAGAAGACTCACGAGCAAGGGAGAGTGTTGTGGCCACCACCGCTGTCCCCTGCAGGTCACCTGAGGAGCGCTCCAAGGTGACCTGGGAGGGATGCCTGCAAGAAGGGGAACCTCGCGAGTATCCCATTCCCTAGAGGGACGGCTCCACGAGCAGCCAGTGACATCCCCCAAACCGTTTGCACAGGACATCGGGGAAGAGGGATGAGTGGAAAGGGACAAAAGGCTTTTCTCCTAAGGGATGTAGTTCTGACGCTCCGAGAGTGGGGTGCCCCGGGGAACGTTACCCCGTCCTGGGGCAGGGGTGAGCTTTCTTCAGGGGTGCTCCTGGGTCTCGGCACCACCTGGAACCTGACAGAGGAGATGCCTCCTTGTGTGGCCCCTTCCAACCCCAGCTCCTCGTGCTGCCGGGGTCCCTTTGCCTGTGAGGGCTCTGGAAGGCTCCTGTGTCTACTCTCGGTAAACACACATCTTTGCCAATGGTGCGAGGCAGGCTGTCCCTTCTCTCTGCCTGCTGTCTGTCTCCAATGTTTTTCTCCTCCTCATTAAATTGAGGACCCATTCCAGAAAATCAATATGCAAATTGTAGGTCGTGTGAAGGATAAAAACGGAAGGACAGAAATTGTTCAATCATAACAGCCAAAAAGCAGAAAGAACCCAAGTGTCCATTAAACAACGAATGGATAAACAAAATGTGGTCTATCCATACAATGGAATAGTATTCAGTCATAAAAATGAATGAAGTACTGACACGTGCGACAACAGGGATGAACTTGGGAAACATAATGCCAGGCGAAAGAAGCCAGACACAGAAGACCACAGGTTGTATGGTCCCATTTACATGAAATGTCCAGAATAAACGTATCTATAGAAACAGAAACTAGGTTAGTGGTTGCCTATGGAGGAATTAGGGAGGGTAACAGCTAAGAGGTATGGGGTTTCTTTTTGGGAGTAATACAAATATTCTAAAATTGATTGTGCTGGTGGTTGCACAACTCTGTGAGTGTACTAACAGCCATTGAACTGTACGCTTTAAATGGGTGAATTGCGTGGTGTCTGAATTATAGCTCAATAAAGCTGTATTTTAAAAAAAGCAAGAATTAAGGAACATTTCTCTGAACTGAAGGCCATGAGTTTCCAGACTCAAATGGCCCATGAGGTGCCAATACAATGGGTAAAAATCGACCCTCACCAGAGATTATTATCGTGAAATTTCAGGCACAGATATTCTACAAGCCCAAGAAGAAAAGCTAGGTCATATTTTCTTAAAAAGGGTCAGGAACTAGAATGGCTTCAGACTGCTTCATGGCAACATTAGAAACTAGAAGAGAAACCATCATCACTTCAACATTCTGAAGACACGTGCTTCCGCACCCCGAATTCTACAGCCAGCCAAACACCATCAAGTGTGCGAGGAACTGAAGACATGTGGGAACCTGCCCTGCTTGAAAGGCTTCCCCTCTCCAGCCCTTCTCACAAAGTTAGAGGCTGTGTTCCCCCAATAGGAAGGGGTAAACAAAGGACAATGTGGGGTGCGGGAAAGAGGGATCCCCCGCAGCGGAAGGGAAGGGATTCTGGGAAGGTGGAGGAGACCCCAGGGTCACAGCCAGGCATCGGGCAGAGAGAACAGCCAGGCCACAGCGAGACACCTCTGCTGTGTTTTAAAATAAATAAAATATAGCCTCCCCTAGATAAAATAAGTGCTGATTAGAAAATGTGACGTACAAAAAAGGGCAGTCTGGCCCAACTGCCAACTGCATGCACTTAGTCATTTGCCGAGGACTTTCCTCTCGTCCCTGGCGCACAGCCGCCTGAGTCAGTTGGGACCCTTATGCTTTGGTCTTTTCCTGAAAGCCAGAGTGGTCACTGCAAGCCGAGAGGCAGAAATCCAGAGGCGCTGGCTCCCGCATACACATTCTGGCCGCGTACCCAGGCACAGGCCTCACCGGAGACCTGCAGGAAGCCCCAAGTTTTCAGGACTCATTCATGACCTTACCCACCGACTTCGCCAGAAGAGGCTCTTGTCCCCTCTCAGGAAAGCCGGTGGCGACTGTGACCAGAGGCTGTGTTCAGTGGACCTCCCCGGGAGCCCTTGCCCAACAGCAAGACAGGCCCTTTTCCTTGGTGGCTAGATTCCGGCTTCCACCCAGTGTCTGTATTGACTACCTTTTGCATCCATTTATATGCAAATCCTGCCTTTTTTTAAGTTTTGCTTTTGGTTGAGGAAGAAAATAAAGAATGGAGAGAAGAGTGTGCCCAAAAGGCATGAGGTCACAAAAGCCAGTGTGCAAAGGTGTATCCAGGTGAGTGCTACTAATGTGGAAAGTCTGAGGCAGACACTCAAGCCATCAAGGTGGGCTGAGTGGTTGACACCTGGCCCATGTTGAGGGCTGGGACTTCAGCCTGCAGACTAATAGGTGCCCAAACCCCTTCTGAGGGTCATTCCGGACTGCCCTCTCCATGGGCACTGCTGTGGGGGGCCCCAAGGGTAGGCTCGAGAGCCCTGTGAGGCCCAGAGTCCCCCCACTGCTGCCCCCACACCCTTGCTGCCCCACCCGGAGGTATCTCAGGGCCATGAACAGACATTGCACGGCTGACACCTAAGCTGCCTCGGAGCCAGAGGCCCCACAGGTGAGCAGGGCTGGCCCAAGAAGTTTGTCTCAGTTCCACAGTCACACTCAGGGTGCCAGCCCTGGATGGACGTCAGGCCTGGATGGTGGCCCCAGCTCTCCCCATCTGTTCGCAATGATCAGGAAAGAGTGGAATGCCTCAAGTCCATCGCCAGGCCAGGTATCTCGCTGGGCCACAGATGAACCTCTGGAAAGCTGTGGGATTTCATCTCATGGTCAATAGGGCCATAATGCGAATCCTGGGGTGTTTTTCTCCTCCTGAGCTCCAGGGAGTGTCCTGCCTCCCTCCCTCCGCCACCCCTGCCTCCCTCGACTGACTTCCCTTAGTGCTTCCTTCCCCACCTTTCTGCGATCTGCAGACCTCAGGGGACCCTCAGAGCCTTGAGGTCTCTCATCACCTCAAGAGTCACAGCATCAGGGTCACAGCAGCACCGCCCAGGAGTCCACAGTGGCCCATCCCCAGTCGTGTACCCCACGCCAGCATCCCCTCCCAGCAGGCGCGGCAATGCCGGCCATAACCACGAGGTGGCGCCAGGAAACCGCCTGAGACGCCCAAATCCAGACCCATTCTGGCCCCATTTCTCTGCCTCTCCAAGTGGCCAGTGCCACAGGTCCAGTCCCCACTCAGCCCCACTCCCGCACCAGGGCCCTAGTTCACGGGAGAGAAAACTGGTGGCCAGAGGGGTGGGGGCAGGGATTTGGCAGCCGGGACACCCTCGTGGAAGGGTCTAGGAACCGCTTCGTCCATAGCCACCTGGGGGCTGGACGGGTGTACTAGCATTACCCTGGGATCCTGGACGTGCCTTCATCAGGTGTGGGGAACACCCTCCCTGCAGGGCCCGTTAGGGTGACCATTGCTCCTCCCGGATTGTAAAGGGAGGATTGTAAATTGCTCTATCCCCCAGATAGAACATGGAAGAGAAACAGTAGAAGACATAGCCATTGGCAGAGCACCTCCTCTGTCCTGCTCTGCCTGTGCCCAGCTCTGAGCCAGCCTTAGTCAATATTTCTAATCTTTACCTGGTGTTCCTATCTCCAGCCATTCTCCATAGCATGGCAGCATTCCGTGACTTGCCCAGGCTGCACAGCCATTGGTGGTGGGAGCTCACATCTGCCACCCCATGCCAACCCCAACTGCAACCCCAGGCCTCCCCAACCACACCCAGGAGCCTCAGCCCCATGGCCAGGCAGAGGTGCTGACACGGAGCTTGGCCAAGAGTCAGTCCAGGCACCTGGCACATGCCTAACCTGAGGCCCAGGCCCCTGCAGCCTGAGGAAGTGGGGTCCCAAGGACAGGCTCCCCACCCCTACCCAGTCCACCCCTGAACTGGAGTCATCTCCCCCACACCCACAGTCGTGGAAAGAAGAGGGGCATTGGAGCCCCACAGACCTGGAATAAAGCTGGTTCTGCACTTACTGGCTGTGTGTCTTGGGCCAGTCATCCAACCATTCTGGGTCTCACTTTCCTCGTCTGTAAAATGAGTGTTCACACCCACCCTGGTGAGTTGCTGTAACTATTAGAAACCACACACGTGAAAGAAAAATTCCTGGTGTGTAGTAGATGCTCAATAAACTGGGTACTGAAATAAGTATTCAATGACTCCTATTTTGTGCCAGGCCCTCTGATAGGGTTCAAGGGACCCCAGAGATGAAAGAGATCTGACGGCTGCTGTCCAGGAATGACTGCTTGGGAAAAAGAAATCGGCATTCTCCCCACAAAGTCCGGAAGGAGAGGGAGATGTGGTTTGACTGACCACAAAGGCTTCGTAAGAGGCAGCATGTTGCTGATGTTGAATGTGGTAGCATTCCATGTTTATAACATCCCGGACGATAAACGTACTGCAGATAACAGTGGTTGTAGCTACCGTTACTGAGTGCATATTCTGTGCCAGGTTCTTCACCTACATTCACTCAACAAATATGTATCGAGGTCCTAATGGGCGCCAGGTACTCTGTGGGGAGCTCCTCAAGGGACTGTGACAGGCCGCATGGAGCAGACAGTCTAGTGGGGAACAGACGACAAAGTCATGACATAGACACACTTGTTTGTGAGGTAAGTGACTCAAAGGGACATGTAGGGAGTCAGTGCCCAGGCAAGTGTGTGCTGAGGGTGGGGTGGTGGGAGCACCCACCCTGATGCCGGCAGCAAAAAGGGGTGTCGTTAGTAACCAATTTTTAAACAATAAGAACCCGCTGAAAGTCAGTCTCTTCTATCACTATGTACCAGTAATTCTAAACAATGTCCTCACCTCCAAATTATTTTATTGGTTTAAGTCCTCAACAATTGTTTCAGTTACTGTTGACTTTTAGTAATATACTATATGTAAGTTTCAAATTAGCACATTTTTATTACTTATCCTTTAATAAGTGTTGTATTCTACTTGGAAGTTAATTGGGAGAATTGCCAGTCATTGAGCCACTCGCCACATGGGGACCCAGCTACCCAAGGTCACGCGGGTGCAGAATTGTTCACGCTCACTTCAGAGGGAAGCTGTGTCTAATCCCTGTTGTCCTGTCCTTCATTTAAACAGTGGGTTTGAAATAAACGTTGGTAGCATAGTTCAATGTGACCATGTGGAGTTTTTATTTGATTAAAATTTTTCAATGGGAAGATAGTTGAAAGCTGCTAGAATCAATCCTGAAGAAACAGACAGGTACAGTACTGCGATTTCTGGAATTTATTGTGAAATGGATTTTTCCTGAATTTCTGCCAAATTTATCCATATGTTTAAGGCTTTCCCTAACTGTTTGTGTATCAATTGCTTCATGTGAGAAAAAACATTTCCTAATAAAAAAAGATTCTTTGGTCAATTATGATCAAAGATAAACTGATGAATCTGTGTAAGCTATTTCTTAAACATAAATATGCAAAAATAATTTTGACAAAGTCATTGACAAATTTGCAGATAGCTGGAAAACAAACAGTGTAATGTTAGTATTCATTGGTGCCATAGATGTATATATATATTTTTCCCTTTTATTAAAAAAACACACTAATGTAATTAAAAGTATCTGTCCATTGTTTCTTTTTTTGTGCTATAATATTTTATTTTATACTGTCATGATATATGAAATTCAATGAAAAAATTTTATTGCATTTTGTTATTGGCTACTGTTACTATTCATGTCATGATTATTATTGAAAATACTATATAGAGAAGGGGTATTTTAAAACAGTTATCTGCTCTGGGTATGGAATACTGTAGGTATGCCGCTGCTGTCAGGGGCGGCTTCCCTGAGTAAGTGACATCCCAGCTGAGGCCTGAAGGGTGAGCTGGAGATGGCCAGAAAAACAGGGCGCTCAGAAGAGAGGAGAGCACGTGCAAAGGCCCTGACGTCAAGGCAGAGCTTAGTGTGTAGGAGAAACTCAGCACCAGCATTGCAGCTGGAGCTGAGTGAGCAAGGGGTGGGGCCACAAGCTGACTCCGGAGGGCATGTGATTGGAGGGGCGTTAGGTTGAACTACGAAAAAACAACAAAATAACTGACTTAAACTGGGTCACAGTTGACTTGTTTCCCGTAAGAAAAGCCTACATGTAGGCAGGTGTGTGCATTACAGTGCATTTCCGTCTCGTTGCTCTGCCAGCCTCGGCATTGGCCTCCTCCTTGTGGTCCAAGATGGCTGTTTGAGCGTCAGCCCTCATGGCTCCATTCTTGTCAGCAGGAGAGAGGAAGGGACAAAGGAAGCCCATCCCACTCCCCACATAAGAACACAACACCTGCCAGCGTCCAACTGTCCAGGATTTCATCACATGGCCCCCCTAGCTACAAGGGAAGATGGAAAATGGAGGCTTCATTGAGATGGCCTTGTGCCCAGGTACAAATAAGGGCTTCTCTTTCTACAGAAGACTAGATAATGGGGGAGAGGCAAGTATCTCTGTCATACCATAAAAAGAATTCTGGTCTTTATCCTAAAAGCGATGGTGAGTTTTGTCCCAAACGCAATGGTTTTAAGAACAAGAATAGTGTGATCATACCTCCATTTTAAGACAGTAAGGAATGGCTGGGGCAAACCAGGGTGGCCTCATGGTGGCAGGAGGAGGCTCCAGCAGTGATCCAGGCACAAGGGTACGGCGGTGAGTGGATGTGGAAGGAGAGATAGAGGAAGGTATCGAAGACTGCTAGCAGGTTGGAACAGTTACTGAGGTTGGCTAGAGGGGAAGAGAAGCAAGCGTGTAGGTGACGTCATGAGTTCAGCTTTGGATTTATGATGTTCAAGGCGCCTATGAGGCACCCAAATGGGGGTGTTGGCAGGCAGCTGGATACACGAGTCCAGAGCACAAAGAGTGGTCCAGAAGGCAGCCAGGAGTATAGGGTCAAAGTGAGGAGATGGCATGTAATGCCACATGCCAGATGAACACACACGGGTACAAGTGAGAAGGCTGAGCCTGGGAAATCCAGCAATGATTCGAGACCTGGCCCTGACGCTTCCCTCTCTGGAGCTCAATTCCTCATCTGTAAAATGGGGCCAAGGCACCAACCCTACTGTGCAGGCACTATTGCTGCCTCTCTAAAACCATTCCTCGGGGCTCCCTAACACAACTCCAATTATTGGAGTAACTATGGCAGAGACTGTCAAATGCTCCAATATCCATTCTCCCTTTTTCCATAGAAGTGGAAATTTCAGATAGGCTAAAGACTACGTTTCCCAGCCTCCTTTACAGTGAGGTGTGTCATGTGACTGCAGTGAGTTGTGTTACGGAAGAGCCCTGAACTTAGGGCACCTCAATCTTTTCAAATGGGAACAAAACAAATCTTCTTTGATCCAGAGGAAAATGCTATCTTGTAAGGCTGTTAGCTACACAAACCTCCTTAAGAGACGTGCAGAAACATGAGACCCATGGAGAATTAATTTTCTCCCAACATTGCACCAATAATGGATTCTGAATGAGCAGCAGTGTTATGACCAGACATGAAGATGAATTGTTGGCAGCTTCTGGAAAAGTTCCTCTTTCGCTGTACGTTGTCGCATCTAAACATGATGCTTGGTGACAGGCAGCCATCTGGGGACCCTGAGAGAAAACATGACTGACCCTTGGCAATGGCAGAGATGAAGGTTGTAAACAGCATTAGTCCTTGATGACACTTTTGAGCCACTCAGTTAACCAGCACTGGAACCACTTCACCTCTGGCCACCTTGTTACCAAACAGCAGAAATGTCCTCGTTGTTGAATCCACTGGAGTCAGGTGTCAGGTTGAGGCTTCTGGATCTTGCTCTGATACAGTACAACCCCCTCTCTCCTAGAAGTGTTGTGAGACCACCTGGTGCAGAAGCCCAGGTGCGAAGTACTTGCTCATGAGACACAGAGCTAGCCTTAGCCAGGGGAATGGGGTGCAACAGCCCAGTTAGGGGTCTTCCTCATCCAGAGCCGTGGATCACAGTTCCTTGCCTGCTTAACAGCAGAGGGCTGAACCAATGGCTCATTGGGGTCCTTTCCAGCTCGGAGCTCTAGGGCTGTATGACGCCACTGCCCTCCCTCCCAGCACAGCGGCTCTCCATTCCGGGGGTGAAGCTCGAGGGAGGGACCCCTGCATTTCTCCTGGCGGTGCGTGGGGGTGGGGACGCGGCTAACGGGAGCTGCTTCTCTTCACATTCAACTCTGCAGCGCCCAGAGGGGTGGGTTTTGGCAACAGGGGGGCTGCACAGCCTTAGGGTAGGGTTTCTCAGAGGGGGTCCAAACACCAGGGGGTGACTTGGGGGTGGGGACGTCAGGTGACACACAGCGGGTTCACAGTGTGGCTTGGGGCTGTGGATGACAGATGGTTTATCAGATGAGTTCATCAGGACTAATGGCTGCTCTGTTACCCGCCCACGGAACATGCTGGGCGCAGATTTGAACGGGGGCTTTCTGCAGACACTGGCTTTTAAGCCAAATAGGATTCTAATTGGGGGTGGGGGGACTTCAGGCACCTTGAACAAGCTGGTGGGTGGCTATTTGGGGGAAAGGCAGGGATTTTACCACCCCTCAAGCCCTCAAACGACCCTCTCCTCTCAAACTCCAAAGCAACTATTGGGCACCTGGAGTGTGCAGGTGACAAAGACACAATCACCGCCCACTGCTGGCTTGACACCCTAGAGGGGGCAGGGGACACCGTTCACCTGTCAGCTCAGGCTCGCTTCCTCCCAGCAGCCTTTCCGAGCGGCACCCGCACCCCTCTGCTCCCCATTCATCTGTGGCACCCTCCTGCTGTGTCTGCCCCCTTGGAGGCCCTCCATCTCAGCTGAGTTAGCCACCACCACCCCTATTGAAACTGTTCCGGTGTGGATACCCCGCCATCCCACCCAGGCTGTGCCCAGCACAATGCCAGGTACAAAGGACAGGGCGGGGGGGGGGGGTGTCCTGCAAGGCCCCTCTGGGTGATCACACCAGGAAAGGATCCAGGAAGACGTGGACAGAAGGCAGGGGCTGGGAGGCTGCGTGTGGGCTGGCAGGTCAGGTGGAGGGAACCGGCGTGCAGCAAGCAGAGGCCAGGCCCTGGGGGAGGGCAGTGAAATTCAGCTGGCAAGGCTAGATGGAGGACGCTTAAATGGCCTTGGTGCTGCAGCCCAGGAGAGCCCCTGGAGAATTCTGAGCAGGGAAATTAACCATCATAAAGCTTTATTTGGGCCAATTATAATGTATCAGGTGCTAGCTTAGGTGTTTTACGTGTGTTTCCTTTTAATCCTCACAAGGACCCCATAAGACGGATATTAGCATCCCATTTCAGGACTGAGGCAACACAACTATCAAGTGGCAAAGCTGGGACTTGAACCTCAGTCTCTCTGACCCCCCCACACGAGGAGCTAACGCTTAGTGAGCTCGTTCTGGGGGCCACGTGCCTTCTGGCCAGCGTTTCTCTTAATCATCCCAACCGCCCGTGCTGGAGCCTATCAGAGGCCCCCATTATGCTCCACTCTCTCCCCTCCACCCCCAGAAGGGGTATCAACCTTTACTCAGGTAAAACCTTCAACACAGAGCAGGTGCAGGGCAGGCCCTCCACTCCGTCAGCAGCCATGTGAACGAGCCACCTTGGAAAGGGCTCCTCCAGTCCCCATCAAGCTTTCAGGCGACTGCAGGTCCCACCAACACCGTTTTTCTTTTTAATGTTTGATTTTATTCATCTCAGGTGTACAAAACAATGTAATAGACATTTACCATTTATGTCCCTCACACTGTGTTAACCCCCCGCCCCCGTCCACTACCCCTCTGACATCGCACACAGCCATTACATTTCCACTGTCTCTATTCCTAATGCTGTACTCCGCTTCTAGTAACTATATACAAAATATATATATAAACCTGTAGTTGACATTCATTATTGTTCAGCTTCAGCTTCAGGTGTACAGTGCAGTGATCAGGCATCTACACCATCCCTGAGGTGGTCTCCCTAATGAGACAAGTGTCCATCGGATACCCTACAAAATCTTTACAACATTGATTACGTTCCCCAGATTAATTTTCAAAACCCCGTGGCAATCTTGTGGTTACTGATTGTTTTCTAATCCCCTCACCTTCCCCCTTACCCCCACCCCCTCCCATCTAGCAACCCTCAGTTTTTCCTCTATGTCTCTGAGACTGTTTCTGATTAGTTCATTCATTTATCCTTTTGTTTCGATTCCACATATAACTGAGATCATATGGTATTTGTCTTTCTCTGTCTGACTTATTTCACTTAGCATAATGTTCTCTAGGTCCATCCATATTTTGCAAATGGTAAGATTTCCTTCTTCTTTATGGCTGCATAATACTCTATTGTATAAATGTACCACAGTTTCTTAATCCAGTCATCTACCGATGGGCATTTTGGTTGTTTCCATGTCTTGGCTGTTGTGTATAGTGCTGCAATAAACATAGGGGTGCATAAATTTTTTTGAATTATTTAGAGTTTTGGATTTCTCCGGATAGATACCTAGGAGTGGAATTACTGGATCATAGGGTAGTTCCATTTTCAGATTTTTGAGATACCTCCATACTGTTTTCCATAGCGGCTGCACCAATCTGCAATCCCACCAACAGTGCACAAGCGTTCCCTTTTCCCCACATATTCACCAGCACTTGTTGTTTGTTGATTTATTGATGATAGCCATTTTGCCTGGGGTGAGGTGGTATCTCATTGTGGTTTTTATTTGCATTTCTCTGATGGTTTTTTTCATATGTCTGTTTGCCATCTGTATGTCCTCTAGAAAAATGTCTCTTCATGTCCTCTGCCCATTTTTAATTGGGTTGTTTGTTTTTTTGGAGTTGAGTGAGTTTTTTATAAATTTTGGATATTAACCCTTATCAGATATATCATTGGCAAATATCTTCTCCCATTCAGTAGGATCCCTTTTTGTTTTATTAATGGTTTCCTTTGCTGTGAAAAACAAAAAACTTTTTAGTTTGATGTAATCCCACATGTTTATTTTTTCTCTTACTTCCCTTGCCCGAGGGGATATATCAGTAAAAATCTTACTCCAGGTAATGTCTGTAAAGTTTCTTCCTACATTTTCTTCTAGGAGTTTTATGGTTCAGATCTTACATTTAATTCTTTAATCCATTTTTAATTTTTTTTGTATATGGTGTAAGGAAGTGGTCCAGCTTCATTTTTTTGCATGTGTCTGTCCAGGTTTCCCAGCACCATTTATTGAATAGACTGTCTTTACCCCACTGTACATTCTTGCTTCCATTGTCGTAGATTAAATGACCATATAGGCATGGATTTATTTCTGGACTCTCTATTCTGTTTCATTGATCTATGTGTCTGTTTTTACACCAGTACCGTGCTGTTTTGATTACTATACCCTTGTAGTATAATTTGATGTCAGGTATAATTATATCTCCCACTTTGTTCTTATTTCTCAAGATTGCCGAGGCTATCCAGGGTCTTTTATGGTTCCATATAAATTTTAGGATTATATGTTCTATTTCTGTGAAAAATGTCCCTGGTAGTTTGATGGGAGTTGCGTTGAATCTGTATATTGTCTTAGGTCCTGGCCAAAATCTTAACTGCAATCTCATAATAGACTCCAAGCCAGAACCACCCACCTAAGCAGCTCCCAGACCCCTGATTCCCACTCGCTAAGTTTTGGAGTATTTTCTTTCTCATCAGCAGATAACTAATACACATTCCACTCAGGGTCCTGCTGCTCCTGGCTGTGTGACTGTGGGCATCTATCTTTACCTCTCTGAGCATATGTTTTCTCCAGCCCGGGCCGTTCTGCTGAACTCCAGATCAGTGTACTCAGCAGTCCCCGTTAGGATGCATCAGGCATAGGAGCTTGGCACATCCCAGACAAATGTCTCTAAAATCCACCTCCCACCATGGTTCAGGCCCTCATCATCTCTCCCTTCAATTACTGAAACAGCCTCATCACTGATTCTCCTGCCTGTATGAGGCTGCAAATAACAAATCCCAAAATAGCAGTGGATTACACTAGACAGAAGCGTCTTTCTCTCTCACACTCAAGAAGTCCAGAGGCAGGTGATCCAGGGCTAGCACGGGTACCACAGCCAGGACACAGGCTCTTTCGGTCTGGTTGCTGTGCAGTGTGCAGCTTTCATCCCCACGGTTTTCTCAGGGTCTAAACTCGCTGCTTGTGTTCTAGCCATCACATCCACAATCCCGCCATGAGAAAAGAGTACCTGGAGAAAAGGACAAACAAACAAACAAGCAAACAAACAAAAACCTTCCCTTTAAAAACAAAATAAAAAGCTTGCTTTTTATTTGCTTTTTACTTTTTAAAAATAAAAAGTTTGCTTATTTTCCACTGACCACATCTCATAAGGGAGGCAATGAAACACAGTCCATTCTGAGGGTTAGCATGTGTTCAGCTAAAAATACAGAGGTTTAGTACTCAGGAAGAAGGGGGCATTGGGCGTGTGGGACAACACCCTCCACGCGGCTGCCCAGTAACAGAGTTTTATTGTTACTTTTGTCTGTTTATTCTTCATGATAAAATCATATAGCATAGAAAGCTGAGGCTCAGAGAGGGGTCACAGAAAGTTGGTGGCTGCACCAGAAGTAGACCCCACCCACCTTCTCTATTTATAAATAACTATAAATATAGTTACATATAACTATAAGTTACATCTGTTAACTTCTTTCCTGGTTCAATTTTTGGAATCAGGAAAAATTATTACACCTTCTTTGCCTCAAACTTAAAGACTAGAGGCCATTTTATTCCATGTGAATATAAAATTGTTATTGTTAGGTGTCAGTAATGGGAAACAAAGATGGAATATGTTTCAGGTGCTTAGTTTTTTAAAGATGACAAAGTATGAAGAAAGAAATAGAGATTTAATTTAAGATGTACCTTTTAGGATATACGCAGGATGCTGACATGCTGGGAGCGCAGACAAGGGACTTGCTCTGTGGTTTACATATTTCTGTACCATTTGAACTTTCCCATAAGCATGGAATGCACATGTAACCGAAAAAAGATATTTAAAATGAATAAAATAGAGCCTTTACTCTTCCTAAATAAAATAATATGTGCTCATTATAGAAATATTCAAAAAGACTATTTTAATTACCCACAATTTCACCCTTTATAGAGATCTCCATTATTAATATTTTGGTATGATGTCTTGCCTCTCTCGGGTCCTCGCTTCCAAGATGACCAAGAAAAGAAGGAACAATGGTCGTGCCTGAAAGGGCTGCGGCCAGGGCAGCCGGGTGACTCAGGTGGTTGGAGCGCTGTACTCCTAACACTGAGATCACGGGTTCGATTCCCACATGGGCCAGTGAGCTGCGCCCTCTACAGCTAAGATTGTGAACAACGACTGGACCTGGAGCTCAGTAGCTGTGAGCTGCTGAAGGGAGCTGCCATAAGTGGCTGGCTGCGACCGACCAGCTCAGCTGGGGGAGCGCAAGGCTCATAATTCCAGCATGGGCCAGAGAGCTGTGTCCTACACACCTAGACTGAGAAACAACAGCTCGATTCGGAGGGGATAGGGAGGGGAGAAGAGGGAAGGGGAATAAATAAATAAATAATAAATAAATAAATAAATAAAATAAAATAAAATAAAGGGCCGGGGCCATGTGCAGCCTATTCATTGCACTAACTGTGCCCGATGTGTGCCCAAGGACGAGGCCATTGAGAAGTTCGTCATTTGAAACATAGTAGAGGCTGCAGGGACATTTCCAAAGCGAGAGTCTTCAACACCTATGTGCTCCCCGAGCTGTATGCGAAGAAACCACATTACTGTGTGAGTTGTGCCACTCACAGCAAGGTCGTTGGGAATTATTACACCCGGGAAGCCCGGAAGGACCAGACACCCCCACCCCAATTTAGACACCACGAACTCTACCAAGGCCCATGTAGCCCATGTAAAAAGCTAAGTCCTTAAGGACCAAAGAAATATTCTCTGGAGGGGAAAATAAAATGGAAATTATACTTTAAAAAATATATACCAGGGGTGCCAAAAGAAGGTATATTAGTGGACACTTTGGTCAGCGTTGCTCAAGCAGTCCTTCGCTATAATCAGAAGTGTCTGGACGCCGATGGAAACCACTTTGAGCACCTCTTGTAATTGTAGAAATCAAATGTGACTTGTATTCATCTTTTGTTATTGGTACATATTGAGTATTACAATTTTAATACCGTTTTCCTTTCTTAAAATGTGTATACATTTTTTTGGCACCCTCTGTATATTTATTTTGGTATGATGTTTCTTTAATCTTCTTCCTACACATATACGAGATGTGACAATTAAGTTTGCATATTTGTTGCAACAATGTTGCTAACCTTTTTTTGATATCACAGGGATTATTCATTATGAATTTGTACCAACTGGACAAACATTTAACCAAGTTCACTATTTGGAAGTGCTGAAAAGGCTGCATGAAAAAGTTAGACGACCTGAACTTTTTGCCAACCATTCATGGCTCTTGCATCACGACAATGCACCAGCTCACACAGCACTGTCTGTGAGGGAGTTTTCAGCCAGTAAACAAATAACTGTACTGGAACACCCTCCCTACTCACCTGATCCGGCCCCCAGCCGACTTCTTTCTTTACCTGAAGATAAAGGAAATATTGAAAGGAAGACATTTTGATGACATTCAGGACATCAAGGCTAATACGACGACAGCTCTGACGGCCATTCCAGAAAAAGAGTTCCAAAATTGCTTTGAAGGGTGGATTAGGCACTGGCGTCAGTGCATAGCTACCCAAGGGGAGTACTTTGAAGCTGATTGTAGTGATATTCAGCAATGAGGTGTGTCGCACTTTTCCAAGGGTGAGTTCGTGAACTTAATTGTCAGATCTTTGTAGCTAGATAAACAGATTTTTAAAGCAAACAGGATCATTTTAGATATAGTTTTCCTTAAGATTTTATTATGAAAACTGTCAGACAACCAAGCTAAAAAAAACCGTTCAGTGACTACTTATATCCACCACCTGGATTCTCCCATGAGCGGTGTACTATACTTGATTTATCACATAGCTATCCAACTGGATACACGCAGGTGGGTTTAAATCACTGTACAGTAACAGTGACCTCCTTTGGCATGCAGTTCTATGAGCTTGCACGTGCAGGCGTATGTAACCATCACAATCGGGATTCAGAACAGTTCCATCATCCTTTAAAAGTCCCTTCCTGCCACCCCTGACAGGCACCTCTTCCCTCAAGCCTAAGCCCTGGGAACCACGAAGCTGTTCTCATCACCATTGTCTGTCATTTCTAGAATGTCATATAAATTGAACCATGCAGCTCATAAACTTTGAGACCGACTTCTTTCATCCATATTGTTACGTGTCGCAGGATTCCGTTTCTTCTTACTGCTGAGTAGTACGGGCATTCCATGGTGTGGAATGGACCGCAGTTCATTTATCCACTCTCCCAATTGGGGTTGCTTCCAGTTTGGGGTGGTTATGAATAGAACTGCTGTCAGCATTCTTGTACAGCTGTTGGTGCAAATGTAAGTTTCATTTCTCTAGGGTAAGGATCTAGGATGGGATTGCTGGGTCACTGCGGTTTTGATTTATGCCTACCCAGTGGCTAATGAGGCTTAGCATCTTTGCCTGGGCTTATCTGCCATCGGTATCCCCTTGGGAGACATGTCTGTTCAACTCTTTTGCCCATTTTTAAACTGGTTGGTCTTTTTCTTACTGTTCAGTTTTAAGAGGTTTTTCTTTTTTTTGGTACGTATTCTGGAGTTAAGTCTTCTGTCAAATATGTGATTTATTAGTATTGTCTCTTAACCTTTGATGTCTTTTCATTCTCTTAACATTGTCTTTCACAGAGTAAAAGGTTATGATTTTGAAAAAGTCTAATTTATCAATTTTTTTCTTTCATAGAGCGTGCTTTTAGTGTCATGTTTAACAACTCTTTGACTAACCACAGGGCATGAAGATTTTCTCCTAGTATGTTTTCTTCTAGATGTTTTATTGTTTTAGGCTTTATATTTACATCTATGATTCATTTTGAGTTAATTTGAGTATAATGTGTGAGGTTTAGGACAATGTTCATTTTTTGTATATAGGTGTCAAGTTGTTCCAGCACCGTTGGTTGAAAGACTGTACTTTCTCCATTGAATTTCTTTTGCACCTTTGTCCAAATCAATTTGCCATATTTGTGTGGGTCTATTTCTGGAGTCTCTATTCTGTTTCATTGATCCATGTCTCCAGTCCTTTGACACCACTCTTTTTTGATTACTGTTGCAAGTCTTGTTCTTAAATCCTAAAATCAGATAACATAATTCCTCCAACTTTATTCCTCTTTTCCAAAATTGTTTTAGCCATTCTAGTTTCTTTGCCTTTCTATATAGATTTTAAAATCAGCTTGTCTATAACTACAAAAATTCCTGCTGGAATTTGATGGGAATTGTGTTAAACTGATAAATCAGTTTTATGGGTTGAATATGTCCCCAAAAGAGATATGTTGAAGTTTTAACCTGGGCTTCATACATCCCCTCAGAATGTGACTTGATTTGGAAATGGGGTCACTGTAGATGTAATGACGTAAGGTGAGGTCATAGTGCAGTCGGGTGGATCCTAATCCAGTATGACTGAGGTTCCAAGAAGAAACACAGGCACACAGAGAAAATGCCATGTGACAACAGAGGCAGGTGTGGAAGTGCTGCAGCTGCAAGCCAAGGACACCGGGGCTGCGGGCACTGCACCAGAAGCTGGCAGAGGCCAGGGATGCTCCACCCCCAGAGGCGGAGGCAGCGGCGGGGCGGAGGAAGCACAGCCCTGCCAGCACCTCCATCTCAGACATCCAGCCTCCAGAACCGGGAGACAATTTCTTGTTTTAAACCACCCAGTTTGTGGCACTTTGTTACGGAGCCCTGGGAAACCAGTTCAGTCACTTTGGGGGGAAATGACATCTTTACTATGTTGAGTCTTCCAGCCCAGCGACGCAGTGCATTTATTTAGATGTTTGATTTCTTTCATCAACATTCTCTAGTTTTCAACACAGACACCCTGTGCGTATTTTGTTAAGAGTTATACTCAAGTATTTATTTTTTCTTTTTTTTTAATTTATTGGGGTGACAATTGTTAGTAAAATTACATAGTTTCAGCTGTATTACATCATCTATAAATCCCATTGTGTGTTCACCACCCAGAGTCAGTTCTCCTTCCATCACCATATATTTGGTCTGCCTATACTCAAGTATTTCTTTCTTCTTTTTTTCTTTTTGGAGCTATTATAAGTCATATTGTCTTTTTAAGTTGTTTCCAATTGTTCATTGCTAGCAGCATATAGAAACATGATTGATTTTTGTGTGTTAATCTCGCACGTTGCACCACAATGAACTCAGTTATTACTTCTAAGAGTTCTAGAAGTCTTTAGCTTACTGATGGCATTTACTCTCCTTGGAAAACTATATTAATTGTTATAAAATGTTACATGATACTTCACCTTACTTTGTTTTAGCAATTCCCTCCAGTTGGACTTCATCAATCTCTGCGCCCTTTTCTAATTGTGTCAGAGGAGAGTCCTAGAAACAGGACGAGCAGGTCAAAGGGCCCGGCCCTCCTCAAGTGCTACCATGGGCTCAGCTGGGTTTGACCAGGAAGGTCAAACCACCTCAGCCCCAACAGCTACATGTGAGAGCACACAGTGTGCTGAAATGTTGCCAGTCCTGAGAATGCTTCTTTTAAAGCTCTTTGCCATTTCATAGGAGAAAGAGTCTCTCCCTTGCATTTAAATTTAAAAAAAATCCTTTCTAAAATGCCAACCTGTCCCACCCCTGCTAAAAACCTCCATGGCTTCCTATTACCTTCAAATAAAGTCCAAGCCTCCCCAATATCAGCTTCCATTTTCTCCCTTCATTGTCAAATTCCATTGCATCCTTTCCCACTCTGTACCAGGTGCTAGTGCATGGCTGGCTATTTCTGAAACCCACGACCAAAGCTCTTTCCCTGCAAGGCTCTGCCCATGCGCTCTGCTCTGCCTAGAATGCAGATGTGCTCACCCTGCTTGCCCCTCCCCGAGGTACACAAGGGGGGGTACCCTAGGAATGGTTTGGAGTGGTTGGTCTGCAGCCAGACTGACTGCCTTCCAGCCCAGCTCTGCTGCCTGGCCTTGGGAAAGTTACTCACCCTCTCTGTGCCTCCTTTAAGGTGACTGTAAAATGGCAGTAAGGACAGCAGCCTCCTGGGTTGTTGTAAGGACTGAATGAGTTAATAAGCGTCGATCAGAACTGTGTCTGGAACTTGGGAAGTATCGATACATCTTAGCCGCTACTTATTATTGTTATTCATAGCTGCCATCACCCACAGGAAACAGCCCACTGCCACTCCTCTCATTCCATCGTGTTGCTTCTTAAATGCACAAGCCTCATGTTTCTCATCTAAATGAAATGAATAACCCACACCTGCTTCACAGACTCACTGTGATGAAGAGCTAATAGGTATCCAAGTGGTTTCTAATGTTGTATATCACTCTGCCGGGGGTTATCATCCCCTCACGACTGCAAGGAGAGAACAGGATGACAATAAGAGCTGCAATTTATGGGTGCCTAGCTCTGTGCCCCTCATTTAGTGCTCCCATGGCTGTGTAGCAGTCAGGGCCCTGGCAGGAAATAGAATCCAACCTAGAGCCTTCAAAACTTTAATGCAGGGGCTTCTTTACAGGGGTGCTGGCAGGGTGAAGAGGATCTATAAGGGGTGGTGTGGCTGTCATGCAGGGTGTCAGGCAGGGTCTCTGCTCCCGCTCCCCACATAAGAACGCAGGACATGGTGAGGCCAAAAAGGAACACCCACGGAGCCATAGACATGGGAGTCATACCACTATATTCTCGCTGGCAGCTGGGTTGGAGACACAGGAAGCAGGAGCCACACTGTCTGCAACCTGCTGTCCACTTCTCTGCAATCTGCAACCCGCACTCTGCCGTGCTAACTGCAGTCTGAGCTTGCCAGCCACCATCTTCTTGCTGGCCCCCATTTGCTGCTAGCGTAACCACGGCAGTTATATTAGTGGCCAATGGCTCACTGGTGACAGCTGACGGCCAAGTAGCCACAGCTGATGGCCATCGGATCACAGTTGATGGCAATTTACTACCTGAACCAGCACCTTTCCACGTGAGGGCGAGAGCCTGGAAACTGCACTCCTGGCTCTGTCCCCACAGTGGCAATGGGACCAGCGATGACAGGAAGTCACTATGCCTCCCAGGGCTGAAAGGGCAAGGGGTAGATGCTATGTGCTTAGCGCTGCAGTCATGGAGGGACACAGCACAACCAGACCAGTGGCCAAAGCAGGGCCAGGGCAGGGGAGGCGCACCTCGACTTCTCTCCTCTGGGATATCCTGAGAGTAGGTACTGCCCAATAGAAAGCCAGCTGGCAAGAAGGCCCAGGGACACAGGCCAAGAGGTCAGCCTCCCAGGCACAGCGCGGGCAGAGCAGGATGGATGAGGTGGACAAGGGGGTAGACGAAGGGACAATAACAAGCACAGGGTGACAGGATTATTCTCCACCACTACCACCTCCCATTTTGCAGATGAGAAGACTGAGGCCCAGAAACATGTAGTAACGTGCCTGCTGTCACAGAGTTGGTAAGGAGGAACTGGGAGAAGAGAGCAAAGTCACTCCCTGGCGTTAGCCTCCCTGGTGTTAGCAGGATTCAGGGGCAGCAGCACCCACACCCTTCTGTCTCCCCCCCTTTCCTCTCCCTTCCTGTCACTTGTCCCATCCTCTAACCTTCTCTCTGCCTTGGCCTCTGAGAAGGCTTTTTTTGGTTCTCTTTCCTGTGTCTCCATCCTTCTCCACTTTCTCTCCCATTTTCTCAGTCTTCTGGTCTCCCTCTTTCAGTCTTTCCTACAGCGGCTCTCGGACTTGTCATCCATCCCGCAGAGCTCCGATTCGTGGCAGCCCTTCTCTAGATTGTGCCCCTAGCCTCCCATCTCCGCCTCCACAGTCTCCCCATCTCAGCCCTGACACCGGTCCCTGCGTGCCCCGCCTCCTGTCGCGGTCTGTCCCTCCGCCCCTGCGGCAGGCTCGGTGGCAGGGCCTTGGGGGTGGGGGTAGCAAGGGCTGGCGCGGCGCCCGGCCTGAGTCACACGCATGAGGCAGCGTGAGTCAGGCGCGGAGGGAAGTCCCTACGGAAGGGGCTTTCGGAGCCGCAATCAAATCGCGTGGAAAGAGAAAGTGTTCGGAAGGCTCCTTTGACACAGTGACCTTGTGTGAGCCCGGGCCGGACACACCCCCACACCCCACCCGCAGACAACAACATGAACACCCCAGGCCCATGGCGGCCCACGGCTCTCAGGCCAGCTCCCAGGTGCGCTGCTGCGGGAGGGTGGGCGCACAGGGGCTCCTCGCCGAGTCTGGGCGGGGTTGGGCGAGGGACCAGCATCCAGTGTCCCAGCGGCTCTCCCAGTCTGTCCCTACACCTCCACAGGGCGGTCCCTGTCCCAGCTTCCCAGAAGCCTGGTGAGTGCCCCAGCCAGCATGGCTCACCGGCAGCCAGACCCTAGACCCATTTGCCCACACAGGGCGTCAAGAAGGGCTCCTTGGGGGTTGACCAGGTTACCTTGTGAAGCCCTGTGCGGTGGTAGAAGGAAACTGGCAATTTGGGGTGCTACAGGGATGAAAGTTCCCCTTCCCTGGGGCTCTCCCCCTAACCGTCTGAGACTGACCTGCAATCAGATTGTTGGATTCAGTTAAACAAATATTTATTGAACACCTATAATAAAAACCAGTGCCAAGCTCTGAAAACCTGGAATATGATCGTGAACAAGACAGTGAACAAAATATTCGACTCCTGCTCTCCAAGAGCAGACATGGCGAGGGAGGGGGTTTACCATAAACAATAAATAATAAATAAGCAAATGATCTAGACCAGCACCTGCCGATAGAAGTAGAATGGAAATCACATATGTAATGTTAGATTTTCTGGTAGCCATATTAAAATGGTAAAAGGAAACAAAGGAAATTAACTTTAAAAATCCGTTTTATTTAGTCTGACATAGCCAAATATTAGTATTTCAACATGTAATCAATATATAAAAAATTAGTATTTTTCCATTGTTTTTGTACCAAGCCTTGGAAATCTAGTGAGGACTTTATGCTTCCAACACATCTCAGTTCAGACTGACCACATTTCAGGTACTCAGGTGCCTGTGTGCCCAGCGGTAGCCTTAATGGGCAGCGCAGTCTAGATGTCAGATAAGGACTATGGAATAAACCAAGTAGAGCAGGGTAAGGGGGTGGGGAGAGCCAGCGGAGGTGGGGCAGGATTCAGAGAAGTGAGATCCACAGATATTCCAAATCCCGGCTCTGCCTCTGGCCTTGGCAAGTCACCTCACCTTGCTGAGCCCCAATTTCCTTATCTATGAAGTGGGGATGTGACTCCTCCTGTGTGGATTAGAGTAATGCACACTCATTAAATGTCCTTTTTGTCCCCACCCCCTCTAGCTGCCTGTGGCAGTGACCAGGGTACAGCCTCCCAATCTCAGAGTCATATCCCCTCTACCCCTAACACTTAATGGCCATCAGTGGCAGCCGTGCCCCCCACCTTCCCCCAGACCCTCCATTTTTTCATCCATTTCTACCCCAGCAAGATACTTAAACTCTTTGGACCTCAGTTTCACTGACTGTGTAATGGATACCTTGATCTCTTCAGGGAGAAGGACTGTAGACTTCTAGGGGACTAAGCCACCATCTTCAGCTGCACCCAGGCCAATGCCAAGGTAGGGGGCAGGGCACCAGGTGCCAACATCACAGTACTCAGAAGGTGAATTCCCTCTTTGGGAACTAGGCTTTCTGCCCAGGAAGCCATCCTGCCGCCAAAGGCTCCTCCCACCAAGGGGAAAATTGCTAGAAACAAGGATGCATAGACACTGTGGACAGAGCCCAGGGAGCAGGGGTGGAGGAGAGGGAGCCCCCAAGCCAAGCGGTTGCCATGCAAGGGGTTCTGGATCGCCTTTCCACACCCCACTTCCATGGCAGGTAAGCCAGCAGGCCCAGAAGCCCAGGAGAAGGTCAGGATCAATACTAAGGCCCTCCCTGGGGCACTCCACGGAGTTCCAGCAAAGGCCCCGTCTAGGCTGGAAGTGGGGGGTGGGAGCAGGCCCAGAAGTCCCAGACAAAGGAGGCAGCAGGGTTTGGGTTTGGGATGCAGACCCACCCCACCCCCAAAGCCTGGGAACTGGCAGGGCACCCTAGATGGTGACCCAGAATGTTGGCTGTCAGCAACTCCTCTTTGGCACTGCCCACGGAAGTGTACTGCTTCCCGCTGAAGTCCCTGGCAGGTGCCAGCGGGGAAAGCCCCTGAGTTTTCTCTGCTCACCTGCTCACCTCTCTCTACTCCTACTGACACACCCACTCTCCAAGGCTGCCCAGATCCCAGGAGCTGTATTTCCCGCCATCCAGACCTCAGAGATTAGGCGGGGATAGGAGGGGTCATATGCGAGCCTGGGTTACCACTCACACTGACACTGCTCATCCACCCCGCCAGGGCCACTCAGGTATTCTAGCCAGAGGGCCAACGACCCCCAAGTGACTGAAAGTAAGTAAAGAAAGAAGCCGCCCACTCAATTCACAGTGCGGACCAGGCCTTGGAGGAATACGACTCCCAGGATCTATGGGGTGGGGGAGAGGCCTGGAGGCTGGGTGAGCAGGGAGCGAGGAGGTTTAAGCCAAGGTGGTGGGGAGGAGAGCCTGCTGGGCCCCTCCCCACCGCCATCTCCTCCTAGCCAGATTCCAGACCAGCAGGCTCGCCCTGCTCCGCCCGCCTCCCTCCTCCTTTGCTCTCCCGCCAGTGGCCACCTCCCCTCCCCCACTCCGCTCCTCTGCCCTTCCCCCAGCCACCCGCTTCCTCCGACCCTCCCCCTGCCCCTTTCGCTCTCATTCATCCATCCATTCACCAAACTTTTGCTGCGCGCCAAGGCCCCCTTAAGCCCTGGTGCGAGAATCGTGCGTGTAGAGAAGAATAAAACAAAGCACTGGAGGATTCCGACCAATCCCCGGCCTGGCGTTGGCTCCTCCCCCACCCCAGCCCACCACCTCTCAGCCAGGCCCCCGCCCTTCGACCTCCACGCTGCCTTCCTTTCCTTCTCCGGACTCGGGTCCAGTCCTGTGGCCTGTGGGTCGGGCCCGTGTGCTCCTGGCAGCAGGCGGACAGCACCCCTTCCTGCCCATTCCCGGTATGGAGTCCCCAGGGCCACACTCTCAGCCCTAAGTTCAGGGTGAGGGTTCAGGGTGGCCTGCAGGAGACTGAGCACTGGGTGATCCAAGACGCATCTCCTCAATCAGAGCAGCATCCCCCTGCAGAGGCAGAAGGGACCAGCCAGGACGCCCCCAACTGTGGACTTGGAATAGGAAGGAGCCTCCCGCAGCTAGTAATGGAAGACAGTCACTTTTGAAGGCCCCAACTCAGGGCCTTCAAAATACATTGTTCCCTTCCCCAGCCCAGGGTGTATTCCCACTCGGAAAGCAGGCAAGGAATAGAGACGAGAGATGGAAGTCAAAGACCATATGAGAATCTCCTGAAAAGTTGGGGCCTCTCCCCAAACCAGTGTGACGGGAGGGAGACTGTGGCTAAAGCCACAGGACTTGAGTCCCTAAGTCCTACAGCTGGTTAACGAGCTGACATGGACATCTCACCGCGGTGGGCATGTGGCCTGGGGAGACAAACCCAGCCCAAGGCCTCCAGCCAGACTGAAGAACACAGCCCAGCCTCCAGAGCACAGGGGCACAGGCCCACAGTCGCTGCCCTAACACTTCCTCCCACTGGCTCACGTGGACGGGGCTTCCATAGGCTACACAAGTTTAAAGTGCATGAAGGTTCAGCCATTCTTAAGTGAGAGGAGGCAGCATGTTTGGGGGCATTCTACCTACGGAGCCTGTTGCACTGGACACTGACAGACCAAAGGGAAATTATTGTGTCCCATGCAGAGCATAATCTTACACTTGCCTAAAGTGCACTCTGGTGAGCCGTCACCACTACCCAGTCACCAACAAGGAACCATCCAGCCAGTCAGCCCCAGCCCAAGATCAAGATGGCTGTCAAGTTGCTGTCAACTCCTGCTGACTAAACCTGAGACCAAGGGGGAAAAAAAACAATTTCCCATGACTGTTGGCAAGTCATGAAATCTAAAGGTAATGCCCACTAGAAATGAGTCTGTGGGCAGGAGATCAGGTGACGATGGCAGGCACAGTGATTTAAACTGGATGAGACATCTGTCAGATGCAGAAGCCCTGTGTCACTCAGGCTGGGCCTCTGTCACTCCCATAACATCTGCTGGGTACCTTGCCCTTTTCTCTGCCTTGAAGTTTGGGGACAGATCCCCAATCTAACTCCCTGTGGCTTGGCCTTTGCTGATAACAGAAATCACTTTGGGGTGGCCGGCCCAGTGGCTCAGGTGGTTGGAGCTCTGTACTCCTAACTCCAAAGGCTGCCAGTTCGATTCCCACATGGGCCAGTGGGCTCTCAACCACAGGGTTGCCAGTTCAACTCCTCGAGTCCCGCAAGGGATGGTGGGCTGCACCCCCTGCAACTAGCAATGGCAACTGGACCTGAAGCTGAGCTGCGCCCTCTACAACTAAGATTGAAAGGACAACTTTACTTGGAAAAAACGTCCTGGACGTATACAGTGTTCCCCAATAAAAAAGTCCTGTTCCCCTTCCCCAATAAAATCTTAAAAAACAAAAAAAAGAAAAGAAATCACTTTGGGTAATCATTCTTCATTCACCACATTTTTTGAGTTTGAACACTGTGCTAGGCCTTGGGGATACCCCAGTGAGCACAAGACATAAAATTCCCCACTCTGATGGTGCTGACCTTTCAGTGGGGGGAACCAGACAGAAAACATAATACATATTAATTTTATTGATAATAGTTCAATAGAAAAGTAAATTATGGAGCATGTTAGAAATGGATAAGTATTACAGGGGAGGGGAGAAGCATGGTAAAGTGGATGAGGCTTGCAGGGGGAGATACACAATTTTAAATAGTGTGAACAGGTAATATTGAAGGCAGTGAGACGGCAAGCCCTGAGGATATTTAGGTGAAGAGCATGTCAGGCAGAGGAAATGGCAAGTGCAAAGGCCCTGAGGTGAGCTCATGCCTGGCAGGTCTAGGCAACATCTGGGGAGGCTGGTGTGGCTGGAGCAGAGCAACAGACAGGAGATAAGGCAGGGAAGGGAGGTGGGCTGCAGGGCCTTGTGGGCCTTTGTGAGAACTTTGTTTTTATTCTGTGAGATGGAAGCCCTTGGAGGATTCTGAGCAGAGGAGGGACATGCCTTATGTTTTAGGTAGAAAGTGATTTAATACAGGGAATTAGGTGCTTACAAAATCACTGGAAGAACTGAAGGAGCTGGCTCTAGGCTGGGCCTCCTGGAACAACACTACTGAACTGCCTGCCTGTGCCCTGATCAGGGGGGTGGAATCGGGAAGCCCCATCTGCAGCTGAGCCTTTCTGCCACCATACCTGCCTTTTGACCCTCTAGACACTGGGGATGCTGCAGAGAATCCTGTGTCTCCACCGCCCACACAGCCATATTTTCCTTTCCTTGTTTCCTCCCTCTAAATTTCACTCTTTCTTTGATGAGACCTAATTCACATCCAAACCTGTAGCTTTAAATGAGTGTGGTGAATGGTGCTGAATGCCAAGCCATGTGTCTGTCACAGCCCCAAGCCTATCCCCGTGTCAGTTACCCTGCTACCCATCCCCCACATGCTCCGCCCACACCCTGGGCCTCTGTTCTGGCTCCCCAGGTCCCCATCACAGCAGGTACCACACTGGTGAAACTGCCATGTACTTGTCTGTCTCCCCACCCCACCCAGAGTAAGTCCCTTGACGACAGGGAATGTAGATACCTAGTTCAAGGCCATGTCCTCAGTGCCTATATCGGTGCCTGGAAGGATCCATATGGCCAGGCTGGGAGAAGGCAACAAGCTCACCCAGCCTGAGAGAAGAAACAGTGGAGGGGAAAGAGACAGAATCCCCAGCTAACCTCCCTGAGCCTCAGTTTTAACACCTGTAAAATGGGGGCAATAGCATTGTTAACCTCGTAGAGGCATTGAGGGATATGAGAGAGAATATGCATTTAGTAGGTGCTTATCAACACCCCTTTTACTCAGGTTTTTTCTGAGGTTGGAAAGGAGCTGGGCTTTCCTGGGTTCCAGCCCTGAAGAACACTGATAAAGTTGATGGTGTCCGGGGATCATGCAGGGTAGGTGGCTGGCTCAGGGCAAGGGAGAGAGAAGTGCTTGCCTCCTGGACTTTCCTATTTATTGGAGAGTTTTTCCCTCGAAAGTTGGAAGCAGAAGAGGCCCTCCTCCCACTCTAGGCCTGCCAGGCTTCCTGGCAGCAGAGCTTGTGGTCAGCAGGGCCTAGAGGCCTGATCCTGCCAGATGACCAGTTGTACTAGTAGCTGGGTGACTCTCCAGGAGAGCAGTCAAACACTGTGCACCAGGGGGACCCCACATCCTGCTGCCTGCGTCAGTCGTGGTAGATATGGTTCTGGATATTCAATCCAGTTTTGGTTTATGTCCATTTCTGGTCATAACTACTATTGTTACCCCATTCTACTATTAATGTCCCGGCTTGTCCGTAATAGCTGGGCATACATACCTATGATCCAGGAATTCCTCTCCTAGGCGTGTACTCTCCAGAACTTTGCACGTCGACTCACCAAGACGTTTTCTAAAACATTCACAGCAGCACTATTTGTAACAGCTCCAAATCGGAAATGTCCACATGCCCTTCAACAGAGTAGATACATAAACTGTGGTACATTCATACCAGGTTAACTATGCAGCAATGAGACTGAACATTCTGCAGCCACGTGCAATAGCATGGATGAACCGTGACATAATGTTGAACAAAGGAAACTAACTCAGGAGAGTATATACGTGTGATTCCATTCACACAATTCACACAAAAGGTGAAAAACTAGAGGATGCTATCAGAAGTTGGGACGCTGGTTACATAAAGGGGGCTGGAAATGTTATGTTTCTCGAGCTGGGGGCTAGTGACCCAAGGGTGTTCACTTTACGAAAATGCATTGAGCTGAACACAGGATTTGCGCATTTTCTGTATATACAGTTTTAATCAGTAAAAGGTTTACTGTAAAAAGCATCCTGGTTTGGACAATAGGTTAGACAATCCCTATTCCTCTGCTCCCTGCCTCTTCCTGTGTACTTTCCATGTTGGGCCAGACACAGAGCACATTGTCATACTTTATTCCCATTCCTTTTGGGAAACCTCTACTAACTTCT
The DNA here is from genome assembly GCF_004115265.2 of Rhinolophus ferrumequinum. Classification (NCBI taxonomy): domain Eukaryota; kingdom Metazoa; phylum Chordata; class Mammalia; order Chiroptera; family Rhinolophidae; genus Rhinolophus; species Rhinolophus ferrumequinum. Next base: position 4,488,536 of record NC_046286.1, read on the forward strand.
TTCCTCTTTTAAGAGCTGAGATGGACTCTGAGCAAGAGGTAAAAACTGATAAGCAAATACATGACTGGAGAGATGTGAGATATGAATCCCCAGGAAATGCTAAGAGACACCCAACCTACCACAACCTCTACATTTCCAAGCCATGACTGGGCGATTGTCAGGCCCCTGCTACTCCACTTAACGGGGCAGGGAAAGAACTAACGTACATCAGGAAGAATTTCAACAGCCCCGGTAAAAGTGAGTGTAACCTTCAGCAGTCCTGAAAAATAAAGTTGACCCGAACTCCGTCTGTTGGGGTCATCGACATTCACCGGGTTGTCCTTATGGAAACTGTAATTCAACTCTGACAGTAAGAAAATGCTTCCTGTGGTGAAGACTGATTCTGATGTGACCAATTCCCCTGGGGCCCCTCAGGCCTTGAGCAAATCTGTTGATGTCCCAGGCTTAGGAAGAGGCCCCTCTCCCTGCCTGCTCATGGCCCCCCCCACTTATCCACATCCCATTCAAGCCCATCTCCTCTAGGAGACTACCCACGGGTCCCATCTGCTCTCCCTTAGCACCTAAGTCTGTCTTTAAGCACCTGACCCCCTCGTCTAAGTTGTTTTTCTAAGAGCACAGGAAACTTTACTGATTGCACCCCAAGAGCATGGGCCAATTCTTGGTACATAGTAGGCCCTCAGTAAATACTGAATGAATGAATGAATGAATGAATGAATGCTTTCTGCCTCATGGCATCTTGGGGATTGTTACTTTAGCTTTCTCTGGTGTGTTCCTGGTTCTGATTCCTCTAGACATGAAATTTGCTGGGGCAAGGACTATGTCTTATTAATTTTTTTTATCCCTAGTACTCACCCTTCTGCTTAATAAGTATTTATTGAATGAGGAAAGAAAGGAAGTGATTTCGGGGCATTTGCAATCCAGAAAGCGTGGAGGTGAGGGTCAGTGGGTAGAGTTATTTGGATTTCAAGGGTGTGGGTGATCCTGGAGAGGAATAAGCTAATATAATTGCCTACAAATTTATTTATACCTGCTTCCTTCCAGAGGATTGAGGTGGCTTACAAAAATACACATGAGACAAGGTAAAAAACAAGTCAGTGAGGAGATCAGGCCAAGGGGAAAAGAAGAGTAGGAAAAATAAATCAAGTTAGCTAATGAGAAGTGGGCCAAGAAGTTGGCCAAGTTTTCTCACAGCCCACTGGAGGGTGAAGTCCCTCTCCCTTCCCCACCTACGTTTCAGGGACAAGCACAGGCCAGACAAGGGCAAGAGCGTCCAGGGAGGGGCTGTAAGACCCCTCCCTACACCTCCCTAGCTATCAGCCCCCCGAGGCCAGGCCCAGAAACCTAGGGGCCCTTGGGAAGGGCTGTGTCTAGGCCCTCTGTGAGGGCTATCCCTGGCCCAGATGTGGGGATCCCTGTTGCTAGCAGGGCTCTGACCTAAGAGGCTAGTTTAAGGGCTGAAGGACCGTTCTTTCACTCAACACTGCGAAGGTTCTGGAACTAGCAACTCAATGCCATTCGGCCAACTCTACTCTCGGCCTACTAAGCGCGCGCTCGGCACACAGGGTACAAAGATGGAGGGAGCAGCGTGCCTTCCACCCCGCCCCACCCCCACCCCGGGCTCCAGACAAAGGGGCAAGCCGCCCATCCCCCAGCCTCTCCCTCGCGTTCTCCTTCACCCTCCTCTCCCTCAGGCCGCCCTTCGGTGACTTCCTCTCCCTTTCAGGGGCAGCCTGGGGACTTATCAGGGACAGCATTTCACCTGGGCGCAGGGCGGGGAGTGGGCGCGCCGGGGGTGGCCTCCCCGCCCACCCCAAGCCCGGGCCGGCCCCAGGCCCGCGCCCTTATCTTTGAACCCGCTCTATTAGCCCCCAGCACCTCCCCGCCCGGGCGCCCCGCCCCCACCCGGCCGAGCACGTGCTGCCCCGGGTGGGGGCTGGGCCCACTCCCGTCTCGGCTCCCCACCCCCACCGGAAACATTCCTGAAACATTCCTGAAACTAGGAGGCCCGGCCCTCTGGTTCCCCACCCCGCCTCCACTCCGGGCTCAGAGTTTTCCTGGAGTCCCCCCTCCGCCGCCGGTTCGCCCCCTGAGGAGGGGGCTGGGCCGGGGCCTCGGCTGACCGGGGAGGAAGAAAAACATGAGTCACAGCCGTGTGTCACTGGACCGCATTGCAATTCCCTGCATCACGGGAGGTGTGGAAAGCTGCCTCAGGGACCAGGGGCGGGGAGGTGCACCCGGGAAGGCCCCGGGCCGGGCCTGCAGGGCGCGCCTCTGATAGCACCCCTTTCTTCTCCTACCGCCCTCCCCGCCATCTTCCCACTTTGGCTTCCTCTCGGTCGTGCAACAAGTCTTTGTTGAGCCGGGCGCGGCGGGCCAGGCGTGGCGGGTATGGCGCGCGAGGACTCAGCTCCTGCCCTCAAAGTGCTTTCAGGCGACCACTGGCTCACGTTTTATTTCTTGCAAAGTCACAACCTGAGCGGGGGAGGCGGGTACCAAGTGGGATGTGTCTCCAAAACATCATCCAGACCACCTAAAGGAACAAACCTTCCCTCAGGTTTACCTGCAACTAGCCAATCGTTTGTTTTGCTTGAAGGCTGCACCTTGATTACGGTTTACTCGCGGCCATTAGTAAATTAAAATTCTGGATTTCACAAGTTTCACCTTTGAATTTCACAAGACCTGGATTTCACGTCCGCCACACACGGGTTGGCAATGAAATGTACATGCTGACACCTGTCCGCCCGGGGGAAATCTACCTGGGCAAAGGGGGCGGCGGGTAGGCCGCGGAATTCTCTAACCCGCGTGTTTCTCTCCACTCCTCCCGCCCGCGCAGACCCCGTAGGCACCAACGCCTCCCACATCTTTGCGCCCCGCGGGCGACAGGCCCACAAGCCGGTAAGGGCCCTAGAAATGACTGCTGGGGGCCCCCGTCCCAGGCAGCAGTAAGGACGCCTGCCCCCTACCCCCGAAAAGCTCCATGGTGATCCCTCTGTGCCCCTTCCCAGGTCTCCCGCCCCAGGATAGTGGGGAGTAGGCCGACGCATCGAGTTCCTAGCCCAAGCCTCCCGCGCACCCGCCCCCAGGCGCCGGGCACTGCGCGCCCCTCCCAACAGTCAGCACCCACCCGCGCGGCGGCAGCGACGGTGGCTGGCGAGCGGCCGCCCTTTTAAATCCCCGGGCTCATTTGCATGGCCCCGCCCCACCTCAGTGACACGGCTGGCGCGGGCGGGCCCGTCCCCCCTGCCCCTGGGTCGCTCTTTTTAAGCTCCCCTGAGCCGGGGCTGCGCTCCTCTAATTGGGACTCCGAGCCCGGGCTATTTCTGGCGCTGGCGCGGCTCCAAGAAGGCGTGAGTTCGCGGCCCCTCCGGTGGTTTCTTTTTTTTATATCTATCATTTAATTAAATTATTTATTTATTGAGGCCGCGCACGGGCAGTGCCTGGCTTCCTGCCCCTCGCCATCCTTCGGGGAAGGGGGAATATTTTTGTCCCCCCGCCTGGATGTGACACATAAATACCCCGCGGGGGCCTGGGCGGCGAGCACGCGGCGGTGGCGGTCTCTGAGCGCCTCTGCTCTCTCTCCCGGTTTCAGATCCGCATTTGCTACCAGCGGCGGCGGCAGCGGAGCCAGGCCGGTCCTCAGCGCCCAGCACCGTCGCTCCCAGCAGCCCGGAGCGCGCACCGCAGGCCGGCGGCCGAGCTCGCGGTGAGTCGTCCCCGGGGCCCGCGGCGGAGGGGGGCGCCCGCACCCCCGCCGCCCCTCCTGCAAGCCGCCCGGGGCTGCAGCGCGCGCCTCCGGCTTTATTCCCAGGCCGGGGCTGCGCTAGCCGCCGGCGGGGGAGGGCCGCACGGCGCGGGGGCGATCGCCGGGGCCCGGCGGCGCGGGGGAGGGCGCCCGCACCCCTTCCCCCGCGGCGCGGGCGCCTTGCGGGGGGCGGGGACCCGGGAAAAGCGCGCGGTGGGGGAGGGGGGCGCGCGGCTGCGGCGAGCGCGAGTTGTGCACCCGGCAGAGCTCGGTGCACCTCGCGCGGCCGCCGCTCCCGCCGGATCCCGGGCCCGGGGTGTGGGGGGCGGAGAGAGAAACAGGCTGCGGCGCAGCGGGAGAGTAGGGGGCCGGCCGTCCCCCGCAGCCTGGGAAGTTCTAGAAGTGAGGGGGATGGGCAAGAACCCCGCAATTCGGCCCTACCGCCGCTTGGCCTTTCTCCTGGTGCCCCCTCCGCAGATGAGGCCGAATCGCGGGCCTGGGTTTGGGGTTTCACCTCGACCCCACCTCTGGCCGGGCCCGCGCCTCTTCAGCCCCAGGGCCAGGCCTGCCCTCCGCCCCCACAAACTGGTTTCTCTGCTTTGCTGGGCTCTGTTGGAACTAGTTTCCTTTGACTCCCCGGTTCAATTTATTTTCCTGGGGCTTTATTTTGGCGGGGAGGGCACGGAAGGAGGTGGCTTTCTTCCTCTCCCCCGCGCTCGCGCGCGCCAGGTTTCCTGCCCCAAGGCGGGCTTGGGTGCCCCCTCTGGCAGGAAGTGGGGCCGGGTGCACCGCGTGGCGGTGCATGTGGTCGGGGTGCACCGGTTTCCCGCGCCTGCAAAGAGCGGCCTGCGCCCTCCCCCCGCGCGCTCTGGCCCCTAGTCCCGCCAGCCGACCTGCAACGGCCAGGCACAGACACTTGCAGAGCCACTCTGGGCCAGGTGTGGAGCAGAGGGCTAGAGACCTAACCAGCGTCCAGGAGTAAGGAAAGGGGCGGGCTAGAGGGTCACCGGGAACCTAACTCCATCCAGCTCGCTAACTTGCTGTTTGACGGTAGGCATCTCATCAGGGCTCTCCGGGCTCTTTTTTTGTAAAAGAAGGTAGCCCCATGATGATTTTCTAGGGTCATTCCTACAGATTCTCTACGCATTTGTGGAGCACACATTGCGTGCCTGGTTGTGTGGAGGTGACAAGCTTGAGGCCCAAAAGAGCTTATAAATTGAAGGATTGAGATTGGGGCCCTAAACATGGCTTTCCATGCCAGGCCTGTGATGTTCAGAAACAGGTGGAAGAGAGACAGCATTTGTTGGTCTCACCAGAGAGGGCCTCAGGCTTTCATTCAATTTGGGGAGGCCTGGGTTTGGGGTGGGTGAGTGGATTAAAGGGTGTCCTCAGCAGCAAGAGGTGGGGGGAAGTACCAGATGAACTGAGCTTCCAGGAAGACCCACCAGGATCCCGGGCGGCGGGGCCCAGGCTCTCTGAGATTAGGGACTGGCTTCACCCAACTGGAACCCCCTCTGAGGGGGCCTCCGGCCGACCTCATGTGAGGTCAGTGCTCATTTAGCTGATTAATTTTGATGTTTAGTTTGAAGGGGGACCTGTGCTGTAATAGAAGATTCTAATCACTGCCTGTGATTACAGAGCAGGCCAAGCCACTAATGACGGAGCAGGATAAATCCCCAACCACCTTGTTTAAAAGGGTCTTCAAGTCTGAAATATTATAAAATAGAATAATTATCAGACAAAGTCCCGCCATCTGGAGCATCCCAAAGCCTGAGGATAAGGGGCCTCTGGCCCTCCAAAAGTCACAAGTTTGCAAAAACTTTGTTTTTTCCTCTCACTGGGTTTAAAACTGGAAATTGAAAATCTGCAAAGGGGAAAGAAAAGTCATTTTCAAATGTTTCTAGTTCTTGGTTTTGATTGGAGTGAAGACTTCCCGTTGTTTAGGCATTTTAAACTATCTGGTTTAATCTTTGCAGCAGTCTAGAGAGGTAGTTGAGGCAGATGTTTTACCATTACCCCCATTTGACAGATTGAGGGGCTTTCAGAAGTGGAGCCATTTGGGCCCACCCTTTGCCAAGCAGAGCCAGGGATTGGTTACCATAGAGGTGTGGGGCCATAGGTTTCCTAGTTCAAGTCTCTGAATGTAACTTGGGGACAATAACTAAGAACAGGAATGGGAATGTGGGGGGACCCTCACTGCCCTTTTTAAGTTTCTAGAAGAGGCCCCAACCACGTGGTGCAGGTGTCCTGGCAGTGGAAGGTTGTAGGTAAATTCCTACAATCAGTGGGACTGATTGAACTCAAACAGGCTTCCAAGAAGAGGGAACATGCTAGAAAAGGACCAAGAAGCTTTTAGGATCAGCCCTGCCAGCTAGGGGACTAGCTAGCATCTGTTAGAAGGCTCCATCTCAGTGGGAGGTGCCCCCTCCTGTAAGCAGGCATCAAAGGGAAAGATCTCATCTGACTCCAGGTGAGCAGGGTGGGGGCAACAGGGAAGAGGAGACTCACCTTTCAGCTTTGGTCTCCCGTTTCCTTCCCCCACCTCACCCACTGCAGTTCAACCATCTTCCCCTTCGCAAATTGTGTCCTCATCTTTGAATCCCCAGGCTTTACCCTGGGAGAGAACAGGGGGACACTGGTGGGATGGGCACCAACCTTGGCCATGAGATTGATGTGAAGTGTCAGGGTTGGACCGAGCAGTATTGTGAGCGAGGTGCGTAGAGGGTGGAAGCTCATGGCTGCCAGATGCCAAGGCTCATTCTCTCTGCTCACCTTCCACCCTTGCTCCCTTGAGCTCTTCAGGCTGGTTTTCTCCTAAAGAGAAAGGGCAGCAGCTGGCTAGAGAGGGGGGACCCCCACCTTACCCACACCAGGGCAGCCTCACCACCAGAGCCAGGTCTGGGCTGCCTGTGCTTCTTGGGCCTAGGCCCTGTGAGGGTGGCAGGACAACAAAGAGCCCTTCTGAACAGGAGATAAGAAGTTGATTAGGCCCAACGGCCAGCCCCACCTGCGGTAGCAGGGTGGAAATCCTGGGTACCCCTGGGAGAGGGCAGTTTGCTGCAGTGCCCTTGGAGGGTAGTAGTGGTGAGGGGGTAGGAGGTGGCTAAAACAAGAGGTTTGTTTGAAACCACTCCTCTTCCTCCAGCATCCCAGCCATCGCTCCTCCACCTGCTCTGTAGAGAAGGGAAGATGAGCGAGTCGAGCTCGAAGTCCAGCCAGCCCTTGGCCTCCAAGCAGGAAAAGGACGGCACTGAGAAGCGAGGGCGGGGCAGGCCTCGCAAGCAGCCTCCGGTGAGTCCAGGGACGGCGCTGGTAGGGAGTCAGGTGGGTGTCCACATCTTTGCCTTGGTTTACTCTTTTGGGCTAGGGAAGTGCCAGGCGTCTCGATAGGCGAAAACAGGAATGGGTGTGCAGAATTGTTCCTGCCCTGTACATGTCGTCCCCACACACGCCTCACCAACCCTGGTCAGATCTTCCTGAGACCCCAGGAGAAAAGTGGGGGCTGACCCATGCCTGAAACTCCAAGCCCAAAGTGACCCTGTGGTTACAAAGCCAGTGCTTACACTGGTGGACCACCCACTCTTCACTTCCAGTCCGTCGTGGAGCAGTGTGTTTATAAAACACAGTCAAGATGAATTCTAGAACATGAAAATACATATAAGCTTGGGTTTTTTAAATCACCCTTCATCAATTTACTGGAAAAGTTCCAAGATACCTACTGTCAGTTTCTGTGCTTGCTCATCCCAGGCCAGTGACAAAGTTCCCTGTTCATGCCAGTGGCCCTGGTCTGCGCTTTGCCCCTGGCTCTGTAAAGGAAATTGAAGCCTAGAAAGTGAAAATGTTGGGGAGTTGGTGGTGGAGTGACCCTCAACCCTGGTCCTGTCCTCCCTCGGGGTTAGACCAGCCTTGCCCTTTGGGGCCCCCCAGGGAGCATGGCCAGTCAGGCTGTGCGGGCCACCTGCTGCGTGGTGGAAAGCTTGGTTTCTCATCGGAGGGCAGCTGCGGCTGAAGTCCAGTTACTTCCCTTTCGTGGGAAGAGGAGACTGAGGTTGACCCTTACCCTTTACATGGCGGGTCCCTGCTCCCCCAGGCTTCCCCATGTGTAAAGTGGAGAAAGTGGTCTAACCTGACCTTGGAGAGATGAGCCATGAGTAGTCAGGGTGGTGGCATTCGGCTGCCTCTTTCAGAGCCCACTGTGTGTGTGTCGGAACTCGTCCTCTTAGTCTGGTTCCCTTGGCCTTCCCTCCTCCTGTTAGCTGGGGTCCGGACAGGGGTATCAGAGAAGGGGTGTTGGGTTACTGGCCATGCTTATAAACAGCCCGTGGGCAGCCACCCCAGGAAACCATAGCTGACGTGCCCTTACTGCCCAGCTCCTATGCATTATGCAGCAGCTTTTTATTCTATCTCGGGCTTATTAAAATTTTAGTGGCAACAGTGGCAAGGAGCTCTGGGCTTCCTTCTCCCAGGGAGGCAGCCTGGAGGGGGGTCAGTTTGCAGCTAGAGGCTGGAGGCTCCCTGGAGGGGGCTCACTTCTCTTCTGCATCCTATAAAGTCTCTAGCATGTATCGTCTGAGGGGGTAGACAACAGTTGTGGCCCAGGGCTAGACACTTCTACATTCTTCATTTAATTTTCATGATGTCTTGCAAGGTAAGTCTTGTTACCATTTCAGATGAGGAAACAGGCTTGAGCATTGTATTTTTCCCTAGATCTTAGGGCAAAGCTGCCTTCAGCCCCGGTGACACATTTCCTAGGGGTCTTCTGGGTTCTTGTCATGTTGTTGACACGGGGAAGCAAGGGGAGGGGCTTTGCCAAAGGTGGTCAAACAGACCCGAATCCCAAGGGCATGCCCTGCCATTGTGCTGTGGCTTCCTGGGTCAGACTGATGGCTTGCTGACCTATCCCTGTTGGTAGGGGCAGAAGTGGAAGGCTCGGTCTTAGAAATAGGTGAGACGCGTAGCATGTATGTCCCTGACTGTCCCCTTTGTCTTTACAGAAGGAGCCCAGTGAAGTGCCAACACCTAAGAGACCTCGGGGCCGACCAAAGGGGAGCAAAAACAAGGGTGCTGCCAAGACCCGGGTGAGTCTTGTGGGTGGGGAAGCTTCTAGTGAATAAAAAGAGAGGGTCCTCTGGTGGGGAGGTCTGGGAAGGGGCTGGTTTATCCTGCTTCTGTTCCCTCTTTTTGGCATACAGGCAGCAGGAGTGGGTCTTGGTTAATTACCGTGCTTCCCCGACAATAAGACCGGGTCTTATATGAATTTTTGCTCTAAAAGACGCATTAGGGCTTACGTTCAGGGTGAAAAATCATGCTAGGGCTTCTTTTCCGGTTAGGTCTTATTTTCGGGGAAATACGGTAGGGAGAAAGCAGGGTGATGACTGAGATCTCACTTCCTGGGTCTTGGTCCTGCCCGGAACAATGGGGAAATCAAGTCAGTCCCACCAGCCCCCAAGGCTGAGAACATGACCTTCTGTCCTGGGGTCCCTGGATCCTGAGGGAGTCGGGGTAAGCCGGGAAGGCCAGATTTACGGTGCATCAGGCTTTCAGAGAAGTTGTTTTGTTTTTTATTTTATTTTTTTCTAAGACACGACTCATATCCTCTGAGTCATGGGTGGAGGAGGGAGTGGGGGGCGTGTGTGTATATTGGGGGGCCGTGTGGCTGGTCAGTCATCACCAGCTGGACTCGGGTGGGCCTGCTGGGGTGAGAGTCCCGGGCTGCCCTGAGCAGAGGTAGCAGCTGTGTCCCTGTCTGTGCCCTTACCAGCCCAGGCTCTGGTCATTGGGTAAGCACTGTCAGGGACATTTTTGACTTAGTGGGTCTTTTCTCTGACCTTCTAGAAAACCACCACGACTCCAGGGAGGAAACCAAGGGGCAGGCCCAAAAAACTGGTAGGTGAAGAGGCTGTGGTGGCCTGGCTCTGGGGGAGGTGGTGGTGCAAAGAGTGATTCTGTGTACCCATCATGGAAAGCTCTCCCTGACCTTCAGGGTCAGGAATGGTGGGCTGTCACCTTTTACCCAGGCCCTGAGAGGCGTATTTGCCCAGGCCCAGGCTCCTGGCACCTAGCCCAGGGCTTTTAAAGGGCTATATAGCCGCGAGAAGTGAGGGGTCCCAGACCAGACCCCTACCCTGCACTAGTTGGGGGCGTGTCTGCCTCTGCTTCTAGAAAGACTCACGTCTAGGGGGGATCTTGGTATGGAAATGAGGAAAGGACATCACAAGGGGAAAGGGTGAGGTTTGTCTTCACCCTGATCCTGGGGAGGGAGGGAGAAGGAGCTTAACCTGGGAGGGGGTCAGGGAGGGGGTCAGTGCTGTGTGGGAGCTGAGGTATGGACGCCCTTCCTCAGAGGGAGGTACCTTCCATTTCTGGGCCCCCACGGAGCTGGTAGTGGAAGGAGGTGTGCTGAGTCAGGAGACGGCCTCTAGGGGGCTACCCTGCAGTTAGAGCCACTCCAGCCTTCCTCTCCGTGGCCCTTTCTATCCCCAACCTGCTCCCTGAACTTCCTGAGGCGGTCTGTTCATTCCTCGAGCCACCACCACCACCAGGGTTAGGGGGGCTAGGGGGTGCTGGCTGGGCCCCAGGAGTGAGTAACAGGAAGCAAGTTGTTTTGGAGTTTGTGCCTGGCACGGGGGCCGTGTGGTGTCCCGACATTCCCACCTAGTGAGTGAGCCCCGGGGCACACACTTCCCCTTCCTCCCCACCCTGGCGGCAGCTGGTGGCTGTGGCCACTGCACAGCCCTACTCCGCCATGGCCACCTGGTTCTCCTGGTTCTCCGGCACCCACCAGGGGGGGCTCATGCACCCTCCCACCACCCTTCCCATTTCCTCTCCCTGCCCCTCCCCTCCCCGCCCCTCCTCTCCCCTCCCCTTCCACTAAGAGTCAGTCACTTCCTTGAGCACTGAGTTCTGCCCAATCCCCCCACTATGGGCCCCAGGGCAAGGGAACCTGGCTCTGAAAGCAGCAGCGTGTGTGTGGTTTTTTTCCCTCCCTTTAAATTCCTCCTTATTTTATGAATGAAACTGGGCTGTGGAGGTTGCTGAGTCACCCACACACTCAGCCCTGACTCATCTCCCTTCTGGAGAGCCAGGGAGTGCGGGGAGGGGTGGGGGCGAGCCAGGCCTGTGCCCCCTCCCCCACACCTGGGGGGGGGGTGGAGGAGGAGGAGAGCCAGGCTTGGCACTCCTGCTGATGGCCCTGCCCACCTCGCAGGAGAAGGAGGAAGAAGAGGGCATCTCGCAGGAGTCCTCAGAGGAGGAGCAGTGACCACGCCGTGCCACCTGCTTCCTCACCGAGGAGCAGTTTCCTTCTGGGACTGGACAGCTCCGCTCCCACTCCCCCCGCCCCTTCCCCCAGGCCCCACATCACCGCCACCCACCTGCGTCCTCACCACCACACTAGGCAGCACACCAGCCGCTGCAGGGCCCTGGTGGCCTGAGTGGGGAGCAGTTTTCCTTTGGTCTCGATTCCCAGCAACCCCTCGCCCACGAGCACACACTTGCCCTCCTGGACAGAGCTCACTTCCCACTTAGCCGTACCCTGTGCCCACTCCCTCAGCGGTAGGGACATTGCTGACGGGGCTCCTGGTTTGGGGATCCTTCTCCCCTCCTCTTCCCTCTGGCTTCCCATTACGGGGCCTGGGAGGGCTCCCCTGGCCTTAAAAGGGGCCCAAGCCCCATTCATTCTGACATGCCCACTCCACTGTACTGGCAGCAGCAGCAGGTGTGGCCAAGATGCTCCCAACCAACCTGTGTCTCGGCAGGTGCGGCTCACACCCACTTTTCTTCCTTCCCCATCTTGCCTAGTCCCCGCACTAGGTTGGACGGCCCCCTTGGGGCACAGGAAGGCAGGCAGGAGGGGTTTGAGCCCCCGACCCCCTCTGCTTTCACTCTAGGCCTCGAGGTTGCCCGCTCCTCACATGGGGCACTAACAAGGAGATAGCCTTGCCTCCTCCCCCCGCGCCTCCCCATCCCCCAAGGTTCTGGTTCCATCTTTCCTCTGTTCACAAACTACCTCTGGACAGTTGTGTTGTTTTTTGTTCAACGTTGCATTCTTAGACATCTGTTATTGCTGCTGCTACCAGCGCCAAATGTTCGTCCTCATTGCCTCCTGTTCTGCCCACACTCCCCTCCTCCAAGATGCTCTTAGGGGAAGGAGCCTGGGGCAAAGCAGGCTGGGTGACCGACCACCCCAGTCCCAGGGAGGGTGGGGCCCTGCCCCTAGGATGCTGCAGCAGTGAGCAGGGGGAGCCTGTGTTGAGTGTGTAGGGGGCCGCATTCTCCCCCTGTTCTGCTGGGGAGGAGGGAGCCGTTATTTGTCCCAGCCTGGGGCCACCCCTCTGGTTTCCTATTTGCAGTTACTTGAATAAAAAAATATCCTTTTCTGGACTGGCGTCTTTCTGTGGTGGGTGCCCGAACAGCTAAGGGTAGGAACCAAGGAACTGGTGGGTGGGGTGGCTTTGGAGGTGCCCTGCCCAGCTCTTCAAGTTGGGGGCAGGAAGAAGCAGCACTGGAATCAGCTCTGGGGGAAGATAACTTAAGCCCCTCTTGGAGAAGTCAATGACACTGCTAGACACAAAACGTTTTATTTACAAAATATACTGAATACTATACATCAGGCCCTGTCACCATGGAAACGACTCTAAAGCCAATTCAGGGAGGGCTAAAGAAAGATGGGGCCCAAGGAAAGGGCAAAGCTCAGCCCCTGCTCCCAGCCCCCCTTCCACCCTAAAAAGGAAGAAGTTCTGTCAGTGCCGGGGAGTGAGGTGATGGGCCGGGTGCTGCCAGGAAGGCTGGGAGAAGGAATGGAGACCTAGTGCCCAGCCAGGGGAGCTGGGAGTGGGATGCAAGTGGGAGGGGAAAGCAGCAGGCAGCAGGGCCCTGGACACTCCAGGACCCCATGGCTCTGAAGCTCGGGGCCAGAGGGTTAGGTCACGTCTTGACATCCAGCAGGGGCATCCGCTTGTGCTGGTAGCCACTCTGCCAGCCATGTACCACCTGTGGGGGAGGAAAATGTGCCACAGCTGGGCTCTGGCCCCTGGGGGTCCACAGCACAACCTTGGAAGAGGTACCCCACTACTCAGGGCCCAAATGGGAGCAAGGGCAGAACCAGATTCTGGTTTTGGGTAGGTAGTGGGCAGGAGAACAGACCCACCTCTGCCGAGTCTGTCCAGAGTGCTCACCTTGGGGTCTCCGATGTCGGAGAGGAGCTCCTGCTCAGCCTCGTGCAACTCCTCGGCGGGGTCGTAGCTGTACATGGGGAGCAGGTGATGGCGAAGCCGGTCCACTCTGGGGAGCAGGCGAGGGGGGCTCAACCCAGGGTGCCCACCCCCTTCCCCAAACACCTGACTGCTGTCTCCACTCCCCGGGGTAGGGGCACTTCCAGTGGGTGCCTTTTGGGGCACACTAGGGCTCTAAGAACACATGTCTAATTCTGTTCCCCAGGGGGTAAGCTGAGCTTGACCTAAAAATGGAGTGTAGGGGATTTCAGGCTTCTATCAGGATGGCTGAGGGGCATGTATGTAGAGAACTCTTACATGTATGTAGAGAACTCAGATCCTATGGGAAGAAACTGAAGCTGAGTGTGGGGGAGGTAGCACTGGGGCAGGGACACTCACCGCTTTTTCTTCTGGATGTACATTACCTGTAACAGAGACACACACTGGAGGCTGGAGCCCAGGACGGTCCACCGCCCTCCACACCCTCTGCTCCCATTAACAGCAGGACAGCTGAGATGCTGTATGCAGGCTGGACCAGGCCCACCCAGCTCTGCTTAGCAAAGGTGTGCGTGTATATGTGTGAACGTGGGGGCTCCTTACCACAGCCACCACCACCCCGACCAGGGTGATGAGGAAGAAAGGCCCCAATACATAGCCCACCATGGAGTCGCTGTTGGCCTGGGGGGCATTGGGCACTGTGGTGTTACTCATGACATCGGCAGCCGGAGGGCTGGGTACTCAGCATGGGCAGTGGTGCCTCGGGAGGGCGCCTCCACTGGGCTCCCTGGGGAGGAGGAACGGAGGTTATCAATTTCACCCAGGGTGACATCCAGGCTCTGGACCCCTCCCCAAGCGCTGGTGTGTGAAAACTTAGGTCAGGCACTGGGATGAAGGATGCTTCAGGTAGGTCAATGTGCTGGGTGTAACCCTCCAACGACTCAGCAAATCCTGGTGCAGAGTACTAGGAGAGGCGCTGAAGGAGGGCCTGAATTCTGCCCAGCTCCTATCCCCAAATCAGGGTGGGGCCCAGCTCAGGTGCTGGCCAAACATTTGCCGATTTCAACTTCTGGGGAAAGGTTAGATGTTGGTTCCAGCTCCTGCCTTGACCTCCTGGGGCACTGGGCTGCCAGCACCTAGGCGGTGAAGCAAAATGGGGAGATTTGGTAAAAATGGGAGGGTCCTGCAGAGTGCCCTAAGGGGTGAGATAGGAGCATTTGGAGGAGCCTGCCTCACTCCTGGTCCAGTCCCCACACTTCAGGCTATAGACTCTGCCCTCCTGGTTCCTGGTGTCACTAGACATATAGCCTGGACACCCTCTCTTCCATCTGTCTCCTGCAGGGTGGACACAAGTGGGCAGGACTGGACTATCTACGAGGTGATGTCACCTTCTGGTTCCCACCCAGGACTCCGCCCAGGTCCCTCCCCTCCTGGCCTGGGCTGAGAAGCGGAGGAGAGGGGCGGCTCCCATCGACAGGTGCAAGAAGACTGTCCATGGGCGGCTGCACAGATGCCCCGATGTCCCTGACCCCAGCTCGCCTGGGTCGCCACATGAGCTACCTGTCCCGGTGTCCGTGGGGTCACCGGGCTTGCCCAATAGCACGCATACCGTCCCATGGTCGAGGATACATTTCGAGGCAGGGAGGGTGTCGGGCCGCTCCTAGGATGCGGACCAGCAAACGGCGAGCGGGGGGTTGGTCCCACGGCTCTGGGAGGTTCAGGCCGGGGAGGGGGGCTCGGGGGTGACGCCGAGGGGCCCGGGCATCCTGGAACCCCGGCACCCCAAGGCGTGGACCTGTGCCAGCGCCCTGCAGCCCATCCAACCCGGTCACGCCTTACCTCCCGCCGCTGCAGCCCGGACAGGAACGCCCTCGGTTGGCTCGCTGGCCCCGGAAGAGCCAGGAGGCGCGTGATCAAAGGACCCGGGAAAATGGGTGGAGCCTCAGCACCCGGTGCAGCCAATCCGGTGGCGGAAGGCGGACGGCCTGGAAACTTCTGGAGCGGCCAATCCGGAGGCGGGGAGTGGGCGGTGCTAAGGCGGGGACTGCCCAGGTTGCAGGGTCCATCCTGCAGCGGCAGGGGGCGGCCGCGGGTTGCGCAGCGGGGGGAGGAAAGCGCACGGGGAAGGGGCGGAGCGCGCGGTTTCCCAGCGTACCCCGGGGCGGATCCCAGCTGATCGCCTGCCCCTGAGACTCAGATTTCCGGGCGAGACCTGGCGTTCTCCCCCGCGGCCCCTCTGGTTGGAGCCCACGTGCAGGGCCAAGCCACGCTCTAATGTTTAGCCCAGGCATGCGGTGCGTCCGTCACGGCAGGACCCTGCACCGGGATGACCTCCATTACTCTGTGCTGAGTCCACGTTTCCTAGTGCAGACTAACCCTCTGGGCTGTGTACAGAGGGTAGAGCAGGCTGGCTGGGTTAGCTCCTGCCTCCAGCCTTGGGCCCACCCATACTTGCTGCGCTCCATTCTTAATGTCTATAAAACAGGCTTCTGGGAGGATTAAACGATGACGGGTGAGGAACCTAGCATACAGCATGCCCTGGATGTTAAATTCCCCGCTGACCTCTTTGGGGGGCATGGGACAGACGGAGCAGCGGGGTGAAGTCCCCTGGGTTACAGGAAACTTGCTAAGTAGGTAAGCTTGGGTCAAAGCTTTCGTGTTCTGATAATTGAAATATCACACATTTACTGGAGAAATCTGAATAAGATTGGTGGATTTTACCAATGTCAGTATCCTGGTTATGATATTATACTGTAGTTTTGCACAAGTTATCATTGGGAGGAGCTAAGCAAAGTGTACAAGGGATCTCTATTATTTCTTAAGCTGCAGGGGAATCTACAGTTACCTCAGATTGTGTGTGTGTGTGTGTGTGTGTCTGTGTGTATAGAGTTTTTTAACCAAACTCCCCCCTGCGCCACACTTACAAGCAATTGGGAAAACTCCAGACTGGGAGGTGATGGAAACCACCTAAGAATGTAAAGGTGAGGCAGCTTAAACAGATCGAGGCCCTTCTGGGTCCTCGGGTGCTACTGGAGATACAGGGATGGCCTGGGTCACCCTATTTTTTGCCAGAGGCAGCCAATGGCATGGACATGGTTAAACCCCTTGGTCTGGTCTGACCTCAGTTTTTTCAGGCCCTTCCAGAAAAGGCTGGATGAGGGCAGGTCTGGTGCAGAGATGACCCAACGAGGAACCAGAGGGCAGATGGGAACTCTGGCCTCTTGTCTCCAGACACCACCATCTGACTGTGATGGGGACTCAGATAAAGGGAAAAAAATGAGAGAAACGCCTGGGTTTGGAGGCCCCAGGTAGATTTCCTGGTGTTCTCAGGCTTTTGAGTCTGAAGAGTAGGTTTCCATCAGACCTGAGGGCAGAGGGAGGAGGCTACCTCCCCAGGCAAGGCCTGTCTCACCTTGTAAGGAATTGGGAATCAAGTGATGGGTTTCATTTTTTTTTCTCTTTTTCCACAGTATTTAATTGTTTATTTGTCAAGAGAAACTATTCCTTAGCCTAAATAGTCATATTTCATAGTTTAGGAACACAGATCAGTGACAAAATTCCATGGAATTCAACCCACAGAAATTTGTTACTTTCCAAAATCGTTTTGCACTCTGAAAGATAGCCTTCTTCATGTCCTCAAAGTCTTTCATGGAATCATAATTTCTGTAGAAATCTGTGTAGGCCGTCTTTCTTATAGAAAGAAGCAAACTTACAGAAAGCTGCAACCCCTAGGAATACAGTGAATGCTCCAATATGAAATCATAGAGACTTGATCTAAAGGCCACACATCTGAGGTTTTGTCAAAGCACTGGGAGCCATGGTAGTTATTCTCCTCAACACCAAGTCCTTCGGGACTCAAGTGATAGGTTTTAGAACCCATGGCCCCTTGGTTGCCCCACACACCCAACCTTTGTCCCCATCCTCAGGCCTTCCACCCATATATTTTGAGGGCCTAGTGGTCACATGAACTAGGCCAGTGTGTAGAAAGGACTGGGGTCTCAGTGTCAGAGACAGCATGATTTTACTCCCCTCACTCCCATGACCACCATTCTGAGCAAGGCAGGACAAGTGGGCAACCCCAATTTAAAAATGAGTAAGCAGCGGCCGGCCCAGTGGCTCAGGCGGTTGGAGCTCCATGCTCTTAACTCTGAAGGCTGCCGGTTCAATTCCCACATGGGCCAGTGGGCTCTCAACCACAAGGTTGCCAATTCGATTCCTCGAGTCCCACAAGGGATGGTGGGCAGCGCCCCCTGCAACTAAAATTGAACACGGCACCTTGAGCTGAGCTGCCGCCTGGGTGGCTCAGTTGGTTGGAGTGCGGGCTCTCAACCACAAGGTTGCCAGTTCAACTCCCACAAGGGATGGTGGGCTGTGCCCCCTGCAACTAACAATGGCAACTGGACCTGGAGCTGAGCTGCGCCCTCCACAACTGAGACTGAAAGGGTAACAACTTGACTTGGAAAAAGTCCTGGAAGTACACACTGTTCCCAATAAAATATTAAAAAAAATAAATAAAAGGCAGAGATTGTCAGAATGGATAAAAAAGCAAGACCCAATTATATGCTGCCCACATGAAATGTACTTTGAACATTAAGTAGGCATTTGGACAGATATTTGTACACTCATGTTCACAGTAGCATTATTCACAATAGTCAAAAGGTGGAAGCAACCCAAGTGCCCATCAACAGATAAATGGATAAACAAAATATGATGTACATGTTCGAGTACAATGGAATATTATTCAGCCTATAAAGGATTGAAATATTGATACATCTACAACATGGATGAACCTTGAAGACATTATGCTAAGTGAAATAAACCAGTCACAAAAGAACAAATACTGTATGATTTGACTTATATGAGGTATCTAGAGTAGTCAAATTCATAGAGACAGAAAGTAGAATGGTGGTTACCAGGGGCTGGGAGGTGGGGAAGAATGAAGAGTTACTGTTTAATGAGGATGGAGTTTCAGTTTGGGAAGATGAAAAAAGTTCCGGAGATGGATGGTGGTGATGGTTGCACAACAGTGTAGTTAATGCCACTGAACTGTACACTTAGAAATGGTTAAAAATGTAAAAAAAAAAAAAAAAAAAAAAAGATCCAAGTATATGCTGCTTGCAAGAGACCCACCTTAGACCTAAAGACACAAATAAGTTGAAAATGAAAGGATGGAAAAGATATTCCATGCAACGAGTAACCAAAGAGAACTAGAGTGGCTACTCTAATATCAGACAAAACTGATTTTAAGTCAAAAACTCTTACAAGAGACAAAGGGGAACATTTTACATTGATAAAAAGGGTCAATTCATGAAGAAGCTATACCAATTATATATGCACCTAAAATACATGAAGTCCCAAAATACATGAAGCAAACATTGAAAGAATTGAAGGGAGAAACAGTTCTACAAAAATGATTGGAGACTTCAATACCCTACTTTCAATAATGGATAGAATATCCTATACAGAAGATCAGTAAAGAAATAGAGCACTCGAAAAGCACTATAA
Source organism: Rhinolophus ferrumequinum (assembly GCF_004115265.2). NCBI lineage: Eukaryota > Metazoa > Chordata > Mammalia > Chiroptera > Rhinolophidae > Rhinolophus > Rhinolophus ferrumequinum. The sequence goes on from NC_046286.1 coordinate 4,506,992, forward strand.
ACCAACTAGACCCAACAGAACACTCCTCCCAGTAACAATATACATGTTCTCAAGCACACATGGAACATTCTCCAAGACAAATCATACATTAGGCCACACAACAAATCTTACTAAATTAGAAAACCTAACGAAGAAATGCCCAGGACCGGATGGTTTCACTGGTGAAATCTACCAAACATCTAAAGGAGAATTAACACCAATCCATAAACTATTCCAAAAAACTGAAAACGAACACTTCCTAACTAATTTTAACTCAGCATTGCCCCGATATCAAAGACAGACAACACAAAAGAAAAAGCTACAGGTAAATATCTCTTATTGATATAGATGCTAGGCCATAAAAGAATTCTCAATAAATTTAAAAGGATTGAAATTATACAAAGTATCTTTGACCACAGTGTAATGAAGCTATTAGGTTGGTGCAAAAGCAACTGCGGTATAAAAGTTTAAAAATAATTGCAAAAACTGCAATTACTTTTGCACCAACCTAATAGAAACCAATAACAGAAGGGAAACTGGAAAATTAGCAAATATGCAGAAAGTAACACACGCTTGAAAAACCGATGGGTCAAAGAAGAAACCACTAGGGAAATTAGAAAATACTTTAAGACAAATGAAGACCTGCCCAAATTTATGGGATGCAGTAAAAGCAGTAAGTACTCAGGGTGAAATTTATAGAAGATCTCAAATCAACAACCTAACTTTACACCTTTAGGAACTAGAAAAAGAAGAGCAAACTAACCCAAAACCTGCAGATGGAAGAAAATAATAAAGATCAGAGAACAGATAGATGAAATAGGAAAAAAACCCCAAAGCAATGGAATCAACAAAACCAAAAGCTGGTTCTTTGAAAGATAACAAAATTGACAAAACTTAAGTTAGACTGACTGAAAGAATAGAAGATGCTAATAACTAAAATTACAAATGAAAGCTGGTACATTACTACTGACTTTGCAGAAATTAAAAGGATTGTAAGAGAATGCTATAAACAACTGTATGCCAACAGAGAATCTGGATGAAATGAACAAATTCCTAAAAGCATGCAAATTATGAAAACTGACTCAAGAAGAAATAGAAACTCTTAACAAACCTATATAAGAAAGAAGATTAGATCAGTAATCCAAAACCTCCCAACAAAGTCCAGGACTAGATGGCTTCACTGGGCAATTATACTAAACATTTAAAGACGAATTAACATCATTTCTATTCAGGTCTTCTAAAAATTGAAAAAGAAAAAGGAGGAGGAGGAAGTAAAGAAGGAGGAGGAAGAGGAAGAGGAGGAAGAACAGGAGGAGGAGGAGGAGAACACTTGCAATCACATTCTATGAGGCCAGCATTATACTGATACCAAAGCCAGAGAAAGACTCCATTAAGATAACTATACGCGTGGCTCAGTTGGTTAGAGCGCGAGCTCTCAACAGCAACGTTGCCAGTTCAATTCCCTCACGGGCCAGTGAGCTGCGCCCTCCACAACTAGATTGAAGGACAACTACTTGGGGCTGATGGGCCCTGGAGAAACACAGTTCCCCAATATTCCCGAATAAAATTTATTATATATATATAATAAATAAATTATATATATATATATATATATATAAAGATAACTATAGACCAACATTTCTTATGAATATACATATAAAATCCTCAACAAAATACTAGTAAGTCAAATCCAATGGCACGTTGAAAAGGATTATACACAATGACCAAAGGATTATACAATATACGAGTATGACAATCCTAGAATTTATCCTAGGAATGCAAGGGTGTTTCAGCATGAGGAAATCAATGTAATACAGCACATTAATAGGACAAAGGAAAACAACCACACGATCATTTCCTAGATGCAGGAAAGCATCTGACAAAAATTCAACACCATTTCATGATAAAAAATACTCAGCCAACTAAGAATAGAAGAATAGCCTTTTCAGCAAACATTGCTGGAACTGGATATCTAGTATATGATAAATTACCAATTTGAATCCATACCTTGCAACATAGACAAAATTTATGATGTATGATTCTATTTATATAAAATGCTAGAAAATGCAAACTGTAGTGACAGGAAGATTAGTGTTTGCTTGGGGATAGAGGCATGAGGGTCAGGAGAGAGGAATCACAAAGAGGCATCTTGGTTGTGATAGTTTCATAGGAACACGTATGTCAAGACTTCTCAAATTGTACACTTTAAATATGTGCAGCTTATTGTATGTTAATTATATCTCAATGAAGCTTTTAAAAATATGATGAATAAAGGATGCCTTAAAAAATAATGGAGCACACACGGGGTGATCAATGTATATTTATTTATGGAGTTAATGACGGGCGAGTTGATGGCCAACGCCCAGGGACTGGGAAGGGAGACGCATAAAGAAAGGAACGAAGAGTATAGCGGAATCTTGTTGGCTGCCATCATGTTGAACACCCTGCCAGGCTGGCCCACAGTGCCCTCACCCCACTACTCACTATTTTTGTGGCTTCAAGTAAGTCACTCAACAACTTGGAAACTCCAAAGTGTAACTAATAATATCCATCTCATACAAAGATTATTGTTGATTGAAAGAAGGAACATATGGGATATATACTGGTAAATAATAAAATGCTCCATAAGTGTGAGGGACTATTTCCTTTCTGATTGCAAAATCAAATTCCTCTCAAGAGTTGGAAAATATGTAAAATCACAGAGAAGAAAATGATTCATAATCCCAACTTCAAGAGGGTGCTTCCTGCCAGGAATTTTCTTATCCTGGCTTATTTTTGTGAAGTTACTTGGTGCTCTGCATGCATGTAGCCTCTATTATGTTCCGACCTCCACCTCTTCCAGAAGCCCATCGGGCTCTCTCTTTCAGGAGAGCGGAGAAGGGGACCAGCTCCAGGAGGAGGGAGGAGTCAAGGGAGAGCTTCTAAGGAGACATTGGCCATGGAGTCGGGTCAACCTTGGCCCCCGTCCCATTTTGGGATAAAAGTCAGCAGGGTTGAGGCAGAGAGGGACCCATAGTTCCCAGCCCTGCCATTGTGACACCAATGGCAGCCTGAGGCGGTGAGCCTGTTGTTTTGGGGCTCCCTCTGTTTCAGGGTCATCACAGGTATTGAAAGGAGTGCCAGGAGCAGAGCCCCTTCTCACCCAGCCCCCTGCCTCTGTCCAGCCCTGACGTGGCCCTAATGTAGCCCAGGTTCCTCCAAGGTGGATCCGCCCCAGGCCCCTGAACTGCAGAGGTCCCTTCCACACAGGTAATTTCTCTCTAACAGGAGGCTGACCCTCCTTCCAAAGCGGGGCAGCGCCAAGGCCAGTCGGTGAGGGCCCATGAGATGTCCCGGCTGGGCCTGCATATCCCGAAGGAATAAGTGAGGAGGGGCTAAGTGGGTCCTTAAGATGCACTGGAGGGGAGGGGTGGCTGGAGGGGACAGCTTACTGGCCCGAGGCCTGACTTATGGCGTATTTGTTTCCTTCCAGCTCCCTTCTCAACCTGACCCTCACCCAAACTATTTCCCCCTTGTTCTCCCGTCTCCTCCAGCTTCAGCTCCCTCAACGATGAGATGGGGACCAAAGTGCCTGGCTCTCAGGGCGGATGTGAAGGTCAGGGCCCTGGGCCCTGGCCCTAGTCAGGCAGTAGGTATTCAAGGATTTGTCTGAACTGGTGGGACAGGACTTCGGAAACTGGAAAGCACTAGTCAGATGCCAGCTGTTATAACTGATCCACTCAGCTTCCTCACTCAAGGTGCCCAGGTAAAGCAAATTCCCCTTGACTGCACCCCCAAACTGAAAATCCCCATAACTGCCCCTTCCTTCTCCAGTCTCACCCGCATCTTTGCCACTCTCAGACACAGGCCCTGCTGGAAGTGACCCTTAGAGCCTGCCCTAGGCCTGCGAAAGTTCACAGGCTCCTGGGCTGACAGACAAAGGGGAGTAGCAGGAACTGAGGGTTTCCTCCCCCTGAAAAAGCACTGTCCCCTCACCCGCAAACTCAAGGCAGAAAGAGAAAGCTGCGGAAGGGGCCTCAGCGGACAGGCTTCCAATCGGTATTTGTTCTGCTTGGTCCGTGGGTGCCACGCTGGCTGAACGTCACCCTTACCCCAAAGGGAAGGGCCTCTTTGTTAGGGTGTCCCCCTCCACCCGCTCCAAACTTCTCCCTCCCCAGATCTCGGAGGGCAGTCCAGCATCTGCGTCCAGGTTGGGGGAAAGTGAAGGGATGTTTTGGGGGGCAGTTGTTGAGAGGACAGAGTGACATTCGGCAGACATTCTCCGTGCTGTGGACATGCCCAAGATGCCATCTGGCGCTTCGCTTCTTCCCACCTACGTTGCCTAGGTACCCGCTCTGAACCACAGCTGGACACCACTGGCAGAGCTTCTCCCTGGCTTCAGCAGGTGGCTTCAGCGGGGGGCTTGTCCGGGAGTCACACAGCGCCACCTAGGGGAGAGGATCGCAGAGAACTTTCCCAACGGAGGGAGAGCACAGCACCAGTGAATTGTGAGGCCGTGCGCGGTGTACAATGCATCTGGAGAACTGCAAAACGTTCCTTGAGGCCAGAGGAAAGAAGGGCGAGAAATGAGGGCGGAAGTGAGCAGGGGCCAAATCACAAAAAGATACTGGGTACTCATCTAAGGAGCTGCAACTTTTCTCTGAAAGCTAAAGCTATGAGTAGGAAGAGAACCAGAAATGTTGCCAGGGACACCATGGGGGAGGGAAGGGTCAGTGAAGTCAGGTTAGACAAGTGGCCTTTGGACTTGTCAATCGACAGAAGCTCAGGTGAGGGGACGCGTGAACCCACGGGGATCCCACCGCCTAGGGTTTTCTCTGGGCGGGCTCAGCTCATGCGTAGGGGATAGGAATGGATGGATGAATTCCAGGTGGTGCTTATGAAGGGAGGCTGCCCGGGAAGAATATGGGGACAAGAAAGATGGAGTCAAGAATGATGAATGAGTGATGAAGTGGTGGACGTGGGGTTAGACCTGGCACGGACTGGATAGACTTTGGTGGCCAGAGCAGGATAACCATTTAGAAAAAGAGATTTTCATGCCAACAAGGACAGAGGAGTTAGCTATTTACAGCATGGCCAGGGACCTGTACTCTTTCCTCAGGATTCCAATCTAGAACAGTGATGACGTCCCTTCTCACTGTGTCTATTTCCCAATCTGTAAAATGACAGCATTGGACTAGACGATCCCTAAAATCCTTCCAGCCCTGTCACGCCATGATTCACTGCTGTTGCCTTATTTTTATCCTCTTCACACCTATCCAAGTGTCATGACCACCCACTCACCGTCAGTAAGTTTGTTGAGTTCCTGATGGTTTCTCTCACGCAGACACCTGGCAGTGTCTTGGTACCATCATTGGTGCCCAACCTGCTGACTGATGATGATGTAAGAGGAAGTCCCTCCCTCTGAGGGGACCAGACGCAGATCCAGCCTTCACTCACCACCTCCCTACCTTCAGTTTCCACTTGCTCTGGTCCAGCTGACACTCTAAAGGGACCAGGAGAGAGGACTACTGAGTGGGAAAGAGGGCAGGCTCTGGTGTCAGACCCCTCAAGTTTGACTACAGTTTTTCCATTTATATAACCTGTGTGAATATATAACATGACTTCTGTATTTTCTTCTGAAAGTTTTATGACTCATTTTACACAAACATTTGTGAATTTATTTTCAGGTATGGTGTGAGGTAGGGATCTAATTTTCTTTCTTTCCATTGAGCTAGTCAATTGTTCCTACACCATTTACTGACGAACCCATCCACCCTGTCTGCACTCAGGTGCGTTTCCTCTGGCTCTTACCATATTCCTGGAAGCACAGGTCTGGCTCTCGGTGACCTGTCATTTCCTAATTTATTTCTCTATCTAGCTATTCCCTTTTATCATGTTGTTTTATTAGTTACTGTATCTTTATACTGTCTTGATACTTATAGAACATCCCTTTTCGTCCTGTGTTTTTCCTTGTAGTTTTCCAAAATTGTCTTAGCTATCATCCGTGGCAGTTTACCTCATGATTTTTCAAATTCGTTTGCTTTCCTAAGCCTCCACCTCCTTTACCGTACAACGGTGATGACCCAGCCCTGCGCGTTACAGGGCCGCAGACTAAATGCAAGGCAGGGAACACAGCCTGGCTTCAGGCCCGGAGCCCCAGCAGCCATCAGTGGACCATAGTATCATCTTCCCCAAATGCAGATGCAGTCACCACGCTGTTTTAAAAGCTTTGTTGGCTCCCCAGTCATGCGGAGTAAAGTTCAAACAGCCTGCCAAGCCACCTGACCCCAGCTGACCTTTCCCATGGCACCTGCTGCCTCTTCCTCCTCCCAGCCACTGTCGCTATCATGTTCCAGCCCCAGCAAACTCGCCGTGACCGGAGCACAGCGCCTTGCCCGTGCAATGCCGTCCCCTTAGCCAAGAATTCCTTCATCCCTCCTGAATCCTGATGGTCCCTCAGCCTTCTTCTTACTGCACTTGTTACTTTGCGTTGTGATCATTTGTGTCTGTTGGGACTTGTCTTAGTGAAATTGGCACAGCCGGTGGCATTTCCCAAATAGATGTCCACTCCGCAGCCACCATTTACGGTCACACACCAACTTTGGCGTCACGTACACTCCTTTACTAGAACACTCACAACAATCCTGCACAGTAGACTTGTCCACCACTAAATAGGAGGGGACAGGGATGGTGACTTTGTCCAAGACCACAGAGCTTAGCGACAGCTGAGCTGCTCTAATTCCAGGGCTCACACCTTCTGTTCTGGCAAGCAGCCTTCTGACGCGTGGCTGTCCTTCCTGCCTTTTCTGGATCCCTTACTCCATCCCACCCTCCCATGGTCCTCTTGCACGAGCTCTCTCCACCGTCCCCTCAGCCTACCTCCAGTGGCTTACCTCTCTCATTTCATGCCATGTGTCACCCAAGCAGGCGCCTGTGAGGACTAAGTGTCCTGGTATTCAGGACACAGAACACGAAGCCTCATGGCTACAGCCTCAGATGCTGTGAGATGTTAGCTGGGTGTCACAAGACCAAGGAGATAAAATAAACCTTTCATACCCTAAATTGTCTCAAACCAGAAAGCAAACAAGTCCATGGTTGATACCAGGCTTTCTTGGGCACAAGGATAGGAGCCAGGCTGCCTTGGAGATGAGCAGGAATTCTGCCACCTCCATGGGGCGTGGATGGTCAGAGCTGCCAGCCAGCATAACACAGGGCCTAGGCAGTACCATGCGTGCTGTGGCACTGTCCCCGGTGCTGGGTCCAGCAATGTCAGAGCTGCACTGCTGTCCTTTGGGCTTTCTCTCATCACCCACGCTCAAAGTTTTGGGGTCCCTTGAGATTTCTCTCTCTAGCCAGTCTTGCAGGCTGGGCTAGGAGGCTGGGCTGCAGCAAGATAATCCCAAAGTTTGTATTTACTCTGACAATGTAGTAAATGTGACAGGCCACCTGTAGAATGGCCCACCGTGATTGGACACGGGTGTGTGGCGAGTTTCCAGACCCCAGATCTCAACAGAGGTGGCCACTTGGTGGTCCCCTGAATATCATCATGAGCACCAGCATGCACCAGCTCGGAGCCTCACTACACACACACAAACCCGGGGGGAAAGAATCCTTTGATACAGGAAGAAGGGGTGATCATCACAGGATGGAAGAAAAAGACCTGCAGAGTCAGATTTCATGGGGAAAGAGTCCCCTGACCGGCGGACGGGAGTCTGCGCTGGGTTGAATGAAGTCATCAGGCTATTGTTCAGAAATAACGTCCTGCCTATTTTTGGACAGACAGCAGGGGCACTAACCAGGTAACTTGACATTCATCATCATATAAATGAGTCACCTGTCAGCTCGGCACACACACCTCAGTCTCATCCTAGTAGCGACCCTCGGGGGACATCGACCACATCAGGTTTCCTTGCTTACAGAACTTGGGCATGTCACCAGAGCCCCGAGGCCAGCCTGCCTCCGTGGAGGGACATGTTCCTCTGATTGTGATAGGATGCCTATTCGTGCCTCTCCCCGTTTTCTTCATCCCCAGGTCCACTCGCTGAGTCTGTGTCACTCGTGGAGTTATCACAAGCTTCCAGATTGCTCTTCTCCACCCTCTCCTGCGGCCTCCTCCTCACACATGGCTGATAGCACATGACCGCCTTGTTCAAGAATGCTTTACATGTGCGAAGCCAGATTCCTGGGCCTGGCTTTTGTGACCTTCCGTAATGTGACCTCATCATGCTCTAGTTTTCATTCCAGCTCAAGATGCTCACTTGTCTTCGTGCCTGGGGGCAACAGCTCAACTTAATGTTGCCTTCCCTGATCCCCGCCTCCAGTCCTGCCACACACACCTTTACACCACTGCCCCTCCAGCCGCCTGCCTCCAGCTTGGCCAGCTCCTGCTTCCACACAGGAAGCAACTTCTTCTGTGCTCCCTTGTCATCTTGGATGGGGCTCCCTGTCGCCTCGTGCCTCTTTGGGCTCCTAGTGAAACCTCCCTGACTGAGGAGGGCAGGCCCTCTCTGCAGCACTGGGCACTGACAGTCTGCCCGGGGTCTCCCTGGGCACCTTGTAGCAGTGACTGGCAAGAGGAAACAAAACGCTGATTTTGTGTGCCACCGGCTTCTCTGATCATCCCTCCCTTGAACTTCCTGAACCGTCAATCTCCCCTGGGGCCGCCTACAGCCTCTGGGGCGACTCCTAAGAACCCAGCAGAGACGGGAGTAAAATCAAGACGGACGTGTAACACTCAAGGGCAACCTCTGGGAAGAAGAGACCAGACACTAAGCAGGGACGTGTGTGAAATACTGGTTTTTATTGGTTGGCACAAGATTACAACCTACAATTCCAATGCCCTTCCCTCCCACATAGCTCAAATAGAAGGAAACTGATTAACACAAAGCAATAGCACGCTCACAGGTTTAGCCATTGTCTGTACAAAAGGGAGCGGGAGGTGGGGGGTGGAATTTTAGGAGTACCAAAGCTATTTAGACCACGGGGTGGGGGGGACGGGTCTGCCTGTCCTGTTGCTGGCGCCACACGAGTGGACGCTTTAGTCAAGGGGAATGGTTACATATGGCTGGCCTGCTCCTAGCGGGAAGTGGGGCTCACATCTGCTGTGCACCTGTCTCGGACCCAAACGTGGGGCTGCACCAAATTCCCCTCTTTTCAGCCCTCCTCTTCAGTCCAGCTGTGCTCAGGGGAAAGAGAAGTGTGAAGGAAGCCTAAGAACACCCTTCCTGAGCAAAGGACACAGGAAAACTCAGCTTCCTTCTGCTGTCTCTGGACCAAACGTCTCCGAGCACGAGCTCTTCCTTAGGAGTGCCGTGAAGACACCGGCACAGGCCGGCCTGGCACGTGGCCCAAGTGGGCAGGAGGGAAACTTATCTCCCAGGCGATACCAAGCAAGTTGTTTTGGAAACAAACAAACAAAACAACAAAAGAGGAAAACAAGGCCACGCCCCACGGGTTAGAACTTAGGTCCTGGAGTGCATCTGAACTGGGGTGAGGGTGGTATTATTCTAAACCCCCGTTTCACAAGGCAGTGCCAGATCCCAAGAGGTTGAGTGACCATAACCAACCCTTCCTCTCACGCAAACGCTGCTCCTTGGATTCCCCAGTTTTGTTGCGCTCATTCAGGGTTATTTTTGCCAACATCTCCAAGGATATGAGTGAGTACTCAGCCCACTGGTTCTTCCCCTTCCTACCCGTCTTACAAACACGAAGCACACTGCCTAAGCTGGTGATCCACGCAGCAACTTTGTAGACTGGTCCAGGGACTAGGTGACCTAATGATGGGAGGGGACAGCACCAGGGTTCTGGTGTGATCACAACAGTCTAGTGTGAGCCTGTGTGATCCCCAGCAGACTGGTCTCTGGGCGTGTGGGCTCCTGGCTCTGCCTAAGCTCTGGGGAAGACTACTAGACTTGGCCATTTAGGCCTCAGCTAAAATGTATGAGCACTAGGGGGAAGGGACAAATACTTCTGTCCTTTGGAAAAGTTAATACATCTTACCTCCTTTGCCTCAATCCTAGGGGTTCCCTGGAAATACCTGAACTTGCCCAAAGGTAGACTGCAATCTGAGCGCAAGACTCGCGACAGGGAAGGAAGCACATCTAGTTCATCTGTTTTAGGACTGGAATGGTCCCAGGGATTTGAACCTTTCTGATGCTGATGGGAGATGGAGTGGAGGTGATCCCAGGGTGGAAACCCCTTAAATAAACCTCCTGCTGTCTGGAGACCATGCTCGGCAGCTGAGCAAACTGAGCTGTGGCCTCGCGGACTCTGGAGAGGACGGGAGACAAGGTCCTGGAGATAAAGGCTGTGCTGGCAAGAGCAAGTATGAAGAGGCTCCCAACGGGCTTCCATTTCCTCTCTGAGAACAATACACTTGGGCAGGTAGGAGACACTTGCTTTAGTTTTACAACAGCTCCCAACATCCTCAAATACTCCTGACTTCCGTAAGCACATGGCAAACTGGAAGCTATCTTCCCTACGACAGACGCATTAAATGCAATTTTCCTTATTCTAACCACCAACCTTTTGATTATAAACAGTTTGAAAGTTTTCAGACCACAACAGTAAAAACAGACCTGACATGTACAAAACTGTATCACATACTGTATTTCTTTTATGAGAGAGTGGACCAGTTGTTTAAACGCACCGCTCCGCCACAGGGCTCATCACACCGTGAGCACAGATGTCCCTCTGTGGACGGAAGTGAAAGGGGGAGGTTCTCAGAGGCTAAACAGAACACCTGAAGCTAATCGCTTTTGGAGGGGAGTCCCCGTGGATTCTGAACAAAGATGTGCGCAGCCACCTGGCCAAAGGGCGGGGCGGTGCACGTGCACGGTGGCTCAGACACCGGTCACTTCTGTGGAACTCCGTCCTGTTCTAGGGAGAACACAAGCCGCCTGCTTGCTGAGCAGAGACCCTCCACGTCCTCCCCTCACTTCAGTGCTTGGGAAGCGCTCCCCAACCCAACTTCAGCTCTGTCCCTGGAGGAGGCTTTACGTGGGGCAGACACATCGTTCTAGCCCCCGTGTGTCTCCGTAATCAGCCTCTTCCTTCCTTGACACAAGTCGTATCTGTTACGCCGCTGGAATCAACTAAGCCAAACTAGATGTCTTCTTTGGTCATTTGTTAGTGAGCCTGAAAGCTTTTCTTTTTCACAGCACAATAAAGAGGTGAAAGAGGCTACGTGATCTGTTGCTGCTTTAGGTTAACATTTCAACTCAGGACAAAAGTGCTCAGAAAGACCGGCTTGCATCGGTATTACTTCTATAGGGATTTACCGGCGATCTCACGGTGAAAGTGGTTTCCCGAAGGTGAGCCACTGCACCCCCACCAGAGAGGGAAAGGACATTCTTAAGGCCGGGCATCGGGACTGATGCATCTCACTTTTTTCCTAAGGAATTCCAAAGACAGATTTTGATCTAAATGCCTGACTGGGACCTCAAGCCCAGAGTGTGATTTTACTGTACTGTCGAGATTTCTCTGAAAGGTACACCCCACAGATGGTAGGCGATTTAGTAAGTAACTGTTTCAGAACCAGAATTTATGTTCCCCAACTCGATGATTAATAAAATCTTCACATCTGGCCTGGCTGCAACAGGGGTGAAGTACAGGTAGCACATCAAAATGGTGATGAACCTGGAAAATGGCCATGCTGCAGTTTTGCTCTTTTGATGCCTATCTCCGGGTTTTCAATGCTTTTTCTGGTGTTCTAGCAGCCCATGTGGGTTAAGAACTGGGAATGTAAACCAAAGGAAACCTAGAGTAACTATTTAGCCAACTGACTGCCGGAGGAACAGAAGCTTACTTTTTCGGCCCAAAACACTTGCTTCCTCAGTAGGGCCCCCACTGGTGTGCTGGCTCCTGAGTTACCTCGGCTTCTGCGTGAGCTCCCCTTGCCGTGCGTGGGCAGCCTCGTTTTCTAAGACAAGCTCAAACTCACCAACCCATCATTACAAACAAAGCTTTAGGGGTGAGACATGCCGTTTTTACTTAGAAAGCTTCATATTGCAGAGACACACAAAATCATGATACCGCTTGCCTCAACTCAAGGAATCTGTCCACATCACCACCACACGGGATTCTTTCTTTCTCAATTATTAATTTTTAAGGGGAATAGGAGGACCAACTACTTGATTAATCTGAAGGTGAGAGGTATCCTTTTCTCAGATGTCCTGATTAAGGCTTCTCACGTCCCGGAAAGGTTATCAGCTAATGCAAGAACATGGCCAGATGTGGAGTTGCCCTTTTAGAGGCAGGAGCAGGGCTGCTGGCTTCCAAAGGAGAACCTGCCGAAAACCTCCAGGTTCCCAGGACCTGTGTGATCTCAAGTCTGCCCGATACACGTTCCACAGAGTCTTTCACGAACTGTATTTCCCGATTTACAATTGACCTGAAAACTCCGGTGTCTCACTGCTTTAGGTGACATCTGACATGGCATGGGACACACAGCTCTTCTGGGTGGAAGAGATCTCTGCTGCAAGGCTCAGCCTGGAGCGCGGTGGTTGACTGGATGCTTTCCCACTTCCTCCCAGTGAGGTCACGGTCAGGGCTGAGGTCACTGGCGTGGACGGCTGCACAAGCTGGGGAAAGAGGTGCCATGCCAGCAGGACTCAGAAGACACGGCTGCCACCCCAGAGTGGGGGTGTGAACTGCAGCGCCTCAGCTCTACCCTCTTTAGCTTCAAGAACCAGAACCAGAAGAGCTGTCTGCACTACTCAGTCACTCTTAAAAGAATCTCCTTGACAGAACTGCGGGAGGTAACTGTCCTGCATGTCTATTTTTTTTTGGGGGGGGGGGGTAAAAATGCTGATTATTTTCTGAAATGCAGATGTGGGACCAGGATGAAGCAAAACTGTCAACAGTTCACCCTCATTTCCCTTAAAGCAAAAATTCACTCCACTGTGGTCACATCTCCAGGTATTTCTTCTAACTCTAAATCTACTCTCAACTAAGATGGGCTTACAGAACACTTCAGAAATATTAAAAATCACAGTTGTGGCAAAAATCACATTGTAGTTATTAAATCCTTTTTGTAAACTAAAAATAAAAAAATGTGGCTCAGGCTAAGCTGTTTTTAAAAAAAACATCAGGTGGGGAGACTAACAAAGGCGTTAATATAGCACTAGATGGAAATGACAAATGTGTGAAGTTCAACGTGTGAAACGCACAGCTGGGCTCAGAAGGAGCCCCAAGGAGCAATAGGTGTGGGGAAGAGAAAGGGGGGGAGAACGAGGAAAAACGGTTCTGAGTGGAACTTTTTTCTTCTAAAAACAAAAGGTGACTTTTTCCTTCTAAGCAAGTCTTAGAGACTTTCCCTGGGCTGACTCCTAATATCAAAACATATTTTTGACAGGAAGGAACCTGACTATGTAGCAATATGTTTCCGAAACTGCTGCAAAACACTCCTAGAGGGCAAGGACCCACTCTGCCCCCAGAGGCTGAGAGAAGTAAGGCCTGAAGCGCCTCCCGGCTGCGCCCACAGAACTGCGCGCCACACCGCAGAGGGCGGAAATCCCGCGGCAGGCCCCCTCCCAGCACAGGGGGGACACTTCCACGTTCTTTGATCCCTCCAGATGGCCTCTCAGTGAGAGAGCCCTCTCCACGCAGGGCAGATGGAGCAGCAGACACTTGTGAAAACAAAACAGTCAATTCATGAACGTTTACATCCTGTTAGGTTAGCTACAAGAAAAATCAAGACTCCTGTTTCATGGGCTGCATTGTTCTGGAGGGCTACAAATAATCTAACACGGCTGACTCCTGAGGGTAGCCCCTCTCTGTCTCTCTGTCTCTCTGTCTCTCTGTCTCTCTCTCTCTCTCACACACACACACACACACACACACACACACACACACGAAAAGTCCTGGTCCAAAAAGATGGCATGACCTCACTGGTGTTTCCCCAATGGCTGTAATTTATAAACTAAAAACAAATTTTAATTAAGAAAAAAAAATCCATTGCTATCTTTCTCCATCCCGAGGATGGTGGACTCTGATGGATGCCCTAGTAATAACCAGAATCTAGGACATGCAAATTCACTGTGAGAAAGAGACTTTCTTTCTGTCCTGAATACAGGAAACTTTGTCAAGCCTGATTAAGTACTTGCAGAATTACTGGCAAATCAGTGTCAATGAAATATTTTGCAAGAACAGTGATTTTTGGGCTTTCTTTTGTTTCTCCTCGCTTTCTTTGGAGAGGTATGTTTACTGTAACCATCGGTCTAAATAACCTACCACCAAGGGCTGTGACCACACATCAGTAAGGGCAGCCATGCTGTTTATGGTGCCAGGGAGGGAAAAACACCGATCCCTGCTGACCAGAATCCCAGTGCAACAGAAAACATCACCAGTGTCACCAGTTCTGGTGGTGGACAAAGCCTCCTTTTGTCACTCAAGAAAGCATCAGCACAATCTCTCCAGTTAACTGCATTAATAGATCCATTCATGTCACCGAAAAATACTTCTTGGCACAGTTCACTTTCCTGACCCAAAGACGCCAACAACAATCCCAACAGGCCTTTGTAGGATAGTATATTGTTACACCAACCCAGGAAAAACACCTGCAGGTCATTACAAAGTGCACAAATTGCTATTAACACTGCAGTTCCCTTTTCAGGAGTACTGACTGTTTTCCTGCAAAGCACTTTCAATCCAAATCATAAAGGTAGAATTTATTCGGAAGAATGTGCTTTTGGGATGCCACTTGGTGCTCAGTTGGACTTATTTTATTTTCCCCTTTATGTATTTGAACAGAACCTTAGGGTGCTCTAAATCAGGCAACAAGCAGCAGTGTGTTCATTTTTAAGTAGGACATGTGAACACTGAGTTGGCATTTGGACTCAAATCCCAGGTGTGGTTTCTATCCACTGGGACCCCAACGTGGGGATAGAATTCCTTTTCCAGAGACAGGATGGAATCCTACGGAAACTGCCAGCACTGTTTGGGTTCTGTGTTTCAGACTGGCAGGAAAGATGCAAACCAAGAGTAGATGGCAAAATTTAAATTCACCAACTGATGTCCCCCAAATGCTGAACACTAAATGACACAGGCCTATCAGATACATACATTTCTTTAGTGGGAGGGAAGAGCAAAAGCTTTGCAACGTTTGAGTATTTATTAGACTTTTTAAATAAAGAGAACTACGGTTCTAGGTTCACATCTCGGCTATGTTTTGACAAGGAGATGCCACCAAGAGCGTAGCAACAAACAACTCCTGTCCCGAGCCAGGGACTGATCAGTGTCTCCCCTCTCAGTCACACCTCTGTATGTCAAGACCCCTTTCTGCTTATTTCCCAACTAAACCACACAATTGGCAAACGAAGCCAGCACGAAACCTGTGTCAAAACCCAACAAGACAGTTTGCAGGGAGCCGATGCATTATGCAGCTGTTCTAGTAAATGATTAAGCATCTCTCGTATCACTTCTCAGCAGAAGACGGACCTTTCACATCCCAGCGGGAGACAGATCCAGTGTTTCTGAGCGTGCTCTATGATGCAGTTACAAGGGCTGTAACGTTACGAAGACAAGCAAACACCCGAACTTTGCTCCTGTGTACTTTTCAGGAACTCAGCCCGGGGGTGGGGGACAGGACTGTCCCGCTGCACTTGCCAAGGCGAGTCACATGTTTCAGAGCACAGGACAATGTCCAGTCGGCTCGCTGTAAGGCGTGTGTGCACAAGGAGAGGCCGTTCTCGGCGCTAAGTAGCATATGGAAAAAATCCCAAACCAGCAGGAGAGGAACAGTGCTTGAGCTCCAGTTTTTTAGATAGTAATCCCAAGAATCCAGTTCAAATCCCTACTGTCAACATGCGGGGAGGAATTCAATTTCTATCATTGTTTCTCCAGATCTGAGCTGAGGCCATTTGCTCCTGGCTTGGTAATAGAAAATTAAATAGGTTCCTTCCTGTTTCTTTCTTGGCATGGAAGCAGAGCTTGGAGCACAGAAGGCTGTGAGGCCCGGGCGCACTATGAAGGCAGC
Organism: Rhinolophus ferrumequinum; assembly: GCF_004115265.2. Classification (NCBI taxonomy): domain Eukaryota; kingdom Metazoa; phylum Chordata; class Mammalia; order Chiroptera; family Rhinolophidae; genus Rhinolophus; species Rhinolophus ferrumequinum. Next base: position 4,522,926 of record NC_046286.1, read on the forward strand.
TCCACCATTCTCCCGGACCCTACACAACTCAGTGGATGTCGGGGAGCAGAGTCAGCACAGGGACACTTACCTAGCACTAGAATGAAAAACAAAATGGAAATCGGGAGGCTCTCTGTTTCAGAAACACCCCCAATTTGAAAAACAAAAACCAAAACAAAACCTTGGAAAATTTAAACAGTTCAAATCCTCTTCTAAAGTCATTTACATATTATATGCCCCGTACATAATGTGTAGATCAATGGATCCTGCAGTGACAGTGACCGACCTGCTGGACTGAATAATAGCACATTACAGAACAAATTCTTGAAAGGTTTCATCTCATACTGGTATCTTTTAATTAAAAAAAAAAAAAAAAAGAAAAATCAAAGAAAAATGTCTGGCCAGGGCTGGGATGAGACAAACAGGAATACTTCAGAATCCAAGGCGAGAGAAAGCTGTTTGCCGCTTTTTAGAGGCTTGTAGGGGTGTGGAAAGGGAGGGACACATCATGCACAGAAGTACTTACAAATGACACACCCCACCCCCACCCCCCTCAATAAAAAGAGAAGCAAAAGCCCCATCACTTAACACCAAACAGCAACATTACCAAGAAACCCTTCTCTGCTGCCCATCACGCCTTATTTGAAAGAGGAGGCCTGTGAGGAGAGGTGGAAAGAGCAAGGGTGAGAGGGAAGGGCTGCACTTCAGTCTCGTTTCCAATTTCCATTCTCTGACAGGAAGTCTTCAGTCATCTGATGCCTGACATGGAGCTCTGAGCAGAAACCGAGAACGCGCTGGCCACGACCGGGGTGCCGTTGTTGGCCGAATAGCCTTGCCTCAACGTTTCAAAGTACGACGCCTGCACGGGCTTGTGGTACTGCAGCACTTTTATGGCATCCTCTATTTTAAACCATTCCCTCTTCCTTCCTGTGGAGGCGGAGAAAAGGAAATCAGTACAAAGGGCAGCAATGAAAAGGTTTCTGATCTTATACAGCTTTTGAGAAAAGTAAGAAAACATGAAAGCAAAGGTTGTTAATATTTTTAAAATATGTATTATAAATATATTTTCTTTTCTTCTAGGAGTAATGCAAACACATATTAGATGCTTCAAATACTGTACAAATGCCTAACACAGAACATAGGTAAGAAACCTGCAAACTGAAGAGCGAGCAGTAATGGCAGGAAACTGTCCTCCGGAGAGAACCATTGCTTGTGGTTTCCTCTTGCGCTCTGGGTCTCGGGGCCTTTCTCGCCTTGCATGTAAGTGCCTGAAGCCCAGCCAGCATCGCTCTCTCTTGCAAAAATCAACATGAACATCAAGCTTCCAGAATTACCAGGGTGGCTGGCTTATAATCAGTTATTTAAAAAAAATTTATATATGAGTGTTATAGCTACAAAATAGAAAATATTAAAAAAACCCCAACACAAACACTATTAACTTTTCAGTCTATTTTCTTACTTTTTGTAAATGTGTGCTACATGCCACTGAATACATTCTGACTCCTGACGACATGACAAATGAGTGACGTCCACAGTGTCCTGTGCTCAGCAGCCCTGCTCAGCCCCTGTAGACTCAGGCCTATGGCTTCTTAATGGAATCAGTCCATCTCATTTTTGGTCTTCTTCTTAATGTGTTTTAAAATCCTTTATTATTTTTTCTCTTATAATAAAAGATCACTGCTTAAAATTGGGAAACTGGAGGAAAGTATAAATATAATTACCCATAATCTTATAAACCAGAAATGACCACTCTCAATACCTTTGTGTATTTGCTTTTCTTTCATTATATAGAAAAAGACACTATTTGAACAGCTATAACTGGGACCATGCTTTACGGTGCTCCAAATCGTGAAAGGATCTAATGGAGGGTTGCGGTTAGGAACATGGATGCTGAAGCCGATATGCTGGGCTGCAACCACATCTATGGCTTTAATAAGCTGTGCAGCTTTGGGCAAGTTACTGAACCTCTCTGTGCATTTTCCTCATCTATAAAATAAAGATAATAAATAATACCTAGCTCACAAGTCTGTTGTGAGAATTTTTTTTTTATTAGTTTCAGGTAATGATTAGACATTTACACCCCTCACAAACTGATAACCCCAACAAGTCTACCACCCATCTGACACCGTATAGTTATTATACCATTGACTATACTCCCTATGCTTTACTTTACATCCCACAATGTAAAGTTGTACAGCACATTCGTTAGGCATTTATATAATTTAGGAAGTGATTCCCCCTGATAAGTCTAGTACCCATCTGACACCATGGTTTTTACACTATTGACTATATCCCCCATACTGTATTTCACATCCCCATGACTACTTTGTGACTACCCATCTATATTGCCTAATCCCTTCACCTTTCTCACCTATCCCCCAATCTCCCTCCCATTTAGCAACCATCAGTTTGTTTTCTGTATCTGTGAGTCTATTTCTGTTTTGTTTGTTGGCTTATTCTGTTCTTTAGATTCCACATATAAGTAGATCATGTGGTATTTGTCTTTCTCAGTCTGACTTATTTCACTTGGCATAATACCCTCTAGGTCCATTCATGTTGTTGCGAATGGCAAGATTTCATTCTTTTTATGGCAGAGTAATACTCCATGTATAAATGTACCACCTCTTCTTTATCCAATTGTCTACTGATGGGCATTTCAGTCGCTTCTATATCTTGGCTATTGTGAATAGTGCTGCAATAAACATAGGCGTGCATATATTTTTTTGAATTAGTGTTTTGGATTTCTTTGGATAAATACCCAGGAGTGGAATTGCTGGGTCATATGGTAGTTCTAGTTTTAATTTTTTGAGGAACCTTGATACTGTTTTTCACAGTGGCTCCATCAACACTGCACAAGGGCTCCCTTTTATCTATATCCTTGCCAACACATTTTGTTTGTTGATTTATTATTGATAGCCATTCTGACAGGAGTAAGGTGGTATCTCACTGCATTTCTCTGATTATTAGTGACGTTGAGTATCTTTTCATGTCTATTGGCCATCTGTATGGAGAAGTATCTGTTCAGGTCCTTTGCCCATTTTTTTTGGGGGGGGGGGAGGAGGAACAGAACTTTTTTGGGGAACAGTGTGTACTTCCAGGACTTTTTTCCAAGTCAAGTTGTTGTCCTTTCAATCTTAGTTGTGAAGGGTGCCGTTCAGCTTCAAGTTGTTGTCCTTTCAGTCTTAGTTGTGGAGGGCGCAGCTCAGCTCCAGGTCCAGTTGCCGTTGCTAGTTGCAGCGGGCGCAGCCCACCATTCCTTGCGGGACTCGAGGAGTTGAACTGGCAACCTTGTGGTTGAGAGCCCACTGGCCCATGTGGGAATCGAACCGGCAGCCTCCGGAGTTAGGAGCACGGAACTCTAACTGCCTGAGCCACTGGGCCGGCCTGCCCATTTTTTTTTTTTAAACTTTTATTTATTTAAGTGTTTTTCCAAGACCCATCAGCTCCAAGTCAAGTAACTGTCTCAATCCAGCTGTGGAGGGCGCAGCCCACAGCAGCCCATATGGGAATCGAACCGGCAACCCTGTTGTTAAGAGCATCACACTCTAACCAACTGAGCTAACTGGCCGCCCCATTTGCCCATTTTTTAATTGGATTGTTTGTTTTTGTGTTCAGTTGTATCAGTTATTTTTATAAATTTTGGATATTAACCCCTTATCAGATGCATCATTGGCAAATGTCTTCTCCCATTCAGTAGGATGTCATTTTGCTTTGTTGATGGTTTCCTTTGCTGTGCAAACACTTTTCAGTTTGATGTAGTCCCATTTGTTCATTCATCCTTTTGTTTCCCTTGCTTAAGGAGAAACACCAGTAAAAATATTATTAGGGGTAATGTCTGAGAGTTTACTTCTTATATTTTCTTCTAGGAGTTTTATGGTTTCGGGTCTTACATTCAAGTCTTTAATCCATTTTGAGTTTATTCTTGTATATGGCATAAGAAGGTAGTCCAGTTTCATTTTTTTGCATGTATCTGTAGTTTTCACAGCACCATTTATTGAACAGACTGTCTTTACCTCAATGTTTATTCATGCTTCCTTTGTTATAGATTAAATGACCACATAGGCATATTTATTCCTGGGCTCTCTATTCTGTTCCATTGATTTATGTGTCTGTATCCCAGTACCATGCTGTTTTGATTACTATGGGCTTGTAGTATAATTTGATATCAGGTAGCATGATACCTCCAGCTTTGTTCTTTCTCAGGATTTCTGTGTCTATATTTGGGGTCTTCTATGATACCATATAAATTTCAGGATTATTTGTTCTCGTTCTGTGAAAAATGTCATTTGTATTTTGAAAGGGACTGCATTGAATCTATAGATTGCTTTGGGTAGTATGGACATTTTAACTATATTTCTTCCTATCCATGAGCATGGTATATGTTTTCATTTATTTGTATCTTCTTTAATTTCTCTCTTCAATGTCTTATAATTTTCTGAGTACAGGTCTTTTACTTCCTTGGTTAAATTTATTCCTAAGTACTTTATTATTCTTTTTTTGATACAACTGTAAATGGGGTTTTCTTCATTTCTCTTTCTGATAGTTCATTATTGGTGTATAAAAACACAACCTGGGTTCCAGGCAAGATAGCGCAGTAGGTAAAAGCTGTGCTTACCTTCTGCCATGACCACATCAAAATTATAACTACATCAGAAAACAATCATCATTGAGAATTGCCTAAAATCTTGCTGAACTGGGACACAACTAAAGACATGCAGAAGAAGCCACCTTGAGACTGGTAGGAAGGGCAGAGACGCAGAATGGGATGGTTTCACACCTGTGTGTGACCATTTAAAATTGGGAGGAATATCTTGGCTGCAGAGGTGCCTAGGGAGGAGTGAGGGGTCCCATCCCCCGCCCCAGCCCAGAGTTACAGTACTGGGAAGAGAAGTCCCCATAATTTCTGGCTGTGAAAACCAGCAGAGATTGTGACTGAGTGAGATGGAAGGTGGCTGGAGTCCTAGGCGCTACTCTTAAAGGGACTTCGCATGGACTTATGCACTCATGCAATCACTCGCTCTGAGCTCCAGAGCTGGGGCAGCAGCTGAAGAGGCAGCAGGGACATGGTTGGAGGGAACGGAGTTGTCTGGCTTGGAGTTGTCTGGCTTCAGGATGGTGGCTGGAGGGGCAGCTTTCTCCTGGATGGAGGAGCTGGCGGAGTCCAGTGTTTCTTTGTTGAGCCCTTCATCTTCCCGGTGTGCAGATGCAAGCTGCTGCCATGTCTGAATCTCCATCAAGCTGACTGACATCATTCATTCGCCATGCCCTAGTGATTGGAGACACCACCCCATCCAACTTTTGAGTATACCCAAGCCACTTCCAGTGGCTTTTTTGTACAAACTGCCTGCCTTGGCTCGTGCTGCAGACTTTCCTAGGATCTCGCAAAGGTTCGCAGAACCCAGACAAGCAGCATCTGGCTTGAGGTGTCTTCTACCTCTGGCTGAGCAGCCCTAAGCCTGGCACTTAGTGGCAGCTAGCGTCAGTTTGCGGCTTGGCCTCTCAAGCTACTTCCAAGTACAGCACGGGTAGCAGCCACCTGTGGATTTCTTTGTGGCTCCTGGTCGGGCACTGGATGCAGCTGAACTTGACCTGCAGTAGGTCCCCTCCCAGGTGGCCCTGGGCCTGGTGCCCCACATCAGTCAGCTTCTAAACGATCTGGAGCATCACCCAGCTGTCTCCAAGAACAACACACCCAAGGGGCAGATTGGGCAGGCACCCGAGTCCTGCTGAGGCAGATCCTGCTCCGTAGGATCAATCCCTGCACCACAGCTCCTCCACTGTAGTCACAGCCAGTCCTCACAACCAGTGAGCCTGAGGGTCAATCTCTCCCATTGACATGCAAATAGCAACCAAAGCTCGACTACAAGAGGAGGGCACACACAACCCACACAAGGGACACACCTGGAGTACGTGGCTCAAGTGACCAGGAAGATTGCACCACTGGGCCACCCAGGACATCTACTACATAAGGCTATTCTACTAAGACCAGGAGACATAGCACCTCTACCTAATACATAGAAACAAACACTGGGAGGCAGCCAAAGTGGGGCAGCCAAAGAAACATGTCCCAAATAAAAGAACAGAGCAAAGCTCCAGAAAAAAGAACTAAACAAAATGGAGACAAGTAATCTGCCAGGCACAGAGTTCCAAACACTGGTTATAAGGATGCTCAGTGATCTCAGGGAGAACTTCAACAAAGAGATAGGAAGCATAAAAATAGAGATAGAAAACATAACTAAGAACCAATCAGAAATAAAGAGTACAATAACTGAAATGAACAATACATTACAGGCAATCAACAGATTAGAGGAAGCAGAGGCTCAAATCAGTGATTTATTGGCCATAAGAAAAGATGAAATAGCACCTTTTGTGACAACACGGATGGATCTTGAGATCATAATACTAAGCGAAATAAGTCAGACAGAAACAGTAGAGAACCATATGATTTCTTTGATATGTGGTATATAAAACTGAAAAAAAACCAAAAGAACAAAACACTGGGCAGCCAGTTGTCTCAGTTGATTAGAGCGCAGTGTTCATAACACCCAGGTCGCCAGTTCAATTCCCACATGGGCCACTGAGCTGCACCCTTCACAACTAGAGTGAAAAACAATGGCTTGACTTGGAGCTGAGCTGCCGGTGGGCGGGCAGGTTGGCTCAGTTGGTTAGAGCGCAGTGCCACAGTGCTCAAAGCACCTTGGTTGCCAGTTCGATTCCCACATGGACCAGTAAGCTGTGCCCTCCACAAGATTGAAAGAAACAATGACTTGACTTGGAGCTGAGCTGCGCCCTCCACAACTAGATAGAAAAAAAACAAACGATTTGACTTGGAGCTGGTGAGTCCTGGAAAAACACACTGTTCCCCAATAAAAATTAAAAAAAAAAAAAGAAGAACAAGACACAAATGAAGAAACAAAAACTCATAGACACAGACAATAGTTTATTGGTTACCAGAGGGTAACGGGGGAGGGAAGTGGTAGATGAGGGGAAGGGGGCTCAAATATGTGGTGATGGAAGCAGAACTGACTCTGGGTGGTGAACACACAACATGATATACATCGATGATGTATTACAGAATTGTACACTTGAAATAATTATAACTTTACTAACAAATGTCACCCCAATAAACTTTAATTAAAAAAAAAAACTATAAAAAAATTAGATTTAGAAGATAAGGTGGCAGAAAACACCCAGTCAGAACAGCAAAAAGAACCTCAAAAATTGAGGCACGTTTAAGGGGCCTCTAGGACAACCTCAAGCATACCAACATTTACATTATAGGGGTACCAGAAGAAGAGAGAGTAAGGAATTGAAAACCTATTTGAAGAAATAATGACACAAAACTTCCCTAACCTGGCGAAATAAATAGATATACAAGCCCAGGGAGTGCAGAAAGTCCCAAACAAGATGAACCCAAACAGGCCAACATCAAGATACATCATAATTAAGAGGCCAAAGATTAAAGACAAAGAAAGAATTTTAAAAGCAGCAAGAAAAAAGCAGTTAGTTACTTATAAGAGAGCTCCCATAAGACTATCAGCTGATTTCTCAACAGAAACTTTGCAGGCCAGAAGGGATTGGCACAAAATACTCAACATGATGAAAAGCAAGGACCTACAACCAACACTACTCTATCCAGCAAGGCTATCCTTTAAAATCGAAGGACAGGTAACAAGCTTCCCAGACAAGAAAAAGCTAAAGGGGTTCATCAACACCAAACCAGTATTATAAAGAATTTTAAAGGGACTTCAAGATGGAAAATAAAAAATATGAATAATAAAATGGGAACAACTACATACCTATCACCAATTACTTTCAATGGAAATGGGTTTAATGCTCCAATCAAAAGATAGGGGAGCTGAATGGATAAGAAAACAAGACCCTTACATATGCTGCTTACAAGAGACTCACTTCAGATCAAAAGAGACACACAGACTGCAAGTAAAGGGATGGAAAAGATATTTCATGAAAATGGAAAAAAACGAAAAAGCTGGGGTAGCAATTCTTATACCAGAGAAAATAGACTTTACAACAAGGACTATAACAAGAGACAAAGAATGACCCAGTAATCCCATTTCTGGGTATTTATCCAAAGAAACCCAAAATGCTACTTCAAGGGGATATGCTCATCCATATGTTTATTGCAGCACTGTATACAACAGCCAAGACATACAGGCAACTTAGATGACTGGATAAAGAAGAGGTGGTAAATATATACAATGGAATATTACCCAGCTGTAAAAAAGAAGGAAATCTTGCCCTCTGCGACATGGATGGCATTGGGATGAGTGTAGCGAAAGACACAATGTCATAAGATTTCACTTATAAGTGGAATCTAAATAATAAAATAAACAAACCAACGAAACACAAACAAACTCATAGATACAGAGAACATTTTGATGGTTGCCAGATGGGAGGGATGTTAAGAGTAGGTGAAAAGGGGAAGGGAATAAGAAGTACAAATTGGTTGTTACACAGTAGTCATGGGGATTATAGAGTATAGCATAAGGACTATAGTCAGTAATATTGTAATAACTGTGTACGGTGTCAGATAAGTACTAGATCTATCGGGTTGATAGATGGGAGGGAGGTTGGGGACAGGGTAAAAAAAGTGAAGTGATTAAGAAATACAGACTGGCAGTTACAAAATAGTCACGGGGATGTAAAATACAGGGAATATAATCAATATGGTAATAACTATGTATAGTGCCAGGTGAGTACTAGTCAGGGGGATTAATTCCTAAGTTATATAAATGTCTAACCACTATGCTGTACACTTGAAACTAATATAAAATAATATTGAATGTCTATTCTAATTGAAAAATTAAAAAGGGGGGGAAAGGTAAATAACGGTAAGAGATTCAAAGTTCCAGATATAAAACAAGTCTTGGAGACGTAATATACAGCACAGATACAGTCATAATATTGTGATAGCGTGGTACAGTGCCAGATGGTTGCTGGACTTATCATGGTGATCAGTTCTTTAGCACAGGTAATCTAATCAATAGTGTGGTAATAACTGTATAGTGCCAGGTGGGTACTGTCAAATAACTATGATGTACACCTGAAACTAATGTTCATATTGTATGTTAGCTATATTTTAATAAAAATCTTTTTAAAAAAATAAAAATGCAACTGATTTCTGGATATTAATTTTGTATCTTGCTACTTTCACTAAATTATCAATTCTAACAGTTTTCTGGTGGAATCTTTTGGGTTCTCTATGTATAATATTACGTCATCTGCAAATAAGGACAGTTTTACTTCTTCCTTTCCTATTTGGATGCCTTTTATTTCTTTTTCTTGTCTGACAGCTGTGGCTAGAACTTCCAGTGCTATGTTAGATAACAGTGGTGAGAGTGGGCAGCCTTGTCTTGTCACTCATCTTAAGGGGAATGCCTTTTCCCCCCATACTCAACCCCACTGAGTATGATGTTAGCTGTGGGTTTCTCATATATGGCCTTTATTATGCTGAATGTTGTGAGATTAACATGTAAAGTACTTGAATACCTAGCACATAGTACGTGCTATAAGAATTTGCTTTTTATTATTATTGTTATTGTTTCTTTTTCACTTCACACTATTTCTTAAGCATTCTTCTATGTTATAAAAAATAGAACATTTAATGGCTGTGCATTACATCATAACATCTAGCATGGATGTACTGTCATGCATTTAACAATTTCTCTATCATTGAACACCATTATCCTGCAATTTTAGTTATAAATTATGCTATAATTAAAAAAAAATTTTTTTTTGTTTTTAACCTCCCAGGGAAAGATCCCTAGAATTGAGATTATAAGAATATCACATCTGAATTCTAAAGGGTTCATAATCTATAATGTCAAACTGTTTTCTACGAAGGTCAGACCAATCCCCAATCCTGCTTGTGTGTCAGCATGTTGGTCTCATCACACTCCTGCCATCACTGTTACCTTTTCTTGGTCACTGCAAATTCTTTAGGTGAAAACTAGTATCGCATTTTTGTTTTCATTTCAAATTCCTATTTTAATGTAGCTCTAACTAGTGTATATACCTTAAAATGTATACACATTTTAAGAGATGTTATCTATGTATTACTTTTCAAAGTTAAAATGAATTACGGTAGCAAAGTGTAGTATGTTCGCTCAAAAGATGGAGTTAATTAGGGCCGGTCCAGTGGTTCAGGCGCTCCGTGCTCCTAACTCCGAAGGCTGCCGGTTCAATTCCCACATGGGCCAGGGGGCTCTCAACCACAAGGTTGCCGGTTCAACTCCTCGAGTCCCGCAAGGGATGGTGGGCAGCGCCCCCTGCACCTAAGGTTGAACATGGCTGCTGCTGAGCTCCCGCATCGCTCAGCTGGTTGGAGCACGTCCTCTCAACCACAAGGCTGCTGGTTCGACTCCCGCAAGGGATGGTGGGCTGTGCCCCCTGTAACTAGCAACGGCAACTGGACCTGGAGCTGAGCTGCGCCCTCCACAACTAAGACTGAAAGGACAACCTGACTTGGAAAAAAGTTCTGGAAGTACACACTGTTCCCCAATAAAGTCTTGCTCCCCTTTCCCAATAAAATCTTTAAAAAAAGATGGAGTTAATCAAATGAATGCTAGCACCACGCAGGACAGTCAAAGAAAATGGTAGAAGTACAGTTGTTGTTCGAGAAGCGTGAGACCATTTTGAAGTGGTATTTGAATTTCGAGCAAGTTGTGGAAGTACGACAACAATGGAGGCATGAGTATGCAACAGAACCTCCAACACGCCTAACAACTGTACGCATTCATGGTAAGTTTGAAATGCATGGTACTGTGTGAAGAAATTGAAACGGCATGTGTGTGATACAAATGGACACTTTGGTCAACGTTGGTCAAGCAGTAGTTCGCTGTAATCAGAAGTGTCTGGACGCTGATGCACCTCTTGAGCACCTCTTGTAATTGCAGAAGTCAAACGTGACTTGTATTCATCTTTTGTTATCAATATATATAGAGTATTGCAATTTTAATATAGTTGTTTTCCTTTCTTAAAATGTGTTTACATTTTTTTGGCACCTCTGTATAATTCTATACCCTGGTTTTTTCATCCACCAACAATGTTTCATGAGCAGTTTTCCATGGTACATGGAAAGCTTTCAAAGTATGTGTTTAACAACTGTATAACATTCCATCAGATGAATGTACCTTAAAACACTTACCATTCACTGAGTTGTACATTTAAGACCTAATTTCTCATCTGAAAAAGGCTCATCTGAAGGAAGGCTCATAGGCTTATTCCCCATGTTTTAGATGATTTCATTAGGGTCAATTCTCAGAAGTGGGAGTACTAAGTGAAAGGCTTTTTGGATATTAATAGAGCAATGGTACCTTAAAAATTCCTATCACAAGTGTACGACTCCCACCCAGGAGAGGACAGGACCACACCACACTCATCTCTGCTTCCTCTTCAGGCCCCAGCATCAGTTGTCGAGGAGGCTATTTTTAATAAACCCCCACTGAATTTAGCTGCTTAAGCATATTGCCTTCTGACCGGATACAAAGCCATTAAAAGTTGAAGGGCCAGGAAATGCCCAGATGAGCAGTGCGAAGGGCATGGCGGCAAAGCACACACTCACAATAAAGGGAGAGGTTTTGGCGAGTGAATTTTATCCCTTTGCCAATTTATAACAGAAACGAATTAATTTATACTTTTCTAGAATATAGTTTCCTTCAGAGGTGAAAGATTAATCCATGAAGGAACCATGAAGTCACTTCAGTTTTCACTTCAAAAGACATACACCCAACAGTGAGCTGAGAGATTAAATAAAATGGCTCCTTAGGAGAAAGCCAGGGCCCCTGAAGGGTAATATGAATAAAACTGGAAACTTCTGCCACTACTTTGCATCTACCAAATGACTGGAGAGTGGCTCAACCACCAAATCAACAGTTCTCTCCGACAGTAATAATAAGCATCATAAGGAACAACGAAGGTCCTGCTCTTACCCGGGTCTCCGTGGCCAGCGGCGGGCCTGGCCGTGTGGAGGCCCTGATCAGTATCTGCTGAGGAGGATCCAATCTGATTTTAGAAACATTTCTTATTTTTATGGGCCCTGTTTCTATTGGTTGACCATGTACCAACTTCAGCTTCCTTTTAAACATTTCAAATTACTAACTTCCACACGTTCAAAAATGGACGTGCCCATGTTATTAAACATTATCTTTCTATTATTTGTTTCCTTTTTAGACTCTTGTTCCTGGTTCTGAGGAGTGACGTGAGGTGTGGCAAAGCCGGTTATGGGCAGCATTTTGGAGGGTACCTGGGAAGACTTACCAATGTTGACTGAGTCCTCCCAATCTTCCAGCACTTCCGTGACAATGAGCACGTACACATACGTTCGGTGCTTCCTCTCCTGGTTCTGAGGGCAGAGAGGGAAGGACAGAGGAAGTTTTTCCTTAAGGAGCTGAGATTACTTAAATGTAGCACACCCTTATACGTATGTCCAGAGAGCTTAGAGAGCACAATTCGTTTTACTTTTTACTGTCCTACAATCAAACATGAACTAGTACCAGATGGCCTATTTCAGACATGCCACACTTGCATTTGAGGTTATGCTCTTTGGCTGGATTTCTAAGGCCAAGGCTTTACTCTCTTTTTTTCCTTCTCCTTCTCCTAAGTGCAACTTCACAGTAATGCTGTGAGAAGTTCATGACCTTTTAAGAACAAGCCACCAAGTCAATTTAACTAGCTGGGACCCCAGAAGGAGAAGGGACCTTCGATGGGTATCATCAGTGCAAGCAACTGGTGATCTCACACATCTCCCTTCCCACTGGCCTCGCTCGTCTTTATTCCGATTTCTCACTTCTTTCCACCGGAATTCCCCCAAATCTCTACCCCAACCCATTTCCTTGTTTCTCTCTCTCCTCTGCCATGGCTATTTTTAGTTTTCCTCTGTCTTCTCCACCCTTATTTATCCCTCCTCACATCTTAGGAGGAAAGGAAGAGAGGCAGGGATGGGATAAATAATACTTACAAATTATATTGTAGCTGTTTGGAGACTATGGGATTTACAAAGAAAGCAAGCTGGTGCTGCTTTGTTTTGAAAACTTGGTGAAACAAAGATGGCATCTTTCCTAGATTAAGACTGCAGTGGAGTGAATATTTATGTTTCTCCCAAATCCATCTGCTGAAATCTTAATCCCCAATGTGATGGTATTACGAGGGGGGCCTTTGGGAGGTGATTAGGTTACGAGGGCTGACCCCCACGAATGGGATTAGTGCCCTTAGAACAGAGACCTAGAGTACAATCTACAGAGAAACAGCCATCTATGAACCAGGAAGCGGGTCCTCAACCAGAGATCGAATCTGCTGGCGCCTTGATCTGGGACTTCCCAGCCTCCAGAATTGTGAGGAAACAATTTCTATTGTTTATAAGTCACCGGTTTGTAGTATTTTGTTACTACAGCTTGAATGGGCTAAAACAAAGATATATGTGGTTACTAATATGATACCAAATGCGCCAAAGATTTTAATAGACTTACCGCAAAAATTCCAACTAATCTTCCCAATGTCCCTTTTACTCCAGCCTGAAAAGTGGGAAAAAAAAAATTAACACATTGGTATTGTTTATATTGCTGGTCTCATTCTGAATCTTCTCGAGCAGTTTGTAAAATAGAAATAATAAAGAAGACATAGCTCGGGTGGACTCCAGTTTGGTGGCACTGAGTCACACCAGTGTTTCCTGAGAAGAGCAGGGTGCACTCTGGGGAGGGAGAACCCCTCTCAGTTCCTCCCAGTCTCTCTCCCCACTGCAAAGCTGGCCAAACAGAGCAGATAACCAAGGCCATGAATTACTGCACTCATTTATTCATTCAGGCAACAAAAAAACACTGAATGCCTAATTTGAGCCAGGTGACACTGTGGGTGCCAGAGATACGGTGATGACCAGGCTAGAACCAAAGATCCACGCGAGTAAGACCCTTACCTGACTTGTTCTCGGATATCTGTGTCCAGAATGCCCAGAACCCCGCAGGAACCGAGTAGAGCAGAAGTCAACAAAAACATTAAACTGGTAATTCTCCCAGTGACAGAGATGCACAGAACAAATGTGATGAGACCAGTTACAACTTCATACAGTGGTTAGGTCTCCGTATCTGTATCTCCCATCTGCACTTTGGTATTTAGATCTGTGTCTTTCTGATGCATTATAGGTGAATTTTTCAGTCGACTTCCTAATTTTCTTTTAAACTGTATCCGGGCTAGAGTTATCCCATCTCTAGTGTATTTTTTATTTGATATTTTTAATTTCTACCTGTTCTTTACATGTCTACCTGTTTCCACTGTGTATGCCTTTGTTTCCGTATTTTCTTTTAAAATAGAAGTTATTCCTTTACTTACTTTTTGAACATCCTGAACATACTTGAGTTTTTTGTCAGGCCATGCTGTAAAATTCACTTCATCTGAAGTAAATTCATGTTCCAGCTGGTGAAGGACTTACTTGTGAGGCAGCGTTCACCAGGCTCCCCATAACCAGGGCTCCTGCTCCAAGGTGACACGGACACTACCGCAGAGAGAGCCACTGAGTCACAGGGTGGCTGGCTCCATTATTTTGCACTGCAGCTGTGTCCTCTCCCATCTAGGCCCACATCTGTCTCAAAGTCTCAGCTCTTGATGTCCTTTCCATTGGGCACCTGGGCTCCCTTACTCCAGGGGGTCTAACCATTAGCTACTCAAGGCCAGGCAGGCTGCAGGTTTCCCGGGCTGCTCCGCAGTCCTGCTGTTCCTGATCTAGGGAGGTGGTGTCCACCTTGCTGCTTTTGAGCCAGGCTATTTCTTTTTAGCTTTTGCTTTTTATAGTTTATATCTGTTTCTGCTAGGAGTAGAAGGGCTCAAAGGTGAGGGAAAGATGACCCCTGGGAAATGCTGTAACTTGTTTTCTATTACTATTGCCCTGTTATTTATATAGTAAGTTAAAAACTAAGGCAAAAACACTTTCTAAACACAGTAGGTGCTCAATAAGTTTGTACAGAATGAACAAGAATTTAAAATAAGTACTCTAAAATTTCTTAAGAATAACAGAAAAACGGAAATCATACTGGGTGAGCTATGTTTTGAAATTAATTTTTGCTAATTATCTGTCAAGGAATTCTATTCCTTTCTCTTGCCAACATGCCTGTTTCTTTTCCCATTCTTTTTCCATCCATTCTTGTTCCCATGTGGCTTTTGGTCTACCTGAATGGAAATGTGTATCTTTTCTTATTTAAATTGCTTCTCTATACTTTTAGAAATAATTACACTCGATAGCCAGCTAAGACCGGTTAGATTGTACATCATGAATTAACCAGAAAAGGTGCCTGAACATGGGACAGGCTGGCAGGCCAACCAGGGCTGGAAAGCCACTTGTGTCCTCTGCTGCTGGGCAGCCCGAACATGCTCCGACGACCCCTGAGATGTGTCGCCTGTGCCCTTGCCACAGGTCTCTACTGACAGGTCCTGAGAATAGGGCTGTCAGAGAGGGTAAGGAAAGGTTCAGAGGTTTATAGAGGCCATCATTCACTTTTTGCAAAGTGGAGAGAGTTCTCTTTAGTAGTTTATCTCCAGTTAATTTTATCTTAAAGAAGCCAAAAGTTTAGAAAAGAAAATGGTCTTCAAATTTTAAGGGCCCAAGTCAAATTTTAAGGGCACAATTGAATATTATGACAATTCAGTATCATTTATTTAAAACTTTTGTTTAGTAATTTCTGTACTCAACAGCAACATACATCTATGATTTACTCTGTGTCAGAGGCAGTTGGCAAAAATTATAAAAGCATTTTTCTTTATGAAAAAAGATGCATTCTTATAAAGTCTAGTGTAAATCAAATCTGCCATCTGTACTGAAATTTCAGTGGCATTTATTTTCTTTTCTCATTAATCTTCCAGTTGCAGAAACTAACAATAGTTTCATTTGTCTCTTAGTGTTTATTTCAAGTTTTATACTAACACTTAAGTGGATCTACCTAAGGTGATCTTACCAATGATTCCAATGGTAAAAAGCAAGGAAATATTCCTACATTTACAGTTTTTAAAATTGAGATTTAGCAGTTTTCTTAGGAGGAGGAGGCGGCTCTTCTTTAGAGAGAAAGAGGATTTCAGTTCTTAAACGTCATGGTGCTGGAAAGACAGATTGCTCAGAGGCAGGGCCGCCAAGACAGAGTACACTGGCACCACTTTACCTTTTCATCATTTCCCACAGTCCAGCTCTTAGCTCTCTCTCAAATGCTGCCACAAGCAATTGGACAGTTATTTTTATCTCTTACATGGGGTAGATGTCAGGGTCACATCTGACAGATATTTGGCTCAGACACTGGGGATAAGATTTGATTCAGGGTATATGTAAGTTGGTCTAGTCGGTGCTTCAGCACCCTGCTATGAACCTGTTTTTCTCAAAATCATTTGAAAGCCGTTACAATTTCGACCTGTATGTCAAAACACCTAATCTGGAGAAGGAGACTGTTTAAAAGCCCATCTTCGCTAGTAGTAGGAATTCCAAATAAAATAGCTATTGGCCTTTATATTCCACCTTATGCAGGAGAGTGCTTCCTTGAACGTCGAAGTATGCAATATGAATTCCAGCACTTCAGGTCTAGTTAACAAAAATAATCTGAGCACGTCCTTTCTAAACAGAAAAAAATCACAAATGTCTTTTTTCTTTCAGAGTGTTTTACTGATCTTGGAAAGGGCTGGACCAATCAGGGAGACGTCAGTGATTCCATCTTCCCTCCAGTAGTCTCCTCAAGTGTGTACATGAGGCTCAGACAGCGGCACTAACGTGGATGGGCCTTTGAGCCTGCCCCTAAAAGGATCTCCCGCCACAAAGGACCTGGCTTTGTTGTTCAGTTGGGACGGGTACAAAGGGGACCATTACCTTTGGAAACAGACTTTTCACTCTAGGGTAGACATTTTGGCAGACACTGATGGCTGTCTAGCCCACAGGCTTTCCCCCTCCACCTTGCTACCAGGAAAACCCAGACTCTATAAGGTGAGAGTTCTGGCGCAATTGGAGCGACAGGGAATTCTGCGTCCCTCTGCAGTGACAGGTTCAGGGGTGCGGACTGTGACTCAGTTCTGGATAAAGAAGTGGCTCCTGAGAGGATGTCTCTGGGGGCTTCTGGGAAAGATTTCCCACCATGATAAAAAGAGCTGCACAAAAAGAAACCCTACACCTCCTTGCTTGTCAAGTCGGGACCCGAACCGTGGAGCTGCTACAGCTATCTTGTGATCGTAAGGGGAAGGCCAAGAGAATTACTGCGGAGCTGAACCCAAGTCCTGACACGGCTGAGCCGCTGAAGCAGTGCAGTAACGGCCACGCTCTACCTTCTTACATGAGAAGAGGAACAGGTGCTGCTGAAGCCACATTTAGTCAGGTATGCTGCTACTGGTATCTGAAAGCTACCGGCTACTTCCCTTGATTTAAAAGGTAGCTCTGTGAGGAAGACTGAGTATCAAAACAAAAACAAAAATTCTGAGCATTCAAGAGAGCTCTAGTATAAAAGCTTCCTTTATTAGAGCAGTAAACCCGCCCAAAAGGAGCGCAGGGGAGCAACTCTAACGCAAGTGTTTGTATGAGGAAACCCACACACAAAAACACATGGTCTCCAATGCACACAATGTTTTACTACCTGCCAAACTTAGTTGTTACAGAAGCAAAAAACCACAGTGAAGACAGATGGAAGTAGATAGGAAGCCAGTGTTAAGTCAGTGAAATGCATTCCCAAGGGTTTTTGTTTTGTTTTTTAAATGAAATATTTCAAACATCCAAAAAGCAAAGAAAATAATAAACATTCAGTAGCCAGCTTTGTCAAATAGTAATGTATCATTTTATGTAGTTTTTAAAAAAGAAATAAAACTACTACCGTGTTTCCCTGAAAATAAGACCTAGACGGACAATCAGTTCTAATGCATCTTTTGGAGCAAAAATTATTATAAGACCCTGTATTATATATTTTATATTATATCTGGTCTTATATAAGACCCAATATTTATTATATTATATATCATATCATATTATTCCCGGTCTTGTAGTAAAATAAGACGGGGTCTCATATTAATTTTTGCTCCAAAAGACGCATTAGAGCTGACTGTCCGGCTAGGTCTTATTTTCGGGGAAACACGGTAGTAGAGCCGAAGCCCCTTTTGTACTCACGCGCCATGCCAAAGGCAACTACGCACTCACCCGAATTTGATGTTTATCATTCTCTTGCATGTTTTTATACTTTCACAACTTAGGTATATATCCACTATTAATGTATAGTGTTTTGTGCACATTTCTCTACTCGATTAAAAAAAAAAAATTATCTTCTGCAATTTCCCCTTAAAATCATGTTTCTGAGTTTTAGCTTTATTGATACATGTAGCTCTCATTAACTCATTTTAATTATTGAACAGTTATCTATTTTAGGGACTTACCCCAATTTATTAATTCATTTACTTGTTGGCAGACATTTAGTCTTCCTATTATAAAAAAAACACCCACAAAAACTCGCTTGTAAATATCCTTGTTATCCACCATGTGTGAGTTTCTTTAAGATCTATACTAAAAGTCAAATTTCTGAATCACAGGGTAAAAGCACCTCCCAGTTCCCCCCATATTAAGTTGTTCTCTGCAGATCAACTGCAGAAATGGCTGCGACTTGCCATCTCTCGCGGTGTCCACATCCTTTGAAACGTAGTTTTTTTTTTTTTTTTAAGATTTTATTGGGGAAGAGGAACAGGACTTTATTGGGGAACAGTGTGTACTTCCCGGACTTTTTTACAAGTCAAGCTGTTGTCCTTCAATCTTAGTTGTGGAGGGCGCAGCTCAGCTCCAGGTCCAGTTGCCGTTGTCAGTTGCAGGGGACGCTGCCCACCATCCCTTGTGGGAGTCGAACTGGCAACCTTGTGGTTGAGAGCCCGCGCTCCAACCAACTGAGCCATCCGGGAGCTCAGCGGCAGCTCAGCTCAAGGTGCTGTGTTCAATTTTAGTTGCAGGGGGCGCTGCCATCTTTGCAGGAGTCCATCCCTTGCAGGAGTCGAACTGGCAACCTTGTGGTTGAGAGCCCACTGGCCCATGTGGGAATTGAACCGGCAGCCTTTGGAGTTAGGAGCATGGAGCTCTAACCGCCTGAGCCATCGGGCCGGCCCCCTGAAACGTAATTTTACAGCTCCTCTTATCAAGAGATAGAATCTGTTTCCCCACTCCGGTATTCAGCTGCCCTTGTGCCTTGCTCTGGCCAGCAGAATGCAGAAAGATGAAGACGGTGATGTACCAGTTCCCAGCCTAGGCCTTCAGAAGCCCTGCAGTTTCCTCTTTTTCTCTTGGAATCCTGCCACTGCCATGAGAGCTAGTTTCCTAAAGGATGAAAAACCACTCTTAGCTGTAGATATTACAAAGCAGCCTGCAGCCAGCTAACGTGCAAACTGTGAGGGAGCCTCGCCAAGATGGCAGAGCAGCCCACCTGACCCAGAGCTGGCCGTACACATCTTAGTCCAGCTGACGCCAGAGGCTGACCCACAGGCTTGCGAGCAAATTATCAATACTGACTATTTCAAGCCACTGAGTTTTAAGATAGTTTGTTACACAACAATAACGAAGTGATATATCCTCCAAGTACACAGGCAGTGTGTACAAGCTCTCATCACTCTTGTTCCTCTTTAATGTTTGATAGTTGTCAGGCTTTTTATTTTTGGTCATATTTATAATGAGTGTAAAATTACACTGCATAATCTTTATACTGAAATCGTGCACTTCTTCCTATGTTTAATGAACATTCAGGTTTCTTCTTTTGGGAATTCATTCTTTATCCATTTTTCTTATTTGATTGTTGATGATTTTAATGACCTTAATGCCAGAAATGACATCTTCTTAACACTTACCCTGTGTGGTAAATATCTGCTTCCAATCTGGCACTTGTTTTTTATCTTTGTTTTTGATGTTCTTTGCTAAACATGTTTTATAAGACATTGCTGATTTTACTGATCTTTTCCTTCTGTGTGTTTAGTATCTTTTTAAGAAGCACATTCCTATCCCAATGGCATAAAGTTAGTTTCCTGTATTTTTTCCAATAGTTTGAGAGTTTTATACTATGATTGACCAAAATAAATTTAGGAACTTATTCTCAAATAGCCAATGGTCTAGACACTCCAGAATAAACCCATGGATATTATTTTGTTTTATAATAATAAACAAAGTTGTTAATTTATGTACTAATATCACATGGTTTTAACTAATACAGCTTTATCTTAATACCTGGAAAGGTAGTCTCCTTTTCTGTTCTTTTTCAGAAACTCTGAAGCCATTTTCGTACCTTTATTCTTCCACATAAATTTCACAAACCAGTTTTTCAGATTTCTTGAAAAATACTTTGAGATGTTTATTTTTATTATTGAATTTTTAGATTAATTTGAGAAAAACTCACATCTTCATAATATTCAATCTTCTCATCCAAAAATAGACGATTCCTCTCCATTTACTCAGGTCTCTTTTGATTCCTTCAACAAAGTTTTATTGTAAATATCCTGCATTCCTTTAATCGACAGCAAGGTATTTTAGTGTTAATTTCGTTTTGTTGCTATTGTGAATTGTATATATATTTAAAGTTACACATTTTCTAATTTATTACTTCTGGTTTAAAGAAACATTGCTGGCTTCTGTATGTTAATCTTATGTCTTACAATCTTTCTAAATGTTCTTACTAGTTTTACTAGGTTCTGCTGTGTTCCTTTGGTTTTCTAAATTAATACATCATCTGAAAATAATGACAATTCTGTTTCTTCCTTTTGAATTTTTATAAGTTGTATTTATTTTTGTGTTACTGCCGGGGCTAGAACCCCAGTTCAATATTAAATGGCAGCATGCTAGCAAACATAATTGCTTTCTTCCTGTCTGCCATGAGAATGCTTTGAAAAATTATTAGACATCCTATCAGGTTAAGGAATTTCCTTTTATTTTCAGTTTGCTAATAGTTTTTTAAATAAATGGGTATTGAATTTTAATAAATAATTTTTCTTCATTTGAGATTTTTTTCTTTCTTTTAATCTCTTAGTAAACTAAATTACATAAATATATTTTCTAAGACCGAATTATCCTTGTACTCATGGAATAATCTAGTTGTGTGATACTTTGAGAAAGCTTTAGATGCTATTTGTTTTTATTTTACTTGGAATTTTTACATCCATGTTCATAAATGAGAATTGATTCTTCTTTTCTACTCTTAATTATCAAGATCAGAAGTCAGCAAACTATGGCCCACAGGCCAAATATGACCTGCCACTGGTTTTTTGTAAATAAAGTTTTATTGGAACACAGCCACACTCATTTAAGTATTGTCTATGGATGCATTCACATTACAACAGCAGAGCTGAACATTTGTGACAGATACTATATGGTTTCTAACGTCTAAAGTATTTATTATCTGGCCCCTTACAGAAAAAGTTTGCTGACTGTTGATCAAGATTATACCAGCCTTACGAAGAGGTATATAGTTATCATTTTTAGCATAGCTTGTTAAGATAAGTATATACATTTTTGGAAATTTTGGTAAAATTCATCTAGTCTGATCTTGGCATTTTTTTTGTTGGAAAGAAGGGTGATTACCACTTAATTTCCGTAAGGATTAATGATCTATATACAGGTTTTCTAATTTTTTTAAAAGTAAATTTGGATAGTTTTTTTCTAGAAAACTTGATCAAAGTTTTCAACTTTTGTTTGTAGCTCTTCATAGCATTCTCTTAATTTGAAAGTCTCTATTATATCTGTGGTTATTTCCTTTTTGTTCCTTATTTATTTGTTGCCTTTCTCTTGGAATTTCCTTTATATGTCCTGCGAGAAGTTTGTCAATTTTATTAGACAAATAAAAATACCTACTTTTGGTTTTTGTTGATCACTTTTATTATTCTCTATTAATTTTTGCCCTTTTCCTTGTTATTTCCTTCTTTTTACTTTCTTTGAGCATACCCCCTTGTTTTTTTCTAGCTTCTTGAACTGATTGCTTCATTCATTTAATGTCTATTTTTCTTTCTAATCAAAGCCTCTCAGGCTCAAACAACTGAATAAGCTGCACCCCGTAAGTCATGATATGCTTTCATAATTGTTCAGCTCTTTTTACTTACTAATTTTTATTGTGATTTGTGCTTTAACTCAAGGATTATTTAGAACATTTTTTTTCTGTTTCCAAATACATGTTTCTCTGTCAAGTGGTCTCTATTATTGATTTCTAATTTTACTGTGCTGTGTCAAAAGTACATATAATAGTCTATGTTACTGATGCACTGGGATTTTTAACACTTCTTTTATGGCTTAATGTATGGTTAGTTTTTATAATTCTTCCACGTGTGTTTGAAAAAATTATATATTCTTTGTTGGATACAAGTTTATCTCTTAATATAGCTATTTGATCAACCTTGCTAATGGTGTTAATCCTCTTTTCCTTATTGTTTGCCACTTTTTCTATCAGTTTCTAAATATGTTTTAAAGTCTTCAATATAGCTGTGCATTTGTCCATTTCCCCCCATAACTCTGTCAATTTTGCTTTAGCTAGATGAAGAGTTTGCTAGATGCACATAAGTTCATGTCTTGGTAGAGTGTTCTTGTTAATCAATATTAAATGTCTCTCTTGTCCCTTTAAATGTTTTTCACCTAAATTCTAGTTTGTCTGATATTACAATTACTATCCTAGTTTTCTTTTGGTTATATATACACCTGATAAACCTCTTCCCATCCCTCCATTCTTAGTCATTCAGTGTTACTGTGTTTGAAAACAACATTTGGCAAGTTTTATTTTCTTTTTAATCCAAGTACATGTCTTTTAGTTTAGTAAGTTTAAGTGAAATCAAGTTAAATTTATTGTGATTTAACGTGGAAACTTAGCTTTTCACTGAGCCACATGAGGTCCCTTCAACATAGGTTAGAATCAGAGTCCTTAAATCTATTTCCTGTGCAGCAAGCTCTGTGTTAGGCAGTTGGCATTTGTAAGTTCCCTGAATTAAGAGGAAGTTGAGTGGCACCCTGTCCAGATAAGTTAGACCTGCCCAGGTCCAGTGGCTACAGGTAGTTTAAAGATCGTGGAGTCTTTAGAGGCTAGAGTTGCATTTAGTATTTGCTGAAACCACTGTGAATTGTACTGGAGTCAATGGAAAACTAAGCTGTGGCTATACTTCCTAATGACTAAAAATCCTTTCCTGGAATGTGGAGCTGGGTGGGAAAGCAAATACAAATGTTTTGGAAGTCATCTGGACTTAATTCATTTAGCAGAAGGCAACTGGCTCCTATCCCAGTAATTCAGTCTCTATTCAGAGTTCCAACACAAACCAGCTCAAATACAGCGCTATATTCTCTAACAGGGCAGATTCTAATCTTCACACTAAGCCACTGAATTAACTATTCATCCATGGGTAGCATTCAAGTATGTGTGATAATGTAGACAGATAAACTGAATAATGGTATCTTTTATTCCAGTTTTTTTGGAAAAGTAATTTAGTAGTAATTATTTGCAGCAAAAGATAGCTAAGCTTTAAATTAAGTTCTCCTACTGAGTTTAATATAAATAATAAACGATAAATAATATATATAATTTTTTTGATTAAAGGATGCTTTTTTAAAAAAGCAGCTGGTAATTAGGATAAATCATACACAAAGACAACTGAATTTACAAAACCGTGACCTACTTAGAATTTTTTATCTATTGAAAGCAAGTATCTTAGATGATTAGCTTAGAAAAACAAAAAATATTTATAGCATTATTTCAGAGTCAAAGGAAATGAAAGGAGATTTAATTCTAGAAAAAAATTAACTAAAAATATGTAGTAGTAGACTACTGCTTCTTCTTCCTGAGACCCCATCAAAATGGAAGTAGAGGAATAAGATGAAAGAGGAGAAAAGCAATTTCAAAAAAATTCCAAGAAGATGCAAAGTGATGCCTGAGGACTGAAAGATGAAGAAAAGCAAAAGAAGCCAGCGCAGCTTTCAGACTCTGGAGAGGTTCCAGGATAGGAAATGGCAGGAACACAGAGAGTGGAAGTGAGAAGGGGTCCTGAAAGCCAAGGGTCTAAATACCAAACAGCTATCCCCAGACAGGGAGAATGGCTGAGAGCCAGTCACCCATCACCCAGCCAACTCTGCGAGAAAAACAGAATAACTGGGAAGAACTGTAGCTTATTATCTATAAACACCTCCAGAATAAAGTTCTCCTATTTTGGCCTTTTTTTAAAAGGCCTCTGACACCACAGCTCCACTTCCCTCCAGGTCCCCATTTCCCCACAGGCCCCTCTATTCAGTGCTCTACGGCCTCCATCATAACGGGAACAGGACAACCACAGACAACTGACAGCCAAACGAAGTCACCAAAAGGAAAGAAAGATCAAAATAAGGAAATGAAAACTAGCTTTGGTCAAAAGAAAAACATAAGGAACAGGAGAAAACTTGGGGAAAATTAGTTCTTATCCTTAAAGAAATCTGAGAAGCTACGGCATCCTAAGCAAGAACAAAATATATATAAAAGCAACCAATAATAACAATGGTATCTCAGAATTTAAAAATATGATTGCTGAAATAAAGTATTCATTTAGAAGGGGTAGAAGATCAGGCAATGAGACTTCCTAAAACATATCACAGAAAATAAAGAGATGAAAAACATGACCAGAAAAGAATAAAGGCTCAATCTAATAGAAATTACAGACAAATCACGGAGAATTTCAAAACCTCAGGGATAAAGAGAAGGAAAAAACAGGTTATCTCCTGAAGAATAAGAACAAAATTAGTATTAAACTTATTATCCACAACGTTAATAATAATATACTTTTAATTTTAAGGGAAAGTGATTTTCAATAAAAAAATTCTATTTACCAGAACCTTCAGAGAGACAATGAAAGTATGAGGCAAGAAATAGTATTTTAACTATTGTGCAGTTTTCCTTAGCGAATTAGTTAAGGAATGTTTCTTTTCGTTCTAAGTCTTCAGTCTTATTTTATTTTTGAACTAGGTACCACGCACAAATATGATTTTTCTACAATTTTAGAACTCAGGGGAAAAGGCTATTTTAAAAAAACATAATAGATGGATAGGGCTATGACCATATATTTGATTCCCTCAGGTCTTAATTTCCTTCTGTGGCAGTCAACATACGTGACATTTTGAATCTTGGCAGGTAAGAGAGTGGAGTGGATGGAAAAGCATCAACCACAACAAGAACTGTGAGGCAAGTAAAGGCATCTTGTGCCCCTGGCCCGACACTCCCCGACATCGCTCCGACACACACACTAATCCTGGTGAACTCCGCAGGCTTGAGCAGGAACGGAGCAGTCAGCAGAACTCTAGCCCTGCCGCGTATGGAGAATGGGAGCCTGTGAGACCGATGAGTTTATAAGGAGCAGGCTGGTGGAACGTGGTCACTTCTGAAGCACATGAGCTGGAGAAAAGCAAAGATAGCCATGAAGAGATGGCTCCTAGGGGCCGGCCCGGTGGCTCAGGCGGTTGGAGCTCTGTGCTCCTAACTCCGAAGGCTGGCCGGTTCGACTCCCACGTGGGCCAGTGGGCTCTCAACCACAAGATTGCCGGCTCAACTCCTTGAGTCCCGCAAGGGATGGTGGGCTGCGCCCCCTGCAACTAAGATTGAACACGGCACCTTGAGCTGAGCTGCCGCTGAGCTCCCGGATGGCTCAGTTGGTTGGAGTGCGTCCTCTCAACCACAAGGTTGCTGGTTCAACTCCCTCAAGGGATGGTGGGCTGCACCCTCTGCAACTAGAAAACGGCAACTGGACCTGGAGCTGAGCTGCGCCCTCCACAACTAAGACTGAAAGGACAACAACTTGAAGCTGAACACAACTAAGATTGAAAGGAGAATAACTTGACTTGGGCAAAAAAAAAAGTCCTAGAAGTACACACCGTTCCCCAATAAAGTCCTATTTCCCTTCCCCAATAAAATCTCAAAAAAAAAAAAAAAAAGAGATGGCTCCTAAAGAAAAGATCTATAATCACTGGAAGAGTTTATTTCAGTTATAATGACTAAACAAACTCATATTTCACTCTAAAAACAAGCACTTAAAGTCAAATATATGAGGGAACCAATCTGGTAATTCAAAACACATGGTTATTACAAGAAAAAATGAATTCTTATTCAATAGGATTCAAGAAGATATTACAATAAGAAAACAATGTCAAGCTGGCACAAAGAGGGAGTAAACGTAAAAATAGAGGCGTTCTTAAATAACATCACATTATTAAAAACTAATAACCTGAGAGAAGACAACAAACAGCTCATTGAATACAGCAGAAAACTGGAGATACGGAAGGCCAAAATTAGAATTCTCCCAGCATGCAGAGTAAAAGTGTAGAGATCAAAATTATAAGAGAGAAAAGACTAGTATATACAGATGGTTCCTGACCTAATGATGGTTTGACTTTACAGTGGTGCGAAAGTGATATGCATTCAGTAGAAACTGCACTTTGAATTCTGAAAAATGTCTGGGCTAGCAATATACAGAACGGTATTCTTTCCTGACGCAGGGCAGGAGCAGCAAGGCGCAGCTCCCAGTAAGTCCCGCCATCACGAGGGTACACAACTGGTACTCTAAGCGCACTGTGTTGCCAGCGTTCTTTGGGTACTGTGTTTTATGTTTTCGCATCCCATCATGTCTAAAAACGCCCATTTGTGTCTCTCGCATCTGGTGGGAAGAGGAAGGCGAGAAGTTTCATCTTGAGATGAAACTAAAGATAAAGGCCCCAGTGTAGGCTAATGTAAGTGTTCTGAGCCCGTTTAAGGCCGGCGGGGCTAAGCTGTGAAGTCTGGCAGGTTCAGTGTATTAAATGCACTTTTGGTTTACGATGTTTGCAACTTACGATGGATTTATTGGGACGTAACCCAGATGTTAAGTAGAGGGGCATCTATCTGTAATAGGAGTTTAGCAGAAGAGAATTAAATTGATGGAGGTGGGACAATAACTGAAGAAGAAAGAAGAAAATTTCCCAAAGCGAAGCAAAGACACAAACATTCCTATCAAAAGGGCTCACCAAGTATGAGGGAGGCAAACTCCACTGACATTTCTGAGTTTCAACAGAGAAGAAGTTTTAATGTGTTTACACAGGGGAACATTTTTTTTGATACCAGACTTTTCCTCTACAATACCAAATGTTTGAAGTCAAGAGTCTGAGGAAAAGGATTATTATTCCGGGGGTCTATAGTTAGGCAAACTCTTCATGTGTGGAGAAAAATATTTTTTCATACATGTAATGTTCTCACTATACTTTTCTTAAAAATAATTACCTAATATACTACAGTCAACGAATAATAAATGAGAAAAAAAAACCACGTACAACATTTTGGTGGCCTTCAAGGAATCTTCTAACAACTGCCACCTCACCTGAAGGGCAGGGCTGTTCAGTATGAAGACATCTAAATGAACAAGAATGGCAGGCAGATGGATGAAAAGGTATTTTTCCTTTGGCACACATGTAAATGTCTCTGCTACTTATTGTATAACTATTAACACATTATACCTATTTTTGAAACTGTTAATTTCCCATCCTCTGCACCATGGCATTTCTTCACCAATAAAAGGTAATTACTATATAAACCATTAGGAAAAACCAGCAGGATTCAATGTTTAAGACTGCCAATACCATGGTGATTTAAGCAGAAGGAATAACAAGTACAAAGGCCCTGAGGCGGGGAACGGGCCTGGCTTCAGACAGTAAGGGGGTGCCCGTATGGGTGGAGCACCGTGAACAAGAGACAGGAGTGAGAATGAGGTCCCAAAGGGAGCCAGATTACAGGCTATCTAAGGGCTTCAGTTTAGAAAGCCTTTGAGTGATGTGACCTAACCTAGTTTGACGGGGTGTGGAAAGAGACTGAAGGGGTTAAGAGTAAGGGGGTGGGTTGGGCTGAGGAAGCGAGGTGAGAGGTGATGGTAACTTGGACCAGGTGGTATTGAAAGATGGCGAGAAGTGGCTGGATTCTGAATATATGTATTCTGAAGGCAGAGCCAATAAGACTGGCTGATAAACTAGATACTGGGTGTGTGAAAAAAAGAAATGAACAGTAACTCCTAGTTTTTTGGGGTAAGCCACTGAAAGGATGGAGCTGCCATTCACTGAGACGGGGAAGATTACTGGAGGAGCAGGTCTGGGAGAAGACAGTGAACCCCAGGTTTAGTTTCATATATATTAAGTTTTAGGTGCCTACTGGACATCCAAATAGAAATACCAAGTAGTCACGTTAAGGAGAGCTGTGGTTGGGGATGGATGAGGGTCCTTCATTCATCCATCCTCCACCTACCTACCCACCAATCCAGCCACTCACCTACTATATTTAAAAGTCTTGAGACTGGATGAGATCACCAAGGAGTAGACGAGACACTGATAAGGAAAGAAAAGACAAAGAACTGACCTTCAGGATATTTAACCTTAAGGGAGGAACTAGCAAAGACAACTCAGATGCAAGAGAAAAATCAGGAAAGTGTGGAGTCCTGGAAGCCTAGCAGAAAACGTTACTCAAGGTTTCTTTGCAACAGTATTCTGCTTCCAGCCTTTGATGCTCCCAGCTGAGGTCTTACTTACATTGTGCACAAGCCTTCTGTGTCATACCTTGTCAGAATTCATGTCTCACAGAAACTATGAGACAACATGATTTTTCTTGTTTTAGGTTTTGTTAGGCAGCAATAAATAACTGACACAGTTTCTAAATTCATAATTGTCAGCATCACCATCAAAAGAACTCAAATAAATCCAACAGCGATATTCTTTAGTTCTCAGGCTGATCTGATGATTCTTCATGGATTACTCTACTCATACTCCTTTAAAGATTAATTTGGTCATCTGGAAACACAGCAAACTGTCTCCATAATCTCCATGTGAACCAGCGCTTTCCCAACTACCTTATCTTCACCAATCATTTAAATTTAAATTAAAAATTCTAATAATAGCAAGATCAGATTTCAAAGCTAAAAATAAGCTTGCATCAAAAGCAAAAACAAAAACCTAACTGAAGCTTTGCTACCTGCCCCAGGAACGGCTTTTCTTTCATTTCCTTGCACCCAAGGAAAAGACAATACAGAACAGAATTTCAGCAATTCTGATTTTAACCTTTCTGAGACTATGTCCTTTTGGAATTCCTTGGGGGATTGGGACTACACCATTAAGTACTTTAAATATTGACTTTTACAACTGCTTGATGGCTTCCCATTTCTGCCCAAACTCTGGAAAAAATGAGAGAGTTGTAACAAACCAAAAACATTTACATACAGCAAAATTTCCCTCCCCAGAGGTACTTACTCTAGTCAGTTTACTGTTTCCCTTTCCAGACTCATTCTGAACATTTACTTATATATGAACATATACAAACGTTTTAGGACATTTTATTTTACATCGATCATAGTTGCCATTTCATTTAACTGAATGTCTTAGAGGACTCTCCATATATTGGGATTTATAGATTTCCTTTATTATTTTTAAACTGCTAGATGATAACAGATAATTTGAATGTGGTATAATTGACGTAATCATTCCCCTATTGATGGACACTCTGATTGTTTCCAATTGTTGCTATTACATATAAAGCTGTGATGAACCTCTTGTACATGCTTTTTAGTGCCCATGAATAACCATTTCTCTGCAGATAGTTAGAAAGGAAAATGCTAGGCTAAG
This sequence comes from Rhinolophus ferrumequinum, assembly GCF_004115265.2. Lineage (NCBI taxonomy): Eukaryota > Metazoa > Chordata > Mammalia > Chiroptera > Rhinolophidae > Rhinolophus > Rhinolophus ferrumequinum. The sequence continues at coordinate 4,552,504 of NC_046286.1, forward strand.
ATATAAACCAAGAAGCACAGAAAGGTACAAGATTTGGTCCAAGTCTCCAAGCCTGTGGTGAGAGAGGAGGGAGCAGGGCTGAGATAATAGAAAATGACAGCAACGAGAAAAGTTAGAAAACCTCTGCCTCCTCCTCTTTTCTATTTTCTATTTTTTATGAACTTCCCAGCTCACATTCATGTCTGATATTTGAGGATACTGCTAAGAAGCCCACAGTCAAAAACAAAGAAGGAAATACACCAAAATGTTACTGGTAGGGAATACGAAAATTTTAAGTTTGTTCTTACTTTTCCGTTTTTCAAAATGTCCACACTGAATGAGAATACACAGGAAAAACATACTTGAAACTTACGTTACAATGGGATGGTGGAAAAAGCACTTATACACATCAGCCTGGAAAGTCATGAAAGCTTCCATAAAATGTAGTGACTGGGCTGAAAACTCGAAAGAGTGGTGCCAAAGTAGTAAGGGGACAGGACTGGCTTTCTAGCTGGAGGCAACCACATCCATTATGTCAGATGTGTGGCGTATCCTGAAATGGAAAGCAGTTGGAATGACGCGTACAATGTCCAAGAGTGTATAGACACTTTTTTTTTTTTAAAGATTTTATTGGGGAAGGGGAACAGGACTTTATTGGGGAACAGTCTTCCAGGCCTGTTTTCCAAGTCAAGTTGTCGTCCTTTCAATCTTAGTTGTGGAGGGTGCCGTTCAGCTTCAAGTTGTTGTCCTTTCAGTCTTAGTTGTGGAGGGCGCAGCTCAACTCCAGGTCCAGTTGCCGTTGCTAGTTGCAGGGGGCACAGCCCACCATCCCTTGCGGGAGTTGAACTGGCAACCTTGTGGTTGAGAGGATGTGCTCCAACCAACTGAGCCATCCGGGAGCTCAGCGGCAGCTCAGCTCAAGGTGCCATGTTCAATCTTAGTTGCAGGGGGCTGAGCCCACCATCCCTTGCGGGACTGGAGGAATTGAACTGGCAACCTTGTGGTTGAGAGCCCACTGGCCCATGTGGGAATCGAACCGGCAGCCTTCGGAGTTAGGAGCATGGAGCTCTAACCGCCTGAGCAACCGGGCCGGCCCCTATAGACACTTTTAAGGCTCTTAATACATCCTGCTGCCTGCATCACCGACATAATTAATTTTTTTAAATTTTAGCTAATTTGACAGAATATACCAGCTTATTTTAACTGGCATTTATCTGATGACTAATGAGATGGAATTCTTTTTTTTTTTTTAACTTATTTCCTCTCCACTTAGCGGTGGGAAAGTCCAGGGAAGAACAACCACAACCATCTTTCCCTCTCCTTCCGTGAGTTTGTAAGTCAATGAGCAGTACTATTCTTACCCATGTACCCAGGTCCTAGAACTTTCTCAACTGCATCCTCCTCTGCCAGGCCAGCCAGGTTCCCCACTCATGACCTGCTCTTTTCCTCTGCACCATCTGCCACGTTCTGGACACTAGCTCCACCCTAACTGAGCTACAGCAGGAGCTTAACAAGTAAGTTACCACGTAAGCATGCGTAACTAAGCACCCAGGATCTGGGGGACAAAAGAAACTCCCAGAACATTCAAAACAGTGTTTTCACCAGCGTGACTGCCCCCAGGGGCACCACAGAAATTGATGAGAGTGTTTTCAGTTGTGATGGTGACAGGAGGGAACGACTGGCCCTCAGCGGGAAGGGACCAGGAGGGCCAGGCATCCTGCAACACGAAGGATGGTCTCACCCAAAAACTGTTTGGCGTGATTTTTCAAAATCCTGCCACACATTTATGTGGGTGGGAAACTTGGTTTTAACTATCTGAGCCTAGAACTCAATTCTTTTCTAGCCTATGAACGTTAATACAGGAGATTATTTGTATAATAATAAATACATAAATATAAAAAATATGTAAAGAAATATATATATATATTTATTTAGTATAGAAAGGAGGTATCAAGTCTGACAAGGTTGAGAACCACTCTGATCTAAACAGTCATTTGCAAACGTAGGAGGAGAAGAACGGTTAACCGTGCGTAAGGGCCGCCTGGAATGCCTGTACCTCATCGACCCACATAATAAAGGGCACCTACAGGTCAGAGGTCTACACAGAAGCAATACAACCCCCGTCCCTCCAAGTTCTTAGGTTGTATTTCCTAATTTATTTTACTATTTCTATGCCTGAAAGGGACCTCCAAATGGGGTAAAAGAAGGGGTATATTAGGTACACTGTATAGCTAATGTAAACTATAATTCAGGTTTACAAAAAACAAGATAAGTATACGAGGTCAGACAATTAAGTTCGCAAACTCATCCTAAAAAAAGTGCTATGTACCTCATTGCTGAGTATAACTATGATCACCTTGGCAGTTCTCCCCTTGGGAAGCTATGCACCGACGCCAGCGCCTAGTCCACCCTTCAAAGCAATTTTGGCAACTCTTTTCCTGGAATGGCCATCAGAGCTGTCATCATGTTAACTTTGATGTCCTGAATGTCATCAAAATGTCTTCCTTTCAATATTTCCTTTATCTTTGGGTAAAGAAAGAAGTCATTGGGGGCCAGATCAGGTGAGTAGGGAGGGTGTTCCAATACAGTTATTTGTTTATTGGCTAAAAATTCCCTCACAGACAGTGCTGTGTGAGCTGGTGCTTTGTCGTGATGCAAGAGCCATGAATTGTTGGCAAAAAGTTCGGGTCGTTTGCGTCTAACTTTTTCATGCAGCCTTTTCAGCACTTCCAAATTGTAAACTTGGTTAACTGTTTGTCCAGTTGGTACAAATTCATAATGAATAATCCCTCTGATATCAAAAAAGGTTAGCAACATTGTTGCAACAAGTTTGCAAACTTAATTGTCATACCTCAGTACCATCCTGCTGATGCCAATTATTTGTTTTAAATGTCGTCTTGTCATTTACCACCAGCTGAAAGCAACTCGGATCCAATCCCTAAATAATTCAAGTTAGCACCAAGAGCTATTCCATTCTACTCCTACTAGTAACCCTCCCTAAAACCAGGAAGTTCACATTAAATAGCTTAGAAATACATCCTCAGGCTATATATATTGCTTCTCCAGATAGTATCAACAATGCGAATATATCCGTATTGTTTATAAAATGGTAAAGCAAATCATGTTACTGAAAACCAGTATCTTAAAAGAAAAGAGACACAAATATAAAAAAAGTTAAGATAAAACCTTTTCATGTTCAATTTGAAATGGAAATGTTACCATGAAATCATGATTTTTCTTTTTGCTGTTTTCTATTGCTATCCACTCAGAGGGCCTCGGAGCAGTCATATCCTAGCGCCCTAACCTTGGTTTCTAAATAACATTCTCCACTAAAAGGGAACTCTCTGGAGAAATGCTTGAAAATTCAAGGTGAAAATTCAAAGTGAGCCTGGAATGTCTTAATGCATTACAGAGCAAGGAAGTACTCAAACAATGAGAAGGTCATGCCAAAAGTACTCAGGAGGCTGCATAAAATGGTTCACACTAGCAAAGAGAATAAAGATTATAACTGATTGTAATACATTGAAAAAAAGTCAAAATCCATGAGCCTAGAGGAGTATTTAAAATGAGAGAGCATGTCGAGCACGCATGTGTGTGTGCAAGTGGGGAGGAAGACGAGAGCTTTCCTTTACAGAAGAATTTCAGCTAATACGGAAGTTAGGAAGACTCACTGTTCTGCAGTCTTTAGTGTAATATCCGACTTGGTAAGGATCATCAGGAGATGCTAAACTATTAGCTGAAAGCTCGCTCGGAGATGGGATATTCATACAGTGCAGAAGAATTCTCAATAGATTACGTACCAATTTTGCTGCATAGGGAGAAATATACTTCTACAGTGGAGAGATCTGTCAGTTGTTACCGGATCAAATATTTTATCACTAATGGCAAAGCAACCTGACACTTGCCTCCTGATGTTAAGTATTAGGAAGCACAGGGCATCGCCTGTCAAAATGCCCAAGCCTAAATCTAATCAAGCCTCTAGACATGTGCTGTTCAACATGGTGGCCGTTTATTCACAGATAGCTAATGAGCACTTAATATGCGGCTGGAATGACTGAGGAACTACATTTCAATTTTGTTTAACTTTAATCAATTTAAATAGCCATACATGGCTAGTGGCTACCATACTGGGCGGTGCAGACACGGAACATTTCCATCAATTCACAAAGCTCTCCTGGACAGCACTGCTCTAGCCTAAGGAATAGAGGGGATAAGGAAACAAGCTAAAGGACACCAAAAAGACATGATCAAACAAACCCAGAATGTGAGACAGTCTATTAGACAACTACCCTGGACTCTCTTAAAAAGTATCATGAGGCATGGGGGTGTGGACAGGCTGGGATTATGGTTGTATGATAAAACAGCTTCAAAAGACATACAACCAATTGTAATTTGTGAACCTAGATTATGTCATGGTAAGGAAACATATAATAGACATTTCATAATTGGGGATATTTAAATGGAGTAAATATTAGATATTACGGAATTATACATTTTCTTAGGTGTGAAAATGGTATGGGCTGGTCTTATTCTAAAGAGATGCATGCTAAATAAAAAACAGAATTTAGAGGTGACGTGTCATGAAATGTACAACTTACTTTCATATGGCATAGTAAAAAGGCATGCATATAGAGAGATAAAGCAAATATGCAAAAAAGTCAAGAGATATTTTATCTATAAGAAGATACAGTGTTTGTTTTACTATTTTAAAATATTTCTCTTTGAAAATTTTCATGATTAAAAAGTTGGGGGGAAAATAACCAGCCATGGAATTATGGTGCTATACTGTCATCCCTGTGTTTTCTGGCTTTTCATTCTGCTAGGAACATGCTCCTTTTATACTCAGAAAAAAAGTGACCTATAGTAGTCACCAGCTTAATCAAGTAATCAAACTGGCTACACTAATAGTATCACTAAGTGCTAGAAAGGAGAATTTAAAAGCCCTCAGAATAAGAGCCCCATTCATATTATATTGTTTCTATCTTTAAGGTTAAAAATTTTACAAACAACTCTAATGGAAATTCCTAGTCAAAAGCACCTATATGTTTAAACTAAAATGATTACTAGCACAAATATGTAGTAACATTTTGAATATCACTTTTCATTAAGCCAAGAGTATCTAACTATTAAGTATTTTTTGTAAAAGCCAAAATGACAGTCACTAGAACTTCTCCTTCATTTTAAGGTTGCCTAGAAGTAATCGTGAAAGTAACCCAGGAGCGGCCATTTCGCCATTTCGTAACAGCCTTGGAGGAGAGGCGTCCTCCTCTGAAAGAAGCGCTCAGAGCTGTGGGGCCAGAGCTGACTACACCCTGGGCCACGTGAGCACAGGGATTATCACAGCGCCTCAACCAGGCCCCTCGCAGGAGGCAGTGTCTTTGCCAAGGTCTCCTTTCATCCCTGAACTATAACTGAGAGGAAAGGCCCTTTCTAAGTTCTCAGCTGCCAAAAACAAGAGGTTCAATATGGATTTACTTAAGGACCTTTGCCAGAGACCTGCGGGATTCATTCTGTCCTCTAATGTAAAATGGCCTCACGTCAGCTTCCACACCTGGTATGTTTTCCTCTGTTCGTGTTATATATTCAAAATTATTTTTCTTAAGGAAAAGCTCTCAACTTCTTTTGCTGTATTTCTGTGTATATGCTTTCCTAGGAGGGCAGACTAAAGCTGCTTCCACACACAAAAATGTGTATCCATATTAGGTGAACAAAGGCTTTCCTGAAATTTTTCATCACTGAGTTACATTTCCCATTAAATTATTGAAAAAGAATGAATCATCAGAATAAGATCATTACATATGTATTAAGAGACATGATAATTTTTACATTTTATAATGCTGTCACCAAAGGAGCTAAAAATATCTGTCTTTTTATCGAGTAAAAATAAAGACACAAAAACACAATCTATCTTAGGGAAAGTGGCATCCACCATATTATTGCACTTCAGTTTCTGCCTCAAGATCCTGAATGTGTCTGGCACATAATAAGTATTTATGCTTATTTTCTGCTCAATTTTTTATTTTGAAAAATTTCAAACATATAGAAAAATTTTCCCCATTTTTGTACCTATTTTTAAGATAAGTCTATACGTGCATATAGCCATACATGTACATTAATTACTAACAGTTCATCTTGGTGATTTAAAATTCCTTAAAAATTAAATCATGGCAATTCAGAGAATGTTATCTAAATAAAGCCTGCCTTTCAAGAAACAAATGGGGTTGATTTGTGATCTCTTTTGATTTACAGTAATTTACATCTGGATATATTTTCTCATATTAACAATTCCATTAAACAGTAAAATATTCTCAAGGTTAAAAAGCTTTATGTGCTTTCACTTATCATTTGGAGACTAAAATAAATAAATAAATAAAACTATTTTCTTCCAAGAGGTTGGAGCTTAGTTTACAGTTCAAAAGAAGTAAAAATCTGGAACACAGCTCATTCACCTAATTAAGAACACGTCTTTTGGTTGTTTTTCATTAGAAGTCTTTTAGTACTACTACTAGTGTTTCTTTTCATCTATATGCATGTACTATTTTGATTAACAAACTTTGTAAAATTAGTTGCCTACAGTGAAAGATCAGATCTCACATGAGAAACCAGCTTTCAAGTTTCTCTTGAAACATCAGAGCCACAGTGGGTCTTAACTGCCACGTGGCAACTACTGGCTGCTGGGCCAGGGAGGGAGGAGGGGCTGCCTCCTGAGGGGAAGGCTCTTCCCACTTGGTTAGAGACACCCACGCCGGCCCCTGGCTGCTCCCTTCCCTACAAGCTTATGAGCTGAAGACCCCTGGTCTACAACATTACTTCCCGTTTTCCTTATCATGTTGAAATGACTGAAAATATTCTAAATATATTATGATATATATTTTGTGATTAAAGTTCTGGATTTTTAAAAAATCATGTTATTTCCCTAATAAATTCTGTGATACCTTATTCCCCGCCTTCCATTTATAACTGTTCAGACTCGGCTAATAAGTAAAGATGAAAATATAACACAGTCATACAGAGCATTCACATTTTTTTCCATTTCGAATAGAGTCAAACACTTAGGAGCTAAGAAAAGGTTGACAAAACAGTATCTTAAATTATTCCCAAGTAGTCACAGGCTTTTTAAATGTTCTACTTGTGTATAACAAGTGATATGAAAAACAGCTTCCCTGTTAGAGACAGTTCTGAGATACCCTATGGAGACTTCTGGTTGCTATGATACATATATAAGAGAGTACAACCATATCTTTTGCAGGAACAGGGAACACACAGTACAGGAATTGGGATATGAAGATACAGATTTTTAAAATGAAGTTCACTATGGCGTTTTCCATGTTATGCGAAAGTACAAATGAGATGAGGAAGAGTTGCAACAAATTCCTGACAGGCTGACATAAGATCAGGAAGGTGAGCGATAACTATGAAGCGGCTCTGAACTCTGGAGGCACCGTGAGCCTCGATACTATATTAAGAGCATCCAAAAATTCCTTAAATGGGGGTGAATTAAGTCAAATACACTGTTTTTTACTTTATGTAAGACGGTGAATTTTTACTTTATGTAAGACGGTGCATCGAAAACTTGAGGGAGGTCCTCAAAGTACAGGGGAGTCTAAGGAGACACCCCTAAACTGAAGAAATTTCCAAGATGGTGAGTTTATATGGCAAAGCAACAGGTGGCAAGAGCCAGCAGAGTAGCAGAGAAGTATGATATTAAGACACAAGTGAGCAAGTCAGAGAAAAAGTTCTTTTTTTTTTAACGCTAGGCTTCCGTCACAGGTTAATTATCAGGCTACCTATCCACAAATACTTTATAGTTTATACAGGCGCATGCTAGAAATGGTTCTGTGGATATGGGCCTTGCCCAGACGTGAAACAGCAGATAAAAGGAACTGGCATTTGGCCACACATTCTCAATTATCATCACTGACTGCATTTCTTTAAAGGGAGAACATACCCAACTTTGTAACCCTTGAGGAGAATGCAGTTGGAGGTATACACGTAACTTTCTCCTTCTGAGTCTGTTTTCAGATGTCCTGTATCTTTGTAATAGTGCTCTCGGTTTGGCTGAGGGGAAACTGGACAAAAGCAATGGAAATGTAACAGATGAACAGGAGGCAGAACATCTCCCCTCTTTTTTCCCTGTCCGCCAACAGTTTTACCTTTCCCATTGAATTAGCAAGAAAGAATAGTTCTGCAAAGCACACAAAGAGGAGCTTTTCTTCTTTATTTCAGAGCGTCACATAGCTGGCTCACAGGAGCCTTTGCAGCTCGCAGATGCGCGGTCACCAAGGCCCCTGCCTGGCCCTGGGAGAAAGCCTCCTCCCTCGAACCCTCCGAGGGTCACTAGAATAGGATTCTGACTGTAAGGAACTAAAAAATGGAGGCCAGCTTACAAAAGGGAATATTTGAGCAAATGTAATTGGTAGTTTCAAGTGCTACAGATTTGTTTCTGAAATCCCTCCACTATGCTGAAATTTTTAAGCTGGGTTGAACAAAGCTTCCGAACAGGCTGAGTTGAATGATACGTAGGCCTGCCAACGGCGTGTTGAACGACTTAGTAACCTCACTCCATTCCTGTTTATATAGAACATTTTTCCAGTAGCAAAATTAATGTATGCTCAGTGCAGAAAACTAGATAACCTATGAACTAACCCAAAGATCACCACTTTGAACATTTGGGGAACATTCTTTCAGGGAGCACAGCATTAGGAGTGTGGGTGCTGTGACTAACTATTCTGGATTCAAATCGTACCTTGAGCACTTGATTACATTTAGCTGGGCACAAGATGGACAAATGATTTAATCTCACCGAATCTGTTTTTTCTCACTTGCAAAATGTAGATAGTAACAGTTCCTATCGTGTAGGGTCCGGTGAGGATTAAACAAGGCAACATTATGTAAAATGCTTAGAACAGAGCTTGACACGTAGTAAATGTACAAGCAGTGTTATCTATTCTTTCTATACAAATAGTTATATATATTTCTTCCCCAGCACATGGTTTAAGGTCATAAATACTGTTTCATAATCTGCTTTGATCACTTTGGGATGTGGTGCAAACATTTTCCTGTATTAGTAAATATCTCTTCACTCCACACACAGGACCATGGGAAAGCTGCTGCAGGCGGTTCCTAATGGCACAGGTTTTGTAGCCACTCCCAGCACAGTGAGAGGACTAAGAAATCATAACTGATCCAAAGGTAAGGTGGAAATCTTCGAAATGGCCAGAAGCTGATGATGTGGCCTGGCGGCTCTGCCCACAGGCCATGACTAGGTAAAACCAGTAAGATCCTCTCTCGGGAAGCCTGACCGTGAGATACACACAGTCAGCGGGCAGGCTGAGTGGTGCCCAAGGGAGAAGAAACGCAAAACAAAGAACAGTAAGCAGAAGCTCGGAGGCTGAGAAGAGTTAGGAAGGCAGCTCCTCCCCAGTGGAAGGGAGGGGCTGGGCCACTGACCAGGCTCCTGAGCCACCCCGCTTTCCCAATGTCATCCACCCTCTGTGACCCAACTTTCATATTCTGCACACACCAGCAGGGCAGCTGCTGTGACTGTGACTCTGTCATATTCTTCCTCATTTACTGGAGGGACCTGTAGGTATGTTCACTCCTAACAACCTGAAAGGGCCTACCTACCTCCACTGCATTTATGTGGTGGCTCTAGTGGTCATGTCAATAATTTTAGGACACAAAAATTGTATTTTCTTAAGCACTTGCTGTGTCAAACACTGGGAATTCAACAGTCAGCAAGAATGAATGGTACCTGACAACACAGGGTGTGAAGGCTAGCACAGAAGACAAACAAGCAGTACCAATAAAAGGTGATAAATACCACGAAGCTGTAAGTGCTGCCTGCAATGGAAACACACACAGGAAGAACGATGAATCTGCAGGGTGGTATCATAAAGACTTCATGAAAGAAGTGACCTTCAGCTTGAGGCACAAAGTCAGCCAGGTGTTACAGAATCTGCAGACTGCTCACTCAGGACCCACGCCCAACCATGGGGACTCCACGACCACCAGCCTTGTGAAGTAACAGAGTCCTGACCGGAAAAGTGAAGTGGCCCAGCGTTTCCTCTCAGCGCACCCGAGAGTCCTGGCCTCGTTCAACAGGGAGGGCCAGCTTCTTTGGTGGGAAAGCATCTTTCAATACTGGAAATGTTTAGAATGTCATACAGAAATGTGTAAGAGAATCAAAATCACAGTATAAATATTTCTATATTAAGGGGACCAGATACATTTTGTCACATTTAAAAGAATTTGGCCTACTAGATTGTAACCTCAATTTTAAAAGTACAATTAAATGATTTCTGACATGATTTTAAGTTGAAAATCTTAAGTTTATGTACAATGTGGGAATATTTACAAAATTGAAGACTTCCTTATTTGTAAGTCTAATATACGAGATTCACAGGACTTTTTTGTTGAAGAGCTTCCTAAAATGCGTATTTTTTTTAAGTCAGACAAGCGAATTTCTTTAAAAAGCAATGAAGTATATAAAATTGGCAAACACAATATGAAACATCTGGTCTAGGTATTATCCAAAGGCCCCTTAGAAGTGACTGGTAAATTCTCCTACGCTGAAAGCGCAACCAGGTTTATAAGCATTATGAAAGAACTAAGTCTTTGAATGTGTACACCAAAAAAGTCGTAACACTGTGAAAACTAAGTAAACCCCTGAATAGTGATTTCTGCTTACAAAAGCTACCTTTCAAGCGCAATAAAAAACATCAACCTACATCCTCTCTGATTCCAAGTCTTATTCTCTGTTGATGGACACGGAATTGGAAAAACCACCCCCACTATCTTATTTTGATGGAAGCCACTGAAATGTTTGTTTTTGTAATGACATATTTCTCTAATTGTTATTGTTTATGTAAACACGTATTTGATACCTTGTTCTAAAGTTCCAAGCAGTCCACAGACGTTTCTCTATTCTCTCAATATGCTGGAATAAAGTACAGAGTATGGTATGCCTCTCTGACTGGCGGGGAATGGTGCTCCAAGCCAGGCGGGATTCTTCGGGGCTGCGAGTGGCAGGCTGAATGTAATGCCAAGCTGAGGTTCCCTGCAGGCCAGCAGGCAGGTAAGACACCGAACATGTGAGTTTAATTACGTGTGCTACATCACTCACTTCTCCTGTCACAAGTACTTAATTCCTACTTCAGCTATTTTCCCCTTCCACCTACCGTGTTTCCCCCAAAATAAGACCTAACAGGAAAATAAGCCTGAGCATGATTTTTCAGGAGGACATCCCCTGAACATAAGTCCTAATGCGTCTTTTAGCAAAAATTAATATAAGACGCGTTTTATTTTCGGGGAAGCATGGTACTACTACTAAAGGACGGTGTGAATTTCCAGGAAACAGAAGAGTAAGCAGGGTGCCCTATACCTTCCTACTCCCGTACTGCTCTCCTCTGGCAATCATCTACTTGTCTACATCTTAGCTGCACTCGCATAACCCAGAGAGAATTCAACCATAACACTCAAAACAAGAACAGTAACAACAGCTAATACAAGCTTACCTGAAACATGGCCAAATCCGAAAGTCCTCTACAAAGGTAGAGCTGTCAGAGACCCCCCGCTCCCACTGCCCCAACTCCTAAAACCAAGTAGCAAGTTTTACAAAAGGTCCCTGAACGTTTTCCTTCCCCTCTATTCCAGAACCATCACTCTATCTCAGGTCTTCCGACAACCTGCCTGAATCCACAACTGCAACTCTGTCAAACATCACTTTTGCCTTAGATGCCTTAGAACCCACAGGAGCCAACTGGATTTAAATCAAAAGGAAGTAGTTTAGGTCCACCAACTGGTCCTACCACACTTATTTCAAAAGTCAAATCTTTGGGCTCCTCCAGAAAGAACGCTGATCATGTCCATTTGGGATATTTCTGCAGGACTTTTATTGTTCCATCTGTCACAGACACATGTATTAATCACTTTGTGTTCACCTAGCTGTGTACCAGGCACATGAAAGGAGGATTTAAAATGGGAAACATAATCTTTGCCCTCAGAGATTATAATCTAGCTATGGATGCCAGATGTATGATAAAACTGAGTGACATGAGCCAATGTACGCTTGTCGGAGCTGAGAGCGAGGGAAGAATTCCTTGAGTATTCCAAAGGAACGATTAGTCCAACAGGACTTTGGCAAGGGCTAGACCAAAAAAAAACCACAAAGAATTTAGACTTGTACTAAGCGTTATTTTATATGTCCTTGGAATCAGTCTGAAATCCCCTGTGGAACAAGGAAATGGTTCTATAACACTAGCCATGGGGTGGGTGAGGGCAAGGAAATTGGCCGATAAAACCCACACCACTGAGCGGGAGCCCTAAGTGAGGTAACAAAGCAGAACAGAGCAAGGTGTCGCCACAGAGGCTCTGGGGAAACATTAGTTCCTTCCTCCTGTTTTGAATTGAAATCTCTTTCTCAGTTTCCCCAACCAAATTGTAAGCTCTTGAAGTAAGGGCACTAAGGGTGTAAGACTTTACTTCTCGTGACTATGTATTTTAGAGTATCTAGTAAGATATATTGGGCACGGTCCAGAAACTCAACTCCTATATACTGAGTATCATGTGACTAAATAAAAGAAAATACAATTATCTCTGGAGCTGGACCATTAAGAGCTCTGGCTAACAGAATTGTTGCTTTAGTGACTGTTCTATGGCCAGGACCCAGGAAGCACAGGAGAATAAAGGACGCCTCCTCCTGATCCAAAGGTTAATGAGAATGAACCATTTATACCAATACTGCTTGTTCATATTTCCTAGAACTGATGAACTCTTCAATTCTTGATCTTCTGCCGCAGGTGAGAGAGGCAGTACTGGGAGAGATCCACGGGAAATCACAAGGGGGTCTGGTCTAATGAGTCACTGCCTGAGTCCTACCCCGGCATAGAGGGGCCCTGGTAAACATTACCACGTCACAACCTGATCCCCCTTTCATCAAGGAGGCACATGGTAACTGTTACATGCCTTCCTTCTGTGATCATGAGTATGTTTATTCAGGGAGTGGTGACAAATTACAGAACTGCACAGACATGACAGGTTCATGATTACAGGGGACGGCGTGCATACCTCCTCGCAGACTTCCCGGACTGCTGCCACACTCGGCTCCTCCTCAGGCTCCATGCCTCCTCCAGGGACAATCCATCGGTCTGGATGGCGACTGCTGCTCACAAGTAGCACCTGAAAGTCACAGAGGTCACACAGGTGGTTAAAAACTTTAAAAAATCATAAAATTCAGAGTTTAAACACCCCAGAAGTAAAAGTACCTAAGACTCCTTTGTTTATACCTCTCCAAATCATTTCTTGTAAGGCAGCTTTTGTTTCTGTTTGGAAAAGTAGACAATCTGCCTAGTAAAAGCATTGAAAAGGGCATCGAAACCAGTGGCCACTACCTCTGCTTTCCCTGACTGTCATTTGTCCTACCTATCCTCTCCTTCATCCCTTTCTCTAAAGCCCTCTGAATACAGAGCTGACAAAAGTTTATGCGAGCTTGTGAACACTGTGAAAGGCTGGCCTTCTAGAAGGGAAGAAGTCCTTAGGCCTGGTTGGCACCACAGTCCTCCCTCCAAGGTTCTCACTCCCGTGTGTCCTAGTTCTCCATCGTACGTCACAGGCCAATACAACGTGCCACCCTAAGCTCTAAGGGAACGCTGAGAACCTAATTCTCTCATCTACACGAGAAGGAGAAAATTTTCTTTTCATGATGTTTTCAGCTGAGATAAAAATGGAATTTTTTAACTAGGAAATTTTATTAAGAAATGAAAAGCACACACACACAGTATTGATATACAATACGGTGTTCTAGTTCAAACTTAACCAGCACTCTAGTCATGGCTGAAACAAAATCCAGAATTTCCCTAGTGCCTCTCTTCGTTATCCTCTCAAGGACAGACGCCAAACAAAATGAGCGGGACTCCTCACTTGGGGGTACAGTCAGGTTGGCATATTTCCAAAACTAAAGGAATCCTCAACTGCTCCCTACGCCATCACTTCTGGATGATACGTCCTGCGAATCTATCCTTAGTCCAAACCACACCTGAGCTGCCCTTCGTCTCCCCTCCACGCCCCGGCACCTAACTTCTACTCCACACTCATCCTTGTTGCCCCCCAAGGAGAATATGACTTCCTCTTTAGCCCTTACAGATTCCACCGCTGACTTCCGGTTATCTACCTTCCCGTCAGCTCCTCTCTCTCCCTTGAGGTTTCGGCAGTGATGAGTCCTTGGAAATGCTACCCTTTTCTTCCCATCATCATAGGTACTCCTGACGTTACTCTACAAAATCTGTGACCTGCAGTCCAGAAGGGACCACAGAGTTACGAGAAGGAAATCCATGAATCCACATGTAATCACTAATAGATAGTCCATGGGCTGAGAAATGTGTTATACTTGCAAGTATTATTTTTTAAATGTATATAAGTTCTGCTTTGATTAAAACAATGCAAACAAATTTAAAATAATATAAAATCCATAGTGATTTCTGGTTGGTATGTATATATGTTTAATCAAGGGATATTAAAAGTACAATGTGGAGGTTTCGTGAAATTTTACTTTTAAATAAGAGTCCTCACTGGACTCCTACTTCACACCATATACAAAAACTGACACAAATTGGACCAACAACCTAAATGTATGAGCTAAAACTATAAAACGGGGGTAAATCTTTATGACCTAGGATTTGGCAAGATATGCCAAATTCTTAGACATGACACCAAAAACATGAGCAATAAGAGGAAAAACAGATAAACAGATAAATTTTTTATCAAAATTAAAAACTTCTGCGCATCAAAGGCCATTTCCAAGAATGTGAAAAGAAGACCTACAAAATGGGAGAAAATGTTTGCAACTCATCTATCTAATAAGGGTCTGATATCCAATATATATAAAAAAACTCTTACAACTCAATAACAAAAAGACAAACATTTCTCCGAAGAAAACAAACAAATAGCCAACAGGCACATGAAAAGATGCCACGTTATTAGTCACTAGGGAAGTGCAAAGTGAAACCACTATGAGATACCACTTTACACCCACTAGAATGGCCCTAATTTTAAAAATAACAAGTCCTGACAAGGATGGAGAGGCACTGGAACCCTCATACATTGCTGGTAGGAATGCAGAAGAGTTCAGGTACCGTGGAGAACAGTTTGGGGGTGCCTCCAAAAGTTAAACAAAATATCACATGATCTAGTAATTCTACTCCTGGGTATATACTCCAAAGAACTGAAAACAGGTACTCAAACACACACAAATGTTCATGGCAACATTATTCACAATAGCTAAAAAGTAGAAATAACTCAAATGTCCATCAGTGGATGATTGAATAAACAAAATGCGGCATATACATACATGGAACAGTACTCAGTCATAAAAATGAATGCAATACTGATTCACGCTACACAGTGCATGAACTTCGAAAACATGACACTAAGTGAAAACCAGACTCAAAACGTCACACATACTGTATGATTCCATTTATATGCAGTATGCAGAATAGGCAAATCCACAGAGACAGAAAGCAGATTGGTGGTTGCAGGGCTGGGGAGGGAAAGAATGAGGAGTCACTACTTAATGGGTACAAGGTTTTATTTTGGAATGATCAAAGTGTTTGGGAACTATTAACAGATAAAAGTGGTGTTTGCTAAATGCCACTGACTTGTTCACTTTAAAATGGCTAATGTTATGTGAACTTCACCTCAATAAAATCAAGCTAGTTTTAAGATCACAGTAATTGTTTTTTAAAGCTAAAGACGTCAGTGCCATACTTTCTTCTTCAGAGTGTACACTCCAGGAGAGCAACCTTCCAGAAGTTTATCCTTAGTTTTATAATAAATTATAAAAAGCTAAAATAATATTCTGTTTCCATAAAAGAAAAAGGGATCATTGCCATACCCATTCTCCTCTAAAACTATGTCCGGCCTTACATTTTAAAAAGGTCCTTATCAAAAGAAAAATAAACCCAAATATAATCATGTTTGTTAATTTGAGTTAAAAAGTTAAAAAAAGAAGTCCTCCAAAGACAACTCTAGACGATGGCATTTAAGTCATATCTATCTCTAATTTGCAAGGAAGATTCAGAAAGAAAAAGTTTAAGGGGATTAATCCTTCATTGATTTGTTATATAAACACATAAAGTCTTTCTTCCTAGAGTTCTCCCACTTCCTGGCAAAATGTTTACCAGCCATTCTAAACCTAAGCATTTGCCTCAAAGGCTGACTAGGGCCACCCAATTAGGTTACAATCTAAATGAAAGACCTTTTCAGGGACATTTCTGAGCTAAGGCAAAGAAAAGGAAACCTCTAACATCAAGTATAATTTAATCTCTAAATTTCAATCAATGTGAAATATTAATCAGTGAACCTAGCAAGTGTCATCGCTTCGCATGTTCAGAGCTTAACTACACGAGGTAAGACTGTGTAACTGAGGCTGGGGAAAGAAAGCAAGCTTCATTCCTTTGTAGTCACACTTCAAAGCAAACACTATTACCAGTAAATAGTTCTCAGTAAGTTTCCCTGACAACGCATCAAAAATTTACTGCAAAGGAACTAAACAAAACCAAATATTCTTTACTTTAGCAGAAGGCTTTACTCCTTTCCTACCTTATAAAATAGTAAGTGGCATTCTGGTCACTAAATTCTTATTCTGAAGCTTGATTTTTAAGTATAAAATTATCTAAAAAAATAAAATGGCAAAACACCTAAAAGATTCTAAAAATGACACATAAGAAAAAAATTGAACTTGTCATTTATTCAACATTCATTAAGCAGGAACACGAGATGCAGAAATTAAAAGCTCTGCAATTTTGAGGCAGGTCGACATGGGGGATCAGCCGACCAGGTATCAGACCTTTTATGAAGCTTCTGTCATCGAGACAGTGATATCAGCACGTACAGAGATGGAGAAATGCACCCACAAAACACACCTCCCATACTACACAGAACTCTTGGATACAGGACACAGGCAGCCCTGCTGGAACAACCTGTTATCCACATGGTCACAGAGGAAAATCATTATATTGATTAGGGACACGTGTTCGGTGAAAGAAAGAAATGTGTGGGAATGATAAACCTAATGGGGAGAGGTTTACATAACCTGGAATAGTAACGTATTATTTCCTAGTTTTTAAAAATTGCTTTAATATTGCTTAATACAAATTTTCAAAAGAACATAAAAAAAGAAAGCCAGGGTCCGGCCCAGTGGCTCAGGCGGTTAGAGTTCCGTGCTCCTAACTCCAAAGGCTGCCAGTTCGATTCCCACATGGGCCAGTGGGCTCTCAACCACAAGGTTGCCAGTTCAACTCCTCAAGTCCCGCAAGGGATGGTGGGCTCCGCCCCCTGCAATTAAGATTGAACACAGCACCTTGAGCTGAGCTGCCGCTGAGCTCCCGGATGGCTCAGTTGGTTGGAGCACGGGCTCTCAACCAAAAAGTTGCCGGTTTGATTCCTCGACTCCCACAAAGGATGGTGGGCAGCGCCCCCTGCAACTAGCAACGGCAACTGGACCTGGAGCTGAGATGCAACCCCACAACTAAGACTGAAAGGACAACAACTTGACTTGGATAAAAGGCCTGGAAGTACACACTGTTCCCCAGTAAAGTCCTGTTCCCCTTCCCCAATAAAATCTTTAAAAAAATAATAATAATAATTAAAAAAATTTTTTTTAAAAAGCCACCTAAAGAAACAGTGAAGAAATAAATAAAAGAAAACAAAAAGTCGTAACACAGGGTAAGGAGAGCTTTGGCTGAGGGGAGGCAGTAGACGGATGGTAAGGGAAGGTTTCTTAAAGGAAGTGACTTGAATCCAAGCTCAAGAAAGACATTTATTTTCTTACAAAAATCATCAGAAGCCTACTGTGTGCTCTTGTGCTTGGGACACAAAAGCAAGGCAGATACAGCCTCAGCTCTTGAGGAATGTGAAGTCCAGTGGATGAGACCAACAAGAAGTCAGGTGACTAAATATAACCGAGTGACTGTGCCTGAGACCCTAAAGCTCACTCGCTATTTCATGTTCTTGCCGAGTATCCAGCCCCCTTTTCTGTTAGGTGAGGCTATCTGACTAGTTCTGGCTCGTGAAATGTGAGCAGAAAGGACACGTGTCCTGCTGGGCAGAGGCAGGGGAAACCCATCCATTTTCTCTTCCTCTGTCTCAGTGCCCAAAGACATGGCGAGCTCCGGTTGGTACAGCTACAAGCCTGAATCCCTGCGTGGAACAGAATTCCCATGTGAGCAGAGCTTCTGAAAATCCATGACTGACAGGTATCACAAAAAGGAATAAACCCTGTTGTGTTAAAACAGTGAGATTCGGGGTCAATTTGTCACTGAAGTGGAACCTAGTCTCTATGCTGAGTAACAGCGTGAGCGGCCAGTGACATGTGCAAGGATCTGTGCTGCTGCCTGCCTCAAACCCAGTTCCTAAGCCTGGAGCCTGACCCGTACAAGTGGCCAGAAGATGATGAGCAAATGAAAAGAATGGACCAACGACTGAACAGACAAACAAGTGCTTTTAAAAAAGGAAATGCAGGGAGCATACAGAAGGGGTTACTTACGGAGGCTGAACAAGGCAGGGGGCCAATTATGCAGAGTTTGGTTCGCAATCAGAAGGCAGTGGGTAAGTCAGTGAACTGTTTAAGCACAGAAATGACACAGCCCAATCTGGGTTTTAGAAAAGTCACTTTGACTTGGGCTGGATGGACAAGCCCAGTAATAGAATATGTTTCTGCAGTGAATTCAAGCTGAGAAAGAATGAGGACAGAAGTGGGAGTTGAGAGGAAGTGGCAGGATTCCAGGTAAATACATGAGGAAGAATCTGCAGGAGCAGGTGACTGACAGGCTGTGGGCGGAGCCAGTGGTGAAGCTGCCTTAGGAGGAGAATGTGGCAGGTCAGTGGAGGGAACGACAGGGAGGCTGTCCTCCAACACACGAACTGGAGAGTTCAGTGAGCTGTCTAATGAGTATTTCTAGTGGACAATCATAAATGTGGGACTGGAGCTAAGGAGACGGAAAGAGACTGAGACTCGGAAAACAGTAGTCCCAGGCTCTTCCAGCCTGGATGAGACTAAGCAAAGGAGAATACGGACATCTACAGAGGAGCTATCCCCATTCCCTCTACCTACCCTGCACCCCACTTGGTGTCATGTAAGTCTCCATTCCCATCACCAAGAGTATAGTAGTGGTAGATACATTCCAGGTAACCCAGGTTAAAGTTCTGGAAATCTCTTCCTGAAGAATTAGATTATCTGTGGGGATAATCTCCATCCTGGGAAATCCCGATTAGCAAGCTATGTACCCGAGACATCTTACTAACTCCCAGAAAGCTGCGTGCAGTAATGCCTAACGTGCTCTCACTTCCAACAATGTGATGCCCGCCGCATGTGACAGCCGCTCAGCACCGCCATTACTGCCAGAGAGGTCTGCTGGTACCCAGGGGGTGCAAGGGCTGCACCCCATCTAAGCTGTGACATGCCCTGCAATCGGCTTCTACAGACAAGCCCTTTCTAGTCATCTGTGTGTCTCTCCTTAAAAATAAGACCAATATAATATGAATAATTATCTGCACTTGCTGGGATTCCAGATAGTTTAGTTTTATAGAATGTTTCGCAGAACAGCTGCCACAAGTTCTTGTGCACACGACCCTGCTAAAAAGACGAGTAAAGCTGTGTCTGAGGTGAAGTAACTTGTTCATATTAAATCAGTGAATTATCACAGGGCCGAGCATTAGTAGTTTCAGTTCCTTGAGTTTTAAAACTATTTTCCCCATTAGCCGTTTTTTTTCCTACACAGGAACTCAACATATTGCTAAAAGGAAGAACAAGTAGCATAAAGTCAATTTATAAAATGCCTTATAAACATCCCTTCACTTTATCTAGCTAATCAGGTTGTTTATTTAACAGAAGAGGAAATACCCTGCCTTGTCCAAAGAAGCACCACACCACCACACTGCTGTGAACAGACAATCTGACAATGCGGACTCGGGAGCAACAAGGTATTTTAAGAAGAATAAGAAAAGGTAGTCAGAGGCAAGCTGTTACTCACAGATCCCACCCCTAAGCACGAGAGCCAGGGTGTGGGCTGCGACACTAGACTTCTGAGTGAGTGTCCTGCCCTAGCTTTCCAAATTAATGTCCAAACGTTAAGGTAACCACAGGGAACACTCTATTGCCTGGTATCCAGTGACTTGATTGCTAAAAAGAAGACGAAAGAAACCAGTAAACCTGGCAGTATTTGCAGGTTGTATGAAAATAAAAACAAGGACTGACAGTTGTTGGATGACCATAACTCACGGCCCCCGAGGTGCTCCTGCAAACCTCCCCCTGCCCCAACTCTTGTAAACCCTGAAAGACAGCAGACTGCTACTGGGGAGAGTGCACAGGAACAATAGCAGGTCGTATGTACTCAGCGCCCACTTTAAGCCAGCTGCTGGCATTTTACATATTCTATTTTTAAGATACATCTCTCTCTACCTTTCCTGGAAGCCAGGTCGTATGTCATTCTCGCCATTAAGGCCACGAGGGCACCGAGCCTTAGCTGGTTTGGTGATGTGGTGAAGGCACAGGAAGGGCCCGTGTGGAGCCGGGGTTCAGACCACGGTGGGTCTCCAAACCTGTCTCGGACCACCAGGTCACCGAGACCATTACAGCCATGAGGTAGGTAGACCCACGTGAAAAGCCCGCTGAAAACTTCACTGCCACTGGATAAAAGCCAAGATACAATTTTCTCCAGGCCAGGTATAAGGAAAAGGAAAAGATGGAGAAGGCATTTTAATCAAGTAGTTGATTCAAGCCAAGGATTTGGAGCACTTTTCAGTAGTCTCTTCCCTGACAGAGACGGTCTGCTTATTTGTTAGATCTTTCCTAGCAGAGCTGTCTTCTACACAGAGGTGTACTCCTCTATATTATGCAACCTTTTTACACTTGCTTTTCTGAAAATGTTTATCAACATATATATAAAAAATGACTACTAACTCTCAGTATGAAGCTCCATTATTTTTCACATTTGTTTAGAAACTACAACATTTCAAGTAATTCCTTACTTAAGCATTTATTCCACAAACAACTGCTGTCCAGTCATTATTTGCTTAGAAATGAACTGAGGGATGAGGGTGGGGGTGGGGGACAGAGAGGTACAAAAATATATAAAGCCTACCCTTGAACAGCCTACCCTCTAATGAAAGGACTGGAAATGGTGGCCCACGAGCCACATCTAGCTTACCATCTGTTTCGGTATGGCCCATGACCTAAGAATGGGCTTTACATTTTCAAAAGGCTGAAAAAACTCAAAAGAATATTCTGTGACATGTGAATTTATATGAAATTCAAAATTCAGTGTCTATGAATAAAGACTACTCGTACTGAAACACAGCTATGCTCCTTCATTTACCTACAGTCTACAGCTGCTTTCTTTCTTTTTTTTCAAGGAGTGCGCAGCTCACAGTGGCCCATGCGGGGATCGAACCGGCAACCTTGGTGTTATCAGCACCATGCTCTAATCAACTGAGCTAACGGGCTGCCCCGTCAATGGCTGCTTTTAAGCTACAATGGCAAAGTTGAGTACTCTTGACAGATCATATAGTCCACAAAGCCAAAAATGTCTACTATTATCTGGTCCTTTACAGAAAAGGTTTGCCAACCCTTGATCTGATGAAGGGCCCGGCCACATCATCGTGCTGATAAGAACTATTATGAGGGAAAGAAGATTCTGAGAGGGTCCCAGAACGGTTTTTAAGAGGGAACACTTGAGCTGGGCCCAGAGGAGGAATTTACTGAGCCTAGCAAGGAAAGGTATTCCAGGCAAGAGGCACTGCAATTGCAAAGGCACAGACACAGGAAACAGTATATCATATCCAGGAGCTGCTGAGAAATTCAAGTAGTTTGATATGGTGTAGGGTGCATGATGGGAAGGAGGCTGATAAATTAGATCTAGACCAGTACAAAAAGTTCATATAGCAAGTGCACCAAAGAGCTATGGCAACTTGGAATCCTTCTAGGTTTTGAGGAGAAGGGTCACCTCACGTGTGTTTCACATTTCAATCTAAGTTAAGATGTTCAAGTTGAAGCCCCAGTTGGACACTGTCTTCTTCCTTTATAAAGGACAGTCAGGAGATGGGGGACGGTTCTCCTCTTACACCAATCAGCCACACAACTACAAAAACAATTCTTCTTAGACGTCAGCTTTCTCAGTTGTAAAATGAGGTGGTCCAAATAATTTCTAACCCCCCCGCCGCCAGCATTAACATTCTATTGTCCTAAATTTACACAGGGTGTGTGTCTAGAACTGTGCTTCCTAACTCCTTTTTTTAGAATCTCTTTTTTCAGTAGTACACACTGCACAAGCAGTGTCCCCAGAGGCGCTTCTTATGACGACTTCTTGAGATATTCTAGCCTGAGTATAAACACTTACTCTTTTCTTCCCCGTTAGCCCAAATGGAAACCCATCATTAACACGGTTCTATCTTACTTTTCACTTAAATATGCAGATCATTGCATCAGTACATACTGAAGAAACTCCTGGTTTTCAAAAAAATGACCATGTGGTATTACTTTTTCTAAAAAAAAACTTCTTTATCTTAGAAAATTCCAAACTTACACAAAAGTAGAGAGAAAATATAATGAATCTCCAAGTATTCATTACTCAGCTTCAGTGACTTATTAACATTTTGCCGACCATGTTTTACTTACCTACATCCCATGCGGAGTACTTTAAAGCAAATCCCAGATATCAATATATTTCACCACTAAATACTTCATTATGTATCACTAAGAGATAAGGACTTTTTAAAAAATATACCACAATGTCATTATTACCCCTAGCAAAATTAATAATTCCTTATTCAAATTTCTCCAATTATTTCAAAAATGTTATTTTACAATTGGCTTATTCCTATGAAAATTCAAACCAGGTCCATACACTGCATTTGGTCCTATTAGGCACTCAATCTAAAGCACTTCCTTGAAAGAGTTCCCTCTTCTGGCCCTTTGTTTTCAAGTCATTGATTTGTTGAAGAAAGCAGCATTTATCCTATAGTATTTCCCACACATTCCTGTGTTTGCTAATGCCTTCCCTTGTGGTAATATTCAACTTCCTCCTTTATCCCCCCGGTTTCCTGTACCCCAGTCTATAGGTCTGTCTGGAAGCTTGATCAGATTTGGATCTGGTGTTTTGGCACGAAAACTTCACTGAAGGTGCCTACATACGTCCTATAGCGCTGCACTGTAAGATGCATGGAGATCTGACAACACTTTCAGTGATCACAAGATGAAACTGGTTTCACGTGTTGTCACATGACCTGCCCATCAGAGCTCACCATCAGCCTTCCGTCCAATGGTTTTCACATCTATTACTGACAGCCAAGATTTCATTAGAGAGTGCAAGTGGTGATTTTCTAATGCTATCGTCCCTTCTGTATTTATTAATTAGCTGGAATTCTACAAGGAAACTTCCTTATCAACTATTTGATTACCCTAAAAAGGCAATATAAATGCTTGATTTTTCTCCTTATTCACAAATTTTCAGAGTAATGACAGTGTGCCCAAGCAACCTCCAAATATTTTTATTGTTGTATTAACTAGATTTTTCTATTTCATGTGTTTTAGCAACTGCAGTCATGAATCTCGTTGGCTTCTGATTGCGTCCTTTTTTCTCCAGTACTACGCTATAAAAATTTTCAAACACATGGCTAAGTTGAAAGAATTGTACAGTAACCACCCAATGCCTACCACCTACATTCTACTAGTAATATTTTACAAATCTTGTTTATCTCATATCTTTTTTGATATAAATCTTAAATCTTGGAGTTTTCTTACTTTTTGTCACTGTAACATATCTCAGGCTCATCTTAAGCATTCCCTGAGCCAGATCTGAATTCAGCATTTCTCTAAGGAGCCCTGGTTCCTTTTAGTGGGAAATCATATTTAGAGACCTCAATTTAGGCAGTGGTTGCTACTGTGTTGTCTCTGTTTCTCAGGTTTTTCAATGAAAGATAGGAGATATGTCTTATTAGAAATAAAAATAATAAAGAGAATAATAATTGAAGAGAAAAATTAATTATGGGTTATACTAATATTTCCCTGTCAGATTTAAAGTTACTAAGTTTTTCAACTTCTTGGATTTCTTGCTCTTTTTTTTATGTCAAATATAACATTAATATAATTATCTATATAAGCTGCCCTATAATTAATAGTTTCAAATTAACAGTGCTATTAACCATAAAAGTACTAAGTATAGGTTAAGATTTCTTTGTAGCTCTTCTTCTAGCCTAAGGATAGATCCCACTAGAGATGTTCAATCAAAACACTGTTTTAAAGTCATATGAAAAATTTATTTCTATATGGTTATGCCACTAGCTTGATAGACAAATTCGTTTGTTTCTGTTTGGTTTTTGTTTTTAGGAATGGCGTTTTGTTGTAACAGAAGTACAATTCATGTACACTGGAATGTATAGAGTGCTGGGGTACAGTTTGATGAGTCTGACTAAAGCACACACCTGAACCTACACCCCTATAGATACACGGTTCCAGAAAGTTCCCTATGCCTCTTTCCTGTCAATGCCCCCAAACCAGACGCAATCACTGGTGTGATTTGCCTATACCACCGTAGATTAGTGGTGCCTGTTCTGGATCTTCACATAAATGAGACCAAACAGTACCCACTGGGGATTTAATTATACGGCTGTATCATAACATACTTACCCAGTCCTCATGATGGTATTTGGGACATTTCCAACTTCTGCTATCAAAACAATGCTACAATAAATAGCCCTATTATGAACCATCTCCCACATGTGCAAATATTGGTAGAATTCATACATTTACTCACTCATTCATTTCACTAATACTCACTGAAAACTAGTGCCAATCACTGTTCTAGGTACTGTGGGTACAGCAGCGAAAAGAACAAAGACTGTACTTGGCAGCAATTGGAGATCTTGCTTCCTGGCAATGGTCGGTCGTCAGTTTGGGCTAAAATAAACTCATAAAAATTAAAAAGAAAAAAATACCCCAAAGACCGTGCTCTTGTGGAATGTACAATCTAATGGGAGATCAAGACAATAAACAAAAATGATGTCAGGTGATCATAAGCACTAATAAGAAAAATAGGCTGAATAAGGAAGTAGAAATTCACAGAGTACTCTTTCAGCTGCGAGGTCAGGAAAGGTCTCTCTCCTAAGAAGTGATATTTGAGCACAAACGTGATGGAAGTGAGGAAACCAGCCTTTGGGCTCTCCAGGGAAAGGGCATCCCAGGGAAAGGCATTGTCCTCAGGAGCAGAGGTCCTGCCCTTAGGCAACGGGGTACATGGGGTCAGAGTAGCTAGAGCAGGATTAGCAAGTGAAAGAGTGGGGGGTGAGAGGGGTCAAAGAGGGCTTCACAGAACAAGTTAAGGAGGTGATAAGGATTTGGGGTCTCGTCCCAGGTGAAGAACGCCCCTGAGGGGTTCTGGGCAAACATTTCAACAGAGTCACTAGGGTGCAGTGTAGAGAACAGACTGCAAGATGGAGCAAGGATGGAAATAGGAGACTAGTTAGGAGGGTCTGTAACAATCCAAGGAGAGAAGTGAAGATGCTTTAGACTAAAGACATAACAGGAGGGGCAGTGAGAAGTGATAAGATGCTGACTCTACTTTCAAAGGTAGAGGTGACAGAATTCCTGCTGTGGACTACGAGAAAAAGAAGGAAGTCAAGGGTGACTCCAGTTCCCAGGCCTGAGCAAATGGACAAAATGAGAAGACAATCAGAAGAACAGGTGTGGACGGTGATACCGGGAGTTCAGTTCTGCCCGTGTGAAGTCTAAGGCGCCTATCAACACACAAATGGAGTAGCTCAGAGGGAAGGTGAAGAGATGAGTGCAGTTCAGCAGAGGTCAGAGCTGCAGATGAACGTTAGGCGGATGTGCAATCTGGGGCTGGATGAGATCACTTACAGAAGTCTGGGGCTCTCCTGGCCTGAGTCCTGGGCTCTAATGTTTGGAAGGGGCCAACAAAGGAGCACGAGGAGGGACAAACAGCAAAGGAGAAAGAAACCAAGCATGGGGCATGCAAGACGCCAAGCCAAGTGTTTGAAAGAGGAGGGAATGATTAACTGGGTTAAATGCTACTTACTACCCAGAGGTCGAGTAAGGTGAGGAATGAGAACTGACTACTGGATTTGGCAACACAGAAGTCCTTTGTGGCACGATCAAGGTAGTTTTGTGGCACGATCAAGGTAGTTTCTCTATAAAACCTAAGAACTGCTGAGTCAAAGACGCATTTGTAACTTCAGTAAAGATTGATGCTTTACCTTCCCTAGAGGATGTACCAGTTCTTACACCTGCCAACAGCCTATCAGACTGACTGTTCCCATAAATCCTGGTCAACGTGTAGTATTATCCAACTTCTGATATTAGCCAATCTGTCAGGTGAAATGGAACATCACCTTCTAGTTTCAATTTACATTTCCCTTATTACAAGAAAGGTACAACATTTTTCCTATATTTAAGAGTCACTTGTATTTATTTTTCATATCCATTGCCGATCTTTCTATTGGGTTATGAGTCTTTTTCTTACTGATTTAGAGAAGCTCTTTATGTATTAATTAGGCTGGTGATTGTTTTGACATTATAGTGATTTTGCCATGTAGAAGCTTTCTGCTTCTACGTAATAATTGTATAATTCTTTCTTTTTTGTCAGTCTGAATAGTGTCCTCCCCCTTTAACGAGGTAATGTTACTTATGTGACAAAACTGTATAAATTTAAGGTGTACAATATGATTTAATATATGTATACATTACAAAATGACTATCGACAACATGGATGGATCTTGAGAGTATAATACTAAGCGAAATAAGTCAGACAGAAAAAGCAGAGAACCATATGATTTCACTGATATATGGTATATAAACCAAAAACAACAAAAGAAGAAGACAAATGAGAAACAAAAACACATAGACACAGACAATAGTTTAGTGGTTACCAGAGGGTAAGGGGGTGGGGGGTGGGAGATGAGGGTAAGGGGGTGATGGAAGGAGAACTGACTCCGGGTGGTGAACACACAATGGGATTTATAGATGATGTAATACAGAATTGTACACCTGAAATCTATGTAATTTTACTAACAATTGTCACCCCAATAAACTTAAAAAAAAAAGACTATCATATCATTAGTGATAATTAATCACTAATGATTAACACATCCATCACCTCATATAGTTACCACTTTTTTGTGTGGTGAGAATATTTAAAGTACAGAAAACAGTACTGTAAACTACAATCACCATCTGTACATTAGATCCCCAGAACTTACTCAACTTATAACCTCAAGTGTGCACTCTTAAATCAACATCTCCCCATTTCCCCCACTCCCCAGACTCTGGTAACCACCATTTCACTGTTTCTGAGTTCAACTTTTTAAGATTTCACATATAAGTGAGATCATATAGTATGTCTTTCTCTGACTGACTTCACTTAGCATAATGCTCTCAAGGTTTATCAATGTTGTTGCAAATGGCAGGATATCCTTCATTTTTATGGCTGAGTAATATGTATAGGTGTGTGCATATGTCATATTTTCTTTATCAGTTCAACCATCGACACAAACATAGGTTGTTGCTATGGCTTGGCTAGAGTAAATAATGCTGCAATGAATATGGAGGTGCAAACAGCTCTTTGAGCTGATTTCATCTCTTTCAGATACACCCAGAAATGGGACTGCTGGATCACGGTGGTTCAAATATCTGAGGAACCTCCACACAGTTCTCCATAACAGCTGTGCCAATTGATTAGGTTGGTGCAAAAGTAATCGCGGTTTAAAAGGTTAAAAACAACTACAAAAACCACAATTATTTTGCACCAACCTAATACATTCTCTCTGGTGAGTGTTTAATGGCATTTCATTGTGGCTTTCTTTTGCATTTCTCTGATTATTAATGAGTACTTCAAAAACTGTTTCTAGCCATTTGCGTTTCCTCTTTTATCAAGAGCTTGATCAATCAAGTCTAGGCCCATTTTTCTATTGTGTTGTCTTCTGATGTGTAGTTCTTTATAGATTTTTGTTATATATTGCAAATATTTTCTTGAGGACTTGTCTTCTCCTTCATTCTTTGGTATCTTTTGATGAACATAAATTACTAATTTTGATGAGGACAAAATTTTTTCCTGTGCTTAGTGTTTTCTGTTTCTTGTGTAAGAAATCCTCCCCTAGACTGGCCCGATGGCTCAGGAGGTTTGAGCTCCATGCTCCTAACTCTGAAGGCTGCCGGTTCGATTCCCACATGGGCCAGTGGGCTCTCAACCACAAGGTTGCCAGTTCAATTCCTCAAGTCCTGCAAGGGATGGTGGGCTGCGCCCCCTGCAACTAAGATTGAACACGGCACCTTGAGCTGAGCTGCCACTGAGCTCCCGAATGGCTCAGTTGGTTGGAGCGCGCCCTCTCAACCACAAGGTTGCTGGTTCAACTCCCGCAAGGGATGGTGGGCTGCGCCCTCTGCAACTAGCAATAGCAACTGGACCTGGAGCGGAGCTGTACCCTCCACAACTAAGAAAGGACAATGACTTGACTTGGAAAAAAGGCCTGGAAGTACACACTGTTCCCCAATAAAGTCCTGTTTCCCTCCCCCAATAAAATGTAAAAAAAAAAAAAAAAAAAAACACATAAAAAGAAGAGAAAAAAGATGAAATTAAAAAAAAAAAAAAGAAAAAGAAATCCTCCCCTATCTCAAGGTCATAAAACTCTTCTATACCAGGGGTCAGCAAACTTTATCTGTAAAAGGTCAGACTACATATTTTCAGCTCTGTGTACTTTACGCTGCTGCAACTATCCCACTCTGTCACTGCAGCACAGAAGCAGTCATATACAATACGACATGTAAACCAATGAACGTGGCTGTGTGTCAATAAAACTTTACTTACAGAAACGGGTCACTGTTTGGCAATCTGTCTACTATCTTTTGATGCTATTTTAAATGGTACTTTAAATTTTTCAGCTTCTATTAATTGCTAATATACAGAAATACAACTGATTTCTATATATTGCCCTTATATCCGGTGCTTATACTAAATTTACTTAATAATTCTAGTAGCTTTTTGTTAGATTCCTTAGGATTTTCTACATAGATGATCGAGTCATCTGCACAGTTTTACTTCTTCCTCTTTAATTTATGTATCTTTAATTTCTCTTTCTTGTCTTAATGTAATTAATAGGAATTTAAGAACAATGTTGAACAAAAATGGTGAGAACAGACATAGCTGTCTTGTTCCTAATCTTAGGTATTTATTCTTCAATATTAAGTATGATCTTAGCTATTTTGAGTAAATATCTTTCACCATGTTTGGGCAATTCCTTCCTATTTCTAGTTTGCTGAAGCTTTTATAATAAATGGATGTTGGGTTTTGTCAAATGCTTCTGAATCTACTGATAAGATATGGTTTTTCTTTTTGTAGTGTTAATGTGGTAAATTACATTGATTGATTTTCAAATGTTGAATCAGCCTTGCGTTTCTGGAATAAACCCAGTTAATTAGTCATGATGTATTATTCTTTTCTTATATTGCTGGATTCGAGATGTTAATACTTAGTTAAGGGTTTTGAGGACTACGTTCATAAAGATAATGATCCAGAGTTTTCTTTTCTTGTAACGTCTGGCAAGTGCTACCTCCTCTTTTATTTTCTAGAAGAGTTAGTATAGAATCATATTATTTCTAAGTATTTGTTAGAATTCACTAGTGAAGCCATCTGGGCCTGGAGCTTACTTTGTGGGACAGTTATTAACTATAAATTCAATTTCTCTAACAGACAGAGGTTTATCTATTTCTTCTCGAGTGAGCATTGGCAGTTCGCAGCTTTCAAGAAATCTGTCCATTTCAACTATCAATTAAAAAAAAAAGGTATCAACTTAATTTTCTTAAAACTGTTAATATTCCCTTATTACCCTTTTAACATCTGTAAAATCTGAACTGATTCTTTCTGTGGAATACTGTACTTTCATTCCTGATATGGCTAATTTCATGCCTGAGGCAGGAAATGTACAAGATAAATCTGAAACACCTTGTTATACCAGATGTTGAGGAAGCTATCAAACAGCTTTAGGGTTATACTCTAGAGTCAATTTGAATAGGCTCCTAATGGTCAAAAAATAGGCCAATAAGAAAAACCGCAATGGACGGAAACATCAAGTAAATGACTGCTATTTTCCCTTCAATTTGCCATTATTCCCAAATAAATCCATTAATTCATACTGATAATTTAACAAAACAAAACTGGTAACCAATGAAGGGTGCCAATGAACCAACTGATTAATTGAAACATACTTCAAATAATGAGTACATTAACTCATAATTTGGGCAATAATGGTAAATTGAGGGGAAAGTATCATTTATCTTACCTTTCCCATATGGACTTTTTAAGGCATGATTATGATACTGTTTTTGTAGCGTGTTCTCTTTTAGAAGTACTTACTGAAATTTTATGGATGAGGTCATTCATTATATAATGTCTAAGATATGATCCAAGATAATACAGGAGGGGCAGAGGGGGCAGGGATATACAGGAAACAAAACCGACCATGTGTTGGTAACAGCTGAACTTGAGTGAGGGTATATGGGGGTTCATCATACTACTCAGCCTACTTTTGTACAGATTTGAAATTTTCCATAATACAAGGTTTTTAAAAATGTTTTGTTTATTCTTAACCCTTTGTTAATTCCATGTATTTTTTTGGAACGAGTCTATTTAAAACAAAACAAACAAAACAAAACAAAAAAACCTGCTGGGATTTTGATTAGTAATGCAAAACTAACATTAACTTGGAGAGAACTACAATGTCTTCTAATCCATTAACAAGGTGTAGCTGTTCACTTACGTAGGTCCTTCAAATGTTTTCTTGTACGACTTGAATTAGATACCATAATTAGAAGGTCCTGTTCCAGTTCAAGATTGTAATGAAATTACCTCATGTTTTCTTCTAACAATTTATGGTTTTGTTTTTCAAATATTTATACTTCCTGTCTACAACGGAAATTATCCTGGTATAAACATGAATCCAACTGTATTTTTTCCTAGATGATCTGCCAGTTGTTCCTATATGCATTGATGTCTATTTCTGGACCATCTATCCTGTTCTATTGACTCGTTTGCATACGTGTGACCCAGTTTCCTAGCATTCTAAGTACTACAGCTTTGCAAAGTGGTTTAATTGGACTAGACATCCCTACTCCTACCTTTCATCCTTTTTCAGAAGCTTACTGACTATTCTTCCATGTTTGCTCATCCATTTGAACTTTAGAAACTGCTTGAGTGGTCTAAAGAAAACAACTTCTAACTTCTACAAGGATCAAGTTAAATTCAGAGACTAATTTAGCGAGAATTGACATTTTATGATGTTTATGAAGCTTCTAACCTAAGAATACGGCCCATTTTTCCATTTATTCAAGTCCTCTCAGTAACATTTTTTGTTTCTTTGCACGTATCTTGTCCCTTTCTTCAGTTTATTCTTTTTGGTTATGGTAGTAATGGGGCTCCTAACTCTATTCTATTACTTGTTATTTCAAAGAAGCCAAATTTTTGTAGGTTACTACTAAAATAATATTCATTTCATCATACGTAAGTACAATCAAGTGATTAAGAAGAAATTAATTTTAAAAGGGAAAAATGAATTTTAACCTTACACCAACACCTTGTACACCGTGACGGGACACAGCACGCGCAGCTGCCCAGCTGTGGGCACACGCAGATGCACAGGAAAACCAGGCCTTGTGTCAGGGCCGCAGGAGCCGTAAGCAGGGGCGGGCAAGTCACAAATAACTGTTCCTTTGCAACTCTGACTACGCATGTGCAAATTCCAGCTTGTACTTCCAACAAAAATGAGCAGGGAAAAAAGGGCCAAACATGTATGGGCACCGGGAATAAACCAAATATTGAATATTTAGGAGAAAATTAAGCTGGAAAGATCATTTTTATAGGGAAAATACTTTTATGTAATTTCAAGTACTATGTTGCACAAATTTTTGTGTTTCTAACTGAATTTAACTGTCAAACTGGTTTATTCTATTACAAATTACACTTTTACTCTATTTAGGAAGGTGGCGAATATCACTAGAAATCACAGAAAAAACTAGGTGACAACTACATTAAGATTGAGAATTATTGGCTAAGAGTTCTTTACTTGAAGACAATCCATTACTCTCAGATTCAGAATGAACAGAAGTAAATGTGAAGGGAGGTGGTTCATTAGAAACCAAGATGTTTTCATTATTCCAACTCAAAATATAAATAAGTCTTATAAAATCAAATATCTATCGTAGGAGTCATAAGAAACTGACACCACTAGTTGTCAATGGGGAAGGAAAGTGGGTGACCGGGGGGACAAGTATGGGAGGGAGAATTCTGACTATATCCTACCTATGCCTTTTGAATTTTGAACCATGGAAATGTATTACATAATCAAAACTACACTTAAAGAGCCCATTGAACATTATAAAACAAACAAATGTAGAACAATTCTGAATCTTCTATAAACCACATTTAAAGACATTGTCATTATAACACTCAAATTCCCTACATATGAGAATTTGCTCTATACATGCATCTTAAAATGTAGTATCAGGAAGTCTATTTCTGGACTACTTATATGTGTTCTTTTATCAGTCACTGAAAAAAGCCATTAGTCCTACCACATTTTCCTCCTCCTTTTTAGCTAACCCTTAAAAAGCTAGATTTTGTGGAGAACTGCCCATTCTGGGAACATTTCTTCCACTGGTCTTTTTAAACTTTCTCCTGATCGGTTTCATATATTTTTAATACAAGGCTTCACAAATACTTTCCTTAAAGAAAATAAAAATTATAAATTATTCTTGACATTCCTTTTTTCTTGAACCATTAAGAGGGCAAAATAAAATTCAGCCACATTTTTGTAGTGCCTCTAGAACTTTTATTTTAACAATGTGATATTAAATTTGTCTTTCAATTATATTTCAAGGCATTTAGAGAATAAAATAACCTCACAACACCCACCCAATGAAGTATGTAGAAAACAAAGCTTTTTTATGCATGAAATTATAATGAATTATAATTTGCCATTAAATAACAGGCCACTCTAAAAGGAAAACTTTTAAGAGAATACTTTTTGACAATTACCATAATCTTAAAATTAGCATTTAAAAAAAAATTGAGGTAAAACACCCACAACATAAAATTAACCATTTTAAAGTGAACAATTCAATGGTATTTAGTACATTCACAATGTTGTGAAACCACCACCTCTAGCTCCAAAACACTTTTAAACCTCAAAATAAAATCTCATGCCCATTAAGCAGTTACTCCTCATCCCAGACCACCAGCCTCTAACACCTAGTAACCATCAATCTGCTTTCTGCATCTGACGATTTACCTATTTTGCATATTTCATACAAATGGAATCATACAATATGTGACCAAAAGGTCTAGCTTCTTTCACTTAGCATGTTTCTGAGATGTATCAGTACTTTATTCCTTTTTATAGCTAATTACAGACAGTCCATTCCATGTAAAAACTTCAATTTGTTTATCTATTCATTCCTTGAGGGACATTTGGTTGCTTCTACTGTGAATTGCTGCAGTACCTGTTTTCAGTTCTTTGGGGTACCCAGGAGTGAAATTGCCAGGCCAAACATAATTCTATATTTAACTTTTCTGCGGAATTACCAAGCTGTTTCCACAGAAATCATCTGACATTCCACCAGCAATAGACAAGGTATCCAATTTCTCCACATCCTCACTAACACTTGTAATTTTCCACTTTTTTTGTTACAGCTATCCTAGTGGGTGTGAAGTGTTAAAACTAGTTTTAAGAAGTCCTAATCATTACCTGACTTCTTCTGAAGGAAGGTAGAATGCCTGATCAGTAAGAATGGGAAATAATTAACTCCCAATTTCTTCTTCCTCTTTCCTTTACCATCACCCCCCAGAAAAGTCAAATAACTCTTGGATATCAAGAGAATCAGAAGACACGCCACAGACTGAGAGAAAACATTCGCAAAAGACACATCTGGGAGTTCTGGGCAGAGCAGGTAAACACTGTGCTCAACGCCTCCCACAAAATTACCGCTGCATATAGAATCATCACCCCTGAGAACCACCTGACGACAACTGAACCAGAACTCCTATAACCAAGGATATTCAAGAAGTCACACCGAGACAATGTCAAAGGTAACTGAAAATTTTTAAAATTTTTTTAAATTAAAAAAAAAGTATCTCATAAAAGACTTAAAAAGAACTCTTAAAACTCACAATAAGAAAATGAGTACCTGATTTAAAAAATGGGTAAAAGACCTGAACAGACACCTCACCAAAGCAGATAGATGGCAAAGAAGCGTATGAAAAGATGCTTAACCTCAACGTCATCAGGGAACTGCAAATTCAAACAGCGACGAGAACAAGTGCATAGCCACCAAAGCAGCCACAACCCAGACCACTGGCCGCAGCAAAGGCCGGGAGGACGCGCAGCAGCAAGAACTCTGATTGCTGGTGGGAATGCAAAGCGGTGCGGCCACTTTGGAAGGCAGTTCAGCGGTTTCTTACAAAACTAAACGTCCTCTTACCATATGATCCAGCAGTCATGCTCCTTTGCATTTACCCAAAGGAGTGGAAAACTATGTCCACACACAACCTGCACATGAACGTTTATAACAGCTTCCTTCATAACTTCCAAAATTAGAAGCAACGAAGCTGTCCCAGTAGGTGGATGAATAAACCGTGGTCCATCCAGACAATGGAATATTACTCAGCGCTAAAAAAAAATGAGCTATCAATCCATGAAAAGACATGGAGAAAACTTACATACGTATTACTAAGTGAAAGAGGCCGCTCTGAAAAGACTACATACTGTATGATTCCAACTACGTGACATTCTGGAGAAGGCAAAACTGTGGAGACAGTAAAATGATCAGTGGTTGCCAGGGGCGAGGGGACAAGGGATGAACAGGCAGAGCTCTGGGGGTTTTCAGGGCAGTGAGACTCTTCCGTGTGATGTTATAGTGCTGGATACATGTCATTACACACAGAATGCACAGCACCACGAGTGAACCCAATGTAACTGTGGGCTCCGGGTGATGATGATGTGTCTGTAGGATGATCAGCGATAACACACGTACCCCCCGGGGGGTGCTGACAGTGTGGGGGGCGGAGTGGATATGGGCATTCTCTGTAGCTTCACTCAGTTTTGTTGTGAACCTAAAACTGCTCGATAAATAAAGTCTATTTTAAAAAGTATTAAAACACTTTTTTAAATGCTGGATATATCTTAAAATGCTATTGCTGGATTTCTTGAATGGATTAGGTAAAGGCTCAATCTAAGCTCACAGAATTAGCAGTATAGTTGTGACTAATTTCTACAGCAATTTAGAATGCCCCGAGCACTATGCATGTAAATACATCTAACTTAATTCTCACAATAATTTGTGTTAGTGGACGTATTTCTGTTTTACACTTGAAGAAACTGTGGGTGACAGGTAACTCAGGCCTCACTCTAACCCCAGGCTCTTTCCACCACCCGCCCCGACTCCATCTGACCGCGTCTGGATAAAGGGCACATTACACCAGTTGTATCTTCAGTTCTACAGCACAGGATTGAAATCTGCAAAACGTGCTCAGTAAATACAGTAACAATTAATCACAACACTCAAACCAACAGGAGTATCATCTTCCTCCGTGCTTTTCTGGGTAACCCAAAGCTGACAGACGTTTATAGCTCGTTTATGAACTCGGAGGCTGCATTACAGGGCAGCAGCCGTACCGCAGTTCATTCAGTTCTAAGCCAGCAGGGCCTGGAAGTCCGCCAGATCCACATACCTCCAAAAGGATAAGGGGTTACGCAGGTCCTGTTGCAAGTTAACAAGTACTGGCATTTCCTCTCTTCCACTAGAGGAAGGGAGCTATACAAAACGAATTCGCGAAAGTAGCAAATAATCAAAGGGAAATACAAACACAAAGGGCAGACTTAACTCCTCATCTACCTCCAGTGCTGAAAAATAACTGAATTTTTATCCTAGCCCCTTAAGGGGAGTGAGGCAGGCTTGTCATTTAAGGGGAAGCAGCACACTCAGCAGTTGTGGGAGATTAGAGTCTTGGCAGTGGGAAAAGAGGGCCCAAAATAGTCGTATTAAACATGGCGAGGTGAGAATTCTGATCAGCACGTATTTTTAGTAATTGCCCATTTATAACTTTCATATGTCCAGTTCAAAATCCGTCTATATATCAGTCTTTTGACATGCCGGACAGATTATTCCTACCTCCACAATCATTCTCACAACGGAAACAGTCACGCATTCAAAGCCCAGCACTGATTTGGCCACTGCCCTAAAACCTTGTAAAGCCACCGTGACAGTTAATTTTCACTGCTACCATTCACCTTCACTCACCCTGTACCCCCGACTCCAGTCAAAAGGGACTTTATGGCCCACGTTTGATTTGTGGGTGGGCGTAATGGCGGGGCAGCCGAAGGAAAGCAGGAGGAGAGGAACAGGAGAAATGTGGCCGACTCCCCTGGTCTCCCAGTATCTGTTCTCAGCTTCATCCCTGGGAAGCTGAGCACGGAAGCCACACGCTAACTACCCAGATGGAGTCAAGTCCTGAAGTAAGACTAAACTGGACTGACCACACCTTGTTTCTGGTCACACATTCCTCTGCTGGTATTTTCTATTGCTGTCAAACTATTCTATTACAAAGTCTGCTTTTATCTACTGTTGGACATCAAGAATCGAGAAGATGCTTTAGATGACTGTAAAAAGTCAGAAAACAAGACTGGCATAGAAAACAGTAACAGTTCTTAGCTTGCCTTTCTTATCAATCATTGCAAATATGTATAATCGAATTTAGATGAACTTACTAAGGTTTTGATCTCATCTAGAAGCTCAATCCCTTTGTTCTCTAGCACTGAAAAAAACTCCTGCATCATTTCCAATATTTCCAACAGCAGTTCAACCTGTTGTTTCCTTTGTAGAAACTTAGAAAAAAAGGATTTGTATTTTAAAATTCTTGTATTTTTACTAATAACAAATTTCCAAATTAAACTGCTAATGAAACTTTCTAAATCTAAACAACAGGGAATTGATACGTAAACGCTACCCATTCTTTGAGGCTCAAAACAAATAATTACTGTGTCACAACCTTTAATGGAACATTAGTTGAATACAGAATACAGAAGGAACACTTAGTGCAGAAATAAAAGTTTAGAAGGAACATAAATATAATTCTACAAATTTCTTGCAAAATGATTTTTACCACATTTGCAAGTTGCATGTAACTGATCAAAATCACTGTATGAGTATGTCCCCACACTTCAAGAGCTAATAGCAAAAGGAAAATATAACGATGAACGGCTCCATCTTGATTTTTTATTAGTGGGAATTAAAGGTTACTCGTACCTTCAATGTTATTTACTCAAAGATACTTGCAAAAAAAGCATCCTGAAATCTCGTCTTTCATCATTTTGAAACAAAATTATTCTAAAAATATGAAATAAACCATTTTTTTAAATCCAAAAGTAAAAAATTCCAAACATTGTATCTTGTAAACAACTTGTATCTGCTTTGTAAGCCGTAACACATACATTTCAATGTGCATTTTAATATGCATTAGGTACCAAATAATTTATTTGTTGACAAAGCACACTTTTCTTATGTGATTAAAGTAAATGTAACACTGTGAATTATCTGGTAAATGAAGGAAAGGTAGAAATCTATCTATATATTGACGTCATTTATTCATTCCAAAAGCATTTCCCGGGAATGTGTGTCAGACTCTTGTCTAGAACTAGAGCTGAGCTGGTAAGCAAGACAAAGGAGACCACCGCTCTCGTGGAGCCAGTGTTAAGGAGCAGAGTCATGTAACAGGTAAATAAGGTAATATCAGCCAGTAATAAGTGCCAGAAAGAAAAGGAAAGAGCGTGATATGACAGCGTCTGACTTGGAGAGCTGTATCAGAGAGCCAGGAAAGGCCTCTGACAAAAACTAATAGATTGATCTAAAGTGATCCATCTTTTACTTAAAATCATTTGTCACCTGCTCCCTCAGAATGGTGACGAACGCTAGCCATGAGCTGACCAGGTGCCCAGAGGGTCTTCTCAGGAACCTAGTGCGGTATTAAGCAGCGAGCTGGTAGAGACTCTAAGGACGGGAGACTCTAACCCTGACTTCTCCCTAGAATGACTAACACAGGCGCCTGTGCTAAATCATCTTGGAGACGAGTCTGAGATTACCTATAGGCAGTTTACTATAAGCCTATTACTAACTGAAAGATTCAAAAGAAAAGAAAGAGTTGAGGTGGATGGGTGGCTCAGTTGGTTAGAGCGTGGGCTCTGGGCAACGGGCTGCAGGTTGGATTCCCACCTGGGCCAGCGAGCTGCGCCCTCCGCAACTAGAATGAAGTCAGTGAGCTGCAGCTGAGCTCCCGGATGGCTCAGTTGGCTGGGGCGCGGGCTTTCAACCACAAGGTTGCCGGTTCGACTCCCACAAGGGATGGTGGGCTGCGCCCTCCCCGCCACCCCACAACTAACAACAGCAACTGGACCCGGAGCTGAGCTGCGCCCTCCACAACTAAGACTGAAAGGACAACAACTAGACTTGGATGGAGCTGATGAGTCCTGGGAAAAACACACTACTTACTGTTCCCCAATTTAAAAAAAAAAAAAAATCCTGGAAATACACTGTTCCACAATAAAGTCCTATTAAAAAAAAAAAAAAGTTAAATAAGGCCCTGAAAAACAATATTAGAAAGTGTATTTTTTTCCTGGTTTATTTTTAAGAATTGGTGACTCAGCAAAGAATATGTTAAGTATTACTCAAAGTCCAAACATATTATTTAGAATATTTCTGACAACTTGCACCTGCCCTAATGGATAAATTTGGTTTTGCTGCCTTCTTGGCACCATTCCACAAGATGTTTCCAGGATGTTCTTTGAAACCAAACATAAGTGCATCCTTTGCTCCAAAGAAGGGTTAGGAGAACACAGTTCGAGTTCAGTTTAGTCCTTTGGCCTTAGTGTGAGACGTCCTGTAACACAGAAAAAGGAAGTTTGAGGGGGAGATAAGATGGCGAAACCGGTTGCCTTCTTTCTTCCTGTGCTTGGTTTTCACACTGTATTGCCACCAACCATCTTAGGTTCAAGTTAGAAACCTAGGAGTCATCAGAGCCACCTCCCCCACCTTCTGCACCCCCTATATCCAAGCTGTCACCAAGCCTGGGGACCTCTACCTCTCTGCAATCCATCCACTTCTCTCTGCCCCAGTGCCACTAACCTGTTGCAAGGTATTTCCTGGAGAGAACACTACAATAACCTGCCTAAGGGGTCTACCACTATCTGTGCTCTGCCTCCTGCAATCTATTCTCCAGTCTGCAGCCCAAATTATCGTTCAAAACAAAAATCTGGTCCAATTTCCCACCCACCCCTGCTTTTATTAAAACCCTTCGAATGCCTCCCATTACTTTTAAAACCACAACTATAATCATATGGGTGAAAATATAGATGAAATAAGATTGGCCAAGGGCTGATGAAAGCTGGATGATGAGTACACTGAGCTGATTATACTAGTCTCTCTTCTGTGAATGTTTGAAATTTTTTACAAAATGTTAAAAAATAAGTAACAGCCAAAAAACCAAGGAAACATAGACCCAACGCCAAAGACTGTGGCTGACAAGGGTCTCTACAGTCTGCCCCGCTGAGCTTGCTGCATGCTGCTGCCCTGCACCCCCAATCCCACAGCCGAATTTCCGTTCTTCAAATGTACCAGGGTTGGCACGGGCTGTTCCCTCCATCTGGAATGCCCTTCCCAATGCCTAGTGAACTCCTACTCATCCTTCAGAGACCAGGGCAGCCCTCCCTAAGACACCCCTGCCCACCATCAAGGTCTTTTGTCCAATGCACTCATGGACTGATAGTCTTTTCCTAGATAATGGCACTTCAGTTTGCGATCAAACATTTCTGAGTGTCAGATTAATTGTAAACTTCGTAAGAGCCGAGTCCATCCTGCGGCTCATCGGTGCACACAAGCATCCAGCCTAGGACCTGGCAGAGAACCAGCTCCTTAAAAGTAGTTGTTGAATGATCTATTACCATCTAAGGCTGTCAAGACAACTGCTTTCAAATCTTTATAACAAAACACATTCTAAATTGTTAAAAAATGAATTTGCTATTTTGGTCTCCGTTTCATTCAAGTTGCTACAGAGAAATGTACATCTTTATTCCTTTTGAAGAGCCTCTCCTTTGAGATACTGGAGTCCTCCACATTCCTGTGATGGCAGTATCATCATTACCCACCAAAAATAACCACACAGATCCGCACCCCGCCTGTCACTCTCCTTTACAGTTGCTTCTCCTCCTCCCTCCCCAAATCAGCATCAAAGGACTGGGAGCGCGGGGATGAATTCCCTGCCAGCCCAGGCACTTCCTTCAGCCCCGCTCCAGATGGCGCAGGCAGATCCACGAGGAGCCCCAGGACAGCCCTCCGTCCTTTCCCTGTCATCACCACTAACCCTCCTGCTGCACCACAAGCCAGCAGCGTCACAGCATTAGCTCGTTATCAGGTGCTAAACTGACATTCTATGAGCTCATCTTTTTATTTTATCAAAACTCTAGGTGATGGGCAGAAAGCAGAGAAGACTAGAAATTAAATCTGATTTTTAAAAGTTTGGTTATTTTATCACATTAACATTCAGTGTAACAATTCATGTAACGAGCAAGTGACGTTTTGAACATTAATTTCAATAATTCTTAGAACTGCAGTGCGGGGACTAAGGACTCCTCAGGGCTTAGGACACTAAGAAATAAACGGCCAGCCAGGGCACTAAATTCATCAAAATGTCATTTAAACAAAACGTGGCATGAGGCTACTGGCACAGGCTTCACCACTGAATTCAGAGATCATTAATCCAAAGTTACAATTGAGGAGCCAAGTAAAAATTTAACTTTTATTCTATGACCTGCTAAGTAAATCAATAACAGAGTCCAAAACAGTTGAAACACCCTTAAACACTTGTTTGTAAGAAAATAATCCATGCGAACTAGAAATCACGCTTCTCAGTTAAAGCTAGATGGTGAGCGCCTTCACTGAGAAATAGTCTAATGCCATAAATATATATATTCATGAATCAAGAAAGCACCATAATAGGTCGTTCAGACTATTAGCTAACATTATTACCAGCATCTAAGGCTGAGTTAAGAAGGACCTTTAAATATGAACAAAAGAGGAAGAAGGTCCGCCTATAGTTTTAAATCAGACATTTAAACACAAAATTGGCCTCTAACACCAGAGCAGGAGAGTAACTAAACCTTGAAATTCCTTTTTAAATATTTGGGGCAACGATTCTTCATAAATTTAAGTAATTATTAAATTTTAAGTAAAACTGTATACTCAAAAGCTGAATAAGGGCATTGAAAGACCTTCATGCATTTTTAGAAAATTATTTGCCAAGTTCAATAAAAAGATTTAACAGAAATTATCTTCTAATCTAGTAAGGAAAGTTCTTAAGACTGCTCGATCATTTGCTAATTATAAAACCAGGACTAAAGGGTACACTTTCTGAAAATGTGATCATTCTTTACCAGCAGGAAAGGCTGCTGTGTCAGACAGAGCCTGTCTTTAGGAAAGACTTGACAGCCTGTTACAGTGTTTATTTGCTGATTGTCACCAGTCTCAGATGTTTGCTCTTGCACTGAACTAATTCCCTCTCTTCGTATCATGAGTCCCATTCTGCTGTTTGTTGGAGGCTGAGCAAGCTGGTTATATATAAAGTAATCCATCTTCTGTTCTTCTCTTTCAGAAGTGTGGCTCTTTAGCTGGCAGTTACCAGGAGAAGATTTAAAATGTAGCCTGGACTGCCAATTAATAGCATGTATGGCTCCTACGTGGCACTGGGCAAATGTTTAATAAGCCGTTCAGTGTGTCTATGCCACCTCAAGTCTCAGGGCCCTTGAGGAGACTGCTCAGGTCTACCATTCCACAGAACTCCATGTGTCATATTCATTGTACAATTTGCCTGCCAAGCTCTTAAATGTATATAGATTTTTTTTTTAAATCAATCTTCTACTTTATGTGTCAGCGTATTGCCTACAGGTAGAATTGGGTGACAGCTTCCAGTTCTGTACTCCTGGGGAAAGCTTTGACTGTATACAGGATTTTTCTGGTAAAGCCTGAGCTCTGACCTCAGCCATCTTCAGGCTTGCTGTCAGTCCACAACTCAGTGCTAGTTCTGCAGAATGGGCTGTGCTCTTCCCGTGCACAACCAAGGCAATTATTATCAAGGAGCTCCGGAATCACCACTCCAGGATGCAAAAGACACAAGTCAAGGGCATTAAAACTTAACCTACGTAAGTCCTGAGTGTTTTAACATGCAGGGAACAACTGCAACTAGGCTACTGGGCTTGATCACCAGCAGGGAGGGGTAGGCAGCCCTTTCCAAGCACAGTCACTGTGCTACCAAGAAGAGGTGACCCACCGAGAAGAGTTCCATAAGCCCCGGACATGGCCACACAGCAGCAAACTCTCTCCACACGCGAGTAAGAAAAGGGCTGATCGTCTGTGTTGTCTTTTCAAACTTACACATGAAATAATATGAGTCTACAGCATCATTTACAAATACAAAACATGACAATACACAGAGGACACACTAAGGGCCAGGAGCAAAGGAAGAACTGCAAAAGCATGGATAATGAAGGGTTGTTTCTTGCTTATTTGTTTTGTTTTGTTCCTTCTCTTCAAGGTAACTATTTAAAGGCTTTGGCTTTGATTATATATTCCAATAATGAAGATGAATCTGGATTTCACACAAAAAAGCAAATATTAAGCAACATACTCTCAAATGTATAACACATCACTCTGATTAGGCAAAGTCCTTAAATAGTTCTAGGAATGGATGACTTGATAAAAATGTGCTTTATGAATTTGTTTGCTTTTCTTCCTTCACTGGAAACCAGCCGGCCATTGGTTTTACAGATCTGCATCTTATATCAAAGTTCATTAACACATTTTACATAACTAATGGCTGATGTTTTCATTAGTGTTATTAACATATAAAACAAGGAGACCTGATATAATCAACTGTTTGTATGCTTTTGCTTTCCAGTTCACAAATTTTTCTAACACCTTTGTGTATTATTCACAAAAGAACGGTAAAGGATAATGTGATCACTAAAGCAAGAAGAATTCTAAGGTGAAACGTGCTGGGAAAACTAATCATCTGAGCGCACGTAAGACGTCACACCCTCATCAGGCAGTACACTCAGAATTATTCCTTGATATGAAATTTAAGATGTAAGAAATTTACATAAACTTAAAGAAATGTAAGTATGCCTCCTTTAGTGAGAATCTGGAACCAAAATGGAAGTTCTATAATGGTTAACCTTCAAATCCACTTGAGCTAACCAGATGTGAACCGCAGGAGCAGCCTAACTTGTGTATGACGTTGCCCAGACTGTCCTCTCGTGGCTTCCTCGCCATTTCACAACCATACGGACGCTGCACATTACCCTTAACTGCCCCACCCTCACTCAGTTTTGGAGAATAGAGAGCAATCTAAAAAGAACTTCCACAGTTTCCATCTCTCCATCCACCCCATATATGCGCCCCCTGGTGCTA
The DNA here is from genome assembly GCF_004115265.2 of Rhinolophus ferrumequinum. NCBI lineage: Eukaryota > Metazoa > Chordata > Mammalia > Chiroptera > Rhinolophidae > Rhinolophus > Rhinolophus ferrumequinum. The sequence continues at coordinate 4,596,047 of NC_046286.1, forward strand.
TGGAGGCGCTGTTTGTGCCCTAAGGGAAAGCCACGCCCTCCACTTGCGCACAAGTCCTCTCTCGGCCCTACTTAAAGACATTGCGCCAACCAGCCTCCTCCTCTCGCTTCTGCATCACACCATTCTACCTATTTACCACATCAGCCCATTGCCATTAACATAAAACATACCATAATTTCTCTGAAGAAAAAATAAAACAAAAGCCGCTCTTGACTCCACATCCTCTATCTACTGCCCCCCTTTATAGCAAAATTATTCAATAAAATTGTCTATCATGCCCGATTTATATTCTTTTTTCTCACTCTCTCCTGAACACGCCTCAGACAGAATTTCTTCCCCTTATCAAGGTCATCAATTACCTTCCTGATACTAAATCCAGTGGTAAATTCTCCGTCTTCATTTTACTTGACCCACCCGTCCTCATCATGGTGACACTCACTCTGCCTTGAGTCACTCTTTCCTTGGCTTCCAGAACACATGCTCTTCTGGTTTTCTTGCTCCCTTGCCTGCTGCTCTCGCCTTATGTTCCCAGCCTCTAAATCATAGAATGCTGCAGGACTTAGTCCTCAGGTTGTCTTATCTTCTATGCTCACTCTCTGTGTGATTCTGTCCACGCTTGTGGCTTAAAACACTACCCACAGGCTGCCAACTTCCAATACAATCTGCAGCCACACCTCTGCCCTGCAGGCCCATGTCTGTAGCAGCTGACTTTCTCCCCATCCCACACTTGCTCCTCAGTAATCGTCTTCATCTCAGGAAAGGGCAGCTCCCCCCTTCCAGTTACTGGGGTCAGAAACCTTAGGGCCCTCCTTGACCTGACTCACATCTCACACCCAACAATCAACAAAACCCCACCTTCAAATATAATCCGACTGTGACCTCATGCGGCCTCCACTGTCACCATCCCATCCTGATCTAAGCAATCTTCAGCTCTTATCTCGATGAAAGCAGCAGCTCCCTAACTGGTGTCCCTGCTCCCATTCTCGGCCCTTCACCGGCACATCTATGTTCAACGCAAATGCCAGGATAATCCCTTTTCAGCGTAGTCAGACCACATCCTCCTTTGCACAAACCCCCCCACCCCCCGACTCTCCATCTCGCTCCAGAGGCAAGGCCTCAGAGTTTAGGGCTCACGTCCTTACAAAGGCCCGACTACCTGAGATCACATCTTGTAAAGCTCCTAATACAGTGCCTGGCACAAAAAGCCCGTGACTAAGAGCAATGCCTTCCTCCCACCAGAGTTCCAAATCAGGCTGCAGTTACAATCACTTAGAATCACTTCTCAGACTCCTGGGGGACCACAGGCCTCTGAGGGGCCACAGCTATTTTCATATTAATACTAAGATGTTATCTGCCTTTTCCCCTCTTCTCTCATCGTGCTACATGACAGGTAATGTTGTTTTCCAGAGGCTACATGACATCATCACATCATTTTCCAGAGGCAATGATGTCATCACTCAGACCACCAGTGGAATGTGTACTTATATATTCTTGTGTTAACTAGAATTTTCTAAGATAACAGGTTTAGTGTAAAAATATGTTTTTCAGAGATTAATAACTCAGTTTGATCGCAGTTCTGTGCTCTTACCAGCTGTCATCATTTACACCTGCTATACTTCCTGTACCCTGAATATTGTCCAACATATCATTAATTTCAAATTCTGAAGCTTTGTTTATTCCTACACAAAAACATAAGCAGTATATCCTGTTGTCTTGTTTTGCAATATTTTTAAAATTTAAAAATTTCTCTAAATTAAATCTTACCTAAAACTGTTATTTTAACGTTTTATGACTTTAATATTTTATTCTTAAATAAAACATGTCTATAATTTTATTTTAATGTTTAAGGATGGATAATTTTCTTAAAAAAGGAACATCAGAACACTTGATTCCTCAACCCACAGCTACACCATCCATGTCTAAAGATGCTAAAAAAGATGAAATTGACCATATCAGCAAGTTGTCTAATTCTTTAAAGAGAGGAGTCTACTCCAAGGAAACTGGATAAAACTATAATAAGAAATAAAAATATGATGAAAGCTCTTATCCTTACCTTTATAAATGTTAACAATATTATTACTGAGGCATCATTATGAGACTAATCATTCAAAGTTTTTAAAAAATTGAATGTTTTTGACACCATGATCAAGTGATCATGGTGTCAAACAAGTGGCACTTATTCCAGGCATGCAAGGATAGTTCAACATCTGTAAGTCAATCAATGTGATATACCATGTTAACAAAATGAAGAATAAAAATCATATGGTTATCTCAATAAATGCAGAAAAAGCATCTGAGAAAATTCAACATCCATTCATGATTAAAAACTCTCAACAGGTGGATATAGAGAGAATGTACCTCAACATAATAAAGGCCACATATGACAAGACCACAGCTAACATCATACTCAGTGGTGAAAAACTGAAAGCTTTTCCTTTAAACCATTCAGTCAAGTTTCAGGATACAAAGTCAATATACAAAAATCAATATACTAACAATGAACTATCAGAAAGAAAAAACTAATCTCATTTACACCTGCATCTAAAAGAATAAAATACCTAGAAATAAATTTAACTAAGGAAATGAAAGATATGTACCCTGAAAACTAAAAGACACTGTGCTCTTGGTTGGGGGCTGTCCTGCATCTAAGGCAGGAAGATGGTGGCCGCAAAGATGATGAAAAAGTCGCTGAAGTGGATCAACTCTAGGCTCCAAATTGTTATGAAAAGTGGAAAGTACATGTTGGGATACAAGCAGACTCTGAAAATGATCAGACAAGGCAAAGCAAAACTGGTTATCCTTGCGAAGAACTGCCCAGCCTTGAAGAAATCTGAAATACAGCACGACACCATGTTGACCAAGACTGGTGTCCATCACTACAATGGCAATAATACTGAACTGGGCAGTGTGGAAAATACTACATAGCATGCACACTGGCTATCATTGATCCAGGGGATTCTGATACCAGAAGAAGCATGCCAGAACAGACTGGTGAAAAGTAAATCATGCAAAATTTTTCTTTAATAAAACTGACCAGAGCTCGGTTTAAAAAAAAACAAAAAACAAAACAAAACAATACAAAAAAACCTAAAAGACACTGATGAAAGAAACTAAAGAAGACACAAATAAATGGAAAAATATTCCATGCTCACGGGTTAGAATACTGTTAAAATGTCCACACTACCAAGCAATTTACACGTTCAATGCAATTTCTATCAAAATTCCAATGGCATTTTTCACAAAAGTAAAAAAAAAAAAATCTTAAAATTTGTATGGAACCACAAAAGACCTGAAATAGCCAAAGCAATCTTAAGAAAGAAGAACAAAGATGGAGGCATCATGTTTCCTGATTTCAAACTATATTACAAAGCTATAGGAATAAAAACAGAATGCTGCTGGCATCAAAACAGATACACAGATCAATGGGACAGAATAGAGCCCAAAAATAAACCCATGCATTTATGGTCAATTAACTTACAATAAAGGAGCCAAGAATATACAATGGGGAAAGGATAGTCTCTTCAATACATGGTGTTAGGAAAACTGGGCAGCCACACATAAAAGAATGAAAATGGACCTATCTTACACCATACACGGAAATTAACTCACAATGAATTAAAGACTTCAATGTAAGACCGAAAACCACAAAATTTCTAGAAGAAAACATAGGAGGTAAACTCCTTGACATAAGTCTTGGTGATGAGTTTTTGGATTTGACACCAAAAACAAAGGCAACAAAAGCAAAAATAAACAAGGATGACTACATCAAACTAAAAAGCTTCTGCACAGCACAGGAAACCATCAACAAAATGAAAAAGCAATTTACCAAATGGGAGAAAATATTTGCAAATCATATATCTGATAAAGGATAATATCCAAAATATATAAATAACTCATACAACTCAGTAGCAAACAAACAAACAATCTGATTTAAAAATGGGGTGAGGAACTAAATAAACATTTTTTCAAAGATGACATATAAATGGCCAACAAGTACATGAAAAGGTGCTCAACATCACTAATCATCGGGGAAATGCAAATCAAACCCACAATGAGACATCAGCTCAGACCTCTTGGAATGGCTGTCCTTAAAAAGACAATGACAACAAGTGTGGGACGTGGAGAAAAGGGTACTGCCGTGCACTGCTAGTGCGAATGTAAACTGGTGAAGCCACTTTGGAAAACAGTATGGAAAAAATAAAAAAATTAAAAACAGAACTACCATATGATCCAGCAATTCCACTTATGCCTATGTATCCAGAGGAAACAAAATCACTATCTCAAAGATATACTATCTACACATTCGTGTTCATTGCAGCATTACTTACAATAGCCAACACATGGAAACAACCTAAGTGTCCACTGACTAATGTATGGATAAAGATGTGGTATGTACACATACACACACACACACACACATACACACACACACACACACACACACACGAATATTACTCAGCCATAAATAAGGAAACCTTGCCACTGCAATAAAAATGGGTGGACCTCAAAGGTATTATGCTAAGATAAGTCAAACAGAGAAAGACAAATACTGTATGATTCACTTACATGTGGAATCTAACAATAAATGAACTCATAGAAAAAGAATATATTGGTGGTTGCCAGAAGTCAGGGTCGGGGTAGGGGTGGGGTGGGAGGTGGGGAGTGAACATGGTCAAGATGCAAACTTCCAGTTATAAATTAAGTCCTGGGGATGTAACATACAGCATGATGATTATAGTTTCATAATACTGTATTATATATTTGAAAGTTATTGAAGACAGTAAATCTTAAAAGTTCTCATCACAAGAAAAAAACATTGTGTGACTAAGTTACTGTGGAGAAACCAGACAGACACCACTTCAACCAAGCCCTCCAGGTTAACACCAACAGCAGGAAGCCCCTCTGATCTGATGCGCTGACCAGGGCACAACCCTTCTCTGATATTACTGCTAAAAATGCATGACTTCAATCTAATCATGAGAAAACATCAGACCCAAATTACGGAACGTTCTACGAAATAATTCACTCCATATCTGTGTGAGCCTCCATTTTCTTCTTTTTCTCCCCCACCATTTCTTCCACCTCCATCCCCCACTCCAGTTCCAGCCATTGTTTCTCAGTCTAGTTGTGTAGGACACAGCTCCCTGGCCCATGCTGGTATTATGAGACTTGCGCACCCCCAGCTGAAGCAGTCGGTTGCTGGTCGTTGGTTGGCAGCTCACACAGGTCACGGCAGCTCTTGCTGGCTGCCAGCTACTCACAATGGCCACCGGCCGCTCATGGCAGCACACGGTAGCCCATCGCGGCACTCAGCAGCCCACGACAGCACTCAGCAGCCCACAGCAGCTCACGCCAACCTCTGGCTGCTCACGCAACCCAGCCCCAGGGAGAGCTGTTGTTCGCAATCTTAGCTGTGGAGGGCGCATCTCACTGGCCCATGTGGGAATCAAACTGGCGACCTCAGCATAAGGAGCACCGCGCTCCAACTAGCTGAGCCACCAGGCCGCCCCCGAGGCTCAATTTTCTTGATACTTCAAAACAACATACTGCAACACTTAATGCAAACGCAGATACGAAAACCCAGCTATCTTCAATTAATCCAGACATTACAGAGATTTGTAAAAAATGTAAAATATCACCACTCTTTTCACTAAATCTCATACTTTCTTCTGTTTTTGAAGTTTTAAAGATTTTTATTAAAATATAGCTAACATACATATTATATTAGTTTCAGGTGTACACCAGTTATTCAACATTTATATGCCTAAAGAAGTGATCACCGTGATCCAACAACCATGTGACACTGTACCATGCCATCACAATATTATTGACTATATTTCTTATGCTGTACATTACATCCCCATGACTTATTTGTTTTATACCTGGAAATTTGGACCTCTTATTCCCATTCATTTTCTTCCCTTTTTCATTTTTTTAATTACGGCTGACAATTCAATATTATTTTATATTAATTTCAGGTGTACAGCATAGTGGTTAGACATGTATATAATTTAAGAAGTGACCCCCTGACTAGTCTAGTACCCACCTGGCACCATACATAGTTATTACCATATTATTGACTATATTGCCTGCGCTTTACATCCCCATGACTATTTTGTAACTACCGATTTGTACTTCTTATCCCCTTCACCTTTTTCACCCTGCCGCACAACCCTCCTCCCATCACCCTGATAAATCTAGTACCCCATCACACATAATTACATTATTATTGACTATATTCCTTATACTAAAGCCTACATCCCCATGACTGCTGTGTGACAACCAATTTGTACTTCTAAATCACTTCCCCATTTTCACCCACCCTTAATACCCCTCCCATGTGGCAACCATCAAAATGTTCTCTGTATCTATGAGTTTGTTTCTGTTTCGTTCATTTTGCTCTTTAGATTCCACTTATAAGTGAAATCATATGACATTTGTCTTTCTCTGACTTACTACACTCAGCACAATACCCTTTGGAACCATCCATGTTGTTGCAGATGGCAAGCTTTCATTCTTTTTTATGGAGTAATATTCCATTGTACTCATATATATCGTGTTTCCCCGAAAATAAGATCTAGCCAGACCATCAGCTCTACTGCGTCTTTTGGAGCAAACATTAATATAAGACCGGGTCTTATATTATGTTATATCTGGTATTATATTATATTATACCCAGTCTTATATTGTATTATGTAAGACCCAGTCTTATATTATTTTATATAAGACTTGGTCTTATAGTAAAATAAGACCAGGTCTTAATATTAATTTTTGCTCCAAAAGACGCATTAGAGCTGAAGGTCCAGCTAGGTCTTATTTTCGGGGAAACACGGTACATACCACCTCTTTATCCATTCATCCATTCAGGACACCCAGGTTGCCTTTGTATCTTAGCTATTGTAAATAACGCTGCAATGAACATATGGATGCACACATCCCCTCGAAGTAGCATTTTGGATTTCTTCAAATAAATACACAGAAATGATTAGGTCCCTCTTTGACTCTTGTTATAGCCTCTGTTTTAAAGTCTATTTTGTCTGGCATAAGTATTGCTATCCCAGTTTTTGTTTCCATTTTCATGAAATATCTTTTTCCATCCCTTTACTTTCAGTCTGTGTGTGTCTTTCGATCTGAAGTGAGTCTCTTGTAGGCAGCATATGTATGGGTCTTATTTTCTTATCCACTCAGCCACACCTTTTTTTTTAAATAAATTTTATTGGGGAATATTGGGTCACTGTGTTTCTCCAGGGCCCATCAGCTCCAAGTCGTCCTTCAATCTAGTTGTGGAGGGTGCAGCTCAGCTCCAAGTCCAGTCACCATTTTCAATTTTAGTTCCAGGGGGCGCAGCCCACCATCCCATGTGGGAATTGAACTGGCAACCTTGTTGTTGAGAGCTCGCGCTCTAACCAACTGAGCCATCTGGCCGCCCCTCCAGAAGCTCAGCGGCTGCTTGCTGTCTTCAATCTAATTGTGGAGGGTGTAGCTCACTGACCCATGTGGGAATTAAACCCGCAACCCTGTGGTTCAGAACTCGCACTAACCAACTGAACCATCCAGCTGTCCCCAGCTACCCTAACTTTTGATTGGAGCATTTAATCCATTTACATTTAAAGTAACTGTTGATATATAATTATCATTTTATTATTCATATTTAGAAGTCCCTCTAACATTTCTTGTAATACTGGTTTTGTGGTGATGAACTCCTTTGGCTTTTTCCTGTCTGGGAAGTTCTTCATCTGTCCTTTGATTCTAAATTTTAACTTTGCTGAGTAGAGTAGTCTTGGTTGTAGGTCCTTTCTTTTCATCACTTTGACTATTTTGTGCCAATTCCTTCTGGCCTGCAAAGTTTCTGTTGAGAAATCAGCTGACAGTCTTATGGGGGTTCCCTTGTAGGTAACTGCTTTTCTTTCGGTGCTTTTAAGATTCTGTCTTTACCTTTTGGTATTTTAATTATGGTGTGTCTTGGTGTTGGCCTCTTTGGATTTACTCTGTTTGGGACTCTGCACTTTCTGGGCTTAAATATACACTTCCTTCTCCAGGTTAGGGAAGTTTTCCATCATTATTTCTTCAAATAGGTTTTCAATTCCTTGCTCTCTCCTTCTGTGATGTAAATGTTGGTAAGCTTGATGTCCCAGAAACCCTCAATCTACCTCATTTTGGGGGTTTCTTTTTTCTTTTTGCTGTTCTGATTGGGTATTTTCTGCTACCTTATCTTCTAAATCACTGATTCAATCCCATTTCATCTAATCTGCTTTCTTCTAGTGTGGTCTTCATTTCATTTCTGACTGGTTCTTTTTTTTATGGTTTCTATGTCCTATTTCATGTTTACTTCTTTTTTAAAATGTTTTTATTGGGGAACAGTGTGTTTTTCCAGGACCCAACAGCTCCAAGTCAAGTAGTTGTTTTCAATCTAGTTATGGAGGGCACAGCTCACTGGCCCATGTGGGAACTGAACTGGCCCCTGGGTGTTATGAGCACTGCGTTCTAGCCCACTAAGCCAACCGGCCACCCTAATGCTTACTATCTCTTTGTTGAAGTTCTCCCTGAGATCACTGAGCATCCTTATAACCAGGGTTTTGAACTCTGTGCCTGGTAAATTATTTGTCTCCATTTTGTTTAGTTCTTTTTTCTGGAGCTTTGCTCTGTTCTTTTATTTGGGACATGTTTCTTTGTCTCCCCATTTTGGCTGCCTCCCTGTGTTTGTTTCTATGTATTAGATAGGTCTGCAATGTCTCCCGGTCTTAAGAGTGGCCTTATGTAGTAGGTGTCCTGTGGGGCTCAGTGGTCCAGTCTCCCTGGTCACCAGAGTGGGATGCTCCAGGTGTGTCTGTGGTGTGGGCTGTGTGTGTCCTCCTGTTTGAGAGTTGAGAGTTAATTGAGAGTTGGTTGCTGTTTGCACGTCAGTGGAGGAACTGACCCTTGGGCTCATTGGTTGTGAGGACTGGCTGTGACTACAGTGGAGGAGCTGTGGTGCGGCGGTGATCCTACAGAGCAGGATATGCTTTAGCAGGGCACCGGGGCCTCCCCACTCTGCCCTTTGGGTGTATCATCCTTAGAGGCATCTGGGTGATGCCCCAGTTTGGTCTGAAGCTGGCCACTGGGCATGCCAGCCCTGGGGCCTCCCACTGCAGGTCAAGTTCAGTTGCAACCTGTGCCTGCCTGGGGCCACCTCGCATGAACCACAAAGCAATCCACAGATGTCTTTCACCCGTTCTGTGCTTGGAGGTGCCTTGAGAAGCCAAGCCAGGAATTAAGGCCCGCTGCAGCTAGTACCATGCTTAGGGCTGCTCAGCCAGAGCTACAGGACACGCTCAAACCAGATGCTGCTTGTTTGGGTTTTGTGAACCTTTGAGAAATGTTAGGAAAGTCTACAACATGCTCCAAGGTAGACCGTTTGTATGGAAAAGCCACTGGAAGTGGTTTGGATGTTGGATGGAGAAGGGTCTCAGAATCACCAGGGCAGAGTGAAATGAACGGTGTTAGCCAGGTTGATGGAGACTCAGATATGGCGGCTGCCTGCATCTGCACTCCGTGAGAGCTCAACAAAGAAACAATGGCTTCTGCTAGCACTTCTGTCTAGGAGAAAGCTGCCCCCTCCAGTCCTCATCCTGGAACCAGACAATTCAGTTCCTCCCTGTAAGTCCCTGGCGCTGGCTCTCAGAGTGAGTCCGTCAGCAAGTCTGTCCGTCTGTGGGCCCTTTATGAGGGTCACCTGGGACGACAGCCACCAGTGTGTCACTCAGCCACAATCTCTGCTGGTTTTCACAAGAAGTTATGGAGGCTTCTCTTCCTGGCACTGAAACCCTGGACTGGGGAGCCTGGTGTGGGGCTGGGGCCCCTTGCTCCTCCAGGGGGGCCTCAGCAGCTGAGATATCCCTCCCAATTTTTAATGGTCACACGTGAGTGTGAGACAAGCCAGTTCCATGTCTCCACTCCTCCTACCAGTCTCAAAGTGGCTTCTTCTGTATTTCACACTTGCTTCTTAGTGAACACTGGGGAAAGATGGTGGCAAATGGAGGGTTGTAATTCTGTAAGATATTATAGTTGGTTGTCACGTTTTTTAAAATGAGTACTTCGTGAGGCTGAAGAAAAATAAACCAGTAATTACTGGAATCACAAATACTATCTTCTTTTGTGATTTAACCATGTCATTTACAAGAACAAATAAATGCTTTCATCCACTCAATGGGCACATAGCCATAAAAAAAGTATGCCAGGGCCAGCCCGGTGACTTAGGCGGTTGGAGCTCCGTGCTCCTAACGCCGAAGGCTGCCGGTTCGATTCCCACATGGGCCAGTGGGCTCTCAACCACAGGGTTGCCGGTTCGATTTCTTGACTCCCGCAACTAAGCGCCCCCTGCAACTAAGACTGAACACGGCACCTTGAGCTGAGCTGCCGCTGAGCTCCCGGATGGCTCAGTTGATTGGAGCACATCCTCTCAACCACAAGGTTGCCGGTTTGACTCCCGCAAGGCATGGTGGGTTGCGCCCCCTGCAACTAACAACAGCAACTGGACTTGGAGCTGACCTGCGCCCTCCACAACCAAGATTGAAAGACAACTTAGACAGCAACTTGACTTGAAAAAAGTCCTGGAAGTGCACACTGTTCCCCAATAAAATCTTTAAAAAAAAAAAAAAAAAAAAGTACAAGTTCAAATTAGGAAAAAAATATTATACATGAAAAAAACCATAAAACTGTATATAAATCAATCACATGTTGTAAAAACTGAAAACCATGATTAAAGAAAATAATTTCTTCTATATGCTTTGAAAGAACTTATTTGAAAGATGAATGGTATTTATCCTCACAATTATGGGCCTACTATGTATAAAGCATCATGTAGGTACCATGGAGGATACACTAGTATAAGCAAGAAAGACACATTAGAACTCTGGTGACATAATCTAGGGGGCTCAAAAGAGGGGGTGTTTTCCAAATTTGCTATAGTGTGAAATATCTTTATAACCGGAAAAAGACTAATAAAACTGCCTTCAAAAATCTTTGGTTTTGGCATTCAAAATTTGCCCAAAATATCCAAGTTTCTTAAACTCAGCTTCTTCCCACAACACACACCTACTGGCTCCGAGATGTGTGATCGGCTGCAGCGAATGGTGACAAAGATGCTGCTGAAGTCGGTGTAGATTCCGCTTCTATAATTGTCTCACAGCCTCTCACTCCACCTGCTTTCTTTTTTTGGGTTTTAATGCTGATGCTGGGAGTCAGTTTTAGAAATGTCCTTTTAATCAAGATGCTTCCACTCCACTTAATTATCTCCGTTTGTGGATCTGAAGAAATTCATGTTCTTTCTGCCTTTGTCATTATTTTCCCAGAAATATCACAGTAGACAGATGTGAACACCCTTTGGGTTTCAGTTCCCTTATCTCACTGAGGTGGCTGGATAAAGCATGTCTAAAGTTACTTCCAGGTTTACAAATTTAAAGATTCTATGACCACAGGTCTCACCTCCTTCCATAAAGCCCATTCAAAGGAAACTCACACAGCTCCATTTATTGCATCAAACCCTTTCTTTCCCAGTTCCTGTATTTCTGGATCACATGCCACGCTGAAGTTTACCTTTGTGCAGCTGTGTCAGGCTGTTGTGATCAGGACGTGACTTTTTAAAATGCCTACACAATCTGTACTGATGTAGTAGCAGCAAACTTCTACTCACCCTTCAACACCAAGATCTCCTCCTTTCCCACTGTTTACAACTTCCCACTTCAGCATTCGTCACTCCTCCATTCCTAAAGCATTCTAGGCTGAGTTCTTCTACAGCACTTACCTCACCGCATCGGAATTATTTGTTGGCCACTGTGATTCCTCATTGTGATGACTACCAATTCCTGAGTGCTCAGTATGTACGTGGGAGGCACTTGATCTTTCCTCATTCAAGTCATAGCAACTTTATGAATTAGGTACTATCTATTCCCACTTTATGGATGAGAAAACTGACTCTCAGCCAGATTCCCATTTCTCTGACCTTATACAACGCTCGTGAATTAGTCCCCAACCTTGAAACATCTCTGCTACCCCCTTCCTCTCTCCAGTTCTACATACACAGGGATAAGGAAATAAAGCTTAGAACATACACAGGGATAAGGAAATAAAGCTTAGAACACTATAAATTCTACCCTCTCTTCTGAGCCCACTACATTATAACTGACCAGAGATCTAAAACTGTCTCTCCTGCTCACAGCTTATCCTCTGTGGTACTCCACACACAGTAGGCCCACAACTGTTTGTGAGGATCCAGATCATTCAACGTCCAACCTTACAAAATTATTATTTCAATTCCAACTATACCACAGCAACTCAGGCAGATTTTTCCCTTGCCTCTTAAACACCTATCACTAGACCACTTCCAGCAAATACACTTAACTTCCTCTCAGAAGGATGGGGCCATCTGAAAGTTTTCTCAAGTTCATGTCAACATAATGAAGCATTAGGTTTTTTTCTTTTATCTACCCTCAAATCTCAAAGAAAATGCACTTCTTTCCTAAAACCTGTCCTAATGAACCCAAATCCATGTGAGCATCTTACATTCCCTTGGACCAGTTTCCTAAAGTCATCGTGATTCCACGGCTCCGAGCTCCTTCATCACATCTGACTGCGCTAGGTCTGCCTCTACCTCCCACATGCCCTTCGGAAACGTTCCTCCCCTCAGCTTGGGCGAGACCACCTCCTCTCTGACCACTAGGGCCTGGCGCGCAGGCCCCGCCCTCAGCTTGCCTCTGCGTTTTCTCACGCTGATGTTCCGGGCTCCCCACCTCGCTCCCTGACACTCCACTCTCTATCTATAGTCCTGACTTCTCACTCCACCTCTAGTCCCACATCTCCAACTGGCATCAGTTCGTTTGTTCAAATTCGACAAGACAAAACCAAAGTCCCATCTTCTCTCCAAAAATCAACCTCTCTTCTAAACTTCCATTTTTTTCTGTCAGCCAGAATCAAAATGTAAAAGTCATCTTTAACTGCAAACTCCTTCATCTTTAATATATCATCTGTCACCCAATCTGTCCACTCCTTTGATTGTAACACCTCTTAATTTACTTCTTCACTCCATTCCCGTTGCCATGGTTCTCAATTCTAGAATAAAGTAGCATTCTCCCAACCATCCCTTCTCGTGGCAAGTCCATCAAGCTTATCCTTATCCTGCATTCCACTCTCAAACAAGCCTTTTCACAACCTTTTGAAGGACATAGTTCCCCACTGAGGGATCAAACCCAAACTCCTCATCCTCTGAAAGTCAGGTCTGTACGCTCAGCTCCGCCCCCTCTCCCCCCTCGCCATCTCCTGCCCCGCCACACCAGGCTCCTGTGCTCAGAGCTCATTCCCACCCTCAATGATGGGTCCTCTTCTCCCAACACACCCTTTCCCTCCTTCCTAACTATCTAAATCCTACCCATTTCCTGCAGCTCTAGACTGAGTACTGTAGTATTTTGTCTCCAACATGAAGTACCTCCAAAGCATGGCCTCTCTACATTTTTCTAATTGTTCCACATAATTAAGTCCTGCCTCTTCAATTTTTCTACATGACCCCACACAGGACACATAGTAGCTACTTGTTCAATTGTACTAAAATGGCTAAAGGAAATTAATTCATTATTTTAGAAAGTCATTCTTCCTGGAAAGCAGAGAACAATACAGTTTTAAAACCATCACTGCACCTAGAACAGTGCTTTGTATAAAGAAGGCCTCTATAAATTCCTGTTAACCAAAACAGAACTTAGAGACTACACGATGTGTGTTTTAAGAAGCATCTTACAATTTTCATAAACTCGTATTTTTAAAATTCATTTTTTACCTGCACCTTGACACCCACCAGGTTTAAAATATTAAAAATTCACACATTCTCAAATACTCTTTAGTGCAATTCTAAAAAGAGAAACTATAAGCATCAAGCGTGGAGAGGGTCTGATGATGCCGGCATGCATTTCATTAAAAGATCAATCCGCGTTAGTGTTAGTTACATCTGCTCTAATCTGACTGGACTTTTTGGACTATTTAAAATCAATATTACAAACTTTAACATGAAGAAATTTTTAACACACACACACACAATGTTAAAGCCTGCTTCATAAATAGAATAAAAAAGCTCTCCCACAAAATACATAAATAAATCTGACTCAACATACATACATTTCTTCTGGCACAGTGGATTAGTGAGGAAGTTACCTATAAAACTACCCAGAGGGTATATTAGGCAGGGTTCTTGGGTTACACACCAACAGACACGAAGTCTGGCCATCTGTAGACAAAAGGAATGTACTGAAAGAAATATCAAAGGCTCAGAAAACTGGAGTGGAGGGTCTAGAGGGCCACACTTGGCCCACAACAAGGGCATTCCAGGGCCAGCAGCAAAACCACAGAGTGAACCACCGCCCCCAGCCCAGGACTCGTGGAGCCTGAGTCCCACACATGGGCACACTGGAGAAGGGAGCTAGCACACTGGTCCATTCAGTTTCTGGGTGGAGGGTGGGCCCTTCATCTTCTCCAAGAGCTTTCTCCGAAAAGGACAGATTACCCTAAGGAGGAATCAGCCAGAGACCCTAGAAATAATAAACACTTATCTCTCTTCCCACAGGCACACCCACTTCCCAAATTATTCAGAGAACTACTTTCCAGAAACATTGTTCTATGCGCTCTGATTTTCTGCCAGAAAACTCATTCAGTACTCTCCAAATCCCTGCCCCAAAGCCACCCAAACTCTTCTCCAGAGGCTCCCCTGGGGACGTGATGGCCTCACTGCCCATGGCCTCTCCTGCCCGGCCTGACCTCAGCGTACCCTCCCTAAGTCCCTTCATCAAATCCTCCGCCAAGTCCTTCCCAGTCACACACCTTACGAAACCCAAGAAGAATTCATTTCCCCTCTTCTTTCTCCCACAGCTCTGTATTTCTAGTTAAAAAAAAAAAAGTTTTATTATAAAAGCAATCCATAGGGATTGTTTTAAATAAAATACAAGTTGTTAAATCATTTTTCTTTTATGCATGTAAAATAATTTCTTAGACATGGAACAAAGTACTAATTTTTAATGGTATGTAGTATTACTATCATGAAGTAAAAAGGAAATGAAATTTTGAAGGGTTTTCCTGTTTCTGAGGCAGCTCCAAGGTTCAAACTAGGGTGCTCTATAGGCCTTCTTGTTTTCCAATCCCTGGGTGTGAGGAGAAGTGTCTTTATCCCTCTTCCAGACACGGGCTTGGGCTGGACTTTCTTAATTTCTCTTCTCCCAGCAAAGACTGGGGGCAGAGCTGGGAGGCAGGCAGAGAGCAAGAGCTTTCTTTATCCAGAGAAAGGCTTCTCTTGCCCTTTTTTCTGCCAGCCTTGCGCATGGCTAACGGGTGGCAGGTGCCCTATAAATGACGATGGTCTGAGGGAAGGCAGAGGAGGGCTGGCGCATGCCTCATGGGGCCACGCTCCTATGAGCAGGGCCCGTCATCACCAAGCCCCCTGCCCGTCTGGTCCTCTCCTCATACCCAACTGTCCTCAAAGAGGAAACCAGAGAACCACGGAACCACCCCATTGGCAGCTCTCCTTTAGGTATCACTGTACGGCAATTGTTGGTTCACTTACCTATCTCCACTGCCTGACTGTACGCAACATGAAGGCAGGGGCTGCGTCGGCCTCGTTCCCTAGAACACAGCACACTGCCTTCTGCTCAAGAAGCACTAGCTGAATTAACTAACACAAAAGACTGGGGCCCGGAAATTCCTATAACCTTCTTACCGTGAGTCCAAGTTGCAATGAAGCTAGAAATTGCCTTTTTCCCAGCTTGATCTTTACACAGCGGGCACTGAATGCTTACATGTGCCAGGCACTGGGCTGTGTTCTATATATTGACTTCACTTAACCTTCCAACAATACAATGAAATAGGGAGGTACTATTATTGTCTCCATTTCACAAGAAAAATGAGGCAAAATCATGTAATTGGCTCAAGACCACCAAGCTAGTGAGTGTAAGAGCCAGGGCTCCCCCAGGTCTGTGTGACTCCGGGGCCCGAGCTCTTGACCACTACAGACATCAAAACTCAAATGCCACCCTCTGGGGACTCAGCAGGGGGCCTGTGGGGACAGAGTCCCAGAGAGCAGTTTCCAGGCTCTCAGCCTCACGTGGAAGGGTGCGGGCTTGATTAGATGGCCATCAGGTGTGGCTGGGTGGCCGTCAGCTGTTGCCGGTTAGCCATTAGCCACTGATATAACTGCCGTGGCTACGTGAAGGGGTTGGCTGGGTGGCAGAGAAGCAGACAATGGATTGCGGTTAACAAGTGGGGTTCGCAAGCATGAATGGTGGGTTGCAGATCGTGTGGCTCCTGCCTCCTGTGTCTCCAGCTCAGCCGCCAGCAAAACTATAGTGGTATGACTCCCCCATCTATGGCTCTGTGGGTGTTCCTTTTTGGCCTCACCATGTCCTGCGTTCTTATGTGGGGAGCAGGAGCTGAGACCCCCCCATGACAGGGCCTAAGTATGTGAAATCAGTCAGACTATGCAGACACAAACATACCATGTTTCCAGAGTAAGGAGGTAGAATATTTTCATCTCCAGAAAGAAAGAAGCACTCACCCATTTTTCTTGAAACATGTAGCCTTTTTCTTCTTCCACCTTCCCACTTGGGAAATTTGCAAGGGTACAAGAAACATCTGCCCTTCCTCTTAACTTTACCTTAAAAAGGCAGTGACACCTCGACCACTATAATGAATGGCAGCTGACACTGGGCCCAGTATGGCGGCAGCGGGAGAAGTGGGGCCAACCCAGGAGGAGTGAACACCGCCGAGGGCGCCCCACTCAGCTCTGGCTAGTCGCTACATACGGATGTCGGCCCAGTGCTGCCAGATTGCCTGACTTGTCTAGAGAAACCTAAAGACCAGGTTTCTTACTGAAAATTTTCAATATTAAAATGTTAGCAACTAATTTGTAAAAATTCTTTAATCATCTTGCTGCCCAAACAAAGCCATAAACCATCAATTGGTGGTCCTCACAGCACTAAGACACACAGGCTTCCCAAGGCTATCCATCCAGGCCTCCGACTTTCCATGGGCTACCAGGCCCAACGTCTTCCCCCTGGAATCGTCTCCGTCCGCTGTGTAAATCCAACCAAGACACGCACGCGTAGCCCCGCGCTCCATAAACTGCCCGACACTCCAGCGCACCCTCAGACGCCTCCAAATTCCCAAACACACTCCTTTCCATCAATTTCCTAATTATTTTACACTCTAAACTGCACCTTGCCAACAGTTTAAAGCTCCTCGAGAGCTCTAATTCTGCATTCTACACATCTCAAACTCCTCAGTTTGAAGTATTCTTTATGGATACCATAATTACTTCAATAAAAAAAATTCCTCTTGAAAGAAAAATCACTCATAGCGCTTGGCAGGATAATGATCCCCAGCTGGCTCCTTATTAAATAGTAGCTGAACCTATGAAAATATCATAGCAATACAATTATTACACACAGAAACTGGGTATTTTTCTAACTCATTTTACCAATAAAACTCTGTAAGTTTTGGTGGCCGGTTGCACAGTGGTTAGAGCACAGTGCTCATAAAACCAATGTTACTGGTTCAATTCCCAAATGGGCCAGTGAGAAACAACGGCTTGAGCTTGGAGTTGAGCCGCCAGTGGGTGGCAGGCTGGCTCAGTGGTTAGAGCACAGGGCTCATAACACCAAGGTCGCCAGTGCGATTCCTACATGGGACAGTGAGCTGCGCCCTCCACAAATAGATTGAAAATGACTTGACATGGAGCTGATGGGTCCTGGAAAAACACACTATACCCCAATATTCCCCAATAAAAATTTTTTTAAAAAAAGGTATGTAACATTAAAAAATAAAACAAAACAAAAAAAACCTGTAAGTTTTGTCTTATTATTAAAGACAGTCTACCAAAACTGCAAAACGTCCCAGCAAGAAATCAGCACCGCAGGATAGGTGTAAAAGGTCTGAGTCAGGGCTCAGTACACTCAGTAAATGACGGACTCTAAGTCTAGCAACCAAGTCGTTTCTGCAAAGAGAAAGCAAACGTAAACATTAAATAATCAAAGTTCCAATTATTTAAAATATATTAGTTCAAGTTACTCATAAAGTGTTTTATAAAAGCATATAACTTCTCTTAAAGCATATTTTATTACGATTCCTAAATATTTTTAAAAAATCACTATTCTCCCTCCTTTTAATAGAAGTAGAAGCACTGTATGTCTGCGTTCGTATCAATTTCTGTTCCTCATTGCTAAGCTGCTCTTATAGACCAGAAAACTGTTAAACTGACCCACAGAATTTTCAGGCAGTTCTTTAAAAGGACCTTTCTGTTTTATGAACAAAGAGATCAAGTAACTATATATGAGGTGGTGTGATAAAAAAAATACAGTGCATGTTTTAATTTAAAAAAAATTATTACAGTAAAAGACACATTGCCATTAATCTCCCTCATAATACTCCCCCTCGCTTTGAACACATTTATCCCATCACTCTTGCCACTTTCTGAAGCCGTTTTGGAAGTCCTCTTTCATGAGTGTCTTTAGTTGTGCTGTTGTGGCTGCCTCTATGTCCTGAATCATTTTAACTTTGGGGAAGAGCCAGAAGTTGCACGGTGCCAGATCCGGTGAATAAGGTGGATGAGGACACAATGTAATGTTTTTATATATATATTTGACAGAAATTGTTGTACCAGCATCGATGTGTGACCCAGAGCATTGTCATGATGGAGGATGATTTATGGCACACCTCAAAACACACCTTCTCTAACTGTAGCTCATACCCGACTGCACCAAACAAGCTGAAACTTGTCACACACTGTTACTAAGGTTCCACACGCCGCTTCCCGTATTGAAGAGCACCGCCTTTCTGTTGGATGGCATGGCAGCAGCATTCACCGTATGTTTTGATCACAACAGAAAGACTCTGTGTCACACATCGCTTCTGGTACAGCAACATCTGTCAAGTAAAAGCATTACGGTGTGTCCTCATCCACCTTTTTCACCAGATCTGGCATCATATGACTTCTGGCTTTTCCACAAAGTCAAAATGACCATGAAAGATAAACGTTTTGAGGCAGCAACGACAGCACAACTAAAGACACTCACGAAAGAGGACTTCCAGAACCTCTTCAGAAAGTGGCAAGAATGATGGGATAAGTGTGTTCGAAGAGAGGGGGAATATTTTGAGGGGGATTCATGGCAATGTCTTTTACTGCAATAAATTTTTTTTTACTTAAACATTCACTGTATTGTTTGATCACACCTCACACAAAGAAAGTATATTTAAGGGATCATTTCCTTTTATATGTTTATAATAGTCTTGCCTTCTCTTTATAACAGTTTGTTTCTATTTGCTTTAGATTTCAATTTTTATTCTTTCTGTAATAATATTTTTACATAGTAGAAATTCGTTCTCTTTATCTGTGCTCACAAAATACATCAATATAAGATCCTGTTTTATGACACTTGAGTTTTTAATTTCCAATTTTGAAAATGCGTTAAAAAGCATCCAAAATTGTCTAAGATTTTTTTTAAGTATTTTTTTAAATATATTTTTTAAAGCACACAAAGAAGCATGATCTTACCATGCCTCAGATACGTAGTCAGATTTGCAAAAACAGTCCACTTTTGGCTAACTGCACTAAGAAAGAAGCTGCAGCACACACAATTTAAATGATAAAATGTTAAAAAAAAAAAAAAAGGAAAGAACAAAAGCACTCATGTTTGCTTTGCAAATACTTTTGGTGCTCATATTTGAATATAGGTGTATCATTCTAGCATTTTTTTCTATTTCAAATTAAATAAGGAGGTTGCACTCTGCTGATCTTTTTCAGTCAAGTTTCCCCACAACCATCTCTGGTATTTGGGGGGACTGGTGGGAAGATATAGAAAAGAAGTATAAGGCATGGTCTGCCTCAGGAGAAGCTGACAAGCCACAATTCCACTCGGAGTTCTATCTGCCCCCATTCCGCAGCTGGGGGCAAAGGCACATGGCTAAAGTAAACAGCTTCCTACCAAGTTTAGGCACTTATATTACCTTGAGAAGGAAGGTATAACACTTTGGCTTAAAAGGTCAACTCTGAGCAAACAATGAGACTGGTAAGAAAGCAGCAAACCCTGTCTGACCTAGACAACTGCTGAGTTGCGTTTCAGGAGCTTGAAGGCCAGTTAGGCAAGTAGCTGCTACACCACTGTACTCTCCTGACACACATGCAGCCCACAGCTGAGGATGTGTTCATCCTCAGCCTCACAAGAACTGCACACACGCACGCGCGCACACACGCACGCGCGCACACACGCACGCGCGCACACACGTAATTCCCCACACTAGAAGGATCCCTGGCACTTAAGGTAACCGAACTTCAATAAAAACTAGGTAACGTGGAAAACTGTTAAGTACTCAAGTGGCCCGGTACAAACACATTTCTAGGAAAAATCGGCATATCTTTGTTCTATTAAACAAAAAATGCTCCCCAATCTTTTGTTTGCAATGCACGACAGTACTAACTTTTACAAGCTAACTACTTGATTAATGTGCAATAGACGGTTACACACACACAAAATCTCTACAAGAATCTAGGGCGAATCTAGGAATTGGGTGGCTAGGGAAGACGTGGGGAGGAGATTAACCTTTCACTCTGTATCCTTTGTACCTTTTGAATCTTGTACTGTATGCATTTATTACCTATTCAAAATAGTCTGTCTGACTAAACTACCGTAAGAAGAGTGTAAAGAAACTTTAGGGTCTTTTCTTTGGGTCCTTTCAGACCTATCTCTTAAAACGATTATAGTACTTTCTTTTATCGCCACTTGTACATTAACAGCTTTTTCTAATAAACTCTCACCATCCTATTCACTTCTACCCCTCACATTCAAAGGAAAGAAGGTGGCTTCATGAAATCTTACTGGTTTGTTTTGCTGGCGTGCTTTAAGTGACAGAGGCAGGGCAGACTGAAGGAGAAGCAGGAAAACTGGAAGGGTCACAAGGCCCCCCAGGACCTGGTTCCCTCCCCCCGTTGGAATCTCCCACCACTCTCCCAGACTCTGCCCTCCAGCTACGCTGGCCAGCTTCCTGTTTTTTCTCCTTGACAAGCTCTTTCCTCACTTGGGGCCCCAGTAATTGCTCTTCCCTCTGCCTAACCATTCAGGAATCACCCAATCAAACTTTGCCAACCCCCCCACACCCATATCAGACATTTATTTCCTGCCCAGCCCCCACTGCTGCCTAAAATCAAGTTCACTGGTGTTTTTGCTCATTTACCGTCCTCTCCCTGCATTTCTAGTAAATGTCCCACAAGAGTGCGGGCGTCCGTTCTGCCACGTTCACCACTGTGTCCCCAGAAGAGTGTGGCCCAGCAGCAGGCACTCAGTACAGGTCTGCAGAAGGAATGAGTAACTGAATGAACGTTTCCCTTATTTAAAAGGTCAGAAAGCAAAGGCTTCAGGAAGGCTGGGAAAAATATCGTGAACGTTCTTGAGCCGCTTCCACGTTACTTTTAGGGCAGAAATTCTGAAACTGGATTCAAGGAAGTTTTTTATTGGGTGTTGAGAGGATTTTACTCAGAAAGTTGAGTTCGGGTATGTATGTTTTGTTACTAAAATTTAACTTTGAGGACTTTCTTTCCAAATTCAATGCCTTATTTTTCTTTTATCCACATTTATCTTGTTTGCCTATGATGGTCCCTTTGTTCTGTTTCATATGTTACCCACCATAACTCATATGCTTCAAGACTCAGCACGCACAAACTTTACATCATGTTTCTTTCACTTTGACCTAAAGAACAAAATGATGATGACAGGAAAATTTTATGACCATCTCTCTCCACCTTCACCTTCTAATTACTAGTCTAATATTAACTAAACTTTAGAATCCAGACTTGACAGATATTTTTGACTATGAACCACTATGGACAAGTCATTCAAACAGAATCCACTATGTACTTGATTGTAGTTTGTTGGTTTATTTAGTTAACAAGAAAACGTTCCAGGCTATCAGCAAAATGAAATCCTTCTCCCTAAGGTACTGTACCACTAGGGTTGGGGATCAACTAACACAAATCCTGCGAGATGGCACAGGCTTCCAAGGTCAGCATCTAAAAGAAATCTTGTGTCCTGTCATAGGATGACCCACTAAGATTCAGAAAAGATTTACAACCAAATACACATATATTCCTGTTGGGCTGATACACAAGATCATCAAACATCCTGTCACTAAGACACCGGAAACAAGGAAAGAGCTGGGAGACTTCCCTGAAACATACTGTGTTTCCCCGAAAATAAGACCTAGCCGGACAATCGGCTCTAATGCGTCTTTTGGAGCAAACATTAATATAAGACCCGGTATTATATTATATATCATATATTATATAAAACCTGGTCTTACATTATAGTAAAATAACACCAGGTCTTACATTAATTTTTGCTCCAAAAGACGCATTAGAGCTGATTGTCCGGCTAGGTCTTATTTTGGGGGAAACACGGTATTTATCAACACATTATTGGTATACACTAGCATTTGGTGTATTTTGGCTACTTTCAGCTCTTCCACGAGACTGTAAGCGTCGTGAAAGCAGGGACTATGTGTTCATTCTTCCAGTCATTCATTCACACAGTCAACAAATAATACTGAGCATCTACCAAGTTCCAAGCACTGAGGATACCGGAGTGAATAAAACAGAAAAAACAGACAAAATCCCCATCCTCATGGATTAGCTTGCATTCTCGTGAGAGGAAACAGGCAATAAACAAATGAATACATAGTACGTCTGGTAGTGATACATGCTGCCAAGAAAAAAGGCATAAGAGACACACAGTGACAATGGACTAGTGTCATTTTATATAGGCTGATTACCAAAGAGCTGTCCCATAAGGTGAAAATTAAGCAAAGACCTCAAGTGAGGGAGCAAGTCATGCAGGTAATAGAGGAAGCAAACAGCACAGAGGCCAGTGTGACTGGAAGATAGTGATGAGTAAGAGCCAGAGGGGTAAGAGACGAGGTCAGAGCCATGGCAGAGGGCCAGACCATCCAGACAAGAGCCTTGGAGATCACGGGTAAGACTGTGGATTTCCTGAGACACCCCTGGAGCAGAGGCGTGACATGGTCTGACTTCTGTTTGAAGAATCCCTCCAGCAGCTGTCTGTGGTAGAGAAAACTAGGGGAGTACGGCCAGAAGCAGGGAGACCAGTTAGGAAGAGGCAGCGCTAGTCCAGGGAAGAGGGAAGAATGGCTTAGGCTGGAAAAGCACGGTCGAGGCTGAAGAGATAAAGTGATTGAGAATTTGTCCTCAGATCAGATGGGGGTATGAGAAGGGAGAAGTCAAGGATGACTTCAAGGTTGCTAACGTGAGCCACTGCTAGCACGGAGATTTCACTTACTGAGAGAGGGCCAGTGGGGGGAGAAGTGGGCTTTCGCTGCTGTTTGTGTTTTGCAAGATGGAAACAATTCAGTTTGGGCATTTGGAGATGCCTCTCAGATATCCGGCTGGAAATACTGAGTAGATTGCAGGATACACAAGTCTTGATTTCAAGAGAGAAATCAGGGCTAAAAATAGACATATGAAAGGAACCCATATAAACATGGTATTTAAAGAGGGGATTGCATGAGGTCACCTCCTGCGTGAGTGTGTGTTGGGTGTATAGGGGGAGGTTCAAAGATTGTGCCGTGTTGTGCACTGCAGGAAAACGAGGAGGAATATAACAGTAGGAAGAAAAAGCAACCAAAAAGGGAGGGAAGAACTAGAGATGCCCTCGAAGCAAGATGAGGAAAGTGTTTCAGGAAGGAAGGAATGATTAGGTAACATGAGGATTGAGAACTGGCCGCTGGATTTGGTAACTTGTACGTTATCCTGAAGAGTGGCTTTCGCAGATCATAGAAATGAGGGCCTAACTAGAATGAGTTCAAGAGAGAATGGGAAAGGGGGAAGTGGAGTCAGCAAGTACAGGGAAAGAGAAAAAAGGGGTGGTAGCAGGACGGAATCTAGGATCAAGGGAGCATGTTTTTTAAGATGGTAAATATGGTAGCCTGTTTACCTGGGAATGATGGTGTAGGGAAGGCAAGGCGACGAAGCTGGAAAGACAGACAAGTGGAGGAGTGAGGTCGCTAGGTAGGCGGAGGGGAGGAGCACAGACCGGGCAGAGCAGGCAGAGGGGGCGGCTTTCTGAGGGACCCATCTTACTTGTCTTTGTATTCCCATGACTTGCACAGAGACTAGTTCATAGCAGGGCTCTCAAAACACATGTGCTGAACGAATGAACAAACATATTCTTGAACAAGGGTCCTTCCCTTTTGTACTAAGTGATGAAGAAAAGTACAGATTGCTTCATACACAGTAGATACACAACACTGTATGTATTGTGAAATGAGAATCACCCCAAAACAAATAACATTAGGGCAAGGCATGGAAAAGATGAAAGGAGAGTGCAGCATGATTTCAGACCAGACTTCACATATGGGGAAGCTGGTAGAACGGGAGGTAATAGCAGTTGAGCTGACTAACCAGGATTATTAAGCAGGCACACAGGAAAGCGCACATACACACAAAGCCTCCAGGAAAGACTGAGGAAAATGAGGGGCAGAAACGTCCAGTCAGACGACTGGTCAATGCACCTGTAAGGTCTTAGAGCAATGTAATACTGGACAACAAATGACCAAGACAGACTACAAAAGGACTACCCGACCCGCCTGGGACCTACTGGAAGCCCCTCGTCATGCTTATCACCTCTGGGGCTGCCACCTGTACCTGACTCCCCTCTCCTGAGCCTGAAGCAAGGTATGGTTTGCAGTGACATCCTTCCGCTGAAGCAAGGTGTGGTCTGCAGTGACATGCTCCGCTGTGGCATTTCTACTGACACACAGGCCACCAGTCTCTGCCTACTGAGGATCTTCGATCTCAATCATCTTCCCACCCAACTTCGTGAGCTCAAGGATGTGAGACAACGAGAAGAGCAGCCCCTTGCCAAGAGCCGCAGGGCTTCTGATGGAGCAGCCAGTTCAACAAACCCAACACTTACGGACAGTTTCGTCCTTCCTCTTTAAAGTTTGAGTGCGCCGGGAAAGCTAACTGAGATGACCCTATCAGCACTCACTTTCCCCCCAAGCTACCAACAGATCCTGTAGGAGCAGCTTTAACTTGCCCAGGTACTGTGATGTCATCTGGTATATGGTCTGCACCACTGGCATTTCTAAGTGCGTATACCACTCTATTAGCTATTTCAACTGTCTAAAATGCCTGTGTTACAATTACCCACCCCACTCTGGGGAGGGTGCAGTACAAGCAATCCCATTCCTCGTATCTCTCACTTGCTGCCGTCACAGAAGCTCCAAAAACGGACAGGAGTGGGGAGGGGGAACCCTCCCTGGAAGGGCTGTAGGAGCCCAAGTTGAGTAATACGACAAAGACGAACGTCCTATTGCCCAACATAGTGCAATAGAATCGTGAGAAGTTTCAGTCTTCTACAGTTTGTGGCAAAGTATTAATTGGAAGACACAGCATATTACTAATATAAATGTATATTCATTTGCTAATCTTTGTAAGTCCAAGATTTTGTCCTGAGTGTGCATTTATTGCTGAACTGCAAGTTGTCTTTCTCGCATGTGCCACATTCATCGTACATGACCAGCTCTATCGTACATTTTCCAGTTCTATAAAGAAAAGCAAAAACCTAAACATTCATGAAGTGATCTATGCGCAGAGTCCTTCCAGACTTTTAAGACCCCCTCCCTATCTTTTTCAGTTTGCTTATCCATATAATTGAGCAGTAATTTCTTTTAGTGACTTGAAATTATTGAGTCATTCCAAAGCATTTGAAATACTTACACCATCATCCTTTTTTAATTCAAATCTCACTAGCTTACATCATATTTAATTACACTGGATAATTACAATAACAAATACCATGAACAAGAACAGATACAGAAATAAACATAACTGACTCTTTGTAATGACTGGCTGGGAGGCCACAAGGTTGGAATTGGAAATATATCAGGCCCAGGGACTCTCAGAGTCAAGCGATCGGTTCACCAAGTTGGTTCAAGCGTGGGCTGAGTAAGAGAATGTTCACTGTACATCAGGTTCAAAGTACTGTTAATAAATGGTAGTTATCATAAACACCCCAAACTTAAAGATTTTAATTTATCAAAATGTCCAGCACAATTAGTAAAACTTGTAAGTGGGGGGAATTTCCTGCTGTGGTTTCTTGTTTATCAGCAGGAAAAGCAGCCAGAGGTTTGAAGGAAAGGAAACTCTCCTTTTCATCATGTTGCTGGGTCTGTTTACTCCTCCATCTCATCCACCAGACTCTAAGCTCCCTGCCTGTCTGTCTCCTTCGTAACTGTTATCACAAAACCTGACAGTGCGTGCTCAACAAACTTGCTCAGTAAACTTGCTGAGTATGTTCACACTTCCTAACCTGGATCAGTAGTTCAGCTGCTATCACTGTTGGCCTATAAATAAAATTTTCTGGGGCTGAAATATCTGCTAATATTTTCCATCTCTTTTTCTTTAAATTGTACGTATGCTTCCTGACACCAATTAAATTTGTAAATCAGAGTCCTATTTATGCTAATAATATTCTGTAAACTATTCTATCTTGATTAAAGCCATTAGTGCCCATTAAAAAATAAAATTGGGTTGAATATCCTATTGAGTTTGAATTTCACTTTCCCCACAATGTGTGGCAACTAATACTTCCAGCTTCTAGCACTTCTATCAAGAACGTAAAAGTTCTCCTGGAACTAACAAATTCTTCCCATCCAACACAATTACATAATCTGTTGAGCAGCACCCTCGAGATTATTTCTGGTCCAAAATCTCTCCCAATTAAGGGATCTCATCAAAAACTATTCAACTTTTTTGGGCAGGGAGGGATGTTCATCTTTAAATCCCACATTACAGAGTGCTGCACCCACAGTAGGCTCACTTGTTTAATTGAACTGTACAAGTCTAAAATGGACCCATTTCATTCATTTTCTTTTTCTCCCTAGGCTTCAGCGGTAACATCCACTGAATCTGTAATTAAAGATTTGCTTGAATCTTCTGCTTATTAACCAATGTTCAAAAAGAAATTCAGTAGAGGAAACTCCATGATCAGTCAAATATATTAACAGTAATATTGCTAATGTCAATACATAATAAAATTTTAACAGAAAATGGAAAATCGAGTCTTCGTTAGTTTGCTTATGATCTATAAAGAGTTTTCAATTTATCCAAAATGCTCATTTGTTCTCAATTTCTAGTATGATTTTTTTCTTACCAAATAAAGTCTTGCATCTTTCATACAACTAAATTATATACTTTTCTACTTATAATTGGGGCGCTCACTGACTTAACCGTAGTACTGTGGTAAGACATTATTATGCTAATTAGTTTTCCCTCCAGTTAACAGCCTGTGATTCCATCTGATTTCCTATAGTATATGATACAATAATGAAAAGAACAAAGCCTCTGGAGCAGTAAACACCGCCAATAATTTTACTTTACTCAAATATGTATTCCAAAATGACACAATTTACAGCATGGTCCTGCTTGGTGCTCCTATTACAATGCATCTGTTTTGGGGGACATTTACAACATACGCTAGGACACAAAGTATACATTTCCAAATCTGGCTCCTTCTGTTTTGCTGAAAAGGAACACTCACGACCCCCCCCCAACAGCACAATTAGTGCTTTATTAACTTTTTTTCAGGCAATAATTTAAATTCCCACTTCCTCCTAAATATCTCTGGACAGATACTCCTGCCAATCCATCTGTCCGTTTCATCACAGCTTCTTTTTATAACTAACGGGTCAAATTCCTTTCCCCCCATTTCAACACGCTACACTGTCCTTGCAGTCCTTCCACCGTAGCCCACTGCTGAATGCCTGACTATAACATATTGCATTTCACTGTCCTTCATTGTTTCCAGTTTAACTGCCATCTTACCACCATGCACACGAGAGAAATGCGTTCCCACAGGCATCTTATTAATTTCCAAAGCGCTATTCTTTTTACAAAACATGTTTCTTCTCGGAATTCCCTGTTATCACCATAGAACCGGCTTTGAGAAGCTGAGATTCTTTTTTTTAAGTACCCTATGCAAAAAAAAAAAACCCAAAACGGATTCGAAGCATTTCCACTTTGCTAGCAAATTTAATCCTAAGGGTGTTCCTATAGGGCAGGGGAGGCATGTCAGGACAAAGACCTTAAATACCACTTTTAAACATCTTAAATACCACAAAGGTCTTAAATACCCCAATTAAAATGAAAAAATTTCAGCCCAAAGATTATCTTATCAAATGTACTTTCTTATCAGGCTACACCAAAAGGGCTACCCAGCGCACTGTAAAATAAACAACTGGCTCTGGCTTTTGCACAACGCCCTAAATCTTCCTAAAACCTGCCCGCCTTGGGCTCACAGACACACATAATCCCTCGGTAAACCCCAAAGCTGCCAACGAAGTGGACTATTTCTCTGCCACAAAGGGGCGGCCTGCGCCTCGTGCACGGCGGCCTCTCCACACATGTGCTGGGCTGACAAGTGCGGAGCTGCCCTTCCTGGATCCAAAGCTGGAGGCCAGGACCGAAAGCCACACACTCTTCCCCACCCACTGCCTTCTCCCCGCGGCTACACTCCCGAATGACAGGCAGCCGGCTCTGAAGTGTCCCGGCTGCAGGCTGGCATGCCTCTCGGCCCGGCCGGTGCCAAACGGCCACTCTCAGACCCACTTCCCTCCGCCCACCGTCCTTTTTCCTTCCCCCTCATCTTCGCCGAAGGAAATTCTGTCGGAACTTCATTCAGGCCGAGCCGAGAGGTCCTTCCCGCAGCCCCCGCACACCGTCCGCGGGTGGCCGCGCCCCCGCGCCTAGTCTCCCGGCGGCCGCCGACCCCGGCCGGCGCCTCACCTCTTCCTCGCTCTCGCTGCGGAAACACAGGCACGCGGCCCGCTTCTTGTAGCCGTCGCCGTCATAGGTACGGGTCTGATTCGACTTGAGCTTCATCATCCTCAGGGCCCGGGTGGGGGTACTGTGCGGGTCGCGGGAGTAGAGGGTGGGGAGCCCGCTCCAGACGGCCGCGCGCGCGCGCGCCCCTGACTCGGCCAAGGGAAACAGGGAGGGAGAGCTGCTTATCCGCTACGAGGCTCTGCCGCTGGTCCGCCGCGGCCTCATTCTCCCCGTCCCAGGCCCCGCGCTGCCGCCGCTGTCACAGCTGCCGTCCCCGCCGCCGCCACGGCCGCCGCCCCCTCTACCGCTGCCACCCCCGACGACGACCGCGCCGCCATCTTGGGCACGCTGCGTCAGCGGCGTAAGGCCGCGCGGGCCTGCGGGACGGCCACGCGCTCGAAGCGCAGGCTGCGTTCGGGAATCGCGACCTCCCTGTCCGCGCGGCGTAACGAGCGTCTCGAGAGGACCGAGCGACTCGAGCCGGCCGCTACGCCAGGAGCGTAGGGGTGGGGTTGGTGGGGTGCGCGCGGAGGAGAAAGGGATGCGGGAGCCGGGCTGCTCCGCCCCGCTAAGGAACGGCCTGGGTGGAGACACGGCTACCCAGCCTTGCGGCTTCGCGAGAGGGAATGCGGGGACTTTCCCAAGGTCACATCGCGGGTCCGCGGCCGAAGATGACCCAAGGTCAGGCCGACGGGGCCTTGGCCCTGCTTGTCCATCTGGGAGGGTGTGTGGGGAAGGTCTGGAAGAAAAAGTGGGATGCAATTAAACGCAATAGAGAGTGCAACCCGAGATGCCTGGTATTAAGCACTGTACTGAAAAGGCCAGATAATGGGGGGTGGAAGTGGGGTGAGGGACCACGTTGGGAGGATGGTGCACGTTTCACTGACATCCAGACGCTGTGGAAGTCTTATGGGCTGGGGTCATCTAGTCCATTAGAAAGAACAAATGTTTATCCTGAAATCCTTTATTCGTGCAATAAAGCATGTTTCCGCTTAAGGTAAACACGAAGAGCAGAAAGGAAGATCTATCTATGTGTGTGTGTGTGACTGTGTATGTACACACGTAATGCAAATCATAAGGCATCATGGTTTTTAGCAGTAAGTGAGTATATACTGAAGATGTCAGACAGATTCTCCAAGGAAAGATGTACAGCAAGACACTCCTGAGCAAGGAAAACTGGAGTAAGCAGCCGAATGTTAGCAGCCCAGATCAAAGCTAGTGTCATGCCGACGCCCTAAACATATTGAAAATCCTGTGTAGGATTTGGCTGTGAATTGCTTAATACCCTTTTTTAATTTGCTTGTATTTAACATAGTCAAAAAAGACCAGAATTTGAAACCAAACAAACCTAGGTTGGAATCTCAATTACATCATTTACCTTTATGAAAGAGAAATAATAAACCTACTTGGCTCCTGGCACAAAGTAGGTACTCAGTACTTTCCAGCTAATATTATTGACGTTTCAGTTAATTTCAGTCATTCATCATAACAGAATTCCCAAAATCTCGGTCATTTGGCATGTCTTTCTGGCTTTCTCCTTTGCTATTATGTCTCTAACTTAAAAAAAAAGGAGAAAACAAAAGTTCTGACTGTAAAATACTATAACATGCACATTGTCAAAAATCTGAAAAATACAGAGAGCTAAAAATACTAAATCATGGATGTCTTTGAGCACATTCTGTAGAGATCTGTATCATGCTTTTATCCCCTGGTCTTTCCCCCCACGTCATTAAGTTTTTTTAAATACCATTTCTAATTACTGCCTAATAGTCCATCATAGGGTTCTACCATCAATTATTTTATCATTTTCCCATTGTTAGAAGCTTAAGTTTTATCCTCTGTTTCTTTAGAACAGCAATGAACATCCCTGTACGTAAATCCTTGTCTTGAGGTGTGATCAAACAATATAGTGAATGTTTAAATTTAAAAAAATTATTATAGTAAAAGACACATTGCCACGAATCCCTCAAAATACTTCCCCTTGCTTCAAACACACTGATCCCATCGTTCTTGCCACTTTCTGAAGCAGTTCTGGAAGTCCTCTTTCATGAATGTCTTTAGTTGCGCTGTCGTGGCTGCCTCAATGTCCTGAATGGATTCAAAACGTTCACCTTCCACGGTAGTTTTGACTTTAACGAAGAGCCAAAAGTTGCAGGGTGCCAGATCCGGTGAATGAGGTGGATGAAGATGCACCATAATGT
Organism: Rhinolophus ferrumequinum; assembly: GCF_004115265.2. Taxonomy (NCBI): domain Eukaryota; kingdom Metazoa; phylum Chordata; class Mammalia; order Chiroptera; family Rhinolophidae; genus Rhinolophus; species Rhinolophus ferrumequinum. The sequence goes on from NC_046286.1 coordinate 4,627,139, forward strand.
TTTTATTTGACAGAAATTGCTGTACCAGAAGCGATGTGTGACATGGAGCCTTTCCTTTGTGATCAAAACATATGGTGACTGCTGCTGCTAAGTGGCATCCAATGGAAAGGCAGGGATCTTCAATACGGGAAGCAGTGCACTGAACCTTAGTAACAGTGTGGGACAAGTTTCAACTTGTTCAGTGCAGTCAGTCAGGTGTGAGCTACAGTTGAGAGGTGTGTTTTAAAGTGTGTTGTAAATCATCCTCCATCATGACAACGCTCCATGTCACACATCATTTCTGGTATATGGCAATTTATGTCAAATAAAAACATTATGGTGTGTCCTCATCCACCGTATTCACCTGATCTGGCACCATGTGACTTCTGGTTCTTCCCCAAAGTCAAAATGATTCAGGACATCGAGGCAGCCACGACAGTGCAACTGAAGACACTCATGAAAGAGGACTTCCAGAACCACTTCAGAAAGTGGCAAGAATGATGGGATAAGCGAGGGGGATTAATGGCAATGTGTCTTTTACTGTAATAATTTTCTTTTTTATTTAAACATTCACGGTATTGTTTGATCACACCTCGTAAATTCCCAGAGGTAGATCCAGTGGGTAGGAACATATTTATGGCTCTTACTGCCTAGTGCCAAAGCCTTCACAGAAAAGTTATAGTACAATCACACCAGCAGCTACACTGTACTATGCCGCTTTCTTAAGGTTGAGAGAATTGCAAATGGCATTTCAGGTTTCGGTCCACAAGAGTGAAGATAGTAAGCGAGTTAGATTATAAACTCCTTAAGGGCAGTCTTGTATCATTTACCTTCACATCTCCATCTCCTAGCACAAGGCCTTGTCCAAAAGAAGAGCTCAGTAAATGTCGATTGACTAGATGGATGGAGGTTTTTGGTGGTTTCTAATTCCTTCCCCAGCTTTTTATGGGCCTGTTTAGTTGCAAGAGCCGATAAGATCACTCCAAGATCCCTTACCTTAGTAGTAATAATTACTTTCCCTTGTTCAGGAAACAACCAAGGGATCCCAACCTTTCCTGGAAGACAATGGGTAAATACTAAATTTAAATTCATAAAAAAAATTATACAGTAGTCCCCCCTTATCTGTGATTTTGCTTTCCGCAGGTTCAGTTACCTATAGTCAACCATGTTTGGAAAACATTAGATAGAAAATTACAGAAATAAACAGTTCGTAAGTTTTAAATTGCACTGGCCTTTCCTTTGTCCAGTGTCTACACACTACATACACTACCCTCTGTTAGTCACTTAGTAACTGTCTGGATTATCAGATCAACTTGTGGTACCCCAGTGCTTGTGTTCATGTAACCCTTCCTTTACTTGACAATGGCCTCAAAGAGCAAGCATACAGCAGGTTCTTGAATAACGTCCTATCATAACGTTGCTGAGATGCCAAAGGAACTTAACTCTTGTTTATATCAATTAGCCTATGGTAAAATGCTTTCATTATATGTTTTTCACTTAAAGTCACAGAACCTATCGACAACTTTAAGGGAGGACTTACTGTAGTGATACTGGCAATTTGAATATGCCAAAGAAAAGCCATAAAGTGCTTCCGTTAAGTAAAAAGATATGTCTGTACTATATAGGAAAAAACATAGTATATATAGAGTTCGGTACTACCTGTGGTGTCAGGCATCCACTGGGGGTCCTAAAACTTATACCCTGCAGATAAGGGGGGAACCCCTGTACTTATTAACATACTATTCCACTGAAATGCTTCTCTGAAAGTCCTGTACAAAAAAGACTAATATGTAAAATGTTGCCTGTTTCCTTATGACCACAGTAAAGAGTAAGGTATCTCTTCAGGTGCCTAAGCCAGAAACCTGGGAGTCATTGATGTATCTCTTACCTTCCACCTGCTGATAATAAAACACCATTGTTTCTGCCTTCTTGACCTCCTCAACCCCAGACCCTTCCCTCCTTGCCCTCTGACATTACTTCATTAGGATTGCCCCTCTTGCCTCTTCCTGGTTCCCATCCAGACCTCCCTTCAATCCCATTCACCCACTGCAGCAAGAGGAATCCTTCACAAATGTAGATCTAAGTCATGGCCTTGATTAAAACCCTATAGTTGTTCCTCAGGGCTTTGAAGTTAAAATCCAAATTCTACCAGGAGATACAAGACCCTGTTGGAGCTGGCTGTGCTAACCTTACCCTGTAGTCATTCTGAACTACCTACAGTTTCTTGAACCTCTAGACAACCTTCCAAGTCTTGAACGTGCTTCCCTGTTGTCTGGAGGACTCTTTTTCCAAGACCCTCACACACTTCATTGTCCCTCCACTCCCATCCAGAGAGAGGCCAAATTATCCTTCAAAACTCAGATTAAAAGGCACCTCCTCCTGGAAGCCCTCCCTAACTGTCTCTATGCCTCCTATTGGCCTGGGTTTGTCCTGCTTTATCATGTTATTTGTCACATAGTGTTGTCATTGGTTTCTTGCCAATCTCACATTTCAGACTTCAGTATTGAAAAGAATCCATTCTATCTAAACTGATACATAGATTCAACACAATTCCTGTAAAAATACCATCAGATTATTTCCATACATATATGGAAATGAAAGGATATGGAATAGCCAAAAAAAATCTTGAAAAAGAACAGATTTGGAGGATTTATGTTACCTAATTTCAATACTTAACTGTTAAGTGACAGTCATCAGGACAGTGAAATAATGGGGTGCAGACAAGCTAATAGATCAATGGAAGAGAATAGAAAACGCATAAATAGACCCACATTTATATGATTATTTGATTTTCAACATAGACACTGGGACAATCTAATGGAAAAAGCACAGACTTTTAAATAAATGGTGTTGGAATAAATGGATAACCATAGGGAGAAAATGAACCATGATTCCTACCTCATACCATATACAAAGATTAATTCAAGATGGATCATAGATAGTAACATAAAAATTAAAACCCTAAAGACATTTGTGGGAAACATAAGATATCTTCATGACTTAAAAGGTAGATAGGTTAAGAAAGCAATGACCATAAAAGGATATAGATAAATTTGACTTCCTCAAAACTAAAAGCTTCTGCTCATCAAAAGACATCATGAAGAGAATTAACCTAAAAAGACAACCTAATTTTAAACTCAGCAAAAAGATAGCCTTTTCAACAAACGATGCTAGAACAATTGGACATCCATTAGCAAAAAAATTAACTTCAACCTAAGTCTCATCCAAAAATCAAATCAAAGTGGATCATAGATTTAAATGTAAGACATAAAATTTTGGGGAAGAAAACATGGAAAAATCTTCAGATCTAGTGCTAGGCAGACTTCTTAGATTAACAAAAACTTGATCGATATAAGAAAAAATTGATAAATCGGACTTCATCAAAATTAAAATATTCTGTGAAAGACCCTATTAAGAAGATGAAAACACAAGCTCAGACTAGAAGAAAATATTTGCAAACCACATATCTGACAGAGAACTAGTATCTCGAATAAAGAACTCTCAAAACACAACAGTCAAAAAATAGAACAAAACAAAATCCAATTAGAAAAATCGGCAAAAGACATGAACAGACATTTCACCAAAAAGGATAGACAGATGGCAAATGCATAGGAAAAGATGTTCAATATCAGTAGCCATCAGGGAAATGCAAATTAAAACCTCAGTGAGATCTTACAACAAACCTATGAGAATGACAAAAATAAACAATAGGGACTAACATTAAGTGCTGGCAAAGGTGCAGAGAAACTGGATCACTCAGACATTGCAGGTGGAAATGTAATGTGGTACAGTCACTCTGGAAAACAGCCTGGAAGTTTCTTAAAAATATGCAACCTTATAACCTAGCAATTGTACTCCTGGGCATTTTTCCCAGAGAAATGAAGATTTACGTTTACTCAAAAACCTGTACATAGGGCAGCCGGATGGCTCAGTTGGTTAGAGTGCGAACTCTGAACAACAGGGTTGCTGGTTCGATTCCCACATGGGCCAGTGAGCTGCACCCTCCACAACTAGATTGAAGGACGACTTGAAGCTGATAGGCCATGGAGAAACACACTGTTCCCCAATATTCCCCAATAAAATTTTTTTAAAAAACCTGTACATAAATGTTTATAGCTGCTTTGTTTGTGATAACCAAAAACTGGCAACAATCCAGATGTCCTTCAATGAACAAACAGTTAAATAAATTGTGGTGCATCTAGTGATGCATCCAAACCATGGGATATTACTCAGCAATAGAAAGGAACCAACTATTGAAACAGGAAACGATCTGGATGAATCTTCTGAAAATTATGCTGTGTGAATAAAGCTAATCCCTCCCTTCTACCAGGTGAGGATACAATGAGAAATCTGCAACATACCCTGACCATGCCGGACTCGGACTTCTAGCCTCCAGAACTGTGAGAAATAAACTTCTGTTGTTTATACGCTAAAAGTAAACAACTAAAAAAGCTAATCCCCAAAAGCTTACGTACTGTATGATTCCATTTAATATCATTTGTGATATAAAACTATAGAAATGGAGTTGCCATAGATTAGGAGGGTATCAGGGTGGGAGGGAAGTAGATGTGGCTATAAAAAGGCAACATGAGGGACCTTTATGGTGATGAAAATATTCTGTATCTTGACTGTGTCCATATCAATATCCTGGTTGTGATATTGTTTTGCAAGATTTTATCTTCAAAATATAGTTTTGCTAGATGTTACCATTAGGAGAAACTGGGTAAATGGTACACAGCCTCTCTCTATTCTTTCTTACAATTGCATTCAAATCTACAAATATCTCAAAATTAAACGATTACTTTTTTTGAGTGTTCAATTTTATTTTTTCCAGCTTTGTGGAAGTATAGTTGACATAAAAATTTAATTTTAAAAAAAAATTGGGCAAAATATTTAACAGATACTTCATAGAAAAAGATATAAGGAATGGCCAATAAATACCTTAAAAAGTGTTGAACCACTTTAGTCATCAGAGAAATGCAAATTAAAACCACATGAAATACACTAGAATGGCTAAATTTTAAAATAAAGAAATGTAAAAGACTGACAACATCAGATGTTGGGAGAATGTGGAGCGACTGTAATTCGTACATTGTTGGTGAAAATGTAAAATGATACAACCACTTTTGAAAACTGCTTGACAAGTTCTCAGAAAGTTAAAAATATACCTATCCTATGACCCAACAATTCCACTTCTAAGTATTTGCCCAAGGGAATTGAAAATATATGTCCACAAAAAACTTGTATAAGACTGTTCATAAAGCCAAAAGTTGGCAACATCCCAGGTGACCATCAATAGAAGGATAGATAAACTAACTGTGGTATGGCTATACAGTAGAATATTACTCACCCACCCAAAGGATATTTTTCATCCACCCAAAGGAATGCACTACTGATACACATACTTGTATATCAACATGGATGAATCTCAAAAACATTATGTTGAAAGAGTCATGCTATATAATTCCATTATGTGAAGTCCTAGAACATGCAGAACTAATCTATTGGGGGAGGGGGACAGAACAATGGTTGCTTTGTGAGTATGGAGGATGGGGATTAAATGGAAAGGAATGAGGGAACTTTCTAGAAGGATAGTAAAATTCTATATTTTAATAGAAGTTTGGGTTACACAGGTCACATTGTCACAACACAGTGTGAAAGTATACTTAAGATTTGTGTATTTCATGTGTGTAAATAATATTGATCTATAAATTGATAATATCCAAATATCCATGCTGAAGTATTTAGGGGGTAGAGTACTACTGTCTGCAATTTATTTGGACATGTATTTAAAAAATAAGATGTATTAGTGGATGGATATATGGATGAACATATGGATGTATAGTGAAGAGATAAGTGATAAAAGTGGTATAGTAAAATGCTAATACTAGAATCCAGGTGGTGGGAATGTAAGTGTTCACTGTAAAATTCTTTATTGAATTTCACAATAAGTGGCTATATTTTTATTTAAAATGTTGGTTAAAAATGAACAATGACCTCTGTATCACTCCACACACAAAAATTAATCTGAAGGGATCATAGACCTAAGTGTAAAACCAAGACACATAAAGCTTCTAGAAGAAAGTATAGGAGAATATCTTCATGACCTTAGAATAGGCAAAAATTTTTCAGAGGCCACAAAAAGCACAAACCATAAAAGGAAAAACTTGATGAATGGATTTCATTAAGTCATAGTCTGCTCATCAAAAAACACCATTAAGAAAATAGAAAAGGCTAGAAAACATTATATATATACATACATATATATATATATATATATATATATATATATATATATATATATATATGTAATCTCAGATGACTGGTATCCAAAATATATTTTAAAATTTACAATAAAATAAAAAAATTTTAAAAATATATCTTTTGAAAGGGAAAACAGACACACACAGAGGAGAGACCATGTGAAGACACAGGGAAAAGACGGCCATCCACAGCCAAGGAGAGAGGCCTCAGAAGAAACCATCTGAAGTATGATCCCACTTATACCTTGATCCCACTTATACCTTGATCTTGAACTTCCAGCCTCCAGAACTGTGAGGAAACAAATTTCTGTTGTTTAAAAAAAAGAAAAGGAAAATATAATTAAACAAATGCTTTACAAAATAAGATACAAAAATGTCCAACAAGCACATTAAAACGTGCTTAAGGTCATTAGTTATTAGGTAACTGTAAATTAAAACTGCAATGAGATACAACTTCACACGCACTAGAATGAGTGAAATAAAAAAGACAACAGCAAGTGCTGGCTATGATGGGGAGCAACTGCAATTGATACAGTGGTTGTGTAATGGTTGTACAGTAAAACAACCACTCTAATGAACTATTTGGAAATTTCTTATTAAGTTAAAGACAGGCCTAGTCTATGACCCAGCAATTCTGCTCCTAGGTATTTACCCAAAAAAAGTGAAGACAAATGTTCACAAAATACTTGCACAAGAATATTTATAGCAGCCTTACTCATGATAGCCCCAAACTGGAAGTAGCCCAAATGTCAATAGGAAATGGATAAATAGTGATTTATTATGGAATAAATGGAGTAAAACTCAACAATAAAATAAAAAACTACTGATACATATACCACTACAGATAAACCCAAAAACATTATAAGTGAAAAAAGCTAGTCATAAAAAATATATATACTATATAAATCCATTTATATAAAATCTAAATATAGATCGAACTAATTTAGAAATCTGATAGTCGTTGTAGGAGGGTTGAGGAAGGAATTGGCTGGAAAAGGGCAGAAGAAAATATTCTGGGGGGATGGAAATGTTTTTTTCTCTTGTTTTGGGCAGTAGTTATACAGGAGTATGCAATTGTCAAAACTCACTGAATATCTAAGATCTGTGCATTTTATTGTATATTCATTACATTTCAATTAAGAAGTCTAAAAATCAATTATTTTAATACCCCAGCAGAAAACAAGTAGAAAGTAAAATTAAACAATTCTACTTAAAATACCATAACAATATTTAATAAGAAATTAAACAACACTTTGCACTAAAAATTATAAAACATTGTTGAGAGATATCGAAGAAGAGCTAGATAAATGGAGAGATGTACCATGTTACTTGATACTTGATAGTGTTAAGAAGTCTCCCCAAAATTGATCTATATTCAAAGCCATCCCAATAAAAATCATGGCAAGCTTTTTTTCCTTAGAAATGGACATAGAAATTTTAAAATTTACATAGAAATGTAAAATTTACATAGAAATTTTACATAGATTCTAAAATTTACATAGAAATGTAAAAGACCCAAGAATAGCCAAAACAATCTTGGAAGAAAAGGAAAAGCTGGGGGACTCACCTGACTTTAACACTCTAAAGTCACAGTAACTAAGACTGTGATTTTGATCTTAGGATAGACATGAAATGATACAGAATAGAGTCCAGGAATCAATCCACACTTGTACAATCAACTGGTTTTCGATAAAAGTACCAAAGCAAATCAATGGGGAAAGGAAAATATTTCAACAAAAATGCTGGAACAAAGCATTTTTCGTATTCATATGAAAAATAATGAACCTTGACCCCTACCTTACAGTATACACAAAAATTAATTTGAGATGGATCATAAACCTAAATGTAAAACCATAAAACTTTTAGAAAAAAAATTGCGGAACATTTTTGGCCCTGGGGGTAGGCAGGGATTTCTTATTATAGCAGGACCCAGAAAGTGGTAACAATAAAAGAAAAATATGATAAATTAAACTTCATCAAAATTTAAAAACTCTGCTCATCACGATACATTTAAGAAAATGGATAAAAAGCCACAGACCGTAAGAAAGTATTCATAAAACATATTACCAATAGAGGACTTGTATCCAGTATATATAACTCCTGTCATTTAATAATAAAAAAGACAACTCAATTTAAAACTGGGCAAAGTAGTTGAACAGACACGTCACAAAGAAAAATATACAAATGGCCAATAAGCTCAAGAAAAAATGCTCAACATTATTGGTAATCAGTGAAATGCAAATTAAAAAACTAAAACGAGACATCACTACATCTCTATTAGATATGGCTAAACTTAAAAAGACTGACAGCATCAAATGCTGGTGAGGATGTTGAGTAACTGGAACTCTCATACATTGCTGTTGAGAATATAAAATAGTACAAACACTTTAGAGAACTGTTTGACAGTGTCTACTAAAGTTAAACATATATCTATCTAATAACCAAGTAATTTCACTCCTGGGGGTATTTACCCAGCATAGTAGGCAGAATAATGGACCCCGAAAGATGTCCATTGTAATCCCCAGAACCTGTGAATACATTGCCTTACATGGGAAAAGGGTCTTTGCAGATGTCATTAAGGGTCTTAAGATGGGGAGACTATTATCCTGTGTGACCTGGGTGGGCCCAGTGCAATCAGAAGGGCTCTGATAAGGGAAAGAGGGAGACAGGAGAGTCAGAGACAGAGAGATGATGAAAGTAGAGGTCAGAGAGAGATTTAAAGATGCTACCCTGCTGGCTTTAAGATGGAGAAAGGGGCCATGGAATGCAGGTGGCTTCTAGAAAAGGCAAGGAAACAGATTCTCCCCAAAGCTGCCAGACGAATGCAGCCATGCTGACGCATTTTGGACTTCTAACCACAAAAACTGTAAATTTGCGTGGCTTTAGGCCACTAAGTCTGTACTTATTTGTAACAGCAGCAATAGGAAATTAATACACCTAGGAAAAATGAAAACACGTCACAAAAACACTTGCATAAAATGTTCACAGCAGCTTTATTCACCATAGCCAAACAACACATATGTCCATCTGTGATATTGGATGGACGAACTGGGAAGAGACATGAGAGAATTTTATGGGAAGTGAAATGTCCTGTGTCTTGATAGGGGTGTCAGTGCCCTCCAGCCAAAACCCAAGAATATGCCTGTAGTTGAACAAGGTTGAGTTTTTTGCTCCTTGCAATGGAGAACATTTTGCAAGGAGTGTGAAGCATAGAGTCCCAGTAAGGTGTTAAGAATGATTTATCATATTTTGTCGTGTATAATGCACTCCTGTGTACAATGTGCACCCACATTTTTGGCCCACACTTTCAGGAAAAAAATTTTTCTTTATAACTTTTCAATTCAAATTGTTACTGTTTACATTTAGGTACTTGTTTTTGGTATTATAAAGGAATTTTAGCATTTATTTTATTATTATTTTTTAAACTTTTATTTATTTAAGTGTGTTTTTCCAGGACCCATCAGCCCCAAGTCACACAGTTGTTTCAATCTAGTTGTGGAGGGTGCAGCTCACAGTGGCCCATGTGGGGATTGAACCGCAACCTTGTTTTCAAGAGCACTGCGCTCTAATCAACTGAGCTAACGGCTGCCCTTAGCATTTATTTTTTTTACATATTATGGTACAAAAAATTTTATCTAACAAATAATTACAAAATACAGGAACAGACACAAGGTACAAGAAATTTTATGTACCGGTAACACATTTATGATATTTACACATAATAAAAGGCCAAGAACTCTTCGTAGTTGCAAGTTCCTCATTAAGTTCAACAAAACCAATTATCATATTCCAGGGTATTATTTTGCATATGGATATCGTTATTGATTTCTAGAGTTACACTTTTAACTCATAAGCATAAATAAAATAATTAAAAACATTTGTATAGATACAGAATTAGTACTATCCATGTATAATGCGTGTCCTTATTTTTCCCTCAAATTTGGGCAAAAACTGCATTATACATGCCAAAATACAGTATTTTAGGATTTGGGTTTGTGTTAGGTGATTTGGGGGAGGTGTTAAGGAAGCAGGGCTTTGCTCTGGATTGGCTGCTGTCCGGAAGCAGGGTGATTCTGTGATTATCAAAAAATCTTCCTTCGAAGAAGAGAGGAATGACAGTGGCTAGAGCTACGATGGGTGGAGAAGTAGCAGTCACTCGTATTAGCTGGGAGAGCAGGGATGGTGTCTAAAGTTGTCTGGATTTTTTTGTCTACTTTATCAGAGCCACAACGTGACCTTTGCTGATGTTGATGACGTCGTTTATGTCTAACAGGAAAATGACAGGCCTCGCTGTGAGCACCAGGCCAACCTCAAACATGCTGAGACCCAGCGGTAAGGCTCAGGCTAGTTCCTGGATATCAGGGACTGCTTTTCTTTTACTCAGGGGTTGAGTTACATGGTTGTGTCCATTTGCCGAAAGGGTAGAGGTTAAGATTTGTGTATTTCAATGTCAATTTTACCCAAAATGTATAAAAAAATCAAAATGAATAAACTGTAGTATAGCCACGTAATGGATTACTGTTCAGCAACGAAAGGGAACAAACTAGCGATACATGCAACATCATGGATGAGTCTCAAGACATGTGGAGCAAAAGAAACCAGACACAAAAGAGGTCATACTGTATGGTTCCATTTATCTAATATTCTGGAAACAGCAAAATGACAGACCAAAAATGGGTTACCAGGGTATTGACCACAAAGGGGCAGCGTGGGGAACTTTTTAGGGTGATGGAAAAGTTCTATAGCTCTGCTGTGGTGGTGGTTACACAACTCTGTTTATCACAACTCAAAACCGTATTCCTAAAAAGAATGAATTTTACTACATGTAAATTAGATCTCAAACCTGACTTAAAAATAATAATCAGGTTGGGGGTGAGAGGGGTCGATGTAACAGGAGCAACATTGATGACTGGTGAAGCTCGGTGGTGGGTAGATGGCGATTTATTAGACTCTTTTGTTCATTTGATGTTTGAAATTTTCCATAATAAAAAATTGTGGGTTTTTGTTTGTTTGCTTGTTGTTTTTACTTTAACGGAAAGGGAAATCTCTGTGTGATGGAGGCAGCGATGTCACAGTCAGTTGACTGCTCGTCCCCTCAGTACACTTTCTGCACATTAATGAACTGATGCCCCCAGATTCTCAAACTGATCTCCTGCTTTTCATGCACTTAAATAAACTACAATTATTTACTTTGACATTTCTTGCTGGCACTCCTTAGAATTTTTTAGTCATCTGATTCGTAGCTTTCGCCAATTTCGCTCCCTTTTAAGGTCTCCTTATTCCTTCAGCTTAGGTATCCTCTCCCATTTAATATTTACTTATTTTTAAAGATGCCCTTTTCTTCACAATGGCCTCTTTGATATGTCCGTAAACCATGCAGGGCTTATTTTTCAGTGGCTGTTCTTTTGGATTTGTGCCATGCATTTATCACGGGCTTCCAATAAAGCACTTTTAAATAGAAATGGGCTCCAGGCTTTCTATGGGCTGTAACTTTTTTTAAACAATTCCTTTCATTTCTCTCCCTTAATGCCCTCATTCTGTCCTAGTTTCCCTTTCTAAAACTGAGCAATCAAATGATGGATGTTCCCCCTCCCTTTCCCGTTAGCTGGCTGAATGTGTATTGTGGTCACTATTGACTGAGTGGTTTACCCATGACCACTCGGTGCCCCAGTGTGGTCACTGCACAGACCCAAATTCAGCTTACTGTTTCCTGCAGTGGGGGGTGGGGGGGTAAGTATTTGCCAAGCAGCCAGCACTCCTGCTCATATCAGTCCTCACCTTTATACTGTTAATTGGCTCACTGTCATCCAAAGGATAAAATCCAAACTTTTCACACCTATTGGAGTGGCTAAAATAAAAATGACTGAAGAGACTACTGGTGAAGATACGAAGCAACTGAAACACACACACTGCTGGTGGGCATGTAAAACGATACAGCTACCTTAGTAAACAGTGGCAGTTCATCAAAATGTTAACCATAGAGTTACCATATGATCCAGCAACTCCATTCCTAGGTATATACCCAAGAGAAATGAAAATATGTGCCTGCACAAAAACTTGTACAGGAATGTTCACAGCAGCTTTAGTCACAATAGCCGCAACTGGAAACAACCCAAATGTCCACCGACAGGTAAATGGATAAAAAACTGGTCTATCCATACAATGGAATACCACCCAGCAATGAAAAGGTGCTACTATACGGTACATGCAACAACACCGATGAATCTGAAAACAACGATTCTAGGTAAAAGGAGCCAGACTATAAAGAGTGAATACGGTGTAAAAATTCCATTTTTATCAAACTCTAGAAAATGCAAACTAATCCATCCTGACGGAAAGCAGAGCCTTGTTTTGGTCTGGCAGTGGGGATGGGGTGAGGGGTTACAAACTAAGAAGGAAACTTTTTGAATGATGGATACATTCATTATCTTGATTTCATGGAGATATAAATGTCAGAATTTATTAGATTGTACACCCTAAACAGATGCACTTTATTGGATGTCAATTATACCTCAATAAAGCTGGAAAAATAAATAAAAGAATAAAAATAATACATACTCCTGGGCCAGCCACCATTATTGCTTCATGCTGTCTCAGTCCAAACCGTTAAGATTAAGTTCAGATGGTCACCGAGACCCACTATGGGAAGCCTTCCCCTGGATAATATTTGCTCCCCTTCTTCCCACAAGCCACAAATAAAACTCGGCTATCACCTCTAAGCCACCTACCACTTAGCGTATGTTTCTAGGTCTGTCTTTCCTAATTCTAGTAGAACCTCCATAGCAAGTGTGCACGTCAGTCACTTTTGCATTCCCAGTTTAGGTCTGCAGATTTTTTCTTATTTTTTTTTGCACAAGTGTTCTTTCCATAGAAGGGGACAAGATCTCAGGGACACCTCTTCACAGGACGTCATTCCTACAGCTAAGAGTTGCAGAGAAGCTACTGCACGTGAATGACTGAGCTAGGCCCCCAGAGTGGGGCTGTGACAGCGAGCAAACACACGGGTGTCCATGCAGTTCCCACACAGCCTGCTAAACCCGGACCTGCGGACACTAAGTGGAGGGCAATGCACCTGACTCTGAAGTAGGTGTGGTTTTGTCAGGAAAGGCTTCTTAGAAGTGGTATTTCATCTAAATCATGAAGAATGAATAAGAGCCCCACGTGGGGGTGGGGTGGGGTGGCAGTTTCTCTGGAAAACGAATGCTGCATGCAAAAAAGCTGGAGCTGAGATAGAACCTGAGCTAGGTTAGCAGGATTCTGCAATTTGGAGCCGTTTTGGTAAGCAGATGCAAAGTGGTGATGAACCTGTTAGGCCATGTAAGGAGTCTGGCATTTGTCTAGATTCTGGAAGACTCTAGAAGGCAATACGGAGCTTTTGAAGGAAAGCTAAGCTGGGAAATGAATACCTTGTTCGTATTTGTTTCCAAAAAATAATCTTGGCTGTGGCATGGAGAGTGGTTGGAAATGAAGCAAAGTTAGAGGCAGAGAACCTCTTAGCGACGGCCTTGGTTCTGGGGAAGTGAATGCCAGTCTGAGGCAATGTTGGGGAGGGAGAATTGAGGCAGGAGGACGTTACTTATGCCCCCACCCCCAGCGCAGTCACCTACTTGCCCACAGCCCACCAGCTTCCTTCCACAGCATGGTAAGACCAGGTCCTTGTTCTGAAAGCCTAACCAGAACGCCGTCTCTCACCTAGATCACTAATCTTGCCTCTGAGAGCCACGAGTGTGTTACATTCATTGGAAACGTAGCCAAAACTATTGTCCCAGAATTGAGAGCCAGTCTCTCATCTACGGGCTTTGAAACAATTGTCTTAATCAGTGCTATCAGCAAGACTCTTTTCTTCCATCTCACTTCTCCCAGATCTAAGAAGTGAAAGGATTGATCATCCTTTCTAAAGGTTCGGCATTAAAGCTGAAGGGGTAGGAGCCCATGGCGCCTCATTGCTATGGGGCTACTACCGGCTGCATTCCCAAACCTTGGAGAAGCGCTGGGGCACAGGTGGGCCTGTAACCTAGTACAGCAGGCCTGGTTCCTTAAGACACGGGTAGGAATGGGGGTTTCCTAGGCACGATGGTCCCACATTGCCCTACTGGAGGCCCATGCCAGGCACTCATGTATGGAGTGTTTTAGTGGGTCCTCTTATCTTCAGGGCAAGAGGGTGTATCCTTCCAAAAAATCGTCAAAAAAAACCCAAAAAACCACACACACACAAAACCCATAAACCATCTTTGTGTCTCAGCTTTTAATATTGGCATATGTGTAGCTGCTTCTGAAAGGTCTACTAAATTAAAAGAGTAGAGCTTCAAAAGAGTCAGAGACCTAAAGTTGCTATTGGTACTACTTTTTCAGGGAAAAGGGGATTTGGGTCCATATCGGGAAGTTTGTTAAATTAGGAAAACGTGTCTTCAGCTGTTAGCTTCCAAAATCCCTTTACAAGGCTCTGGCGCCTGTTCTGCTGGTGGTGGTGGTGATGGGCTGGTGAGCTATGGGCCTGGAGACCAATGCTGGAAGATGGGCCAAGATTTCCCCCAAACTTTTGTCCAGTGATGTGCCCATGCAGGAGTCCAGCTGGGGCTCTCCCTGCCCCTCACCATGCACCCACCCCAAGTGACCTCTTCGGGCACTTTTAATAGCCAACATTCGTTTTCCCTAGCTTTACTCAAAAGAATAAATTCTGTCAGTTTCACAACCCAACATCATGACATGTTTATTTTCCCATAAAACCTCTTCATGATGCCCTGACTGGTCTTTCTCCCCTGCTCCACAAACCCACCTCTGGGTCACTTCGGCCTTCCTCCACCGCCCCTCTCTCACCCTTAGAATTCAACCTGGACATAGTGATTTCCCGCTTACATAGGATTTGGCATTATGGACTCAGGGTAGATCTTTGTTTTTTTCTTAACTAGACTGTTTCTTGAAGGCCTTTTTCAGGGCACTCCCTGGCACTGATCCCTGAGCTGCTAATCAATGATTATTGGTTGGCAGGGGCCATTCAATCCTACGAGATGAGAGGAGGGGGCTGGCAGGTAGGAATTGCCACCACCACCTGCATGCTTTTATCCACAGGCTCTGCCTCTACCTTGTAGTCTTCGGGTTTTCCCAGAGTCCATGGCTGACACTGGAGAACACATTCTGGAGTTAATTGAAAGCACGAGGGAAGGGGTTGGCAGAAAGCCCTCGCTGAAAAACAGTAACGTTTTAGTGCCAGAAAATCACCAAGGCTATATAGAAAACCCATCTGTTTGCTTTCTGGCCTCAAAGGGAAGCAGAAAGGCCAGGAGCTACTAACATTTCATGGTGGAATCCAGGTTAAACAATCACAAGGCGTGTGAACACGGGCAAACCACTTGACATCACTCGAGCCAGCAGCAAAATTGGATAAAAAGCGATCTTTGGCAAGACAGCCCTGAAACAGCTTTCCCCAAACACCACCTCTTTCTGCCAAAGCAAGCTTCTCCCTACTGGTGCTTCAGATTCCAAAGCAACCTCCCAGCTGCACTGAAGGCAGTTGCGGTCGCCTGCCACCTTGTGGTCTAAATCACACACCTGCCTATCAAGACTGAAATAGGCGGCTACCAACGCAAAACCACAGGTGTAGGATTTTCATGTCTACTTGGCTATTATTGTCCATCTCCATACAATGCTTGGCCCACAGTACCCCTTAAATATCCCAAGGCCCTGCGTGATGGAAGATCCGTTTTGCTGGCTGGCCCAGAGCTGCTGCCTCAAAGATGACCCCTCCTTAGTAAGCGCGTTTCCTGCAACCCTCCAGCCGTGGTTTGATCTGCAAGCCCGTCAACACTCACCTAGCAAACCCGTCTGCAGGCTTGTGCCTAAGCTCACTGGAAGCACCTTCGATATCCGCTTTACAGCCAGTACGCCAGGTACACGGGCTTTGCAGTACGGACCACCGAAACGGCCCATCAAGGGTGAAGGCTCAACATTCTGCTCTCGTCCATTTACTCAGGTATACTCTGCAGCACCACTTACAAAGGCTCCAGGAAAACTGGACAATGCCTCTTCCCTTTGCAAGGAACCAGTGGCTCAGGTGATGGGAGCGCCATGCTCCTAACACCAAGGTCGCCGTTTGGATTCCCACATGGGCCAGTGAGCTGCGCCCTCTACAGCTAAGATTGTGAACAGCTCTCCCCGGAGCTGAGCAGCCGGAGGTCGGCATTGGGTGCTTTGTGCTGCTGTGAGAGGACTGCTGACCGCGTGCCTCAGGGAACGCAAAGCTCCTAATACCAGCATGAGACAGGGACCTGTGTCCTGCATAACTAGATTGAGAAACAGCTTGACCCGTAGTGCGGGGGGGTGGAAAGGGGGGGAAAAAAGCCACGAGATAGCAGCAGGAACTCTAAGAACTTTTTATTCTGATCATGGAAAGACAAAAATCCCAGGGGTCTTCAGATGACTGGGCCGTCCCTTTCAGATGTTTTTATATTCTTGTTTTCTCCTTTGATTTTTGTAAACCCAGTCTTAAAGATCACTATTAGGAAAACTGTTGGCCTAACCAGGGGTGTCAAAACTGCAGCCCGCGGGCCAAATGCAGTCCGCAATCCATTGTTAACTGGCCCACAGCAACTTCCAAAAATATATTTAGTTTACTTAAATAAACCAGGTGAGGCAATACGTCACCTCGAGTGAGTGGCCCGGCTGTTTGTATTTTTTACCACATATGGCCCTTGGTGAAAAACGCTGAAAAAAGTTTTGACACCCCTGGCCTAAACCATCCCTGTAGTTTCTTCCCCACAAGTCAGTCTGTGAAGGATGTCAGAAGTTATTTCCCTGTTTTTATTCTTACATCCTACCTCCCCAGCACTTCTCAGATATTCCCAACTAGCAGGCACAGAATCTCAGTTCCAAGACCAACAAAAGAGCAATTTTCCCACCACAGAGCT
Source organism: Rhinolophus ferrumequinum (assembly GCF_004115265.2). Lineage (NCBI taxonomy): Eukaryota > Metazoa > Chordata > Mammalia > Chiroptera > Rhinolophidae > Rhinolophus > Rhinolophus ferrumequinum. Next base: position 4,644,285 of record NC_046286.1, read on the forward strand.
GAGCCAGCATGGCTGGTGTGGTGAAGATGCCCAGCTTTCCAACCACTTCCCAGAATGGTAACCACACTGGACGTGACTGCAGGGAGCTGTCTGCTGGCGCAGAGCACACCCATGCCAAAGCTAAGCACTGCAGTTCTAGCAGCAACAAGTGGTGTCACCCTGGGTAAAACAACTCCCCAAACCAATCCAGTCTTGCCCCCCTTACATTCTGACCTTCAAACCATTCCTGTTCAGGCTGCTTCATTATGCAAAAACAGGGGCCCACGAGATTATTTTCTCACCACAAGTTTATTCAACACCAAAATCGCTCCCAGTTTGCTGAGACCATTTTCTCTCCAAAGTTTATTCAAACACTAATAATCGCTCCAACTTTACTGAGATTGTTGATCATGTCCCGCTGCCGTGGGACTTCCCCCCAACCAATCCAGTCTCGCCCCATTTACACTGACTTCTAAAACATTCCTGATCAGACTACATTATGCAAAGACGGGCACACAAGATTCTTTTTTCGTCACAAGCTCATTCAATACCAAATGACCGCTCCCACTTTACTGAGGGGGTTGACCACGTCCGCGACCAAATCCGCCTCTCTGCAAGAGAAAGCACATGACATCAGCATTAGCAGTTAGCTGGGCAGCAGGTCTCATTGTCACTGGTGAGGCCTCCTCAAGAGAGCGCAGGACATCAATCCTAGCCCTGCCTTAGTGGCTGTAGGTCCACGCTCATCTTTTAGGCCTGTTTCCTCATTTGTAAAATGGGAATATGGATAACCACTAAAGAGTGTGCTCACATATGTACACACATGGAAGCACCCAGCATGGACACGAGCTTCTATCTGCCATACACACCTCCTTTTCACTGTGCTGTGAAGCCCTGCCACAGGACAGCTGTTGTCGCAGCAGTGATGGGCCAGTCCCCATGCAAACACTTGACCTGGATTAACTAATCTCACAATTATAGAGACAGTTACAATCATCACCTCAATTTTATGTGAGGAAACGGGGGCCCAGAAAGGCACCTGACCAAAGTCGCATCATCTGAAGATGGAGGATTTGGTACCAGACCATCTTGGTTCTAGAACCCACTCAATCTCCGGTGACAGGTTCTCAACCTTAAAATCTGGTTCGTGAAACTAAGGGGGATATAACCATTATTAAAGAAATAGAAAATACCACTGTGCTACATGTAGTATTGATTTGAGACTCATTTCAGTAATTCACATATTTACAAAAGTTTGCATACTGTGTCCTAATGTAAAAATTTATTTGGAATTTGCGGGTTTTAGGAAAAAAAGAAGGGTGGGTGCCATCACCTTGTACTACATCCCTACAACTTGCAGACCCACAGGGTTGAGACCAGAACGGTGAATGCTCAGGGACAGTGCATGGGGAATACTCACAAACTGGAATTCCGTTGCTGACCCAGCCCCGGCCTCGGCTTTCTTGTCGGCACCAGCTGGAATGAGAAACACCAATTTAGACGCATCATATGATTTGACCACCTGCAGATAAGCCACCCAACCCAATCTCGCGGGAAAAGACACGTCAGCAAATATACTCCACGAAGTACAAGTAAATTACAACCAGCGGTGGGAAACACCTTCTGAGCCCCTTTGCCCCCTCACTCTCCAAGGGCAGCCTTCCTGAAGTCATCCTTCAAAACTCACAGCCCAGACCATTGCCTCCTCCAGGAAGGCTGCCCTGACCAAAGTCTCGATGATGTGTCGTTCCCACAGAGCCCCAGACGGCCCTCACTTCCATCACATTACTTACATGCTTCAGATCAGCACCTCGCGTACAAAGGGAGCTCAATGAAGGAAGAACTCAAAAGGTAAGGGACACAAGGACTGACACAAGCAAAGAGCGACTTTAGTGTGACCACGGGAAGGAATCAAGATGAAAACTCCAGTGCTGCCCTGTCCTGTGTGACAGCCACTAGTCCAAGTTGAGATGTGTGCAAAATACACATCAGATTTCAAAAGAATGCAAAACATCTCATTTGTTTACACGGGCTAAAAAATTAACATTCACGTGAAGTATCTCCATTTGCTTTAAGTGTGGCCACTAGGAAATTTTACGGCTCATACTGCAGGGCTGGGTCGGCTGGGTCAACAGTGAGGACGGTTTCAGTAAACCCTGTTCAAATCGGGGTCTCCCTTTGGACCATTTCAGACCATCAGACCGTGTGGTGTAACTTCCTAGTAAGAGCAACCACTTTCTCTAAACTGAGAGCACGTTGGCTGGAGGAATTAATTCTTACTACTGTCCTGTAAGGTATTCAAGTCAAGTGGTCACTTGTATTTCACATACAAAAAGGAACCATGACGAGAGAGGCAAGAGTGGCAGTACTCTCGTAAAAATTCCCTTTCGTACCTCGTTACATCACAACTGCTACAGCAGTGACTCTAGAAACAAACTGAATCCTATCGCTCCTCTGCAGAACACTACCAAAGGTCCACATCTTACCCACGGGTAAAACCCCAAGTCCTACCAGGGCCCACAGAGCTGTGAGATCTACCATCTCTCCTGGCTTCCTGGCTGTCTTCTGTGCTTTAGACAAGCCAGGTGCCTTCCGCACAGGCCCTTCGCTTGAAGTGCTCTGCCCCCAGACAGCCGCTGGCTGGCTCCCCTTCACCTCCTTCATGTGCCTGCTTCCCTCTCCCTGAAAATCCCATTGAAAGTACACGGCCCCCAGTCCGCTGCTTGCCTTGTTCCCTGTAGCACCCACCCTTTTGGACATGTCATATGCTTCTTTTCGCTCGTCCGTCTATCACTGAAATGCAAGTTCAACAGGATGCTCCTTTTGTCCGTTAGTCTCCCTCGCTCCTGGAACAGTGCCCGGCACAGCACAGGCACTCAGTATGTATTTGACGAATGAACAAACATCTGTTGTTCCAAGTCAGTACAAACATTTGCTATTCAAAAACAAGGATTTTACACTATTTTTGCCACAAGGAAACAAAGGTAATTTGAGTGGGCCCTGCCCTCAAGGAGCTTACAACACAGGAACACACCACAAAACAAAAGCGTATGTTGCTTTCCTGAAGCTTTCAGTTTTGTTCTAGGTAAAGGTCTTCAACTCAAGTCTTGTGTGTCCCCAGCTGAGAGGGCATTCCTAATCCCCAAAGGCAAGAAGCACAAAGGACTCCAGCTGGAGATGATCTGGAGCTGGAAACTAAGGATCTTTCCCGGTCACCTAGGCATCTTCGAGGGCTGAGCCCCAGCCACGGCTGGGTTCTACCCCACTACCCGATACAGACGAGGCGAGGTACTCACGAGGCACAGCGCTCCGTCTGTAGGTGTCTCTGTCAGCTTCCCCTCGCGTGAGTCTTGCAGGTCGCTCGCCCTCCAGACCTACACAAAGTAAACCACACTGTGAACACTGGGCAACATTGTTCCCTTAAGGCCAAGAAAACCAGAATTGCTCTCTTAGTCTCACTGGACAACAACTTAGTTGTCACAGGTTAATGGGGACAGGAACTCCTACACCTGGAACTGCCAACTAGAAACTTACCATTGACATTTTGGCTCCTCAAGGCCTAGGAAAACTCACATCTTAATTAAAATGCCAACCTCTGCAAAAGGATGGCTTTCTTCTACTGTACTCTTTCTCAACATAAATGCACATTTTCCAATTCCTTAGCAAATTAAGAAATCCAGCCATTTCTGCAAACATTTCAATAGCCAAAATTCTGAACTTGACCCATCTCTGAAGTGGAAAACTTCCTGTGCAAATGGGAAAGGGGGCATCGTTAAGTTGAAAGCTCCACCTCCAACACTAAGTATATAAATATAAAGGCCACCAAGAATCCACTTCCTCCCTGGCTTCTCCGCATACCTCCTTCAGGCTGTGGGACACACATTAAGACAGATTTTAAAAGGTACTTCAAAAACACTGGAAGCTTAAATGAGTATTCTCTCTACCCAGTTACCTTGGAGTATACCTAGAGTCCAGTTAGAATACGAACTATTATTTTCTTTTAAGTAGAATAAGACTGAACCTAAGTGAGTGGTCACATGCCAGGTCCCCCGCAGGCCAAGTAAATCAGACTCTGCGGGGGCACAGACAGACAACAGCTTCCCCTGCCTGAGTGATTCCAAGATGCAGTGGAGAACCTTTGCTCTAAGGACACATCAGCCCATCTAACCACCAGAACCCCCTAGGGAGCTTTCATAAAAAATAGATCCCAGGCTGGCCCGGTGGCTCAGGCGGTTGGAGCTCCGCGCTCCTAACTCTGAAGGCTGCCGGTTTGATTCCCACATGGGCCAGTGGGCTCTCAACCACAAGGTTGCCAGTTCAATTCCTCGAGTCCCGCAAGGGATGGTGGGCAGCGCCCCCTGCAACTAAGATTGAACATGGCACCTTTAGCTGAGCTGCCGCTGAGCTCCCGAATGGCTCAGTTGGTTGGAGCGCGTCCTCTCAACCACAAGGTTGCCAGTTCAATTCCTCAAGTCCTGCAAGGGATGGTGGGCAGTGCCCCCTGCAACTAGCAACGGCAACTGGACCTGGAGCTGAGCTGTGCCCTCCACAACTAAGACTAAATGGACAACAACTTGAAGCTGAATGGCACCCTCCACAACTAAGATGGAAAGGACAACAGCTTGACTTGGAAAAAAGTCCTGGAAGTACCCACTGTTCCCCAATAAAGTCCTGTTCCCCTTCCCCAATAAAAAAATCTAAAAAAAACACAAAAACCCCTGAGATCCATGAGGCCTCTCTCCAGGGGAACCTGGACAGTCTGATGATCATTTGTGCACAGAAATCTATGCATCTCATCTCATCACCCCAGCCCACAAACCGCTCCTCCTATGAAGTTTCCTATGACAAGTGTTTTCAGACCTAAGGAAAAGGAAACCATGACCTTGCCAAAAAGGCAACTGCAAACCAGCAGTGATAATTCCCCACCCCCCACAGAAGCACATCCTTTTACACCACGATTAAATATGCAGATTAAATATGTATCGCTTGTATTTAAAGTCTTAAATATGTAAGACTTTATTCTTGCTCCCACTGCCAAAACACCCTGTAACACTTCATTTCCTTTACATATGGTAAACAGCTTCGCTCTGGACTCCTTGGGGATAAGCAAGTTCTCTCCTGAAACGTCACTCAGTGCTCTACCACATACATCTGGCCACAAATGCGTTTTAATGCCACCATCTCCCAGGATGGCCTGAACACCTGAGTCCAATTCCATTACAAGTCCCATGTCAAGGGCCAAAGGTTCCAGGACTTGACCCAAGGTCCTACACAACAGCGTCCCTGTAAAGCTGACACCAATGGTGTACTGTAAGGCCACTTCCGTCCCCCACACAAACACAAACCCCACTGTTTCACATATACCACCCCACCCTCCAGAAAGAGCGGCTGCAGAGCAGAGCAGGTCTGGAGGCATTTGTTTGAGCACCGTACCTTTGGGCCTTGGCCTGCCCGTCTCAGGCCGGCTACGGCGCAAAGTGGCCGGCACGATCTCGGGGGGCAGGTGGAGGTAATCACGGAGATACTGGATACCCTCGTTGGTAAGGTACCAGTAGAAATGTCTCCAGGCAAACTGTTCCTTCACGTAGCCTCGTGATTTGAGAGACTGTAACACAGAAAATTTCTGTTAAGACATAACTAGGGGCTCGAAGCTGGAAACTCAGTGCAAAGGGAAGCTAAACTGCTAGCAGACAAGCTTTCGTGGTGTATCTACCTCACAGCCCTTCCAGGCAGCAAGCAGCTCTGGCTGTCCTGATCTCTCCTTGGAATTTGTCTTGAACATTAGTGAACAATCCCTCCATTTGCACCCCTCTCCAGCAGCCCCCCGACTACCTGCATGGCTTTCATGACGTGAAGGTTAGGCACGTTCTTGTCTGCCAGTTCAGGGTGTTTGGGCATGTGAACATCCTTCTTGGCCACCATCACTCCCTCCTTAAAAAGGAGCTCATAAATGGCAATCCGGTTCTTCTTGGGCATCAACATCTGCAAGGAGACCAAGAGCACTTGTAAGCAATGTGGTCCGGGTCCAGGATCGGAGTTCATGACCTCCAAACCGCCATACAAAATCACTGTCCAATGGGTTGAAAACTCAAACACAGAAATCACATAGAAAACATGCAGGAAAAGGGACTTCAAATTCCGCGAAACAGAAACCCACCAGTTCCCAGCTCCCTCCCCCAGCCCTCCGGATGCCAAGGCATTAAAACAAAACGGGGATGGGGCTACATATTCAGTGCAAACTTTCACCCGCACAACCACAAATGTGTAATGGAATTCTCGGAGTATCTGGGGACCATCAGCAAGTGTACGTAGGTGTGGAAGGGCGCGGCTGTACTTTCAGGTACTCGGAGGGCCCAGACGATCTGGGAAAGTCTTTGATTCGTGACAGGCCGCTGATCCTAAACCACCGTGCTAAGGCCTCGCCCCGTCATCTCCTACCCGTTTCTCCAAACTAGAGCGCCACGGCCAAGCAAGGAGGCAGCCGCGGGTGAGGGGCTTCCTCCCCGAAGGCTAAGCGTGCAAGCGGGATGCAGTCCCCCTTGCCTTGCCCGGTTAGTCCCCGCCACGCAAGGGCTTCATCTTCCCCTTCTCCGCTCTCCGCCATCAGGACGTCAATCTTCGCCAACAGCGCCCCACTACCACCCCAAAGTGCGCTCCCGGCCCCTCTCGCTGCCCAGAAGTGGGCGTGCGGGCAGCCGTAGATGGGCTTCCCGCCCCGACCCCGGGTAAACGCGGCGACTACGGCGGCGAGAGGGCCAGGATGGGGGCCGATGAAACCCATACTTCACAGAAGAACTCACCGTTACGACTTCGGCGTCCCGGTCCGGAGCTGGAAAGGAAGGAGCATGCGCGGCGCGGCGTCTGTTCCGGACTGGCGTGCCCCGCCCCCCGTCAGGACCCGCGCAGCGCCTGGGGTGGCCTCGGCGGTGCCTGGGAGACTGGCGGCTCTCGACGGCCGGCAACCTGGACCGCCTCGTGGACACAGGAACCGGGCCACCGCAGCCCCGAGCTTCTGGGCTTAAGTGCTTTGTCAGTAAACGGTCACTTTTACGCATGGGCAAACCCTGTAGAAACACGCTACTTTTTAATTTCCCACCGATAATTGAACTTATTATTATGCAAGTAATATATGCTCTTTGAGCGGGAAAAGAGAACACAGAAGGCAATAAGAATAACAGTAATTAAAGACTAAAAACAATCCTACCAATCAAAGATAATCACTATTAACATTTTGGTATACTTCCAAATTCACAAGTACATACATACATCCATTTTTAAAAAAAAACAAAAATGGGATGTTTGCATGTACGTTATTTATGTTTGGTAACCTTTTTCGGCTTACCAATACATCATGAATCTCGTCACGTTAATACCTACAATTGTAACACTCTATGATTCAATATATGTAAACTTCACTACTGTAACAATGCCACACATATCTGCACCCTTGCCCAATATTTCACTTAGGATAAATTCCTGGACGTGTAATTGTTACGTAACAAAGTACACACTGATGTCTTCTAATTTGCTTTTCTCGATACTTCCGTGGTTAAACATTTTTTTCTTATTCTTTTTTTTCTTTTTAGGCATTTGTGTTCCTTCTATAAATTGTTCATTTACTTTTCCTTTTTTTCTTATTGAGATTTTTTTCTATTGATTTGAAATCACTCTACATATTAAAGCTATTAACCCTTTGTCATATATTTTTCGGGAATTTCCTCATTTTTCTTTTGTTTTGATTCTCATGGTATTCTGAAGAAGTTTCACATTTCTTTATATCCAGATCTTTATGGTTTCAGACTTCGGTACAATGCTTAAAAAGTCACTCCACACCTCAAGATTATATAAATATTCACCTATAGTTTCTTCAAGTATTTTTGTGGTTTCATTGTTTAAAAATAAGCATTCAGCAGTTTTGCAAGATGGAAAGTGTTCTGGAAATTAGTTGCACAGCAATGTGAATTACTTAACACTACTGAACTGTACACTTAAAAATGGTTAAGATAGTGAATTTTATGTTATGTACAATTAAAAAATAAGTATTCGTAATATGTTTACAGAAATTTTTTAAAAAGGAGCTTGAACATATGGACAATGAACAACATAATCCAAGGATTGGTCAAGGTGATTTGAAAAAAATACAATAAAACTTCTAGAAGTGAAAACTAAAATTATTGAAATGTAAAACTTAATTTAAAAAAGAATAAACAATAGATTTGACACACTGAAAGAGAAAAATCAGTAAAATGGAAGACAGAATGTTTAAAAAAATATTCACAATGCAGTCCAGAGATTAAAAGACAGGGAATGTTTGAAAGAAAAGATAAGTATGAAGAACAGAGTGAGAAAGTCTAATATATGTCTAGGTGAAGTCTCATAAGGAAATAATAGAGAATGTAGGAAAGAGACACTGTCAGAATGTTTTCCAGAATTATTGGAAGACAACACACTTCGGATTCATTGTGCTCATCAGACCCCACATTGGAAAAATGAAAACAGGTCCATGCCTAAACATATCATAATGAAGTTGCAGACATCAAAGACAAAGAGAAGATCTTAAAAGCAGCCAGCAGGAAAAGACAGGTGTGACTGCTCACTTCCCAGCAGCAACACTGGAATGCAGTCTGCTCAATATAGCCTCCTAGGTCTCTCCCATCTCAGTAGCTAGAGTGATTCTGCCACCACATCACACTATGTCACTCCCTGGCTTAACATCTCCAATGACTCTCCAGTTCACTTATAAAAAATACTCAAAGTCTTTATGTGATACAATTTTTTATGTTGAAATCTTTTATACTCCTGGAATATTTTGATGTAAAAATTTTTCCTCCAAAGGGTTAGTTGGTATCTCAACATACCAACTCCTCAATAATAGCTTATTGAGGAAATTATCTAATTATCTGAAATACCCCTAAATTGTTTATGAGAGATGAATTCAGTTTTAGATTGTGTTGCATTTGTGCCTATGAGACACTGGTGAAAATACCCTGGGCAATTTTAGATAAAGAGCTCAGAATTTGTCCTGTGGGAGAGAGCTGGGTTAGATTAGGTAAGGGAATCCTCTGAGACCATGTGAGGATCTGAGATCACCCACAGAGGGCATGGAGTGAGAAGAGGATGAGGAGGGACCCCACAGCACTTCCCAGCTCACCCTAGCTTGGTAGTCCTGTGAGTATCTCCACACCTGGATGGGGCTGTCTTATGGGCAGGGACCATCCTTTCTCCTCTCTCGTGTCCTCTCCAGCAGTTAGCACAACGTCTCACACATGTCAGGTATACTTAATAAATGTTTCAGGAATAAACAGCAACCTCACGGAGAGCAGAGGAGATTACAGTAAGGAAAGAGGATGAATAATAATACCCACTGACACTACAAAAGACTTCTCCGATAACAGTGCATCCTTGAGTTTGCTGAATTCCGTTCAGCTGTTAGGCACTGAGCACCTGGCACTGGGCCAGGCGGTGGGGCACGAGTGGGGGCAGGAAAGCACATGGATCCTATGCCAAGCAACAAATACCTATTATGTGCCCGGAGCTATGAAGAAAATGATCAGGGTGTGGTCACAGAGAGGAACGGGGAGTGAGGCGGTGACATTTCAGCTGAAACCTACAGAGGAGCCACACTTGGGCTGAGAACAGACTGAGGGAACAATTCCTATGAAAGTCCCTGCTGCAGAGGAGTAGAAAAGAAAGGCAGCCAGCTCGGCTAGAACATGGTTAATAAGGCGAACTCAGCAAGCAGAGTGCCTCAGAAAGTAGTTAAGAATTTATTCAAAGTGCAATGAAAAGCCACAAAAAGGGTTCAAGTAGCAGTGACAGGATCAGATGCGTGTTTTAAAGACCAACCCTGTTTTTACCATTCCCACCCTGTATTGTACATGAAATACAGGTATATCACCTGCCATGTGTTATACACACACACACACACACACACACACACACACACACACCAAAAAAACAAAACTGAGGTTTAGAGAAATAGATGTGTCTTGCCCAAGGTCACAGAGGTAAAAAATGATGGATATGGGCTCTGACTGCAGAGCCTACAGCCTTTCCCACTGCCTTAGGCTGTCCCTCTGCAAATGGGTCTTGGTGCTGGAGCCAAAGTCAGGGACAGGGAGCCAGAACCCAGAATGCAGAGTAGTCAGAGGAGGGGGTCCGGCTCTCCTGGGGTTTAGTCTCATCCTGTTGCCCATTAGAATCCCTTGGGAGGTTTTTAAAAATTCATCCATCCAGGCCACACCCCAGATGCATTAAGTTAGGCACTCTGCGGGTGGGGCCCAGGTATTTTACTTTTTAATTTTTCATATGCATACAGTAAAAATACAAACATCCTAAGGTTACAGGTCAGTGTGTGTGTGTGTGTGTGTGTAAATCCATGTTAACTACCATCCAGATCAAGAGATAGAATATGAACAATACCCCAGAAGTCTCTCTTTCCAGTCAAAGCCCCACCCCCACTCCCAGGTACACACTGTTTGACTGATGTCACCACAGTATGTATTCATTTGTGTCTGGCTACCCACCTGTCTCCATCTTTAGGTCTGTGAGACTCCATGCCATAGACATCAGTCATTTCTTAGTTTTTGTTGCTGAGTGGCATTCTGTTGTGCAGATATACCACAATTTGTTTATTCATTTACCAATTGATGGACATCGAAGTTGTTTGCAGTGTTTGGCCATTATAAATAAAGCTACTAAAAGCGTCTTCTGGTGGACATGAGTATTGGGCAGCAGTAGTTTTTAAGGCAACCGTCGTTGAGAACTACTGATAAAGAGTAAACCGGCCGGCCAGGTGGCTCAGGCGGTTGGAGCTCTGTGCTCCTAACACCGAAGGCTGCCGGTTCGATTTCCACATGGGCCAGTGTGCTCTCAACCACAGGGTTGCCGGTTCGACTCCTCGACTCCCACAAGGGATGGTGGGCTTCGCCCCCTGCAACTGGCAACTGGACCTGGAGCTGAGCTGTGCCCTCCACAACTAAGATTGAAAGGACAACAACTTGACTTGGAAAAAGTCCTGGAAGTACACACTGTTCCCCAATAAAGTCCTGTCCCCCTTCCCCAATAAAATCTTAAAAAAAAAGAGAGAGTAAACCACAGCCCCAATATGGTGTCAGTTGTGCTGAAAGCACATGATACCGAACCTAGATTTAATACGCAACCTAAATGCAGTGCCAGCCTCTCCCAGGTGTAGAATTTTAAACGAATCAGTTTGGAATTTCCTGATCCGCACCAGTGAAGTAATCTGCCTCCTCAGACCCTCTGCATTCCCCTAAGGGAAGGTGTCCTTGCCTGAAATAATCTACTCTTAACTTCTTAGTCCCACCCTCTTTCTGTCTATAAAAACCTTCCATTTTGTGCAACCCCTCAGAGCGCCCATCTAGTGGCTAGATGGGATGCTGCCCGATTCATGAACCACTTAATAAAGCCAATTAGATCCCCAAATTTACTCAGTTGAATTTTTTTTTTTTAACACAACTGACTTTGAGCAATCTATAAACTCCTGAGGGCCACTGCTAAAGATGGAAGTCAAGGCCCAGGTAGGTCCCCACGGACCCCTGGGAGTCCCCTCCCCCCAGCTGGAAATGAATAAAGTATGGCTTGTAAAGATTTTCTAGTCACAGTTCCTTTCCGTTTCAGATTCCAGAAACTGTAATAAAATCTGTCACAGCAGGAATGGAGGGAGACCTGGGGAGCAAGGCTCTATTTCTGAGGCTCTGGGAACAGGGTGGAGGGACGCTTTCATGGCCCAGATGGGGTGATGCACTGGCTGTAACAACAGTAAACCAGACATTCCTCAACAGCCATGCAGGCCTCACATCTCCCCACATCTCCCTTTGCCACATCTAGAATAGCTTCCTAATCCTGTAGCGTGTTACCTCCTCCCATCCCGGAAGAAACCTCCTCAAAAGAACCATCTGTGAATTTTCATTTTTAGCTCCCACGGCATATGTGAATTTGTGAAAAGTAGGTAGATGGCTGCTGATACATTCCTGGACACACACACACACACACACACACACACACACACACTCTCACACACACACAGTCACCCACATCTGGTGCCATGGGGCTGAAGGTGTTATTTCTCTTCTAAATCGAGCCTGACCATCCCTCCACATAGGCAAACCACGCCATGGACACCCTCTCCTTCAGTGACTGCCACCTCTGTCTGTCATTGTTTGGGGCAACTGCTCTTACCTCACCTGCCTGGAGCTGCCATGATTCCTGAATTATTTGATAATGACCAGTGTTGAGGCAGAAATAGAAGACAGAGTTCAGGGACTGCCATATGTTCATAGCCGGTTGGACCTGTTGCCTTGCGTTGGATCTGTTGACGATGCTATAGAGATGATGCATGTCGGTGTCAAGGTGTGGTTCATCCACTGTCACCTATAAACCTCTGAGAATTTCGCATACTCCCTTGTTTTCTTATCTGCCTAACTACATCTTCAAGTACCCATTTTACAGCAGGAAAAACTGAGGCATGGAAAGCTTTGGAATGCCAGATCCACAAGAGCAAGGATTTCTGCCCCTGGTGCTCACAGCTGGGGCCCAGCAGGCTGGGACAGTACCTGGCACACAGGAGGGACTCAGTAAAAATGTCTTAACAAAATGAATGAAGCTTATGATGATGCATTTTGGTTTTGAAACTATTACCATCAGTATCCTCTCCCTCCTGAACCTCCTTCCTCAGCACAGGCCACCAGGACAAGCAAGGCAGTCACACTCCCCTTGGAGAGCTTCCCCTCCCATGCCTCTCGGAGCCTCTCTTCACTTCTGCAGTGGAGAGCGTAGACTCAGGAGCTGCACAGCCTGCTGCAAAACTCAGCTCCGCCACTCTGTAGCTGGGGGCCTTGCGCCAATCTCTGAGCCTTTCTGTGCCTCGGTTTCCCCATCTCTTCACTGAAAATAACAAGAGGACCAACTTCATGGAGTTGTGGGGAGGATTCAAAGAGGTCATACAAGTGATGTGTCTGGCACAGTGCCTTGCACATGGCAAGTGATCAAGAAATGTTAGCTATTAGTATTACTTTAAATTGTTTAAATTTCTTTTTTCCGTTTCACTATAAAACAAAATCAGATACAAGAAACCACAGAAAATAAAGGTATAGCTTAGTGAATTTTTATAAGGCAAATGCCCTTGTAACCACTATCTGTGTCAAGAATTTGCTAAGCGCCCTCCCCCACCCATCCCAAGTATAGCCCTTGGCTTCCTCCAACAGTGCCCAGTTTGGGGATATCACAAATAAAGCTGATATGAACATTGGTGTACAGGTTTTTGTGTGGTTGCATGCTGTCATTCTCTTGGGTAAATACCCAGGATTTGAATTGCTAGGTTGTATAGCAGGTGTGTGTTACAACCGATATGAAACTGTCAAACTGTTCTCCAAAATGGCTCTACCATTTTATATTCCGATCAGCAACACGTGAGAGTTCCAGTTACTCTGCATCCTCGCCAGCATTTAGAATTGTCAGAGCTTTGTATAAATCATTGTTTAACCCATTTTAATAGGTATGTAGTGGTATCTAATTAAAGTTTTCATTGCATTTCCCTAGTGACCAATAACGTAAAGTATCTTTTCATGTGTCATTCATACATCTTGTTTTCTTTTCCTTTTTAAAAAAATAATTATGGGAATGCAGATTGGTGCAGCTGCTATGGAAGGCAGAGTGGAGTTTCCTCAAAAAAATAATAGGGGCGGCCGGATGGCTCAGTTGGTTAGAGTGCAAGTTCTCAACAACAAGGTTGCCGGTTCAATTCCCTGGGATAGTGGGCTACGCCCCCTGCAACTAAGATTGAAAACAGCAACTGGACTTGGAACTGAGCTGTGCCCTCCACAGCTAGATTGAAGGACAACGGCTTTGAGCTGATGGGCCCTGGCTGTTTCCCAATATTCCCCAATAAAATTTTTTTAAAAATTAAGAATAGAATTACCATATGGCCTAGCAATCCTTCTCCTGGGTATCTACCCCAAAAAAATCTGAAAACATTTATCCATAAAGATATATGTACTCCGATGTTCATTGCAGCTTTATTTGCGGTCGCCAAGACATGGAAACAACCAAAGTGTCTTTCAATAGATGATTGGATAAAGAAGATGTGGTATATATACACAATGGAATACTATTCTGCCGTAAGAAAAGATGATATAGGAACATTTGTGACAACGGATGGATCTTGAGATTATTATGCGAAATAAGTGAAATAAGTCAAACAGAAAAAGTCAAGAACCATATGATTTCACTGATATGTGGTATATAAAACTGAAAACAAGAAAAGAACAAGACAAACAAATGACTCATAGACACAGACAATAGTTTAGTGGGGGTTGTAGATGAAGGTAAAGGGGGTCAAATATGTGGTGATGGAAGGAGAACTGATTCTGGGCAGTGAACACACAATGTGATATACAGATGATGTATTACAGAATTGTATACCTGAAATCTATGTAACTTTATTAACAATTGTCACCCCAATACACTTTAATTAAAAAATAGATACATGTAATACTGAAAAAAAATTAATTTTAGGTTTTCAATTATAGTTGACATTCATATAGTTGTTATATTAGTTTCAAATGTACAGCATAGTGATTAGACATTTATATAGCTTATGAAGTGATGTCCACCTTATGGAATCTAGTACCCACCTGGCACCATACATAGTTATTACAATATTGACTATATTCCCTATGCTGTACTTTACATCATCATGACTATTTTGCAACTGCCAATTTGTTGCAGTTGCAATAAATCCCTTCACTTTTTGCACCCAGCCCCCCAACGCCCCTCCCATCTGGAAACTATCAGTTTGTTTTCTGTATCTATGAGTTTGTTTCTGTTTTGTTTGTTTGTTCATTTTGTTTTTAGATTCCACATATAAGTGAAATCATATGGCATTTGTCTCTCTCTGTCTGACTGATTTCACTCAGCATAACTCCCTTTAGACTTATCCATGTTGTCGCAAATGGTAAGATTTCATTCTGCACAAAAGAATGAAATCTTACCATTTGCGACAACTTGGATGGACCTAGAGAGAGTTATGCTAAGTATGTGATACATACACATCACATCTTTATCCAGTTTTCTATCGATGGACACTTGGATTGCTTCCATATCTTGGCTATTGCAAATAATATTTCCGTGAACACAGGGATGCACATATCTTTTTGAATTAGTGTTTTGGATATTTTTCCTAATAAATACCCAAAATGTTGGGTCATATGGTAGTTCTATTTTTAATTTTTTTGAGGAACCTCCATACTATTTTCCATAGTGGATGCACCAATTTGCAATCCCAGCAACAGTGCACGAGGGTTCCCTTCTCCACATCCTCGTCAACACTTGTTTATTGATGATGGCCATTCTGACAGGAGTGAGGTGTATCTCATTGCAGGTTTTATTTGCATTTCTCTGATGATTAGTGACATGGAGCATCTTTTCATATGTCTATTGGCCAGCTGTGTGTCCTCCTTGGAGAAATGTATACTAGGTCCTCTGCTCATTTTTAAATCAGATTGGCTTTTTTTTTTTTTTTTGGTGGTAAGTTGTCTGAATTCTTTTTTTTTTTTTTTTCCCAAGTCAAGTTGTTGTCCTTTCAATCTTAGTTGTAGAGGGTGCCGTTCAGCTTCAAGTTGTTGTCCATTCAGTCTGAGTTGTGGAGGGCGCAGCTCAGCTCCAGGTCCAGTTGCTAGTTGCTAGTTGCAGGGGGCGCAGCCCAACATCCCTTGCAGACTCGAGGAATTGAACTGGCAACCTTGTGGTTGAGAGCCCACTGGCCCATGTGGGAATCAAACCGGCAGCCTTCGGAGTTAGGAGCATGGAGCTCTAACCTCCTGAGCCATCGGGCCGGCCCCTGAATTCTTTATATATTTTGGATATTAACCCCTTATTGGATACGTCATTGGCAAATATCTTCTTCCATTCAGTAGGCTGTCTTTTCATTTTGTTGATGGTTTCCTTTGATGTGCAAAAACATTTTAGTTTGATGTAGTCCCACTTGTGTATTTTTTCTTTTTTTCCCTTGCCTAAGGAGACATAGCCAAAAAAATATTACTAAGAGCAATGTCAAAAAATTTACTGCCTATGTTTTCTTCCAGGAGTTTTATGGTTTGGGGTCTTACATTTAAGTATTTAATCCATTTTGAGTTTATTCTTGTATATGGTGTAAGAAGATTGTACAGTTTCATTGTTTGCATGTATCTGTCCAGTTTTCCCAGCACCATTTATTGAACAAATTGTCTTGATCCCACTGTATATTTTTACCTCCTTTGTCATAGATTAAATGACCATATAGGTGTGGGTTTATATTTAGGCTCTCTATTCTTTTCCATTGATCCATGTGTCTGTTTTTATGCCAGTACCATGCTGTTTTGATTACTATAGTCTTATAGTATAGTTTGATATCAGGTAGTGTGATACCCCCAATTTTGTTCTTTCTCAAGATTGCTTTGGCTATTTGGGGTCTTTTGTGGTTCCACATAAATTTTAAGATTATTTGTTCTAGTTCTGTGAAAAATGCCATTGGTATTTTGATAGAGATTGCATTGAATCTACAGATTGCTTTGGGTAATATGGATGTTTTAATGGTGTTAATTCTTCCTATTCATGAGCACAGCATATGCTTCTATTTATTTGTATCTCTTCAATTTCTTTCTTCAGTGTCTTACAGTTTTCTGAGTACAGGTCTTTTACCTTCTTGGTTAAATTTATTCCTAGGTATTTTTTTAATGCAATCGTAAACGGGATTGTTTTCTTAATTTCTTTTCCTGACAGTTCATTATTGGTGTAGAAAAATTCAATCGATTTCTCAGTATTAATTCAGTAAATGAATTACTGAATTCATTTACCAGTTCTAATAGTGTTTTGGTGGAATCTTTAGAGTTCTCTGCATACAGTATAATGTCATCTGCAAATAATGATAGTTTTACTTCTTACTTTCCAATTTGGATGACTTTTATTTTTTTATCTTGTCTGATTGCTGTGGCTAGGACTTCCAATACTATGTTGAATAAAAGTGGTGAAAGTAGGCATCCTTGTCTTGCTCCCGATCTTAAGGAGAATGACTTTTAGCTTTTCCCTGTTGAGTATGAAGTTAGCTGTGGGTTTGTTATATATGGCCTTTATTATGTTGACACATGTTCCCTCTGTTCTCACTTTGCTGAGAGTTTTTATCATAAATAGATGTTGGATTTTGGTCAAATGTTTTTTCTGCATCTATTGATATGATCATATGATTTTAATCTTTCATTTTGTTTATGTGGTTTATCACATTAACTGATTTGTAGATATTGAACCAATATTGCGATCCAGGAGTAAATCACACTTATCATGGCGTATGATCTTTTTAATGTATTGCTGAATTCAGTTTGCTGAGGATTTTTGCATCTATGTTCATCAGGGATACCAACCTATAATTTTCTTTTTTCTTTCTTTCTTTCTTTCTTTTTTTTTTTTTTGTAATATGTTTGTCTTGTTTTGGAATCAGGATAGTGGTGGTCTTGTAAAATGAGATTGGGAGATTTCCCTCCTCTTGAATTTTTAAATTCTTCTTTGAATGTTTGGTAAAATTCACCTGTGAAGCCATTTGGTCCAGGACTTTTGTTTATTGGAAGTTTTTGATTACTGATTGGATTTCATTAGTAGTATTTAGTTAGTTCAGATTTTTTGTTTGTTCTTGATTCAGTCTTGGAAAACTGCATGTTTCCAGGAATTTATCCATTTCTTCCAGTTGTCCAACTTGTTGGCATATAATTGTTCATAATATTTTTTTGTTATCCTTTGGATTTGGTGTCAGTTGTCACTTCTCCTCTTTCATTTCTGATTTTACTTATTTGGGTCTTCTTTTTCTCCTGATGAGTCTGGTTAAGGGTTTATAATTTTGTTTATCTTTTCAAAGAATCAGTTCTTGGTTTAACTGATCTTTCATATTGATTTTTTAGACTCTATTTCATTAATTTCTGCTCTGATCTTTATTATTTCCTTCTTTCTACTCATCTTAGGCTTCATTTGCTCTTCTTTTCCTAGTTCCTTTAAGTGTAGGATTAGATTGTTTGTTTGAATTTTTTTGGTGTTGTTTCTTGAGGTAGACCTGTAGTGCTATGAATTTCCCTTTTTAGGACTGCTTTTGCTGTGTCCCATAGATTTGGGGTCATTACGTTTCCATTTTCATTTGTCTCAAGGTATCTTTTGATTTCTTCTTTGACCTTGTTGTTGACTCATTCATTGTTTAGTAGCATGTTATTTAACCTCCATGTGTTTGTGTGTTTTTCAGTGTTTTTCTTGTAACTGATTTCTAGTTTCAGTTACCATTGTGGTCAGAGAAAACGCTTGATATTTTTTATTTCAGTCTTCTGACATTTATTGAGACATATGGTCTATCTTGGAAAATGTTCCACGTACGTTTGAAAAGAATGTATAGTCTGCTGCTTTAGGGTGAAATACTCTAAAAATATAAATTAAATCCATCTGGCCTAGTATGCAATTTAAGGCCACTCTTTCCTTGTTGATTTTCTGTCTGAAAGATCTGTCCATTGGTGTCAATGGGGTGTTAAAGTCCCTATTATGATTGTATTACTGTCAATCTCTCCCTTTATGTTGGTCAATATTTGCTTTGTATATTTACCTAAATATACCTATGTTGAAGGTATAAATGTTTACAAGGGTTATACCCTCTTGTTGGATCGATTCCTTTATCATTATATAATTTCCTTCTTTGTCTCTTATTATAGGTTTTATTTTAAAGTCTATTTTGTCTGATATAAGCATTGCTACTCCAGCTTTTCTGTTTATTTGTTTCTGTTCACATTAAATATCTTTTTCCATTCTTTCATTTTCAGTCTGTGTGTGTCTTTCAATCTGAAGTGGGTCTCTTGTAGAAAGTATATGTATGGGTCTTGTTTTCTTATCCATTCAGCTACCCTATGTCTTTTTTTTTGGGAGGGCGGAAGGGGAACAGGGGAACAGTGTGTACTTCCAGGACTTTTTTTTTCTAAGTCAAGTTGTTGTCCTTTCAATCTTAGTTGTGAAGGGTGCCGTTCAGCTTCAAGTTGTTGTCCTTTCAGTCCTAGTTGTGGAGGGCACAGCTCAGCTCCAGGTCCAGTTGCCATTGCTAGTTGCAGGGGGTGCAGCTCACCATCCCTTGCGGGACTCAAGGAATTGAACTGGCAACCTTGTGGTTGAGAGCCCACTGGCCCATGTGGGAATCAAACCGGCAGCCTTTGGAGTTAGGAGCACGGAGCTCTAACCACCTAGCCACCGGGCCGGCCCCTACCCTATGTCTTTTGATTGGAGCATTTAATAAATTTACATTTAAAGTGATCATTGATAGATTCATAGTTACTGCCATTTTATTATTCATATTTATTCCCCCCCTCTGCTTCTTAAAGAAGTCCCTTTAACATTTTTTTCTGTTGGTTTATGTTTTTAATTAATCCATATACAATTACATGTCTTCTGGTTTGTTGAAGCAATAGGTCAGACAACACAATAGGTCAGACAACACATTTGCCACAATAATGTCTGTCAAAGTGGCTGGCCATAAAAACTCCAGCACCACATTCATCTGAAGAGCACTCCCGATGAAGGTGACTGATTTTGCCATTCTCATCCACCTTATAGTGTTTTAAGACAGCCAGCTTAACCTTCTTTCTCTTATGCTTATTCTTCTTGGGAGTGGTGTAAGACTTCTTCCTTTTCTTAGCACCACCATGAAGTCTCAACACAAGATGAAGAGTGGACTCCTTTTGAATGTTGTAGTCAGACAAAGTATGTCCATCTTCCAGTTTCTTGCCAGCAAAGCTCAGTCTTTGTTCATCAGAAGAAATTCCTTCCTTATCCTGGGTCTTGGCCTTTACATTTTCTATTGTATCCAAGGGTTCAACCTCAAGAGTGATGGTTTTCCCAGTAAGGGTTTTCACGAAAATCTGTATCTTAGCAGTGGTTCCACCATTGATGGTGGATTGGAAATGCCATTTACCATTTCTTGTAATACTGGTTTGATGGTGATGAACTCCTTTAGCTTTCTCTTTTCTGGGAAGCTCTTTATCTCTCCTTCGATTTTAAATGATAGCTTTGCTGGGTAGAGAAGTCTTGGTTGTAGGACCTTGCTTTTTATCGCTTTGACTATTTCATGCCAATCCCATCTTCTTTTTTTTTTTAAGTATTTTTTTTTTTTTTAATGTGGGGAAGGGGAACAGGATTTATTGGGGAACAGTGTGTACTTCCAGGACTTTTATCCAAGTCAAGTTATTGTTCTTTCAATCTTAGTTGTGGAGGGCGCAGCTCAGCTCCAGGTCCAGTAGCCGTTTTCAATCTTAGTTGCAGGGGGCGCAGCCCACCATCCCTTGCGGGAGTCGAACCGGCAACCTTGTGGTTGAGAGCCCACACCCCAAGCAACTGAGCCATCATGGCACTGGCCCATGTGGGAATCGAACCGCCAGCCTTTGGCATTAGGAACACAGAGCTCCAACTGCCTGAGCCACCAGGCCAGCCCGCCAATCCCTTCTTGCTGCAAAGTTTCTGTTAAGAAATTAGCTGACAATCTTGTGGGAGCTCCCTCGTAAGCAACTATTTGCCTTTCTCTTGCTGGTTTTAGGATTCTCTCTTTGTCTTTAAACTTTGCCGTTTTAATATGTCTTCGTGTGAGCCTGTTTGGCTTCATCTTGTTTGGGACTCTCTGCGCTTCCTGGACTTGTACGTCTATTTCCTTCATCAGGTTAGAAAAGTTCCCAGTCATTATTTCTTCAAATAGGTTCTCAATCCCTTGCTTTCTTTCTTTCTTCTTCTTCTGGTAGCCCTATGATGTGAATGTTATGCTTGATGTTCCAAAGCTCTCTTAAACCATCTTGTATTTTAAAATTATTTTCTCTTTTTGCTGTTCAGATTGGATGTTTCTACTACCTTGTCTTACAAATTGCTGATTCGATCCTCTGTTTCATCTGGCCTGCTGGTGATTCCTTCTATTACATTCTTCATTTCAATTATTGTATTCTTCATTTGTGATTTGTTCTTTTTCATGGTTTCTGTGTCCTTTTTATGCTTACTATGTCTTTGTTGAAGTTCTCACTGAGTTCCTTAAGCTTTCTTTTAACCAGTGTTTTGAACTCTGTCTCCAGTAGGTTGTTTGCCTCCATTTCATTTAGTTCTTTTTCTGAAGTTTTCTCCTGTTCTTTCATTTGAGACATATTTCTTTCTTTCTTTTAAATTTTTTTTTTTTTATTGGGGAACAGTGTGTTTTTCCAGGGCCCATCAGCTCCAAGTCATTGTCCTTCAATCTCATTGTGGAGGGCACAGCTCAGCTCCAAGTCCAGTCGCCGTTTTCAATCTTAGTTGCAGGAGTCACAGCCCACCATCCCATGGGGGAATTGCACCAGCAACCTTGCTGTTAACAGCTTGAGCTCTAACCAACTGAGCCATCTGGCCACGATTCTGGCAGCTCAGTGGCAGCTTGTTGTCTTCAGGCTAGTTGTGGAGGGTGCAGCCCACCAGCCCATGTGGGACTCGAACTGCTGCCAAGAGCTTGTGCTCCAACCAACTGAGCCATCCAACTGCCCTGGAACGTACTTCTTTGTTTCCTCATTTTGGTTGCCTCTTTGTGTTTGTTTCTATGTATTAGGTAGATCTGTGTCTCCCAGTCTTGGCAGGGTGGCCTTATGTATTAGGTGTTCTATGTGGCTCAGTGGCACTGTCTCCCTGGTCACCTGTGCTGGGTGCTCCAGGAGTGTCCCTTGTGTGGGTTGTGTGTGCCCTCCTGGTGTAGTTGAGCCTTGATTGCTATTAGCATGTCAGTAGGTGGGATTCACCCTCAGGCTTACTGGCTGTGGGATTTGGGCACGTCCACAATTTACAGGCTGCTGTGGGGTGGGTTTCCATGTGGAGCAGGATTAGCTCCAGTGGGCCCTGGTGCCCTTTGGGTGTGCTGCCTTTGGGGCTAATAGGGTGGTGCTCTGCTGTGGTCTGAAGCCAACCTCCAGATATGTTCTGGGACCTCTTGGAAGGGGCTCTGGTGCATACCCAGGTCAGCCACTGCCACTGGTTGCAGACTATCTGGTAGGAGATACAAAGCAATCTTAGGTTGGTTGCTCTGTGTGCTGGACCTGGAGGCATGTGGGAGATCCCACACTGTGAGCCGAGGACTTCTGCCACCAGTATCAGACCTAGGGTAGCTCTGCAAAAAGCCCAGGACACCCCGAGGTCTGTGGCTGCATGCCGGCTCTCATAAGGCTCAGCCGCTGATAAAGCCTTATGTGGTATGTGAGTTGGGTAAGGAGGGGTCTCAGGGTGGGATGGGTGGTGTTCACCAGGTTAATGTAGATTCTGGTTTGGTGTCAGTGCCAAGCCTGGACATACTCAGCAAAAGTCTCAGAGCACACTGAGGCTAGCTTGTGCCCACCTGGGGCTTGCAAACCCCTGAGAGTTGTCCAAGAAAGAGTGCCATGCGGGTGGGTCTGGCTGCTGGCCAAGAATGTGCCTCTGGCATTGTGCGAATTGGATAGGGTTGGGTCCCAGGGAGTCACCAGGTTAGAGTGAGTGGAGTTCACGAGGCCAGATTTGGCCATGTTGGAGAAGGCTCAACACGGGAAAGATGGTGCCCACCATCAGCTGCATGGGAGGATGATTTTATACAGGGAAAATGGGGACTGTCCCTCCAGTCCTCACCCTAAAGCCACGCAACTGTGTCTCCCTGTGTGTCTCTGACTCCTTCTGAGTAACGGTCCCTCTGCTGCAGCCCAGGGTGAGTGCCTGTGAGAGTCTGTGCATGGGAGCTTTAAGAGGATGTCTGGGTTTCCCACAGCCTTCCTTCTCACTTGGATGGTCAGAATCCTCACTGTTTTTCACAGCTAGATGTTGTCGTACTCCAGGAGGGGGAGCCCAGTGTGGAGTCCCTTGCTCCTCTTCAACAGGTGAGATATCCCTCCTGATTCTCAACTGTGACATGCAGATGTGGGACTGGCCTCCTTCACGTCCCTGATCCTCCTGCCAGTCTTGACATGGCTTCTTTATATCCTTAGTTATAGGACTTCTGTTTAGCTAGACTTCAGATCATTCTCCAGGTTGATTGTTCTATAATTTAGTTGTAATTTTAATGTGGTCATGGGAGGGAGAAAGCACAGTGTTTATCTACTCTGCCATCTTGGCTCTTTTGCCGATACCCCTTTTTTTTAAAGATCTTATCAAATCTTTTGCCCATTTAAAAACTTTTAAGGTGATGAGCATATCCTTCTATGTTTTCCTTTAGAAGTATTTTAATTTTAACTTTTACACTTACATATATGATCCATTTCAAATTAAATTTTGTATATGCTGTAAGATAAGAATTGAGATTCTTTGTGTTTCAAATGGATATATATTCTCCCAGCATCATCTGTTGAAAAGATTATCCTTTCCACATTGAATTCCCTTGGCACCCTTGTTGAAAATCAATAGACCATAAATTTGTGGGTCTACTTCTAGACTCTCTTCCATTCTATCCTTATACCAATATCATACTTTCTTGATATTGTAGCTTTGTGGAAAGTCTTGATATCAGGTAGTGTAAGTCTTCTAACTTTCTTATTCTTTTTTAAAAAAATGATTTTGGCTTGCTCATTAAAATTTTTTTATATGTAAATGTGATAAAAGACAAGGAAAGGCTTACAAATTGAAGGAGATTGAGGAGAAATAACAATTAAAAGCAATGTGGGATTGTAGATCAGATCCTGGAATCAAAAAGGGACATTATGGAAAAACTCATGAAATTAAAGTAAGGTCTGCATTTTAATTAATAATATTGTACCAATATTAATTTCCCATTCTTGGTTATATAGATATTAATATTATGGGAAGCAATGTGAAGGATATAAGAAAATTCTATATACTATTCTTGCAACTTTTTTCTAAATCTAAAATTAGTTCAAAATAAGAAGTTTTTGAAAATGTACAAATATTGATTGTAACAAAAGTACCACTCTGGTATGAAATATTGATAGTGAAAGAGGCTGGGAAGAGAAGGGCAGTAGATATATAAGAACTCTACTTTCTGCTCAATTTTGCTGTAAACCCAAACTAAGGTCTATTAGAAAGAAAATAAGAAAAGAAAAGGTGCAAATAAAAAAGAATGAGATAAGATTTTAAAAGCTTGATATGTCTTACTATTTTTTTTTAGATTTTTTTCCACCAATGATTTTATTGTGGTAAAATACACATAAAATTTTCTATCTTACCCACTGTTAAGTGTTCAGTAAGTACATTCACATTGTTGTGCAACCATCACCACCATCCATCTGCACAACTTTTTTCATCTTACAAAACTGAAACACTATACCTGTTAAACACTAATTCCCCATTTCCCTCATTCCCTGCCACTGGCAACCACTTTCTGTCTTTGTGTTTTTGACTACTCTAAGTACCTCATATGTGTAAAATAATACAGTATTTGTCTTCCTGTGGCTGGTTTATTTCACTTAGCATAATATCCTCAAGTCTTATCTATGTTGTAGCACACATACAAACAAGGCACAAATGAAAAGAATGAGATAGGCGGGAAAACTTGACATGTCTTTTAACTCTCTTTTAATCTACTGAGTCTTCCTCTATGTTGGTTTTTCTATGCTGTGTAACAAATTGTCACAAATTGAGTGGGTTAAAATAACACACATGTATTATCTCACAGCTACCGTGGGTAAAAGGCTGGGCACGGCTGAGCTGGGTCCTCTGCTCAGGGCCTCAAAAGCTGTGGTTAGGTGTTGGGTGCGCTGTTTTCTCATCTGGAGGCTTGACTGGGGAAGAATTCATTTCTAAGCTCATTGAGGTTGTTGGCAGATCTCATTTCTATGTGGTTGCATAACTGAGGGCCCCAGAGGTTTGCTGGCTGGTGGTCAAGGCGACCGATAAGTTCTCGAAACTGCCTGAAATTTCTTGCCCTCGCCATTGGCTGTGGACAGCATGGCTGTTTTCTTATTTAAGACTAGTAGAAGAGTTTCTCCCTCCAATCTGTTAAGATGGAGTCTTCTATAACAAAACACAGACATGGGAGTGACATCCCATCATCTTTGCCATATTCTATTGGCTAGGAGCAAAACACAGGTCACACCCACATTCAGAAGGAAGGGATTATACAAAGGCAGACTCATGGGGGGTCACTTATGGTGTGTTGGCCACACTCTCCACTTCTTTTTCTGTTTACAATTAAGTCTTTGAAATACCTGGGCTGTTTGACCTGAAGTTTCCTGCAGTCTGGACTTTGCTGATTGGACACACAGAGCAATTCAACACGTTCATCTGTCCCCTGTATTTCTGGCAAACTGGCAGCTAGACCCAGAGGACTGACTGGACTCAGGAAGAATCCCTTTGGGAACATTTCAGGACGTGGCATGGTCTTCCCTCAGGAGGCACATGATGTCTAGCTGTATCTCTGTTTGTGATATTAGTAGCCATTCATAGTCAGCACCTACATCAGTTAATTCACAGCAGGTAGCAAAATGAGAATGTTCTAATTCTACTATTTCATTTGTCAGTTGCAATATTTTTATAGAGATGCTTCCCCTCTATATATCTAGGTTACACTGTGGTATATAGTTCATATACGGAAGGCAGGATAAATTTCTGGTTCATTTATTTTGGTCATCAATTTCCAAGATAATAATAAATTGGTTCCCTAGCAAAGTGACCAATTATTTTTTAGTAGTGTTATGAACCAATGCATTTAAACATGTTTGATTGATTTGAGTCTATTGCAATTCTTATCCTTATTACAGCTCATATGGTCCAGTGGGAGCCTCTTCAAACTGGCTCCTGAGTCCTTCTGACATGGTCCTGTTAGTCTCTGAGAGCTTCCTGCTGGCTGGCATGTCCTGGGGATCCAGGCTCACCTTATACCTTGTGCCTTCCTGCTCCATACTTGAATCGAGGCAGGTCTCCAAGAAGCCCTGGTTTCTTTTCATAGGCGATGATGTTTCAAGGCCACAGTCAGGGCTGTAGGGATGCTCATTGCTATTGGGTTGATCACTGTTTCTAGCCTTTCTGGTGGACAGAACTAGGAAATACATATGTACATATATTTTGTGAGCTCATCTGACATGAGGAAAAGAGGGGGTTGTTGGAGCTGAGAGGTAATAAATTCAAAACTGGCACATCCACTCTTTTCCAACCCTTCTCTTTTCTTCTTTTCTGTTGTCCCTATTCTGTAGCTCGATTTTGTTCTGCAACCAGCAGTTTCTCCCCAGTGTGGGCTCCTGTCCCCACAGCCTAGGGGGCCTTGGCAGGTCTCTTTCAAGAGTTTATAGGAGTGAGACTGTTCCAGTCCCATCAAGCCGCTGCACTAGCCACAGTGCAGTGTTGGCTGCTGATGGGTCACCATGCTTTCCCATGAATATCTGTGGCTTATTTTGGGGTCCTCCTATTTTTTAGGTCACCAGATGCTATCCCTGCTGCTTCCCTCTGCTACCTTAGGCAAAAAGCACAGGGCAGCGGGGAGAGAGGGCGTTGGAAGGGAAAGAGGAAGTAAGGGAAAACAAAGGAGGGAGGAGATGAGATCTTTCTTCAGAAAAGATGCAGCTACCAGACCAGCCAGAACTTGATTTGGGTATCCCATAGCAGACCCAGGACACCAGTTGTAATGAGTTATAATATTATTAGCACTACAGGGAGGGGAAATCTCCACTCCCTGTGTTACCATGACAGTTCCAACAAGGGCCAAATAAGGGGGGAAAACCCCTCCTCCCAACTGGAAGGAGTGGTCAGCAAACACCCGCCTGGGAACTTCTATAACACCATCTCTTAAGTCCTAACTATTTCGTGCCCTTATTTTGAAAATAGTGTGTTCCCTCAGCCTGCCCACTGCCACCACCCTGGGGGCTCACTGTCCTACCCTCTTCCTTTCAATAAATTCATGGCTTGCTCAGCTTATTCAGTGCACCTTGGAATTCTTTCCTGTGGCATAACCAAGAACCCGTTTTCCGGCAACAGCTCTGACTCTTCCCCCACAGATGCAAGGCTTGTAGCTGTCCACAGTTTGTCCCCATCCACTCATACTTTAGACAGCTAGAGTCACTTACTCTGCTGGTGCCTGGGCTAGGGCGGGGATGTCCAAAAGGACTCACTGGGCATTTCCTCACTGGGCCTGGTGGCTCAGCATTCAGTCATCTAAGCTTTAAAGTGTGGTGGCTCCCCAGAGAGCATGAAAGCAGGGGCTAGTAGGTCTGAAGGTCACTCCTACTGCATTCTGTTGGTCAAAACAAGTCACAGACCCGCCCAGAGTCAAGTGGGGGGAGGACAGACTCCACCTCTGATGGGAGGAGCTGCAGGTAGGCGCAGGGAGGGAGATGGATGAAGCCATCTTTGGAGATCCCAACAAGGGCTTGTCTGACCCTGAGCCCAAGTAGGTACCATCCCCCACCCTTAGGATGCCTACCTCAGTTCCTGTCACTAAGGGGTGGAGGCGGAGGAAAGGATGGGTGACTCCTGGTCTCCAGGGTGTCCAACCCAGTATGTAGTTTACTCTGGGGGCTCTGGGGAACCGGGGATTGGGGTGGGGGTGGGGTTGTGGAAAGGAAAGGAATTAGCTCTCATTTTCCCTCCCCACCCCATCACTTGCAGGCCCCCTGAGGGCTGGCAGGACATATGGCCCTGCCAGTGGTAAGTCAAACCGGGAGCCCTGCCAGGGAGCACCAGATGGAGCAGGAGGAAGGCACAAATCAGCCTCCATGGCTGGCGCCATAAATAACACTCCTGGGTGTGGGTGGCAGCTCTGCAGGCCCATTTCACCAGCCTTAGAATATCCAGGCTATGCCCCCTCCCTCGCCGCTGGCCTGTAAGTCTTAATCGAGCTGCCTGGCACAATAGCTCCTTGCAGCCTGCAGGGGAGGACAGCTGAAGGGAAAGATAGATAATTTGACGAGTCAGGCACACTCCAAAAGTCATTATTTTGTTGCTACCTTGCTGTTCCTCCGAGCTCGGGGCTGAGCCTCCAGGCTGAGTGTGGGGACAGGACACCTTCTGATGTACAAAAGGGCAGGGCAAATTTTTCCCTTCTGATGCCTCAGCTTTTTCTCTGGGGCTGGCTGATGCCATATGGCAGTTCCACTTCCTCTGCAATAGTGAATTTTCCTAAACTGGAGAGCTGGCCCTCAGCCTTTCCAAAGGTCTTTTGTGTCTGATTCTCTCCCCTCAAGGTGATTTGACTTTCTGCCTCTGGTCAAATTCCACATGCTGAATCTTTCATCCTCAAGAAGTAGAAGTCGAGTTTCACCTGTCAGAAATCACCAAACATCTTGGCTGTGAGGCTCCCGGTGAGCCACGGAGCCAGGAGGGGCAGAGAGTGCAAAGACAGCTGAGCACGAGCCCGTGAGCTGCTTCTGTCATCTCCTGGGGCCGTTCCTCCCATGCTTGGTGTCATGGAGTTTTTTTGAATCGTGCAACATCTTAGAGCGATTCTCAGAATGTAGTCCAGGTGCCATCTGGGAGTCACCTGGGGAGCTTTAAACAATGTCAGGTTCCAAATCAAAACCATGAGGTACCGTCCCACACCTATTAGGATGGCTACTATCCAAAAAACAGAAAACAACACATGTTGGTGAGGATGTGGAGAAACTGGAACCCTGTGCACTGTTGGACGGAATATAAATTGGTGCAGCCACTGTGGAAAACAGTTGGGAGGTTCCTCAAAAATTAAAAACAGAACTATTATATGACCCAGCAACCCCAGTTCTGGGTATGTACCCCTAAGAACTGAAAGCAGAGTTTCCAAGAGATACTTGCATACCCATGTTCACTACAGTCATGTGCCATTTAACAACAGGGATGCACGTGGAGAAATTCATCCTTAGGGCATGTTGTCATTGTGGGAACCTCACAGAGTGCTCCGACACAAACCTGATAGCACGGGCTACTACACACCGAGGCTGTACAGGATAGCTCATTGCTTCCCGGCTACAAGCCTCTACAGCCTGTTACTGCACAAAACAATTCAAGGT
This sequence comes from Rhinolophus ferrumequinum, assembly GCF_004115265.2. Lineage (NCBI taxonomy): Eukaryota > Metazoa > Chordata > Mammalia > Chiroptera > Rhinolophidae > Rhinolophus > Rhinolophus ferrumequinum. Next base: position 4,673,219 of record NC_046286.1, read on the forward strand.
TACAGCAAGCGAAAATGATGCAATCAAGAGACCTGTAAACGGGAGAGGCTGCTGCCAGCGTAACACGGCAGACTGTTTTACAGCAAACTTTTCTAAAATAATGATAGAAAGTATAGTGCAGTGAATACTCACACCAATAACATACTCAGTTACTATCAAGTATTGTGTACTGTCCATAATTGTATCTGCTATAGTTTTAGACTGTAACTGGTGACACAGTAGGCGTGTTTACACCAGCATCACCATGAACACGTGAGGAACGCGTTGCGCTACGATGTTACAGTGGCTATGACGTCACTAGGCAATGGGAATTTTTCAGCTCCATTATGATCTATGCGACTGCTGTCATATGTCATTATGTGGCATGTGACTATATTCACAATAGCCACGCGGCAGAAGCAAATCAAGTGTCTGTCCTCGAATGCATAGAGAAAATGTGGCATACGTGTATACACGCAATGGAATATTATTCAGCCTTAAAAAGGACATTCTGTCACATGCTACAACCTGGATGACTCCCACTCGAGGACATACGCTAAGTGAAAGCCACAGGATCAATACTGGATGATTCCACTTACATGAAGTACCTGAGATAGTCGAAATTATAGAAACAGAAAGTAGAAAGGTGGTTGGTTGCCAAGGGTTGGGCGCTGGGGAAATTAGTGTTTCATGGGTACAGAGTTTCAATTTTGAAGACGCAAAAGTCCTAGAGATCTGTTGCACAACAATGTAAATATGCTTAACACTACTGTGCACTTAAAAATAGTTAAGATGATGAATTTAAAGTTATGTGTGTGTGTGTTTTTTAACCACAATTTAAAAAAGAGGAGCTTACTTCCATTTGGAATGCCAATAATTAACAAAAACAGAGGCAGGTTCCTGCGCTTTGCCAGACCTCCAGGTTCACAATCCCTACAGAAGAGGCTCGGGAAGCTGCCTTTTAAACAAGTCCGCAGGTAATTCTTAAGCCCAATAACGTTTCTTGTCTTAGATGTTGTGATTAAGAAAACAGGCTCTGAAACCAAACTACTTGGCAACCAAAGCGACCCTAGAGAAACAACTGTCCTCTCTGTGCCTTAGTTTGCTCATCTGTATGATGGGGATGGTAATTGTGCCTATTCACGGATGGGAGTATTGTAAGGATTGAATTAGTTAAAAATCAAAAGCATTTGGTATTATGATGATCAAAATCAAGTGCTTCCTTTTGACCAAGGGGAACTGAGGACCAGAGAGGGGAGGTGCTTTATCGAAGCTCATTCCTCAATGTGGTGCCAGAGCCAGAAGGACCCAGCTCACAGGCTACCGTGCACGGCTCACCTGCCACATGTGCTATCTTGTGCCTCAGTCCCCGAGGGCCTGGTCAGGAGACTGGGTCACCACAGTGACAGACTGGAGAGGAATGCAACCCTACCCTGAACACATGTGCCTTTCCCCAGGATGGCTCCAGGTTATTCCATTTCTCTGGCAGATAGAACGAGGGCTTGCTTTAGGCAAGGCACAGACACTGGGTGTGGGGTTGGAGGAGCTGTGGGTGTATTAACTGGGAGCTGCCTGTCTCTTTTATCAACCCCAAGCCTTTGCGTGCCTGACCTCTCTGGCTTCTGGGGATGGAACAGCACTGGCACAGAAGCATATGGAGCACAGCCTTCTGTGAGAGTCCCAGGTCCTATAGAAAAATTTCATGAACAAATGCAACCTAATGGCTTTGGTGTAACACTAAGAACAATAACAGATAAAGTGGGTTGCCTGTATACTGTGTACCTAGCTCTTATGGCTATGATCCCATTTTACAGATGATGAAACTGAGACAAAGGGTTTAACTAACTCACCCCAAGCCACAGAGCTAGTAAAGTGGAAGCAGCCTGGCATTTGACTGCCCTGAGTCTCAGCATCTTCATCTGTAAGGTGGACATAATAATAGGGGCTGCAAAACGAGGGGGTTGACATCAGAGGTGAAAATGGCCAGCCAACATTTGTTGCATGAGTTTGCTGAAAGATGCACAGACACTGAGGTCCCCATGCTCCTTTTGGGGGAGCTCAGTGCAGGGTGGAAAGTGGGGAGGTCTGGGTGGGGAAGGTCACCTCTAGGATGGAGGAATGGGGAAGGCACAGGGACACACTTGGCCCCTTGGGGTCTGGTGGGTCTGAGGCTCAGTCCACAGGTCTGTGGTTACATTCTCTGGAGCCAGATGCAAGTCAGGCTCGGTGGCAGGGCTGCAGGGGTGGGGGGTAGGGGGTGGGGGAGTGGGAGGAGCTCAAGGGTGTTGGGATGTGTTGTAATTTGAATGCAGGTTGCAACTTTGGGGGGATGGGACAGGGATTCCACCTGTCATTGAGCATTTCTACAGTCACCACTGTTGCCATTTCTTCCTCTTTGGAGTTCAGCACCTGTGGGCGGGGCATGGTATGCTCCAGGATGGGCCTGGGTCCTTAGCTCCTGCTTTGGCTTGTTCAGCTGCAGGTGGGGTAAAGGGGACAGAATGGGATGAGGGGGACAGATGGGCTTAGTGCCTCTGTGCCCTGCCCAGCTGCCCTCCTCTGGGGGCCTACTGCAGATTCAGCTGTCTGGGACAGGACCCCAGAGCCAGAGAGGAGACAGAGAAGGGGCAGGCATTCTTCTTTCTGCAGAAAGTGATAAACTTTCTTTCCCAATAAAGATTCCGATTTTCCAGGAAGAACGGCTTTCCCATCAGGAGGCAAATGTGCCTGTAGCAACAGCACAGTAATCTCTCCACTATTCATGGAGTGCCCACTGTGTCCTCACATTATTGATCGTCCTTCTGATAACACAGCAAAGTGACCACCGTTTGCTCCATTTTGCAGATGGGAAAGCTGAGCCAAGGGGTTCAGCCTGGGCTCAGCCTTCGCTCTCACACAGCTAGCAAGTGGCAGATCCAGGACTGCCTGGGCCCAAGGCTGTACCAGCTTCCCCGGCCAGGCCAGCTGGCCTCAGAGAGGAAAGGAAAGGGGCTTCATAGTAAACAGGTTCAATGTAATCCCTATTAACAGCTCAAAAGCCTTTTTGACAGAAATAGAAAAACTCATCATACAATTCATATGGAATCTCAAGTGACCCCAAATAGGTGAAACAATCTTGAAAAAGAACAAAGTTGGAGATCTCACACTTCCTGATTTCAAAACATACTACAAAGCAGCAGCAATCAAAACAGCATGGTACTGGTATAAAGACAGACATATAGACCAATGGAACAGAATAGAGAGCCCAGAAATTAACCCGTATGTATATGACCAAAAGATTTTCAACAAGGGTATCAAGACTATTACACAATGGAGGGAGGACAGTCTGTTCCATAAATTGTGTTGAGAAAACTGGATATCCACATGCAAAAGAATGAAGTTGGACCTCTACCTAACACCATGTATAAAAATAAGCTCAAAACGGATCAAAGACCTAAACATGAGAATTGAAACTAGAAAACTCTTAAAAGAAACCATAGAGGAAAATCTTCATAACATTGGGCATGGCAATGATTTCTTTGATATGACACCAAAAGTGTAGACAACAAAAGAAAAAACTAGATAAATTGGACTGTATCAAAATTTAAAACTTTCGGGGTAGGTGAAGTGATTAGAAAGCACAGTCAATAACCACAAGATTGCCACAGGGTTACGAAAGTCAATTTGGGGAATGTAATCAATAATGTTGTAAAGATTTGGTAGGGTATCCGATGGACGCTTGTCTCGTTAGGAAGACCACCTCAGGGATGATGTAGATGCCTGATGACTGCACTGTACACCTGAAGCTGAACAATAATGAATGTCAACTACAATGATATATATATATATATATATGTATATATATATATATATATATGTATATGTATATAGTTACAAGAAACGGAGTACAGCATTAGGAATAGAGACAATAGAAATGTAATGGCTGTGTACGATGTCAGATAGGTAGTGGATGGGGAGAGGGGAGTTGTCACCGTGTGAGGGATATAAATGATAAATGTCTAACTATTACATTGTTTTGTGCACCTGAAACTAATAAAAAAAAATTTTAAATTTTTGTGCATCAAAAGACACTGTGAAGAGAATGGGAAAATTTTTGACCTTTTTTCTTCAAATTTTTCAACTGATATATAATTCACATAATAAATGATATGAGACAATGCACATAACATAAAATTCACCATTTTAAAGTGTATAAGTAATTAAGTAGCATTTAGTATATTCAGAATGTTGTGCCACCATCACGAGAATCTAATTCCAGAATATTTCCATGGCCCCCACAAGCAATCCCATATCCTGTAGCATCACTCACGGCTCACCCCTCTGCTCCGCCCCTGGCAACCACTAATCTACTTCCTGTCTCTCTAGACTTGCCTTTTGACCCCATTTTTTAATGCAAAATTTTAGTCAGATTTACTTCCATTATCAATTTTCGTTGAGAAAATATTTTCTGGAGTGAATGGTATTAAGAAAAGATCATTCTTCGAGCAATGTTCTACAGCATGCAGTAAAATTTTTTCCAGTTTGAGTTTCACCTTGCTGAAATTACTGTGATTGAGATAAATTCTTTTCTAATAATTTTTTTAAAACCCACGTGATTTATTGACTTTGTGGGGGGTGGAGACAACATACCACGTTTCACTGTTTAGAGCGCCTGCAACTGTGAGTTTTCTTTGTGGCCATATTTCTACCAAGTATAATTTCCCTGATCAAATTTTGCAGGTGTGAATTTTGTCTAGAAGTTTTGACTTTCTTTGAGTCATTGTTATGTTGTTTTGATGATTTCTCAGGAGCATTCACTGACCTCCCTCATGAAGACGATCCCGTTACTATCTGACTCTTGAATCCCCTCTTAGTTTTCATAACGCTATCACCACCCGACATTATTATATATGTATTTGTTTATCTGCTTATCATCTGTCTTCCCACCAGGCTGTGAGTTCTTGGAGAGCAGGGATTTTCGTGTCTTGCTTATGGCTGTATCCTCACCGCCTAGAACAGTGCCAGGGACACAGCGGGCCCTCAGTATGTGGACTGAACGAAGGAATGAAATATGGGTTGGATAGAACACATGGTCTGAGTTTGTCTCATAGTCCATTTGTGAAATCATGAGGGACTGTATGAGAGGGAGAGAGAGAGATGATGCAGGACTGAGAAGGATCCAAGGCCCAAATGATGGAGGCAAGCCATCCCCACCACACTGAGGATGAGCCACGTTCCAAGAAGCTCCCAATTTTGCCAGGGAGACAGATAACCAACAGAACAGCCTGTTTAATTTACTGACGCTACAAATGGCGACTTATGGCTTAGCGGCAACAGAGCACGTTGTCGGCATGACTGGAAACGGTGCTGACGGAGCTGCCCAGAACCACCCGGGCAAAGAGAGACCAAGAGGACACGGAGGTGTAGGTCTGACAACACTGGCGCCTGCACCTGCTGCTGCTGGAGGCTGACAGCCAGGAGCCGGGCCTTCTCTCCCTCCGTTCTGCCCCATTGGACACGTACTGAGCAACAGAACCACAGCCAAGAACTGGCCCCCATGACGCGTAACCTCAGTTCAAGCCCTCCATCCTGGCTATCCATTGCCGTGGAACAAAGCACCCCAAAGCTCAGTGGCTTCAAACAACAGTGTATTGTTACCTCTCCTGATTCTGTGGGCTGACTCAGCTCAGCTGGGCGGTTTTCTCACTCGAGATCTCTTGTGTGTTTGCAGCCAGATTGCTGCTGGCATTGGAGTCATCTGAAGGCCTGACTGGGCTGGAAGTCTAGGAGACTCTGTCTCTCTCTCTGCTGCTGGTCAGTGCTAGCTGTCAGCAACGGCTGTCAACCGAGCGTGTGGCAGGAAGCCGGGCTACACTGAGAACTAGCACATATCACGTCTGCCACATTCTATTGGTCAAAGTAGTCACTGGGCACAGATTGAAAGGAGGTGGAGCAATAGAGCCCACCTCTTGAGGGGAGGGCAAGTCACTTCGCAGAAGAGAATGGGATGGGAGCTATCATTTGCACCATCTTTGGGAAATGCACTGTCATAGCCTCAAAACGCATTGAGGTGGGGTTCTACCAAGACAACCAAAGATTTCCTGCTTTTACAGAGCGTTCTTGACTCTTCAAAGAGCTTTCATGCTGACGTTCATCATAATACTTGTCAGGGACATGGGCTGTCTGTGCACATGAGGCAGCACCTGGGTCTGCATCCAAGCTCCGCTGCTTCCTTCCTGCATGACTTGGGCAAGCTATTTCCCCTCTCTGTGTCTCAGTGTCCTCATCTGTATAATGGGGGGATAATAACAATGCCTGCCTCACAGCTTCGTTGCAAGAACTAGGCAGCTGGAACAGTGTCAAGGCCAAAACAAGTCCACACGAACAATGGTTATTATGATTACTCCCCCTTTTGTATTTATTTTTATCTTTAACATTTGTGATTTATTTTAAAAAATATGTTATACATTTACACAGTTCAAACATCAAAAAGGAATACGAGGGGGCGGCCGGATGGCTCAGTTGGTTAGAGCGCGAGCTCTTAACAACAAGGTTGTCAGTTCAATTCCCACATGGGAGGGTGGGCTGCGCCCCCTGCAACTAAGATTGAAAACGGCAACTGGACTTGGAGCTGAGCTGCGCCCTTCACCACTAGATTGAAGGACAACGACTTGACTTGGAGCTGATGGGCCCTGGAGAAACACACTGTTTCCTAATATTTTCCAATTAAAAACAAAAGGAATATGAGATTCCACAGAGCGGAGTCTCCCTGCCTGGTATCCGCCTCCTGCGTCTCTTCCCTAAAGGAAACCACTTTGCCCAGGTCCTGCCAGAAATACCTTCTGCATTTACAAGCAAACATGGATATATATTCTTCTGCCACCTCTTTTTTTATATACACAAATGATAGTGACTATCCTCATAGTTTTACAACTTGCTTTTTCCCCTTCAAATAGATATTTGGTGATTGTTTCATATCAAAACTTTAAGAGCTGCCTCACCCTTTTTATCAGCTGCATAATATTCCATCGTGGCTGTGCCGCGATGTGCCCAATGAACCTCCTGTGGAGGTGCTTTGCTGTCTGCAGCTCTAACACACTATGCTGTGATTCATCCCTATTGTGCTGGTGAGGAAACTGAGGTCTGAGAGGCAAAGTGTCCCACCCCAGGCCACATGGTGAGTTGGTGGCAGCTCCAGGATCAGATCGTAGTCCCCTGACCCCACACCCACGATGTATTCCCATCTCATCTCTGCTTGGGCCTCCTGGCTCTGGGATGGGGGAGCCTGCATGAAAGGAGACAGGTGAGGGTGGCGAGCAGGCAAATCTACCAGTGCTGTTGTCGTCTCCTCCCCAGCCTAACACATGGCTGCATGAAGAAGGAAAAGCAGTTGGAAGAGCCCAGGCTCTCAGACTCCAAAGAGCAAAGCAGAGACCGCAGGCTGGAGAGGGTGCTTTGCAGCAGTAAGCCTCCTGGCAGCGCCTTTGTATAAACCTCGTTTTCTCCTTCAGGTGGGCTGGCTTTAGAGGAAGTAGATGCTAAAACTGCCCAGGATTGGAGAGGAACTCAGCCCTATAATTGAGGTAACTGGGATCATGACCTAGGCCTGCTACTGATTCACGGGACCCTAGGGCAAGTCACCCAACCTCTCTGAGCCTAGAAGGTGGGAGCTTGACCCAATGGGGTCCCTGCAGTTCCAAAGCCAACTCAATCAATGCCTCCTTGAGAACTCTCATTTCCTCATTTAAAAAAGTAGGAGTGAAAGTAATACCGGATGTGGTAAGAATCCAATGAGATGATGCATGTGAAAGCCCGTGGAAAATTAAAAATTCAACACACCATACAGATTCCCCTCCCAGCAGGTATTAATTTTGAGGATGACATTACAAATAGTGAACTCTGTCCACGACCACATCTTCAGTATAAAAGTTTATTATATACTGAAGTGTAGTGAACCGCACTTCTCTGTTGTTCAGGCCACAGAAATCAAAAACCAAAACGCAAAACTTTTGTTCCCTATTGAACTTGACACCGACCATCTGCTTAGGTAGCCTGCCTGCAATTTAGGTACGATGCCACTAGGTGGCGATGGTGCCACTGAGGGCTGTTCCAGAGCAGACACCCTAAGAACCATCTCAAATGTCCCTTTTTATACATTGAGAGGCCTCACCAAAGGACCCACTGAGACTTAGTTTCCTTACCTGTAAAATGGGGATAATAGTACAAAATATGCTCACGTAAAATCCTCCTGTGCACAGCAAGACCTTCAATAAATGTATGCTTCTTTCTGGAGTGATTAAGAACATGGCTTTGGAACCAGACTGCTTCGGTTTGAATTCCAGCTCCACTACCTACCAGCTGTGTGACCTGGGACAAATTACCTAACCTCTCTGGGCTTTAGTCTCCCTGTGTGTCAGTGGGGCTAGTAATCATACCTACCCCCATAATTTATATGTAAAGTGCTTAGAAAGTGCCTGCTCCAAGAAAAGTGCTCTGAGTTTGCCATTGTCTGTGTATGTCCTGGGATGAACCCTCTTTAACATAGTCTGGGTCCCAACTCTGGGCACCTCCCAAGATTGAGGGCCTTGTCAAGATGATATGTCTTTAGGGTGTTTTTAATCCCCCCTCCCTTCCTCCCGGCATAAGTCATGGACAGAGAAAACCACAATTCCAAGACTCCAAGTCTGGTCTGGGGATTCAGGGCACAGCTGGCAACAACCTCTGTCTACCAGACAGGTTATGGAAACCAATTTGCAAATGTGAAACGAGCTGGTGGGAAGAAAGGAGAGGGCACAGGAGGCTGTGAGGCTGTTTTGAAAGCACTTTTGTCCCTTGAGGATGTCCTGCTCACCTCCATGCATGCTGCAGGTTGCGGGGGTGGGTAGAGAGGAATCTGGTGATGACAGCACATGACCAAAAGTCAGGAGATCTGTTTTTAGCCCAGCTCTGTCACTGAGGCTCTGTGTGTCCTTCAACGAGTCACTTTTCTTCTCTGGGCTTCAGAGTCCTACTCTGCCAAAACTGGGACACACTCCCTGCCTTCCTTTCCAACCAGAGAAATGGTGGGAGTAGAGAAACTCCTCAAAACCTCACCTCCTCCTTGAAGCCTTCCATCTTGGGTGGAACAAAAGGGAATCCAAAGCCTCCCCCTCTCCCTCTCCTTCTCCCGATATTCATTACCAATCCATTATTCGCTCATTCACTGATTCCACATGCTCTCAGTGCTGATCTGCCCTCCTGTCTGCATGTCCTTTCTGTCTTGTCTGCATTTGAAATTCCTCTGGGGAGGGCTGTGCCTGCCTCCTTGCTCTGTACAGCTCGGAGAGTCTAGCAGAGGAGGCTTGTGATGGAGGGATGGCGTGAAGCTCTCTGTGGCAAGGAAGGTCCCATGGAATCCCAGACGGGTCGGAACTTAATGAGATTGAGAAAAGTGAGCTGTTGGGTAGATTAAGAGATGCAAAAAGTGCTTTGAAAAGTGAAAAGTGCTATGCAAATGAAAGTCTGATTCTCTGGACAAGGGCATAAAAGAGTAAGAGGATGAGGACGAGAAAGAGGGTGGGGGTGTAGCTCAACTTCAATGAACGATGAAGGTGTTTTGCAATCAGGAAATCTACAAGGAAGTTAGTTCAATCTTAGGAAGCATGGAAGTTGTGTGTCAATTTCCAAAATAACATTTAATTTTGGATGACACATGGGCAGGGGTGTGTGTATGTGTGTTTTCCACTGTCATTTTTTTTTTCAGGGTTTGGGGCTGCCGAGGTCTTAATTCAGTGCCAGGCATACCTCAAGTCCAGATGGAATAAGCCCAGCTTGTCCGCTCCCTCACCCCCTCTCGCCATCACCCGACCCCTCCCTCCATCACTTGCCCGTTCAGGTCTGCCCCTCATTACCCTCCCCACAGCCGCTCCAAGTTGTTCCAGTGTCTGCCAACCTCCAGCCTTTCTTACCTCTCTGCTTTATGACCCGATCCCCTGTGAACGCCAGTGCCCATCCCACTCTTGCCATCCTCCACCAAATGCCTGGCTGCCAAGTGACTCTAAGTGTCCTCTCTCAGGCAGTGTCCTGTGCTCACTGCCTTCTGCAAACTTACCAGGCCTGGACTCCATTCCACCTGCATCAAAGCCCCGATGACACACGGAGCCAGGCTAATGCATGAGTAGGGGAGGGGCAGGTATTCTCGTCTATGCATCCTAGATGGCACTCGAAGAGCATCTTGGGGACACTAGCCTCTTCGTTTTAAGAAAGTTCTGTCTAAAGGGAGAATTTCACAGCACTGCGGTAGTCCAAAAGGGAGGGGACTTTCGGGGGTGCATACAGTTAAAGATAATAACAGATACTATCTATTGCACACCTATTAAATTCCAGGTACTATGCTAGGTGCCTTACGTCCTTTGTCTAATTCCAACAACCCTGTGAGGTAAGTGTAATTGTCATAATAACAAGCACTACAAAATTAATTGAGCACTTATGTCTGACATGATTCACCTGGATTGTCCTATGTAATACTCACAGAACCTGTGAGGTAGGTACTGTTGCCATGTCCATTTTCTAAACTAGAGAACCAAGGCACAGATCAATTAAGAACCTTGTCACATAGCTAGCTATTAAGATAAGGAGGCTGAACCTCAAAGGGGTTAAGTAACATGTCCATTTTTACCCAACAAAAAAGCCACTGAGTGAAGTCTGTGTCTGACTTCACCCGCTCCCCAGACTCACCGTGCCTTCTTCTGGGGCAATGGGAAATTTCAGCTGGGAACAGAAACTTCTGGGGTGGGAATGCGAGTGGGACTTCATCTGGTTTAGACACCAGCATACCCCTTATATAAAGGGTGTCCAGAAATGCTCCAGGACCCCAACCCCAGTCACCTGCCAAATGTCCCCTGGCTTTGCTCGACTTTCCCAGTAACCTTTCCCTGCCGCCTGCTTCAGGTGGCTCCTCAGAATCCCAGCTAGCATTAGCACCCTATTAGAAGAATGCTTGCCTCCTCCAGGAAGCCTTCCTTGATGGCCCTAGCCCAGAGCCCTCTCACCTTCTCTGGAATGTCGTCCACTTGGCTGTCTTGTTCATCCTTTGGGTACTGCCATCTGGCCTCCCTAACTAGGTTGAGTTTCTCTAGGCTCTAACACCTAACATGCAGTCAATGCTCAGAGAATTCTTCTTAAATGAATAAACACTGCATTTGGGCATTCCCTTAGGTCACTGGGGTCATGAATTTCAGTGCCTCTACTGTGGGGAGATGGAGAATGAAGGCAAGAAATATAAATGTGTGACCAGACCAGGTGTAAACAATAGGGAGTGGTGAGGTCTGTGGCAAACTAGAGTCTGCATACCGACCTGAGGGGCTTCTGACCAAATTCAGCCACCCCACTCCCCACAAATGGCTAGGACCTAATCTCGCCCTGAACACCCTCACTTTCTTCCCCTAGCGTTATTCTCCTACTTTGTGCATCCCACTTTAAAATACACTCTGTACGCTATTTATTATAGTTATCATCTGTCTTCCGTCACAAAGGTGAACTACTTGAGAGTGGAGGTTTGGTCTGTTTTGTACTCTGGTGTAGCCCAGGCCCTCATCAGTGCCTGGCACATAGTAGGCCCTCAATAGATAGATGTTGAATGAATCATCAGCCCCTTGCATGTCTCTGCAGTGAAGAGAGCTGCACCAGTCCCCCCTGTAGTGTCCAGGCTCAAGGAAGCATTCAGTGTTTAAGGCAGAAAGTGAAGGCCATTGAGGGTCACAGGGATCCCCGAGGAGATGGTCTGGAGTCTGCCTTTGTGACAGCAGGTCCAGCTGGAACTGGGCAGGCGGGTTAGTGACTGCCCTGTAGGGTCAACGGGGCACTTCTGAGCAAAGCTGATGGAGGGTTATGGGTGGGGTGGTAGGGGCGGAGGGGTCAGAGGGCGCGTGCGGACACGCGGACACACACACACACACACACACACACACACACGCACACACACGCACACCCCCCCACATACCCACCCTACCCGCACCCGCACGTACCATAAGACGCAGGATTAGGAGAGACTAGAAAACGAACGACAGGCGGGCGGAATGTCCAAGGTACTGGGGAAAGGGCAGAGAGGGGAGGGGAGCGACACCGCGGGGTCCACAGCGCGCCTGCAGGGGCGCCCGGGAGGAGGGCGCAAGGTAGATGCTTCCTGCACCCGCCGCCGCAGAGCCCCTGTGCCGGGGCTGGGAGCACCCCCTGGAGGAGGACGCTGGGAGCCGGGGAGATTTTCCCCTCCCCGCGCGTCGGCTAAGCTGGTCGCTGCCTCCTCAGCAGCCGGGGCGCTTCCACCTGCGCAGGCACCGCGCCGCCCTGCGACGACCGCCATTGGCTCGCTAAAAATGCCTCTCTAATCTGCGCGCATCTGTGCACGCCTCCGCCATCCTCCCTCCTCCCTCCCTCCCCCTCCGTCGGCTCTGACCTTCCTCCTTCCCGCAGCCCAGGCGAGATCCCGGAGACGCATTGGCGGCGGCGGCGGCGGCGGCGGCGGCGGCAGCGCAGCCTCCGCTTCCCCCGGGAAGTCTTCCTGGCTTGAGGCCCGGCTCTAGACGCCCGGCTAGGCCCCGTGGCGCCGCCGCTGGTGCCCGGCGCTCCTGCCCCCAGGTAGGGAGTCTGGCCCTTGGGTAGGGGGTGTGGAGGGAGGGGGTCCTGTTAGGGGGTGCGTGTTGGCGGTGGGTGCTGAGACTGGCGTCTTCCCGGCGAGAACGCGGGGGGGGGGGGGGAGGATTGGACAGTTACTTGGAGAGAGGTGAGCGTGCGGCCGGGGGTACTTCGCAAGCGCCGGGGTTCGCGGGTATCCCCCAGGCAGTGACGGATGCCCCTGCTCCGGGCCCCTTGGGAGAGGGAGCTGGCGGCAGAGGCCTTTACACAGGGGAAAACGCAGGAAATAGGTTCTTTGGGAAGCTGGGATCCAGGCTCCTGGGGTCAGAGTCTCTGGCCTGGGGTGTTCAGGTATCAGCGGGGTGGGTGGGCTGGTGCCAGCTTGGTGCATAAGCCGTTTATGGATCAGAGTAGACTGGGGAGAAACACAGCAGCTGATGCTCCCTATGCTCTGTCTGGTTTTACAATTAAAGGTATTTTCTTCTGTCCCTCTGTCCCCGCCCCCACAGCTGGGATGGAAGGGGGTAGAGAAAAAGGAGGTGACTGCTAAATAAATGGCCGGCAGATACAGCGGGAGACTGGTACTGCCCTTCTCCCCAGGCTACTTGCTGCCTGTTGGAACTCTCTCTCTCCCCCTTATTTTTGCCTTACAGGAGGCCATGCAAAGATTAAAAGGCCATCAGGGTGTGAGGGACACAGTGGCAAACCCCAGGGCTTGGACAGAACCAGCTTCAAGCCCCAGCTGCCCCCCACCCCCACCATCCTGCTCTGCACCCCACGTGCAGTGACACATGTGGCCGCTTTTCCTTGGGCATGACCATAAATAGCCCACATTGCCCTGGCTCTGGCACAGTGGGGTGCAAACAGAACTGTCAGTGATTTTGGAGGTTGTAGCCCTCATCTCCCTGGCCTTCTCGTCACATGTCCAAATCACCACGCACAGGCCACCCCCTCCAGGCAGCCTCCTTGATATCCCAGGTGAGAGCTTTACCTTCTGCCCCGTGTTCTCCAACCTAGTCTGCCTTGTGGTTTGGCTATTTATGTCTTGATCATTGCTCCCTAGACCAGAAGTGCCTTCAGGGTAGGAATTTGTCTGATTCATCTCTGTCATCGACCCTGCGCCTGACCAGGGTCTGGCACCAAGTAAATGTTAGGGGATTAAGTGAATGAATGAACTTGAACTCTGGGAAATAGCTGGCAACCTGAAGGAGGGGGTTGAGCCCCCTATGGGCTGTCCTTCCATCCCACAGGACCACAGAACCACCAAAAACAGACAACCCCATTGAGGCCCTTCCTGGATCAACCTGGAACTGACAGGCAGCTATGGCATTTGGAGACAAACACTGTAGCCCCAGAGTCTCCAGGGTTTTTTTGGGCCCCTGGTTTGAGAGCACTGGCTGAGTCCAGGCGTGGTGGAAGGCCTGGGGGAAGGTCTGGCCTTCCTTAGGACCCTGCGTTCGCACTTTCTTCTTGAGGTGCTCGGCTCAAACCAGGGGTCTCTGTCTATCCCAGCCCTTGGAGAAATTCCAGTTAGCATCAGGGAGTCTTGGAAGCCCCAAACCCGGCCATCCTCAGTCTCTGGGGTCCTCATAGTGAACTCTGAGCAAATCTCGTGACTCCATTATGTGGAGGAGCAAACCCAGGCCAGAAGAAGCGGCTGCCACCAAGGATTCTGGTGTCTGTGACAGACGTGGGCATTTGTAGTGTCCTTCCCCAGCCCTGTTGCTCCTTTCACCGCCAGGCTGATAAGATACCTGCAGGCTGTTCTTGTCCTCACCTTACAGAGGGGGAGACTGAGGCCCAGAGAAGGTCAGCAGCAGAGCAAGGGGAGGCACTCAATTCCTGGCTCCAAGACCAGTGCTCTCTCCACTGGACTCGCAGGAGCTGGGGCTGGGGCCAGGCCCAGACCCGGTCAGAGTGTCTGGTTGTCCTGGAGCCCACAGGTTCCTCCTCTCTGGCTCTGTCCTGGCCTCTTGCAATGGAGAGAGTAAGAAAGAGGTATTTCTGGGTAGAGGCAGGCAAGATGGTTTACTTAGTGCCTCCAAGAAGCTGGTCCTGGGGGCCTGGCGGGGAGGGTGCAGTAGTAACAGCAAAAACTAAGAGTACACAGCAGTTGTCACATGCCCGGTCCTATTCCAACTATTTTTAACTCATTCAATCTTCACAGTGGCCCCCTTCACAGTGGATACTATTATTATTCCCATTTTACAAGTGAGAAGACTGAGGCACAGATAAGTTATCGGTTCAAGGTCACACAGTTTGAAAGTGGAAGAGTAAGGAATTGGACCTAGGCTCCAGAGTCCATGCTCTTAATCTGTATTCCCTATTGCAAGATCAAGAGGGCTGTGGACCTAGCTGGTGGGGACACACTGTCTCTGTGGAGATACAGGCTTCAGGGACTCCATGGCTAACGTCCCTGCACGGGTAGTATGTGCATGCTTAAGTGAGACTGTGACAGCTGTGGGTGCTCAGAATACTAACACCCATCTCAGTGGGTCTCATTGAGCAGGAGAACGATCTTTGTAAGATGCACATCTGAGCCTGTCACTCCCCTGCTCCTTCAGTGGCTCCCCATTGCCCTGGGGACAAAGGGCAGTCTTCCTAATGTGGCCCTGTCTGGGCCCCCTCTCCCTTCTCACCCTCTGCCTTCCAGCTGCTCTCACCTTTTCAGTTCCTCAAATAAACCATTCTTCTCTCACCGGCAGCACAGGCTGCGCCCCGCCTAGAACACTCTCCCTCCTCCCTTCGCACTCCTCACCCTCTGCGGTTGCTGAGACTTCTCTTCCTTCCAGAAGCTTGGGCTTGGGCTGGGAGACCCCTCCTCATAGACTGCTCCCCTCCCCTCACACAGTGTCCTGTGGGGCCTTTGGTTGTTGCCCCCACCCCAGGCTGGGAAATCCGTGGGGACAGGGTCAGCCTCCCTAGTGCCTGGCACGGAGTAGTCCCAGCTCAGACTTGTAATGAGTGAGAGCACTTCGTTACTTTCTCTCCTGACCAGTCTCAGGACACACATAGCATTTTTTTCCTCCCAATAGATGAGGAACCATACATTTGCATATAGCCCCCCAGCTGGAACAAGCTGGTAGTGAAAGCCTTCAGGAGAGAAGTGAAACTGCCTGTGGGCCTGGCAGGACAGGGAGAGCATTTGGGGTGGGGGAAACCCTCCCTGGGGAAGCAGGTGGGAGCAATGGGGGAGGAGTAGGGGTGCCAGGTGGATGAGGCCTGTGTGTTTTGGTCTTAGATTTTTCTTAAAGAAAAAAAAAGCTTTTATTATTTTTTCTTATTACCAAAGTGATACACGTTTTTTGTGGAAAATTGGAATGTACTGGAAAGCCAACTAAAGAAAACCCATTAGCCATCATCACACCCGCCCGCCGTGGGCACTTTGGGGCTGGTTGCCAGCCCAGTGGACTGGAGGGGGACAGGGGGGACGGGGGACTGGTGGGGCAGGTCAGGGTCCCAGGAAGTAGATGTGGGGATGAATGTGCAGGGGAAGTGGTCCCCAAACCCCAAGCCTCATCTGTGTGCAGCAGGGCAAGGAAGCAGGGTGAGCGGAGAGCGAGGTGGGATCCGACGGAGGCCTGTCAGGAAGCCTCGGACCCATGGCTCGGGAGCTAGAGTGGCCCTTTAGAGCAGAAGTTGCTCGGAGTGGTCAGGCCTGTAGACCTCGGCTCCCACCAGGCACGGGGTGTGCCCTTGACACGTGGCTCTGCGGTCACAGTGCTCCCTGAAAGGGCTGCCAGCTGAGGACCCTGTGCCGACAGCACCCCCAACAGCTGGGGCAACAGGTAGTGCTCACCACCCAAAAGCGGACATACTTGTACTAAAATTTTCATTTGTTGCTTATCTGAAAGTCAAATTTAACGAGGTGTCTTGTACTTTTATTTGCTAAATCTGGCCCCCTAGACGGGGATGAGGAGGGGCGGGGAGGGGAAGGAACGTAGGGGTCCTGATTTGCTCTTGTTTTGTTTTGGGGGAGGGGTCAAGGATACTTGTTTGAATTTGACAGTTTTAAAAAATAACATGTCTATTTAGAAATGAATGAGATGTTTCTAATTTTGTATCTGTAACTGTTTCTGTTTACTGTCGTAGAGAGTAGCTCCCCATGTGTGCTGCTCAGAAATAGTAAAATGGTAGATCCTTTTATTGATTCAGGGGAGACACAGGAGATTTGATGAGCAAAGGGGGAGTCACTAAATAAAGTCAATCCATTCGAGAAAGAAAAATCATCATCATAATAAGGCTTTGTGTGTCAGAGGCTGTGGGAGGCTGGGGTCCCCCAGTAGAGTAGTTCAGCTGGTAGAGTAGTTCGGCTCTACCTTTTTGGCAATAGCGACCCAAGGTTTGCCCAGTAGTTCCTCATCCAGGGATTTTTCCTACAGGCACCCTCTTAGTAGGATGCGAAGAGACCTGGGTGGGGACGGGCAGCGTAGCCAAGCTAAATGCCCACCAGGAAGGCTGTGACATAATTAGGACCTCTCAAGACGATGCTATTTTTGGCAGCTGCTCATTCTTTCATTTGGTCAGTGAATCTCAACAGAATGTCTTCTGTGTGCCAGGCACCGTTTTAGGTGCTGGGGACACTGAGAGAAAAGAATGGGGCAGAGCTTAATGCCAGGATGGAAAGACAGTCAGAACATATCAGCAAGTTAGAGCAAGTGACTTCCTAGAACAAGGTGTTTAGTATGATCCCATTAAAAAATACACATGTGTCTCCGTGTTCATATTGGATAAAACTGTCTACCAGGCTGCAGGCCCGGTGGTTTTCAGAGCTCACCTCTGGGGCAGGTATTAGGAAGCCAGGTGCAGGCAAGATGGGGAGTGTTTCCTTTTACTTCGGCATCCTGGGCCGTTTGCATTTTATACAACAAATATGATTCCTCATAAAAACGTAATTAAAATGATACTTGATAACACCTGATATTTTTCTTAGACATCTAAAAAAAAAAATGAGCAATTTAAATTGCATTCCCCTTGGTTTGATGGCATTTGAGTCAGATGCTGCCACTTGGGTTCAAAGAGTTTTTACTTGTGGCTGGTTTCTCGTCCTCTTCCCTGTCCTGGGGCTGACAAAACCTGCTGGGATGGGAAAGAGGGCAGGGTAAGTCTGGGTATCAGGAGGGCTGCAGAAGGAGCACTGCAGAAGCTGAGTAGCCATGAAAGTGGTGACTGAGCACCCACGGTGTACATGACATTGGGGTGTCCTGTGGGAGCCACAAAGGAGGGGGCTCTGGAGGCAGGGGCAGGGAGCCCGAGGGGGCCTGAGATCCTCTGACACATGCCAGACACTGTTCTGTTTATCCATATGTATTACCTCATTTAGTTTTCTCAGTAACTTACGAGGTTATCGCCCTTTTGCAGATGTGGAAACTGAGGTTAAGTGACTTGCCTGAGGTCACACTGCAAGTAAGTGGCTGAGGCAGGATTCACACCCCTGCAGTTGAGATCCAGAGGTTGTGCTCTTAACCTCTGCCCCAGCACCTCTCATTAGGGAGTGGAGATTGTCACTTCTCTCCGAGTACAGGCAGACGTGCTCCCAAAGACTGGGGGAAGGTGCCTTCTAGGCAGTGACAGCAGGGACAAAGACGCAGAGACGGAATGTGAGAAGTGGGCACGGGCTGGGGAGGAAATCGGTGGAGGAACCTGAGGAAGTGGGAAATGAGGCTGGTGGGGCAGGTGCCGGGTATTGTAGACAACCAGAGTCACTGGACATGCTGGGGCAGGTGGCCCAGGGCTCTGCGCTCCTCCCGGGGCCTGGCAGAGGCCCAGCACCCCTCAGCCCCCCTCCACCCCACCGGGGACTGCCCCAGGGCCACAGGCTCTATCCCTGGCCTGCCTGGGTCCAGCCTGGACCAGCTGCCAGAGAAGACAGCTGAGGTGGGGCAGGATCACGGGCTGGGGGTCAGGGGGTCCGGGGGAAGGTGCTGGCCCTGACGCTGACTCCCAAGGGCCTTGGGCCTTTAGCGCCTTCCCTTACACTAGGTGTTTTCTCTGTCCTTTCTTTTTAAACTTTTTATTGTGGAAAAATATAAGCCTTTATAAAAGTAGAGACAATAGTAGAATGAACCACCGTGTCCCCATCAACTGTTATCAACTCATGGTTCATTTTCCCCCACCCCTCCCAAAGTATTTCAAACCAAATCCCAGGCATCGTTTCATCACAAATATATCAAGGTGTATCTCTGAAAGATAACGACCTTTCCTATCATAATCACAATGCCGTTATCCACCTAAGAAGTAACCATTGCTTTATACCGACAAGTGTCCACTCAGTATTCACGTTGCCAGTTGTTGGACATGTCTTTTTTCAACTATTTCAATCAATATCCAAGGAAAGTCCCCACACTGTGATTGGTTGATATGTCTTAGTCTCTTTTAATCCATAGTTTCCTCTCCGTCTTTTTCTTTTCCTTGGCAATTTATTGGAAAAACCAGGATATTTGTCCTGTAGACTCCCCCAGGTCTGGATTTTGTTGATGGCCTCTCCACGCTGTAGTTAACGTGTTCTTTGGTCCCCTCTGTGAGCTGTCGTTGGGTTCATCCTGAGCCTCCTTGCGGTGCCGTCATCGGTAAGTCTTCCGGCTCTTCCAGAACCTGACCACGTCTGGCCACCTGCACTGCTGCTCTCCTCTCTAAGCCTTCGCTGTCGCTCTCCTGCGTTATTGAAAAAGCCTCTGCCTGGTCTCCCCGCCCTGCTCCTTGCCCCAGCAGCCAGAGAGATCCTTTCAAAACCTAAATCAGATCACAACCCTCCTCTGCTCCAAACTTCAGTGACTTCCTCTCATTGGGAATAAAACCCCAAGTCCTGTAGAAAGTCCTGTAACAGCCTACAGGCCCCGCGTGATCTGGCTGCCCCATAACTCGGAGGTCATCTCACACCACTCCGTCCTCACTGGGCGCCTGGCCGTTTCGTGGACGCATCAGATACCCTCCTGCCTCAGGGCCCTTGCACTGCCGTTCCCGTGCCTGGCCTCAGGTCGGCCTGGCTCAGGATGTTCACGTCTCTGCCCTGTCACCTCCTCAGAGAGGCCTTCCCAGAGCACCTCCTCTATATTCCCGGCGTTCTCATCCCCTGACCCTGCTTTATTTTCCCCTGTAGCACTTCTCCGTCCCTGATGTTACAGCCTGTGGGTTCCTTGTCAGTCTCCCCTGCCTGCCTGTGGGTTCTGTGAGGACGGGCATCATGACGGCCCACAGGGTGGGGTGGGCCTCTTCCTCCTCTTCCATCCCTCCCTGGCAGCTCCTCTGCTTTCAGCAGTGTTTCCTGGAAAATAAAACAACCTCATGCTCATACATTCGCTTCATAGTTTACAAAATACTTCCGGTTGGAGTCCCTAGTAGCCAAACCCAACACAGAGTTTCCTGGGCAAGTGATTTCTTGCAGGTGAACTCACAGGAGAAGGGAGCGGGGCGCCTGTTAGGGTGAAGAAGGAGTGGGGGACAGATGGCTTTCCGCTGAAGTGTAGCTCCAGCCAGATCCCACGGGGAACTCTAGAGGGGGAGCAACAAGCACCGTGGGGTTGTCCTTCCTTGAGACCAGGGGCCAGGCCTTTGTACCCCTTCTCAGCCTGTCATTGGCTGCCTCCAAGGGAGGGGTAACCTCTCCGGCACCCCCAGTCCAGGCAGCTCACGTGGAAGCCAGGTCCAGCCCTCGGGACCAGGGGCAGCTGTGAGCACCCGCAGCGGCTGGGGGACAGGTGCCCGTCTGATACAGGGACAGCGACAGCACCTCCTGCACTTCCACATCCACTTTCTGTTTTGAGTCCTGCCACAAACCCATGAGGCAAGTATTTATTAATTTCCATTATGTCCATTTGATAGATGAGGAAGCTGAGGTTCTCCGGGGTGAAATGACTTGCCCGGGGTTGCTCAGCCAGGAAGAGGGAGATTTGGGATTTGAGCTCAGATTCTTACTTGGGATCCTCTGTTGGTTAATAAATTGTCTCAGGGGCTGCTGGTTCGTAGTTTTACTCTCATGCATTCATTCAGCAAAGCGGTATTGAGTGCCGTGCTTGTACTGAACTGGGCACTGGCCATTAGTAGTGAAACCCGCTTTGGCCTTGCCCTCTGGGGCTTCTAGTCTGTGGAACTGTCCAGCACTTAGCTGTCCCCCACCCTGCTCACCCCTGCTGAGCCCAACTCCATAATGACAACATGTGATGTTTGTTGAGCACTTACTATGTGCTGGACACTGCACTAGGCTCCTGTGTTGATTAGCTCACTTCACCTTCACAGTACCCCATTTTTAGGTGGGTACACTGAGGCTGCAGAGGGTTTAAGGCTTCCGGCAGGGTCCCTAGATGAGTATGTGACTGAGCTGGGATTCAGCTCTGTTCTGAACAGGGCTCTCCCTGCTCCCGCTCCCCTCCCCCAGCCCCACCCACAGCAGGATATCGGGTGTCACCATTATCAGCAGCTCCATCGGACACCAGGCTGCCACCGCTGCCTGCTCTGTGAGTGTTGGGTGACTGGCCACCATCTCACCTGCCCCATTTGGCCCTGCCCCAGACGGGGCACCTCTGATGGGAGGCCTCTCCCACCTTCCAGGGCCCAGGGTCCCTGCCTCTGCTCTCCTTCCCAGCCCCTTTGTCACTGGCACTGACTAGCTGGGTGTGCCCTTCTGCCACTCTCAGCTAGGCATGGGCATTGCTGGCCCCGCCCCCTCGTACCAGCTGGCCTGGTAAGCTGCAAAGCTGGCTTGGCTCCGGTGCCCCTGGGCAGGGCGGGGGGCAGGGTGGCAAATCACAGCAGGCTTCCTTCCCACCTCACCGCTCCCTAGCCAGGGCCAAGACAAGCCCCACAGGGAGAAACCAAGTCGCAGCATTGCGGGAGTGAGGGTGGAAGGGCCCCCGGACTACCTTGATGATGGGGATCTATGTGGCAAGAGAATGAGGGTGGACGCCCCAGTTGGTGTCAGTTCCAGACCCCTGAGGTCCCTGCTCCCTCTAGGACCCCCTTACAATTCCACCCCCAGGCTGCTCTGAACCATTATTGCTCAGCTGAGCTGGGCAGTGGAGGCCTGGGCTCTGTCCCCCACCTCAGGCCTGGAGGCTCATCCAGGGGCTGCACTGAGGAGGGGCTTGCGCCCTTCTTGGCAGAACTCGGGGGATATTTGTGCAAATGTTGGACATGAAATAGCATGCAAAGCACACGCAAATGAGCCCATCTCCCCGTTAGCCTGGCCAGTGGAGGGGTTACTCTGCTTACAGCCTGGCGGTGATGGCTGCAGTGCTGTGGTCTGCAGGAAATCAGGTGCTCCCCACAGTGGCTGGGGGGACGAGGGGCTCGCAGAGATGGGGAGCCCTGAGAGCTGTGGCCATCCTACCTTTACTGTGAGTTAAAGTCTGAATTCCCTCACATTTTTCTCCTAACCAGTTGGTGATTTTTTGAATTTGATCATTTTGTTTGCAATAGCTATGTTTCTATTAAGAAGAACTTTGCCTCTTTATCTATTTGGTTATTCAGAAATATGATACATACAGTAGGATAAAGGCTCCATTCTTTCCCTTTATTTATCAAATTTTAGAAAAATGAGTTTGTGCTCTAGCATCCTCCAAAGGTGACCAGTGAGTGTTTTTCTCCATTTAAAAAATATAAAAGTGTATAAAATAGGTTATACGTTTTAACAAATTACCGTGTTTCCCCGAAAATAAGACCTAGCCGGACCATCAGCTCTAATGCGTCTTTTGGAGCAAAAATGAATATAAGACCCAGTATTATATTATATTATATTATATAAGATCTGGTCTTATATTAAAATAAGACCGGGTCTTATATTCATTTTTGTTCCAAAAGACGCATTAGAGCTGATGGTCCGGCTAGGTCTTATTTTCGGGGAAACACGGTAATAAAAAGCCAACAGCCAATCAGTGTCAAACCCACTTAGGTCAAAAATGGAAAATGGCCACAGCTCCAAGAGACCACCTCGGCCCCTTCCCCACCGTGAGCTCCTCTCTCACCCAGAGGGACCCTCCATTCTAAATATTTAGGATTATTATCTCCTTTGTTTTTAAGCATACATCCAACACCAAATAGTTCTGTCTCATTTTGAATTTTAATTAATGAAGTTGTTATTGTATGTCTGGCTTTTTTTCAGTTAACTTTTTTTTTTTTTGCCATGCATCTCGGTTGTTATTTGTAGGGTCATCCTGTCATTTGTCATCCTTGCCTAGTGCTCCAGTATGTGAATATACCATGATTTACTTATCTCGTCTACTGTTCACAGACACATCAGGGTCGTTTCTGACTTGGAGCTACTGTGAAAAACCCTGCTCAGAACATTCTTATACACACCTCTGGGTAAACACACGCATGCAGTTCTGCAGGGTATACACTGAGGAGTGGAATTGCTGGCTTATTGGTTATCTTCAGACTTACTAGGTAACGCTAAGCTGTTTTCTGAAGTGGTTGTGCCAGTTCACACATTCACAGCTTTTCTTAGTGGCCTTTGTGGGTTTTTATTTTGATTTTTATTATCATTATGGATTTTTATCAATTTGATGAGTTTTAGTCCTTGCCCTCGTTCTCGGCAACACTCAAATCGTCCTGTCTTTGGCCAGTGGGAGCCTCCTGAGGTTTGACTCTGACCACATGGTCTTTGAAAGTGTGCTTGCTTTCTGGAATGATGTTCCAGGCTTCTGAGAGCTGTAATCAGCCATTTCTCTAAGGAGCTGTAGATCCTTTTATATACATTATTTTAAGAGTCAGTGGCTTTTAGCACATCCACAAAGTTGTGCAGCCATCACCACTGTCTAATTCTAGAATATTTCCATCTCTCCAAAAAGAAACCCCATGTCCATTAGCAGTTACTCCTTAATTCCCCCTCCCTCAAGTTCCTGGCAACCACTAATCTCCTTTCTGTCTCTATAAATTTGTCTGTTCTGGACATTTCATATAAATGGAGTCATTGAAGTCTTTTGTGTCTGGCTTTTTTCACTTAGGGTAGTGTTTATAAGGTTCATCCATGTTGTAGTATGTAATGGTACTTCATGCCTTTTTATGACTGAATAATATCCCATTGTATGGACGTACACATTTGTTTATCCATTCATCCATTGAGCGACAGTAGTTTCCATTTTTTGGTTATTATGAATAATGCTTCCATGAGCATTTATGTACAAATTTCTGTGTGGACATAAAACTCTCTGTGTTTTCATTTCTCTTGGATACATACCTAGGAGTAGACTTGTTGGATCACATGGTAACTCTCTGTTTAACCTTTTGAGGACCTGCCAGACTGTTTTCCAGGCTGCACCGGGTTACATTCGACCAGCAATGTGTGAAAGTTCTAACTTCTCCTCGTCCTCACCAACACTGGTTATTGTCCATCTTTGTGATCACGGCTGTCCTTGTGGGTGTGAATTGACGTCTTATTGTCTGGTTTGCATTTTTCTGATGACATTCAGCATCTTTTCATGTGCTTATTGGCCTTTTGGATCTTCTTTGGAGAAGTGTCTTTTCATATCCTTTGCCCATTTTTAAATAGGGTAATTTATCTTGTTATTGTTGAGTTTTTATATTCTAGATACCAGACCCTCATCAGATACATGGTTTGCACATACTTTTCTCCCATTTCTGTGGGGTGTGTTTTCCCTGTGGATGCATTTAATAGGGAATTGTCTTTAGCGACTCAGTCTGGGTGTTAGAGGCATAGGCTTTTTGAATATTAGAAACAAGCCTGAGGACCCACCCATAGCCTCAGAAGCTCTGGGCAGTAGGGTGTCATCTTACAAATGGCACTGAGAGGCAGAAGAGAGAGCTGGCCTGCCCAGGGGTACCCAGCTGCTATGTGGCTGCGGGGCATCGGAATCAGGTCCCCAGCTGAGTTGCCATTGCTCCTCTTGGGGTCCTCACCCTAGCCCAACCTACATCCTCCCAACCCCCAAAGTAAACAATTCCCTTCACCTCAGTGTCCGCACTCTGCTTTGCTGCTCTCAGCCCTTCTTCCTTCCAGGAGAAGGCTTCTTTGGCTGTCCCAGCCCAGAGGGCTGGTCCTCTTAGGGTGAGCTCCTGTGGCCCCAGGAGGCAGGAGGTTATACTTGGACACATTGCAGTGGTCAGATTTGGGAACAACTGGATTCCCCCAAGGTAAAGACTTTTCTTTATGCAGGACTCATCATTGCCTTTAACCTGCTGTTGTGTATTATGAACGTCAAATTCGCTAAAACTTAGAAGCAACCAAGAACTCCTGCAATAGGTGAATGGATAAACTGTGGGGTACAGCCAGACAATGGAATGTTAATCCGCACTCAAAAAACAATGAGCTATCAAACCATGAAAGACGAGGAGGAATCTGAAACACATATTACTAAGTGAAAGAAGCTAGTCTGAAAAGAGTACATATGGTATGATTCCAACTATATGACATTCTGGAAAACGCAAAACTACAGAGACAGTAAAAAGATCAGTGGTTGCCAGGGGTTTAGGGAGGGAAGGAAGGAGGGAGGGGGAAACCAATAGGTGGAATACAAGGGATTTTTAGGGCAGGGAAACTATTCCATATGATGCTGTACTGGTGGGTACACGTCATTATACATTCGTCAAAACCCAGAGACTGTGCACCGCCAGGAGTGAAGCCTGATGTAATCCATGGACCCTGGGTGATAATGACTTGTCCGCGATGGTTCATTGATTGTAACAAATGTACAACTCTGCTGTGGGAGGCTGGGGTCGGGAGAGGGTGTGGGAATCCTCTGTATTTTCTGCTCAATTTTGCTGTGAACCTAAAACTGCTCTAAAAAATAAAGTCTATTCATTAAAAATAGCATCAGGGAGTGATAAGTGTTGCAAAGGAAAAATAAAACAGGGTTAAGGAGCTAAGGAGTGACAGGGGTGGGCCAGTGTTTTAAATGGGGTGGGGGTCAGGAACACTGATCAGAGACCTAAAAACAAGGTGAAAATGGCCCTGTGGACATCAGGGGCAGAGCACCCCAGCTCTGGGGCACCGTGGGGGCAAAGGACAGAGTGGCTGGAGGGGCGTGGGGGTGCGGAATGCTTGCAGGTGAGGGCGAGCAAATGGGTCGGGGCCTCCACATTCTGCCTGCAAACCAGGCCAGCCCGAGGATCTTGTTCTCAGTGAGATGGAGAATCACTGGGGCTGTCATCTGGGGTGTGATGTGTCAGGATTCTATTTATGTTTTAAAAAGATGACCATCTGACAAACAAACAGTAGTGGGCAAAGGTGGAAGCAAAGGGACTCTGAGGAGAGTGTGCAGACCGGAGGTGATGGTGGTGCTGACCCAAGTGGCTACAGCAGAGGGGTGCGAGGTGGCTGGATTCTAGGGGGACTGAAGGGGGAGTCAACCGGATGTGGCGTGAGGGAGGGAGAGGGAGCTAGGTCTTTGGTTTGAGCATTTGGGGGAGCAGTGGTGTCATTTTGTGAATGGAGAAGACCAGGGTTGGGTCAGGCTCGGGAGCAATCCAGAGTTCGTTCTGGGGCACCGCTCCCTGTTCACGTCCAGCTGGAATGTTGAGGAGGTGGTTAGATTTACGTGGCTGGAGTTCAGAGGCAGAGTCGGGGCTGGAAATATAAGAGTGGGGTGTCTTAAAGCTGCAGGCCTGGATGAGATCACTTTGAGACCAGGTGTAGATGGGGAAGAGAAGAGGCCCCAGGCCTGACTTCTGGGAGTGCTGGCACGTAGAGATTGGGGACCAAGCAGTGATGGGGGTGTGGTGTCAGAGAGCTGGGGGGTCATGTATGTCAGGGCCGAGGGGTGGCCGAGGAGAGGCGGGGGTCGTGTGTCAGGGCCGAGGGGTGGCCGAGGAGAGGCGGGGGTCATGTGTGTCAGGGCCGAGGGGTGGCCGTGGAGCACAGGGTGGGGACAGGAGGATTAGAGGGGGGCCAGGGATTTTGGCACCGTGGTCTGTGGTGGCCAGTGAGGGTCAGATCCTGATTGGAGGGGCTTCAGGAGGGGGTGGAGACATGGCATCTGCACAGCCTCCCCAAGAGTGTCCTCTAGCAGCTAAAGGAGCAGGCTCATGGGGCCGGGGCTGAGGGCACAGTCTGGGGTGGGACTTTGTTTTTCTTCAGTGAGAGAAGCAGCACCGTGTTTGTCTCTTGATGGGAAAGATTCTGTGGGGGGGGGGCCCATCATCAGGGAGCCGAGGATGGAGATGAGGACGCAGCCCTGCAGTTGGAGAGCCAAGGGCGGGGCCTAGTGCCCACGGGGAGGAAGGCTGGGGGGGACAGGGACGCGGGGGGCGAGTGCGGGGTGGTCTGCAGCCTACTCCTATTTTCTCAGTGTAAGCAACACAATCGTCAGCTGTGAGGAAGGAGGAGGTGTTGTGAAACACTGGTCTTCTGGTAGTTCTCGCAGCTGCTGTGTGAAGCAGGTGCCATCATTGCCACTTTGCAGAGCAGAAAATGGGCCCAAGGGGAACTTGTCAGGCAGGAACAGGACCGGGATTTGAACACGGTCTGGTGGATCCCAAGGACCGTCCTGTGGGAGGGGTGTCAGGGTGTCAGTCTGCCACTGCTCTTCAGCCTCCCGGCCTCGTGCAGCCCTTTACTTTCAGACGGACGCCAGGGCCCTGGCGGGAGGTGACCAGACCTGGGCCAGGAATACATTTACACCTGGTGTCGTGCAGGGCGGCCTGCGGGGTCTCTGCTCCCGCTCCCCACATAAGAACGCAGGACATGGTGAGGCCAAAAAGGAACACCCACGGAGCCATAGGTAGGGGAGTCATACTACTATATTCTCGCTGGCGGCTGGATTGGAGACACAGGAACCAGGAGCCACACAATTCTCAACCCTCACTGCGCCGCTTGCAGGCTCAGCCACCATATTCTTGCTAGCCCCCCATTTTTTGCTATTTTTTGCTAGCCTAGCCACGGCAGTTATATTAGTGGCCAATGGCTCACTGGTTACAGCTGACGGCCAACTAGCCACAGCTGGTGGCCATTTGATCACAGTCGACGGCTATTTACTACCTGAGCCAGCACCTTTCTATGTGAGGCCGAGAGCCTGGAAACTGCTTTTTGGGGCTCTGTCCCCACACTCCACCCCTACAGGGTCTCACCTCACAATCTACGTGACAAGCGTCTTCCGCGAGGGGCCCTGTGCGAGGAGCCTGGAGGTGAATGCTATTTCCTGGACACAGCCAAGCTCTCTGGTCACAGCCAGGGTTTCTCAGGGCACCACCAGTACTTCTGGGCACAGCCAGACTTCCTGGGCTTCTTAGGGTACCACCAGTCTCCCCGGGCACACGAGGGCCTCTCAGGGCACTGCCACTCTCTCTGGACACAGCCAGACTTCCTGGACACAGCCAGGGCTCTCAGGGCACTGCCACTCTCTCTGGACACAGCCAGACTTCCTGGACACAGCCAGGGCTCTCAGGGCACTGCCACTCTCTCTGGACACAGCCAGACTTCCTGGACTCAGCCAGGGCCTCTCAGGGCACTGCCACTCTCTCTGGGGTCTCAGGGTACCGTGCTGGAACAACAGCGGCTCACAGTCAAGGTGCTTACATATTCTCAATGGTGGCCGGTCAAGACACAAAAGCAAACATCCCCCAGTTCCACTACATTGTGGTATGTTCCCAGTCAAGAGGTCCATTAAATTAGGGATGGAAGGCAATTCCCCATAGTCCATAGTCATTCGCCAGGGCTGTCCTGGGGGTCAGGGATAACCTTGACCTCACCTGCAGCCTCCACGGAGGACTCAGCAAGTGTTTCCTACTGGGACTACAAGTCCTGCATCTGGGCTGCCTCAGCAAGAACTTCCCAGCCCACAGGGGCGCAATGACCTTCACTTTCTCCGGCCTGTGCTGGTTGGGGAACTGTCCACATCTTCCCACCCCTCCACGGGGGTCCAGCTCTCAGGCAGCTGCTCCTCCTGGTCTTCCTGAGACTGAGTGTTCATATGTACAAACTGCTCCACTGCCTTTCGGGGAGCTTTGGCCGACACCGTACCCTGCTCGCTGTGCCATTTGTCGCGCAGGAGACCCTGCTCGCTGCGCCACGTGTCATGCAGTGAGGCCTGCAGGGTCTCAGCTCCCACTCCCCACATAAGAACGCAGGACATGGTGAGGCCAAAAAGGAACACCCACGGAGCCATAGGTAGGGGAGTCACACCACTATAGTCTCACTGGCGCCTGGGTTGGAGACACAGGAAACAGGAGCCACACAATTCTCAACCCTCACTGTGCCGCTTGCAGGCTCAGCCACCACCTTCTTGCTAGCCCCCATTTTCTGCTAGCCCAGCCACGGCAGTTATATTAGTGCCCAATGGCTCACTGGTTACAGCTGATGGCCAACTAGCCACAGCTGATGGCCATTTGATCGCAGTCGATGGCCATTTACTACCTGAGCCAGCACCTTTCTATGTGAGGCCGAGAGCCTGGAAACTGCTTTTTGGGGCTCTGTCCCCACACCTGGTCTGTGAGCTCCCACCCTTACAGGGGGGCCACGATGAATTTGGGGGTCCCTGGTACTGACATCCATTTGAACCCTGTGTCTAATAGTCCTTGAAATGCCTGGATATTCCTGTCTCCAGTGATGGTTACCCAAATAAATGGCTGTGTAAGTCCCTCTGGGAAGGGCCTGGTGGAGTCGCTACTGCACTTGTTCTGGGGTCCTGTGGCCCATTCTCCTGGGCACCTGGTCTCGCCTTCAGTCAGACCTGCAACCCAGTTACTCAGGTCTGGAAACTGGGCAGGGGATCGTGACTTTTTATTGGGGTGCAGCCCTCAGCCCCGATCACCAGGCCTTGGTTTCTTAGGGTAGGCAGTGTCTTTGTTGGCTGTGCCCTTGGGATTGTGGGTTCTATTAACCATTTTCATAGCCCTGCGGGTCAGGCCCTCCCAGCTGCCGCTCTGACCTTACCAATAGTTGTGATCGTTGCACCCACCCTTCTTCTGCCCAGTAAGCGCTGCCACATGGTCTCTTATTTGGGAAGCCTATCTATCATCTCCATTGCTGTCAGGGTGCCCAGTTCTGTACCAGCAGCTCCTACTCTCAGGTCTTCAGAGGACACTCACCCCAGGGCTTGTCAGGCTGCCGATGCCCCTTGCATCAATGCTTTCCTGTGGCTTTGGCCCAGGAAAGAGACAAGTGGTGGATCTTCCAGCCTGACCAGGTGGCGTGTCGGCCTGACCTTGGCCATTCTGCGCCTTTTGATCCCTTCTCAAACAGTATGACCTGGCAGCCCTGGCATTTCTACTTCTTGTGCTGTAGCCATCGCATTCTCCCGGCAGTGAGTTAATACCATCTTTCGGAGTCCTTGCCAGTGCGTTAATTCCTGTATTGTGGGGCAAACGCTCCCTTATCCACCTTCACACCCTCCACCACCCCCTACTGCTGTCCAGCGCCTCAGATCACATCCTGCGTGCTCTCCTGGCTTCTGCCAGCACATGATGGCTCTTGCGGTGGGACTTACCCTAGTTATTGGTCTGGTGGCCGGGAGAGGAGGGGGCAGACCTGAAGGGAGGATTCTCAGCATTGTCCTCAAGCAGGGGGCGTGCACCGCCCGAGGGGTCATTTATATGTCCCAATCTTTCCCAAGCGGGGCCTGACCTTGGTGCTGCAGACGCATCGCGGACTGAGAATTCTTGGATGCTCTGCTCCACTTATAATTAAGCCCTGTGCCTGCTCCTCAGCTTTTCCCTCCCCTCCAGCTGCAGGAGAGGAGAATTTATATATAGCTAAAGAGGCCCTTGGCTTTCACACTTGGCCTTAAATTAGTGATTAATCACCCTCAGCCCGTCATTGTCTTTCTCCAGTGTGCAAGAGCCCCAGCTACAGCTCCGCGGACTTTCTGATGAAGTACTGCTCCCCCAACCTCTCAAACGCCGCGATATTGCCCTTGCAGTGCGCTCCCCTTCACTTCCCACCCAGGAAAGTATTGGCAGCTTCGTTACCGCTGCTTGCAGCCTCCGTCCTTCTGCCGCAGCCCCTGCCAAAGGACCCAGCTGTCTGTTCCAGTGTTCGGGGGCTGCCTCCTAGAGCCACTCCTGACACCAACTGGCTAGGTGGGGTCCCTGGGGTAACAGACTCTGAAATGAAGGTTTGTGTGCGGGAGGGTCACTGGGTTCTGCTCTCTGGAACGACCCTTGCAGTGGGGAGGGAAGCAGGACTGTGCAGAGAGAGGCGGAGGCTGACCACAGGCTCACTGGATCCCGCGGGGAGTGTTTAGGTTGGCTGGCAATTCAGAGATGTCCTGACTTAAGGCAGGGGACCCAGGCCTGTGTGAACCAGTTGTTGGACGTGAGCTGCCCCCAGGAGGGGGCTGTAAGGTGGGCGGCAATTCTTGGAGAGGGCCGCTGAGAACTGTCAGTGTTAAATATTCCACACAGCTGGGGGAAGGAGTACCTTTGTTCTGAAGCAGAGCTTCTGGGTGGTGCCACACACGGCACAGCACACAATTTATTTAGTCTGACAGCTGTTAAAGGACATTTGGGTGGTTCTGGGCTTGTGTGAACACCCCTGCTGTGGGCTTTCATGTACATGGTTTGGTGGCCATGTGTACTCATGACCATTGGGCGTATACCCAAGAGTGGAAGTGTGGGTCTAAGGTGTACGTGTGCTGAGTAGATATCACAGAATAATTTCCCACAGTGGCTGTACTATTTTACACTCGCACCAGAGTGTTTGAGTGTTCTGGATGCTCTGCGTCCTTGCTCATACTTGGTATTGTCTGTCCTTTTATTTTAGCCATTCTGGTGGTCCAGACATCAATGATTCTTATGTGCAATCAGGGTGGGGAACCATGACTCTCTGGTAGGCGATGGATGTGCGATTTGGGGAGTCCTGGGGCAACCGCTACCTAACTGTACCTGGTATCCATTTCCAAGGATCTTCAAAACTAAATCCTGGTAGATATATTAAAATATTATTAGATAGGAACACCCACATGTGGCTTGGGTTTTCCAACTCCTTTCAGCCTGAGATTCCAGCCCTGAAGGGTTGTGGGGAGGAAACAGGTAAGTTTTGCTGCCATGAGGTCAGGCTTATGTGGGGTCTCATGAGGACACTGGGGAGCAGCCACGGTGACTCTCCCTGTCCAGTGTTCCACTCTTTCCAAACGGCTTTCTCGTCTTAGCTCCTTTGGGCCTTACAACAGCCTTAAATGCCAGCTCCATTTGACAGAAGAGGAACCTGAAGCCCGTCAGTTGTGCAGTCGTACAGCAAGTTAGTGGCAAAGGGAGCTGTGAACCCAGCAGTGGATTCCAAGTCTAGGGCCCCAGATTTACTTCTTAGTTTTATTGGCCTGTGTCCCCTCCCTGCCGTTAGAGAGCTGCTCAGGGCCAGCTCCTGGGCGGGGCCTCACCCCTCTGCCCGGTTCCCCAGCGCCCCTCCCCTGTTTCCTGGTGCAGCCCTGCCTCTTGCCCATCAATGTCCTCTTAGAAGAAGGTAATTCCCAGGGCTCTCTGGGGCGAAGTGCTGGCTAGACCAGAGCTGCTCAACCTTGCTGTGCTCAGGAGTCTCCTGGGGACCTTGTGAAAAGATGCTGAGTCAGGAGGTCTGACAGGCCCATGAGTCTGCCTTGGCCACAAACTGCCAGGTGATGGCAGTGCTGCCGGCCCACAGACCACACTTTGAGTAGCGAGGAGTGAGCCCACTCCCCACCTGTGGGCCGTGTAAGCAGGTCTTCACACTGTGCTTGGCATCCCCCATGGAGCTCAGGCGAACAGTGGTTAGTTATCGTCTGGCATGAGTGGGATGAGTTGTCATTACTGTCAGTTCAAGCCTCTGTCCAGTTTTCCCACAATGGGACATACCTTCCAAGTCATATGGCTCAGTTCAAAGCCCCTTACTCTTTTTTTTTTTAATTAAAGTTTATTGGGGTGACAATTATTAGTGAAATTACATAGGTTTCAGGTGTACAATTCTGTATTACATCATCTACAAATCCCATTGTGTGTTCACCACCCAGAGTCAGTTCTCCTTCCATCACCATATATTTGATCCCCCTCACCCTCATCTCCCACCCCCCACCCCCCTTACCCTCTGGTAACCGCTAAACTATTGTCTGTGTCTATGAGTTTTTGTTTCTCATTTGTTTGTCTTGTTCTTTTGTTGTTTTTGGTTCATATACCACATATCAGTGAAATCACATAGTTCTCTGCTTTTTCTGTCTGACTTATTTCACTTAGCATTATAATCTCAAGATCCATCCATGTTGTCACAAATGGTCCTATATCATCTTTTCTTACCGCCGAATAGTATTCCATTGTGTATATACCACAACTTCTTTATCCATTCATCTATCGAAAGACATTTTGGTTGTTTCCATGTCTTGGCCACTGTAAACAAAGCTGCAATGAACATTGGAGCACACGTGTCTTCATGTATAAATGTTTTCATATTTTTTGGGTAGATACCCAGGACAGGGATTGCTGAGTCATATGGTAATTCTATTCGTAATTTTTTCAGGAACCTCCACACTGCCTTCCACAAGGGCTGCACTAGTCTGCATTCCCACCAACAGTGTATGAGGGTTCCTTTTTCTCCACAGCCTCTCCAACGCTTGTTACTATTTGTCTTGTTGATGATAGTCATTCTAACTGGGGTGAGATGATATCTCATTGTGGTTTTTATTTGCATTTCTCTGATGATTATGATGTTAGGCATTTTTCATATGTCTATTTGACATTTTTATGTCCTCTTTGGAGAAATGTCTTCTCAGGTCCTCTGCTCATTTTTCAATTGGGTTGTTTGTTTTTCTGTTGTTGAGTTGCATGAGTTCCTTGTATATTTTGGATACTAGCCACTTATCGGAGGCACTGTTTGCAAAAATCTTCTCCCATTCAGTTGGTTGTCTCTTTATTTTGTCGAGGGTTTCTTTTGCTGTGCAGAAGCTTTTAAGGTTCATATAGTCCCATTCATTTATTTTAGCTTTTACTTCCCTTGCCTTTGGAGTCAAATTCATAAAATGCTCTTTGAACCGAAGGTCCATCAGTTTAGTACCTATGTTTTCTTCTATGCAGTTTATTGTTTCAGGTCTTATGCTTAAGTCTTTGATCCATTTTGAATTAATTTTGGTACATGGTGACAGATAACAGTCCAGTTTCATTCTTTTGCATGTGGCTTTCCAATTCTGCCAGCACCATTTATTGAAGAGGCTGTCTTTTCTCCATTGTATGTTTTTTGCTTTTTTGTCAAAAATTATCTGTCCATATTTATGTGGTTTTATTTCTGGGTTCTCAATTCTATTCCATTGGTCTGTGTGTCTGTTTTTCTGCCAGTACCATGCTGTTTTGATTATTGTAGCCCTGTAGTACAAGCTAAAGTCAGGGAGTGTGATACCTCCAGCATTGTTCTTTTTTCTTAAGATTGCTTTGGCTATTTGGGGTCTTTTGTAAGCCCCTTACTCTTAACACCTCTCTCAGGAGCACTTCTATTGCCTCCCTCTTCCTGCTCTCTTCTCTTTCCTGCCCTATCAACACTTCTGTTCCCCACCCTCCACTCCCCCCGAAACAGGCAGAGGCTCCGCTGAGCATCAGGCAGAAAGCTGGCTGAGCAAACTTATTTATACTACAGTGTGAATGAGTCATATCTCTTCCCTTCACTCTTCCAGTGGTTATTTAGGTGTGAAAAGAGGAGCTTTTGGTGTTGGAAAAGTTGACAGGGAAACTTTTGTTGACAGTGAGGGAAAGAACAAGAAATATTTAGGAATTCTTCCCTGTGGCCCCTTACATTTCCCAAACCAGGGTTGAACTTAACTTCTATGAGGGAACTTAAAAACAAAACAAAACAAAACAAGGAGAGTAGGGTTTTCACTGGATCAGCAGAACCAGAATCTCCAGGGTAGGGACCAGGAATATGCATTTTTTATAGAAGAGATTTTTGTCGCACATCCAACTTTGGAAATTCCTCTCCTCAGTCACACCATGGGTA
This sequence comes from Rhinolophus ferrumequinum, assembly GCF_004115265.2. Classification (NCBI taxonomy): domain Eukaryota; kingdom Metazoa; phylum Chordata; class Mammalia; order Chiroptera; family Rhinolophidae; genus Rhinolophus; species Rhinolophus ferrumequinum. The sequence goes on from NC_046286.1 coordinate 4,707,624, forward strand.
CTAGGTGTGAACCCAAACCCCTCTGTTTCTAAAGGAGAGAGAATTACTGAGAGGGTCTCTCTGTCTCACCCTGGAATCTGTACAGTGGGAAGAAGCAGGGCCCCGACGAGCTGGTAAGGGCTAGCTCCTGCCAAAACTCACCTGCTCACACGCCACTTGTCCTCAGTGAGGCTGGGCCTGTGTCCTCCTCTCTGCAATGGGGATGAGGCCCACCCCTGCGCTGCTGGCTGGAGAGTAGAGAGGTAGCGGGTTGTCAGATGCTGGAGAATATGCCTCGGGACAAAGGGCAGCCTGGGATGGTGGGGGGACAAGGGCTGGAGCATGTTGTGGGGGCTCCGGCACCTATGCTGAAGCCTTGGTCGCAATGGCTCATGGAGGATAACTGCTGTGGTAATTACGAAGATTGCACAGGCAAATGGATCCCAGTTGGCATTCTGCTTCCCTGCCAAGGTCGTCTATAATTGCCTGACTTCCTCCCTGTGGTGGGTAGAAGGCTGGGGTGGGGGTCTCTAAGGGGTCTCTGGGCTGCAGGCCTGAGCTGGGGGGCTGGCGGACCGCGGGCCTCTCAGAACGATCTCTACCAGCCTGACTGGGGAGGCAGGCGGGTGAGCTCTGGCACAGAGACTGCTCTGCCCGTCCCCCGGGTGATGGCTCAGCTCCCTAGTGCACTGTCAGCTGAGCCGGCTGGAGGTGGGACACGTGCTCGCTGACCCAGCTAGCTGTGACCGCTGGCTGAGGTAGTGACCCGCCCCGCCCAGCAGCCTATCTAGAAGCCTCAGCCCCAGATCCCCGTCAGCCTGACATGCTGTAGGGCCTCATGCTGTCATCTCCTTTCTCTGGTTGTCTTTCTCTACAAAACGAAAGAGGTAGGCCAGACCCAATGGCCTTGAGAGGCCCCTGCCAGGTCTGCATTCCAGAAATCCAACCTTTGGTCCCCAGGTTTCGTGGGAGATTTGTGCATGGGCTTTGGAGTCAGACAGAATCGAGTTTGAATCCTGGTTCCTTCCTGCTGTGTGATAGTGGGCCACTGACTTCACCTCTCTGATCTCATTTCCCTTAAAAAAACGGAGATAATGATGTACATTTCTTAGGGTAGCTGTTGAGATTAAAAGACATAATGACAATGGAATATACAGAGGGTGCCAAAAAATGTATACACATTTTAAGAAAGGGAAAAAACTATTAAAATTGTAATACTCAATATATACCCGTAACAAAAGATGCATACAAGTCACGTTTGCCTTCTGCAATTACAAGAGGTGCTCAGAGTGGTTCCCATCAGCACCCAGACACTTCTGATTACAGCGAACTACTGCTTGAGCAACGCTGACCAAAGTGTCCACTTGCGTACATATTTTGGGCACTGCGGTATAGCTGGCATTATCGAGTGCTTCCTTGCGTCAGGCACGGTTCTGGGTCCTTGTCCTGTCCTAACTCATACAAGTATAATCCTCCCAGCTGCCCTGTGAGATAACTACTACTGCATCCCCAGCTTAAAGACGAGGAAACACAGTGGTGGGAAGCATGCATGGGCAGACGGGTTTCCACCAGACGTCAGCTGTTACGTTACTCCTTCTATCCTCCTGGGAAGCTTCTCCAGCGGGGCTTCCCCATTTGCTCCATGGGCACTCACCTCTATACCTCTGCTTGAGCTCTTCCTCCTCTGAGCTTCCCTTCCTCTCTGGCCCCCCCCAGGTGGCCCCCCAGACCTGCCCCCAGGCCACCCTCCTCGCAGCCAGATCTCTGATTCCATGGCATGGACAGCCAGCCCCACACTGTCCAGGCCCAGCACTCTGTTACCATCCGACTCTGTGGCCTCTCCCAAGTCCACCCACGCTCCCCTTGGGCTGAACCCCTGGCTGGTTCTTTTTCATCTCCTTGGATGCCCCTGGCACAGCACTGGGGAGGCATGGAAGGTGCTGGGGAACTCGTGTGTTTGAGAAGTTCCAGGCTAGACTCTCCCATAGTCCCTCCTGGCCCAGCATAAACCCCACGGAATACCTCCGTGGGCCATGCGTGTGCTAGACAGTGGGAATGCAGAGACCACTACCAGATAGCCTGGGACAAGAAGATTGCAGTGCGGCTGGATAGTGGTTCTCAGCCCAGGGTGCCCTTGGGAACCACGTCGGGAACTGAATTACTGATGCCTGGGCCCCACCACAGAGATTCTGGGATGCAGCCTGGACTTGAGGGGTTTTAAAAATGTCCTAGGTAAGAACATTGGATATCCATGTGCAAAAAAATGAAGTTGAACCCTTACCTTATACCGTATTCAAAAATGAATTTAAAGTGGACCAAAGACCTAAATGTAAGAACTAAAACCGTAAAACTCTTAGAGGAAAACATATAGGGGCAATCTTCATGGCATTGGATTTGGCAACAAAAGGAAAAAACAAATAAACTGGACTTCATCAGAATTTAAAACTTTTGTACATCAAAGGACACCGTCAAGAGAGTGAAAAGAATGGGAGAAAAACGTTTGCAATATATCTGATAAGGGATTAATATTCAGAATATATGAGGAATTCCTCTAAACAACAAAAATCCAAACAACCCAGTTAAAAAATGAGCAAAGGACTTGAATAGACATTTCTCCAAAGAAGATACACAGATGGCTAATAGGCACATGAAAAGATGTTCGACATCATTAATCATTAGGGAAATGCAAATCAAAACTACAATGAGATACTGCTTCACACCCACTAGGATGGCTATTATAATAGCCATTTTTATAAAAACAACAACAAAAGAACACATTTTGAGAACCTCCATCAAACTCACAAAATTGATTTTTCTCATTTTGTCCTGAAGTGACAAAAAAATGCTTGGTGAAACATCTCCAGCATCTCCCATCTAAGGCTACTGGTATGCAAGGAATTTTTCCAGTATTTCCCTTCCTATATCTCAGCCTGTGAGAGAGAAAAGAGTATGTGAATCAGGACATTGTCACGAATCCAGCATAGAAAGTCCAGGAAGATGATACCAGAACCAAACCTGAGAAATCACTGGGGCTCACATCGCTGAACGATCTCATCCTCGAGAAGTCTCTTGCACGTCTGGAGCCTCAAGTTTTCTTCTGTAAAAGAGACAGAATAATACGGGTATATTACAGATTATTGAGGAGGTTTCCTGAGGTAAAGAATGTTGTCGAAATATAATTTTCAGTAATAAAAACAAGACTCTCATACAAATATAGAATGAAAATGCGTTAATTTATTAAATCATTAATAAGGAAACTAGAAAGACCATGAAAGTACCAAGAGCAGTTGAAGACCTGTGTATTTACGTGAGTTTTGTTTAAATGAAGAATGTAAGGCTAAGATTTTAGGCTAGATATAAACATGGTTAATGTTACTCCGGACCATAAAATTATAATCTTTGGATTGTCTTTTCTAATTGACGTAAGTCTGCAAGTGAACACGCAACTCTACAGTGTTTGAGCTCCAATAGTAAAGTCAGAGGCAGATTATTATCCTAGAGTCAGTTGTGCTTTTCAGAGAGTGGTACCAGGGCCTCTGGGAGTCCCCAAAGCCCTCCCTTTCAGAAGGTCTACGAAATCAAAACTATTTTCAAAATGATACTGAGTTTTTATTTGCCTTTTTCACTCTCATTCACTCATGAATGGAATTTTCCAGAAGCTACGTGATATATTGTAACAGACTAAATGTAGAAACAGAAAAGAGACTCCAGCTGTCTTCTCAAGCCAGACATTAATGAGAGTTGTAAAAATGTAAACCAATGCTACTGTTTTCACGAATTTTTCATTTGTTTTAGAAAATGTATTTATAAAATATGTAATTTATGTTAACATACAATGGGTTTATTATAGTTATGTTAAAATTAATAAATAAACATTTTAAAAAACAGAAAATAGCAAGTGTTGGTGAAGATGTGGAGAAATTGGAACTCTTCTGCATTGCTGATGGAAATGTAAAAATGGTACAGCCACTTTGGAAAACAATTTGGTGGGTCATCAAAATGTTAAACATAGAATATGATCCAAAGTTCCACATCTAGGTATCTACCCAAAAGAATTGAAAGCAGAGATTCAAACAGGTACTGGAACACCAGTGTTCATAGCAGCATTCTACACAATAGCCAAAGGTGAAAACAACCCAAATGTCCATCAGTGGATGAATGGCTAAACAAAATGTGGCATTTACATACGATGGCATATCAGTCAGCCTTAAAAAGGAATGAAATTCTGATCCATGCTACAACCTGGATGAATCTTGAAAACATTATACTGAGTGAAAAGCCAGACACAAAATCACAAATATTGTGTGATTCCACTTTATATGTGGTGCCCAGAGTAGACAAATCCACAGACACAGAAGGTAGAATGGTGTGGTGGTTGCCAGGGGCTGGGGGGGGGGAAGAGGAATGGGGAGTTATTATTTTATGGGGACAGAATTTCGGTTTGGGATGATGAAAACCTTCTAGAGATGGATGGTGGTGATGGTTGCGTAACAATGTGAATATACTTAATGCCACTGAACTGTACACTTAAAAATGGTTAAAATAGTAAATGTTATGTATATTTTACCACGGTTTTTTAAAAAAGTGTGCCAGGTGATTCTCACGTGCATCTGGGTTGAGACGCACTCTAAGGCGGGCCAGAGGATTGGCATGAAAATAATAGTTATGCTTAAGGATTACAGGCGCTGTGATAGGCTTGGATGTGACTGTGGAAGGAATGGGTACATCTATGCAGAAAGGTCAGGGGGTGGGAAGATTTCTTTCCCTGTGAGGCAGGCAACTGTGACGATTAGGTCAGTTCTAGAGCCGTACTGGTTTCAAGTTTCATCTAGCTCAGTGAGTTTTCTGCGGTAACTTGGGCAAGTTACTACTCAGTTTCCTCATCCATAAAATGGGGATAATAATAATTCCTGCCTTATAGGGAAGCTATGGGGTTAAATAAGGTGATCCGTGTTAAACATTTAGGACAGTATCTGCTCAGTAAATGCTAGCAATGTAATGGTAATATGAATATATCATAATTTATCTGTTTTCCCTAATACGGACATTTAGGTTTTCTCCCTTTTGTGAGGTTTGGTAATTGCAAAGGCCATTTCCGTGTTTGTTTTCCTCAGCACATGTAAGATTTTCTCAAGAGTGTGTGCCATGATGTGAAATTCCTGTGTTGTAGGTAGCTTTATGAGACATGGCCACAGTGCTTTCAGTGTTGGGGAAAGTACTGGGGTCTCCCTTGAAAGAATCATTTCAATATGATTTAAATATGTGCACCCTGTGTTCAGATATGTGGGTCCTGCAGACCTATTAAAGATGGTAGCAGTTGAGATGCTAAGGACAGAAAAACCAACTCAAGATGGCTTAAAGTATTGTTTCTCAAATTTTGCTGTGCATACAGATCACACATTACCTGTTAAAATACAGAATCTGAGTCAGTAAGTCTCAGAGTAAGGGTGGGGCCTGAGATTCTCCATTTCTAACAAGCTTCCAGGTACTGCTAATGTTGATAGCCCACCAACCACACTTTCAGTAGCAAGCGTTCTCAAACTTGGCTGCACATTGAAACACCCAGGAGAACCTTTAAAAAAAATACTAATTTTTGGGTCCTACAATCAGAGATTCTGACTTACTTGATGTGGAGCAAGTTTTTAAAGCCTCCCAGGTTTTCTAATGGGCAGCAAAGTTTGGAAACCACTTGCTTAAACAAAAGGAAGTCACGTTATGTCACTCTCCAGGATCTCCCGAGGACAGCTCCCGCATTGGTTCGTGCTGGGGCTCAGCCACCTCCAGGAACCAGCTTCTTTCCATCCTCGGTGGGTGGCTTGGCCCTCAGCTAGCTCCTCCTGAGGTCACAAGATGTCCGCCACAGCTCCAGACATCACACGCAGACTCCACAATATCTAAGAACACAAGTCTCTTATCTTCAACAAGGAACTTTTCCTGGAAGCCCTTTCCCTCTGGTCTGATTGTCCAGGGGAACAGGAGTGTCACAAATGACTGAGATCAGTGGTTCCCAAAGTGGGGTGCCTGGACCAGGAGCATAAGCATGATGTAGGCACTTGATAGAAATACCAATTCTTGAGTGATACCTCAGACCTACTGAATCAGAAACTTCGGGGCTGAGGTCCAGCAATCTGTGTTTTATCAAGTCCTTTAGATGATGATTCTGATGCGTGTTCAAGTTTGAGAACCACTGGCTTAGTTAGAGTTTAAGCTGTAGGCCCGCGATTCTCAACCGGGTCGATTTTGTCCCCCAGGGGACATTTGGCAATGTCTGCAGACATTTTTGGTTGTTACAACTCAGGGGTGGGTGCTCTTGGCATCAGTGGGTAGAGGACAGGGATGCTGCCAAACATCTGACTGTGCACAAGACAGCCCCCCACAAAGAACGGTCCAGCCCTTTTGGGTCAATCATGCCCAAGGTGAGAAACCCGGCCTTAGGCCACTCAGCATTTCCTCTGAGTTGCTACAGGCGGGACTCTGGTTGGCAAGGGCAGATGAGCAAGGGCTGTTGGTTTGACAACCAACAGCATCTGCTACTAAAAGTGCCTTTCACAAGGAACCAGACATCCCCACCACCTTTCCCGCTCTGCCCCTTGCAGAGCAGCCCTTACTTTAGAAGTAGACTCAGAAATGCTCTAGAGTATAAAGTATGGGACTTGCAGGGTTAGAGGGTTGTGTTTGTCAGGATGAGCAAACTCACAGCCCCTCGCTCTCTTCTCTTGGGGGTGGGGGACTCTTAAGGGGGTGTGATTATGGCAGGGGTCATACTTAGTGGCTTACACCAATAATTACCATTATTGGAGAACGCAGTTTTATGAGGATCTTAACTGTCTCCTCTCTAAATTTAGTGTGTGATTTTAAAGGTTGGCTGCATCCCTAAGTGTGATTTTTTTGCACTCTTTTGGAGCCAATTCGTTTTTTTTACCTAAGAAATGTAGCTCCATCGTATCCTATGAGCAGTTGCTCAGCAAGAATTTGATGTGTAGGAACTCTCCTTTTGGGCCCCATCAAGCATGGAACACTGGACATGCCTACGTTTGTAATTTTTTGACCATACCTTCCAGCATTGTCCATTTGAACTTTCTGCAATGGTGGAAATATTCTATATCTGCTCTGTCCAGATGGTGGCCACTGACACATGTGGCCGCTGAGCACTTGAAATGTGGCAAGTGCAACTGAGGAATTGATTTTCTTTTTTTTAGGAATTGATTTTCAATTTTATTTAATTCTGTTCAACTTAAATTTAAATCATCAATGGACAATGCCACCTTATACGCCCAGAGCTTTCCCGTGGCACTCGTGCTGGGCCCCAGCCGGCACTCCGCACACAGATTGCTCAGAACTGGACGGCCCTGACTTACAGGACACTTTGTCCTGTTGATCTCAGCCGAAAGCCCCCATAATTCCAGGCAAGGGCTCGGTTGTTTTGAATATTGCAAAAAGCTGTGCCCCAGTCGAGCATTTCCCAAGTAGAGGCAGCCCAATCTATCCAATACCTCAGAGCCTTTTGCTTTTGGTGGGAATTCTCTCAGTTCAGTACAGAAATGTTGGTTTTCTCATGCCGATTAGAAATGCTACCTGATAATTGAGTAAAAAGTCATTTGTTTTCCACTTAAAAAAAAAATTACTTAGCATATGGAGTTTGTTTGGTAGAGAAAAATCTTTCAAAACATCGGGCTCCTTGGGTGAAGATACGTCAAGGGCCCCTCCGTGGTGCAGAGGTTAGAAATTGCTAATCTGGTCCAACTCCCTCACTTTGAGGGGAGCGACCTGTGCAAGGTCACCTGCTGGAATGTGGCCGAGTCAGGACTAAAAGCCAGAGTCCCAGGCTTGTTGAAGAAGCCAGTGTCTGAACAGCGTTTTTTTTAAAATAATTTTTTTATTTTTCAATTACAATTGACATACAATATTATATTAGTTTCAGGTGTACAACATAGGGATTAGACATTTATATACCTTCCGCAGTGCTCACCCTGATAAGTCTAGTAGCCGTCTGACGCCACACATAGTTACTATAATATTATTGACTCTATCTCCTGTGCTTGCACAGCATTCAGTGTCTCAGTGTGTGGTCAAAATGACCATGAAAGGAAAACGTTTTGAGTCAATCCAGGGCATGGAGGCAGCCACGACAGTGCAACTAAAGACACTCACGAAAGAGGACTTCCAGAACTGCTTCAGAAAGTGGCAAGAATGATGGGATAAGTGTGTTCGAATCGAGGGGGAATATTTTGAGGGGGATAATGGCAATGTGTCTTTTATTGTAATACATTTTTTTTTTTACATTTTTTTTTTATTGGAGAAGGGGAACAGGACTTTATTGAGAAACAGTGTGTACTTCCAGGATTTTTTTCCAAGTCAAGTTGTTGTCCTTTCAGTCTTAGTTGTGGAGGGTGCAGCTCAGCTCCAGGTCCAGTTGCCGTTGCTAGTTGCAGGGAGTGCAGCCCACCATCCCTTGCGGGAGTCGAACCGGCAACCTTGTGGTTGAGAGGACGCGCTCCAACCAACTGAGCCATCCAGGAGGCAGCTCAGCTCAAGGTGCCGTGTTCAATCTTAGTTGCAGGGGGCGCAGCCCACCATCCCTTGTGGGACTCGAGGAATTGAACTGGCAACCTTGTGGTTGAGAGCCCACTGGCCCATGTGGGAATCGAACCGGCAGCCTTCGGAGTTAGGAACACGGAGCTCCAACCTCCTGAGCCACCGGGCCGGCCCTATTGTAATACATTTTTAAAATTTAAACATTCATTGTGTTTTTTGAACACACCCTCGTATATATACAGCGAGGTTCACAAATCTTAGATATGCTACTGACTGCATTTGTACATATGTAAACACCTGTGAAACCACCACTCAGATCTGGCAACCTTGCCAGGATGCCAGAAGGCACCTTCACTGATAGCTTTCAGAAACAACTGCTGTTCTGACTTCTATCTCTGTACGTTAGACTTGCCCATTCCTGATTTACCTGTGGTGTTGTTTTTGAGTGTGTCTCTTTGTACAGACTTTTTCAGTTGTTCCCCTAGGTATAACTTTTTTATACACAACTTATCACAGAGTACTGGTGTCAGTATTTACCAGTTCAAGGGAAGTGTAGAAAATTTATCTCCCTTTAGGTCCTTTTACCCTCCCTCACTTATAATCTAATTTTAATAAGCGTTTCCTTTACATACTTTGAGAAACACATCAGTGAATGTTATAATTTTTGTTTCAACCCTCAAACATAATTTAGAAAACTCTTGAGAACAAGGAAAGTCTACCATATTTACCCATATTTTTACTCTTTCTTTGTTCTTTCTTCCTCCCCGATGCTCCAAGATTCCTTCTTTCATCATTTCCTTTCTGTTTCAAGAATTTTTCTCAACCATTCTTTCCCGGTAGGTCTACTAACAACAAATTCTCTTAGTTCTCCTTTATTTGAGAATGTCTTGATTTTTCCTTATGTCCTGAAGGATATTTTCACTGAGTATAGTTTTCTGAGTTAACAGTTCTTTTCTTTCAGCAATTTATACCTACCCTCTGCCACTTCTGGCCTTCATGGTTTCTGATGAGAAATCCACTGTCATTGAATTGTTTTTCCTTTTTGGGTAAAGTGTCATCTCTCTCTCTCTCTCTCTCTCTCTCTCTCTCTCTCTATCTCTCTCTCTCTCTCTCTCTCTCTGATTTCAGAATTTTTTCTTTGTTTTTAGTTTTCAGGAGTTTGATTTTGATGTGTCTTGGAGTAGACTCCTTCTAGATTATCTGTTTGGAGTTTACTAAGCTTCTAATCTGTAGATACATGTTTTCCCCAAAATTTGGGTGTGTTTTTTTCAGCCACTGTTTCTTTGAATACTTTTTTAGAGCCATACTCTTTCACCTCCTCTCGGACTCTAACAGAATGTTGGATCTTTTGTTATAGGCCCACAATTTCCTAAGGCTGTGTTCTTCCCCACCCCAGTCCATTTTCTTTCTGTTGTTTAGATTGGGAAATCTCTATCTTCAAGTTCACTTATCTTTTCCCTCTGTTCCATTCTGCTTTTGAGCTCATCTAATGAGCTTTCAGTTCTAAAATTTCAAGTTGATTCTTCTTTATATCTTCTATTTCTTTGCTGAAGCTTTCTGTTTTTTCATTTGTTTCAAGTGTATTCATTATTGCTGGCTGAAGCTTTTTTTTTTCCCATAAATTTTACTGGGGAATAATGGGGAACAGTGTGTTTCTTCAGGGCCCATCAGCTCCAAGTAGTTGTCCTTCAATCTAGTTGTAGAGGGTGCAGCTCAGCTCCAAGTCCAGTTGCCGTTTTCAATCTTTAATTGAAGAGGGCACAGCCCGCCACATCCCTTGTGGGAATTGAACCGGCAACCTTATTGTTGAGAGCTCGCTCTCTAACCAGCTGAGCCATCCGGCCGCCCCTCCAGAAGCTCAGTGGCAGCTCATTGTCTTCAATCTAGTTGTGAAGGGTGCAGCTCACTAGCCCATGTGGGAATCGAACTGGCAACTCTATTGTTCAGAGCCCGCGCTCTAACCAGCTGAGCCATCCAGCCGCCCCTGAAACATTTTTAAGATTGCAGCTTTAACATCCTTATCAGGTAATTCCACATTTGTGTCATCTTGGTGTTGGCATCTGTTGTTCGCCTTTTCTCATTCAGATTGAAATTTTCCTGGTTCTTGATATGACAGATGATTTTTCTTTCTTGAATCCTGGATGTTAGGGTGTTATGTTATGAGACATGGACTCTTATTTAAGTCTTCTGTCTTTGCAGCCCTCCTCCAACACTGCACCTTATTGGTGCCAGGTCAGGGTGAAAGTCCAGGTTCCTTAATTGGCACCCTGTGGGGGACAAGGGTGCCTCCTTTCTACTGGGCATGGGTGGGAGTTCCAGCTTCCCACTAGAACTGCACTGACACCTCCCTGCCTGGGAAGGGAGGGAGGCCTTGTTACTGCTCCCAACGTGGTCTTTACTGACCTGTTACTGCTGGGTGATGGTTACAGTCCTGAGGCCTCTTCTGACACCAACCCATCATGGAGGGGAGGGTGCCTTCTTAGTGCTGGGTGGGGATGAAAGTCCTGGCTTCCCACTCATTTTTCTCTGTTACCACCCTGGTGGTGGGGGATGGGGCACTGGTGACAGCCAGGCTCAGCTCCCCATTCAGCCCCCGCTCCTGGGAGTGGTGGGAGGGCTCGGGCCGCAGTTTCTTTCCATGGTGTTTGGCTAGAGTATGGCATTTATTGTTTTAAAGGTTTTTGTCTTGCTAGACTGTGCCTTTCCTAGTCTTTTGGCCAGAGAGAACAGGCTTTTCTTAGAGCTGGTTTTGTCCACACTCGTTGGTATTTCTGGGTTGCTGACTTCTCCAGCAACAAATCTGGAAAATAGTGGGCAAAAAGGAAAGCCAGAGAACTCACTGCTGTGTTGTTCCTCCGGTCCTGAGGTCCCTAGCCTGCCCTCTTCTCTCCCCTTTTAGAGTCTTCATAGGTCCGTTTTATATGTAATGTCCAGGGTTTTAGCTGTCCTTTGCAGGAGGAACAGGGAGAAGTGAGTGCATCACCTCCATTTTGCCCAGGCACCAGATGTCCAGATTTACCTGTTCTTGAGCTTTATATAAGTAGAATCCATTATGTATATTCTCTTAGGTTTGGTTTGTCTCGCTCCACAAGATATCTTGAGATTTTTCCATGTGGTTGTATGTAGTTGGATGTTTTTCACTGCTGTATAGTATTCAACTGTATAAGCAAACCATGTGGTAGAATTTGCACAGTGGAAAAGCAAACTACCCCTACTACATGCAACACACCACACAATTTGTTTATCCATTTTTCTGTGGATGGGTTGCTTCCAGTTTGGAGCTATTAAGAACAAAACTGCTGCAAATGGTCTCGGGCATGTGGTTTAGTGGCCACAAGCACTCATTTCTATTGGGAATAAATATTACAAAAGCCTCTTCACTGGTCTCCTTGCTCCAGCCTTTGAGTCTTTCTAGTCACTGCCACATAAAAGCCACAGGAATCTTCTGAAAACATAGATTGGATCCTTTCCTTCCTTTGCTCAAAAATACCAATGGCTTCCCTTCATGCTTAGGGTGAAGTCCAGCGTCCTCACCACAGCCCACAAGGCCCTGCAGGCTCTGGCGTCTGCCTGCCTCGTCTTTACCTTGTCTACTTCTCTCTGCCTCCATCCATCCACTCATCCCCATCAGTCCATCCATCCATCCACTCAGTTTTGGGGTGCCTGCAGTGCCTTGCTTACCCTCACCTCAGGACATAGGCCCTTGCTCTTCCCTCTGCCAGAAACACTCTTCCCCCAAATCATCACGTACCTCCCTGTTCCCCTTTATTTCGGTTTTCGTTCAAATGTCGTCTCTTCAAAGAGGGGCTCCGAAACGGCCCGCATTCCTCCTCTTTCCCTGTTTACCCCCCATTATTTTTCTTGGCCGTACCGATCACCGTGTGGACTTCTAGTGGTATTTGCTGCATGCCTTCCCCTTTTGGCATGAAACGCACATGAGGTTACCTCATGCTTATCCGCTGTGTCCCACTGCCCAGGGCAGTGACGCACACAGTAGGTGCTCAGGGAATATTTGTTAAGTGTAGTAAAGACCCTACCTAGCATGGGGTTTGGTCAGACACGCCTCGGTCCCGACGCCAGGGCGAGTCCCTCAACCTCGTACCCCTCACACTGTCATGTGCGAGGGCCTGCGACAATGCAGGTTTGGACTCAGGAGCTTTGGGGTGGGACCTGAGGTGCTGCACGTCTTCCCAGCTCCCAGGTGGGATCCAGACTTGGAGTGGCAAGGTCTTAAAGCATTGGTTTTCACACCTGTGACATGGCTCATTGTGGAAAACAAGTGGGTAATGGTGCCCGGACTTAGCAGGTGCTCAGTAAGTGCCTATGGCCTTTCCTCTGGGTGCCGTTCAGGGTCTGACACTTCAAGCTGCCTCTGGTTTTCTCCCTCTGATGCTCTGGCCCCCACATAGACCCTCAGGGACCTTGCCCATTTTATTTCTTCATTGCTGGCCAGCCCCACCTGTCATGGGCAGGGGCCTGGGGAGGGTTCTGGCATTTTGACAGTCATGGGAACATTATGCAAATGAGATGCAAAGCAGCAGCTAATGAGCCCTGATTGCATTTGCTCTGGGAACATGTGGGATAACTGTGCCAGGCTGGGGTGGGGGTGGGCAGTGAGGTGGTGGGTTGGGCAAGGAGGTGGTGACAGAAGGGGTCAGCTTCTTCTGGGGACATGAGGGCAGCTGCTCTGTGGCCTGGGTGAGGCCCCTTCCTCATTTATAGTCCGATCCCAGCAGTGTACTGGAACATGGTTCAGGTCCGGGAATAGGGGCTGAGGTCAAGCATTGTGTGGGGGGGGGGCGGGGGGTTCCCTGGGCTTGTCTGGGGCCTGTAAGTGGGGGAGTAGAGGGCTGCAGACAGGTGACTTGGGAGCCCCTCCCAACAGCAGATGGAGCTGGATCAGGCTGACAGCGGAGGTGCGGTAGGGGTAGATGCTTCCCTAGCTGGGGAAGGAGGGGTGACCGAGGGGTCAACTTCTGCCATAGAGCCTGTCTGACTGTGGGGGGGCAGAACGCAGGGGTCTGCCAGGCAGCAGATGGGGCCAGATCAGGCTGACAGAGGGGTGGGTGGGGTGAGCTGTCTTTGGTATCCCTGGATGGAGCCAGCTCTTTAGGAGAAAGATGATCTGGGGCTGGGGGCCAGCAGGTGGGCAGGGGGCTCTGCTTACAGCTCCCGGGAACTCAATCCCTCCCAGCCCCCTAGCTGAAGTCTCTTCACTCTCCAGGGAGCCTCTGTTCTCAGGTGCCAGCCATCCCCACCCTCCTTGCCGGTCCTCTGCTGAGGACCTCCAGGTTTGGGGACACCCAATGCCAGCCTTCTGGCCCAAGGAAGGCCAGGCTGGAAGTCTCCTATCATTTTGAGGTCCTCACTCATGCCCAGTATTTGACTAGCATTGCAAGTACACGTGACCCTGTCCTTCTTTTGATCTAAGGCTGAGAAGCACACTCGACTCTGAAATTCCTAGAAACTGGATGGCTGTTGCCATGTTTCCTAACCAAATCTTCCTTAATGGAACCAAAGTGGAACATTGGAAAAAACTTGGCAGGCAGAGGGTACAAATCCCGGCCCAGGCATTTATTGGCTTTGTCGCCTTGGAGCCCATTTCCTCTCAGTCCTGTGACCTCACCTCAGGGTGGCTGTGTTAGCCACAGACACCACAGGAGAACGGGAGTTCAGTAAACCCACTGGCTTGTCACCAGTGGGGACTCTGGCCCATAGCTGTGTCCCAGCACCTAAAACAGTCCCTGGCATATGGTGGGTACCTAGTAAATATCTACTGAATGAATGAAATAACCTGTTTCATCTGTTCCAGGATGATTTTCACCCTCACATTTGACATTTCTGATATTAGGATGTTTCATACAATTTATAGCATGTCTGATTTAATTGGCCTCAGTCTGATGATTGAGAGGGGTGTTAGATGGGAGGACACGTGAAAAGGGCTATCAGTAACAGGCAGCGTCTTGCTTAGTTTTCAGTGGGCTTCTGGTTCTCTCTGACTGAGTCTGTTCTCTCTGGGCTGTGTGGGGTCCCCGAGAATTGCCCTGGGGCTGGGGCTGCAGTGCCCCCTGCCTGAGGTCCTCTGAGGTGGAGACGGGCTGGGGACAGCGCATCCTGTGGTGTGTGTCTTGTGCCCAGGTCCCCCCACCTGGTCTGTCCTCCCCCTCCTGGCCCCCACTGGATGTTGTCCCTGCTGGGGGTGGCAGGCCTGTCGGAAACACGGAACTCCCTCTGAGAAGAAGGGGCCCGTTTTACTCTGTGGTGTCATCGCTCCACGTCCCCGGACTGGACAGCAACCGGGAAGGTGGGCGAGCACATCTGTGAGCTCCCTAGGCCAAAGGGCTCTAGGTGGGATCTAGGTCGGACCGGCAGAGGACTTCCAGAATGAGGGCTGGGGTGTGGGGGAGGGTGGACCCTGTCTCCACCCCCACCCCTGTCCTCCACAGCAGAGCTCAGACAAAGTGGGCAGGTTAATGTCTGATCCCTAGAGGGGGGCGCGGAGCAGGGTCAGCGCCTGTCCAGGGAAGTGGCTGATTGTTTAATCCCCTGGTTGGGACACTTTTCCTGTGTCACTGATCTTCTAATGAGGCGAGTGTTATCCAGCTGTGATTTGCTGTAGGATGGGTTTGTGTGTTGTATGTTCTGGATCTGTGTAGATGTGTGTACATGTGTTTTAAAGATTATGTGCGCAGATATCAGTGTTAACAGCGTATGTATAGGTGTGTGTTACCTGTGCACGTATAGGTACATACACAGGCTTGTGGAGATGCATGTACGCAAATATGTGTAATGGGTGTTTGTATATGTAAGTATGTTGTTGGGGGTGCACTTGTGCATGGGTACATGTTGGTGCGTATGGATCACATGTGTGGGGTGGGAGCCTCAGTGTCTGCTCTGAGGGGTGTGTGACAGCTCTGGCCAATGGGAGAAGCACCACATTTGGAATCACAAGGCCTCTCTGCTAACAATGAACCCAGGAGTCCTGGATACTCAGATAAGTTGTCTTACTACTGTGGGCCTCAGTTTCCAATCTGTAAAATGGGTATGGGACCTTATGGAATGAGATTGTGGATGAGCATCTCACACTCAGCCTGACCCAGAAAAGACTCAAAATAAAATGTCGAGGGATGACTGAAGGCGAATGAATGAGTAAGCAAATAGAAATATTTACAGAGTAGCATTCAGTCAGATTTCAAGGACTTGAGGGAAGTGCGTGGAAAGGTGCAGCTTGCCATGCCTGGTTGGGATGTCTGGAGGCAGGCTCACGAGAAGAGAGGAAAGAGGCTGGAGCAGGGTCCCCCCACAATCCAGGGTGGCCATGTGAGCCTGCGAGTCCATCAGTGTCTCTGTGAAGGTGAAGCGTGCATGCCTCCACCGGTGTTGATGCAGGCGCCATGTAGAAGGCGGGCGTCCCCTGGTGTACATGGGAAGGAGGCTGTCTGTGCGAGCATTGCCCAGTTGCCATAGAAACGAGCAGAAGGAGGTGGGTGGCTGGAGCAGGAGGCAGGTCGGGAGGAGGGAAGGGAGGAGGCAGCAGTGGGGGGCGGGGAGCTGGCTTCCGCAGTTCTGGTGCTGCTGCCTTCCTGAGCTAGCGGTGGAGGGGAGGGAACCCAAGAGGACAGAGCCCCCAGCCTGGGCACCAGGCCCCCTCCCTGCCCGCCACCACGGAGAAGGAGGACAGCCAGCTCCTCCGGCCCAGCTTGGCCCAGCAGGGGCAGTGCGCTCCTACCTGCCCCTGGCTTGGTACCAAGACAGGCCCAGGTAGGCATCCCGATGGGGACAGCTGGAAGAGGCTGCATGGAGAGTGGGGCCCTGGGACTAACGCTGCCTTCCTACCAGCAGGACCTGGTAGCAAGCAGAAGGGCCTGAGGGGCCAGGGCCAGTGGATGGGTGGGGAGCAGCCAGCATTTTGGAAGCACTCTTCAGAACCTGGGCCCTCCCCATCAGGAGGACTGCCCCCCTGTTGCCTTTCCTCTTCTGTACTTCAGTCCCTCTCTCCACCACTGTCACAAGCCCTGACTGTAGAAACAGTCCCCTCCCTGGGGGAAGTGCGCTATGGGGCTTCCTGTAACCCACAGCATCGTCTGTCCCCAGGCTGAGGCTAGAGTATGTGGGGGGCAGGGAGAAGTGAGGATGTCTCCCACCCCCACGGGGGGCACTGCTAGGCCCTGGCCGTTTGGGACCAGCAGACCCAGTCCCACCCCCTGCACCACGGCTTCCCTGCAGGCCCACATGGTCTCAGGCATTGGGCTTAGAGCCCCCTGGTCAGAGAGGAGGCAGCTTTCTCCTTTTCCCCCAAGCTTGAGCCCTTCCCCTCCTTGTTCTCCCTGCAGACCTAGATGCCCAGGTCTCCCGAAGGACCCCTGTGCCACCCCCAGCAAGCCCCGGGTCTCCATGTTGGGGCACAGGAGAGCAGCCCCCTCGTGGTGGTGCCTGTGGCCCTCCCTCCCCCGACTTCTGTCCCTTGCTGCATTGCTCCTGGGGACAGACTCCAGTGCTGCTGGGCCAGCCTGGGCACTGCGGAGGTGCCTGTGCGCCTCTGCCGCTGCTCAGACGGGTGGGGCTGGGGCCTGGGGAGGAGCTGAGCACGGAGGGGCCTGACTGCCTGCAGTGCTGCAGTGTGTGGGGGGCACCTGGTCCGGGTTGGCCCTGGGACGGATCTGAAGAGCCTTGGCCTGTGTGGGGATCCGAGCCTGAGTGGGGCAGGGGGTTGGTGTGTGCAAGCTTGGGCGTGCTTAGGGTGCCTGGGAGGCATAGTGTGTGCCCTCTTCTCCCGCTTGCCTTCTCTACCCAGCATCCAGCTGGCTGGGTCCTTTGCTGGGCCCTGGCACCACATCGTGGAGCTTCTTCCCCTGGGCACTTGGGGGTCAGAAGACTTTGTGCAGGGCCGAGGAGGGATCCCTGGGCCTGTGATCGGGTGGAGGAATATGTGTCAAGAAGGTGACGTAGTTCAATTCATTTCTGCAAGTGTTAGTTCACCTGCTGAGTATTAGGCACAGGGGTCTCCCGCTTGGGGGTTAAGGACATGGAGTTGAGAGGACAGGTCTCAAGTGGCAGGAGCAGGGTCTGGGATGCAGATCTGCCCAGGAGCTGGCAGCCACGTAACACAGGTACACTGTCACCGTCTGCCCCCTGCTTCCCTGAAGCCCGTCGCCCTCCTCCCCACCAGGGCCTTGGGCCAGCGGGCATCTGGCCTGCCTCAACCTCGGCCGCGGGGCTTGCTTCCATCTCAGCCAGAACGGGGCTGGTGAGGCCTGAAGGGCAGGCTCTTTGGGCAAGAATGAGAAGGCGCTGTCCCCTCCCCAGACCCTCAGGCCCGCCCTGACCTTCCCCACACCCGTGCTGCCTTCTCTAGGCCACGTTCCCCTTCTCCTTCATTGTTTTCTGTCCCTCAGGTCCCTATGGTCTGTCTTGCTTGCTCTGTCTTTCTCCTACATTGTTGTTCCCAGACTCTGGGGCAGGGAGCCCACCAGGACAGCCTCCCAGAGTACATTTCCAAACCCCACCCCATTGCACCCAGTGGGCCTATTGTCCGGGGCACCCGCCTGGAAGCCCAGCAGCCTTCCCCGTGTCAGAGGGAGCTGAAGGGAGGCCCCAGGAGCACTCCGAGGCCTGGCGCTCAGCCAGGGGGCTGGGGCCCTGGGACTGGAAGACCAGTTTGGCCCCAGGCTGGCCCTTCCTCACCCGGCCCCCAGTGCAGGCGCTCTGGGGGAAACTAAGGGGACATCTCCACTTGGCTCTTCCTGGGCAACTCCAGGCTCCAAAACCGAGCTCCTGTCTCCCCCAAATCATTCCTCCTGCTGTGCTCCCCACCCACCAGCTGCTCAGGCCCAAGCCCTGGAGCCATCCTGGACTCCTTTTCACACTCGCATCCAAACTAGCAGCAAATCCTGTTGGTTCGAATGCCACGGCATTTCCAGACATCAACCGCTTCTCACCGTTTCCAGCTAAATTACCGCCTTGGTGAGCCCCCATCTCCCTTCCTCTGGAGGACTGCAGCCCCCGGCCAGCGGGTTCCCTGTCCTCCTCCTCGTCCCCTTGTAGCCTGCTCTTCCCCCAGCAGCCAGGGACCCTTTAAAACCTAAGTCCCATCACATCTCACCTCTTCTCAAACCCCGCAGAAGCTCCCATCTCACTTGGGAGAAAGAGTCAAAGGTCTTACTTTGGGGATGGCTGGTTAGCTCAGTTGGTCAGAGCGTGGTGCTGGTAGCACCAGGTTTGCCAGTTCAATCCCCTCATGGGCCACTGTGAGCTGTGCTCTCCTTAAAAACAACAACAAAAAAAAGCCTTACTCTAACCTACAAGACTCCAGGTGATCTGCACCCCTCCCTGCCTCCCTGACCTCACCCCTCCCCTCCCCCTCACTCACTCTGCTCCAGCCACATGGCCCTCCCCCCTTCCTCAACCATGCTTCTGCCTCAGGGCCTTTTCACTGGCTGTTCCCTCTGCCTAGATGCTGTTCCCCCAGATAACTGCACGGCCCCCTCCCTCACCTCCTTCAGGCCTTTGCTGAAAGGTCACTTTTGAGAATGGCCTTCTCTGACCATTCTGGGTAAAATAGCTTTATTCCGGCCCCCACCATCCCTCCCGGACCCTTTCCTTGTCACAATCTTCTCCACATCCCTTGTCATCTTCTAACACACTTGATCACTTACTTATTCATTCGGTTTCCTGTCTGTTTAGCCCTTCTGGAATGTCAGCTCCACGAAGGCAGGGAGTTTTCTGTCTTGCTCACTGCTGCGGCCCAGGGCTGCCCTACAGGGGTCAGGGCTGCACTTTAAACTCAGGAGCCTCTGCCTCAGTGGCTGGCCTCTGCCTCCGTGCTGTCATGGGGGACCTGTGATCTGGCCCTCACAGGAGAAGGGACCCAACGCCCCCCTGGCTGGGCAGCTGCTCCAGGGGCACCGAGTTGGACAGGATGTCCTGCATGGACTGGATCCGTGCTTCCTGCCTTTTTCTGCTCCAGCCATGGCCAAGAGAGCCCTACCTGACCAGGAAAGGGAGGAGAGTGACCTGTCTGCATCCCACCCCAGTGCTGCTGAAGACAGAGGGCCCCTTCCTGGTCAGAAGCCATCCCAGAGTTCTGTACCGTCGGGAAAGCATGCTGCGAAGCCACCGGGGTGTCGCCCACAGAGCACCCCATCTGACCCCTGACCTCCAGGAGGCCACGGGTACACAGGGCTCAGGACAGGACAGCCCCCCACAGCGGGGCCAAGTGTGGGATGACTGGTTTCGAGGAGCGAGATGCACCTTGAGCAGAGAGGACAGGGCCTGTTTTCCCACCAGCTCCCACTCCTGACTCCCCATCTCTGGGGCTCAGTTTGGGCTCCCCCAGAAGCTGAGCCTGGCACAAAGATCTGACGAGACCAGTTCAGATGGGAGATGGTCTCTGGAAACACGGAGAGTGCAGAGGTGAGACATGGGGGACGCTTTGTCAAGCCAGTTCCCACGGTGGGCATCTAGGGCTCGATTCCAAGGGGCACCTCTGGGAACCAGTGTGGGGAACACCTCAGACTTCGCCCCTGGGGAGCTGGGGAGCTGCGGTTTGTATACACCAACTTCTGCCGTCGTTGCTTGAGGCTGGAACCCTCTTATGCTGCCTGATTTTCCCCTTAACTGTTGTCACCGCCTAACAAGGGGATATTTTTTCACTTCTTGGCTTTCTGCCTGCAGTGGAGTGCACACTCCATGGGGGGAGGGCTGGTCTGTTCCCTCCTGAGCCATCCTAGAGGCTCCCTGGAGGCTGAATGAGATGTTGCCTCCTCCACTTGGCCTGGGAGCAGGGGAGTGCCAGGGCTGACTTTGGGGTGATTTTCTGGAGGAAATAGAGGGGGGGCCTGGGGCCTGGTGGGGCTGGAGGAAGAAGGGAGAGGATAGGGAAGGTGGAGGGTCCAAGGTCAGCATCCAGGGAGTGGGCTGGGGAGAGGGGAGAGAGGCCAGCCGGGGGGCTTGAAGTGGGGTGCCTTTACACCCTCCTCAGTGGGTCTCCTCTGCTGGGGCTTGTCTGGGTGAGACCTGGCTCTGCCTTGCTCTGTCCCCCGTTTGTGTTTCCATCACCTCTTCTCACCCCGCCATCCCAGAGATTCATCATTTCTGAAGGGAGGGCCCCTTGGGGACTGCCCGGGGACCTCACCTCAGAGCAGATGGAGTTTGGGGGGCCTGGTGTTTAGACCCAAAGAGAAGGCTAGAGGAGGTCAGGCCTGGGATCTGCTTTTCACAGGGGACCTGGAGACCCAGACAAGGCCCAACAGTCACTGAAAGGTGTCTTGGCCAGCTCGGGCTCCCAGAACAAAATACCATAGACTGGGCGGCTTCATCAACAAACAATGATTTCTCACGGGTCTGGAAATCGAAGCTGGAGTGAACACGGGGTGTGTCTCACGGGGAGGAATGGAAGGACAGCAGCTCACAGCTAACTGGGTCCTTCTTGCTGCACCTGATGCCCCAGCAGAGGCTGGTAAAAGTCTTTGTGTGGCCCCGTCTCTGGGTGATGTGAGGAGTGGAGGAGCTGCTGGAATATTTGTGGGTGCTGAAGCCCACCCTGGGTGAGGGGGAGGCAGCCCTGGCTTCCCACGGCCCTGCCCTGGTTTGAGTTGAGCTGGTCCCAGGGAGAACGTCTGGCCAGGAGGAGCAGGGTGACACCCACAGAGTGCTGGCTCTGGACTGGGCACCTGAAGGGGGCAGGGGACTCACCTGGGTCTGGATCTGACACCTGCTGTGTGACCTTGGGCAAGTTATTTAACCTCTCTGAGTCTCAGAAGCTGTCTGTAGAACAAAGAAAACAACACCCATCCTAATGGGTTCTTGTGAGGGTTGGAGGTAAAGTGTATGAAGAGGCTGGAGCATAGTAAGTAGTCAAAAATGGTTGTCGTAGTTGCTCTAAAGGGAGAGTGGAGAGAGGCGTAATGTAACAGCCAAATCTGTTGGTACTTATTCTGTCTGCGTGCTGTAGGATCCCTGAAAATGGCGGCCCCATCCTGAGGGCAAAATCATCCTGGGGTATCAGAGAAAGAGACCCTGGAACTGGATCCCAGAAGGTGGGGGAAAGGGATGCCAGGAAAAGAAGCAGGGGGCCTGGAAACAGGACAGGTGGGATCTGGGACACCCCTCTTTTGGGATTCTGGTTCTTGGCTGTGTCACCATCATTATCAACATTTATTGAACGCCTACTGTGTGCAGATGACTGTGTTTGGTTTCAGGTATAGAATTCAGTGCTTCTGCTATTTAATGAATGAATGTTCCAGAATGTCCTTGGCATTTATTCATTCATTGAACGCAAATGTATTGTGGACTTACTATGTGCCAGGCATTGCTCTGGATGCTGTAAATACAGCAGAGAACCAGAGAGACAAAATTGCTGCCCTTATAGAGTTGACATTCTAGTAGGAGAAGAAGGCACTACACATGATGAGTATTCTAATGTTGGCAGCCTGTCAGATGGTGACAAGTGCTATGGAGAATAAGAAAGTGAGGAAAGGGAGAGGGGGAAGTACTGGGGGTGGAAACAGATTTTCAAGTTCATGTGGGGGGAGGTCAGAACATTTGAGGAGACCTGGAAATCTGAGGGTGGGTGGGGGGAGACTGCTCCTAGCAGGTGCAAAGGCCCTGGGGTTAGAACAGCAAGGAAGTCAGTGGAGCTGGAGAGTGAGAGTGGTGGGAGGTGAGGGTGGAGGGCTGAGGGGTGAGACAGCAGGTTATTCAGGGCCTCTTGGCAAAGACTTGGACTTTACTCAGAGGAAATGCAGAGTCTGAGTAGGGCAGTGGTGGGCTCTGACAGGTTTTACCAGTTTCCCTCTGGATGCTGTGCTGGGGCTGGATGGTGGGGGTGGTGAGAGAAACAAGGTCAGAGGCAGGAAGACCAGTGAAGAGGCTATTCCAGGGAGGTGAGGTAGAGCTCAGCATCTGCTGACTGCAGACGGGCTGAGTGTGGGGTGGGGGGAGGAAGAGGAGTGAGGTGACTCCAAGGCCTGTGGCTGTTAGTGACTAATGACATAGAAATCATTCCCTGTCACACAGGCCTGCCTATCTGGGCTCATGCTCTTAATTCCTCTGTCCCTTCTTCAAGCCGGGGTACACGGAACATGACCAGGGCCCCTGCCCTCCAGGGTCTATTCGAGGCAGCCAGCAGTAGGCCTGGGTCCTGAGGAGGGACGTCTTTCACCCTGGGTCTCCTTTCTCCCTGAAGGAAAGGTCCAGGCCGGCATGAAAACGTCACATTTCCACAGTGGTGTGTGTTTTTCACAAAGAGCTTTATTTTGATCTTCAACATAAACTCAAGTATTGTTTTGCATCATATGAGTTAGAAAACAGAGACCCCCTTACGGGACTTGGCCGAGCACTCACTGGCAGGCGGTAGAGCTGGAGCCAGAGCCCCACGCCGCCCTTTCTGCATTTCTGCATGCCGAGGGCTTCACCATCCTCGGGGTGAGAAAGCCTGGCACCTTCCCTGGCTCCACAAAAAGAGAGCCCACGCTGAAATGGGACAACAGCCGCGGTGACAGATCAGTAGTGAGAGCTGACAAGCTCCTTCACAGTCATGCCTCAGCCGCAGGGCTCTCGTCTACAATGTAGGGGTGAGAATTGCACCTGCCTACAGGGTCCTTGTGAGGATTAGATGAGTTAAGACATGGGAACCATCCCTGGCACCAAATATGTGCTCCATAAATGCCAGCTATTATTATTCATGATAAAGGGCTTTCAGGGCCACAACATGTCAGATGGGCACTGTGCCTGTTTGATGAGTTGAGGAAAGCTAAGGGCCTGCCTGTTGGAGTAGAAGACGCCAGCCACTCCAGCTTCCTGACAGAGATGCAGCGTTTTCAGTGACGGTGGCTACTGATCGCTGTCCAGGAAGCAGACGGCATTTGGTAAGAGTTAAGCTTCCCACCTGCCCTCAGGGTGACGGTGTGAGGCAGGAGCAAGGTGGGATGGTGTGTCTGGCCATGTGGTGCTTGGGGGCTCCCATGCCCCCGCCTGCCAGCCTTCCTGATTGACTTCGGTGCAGGTCCAGCCGGGGCTGGAGTGGGCCAGATACTCACCATCTCATCTCATCCTTAAGTTGGGTTGAATCATCCTCATTTCATGGCAAGGTCCAGTGAGGCCACGTGAATTGCTCAAGGTCACACAGCAGTTGGGTGGCATACTAGCAGGGACCCCAAGGCTAGTGTTATTTCTATGACACATGCTACCTCAGCTGGGAGCCCGGAAGACCCATCACCTGCCTACACCAAGTGCCTGGGTCTAGACAAGGTGGAGAGTGGTCTCTGCCATCGTGCGTCCCCTTCTAGCCTGACATGTCGGGTCTTAGCTGCACCGTTCCCTCCCTCCGTGCTTCCGTCCTGACTCCCAGCTCCCTCGGCTCTCCTCCACCGCAGGCTGAAGCGTTTTTTAAAAATAAGCAATTTATGCACACAAGGCAAAAATGCAAAAGGCATAAAAGGAGCTTCAGTGAAAAATCTCCCACCCCATCCTCTAGCCGCTCAGTTCCCCTAGCACAACCACTGTCACTGTCTTTCCAAACACATTTTTCGCTTATGTATTTCCCCCCATACAAATAGGAGCTCCCACAGCCACGCTGTTCTGCTCCTTCCTTGCTCCTTTGGCGTTAGTGACATGGCTTCTGGTGGGGGAGTCCGTTCAGGACTAGAGCATTCCGTTGCAGGCCTGCACCGTAACTGACGTCACCAGCCACCTGCACGGGCATCTGGGTTGTTTCCGGCCTTTGGCTTTTACAGGTAGTGCTGCAATAAGTCAAATTGGGCAGCATCAGTTTGCCCAAGTGGCTGGAAGGTGAAGTCCTAGGACCACATGGTGCTGCTGGGTGGGGATGTGTGCTGCTTCGACAATGAGAGAGGACACCAAGTTGCCCCCACCAAAGTTGTGTCACGTCACTTCCCCACTACCAGGGGTGGGTTCAACCTTCACTCCCATAAGAGAATGTCCCTCCCTCTCCCCTGCTCCTGCCCCCACTGCCAGCCTGCTGACAGCTCTGGGGGATCCAAGAGCAGAGTTCTGTGTGACTTCAAGGGTTCTAGGTAGCTCTGGGCCCAGGGACACTTACCTAACCTGGCTGAAAGTCCTTCATTAAATATCCCTGCCTTTTACTTTATCTAAGTCAAATCTATCTTCATATCTAAACCAAAGTTTTCTTTATGAACTAAGTACTGCCTTTATAAATGAAGGGTGCCAAATTAAGAAGAAAAAAATCAGACTCATTTCTTTGTCCCTTGATGCAATCCAGCTGCCCTCCCTCTCACCCACCCCCACTACACATGAATTTGTGAGAAGGTTGCATTTTGCTAAGGGGAAAGGAACAAAACATATCTAGTGTCTGAGAGATGCAAGGAGGCAATACCGGGTTATTTCTGGGAAGAGAACACTAGCCCTGGGCACATGGGGAGACTGAGGCCAGAGGGGGAGGGACGTTCTTAGCCCAGGATCCTCATGTGTTGGTGCCCCTGCCCTGAGCCTAAGGGCCAGCTGCTGACAGGGTTGGGGGTCCCTTGGACCCCTAACCCAGGTTAGTCTGAATCTTGCAGAGGCCTGCACTCCCCCGGTGTCCTCATCGGGCAGGGTTCACAGTTCCCAAGCCTGCAGTACAGGGCATGGAGGTACCCCGGTCGGAGGCTGGCAGCCCCTTTGAAGTCCAAGCCCCTGACCCTCTCTGTTCTGTCTCCTGACAACTGAGCCATTCTCGCCTGGGGTGGCAGGGAGGCCTGGGTGGGGGATGGGAGCAGGGCAGTGCCTACCCCAGCCCCGGGGCAGCACATGGCCTAGATCGGACTGTCGTGATGCCGCCTGACAGATCCAGGCCACACACAGCTGCCCGATGCTCACAGTGGTCTGACCTGTGGACCTGGAAGCTGCGTGTCCGGGACTCTTAGGGGACATGGAAGTGGCTAATGAGGGCCCTGAGGCTGGGTACCAGGGCAGCCACAGGGGCGTGTGCAGGGCCCAGCTGCACAGAGAACTGAGGAAGCGCTCAGCCTGGGCAGGAGTAGGAGGGGGCCTGCAGCCAGCTTCCCAGGGGGCCTGAGTCCAGGCTCCAGGCTCCAGGTAGGGGCTTTGGGGACGATTGAGGGGCTGAGACCAGGGACTCTGCATTGGTTGTGGGTGGGGATGGGAAGCCCAGGTGAGTGTTGTGGGCCTGGTAGAAGGAACTGGCTGGGGGGGGGCAGTGCCAATGGGGGGCAGATGGAGAAGCCACCTGGGGTTTGTTGAGCTCTAGTGGTCCCTACAGGGTGCCCTGCCCTGGGGAGGGGGTGCTGACATGCCCAAAGATAAGCCCGATTGCTGGCTTTGAGGACCTGTGTATCTACGAAGCAAACCACAGATTTGTATAAAGCAAATAGGCCATCGTGTGGCCCTAACTTTTAGCTGTGCATCCAGGAACGCAACAGTGGTGGGCACTGCTGGTTGCGGCAAGAGGTGCTCAGGATGGGTCCTCAGCTCCATCCTGGGGAAGGAGAGGAGATGGAGCAAAGCGCTTGTGGAGGACAGGTGGGGAGGTGGGCACGAGGGGTGCTGCAGGGTGACTTGGGGTTACCCTCAGGATGGTGAGGCAGTCCCTGGGCAGGAAGTACCCATCCCTATACAAGGCTCATGCCTGGAGCCCTCATCCCCACAGGAAGTTGGGGCCCCAGGGCTGGAATGGGTCACGTGGGCCATATCCCTCATCTCCAGGGGTCTCTCTCCTGCCCTCCAGCGCATGAGCAGCCCAGCCTGCTGACCACCGCTCCACACCTGTCCATCCCTCTGCGGCCACACCATGTCCGGCTCGTACGATGAGGCCTCGTTCGCCCCGGAGGAGACCACCGACAGCTTCTGGGAGGTGAGGCTGTGGTGCTGCCCAGGTCCTGGAACCAACAGCCTGGCTGTGTGGGGGCCCTGCCCGGTGGCCTTAGGCCCTGCTCCCCAGCCCCTCGGACCCCTCCAAAGCTCTCCGTGTCCAACAGGCAGTGGTTGCCGTGAAGTGGCTAGTACTACCCGCTGAGCCCGGAGCCCCTCTGCCCACAGCGGCCCCCGGAGGGACCCAGTGGCGTTGCATGATGTGGAGCAGGCCCCTTACAGATTACACAGCCTTTCACAGCTAGCTGCTGCCCCACCCTGTGAAGTGAGCAGAAGGTGGAGCACTGGTCACACAAAAACGGAGTGAGTTCACAGCAGCACAGCAAGACGTGGAGACAGGCCAGCATTTCAGAGCCTTCCAAAATCTTTGAGAAAAAATTTTTCTATTGGCTTGCGAAACCCAAAGTGAAAACTGCCAAACCTAAATTAATAAGTGTTTAATGAGATGTCTACAAAACATAATATTATGTCAAGAAGCTGCAGCTCAACTCAATACTTATATGACTCTATATAAATATAATAGATTTAGCTCCCAAGAACAAAATGAATAATTCATTCTAGCCCAAGTCCAAATTACAAAAATCCTTCTGCATTTTGTGGCAGCGACGAAATTATGTTCAAAGAGGGATGAGGGAGTGTGTAGACAGTGGAATGTGACATGGGCTGCCAAGGCCTCTGAAAGTGAGAGAGTCCGCAGCCTCCGGGGTGTTACCGCGGGACAGCGAGTTGGAGGGGCCTGCCAGGATGGCTGTGGCGGGCGCCCCCTGCAGGACGCGGCGGCCGGGGCGGGTTGGCGGAGGCGGGGAGCCCGCGGGAGTCTCGTGCTCGCTGCTTGGCCGCCAGGTGGGGAACTACAAGCGGACGGTGAAGCGCATCGATGACGGGCACCGCCTGTGCAACGACCTGATGAACTGCGTGCAGGAGCGCGCCAAGATCGAGAAAGCCTACGCGCAGCAGCTCACCGACTGGGCCAAGCGCTGGCGCCAGCTCATCGAGAAAGGTGCCCTCCATGCCCACCCCGTGCACACACCCCAGGTCTGGGTCCTGGGTCTGGGTCCTGGGTCTGGGAGTGCCCAGCCACCTGGATTCACCTGCAGCCTCCAGCCATAGCTCCTTTGCCGGCGCTGTCCCCGCACCTGCACTTCTTCCCTCTCAGGCCAAAGCACGTTGGATTTAAAAACAAACAAAACAAAAATAACTTTATTTTGAAATAATTTTAACTCTGAGAAAAGTTGCAAGAATAGTACAGAGAACTACATACTCTTCACCCAGATTCACAGTTAGCATTTTAGCACATTTATTTTCTCCCTCTCTATTTATATGCATATTTTTCAGAACCATTTAAGTTAGAAATATGCCCCTTCACCCTAAATTCTTCATGTATCTCCTAAGAATAAGAATATTTACTTATGTAACCATAGTTCAGCTATCGAATTCAGGATATTTAATATGGCCCATATACAAATTTTATTATAGCAGTTGTTTGCTGGTCCAGGGTCCAATCCAGAATCAGATATTGCATGTAGTTGTTATGTCTC
Source organism: Rhinolophus ferrumequinum (assembly GCF_004115265.2). Classification (NCBI taxonomy): domain Eukaryota; kingdom Metazoa; phylum Chordata; class Mammalia; order Chiroptera; family Rhinolophidae; genus Rhinolophus; species Rhinolophus ferrumequinum. The sequence goes on from NC_046286.1 coordinate 4,735,523, forward strand.
TAGATTCCTTTAATCTAGAACAATTTCAAATTAGGATTTACATGTATTGGTTAATGTTTTTTTCTTCCACTACACTCTGAAGCCCATGAGGGCAAGGGCTGGGCCCAGCACAGTGCTTGGCACAGAGTTGATGTGAGTATACAGAGAAACTAATGACTGTGGAATGTCTGGTCCCAGTGGCCTTCTGGTATCTGTCACCAGTTGGCTCTTCAGTTTTACATTCAGCCAACATTCCTGCCTGGAGTACCTACTGTGTGCCTGGTGCTGTGCTGGGCTTGTGGGAGGGATTTCACAGGGTCAAGGTGCCTCCCCTGGGGATCGATCACAAGCTAACAAGGGATATAGGGAGTAGGTGCAGAGGCAGATGTATAAGAAGAATTCAGTGAGGGCTGTAGGCTGAGGTGTGAGGATAATCAGAGAAGACTTCCTGGAGGAGGTGGCTGTGCTTGGGTCCTAAGGGATGAATAAAACCATAAGAACAGAGGAGCACATTTCTGTTGCCAGGAAATATGGGGAAAGCCTCAGAGAAAGGAGGCATGAGGGGGACCGCTGAGTAGGGGGTAATGAGGGCCTTGTTACCACATTGCCATTTCCTCAGGCCCACAGTATGGCAGTCTGGAGCGGGCCTGGATTGCCATGATGACGGAGGCAGACAAGGTGAGCGAACTGCACCAGGACGTGAAGAACAACCTGCTGAACGAGGACCTAGAGAAGGTCAAGAACTGGCAGAAGGACGCCTATCACAAGCAGATCATGGGTGGCTTCAAGGAGACCAAGGAGGCTGAAGATGGCTTTCGCAAGGCCCAGAAGCCCTGGGCCAAGAAGATGAAGGAGGTGCCTGGTGGGCGGCTGCCGCAGATGGGACGAGGGTGGGCAGCTGAGTTCAGAGGGCCAGTCTGATCAGACGGAGGGTGTCTGCAGATGGCGTGGGCGATGGGATTGTGCCCATGGGGGAACAGGACTGCCTTCCAGTAAGTAATATCCACAGACGGGGTAGGCACTGCAGGGCCTGACAGGAAGGTGTTTGTAGGGGCAGCAGGCAGTGCCATTCAGGGAAACATCCACAGATGGGTGGGCACTGCTCCCACATATCTGGAGCCTGGGCTTGCATCCATTCTGCCTCTTAAGAATGTGTGCTCACAGCTCCTGGTGGAGTGGGCAGGTGAGAAGGGTGGACGAGTGACCACGTTTGCTCCTGCTCACAAGTAGGAGGGCTGCCCCTTGTTCCGCCTCCCCGCAGCTAGAGGCAGCCAAGAAGGCCTACCATCTGGCCTGCAAAGAGGAGAAACTGGCTGTGACCCGGGAGATGAATAGCAAGACAGAACAGTCAGTCACACCTGAGCAGCAGAAGAAGCTGCAGGACAAAGTGGACAAGTGCAAGCAGGATGTGCAAAAGGTGCCTGCTGGGCTGGGGTCTGAGGGCCCCATGGAGTGGGTGGTGGCTGGCAGCTGCAGGCCTGGGTCTTACCCTCCCTTCGCCCTGGTGCCTACAGACGCAGGAGAAGTATGAGAAGGTGCTGGATGAAGTGGGCAAGACCACGCCCCAGTACATGGAGGGCATGGAGCAGGTGTTTGAACAGTGCCAGCAATTTGAGGAAAAACGGCTGGTCTTCCTCAAGGAGGTGCTGCTGGATATCAAACGTCACCTCAACCTAGCTGAGAATAGCAGGTAGCTGGGTGTGACAGCATGGTGGGCACAGGCACAGGCAGCAGAAGGCAGAAGTGGTGTGCAAGGCACCCCATGCCCTATGTCACAGTGACAGGAATGGGAGGGCAGAGCTGCAGGGGCCAAGAGGGAAGAGTCTCCAAACAGTGGCTTCCTAGAGAAAGCTAATGCCCGCTAGGTACTCAAGAAATGTGCTTGAATGGCTGGGTGAGGGGCTAAGGTGGGGACGGAGAAGGGTGCCCACTGGGCATGTCCACACAGATTGCTCCTTGGGAAGCCTGCTGATTCCTAGTTGGGGGGCATGCCAGCACCCTGGTCCCTTGAATGGGCTCTGGCCCTCACCAAGGATGAGACGGGGCCCGTGGTGCATCTTGCCCCCCACCTCCCCATCTCCACCTCCCCATTGCCCCGTATGCAGCTATGTCCATGTGTACCGGGAGATGGAACAGGCCATCCGGGGGGCCGACGCCCAGGAGGACCTCAGATGGTTCCGCAGCACCAGTGGCCCTGGCATGCCCATGAATTGGCCCCAGTTTGAGGTGAGGATGTGTGGGGGTGGGGAAGGGGAGTCTGAAAAGGTTGGGAGGGGCCTTAGGGAGCAGCCCCCAGCCTGACTGCTCCCCTGGCACCCACCAGGAGTGGAACCCAGACCTCCCTCACACCACCGCAAAGAAGGAGAAACAGCCCAAGAAGACAGAGGGGGTAGCGCTGACCAATGCCACAGGGGTGGTGGAATCCACATCCCAGGGTGGGGACCGGGGCAGGTGAGTGCCTCCTATGGAGCTTCCTGGGGGCTGGAGCGGGGGAATGGGGAGGGTAGGGGGCTAACACACTGGTGAAACTGTGTTTTACCTCAGGAGAGAAGAAATGGTCTAAATCACAACAACCTCGTGCTCCTCTCAAAGGTAGTGGGAGCTAATCCTTTGAGAGCACCTATTGTGTGCCAGGCACTGTTCTAAGCATTTTCCATGTATTAATTCATTGAAGGCTCCAATACTCTGAGTTGTGTATAAAGATTCCCATTTTACAGATGGAGATACTGAAATCCAGAGAGGTTAAGTGACTTGCCAAAGGTCACAAGGTCAGGATATGATGCCCAAGAATCTGGCTCCAGAATCATCCGTCTTAACTACCACACTGTACTTGCTCATCTCAGATGAGGGGTCAGATGTTCTCTGGGGTCCTCTTCAGCAACCCCTCTCTCAAGGGCTGAATAATAATGCTAAGAGTCCTGCCTCACATCTGTTTAAAGAGCTGTCAGCGAGGGTTGCTGGCTCAGGATCCCTTACAAGGTCCGTCTCCGCTCCAGCCTTGCCGAAATTTGGGGCCAGGGCTTTGGTTGAGAGGAGGGGGCAGCCCTAGGGACCAGGTAAGAGGTAATTCATGCTGGGTCCCCTCTCTGTTTCTCAGCGTTAGCAGCTACGACAGGGGCCAGTCTTATGCCACCGAGTGGTCCGACGACGACAGCGGGAACCCATTTGGGGGCAATGAGGCCAACGGGGGTGCCAACCCCTTCGAGGAGGACGCCAAGGGAGTGCGTGTGCGGGCTCTCTATGACTACGACGGCCAGGAGCAGGATGAGCTCAGCTTCAAGGCCGGTACGGTGGGCGGGGCGGGCAGGGCACAGCTGGCGGGACCCTGTGGTGGGGCGGGACCTGAAATTAGGGGGGCAGCTGGGTGCCAGGGACAGAGTCAAGACCTGAGAATAGGGTGGGGGCTGGATTGGGGGCGGGGCCTGAGGGCCGTGGATGCCATGAGCAGTGACCCACCAGGGAAATGAAAGTGGAAGTGACTGAGACCCAGATTAGGTGGGTGGCTGGGGGCGGCATGTGGTTGTCCAGGTGTGGCTTGGGCTGGTCCCCAGGGGAGGGCATGGGGACAATAATGGGAGAGGGTTTGGGGATCGGCACAGCATTAATTGTATAGGAGGGCTTACGGAGCAGTGTGGGGGTGGAAGGATCGTCCTCTCCAAGTCCCCTGTCAAGGAGCTCCTCTGTGTCCCCTTCCCAGGAGATGAGCTCACCAAGCTGGGTGAAGAGGATGAGCAGGGTTGGTGCCGCGGGCGGCTGGACAGCGGGCAGATGGGCCTCTATCCTGCCAACTACGTGGAGGCCATCTAGCTGCCCTGTTTCCCTCCACACTACCCCTCACTCCTCTCTCACCGCCTCCCCCCCCTTTCCACTTGTCCCCTCCCCTTGCCATAGAGTTCCAGACATATTTTCCGATCAAGCTTTTATTTTTTTAAAAGTCAAAACAGAACAAAACAAAAAATACAGAGACAGAGCATTTGCAGGGCCGCCTGGAGGCCAGGGTGGTGGAATGTGGGGTGATGGCCCCAGGGTAGGTGAGGGTCTTAGTACTTAGCCCAACAGAGACATCACAGCATTTGCATTTTAGATCCCACCAAAGAGTCTCCTGAGCCCTGAGGGATGTCTCCTGGACCCTTCTACCCTGCATCACTGCCCCGTCTCACCCCTTTCATCCCTCTCCTCCCCACCCCAGGCTACCAGCACCTGCTCCCCCTTCCCTGGGCCTGGTTTTCTGACCTCCTGCCTCACCCCCTCCCCTTTCACCCCACCCCATTTTCAGAGGCCTCCCCTCCAACCCCAGGCAAGGGGGTTTTCTAGTGTCCAGACTTCCACTCTGCCCTGGGGCGTGCCCCACTCCTCAGGACTGGAGGAGGAATGGTCAGCCTCTCCCCCCATAGAGGTTTCCAGTGGTCCCTAGACTCCCCCAGACATGAAGAGGGGTGAGCTGGAGTGTGTGACAGAGTCACTGGGATATAGGAGGGAGCAGGGGGAGCAGGCCCCCAGCCCTCCCAAGGGCAGGCTCAGCTGAGGGACCAGAACCCTGCTGGGACCCTTCTTTCCAACTGTCAGCACTTTAGGCCGGCTCTTCCTCGGAGTCACACCCTTCAGTATTTGCAGAGACCCCGCCCCCCTACGGTCCTCAGGCAGGGGGTGGGGCCCCAAAGCCCAGGGCAAAGCCAGCAACAGTAGCAGCCTCTTCCCATTTCCTGGGGAGGAGGGCATTTTGCCCGCCCAGCCACCCTCCCTCCATGTCCATGTAAAACTGGAGACTCACTGGGCTCAGCCAGCCCTGTCTCCCCTTCTCTGGTTTACCTGGGGAGACACCATGGGGGCCTTTGGAGCTTCCAGCCTGGGACCCGCAGGGAAAGCCTGCAGCCAATGGGAAAGGAATGGGTTTGGCAGGAGGGAGGGGCCCTGGTCCTTAGGAGCGGGACAGTGGCCCTGTCTTTCTTCCTTGTTCTCTCCACACCCAGCCCCAGACCTAGCCCTGGGAGCAACATTCCCCCTGCTGGCAGCCCCCCAATCTGTCCAAGCCTGGGTTTCAGTTAAACGACTTTTGGGGATGGGAGGAGACACAGGGCCTGCCCAAAGCAGGAGTGTTTCCTATGGCTGGTGCTGGATTACTGAGTATTAGTACCAGGTAGCAGCCGCTCCCGTGAAAGTAGGGTGGGGGTACTTGGGAAGCAGACCAGCGCAGGACAAGACCCCAAGCGGTGGGTGCCTGGCTGGAAAAGAAGTCTCCCAGACCCCCTGCGGTGAGGCCGCGGCTTCCTGCAGCCTCAGGTGAGCCTTGCTAAGCATGGATGCCACTTCTGAGCCTCAGGACTGTAGACCCCCTCCCCCTCCCACAGTACCTGCCCCCTGGGCCTCTAGGTAAAGACAGGGTGATGCTCCAGCCCCTCTGTCACCCCTCAGTCCTCTTGCTCCCTGCTTCTCCCCACGGCCCACTGTTCGGAGGCCACAGACCTAAGCCTCAAGGCCCTCACCCGTTCATGTGGGCAGAGGATCCTGGCAGACTCTGGCAGGGGTCTGAGCTGGGGCAGGCCTCCCTCAGGGCCAGGGGAGTTGGGGGGGGGATGATGGTGCACCCCCAGGGAAGAAAAACTCTCCTCCCCCAGAACCCCTTTTCTTGTCACTGCTCCCTGGGCCCCTGCTGCAGCCTGAGATGTGCTCTAGGCCCCTCAGAGCCGGAAGCAAGATGTTGACAACCTTCAGCCCTCCCAACTCCAGAACAAAGCCCTTCAGTCTCTCCCCCAGGAGGAGTTGGGGTGAGAGGCCTCTGCCCCCATTGTCTACCCGTGGGAGTCAGGAAGCCGGCACATCTGCACCTTGGGGCCTGGGCTCCCCCTCTCTGTGCCAGAGGTTTCCCAGGACCTGGGGAGGGGCTGTGGCCCTGGCTGGACCCCAGGCCTGGCCCCCTCAGCACTCTAGCTACCCACTCTGGGGCTGGGACTCGAAACCCCATTCCCTGTGAACAACCACCTCCATAGCCCCATTTGGGACACTTTCTCGCGCGCGTGCGCGGTCCCCAGGTTCCTGGGCCCGGAGTGGGAGGGTCTCCCACCTGGAAGACCTGAGCTCCCCCGGCCCACCCCCACCTGTCAGTGCTCGAGTCAGGGCACTGGGCACCGTGTGGGGGCCGCGCCCCTTGCCGTACCCTCCGCCTCCTGTAGCCCCTGCCCACACCCTCGATGCTGCGGGCCGCCTCCACGGGGCTCGGCGAGTCATGTGTTTTGTCCCCAGTTAACCACCGTTCTGCGGCCTGGCTCTGTGAGGAGCCAAGGCTGCCCTGCGCGCCGTCTGCCGCCCTCGGCTTCCTGACTCCATTAGTCCAACACTTGTGAAACTCCGAGAAGTGCTGTGGTCTCAGCAATGCACCTGTTTTGTACATGATTGTGTAATTTAAAGGTATATAAATACAAATATATATATATATAAGTTGTGATTGTATGACTGTGGATAAAATCCAGAACTGTGTCAACCTGGCTGGGCATTGTCATCTTGAGTCACGTGTCCTTTGAGGCCTCTGAGACTTGCCTGCAGTTGGGGTGTCTGTTGGCAAGGGGGTGCCCAGCACAACTGCGGGCTGTCCTGGCTGCCTGCCAATGGGCTGGAGGGCTGAGCGCTGGCCTCAGGCCCTGTCTGTGCAGGCAGGGTTACCCTGGATGCCCTCTGAGGCTCCTGAGTGGCCTTTAGAGTCCCGAGTGTCACCTGGTGACAAGCTCTGACCAGGAGAACAGGGCACTCAGGATCCACACTCACGATTCAAGGGTGAATTTGACCCCTGAAAAGGGTTCCATTTTTAAAGCGAAATTCTCAAAGTGAGTGTTGAGGCCCGTGGTCCCTGGTTGTCCATTGTCCAGGGCCCCTGTGGTGTGCCATCAGACCATGCCATACTTCCCTGTGTCCTGCCACACCTCTGACAGCATATCTGTGGGGGCCCCTGGGAGCGTTCCTCCAGGAGGATTTCTCAGGAGAGGGGCAGGACCTGGGCTGTGCGCTCTCAGTTCTGCTCTGCCAGGCCCAGGCCCTGCCCAGGACTGAGCCCCTGCTCCAACCCACATACCTCCAGCTACGCCTCTTCTGGGGCGGGGCAGGATCCCAGGTCCAGTCCCAGCTCTGCCATCAGTTTACTGTGTCCCCTCACTTGGGGGCCTCCGCTTCCCCCCAATCTGGTTCGATGAGTCCCAGAGGCCCCTCTGACCACAGCAGCCTGGCAGGGCACTGACATAAGCCCCAGGATTCAAGGCAAATACACCACAGTCCCTTCTCCCCCACCGCTTTTCCCCCAGCCTCAGGGCGTGCTCAGGGGAGGGAGAAAAGGTCGAGCTGGGGGTTGAATCTATTCTCCACCCCACAGCCTTTCTCCCCCAAATATACCTTCAGTGACAAGCGCCTGGTTTTAGCCAAATGGAGGACTCTTCAAATAAAGACAAAAGGTTGCCTTGTCTTATGTGCATAGGCTGCTCCATGCAGTTATGGGGCACCCTGGAGGCAGGGTCTACAAGAAGGGTCGGGAACCCCTAGGCTAGACGGGGTTCTGATGGGCAGGTATGTGGACCAGGAGGTAGAAGAATCAGAAGTGGCTGCCAGCACACTTCATGGCAGGTCCACACAGCAGGGAGCTGCCGCCCCCCACAGCTCTTCTTTCTGGAGGGACTCCTAGTCCCTAATCCCCATGCCCCGCTCCCTCCCAGCCCCTGCTTGAGATCCCAGACCTCTCCAGGCCCAGGTCCAGCTGGGGATGAGGAAACAGGTAGCTCCAAGGACTCAGTTGGGGGCAGGACAGGCAGGCTGGAGACAAAACCAGAGCCAGGCTGGGTTCTGGCCAGTGTCCCAGTCTGCTCCCTCCTGGGGAGGGGGCAGACAGCAGGGGCCCCTCCAGGTCCAATCCCAGCTGACAGATGCCAAGGTGCTGTTTGCTCACTGCCAGGAGTAAACTTTCGTTTGAAGACAATAAAATTGCTGAGGGCAGAAGGTGTCTCTACAGGGCAGCGTTTAACCCTTAGTGGTATGGTCGGCACTGGCTGGTTCCCTGTCTGGTTCCTCGGACGCCTGTCCTCAGAAGCTAAAGGTTACGGAGGCTATGGGTGCTGAGCAGTCACGAAGCAGGAGGCATGGTAGGGCAGAGAGAGCCCTGTCCTGGTGAGTTCAGTTCTTGGTTCTGCTGCTGATTGGTTGTATGTGTGGTTCTATGTGAGCAAGTCACTGAACTGTTCTGAGCCTCGGTTTCATCATCTGCAAAATGGGGGAGTAACCCCTAATTTTGTTGGGAAGGTGAATGACAAAAAAAAGAAGTGGAAGCACATAGTCAGCCCTTGGGACTCATGAGCTTGATGAACAAATGCGAGGGAGGCTTGAGGAAGCTGAGTGAGCTGCTCTGCCAAGGAGAGTGGGTGGTGGGTCCCATCTCCTCCAGTGTGTGTGCAGACACACACACACACACACACACACACACACACACTCACATACACAGTCTGACCACACTTTTTCCCCATCATACTCTCTTACCCCTTGCACCCCACTCGTGGGGCTCACAGCTTCACAGAGGGCACAGCTGAGGTCTGTGACCTCGCTCTTCAGGAGAGAGGAACCACAAACAAGCCAACCTCTTTTCCAACCTGTTTGCTCAGAGCCAGCATCGTACAAGGGGGACCGAAGCACCCACCCTGTACTGCACTCCTGGTGCCCCAACTCAGAGCTCTGTTGGTTGACCAAGCAGAAACCAGGGCTCTGGGCCTCCTTGCAGGAAGACCAGCTCCCTGGCCCACCCTAGAGAGAAAGCTCTGGTCTACAGCAGAGCAAGAGGATAGCGGAGGATCCTGCCTTCTTTCCAATCCGAAGCATAGACCCTGTTCAGCCCCAGTCCCCCTCCCTTCTTTCAGCCCACACCAGAGTGAAGGGAGACCAGAGCCATTCCAGCCCCTCCTTGGCCTTGAGGACTCACTGCCTCTCTCTGACAGCTTCTCCAATTATCCCTTCCTTTTAGGCTCAGCTCTATGCCACCTCCCCCAGGAAGTCTCCCTTGACTACCCCAGGCCTCTGTGACCACAACCACTTTCAGCACTGTACAGACACTGGGATTATGTCAGTATCTTTATTATCCATTCCCAGGGGCACCCCTGGCTCCCCAACTCAGGAATGCAGACGTCTCCTAGCATCATGCCAAGCATGGTGCAGAATGCGTGGCAGAGAACACACAACTGTGAGTGGCCTTGGCCAAGTCACTGCCATTCTGTTGGCTCTGCTCTGGAAATGCTGGGGTCAGAGGCTACGGTAGAGGGAAGGCCTTCCCTGAGAGCTGTGAACACTGAGGACAGTCCTGGCCCCTCCACCCTGCAGTGGGCTGGCCATGTGAACATCCAGACCTGAGGAGGAGGTACCCCCAGCTGGGGTCCCTCGGGCCCCAGAGAGCTCACTTATACCCCTGGGAGCAGCGGGCCATCCCCTCCCTGACCTTGGACTCTGAATGCCAGCAGACTGCCCTCTCCCCGAGCCAGGACAGGGGCAGGCAGGAAGGAAGCCGGGTGAGGGCGAGTTTCAGGCCTAGGTCTGGCCTGCAGCCCTCAGATGGGGTGCACAAACTGGTAGACGAGGCGCTGGGAGATGTCCGGCTTCCGGATGATGCCCTTCTTGTAATACTGGCGGATGGAGCGGCTCAGCTTGTCGTAGTTCATGGCAGGCCGGTTCTTGCGGATGCCCCACAGCCGGGCCACCTGGGCGGAGTCCTCAATTTTAAAGATGCCTGGGGGAGCAGGAGGGTCCAGACGGCCAGCGGTGCATGTGGGGAACCCACGGCAGGAGGGAGAAAGACCGAGACCAACAGGTCAGTCTCTCGGAGAACTTAGCAAGCCAGTGTCCACAGGGGCAGGGCCAGGCTGTGGGGGCCATAAAACCTACGTCCCAGGTTGTGGTGAGGGTTAAAGAAATGTGTGCCACAGGGCCCCAAAGTGGTAAATAATACTATGAGCCATAAACCTCCTGGGGCAGGGTGAGCCTGGGTACCTCCGTGCATTACGTGGGGCCTCGAGGGCCTGGCCTTGCCAGCCTCTGCTCCTACTGTGGGGTGTGCACACCGTATGCAGAAGCCCGGGGTGGGGGTGGGGGCTTGCAGCTCATCTGGTAAGGTCATGCCCCCACTCCTGCCACCTTGCAGTTCCCAAGCCTGAAAGCCCTCTTTGCTATGCTCACACACTTCAGCCCACACAGCCCTTTCTGGCAGATTTAATTCAGGGGAGATAGTGGCAAGAGTGGATTTGGAGCCGGGCCCACCTGGATTTGAATCCTGGCCCTGCCATTTTCTACCTGTAGAGGGTGTCTGAGGTCCCGCTTCCTGTCAGTAAGAGGGTGTATAGTGACTCTCATGTTGGTGAGTGGTTACAGGACGTGCTGAGAGGGGAACCTGAGGGAGGCACCCCTTGGGAAGAACCATTACATCGTTCATAGCTCTCATTCTAAGCTCTCATTCTAAGCCCTCCTGGCAAGGCCCAGGTCAGCACACCCTCTCCAGGCAGCCTTCCCAGACCACCCCGCCCGCCCTGATCTCCCTTCCCTGAAACTCTACCTTGAGACGGTCTCCCCAGAGTCCCAGAGGACCCGCAGAGCAGCTGCCTCGCTCTCCGTCTTAAATATGCACACACAGTCGTCACGCCCTGTGCACGGAGTTCTCTTCCACCCTTTCTAGCCCCTTGTCATCCTCCATGCTCAGCCCAGAGTCACCTCCTCAGTGAAGTCCCCATGGCTCTGTCACAGCCCTGACATGCTCTGCACGGCAGCTCATTTCACTGCTAGTTCTCCTACAAGACTGTAGGTCCCTCAAGGACAGCGTGCAGCTGAATCCTGTCTGAACCCTCAGGACACAGGAATTGTTTGTAAATGTCAGCTGAGCAAGTGTGGACCAGAGGAGGTACTCAGTGAAGGACTGTTGGGTAAGCGAATCTGAAGACTGAGATCTAGGCACCCACAACTACTAACAACAAGGGGGGGCCTGGAACCCAGGTGTCTTGGCCTTTGCCAACACACAGACACACACACACACTCACACATACACACAAACATACACTCTCACACACACTCACATACACACACACACTCACACACACTCACATATACACACTCACACTTGCACTCACACACACATACACACAGTCACATACACACACACACATACACACACACACTCTCACATACACACACAGTCACACTCACACTGCATCTAGCTCTGCGCTGTCCAATGAGGTAGCCACACGCTGGATTTCAAAGACTCAGTAAACTCTCTCATTAATAAATTTTACATTGGTTATATGTTGAAATTACAATAATTTATAGTATTGGGTTAGATAAAAGTATTATTTAAATTAAATTCGCCAGTTTTATATGTGTTTTAATGTAGCTGCTTGAAAATCTAATGTTACATGTGTGGCTCACAGTGTCCCAGGCCGGCGTCGTGCACCGCTGGGAATCCTGAACAAGACAGAGCCTGGCCGGGAGGCAGAGTGGGCACAAATGGCACGGAGACCCCAGGCAGGTCCAATGACAGGTGGCGGGGTGGCTCCCCCCTCCGCCCAGCCCCAACTCCTCCCTGTGCCGAGGAACCCAGGCAGCCCCCACCCCCGCCTCAGTGCCCCTCGCTCCCCCATGCCCCACCTGACAGCGCCCCGCCAGGTGCCCCCTTACCCTTCTCCTTGTTGAGCCACCGGATGAATCGGCCGTAGCTGTGGGGCTTGAGTAGCAGCTCCTTGAGGAACTGCCACAGGTGGATGGGCTGCCCAGAGCAGGATGAGTCCACTTCGCTGTCCGTCCAGCTCTCCTCGCTGGTTGAGGCTGGGCAGCCAGGGAGGGTGGCAGTGAGCGGGGAGCTGTGGCCACCCCCTGCTTCAGTAGCAGCCACCCCTCAGCCGCAGACCTGAGCCCTCGCCCCCTCCCTGCCCTGCCCTGCTCACCGCAGTAGTGAATCGCCCCAGGGGAAGTCCTCTCTTTCATCCAGGCCGCTGCAGGACAAGGAGAGGAGACGGGGGATTCAGGGGAGACCCCAAAGGGGGAGAGGGCATTTGGGTGGCACTGTGGGGTCACAGAGGCCCCCCTATGGCCCAGGTTTCCTGATGGCTCCCTCCCTCCTGCTAGTCTGGAGCTGCTTCCTGGAAGGAAACAGGATTTCCTAAGTGCAGCCCCTTGTTCAGGCAGGAGAGTGGTAGTGGAGCTTTGCTCTGCCTCCCTTTCTCACCTATGAAATAGTCAGGACAAGCCCTCACGGATCTTGCAAGGATCCAAGGTGACAAAGGCTACACACGCCTTTCTCAGTGCCCGGCGTAACAAACACCACCTGCCCTTCAGTTGCCAACTTCACCAAACACTTCTGTCCTCTCCTGCTCTCCACCTGGCCCCTTCCCCATCTCCCCCACCCCCAGGCCAAGCAGTGGGGGTGGGTGAAGGCAGCCAACTTCTGCCCACATCACCACCCAGCACTCAGCCTGGCACTGACCACTACCCCTGGCAGCCAGTGTCAAGGCGCCTGGGCTGAGGCTGGTCTCTGAGTGGGTCATACAAATGGGTCCTGTCGCCTTATCCATCCGAGCCCCTAGGGGCAGGGGCCTTGACACACTGAGTGAGCACCGCCTCCTCCGAAGCACATGGCTCTGTGCAGGGCACATGGGTGGGGGGCACCCAATGAGATGCAAATGGAGTTGGCATGCAGCCTTTATAAAGACTAGGGCAGCGATATGGATCTTGATGGGTACAAGATTCGGATACATTATTAAGTACAGAACAAGCTGACACTGATACTATTCACGTTAAAAAAGGGTAAAATCTACCCGTATGTATTTGCTTTTCTGTGCATAGACTTTCCCTGGCCAGGTACCCAAGAAACTGGTAACAGTGGTTGTTTCGGGGTAAGGGGGTTGGAAGGCTGGGGGTCGGGAGTGGGAGGGAGTTGCTTTTCATGGTTTACTATTTTTCGCTATGGTCTTGTTTTTAATTGTACACACTCATTACTTCGTTAATGAAAAACAACAGAAAACAAACGAATGAAATTTTTAAAAGGACAGAGAAGGACTTCATAGCATCCACGGCCCGTCAGCTCTGACCTCCTGTGTCCTCACACTCTACCCATGTGCTCTGTCCTGAGTTCTGTGGGCTTGGCCACGCGGGCAGGGGACGGGGCTGGTGAGTTCCCCCAGGCTCCAGGGGGCAGCTGCAATTGGGGCTGGGATTCAGAGCACAGCCCAGCGGACAGTAACCTCCCAGCCGGTACCCTGGCCTAAGAGTCCCCCTCGGTATCCCTGGCTTGGAGTGTGGGAGGTGCTGCTCCCACCCACGCCGTGTCCCACCTGATTTCCAGATGTCCAGGTGGGCGTGCAGCACGTCCCCACTCAGGGGTGAGCGCTGACGGAACTGCTCCTCCGACATGGCACACAGCTCCTTGCCTGCCAGCTCCTGGAAGGCCTTGCCCACGGGGGGCAGCCGGTACTGGTGCTCTGTCCACAGGAGCCACTTCTGCACGTGGCCAGGGCTCCAGTCCACGGGGTCTGGGCAAGAGACACTTCTTCAGCTCCAGGGGCTACGCGAGGACACCGCCCCGAATGTGGCCCGCTGTGCTTGGATGGGGCGAGAACTGGGGTGGGGACAGGCCAAGACAGACCGTCTCGAGGGGCCCTGTGGAGGGGGTGCCCAAAAAGAGAGGGGAGTGAGAGGGAGGAGCCAGTGCCCTATAAACAGCCTTGGCTCAGGGCTGGTGGCCTGGGGGCTCTGCATGCCCCCCCCTCACCCAGACCTTGGGTTCTCCCAGACCTTTCCAGCCACTCCAAAGGACCTTTGGGGGAGCTCCAGCCCTGGAAGGGACAGTGACATTAAACCAGAAATACGTGAGGTTCTCTCCCAGCTGCCTTTTGCCTTCCCAAAGCCCCTCAAGGAACCAGAGAAAAACCCAGCAGGAAATTAATCGTGCAACCCCCAACCCCTACTGTATTTTACACATGAGGAAATTGAGGCACAGAGAATTCCATCCCCTTGTCCAACACCTAACAAAGGGCTGAGTGCATAGTAGCTGCTCAATGCACATGTGTTGAATGAATGAATGAGTGAATGAACGAATGAATGAATGGCAGGGCACAGTTGGTCATCGGGAAGTTACGGGCCTCAGAGGAAGGATGGGAGTCACTGGCCAGGTCTTAGATGCTCCCCTGAGGAGCTGCTCTGGGGTGAGCCTGGCGGGGCCCACAGGTGGAGGCCAGGCTGGTGGGCATGAGCACAGTGGGGCTTCACATGAACGCTGTGGTCTAAGCTGGTGCCCCAGCTGGGTGACCTGGAGGCCAGGCTGCCTTCATTTAATAAACCCATTTTCCTCTCCAGGGTCAAAACGATTTGTTTCTGTCCCCATTGTTCAGATGGCAGGCCCCTCCCTCCCAAGCCCAGCGTGGGAGCGAAGGCACCAAGGGAGACCTCCCTGGTGATGGCGGGGGGTGGGGGGGGCAGCTAGCCTGGGCTTTGGGCAACTGGAGGGTTGGGGTGTGGGCAGGAGCTGGCTTATGGGAACACCAGCTGGGGCTGTAGGAGGCTGGGGGGGCAGGGGCCCAGACCGATGACTCCGACGGGGAGGGGCTGGGCCTGAGGGAGGCCTGAAGACCTTTTTGTGTGAAAGTAGCAGAGTGGGATGTTCAAATGCTAGGGTCCAATGACCAAGGAGATGGGCCAGGCCTGCCCAGAGCTGCAGAGAGGATGGAGGGGACCCAGCAGCCCCTCGACCCACAGCATCAATCCCATAACCACACCTTCCAGGCCCTGGCACACACACAAATGCCCAGCCTCCCGATGTCCCCTTCTCATCAGAGCCTTCATCACCACCAGACCAGTGACACATTTATCTGTTTATGACCTATTTCCCTCACTATAATGTCAGCTTCATAAACAAAGAGGCTCTTGTGTTGTGCTCACCACTCAATTCCCCCATGCTAGAACAAGGCCTGGCTATTAAGTTATAGTTTATTGAGCATCTATTATGTACAAGGTGCCATCCTAGGAACTGGGGATATAGCAAATGAAAATCCCTGCCCTGGGGGTGTGTACATTCAGGGGAGAGACAGATAGTAAACCAGATAAATAAAACATGCAGCATCTCTGATGGCATGTGCTAGGAGAGAAATACAGCAGGTGGGACGAATGCGAGGTACGGGTACGAGCAGCAATTCCAAAAGAGGGGTCAGGGCAGGCCTCACGGAGTTGGGGCCGTCTGAGTTAAGACATGAAGAAGGTAAGGGGTGAGCCAAGGAGATAGTTGGGGGAAGAGTATTCTAGGTGGAGGGACCAGCAAGTGCAAAGGTCCTGAGGTGTGTATTATGGGAACAAGGAGACAGGTGTGGCTGCAGGGAGGGTGGAGATGAGTATGAGAGGAGGTGGTGGGCCAGACAGTGTGGAGCTCGAATTCATTTCATCCAGCTCCTAGCCAGTGGGGACTTCGGGCTGGTACCGGGGGGCACAAAGAGGGTGGAACCTTCCCAGCCCCAGCTCACAGTTGCTGTGTTCTGAGCCGACTGACCATATGTGTAGAAGCACAACATGCCTGGGGCTGCGCCGGGGGAGGCCAGAGTGCGCAGGCAGCGTCCCTGCCCCCAGCCCCCAGCCCTGCCCGCCCCAGCCTTGGGAGGCGGGTGGAGGGGCTCACCTGCGGTGATGTTGAGCAGCTTGCAGGCGGTCTCAATGTCCTTAAGCACCTCGCCCACCACCATGGACTGCACCTGCTCCAGCGAGTGCTCCTCCAGGGTCAGCCCGCCTGGCGCCAAGTCCAGGCTGCCTCCAGGGGCTTGGCTGTCGATGACCGGGCACTGCTCAGGCTCCTCTGGCACCTCGTCCTGAGTGCTCTCCCCGGGGCCCTTGGTGGCCCAGCCGCTGTCCTCGGGGTACAGCATGTCAAAGTAGGAGAGGTAGAAGGCAGACAGGCCCTGCTCGGGCGTGGCAGGGGGGCTGGGGCTCCAGTCCCGTCTCTCGGGCCCCACTGCCCCCGCCGTCACCTTCTCTGGGCCTGTCCGAAACACAGCACTGGGGGGCACGCTGCTCAGGCCGGGGCTGGTGCTGCCCATCCCGCTGCTGCTCAGGCCAGCGGCTGTGTCTACAGAAATAAGAGAGGAAGGAGTCAGGTTCTGGCTGCTTCCCCATCCGCATGGGGGCCGTTAAGCTGGTTACGGGGATGAGGGGCCCAGGGAGCAGTGGCTGGGCCTGGGACAGAGCTGGGGCTTCCGGGTCACTGTGCAGCTGGGGCAGGGCTGGGCAGACAGGCCTTCTGGCTGTGAAAGACAGTGAGGTGGGAGGTGGGGTAAGACTATAAACAGACAGCTCCCTCACTCCTCAGCCAGGCTGGCTGGGAGCAGCAAATCTTTACACGTGTAGAGTGCTTCAAACCACCTTCTGAGGTTCTCGTCCTCGTTTAGCCCTCACAATGAAAGGCACAATTAGTCCCATTTGGCTGATGGGCAAACTGAGACCTGGACAAGGAGCTTTTCATGTCCAGGCTGCTGTCCCTCAGCCGCCTGCACCCAGATCCTAGTCCACTGTCCTGTGGAGGAAATTCCTTCCGAGAGTGAACCTAAATCTTTCCTGCTGTAGCAAAGCTTGCTTTCTTGGATTCTGCCCTTGGAGGAGACAGGGCAGGGAGAGGCTCACCATCATCTTCACCAGCCAGATGAAGGAAGAGAGGAGCAAGTGAGGGGTGTGCTGAGCTGGAGTCCCTTCCCACAGGGCCACTGGGGGTGTGTGTGAGTAAATGACCAGCACAAGGCTACTGAGGTGGTCACTGAACAGCAATGCCCAGGTGTGCTTGGCCCCACCCCTGCTTGGGGCTGGCACCCAGCCCACCTCGTCCTACCAAGAAAGGGGAAAGGTGCTGCCCCCTGCCCCTCTGTTCCAAGCCCTGGAGGAATGTGCTGCCTGGAGTAGGAGGTGCCCACGTGCTGACCTTCAGACACTTTCCTGGGGGGGGGGGGGGCGTTAGGGAGGGGTTGGTGAAAAGGCCAGTGACTGTGACACCCCTCCTCCCTGCTGCCCCAGGGCCCCCCAGGGGCATCATTTGGCCTCAACACGAGCAACTAGAGGCATGCCCCCACTCCCATTGGTCACCTAGGCTCTTTTCTCTGAGCCCGGTACTGGCATACGAGGTTTGGGGGAGGCAGGGCACTTGAGAGAGGTCATGCACCAAACACCGGGGTTTCTGGAATATTTCCGTGATGTGTGAAACTCAAGAATAAATCAGGACAGAGGGGGAAGATTACCAACAAATACATGCTCCCAGTAACACGGAGCCGTTCAGAGGGGACGGAAGCGCATGGGCTGCTGTTAAGGGCAAGTTACTGTGTCCTGTCTCCTGGGTTTATATTTGAAAGCAGAGGTTCTCCGGATGCGGTGCCTCAGCGTGGTGGGCAGTGGTTGGGGATGCGACTTCTCAGGCCTGCTCAGAGCGCTGCATCAGAAGCTGGGGGGCAGGGGTGGGGGGTGGGGGAGGCCCAGAAGTGGCCCTCAACAGGCCTTTCAGTGTTCCGGATGCATGTTCACGGTTCAGAATCGCTGCTTTAAAGGCTTCTGGCCAAGGAAAAGACGGAGGCTCTAATCAAAGGATTGTAGACTCTCTAATGGTGAAATTGATTGTGCCCCCTTGGGACAGAGAGGGAGGCTCCCTGGCCACCTCCAGTCACCCCGTGGGACTGCCCTGCTCAGCCTGTGTGCGGCGGCATTTGCCGCTGCTGATGCGACAGGGAAAGAACCTAGTTTGGAAGATAGCCCTGACTTCTCCAGGGCTGCAGCCAGCCCATTCCACATCTTCGTTCGGCTTAGGAAATGATGCCCCTTTTTCTCTGGAGAGCACAGCTTGGTGAATTGACCCAGGTGGAATTTTAGCTTCCCCCTGTGCCATGCCCAACCCTCCCAACTTTACTTGGCAGCCCTGCAATTTTCCGTGGTGGAGAGAATGCCAGCAAGAGAGAAGGGTGTTCCCTTTGACTTCGACTCTCCCTTTCAAGGGCTCCTTTAAGTGACAAGGAAGGAAAGGTCAGGGTGGGGTGGGGTGGGCCGGGGGGAGGGGGGCCGGCATGCGGGGGACAGAGGGCAGGCCTGGAGTCATTTCAAGTCCTTCTGTGCAAACACACGTGTGTGCTCTGGGCCCACGTTATTTACCCAGGCAGCGTCAACAGCCCACTCTGCTGCTGGGTCCCCACCCCCACTGTGCCCACGCCCTACCCCCAGGTGGCCTTACCCCTTGAGAACACCGCTCAGCCCCCCACCCTCCCTCATCACCCCTTCCTTGCCTCCCGCCCCATCCACGTCCCCAGAACTCCCATGCCTGCCACGTTAGGACAGTCTCTGCCAACACCCTGGGCCATATGCCAGGGAGACGGAAGCTTTTCCAAGAAGCAGGAGCACTTGCCTCCCTCGTGGCCCTCCTGTTTGCTTGGCTTCTGCCACAGGTAGGATGGAAGGCAGCTGCTATGTTTCGGGGCCCCGTGGCATGAGGGGTCAGTGAGGATGAATGGGCAGGGCAGGTGGCAGTGTTTGCCAGGTGGGGATGTGATGACACATTCCTGACACATTTGTCAAGTGAGCCCGTAGCCCTTGCATCCGTCCCTCCCTGGGAGACAGTCGGCATGGGGCTTAGTCTCAGTCCTCGTTTGTGCGTGGGGAAGTTCAGGTACAGAGAGCTGAGCTAAGTGACTTCCGACTCCTGGCCCAGGGCTCCTTCCCCAGCAGAGAATGCCGGCCTCCTCCTCAACACCCCGCACTCTAGCTCCCCAGCCCCTTGCTCCTAAATACCCAGGAACCTGCTCGCAACCAAGGCTTGGGCCCAGCTCCAACACCTCCCTAGTGAAAAATGCTCACTGGTAAGAAACTTGGAAAGCGAGAGACACAAAGTGCAGGTGTGCTCAGGATTAACCGTGAGGCAAGAGGAAACATCCAATTATTCACAGGGGGAAAGCGGTGGGGAATCTGGGGGGATCTTGGTTTACTGGTCAGGGAGCCAAAAGCTGCTCTGCTCAGCCTGCAGCTTGGGCATCTCCTCCGGGCTCCGGGCTCCGGGCTCCGGGGCCAGACTCCGCTGGGAAGAGAGCTGGGCTCCCCCTGTGCCCAGAGCGTTTGTGCACATTTCCCCCTTTACCACCCACAGCCTGGGTGACGTGGACACGAGAGCCCCATTTTATAGATGCGACAGTGAGGCCCAGTGGTTATACAGTTTGCCCGAGGTACCCAGCTGGCCATGCGTGGGTCCTGTTCATTGTCCCACCTTCCTTCTGAGGCTTCTGCTCTGGCCAGTCCCGTCTTCCCAGGGTCCTGCCCACTTCCTGATTGGGCAACTGCATCATTCCCCCCTCCGGGCTTCTCACTCCACCCCACTGTCAAGCTCATTTCCCTCCGTCACCCTTTCGTCAGGTACCCCTCTGCTCCCGTGGCTCATCACTGCCAGCCTTGCCAGATCCCGAGACTGGTGTCCACCTCTGCGCCCGCCTCCCACACGGCCCAGGTAATCAGAGCTGGGAGGGACCATGTGATCGCATTATAGACGGTAACAACGAAGCCCAGAGCGGGGAAGGGATCATTCTCTGGTCAGTGGCAAGGGTCTGGATCAAAACCAGGGACCAGTCGACATATCTAGGCTCTAATGAAAATGGCCTTTCTCCCCTGACCCCTGTGTCCTGGGCACATGGCTATTTTCTCATGCTGTTGTGCCCCTGCCCACGACGCCCCTTCCTTCTCAGAACCCAAAGCCCTCCTCCCCCATGAAGCGCCCCCCACAGCTCCCTCGTCTGACTTCCTACCTTTCCCCTCCTACGCCATGCAATTCAGCGCTGATTACGTGCACAGGTGACTGTCCACCCACGAGGACACACATGTACTGAGAAAAATGCAGCTCAGAGTGTGGCAGGGACATGCCCCCAGTCACACAGCTAAGCCAGGACCAGCTAGAGGCCTGCTGACCCTCCGGCCACTAGGCCCCGGGTCCTGGGACAGGTTCAGTGCTAGGCGAGTCCAGGTCCCTCGGAGGGCACACTCAATCCTCCTGACAGCCTCTGCCGGCTGGGCCCAAGGCACTGACCGTCTCCTGAGCGATGCCTCCAGTTCGCAAACCTCGAGCTGATACTTTCTGGATTAAGGCACATGCCTGGATTAAGGCTCAGCATGTTCTGGCCCTTGCTGCCCCAGAGGCTTTGGCTTCAACTCCAGACAAAGAAACTTTGGTAACAGCTGGTGGAGGCCAAGGCCCGAGACAGGGCCAGACGGCAGGGCAATGGCCAGAGGAATCAGCCACCTTCTCTTAGCACCTCCTGTTCCCATAGGAAGACAGATCAAGGAGAGAAGGCAGAGGGACCCAACGTCAGAGATTTACAGCAGCCGTCCCCTACCACCTGCTGGGCCTGCTCTGGGCTGGCTGTGGGGTCTGAATGTGCCCCTACAACCCCCCTGCCTCCAGGGCTCTCACACACACCCCTCCCCACCCCCGTATCAGCAAAAGATCCCCTGGTGTCTCCTGAAACCACAGCCTCAGGGGAGCGCTGTCACCAGGGAAGTCTTTCCTAGTGCCCTGGGCTCTCGTGGGGCTGGGGCCTGTCTCCCACACCCTGCTCAGTCCAGCCTCCCGATCTCCCCCCCCAAGAGGGATTGCGGGGAGGCGACTATGCCTGAGTCCCCACCTCAATCCTGAGACCCAGCCTCAGCCTGCCTAGAGCCCAGTGAGAAGAGCCCTGAGGCGAGTGGCACTGCCAGGGGTGACACAGCCCAGCCCTCAGTGCTGAGTGGGCCTCACTCTACCATCTGGAAGGCACCTCCTCTGGCTTCCTCCCTGCCGTCCACGGCCCTGGCTGTCAGCCCCACACCCCCATCCAAAGGGCTTCCTTTAATGGGTCAGAGTCAGAAGCCTGTGGGGGTATGACCAGGACATGGCCAGAAGCCATGCAGAGAGGGCAGGGGCCACATGGACCTGCCCCCCAGTCCGTTGGTCAGCACCTTGGAGAGAAGCCGTGGGCGTCTGGGCCCAGTGCTGCTGACGGCCGAGCAGCGTGTCTGGCTTCTGTGAACCCTCCCAGCCTCTGGCCCAGACTTCCCCTACTCTAGACATTTCCTTCTCACCCTGCACCTCCTCTGGCCCCTTCACTTCTCAGACAGCTCCCGCCCTCCCATGCAAGCCCAGCTCCCTGCCCTTTGAAACTGCTCTTCAAACTAGCTGGACCCAAGAAAAGCATCCAGCTTCCTCCTTATTGACGACCCCTCTCTGCCCAGAGGACTAACCTCTCTCCACTGGACAGACCACCACCCTCTTACCCAGGAAGGGGTTCCAGGCTGGCCACCTCCCGGCAGCTCTGGCTCTCTCAAACATCCTGCTACCCCCAAGCCTCTGCTGCCCGGGGTCTCCAAGGGCAGGAAGAAGGGCGGTGGGTCCCTGGGGGTGGCTGAAGGAGGACTTGCCTGTCTTGGGCTCAGCTTGAGACTAGAGGAGGTGGGTTTCTTCGAGACCCCCTGGCTTTCCCCACCTCGTCAGATCCCAGACTCACCCAGGCCACTGACCTCACTTTCTCAGGAGCCCTGCTCTCTGGGAGGTTCAACCTGAGGAGGCAGCCAGGGGCTGGAGTGTGAGGGAGACTTGGGGGATGGGTGAGTCTGTGTAAGGACCAGAGGGTCAGTAGGGAGCTGAGGGGCAGGGCTAAGCAGCAGGAGGATGGGCACAGGAGACGAAGGTCAGGGGAATAGCAAGGAAATCTGGTTTAGTCTGCTGTTCCCACAGTTTCCACGGCAGCCGGGAGACCGCAGGCACAATTAGGGCAGCGCTGTCTGCTGTTCGCTCCTGCTGCACGGGCCCTGCTGCCCTTCACACCCACACACAGCCTCCCTGACAACTTCTGGGACACGGTGAGGGCCAACCAAATAAAGCCCTTCACTGGGCTCTCCTGCCATCCCCAGTATTGTTCCCACCTGACAAACACAGGTGCTCCGACTGCTACAGGCGTGTGGCCACAGGCACTGCGAAGGGATTAGAACTCAAGACGGAGCTCCACCCTCTGCTCAGGTGGTGCTGATGGCTTAGCATCTTCCCGCCTCTAGGGTCACCGCAGCCAACCACTTTTTTCGCCTCTGCTCAGGTCGCCCACTGACCCAGCCAACGAAAACCCCAGCCCCACAGAGGTTGCATTGGTGACTGTGGTGGCATGGATGCCTGCAGCCTAGAGGAATAGGGACCCACCTCAGCCCCCGACTCACCCCTGTATTTGATTCCACTCCAAAGGGGGTGTGCGGCCTGGAAACAATTGGAGGCCTCAGCATCTGGAGACGTGGGCTCATGTTCTGCCCCATTCCATATGTGACGCCTTGGGCAGCCCCTGGTCCCCTTGGGCCCCAGTCTCCTCCTCTATGCTGGGAGGGGGTGAGTCGTCTCCCAGGGCTGTTCTGGCCCCACACCTTCTTTATTCTGTGACCCCATGACCCCATCTTGCCCCTCGGCCTGATTTGGAAGGAGAATGATGGGGAAACAGAGGTAGACACGAGGGGCTCTCCTCATAAGCAGAGACATAATTCAAGGCTGACATTTTGGGCAGAATAAGGGGTGGGACTGTGTCTCCTCCCTGCACCACTCCTCTGCAGTTGGTATTCAGAGCCTCTGAAAGACCGTCCACTCTTCTGACTAAGCAGGGCCCCCTCCAGGCTGTCCCCCACTTCCCAGCTTGCCTGTCAGGCCTGCCTCCCTCCCCAGCAGCATCTCTTCCCCATTTCCTCCAATCCGCCCAGACAAGCCTGGAGTGTGGAGTGAGTGATGCCGAGAGGTCAGGCTAGAACCCTGATTTCCCCCAATATCAGTACACATCCTGCATGACCTTTAGCTTCCAGAAACTGCAAATCACGTCTTCATTCAGCTCTTGTTTAGCACATTCTGTGTGTACACGTACTTCGTGTTTCAGCCCCCGATCAGGCTCCTTTGCCCTACCCGGACCGCCACGCCCTTGCCGCCCACATGGTCCACTTTTGGTCACTACACATGGCTGGCGGGGCTTTCCCTCCTCTCGCCAGCACCTTCTCCTTAAATCCTACTCCAAGGGGCTGGTGAACAGCCCCTTCTCTTCCCTACACTCCTCCAGCACCTCGTCTATACCACCCTTCCCAACACTTGGTTTCGTGGGCATCTCGTTCCCCACATTCCTGGCCCCGCAGGCACCCAGGCCACTGAAGGTGTGAGAACACAGGGATTTCACCTGGCTCCTGCCTCTGGCGCCTTGCTTGATCCTCTGCCTCAGGCTTCTCATCAGTAAAACAGGGACTCATAAAGACAGCCATGTCTCTGGGGTTTGGCGTGACAAAGCAGGACAGTGATGGGAGCAGACCTTTCAGGGCCCCAGGAGGTGTGTATAAACACTGGTTCCTCGTATCTCTAGTCTTCCATGTCTCTGTGCCTCCCCCAGGCCCAGCACAGCCTGGAAAGCAGAGTTCTTCATAAGCTCCTCATGGTGAGTCTGTACAGTCTTGATGGCACTGAGGGAAAAATGTGCGTGGAGCCCCAATCCCAGGGACAGGGAGCACACGGCAGGGAAAGGGGGCTCAGGACAAAGTGAACGCACTCCAGCAATTACAGCAAATGATGAAAATCCAGAATGAACTGTCCTGAGAGACTAAGAACAGAAATTGCTTCAAGAAAAGGTTTAAATGGGAGGGGATGGGTTTATTAAGGGGTTATTAGGACCCTGGGCTGTCACTCCCAGACCTCTCTCCTCAATCCCAGAGCTGGAGGGAGAAGGAAGGGGCACCTCCATTCTGGTGGTGCCCTTTCTAGGGTTCTGGGTGGGCTCCAGTCGGTCTGGTCCCCAGCAGTCACTCTCCAGTCACTGGCTGGGAGGAGTGGTCCAGAGTGAGAAGGACGCTCACCCACCCCTCTTCTGGAGGGCCCATTCAACCGTTGAGAGGTGGGAGAGGAGAATCTGGCAGGGGTGCTTCCTGGGCTGGGAACATGCAAATGAGTCAGGGGATGGAGCCAAGCATTAAATGTCAGGAAGAGCCCAGGGCAACTCTGGCTTGTGCAAAGTTTGCTTTGGGAAGAGTTGTTCCACCTGACAGGCCACTTGCTTGGCTGGGGGTGCAGGGTTGGGCATGGAATGGGATGGAGGTGAGGAGTGGGGTGGGGAGAGGGTCCCAGACCAGCTTTGAGCCCTGACTCCCTGTTCTCTAGCTCTGGGACTGGGGGCAAGTGGCTCAGTTTCCTTTGAGACTCAGTTGTCCCATCTGTTAAATGGGTTGTCAAGAGCATGTCTTAAAGGGGTTGTGAAGATTGAAGAAGGTGGATGGAAATTCCTTGTGAATTATGATAGGCTGAGCACGCATGAAGCTGGCACCTGGGAGCAGGTGAGGGTATGGGGCTGGAGAAGAGGAAAGGTAAAAGTAATGGGGTGCAGAATGAGGACAACAAGGGAAGAAGCAGGTGGTGATGGTGGGTGGAGGGTCAGGGCCAAAGGGTGGAGTCTGGGGGAGAGTTGAGGATGGTGATGAGGGAGACCTGGGCCTTGCCTTGAGGTCAGCCTACTCTCTAGCCCAGTCCAGGGCAGCTGCTGGCCTCACCCACCCTTCCCTGACCTCTAGAAAAAAGTCAGAGCCAGAGCCATTCACCGACCCTGACCTCAGCCTGGGACACAAGGCTGGGAAGTCACATAAGTCTTGCAAAGTTGGCCGATCATCCAGCCGGGCTGCCTCTACCAACTCCTATACAGCCTTCCCCCCTCCCCAAGTTGTCTCCCCCTCCTGTGCCTCCTGTGACAGAGGAGGCCGCCTTGTCTAACCTCATTACCCTGACAGGAGCTGCAAGTTCAGGGAGGAAAAGTGACTTGCCCAAAGTCACACACGGTGGCCTGAACTCATTCCTTCTCGCCTTCTGTCCCCAGGTTGGCTTAAACTGCCTTCCCCAGGTTACACTCAAGCTGCACCAAGTCGTTTAGCACAAACATGTGCTCTAATTGTTTCAGGGCTGTTAACTTTATATCTGTAACAATCTCAGTGGTGAAAAGTGGGTTCTCCTGCATTCTTCTACTTACTGCCAGTGTCACAATTTCTGAGCATCAATGGAGCACCTACTGAATGCCTCCTATTTCTTCAGGCTTGGTTGACAGAGCAGCTCTCCCTATTTCAGAGAGTCCTTGTGAAAATCAAGTGGCGCCGTATCTGCTGAAGTGTTTTATAATTGGTAACCCAATAAACATGTCTGATAGGGACTGAATGTTCCACTCTGGCCCCCCCCACAGCACCTGGCACGTAGGAAGCACTGTCCATTCACTGCCAGGTTCTCAAAGGGGAAGGTGGTTGCCTGTCCTGAGAGAGACCACACCCCAACCTCCCTGGGAGCCCTGAGAATGTGCCCTGTCCCCAAATTTCTTTGAGTTTTAGGTGGTGAGACTAAATTGAGAGTCCCTGGTGCTGGTCCCTGCCTCTGGCCCCTCCCCTGCAGGGGGCAAGCAGGACTTGCCCTGCCGGGCTGGGCCATCACCTGGGCCGACCTGTCTGGTGGGGCATCTCCTGCCCATCCCTGCCTGCCCCCTCGGACCCGGGCAGCCCAGGTGCCTGTTTGCTTTGTTACTTAGCCGAGCAGCTGGTGCTGGGGAGATGCTGCTTTATTGGGGGGTGCTGTGAAACTGTTTATTGGGGAGGTGGGGGCAGGAAATGAGGCCAAGTCCCAGGCCTGAACAAGGTGGAGAAAGGCCACGACTCCCACACAGGGGACAGGCCCCTTGTGGCTTGTGGCCTGGGTGTGGGCTGGTGGGTGGACCCAGATGAGGGGATCCAGGACTAGCTCAGTGAGTGTGTCCACTCAACATGCACAGACGGGGGCACACACACATGCATGCACACATGCTCACATATGTACACACGTACATGTGCACGCACGCATGTGCACACCTTATCCAAACTTGCGGGAGTCCCCAGCCGTCCAGACCCTTCAGCTTTCCACCAAGTCATCTCCACCATCTACTTTCCGATCTCCCCACAGGAGGCATCTGGCAAAACTTAGAAACAAACACCTACAAGGACCCCTGTTTCTCTCCTCGTGTGCCCTGACCAGGGCCCACAGTTCCTCTGCTTCTCCAGGCACCAATGCAACCAACCAGGTGGTTTGCTCCGCAGCTCCCCGACCACCTGGTTCCTGTGCCCACCACTGGACTGCCCACTCCCTAGGCTCTGGGACTGTCCCCGCTGCTCCGCCTGGACCTGACCCTGGGCCTCCAGGCCCCAGCAAGCCCCTGCCCAACTGTGGCCCGGCTCCGGGAGACCCTTCCCTTGGCCGAGCAGCCACAGCTGGCAGCAGCAGAAAAGCTGCTTGTGTTTCACAAGCCAAGCAGAACAGGCCAGGTCTCCGGGCCGAGTCTCTGCATCTACAGAGCTGCCTGCCTGAGACTGGGCGGACTGGGCTCGATATGGAGCCTGGATGGGAGCCATCACAGACATGCAGCGCCCAGGCCGTGCCAGGCCAAGGAGGCTTACCCGGGCTCTCGGGTGGTCCCAGGTAGGCAGACCAGGCATGAGGAGACAGGCGCTTCTGGGGGTGAAGGACCCAGATCACAGGGTCGCTGGCATCTGGGAGACCAGCTCTGAGCTAGCAAAGCATACTTCCAAGTCCTCTCATTCGCCCACCTCCCCCCAGCTGGCAGGGACAGCCCCACGCAGGGCACTGGGTGCCTCCCACTGCACTTACCCGATAGCTGCCTGGTGCCCAAGGAGTCGCCGGCTGCAGTTGCAACCTCAGGGGCCAGGAGGAGGCGGGGGCAGGTTAGGCCACTGCTGGGTCTCAGCCAGGCATCTGGGGAGCCAGTGGAACCAGGGGCCAGCAGGGCTGGGGGCACAGGTGGCACTCGGGTGGGCCGCCGTGGGCCTGGCCCCCCTCGAGGGGTGGCCCTCTGAGGTCTCAGGGTTGCGTGCCCTGTAGGGAGCCCCAGCCCCCAGCCCAGGGCCACTTGCTGGCACCGTGGCAAGACCCAGCTGTAGGGGTTTACAGGAGCGCTGAGGTGGCTCAGGGCATGGGGTCTGAGTCTGTGGGGCAGCGTGGACAGACGGACAGACGCAGGTAGAGTGCAGGAATGTGCTGGAAGTCAGGCAGCCCTGGGATGAAAAGTTGGCCTGGTCTGATTTCCCATTATAAGTAATCCTTCCTTATTTACCTGAACAAATACGCTCCCTGCTTACCTCAGACCACAGGCGGGCTCCCAGTTAACCCTTTCAGGCCTTCCTCTCCTCACGGAGGGAATCTGTACCCTGACAGCCAGGGAACTCATCCACTCACTCACTCATTCACTCGTTCATTCACTCACTCACACGTTCTTACATCATGTGTTGATGTATAGCTACTGAGCTCATATTATGTGCAAGGCACAGGGTATACATTAAGAGAGACCTGGGCTGGGGCACTAACAGGGATCAGCTGAAGGTAGGGGACAAACAAGCAAGCAGCAGTGGAAATTCAGAGCCCCAGTGGAGGGCTGTAGGAGCACTGAGGCAAGGGAAGTCAGTGAGGGCTTCCTGGAGGAAGTGCTGTCTGGATCCCCAGGCCAGCAATGGAGGGAGCTTCACAGAACCCTGAGGAAATGGACCTGAGGCTCGTGGGCCCATCCACCCTGTATGGGGACCAAGCTCTCTGCGCTCCACGGGCACAGGCCCATCAGAGAGTAGTGCTCAGGAAGAACCGGTAGCTCGCTTTCCCAGGTCCAGAGCTGGGGTCGGACAGCAGCAGCTCGCTCTCGTACCTGAAGGATGGAGGACAGGGGAGGAGGCTGCACACGCACCCACACCCAGGCACCCCCCCCCCAGGCTCCTCCACCTCCATGAGTGTAAGGAGATCCTCGCGGTCGGGCTCTCAGCTTCCTCCTCATCCTGCCAGCTGGGTTGAGGGATGTCCCAGGAGGGCCGGGGTTGGCTCTTCTTTCTCTGGATCACCTTGAAGGGCACCAAGCACCTGCTACTCCCACTGTCACATGAGGGCATTTTAGATAACGTTTATTGTTATTTGCTCATTTCAGAAGGAATTGTGTGACTGCCGCAGGGTGCGTAACCTAAGACCTTCAGAACTAACCCCTCACCTTCACGATGCCATAATTCTCTGACAGATGGTTGCACTTTGCACCCTGGAGAGCCTGGCCTCGGCTATTATCGGCAACAGCACCTTGGTGAGGATGAGTTCTCAGTCATTCCTCAGAGAAGGCTGAGGTAGGTTGGGAGGGAGGAGGTCATGCAAAGGCCTAAAATGGCTACAGTCAACCACCCCAGCTCTCCAGGGTCCATGAAAAGGAAGACCCCTGCTCCCCCAGCTGGGTCCTCCTCCAGGATGCCTTTCTATACTTTGCCCCCAGGCTGGGCAGGCAGCCCTCCGCTCCACTTTCACAGAAACTTGTGCTTTTATCAGCACTCTGATGCAGTGAAAATAATGGCCACTGCTCAATAAGCTTCTACTATATGTCAAGCACTGCTCAGCACTCACGAGATGCTAGGATATTAATCATATTATAAATACTGTAACATGGGTGAGTATAAGGAATATCCAACAAATGCATATTGGATGGCTCAGGTGTCAGAGACAGTTACTCCCAATGTCTATTTTCCCCCTTTCCTCTGTAACAAGCCCCTAATTTTTAGCTTAGAACTTGGTTACCTGGAATTAAGACTATCCCAGACTCCCTTGCAGCTAAAAGTGACTGTTGACCAAGTAAAAGTGTCATATGTCAATTTCTAGGAATCTTTTTTAAAGGTAAACTGGCATGTATCATTTGTTATCCTTCCTCCATCTTGCTGCCTGGAATGCAGCTGTGATGGCTGGAATTCTGGCTGCCATCTTGGACCATGAGAACAAGACAATGGTGCAGTGAGTTGGAAGGAGCCTCGGTCACTGAGGACGGGATAAAACCTTCATACCAGCTTTGCACTGCCTGCCTCAGGACTTTCGTGAGTGTAATAGACCTTTTGCTTTTGTTAAGTGGGGTCTTTATTATTCAAAGCAAAGCCTGATCCTAGCTGAGATAGACCAGAAGATAGACAGACAGATGAAGATAGAACACTTCTGCAGCCAGAGAGGATATCTCACTGCTGGGTGGCAATGGGAAGGGACCTGGTCATATCACAGAAAATCTTGACCTTGGGAAATCTGCCCCTTGAATGCTGGGTACAGCCTTGTTCTGGGCCTAAGGAAACATTCCATAGGTGTCTCCAGGGATGGGTGGGCCTGAATGGACAGACTAGGCTAAGCTTTGCTGAGTGTGGACAGTGATTCTACCGGCCCTAGCCTGGAATAGGGAAACAAAGGGTGTCTCTGGAAGTCGAAAGGTCCAAGAGGGAGCAAGGAGAGGACTCAGCATCTGCTCAGCTGTGGCTGCTTAGACTAAGGTACTAAGAGGCGGCTTGGTGTGGTGGGCTCAAGGCATATTCGATGTCTGCCGGGGACACCTCTGGTGGGCTCCAGGGGAAGGGAGGACCAAAGAGGGCCCATCCTTGTTCCACGAGGGGATTCTGGGCGACATGTATCCCCTCAACACCTTGATCTACCTAGCACGGTGTCGTGGCACCAGCTTGGGAATAGACCCAAATACACACCTTGGTTCAGCTTCCAGCTTCATGACTTTGGCCAAGTATCTGAAACCTGCTGACCGCCTCTCCCCATCCCCAGGGAACTCAGAGCTGTCGTGAAGAGTGACATAATGTTGGTGAAAGTGCTCTGTGACCCCAAACGCCCTGTCCCAATGTCTTGCTGACCACCAACCACATGCCATATGTTTGACGTGTATCATCTCACTCCCCATAGCAAACCTTCCCGGTAGATATGACTATGTGCAGTTTTCGGGTGAAGACACTGAGGCCCAAATGCTTAAAATTGACCTTGATCTCTTGCCCACAGTCAACGGCTGGGAAGCAGAGTCAAACTCAAATTTCCAGTTTCCCAATCACCCGTGCCTGACAGGACCCTCAGGGTCAAGTCTCAGGTCCCTGGCGTGGGTCACTGGGTCCACCAGACCTCTGCCTCCTGCCCACAGCTCCCCCAGGCCGGGTTCCTCTCCATCCGCTCTGGCCAGCTCCCACAGGGTACAATGTGCCCCATCCTGTTCTTCCCCCATCTAGACCCCCACCCATTCCTTGGGGATCATGCCTGCCCCATGTCCACCCTCTCCAGACCTGGGTCCGGCATCACACCCATGTTGGCCCAACATGACTCCATCCTGGAACTTTCTTCTGACCTACTGAGATTACATATTCTCTATTGATACTGGCATTTCTGAGCCTTAAGAGAGTACGTTGGGAGCTGTCACCCCCTAGGGAGAGTGCACTGCGACAGCCCAGAGAAGGAGCTTCCTGACACCAGTGCGTGAACACCTGGATGAACCAGTCACTTCCTTTTTCTGTTGTTCAAATGGATTTGAACTGAGTTTCTTCTACTTGCAATGGAAAGAATCTGCATCCTTCCAGCCTATCTCGAGTCCTCTCGTGCAGAAAGCTCTCCCGTGGCCCCTCCAGCCCTTGCAGACCTCACATGTCGCCATTCTTTGTGCTCTAATTGTTTCTCAGCTTTTCTTCCCAAGATTCTAAGTTCTTGAGGGCAGAGACCCTGGAGCAGCTGGCAGCATCAGACCCAACACACAGATTATGACTCTAGAGCAGGGCCCGAGCTCCCCTCCCCACCTGGCTCCTTTCCCCATTAGCCCATCGGAGTGGAGAGCCCTGGATGGGAGGCAGGGTGCAGGGCTTGGGTTTGGGTGCTGCCATTTACTAGGGTGTGATCACCAGAGTGTCAGCCCCGCTGTGGGCCTCCCTCACCTCCAGTGAAATGGAAATAATACTTGCCCTGCTGAGCTTGCAGGTAGAGGGTTGTGATGAGTGAGTGTCAACTGACAAAGGAAGTGGAGGTACTTTGGAAAGGGTAGTCTGTCTTTGTGCCCCCATCTCCCCATCCTCCTAGGAGCTGCAGCCTGGGGGTGAGGGCAGGGACACGGCTGGGACCCACCGCAGGCACAGAGAGATGGGCTGCCAGTTGGTTCTCGCCTGCTCCCTGCCCCCTGCCCCAGGCTCCGGGTGTGAGAAGGTGGGAGCAGCAGGGCTCCCCTGCTGTGTGAAGAGCCTGGGGCTGATCACCCAGATGGGGCCAGGTGGGCAGGATGGGCAGGAAGGCTGGTTTGTGGGACCCAGAGACATGCAACCCTCATGATAGAGGAAGACCCTGAGCCCAGAGAGGCTGGGGAACAGGCCCAAGGGCACACAGCAGGGTTGAGATCCAAATCCAGACCCCAACCCATGCTCATGTGTGACATGTGCTATCTTATCTAATCCTACTGAGTCCAGCACCTGAGGGGCTCGTTGGCTTTATCACGTACAGATGACGACTACAGACTCCTTAGACTTCTCCAAAGTCGAGGCTAGAAAGTGGCAGAGGCAGGATTTGGGCTGGGTCTGTTGGAGCCCTTTTCAGCTGGATGCTGCAGCTAGATGGTGGAAAGGGGACAAGGAGCAGCCTAGGGGGTGGCGGCTGTGTCCAGGGCCACACTAAGCATTCCCATCAACTGGAGCATGCCCTTGGGCACCCATGGGCCACGCCACGTTGCTCTGCTCAGGCCAGCATGCATTTAGTGAGCAGCTACTCTGCGTCAGGCCCTATGCCCCTATGCCAGCACTGGGGGCAGGGTGGCTGGTACAGTCTGTCTTAGAGCAGTTCATGGGCACCTCCAAGGGCACAGGTGACTTCCGGCTGCCATCTGTGGGCTTACCGCTTTCCCCTACTGTGTGCATGATGGGAGAAACTGATAAACGGGATATGACGCAGACCTTGCCAGCTCGGGGCCTGGTTCCCCAGGCCCTGGGCATCGTCACCAGTGTCATTTCCTGCTTCTCCCCAGACCTCCCCCACCACCTGCGGGCGGCTGAGCAGACGGGCCAGTCTTCCCTGCGTCCAAGACCTGGCTGTACCCGCTAACTCGTGCCTCATCCATCCATTCCCAGCACTGCTTCATTCTTGGGATGCCACCTGAGGACGCCTCACCCCAGGGCCCCAACACAGCCCTCAGGGTCCCAGAGTTTCCCTGTGGACTGAGCCAGGTAGACCACACACACACACACACACACACACACACACACACACAGCCTCCTCCCTGCCCCATCCAGGCCCCTGCAAGGTGGAGCAGGCTGGTGTCCCTGCCCTGTTCTGCCTCATGAATCCATCCACAATACGTGCCGAGGGCCCCGGTGAGCCAGGCGTGGGTCACTGGGATATGGCAGTGCACTTCACTGGGTTTGATTCTAGGGGAGAAAGAGACAGTCGACAGCAAAAGTGATAAATGAGTGATTGCACAGGACACTAGAAGGTGACAAGTGCCATCAGTAGGATGTCAGGAGTGCTGGGTGTGGCGCGGGGAGCAGCAGCAAGTACGGTAGTCAGGGCAGAAGTCCTTGCGAAGGTGGGCCCTGAGCAAGAACATGGAGGAGGTGAAGGCGTGCGCCCCGCAATTGGCTGTGAGCACTGCAGGTAAAGGCGAGGCTTGAGCAAAGGCCCCGAGGTGGGCTCGTGCCTGGTGGACTTGAGAAACTTTGCAGGGGTCTGGTGTGGCTGTACAGAGAGGGGGGGAAGAAGAGACACAGGCCGGGGGTAGTGAGTGTGGAGCCAGAGTGCAGGGCCTCGAAGCCCCTGCCCCCCACTTCCAGAGCCCCCGCCGCTCAGCACTCCACTTAGCTGTGGCTCACTGGGAGCCAGCAGCCATGCCAGTGGCTTTACAGAGGTGAACCCATCTAATTGTCCTAAAAGCGCTCTGAGGTGGCACCCGTCATCTCACATTAGCATTCCTGTTTTCACCTCAGTGAGGAAACTGAGGCACAGAGAAGGAAGTGCCTCACATGGTGAGGCATGGAGCCAGGATCTGAAGCAAAACCCTGTTGTAGCCACGGCAGGGCCTCTCCCTGCTCGGTGTGCGTCAGTCGTCCCTCCAACCCCGCTCCAGAGCGCCAGGTGCACCCCTGGCCCCCGGCCCCGGCCCGTCGTGGGGGGCAGAGCTGGAGGGGCTGCGTCACTGCCCAACCCGCTGCCTTTCCCCCATTAGCGCAGAGCCAGCAGGACCTTCCAAAACCGCAGCCCCAGATAAGAGCACAATCAGAACCTGTTTTGCTTGCAGGCCTGGTGGGGGGAGTGCTGGGCCTTGGGTGGTGGGAAGTGGGGGGAAGCCACTGGCAGCACTCTGGGCCTGCTATCAGCAGCCCTGCCCAACCCCTTCCCCATTAGCCCCTTTGAAATTTACCCACCTTATCAGAGGTGCAAACTTGCTGAGGGAGGGCTGCTATGCCTTTGTGCCCTCGGCCTTCCGCCTGGCCTGGCCTCTGCCCAGTGGAGACTCTGGGGGGTGGGGGCACATGCTGGGAAGAAGGACCTGGCCCTCGGACACAACAGGGGGCCCTCCTCACACACACAGACCAGGGCTGAGAGAATGCCCTGCCTGGGTGCTCTCTCCCTCCCTGCCCTCAACACTGCACCCTTGCATTAAGCCTGCAGCACCCCCAACTCTCTCATCCTTTCATCCAGACTTCTTTTCCTACTCAATGCCAGGCGGTCGGGCACAGCCTCCAACCCTTTCTCATGTTCCTGACCGGCTTTCCTCGGAAACGCAGGTTTGTTACAGCCTGATCTCCCGACACACCTTCAGCAAATGTTTATTGAGCATCTACTACACACCAGGCACTGGGGCACAGCAGTGAACAGGACAAAACAATCTCGCTCCCCCATGGAGCTGGGGACAGAGGATAAATAAACACAAATAAGTAGGATATAGAGTGTGTCAGAAAGTGATAACTGCTGCTATGGGGCAAAAATGAAGCAGGGATGTAGGATAGGAAGTGTTGGAGCAATTTTAAGTGTGTGTGAGGGGAGTGACGGGTTCAGAGAAAGCCTGCTTGAAAAGGTGCTATCTGAATCAAGACCTGGAGAATTGTAATGCTCTCCCTCTATGGGGTTACAATCACAAACATAGAAGGGGCGCGAGCCAGGAGGAAGATAGAGATCAACCAGTCCTACAAACTCCCTTTTTACTGAGGTTCAGAGAGGGCAGTGAAGTGCCTAAGGCCACACAGCACAATGGCAGTCAAGCTGAGAGGGAATTAGAGCTCAGCCAGGACCCTTCCCCCCATTCCTGCTGCCCCAGTCTGGGGCACTGCCAGGGCCCTGGGCAGGACAGTCTGGCCATTTCTTGGACAGCCTGGGGGCTGGGCTGAGCCTGGGAGGACAGAGGCTCACAGCCACCCGACTCAGCCTTTTGCAGCCAAGAGGCCTGCCAGGTCTTGTTTGGGCTGAGGGTCGGGGCGCAGACCCTGCTTGGATGACGGCAGGGTGCACGTGTGTGGCATCGTGATGCTGGACAGTCTGCCCTTACGCCCCCTGCCCAGTGTCCTGGTCCCTGGGCTCCCTCACTCACCCCACGGGCTCTCCATCTGCCTCTGGATGTTTAGCTACCCCCATGGCCTCGCCTTGAGGGCATGCTCTTCAAGAAGAAGCCCTCAAAGAGTATGCTGTCTTCTGGGAAGGGGTCAGTGGCCTGGGAGGAGAAAGTGACCATTGTAGCTGCGGGCATGATGGCATGTGGAGTCCTGGGGCTAAGATGGGCAGATCCTGGGGCCTGACTCGTGCCAGATCGGCTCTACGGAGACAGCTGTTGGGTGGACCACCCGCTTTGGGCCCTGGGGTTGTGGGGGGGGGTGTCCAAAGTATCTCAGGTCACTGTTTGTATTGAGCTGGAGAAGCCTGCGGCAGCTGTGCTGCTGGGGAAAGGCAATCTGGAGACCAAGTTCAAATACCAGCCCTCCTGCATTCTTGCCGCATGACCCTGGGCCCGCTCAGCCTCAGTTTCTCTTCTCAATGAAAGAAAGAAGGATTCCTTCTTCAAAGGATGCCATAGGAGCAAAGGACAGAACATGCGAGAGCCTGGAACACAGCAGGGCTGGCAAGAGTGGACTTTCTCCCCCGTAGGGACCTGTCTCTCTCACCTAGACTGTGGCCAGCGTTGAGGGAGCACTCAGCATGTGCCAAGCACTTTCGAGGCTTCTCTACGGACCCCTTCTAATTGGATTAACCACATCCTGGGTTTATGACACATACTCATGGCCCTCTCTAGATCTTTAATAATATAATGAACACTGTGAACCCACTGCCAACTCAGGATCAAGGTCACTACCAGCAAGATTGTATTAACTCTCTTATTTCTCACATCAATTCTATAGTTTAGCTCGAAATAGTCCCCATTTTACAGATGAGGAAATTGAGGTACAATTGAGGCATCTTCTCCACTGAATGATGCTGGAGACCCATTGAGTACCTTCTTCCCGTTGACTTCCTGTTCTGGGCTCCAAAGCCCTGGATGACGATGTCCTCCCACGACCCCCACCCAGTGCTGACATGGTCTGTCACTCAGCGGATTGGATTCCAGCCACAGGCTCAGCCCCCACCCCTGCAGGGCCCCGTCTTCCCCAGCTCCACCCCTGGGGGAGCCACAAGGAGCAGCCTGTCTGGCCCCTCCTGGACCCCAGTGCTCCAGTCCAGCTCTCACGAATGGGCCTGGTGCTCCCAACCACTGTCCTATTGCCCTTCCAGACGATGCCCAAATATACATGAAAGAAATTCGTAAGTTAGTGAATGGATGAGGATGCTAGAAGAGGAAAGGGATATTAAAATAAAAAAATACAAAGCATTTCTGAGAGCTGGGGGTGGGGAGGGGTGGGAGGTGGGCAAGGTGAGTCTCGGCGTTAAAAGATGCCCCTCTGCCAGCTGCTACACTCAGGGAGCCCGTGTCCCTTTGGTTGTGTGGATCGGACCCTCAGACCCCGCTGCCTGCCCTGAGCCTGAGTCCTGCCCCCTCCCCCATGGCGACTTCCTAGTTACAGCAGCTGCCACAGGGTTCCCAGAATCACCCTAAGCTGATTCAGCTAAAGCTGCCCCAGGGGCCCGACTGTGGGCGGGACGCCCCTGCCCAGCCAGGAAGTGTCGCTGCCCTTGCCTGCTGCCAGGAAGGGCCAGCTCCTGACGTAGAGTGAGGGAGGATTTAGGGTCCAGGGCAGAGTCAGGATTAGGCTGAGATTGGGAAGTGCTGGGGCCTGGACTTTCTCAGCAGCATCCAGATGCAAGTCGGGTGAAACGACTTTCTTTCTCGTATATGTGGGTCTTGACTCGTATAGGGAGCTGGCCACTCTTGAGAATCTGCTAAAAGCTATGAATCAACCCCCACAGAACACACACACACACACACACACACAATTCCAGGGGCTCACAGACACCCTGAAGCCCCTCTATGAAACCCAGATTAAGAGTCCCTGTCTTGGATTGTGGGCAATGTGCAGGCAGGACATCAGATTCACCTCCAGCTCACAGCAAAACAGCTGGCATACAGTAGGTGCTTAATATACGCTTACTTCCACAAATCAACAGATGTGGACTTGGATGAAGGAAAGGGCAGCTGGGGCTGGGCTGTGCATTGGGTCAAAGTCAGTCAGGGAAGAGATCGGAGGGCGAGGCAGGGCTGTCACTCCATTGCTTACAGTCTTCCCATGGCTGCCCATTGCCCTCAGAGAAAGTGCAAGCAATTTGCGGGGCACAGGCGGCCGGCCCTGTGTGATCCTGCCCCAGTCGCCCACTAGGCTTCAGCTGACAACCACATATGGCTGGTTCAGCCCTAGGAGCTGCCGGGAGCTCTCCCCCAACACTTACTGAGCATTGAGTGCATGTCACACTGTTCCTGACACTAAGGACTAAGGATACAACATTGTGTTCAGTGCTCTCGTGGGGCTGACAGTGGCTTTTGCTTCCAGACTTTTCTACCTGTCCTTGCACTTCATCTTCAGAATCTAGCACGGGTATCATCTCCTCTAAGAAGCCTTTCCTGATCCTGCCAGTCTCAGGATCACAGCACACATCCCACCTTATCAAACAATCCTTCTCCTTGTCTGTCTCCGGCTGGGAGTCCATAGAGACAGGGGCTTTGTCTTACGTGCTTAACATCATTGGACGCCAGTGCAGTGCCTAGCAAATAGCTGTGCATGAAATAAAGGGATGGACACATGGATGGATGGATGGATGGATGGATGGACGGATGGATGGATGGACGGACTGATGGATGGATGGATGGAGATGGATGGATGGGGATGGATGGATGGATGGATGGATATGAATGGATGGATGGATGGATGGAGATGAATGGATAGAGATGGATGGATGGATGGGGATACATGGATGGATGGATGGATGGAGGGATGGAAGAATGGATGGATGGATGGATGTATGGATGGATGGAGATGGATGGATAGAGATGGATGGATGGGGATACATGGATGGATGGATGGATGGATGGATGGAGGGATGGATAAATGGATGGATGGATGGATGTATGGATGGATGGAGATAGATGGATAGAGATGGATGGATGGGGATACATGGATGGATGGATGGAGGGATGGATGGATAGAGATGGATGGATGGATGGATGGGGATACATGGATGGATGGATGGAGGGATGGATGGATAGAGATGGATGGATGGATGGATGGATGGACAGATGGATGGAGATGGATGGATGGATGGATATGAATGGATGGGGATGGATGGATGGATAGAGATGGATGGATGGATGGATGGATGGATGGATGGATAGATGGATGGATAGAGATGGATGGATGAATGGATGGATGGATGGAGATGGATGGATAGAGATGGATGGATGGATGGATGGATGGATGGATGGATGGATGGATGGAGATGGATGGATAGAGATGGATGGATGGATGGGGATACATGGATGGATGGATGGAGGGAGGGATGGATAGATGGATGGATGGATAGAGATGGATGGATAAATGGATGGATGGATGGATGGATGGATGGATGGATGGATGGATGGAGATGGATGGATAGAGATGGATGGAGGGATGGATGGATAGAGATGGATGGATGGATGGATGGATGGATGGATGGATGGAGATGGATGGATTGATGGGGATAGATGGATGGATAGGGATGGATGGATGGATGTATGGATGGATGGATAGATGGATGGATGGAGATAGATGGATAGAGATGGATGGGGATGGATGGATGGATGGAGGGATGGATAGAAATGGATGGATGGATGGATGGATGGATGGACAGATGGATGGATATGGATGGATGGATGGATGCATGGATAGGGATGGATGGATGGATGGATGGATAGATGGATGGATGGATAGAGATGGATGGAAGAATGGATGGATGGATGTATGGATGGATGGAGATGGATGGATAGAGATGGATGGATGGGGATACATGGATGGATGGATGGATGGATGGATGGAGGGATGGATAAATGGATGGATGGATGGATGTATGGATGGATGGAGATAGATGGATAGAGATGGATGGATGGGGATACATGGATGGATGGATGGAGGGATGGATGGATAGAGATGGATGGATGGATGGATGGGGATACATGGATGGATGGATGGAGGGATGGATGGATAGAGATGGATGGATGGATGGATGGATGGACAGATGGATGGAGATGGATGGATGGATGGATATGAATGGATGGGGATGGATGGATGGATAGAGATGGATGGATGGATGGATGGATGGATGGATAGATGGATGGATAGAGATGGATGGATGAATGGATGGATGGATGGAGATGGATGGATAGAGATGGATGGATGGATGGATGGATGGATGGATGGATGGATGGAGATGGATGGATAGAGATGGATGGATGGATGGGGATACATGGATGGATGGATGGAGGGAGGGATGGATAGATGGATGGATGGATAGAGATGGATGGATAAATGGATGGATGGATGGATGGATGGATGGATGGATGGATGGATGGAGATGGATGGATAGAGATGGATGGAGGGATGGATGGATAGAGATGGATGGATGGATGGATGGATGGATGGATGGAGATGGATGGATTGATGGGGATAGATGGATGGATAGGGATGGATGGATGGATGGATGGATGGATGGATAGATGGATGGATGGAGATAGATGGATAGAGATGGATGGGGATGGATGGATGGATGGAGGGATGGATAGAAATGGATGGATGGATGGACGGATGGATGGATGGACAGATAGATGGATATGGATGGATGGATGGATGCATGGATAGGGATGGATGGATGGATGGATGGATAGATGGATGGATGGAGATAGATGGATAGAGATGGATGGGGATGGATGGATGGATGGATGGGGATGGATGGGGTTGGATGGATAGATGGATGGATGGAGATGGATGGATGGAGATGGATGGATGGATGGGGATAGATGGATGGATGGGAATGGATGGATGGATGGATGGATGGATGGATGGACTTTGCTGGGGCTGAGGGTACCAACTAGGAAGTGAGAAGGGAATGGGGGCTGGGTTTAGAGGTAAGTCTGGGAATGTGTCTGGGGAGGACAGAGGGTGTGGGAAGGGTGCAGGCCGGGTTACCACCTCCTGGTTCCCATGTGAGACATGATTGCCTTGGACAACAATGGCCACAGGTGTGTGGGAAAAAGGAGGATTGGGGGAGGGTTGACAAAGAATATGATTTACTTCCTGGTCTGGGGTTTCTAGCCATTCCCACCCCACCCTGGGGCTCCAGTCAGAGGCACCCCCTCTGCTGAAGTGACTCAAGCCCTGCCAAGTGGGGAGGGTTTTGGGAGAGGAGCCCCTAGGGGTGAGGGACATTGAGCTCTTACCTCCCGGGGTCTTGACTCTGTGTCACCAGCTCCAGGAGGGGTCTCAGACCTCCCCTGTGCTCAGACCTTAAGGGCGCCTCAGAGAGAACAAGGAGGCTGCCTGTGGTCACACAACTGTCATGGCCTCTGCTGGCTTCATTCGCCGGCAGGGCCCAACAGTACCAAGCCAAGGAGGGGGCTTCTCTGAGGGTCCTCCCTCCCGATGGAGGTGGCAAGCCAGACCTGCCTCTGAGGGGCTCACCCCAGTCAGAGGTGAGCAGAGGCTTGGCCCAGCTGCCCACCACTGGGACACTAGTGGGCAATGGGAAGAGGACAGAGAGTGGGCAGGAAGGGATCCATTCCTCTCCTCTCCCTCCCATCCCAACCCTGGGACTGCCTCCCCACCTCCTTCACCACTAAGGCTGCCCCTTTCCTTCAGCTGCCGTCCTGGAGGAGGGGAAAGGAGAGGGGGAGAGAGGGAACAGAGGCTTGGGAGAAAATACCTCCTCAGATGTTTGGGGACTGCAAAAACAGGAGGGTGTGTGTATGTGAACGCAGCATGCCTCCGCTCCCCAGAACTCTGGATCTCAGAGCTAGAAGGAGTCTCCAGCTAAACTAGTCAAATGATTCATTTTATAGAGATGTGGTGGAGGCCCAGAGAGGGAAGGGACTTGCTCAGGGTCACACAGCATTATAACTGTTGAGTTTATGGAGTGTTTTCTGTGGTACAAGGCACTTTTCCATGTGCTTTACACCCTAATTCCCGAATTTTCCAACAACCTTATGAGGTAGGTGTACTATTATAATCCCTATTGTACAGATGGAGAAATTGTGGCACAGAGAGGTTAAGTAAGTTGCCTGAGGTCACACAGCTTTGTGAGTGGCAGAGCTTACCTGCTAGCCCAGGCAGCCTAGCTCTAGGGCCTCGTGCATAACCCCATGCTTTGTTGCTTCTTGTTATAGTTACCAAATAGAGTCTTGGTTTTTCCTTGGCTTCTGCCTGCTGTGTGACTTTAATTCAGTCTCACATGGTCTC
The DNA here is from genome assembly GCF_004115265.2 of Rhinolophus ferrumequinum. Taxonomy (NCBI): domain Eukaryota; kingdom Metazoa; phylum Chordata; class Mammalia; order Chiroptera; family Rhinolophidae; genus Rhinolophus; species Rhinolophus ferrumequinum. The sequence goes on from NC_046286.1 coordinate 4,776,224, forward strand.
TGTGCCATTATACTAATAAATATAATAATATTACTATTTGCATTTATTGAACCATTTCTGTGGCATCGGCACTGTGAACAAATGCCTTTTCTACATAACATCGTTTAATTCTCATAATAACTCTGTGGGGTAGGTATCATAACCTCCATTTACAGGTGAGGCAACAGAGGCCCAGAGAGGTTAATTAACTTGCCCAGGGACACACAGCTAATAAAAAAACAGCCAGGATACAAAGCCAGCCAAGCCTAAGCTCTGATCATGACTTTGTCTTGCCTGTACATGGGCCAGGCTGGGTGAGTGGTCACAGAGTCAGTCAGTCCCAGGGAGATCATTCTGTCCAGCCCCTCCTTCCACCTTTAGAAGCCTCTTGTTATGTGCGCCCTTCACTGGACCCAGAAGCCCCGAGGAGCTGCCCTATCTCCCGCTGATGACCTTTGCCCCCTTCTGCCACCTGACGCCACTCCTGCGTCACATCGAGGAAGGCAGGATCCCCGCACCCAGTCTGGGACACAGGTGGCAGCAGCTACAGGAAGCAGGACCCACCCAGCACCTCAGGTGTCACTCTGCGCAGGCTGGGGCACTGAGACCAGCTTCCCAGCGTGAACAGGACAGGGGTAAACAGGAATGACTCCAGGGGCAGGAAGAGGGGTCAGTCGTGGGGGTCTGAGAGGCTGACATGGCGTCGTGGCAGAGGAGTCTGGGAGCCAGGCCTTGAGGGGTGGGCTGGGGCTTGGAGGGAACACACACGTGTTCAGCTTTCTGAGGTGGCGCAGTGCTCGGCGTTTCTCACTTGTGAGGTGGGGTGGGTGGGGTGGACAGACAACTTACATGACCTCAGGCGAGTCCCCTCACATCCCTGGGCCTCACCGCAGACCCCATCACTGTGCTGAGGTGAGGATTAACCTCTGTAACATGGAAAAGCGGAGAACACATGGTAAGTGCTGTGAGCGAGGCCTTGGATCACCCGCTGGGTCCTCACAACAACCCTTTGTGAGGGTCTACTCTTAGACCCATTTCAGAGATAAACAAACTGAGGCAGGGCAGGGGTGAGGTGACAGCAGCAGAGCTGATTAGAGCGAGAGCCTAACCAGGCATCCCAGAGTGTTTGAGGCAGGAGTGGGTGGGAAGTCTGGGAGCCAGAGGGTAGCTGAGGCTGGAGTCCCTCTCTTCATACCCCTCAAAGTGGTGGCTCACGGGCCTGGACTAGGGGTCTTAAGACACAGTTCTAGCCCTAGCTCTGCCTCTGACTTGCTGTGCAACCTCCACAAGTTCCTTTCCCTCTCTGGATCTCAGTTTATTCTTCTGAAAGTCGAGAGGTTGGATTAGACAGTCTGTCACTGGGTCCCTTCTGGCCTTTCCTGTCCTCTCATTGTGGGGTGGGATCCCCATCTGCCCATCACTGAATGACTCCACTGCTGTCCCCAACGACATTATCATATTGATTGGGCAGGCTCCTTCCATATGTTGTCTCATATCTCCACACACTGTGGCTGTGAGGAAGCTCTCATTTCCGGTTTACAGATGAGGAAACAGGCCCAGAGAAGATAAATGGGTGACCAACGCCCCACAGAGAGTAGGTGAGTGGGCAAAAGGAGAAGCCAGACTCTCCATGACTCTGCCTCTCCTCTCAGGGTGGGCAGTCACCTGGCCCAGTGGTGACCATGACTGGTTTGTCCTCTAGCCCAACAGACTTGGGGGACGGAGGTTTCGGGACGAAGTGCCTTCATTCAGGCTGCCAGTGGCCACACGTGGCCTGGGCTGCTCAGGCCTCGGGGGATCCTAGGAGCCGCTGCAGAATCACCTTTCCATGGTCCGGCCTTTTCACACGCAGGGGCTGGCAGCGTGCCGCGTTGTGAGTCCCAGCTGCTGCTCCATCCGCGAGCTTTCCTGGGTGCCTTGGCGCAGTGTGAGCCCTGCCCCCTGGGAGTCCCTTTCTCCCGAGGTAGGCGAGAAGAGTCATAAGACCTTGGGGCGGCCGGTTGGCTCAGTTGGTTAGAGCGTGTTGCCCTTAACAACAAGGTTGCCGGTTCAATTCCCACATGGGCCAGTGAGCTGTGCCCTCCACAACTAGATTGAAACAACTACTTGACTTGGAGCTGATGGGTCCTGGAAAAACACACTTCAAATAAATATAAGTTCAGGAAAAAAACCCCAAAAGAGTAATAAGACCATGCACACACCCTCGGGTTCTCAGCACTTCACACATACTAACTGTTTAAGCTGCATGCCCATCCTGTGAGGTGGGCACTGCTATGCTCAAACTCATTTTACAGATGAGGAAACTGAGGCCGAGGAGAGCTCACATTACCCCCCAGGTAGCACAGGTGGCAAGTGCAGAGAGATGACTTGAACCCTGGCAGCTCGGCCGAGAACCACTGTGTTCTACTTCCCAACACACATGAAACAAAGGAAAACAATAGTGGACAACCTGTACTTAAGAATTTAACTGTACAGGACAGACTGTGCCCGAGGGAAGCTGAGTGGGAAGGGAGATCAAAGTTTCAGAGAAGAAAGCCTGAGCACTGGTGAGTGAGGCGTTGACAGGTGTGGGTCAAAGTTGAGGAACAGCTCTCCCGGTAACGGTGTTTGATCCATTCCACACACTGTCGTGCGGGTGCCAGGCCTTTACCCAGCCCACCTCCCCAGCCCCACACCAACCCTGCCACTCCCACGGCACAGATGGGAAAACCAAGGCCCAGGCTCTGCCCACCAGGGCCCTGAGAAGAAGGGTAGGGGGTATCAGGCTGATGGGTTGAGGTCTGGGGGCCAGCGGGAGGGGTGGGGGCCCTGTTTGCCTGGCCTGAGATCTCCCCTCAGCGGACTTGCTGTCCTAGCCTAAGCAGAAGGACCACCCCTCCTCGTCCCCTAGCTGCCCTCCCCCACAGTAGAGGGGAGGCAGATGACAGGCCAGTAGGCTGGCTGCCTTCACTGCGGCCTCTCAAAGCATCGGTCAGCCCTCATAGCCAGCCCAGGAAGGGGGAAAAGCGAGCTTAGAGTGTCAGTGACTTGCCCAAGGCCAAACAGCTGATTGGCAGCGGGTCAGTTTGCCTCTCTTGAGAAGGGAGAGGAAGAGCAGAGAACAGAGAGGAAAGGAGAGAGGAAGGAAGGCGAGGAAGGGAAAGAAGAGGGGGTGGTCTCAGGTGTCCTGAGCCTATTCTCACAGCTCCCTGCCCTGGCCTGCCTTCTGGCTGGCTCCCCTTCCCCCTTCCCAGAGATGACAGGCCATAGCCCTGGTCCTGAACTGCTGCCCTCACTTAGCTTCGGGCATGATGCATCCTGAAAGGGGAACTGCTAGTGAGGGCTCCAGTGGGGTGTAGCCTCCTGGGAGGGGCTGTTTGTTCCTGGGCGGCTCAGGTTTGGGGATGGCTTTATGGTGCCATCTGGAAGATATGACATGGGCGGGCCTAACTGGCACAGAACCAGGGCAGGGAAGGGGGCACTGGGGCACAGTGGGGAGCTGCCCCCAGCTGTTGACTGGCCCTGAGAGGAGAGCGGAAGCCTCAGGTAGTCTTGAGCTCAGCGAGGTCTGACAAAGACCCTGTGAATTGGGATCTAGCCCCATTTCATGGGTGGGGACACTGAGGCCCAGCGGATCAGCAGACTGCCCAAGGTCACCCCTGGCCAAGTATGAGTGACTCTGGAGCCCAGTCCTACCTGCCTCTCAGGATGCCACACAGCTGCTGGGCACCAAGGGCAGGTCTGGAACCAGAGGACCTGGCCCAGACACCCCAAAACCTTTGGCAAGGGTCCCCACCTCCTTAGGACTCAGTTTCCTGTACTGTAAAATGGGGCTAATATGCAGCTTCCAGGTGGATCGATGGGGAACAGCTAAGGCAGTATTTGTGACTACTGTCAGAAGGCTAAGAGGACAGCAGTCCGGGGACGGACGCATGTGGGTGTGTGTTGTTACCATGCTGGTTCACAGCTGAGGGCCACACAGTGCTCACTGCTACCCCTGGATGAAGTCCCAGCCTGCCACCCACGACCCTGGACCACAGGAGCCACCTCTGCCCCTCCCCTGGGCCACTGCGCCTTCCTTTCCCGCCCGAGGAGTTTGACCAAGTTTATCTCCTCTCTCTGACCCTCAGGCTTCTCCTGTGTCAGGGGTGGGGGAGATAACATTCCCTACAGAGGGTCCATGGGAGGCTGGAGGGAGCCCCTGCAGAGGAAATGCATCACCCGTACACATGAGGTGTTGTTACTCAGTAACAGCCCCGAAACCGTCAGCAGTGGCAATCCCTCGCTCCTCAGTGAAAAGGGGTGATTTGATCTTCCCAAGGGCCTCAGAGACAAGGTCTGGGGTAGCAGGTCTTGCATAAAGGGACACTTGGGGAACCAGCCTGGTCCGCTTCCTTCCCTAGCACCTGAGGCAGCTTCCTCCATGGAGAAGGGTGCTTAGGGCTTCTCCCTGGGCTCTGCCCTGGGGATGAAAGTTACTTCTCTCACATGGGCAGTTTGGGGGTAGGACTGGCTTCCCCTCTAAGCCCAGTGAGCGTCCGGGAGGGTCTGTCCGGGAGTGTGAGGATCAGCTGGGGGAGGGGCCCTGCCTCCTTTGTCAAGACTCCTGGAGCCCACCATTCATCTTCCTGCACCCCGGGACCCGGCCCTCTACGGAGGACCACTCAGGGGGCCACGGTCTCGGACCTTCAGCGTTTGCTGGGTGTGTGGGCCCAGCAGCTCCTCGGAATGGCCTCAGTACTGGCACAGGACCCCTTACCCACACTCCGCTCTGATTTTTATGTCCCTTCTCCAGGCCTGGGCCCGCCCCTGGGCTGAAGAGCCCAGCACCTGACACCTGCCTGGGCCTTCCATCTGGGGCTGTGTTATCACCACCTGCCTCTCAAGGGTCCACAGCCTTTGGATTCTGGGCCACTTTCCTGAGAGAGTTAACACACATTTACTGAGTGCCTACTGTATACCTGGTGCTTCCTGACCACCGGGTTAATCTCTATCTATTGCCTTTCCCTGATCGATTTTCTTGGCACTGAGAGAAACCTGAAATGATCTTCAGGTTTTGGTCTGTGTGATGACCTTCTCTCCTCATCAGAATAGCAGCTCCTTGGAGGCAGGAACTGGACCTGGCTTGTCCACTGCTGTGTGTGCAGCTCTGGTCCCTGCTGAGATGGGGAGTGGGGAGGCCCTGCCCCTCCGTCTGATGGACACTCTAGGCTGCTATTCTGTGTTCTTACAATTAACTCCAGCAACCCTGGGGGATTTCTGTTACCTGCGACCCCAAGAGATTTAGAAAACGTGCTGCGGGCTCCTTATCAGAGAATAGATGGGTGGGAGTGAGGGGAGAGGGGACACACAGGTGGAAGGAACAGCATAAGTTTTGTCAGAAATAAAGCGGGAAAACTGCAGGGCATGTAGAGGGGAAAGAACGTGCGTTGTTGTCTCCTCAATATCCATTCTCTCCTTATTTCTTACTAATGGAATCCCATTTTTCTTGGATGAAATAATTCCAGCATTCCTTACAGACAGAAGGAACAGTTAACCAAGTTCTGTCCAATGGGATATACATGAGGTCGTTAGGTAGGATTCCAGGACAGTTCCTTAAAAAGGGGACTAATTCATTCTTTTCCTCCTTTCTACCTGGAACTGGGATGTGATGACTGGAGCTGTGGTAGCCACACTGTGACCACGAGGAGGTCATGAGGACGGAAGCCAGATCTAATGAGTAAGCCACATTTAATGAGTAAAAAAGTAAATCCTTGCCTTGTTTGAGCCACTGTCTTTCAGGAATATGTTACTTGCAGCTGAACGCAATTCCTAAATGACTCAAGAGGGTCTGTCAACATCTCCTTTGCCAGCTCCTTCTTTGTCTAGATGATCTTGGGGAAAATTTCCCTTAAGGAAGCCTTTGAGAAGCAGGGGGATGAAGGGAAGGGGAACAGGGCCTAGACGTAGAGCCAATCCTGGGAGGAGGTCAGGGGGTACCTAGGTCCTCTAGGGTTACCAGGCCTGGGAGTGCCCAGGGAGGGTGGAGTCTGAAGGGACCCTAGATTCAGCTCTCATCTACTGTTTGCTCAACAATAAATTAGCAGATAAACATATGACATGCGAGGCACATACAAATCCCCAGTAGCACCACCCCATTCTCCCAGATACACATAGCCAATACTTGACAACTTGACAATGCTCTACTATGCGGAACTGTTCCAGGGTCTCCCTTCCCGCCCCCCCGCCACCCCCCCCCCACAGCCACTGCATCTGAAGTACCAGGGCCCTAAGCGGAGGCTGGCCAGCGGCATTGCTTTGGAACTCTTCCAGGCCCTGAGACCAGACCTGGGGGTGATCACACATGCTCCTTCGCTGGTAAGGGCAGGCCCTGGAGGACAGAGAGAGTGACCCTGTGGACAGGGTAGCTCATTATCTAGGCCTCCCATCAGGTGGGTAAAGACACAGAGCCCAGAGGGGGCAGTGGCTTCATCAGTCACACAGCACTAAGGATGGAGCAGGTGTCAGAATCTGCATTTCACACAATCCACAACCGGCATCTAAATGCGCGGGCACGTTTTGTTATGACCATTCATTCCCCTGGCCTGGGATGCTGTTCTCCCAGGTGTCCACAATGATCACTCCTTCAAGCTGCTCCACAGCTTTCCTCAAATGCCACCTTCTCAGAGGGACCTCCCCGACCTCCTCAAGTTCCACTTCGCCTTTCCTTCCTGCTTCCCTCCTGTTGGCCCATATCCCTTTTTATCTCCCGGCGTATCATATATCTCACTGTATGTCAGCTCCATGGTGCAGGGACATTTTTGGTCTGTTTCACTGTTACATCCTCAGCACCGAGGAGAGGGCGGGGAACAAGGTAAGTAAGTGTTCAACACATAATTATGAACAGAATGAATGAATGAATGAGTGAACGAATGAATGAATGTCAAGCTTTGCCAATAGTGCTTCTGCTGATGGAGGGCATGATGAAAATGCTTGAATGGCTTCTAGTGCACAAGTGTCCCCACATGCGACCCCCCCCTTCGCTGGACACACTATGCCCCAGGGCAGGAGCTGCAGAACCTGAGCTCACAGACACGCCCTTTTAAGAGCAGGGCAGATTGAAAACAAAGCTTAATTTGTCTCTGCTGCTTTCTTCATAAAAAAAACACAAACTAGGCCCTTCCATCTCTTTTGTGCTCATGGCCCTCTATTAATGTGAGGATGTGCGCATGTGTTTTAATGGGTATTTATTTATGCAATGTAGTGGTCTGGAGTCAGAGAACTCCCAGTCTGCCACTTGTTAGTATGTGACCGTGGGTCTGAGCCTCAGTTTTCTCACCTCTTAAATGGGAACAATAAGAGTGCTAGCCTTAACAGAGTATTGGCTCCTCTTGTGGGGGCTGTTGATTGGGAAGGCACACCTGGGAGCTGCTGGGGTGCTGGACATGTTCTAGATCTTGACTTGGGTGATGGCTACACGAGGTGCCTCAAGCTGCACCCCTAAGTTTTGTGTTCCTTACTGTATGTAAAGTATAACCAATAACATAGAAAAAATAGTTTCGTACTTACTTCCAAAGGTGGTTGTGAGGAGAGAACAGAAAGAATCTCAAATGTGCCTGACTTACAGAGAAAACTGTAACAAATATCAACAATTATTAAGTATGAACGTGTGCATAGGTGTGGGCACATATGTGTGCTGGTGTAAGACTACATGACCCTAAGGGTGTGGTGGTGTCTGTGGATGAACTAAGGTAATGAGTGGGCCACCTGTGTCAGCACATGGATGCACGTGTGATGTGTGAACACACAGCCCTGTGTGTGAGCAGTGCGTGGAACAGCACATGTATGTGTGTGCATGCACGTACAGGTATGTAGAGGGCTCAGCTGTGTGTTCTCCACAGGACAGAGCCCGAATGCTGAGCCCACGGCACGGGATTCAGCTGTACACCTCACACAGGTGAGGTGGCTGGTGGGCACAGGGCCTGCTCCCCACACCCACCCCACCCAGGGGGAGACAGGAGACTGAAGGCCTGGCTAACTGCTCCCAGCGCCCCTTCCCTTCCCACAGCTGTAACTTCTCAAAGATGCAAATTCCTCTTCACTCAATGCAAACGAGGCCCCAGAGCCAAGGCTGCCTCCCCGGAGGCCCAACCACCGCCAAGATGATCGCCAAGATGATTGCTATGCACGGGTCCCCTCAGGCCAGCGACCCGGCTTGGGGTATGGCAGTTGGAGCCAGCTCCTGTTTCCCAACCACTGATTCTGTCTCTCTCCTGGGGGACCTTGGCCCTCTCCCTGCTGGCACAGGTGTCCCACAGCCAGCCTGGGCTGGGTGTGGTCCACAACGGCTGTGGGACTCTAGGGAAGGCCATGTCCTCTCTGGTGGAGCTCTAAGGTCCTTCCTGGTCTCCTGTTTGGGATGCCCTGAATGGTCACTGGCCCCGACCCACGGCACTGGAGAGGCCTGGCTCTCCCAGGCCGTCCTGTGTGGCACTTTTGCTGTGGGCCTCACTCACAGGACCCTTAGCCGACGCAATTCCCCACCACTGCTCACGTTTCCCCTCGCCAAGGTTCTGTCTCCCCAGCAAGGACGAGTTTCCATCAGACCTGGATCACCCACATGGGGGAAGGCGGCGGCAGTGGCTCAACACATACATAAGCTGCCCTCCTGACCCGTCTTGGTAACAACTGCCCCAAACCCACCAGCTCTCTGTGGCACCCCCAACCCCAAGCCTTCACCCCCATGGCCCCTGGTGCTCAACTATCAGCAAGCCAGGAGATGTGGGAGAGAGCTAAGTGAAGGAAACAGCATAAAAGTAAGAGCAGGAGAGGCTCGGAGGCTTTGGGTGCCATGTGACATCAGCAAAAGCCACCCTGGGGCCCAACTGTGGCTGGGCCTCCATCCTGGCCCTGGTTCTGATAAGGGTCCTGTGGACACATACAAACAAACACGTCAGCCCCAGCGCTCTGCCCTCAGAAGTGAACCACAGTGGACAAACCAGTTCCCAGGCAGAGGTCCCTGGGCTCATTCCCAACCTCGGGTACACCTGTGACCTCCCCACCCATCGTCTCTCCAGGAGCCCTGCCACCGTCTGGGGTCTGAGCTCGGCTGGGCAGTGTCCACCCCAGAAATCAGGCCAGTCCAGCATGAGCCAGTCTGTCCTACTAGTCTCTCCCCGTTTCTCCCGCGCATCTGTTCCTTTCTCATCCAGCAAACGTGTATTGAGGGTCGGCTGTATGCAGTTGCTGGGCACAACCTCCTCCTCTTACAGCCTCTTCTTAGAGGAAATTAACATCTCCTAGACTCTTCCAGAATGGTCGTTTCCTGTATCTCAACTGCCACCCCAGAATAAGAAATACTCACAAGACAAGAATTTGCTGGAAATAAGGGCTGTGGTGCAGGAAGAGACTCCTGTATAGGCCACGGAGGTTTTGGACTTTGTCTCCCAAGTGCCCAACGTCCCACCCCTCTCCTCAGGAGCCCAGACCCCAACATCTGGCAGATCCCAAAAACTAACAGTGGTCACCATACATGGGACATTTACCACGTGCCAGGTCACCTTTTAGGGTGGGTTTTAATTCCCATACCTCTGAAGGAAGTGTCCTCATTTATAGATTAGGACACTGAGGTTTCCGAGTGTTTAAATAAACTGACTACCATGTTTCCCCCAAAACAAGATCTAGCCTGACTATCAGCTCTAATGCGTCTTTTGGAGCAAAAATGAATATAAGACCCAGTCTAATATTAAAAGACAGGATCTTATATTACAGTAAAATAAGACCGGGTCTTATATTCATTTTTGCTCCAAAAGATGCATTAGAGCTGATTGTCTGACTAGGTCTTATTTTCAGGGAAACAGGATAGTCACATAGCGGACAAGCAGTAGAGCCTAGATTCAAACCCAAGCTTGCCTACCTGGAGTGGAGAGCAGAGGCAACAATTGGCCTTGAGGAGTGAGGGTCTGGAAAACATACTTGCAGGGGTAGCCAGGCCTGGGCCACGTGGTGCCCTCTGCTGGCCTTGGGCCCACTCTGCACCAGCTCTGAGGCGGCCACTCTCAGCACCCCCAAGGGACGACTCTTATACTCCACACATTGCGCCTCTCACCTACTGTGTGGCCAGAGCAGCGGTACCCTGAAAAGGCATTCCTCACAGCTCAGCTGCAATCCCCTCCTGGCCCTTGCTGTCTCAGTGCCACGTGTGTGTCCGTGCGTGCCATGGCGTGGGGGCTTGGCTTCTCAGTGGCTAGGAGCAGTGACAGCCCAGCCTTTCAGGGATCTTGGGTGTCCTGGTTGCTGACCAGGGCTGGGCGCTGGATGCAGGCAAGCATGGCCTCCACTCCGACCCAGCGCCCCTCTCCTCTCAGCCTTGTCTTTTTTCCCACAGCCCAGCAGGAGGAATTCCTAGACCTTGGCTCCAGGGCCCTAGACTGTCTTTGCAGGGACAGGACTACGGGAACTAAGCTACAACCTCTGGGGGCCCTGCCTTCACGCCTCCATGCCCTGGGGCCTGGCTCCTGGGCAGGGATCACCCCGGGCCTGCACAGCATCTAGCACCTCGTCCACTCCGTCCCATCTGCAGGAGTGACCAATAGGGGCAGGGCTGGGACACAAAGTCTAGAGACAGGACGGAGTGTGAGGACACAAGTCAACTGCAGCCTTCGGAGCCGAGTCTGAGAAGGGGGTCTTCTTCTTGGTCAGAGAGCATCTCAGAGGGGGCTGGGCCAACCAGCAGGCTTTGAGCGAGTGTGTGACAGATGAAGTCAAACCCACTGACACTCCTTCGATAGCACCTATACCCAAGGCTTTCAATTCTTTCTCATCGCTGATGACTCCCACATTATGTCACCTGTCCAAAGCTCCCTGCTGAACTACAGACTGTATATCCACCTGCAGGCCCTATACCCCCCAAGGATGCCTAACAGGCATCCAAAGCCGATTCCCGACTTCTGCCCAAGCCAGCTTCACGTAGTCCTTAGGTAACAGCGACGCGGGCATCCAGTGAGTAGATTCTAACGGTCCAGGCCCTCATCTCAGGACTCGTCTCCTCCACACTCTACGTCTATTAGCAAATACCGTTGGCTGAACTTTCACAGTGTTTTCATGTAAGCACTTGTCACCAGCGCCACAGACAACAGCCAGCAAACACTAGGCCTCCCTGCTTCTGCCCTCGTCCCCCCCAGTTTGTTCTCAGCACAGCAGCACCCAGAGCGATCTTTCAGGGATGTTGGATATGTCCCGCCCTAAGCTCATGCACACCCTTTAATGGCTCTCGTCTGGCCCGGAGTGAAAGCCAAAGCCTTGTCAGTCACTTTAGGGCCCACACGACCTGACCCCTCACCTCTCTGACCTCCTCTCCTACTCTTCTCACTCACCCTGCACAGCTGTGCTCCCAGCGCAGGGCTTTTGCACGTGCTCTCCTCTCTGCCCGGAATTGGAGACCTACCCTGACTAGAATGCCAGCTCTATGAGGGCAGGCGTTTTTGTCTTTTGCTGTCTGCTGAATCTCCAGCACCTACAATAGTGCTGGCGCGTAAGTGATGTCCAATAAACAAGCAAGTCAATACACTGCAAAGGGACAAGGACAGCAGAGTGCTCCCAAATGGGGCTGCGCAGTAACCGGAGTCCCCTTCTCAGACCTCCTCCCCCTCCAGACACAGCAACAGGACCACCGGGAACGAATATTCCTCTGAGCACCGCTCGTCTCCTTTCGGTGACTCAAGTATCCCACCTCTCCCATCTTCCCACAGGCCCTTTCATGGTTCCTTTTACATCTCTCCGTCAGGTCTCAGCTTAAGTGTCGCTTCCTCAGAGAAGCCTCCCAGATCCCCTAAGCTAAGGGTGCTTATTCCATGTGCCCCCAGCACCTCGTTTCCATGACACTTAAGGAGTTACTCATTCACCAACTGAGCACCTGCCGTCAAAGGCCTCAGATGGGAGGCTGTGAGGATTAAATGTTTATATAAATATTGAACAGGAGTTGGTCAGTTAACAGTCAGCCAATATTACCATAATTACAGTGGACAAACATTTGCTGTGACAGAAAAGTAGCATACTGAAAATAATGTGTAAGCCAGAAATCACAGCCCTGGGTAAACCCCAGGAAACGCTGGGGAACCCACGTTTGAAAGTTACTGTTCAAACATGGCTGCAGCTCCCTCAGTGGCCTGGCCAACAGCCCTGGCAGACGGGGCGCTGCCAACCCCTCCAGGCCATCTCCTACTGTCGTCGTCGCTCGTCAGAAATGAAGAATCTTGCCCTCTCTCTCAAGATTTACTAAACCAGAACCTGTATTTGAAGACATCCAAGTTAGAGAAGTACTGCCCCAGATCACAGCATGTCAGAACTGAGGATATATAAGTAAATCCATGAATTCCAAGTCCTGCTTTCTAAACCTGTACATCCTGCTGGACAGAGCAGTCATCTGAAACCCTTCAGTCAGAATGTCAGAATTCATTCTCTGGACACGGACCCCCAAACTCACACACATTCTCCCGCCCCAAAGCCTGCTCCCCGCCCCACCCCCGTTTTGAAATAAAGGGTTGCCACGAGTGCCCCCGGTCCCTGAGTGCCTGTTCCCTTGGCCGCCAGTCAGGGCTGGACACCAGGTGATGTCTGGGAAAGTGGCCGGGTCACAGCACCCAGCTGAGGGAGAGGCTTTCTTGAGAACAGGGTGGGAGGCACCCAGGTACAACCTGAGCTGGGGGAAGGAGGTGGCCTGAGAGGACCTGTTTGCTCTGCCTCGAGGGCTGGGCCCGGACCACACCACGGTGATGCCTCCCCCACCCCTTACCCCCCAGACAAAAGCTGGGCTGAGAGCCCCTACCTTGTCACCCAGCCCCCGTGGGAATGGCGTGGGCCAGGAGCTACCATCAAACCTGCTCCCTTCTCCCAGGGCCTGGTGACTTCTTGACAGGTTACAGCCCCAAAGATAAACAGATTCTGCCAAGCAAATAACTGTCCGGCAGCAGGGGTGTTGGAGAAGGCCTGGGAGTGGGTCTGAGCTGCCAGAAGACCCAGGTGACAGGGTGGGGGCGCCTCTCCTGCAGAGAACAAACAGCCCTGGGCACCTGGAAGGAAGCAGGATGTAGGTGCATTGTCTGGCACTAGGGGCGGGGGCAAGGGCGCTCCCCCAGGGGTCTCTGGGCCAGTCTCCCAGCTCCCTCACACTGGGCTCTGTATCAGGCTATACACAGAAAAAGGAGTCTTGCATTCAGGCCCTTGGGGCAGGGACCAGTCTTTTGCGGTGCCTCCACTTCTCTCATGCAATCTGTGGCCACAGGTCCCGAGTCGGCTACAGGGAGGTGGCCAGCGGATCCCCTGCCCCCACTTCCCACCCCCTAGACACACGGCTCACATCCAGGCCCACCATCACCTTTGCCAGCCAGGGTGAAGACCCAGTCTGGGGGTCTGCAATTTACGCGAAAACAATGCCAGCGTCTACGAGCTGAGGGCACAGGTCCACGCCTGCGAGCCCCAAGCAGCTGCCTCCCCTCTGATGTCACCTTCCTGCCAATGCAGAGGGGTGATGACGTGACAGGACAAATGAGTTCTGAGCTCTTAAGAGCTCCAGACATGCAGGACTGGATCCAGTGACCCCACCACTGGCCATCATATTTGTCGATTAAGTTTCCTTCATGCTCTGTGACCACTGTGTAACCCGCCTCTTGGCCAAGGTCACAGGCCTGTCACATAAGTACTGGGGTGGGCTCCAAGGGTGTTTGCCAGTTGCCTGGAGAGTGGTTTCTTCCTGACTCTGAGGATCCCAAACCAGTCCCCCACACTTACCTAATCCCTACTATGCCAGAAGGAGGCTTAGAGCACCCAGGAGCTATACGCACCCATGGGAAACCCTCTCCTAATTCCAGGGTGCCGGGGCCCACGTGGGACTGAGAAGGGCTCCCCCGGAACTCAGCCTCGCCAGCTTTCCCAGCAGGAAATGCCCACGATATTGTGTACGCCTCCTGTCCTGCGCGCCGGCCCCAGTAAACGCCCCAACGGTGCTGGCCGGCTCCTCAACAGTAGCTTCTTCTGAGCCGGGACAGGACAATGCCAACAGATGCATGGGACCCTGGGGACCTGCGGGCACTGGAAGCAGTTTCCTCACCTCTCTGGTCAGTAGGAGCCAGGGAGGGCAGCAGACCTAATTACACCCCCAGGACTGAGTTCCCATCTGCAAAAGGGAGCGACCCAGAAACCAGAGTGCACATCAGGGAGCCATCCGAGGGGCCAGACACACAGGGGGTTGAGGGCGCAAGAAAACTCACCGACACACGTGCAAAGGTTTTTGTGTGTGTGTGTTAATTTAATCATACAAATATTCATTTATACAGTAAGGAAAACCTCCTCATCTTCATCTCCTCCCAGGCCCCACGAGGCCCCACCACAATCACCCACCAGCTTGCTTACTACACACCACTGCGCAGGTGGAGGGGCAGCCACCGCTGCCCAGCTCTCACCCAGGAAACAAGGACAGGCAGGGTAGGGTGCAGTGGGGACCCGCTTGCTTTCCTGAGCCCTGGCAACCCCATCATCCTCTCCTGCTGGGGCTGACTGAATTTGGGGAGCTGTTTATTCTCACACCCACTTCCCACCCCGGCCACCCTCAGGCCACACCAGCTGTCCTGGTGAAGTTCTTTCCAGGCAGGAAGTGCCTTTGCTGGACTTCAGTTATAGCTAGTCCTTACTGAGGGAGAGAAGGCTGTTTCTTGTAGAAAAATGCCCCAAATTCAACTGTCCCCATGACGAAAAGAAAAAGAAGGCATGCACGCGTGCACACACATCCACACACACCTCACTCCGTGCACACAGGGAAGCTCTTCCCAGGCGGAGCCTCTGCCTCCCACCCTGGACTCAGGCCCCTAAGGAGGGCGCCTGCCTGACCTCGTGGGCACGACACTGCTGGTCCTGCCAGAGACAGCCTGCCGTGTGGCGAGGAATAGCAGAATCTCCTGGGGGTGAGGATGGCCTCGGGCACCCCACCAGCAGGGGACGAGGGCTCCAGGAACGTCAGAGACCAAACGAACGTGCTGACAGGCCCCTGGGTGGGGGGAGCCATGGACCCCGGCCCCTACTCCCTGGCCTCTGCAAGGAGCTCACCTCTCCAAGGACGTGTACGGACATGGTTTGTTCTTGGGAGGAAGCCAACGTGCGTGGGACAGTTACCTTGACGGGCCAGGCTGCCCACAAGCAAGAGGAGCAGGACGCCTCCGGCAGGAATGGCGGCAGGAAGCCCCTCCTGGGAAAGAGGGAAGGGGCCCCGAGCGTAGGGAAGATGAGGAAGCCAGGAAACCAGGGGCTGGAAGCCTCCCACGATCCTGCCAGGGGCAGATGGAGATGTGCTGCTCTGAGGGCCACCAAGCCAGGAGAAGGCTGGGCACGGAGGGCTCCAGGTGCTGGTGTCCCAGGACGTTGGCACCAACAGTAGCGGCAGCCTGGGCCTAACAGGGCCCTCAGACAAAAAGCCATCGTGAGCTCCTGGCTTGGGTGGTGGCTGGCGCACCCAACAGGGAGTCCAGTCTGCTCTGCTCAGGAACGGGGCACTCTTCGTGTGCATAGAAAGTGGGTGCTCCAGTGTGAGCCCTAGTCCAGCTCCAGACCTAGACGCACTGCCCTGCTTAGCAGGCCGGCTCCACTCTCCCCCAGGGCTTCTCCAGTGGACCAGAATGTATTCCCCCTTTTATGTGGGGGGAGGGGAGGAGGCAAAGGGTCATTTCATACAAGCTTTTCTCCCACAATCAAGCTTTAAAAACAACAGTCTCAGAAGAGGATGAGGAGGAACAAACAACACACATTTTTGGAACTCAGACACCCAGACCGAGACAGACGGCAGGCAGACCCTCACCCACACCCAGGCTCTAGGACCCCGTGCAGCCACTCCTCACCTGGTCTCCCTGCTCATCTCACACCCCTGTGGTGGGTGGGGGGGTGGCAACAAGCAGGCAACCACACCCTAGATCCATATCCCCGGCTGTCAAATCAACCAAGACTCGAGGGAAGGAGGGGGCGAGAAGAGTAGAGGGACTTTGCATATTCTTGTATCTTTGGCAGACAGCTGTTCTAGCCTGGTTCAAGCTTCCCACGGAGGAACCCACACCTCAGCCTGCTAGGAGTCCACAGGACGCCCCTGGGGCCACCTGCCGAAGACGGCAGCCAGCCAGCCAGCACGCCTCTGCTCTGGCTGGGCTGCCCCTCGCCCCCCAATAACCAGGCGTCCTGCTCAAGGCGGGGGTTCTCTCATTTCCATCACATCGTGGTCTCCACGATCAGTCAGTAACTGCGGCCCTTCCCCACGGCGAATTCCTCATTTCTGGCTGTCTTTTCGTACCTTGACAGCTCAGCCTCCACTAACAGGCTGTGAAAACACCACAAAAGACAATTGAGAGGAAACACAAGGAAGCATGGACGCCTTCACACTTCCGGCTGCACACTCGCTGGTGAGCTGCACCAACACCCGTGTGTGTGCACGTGGCACACACATACACGCAGCACGAGCCACTGCTCCCAGAGTGAACAGGGAGCCACTGTGTATAAAGAAGCCAAAAAAGCAGTAAGCATGACGGTGTTTCTGACTAGAGAAACATGGAAGAAAAGCAATTTGAATTGTTACAAGTGCGTGAGGAAGGACACCTCTCGGGCTCCGAAACTCCCACGTCACCCGAGACCTGTCCTCAAGGCTTCCTCTGCGGGCCACACAGGGAAGTTTGGTCTTCAGAGAGGTTCTGATGGTAACAAGCCACAGGGTTGACGAATACAAATGTTAAAGGTGTAAATCAACAGAAGATTA
Organism: Rhinolophus ferrumequinum; assembly: GCF_004115265.2. Taxonomy (NCBI): domain Eukaryota; kingdom Metazoa; phylum Chordata; class Mammalia; order Chiroptera; family Rhinolophidae; genus Rhinolophus; species Rhinolophus ferrumequinum. Next base: position 4,792,947 of record NC_046286.1, read on the forward strand.
AAGAGAAGGGAGGAGGAAAAGGGTGGTAGATAATTCATTGGCTGATGCCACTGAAAACAAATGGGGTCAAAGACTCGCGGAGTCACGTGGCACGGCAGGGCCCCCTGTGGCACTGACCCGCAGAATCCCCACACACGCCACGCCAGCTTTCACCTGAATCGCTTCCAGAGCAAGCAGCTATTCTACAGAGTACGCTATCCCTTACCTAAAAAAATAAAAGTGGGGAAAGAGAAAAAAATTAACATGTGCTCAAAACTATAACCTGTCTGCAGGCAAAATAAGTTTTGTTGAAAAAGATGGCTTTTTTCCCCCATTTTAAACTGTTTTTCCCTTCCCGAGTGACCTATGACTTGTCAGACTGACGCCTACTAGACAGAGCCCGCGGCGGCTGCATGGATTTCTTCTTGGAGCCTCCACACCATTCCAGCGATTCAGCATTCACACATGCATACTGAGTTTACTCAAAACTAGTCTGTTCTGCTTCTTCCTCTTCTTCCGGGATGGGGTGGGTCAGAGCCAGGGGTCCATGCGATGTGGTCTGCAATCCAGAGGAACCCCCTGCCCTCCCCCCACCAAAGTCAGGCCTTCTGTCTTTTGTAAGTTTCTTCTTGCTGACACCCGTTTAAGACTGGCCGAAGGGGTAAGGCCCGTGGAGCCCCTGGAAGAGAGTGAACACAGTCAGTGAGGGCAGACACATGGCAGGTACAACTTGACAACCAAAACCAAGTAAAAGCATCTATGGTTCCCAGGGAGCCCCAAGGAAGGCCCAGGGCGCAGACAAGGCTTGAGGGTTGTCCTTGCCATACAAAACCTCAGGAGGCCAAACAGCAGCACATTTCAAGTTGCTAAGTGTTCTCACTCAACCACACCATCCAGAGAGAGGAGGGGGTGGGAAGAGTCTTCTCATCTTTCAAGCTGTAGATCAATGGGTGCCAACTTTCCCCTGCCTGGGTCACAAAGCCTTCTTTCCTTCTTGACAACAACGTCTCAGACTCTCTGCTAAAGACCCTTGTACACCACTTCCCGCACCTTAACTTCCAAGATACAGGTTACTGCTTATTAATGACACGTCAATAACACAAGCACTGCAGCAGAAACGTGACCACCTACTGGGCACCTAGGTACCAGGCACGTACTAGGAGCTTTGCGTACAGGCTTCCATCCTCATCCCAACAGCCAGGTGAGAATTACAGCCATTTGACGGACATCCATTTGACCTCAGAGTCTGAGACTCCTTCAAAGTCACAAGGGTAGTAAAAGGCAGAGCCAAGCTTCAAACCCAAGTTTGATCTCTGTTCTCCCCACATGGCCTCTCCCTTGCCACATGAAGATAAGCTTTATTCCAAATTCCCAAAGGCATTTTCTCTGCGCTTGGCTGGATGGAAAAGGCACCGTAGTCTCACTGTTCCCTTAATGAGGGAAGAATGAGACTCAACGATGTGCCAACACGAAAAGCAGCTGCACGAACTCAGTGGAGGGTGACCCATGCCTCCCTCCACTGCCACGCGGCTCCTGGAGAATGCTCCTTGGAAAGACCCCGTCAAGGCCAAGGTAACCAGCCTCACTGGAGTCCACACCCTAAGCTGCCCCCTAGACCAAAGGGACCCAATGGGCGCAGGGAGCAGACACCTCAGCCGTAACCACAACAAATGACCTGAGAGGGGTTTCCTGATGTTTGACAAGAGGCGGCACAGGAATGGCTGAGATGACATTTTCAATTAGCTTGATGGGATGTGGGCAGTCAATATTTGACTGTCTTTAAAAAATGACACATTTCGTTGAAAAGAAATAAAATGCTTGGTTGCAGGGTTGCCAGTGATCAGAACCCCTTTTCAGTATGACTTTGCTGCCATCTCCCGAGCATCTGGCATGTTGCCTGGCCCTTAGTTGGTACCCAAAGTATTTGCTGAATTAACAGCTGAAAGAACAGGCATTTCTCAGACTACTACCTGGAGTGTCAGAACCCTCTAAGTCCCAGGAATATCAGTCCCTCCAAAACCAAGTTTTTAAACAGCTGCTTAGGCCTGGGGACAAGTGGCCAGGTCGTGCCATCCATCTGGCCTCAGCCTCCTGGGTGCAGGAGAGGCTGGGCTCTCCTGGAGATGTACAGCCCTCAGCTTCCCGTGCAGTGGGACACGTGTTGTGGAGCATGAGGAGGAGGGGACCTGGGTTCTACCCCCGCTTTGCATCCACTCACCCAGTGACCTTGAGAGAGGTCCTGCCCCTCACACGCTCTCAAGGTTCCTCCCTTACATCTTTCCAGATTTAAGGCTCTAGGAGTCAACACAAAATGCCCTGGCTCAGGAGGATGAAAAACAGTATTTCAAGAAAGAGTGCCCTTTGGTCATGCTTAGGCCAGAAGTGAAACTGCCAAAAACAGGGAACATGAGATTCAAGCTTCCATGGTTTTCAGTGAAAAGCACTGACATTGTCCTTGCTTCCTCCACCTCCCCCGGCCCCTATATAAAGCCACAAAAGACCAGCTGGAGAGCTGCTCGGTGGTATCACGGAACTCAAGCGCCTAAGAAGGTGAATGTGGGGGTGGACAGGCCAACACTGACGGAGCACCCACTGTGTGCAGGGGCTGTCCCAGCACCGCAACAGGTTCTCTTTAGTTCTCACAAAGACCCACCGAGACAAGCATGGTCTCCACGCTCAGAACGGCGAGGTCACCTGGTCAAGGGCACAGAGCTGGAAAGCAGAACAGTAGTGTTTAAAATGCCCAAACGGAACACGTCTGCCAGCCCCCGAGCCCATCACACCTCCAGCAGGCAAGCTGAGGCGGGAACCATCTCAGCAGCCATGGCACCCTCCTGCTCAACCCAGTGCGGGTGGGGTAGCAAAGGGCTGGCAGACTCCATTCTGCAGGGCCTAGTCAGAGGGTCACACACTCCACAGGTGGAAAAGGAAAGAAGCTTAACACAAGCTGCTCTCAGCACTTCCCAACAACATTCATTCACCTGGAACAATCCAAGGAAAGCAGTAACGGCTTAGATTCCCTTAAGATTTAAAACGAATACAATCTCAAAGGTCTCTCTGTACAGGAAAAAATGCACAGAGAAAAGAAAACCCTCAAACAAACAGCAGTTGTTTTCTATGAAGTATTTCCCCCGTTAGCCTAGATTTCACTGCTTTCCAGACGAAAGCTCTGCACACTTCACATGGGGTTCAATAAAGCGAGCACCGGCCTTGTGATTTGTCTGGGAAGCTTGGAGAAGGGCGTTCACGACTGTGCTAAGCAGCAGTTGCACATCCCCGTTTACAGATGAATAAAACAGGTCCTATGCAACCGGCAGAGAGAGGACTGAAGCTGCGCGTGCACTTCCCGGTTTCCACGCGAGAGCCCCGGCCCTTAGACCATTCAGTGTGTTACTTAACTAGCTTAGATTACAGACAGACCGCTCATCCTCCCCATCCTGACTGCGGTTCTGTGCCTTTTGGGAGGAAAAATGTTACCTAATTCCCTTTTACCCAGAAAATGGCATATTGTTGTTGTTGATGTTTAGCTGGTGCAGAGGTGGCTTGAGAATGACCTCTACTTTCCTTCCACCCAAATTAACTGCCATCCCCTCAAGAAAGGAAGAGAAAGCCAATTCTATTTCGAAACCACTTTATCATCTAGACTCCCCACATGCAGGACCGGAGGTGTCACAACTGGATCACAGAACACAGGCAACGCAACATGAGTTATTAAGGAAAAAGCCTGTGGAGATTCCAAGAACAGCTTGTCCAGGGCGGCCGACGGCAGGAGGCCAAGCGGGAAGTGCCATTCTTAACAGTGGGATGGAGGTAGATTCAAAAAGGAGGCCCATCCACATTTCCGGTTCTACTGGCGTTCCCGCACCCTGTGTAACAGGTTCTGGTGGCTAATGTCTCCAATCCCAGTCTAAATGTAGGGTTTGGCAATACAGGCAATGTTCACTCTCTCCTGGGGCCTAGCAGTTCTTCCAACTTTTTATCTGTAAGAAAAGCAAATGCCAACTATTTTAACTAACCTGGCATCACTGGCATCTCTCTGTAACAGCTGTACCACTACGATGTAGGGAAACAGACCAACATATAGCTGCATCGGATGCTACCCCAGAGCCCCGAATTAAACTCTGACTCAAGCAAAAACTGAAGTCCTCAGCAGATTACAAAACTCAGCGAGTCTGATGCAGGTCACCATTCTCTCTCTGAGCAATCACTTGTCACCACATCCCAGCAGCAAGACTGGATGCATCCGAGCGAATAGAGGGGATAAATAATCAAACCCAGAAAAGAATTCCTTCATCTGACTCTAGGTCTGAAAGCCAGTTCCCCTGGGCCTCTCCAACCTCCACAGAAATTCAAAGGCTACATTTATTTCTTGGAGCAGCATGCCATCTGCTAGGGACAAGAAAACATTCCTGGTGAAGGAGAGACGACCTGCAGGTGCTCAGGGGTTGAGCTGTTGCCTGTTTGCCACTGAACAGCCATCGTGGCTGGTCTGAGCCCTGGGACCTGAGCCCCTGTGCTCCATCCTCACCAGCTAAGACGGAGGGCCTCCTTGCCTGCTGGTGTCTGGGAAGACTGCGGCCTCACACAGGGTGAAAGATTACAGCGATTGGCTCAGGTCCTGAACTGCACTTCCACAATGCAGTAACTACTGCAAGCCATCATTTGGCGAATTTTCTACAATATTTTTAAAAGAGAACGTTTCCAGACATAAAGGAAAAGCGCAGTCTCATTCATCACAATCGCCTGACAGGACAATTTAAGATCCAGTACTCATATACTCATGATCCTGCTCTCAAAGCAAACCTTAAAACAAACAAACAAACACCCACCACCTGTCTGATTGGTTTTTCATGAATCTGCAGCTGCGCCTGTGGAACAGCAGTCAGTCTCAGCCGCGATTTGGTTCTCACTGATCTTGTGTGTGCACCTACAGTATCTTCCAGTTCTTCTGAAAATTACACGGAATCAACATAACTTTTCCAAAAAGGAGTACTAAAATATTGTCGGAGAAAACACTAACTGTATGTCAAGTAGTAAAAACCGGAAACTAGTTCTGTTTCAGCTGGAATTTTTCTTCAAGTTTCTTCATCAATTTTCAATGGTGGTAAGTGCAGTGCTTATGAGGGTAGAAGCTGTTCCTGCCGATTATTTGTGCCTTGCACACAGGACTCAAACTTATCAGTAAAATGAATGAATGGACTGTGAAATACTTTGCGCTAGTGAGCCACCTCTGTTTTTAACCTTCTAGCAGGGAAAAAAAATTAAGGTTGAAATTCCTTATGAAACAAGGGAGTCCTATGGGGCTTTCTAGGTTGCTCTTTTTCTTTTCTTTTTTTTTCTTCTCTTTTTCTTTATGAAAGCCTGTTGTTTAGAGAAAGCACCACAACACGAAACTTTCACATACCTGTCGTTATTTTGTTTTTATCTGTAATTTGATTTAAATAAATAAAAAGCTTCCCACAGGCTAACAGAAAGACCGGAGCGTTTGCACGGCGGTGAGGTAACACATAACACGCTCCGGTGTGTGCACACTGATGACAGCTCCAGATAACCCCCGCCCCCATTTCCTGGGCCAGTGTCAGTGCTCCGCCCGCCTGCTGCCCCCTTTGTATTACTTCTGTGTACTGAACACAAACACAGAAGAATACAGGGCTTAGTGCTAAGTTCTGTCCTGATCCTGTACTGCAAACACCATGTGAGGTGGCCTGGCTCGGCTGGCAGGGGCCCGACACTGACAGAGCCTGAGCCCCGATCAAGCGCGCCAGTCTCTCATTAATTAGAAATACGATGAACTCTGCCCTGTAGGACCCAGCAGGGCAATGAGGCCGCCCTCAGAAATGCTCAAACCGGGCCCCCTGACGGGCCGACAGCCTCGGAGGCGGCTACTTCTGCAGCTCTCCCGTCGGCAGGAGGCCCCTCCGGCAGATGGTTTAACTCTGGTGTTCAGACCCTCATGCGACGTAACTGTGAATGAGGACACGTTATTTAAAGCTCTGGAGGACGAGGAGGACCCTGGCTGAGTCTGGCTTCCCCTCTCAGGAAAGACTTCAGAAAAAGCTATTTGCTGCCCGGGAGTCCAGCCACAGAGATCTCACATAATAAGAAGTGTGCAAGAATCCAGGTGGGATGCTGGCAGGCAGAGCTCTCGTGACCATGTCCTGCAGTAGAGGAAACTCCTAACAAGGAAGAAAGAACTGTCAAGATTCTCACTGGGGAGGACACCCCAAAAGAGAGGAGCTTATCCAAGTTCCCAGCCACGTGGCCACTGGTGCCGTCCTGCAGCCCGAGGCCCACGGTGAGGCTGCCGGTCCCGTTTCCACTCCCAATTTCCATTCGGGCTCCTGTCACCTTCTGTCAACTACCCTTTCCTCACACACCATCATCTTCCCGCATCTCTTACAATTAATTCACAGCATCAGCCCTGCCCCCGCCCCCAACAGCTGGATGGCTGAGGGAGGAGAATAAATAAATCGTCTCTCCTTGGGGGTCCCATTCAGCCACCTTTGATTGCAAGCTGCCACTCCCAGCTCAGAAGCACTGCGGGCTGTTTCCTTTCCCATTAAAAGTGAAGCCTCCTCTGCTTGGCTTTCAAAGGCCGCCCTCCCAAACTCGCCCCACCCTCCCTAAGCACATCTCTGTCACCGCTCACTTTGGCCAGTGTCGCGTGAACACACCTTGCCTGTGGCTGCCTCTGGGCCTTCCTGCATGCGGTTCCCCTTCCCTCCAATTCAGTCCGAATCCTTGTCCACCATCATTTGTATGGCTACTCCGAACCTCACTGCTTTCTCCTGCCTCCAAACTCCTATGAGCCGAGCGGCACTCGGTGTACCCCATCTTTACTGCTCTCCTTCTTTCCTGTCAGCCAGTCACATCTGTGTAGTCAGGCAGCAAATTCTTTGAAGATAAGGCTGGCACAGGCTGAGCACCGCAGAGGCCGATTTAACTGAATAGTATCCAAGCCATCTCTGTGGAAAGCAGTCTGAACTGACCCTTGGGCAGTGAAATCACAGCAACAAGCCCAAGACCCTCTTTCTTTGCAGATGAACGTGCCCAGCTTTGAAAAGGGTCTCACTTTCAGCTGAGCGCTAAGGAAGCCCACCTTCCCCCGTGAGGTGCAGCAGCTCATAGCCTTCCCCTCTGCACCGGGTTCTGCCCAAACAGTTACAGAAGACTCATCTGAACCCTGAGCAGCTCCAGCAGGAGACGAATTCTCTCTCACGCTTGTGAATTACACTCATCTGTCTAGCCTGTAGTTAGTCCTATTCTGAGGACTTTCATCAGAAATTAAAATGCTAAATTCAGAGTATAGGGAAGAGAATGCATCCTTGCAACCAAAATGAAACACCCCGGCCATCTTGGGAATGCCAGCTCGGCTTCAGCTGTGCGACTGCCCACCATCAGATCAGTGTAAAACAATGCTCGGAGCCCCAAAACAAACACAATGGAGCTGAACAGCTTTGAAGCTGTTGAGGTACAAAAGGGAGAGTTCCTGGAGATACTTTTTATTCTCAGTCAGACTGTAATGTTACAGACAACAAAAGACATTTTCTGAGGCTCACAATGTTTGCTCCATTTATTTTTTGAATGCACACATGACCCGTGCCAACGCAAACACCAGCAGGGCTGGGAGGACTTTACTGGCTGCTCCGGGTTTTCAAAAGAGGTTCATCTTTATATCATTAAACCAGAGTCTCCTGGCAAAGCCCTTGTTACAGAATGTGCTCATCTGCCAGCAAACGGGGGGAGGGGAGCAGCACACAGGCTCCTCAGGCGCCTGCCTTGCTTCCTCCTTCGCCACAGTCTTTTGTAGAGATCTCAGCGTATAAACTACCTGCAGAGAACAGCCAGCAAACGTCGCGTCTGCCAGCAAACCTCATCACAGGAAGGTTGGTCTAGAAGAACATTAGACTCACAGGGCCCCTGGGTTCCAGCTCAGGGCCCACCCCCCATTTGCCGGGAGAATGTGTGCAAGTCACTTACAGCACCCTGATTATTTTGTGAAATGACGAGCATAACCACACAACTCCCAAGAGTGTTGTGAATTAAGAATAAATGCAGTAAAGGTGCTCTGGGTAACATGAGGTCATTTGCTCAGGTTAGACATGGTTCTAAGCGCAATCCTTGGACCTCTCCTCTATCTTTGCCCGTGGCTCCCGGGTAGGGTGACATCCGGCAGTGTCTGAAGCCGTTTTCAATTGTTATGCTCAGGGTTGGGGAGGTACTACTGGCATCCAGCCGGTAAAGGCCAGGGATGCTGCTAAACATTTTACAACATGTAAGACCCCCGCCCCCAGATTTATCTGGCCTGAAATGTCAGTAGTGTTATCCATGGCTGAGAAAGCCTGCCCTGCAGTCATCACTTGTAGACTGCAGCCAGTCTCATAGCATTAGGTACCATCCAGATAACATGACTCCAAAATTTAGATCTCTACCCAGACCTCTCTCCTAAGCGCTGCAACCAACTTAGACATACAAGAACCCACCTGACACCTCCCTTCCCTCCTCACCCACTCTGTTCCTCGAACAAACTCGTCAACTTCCACCTCAGGGCTTGGACTGGCTGTCCCGTTGCCTAAAATGTTCTTTCTGCAGAAACAAAACCCATTTAAAGGCAGTAAGAGAGCCTCTAAGTATGTTCTAGTTCCAAAATGCTAAGTATGTTCAAGGGAGATTTTAAATTTGTTCTCGAAAAATAAAACTCCAGAGACTATCTTTTGGCAACAATCAGGGGATATAGGCAGGTTTTGTAACTTCAAGAGGTACAGGTACTGCTGTCATAAGAGTAAATGGAAATTTCAATGTCAACAAAAATCTAAGCCCACGTGACTCTGGAGGTCCTAGGGAATCTTTTCCCTTCCTGGAGGAGAAGATAGGGCTGGTTTCTGTAGTGTCTGCAGTAGCTTATGGGGAGGGGAGGTTTAGGAGTGGAGAAGTCACATAACATTTGGTCAGTAATTGGCTTGCGCATCTGAAGTGTTGCCGATGCTGTAGGAAGCCACGCTGCCCAGCCCACGGCTGTTAGCTCAGCCGATAATTGCACTGGAACACGATTTGCAGTTGGGAAGCCATGGAGTGCACTGTTGAGACAGCTGCCTCAGGAGTCACAAACAACTGCTTTTGTTCATATCCTGGTTTTAGCACTTTCTAGCTACATGACTTTGTGCAAGGCATGGAATCTGTGCGCCTCCAGTCTGAGCACCCGTAAAGCAGAGGCAGGAACACGCCGTATCACAGTGCTGCCTGTGGACTGAATGCAGGAACACACGCCTAACACTGAGCCTGCGCCTCTGGGGAACAAATGGGGGGAGGCAGAGAGGCGACTTGTATTCTTTTGTGAAAAGCTTTGTAGAACGATTTGGCTCCTTAAACTATATACATTGATAATGTGAACTTTAAAAATGAAATTTAACAAGTCCTCAGCACAGTGCCTGGCACATAGTAAGTGCTTAATAAGTGATAGTGTTACAGCTCAGATGATTGTACTTTCACTAGCCTCTGCCTGGAAGTAGCATGCTTTTGCTACCTGTCCCTTGTTAGAGGAGACACGAGTTGGCTAAAATATCAAGTGACAAGTTTTCCTTCCAGCTTCTCTTTCAGCCATCTTTAAACCTTTCATGGAAAGGGTCTGTATCTGAGAACAGGCTCAAGTTTCACAGCAGTGGGAAGGTTACACTGCCCTCTGTCGCCTCACATAACCATTAGTCCAGCTAAGGACACTAACCACCCCACCTGCCTTCTGGTCAAATTCAGAGCCCTCTGGACTGGGCACATGATGGGCCCAATTGCACTAAGTCACCCTAAACCCACCCCACGTTATTACGTTTAACTGGTCAGCTACCGCACAGCAGGTCAGTAAGATAGACAAGCCTTACATCCTCAGACCCACAGAGCAACCGACTTGCTTTTTCCAAACCTCCCCCCTCTAGTAACCACCACTACGATTTTTAAACCCTCACCTAATTAGAGGGGAAAGAACTCTTCTATGCCTTAGTCAACACAGAGAGCAGCAGGTTAGAGGACAGCTGACTTCTGATGCAATAAAACAGAATGACTCCTCTACCTCCAGATCCAAAACATACTAAAGGGTGGCTGTCAGAGAAAGAGAGGGAGGGAGGGAGAGGAGGGAGGGAGGGAGGGAGGGAGGGAGGGAGGGAGGGAGGGAGGGAGGGAGGGAGAGAGGGAGGCAGGTGGGGATGTGGGCAGCAGGGCAGATGGCACCCAGCAGTGGTGGACGCTGGAGTTCCATGAACCGCCCCACAAAGATAATAACAAGTTTCTCCTGAACCAGCACTTGGCGGAAGTAATAACAGTGGCTCAGACAGTAATCCAGTTTCAAGGAGGAGTGTATGACATATACTAGGTCTAAACATTTTTTTTTTTAAGTAAGAACAAACACAAAATAAGAGCCATAGTCCAAGTAAGAAAATAAATGAGTTTGGGATTCTTTTCAGCTCCCCCAGTGTAAACTATTACTCGTTCAGAGAAAGGAAGTGAAGCATTTGGCCGTCATGAAGAACCAGCCCCTTGGTTCTGCCAGCCACACTCGTATTTCCAGCTGTCCTGAATCAGATCATTTGGTTGGTGTCTTATTCCTCTGTCGGATCTTCTTAAAAAACATTTAGAGATTAAAAAAAAAATTACTGGTAAGTAAGAAGAAGAAGTACCTAATTTTAACAGGGCTTCTCTTCTCCTTCCACACCTCTATAAATTGTTTTTCACTACTTCACACTGTCCAAACAGACGCTATCCTGACCTGCAGAGATGAGTCACAAAGCTCGGGTTCATGGCAAGACTGGCCCTGTGTCAACACAGTGAGCGCCTACCTACTGCGACACTTTGTCCTCTGACGTTCCTGAATGACTCACATAGAAAGGGTTCATTAAAACAGCACCTAACCTTCCCCAATACTTGATCTGTTCACCTGGGACAGGTCAGCCCGAATGCAGCTGACCGTGAGGCCAGCCAACATCTAACAAAAGCAAGGAGTCAGATTTATGAATCCTTAGAGCAGGTCAGCATATACTTCACCAACTGCCTCTGACAGCTTTCACATAAGGAGGGAGAAGCATGGCGCTCCAGGCTGTGGGACGAGCGAGGCCAGGCGTTCCCACCCAGAGCTGGCCCCCAAGCACATAGCACGGAGCCCAGAAAGCTAATGGTTATTCCAGGGCAGCTGGGGAAGGGCTCTAGGGGTGTCCAGTTCCTGGCACTGACAGATGTGCCATTATGTTGACATATCCACCCTGCCCTCATAGAGCAGGTGCGTGAAGCAATCTTTTCATTTCATCCTACCAACCTTAGCAAGTTAAACTGTAACTATGGAGGCAGCAGGAAACTGTACCTGCCTCCTAAAGCTGTGGCCATGGGCTTCCAAGAGCATCATGTTCTTTCCCAGCCTGAATGGCAGGCAGGGAATTTCTTTAGAGTAAATGAAACCTATTGCCAGCTCAGTGATCCCTGACAGCAGGGCATTAGGTGGGCCTCCTACCATCCCATAAAGATGGCACCGCAGTGAACTGAAAATACTTGCCCCAACTTGAGCCCCAGGGGTCCCTTTTGGCCCTTCTATTCATTCATAAATCACAGGGAGCTATTTATTACAAACACCACATGGTTTATGCCCCCCCGAGTTATAAAAATAACTTATTTTTATCAACCAAGAAAAGAAGTCACTACTTTAAAGACTCAAGAACAGGGGGCGTCTTCAAGAAGATGCCCAAATCCCCAGTTTACATCAGCGCCACTTATCTTACTTATTTCAGCTCTGCTCCTTTCATGCCGTGATGATACTGGCCACCAACTCAGTCAATGCTTTCTCTCCACACAGCCTCCGGCCAACAGGAGGGTCCTGCGAACACCAGGCTCACCTCCTAAGTAACACATTTGAGGAATGTGGCGCCTGGATTTGAATCCCCCTAGCCGTGTGATAACGGGCAAGTTACTTCCCTCAGAGCTTTTGTTTTCTGACCAAAAAATGAGACGATACACGGAAAGTACATGGCAGCACACCTGGCACACAGGAAGAGTTAAAACATAACTCTGGTATATACCTGATCTCATCACTTTGTCCAGTAGACCCCTCAGAACCACAATCATGCCCGCCTTTAAAAATAAATCTGTATTCTCCAGCCAAACACAAATGTTTAGAATTATGAAGTATAGTCCCAATTCTTTTCAAAGCCATGATTTCATCCACTGGTTCTCAAAGGAACACAGTGCAACCAGCTGAAGCTAGCTCCCACTGTCTGTCACCCACACCAGACCACATGTGCCTTAGTCACTCTGCCCTCAGCACTTAAACTGTTCTCCATACCATCCATCGTCCTTCCTGTCTTTCCAAATCTGTCCATTCTCTAAAAGGCTCTTTTCCATCAACTCTGTCTCTGCTTTCTCTAACTCTAACCGCCCCAGCCATATACACAAATTATACATTTTGACCGTGTTGTTTTCTACTGACCAAATTCATACTTCGTCTTGACCGAACTGTACGCATGTTTCGCCTCCCCTACTGTACTGTAAAGCTGCTAGCTGGCAGGCTCACGTCTTGTATTCTTCACGTCTCCTACTGAACAAGGTGCACTGCTCTAAACAGTGCACAAATGTGTTAACAAAGACTTAGTGCTGACGGATTACACCGTCCCATTCCTAAAGAGCCCTGAGACGTGGAGCTGACGCAACTCAAGCCAGAAAAACTTCCACCGAACTTGCTGGTTGCTCACACATAAGTGCTTTCTGAATATGATTCTGCTTAAATGAAAAAAAGGGGAGGCTCCAATTTCTCTTGGGATCTTACTGCCACATTCTCAATGCATTACAGACAACAATCTCCTTGGATATCATCTCTCATGAGAACCTTTCTCTGTGGTTTTTGCAAGTGCTACTGCTGAATGATCCCACAGAGTTCATGAAAAACAATTTTGGTAACACACCATGAGTTCATCAACCTTAAGAAATCTCTCAATAGTCTCACCACAGCCCAGCCCTCAAAACGCAGTATGCTGGGACCTCAACAGACTGGGAGGTAATCCATTCTGACAGCGCACGCCCCCAAACACACCTGGGCCAGGGCAAACAGAGCTGGCGAATGGCCTCAGTCCCTAAAGCCCTAGATGAGGAGAACACAGCTCCCAGTTTCACAGTTCAGGAAGGTGAGTGCAGCGCCTGGGCCAGGGACAGCAGCCTTCTCCTACGACTACAGTGACGGCTCACAGGGAGCTCACAGGGGCTTCCGTTGTAAAGAGTATTGGAGCAACTGGCTGTGCTTCCTGCAACTCTCATCTTCCCATGAAACTCAACTGCCTCAAGTTCCTGTTCTAAAACGGCGTTCTAGAGCCTGTGCCACGCAGAGCAGTCATACTCTGAAGGATTACATTTAAGGAAGAAAAATCTGGAGCAAGAGGAACTTAGAGGAAAATCTTTGATTAAGTTAAGATGTGAAGTCTTTTCTCAAACAGACAATTTACTGCCTTGCCAAAATCTACTTCTCTTACATCCTGTAGAACTAATGTGACTCCACAGAATCCGTTATAATGACTATCCAATCAGCCAATCAATCAATCCTTTGCGACACTAATAGTGAATGAAGTCCCTCATACTAGACCATGTGGAGAAAGACGAGTCACATCGCCAGGTTTCTTTTCTTCATTTGCCTCCTGGTCTAGACCATATGCAAAACACTGGTCAGAAAAATACCATTCTTACAACAGAGCAACTTGTTCCTCCAATAAACACCAATTTTATTTAAAAAACGTTGAGGGTGAATGCCAACACGAAGGAAGGACGGATGTCAGAGGCACAAGATTATTGGGTGGGATGCTGGCCGAACACGCAGCAGACTGATTAGGGAAAAAGCGCAGGCCAGGGCGCCGACGCCACCCCTCGGACCGCCGGCGACAGTGGTCACTCAGCACCAGGGCTTTCAGGCACCCACAGCCCACAGCCAGGAACCATCAGCACCTTAGCAGCGTGTGGCAGACACCGTGTGATCCAACAGCATAAAGAGAAACCAATTGAGAAATCAAACACCCAGGAGAGTGTCTCAGAACAATCAGAATATTTAAAATCATAATTCACTCAATGAAGAATTCTCTCCCTTATTCCCCATGAAATAACTTATTACGTGAAAAGTCAAAATATCACTGGGCCACTGTGGGTTGTGGACGAGGAGGCCACACAGACTGAGAAAACAGCAAGAAGACATGCAGACAAGGCAACTGCGGTGAAAGCCCAACATTTAGGAGAAATCATTGAGCTTGTCTTGTTCCTCAGAAAAAATAAAATAAACGAAAACCCCACCCCAAACCAAAACAATAAAGTAGGAACCAACCCCAAAGGTGTGCTGCTGTCACTCTAAGCTTAGTATACGTTTCTGATGGAAGCATGGCTGGTGATATTTTGACTTTCTTTTTTTAAATGCTAAAGGTAAACAACTTTGTTCTTTCAACACCCAAACCAGAGCAGAGAGACAGGAGTAAATTATAAATGTGGATGAAGTAATCTCCACAGGACATGAAGATGGGGAGGGGGAGGGGAGAAGGGGTAGGCTCTGTGTTGTTGCTGTTGGCAGGAGAGCTAAGCAGTCTTAAAGAACATTCTAGGATTGTAGGTTTGCCATGAAGGGGTATCACAGATCCCAAGGCCCACCACCTACCCCTTCTCCTCTTCTCCGAGGGCACCTACCTTACTGTAAGTCACTACTGATAAGTTGTTTGCGTGACTGCTGGGGGACAGATTTACAGAGTTCTGTGAGAGTCTATTCTCATCTTGCTCGGTTTGGTCAGGAGCAGGAGCCCATGTGTTTTTGCTGATCGAGTCGAACCCGGAACCCCCAGGGTCTTTTAAGTTGTTTTCATCTGATTGTCGGTTCTTTTGGGGAGAGGCAAACGGGTTGAAGTTTCCTTCTACCTTGCGATGTGGCTGTGTGTTGAACTCCGTTTCAAAAGATGACAGCTGCTGCGTCACGCCTAAAAGTCCACCCACCTCCACACTGAGAATCACCCAGATGACATCTGAAACAAAAAGGCAGAGTATGTCAATGCCAGGCATGCCCCCGAGGCCGAAAGCTGCCGCCACCGAGAACCCCAAGCACCACCCACACCATGGAGAGAAGTGTGCTCGATGCCAGTTTAGAAGCCAGCTGACAAAGCAGCCCAGTACATTCACACTGCATGAAGCTCTACATTTCTGGTAAGGACAAGTTCCAACTCTGACACAAATTCAGTAGAGATGTGCCGTGAGACCCAAGAAACTCTGTAAAAACGTTACTAGTTGATTCTGGTGCACAGCCATATTTGAAAATCATTACTTCAGGGAACAACGATCAATAGATAGAAACCCAAAAACTATTTCCCCAGAATTACAAGCTCTTTGTGGTTTTTGCTTTATTTTACATGTGTTTAACTCAGAAAACTCCAGGCAGGCATAATTCTTGAGTCAAAAAATGTTTGTAACTACTAAAACTGCTACGTATCAACTGCCTCCCGCCCCTTTGGGCAATTTAGAGTGACCATATATTGTCCAAACTGGGTCAACTGAGAGTGAGAGAAGGAGCTATTAATAATTACACCAGGACACAGGTGTCAACCAGCACAAAAGCTGACGTATTAGGACAGGTATCACCCTGGCTATTTCCACAACCTATGTGATCAAAAGAAACAAAAAATTCAGTGTGTCTCAGACTTTCCACAATAATTCATTTTAACACCAACTTCGCCTTTCTGTCAGATAAGGAAACCCTACTATCTGCACTGAAACCATAAGAGATTTATTTTAAAAGATGCACCACAAAACTTTTGGTTATCATTCAGTTGTTTCTTTCCTCAATTGCCGAAGCTAAGGGTTCAAACTAAAGAATAAAGTGGCAGTTTCCTTTGATGTCCAGCACCTAAATTCAGAGAAGAGTGGCATCTACTTTCCTGCTGGAAGGTTGTCAACAAGCAAGCTACAGAAAGGCCAAGAAGCTCTGAAGTGTGAACCCTGCTGAAAACAAATACACGCAAATAAACTTCACCAGTTAGCTACCTGGAAATACAGACCATATGTAGGTGAAGAGGATAAGGAAGGAAGCTGAGGAAAACCCTCTTGGGCTGTGTTTCCTCTCAATCTGGGTTCTGTGCATCGGAAGGGGACCTGTGGGTGTCAGGTGGCCATAAATGCTCAATGCGAGGTTGGTGGTTTGGGAGCTGTAGTAAGAACTGCGTGGCATCCAAACAGCTAAGAGCCAGAACCCTAGTGAGTGGAGACGCAGTGACATCTGGTGTTCACTTCTAGAATTAGCGATGCTTTTCGCCTCAGGAGAAGCTAAAGCCATCAGCAGCTAGCATGACTCACAGGAACGGACGTCCGTTCCAGACACCCTTACTACAGCAATGTGAATCCTCACGGGAACTAGTACAACAGCAGCACAGCCTGTTGATTCAACACCGGCAGCCAGGACGAGCAGCGGGCCACTTCCCTGAGAAGCCCGGGACACGGCCGCTACAGCAGGTCAGAGCACTTTCATCCAAGGCTCTAAGTCAATCTCATAAACTAGCATGAAGAGCGTGCACCTTAAAGCAAAACCCATCCCATGCTCTTCTGTCCTATCTTTCTAACCAAAAGCAACGTCCTTCACTCTCTGTGCGTTGTCCCCAAATGAACCGTCCTGTTCTATAGTACACTGATTCCTACTTGTCATCTTCCACCTGTTTTCCAAAACGCTCTCGTAAGTACGTGATACATTGAGCACTCAGTGACATGTAATATGCTTCGTTCTCTTAGCTCAGGAAACTAAATGCTTCTGAGAAAGGACAGTCTTCTGAAGGCGGTATCAGTATACAAGACTAAAGGCATTTCCCCCCAGCTCTGAGAACTAAAGCTTCTTTAACATAACTCACAGGGCCTTATCGTACTTAAGCCACCGCACTTTATTCACCTTAGCTCCTTTTCTGTACTGTTCACAGATTCTGCACGGTATCTGTAAAAGGAATGTCATTTAAGAAGCCACTGATTTATAAATACCGACAATAAACACTCCGGTTCTGATCCGCCAAAGTCATGATCATGATGGCTCATCACGAACAGTAAAAATGCCTTCTACACTGTACAATCTGAGTCATCTGGGCACTACCTCTAGATTTCACATTTCAGAATGTGTTCTTCTCATGCAGAGTGTGAATGAGTGTGTATGAGTGTGAGAGTGTGTGTGTGTGTGTGATCAAAATAAAAAAGACGGTGAAGATGGGTTCAATAAGCTTGTTTCAGAGAGGCTGGCCATTTCCCACTCTTGCCAGAATGCCATGATTACTGAGAAGAGAACTGCCAGTCAGGTATTTTACTATCTCTGACGATAAAATTACAGCTATAAGAAATCTAAGGGGTCATCTAACGGGTAGAAGTGATGGGCTCAAGATCAGACCTCAAGTTGGAAACCAGCGCAGATGACGACGAAGAACTACCAACTCGCAGCACAGCCTTTTAATTCACACCTACTTCTTTCCAACAGCAACTTGGGAAGTGTATCCAGGGAACTAAACATGTAAGTAAGTCAGTTCTATTTCCCAGGCCATCGTAGCTTTACCAACAGACACATGTTCTTTGGCGGCAATATCAAATAAACGGGCCAAAAGGATGTCCTACGAAAGAAATCAAGAAAGCAGAACTAAGTGCCAAGGCTACACAATCAGGGATTAGTAAGCAAATGGAGAAACTGATTTTAGAATGTCTTGCTTTACGGTGATTTTTTTAAAAGCTCCTGCGCCAGAACTTTGGAGCTAGAAAGTACTGTAAATATTATTTCATTCACTGCATCCCTTTTACATATGATAAAACCTTTCATAGTAAGTACAAAGTTGAAACAATATGGTAAACAAAATAAATAACAAAGTACTGGATTATAACTCAAAGTATAAAATAAATACATGAGTCCATAGTTATATAAATAAATGATTACATGGGGGAGAAGAGACAAACTTCCATACATAAAAATTTCAAATAATAGATACTCCCCCTTTCCGAGAGGTGGGGCTTAATTCTCTACATTCCCCAACCCACCTCGAGGGTGGGCTAGTCTTAGTGATTTGCTTCTAAAGAACAGAGTAGGGAAAGAGAAAAACAGTAACTTCACAGCGGAGAAACTGGCAAACCAACTGCTTAACCAAGTGACCGAGGCTGCCATCTCCAGCGAAGCTATGCAAATATCAGTACCCCCTGACAGGGCGCTTCACCTCTGCAGTATTCTTCCCCAAGTCCATACCGTCAGTCTAACCACGAGGGAAACATCAGACCAGCTCAGACTGGGGGACATTAGAAAGGACACCTGCCAGAGTTTCTCAAAATTATCAGGGCTCATGAAAAACATGGAAAGACTGAGAAACTGTCACAGACCAGAGGAGACTAAGCGTAATGTGGTACCCTACACTGGATTTTGGAACAGAAAGAGGTCGTGAATGGAAAAACTGGTAAAATCTACATAAAGTCTGGAGTTCAGTTAACAGTAATGTACCAGCGTTGACGTCTTCATTCTAACAAGTGTGCGATAGTTATACGAACACTCACAAGGGGGGGAACTGGGTACATGAAAACTCTGTATCATCTCTGAAACTTGACTGTAAATCTAAAATCGTTTCAAAGTCAAATCTACAAAAAGAAATTAGCACAGCATTAAAGACTGTATTTTCAGACATTGAGAGGAAAAGCTGCAACAACGGCCAACAGAAACCACTCTCTGTGCAGAAGGAAAGCTCTGACTCAGCCGTAGGTAGAACAGGCTGCAGCAGGGCAAGGAGGAGGGGCCTGCACATGCTCAGATACTTCTGAGGCTCAGACAGACCCCCGTGTTCACCGTACCCGACTCACGCCTGTCCGTGGGGAGCTCACGGTTTCCCAATGCAACCCCTTCTCGATAGAGCAGTAGGGCCAGTTCACTGGCCTCAAACAGGGGAACAGTACAAATGCGCCAGCACCTGTACCCAGGAGCCAGCACCCTGACGTGGGGGCTGGGCTGCGGCTGCCTGCCTAATTCCAGAGCTTTCCTCTAGCCTGCACACCATGCAAACCATGCAAACAGAAACCACTCACAGCAGCAGCAATTGCGGCATCAACAGGCTCCACGTGAGCTGGGCTTCCCGAGGGGGAATGGCCAGGGCACTTGGGAAAGCACCACCTTGAAAAACCCGGTTTACAAGGACACCTCCAAGTAATTCAAGCTGTGGCCAGGATTGAAATCTGTAGGCTTCTGATCTCTAGAGCCACCGCCTCAGGCTCGTCCCCAGGAGCTGTGAGACAAGAATGCCACAGCACCAGAAGACAGCCTGGCTTTAGTCGGCATACACATGGACGATTACCATGGAGGCAACTTCTAGTTTTGGTGGCTGTGGATTCAAATCCTCCCTAAAGCTCAGTGAATCTTCAAAGCCCAACAGGAAGCTCACATTTCTCCTGAGGACAGAGAGCCACTTGGGGCTGGAGGGGTCACAGGTACTAGCGAGCTGCTGGGCTACGAGCTACGGGCTCACGTTTCCCTCTGGAGGCCCGCTGGGTCTGCACTGCCTCACTCCAGTGAGAGGCTTGCAAGGAGAGTCTGAGCGCTGGTTGTCTCGGGGCCTGAAACGCGCCCCAACAGTAAGCAGCACGGGGGCGGTATTTTGAGCAGGCCCGTGCATCTTCATGTCCATCTTGGGAACGAGCAAAGTGGCAGCGTGTGTCCACGGTAAGAAGCACTTCCAGTCCTTGCACCAATCTGCTTAGTGCCAACTTCCAGTCTGCATGCCCACGTTCCCTCCACCCCGTCACCTTGCTCCAATGGCACACGCCTGGGCACTCACTCACTTGCACGTCTATCAGCACACCAGGCCCTCCGCACCTGTGCGAGAAGAGGGTGGAGGCAGGCCCTCCCCCGTTCATCCGCTCCTCAGACGGCAGCTCCCGATGCCTGGGCGCAGCCCATTTACAGCACGTGAAGAAACACTGCTTCCCCAGCCACCCTGCCACAGAAGTGCACTAGACACTTGTTCCTTAGTTGCAGTATTATTCTCAGTAACTTCCTTTTAAAATGTAAATGCCCCTCAAAGAAATATATTGTTAACTTAACCTTATTATCAAGGCAACCAATGGACAAGAGTTCACATAGGGGAGAAGAAAGAGAAGCCTGAGAAAAAGCCCTGGAAGACTGGGTGAGCTGAGAGTGAAGGGTCCCTGGCGCCCACAGGATGGAGAGGGGCTCAGAAAGCTAAGGTGAAACGGCAGCAACAAAGAAACTATTTGTACTTCACAATTTTTCCAAATCATGCCCTACTTAATATTCATGAGCTTTTACCTTAAAAGGGGGTGGTGGTGGTAAGTACAGCGATTATTTAATCACTTACTCATTTGCTTCAAGTCTTAAAAAACAATGATCCCTACGCTTCCCCAAACCAGTAAAACCAGTGTCATGGAACTTAAAGAGTAAAAATATGTCTGAGACAAAAGGTGAAAATCAGCTCAGAATGCAAAACGAAAAAACAACCCTGCCAAGGCAGGTGCAACGTTAACAGGAAACAGCGTTTCTCCCCAGGCCACGCAGCCGATGTAAAATGCCATAACCACCACCCCCCCGCCCCCCGCCCCAGCAGCTACAGCCTTCTTACCAACAATGCCCAGTCCCGCTTGGTTCCAGCCATCTGAGGACACCCAGCTGCCAAGCTGCCCTTGTCTCCTGGCGGCAGGAGCCTAATTCAGCCTCCCTTCTGATCCTGCCTCAGAAACAGCAGCCAACCCCAAACTGGTGCCCACACCTCCGAGAGCCTCTTCAGAAGCACTCAGCAGCAACGGAAACCTTACAAATGCCTCTTCCCTCATCCGTTTTACTGCAATGAGGGATCAGGCTGTCACCGTTTCAACCCTCTGACTTACCTCAGCATCACTAAGAGTCAAATAATTTTGAAAAAGAACAAAGTTGGGGGTCTCACACGACCTGATTTCAAAACTTATTACAAAACTACAGTAATCAAAATAGTGTGGTACTGGCAGACAGACAGACATACAGACCATGGAAAAGAATAGAGAGCTCAGAAACAAATCCTCCTATTTATGATCAAATAATTTCCGACAAGTGCCGACAAGTACCAAGACCATTCAAAGGGGCAGGACAGTCTTTTTCCACAAATGATACCGGGAAAATTGAATATTCACATGCAAAACAATGACGTTGGACCTTACCTCACACCATATACAAAAATAAACTAAAAATGGATCACAGACCTAAACATTAGGCTAAAACTATAACTCTTTTAGAAGAAAACACAGAAGGAGATCTTTATGACATTGGATTTGGAAATCATTCCTCGGATATGACACCAAAAGCAAAGGTAACCAAAGAAAAAAAAGATAAACTGGATTACATTAAAATTAAAATTTTTGTACATCAAAGGACACGATCAACAGAGTGAAAAGACAAACCATGAATGGAGAATATATATGCAAATCATATGTTGGAAGGGGCTAATATGCAGAATTAAAATTAAAGAACTCTTACAAAATAAAACAAATAACCTGATTAAAAACGGGCAACGGACTTGAACAGACAAACTGAATGGTCAAAAAGCACATGAAAAAGAGCTCAATGTCACTCGTCAGGAAAATGCAAATCAAAGCCATAATGAGACACCACCTCACACCCATCATGGTGAGGATGTGGAGAAACTGGGTCCCTGTGCACTGCCGGTGAGAGGGTAAAACGGCACAGCTGCTATGGAAAACTGTATGGCAGTTCCTCAAAAAATTAAAAATAGAATTGCTACCTGGTCTAGCAATTTCACTTCTAGGTGTGTGCCCCCAAAGAACCAACAGCAGGGCCTTGAACACCCACTTTCATAGCGGCATTATTCATAATACCAAAAGGTGGGAACAATCCAAGTTCCAACACTGATGGATAAATGGGCTGAAACAGTATGGTCTACACAAACAATGGAGTGATTCAGCCTTAAAAAGGAAGGAAATTCTGAGACATGCTACAAGTTGGATGAACCTTCAAAGACGTATGCTAAGTGAAATCAGCCAGTCACAAGAGGACAAATGCCGTATGATACCACTTATCAGTGAGGTACCTGGAGTAGTCAGATTCATGGAGACAGAAAGAGCAGGGGTGGTCAGGGCCGGGGGAGAAGAGAATGAAGGACTTACATTTACGGGTGCAGAGCTTTGGTTTTGCAAGATGAGAAGAGTTCAGGTTGCATAACAATGTGAATGCACGTAATGTCAGGGAACTGTACACTTTAAAATGGCTAAGAAGGTCAATTTGTTATGCGTATGTCATCACAATGGATTTAAAATAAAAGTCCTGAGGCCCAGTAACTTTAAGTTAGTTGCTCAAGGCCAATCAGTAATGTATTACGTGGCAGAATCAAAGCCAGAAGTCAGATCTTTTTGATCTTGGTCTAGGCTTATCTGTAATACCGTGCAGTACTCCTGCCCACCCCTGGTCAGGTTTGAGAGTTCCACCAATCAGGAAATAGATAATACTATTCCTGGCAGAAAAGATGGAAATATTAACATCCTAATAATTCAAACTTTTGCAGCAGCCTAATAGAGCATATTCTGAGGGTGTTATAGTCCAGTTGTAGAAAATTAATATGGCATGAAAGTACATTTAAGCAACGTAATTAGTAATTTAAATGTCAAAGTACCATTATGTTTAAGGATAATGTAGGGAATCAAAACTTTAGCGACAGGACATTATGCATGTGGCGTAAAATAGACAGATCAAAACTGGCATTTTAACAATCATTTTGGCATTAGTGTTGAAAAGCACCCGAGTATGGCATTGGATTAAGCGGCTTCACATGTAAATACTGTCCAGTTTATATGCAAATAGGTAGAAAAATGGCTGGTATTCTTATTCCTTCACTATTTCTGCTAAATTTCTGAATGAGTCTGATTGGGACACACTTGGTGCTTCTTGATATCTGTAGCATTTGCATCAAGGCGTATTGAAAAAAAGAATATTCGCGCAGACGAAGTACTTTCAAATAAATATTTAGTTCAACCACCAGTAAGTAAAATTTTAGACCAGCAACTGATTCATTTAATTCAACTTTAAATACCTTCATTAAAAAACAAAAGGCCATTCCTCCTGGTACACATGCTTCTAAGGCGAGGTTGAACGTAGGATGCTTAGACCTTTCTACAGTCATTACTATGTATGTTTTGAATACTTAAAAGCATGACAAGACATAAGCCTCATTTGTCTTTTGTTAGAAACTCAAACACTAACTTGGACATAATTAGGGGCAAAACGTGTAACACAGCGTCACTGACGGTGACTAGTTACCCTTGGTGAAGGCTTTTTGGGTCTGGAGACTCCTGACCACGTACAGGAGGTTAACTCTGCTCTCCCACCCTGTCCAAGGGATGGTGGGCTGCGCCCCCTGCAACTAGCAACGGCAACTGGACCTGGAGCTGAGCTGTGTCCTCCACAACTAAGACTGAAAGGACAACAACTTGAAGCTGAACAGCACCCTCCACAATTAACACTGAAAGGACAACTTGACTTGGAAAAAAGGCCTGGAAGTACACACTGTTCCCCAATAAAGTCCTGTTCACCTTCCCCAATAAAATCTTTACAAAAAAAAAAAAAGAAGAAAAAAAGTCACTGCTATACCCATGGTCATCTAGACTTTTTCCTATTATATTCTAGGAGTTTTATAGTTTCACAGTTTACATTTAGTTTTATGATCAATTTTGAGTTAACTTTTATGAAGAAGGTCTGTGTGTAGGTTCCTTTTTTTGCATGTAGATGTCTAGTTACCATTTGTTGAAAAGACTATCTTACCTCCAGTGTGTTGTCAAAGATCAAAGTAGACTATATTTGTGTTGGTCTATTTGTGGGCTCTCTATTCCGTTCCACTGATCTATTTATTCTTTCACCAATAATACCACACTGTCTTGATTACTGCAGCTTTATAGTAAGTCTTGAAGTCGAGGAGTGTCAGTTCTCCAACTTTGTTCTTCTTCAATCCTGAGTTAGCTATTCTGGGTCTTTTGCCTTTCTATATAAAATTTAGAATCAGTTTGTTGACATACCCACGCTAACTTGCTGGGATTTTAATTGGGATTGTGTTGAATCACAGATCAAACTGGGAAGAGATAACATCTTGACAATATGAGTCTTCCCATCCACGAACACGAAATCTCTCCCAATTTATTTGATACTTCTTTGATATATTTCTTTGGATTTTTTTGTTTTTCTCTTATTTATCTTGTTTATATTTTGATAGATTTATATTGAGGTGTTTCATTTTGGGGGGGGTGCTAACATGTAAGATCATGTGGTTTTAATTTCAAATTGAACTTGTTCATTGCTGCCACGTGGGAAGGTAATTAACTTGTATATCAACCTGTATCCTGCAACCTTGTTATAATTATTAGTTCCAGGAGTTTTGTCAATTCTCTCAAATTTTCTACATAATCATGTCATCTGCAAAAAAAGATAGTTTTATTTCTTCCTTCCTGTATACCTTTTATTTCCTTTAGTTGTCTTACTGCATTAGATAATGTTTCCAGTATGATGCTGAAAAGCAGTGGCCCTTCCTTGCCTTATTTCTGATCTTAGCAGGAAACTTCTAATTTTTCACCTTTAAGTATGATGTTGGCTGAAGGTTTTTTGGAGATGTTCTTTATCAAGTAGAAGACGTTCCCCTCTATTCCTAGTTTGCTGAGAGTTTCATTATGAATGGGTGTTAGATTTTGAGAATTTTTCTGCATCTATTGATTTGAACACGTGTTCCTTCTTAGCCTGTCAATGTGGTTTATTACATTAGCTGATCACTGAATATTGAATCGGCCTTGCATACCTGCGATAAATCCCACTTGGTCATGGTGTATATAATTCTTTTTTCACATTGTTAGATTTGACTTGCTAATATTTTGATGAAGATTTTTGTATCTATGTTCATAAGACATAATGGTCTGCGATTTCTTTTCTTACAATGTCTATGTCTGGTTTTGGTATTAGGATAATGCTGGCCTCATAGAATGAGTCAGAAAGTATTGCTTCTGCTTCTTTCTAGAGAAATGATATAATTTCTCCCTTAAATGTTTGGTAGAATTACCCAGTGAACTCATCTGAACCTGGTGCTTTCTGTTTTATAAGGTTATTAATTTTTGGTTAAATTTATTAGTATAGGTCTAATTCAGATTATCTATTTTTTTTGTGAGGTTTGGCAGATTGTATCTTTCAAGGAAGTGGTCCATTACAACTACACTATCAAATTTGTACAGAGTTGCTTATAATATTCTTTTACTATCCTTTTAATATCCATAGAATCTGTAGTGATATCCCCTCTTTTATTTCTCATATTAGTAATCTGTGTCTTCTCCCTTTTTTTGTTAGCCTGGCTAGAGGCTTATTGATTTAATCGATCTTTTCAAAGAACCAGCTTTTGGTTTTGTTGATTTTCTCTATTGATTTTCTGTTTGCAATTTCATTGCTCTAATTTTTATTCTTTTTTTTTCCTGCTTACTTTGGATTTAATTTGCTTTTCTTTTTCTAGTTTCCCAGGGTGAGAAATTAGATTATATATTTCAGGTCTTTCTTCTTTTCTAATACAGTCACGTGCCACATAACAACAGCTGGGTCAACAATACACTGCATAGAACAATGGTCCCATAAATTATAACCGACCGGAAAAACTCCTGTCACCTACTGAAGTTGTAGCCATCATTATGTTATAGCTCAATACATTACTCACGTTTGTAATAATGTTAGCGTAAACAAACCTACCGCACTGCTCATAATATTAAATGTATAGCACATACAATTATGTACAGTACATAATACTTGATAGTAAGAAATGACTATGTCACTGGTTTATATATTTACTATACTACTGTGTTTCCCTGAAAATAAGACCTAGCCGGACGATCATCTCTAATGTATCTTTTGGAGCAAAAATTAATATAAGACCCCGTGTATTGTATTTGTATTGTATTGTATTGTATGATACTATACTATACTATATATTATACCTGGTCTTATAATATAGTAAAATAAGACCGGGCCTTATATTACTTTTTGCTCCAAAAGACACATTAGAGCTGATTGTCCGGCTAGGTCTTATTTTCAGGGAAACATGGTATGCTTTTTATCATTATTTTAGAGTGTGCTCTTTCTACTTATTAAAAAACAAGTTTGCTGTAAAACAGAGTGCAATGTTACGCCAGCAGCAACCTCATACATCTTGTGTTTACCTCGTCGCCTGATTGCATCATTTTCTCTTGTGTTTGATTTAATCTCGTGCTGTTTTGTACAGTGACATGCTATACTGGTTTGTAGCCGAGAAGCGATATGCTATGCTCCATAGCCTAGGTGTGCAGCAGGCTATACCACCTAGATTTGTGTAAGTGCACTCTCACTCTATGGTGTTCACACAATGACAAAATCGCCTAACACCACATTTCTCAGAACTGTCCTTAACTCGCACATGACTGTATATACATTAAATGCTATAAATTTCCCTCAAAACACTGTATGTGCTGCATTTCACAATTCTTATAAGTGGTATTTTCATTTAGTTCAAAGTGTTTTTAAATTTCTCTTACGATTTCTTCTTTGACCCAGGTAGTATCTTGAAGTCTGGTTTAATCTCCATGTACTTGGGGATTCTCTCATTATCTTCCTATTCTTCATTATAATTTAAAAGGATACAGTGTATTATTTCTATTCTTTTCAATTTGTTAAGGTAGTTTATAATTCCACTGTGGTCTAAGAGGATACATTGTATGATTTTCACTCTTTTCAATTTGTAAAGGTATTTTACTGCCCAGAATGTGGTCTATCTTAGTGTTTCACATGAGCTTGACAAAAAATTGTATTCTGCTGTTGTTGGATGAAGTAGCCTGTAAATGTCAATTATATCCAGTAGACTGACTGACAGATGTTGTTGCGCTCAAACAAATCCTTAATGGTTTTTCGGCGTGCTGGATCTGTCCATGTCTCTTTTTTTCCTTTTATGTTTTCTTTTTCCCCTTCTTCTGCTCCCCTCCACCCCCACTCTGGTTCAAGCTGTTGTTTCTCAGTCCAGTTGTGTAGGAAACAGCTCCATGGCCCATGCTGGTATTATGAGCCTTGCGCTCCCCCCGGGCTGAGGCAGTTGGTCGCTGGTTGCTAGTCGTCGGTCAGCTGCTCACAGAAGCTCACAGCAGCTCTTGCTGGCTGCCGGCCGCTCACGCAGCCCTGCGGCAGCCCACAGCAGCTCACGCCGACCTCCGGCTGCTCACCGCAGCCCAGCTCCAGGGAGAACCATTGTTCACAATCTTAGCTGTAGAGGGTGCAGCTCACTGGCCCATGTGGGAATTGAATCAGTGACCTTGGCGTCAGAAGCACGGCACCCCAACCACCTAAGCCACCAGGCTGGTCCTTGGATCTGTCCATGTCTGACAGAGGGATGTTGAAATTTCCAACAATAACAGTGGATTCATCTATTTCTCCTTGCAGTTCTATCAGTTTTTGCCTCACATAGGTTGACACTCTTGTTAGGTGCATACACATTAAGGATTGTTATGTCTTCTTGGAGCAGTGACTCCTCTTTATCCCTGATAACTTTCTTTGGTCTTACGTCTGCTCAGTCTGGACATAGTTACTCCTGCTTTCTTTGGATTCGTGTTAGCATGGTGTATCTTTCTCCATCCCTTTATTCTTAGAGTATATGTATCTTTGTAATCAACATAAGTTTTCTGTAAACAACATATTGGGTCTTCTTTTGTGATCCACTCTGACAATCTCTTTAACTGGTGTACTTAGACCACTGAGGTTTAAAAATGACTGTTGAGATACTTGGATTAATATCTATCATATTTGTTACTGTCTTCTATTTGCTACCCTTGGTCTTTGTTCCTGTTTTTTTCTGCCTTTTATGTTTTTAATAGAACATTTTATTGATCCCATTTTCTCTCCTTTCTTAGCATATCAATTATGCTCCTTTTTTCAG
The DNA here is from genome assembly GCF_004115265.2 of Rhinolophus ferrumequinum. Taxonomy (NCBI): domain Eukaryota; kingdom Metazoa; phylum Chordata; class Mammalia; order Chiroptera; family Rhinolophidae; genus Rhinolophus; species Rhinolophus ferrumequinum. The sequence continues at coordinate 4,820,867 of NC_046286.1, forward strand.
TAGTTGCCATTTGCAATGTACATTTACAACTAATCCAAGTAAAGTCTGAACTGACACTATACCACCTCACAAAGTAGTACAAGTATCTTATAATAGCAAATATTCCTAATTTCTACCACCTGTCCCCTGTATGATTGCTGTTATTCATTTTACTTATACATATGCCTGCGCGCGCGCGCACACACACACACACAACCATACATAATTGAATACACTGTTGCTATTATTTTGAACAAATTATTCTGTTAACTCAATTAAGAATTAAGGAAAAAAGTTTTAATTTTACCTTCACTTATTCATTCTCCAATGTGCTTCCTTTCTTTGTATACATCTGAGTTCTGACCTGTATCATTTTCCTTCTCTCTGAAGAACTAACTTTAAAATTTCTTGCAAGGAAGATCTACCAGCAACAAATTCTCTTAATTTTGGTTTGTCTGAGAAAGTATTTCTCCTCAACATCTGAAGGACAACTTTGTAGAGTACAGAATCTTAGGATGGTGAGGGTTTTTCTTTCAACATTTTAAATATTTCATTCCACTCTCTTCTTGCTAATATGGGTTTCTGAGAAGAAGTCACATATCATTTTAATCTTTGCTCCTCTATGGGTAAGCTGTTTTTTTCCTCTGCCTCCTTTCAAGATTTTTTCTTTATCTCTGATTTTCTGCATTATGACTATGTTACGCCTATGTGTAGTATTTTAGGCATTTATCCTGCTTGGTGTTTTCCTAGCTTCCTGTGGTTTGGTGTCTGATATGAAGTGGTAAAATTCTCTGTCATTATTGTTTCAAATATTTCTTCTGTTCCTTTCTTTCTTACCCTTCTGGTATTCTAATCATGTATGTGTTACATCTTTTGTAGCTGTCCCACAGTTCTTGGATAGTCTGTTCTGTTTTTTCAGCCTTTTTTCACTTTGCTTTTCAGTTTTGAAAGTTTCTACTGACGTATCTCAAGTTCAGAAATTCTTTCTTCAGCTGTGTTCCATCAGTTAATGAGTCCATTGAAGGCATTCTTCATTTCTGTTAAGAGTTTTTGTTCTCTAGCATTTAAAATTTTTTCCTTAGCATTTCTACCTCTCTGCTTACATTACCTATCTGTTCTTACATGTTGTCTACTTTTTCCATTAAAGCACTAAGCGTATTGATCACAGATTTTAAAAATTCTTGGTCTGATAATTCCAACACTCTTGCCATGTCTTGACTCTGGTTCTGATGCTTTTCAGTCTCTTCAAACTTTTCTGCCTTTTAGTATACCTTGTCGTTTTTTGTTGAAGGATGTACACGACATACCATACAAACGGAGTGCAGAAAAAGAGCCCTTCAGTGATGCAGTGGTAAGGTATAGGGGAAGGGTATAGTTCTATGATTAGGCCCGACTTTTGGTGAGCCTGTGTCTCTGGACTGTGAACTTCACCAGTGCTTCTCCGATTGTTTTCCCGCTTCTGCAAGGACAGGATGGCTAAGGGGGCTGAAGCTGGGTATTTCCCTTCCCCCACGTGGAAGGCTCGAGCCAGCTGGAATTGGCTATTTCCCTTCTCCCAGGCCAGTTAGGATCGGATAAAACCATAACAGGTTGGGTTCTGGTAAAATAATTTCTCCTGGGGGCAGGCCTTGTTAAGCACAGAATCGCTTGGGGTAATTTCAAAACAGTTACCTTTACCCTCCCATTGCCAGAAGCATTAGGGGATTTTTGTCCAATATCATTCACTGTGAGAACCTGGTAGAGATCCTTGGGGTAAAACAAAAGTGTGGGGATACTCCTGGAGTTTTCTCTCTCAGGCTTGTCCAAACTAAGCCTCCAACAATTTGTCAATTACAGTTCCGGTTTTTCTAGCCCAGTACTGGTTCCTGCAGGTTTCTGCTCCAGTAAATTGTGATTCTCTGTGTAATTTTCAGCACACATTAGGCTGTATGTTATTCTGCCTTGGGTACTCCACACAAGTATTCAACACCTTTCTAGGTTTGTAAGCTGGAATCTTCGACTCCACCAGGACTCCAAAGAACCAGATCACTGGGATATTTGAAACTGAAAGAGTACCTTAAGGAACCTTTATTAAGAAAAGTTCATACAAGACAAGTTAACAGTTGAGGAGAGATTACTGCACAAGGTTTCCCAAGATAGATTTTTTAGTAATAACAATAAGAATATTAATAATAGCAACAATAAGTATCTAACACTCATTCAGTGCTTATCATGTCAGCTGCTGTTACAAAAGCTTTTGCATGCATTCACTCCTCTTACTCCCTCAAATCCCTGTGAAATAAGTACTGTTTTTCTTATTTTATAGATAAAGATACTGAGTCACTAAAAGATAAAATGATTTCCTAAAGCACACTGCTATTACACTGCTGAAGTAGAAGTCAAACCCAGATGCTATGACTTCAGAGCTCAGGTGGCTGCTCTATTGCCCTTCTTTAATAAAAAAGAATATTTAAGAATTTAATTATAAACGAGCCAAATAAGTATGGTTTGTTCACTCTTTGTAAGCAGTCCAGATTCTGTTTTTGAGATGGCTGTCTAATGCATTTTATTATTTGATCACTATTTATCTACCTTGCCCCAACACAGCAAAAAGAATCAGTGACCCATAGAGACAGAAAGCACATTAGGGCTGGAGGAATGGGGAATGACTGCTTAATGGGTGTGGTGGGGTTTCCTTTTGGGGTGATAAAACGGTATTGGAACTAAATAGATGGTGGTTGCATAATAATGTAAATGTACTGACACTGAATTGTATACTTTTAAATGGTTAATTTATTATGTGAATTTTATCTCAATTTAAAAGAAGACAGAATGATCTATAATATATTGGTTAATAGTAATCCAATAGAATGCTATGCAACTACTAAAAATTGTGTTTTTTGAAAGTAACAAGGGGAAAAGATTCTAAAATATTAGAAAAAAAGTAATTACACAACTAAATGTAACAATGTCAAATTTGAAAAACAAATTTTTTCTTTTAATATCTGGATACATACATGAATAGTATCTATATCTGTACAGCAGAATAAATGTTTTCTTTTTATTTTCTATGTCATAAATAGAAATAGTTTCTATTTCTCTTATCAAAATACATTTTTGAAAGAATTTAATCACAAATAACTAATAAGTTTAGTGATGCAACTAATTTAAAAGCCCCCACAAATAAGACAACAAATAGAAAACAAATATGGTTGAACTAAATTCAAGTATATCAATAATCTTATTAAATGTGAATAGTCTAAACACATCCATTAGAAGTCAGAAATTGTCCAAATGGGGAAAAAAATGGCCCAACTATATGCTGTCTATAAGAAACTCCAAATATAATGACAAAGGCAGGTTGAAAGTAAAAGGCCAAAGATGTACCATGCAAACACTAGTCAAAGAAAGCTAGAGTGGCTATATTAATTATCAAAGCAGACTTCAGAGTCTAGAAATTTTCCCTAGAAAATTGCTAGGGAAAACGTAGGACATTACACACTAATAAATGGGTCATTCACCTAGGAGACAGAATCCTAAACGTCCATGCAACTAACAACAGAGCTTGAAAATACATGAACCCAAAACTGACAGAACTAAAAGGAGAAATAGACAAATCCAAAACTGAAATTGGAGCCTTCAACACTGCTTTTTCGGTAATAGAACTAGAAGACCACCCCCAAAGAACATTCTATAAAGATACAGAGGAACTGAACAGCATCAACAAACTGAATTTAAATGACATTTAAAGAACACTCCACCCAACATTAGCAAAATACATGTTCTTTCGTGGTGCACATGAAATATTCACCAAGACAGACAACATCTCCTGGGTCATAAACACCTCTATAAATTTAAAAGAATCGAAATCATACAAAGTAATTTAATTCTCTGACCATAATGGAGTTAAACTAGAAATGATTTAACAAGAGAAAAATCACCATCATTTGGAAATTTAACAACACACTTCTATATAATCCGTAGGTCAAACAGGAAGTCTCAAGGGAAATTAGAAAAGATTTTGAACTTAATGAAAATAAAAACAGTATTTCAAAATTTGTGGGATGCAGCTAAAAGCAGTGTTCAGAGAGAAATTTAAAGTTGCTATTGACTAAACTGTTTGTGCCCCCACCCCCACCCCAAGTTCTTATGCTGAAACCTAATCCCCAATGTATTTGAATTTGGAGGTGGGGGCCTTTGGGACCGATTAAGTCTGAGGGTGGAGACCTCATGAATGGGATTAGTGCCCTTATAAAGGAGATCCCAGAGAGCTCCCGCCCCTTCCACCACGTGAGACACAAAGGGAGAAGTCGGGTGTGTATGAAGTAGGAAGGGGCCCCCATCAGACACCAATCTGCCAGCATCTTGATCTTCCCAGCCTCCAGAACTGTGAGAAACACATTTCTGTTGTTTACAAGCCACCTCATCTATAGTAGTTTGTTACAGCAGCCCTAACAGACTAAGAAAATAGTATTAAATACCTATATTATTAAAAAAGAAAGGTCTCAAGTCAATGACCTCAGCGTCCATCTTAAGAAACCAGAAAAAGAGTAACATAAACCTCAATCAAGCAGAAGGAAGAGTAGAATAAAATTAAGAGCAGAAATTCATGTAACTGAAAACAGAAAGAGAAAAAGCAATGAAACCAAAAGCTGATTCTTTGAAAAGACCAATAAAATTAAGAAATCTATCAAGATTATTAAAGAAAAAAGAGAGGAGACACAAAATATCCATAATGAAGGGATTATCACCACAGACACAGAACACATTAAAATGATAAAGGATGCTACAAACAACTCTCTGCACATAAACTCAACTATTTAGTGAAAAGGGCCAATTCCTTGAAATTACCCAAAGTCACCCAAGATGAAATAGATAACCCTGAACCGATCTACCGTGTTTCCCCGAAAATAAGACCCAGCCGGACAATCAGATCGAATGCGTCTTTTGGAGCAAAAATTAATATAAGACCCGGTCTTACATTATACTAAAATTAAGACCGGATCTTATATTAATTTTTGCTCCAAAAGGTGCATTACAACTCACTGTCCGGCTAGGTCTTATTTTCAGGGAAACAGGGGATATCTATGAAAATAAATTGAATTAGTAATTTAAAAACCTTCCAAAAAAGAACCCTTCAGGCCCAAACGGTTTCGCTGGCAAATTCTTTAGAAGACCACCACCAATACTATACAATTTGCTATAGAAAAAATAAAAAAGGTACAAGATGCTAGAGTTTGTCGAGCGGCGCTGCCCAACAGGGCAGCCACTAGCCACGTGTCCCCACTAAGCACTTGAAATGCGGCGAGAGCCACATGTTGTAGTGACAAGATTTTGGCTCTACTGAGCTAAATAAAATATATTATTAAACACTTTTTGTAAAGTCCTCAAATAAGACTTAGGTCAGAAATAGAAGCTGCTTTCCTAATCACGTCTGATTTCTAAATATAAAAGAGAAACTGTCCAAGTTTCAATGGAAGTTAGAAAATACTCTAAGAAAAATGACTCTGAAGCGGTCTCTAAGCCAAAGCCTAACTCACTCTAGATTTTCAACTGCTTTCAAGACCATCTCAAAACAAAGCACAAGCAAAACTCTTAAAAACCCTCCGAGGAAGCTGGACGGACACCAATCACCACAAAGCAAAGTGCAGAGGTGGGACAGGCTCACAACGCTGCTTCCTGCAGCTAAAGGTCCAACACTGACACTCTCTTTGGAAAGAAAGGAAAGCGTAAGCTTTTTAAAAAGAGAGAAAAATAAAGAAAGCTTTTTAAAAAGAGTATTTTTTCATGATAAAGATTATAGAATGAACTAATTTCTAAGTGATAAAAATCTCTGCCATTCCAAGGAAAAACCCATTAGAGTATGACGTGACTAGTGTCAAAGCATCATTACAGGAACAGAATGCAATTTGCTTTTCAGTAAGAAGATATCCTCTTCAATGATTTTCACTTTTAACTACAAGACTAATGGGAGGTTTCTAAAAATAAAGCAACGGTCACATTCTGAGCAGTCATTAAGGAATACAAATTGCATCAGAAAAACTCAGCTATCAGATAAAGCTTAAAAGCCCTATACATTGATTATTTTAGACACTAATTGTTGTGTTAAAAAAAATCACTCATTTTTCAGTAGTTTTACAGCACTGATAAATTAGGTATTCACTGTGATTTGAGAGGAAAGCAATTATGCTTGCTCCCTTATTATAAGAGATATACTCTGGCCTGATTCAGTGACAAATGTACACAATGGCATTTACTAAAAATTCCCATCACACGACAACTCAGTAAAACCTTAAGAATTTCTCATCTGAAGCAAAGTCAACATATACGTAAACATCATATGTAAGTATTTAATCTTTAAAATGGTCGGTAGTTTTACAACACTTTATTTTCCCTTTAACAGTAAGCATATTAATATTTTAATAAAGACTTGCATTTTGTTTAAAAAATGTTTAAGGAACTGTCAATCCCAAAATTCAGAATCCTTGGAACCTAAAATTCCAAATCAAAGAAGTTTCTGTTAACAGAAGAGCTGTGGTTACCAGAAGAAAAACAGATGCTGCTTTCAAACTATTGCCCTTCTACCAAATCTTTACGTATTATCTGGTCTACTGAAAAATAATACAACTATTTATAAAACCAACAGTATTAGCACTAACAGTACACATTAAAACTACTTGCAGTTGAATTTCAAATAGTTAAAACATTTGCTGCTTCATACCTGGACATGCAAATATTTTATTTACTACGCTTTATAGATGTGTCACTATTTCATCTTTTTTCTTGACTGTCTATGATGCACAGAGGTTCAGGGCCCACATAGCTGCATTTTGGAGGTTAATCTCAGCGTACAACCTGTGCACATTGCCCCGACTCCTGCAGAACTACCCGGACCCGAGCACCAAACAAACAATCACCACCCCCTGGTGGCAGTACAGCCAACGACAGGCTTCCTTCTCTTAACAGGCTTCCTTCTCTGAAGCGGAACCAGTCCATCGCCTTAGAAACAATATAGGCCTTGTAACATAAAGATACTTAGGATTTCAGATCTCATTTACGTTTGAAGTGTTTCTTCTAAAAACATCCCCCATGTAAGTCACAATCAGCTTAGGCGAGCTGTGTAGCTTAGGCGAGCACTTCTTTTATCAAAAAAGAAATCTGTTGTTTTCAAGGACTACTCATAGGTATTTCTGATAATGGAGAATTCTAGAGATCAGAATTAAAACAGAGAGCATCTCACAGAGTATCTCCTAGAAGTAAATGACCAGCCTTTTTCAGTCCAAGACAAAAGAGAGACGTTCTAAAGGTGGCGTCAATAGGTAAAAGGGCAAAAGAACTGGCAAAAATGCCAAGCAGAACAGCATCTCACTGGAAGACACCTGTGTGGAGTCTGGAGGAAGCCTTTATGAAACCAGTTTCTTTTATAACATGATCAGTTAAATTCCTGGAGAAGAAAGAGATGGAACAGTCCTGCACTGCTGCCAGGGATGACACTCTGTAAACTGGAGAAGCAGCGGTCACACCTGTCCTGTAGAATTCTGGAAGAGGGCACTATACTAGGAAGAGGAGTCATGTCACTGTTGGTACCAAGGCTAAAATGGGGACAACCACTCATGCTCTTACTCCTTCCCACGAGCCCCTGTCCTCCAGGAGTTGTGCGTCTCCTAGCAGGCACGAACCCCTTGGGCGAGCACTGATACTTACCCACCTACCTAAGCGTCGCCGGCCCTCACTCCCCCTCACTCTGGAAATGGAGAGAGGACTCCCTCCCTAAATTCTCACAAGTATCAACACCCTGGAGCCAAAGTTTCCTTGTGAACCCATAGAGCAGTGAGGGCCAAATTAATGACAAAGATCATAAAACTACTTTTGTTGATTTGTAACTATAAATTATAATGTATACCTTTCACTGAGCCTTAGACAAATCAGGTCTTCAGTTTCCTCATCCATAAAATGTACCTAATATTTCCTTCATATGGTAATTTATATGCAAAAAGCCCAACACAATGCCTGACATACAGTAGGAACTAGATCACAGATTGCTTTCATCTAAGAAGCAAAAGTTCATAAAAAGAAGATAAAATCAAATGTTTGCACTTGAAACTGTATCTGTTAAGAATCAGACACTTAGTACTACTCAGCCAAGGGAGGTGGACACGAGTGCGGTGGGGGAAGAACACGGGAAGTTACAGGTACGTGGTGAGAGAGGGTCAGGGGTCCTATATGTAAGCCCACATCAGGAAAAACTATCCACACAACATGCCAACAGCATCCCTGGTGAGAGACGGTGAGCATAACCAACTGCGATGGGGAATGAGATCTTTGTAAATTATTAAATATAGCAAAAATTACTTAGAAACATATGAAACATAAGTGTTACTATAAAAATAAGAATGGATTCTTTCTAGAGAATACCATCCAAAGACTATAGAAGAGACCACGCCACCAAAAACAAAACAAAACAAACAACAAAAAGCAAGCTTTGTTGTTAGGACAGAGAGATGAGGCACAGAAAAGTTATGCCCAAGCAGCCTGGTGCCACCTTCCAAATTCTTCCCACCACCCTACACCCACTGAACTAAGGAGTGAAGAGTGAGCAAGAGAAACCAGGAAGAGCCGATCATGGTTAACATGGCCGTTTACTTTTCTCACATGTTTGCAGTGGTGGTTTTATGAATATTATATGCACCTTCTGCCAGGCATTTAACATGTCCGCTATCAGGATGTGCTGTATAAGCAGCAGTGATCTGGACTCAATGAAATACGGTAGTTTTGGAAAATGCAATTAAATCCTCTAACAGAGCAGATGAAGGGTTTGCAAACTATACCCCACAGAGCCCTGGAGGGGGTCTCACAGGCAGCAGGGAAACTCACGTCAAGAAGGCTTGCAATTCAACAAACCAGTTTCATTTTTATCTTCCCCCTTTTTGGAGGGAGTATTCATATACGCTTTTACCACGGAAAGGGTTCAAGAAAAAAGCTTGAAATCATGGAATCAGATAAATTATTAAAATCCCTTAAAGGTTTTAGATTTCACAAAGTCCTAGAAACTCACAGACTACATGACCAAGAAAGGCTTTAAATACTTCACTGTCTCCAAAGCTAGTATATTTACACTCTACCTACTTCCAGAATTTGAGAGGGATGTTACAAGTATAAATTTAATGTCCTGCGTACTGATAATTATTTTTAACTTCACACTAAAAATACACACAAAACAAGACTTGAGCTCTCAAACACTAGACAACACTAAGAAGCTGTTATCTTTGCATCACAGGAATGTTTTAAAAAGTCATGTATGTTTTCTTCCTCTTCCCTTGAAAATGCCGACATTCATTTAAAAAATGTACTAAGTAGCCACTCTCCACTTTGTACTGGGCTCAGCTTTTTGAAGCATTACGAAGATAAATGAGACAGGTATTACACCTTAAGTTTTAAAGGTGGTACGAGACGTTCGTCAAATTAACTGGGTAGTAAGAGGTAAAGCGCCTAAGAGAGGTGAAGAGATAATGCAATGGCAGCTCAGCACTGGGAAAAACTCCTTTCAACCATGTGGTAAGAAGCTGCTTAGAAGAGGCGGCCTGTAAACAGAGTCCAGAAGGGAAGAGACAAATAATCTCCCTGCATTCTGATACCTGATTACACGTTCATTTGTTTTTCAGCATACAGTCAGGCCGGAGAAAAGGATGAGTAAACAAACACATAAAGTCCAGTATGTTAAGTATAATGACAAGCATGCGCGTAATTTAACAAAATAGGGAGGGATGGGTTTCCTTGGGGTGGGTGGAAGAGGAAAAGGTGCCCTTGACGAGCAGGATGTACTGCGAAGAAGGGAAAAGGTATTTCAGGTACCGGGAACGACGTGAACAAGGGCGCGGCGATATGGAAGCAAGTGGCATCTGGGGGGACAGCTGCAGGGGAGAACGGAGATGCCTGAAGGGAGTGAACAGGGCGCCAGGCCAGGCGTGCGGGGCTTGGCCCTGTGCCGAGGAGTTTAGTTTCATTACAGGAGGCACAAGGGTTTTAGGCAAAGAATGGAGTCACCATGGGACACGTTTTCGAACATGGAAAATTTCTGAGGCCATAAAAATATTTAAAGTTTCCACTGTCTACAAAAACATACGAGAACATTAATTCCAGGGACCCTTCAAATAACTGCAAAGGTCCCACTGGCCATGAGCCCGGGTAAGAGCCCCCTGAGGGCAAGAATCATTTGCGTGGGGTCCAGTGAAACCCACAGGGACTGACCTGTGCTTAAAGGCAGTAAGAGCAGAAGGGGAGGACTTCCGCAGACCAGCCTACTGGGGTGTGAATGAGAAGACGGCATGCTTTGCCGGGGTGCTGTGAAAATTCAGTATGTAGGTGTGCTACCTAAGCAGTTAAAACACAGGTTGGGCGCTCGGGAGAGTTTGCAGCCACAGATATGACTCTGACCATCGCCGTGATGTTGTACTGGTGACAGCGGAAGCCATGTGGGTGGATGAGGTCACAGAGCATGCATGGAGCCCCGCTCAGAATCTAGTAATCCCAAGGCAGAGATGAGATGGAGAGAGAGAGAAAGCACCTTCGGAGGAGGAGGAGGAGGAGAAACAAGAGAGCTGTATGAGTTTAGGAAGGTACACATTTCAAAAAACATTTGCAGGATGTGCCAAGTGAGACAGGGTCAGTAAGTAGGAAGACTGCTGGATTTGGAAACTGGGCAGTCACTGGAAAACATTTCACTGCAGTGGGTGAAAGACACTGGGTTGAAGAATAAATGGAAAACAGGAAGAAGAGATGGGGAGTCTAGATCACTTTGTTCAGCAAGTTTGGCAATAAAGGTGTGAGAGGCATTAGCAGCGTGACAGGTCAACGGGTTGAGAGACGTGTGCACATTTTGTGCATTATCTTTTTTCATATGACTTGTATCTAGGGAACTCCATGAACAAAGAGCCTTCAGTATTTTTACAGCACATACTAGACTGTATAATCAAAACAGCAACATTACTAATGCATTGTTGGGAATGCAAGCTCTATCTCATACACATCACTAAACTGTAACTAAAAGCCTACTGTAACAGGGAGAGCCGCGGACTGAACCAACGAGACCTCCAGTACATCAGGTCGTTCCCCTGCGCGGAGGGACTGGAGGAGGCCACGCCCCGTTGTGTGACTGACAGGCTGAGCCGCGCACATGCGCAAGCGCCGTGAGAAGTCACCTCAGTCCCTTGCCCTGGGCTGCACGAGGGCACACTCACCTCCGTAGTAGAGTCCCGTCGCTGTGCACATCCGCCATTGTCCCTGGTACATGCCTGCTCTGCTGGGGCTGCACATCTGGACGCTGACATCTGCAATCTCTTGGGGCTCTAGCGATCTCACCATCACCATGTTCACATGTCCAAATTGGTCTCCCCCGACATATTTAAGACAAACCCCTGGAGGCCAGGCCTCTGCCCCTGAGTTCAAGCAAAAGAAAAAAGTGTTAGGCAATCAGATGTGCCACGCTGGGCGCAGCTCATTACAAAGGCATAGCCGAGGCCTGCTTCTCGGTCTCTCTCACCTGTCATGCTACCCACATACCCCTCAGCTATGAAACATCACAGACTGATCAGAGGGAATTATCAGAGGACACAACCTCTGACCAAGTCCGTCCCTAAGACAAGGCACACATGGCAAAAGCAGGGCAGCTCCTCAGGAAGTGGGGTTTCAGGAGACCCCGGGGCAGCCGCACATCACACTCAATCTGGAGAACCTCAGGAGGATGCCGGGGAAGGGCCATGAAAATGAGCACAGGCCACACTTTGGAGGGCTGCTCTGTCTGCTAAAAGGTAACACGCCCATTTTCCACACTAACTTTTTAGGCTAACAGTCGCAGTAAAAATATGTCTGACTGTCCCCAATTTTCCACTTAGGCAAGAGGATGAAACACATAAGGAGTAATTTCTATGACACTGTTTTCATTTTAAAACTGCCTTTTCCCTGATGTATGACTTTTCTTCTGGACTCCTTAACTATGAAGACCGAGGCTCAAGAGACCCGCAAATACAAGATGGAGGAGTCACGTGGAAGTTTCATTTTCAGGTTCAAGCAGTAGTGGGGAAAATATGAACAGTGTGGTGAACTCCCCCATCTCAGAGGTGATGACACTGGCCGGAAGTGCTTGTAGAAAGGACAGGAACATCAATCCAAAGCAGTGGCCTTGGCAGGAATGTCTTTCCTCCTTTGGAAGCGGCAATGATCTAATCTGGTACCCACTCCTGTGTACCTATTTTCATGTAAACGAATGCAAAATGAAAACTCTCTACATTGACTTGCTCTGATGGGGCCCAGGCAGCCACATAGTAATCACATGTGATCTTCCCTGTGAAGTCTCTCTAATAATACACTTTGTACTATAGACAGAAACCTCTCTGTGTCTTTGTGGGGGACATATACATTCATTATAAAAGAAAAAAAATCATCGGACATGGCAGGACTCTCAGGACACAGCATGCTTCAAGTTTACCTCCTAACAGTACTCCAGGACGCCTCAGGACCTTGTTCTAGAAGTGCCAGGTTGGTTCTGATACACATGATGGCTTACTATTGAAAAGAGAACCAGAGAAAAACCACCAGCGCGCGACTGCTGAGAGAGATCTCAGCCCTGCAACGAACAGCACCCTCTGTGGCTCTTGGATTTTAAGGGGTAGCAAAGGAAGCAGTGGCCACTGTGTTTTGTCATACTCTCTTTTAAAAAAGCCAAAAAATAAAACCTGCCAGCAAAGTGTCCTCCTAAGTTAACACTACAGAGAGCAACCGCTGCTGGTGGAAAAATTGTGAATGACACACTGGCAATACATGCAAATTGTTTCTCATTTCTGAGGCTTATGGCCTAGCAAAAGCATATCTGTCTTATGTCAAGAGTAGTAGCATCTGACATGAAGAATCTTGGAAAACGTCAAGTCTCTTTAAAGGCCAAAATCCAAGAGGAAAATTAAACTACTGTCATAGGGCTGAATTCACAATTATTCTACAAAACATACACACACACACATCTGTAAGAAGACAATGTCTGTTTATATGAAAAGCCAAGAATGTGGCTGGTTTTGAACCTCTAACTAAGGAACACCAAGATTGTGTGGGTGTGTGAAACACTTGGCTGTCCTGAGCAAATTACCACAAGCAGCTGAGAGGATCGGGTCTGCCAGGCCCGCATAGAGGGAGCGCTGCTATACTGTAGGGAGACTGAGTTAGCTGGCAACACATTAAGTGATTGGTGTTAAATGATGCAGTCCTGATCCTTTTAGTACGCTAGATACCCTATTAACGTAGTACTTAGAGCACCTCTCGAAATAAAACATTGGAAGAGCTAGCCACCATCAACCCTAAAGTATTAATTTGCTATGATATAAAGAACCATCATCTGCCTTCTGAGAGTTTCAATAATTCACTGACATACAGTTCTTATAGCCCCAACTGTTAGGTCACGTAACTCTGAAAGAGTCAAAGATACTGATTCTTTATACAGAGGGAAAAGAAACACTGGTGAGCTAGCTGTTTGGATCACCTGGCAAAGTATACCTGAAATCAGGATCTGACAAGAATAATACAACAGGCTTCAAATTAAGTCACAGGTACAAACTGGCTTAATGGGAGATAAATATATCTAGAAGAAAAGAAAGATTAATCTGTGTTTTATGACATTCCAAGTTAAATGTTACAAGCATGTGTGTGATTAAGGCTTCTCCAGTTATGGAATAAAATTTTATTTAAAAAATAAAAAGTAAAAACAAAAATCCCCATCATATGGCAATTTTGAGATGGCAGAGAATATGGCAAAAGTAAAATAAAATCCCATCAGTTCCAGAAAGTCCATCCATAATCCAGGTATGTGATTATAAAAACAGTTTGGCGACAGTAAGGAACATCCGTAGAGCGATGCAGAAGAAAAACTTCAGCGAAGAGGTTTTTAACCCTTATTCTTTTAACTCCTATAAGTTTGGAGACTGCATTTCAAATTAAGCTATATAAAAACAGGGACCTTCATTGATTTCTGTCACCATTTTCTTCCTGTACCTGATAAAGTGATTAGAACATAATACAATTTGTTGAATGAATGAAGCAGAAGTATCTTCTCTATAATCACACTGAAGAGAAAGGGAGAAAATTAACTACTTTAAGGAGCCAAAAGAAAAATGGAAGAATAGTTGTTCCTTCTCAAGTTCTTCTCCCAACTCTTGTTTTATATCCATTTCTATGGAAGTCACAAACGCCACTCCCTCACATGATGGTCGCAAGTCCTTCACCAAAGGCATAGAAACGCCCGAGTTATCATTACGTGCTCAGCTTAACTGGAACTACACTTGGACAACAGAGCATGGCTGCGGCAAGTAAGAAGCTGTAAGTGTTGGTGAAGAATATTTTCTACTTTCATCTTTAGAGGGACCGTTTCATATTTGCACTTTAAACTCCAGTGTAAGGTTTCCTGCTCAAGTTTCCCAAGCTTCTAACACTTAGTGACAAAAGTTTGAATCCTGGTTTTCTGCAGCTATGTCATTAAATGTCTCACTTTGGTTTTTCTGTGGTCTAAATCTAAGGATTTAAACAGTATGAGGAGTTTAATTTCAAACATTGTGTGCCACTTATCTTCTCTGGGGAAGCTGTTGGGACAGCTCCGTGCAGTTCCTCCCCGTCTGCTCTGCTGTATATGTGAATACCTGGCATGCCTAAAACGTGACAGCACACAGGCGTCAGGAAAATTAGCTCCGAAACTCTCCCAGTGAGCACTTCTCTCTTAGGGAAGATTATGAATGGGAGTAAGAGAGCCGGAGGAGCATGGCGGAGGCTGCGCTACTTCTGAGCTACGACTGTATTTCCAGAAAGAACTCCGGCCAGATGAGTATGACGCCAAGGAACCCGTGTATGTGCTGCTGTCCCTCTCTCCTTAGTGACACACCTGTTACTTAGTTACAGGAGGCCAGTGTCTCCTTAATCAAATGGAACACATTTGGATTATGGATACAAAATTATTTTATGACTGGTTGAACAAATTCCAGAAGAATGGAAAAAAACTACTATTTGTTCAAAGAATCTTGAAAGGTATAATCTCTAGCAATTGTTGCCCAACTTTTCAAGACGTGTTTAGGAACAAGAATGCCTTCACAGGAAGGAAGGGGGCAGACCCAGAGGCTGACTGAAACTGAAGTCACCGTGCAAAAACAGGAGGAAAGAGGGGCCAGGCCCACCAACAGGTTTTTCTCCAAGTCAAGGTGAAAGGCAGGCTCTTTGAGGTTCTGATTTTACAATCTAGCCATTTTCTATCCAGCCTTCCAACCCCCTAGGAATCCAAGTAACTATCTAGTGAGTGAGTAGATACATCAAGAGGTCTTCTGAAACATAAAATGGTTATTCTACAACAAGACAGCATTTAAAGTATTTCAATATTACTCTAGCAACCTTCAATATTTAAAAACACTGCAAAGATCTCATGCGAGAGGCCAGATCATTTTCAGTGTTTTCACTGTGAGTAAACAAGGTCTTAGATTAATTAAAAAAATAAATAAATAAAACTTTTGAATATCTCATTCTTTCTAAACAAACCACTCCTTTAAAAAAATTCATGTATAAATTTCAAAAGCATTTTTTATCAGTAACAGCAGGTTTTAGGAATACGGAGGAGAAACATGATGAGCAGAAGCTAAACTAAAGAGATTGTTTTCATGTTTTTTAAAGCAGGCAACATTAAGAAAGGTAAGAAAGAAATTAGGCAAAGTAAAGATAATCCAACTTTGAACAAGTAAGAATTTCAAGAAAAACAAAAAGTATGGCTATTTTCCCGTCTTACCATGTGCCTCTGAAACTAACAATGCCCCACACTGTTATAACTAAAAGGGGAAAGAAGCCAATGAGAACTGGCCCAGGACACAGATGTCCCCACGCATCTACAGCCCCAGTCAATCCAGATTACGGGCGTCTGCGCAGTGACACTGAACCTTCATCCAAGGGAGAGTTACTTCTCAGAAGCCAAAAAAACAAAGATAACCATTTGGTACATTAGTTATTATATAAAAGTCTGGCTTAGCCAGTCTTTCCCCATCATAAAAGAAGTATAAAGAACTGAAAAGTAAACAGTCAATAAAAGATCACTTTTATGGGTTTACTTGAACCCCCCGAGTTTTGTATCACCTCACATCAGATTACCTTGCTAGACAGGGTTTCCTCACAGCCACAAATTTTTAGCTAAGTATCCTTTTGCCTGGTGTTCCATCTCTCAGGATTCCTCTAAACTCTCATTAATAACAAGGATTTGAAGCATCCCCACCCAGCCAGCATAAATGGTTATCAGATGAGACACGGACTATTAAGCCCACTCAAATTTAAAGTCATTAGAACAGAATTTAACAATTAAAAGGTAATAATTAACAGTTACCAGACACATATTCAGATACTATTTTCAAAGAATTATGCTTAACTTATTTTTAGTTTTTCTTCAAGTCAGCAGTATACCAAAACAATGCTTTAAAAAAACCCCACAATTTCTCAATCTTGCCAATCTTTCACATTCTGAGCAAATTCCCACACTTTTTACCCTATTTTTTCACAGTGATATTAATGTCTCAGATATCTTAATGAAATTTCAGACAGAATCATCCTGTAGTTGTACAGAAATGAGCTTTCTAAAGAGCAGATGCCCACAGCTCTTTCTAACTACCTTGTTCTGGTCATGGCTGCACCGCCTCTAGCCTGCTGGAAATAACCAGATTAATCAGAGCAGAATGACACCAATGAAGACCTGCACTGGTGGAGAAAACACCACCACCACCATCACACGCAGGCCTACTTCCTGGTACCAAAGGATTGTGTTCAGATGCCATCAAGACCTAAACTCTTCTTCCTGGTGTAGGGCAGGCATATTTCAATGATGTTTGGTCATCATACCAGTACAAGAAATGCTACACCATGTGTAAGAAAAATCTCAGAGTTACACAATCACATAACTTAAACTAAAACATGTATTTCTTTTAACTACCAAGAAAAAGAAAACTGGACAAGGAGAACTGCCCATTATATGTTTACCAGAATTCTGGATCCGCCACGTTTTTATAAACTGAGTATCAGGAGGTATCGACTCCCCTTCTCCTATGGTGACATCTTCAACAAAGGACATGGAGGGTACACTGATGTTTGGGCTCTCAAAGTCATAATAGGCGCCAATTGCTGCTTGTAGGTTCCTACAAATAAAGAGAAACAGTGAAAGACTTCAGTCGTGTCCAGAGCATATCATCTTTATTGCCAATCAAAAAGAAAAAGCCAGTTTCTTAGGGTTTGTTATAGAACCTAAGGCTCCTGGTATGTAAAGCTTCAGAGGCACTGATTCTGGCTGAGGAAGGACAGGAAAAACACCAGGACCCACAAACTTGTGCACTACTTTCTTCCCAAGGCACCCACACAGCAAGTAACAATGTTATGATCATCAGCTACAAGATAGCACATTTCCCTCTTACCCACAAGTTTGGGTAAGGAAGTCAATTAAAAGAGAGCTCCTCTGCAATTGTGACTAAAATTCAAATAAGTTCCATTTTTAAAAACATTCTAATTATTTAATTTTTTGAAAAAGCAATACGTGCACATGGTTCAAGATATTTCATACGGTGAAAATACCCATCTTATCTCCTTTCCTACACACACACACACCCCAAATCAGTCATATGACTTTCTTAAATATCCTTCCAGAACTTCCTTATGCATGTACAAGCAAATCATATTATTTTGTCCTTTTTACACAGTTGGTAGCATATTACACTGTCCTTTGCTTTACCCCCTCAACAATACCATGAAGATATTTCTTTTCTTTTCTCCCCCCTTTTCTGTCCACCACCCACCACCCACCACCCCACTCCGGTCCAAGCCGTTGTTTCTCAGTCTAGTTGTGTAGGACATAGCTCCCTGGCCCATGCAGGTATTATGAGCCTTGCGTTCCCCCCCAGCTGGGGCCGCTCACGGCAGCTCTCGCCGGCTGCCGGCCACTCATGATGTTTGCCAGCCACTCACACTGGCCACCGGCCGCGCCCGCAGCAGCCCATGGCTGCCCACCGCAGCCCAGCTCCAGGAGACCTGTTGTTCACAATCTTAGCTGTAGAGGGCGCAGCTCACGGGCCCATGTGGGAATCAAACCAGAGACCTCGGCGTTAGGAGCACGGCGCTCCAACCTCCTGAGTCACCCAGCGGCCCCCCCATGAAGATATTTCTATGTTAGTATATAATGAGTATCCTCATTGTTTTTTACAGCTGTATCCATTATATACATGATTTATATGAGCAGTCCACTTGTGAGTTTGTTTCCAAGCTTTAATTCTTCCATAAATAAGCTTATGCACACACTGGAATGCACCCATAGGATAAACTCCTGTAATACCGCTGGGTCACAGGGAATATACTTGTGGTTTTAATGCATCTAAACTTCCTCAATAAAAGGTGTATACTTAATGAATGCTTCCACCAAGAATGTACGAGAGGGTCTATTTCCCCGCTTGCTCATCAACAGTGTTTCTCCAATGTTTCGGATTTTTGTCCATTTGATAGGTAAAAAAAAAGGTCTCAATGAGGTCTTAAAACGGTTTTCTCCTTTCAAGAAAGCAGTTTCTTTTTTGGAAGCACCATTTTGTAAACGTTGGTGTTCTTTTTAATTACTCATCAACCTCCTTATGTCAGAAGGAACTACCAAGCACACAAACCAGGGCCCGTAACTGAACAGAATCACATGACTGACAGCTTGTTTCACCACTGCCAGAAACCGAAGGCCACGAAGAGGTTCAAGTACGCTGTGTGCAGTGGAGAGCAAAGACACTGTTGGTAATTACACTCACTGCTTCTCCTATGGTCTTACCGACACTAGTGACCTCATCCCAGTCCCCACAACACACAACACCAAGTGCATTTTTGTAAACATAACCCAACCATAAGCCAAAGGACCCAGTGGGTTGTTTTTAATTACGCATAAACATGGCATGAAATAAGCTCTGACAGTATACAACTGTTCAACAGACATGCTGTTAACAACAAATATCTTTTCTGCTGGGGGCATGCCTGCTCCTCCAGGTGTTTGCAGCTGCCAGAAAGGCTGGCTATATTTAGAGCAGCTACCTCAGGTCAAGCTCAGCAATGGTGGCCTGTGATGTTAGTCAGTATGACTGGAATGACACCAGCAGCAGCTGCCTGCCTGCCTGCCCCGTGTGCTAGATGCAACTTACACGGAGCAGAGCTGGGCCAGGGGCCAAACTGTGCCCATTTGCTTGACCATTCAATAAGAAGGCTTGGATTTTAGTCTCCCAGCAACTTCCTTATCTGGCTGGCTGGATGGGATCTGAAGTGAAGAATCCGTGATTCGTCAGACTTGGGGAAGCCCCGCCCGTCCCTCCCACCAACAGGCTTAGGAGTACATCTAGAATCTAGAATCAGCTTTATACTTAGGGATCAGGCATAAAATGGGGGACAGAAAAATATGCCTAGCTTGCATTTTGTTCTTCTGAAAACCTTTTATAAAAGCCACATGTCCAACTTTTTATAAAGATCATTTTTCCGCTGCAGGTCTCCAGCAAGTAGCCTGCTGAATTGTTTTCTGTTCACTTGGCTGTAAAATATGCTTGGGAGGGAAGAAACTATTTGTGTGCCCAGGACAACTGCCAATTCTCATCCTCAGCCTGTGTCATATTTCACCACTTGGCTCTGCCTGGTATCAGACAGGACTACGAGACCACTGCAGTAGAAACACTAACAAGTGGAAAAGTCCAGCTATCCTAAGGCAGATCCATTCCTTCCTCAAATCTTTCACACATCCCATCTCATCCCACAGCCACACCAACAAATCTGCTTATTTGTACCTATAATTATACAGGTACTTCAGCCAGAGAAAGATTAAGAAATATTTTTAAAGCCCAAAGTGAAACTGAAAGTAGTGAACTGGACTCCCGGCAGGAAGCAGGAGTGGAGGATGACAAAGCGAATTCATTCCCCAAATACAAGGCCGAGAGCAGACGTTGGCCCAGCGGTGCTCTAGCCCATTCGGCAGGTACACAGCTCAGAGTGTGGGGACACAGCTCCTCCGCGCGCGGACCATTTAGATCACTGCCTCACTGGGTCAGGAAACAGCAAGAATAGACCACACAGCTCCAACTCAGTGTGAGAACACATAGACATGACAGCACACATTCCCGTTCAAAACAACATACTATTATTAGCCAGCAAGAAGTTCTACATGAAATAGAGCTGGCTGAGGAGATGGGAAAAGGAGAACACTGACTCACTATTCAGCCCAGCCTGAAAGTTTAAACTTCCAGGTTCCTTCTGTGTTTTCACTCCGAAACAGTTTTTCATCTGATTTCAGATGGTTAAAGGCAGCCTGAAGCACAAAGGGAGGCAGTGTAACAGCAGGGGAAAGGCACAGGCTAAGATGGATGGTGGCGATGGTTGCACAACACTGTGAATAGACTTAATGCAACAGAACTAGCCACTTGAAATTGGTGGAAATGGTAACATTTGAAATGGCTTTGTTTAAAGACAGCTCCTACCTCTCTGGCTGCTGAGCGTTTATCTGTGTCAGTTTACTCATCTGCAAACTGGGTTTTTTACATTATAAGGTTGGCTTATATTTTATATTACACGGTTGGCATTATAGGGTTGGCTGTGAAGACTGCATTAGGCAATGTGTATAAATGCCCTAGGTTGTCAGTCATTATTCAACAAATATTTAATTAATGAGCATTTATCCACGTGCTAGGCACTCACCCTGGGACTAGGGATAAAACAGACAGCAAGACAGGGAAGGCCTGTCTCTACATAGCTGCCAGTCCAGCCGGCGGCAGCAAACCAGGATACGCCACCTGCCTCTCACACCGACCCTATCAGGCCAAAGCAACTTTTCCTACTCGGTGCAAAATGGGCTTGGCACACACTGCAGTTTCAACTGCACTGTCAGCTTAACCTAATTCAGGGTGGAAGAATCGGGGGATGCTGAGAGGCAATTTTGTAATTTAGAAGCAATACTGTTCAACCTTCATTTTATAGATAACTGAGTAACTTGCCCTTGCCTATTAGAATTTATTATTATTTCAACTTGTTATTATTTAGAATCAGTTATTAGAATTTAGAGCCATATCTTTCAAAAGCAAAAAACTTAACTTATCCAGAGTTTTCCAATTATCTAATAACACTCTGAACATCAGATTTTCTTAAGAACATATTAATTACCATCATGAATTCCATAAACAAATTACCTGTAACCTCGTTAAGCTGAATTCTTGAAGGTGGTCAATTACCAAACCTTGCATATATTCACAAACACAAAACATTTACTTTTGTACTATGTGTACATATATAAAACAGATTACTGGTCTTATAAAGAAAAATCATCTATATCCTGAACATACAGTCAGGAAGAACACCCAAAAACATGGGGGTAGAAAACAGTTCAGAAGATCAGGAAATCAGAATTAAAGAGGGAATGCCAGAAGTCTGAGTATTAGCTCAGATTCTCAGGGAAATAAAATGAGATACCTTCGCTTTCTATTCTCTGACCAAATAAGAAATTCAAAAGGATCCAAATTATTTATGAGAGAAAGAAAACTACCCATCTCATTTGGACACAAGTGAAGATGGGAAATCAGAACGAGAACAGTTGCAGTGGAGCACGGACAGCAGCATCTCTGGGCTTCCAGGAATCCTTACCCCAAGCCACGGGCGTTCCCTCCCCTCCCCTGTGGAGTGTCAGGGGTACTGCTACCCACGCCACACGCCACCAGGAGTCAGGCAGGCCTTCATGTCTCTGAACGACTGAAAACCAGACTAGAAAAAGGGTCAGCAAACCAGATGAGATGGTGGTTCTTACGAGGGCTTTCCAACATCAACTCTACTGGAATCTAACAGGGAAGACCAAAAATATGTCCGTGTGACTATCTTAAACTTTAAGACCTGGGAAAAACTGAGAATTTCACTCAAACAGAAAGATGACTGCAGGTAGGGAATAGGAATTGGGCTACAGAAGGCTCTCAGTATTTCCGAACGTAAAAATTAACTCATGAATGGTACTAGTTAATATGTGAAGACAGCAAGAAAAATGAAAGAACTTGTGGAAAATTTCATTAAGAGGAGCAACCAAGTTCACACCAGCATTTACCCACTTCTTAGAGACCTAGCAAGTCCAAGATTATTTGTTCTCTCTTCCTTTCCTGGCTATTTATTAACCCACAAATTTTATTACTTTTTAGAATTCGTTCTTCTTACTATCATCAGCAGTTATACTTTTTCCAAGTAGAAAGTAAAAAACAAGCAGTCCACCATAAAGAAGGCATGGTGATGGCATTGTTTTAAACGGATGTAACAACCAAATGCAATATAGGTCCTTGATTGGATTCTGCTTAAAAAAAAAAAGGTTATAAAAGATATATTTAGGGACAACTGAGGAAATTTGAATATGGATATTTTTTATTAGTAAAGAATTTTTTGTGCTGTACACCTGAAGCTGATATACAATAATATTGAAAGTCAACTACAATTAAATACATATATGGTCACGGGATGTAAAATGCAGCACGAGGAATATAGACAATGATATAGTAACAGTTACATACGATGTCAGAGGGGTACTTATATTTTATATTACACTAGACTTGGGGGGGTTATCACTTAGTGGGGGGTGTAAATGTCTAATCATTATGTTGTTTTGTACACCTGAAACCAATTTAAAAAAAAAACTAAAAAAAAATTTTGTAACTTAGTATTTTAGTATGTGGTTATGTAAGACGATATCCTTATTTTTAGGAGAAGCATGCTGAAATATTTAAGGGTGAAGGGTCATGATGTTTACAACCTTCAAATGACTCAAAAAATTTTATATAGAGAAAAAAAATTAAGCCAAAAATGTTAACCAGTGCTGAACTTCGGTGGCAAAGATAACGGTATACACTCTACAATTCTTTAAAATCCTCTACAGGTTTGAATATTTTTATAATAAAACGGTAAGTGGAAAAGAAGGAGACAGAAGAAAGAGAAGGTATCCTTCCTGCCACTGGAGAATATCAAACAACTTCAGTGCGGAATTACTATAATCATTTTGGGAACAAGGGACCTACTGGGACCTCAGGAGGCTGACATACCGTGGATGACAGCTCAGAAAGAGGGAAATAATCACTGTGTCTGATGATATAATGAACCACGAAATTAGGCAACGCCAGAGCCATCTTACACTGGGGTGTTCTTGTCATCTGAGATAATTAAAGTCGGCTTATTTTTGTTTAAAGCAGGATCTGAGAATACAGCAATTCGACGTTGACATTGTAGGAGTTTAGTTTCTAAGTGCTTTGGCTAATATGTCAGGATCAAACTATTTTTCCTTTAAAAAAAAGGTGTGAAATACACATACCATACAATTACTTTGAAATATATATATATATATATATATATATATATATATATATATATATATATAATTCAGTGGCAGTGAGTGCATTCACATGTGCAAACAGCACCTCTCTCTAGTTCCAAAACCTTTTAATCACCTCATACTTATTAAGAACACCCCATACCCTTTAAAGCATTCATTGCTCATTCCTCTCACCCACCCCCAGGCAACCATTAACCTGCTTTCTCTATGAATTTGCCTATTCTGCAAAATTTATGTAAAAGGAATCATACAACTCGCCACCTCCTGGGTCTGGCTTCTTTCACTTAGCATAATGTTTTCAAGACTTCTCCCAAATGGCATAGCATATATCAGCATAGTATATATTTTTATGGCTGGGTGATATTCCATTGTATGTACATGTCATGTTTTGTTTATCCACTCGTCTGTTAATGGGCATCTGGGTGCTTCTACCTTTTGACAATTATGAGTAATGCTGCTACAAACACTCATATGCATGTGTCTTGTGGGCATGCGTTCCCTTCTTTGGATAGATATACCTGGGAGGAGAACTGCTGGGCCATAGGGAATTCTGTTCAACTTTTTGAAGAACCACTAAACTGTTTTCCACAGTATAGCTGAACCATTTTACATTTCCACCAACAATGTACAACTGTTCCTATTTCTCCACACCCTCACCAATACTTCTTTTCTTTTTTCTTTTTCAGTATAGCCTCCTAGGTGGGTATGAAATAATGTCTAACTGTGGTTTTGATTTGCATTTCCTTAATGACCAATGATCTTAAACATCTTTTCACACATTTGCTGGCCATTTGTATATCCTCTTTGAAGAAATGTCTGTTCAAAGTCTTTGTTTATTTTTTGACTGTGTTGTTTGCCTTCCTTTATATATTCCAAATACTAGACTCATCAGATATAAGACTTACAAATATTTACTCCCATTATGAAGACTGTCTTTTCACTTTCTTGATAACGTCCTTTGATGTAAAAGTTTTTAATTTTGTTGATTATCTAGTTTTTCTTTTGTTGCTTGTGCTTTTGATGTCAATTCTAAGAATTGATTGCCAAATCCAAGAATCGATTTACCTTTATGTTTTTCCTAATAGTTTCATGTTTTAGCTTTTATATTTAGGTCACTGATCCATTTTCAGTGAATTTTTGTATAAGGAGAAAGGTATTCTTTTCCTGTGGTTTTCCAGTTGTCCCAGCACCATGTGTTGAAAAAGGTTCAAACATTTTTAAGAAAGGAAAAAAAGTTAGACAAACTCTTGGGTATGGGAAGGATCCTACTCTTTCTATAACCCTAGCCCTTAGTGACACTTACATGGCAAGTGTGACACATGGCAAAGCTCAGACGGGGAAACCGCGTGGGAGAACAAGCCAAGCTGTGAGTGGAGCATGGCATGCTGACGGCTCAGGTCATCCTAAATGATACTGCATTTCCTTCTCCCACCAAACAGTTTCTAGGACTGAAGGAACCGACAACACTCATCCAAGAATCAGCCAAACTAAATTAAAAGCACAAAAAAGTCTTTCCCTGTCAATCAGGAAGTATACATAACACGTGCTTCTTTTATATTTCTTTTCTGTAAGTTTTCACTCATTCATGACTCTAAGTATTGGAAATGTAGAAAATAAAGAAGAAAAAGTCTTTGCTACCAAGGAACACAAGTCTATTAAGAAAGATTTGGGAACAAACAGTCGCAACTCAACGTGGTAAATGTCAGACAAGAAATATAACCTAGAACTACGAAAGTACAGAAGCAGCAATACCTAAGTCAAATTTAGGAACTCAGGGAAAGCTTCACTGACCAGATAACAACTCTACCTCGATGGACAGGTTAACCACCTAGAGAAAGGGGGTGCAAGGGCATTTCAGACAGAGGGAGAGAATACGCAAAGGTACACAGATGTATGAGTTACAGACCCCTTCTCTGGCCACTGCCTTCCTTGTTCCCAGGAAAGCAGATGTAAAATAAGATGTAACTTAGGGAAAGCCCACATTAATACAGGACTCTGATCCAAGCCCCCACTGATTAGTCCAGGAATGAAGGGATCCAGTTAAGTCAATGTGAAGCCTTCCCCAAGAATGTTAGGACTGGAGCTGAGAGGTGTCACTCTCCCTGAGTAGCTGGGGCTTTCAGTGCCATATTTTGTCCACTGCACTGAAAGGCAAAGCAAAGCAGTCTTCAGAGAGAAAAACAACACAAACAAAAACAGCCAGAAAAAGAGAAGCCTGACAACATTTAAGTCCTTGGTTCTGGTTGTTTCTGAAGCCAAAATGAATCTCTAACTTAGGTTCTAAAATATCCCAGTATCCTCATTATTAATTCTCATTTGTACTCAGGCTAGATTATGACAAGGTTCTGCTCACCACCTCCAATAAAGTCCTAACTGGTACAAGGCTGAAGGATTACAAGTAACAAACCCACCACGTGTATCAAAGTCAGAGAGAGGTAAGAAGAAATGAGGCCTCCCCATCTCAGGCTGGGAAGCAGGCAATGCTTGTGTGTAGCAAAGCAGTTGCTTACGCTCCATATGCTTGCTCTTCAAAGCTAGATGGAGCTTTAGGAGCTCTGGGCAGTAAAAGGAAACTGCCCACAGAGACTGCTAACTTCAGCGAGGTTCTGCAAGACAATCCAATCTGCAAAACACAATCCAATCCAATCTGGCCTCCCACAGAGGAGACAGGACACACAAATCAAGACTATAACTTGATTAAGCAAGGCCCTTTCTGCCTAAAGCCAGAGCCCTGAAACGTCTAACGATCAGATAATTAGATACTTGGTGGAATTTCAGCAACTAAATTCTCTAGAGCCACTAAGAAACTTTGAGACCCCGATGAATACAATGTAGGCAGCCCCTTTAAAACACTTCTCACAGTCGTCCCCCAAACTGCCATCCCCTCCCTTATAAAGTATATCTGACAGAAACATAGCTGGGGAGGAGGGAAATACACAGGGGTGACATTCCATAGATTTGGGAAAGCCCTAAATCCAGAATTTTCCATCCATGCCCTGAGGCAAAGACCTTTAAGCCGGAAAGACAAGCAGAGCTAAGGAATCTAACACAGTCCTAGCTGTTCTCTTTAGCAATCTTAGAGACTAAAATGTCTAATTATAATATTACTGGGATTGGTGATTTATCAAAGGGCATGCCCCATTATTAAATGGATGAGTAGTGAACTAATGTTTTAAAAGAGTTCTGTCACCAGAAGCCTATAATTATTATACCCCAGTCAAACCCTAGATCCAAAAAGTGACATCAGATCACAAGGGGAAGCTAATGCAGCGCGGCCTTCATACGGGAACAACTGCCGCCCTGCCCTAGTCTCGCTATGCTCCCTCCGGTGCAGTCCTGAGGAAGATCAGACGTGGGGAATCTTTCTGGGCAAAGCCAGGCCGAGGCCGTCAGTCCTCTGCCCGTGAACTGAGTTACAGGGTGCCCATGAGACTTGCTGTTGTACCTGACTGCTCCTGCCCCGTGGAAAAGAGAGGAAATACTCTGTATTCTTTCTGCTTATACCCCCTGGGGCTGAGAACAGTGCCTGGCACACAGAGGTGCATAATAAATATTTGTCGAATGGAATCAACTAGTGACCAAAATAGAGTATTTTTCCTTTTTATCTGATTTTTCCTCTCACAATTGTATATTGAGACTGTATGACGGAGGTCAGGGGAAAGACAACAAAAAATGTATCATTTTAGCCCCCAGACTGTAGGATCACGCAAACCTATATCTGGACCACTCAAGACCAAACTAGGGAAAGCACAGCCATGACCCAGAGACCTGCAGTTGGCGGCTGGGGAACCTGCAGGAGGAAGTCACAGGATGACAGCTGGACCTGACGAGGGGTCACCTCCCCCTGGGGAGGAGAAGGAGAGCTTGTATGCTTGTTACTGTTTAGGCAACGCCCCACTGCCACGTGGGACTCCTGAGTACACAGGAAGATCATCCCAGAGTTGATGTGGGGATACAGGCACCCAGGAATTTGAAACTGGAACTGAGAAAGTTTTTCTCATAGAGACACTATGATACCTGCGCTACAAACTACACATTTGGGAACTTTCCAGAGTCACGGTTCTCTCAGCAGAGAGAGACAAGCACTGCAAACACCTGGATACAACACACAGAGACAGAAACCTGAGGTATTTCCAGTCCTTGCTTCCAGCTGTTCCTGTCCGTGGGTTCTTGAAACAGCAATCCTCAAAATACTCCCTCCACCCTTCCACTACCACCTTTAGCATAAGCTACTTTGAAATGAGTTTGTTAGCTACAACATAATAGGCCCAAGTTAATTCAAAATTGTAGAGTGTGTTCCAGGGATAAAGTCTATATATGGCTATTATAAGAGGCAAATTAAAATTTAACTCAGACCCGGCAATCCCATTTTTGGGTATGCAGCTGACTCGTGAACAACGCAGGGGGCGGGGATCACCAACTCCGGAGTGGTTGAAAAGAAGCTTATAACTGAAGTTGGCCCTCCCCATACAGATTCCCAACCAGGGAGCTAAAATACTGTTTTCAATTCCCGGGGAAGTTGAATCGCTGGGCAGTTGAATCCCCAGATGTGAAACCTGGGGATACAGGTGACCAACTGTATATTTATTGAAAAAAATCAACATATATGTAAGTGAACCCGCACAGTTCAAACCCATGTTGTTCAAGGGTCAGCTGCATCTACAAAAGAATAGAAAGCACAGTCTCCGAGACATTTACACGCCCACGGTCACAGCAGCACTAGTCACAATATCCCACAGGTGGAAGCAATCCAAGTGTCCATTGATAGACGAAGGGATAAACAAAATGCAGTGTACACATACGATGGAATATTATTCAGCCTTAAAAAGGAAAGTCTCGGTTGCTAGATGGGAGGGGGCTTGCGAATTGGGTGAAAAAAGAAAGGATTAAGTACAAATTGGTTGTTACACTGTAGCCTTGGGGATACAGGGTATAGTATAAGGAATACAGTCAATAATATTGTAATAACTATGTATGGTGTCAGATGGGTACTACATTTATTGGGGTGATTGATGGGAGGGGCGTTTGGGGACAGGGTGAAAAGGTGAAGGGATTAAGAAGTACAACCTGGTAGTTACAAAATAGTCATGGGGATGTAAAGTAAAGCACAGGGAATATAGTCAATAATATGGTAATAACTATGTATAGTGCCAGGTGGGTACTAGATTAATCAGGGGGATCACTTCTTAAATTATATACATGTCTCACCACTATGCTGTACACCTGAAATTAATATAATATTGAAGGTCAGCTGTAATTGAAAAATTTAAAAAGCGGGGGAAAGGTGAGGAGGGAATAAGAGGTTCAAACTTCCAGGTATGAAACAAATCTGTCATGGGGATGTAATGTACAGCATGGGAAATATAGTCAGTAAGATTGTGATAGCGTGGTAGTGTCAGATGGTTGCTGGACTTATCATGGTGACCACTTCTTTAGGTATATAAATGGTGAATAACTATGGTGCACCCCTGAAACTAACATAATATTTTATGTTAGCTATATTTTAATAAAAATCTTTTTTACAAAAGGGAAAATCTGTCACGCTAAAACATGGCTGAACCTTGAGGACATTATACTAAGTAAAATAATCCATCACAAAAAGACAGATACTGTATGATTCACTTATAAGAGGTATCTAGTTTAATCGAATTCATAAAAACAGAAAGTAGAATGATGATTGACAGGGGCTGAGAAAAAGGGGAAATGGGAGTTGTTTTATGGGTACAGAGTTTCAGTTTTGCAAGATGAAAAAGTTCTGGAGATTGGCTGAACAATTATATGAATATGCTTACCACTGTACACTTAAAAATAACTGTTAAGATGGTAAATTTTATGTTATGTGTATTTTACAACTTTTAAAGAATTTAATGAGGATGGGACCAATATGCTTCACTAAGAAATTTGGACTTACTCCTAAAAACACAGGAAAGCAACTCAGGTTTAAAACCAAACAAAACAAAACAAAAACACGACTTCACTGAAATATAATTTACATAGTATAAAATTCACCCATTTCAATTGTACAGTTCAATGATTTTGATAAAAAATTGTAAAACCATCAGCACGTCTTAGAACACTGTCATTATCCCAACTGTGTCTCAGCGCCCGTAGCATGTACGGACGTCAGGTAACAAAGCAAAGGGGAATCTGCCAGCTGACTTGAAAAGAGGGCAATGATACTGGATTACCAGGTAACCTCAATGTAATCGCTTCCTTAAGAGTGGACAAGAGAACCCGAGGGACAGCAGTGTCAGCAGGACTCGCACAACATGCGGCTTCGCGGATGGAGAAATGAGACCATAAGCCCAGGAGCACGGGCGGCCCCTGGACGCAGGCAAAGGCAGAAAATGGATTCTCCGGCAAGAACACAGCGTGGCAGAGTTTTTACCCAGTAAGACCCATTTTGAACTTCTGAATGCCCTAATTATAAAATAAGAAATTGGTGATTTTTTAAACTACTAATTTTGTGGTAATTTATTACAATAGCAAAAAAACAAATACAATGGCTATAAATTGTATTATTTTTTCTACTTTATTGTATATTAGAAAATGTACATCAGAAAAGAAAAAACTATGAATATAAAGGCAGACTAAAGAAAGATTACAATTTGAAAAGGTGCTGTTTTCTGCTGACTCATTTCCTTCATAATTCTGCTTTCAAGAACTCAATTATCCATTGAAGATGCATATTTGGAAATAACTCCCATTTTTTTGCCAACCCCGCCCTGAAATTTAACTGTCACGGATAGCTCCTGATAAGGTAAACAATCAGTAGGTTCAGTGCTAACGGAAATTTTCGAAGATGCTAGAAACACTGGCCTAGAGGAGACATGAAAATGTATGATAACCCAAAAAGTCCCAGAATAACAGAAAACGTGATTCAGACAAAGCTATCTTCAGAAACAAAACGTTGTGGTTTACTGTTGTTTATGAAACTTTCTTTGCGACATAAAGTAGCAGTTATGAAACGACCTGGTAAACCTATAATTAAATACAGTTTTCAAAAGTGTATTTACCTAACAGGGAACTTACCATAAGCCAGCAGTGGTCAAATGGATCTTATCTGACAGCCTAGTCAGAGTGTTATTTTCCTAAAAAATACTAGGAACTTTTGGTTTTGATTTTCAAAAAAGAAAAATGTGCCAAAAAACTAAGTTGTAAAGCAGTACTCCATTCGTAAATCTAGCTGTTGTTCCTATAATACATAGAGAAAAAAGCATGGGCTTTGAAAAGAAACACTACACACCTTTTACGTATACCTTTGGTTAAAATGGTGCACACCTGTGCTACATCTTACTGTGAGATTTCCTGATGGTGCCACAGGAGCTGCTTCAAAGCACCTTCAGTTTCATCTCCCCTAGAAAACAATGCTGACCATACCATCTTTGGAGGAGATACAAAAGTACCCCTCAGCATACTTCACCTCCAAAAACGTATACTAGGGTATACATCCAAGAGAATCTAAGGCCTATGTTATCAAACTTTTTCTCTTTTCTAAGAACAAAAACGTAAATAAGCCTTGGCCAAGTTCAATTTAATATGCCGAACACAGCCAAAGCAATGTACCAAAGCAATGTACCAAACTACCAAATGATGCCACATGGCATTAATGCCAACTCTACTCATCCTGCAGCCAACCCATCTCCAAATCCTCTGGGGCTATATTTGGCTGCTCTCTGGTACATGTGAGTTAGGTACCTTTAAAAAGCTACATACTGGGTGGTCAGTTCAGTTGGTTAGAGCAAAGTGCTAATAACACCAAGGTTGCCAGTTCGATCCCTACATGGGTGACTGTGAGCTATACCCTCCTTAAAAAAAAAAAAAAAAAAAAAAAAAGCTACACACAGCTTTTACAGATTTAACTTGGAGAAAAAATATGATAAAGGCAGATTTTATGAGAGTTCACAAACCTAACAAGACGAGGCCCCTTTTTCTTTTACAAACTAATAAAATGACAGTAAAATACAGTAGAGATTGTTGCCATTTTTAGTAGTAACTAGTCACTGAGAACAAGCAAGGAAGATAACATTTAAAGATTTCCTCTTAAAGTCCTGTGACACTCGCAAACCATCTTACATACTCTGTTAATGTTTTTATGTTCTGGGCAACCAGCTATGCAGATGACAAGCAGTCAGGTTTACATACCTCATCCAATGATGGCGTTTCTTATACATTGCAGAAGAAAAGGATTTTTAAAAACAGCTACTTTGCATGACACTGCATAATTATCACCAGTTAAATTACTACCAAAAGAAAAAAAACATCACAGAACCATCCAAAGAAACATGGAAAAAAACTATCCACTTTGGTTTACAAAGAAAAATTTATAGGAACTAAGAAAAACACTTTTCTGTAGCTTTTTCAGATTCTTCTTGAAAAACAGTGGTCTCTAAAGAGCGAAAAGCGGCAAACATCCCAAATAATGGAAACACAGAGAAGGAGTTTCTGTATTTCAAGCTTCCCAAAGACCTAGCTCTCTCTCTCTTCAGAGGGTAAGGCAAACACATTTAAGTCCACACTATTAAGATATACTAAAAAATAATCAAAAATTTGCTTCATTCACCATAAAATCCTTCATGACTATAATTTGGTAAGTTCCATTTTAAAATAAGCAATATCCTTCAAGAGACTGCCAACTAATAAAGAAGGAACAGAACAGAATCAGAAAAATCACCTTTTTGCAACCACTTATGTAATAAACGACTCAGGAAAGGATGGTTAATGGATACTGAAAAATAATCAGGAAAAATATTGCTGGGGGAAAAAGGATATTCTCACAGTCTCTCACAGATTACTTATTAATTACAAAGGAGAAAAAGAGGTGGACATTATGTTAACCAAATACTCAAATTTAGTATGGGATAAACTAACAGCATATGCCTCCTGATGTGTGCTACAATGGAACACAGAATCATCTATGTATTATTTCACACAGACCACATATTATATGATTCCATCTATGTAAAAAAAAAAAAGTTTAACCTGAATCTAATTGTGAGGAAACAATCAGACTAATCAACAATATAGGACACTCTAAAGAACTGGCCTGCACTCAAAAAATGTCAATATCATAAAATATTCAAATGACATAGGTGAGGGAGCTGCGCTACATTCAAGACAACTAAAGAGACATGACAACCAAACGTCACATGAAATGCTTGAGAAGATGCTGGGTTTGGGGAGGAAAAAGTTATAAAGGGCATTCTGGGAACAAATAGAAAATCTAGATACGGGCTGTCTATTGGACAATACTATTGTTTACATGCTAAAACTCCTTGGGGGGGGCAATGACAATGACACTGCATTTTTGTAGGACACCCTTTGCTTAAGAGCTAAGGGGTAAAAATGTCCTGGTATCTGCAACTTATCTCAGATGATTCAGGGAAAAATGTGTAAATTTCACAGAGAGAACTCTCATACACTGCTGGTGGGAATGTAAAATGGTAGTTACTTTAGAAAAGAGTTTAAGAGTTTGGCAGTTTAAACATAAACATAACTGTACCACACAAAACAGCAACCCATTCCTAGGTATCTACCCAAAAGAAATTAAAACAGACATCCACACAAAGTCTTGCAAGGGAATGTTCATAGTAGTTTTATTCATAATAGCCAAAAAATAGAAACAACGCAAGATCCATCAACTGGTAAATGAATAAACAAAATGTAAAAATTCTTTTTACAATGGACATACAATGGAATACTGCTAAGCAATAAAAATGAACAAAATACTGATACATGCTAAAACATGGATGAGCCTCATAAACATTATGCTAAGTGAAGCCAGATACAAAAGACCACATGTTATATGATTCCATTGATATAAAAGATGGAGAAGAGGCAACAATTTAGAGGCAGAAAAAACATTAGCGGTTGCTTGAGGTTGGGGGTGAGAATGGGGATTAACCTTCAAGAATGAGATCTTACCGAAGTGATGAAAGTACACAACCGGAGGGTAGGGATGGTTGCTCAGCTCTGTAAACTGACTAAAAACCTCTCAGTGTGAGTGAGGCTGAAATGGGTTAATTTATGATATGTAAATTATACTTCAACAAAGGTGCTTTAAAAATAAACCAAAAGTGGTAAAATGGCACTTACACAAGCATTCATTCACTGTACTTGTCTTTCAACTCTTCTACGGTTTTGAAATTCTTCAAAATAAAAAATTGGGGGATAGATTAGAATGAACTCCGCAAAACACACTCATCCCAAAATTAAGCGTTTCTAGTTGCAGATTACCTAAAGGAAGTTAAGGACATAGCACAACTCTGATAGATTTAGGATAAAATAAAAGAGGAGCGCCTAAGGGCCAATTTTTATCCACAGATACGATTAACAATTTTTTCCTAGGTGAAGATATGGATATTTTTTTCCTAATTACACAAGTAATCCATATTCATTGTAGAAAATTTAGGAATTAAGAGTAAAAAAGAAAAAAAAAAGAGTAAAAAAGAAAAAAAGAGTAAAAAAGAATTAAAATATAAAAAAGAAAATAAACACCAACAATAACCTCATCAGCCAGAGACAACCATTTATAATTTGTTCTTTATCCTTCAGATAAAAGCAGATCCATTTTGGCAAAAGAAAGATACGTATACATAACATTATCACAACTTGATCAATTATTCAACTGGCATACTGAAATTCTATATCATATCCAAACAATCACATAAGTCATAGTACGAATACAAAGGCAGAATAAAAAATTTTAGACGGAAATCCAATGCCTTCTTTCAGCTTCCAATTAAATACTGCGTGCACTGGCCTCAGCTCTCTCCCAAAACCCACCTAAAATGGTACTATTGGCTGAATGGCTGTGTCCCCCCAAAATTCGTATGTTGAAATCGTAACTGCCCCCCAAGGTATTGAGAGGTGGGGACTTTGTGGTGATTAGGTCATGGTGTGGAACCCTCATGAGTGGGATTAGTGTCCTTATAAAAGACACCCCAGAGGGCTCCCTCGACCCTTCCACCACGTGGGGTTACGGAGAGAAGTAGGCCACCTATGAACCAGGAACCGGGTCCTCACCAGACATCAAATTAGCTGGCACCTTGATTTTGGACTTTCCAGCCTCCAGATCTGTGAGAAATACACTTCCGTCGTTTATAAGCCACATAGTCTATGGTATTTTTGTTACAGCAGCCCAAATGAACTAAAACAAATGGAAAAAAATTCAAAAATTCACAAGGACAAAGTGAACAAGTGAGGAGGAAATATCTGGGGAGTTGGAAAGTAGACAGACAAGTGATAAATGACTTAGCGGACCTGAGCAAGCTCAGTCCTCCTTAATCAGCAGTGGGGAAATGTAGAGAAATAACCCAATTTAAAATGGGGATCCCCCAAAAGGTTCAGGAATTAACGGCACCAGGTATCCTTCAAGTGAAGGTGAAGATATGGATAAAAATAGGAGAGGGTATGCATTGCCTAAACCCAACAGTCAGCCCTCAGCCAGATCCCCTAATATAGTCTAAAAATTGCAGAGCCTGGTGACTGCCCCACCCTGGAGGAAATGGGTGGGGCTGTTAAAACCTCAGTTAACAGACCTACAGTCAGGCTCCCAGCTTCCAATCCACTTTTTGTGTCCACTCTTAAAATAGGAGTAGGTGGCAAACAACTACCATATATTTAAGGTAAAGCATCTAATATGAAAGAAAAAGGCTGCAGCAAGCAAACAAAATGCTATTTGAAGAAAGCAACACTGAAGAGATCTCCCAGAAAACAGAGCAAAAATTTTGTCAAAAGGTAAAAAGAGAAAAAACAGAGGACCAGACGAGAAGGTCCAGTATCTTAAAAATAAAAGCTTTAAGAAAAGTGAATAGAGGAAATGAATGGGGAGTAAATCAAAGGATTAATTCAAGAAATTTTCCAAAAACAAGAGGACAGTTTCCAGACTAAAAGGGGCTCCCCAAAGCTGAGCACAATGCATGAAAATAAAATGCATTCCCGTCAAATTTAAGGACACTGGGGACACCGCAAAGTTACCAAAAGCTTCCAGAAAGGGAAAAAAACAGCATTTATTCAAGGACCAAAGAATCAGAACAGCATCACATTTCAACATTTCCACTTAAAAAAAAAAAAGAAGAAGACAAAGGCGCAGTGCCTTCAAAATTCTGGGGGGAAAAAATATTTCCAACCTTAAATTTGCTACCTAACCAAACCTGGGATATCAACTAACCATTAGGGTAAATATAGTTTCAGAATACAAGTCTCAAATTTTATCTCCTTTGCACAGTCAGGAAGTTTTAAAAAGTGGGGTCCAGAAAACAGCGGTTCCAACAAAGGGGCGGAGAGTGTGAGCTGTGTGTCCAGGGTGTGAGCTGTGCAGCGGACCTAGAGCATAACCAGCCCAGATAAGAGTAGGGCAAACGCTCTGGAAGAGTCTTCTTCACAGAAATGTAGGACGCTGAGAGGACACCTGAAGTGTCTGAACCTATTAAGAGATTCATAACTGGCAAGAAGTTTGAGGATAACTTAGTTAAAAAATATGTAAGAGACTAAGAAAACCAAAAATCAAGACAATTATTATCCTGGGGCCAGCAAAAGATTGGGCAGAAAAGGAAAATTAATCCAAGTACACTAATGGCTCAATATATTTTTAATAAACATTTAAATAGTTAAAACAACATAAACACTGAAAACTGACTTAACCAAATTATAAATAATTAAAATGGGAGAATGGAAAATGGGTGAGTGAAACCAGCACGTGTCAGGCACAGCTCTAAATCTTTATATATACATTTGATACATGATAAAGAGCACTATCAAATCATTGGGAAATGTGCATTTCTCAATAAGTGATGGAAAAACTGACTCATCATCTGGAAAACAAGTTAGATATCAACTTCCAACCACACTCCAAATAAATGTGTTCAATAAAAGACTTATGCGTAAATTATACAATCATAATTTACATAGGTGAATACAAAATTTACTAAAACAGAGATGAATAATTATGTAACAATTAGGTGGGGAAGGAGTTCTACACGTGAAATCAAAAGCAGAAATCAAAACGAAAAAGATTGCTGGATTTAACTTATAAAAAAATTCACCAAAAAAGTGCCACCTCGTTAAAAATATTATACACCAAGTTAAAAGACAAACTGATGGAAAGGCAAGCATTTAATAAGAAGCTAATTTCCTTAATATGCAAACAGTGTACTAATAAGAAAAAGAGTAAGAATCCAACAGGAGTAAAAAGGAAAACAGACAAATAAGTCACAGAAAAATATAAATGGCATCAATAAAGCTGGGGGAAAAATACAAATGGCCAACAAAGATATGGAAAGAAGTCCAACTTCATTCATAATTAAAGCAATACAAATTAACATGAATATATTTTTAACCCATCAGACCAGCAACAACATAAAGACATAGATCATTCTTGCGGTGATAATAATACAGCAAAACAAGCACTCTTACACACTGATAGTAAAAATGAAAATTGGTCTAGTACTTTTCGAATTTGATATTACCTGTCAAAATTTAAATTGCCCATACACCCAATCCCAGCAATTTCACTTCTAGGACTGTCTAAAGACACCTGTACCAGAGTAGCTTTATAAAAGCAAATACCTAGAAACTGTCCCTCAACAAGGAAGTGGTTACATAAAATACGGTCAGCGACAACAGAATACTGTGCATCCATTGAAAAAAAAAAAAGAGGTCCATAGCACATTGTGAGGTTGAAAAGCTAACCTGAGAACAGTATGTATAGTATGATTCTGTGTGTGTGTGTGTGTGTGTGTGTGTGTGTGTGTGTGTTTCATAAAGTATGGGGTATAGGATACAACCTCTACAGATCATGCTCTCCCAGATAGAAAAAGTCTTGACAAGTGAAGTGAATGATGGATGGATTGCGGCCTGACCTGAAGTCCATCCTGAAACACACAGCAAGGTCTGTTTTAAAGCATTGCGGAGGGGAGGCCCACGGCAAGGCCTAACGCTGAAGACTTAAGGACACCAATCAGGGACTCCTTTCAGGACTTTTAACTACCTGTACAGAAAACAGTCCTTTTTCAGAAAAACTGTAGGAGGGACTTAAATTTACATGGAGAATGGAGGAATATAGTGATAACCTCTAATTAGCACACGAGGACAAAGGTGCAGAACGTCTCTGAAATCAGAACAGAATAATGGCCACTTCAGGAGATGGGGATGAGGGAGAGAAACACAGGGATTCAGGTACTATCTCAACTTTTCACAAGAAACATGTATTATTTTTATGATTATATGTCTAAATAAAACTTTAAGAAATTAAAACATAAGAAACTGAAAAAATACGTGCAAAATATAACTTGTCCATAAGTTTTAAAACTGACAGAGATGCCAGAACACAAGGACATTTTCTGGTATTAAAACTACGCAGAATGACATCCAGAAAGGTACACAAGAGACTGATAGCGGTTACAGCCTCTGGCAACAGGCAGGAAGTCTAGAATAGGAAAAATACCTACTTTTCATTGAAAAATCTTTGGTACTGTTTGAATCATTATTTTTTTAAGGATAATGATTTTTAAATGTCCACAGACTGTTATTCAGCAGTAAAACAGAATGAATTTCCATGTATGATCCAGGCTGCAACATAGATGAACCGGGAAAATGTGATGCTAAGGGAAGGGGGCCAGTTATAAAGGCCACATACTGGGTGTTCACACTGATATGAAATATTCAGAAAGGCAAATCCTCAGAGATAGAAACCAGAGTGGTGGTTGCCAGGGGCTGGTGGTGAATGTGGGGACTGACCACAAAAGGGCATGACGGATCTTACTAGTGTGATAAAAATGTTCTGAAACGGGGTTGTGATGAAGGTTGTACAAATCTAAGTTTATAAAAATCTCTGAATCGGACACTTAAAATAGGTGAATTTTATGATACGTAAATGATACCTCTGATATTTTAGAAGACAAAACAAGTAGTTACCACATAGCTGGAATTTGCTTTAAAATACTGTTCTTCTGGTGGGAAAAAGTGCAAAATATTGATGACTATGAAATCAAGATGATGGGGAAATCAAGATGATGGGGTCCATTATACATTTTTTCCCCAAAATAAAATAAAAATATAAGTCCATAAGAAATAGCCAACACACACACCCACAAAACACAAGACTTCACCAGCCATCAAGGAAATGCAAACTAAAACAGGTAACACATTTTATCTGTGTCAGATAATCTACCCAGCAAAAATTTAAAATTATAATTCCCATAAAGCAGGTTTTCTATGCCTAACTGTTAACATTATTACTTGGTACATCCTTCATGGAAACAACCTGGCAATGTTTATCAAGAACCTTCAAAAAGGCAGACCTTTGACCTGGCAATCAAGAAAGAGAGAGGAAAATAATTAGGCAAGTGAGCAGATACATAATCATGAAGAACAAAATCAATAAATGGCTGCTTAAATAAGTTACAAAGGAACAGCTGGCTGGATGGCTCAGTTGGTTAGGGCAGGAGCTTTTAACAAAGTTGCCGGTTCAATTCCCACATGGGATGGTGGGCTGCGCCCCCTGCAACTAAAGATTGAAAACAGGGACTGACATGGAGCTGAGCTGTGCCCTCCACAACTAGACTGAAGGGCACTGACTTGACTTGGAGCTGATGGGTCCTGAAAAAACACAGTTCCCCAACATTCCCCAATTAAAACAAAGTTACAGAACACACTCAGGTAATGAAATTATTAACAGCCATGAAAAGAGACATGGAAAGGTATCTATAATATGTTTAGTGAAAAGTAGGCTATAAAGCAATATGTATTATATGATTATATTTTAACTTAAAATATATAACATGCATATACATATCTATATATGCACATGTATGATCACAAACTGATAGCCACTGCTCTGAGTAGCATTTACAAGTGGCTTTACTGCCTTCCTTCGATATTTCTGAATATGCTGTTTTTTATATTCAATATTATTATTTTTACAGTGAGAGGGAAAAAACATATTTCCATTTTCCAAAAAGGCAAAGCTCCCTATGGAAAAATGGATAGAGGCCACATTCAGTCAATTTGTATGGGAAATACAATGGACATTTAGTACGTAAAAGTACTGAATAGAAATGACAAAATACAAATTAAAACAAGATCACATTTTTACCTATCAAACTAAAACAATTTTTTAAATTATAATATGCTGCACTGATGAGGAATTAAAGAAAGTCACTCATGCAGTAGTGGCAATCATAAAAATTAGTCCACCTTTATGGAGGAGATAATTTGGCAGAGTGAATCTAATTCTAGAACTAAATCCTAAAGAAATAATTAATGATTATTAATTATTAGCAAAGATTTAGCTACAAGGATGTTCAGTACTGGATTTATATTAACAAAAAATTGAAAACCTAGATATCCAACAAAAAGAGATTATTAAATTACTCTATATCCATGTAATAGAATACTGTGAAGCCTTTAAAAGTAAGTGTAGAATCGTATTTATTAAGAATGGAAAAATGGTCATAAGAGATTGTTAAGTGAAAACAGATTACAAATAGTGCCTGTACTGATTGAAGAGTGTCCCCCAAGATTCATACCCAGCCCAAACCTCAAAACATGCCCTTATTTAGACAGAGTCTTTGCAGATGTAATTAGTTAGGATGAGGTCAGGCTGGGCTAGGTTGGGCTCTAAACCCAACTGACTGGTGTCCTAAGGAGGATGAGATCTGGAGACACACACAAGGACGAGGGCCATGTGACTACTGAGGCACAGATCATGAAGCCAGGGAACACCAAGAAATGCCAGGCGCCATCAGAGGCTCGGAGATCAGGAAGGATTCTTTCCCTAGAACCTTTGGAGGGAGCATGGCCCTGCTGAGGCCTTGATTTGGGATTGCCTCCAGAACTGTAAGAATAAATTGCTGTTTCAAGCCACCCCATTGGTGGTACTTTGTTATGGCGGCCCCAGGAACCAGGGTAGGAAGCACAGCAATGAGGAGCACAAATGCTGGTCCCAGACTGCTTCCATTTCAATCCTACTTCTACCACTGAGTACCCATGTGACTTTAGGTAAGTTATTTAACTTTGCTGAGCCTCTTCCTTTCCTGCAAAGTAAGGATAATAGCATTTACTTCCTAGAATTATTGTGAACATTAAATTATATATTAAATGTAATCATTTAAAACATTACCTGGAATATAGTAAATCTGCCACTTTTGCAAAACAAACACAGGTATACACACACACTATAGTATTACGAAGATACAGATCAAAAGGTTAAAATTGTTTCTCTCTGGGTCCGCTGAGTATGGCTTATTTTTGTTGTCTTTTCGCTTATTGGTACTTGTTAACTATTTTATTGTGACAGTTTTATTATGACATAAATCTTACTGTAGGTATTTTTAAATTTTTAAAAATTGTAAAAGGCAGTCATTTCCAGTTATAGTTGTATGCAAAGTCCATTCTTCAGCCAGTAATTTCCACTCTTTCAAAGCCTGTTATCAAAGTTTTTTAAAAAATTGAAAAGCAAAATTTACTTTAGAAAATAAATGCTGACCAGAAAGCACTCTAAAAGGACATCGTGTATCGTTCAATCAATCATTAGTAGGCTGTTGCTCCATAATAGGCTGTGAATCACTGACCTCAAATCAAGCATAATAACTCAAGTGTGAACCCTCAGAAACACCGTACAGGCCCAGGGATCAAACATGGTAAGAAAACACAACCATTCATTTTTTAAAGTGAGTCTTTTAAGACCCAGTACATAATAAATTCAGTGGGGCCGAATTCCATGTTTGGAATAAACTGCTCCCCCTCCCAAGACATAATAACTTTGGCAAATCATTAGAAAACTACTTAAAAATTAATTACCCTTCCAACAAGTGAAAAATGTATTGGTTTCATCTGCACAAGGTGATTTAAAAACAGTTAAATCTCTTCAGTGAGTTTGTCTTGTTGCATTTTGGGTCTGTAAAAAGTTCAACTTATAAAATGTGTTCTCTGACAGTATCTGGTAAGTAAATTCAGGTGAGCTCATTACTACGTAGATAGTTTATTTAACACATTTTGCTCTTAACACAGCAAAACAAAGTTTTAATAATTATACGTAATTACTAGATGACAGCTTGTTGCTTAATGCAGTGAAGGAATTCTACTTTATTTGAAGAGACCAAAGTCCACCATTGCATGATAATTTAAAAAATATCTATCTGATCAGTCTATCAAAGTACTTTGACAACTAAATTCCGTTCCCACCGAAGCCGAAAGGAGGTACAAGGGCCACAGTACCCACCACTCTGAATAGGAAAAACAACCATTCAAACTGCAATACCATTGTTATTTTAAAAATTTATATGTATGATTTTATATACACAGATACACATGTATAGAAAAATTCTTTCTGTGTGTAGAATTCTATAGGCATAGAAATTTTCTGAAAGGTACAGACAAAATAGTAGTGGCTCTATCTGGAAAGGAGAGAGGATTTTTGCTTTGCACTTTTTTTCCAGATGCTACAAATTAGTAACCCAAGGACCACAACCTCCTACCTACACGTGTGCTTTATTTGACACACACAGTGCTTTAAAAATTTTGAATTACCTTGTTTCCCCGAAAATAAGACCCAGCCAGACAATCATCTCTAATGCGTCTTTTGGAGCAAAAATTAATATAAGACCCGGTCT
This sequence comes from Rhinolophus ferrumequinum, assembly GCF_004115265.2. Taxonomy (NCBI): domain Eukaryota; kingdom Metazoa; phylum Chordata; class Mammalia; order Chiroptera; family Rhinolophidae; genus Rhinolophus; species Rhinolophus ferrumequinum. The sequence continues at coordinate 4,862,834 of NC_046286.1, forward strand.
TATTTTACTATAAGATCCGGTCTTATATAATATTATATAAGACCGGGTCTTATATTAATTTTTGCTCCAAAAGACGCATTAGAGATGATTGGCTGGGTCTTATTTTCGGGGAAACACGGTAGTTGCCAAAATTTGAAAATCAGGAAATTTCCCATAAAAATATGAATTTCTGGCTTCTCGTGGGAAAAAATAAAATCTAAAAACATTGGACCCCCCATTCCAGCATGGCAACATTTGACTTAAGGCAAGAATCAGGCATCCTCTTTATGAAAGTCAAGTACTTTCCAGCTCACACACACTTCAATTGTTCAGGTTCCCACCGGCACCTATAGGCATTTTAGTTTGCAACCTCTGCTTAGAACCTTCTAAATTACTACTTGAACTTACTATGTGCTTGTGTTACTCTTTAAAGTTTTTCCTCAATGAAACACACTGGCAAAGATCCAAGAGAACTTGAGAGAGCTTACACAATGTTATTCTCCATTCATATCTCAATAACTAAGTAATACCTAATTTTTCTGAATAATAAATTCTCTCATAAAGTGAATGACAAAGAATATTCAGTACAAGGACATGCCTGGAAAGGTAGGTATATAAGGGTCAATCTTTAGAGGGCTCAAACTGCTTCCAGAAACAATATTCTTGTTGTTACTTAAATTTTAATTTGCTTTCAAATCATTTAGGAACAATGAGCAATATTTAAATCTCATGCTCAAATTAAACCTACAAACAAAAAGAGCCTGAAAGGGAGCTTAGTTTATAGGACTTTGTTTCTTCTAACAGCACCAGACATCAACATTTCCATAAAAATGAAGCCTGTACTCCCACCTACCTTCATGCATAACTTCAACAAATATTTACTTTATATATACACAAAGCATTGCATCAGATGCTCAGGGAGAAACAAAAGCTGTTATGGGGCACTGTCCTCTCCAGGGCGTGTATCATATATGATGTTACTTAAAAGGCAAAAGTGGAGTTCAGAAAAGACAGCATTACTAAAACAATGATCAGTATCCTAATTTAAAAAAAAAAAAAAGGATTTCATGAAGCATAAAGAGAGGAAAGAACAGCATGCTAAGCAGAAGAAAAAAGTTTGAAACTAGGAAAGCAAAAATATGTGTGGGAAATGAGCAGCAGACCATTTTGAATGGGGATATCCAGCACAAAGACATGCCAGAAAGGTACAGGCAGGTAAGTTGGAATCAATCTTTGCAGGGCCCTGAACGTCAAGCTAAAGCTCTCTGCTCTTTATTTGGTACGCGCACTGGTAAAGGATCCTGAAAAAAGAAGGGCCCAGATCCAGGCTGTGATTTAGAAAGACTGGTCTGGTAGTGGTATGGCCACAAAATGGCCTGGAAGGAAGCAAGCCAGGTGTAGAAAACCATCTTGGAGACACTCCTACTTACTCTGTTCGAATGGTAACATAATCTACAAACTAAAGTGGTGGCAGGAGGAATGGAAAAAAGAAACAGTTGGGAGGTACACTGCAGAGTGGAAATGAATTGGGTTTGGCAAATGATCTGGGGTGTCCAGGAAAGAGGCGTTGGAAATAACTCAGTTCAAGCCTAATGTCTGGGAGACCACTGGGGCTATAAACACCAGGAAAACTCACAAAGAAAAACTGGTTGGGGGTGGGGAAAAGGATAAACTAACCTTTTGAACACAATTAGTTTTGGGTGCCTAATAGAACATCCGTAAGACTTCCCCCATCAGAAAATCTTGCACACTTTTCTGGACCAATTTTTAGTGATAACCAAAGACAATAAAGTATAAGAAGCCAGTCTTAGAGCATAATGATCAAAATTAAGCTCCACAGAAAGAAGCTGGACTCCTACTTCACACCATATATAAAAATTAACTCACATGGATCAATGACCTAAATATAAGAACTAAAACCATAAAACTCTTAGGAAAAAACAGAGGTAAATCTTCATGACCTTAGACTGGCAATGGATTATTAGACATGACACCAAAAGCACAAGCAAAAACAAACAAAAAAAATCAGATAAATTGGACCTCATCAAAACTAAAAACATTGTGCATCAAAGGACATTATCAAGAAAATGAAGACACCTACAGAATTGGAGAAAATATCTGCAAACCACATATCTGATAAAAGTCTCGCATTATCCAGAATATATAGAGAACTCTTCCTACTGAACAACAAAAAGAGAATCTAATTAAAAACAGGCAAAGGACTTGAACAGACATTTCTCCAAAGATATACAAATGGCCAACAAGCATGTGAAAAGACATTCAATATCACTGATAATTTGAGAAATGCAAATCAAATTCATAATGAGGTACCATTTCATACCCATTAAAATGATTTTAAAAAGGCCACGATTTAAAAAAGGAAAATAAGTGTTGGTAAGGGTGTGGAGAAATTGGGACAGACCCTTGTACATTACTAGGGGGAATGTAAAATGATTCAGCCACTGTGGAAAACAGTTTAGTGTTTCCTCAAAACTTCAACATAAAATTACCATATGACCCAACAAGTCAACTGCTAGGTATATAGCCAAACGAACTGAAAATAGGGCCTCAAACAAATACATGCACACACATGTTCACAGCAGCACTATACACAACAGGCAAAAGGATTGGAAATGACTTGAAGTCCACCAACAAATGAATGGACAAATTGTGGTACAATCATACATTGGAATACTGTTCACCAATAAAAAGGAATGAATTACTGATACATGCTATACAACATGGATTGAGCTTGAAAGAAGCCAGACACAAAAGGAAAATATCACGTGCTTCCATTTATTCCATTTATATGAAATATCCTGAATAGGTACATCTACAGAGAAAGCATTCAGATTGGTGGTTGCCAGGGGCTTGGGTGGGTGGGTGGGGGAATGGGGAGTAACTGCTTAATGGGCGCCAGGTTTCCTTTTGGGGTGATGAAAAATATTTTGGCTAGACAGAGATGGTAATTGCACAACATTTTGCCACTGAATTGTTCACTTTTACCATGGTCTAATTTTATGCCAATTTCACCTCAATTCTTGAAAAATCAACAATATTCCAAACCAAAAATAAAAATCACCCCAATGTCTCGTCACTCCTAATCCCATTAACCACATTCAAGCCAAGCCAGTGTTCTAGACGGCCCTGCTCCACCTGCTCCTTCGTAGTTTCACTCAGGAAGCACTATATTCTACCTATAACACACTGTTTTTCCATCAATTCAAAACTCCCAACCATTTCAAAACTTAACTTCTAAGAAGGCAACCTGCCCATAACAGGCACTCAATCTTTCAATCACTGGTTCTGTTCGATTCAGTCCATGCCTACCTGTTCAGAAATTTTACTCATTTAATTCAGTATTAACACATGACTGTTTCCTCCTGAAACTGTTCTGATTCGTTTCAGGCATGCTCTTTTCCTATTACAGAGCAAACTGTGATGGGACTGTGTTCTGCTTTTGTATTACACTGCCTGCTAGGGGTGTATCCAAATACATTTGTTTAAATACTGTCTGGTTGATAGTTTTTGCTATTATATGCTAGACACATTTTTTTTTTTTGCGGGGAGAGTGGGAAGATGGCAGGTGGTAAAGAAACCACCTCCACTCGCCCCTACTATAACGGACATTGGTTCTGACTTGATCTCTCATCAGAAACGCAAGACCCAATGCAACAGGACAGTAGAAAGACTCCCTGCGGGGCAATATACTTTTCCACTGTGTTCTTTTAAAACTAAAATTAATCTGTGTGCTCTATTTGTAAACTATTTTGTGTTATACCCAGAGTCCCAACTTGCGTGTGTTTCTCAAAAAAGACCAAAAAAAGTGGGAAAGAAGAATGTCCAGAACAAAAACTCCCAACATTCTTAAAAATGCAATGGAGAGCACAACACTGTCGAGTGTCACACACCCCTTCCCTACCCTCTTCCTAACACTGCTGCTTGGCACACATTTTTTAAGGAAACCAGTATTACAATCAAGTTTTATCTGTCATCAAGAGATTTTTCCTAGATTCATACATATAAACCTGAGAGTGAATCGGAAACTCATTTAGCCTGCAGATCCTGAGAAATGGATTAAGACCAGGCAGGGGAGGCACTATGAGATCAGATAAGAGGTACAAGTGATTTTCACATCTAGATTGATTTCCACCTCATTGTGTAGTGGTGATACCTCGATTTGATCCAGTAGGGTGCCTCTGACAATGCTGACAGAGTCAATAGGACGTTGTTTTACAAAAATATTTTTCCCATCCATGATGGGCACCCGCATGCAGTGTTCCAAAACATACACACTGCTTCCTGAAGATACCTGGAGGCAGCCTAGGGTGTTGCAACACCAAAACTACAAAGCTCTAGTAGCCTAATGACGTCGTCTACATGCTAGTGAAAGACATTTGACTTATACCTATACTGAGAAATAAGCCCGGTACTAACTCCTAAGTTAGGGTCTTCGAAAAATCCAAAGGAAGTATTTGCCTCTTTTCATAAATACTAAAGAACAACTCACCTTAAAAACATAAGAGACAAATGACTTTGAAGGCCAGAAGTAAATTTAAAGTCTTATGTAACAGTGAACTGTACTTAAAATTGGTTAAAATGGTAAATTTTGTTATGTTTATTTCACAATATTTTAAAAATCATATGTAAGCGCTCCTTTTGAATCCTGTTTGTTTCCCCTGAAAATATATACCTATTAGACTATATTAAAGGGTGAGAAACCATTAAATTGAATGTGTTTAAATTATAAGTGGTTGAAATTTTTAGTGACTTGAATAAAAGTTTTCTGACCTCTTAAGGACGGTGTTTATTAGATATTCTCCATCTGGACAAGCAAATGAAAAAAAGCTTAAATAGTAGTAAGAGAGACAGTGTTGACATAATTCTAACTAGAAAAGTAATTAAACACTGTAATAAGGTACCATGCAACTCTCTGCCCTCGGGGACCTAAGAATAAGCTATCTTGGAAGGGTTATAGTCAATTCTGCAAGAAAAACTGGAAAGAATTACAGAATCTCTTAAACCTGCTTCCAGTTTTAGAATTCCAGGTTCTATAGTCACAGCCCAATAGTGTCTCTGCAAGACATTCCATCTACAGAAAGTTATACTAATCTACAAGTCATTTCAGTTTGGCTTCGGGTATTGGATTCCTTCACCATACCATTTATTCACTTTACATACTCACTTCGGAACTGAAAATTGACTACTTTTGTCAGGGACAATTTCACCTGTCTCCAGCAGCGTGGCTGCCAGCTTAAGTGGAAACACTACAAAAATGCTTAAACTGAAATAATACTTGGTTCTAAATTAAACAAATAATCTACGTAATGCATACCCAACCTAAGACTAAGAAAAAAAATCTGTTTACAGGACAGAAAATATATAAGGCTATAACATTCAATTTAATCAGTTTTTCAACAGCTTCTTAGAAAGTTGTTTGTTACCAACAACAAAAATATTCTTACTTTTGAAAACAAAAACATAGTCTTTCCAACTCATTTTAGAAGACTCATAACCTTCATTTTAAAATAATGATTTTCAATTTACCCCATTATTTTTTAACAGTCATCAGGCAACTGAATGGTGGTTATTTATTACAACCCAAAGCAGACACTTGTGAAGTCACAGTAAGGTTAATCATCTTAAATTCAACAGGTTAAACACAGGATTTGAGAGACATTTTGCCAACCTGTATTAGGCTATCTCAACAGATTCCAAAGTTAGACATCAAATGACACTTAAAAACAATACATTTCTAGACTCTAGAGATTTACTTAACACACAAATATTTTGATCTAATACGCATACATCCATGTATCTGTTTTAACTAGATTTTATTAACTATGATGGGTATTTGTTTAAAACAAAAATCGAACAAGACAAATATAGCCAGGTCAACATAGGAATCAAAATACAATATTGGATTATGGAGCTAACTGCTTTCATTAGAAAAGAATAACAAGGTTTACTGCTTTCATTTCACAAATTATTTTTCATTTTATAATCAAAGAAAACAAAGAATGTGACTTCTAGAGCCAAAAAATAAGGCAATGTAGCTTAAAGCTGAGTGATCACTTAATTGCCTGGATTCCTAAGAAGCTATTGACTTTTAACTGCTTTAAAACCAGAACAGTTTTTAATGGCACACTCTCCTTTGTTCAGAAATGTATCATACCTTGTTTTATAGAGATAACATCTCATCAAAGTATTTGCTACACTGTGTCTTTGAGCTTAATAATTTTTTTATTAAAAATTCAAGTAGAATTTCTATAACGCAACTATTTTAAATTATTTTTTTCTTATCCACATTGGGCCTCATCTTTCACAATACATAAAAACAATCTTAGGTGTTAGACACACACACCTCAAGCATATAATATTCACTACACTGGATCAGTAGCCATAATCATTGTACTAACAGATACTGACTCTAAGAACTAAAAACTTTTTAGGGCGGGGTTTGAAATGGTACAACTCACAAAGGGGTGGGGAGAAATAATGATCCTCCCCTACCAAACTGGCAGTGACAATATGCCAAGTTTCCTATGCTGAACTAGTGTAAACAAGGAAGAAAAAGAGCTGGGGGTGGGAAAAAAGGCAGGCAAGAGAACAACCCGCCTCAAGATATAGCTTTATTTCTAAGTTTCACCAGTATAATACCTCTTCTCAATGTTTTCAATGTCCCCTGCCACTCTCTACATAAACACCATAGATTGGTATTCAGAAAATTATTGTAAGTTGTAGTCCCTGCCTGACATCATCCTGGGCATGAAAGATATACGTTGGGATCACAAATGCTTCTTTAATTCTAAAGACCATCTCCTTCATTCAATGCCTCAAAGAGTTTTCTAAATATCTAGAAATTCAAACTCACTCTTGCCATAACAATCAACTTTAAAGATAAAATAATAGGGCCCAGCAATGCTGCTGCACGGAACAAAATGCACACATCCCCTTTGGCGGGGCCAGGGCTACAAGGCTTCATGAGTGAAATGAGCACCATTCAGGATAGGACTAGGTGAGAATGGGCTAAAGACCAGGCTTACAGACTCTTCCTGGCATTGCCTGAGGCAGTCAGTAGACATGGAATAAAGGGGAGGCTGGTTGTACAAGTGATGCCAAGAGAAACAAGATTCCACATGTCAGGGGACTGAACACCCAATAAAGAGCAAAGGGCACTCATCCCATGGCTTTCTGGCCAAAGACAGATGAGTTCCTTTACCTGAAGTCCTTTCAATGGAAGTCTAATCGTTTTCACTTTATCACTCACCCTGAGTGAAGCCAACAACCTCTCCTCAAAGAACAAGGGGAAGCCCTGCTTATCAGAAATAGCAAGTGCTACATCCACAGCCGACAAACACTCCTTTAGTCTAAGCGCCATGGTCTTCTGCCCCAATTCAGTCTCTACAAGGCGACTCCAAGCTAAAAATACTCGGTTCCCAGCCTAAGTCAAGTTCTCCATTTTCCCAAACTTCTACCAACCCAGCTTTCTTTGGGATGAGCCCTTCTCCATTTGGAGCAGAGGGCTCCAGTTCCCTCAGAAAGTTCCCTTCCCCACGATAATCGCCCTTCCTTCATTTTTCTCGGTTTTTCCCAGACCCTGTCCCAGGTCTAGCACTTCCCGTCTTCCATTATCCCTTCTACTACACCCCTCCCTGGCACAACTCTTCCAAAAGTCGTCTCTTACCGTCCTCACTTGTCCTCCCCCATAATATTCTTCCCTTTTCCCTATCAGTCCTGGAATGGATGGACGGACACACACACACACACACACACACACACACACACACACAATCTGTTCTTCTTAGCTTCTAATTCCCAAGCCTTTCCCGCGCCCCTGGCTCCTCTACAGCACCTAATACTCGCCCGGAGTTTCCTCTCATCCCTGTCTTCCTCAGCCCCTAACTCCACACCCGCAGCTTTTCTCCACTCCCCAAATTCAGATTTCCCGTGCTTTTTACTCTTCGCCCTCTTCCTCCCAGATCCACCCCTATGCCTCGATATTCAAGTCTTGTCACTCTCTTCCCACTTTCCTCGGCCCCTAATACTCCACATAACTTCAGGACCCCCCCAATCTCTCTTCCGCCCCTCCTGCCTTCCGTTGCCCCCAACTCTCCTAGGACGTCCTCTCGAGCCCTGCTCAGCCCCCAAATTTCCCCATGGCCCTGGGGCTCTCCCACACGCCCTCCCCGCTCCGGAAGGGGGTGCACTTCAGTGCCCGCCCTGCCGCGGGGCTCGGGCGTCCCTTCCCTTCCCCTCGGGGCCCCGAGGCCGCTGCCAACGCTGGCGCGGCGGGGCCGGCTCACCAGTTGGTCATGTCCAGGAAGAAGGCGCAGCCTGCCGGGTTAAGCTGGAAGCCGAGCAGCCGCTGGAACTCGGAGATGAGCACGTCCTTGTCGGTAGTGCCCAGACAGCTGAACTTCTGCATCAGCTCGGGGTCCAGGTCCACGTCCATGCCCTCCATGGCTGGGGCCGGACACCCGCTTCCCCGCCTCCTCACAACCCAGCCGCCGCCGCGCCGCCGGCCCGGGGACCGGGAGGGGGCCCGCTGCTAGCTGGCGCCGCGACCCCGCTCCTCTGAGGTAGGCCCCGGGCCTTTCACCGCCTCATAGGGGTAAACTCACTCAGCCACTCACTCACTCTCGCGCTCCCCCCCTCCCACCCCCCCCCAGCGCCGCCGCCTCCGCCGCCGCCTCTAGCTTCTCCGCCGCCTCCGCCTCCTCCCGCGCCGCGCCCACTGCGCAAGCGTCGTCCGCCTAGGCCCCGCCCCTTCCTCTTCCAGAGGCCCGCCCCTCAGTGGCGTCACAACCCCGTGACGTCTCCCGCGTGACCTCACCGCGGTGGAGCGAGGGGGCGGGAAGTGAGAAGGCGGAAAGGCATCGCGGGGCGGCGGGAGGTTGACTCCTCGCCTGACCTCGTCGCCCCGCCTTCACCCTCCAGGGGCGGAGTTAAGCTCAGGGTTGGGTGAGAATCTCGGCGATCTTCGTCCGGGACGACTCCACCATTTTGCAGGTGAGGAAACTGAAGTCCGAAAAGAGCAGAGACCGTGACAAGGTCAAGTAGCAAAGTGCACCCCCGGACCCCGTGCTCCCAGCCAGGAGTTTGCCCCTCGCGCCGAAAAGACTTGTTTGTATGAGTTTCCAGAGCTGCTTTCCCGGAGGGATAGTGCTGTAAATCATTGGTTCCAAACTCCTCGGGAGTGATTAGTACAGTTTATCCGTGCTGTTTCTCTTACGCAACGGCAGTAGCTATTTCTCCGGGAAGTAAAGGAGGCTTTGATACAAACATCAGTCATAGGTCCTGACGAACACTGCACATAATCTTCCACCCATTCCATCAAGGCCAACTCTCTCAAAACAAAGGTTAAGTCACAAGAATTTGGCATGTCTTGTGCTGTTTTGTAAATAGAAGGCAAAGTGTTACTGTATATATGGGGCACTTACCTGGTCAAGGCCTCATTTCAAGATGAAAGAATGAGAAAGGAAGCGGAGGGATCCTCTTGTCTACCCACTTTTAAAAGCACTTCATTCAGGAAGTGCTTTTAAAAACCACTATTTGCCCCACACTCGGCTACATCCAAAGGGGGAAAATATGAGTAGGAAATGGTCTCCTTCCTTCAAGTAGCTCTGTGTTTCACAAATAAGGAGATCCAGAAAGCTTATATGCCTTGTCTAAAAATACAGGACAGCAAAACTAGAAGCCAGCTTTCAAATTCCTAATGGAGTATGTTTTCCAGAGCAATTTCAACAGCTGACAGAACTAGAATAAGTGACTGGTAGCAGCTAGGGTGCCAGGAGGTTTCAGAAAAGGAAAGCATTCTACCTCCTTCTGTCCTACCAAATAAGGGTTAGTAAAACGATGGCTTTCAAAGCCGTGGTTCTGGGGGTCACACACATTTGGGATTCAAATTCTTGTTCTGCCAATTATTTGTAATCATATTTGTAATCAATCCTTGCACACCTAGGATTATTGTGAGGATTAAATGAGGTAAGAATGTATGAGCTCAGTACTGTGCCTGCTCCAGAAAAAGCGCTCGAGAAATGGTAACTTTTGATTAATTAATCTTAAGACGCCTAACCATAGAGCTGGGAGGACTATGGGTGGAGCTGGGCCCCTTGTTAACTCTCTAGCCCTGACTTCCTGTTAAACTTGGGGGTAACTTCTGGAGGAGGGATGCGAATAGAGGGGGAAGCCCTTTTGGTCTGGAGGCTTTTTCCACCTGGGCAGCCGGTTGGGGGAGCGGCTGGCAAGTGTGTGTTCACGCACTCTTTGGTGGCTTTGTTTCTTTTTCTTTTCCCGAATAAACCGCTTTTTTGGTGGACTACCTGGAGAATTATTTGGCAGTCGACACTTTGTAGCTGTAAACATGAGGGGATGGCTACAGGTTAGACAGTGATACAAGGGGGCAGAGATTGCTTCCTCCTCTGGCCCCTCTTCTACTTTTTGGTCCTCTCTTAAAATATGAAATACGTGCCTTCTCTCTTTTCCTATTAAGGGACTGCCCTTTCTCTAGTGATTCCCCCCCCCCCCCAATGTGAGTATCTTATGGGAGACAGACACCTTTAACAGTATAAGGTAATAATACTTACAAACTCATAATGTACAGTAGCTGTAAACATTCTATAAGAAACTGTGCTTGGGCCGCTTGAGATCTGTGTGGAAGCTTAGATCATTGCCAGGACCTAATTTTGTGGTGGCCACAATGTTGGAATATTTCACTAATATTAGGGAAAATTCAGTTTCCCTCAGAGGTGAGCACATATTGCCCCAATCTTATGGATGATGGAATGGGGGCACAGAAATATAAAAATCACAATATTAGAGCTGAAAAGAACTAAGGCTGTCTAGTCCAACCTCCCCATTTTACAGATGAAATTGAAACCAAGAGGAGGGGAATTGATTTACCCAAGATTACACAGTTAGTAAGGGGTCTCCAAACTTCCAATCTACATCTCCACCCACTGTGTCTTGCTACAATTCCATTTATAATTTGAGTTCAATTTGGCCTCACATACAAAATAATCAAATTTTGACACAAGTACTGATTTGATGTTAGACAATAGAATTTCTAGGAAGTGTTTTAACTTGCAACATCCATGGAATAAAGTTGCGTTGATGAAGGATCCAAAAGAAGCAAATGTTACTAGAACCTGACAACTCCATTAGAATGCTGACCCAAGGGAAACTAAAAACTCGGGGCCAAGTACTAGAGTCTTAGCTCACACCTAAACAGCCCACATAATGCAAAAAGAGCCTTGCAAATAAGAGACCCAAATGGCTCAGAAGTATAGCTCGTGATAGGTGTTACCTCAAAGGAGTGCAACTACTCCTCAAGTAGATTCTAAAACTTTGTGGGGACTTTTTTGGTTCTCATGAGATTGGCATGGTACCCTGGCCATTAATTCCCTGAGGACCAAGGATGCTAAACATCTGCAATTCTGGGGACAGTCATGTACAATAAAGAACTGTATCAAATATATGGTGATGGAAGGAGAACTGACTCTGGTGGTGAACACACAGTGGGATTTATAGATGATGTAATACAGAATTGTACACCTGAAATCTATGTAATTTTACTAACAATTGTCACCCCAATAAATTTCAATAAATAAAAATAAAGGACTGTCCCATCCCTAACCATTGTGCAGAAACACTGACCAACGTGGCTGGAACATTAGATACGAAGGAAGAACTACTACCACCCCCGGGCCCACGGAATGGTTCTCTTGTGGGGATGGGATATATAATGGAGGAAATTAGGTGTTACCCAATCAGGAGACTCCCAGAAATGTGAGTTTCCACTTGAGCCTGAGGAGTTATTAGCAACACCTATGGTTCTGCCCTGATAGTTCTTCAGCTTTGTTTTGTTTTGCTAGGAAGACGGCCTGGAGAAGGGCTAGTTCAGAGGCAATGAAACAAATTGCTGAACACCACCCTAAGGAAGGGAAGTTGACAGCAATATTCCAAAAGGGCTTCTAGGTGCCATCTTAGAACTATGTCGAGAGCTATGCTTGGACATGTCACTGTCTGGTATATGTCCAAGACCAGCCAGTTTCTTTCTGAATTTCTTAGGCTGGTGATCTTGTATATGAAATTTAAACTAATTCCAGATCCCAAGACTAGGTCAGTTTCAGGGATTCTTAAGGGAGTTAAGCCATTCTATCATTCAGAAGTTGAATGTCTAGGAGAAAAGTGATTCATCTCACCAGGGCAGCTTAGATTGCTTCCAGATCTCCAAGTCCTTAAGATTCAGAATTGCCAAGGCCAGCTAGTACTAGGATTATGCCGCTGTATAGTATAACTGAGTCAGAGAACAGAGTCCAAATAGATTTTAGGGTACATTATATGATAACAGTAACTGTAGTGAAATCTTTTGAGTGTACCTTCAAACTGTGATGACCTCCTTTCTCTGTGAACCATTAACCCTCTAGGTAGCCCCCAGCAGTGATATCTGCCCCATATAACCCTGTCCTTTAGCCGTTATTGCCTGGACAAGAGGGAGATGCCTGACCTAGGACCAGCCAATCAGATTCTCTAGCTCAGGAATTTAGAAGTGGAACTCAATGAATTGGCGGAATGGGTCTCGGCTGTTTACTTGAAACTGAGTGATAGAAAGAAAAGAGACCACTTTTGTGAGGCACCATGAAAAGGAGATATTGCCCATCTGCAGAGAGAAAGCTGTGAAGCAGAGAGAAGGAAAGATGAGAGACCTGAAGGCATGGGAGACAGAGGTTCCTGTCATCCTGAGTCCTGGTTGGTCAGCTTCCTTTAGGTTCCATGAGATTCTCCAAGTTCTGTTCAAAATACATTATTCCCTGGATGAAGTCAAAGAATCCAATCATAAAACAAAAGCAAAAAAAAAAAAAAGAAAAGAAAGTGAATATTTAATTTCTAGACAGGGATGGACATCCTACTCTTGAAAATAATGGAAACCCCTATAGAAAAAAAATGAGGAAACAAAAAGGCAGTTCACAAAAGTAATACAAGTGACCAGTATACGTATTAAAAGATGTATTATGTCACTCATAGTTAAAGAAATGGATTAAAACAACAATAAAGTATCACTTTTGCCTAATCAGACTGGCAAAGCTTTAAAAAGATTTATAATAGCTTTTGTTGGCAAGAGGGTAGGGAAACAGGTATTCTCAAACACAACTGCTTCTGGGAATGTAAATTGATAGAATTTTTCCTAAAGGTGAGTAGAAGAGAATTTAGGTGAATTGGTATGAAAAACTTTAAAATATTCATGTACTGTAGTCCAAAAATCTTAGGCTTATAAATAAGCTCTTCATAGAAGTATTATAATACATATAATAGTAAAAAAATGTGAAAAGTTTGAATTAGCCCAAATGTTTATGAATAGGAAAACTGTTGCAAAAAAAATAATTTTTACCATAAAACTTGGCTATACTATGTTAAGTGAAAAAAAGCAGGATGTAAAATTTGTATATTGTGTGAACCTAACTATATAAACAAAAGATTGGAAATATCAATGGATAATGATTATTAATAATTTTAATTTTTATACTTTTCTATATTTAAAGAAATAAACAGATCAACTGTATTTTCTTTAATTGATTAACCTATTATCTCTGTTAACAGAGAAAGATGTTTATAATATATTCTTAAATGATAAAAGATACAACAAAAAGTAGTATTACCGGTAATCAATTTCTAAGAGAGATGCACAAATCAGTGCAAGAGATGTCTGGAAGGATATGCTCCAAAGTATTAACAATGACGATCTCTGAGTATGAGAGAGACTTTTACATTTTTTTATCTGCATTTTCAGATTTTTAATAAAATGATCATGTGATAAAACATTAAGAGACACTTCATTTTGAAGGAAAGAAAATTGGGTGGCCTGGGGGCTTGTCAAGCATGAGTTCATTTCAGTTCTTTATATTCTCCTCTCCAAGTCAGATGCCTTAACCTCGTAAGCAGCAAAACCTAGGAAGCAGCTAACAGTCACACGCGCTCTTCAGTCAGGCGAGCAAATGCGTGCTGGCTTACTGTAAGTCGGGCTGAGTTAGGCTCAGTGGCCTAGAAAGAGAGGTTTAATCCTCGTGCTATGTGGCCTTGGACACATCATTTAGTTTCTCTCCAGATCTCAGTTTCCTCACCTCTATATAGGGAATGCTGCAAAAAAGATCACTGAAGTGGAGCAAAAGAATACATCAAACAAAAGAAAACAAATATTTGGGATTTCATCTACAGCCACAATTAGTATTTACATAAACTTAACCACAAGCCAAAGCTTCCATTCTGCACGTATTTCCCAGGATTGGACGTTTAAATGAGGGGGGCATGAGTGTAAAGGTTAAATATTAAGGTATTCCATCACGATGGGAGAGACGAGGACATATATTTCTATAAATAACTACATAAAGGTGCAAAGCAGCATATGTTCGAGTGCCACATGAGCAGTAGACAAAGAGGCCGTAGGATTTGGGAGTCAGTAGACTGGGATACCCGAAAGGTCTGCAAGGAGACCTTACCCAGGCCCTACATGATTCTCCACAGGCCTTGAGAAACAGCTCAGGAAGGGACACATGACAAAATCATTTAGGCGTTTCTTGTTTTAATTGTGGTTTAAGAAGACACAAAACTTACCATCTTAATCATTTTTAAGTGTAGAGAGTTCAGTGGTATTAAGCATATTCACGTTGTTATGCAACCCATTTCCAGAACTGTTGGCTCTTGCAAAACTGAAACTCTGTACCCATTAAACAACAACTCCCCTTCCCGCCCCGTCCCAGTCCCTGGCAAGCACAGTTCTACTTTCCATTCCTATGAATTTGACGACTTTAGATACTTCATATAAGCGGAATCATACAGTATGTGTCTTTCTGTGACTGGCTCATTTCACTTTATACAATGTCCTCAAGGTTCATCCATGTTGTGGCATATGTCAGAATTTCCTTCCTTTTTAAGGCTTAATAGTATTTCATTATATGTATATAACACATACCGTGTTTCCCTGAAAATAAGCCCGGGTCTTATATTAATTTTTGCTCCAAAACACGCATTAGGGCTTATGTTCAGGGGGTGTCACCCTGAAAAATCATGCTAGGGCTTATTTTCCGGTTAGGTCTTATTTTGGGGGAAACACAGTATTGTTGCTCCATTCATCTGTCGATGGACATTTGGGTTGCTTCCACCTGTTGGCTATTGTGAATAATGCTGCTACAAACGTGGGTGTGCAAATATCTCTTCAAGACCCAGCTCTCAATTCTTCTGGATATATAACCAGAAGTGGGATTTCTGGATCATGTGGTAGTTCTATTTTTAATTTTTAAAGGGCCCTCCATACTGTTTTTTCATAGCGGTTGCACCACTTTACAATCCTACCAACAGAGCACGTGGGTTCCAGTTTCTTTACATCCTTGCCAACATGGTTATTGTTTTGTTTTGTTTTTTGACAGCAGCCATTCTGACGGTTGTGAGACGATATCTCATTGTGCTTTTGATTTGCATTTCGGTAATGACTAGTGATGTTGAGCATCTTTTCGTATTGTTGGCCGTATGTATATCACCTTTGGAGTAATGTCTCTTCAAGTCCTTTGCCCATTTTTAATCAGGTTATTTGATATTTTTGTTGAATTATGGGAGGACTTTATATATTCTAGATATTAACCCCTTATCAGCTATATCATTTGCAGGTATTTTCTCCCCTTCCATGGGTTGCCTTTCAACTCTGTTGATTATGTCCTTTGATGTACAAAAGTTTTAGGTTTGATGTAGTCTCATTTGTCTATGTTTCTTTTTTTGTTGCCTGTGCTTTTAATGTCATATCCAAAAATCATTGCCAAGTCCAATGTCATGAAGTTTTTTTCCCCTATGTTTTCTTCTAGGAGTTTTATAGTTTGGGTTTTATGTTTAGGTTTTTTAATCCATTTTGAGTTATTTTTTGTAATGATGTAAAATAAGGGCCTAAGCTCTTTCTTTTGCATGCATTTGGGAGTTTATAACAGTTATGAGAACCAGCCTTCTCTTTACTGCCTCTTATTTTCTGTCCTGATCACAGAAACTTATCTAGAAGTGACTCCAGGAAAAGGAAATAAAATCTAAGGTGTACATGAGGGGGCATTTTCACCTGGGAAGTGAATAAATAGGTGAGGAAAAACAGCAGCCTATGGCCGGGAGCAGTACCACCACTTTCACCATCTACCCAGAGCATGACGGGAAAGGACCAGATCCCCTACATTTGGGCTTTCTCCAGTTCCTTTACCCTGTTAGCCTACTCGAGAGATATAAAAACAGGAGGCACCAAACTATTGTACTATCGTTCTTCTAAACAGAGCATCTGATGCCCTGGGTCCCTTTTCCCACTGTGTTGAACGGGACAATGCAAACGAAAACCTGATTGTCTTTAGCTCACGTCCCTTGGTCCCTTGACCTAGATACATCCAGAAGTAGTCCATTCTTTTCTTTTCTGTTTTTTTTTTTCCTTCTCTTCTTGGCCCCTTTAGTTTACTAGAACCAAAACATTTACAAGTAAACACCAACTCCTATGTCTCCCTCACGTAAAAAAAAAAAAAAAAAAAATCCCTCAGAATCCCTCTTGTTTTATTATAATCACTCTTTTCACTCTTTCTTCAACTGGGTCACAATTGAAGAAAGCATCTTGCTGTCTACACCCTAGGTAGAGGTAAGACAGAAGAGGAGGAAAAGGGGAACAAATACATAATGAACCCCTACAATGTACCAAATGTCCATCACTTGAAGTACTTTGACTCATTTAATCCTCACAGAATGAGATCAGTATTTATTATTCCCATTTTGCAGATAAGGAAATGGAGAGTGACACCTTATATAGCTGTTACAATACCATTGACTTCTCTACGTCGTACTCCATATCCCTTGACTACAGATATATCTATATCTTTAGTTATAGTTGACATTCAATATTATTCTACTTCAGCTTTATGTGTGTAGTGCATTGGTCAGGCATCTATCTACACAGTCTATGACGTGATCCCCCTGATAAGTCCAGTGCCCATCTGGCACTTTACATGATCTTTACAACATTGTTGATTATATTCCCCATACTGCATTAATTACCAATTTGTATTTCTTAATGCCTTCACCTTTTTCACCCTGCCCCAACTCCATTCCCATCTATCACCCTGATAGATCTAGTACCTATCTGACACCATACCTAGTTATTACAATATTATTGACTATGTTCCTTATGCTATACCCTATATGCCCCATGACTACTGTATAACAGCCAATTTGTTCTTCTTAACCCCTTCTCCTTTCACCGATCCTTAACGCCCCCTCCCATCTTAAAGAAGTCCCTCTAAGATTCCTTGTCATACTGGTTTGGTGGTGATGAGCTCCTTCAGCTTTTTCTTGTCTGGGAAGCTCCTTATTTGTCCTTCAATTCTAAATGATAGCCTTGCTGGGTAGAGTAATCTTGGTTGTATGTCGTTGGTTTTCATCACTAGAAATATTCCCTGCCACTCCCTTCTTGCCTGCAAAGTTTCTATTGAGAAATCAGCTGCCAGTCTTGTGAGGGCTCCCTTGTAGGTATCTAACTGCTTTTCTCTTGCTGCTTTTAAGATTCTCTCTTTGTCTTTAACCTTTGGCAATTTAATTATGATTTGTCTTAGTATTGACCTCTTTGGGTTTCTCTTTGGGACTGTCTGTACTACCTGGGCTTGTATGTCTATTTCCTTCAGTAGGTTAGGGAGTTTTCTGTCATTATTTCTTCAAATAGGTTTTCAATTCCTTGCTCTCTCTCTTCTCCTTCTGGTACCCCTATAATGCAAATGTTGGTATGCTTGATATTGTCCTGGAGTCCCCTTAAACAGTGTGTACTTCCAAGACTTTTTTTTTCCAAGTCAAGTTGTCCTTTCAATCTTAGTTGTGGAGGGCGCAGTTCAGCTCCAGATCTAGTTGCCATTGTTAGTTGCAGGGGGGCGCAGACCACTTTCCTTTGCGGGAGTCCAACTGTCAACCTTGTGGTTGAGAGCCCACTGGCCCATGTGGGAATCAAACTGGCAGCCTTTGGCATTAGGAGCACGGAGCTCCAACTGCCTGAGCCACCGGGCCGGCCATGTAATGCCAGACTTTAAACTGACATTGAGCCTCTGTAACTTTCATGTACACAACAGAACATTTCAGTTCATAGTTTCTCATCTAAAAAGATAGACTTGTACACTTCAAAAAGGTGAATTTTATAATATTCATTAGCATCAAAGTCTGGCATTTAGAAATGGCTCGTTGTAGGTAAATTCTCGTCTATGGTATTGCTGTCACTTCAAGCTCTAAGGTGGCTACAAACCCTCCTTAAAAAAATACACTTACTAAGAAACAACTAGACGGTTAACAGTGACGCTATTGGGTCAAGTGTGGTCATGGAATTGTGTGTGACATTTCCCCCTCACCTTACATGAAAACCTATGATTTATATTAAAATCTTCTGTGATTCATAATATATACCACTTAACATTTAAAAAAAATCAGTGTCCAGCCATATTATCGCTCCAGATTTTTTGTTCTCAGAAGGCATTCTATCAGAAATTTAACACTACTACCAAGAGCTGGTTTATGAGGTATGACAATTAAGTTCGCGAACTCATCCTAGAAAGACTGCTACATACCTCATTGCTGAATATCACTACGGTCACCTTCAAAGGACTCCCCTTGGGAAGCTATGCACCGATGCCAGTGCCCAGTCCACCCTTCAAAGCAATTCTGGAACTCTTTTTCTGGAATGGCCATCAGAGCTGTCGTTGTATTACCCTTGAGGGTCCTTAATGTCATCAAAATGTCTTCCTTTCAATATTTCCTTTATCTTCAGGTAAAGAAAGAAGTCATTGGGGGCCAGATCAGGTGAGTAGGGAGGGTGTTCCAGTACAGTTATTTGTTTACTGGCTAAAAACTCCCTCACAGACAGTGCTGTGGGAGCTGCTGCATTGTCGTGATGCAAGAGCCATGAATTGTTGGTGAAAAGTTCAGGTTGTCTAACTTTTTCATGCAGCCTTTTCAGCACTTCTGAATAGTAACCTTGGTTAACTGTTTGTCCAGTTGGTACAAACAGTTCATAATGAATCAAAAATTCATGATGAATAATCCCTCTGATATAAAAAATGGTTAGCAACATTGTTGCAACAAGTTTGCAAACTTAATTGTCAGATCTCTTAATGCTATTTCTAAAGATTGGGTGTGCAGCTCAGATTTGGGGCAATCATAGGGACCTTGGAGTCTGACAGATGAGTTCAAATCCTAGCTCTGTCACCTACCAGCCATGACATTGGACAAATTATTTCCTCCTTCTAAATATTGTATTCTACCTCTTACAGTCAGTAGAAGCCCCAAATAAGAGAATGTATATAAAGCACTGAGCATAATGCCCAACACATAGTGGGTTGGCCGTAACCTCCTACAAGATATTCCCTTTACTTTTTAGAAGACCTTTAAGAAGCATAAACGTAGATACTGATTTCCCTTTGACAAATGAAGAAACTCACAAGCTTATTGAGTGTTACTGATGGTGTGAAGCCAGAGGACTGCTTATTCACTACTGAAAAAGTGAAAATTGGGACAACTACTTGGCACAGCCACAATTTGGCAATGTCTAGGAAAGCTGAAGTTTTCCCTCCATGCCAGCAAGTCCATTTCTAGGTACATGACCTAGAAAATTCTCACTTGTGTGCCGAGGAGATGGATACAAGAATGTTCCTTGAAATAATATTTATGAGAGCCAAATATTGGAAACAATCTAAAGGTCCATCAACAAGAACATGGATAGATCAATTGTGATATAGTCATGAAATAAAACATGATTCCATTTTATATAAGATTTAAAAACATGAAACAATAGTATATAATTTTTATGTGATAATATATACCAACTTTTAAAAACAATAAGTAATGGATTCAGGATAATGGTTATCTCAAGAAAAAAAAAGAAGAGAGTGTAATAGGGAAGGGACACCTGTGTGTGTGTGTGTGTGTGTGTAATTATTTCTATTTTATTTCTTGAGAAATATCTAAAGCAAATGTGGCATAATTTTAGGATTTGTATATAAGGACTCGGATGTTTGTTATATTCTTTATACATATATATGAGGTGTGATCAAAAGATATGGTGAATGTTTAAAAAAAGTATTATAGTAAAAGACACATTGCCATTAATCCCCCTCAAAATACTCCCCCTCACTTCGGACACACTTACCCATTGTTCTTGCCACTTTCTGAAGCAGTTTTGGAAGTCCTCTTTCCTGAGTGTCTTTACTTCATCCTCCATCATGACAATGCTCTGTGTCACACATCGCTTCTGGTACAGCAATTTCTATCAAATAAAAACATTATGGTGTGTCCTCATCCACCTTATTTACCAGATCTGGCCCCGTGTGACTTCTGGCCCTTTCCCAAAATGGTCAAAACGACCATTAAAGGAAAACGAATCAATTCAGGATATAGAGGCAGCCACAACAGCGCAACTAGAGACACTCACAAAAGAGGACTTCCAGAACTGCTTCAGAAAGTGGCAAGAACGATGAGATAAGTGTGTTCAAAGCAAGGGAGAGTATTTTGAGGGGATTAATGGTAATTTGTCTTTTATCGTAATAATTTTTTAAAATTTAAACATTCCCTTATTTTTTTTATCACACCTATGCATATAAACAGAAACACTTATGTAATGCTTACTACGTTGTAGGCAGTGTTAGGTTCTTTACCTGTATTAACTAATTTATTAATAGTAATTTCAACAACCCTGTAAAGTAGTTACTATGATTACTCCCATTTTACAGATGAGAAAGCTGTGGTACAGAAATTAGAAACTTGCCCAATGTCACATATATGTTAAGAAGTGACTTTGGGATTTGGAGGCAGTCTGGTTTCAGAGTCTGATCTCTTAACAACCACACCCTACTTCCTCTTGAAATACTTCAAATTTTTTAAAAAGTAAGAGGGAGGCAGGATGGAACAGGGAGGTAAAATCCTTTAGCATCACACAGGTCAGTGAGAAGAGAGTTCAACAATCTTTCCTAACCTTCTTTTGCTCCTCATAGGAAATGCTGATATTTCCCACCACACCACGTGACAAAAGCCAGGGAGCCCTGCGCAGACTTAGCGACCACCCAACATCGCAGTAAAAGCCAACTTACCTGTGACTTGGGAGGAGGAGGATAAATAAACTCTGAGAAGACTATTTTGAGGCCTCAAATCTTCAAGAAATTCTCCGGAAGGCAATACAAGGCAGAATAATTAGTTCTACAAGTGTAGGTTTTTCATTTAGAGTCTGAGCTAATAATCCTGAGAGTTTTGATTGTACCTAAATTACTATCTGCATTTGGGCAGGATCATTTGAACAGGCAAATTCCCAAGTGAGTCATAATCCACATAAATGAAATAAAAATTGACTCCAAGCTTCTCGCTGTATTACACAAGAACAAAATTAAGACTAGATAGAGATTGACTGTGAGATCTGCCTCCAGATCCGTTGGTGGCCCATGCCGTGCCTTTGGGGGAGGGCCGGAGGCCATTACGGATCGCTGGCCTGTAGGGGATGGCGGACAGCCTCCTCCTCAATCCTGCACAGCTCTGCCTGCATGTTCCACATCCCAGCGTAGGACGCCTCGAACGTTTAGGGACACTTACGACTTGGACTAGTGGTGGCAGGTTTCATGGCAAAGAGAACTTAACCGAGCAAGCCAAAAGCTTTAGGAGACAAGGTAGCTGAACATTTTTCCAAATGGATAATTTGTTTTTAAATAATAGAAAATATTCTCGGTCCTGTCATGTTTCTGAATTTTATAATTTTGTTTGCCCTCTAGGAAGTTCTTATGGGCATCTCTCCATTCCCACAAAAGAGTGAATACCACAGTAGATAAATCCATCCTTACATTTCCAGAGCAATTTTTTCTCTACCAAGAGATTCCAAATCCATGATGTCATTTGGTTCTCATGCCATTGAGTCATAGGAAGAGGAATAACAATAACAAAACAGTAATATTGAGTGTTCATGCTAATGAAAGCCAGTCACAAAAGTTCACATATTGTAGATTCCATTTATATAAAATAATCAGAATAGACAAATCCATAAACATATAAAGTAGATTAGTTGGTGGCAGGGGTTGGGAGGACAGGGTAATGGACAGTGATTGCTAGTGGGTACGGGATTTCATTTTGGGCTGATGGAAAAGTTCTGGAATTAAATAGGACGATGGTCACACATTTTGAATATATGAAAAACCACTGAATTGTACACTTTAAAATGGTGAACTTATGGAATGTGAATTTTATCTTGATTTTTTTTTATTATTTAAAAGAAAAAAATTGAGTGCTTACCTTGTGCTAAGACTGCCTAAGGGATTTACTTGCTTCAAGACATTTACCTGATCATCTGACAAGATTATGAGATACTATCGTTTCCTTATTTTGCAGATGAGGACCCCCGCTCACAGAGATGATTGGACCACAGTGATGTGGCAAACAAATAGTGCCAACCAAAATTCAGATTTCTGACCCTTCCTTTCATATCAGACCCTTAACCGTCATTCCAGTAATTCAAGGAGCTATTTCTGAGTGTAACACATCTGATAGTATTTCCTCTGTTCAACTCTCTGTAAAAGGTCTTTGCAATATTTTTTGCTTTTACTTTTCATGGTGTCTTTTTTTATTTGAGGTTCTTTCTTCCCAATTTTTGAGAGTTAAACTTAACAGTGATTTTCCCCTTGAAAGTCCTTAACTCTCTAAACCACCTTCCTTCTGATAAAAAGCAGAGTTTCATTTCTTAGCTCCTCTTCTGGGAAACCCCTTAGGGTCACACAACCACAGCCGATTTTAAGCAAGGCTGTGATGTATATCCGCTATGTTCATTCTGTTCCAAGACCTAATCACCTTCCTACACACTTCCCCAAGGATGTTTGTTTCCTCATTTAGATCACAAGTGAGCCAATCAAAACATTACAGAAGGAAAAGACACATAGCAACAGCCTCTGTTATGGGTGAATCCTCAGACATTCAGAGTTGGAGCAAACCTTATAGATGATTTGTTCTAACCTCCCCTCTAACATGGCGAATTCCAGGGTGGAGAGACGTTGAGTGAATTTCCCATTGCCGTAGAGCTAGGAGCAGACCTGAGCCTAAAATTCTGATGCTATATATCATTGCCTTGGGGGATTTCTCAAATGGTTCTCGGTCCAAAGAGAATCCTTAGGACAGTTCCATTTAGTGTTACTGATACTGCTTCTTCACATATTACAACGGGAACTTGACTAGTAGTTAAAAATGACACTCCTGGCATATCCATATAATGGATTATTATGTAACTATTAAAAGTTATAAGGACCCCAATAAATAAAAAAAATAAAAAGAAAGTTATAAGGGCAGTGGGTTAGCTCAGTTGGTTAGAGCGCAAGCTCTTAACAACAAGGTTGCCGGTTCGATCCCCACATGGGCCACTGTGAGCTGCGCCCCCCCCCCCCCACAACTAGATTGAAACAACTATTTGACTTGTAGCTGATGGGTCCTGGAAAAACATTTAAATAAATATTTAAAAAGTTAAAAGAAAAAGTTTAAAAAGGTTATGAGAATTGAGTATTTATTGATATTTATATAAAAGTTTTAAAAGGTTAACTAAAAAATAAGTACAAAATCATCCCACATATTTTTTTTGAAAAAACTATACATATAAACATTTATAAGTACTAGAATATGTACCTAAATGTTAATAGAGATTATCTCTATGGACAGTAGCATTATAGGTGATTATTTGTCTTCTTTGTGATAATCTATATGTTCTAACATTTTTACAATGGTACTTTTGAAATGAATAATTTTCTAATATTAAAAAAGTGAGACTAGGAACAAAATTTCTTAAATAGGACACAAAAAGTATCAAGCATAAAATAAATAATTGATAAAATGGACAATATTAAAAATTAAGAATATAGTTCATCAAAAGACACCATGAAGAAAGTGAAAATGTGAACCCCACACTGGGAGAGGATAGTCACAATACACGCATCCAATAATGAACTCAGATCCAAAAATATGTTTTAAAGATACTTTTACAAATAACTTAGTAAAAGACAGGCAACCCAATTGTTAAATGGACAAGTGCTTGAACAGACACTTCATAAAAGAGGCTATCCAAAATTTCCAGCAAGTCTACATACCTTTTAAAATGCTTGTAGCAAACTAAACCTGCATATGAGATACACACTCATTAGACAGAAGGGTCAAAATTTTAGAAAATGGCAATACCAAATATTGGCCGCGTTGTGGAACCCCTAGAACTCTCATGTATTTCTGGCAGGAATAAATTGGGACAACTACAACTTTGAAAAACTATTTGCTCTACCTATTAAAATGAAACCCATGCCTATTCTCTGGTCCAACAGTTTCTCTCGTCAGTATACACCTAAACATAGTGAGGGCTTATGTCCACCAACAGAAATATGTAAGGATGTTCATAGTGCCATTCATATTCACCGGAAACTGGAAACGATCCAATGCCAGGGAACAGTGGGAAGAATAAATTGTGATCTATCCACACTATGGGATATTAAATACAAGTATGAATTGCTATGTGCAACATCATGGATGATTTATACAGACACAATGTTGAAAAAGCATATGCAAAAGTGCATATTCTGTATGACTCCATTTATAAGATTGGCAAAACTAACCTCTGCTGACACAGGTGGGACTGTTGATTATCTGGGGAGACGGGGACAATGGCTATTGACTGGGTGGAAGCATGAAAGAGCCTTCTACGGTGCTGGAAATATTCTATATAACTTGATTTGTAGTTACACAGGTATGTGCATAGATAAAAATTCACAAAGATTAAGATTTTTAAAAAAAGATTTTCACACATTGCTGTATACAATAACTTTAAAAAAGTTTTATTAAAAAGTGTCGGAGCAGCAAGAAAGCTATTCCTTCCGTGTTTGGGTGGTGAATATTAAGACTGAAAAGTAAGGCCTTGAAAAAACAGCCTATAAAAAAAGGCCAGGCTTCCTCCCCGGTAGAAAAGGAAAAATGTGAGCTTTTCTCCAGAGAACATTCAATATTTTCCTAGTCTCTTTATATTTTACTACTCAGTGGTGAACTATGGGCTGATACAGTGTTAAAATCTCCCAGGTAAACCTCACATTGCAACTCTAATCTAGTCATTTTTGATTTGTCAGTTAAGGGACTGGATTATATAATTTATACATACACATTTATAAATGTATACATATCACAGAGAGGAAAACAAACTATTCCAACCCTTTGTATAGGAATTGGAACATACGACAAAATTATTGAAAGATGGTTGTGTTCCGCCCAGTTTTTCCCCTCAGCAAACTTGTCTGCTTTTCACCTCATCTGCTGTCAGGTCAGAGCGTGAGCCGCCAAGTGGTTCTGCGTTTCACAGGGGCCCATCCCTTATCTGATTCCTGCTGGGAGCTGAAGCATTTATGGACAATTAAGGTGTTACCTGGAAACTGTCAGCTGTACCCTTTCCCCGGGAGCATTTGCATTATAAAAGGGGACTTTACAGAAACTCTGGACACAGATATGTGTGGGAGGAAAAGGGAGAGTTTACAAAAACAAGTTGCATATGAAATGATTGTCAGGTTCCTTAAAAGTTTTAGAGGAAATTCCAAGAAGCCCAGAAGCTTTTAGATAAACTGAAAATTTTAATTCATAGCAAATGAAACACCTCACTACATGCTCACATTGTTATCTTACTGGAACCTCACACAACCGGTGAGACCCCGTTTTAGGAACTAGAAGCCTCACTGGGAAAGCTAAGCAATTCCACAGAAACTGGAACTTGGAGGACTTAGAATGTGAACTGAGCCACCTGACTCACCACACTCCTCACTCCCCAACAACCCCCAACTTTTGTCTTCCAGAAAGGCCTTGTAACCAAAAGGGTTTCCTTCCTGGAACCAGTAGAAAGAGATTAAGAGCCCTTGTAAGCAGATTTGCTTCTGGCAAATTCGTTCTCTTTTTTCTTTCCTTTTCTAGTTTTCTTTTTAGTTTCACCTCTGTTTTGTCACTTTTTGACCCTTTGGAAGATGCTAGTGGTAACTGCAAACTGCCACAACCTTTGATTTCAAATTTTCTCTGCACATTATTTTCATGTATGGTCATGGATGGTAGTGGTGGCACCAAGAGGTGGCTTGAAGAGAGCTTTAGCCTCACTACCCTCAAGCTACTCCAAATAAACACACAATTTAAGTAGAAAAACAGTGCTAGGGAAATGCAGCTTCATAATAATTTCCTGAAATTTAGAGTCCCCAAGTCTCACAATTCCAAGGGGTATCACTTATGTGAAATACAGTGTAAGGGATGGCCCTGAAATTGTACAAGAAGGGAGACTTGCCTAACTACCTTCCGAAGAGATTGGCCCTCCTAAAAACCACCATTACAGAAATTCAGAAGTGCCTTTGATAAGTGATAGGAAAACAGGACTCCCCAGGATCTGGCAGATACCAGCAGAAAGGAGTCAAGTTCACAGAGATCACTATAATAACAAGGAAATAAAACAGGACCATAGGTTCAGACAGGTAAGGTCCAGAGTGCAGGAGGTTGGGAGTTAGTCAGCAAACACAGCAAAGTTAAGCAGCGCCTAATATTGATCCTGGGAGAAGGCTGTGTGGACTTTGGTCTTGCATGGAGAAGAGAGGAGCTCTGAACACACTCATGTTGATTTCAGTCACAAAGAAGTCCAAGATTTACAATTAACCACCAGAAATGCTGGGAGGGCTTCTCACAAGAATGGATCAAAAGTTGCATAGTTGACCAAACACTTAAATAAAAGTTGGTATTTGTTTCAGGTGGATTCAAATTTTGATCTGGAGCCTTGAGTTTTTACTTTACTGTGTTCCCAAATCTGCTGGTTTAAAAAAACCAAGAGAACTTGGACACCTACTAATCTAAAAGAGGATTAATGTGATTGTTACTGTTGCTTCTCAAAGGACCACTGATTCAGGTAGCTTTTTGGATGGATGTAGGGGAAAAGGGGAATTCTGGTCTAGATGGCATAGTAGGTGAATGCTATGCTCGTTTCCTCTCAAGGCCACATCAAAATTACCACTAAATTATAGAACAACAAAGCTGGAGAACCAGCTGAAGACTAGCTGAACAGAAGTCCTATAATTAAGAATATAAAGAAAAAAACCACATGGAGACTGGTAGGAGAGGCAGGGACAGGGAATGGGTTTGGCCCACACCCATGTGTGGTGGTTGAGAATTGGGAGGGTTATCTCAGCTGCAGAGAACCTCCTGAGGAGTGAAAGGTCCGCAGCCTGGAGCACAGGTGCCAGGAAGAGGAGCTCCTTCATCTGGCTATTAAAACCAGAGGGGATTCCATGCATCCAGATGAGACAGAAGACTGCTGGAAACCCAAGAGTCCTCTTAAAGTGCCCACACATAGACTCGTTTGCATACAGTCATCTTGGGAGACCAGAGACATACAGAGAGAGACTGAGTTGTGTGGCTTCAGGGAAAGGGCTGGAGAGAAACTATTATTGTCCCTGTGTTGAGCCCTTCTCCCGTACAGCCAACAGGCGGGTGCCATCTTCCCTGTGTTGAGCCCTACCCCCACACACAGCCAAATCAGAATCTGCCTTCACCTGATGAACTCCACTCGCTCCACCCTGATGACTCATTGAGACCCTGCCCGACCCAGCCCACACACTGCCAGAGGCTCTTTCAGTGGCTGAGACGTATGACAGCCTGCAGGCAGCAGCAGGCCTCAGGTTGCCCCTGAGCATTTTGCTGAGCTGCCCCAGGCCTGGTACTTGTGGCAGCCAGCCTCAGTTTGCAGTATGGCCTCTTCCAAGCACCTCCAGGTCCAGCACAGGCAACTACTAACCACAGATCACTTTGTAGCTCCTACCAGCTAGTTCCGGGCTGATCATAAGCAACGGACATTGGCCTTCACCAGAGACGCTCCCAAGAGGCCCCAGAACAAAAACACCTCGTGGCCACTTCAAACAACAACAGACATGATCTGATTAGGCTCATAAGTGGCATCTCCCAAGGGTGGTCTCAGCAGGCACCAGAGCCCACTGGGGTGAATCCTGCTCTGTGGGGTCAGCACCTTCAGAGCAGCTCAAACACTGTGATGGTGCCCAATCCTCACAGCCAGTCAGCCTGAGGGTCAATCCCTCCCACTGATGAGCCAATAGAAATCAAGGCTCAACTACACCAGAATGGCACACACAACACACACAAGAGATACTCCTGGAGTACTCAGCCCAGGACATCAGGAAGACTGACCCCACAGGACACCTACTACATAAGGCCACCTTGCCAAGACTGGGAGACATAGCAGATCTACCTAATACATAGAAACAAACATAGAGAGGCAGCCAAAATGAGGAGACAAAGAAACATGTTCCAAATGAAAGAATAGGAGAAAACTCCAGAAAAAGAGCTAAATGAAATGGAGGCAAACAATCTACCAGATACAGATTTCAAAACACTAGTTATAAGGATGCTCAAGGAACTTAGTGAGAACTTCAACAAAGAGATAGTAAGCATAAAAAGGGACATATAAACCATAAAAAAGAAACAGCCAGAAATCAAGAATACAATAACTGAAATGTAGAATACACTAGAAGAAATCAGCAGCACATTAGATGAAGCAGAGGATTGAATCAGCAATTTGGAAGATAAGGTAGCAGAAAACACCTAACCAGAACATCAAAAAGATAAAAAAAATTTTAAATTAAGATAGTTTAAGTGACTTCTGGGACAACATCAAGTGTAACAACATTCACATCATAGAGGTATAAGAAGGAGAAGAGAAAGAGGAAGAGATTGAGAACCTATTTGAAGGAATAATGACTGAAAACTTCCCTAATCTGGCAAATGATTTACGAGGTCAGACAATTAAGTTCACGAACTTGTTGCAATGATGTTGCTAACCTTTTTTTGATATCAGAGGGATTATTCATTATGAATTTGTACCAACTGGACAAATAGTTAACCAGGTTTACTATTTGGAAGTGCTGAAAATGCTGTGTGAAAAAGTTAGATAAAAACAACCTGAACTTTTCACCAACAATTCATGGCTCTTGCATCACAACAATGCATCAGCTCACATGGCACTGTATGTGAGGGAGTCTTGTAGCCAGTAAACAAATAATTGTATTGGAACACCCTCCCTACTCACCTGATCTGGCCCCTAATGACTTCCTTCTTTACCCGAAGATAAAGGAAATATTGAAAAGAAGACATTTTGATGACATTCATGACATAAAGGATTATATGACAATAGTTCTGACGGCCATTCCAGAAGAAGAATTCCAAAATTGCTTTGAAGGGTGGACTAGTCACTGGCGTCGGTGCATAGCTTCCCCAGGAGAGTACTTCGAAGGTGACCACAATGATATTCAGTAATGAGGTATGTAGAACTTTTTCTAGGATGAGTTTGTGAACTTAATTGTCATACCTCATAGATATACAATTCCCAGAAGCACAGAGAATCCCAAGCAAAATGAACCCAAAGAGGTCCAGCCCAAAACACATCATAATTAAAATGGCAAAAGTTAAAAACGAAGAGGGAATCTTAAAAGCAGGAAGAGAAAAGCAGTTAGTTACCTACAAGGGAGCTCCCATAAGACTATTTGCTGATTTCCCAACAGAAACTTTGCAGGCCAGAAGGGATTGGCATGATATTTTAAAGTGATAAAAAGCAAGGACTTACACCCAGGATTACTCTACCCAGAAAAACTATCATTTAGAATTGAAGGGTATATAAAGTGCTTCCCAGACAAGAAAAAGCTAAAGGAGTTCATCTCCACCAAACCAATATTACAAGAAATGCTAAAGTGATTTCTTTACAAAGAAGAAGGGGGAGAGAGGACATAAATATGAATAATAAAATGGCAATAACTATGTACCTATCAATAATCACTTTAAATATAAATGGATTGAATGTTGAATAGAAAGACATAGAGTAGCTGAATGGATAAGAAAACAAGACCCATACATATGCTGTCTACAAGAGACTCACTTGAAATTGAAAGACTCACACAAACTGAAAGTGAAGGGATGAAAAAATATATTTCAAGCGAATGGAAATGAAAAAAAAAAAGCTGGGGAAGCAATACTTATATCAGACAAAAAAGACTTTAAAATGAAGAGTATAAGAGACAAAGAAGGACATTTCATAATGATAAAGGGATCAACACAATAAGAGGATATAACCCTTGTAAACATTTATGCACCCAACATAGGAGCACCTAAATATATAAAACAAATATTGACAGACATAAAGTGAGGGATCCACAGTAGTACAGTCATAGTAGGGGACTATACCACCCCATTAACATCAATGGATAGATCTTCACCACAGAACATCAAAAAGGAAACACTAAATGACACATTAAACCAGATGGATAAAACTGATATTTTTAGGACATTTCACCACAAAGCAGCAGAATATACATTTTTTTCAAGTGCACATGGAACGTTTTCCAAGATAGACTACATTTTAGGCCACAAAACTAGTCTCAATAAATTTAAGAAGATTGAAATCATATCAAGCATCCTTCTGACTACAATGCTATGAAATTAGAAATCAATTACAAGACAAAAACTGAAAAACACACAAGAAAAGTACCAAATAAATAATCTAACCTTATCCCTGAAGGAACTAGAAAAAGAAAACAAACAAAGCCAAAAGTGAGTAGAAAGAAGGAAATAATAAAGATCAGAGTAGAAATAAACAAAATAAAGTCTAAAAAAACAATTCAAAAGATCAATGAAACCAAGTGTTTGTTATTTGAAAAAATAAATAAAATTTATAAACCTTTAACCAGACTCATCAAGAAAAAAAGAGAGAGAATTCAAATAAATAAAATCAGAAATGGAAGAGAAGTGACATCTGACACCACAGAAATACAAAGGGTTATAAGAAAATACAATGAATAATTATATGCCAACAAATTGGACAATCTAGAAGAAATGGATAAATTCCTAGAAACTTACAACTCTCCAAGACTGAATCAAGAAGAAACAGAAAATCTGAACAAACCAACTACTACTAATAAAATCGAATCAGTAATTTAAAAACTCCCAATAAACAAAAGTCCTGAGCCAGATGGCTTCACAGGTGAATTTTACAAAACATTCATAGAAGAATTAACACCTATCCTTCTGAAAGTATGCCAAAAAATTTAAGAGGAGGGAAGGCTACTATGCTCATTTGATGAGGCCAACATTACCCTGATTCCAAAACCAGACGAAGACATTACAAAAAAGAAAACTATAGCCCAATATCCCTGATGAACATAGATGCAAAATCCTCAACAAAATATTACAAACTGAATTCGGTAATACATTAAAAAGATCATACACCATGATCATGTGGGATTTATTATTGGGATGCAAAGTTGGTTCAATATCCACAAATCAATTAATGTGAAACATCACATAAACAAAATGTAGGCTAAAAATCATATGCTCATATCAATAGATGCAGAAAAAGCATTTGACAAAATCCAGCATCCATTTATGATAAAAACTCTCAGCAAAGTGGGAATAGAGGGAACATACCTCAACATAATAAAGGCCATATATGACAAACCCACAGCTAACATCATACTCAAGAAGGAAAAGCTAAAAGCATTTCCCTTAACAGGGACAAGACAAGGATACCACTTTCACCACTGTTATTCAATACAGTATTGGACGTCCTGGCCACAGCGATCAGACAAGAAAAAGAAATAAAATGCATCCAAATTGGAAAGGAAGAAGCAAAACTATCATTATTTGCAGATGACATGAATTAAATAGAGAGAACCCTAAAGATTCCACCAAAAAACTTTAGAATTGATAAATGAATTCAGTAAAGTGTCAGGATACAAAATTAATATTCATAAATCCGTTGCATTTTTATGTACCAATAATGAATTACCAGATAGAGATATTAAGAAAACAACCCCATTTTCAATTGCATTTAAAAAATACCTAGGAATAAATTTAACCAAGAAAGTAAAAAGACCTATACTTGGAAAATTATAAGGTATTACAGAAAGAAATTGAAGATACAAATAAATGGAAACATATACGGTGCTCCTGGATAGGAAGAATTAGTATCATTAAAATGTCTATACTACCTAAAGCAATCTACAGATTAAATACAATCCCTATCAAAATACCAAAGGCATTTTTCACAGAACTAGAACAAAAATCCTAAAATTTATATGGAACAACAAAGAACCCAAATAGCCACAGCCACCTTGAGAATGAAGAACAAAGTTGAAGGTATCATGCTACCTGATATCAAACTATATTACAAGCCTATAGTAATCAAAACAGCATGGTACTGGCATGAAAACACACATAGATCAACGGAACAGAATAGAGAGCCAGAAATAAACCCACTCCTGTGTGGTCAATTAATCTGTGACAAAGGAGGCAAAAATATAAATGGTGTAAAGACAGTCTTTTCAATAAATGTTATTTGGAAAACTAGAAATATCCATGCAAAAAAAAAAAAAAAATATATATATATATATATATATATATATATATATATATATATATATATGCCACCTTCTTGCCCCACATACAAGAATAAACTCAAAATGGATTAAAGACATATATGTAAGACCTGAAACCATAAAACTCCTAGAATACAATTACTAAACTCTCTGACATCACTCTTAGTAATATTTTTTCTGATATATCTCCTTGAGCAAGGGAAACAAAAGAAAAAACAAACAAATGGGACTACATCAAAATAAAATGTTTTTTTCACAGCAAAGGAAACCATCAACAAAATGAAAAATCAACCTACTGAATGGGAGAAGATATTCACCAATGATACATCTGATAGTGGGTTAATATCCAAAATTTATAAAGAACTCATTCAACTTCACACCAAAAACACCCCAAACAATCCAATTAAAAAATGGGCAGATGACCTGAATAGACATCTTTCCAAAGAGGATTTACAGGTGGCCAATAGACATATAAGATGCTCAATGCCACTAAAAGACCAGAGAAATGCAAATTGAAACCACAGTGAGATGTCACCTCACACCTGTCAGAATGGCTGTCATCAATAAATCAACAAACAATGTGTTGGCCAGGATGTGAGAAGAGGGAACCCTCATGCACTGTTGGTGGGATTGCAGATTGTACAGTCACTATGGAAAATAGTATAGAGGTTCCTCAAAAAATTAAAAATAGAAATACTATGTGAGCCAGCAATTCTGCTACTGAGTATTTATCTAAAGAAATCCAAAATATTAATTTAAAAAGATATATGCATCCCTATGTTCATTGCAACATTATTTACAACAGCCAAGATATGGAAGCAACCCAAGTGTCCATCAATAGATAAATGGACTGGTACATACATAAAATGGAATATTACTTGACCATAAAAAAAGAATGAAATCTTATCATTTGCACCAACATGTTTGGACCTAGAGGTTATTATGATAAGTGAAATAAGTCAGACAGAGAAAGACAAATACCACATGATCTCACTTATATGTGCAATCTAAAAAATAAAATAAATGAACAAACAAAACAGAAACAGACAACAAACTGATGGTTGCCAGAAGGGAAGAGGGAGTGGGCAACTGGGTGAAAAAAGTGAAGGGATTAAGAAGTACAAATTGGTAGTTACAAAATGGTCATGGAGATGTAAAGTACAGTATAGGGAATATAGTCAATAATTATGTTTAGTGCCAGGTGGGTAGCAGACTAATCGGGGGATCACTTTGTAAATTATCTAAATGTCTAACCACTATGCTGTACACCTGAAATAAATATAAAGTAATGTTGAATGTCAACTGTAATTGAAAAAAAAAATTTTTTTTTAAAGAATGTCAACTATAATTGAAAAAAATGTTTAAGTAAAATAAATTAATTTAAAAATAAAAAGGGGATTAATTTGGCTACACCATCATTAATTACATTGTTTACCAAATTTGCTAACCTTCTCAACTCTGGTCACAAAATGGAAGATTAAACCACCCTCTGTGTTGGTGTGTCAAACCCTGGTTTGGTTGTGTGTAAAAAATGGAGTAAGGTCTATGCCAGCTGCAGGTCACAAAATTCTGGCCCCAGGTGCCCATTTCCAGACTAACAGGGACGTTTCTCTGGCAGGAATGAAATGGTCATACATGGTTCTTTGGAGGAGTCCTGCCTACTCCTGCTCATGGATCCCAGCGTGCTGTTTTTCAGGTCACCAAGAGGCCTAGCCTGTGCCTAGTTGGGCCTCTTTGGACAGGCCTTAGTTGTGCCACTTTAAACTATTGTGGCATTGATTGTGGGGAAAGTTGTGAACTCCAGACAGCTGTTAACATCTGACCTCCTTGAATATCATTACTTCCTATCCCTCTAAATTCCAGAGTAGAGAATAGATCACTTAGCCAGCTTTGTTGGAAGTTTGCCAACACCTGTTGTGTAGAACAATGAGGGGTCCGTCTTAGCAATCCCCGGGTGCTTGGGGATACCCGCACTGCCCCCAGGCTTCTGCATTGAGATATATTTTGCAAAATGACCCATTGCTCTTCATATTACATCCTGCTGTGTGGGCCTGCTGCAAGGCCTTGATCTTTCTTTTTGATGAAACTAATCTACATTGTGTTGTGGGCAGAGAGCAAGCAACAAATGGGCAGCATGTGGAAAGGTCTGGCATGATTAACTCTACCACTAGCCCTGGAATCGATATAACTAGGACTGTAAGAGACATGAGAAGCTATAGAATACTAACAATAGGCGTTTGCGATTGATTATGTGCCAGGCACTATGCTACACGCGTCACGTGCATTACGGGCTTCCTTTAATACAACCCCATCATATTATTGTCTCCATTTGATGAATGAAAAGACCTAGAAGAAGTGTGAATAAATTGCTTAAGTTTGCATAGCTAGTATGACAGAGCCAAAGCTGGGTGTTCACTGAACTGTTTTATTTTCCTTTCGAAAAGCAAAACAGAAAGACTACATTTCCCAAATCTCCATGCATTTAGATGGGACCATGTGATTGAATTCTGGTCAATAGAATGTAGATGTGATATATCCCGTTTCCAGTTTTAAAACATTCCACCCACACTTCACTTTCTTTTCCTTATCTGCACAGCAGGAAGCCAAGGAGCCACCCACTCCACCCTCCCTCCCTCCCAAGGACAGAGCCTAGATCCCTGAGTAACTGCTTGGAGGAGAGTCTCTCAAGAGAGCGGACTAACCTACAACACACTGTCACGGGAACAACAAATAAACCTTGGTTGTGCTAAACTGCTGACATCTCAGGATTTATTTGTCACTACTGCATAACCTACCTACCCTGGGTCAAACAGCTAGATCAGTGGTAGCCAGGATTTGAGCACAGGGCTGTCTGACCTCAGCCACTCTTAACCGCTTACTTAAAACCAGCTCAGGAGTATCAGGAGAGAGTCATTTCTAATGTCTAACTCTGCCACTAACCTCATGTGGGGTGTTAGGTAAGTCACTTAAGTGACTCGGTTTTTACATTTGTCCACTGGGAATAAAAATATCTGCCCTTCCCACCCCACAAGTGTATTGCAAGGATCAACTTAGGCAATACCTATGAAATGGTTTGGAAAATAAGCATCACCCAAATACAACAAGTGTTATTATCTAACCTGTTTTCCTGTCTCTGGTTAGGAATCTATCCCAATGACCTTAGAATTGGCATGAAACTTTAGTCTTGTATCCCTGCCTCTATTATTCCTAATAGTTATTCTTCTAGAACCTTTAAATTTTAACATAATCATATGTTACAAAAATAGCATGAGGAGCTCCTGTACACCTTTTATCCAGATTTCCTAATTATTTATATTTTGTCCCTTTTTACATACATATTTGTAGTTTACTCAACAGAAAGTTGGAGACATTGTGTGCTTTACCACTCCAGAGGAAGTATGAAACTG
Source organism: Rhinolophus ferrumequinum (assembly GCF_004115265.2). Lineage (NCBI taxonomy): Eukaryota > Metazoa > Chordata > Mammalia > Chiroptera > Rhinolophidae > Rhinolophus > Rhinolophus ferrumequinum. Next base: position 4,898,700 of record NC_046286.1, read on the forward strand.
CCAAAGCTTTGCTTTCAGCCCTGTGAAACTGATTTCGAACTTCTGATATCTAGAACTGTGAGAGAATAAATGTATATTATCCCCCCCCTTTTTTCCACCTTCCCCCCACCCTACTCTGGGTCAAGCCATTGTTACAGCTCCTTGGCCCACGCTGGTATTATGAGCTGGTCTTAGGTCGGCCGCTCACAGCAGCTCTTCTGGCTGCCGGCCACTCATGCTGGCCGCTGGCCACTCGTGGCAGCACACGGTAGCCCATGACACACACAACAGCCCACTGCCACTCACGCTGGCTGCCAGGCCACTCACTGCCAACCTCCAGCTGAGAGGCCCTCCAGGGAGAGCCGTTGTTCACAATCTTAGCTGTAGAGGGTGCAGCTCACTGACCCATGTGGGAATCGAACCCGCGACCTCCGTGTTAGGAACATGGAACACGGCGCTCCAACCACCTGAGCTACCGGGCCGGTGTATGTTGTACCAGGCCAATGTATGTTATTTCAATGTACCAAATTTGTGGTAATTTGTTACAGGAGCCATAGAAAAGTAATGCAGTCCATATTCAAAATTTGGCAAATGTCCACATAGTATACATTTTACCTATTTCTGTTCTCAATTTAATATCCAGTTAAGAATCATGATCTACATTTAGTTGTGTTTTTAGTCTCCTGTAATCTGGAAACTTATAAGTAAGGTTACTTACTTATAAGTATTTTTATCCTCAGCCTTACTTTGTCTTTCTCCATCTTTACATTTTTGAGAAGTACAGCCTTTTGTTTTGATATTAAAAATGGAACGTCACTCAACTTTTGTTTGGCTGCTGTTCCCTTATCCTTAAATTCAGTTATGCCTTTTGACATGAATATAACATCATTTCAGGAGGTACATGATGTTGGTTTATCCCAATAGTAACAATATTGATTTTGATCATTTGGTTAAGGTAAAGGCTGCTAGATCTCTCCACTGTAGTTACTGGTTTCCTGTTTATAAATAAAAAGTAATTAATAGGTAGATATTTTGAGACATTTCCTCATTACACTTTAACTTCAAATTTTAGCATCCATGATGGTTTTCTAACTCAATCATTCCTTCTGTATTAGTAGATATAATTCTGTAAAGAAGATCTCCCCCTTCTTATTCATTCATTCATTCATTCATTCATGTAAGAACAGACTCATGGATTCTTATTTAATTCAATGGGTTAGAATCGTCTACCATCACCATTTATATTTGATGGTCAAAAATTGTCTCAGACTTGGCCAGTGGGAGCCTCTTTAAGCTGGCTCATAAATTCTTTTGATATATCCCCAGCATTCTTTGAGCACTTTTTCATTTCTGGCACGAGAAGATATTTCAGGTGCATCTTATACTTTCTCTGCAGAAGTCTGTTCTCCAGGAAACCCTGGTTCCCCTAGCAAAGATCTGGGTGCTCTGTATTTTCATTGCAGCCTATACGAGTATGTCACTGCTTCTCTAGACTCTCTCAGTGGACAAAGCCAGGAAATTTGTATAAAACCCTGAGTTCAGACGGATCCTTCCAATTTTAATCCAAAATCACATGGTATGTTTCCCCTCTCAATTTTTGTAACTCCCTTTGTCTAACTGTGAGAAAACTGACTCTCATTACCCTCAACATATTTTCTCATTTGCTCAAACCTAATCTACTAAGTACATAAATATTTTTTTATAGAGATTTTTTTTGGGGGGATGCACAGTGAGATGCACAAATCTTAAGTGCACAATTTAATGAGTTGTGTTTTGTTTGTTTGTTTGTTTTTTACTTTTATTTATTTAAGTATGTTTTTCCAGGACCCATCAGCTCCAACTCAAGAAGTTGTTTCAATCTAGTTGTGGAGGGCGCAGCTCACAGTTGCCCATGTGGGGATCGAACCGGCAACCTTGGCATTAAGAGCACTGCACTCTAACAAACTGAGCTAACTGGCTGCCACCAAATGAGTTTTGATAAATGCCGACATTTATGTAGTTTGCACGCATATCAAAAAAATAGAACATTTCCATTATTTCCAGTGCCTGAGCAATTTCACACCCCCATAAAAGAGAAAAGCATTTTATTCCACCGTAAATTAGTTTTGCCTGTTTCAGATCTTAATATAATTGGAAAAACTGCATGCACTTTGTGTCTGGTTTCTTTCATTCAGCATAATGTTTGTATCTATGTAATTCATTCATGTTGTTATTTATATTAGGAGTTTGTTCCTTTGTATTGTTGAGTAACTTTCCATTGTACGAATTTGTTTCGATATTCTGGGAAGACATTTGGGTTATTTTCAGCTTGAGCTTATTATGAAGAAAACTTCTTTGAACATTCTTATATAACTCTGTGTATGGACATATGTTTCATTTCACTTAGGAGTCGAATTCTTGGGTCATCAGGTAGGTGTATAAGAAGCCACCAAACATTTTTCCAAAGTAGTTGTATCATTTTTCACTTCTACCAGCAATAACTGAGAGTTCTAGTTGCTCCATCCTTGTCAACATTTGATATTTTCAATCTTTTTAACTTTAGCCATTATCATGCAGGGACACAGCTCCCTCTCCTCGCACCAGAATGCCGGATATGGGGAGGCCAAAAAGGAACAGCAACGGAGCCATGGATAAGGGGTTCATACCACTACAGTCTCGCTGGCGGCTGGGTTGGAGATACAGGAAGCAGGCTCCACACGATGCCCAATCCGCCGTCCGCTACTCTGCTAACCAACCCACCAACTTGTCAGTGTAGCCACAGCAGTTATATTAGTGGCTAATGGCTAACTGGTTACAGTTGATGGCCACCTGATCACAGCTGATGGCCATCTACTACCCGAGCTAGTACCTTTCCACATGAGGTCAAGAGCCTGGAAACTGCTCTCTTGGCTCTGTCCCCACACATGGGTTTGTGATGGTGTCTTGTGGTTTTAATTTGCATTTCCTGAGTAACATCTTTAAGCACTTTTTTAAATGGGCTTATGGCCTTTTGTATATATTTTTTTGGTAAGTGTTCAAGTTTTTTTGCTCATTAAATTTTTATGGTTCATTTCTTATTGATTTGTGAGTCTTTTTGTATATTCTGATGAAATTCATCTGTGAAATAACTGTTTTACAAATATATTGTCTCAGTCTATGGCTTTCCTGTTCATTTTCTTAACTACGTCTTGTCATGAGCATAAGTTTTAAATTCTGGAGAAGTCTAACTTATCCAATTTTTAAATGGCTATTTGCTTTCTGGGTCCTAAGAAATCTTTGCCTCTAGGTTGTGAATCACAAGTACTTTCAATCAGTGTTGGAATCAAATGAACACATTTTTCTATTTTAAACTCAGAAGGCCAGGAGGCCAAATAGACTTCTTTGGTGAGCAAATGAAGGATTTTAAAGGACATCTCAGAGGTAAGAAACGAGAACGTTGGTTGGGGTTCTTAGGATTAAAATCTCAGGACTCAAAGCTCCATCTCAAACTGAATAAATCTCACATGTAGTCCACGGAGCCTAGATTAGTCATCAACCAGACTGAAGTCACTCGCAATCTGAGCAGACCCAACACAGCAGCCCTGCCCCTTGCTACAATCGTGAGAATGTTGGGGAGTGAATTCAAGGGTGCTATTGGAAGTCTGCACGTTATTTGAGTCACTTCTTCCAATGAAGAGAGTCTGTCTGCTGAGGAAGGCAGCTTGTAGGGTGTGGTTCTCAGAGCTATTCGTAGTTCCACAGCCCCTCCCACCATCCTTTTTCTTTTTCTTCTCCTACCCTTTATTGTTGTTGTTGTCTAATAATTATTTAATTTTAAAAATTCATAAAGTTTAAACATTAAAAATTTGAAAAGGTATACAGCTAAATATGTCCCTCCCAGCTTTATTTTCCACAACAGATAACCAGTTACTAGTTTTTTACATCTCCTTTAAGAGATTTTTAATGCATATATAAGATAATACAAATATGTAGTATCTCTCTCCTTTTTCATTTAATGGTATCCACTATATACACTGTTATGCATATTGCTTTTTTCAATCAATAATATGTCTTGGAAAGTTTTCCATATCAGTCCACAAAGATACTTCTCATTCTTTTCTGCAGCTGCATATTATTTTACAGTATGGATATCCCATAATCTATTTAATCAGGTTCTTGTTGATGAACATTTAACTTTCCAGATTTTTGCTCTTTTGTTCAAACACTGCTTCAGTGAAAAGCCTTGTATAGACATCATTTTGCACACCTGCAACTCTAATTGTAGGATAAATTTCTAGAAGTGAAGTTGCTGAGTCAAAGGGTATATACGTAAGAAATTTCGGTAGCTACTGCCAAATTGCCCTCAATAGGAATTGTTCCAATTTATACATACTTGTAATGTATGACAGTTTGTATTATATTTACCCATCTGGATGCCTAATCTAAGTATTATCCATCTTTCGAATTTTTACCAATCGGATAAGTAATAAATGGTATCTCAGTGACTTTTAATTTGAATTCATATTATTATGAGGATGAGTATCTTTTCATATATTTGAAGGATGTTTGTATTTCCTTTTCATTTGAATTTTTTTATTGAATTGATAGTCATTTTATTATTGTTTTGTAGGAGCTTTTTGTATGTTATACCCAACATCTTTTTAGAAGCCAGGCTTATTGAAGTATAAATTACATACAGTAAGTTTCACCTTTTAGTGGAGCTGTCCCTTGTATGTGGAAGGCCTTACAGCTGAAGGCTACATATTGGCACTTTGAAGTACTTCTCTGAAAAACTCCAGCTCACCAATTGCAGCAAGGGAGTTACTGGAAACAGGTTACACTCAGGTCGAGATTTTGAGGGTCTCAGATGTACATGCAGTGTGTTTAGTGGAATGAGCATAAGGACTGGACTCTGACTACCTGTTTGATTCCTGTCTTTGCCATGTGTTAACTATGTGATTTTATTCAGATTACATCACCTCTTTGGGACTCAGTTTCCTCGTCAGTAGAAAACCCTCAAAATCAAGTCCCTTCACATAACATAATGAAAGCACAGTATTTAGTGCTGGCACAAACTAGGTGCTTAATAAATCTTAGTTTCTCTTCTTTTAAAAGCCAAGTCACTAAAGACAATATGCCCTGGGGTTGCAGAAGGGTGGGGTGTGTGTGTGTGTGTGTGTGTGTGTGTGTGTGTGTGTGTTCCCCAAGCATGACCTCAGGTCCTGCTGGAGTATTAGCCTATGAAGAGGCCACTTATATTTCTGTTTCCAGCTTTCCAGCTTCGCACCCCTAGAGTCAGGCTGAAAGCTCCTTGTGCTCATAAAATAGGCTCACAGAGAAAAGATTATATGTTTAAGAGAAGACATTCCAAGAGTGAGTAATAACTCCTTTTCAGTGAGGAGTTACTGAAAACCATCTTGCCAAACCCGTTCTTCTGCCTCGGTGATTAGTGCCCTGCTGGCTTCCTCCTCATACCGTGACCTGTTGGGCCAACAGCCTTAGATTAATAAAAAAGTTCAAAAAAGAACTTGCCCTATCTTATTTCACTTGGCATAATACCCTTGAGATCTATCCATGTTGTTGCAATTGGCAAGATTTTATTGTTTTTATTGTGAATAATATGCATATTATATATGAAATATAATGTATAATAGGTAATATAGGTAATGTATATAATATTACATAATAACATTATATGTAGGTGATATATAACATACATAATATATATGGCATATCTTCTTTATCCAGTCATCTATCAACGGATACCGAGGTTGCTTCCATATCTTGGCTACTGTAAATAATGCTGCAATGAACATAGGGATACATATAGCTTTTTGAATTATTGTTTTAATTTTGTATGGATAAATGCCCAGAAGTAGAATGTAAGTGGAATCTAAAAACAAAACAAAACAGAAACAGAATCACAGATACAGAGAACAAATTGATGATTGCCAAGGGGAGAGGGATGGGGGAAATGAGTGAAAAAGGTAAAGGGGAATAAGAGGTACAAACTCCCAGTTACAAAATACATAAGTCATGGGCATACAGTGCACAGCACTGCGAATACAGTCAATAATATTGAAATAACTTTGTGCAGTGACAGATGGTGTCGTTCGGGGCAGCCTGCGGGGTCTCTGCTCCCACTCCCCACATAAGAACGCAGGATATGGCTAGGCCAAAAAGGAACACCTACGGAACCATAGGTAGGGGAGTCACACCACTATACTCTCACTGGCAGCTGGGTTGGAGACACAGGAACCAGGAGCAACACAATTCTCAACCCTCACTGTGCCACTTGCAGGCTCAGCCACCATCTTCTTGCTAGCTCCCCCTTTTTTCTGCTAGCCTAGCCACGGCAGTTATATTCGTGGCCAATGGCTCACTGGTTACAGCTGACGACCAACTAGCCACAGCTGATGGCCAGTTGATCGCAGTCGATGGCCATTTACTACCTGAGCCAGCACCTTTCCATGTGAGGCCGAGAGCCTGGAAACTGCTTTTGGGGCTCTGTCCCCACACTCCACCTCTACAGGGTCTCGCCTCACAATCTACGCGACAAGCGTCTTCCGCGAGGGGCCCTGTGCGAGGAGCCTGGAGGTGAATGCTATTTCCTGGACACAGCCAAGCTCTCTGGTCACAGCCAGTGTTTCTCAGGGCACCACCAGTACTTCTGGGCACAGCCAGACTTCCTGGACTTCTTAGGGTACCACTAGTCTCCCCGGACACAGCGAGGGCCTCTCAGGGCACTGCCACTCTCTCTGGGCACAGCCAGACTTCCTGGACTCAGCCAGGGCTCTCAGGGCACTGCCACTCTCTCTGGACACAGCCAGACTTCCTGGACACAGCCAGGGCTCTCAGGGCACTGCCACTCTCTCTGGGCACAGCCAGACTTCCTGGACACAGCCAGGGCTCTCAGGGCACTGCCACTCTCTCTGGGCCTCTCCGGGTACCGTGCTGGAACAGTGGCTCACAGTCAAGGTGCTTACATATTCTCAGTGGTGGCTGGTCAAGCAAACATCCACCAGTTCCACTACATGGTGGTATGTTCCCAAACAGTCAAGCAGTCCATTAAATTAGGGATGGAAGGCAATTCCCCATAGTCCATAGTCATTCGCCAGGGCCGTCCTGGGGGTGAGGGATGACCTTGACCTCACCCGCATCTCCCATGGAGGACTCAGCAAGTGTTTCCTCCTGGGACTACAAGTCCTGCATCCGGGCTGTCTCAGCAAGCACTTCCCACCTCACAGGGCCGCAACAACCTTTGCTTTCTCCGGCCTCTGCTGGTTGGGGAACCGTGGATGTCTTCCCACCCCTCCACGGGGGTCCAGCTCTCAGGCAGCTGCTCCTTCTGGTCTTCCTGAGACTGAGTGTTCGAACGCACAAACTGCTCCTCCGCCCTTCGGAGAGCTTTGGCCGGCACCATACCCTGCTCGCTGCGCCATTTGTCGTGTAGGGGATCCTGCCGACTTCGCCATGTGTCATGCAGGGTGTCATGCGGGGTATCCTGCGGGGTCTCTGCTCCCACTCCCCACATAAGAACGCAGGACATGGTGAGGCCAAAAAGGAACACCTACGGAACCATAGGTAGGGGAGTCACACCACTATACTCTCAATGGCAGCTGGGTTGGAGACATAGGAACCAGGAGCAACACAATTCTCAACCCTCACTGTGCCGCTTGCAGACTCAGCCACCATCTTCTTGCAACTCCCCCTTTTTTCTACTAGCCTAGCCACGGCAGTTATATTAGTGGCCAATGGCTCACTGGTTACAGCTGATGGCCAACTAGCCACAGCTGATGGCCATTTGATCGCAGTTGATGGCCATTTACTACCTGAGCCAGCACCTTTCTATGTGAGGCTGAGAGCCTGGAAACTGCTTTTTGGGGCTCTGTCCCCACAGATGGTTACTAGATATATTGTGGTGATCATGTCATAAGGTATCTAAATGTAGACTACGTCGTACACCTGAAAGTAATAAAATATTGTATATCGACAATACTTTAATTTTCAAAAATTCAGAACAACCCTGAAAAAAAAGAGAAAGAACTTGCTCCCCAGGCCCTGAGACTTTGGCCTTTTCTATTGCCAGCAGTGAACCCTCTGTTTACTGTGAGGCAGGCGGGACAATCACAGCAAAACTAATGAACAATTATTTCCTCCCCTTGGCCAGACAAAAATGAATGGGGGGCCGGCCTGGTGGCTCAGGTGGTTGGAGCCCCAGGCTCCTACAGCCTAGGTCTCCGGTTCGATTCCCACCTGGGCCAGTGAGCTGCGCCCTCAACAGCTAAGATTGTGAATAACAGCTCTCCCTGGAGCTGGGCTGCCATGGGCTGTTGTGTGCTGCCATGGGTTACTGTATGCTGTCATGAGTGGCTGGTGGCCAGCGTGAGTGGCCTGTAGCCATAGGGAGCGGCCGGCAGCCGGCGAGAGTTGCCGTGAGCAGCTGACCGACGACTGGCAACCAAGTGCCTCGGCTGGGGGGAGCACAAGCTTTATAATACCAGCATGGACCAGGGAGCCGTGTCCTACACAACTAAACTGAGAAAGAACGGCTGGAACCGGAGTGTAGGGGGTGGGGAGACGGAAGAAAGGGGGAAAAAAGAGAGAGAAAAATGAATGGGGTTTGCTGCCCCATCCTGTAGGTGCTAGGTGGGCATCCTCAGTGTTGTCCTGGTGTTGTTCTCATCTCCAGGCACTGGCTTTGGAAAGCAGCTAGGTCACCTCGCAGTTGATTTCACTTACAGGGTAGAGTGGGATGAAGACTGGGTGAAGTCCTCAGGACTCCCGTTCTTCTAACTAGCTACAGTCACGAGTTCTCAGCCACAGCTGTGTTTATACCCACCTGGGAGGCCTGGCGTGAGCTCCTACAACTGGTGCCCTATGTCCTGCTGTTGTTTCCAAACAGAAAGATCAAGTTTTAGCCTCTCAACTCATTTCATGGCAGTGAGGTCTCAGTTCAAAAAGAAAAGCTAAAAAGTAAAGCTATGACCCTCCCCAGTGAGGCATCTATCAACAGATCCCTCTGAGCTGGGAGGACAGCTCAGAGTGTAAAGGCAAGTCGACCTCTGGGGTTCAGCCTCTCCCCAACATTTCAGGGTCACCAGGCCTGGGAATGGAACATCAGAACTGTAGATTCTGAAGAGTGCCTAATAGATAGAAGGGTCCACAACCAATGATGACTGCAAAGTGAGGCTGAGTCTCTTATTGGAAGGGAGGGAAAATGCCTCTGAGTTCCACAGCCCGTCTCTTGTGGGGCCATAAAGAAGCCTGGGAGGATTCCTAGATGTGGAATTCAAGAGACCTGGGTTTTTAGCAGCAATTCTGATTACTGACAGTGCCAACGCTATTCACAAACTGCTGTGTGCTTACCACGTGCTAAGTGCTTTATGAGAAACACCTTACTCAGTCCTCGTCGAAGGACTCTGACTCCTCATGACTCCACGAAGTAGGTACTATTATTGTCCTCACTTTACAGATGAGGAAGCTGACATACAAAGAGGTTAAGCAGTGTCCCCAAGGTCAAAGCAATAGCTTGTGGAACTGGGATTTAAACACAGGCATTTTAGACCTAAAGCTGCGCTCAGTATCACTACATGTTATTGCTTCTTGATGAATTTGTCTTATTCTAATTCTTAGCACATAATGCTATAGCTCTTTGTTTAAATGCTTGTCTCCTACACTAAACTTGATGGTGGGTACAATGTGTTAATCATTTTCCATTGACAGTGGCCAACGCTGACCTGAACACTAAGTGGGTGCTCAGTAAACATTTGCGAATCAATATTGAATAACTGAATATTATTTTCTGTGCCTTAGCATTGCGGAAAGACAGGGAAGAGTTGAAGTGTAGGTTATTAAGGCACTACATCCTCTGATGGTCACAGTGGAAATTACTACCATAACCTAGCATTTCCTTTGAGTTGGGCTTTGCAAATTGGGTTAGGTATGACCAATGGTGACAGCTGTACATTCCATATTTGGCCCAGAATGCTTTTCCGTACTTCTCCTTTGAAAACAGTACTCCCCCAACTCCTCCTTGGCTTCCTGAGGTTTGAGTGCGGCTGTCATTTACAATTTCCCACTCTCCCCCCCCACCCCCCAAGCAGGACTCTTGACTCAGGTCTGGCCATTCAGGCCTCTCCCTGGTTTTGGTATGATGGTGCTCAAAGAATGGGATTTGGGAGATATTTGAGGCTGTCTTACGTGACTGCACAGAACAAGCCAGGTGGCAATGTGAGAGGATGAGATCAATGTGCAAAGAGAAGCAAACAAGAGGATGAGAGCTGGAGAGTGAAAAAGGCTGAGTGACATTATTTGAAACCCTGGGTCAACCATACCTGAAGATAACTCTACCTTAGATGTCTCAGCTTTCTGGGCCTCTACATGCTCAATTTGCCTAAGTTGCTTTTGTCACATGCAACTAAAATAGTTTTAATAAGTACCCTAAAGTAGGTTTTCCAGATATAGAAAAAAAATTACATGGAACATACTTCTATTGAAAATTATTAATTGTTTATCTGAAATTCAAGTTTAACTAGGCACCATGTATTTAGCTGGCTACTCTCCCCTACAAGGATATACAGCAGTGTACAAGAGCATGTGCCAAATCACATGACAAATGCAACACATGAGTCACTGCTGGAAGATCTCTTTTAGGAAGGAATAAAGTTAAGTAATTTAACTGGGTGGTTGAAAAATATTTTATATTAAAATAACCATATACAATATATGAGCTGTAGCAATTAAAACAGTTGGTAGATGCTGTTAAACAAAAATTTTAACTTCCATGGTTGAAAGCCTTTTTTTTAAATGAAAGCGTTTATTAAGCCACTGCTAGCAAAAAAAGAAGACCAATTGGGAAGCATGGAGTCTAAACCATCAGCAGCATGGCTAGATAGGAAAGACAACATGTCCTTAGTTGCAGAGTTGTGCAAGGTTTTTTATACATCAAGTAGGGGGAAGAAAGGTGTAACCCGTTCTGAAAGGATTTATGTTGGCTATAGACAAAGTGGACGGAGAAGGTGAAGAGGGACTAGACGGAGAAGGTGAAGAGGGACTAGTTCTGGGGTAGGGATCACGGAGTTTGCAGGGAAGATGTGTCCGCTCCTGTGGGTTAGCTGTGGGCAGCAGGTTGGAAAGTTCATTGTAAACAAGAAGCAGAGGCTCCTGGCGTTTGATGGAGCCTGGCTATTCTCTCTTTTTCATAATCTTGGAAATAGCCACCTGGAAATTAATGCTATAGAACAGAAAGAGTTTGTAATAAATGAGTTTGTAAATAAATGGCTTCTCAATGTTGCCTGGGACACTCGTAGGAAAAGTGTGAAAAGCAATGCTTTACAAGATAACAGGGCCCATGCGTAGGATATGGGGGAGATACCTCTTGGAACTTGAAAGTCACCCTCAGAGTCCTGGAAAACAAAAATCACTTTAAGTATTTAAAACAGAGGAAATTTAATTCATAGAATTGGTTTATATAGGTGTTGGCAGAGATAAAAACTTACACAGAGAACAGTAAAATAGCCCAGAGATGAGCAATAGCAAGAAGCTACTGCCACGTTTACACTGGAGGGGCAGAAGGATACATCTTGTTACAGAAACCCATGGGCTGGGAGTTGGAGCCAAGTAGGTAGGAGGAGACAGCCTAAGGTTGGGGGATGGGGATGGATACCAGGGCTTGGGGTGGGAATACTCTGGTTTTTTCCCTCAATCTCTCCAATCTCCAGAAGTGCCTCTGATTGATGGAGCCCAGCAAGCCTGGAAACCAACCAGCACCGAAGTCCAGACCATGCAGCCTTCATGGGGTCGGCCCCCCTCCGCCACGGCCACACTGAAAAGATAAGGGGAAAGGTGAGAAATGGATTTGAGGGCCAAACAGTCCCAGGATCAGCACAGAGAAATTAGGAAAAAAAATCAAAACATAATCGACGAAAAATCAACTCAGGGTGCCTGCACAAAGGTAGGTTTCTAGAACTACAACATTTGCCCCCAAATGTCCTTTATGGCTGCTTTTTCCAAACTAGGATTTAACCCTGGGCCATTCACTACATCTTGTTGTTATATCTCTTAAAATATTTTAGTTTAGAACGACACCTTTTTTTGACTTGGTGAAGGAAAGAGGCCAGTTGTCCTATAGGACGTCCCACCTTCTAAATCTGCTGCCTTTTGCTTCCCTTTAGCTTCATCCTCTAGCTTATTCTATAACCTTGATTAGACCCAAGTTAAACATTTTTGGTCAGTACACGACATAGTTAACGGTTTCTACTTAATGTTGGCACCCCAGCAGGAGACACATAATATCTGACTGTTCTTAGCTTTAATAATGCCAACATTTACCACTGTATTAGGGTGGCAAAAGCTTGATAACTTCATTGTGCAGTTTAACTTTCTTTTAGAACCTGGAAGCTTTCTCCATTTTAAAGCTTAGTTTCCTCATATGAAGTGTGAATAACAGGGTTATTGAATACATTAAATAAATTAATGCATTTAGAGCAGCTAGGACATAGTAAACATTTAAATAAAGTCGCAATTATTATTTTGGTTGTAAATTCAGCATCAGAGAATGTGGAGCAGAAGAATCAAAAACTCCTCTCCAGTTCCATTTCGGAGTCTGATAAAGTAGGCTAGAAGTTTGGCCTTTTTTCTAGAATAGGTTATATCTATGGACAACTTCTATCAGTTTCCTCGTATGTAAAGATAATTACCATTTGTGGAGGGCTTAGTGTGTACAGACTGCACTAAACACTTTACGAGCATTTTCACATTTAATTCTTATTCCCCACAAGTAAGAATTATCACCTATTCTTCGTAGAGGAAACCGCGCAAGCAGCACAGCCAGAAGTGGCGAGACGGGACTTGAAACTGGGGGTTCTGCACTCTCCTGGGGTTAATGAGACTTGCAAAACAGACACATAAAACGGCTTGCTCCTGGCTTTACTGCTTTAGGAAACCTATTATTTCTCGGTTGTCATCTCAGCAAGCTTTCTCTGAGTGTCTTATTTCAAGTTGAATTCTCTCCTTCCTGCTTTCGTTTTCACCGCGCATAGCACTTGGCTCCATCTAACTAAATATTGACTTTATCATTCTGTCCTCCCCAACTCGAATGTCAACTCCACGAGGACAAGGATTTAGTCTTGTTCACGGCTGTCTTCGCTGCCTTTACAGCAATGCCTGGCACATAACAAGTAATCGTTATTTATCGAAAGAACGAATAACATGCTTCCGGGAGCATCCGGAATCAAGATTACACGGGTTTGAGCTGAACCTCGTAGGGCCCCTTCGTACCCGCAACCCCTTCCCGCCTGCGCGAGCGAGGAGGAAAGGAAAAGCCCCGCCCCTCACTCGGCGCCAGACGCGGATGAAGCCGTCGCAGCGCCGCTCCGCACGCGGATTGGACGACGGGGGAGGTTCCTGAAGTCGCGTTGGATACCTCGTCCCGCGGCGTCGGCGCTTGCTGTGCGCGTCATTTCCGGCGGCGCGGAATCGAGTGGCCAACGTCTTGCGCAGCAACATGCCTAAGTGAGTGGGGCCCTGAATCTGGGGGTGTTCGCGGTCACTTATTGTGACCCTGAGGGAACAGAGAGCGGATTCTGGCTCCCGAGGTTCTAGGGAAGAGAGGGTCTGGGGAAGGACGGGAGACCGGGGGTTCTAGATACCCCTTTTAGAGTGTGATGGGCGACTCCATGTAGGGAAACAAAAAAGCCTGGTTTATGTCAGGACGCTTTGTTTGATGTCTATGAATCGTGACTAGGTCTTTTGTTTGCTTGTTTGTTTTACTTTGGATGAATAGCAGTTCGGTGGGTGGGCATCTATTAACTGGTTGTCATCTCGTTTTCTTTACCTTCCACCTTTCCAGGTTTTATTGTGACTACTGCGATACATATCTCACTCATGACTCTGTAAGTAGTGTTTCTTTTCAGTTTCAAAAAACCTGATATGTAATAAATTGGATTTTTTTTTTAGGTGTAAGTTTGTGCTTTTCATCCTGCTGGGGTTTAAGGGCATTGCTTGACGAAAATAATTTGGGATGTTAATTTTTCTACCCTTCCTGTAACTGTCTTCGTAATTTGAAGTTATTAGTCTTCAGAATTTGAAGTTATTACTCTTCCAATAGTCAGTGTTTTCAGTGGAGACCCAAGATAATAAAGCTTTAGCAGGTTTGAAGATGAATTCCAGGAAAGTATCCTGAAGCTCAAACACTTGATTGTGACAAGGCACTCAAATATTTGATTGTTAAATTAGAAAGAAATGCCTAAATTTGAAACTGAGTACTTCAATTTGATTGAAAACTGCTTCACAAATAATAACAGCATCTAAGCTCGAATATTTACTGTGTGTCAGACAGTATTCCAAATGTTTACATGTATTGTTTTGTTTAATGCTCATGATAATCCTACGAGGTTAGTATTATCTCCATTTTACAGAGGAGGAAACTGAGGCAGAGTGTGAAATAACTGACGGGATGTTACAAACCAGTAAGTTGTGTAGAGCTGGAAGACGAGCCTGGGCAGTCTAAAAGCAGCTTCTATACCAGCAGCTCTCAAACGTTTTTGTCTCACGGTCCCTTTACCCTCTTAAAAATGACTGGGTTGCAAAAAAGAAAATTAGGTTATGTGGGTTATATCCATTAATATTAGCTGTATTTGAAATTAAAACTTAAAATTTATAAAGTACTTACTCACTTAAGAGTAACAATAACAAACCTTTTACTTGTAACAAATAGCATTTTAAAAGTGAAAAACAGCTGCTTTCAAAAAAACAATTTAGTGTCAGAAATGTTTTAACATTAGCATTGTTTTAACATTTTTACAAACCTCTATAATGCCTGACTTAATGGAAGACAGCTGGATTCTCATCTTCTGCATTGTTTGTTGCACTATGTTTTGGTTGAGGTATATAACGAATCCAGCCTCACGTAGATATGGAAAAAGAGAAGTACTTTAATAGCCTTTTTAGATCATTGTAGGTATTCTTTAATACTTTAGATTTCTTCATCAAACTCCACAAATGGTTAGTTGCAGTGTAGAATCTGAAACCACATCAAACTTCCCACACTTGTTTACATTACAGTTCACCGGTCTCTCTTGCACTTTGAGTGGATCTTTTACCACATGATTTTGTAACGTGTTTTGCCCATTTGGAGAAATGGCCAAACTGGTTCACTCAGTTAGGCAGGTCTTCCAAGTGTGGACACATTTGATTATATAATGTGAAGTTGGCATTCATTAATGTCACAATCTAATTAGAAATGGCTTTTAAGCATTCAGAAATTGACAAGCTCATGGTGGCAGGTAAGGTTTTCTAAAATTCTAATTTTTGTTTGAAAGGTCAAATTTCAAACACTACCAATTGCTTTCCTTGAAATAACAGGCTCCATTTATTTACTTTTGAGAAATCTGAAAAACCAGTTTGTTTCTCAGTCGTTCTTTCAAATAAAAACGATGTTCTATCAAAGAGACAACTGGGAGAATTCACAATTGAACAGTTTGCTTGCCTGCTTTTCTTTGAAATAGCGTATTTTGACATGCAGCAGAAGTGCTTTGTACATACTTCCCATTTTTCCACCTAGAATGTTAAAAAGACAAAAACTCAGGGTTGAGATTTAATAAAATTAATAATTTTATTGCTTCATCAAGGACAGTCTGAATGAAACTGGCTCTTTTCCCCCCGGGAGGGCGTGATATTGAAAATACAGTGATTACTAATGCATTGAGTTGCTATTCCCTTGATTTATTCCAAAGAGCCAGGAGTTTGGCATCAGCAGTGCAAATGTCAATACAGTGAAAAAGGAAAGTAATGTCTTATGTGATGTCTAAGTATTACTATGAACTTACTGTGACCTTGCAGACCCCCTGAAGGGTGGGTCTGAGACACCCTTAGGTGTCTGTGAGCTACACCTTGAGAACTGCAGCTGTATACTTACTGCCTTTGCAGAAACCTGATTAAATCAGAACTCATGTCTTGCATAGGAGCTGCAAGAACTTAACCAATGATTTCTCTGTTACTTCATTCCGAAATCTTTCTAACACATGGTCAGATGTAGTTCAGCATTAATAGATGGGTGGAATCAAATATATGGTGATGGAAGGAGAACTGACTCTGGGTGGTGAATACACAATGGGATTTATAGATGATGTAATACAGAATTGTACACCTGAAATCTATGTAATTTTACTAACAATTGTCACCCCAGTAAATTAAAGAAAAATAGATGGGTGGAACGTGTAAGTAAGGTGATTCATTCTGAAGAAATAATAGTTCTGAATATTATTAAATAGTTCTGAACAAATAATCTGAAGACTGTCCTGGAAGAGACTCTTTCAATAAGTTGGTATTGGTAGTAGCTGGCCTATAAGTCTGCAGTTATTTTTGTTCTGTTTTGTTTTGATCCCCATCCCCCTCTCTATAAGTCATTTGGAGAGTCTTAATTTTCTGAAATCATTAGTGAAGGGGCTATGCCTTTCTACCCTTTTTCAGCACTGTATTTTCATATACCCACTTATCTTGCTAATGCCAGAATTCAGAGAATTGAAAAGTGTCTCCGTAATAACTTCATGAGAAACATCAGGAACCTTTGCAATACTCTTGTTCTAACATGATATTTTGAGAAAATAGTATGAAATTTCCATGGTGATTGAAGTAGTTCCCTTGGTGGACTTTGAAATGTATAAAACATTCAGTGCTGTATATGTAACTTTGAAACTGTTCCTGGTTCTTAGGCATGATTTTGTTTTTAGGCTTGAGGCATCATTGTTGTAAGCACAGTCTAAGCAGTGGCTTGGGAGCTAGGGAACAATATTTTGAAACGTGGACCACTCACATGACGTGGGTCAGATCTGCTGCAATCACGTGCAGAGAAGCTGTACCCGTAGAGGGTGGTTAGGCAGCCTTGGGGATGACGTCCGGACTCCAGGCCTGGGTTTGCTGCTTACCAGCTGTGTGTTTGGAGACAAGTCTTTAAGCATGAGTAGAATGTGATTTGTTTCATCCACTTTATTGAGTTTTAATTTATGTTCAATTAAATGCTCACTTTTTCAGTGTGTAGTGTGATGACTTGTCAGATGATTACAATTGATGTGTATGTACATCGAGGTGTAGAGTATTTTCATCACCTCAGAAATTCCCTCGTGTTCCTTCGCAGCCAGTCCTCTACACCCCTGGCCACAGCTGATCTGGTTTTTATTACTACAGATCAGTATTACTAGTTTAAAACCTCATATGAATGGAATCTTTTAGTATATACTCTGCTTATGTCTGATTTCTTTTGCTCAGCACGTTTCTGAGCTGGGTCCATATTGCATGTATCGGTGATTCACTCTTACTAGTATTCCATTGTACTGTGCACATGGGATTTTTATGAAGATTGAGACACTGCTTGTAAAGTACATAACATGGTGTCTGGCATGTAGTGAGTGTTAAGTAAACTTTTAACTTAAAGGAAGCAAAAGGTTAAATGTGTGGAGTTTATATTATGTCAATTTTACCCAATAACGCTGTTAAAGAATAAAAGGAAACAGGTTTATATGTGATTCATATACAGTCTCTATTCTAGACCCATTATCATTTAAAAGAATATATTCTCATAGACAATGTTATTTAAATGAATGTAAGCTATATTATTTTGCCATAGAATAACCTAAGACAGCGTATTAAAATGGTGGTGTTTTAGATCAGGGGCTTGCAAACTTTTTCGTAACGTGCTAGATGGTGGTTATTTTAGGTTTGTGGACCATATGGTCTTCGTTGCAATTACTCAATTCTGTTATTGTAGAGAGAAGACGTGGACAATACGTAAACAAATGAATGTGGCTGTGCTCCAATACTTTTTTTTTTTTTTTTACAAAATCAGGCGCTGGCCCATAGGCCAGATTGTGCTGACTCCTGGTTTACATAATAAATAGTGTAGATAAATTACCTTAGTACATTGTAGGGTAATGTTTGTAAGTGATGGCATTAGCACCCAGCTAAAGCTGCTAAAGGTAGCCACGCCACCTATATAAAGGTAAGGCTTTATATATTTTCTAGTTTGGGAAATTTGTTTCTGTGACTGATACGACCTTTTTGTTTTACAGCCATCTGTGAGAAAGACACACTGCAGTGGTAGGAAACACAAAGAGAATGTGAAAGACTACTATCAGAAATGGATGGAAGAGCAGGCTCAGAGTCTGATTGACAAAACAAGTATGTTTCAGTCTCTTGTTCTGATGTGGTAGAATGGTCCCATTCTTTCTTATCCCTGTCTCTCTGTTGTTTCTCACAGAAGCAACTCATTCTGAATGATAAATAGGAGCTTTCTGATATGTTGAATGAAAGAAGTGGAAGGTCATTGGTTTCCCAGGGATATAGGAACGCATTAATATTAATTATCGAGGTTAGAGCAATTGGGTATTGGTTAGACTGGGAAGTGGGGCAGAGAAGAATGAATTGCCTGATAGGTCTTTATTGACGTGGACCAGATTTTGTAGCAAATTGGTATAAAACCTCCTTTGTGGTGATCATAGGTTTTTAGAACTGGTTTCCTGTTATAATAGGAAAAGGTGGGGGGAGGGGTTTATAGTTCTCTTCAAAGAGTTTGAGAGACTTTGAGTTTCTTATTCTTTGTAGTTCTGACAAAGATAATTAGTCAGAAAGGAAGTAACTGATGTGACAAAGTTGTCTGAGTATGTTTTGGGCCCCTGTCCTACATACCATAATCTTTTTGTTTAATTAGGGACATCTTTGTCGTTCAGGCTAGTTGGCTCCAAGGCACTGACAGGAGATGTGGCATTTCTATGTTAGATCATTCTGGTGTATTTGAAACATGGCCTTTCTTAATTATTCATTGTACTTAGTTGGCAGGCCAATGTGGACTTTGATTGTGATGTAATTAAAAAAAAACCTATTATGGAAAATTTCAAACATAGTAGAAAGACATGTTTAATGAATGAACGTCCCGTGGCTGTGCACCTCTCTGCCCCATTCCCGTTCCCCAGCACCCAGCGATAGCAGTCTTGTTTCATTTCCACCATGGTTTTCAAACTTAGCACTATTGACATTGGGGTTGGGTGAGTCTTTGTTATGGGGGCTGTCCTGTGCATTATGGGAAGTTCAGCAGCAGCCCTGGCGTCTGCTCACTAGAGGTAAGTGTCAGTTCCCAGTTGTGACAACTAAAAATGTCTCCAACATTGCCTAGTAGTACCCCAAGGGTGCAAAATTGCCGTTGGCTGAGAACCACTGAATACCTTCATCTCCTCCCTTTATCCCTCCTGGATTTTTAAGGAGCAAATCTCAGACATTGTCCCATTTTCTTTGAAAAATTAATTATAATGTAATCTTTTTTCTCTGAAAAGATACTAGAAATTTCTCGGCATTAAAGGTTCGCATTATATTCGCTTATTTTTTTATTTTTATTTTTTGCTTATTTTTTTTGTATGTAGCAGAAGAATTTCTTTAGGATGGGTAAATGTTCTTGATGGAGGACTTTTGGAGGTGAGGAGGCAAGCCCTCTGGGATGCAATTCATGATGTCCATGATTATGGTGACATTGAGTCTGCTGCTGAGCCAGTGCTTAGCCACTCCCTCCTTAGTCTCTACGAGTTGTCCTTTCACGTGGGGTGGAGGCGCCTTATTAGGATATGCTCTGTTGTAGAGCACAGGCTCCGTTCAGAGGCTGTTCATAAACCTCCACTCTAGGTCATTTTTCTGGATCTGGTCCTTATGAATTATCAGTGATTGACATGAATAATTTGACCCCCTTTGCACTGGTGGGGGTGGAGTAGGATGGGGGTGGGTGCCTGGGCTGCAGACCGCATGGAATTGGGAAAGGCTTACATTCAGGAATATACTTTATGAGTGTATTTTAGTATTTACCTGTGACTCCTTTTACAAGCCAAATATAAATGATCTTCAGTTTCTTTTGTGCCTCTTATTGTCTGAAATAAAAATTTAAAGTTGATTGTTTTAGACGTTTTTTAAGATCATAATCTCTTTCAGGTCAGGCTCTTGCTTTGAAATCTTTGTTTCTTTCATGTCACTTATCTCAGTGCATTAATTTCAAAACTGGTAAACCAAATGGTATATATTGTTTTGACTCAGCCTATATAGGAATGATTGAAATTTATAAAGCCTGTTTTTTAGACAGGCATTACATATTTTCAAACAAAACTGAATGGCTCGAATTGATTATAAACCACATCTGCAGATTAAAGATGACCGCTTCTCTTTGGTAAGACATTGATAGATGGAGGTTTTCACTCCAGTCTCCAATAGTTAATTCAGCCATAGAAATGCTGACTAAATAAAAACAGGTTAAAAAACCCAAATCTATAAACCAATTAATTGCTGTTTTAACTGGTGGATATCTAAAGTTGATTTAAAAACTAGAAGCCATGATTTAGTAATCTTAGATGGTTACTTTTTAAAGTGAAGTAATTGTGACCGTTAAAGATTTAAAAGAAAGTGGTTATGGGCTGTTGAATTCTTATTCACCGTGTGTTGTTCTTTTCTTTTTAAAGCCGCAGCATTTCAGCAAGGAAAGATACCTCCTACTCCATTCTCTGCTCCTCCTCCTGCGGGGGCAATGATCCCACCTCCCCCCAGCCTCCGTAAGTTTCTAAAGTTTTTATCTCAAGGGGTGTAAGTGGGTAGATTAAACTTTGATCTTGTTAGATTATCTCACAGTGGGTTTTCAAATGCTCATTGAATGAATATGTAGATGGTGACAGAAAACATCTTCAGTGGTATAATTTCTGAAATAGCTTTAGTTACCTTCTGATTGCATTATTACTAAGATATTGTATGTGTGGCATCCCAAGTGGGTCTGAGACAGACTCAACGAAAAGCTCAGAATGTACCTGTGATTAGATGAGCTAGTCTATGAAGCAGTATTGCTGAGTACATTAAATTATTTACTGCTAAGAACACAACACTAGAGGATTGACGTAGCTAAACTTCTCAGTCTTTCTATTTTCTAACCCACCTAACACTTTTATTTATATATATATATATATATATATATATACACACACACACACACACCTTGTGAAAGACAAGAATGGTATAGTTCAAAGTGGAGTGGTTCAAAGGCCTCTTCGGGAAGGTTTATTGTTTTTGCATGACAGGCAGGAGGAAATTGAGTAACTAGGCCACAGTGCTTTTGCTCTTCTGGAAGGTTTAGATTGAAACTGAACTCAGAGGCCTAAACTCAGCCCTGTAAGTAATCACGGATATAAACACACAGAAGTAAGAAGG
Organism: Rhinolophus ferrumequinum; assembly: GCF_004115265.2. Taxonomy (NCBI): domain Eukaryota; kingdom Metazoa; phylum Chordata; class Mammalia; order Chiroptera; family Rhinolophidae; genus Rhinolophus; species Rhinolophus ferrumequinum. The sequence continues at coordinate 4,919,862 of NC_046286.1, forward strand.
CTGTTTATGATAGTTGCACACTAATGCAGGTGGGTCACTAATAGCCCACCAAACCCTTGGGCTCCCACTGTCCTGGAACCTGGCCAGGCGTCAGCTCACAGCAGCTCTCAGATCACCTCTCTCCGACTCCATCCTGACCGACTGGCCCTCAGTTCCATTATTTTCAATAGTAGAGTGGTCTCTGGTATGAATGTACCATAATTAAACTCATCATTTTCTTGTTGTTGGACATGCAAGTTGTTTCAAATTGTTGCTGTTGTCAGTGATACTGTCAGGAATATCTCTGCATATACATCTTTGTATTTTCCAAGAACTTTTTAAACTTGAGTTTTGATATTTTTAAAAATCTGAAATTAGGTACTTGTGGCTTAAGTTCACCAGCTTTTTATCAGGAGCTCTACAGAAGATATCATACCCTCTTTAAAAAGTTAAAAATCTTTGTATTTTTTTTTAACCTGGGGAACCTGACTTCATTTTATACTCCTGTCTACGTAGGCTTGTTCTTGCTTTTCAGTCAAAGTAAAGTTTTGTGGCATGCTGACTTTTGTGGATCCACTGTTGTAAAAGAGACCATCGGAAATCTATTGTTACGGAATTTGGACCAGATCATGAAGCCCTACTAGTTGCATTAGGAAGATAAAATATTAATGTATAAGCATATCTTAACCTCAGGCCACATTCTTTACTTCAGCCGGTCCTCCTCGTCCAGGTATGATGCCAGCACCCCACATGGGGGGCCCTCCCATGATGCCGATGATGGGCCCGCCTCCTCCTGGGATGATGCCTGTGGGACCTGGTAAGTGTGGATTCCCCAGAATGCTCCACTGTGAGTGAGTTCTCCATTTATATGGAATTCTTAGCCATCTAAATGTAGTTTTGCAACAAATTAAATTTGGTGAATCTGTAATGAGAAAGAAAAAGAAATATTTGGTTTATCAGGATAATTGAATGCTATCCAAAGACATTGTGCTACTGAAAGCAGGATACGGCTGCCTCTTTTTCTCTTCTTCCCCCTCCCTCCTATTTCCTTAGGTCCTCCTGACTTCAGCCATTAATAACGAAGAGGAAGGTAGATGAGTGTGTTCCGCTGGGGGGATTAAGGGAAGGGTAGATACCCGTATATACCTGTGCTGCTACCTTTCTCAGTTGTGATTTGGAGCAGAGCTACCTATTCATGCTGATTTAATCTTGGAGGTTAGCTAGCTCAAATTAGTATGGAAAAGGCCTTCGGCCTGGTAGTGGTCTTTTATTCAGGAAGGGGAAAAATTTACACCTCATAAACATTTTGTTTTAACATAAACATAAATGTACTTTAATTTGCAAATCTTTTCTGCTGGTGGTCAGGGTCTTTAGAACAAGTCTACTAATTAGAACACTATATATTTCTTGCAAAAATCAGTAAGCCATACCTGTAATACATCCTCTACCAACTTGAGTTTCATTTTCTGTGAAGTGGTTAGAGACCTTGTGAGGCAATCTAGTTCCAGCCTTTTATGATCCACTCACCTACCAAATATGTGTGCTTTTGGGGATGATTTGCCTGAGTATTGCTAAGTAGCAACTTAGTTTTCATAGAAACAGGTTGTGGTGGGTTTTTTTCATATTTTAATGGGTTTGCAGAATAGTTATGTAATTAAATACAAGTGATGCAAGAAGCCTACAACTCAACTGGTAAGACAAGGTACAAAGGTATAATAGAGCTTCCTGGCTAGAAGCATTCAGTGTGCTTGCTGTGGGTATCGTTAGAGGGATGGGAGAGTATAGCTAAAAACAGTTCCTGCCTTACTGGCTTGTGAAACCAAAACACAATCAGAGTGGCTTCTTTTGCCTTCTTAAGTGCACCACTAATTCAGATTCCTCAAGGGGTTAGGGATGTGGTGAACCTGCAATGCATGACTCATCTAAAGAAGGCTTCTAGAACTCAGTTCAGCCTATGAGAATGCAGGTTGGTGTTGCCAGTTCTCCTGAGTATTTTGTTCTTGTTATTTTTACCAGGATAAAATAATAAGATTGTGGGGTTTGCATTTAAATAATTGAGTAGTCGGGGGTGGGCATGGTTAAGAATGGGTGGGGATAAAATTGGCCCTGGGTGGATAATTGTTGATGCTGGTTGATGGGAACATGGATGTTTATTATACTCTTCCTATTATCTGTGTTTGGGCATTTTATTATGAAAAGTTGAAAAAGAAATGTAGACTTATTAGTAATTAGACTTATTAATTGCCAATGTTGGCAAAACTAATTAAAATTAAATGCACTGTGGAGACCAAAGAAAACAAGTTTTTCGGGTGCCTCATTTTCAATGTGGTCTAGATTAGCTTCCTCTAACAAACGCTGAATACAGGTTATGTTATGGTGGGTTTTTAAATAAAGTGTTTAGTGTTATTCTCTGTTCCTGTTGAAAGGAATCCTAAAAAATAAAATTCTGTACCTGTTGGATTTTGTGTCTGCAGATACTTGTGTTTTACTTTTTGTGATAAGGCTGTATTCAGCTTTGAATATACCAAGGGTGCCAAAAGCGTGTATACACATTTTAAGAAAGGAAAAAACTATTAAAATTATGCTGATGGTAACCACTTTGAGCACCTCTTGTAACTGCAGAAGTCAAACATGACTTGTATTCATCTTTTGTTATCAGTACATGTTATTACAATTTTAATACACTTTTTTCTTTTCTTAAAATTGTATGCATTTTTTGGGCACCCTCTGTAGTTTTCTTGAACCATTTATAGTAAGCCTTTAATCGAAATGATTTAGTTAAAAATAAATAGGTAAAATTTGATATTTAAAAAGAAGATACATGACATGAAAATTATGAGACATGATAATAAAATGAATATCCGTGAACCCACCACCTAGCTGCGGGTATAGAAAGAACGTCACCAACTCCATGAAGCTGCCCGTGTCCCTCCCTAACCTCCACCTCTCTGCTTGCCCTCCCTTCCCTGGCTCATTTGTTTGGCTGGTATATTGATGTGATACTTAAAAAAATTCATTAATAGTTTCTAAAGTGCATTAGAAAAATCCAACTTGTGTGTGTGTGCTAATTGTTATAAATCACATTATTGCCTATTATTTTTCTTGACTTGAGCTAAGTATGGTTACTAACAGGTTCTCAGCATGGGCCTCCTGCTCACCTTTCCTACAGCTCCGAACAAACGCTTAGTGGTAAGATTGTCCTCTGTGCCTGTGTACATCCATGAACTAGCTCCTGGTTATATGGTGCATAGAACTGATTACAAGAGCTGACTGAACATTGTGGGGCTTAGTTGTGAATTTCCCTAAGCAAAAAGGCCAGTTTAGGGAACTAGTGTCCCTGGTGGTTTCTGGAAAGCAGTCTAATAATAGTTTCCCCCTTCCTATCATTAGATTATGATTTCCGTACGGTTCTTGTGTTGACTTTTTTTGTCTTTTGTTTGAGAATGTCTAAGTAATTTAAAGATGTGATGAATTTGTTGCATTTCTTCTGTCAAGTATGTCTTTTTTCCAGCATTTTGCAGGGGGGGCTACTTTTTTTGTCTTTAATTGAAGTCCCACCAAGCTCTCTCATAAATAGTATTTTTCTGACTCTCTTTTTTCCCCCCTTTTCTTTATTTTGTCCTGCAGCTCCTGGAATGAGGCCGCCCATGGGAGGCCACATGCCAATGATGCCAGGGCCCCCCATGATGAGACCTCCCGCCCGTCCCATGATGGTACCCACCCGGCCAGGAATGACTCGACCAGACAGATAAGGGAAGAGGGGAGCCTCTTTCTAACAGTTCTATATAACTTGTTCTATTTCGCCAGGAGATCATGGTGCTGGGACTCTGGGTGTTTCCAAACAGCATGACAAGGAATACTCGCCCCCCTTTCCTATCAAAGAGAATAGTTTTGGAGGGTGTAGTGGGACAGGGAAAGCAATTTTCATTTGTATTGTGAAATGTGAAAATAAAATTGTCAACTTTTAGTTAAACACGTGTTCCCTTTTTTCTCCCCACTGAATTTTTTGTGTATTTTAAAGGAGATGAAGCATTTCCATTATGTTTCTCTAGATCATTCTCTCCTCAGCATGCCCTCTGCATGACATTCTTTTTCCTTAGCTATATAGAGTGGGTCCCTTTGGGCACCCTGCCTTTATTTAGTAAATTTCTCTTGTGCAAGACTTTGGTAAAACTAACACTTGTAGAGCTTTTGTTGATTAAATAAACAGCACAGTTGGTTAATATTTCACATGAATAATACTTTGTGTAGTAAGTGGAAAATTTTAAGCCTTTTATGCTGAATTAGGAAAAAAGACTTCACAATGCATGCATGTCAGCTAAGAATGGCAAGAGTTGCCTTAACCTCAGCTTCTCCTTTCTCTCAGCTCCTCTTTTTCTTGGACTTCAAATAGAAAGCTTTCTAATAGCAATGGTAAAATTACTCAGATTTCCATGGTACAGAAGGTTTCTTCAGAATATTTGTTATATCACCAGGCTATAAAAGTAGGATATTTGCAGGGAAGCATCTAGAAAGTAAGCTGTTGGAACTGTTCATATTCAGCTCATTATAAAATCGAAACTATTTCACATTGCAGGTGGGAGTGAAAATTGTTATAACGTCTGGGGAGGGCAATTTGACAGTATCTATCAGAATTACAATACCTATATATCCTTTGACTTAGCATTTCCATGTCTAGAAATTTATCCTACAAATAGAATTGCACATGTACGAGGCAACACGTGTACATGACTATACTTTGCAGCAAAAGACTGGACATAACAGATGTCCAGTGAAAGGGGACTGATTTGTCAAATATGCTACAGCCACAAAGTGGCATCTACCATGCTGGTTAAAACAGAATAAGGAAGCTCAATGTATTGCTGGGGAAAGACCTCCAGGATACACCTTGTTTGCACCTTGGTTTGTTCACACAACAAGGTATTGTTTGCTGCTCTCCTTTTTCCAAGGAAATATTTATATATGCCTTTGTAGGTATAAAGGATCTCTGGAAGGACAGATAAGCAACTGGTAATATGTATTGCCCCTGAAGAGCAAATGGGTAGCTGGAGGACAGGGATGAAGGAGAAAGACTGGTCACCTTGTGCCTTTTAGACTTCGAATCATCTGTTTTAGAACAAAACAAAACAAACCACCTTTGCCATCTGAGGTTCTTGTTACAGTGATGCTGTGGCAGAGGGTATCCTAAACCAGCACTTTACCACCTGGCTGATGATCAGAATCATAGGGGACCCTCTGCAAAATAAAGATTCCAGATTTTTGATTCAATATCTCTGGAATGGGGCTTATGAAATTTGCATTTTGGGAAAGCTTTTTAGGACATTTTGATTATTAGTGGGTTTGGCAAACTGTCTTAGGATCTGGTCTACTCAAGAATGTAACACTGTGTGTATGTCTATAGTTTTTTATAGATTTGTAGCTAGAAATAGAAATAGCAATAGGTGGGTTGCTTATTTCCCCCTAGAAACTTGTGAATATTTTGAAGAGGAGCTAATTTAGCAAATAAATGATCTTATCTAAGTAAATGAGAGGTTAGAAATAGAGGACCTGACCAGGAGAGAATCTCCATGCTCAGGCTCTGTGTAAGTTTGAGTCAACTTGCTAGTCTGAACCTTTGTGGGAACTACTACCTGCTTTTAGTTTCTCGTTGTCACATCTTTTAAAGAAAGACTTAAGTCTCAGAAATTGATAGTTTACATGTCTGGATTTATAGCTCAGATTTGTTATTAAAATCTGCACACTGAAGAGTTAGGGTAAGCTGTTACCAACTGAGCTTACCTGTGACTCAGCAAGTTTCTGGTCTGGATGGCTCTGTCAGGCTGAGGGTGAGGAGAGCGCCTTTTGTGTATAATAAATAGCCTCAGGTACTTAAGAACAAGCCTGGTCTTCCTAAAATGAAGCTTTTTCCAAAGTATGTAAGAATTTGTATAGGTGTAATCAAGAATACTAGTAGATAGCAAGAATTGAAGTTGGTGTAAATGGAGGGTCACGTGCTGGCTTCCTTTTCTTGGGCAGATCCAAAGCCATAGGACGTGCAGTTCAAGTCCACGCTGTCATCCCCACTGCCATGGCTTCCATGGTTTGTCAGGATGCCAGTGCCCTTGAGTCCAAGCTGCATGAGAAATGGGATCCTTGCAGAGAGCCACAGGCTAATTTGGTCATCCTGTATGGAAAAAGTCCAGTGGTGATTAAGTGTTTGTCCCAATTACATAGCTTCAGTCAGATGGTATCTTTTAGGTTCCAAGACAACATTTGGTGAACAGAAAAAAGCCTGGCCTGCCTGAGGTTTCTCTGACAGAAGTGTCCTGAAGGCTGGCCTGGTATATTGGTTTTCATGAAAACCTTGATAAATGTTAACTAATTGAAGTCATTTCTTCCCCTCCCAATTGAAAGCTTACAGGTTAGACTTTTGGACACAGAATCAAATATAGCATATAGAATAGTTCATCAGACAAGAGCAGGAATAAAATAATCTGAATGTTAACTTATTGTCCTTGCTCTTTAGGGGTGGGGAGAGGAGTGGATTTCAAACTCACAGAAAAGTTGCAAGAACTGTACAAAGAACACTTACATACCCTTTGACCAGAATCACCTATTGTTAGCTGTTAGCATTTCACCACATGTACTTTGTTTGCTCACTTGCTCTCTCTGGATATACGTATATATTTTTCTGAGCCATTTGAGAATAAGTTGCTATATCATGCCCTTTGTCATAAATACTTGAGGTGTATTTCCTAAGAATAAGTACATCCTCTTACACAACCATGGTTATCAAGCTCAGGAAACATAAATCTACCAACCATATTTCATTTTTATCCGTTAATCCAACATTGTCCTTGCATTGTTTTTTCCTGTCCTGTACAGAATCCTCTCTAGGATCATGTACTTTTTGGTCAAGTCTCCTTCGCCTCCTTTAATCTAGAACCGATCCTTAGCCTTTCTTTGTATTTTTTGACACTGACAATCTCACCACCTTTTGTTTAATAGAATGTTCTTCATTCCTCGTTTGTCTGATGTTTCCTCCTGATTTCATTCTGGTACATGTCCTCAGCTGTGTCCCCAGGATATCACATCTGTAGGCAGGCACACAGGGTCCATCTATCTGCCCCTGTTGGTGATAGTAATTTTGATCACCTATTAAGGTGATTATCTAGTTTCTCCATACTTGTTCCTTTTGAAACAGTATCTTTCCCCAGCTGGCAATTAAGAAAAGCCCGTTGACTTCTGGCCTCATTTAATGGTAAGACTTTGAACACAGCATAGGAAGCCAAGATCTCAAAGCTTTTTGTAAGTACTTAATCAGCTTTCACAGTGACTGAGAAAAAGGTCTCCTAATCCTTCCCTCCTTTTGTTTGCCTGTACTTCACATCCTAGTACTTTTGGGGGATGGTTGTTGAAAGAATAGAGAAGTAAAGGTAGGACAAAGAATTTTATCTCTATATTCAAATGCCACATTTCCCCCCTCTTCACCACTTTTATCTCAGCTTCTGCTGGTAGAGTGAAGCACGTAAAGAGGGACAAAAAGAAGAGTAATACAATAAAGCCTAGAGTGGCAGACATTACTCATTGCCCACCCCAGTATTTATTACTATCAAAAATAATAGAATCCCAGGGGTGGCCGGTTAGCTCAGTCGGTTAGAGCATGGTGCTGATAACACCAAGGTTGCTGGTTCAATTCCAGCATGGGCCACTGTGGGCATGGGCGCCCTCCTTAAAACAGAAAAAACAAACAAACAAACAAACAAAAAACAAAAGAAAATTCTAAAGTAAAAAAAAATTCAATTTGGTGGCTCAGGCAGTTAGAGCTCCATGCTCCTAACTCCGAAGGCTGCTGGTTCGATTCCCACATGGGCCAGTGAGCTCTCAACCACAAGGTTGTCGGTTCAATTCCTGGAGTCCAGCAAGGGATGGTGGGCTATGCCCCCTGCAACTAGCAACAGCAACTGGACCTGGAGCTGAGCTGCGCCCTCCATAACAGACTGAAAGGACAACAACTTGACTTGGAAAATAAAAGTCCTGGAAGTACACACTATTCCCCAATAAAAGTCCTGTTCCCCTTCCCCAATAAAATCTTTAAAAAAATAAAATAATAGAATCCCTAATTTGTATCTGGATCCATGGCCATCCGCAATAGCACATTCCCCGTACCGTGTAGCTTGGTGAGGCCGTGCAGCAGAGACACCGTGTCTTTTTTCTGCCCTCTTTCCTTTTGACAGGGATGTGCATGTGATATTTGAAATGCAGGCAACGTCTTGTGTCGCGTCCAGCGCAACACGGGCAGTGAGGGTGCGAGAAGGGGCGGCGTTGGGTTAGGTTTTAAGAAAGAAAGAAAGAATGATACAGACTTAATGCAGTTAAATCTCAGAAGACCAGGGCGTCTCTCCGTCACCAGAAACTGGAGCCCTGAATCGAGCTGACTGGTGGCTTTTATTGATAATTACACAAGGAAGTGGTATTGTTTTTTAACTCGGTCTGTGAGACTCATCCGTCATATCACAACAGTGAATCAAACCAATTATCTTTGTCCCCAAGCAGCCTGAGCGGAAAGTCTTTTGATGACTTAGGTGAGGTATGCACCTCCCTGGGGGGCAAGTCTCTCATGTTGTAACCGTTTCGCTGAGATAAGTGGAGAGAGCTGATCTTTACTGCCCTCATGACTTCTCTGACAATCAGCTGAGAGGAAAGCCAGAGGCAGCAATGGCTTTTTCCAGGCAGGGGGAAGGGGAGGCAAGGCTCCTTCCCGGATTTTCTAAGGCAGCTCATTGGGGGTCCCCACTTCGTTCCGCCTGCCTTAGGTTGTATCTCACGTGAGATATCTTACCCGTCTTTGGCTGCAAACCATCTTTCGGGGACCAGACAGAGAGACATAAGGTGTAAAACATTGAGATAAGCAAAGTCCCCAAAAGGCACAGTCTCACAGACTTGACTTTCCTCAAGGAAAGACACGGGGGGGGGGGGGGGGGGGACTGTCGGCTAGGCTGCTGTGTGACAACAATCTTGGACCACGAATTGGCAACTAAGGATGGTGTTCGCAAAACAGAAGGAGCTTAATGATTGAAGAGCTACCATGAACTGCCTACTTAGACTTCTTTTACGTGAAAGAGAAATAAACATCTTTTTTGTTAAAGTTAGGTGTTATTTTGAGTTTTCTGTTTTATGCAGTTGAGCCTAAAACCTGACTGATAAAAAAGAGGTGTTGAGAGTAGTAGTGAACTTGTCCAGCTAGAAAAACTTGCCTCGGGTATGCCACTCTCTAATACTCTGAGTGTGGATAGTGTTCTAAGTGATGGAACACAATAGTAAAACAAAGTCTTTTCCTCTCATGGCGCTTACATTCTAGAGGGGAAGTGAGACAATAACAAATAGAAAACACCAATGTTGTGTGGTACGTGCCATGAAGAAAAATAAAGTAGGTAAGTGGCATAGGTGATACAGGAGAGTTAGCATGTCCCTAGGTAGACAGGGAGGTCCCTGGTGGAATAAACAAAGACAGCCATATCCTAAAGCTTCAGGTTTTGAAATCGCTCCTTCGCTCCAGGACTTAATGTAACAAGGCCTTGAGGTTAATCATAAAATTCCTTTTCGCCTGACAAATGGAGCAGATCTGATAGATAAGAGTGGGTTACTTTGCTAATTCCTTTAGGATGAGCAAGCAGAACAAACCTGGTAGACGAATTTCATTAGAAGGTGCCAGTTCCCTTCTTCAAACAAGTTCCCTTCTTCAAACAATTTCCCTTCAACCAGCTCCCCTTCCCCAAGCAGGCAAGGGAAGGTATAAAAGTAAGAGCTTTTGCCTCAGACACAGGGCCACCCCCATTCGGGACCCCCTCCTGCTCGGGAGCTGCAACCTCTTCTCCTGCCTCAAATAAACTATTCTCTTTTTAAAACTTTTTGCCTCTCCCTGGTCCGTGTTTCCATTCTTCGGCTTCACGAGACATGATCCCGGCCCACACCCAGAAACTGCCAGCAGATCCAACATCACCTACATCATAGGGAATGCCAGTAGCGGTGACTGGGGGAAAGAAAAGAAAGGAGTGGGGGGTGAGGTGGGGAGAGACATTCAGATGTCTAGGGCTCAACCTTTCCAGGCAGAGAACAGCGAGTGCAAAGACCCGGAAGGTGGAGTCTGCTATTGTATTGGAGAAACAGCAGGGGAGCCAGTGTAGCTCCAAACAGCCAGAACTATGGAGATGGCTATGTCCATTATCTTGATTCGGGTGGTGATTTCCCAAAACTCTAAAAATTGTACTCTTTAAAAAAATGCACTTTTCAAATATATGGTGATGGAAGGGAACTGACTCTGGGTGGTGAACACACAATGGGATTTATGGATGATGTATTACAGAATTGTACACCTGAAATCTATGTAATTTTACTAACGACTGTCACCCCAATGAACTTTAATTTAAAAAAAATGTACTTTGTTGTATGTCAATCATATAATTGCTTTGAAAAGTCATAGCTACCACAAACTAGAAACTGCTCTTAAGAATCCTTGTAGACAGTAATAATAAATCTTTGCTACTCGACCCTTTTGCTCTTGAGTTTTCTATAAAATTACCTTTCCTGTTTGCATAGTCTTTTTTCTCCGGGCATTATGGATGTCTTCTTGTTCCATACATAGCACAGTATGTACAAATAAATGTTTACTCATAAATTAAGAGATGTCGCCATCCTGCCAAACAGGTGAGGGAAGCTCCTGGATCTGAAAGTGATCAGCTGGGTGTTTTTTTTGAAATGTATGGATGGTGGGATATGACTTGGCAATAAGAAGGAATGAACTATTGATCCAACAATTTGGATGGATCTCAAGGGCAGTATGCTGAGTGCAAAAAAGCCAGTCTGAAAAGATCACACTGCACGATACCATCTAGTATATAAATGACAAAATTATCGAGATGAAGAACAAATTAGTTGCCAGGGGGTAGGAAAGGTGTTGGGGTGGGTGGAACAGAGTGATTATAAAGGGTTAGCCTGATGGAGATCTTTGTGCTGATGGACTACTTCTGTATCTTGGTTATGGTAGTGGTTACACAAGTCTACACGTGATAAAATGACAGAATTACACGCACACACACACACACACATACACACACCCCAGTATCAATTTCTTGGGTTTTATATTGTACTATAGTTATGTAAGATGTAGCCGTTGATAGAAGGTGGGTGAAGAGTATATGGGACTTCTCTGTATTCACAACTTCCTAGACTCTATATTTCAAAATAATAGATTTTTAAAAAAATGTATGACATCTGCTTCCAGAAAGATGGAGTAGATAGATATATATTTCCCTATTCCTACTGCTAAGTACAACTAAAACCCTGGACATTTTACACACACACACACACACACACACACACACAATACAGGAATAAGACTGAAAGGTGGAGAGAAGAAAGCAGAACTTGGGATAGGGAACTTGGGAACCCAAGGAACAAGATGTGTTCTCTGGATTTTCTTTTTGCCTCGTGTATCCCAGACTTGGAGTTGAAGAAATTGGCAATGAAGAAACACCAATGTGCAGCAGACAAAAAATACCCCAAGAAAAGCCTACTCTCGGTAGCCAAAGGAAGAGAAAACAGGCAGCTAAGACACAGTTAAGACAGAAAACTTTTAAACAACAGCCACTCTACTCCAGCCAAACACCACATTAAAAACTGGTCCTACCCCCACCCATGCCACAAAGGCCAAGTGGGGAGCTTAGATTTCCACCCTGTGAGACTGTAATGAAATGCCCAAACCCCTGCTAGGGTGGTGTCAAAAAAGAGCTAGGATTATCCTCCCCATGTGGTAGTAATGAGGCATTGTCCCCTCCTGACTGAAGTCGTGTTAGAAGAGGCTTAGTCGGGACATAAAGGACGTTCACCACTGCCCAGTGGCGATGGGGCTGCATATACCCCTATGTCAGAGAGGCCTTGTGGCAGCAGTGACAAGGTCGTCCACCACTCCCAGCTCAGGAAGTATTGGTGTGGCCTACTGGAGAGCTGGAATTCCCACCTGAGCCTTCCCCTTGGGTGTCCATGGAGGCTAACAGGGCAACCTGAACTATGTCCACCTGTCAGTAACCAAGGGGACGCCTTCTCCTTCTTCTGCCAGACCATTGTGAGAAAAAGCCAGCAAAACAAGGTTTAAGTAAGACCCAGAGTCTCAGAAGATAATATAAAAATGTCCAGTTTTCAATCTAAAATGACTCATTCTCCCCCCGCCCTCCAAAAACCCAAACTTTTCATATCAAGAACCAGGAAGATCTCAAAAAGAATTTAAAGGACAATCAATAGATGTTAACACCAAGATGAAAGGGATGCTAGAATTATTTGACAAAAATTTAAGAGCAGCCATCATAAAAAATGCTTCAACAAGCAATAACGAATATGCTCAAAATAAATGAAATAGAATATGTAAAAATGAACCAAATAGAAATTTTGGAATCCAAACATAAAATAAATAAAAAGTCAGTGGATGAGTTCAACAGCAAACAATTAGTAACAGGCAATAATCAGTGAACTTGAAAATAGAACAATAAAAATATCCAATCTGAACAACAGAGAAAATAGACTTACAACAAAAATGAACAGAGCTTCAGGGACCTATGGGACTATAGCAAAAGATCTAATATTCATGTTAGAGACCCCGGAGAGGGAAACAAGGGAAAGAGCCAAAAAAGGTTACTAGAACAAATAATGGTTGAAAAGCTCCCAAAGTTGCAAGAGACATAAACCTACATATTCAAGGAGCTCAGCAAACCTCAATCAGGATAACTCAAATGCACACCAAGACTTGTCATAGTCAAACTTCTGAAAACTAAAAGCAAAGAAAAAAAAACAGCCAGAGAAAAATGACACCTTACTTTTGGGGGAAAATAATTTGAAGGACAGCAGATTTCTCATTAGAAACCATGGGCACCAGAAGGAAGTGGCAGAATGTTTTTCACGTACTGAAAGAAAACTATCAGCCCAGAATACTATAGCCAGTGGAAACATGCTTCAGAAATGAATGGGACATAAAGACGTTGTCCAATGAAGGAAAGCTAAGAGAATTTGTTGCCAGCTGACCTACCCTAAAAGAATAGCTAAAAAGTTCTAAGGAAACGAATGACTCTCATAATATCAGGAAGGAAGAAAGAATATGGTAAGCAAAAATATGGGTATGTATAATAGTTTTTACTTTTTCTGATGTTTGATGGTTGAAACAAAAATCATTACTGATTGATGTAGCTCTAAATGTTTGTAGAGGAAATATTTAAGACAATTATACCTACTGGAGGGAAAAGATATAAATGGAGGTAAAGTTTTATACTTCACTTGAACTGGTAAATGGCAATACCAGTAGACTGTGATGAGATATGGGTAAATAATGTAACAACTAGAAAAATAACTAAAAGTTGTACAACTAAAAGCTATGAAAACTACACACTCAATTACACTATAGATTCCTTATTTAAAAACTTATTACAAAACTACACTAATGAAGACACTGTGTTACTGGTATAAGGATAGAGATACAGATGAATGGAATAGACTTGAAAGTCTAGAAATAGACTCTTACTTTTATTGGTTGTTGATTTTCACCAGGACAATTCAGTGGAGAAAGAATATGCTTTTCAACAAATGATGCTAAGACAATTAGATATCCACATGCAAAATAATTAAATTGGTCCCCTTCATCACATCATATGTAAAAATTAACTCAAAATGATTCAAATTCCTAAATATGAGAACTAAAACTGCAACTTTTAGAAAAAACATACATGTAAATCTTCATGACCTTGGATTAGCAATGATTCATTAGATTGGACACTACGCACAGCAACAACAATGAAAATAAACTGGATAACATCAAAATTAAAAATTTTTGTGCTTCAAAAGACACTCAGGAAAATGAAAAGACAACTCACAGAATGGGAGAAAAGTTTTTGCAAATTATATCTGATAAGGGACTTGTGTCTATAGAGTATAAAAAGAATTATTACAACTCAATAATGAAAAGACAAATATCCAATTTAAAAATAGACAAGGGATCTGAATAGAACTTTCTCCAAAGAAGATATACAAATGGTCCATAACCACATGAAAAGATGCTCAATATCAAGGAAATATATACAAATTCTTAACAAAACATTCACAAATAGAATTCAGCAATATATGAAAGTAATTATATACCATGTCCAAATGAGGTTTATTTGAGGGATGCAGGCTGGTTCAGTATTTGAGAATTAATCAACACAATGCACCATATTAGCAGGCTAAATTCACATGTACATAGCATTCAAATGCAAAAAAAGCATTTGAAAAAATTAAACATTCTTGATAAAAACTCTCAGAAAAATAGGAAGAGAACTTCTTCAACTTGATAAAGAGCATCCACAGAAAAAAATCTACAGTTAATGTTATATTTAATAGTTTAATAAAGACCAAATGCTTTCTCCCTAAAACTAGGAACAAAAAAACGATGTCTGCTCTCACCAGTCCTAAATAAAGTGCCTGCCAGGAGGTGTAGCCAGCTCAAAAAGGCAAGAAAAGGCAATAAAAGGCATTCATATCAGAAAGGGAGAAATGTGTGTAAACTAAGTGTATCAATGTCAATATCCTGGTTGTGACAGTGTACTACAGTTTTGTAAGTTGTTATCATTGAGGGAACTAGGTAAAAGATACAGGGATCTCTTTATATTATTTCTTCCAAATGAATGTTAATCTACCATCATCTCAAAATAAAATGTTTAATTTAAAAATTGTATGGATTGCCCCTAAATCCCTTTTGTTTTTATATGCCTCGCATTCTTAGCATTGCAGGGAAGGATAAACACATTAATACTACTGGTGAGAGCGTGAACTCTCCTATTCAATGGTTCCCTAGAGAGGCCATATTCTTTTAGAGCACGAGTTTTTGCTTTCAACAAAAATAACATTCATCAGGTGTGATGAATGGTTCAAGGAGGATGCTGAGTCTCTGAGCTTGAGGAAGGTTTTGTTTTATGTAGCTAATGTCAGATATCTAAATCAGCTGATGGGGTGCTCCAGGTAAAGAAACATGAAATGCAAGAAATGGCCCTGAGGCCCCTGCAGCTGAGAGCTGAATTGGGAAGGAGCGATAATGATCAATACTCCTGACAAGAAACCTCTTCTTCCATAGGATCTATTGGTGTGTATTCTGGTGAGAGGTGGGCAGAGAGACAAATAATGATAGACTATGCAGCCATGATGGTGGGGACTGGGAAGTCGACTGGTGGGGACCTAGGCTGAGGGATGACTTGCTTCTTTTTTAAAAAGGTAATTTTGGGGGGACTTCTGGAAAAAATTGAACTTACTATGATGAAGACATAAGCATAGGTATGCATTAAGTCTGTTGATTATTTATTGTAAAAATCTCACATTTATATGGTTACCGTGCTTAGCCGATCTCTGGAATTAGGTAACAATTGTTTTTGGGGAGGGGCATTGAATGACTGAGGGACAGGGGAGAGAGGGAAATTTATCTTGATTTTTGTATTATGTGCATGTATAATATTAGCTATTCACAAGAATGAATAAATTTAAAATTAATTGGTGGCCAGATTTCCTGTAAGTCTTAGTACTATTTTGCTTAGGTTTTTTCTTGAAGGTGTAAGTCTAGAAAACTGCCACCTTCCCACCTTTGCCATTGGGTCTACAGATGTCCCTGGTATATGGGTTATACTTTAAAGTGTATGAACGGAAGAGAGTGAAAGTAGCACTGGCAGTAGTGAGAGTCAGAAGACCTGGGTTCTAGTCCGGATCTCACTAAGTGGTTGTGCCCTTGGTAAGCTCTTTCAACCACTTCCCTGGGCTTCAGTTTTCTTATTTGCAAAACGAAGACATTGATGTCTAATGTCCTTGGTCATTTTGACAATTACTGTCTCATTTTCTCCTGCCCTCGACATTTGGGAGGGGTGCATCCCTGAAGTATTGAGTAAACATGTGCCCATTGGTTAACCGGGTAGGGGCTAAGAGGGGCACAAAAAGATGAAGAGACGCCCCCTTCTCAGTTCTTCAGCAGAGCAGACCGCAGTGGTTCTGCGGACCCGAGAGGCCTTTGAAGCTGTTTCACTCGCCACCGATTCCTGGAGTAGTTAGTTGGGGCTCAACAAATGAGTGAATGTGTGAAGGAAATGAATGAGAAGTAGACCGCGAGCTGCGCAATTTTCCAGCGAATTCCTGCAAAAAGTCACAAACGCGCCGCCTTTCCCCCGCGCTTCGAGGCGACTTCCGGAGTGTGAGGCTCGGGCAGCGGACGGCGAAGCCTTTCGGACCTGCCTCCGCAGAGCCGACCGCAGGGCCGAGGCGATGGCCCCGAGCTCGCCCATCCGTCGCCGCGCGCCCCGCCCCTCGCCGCGCGCGCCCCCGCCGCCGCGCGCCCCACCCCTGACCACGCGCGCCTCGGGCCGCCGGGAGTCGGGCGAGCGGCGAGCTGTCTGCGCGTCGCTCAGGGCTGGCGGCCGCCGTGCCGCGCGGGTGGGTGGGATCGCTGCGGAGCTCCGAGAGCCGGCTAGGGGCGGGGGAGCGCCATGGCGGCCGCATCCGGCCCCCGCGTCGCGGCGAGGTGAGGGGCCGCCTCTTCACGGCTGAGGAAGCCACAGTTCCCCGCCTGCCATCCTCGCGGGCCGCGGCTCCGGCATGGCCGGGATCATTAAGAAGCAGATCCTGAAGCACCTGTCCCGGTGAGAGCACCAGCGCCGGCCCTCAGCGGCCCCGGGCCCTCCTAACCTCCTTCCACCTCCGGGATGCCGTGTTCCGGGCCCGGCCTCTCTCTTCAGCCCGAGCCGGGACCCGTGGCGGTCCCCGTCTCAACGCCACCTGGACAGCCTTTTCCCCGCTCCGCTGGCCCCGACCGTTGTCAGCACTCGGTGCTTCCCTCGCCCTGGGCCCTCGGGTACAGGGCGCTCCTGCCCTTGCGCTGGTGCCTCCGGCTCTTCCCCTCCCAACACCCCCACCCCGCAGCCCTCCCGACCCTCAGGGATCTCCCGGCCGCCTGCCCCCGCCCTCAGCTGCCACACCGCCGAGCGGGTCACCCCGATCTCCCTGGCGTGTCTTCCGTTCCTGTGACCGTCCCTCCGAGGTCCCCCGGGTTGCACCCCTTTCCTGCCGGCCCCCTGCCGGGTTTCCTCTCCCCTTTGGACCCGCTGCCCCTCCCTCCGGCCCTCTGCCCGCCTGGTCACGCGCCCCATCAAGCCCCCGGCTGCCTCCTCTCCTTCCTCGGACTCTCCGGACCAGACCCTTATCCCCCGCGCGTTCTGAACGACCCTCATACCCAGTCCTTCCTAACCCATCCTCCGCCCAGATTTCCAACTCCGACGTTGGTTTTCTCCTTCCCAGAAGCTCGCAGCTCGTCCTCTTCGTCGTCTGGCTGACCCTGTTGCATCACCCTTGAAAAAGATACCGTCCCTGCACCCAGGGCCGCTCCTTTGATCTCCCTTCTCCCTCCTTTGCTTCTCTTCTCATTACACAGACTAAATGGAGAAAGGTCATGCGAGTTGGGCATAAAGTTTCAGCAACCTTCCCTTTAAGATGTGGAGGGTTTTTTTGACAGCCCGTGAAAAGAACAATGTCCACTTCTGCTTTACAGCCATCGAAGCAGTGTTGTGTCCCTCAGTAATCTGGGCAGAAGGGGGTGGCAGGCCACGCGGTGTGCAGGTGGAGCTGGATGACTGCTGACCGCAGGTTATCAGAACTCGTGTCCACCAAAATTGGAAGCGAGGCTCTCGCTTCGTTTTCACGCCTTATTTCAGGTGGGGGTTGGTGATGCCTTCATACCTTTCGCCAGCCTTGTATCTCACGTGGAGCGTGATTCACGTCTTGGCTGCACAGTGGTCATTGGTTTTCAGGAGGCGGGAGTAGGGGGAGAAGCCAGTCAACGTGGGAGTGGAAGCACGGGGGGGGGGGCCTTTCTAATGTGTCTTTCCTGGACTTCTCGTTTGTTGGGGAGCCGTATAGGAGACTGTGCTGCCACTGCTTCCCTTTTCCTCGTTGGCACTCGGACTTATTTACTGTTCCTTTGATTTTAGGCTTTAATTAGTAATTGATTCAGATACATCTTTTGGTTAATCACCACGTTGTAAAAGTAAAAGCAGGGTGGCTGCTGGAGCTGGAAGGTGCCTTTGGACCCTTTACTAGGAGTAGCTCCCTATGCATTCTTTTTCAGGTAGTATTCCTCTGCGTGTTCCATGAGTTTAGTTGTTCTGTGTGAAGTTTTAAATAAAAGTAGGACTCATATTGTGAAATGGGACAAAAAGTTTAACGAAAGGGAAACTATTAATTTGAATGAATATTGTGGGGACAGAGCCGGGAGAGCAGTTTCCAGGCTCTCGGCCTCACATGGAAAGGTGCTGGCTCGGGTAGTAGATGGCCGTCGGCTGTGGCTGGTTGGCCAGCAGCTGTAACCAGTGAGCCATTGGCCACTAATATAACTGCCGCGGCTGTGCTGGGGAGTCCAGGAGAGTCGTCGGTCGGTCGGTTGGCAGAAGAGCGGACAGCAGGTCGCACGTCGTGTGAATCCAGCCTCCAGTGAGACTGTAGTGGTATGACTCCCCGACTAAGGACTCTGGGTGTTCCTTTTTGGCCTCACTCTGTCCTGTGTTCTTATGTGGGGAGCGGGACCAGAGGCCCCGCAGGCCGCCCCGCATGACAAATATAGAATCAGAGAATTTTAGGGTTGAGATGATGTCACTTAACATAGCATTGTGTGTAAGAGCCCAGGCCTTTAGTGGTTTACTTTGTTCACCTGTAAAATGAGGCTAATAATAGTATCTAACTTAAAGGGCTATTAGGAAGGTGACCTGAGTTACTACATGTAAGGACTTAGCACAGTGCCTCGCACATAGTAAATGCTCAATAAAACATGAACTGTGGTTGATTTTGGGGCCACAGCTTGCATGATAATTTGATATAAGCCATAGATTTCTCCAGGAAAGTCCATACACGTGGACAGGTAATTTTTTAATATAAGTTCCAGGTGTGTGTATGGGGTAATGAGCCCCTAAAGTACATGCCTGAGCCCGGCAAGGCATCCTGGAACTAAGTGACTAACCCCTGACTTGTTCAACCCCTCATTTTACGGCTGAGGAAACTAAAGCCTAGAGAGGATAAATGACTTGCCCAAGTTGTAATGGAAGGTAAGGTGTAGTGGAAAAGCCCAGCTTCCTGACAGGTGTACTTTCCCCTGTAGTACACACATGTTCTGTGTGCTTCATATATCTATGAAGATAGGAGTTTTAAAGACAATTTTAATAGTATATGCTGGCACATTCAGTGAATCCTTAGTGAACAAAGTATCTCTTTTAGATGAAGTAGGAATAGGTATGACAGACATTGGGAGAAATTTCTGATTTCCTCAGCGTTGGATGGTTGATTGGGGAGGAGGAGAAGGAGGTTATTCAGGCTGCAATTTCAGGGCTCCAGGAAGAGGTGCCAGGACGTGGGTCTGATTGGGGGAAAGTTCAAACTCCTGGGGCCTTTGTGTTTAAGTTGGAGAAACTGCCTAATCATGTGTGACATTGTGCCTCTGTGTGGGCTCTACTTCACTTACAGAGGCTGCCCTGCCTGGAGGGAACTGTGGCTTCAGTGGCTCGGTGGCTTGCCAAACGGTGGGGAAACAGCAGAGAAGGTGTACTGAGTTACTGTGTTAAATAAATATCTGTAGGTGTTTAATAATTACTTGTTGCTGCTGCTGATGACAGTGCCACTTGACCTGGAGGAGAGTGTCTTACAGCAGGAGACACCCCAGTGACTTGCATAGCATGTTTAATTTTCGTCATGAAGTTTCAGATACTATGAAGAGTGTATTATTGGAATGCATCTTCTTTATTAGTAGAGTATTTTGGTAAATAGGCTTTGAGGGAGGTGGTACTCAGGATCTTTTTGTTAAGCACCTCCTGTGGGGGAGGTACTGCTCTGGGCACTTGGGAGTCAGCAGGGAAGAACTGTGGAGTCTCGTAAGGGCTGTAAGCTCTGGTTTGGATGACTGCTGTGTATGCAGATTGCTTCAACGCACAGCGTTCATTTCAACAGACCCACTTAGAAACAAGTCAGCATTTACAAAATATCCAAAATTGAGTTTTTCACTAAATTAGATTATTGTTTTAGATCACCTTCTCTAATGACCTTTGGTTATCTAAGTAAGAGGAAATATGACTGATTGTGCAATAAGTCAGGGGACTGTGGCTTATGGAAAGATCACGGACTCTGGAGCCAGACGAGCCGGATGCACTTTCCAGCTCTGCCACTTAATGAGCACAGGGCAGCCTTTCTGAGCCTTAGTGTTCTCATCTGTAAAAGACGGGAGGAGGAAGAATGCACCTCCTTAGGAGGGTTTTGAGGATGGGGACAAAGGGTTATAATTCTGGCATGTAAGTAGGGTTTGCGAAAGGGTAGCTGTTACAGCAGCCAGAGAAGTTAGGGACACGACCATGGTATGGACGACAGCAGCCTACCCCCGACTGGCTGTTTCCGAAACCCATTAAAAGTCTCAATTATTTACTGTAAATGGCGGCAGGAAGTGGGACCTTGAGTGACAGAGACATAGCTGATAGACATCAGGATTAGGCGAAACTCAGAGGCATAGAAAATGTCCGAGTCCTTTTGGAGAATAAGAGCCTGACTGAGCTCATTCCTCTTAGTTTCTGGTCAGTGGCTCCCTCCGCTAGTTATTAATCAGTCTCCTGGAGACATCCCGGGCGGTCCCCAGTGGGCAGTGGGGAGTCAGGCTCAGAAAGGCTGCTGCTTACCCAGGGTGTGAGGGGGTGAAAGTTTGTAGAGCTAGTCTCAGCTTCCAGCTCATACCGCTTTATACTTAACTTATCGTCACCTTCGTTTCCCAAATAATTATTTTGTGCATTTTCTAGTAATGGCCAAATCATATATGTCTTTGTCTCTCTCCCTCATCTTCCTGTATTGCTTCAGAATAAAGCTCTTTTATTTACTTAGCAGATATTTAATAATGATAGCCAACTGTGCGAATAAGCACTTTATAAGTCTTAGGATGATTTAATCATCAGCCTTACCCTATGAGGTATATATTAGTCCTATTTTATAGATGAAGAAATGAGTCACAGAGAGGTTAACTAACTTGCCCAAGATCATGACTAGTAGGTGATGGAACCAAGATTCAAATTCAGGCACTCTGATCCCAGAGCTGTGCTTTTTCACCACTCCGCTGCTATAATGGTTCTCTTCTATTGAGTATTTCAGCCTGAGCGAACCCTGGTCACCAGCACCCACATGAAAGAGCACAGTGTCACCAGCATCCAGAAAACTCCTTCCATCATTGCGTCTCCTTACTGTTACCGCCACCAAAGAGTAACCACTGTCCTGATTTCTACCAGTATATATTAGTTTTTGTCTGCTTTTATTTTATAGAAACGGAATCATATAGTAGGTATGCTTTTGTGTCTGGCTTTTTAGCTCAACGTTATTTTTGTGAGATTAATCCCTGTTGTTGCATCAAGTTGTAGACCTCCATTTTCATTGCTGTATTTGTTTATACATTTTACTGTTGATGGACATTTGGATAGTGTCCCAGTTTAGGTCTATGATGAATAGTGCTACTGGGAACATTCTAGTACATGTTCTTTAGTGACCAAATGTATACATATCTGTTGGGGATATAATAACAGCGGAATTTCTGGGTTGTAGGATATACATAATGTTACATTTTAATAGATATCGCCAGCTTTCCAAAATTGCTGTACCAGTTTACACTTCCACCAGAAAAATGTATGGGAGTTCTGGTTGTTTTATATCCTTGCCAGCACTTGGTCTTTTTCCTATTCATTACGGGTATGGCCATTCTGGTGGGTGTGTTTTGAAATGTTTTTTACTTTGTGGTAAACCAGACGGCCACTTTATTCTAAACTTGTTTAATTTTAAATTTTGATCTATTTGTAAATTTTAGTCACAAGCAAATGGCAGAACCTTGAAAACAAAAGATCTTTTTTTTTTTTTTTTTTTTTTTTTGGAGAAATGTTCAAATTAGGCAGGTTCAGTGAAAATAATTGGGATAATTTATAACCATTAGCCCATAACATTTCTTACTTGAATGGATGTGATGACTAGCTCCCTCTCAAAATAACAATCATGTACATTAGGAGAAAGGGGGCCTGTTCTTCAGGCATTTGGGTTTTTGTTAAATATTTGGGCTTTAGACTACCTTGGATATTAAATAATTTCATTCTGTTCTATAAGCTTACACTCCACTCTTACTAAAGAAACTAAAATTTGAATTTCATACTTTTCAAAGGTGAATTTCAAAGGTGTAATCTTTACACCTTTCCAAGGGTAAAATGGTTGCCTTGTGTCTTAAAAGTAGCATTTAAAAGCAATAAAAATTTCAAAGCAGTACCGTTGTATCTGACATGCAGTAGCTCAATGTATAGTTCACAAATAATGAAATTGCCTGCTTTGAAAAACTGGTTGAGAGGCACGTCAGAAAGGTAGCGGAAAGGACCAGAACTTTGGATTCCAAAAGGTGGCTGTTCTTTTTGACTCAGCCACTTGTAAGCTCTGTGTTCTGCAAGTCTTTGAGCTTCTTGAAGCTTCCTCATCTGTAAATGGGGGATAATAACACCCAGTGTTGTTTGGAGGATTAGAAGTAATGTATAAAAGTGTTTGGTCCTGAAAAAGTAGGCATGTCCCCCGCTTTCTCAAAAGTAGATTTTTTAGACCAAGTGAGACGCAGAGATGATTTTGCATGTTTTAGATTCTGATTTTATAGATCAAGGCTGGAAGTATTAAGCCAGATTCTCCCAGGACCAACCTACTTCTGAGAGATAAGCATTTTTGAAAGTATGTAAACTCTTTTCAATTCTAGAACTCAATTCAGTGTAGAGGGTCCCCATTTCTTCCTGGGGGTACAGGGACTGAAAAATTAATAAATAATGACTATCTTTACGTATTAAAATTGCTGAAAAGAGATCGCTGTTAGTTTCTGAAGATAATGCTTTTCAGTATCTTGAAGGTTGTGCCTAACTTATCCAAATGTCTAATTTTTTAGATATTTAGGAATTATGTTTCTTAACATTTTAATACAGAGATGAGTGTTCTTTGTATCAGTCTTAAGGAGAGAAGGAAACAAGGATTGTTCCTGTTTATAAGTTTTTTTCATCTCAAGGCATAGTTCAAGGAGGAAACTTTGATCTCAGCACAGGTGAAATAGGTGAAATGTATACACTAGATTAGGTCCTTAGAGGATTTATTTATATAGAGTCAGAGAAGATAGCACAATTATATACTGTATCTTGGAGTGAAAAACAAATTAGAAGTCGTTTAGTTTCTGTCACCTCGTATAGAACCTGGTTGAATAATAATCTGTAAGTATAGCATTAATCACTGGGGGAAAAAAAGATTCTTTTCATCACAACTCAGTTCTCTGCACCCGCTGGAGTGTGTCCTCCAGGACAGCAGGGCCTGTGTTCCTTGGCTGCTTTGAAAACCAGAGAGTTTGAGGATGCTTTGAGTGGGTGAAGTGGGTGCAGGAGATGTGTGGAGTGGGAGTGCGTGGTTGGAACTCAGGGAACCTTAGACCTGAGGAATGTGCAAGTTGGGTGGGGGGCAGAAGGGCAAGGAAATCCAGTTTGCCCAGTATCATTAAGGGACCTTTTATCTTTGTGGATGAGGTAAGTACTTGCTACTTACTGGTGCTGACTGTGGATTCTAAGTACACTTTCCAGTGTTCATAAGCAGTAAAATCAATCAATATCTGTAGTAAAGGGGAAAACTAAAGTGTGAAAATAGTACACATTAGTGTATTACTAATTTAGGTAAAAGGTATGTAGTTTGTACCTACTTGCCACAAAAATAAGGACTTGTATTATAAAATGTTTGTTTTATTTGCATACAGCAATGGTTATTTTACATGTATATTCAGCCTTTATAGTACATTGGTCATATGTAGCTTGGATGTCAGTTCATTATTTAAAAAATTAGAATAGAGATCATGAGAGGTCAGTATATTTAAGTCTCTGACTTATGGAAGTATTATGTTCTCAAAATTTTTAAGTTTGAAGTTTGGAATGCGTGGTCCAATAGAAATAGTGTTATAAATGTTGAACAGATTCCCAAGTTAGCTCACAAAAGCTGTAGTGGATTAATTACATATAATATAAGCTCACGGGGAGTTCTTGGTCTTGGTTGTTAGTGAGTCATTTGAAGGAGGAGGGGAGATGAAGGAGAAGAAGAAAAAGTTTTTTCTTTCCTATCCGTTGGAATCGTTTAGCTCATAGAGATTATTGTACTCTGCAGGGACTTCTTGGGTTGTAATTGAGGAGTGTGAGCAGTATTTAATGAGCAGCGGGAGATGCTGATGTCATGCAGTTTGCAGAATAATTTCACTCAAGGAAGCATTATCCTTTGTCTTTTTTGACTTTTGAATGTTTGTTAGATGTTTACATAGGTGAATTACGTGTGTAGATTATATAAGCCGAGAACCGAACTCTGTTTTACCTATAAACACAAAGTGTTGACAGCTTTAAACTATGGCGAATGTTCCAGAACTGTAACTACCATGGGGGAAGGTTGTTATGAACTTTACCAAGTGTTTGTCACTATTTTAAAAAATGTAACTCTTGTCATTGCCATTCCTGGAACTCAGTTTGTTTGGGTTGAGAACTACCTACTTAGACTAAATTCTGAAACAGCTGAGGTATGCTCATGATACGCTCTCCTTTCTCGCCTTTCTTTCCTTGTGTCTCCTTTCTACTTCCTAAGGCCCCTGTTCTTGGGCGCCCCATTGTGCTGATTCTACCCGCAGCCCTTCACACTCCTCCCCCAACGAGGCCTGCGTGCTCTGCTCCCCTCACTTTCTCACCAGAATTCCCAGTTCTTTAGGATACATGATTGCAGCTAAGTCAATGGGGAAAAGTAGAGAACATATTGTGGAGCAGGAATCTATCCTGATTAGACCAACTCTATTTCAGAATATGTTCTACAGGGTCAGCTCCCTGAAGCTACTCTTCCTTTCTTAGCTTCTGAAGCCACAGATACTCTGGAAGTTCTCTGTTTGTTTTTGAGTTTCCAAAACTGATTTCTGTTGCAGTGGCGGGGGGATGGGGCAGGGGTCTGGGCAACAGTTTGTGGTGTGTACGAGTCATCTGAAAGTTGGGAAATTTCAATATGTAAAAAATCCAGATAAGGATGGGCTAAAGTTCATTCAAGCTGACTGTGTCTAAGCATCTGGTCTAGTGCTTTCTCAGGCAAAACTGAAAACATGCATTTCCCTTTTCTAAGAGAAATCTGTTTTCTCTAAGGAAATCTGTTCCCTTCCTTCCTTCCTATCCCTTCAGTCATGCTGCCCTGAGAGGCGCATTTGTGCACCTCTGGTCACATCACTCTTGCCTCTTGGGGAGGATATAATACCAATGAGATCTAGTGGGAAAGGGTTTTACTTCTACTAATAGAGGCCTATCTCATATTTAACTAATTCTTCCTCAAATAATAGTTGTGAACTCTAGACAATATATGAAAAACAACTTCTTAAAGACATTGGAAAGTGACCAAATCAGGCAGAAACTGATGGGGAACTTGAAAGATAGGAACTGTATTGGGTAAGAGTCTCATTTACACAGCTTTTTGCCTGAAGATACTCCCCAGTTTGCATGGTGAGTGGCGGCTAGAATTTAAGCAAAAATCCAGTCTTACTAGCTTGGGGAGTCAGGATAGAGTTAAAGGTTACAAGAGGAGCTAGAAAGTAAGGGGAGAAATCTCAGACAGGAGGGAGCAACAGGAGGGGGAGCGCTAAAATCTGCTTTTAAACTCTGTCCAAATCCTTGACATGCATGGGGGAAGACTCCATGGAACCTAGAAAAAACAATAGTTAGAGAGCTGAAAGAATTGAGCTGAGATTCAGCTTCTGTCTACTGCAGAGTATACAGAGTTTGGAATATGAATCCCACCAAATTAATTGTCCAATAAGTAGAACAAAATTCACTCTTCAACTGATGAATGAATGGCTAAACAAAATGTGGTATATCCATACAATGGAACATTTGTGGCCATAAAAAGGAATGAAATGCTGATTCATGCTATAACACGCATGAACCTTGAAAAGATGCTAACTGAAAGAAGTTAAATACATAAGACTACATCTCTATGAATCCATTTATATTAAATGTCCAGAATAGGCACATTTATAGAGACAGAAAATAGAATGATGGTTGCCTAGGGTTGTGAGGGATGATAGCAGAAGGGTATTTTTTTGGAGTTGAGTAATGAAAATGCTCTAAAATTGATTAAGTTTAAGATTGCACAATTCTGTGACTATATTAAAAACCAATGAATTGTACACTTTAAATAGATGTATGTATGGCGTGTGAATTATATTTATAGATTTATTTATGGTGTGTGAGTTATATATAGAGCTGTTGAGAGAGAGAGAGAGAGAGAGAGAGAGAGAGAGAGAGAGAGAGGCAGATAGATAGCAGCTGAAAATTTTCAAGTTTTGTGAAAAACATTTATAGAATTCAAGAAGCTCAGTGGATCCTAAGCAGGATAGATATAAAGGAAAACACCCCAGGCACATCACAGTCATATTGCTGAAAACTAAACATAAAGATAAAAATCTTGAAAGCAGCCAGAGGAAAATGACTCCTTACATATAGGAGAACAATGATATAAGTTAATGGCTGACTTTGCCTCAATAAAAACAGGTCAGAAGACAACGGGATGATACTTTAAAATGCCAAAAGAAAGAATCTCAATCTAGAATCTCATATCCAGCTAAAATGTCCTTTAAAAATGGAAGGTGAAGTAAAGACATTTTTAGACAAATGAAAACAGAATTAGCAGTACTACAATAGATGCTGAAGGAAGTTCTTCAAATTGAAATAACACCAGATGGAGACTTGCATCTATAGGAAAGAATGAAGAACACTGGAAATGTAGACATAAAAGGCTATATATTTTTTCTTCTCTTAATTTCTTTAAAAGACAAGACTGTTTAGCACTATTTTGTTGATCTATAGCATATGTAGATGTAATATCTATGACAACATTAGTCCAAAAGATGAAGGACAGTAAATGAACTACATTGTTGCAAGGATCTTACATTTTTATATGAAGTAGTGCAGTATTAAAGAACTCTAAGTAGATCATAAGTTATGGTTACATATTGTATCCTTAAAGAGTCTCTCTCTCTCTCTCTCTCTCTCTCTCTCTCTCTCTCTCAAACGAGCGCGCGCGCACACACACACACACACAAAGAGGTATAACTAATACTGAAAATATTAGGTTAATCTAAAAAGAAGGCAGGAAAGGAATAATAAAGAACAAAAACCAGATGGAACAAATAGAATGATAAACCGAAATCCAAACACTGTCAACAATTATATTAAATGTGAGTGAACTGAATGCTTCAATTTAAAGGCAGATTGTCAGACTGGATATAAAAGGGATAGACATAAATAGAAAGTGAAAGGATGAAAAAAGGTACACGTGACCAGTAAGCACGAGAAATCTGGAATGGCTATATTATCATCAGATAAAATAGACCTCAAGACAAGGATTATTACTAAAAATAAAAAGAAACATAATAAAAGGATCAAATCATCCGAAAGATATAATCATAAAGGTGTATGACTCTAATAACAGACTTTCAATATACATGAAATAAAACCAGACAATTAAAAGGAGAAAAGGGCAAATCCACAACCATAGTTGGAAAAAAATTTTTTTTTTTAATTGGGGTAGGGGAACAGGAGTTTATTGGGGAACAGTGTGTTCTTTCAGGACTTTTCTCCAAGTCAAGTTGTTGTCCTTTCAGTCTTAGTTTTGGAGGGTGCAGCTCAGCTCCAGGTCCAGTTGCTATTGTTAGTTGCAGGGGGCACAGCCCACCATCCCTTGTGGGAGTCGAACCGGCAACCTTTTGGTTGAGAGGACGCGTTCCAACCAACTGAGCCATCCGGGAGCTCAGCGGCAGCTCAGCTCAAGGTGCCGTGTTCAATCTTAGTTGCAGGGGGCTGAGCCCACCATCCCTTGAGGGAGTCGAGGAATCGAACTGGCAACCTTGTGGTTGAGAGCCCACTGGCCCATGTGGGAATCGAACTGGCAGCCTTCAGTTAGGAGCACAGAGCTCCAACCGCCCTGAGCCACCGGGCCGACCCCGGAAAATTTTAATACTCCTCCTTCAGTATAGAATAACTTGATAGAATAACTTGAAAATATCAATAAAGATATAAAGGATCTGAATAACATTATGCATTACCTCACGTAACTGACATTTATAGAACATTACACATAAGTGCAGAATACACATTCTTTTCTATTGTACAGGGAATGTTCATTAAGATAAACTATACAATATGTCTCAATAAATATAAAAATATCGAAAACTGACATATCCCCTGACACAAAGGAATTAAATTAGAAATCAGTAACAAGATAGCTAGAAAAGCCACCTCTCCAAATTTGGAATATTTAAAATACGTTTCTAAGTAACTCATGGTCAAAGAAGACATCGTAAAATAAACTAGAAAATATTTCTGTCTAATTGACAGTGAAATTCAATATATCAAACTTTGTGGGAGATAGTGAATAAAGTAAACAATGGGAAATTTATAGTTTTAACTGCTTAAAAGAAAAAAGTTTAAAAATCAATGATTGAACTTTTCATCTTAAGCTAGAAAAAGACGAGCAAAATAAACCCAAGTAAGTAGAAGAAAGAAAAAATAAAGAGTAGAAATCAGTGAAATTGAAAACAGGGCAAACAATAGAGAAAACTAAGGAAGCCAAACGTTTGTGTTTTTTAAAGATCAATAAAATTAACCTTTAGCATGACTGTACAAGGAAAAAAAAACGTACTATCAGGATGAAAGAGGGGATATAGCTAGATCTTACAGATGTTAAAAAGATATTAAAGGATATTATGAATTTTTTTTGTCAATAAATTTGACAACTTAGATGAAATGCACAAAATTATTTGAGAAACAACTTATCAGAACTGACAAAATGAAATAGAATATCTGGCTAGTCCTATATTGATTAAAGAAATTGCATTTGTTGTGAAAACCTTTTTCATAAAGAAAACTCCTGGCCCTGATAGGTTTATTGGTGCTGTCTCTCAAATATTTAAGGAAGAAATACCTATTTAACACAAATTATTTTAGGAAATAAAGAAGGGAAACACTTCCAAACTTGTTTTAGTAAGTCTATCATAACTCTAGTAACAAAAGCCTAATAAAGATATTGCAGGCAACGTGAATGTCTATGTAGAAAATGTTATGGCTTCTTTAAAAAAGTTATTAGAACTAATAAGTTAGTTTAGCAAGGGTGCCGAATACAAGATCAATATACAAATATCAGTTGTCATAAAGATTGGAAATGAACTAAAACTTACCGATTCACAGATAATATAATTGTTTACATAAAAATCCTAAAGTTCTACAAAACAATCACTAGAGCACATAACTGAATTTAGTAAGATTTCAGGATACAAGGTCAGTGTCGAAATAGTGTTTTACTGATATCTATTAGCAGCAAACAACTAGAAAAAACAAATTTCCTTTATAATAGTGTCAAAAATATTAAATATATAGAAATAAATTTAAGAAAAGATGTATACTAAAACTACAAAACATTAGTAGGAGGAGTTAAAGAAGGCCTAAATAAATATACCATATCTTGAACGTATACCATATTTAAGGATAATCGGGCTGATTTTTAGTACATCCAGTCTCTCCGAATCGAGCCAGTGTCAATGCAATCCCAATCAGTATTTCAGCAGGTGCTTTTTTTTTCTGACAAATTAGCTGGGTGATTTAAAAATTGATATGGAAAGGAAAAGGACCTACAATGGTCAAAATAATCTTGAAAAACAAATGAGGGGATTTATACTACTTACTTCAAGACTTAAAATGAGCTCCAGTAATAAAGGTAGTGTGATAATTGGCATAAGGATTATCAGATGAGTAGAACAAAATAATAAGTTCTGAAATTAAGCCACGCTATGTAAATCGCACCTCAAATAATACAAAACCAGTTTAAAAACTCAACGTTGTAAAGAACAAGCAAAAATCTAGAAGGAAAGAGAATTTTCTCCTAAGAAAGGCATGTATTTGTTCAAGAATAAGTTTTGAGAGTAAACCTATTAGGGCAACCTCTAAGACTGAATGGAATATTTCAGCAGATTGCCTGGGGTGGAATGTTAGCTACTTTCGTGATTGAGGTGTTTTGTTTCTATGGTGCAGTGGTCCTGCATCTAAATCAACTGCTGCAGTGTTGTGTTGTGTTATATCTTTGCTTAAAGACAAGCCTATGGTGTGGCTGAGCAGTGAAAATGCTTGGATGTGGATTTGGACAGCTTAGAAGCCCAGGGCTGGGCTGTGATCACCTTAGTGAAAAAAACAGTGAAGAAAGCAAAGCGTATTTGTGGACCTTTGTAATTCTCCTGTGAGGGTTCAATTTCTATGGGACCCAAAGCAGACAGATTATTGCAATTATTGATTCTCTTATTAGCAATAAAGATACCGAATTGCAGGATGAAGGTCGTGGGAGAGTTGAATGAATGCTGGGTTAGGTCCCATTTCTGCCATTTACGTAGTCCCAGCTTTACCGCTGGCTAGCTGTGACTGTTGGGCAAATCATTTAACTTTTTGACCATTTGCAAATTATAGACTTGGACTAAAGATTATTTAAGATCTTTTTTAGCTCAGAAATTCTGTGAATGTGAAAATCTAAGAATTCTCACTTCCCAACATTGTACATTTTCACAAAGATGTCTGAGAGCTTCTCTCTGTTGTCTCTGGCAGATTGCAGTCCTTTGGCAGAAATGAAACCTGATCAAAACCCTGTTTTTCCAACTAGATTTCAGTTTAGCTTCTGTGCTCTGTAACAGTAACAGATGGCCAGAAAATGTTTTCCCACATACTAGAGGTGGATAAATAGCAGGCTTCCATTAGCCTTTTCAGCCACCCTTGGACTCAGTGATATCTTCCTCAGAGAGGAACACAAATGCTGAGTAAAGTTTGTGCCGGCGACTGTGGAATGGTTTCAGATCAGATCTTAGGTCAGTGGTGTCCTTGCTTGAGCAAACCTCCACAAACCTTCCCCACAGCAACTGGCCCCAGGGAGCGTCTTTTTACTTGTGTTTTGTTATTATTATAAAATGCAGACAAATTCAGTGGAAGAATTCTTACTGCCTTTTTAAAG
Organism: Rhinolophus ferrumequinum; assembly: GCF_004115265.2. Taxonomy (NCBI): domain Eukaryota; kingdom Metazoa; phylum Chordata; class Mammalia; order Chiroptera; family Rhinolophidae; genus Rhinolophus; species Rhinolophus ferrumequinum. The sequence goes on from NC_046286.1 coordinate 4,950,984, forward strand.
AAAGTAATCAGGTGATATCCATTTTTTGTTGAATCCTAATAGTAAATTGATAAATTAATAAGCAAATATATGTTACATCGTTTCTACTATTATGGGAGAACAGCCTGTGGTGGTCTAGATGCTGTTAAAACTGTCCTGAAGAAGTCAGCGTTGTCATTTGCCAGTTGACATGGCTATAAAATTCATCGGGAGGCCTGTTGTCAATTGGTTGGCCTTGCCTTTACAAGCTTGATTTTGACTAGCTTCATTGATGATTTTATTCCCTGTCCTATGTTCTCTTGTGACCCGTTAGTACTAGAGAGAGAAGGGATAAAAATCTAATCCTGGAGCCAGAGTGGGATATAATGGGTTTTGGGAAACATTAATTCAGTTTTTTTGTTTGTTTGTTTTTTAAGATTTTATTGGGGAAGGGGAACAGGACTTTATTGGGGAACAGTGTGTACTTCCAGGACTTTTTTCCAAGTCAAGTTGTTGTCCTTTCAATCTTAGTTGTGGAGGGTGCCGTTCAGCTTCAGGTTGTTGTCTTTTCAGTCTTAGTTATAGAGGGCGCAGCCCAGCTCCATGTCCAGTTGCCGTTGCTAGTTGCAGGGGGCACAGCCCACCATCCCTTGTGGGAGTAGAACCGGCAACCTTGTGGTTGAGAGGACGCGCTCCAACCAACTGAACCATCCGGGAGCGCAGCGGCAGCTCAGCTCAAGGTGCCGTGTTCAATCTTAGTTGCAGGGGGCACAGCCCACCATCCCTTGCGGGACTCGAGGAATTGAACTGGCAACCTTGTGGTTGAGAGCCCACTGGCCCATGTGGGAATCGAACCGGCAGCCTTTGGGGTTAGGAGCATGGAGCTCTAACCACCTGAGCCACCGGGCCGGCCCTATTAATTCAGTTTTAACCTTGTTCAGATTTCAGTTTCCCGATAACCTTTCTATCCAAAGGATAGAAATAAGTATACTCGGAATGGAGATGCTGCATTGAGATAGAAAGACAGATCTGAGCGCTGTCTCTGAAAGGAAACCTGAGTCCGATGATAATAACCTTAGCCTCCTAAACCTTTTTTAAAAATTGACATACAATGTTATATTAGTTTTAGATGTACAACATAATGACTGGACATTTGTATCCGTTGTGAAATGATCAGGTGTGCCTTTCATTATGATAAAAAAGCCCTTTTTTTAAAGATGATAATTTAAGCCTTTTCTAAAGAAAGAAAGTAGTGGACTCCAGAAATAACAATTATTATGATTTATTTATTGAGCACTTAATACATGCCAGGTATTTAACTTACATTAGTTAGCTCTTTTAATCCCAGCAGCCCCGTGAGGTTGGTTCAACAGTTTGTCTAAAGTTACAGCATTAGAGAGCCAGGTTTTGAGCCCAAGTCTAACTCTAAACCACCAAGCCATAAATAGAATAGAAGTTAAAAACTTTGTACTTGAAGAATGAATTTATGCATTTGTTTTCCATCTGCATGCAGCCTCTCATTTTCCCTTCCTTGAATTATTTTAGCTGGTCAACTGAAACCTCCAGTTAAAAGCATTCTCAAATTTTAGAGAACAGAAAAAAATCACCTTGAGTTTGTTAAAAGGCAGATTTCTTAGCCCTTCTCCATTGTGATTCAGCGTATCTGGGGTGTGGCTCAATAATCTGCATATTAAACGTACCCAAGTGATTCCACTCAGGTGATCAGAGGAGCGTAGTTTGAGATACATTGCCCTAAACACTGGCGAGGTTAGGATGAAATGTAATACAATCTCATACTTGTTTTTTCAAGGCTTCTAAAGTGACATTTATTTTATATGGAGCTGTAAAATGGAGTTAGATTTTGCATAGAATACAATATACAAATTAGATTTATGGTACCTATTTAGTATAATCACGCTGAGAATGTTATTGCTAACAAGCAGTGTCACTTACTCTTAACTGTGTTTATGTTTCATTTTTTTTGAGGTATGTTCCTCTTTTTTTCAGAGAGGAACATATTGGAAAAAAATCCCTGTCACTTTATTTTCTTAAAAATGCCTTTTTTATCATAAGGAAAAGTAGCGTAAATTAGTGATTCTCAGCCTTTTCTCCCAGCTCCTGCATGTTAAAGGATTCCTGACGCCCGTCTCTGACAGTGGCTCTTCCCTCCCGGGATCTCAGCTGAGGTAGGGAGATGAGGTCTTATTAGGATCTGTGGGCAGGACAGGAGGAAACTTACAGTCTTTACAAACTAATTTTATGTCTTCAAATATTCTTATCCTTAAGACTAATACTTCTGAAGGATGCCCCGCCCCTATTTCTGGGCTGAGTGTGGCTTTCCTGATACTTAACAGTAGAGAAAGGGTTGCTAGGAGGGAATAATATCTTATGTAAATATACGAGGGACTTGATAAAGAAAGCCTGCCTGGACCTAGTGATTACAAGTAATGCTGAGTTGTTTTCTGCTTTCCTTTTCTTCCCTCAGGACCATGTTTTCCTCCAAGTTCCTCAGGGACGTGCACTGTATCTTCCTTTACTTTTCATTGTTGTTGTTCCATGGAGTGGAAGTGTTTAAGATGTTCTTTCTTTCCTTTCACTCCAGTCCTGTTTCCTCGTAGGTAGTCATTCCTTGGAGGAAAAGAGGAATTCTTTCCTTCTGTGGCAAGTTAGTTTTCAGAGGATAGGAGCCATTAGAGAAAGCTTGTCCTTGTGGTTCAGAGAATAAAATTGGTTCGTACTCAGTAAATGTTGACTTAAATTTCTTTTTATTAATTGAAATCAGTAAGAGTATATGTAAGGACCTGGGATTTTATTTTCCCCTATTTAAAAGCTCGTTAGCCTGCTATAGTTCCTGGATGTGGCAGAACACAGGAGACTCCTGGATCAGAGAAAAGGACTTTGTTCCTCATGGCCCAGCAAGCAGCACGAGCAGATGCTTGTATTGGTTCTCCTTGCCCCCCTCCACACACACACAGTCCCGTGGGAGTGCCTTGAGTGGGCCCAGACATGCCTGCACACGTGTTATAGGAAGGGAACACTGAGCTTGGGCAATCCATTGCTTTGGGTAGGTGGGCAGCAAGCATCCTCTTTGTCCTAGAGCGGGACATTACTTCATTCCTCAAAGCCGATCTCTGCAGGACAGTCCTGAGACGGGGCCTGGGTACGGAGTGGTCAGGGCCCTGCGTTTTTGGCATATCCAGTAAGACCGTGTAAAGTGTGAGACCCATGGCAGAGTAGTTCTCCCAACAGTAAGTACATACGATAGGTCATTGACAGAAATCTGATTTATTATGAAACAGTTACCAGATGAAAAAGTACATAGAGTAATATAAGGAACAGCCATGCAGTCACCTCCCAACTGGAGAAACAACCTTTATCCGTACAGTTGAAGCTTCCTGTGCAGCCTCCCCTGTCCCACAGGTAAGCACTTTCCTGAAGCTGTTACCATGCCAGCTGTAATGACGAGCGGGGAAAAGGAAGAGGGGCACACTGGAGTGGGGCTGATGAATTTATTTAGCTATGTCTAATCAATGTATTTAGCAATATGCGATAGCAAAAGACAAAGGCACTTAAAAGAATATGTTAATGAGAGAAAGTAAAGGTGGTTAAGACTAAACTATATACATTGATACCAATGTCATGTCAAAGGAGTACACACACACTTATAAGTTTAACAGATGCCAGCATATGTTTACTATTGATCAAAGATCACTTGGCTAAATATGCAAATAATATCAATAAGAAGTATCCAAAAGCAGTAATAAGCTCTATAGGATAGTTGCTATTACAGTAGATGCCAAAAGCTCACCAAACCATAGGAAAAACAACAGTGGAAAGGTCAGGAATCAAAACCTTGCCAGGTCCGCAGTGGGGAAAGTGGGAGACGCCTCAGTCTCCCACTGCTGCTTGCTAGGTCCCACGAATGCTGCAGCTGCTGCCATTGCTGCTGTTGTCGTTGGAAGCTGGGGCGTCTCCTGATGCTGTAAGCTGCATACAAGTTTTCAAAAGGCTAACCAGTTCTCATGGAGGCTAATTGTGGGGAACAACACTAGAGAGGCTGGGAACCCCAGCCCTCACCAGGTCCGCAGCTGGAAGTCACGGCGTCTCCTGGTGGTGTAAGCTGCATGTTGTATATGAGTTTCCAAAATGTTAGAATGATAAAGAATCACCAATGACAAATGACGAAATTACACTGCCAACTGAGGTCTGTCTCATATATTTTTTTCAGATGTACCTTAGAGCCAGGCTCCTTGTTCCTGCCTTCCCCTCCGGGAATGGCCAGTTCCAGGCGGGTCTGGCAGATACTGTGATAAAAATATTGCTTATCCGGCTGAAGGGCCAGTTCACAGTTCATTCGGACAAACAATACTTACTATTCTCGCCTGGAACCATCGGCCCAAGGCCTTCCAAAGCCTGGCAACACGTTATTGTGATAGAACTTAGTTACTTTTTCTACCTCATCTGCTGATTCGGGCAAAACAGACCGAAAGCCAGCTCAGAGTTAGTCTGGGACAAACTTCACATGCAGTCCTCCACATGTGAGGGAACAAACAGACAAAGCTCACATTCAGTCTCTCGTGTGAGGGAACAAAAGGCTGACAGACAAAAGCTCACATCAGCCAACGAAGGCAAATTTTCCTAACACCTTTCCCACACCAGTGCATCCCTTATTATCATATGGTATTGTTTTGCATGTTGATAAACTTTCCAAAAAATTTTTTACAGTCATTTAAAAAATTGTTAAAGAGCCTTTTTACATAGTAGTATCATTTTAGGCATTATAGAAAAAAATTTAAAGATAAAGCTTTTGCATGTCATGGTGTTATGGTTCACGGAAAACCAAAAATACTAAAAACACAGTTTAGTAAAAGGAAAGGATATGTGTGAAAAATAAAAGTTGGTAAACAATATATAACTCTAAAGGCAATTGTTTGCGTCTAATTTACATAAGTATAGTTACGGATGGAGGGCAAAGTACAATTATTGCGGTGGAAAACAGTGATTGTGAGAGGCAGCAACCGTGAGGATTACAGGGAGGAGATTCATGTGGAGAGTTTGTCACGCAGGCGACAGGTTTATGCTGTGAGGAAGTGGCCTCCAGTTGATCCAGCCAAAGAGATGAGAGAAGGGGGCTGGTTAGCCAGCAGGGCAATTAGCTAAGAGGAATGTAGGCCCAGCATTCTGTCAGGTAACATGACCTAAACACCTCGTGGTGCGGGGCGGGGGGGTCACACGTGGGAGAATTAGAGAACACCCTAAGACCCTCCGAGTTTAATGTGAGATGCATCACTTAGGGAAAGAAAGCCTAGTGGGAAGTCTTGAGTTGGCCCTCGAATAGCAGAGGGTGACGAGGGTGCTCCAGGAACGAGAGTGGGTGGCAAGAGCCCTTGAGCAAAGGCTTCTGACAGTGAGTGTGGAACAGTGAGAAGGCTGGCCTGTGTGAGCTGTGTGTGCAGGCCACCTGACCCATCGAGTTTCCCGCGGTCTGGATTTTGCTGATTGCACACTTAGGGTGCAATTCAGCAGTTTTCCTCTGTCCTGTATTTCCTGCAAATCAGCTGCTGGACGCAATAGCACAATGAGATTCAGGTTCAATCCTTTTGGCAAGACTATAGGTGGTTGTGTGTTCTTTGATCACATCAGAGGTTTGTGTTAGGGTCTGGGGTTTTACCCTGCTTAACAAGCTAATGATTAGCCGGTTACTGTTTCATATTCTAACCTCAGTAGAGCTCCCTCTTCTGTATTTCAAGGTGTGTTAAAAAATATAATGGCTTGCTCTCTGAGGGGTCCTGGTCGGTTCCCCATGGCTCTCTTCTCTTCATTTCTGTTATCCCTGTCTCGCTCAGTTTGGATTCCTCCCCCAGCAGTTCCTCAGTGTGGGGGGCCCTGTCTTGGGAAGGAGCCTCCGTTAGTTGTGAGAGTTTATAGGACTAGATTGCTCCAGCTCCTTTGGGCCTCACTGGGGACTCCTGGCAGCGAACAGAACCCCTCGTTTTAATTGCTATTCTCAGATTGGCCCACATTGTTTTCATTTAGCACTTGGTTGTGTTGGGGTTCTGTTCTCTGCTCCGTCAGCTGCCCTCCGTGTTGGTCTCCCTTCGATGTTGACCTGCACAGCTGCTCAGAGCTCCCATGTCTTGTGGCTGGTGATGTTTTTTCTCCATCTGCATGTATATCGGGGGTTATGAGGCTGTCTTATCTTCCAGTTTTGTTTTAAATGTTATCCATGGGATTTTTGTGTTGCTGTCTAATTGCTTTGTTTTTAGGTGGGAATTCAAAAATATCAAAAGGCTACGTTGCCACTGCTACAGCCATTTCCCCAGCATCCCCTCGTGGGTTCTTGAGGAGAAAAATGACATAATCATGAGTAGAATGATCGGTCTCACCTACCATCTTACGTGGCATAGATACAGTTTGGTCATTAGACAGTAATTCTTAAACGTTCTCTTTAAATTCGGACATGTTATTGGCTATCCTGCCCACTGAGCAGATTCCCATGGAAATCATAGCTTCTTATCATTACTCTTTTCAGGTTCACTAAGAATCTTTCCCCAGACAAAATCAATCTGAGCACCCTGAAAGGGGAAGGTCAGCTGACCAACTTGGAGCTGGATGAAGAGGTTCTGCAGAATGTGCTGGAGCTGCCCACCTGGTTAGCCATCACTCGGGTCTATTGCAACAGGGCCTCCATCCGGGTAAGAATGGGGTGAGCGTGTGTTGCTCTCCTCGGCCAGCAGGCCTGCCCTCCACGGCCCTGACGCTCCACTTTTCTCTTTCAGATCCAGTGGACAAAGTTGAAGACGCACCCAATTTGCTTGGTAATGGCCTGTTTCGATTGCAAGTAATCAAAATGGGGATGGCTGGGGTCGGGTTTTAAAAGATCTGAGAGAAGCTGGGGAGGAGGCCTCATAGGGTGTCCCTTTTGGAGGCGTGGGAGCTGCTCTCTCAGACGATGACTGTTGTCTGGACTTATTCTGGAACTGCTGGGCAGTCTAGGAACGAGCACCGACGCACAGGACAGGAGTCTCGAGTTGGTTTTGTTTTGTGGTTTCTCCTAAGTTTTGCTGCCTACGTCTAACTTTAGGTTTCCCTGTTTTCCCTTGGAATCCTGACAGAAGGAAAAGAAGTTTAGTTCATGTTGACGATTGGGTAATTATCAGCAGAAAACCCTTCAGGAACTGATTGATTTATATCTTTATCCCAAAGACTGGACTCCCCAGGAATAGTAATATCTCTGTAACTTGGGTGCGTTTCAGTTTTCTGCTGTGAGCTAATCCCACGCTTCGCAGGGAGCTCTGCTGCTAAAGTAAATGGAAGGGGAAAGATGAGAGCTGTCCTTGCATTTCAGTTTGTTCGTTCATTCGCTCAACAAAGGACTTTGTTGCTCGTGACCCAGCAAAGAGCAGAAGTGTGTGTTCATATTAGTTCTCCTTGCCACCCACCCGCCCCCCACGTCCTATGGGAGCGACATGAATGGGCCCAGGTAGATGCTTGCACATGTGTTACAGGAGTATGTGTGCCCACGGGGAGCCTGGCACTCGACTAGGCCCTGGCAGCACAGAGATGAAGAAGGCACAGTCGTGCTCTGTGGGCTGTTGTCCCGATGCTTAGCGCTCTGTGGGTTTTATTCCAGTGTCTGGATAAGGTCGAGGTGGAGATGAAGACGTGTGAGGAGCCTCGGCCCCCCAACGGGCAGTCTCCCATCGCCCTCGCTGCAGGGCAGAGGTGAGTTGGAAACATGAACTGGTCCAGATCACCCTTTAAGTTAAAAAATAAAAACTTTTTATTATGGAAAATTTCAAACATACACTAAAGTAGGGAGAACAGTGTGATGAACCACCATGCACCCAAGATCTCACTTCACCAATGGTCAACATTTCGCCATTTTTTCACCTTTCGCCTATCATCTTGTGTGTGTGTGTTTGTGCTGCAGTACTTGAAAGCAAAGCCCAGACTCTACATGCTTCCATCTGTAAATGCTTTATCATGTATCTTTAACAGGCAAGGACTGGGAAAAGAAGGGAAAAAAACAACCCTGCAATATTATTATCACAATTAATGGAATTAACAGGAATTCCTTAATATTATCTAATATGTATTTCATATTCAATTTTCTTGAATTGTGTCTAAAATATTTTTTTATAATACAGTGTTAATCAAAAGAGTCCTATACATTATATTTGGGTGATATGAGTTTTAAAACTTTTTAATTCTAAACAATATGCCCCCCACGCATACTTTTTAATATACCTTTTGTTCTTTGTAGAAACTGGATTGTTTTTTCTAAAGGATTTCCTGCATTTTATATTTTTGGCTGATTGTGTCCTCATGGTGTCATTTAAAATGTTTCTTATTTAATCTGCTAATTAGATTTAAAGGCTTGATTTGATTCCATTTTTGGGTTTTTTTTTTGTAAGAATAGTTCAGAAATGGTTCTGTGTGTTTCCTATTGTAACATATCTGAAGGCATATAATGTTGCTTTGGTTAAGGTTAATTAGTGGATTCCAATGATTTTGGCCCGATTTGTCCATTATGATAAGATCCTCAGCTACCTTTCGCCTCATGGCTCAAGGACCATTGATGACAGCTATTTAGATCCTTTATTTCATTGTGGGATGCAAAATAGGGATTTTATAATTATTTTCTTCCCATCGCGTTCATTAGTTGTGATTTTCTATAAAGGATGTTCTTTCACCAACTATTTGATTACCCTGAAATATAGTTTGTACAGGAATGTCAGGATAAATGCTGGATTCTTTATCTTTATCAAATCAAATTTAAAACTAACATCTAAAACTAATACAATGTTATATGTAAATTTATCTCAATAGAAAAAGAATTATGAGTTCACACCCTAATAATCTCCAGAGATTTTTTTGGGGTGTGGGGAGGAAGAAGGAGGCTTATCATTTTGAATCCATGGATTTCTTTTTACAGCTTCATTACAGTATAATGGACATAAAATAGACTGCACATATATAACCTATACAATTTGATAAGTTCTGGCGTATGCATATACCTATGAACCCTTAAATACCATCCAGATAATAATGAACATATCCATCACACCCACACGTATTGTTCTCCTTTGTATCCCCTCTTTCCCTTATCCACCCCCTCCTAGCCCCAGACAAACACTGGCTTTGTCATATAGATTAGTTTGCATTTTCTATAATTTTATATAAATGAAATCATATAGTATGCATTGTTTTTAGTCTTCTTTTATTCAGCATAATTGTTTTGAGATTCCTCCCTGTTGTTGAGTGTATCAATAGTTCATTCCTGTTATTGCTGAGTAATAATATTCCATTCTGTGGAAATACCACAACTTGTTGATGGACTTTTATTTTCAGTTTTTGACTATTGTGAATAATGCTGATACATACAATCGTATACAGGTTTCTGTATGGTTCTGTGCTTTATTTTCCTTGGGTAAATGCCTAGGAGTGGAATGGTTGGGTAGTATGGTAGGTATGGGTTTAACTTTTTAAGAAACTGTCAAACTTTTCCAGAGTGGTAGTAATAAATAGTTCATGTTTTACATTCTTTTTACATGCTTTCACGTTTTACATTTCTTATATCCTACATTTACATTTACTTTTTCAATATGTTTGTTGTATGTCAAACTTTTATAGTCATTATTATTTTTGGTGTTCAGATGTCCCCATCTTTGGCCAGTGAGAACCGTACAGAGTAACCTCCTGTGTCCTGGACAAGAATCCAGTAATTTTCCTGCTTTTAGACAGAACAAGATGTTTCAGGCTTCTCTGTACATCCTTACCTCAGACCTGGAATCAGACATTTCTCCAAGGGATGCTGATTCCTTTTAGTGAGAAATGTTATTTCGAGATTACGCTTTGAGCTAACTGGTATTCATTGAGTTGTCATTGCTTTGAGGGCTTTTCAGTGTTCAGATTTAGGGAAAAGGTATTTTTAAGAAAGAAAAATAAATCTTGATAACATCCTGATATTTCTCAATGCAAATTTTAGAAAGAGGATTTTGAGTTAACTTTTTAGATTTAATATTTGTGTTTTTTATTCAGATGTTGGTTCCTAACATCTGATTTTTTGTGTTTTTTATAATATTTGTGTTTTTTATTCAGATCTTGGTTCCTAACAACAATAATATAGTAATAAATAATTTACTTCTTTGATAGTTTCAAAAAACATGACAAAACCAATATTATAATTATCAAGACTACGAAATGCAGTAGATTTCTGTGTGTGTGTGTGTGTGTGTGTGTGTATGTGTGTTTTAATCCTATGATATATACCATTAGGGATGAATAGTCAAAATACCGTGTTCTCAAGTCACTTGAAATCTTCATGTGGTTGGATACTGATTTGACATACAGAGAAGTTCACTTGTTTCAGTTACTTTATTTTTTTAAGGACAATTTTGTTTATAGCAGTTTTAGTTTTACAGTAATATTGAGGAGGGTATGGAGAGTTCCCATGTACCCCTACTGCCACACACACAGCCTCTCCCATTACCAACACCTCCACCAGAGCGGGACATTCGTCACAATCGGTGATGCTACACTGACGCATCCCTGTCACCCGGAGTCCATAGTCTACATTAAGATTCATTCCTGTTGGCACTTTCTGTGTTTTTGGACAAATGTATAATGACATGTGTCTGTCATTTCAGAATCCTACAGTGTATTTTCACTGCCTGAAAAGCCCTCTGTGCTCCACCTATTTGTTCCTCTCCCCACCCCTAATCCCTGGCAATCATTGGTCTTTTTACTGTCTCTGTATTGTTTCCTTTTTCAGAATGTCATATAGTTGGAATCATACAGTATGATTCCATCTTTTTAGGTTGGCTTCTTTCACTTAGTAATATGCATTTAAGGTTCCTCCAGGTCTTTTCATGGCGCTTAAGTGTATTTCATTATCTGGATGTCCCACAGTTTACGTATCCATCATCTACTGAAGGACATCTTGGTTGCTTCCAAATTTTGGCAGTTATGAATAAGCTGTTATACATGTCCATATGTAAGGTTTTGTGTGGACATAAGTTTTCAGCCCCTTTGGGTGAATATGAAGGAGCCTGATTGCTAGATTGTGTGGTAAAAGGATGTTTAGTTTTGTAAGCAGCCGCCAACCATCTTCCAATGTGGCCGCACCATTTTGCATTCCCGCCAGCAATAGTGAGAGTTTCTGCTGCTCCATATCCTTGCCAGTGTTCCGGATGTGGGCCATTCTAATAGGTGTAGTGGAATCTCATTGTTTTCATTTGCATTTCCCTGAGGGCGTATGATGTAGAGCACCTTCCTTGTACCTGTTTGCCATTTGTGTATCTTTGGTGAGGTGTCTATGAATATCTTTGGCCTATGTTCTAATTGGGTTGTTTGTTTTCTTATTGTTTGAGTTTTGAGAGTTTTTGTATATTTTTGGATAACAGTCTTTAAACAGATGTGTCTTTTGCAATATTTTCTCCCAGTCTGTGGCTTGTCTTCTCATTCTCTTGATACTGCCTTTTGCAGAATAGAAGTTTTTAATTTAATGAAATCCAGCTTATCCATGATTTGTTTCATGGACCATGTCTTTGGTGTTGTATCTACAAAGGTGTCACCCTCCCCAAGGTCGTCTAGGTTTTCTCCTGTTATCTTCCAGGAGTTTTATATCGGTTTGTTTTAATTTTTAAATTGTTTTTAAATTTATTTTTTTTAACTATGTAAAGTTACATAGTACCAAAGTTAAAACTATAAAACAAGGTATGGTATAGTATATATGTTTGTGTGTCCCCACTACCGTTTTTACACAAAATGTAGCATACCATAAACACGTTCAACATTGCTTTTTTCCTTTTAAACACATATGCTGGAGATCACTCCATAGAAGCAGATAGAGAGATGTTCCTTCTTCCTTTTTGCACCTGCAGAACACTCAGTATTTTATGGAGGCATCACTTATATAGCCAGTTCTCTATTGCTATATATTGGAATTATTTCCAGGTTCTTTGCTGTTAGAAATAGTATAGCAATAAATGACCCTGTTCGTAAGTCACTTAGAATTTTGCCAGCATATTTTTAAAAACAGCTTTATTGAGATGTAATTAACATACCATAGAATTCATCCATTTGAAGTGGACAGTTCAGTGGTTTTTAGTATATACACCAGGTTGTGCAGCCATCGCCACAATCAATTTTAGAACATTTGTATCACCCCAAAAGAAATCTCATGCCTATTAGCAGTCACTTCCCATTGTCCCCTGGCTTAGCCTTAGGCAACCATTAATCCACTTCCTGTATGTATTCTGGTCAAATCGTATAAAGAGAATCGTAAATTGTGTGGTCTCTTGTGACTGGCTTCTTTCACTTTCACATAGTATACGATGTTTTCAAGGTTCCTCCATGTTGTAGGATGTTTCAGTACTTTATTTCTTGTTATGGCTGAATACTATTCCATCGTATGGATAGACCACATTTTATTTATCCATTCATCAGTTGATGGTCATTTGGGTTGTTTCTATTTTTTTTTTCTAGCATATTTTGGGATAGATTCCTAGAAGTGGCACTACTAGGTCAAAGGGCAAATGCATGTATAATTTTGATAGACATTGCTGAAGTCCCACCATCAGGATTTTATAATTCCACCAGCAATGTGTAAGAGGTCTTGTTTTTCCATATGCTTGTCAACAGAGAATATTGTTAAACTTCAGGAGTTTTGCCTAACTTAATAGATGACACATGGTATTTCAGTATAGTTTTTTTGTAAGTTGAATTGAAATGCGTAACATATTGAAGTGCACAGATCGTAAGTGTGTAGCTCAGTCATTCTTTACGAAGTTAACACATCAAGAAACAGACTACTTCCACTACCCCAGAAGCCTTCTGTGCCCTTTCTAGTCATACCCACCCCCAAGAGTAACTTTTATCCTTATTTTTATTGTATTTATTTATTTTTCATGTTTGACCTAAATCTGATTTTTTTAAAAAAAGGTTTTTATTAAACTATAGCTCACATACAATATTATATTCGTTTCAGGTGTACACAGTAGTCATTCACCATTTATATACCTAAAGAAGTGATCACCAAGATATAAGTCCAGCCACCATCTGACACCGTACCACTCTCTCACAATATTGTTTTCCTTTTTAAAACCAAACATTAGTTTTTCCTATTTTTAAAGTTATATAAATGTAATCATATAGTAGGTAGTCATTTGTATCTAGCTTTCTGTGAGAATCATCCATGTTGTCACATACATTTATAGTCCCTTCATCCTCATTACTGTGTATTATTCCATGACGTGCCCCAGGTCTATCCATGTCTCTAGTTCCTGGCTGTGAAGTATTGTGACCTGGCGTCTGTCAGGACTGTGGTGGTCGGCACAGGACTTGATGCACTTGTCAAAACCCTAGACCTGGACACCACAAAAAGTGAATTCTTCTCTATATAAATTAGAACTGTAAGAAAAAAGAAAAGGGCTGCTAGGAAGATTCCTGTGCATATCTCTTGTACCTGCCTGGTGAGCATTCATATACGTTTCTGTTTTGTATCTACCTAGCAGTAGAGTTGCAGGGTCATAGGCTGTGTATATGTTCTCTTTTAGCAGATACTGCTAGAAAGATTTTCAAAGTGCGGGTACCACTTTCCCCACTAGCAGCGCATGAGTTCCAGGTGCTAGCACTCAGTAATGTCTTTTTATTTTAGCCATTCTGGTAGGTGTGTAGTTTTATCACATTATGATTTTAATTTGCATTTTCCTGATGATTAATTTATTGAAATTTCATAAAGAATTGGTCATAAAGCATTGGTGTAAGTGTTTTGCCCATTTATCTTTTGGGTATTGTTTGTCTTTTTCTTATTAATTTGAAGTTCTTTTTTTTTTTTTCCCTTAAACTTTTATTTTAAGTGTGTTTTTCCAGGACCCATCAGCTCCAAATCAAGGAGTTGTTTCAATCTAGTTGTGGAGGGCGCAGCTCACAGTGGCCCATGTGGGGATCGAACCGGCCACCTTGTTGTTAAGAGCACCGCGTTCTAACCCACTATGCTAACCGGCCGCCCCGGGAGTTCTTTATTCTAGAAACAAGTCCTCAATTACATACATGTATTACAGCTATCTTCTCCTACTTTGTGGGTTCACTATCACTCTTAATGTTTTTTTCTTGTTGAGTAGACATTATTAATTTTAATGTAGTCTGGTATATCTAATCTATTTTTTGCTTTATGTTGACACTTTGTGTGTCTTTTTTAAGGAATCTTTTCCTATCCTAAGGCATGAAGATATTCTCCTGTGTTTTCTTCTTAAAGCTTTATTGTTTGATCTTTTACATTTAGATCTCAATCAATCTTGAAACTGATTTTTTTTTGGTTTGGAGTAAGATGGGGTTAATATTATTTTTATTCTATATGGATATCCTCAAATTGACCATGCACCATTATTGAAAAGACCGTCTTTCATCTTTCCTTACTACAATGTCACCTTTGTCTTAAATCGGTGACTCTCAGTGTAATTTTGATTTATGAGTGAGGCTGAACATCATTTTTGTTTAATACCTATTTACATTTATTTTCCTATGAACAGTTGATGCTTTGTACCATTTTTATTGAACTGTTCATCTTTTCTCAGTTTTTTGAAGCCCTTGTGATATAAATAGAAAATATACATATACAGTTGACGCTGGAACAACACAGGTTTGAACTGCACAGGTTCATTTCTTTGTGGATTTTTTTCAAATATGTACTGTAGATGTGTTTTCTCTTCCTTGTGGTTTTTTAAATAACATTTTCTTTTCTCTAGTTTACTTTATTATAAGAATACAATGTAGAATACATATGACATACAAAATATGTTAATCAACTATGTTATATGCAAAGCTTCCAATAGCAAAGGCTTTTTAGTAGTTAAGTTTTGAGGGAGTTGAAAGTTATACATGGATTTGTGACTGCATGGGGGAGGGCAGTGCCTCTCACCCCCATGTTGTTCAAGTGTCAACTGTTTATGTTTATTTTAGTTTATAATTTCCAGACCTTCTTTTCATCTGTTGTAATGAGAATTGATTTCATGTACAGATCAAGAATGTCTCTGGTTTCCACATCCAGAAGTACTTTCAGAGGGCCTTCATTCCTCTCCTTGCCATTTTTAGCCTCTCTGTGGAGGTGCAGCTCTGCTCTTTGGGGTATTAGATCAGGTCAGGTTGGGACTGTCCTTGATTAGATTTCACAGGATTACACCTCTTGCTCACCTAGCTGTCTTTCCTTCTTTCCACTACGTCTACAGAGTATGCTCTGTGTTTGAAGATTTTATGGAAACCTAGTGTTTCCTTCTGTGGTCATACCTCCTCTCATAGAAGATACTCATTATTTATTCAGGTAGTTGGTGGACTGTAAAAAGATGTTTCAATTTATTCTTTCCAATAGGAAGGAGATTGTTTCCAGGTAAACTCCTCTCCTTTTATTCCATTCTTTTAAAAAATTCCATTAAAAAGAGTACTGTGTCATACAATTTTTTTAGAAATTTAAAAAATGTAAGAAAGTAGAACTGGGAGGAGAGAAATAAAGAAAAAGGACTCATCCACAGTTGTAGCACCCAAAGATGGGCATTGTTTGTCATTAGTTCTGTCTGATGTGTTCCGGTATAAAGAGTGTGTGCGCGTAGTGTCACGTGATTCTGAACGTGGGTCTGCCTCATTTGTTGTAGTGAATATGGCTTTGCTGAGAAGGTGGTGGAGGGGATGTTCATCATTGTGAATTCCATCACTATCAAGATCCACTCCAAGGCCTTCCACGCTTCTTTTGAATTGTGGCAGCTCCAGGGCTACAGTGTCAACCCCAACTGGGAGCAGAGTGACCTCCGTCTCACCCGCATCACCGACCCCCGCCGAGGAGAGGTGACAGCCATAGCATTACAAGAGGAAAGAATGGGGGGATTCAAAGTAGGACTAATTCTTAAAGGCTGTTATTGTCCCTTGGGGGATTTCCTCAAATGACGCCCTGTTCCTCGGAAGCCCAGGATCCCTTGTCCAGCGTTACTGCTACATCCTTTCCTTGGTTACGGATCTCTGAGCCACTGCCTTCCGGGGGTAGGCTCCCCACTGAGAATGCTGGGAGTCTCTGCCTTACCAGCCTTTTCCCCTTGGACGTTCTGCCTCTTGGTTAATTTCATGCACAGAATTCAGGGATTTTACTGTCTCCTTCCAGGTTTTGACATTTAAGGAAATAACTTGGCAGACGCTTCGGATTGAGGCAGATGCTACAGACAGCGGTGATCAGGACCTGGTCACTACCCCACTGAGGCTTATCACCAACCAAGGCAGGATCCAGATAGCACTCAAGAGAAGAGTGAGTGCTCTCTGTGCTCACGAAAACTTCCGTCTTCCATTCTCCTAGACAGCCTGGGAGTGGGTGTACCCTCTGTTTGAAATGTTATTGGTCCCTAGAATGACAGTTGAAAAGGGAGCGCCTGTGTTTCAGTGTTGCACAGTATCCCCCAATAAGAGTACATTTCCATGTCCTTACATCTTAATTTTTGAAACCACAATTTTTACTTAAATATAGGGACACTGACTTAGGCATCTGGAAGTTGTCTATTGCTGCTTTTAGTTTTAAGAAATTGACTCTCCAAAGTGCTTATACACTTTCCTGTACTGGGGATTGAAAAGCAATTTCTGAAATTGATTGGGTGACAGTCACTTTGAGGAGTTGGCATGATGCCACGTGTTGAACCTGTGCTCTGTGTGGCCCTTTCAGACCAAGGATTGCAACGTGGTCGCCTCCAAGCTGATGTTCCTGTTGGATGACCTGCTCTGGGTGCTGACCGACTCGCAGCTCAAGGCCATGATGAAATACGCGGAGTCACTGAGCGAGGCCATGGAGAAGTCCGCCCAGCAGAGAAAGAGCCTGGCCCCCGAACCTGCACAGGTAGGCGCGGAACAGCTGCCCTGGGGGGGCTGGGGAGATGGGCACCTGGGCCTAATTCATGCCAGCACAGGCGGGGTCTACACTTTACTTGGCTTATTTATTTGGGGGACTTGTCATTTACTTCTAAATGTGCATAGGCTTTGCCTGGGCCTCTGATTTATTCATTTATTCTGTTCATTGGGTATTTCCAGTGTGTCAGGTATACAGTGCTAGTCACCGGAGAGGAAAAGTAGAATAGCCTCTTGTTCCTGTCCTTGGAGCTCTCACTGTTTTGAAATCTGGATCCATAAACAAGTTCTTATGCTATGATGTAATAAGCGCTGCAGCAGCGGTAAACACTACGCTATGAGGGCACAGAGACGGGGCATCCAGCTACCCAGCTGAAAGGGCATTTCGGGAAGACTTCCTGAGGAGGTGTTTTAGCATCAGTCAGCTAAGTCCTGCGGAGGAAGAGCTTGGGGGGCAATTCAGATCTCAGAGCAGTACTCGGACAGTTTCTAGACTCATTATAATTAGGGTTTTGGGAATTTGTGTTATTTACGTGGGGCAGACCTAACTGACTTACCAGCTAGGAGAACAGCTGGAGAACAGCTAGGAACAGCTAGGAGAGGGAAGGAGCATCTTGCTGAATTGTGGTTTTCTTCGGGCTGGACTAAAGCTTTGAAAAAGCCTGCAAAGGGGTCTTTCAGGATCTGGACTTCCTGTTTTTCTCTGTCACATGTAGACCACCCCACCTGCTCCCAGTGCCCAGCAGTCCTGGGCCCAGGCATTTGGTGGCAGCCAGGGCAGCAGCAGCAACAGCAGCAACCGCCTCAGCCAGTACTTTGAGAACTTTGATGTGAAAGAGTCGTCCTACCATCTGCTCATCTCCCGCCTCGACCTGCACATCTGTGATGACAACCAGTCCCGCGAGCCAGGTAGCCCCTGAGACCTGAGCCTGGGCTGGGTGGTCCATCAGTGCCTTCAGCTCCGGGCAAAGCTTGGGGAGGAAGGCTCTTTCCAGAGCCTGTGGAGACTTTGGTTGGCTTCCCTTGATCACAGGCATTCCTCGAGTTTCCGCCTTCTGCTGGTAGCTCTCTTTCTGTTAACGTAAGCAGTGCTGTTCAGCCTTCAGGCAGCAACAGAACCGCCTGTAACACGTAATAAAATACAGATGCTGGGGCTCTCCCCTCCCCCACGTAAATCAGACTCTTCAAGGGTACAGCCCACGCAGTGCATACTTTTTTTTTTCTCTGCAAGTCCCTTGGGCAATGCTGACAACTGGTGTAAGTGTTAGGAAAGTAAATTCAACTTTAGGAAACCTCAGTATTTTCATATTTTTGAGTCAGTTGAAATAATTATTATGTGTAAATGTGCTCTTCCCAAACAGAGAGGTTATGCCGTCTTATCTTGCTTTTACGTTCATTAGAGCAGTTGATATTACATATACATTTATTCAGAATGGAAAAGGAATTGACTCATTTCTTTCCTTCATGTGCCTTGGGGAAATCATTTAACTGCTTGCTTAACCTCTTTGAGATTCGTTGTTTGTGAACTTGAGTTAAATTATGTTTTGTTTACCTCATAGGTTGTTGTCAGGCTCAAATGAGATAATATACTGAATTTTGAGGACCTTAATTATAGGCAGATATTAAGTATTATTATTCTGATGTCTGTTTTTTCAATATTCTGTCTGTTTTCTGTCTATAATTCCCTTTGTCACCAGTTCTTGGTTTTAGATGCTCTCATATGGTGGATTTGTCTTTTGCTGCCTTATCCTCTCTGAAGTTTATGTTTGCCTCTTAATGAGACCGAGACTAACTTTCCTTGGGGGTTCCTCCTCTTCTTTTCCTGCTGGCACACCAAACAGCATTGCCTCTCTTGCTTGGCTATTCCTTGGTCTTGAGGTGACTTCAGCCCCCCTCTATTCCCACTGAGAGCCGAAAGGAACAGTGACAGCATAAAGATTGTTTTTGCCACCACAGGGAATAAATTGCTCACTGGTTTGCCACCCATTCATTTTGGAAGTTCTTTGTTAAAATGATTATTATTTTGTTTGGTTGTTTCTTCCAAGTGTTACTCTAAAGGCTCTGTTTTGTTTGTTTTGTTTTTAGTACACTCAGAAGCCTTTGTTAAAGATACATTATTGGGAGTTTCATCCTCTTGCTTGATGAGGGGTGTAGAGCACTGTCCCCATTCGTGTGGCAGGTCCTGTAATGCCACTGTGATGTGACTGTAGCCTTCCCTGCAGCCCTTGATTTATTAAACAAAATTAATCTATTTGGTGGAATTTATGGAAGTTTTTGATGTGACATTTTTAGATGGGGATAATTCCCAGGTGAGGTATATGATAGTCCTTGGGACTGTGTCTCTTCTCCTTGGGTTTAGGGAGAAAGGGGAAGGGAGAACCAGGTGGTGCAGAAAGGGCTTTAAGATTCTCTGGAGTTTTTCTGTCCAGTATGGTAGCCACTAGTCACATGTGACTTGGACACTTGAAATGTTGGCTGATCCAAACTAACATTGCTGCAAGTGTAATATGCACATAGGATTTTGAAGTTATACTGGCCAGCCCAGTGGCTCAGGTGTTTGGAGCGTTATGCTCCTAACCCCGAGGTCGCGGGTTCAATTCCCACATGGGCCAGTGAGCTGCGCCATCTACAGCTAAGATTGTGAACAATGGCTCTCCCTGGAGCTGGGCTGCGGTGGGCAGCCATGGGGAGGCGGACGAAGGAGGAAAAAAAAAAGATATAGTACAAAAATATAGTGTAGAATACCTTGAAAATTATTTTCATATTGTTTACATGTTGAAAGGGTAATATTTTGGGTATATTGGTTTAAATAATATGTATTATTAATTAAAATTAATTTCATTTAAAAAAAAATCTTTTCATGTGGCTACTAGAAAATTGAAAATTATGTGACTCACGTTGTATTTCTATTGGGTAGTATTGCTTTACAACTCTGTCAAGCACAGTAGCCACTAGCCACATCTGGCTATTTAAATTAAAATTACACCCAATTAAGTGAGTTCCTCATTTCTACCAGCTACATTTCAAGTACTTGATATAACCCCATGGTATTTCCCTTCACCTTAGTAAGGGGAGGGAGTGGAAGTGCAGAACAGTGTAGGTCAGACAGTCATACCTAGATGTAGACAAATATTCCCTACTCTTCGAGTTCTTAGAGTCTAGTTGGAGAGATAAGATAGAAACCTGGAAAATTCATTAAGAATTTCATGTAAATTCAAGGTAAACATAATACAATATTTGACTTATTGCTAAAAGTTCCAACTTACCTACAATTTTCTGTTTATTTATTCTGTGTTCTTGTTAGTGCAGTATTTTTATATTCCATGGATTTTGTATGTATAGTATATAATGATTGTCTAATACATAGCTTTTGCAGGGAGGCCCACATATGAAAGGAAATAACATGCGCCCTGTTTTTTGGGGAATCTCGTTTACACCTCTCCAGGTGTTGTGATGTATTATGCAGCAATACAAATATTGTTAGGATTGGGGGACCCAATCAATCAGGGTTGTAGAACATGTCTGCGGGAGACCTAGGATTAGAATTCCTAAATCCTGAGTTTTACAGTTTCTTTTGCCTTTCTGGAAATCTGGCAGTCATTTACAGAGACAGTAGAATGTACATTTTTGATCTTTCAGAGCATGTCTATTGACTGTTGCAACTTGAAAGAGGGGGGACTCAGTTTTGCAAATCACCTGACATCATGGTCTTTTAGGGAACTGTGTATCAGTTCATCAAGAGGACTTTTAATGCTTCAAGTCGTGTTTAGGCTTCTTTATTCCTTCTGCTACTCTTCACCTTTATTTTTCTTTTATAGGTGTCTCTGCAAATAGACTCATGGGTGGTGCCATGCAGCTTACCTTCCGCAAGATGGCATTTGACTATTACCCCTTCCATTGGGCAGGTAGGAGATTTCTGAATGGGGGAAGTTCTAGCATGGCCGGTATTGAGAACAGATTCCTGGGTTCACCGCTGACTGCCCAGCAGGAAGGTGTGAGGGATTGCAGCACATGAGGTATTGAAATAAGCCTCTTCAAGAGGACATCTTCTGGAAACTTTCAGGGTCCATTAATTGATGATTCTTTATCAGTGATGAGAGGAAGAAGGGAGGGAAGGCAGTGCTTGAGGTGTTGCTTTTCATTCTACCCTCTGGCCCTTATTTCTACTACATTTAGAGCCTCTCCAGTAGTTTATGGTCAAAGATGGCAGCAGTCAGCAGCTGGTCTTCAGGAATCTCAGGGAAAAATCACGTATGGAATCCAGAAGAACTTGAGTGCTCTCACTGGATAATGTGTACTTATTCCAGAGAATTCTGGATTGGGGCTGAGGGATCGGATTCTGAACTATGACTAGACCAATGGAAAGGAAAAATTGGAACATTGGATCATGATCTTTTTGCTTCTCTATTGCACAGGCGATAGCTGCAAACACTGGGTACGGCACTGTGACGCCATGGAGACCCGAGGCCAGTGGGCCCAGAATCTGGTGATGGAATTTCAGAGTAAAATGGAGAAGTGGCATGAGGAGACAGGTCTGCAGCCTCCCTGGCACCTGGGGGTAGACTCTCCCTTCCGGAAGAAAGCAGGTAGGTTATGAGGAGCTGGAGGACTCCCATTGTAATTTACCTTTGAATATCCAGTGGAGATAAAACACTGGACTAGCTTATCATCCCAACTTATTCCTAGCTAATTAATTATCCCAACCGTATCCCATGGAGAATCATCAGTGACTTTTTTCTGTACAGAGTCCTGTTTGTCCCCAGGGATAGCTGCAATGTTGAAGAGAGGTTGTCATCACCTCTGCTCATAGGCTGTTCCCTTGGCCTTAGGGCGAATATAATTTTTGAGTTCCATCCAGGAGCTACACAGTCTTAAGCCCTATTTCCTACATACAGCCTTAATGATCTTAGGATTTTTACTTCCTAATTCTACTAATAATGGGAGTTGAATGCATCTGATTCTCTTCCCTGCCTTCTTTTTACTTAGATTCCCTCTCCAGTCCTCGAAAGAAGCCCCTTGAGAGAAGCCCCTGTCAGGGCCGACAGGCTGCCTTGCGGCCTGCAGCGTGGCACCGCTTGCGCTCTAGCTGCATAGTCATACGGGTGGATGACCTGGACATTCACCAGGTGAGGGCCCAGGACACGGAGCGGGTCGGAAAGGGCCGGGGCAGTTCATTTCGAAGGCAACCAGTGTGAACAAAGTTGTGGAATTGGGGGCTGTTTCCCTTACTCCTGGGGGGTCAACACTTGTCTGTCTCCCTCTTTGTAAAAAATTTTTTTAAAGATTTTTATTAAAATGTAGCTAACATACAATACTATATTAGTTTCAGGGGTACATCACAGTTATTCACCATTTATATACCTAAAGAAGTGATCACCATGATAAGTCCAGCAACCGCCTGACACTGTACCATGCTATCACAGTATTATTGACTATATTCCCCGTGCTGTGCATTGTATCCCTGTGACTTATTTGTTTTATACCTGGGCATCTGTTTCTTTCTGAGCATAGTTGCTGAGATCAGAACTTGGGATTCTCCTAGTTTACTCTGAATACCCCACCCCAAAGCTTCCATTGAAAAAACAAACTTGTGAATAGTGTTAGGCCGGTGTTAGAATGCCTGGAACACGTGTAAAAGCAGTATGCTCCCTGGGACGGACTTGAGAATGATAGTAGAAGAAAGGGAGGAAATTCTCTTCTGGGTGCAGCATAGATGCTGACGGTCATTTGTGATTGTGTAGGTTTCTACAGCTGGGCAGCCCAGTAAGAAGCCATCTACACTCCTTTCCTGCAGTCGGAAACTTCACAACCTCCCCACTCAGGTCTCTGCCATTCACATTGAGTTCACAGAGTATTATTTCCCGGATAATCAGGAGCTTCCAGGTGAGCATCAGAGCCGGTCCTTTCTTACTGTCCAGAGTATGCTCTTCCCATTTGTCACCCTCGGGGCCACGACGTGTGTTCTCATTTGTTGTTAGGAGTTTTGGGGGGGTGAGTTTAGCACACCTTTGTTAAAAACTCGCCCTGTATAAATATGTGCATTTGCTTTTTTGGTAGTAAAATGAATATTAGCTGGTAAGTAGGAGTCCAGTTGCTACTTTGTACATGGTCATTCTGTTTTTCTCTGCTTTCCAGTTCCCTGTCCCAATCTCTACATTCAGTTAAATGGTCTGACGTTTACTATGGATCCTGTCAGCTTGCTCTGGGGAAATCTCTTCTGCCTGGATTTATACCGCAGCTTAGAGCAGTTCAAAGCTATCTACAAACTGGAAGATTCAAGCCAAAAAGATGAACACTTGGACATCCGACTGGATGCCTTCTGCTTGAAGGTAGGGAGACAGTGGGATTTTGTTCCCTATCGGCAGCCACAGCTGCATTTCTCCCATTGTTATAATCCTGGGTTCTGCTCTGTCCATTTGATAGAAGTAAGAAAAACAGCTTCTCAGCCCAAATGGTCTTTCGTGTGTATATTAATGGTGGAGTGTGGAGATTCTCTGATGGTCATTCTGAATGGGGTTTCATTTTCTCTCTGAAGGTGAGCTTCCCGCTGGAAAAGAGAGAGCAGGCTCGGTTGCATCGGCCGCAGGCCCTCGTCTTCTCTGCAGCAGGCATGACTGCCACCAACACACGTCATGCCCCACACTGTAGCTGTCCAGACCTCCAAAGTCTCTTCCGGGGTTTTGCTGCTGCCGAGTTCTTTCATTCCAATTATGTTCACTTTCCCAAGGTTCCAGGTGGCTTTAGCCTTCTACACCTACTGTTTTTGCATCATGCCTTCCAGATGGATTCCAGACTCCCTCAGCCTAATACTCTCCCTCCCCAGAGGCCTAAGGCTTCCCAGGATCTCTGGTCTGTCCACTTCCCCCAGATCTCCTTGGACTTTGAGGGAACAGAGAACTTCAAAGGCCGTACCTTGAATTTTGTGGCTCCCTTTCCCTTGTCCATTTGGGCCTGTCTCCCCGTCCGCTGGCAGCAGGCACAGGCACGGAAGCTCCTTTTGGCCACAGAAGGGAGACTGAAACCATCCGCCAGCTTTGGCAGCCCTGTTCCGTCTGAGGCCCTTGCCCCTGACCCTATGTCCCATCTGAGGTCAAAGACTGAGCATGATTTGAAAAGCCTTTCGGGCCTTACGGAAGTCATGGAAATTCTGCGAGAAGGCAGTGGTGGTGTGGACAGCAAAGGGCCTGTGACCCAGCTGCAGGACGCAGCAGATGTCCACGTGCTCATCCACTCCCCGGCACATGTCCGCGTGAGGCTCGACCACTACCAGTACCTGGCCCTGCTCCGCCTGAAGGACGTGCTGCAGGGTCTTCAGGAGCAGCTGACCAAGGATACCGAGGCCATGACTGGGTGTCCCCTGCAGGACCAGACAGCGTGCATTGGGGTCCTCTTCCCCAGTGCAGAGGTGGCTCTGCTCATGCGTCCTGCCCCTGGGGCTGCGGAAGCTGAGTCCGCAGGTTCAGGTACCACCAGCCTTATAGACTCGGAGCTGTCTCCTTCCGAGGATCCGGAGCTGAAGTCCGATGCCTCCTCGGACCAGGGCCCTACAAGCCCTGACAAGGTTCTGGAGGACAGTGGCATTGAAAATCGGGCCACATCTCAGGATGGGCCACTGCCTCTCCATAGCAATGGAGAGCTGCAGGACTCGGATTCTCTCGCACAGCAGCTGGCGGGGAAGGGCCATGAGGCAGTGGATTCCCAGCAGGCCAAGAGGCTGAGCAGAGACCAAGCCCCCAGCTCACCAGCTGCGCCGAAGCCCCCCAGTGGCAGGGATTCCGCTGTGAATGGACAGGGCGAACTTATGCCCTTGAAGAACATTGAGGGAGAACTGTCAAGTGCTATTCACATGACCAAGGACGCCACCAAGGAGGCCCTGCATGCCACCATGGACCTCACCAAGGAAGCTGTGTCCTTGACTAAGGACGCCTTCAGCCTGGGCCGAGACCGCATGACCTCCACCGTGCACAAGATGTTGTCCCTGCCCCCAGCCAAGTGAGTGAGTCCCGCCTCCTTCAGTCACCCCATCTCTTCTTCCTGGCCAGGGTCGGTGGGCGTGAGGCCCGTCCCGTGTGCACAGTTAGCCTGGGAAGCGCCACAGTCAGAGGCCTGCACAGGACGGCCCTGTTCACGCAGCAAAGCCCTTAGTGTTCAGAGCTGCCTGCGGGGCGGTGGAGGCGTTTTCAGGCTGCTTGGAGGAGGCAGGCATCAATTGGAGAGACTCATTTTCAGGCTTCGTCTAATTCTGTGATGGGGAGGAACCAGAAATGGCAATAAAGTAACACAATCCTGTGGATTTTCACATGCTTCTACATACCATAGCCTGTTCTTGGGCAGTTTTCCAGTCAACAGTTATTGCTTCTTAGGATCTAATTATCTCCTCCTTCACCTGTTTACTGTTACTGATACACACATGCTGTGTCAGAATAATAATACCTGGTATCTGTGATAGTTTATTCCGCTCACTGGCCTCTCATGTAAAATTCGTTTGACTCGATCCCCACAGCAGCCTGGTGAGGTAGCTACAGAAATTTGTATCCCTAGTTTGTAGCTGAGGAAACAGGCTTCAGAGAGGATGTTCCTATGAATCCTGTATTGCAGATAGAAACGGGGGGCTTTGGACTTGCTCTTTCTCGTACACCTTATCAGCGTCTGCCAGAGTACTGGAGAAGGAAGAATTTCATCCACTTGTTCAGCAATGTTATTTGAGCCATGTTGTGTGCCAGGCTCTGTGTTAGACACTGGAGATACGGTAGGAAGTAAGCAGAAAGACACAGAAAAGGTGCAGATGTTTCTAATGGGTGCCTTGTGGTTTTAGGAAAGTTAATGAAGACCATGGGAAATCTTTGCTGGGACGCTTTGTGGTTTGGGGACCATGGTATGAAGACCAGTGACTTGAGAGCTTTTGTCTAAGTGGATTGTCTTAAGTGGGTCTCTCAGCATTGCCTGTAGGTGTGCTAGTACCTGCTGGGCATAAGTAGTCTAGGAGGAAGGAGAGGGGAAAACTTAAAGGGGTGCGTGATACAATAATTCAACAACATTTACTGAGTGCTTTTTATGTGTCAGGTACTGTCCTAAACACTTACAATGTTAATCCATTGAATTCTTGTAACAAGCCTATAAGGCAAGTACTAATAGCACTCCTCTTTTTACACATGAGGAAACTGAGGCTCATAGAGTCATAGAGATAAGAAAGATCACACAACTTGTGAGTGGTGGGGCGAGGATTGAAAGCCTGGACTTCCTGTCACCCAATGTGCTGCCTTTTCTACATGGGGAAGTTGGGAAAAGATGGGAAAAGAGGAGAGGTGGAAAAGAGAGAAGAAAGGTGTGTGATACCAGCTCTTTTTCAAACACCAGCAATGACGGCCAACTGTGCAGGCAAATGGCTGTTTCTCAGACCTCCTTACCCTGACTCCTCTAGGGCTGTCACCCTGCCCGTCAGCTCGTCCTGAGTGGGTGTGACCCCGCCCAGTTACACTTCCCAAGGAGGCGTCTTCTTTTTCCTTGGCTGCTTCCTTCTTCCTTTTATCCTATAAATGCGAAAACAGAGCTAGGCTGGCCATATTGTCATCCCCCTTGGCATAATTTTTAGTTTTTAAATTATAAAAATGGTTGTGTTCATTTTGTTGACAATGTGAAAAATAGAAGAATACACAAAACATAAAAGTTGCTTGTAATAACCAACCCAGAAATAGCCACTATTTACATTAGGATGTATTTTCTTCCAACTTTTATACATATATTTATGTATCCATGTGAATGCTTATATGTGTATACACATGTAATATACACATATTGTTTTTACAATCATGGGAGTATAATATTTCTATAGAATATAGAAAATTCCCAGTTTGATTCACTTAATGTTTTATTGTGAATATTTTCTCATTCATTAGGTATTTGTGTGCGTCATTTTTAATTGCTCTATTCTAGCAAATGGATATATCATGATTTATTCATCCATTCCACTATCTAAATGGGGGTCATTTAGTCTGTTTCCAGTTTTCCTCAGGTAGAACCAATGCTGTGTTAAATGTCCTTATTTTGGTGAACATTACTCTTTATGCATATTTAAATCTTTAGAATAAAAGTCTAGGAGTAGAATTATTGGGCCAAACACTACAAACATTTTTAAGGTTCTTGATGCATTTGCCAAACTTTCAGAAGGTTTATATCATCAGTCTGTGCTTTTGAATACTTTCTCTGTTACTTTACCCGTTTCCTTACTTCTGCTATAGTCCGGATTTTCGGTCCTGACTTCCCTTCCCTACCCTACTTTTCATTGAAAAATCTACTGCACGTAGCTCCACATTGATCTCCCAGGGCCACCTCGAACCTCACATGTATAAAACAAAATTCTGTATCCCTCCCCAGACGACTTCTTGCCTTTTTTTATAGCATCAGTGTGCTCGTTCAAGCTCTGCATTTTAGTTCTGCCTGTCCCAGTCGTTTGTCAGGTTCTGACCACAGTTCCTGGAGCAAGGATTCTCAGTGTTAGCCTGCTTCAGAATCACCCGGAGGGCTTGTTAACAGCATGGCTGAGCCGGGAGTTTTCCAGCAAGGCCACCATTGAGGCTGATGCTTCTAACAGGATAACACTTGTGTGCGCGGCTCTACGGAGTCTCACATCAGTTTTTCCTGTCTGTTCCCACAAGTTCACTATTTTAAAAAACTGTTAATTGATTTCCTCATTGGAAGTCTTTCCCTTCTAGCTTGTTTGAAAAAGCCAGGTCAAACTTCTTAACGCACAGGTGTGATCTTGTTATTTCCCTGCTCTAAAACCTTCAGGTTTTTTCTTTATAGCCCCTGAATTTAGTTGAACTTTTTAGTGTGATATATTCACATGGTACTTTACAGTTATTATGATATATCCACATGGCGCTGTACAGTTTTTTTAATAGACTTTATTTTTTAGAGCAGTTTTAGGTTCATAGCAATACTGAGCCAGAGATTTTCCATATACCCCCTGCACTTTACATTTTTCCGAGCACTTTCACTTATAATCTTTTGTCCAGGGTTTTCTATAATCTGGCTGTAACCCACGTAGTAAAGTGAAAAAAGTACTTAGTAAGAAGGGAGGAGACTTGGGTTTTTCTTAATTCCACCTTTAATTGTGACCGTGAGTCAATTTCTTCATCGGTAAAATGGGAAGGTTTTTAAAGGCTTCTTTTTACTATGTTATGCTTTTCTAACTTTATCTTCCACTGCTCCCCCCAACAAAAATCTATTGGGGTCGAGCTACTTACTGTCTCTAAAAGTACCTTTTGTTTTCTTTGCTTATGCTGTTTCTTCCCCATAGAATGCCCTCTTCCCTGTCTCTTTCATCGTCCTGCAAGGCCAACTCACATGACACCTCCTTCCACAAAGCAGTTCTTGAACCCCTTCTCCTTCTCTTTTCCCCTTTTTGCTATAGCCTGGCCTTTGGCTCGTTCCTCTGTCCCTCTCGTATGGTGTGTGTAACGTGCTCCCATGTAATGGTACGTTGTATGCGTCTCCTCTCTCCTGGTAGATTGTAAGTTCTTTGAGGACAAGGGTGTCTTTGTTCACCTTCCACCTCTACCCTGTGCCTAGTATGGTGCCCCGTATGTAGAAGTTATTCAGTAAATACTTGTAGAGTGAATGTGGGTGGCTTCGGGGGCCAATCATTAGCACCAGGGCTCTGGATAGTTGGTCTCTTCTCTATAGGGGATGACCTTAAATAACCTTGACATTTAATGTTGATATGGGAGAGCTGCTTATGCAGTTCGAAATGCTGGAATATGAGGGTTCAGAAAGGCCAGCTGTGGGAAAATGGTGTGACCCCCTGTAGAGGGTGAAGTTGACATCAAAGTTTGTGTATGCAATAACTGTCTTGGCTGAAAGGGATGGGTATTGCAAGGGGACAGATCAACGTTTCCTAGGCCACATCTGTGGGTTTTGCTTTTGTCTTTTAAACAGGGAGCCCATGGCCAAGATAGATGAGGGGGTGGCAGCCCCAGTGAGTGGAGGTGCTGCCCGACTCCGATTTTTTTCCATGAAGAGGACGGTATCTCAGCAGTCATTTGATGCTGTCTCATTGGATAACAGTGGCCCTGAAGACCGGATTTCAGTGGACAGCGACGGCAGCGATAGCTTCGTGATGCTCGTGGAGTCTGGTAAGTGGAGGCAGAGCCAGGCAGCGTCGCACAAGTCCAGAGAGTTCTCTCTGCTGCCTCTTTCCAGACTGGCAGGATGCAGAAGGAGCTCACATTTGATAAAATCGACATTTTCTTAACCAAAACCAAAACAGGAAAATTTTAATGGGTTCGTGGCTCTAGCTTTATCCCCACATCTTCTAGGTTACTGGTGAGTGCTTGACCTTTATTACAGAATGAGACTCGGACCAGAGGAGAGCACCAGTCTTGCAGCCACGCAGCTGTGTCTGTAGGATTGATCTTGGGGCTGGTGTCACGGGTGTGTGTGTGTTGTCTGCTTTTTTTCTTTTTTTTTTTTGCCTAACTATGTGTTTTATTGTTGGAAAACAACTTGGGATCTTTCTATCTAAGATGAAACGAATAACTTTTAGGAATTAGATCAATTACCACTGGCAGGCACACTGGTTCTTTCAGCTTATTGAAATGGAAACTTTTAAAATTGTCCCTTAAGAATGTCTAAATGGAAAGAAAATAGAGAACGTTCTGTTTCTTACGCTGAATGGTGTGTGCCCATGTTTGATTCGTTATTATTTTTGACTTCTTATGGGAACTTTTAAGTATATAAAAAAGTAGAATCAAATAATGAACCCTCATATACCCATTAACTAGCTTC
Source organism: Rhinolophus ferrumequinum (assembly GCF_004115265.2). NCBI lineage: Eukaryota > Metazoa > Chordata > Mammalia > Chiroptera > Rhinolophidae > Rhinolophus > Rhinolophus ferrumequinum. The sequence goes on from NC_046286.1 coordinate 4,980,609, forward strand.
AGACATTACGAACTCATGGCCATTCGTGTTCCATACAGACTTCTGCCCACTTCCCTTCTTCCCATATTATTTTGAAGCAAATCCCAAACATATCATTTCATCCATAAATATTTTCATTATGTATCTCTAGAAAGTACAGACTTTGAATTATGGTAAAAGACACATAAAATAAAATAAATGTTTTGTTTTATTTTTACAGTTGTCATTGTTCTGAGAGATTGTATTTGAACCGAATTTTTTGACTTTCAAACTCTTGTCGTCTTTCTTATGCAGAGCCTGGCCGAGACTCCCTCCCACTAGGATCTCTTCCAAACATCTTGGACAGTGCTGGTGTCCAGGGGAGCCCTGTTGTGGATAGTTATGGCCAGGGCTCACCAGAGGCCAACAGTTCGTTCTCGCCCAGTGGGGAAGACCTCAATCCTCACCCGGTCAGCTGCTCTACTTGCTTCTCTGCAGAGGGTAGGCTCTAGGCTGGAAGCGTGGAGCTCAGCTAAGAGAGTCTCCTTTTACAGGTCTCAGTTCTGGTTCTGAAGGTGAATGAGGTGTCCATTGGGATTGAGGTACGTGGCACGGATCTGACTATGGCCCTGCAAGCAGAGGAACTGACTCTCCAGCAGCTGGGCACCATGGGACTCTGGCAGTTCTTGCATGGACAGTACCCGGGTAAGGATGGGAACCATTCCAGGAGAGCTGATGGCATGTACCTGGGGCAGCCCCAGCTTAACTGCTCTTGTCACTGTGCTCCAACGGCAGCCGCCCAGTGCCACGCCTTCGGCCCTTCTCTCCTGTGGCCGTTAGGGGGAGGAAGAACTCCAGGGAAGCCTCCTTCTTGCAGCGAACTTCCCAGAGCTCATTCTGGGGCTTTTTCAGTAGACTGTGCTCCATGGTCATTTCCCACATCCTCCTCAAGCTTATACACGAGGACAGCGGCCACTTGTTTGTTTGTGTGGCTGCTAACATCAAACTACTTCTGACCAGGGAACTTCTGTCCTTCAGATTAAGGCCTTTGATGTGAATTATCATTCACATAAAAGAGGACAGGAAAAATCTGGGCTTGTGCTACAGGCTTTATTTTAAAAAATTATTTTTTAAAATATTGAGTAGATACTAAAGAATACTTAAAAAATATATGTAAGGCATAAAAAAATAACAATACAAGAACCCATGTACCCACCACCTAGTTTAATAAATAGAACAGCACCGTTAACTTGGAACTCGCGGGAACCCCTCTTCTGCCCCTCATCTGTCAGAGGGGATCATGAGACCATAAATTTTGTGTTTCTCATTCTCTTGCTTTACTTTAGAATTCTTCGACATGTGTTTGTATCAATGTATTATTTAGCTTGATAGGTTTTTGAGTTTTTCTAAATAGAATTATAGTTTGTATTTTGTGATTTGCTTCTTTCATGTAACACGCATAATATTTTTCAACTTCTTTTAGGTTCTTGAGTTAGCTATAATTCATTCATTTTCACTACTATATAATATTCTATTGTATAAATATACTACTTTTTGCTTTTTTAAAAACAGCTTTATTGAGGTAATTTACATACTATGAAATTCACTCATTGTAAATGTACAATTTGATACATTTTAGTAAGTTTACAGCCATCACCCCTAAACTATCCCCTGTGCCCATTACTATGTTTATTTCAGTCTATTCTGAACAGACATTTGGGTTGTTCCCAGTTTTTTTGCTACTTCAAGTAGGGTTGCCTTGTATGTGTCTCCTAGTATGTATGTTGGAGAGTTTCTTTGGGGTTATATTCCTGAGGCTATACTATCTAGCTCATTAGGGTAGGTATAGCTTTAACTGTACTAGATAATGCCAATTTGTTTTCCAAAGCAGTTGTACCAACTTGCAGTTATGTAAGTATATAAGTTCCATATCCTTGGCTACACTTGAGATTGTTCTTTATGGAGTTTTGAGGAGATGAGCATAGATCCTACTTGGCTTTGTCAGAGAGACTTGGCTTTATATGAGAGGATCAAGACTTGAAGAAAGGAAGAGACGTTCAAATGTAGCAGAGTTCAGGGTTCTGTGTCTTCAGAGCTTTCCCTTGGCCATTAGCAAGGCCGGCTTTTCACTGGTCCTTAACCTCCTCTCCACCTGGGCATTGTAGCCGAGTAGCTAAGCGCACAGTTGCAGTCGGGCTGCTTGCGTTCAAATCGTCTCCTTTCTACTTACTAGTTGTGTGACTTTGGGTAAGTAGTGCTCTGTGCCTTAGTTCCTTCATCTCTAAGGGGAATGAATAACACTCTTGACATAGGGTTGATAAGAATACATATGAAATATATGTAAAGTGCTTAGAATAGTCCCTGACTAATTCATTACTATGTTTTCCTTCTGTCTTCTCAAAGGTACAAACTTTCAGGAATCCTCCACTTTGAAGGCTGGCCACGTCAAGCCAGCTGTGGGCCTTCGCTTTGAGGTGGGGCCTAGTGCAGCTGTTCATTCCCCTCTGGCCACCAAGAATGGCTTCCTGGATTTGTTGCTTCGAGGCTGTGACCTTGAGCTGCTCACTTCGGTGCTCAATGGCCTGGGGCCCTTCTTGGAGGACGAGGAGATTCCCGTGGTAGTTCCCATGCAGATTGAGCTCCTGGACTCCAGGATCACCCTAAAGGTGAGAGGAACTTTTGGTTTTTACCCAAGACTTTGGCAAGGAATTTTGGCAGTGACAGCTGGTAACCTCTTGCTTTGTCCCCGTAAAGGGTTGTGAGGATCACGTGAGGAGATGCACATTAGCATTTTTTGTCAGTGTTAGGCACTTTCACGGTGGAAAGTTCGCGACTTTATTGTCCGCCTTCATAGGCATTGCTGTCAGCAAGTCCCGGGCCCAGGGCGGGAGACCTTGTCTCTAGCCCCGACCTAGCCTTCGGCCTGCAGCATGGCTGTGCGCAATCCCATTCGTTTATCTGATCCTCAGTGGCACCATCTCTAGAATGGGAGAAACTCAGTTGTGCCTCTCGCACGTTGCAAGAGTGTATAGATAAACAGTGACGTCACTGTGCTTCCAACCGAATGGGAGAAACGCGGATTGTTACCTCCGTTGCTCAGAGCTGGTTGGGGGCATCACGCGGTTTCCTTCTTTCCTGTAGGATGATATCCCGCCTCTCTATCCGACGTCTCCAGGCCCGGTCCCCATCACTCTGGCCATGGAACATGTCGTGCTGAAGCGGGATGATGATGGTGTTTTCCATGTGGGCGGTGAGTTGGGCCTGTCAGCCTCCTGGCCTTTCTAATCCTGTACAGGAATAAGTGACAACTAGGAATTGTCTGCATGTTGGCAACAGTTTGTCATTTGGAACCTTTACTTTTTTTTCCAGCTGCTGCTCATGACAGACCATCAGCTGAAGTACCTGAAAGTGAGAAGAGACAGCTCCCAAAAGAACAGGTGTCTTTGGTGCCCACAGAGGAGGCTTTTGGACAGCAGGTAAGGACCCAACTGCACAGTACATTTCCCGTAAGCCCTTACGGGCTGGCATCGCAGAAGCTGGTAACCCAGAGGGCTGGGAAGGGTGCTCGTGCTGTGTACGGCCGGGGGGTGTGGGCGCCTGTCTCCCAGCAGCAGCTCCCAACACTGTGAACAGGATGCAGAGTGGGCGCTGGAGGTGAATGGCTGCTGGTCACATCTCCCACCTGTCGCTGTCCCCATAACTGATGAGCTCTGACGACGGGGTTAGGCTCCGGGAGGAGATCTAGTTGCTTCTCTTGATCGTTGACCAAACTTGCGGATTTTTCTGCTTGAATTCTTCTAACTTGTTCCCTTACTGTTTTATTTTTCCTTTTTGCAAGGTGTGTTACCTTATTCATTAACTGTGAATTACTTATCGTTCCTCAGGTGAAAGAACTGCCTATCCTACAAAAGGAACTAATAGAAACTAAACAAGCATTGGCCAGTGCCAACCAGGATAAAGAAAAACTTCTTCAGGAGATTAGGAAGTATAACCCGCTCTTTGAGCTCTGACAGCAGGAGCTCAGCCATCTGTGCCAAGGCGAGGAGGAGACCACCAGCAGTAGCAGCACCTATGACAGAACGCACCCTCCAGTGTTAAGACGTCGGCTGAGGACGCCGAGGGCCTGGGGAGTGCTCAGCTCACTCCTGGCGGCGTCCATTGTGCTAGCTGTTCTGATTTGGATGGAAGCCCAGGCAAAGCATGACCACGTTCTAGGAAACGGGGGAAGCTTTGTGTGTGGCTCAAACGTCATGTCTTGCCTGTATAGAGCACTGTGGTCCTCTGGTGTCAGGACTGAGACATTTGCTTCCCCCACAACCTCTGTGAACAAGGGGAAGTACGCACCCCCTCAGTCACGCACAGAGCCAGCAAAGAGTGGATATCCCAGAACTTCCGGTAGCAGACCTGGGAAGTCCCTGGCCTCAGCTCTGGCCATGGTAGTGGAGTGGAACAGGAAATGGCCAGCGAGGTGGGAGCCAGGACAGGCACAAGAAGACGGGCGATTGGTTGGGACCCTGCCTTTTCTGGAAAGGGAACCAAGCTCATATCATCTCGGCTGAGATTATAATCAGATCTTTCAGGGTTAAGCTTCCTTTCTGTTACGCTTTCATGACTGTGATGCTGTGGTAGAAAGTAAACGACAGTAGTGGCTCAGTTGTATCATCTTTCCCTGTGTATCACAATTTATTTGAAATGTAAGTCAAGAAAAGGAATCCTCCCTCTGAGCTAGGCTGAAGGCACGATGTGGAGCGATCAGTGAGGGAGCTCGATGCGAGCCGTGCTTCCCGCCCGGAGCCCTCTCTCCCATAGCTGCACCTCAGAGGTGATCTCCTCTCTCTCCCTGGGTCCTGACACATCTCTCCCAGCACTACGACTTCCCACCAGCATCTCAACCTGTGGCCTCTTCCCCTCCACCCTACACCACTGTGGCTTTTAAAAATCATGTAATTTTGACGTTTAAGTAAAAAATAGCAAAACAAGAAAGCCTTCCCACCCTGGCTAGGTTTTGCCCCTGCCCTATAAAAGAAAAATTTCCCCCTTCTTTCTTTCCTATCTAATTCCATCCAGTCAAGCTATGTTGATTGGACAGAAGTTCATCAGCTAACTCTCCTAGAGTTGGCAAGATGGTAAACTAGTGATTTGGTCGTCAGTAAAGTGTTACACGTGACCTATTGAAGGAGAGAGAAAATAGCTTCCTTTATGGGAAATCACGCCTGACTTGTATAACATAGTTTTTTGAGGATAAAAAGAAAGGTGTTCAGGAAGGGACAAGCTCTAATTTGTTCAGACTTTTAAGGAACCTTTGTCAAGTTCTTCATTAAGGCAATTTTAAAAGCATCAGTTACTATGAGATTATGGGAATATTTTGTGATGCTTAGGAAACAACTTAGAGGGTTAAGAATAAACATCTTTCTGGAGAGAATGTTAACAGGAGAAGTTTCCTACTGGTTGATGCTTGGTTTAACCTTATTTAAGATTTTTATAAATACCCTGAACAATGCAATCAAATGTTACTACTGCCAGGCATTGAAAGGTAAACCAGAAGAGACTGTAGAAAAGCAGAACTGCACAAGGGCCACAGTCGGCCTGTGACTACTCAGGAAAGTACAGGTGAGGGCAGGTGGAGGGAAGTGGAACGTGATGCACTTATGGAAGAATCAGCCGCTCTGTGAGCACTCAGGAGAGAAGCCTAAGCTTTGCTGAGAGGGAGGCGGTGGCAGTGCTGCTGTGGCCCAGCCCGGCTGCATCAGCAGGTAGGGCATGGACACAACACAGAGACGGGACCTCACACTCAGCTGTGACGATGTCTTCAGTTACCTGGCGACCTTCCGTACAAAATGAGTGGTGAAGAGAGGAAAGGCCCAGAGAACAGCAGAAATGATCAGGGGCGAGGTACTTAGATAAGGACACACCACACCTTTACCATATCGACTCCAGTTCTGGGAAGAGGGAGGCTGAGGGTAGTGTGAAATCAAACCCCCAGTCAAGAGGAAGGACGCGAGCCATCACCAGGCCCTGAAATCCTCCTCGAGGGCCCTACCTCATTGTCTCAGGCTAAAGAAAGCACTTCTTGTAGCACATCAGAAACTTAACGGAGCTCAGCGTCCAAGAAGTGGTACTGGCAGGTTTCAGAGGAGTCCTCGTATGATTTAGGCCTCCCGAGAGGAATTATAGACGGGTTATTTTTGGTGAAATACAACCGAGAGGGTAATTGTGTCCTGCCACAAACTGCCCTTAATGCATCTTTCAAAGGCAGAATGGTGAGCAAAGTGGATCATGGGTTGCCTCAAAGTACGGCATTGCTGATGTTCTCGGGAGGGCAGGAGGGAGATCCAGTAGCTGGAAATTGCAATTATTCAAGCTTAGGCTCACCGGAATTGGCTTACAATCACACTGATTTCCATCCCTCCCTCTCCTCCGTGACCCGCCGTATCCCTCTGGCAGCCCTCCACGCAGACGTGTCTGATACACCCGCACCTTAAGCTTGTGCTTGGCGGGCGGCAATAGAAACAAATCCGGGAAACACCGAGGCTGAGCCGTGGAACAGCCAGAGCTCAGTCAGCTTTCTGGGCTCCTGGAGCGCCTGTGTGACAAGTGGAGCCCTGGAATTTCGGACTCCCATTATCTGGCAGCTTTGGCCATTGTGTCGTGAAATCCAGCCTCAGGAAATGTGGTAGGGTCAGTGTCCCATGGGATTTGAGTAAAAATCTTGTGTAGTAACTTCATACTTCCATTCAATGGGGGATGGAAGATTTTTTTTTCTCATAATGAAGAAATGTGAACTGGTTGGTCCTCAGGATAAATGTAAAGGTAAAAATGGAAGGAAAAAACTAGTCTCAGCTGCTGTGGACTGCTTACGATTTCTGCCTCGGAGCCATAAGACTCTTGTTTGTGAACAAGAAATAATAATAATACCTCAAGAAAATGTCTGGAGTCCTGGCACCACTATCCCTCGAAGACTTCAGCCACTGCACACCGTCATTTCAGCTGTGAAACATTTACAGCCATGTCATCTGTGATTGTCCAGGTTTCCCGTTTACATGGATGCACTGGAGATACTTTAATGCATACAGACTGGTTTACAGCTCTCTTAGCTGAGCTGCAGAGATGCTTAGCAATGTCAAATTGTGTTTTTAACTCACTGGATTAACCTAGTTTCTTTGACTTAAGACAGAAAGCTCGTGGGTTCTATTCTTGTGATGGCTGCTTTTTGCTGTGTATTTAATCTGACCCTGATTTCGGCATAGGCCTCAACCTTCAGGTACCCTTTATCGTGGTTCTAAAAGGAATGGTTCCTGTGCATGGAATATACAAGGGGTAAACACCACCCCTCAGATAGCCCATAAACTTAAGTGCTTCCATTTAACCCACACATTCGATTCCCCTTAGGCTAGTTCAGGAGGGTAGGGGGGAAAGAAGGTAGTTTGAAGTGATATGGGAACTTTCCATTCCAAACCTTTACACTAAGGGTTTGTGTTTCATTCTCCCTTAATACTTGCCTAAACTTCGAAAATCAGTTATAGTAGCATAGAACTATGGAAACAACTGTACAAGCTAGTAGGACGACATCTGGTTATTTGAGAACTACAAAAGCTGTGCCATTGCCTTGTGATTTACCACGGTCATTATTAAGTGTGCCAAGAGATTCTGGTGTGATGGACTATCCTCTCACCTAGATCTACGGCTCCCCCACCTTCTGCTAGAACAGGAATGTTCCCGTTCACCCCTGAGTAGGTATGGACAGTAGTTATTGTTGAATGAGGATTATTTCCCCCATTTCTTAAAACAGACACGAGGTGAAACACTTGGATAATCTTTAACTGGGAGGCTTTGCTAAATGGCCACACTTGGGATGTGGACTTTCTCCCTTGTTATTTGTAAGTTTTAGCCTTACCCAATGTCTCAAATTGCAATAGGTATAGTTCCTATAACCGTTAAAAAAATTCCTGTTAGAACTGAGAGAGTATCTACTTTTTGGGTTTTTTCTCCCAGTTTATTAGTTTTTGACTAAGATTTAGCCTGAGTCTTAACAGCATTTCTTTGTGGAACGCCCCGTTGAAGTGCTTCTCCCCTGGCTAAGTGCATGTTTAAAGCCACGAGTTTTAATTTAAGATATACAAGTCAGATTTGCCCAACTTTGAGTCCAAGCTGTTTCCCCCCTCTCAGGGTGCTAAACAGAATTGGAATCTTTACTAAGACATGCTCAGGAAAGCTTCACAAGAGAACAGCTTCAAAAGCCTTTTCCCTATAACACTGAATGAGAGAAGAAAGAATTCTTGGGGATTGCCAATTAATACTGTAGCCTTATTACTGCTAATCACTGTCAATAAAAGGTCGCTTCATTCCCCTCTATTTGAGGAAAACAATGAGAATGTATCTGATGAACTGGAATACTGGTCAGTATTGGGAAATTTTAATGTTGCAATATCTAATCGAACCTTGAGTGTACTGGTTCTGTGAACCACCTGAAAAAAGCAAATTAAACTTGTCAAACAGTATTGGTTGTGATGTATATGTTTATAGGAATCTGAAATGTCTGGGCTTTTACATTGCTTCTAAGTGCTTTACTTACACTTATGAGATAAAATTTTAATGGCTCTAGTAGAAAATGAAAAGGGCTCCAATTTTCACAAAAAACCCAAGACCCGTTTTACTCTGACACCAAACAAAGAATGATGACCTCCCCCGCATTCCAACTGGTTAGACAGAAAATGAATACACATATGACAAGTTAGAAAACAATTTAATGATCATTCACCAAAATCCATAGGACAATCTTAAATGTTTACAGGGACAAAGTATCCCACTAGTCTTGCTATCACCACATCCTTCATGTTAGAGTATCACAATCAGAAGTTTCTGGTTGTTTCACCTACTTAAAACCAGATGTAAGAAACACCCTAAGTCCTAGCAAATTCAGTGTGAAACCGTCAAAGTTCTCTTGGAAAGGGTTTCTCTCTAAAAGCAGCTCCCTGTCCAGAAGATGCTTAAGGCCCGTGGGCCTTCTTCCGACTAGCCAAGGGACAGTTACATGCCTCCGAATGCCCTAAGAAGTCCCGATATTTGGTCAAGGCAAATATGAAACAGGCTGCATGCCTGATAGGTGTGATGAATATCAGAGTTTTCAGAAAGATGTTAAAACCATCATGGAATTCTGGGAGGACGGAGAGACTAGAGCACCAGTACAGAAAGTCATGCAATCCGAAGTCTGAAACCAGCTCTTCCTTCAGCACCAGGCCTGCCGAGGCTTTGGTCTAGAAGAAGATGATTTTTTTGTGCTTTGAGCTGGGTATCTGCCCCTTCGACTTTAACCTCCGAACAGCTTCCCTCATATGTTTGGGTTGTAGTGGTGGCATTTCTCCCCACTTCTCACACACATCCAGTGCTAAACAGGGCAAGGAGAAGTTATTATCACACCAGAGGTTATTAATCAACTGTAATTCTCATGAACTCTTCTTAAGCTTGCTAAGGAAATAAACCAAGACATTTCCCCTGCTTATGAGAATGCTATGAAATAAATGGATCATGTTAGCTGGAGTATAATATCCCATATCAGGCTTTATCATAGGCAATAGTTGAAAACATCTTCTGCTTAAAAAAATAAAACATTTCACCAGCTAGAGATTAGCAGTAGGCAGCAGCCAGGCTGTTTACTTGATGGGTGGTGGGGGATGGGTGGGGGTGGGGGGGGTGGGGGGGAGGGAGCAGTTCCCAGGGGTCAGAACATCAGAGTTAACTCCCTCCCATACAAGTGATTTCTTGAATCTTTACTTTTGGCCGCAGAAAGGAGCAAAGTCCATTGGAGAAAAATACAGTTTGCTTCTGTCACCCTGGGCTGAGAGCAGGAACCAGGAGGGGAGATTTCCTAGATGCTTCCTTGCCTCCCAGTATGGAAACTCAAGGAATAATGGTCCTGTTCTCCTGCATACACGGCTCCCCCTTGGTCAACCTCTAGTGTACATGGAAACCCCCACAGGTGCCTTATTAAGTCCCTCAATAGAGACACTTTGCAAATAGGACCATCACAGGGTCAATCCAGTATTTCTATCAACACCACTCACCTTCTTCTACTACTTCCCCGACGAAAACCTTGGAAATACCAGACATGGCAATAACCACATTCTGAGACACAGAGGTGCCGGTGATGGACTGGATCAGCTTGAAAGAAGGACAAAGACGGTGACTGAGGTAGTCAAGGACAGGCGGAGAAACAGTACCCATGAGCCGGACTGAAAACCTGTTACTAACGGCTGGCTCCAGAAACAGACTATTAAAACAAGGACTCAGGTGTATAATGACCTATTCTGTTTGTCCAGACCCTATCCGTGGAACACAAAACTGCAACTGGTCAGATGATTGACGGACATGTTAATTTTATTTTCCCGCCTAAATGATCCACCAACTTTCAAATGCCAATGGACATAACCTTTGAGTCTACGTCAGTTCTCATTGCTGATGGAAATAAAGTGTGATAGTCCATCCTTACCCTTTTAATGGCTGCCTTAGGGAAAGCTGACCGGCGATACATTTCGTAACGGTTCAGCTGCTCCTCAGAAAAAGAAGAAACGAGGATTCTAGACAAAGATTCAGGGAATTAAGTTCACTTATAAGAAAGAATGCTTAAGATACATTATTACGTCAATAAAATCAAGTCTCGGACAATTAGAATTTTCAAGGGATCAGTGGTATGAGGCTTAATGCTCACGAGGAATGAAGATAAAGTATTTCTGCTTTTAAGGAACTTGAGGATGTGCGAAACATAACTTCCTTTCTTACTTCACTAAGAACAAAAGCTTAACTATGTTGGGTCACTGTATCGTACTATACAGATTGTGTTTTCAGCAGTAGGCTCTCTCCCCATAATGCTACCTTACTATACTTCACATTATGGTAAAAATTTAATATATAAATTTATATTCAAACTAGTAGTTTTCAACATTAATGAGTAAGGGGGGAAAATATTTGTAAAACATACGGAAAAGGGTTAATACTCTCTATAATAATTAATTCTTTCAAATAAAATAAAAGATAGCCATACCAATTTTAGAAAATTTACAAAAATATCAATGGCTAATAAATACAGAGGAAAAAAATTAACCTTCACTATTAAAGAAACTGAAATGACAAACTAAAACAAGATTAACACTTTTCATAAACCAGATAGATAAGTAAAAGAATGGTACTAATGAATATGGGAAGACAGAAACTCATACATGCTTATAAGAGTGTGAAGTGGAATAACCTTTTTGAGGAAGAATTTAGAAATATGTTTGAAAATATTCATACTATTTGAACTAGCAATTATACTTCTAGTTTATTTTAGGAAGCAAATGGACAATTATGCAGAGATGTACTCAAAGATACTCATCAAAACACGAGAACAGCTACAGGGATTGGTTAAATTATGGTTCATCCACATAATGCGGTACAATGCAGCCATTAAAAATGATGACTTATGGGCATATTTACTGATGAAAATATTTAGCAATATATACCAAACATTTAAAAAAAAATCTGAAAAGGTATATACTGAAATATATACCCTGGATAAACTCTGGGTGCTGGGATTATAAGTAATTGTTTTTTTCTATTTTTTTTGTATTATCTGAATTATTTGCAATCAGGCCATACTACTTTTGTAATCAAAATATAATGAAACTATTTCCATTTTGAAGAAAATTAAAACCTAGATATGTAATCACTGACATGGAGCACATTCACCATATATGATGTGAAAAAAAGGTTACAAACAGAATTTAACATCTTTGAAAACTTAAATTTAGGGATATATATGTATAGAAACTATCTTGGAGAATATACATCAAGATATGAACAGTGTTTATCTTGGTGGTAAGGTGATATTTTATTCTTACTTATTTATATTTTCTATGACATACAATGTATTAATCGCTTTGAGTTAAAAAAAAAAATTAAAGGCCAAGAAAAATTTGTGTGGTCCAATTAGAACCTTGCAGTGGGAAAAGGTCAGAAAGTGACTTACTGCATCTTTTGAATCTCATCTTCATCCACTTTCTGCTTCTTCTCTTTCTTTTCTTTGGTATCTATTTTCAGCTTTTTGGCTGCAGGAGTAAGTAATGATGAGTCTTCCCTTTCAACTGATGTTAAATCTGAGATGTCTTGACTCTTGAGCTGAGAAGATGAAAGAAATGTTATTATATATTTGGCCTACTTTCCAGACTTGGGCAGGGTAAGAAGACATCATTCTCGTTATCATACAACAAATCCATTTTTCAGTCGTTTTTTGGGTTCGGACAGTGGCTACAATGTCAGTGCAAGATACACAATCTCTCCTACAGAAGTTTATAGCTCAGCTGTGGAAACCAGCTAAATAATCCAGTTTTCTGGTTAGCTATGATCATAGCTCCAATATCTGTTTACATGGGCAATAAGACGCCAAAGATCATGAAAGCCTCTCTCCCTGGAGCCCAGTCTCCTGACCCCGTTCTTAGAGGAGGTGTCAAAAAAGTTCTCTCCATCCCGCCCGCTCGTCTGCCTCGAATCTATAGATCTCTTTACTGATGATTCCATGTAGAAAGAATATTAAAAAGAAGACTTCTTCTCATCAAAACAGTGTTTCTTTTAATTTGGAACATTTAAGCGAGGTTCTCCCACATGTGATATTCTTTTCTTCCTACCTTTTAGTTCTATTGTATCATGCAAATATTTACTAGACCGAAAACTTTTTTTTTTTTTTTTTTTTTATTGGGGAAGGAGAACAGGACTTTTCTTTTGGGAACAGTGTGTACTGCCAGGACTTTTTTTTTCCAAGTCAAGTTGTTGTCCTTTCAGTCTTAGTTGTGGAGGGCGCAGCTCAGTTCCAGGTCCAGTTGCCTTCGCTAGTTGCAGGGGCCGCAGCCCACCATCCCTTGCGGGAGTAGAGGAATTGAACTGGCAACCTTGTGGTTGAGAGGATGCGCTCCAACCAACTGAGCCATCCGGGAGCTCAGCGGCAGCTCAGCTCAAGGTGCCGTGTTCAATCTTAGTTGCAGGGGGCGCAGCCCACCATCCCTTGGTGTCGGCAACCTTGTGGTTGAGAGCCCACTGGCCCATGTGGGAATCGAACCGGCAGCCTTCGGAGCTAGGAGCATAAAGCTCTAACTGCCTGAGCCACCGGGCCGGCCCCAGACCGAAAACTTTTTGAAGATAGGTTTGTCTCTTATTTATCTCTCCCCACTAAAACATTTACACAGTTTAACTCATGCTAGATGTTTAACATCTGTTTAATAACAGAAAAATCAAAATCCAAACTTCATCCTCTCCAACTTAATACAGAATCTAAGGATACAACAAACCAATATTAAATCCTCATTAATGGGATTTAACCTTTGTTTTCCGTAAAAAGGAACTCACATTTAAACTCATAAAGGACTATGAGGGGTAGGTGAGAGTGAGTATAGTTTATGTCTAGCAACTTTTTCAATTTCTTCTCTAGTTATTGATTTATACAAGTTTTCTAACCTCTTTGTGCTTTAATTTTGATTTACATTTTCCTTAAAAATAAGCCGTTTTTATTAGATTTTCAAATCTATTGAAAATTAAAATTTGAACATTGAAATTTTTTTTATAACTTTATAGATCTCCATATCAGTGTGTATTGCCCTTTCTTATTTCATAATGTTGTGCATTTACATTCAAATAGCCAGGTCTTTATCATTTCTTATGTTTTGCAAGCATTAATTCATTAACATCTGCTTTTATTCTTATTAACTCCTTGTTCCTACATTCTTCTGGTTTATTTTTCCTTTTTCTTGGTTTCTTAAGTTGGGTGCTTATTTTCAATTTCTCCTGCTTGTTAATAAAAATACATAAGGCTAAGGCCGGCCCGGTGGCTCAGGCGGTTGGAGCTCCATGCTCCTAACTCCGAAGGCTGCCAGTTCGATTCCCACATGGGCCAGTGGGCTCTCAACCACAAGGTTGCCAGTTCAATTCCTCGAGTCCCGCAAGGGATGGTGGGCTCCGCCCCCTGCAACTAAGATTGAACAAGGCACCTTGAGCTGAGCTGCCGCTGAGCTCCCGGATGGCTCAGTTGGTTGGAGGGCGTCCTCTCAACCACAAGGTCAGCCCGCAAGGGATGGTGGGCTGCGCCCCCTGCAACTAGAAAACGGCAACTGGACCTGGAGCTGAGCTGCGCCCGACACAACTAAGACTGAAAGGACAACAACTTGAAGCTGAACGGCACCCTCCACAACTAAGATTGAAAGGACAACAACTTGACTTGGAAAAACAGGCCTGGAAGTACACACTGTTCCCCCAATAAAGTCCTGTTCCCCTTCCCCAATAAAACCTTTAAAAAAAAAAAAATACATAAGGCTATGAATTTTTCTTTTTTTCCCCCCCTTTCTTCCGCCTCCCCCTCCCTACTCCCCCCTCACTCCAGTTCCAGCCGCTGTTTCTCAGTCTAGCTGTGTAGGACACAGCTCCCTGGACCCTGCTGGTGTTATGAGCCTTGTGCTCCCCGGGACTGAGGCAGTCGGTTGCCGGTCATCGGTCAGCCTCTCACAGCAGCTCATGGCAGCTCTCGTCGGCTGCCGGCCATTCACGCTGACTGCCGGCCACTCATGGCAGCACACGGTAGCCCACAGCAGCTCACGATGTCCACGACCGCAGCTCACGATGTCCACGGCAGCACACAGCAGCCCATGGCAGCACACAGCAGCCAGCAGCAGGCCCAGCTAACCTTCTCCAGCTGCTCACCACAGCCCAGCTCCAGGGAGAGCTGTTGTTCACAATTTTAGCTGTAGAGGGCGCAGCTCACTGGCTCTTGTGGGAATGGAACCAGCCACCTCCCTGTTAGGAGCGCAGCGCTCCCACCGCTTGAGCCCCGGGGCAGGCCCCCGAATTTTTCTTTAAAAAGGTTTTGGTCAAACCTCATAGAATTTGATGTAGTGTTCTCTGTTAATTTCTTTAATCTATGGGTTATTTAGAAAACAGTTTAAAATGTCCAGGTGTTAGTTTTTTGGGGGAAGAGTGGGGGTAGGAGATGTTTTCTGTCGTTAATTTCAAGTGTATCGCACAGGATGTGGCCCGTTATGATATCTACTTTTAAGAATTTGTTTTTCTTTGTGGTCTGGTGTATGTGCAATTTTTAAAAGTGTTTCAGAAGCATCAAAAAAAATAATTTCATCTTCTGTTGGGTGCAAATTTCTGTATGTACGCTAATTATTATTCAAATCCTTTTTGTCCTTGAGATCCATTTTAAAGGTTCCTTCTAAAATAGTTTAATCACTTTTTTCTAAAAGTTCTTGCTTTATCTATTTTGATGCAACTTTATGCGCTGAAAGGCTGTTTCCCTCTAATCCAATGTCCTTCTCCATGACCTCTTGAAGTCCCTCACTCATGGCTCTAAGACCCCAAGATTCTATCTCTAGAAATGGAACCTTGAGAACGCTGAGATTCTGGTCCCCTGACGGATGCTCAGCTAGGTAACAACACTGCGGAGCTTTTGGGTGGCACAATTGATGGGTTTCGCGCGTTTATGCTACAGAGACCCTTGGACATTGGCCCCCAGAGGTAGCAGTTAAATGTCCCAAGAGGGGGAGAACGTGACTAAACCAGCAATTCTCTCAAAATCTCCCTTTAACGACTCTGCAGCCTATAATAAATAACAAAGTTATGCTTAAGCAACATCTTAATAGAAACCATATTGCGGTGAAAGGGATACTAGGGATCCTGGGTTCTAGCTCTTGCACCCTCTCAATGTGAATTTGGATCCCAATTTCCTCCCCAGTAAAACCAACAGGCTATTTAGAATTCCCTTAGAAGTAGCTTTAATCGCTAAGGGCAGGGATTAAAAATATTAAGCCAGTGCTTGGGTCTCCGGAACCGAACGGACACTATAGTTTTGTCTCCTCCTACCACCCCCCCGCCTGCGCGATTGCAGAGCTAGAGGGAGTCCTGGTGAGTTCGACTTCGCTTGGGAGGGATCGATCAAGAAGGTGGTCGAGCAGCCAGTAACACAATCTCGGGGTACTCCTCCAGCCTCGTCAACACCTCTCTGCCTACCTCTCCTTCCTCAGCCGCAGCTTCTTTCAAATCCCCATCTCCGTCCCCGTCAGTTTCCTCCGGGATTCCGTCCGTGTCAGTAGCCCCGGGACCCCCGGGAGCAGCGGCTGTCTCATCGGACTCCCCTGTCTCCCCACCCTTCTCCGTGGGCGACTCGCAGGCATTATCCATCGCCTCCAGAATAAGGGCGAGGAGATCGCGGTGCTGTCCCTCTCAGAAGCCCGGGACCTAGCGCGGCACAGCAGCCCAGAAGCTTACTTCCTGTCGTCGCGCTGCGATGACATCACCCCTACCGCTCCTCGGAGGGTCATTTTGAGGCGCTCCTGGAGGACCTCAAGGCTCCGTTTTAACTCAGATTTGATGGCGGTGGGGAGAGGGAAAATTAAGGGTAGGGAGTTTAGTTTGTGCATCTTCCATCCTGGGAAGCCAACCTTTGTAAATAAGTGCTGTGTTGTTTATCGAAGGATTTCTTTTTCTTTCCCGCCTTTCCGAAAACGCAATGTCGTTAACTCCTTCCTTAACCGCTTTCCTCAGAGTAAAGTTTGGGGACGGGAGAAAACTCAGTTCCGTGGTACGCGCGTGTCGTGGCGTGCGGCTACCTGGTGAACTTTTAGGCAGGGACTCAGCCTCCTAGTACACAGTTCAATTGGACAGAGTCTGCGGGCCTGTGTTTATACTGAATTGCCAGCATTTCTCTTTTCCTCAAGCACCTTAAAGTCATAGCTTGAACAGAATTTACCCAATCCACAACTACTTCGAGAACCTAATTCAGCCAGGAACGGTGCTCGTACCAGAAACAAAACAGACATAGTTTATACCCAATTAAATAATTTTCACACTTCACCAGTACTCAAGGTCAGGGTCAGTTTCACTAACCTGACTTTTCATGTCGGCTTGGTTAATACTATCAAAAGTAAGAGGAAACAAATTCCATCCGGAGGGAGGTCTTTCCTTTGACTGTTTCATTTTAGGAGCCATTTCAGGGGTTGGGAGCATGAAGTGGAGATGTTTCTATTTTAAAAATTTCCTGTCTTCCCTCACTGAGGTACGGGGCATTTTATTCACCTGTGTGTCATTAGGTCCCCACACTCATTACATATTTAATTTATGCGTGCGGAAAGAATGGACTAGGAAATGTAGGTGCGCGTTACCGTATTTCTCTCTTTGTTTCTACACTGCCTGGACGCATTACCGTATTTCCTGTCCTGGGGGCTCCCAAACCTTTGGGGAAGGAGCGCAGTTCTGGAGGCGCACACAGGTGGGCCCTGGTTGTTCCCTTCCACCTGTACAGCGGGCGCCCACAGGGCGCTTTTCTCTCGCCCCCGGAGGCCTACCTCGGCTCAGCCAAGTCCAGGAGGCACCGACCACAGCCACCTGCGTTAACCGCCGAGCCCCGCCCAGCTAGGTGGGTAAGGGGGCGGGGCGCGGGGGCGCGGTGACGCGTGACGCCGGATCCCGGAAGTGACGCGCTCGTGGGGGGGCCTGGCGGGGGGGAGGGGGGTGGTGTCCCCGGCCGGTTTGGGGGGTGCGTTGCCCGGAGACGGAAAGTTTGGGAGACCGAGCAGGCTCGGCGACGGCCCCGGGAAGGGGGTCCAGGGGGCGGTGGCCCTGGGGATGGGGAAGGAGCAGGAGCTGCTGGAGGCGGCCCGCACCGGGCACCTCCCGGCGGTGGAGAAGCTGCTGTCCGGGAAGCGGCTCTCCTCAGGCTTCGGGGGCGGCGGCGGCGGTGGCGGCTCCGGGGGCGGCGGCGGCGGCGGCGGCGGCCTGGGCTCCTCGAGCCATCCCCTCTCCAGTCTGCTCAGGTGGGTAACGCGCCGGGGCCGGGAAGCCGCCACGAGAGCCCATCTCCACCGTCTGTCCCTTGGGTCCCCAGAGAGATCGAGGGTCCTGAGACCCGGGTGGGGTGGCTTTTCCGGGTGCCCCGGGGCGAAGGCAGGCGGCCCACGGGGCGAGGGTCGCCGGTGCGGGTCCGAGCGGCGCCGGGCTCTTCTTGTCTCGCGTCCTGACCCGGCTGCGAAGAATGGTGGGAGTGCCCAGGTGGCTGCCTCCGCCGCATGGCACAGCCCGGCTTCACCCTCGCCCGCGATAGGGTGCCAGCTGTCGTGTCTAACACGCCACTTCGGAGCAATATATGTATATTTTAAATCTCCCTCACCTCCTGCAGAAACACCCGCGTCTTGCAGAATCTCGCGGCTCCCCTGGAGGAAATTACCCTGATTTCCTTCTTCTGGGAACTTGGAACCTTCCACTGGGCTCTGCAGGATCTGGCTTTTGTTGTTTATGTTAAAATTGTCTCTGGATTTATCACGTCTAAAGTGTTCTTTGAGCTCCCCTGGTGCTTGAGGCTCACATTCTGGTTCCTTGTAGTGAACCTCATTGGGTTAGTCTGTTAAGTGGCATATGCAGGACGCATCAGGGGGTTTACTCATCAAGAAATAAAGCTTTAGAAAGACTTGGTTAGGAAACTATCCAAGGAGGCTTTAAACTTTTCCAAGGTCTGTTGTTAAAATAAACACTTGAATCTAAGCTGTAAAGACTGAGAGAAGAAGGTCACTTCTGTGTGGCTTGGAGGGGGGATTGTCAGTGAGTAAAATGTGATGGTTCAGCAGCACTTTCATAGCCTGTTTTCTTTTCCTTCCTTGTTCTTTTGAGGTTTTTAAGAAGTGGAAGTTCATTTAGAAATGGCTTGGTTTGGTTTTGTTCCCCATTAGTTTATGTAACTTCAATTTGGGTAAGCTTGGTGGAAGGAACCCTCAGGCTCTAATAAATTGTTAGGTATTAAGCATTGAGTAGGAACCAAGCTCTCTACAGGAAGATTTGAAAAGGCAGTTTAAGAGAAGAACTCTCCTTAGGAATTCTTTGGGGGAGGCAAACCATATGCTGCAATTTCTGCAGCCCGTAAGACAATTTTGTCACACATTTGGTACTCAGGATTTGTTGAGTAAATAAAAGTATCAAAACGATACATTTCTAAATAAACTGATGGTGGTACTCAGACCGTAATTGTTAGTTCAGAGAAATGAGGCATCACTTTGGGATGAGGTGGAGATCAGGGCTTCCAGGAAGAGAGGAACCTCAGCTGGTTTTGAAGGAAGTGAGGATTCGTCTGGTGAAGTAGAGTGAGAGTGGTCCAGGTGGGCACACCCGTGATCGCAGGCAGGGAAGGGGAAAAGGAGCCTTATTTGGTGTGAGGGGGACACCAGAACTTCCTGACTGGAGCCTTGACCGGTTGGGCACGATTAAGGGAAATGATGATGGATGGATCAACTTCCAGTTTTCAGAGTGACTTAGTGTTTCTCATGTTTATATTCCCAGTCCCTAGATCAGTGCCCGACAACTCACCGGTGTTGAATAAATGTTCTTTGAATGTGTGAATTGGGTTTTGAATCTTCCCCGGATTCCTTGGACATTTCTGCACTTCTGATGTCTGAGAGATGAGAGAAAGACCATGCAAGTTTGGAGTTGCCTGTCTCTTAATGAGTTGAATGATGTAGCAGTTGGAGGTTTGCCAGAGGGACCTTAACGCCCAGTGTATCCTGCTGAAGTGAGAGACTTTCGTCTCCTGCCTTCAAGTACAGGCCAAGTTACTCTTAGTGCTCTCACTCAGAGACTGTTGGAACTTCGGCTGAGGAGTTAGTTAAGCGAGACTAGGAAATCTTTGTTGAGCACCATGTTTTCACTTTGGGCCTTATGTTAATAAGTGTGTCATAAAGAGTGGAAGGTGGTGTCTCCATTCCCTTGTGTAAGGGAGTTCACTCCTCCTGACCTGCGTCTGTGTCTGTTGTAGACGGTTGATGGCCTGAGAGCTGGCCCAGCTCTCGTCCCTGTGACTCCTACGGGCAGGGAGGATCTGCAGGCACTTGTTACACTAGGTGTGTCATTAATTAGAGGTGACTCTGGTTCAACCTAGTGAAAGATTTCTGAGCAAATGAGACCATGCATTTAAATAACCCCTAGGTCAGCACGTCCTGCCTTTTTAGGTTTGGAAATAATAGAGGGTTAGGTCCACGATGCCCACACTCCCCACCTCGGGGACCCTGGGCTATTTAGCAAGAGCTGCGGAATGACAGTTTCAGAATGGGCCTTTGCTTTAGCTGCCATATCCTACCCCCACTAGTATTGCCAACTGCGCTTACATTTGTCCAGCTGTTTGAGTGACCAAGTAAAGCTGGCAGGAATAGGAGCTTACAGTCGCAGTGGATATAGATGTTCCACACCACATGTGTGTTTGTCTATTCATCTATTTATTCATCTGTTCATCTAGTCATCTACTTATGATCCCTCCCCCGCCCCCCCGCGCTCCACTGCCCATTCCACAAAAGCTTTGTGCTTATTCTTAAGATACAAAATGCTCCTTCTCTCACCTTATCCCTTTGCTCTTACTCTGCTTGGGCTTGGTCTTAACTTCTTACAGCCCTCCCTAACCACCTTAATACACACAGATCTCTCAAGCTCCTGCTTCTTTGGATCCCGTCATCTGCGGTGTATAGAAACTCGTCGACTTATGCTTTGCCTGGATTTCACTGTTTATTGCTTTGGCCTGTCAGTATAACGTTTACGTAAAGTAACCCTCACCAGTTGAGAGCATACCTGAGAGTCAGAAAGTCAGCAAAGAATACTTCCAGATAAACAAAAAAGTTGTTGTAAACTTCATGTCCTCTTGACCTTCCCTTAGTTACTGTACATGCAGAGGCAGGATAGTATCAGGCTTAAGGCCTCTTGTTCTGGAGTCACACTGGCTGGATTCAAGTTCCACTGCCATCACTGACCAGCTGCCTGACTTTATACAAATTACTCAACCACTTTGAACCTCAGTTTCTGCATCTGGAAAATGGGGATAATATTACCCGTCTTACAGGTATTGTCTTAGATAATGTGTGTAAGAAACTTACCACAATTTCTGGCATATTGTGAGGGCTCACTGTTAGCCCTCAGTTCAGTTCAGCACGTCCCGTTTGCCATGTTGTACCTGCTGTGTGGGAAGTACCATGCCAGACACGTTTCAGTGGTGTTCTTTCACACGTGGGGATCTGTTTTCCAAGCCATGGCAGATTGGAAACAGTCACTAAGGGAGAGGACTTGCTCAGGCAGGCACGTTAATGCCATTCACTTACCAGATGTTTACCCATCATCTCCTTGTGCCAGGCCCACGGCTGGATGCACTGCAAAGTTTATCTCAGACCCAGCACATAGTAGGTACTCTATGAAAATTAGTCTCTCTCCCAATACATGGTCTGTTCCCTCATAGTGTTTATAGTCGTATGATGTCTGTGTGATTGACAAAATAAGAGACAGAAAAAGCAATTAAAATCTAGCATTTTCCCACCCCCTGGTAATTTGAGACTATTGATATAGATAGATATACATACCCCTGTACACCTGGTTAGGCCCCCAGCATCATTTTACTAGAGCTTAGGGCTCTAATTTCTGTTTGTTATGACTCTTAGCCATAAATAAAGATTGAATTATGTTCACTATAGCTTCTTAATGAAAGTAGGAAAAACATATTTTAGTTTTTTTATCCAAAATGATTCAAATATAATTTTTGTTCCTTGAAAGGACAAGCAATAAATACATTACCTAGAAAGCCATAGCTATCTAAAATGTCTAGTCCTGGGGGCGGCCGGTTAGCTGGGTTGGTTAGAGCATGGTGCTGGTTGCATGAAGGTTGCCACTTTGATCCCCACATGGGCCACTGTGAGCTGCGCCCTCCTTAAAAAAAGAAAAAAAAGAATAAACGTCTAGTCCTACAGAGGTTCTGGATAGCAGGGATTTTACTTTATATAATTCTGTATCATTTTCTAATTGTTGAACAGGTGCCTGCCTTCCGTGTGTGGTTTGGACAGGCACTGTATTAAACTCCTTAACTTACGGTGTTTTTTAGCTAGGGGCACGTAACAGGGACTCAAATTCTCACGTGATGGAGAGTTTGATATGTGTATGGTTATAGTGATTTCCACGAAAGCAACTTCTGTAAGAGAAAACAGTAAGATTTGGGTTAAAAGTGAATTCTATCAACTAAAGGGCAAAAAGATCTGAGAAAAGGAAATGGTGAAAGAAAACATATATTATTTAAAACAGTAAATTGAATTATGAGCTAAATACTGATGTATATGAGTGAGTACATGTGAGTAATGTAAAGTGAAATGCTTCTGAGGGTTCAGAAGCACAGAGAAACTAAACCAAAGGCCATGATTGAGGAGTAGATTGTGTCATGGTTTAGGAAAATTCTGTACTTAATTGGTCAAGCATGAGAAGGGTGAAGGAGAAAAGTAGAAGCCAAGGAAGCTTGCTGGAGAAATCTGAAAATTTATAGACATTTATTTACGTTTACATTTAAATGTAGCAATAAATGTGGCTGTAATCTAGCTTATACTCTACCATTTGGGGTGAAGGGTATGAAGACTATCCAAAAAACACCCATGAGTTTCCCAAAGGTAGGAAAAGTTTCTGAAATAAGGAATGAAGAATGAAAAATTTTGAAAAATGGACCCCATTTTGGGGACAATTACAGGTTCTCTCAAAATGTCAGAAGATGTGACAGGTTATTCATTGTTTTTAAGAAAGATCCCTAGTATTTATTTAAGGAATTCAGAATTAAAAAGAAAAAAAAGAGTGGTTAGCATAACCGTTCTATTGAAATGGTTCTTTATTCACCCCCAGGATGAATCTGTAGCTTGAACATGATAATGACATGATAGCTTTTTCTCATGCTGACCCCCCCCCCGCCCCGCCTACCATACCAGGTTTCTTTTGAATGTGCCTATTTTGAGTAAAATGATGTTAACATCCTAAGGAACAGGGAAACACGGCCCTGTAAGGATTGTAGAATGGGAGGTGCTGGAAGCAGGATCTCATGAGAATGCTAAAACAAAAAAAAACAAACCAAAGCAAAACAATCCCATTAGGATAGCAGTTTTCTGGATCTTCCACTAAACCTGCTTAATTCATTAAAATGGTTTTCCAAGAGCTTCTTAAAATACTTCTTCTAAGTATGATTTTATTGGGAGGGCAGCCCTTTTTCTTTACTTTGGAATTGCTGTACATTTGGTTTTCTCTAAAGCAGAATGTGGTTAAAAAACAAAACAAAAAAGACAGCATGCCTGGAAATGACTTCTGTGTGGTTACTTTTATATCTACAAATCTAGAATTTTAAACTGAGTAGGGCATCTACTGGTAGTAAAAGATAATTTAGCAGAGGTTTAAGTCAGAGAGCTCCCTTTTTTCTGTATTCTCCAATTGAAGTTCAGTTTTTACTGTCTTAGTTACAAAAATTAGAGACAGGAAACAGTGAAACAGTCTTGTGGTCTGAAGAATTTGATTTGTATCCAGTCAGCGTCAGTCAGCATGTTCACGTGTCCTGGGAGGTTCTGGTCCCAGTGAGAATCCTATCCTTGGCCAGAAAAATCCCTTCAGCACCCCCCACCCCAGTTTGTTCACCCCAAACAGCTGTGAATTTTGGTTTGCGAAAGGAAGTCAAGGCTATTTCTGCCTTGGTCTTCAGTAGGGAAAGTAATTACTGGGTATTATAGCCCAGAGACACGAAGGAAACCCCAACAGTAGATAGTGGAGAGTTTGTTCCTGGGAATGTCAGCTCTCCTGTGGGTAGGAACTTGGTCTTTTCTGGAGAGCCCTCAGAAACTGTTCCCCACACTGATTTCCAAAAGATTACTGGGAGATTTTCTGTGGTCTGGAAAATTATATCGTTACATTCATAGAACATCTTCAAATAACTTTGGTGTGGTTAGGGTTAATGGTAGTAATATTAGAAATTACATGGTATGGCTTCTTATTTATCCTTTCTTAGTAATTTGTAGATCAAGTTTGTTTAGTTTGCAAATCAAAAAAGAGTTTTTAAAAACAAGTCAGTTGTCTCTGCTTTACTTGCGATGTCATTACCAATGCTACACACGGTGGAGGTGACCCAGGCAGCAGAACTGCCCCCTGGTTGACTGACTGAACCTTCCTGACTTAGCAGAGCCGCCAAGGGTCAGGTTCTGACCCAGCTCTGCTTAGCAAGTCGGGTACCCTCTCTGAGCGTCTGTGTCTCCATTCGATAACGGGCCTGGGATACACCTACCTGCTGAAGCAGCATCACACCAGCTAAAATGTAGAAGATACATCATGCCTGGCACGTGCCTAGGGCTTGGTAAGCCTTGGCTGCCAAAATCCCCTGATGGGAGCAGTGCTTGCCACCTTTGACGAATCCGGAATGATAATCCTGTTTATTAAGGACATCTTTTTTGATCGATGTTGCCATTTTAAAATTTGTAGTACTAGCAGAGGCTCCCAAACTTTCCAAATAACGTCCCATTTTCAAAAGCCTGAAAATGGCAATGGTGGCATAGGTACAAACCGATCCAAGTCCGCAATCTCCTGTCTGCAACTTTGGGGTTTCAAATCTAGAATATCGTTGGAGGGGGATACTGAGCCCCTAGTGGAATCTGGGGCAGCACTCTGAAATACATTTCTGCAGCGAAATCTGTAAATAGTCATAGTAGATGGGATACATAAGAAGAGCTCCCTATCAGGTCAGGTTTTGTACCCAAACAAGTTTGCCGCTAACTTTTGAAAATGTATTTTCAGAGCTTTTTGGATTTCTGTATTGTAGATAAGGGAATATGGACCTTTGCCTTAGAAAAATTGCTAGACACATTAAAACACAAAGAAGAAAATAAAATCATCTATGCTTCCACCACCTAAAGAAATTAACTGTTGTCATTTTGGTGTATATACTTTGGTCATTTTTCTATGCAAATTGTTTTTTTTTTGAAACAGAAATGACATTATCATGAGTATGTCATACATTGTCTCAAATTTTCACTTAATATATTGTGAACACTTTCCTGTCATTTTCTATTCTCCTCAACCTCATTTTAAATGGGTAAGTAGTATTCCACAGTGTGTATGAACTGTAATTTATTTAATCCTTTCCCTGCCATTAGACATGAACTTGATTTTAGTTTCCTGCTATTGGACTGGCACTGTAATGTACATCCTTGTAGATAAGATTTTGTGCACACTCATGCTTCTAACATTTCCTACACTCAGTAGGATAGTAGATGTAATTTGAGGATTCATTGCAAACCATCATATGTGCAGTTAAATTCGAGGATTCTTCTAATCATTCGAAGGCCCTTTCTATCCCCTGGGTCCTTTTGATTAGAAAGTAATGTACTGATCTACTGCTGCTAAATGCTACTTATATTTAGAAAATTGCCTTTGTGCAGGCTCAGGATTTTTAGTGGTCAAGTTGAGGCCACTTGGGTCCTTCTTCAGAGGTAAAATGTCAAGAAGAGGGTCCATTAATCATACAGTTGCATGGAGCAAGCAATGTGCTCTGAGCAGAATGAGAGAAAAACCATTTTCTTTTGTAGTTCTACTTTTTATTATGGGAAATTTCAAACATACAGGAGTTGAGAGAATAAAGTAATGAATCCTAACATACCTTATATACCCAATAAAACAATTATCAGCATATGCCCAATTTTGTTTCTTTTCATCACCCCCTCAACGCAATTATTTTGAAGAAAATCCTATGTATCATATTATTTAAGCATGTATCTCTGAAAGATAAGGACTGTTTAAAAAAATATTCACCATATCATTATCTCACCTTAAAAATGGTGGTTCCTTAAAAGCATCAAATGTCTGGTCAGTCAGGGTCCATATTTTCCATATTGACCAAAATGTTTTATATTTTACAGTTAATTTGTTCAAATCTGTGTCCAAACAAGGTCCACACGTTGCATTCTCTTGATATGTCTAAATCTCTTCAAATCTGTGGCATTTCACCTCTGTCATTGCTTTCTTTCCAGTTTATTTGTTGAAGAAAAAGCGTCATTTGCCCCATGTCTCACAGTTGGGTTTTGCTGATTGTGTCCTGAGGTATCATTTAACATGTTCGTCTGTCCCCCGTATTTCCTGTAAGCTTGAAATCAGACCTAGAGACTTGGTCTGATTCAGGTTCAAACGTTTTGGCAGGATTTCTTCCTTCCTCTGGGACGTGTGCTTCCTTCAGGTTAGTCGTCTTTGTGTGATGTCGGCAGCTGCTGACATCCCTGCTTAGATCCGTGACTGAACTAAGAGTTTGCAAAATGGTGATGTTTTGATCTCTGTTTGACCTTTTTCCCTTTTTAACTGGACTGCTTTTCAGAGAGAAACTTAGGAGAGAAACCGCCTGTGATCACGGACTTTATCCTGAGCTACAGTTCGTGCAGGAAAGATGAGTTCAGTACTTGACTCTTTTCCCTTATTTCCCAGTTTTCAGATCAAGTTGGTTTCCTAGTAGTCTTTAGAGGTGTGCAATGAGCTTTTTGTAAATATCATTATGAACTCATATTTATTTAAATATATTTGTGCTTCAGTAACGATCGTTTTAAAATGTGCTCTGAGACACTTAGACTATTTTACTTTACCGTGAAAAGCAGCTGAATTGCTTTGTAATAAAGTGGTGGTGTGTGTGTTTGTGGATTTTAATTGAGTGATATTTCTACTCAGAGTCCCCCAGTTAGCCCTGGTTCGTCTGGCTATTTACAAATCAAGCGTTTTAATTCTTCTGGCTTCTAATCTTTTTTCATTTTTCCTTTTGATTTTAGTTTCTTGCTGGGATAGATGACGCTATAGGTGAGAAAGCCATAAAAAGGTGCTCTAGAAAGTTGAGTAACCAAATCTCTTTAGGTTGCAATTATGGAAGACCCTCTTTCCATGGTGTTTTCCACCAGCTTAATGGGTAGCTCTAGAGAAGAATCTAGATGTATCAAACTGAGTTGTTACTTAGATTATTTAGTCTCATTTGTTACTCTGAATATGTTTCATGATGTCATACTTTTTACATAAACATTGAAGAGTCAGTTGAATTGTCTTTTATTAAGTGTACTGAGCACATTTTCCTGTCTCTGTATTGTTGATTTCTGATTTATTGTATTCAGAGGTCCCACTTGTAGCTCTGATTTTGAGTTCCTTTTTTGACACCTGTGTATTTTCTTGGTTTGGAGCTCAATTGTACATATGAAAGCATTTTGGGGGGCTGTATTTTATCTGTTGGTTTTATGTGTTCGGAGTGGGGGTGGGAGGTCTGGGTTTGGGTCTTTCTCCCTTGACTCAAATTTCCCCATTGCTGGCTTTACAAATGTTACATCTAGGGTCAGTCTAAAAGTGATAAAACAGCACATAGAAGCATTCACTGGTCTCTCTTTTTACAGTTGTTGGGACAGCCAGGGTTCTATCTTCGAGAGATCTCGGCCTCTATAAAGCAGTGACAGCATCCAGCTCCATCACTCTGACTTCATAGCACTTTCGTGCTGGGCTCTCAGATTCTGTAAAGAGCATTGTCATTAGTTCAGATGAAAAATAAAAATAAAGAGAAGAAATATATTGAACTTCCTTTACAGAGAAAGGAAAGTGTATCTTAAAACACTTCAACTTCATAGTGCCAAAGAATTACCAACACTGTGTTGGACATTACATGATTCTTGCAAGACTGAGGCTGTGGCTCTGCCTCCATGTGATGGGGTCCGTCCGTGGTCATGGCTACACCAAGCTTATCCCTGCCTGTGGCGACTAGAGGCAACATGATGTGTGGAGATCAGTCAGGTCTTTTACTGTGACTGGAAAAGCAGCTCCGAGTGTATGTCCCACTAATACTTGTACCTGTAGTCAGCATTTGTTAAGCGTTCACTGATACTGGATTAGGAGCATTACTTTTTACATTTCAAAGGGATTATGAAGTGCTTGTCCGTCATAGGATTAAGGAAGGTAAAAATTTTTTATTATCTATCCTTTTGTGCGTTTTGTGACTTTCAGCTTTGCATGTGTACAGTCAGATCTCCTAGTTACAATTCTTTTCAGTCATAGCAAAAGCTTAAAATCTCAGGGATTGTGATTGTTTTAAGGAACAATTTATTAAAAAAAATTGGAAACTCACTGTTACCTGTGAAAAGGTAGAAAAGTGATACTGTCACCTGAGGTATCAGGTATTCAGAAAACACTAGCTTTTTTTGTGTTTGGAGGTGGTACTTTATTTAACCTTAGAAAGATCCTTCTTAAAGGGGATTTCAGCCCCTCCCACGGTCCTTTTTGCCTCCGTGAAGCAGCTGTTGACTTTGTTTTCCTTTCACCTGAGTAAGCATTCCTTGTGATTTTCTTTCCAGTTTCCTTTAAATACAATCCATTTCTCAAGTTATTTTTCCTTTGAAATGCAGTCGAGACCTACTTACAAGAAGTGCAATGGCCAGAAAAGCTTACAAAACAGATCAGGTCAAGGCTGTTGACCTGAATCACTGGGAGATTCTTCGACGTTCTGGTGTTTGTTTTGAGATCTTTAGCTCTTTTCGGTGGCCCTGGAGAGCAACCCGGTCCTGGCTTTGTTCCTCACTGCTGGCGTCCTGTTCCCATCCAGCCTGATAAAGTCAGTGCACCGACTCTTGTCCTGGTTGGATCCAGCCGCCCGATTCTTGCTTCTCCAGGTTGCCCCACACGCTTGATAAAGCTTCAAGGCAAAGCCCAGCCCAGGTTGTAGTATTTGAAGTAGTTAACTCACAGGTTAATTTACAACAGCTCCGTTGTTCTGCAGACTCTCTTGTGGGCGGCTGTGCACACATGTGTTTGGGGGGGAGGGGCTTCACTTGATTACTTAATACTTTGCTCTCTGGGTGCCAAGAACTTTACATCTGTATTTCTTCAGTTTACCTTCACAGCATGCCTGCTGGATAATTGTTGTTATTCCCATTTTACAGATGAAGAAACAAAGGTTCAGGGAGAAGTTAGTGACCAGCTCAGGACCACACAGGGGTACAGAGAGAGAAGTCTCTCTAAACCCA
Source organism: Rhinolophus ferrumequinum (assembly GCF_004115265.2). Classification (NCBI taxonomy): domain Eukaryota; kingdom Metazoa; phylum Chordata; class Mammalia; order Chiroptera; family Rhinolophidae; genus Rhinolophus; species Rhinolophus ferrumequinum. The sequence goes on from NC_046286.1 coordinate 5,009,411, forward strand.
AAACTGTTGCTTTAAAGCACTACATTTGAGCGCCTGCAGAACTCAGTCTCTTTGGATGAGATTCAAACCATCACTTAGGTAATATTTTACCAAAAGGATTAATTAGGGATTATTTAGTTTAATTCAGTAGCTGCTTTCATAACACTTACTTTGTGCTCTGTACCATTCTAAACACTTTGTAGATATTAACTCATTTTGGCCTCATGACAACTCTTGGGGCAAGACACTGGTACTGCTGCTGTTTTACTGATGGGGAAACTGAGGCACAGAGGTCAAGTAACTTGCCCAAGGTAGTAAGCTTAGGAGGCTTGGTTTTGTACCTGAGCAGACTGGCTCCACAGTCCTTGCTCTTAGTTTTATGTAAGAATGTAACACAAAATCCCTTTGGAACGCTTTGACTACATAAAGAGGCTTGTTTTTAAAAAAATCATTGGCAATTTCCCTGGAATATAGGAAAGTTAGGTGAGGGGAATGTCTTTAAATTTATGCCAAATAATGTATTAGTTTAGAAGACATAGGGCAATGCCATGTAGCTCATGAAGAGGAAAAACAAAGCACCCCTTTTGTTTTTTTCAAATTTCTAGAACATTCTCGTCTTCCTCTCAAGCAGGTTAATACATTCATGAATTTCATCTGAGAAAATTCAGGACCCTCCCCCAAGTTCAAAGTGGTAAAGGTTTGTTTTGGACGCATGACTGCCAGATGTACTACCAGTGCCAACGTGTGTCCGAGGGAAGCCATTTGAACAATTGGCAAGAAACCAGAGGCCTGTATTTGCAGTGATTTCTCACCATTGCTACCAGCTCTGCCTTTCTACAGTTCTCTCCCCTCCCACTCTCTCATTAGTGCTTTACAGCCAAATTTTACATTACCAAAAAACAATTAGTTTGTCCCTAAAAGGATTTTCAGAGAGAGGTATCTGGCTGGTTGAAATGATTGCTGATACTAGTTTGAAGCCTGGGATTATGGGACAGGAACTGTCACTTTCCGTAATCCCTGCTGCTTTGGCCCTCACGATCCTGTGATAGAGATATTAGGGTCCACTTTACTGATGAGATTCAGACGTTAAGTGACTTGCCCTCAAATGAGGTTTTCCGTTTGCCCGGACATTAGAAGCCATTTTATGTGGAGATCGTGACTGCCAGAAAGATGGCTGGGTCCCCAGGTTGTAGAAGGACGAGGAAAAGATGGCGTTCTAGCTCTGAGAACACGTGCGGAACCGATGAGCTTAGCCGCACTAGAATAGCTCCATTACTTCTTCCCTACAAATGAAAATATCTCAGATGTGGGAATTGGCAGCCATTCCAGATCTGTTACTTTTTAATCTATTGCTATCTCCATAATTGTATGTTTAAGGCCTGGCTGGAGAATAGTTTTCTGGCGAGTCACTCATCAGCAGCCCTTTCGTGTTGTTAGCAGACCCAGGGCAGACTTTCAAAAAGGTTTTTAAGTAAATGACCCAGGATTTAGTGATTGCCTTTAAAAGTTCAACGGTTTTTCTTTTTAATGAATGAGTATATAAGAAATCACGATTCTAGTAGTTTTACTGTTATGTTTTGTCGACCAAAATGACAGTTGTGTTTCCTTCAGTGTCTTTTCTTACCCGTTATGATCTATTAGACTCCTTAGTTACCATCACTCTGTTTACCTCTCTCTTTAATATTTACTCTTTTGTCAACTATATCATTCATTTACAGAGAGAATTGATGACAATGGCAGCCCAGGTATACCTTCTCATTCAATTGGCAGATATTTATGAAGATCTAATTCTTTTGAGTGAGTTTTCACAACCCGTTAAAAATATCTGTTTGCTGAGACGAATGCATATGTAGTTGTAAGTTTCGTGTAATGCTGCTAGTACTAATGAAATGATCTAGTAGAAGCTAAACCCAAGATTTATTTGGGGGGAAATTCCATTATAATCTATAAAATTGTGTATAACTTCTGTTTTTTAATCTTAATAATGGTGCTTTCAAGTTGGCTTATTGTGCTGTTTGGTTGTCATTCTACTAAGCCAGTTTGCCCATAAGCCACTTCTTTAGAAGCCAAATCACCATGTAGAGAAGCATTTTCTGGTGGATTGTAATCCACTGTGAGTTTGGACCTCAAGTCTGCATCTTTGAAAAAATGTGAATATTACGTAATAACCTAATAACCACTATTATTGCCATATTTATTCACATGCTTCCTATTGCTGAAGGTATTTTCTGATGATTTTTCTCTTGGTGATGAAATAATGAGGTCACTGAGTCCTCATATGATGAGTCAGGCTGGCATCAGGTTTCCTTATTCCTGGGTACTGGGACTTGTGAAATTCTGACGTACGTAGGCTTAACCTACCACTTTTTATTGTTGTGTTGACTGTTTTCACATTTGTTTTAACCTCTTTGATTCTCATTGCTCCCTTAGTGTTTGTACTAAGAAGCTAAGATTGGTCTTTGGGTTCGTGTGGTCATCTGGGTTTGAGTGGAACAAAATCTAAATCTTGTCTCTCCCACCTTCATTGATTTTGATTTTAGCCTTTTATTTGATGTGTAGACACCTGGATGAAATCTTTGAAGTGAAAAGCCTTAAGTTTTTCTTGTCATAGAGTATTTAGCTTGGCCTACGTCTGTCCGGGTCCCTGGGGTCTGGAAAGTACTTACAGAGGTCTCTTAGTTTTATCCTCTAGTCTCTCCATGCTTGAACTCTGGAGGGAAGAGGACATGGGTCAGACAGAAAACCAGTCTGCAGGAAACACTGTCTCCAGAAACGTTCCTCCTTCAGAGTAAACACTGCCTCTGGGGAAGGGCCTGGGAGAGCCGTCCTTTCAGGGCATTCTGTCTGCTGCCACCTCAGCCACCCTCTAGCTGTGTGATCATGGAAGCACCTCTGTGGAGACAGAGTCCCAGAGAGCAGTTTCCAGGCTCTCGGCCTCACGTGGGGAGGTGCTGGCTCGGGTAGTTAATGGCAGACTGCGGACTGTGTGGCTACTACTGCGTGTGTCTCGCCCGGCCGCCGGAGAGAATACAGTGGTCTGACTCCCCTACCTATGGCTCCGTGGGTGTTCCTTTTTGGCCTAGCCATATCCTGCGTTCTTGTGTGGGGAGCGGGACCAGAGACCCCGCAGGCCGCCCCGCACGACAACCTCAGTTTCCCCATCCATGAAAAAGGGCAGTGTTTGTAGCATTTCCTGATAGGAGTCCTAAGGACAGTACATCAGCACGTCTGAAAGCAGCTGCAGAGTCAGACTCGGGGAGAAGAACTCCTGCTTATCAGTCTTACTGTGAACCAGAAGGGTAGTCAGGAGAGAAGGAAGTCCGCCCTCTCATCTGTGCGAGTGTGTAAGCAGGCCTTTGCTCTTTCTGCGCTTGGAGTTTTCATAAACAAATACTGACTAGTGCCTAATGACTCAATGTTAAGTGTACTGCTGTAGGAGACAAAGGAATACAAAATCGGTCAATTCCCCTAAGCAGTTGACTTGATTAGAGCAATGATAAAATGGCCCTCTCAACTCCTCAGAGAAATTCCGGGACTGGAGCAGGGAAAATAAAAAGAACAGGGCCTGTCAAAGGAACACAGCAACCAGCCCGAAAGAGCTCTGAATGGCCAAAGCGGGAACAACTTGAACAGCAAAATAAATAACATTGGATTATAAACCAAAGAATAAAATAAATATCCCTGAGTTAATTATATGAATGATTGACTAGATAAATAAACGGGGCAGAAGAGATTGCTCTTCCTTTCCGAAGAATTCCATTAATAAATGTAGAAGGAATGTGAGGACTAGAAAAATCACCATTAACAGTGATCAGAGCTAAAGGCAAAAGCCATCAATGAAGCCTCAGATTAGTGGGTGACAGTTTAAGGAGAAACAGAATATTTGCGTGGCCTCCAAGCATCTTCCCTAAAATATTTCTTAGTTACTCTGGTGGTTTCAGCCCATGCCCACATCTTCGAAAGAAACTCTTCTCTCCAGGAGATGGAGTAGAATTCTCCTCCTCTGAGCGTGGGGTGAACTTAGAGACTGGCTTGCAAATAACCGCGTACGGAAAGGGAAACACAGCCACTTCACAGGGGAGTAACCTGGCAGATCCCCGCTTCCCCAGGTGGTCAGGGTCAGCATCACCGTGCAAGTTACCTTGATAGGACTTGCCTGTTGCGAGGATGTGTTGAGACGGGCACTTCACCTCTTGTGTTCTTCCCCAAATCCATCACCTCAGTGTAATCATGAGAAAACAGACAAACTCAAATTGAAGGGCATTCTTCTCCCAGATCCCTGACTCGTACTCTTTAAAAGTGCCAGGATCATGAAAGACAAGGAAAGACTGAGAAACTTCCAGATGGAGGCTGAGGAATGATGACTACTGAATGTAATGTGCCAGCTTGGAACAGTAAAAGGCCCTGAGTGTAAAACTTGGGGAAATCGGAATAAAGCCTGTGGGTTAGTTAATAGAATTGTATCTGTTAATTTCTTAAGTTTTGATAAATGTACCATGGTTATCTAAGATGTTAACATCAGGGGAAGCTGGGGGAAAGGCATATAGGAACTCTGTACTATCTTTACAACTCTACTGTAAGCCTAAAAGTGTTTCAAAGAAAATGGAAACGAAGGCAGACCCTCTCAGATAGTGGCTATGGGGTCAAGCTGTCTGGGTTCAAATCTTGCCTTTGCCACCAACCAATTGAGAAATAATAGACAACCTTCTTAATTTCTTTGCCTTAGTTCCCTGATGTGTGATAATAGTACCTCCCGAATAGTAACACTGAGTGAAGATTAAATGAGTACAATGAGTAAAATACTTAGAACAGTGGCTGGAAAATAATGTCAACTGATGTTCGTATTTGTACAGAGGGAGTCCAGCCACCTTTTTAGATACTCAGCCATGTAGCCACAGATGGAGATCGTGCTGCAGGATTTCAGAAGAGGAAAGATGGTAATGGGCGGGGGGCGGGCTGGAGTTCCCTCTCTTGCCACATCCAGCTCTGGGCTTGAGCCCTGTCCTTGAAGGAAGTCAAAGATTCAGATAGCAGGTAGGAGATTGGTGTGGAGGAGAAAAGGGAACAGCTAGGGGAGAAGGGGAGAAGCTTCTGTGGGAAAGACCTGTTGTGGAGCCGTGAGTAAAGCCACACAGGAGCGGAAGCTGCATTGGAGTGAGGGGAGGGGAGGCTGTGAGCTTGGATGCTGGCTTGATGGAGTAGACTTGAATAGGAGAGTGGGGGGAGGGAGGGAGGGCAGCAGGAGCTGGCTGGGGGGACGGACCGACGGACGGACGGACGGACGGACGGATGGACGGATGGATAGATATCACTTCCAAAAATTGTTTCAGTCCCAACAGGATTCTGATTGTGCTTTTTGATTATTTGCTGGTTGAGAAAATATGACAGAATGACTATGAAGTTAGTAACACTGAAATAAGTTGTGTTTTATCAAGTATGGTAGTTTCTCTGTACCTTTGGGACATGTGACAGACATTTACTCAGCCAGTAAATACACCAGTGCCTGCTGTATGAATGCATTTGCCGACCCTTTATAATTGCACTGTGGCTCAAGGGCTAAGAGTCACTGCTGTCAAGTTATTGAAGTACCGTGAGCGCATGGATTTTGAGTGCATAGAGCAATGTATTTTTACCCATGTATTGTTAAACAACAAAATTCAACCAAGTAAGTCTGAAGACTTAGTGGCCTTATTAAGTGATTTATGAATCGGGCAGCATCCCATCCAGCAACTAGAAAGGCACTCCAAGGAGTTGTATAAAATGGAAGGTTTTCATGTGTTTTTTTTTAACATTTAATATTACATTAGTTTCAGGTGTACAGCATTGGAAGGTTTTTATAGGCAGAAAGAGGGTGGGACAAGAAAGTTAAAAGAGTGGATTATTTCAGGCAAGGTCATCTTTCCTTAGGGGAAGATTGGGGGTTTTATCAGGCAGATTACCCTCCTAGTGCTTGACCAGGAAATTCCAGACTGATTGGCTTAAAATTCCAGTCCTGGGAGAGGCTGAAACTGCAGTTAGGTTTAGGTACCCTGTTTCCCCGAAAATAAGACCTAGCTGGACCATCAGCTCTAATGCATCTTTTGGAGCAAAAATTAATATAAGACATGGTATTGTACTGTATTGTATTATATTATACTTGGTCTTATAGTAAAATAAGACTGGGTATTATGTTATATTATATTATATTAGACCTGGTCTTACAGTAAAATAAGACCATGTATTATATTATAATTATATTATACTGTGCTGTGATGTAGGTATGCAGGGGTCCTGGAGGGTCACAGAGGTATCCAGGGCGGCGGTGGGGGGGGCGGGCAGCTCCAGGTGTGAAGGGAAATGTCCCTTCTAGAAAAAGTGAAGTGAGTATTAGAGCTAGTAGGCGTTGGGCCGGCAAAGAAAGGGGAAGTCAGGGCTCTTCAAAGCTGGAGAGAGGGTGTAGAGTGTGCAAAAACTGGATGTATGGCGAGCATGGCACGTTCAGAAAACTGCAGGGAATTGCCTGATGCATGGAGAAGGGGAGGGAGGCGGGTGCTGTGACGTGTGGAGAGCGAGCTGGGGTGGCAGGCGGGGGCGAGACGGGCATGCCCTCCCCCATCCTCCCCCCCACCCTCCGCTAAGGAGCTGGGTTTTACCCCCAACGTGCTGACGGATTTGCAGTTTGGGAAAATCACTTCCGAGTTTTGGGAAGTGGGTCATGGGTTGAGACTGAGTAGGAGTGCGGAATGATGAGGGCCGTCAGCGTGTGTGGAGAAGGCCCACCTGGAAAGACCAGGACGTGGGACGAATAGGACTTGGTGGGTTTTGATTGCAATTGACAGGTCGCTCTCTCCTCTGACTAAAAAGGTCTTAAATAGGACTTTACAATGTAAAATGAAAGAGTCGGTTTTTGTAAGTCTTACCTGAAAGGAGGTGCCGTCGCCCTCGGTAGCAGAAGGGCAGTGTTTGCTTTAGAACAGCCGCATTACTTATTTTCGGGTGCATAGGAGTTTGTAAATGAAGGCCTAGATTTGTCTGATGAGTTTTTTTAAAATCAGGTCATTAAATCAGTCGTTGGTTTGATTTAATCTTTCTTTGTTTATTGTGATGAAAACTAAATCTCCAAATGGGCATTCCCACAGAGAAGACCCACACACTCTTGAAAAGCGGGAACTAGTGATGTGGAAAGAAGCAGACCTTCCACTCCCTTCAGGTTTGCCGGTCACTGTATTTATTTTCTGAGACGTGCGCAGAAAGCCAAACCAGCACTTCTTGCAACATGGTGTATGGATTTGATTCTAAGGGTTTTGTAAAGTTTAAAGCTCCCCCTGCCCTTGCTTTGCCTGTGGTGCTGCTGAAATAAGCCGTTTCCTTGTGCGCAGCCTAGCAGTGCTGTTATCGAGGCCCCCAGGACTTCCTCACTCAGTCCTGGCCCTCCCCTACGACAGTGTGTCCTCAGGAAGCTTAAGGATCATTTACATAGGATTGGAAACTTCTAGAAAAGGCAAAACAAGCTCCCAGGGCTTTGTGATTGGCAGTGTCTGGCGTCCTAACCCTGAGTGGTCGTTAAGAAACCCAAACCACACCCTTCATGCGGAGAGGAAGCTTTTCTCTGCAGTCAGCCAACATTCAGTTATCTGCCTATCCCAACTCCAAATTTCCTGTCACTATAAAACCTTGACAGTTTACAATGAAGGATGGTGGTATGTGGGGCAGAGAATCCTTATTCAGATAAATAGAAGAGAAACGCGCTTTGGCTACAAAGATGATAAAAAGTAGAACTACAAGATAGGCTTCTTGCCCCTGGAATCTATGTAGCGCTCTGAGCCCCACGAACCTCTCTTCCAGTTTTCAGCTTGTGCCCTGGGAGTGTCAGTGCTTCTGTAACACGCGTTCTTGTTCACGCAGCGACGTTCATTTCAGCTTTAAGTTGTAAGTAAACAAGCCTGGTAGGGGACCAGCAGTTTATGAGGCGGAGCCTGTGTGACCTCAGTTTGGTGCCACCTTTAATGATATGCACAGTCATTATTGTGCTGCATGGTAATTAGGTAAGCAGTTTACATGAGTGACTCTAATTAGTATTAATCTTTACATGGCCAAATCAAATTTTCCCAGTTTCATGTTTATTAATTTGTTGGTTCTCCAGCATCTGTAATTAGCATCAGTGTCAGCATCTTGCGCTGATTCCTCTGGGGGTCAGACCCTCATGCCTGCCACACTCTGGTTCCCCTGGGAGAACGCAGACGGCTAGCTTAGGTTCTCTTCTGTGGTGCCCCTTGGAGGGAGCGGCTGGACCTCTGCCTCATTCTCTCCCCACCTTCAGTCACAGAGCAGCTCCTGTGACTTTGCCCTGACCCCAGCTGTTCTGAGGTCTGGGGTCCTCAGGGAGGTGGAGCTCTAGACCCTAAGGTGGGGAGCCCCACCAGGACTGGGGGGCTGGGAGCACACTCTGTTGGGTGAGCACACACTTCTGAGGAGGAGTTGGCAGCACATTTTATTAAAGAGTGGGGATCGAAATAACTGAAAAATCTCTCACCCAGCAGCTAGTGAGGATTTGATAGACATTTATTTATAGAATTTCCTTACTCTACTGCAAAGTTATTTTAGGTAAGAAAGAGAGCTAGTGTCACTAGTAAGAACGGTTTGCTATCTTGGTTAGAGGACCACTGAAGAGAAAACAGTACATTTTGGGTGGATTGAGAAACAGCCTTGGTTTTGAGTGACGTGTTTGACCAGCCCTTTGTATCTGTGTGGCATGCAGTGATGGTGGGTCACTTTTTGGTGGTGAAATGCAGAACCTTTTACTGTGGTTCTGCCGGCCAAGTGTGTATTGCCTATTTTTATTGTGGTTAACCTGACCCGCCATTTGGTTCCCTGAAAGTTAGGTTTTCTTCCTGTATTTGACGAATGCCGTCAGCTTCTGTAGAGGTGAACTTCATTCTTTCTTCAAACATTTACCAAGTTTCTGCTCTGTAGTGGGCCCTGTCCTGGGAGCCAGGTACAGAAAGGTGATCTAGTAACTTTAAGCAATACCTTTTGCATTTACCTCTGTAAACTCCTTTGGTCTCGCCACCCCTGTAAAATGGAGAAAGACTGTTCATGTGGCCACAATACAAGTAAGTAGTCACAGAGGTGGTGACCTGACATAAGATTGCACATGACAGTGGTGGCTGAGCTGAAGCCTCGTCTCTGGACCCCCAACTATTCACTAGGTAGGAAAGACGAAGTAAAATAGTCTTGGCGTCTAAAACGAATCCATCAGGAAGGATGGTATCTTCCCAGAGAAGTTTGTGCAAACATTTAAAACTTCATGCAAATGATTCTTCGACTGTCTACTTTATGAAAACTTGATAATTAAAAACATCAGAATTTAAGCATAATTAATGAAGGACTCATAGTTTGCTCAACAAATATATTCATCACTTAGTAAATCACCCTAATGGGCCTAGAATGATTTAGTCGTCACCATGTGATTTATACAGTGTTTTCAGGAAGATGCTGTCCAATGTAGTTTTTAATTGGTTTGGCAGGTAGTAAGGTTTTTCTAAGACTGGGGAGGAAACGGTTGTGAAAAGTCCGTTAGCCAGTTTTGTTAGCCAGTACTGAGCTGGCCAGGGTGGGAAGACCCGCTCAGATAATGTGCTCGCCCACTTGTGCAGCCAGAAGTCCTCCAGGGCCCAGTAGCCATTTTAGGTTTAGTCTTAGAAAAGGGCCTTTGGGCTCCCTGTGTTTCTGACACTTTAGTTTCTGAAAAATCTGAGAGGGAATTTCACCCCAAGGGAAGTGAGGAGAGCACTATAACATGGCATCGTGGACCCCAAAGCCGTGTTTATTGAACACAGGCCCTCCGAAGGCTCTGAGTGGTGCAGCAGGAAGCGGGTTAGAGTGGCTTCTTCCTGCTGATCTCACTGAGGGCTTCTCTTCTGGAAGCAGCAGAGGGAGGGAGCGGAGGTGACTGATGTGGTTGGAGAGCGTGGGCTTGGCCTTGCTGCACTAAGGTGGTCACTTGTATGATCTTGGGTGATGTATTGCTTAATGGAGCTCAGTTTTTCAGCTGTAAAATGGGGTGATGTTTTACTCAAGGGAATTTTGGGGTATCACATATGTAGAAGGGTCCTTCTCTTTGTAGTGGGAAGTATTAGCTAGCTCTTTACGCACATTTATTTCTGGAGTCATTTGAAGTGGGTCTCCCCCACCAGAGTAGAAATTCCACGAGGGCCCAGGTCACATCTGTGTGTTTTGCTCACATGTACCCAGTGTCTAGAGCTTAGCAGATCCCCAGTGAGTGATGGAGTCCCACCGCTAGTGTTGCAGGCAGCTGGGGGGAAGCATCTGGGAGCTTCAGGCTTAGGCAGGTGGGTTTTTTGTTGAACAAGGTACAGTTTGGGTTTTTGTATTCCCAAGCTTTCCTTCCAGAGGGTTTCCTTCTTCTACTCAAACTGACTGATGAAAACCTAATAATGAAGCGAGAGGAAAGTCTGGCTGTGTTTGGTTTTGAGGTGACCTGGCGTGTATGTGAGCCTTGATCTCTGAGCCGCACTCTTTTGTTCTGGGTCCACTGCTAGTTTAAGGCAGATCGATTCTGTCTGCTCCCTTCTTCTCAGAGAAAGTATTTGGTTCCAGCCCAGAGCTGTTTTTCTTGTAGCCAGTTAAGGCCTCTGAAGAATTTGGGGGTAAAGGAGTGTCACGCCTGCATCCTCCCATTTAATACATTGAGGAAAATCTGGACACGGTGATTTATGAAAGGATGAGAGCAAAGTCTCAACTATAGTACATTTTTTAACAAATATGGCTGAATTGAAGTTAAAATGTTAATTAATATGAAAATGAAATTACTTTGGCTTGGGAACTGCTGCTTCCTCTTTGTTCTCAATGGAGCGTGCTATGGAAGAAAAATTAGACAAAGTGATCTCTATAAATATAAAACCTCTATTTTAAGAGGAATGATTCAGAAACGAATGCAAGTCCAAGAAATTTTTATCAACAAATGAAAACTGAATTGGCAGGTTTGCCAGATGTCTCATTTTCAAGAAAATTTTCCTCATTTGGTCTCTTGTAAAAGTCTTCCTTTTGCCTCTGAAATATGCTGTGCCCCCATGGAACTTAAAAATCAAAAAGTTTCAGAATGTTCTGAATTCCATCTTTGTAGGGCTTAATTCTTTGTGGTTCATCTGGGAATTGCATTGCGTAGAAATAAAGGTAAAAACACTACATTATTGGACTACAGAGTTTTGGAAAATTTCATCAGGTCATTTAGAGTACTCTGTCTTGGTCTTCCACTCAACGTTTACTGAGCGCCTGGTCTGAACAGATACTGCTCCTTGTTCTAGACCTGAGGCAGCAGCTTCACTGCTGCCTGCGTGTGGTGGTCCCTCACTACAGGTGTACCCTGCAGCCCTCCTACAGGTGGAACGGCTAATCAGTAGGCCGGGGAGCTCCCTTTCACAATTAGTGACACAGGCCATCTCTTTTGGAGGGGCAACATAGCACACTTCTGCATATTCCTTTGTTTGGTTCACCTTCTGCACGTCTCCCTACAGCCCCCCCCCCCCCCCATGTCCTGTGTGCATTGGCAGAGGAAGAGCCAGGGGAAGGGGGAGAGGGGTAAGAATCTAGCCCAGCAGCCATGCCCGGGCGTGGCAGACAGAGCTGCCGATGGAGCAGGGCCGTGGCCGCTTGGAGGCGGCTTCTTCTGTGTGGTTTGTGGAGAGGCAGGTTGCACTCGAGGTACATTTAGATGTTTTCTTTTGGCACCTTTTCATTTATGCGACCTCTTCTTTTCACACCCAGCCAAGCTTCTCTGCCCACAAATGTTCCAAATTGCCTATCAAAATTCCTCTAACCACTGTGTAGCTAGATTCAAATTGATGTTAGAAAATCAGTTTTTGTAAGAGAATTCACATTAAAGTGTAAATGAAATGGCATTCTGCCCTGTCTGGCTCTGTTTGTTAAACTAACCAGAAAGTCTGGGGGTGTGTTGTAGGAAAAGATCTTTCTGAGGGGAGATTCTCTGCTTTCTTCCAGCTGGACAGAGGGGAAGGGGATCCTGTCCCCACAGAACCCAGCGCTCCCTGCGGGCTCACTGGTCACTTCTCTGCATAAGGCCTGGAGGCCCCACCTCTCCACCCGGTGGCTGCCTGCTTAGGGAATTCTAGGTGTTTCTGCTCTGGTCAGGGTCACAGCAGTTTCTGAGGGTGGAGCTGTGGGTGGGAGCTGATAAGGAACTTGCAGAACTCCCGACTGCACAGTCCCTGGAGAGCGGAAGAGGCTGTCGCCTGTTCCCACTGTCCTCCCCCACCTGGTGACCTGCACAGGCCCTTCCTAAAGAGCCGTTCCCACTCCTAGTTGTTCTGCATGAGGCTTACTCCAGAAATGGTTTTTCCTGTTTGTCGTTCTACCCTCCGGCCCTGTCCCTAGACCCAGTCCCTGTTTGTTCCTTCCAGGGACTGAGTTGAGCCGTCACTGACATCAAAGCCTTGAGAGTGTGTGGGTGTGGAACACCTTCTGATTGACAGTCAAGGGGTGTTGACTTGTTTGCGAACGTGGTTGGGATGGTGCGTCCACTGTGTGGGCCACGGAGCCGGTTGGCCTGGGCTCACTCGCCAGCTCTCCGCTGAGCAGTCAGTTAGTTAAACTCTCTGTGCCTCAGTTTTCTTACTTCCAAAATGGGAATAATAATAGGACCTGCCTACCTACCTTGTTGGGTCCTTATAAGGATCTTAAACATAGGACGGTGGGCACATGGTGTGTGCTTATTAAATGGGAGTTTTGTAACTGTCGTACAAGGTGACCCTCTTGGGCTGATCAGATGGCTGCCAACAAGTGCGTCCCTAATGCACCTCTGCTTTCCACGGAGCAAAGTGTGGTGCGATAGGAAGGCAGCGAGAGCTATCTCTGGATCAGTTTCACAAAAAGCCATCACATTTATTAGCACGTTGTCTCAAGGTTGCTTTAAACATGGCTGCCAAATCTGTTTCCTGAATTTTATGGTTTCATTAAAAGTATTCCGTTGCCTTCTGATTTATTGAAGGGAAAGAGTTGACTGCCAGCGTGAATTGTTTTTTTTTTTTTTAACAGAACACTAGGTAGGTAGGTACAGCATATTAAATGTGGTTTGACATGTTACTGTTCCATTTTGAACTTTATATGCACCTTAAGAAACTTGATCCTGAAGGAGTATCAGTTATAGTTGGTAAGCTGTAGTGTTTCTAGTTCTTTATGCAAAAAGTTGGAAGTTAGTCCCTCGGGAAGAGTCCCCCAGGAGACTTGTTTCTAAGAGAAAATTAAGTATTGGCTTGGAACACCCTTTCAGGATGGTGGCTTGCCCTGGAGTCCAAAATCCTTAATGTGTCTGAGGCTTTTATAGCCTGGCTCTTTTCTCTTTCCTCGCCGCTCACTGTTAGCTTTGCATCACTTCATTTAACAAATATTAAGTACCCATTTGCAATTCCCTTGCACCTGGCCCTGTGCTGGCTTGCATCTGGAGCTGTACACACGCCGCTTTGCCGACAAATCTTTCCATGCCCCAGTTTCTGACAACTCAGGCCTCACCATAGAAAAGGCAGTAGGTGTGGTGGTGAAGCGCTTAGACTCTGGAGTTGGGCTGTGTGGGTTCAGTTGCCACCTCTGCCGCTTGCTCTGGGTATGGCCTTGGGGAAGTTTCTTAACCTCTTGGTTTCGTCTTTAAAAGGGCTGTAATAATAGTCGTTGACTTGCAGTGTCCTTCTGAGAATTATAGGACGTAACCCACATATTCCTAGTACATAGTGATCTCAGTAAGTGTTCGTTTGGCTCTTGTTGTTGTTATGTGTCAGTTCCTGGTGGCGTGAGGGCCTTTGTTGTGTGCCCCCAGGGCCTGTTCTCTAACTCCTGGTGTCTGTTGGTTACGCTGTATTGTGATTTCCCATTTGCTTGTTTCTGTCCACTTGGAGAGTGCCAGCCCCTTGGAGGCAGGTGAGGTCTCCCCATTGCCTCGTAGACAGTGTTTCCTTCCTCTGCCCGCTCTAAGTTGTTAGGGTAGGGGTCTTCTTTTTCCTCCTCTTTCTCCTCCTCTTACTCTTCTCTAAATGTTCTGATTTTTTGATGAATGGGTCTGCTTGCCTGTTTTGCCATGAGCCAAGAGGCTCAAGTGTTTTCCTTTTCCCTCACTAGGGCACCTTTAAAACATACACCAGGGTTTGGGGATGAAAATGACATTCATTAAGCCTCCTTGTGCTGGGGATACACCCTTACGGAGTTCACCCTCAGCAACTCCAGGAGGTGGGAATAGACCGGTTTAAGAAGCCTGTAAAGCGCTCAGAGCCATTTAGCTTAGTAGACGTCAGAGGTGGGCTCCAAATCCGGGTCTGTCTGGCTTCATGGCACGTAGCGTTTTTGTCCCGTGCTCACTGCCTTCTGAGGACTTGTCCGCTGTCTGCTTCCCTGCCCACAGCTGCTGTCCCAGGGCCTTCTGTCTCGCCTCTTCTCTAAGGAGCAGTACAATTATACTTCAAAAGGCATCATTAAAGGGATTGATTCTTTCCGTTGGGAAGATGCTAGTTGAATATGGTCTTACACTGTGCAATTGCAGTGCTTTAATAGCACAAAACAATGTCTGTCATGCAGGCAGATAAGGATTATGGGTAAAAACAACAAGCTTGGGAACGTTGGGGAGGAGAGAGCAGAGAAACATCTATTTTTATAGCTTCATTTCTTAGTTTGTCCAAAGGTTAAAAATAGAATGAATCATGCCCTCTAGGCTACCTGGATCTCCGATTGGTACAAAAAACTTACACAACATGTCCAAAGGAGAGTATGTAAACACTATCAGAATATACCATTCTCTAAAGAATACATTCCACCTCTCTTCTGAATATGGTTTTTTAAACAGCAAAACACAGATGGGCTTGGAAACTAAGGTTTATTGGGACAACCGCTGATCTTTCGAGTAGTAAGATATGCTTAGGAATCAGAATAATACAATATTTGCTCTTTACTCTAAGGATCATTAGGATACCAGCCTTTTGTAACGTTTCATTTTAATTTTCTATTTGCATATTAAAAACAACATGAAACTGGCATGCTCTCCTGTGATTAGTGTCCACTGGCTGAGCTGTTCCCCGTGTAACAGGCCTGGCCACCTCGCGTGGCACAGAAGGAATCCCCTCCTCTTCTGGTTGGTTTAGTCTGTCACCCAGGCTGAGGGCACAAGGACGACCCAGGAGCTTCCAAATGTAGCTGCCGATGAAAGTCTTGGCTTCAGAAATACCCAAGGCTCCTTCTAGTCCTGAAATTCTGTAAGAACTCTGAAGACACAGGAGGAAGGAGGCCCTTGGATGTTGATTTTCAGTCTTTTAAGAATGTTAACGAACCTTTATTATTTAAAGTGTTTTCCTAATGTAGGTACCCACATGATGACTTCTGTCCTCAAAAAGCCTAAGTATAACTCACAGCTTTCTGATCAGAAGACGCTGTCAGTAATGACTTGTTTAGCAGAACAACTGGAGTTCACGACAGCCAGAGGCACAAAATCGGGAGGTTCTTTTTGGAAGTGGGTCCCTCTACCTTGTCACGCTTACAGACTTGATGTTGTTAGCTACTGTTGGCTGATTAAGGAATCAGGGACGTTTTTTTTTTTTTTGGTAAACAAATGTTAAGGGCATTGGAGATTTGTGGGGAGACTCAGCAGGACATACCTAGATGTTCTGAGTGGATTGATACCCTCCTCCAGGTTATTACACGCAGGTCATTCTAGGGATGGTTCCTTGCTCTGCTTCCTGTGTGCATTGTTTCCCCTTTTACTGTGTTGGGATGTCTTAACTGACATTCTTTTTTAACTGTGGCTCTGAATATAAGAGTAAGTACAGGGCCAATAGCAGCTAAAATTTCTAGCGCACTTACTTTATTCTAAGCACTGTGGTAATGCTTTACATTGAATCCCCACAAAGCCATATGAATAGGTACTGTTATCACCATTTTACAGATGAGGAAACTGAGGCACAGAGAGACCCAGTAACATGTCCAAGATCAGAAAGCTCGTGCGTGGATGAGGCAGGATTCAGTGTGGCTCCATAACCTACATTCCTAACCACCACGCTGTACTTGTCAGGGCTGGAGGTATCATGAGAAATGCAGACATTTTGTAAACCTACGAATTCACGCTGTTGTTTTCACACACAGCTTTGGCCACAAACGTCGCCTCCCACTTTGATTCAATACACCTGGCTTTGCGTTTCAGCAAATTTGCAGAGATCAGATCTGTCACTGCAAGATGAAGATTTCCTTCACACACACACACACACACACACACACGAGACTCTACTTAGGCCCTGGTAGCTCTGGGGTTCATCCTCATGGAAGATGGTGAGGTACGGCTGTGAGGGTGACTGCATCCCCTGAGAGCAAGCACGTGCAGAGAAGGCGGGTACAGAGTTCTGCGCTCCAAGCCTTTCCACACCCGGGACCAAGGGGCCAGAGAAGCCACCACAGGAGGAACCGGCAAGAACTGGAGAAGTCTAGGAAGGCCATGATCAAGGGAAGGGAGAGGTGCAGGGAAGGTTTGATCAGCAGTGTGGAGTGCTTCGGATATGGAAGAGGAACCCTGATTGGATTTGGGGATTGTGTGCGTTGGTGACCTTTGAGAGAATGGTTCCCTTAAGGTGGGGAAGCTGGCGGTTACCTTGAGGGGCTGTGTGGGGAATGGGTGGGTAGAGGGTCTGCTGTGAGGCTCTGGCTGTGGGGCACTGACCTCCAAGAGTTTGGCAAGGACAGGAAGGACTGAAGCAGAGTGGCTTTGGGGGAGTGGGACCCAGCGAAGCCTTTTCCTCTGTTGGGTTCTCTGTATCTGACTGTATCTGAAGGCAGTGGAAGAAAGGGAGCAATTGAAGTTGCTGGGATAATGTTAGTAGCACGTACTGAATGCTTATTCTGGGCCAGGTACAGATGAGGAGACAGAGGCTTAGCATTTAAGCCCCGTGGCCAAGCTCAGAATGCTTCTAAGTGTGTTTAGACCCAAGTCTGTCAACCTACATTATGGATATCATGGAGTGAGCAGATTATAGGGGTGACAGAGTCTTCCCGGGGCCCCTGAAGTCAGGGGCCCCTGACTTCAGATGGGTCTGCCCTTTGAACCTTATTTGGGTGCCTGTGTGTGCCCAGTGTCGGGATCCACACTGCTGCTCACGGCTCCATGCTGAGAGCCTGTGAGCTGCTTGAAGGGTGGCTGCCTATTTTGTTTTATGGTCCAAGTCCTTTTGCAGAGGTCGGGGCCTCAGACATCGAGAGGTGGTCTAAGAAAAGCCAGCTCTGTGGACATTGAATACACTGGGAATGTTGGCTTGGCCCCGTGGCCTCCCAGGATCTTTTTGTACTTGGCATTGAATAGAGGGTTTTTGGGTGTGTGTATTTTTCTTTTCTCCTGTATTTATGGGTGTTACTATGAACCATTCAGCCAGGTCTCTGAAATCTGATAGAAGTTGGTCAGGGTTTGGTTTTTAGACACACTGTCCTCTAGCTTTCCTTTCAGCGCTCTTCAGGTTTCTTGTTATCGTGACGCATTTATAGTTCCCGGAGACCCAGCGTTCGAGCAGTCCTCGTGCAGTCGTGTATAAGAGGCGTATGAGACTCACACATTCTCCACTCCAGAACGTTCTACAAGTGCAGTTTCCGATTTTTCTCAGCTTTTCATTCTTTTCTAAAGGAGACATTCTTTGGGGGTAATTTGTTAAATTTCGTGTTTTTTTCCAGCCCTGCTATTTCTGAATGTGGTCTAGCAACCAGTGGTACAGCGAATTCAGGATTTCCAAATGGGTGGCTCCTGCCAGTTCAAGAAAATCTGTGTGAATGATCAAAGAGGTGAAGGAGGAGGCAACATGATTAGAGACAAAGGCATAAAAATCTGTTTGTCAGTACGTGTGTGAATATGATCTGATCTTAGAAGCGTCTTAATTGTGTCTATTATCATTTTTATTTTTCCTACCTATAAATTATGTAGATCTTTTGCCTCTTTGTTATTTCTATTGGACTTTCAAATGTTCTCATATTTCCTCCTTGTGTTTATTTACAAGGAGAGTTTAATTCTTAGAACCTTACTGGTCTGTATTAGTTACAGTTTCACATTGCCCCTTTCTTTTTCTCAGAAACCTTGACTGCCTTCGCAGCAGACTCTTGATTTCTTTCCTAGCCTCTGTAAATGATTTTTTTTTTAAATAAAACCTATTTGTTTTAGGCCTTCCATAAACCATCTTTAGTACATTTTTCTCCCCCTAGTTTCTGCTCATAGAATGTCTTTCCTGAAATCCTGTATGACAAATGACATCAAGGGTGCTGGGAAAGGAAGTCTGGTTGGTCCCTGGCTGTGACCAGATAATGAGCGTGAACTTGGGCCTTGGCGGAAGGGCCTTCCCTCCGTGTGTGATGGAAGGGTAAGCTGGTGGGCCCAGGGGTGACTCAGTAGGAAACTTAGAACTTTCTAGAAAGATAGTTGCGAGACCATGAAGGAGGCCTAAATGACAAGAGATGGAGGAAGAGCCTTCTTGCCAAGAATTAGATAAGCTTATTCAGGGTGATTTTTATCGATAGAATTTTGGGAGAAAAATAAAAACATCCAAAAAAAAAATCATTGTTAAAAAAAAAAAAGAATTCTGAGGAACAATGTATGTGGCTTGGGAAACGGGGGAAAGTAATTTCAGCTTGAAACTGAGTGTGTGGGTACTCTGGGATTCAGAGTTGAGCTTTCTTTAGTTTCTTTAGAGCAGTGAGTGTCAACCAGGGGTGGTCCTCCCTGCCCCTGACATTGGCAATTTGTTGTCACAGCTTGGAGGCCCGGGGGTGGTGCTGCTGGTATCTCGTGGGTACAGACCAGGGACGCTAGAAACATGCAGTACACAGCAGCCTCCCACAACCAAGAACTGTCTGATCAAAATGTCAGTAGTGCTCAAGTTGAGAAACCCTGCTTTGGAGAGACTCTTGAGGGATTGTCATCAGGAGTGGATTAGAATTAGTAAGTAAAACCAGAGGAAACGAGAAAGGATCAGATCTTGTTATATGTGTTAATGTGCCCTAGGTTAACGTGAAGAAAAACTGTGACTCAGGTTGTATTTGTGTAGTTCTTTCTGGTAGGGTTTATATTTTCTAAGGATCACACCTTGTAGTAAAGAAGCGTTGCCATTCTAGCCGCTGGTGTGCTGTCCTGCAGAGGACCCAGGTAGGGGTGCCCACCTGTGAGAGGGGCAGGTCAGTCTGGAGCCTTGGACTGTCCGGGCACCCCCCTTCTCTGGGTAGTGGCAGCATGGGAAACTTACCTGTGGTAGTTGGGCAACCTCTGAGGGCCGTGGACTCCCTTGACCATCCATGCCTTTGATTGGATGTACTTAAGGGAGAAAGACAATCCTTCAGAAGCTTCTAGACTCCTGAGTGTATAGTGTTCCCAGCCTCTTAGAGCCTTGCCTCTTGGAGCTGATGATATTAGAGATAAATGATTTCTGTCCTGAGACTTACTGAATGGGGATGGGGGAGGGGGTTGATGAAAACGAAGACCCTTCCTCTGAGGAGACAGCATCACTTTGTTCCAAATTTCCAAAATGGAAAAAGTAATTTCAAAAATGGAACCTTTTGAATTGTTCTGTGACCCCTTCTAATTTGTGTCGTGCAGCTTATTTGAATTCCTTAAAACAAGTATTTCTCACTATAGGATTCCAGCCCCCAAGGTTGTGGACTTTGAGGTGCAAAGTGTGCTCGGTCCCAGCACTTGGGGAAGATTTTACCCTGGAGCATGCGCGTCAGCCCGGTGTTGGTTTACAGGGAGCTCCGGCTCACTCACGGCTTGTTTCCCTGGTGCCCCAGCCCCCCTTGAGGAGAAGAGTTTGTGTTCGAGCTGCCGCTAGGCACTGGAACCGGTTCCGGGTTGGGGGCTGGACCTTGTGTCCTTGTCAACAGTTGGAGCGTATTGGCCAGTGTGCAGCTTTGGGGTGGGCGGTGGGGGACACAGGCATGGGCCCTGCTACTGAGTAACGTAATCACGGTGCAGTAGGAGTAATTACAGACTCACAATTACTATATAGTGGTTTAGAGAGTGGGCGCTGGCACCAGCTCAAAGCCTGGCTCCAAGGCTTCCTGCTGCGGATCCTGCGGCCGGTTAGCCCGTCTGTGCCTCAGTTTGTCCATTTGTAAAGTGAGAATAATTCTGGCAAGCTGTTAAAAGGATCCAATGAACGTAGAGCATTTGGAATGGTGCCTGGCAGATACTAAGTACTCAATAATGTTGCTCTTCTATAAAACGATGTGCAGATTAAGTACTGAAGGAATTGAGAGGAGGAGGAGGTGAGTTGAGGAGATGTGGTCGGGAGAAGCTTTCTTGGTGGGGCTTGAAATGGGCTGAAGTCGGGCAGAGAGCCTTGATTGCAAGGGGAGCACTGCGTGGGGATGGCTGTGGGAGGTGCCAGGGGCTGGGTGTGTTCTAGAAGCTGTAAGGAAACTGACTGGGGTAATGGGAAATGGGATTGGGTGTGTGATTGGGGCATGCGAGGCGGGGGAGACTGATCGATTGTGACACTAACGATTTGTTTTTTTCAGAGGGGCGCTGGGGTTTCCGAGCTGTGGGATGACCGGGAACTGGCATTTGGAGCAGATGAGTCAGCTGTGGGCCACCAGGTGGGGGGAGGTGAGGAGAGTGACAGACCATCCAGGGGGCTGCTCTGACCGCCACCTCACTGGGGTGTGCACTGTGTGCTAGCCATGGGGATAGAGGCAGGGGACGTGTAGGTAGTTTTGAAATAGTACTGTAACATACAGGATTTGATGACTGATGGAGACCCTTGGGAGACAGTGCCAGGTGACCATCTGCCGTCCGTGTAGTGCTTGTGCAAGAACCGGGTCAGGGGAGAGGGGGAGGAGGAGAGGGTTAGGGGAAGTCATTGCCCCTTGCAGCCACGGCAGCCGACGGCAGCCCGTTTCCCAAACTGAGGTGTCTCCCTTGGGCTGCAGTTTGAATGCAGGAGCTGCATTCCAGTGCAAGGCTGGCATTTCCCCTGTTCTTTCATAGGACGTCCACCTCCACCTCCACCGGGCCTGCTTTATGCAGATTTGGCGCTTGCTTCCCTGTGGCTCCTCTTCAGCTGTACTGCCCATGTCCCAGCTCATCCTGAGCCACAGGCTTGTCAGAGCATCAGGTGGTAATTGGGCTTCAACCCAGTTTTCCGTAACGGAACCTCTGAACCTTGATGGAAGCTGTCTTCCCTTCCCTGTATTCACTGACCGCGAACTTCAGCTACTTGAAGTCTCTAAAGCCCTCCACTAGCATGGTCAGACGTGATTGCTTTTGAGATTGCAAAAGAAGAAACACAGTGGAGGAAGAGAGCAGCCTTTTAGAGCCCCAAGCATCACAGGAGCGTCTGAAAGGTCTCCGATTTTCATGCTTGGAATCACTCTGTCAAGAGCACTCTGTCACAGGGAGGCTGCAATGTACCATCTGGTAGAGCCCTGGGCTCCCCTGGCCAGGGCTGTGGCCCAAAAGCCCAGATGAAAGCATTTTCACAGCAGGGTGGATTGTGCTAAGGACCTTATCCATGTTTGCTTTGTTTCAGTTCTCCTCCCCCCCTTTCTTTTTCTTGCTCACTGCTTTGTGTCAGACACTGTTCTAATACTTTCTAAGTATGGCCTTGTTTATAATCGCCACAATAATTGGTACAGTTGTTATCCTGTTTTACAGATGAGGAAACTGAGGCACAGCATGGTTAAGCAGCTTGCCCAGAGTTGTACACTGAGTATTGTGGCTTGGGATTGGAGTCCTGGCAGGTGGGCTCCCGGGCCCCTGCCCTTAACCACCTGGTTTCCCAGTCTCCCTTCAGTTAGCTGGAGCCACCATTTTTAAGATGGCATCTTCCGTTCCCTCTTTTTAGTTCTACTGAAGAATTTGTTTTAGGAATGTCACATGGTAACATAAGAGGGAGCAGATGCTTTTTTGAGTCCTATAGACTGGGTTTGAATACTGGCTGTGCCCATTTATTAGCTGTGTGACCTTGAGCAAGTCACTTAACCTCTGAGCTTCAGTTTCTAAATCTGTGTAATGAAGGTAAGACTTGTCATGAAAAAGTAAGACTCTTTTTGTAAAGTGCCTAGAATTTAGTGGCAGTGAGGTTTGGGGCTAATTATTTAACTTCCTCTGTAAAATGAGGGTGATAATTCCTGTTTCCCAATGATCCTAAACTCTTCCAGTCTATTGGTATATTCATAGTTTTGTTTTTAGTATTGATCTGTACACCTTTCTTACTTATTGGGGAAGGGGTTTAGCAGGGGGTGGCAGATGCATGTTTCCTGGGCTGTGTTTGGAGGGTCAACAACACAAGGAGATAAAGCACAGGAAAGGAATGGTTAGAGGTGGGAGGTGAACGGATGGTCCCCAGGGCGTTGCCTGCCCAGCAGGCTGTGGAGTCCCCAGAACCGGTTCAGACTGCAGCCCTGCCACACACTCTGTGACCTGGGTAGGTCCCTGTGTATAGGGGTGCCTGTGTTTACCACACAGAATTCCATCGGGGTTGGTGGAGGTGACCTGTGACCACCTCTGATTTCTCTCTCTTCCTCTCGCTTTCCTTCCCGTTCTTCTGCCTGAATCTGACAAAGCCCATTTCTCTGCCTTTGTACAATTTCCTCTCATGGAAATTAATCACAGTTTTGCAGACTTAGGAATGTTCTATCTCCTAAGAAGTATCATTTTGCCTCTGTCCCATGATCGTGGTCACAGATGTAGCCGAGGCCCCTCCCTCGTTGATAAGCTGCCATCAGAAATGACCTTCCTTCCTTACTTTCGCGGAAGGAAGGGTTTTATGCTTATCTCAGATGTAGTGTTTTAGTCTTACACTTTCATATCTTCTTAGCTTTGAGGATTCTCAGAAGAAAGTTTTATCTTTGTATCAAAGAGCCCCTGCCTCCTCCACTTCTGCTTTTTTTTACTCCCTACAAATAGCATAATGTCATGGAGCCACCACATCTGAAAAGGTATTTAATTCTTATAAAACCTGAGTGACTCAAAATGAGTAGCGCAGGGAACTGCTTTACCTTTTCTTCTCGCTAGTCTGGGGCCTGGGAAGAAGGCAGCCTGAGTCCTCTCCTCCACCCAGGGAAATTCCCTGTAATACACACACAGCCTAGGGAAAATCACACAGCACAGGGGTTGGCTCAGCAAAGAACACCGCTTTCTGGATGCACTCTTCCAGAGAGCTAAAGGGCAGGGAGAGAGGTGAGTGAGAAACAGACTAGCAGCAGATTCATACGTGTGTAACTGGCCCTTTCCGTTTTCAAAGTGTAGTGAGTATGTATTGCAGATACAAGGGAGAGTTGCCTTAAAACAATCCAGCTTCTGGAGAAGGGATGAGGGGGACTGGTAGAGGCTGAGGCCTCCAGCAGCCAGTCACATGACCCTGGGGGTCGTTCTAACACATTTTCAGGTTCAGAGGAGAGGCTGGAAGATCTGGCCTGGGATTCATCTGTGACATCAGTTCTAGCCTCAGCTCCACCGTACACAGTCGTTTCCCCCCTTTAGTCTTTCCCTATGTAAGATGAGGGCGTTGGTCTGGATGCTTCCTCAGGCCCCTTCTAGCTCCAACATCTCTGATTGCTAGCATTCTGCTTGTGTCTGAGACGCGATGGACAGTCATATGCCGTAATGCGTGCGTGTGTTATTGTCTTTACCCTGGTCATAACTACCAGTCAGATTCTGTGGGGTTTTTCTAAGCTTTTTGAGATCTATTTTACCTACTATAAAATTCACCGACTTCGAGTGTACGGTTTAGTAGTTTATACCGTAGTATAACCAGAGTTGTACAAACACCACCACAATCTAATTTTAGAACGTTTTCATCACCCCCCAAAGAAACCCCATACACGTTAGAATCCACTCCTCATTTTCCTTCAGTCTCCACAGACAACTAGTAATCTTTCTATCTCCATGGATTTGCCTATTCTGCACATTTCACATAAATGGAATTATGCAATATGTGGCTTCTTGTGACTGGATTCTTTTACTCTGCATGTTTTTAAGGTTTATCTATGTTGTACTAAGTACCAGCACTTCATTTTTTTAATTGCCAAATAATATTCCATTGTATGGGTATGCCACAGTTTGTTCATGTATTCATCAGTTCTTGAAAATTTAAATTGTTTCGGCTATTATGAATAATGCTTCTTTGAACACTCATGTACAAGTTTTTGTGGAGAGGTATGTCTTCAGTTTCTCTTGGAGTGAATTGCCGAGTTATATGGTAACTCTACCCTTTTTGAGTGCCTGCCAACTGTTTTCCAAAATGTCTGCACCGGTCTGCAATCCCACCAGCAGTGTATGAGGGTACCAATTTATCCACATCCTCGTTGACACTTGTTATTATCTATTTGACTTGAGCCATCCTCGTGGGTCCAAAGTGATTTTCGAGTTGCTTTCCCCTCATGGCTAATGATATTGAGCACCTTCATTTGCTTATTAGCCATTTGTCTGTCTTCTTTGGAGAGAGAGATTTTCAGATCCGTTGGCCATATTTGAATTGGGTCGTTTGTCTTTTTGTTGTTGAGTTAAAAAGTTGAGTTCCTTTTTGAAAGTTTTGTTTGGCAGTCTGGAATTTAAATTTATGTCACTGATCATTCCATCACGACTTTTGTAGACTAAATGTCATTGGCTAAATGGCTTCTTTGGAAGTCAGCTACTAGAAATGGAAGCTTAAAAAGATTTTAAATGCAGGATGGCAGAGGGGTCGTGCGTGGAGTGACCGGAAGAAGGCTGTTTTGGATTTATACATGGAAAAACAGTGTGAGTGTTCTGGAAGCAGCTGCTCTTCCTTCAAACACTCTACTTCCTTTGATATCATACTCGAGTTTCTTCCTACCCTTTTGTGGCTTTGACTGACATCTTCCAAAAGACTTTTCAGCGCTAATGTCTTTAAAAATACTCATGGATTAGATGGAAATTAATGCAATGAAACATTATTTTCACTTGAGGATACTGTGTGCTTTTTTAAACATGGCTGTCAATAGCTGCTATTTTATGGCCGTGATTCCAGAAGCCGTGTCCCTAGACTAAGCATACTGTAGTATTTGGGGGCTGACTTAGAGAGAGGGAGAAGAATGGAGGACACAACCAGAAAACTGTGTATGTCGGAGAGTTGAAAGTTGTTTCTTTTCTTTTTTGCTTTTACTCCCCTTACGAGTTGCAGCATTTCCCAGGGAGCTGACGAGGAAGGAAGACCTCGTGTCGATTCCAGGGTGCTCACAACGTGCGGTGAATTGGTTTTTTATTTACTGAAGTCTCTGGAGCTGGCCTAGAGCTGGACTCGCTTTAAATTATTTTGGCCTTCCTCAAGGACCCTGTCTAGTTATTGTCCCTTTTCTCATTTACATTTGCATATAGCTCGGGGGTCTGCCCTACACTGCCTCCCCTGGAAGAAGCTCATACAAGAAAAAAATCCTTTGCCTCTTGGTAAGTGTTGGAAACTGGGCTGCGCGACAAGTTGGCTCTGAACCAAGCTTCCCTTGCTCTTACACATGTGAAACCTGTTTCTTTTGGCGAAGGCATTGAAAGAAAAAAACGTGTCTACATCTCAGCTAAAACAGCCTTGTGTTATTCCCCTCGCTTTCCCCTACCGCTTTCTTCTAACCTTATCCTTTCTGCCTTTCTGCCTTCCATTTTTATTTTACAAGACTGCTGTGGATCACTTTTTCTAGCTATTCCAAACACCAGGCTGCTCAGGTTTCCTCTTTCATCTGTTTTTATTTCCCTTCATAGGGCAGTGGCCACGTGAGGCCATTCTCATTCACTCTAATAAGAAAATCTTTTGAGTTTGTCCTTTGGCTGTGCTTAGGAGATCTGACTCCATTTTCATGCTTCTCTGTGCAGGATGGGCTGGTTTATATTTTTTGATGCCCCATCTTTTGGATCAGAAGTGGGACGACCCTGGTGTTAGCATTAAAAACTGCTGAGGTTCGGTGTCTGGCCCAGTCGGCCTACCTTGTAACAGCTGAGGTTACTTAGGTGTATGGCCTGACCGTGGCCTGGTCGCCTGCCTACCTTGTGGGGCTTTGTTCTTTGTACTTGAATATGAGAAATGGAACTGCTTAAAATGTGCGGGCTCCTCTTTCTTGTAACTTTATCTCCTATCTTTAAACCAAATCCTGAAGGTGTAAACATTTTAAATTATTATTTTTGGGTAAAAGCTCTACTGGGTAAAATACACACCAGCATCTTAATATTAAAAGTGTCACTTGCTAAATATCTCTGCCCACCAGCTGTGTAAGAATCTTGGAAGAAAGAAGGTGCAAGTTACTATTTACAATCCCTCCTCTCCCCCTGCCTTTCGCCTGTGGTGATGGGATTAGCATGTCCCTAACCACAGGTAAGAGCTTCAGGAATTGGTTTTGCAGTGTGCAGTACCCCCTAATCTGTAGTGTGCTTTCAAAGAGCACACATCATGCCTGCCAACCCTTCCTTCCAGGGGCGGAAGTCAGGCCAGGGTGGCTGCTGCCATCGAGGCAGAGATTCTGCAGCGTGTAAGGTACTGGCTGTCTTTCCTCACAGCTGAGGGGTGCCTCTGAAGAGCCCCTCTTGCCTCTGCAGCGGATAGGTACCCAGGTCGTGACTGCCCGTGGGAGCCTGGGAAGGCCTCCAGCGGTGGTGGCTCAGGATGTAGTGTTGAGGTCGTCACCTTGACCTTCAGTTCTCTGTGTTCTCTCCAGGCCGAGGGAAAACTGTTCACATCCCCCTTCAACTGTTCATTTGCTTCCACTGCCAGGCCTTTTCCAAGACTCTCCCAGGGCCGAGAACGTGTTTGCTTCAAAGCACTGCCATGATTTCAAACCAGCCCTCGGTTTCTGGTTCCTGTAAGAAGTCTCTGACACAGGGTATGGAGGTGAGAGCTTATGCAGGTGTTCAGTTCCCTCACTTTGCACCCCATCCCCGGTGTGCATAGGACTCGTGTCCTCATTGCTGTCAGTGAGTTTGAAATGGATCCCTCCTGACACCTAAAATGGCTTGGGAGCCACACTTTTATAAGAAACTACTCTTGTTTGAAAAACAAAGCATAAGACTGATACATAGCTTCATTTATTCATAAGACAGTTATCCAATACCTACTATGTGCAAGGCACTGTGCTGGAAACCAAGCAGGTTTCACAGAGACAGACTGTGATCTCACGTGTCTTAGAGTCTAGGAGGGCACATGCATACACGTCGCATACATACGTATGTATACATGCATCTGGATACTGAAATAGCACACCACTTTCTACCTGTTATTAAATAGTGTAAACAGGGAAAGTACAATGGAAGTTCAGAGGAGAGAAGAGAGTCTTTCTGGACACATCCTACTGAAAGGCAGTCAGTGGTCGTAGCTTTGGGCTCTGGAGTCAGAGTACCTGGTTTCAGATCCTAGCTTAGTCTTCCTGTTGTAGGCCCCTTGGACAAGTGATTTTATTTCTCTAAGACTCAGTTTCTTCGTCTGGTGTACAGGGATAGTAAGTACTTATGTCACAGGGTCGTTGTGAAGATTAAACACTATAATTTAGGTGAAGCCTTAGCAGATTACCTGACGCACAGTAGGCCTTGCTGTGTGAATGCAGGACCAGAGAAGCCATGATGGGTGGTAGCCTTTGAAGGAGGAGACCAGGCCTGGGGTCAGGGAAGCGAGGCGGGTGGGGAAGGCATCGAAGCGGAAGACGCTGTGCATATTTGGAGAAAAACTAATTTGCTCAGTCGGTGGATATAAAGTAGGAAAGAAGAAAACGAGACTGGGAAAAAGAAGCTGTGGCTGGATCACACAAGTCTTCCGTCCGTCACTTAGCCATTTTGACTTCATTTGGAAGGCTGCGAGGCACCCGCGGAGGTTTTGGAGCGAGCTAATAATGGTTAGAGTCGGGCTCTAGGAAAAGGGATCTGGCAAGTCATTATGTTGTCTGTAGTGGGAAGAGTTACTAGGACGAAGATCTAGGATCTGAGCTGTCAGTTACCTCGGGGCCGCCACTCTTACAACCTGCTGCCGTATATATTGTGGACACTTTTCTTTTGTCATTGAATTTTCTAGTACATCATCATTTTACGTGATAGTTTTATGTCCTTTCCCATTCAACCCACACCTCCCTCTGCAGGGACCTCTTCCACTTAAGGCACCTATTGACTGACCTCTTCTTCCCTCCATGGAAGCTAGGAAGGCTCTGATACCATTTATTCATAATTAAATAAAACATCGTTGTAGTAAATGCATTACTTCTCAACCATTTGAAAGCACATTTTAAGCCATTTATTTCTAATTGCCGGTTAAAAGGCTTCTTTTTTTCTTAGAAGAATTTCAGGCATCAAGGAAATGGGGAACTATCCTTTTAGGCCTACTCAACTGGCTTTAAAAAATCCAATCTTATTTAGACTTTTTTAGGGTTAGGGGGCAGGGGAGGTCTCCAGTCCTCTCCCTTGAGGAATGGGGTGGAATTGCTTTGTGGAAAAGGCCCCGTCCTGCCCTAGCGCACATCATCCTGTTCCTCGTGTCTGTGGACGTCTGCCCTGCAGTGGACAAAGGTCTGTCACGTGCCTCGTGGCCACGCGTGTGCCGTGCACGTAACAGAACGTCCTCATTCTTCTGCCCTCCCCCCACCCAGCCCCGAAGTGTATTTCCGCCACACTGGAATTTTTATTTTGTACTTAGTTTGATTTGTTTTTGACTTCTGGGATCCCCCCGTGGTTTCTACATTGTTGTTTTTTAGTGGGTTCTTACCCCTCCCCTCCCAGTTTGGAAGAGTCTCAGGAACAAGTGTGTCTTTGAAGCTTACAAGTAGTTACAATGTTAAGAGTGTTCACTAGTTGTCCTGAGAATTAGGAATTTGTGTTCTAAAAACATTTGATTGTCGATTATAGAAGGACTTAGTGTACTGACTTCAGGTTCTTCGGGAGGTATCTTTAGTGAGGTGTAAGGGAGCCAATGAAAGAATACCTCTTCTTTAGTTGTTTCTGAAACAATTGAAAAGAGAGTGAAATACACATAAACAGGTGGAGGTAGAAATATTACCTTTATTACCAGTAAAGGTGATTGACAGTTGTGGCCTTGATCTGCAGCCAGGTGAGCTCCCTAACTTGAAAACCTGTAGTAGAGAAACTCGCAGAGCCCTTCCCCTCAGGGCAGAAACTTTATCTCTTGGGTTGGAAGATCAGACTGCATGCCTCCTACAGACCCAGAATGGGAGTCTCTTCAGCAGCTTTCCTAGAGAGATTTCACAAGGCTTCTCAACACACTTACTTAATTTGATCCTGTGTGTTTCATCACGTTTGTGGAATTTATTTGCAGATCTTTTTTTTTTTTTTAAAGATTTTATTGGGCAAGGGGAACAGGACATTATTGAGTACTTCCAGGACTTTTTTCCAAGTCAACTTGTTGTCCTTTCAGTCTTAGTTGTGGAGGGCGCAGCTCAGCTCCAGGCCAGTTGCTGTTGCTAGTTGCAGGGGGCGTAGCCCACCATCCCTTGCAGGAGTTGAACCGGCAACCTTGTGGTTGAGAGCCCACTGGCCCATGTGGGAATCGAACCGTCAGCTTTCGGAGTTAGGAGCACGGAGCTCCAACTGCCTGAGCCACTGGGCCGGCCCTATTTGCAGATCTTGTTGCTTCAGTGGACAGCTAGTTTTCAGTATGCATCGATAAATATTTTTATCATCATTCGTCTTAGCAATATTCTTATATGCACTACGGTGAAATATTTAGTTGCCTTCTGCTATTTGCTTTCAAGTAATTAGAAATAAAAAGTATTTGGGAATGTGTTAAGGACAATTAATGCTGTTTCATTTATTCACATGGTTTTTCCGTACTGCTTAGAAGAAATATCTGAAAAGTAGATGATGGTGGCAAAACCAGCCACAGAAAGCCTGAAGAATCAGGACCATTTTCTGTTTCTGTGGTCTTTTTGCATTTTGCTCCTTTCTCTAAGAAGTGGGACTGCTTGCTGCTCCCAGCCCTATGGGCAGTGCCTGAGGCCACGAGAGCAGGCTTTGCAGGAAGTGCTGTGGGTACCCAGAACGAGTCTCACTTATCTTGGTCCTGGGTAGATGGCCGCTGATGCTCTCATTTCCAGACGTGACCTCTCGGGCACTATTCACTTGTCTTTTGAGACAAGAATACTCGCAAGATAAGCAGCAATGTGGGGTTAAGAACAGAGTGTGTTTTGCACTGTTTGCTGAGTACTCTATGTCTCTAAAGTTGAGATTCCACAGAGTGAGCTCTGGAAAACAACTGCCCGTAAATTTGGAAGATAATGAAAAGATTAATTGTACATTCCTCATCCACTGAGCACTCTGAGTTGACCGATGTAGGTAGTTCACTGACCTGAAGACGGATCCGGGAAAGCTGGGCTGTGCTGTTTCACATTGTTTGTCTTGAAAAATGTAATCAAAGTGCTGAGTAGTCAGGGCAATATACTTGGTATGACCTTTCTCCTTGAGGCACCCACACATGAAGCACATGAGACTTTGCAGGAAAAAGGGAGATGAGAGATGATTTAATTTGTACCCCTCTATATAACTGAGAATTTTTTTTCCTGATGATTCTTAGTAGATAGTCTTTTCTGTATGTTTGATATAAAATTAAATATGCCAAGATTAGGAGTGCTATTGATTCTAACTTGTCGAAAACAAAAGTATCATTTAAAAAGTACTAAAAGGATATATTCTGACAATGAAAAAAGTCAATATAAAAATCTGTAGTGTCTCTTCTTACCTTCAATCCCTCCAGCAGTTTTATGCGTCTGTTTTCAGATTTTCCCCCCATGCTTTCACAAGTTCATTCCATTGTTTTGATGATGATATACAACCTACAACTTGTTTGTGCTTTTTTTCCAACCAAATGTATCACTGACATTAGTTAATTGAGGGAGTTTTTTAAAATCATGAATGAGTGTTGAGTCATCAAATATTTTACATATAATGAAAGGAACATACAGTTTTTCTTTAATCTGTTCATCGGTGCATCAGATTCTCTGACACTCCTGACGTTCCTCTTATTGCGGTAGTCTGTCCGTGAAACTGACAGCTGCTCATTCTTTAAAGACATTTCAGAGATACACAGAGCAGCAGTGTGTGACCTGGGCTGGGGACCCTGAGCGGGACGTGCTCTAAGTTGTGTTGGGAATGGGACTGGCCACACACTCTGTGCAGTCAGGGAATTGAATAGAGATCAGCACTTTAGTTGCTGTTCTGGGTGAAGTTGCGATGGTTAGAAGTGATATGTTATTAGAGGTTAATAATGTTAGCCGACAAAGTACTAGATTCTGCATAACATTGCCCTGGTTGTAACCTTGAGGAATTTGTGGACAGCAGGGTTTTAAGCTCTATGGCTCCCTTCGATTTTTGGAGTTTATTATGTTTCCTTGCCTTTCCTAGTCATTTGGAGGTAGCTTAGGAGTCAGCTGGAATTTCTCATACCCTCCCTCCAGTTAAAATATTTAGTGTCTTCTGAGCACTGGGCTGCACCTGGGCCACCTCTCATGTCTTGAAGGAACTAGATTCCAAGGGAAATTTTTCTCTCCTTTGCTAGTTCTCTCTAGAACAAGTGGTGACTCACTAGTACGAGACAGAATAACTGGAGGTTTGCTGTTAACAGTCATCACGAGTGGCTCGAGCTTGAATACTCTCTTGGGTTTGTGGTCCAGATCGGAGGTGAGTAGCGTAAGAGAGATGTGATTGATTAGTTAGTAGGAGGTAAGACAGAAGTTGAAACACTGAGGCTTCATGTTCCCGAGGAGTGGGTGGGTGGGTGATCTCTACCGTTTCTTTGATCTCCGTAATAAGTATTTTGTGTAATTGCACCCACTTCTCTGGGGCTAATCCCTCAGAGCCTGAGAACTGAGCCTGCAGGCAGCGGATTGAAAGTTAGGATCTTGGCTCGAACTGAAATTGTGCCACCCTTGGTGGCTCGTGCCTCTTTTCTTCCCATATTTGGGATTATAACTTGTACATTGTTATTTCTAGGGTTAGTTTTCATTTTTAGGGGGTGTGGGGTTTTCTAAGTAGATTTAGTTTTTTTAGAGCAGTTTTAGGTTTATAGAAAAATGGCTCAGAAAGTACTGAGTCCCCATGTACTCCTCGCCCTCACCCCCACAGGTTTCCTTCTCGTTAGCGGTTTGTATGTGTGGGATTAACAGCTTGACTGTGGTACATTTGTTGTCGTTGATGGACCAATATGAATGTGTTATTAACTGCAATTCTTTGTTGGACAGTTCTGGGTTTTGACAAATGCATAATGTTGTGTATTCACCAGTACAGTATCTTACAGGGTGGTTTCACTGACCTAAAAATGCCGTTTCATCTATTCATCCCTTCTCCACACTCCCTGACCCACTGATCTTTTTATTGTCTCGATAGTTTTGCCTTTACTGGAATGTCATATAGTTGGAATAAAAAATTAGGTAGCCTTCTCAGACTGGCTTCTTTCACTTAATAATATGCATTTCAGGTTCCACCATGGCTACTGTAGTTTGATAGCTGAATTTTTTGCTGAATAATACCCATTGTGTGGGTGTACCGGAGTCGATTTATCCACTCACCTGTTGAAGGGCATCTTGGTTGCTTCCAAGTTTTAGAAATTACAAATAAAGCTGCTATAGACGTTTGTGTGCAGGTTTTTGTGTGGACATAGATTTTTAGCTCATTCGGGTAAACCACTTAGAAGCGATGTTACTGGGTCATATGGTAGGGTCATATTTAGCTTTGTAAGAACTACAAAGCTAAGAACTACTACTACTGCCAAACTACCTTCCAAAGTGGCTGTTTCACTTCGCGTTCCCACCAGCAAAGAATGAGAATCTTGTTGCTCCACATCCTCCCTGTGGTGTCGTTTGATGGGTTTCAGCCGTTCTGATAGGTGTGTATTGGTATCTCATTGTGGTTTCAATTGCAATTCTCTAATGACACATGATGTTGAGCGTCCTTTCATGTGTTCGTTCGTCATCTATATATCTTCCTTGGTAAGAAGTCTCTTCAGATCTTTTGCCCATTTTTAAATTGGGTTGTTTGTTTTTTCTTTTTTTTTAGTTGAGGTATAATTGACATATAACATCATATTAGTTTCAGGTGTACAACGTATAATTCGATATTTGTACACATTGTGAAATGATCACCATGATAAGCCTAGTTAACATTTGTCACCATACATAGTTACAAAACATTTTTTTTCTTGTGATGAGAACTTTTAAGATCTACTCTTTTAGTAACTTTCAAATATGGAATACATATTAATTGTAGACATCACGCTGTACATTACATCCCCATGGCTTATTTATTTATAACTGGAAGTTTGTACCTTTTGACCCCCTTCACCCCTTCGCCTACCCTATGCCCTCTAGCCCCACCTCTGGCAACCACCAGTCTGTTCTCTGTATCTATGAGCTAGGTTTTTGTTTTTAAGATTCCACCTGTAAGTGAGGTCACACTGTATTTGTTTTTCTCTGTCCGACTTACTACTTAACATAATGACTTCCAGTTCCATCCATGGTGTCACAACTGGCAAGGTTTCTTTTTTTATATCTGAATGATATTTCATTGTGATATATCTATATCTGTCTCACATTTTTTTTATCCATTCATCCATCGATGGCCACTTGGGTCGTGTTAATTTCTTGGCTGTTGTAAATCATGCTTCATTGAACATGGGGTGCATATATCTTTTCGAGTTAGTGTTTTTATTTTCTTTGGATAAAAACCCAGAAGTGAGATTGCTGGATCATGTAGTTGTCCTACTTTTAATTTTTTGAGGAGCCTCTGTACTGTTTTTCATAGTGGGTGTACCAATTTACATTGGCACCAACAGTGCATAGGGTTCCCTTTTCTCCACATCCTCACCAACACTTATTTCTTGTTTTTTTCATAATAGCCATTCTGACGGGTGAGATGATATCTTATTGTGGTTTTGATTTGCATTTCCCTGATGATTAATGGTGTTGAGCATCTTTTCATGTATGTACTGACCATCTGTATGTCTTCTTTGGGAAAATGTTCATTCAGCTCTTCTGCCCATTTTTAAATCAGATTATTTGTTTTGCTATTGAGTTGTATAAGCTCTTATATATTTTGGATATTAGCCCCTTATCAGATATATGATTTGCAAATATTTTTTCCCATTCAGTAGGCTGCCTTTTTCATTTTGTTGATGGTTTTCTTTGCTGTGCAGAAGTTTTTTGGTTTGATGTAGTTCCACTTGGTTGTGTTTGCTTTTATTGTGTTTTGGTGTCATATCCAAAAAAATCATCGCCAAGACCAATGTCAAGGAGCTTACTGCTTATTCAAGTCTTTAATCCATTGTAAGTTGTTTTGTGTGGTGTAAGAGTGGTCCAGCTTCATTCTTTTGCATGTGGCTGCCCAGTTTTCCCAGCACCATTTATTGAAGACACTGTCCTTTCCCATTGTATATTCTTGGCTCTGTTGTCATAAATTTATTGACCATGTATGTGTGGGTTTATTTTTGGACTCTCTGTTCTATTTCATTGATCTATGTGTTTGTTTTTATGCCAATACCATACTATTTTGATTACTAGCTTTGTAATATAGTTTGAAATCAGGGAGTATGATTCCTTCAGCTTTGTTCTTTTTCTCATAAGATTGCTTTGGCTATTTGGAGTCTTTTGTGGTCCATCAAAATTTTAGAATTGTTTGTTCTATTTCTGTGAAGAATGCCATTGGAATTTTGATAGAATTGCATTGAATTTGTAGATTGCTTTGGATAATATGGACATTTTAACAATATTCTTTCAATCCATGAGCATGAAATAGCTTTCTATTTTTTTGTGCCTTCTTCAATTTATTTCATCAGTGTACAAGTATTTCATCTCCTTGGTTAAATTTATTCCTAGATATTTATTATTATTATTATTTATTTTAGCCAGTGCTATACATTTTTTTTTTAAAGATTTTTTGTTGTTGTTGTTGTTGGGGAAGGGGAACAGGACTTTATTGGCGAACAGTGTGTACTTCCAGGACTGTTTTTCCAAGTCAGGTTGTTGTCCTTTCAATCTTAGTTGTGGAGGGTGCTGTTCAGCTTCAAGTTGTTGTCCTTTCAGTCTTAGTTGTGGAGGGCGCAGCTCAGCTCCAGGTCCAGTTGCCATTGCTAGTTGCAGGGGGCTCAGCCCACCATCCCTTGCGGGAGTCGAACCGGCAACCTTGTGGTTGAGAGGACGCACTCCAGCCAACTGAGCCATCCGGGAGCTCAGCGGCAGCTCAGCTCAAGGTGCCTTGTTCAATCTTAGTTGCAGGGGGCACAGTCCACCATCCCCTGTGGGAGTCGAACCGGCAACCTTGTGGTTGAGAGCCCACTGGCCCATGTGGGAATCGAACCGGCAGCCTTCGGAGCTAGGAGCATGGAGCTCTAACCGCCTGAGCCACCGGGCCGGCCCCTGTTTTCTTATTGATGAATTACAAAAGTTATTTGTATGTTTTAGATACACATCCTTTATCAGATATGTGTTTTGCAAAGATTTTCTTCCAGTCTATGGCTTGTCTTTTAAAAGTGTTTTTCACAAAGCAAAAGTTTTTGATTTTAATGAAGTACAACTTACCAATTTTTTTCTTTTATGGGTCATGCTTTTGGTGTTATATCTATAGAGTCATTGTCAAACCCAAGGTCACCTAGATTTTCTCCTATGTTATCTTCTAGAAGTCTTATCATTTTGCATTTTATATTTAGGCCCATAATCCATTTTAAGTTGATTTCTGTGAAAGGCGTAAGGCCTATGTCTAGATTTTTTTTTTTTTGGCACGTACATGTCTAGTTATTGCAACAACATTTGTTGAAAAGGCTATCTTTTGTCCATTGAGTTACCTTTGTTCCTTTGTCAAAGATCAGTTGACTATATTTGTGTGGGTCTATTTCTGGGCTATTCTGTCCCATTGATCTATTTGACTTTTCTTTCACCAGCACAGAGATTTGATCACTCTAGCTTTATCATAAGTCTTGAAATCCAGTAGTATCAGTTCTCCAACTTTGTTCTTCTCCTTTAGTATTGTGTCAGCTATTCTGGGTCTTTTGTCTTTTCATATAAACTTCAGAATCACCTTGTTGACATCCACAAAATAACTTGCTGGGATTTTAATTGTGAAAGTTGAGAAGAATTGATTTCCTCCTATCCATGAACATGGACTACCTCTCCATTTACTTAGATCTTTGATTTCTTTTATCGGAGTTTTGTAGTTCTTCTCATATAGCTCTTATTCATATTTGTAAGATTTATACTAAAGTGCTTCATTTTGGGGTGCTAATTAATGTAAATGGTATTATGTTAATAATTTCAGACTCCAATTGTTTGTTTTGGTATATAGGAAAGCAATTGACTTTTGTAGTAACCGTGCTGTAATCACTTAGTTTCAGGAGGTTTTTGTTGATTCTTAGGGATTTTTCACATAGATAATCATATAATCTGTGAACAAAGACAGTTTTATTTCTTCCTTCCCAGTCTGAATACCTTTTACTTTATTGTCATTTGAATTAGCTAGGACTTCCAGTACGATGTTCAATAGGAGTGGTGAGAGGGGACATCCTTGTCTTGTTCCTGATCTTAGGGGGAAAGCACCTAGTTTCTCACCATTAAATGTTAGCTGTAGGTTTCTTTACAGATGGTTTTTATCAAGTCGAGAAAGTTACTCTCCATTGCTAGTTTTCTGAGAATTTTTGTCATAAATAGGCTTTGGATTTTGTTAAATGCTTTTTCTGTATATATTGGTAATGATCATGTGATTTTTCTTCTTTATCTTGTTGACTTGATGGATTACATTAATTTGTTTTGATACCTGGAATAAATCCCACTTGGTTGTGGTGTATATTTCTTTTTGTACATTGTTGTATTTGATTTGCTAGTCCTTGTTGAAGATTTTTGCACCTATGTCATGAGAGATTTTTGCACCTATGTCACAAGAGCTGTTATTTTCCCTTCTTGTAATGTTGTCAGTTAGTTTTGACATTAGGGTAATACTGATCTCATAGGATGAGTTACAAAGTGTTCCCACTACTTCGATTTTCTGGAAGGAATAGGTATCATTTTTTATTTAAATCTTTGGTAGAATTCACCAGTGAAATCATTTGGGCCTGGTGCTTTGCATTTTGTAAGGTTTTTAATTGATTCACTTTCTTTAACGGCTATTTGCCCATTCAGATGATGTATTTTTCTTGTGTGGATTTTGATAGGGATTAGCCCATTTCATGTAAGTTATATCTGTGGGCATTGAGTTGTTCATAATATTCTTTTATTATCCTTAAAATCCATGGGATCAGTAGTGATGGCCCCTCTTTCATTTTTGGTAGTAGTAATTTGTGTCTTTTTTTTCTTGGATAGCCCAGCTAGATGTTTATCAGTTGTATTGATGTTTTCAAAGAACCAGCTTAGAGTGTGGTATTTTTAGTTCATATTAACAGTTTAGAACCATAATAAGTCTTGGCTTTAAGTCAGTCTAAATTTTTGTTAGTAATTGCTATACATATGTGTGCACAAAAGCATAAGTATTAGGAGCTGACATAGAGATACAGTTAGACTTTTTAAGGCTTATTATTTCACTATTAACACAATGCCTATACAGTCACCCCTCCATATCCGCAGATTCAAGCAACGGTAGATTGCAAATATTTGGGGGGAAAAAAGTTGCGTTGTTGCTGATGTGTACTGTGTAGTTAAACCTAGGATGGTCGCATCTGTACTGAACCTGTACAGACTATATTTTCTTGTTGTTATTCCCTAAACAATATAGTATAACAACTATTCACATAGCATTTACATTGGGTTACATATTATAAATAATCTAGAGGTGATTTAAAGTATATGGGAGGATGTGCGTAGGTTATATGCAAATATTATGCCTTTTTTTTTTTTTTTAATTTTATTGGGTAACTGTATTTTTTTCCAGGACCTATCAGCTCCAAGTCAAGTCATTGTCCTTCAATCTAGTTGTGGAGGGCGCAGCTTAGCTCCAAGTCCAGTCGCCGTTTTCAATTCAGTTGCAGGGGGCGCAACCCACCATCCTATATGGGAATTGAACCGGCAACCTTGTTGTTAAGAGCTTGCGCTCTAACCAACTGAGCTAACCGGCCACCCCTATTACACAATTTTATATAAGGGACTTGAGCATCCATGGATTTTGGTATCCGCGGAGGTGGGGCGGGGGGCTCGGAACCGATCCCCCATGGATACCGAGGGATGACTGTATGAAGCGACAGTTATTTAAATCCAGCAGACTCTTGATTGAAGTAGGTGGTAAATAGAGTAATGGAGACTGTGGGGTCAGAAGAACAAGTTTGCATGCTGGCTCCCTACGCTGGCTGTGAGTGCTTGGGCAAGTGGCTCACCTCGCTCTAGTTCTATGTTCTATTCATCTCTTCGAGCATGTTAAAGTTCATAAAATGCAAATTCTTATTTTATTATCTACTATGAAAATTTGAGCTAATGTTATTAGGTGTCTACTAGGACACCTAGCACATAGTAGACCGTTGTAGCTTTTGTACTTCTAAAAGACAGCATCTATTAGACTCATTGAAGACTTTCAGGATTTATTCACACTCCAGGCCATCAGCAGACGATAGGGTTTTCCTCTTGATCTTTGATATATAAAGTGGTATTTCTTTCCACACAGTTTCGGTTGTGTAAATGGCTGCCTCTTGCTTGAACATTTAAAAATTGAGAAGCAAAAAGCTGTTTGTGGGAGAGCTCTGCTGTCTGGGAAGCTGTTTCCTTTGTAACCTTCGTGGTCACGTCTCTCATTCCTCAGCTGGTACATGCTCCCCACACAGTGCTGCCTTGCCTTTCAGCCAGCTGTTTGCCAAGGTCCTTAGTCACCCGAAACGAGACTCCAAGGACAGGGTACTTGGTGCCTTTTGGAAAACCCAGAGAAGGAATTTGGCAAGTGGAGCAGATTTGGGAGCTGATTAAATGCAGATCTCAGAAGAGTTCATGGGACAGGCTTCGGGATTGAACTAAATTTAAACATATTATAAACAGAGACAAGAAAGTGAGAAAACCTGGACTTGGTTAAAGCCAACATTTTTTGTTTTGTTTTTTTTCTTAATTTGCCAAAGTAATGTGCCTTGTTCAGCTATTTTTACTAACAGAAGTTACAGCTAAGTGGCCGCGGTGCTTACTAAATTGTGGAGAAATAACTTTAAAAAATTAGTTTAAACAGAAAAGCTTAAAGCAGCAAAATTTGATCTGTCTAACCTGTAAGTACAAATTTTCAGAAATAATTGCCACGTTTTCTTCAAGAACAGAATGTAATGTTTAGAAAGGAAATAATCTGCTCGGGAAGTCACCTGAGCTGCATAGAACTAAAGCAGAGGAGGTTACTAGTGAAATGGTTCTGAGAAGGGGGTGGTTACTTGTATCCTGGCTCTCTCGGGTCACAGTAAAAGACGTCTTTTACTTGAATAAGAAGCCTTGGCCTTGGACTAGATGCCAGGCAGGCCAGAGGTGAGCCCCACCCAGGCGGGGGAATGCTCGTTGTGCTTCTGTCCCCACAGTGTTCTGACTTCCTTTGCAAACCCGAGACGTAACCTCACCCGCTTCCTTTCAGCCAACCTTTCAGTACCAGCCTGTTCCTCACACCGAGGTTCACAGACTTACCCACTTAGGAAAATGCTTCTGAGCCTTAACAGTTCGCGCGTTTAGCTGTGTGTGCGCTTGACTGAATGTTCGAGGCTCTTGTTAGGTCACTTCGTGAAGAGAGGTAAGGGGAGAAGGGCAGGGAGGATCATCAGAGGAGAGAGCTGAGGACAAGTGTCCCATGAGGAAGTAAAGAAGATTCATGCTAGTGTGTGGTGCTGCGAAAAGAACATTTCACTGGGAGACAGGAGGCCGGGTTCCAGTCTGGCGTGGGCCTTCTTCTCACTGTCTCGGTTTTGGACAAGATGGTTTTAGGCCTTGGGGATTGAGAGATGAATAAAACAAGGCCCCAGCCTTTGAGGAGATCATTGTCTGATGAAGGAAACACGTTGGTTGTAAACAAATAAAAGAGAGCATCATAGCATTACAAATGTTTTAAATAGAGGTCTTTATAAAGAGCAGCTGTTGAACTTAATTCCGCTTGGAAAGTGGGGTAACATTTCATTGGAGCCTTGAAGGATGTTTGGGATTTCAGAGATGAAGATGGGGTACAGCAGAGAAAACTGCAAGTACAAAGACAAGTGGCCTATACCGGGTGCCCAGAGTGTCTACTGGGGGGTGGGGCCGAAAAGGTAGTGGGGGGGTAGCTTGGGAAGGTTTTCCTGTGTGTAAGAGAGAACCCCCCAAAAGCTCTTCAGGAGAAAAACCTGAGTGGATGCGCGTTTTAGAACGTGAGTAGTGACAACAGTGTCGAGAGTGGTTTTTGTCGTCAATGGAGGACGAAAGGCAACATCATCTGGAGGTTGTTTCAGGAGTAAGGCAGTGCTTTGGAGATGGAGGGGAAGGGACAAATTTGCCAAGTGTTTCAGGATGTAGAATATCTGGGATGTGGACCCCCTGTTGACTCATTGACTTCCCCGAACCTCACCATCACTTAAACTAGCCGTACCCAACCATTATGTACAATTCCTACGTCTTTCACAATCCAGTCGCCTTTGAAATCACTGACCCATTTGGTACCCTCCCCTGGGGACTGGTACTGCAGTCGTTTGGGCCAGCTTGTTCTTAGCCTCTGTAATTGGAGAGCTCCATTCAGAAGCAAATGGGAATAATTGATTTTAATCCCCCAGAGGCTGGAAAAATCAAAGACCACAGGAGGTTTTTAAAAAAGGAGGCCAAACCCAGAAATAAATTTTGTTCAGAACTCCTTCTTAAAAGAACTCTCTTAAGAATCTCATAACCGGAAGCCTCTCTCCCTGGAATAGATCTGGCTTCACTTAAAAAGAAAAAGTGGGTGTGTGCTGTTAAAGAAAAAACTGTTCTGACACTTGTTAAAACAGTAAGGGAGACTTTATTTAAGACCTCTGCAATAGGAATATTGCAGCAGGGGAGAGAGATCAGGCTGTACTCAGAATACAATGAGGACCAGGGGGATTTATAGCCAAGAAGCAGGGTGAGGGGGTCAGCGGATGGAAAATTACTAAGAGGAGAGACACCCAGGGTGGGGGATTCTTGCTAAACTGACCTAAAGGAGTTTTGCTAAAGGCAGGCCACGGACGGAGCCGTTAAAGGTGGGGGGTGGGAACTCAAACAGATATCGGAGATAGGGGGACCGTTGCTGAACTTGCTGACCAGGATTCTTGTTAAAACTCCCCTGAGCAGCCCAAAGACAGGATGGGACCAACGTCAAGGCCTCGTTGAAAACTGCTCAGAGGAGCCTGACTAAAGTTTGGTCAAGGAGGCGGAGAGAGCGAGATAGAGTGTGTGTGTTATTACAAAAGTAATGCACGCCACACCCCCAGGACGAATCAGTTTTAGCAGTTTGGTATATAGCCTCCATGTGTTAGTACAGGCTTAGAAAAATACACTGTTCTTACAGAAATGAGATCATTTTCTATGTACTGTTGTGCAGGTGTACTTTCACCTCATATATCTTACATGTTTTTTCATGTCAGCACATAAACACTGGTCTCATTCTCTAGAATGCCTGCCTCACTTTGGATATTGACGCCAAGTCCTTCTATCTTAGATTCCAGTTTACATTTTTTTTTCACGTACATTATCCCATGTATTCCATAAAATAACTCTCTCAGGGTAGGGTAGGGGTAGGGTGAGTGACATCTCCATTTTACCTAGAGGTTGTATGATTCACTAGAGATTTTATAGCTCATATTAGTCACGTCCAGGATTCACTCGTGGGGGCAGTCGCATGTATGAAAAAAAACTTAGACCGTTGACATTCAGCTTACATATTAGCCACGTTACAAATACTGTTTTCGCCTGTGGTTCTTGGGACATTTAGGAAATATATGTGGTACTTGTAGGACCTAGACTCTGATAACACCTCTCATTTGAGGTGTTCATTCCATTTGTATGTATTAATTTCTATATTGAAATTTCTGTCATTTTAATTTCCTCAAAACAACAAAATTGTCATCTTAAATACCTTCAGATTAAATGAATTTAGTCAACTTATATCTTTCATTATAATGTTGATGCTTTCACTACTTACATTAGGTAACAAAGTTTGTCAGTTAATTGGATTTCTGGAAATGTTATGGGAGCTTTTCCGTTAACTACCTCTATTCATTTCCCTCTGGGACCCCGTTCCTACCTAGAGCATAGTGCCTCACTCTCAGTACTCTTTATATGTGACTCTGGAGAGCAAGAAAAAGAGAAAGGCAGACTGAATGAGGAGTGGAGGAAGTGAAGCAGAGCGGAAATGAAAGAATATGAGCTATGGGGAATTCATCTTATTCAGGAATGAGAAAAACAGCCAGGAGAGAGCTGTTTTCAAGAAGTCGTATGTGGCACACTGGTTAAGATTTTGGCGTTAAACACAGTGTCACCCATTCCAGCTCTGTGTTCCTGGGGAAGTTACTCACTTCCATACTTGTCCATTTCTGAGGGTTCTGGTGAGAAGTACATAGTTGTTTCATCCACTTAAAGTGTGCTTGGTTTATAGGAACCATTTAATGTTAGCTGTTTTTTCCAGGCCTTTTAGAATCAAAAGTCCAGGGATGGTGTCTCAAAGTCTGGATGGAGTAAAGTGACCGTGTAATTTATTGTCCAGGCCAGGATGCTGTTAATAATTACGCTGGGACAACAGATACAAGCCAGGATTTATGGTTCCCCAAGGTGGAGGCATCTTTGCCCATAAACGTGACTGATTAAGCCTCTTGTCTTCCTACCTCAGCCCAATTAAGCCTTTGGACTTTGACAAGCCGGGGAGCAAATCACGCTTAAAAGCTCTTCTTCACACAGATACACACACACATTCACTAAAAATAGAGGAAGCATTGCTTTTTCTTTCTAGGTAATGTGTTGTCTTAGAGTAGTATGAGTCTGCACATATATTTAATAAAATTTGTGCAGTGTTTGTTACCCAAGAAATAATGTGACAGAGGATATTTGAGTTCTTATAAATAGTTTTAAAAATCTATTTTAAACATAATTCACCGTACCTTCCGTGAAGTAGTGAGGCCCCTCGTGCCTTTAGGTGTGGAGTTCTCTTACCTGTTGAGTTCTCATCATGTGCCAGGTGCAGTGCGGTCTTGGCAGGGAGGATACAGTGGTAAACACATTTGGATATGCCTCTAAATTGTTTGTGGTCTAGTGAGAAAGACAATCAAATAATGACAAATACAGAACTCGAAACTGAGACCACTGTAATGGTGGCGGAGTACTAGGGGCTGTACACATTGCTCAGGAAGAGCCTGCCTGGCCTGAGAAGGGAAGGAGAGTTCCCTGAGGACGGCTTTGCTCCGGGTTGAAGAGGGGTTGGGGGAAAAGGCAGGAGAGAACATGTTCTTCTAGGAAAGAAGACCCGTATCTGAGGAATGCAGAAAACTGGGAAGTGTCTGTGCTTAAAAGATCACCTTGGCTCAGTATGATCAAACTCTCCCCGTTTGCAAAGCCCTTTCCTCCCCTCTTCTTGCTAATGGGATGCCCTTCCGCTGTGCTCCCTTAGCATTTGCGCAGTTCCTTGATAGCAGGTGCCACACTGCATTATCGTGTTTGTCTCTGTGTCTCTGCGGGGTTTTGGGGCAGGGATTTGCTCTTATTTATTGTAAGCTACCTAGAACAGCGCTGTGGCTTTTCCCCTTCTTTCCTCTCCCCAGATGTTTGCATATTTGCCATGTGCCAGGTACGGTGTGCTTGCTGCTTGGGAAGGTGGCACAAGGCAGGCACAGCCCCCGCTGTCACGGAGCACGCAGCATGAAGTGCTTTGCTCAGTGAGCGGATGCATTGAATGATTGGCCGCTTAGAACCAGCTTTTTGAATCCATTTTTATGCAGTTCAGCAGTTCTGTGCCTTTTTTGTACGGTAGTTGCAGAAGAGAAACAGTGAATGCTTAAGTGTTAAGAAGCCATGCTGAGGTAAACTGAGACAAATAAAAGATAAGGGCCCCCAAAGTATTGGTGTAAACCAGGGGGATGTGGCTTGTGC
Organism: Rhinolophus ferrumequinum; assembly: GCF_004115265.2. NCBI lineage: Eukaryota > Metazoa > Chordata > Mammalia > Chiroptera > Rhinolophidae > Rhinolophus > Rhinolophus ferrumequinum. The sequence goes on from NC_046286.1 coordinate 5,053,367, forward strand.
AGGTTCCATGACCGAATCCTCGTGGTCACGTGGCAGCACAGCAGAGCTCCTTCCTTGGTGGCGGTCCACACTGAAACAAGTGTCACTGCGCTCCCTCAGGCCACTGTTCAGAGTCCCCTTCGTATTCCAGGCATCGATGAGGAGGCAGTGCTCGGTTTGCCTGAGATCGCAGCGACAGAAGTAGCAGTTCTTAGAGTGAAGGGCGAGGTTGTCAGCAGTCCCTGCTCCCAAGGAACTTGCCGATTTATGTTTCTGTGAGCACTCGCTGGGTCCACTGCGCCTCCTTCGTCCTTAGGGACATATAGATACAATTTTTAGTCACACCTTCTTGAATGTTTTATTTAGAATATAATGGCTGTTAGTATAATTCACCTGCTGAACCAGTTAGTTAGTCCACTACAATCCTATCTTTTTTCTTGGACAGCCCTGTGAGGTACTTTCTTGTTGGTTTTCTGAGTTTCCTATGTCTGGCTCACTCTTAGTTTCCAAACACCAACCGTGATTTTTAAATCCCTGAATATCCTCTTCCATGCGCCAGGCGGACACATGAGTTGATTCTGCGGGTTGCATTTTCTCCTGCAGACACCTCCCCACCCCCACCCCATGACCCTGCGTCCCCAGCGGTGCTCTGCCCGCCTATGGCCGGTTCTCTGCCCTTTTTGCTCTGTTTCCTGGGTGCCTGTCTTCCTCTTTCTTGCTTTGCTCACTTATTTGGTGTGGCATCGTATCCTTTAGCTGCTTTCTGATAAAAGGGTGTGTGGGAGCTCAAATTTGAGACCCTGCATGTCTAAAATTATCTTTATTCTCTTTTCATACTCAACTGATAATTTGTCTGCTATAGAATTATAGGTTGGAAATCATGTCACCTCAGAATTTTGAAAGCATTGCTCCTTTGTCCTATGGCTTCCGGAGATGCTGTTGAAAATTTTGATGCCACTCCGTCCTTTGTATGCAAAGCGTTTTTTCTCTCTGGAAACTGTGTTCTCTTTATCTCATGTGTTCTGAAATGTATCCTGGAATTTCGCATTGTGCCTTGGGGTTGGGTCTTATAAAAAGTTGTTCATTGTACTGAGCATAGCATGGACTCTTTCAGCGGGAAGTTTCCATCCCTCAGTTCTAGGAAAATTTCTGAAGTTGTTTCTTTGATAATTTTATTCTCTCTTCTTTCTCACTTTTCTCTGGAACTCTTGGTCCTCTAATTTTTAAGCTCTTTCACATTTCCCATCTCTTTGGTTCCACTTTCTGATTTACTCAACTTTATCTTCTAGCTCTTTATATATTTTTTCTACTGTCATTTTTTAATTTCCAAGACCTTTGCACTGATTGTTCCAATTATTTCTAATCCTGTTTTTGTGTGGTAATAGGTTTTTATTGTGGAGGTTTTATTTGGTTCCTTGTTTCTGTTCCTGAGAGTACCTTTATTCCGTTTGTTTTGTGCTTCATCTTTTCATGTTGAATGCTTTCTTCAAATGTGTGGTGATCCTTGGTTGTCATTTTCGTTTAAGAGTGAGACATCAGAAAGCCGATTGGATAGTCTGTGCAGAAGTAGGAGGAATTTCGCAAGGATGGGTTTTATACTGTAAGGTGATTGGGCAGGAACGCATCTGCTTTGTTGGGGAATCCCCCAAAGTCAGCATCTATTGAGCTTTTCTGTGGCAGCATTTGGTTTCTCCAGGAAAGAATCTTCCAAGCTACGGTTTGGGGATGAGGGTGGAGGGTTCAGCATTCTGGGAGCCAGATGGATGGGCTCGCTGGGGTCTGGGCCTGCAGGATGCAGACTTCCTCTGAGGGTCTCTGTGCTTTTAGTGCAGTGGCTCTCCCTGCATTCAGCTCTTCCTAGTGTCCGAGTCCAGAGCCCGTCTGATTCAGTTTCTTCACAGAGTAAATCCACCTTCTCCTACCTGGGTACAGGAGTAACGGTCTGCTGGCTGCCCTACACGTGATCAGAGACCGAATACTCTAGCACCTTCTTATACGGAGCTTGTATCACGTCCTTGCTTTCAGCCCTCCTCAACCCTGGCACCTCTAATCCCTGAGTCGTCCCAGGGTGCGTGTGCGCCCAGGGGGTCTCTCTCAGCTCTGCTCACTTAACTACTGTTCCTCTTCTAAAGAACGTTGACACTTTATTTTTATGTTCACTGGTCTTTTTCTCCTGTCCCTTTTTGTTTGTTTGTTTTTACTCTCATTTTAATGGGGTTTAGGAGTGGGCAGAAATAAAAATACATGTTTAGTTTTTCCCAGTTAGCTAGAGTTCCTCTGGGGGCTTGATGCTGGTTGTTTGACGTATGTAAGTTTTGTCTTTCTCGAAGGATCACACACTTCTTGGACGATGGCGACAGTTTCAGAGGCTCCATGTTATCTTTCCTTTTACCCTCAACAGTTAAGGACAGAGAAAGAATTTTAGTGAGGTTGTGTCCAATTCGTTAGAGTAAGATGAAGTCTTTTTAAAATTAGACTAACTCTGGACAGTGTTTTGTTGTGTTGGGAGACTGCCAGCCAGCCCTTCCTGAGGTTCAGAGATAAACCTGCCTTTGCAAGGATAACCCAAAGAGGAAAACTGAAGGACTTTGGCAGAAAAGAGCTGATGAGACAAACTCCTGTTTAGACCTTCCGTAACGCTCTAATGTGAGTTGGTGGAGAACCATCCAGAACCTCTATTCTCCCTCAAGTCCATTGCTGTTGTTCCCTCTTCACAGTCTGAATGGAGAGGCCCTTCCTGCTTTGGTGCCCGAGAGCCTTGACCTTCTGAGAACTCACGGAGGAGGAGACCTATAAGCTCCAAGTTGTTTTCTTTCAACAGTCAAGGTCAAGAGCCTGGGAAAACTGGAGGGAACATGCACTAGAAGTTAGACGTGGGATATTGTTTCACTTCCACACTAATTAGCTATATGACAATCAGCAAGTCATCTGAACTTCAGTTTTCTTAACCCAGAAGATGGAAATAACGACATGTACGTTCCTACTCCACAAATGGTTGTAAGGGTCTATTACAGGTTGCATGCATGTAAACACTTGAATATTGTCCTGACCTAACCATATAACCATGGTATTCCCGACCCTCATACTCACCCACGGGCATCTACATGTGGGAGTCCAAATTCATTTCAGCCCCAACTAATGCAAAACAAAACCCCCTCTGCCTCCTCTTCTCTCCTCTCTTGCCTCCCATGACGGCAATCACAAAATAAAGCAACCCTGGTTTTCCTCCTGAGTGTACGCTCTTATTAGCCCCTGAATTGTTCGGTTCACACCGACCCCTGTGCCCCATCCTCATTTAGTCAGTAGATCCTGTCTTTTCTATTGAATCTGTGCTTTTTTCTCAGTGCTCCTTACCCCTGCCTTCATTCAGGCCCTGGCTTCTTGCCTGCTGTGCTCACTTCTAACTGGGCTCCCTGGGTCTAGTCACACACTTCTTCCAGCCCAGCATCTACACAACCGCTTCACGTAATGATTCTTGTTTTCAAATTCTGCGGTATGTCAGGCCTTCACAACAGTCTGGTGAATGACAAATGGACCCTCTTGGTTCCCACCTCCCAGCTGTTCTAATGGTTCCCTGCTGCAGACTGTGGTAGCACGTAGGACCCTCCGGGACCCGGCTCTGCCTGCCTGCCATCCTTGCCCTCACCAATCTCTCATTTGCATGTTGCAGCCACTCACAGTTACTTGCAGTTGCCCCAGTTTGTGGGGACTCCTCGGAGGACTTTGAATTTGGGTTTTTCCTCTTTCTCTCTTCCGCCCAGCTGATTCCTTCTAAGCTATGAGGCTCAGCTCAAGTAGCTGCCCTTCTGCAAAGCCTCCCTTATTCCCCTTTCCCCAATAGCCACCCTTTGTGTACTTCCTTCGCAGAGTGTCACATAATGCACAGTATTATCATTTGATGACTTGTCTGACTTCCCCATTCTGCTCGAGGGTGGAGACCAGCACCCTGGCAAGTGGAAGGTGGTGCGTAAACATTGATTGAATTGAACTGGATCGGACGTCTGCGGGTGCCCTGAGATGTTATTGCTGACTTGTGTAAAGTACGCAGTTAAGTAGCTGGGCAACCACATGAAGCAAGCTTGCCGCCCGCTAAGAGCTGGTCCCGAGAGCTGACCGCACACAGTAGCCACGGATGAAAGTGGGCTGGGCACTTTGGTTCCAACTTGTGGTTCTCCTTCTCTGTGTTTTGTGTACGAATGCAGTATTCTTGTATGTTCCATCAAGAGATTGTCGCCGCTTGTAATGGCTACAAGTGCAGCACTTTTGTGAGGCTGCATAGAGCCCATGTCACACTGGGGTGGCAGGTCAGTAAAACCCGAATGTTAGACGTTGCAAACTGGTGGTCCTGGGTCAGTCCCTTGTGGGGTTCTGTGCTCTTGGAAACATGAGGGATTCCCCTAAAGGGCTTAAACGATGTGGGTGGATGAGCAGCATGAAGAATTCATTGTGGTTCAAGGCCAAATACAGTACGTGCTGGGGTGAAGACGCAGTAGCTGATCTGGAAAATCGGAGGGGGTGGGGTTCATATCAGCCAGTGCCGTCAGGAAAGGGCATGGATCAGGGGACGCTGGCGCTGGGCTGCTTTCTGGACCGGACAGAAGGAGCGTCTCAGTGTATTTTCTCTTGTTCTTATTTGACTTCACAGAGACTTGAAGCAATTTTACCCCAAGTTTTTTGACTGAGTCTTGCTGGGTCTGAGAAGTGACACATCAGCGTAAACATGGGTGTTGATGGGCCTTTTCAATCAGTTCAGAGGAACCTGATTCCAAGTTAGAGATATCTAATGTCTGATCAGCATGGTTTGGACTTGGACTTCAGTCTTACCTCTTCCTGTTGTTTTGAAAGTGCCCCCCCTTTCCTTCAGGGGGGCTTTGGATCTCCCCCAGAGCCTGGCATGTAGACGCCCCGTGGACGCGTGCTGACCTGCGCTCACTCGGTTCCTTTGTCAGCCTGGTTCCCGCAGGCAGGGCTCTCTGCTGCCCCTCGCTCCCCAGCCCCGGTCATGCGTGTTCCTTCCCAGGGCTTTCGCATTTGATGCTCTCTCTGCCTGTCTCCCTCAGACGCCCACACCTTCTTATTCAGCTCTCCTCTCAAAGATCACCTTCTTAAAGGGGTCTTTCCCTTAAAGTGTCACCGTCATGTTTTATCCCCTTACTTTGCTCTAGCTGCTGCTTTTGTTTCTTTGTGGCACTTACACTCCTGGCATCACATTACCTGTTCATTTGTTTATTCCTCCCTGGCCACCTCCCTCGAATCCAAGCTCCATCAGGCAGAGACTTTGTTAAATCCACCTGCTTTTCCAGCCCCTAGGACAGTGCCTGCATAGAGGGCACCCCTCACATGTCTACCGACTGTGTGCAAGTCGCCCCGCGAGCAGGACCTCATTCGGCACCTGTCTCACCGTACGGAGGCAAGGGCTGTGTCTGTGCGGCCTGTTCTCATTCATCAGGACCCCAGATCTGGCATGCCACCTGGCATACAATATCCATGTATTGCCAGTTTTTAAATGAATGGAGAGGGGTGTGTGAGGCGGATTCAGAAGCCGCAGGTTCTCATCAGCTGTCTTCTTCCTTCTCTGCAGTGTCTTTAGATGCCATCTCAAAACATCAGGCGCAGAAGGTGAGGCTGCACTTCAATTTCATGTCCATGCACTTAGGGCGCTATGCCAGACACAGCTTGGGCCTCTCACCCCTAATGCTGTTAAACTGGCTCCAGCCAGTTTAGTTCTAGTTTCCATGGGCCATTTAAGCCCTGGGGAGCCTATCACAGTAGAATTTACAGATGCAGAGTAGGTGGTTTGAAGGATTAGTAACTTTGTCCAAAGTCACACAGCCGACAAGTGGCAGAGGCACGTTTGCAGTGAGTTCTGCTATCTGCACAGCCTCAGCTCTTCACCCAGGCGCTAGGGTTTCTTCATGATGTGACTGCCCTAAGTCCCATCAAGACTCATCTGAGGGTTTGTTGTGCACGTTAAGGGCAGATGTCGCATTTCTGCACAATCTATACAGGTTAGTCTTTTTTAGGAATCTCCTGGACAGTTTTTTATTGTTGTTGTTTTTCTCTGGTTCTCTTGGTGCACTGTGTTCTGCTTTTTGTTTGTTGGTGAGCAACCCTTTGGTACTTACTGTTTTAGAAAAGCCTAATAGGACAGATGCGATCAGGAGGAAGACCTAACTAAAATTATAAATAGCTCTTTTCTTGGCCTGCCAAAAAGGAAGAAACTTGGGTGGAAGGGGATGTTACTGCCATCCTGTCTGAAGGGAAAATTCCAAGCAGAGAGATGACAGATCCCCATTTTCATTTAAGATTTATTTCATAATTCCCCATTCCCCCAAACTTCTAGATGGGTATTTAGAGGAAATGTTAGTTAGAAGAAAAGGGGCGTGGAGAAGACTTTATGACTTGGAAATGTTGCAGTTTATGCAGGAAAGTCTTTATCTTTCTTCCTTGTCTTTTCTAATTGTTTTGGGGTAGTTTTAGTGCTGGTTTAGGATGGCCAAACCTAAGCACCTCTAAACTGGACCAGGCATGAAAGTAAAAATTAGAGAACGACGGAGGGCTTATTCAATCCTGCCTTTTTGTTAAAAGCAAGGGCAGTTTAAATCTTAGTTTTAAGGTTACTTTGGTAGCTGGATTGAGATGGTTGAAGATGGAAGATTCCTAATGGAGTACTCGGAGCTGGCAGGCCTGTATGTACTCCCATCTGCTTTAACTCAGCTTGGTATTTCCTCTTAGCTGGCTCCGGTTGGCTTATTCCAGTTGTTTCGCTATTGAATTCTGTACAGCCTGGTATTGCTGCATGTTCGCTTCATCTTGTCATCCAGTTCAATCTTAAAGTCCTTGTTTGGCCAAATGCCAAGAGCTCCATAAAATGGGAATTGTGATTCTGCCAATGATTTCGCTTAAATAATTTGTTTTTGGATTTTAGTGTCACCTATTTCATAATAGAATGATCTTTTGTCTTGTGGGGCAACTTGAAAATAAATAGGAAAACTGGAGCTCCCAGATTTCCCAGATCCGTTTCACTTTCCATCATCCTAATCCATTGTCAGGCACAGGGATGTAATTTTTAGTTTAGAAAATGAGATCATCGTACAAGTGTCACAAAGTGTGCTTTTGTCTCTTTGTTTGGAAGGTGCTACAGGAATCCAAGCTTAATGGAGGCAGGGGTACCAGGATGTACCTCCGGCTCTGACGTCACCAGCATCCTTAATTGACAATGAACAAATAACCCAGATATGAAAGCACACATATCCTCTCTTCACTGAACATTTATCTTAAGGTTTTAGGCCTAATACCTAAAAGCTCATTAAAATGGCTCTTCTCACACATATACAGCCATTTATTATTAGCCATTTCAATTTTTTGGTCTTCTTTTCCCCTCTTTCTTTTGAAAAGTTGTTATCATAAAAATCTACATGATTGCGTTTTCAGTGTAAATGTTTTAAACCATGGTGGAATCCAGAGCAGAACATGAGGTTTCCTTTCCACCATTCTGCTGTGCCCCTCCCACATTTCCTTCCCCAGAGGTAAGCAGAGCTTGGTGAGCACTCTTCCCCAGGATGTGTGTGTGTGTGTGTGTGTGTGTGTCTGTGTGTACACAGATGTACTTTGAAAAATGGGACCCATATTTTGTGTATCATACAATGACTTCTTTTTTTCACTTACCCATAGCAAAGCATTTCTTGGGAATCTTTCCATGTCAGGACACATAGGTCCATCTTCTTTTCTTTTCTTTGTTGTTATTGTTGTTGATGGTTATATAATAATTCATTTTATGCATATACCTGATATTTAACTGCTCCCCTATTACTGGTGGACATGAGGTTTTTAGTTTTTACTCACACAGTGAAGCAATCCTGTACACGTATGTGACTGTGCACGTGTACCAGTGTTTCCGCTGGATAGTTGCCCGGTAGTGGAAACGCTCAGAGTGAATGCCTATTTTTGGTTTTGGTGGACGCTGACAAATTGTCTTCCCAAAGGAGTTCACCAATTTAAACTCAGACCAGTGGTATTTAAGAGTGCTTGTTTCCCTGATCTTTATATAAACATTTTATGTCATTTTTATCAGTCTGATAGGTGAAAAGCAGCGTGTGATTATTTTAATTTGCATTCTTCTGGTTTGTGTCTCTGTTGATCTGACCTTGTCTGATTTCTGCCTTTTAGGAATTCCTCAATATTGCCGGTTACTTGATGACATCTTTTCTTGTTTTCTTGGGCTGAGACTATCTATCTATCATCTGTCTATCTTCTATCCATCTGTGGTGTAGAGTGGGAATTGTTTCTTTCACTTCATAGAACTTGAGACAGATGGGTTAAACTTGAATACTGAAGCTACTATCCTGATAAATTTCCCTCATTTACTCCTTCTCTACAGTATTTACAGTTTTCTTTTTTTCTCCTTAACATTCCATTGTAATCTCTATTCTGTTTTACCACACAGCAATCAATATAACTGGTATATGAAATTCTAGTATGTGTCTATACCTTAGTTACCATAATCATTTCTGTATTGATAATCTTTTGGGCTATTTCCAAAATTTTATTGTTGTAAACAATGCTACTTCCAACATCTGCGCATAAAGGCTCTGGGCCCAAATGGTTTTACTGGTGATTCTTTATAAAGTTTATGCTCTATGTCACTGATTCCTGAATATAGAAGTGGGTGCATAGTTAGCTACCCAGATGATCATGACCCAAACCTAACACTAATACAATCCAATAGCAGTAGCACAAAAAGCAAAAACTTTAGACCGGCCTCACTTATGAATGCAGATGTGAAAGTCCTAAATAAAATACTCTCAGGTAGAATTCACTAACATAGTCGTAATGGAGAAAGGCCAAGTAAGGTTTTTGGTTTATTCCAGGAATGAAAGAACAGATCAATATTAAGAAACCTATTGATAACAACATATTAATTGGTTAAATGGGAAAAACTATGATTATTTCCATAGATGTAGAAAATGCATTTAAATTAAACAACTGTTTTTAACAGCACTTTAAATGGTAAAAAAATTCTTTCTTTGCGTATTACAGCGTGTGTATCTCAAACCAGCAGCCAACAACATTAGAGGTATTTTCACCAAAAACAAGGACTAAACAAGGCTGCCCTCGGCTACTTCATAGGAATTTAGAAGCTCTGGCCAATGAAGTAAGATGTGAAACAGAAATAAGAGTTAAATCTTTGAGATTAAATAAGATGACATTTCACCCTTCCTAGTATGGTATTTTTGATTCAAATAAGGCTGTCAAATTGTAGATTCTGTTAATTTTTATTCTGAAGAACACATTCACAAAGGAAAGACAAAATTGTCTCTTGCATCGTAACACAAATATCCCGGTGCTTTTATGTGTGTGGGTTCTTTGATCCTGGTCCTTGTGGTTGAGTTGTCCTGATTTTCTCTCTGGTCTGTGTGAGCTGCCTCTCCAGCCTTCAGTCACCAGCACAGAGGTGGCTGCCCAGCACCTGTGGCTGCCTGGATGGTTTGCTTCAGTGATGTTTTGATGACCTTTCCAAGAGCTGTTGTTACAATCCTGGGAGTATTCAGAGGCACACGTCCCGACTGAGTGCTTATTGAAGTTGCAGATGAGGAGAAGGGTGCAAAAGGACACGCTGTTAAATGATGACACTGTTGTCTTGACACTCGACTCCTTGTTCAGCAAACCATTGTGCACCCTCGGTCCTTTGCATTTCTGGGGTAAATTCCTACTGTCCTTTATCAGAAGTCATGTGGAAGTAATTAATTTGCTTAAACATCACCCAGAATTCTTTTCCAGGAAGCCAGCTGTCTGTAAATTTGGTTTGTGACTTCGTTTTCTTCTTCTTTTTTCTCTGTAGCATCTGGAGAGGGCCCAATGTGAACTGTGTCGACAGCACGGGGTATACACCTCTACACCACGCTGCTCTGAACGGCCATAAGTAAGTACTGCGGGCCGCCTTCCCGCCCACCCTCAGAACCCAGCCTCTGGATGGTCTTTTTCAGTTCCTATAAAGAATTACTAAGCAGTCACGTTGAGGAACAGAGACAAACAAACTAAATGCAGTCCATTCAGAATTCCTGAGTCTCTTTTTAGTGTATAACTTAAACATTCTTCCCCACCCCCCAAAAACCTTGAACCAGAGATTAAGTTTTACCTTTTCTTCTGTTTGTCCTTTCTCCTCTGAAATGGGGCAGTGCCACACAGTCATTTGAATATGAAGATCCAGTTTGGGGCAGCCAGATCGTAAAAGGGCTGGATAATCTGTTCGGTAACCAGCTGCTTTATAAGCTGAAAATAGATCGAGTGGTCATGAGAAACTTTCCCTCTGTTAAAATAGTTATTTATTACTCTGTCTTTTGCTTGCCATTTTTTCCTCATAACGTTAGCTTGCAGACAAGGACCATTTTTAAGAGAAGAAATACATAAATAATATGGCCTATTTAATTCTCTGACGGATAGAGAGGCTATTAGGAAATGGGTGGTATTTGTGTGGGAATTTTTCCAGAGAAAGTTTAAGAGAGTTTAAGAGAAGGAAGCACAGATGCAAATGATTGGCAGCTGGAAGAGGGTACTGCCCTTCGGGTGAGGGAGAACCTGGTGGCTGGGTGCGGGGACAGATTGTGGAGTACGGTGAGTAAGTGTGCTAGGACGGGTAAGCATGGAAACCAGAGTGTAAGAGAGTAGAGTATTAAAGACAGATGAGGCATGACATTATAAGAGATGGGCCGTGGAATTTAGTTTTTATGAGGAGGGATTATTGGGACCACTTTAGATTTTTCTGAACAAGGAGGAGAGCTCTCGCCACTTGGTGGGGTTCTGTATCTTGTGCAATATTTGGCCCAGCCTGATTGACTCTGACGTGCCAAAAAAGAGGCGGTGATTGTTACCTTCTACATTAAGCTTTTCTAAAATATATTAAAAGTGATCGTTGTGTCTTTTCTATAGCCATTTTAGACAAAGCTAACAAGAAATAGGTAGAGACCCCTCTCCCCCCAAACAGTGGGGTAACCTGAATTAAAGTGAATCTTGGATTTAAAAGACTGTAGCTTATTAGCCAATTTGATCTCCAGATGTTGTTTTTATTTACAGTGGGGGTTTTCTTCAACCTCATGTGCATGGGGATAATTATATATTTGTATCTGCTTAATTAATGGTGCCACCAAGAATGCCAAGGCCTTCTTCCTGGATGTAGCAAACGATACCACATGTGTCTGGCTTGTATTTGCAACAACTTGAATTCGGCTCTGCCTGTCCACTTTCAGCTCCCACATCATTAAATGCTCTGAATAATGTGATGAATTAATGCTGTTTGTCTTGCATGACTTCTTGTATGTAAATTATGTCCCTGACTGCTGTTTAAGCATCACAAACAAGGAAACATTGCAAGATTTAGACAAGGGGACCAGACGTTTCCAAAATAATGGAAAATGGATGGATTATCTAGGAAACCTAGATACACAGGAGGTAAAGAGTCATTGTGGTGTGGCTCAAGATGGCTCAGCTGCCCATCAACGGCTGTCCAAGTAGTTTATGGAATAAAAGGAAGAAGCTAGGCGGTGAGCTCAGGCGAGATGCGATCGTAGCCGGGAAAGGGCTTTGTGCTTGCTGTGTCTATGAGAAGAGCTGTTAGTAGGAAAGGCTTCTGTGTTCTGCAAACTCATGGTGGGTTTTTGCCTTCCAGGGATGTAGTCGAGGTTCTCCTGAGGAACGATGCACTGACCAACGTGGCTGATTCCAAAGGCTGTTACCCGCTGCACTTGGCAGCCTGGAAAGGAGATGCCCAGATAGTGCGGCTGCTCATCCATCAAGGGCCCTCACACACCAGAGTCAATGAACAGGTCGGAAGGAAGGGACGCTTTCTTCCGTTCCGCGGCGGCCACGACCTCGGCAGTGCCGTCACCGGCTGCGTCCCGTAGTCGGGTCTCTTCCAGGCCCTGAGTGACTGCCCTGCTCTTAGTGCATCAGGGAGACCTCACTCTGTGAGGATGCATTTCACATGCATCTGAGTCCTGCAGTTTGGGAATGGTGCTATCATAAAAATGGAAATACTAACCTCATGTGCAAGATTTGAAATCATGCAAATCCTGCAAAGCTGCTGAGCGTCCCTTTCAAACTGGTGGGCTTATTCATTAATTGCACATTGTGCTTCTGCCATCGACCTGGCAATGCAGCTTTAGCTGGTAAACAGAAACGCTCCCCAGCGCATGTCGGTACGTGAACCGTGCTGTTCTACGTGCATCAGAACTCGCAGGCGTGGCAGTGCTTGAGCAGCTGCTGAAAAGTCAGCTCCCAGAACCGTGAGTGGAGGTCAGGAAGGATTCAGCAGGACGAAGTTGTCCTCTAATGTTAATTTAAGTGACCGTGCTTTGACAAAGCAGAGATAATCCTTGAAAATAAAAAAAGCAGCATTTGAGCAGAAGTGCCTTACAATGCCATGGAAGTGCCATGGAATGCCTAAGTCCATGGACTTAGGTATTCTGAGACCTACGTCCTCTTCTTTACGTTTATTACCTTGGAAAACTTACACTTGAATTACGCACGTTCTAGATAAGCCTCTTGTAGAATACAGCTCCCTGTAGTTTGGGTCTGAGAGGAGAGGGGCTCTCCCCGTAGGACAAGCCATTCTCCCGTCTGTCTGCTCGGAACCGAAGCAGCTATTTTTCTTAGTTGCTTGAATGAGAGCGATGCTGCTGTTTCTAAGTGTTGGACTGTTTTCCTGATGACTTTGCTGAGAGGAGACTGTGAAAGTCCCTGTGGAATTAGATCAGGATTATTCCTCAGAAAGCAGGAGGTCATTCTGCGAGGCCATCTGTCACCTAGACCGTGCACAGTCTCAGTGGGCTGTCCCGAGCGTGACTTTGACCCAGAGGAGGACCCCTTCACTCCGAGGAGTGAGAGAATGGAAGCGGAGCTCCCTCCCACATGTCCCAGTTGTGACACTATGAGGATAGCTGTTCATCAGCTTCCCTTTCCCGTTGGGCTGTATTTTCTGGGTAGGTGAGCAACAGACATTTAAGATCATCAACGAGAATGTTTGTTCCATAACATTAGAAATGAAAATGGTATCTTCAGAATTGCCTCCTTAGAATCTATGTGCAATTTACTCCTCCTTGCTAAAGCGACTGTCATTTATCTGGAGGAAATCTATAAGGAAGTTGGTTTTTTAGTCATAGCCCTTGATATTGAAAAACTAGTCACCACCCATCAAAGTCCTTCTCGTTTAAGAAATTTTCAGGAACCATTTCTCATCCTGTCTTTGCTCACGTTTGCCTTGGAACACAGCTGCTTGGAGTTTTGAGCCACTTGAGTGTGCTAACTTGTCCTACTCACAGCCGCCTCCCTCCCGCCTGGTGTCTCCACTGAGTGTGGCAGGCAGGTGGGTGGAGCGGGGCTGGGCACGATGGCTGCAGTCGCTTGAAGAACCTAATGGATCTGGGTAGTAGTCACAAGTACTCCACTGATTTATTTAAAAACCATTACTGTGGTTCTAGTTGGATGCTTGGATAAAGGGGGGTGATGAGTGCCGAGCCCTGGAGATCGTCTTCCCGTTAACTTCCTATTGAGGCACCCAGAGGGCAGGTCCGGCTGAGTCCTAGTGTTGGGCCCCCTCGGGGCCGTGCATTGCTTTGATATATTTCATCGGTTTCATCATCACATTTTCTTTTCCTCTCCTTTTTGTAGAATGCTCTTGAGATCAAAGAACTCAAAAAGTACGGCCCCTTTGACCCTTATATCAATGCCAAGGTGTGTACTTCACTGCCAGGGTTTCTCTGCGTCATTTCTCCAGCTGCACTTCCTCTTTGGTCCTCTCCAGCTTCCACTCTTGTCCCCTCCGGCTCCTCTCATCACCCTGACTGCTCTCCGCTTCAGCCCATCTGCCTTTGGCTTGGCTGGGAATGGGAACGTGTAGCTTCAGTGGATTTTGTGTTCATTTTTAAAAGCCATACTAATTCTGGAAAGGTTGGGCGCTTTTCCTAGAATGTCTGAAAAGCTTAGAAGGGGCAGAAATGGGGGGAAAGAGGGAACCATATTATATGCATAATTTGCTATTGTGCATTCTAAAATCATTTAAATTCAGAAAAGAAAAACGCAACTAAAAGATGTCCAACAAATTAGCTTACTTTTTAAGAAGCACAGAAAAAATGATTAAGTTTTACTTCCCTGATTAAAAAACAAAATTTTTTCTTAGTCTGTCTCCTATGTTTCTTTTGCAGTAGAATCTGATTTTCAATAGCTTGTGGTAGGGGCATGGGGGAAGGGGCATGGGGTGACTAAATAACTGCTGCTGGGGCTCCGCTCTCCTTTCCCTGAATTTCTGCATTTCTCCCTGGGGTTTAAAGCCTCAGTCCCTTCTCTGCAGCGTCAGCTTCTCTCTCTGCTCCGCCACTCTCGGCCAGCCAGGCCCACGCAGGTCACCTGTTTTAGTCTCCCTCCCTGTGAGGCTGGGACCGGTAAGGGTCTGATCGGCCTGGTGCCCAGGCCTGCCGGCCTCACTGCCCCCGGGGCCTTCACCACATCGGTGGCAGGGTTTGGGGGGTGGGGAGGAGAGGTGATGTTAGCCTCTTTCCTCAGCGCTCTCACCTGCTCTTTTCATTCAGATGAAGTTTGCTTTTTGGCAACAATGTGGATTTGGGTTGAGTCACTGCATTACTCACATTTAGCTCCCTTTCACTTCCCTGACTTAACAGCAACCTTAGGGAAGGCAGACATAAGGTACTTTTCTGCATGCGTCTAAATGCAAGGCAGATAGCTCATGTTTTTCTTTAAGAAATACTGACTTAGCTAATGAAGCTCCCTGCGGACTGGACGTAGGCAGGCTCTGGGGAAGATTTTCTTCAGCTGTTGGGCCATGATGGTGGAGAAGCAGTTTGATCTGGGTAGTGGAGCACATTAACTTTTGGTTGGGCCCGCTCTTTACAGTCTGTTCTCTAATCTTCAAAATAGGAAGATGCTCTATCTTAGTTTTCTCCCTTTTTGTTTTGAAAATGGTACGGTAGAGTGGAGAACTCGCACAGATCACCGTCTTTCAAGTCAGACCTGAATTTGAATTCTGTGCTGCCACTTACTTGGTTTTGTTGAACAAGTGTCTTACTTTCTCTGAGCCTCAGTTTCCTCTTCTGCAAAATGGGGTATACCATCTATTTTGCTGTATTCTTTTGGAGTTTAAGTAAGATAATGTACATAGAAATGTCTGGTAACTAGTAATACTTGAGATCCCGATTTTAAAAGGCATATCTAATGTGGTATTTCTGAAATGGCATTTTGGAACTCCTTCTTTGTTGCTAGTGGGTGAAGCTTGACGAAGCATTGCTCAGTTAGTCTGTACAGGGTTTTGTTTTGCGGGGAGGCACCTTGAGGTGATTGTTTTCCCACTCCGCGGTGAGTTTAGTTAGCTTATAAAGCTCTGATTAAAGGTAAGCCTTTGGTTCTTGAAAGTACATTTTCCTGTCCCTTGATTTTGTACACATAGGAAAAAATTAATCTAAACGGAATAAGAACTTCTCTCTTTGGAAATACTGCCCTTTATCTCCTCCCGCCCCTCCCCTACAGGGCAACTGATGGAAACCGAATTGAGGGTGGCGCTGTCTGGGTTGTGCTGAACGCAGACTCTTCTTGAGCTGATTTGGCTCTGACCTCCCTAGGTCTTACCCTGACGCAGTATTGACCTAGCTCGTGTCTAGGACTTTGCGTGCTAGGTCCTATCAGGCACCCGTGGAAACGAAGGTGCCTTTCTGGGAAGCAGAGGTAGTTTTCATGAGCTTTCGCCTTCCTCTTCGACATACAGAATCTTTCCTTTGTCACAAGTCAGCATAGACCAGTGCAAATGCAAGTTATCCCTAGCTAAGGTGAAACCATTAAAGTTATGTGTTACTGTCTTATAAAATAATTTTAACTTAGTCTGAATATCAGAAGATGAGCCACAGTCAAGTTAGTTTTAGGGCAGATCTGTTTTTCTGTACACTTAAAATTAATTCAGTCTTAGAGCTGGAAGAGACCTGCAAGTTATCTAGACCAGTTGTCTCCACAAGCTCCTCAGCTTGTCTGGATGCATCAGAATCACCTAGCGAGCTTTTATAAAACTTTATTCGGAAAAATTTCCAACTTACAAAAGTTGCAAGAATAACTCAATGAACTGCATTATACTCTTCTCCTAGATAAACCAGTTGTTAACATTTTGTCACATACGCGTGCCCTCTCCCCCACGTATGTAATTGTTGTAGGTTGATGATGAACTATCTGACATTACGTCATGGACATCAGGACCTTTAGCCCCAAATACTTCAGTGTGTATCTCCTAAGAGCAAGGACATTTGCTTATATAATCACAATACAACGATCACATTCAAAGTTGGGCGTTGACATAATACAGTTATGTAATATAGAATCCATGCTCAAATCTCACAAATTGTCTCAAGAATGTCGTCTAGAACCATTTTTTTTTTCTGGTCCAGGATCATACACATCCTGGACCAGTTCCTCAGCCTAAAGAGTCTTTCATGACATTGACATTTTTGAAGAGTATAGGCCCGTTGTTTTGTTGACTGCCTCCCAGTTTGAGTTTCTCTGATATTTCCTCGATTTAGGTTATACATTTTTGGTAAGGGTGCTACAGGAATAATATTGTGTCCCCCCTTTTTAGTGCATCACATCACAATGCACGTGATGTCAGTTCGTCTCGTTCTTGATGATGATGAATGATTGAAGGCTACAAGGTTGGTAAGCTTTTACTAATAGTCTTCCCGAGCTTTCCCCTCTGAGGTGCTGCCTTGGTGACTGTGGGGTAGCGCTTAGTGTCAGTTACTTCTAGGTTCCCATGTAATTCCAAAATGAAGCCAGTTTGAGAACCACTGATCTAAGCCAACTTCCCACCCAGAGCAGGAATCTTCTCTCACCTAAAAGATGGACAATCTGCCTCTTTGTTTGTTTGTTTGTTTGTTTCTCCTAATAACAAACAGAATTACTCTTTGGGGATTCCACTGATTTTTGGTTTCTTATGCTTGGTTGCTATCTGTCTTCCTAAACTTTTGTCAGTGGGTCAGAGTTCTATCTCTAGCGCCTTACAGAGTAGGTCAGACTCCCCTTCACGTGATGGGCTCAGTAGTCGTGTTCCTCCTGTATCTTCTAAATCTCAGTAGACCCAGTTTGTCCTTAACTCAGGTCTCTGTCAACAATGGACAAGATTTCAGTTGGCTGTAACCTAAGCACTGGGGGGTGATAGTGGTTTTGAATAGTCCGAGAAGAGAAAGGCCATGGAAATGTTTCTGTATGGTTTCCTGCTGTGTGTGTGTGTGTGTGTGTGTGTGTGTGTGTGTGTGTGGACACGCCTAAATATAATGGATTTACACATTGAATGGGGTCTCCAGATATAAAGGGTGTACATAGGGATCTTTTTTTTTCTTAGAAGTTCTGACCATAGCAAGGAAAAATGAAAGTGGTCTCAAAATGGGCAGGAACGGAGAGTTTGTGCAAAGACTTTGGGGATTATTGGGGTATTTCTTTTCAGTGCCCTTCCTCAGTCCAGCTTCATAGTACTGTGATTCTGGGAACTCCTGAGGTGGTGTGAGCACTGTGCTGTGATTTGGAAGGTGTAAAAGAGAAGGATTCCAGGTGGTTATGAGTCTGCGCTCTTTGGAATCCCTCCCCTTCTTGTGGGTCCATGAATCAACACAGAGTGACTTCCTGCCAGTATAGTTGTCAGACTCACATGGGAAATGGTAGTAACAGCTCATTGCGGTGGCCTGTGTTTAATAGTCGAGAGATGTGCTCACCGCACACATAAAGCCAAGATTATTGTGGTTACCAGGCAGTTGTCTGGCAGGACTGAAACATAAGTAGGATGCTTTCTACACTGTGAATATGAGCCTAATATTCTGCAGAGATGTGCTTAGGCCATTTTTCGTATTGGTGCGAAATTTGCCTGGTCGTGATCAAAACCTTGTCCTTTTAGCAAGGCAGCTTTTTGGCAGCTGTCTTAGTTCTGGCAAAAAAAACAGGGAAGACTCCCCCCACCCACCGTGGGTAGTTTGAGTTTTACAGTTCTTTAGTCTTCATGGCATACTTTTTACAAAATCAAGGACAGATTATTCTGCTCATTGGTCGACTACTTGGATATAAAAGAGACAACAGTATCTGCTTCCGAGTAAACAAGGTTTTCTGGATGGGAGTTTTAACAAGAATAAGCTGACTTGCTTGGCTACTCTTGAGATGTATAACCCTGAGAATCCTCTTCAACTTCCTCGACTTGCCACTTGGCTGCAGGATCACTCTGCAGAAAGCTCCTGTGAGTTTTTGTTGTCGTAGCTGTCGTTTCATCATGAGAAACTAAGTGACAGCTCTAAGTTTGCTCAGGGAACTCATGCCATAGCTGCCTAGGAATTGGGCCTTCCAAGTGGGTGTCCTGATGGTTTGTTTGGCACAGGGAACCCTGCGGACTTACCTTCCGCCCAGCATTTCCCAGTCCCTCCATGTGGAATTTGCCCCTGGGCCCTGTTCTATCACAGGGGCCTTGCTAACTGCCTTTGCCCGAGGCCATAAAGACCGCCTGCACTTTCTCAGCTGCTGCTCTCTTGAACCACCTTTGAGCTCAGTGCTGTGTCCTCTGTTTATTTGTGTGCGTTTATCTTGCATGTGGCTCCTGCTACCACCCTTTTCTGTCCTCATTTCAGTTTTAAGATTTTCTTTGCTATCATTCTGGCCTCTTGGGTCCTTGCTCCCAGCAGCTCTGGATCTTTCTGGTACCCTTGGTGTAGCTGGAGAAAATGATGCAGTCAAATGCCAGGTCAAAAGCAGATGGAACTGCATGCATGTTTGGGTAACTTCTGGTCCATTCCTTTGAACGTCATTAATACAATTAAAGCAATTGTGGAAACATTTGATTTTTACCTTTTGACCCCTGAAAGGTGCATAATATTGACTCAATGGGCAAACCCCCTCATAAGCTTTGTTTCCCTAAAGTGGCAGAAGCCTCCCGGATAAATTCAGGAATCTCAAAATCTTGTGGGACAATTATTTTCATTAGTGCTTCTAAAAAAGGAAAGGGCATGGACAGCACTTTATTCCTGCTCTAATTATACATTGTCAGTAGTAAAAGAAAGAGCATAATTGGAATAGGTAACAGTTTGCTGCCGAGAGTTGAAAAAGCACAAGCTTCTCCTATTTTATCCAAAGTTCTCCCTGTAGTTGGACGCAAATTTGGCATTAAAGGACCATGGGGTCGTGAATTGGAATTGATGGCAGTGTTACAATTTGAATATTTTGCACCTCTCACACAAAACATTCCAGTGTCTCGTTGAGTCTTTCCTATGTAAGAAACGCTTCCCCGTGCTGGATTCTGCATGTACTGATTGGTGCAGGCTTCTGGAATATGCCCAGGGCGGCTCAGGGTCCGAGTTCCTCTGTGCCTCCCTCCCCTGGAAATGGCTGTTGGCTGATGTCTTGAGCGTGATTTTGGTGCTCTGCTCTGTTCCTTTCATTGTTGGCTGGTTGATTTGCATGCAAGAAGCTAAGCAGATGACAAACTCTCAAAAAAGCTTGTGTGTGAGGCAATGGATGATCAACCAATCCAGAATCAGAACCAGAGGGTTGGCTAAATATAAATTGTAAAACCAGTTGAAGTTTCAAATGAATCAATGGCAGTGATATTATTGGCATTCGTCCGTGCCAGGGCTTCTGCCCAAGGCCTGCCACATTTCCTAGCTCGGTCTCTCTGCAATCTGGAGACGTGTCCTTCACAGCACAGGGGAGAGAGACGGCACGTGCCAAGGAGGTGACTGCTCCCCTCTGGTGGTAACTGGGCACGATGTGGCTGATCGGAGCCCTCGGCCTCGCTTTCAGGGGAGTGTGTCTGGAGCTGACCGACTTCTGTCAGTCCCCAAGTATTGCTGCTATTTTTCTCATTTAAATTTCAGTGGTTTTATGTGTGATTGTCCCCGTCATATGGCAGTCACCATTCTGATGCGATCTGCTTGTTGCCTCTTTAGAACAACGACAATGAGACGGCCCTGCACTGCGCCGCGCAGTACGGCCACACGGAAGTGGTGAAGGTCCTCCTGGAGGAGCTGACGGACCCCACCATGCGCAACAACAAGTTCGAGACGCCACTCGACCTGGCCGCGCTCTACGGGAGACTGGAGGTGGTGAAGATGCTTCTCAACGCACACCCCAACCTCCTGAGCTGCAACACTAAGAAGCATACCCCCCTGCACCTGGCGGCCAGGAACGGCCACAGAGCCGTGGTGCAGGTGCTGCTGGAGGCCGGCATGGAGAGCAACTACCAGGTAGCGGCCCACACACCTGCCAGGCTCGGGGCCGTCCTGGGAAGAGGCACAAACGCCGTGCTGCTGGGCTGTGTTCTTACTTAGCACGTTTCGCATCACGTGTCAGAGCTTCCGTTCCTTGACTCATTTTCCTGTAAACTCGAGAGACAAACTCACCAAGTGAGTCTGTTAGTTTTGGCTTCTTTTCAGGGGTCATCTATAGTCGTTGCACCCTGAAAAGATGTGATAACGGATGAGCTCTCGAAATTCCAATAGTTTCATTATCTTCCTATGTGCGTGTTCCCACTGCCACCGCGTAGCACCTCCAGAGTCCCATCAGCTTGACCTGGCTGACGGGAGACCTAGCCTTTCCCTTGGTTGGTCTTTCTCCGTTCAGAGGAGCCATCATTCCCTAGGCTTTGCATTGACCCAACCACCCTCGAAGTTAAAGGTGCTTTTTTTCCCTTGTACGTTTCTTCTCATTATTCCTTCCACCCAGGAAGGTGGAGTTTTGAGGAGTTTTACCAGTAGGTGGCTCCAAGAGTAACTGTGCAGTTAGTCACGTGTGGCCTGCTGGTGGCACATCAGACACCCTTGATGTACAGGCCACGATCGTGGTTTTGGAATCCAGACAAGAAAAATGGGAAAGATAATGACAGAGAACTTTGTGTGGTTTGTTTTATTTTCCTGTCCCTTCTTGTCTATGTCCCATTTGTCGTGTGAAGCCACGCCAAACCTGGGTCACTATTCTGATGACATCCTGCTCTGCGCTCTCGTTTGCTTTCCAGACGGAGAAGGGCAGTGCTTTGCATGAGGCTGCTTTGTTTGGCAAGACCGATGTGGTGCAAATCCTGCTGGCTGCAGGTGAGAGGTTGGCAGCGCTCTTGTCTACACAGCATGCCAGGGTTGGGATTGTTTCCCCCCGTTTCCCCAGAGGGGGACTTCACTGCTGCATTTGAACCCAATGTATATACGTCTCCACTGACTGATTGCAAATGTATGAATTGTTCATGAATAGCTGGGTTCAGTGGCTTTGGATGAAACCTGGTGGTCGTGCTGCAGGGAGCGGTAGGAATCCTGGACTTGGACCCCCCGTGAGGCTGACCTGAAAATGCTCACTGCGCTGTCCACCTGCTGTACTTTTCTAGGAATTGATGTCAACATAAGAGATAACCGTGGGCTGACGGCCCTGGACACTGTCCGGGAACTGCCTTCTCAGAAGAGCCAGCAGATTGCAGCGCTCATTGAAGGTAGCAGGCTGTCTTTCTGCTGGGGTGACCAGAGGACACACTGGCCAAACCAAGGCATTTGTATTTGGTGCAGCTGTTTTTTGTCTTTCCCTATAGATCACATGACTGGAAAAAGAAGTGCAAAAGAGGTAGATAAAACTCCCACTCCCCAGCCACCTCTCATCTCCAGCATGGACTCCATATCCCAGAAGTCTCAGGGTAAGGCGGCTCTTCTCTGCCAGCAAAGGGCCTCTCAGCTTACAAAGAATTTGGCAGAATGGAAACTCTTAATTTAAATAACAACTTCAGGGAGTTGGGAATACTTAATAAGTTTGTATTCAAATTCATTTTTTCCAAGTGCTACATGAAGCTTTGTTGGACATAGCTTAGGCCTCTGATAGCAGCCCTCTTCTTTCCTGCTTTATTCTCTATTTTCACTGTTGGTTCTATGAGATCTCTTCTGGGATGTGAACTAGGCAGGGTAATGTCAAAAGGAATTCAAATCTCAGTGAAACCTTTTTCTAATACACACTATAGAGTCATAAACATCATTGGCCCACAGTAAATACTGAATGAGTGTCATCTGGTTGGTAGGGAGATATGTAAGTGGCAGATTTTGGTAATGTATCATTTGGCCCATAAATGTGCTCTGGGTGCTAGCTGAGGCAGTCCAGCCTCTCTAGCACTGCCACGATCCACCTTTACAGATTTATTGAGCAGCCTCTTGGGTCCTGATGAATGAGAAAAACAAAATACTGACTGACACCTTCCCCAGACACAAGCCACAATAAAGGCTAGAGAAACAGAACAAAGCCAGACACTAAACAGGGAAAGGGATTTTTCAAGGGAGTGTGGAGATAGATACAAGGGTGAAAGGGAGCTCAGTCTGTCTTTACTGGGGAGTCCTGGCCCTCCTCCCGGTCACACTTTTGTCCTGACCTCAGAATCTACTAGTAATGGGATTAGTAGTTCATTAAGCTCTTAGCTTTCAAGGATTTTACAGTTATAGTTTGGACTATTTGCAAGTGACCCAGAGATCCCTGGGTAGTTTTGCAGTCACAGATTTGGATCTTGGCTACTCCGAGGTTCGTAGTTACCCAGTGAGTGAGGCTCCATCAGAGAAGGCTTTGCATCCTGTTTTGCTTGAGCACATGGAAGGTCTTATTAAGAATGTAAAGGATTACTTAAGATTTTCAGTTATACTTTGCTATATTTTGTGGTTTAACTTTATGCTCTCATGGTATTGAGGTATTTGGGGATTTATGAAGGTCTTGGGAGCTACCTCTCATAGATATCAAGGGTTTTCCATATTGAATGAGAGAAAAATCTGTTCACGTCTCAGGCTATAAAGAAATTCTCTATGTTTATTCCTGTCCATGGAGCAAAGAAGTCATTCATTTTCCTGTACTGGATTAGTGTTTGTCGGTCCAGGTTATTGAAGAAGCTTTCGGTGGTGGCAGTGGTTGGCAATCTGAGACCGTGCTCTCCTTTCGTTGACTCTCTGGCCCTCTCCTGTCCTCTTCAGGTGACGTGGAGAAGGCAGTCACTGAACTGATCATCGACTTCGACGTGAGCGCTGAGGAAGAGGGTCCCTACGAGGCGCTGTTCAATGCCGTCTCCTGCCATTCGCTGGACAGCATGGCCAGCGGGCGGTCATCCGACCGGGACTCCGTGAGCAGGGAGGCTGAGGCAGCAGGAGTTGCGAAAGCTGCTGGAGTGAGGCCTGTATGTGGCCCGGGGCCCTCAGCAGCCTGGGGGTCATGTTGTCCCTTGTGCTTGTGTGCGGTGCCGGGGACAGGAAGTGTGTGCCCTGGTGCCACGTCGCATGTCACAGGGCTGGATCTTCCTCCCCCGGTCCTTCTGGGCTCTCCCGCGTCTCCCTCTTGCTTAGTGGGGTTCAACGATACAGCTGGCATTGAGATAGAAGTTTGGTGTTTGCAATTGCAGTATAACCTGCTTGCATCTTTCTGTGACTTTTTGGCTTGAGAACAAATGAATGCGTTGTATCTCTATTTAGCCTTAATGCTGCTTCTGCCTTTGGGGTCTTTGCTGTGTACTGAAGAGCAGTTCAGACGGTGAAAGAGCTCACTGAAATAGGTTCCTGTGAGCACATGCTCACCTTCCATTTGCCCTCAAAGGATTATCCATTTGGCTTTGGACAGAGTTCTGTATTCGGCAGGGTGGTATCCAGGTTTAATCAGACATTGCATGTATTAGTATTACTATGTGGCAGTCTTGTTTTTGCCAGTTATAACCCCTTTAGCCATTGAAATAATGGCATGAGGACAGCCCTGAGTTTTTCCTTCGCACGGCCCACCTTCCTGTCTCACTGTTTTTTTCCCTACTTGCTTCTGCTTCTGGCCTTGTACATTGTTCTTCAGACTCCTGACCCCATTTCCTCCCCTGGGTTTTACTGTGAGCCTAAGCCTGGATCAGGCCTCCCACTGGCCATCCTTCCTGCGTTGCCAGGCACAGTAATTTGAGGTTCTGAGCACGGTGCTTTTATTGACCTGGCCAGTGGTCTAACAGGATCCCGGTGATAATCCCACCTTGAGGCATATTTTCGTGTGTATATTATTTCTTCTTGTTGGAGAAGCTGGCTTTTTCCTTTTGCTCTGAATCCGGTTTATGACCATTTTGATGATCCTTTGGCTGCTGCTAGGTGATCCTCGGCTTTTTCGGGTGTGCCCTGGGCGTGGCCTGATGTTTCTGGGTGTTCTTTTCTGTTAGGCTCCTTGCCCTGCCCAGTATGGATTTGGGACAGGCCTCGCAGTCTTGTGGTAGCCCACCAGAGAGGATGTGAGCAAGGGCGTGGTGAAACTTGTGCGTGGTGAGAGCAGTGTCTTTGCCGAGCACCGCTGGCGTAGTGCTGCTGTAGCCAGAGCTGGTTTTCTCACTTCTCTCACTGTTAGACAAATGAGTTCAGCACATCCACCCGCGGGGAAGGCCTTGCGTGAAGTGGTATTTGCAGATGATGCCCAGTAGAGGGAGCTGGAGGCTTTGCAAGAAGAACACAGGGTTACGGCTGCAGCGTGCTTTGAACAGCCAAGTTCCTGGGGCTTAGCTTCGGATTTACAGTCTCTTTGTTCCATCCTCTTCTGGGAATCCAGCCTCCTGTGGTCCTTCTAAGTAGAAACTGAGGCATCTTGGGGTGCATGCTTTGCCCTTTTCACTTGAGTATATTGTGGCTCTGCTACGTTCCTGGCCTTGGTAATTAACTGTGGCCGAGGGACTGTCCTACGTCTTATAAACATAATAGAAGTTATGTATAAATCAGGTCTGTATTCCAGGCCCCAGGCCAAAGTTAGAAAAAGGAGGATCCTGCTTCTCCTTCCAGTGTCCCGTGATCACATCATCCACCAAAGGCTTTCTTTCACATTGTTCTTTCTAGGCTCCTTTAGCTGTGGGAAGCCTCTAGGATAGGTAGGTCCTTTGTTGTTATGTTTCATTTTGTTTTTCCTCAGCTATTTGTGTCCCAAGGTTGGATAACTGGTGTAGATTATAGGCCTGCTGCTTTTTCTGTTCCCTACCTTAGAAAGTGGCATTGGAACAAGGCTTGTTCCCACCCTTCCGGAGCAAAGAAGGGTGGGGAAAGTGGGACTCAGTGGGGAATCTGATCTACATTGCTCTGTTTGGCTTGAACTTACGAATCTGTGTTGAAGTTGTTGCCATTGGGCATCCATTGGATTCCAGGGACTATGGGAATGACTGATTTATCAAGTTAGGAGGTGTGATCAAAAAATATGGTGAATGTTTTAAATTAAAAAAAAAAAATTATGGGGCAGACAGATGGCTCAGTTGGTTAGAGTGTGAGCTCTTAACAACAGAGTTGCCAGTTCGATTCCCACATGGGCCAGTGAGCTGCGCCCTCCACAACTAGATTGAAGACAACGAGCTGCCACTGAGCTGCCAGTGGTCGGCCGGGTGGCTCAGTTGGTTAGAGCGGGAGCTCTCAACAATAAGGTTGCTGGTTCATTTCCCGCATGGGATGGTGGGCTGTGCCCCCTGCAACTAAAGATTGAAAACGGCAACTGGACTTGGAGCTGAGCTGTGCCCTCCGCAACTAGATTGAAGGACAACGACTGGGAGCTGATGGGCCCTGGAGATACACACTGTTCCATAATATTCCCCAATAAAATTTAAAAAAAAAAAAGAGAAGATTCTTTAAAAAAAAAAAATTTATTGGAGTAGCTGGTTAGTTCAGTTGGTTAGAGTATGGTACTAATAACACCAAGATTGCTGATTTAGTCCCTGCATGGGCCACTGTGAGCTGTGCCTCCTTAAAAAAAAAAAAAATTTATTACAGTGAAAGACACATTGCCATTAATCCCCCTCAAAATACTCCCCCTCACTTCAAACACACTTATCCCATCGCTCTTGCCACTTTTCTGAAGGAGTTCTGGAAGTCCTCTTTCGTGAGTGTCTTTAGTTGCACTGTCGTGGCTGCCTCGATGTCCTGAATCGATTCAAAATGTTTACCTTTCATGGTCATTTTGTCTTTGGGGAAGAGCCAGAAGTCACACAGTGCCAGATCCAGTGAATAAGGTGGATGAGGACACACCCGTAATGTTTTCATTTGACAGAAATTGCTGTACCAGAAGCGATGTGTGACACGAGTCTTTCCGTTGTGATCACAGAATATGGTGAATACTGCTGCCAAGTGCCATCCAATGGAAATGCGCTGAACTTTGTAACAGTGTGTGACAAGTTTCAACTTGTTCGGTGCAGTCAGTTGGGTGTGAGCTGCGGTTGAGAGAAGATGTGTTTTAAAGTGTGTTGTAAATCATCCTTCATCATGACAATGCTCCGTGTCACACATCGGTTTTGGTATACGGCAATTTCTGTCAAATAAAAACATTACGGTGTGTCCTCATCTACCTTATTCACCGGATCTGGCATCGTGCGACTTCTGGCTTTTCCCCAAAGTCAAAATGATTCAGGACATCGAGGCAGCCACAACAGTGCAACTAAAGACACTCATGAAAGAGGACTTCCAGAACGGCTTCAGAAAGTGGCAAGAATGATGGGATAAGGGAGGGGGATTAATGGCAATGTGTCTTTTACTGTAATACATGTTTTTAAATTTAAACATTCACGGTATTGTTTGATCACACCGCGTATAATACTGAGCAGTGTTTCAGTAGAGAGATCATGGATGCCAAATGATAACTAATTCTGGCAGCTCCATAAACATGAGGAATATCTTTCCTTGCAGATTTCTTCTGAGGCTCTCACATAATTCTGCATTCACCTCCGTCTTGACTTTTTAAATACTCCTGTCCTAGCAACACAGCAAACTCACCTACGAGCCGGGGAACGAGCCTGCAATCCAACTCCTGTTTCAGGTTCCCACTTCCTTCCCTGTAGGAATGTTGATTATCAAGCTTTGGAATAGAAACAGTGTTGACAGTACTGCAGGTACAGTGGCAAACCACTCTTTAGCTTTCTTTCACCAAAGATCATTCTGTGTATTCTTGAAATCGACCACCCATGATCTAACTCATCCCCTCTTCAGTGAGTGTCGTGCTTCAGGGTATGGATGGCAAACGACAGCCACAAACAGCTCCCTCTTTTTGTGAATCAAGTTTTATTGGAGCACAGCCGCACTCACTCATTGGCATACTTTCTGTGGCTACTTCTGTAGTACACAGGCGGAGGTGACTGTAAAACCTGAAATATTTTCTCTGTGGCCCTTTAAGAAAAAGCTCACCAACCCCTACGCTAGGGCAGATAACTGACAAATATTAGTTTTAAAAATGGGCTAAGATGAAACGTGGTTTTCATATGCTAATGATACATGATAGGAATTATTGAAGGCGGTGACCAAGGGTAAGAGGCCAGTCTGAGCTTTTGCTAACAGATGGGGATGCCATCAAAGTTTGAACAGGAATTGATGCTTTTGTCCTTGATTACATTCCTCATTACTTCCTTGATAACTCTGGTTTGTTAGAACTCTTTGACCAGTTGATTCTTTCACCCGCTGTTTCCTCTTTTTAGAGGAGCCCGAAAGTTGAGCCATGTGTTTTCCTATATGCGAGTTTTATGTATCAGTATTATGAAGGACCTTTTTGGCAAGGCAGTTACGTGTTTTCAGGGCTGCTATTACTCAGTGTGGTAAAGGATATGAAAGAGGCACTTATAATCTCTGCTATAAACATCAGAAGGCAAAGAGCACGCTAATTGAAGTGTATGTGTTTGTGTGTGTGTTCAGACGCATGTATGCAGGGTTCTCCATCTGTTCAGAGGCTAAACCTTGAGTTTGGTCTCTCGGGAGTTCTTCACATGACTCTTTTCCATGTCCAAGGGCTAAGATGAGCCTTAACCCAAATGTTGGATACTTGAAAAAAGAGATTGTGACGTCCTTATGTTTTCTCTTCCACAGAGAGAACGTCCACCGCCTCCAGCAAAGCCACCCCCCGATGAAGAGGAGGAGGACCGCTCAGATAAGAAGTTTCTTCCCTTGACAGCATCCGAGGTAGGGGGTGATGGATTTATTCCCGTCACTGAAATAGGATTTTTGGAAAGTGTGTCAGTGTGTGCTTAAAGAAGACTGCTTTCTCATTTCTTACCAGTTTTCTGGATTAGTAGGTGTGTATGTGTACATCAGTTATCTGGAACAAGACCTTTCAAAGAATTTTAATAGTGCTCTCTAGCAGACGGGCCAATTATTGATCTACCTAGCCACAAGGAAAGGAAAGCATGCACCTTTTCTCCTGCTCCCATGTGCTAACCAGTCTCACTTTTGCTCTTGTGCCCGTGTTGTCTCTTGAGACAAAATGTACAGTGTCCCTCTAATGAGACTATTCCCTGGACTGTGTCATATGAGCAGGCTTTGGTGGTTCTGTCTCTGTGTTTTCCCCTCTTCATTTCACATGAAGAGTATGCACTACGACAAACATGGAAAAGGTGGTAAAGACCCACTTAGAAGAAAATAGGAGGAGTGGGGGTGGAGGAATCAAAGGGTATTTGAAAAGAATATTCCATCGTTTTAAAAAAGAAATGTTATCATGGGGCAAATAGTTCAATCTTGTCGCTTAGGTTTATGAAGAAAATCATATTTTCCTTGATCTTTCATCTTCAAAATGCTCCTTTAACACTTCCTGTCACTCAGAGAATGTTTATTGAGTATTTATTTGAAATCCTACATAATTTCAATAGTTTATTTTGTAGCTCATCCAATGCCCTCTAGTTCTTTAATTTAAAAATCAGCTAATATAAACTAGTCAATTTAGTCTCATTACTTTATACCTAGAAGTAGGAGTTAGTTTTTTTTACAGTATTGCCATGGACCATTCAGTGAAGTGGGTTCTTTTATTTAATATACACACTTGGAACCAGAGGGATGGCTTTAACAAAATGTATAAATCCAAGGAAGCCCTTTTAAGAGTGTAAAAGTCAGTGACGGAGATAGGAGACGATTTCTATGCTGGGTGCGAATTCTGTCCTTACTTCTTTCTGTGTCTTAATTAAAAAATGCTTATTATCGTGTCTCAGCTAAGGGGTCTCTGTAATTACAGCCTCCGGGGAATACTACCTCGCTTGCAGACACAAGTGCCTGTAGTAAATCCCTACATGTCTTTACATAGAAATTTGCCTCATTACGCCCTTTTACAAGGAGGACGCTGGTAACGCGGGGCATATTCAGTTGGGGCTGGGTCTGTATAAATGCCTCGTGGCGCCTGTTTAACACGGACTTGGATTAAAATTCCTAATGCCCCAGGATAGGGGAAAGCTCTTAAAGAAATATTGGACAACCAGGACTTTCTGTTCTCCCAAGGCTTTCTAGAACATACAGTTTGGCAATAACTGTGTCAAGAGGTAGGGGAGAATCACCACATTACTCTCCTGGGTGGGTCGCTCTGTCTGAGATACATCCCCTAGGACTTGCTTCTGAATAGCCTGGAATTCTGGGTCAGTTGGACCACGAGAGTCAGTACTTGGAAGACTGAGAACCCTGGCTTTGCTTATTGATGTTTATAAGTACATGAATTTAGATAGAGTTCATATGGTCTGGGTCATAGCCTTTTTTTTTTTTTTTAATACATTTTATTGGAGAATATTAGGAAACATTGTGTTTCTCCGGGGCCCATCGGCTCTAAGTCGTTGTCCTTCAATCTAGTGGTGGAGGGCGCAGCTCAGCTCCAAGTCCAGTCACTGTCTTCAATCTTAGTTGCAGGGGGCACAGCCCACCATCCCATGAGGGAATTGAACCGGCAACCTTGTTGTTGAGAGCTTGCGCTCTAACCAACTGAGCCATCCAGCCACCCGGTCATAGCCTTTTAATGATCAAGGCAGATTCTGTGATTCTGTGTGCTGTAGTTTTAATGGATGTCTTCTCCAAAAGTGGACTGGTGTTTTGTTTCTTTGGACTCTGGTCTTCAGCACCTTTATTTCTTAACACTCGCCTAGCTTTACTGTCCTAAACTTCATGTCCCAGTTGGCGTTGGCTTCGTCAAAGCTTAGACGTTGGTATTTGTCAAGCAATCTGCTCCAGTGCTCGTGTCTTATTCCCGTGGCTCGTAATTGTCAAATGACCCCTAGAGCCTTTCAGGGAAGCTGAGTGTACCTGGCTTCAGGACAGCGTGGCTTAGAAACATTAAACACGTACGCACGTGTGTGCACGCCCCCCACCGGTTAGAGGTTTTTGCCCACCCATTGGGCTACAGCCTACAGGGGACTGACCGTAGGCTTCTCTGTGCTCAGATGTGCTTGACGTTCATGGAGGTGGCAGCTGCTGTGATAGCTCTTCCCAGAAAGCTGCCCACCCCCACCCTGGCCGTTCCATTGCTCATAGTTAACTGGTGACTGGTGGTCGCTTTTCTCTGCAGCAAAAATGTTGCTTTCCATGTGGCAACAGAATATGTTTTTTGGGGGGCTTTGATTTACTGCCATCCCTGGAAGAAAGGGGAAAAAAGATTAAGGAGTAATTTAGTAAAGAGCAGAATGCTTTCTGTTGAAAATCAGTTATTGCCATATTCACTGTGACACAGGGCTCCTCGAGTGGGAACTAGGAAGGCTTGGAGAAAAGCAGTTTATTGCTTTATTGTGAGATTTTTAATCCCATAGCTGGCAGGGGCCAGGAGCGGGCAAAAAATATCACCCTACGAGTTGCCTGGGTGTGAGCGGGGACTCCCATTAGACATCTGAAAGAGGGAAAGAGTTCCGAATTGGATGGAGAAATCACATTTCCTAGAAAAAAATGAGGCCAGCTTGGTCCAGAATCAGGGGAAGTGAATTTTCTGGCCCCGGCTCTGCTGGGAGCTGTCTCTGTAAGACCTCTGGGAACCGGGTTTTGTCCCCTGCAAAATGGAAGAGCTGGAACCAGGTGCTGTCTAGCTGGGACTATAACGGTTTGGGTCCCTTCCAGCTCTGACATTTGCTGGTTCTCTGCTTCCAGTTGTCGTGCATAAGAACCAGGCGTGAAGTGAACACAGGTCCGTGGGCCTGATTTCCCAGATGGAAGTCGTCAGCCCTGTTCTGCCTGGGGATAAAGGATATTATGAGCTGGGCCTCCAGGCGGTCAGACACCTCTGAGACAGGCCTGCCTGGAGCTGGACGAGAGCCCTTGCTGTGTGCACAACGCTCCGCAGAATCAGATTTCCAGGGCTCTGCCGAAGGGAGAGCTATGTGTGTGAACCTGCAGAACACCGATTCCTGTCTGTGAAGCCTTTGATGTTAAGTTGACACTGAATGAACTCTTGAATGGTCCTCCTTTGGTCCCTTAATTGTGTTCCTATGAAGAGGCAAAGGAATAAGTAATGCAGGCAGACGGCTCATTGTAATGAAAGAACTTTTAGCTTCCAGGTGGCTTCCAGGAGGTGGAGGTTCCGGCTGTGTCTGGCAGAATTTGGAAGGAGACTGTCTTCTGCCTTTAGAGTGGCAGCCTTGTTAACAAACAGGAGCTGCAGGCTTGGGTTCAGTCTGAGACGCCAGCTTCCTTGTTGTCTCATTAGACTGTAACTCGGTGAGCTGTGCCTCCAAGAAGCAATCACAAACCTGATTTGTTTCCAGGGGTCTGTGGGACGTGTCAGTGAAGGAGGAGGTTTCTGTGTGTGCCATAGACACATTTGCAAGCTTCCGTTATGTGTTAGGTGGAACTGGGGATTCTCCTTCACCCCCTCTTTCGTAACGTATCACCCATACCCAGCCAGACTGCTCAAGAAGAGATTTTGTGCTTTCGTGTCCTCTCCTGATAGATGGAATGTGATTATTCTTAATTTGCTTGTGAAACACGTTGGAGTCTTAGGACAGATGAGCCAAAATTTCCCTCAGAAGCCAGGGTCTATTCTTTCTCTTAGGGTGACGGTAGCGTTAATCCTCGTATTTCTGGTTTGGTTTGAACTTGGCCACTCTGGCCCCATGACTAGCCGTGGCCACCAGGCCCTCAGCTGACTCAAGCTGGTTGGCAGGTGGAGGAGCCAGCTCTGGTCTAGTTACTTCATCAGAGACACCTGTAGCCTGGATTAGGATTTCTCAGCAGACAGAGCTGCTTTTTCTCCACCGAAATAATACTGCCTAGCCACTTGACTGTTCTCAGAACCCAAATTGGTGGAATTAAGATTATATTGTCAACGTGGCAGGATGCTGGCTTTTGGGAAATTCTTCCCTATAACCCGCAGGACCTATGAAGAAAGGCTCCCAAACGTGGAGGACTTACAGAGCACTTTGTAAGTGCCTGTCATTCAGGGTTGGTCAGAATCGTTCTGATTCCCAGTTGAGAAGGTGGGAAGGATTCCAGCCTTAGGGTAGTAGGTGTGCATATTAGGAAAGAGACGTGGAGAAAGAGGCCTCTCTCCCTACCTGGAAGCATCAGCCACAGAAAAGAGATCATGCAAGACGCTGTGGAGATGGGAGAGGAAGGAAGGGGCGCTCCTTGGATTTTATTTGGGGTTTTTTGAAAGATAAAATTAAGTAAGGAAGGGAGGGTGTCTTAATCAAAAGCCATTGAAATTTGAGGTACAGGCGCATCTCTAGAAAAGCAGTTCCTTGTGACACTTGAGTTATTGACTTTCTCTTCGTCTCCAATGAAAAAGGAGCCAACAGTCTCAAATTTGTTTGACGTAACCTGTTTTGGTGTTAGCCTGCTGCCTGAAAAGTACTGTGTATTTTGTCTCGTAGGCCTCAGCCCTGAGACCCTGGCCTCAGGGGAGGACAGCCAGGGAGGACGACGAGCACCCTTATGAGCTCCTGCTAACAGCGGAGACAAAGAGGCTGGCGTCAGTGGACGGAAAAACAAAAGGTACGTACCTTCCCTGCCCCTGCAGAAACAACTCTGAAAGGATTTTTCTAGTTTGTCATCCTGGGTGGAGGGACGTGATGATTTGCTGTTCCTTGGGATGGGGAGTGTAGTTCGCCGGCAGTCTGGGGTGGTGGCTGTGTCATGGCTTTCTTTTCGTTTGCAATACTCTGGGCTGCCGTTGGCTGCCACCTTTCTGCACATGAAGCAAGGCAAAGGTCCGGGCAGACTAGGCGAGAACTGTGAAAGGAGAGACTGGCAGTGCCATGGCAGAGATTGATTTGGGGTCTCAAGCCGTAAAGCCTCACGTTAGTGCTGTGGAAAAACAAGCCCAACAAGTTGGTCCCTTTGGGTTCGGGCTGACGGCACAGACTCCGCTTTGAGTCCTGACCTCAGAGGGAGGTACTCCTGGGGAGGGGCCCGTGATTGGCTGCCACCAGGTAACTAGAATGCTCTGTCGCCTTGGCCTACTTTCATCGCCTCTGCAAAATTCAGTTTCCTCTGTGAGGGAGTGAGTGCTGCAGGACTGAGATCCAGCCAGGCGATGTAAACGCAGGCACGACAGAGGTGAGTGTGCTCTGCTGGAGAATCTGTGACCACCGTTGTGCTCCTCGGGAAGGACACGGACGGGCGATGCAGTTTGAGGGAACTCTGTGGCCTCTTCTCAGCTCTATAGCTGCAGGGGTCGGGTCCTTCACGGGATGTTATAAGTACCTCCTTTCAATCCTAAACTAGTCCATGGTTCAGGTAAGAATGGGGCTGTGATGGTTTCTTTTGAAGTACCCTTTGCTAGGCCGGTCAGAAAGTAAGGGGTGGCAAAGAGAACGTGTCGTATGTGTGGGACTTTGTAGATCTTAATTTTAATAGTCCTGTTTGAAAGGTTTCTCTTCTAGCATGCAGAAACTTTGTGGTTATTTTCATAGTAGTTGTGTTTTTTTTTTAATTTTGCTTTGTTTTGTTTTTTATGGTTTCCATTTGGAGCTTTTAAACAAAGGTTATCGTTTAGATACAGTAAAACTTACCCTTTTCGTGTACCGTTCTGTGAATTTTGACAAATAACAGTCATATAACTGACGCCATAATCAAGATATAGGACAGTTTCATTACACAAAAAAATTCTGTGTCCCTTTGTAGTCACTCCTGCACCCCTCTGATGTTTGTCCCAATAACTTTGCCTTTTCTAGAATGTCGTATCAATGGAATCAGACATCATGTAAATGAACCCTTTGAGCCTGGCCCCTTTCACTTAGCAGAATTCATTAGAGATTCATCCGTACTGTTGCATATATCAGTATTTTGTTCCTTTTTGTGGCTGAGTGGTATTCCGTTGTATGGATGTACCACAGTTAATCCATTCTCTAGCTGAGAGATATTTGCTTAATTTACAGTTTGGGGCAATTACAAATAAAGCTATTATAAACATTTGCATACAGGCTTTTCTGTTAACGTTGGTTTCATTTCTTTCGGGTAAACGCTAGGAATGGGATTGCTGGGTCCTTCATAAATACATGTATGTTTAACTATAAGAAACTGCCAAACCATTTTCCAGAATGGTTGTACCATTTTTCATTCCCATCAGCAGTGTATGAGAGTTACGGTCGTTATGTATCCTTCCCAGCACTTAATATTGTCAGGTTTAAAAAAAATTTTTTTTTTTAAGATTGGGGAAAGGGTATAGGACTTTATTGGGGAACAGTGTGTATTTCTAGGACTTTTTCCAAGTCAAGCTGTTGTCGTTTCAGTCTTAGTTGTGGAGGGCGCAGCTCAGCTCCAGGTCCAGTCGCCGTTGTTAGTTACAGGGGGCGCAGCCAACCATCCCTTGTGGGAGACGAACTGGCAACCTTGTGGTTAAGAGCCCACACTCCAACCAACTGAGCCATCTGGGAGCTCATTGGAAGTTCAGCTCAAGGTGCCGTGTTCAATCTTTAGTTGCAGGTGGCTGAACCCACCATCCCTTGCGGGAGTCAAGGAGTCGAACCAGCAACCTTGTGGTTGAGAGCCCACTGGCCAATGTGGGAACCGGCAGCCTTCAGAGTTAGGAGCATGGAGCTCCAACCGCCTGAGCCACCGGGCCAGCCTAGGTTTTAAAACTTTTTAGCTATGCTAATATGTGTGTAGTGGTACTTTATTGTGGATTGAATTTGCATTTCCCTAAAGACTAATGATGCTGAGCATGCGTTAATGTGATTATTTGCCATTCTTATCTCTACTGAAGTGTCTGTTCAAGTCTTTTACTTATTTTTAAAAAGTTGGGTTGTTTGTTTTCTTATTATTGAGTTGTCAGTTCTTTATATATTTTGGACACAAGTTCATCAGATACATGATTTTCTCCTAGACTGTGATTTATCTTTTTAATTTCCTTGACGGTGTCTTTTGAAGAGCAGAGGTTCTTAACTTGGATGAAGTTCAATTTATCCCTTTTTTAAATGGATAAGGTCACAAATATATTTCCTATATTTTTTTCTAGAAATTTTATGACTAGGTATTACATGTAGGCCTATGATCCATTTTGAGTTTATTTGTGTATATGGTATGAGGTTCATTTTTCTTTTGCATGTGGACGTCCAATTGAGCGGATTTGTTGAAAAGACTGTCCTTTCTCCATGGAATTGTCTTTGCCACTTTGTTATTCTTTCTCGGAATTGTTTTAGATATTGTAGTTCCTTCTCATACAAAGATTTAGAATCAGCTTGTTGATTTCTACAAAAAGAAGTCCTGCTGGGATTTTTTATTGAGTTGTTTTTAATCTATATAGCAGTTTGGGAAGAGTTCATATCTTAACTGTATCCGATCTTCCAATCACATGGTAGATTTTTAATTCAAACTTTTAGAGAGAGTGGAGTAGAGCACCAGTGCTTTCTCTAGTTGTTTAACAATAAATCACATTGAAACTAACCCTTAAAGCACAAGTACTTAGTTAATTTAATGCTCTGTTTGAAAGTAGTTCTTAGTGAGGGAAGAAGCTTTAGCATCACGAAGGAGGGAGATCCCAATTCTTTCTCTCTTTCAAAGACTTGATCTGGAACCACTACAAGACAGCAGGCTCAACCTTTGACAGGAAGAAAAGACAAAAGTCAGATGAACTTCAGAAATAGGGCCAGTCTCCTTGGCTGTCAGGTGCCCGTGATAGGAATTTTCTATCCCCAGATGAAGAGATCTCCAGGTGAAGGGGGAACTGCCAAGGAGGGCTTCTGACTGCAAATCAGTTCTCCTTTGCTTTGGTGTCTTCCAGCTCTGCTGTCTTGGGCTAACAGTTGAGCGTGGGTGGTGCAGGAAGCAGATGTAATTGAGCCATCGCCTGTGGGGTGTGCCTGCCTCCAGGCTAGGCTGCTTGGATCACTCAAAGAGCTTTCAGACAAAAGAGTCAAGACATTAAAAATGAAAATGGGCTCTGCCAGTTTCACAGTAGCCTGGAAGGAACGCCTGTTAGGGTAGGTGAAAGTGAGGCAAATCATTTGCACTAATGTCATTATCTTAGGCAGCTTTTATGAATTAATTTATCCATTTTTAAAGGGCCGTGTTCATGAGAGACGACCAGACTTTTCAGCCCTCTTTACTGTAATTCAGGAAACTACAAAGTGAGGGGTGGGTTGGGAGGGCTTTTCAATTCCATGTTAAAATTACATTTGTGTTAGCTCCCTGGGGAAAAAACATTCCAATAATACAGAAGTGAATACAAATAAAATGCTCGGGCTCTTCTCACCTGTCTGCTACTCACAGTTCTGCCAGAGGTGACCAGTTGGAAAGTGTGGTGTGTGCTTCAGGCCATTTGCTGTCTTTATACAGAAGTGACTGTGTGAGATTGTTTTGTTTGTTTCTAAGCTAAAATGGGATCATATTTTACAAACTGGTTTGCAAACTTGTGTTTCTTTTACCCTGTCTGTATTTGGGGGTATCATTTTGTCTTCGTTCTTAAAAAAAATCTGCGTTATTGTTTTTTAATGGTTGTTAAATATCCCATGACTCGTTTTTCCATTTTCCAGTTGATGGATGTTTAAGTTGCCTCCAGTATTTCTCTGTGATAAATCAAGCTGCTGGGGACATTCGGTACACATATACTTGCATGCTTACGAGAGTTTTTCTTAGAAGGCATTGGCAGAAAGGAGCATTCGCCAGAGTGCCGGTGCGTGTCTACATCGCATTGATGGGGCTCAGTTTCCTTCCCTTCGTGTGAACGAGCACTCTTCCCCAGACCTCCGCCAACACAGAATAGTATCTTCAGTAGTTGCCACCATGATAAGCAAAAAAGGTGGCTTCGGAAATTGGCACTTGCGTGACCTAGTGAAGTTAAGCATCTTACATTCTTGATTAGTATTATACATTTAGTCTTGTGAGTTGCCTTCCCGCCCCCCACCCCCCCATTTGTCTACTTAGAAATTACTCGTAGTGGAAACACTTCATATAAATATTGATAACATTTGGCCAAAGTGATGCTCAGAGGAAAGTTTATATCCTTAAATTCCTTTGTTAAAAAACAAGAAAGACTAAAACGTAACCAGAAGAAAGTAGCAGAGGAATTAATAAAGATAAAAGCAGATAGTATACTTCACATACTTTATGGTATACACGTTACACCTCAGTTTAACTAAAGAAAAACTAAAGGCAGAGATAGTGAAATAAAAAAACAAAAAAGCAATAGACTTGATCATTATGATACAAACTTGTTTGTTTTTTTAAAGATCTCTGACAATTCTGATTAAGAAAAGAGAAAAAAACAACATATTGGAATAATATGAAGCGTGCATTTAACCGCAAATTCAGACATGTTAAAAATTGATAGAGAATTTATAGAAATAAATTTTATGTGGTTAGTTAAGAGTTGCTACCACCCCTCTGGGATGAATCGTCTGGGAGAGTAATTGGTTCACCACAATGACTAATTGAGGTGGTGTTTCTACTGGCATTTAGTTCCTGGTGACCAGGAATGCTAAGCATCTTACCCTATGCGGGATAATCCTTCACAGTTAAGAATTTCACCCCCCAGAAATTCCATTTGTGTCTGTAGATGTGACAAAAACTGACAGAAGTGTAGAAAGCTTCATGAAGATTCATGAGGTAGAAAACCCATCCCTCCCAAAAAGGCACTAGGCCCAGATGGTTTTATAATAGTTTTATCTAACTAGGTCTTCCTCTGTTATTTAGTTTGTTTCAAATGTAGAAGACATCTTCTGAAATCATTACACAGGGCCAGCGTAACTGAGAACAATATTTCCTGTTTCGTGTGGCTTAGTCATTTATTTCTCTTCAGTGGTTAACTCCTTGCCCACTGGATATTCTGGACATACTACTATTCAGAGAAATAGCAGACAACTTTCCAAGTTTGCTAGCAAATGGGAAAGTAGCCAAGAGCTCTACAAGTCATCATTCTCTGTGGTGCTTTTCTGCAGCATCCACTAATAGTGCCTTAAGTCCATTTAGCTTCGGACAGTGATGAATGATCTGAAAACAGTGATCCACGTGGACTCCTGGCTCACAGCTACACTTCTGAGGGTTTCTAGATGCAGTTAAGTCAGTATACTGAGAGCTGTGCATTTAGGTCTGCGTGAAGTTTGTGCACGAGGATAAAGACCTCAGTCCTGTTAAGGGGGAGGAAAATGTTATTTTAGCTTCTCCCTCTACTCCCACATCCAGAGTGCTGCCAATTCCTGAGGCTTTAGGGAATTCTATAGTGTAAATCTGGCTTTTGCCTTTGCCAGCTTGGATTCTCACGTGTGCTTCTATCTGCAGTCCCACTTTTACTATTATTGGTTTAATAAGACTTCAGGAAGAAGATTAAATAAATACCAGCGTTCAGTCCACCATTTTGACCTGGAAGTCCAGGCTAGCTCTTCCTGGTAGGTTCCAAGAAGAGCTAGCCTGGACTTCCAGGTCAAAATGGTGGACTGAACGCTGGTATTTATTTAATCTTCTTCCTGAAGTCTTATTAAACCAATAAGTAAATTTGGGTGCTTTACCCAAAAGCAAAAAATATAAATGAGTAATCATAAAAGGCAGAATATGTTAAATTCACATCAAGCCATATAAATAATTACGTCTTATTTTCAGCAGCTTCCTCTTCTCTCACCTTCTTGCATTAGAGGAGTTCCTACCCAAAGCCCCACTATGTAACTGTCTTGCTCTATCAATTTATATTTCTGAGTTGGAATAGTTCACTTTTCTTTCCATTATAGAACAAGTCCAAGCCTTGTGAACTATACATCTCTATTCCAAATGTATCGACAGCCATTTATACACATACGTACGCATATACATGAGACGTATATAAAGTAATCATAAATGGCAGAATATGTTAAATTCACATCAAGTCATATAAAAGTAATTTTAGAGTTCAGAAAAGGGATACATTATGCTAGTGTACGAGATTAGGGATGGCTGTATGAAAGAAATGGCATTTGAGCTGAACCCCAAAACCAAGCATTCCACTTGCTAGGCAGAAGTTAGGAGGAAGAAGAAGGCATTCAGGCAGAGTTAGGAGGAAGAAGAAGGCATTCAGGCAGAGGGAGGGGCGTAAGATGGTGGGAGTTGATAGAGCACATGTTTGGGGAATGCTAAGTAATCCAGTTTGGCTGGAAAACGAACTGGTCTTAGAATACTGGATTTCAAATGTCAGTCTTTGTTCCAGAGACAGTGCGGTGTTGTTGAAGCTTCTGAATGAGGTGACGGGATGGAAGCTGTACTTTAAGTGTGTACGAGTATGATTATGGAATCCTGGATGGCAGCTGGGAGAGACAGGAGGCAGGAATACGCTGGAGTCGAGAGACTGTAAGGAATCTTAAAGGAAATTAGTGCCCAAAGTAGGGGGACAGGACGAAGTGGTAGGAGGGAGGGCATGGGGGCAGAGGTATTGAGGAGGACCTTACAACGAAATGGGGAAGAATAAGGAGGAGAAAGTATTGAGGGTGATTCTGAGGTTTTGAGCCTGGTTAACTGGGAGGATATTGTGCAACGGAAAGAAATGGGGGATTCAAGGGGGACCATGTTTGAGGGAACATGTTAAGTTCAATCTTGAATATATTATGTTTGATGTGTTTTGGGTACCAGGAGAACATGCAGGTAAAGATACTCCATAAACACTTGGAAATGTGGGTGTGATGGAGAGACGTAACAGATTCATGAATCGTTCAAGTTGAGGTGATGGTCAATATAAACAATAATCA
Source organism: Rhinolophus ferrumequinum (assembly GCF_004115265.2). Classification (NCBI taxonomy): domain Eukaryota; kingdom Metazoa; phylum Chordata; class Mammalia; order Chiroptera; family Rhinolophidae; genus Rhinolophus; species Rhinolophus ferrumequinum. The sequence goes on from NC_046286.1 coordinate 5,093,208, forward strand.
GTGGTAGAGGAAAAGTCTAGAGAGATTGAAGAAGTCAAGAATAGAACTTCTATTTAGAGGCACAAGGGGTAAGAAACGTAGGAGGGTAACCAGGGTAATGCAGTCTTAGAAGCCAAGGGTGAATGTGATGGAAACCCCAAATAACTGGTTTAACCAAGATAACCGTCCAGAAGTAAGGAGCCTAGGGCTAGCGTGGCAGTTGATGATGGCCAGGGACCCAGTCTCCTTTTGCCATTTCATGGTTCAAGATGACTATTCAAGTTCAGGCTCTCAGCAGAGGAAGGAAGGAAGGGGAGAAGAAGGGCACTTTGAAGGAAGTTCTCAAAAATTACATGTCTCACTTTCACTTATAACCCATTGGCCAGAGCTTGGTCACAGGCTACACCGACTGGCTACAGAGAAGACGGGAAATACAGTCTTTATTGTAGGTGGCTGTGAGCCAATCAAAAACAAAACCCCGTAACCAAGGAAGAAGTGGAGAGTGAGTATTGGGGACAACTAATAAACAGTGTCAAAGTGATACAGATAGAGCTAAAAGGATAAAGACTAGAAAAAGGGTTAGGCCGTTAGAAGACCATTGGTAAATCGTAGATCGGGTGATTCATCTCGGAAGCAGGTGGGAAGAGATGAAGTTATCCCCAAAGTTTGACGTGGTGTTGAGAGTAGTAGTTACAGAAGCTTGTCTGGTGTGTGTCTTCTGAGGAAATTGTTGTGATTATCTTCCAAAAGTATAGGTGCTGTGGGGAAGGTGACACTTTGAAAAGAGTGAAAGAGATGAGGAATAGATCCTACGATGACATCACAGTTCTGAAGACGTGAACGAAAGGACGGCTGGGTCTGGTCGTCAGGCTTGCATTGGGGTTCTTGCCCTACCACTCATTGGCTGGTGACCTTGAGGAAGTCATTTAACCTCTTTAAGCCTCATTTTTTATGTGTAAAATAGGGATACAAATTTTTACTTCATGGTTGCTATGATTATTAAAAAAGAAAATAGCACAGTGTCAGGCACAGAATAACAAGTACTACATACATTGTAGCTTCCTGGAGACCAGCTGAGTTAAACAGGACTCAGTCAGTTGTTTCTTGAGTGTTCACCAGGGCTCAACATTCCAGCAACTGGAGAAGAGAGAGCAAATGGTTGTGAATACCCAGTGTTGGACCTGGCAGAAGATCAAGGGAAACAGAGATGGCAAGTGTGCTATTAAATGAGGCACAAGCATGGCCTGTTGGAAACTGATCCAGGCAGAGCTGGTACGTTGAATAGGGGAGTTTGAGGGGCTGGAGGTCCAACCACAGGCGGTAAACAGAGTCGTCAGGAGGCGTTCAAGGAAATGGGGGAGATGTGAGGTAATCAGGCCCAGGCCCACGATTCCCACAGCAGGGCTGTACCCTATGGGTGCTGCAGAGTTGGGAGAAAGGACACCAGCCTCTGTGCAGCGTTAGCAGGAAGAGCGGTTTGGAAATGGTTGTAAATGAAAGCTGATGATAATGATGGCAGCTTCCATTTTCTGAATGCTTCTTATGGGCCAGCCACGTGCTGAGTTCATTTACACTGATTAGGTCATTGAAGAGCTCAAGACAGATCTGGGTAGGAGCTATTTTTATCCCCGTTTAGTGGATGAGGAAGAAGTTAGGTGTTAGAGCTGAGCCTTAAGCCCTAGTTTGGCAGAATCCAAACCTCTTAAAACCAGGAGGTTAAATCATTTCACCCGAAGCCCTGCTGCTATTCACATTCTGAACGTCATGGAGCTGGAAGGAAACTCAGGTCAGCTCATCACATACTAAATCCCAAAGCCCCAGAGAATGCAGCCCAGCCGTTCATTTTTTGAAAAAGGCCGAGAGAGGAAAAGTCACAGGGCTGGGAAATCAGTGTGAGCCTCTTGTATCCCAGTCCGGCCCTTCTGCTCTTTCTCTGGTTGCCATGGACCAGAATGGACTCTCAGTCTATTTGCCTTCTCAGATCACAGTCTCCACAAGGTCTGCATAACCTGGTCCGTACCTTCCACCTGGGCAAAGCGTGGTGAGCCTCCGAAGGCAGCCGTGTACTTAGGAGCTCACCTGGTTTCTGACATCCACCACACTGACCAGGCCATTGGAGGGTTCCAGTCCTGCTGGAACAAAGAAAGCAGAGCCGTCTGGGAAATTGGAGTACTGGAGTACCCCTATGTTCTCCTCTGGGTCTGAGGATTGATTTGACTTAGCAAGTCCTCACATGAGCTGCATTTTTCAGCCCAAATTTAAATGTGCAGGGATGACTGAAGTTGTGTAAATGTTAAAAATGTTATTATTCAAAAGCCCTTGAGATCCCCGTGGATCGTCGTGGTAATTAAAATGCAGCGCAGAAGACCCCTTGCTTCAGCAGCTCACAGGGTAAAAGGAAAAGGAACACCCAGAATGAATAAAGATGGAAAGTTGCAGGGGCTGGGAATGAACGTGCTGGCGTGTCCTGTTCTGTAGAGCAGCTGGCCTTGAGCAAACAGCCCTCCCCGTGTCCTCATCCCTCCGTGTTTCTCTCAGAGAAGGGCAGGTTGTGAGGAGAGAGGAGGGCAGTGTGGGAGGACAGGTGGAAGCTGTAATTCCGAAGGCGGGAGCACAGTGATTCCCCGTCAGAAGGAGCCGTGAGTCCACGGCTCCCCGCAGGAGGTTCGTGCCTCTGCTTTTTCTACAGGATTTCCACTTCCCTTTAAGCCTGTCAAGGCCTTCCTTCTCCTTCTGTGCCCAGCTCCAAAGCTGCCTCTTCTGATAAGCCTCCTGGTTCAGAGTAACACACTTTGCTTTCTGCTCACTGTGCATTTATTTGGCTTATATGTTTTTGAAATCATCTACTAATTTTTGCCTTGAATTCTAGTCATTTCTGTATATGCTGTTCTCTTCCGGTAGCTGGTAAGCCCATTGAGCAGACATGTCTTCATCTTTCTCTCTCTCGGGTGCCCCCTGAAGGCAGACATTTTTCACACGCATATTGACGGATCTAGCGCCTGGCTCAGTTGCTCACTTCAGCCTTCTCATTGTATTCCCGTCTGTCCCCTCCTGCTATCCAGACGTGTAAGGATAATGAAGGTAACAGGTGTTGGTATTTGTCACAAACATTGTCTTTGGTGGTCCTGGTGAGGAACAGAGAAGTCGTTGGTCTCATCTGTGAGCAAATATGTTGTAATGGATCCGGTATGGAGAATAATAACCATTGTTAACATCTGTTGAGAGCTAGCAGGTGCCAGGCATGGTTCTAAATGCTTCTTGTGTATAATCTAATTCTCACAACGATCCTATGAAATAAGTACTACTAAGAGCCCAAAATTATAGATGAGAATGCTGAGCACAGAGAGTTAAGTAATTTGCTCCATACCTGGCTCTTGTTCAGCACGTTATGTTAACAGCTTGTCCCTAAGAGATCTAGTATTATCCTGGCTTTCCAGAAGGAAGAGACCATTGAGTAGATCGTTTCCCACCTGTTGATTTGCTGGGAAATCTGTGTTAGCCTTGGGTACAGTTTTTTTATGGGAAAGAAAACACCAACTCATTAAGATCCTGAGCTTCTTAGATCAAGCTTTCCAGATACCACGCTGTCTTTCCTAGGGAATTGCCTGGGTAAGCCGTGTCATGGCAAGAGTCCCCTTCCATGATTCCCTGTACTCCGTAAAGTATTGGTGGATTGTGGTTTCTCTGATGGGATTAGGACCCTCAGAAATTCTTGCTCTTCACATATTTCCTTCTTCCATAAGTTTCCGTTCCTTCTTTCTGCCCACTTCCTTCCCCCAGCATCTGTCTGCTATTGAGCTCTTGGCATCAGTCTCCCTTTCTTCATTGATGGCGTGCGTGAATGGGTGGCTATGAGACAGGGCTTTCATTGTGGGCTGCCACAGCAGCAGGCAGAACATTCTCTGTGGCCTGGGTTCTGAGGTCCACCCAGGCAGCGGGAGCCAGGCGGACTCCCAGTTCTGAACTGTGGCGCTTTTCTTTTGTTGTTAGACTCCCCTCCCCCACCACCCAAAGTTGTTAAATAAGGAGCTAGAAGCTGATGCCAGGGAAGGGAGCCTGTGTTCCTGTTACCAGAGTCCTCTTTTTTGCATGCAGATGCCGTCAGAGGGACGTGGCACCTTGGGCCGGGATCTGTAGGAAGCTGGCCGTTAGTTAGTCCTAGAGGTGGCAAATGTGGCAACCTGTTGACTCTCCCCATCAGCTTGTCCTGGGAAGTGCTGTGGGATGGTCATATGTCGTCCTCTCTGTCGCCTCACCGTGCAGTACCACAGGGCAGCTGCGTTCAAGCTGCCAGTGGCCATAGGTGGTATTCACAGCCCTGACGTCATGGTTTCCTGGGGCCTGAGTTAAGCTGTATGGGTCGCTTCTGTACGCAGTATATCTTCTTCCCTAGAGAAATGATTCAGATTGTCCAGCGCTTGTGCAGTGCTCTGGATCTGACCTTTGGGATGTAGGGTTTGTGAGTTAGGGGTGTGAAAGTTCCAGAACAGTCAAATGTGTAGAGGAAGGAGATGCCAAAGTTCATACTTCTGGGCTCCTGCGGATATGTAACCAGAGCCAGAAAGTGGAGCTTACTGGCTGCCCGCTCAGCAGCCTCTGCAGACCTGCCAAAAGCTGAACAGACTGTGGAGCCTGAAGCATTCTTCTCAAAAAGGGGGGTGGAGGGGAACGAATGGATCCATGTCTCTGTTCAGACCTCAGGGTGAGGTGCTCTTTGTGACAGCTGGTCGTTGGGATCCTGTCTTGGAAGAACAGTGTTGGGGAACACTGGCGTCACGCATGGGCAGTGGGGACTGTTTTAGTGCCTCAGGTTTATAAAGTGTCTGACTACCCTTGTTAGTTTTGAAATTGAGCTTCAAGAAGGGGTCTTGAGGCTTCAGGCAAGCTGATGAAGGAGAGTGGGTGCTATGCAGGCAGTCACCCAGGAGGGGTTCTGTCATGCAGGGAGTCACGCAGGGTCTCTGGTCCCGTTCCCCACATAAGCAGGATATGGGTAGGCCAAAACGGAACACCCACGGAGCCATAGATAGGGAGTTCCTATATTCATACCACTATAGTCTCGCTGCCGGCTGGGTTGGAGACACAGGAGGCAGGAGCCACACTACGCACAACCCGCCATCCACTTGTCTCCGCCAATCTCACTCGCTAGCAATCCTGTTCTCTGCAATCTGCAATCCACACTCCACCGCTTGCTAGCTCAGCTACCATCTTCTTGCTAGCCCCCATTTGCTGCTAGCATAGCCATGGCAGTTATATTAGTGGCCAGTGGCTCACTGGTTACAGCTGACGGCCAACTAGCCACAGCTGATGGCCATCCAGTCACAGTTGATGGCCATTTACTACCTGAGCCAGCACCTTTCTACGTGAGGCCGAGAGCCTGGAACCTGCACTCCTGGCTCTGTCCCACAGGTTCCCAGGCAGGGCTCTGCACCTCCCAAGGGGGAGAAGTTTGCCATCGCCGTGTGGTGGAGACTCGGCTTCTCATCACTGTCGTGACATAAAAGGGGTTTTGAAGGACCACACAGGCCAACCTACTTATTGTCGATAGTGAAGCCCAGCACGATGCGATCACTGCCAAGGCCACACAGTGAGAGAGCAGGACAGCCAGGTGTTCAGGCCCCCAGGCTGAAGCCTGCTTCCCGCCACACCACCTCGGACAGGCCACCAAAGGCCTGAGGAGGGCCTCCCATTTCTCATCTTAACAAGAGCTGAACTTGACCCTTTCGGCTCTAAGATTCTCTGATCTCACAAACAGTTCTTGGGAGCTTTGGGCAGACGGGGGGATCGTGTGGTGTGTGTAGCACAGAGTCCACGTAGAGAGAAAATGAAGTTGAATCTTAGCTTTGGAATGTGAGCTAGTGCTGGACGCGGGGTTGTTACCTACCCTGCTGGTGTGGGTGAAAATCTCTAGTGGGTCCGAGTTCGTGCAGGACAAGCCCGTGGTGTCCCGGTGAGACTGATGTTGGACTCTGATTTGGTCAATTATTGATGCTATGTCGGGCAAAGGTACTTGATAGCTTGGGTGAGTGTACAGTAGGAGTCGGCCGCCTGAGCTCGTGGTGTCCGATTTCTGGGATGGCCGGGAGGTCTTGGGAGAAACACAAATGTCTACTTGGCACTGACAAGTTAGACCATTTTGTTTTGAGTGGATCAACCAAGCTTAAACTTAAACAAATAGGAGCAGCTGGGAGGCTTTGGAAGGAGTGAGATGGGAACATTCTCAGAAAAAAAAGAAAAGCCTGTGCTCCCTGCAGAAGGAAGGAAGGAAGAAAGGAAGGAAGGATGAGGTGTGGAGCTCTGAATAGCCCCCCTCCAAGGAAGGAAGCGTCATTTCTCTGCTGTTTTGTTTTGCACTTTCAGTGAAGGAATTCCAGAAGTTGCAGGTTGTGGATCGTGCCCTCCATTTCCCCCTCCGTTGCTGCTTGCCAGAGGAAGGGAGGGCGGGTAGCTCTGAATAACACTTTGGCCTTTATGGAAATGTATCAGATGTTCCAGGAGTGAGTCTCCCTTGCTCATGCTTGCTGGGCGCGCTCTCCCTCACTCCCTCCCTCGCTCCCTCTCTTTCTCCCTCCCTCCCTCACTTTTACTCCGAGTTCACTCACTCTCTCCTCACTTGTGTCCTCTCTGTAGGACCTAGTTAGCACTTCTCGCCTTATATAGCAAGGTCTGCTCCTTGACGGTAACAGCAGCCTAACAACAGGGGAGGCTGCCAGAGAGCAGTAATCAGGCCAGTGTTTGGAATTTCATAAATGCTCGGACTTTGGGTACAAATTGAACATTAAGAACAATACTAAACTGTTTTCTTCCTTCCTCTCTCTCTCCTCTCCCTCTGCCCACTCTCTCCCCAGCCCATCCAGCGTCTCTCTCTTTCCCTCTGTTTTTGAATTCCTCTGCTCTGCCGTGTGCTCGCTGCGTTGGAACTTTGTTGATTTTTGCCACGTTTAATTTTTTGTTTCTCTCTCTCCGTCCACTCCCAGATCACAGGCGGAGCGGCAGCAGCCGGAGCCAGGACTCCGTGGAGGGGCAGGACGGGCAGGTCCCGGAGCAGTTCTCAGGTCTCCTGCACGGCTCCTCCCCGGTGGGTGAAGTGGGGCAGGACCCTTTCCAGCTGCTGTCTGCCACTGGCCAGAGCCATCCAGAAGGGTCCCCCGCGCAGGCCGCCTGCCACGAGGCCAGCATGCAGCTGGAGGAGACGGGTGTGCACGCTCCTGGAGGCTCCCCGCCCAGTGTCCTGGACCCGAGTAAGACAGTGAGCCACCCGGCAGGCCTGCCCACTGCCAACAGCCAATCGCACCCCGAAACTTTGACTCACACAGCATCTCCACACCCTGGTGGTGCCGAGGCAGAAGGAGACCGGAGTGGGGCTAGAAGCCGAGTCCCTCCCACCAGTAAACCCAAAGCTGAACTCAAACTCAGCCGCAGCTTGTCCAAGTCTGACTCTGATCTCCTGACCTGCTCCCCCACGGAGGACGCGATGGGGAGCCGGAGCGAGTCCTTGTCCAACTGCAGCGTCGGGAAGAAGAGGCTGGAGAAGTCGCCCTCCTTCGCCTCCGAGTGGGATGAGGTAAGGCCGCGTGACGTCACAGAGCTGGCCACAGCCCCCCACGGCTCCCTGGGTGCGACTCCCAGGGCCAGGATGTGGGCTAGAGTTGCCCCTGGTTCCTTTGCACGGCAGCCAGTGTGATTCTGACAGCCGTGAGGAAGCTAGCCCCATGTGGCCAGGGCAGGGGGTCCCCTGTGTGCATCGCAGAGAACGGATCCATTCGTGGTTAAACTGGGGGGTGGAGGCCCCAGCACAGCAGGACGGAGGGAGAGGCAATGGAAATGACAGGCTGTTTGGAAATGCTTGGATCCCATCAGCCCTGCTGAGGAAGTCATGCCCACCGTGAAGTTGCTTAAGGAGAGCTAGAGTCCTTCCTGGGAGTCTTCAGGAGGAAGAGGGGAGGTCCAGGGTTGGCCAGGAGGGCGGAGAGAGGGGCTGCTGGACTCTGGGAGAAGCTGCTGATGGGATCGGGGTGGCTTGGCTTTTCTGTTCCCCATGCCCCCGTGATTATTCTGCTGTGTTCCCCTGGCAGACCCGGTGCCTCTTCCAGCAGAAGTGTCCTGCCCGTCCCGCATTCCCAGGTTGGTGAGGCAGAGGCTAGCTAGGTGGTTCAGGAAATAGAGAGATTAGTAAGGAGAAAACATTCAGACTCTGAGGTCCAGGTTCCTTTCATAACCACTGTTACAGAATAATTGGAAATGTATACTGAATATTTTTCAGTGACTATGACTGTCTACTGGGCAGAAGAATGTTTCTCAGGGATTGGTAAACACCCAGGGAATGTGAGGGTGCTACCCTTGCAGGCTTCTTGCTAGGAAGAAGCTGCCTTTGAAGTGGCCTGGGTCTGTCTTGCAGGAACATTTTTAAGGGATGAATTTAGCTCTCCAGCAGGAGGGGAACGGTCCAGCTGACATGTCCATTACAACAGTCTGTAGATTAAATGCCCTGCCCGACTCTATTCTGGTTGCAGCTGCAAAGTTATGTAAACCAAAGCTGATCCCGTTCCCAGTGTGGGAACAGGGTGGGGACAGTTCCTACGGCACTCGTATCTCCAGATAAGATGAGGCTTAGGACTCTGTTTTGTCAGGAATCCTTGCAACAGGAGGTTTTCACTGTTTAGTGAACCAAGATTTGGCAAGCCTGTTGTAGGTGCCAGGCCACTTGAGGAAAATCAGTCTAAGGGAGAGAACTGGCCCTGGGAGGTCACACACGAGAGTGTGTGTGTGCAGGAATGTGTACTCTAGCTTTGTTTTTCAAAACAGTTTTTACTCATTTACAGTCAAGTATAGAATAAGGCAGTGTGCTCTGAAATGGCAGGACAGGTGAAGAGGGAGAAAAGCCTCCGAGGAAGTGGGGTGGGAGAGGCGTGAGAGGGTGGAAAGGGGCTTCAGGGAAGATCACAGGGAAGTGGGATGTGACATGGAATTAAAGAACCGAGTGTTAGTTTAAAACCAGGTCGAAGCTAGTGGGATGGAGAAAGGGCCTCGCAGGTGGAGAGAACAGCATGAGCCAAGGCCTGGAATTGGGAAAGCTGAGGTCGCTGGGTTTCTATAGACTGTAGAATTTGTATAGAAATAGGAGAATAAGAAATAGGAGTAGAAAGTGAGATTGGGACCAGATAGTGAGCCTTGAACATGAGGCTGAGAAGTGAGTATTTGATCTGATATCGAGGTGTCATCTCACAGTCCTTCAAATAGGCTGGAAAACAGCTTTACCCGTCTAGTGAGTTAGCTCTGCTTTTGGACCCCATCTCCTGAGCATACCTTCTCCCCACAAGGTCAACAGTATGTGGTGACGCTTCACAGTATATTCATGCTCTGAGAACATGCCAGGTGGCCTTATGGGCGCCACCATTTATTTCCTGCTGCAGAAGAAATGTGAAATCACCAAAGCACAGCCCAGCTTAATTGAAGTTGGTTGTTTGGGTTAATAGACCAGTTAGTTGTCTCTTGACACCTTAGCGAGAGGAGGGTTCATATGCTGATGTTTCCTTGCAGGTAGAGATTGCAGGTGGGTACAGTGAACCCAGAGACTGTGCAAGGTCTGGGTGTCCTGGCCAGTCTGTCGTGGGGCCCAGAAGCACTGTTACATTTTAAATTTGAAAAAAAACTAAAGGCAACTAAGGTCTTATTGGAAAGAATTCAGAAGCTTGAGCCCTGCTTGCAAGGCCCTTTATGTGTAACCCTTCAACATTGTTTTTGAGTCATATTATACTTGGTTTTTGTGGGTATCTCATCTAAAGAGAAACTTCAGAACTGTTTCTCCAGGGATTGGCCCTAAACCCTGGCTTTGGCAGACTTTCCCAGAATCGTACATTAGTTAATGGCTGCCCCCCAGCCACCCCCGACCAGTACCTGAAGGCTGCTGTGCTGTACCTTGTGTACCTTGCGCTTGAAGATTTTTTCTTTGTCATCTCTAGATCCCTGCTGCCTCCCCCGACCCCTGCAGGCTGCTGTGTGAGGCCTGGGAGGCGGAGGGACCTGGGGGCCCAGGCAGCTGTGCTTCCAGCACGTGATGAGTTGTGCCTGTGAGCTGGCCAGGCCGCTCCTAGAAGGTGCAGGGCTGTGCCCAAGGCCAGGCCCGGCTCCACCAACTCCACCTCGGTGGTGGATGGCCTCAGAAAGCCTCAGCGTTACTACCCTTATTTGTGAAACAGGCAGTTCAACCTGTGTTTTTACCAATTAGATGTGTTTAAGTGCCTACCACAATTCCTAGTATTCAAAAAGCGTGCGTGAGTGGCAGATCACTACTGTGCCTGGAGCTCCGGAGCATGAGAATTGCGGCCTGAAGTCGTCAGACCTTAGGAAATGCAAAGCTTTCAGGGGTGTCCAAGGCTGGTGGAGTGACTGCGAAGTAGTGGGGTTCAAAGCCCCTCGACCCAGGACCTCCTCCACAGCTGCCCCACTCCAGACCTGGAAAAGTAGGGCAGGTGCCCCTCCTTGTTCTTCATGAAATTAATGAGCCTTTCTTCCCTAACTCCCTGAAAGGAGGAGAGAGGGTAAAGAGAAATCTGCAGCCCTCTCTGCTGCTTATTTTTCATATGTATTCTCCATATAGCAGTAGTCCCCCCTTATCCCTGGAGGGTACATTCCAAGACCCCCGTGGATGCCTGAAACCGTGGGTAGTACTGACCCCTGTATGTACTATGTTCTTTCCTGTACATCCCTACCTATGATAAAGTTTAATTCATAAATTAGGCACAGTAAGAGATTCACAAGAAAAAGAACAAGAAAATAGAACAATTATAACAATATGTTGCAATAAAAGTTTTGTGAAGTGGTATCTTTCAAAATACCTTATTGTACTGAACTCACCTGCTCATTTAAAGGAAGCACTTTAGTTTCCCTTTGGCATACCTGAACTGCCAGTATTGCTACTCTTGTGCTTTGGGGCCATTAAGTAAAGTAGAGGTGACTAGAATGCAAGCACGGCCATACCATGAAAGTCAATCTGATAACCCAGATGCGACTGAGTGACTAACGGCAGGTAGTGTACACAGCGTGGAGACGCTGGACAAAGGCGTGATTCCCGTCCTGGGCAGATGCAGCGGGATGGCGTGAGATTTCATCGTGCTACTCAGAACAGCGTGCAATTTAAAACTTGTGAATTGTTTATTTCTGGAATTTTTCGTTTCGTCATTTTTGGACTGCGGTTGACGGCAGGTAACTGAAACTGCCGAAAGCAAAACTGGATAAGGGCCGATACTGCAGTGGGCGGCAGTGGCTGCTTGATGGTTGGTTGTTTGGGGTGATGTCTTATAGCTGGGAACGTGCAGTGCTGATAGATTCGGGGTCTCTGACTGCAAACACGAGTGCTCCTTACAGGTGGTTGACGCAGCCCTTGCTGCATTACTCCGGACTAGACGACATTTGGGAGTTGGCCTGGTTACGTGTAGCATCCATTCGTGACACTAGCATTCTCCCTGTTTTCTCTTATGTTTTTGCTAACAGAGAAGTAATAGAGTTGGCTCTTAAAGGAGCTCGGCCTAAGAGGAGATCTAAAGCCAAGCTGCACTGGTACTTGCTGTGTTCTCCAGTCAATGGTCGCCTTGTTGTCTGAATGATCCCTGGGGCATAAGAGAGGGTAAACTGAGAAGCTGTCCATAAATAAAACTTTACAAATATATACGTAAGGAGCAGGAAAATCACCTACAGCTCTCTACACATAACACACCTATGTTAACATTTGGTGTATGTCCAAATTTGGGGTCTGATACTAATATTTACTGACTTAGAACTGGCTTTTTTTTTTTTTACCTAATGGCTGCCTATTGGGATACGTTGCCCTGGCAATGTCAGTAAGATCTGAATTCAGGTCTTCCTTCTAAAAGGCATTGTATTCTGTTAAATGGCAGTATCATAAGGTTAGTTAATTTGTTGTTGTTTAAACTGGTCTCCAGTTGTGAGGTCCTGTGCAGGGCACTTCGCACCTGCCCTACAGGCCTCTGCCTGCCTGTGCCTCGGAGGCTGACGTGTGTGGACTGAAGGTGGGCCCAGGAAGACCGCCTCTCCTGTAGGGACCCTCTCCCAGTCGCTGCTCTCTCTGGGTTCCAGTACCCAGTCCCTCCCCGTGACGTCTGGCCTGGGGCTCCTGGCTGTCACCACCTCCCATCCCTGCCACCCTCCCTGCACCCTCCCCAAACCTATGCAAGTAATGCCTTTATTAAGCTCCTTTGGTTGCCCAGTGTGAGTGTGCCATCTTTTTCCTGCGGGGACCCTGAGTGCTATAGACATTTTTAGCACTGTTTCCATCAACTCTAAGCAAGCTAGATGGCTGTGTGCTGGAGCAGTAAACATGGCTCTTGCATGTAAATTGTAAATTAATCTTCATTTGCAGGTGAACCAGAAGCTGTAGGTACTCAGGGTGCTGGGAAGCAGGACTAATTCATCATTTAATTTGAAGCCTTTCCCACTTCCAATTACGGGGAAGAAACCTGTCCTCCTTCCCACCAAGTTGGCAGTGTGCTCGGTATTTCAGTTGTGTGCTCCCGAACCCAGTCTCCTAGAGGCATTTCCATCCTCTGTTCCTGCATGTCTGATGCACCCCTGGCGACACACACAGCAGCAGTTAGCGCCCGAAATAAATACCTCATAAGAAGAACAAAAATAACGTCCTGGTTGCGGTTTGAACGTATAAAAAGTCTGTGGGATCAGATAGATCTCTCACATACCTGCCTTTGAATGGGATTGTAACTTCTGAAAGAAAACCACAGAAGGCTGCTTGTCTACTTAGCATAAACATTTGAGTCATTTAGAACTTGGCTGAAGGCTGAAGTGATAAATCTGTTTTGTAATCAGCTTTCATAAATATTAAACAAGTGGAAAGGGAGTGAAGGGCAGATGGGTGCTTCCTTTGCCTTTTGTACAAGCTGAGAATAATTTCTGGTCAGGGATTTGGGGGGGTGGTGTCCCGGTTCCCTCTGAGGGGACCCTTGGCTCTTGACTCCGTCCCTGAAACGTGAAGTGGCAGTAGCAGGGAGGGCACCCTTCCAGGCCAGGTCCCAGAGGCCTTGCCCTTTCCAGCAGGCCGTCCAGTGGGGGGCATGATGTCATCACGAGAGAAGCTGATTGGTTCACCTCCACAGAGGCTTTGGCTGCTGTTAACCCTTCACGGTTGGTTTGCAAGAAGAACGACTTGGACGTGAAAGGAGAGAGGGCTGGGAGTTAACGCTGCCAGTGCTGAACTTCCCACACCGTGTTCTGAGTACGCATTGTTCTTTGTTATGTAAACAAGCGTGCTGTGTAGTCCTTTTAGGGAGCAAAGCTGCCCCTAAACAAGAATGTGACACTCCTACCTCTGGGGACCAATTAGAGCCTCGAGTGTCGCGTAAGTTGCTTCCGGTGTACCATGGAGTCACAGTTTTTGTCCTAGAACCTCTCAATCTCTCTGGTATTAAGTGGTCTGTTAAGATTGAGGGTTTTTTTTTTCATATTTTAAAAAGAATCTCACTTATTTTATAGGCAGTCCTGAATAAACAACTCTGGCCTTTCTATCTGATAAATTCAAATGAATGGTGTTAGCTGGATTTAAAAAATATATATTTATATGGGCATTTCCATGGCCTTGAAACTAACAGAAGAAAGACCATAGTGTCACAAGTAAGCTGGGGTGAGTCTTGGCTCTGCAGTCCACTGGTGATGCAGAGACGCGTGTTTCCTCCCCACCCCACCCAGCCTCCCTTGATGACCTCCTAATGACATGCCTGGAACTGGACAGCTTGCTGGCCTGTGGGACCTGGCCCAGAAGGGTGCCCTCCCTGCGGCTGCCACTTCCCTTCTCATCACAGGAGACTGGGAGCCTGGGACCCTCATTTTTATGCTTTTTCTTTCCTCATTTTTATGCTTTTCTCTGCTTGCTCTCAAGATTTCATTTTGCTACTTTTCCTGTCAGTTTACTCATCCTGCTGCTTTTTTTTCCCATCTCTTTTTCCCCCCTTTGCTCTTTCTTCCCTTTTCATCTGTGCCCTTTCCTGTCTTTTTACTTTGTTCTTCCTGTTCTCATTTATTTTTCCTTTTCATTCTTACTTTTACCAGTGGCATCAAGGAGAGGCTTTTTAAATAGCCTTCCCTTCTCAGCCTTCTCCACCAAAAGCATTTTTCTTTTATTTTCTCTTTTTAGTATTTTACCTGTTTATGTATTCTGCAGAGGATTTTACCACACCTCGTGTTAGCTCACCTCCTCCCCCCATGCCACCACCCACACTGTCTGTCCCCGTCCTTTCATAAACAGTCTGGTTCCATTTAGCTGCGTCAAACACTGTCAAACACCATGTAGGGATTTTGTGGTATTTGTGAAATTGCTAGCCAGATGAGAATTTCCCTTTTCTCCTTTTTATTCACTTCCATTTTTTAACACCAAACCAAAAGCTTGGGTGACAGTGAACGTAGGTGGATATATGAAAAGAATTTGATCTTTATTCTAGTGCATACGGATTATGAGAATCACAGAAGCATTTTCTGGGACATTCTTTATATAATTTGGCTCTGGTTTTGTATTTCTTCTTTTTTTTTCTAGTAATAGCATCAGTAGCATACAGACTGAGTGATTTTATATAATTTAGGGAATAATAGTTTATCTTATTCTAAACAATTGTGTTTAAGAAACAAGTAGAGGTATTTTCACATAATCAGCAATACTGTCAAATTGCAGTATATTTTTATTATAATTATTCATTCATTCAGTTTCTTGAATACCTGCTGTGTTCTCGGCGCTGTTATTAGCGATGGGATGGGCGCTGAATGAACCAGACCAAATCCTCTGCCTCATAGAACTGACATTCTAGAAGGCTAGTGGGAGAAAGAAAAATAAAAGAAGACAATAAAATTTCTAGTATGCTAGTTGGTGATAAGAGGAAACTGAAGCTGAGAAGAGGGATGGAGTGTGGTGGGAAGTGGGGGCTGCAGTCAGATGGGGCTGCCAGGGCGCCCCAGTGAGGAGGAGTGAGAGCAGGCCTGCAGGGTGGGGCCAGGCCTGAGTGGAGCTATTGAGCTGCTTTCTCTGTAATTCATTTCTCCTGTAAAAGAAACTTAAAATTCAATTCTACACGTACACTGTCTCACAAATACAGCTTATGATTTGACTTCTACTTTTCACTTCCTTTCTCTTTCTCTTTTGCCACTGGTGCTATCTGATCTTTTCTGACCTTGTTTTTTTCCCCCAACTGTTAAGCTGTTTTGGGTGGCTTTTTACACACACACACACACACACACACACACACACACACTTTTTAAGCAGTTGAACTAGAATGAAATCTGAATTTCTAAGAATTTCTCAGGCTTGGCCTTTGCCCTTGTCATCATTCTGCTGGAGGCGTTGGGTTCTAGGTCATCATCTTAGGAAATACATTTCCATGGGTGCATCACATCCTTAAAGCAGAAATAAAATCTAAAAACCAGGAGTATAAGGCAGTGGGAAAGGAATTCAAAATTACTGAGACTGGAAGATGGCCAGGAATCTAGAAAATGGACGATCCTGTGAGAAGAGGACAGCCAGCGAGGGTTTCACGGACTCGGGGCAGAGGGGGCCGGATCTCAGCACCCAGAACAGAGTGGTGCTGGTACCCCGAAAGGCATCTGAAGGGCTGGCGGCCTGATCCATCTAAAACACTTCCTCCTAAGCCCACAGGTTGGAAACGGGGTTGCCCCCAGTGAGAGAGAGAGAGATGCGGGGGGTTCCGACATTCTCTGACCCTGGTGGACTCGGGGAGGTTGGTGTAGAGGAAGCCCCTTAGACGCCAGGTGTGGAGAGGGTCCTTTCTGTGCACACAGGTGAGGGAGTATGTGTGTCGTTTCAGATGGTGGATTACATGACATCGGGGCGGAGGGAGTATCTCAGTCAGCCGTGCCCAGCAACTATAGATGCCCAGTTAGTGAGTTGCCCAGGTCTGGCTGGGGTCAAGATGCCATGCACTTGACCTCTGGTCTGCCCTCCTTCCCCGGAAGTCTGCCCAGATGGCCTGCTGCTGGCTGCTGCGGGCCTGTCCTCTCTGGCTCCCATGGAGCCCTGCGAAGTACACCAACACAAGCTGGCTTCATTGGGTGCTCATAAGACAACTATGTTTCTGGTTTTTCCTCCTTAAAATGAATAGGCCCCAGAGAAACTTACTTTGTTCAGAGAGATGCTGATGGTCAGAGTGGCCAATAATTACCCGGCCAGATAGTGAGGAACAAGCTTCTCATTATATTAGACTCTAGGAAAGCAATTAACCTGGACCTCACTTGGGCTTCCTTTGGAATCTGGGACCCTCAGCGACGACACAGAGTTCTTTTCTGGCCCCTGACGGCATGCCAGCCCCCTCAAAGCCTCAAAGACATGAGCTCCAATCTCAGCTGTCTTTGCATGGAAGGCTGCGCCCCCTTCCTAGGGTTCCTTTACTTCCCTTTGTCCTGCTTTCTTCCTTCCCCTTAGATGTTCCCTTTTGATGCCACCAGGTGAGTAGCCGGTGGTAAGAAGAATGCTTGTGGTCTGAAGAGTCTGGACAGGCAGGATGCTGAACAGTGCCGCCTAGGTACCCTTCTCTGTGTCACTCACGAGCTCTGATGACCCAGTCAGTCTCCAGCGCCACAGGGTCCACCAGTCCACAACCCAGGGCATTCTGTTTCTCTGTCTGGACAGGTGGGAAACTGCCTAAGTCACTAGGGGCCTACAAATGACAATCTGTCTGACAGTCTGTTCTTGCCTGTCCTTGAAATTACCAGGAAGCCATCGTGAACTCAGTTGAGGTGGTGTGGTTTGTGTCAATATTCAGGTTCCTTTCCACTTTGGAGTTAGTTATGTTGGGGGAACCTCCCCCCAAACCTGCGGTTTCCCCGAAAATAAGACCTAGCCGGACCATCAGCTCTAACGTGTGTTTTGGAGCAAAAATTAATGTAAGACCCGGTCTTACATTATAGTAAAATAAGACCGGGCCTTACATTAATTTTTGCTCCAAAACACACGTTAGAGCTGATGGTCCGGCTAGGTCTTATTTTCGGAGAAACATGATATGCAGTGGGTGTGCGGTCCTGGGCTTTGCGGCTGTGGAAATAGCGCCCCTCACGGACCCCCAGAAGGTGGATGATCCCAGAGAAGTTTAGCTGCAGGGCTTGGCTGAGCCCTGTGCTGGCCCTTAGGACAGGAGAGAACTTGGGGGGTAGTGGCAGAGGAGTGCACTTCCAGGGCAGGGATTACCAAACCCCAAGGTCATGATTTGTGATCTTGGAGGAAATATGTGTCAGCAACCTCCATGTCTAACTGTGTACAGAAGGTAGGCAACGCCAGCCCTAGAGATGGAATTTTTATAGCCTGGGAATTTTTTTTTTAAAGTCTCTCCCCAAGACACCCATTTCCTCTCCAGTTTGAGTACCCTTCCAGAAATATTCTGTGCATATGTAAGCATTTCAGATATGCCAAGTGTTTTTCTTTCTAAGATAAATGGTGCCATGTTATACATAGTGCTCTGAACCTTGCTTTTTTCATTTAATATTTTTTTTGAAAATCATCCTACCTGAAGTGTTTTCTTTTTTTATACTTCACAGTATTCCATCGTATGGATACACTGTCACTTACTTGAAAAAAATTCCCCTAGGTGGACAATTTGAATGTTAATAAGTTTTTACTGATTAAAAGTAATGTTACAATGCATATCCTTATTCAAAGTTATTTGAAGATAAATTTCTAGAAGGTAAACAGCTGTGTTAAAGGGTTTCTGCATGTTAAATTTACTCTCACACCCACAACTTATAAAAAGAGTCTATTTCTCTACATCTCACTAGCCTGGGGGTGGTGATTTTTAATCTCTCTGGTTAAAAATGTTATCTTGGTAAGGTTTTAAAGTGGGTGTCATTTTTTTTTTTTTTTTAAGATTTTATTGGGGAAAGGGAACAGGACTTCATTGGGGAACAGTGTGTACTTCCAGGCCTTTTTTCCAAGTCAAGTTGTTGTCCTTTCAATCTTAGTTGTGGAGGGCGCAGCTCAGCTCCAGGTCCAGGTCCAGTTGCCATTGTTAGTTGCAGGGGGCGCTGCCCACCATCCCTTGCGGGACTCGAGGAATCGAACTGGCAACCTTGTGGTTGAGAGCCCACTGGCCCATGTGGGAATCGAACCGGCAGCCTTTGGAGTTAGGAGCACCGAGCTCTAACCGCCTGAGCCACCGGGCCGGCCCGGAAACTAAAATTTTGATAGCTGAAATTACCTAAGTAGGTGTTGGAGTTGATAAATGAGGGAAGCCAGCTGGAGCTATGTCTTCTAAGTCTTGATGAGATTGTATTTAGAATATAGGTGAGCTGGATTTTTGTTCTGGCGCTAATTAGCAGTTACTTTTCAGTTCCTCTTGTTTCAATTCAAATTACAGCACTATCTTTCTTCCGCCCCAAACTCCAGAAGAAAATTTGTCTGTGTGTATAAAGGAAAGTAACTTGGGAGAGGGGAGTCCTGGGCGACAGCATGAGTTTTCCTTTTCACTGTTAAGGCTCGAAGCATTTCTTCCCTTTCCTGCTGTTAGGTTTTTCTTTAATGACTTGCAAAGCGATGGGACGATTTGCAGCAAATTCTCAAATCACAAAATAGGAAGAAATCTGAGTTGCCAAGTCATTCAGCTGTCCTGTGAGTAGTCACTTCCGTGCTCTCAGACAGGGACGCTCCAGCTTTTGCTTGGAAACTGCAAGTGACCATAACTTCTGTCAGCAGTTACTCTGCGAAGTCGTGGAAACTGCTTCCTCATTTCCAGCTTAAATCTGTGACTTCCACCTCATCAGTTCTGGTTCTAACTGCTGGGTCCGCAGGGTCCTGCGTAACAGTTGTTCAGATACTTGAAACCACACTTAACGTCCTCCCGCCCTCAGACCTTCTTGTTTCCTTGCCAGGTACCCTAGTTCCTCTTCCCTCTCCTCAGATGACTTGTTCTCACACTGCTGCTATCCTGGCCGTTCTCTGGGTGTATCCAGGTTGTCCGATCCTCTTGAAGTTGCATGACATCATTACAGATTGCATTATACATTGTGATGAGGTTTCACTTGTGACATGGCACCTGGGAGTACTTCATCAAGGAGTTTGATGTCCCTCCTACCTCCTGAAAAATTAAGGGGATCAGTTTGTCAGTGAGCCCAAATCAAAGACTTCATGCATGACCCTTCCAGAGCCCCCCCTCCCCCATCAGGCAGCCACGCAGAAAGCTGCTCTGTGAAGTGACAGAGCTGCTTGTGGCCTTGCCAGGCTTCTGCCTGTGCTTCTTACCTGGAAGATACAGCTCAGCCTCTCCCCTCCCCTGTTGTGCTCTGGCAAAATTAAGGCAGGTCTTCCCTGTACCCCATCACCAACCAATGACTGTGTGCTGTCCACCTAACGGCATAATCATCTTGCTCTGGGTCCCTGAGACTTTCTCAGGCTTGTTTAGCAGCTACAGGATTCACCATGACCTTCGTTTACAGGTCAAGATGCTGCTGTACCAAGTTTTCATCTGAAATCAATAAGATAGATGAGAGCTGGGGGAGCCTGTATTGTATAAATGACCCCGAGGCAGGCCCTGTAAAGGGTGTCTCAAGCCTTCACTTGCCCTTGACTCTGAACTCTTCCTCTTCTCCTATCCTGAGTCAGTCACCAAGGTCTCCTCCCATAATCTCTCCACGTTGCTTCCTCCATTTTCACTCACCTTCCTGGTATCGGTTCCACAACTGCCACCTCAGTATGCTGCTTGCCTCCGAGCTTCTCCAGTCCGTCTTACTTGTGGCTCCCTTATCGCTCCTAAATGCTCGGTATACCTCCCCTGACTGAAAACCTTCCCTGGTGCCCTACTGCTGCCGTACAAAGTCCAGATTCCTCCGCCTGGACTTCATGGTCCTTCCAAGAAGGACCCTGTGGTCCAGCTGCTGTACCTGGCTTTCTCTCTCATCTTGTACTTTTTTCTGGCTCCAGTAAATTTCTTTACCCACTACTTTCCTCTATACTTTGGTTTATAACTTTTCCCCTATTGGAATGACTTTCTCCGTTTCTTTTGGTTGAAATTCCACTCTTCTTTAAAGCTTGCTCATTCATTCGACATTTTTTGAGAGCCTACTGTGTGCCAGGTTGTTCTAGGTGCTGGGCATACAGAAGTGAAATAGGAAACAAACACCCAGCTTTTGAGGGAGTTACAGTTGAAAGAAAGAGACATATTAAACAAGTACAAACAAATAAAAATATTGTCACAAACGAAAATAAGTGCTCTTGAAGAAAAAGAACAAAGTGCTGTGAGAGGTAGGAGGTGGGGTAAGGCCCTATTTAGACTGAAGGAGTTAGCCTGGTAAGCAGGGGTGGGACCGGGGCCCGGTCCAAGAGACGAGGATGGCATGCCCCTCTGCCCTCAGACCTGCCCCTGGCGCCTTGACATTGCAAAGGCCTTGCCTTTGGCCCTTCTGTCCTCAGGCACTAATTTGGCACTACGGGCATTGCTGATTCTTGTGTTTTTTCATGCGTGGCCAACTCCCTAACCAGATTAGGAACCTAACCAGATTTCAAGATTGTGATCACAGTTCCTTTTTACAAGCCCCTCGGCTCCCTGGCCCCGAGTGGGCACTTGGAAATGAGTCAATAATTAAGGACCTTGGAAGGATGGTGAGGGTCCTGAGTCTTTCAAATGTCGTGGTCACTCCAAAGAGCTCAAGGTCTGGGTTGCTAAAGCCGTGCCGTGCGTGGGCATGGGCATCGTTCTTTTTCTTCTTGAAGGAGATTGAATAACTGTCTGTGTTCTTCTCCATCTCAGCCTTAAACTTTGATTTTTACTTTCTTTTTCATTCTCTAGTAATAAGCAATAGCCCTTGTATGCTATAACTGAGGGATTCTAGACAACATGTGGAATAATTCGCTCCTCAGATGGGAGCATAGAAATTTATGGATTTCAGGACAGGTTTATTGCCAATGTTTTATGGATTTCTCAAGTTAATAGATTAGCGCCCCCCCCCCTCCATTTTTTAAATTGAAACTGTTGTTTCACTAAAACAGTCTAATTTGAAAAAGAGGGGTTGAATTTGACATTTAAATGCCAATATATGTTTTAAGCTAATTCCATTTACTGCCTACCCCTGGCCCCGTACATAAAATACTTTAACATCTATAAAGAATGTTGAGAATAGAAACCTTGAAATGTCACAACTCTTTCTGCTTTCAAGTATCATATATTTAAGTCAAGAACAGAAACAGGTTTGGCCAGTTCTCGGCCCTAATCTTCTAAATTAGATGGAGAGAAGAGAAGAAGCAAACCAGGTACGTGTGCTGCAGGGAAATGGCCAGCTGCCGGGCAGCTCCCTATGGAGGCCTCCAGAAGGACGCGGCTGCAGTCGAGCGAAGGTGTAACTAACCAAACCCTCGGCTGGGTCCATGCGCTGACAGCCATTTACAGGCTTTATAGGCAGTTAGGCGACAGCAGAAGAGTTAGCGTCTCTGGCATATATGGTGCTGGCGGAATTGATTTGGCTAGAGGACATTTTCCAAAGCCCCTTTAGAAAAATTAGAGATATTGCTGCTGATCCAGAAGTAAGGTCCTTGATGAGTCTTCCCTGTTGGGGTGTTAACCCAGAGGTCTGGCCGTGCTCCAGTTCAGATACGCTGTTTCTCTGGGCTAAATTCCCCCTGGATCCAGTTAGATTCAGCCTGTGTCATCCTGGGCAGCAACTCGAGAACTGCCAGTTTCTAAGGCCAGAGTCTAGTGTTGGATGCATCTGTTCCACTGCTGAGAAAGGTTTCAGTGTAAAATCTCCCAGACCCCAAGGATGAAAACAGGCTGATGTTGGTGAAGAGCAAATTTTGGTCCTCATGCAGACGTGCACTGACGTCGCTGTGCTCTGGGATGGGCTCACGTGTCCAGGTGGACCTGAGTGGGCCGGGTGTGCAGCCAGTTCAGCCCGTTCCCGGGAGAGAGCTTCACTGTGTTTGGGGGCCGCAGTGGTGTTAGCACCCACCATTACTTTGGTCGGTCGTTCCACAAAGCCGCGTTTACTGGGTCTCCCCCCGGGCTGTGGAAAATGGTCTCTGCACTTGGGGAGCGTGTGTCCCCCTGCCAAGTTTGTGGCTGTGCCCTTTACTTGATTTACTTCAGACAGTGCTCCCTGCTGGTATTAATTAAAATACATTTCCAAGCCTTTGTAGGCTTAGCATGCCTTGGGCCAGTGTCGTTACATCACTTGTTGAATTTGATGTAACATGGCAATGTCTGTGTTCCTTCAGTGTTGAGTTAGAAAAGGAAAGGCCGCATCACAAATCTGAGTGCGCTTGTCAGAGGCCGTCGGGCCCACCCAGGTGAGGGCTCCGTGTCTGCAGCAGGAAGCCCGCACGTGGGCTGAGATTGACACCTGTGAAGTCACAGGAGGACCAAACAGGCAAAGCACAGCTTGTTCCTCATTCCCAGCGTAATGAGCTAAAACACAGATACACAAACTTCAAGGTGGCATAAAGGCAATCGTTCCCTACCATGGGCGCTAGTGAGCCTGTGGGACTCGTTACCCGGGGAGCAGATGGAACGCGTCGGCTTAGGAACCGTCTCACCGAGAGGAGCAGGTGCAGAGGCCCTGGCTGGCCTTCCTGAGCCGCTGTCAGCCGCGCTGCCCGAGCCGGCGGAGGCCGGGTCCTTCATAGGCAGGTATTTACTAGGTGACCACTGTGTCAGGCGTGGCGCGGGTGCTGGGGGCAGACAAAGGATGCAGTTCATCTCAGGGAGCTTCCTGGAAGGAAGTTGGGGGTAACTCCTGAACTCTGTGTAGGGAGGGTTTAGAGGCAGCAGTCTGAAAGTGGGGGAAGGGGCTGGTTTTAATGATACACTTCACTGTGGTTACTTAAGTTTTTATGTGTCAGATCAACAAAAACAGTTTTCTAAAGATGCTTGTTTTTATACCTTATGTGAGACTGAGAAAACGTGTTTATATAAAAAAGACTTTTGTTTTTATTTGGCTTGGCAAGGGACTGTTCTGGGCGGGTAAATCCCCCAGCTTCTGAGCTTCTGGTGTCTCTCCTTGACACGGCCATTCCTGGGTGCTGTCTCTGCCTCTTTAACCTAAATGCCACATCGACATGCGGGTCTGAGTATAGGTGTTGGTTTTAACTGAGTTCTTTTCTACCTCAAGCCCGGCTACATACTGATCAGATGTTGCCAACCTGGGCTGGTCAGAAATCAGACAGTTCCACAGCTGATTTGTTGGTGATTTTGAGCAAATTATGGTCCTCTCTGGGTATCAGTTCCTCCTTCTGTAAAACAGAATGAAATAAGAATGTTTCCTGCAGGTTCCCAGTGGAATCTAGAAGGTCAGGGCTTTGCCTGGGGACACACCGGGAAAGGCGTGCAGAAGCCAGGCCTCTCAGATGGAGTGGTGTCATCAGTGGCCGCCCTTCACAGGTGGCTGCTCCCCTCTCTCCACTTGCATCCTGCTTTGCATTCAGAGCAGGAAAGCTGTTAGTGCAGGGCTCATTTGAAGCCCCAGTTGAGGAGGTTATCATAGCATCTTTAATTCTAGTGAGCGGCTCCCATTTTCCCCTCAGCAGTTGGAGTGAACAAAAGTCATAATATACCGTTTCCCCAAAAATAAGATCTAGCCAGACCATCAGCTCTAATGCATCTTTTGGAGCAAAAATTAGTGTAAGAACCGGTCTTATATGATATGAGACCTGGTCTTACATTACAATAAAATAATACCGGGTCTTATATTGATTTTTGCTCTAAAAGACACGTTAGAGCTGATGGTCTGTCTAGGTCGTATTTTTGGGGAAACACAGGAGTACCAATTTTGAACCCGGATTTCATGCTGGGTGCCTCTACATTCTTTGCTTGTATTGGACGTGGTACTGGCTACCTTGGAGCACCTTTAATTGCAGACATTCGTTGAATTGGATTGGACTGATCAGTCAGGAGGGTCTCAGGATGAGGACTGCCAGTCCTTCACCTGCCCTGCCACCGTCCCCCTGCTGGAGCAGCTAGGATCTTACCCACATCTCTCATCATGCTGCCCAGACAGCCAGGCAGAATGTTTTTGCTTTGAGCCACGATGCTGCTTTGATTCATTGGAAATCGTCGAGCTGAATGAAAGTTCCCTAAATGTGAGTTACTCCTTTACATGTTAGTGAACTGAGGCCCATCGAGGACGTGACCCACCCAGAGTCGCACAGAATCTTTGGCAGTGCCCAAATCTATGTTGCCTGGCAACATCTTTGGCACAGAGTGGGCACTCCCCTTGTTGAATAAATGAGCAGACCCAGGTCTCCTGGGATTTGAGTACCGTGTTTCCCCGAAAATAAGATTTAACCGGAAAATAAGCCCTAGCATGATTTTTCAGGATGACATCCCCTGAATACAAGCCCTAATGCGTTTTTGGAGCAAACGTTAATGTAAGACCTGGTCTTATTTTCAGGGAAACACAGTGACAGAGTTCATTTTAACTTTTTTGGGTTAAACTGTCAGTGTACCAGACCTGATTCTGGTTCCGTGTCTGATCTAAAGTGTTAGAAGATTCTGCCGATTTTCAGCCTTTCATGTTGCAAATGCCAACTGGGAAGTTTAACCCCGAAGTTCGCTCTGTCTGTCTTCTGTGGCCTTCAAAGCAGTGGTTCTGAGTGATTGCAGACCAGGGCACTGGTCAGCAGCGTGAGACTCCTCTCCACACCTACTGAAGGTGACACAGCCACCAGTGTCGTAACAACTGCCACTAAAGTTCCGCAACCAGTGTTTCCTCCAGTGTGAGCACCCAGCCCTGAACACAGAAGAACTCAGTGTGGGGTTGCATAAATAGAATTTAATCAAATAGAATTTAATGCAAGTTTTCTCTGACACATTTAATACATCCATGGTAGTAAATGCGCTAGTGGTAATTAGGCAAATGAAAAGCAGTTCACATAAATGGCTGTGATGAGTATTAATCCAGGCAAATCAAATTTTTATGGTTTTTTTTCCCGTTAGCTTTCTAGTATCTGATGACAACTATGGTGTTGGCAGTGTCCCTCATTATGTAGATATACATCCTTCAGACACCCACAGAAACCCACTCATTCATATTTGAAATTCAGCTCTAATTTCCCAATGGTTGGCGTTCCCTGTGACCATCTATCTTAGGTTGAGTTCCCCCAAAGCAGGATTTGGATGCAAGTAGTTTATTCAGGAAGTGAGCTCAGGAAGCCCTGGTAGGAGAGTGGGGGAGTGAAAAGGAAAGGAAAGCAATAAAGGGTTTGTTATCAAGGGGTTGCACTCCAGGCCCTGGGGCTCAGACCTGCTGGGGGTCTGTGTGAGATGGCCTCAGTGCTCCCACCCGAGGGCGGAGGGATCTGGGGTCTTTCTCTACCACTTCCTTTCCAGCTGGGTGAGAGCTGCTCCCTTGGTGGGAGGAGGGGAGGACATTACTCCCCTGGCACTTCCAGCCTGCCATGTACAGGCCTAAAGGGCTCTGCGTCCAGAGAGAACCCTCAGAGAGTTGTAGGTGCCTGCAGTGGAGAAGTGTCTGATTGGCAGGATCAGAAACGATGAAACTGAGAGAATGTAGGCAGGTACTGACAGCGTCTGCTACACCACCCATCTGTGGTCCCAGGCTGGGGACCGCTTCTCCGGCTTTCCTGGGTCCACCCCTCTCCCACCATCCAGGAGGTCTGTGAGGAGCACCACCACTGCTCCTCTGGGCACTTACAGGGCAGACCTGCTCCTGGGGTTCTGGTTCTGGAGGGGATGTGGCAGGCAAGTCCTCATGGGTCTGAAAGCAGGCGGAAGGGAGAGAGTGCTGTGAGATTAGACCCTGGGTCTCAGAGTCTGAGCAGGGAGGGAAGGGTGGAGTAAATGAACAAACCTGGGATTGTAAATGGATGACATCAGCTCTGTTTGCTCTGGTAGAAGAGAAAGGAAAAACAGAGTGTTCTGGGCACCAGTCAGAGGAGCAGAAGGCAGAAGAGGAACTTCAGTTCCTTGCCAGCAAAGCCCGACATGCCCTTTTCCTCAGCTCCACTCAGCCCTCTCGTCTTGCCCACTGTGGTGTTCTAGTCTCTCCAGGCTGGGAAGAAAGGGAGCCATAAGCCAGGCCTCCCTTGGGGTGAGTCTGTTGGCACGTGGTGGCTGCTTGCCCAGAGGGTGAGAATGGAGGAACCAGAGCCTTGCTTTCTTACTAAGATAGTCCTCAGCACAGTTTTGACTGGTCCATGATAAAAGGAGAAAGTTAGACAGTGAGGGCTGCCATGGTGGTGCTGGTGGGTAGGTGGTCGCCAACCGCCTTCATTCTGCTTACGTCCCCTCTTTTTTTGTTTTCAGTTGTCCTTTTATAAAACAAAGGGAATCGTTTTCATGTTAACTTAAATTTTTTTCTTTATTCATATTTTTTATTTTGAGATAATTATGGATTCACAGGGAGTTTCAGAAATAATGCGGAGAGGTCCTTTATTCAGTCCCTTTACCCAGTTTCTGCCCATGGGAATGTATAACCATAGTACAACGTAAGAACAGCAAGCTGCCAGTATAATCCTCATTTCCCCAGTTGTGTGTGTGCATGTGTGGTTCTGTGCCACGTTATTGTGTGTAGGTTCGTGTAACTACCACCACAATCAAGAAGCAGAGCCATTCTTTTAAGAGCTCTCCCTCACACTTCCATCCTGTTAATTTTTAAAGTCCTTATTTGCCATGATGAAAAGCTGGCAATCTTATAACAGTCCCGTTATCCCCGCTGGGGGGAAATGGCTCCCGTACTTGCTGAGCCCTGTGTCCTCCCTGTTGAAGTGGGACAGCGCAGCTCTGCGCAGAAGCCATTTTTTTGAAAGAGGCAAGTGCCCAAGGATGCAGAGAACTACGGGTCAGAAAGCTCATTTTTCCCTCAGCTGTTTTTCCCTCAGCGTTCAACCCTCTGGAGGCTTCGGTATCTTCACCAATGGCTGCTCCATGTTCTGCCACTTCCCAGCTGCAGAATCAGTGGGGCATCTCAGCAGAGAGACCAGAAGCCACGGTCAGCCCATGTATTGCCCGTGTCCCTGCCTTGGTGAAGTTATGAACCCTCCCTGAGCCTTAGTTTCCTCACCTGCCAAACTGAGAGATTCATCTGGGTGACCTCTGAGGTCTCTGCCAGCTGCACCTGTGGCTTCCTGCCTCGTGTGGCCCGCACCTTCCTGCCCTGCGTTTCCACTGACACAGAGGTTAGAGCCCAGGGGCTCAGTTTGTTGATCCCGGTACCAGCTGTACTCACTTATTCCCACTTCTGGAGCAAATCATTTTCAGGAAAGAGCTTAGCGATTTTGTACTTCACAGTTTTGACTAGAGCCATCCTGTTTATTTTCAACTGTGTAGGAACATATTTGAGATTCTGATATGTGCATGTGTGTGCATACACACACCACACACACACACACACACACACACGGCCTGAGCTCAAAGATATTTGAGAAAAACAAATCTCTTACTGATCATGGTTACAGTGAGCAGTACACTTCCTTCAGCCTGAACTTATACTTTCTCTACACCGGTTCATATATTGCTCGAGCATTTGATTCTTTTAAAAGATAGAATGTTAGACGACAAGGTTCCTGGACCTCAGTTAACAGTGGAGCTGGGACCCCTGACCTCTTTGCTGTGGACGCCTGAGGGTTTCAGCCAGCTCCCCCTTCACCCCTTTCTTCTCTCCCATAGACCTAAGGCATTGGCACACCTGTTCAGGCTACCTGTCCGCTCCTCCCTCTCTCCCCTTATCCCAGAACTCTGTGAGGAAGGGACAAAGTGGTCCATTGTGTCCCCAGTTTTGCCATACCTGAAATACGCACACAGTCCCCTTTTAAGTTTTTACTGCTTATCAAACAAAATGAAACTAGGAAACAGGCTGACCGAAGTAGCCAGTACATTGTCAACAATGGAGATGTTATAAAGTGACTGCAGAAACGAACAGTAACGGGTGTGCTGGGTCTTACTCAAACTTGAATAAGCTCAGTCTTTCCTTGGCTCCCGACTGACCTTACCTTCTTCATGTTGTCTTCAGACTGTAGCTCCCCACTCCGTTCCTGAAGGACCCCACCTTCTAGGCACACACACAAAGCCCCCAGAGAATACTTCTCGGCCGTAATAAACGCTTGCAAAATAGTTGCGACTCGTGGGTTGTGGTTGTTCCGGAATCTTGGTGCAGGCAAGACTGGATGTGTGCTTTGCGGGTGGGTGGCCCGTGGGTCTCCCACTGCAAAGGTCTCACGATGTGGAGAGGGCGGCATGGCCCTCTTTTCTGCCTTTCCTCTCCCTGCATGCAGCTTTTCTGGTGTGCTTCCTGAGAAAATGTACGTGCTGTGTAATTGCAACTTGCAAGGCTTCCAACACGCCCAAGACTGCAAGTCCACGGGGGCTTCCTGGGGCAGCCATCCTTCACTGAGCATGGCCTGAAAAGGCTTTGTCCTTTCTGCTTGTCCAGCGTGAAGTTTAGCCCCTTATAGGGAATGGAGTTTCTCAGGAGTCCCGGACAACATGCCCTCGCCCTGCCAACCTGACGAGATACCAGGGCTTGTTGCCCTCCTTACCAGGGCCGTGTCTTGAGGGGCTGGGTCCTTTCCATGGCCTCCACGTCCTCACCCTTGACCCTGAGCTCTGGCCCCAGAACCTATAGGGTTACTTCAGGGACATCAGCTGGGAACCTGTGTGGTTAGGATACTGACATGGATGGCAAACTCTAAAGAAAGACAAGAGGAGGACAGCATTTAATTCAGGAGGCTGGTGGCCTCAGAGGAACAGGGAAGCCAGCCGCGATCCAGGAAAGGCATGGTGTGTTGGGGCTTCCATGTTGTGTTTGGTAAACCGGGTGGTGGGCGTGCAGGTGGGTCATTTGTTACTGTTGTTGAAATCATAATATTATAAACTAGACTCTTGGGAATTTAAGAAAAATTTCACATTTTTAAAGAGGAAAGAATACACTTCCTGTGACTGAGGTCAGCCCCAGGCTGATAAA
The DNA here is from genome assembly GCF_004115265.2 of Rhinolophus ferrumequinum. Classification (NCBI taxonomy): domain Eukaryota; kingdom Metazoa; phylum Chordata; class Mammalia; order Chiroptera; family Rhinolophidae; genus Rhinolophus; species Rhinolophus ferrumequinum. The sequence goes on from NC_046286.1 coordinate 5,122,107, forward strand.
AAGGCTGTTGACACAGGAACTTAACAGTGTGGCAGTAAGGATGCAGGTGGAGAAATTTACCTGGAGCGATGTTACCCCTTTCCCCTCTCATTTCCTTGTGGGGAAGAATCTCAGATCCAATAAAGATTTCTGTCCTACACAGATTCCTCCCTAAGAGTCAGTTAAAGTGTAACCACGCTAAAAGCTCTTCGTGTGTTTTTCTGCGGGGTATTGACTAAGCCCTCCCAGTGCTCAGTACCTGCTGGGAGCACCTGTGGGAAACACAGAAGCCCAAGAGGCGTGGTGTGCATACGTCAGAGGACCAGGAGCCATCCCTGGACCATATTTATGTGAGTGTGTTTGCGTTAGTATGGTACAGCCAGGCCGCCTCTGCCACAAGGATTGTAAAACAGAAAACTTAGATGCAGCCAGTCCAGAGGGTGCTGGCAGGGCACCAGTGCTTATTGAACGCTTGCTGTGTGCTCGCCACTCTACCTGTGTTACCGCATTTAATCCCCATACCGGACTGCAAAGCAAGGTGTTAGCATCCCAGTTTGCAGACGAGGTTCAGGTAGCTTATGTGTTTTTATAAAGCGAGAAACCAAGGATACAGCCTTGCTCTGACTCTGAAAAACTTTTACATTCCGTCACACACGGTGTGACTTGAGCACAGGTGATTTGAGCTGGTCCTGGAAGGAATTACAGGATGAGGATTTGGGGGTGCAGAGCAGGCACCAGGCTTGAGGTGCCAGCCTGAGGCTTGGGGTCTCAGGGACAGCAGGAACGTAGGTGGTGGGAACGGTGGGGTAAGTGGTAGGTACCACCATTACGCACTGTTGTCTGGACTCCTGAGCTCTGCTTTCCTACCCAGAAAACAATTATCCTCCATGCACTATCATTCCCGTGGAGTAGTTCCACACATCTCACCCTCCGTGATTATATTTGGGGACATAAGATGCCGTGCTATGATTTTTGTACTCCCTCGTGGCATGTGGGGGCAGGGCACAGACTACTTCGTAGCTCAGGCTCTTTCTGTGGGGTGACCTTGGGTGCCCTTGAACTTCAGAACACATCTGTGAGATTTGGAGGACTCCAGCTGCTTTGCTTCTCTGCCCCAGCTGGAGATCTGGGTGGGCTGTGGGCAGTTCCTGTTCACCCCCTGCCGTACTCGTACTCGGTGTGTGGAAGCTGGAAGTTGACTTGCATGAGGTGGCCTCTGAGTTGATAGACTATCAGAGCCCATGACTTGCTAATGCCTTTGGTCTCTAACCAGGAGGTCCCACGGCCCTGGCTGGCTGGTCCCGGATCATGCAGTGACCAATGGAAGCACACGGCATCTTCCAAACAGGAACCTCAGTGAGGAAGAAGGAAGGGCGGAAAGTATGCTGGGAGTCACCTGGGATTGTTTACCAGACTTTTTAGGAAAAAGCTGACAGAGGGGTTCTGTGTCTTTGGGAGTTTAGACTTAATTGATAATGAAAGCAGTTTGAGAATTACTGCCCGAGCAGCTCCTGGTATTGATAACCGATCCCGTCATCAGACACTGCAGCCAGCTCCCCCCAGGGGCTTTCTACGTGGCCAGTGGGACTGGGGCTTGTTTAGGTAATTACAGAACTTTGTTTTGTTGAAGGAGGAAGTCATTTTTAAAAAGAATACAGACATTTTAGTTTAAACTCCAAACAGCTAGGTGTGCGACCTTTTTTCATGTGGAGCTTAGAGCCTTTCCTCTCTGCGTGGACCTGCTGAATCACCCCTCGCTGGCCTCTCTGGCCCAAGAGCCACATCCGTGATTTAAACTTCCAGTCTAAGCTCTTAAAAGGCAAGAATTTAGCCACTTGTGATGCAATCTGAGTACAGAATCCTTTTAGAACTTTTCTCCAACACTTAATTCAAGGGCACATTTTTTTAATGATCCTGTTGTTACGTCTCTTCAAAACATCTTCTTGGTTGCCAGGAAACAGCTGTTTTTACGTTTATTTCATGACTTATGTGATGTTTAATTAAGTTTTCTATTTTCATCCACAACCATCTTCAACAGTTTGGGGAAAGATCGTAGTGATTGTGGGAAATCAGAACACTCGGTGGGTGGAAACAGGAGACCGACGGGCGTGCTCGCGAGCCCTGCCAGCTGCAAACCTGCACCTGAGTGGGTATTGTTTACTGAGGGAATGGATGGCAGGCAGCTGGCTAACTGGTAGGTCAGTTAAGTAGAAATCACCAACAGGCGTGCCAGGTAGGTGTTGCTACAGTCTGTCGCAGATGACCCTGCTGATTCCAGTCTCCGGCTACCTGCAGACCTGCCCTGTAGGAGCCAGCTGTGCTGGGGTGTGGGGATGGTGTCAGCCGCCCTCTGGCCCTCACCTCTCCTCCTGCCCCGGAAGGAGCAGGCCTAGGCTGACATCCCTGTTCCCTCTCCTCGCTTTGCTATTGTCTCCCTCGTGTTTACCACGGATCTGCCTTGTAGAAAAGGCGTCAGTCCCCTCACATGAAACGGTTTGTCCTGAATGGAGAAGCAGCCTCCAGCTGAGCGTCCAGGAAGCGAGCTATTGTTCACACAGCATGTTCTAAACATTTTCTGCCAGAAGGAAACCCTTTCCCTCTGGTTTGTCCTTTAAAACAAAAACAAAGGAACCTGGGTTTTGATGAACTTGTTTTTTAGGTAGAATTCTGTTTATTTTGGAACCAGATGAATGTGAGTCATGAGTGCGAACCCTTTCTAATCTCCATAAACTGAAGTGAATGCGTGAGTCGGGCGGTTTGCCTGGCATCTGTGGGTTTACAAGGACCGCACATGTTCCTTGGTGTGAGGAAGGCTTCCATCTGACTGGGTGGGTTACAGAATGAGAACGAAATGACTTCTAGACCCAACCTTGTTTTTTCAAGCACTTAATTTAAGAAAGCTCCTTGTGCCTCCGGCCACGGCCCCCAGACCTGGCAGGGACCAGGAATGGGCAGACGACGTTGCCAGTGGGGAAGGAAAGATCTCACCAGCTGTGCTCACCGCAGCAAGAACCTTGTTTTTACTTCTAAGGTGATGTCATTCAGGGAATGAATGAATTACGCGAAGACCCCATGTCTTTTACACAGCGCAGAGCTTGCTCAAACTCGTGTCATAATAAATGAATCACTTACTCAAGTTCCGTCTGGGAACCTGACACCGCGCCAGGCAGGAGTCCTCAGCCTGTCTCAGGTCTTTCCAGCAGCCCTGTGTTAACATCTCCATTTTGTCTTTGAAGAAACTGAGGCTTCAGGAAGAGAGGTAAAGCGATTTGCCCACAACGATGATCCCACAAGTCAGGAATTTTTTTCACCTTCTATAGAAAAGGAAATTGAAAGAGAAATGAATGACTTGGCCAAGGTGCCAAAACTAATTAAGTGGCTTCTTAACTCCAGTTCCTTGTCCCAAAGTCCTTGTTCTTTTCACCACTGTACACTCCCTTTTCAGCGTTCTCACTCCCATATATTTGAAATTGTACTGTGAGCTTTAATAGAGTTCTAGATGGTAGGCCCTAAATAAGCTGGACGCCATGAATTAGGTTATTAATCGGGTACTGGTCACTCAATTCTAGTGCTGTGAGCATGGCCGGTGTTTAACTTGTCTGGTGTGGTTTCCTCTTCTTTAAAGTGAGATGAGTCCTGGCTCTCAGCAGGCGGGTTGTGAGGAGGAACTGACTCGCCTGGCGGGTATCAGCTGCTTGTCAGTGCACCGCACCCACTGAGAGAACCTAGCCCTGGGACCACAGCACCCTGAGGCTCCAGTGTGAACACTGTTGATCAGAAGCACTTTCCAAGGAGGATGCCGTGCTCTGAGCACCTGCATTCGACTTTCAACAGTGATGACCTCCTGAAGTAGGAAAGGGATAACTTAATAAGCTTTGAACACAGCTCACACACCTTTCCTTTGCTCCGTCGGTGTTCTGAACATGTGTTTGATCTCCTCGTTTTATTGGTTTTAGGCTATAAAGAACACAAACGTATTCGACCAGCCAGATATTCTAACGCGCTGCTTACCATGCTAAAGAAACTCACTGATGAAAGGATCAGTGTCTCGTTACGGTGAACCAGTTTCCCAGGGTCCACTGGTCCCTGGGCACACTGACGATTGAGTTTTCAAACTGTCAAGACTGGGGTTAGCCTTGTTCCAGAATAGAGAAAGGCGCACCCCAACAGAGAAGCTGTGCTGAGAGCCCTTAACCCTGAAAGCTCTGTGACACGGAATAATGAAGTCAGCTTTCCCACATTCCGTTTTCTTCGTTTCCTTTGCCTGGTGGGCTTGCCTCTGCTTATTAGCATGTTGAGAACAGTCCATTACAAATGATGAAACTCAAACCAGGGTAGAGTTTACAATTTATTCTCTAAAAGAGTTGATCCTGAGGTTTTGGTTTTCTCAGTGTTTTATTCAATGAATACCCGTATATCTACTAGTGTTTTATTCAGTGAATACCCGTATATCTACTACCTAAAGCCTAGGTCCTACAATTTGCATTTTGCTGTACTTGCTTTATCTCACATCTCTCCATATTTCAGTACATTCAAAATTCCATATTTTTTATGCATTTCAAAATAACTTGCATATGTCAGTACATTTAATCCTTAAACATTTTTCAATGTATATCATTAACTAGAGTTCAGTATTTATTTGTTTATAGTACTTAGGAGGGGTAAAATTTATCCAGAGTAAAATCCCTAAATCTTAAGTCTACCATTCTTTGAGTTTTAATAAATACATACATTTGTGTGGCCAAAATTCCTGTCAAGATACATAATGTTATTGGCCCTGAAAGTTCCCTCATGTCCCTTCCCAGTCAATCCTTACTCCTCCCCACCCCCCAGGAACTACCCTTTTGTCATTTTCCACCCTAGATTCGTTTTGCCTGTTCTACAGTTTTATGAAAATGGAATCAATGCAGTATGTGCTCTTTTGTGTAAGGCTTATCTGAACGGTTTTAACGAGTGCTTTAAAATGAAGTTTCGGGACTCTGTCAACTCCGTTTATCCAGCTTCTTCCTGTTTCACAAGTTCAGAGATAATTAGGAGTGGCAGGCCGCAGGAAATCCCAGGGCAGCTGATGGATGCTGGGAGTGTGTTTGTATTCAGTGCATATAATTTTTGTTTTACATCTTAAGTATATGTAATTTGGTGACCAAAATTTCACCTCTGACAGCCCTGATGTACAAGACAGGTGTTTCCCCGCAGAATCTGAGGATTCCCCTGTCGCTGGATGTAGGACCTCTTTCCCTGGCTGCACTGCTGAGGAACTTGATTGTGAATAGGAGTTTGGGATGCTTTCTTTGGGCTAGTTAACTCAGTGGCCAGCCTAGCAGTGCAGTGCGCTGGAGTGAGAAATTCAGGTGGTGGAAGAGCAGGACCTAGGGAAGCTTACTTGGATGGTATTGGTGGTGAAAGAAAAACCAGAGAGAGAAGCACAAGGCAGGTTACCCATGTTGTAGGTAACTTCAGCCTTTCTGAGGTCTGTGTGCTGCGTCCTGCACCCCACCCCACCCCCGCGCGCCCCCAATAAGCCTACTTCTGGATAGAAAGTAGACTGCGCAAATTGGACTAGAACCCAAATACATAATCTTCATTAATCTTTTCAATTCTTGTCCCACTTTTTAAGCCAGTACTTGGCGCACAACCCTGAGTTCCGTGACAGGCAGTAATAAAGTTAATTGGAATCTAGGTCTCCCAACCTTTTTTCTTCTTTCAGCAGTTTCTTGGGGCTTGGAGTTAAAGATTGCTGTTCTAGCATGAGAAGGGCATTTGACAAGTACTGTTTACGCGTGGGACTCCCTCTCTGCCGGGTTGTAGGTCTGGGGCGTGAGCATCTCTGGGTCAGTAAGGGGCCTGTTGGTAGGTATGGGGTGTGAGATGCTTTGGGGAGCAAGGCCCAGTATCAGCAGCCCAAGAGGTCTGGGAAAGATAAAGGTGGGGAGGGCGAAAGGGAGTGAGAGACCTCACTGGAGCCATTGGCTGTCCTCACTCCACCAGTCTAGCCTGGGGCGGGCCCACTGCAGGCTTGACAGGAGGACTGAGCTGTGTGGCCTCGCAGTCTAATAGAACAAGGAGGATTGAGAAGGTAGGGTGACAGTGTAGTAAAGGAGATTCAAATGGGGTTAAAACAATTAATATGGTTACAGTCTGAGTGCCCCCTGCGAGGAGACAGACGGTGCTGAGACTAACAGCCTGCTCTATGGAAAAGACGTTCCTCATTGTTAGCCGAGCTGCCACGTCCGCTTTAGAAGGACAGCCCGGAGCTGACAGCCCTGAGCCGCGTGGCAGATAGATATTCATTCCCTGCCGCCTTCTCCCCTCCCCCACGGGCCTGCCTCTGTCTCCTAAAAGCAGTTGACAAGGTTAGAAAATCAGGACAAATAATACTAAGATCCATCTTTGTCTTTCCTGAGGCCTGGTGCAATTCAGCCTGGGGCAGAGGAGAAAAAAATAACCCCAACGCTGGTCAGTGACCCTTTTTCAAATGTGGACTCAAAGCTCACTCTAGGCTGAGAGCCTGTCCGCTGCTGAGAGGCAGAAGGCAAGAGATGGGAATGAATTCTTATGTGGTTGCTGGGCCTGGAGTGCAGCTGTCAGCAGTCTGTAGGATTCCCTGCACAGCCTTCTGGGGGACCCAGCTTTGACGTCAGCAGTCACCTGATGGCATGGGCCAGGCACCTGTGAGGCAGGGGGGCTTAAGGCTCTGTGCTCCTGGGGATGGAGAGAGCTGGCCAGGCCGGCTGGCCAGAGAGGAGGGTCTGCCACTCGGTCCCCCTTCCCCGCGCCGCAGGAAGCTTGAGCTCTCCAGGGAGCAGGCTTGGCCTCCCATGGCACTGACCGGAAGTGAGAGCTGTGCCATCCACGGGGAGTTGGGGAGTCTGCCCATGGAGTACAGCTTCCATTTCCTCACCTAAAAAATGGGACACTCTGTTTGCTTGGCAGCGAGTTGAGGCTCTGCAGGATTCTTGAGCGAAGGTGTGGGGTGTGAGGTTGCTGTGCCAGCAACCCAAGGAGTCTGAGAAAAGATAAAAATGATGAGGGAAGGGGAGTTAAAGAATCCAGGCTGAGTCCAGAAGTGTTGGCTGCCTTTCCCCTCTCGCTGTATTAGTGAGGTGACTAGCTTGGCGTGGACACTTAACAAATGGTAGCTGTTCTTATTTGTCACTGGGCACCTCCAGCGTGCCAGCTCTGTATAAGCCACCCTGTGGGATCTAAAAGAAACAGTACGAGCAGGATCTTTACCCTTCATGGTTCGTTAGTGTCCCTGGGACACACCATGAAACAGCTAATCAGGGAAGTAACAGCACAAAGCCGTGTTTCTGGGCCGCTACAGTATAAGCGTTGGGGGCGGAGGAGGAGATGTAGAAGGTGCCTGGCCCTGGGGGACAGGCCCAAGGAGACTGGAGTGTGTTTTCCAGTTGGTAGGAGAGTCCTAAGGAGCTGACAGTTCCCCGGGCAACAGAAAGTGGGTTGGTAGGGAGTGTCTGAGATCAGCAGCCAACTTCAGTTGCTCGTGAATCCAGAAACATCTCCCTTCATGTTCTCATTTGCACCAGAAGCAGGTGGGGAAAGGCAGCCCCTGTCCCGTCGTCCTCTGTATTAGGCTGTTGACCGGACCGATTCCTACTCTCTGCTGTTCGGCTGCCACGGGGAGCCCCGAGCATAGCCGCTGCTTCTCACTTGTACACCTGGAAGGGAGGTTTCCCATGGGCCTCGGAGCCAAGTCACGCCAAGGCTTGCGGTTCTCCTTTGGACCCCCTGTGCCCAACACACTTCCTGGCACACAGAAGAGCCATCGAAACCTGGGGAAGTGTTTCTTCCACCCGTAGCTGTATTCCCCACCCCTCACGCCCAGTATCCATTGACAAGTAGATGGTGTGATCCGAGCTGCTCCTGGCGGCCAGGTTATGTTGCTGAGGGAGGAGGCCTCTTTACATGCCCGCCTGTGGGCAGCCAGGGTCCTGTGTTCCACACAAGCAGATGTCAGATGGCCGAGCGGCAGGTTCTCGTGTTTGTTCTGGTGGTGTTTTCTGGCATGTAGGGAAGACATTGTCTACAGCCCCGATGATGGGGTGTGGGGGTCAGAATAGAATAATCCTGAATACCCTCTGACAATGTAATATTTCCAAGCATTTTGGTTTTTTTTTTAATACATGAGTCCATTGAGGTGATGATAACCTTCAGGCCTTACCTTACCAGATGCAAATACAAGTTCTCTAATAGAGTTCATGGGAAGTGCAGGATGAAGGTGTGGCCATTTCCTACCTCCCTCCAAAAATGTCACTGACCCTAAACAGTAGAGAAAGAAGAGAGCACTGAGCTGTGCTCCTTCTGTTAACATTCCACCTGCTTCTTCCCCTGACAGTCCCAAGATGCAGAATGTTTCTGGGAACACAGCCTAATCAGATTGTTTTTTAAAGCCTAAATGGTTAAATTCCACGAAATTTAGAATCAGATCAGAATGCTATGTCTTCTGTGACCACTCGTCTTTGTCTCGACCGAAATGACCAGAATCGCTCCCTGCTAGTGCTGGGCCGTGGTGGGGTGGGGGGTCTGTGCAGGGAGAGATGGTGAGATCCAGCTCCTCCCCTGTCTCCCCACCCAGAGCCATGGGCTGGGCAGGACCACAGCCCCAGACAGCTCTGTTCCGGCAGCGCCAGGGCAAGGACCTGCCACTCTGTCCAAGCAGGACCTCTTTCCTGCCACTTCCCCCCAGCCCTGAGCGTCCACCGAGGCGGGAAGGAGTCCTGGGTTGCAAGCTATCAATAAATTGCCGAGTGCTCTCAGTTCTTCTGTACACGAGAATCTTCTCAGCTTGATTGAGCTACTACAGCTCACAGAAAACAAAGCATACTTTCTATTTGGGATGAAATAGTTCTGAGAGTGTTCGTCAGCATTTCCCAGCTGGCCTGCAGTCTGCACCTCAGATACCCACCCAAAGGGCCGGGGAAACCTGGGGTTTTCCTGGCGCTTTGCAGTTGGCACGAGGGTGACTCCTGGGGCAAGCAGCAGGTGTTCACCTGTTCACTCTCATTTCAAAAGGCCCTTTCCTCCCTTCCTTTCTTCCTTTCTCCTATTTACCAAGAGCCAGGCCCAGGGGGTAAAATGGCAAATAAAACATGCTTGATTCCAGCCCTCATGGCGCTTCTTCCACATTCACCCCCTTTGGCCTGGAAGATGGATCCAGAGGCTGAGGACCCACCCCCCATGTAGGAAGCAGTCTCCTCGCCTCAAGTGCCCTACTTTTGTCCTATAAATGTGAAGGTGGAAGGCACATCAGCAGGTGCCTCCTGCATGCCCAGCTTCGAGACTCTGGGATCTGATTGGGTGTCCCAGGCCTCGGGACCTGGCCCTGGTCCTGGTCCGTCATTCTGTGCAGCCTGGGGGCGGGAAAGCAGCTTGGCCTGGAAGAGAAAAGCTGTCTCCAGATATCCCTAAGCCTTTGTAAGACAAGGTGCCCTAGGGGAATAATGGGACCACTGGGTTGAAGTTACAAAAAGGTTTTAAGTCTGTAAAAAAAGACAAATGTTACACACCAGTGTTTTCTGCAAATGGGTGAACTGACTGGGAGAGTTAGCAAGGCCTTTAGCAAAATCATCTCGGGAAGGCCTTTAGCAAAATCAGACGGGGCGGGAGTTGGGATTCTGTGACCTGTGAACTCCCTGCTGCTGACTCGAGATTCTGTGCTTGGAAGAACTCTCTGGAAAAAACTAGGAATTATCCTACAGATAGACTTGCACGTGTGTACAAAGATGTATAGAACACTGTTCATCGTAGCACCGTTTACAATGAGAAAAGATTAGAAACCACGTGTGCATATTGGGACGGGTTAAATAATCGTATAGCCATACGCTGGATGAGTATATACCTCACCCATTTAGGGAAAAAATGTCCCTTATTATGAACTGTGGAAAGAACTCCAAGATGTGTTATTAAATGGAAAATGGAATGCCTCTATTGGTGTGGGGTGGAATACACTCATATTTGATTACACGTGAATAGAGATCTAGAAGGATACTGGAGAAACAGGCTCTACTGGTTTCCTCCAGAGAGAACTAGGCAGCTAGGAAGGAGATTTCTCTGAACAACCTTTGGTAGCTTCTGAATTGTGAAGTGTGGATGTATTTATTACCTGTCAAAAAGCAAATGTAAGTAAAAAATATTTTTTAAAACTTTCAAGATCAGTTTTGCTGCAGAGGCAGGCAGGGACGTGGAAAGCAAACAAACCTTGTACTGAGCATGGACCGTGAGCCAGGTCTCCGGCCCGAGGTGGGATGTATGTGATGCTTTTGCCCACACAGCTCTTCACAGGCAGCAGTGGGCAGTGCCACCCTCGTTTTTGGAGATTTCACACCAAGGCCTTGGAGGGTGAATGCGCTGCTTGTTCCTCTGGGTCATTCCCTTGTTGCACCGCTGCTTCCTTCGGGTATTTTACTTAAGGGGGGCAGTGCAGACCTGTGTGGGGCTGCCATCCAGCCCCCGGGCCATTTACCCCCTGTCAGCTGTTTTGTTTCCCTTTGCTTTTGCTAAGCTCAGGGATGGAGTTCTAGTGTGTGCATAGCCGGTCATTTCTGTGGCTGGAGGAAAACACCCCTGCGCTCCTTCCAGGCTGCAAGGGGAGACTTGGTGCTGCCCTCTGCGCTTCCGCTGGGTGTCAAATGTGCTTGTCTGTCTGCCAGCTGCAGGCTGGCTGCAGAGTTGTTTTTCTGATCCTCAGACCCAGGCTCCTTACTTGCACTTAGAGGAAAAGCCTTCCAAGCCCTGGTACAAAAGGTCCTCTTTCCATTTCTTTGGAAAAAGAGCAGCAAATGAGCTCATTATCACTGCAGCCCAGAAAGGAGTGGGAAGGGAAGAAGAGAAGGGGGCCGTCTCCTCACTACACGATCCTGCCCCTGGTCAGATTTCCTGGGGTGGGAGGCTTGAGTCTGGCTCAGGATGACAGCCCAAGCCAGATGGCTGGGACAGGTCCACACAGGGGCAGTGCTGGAGATGGTGGACGCTTTGAGACCAGCTCTCTGCTGTGGTCCAAGGAAGGACGAGTGTCTGCGTCCTTCTTATCCCTCAGTGCAGAGCTGTCAGGGACTGCTGGCCTGCAGGGAGCAAAGGAGCCTCCATTCAGGGTTATGTGCCTACCCCACCTTGGCTTCCAAGAGGCTCCTGTGTCGGGTGCGCTGCTTATCTCAGGCCTAGAAATCGGCCTCACACCTCCAATGTGGCGTCATGCAATATCACTTACCTGTTGAGTGCTTATGGTTTGCCAGGCGCTGCCCTAGCACTTGGGGTGCAACAGGAGACAAAGCTGGCAAACTCTCCTCATGGAATTAAAATTCTGTCATGAGCAGTGACACGTGCCAGGTCTGGCCTGCTCTCACACCCTCTACCCAATCTCTACCTGGTCTGGGTGAACTGGGGGGACGGAGTGATATATAAATGCCTTGGAAGAGAGGCTCTTTGGCATTTCCAGCAGCCAAGCCCAGGTCGTTACCCTCTCACTCCCTTCAGAGCATGTCTTTAGACCCTACTGGGCTATGCCCAGAGTGGGCCTTTCTCGGTCTGAGCAGCAGTTCTGACACCTTGTTGGTTGGTGGCAGCCTCGGAATCATCTCGAAGAGCCCTGGAGGCCTGCCCCCAGTGCCCTGATGGTGAGCTATCCATGTTTCACCCAAGCCTGACAGCCTGTCCTTTCTGTTCCTCTTTCTTCCGTTGCAGATTGAGAAAATCATGAGCTCTATCGGAGAAGGGATTGACTTTTCTCAGGAACAGCAGAAGATCTCAGGTATTGTACCAAGCAGTCCTCTTCCCCACAGAACACAGCCCTCTGGTCCTTTCTGGCTCAGGTTTTCCCTTCGACACAGAAAACAGACCCTTACAGGGTGAGCGAGCTCACGTCAGACCACGTCATGCTCTCACAACTGAGAATCTCTTGCATCTAGACGGCCCATCCAGTACTTATTGTTAGAGTCGTAGCTCCTTTTACATATTGGAAGGGAATGTGTACAGTGAATTTCAGGCTGCCTATTAGGAAACTATGTTTTAAATCAGTGGTTGTTACTCATAATTCTTTTCGTAAATGCAGGCTTTTCCCAGTTGGCTTAAATTGGTGTGCCCCGCAGTGCGGGTCCCCCACTACCCCTTCGTGGAAACGTGGCTCTTGTTTGCCTAATCCGTGACAGGGGCAGAGCTGGGCGTGGACCAGTGGTCTCAGATGGTTAGCCTGCTTCTGCAGGGGCGGGCTTTGCTGTGTCCGGGTCTCCATTTTCCCGTTTACTTAGTCCCCCATCGTTTCTACTTCAGATCACTACTACCTTGGGAATTCTTTTCATCTCAGAGCCCTAGGGGGCGAGGGCTGCCTCTGTTTCCTTCCTTTGAAACAGAACTAGGGAGGCCATATCTAAGCCCTTTTCCTTGATAATAGAATAGTGGTTGTGTTACTTTCTTAGGTCGGGTGATATTCAAAGCAGCACTCACACTCCTTCCCCCAAGCAGATCTCCTGCTGCCCCCACCCAACCGGGTCCCTCCCCCTTATCGAGGAAACGCCTCTGCACTGAAGGGGTAGAATTCCTTGCTCACTCCGAGCTTCCATCCAGGATTGGCCTGGTCGCCCCAGGTGACACCACTAGTGCCTCCATGGGCCTCTGGCCCTGGTAGGAAGTCTGATGGGTGGGGACAGGTGTGCACATCTGGGAGAAAGGACCTGAGGCCATGGGGCTTGTGGACAGAGGATGGGCTCTGGAGCCTCAGTCCTGGGTTCACATACTGGTTCTAAATCCATGTGTGTCTTGGGCAAGTCACTTAATCTCTCTGAGCCCCCAGTTCCCTGTCCACACATTTGAATAACAGCACCTACCTCCTGGTTTGTGAGGATGAGTACTGTATACAAATACCCGACCTGAACAGGCACTCAGTAAACAATGGCTCTGCTCGTTTTTGTCCATGACGTCATTACTGACTCGTCAAGGCCTAGAGAAGAGGGCCTCTGCTCCCCTGGCTCGTCTCCCTGTCCCGTTTTTCAGGCCGGATTCCTAGAGCCACCCTCTCTCCAGCAGCCTTGTTTCCCTGGGTTCTAACGAGAGGGCACCCCTGGGTTTAGTCCGTCTTTGTCTGTCTTGGAGGACGGCAGGTCCTGCCGAGGTGGTGCTTCTGGCTGAGAGTTTGTGGATCTGTTTCCAGGCAGTTGCTTCCTCTCGGGCCACAGGGTCACCCTGTTGTCGTTTTCGGGTTTTACCAAGAGGCAGGTATTTGTGGGGAACAGAAGCCCAGGACGGAGGCAGTCATCATGCCATTTTCAAAGCTGTGCTTTGGGCACAGCCAGGAACAGGACCGACACCAGTCAGTTCAGTCGAGGCCACTTTGCGTCCCTGTCCCCCTCGGTGTCAGAGGAACCTAAATCACTGGCGTGTGCTTGAGAGTTTGGGGTCAGAAACAGGCCATTACCTCTTGGCTTTGCTACATCAGGAGCCGTGGCAGCACCTCTGAAAACACTGTCCTAGGAGAACCCTTCTCCTTGGAGGTGCTGACACGGAGCTCTTTCTTTGCCCTGCTGGTTGCACCCCGAGTCCTTGCCCCCCATGTACCCATGTGAGGGCAAGAGTTGGTCCCACTGTCCCCCTAGGTTTCTGGATCCCAACACACAGTCTTGCTTTAGTCATCGTTTAGTGGAACCATTGTCCATACCCTAGCTTAGGAAGCCAAGGGCAGGCACACGAGGGGGCCGCCTGAACAGAGGCTACGTGTACCCGTGCTGCCGAGCTCCCGCCGCTGCATCTGCCCCACTGCCAGCTCCGGAACTTGGCCTCTGGCTGACGGGCGGGGGCGGGGCTTCCCCCACGACCTCGGGGAGCAGCAGCCTTCAGTCCAGACCAAAGCAGAATTCTTAACTCTTATTTATTTTGAATGGTCAGTATCAGGGGTTCAGCTTGTCCATGGGCTTCCAGATCTAGGAGAAGAGACCTGGGATCTGAGCTTGCCAGCCTGGTTGGGGAAGCAGCCTTTCAAGCGGCCAGCCCTTACCTAAGTGTGGGATTGCCTGGCGTGACTGGTTTTGCAGACAGTCATGCCCTGAAGGGTGAGACCCTCTGTGGCACTTGAGTCTCAGTCCTGTTTTGCTCCATGGGCCCCTGAGCTGCCAGCACTGGAGCTGGTTACCCGAATCCCCAACAGCCATGGTTACAACCATCCCGCTGTCAGGAGTCCAAGAGGGTAAGCCTTCCCACTGGCCCCGGCCACGAACCTCACCGCTCCACTTGCTTTTGCTAAAGCCAGTCATTGTAGCTGTTGAGTAGCCGCTCAGTGCCAGCCTCTCCTGGGGCCTGATCTCCCTGCACACAGAGCCCCTGCTTTTTCAGGGCCATCTATAGCCTGTTGGGATGCAGGTGCCCCCCAGCATGTTTAGAGGGTGGCATGGGGTCCCTGGGTGGTTGTCCCTGTACACGTTGCCTTTTTTGTCTCCACAGCTGTGGAGGTTTGGCCCGGTTTCCCCCTGCCCTGGGTGCCTCCCCTCACACGCCCTCTTCCCCCAGATTGTGAGTGGCCAGCTCTAGGCCTGGCGCTTCTCCCCTGCGCTCTGACGGGCCCAGAGAGAAGTCACTTCCAGGTTGTTTGGTGCGCTCACCTGAGGAATATCAGGTGTAGTATCCTTACTTTGTCACCTAGTTTTGTGATCCACAAGGTGTATCTTCTTGGCAAAGAGGCACAGTCGTTCCTTAAGTGGAGAGTAGGTTTGAGGGTCACTTAACCTGTGGGCTGTGCCCTCAGGGCAGTGTCATTCCTCTGTCCCCTCTCTGGCTGTCCTAGAAACTATGGGCCAAAATTATAGGAATATCCCTTCTCTGTTCTCCCCGAGAAGCTGTCTCCAACCCCCTGAGCTGGAGGTAAAGTTTCGCCGTCTTTACCTTTCATGTGCATGTGTGTTGGACAACATCGGATACTGGGAAATCTGTCATTTGGCTCAGATGCTAGTGCTGCTGTCTTTCCCTCGGCGGCGGCGGCAGCCGCAGCTTCTGCTTCAATGTCCGATCCCTAATGTATTTTCCTGAGCGTGGAGGGGAGGAGGGGAGGAGGGGAGGAGGGGGAGGGCCAGACAGTATGAGAGTGAGCAAGGACTGTGGAGCCGGCAGCAGGCAGCGTGGAGCCCAGGAGCCTTTAGACAAAGCACTCGGCTGCGGTTCTGTGAGCGCACACATCCACCGGCAGCAGGCAGGACCACAGCTCCCGGCTGGGGGATCACAGGCAAGAATGAATCAGCAGCCAGGGACACTTGACTTCATGGGCGGACAAGAGCCTACCGCTTAGATCCCTGGGGCAAACAGCACCGCTCAAGGGCAGGGGAGCTCAAGTAGTCCCAGACGTCTCGGGCTGCTGCTACCGCGCGCGTCAGGAGGCCCCCCGGGCCGCTGACCACCGTCTGTTCTGTGGAGGACAGCCGAGAGGGGGAGCCTGGGACCCTGGCTCATCCGGGTCTCCTAGCTGACCCAGCCTGTTGTCCTCCGCCTGCCCTGCGGCCAGAAAGTGCCAGGAGCGACAGAATGACTTTCACCGTGTCAGGAGTTCTCTGGAGGTGATGTTTTCGTAGTTGGTTCTTCCTCCTTCCTCGCACCTCTTTTTCCTCCCTTTCTCTTTTTCCCTTCTTTTATCTGTACTTGCCTGTGAAAACCAGAGAAGTAGGCGGGGGTTAAGGCATTCAGATCAGAGCATCCAAGGTCTGCCAGGAAGGGCTGAACTTTTTTCCTCCCTGCACCACTACTCCTGGTCCTACCCAAGGAGCATAGCGAGTAGGTGTCCTCCCTTCCCTGCCTGGCCTCAGAGGAGAGCACCGGGACCCGAGACCCTGGGAAGACACTTGCTGTCTTTATGTCTCAGCCGAAGAGAGGACAGCACTGAACGTGAATAGACTTAAGCTGCCACAGCTCAGCTAACAGAGGAGCGCTTCCTTTTCTTTTATCCGGCTGGGTTTTGTCATCGTCCTTCGCCAAGAGCTGGATCTGCCTGCCTGCTTTCCACCTGAGCAGGCAGACGAGACACAGGAGCAGCCACTAGCAGAAGAGGACAATGAATGCCCGGCCCCTGCAAAACCGCCCAGCCCGGGAAGGCAGCCCTTCAGACAGCGCCCCGGCCCGGGACACGCCCCGCTCACCGGCCGCCAGGGTCTAGCTGTGGACCAGGCTCCTTGGCCCACCGGCCGCACAGCCCGCAGAATGCGATGTTGGCGTTCCAACACAGACACCCTGAGCCTGGTCCCTGAGCCCTGGTCCATGCGCCCCGCTCGGCCCTCACTGCCTGCGCCTCTGAGCACAAAGGGCCATGGTTTGCTTGTTCCGGGACTGCTGGGGGAAAACAAGTAACAGTCTCTTTTCTCCCCTGCCGTGTCCACTGCTGCTTGGGTTGCATGTGCTGGGTCCCTGCGAGCAGCCGCCACCGCTTCTCTCCTGGAGCCCTCGCTGTGTGCCTGTGTCCCTGAGCCGCATGAAGATGTGTGCGCTCTCCTGACCAGTGTGTGCTGCAAGGTCGCAGGACCGGGCCGCTGCCACAGCCCCACGGGGCTCCCGGCGTGCATGGATGAGAGGGGCTCTCCAGCCCCGCTAGTGCCTGTGGGACCAGACTTTCTGAACTACCTCAGTGTGAACGCTGATCAGGAGCTGACCGGAGACCGTTGGGGGTTGGCTTCCCCTGACCTGTGGGCAGAGCTCGTGCATGTGGCCCCGTGGCCCTGCAGCAGCTCAGGCCGAGGGGTGTGAGTGGGCGCAGCCGCCCAAGGTTGGGAGAGTGTGGGGCGCCCGGCGTGCTGCCCGCGGAAGAGGAGCTGCGGGCCCTCTGCTCTCTGCTCTCTTGTCCGTAGTTTGGCTGCTTTATGGTAATGACCATGATGTGGCAGTGCCATCTGTCTTCCTCTGAGTGCCGCTGCTACCGCCTTAATGGTTTTTCCCTTTTCAAGCGTCTGCCGATTCCTCTCTCGTCAGGTTCGCGGACGCTGGAGCAGAGCGTCGGGGAGTGGCTGGAGGCGGTTGGGCTGCAGCAATATGAGAGCAAGTTGCTTCTGAATGGCTTTGACGATGTCCGCTTCCTGGTAAGTGCCAAGGCCTCTGCACGGGTGGGTGCTGCTCCGTGAAACGTGCTGCCCTGGTGTCCCCGTGGCTGCTGCTGGAGTTTGAAACTGTACGTAGCCCCGCATCCCAGGGCAGAGCTGGCTGAAGTGACTTAGGCATCTGGGAAATTAGCTGAGTGTCGGGCATCTTGTTTCTAAACTCTGTCCCCTCTAATTCTGCTCCAGACACAGTTCTGTAGGGAGAGCTCGTTGCAAGTCTGCATCCCAAGGAAGGTCACTGACTGCAGACCTTTGTCCCGTCCCCGGTCTCCCTCTCGGACCTCAGGCCGTGTGTTGTGTGGTGAGGCATCAAGGCCGGTCGGAAACCAGGAGTTTGGGTGGACAGGACACCCAGGTCCCTGTGGTGACCCTCCATCCCAGCTCGGCTGGACACCAGAAGGTTCCTTTGTTCTCCAAAACTTTGCTCTCAAGCAGGTAGTCCCCGGAAGCACGGAGCCTTGTCTCTGGCGGAAGGGCCTGTTCCCTGGCCAAGTGTCTGGGCTGGGGACTGAGGCCGCACAGCCTCAGGTGAGCAAGGACCCGTGGCCTCACAGATGGCTCAGAGGAGAGGCTGAGTTGCTGGTTTGAAGGATTGGTGTAATTTTGTACTCTCTTGTTACAAATACAACAAGTCAAAAAAAAAGAGGAAACTTGAGGTACCTTTCCTCAGGCTCCCTGTGGAGTCGGCGCCTGGGTAGGACCCTGGGCAGGAGGCGGTGCTCCCTTTGCTAGTCCAAAGTAGCTCAGAGCCATCTTTCTCCTGGAAGCCCTGCCCGAGAGCCTCGTGGGTGGGGCTGGGGCAGCACAGCTGAGCCCAGGGCCTGGGCTCACCTCAGAGGCAGTACCAGCATCCCCAGGGCGCGTTGCACAGGAGACGTGAGAGCTGGCCCTTCTCACTTGTGCCCACAGCACGTTGGGCGCCCTTCGTAGTGGTGTGCATGTGTCCGCTCACTGAATCGTCCCGGCGGCCCTGACGTGGTACTAGTATTACCGTGTCCGTTTTCCAGATACAGGGCAACTAAGCGGCTTGCTCGTGTTCACACTACCACTACTTGGCAGAGCAGGAGCAAGTGCCCAGGAGTCTGTGTCTGAGGGTCTGAGCCGCCGTAGTGCCCGGCTCTTTCCCATGTGTATGTAGGGGATGGGACTGTGACCGTTTATGTGTCCTCAGTCACTGACTTGCATGTCTGTCTCAGCGGCTTGCTTGGAGATGGCGTCAGCAAGCCTCCCCTGCCCCCTCCCTTGCTCCCTGGCAGGCTGGCTGCCTGCTCTCCCAGTTCCGAGGAGCGCAGTCCTGGGTTGGCTTTGCGTTGTCTTCCCTCTCTGAAGCAGATCCCGCTATCTGTGCCCACCTCACTCCGCTGCCTCCGTGGAATCAGCCCAGAGCTCCCAGCCCTGCCCTCCACTCTCTAGTCTGGGTCTCTGTGGGTTTCCCACCCACGGGGTTGCATTTGGTGCCTCTGGCCTGGGGCTTCCAGAAGAGGCCCCGATTGGACAGCTCACCTCGCACAGGCCATCTTCACTTCCAGGGCACACAGTGAACTCTGCAGCAACTTCCAAAGCCAACTTAGGGCCAGTCAGTTATGTTTTAGCTTTCAAAAATACTAGGTTTTAAAATAGAACATTTTTTAAAAGTTAGACTGAGTTTATTTACAGTTCTTATAAACTAACCCCTGACTCACCATGTTTCTTGGGGAAGGCCAACAAACCCAGAACAGAGACAGTGAGCCGGGCTGGGTGGCCGCCGGCCTGGAGTGCTCAGGGGCCGCCCCATTCTGAGCACACCCTTTCCTCAGGCCATCAGACAGGCAGCGGAAGGCCGTGGACTTCAGCCCCCTCCCTGGGCTTCAGTATTTTAGAGGCTGAGTTCTTGACTTCTCACCCCTCCTTCTGCTAATTTTGGACAGCGTAAGGTTCCCAACCCTTGAATATCAAAACACCATGACAACTTTCCCTGTCCTCCCGGGGCTCCCGACCAGAAAGGAGCTGGGCGGGCATCTGGGGAAGTCTAGCCCTGGGCCAAAGGTCCACGCGTGATGCAGAGTGTCTGTCAGGACGTGTCTGTTCCCATGAGGCGAAGGGCACTCATTGAGGGAGGCCAGCAGCTCCGTTTTCCCAGGGCCTCTCCTGTGGCCCAAGGTACAAGCTGTTCTCATCACCACTCTCAGTTCTGGAGGGCAGCTGGCAGGTGGCGTCTGCACGAGGACTGCTGATTACACCTCACTTGAGTGGGTTACTTCAGATATCTAGCGTGGCCTGAGTAGCCATGCAAAGCATCCTGGATAAATGCATGTAAATTGCCAGATGGACTGTAAGGCTAATTAAGTTTTAGCAACCAGAAAAAAAAAGAGGAGGATAACACACAAGAAGAGGGCCATTTCTGTTTACAAACATCCCCTCGTTGCATGTGCTATGACTTACACCACATTAGCTGTGGTGTATCCCTGTGCTTGGGTTTTCAATAGGCTGCAAATGCTTCCCTTGGTTCTGAAATGCCCTGGAGACTCTTCTGCAAGATGCACAAGTAGCTCCCAGGAAGCCAGGCTCTCGGTGTAGTAGGAAGATCTGGAGACAGAGGGTGTCTCAGAGACAAGGCTCTGCTGTGTAATTTCCCTGTGATGGGGTCCTACAAGTTTTTTGTGGGGGAAGGACAGGGCATTTGTGGGGGTCACACAGCTCCCTCTCGGGGTGGCAGGGACTTGAGCGTCATGTGGTCTCAGCATCCTCTCTGTGCCTGAATCCTTTCTGGATACTCTTTGCCGTGATGTTTTTCCAGTGTCGGGGAATCTGCCACCTTCCAAGGTAGTAGCCCACTCATTCTTTCCATCGCTCGGGCTGATTTAGAATGTTCTTGATATTGAACAAAAATGTGTTTCCTGTTTCCTTGTGGTTTCTGTCCCTTGGTTCCAGGTGTACCTTTTGGGGCCACAGAGAACACACGTAAGCTCTTTAGGAAACTGATGACCTCTGTCATGGCCTCCTGGGCCCTGTCTTGTCTAACTACCCTCTTTCTCTTGGCTGTTCCTCCTATGATGTGATGACTGAGCTGGACGAGCAAGCATTGCAACTTGAACTTGATGCAGACTCTTGCCTGTAGGCAGAAAGGGACTTTGGTTTGCAGGGAGAGGGGCAGGGCAGTGAGGAGTGCCAGGTGCTCCCTAAGCTGACCCGGGACTGACACCAGACGGGCAGCCCACCACACTGCTCGTGCATCATAGCCAGTTCCATTTTTCAACATAAATTTTGTCCACAGGAAAGGGCTTTCTTAGGAGAAGGGGGAAAAGGCATTTGATCAGCTCAGAAAGAAGGTAACTGGCAGATGTGTAGCTCCGAGCCTGCTCGTACAAGTCTCTAACTAGCGGCTCAGCCTGACCTCCCTGTGGAAGTGTTGATTGAATCCATGACAGTGCCCCTCATGCTAGAGTTTTATGTGGACGTTAAAAATATGTTCTTGAACGTCTGATGTGGGAAAACGTTTACCTTGGAGTGTTGAGTAAGGAAATCGAGATACAAAAATCTGTCTGTAACATGATCTTGACTTTCAAAAGAAGACATCTATGCACAAGAGGTGCAGGCGGTAAGCGGGATGTGCTCAGTGGTTATCTCGGGGGCTGCAGGTGGCTCCGTCTTCCTTTTGGGAATGTAATAGATTTTCTGCATTTCCTGCAGTGAATGGATCTGAAATCAGAAACGCTGGTAGGTATCCTAAGGAAAGTGATGATCCAGCTGGGAGCACAGGCACATAAAGCAATAAAAACAATGGCCCGGACAAGTGTTAAGTGCTGTGGGGAGGCTTCTAAGTGCCGCAGGGCGCAGAGGGGGGGGAGAGCCTTCCTCTCCCGAGTTTACCGCCTGCCAGGCGCCGAGCTGGCACCCAGCCCTGCGGGTGTTGTCGGTCAAGTTGCAGATGGGGCTGCTGAGACCAAGGGTGGAGGCACTGCCAGTAAGTGGCGGAGCCAGGATGCCAGCCCGGACCTCGCCAGCTTTGACTTGACTGTCTGACCTACACACTTGCTGTCCTGGGGGTTGGGAGAGGTGTGGGACTTGGAAGGACTGCAGGGGGAGGGAGCAGGTGAGAGGCCCGTGCTGTCGAGTGCGGAGGCCACCTCGAGCTGGTGAAAGGCAGGGCCCTGGCTTGGAGGGGCCTTGACAGCCCCAGGGTTTCTGAGCCCCCCTAGGGTATGCGGGGGGGCCCTCCGGTTGTGCCCCTCACCAGGCGGAGAGCCCTGAACCTTAGACAGCAGGGTGGGGTTGAGAGCAGGCACGTGGTGAGTGGTCATGCTAGAAGGATGGGCAAATGGAACATGGAAATGAGTCTGGCTCAGGCTCAGGATGGCGAGAAGCAGGCTGAGTCTGCGAGCCCATCACTTCTTACCACCAGTGTCGGGGGCCTTCTTGCTCCTCCCATCAATTTATTTCTCCACAGGCTTCTGCCACGTGCAGATAGGCCCCCACTGTTTTCCTGTCTGTTTCTGAGAGTGTGCCAGCTTGTTCCCATGTGTTGGAGGGAGCTGACAGGTGAAGAGGAGCGCTCTCTGAGAAAGCTGGAAGGCGTAAGCTCGGGGAGGAGGTCCTGCTTTACTGGCTTCTGTGAAGCTTTCCAGCCAGGCCCCAGACCCCTGAGCTTCCCTTCCTGCTCCTGTCCCTGGATTAGCTCCTCACGCTTCAGCCCTGGAAGCCAGCTACGTGCCCAGGGGGGCTGTGCCCTGGGTGCCCACCCTCGCTTCCCAGGCTACCACCTCATCCTGCCCCCATGTCCCACCCTCTGCCATCTTCCCTCCCAGGCTTCAGGGGGCCCAGCACTGCTATCAGGAGGCCTCCCTGCCTCAGCTTCCTCCCCACCGGCCTGCCCACCCTTCCCTCCCCATAGCGCTCCAGGCGCTTACTGCTCTGTCGGGATGGTCTGTGCCCCAGTGTGAAGCAGAGCCCGAGAGGGACATTTTCCTCCATTGGGGCACTGGTGGGTCGCTGGAGCTCAGGCTTTGAAAGGAATACTCGCAGGCAGTGTGGATCCTGCCTCCTGCGCTAATGCGATTGGTTCTGTGGTCACCTGAGAACTTAACTCCTTGGTGTCCCGGGGTGGTGACGCCATGTGCTTCCCCATCTCCGCTGTGCCCTTGGCCTTGACACGAGTCATTCTCACTTCGGTTTGGCCCCTTTCCAAGCACGTGCACTCTGACTTTCTCTGCCTGGCCACGTGGAGTTACTCAGGGTCACAGCAGCTGGGATTTCTCAGGAGTCCAGCGCTGTTTGCCCCGGTATCGCTCTGGCCTTCTCCCATCCCCTTTAGAGTACAGGGATGTTTGAGAGCTGTTTTCAGTCTGTTAATTTACCTGACTGCACGTCGAGATGGAACTGGACGGGTGAACACGTCCTGTTGTGTAGCTTCCAGTTGCTGACATCTGAGCGCGAGCAGCAGCAGAGGGGCCTGGCCCGGCATTTCATACTGACCTTGACTTCATTTAGCGAGCCCCCACCTTGGACACGTACTGAAGCGCAGCCCAGAGGGCAGGGCAGGGCAGGGGGCCGTGTCCCTGTGAAGGCACAGCCCTCCTAACACCCCAGGTGTCCGTTACCATTCAGGGGCTCAAGGGCATCTCTGGAGCCCATCCGTGGATTCCTGCGCTCCACAGATGTCACATTCAGGGCGCTCAGATTAAGTCATTTGCCCAGGGTTGCTCCTCAAGCAGACGTCTGAGCTGCGGCTGGAAACCGGGTCTCCTGTGCCCAGGGTGCTGCTCGCGCCTCCCGCTCCAGACCCCATGCCTCCCTTCCCCAGGAAGGTGGCATGCTGAGGCCTCATGCTCAGTGCGTCCCCCCAGTCAGCCTGGCAGTTGAGCCAGTGGGCTAGGCTAGCACATCACTCACCGGTGCCAGCCTGGGTCGGGCAGACCGTCCGACCCACCCACTGTGTGCTGGGATCATTCTACAAAAAGTGGAAACGGACCCGTAAGTCAGACCCCGTGAGCTCGTGGCTCCGGCTTGGGGCCCCACTGACGCCCTTCTACACCTGCAGCTGCCACCGCCGCAGGTCAGTGGTGGCAGGTGTTCTGCCTTCCACCCTCGTGAAGCTCCAGGGCCGAGGGCTGCTCGCTGAGGCCACAGCTAAGTAAACTGGACGGGGAAAGCACAAGAGAAAACTCGAGCTTCCAGTTACTTGCATAGAGAGCTGGACGGGGAGTCAGAAGACAAGGGTTTTCCTCCAGGTACCCCTGCATGATTTGGGGCAGGTTGTTTGGCCGCCCTGTTCGTCCCTGACCTGTGAGATCTCATTTGACTGCTTACTTCATGGGGGCATAAGGTCTCAAGGGGACACATTGTTACCTATGGTGACACGTAATGCCTGTGTAAGAATGTAAGGTGGTAAGGTGGCGCTTCCTCTGCTGTGAGGGCAGGCGGCAGCCTTTCTCTGCAGGAAGCAGAGACTGTCTTTGTCCTCAGATGCATGACGGGAAAGCCTGCTTGGTGGTCTTGGGGCCAAGCCTTTTGACTCCACAGTGGCTTGGGCCTGGCTAATCTACACCGCTGATCGGGGAGTGAATGTGGTCCCTTAACCTCAGAAGGGCAGGCGTTTGTGGGTGATGGTCGGCACGTGGGTGGAAGGATGCTATACCTGGTGCAGAGAGAATGGAGACACCAAACACCTGCTCGGGAGAACAAGGATCATAAGGCCCAGCGTTGCTGCCGTGAAACCTGGAAGAGAGTTTCCCTAACACCTGTTGCCTCCATCCGTGAAAGCCCTTCTCGTGAAGATGACAGGTGGAGCTGGCTTCCAGCTTCAGGAACTACCGTGTTTCCCCGAAAATAAGACCTAGCCGGACGGACCATCAGCTCTAATGCGTCTTTCGGAGCAAAAATTAATATAAGACCCGCTCTTATATTATACCCGGTCTTACATTATATAAGACCCGGTCTTATGTTACAGTAAAGTAAGACCAGGTCTTGTATTAATTTTTGCTCCGAAAGACGCATTAGAGCTGATGGTCCGTCCGGCTAGGTCTTATTTTCGGGGAAACACGGTAGGAACCGGTGTCGTTTGCGCTTGCTTCTTCCTCATCTTCTCTAGAACTAGTTATTCTCTGTCACCATCAAGTTCTCTCTCCGTGTGAGGACAGGTGTGGGCTGGGAATCTCTAGGAGAGCAGCGGGTGTGTGTCAAGGCTGAGACGCTCCCGTTGCTCAGGGTGGTGAGCTTCGTAAAGGGTCGGCCATGCGCTGGGGGAGGGCATCAGTCTGGCAAGTTCTGTGATGGAGACCCAGGGGTGGCACAGGTTGGCTGGGCCAGGCAGCGGTGAGCAGATGAACACAAGAAGACTCATTTAGCACCTGAGTCCTGCCGGCAGGTCAGTGCTTAGCACCATGGAATTGGTTATTTAACTCTGCAAGGCAGCTGGGTTTTTTCCTGTTTACAGGGTCCTGACTTTGTACCAACCTAGAGCAGCAAAATTGGGATTTGAACCCAATTCTGATTTAAATAGTTTCTTCCTTTATACCATTGCTGCCTTGTATAGTAGCTGCCGCACAGAGAGCCTTCAACCCCTAGATAAGTGAATGCTCCAGGGAGCGTGGCTTCTGTTTTCCATCATTATTAAGATTTTGGGGCCACAGTAGTAGCAACAGAGCCCTGCCCCTCCTCTCGCTTTCTGGTCCCTCTCCCCAACAGCCGGTCCCTCCTGCTCTCCCTGGGCCGCCCCCTCATGCCTGAGACCCGTGGGTCTGGGGCTATGGTCTGGACTAGGAGACAGGTGCGCTCACCCCTCCCGCCTGGCACACCTGCCAGCGTGCGTGTGTGCTTAGCACAACCCCAGCCTCGGAAGGCGGCCTGGCTTAGTCCAGGGTCCTGTTCTGTGTACAGAGACCTGCATGCCCAGGACATGTTATGTCACGACTGCGCCCAGGACAGTTATGTCACGGTGTCCCGAGGACTGCAAGAAACTGCCTACAGTGGACGAAGCCAAGCTGTGCAGTGGCGGGTTAAATTATGGGATGCCCGGGTACTAGAATGTGTGTGTTCATTACAGCTGTTCCTAAAAGGCAGTTAAATGCCAGGAGGAAATGTGTGCGTGCAATGTATGAGTATGTGACAAAAACACATTAAAAAACAATACATATACTATAACCCCAATTTTGCTAAAAAAAAAATTTAAATAAAAGCCTAGAAAAAATGTGTTAAATGGTAGATGGGATCCCAATCTTACTTTTTTAAAAAAATAGCAATCCACTAAAAAAAAAAAAAAAAAAAGAAAGAAAGAAAGAAAGAAAGAAAAGAAAAAAATAGCAATGCACTTAGAAAAATACACCGTAATGGTAACCCTGTTTGTTTTTTCTCCCTGATGTGATGGATTTATGGTTGGCTTTTACATTTTTCTTTGTGCTTTCTTTATCTTCAAATTTTTCTACAATAAACTTGTATAACTTTTCTACTCAGGAAAAAAAATTTGTTTCCATGTGGGGAAGAGATAGAGGCAAGGCCCAGTGGAAATTCACAAGATTCTTGAAGCCAGAGAGAGTGTAAATATCCCATTGAACCGGCCAGAGGCTGGGAAGCTCTGAATCGACTCCTCAGCACGCTGGAGCTGGCCAGGGGTGGAGAGTTTTGTAGCCTCTCCCGACTGAGCTGTTTATTTGTTAATGAGCTTTAGCAGTTCCTCTCCTGAGAGCTGAGCTGGCAGGCCCCACAAATCAATACAGTGATGGGTGTGGCGACTGTCAGCTCACTCAGGCTGGCTCTTCCCTCATCTTTCCCCACCCCTTGTTTTAAGAAATCTGCTCTTAAGGTCTTAATTTGCACTTTCATGTATATCCCCGTTGAGTATCCCCCCACACACACACCCTTCTCCCAGTTCAGTGAGTCCTCTCTCTGGAGCTTCTCTTCCACAGTCCCCTGCTCCTTGAGACCAAGAACGGACTGGGAGGTGGAGAGGAGAAGAGGGAGGGGCCACTTGGAGAAGCACCAGGGCCAGGCTTTTCCCGGGATGCGACTTCAGGGCAGGACAGTAGCTATGTCCCATTCCTTCTTCCCAAGAGAGGAGGTTTCAGCCTTTGCTTTTTTATGACTGATGGCAGGAGAAAGGGCCAAGTGATTGAGAAGAGAGGTCATACTGATTATGGAAATGAGGCTGGAGGGGGCAGGCAGAGGGGAAGGTGTGGAAACATTTCTGGGAGATGGCAAACCTTCTTTGGAGGCGAGTCCAGTCTAGTACAGCTCTGCCTATTAGTCACTTTTCCTTCACGTGTCAGCCTTTGTTTGAGTGGAGGTCAGATCCTCGAGGGGCTGATGTTTGGCCATTGGTGGGCTGGAGGTGGAAAGCCAAGGGGCATTGTCCTCCGAGCCTGCTCCTGTCACATACTCATACATTGCATGCACACATTTCCTCCTGGCATTTAACTGCCTTTTAGGAACAGCTGTAATGAACACACACATTCTAGTACCCGGGCATCCCATAATTTAACCCACCACTGCACAGCTTGGCTTCGTCCACTGTAGGCAGTTTCTTGCAGTCCTCGGGACACCGTGACATAACATGTCCTGGGCATGCAGGTCTCTGTACACAGAACAGGACTCTGGACTAAGCCAGGCCGCCTTCCGAGGCTGGGGTTGTGCTAAGCACACACGCACGCTGGCAGGTGTGCCAGGCGGGAGGGGTGAGCGCACCTGTCTCCTAGTCCAGACCATAGCCCCAGACCCAAGGGTCTCAGGCATGAGGGGGCGGCCCAGGGAGAGGGACCAGCTGTTGGGGAGAGGGACCAGAAAGCGAGAGGAGGGGCAGGACTTGTTGCTCCAGCCAGAGCTCCCCCCAGGCCGCCTGTCTGCCATGCCCTTCTGCTCTGATTGCTCTTCTAAGGCTGAGTTTGAGCGAGTTGGATATTGGGGAGTTGGGCTTCGGGGACCCACCACACTGCCCACCTGCTGGGTCTCAGGTTCCCAGCTGCTGGGAGGAGGGGCGGATTTGGCCAGCCCCAGTAGAGCCCAGCTGGTCTCCCAGTCTGCCAAGGAAACAGGTCCCCAGCAACAGAGCACCCAGACCTGGTGTAGCGTCTACCCAGCACTTCCACGCTGAGAGCTTGTCTTTCTGGACGAGGAACTGAAGCATCCCTTGGCCTTGGGTCTCAACCACAGGCTAAGACAAGAGCCCTTGCCTCCCTTTGCGCAGCTCGCTGGTGGGTTGACCTTCCTTGCCCCGTGTGCTGTCCTGTCCAGTAGGAGGTGGGCCGAGCGCGCTGCCACACTTGCTGGACAGGCAAGTTGACCCTTAGATGGTTCCCGTAGACCAGGGGTGTCCAAACTGCGGCCCGCAGGCCAACTGCGGCCTGTGATCCATTGTTAATTGGCCCGCAGCAAATTCCAAAAATATATTTAGTTTACTTAAATAAACCAGGTGAGGCAATACGTACTTCACCTCGAGTGAGTGGCCCGGCTGTTTGTGTATTTTACCGCATACGGCCCTTGGTGAAAAACGCTGAAAAAAGGTTGGACACCCCTGCCATAGACGGTTGACCTTTGGCTGTAGAGTCAGCTTCCCAGCTCACCCTGCGTTCACCCCATGGGCCCAGCCCTGCCTCCTCATGCTCGAATCCTTTGCCTTTGCCGAGGGACTGCTGAGCCCTGCGTGCCCTAAACAAGTCCCGGCTTTAGGGTGAAGTTCCAGTGCCGGCCCTGTCTTTGCTTTGGTTCTCATTCAGGCTAGGAAGAGGCCGCCCGGTGGCTGAGTATGGCAGGGACCCGGCTACGTGACCTGTCAAGGCAAGTCACTCCCTTGGCAGAACCTCAGCTTCCGCATGACTAAATGGGACAGCTTCCCTCCGGGGTGCAGCCCGCTGCCCTGGGTCCCTCCACAGCCTCACACACCCGGCCTCTCAGCCTGGGCATCCACCACCTGGCACTGCCCGCTGCTCCCAGCAGAGGGGCCCTTAACCCACTCCTCTGCCCTCTTACTGCCTCCACGTGAAGCCCCCCTGGACTCCATCACCACCCTGCCCTCGAGCCCCGCAGGTCCCTGGGGCTCCCCTTCTCCCGCACAGCACATACCACCCTCTCCCCAGACCTGGTCCCCGCTCTTCACAGAGGACTTGTGCAGTCGCAGCATTGGCTTCTTTTTTTGGCAGTGGTCCCCTCCAACCATGTTGCCTTAGTCATTCAACAGATAGTTTCGGAGCGCAGACCCGTGCCAGGCGTCACTCGAGGTGTACAAGGCAAAGTTGTGACTGAGACACAAAAGTTTCGGGCCCGTGACAGCCCTGGGACCCTGCGCAAGTAACTCCGCCTGTGTTCTTGCCTGAAAAAGGTCCACACCAGTGTGCTAGCCCTCCCACATGTTCCCTTCTTAGCCCTTTCTATGATTTTTGAATGAAGACCAGCCCAGCAGTTAAAAGAAATTTGCAGCAAAATATTAACAAGTGAGATACCTTTTAAGATGAAAGGAGACCTTTCCTTCTCCTAAAATCGTATTGTGAAGACTCAAGATAATCCGCATCCTGGGGCCAGAGAAAGCTCAGAAGAGAGGCATGTGGGTCCTGCCACAGCCTTTCCCTTCTGTCTGCAGCCAGACTCTCCCCAGGACCCCAGAGGCAGGTCTTGCTGTCTGTGCTCCTTCCCTTCCTGGGGCCACGGCCCCCCCTGGACTTCCCCCTGCCTGCAGACGCCTCGGTCCCCTCTGGACATAACACTGAGCTATGCCCAGAGACCTGGAGCCTCAGAGACCCTGTTCGGAGCCAATGAGCCACTGTGCAAGGTACCGTCTCTGCACCTTTTGGTGGAGACTGAGGACAGAGACTGGTAGGAAGGAGAAAGCATTCAAACCAATTAGGCTGATGGAAAGTATTAGGTTGGTGCAAAAGTAATTACGGTTTAAAAGGTTAAAAATAATTGTAAAAACCACAATTACTTTTGCACCAACCTAATAAAACTCACTACAGCAGGCGATAAGCACTGCCTCTAATCGGTGCCTTATCAAGGAAGGACACCCAGTAAGGACAGTGTGCCATTGTGCAGTCATTCCGCAGGGCCGATTCGCCCTGCCCCTCCCTGAGCCCGGGCGGGCCGGCTGACCTCCCTGCTACGTCATGCGTCATGCATATCCGAGACCTGGCCCCCCCTCTGGCCGTCTCTCCCTCATGTGAGGCCCTGCCCTCATGTATCTCTAGGGGCCACTTGGCGCTAAGAGTTTGGATTCTATACAGTTGAAGGAGGAAGTACTGCCCATACCCCAGGGGGGAGGAAGGATAGGCGGGAGGGAATGTCTCTGGGTGGGACATTTGTTCAAGACACCAGTGCTGCAGTTCTGGGGGACGTGGGTCAGCGTGGGCCTCTCCCACTCCGAAGGGGTGCCCCCACTCACCCGTGACAGATTCCCTGCTCCTGTTCTCAGGCCGATACCTACAGCTTCCACACTTTGCCTTGCAACAGACCCCACCTGGTGTGGGGGGTGGGGAGGGAATATGACTGGAGCTTGTCAGGTAGAGGTTTTACTGTCCCTTTGCCGTTCACTCGTGAGCTCTCTGACCTTCAATGAGTCATTTTAGGCCTCGGAGCCTTAGTTTCTCTGTATAATGTGGACAGTTTCTATCCCAAAGGTGTGTTGGCAGAACCTTTTCAGGTAATGAATGTAAAGCCTGGCACAGCCCTGGGAGGTGGTCAGGACCATGCTCGCTGGCGTCCTCACATGTCACCTCCCAACAAAGACCAGCAGAGGGTCCCCGGGGACTCGGTGTGTCCCAGCACTCAGTGAGGAACTCTGCTTGCTGTTCTTCCCTCAACTCTTCCCTTGACGTCTGGAAAGTAGGCGTGGCCAAGAAAGTGGGCCTCCTGGTGCCACCGCTGGCCACGTACCTGTTTCCTCATCTGTGATGTGGGAGCCGGATGAACACCTGCCAGGTGGTGACAGGACAAGGGAGGCCAAAGCACAGGGCCAGAGAAGGGGGGCGGCGCCGTGGTGCTCCCTCGCAGCCCTGCGGCCTCCTGGCCCCCTTCCTCAGGGACTGAACCCAGCCACGCCACGTGGTGACTAGTTACGTGTTTCAGATTTCACTTACACTTAGAACCTTTTTGAAAATGTAAGAAAATCTCTATTAAGCGAAATGCTTAGGCCAATGAGCTATTCTACTGTTAGCTCCCCAATTAGTAGCTCACTGAGAACTCAAAGCGAGCCTGGCATATAGTAAACTCTCAGTAACTTAGTGTAGTAGAAGGTAAAGTACAGTGTCCCTTTTTCCTCTATAATCCTTTTCGTGAAAGGTTTCTGGAAGACAACAGTCCTTCTCTCAATTAGAGGGTGACGTAACTTCCAGAGTGATGTTTCTTGGTGTTGAGAATTTGTAGCACCTTATTTTATATATAATATATATTGTTATATACATATTATATATATAAATATATGTATATGTTTTTTTCAAACTGATCTCACAGAACATAGATGTGGCAAGTTCAAGAAATCAGGAAGACCCTGTACTGTGCCCAGGACATGCTCTGGCAACTGTTTGCTTTGATTTTTCCATCACATCCTTTGTTTCTGTTTGGTTTCCCTTTGCCTTTCTCCTCCAAGCCGCACACAACAGCCAGTTGTTTCGACTAGGGGTCTGGTTCTGAAGGCCTTGTCCCCATTTGGATCTGGTTTTCCTGGCCGTCAGTCTTCAGTTCAGCATCATTGTGGCCCCCAAAGCTTGTGAATACTTACGAGCACATGTGGGGGTTACAGTGGGAGTTGGGGATCACGTGGTCCTGCCCTCCTTGAGGTTCACTGTTTGGTTCAGTTCAGCTCCTTGCTTAGGTGTCCTCAGCATCAGGTAGGAAGTCTGGGCAGGGACTGCCTCTCTCTGCCTTTCCCAATCAGTACACCCTAGATCTGGGCCCAGAGTGACTGCAATAAGATTGAGGGGTGACGTAGGAGCTGGCCACAGACCTGGGGAGTACCAGGGCCCGCAGCTCCTCAGGCCCAGCAAAGGCGTGTGTTCTGCCTCCTGGCGTCAGAGCGCTCCCTTCACTGGGATGCTCTTGAGCTTGAGGCTTGGAAAGTGTCCTCAGTGGGACATAGTTTTCATCACCGCGCAAGCCCCTGGGGAGCCTCCCGTGCAGCTGCTACAGCTCAGGTCCCAGGGTGGGGCCACCACGTAATGGTCTGCGTGAGCTCGCCCCAGTTACTTAAGTTTTCGTCTGTAAAGTAGGTGTAAGTAACACCTCCCTCAGCAGAATGTGTAGTCCAGAAAGAGTCCCGAGAACACGGGAACTTGGGACACATCAGAGGTCATTTCAGATTGCTGGGGGAAAGATAGCTGATGGAAGAAATAGACAGTTTGCTGCCTGGGAAAGAAAAGAAAGCGGAACTTGACCCTTCAACTTTACATGAAAATAAATTCCAGGTAGGTTAAAGATTTAATTGTGAAAAATGAAACTGTAAAATTATAGGAAGAAAATGTTAAAGAATTGTTTTGAAATTCTTGGAGGAGGGAGGTCTTTCTATGTCTGACAAAACTGAGCGGAGCTCTGCAGGAATAGTCGGGTACATTTAGGTCCATACAAATACATTTCCCATGAACAAAGATGACAAAAGTCAAAAGAGAAATGACAAATTGGAAAAACAAATATCTCTTTTCACAGATACTGGTTAATTTCCTTATATAAATTCTTATATAAAGAATTCGTACAAATCAAATGCAGAAGAGACCAAAACTCCATAGGGAATCACGCAAAGGACAGACACGGGTGATTGCTGGAAACAGAGCTGCACCACTCCCCACGCGTGCGGCTCCCCGGTTACGGGCCTTACGGGCCATGCGGCCCACGGATTGTTGGCACTCTCGGTGCCTCCACTTCCTGAGCTGTAAAATGGGGGTAACGACATCCCTATTAAATGTGTTGCAGGTGTTGTTACCGGGAATGACGTTGTACCTCAGCTCTTTGTCTTCTTGAAGGAACGAATTCAGTCAGGAGGCAGAATTTGTGCAGCATAGGACAGCAAGAAATTTACTAGTAAAACCGAGTACACTCCGAGACAGGGAGCAGGCAGACGCAAGAGGGGGAGGCAGCCTCCGTACAACACGTGAGGGTTTTTCTTTTTGTAGGTAGAACTGTCTCCTTCTCTCCCTCTCCAGTACCTCTCGTTCTCCAGCTTGCATGCCCCGTTCTCCCAAGGTTGTCAGAGCTGATTACAATACCCTAGAAGCAGGGTGTACATTCTGATAAGCAGGATGCTATCTCTCTCTAGCTTCTAACAACACAGCCCTTTGATTTAGGGGCATGTGTGAGCCTGGAGTCCTGCTGGGCTAGTGAGGCATCGGGGCCCCAAGTGATGGCAGCTGCCAGGCGTCTTGACACAAGCGGGAGCTGCAGTAACGGGATTTCTAACAGGCGGGGCCTCTCCTCCTGCTCCTTTCTGTCCGTCTACCTGCTCTTCTGTGAGTCTAGAGATGGAGAGGGAACTGAGTGCTGTGTGAACGCTTGATAGACAGCACGTGAAGAGAAGCTCGAGCTCACCTGCAGGGGGACTATTTTAGGGTAAGAAGTATGCTGTGATGAGCCGCTTCTCCCCGGTGTTGCTGACTTGGGGGGTGCGGAATGGGGCTCCCACACCACTGATGGGAGGTGTGCTCTGCCGGGCATCTGCACGCACAGGCTCTCTGACCGAGCAGTCTCTTCTTGAAATGACACACATACGGGGTCTTCGCGCAGCCCTGTGTGAAAAGCAGAAAGCGAAACAAACGTCCTTCAGCAGGTTAAATAATTTATAATATGTCCATGGCCTGGATGATTGTGCAGCTTTAAAAATAGAGGCAGGTGTACATACACTGATGTGGAACAGTCTCCTGTGGATATTAAGTAGTAAGAAGACAGTGTCGAGCGGTGTGTAAAAGAATTACATTTGTGCGAAAATGAAGCGTGCACGTGTGCCTGGGCCCACATCCTGGGAAGTGGTTAACAGTTGCCTTGGGAGTGGAAAGTGCTATGGCTGAGGGACGGCAGAACTGGTGAATTTTCATGTTTCATAATCTGAAAAATACCTATCTTGGGACGGACGCTATTGTGAGTAATAAGACGTCAGCCTGGGGGCTCGGCGCGGACAGTGGCAGCAGCTGCTCAGATCTTAGCTCCGCACCCTGTGACTTTGGGCAACTTTCTGACCTCTGTGCCTCAGTTTCCTCGTCTGTAAAACAAGCATGAAAACAAACTAATGAACAGGATTGTGAGCATGAGCTGGGCCGGTCCCTGTGAAAACTCGGCCCTGCCACGCAGCAGTGAAGCCTCTTCTCATCCCTGCCGTGCTCAGCTGCCCTGTCAGGCTCACCAGCGGTTGGGGAAAACCGTCCCACCGAGGCTCAGCTCTGAGCCTTCTTCCTCTGCTGAGCAGGAAAGCCTTTTTCTGACCGTCCCCCCTTGAGGTTCCTTCCTCCTTAGGGAGAGGCTGTTCCACCAGCTGCCCGGCTGTGGTGGCTGTCAGAGCCGTAAGTTACAAAACCATGTGTGAGGAACCTGGGGATTTGTCCACCTGTCCTTCACCTTGGGTGGTCATGGAACCTGCTCCCCAGGAAAATGCACCTTCATTCAGGGGTGGGCTAGGGCTTGTGGCCGTACACAGCTGTGCGTGCAGTGTCCTCCGGCCCGGCTCTGCACCCACGCGTCCGGAGCCCCAGCGTTGCCCAGCTCGCTCGGCTGCCGCTCAGGTGAGAGTGGGCAGCCTGGGCAGATTTGTCTGCTGCTCAGTTAGGCCTCCTGCGTGCACAAAGCCTCTTGCTGCCTGGCCTGGCCTCCTCGGGGAGCCCCAGGACTCCACTCCCTCTCGATGCCTGTGGCAAAAGAGAAGACTTTGGAGGAGCAGTGAAAGGCTGACCTGACACCCACAGGTGGCCACCAGCTAGCCGTTGAGGAGGGCCCTCATGTTCTTCTCTCTGCTCTTAGGGCTCTAACGTGATGGAAGAGCAGGACCTGCGGGAAATCGGCATCAGTGACCCACAGCACCGGCGGAAGCTGCTCCAGGCTGCACGGTCCCTGCCCAAGGTGACTGCCCACAGCCCTGCAGCCAGAGCCAGGGCCAACTCCCTAACGCCACCTGGGCCCAGACAGGGGGTGTCCGCCCCGCATCCTGGGAGCCCCAGAGGGCAGCACAGAGTCCTGTTCACTTCTTCCCCAAACCCTGAGGCCCCAGAGAGTCAGCCAAGCACTGGGGACAGTGAAGACCTGGCCCAGCCTCAGGAGGGGGCCGCAGGCATCCCATGGGTTTGGCCGGTCGCCTAGAGCCCCTTTGGGGTCTCTCCTGAATCACCTGAGACTGGGCCAGCCTGTGCTGACCTCTGGCGTCTTTCCCTGGGCACCCAGGGGCTGGTAGGGCCGAGCTTCTCTTCAACTATGCTGGCATGGAGTCCAGTGTCCCTTTGTCACTTCCACTTGCCCAGAACTCAGGAAACACAAACAAGCCCCAACAGTGAGGCAGCGCCTGCTTCATAGACACGCACATGTCCTGGCCCCACGAGGTTATCAGAACACAAGCAGGGCCTTCTGCAAACCCTCCTCCCCGTCTCGTCTCGTCTCACTAATTATGCCGTCTTCCCCAGACCGGGGATACTTTGGTGGTCTCTAGAAGGGGTTCCCACATGGGAACCTGAGACCAGAGCCGTGTGAAGGCAGGGACTGGGGTGCCAAGGACCCAGGCCCACAGGCCCGCCTTGGCCCAGGAGCTGTCCCCCTCTGCCCCAGTGCGGCCTCTGGTGTGGTCTGTGACGGCTGGGTCTCCATGTCCCCGGCTCCTTGTCCCGAGTACTGAGATACCAGCCCACGCCCCTCCCTGGCCCTGCAGGTGAAGGCTCTGGGCTATGATGGGAATAGCCCCCCTTCGGTGCCCTCCTGGCTGGACTCCCTGGGGCTGCAGGACTACGTCCATTCCTTCCTGTCGAGTGGCTACAGCTCCATTGACACTGTGAAGAACCTCTGGGAACTGGAGCTGGTCAATGTGAGTGCAGCCTCCACTCAGGCCCGTGACGGGGAGCTCGGGCAGGAGGGGAGCCGTGGGCACAGCCTCCCCTGACCGCCCTCTCCCCGCCCGGCCCAGGTCCTGAAGGTTCACCTGCTCGGCCATCGCAAGCGTATCATCGCCTCACTGGCTGACAGGCCCTACGAGGAGCCGCCCCAGAAGCCCCCACGGTTCTCCCAGCTGAGGGTGAGTTGGGGAGGGCTGGAAAGGAATATGTGTGTACTCTTTGTGTTGCTAGGAATTAAAGAGAATTCTTCAGGAATTCTCCATGGTGTGATCTCTGTAGTAGAGGAGCACACGGTCCCTCCTCTCTCGTCGTCGGGGCATATGTGCCCCTCAGCCCAGGTCAAGGGGTGGGGCGGTTTGGGCTGCGTGTTTTTCGATTACATGCCGCCCATCACGTCAGACAGGCTTGAGGTGGAACATAATAAAGAGTCCGGTTTAAGTATGAATAGGAAATGAATGTTGGGAAAAGCAGGAAAACAAATACCCAAATCCCAAAGGACTAGACACTTTCTGAGTAGGAACGTCAGCTGCGCTCGGGAGGGTGCCCAGGGTTGTCTGGCCTGAGGCTGACACAGAGCTTGAATCCACAGCAGGACCTGGGTCCCCCCCACCCCACCAAGTCTTCTGAAGGAAAATTCCTGTGGCAGGGTGGGTAAGAGAACCTGAGATTTTTAAAAACCTCACAGATACATTGTTGCTCAAGCCAAGTAATCCCTGACTGCAGAAACGGGTTAGACCCTGCAAGCCGGCGGTCCAGGATGAGTGTCCCCCAAACCTTCAAGGCTCAGCTGCCGATGGGCAGGGAATGAGCCCAGGACCAGCGCTGGGCTCCGAGCACCTTAGCCCACATATGGCAGCCTCAGAAAGTGGGCGCTGTTTTCTCCTCCTCCTACACGAGAAAGGGAGGCAGAGGGGCTCTGAGAACCAGACACACAGCTGACATTCAGCTGTGAGCAGGAGCAGACTCATACCTGTTCTCCGTGAGGGAGGGCCTCAGGGTGCTACCGGGTACTGCTGTGTGTTTTCTCAAGAGCTTTGGATTTGGTCCTGTGCCCGAGATCCACGATGGACTGTGACAGATAATTTTACCTTTCACAAATTGGAAAGCACTCCCCAGCCCTCTAACCACCCCTTTTCCTATACGGCTCTGGGCCCCAGGGGGTGCTCGTGGTGGCTGCTGGCCCACAGGACTGGGTGGTCAGTGCTTCTTGGCTCCAGGAAGAATCTGGTCACTTTGACTGGCTCGGCTGGACCCAGCGGCCCGTCTCCCCACAGGCTCTGGCCAGCGAGCCATTCACCTGGCGCCACCTTAGTGCTGGGCCCCCTCTGCACCTGTTGTGTCTCACAGGCTGTGCTGCCTGTGCTGGGCCCTCAGCAGCCTCAGGACTGCTCACAGCCGTAGCTGGGGACTGGCCTTATGGGCTCCCAGTTTCACCTGGCTGTCTCCCTGCTTCAGTGCCAAGACTTGCTCTCCCAGACGTCGTCCCCTCTGAGCCAGAACGACTCCTGCACCGCACGGTCCGCTGACCTGCTGCTGCCTCCTGGGGACACAGGCAGAAGGCGGCACGACAGCCTTCATGACCCTGCAGCACCCTCTCGAGTGGAACGCTTCAGAATCCAGGTGGGGCAGGAGGGGGTGCTGCTGACAGGGGTCCCCTCATTCCTCTGGGCAAGACAAGGCCTCTTAGCCCCAACCCCCGTGCCTAAGCCCGTTGGGCTGGCGTTGGGAGCAGGAGAAAGACCCCAGCCTCCTCCGGCATTCCCCACCCTGCTGCCTGTCAGCTGTCCAGCCCCTCAGGCTCCAGCTGCTACGACTCCATGACTCACTTCAGCTGTCACTGCTAGGGCCTGCCCTGCACCTCATGTGGCCTGGACGGCCCTCCTCACAAGGCCCCCCAAGCTCCCCCACCGCCTCAGGCCACCACCCTCAGCTTCTCCCACTCCCGGCCGCTTTTCCGGCCCTCTGTAGTCAGTACCCTGCCCGTTCCCCAGAACTTTCTCTCCCCTTCTCCACTCCACCCGCTGCTCTTCCACCTACCCAGCTAAACTGCAGCCCGGGTCACACTAGGTTCTTCCTGCTGTTTCTGCAGCCCAGTTGGGGAACGGCCACCAGCCTCCACTGGGCCCTGGGGCCGCCACAGCCCTTGCCATTGTGCAGGACCTGGCCTCAGCTTGGCAGTTTCCCTCGTCGCCCTCAGGGCGACCTTTAGCTTCACTCCTTTTCTCTCTGACTCACTTCCCATTTCTGGCCTTGGGGCATTTCCCTACCTTTCCACAGCATGGCCGTGAATTTTATAAGATTGAAAAGCATGTGGTCCAGCAGTTCTACACGGTTGCTCTGTACAGGGCCTTTGCACATGCTGGGAATGGAAGGCATAAATATTTCCTGAATCTTGCCCCTCCTCCCCTGGTGACCCCATCATCTCACACCAGGACTGGCCCCCACCCCACACTCACCCCATCCCAGCTGCTGCCGAGACAATCTGGGAAACAGCCCCCCGGCCTGGAAACCTCAGTGACCCCCACCCCAGGAGCAGGTCCAGGGGCCTGGACAAGGACATGAGGCGTCCAGGGAACTGGCCCCTGCTCCCCGTACAATTGTTTTCCCCTCTCTGGTTCTGCTTATTTCCTATCTCCAGAAGACTCACCACAGAGCCTTCCCGACTGCGCCTGCTTTCAGTGGCTTAGGTCCCTGCTTCTCGGCCTTTTCTCTGGTGTAGATAAGCCTCACCTCTGCTGCAGTGCCTTTGAATGGCTTGTCTCCCACCTGCCATCCCCACCTGGCCCTTGACCTTGATGTGGCTGGCTTCTTTGCCCTTGAGCATGCTGGAGCCAGGCCGGGAGCCTGTGAGCTCCTCTGGAGCGGGCGAGCAGACCTGTGACCCTATGTTTCTGCAGGAAGAGCACCGTGAGGCCAGGCTGACCCTCCGGCCCCCCAGCCTTGCTGCTCCCTATGCCCCTGTGCAGAGTTGGCAACACCAGCCAGAGAAACTCATCTTCGAGTCCTGCGGTTACGAGGCCAATGTGAGTTGCCCCGGCCGGCTCTGGCTCCAGTGCTGTTCTCTGCTCCTCAGACCTACGCTCCCAGCACCAGGCGGGAGCGTAGGTCTGAGAAGGGCATGGAAAAGAAGTCATGTGACTGTGGTCCCAGATGGGTTGGGTCACCGCTGGCTGATAATGCAGGTCTCCCTAAGCCCGGCCACTGCTCATTCCACAGTATCTGGGCTCCATGCTGATCAAAGATCTTCGAGGGACAGAATCCACACAAGACGCCTGTGCCAAGATGCGGGTGGGTTATCTTTGTGGGGTGAAGCATAGGGCGGGGGCTGGCTAGGATGGGAGGCAGCAAGCAAATGGGGGTGTCAGCTGCAGCCAGCTGGGCCCTATGTAAGGATGGGGTGGCGGAGGGAAGCTGGGGGCTGTGGGGTCCAGGGGGCTTAGCGCTGAGAAGGGGCGTTCACAGGGCCACCTCTTATTCCCTATAGAAATCCACCGAGCACATGAAGAAGGTCCCTACCATCATCCTGTCCATCACGTACAAAGGTGTCAAGTTCATCGATGCCTCCAACAAGGTGTGCTTCTCACAGGCACTGCTGGCAGGAGGGGACCCTTCTTCCCGTGCCTCATCCCCCACCAGCTGGGTGTCCTCCCAGGCGTGTCCCAGCCCTTGTCTGCCCCTCCATCCCCACCCTCGCCCAGGAGCTTGTCTCTCACGCACCCCCATGTGCTGATCCTGGGTCCGCGCCCTGGTGACCTGCGCTGCACACCTTCCTCAGCGTGGGTTCCATTGCCCCACTTACCGGCTGGCAGGCCTTTCACGCTGCGAGGCCCTTACTGAGCAAAGGACGCCCCTGCCCCCATACTTGGCACCCACCCTCCTGGTACCCTTCATTCCTCGCCCCCAACCTGGAAGGCAGAAGGGCCTAGAGAGCTGGTGGTTGGGTGGGAGCACTTTACTCCCTCAGTTGCCGTAGTCAAGAATGAACACCCCCAAACCTAAGTCGGGCAAGTTTAGGCACTGCGCCCACCCCCACCAAAACAATAAGAGCAAGTGGTGTTTGGCTAACACCCTGCGCTGGGGGTGCAGTGGCGATGGTCAGAGGGCTGAGGCGTGCCCTCAGGGAGCCCCAGAATTGCAGACCCTGCTTTCCCTGGCAGAACGTCATCGCGGAGCACGAGATCCGGAACATTTCCTGTGCAGCCCAGGACCCAGAGGACCTGTGCACCTTCGCCTACATCACCAAGGACCTGCAGACCAGCCACCACTATTGCCACGTGTTCAGCACGGTGGATGTGGTGGGTAGAGCCCCGCCGCTGGGCACAGCTGGAGAGGGCCTGGGTGGAGATGGCCTCCGGGCAGTGCTGTCCAGACACCTGGCTGGCACTCACCAAATGTTTGGTTCTTGAATGAATCGCCCGCAGCTATCCAGTGCAGCTCCCTTTGTACAGAGCGAGACTGAAGCACAGGAGGACAGGTGGCTTGTCCAGGGTTCTAGTGACAGGTTTCCTGCTTCTGGCGAGTGTTAGTCATTCAGCCACGCCTTGTCTCCCCTAGGCTGTCTGTCAATTCCCCGAGCCTCCATCCGGGAATCTCCCTGAAATGCCCTCTGCTACCCTCTTGGGGCCACGGTGCCCGCCTTGCATCGGTTTTCTTCCCCCAGATTCCTGCTCAGGCTGGGCCGCGGCGAGCTGCCCACAGGGAATGGACAAGTGAGAGGGCATCCAGTGCAGCAGGCACTGCCTCTCCCTGAGACAAGGCCCCAGGCTGCCGCCTCACCCCCAGACTTTGTACAGGTCCCCGTTGCCCTTGGGGAGAGGAGCTCGTTCCTAAATCTCTGTGGCTCTGGAACACAGACGGCTCGGGCATTCACAGCCCCTGGGCCTCAGGGCTTGCTCTGGGCCCGGCACCTACTGGCTCTGCCACCTGCGAGCTGTGTGAGCTCAGAAACTTCACTTCTCCCCGGCTCCTCGTGAGCTTGTAGCATGACCAACATCCCGGGGCTGTTCTGAAGGTTAAATGCGGTGATCCACCCAGTCCTCGTCGGTCCTGGCACTTCCCTGTCACTCACATTTCCCAGTCAGTCAATTCTGTATCACAATGTGTGTGTGTGCTCTTGAATCACTGTGCTCTGTAACTCACACAGGGAAAACCAGGAGTATGGGGAGATGGGGCCAGGGGCACAACACTCAGAAACTTCATCAGTGATATGTTAAAAAGATACAGGAACTGAATAAAAACCTCAGTGCTAGTTTATTCCTATTAAACAGCTAAGAAGTACTTAAATACTATAATAAACATGGCACTGTACCCTGAGAAAGACCAAAGGTTGGCTTGTAAAAGTGTGTGCCCGCCAGCTCGCCAGCTGTACTGCACCAAAGAGCTAGGAAAAGAAGCCGAACAGGACAGGGAGGGCGGTACAGAGCATGACAGGCGTCCCTGGAGTGCTGCGCCTGTGTCAGTGTGAGGTGTGGGTCCAGGGAAAGTTGAGACGACA
This sequence comes from Rhinolophus ferrumequinum, assembly GCF_004115265.2. Taxonomy (NCBI): domain Eukaryota; kingdom Metazoa; phylum Chordata; class Mammalia; order Chiroptera; family Rhinolophidae; genus Rhinolophus; species Rhinolophus ferrumequinum. The sequence continues at coordinate 5,162,615 of NC_046286.1, forward strand.
CATGTACATGGCGAGGTTCTCTGTCGTCCTGACCTGTGCATGTGTGTGTGCGTCAGGCGACCTGGATGAGCTGGGCGCAGTGTTTGCATTCACCTAGCTTGTCTGTCCTGGGAAATCACGCGTGACTAAACACCATGTGTGTTATGCTCAGGTGTTCCCTGGTAGATCAGTTGTCTTGGGACTGAAGTAATTGTAGCAGAACTGCCTGTCCACTTGTTTGCTGTCCCGGTGCCACCCTCATCTGTGCTCAGGCCGGGCAGGTGTTAGAGCAGAGGGAGGAGGAAGTCCTCCGGCCATGTCCTCCCTCCTCAATTGTGTTCTGTGTCCTCCCAGAATCTGACCTACGAGATCATCCTGACGCTGGGGCAGGCGTTCGAGGTGGCCTATCAGCTGGCCCTCCAGGCCCAGAAGTCCAGGCCCATGGCGGCCGCTGCAGCTGAGATGATCGAAACGAAATCTTCCAAACCTGTGCCTAAGCCTCGTGTTGGCATGAGGAAGTCAACAGTACGTGGCTCCCGTCGCCAAGACCCCCTGGCCCCAGCCCCCGACCCCACCCTGGGATTTGAGGGCTTGGGGTGGAGCCGGGCTCAGTCTCCTCGCACTTCCTGGCCCCTCAGGAAACAGCCCCGTTCACTGGGCTCTGGCTGCCAGGTGCTCCCCAGGGAGGGCAGCGGCCCAGCCTTGGCGTCCTGCGGCCTCCCTTGCCGGCTCCCCCAGGGCCCGGCCGTGGCGGGGCTGCAGAGCTCGGCCGGAAGGCGAGCCCGTGACGTCCCCCGTGTCTGCTCTGCTTCGCACCCCAGGTGCCGCTGGCCCCTGATACTCGCTGTTGTTACTGTCACACCTGCACCACCCATCGTCCTTCTTACCTCCCGCTGCCGTCTGTCAGTCCTGGAGTCAAGGTCTTTACATCTCCTGCTGTCTGTGTGTCCGTCTTCCCGACGTGAGCCTAGTGGCCTCTCCCTCTGCCTGCGTGGCGCTCTTCTGTCCTGAGCTGCCTCCTGCCATCCCTGTGTGCGCTTTAGCCCTTGCCATCCTCCTGTGTCCTCCCCTCTGCAGAGATGGGCAGCCTGCTGTGCTCTTGCCCAGGGTGAGCTCTCTGGCCCTGCCAGAGGGGACCCAACACTGGGAGTTTCCAAACCCCTGTGCCTTCCTCCCACCGTAAACAGGTTTGGGGCCTAGAGCACGATGCTCAGGTCTGTCACGGCTCCTCTCACGGAGCAGCTCTGAGATACCCTTGGGACAAGTTGCCCAGAGCTGGCCCCCCGGGGAGCTTGTTCTTTGGCTGAGAAGAACAGGTGGGACGACAGATGGGCCCTGCTGCCCAGGCCCAGGTGCAGCTCCCTGACTGCGCCTTCTTCCTTGGCAGGTGGAGCCACCCGAGACAGACCCAGATGCCCAGTCCCATGCCAGCGTCTCCTGGGTTGTGGACCCCAAACCAGACTCTAAGCGGAGCCTCAGCACCAAGTATGAGACCACTATCTTCTAACCACCCACTCCCTGTCTCTCACTGTGCCTTGCCATCCGATCTTTCTGCTGTTCTCAACTCTCCTTCCAGCTGCGGACGCCAAGGCCCCACCCCCACCCCCACCCCGGGACCTGCTCTCCTCCTGGGCAGCAGCTCTAGACGCTGCACTCACAGCTTGTACCTAACACCACCGGACACTGTGAATTCCCCCCTTGGGCAAGGACAGCTTGGGGTGGGGGTGAGTTGCCTTTGAGGTGGGCACCAAGAGGGCTAAGGGGCCCTGTTGCGCCCCGACGCCTCGGGGGGCCGCGCTGACTCCTGAGGGGTGGGGGCAGTCTTCGAGCAGTCCACACAGCACCAGTGACAGCTCGTGCTGGCCGGGCTGGGCTCCCTGTCGGCTCTCCTCTCCTGTTTTCTATGCTGAGCCACAGCTGGGTGTGCTGCTAAGAGCTAACTGTCGATTTGCACCTTTCTTGACACAACCGACCACTGTGACCACCTGGTGCCAGAAACCCCACGCACTGTGCTCACAGCCGGCCCGCGGCCCTGCCTCTCTCCTGTGCCGTAGGTGCGGGCCTCCCCCGGGAGACCCTGAGCTCAGCGACATAGCTGGACCAGGGTCCGTGCCAGGCCCTTGGGCACATGCGTGGCTCCAAAGCATGGGGCGCTACGCATGTGAACCCGGCGGGCCGGCGTCACTCACCAGGGCAGTTGGTCCCGGCGGGTCCAAGGAGTGGGATGGCGTGTGTGTGGTCGGCCCCTCACGTCTCCGGCAGTGAGTCACACGGCTGGCTCTGGAGTGTAGCTCACCGAGGAGGAAGGCCTGCCCGGAGGACCCAGCCGGAGCGAGGCCTGTGCCCTGCACACTCCGGGCACCTGCTCCCCGCACAGGACGGGCTGCTCCAGGGCAGGGACCTGAACCCAGACACTTGCATTGCCCTCCGGGAGTTTCCTGACCCTACTCCACAGTGTGGGGACCCAAGATAGTCAGCCATCTCCTGGTCCCTTCCCTGATCACCCGCTCAGCCTCTGACTCTTCTGAGAAACGGAGCTGTGCGGGGTGTCACCTCAAAGCAGGCCAGCCACTGGGATCACGGAGTTGAGGCTTTGAAGAAGCCCCACGCTCTCCGCTGTGGGCACATCCGCTTAGATGGCAGGAGACAGGACAGAAGAAGTTGCCGTGGAGCAATGCAAACAGCATAGTCTAGTGTGAAGCCAGGAAGTTACAGCAGTTACTTAGAATTGAAACCCACATTGATAAGCCAGGGCAGCTCCTTCTGCGTCCCTTCCTGTCCTGTGCCTTCCTGAGCAGGTGCGCCGAGCCAGAGGCACAGTGGGCGTGGGCCACGGCCTGGGGCGGGGGGCTGTGAGGGGCCTTCTGTTCTGCTTCTGCGTTTCCTTTCCGTCTCCTCCACCTGTGCAGGCCCCTTCGGTTAACCCTTTCCTCCCCCCGTTGTGTTTGCTTCTGCCAAGCTGAGCCACTGAGGAGCCAACTCTGCTGCGGAAACACAGACGTGGGGGCACAGGCTCCCACCCACCACCGTCACCTGCAGCTTTGAAGACCCAGGCCCAGCTCTGCCTGTAGGACCTTCTCGGCTGCTCGGCCTGGGCTGCCACCACCAGGCCCTGCAGAGCGAGCCATGCCCGGCTGCAGAGACGCGATCCAGGCCTCTGGCAGATGAGACTGGAACTCCAGAGGGTCAAGAAGGGACTTGTCCAGAACACATTTTTTAATAGAAAAAGATTTTTTATAAAATGAACTTTTAACACTTGGCTCAAACCTCGAGGTTAAACTGCCACCCGTTAGATAAGTGGCTGCAGGGTCAGAGGACAGAACTGACTGGTAAAAGGCCAGTCTGTCCAGCCTCTGTCCTCAGGACGGGGTTTGGCGAGGTCCCGTGGGGCTGAGAAGGCAGGCCTGGGGTGGGTGACAGGAGCAGCACAGGGCACAGCTGACAAGGTTTGGGTAGAGTCAAACCATCCACGCTCATTGCCGTTCCTTATGAACTGCGTGACTTCCTGTCCCTGTTAGACCTGGACTCAGCCTCTGCAGTAAGAGCAGCCTCGGGCACCTGGGAACCACGCAGGCTTCCTGTCCGTGTCTGGGGTCCCTGGGGTTCCACGTGTGAAGGCCCAGAGGCCACATGGAGATGAGCGAGCAGTTCCTGGCGCCATGGTGTCCGAGCCTGCGCCTGGCGCTCCGGCCGCTCCACGGTCTCTGACCTGCAGGTGGTCGCAGCGCTGCCCTGGGCTGCCGAGCCCACGGGCTCTCTGGGGACCTCAGGCTGCCTCAGTTGGGTCAGAAAGGACAAAAGTGACTTTGGGGCATTAACAGGTAGGTCAGCTAAGATTGCTGCCTGCCCATATATGACTTGTGTAATCAGGTCTCTGTGATTAGGACTCACTTTTGATTCTCTGAATTATTGGTTTGACTGTTGTGTTTTCAGCTGCTGGGCTCGTCCCTGGCTCCACTGTAGAAGAGGCTACCCAAGGTGACAGTTTGATTCCCCCCCGTGTGGCCTCAGGGCAGGCAGGCTGGCACCCTGCTATACCACTGCCACTTCGCCCTCCTGCTGGCTCGCTTTGCTTTTTATCTGTGGTTGTGTCCTCCTCCCAGAGTGTAGTAGCGACAAAGGGACAATTCCTGTGAGGCAGAGGCAGAGGCAGTCAGCTGCTCGTCCAGTACCTTCCAGATTCGGGAGCAGAGAGCCTTGCCGGGGGCGGTCCAGCAGGCCGCCGGCCACCCTGGCACCCTCCGTCTGGCCCAGGGTCAGTTCCCCAGGTTTCCGCAGCACTTCTTTCCCAGCGAGGTTTGGGAATTGTTCTGTGCTGTGCACATGTGTGGGGCGAGTGCCCCTGGGCACCCCCACAGCCCCTGTGACCAGAAATTGAAAGCAGGGCGAGCCTTCCTGCTGTGAGGCTGGGCCCTGTGGGTTCCCCTCTGCTGAGCCATCCTGCACCTTAGCCCTGGGAGTCACCTCCACTCTGGAGCAGAGGCAGGAGCGCCTCCACTTTTCGGTACTAAACAGGAACGTCGACACCTGGAAGTTTGACTTGACTTCCGGCTTCTTCCCGGGCCTGTGGGGATTCTCATCAGCTCACACTGTGCAGTGACCAGCACCTACTTTCTTCCAAGAATTGACAAGGCTCCCGAGCCGGTTGGGTACTGCTGCCGGTGCGCTCTGCTCGTGCCGAGGAATGCAGGTCTCTTTCAAGCAAGCCTCTCGGTTAGGTGGTAGGTAGGTCCCAAAACAAAACTAGACACTACGATGAGCTCCTCACGCCTTTTGTTTTAAAGTCAGATGTAGGTGTTTCTTCCCCTTGAAGCTGCTATATCTTCTTTATTTATTCAGGGTATTTTCATATTGGAAAGCCTTAGCTAGTCTGCTCTGGCTTGCGGTTGTTTTGAGATTGGTTTATTTCTGAATATTCCAGAAAGAAAAGAACTGGATCTTTCTTTTTTACTCTTCTCTGGGGCGGGTACTCTCCCTTCTTTGGAAAGGAATATTATAACTTTAAGGACAGGCTTCAAGTGGAAAAGCCCCTGCTTCTACGTCTCTGAGGGCGGGTCACGCAATGTGACAACCCCCGTCGCTGCGTTTCTGAACTGCGGGAGCCTGTTTAGCTGGGACTTGAAATGGGGCTGTTCCTGTCACTGCCTCGTGTCGGCTGGCCAGCTTCTGAGCAGGGCTCCCTCCGCAGGCTCTGCTTGTGCCGTGGCCCGCATCCCTCCTGGGCTTCTAAGCGTCACACTCTGGGGAGGCCTTGAGAAGCCTCGGGCTGAGCAGTAGGCACGGTTGCCGTCACCCAGAGGTTAGAAAGCTGGTCTGACCTTGGTCTGTGTCTGAGATGCCAGACCTGCAGAACGACTGTCACAAAAGGATTGTTGCTGATGGTGTGGCAATGGGACTGAATTGTAATAAAGATGTTATTTAATCTTGGTCTCTGTATTTTGATACTTGAATGACTTCCCCTTTTATTTTGCTGTACATATCCTTGTTAATCTGTCCACTTTTGTCTGAATTACAAACACCTTGTGGTACCAAACGTAACCGATCTGTGCGACAACATAGACTGACCTCACTACACGAGAGTGTAAATATTCCTGGGCTTCCAGCTTTGGTTTTGTTATTTTCATAACTGTACAACTTAGAACAGACCGAATTAATAAATGAGAAGCGACACAAAACCAGCCTTCCGTTTTGGAGTCTTTGACTTGGAATGTTTCTTGCCTGTGGCCTGGTGCAGGCACCGGCTGGACGCTGGCTTGGGTCGGCCGTGCGGATCCCGCTGCTTGGCCAGGATGAGTCGGGAATCCTGCTCGGCTCTGTCCAGCGCCCTTCCCAGAACGGATAGGTGGTTACAGTGAACCCTGGGTAGGTGCCAGGGCGCTGCGGTTCACCTTCCCCTCCTAGGATCATCTAGTCCGAAGACCACGCAGGGGCCACACTGGCTACAGCTACAGCTCTGCGTCCTGGTCTGGACTGGTCGGCCCACAGACATTTATGGAACATGTGTGTACAGGGCAGCATGGGGCGTCAAGAGCTGGAGAAGGAAAGTCTCCCTTAAGGAACTTGGTTTCATTGTGGAGGTTAGGTTTAAACATACACACCTAGCTGCCGGCCCAGAGCCAGGTCGCAGGCCCACAGGAAAGTCCCAGGGCTGCGGGGATTCAGAGGGACCGAGAGTCCGGGGGGCAGGTAGGAGCGGGTGGTGCCAGAGAGGGTTTGGAAAGGCACAAGTGACACTAAGGACCCCATCCGTCATTGATGGAGCGCTTGTGCTGCCAGCAGCTTTATAGGCAACCATCTCATCAGCCCTCACATCTTTCTAGGTAAGTGGTAGCTGTTTATAGAGAAGGAAACAGGCTCAGAGGGATTCAAACACCTGCCCAGGGCTAGCGAGAAAGGACCTCAGAAACCGTGCAGTCTAGTGGCTTCTGGCTCTTCTCAGAGCCCCTGGTCCCATGCCTGCTTCCACCCGAGCTTCCTGGTACTGAACACTCTTGAGTCGTGAGTTTCTGTGACACAGTCCATTTGATAAAGGGCTTTGAAAGAGACCATCAGTGATCTGATCCAATATCCAACTGTATTTATGAAGAAAACAAGGCCCAGAGCAGGGAAATGATTTGCTCTTAGCCAGCCAGCCAGCTAATGGCAGAGAGGACCAGGTCCAGCTTCTTCCCGTGGGAGCTTCTGAGGTCAAACTGCACTGAGATTGGGGAAGTAGCCTGAGGCCAGCGCACTGCCTCACACACCTTTGCTGCCTGGCTTTGCACTCTCCTAGGCAGAAGACGCAGCCAAAAGGAAAAGGTCTGGTCATAATTAGTGTCACTGTTCCTCTGGAACGATACCAAAGACACATTGCCACTATCACAATCCTTTTTGGTGCCACTCAGAAGCTTCACATGTGACACACTGGCCAACCCCGTGCCTGCCGTTCTGAACCTCAGGCAGCGCTACACCTGGCCAAATGGCAAGTGGAGTTGAACAGACGGAGAGAATGGAAGGACGAGGAGGAGGAAAGGGTGGGGTGGCCTCAAAGTTCAAAGCATGGGGTACATGTGACAAGCCTGCATCAGTCCACCCCACCTCCATCCCTCACCTCGGACTCACTTTAGTCCGTGGTCCACACACTGGCTCCTCGGGGCCGTGTCCGCAGTCAGTGGGTATTGATTGCCTCTGGGTTAGAGGGGAGCCTGAGGCGGACTCTCATAAGGCTCTTCCATGCGCTCCTCTCCCCTCCAGGGGCCCATTTCTGTCGCTCTCCTTCAGGTTCTCACCAGTCCCTCCTCACAGATGTATGGCCCAGGCACCCAGGCAGCTGACGCGTTACGACTGTAGGCTGAGCTACAGCAGCCTTCAGGGACCAGCCTTCTGAGTTGGCAGAACCCTGCAAACGAGCACTTTCCAGGACAGCTCACAATACCCTCTGTCAGCTTTGGCCACCTCCGGCTTCCTACCTATATCTGCAGGGTATGAGATGCCACCTGACTCCCAGCAGGCAGACAGGCAGCCCTGTCAGTCTGTCATGCAGTTCAAACTGGCTCACACAGCACCAGTTGCCATCAATAACACCCAAGAAGCTCAGAGGTTTGAACTACCCATTGCTCAGTGAGGCCTCAATGGCTCTGTGACTGCTTCTTCCAGGACTCGGGTGTTAGCAGCACTGTTATAAACAAGCATTTACCAAATTAAAGAATTTCCCTAACATAAAATATTTATTATCCAGGAAAGAGAGCTGGGAAAACTGAGGAGCCACGGGTGGTGGGGACAGTGCAGGGAGATTCCTTTTCCTACTTACACCAAAATAAATTGCAGGTGGCTCATATATTTAATTGTGAAAGAAAGGAAAGGAAAGGGAAAGGGAAAGAAACAGGAAGAAAGAAGGAAGGGAGGAAGAAAGAGGAAGGAAGGAAGAGAAAGAAAAATGAAACACAAAGCTATAAAAAAAAAAAGGGAGACTTTTTTTTTCCATAAACTTGGTATGAAACAAGTCATGTTATAAAATTCTGAATCCATTTTTTTAAAGATCAATATATTCAACTATATAACAATCAAACATTTCTGCGTAGCAAAATGCACCATCAAAAAACCTGAAAATGTTTGCACCATATGTAACAAAGGACAACTTGACAATAGCTATCAAAAGTAAACTGAACTTCTAGTAAGATACTCTTCTCACTAAGTATAATTAAAAACCCTGGCAGGAACACCAAGGGTCACAAAGCCCAAGGCTCTCTGTAGCCAAAGGACAGAAAAGGAGCAGCATAGCAAAACAGAAAACTTGAAGACACTAACCACTCTATTCCATCCACACAACACATACCCTTTGACCCCACCCCTAGGCAGGCCAGCAAAGGCCGAACGGGGAGCCTAGACTGCCACTCTCACCAGGCTTTAAAGAAGTGCCCCAACACTCTCTTTGGAGTGGTGTCAAGTCTATGGAGAACTCTCACTATTGCTCAGCAATAAAGTGGCTGCTCCTGAAAAAGACAATAACCAAAATTAAAATCTCATTGGATGGGCTCAACAGCAGAATGGACAGGAAAGACAGAATCCACAATCTGGAAGATAGAACAATAGAAATTACCCGATCTCAACAACAGAGAGAGAAAATAGATTGAAAACAAAAATGAAGAGAGGCTCAGGGACCTACAGGACTATAACAAAAGATCAAACATTTTTGTCAGCACAGTCCCAGAAGGAGAGGAGAAAGAGGGTGGGACTGAAAAACTACCCCAAAAACTAATAGCTAAAGACTTCCCAAATTTGGCGAGACATAAATCTACAGATTCAAGAAGCTGAGCGCACCCTAATCCAGATAAACCAAAAGAAATCCATGCCAAGGTACATCATAATTAAATTTCTGAAACCGAAAGACAAAGAAAAACTTCTTGAAAGTAGTGAGAGAAAAATGACACCTTCCCTATAGGGGGGAAAGTAATTTGAATGATTGGATTTGTCAGCAGAACTGTGGAGGCCAGAAGGATGTAGTACAATATTTTTCAGGTGCTGAAAGAACTGTGAACCCAGAATTCTACACCCTGCAAAAATATTCTTTAGAAATGAAGAGGAATCAAGACATTCTCAGATGAAGGAAAACAAAGGGACTTAGTCACCTGCCCTAAAAGAATGGTAAAATAGTTTTCTAAATAGAAAATGATAAAAGAAGTAACCTTGGAATATCAGGAAGGGTGAACATTAAGCAAAAATATGGGTAAATACTTTCCTTCTCTTGAGTTTTCTAAATTATGTTTGGTGGTTGAAGCAAAAATTATAACAGAATCTAATGTGGTTCTAAATGTATGTAGAGGAAATATTTAAAACAATTGTCTTTTAAATGGGAAAGGTAAAAGGATGTAAAGGGAGGTAAGATTTTTCTATACTCGAACTGGTAAATGATGATACCAGAAGATTATGGCAAGTTATGTATACACGTAATACCTAGAGAAAACACTAAAAAAGTTATGCAAGGAGATAAACTCAAAAACACTACAGATAAATTGAAATTAAACATTTTTCAAGTAGATCACAGATAAGAAAAAGAATAGAAAAATGAAAAGGGAATAACTACAAAATAAAAACGAAAATGGCAGATTTAAGCCCTAACATATCATAATTACACTAAATTTAAATGCTCTAAAAACACAAATTAGAAAACAGGTTGGCAGAGTAGATTAAAAAACATGAACCAACTATATGCTGTCTACAAGAAAACTTGACTCAAGTAATAACAATATAGGCAGTTTGAGTGTAGAAGGATAGAAAAGATATGTAATACAAACATCAAAGGACAGCATGAGTGGCTATATTAAAATCTCATAAAGTAGGCTTCAGAGCAAAGAAAATTACAAGAGAGAAGGGGTATTATATAATGATAAAAGTCAATGAACCAAGAAAACATATCAATCCTAAATGTGCATGCACCAAACAACAGAGTTATAAAATATGTGAAGCAAAAATTGACTGAACTGAAAGAAACAGACAAATCCACAAATGGTATGGACTGAATTGTGTCGCTGCAAAACTCCTATGTAGAAGCCCCAACTCCCAATATGACAATTGGGAGATAGGGCTTTTAGGAGGTAATTAAGGTTAGATGAGGTCACAAGGGTCATAATTCAATAGAATTGCTGGTCTTACAAGAAAAGGAAGAGAAGTGGAGGGAGGGAGGAGGAAGGGAGGGACAAAAGTAAGGAGGGAAGGAAGGGGAAAGAGAGAATGAGAGAGAGAGAGAGAGAGAGAGAGAGAGAGAGAGAGAGAGAATCTCCAGACACAGACATGAAGAAAGGGCCATGTGAGGACATAGCAAGATGGCAACCATCTATAAGCCAGGAAGAGAGTACTCATCAGAAACTGATTTGCCAGACTTTGATCTGGGACTTTCCAGCCTCCAAAACTGTGAGAAATACATTTCTTTTTTTTTTTTCCTTTTCTTTTTCTTTTTTCAAAAATTTTATTGAGGAATATTGGGGAACAGTGTGTCTTTCCAGAACCCATCAGCTCCATGTCGAGTCATTGTTTTCAATCTAGTTGTGGAGGGCGCAGCTCACTGGCCCGCGTGGGAATTGAACTGGTGACCTTGGTGTTATGAGCACTGCGCTCTAACCACTGAGCCAACCGGCCGTCCTAGAAATACATTTCTATGGTGGATTGTTACGGCAGCCTGAGCAGACTAATGTAGTTGGAGACTTGGTCAACAACTGATAGAACAACTACCGTTGTTTCCCAAAAAAATAAGACCCAGCCAGACCATCAGCTCTAATGTGTCTTTTGGAGCAAAAATTAATATAAGACCCAGTATTATATTATATTATATTATATTATATTATATTATATTATATTATATTATATATGACCCGGTCTTATATTAAAATAAGACCGGGCCTTAAATAAATTTTTGCTCCAAAAGATGCGTTAGAGCTGATAGTCTGGCTAGGTCTTATTTTTGGGAAAACATGGTGGAGAGAAAATCAGCAAGGATATAGAACTTACTACCATCAACCAACAGGATCTTACTGGCACTTATAGAACACTCTGGGCAACAACAGAACGCACTTTTGTCTTTAAAGTGCCCATTGGAACATATACTGGGCCATAAACCAAACCTCAACAAATTTAAAATTACATTTAAGAATTAAAATCATACACAGTGTGTTATTGAACCACAGTAGAATCAAAGTAGAAATCAATAACAGAAAGATAACAGGAAATTCTCCAAACACTTAGAAACAAACAACACATTTTAAAACAATCGATGGGTCAAAAAGAATATCTCAAGGGAAATCAAAATATGCAGTAAACTGAATGAAAACAAAAATACAACATATTAAAATTTGTGTGACAAGGTAAAGCAGTGCTAAAATGGAAATTCATAGTACTAAATGCATTCATTGGAAAAGAGGAAAAATCTTAAATATCTATGCTTCTACCCTCAAGAACCTCAAAAAAGAAGAGTGAAATAAACCCAAAGCCAAGAGAAGGAAGAAAATAATAAAGACAAAAGCAGAAATCAAAACATGCTACAACATGATGAATCTTTAAAACTTACTAAGTGAAAGAAGCCAGTCACAAAAAGATTTCATATTATTCTATTTATCTAGAGTCAGAAAATCCATTGAACAGAAAGCAGATCAGTGCTCACCGGGGGCTACAGGGAGGGAAGAATGAGAAGTGACTGCTAAATGAGTACGGGATTTCCCTCTGTGGTGATGAAAATGTCCCAGAACTCGATAGTGGGGATAGTTGTACAATGCTGTAAATGCACGTATTGTCACTAATGGTAAATTTTATGTATATTTTACAATTTGAAATTTATATCTCTCAAACCATGTGCAGGATGTTAGTCCATATTTCGGCCGGGAACAGGAACCTTCTTATCTTAAAAGCCATCTTGTCTTGCTTTGTACCTTGTACTGCCGGCTTGTGTTTGCCTTAGGCCTGGAGAAACCACCTAGAATGTAGAAACCACCTTATCCTGTCTTGCTTTGTACTTTGTTTGTCTCTTAGGGGCTTGTGATCTGCGGACCTGGGAGGTCCTGGGGTGTCCGGATGGAGGCCTGGGGGCCAGGGTGTGGAGCCGGAGGGCTTGACCACGCCCCCAAAGCCTTTGTTGCTAGAGATAATGCAACGAAAACCCCCTGAAGCATTGAAGGGGGAACAGCCTCGTTACCCCTCCTATAAAACTCCACACCCCTCTCTGCTCGGGAGGTTGTGGTCTTCTCCCTCTGCTGCAGCCTGACCTCCCGCAGCTCAAACATGCTAGTAAGTTCTAATAGACCAAGCTTGGTCTCCTGCGACTCATTCCTCCGGCCGGCCTAACACAGGACTGAATCGAGCTATCTTTCCTTGTTCAGGTCAGGATCCCTGTCTCCTCCACGTGGAGGCACAAGAAAATTAACTCAAAACTTCTAAGAAATCGATCTTTTCATATTTCTATTATGAAGTCCAAAGCAGGGTTCTGTTGTGAGTCCCGTGTCTGCACCCACCGACCAGGTCGCCCTTTTCACAGGAATCCCTTCACATCACTCCTGCCTCTCAGATAATGAGGCTTCCAAAATGTGGATTTTTAAGAAAATTCTAATTGTTGCAGATAAGAGAATCCATCCAGACAAAACTCACTGTTTCTTAAACATACTCCTTTTTCTGGGCTTCTCTAGCTACAGGACATCCTCAGAATGAGGAAACTCGTGAGTGACCCAGACCCTCCAGCTTTTCTGGTCATAGTAGAAGTCACACTGCTGACCGGCTATGCCACCCAGCGAGGCTCTGCTCTCTAAAAAGGAAGTCAAGGAGGAGGAAACCCTGGGCTAACGGAACTCAAACCGCTCTTCAGTTGTTCTTCCTACATTAAGTGTGTTATTTTCAGCTCCCTCCACTCCTCGGATGGTGAGAACATTATTTCTCTTCACCCTACCTGGAGAGTGCATAAGTGTATTTCTGTTTTCTCTTGTGCATTACATAAAAAAGGGGGGAGGGGCGAATCTAAATGGAACATTTTCCTAATTTCAGCCTTACTAGGTTGGGGCTGGTCTGCTGCCATCACTCTGAGAATGACAGCTCGGATCTCTACAACCCCAGAAGACAAGCTCAGGTCCTTTCAAAACATCTCTCATTTGTGGTGCCAAACAGGAGCTCACAACCAAAACTGCCAATTAAAGTCCCAGACTGGAAGTGGGAAGAAGGATGGAAGGTGTTCCACCTCTGAATGCCCACACCTCTCCTGTCTCAGCTTAGAGATGAGACTCACTCAGCGAGAGGACAGGACCAAGGAAAAACCTGATCCAAGTCAGTCGCTGACCCAACTGTCCAAGCCTGAACTCTGGATACTTGCGTGAGAAATCCCATGAACTCTGAAACCTGTTCTCAACTGTAGGCTCGTAGCCGCCAATATCCCTTTTATACCCAGCCCCAGTTTGCACTCTGCTTCAGATCCTGCAACAGAAGAGGGAGCTGAAGCTCTTACTATTTCTTGACTCCTTGCTGCACCCTAGAAATTAGGTTCCTGTTAAATTCTTCCAACCGTGCCCAATCCTGAGCTGAACAGGACAAAACAAAGTTATAACTTCCAGAGAAGCCCTTATACTCACATTTTGGATAATTCCACAGAGTTCTTAGAGCCCTCAGAGAAATGCTTTACCCTTAGACAAAATAACACTAGTACTTGGGTGTCTTGGCTTCTTGGCTTCTCATGTTGAAGGGAACACCTAGCCAGGGGAGGAAAAACTGGGGGCCTCTGGCTTCTTAGCTAGTTGGGGGCTGAGGGCATAGGGCCTGGCCACAGCTCAGCACAGGAACAGTAGTTTTCAGCTCACAAGTTTATTAGTGAATGAATTTGGGCCAGCTGGGTTTACACGCTGGCTCACTCCAGCCCTGGCACTGGCTGCAGGGAGGTGAAAGGCATTCTGCTTGGCTGGTCACAGGTGATGTCACCCCAGCAAAATGATGGGCTGCTTTTCTGGGTCCAAGGTGCCGGGGCTTGGAGCTGGTGCTATCAGAGAGACGCAACTTCTGCTTCCAGTGCCTGGCTTGGGGGGATGAGGGTTTTTAGGATTTCCGTGTAGTAAGGACCAAACACCTGCTGATTGTGATGCTTTAGGTTGACAAACTTCTGGCCCAGTTCAGCCAGTTCTGCTTCGATGAGAGTAAGGCCTCCAGGGAGGTCTAACAGAGATCGCTGCACACCAAGAACCAAACAGCATTTGAGAAACAAATGGATCCGCTGATCTATGGGCAGGAAAGGACAGTGAGACGGGAACCGGCAAACAACTTCCAGGGAGAAATGCTGCCCCTGCATCACCCAAATTCTAAGTTAACTGAGTTACTCACTAACCTACTCGCTTAGCTGGAGATAAGGAAATCTGTTTCGATTTTTGGGGAAGGGGGCTGCTATCTTGCTCCCAAGGACAAAGCCAAGATCAAAAACTAGTGGGCTAGTAAGTTTTTGACTATTCAAAAGATTACTTAAGTATCCATCAGTTAGATCCTACTGAGTAAGTGACGTAACAGGAGCATCTTAGGCTGCTATGGCTGAGGTTAAGAGCAAAGCCAAGTTCACAGCCTCCGTCCAATGTGGGATGTGGGGAGTCCCTCCTAGGGGACCATATCCTCCAGCATAATTCAGCATTAGTTTCTTGTTGGCAGGGGGTGGATCTCACATGTCTCCGACTACACTCAGAAAATGGCCATGAAGGCCAGGGTTGACTTAACCAGGTTGGGTGGACAGTAGACCACACCTAGAAGTCATGAATTGCTGGGTGCAAATCTTCCTTAGAACCATAGAGTTGATCTTTAAAATAGATATTATTTTCAACCCAGCATTTTGAAAAAACGAAAGCCTAAGCAGTGACTTGCTCAATGATCATGTCTGTCCCTGTTGAACGGTTCAGGCACTGACTTTCAGCGTTGGGCTCTACCTCTCCCCGCAGCTCTCACACCCCGAGCCACCTCACCGATGACACTGCGGACACAGTTCTCCTCCTTGGCAATGCTCCGCAGCTGTCCTATCAGGGACGCGGTGTTGTCGCTGCTCAGAGCAGCAAGGCCCATGCTCTTGAGGCTTTGATGCATTTCCTGAGACACCTGTTCACTCACGGTCAGCATAGCCTCCTCGGGCCTAGGCCAGGAAGAAGAGGAAGCGGGTACCACCAGGTGGCCCTGGCACAGGCCAAGCCTGGGAAGCTCCACAGCAGCAGCTGTGCCCACCTGCGGGCGTCTCCCAGCCATCTTCCTGCCCTCAGCCCAGCCCTGGGCCACAGCAGAGGTCAGTGGGTAGGTTGTGTCTTCCCTCTAACCCTCGAGATATCAACTAATATCTCATAGGGTACCAGGTTCTACTTCTTTGTAAACAAGATAAACTAAAGTCAACTCCGGACAAGGGTTTGGTTCTGCTCTCGGATCAACTCAGTATTCTTTAGCTTCATGGAACTTATTTATTTGCAGAGGGTGCCAAAAAAATATATACACATTTTAAGATAGGAAAAAACTATATTAAAATTGTAATACTCAATATATACCAATAACAGAAGATGAATACAAGTCACGTTTGACTTCTGCAATTACAAGAGGTGCTCAACGTGGTGACCATCAGAGTAATTTTAATACGTTTTTTTTTCCTTTCTTAAAATGTGTATCAAAAAAAAAAAGTGTATCCACTTTTTTGGCACCCTTGGTATATATGTACATACATTTTTAAGACTTTCTTGGACATTTCCCACGGTAATCCGTCCTACTGTCACCAATTCCAGTGACAAACCTGGCCCTCTGATTCCGCTGCTGTGATGCCCTGCACACACAGTGGATGGTCAGTCAGCACCACTGACGGACCGATCAGCTCCGAGCTATACATACGACCAGCCCACTGCGCTGTCCTCCATCAGCTAGGTAACCACTCCTTTGCGGCAAACAAGGTCATGAATCATTTTGTGGCAAAGTATCCTCCACGATACTCTTTTTGGAAGAAAGTTTTATTTTTCTTTGTCACAAGCCTCAAGACCACTTATAGGAAGACACCGACAATCTCTGTGGATGGGTGCAAAGTGCCGTTCTGTGCTTTGTGTGGTACGTAAGCCATGATCCTGCTCTGCCGATGCCCTCCTACAACGTATCGTGGACTCTAAAAAAAAAAAACAACCAACCTGTGCAGCTCACCTGGAATTAAACTCCTCCATGTGGGCTTTGGCGATGCGTTTCAGCTTATCCACAAACTGAGGTGAGCCGAACAGAACACTGCCAGAGAAACTGCTGGCCACCAGCAAGACTGCGGCCAGGACGGTTAACTGGCGCAGCTGCGACTCCAGCTCCTGCAGCCGGGCTCTATCCCTCAGCAGGGTCTGAGGAAGGAGGACAAGCCATCAGGAGAGGAGGGCCCTGGCGGAAGCCCTGAGTGCAAAACAACGTGGCGGGGCCCGCACGTCCTACCTCAGGGAACTCCTCATTTTCAGGGTCCCAGAGAAGAAGGTTCAGGAAACCCTGGGACAGCACCATGGCGGGGCTGACGGGCACTGGGCTGTCGGCTGCCCCATTTGGAGACGGGCAGGCCACACTGGAGGAGTCGGGAGCATCAGGGCCCGCTGGAGGCAGCGTGGCGAGGTCTGCTGCCGCGCGGGTCAGCCATTTGGTGGTGTGGTCCAGGAGGCCTGTGACAGGAAGTGTGTGAGCGTCCTCAGCGTCCACATCCCTGCGGCTTCAAGGCTAAGGTTCTTCTCTCAATGGACAGATGCTTTGGGGTCGGAGGGGTGTCTCTGTCGTAGCTGTTCCTTCTCCCTCCCGCTCCCTGCGGAAGAAACTTCCGCTTCCTTAAGAGATGGAATACTCTCCAGCATCATACAAATGAGACCCAAGGTCAGACCTTCCCACTCCTGTCCTCGAGTTATATACATACTAGGCTGCTTGTTGAGGAGTTCCTGGAATTTAGCCCGTTCATGCTCGATGGAATGTTCCTGTAGGTGGGGCTGAAGGCTCTGGATAGTGTAGTTCACCATGTCCATTTTCATCAGGCCCAGAACGTGAAAGATCCCTCTGACACAAGGGAAAACAGAACATTGATACTACGAAAAGAAATCCAGTGAGAAGTGTTCCAAGACAAGGAGTCATTAAATCACTGTATTCTAAAAGTAAGAGGGGCTTTAAAACTAACTTAGTCCTGCCTCCTAAAGAGGACATGTGGCCCAGAGTGAGTGAGTAGCAGAGCTAAGAACAGATAAGGCTTTGGACCTGGAAGTCTCTGAGCTAGATCTCTTTCCACAACGGTCATTCTGGTGTCTCTTAAGAAAAAGTAGTCAGTGGAAGAAAACACACCAGAATGCTAACAATTCTCTCTGGGAAGTGGGATGACAGGTGGTGCTATTTCTGATCTGATTTCTGGGCCAATCACTCTAACCTCTGCCTGCCCTGCCCCATATTGTATGAACTACGATAAGAAAACAGGAAAGCCATGTTTGGACTCCTTGGGAGAAAAGATTACATACGCTCACGTTTGATGGTAGGACGTTACACAGGGGGCCCAATCAATCTAAAAGGATAACCAAAGAGTCTGGGAAGGCCATCTTTGGAAAAGGAAAGCTAATAGGCCCGAGAGAAGGGGGTTAGTCAGGTAGAGCCAGCCAAGACAGGGGCTATCACCCAGGGGAAGAGGCAGGTTTCGGGGGACGGAATCAAGCGTCACACCTCAGTAAGCAAACGGGGTCTGCAACATTCTCGAGTTTCTGCACAGCTTCATCCCGAATTGGTGCGCACAGCAGGGTCATCATGTTGAGAATGCGCTTAGAGAGATGAGGGACATGCAGGTCCCCGCATTCTGCCTCCCGCCTGAGGAGGTCCATGTCCAGAGATTCCTCGATTTCACTTCTGAGGCGGTTCTGGCGTGGTAACAGCAGGGAGAGCAGGATCTGCCCAGGAAACAAAGTCAGAGGACTTACATTGGGTTTAGAGTCCCAGACTTTTTCTAATGGACGAACGCTCTAGTCAAAGACATCCCAGCCTGTGGCTTTTAAGGATCAAGAAGTTGGGTCCCTAAATTCCCTAGACAGCACTATTTATCGTTGTTTAGGGGCCGATAATAGTCCAAGGCTTTTGGGGATCAGTTACTGCAATGATATATTATTGTCTGGGCAGAATGAGATAAAGAGAGAAAATCAAGGAGTGTGGTAAAAAGAAACACAAACGGGGGCGGCCAGATGGCTCAGTTGGTTAGAGCGCGGTGCTCTTAACGATGCCAGTCCAATTCCCACACGGGCCACTGTGAGCTGCGCCCTCCACAAGTACATTGAAACAACTACTTGACTTGGAGCTCCTGGAAAAACACACTTAAATTTAAAAAAAGTTAAAAACAAAACAAAACACAAACTGCAACACATATAAAATACACACCGTGACATGATGCTAAGGTACTCTTCATTTAGAAAAGTGGGCATTTTTGAGATTTTTACTTCAGAGAGTAAGGATATAATATGCAAAGGAACTGCTAAAAGTAACTGGAAATAGCCAATTAACATGTGAACAGAGTGTCTCTTCATCTCTGTGCCCCGTAACCTACAGAACATGGTGGGGGTGAGGGATGGGTTTCAATGATTATTTGTTTAATTGAATGGAGCACCGTGTTGTCATAGCAAGATCCCATGTTTAGCTTCTTAAACAAAGGGCAAGGTGCTCCATGTTATCTGTGCAAATGGTGAACCGCGCCGGTCATCCATGTGGAGCCTGTCAGTTCCGGGTCCACCCTTCAGTGCCGACTCGGAAAATGCAGCCGGCCCTTCCTGTAGTTTTATTTTGCTGGCTGGCACAAAGTTAGGTTTTGTTAGAGTATGCTGACGCGATGCTAAAAAGAAGAGTCCTCCTTCCTGGTTCTGTGCGCTCCTCCTCAGCAAGCTCCTACAGCATTACAGCTTCCCTCTGTTCAAATTACTGTCTGCTTTCTTCTCCTGATTGGACCCTGACTGATACAAAATTGGTACCATGAGTGAGGTTCGAACTCAATGGCCATATGTCCACTGGGTCTGATGAGCAGAAGTAGCAAGTATTTTAGATACCTTAGAAAGACATGCAAACTGGAGGATGGCGGATAATCCCCACAAAAATTCAGCGAAGCTGCCAGAGCTTCAGGGGTCTGGACCTTGTCAAGCTATTCCCTCCAAGATGAAAGACAAGTTGCTGTACCTCAAACTTCCCACCATGAAAAAAGAGGCACGGTACTTATAAGTCTTTTTGGATTTTCAAGGTAACCTACACTACCTTTGTGTTTTGTGGATTGAAAAAGGGCTCTGTAATCAATCTGACACGTCAAATGACTGAAAGTAACCTCCCAGGGTGACCTGATCATAAATTCCTAACTAGGCAGGTCATGGTGGGTAGTCACGTCCCAGGCATATAGTTTCTGTAGTAAAAGGTTTGTCTTTACTTTAAGCCAGCCCTGTCCGTTGTTTCTGCGCACCTCTGAACTGCCAGAGTAGTCTTAGTCAGACCCCCTCAAGGGAGCAAATAATCTTGTTAACTATAGTCTTCCTTACGTTCCCCCCTTAATTCAAAATGTATAAAAGAAACTGCAAAACTGTCATCCTCTGGCACATTTGAGATCTTGCTCCCCGGCACGGTGTCTGTTTGGCTCAAATAAAATCAGACTCTTACAAAAATTCTCCATAGGTTTGGACGTTCTTATGTGACACTCATTTAGTCACTGATGAGGTTGCCAATTTCAACCTCATGGGGCTCCAGAGCCAGAGAAGGTTCTGAAGCAAGTCCAGGCTGCCAGACGAGCTGCTCTACCATTTGGGACTTATGATCCAGCAGGTTCAATGATATTTGAAGTGTCCACGGCAAGTAAGTATGCAGTACTGAGCCTCTGGCAGGCACTCACAGGGGCGTCACAGCACAGATCTCCAGGACTTTGGAGCAAATCTATGCCCTCTTCTAAAGATAACTATTTGCCTTTGCTCCTAGGCCTTGGCAGGAAGTAAATACCTCACCATAGGACAGTGGTGACCACGTGGTCTGAGCTTCCCATGAGGAGCTGGGTGTTGTCTAACCTCCCGAGCCATAACATCAAACAGTCCGGGAATTCAAATGTGTGTAGAAGCATGAGTGTGGGAGCTGAGTAGCCAAAGCAGTGGAATGTGACATTTGTCAATTTATCATCTCTTAGCACCAAGTCCGTCCATCCTTTCTCTGCTCTGGAAAAATGAACTTTGTTAAATATTTTTCCTTTACCAGATGGTAAATTTTAAGCTTCATCTGTAGGGTGTACTATATGCAGTATGACTGCAGTAAACTGCAGTTTATGCAGTTTTCTATGCTGCCTAACACACTACCGTAAACTTAGATGCTTAAAACAGCATATACATTTGTTATCCCACAGCTTCTGTGGGTCAGGGGTCCAGGCACAGTTTAACTGGGTGCTCTGTTCAGGGTCTCACAAGGCTCTAATCAAGATGTCAGCTGGGCTGCATTCTCATTTGGAAGCTTGCCTGGGGAAGAATCTGTTACCAAGCTCATTCAAATGGTTGGCTGAATTCATTTCCTTACAGCTATATGCTTGAGGGCCCCAGCTTCTTACTGGCCATTGGCTGGGTGCTGGTCCTAGAGGCCACCTGCATTTCCTGGCCACGTGGCCCTCTCCAGAGGTAGTTCACAACGTACCTGTTTGCTTCTTCCAGGCCAGCAGGAGAATGTCTCTCTCCAGTCTGCTACGACAGTCTTGCACAACAAAATGTGACATCCCAGCACCTCTGCCATATTCGACTGGTTAGACGCAAGTCACAGATCTCATCCCCACTTGAGGAGAGAGGATTAGACAAGGGTGTGAATCACTAGGCGTTACCTGAGCATTTCTTTTGGGTTCTGGAATGCTCACTTGGCAGGCTCCTGTAGTATGCATGGCGTTGCCAGCCGCCAGCTCCTGCAGTCCGAGTGGCGTCTCCAGTGCCAGGCTGCTGCAGCAGGGGCTGGTACCCTAGCACCCAGTGCCTGCCCTGTGTGGTGGTCAGCAACTTCCCCTGGCACAGCTGTGCCCTCTCCAGTGAGTACTGGGGTGTTCTATGTCAGCCTTAGGGGTATGGTGGACCCTCCTTTTATCTGATATTCCCGTGTTCTTTAGAGTTCTCTTTGTTCTTACTGGCCCAAAGCCCTCATTTCTCCAATTCCCTGTTGTAATGATTTTTATATGAAAACTCCCTTGTTGAAATCACTGTGTGATTTTTGTTGACTGATTAGAGTATGACGGATTCACGGACCACGCTGTTAGGATTTGCTAGCCACTGACATTCGAATGAGTTAGGGATGTCCTGTCCAGGAACGTCACATCTACAAATGGAAGGTTAGTCACTCACCTCTTTCATTTCTTTCAGAAGCTCAAGAGCACAGCTGAAGTCTGGGGGAGTAGCTGATAGTTGCTGTTTAAGATGATCCCAAAAGGCATCGTGCATTTTCTCCTTGACCTTGCCTTCCAGACTGTACAAGGGTTAAATAAACAAATTACTTTTTCTATCCAAAAATGGCTCTAAGACATTATCTCCTAAGCCCCACATAAGCGTTTGTATGATAAAACGCTTTACACTGACAGGGAAAGGCCAGGAACTATGTTTGGACTGCAACAGAGTTCAATAGCTGGGGTTAGACTTGGCTGTCCGGGGCATCTGCAAAACCTCTCAGAAGGGCTCTCGCGGTTCTAGAACAGCCTTCTCTCTGCAGTAGGAAGAAACCCGAAGAGAGGTCAGGCTGAGCTTTAGCACTGGTTTTGCATCTAGCCTAGATAATATGTGACTCCGTTTCCATGTATGTATACATATGGCAATGAACTAAATGGTCTTTCATTTTCTTAGAGTCTTAAACTCTAGGAAAGGATTTTCCTTCTTTGATAATACCTGAATACCCACAGATATTTCCAAATCAGCAGGTCTAAAATTGAATTCATTATCGTCTCCCTCCAAACTTGTTCCTCCTATATTTCCAGCCTCATGTAGCCAGTCATGGAAGCCAGAAAGATCAGTCTTTTTTTTCTCTTAGAAAGACAGAAGAAACAAAGGCAATTCAATTGAGAAAGGACAGTCTTTTCAACAAATGGTGCTGAAACAACTGCACATCTACACGCAAAAATACGAATCTAGACACAGACCTTCCACCTTCCACGAATGGATCATAGACAAGTAACCTCAAACTCTATTTCAACCTTTTTCCAGAGATAAACTGCCTTACCTTCCTTGAAAACCCAGCTCTCAATAGTACTATTTCCCCTGCTCGTTTGTCCCTCCCTCATTTCCTCGACCTCCTCCCCAACCCAACTCCTTCACCACCAGCTCTTTAGTAGAAGCTCACTCTCCGTTTCATTTTTCTCCTCTCCTGCCAGCAGTGAGAGTGGTGCTAGGAGATCTGGATTTTGGTGGAAACCTGTTCCCAGAACTGTGCTTGGCACAGACACCTGTTGGCACCAGGCAAGGGCAAATCAGAGCACGCAGACCAGGCGGCAGCTTGTGACAGGGAATAGCACTTTAGTGACAGATTCCCTGAAGTTGCCAAATAACAAAAGCATTTAAGGAAGCCGACTAATCACAAGCTGCCATTATTTATTCTGGCATTTATTCTGGTGGGAAATTAGAACTGTTTTAAAATGTAAATGCTGACAGTGAATTTACCCACTTACCTGCTAATAAGCCAGCAGAGCCATTTAATTCATACTTACAGAACGGTTCCTATTTATTTATTGCAATGTCAATAGAACTAAGAAGAATCAAAATAAAGCTTGATGGGGGTGGGGGAGTATTATTTATCAACAGGGTTCTGATCCTAATTCATAAATTAAGCTAATTATGAAGCCAGGAAAAAGAAAGAGTTGAAAATGCCACTATTAGAAAATTAACCTTTTTATCTGCGCCTGTTTAATCTGTGATCACTTAAAAGAGTAACTGATAGGAGCCATGGGTAAGCAGCTAATAAAATGACCCCAAAGATCTGTAATTCCTGGTACTCACAGCCTGGTGTAATCCCGTCCCCTGGAGAGTGGGCTAGGTTTAGTGACTCCCTTCTAGGGGACAGAATGTGGCAGGGGTATAGGATATCACTTCTGAGGTTAGATAACAAGACTGTGGTTTCCATCAGAGGCACTGGCTCTCACACTCTCATGCCCTTGCTCTGAGTGAGGGCAGCCAGCTGCCACATTGTGAGCTGCTCTGTGGAATGGTCCAGGCGGCCAAGACTGAAGGAGGCTCTGCCAACAGTCAACAGACTGACTGCAGCCTCAGGAAAGACCTTGAGCCAGAGGCACACTGTTAGTTAAACCAGGCGCACATTTCTGACCCACAGAAACTGAGACAATGAACGTCGTCATTTTAGCTGCTAAGTTTTGGGGTAATTTGTTACACAGCAATAGCTAGCTACTCCAGGCCACTTCCTCCATATCTGTCAGAAAATCCACCCTGTCCCAAAGTGAACATTCCAACAATAATTGCTTGGTTAATTAACATTTATTCACTGGAACAATAATTTACTGGTTAAATAACATTTGCTTCTTGTCCCTCTGATAATAATAATTATAACTGATTCCTCTTCTGTTTAAGTTGTTGAGACCTCTTAAGGCTTATATTCAAACATTGATTGTATTATTACATAAAAATGCTTTAAGTCTGGTCAGAAGCCATTAAATAAAATGGGAAAATGAGGAAAGTGTATACCTGCTTGGAGGTAAAACTTCTTCCATGTGAAAATCATGGTTCATCCCAACCTCATTGCTGAGCTTGGAAGCGTCATTATCTGTATCTATCAGACCTATGACAGAAAGAACGGACAGTGGACAACGGTGAACCCACACGAGTCTGAATTTCTATTTTATTCAGAGATTCACTCCACTGAGGAGGCCCCAAATTTGGATTCAAACTGATCGTACACGAAGTCATTCAACCATTCTAGTCCTTTCCATTTTGTGAACTCTAGGCCCCGTGACTGGGCCTCTCAGAGAAGTCCAGCATGGGAGGTGAGGGAGGCCAGAGAAGTTATTTTATAATATATAGAAAGTGAAACCAATTAAAACCTTTCTCTTACAAAGTAAAAAGAATAATTAAGCAGCAAAGAAACAATAATTTGCTTACAAAAATAAACATGAATTATGATACACATTCCACACTTCTCTTCCTGCCTCTGATAAAATTGAATTCTCCACAGAGACAATACTGAATGGCGCCAACGTCATTTGGTCTTCTAAAACAGTAGTTCTCAGATTTAAGATTTCACAGACTAATTCAATTTCCAAAAAGTGAGCAACTGACAATAACTTGCCAACTTTTTGTTTGGCCAAGTCTGGACAGTGAAACAAGCAAATAAAAAAAAAAAATCAACTCTACCACCACCAAAACCATCATTTCATAAAAGAAAGGATAATGTAACCTCCAAAAGAGCAGAAAGGGAATACTGTCAGAATAAAGTGTAATCTTTTAAATGGAATCAATTTAGCTTTAGGAAAAGCTCATTACAACATCTTTATTTCATTTTACTAAATAGATTACCAAGAATTTTGTCACAAACCAGATTTGGGAACCACTGTTCTAAGTTCTTAGTAAAGAGCTAGCTGATAGATAGCACTCTCATATAATAAGCATACATGGTAGTTATAACGATTATTTGGTATATAAAACGAAGTTGCACACAATTAATCATATTTTCTCACACTCTTTCAATGAAGCTTCATAATTTGTTCACAGAAAAGTATTTGGCTCCAAGATGTGTGGCAGATATAAATGAACTAAGATTGGCCATAACTTGGTAATTGTTGAAGCTGGGTGATTAAGTGGGGGTTCCTGATACGAGCCTCCCTACTTTTGTAAATGTTTACGTTTTCCATTAGTAAAAAGATTTACTAATGGAAAATTTATCGTACAAAAATAGGTTACATAGGAGAATGCCTTTGTTTTTAGAAGATACGTGATGAAGTTTTTCGAGGTAATTTCATGACTTTAACTTAGTTTCGGTAAAAGGAAAACAAATAGAGAGAAGGCGCGTGCAATGAGTCCTGCTTAAGTAAACATAAAGGTGAATTGAACCTTAAGTGGATAGTTGAAGTTCCCTTTACTTTGCAGCCTCTCTGAAGTTTTAGTTCCAGCCAAAATTACAAAACACAGTCAAATATGCAAATAGACTTACCACTAATTCAAAATGAGAACCAAAAAAAAAATCTTCAGAGACTGATCTATAGCAGCTTATTGAAGAACTGAAGGAAATATACACTTTCCAATGACAACAGATCAGAGGTCACACAGCTTGCTTTGACAAGATTGTTCTGTTGCTAACCAGAACACTAAGCAACTCCAACAGCTGTAATATTCAGGAAAGGAGAGGGCTCAAAGAGAATTTAGAGATAAAATGCAACTAAGGTAGATTTTAAAAATCCAGATCCCAAGGACAAAGACGTTTTCAAGATAGTATAGTAAGTAACTTAACAAGTCAACCCAGTATATAAAATTTCAAACTTATTTTTCTTAAAGAGGAAATTTGTTATTCATTTTACTGAAAGTTGTTTTACCTATGGATTCATTTAAATAGCCACTTCAATTGCTTAAATTGTGTTTGCAAAAAACGTGACTTTCACCTCTCCTCACGTTCGTTCGTATCTACAGAATACTTATTCCCAGTCGGGATTACCAAGCACCCAATTTGCGCTTTAGTACCAGTCTGTTAACCAGCAGCGACCCCACGTGGCTACAAGAGAAACGAATATAATTCAACTTGGTAGCATGGCCTTGAAATCAATTTTCCCATTTCAATCTTCAAGAACTTAACTCATGTTTTTGCATGTGAATAAGTCGACAGACTGATGACTGTTTAGACTCTCTGGAGATTATTATAAGAGAAATGCGGGATGCATTTCCCATCGAGCGGCCCTGGCCTCGCCGGCGGGGGTGCGCGGAGTGGGCCTGGTGGCCTGCTCACTGCCGTCCCTCCCCTCCGGGCAGGATGCGTCCCAGTGAGCTCAGACCAACCGAAGTGACCTTGTGCCCCAATAGAAACATAAAAAAAAAATCCACTCTCGTATAAGAGCTAAAGAATATGAACCCCAAGAGAACACAGTTCCTATCTGGGATCATTGGGTTGTTTAAAATCTACCCCAGGTGTCCCATTTTCCTCCTACAAATTCGAAATACAACAAAGATGGCTTTGAAATGACTTGGCCTCAAGTCTTGCCACATTTCAAGTAATCGCACTTGGGTCCCTTCTTGCTCCAGAACCGAAGACCCTGTGGTCAATAGAGAGCCTAGAGACCAGGGTGGGAGAAGAAGGGCAAACCAAAAGAGAGGGACGGTGAAGAGAGAACTGGGGCCACAGCGGCTGCGGGCCCTTAGTGGCTCCTTTCGACCTAATCCACACTAAGCACCCCGGAGAGGCAATAGGGCCGCCGGGCATGGACCTACGGGGAGGGTGGTCCTCGGGGCTGCTCTGGTCCTCCTGGGTCGGTCTTGGTGTTTCGGGCTTACAGGACCCGCTTTCTGCATCGCCAGGGTCCTTCCGAGGCACGTTCTCCTCGACGCCCAGCATTTTGCTGACAGGATCTGGGGGTGGGGAGAAATCGCACGCTGTTGGTGTCCAGGCAGGAGGCTCTCCAACTGTCAAGGGCTGCTGAGGCCCAGCCGGTCGCACCCGACCTGGACAAACCAAAAGAGGGCAGCTTCGGGGTCCCTCAGGGGACAGTCTGGCAAAGGAACCTGGAGGACCAGGGACGCGGGATCAGAGTGAGGTCCGAGCGTTGAACGCGCAACGAGGAAACTGAGGCCAAAGGGTCTGCGGCGCAGTATGGGCGCTGCCTGCGCTGGACACGGCCCCTCCATCGCCAGGCGACCTCCTCGCCCCAAACGCCCTCCCCAGGCGCTCGGGCCCCGATCCTCTCACCTCCTCCCTGGCAAGTGGACCCCCTACTCTGGAGAGGGCTGGGCGGCTGCGCAGCCTGGAGGCTCCGGCCGTACCACCGCGGCGGGGCGGCGGGGACGCGTGGCCCGGAGGGTCGGGACGGTGGCACGCAGGCGACCAGGCCCACACCACGCGCACCCCCGCCGGCGACGCCAGGGGCGCTCGATGGGAGAGTCCAGGATTTGAAAACAAACCTCTGTGTGTCTCCGGGGCAACGGGGTGGGGTCACGTGCAGGCCCAGCATCCGTGGCCACCTGGGATGGTTGTCGCAGGCACGAAGACCCCAGGCCTCTGGTTACATGGGCGTTGGGGCGCGTCCCTGCCTGACATCTCCCGCTCTTCCCCAACGACAAAGATCCCCTGGAACTACTTAGGAAGGGAAGGAGCAATATGTTTTGTTTCTTCTCAGCCTGTTTCTATAGACTGAGAAACACAGAACCACAACCCAGAAGGGTTGTTTCTTTAGCACATCCTTGGCACATTGTGAGAGAAGGACCGTGCTCCCATTCTACAGGTGTGGAAACTGAGAGACCTGTGTTCTCTTGTGTGCTGCTGATCAGCAGAGGCCTGCGGGCTGGGAGGCAGTGTAGGCTCTTCCCACTGAATTCCTGGCCTAGGGTTCATCTGTGACCTGGGGCTGCTGGAGCTGACTGGCTCCAGGTCACTGGCCTTTCTTGGTTCTGGTTCTGCTCTGTTGCCCCTGAGGTGGTGTTTGGACCTGGAGTGACCCCTCCCCCCCTTGCAGTCCCTGCTCTTTGGGGGGAAAAATGAAAAGGAAGTTTCCATTCCACACTCTCCCATCCTTCTTTATTACTCTGCCTTGATTTCTTACCACAAAAGCTTACTTTTTAAAAACATAAATAAAACAAAAGATGAAAATATTGCCTGGAAGAAACCAAGTTCTCATTATAACCCTTGCCTTGTTAGTGTGGAATGTGGATTTTTCTTGCACAACTTGTGCATTTTGAAGGGGAAAATGAAGAGGCCCAAGAACATTTCTGCTTGAGAAAGTCGACTCAGCTCTGAGGACCAGGAAGATATGAAGGAAATGGCCTGGTAAAGTTACTGTTTAGCCAGAGAGTATCTCAGAGCAATCCATACTAAACCTGCCCCTTCCTCCTCCTCACCCTTTCCTGGTATTTCCCTCAGGGATGTCAGCATGAAGCAGGGGTACATTCCCCACAACCCAGGATAAGTTGGAGGAACTTGTATGGTTCAGCAAGGAGTTGAATGAACATATGATTCTTCATTTTTCCATAGAGAGATATATCGGCTGGGTTGTTGATTTCTCTTTAAAAAAAAAAAAATCCAGAATTTTGTTTGGGCATTTTTATTTTGAGAGAAATTTTCCAGAACGACACCAGTTCTTTTCCCTACAAAATGGCATTGCCATAAAGCTCTCCCTGCTGATGCCTGAAATGACTCCAGCAGTTTATTTATATACATTATGCAGCCTCTTTAAGTGTCCTTTTAAAACCCAAATTCCCTGGAACAGGCAGTGGGAAGAAATAGCGTGGGAGCACATGGTGGGGGTGGGGGGACTGAAGCCAGAAGAGGAGTAATAGATGGAGTAGGAGAGAAAGACGGAATTAGCGTTTTCCCAGGGTCAGCCCAGGGGCAGCATCTCATGATTTTTATCATTAATATATGAGAACTAACTAGGCGAAGTTACAAGTTGAGGGGAATAGAAAGATGATGCAGGAGATATACCCCCCTTCCCTTTGGGGTCTTAGTTAATAATAACCGATTTTTGTTTAATGATTTACAAAATGCTTTTTCATTGCAAATCCATATGCTCTGCACACAGTTCTACCGGTTCAGTAGGCAAGGTGGGTGTTATTTTGGACCATCTGATAGATGAGCAAACTGGGGACCCGAGAGATTTCAGGGAATTACCAAAAGTCACATGGCAAGCAAGAATCTTGACTGTTGATCATATACTTTTCCTTCATTCACACCACCTCCTTGACTCTGGCTGAGAAGCTGTATAAACAAGAAAATATAACTAACATGGATGGAATGGTATGGTAAGTATCAGAGCTGGGGTACAAACAAGAAGTGCTACTGGAGGTCAGAGAAAGGGTGAGAGATCTTCCAGATGTTTGGATCAGTTCAAACTGTTCAAATGCAGCCTTTAGCCAGGATCCTAAGCAAGACTGTGTGTAACTGATGTGCTCTTTGGAAATGGGTGTCTGGTCAGCCTGTTCCCTCTCAACCTCAGACTCTCTTCAAACTCTCCTAACGGATGAAATTGGGTTTCCCACATATGTCCGTTATTTAGAGTAATAAATAACTCCTCAGTAACCTCACACCTTTACCTTATTAAACTGCACGTATCTCAAAAACCCTAAGACAAGTATTCGTCAGGTAACCCAAGGACAGAAGTAAAAGCCCGTTTCCCCTGCAGCATGCCAAAGCTGTCTACCCTGGGGGTTCCCCTTTTATAGTAAGATGTCATATGACTTTTATCTTCCATTCATAATACCCGGGGGTGCCCAAAAATCATATACAAGTGGACACTTTGGTCAACGTTGCACAAGCAGTAGTTTGCCGTAATCAGAAGTGTCTGGACACCGATGGTAACCACTCTGAGCACCTCCTGTAATTGCAGAAGTCAAAGTATTCATCTTTTGTTATCGGTATATATTGAGTATTACAACTTTAATATAGTTTTCCTTTCTTACAATGTATATACATTTTTTTGGCACCCTTTGTATATCCACATTTGTTTTAATATTAGGTCTATTTGCTCTCCTCAAATCTTGAGAATTCTTGTTCCAGAAGGAAGGACTTCCTATATTCGCTGGTACCCCTCTGTATACCCCGTGGGTACATACATCCCAGTTTGAGAAGCAATCTGAGAGAATTTCAGGCCAATAGCTAGAATTTTTCTCCTCTTCAACCAATTCCTTACATATGTGAGCTTTAACCCAAACCCAATAGTTTGTTAAGTATTATCTTGGGTGCGCTATCCCAACAAAGCAAATGATACAGAAAGTCGGTCGTACCTACCAAGACATTCTGAAAGAGGGGTGGATAAAGACAAAGTAGAGAAAACTAGGTGTCTGCAAGAGGCATAGAACCTCTATGAGAGGAGTCCTGAATATGGATCCTCTAGCTTTATAAAACAAATGAAATAACAGAAACCAAAAAACACCTTGTTTTACCAAGAAGAGCATCTTTGGCTTAGTGAGGTTAAATGACTTGGCTAAGGTCACCACCAGTTTATGGAAAATTCAGGACTAGAACCCATATCACAGCCTGTTTACTCCATAATATATAGAGCTAAGCAAGAGTAAAAGCTAATACTGTAAATAAATATTTACATCTCCTAAAGAACATGTAAATGATAGGCCATGGAATGGAAAAAGTAGGAGATGGAAGTTAAATAGAGGCAATGACTGCAAGTAGAGGAGAGTATACTGGAAGATAAACAGTCAACTAAAGTGGTAGGGACTCGTAAATACAGGGTGGGACATTTAAATGGAACCATTTGGAGTCATGTAAACCGGGTCTGACTTCATTATAGCCTCCTCGTATGGTACAGAAACCGCATGTCAAAACTATTGCTTTAGTCTTTTGACAAATGTGTTTTCGTCACAGAACCCACGAGGACTGTGAGAAGGGTGGAGGTAATCTGGGAGAAGTCAGGACACAGCCCTTTGAAGCTCAGAGTGAAGTTGTGATGGACGGGGGAAATCATTACAAATCTTTAAGGGAAGAAGTCTCCAAGAGAGGACAAAGAAGATTCTGGCAGCAGTGTTGACTGCCGCGTGGCCGGCCACATTTCATTCCACTAGTGATACCTAACAGGCCCTGCTCCTCCCTGCGTCGGGGTCTTTGCACATGATATCGCTCCCACTGAGGGTGCTTCTCCCTCCTCTGACACCCTCTCTCCCTGACTCCCTCTCATTCTTCAGGTCTAGCTGATAAGGCCTAACTTTCTCAAAGAAGCGCTATTGCCCTTCATTAGCTTCTCTCAGCACCATCTACCTTTCCTTCATAGTGCTCACTTCAGTGTGTAATTATATGTTTGCTTGCACAATTAACCTTTATTGAATGTCTAACTCCCCGTGAGACTGGAAGCTTTCTGGGAGCAGAGTCTGTATGCATTTCATTCACCACTATGCCTGGAGCATAGTAGGTACCCAATCAATAATTGTAGATTGAACAAATAGGCACAAACGGGGGAGGCAGCGGTGTTGGCGGAGTGAACACTGCTCCCCACACACACCCAAGAAGTCAGGCAAGTTGTGTCCTCTGGACCCAGTTTCTCGGTTTCCAGGTCTGTCTTTCTCTTTTTTTGTCTCTTTTTTGTCTTCTTTTTTGTTTCTGCTTCCCTCTGTCCTTAGCTCCTGAGAGTCTTTTAAACCAGCAAAGACAACATCTGAGAGAAAAGGAAAGATGCTTAGGGTTCTGGGACAGGGGGTTCCCTCGAACCCAGAAAGTGGCAGCAGGGGGCAGTGACACCCTGGGAGAGTAATTTACAGAGGCAGGCTCCCTGCAGGGAATCGCAAAGGCCCTCTCTCTCTCTCTCTACGCTCTCTATCTCTCTCTCTCTCTCTCTCTCTCTCAAGCCAGGGTCAGCAGCGGCCACAACGCCACAAACACTGACTTTAAAGTCCCCCTAAGAGCTGCATCTTTCGAGTCCCCAAAACAATCGCGCCTTGTGCCCCAGGACACGGTGCGAGTTACACACTTAAAGCAGTTTCCACAGAACCACATTCAGTTGGTTTTAAACTCTGGGGAAAGCTGGCAGCCTCTTTGTGGGTTTTTTTAAAAACTAGTTAGAGGGACAATTAAACCTTTATGGGCCCCAGAATGTACCTATGCAGACATAAATAAGGATCATTCTTCATCACCGGAGAGAATCCACTTTCTGGCAACAGACATATTTTTCTGCCATTGCAGGACAGTGTTGAGCTCACATCTGAGAGCCTTTGTGATGAGGGCAGGTGACGGGGGGTCAGCGTGAGCAGAGTTAGAACTCTGACCTTAAGTTTGCACAGGCCGTTTCTCAAAACGGACACATCGCAGGCCTTGGGCTTCGCTGGTCTTAAATAAATCACAGACTCCCAAAGCCTTCCCAGAAAGCTGCCAGGATTTGAAGCCAAAACTCATCTCGCTCCCTCCTTGTGTTACTTTGGGCCAAAATGCTCCATTTGTCAGAGTTCTGACTCCTTTATCCCCACTCTTACGACACAATACAATGCATTCACATTTTACAGTGCAATGTCCTTGAATGGTCGGGATGTGTGTGTGTGTGTGTGTGTGTGTGTGTGTGTGTGTGTGTTTTTGTTTTTTTTTTTAATGCAATAATATCATTAAATGCACCAGGGGGCTCTCTTCTTAAAGGAACCTTTGAGTGAATTCTTTTGTTAAGAGAATCAGTCTTTTGTAAGGGAAATCATCAGCCACCAATTTGTTTTCCAAATCTGAGGTTTCACACAGGAGATTTTCTTAAACCAGGCCCACTTTAGATGGCCTGTGCATTTTCTTTATTTTTCTGACTTTGGTAGAGACAAACTTTTCCTGAATAGACACTGTTGGGTAGGGATGCCGGAATCTCAAACACTTGAGAAATAAATCAGTTTCAATCGTTCCTGTCATCCATAATTCTCTAGAACCACCAGCCTAAATAAAGCAAAGTATAATGATCTCCTGACAAAGAATCCAGCCGCTTAGATTTGAGGGCCAATCTGTTGAAGTCAATTCCAAAAAAAAATTGTAAAGAACAGGGCGTTGTTTTTTTTTTAATTATTGTAGATTTTTTTATTGTGGCAAAATACATAGCATAGAATTTATCATTTTAACCATTCATAAGTGTACGATTCAATGGCACTAAATAAATTAAATTCACAATGTTGTGTAACCATGACCATCACTTTCAATACCCCTAAACTTTCATCATCCCCAATAAAAACTCTGTACCCATTAAACAATAACACACACACACACACACACAGAACCTCTATTCTACTTTCCATCTTTATGAACAGAGAACGATTTTAAACTCCAGTTTGACTTCAGGATGTTTTTTCTTCCCATGGCTTGGCGACAGAATGCGGAAATCGTGGCCATCCCCTTTGCACCTTCCCAATGCTCTTCCCAATGCTGCCTCCCATTCCCCTCGCTTCCTTGGACAGTGTCTGTGAGATGAAGTGGAGCTCATTTGAACGGTTTAAACTTGCAGAGGAGCTGCAGCCCCCGCCGGGAACAAAAGGAGGTCACTGGGTCTGAGTCTCTGTTACAAGCTCAGGAATGGCAAGAATTTTCTGACTTCAGTGGTCTGAGGAAGTAGGAACACGATGAGCTAGACGGCTGTTCTGGTGTCTGAAGCCTGTACGTGGCCCCCCCTTCAGTGCCCGTCAGCTAGAGTTCAGCACCTGAGATCTGTCAGGGCTAAGAGAGATGGGAACGCAAGAGGAGGCATGGAGGGCTCCCTTGGGCACCCTCAAATTCCATGCTATGGAATTTCTCACACTGAAAAACACTGGCTACACCACTCATAACCCCTGTGGAATTTCCATCTCTTGTACCCATTTGTGGCTGACGGAGCACACACAGAATGACTCATGTCCTTCAGTTTAGGTTTTACTTTGGTCACAGTGCTTGGAAATTCTCAAAGGAGCTAGCCTCCCCCACCCCTGCCCCCCACCTTCTCCTGTGCACAATTCAGGATAACTGGAGACTTGGCTTATGAAATCTGATTTTTCATTGTTTCAAGAACTACCTGGGAACCCCCAGGCTCACCTCCCCAAACCCCAGACTGTGAGACGTCCGGGGTCCTCAAGACAACCTGGCAAAGTGGTTTCCAGGGCAGAGAAACAGTGAGCCAGCGGCAGTGGGAGCGGGATACCTCAAAAGCCGGAGGCCTGAGTTCCTTTTGCTGCCCACTTGCTGGTGACCTTGGGCAAGTCACTTCACAGCTCTGGCCTTATTTTCCTCAAGTTGGGTGGGAGTGCCCTCCAACTAGGAGAATGTGTGGGAAGCAGCGAGCGGAGCAAGGCTTTCTGATATCTGGAATTCTTGAAACAGGAAACAAAGCTCGTCATTTCCCAGAGGTGCTGACATTAACGGAAAGGATGGCTGTTGTAGAGTTGTAGAGAGGCGGAGAGGTGCGAAAATTTGGGGAGGGGGATGGAAATTTGGGGAAATAGGTGAGCAGATGGGTATATTTTAGGACAGGGTGAGAATGAAGTTTTGGTTGGATCTTTATGAGGAAAAACTCAGCAGGCAGGTGGAAACAAGCACCTGGAATTAAGGAGAGAGATTGAAACTAATAATAAGAATGGAGTCAGGAGTCATGGCTGATACATGAAATAGTGATCAAAGTACCAGCCAATGCGTATCAGTGCTTACCATGTGCCAGGTCCTCGGGGAGCCCTTTACACAGATGTGCTGCTACTACTCTCACAACACCCTATGACAAAGAGGTTGTTTTTCACACCCATCCTTTACAGATGAGGAGAACTGAAGTCACCTGCCCCCGACGACGCACAGCGAATAAGTGGTAAACAGGGACTTGAACGGAAAGAGTCTGACCTCAGAGCCTTTGACCAGTCTTCTATGCGACCTCCGAAAAAGTGGAGGTGGAGGAGCACAGGAGAAAAGCAATACACGTGGGGACAGAACCTTGACAAACGTGTAACTAGTACCCTATTCTTGCTCAATGGTGACCTAAAATCAGATCCTGAGAAGATGAAGATGCAGGTTAGAAATAAACGGGGAATGATCCAGGTGTCCTCACTGAGACGGGCAGTTGGATTGGCTCCGCACAGGGGAAATACTAATACTGAGCGCCCACTACGTGCCAGGCTCTGGAGTCAGGGGCAACGCATACATTATCTCATTTAGTCCTCTCACAAATCATACAAAGGAGATGTTATGGTGCCGATTTCCAGAAGAGGAAACTGAGGCTCCAAGAGCTTAAGGGATTTACCCAGCTAGTAAGTCTCAGAGCTGGGAACTCAAAGCCAAGCTGTGTGCTTTGGGGGTCAGCTCAAAGGTTGCCTCCCCCAAGCAAGCAGTCGTTCCTGATTGCCCCTCAAGAGTCATATAGTGAACCCTCTGGACATTTCTGGTATGTTTTTGTGGGTTTTTAAAATTCTATTGGGGAATATTCGGGGATGGTGTGTATGGGGACAGAGTCCCAGAAAGCAGTTTCCAGGCTCTCAGCCTCAGGGAGAAAGGGTGGCTCGGTGGGGGTAGTAGATGGCCATCAGCTGTGACTAGTTGGCCGTCAGCTGTTACTGGATAGCAATTAGCCACTGATATGACTGCCGTGGCTACTCTAGCAAGCGGGGATTGCAGTTAACAAGTGGGGTCGGCTGGCAGAGAAGCGGATGGCAGATTGCGGATACTGTGGCTCCTGCTTTCGGTGTCCCCGACCCAGCCACCAGTGAGAATATAGCAGTATGACGCCCCTATCTATGACTCTGTGGGTGTTCCTTTTTGGCCTCACCATATCCTGCCTTCTTATGTGGGGGGACCAGAGTGGGACCAGAGTCCCTGCATGACAGTGTGTTTCCCAGGGTCCATCAGCTCCAAGTCGTTGTCCTTCAATCTAGTTGTGAAGGGCTCAGCTCAGCTCCAAGTCCAGTTGCCGTTTTCAATCTTGGTTGCAGGGGGCACAGCCCACCATCCCATGTGGGAATTGAACCAGCAACCTTGTTGTTGTTGAGAGCTTGCACTCTTACCAACTGAGTCATCCGGCCACCCCTCTGGAGGCTCTGCAGCTGCTCATTGTCTTCAATCTAGTTGTGGAGGGCGAAGCTCACTGGCCCATGTGGGAATCAAACCAGCAACCCTGCTGCTCAGAGCTCACGCTCCAACCAACTGAGCCATTCTGCCGCCCTCTGGTATGTTTTGTATAAGGTTTCTCCCTTGAATTAGATTGTAGTTGAAACCAGTATTTGAAATCAGTGTTTCCAGAAGTTGCTAAAGAGTTATCAACTGCCTCGAACCAATGTTAAAGTTACTATTTTCATATTCAAGTTCACTTAGAATAAAGCAGTGCCTCTAAGTTGTAGTTCCTGAGACACACCCAGCTTATTGCTAACACACTGAGCTCCAAGGAGAAGCTTGAATGGCCTAAGGGTAATCCCATTCCTGCTATAAGAAGAGGTCGACTAGAGGCTATCCACAGCATTCTTCATCACTCTACTTCATCACCTCCTTTCAGGAAGGGAGAGTCTTTCCTCTGGACTCTATCCTGCCAGGCTGGAAGGCCAGGAACTGTCCCTGGCAGCCATCTTACTACCAGCTTCACTACAGGGGACCCCGGAAACCCAGCCTCTTGCCTGAGGTTCCTCAGCATCAAACCAACATTCCTTATTATTTAAGCCAGTTCCACTTGGGATACTTGCAGCCCCCAACTCCCACTGGAATGTGCGCAGCAGGAAGGCACAAACCATGTCTGTCCCCTTTACTGCTACATCTCTAGCCCTTACTATAGAATTAAGCACGGAGAGCTAACTCACTACATAGCTGAATGAATGAGTCAGAGAAGCAATGAATTAACCTAATATCATAGACTCAGAGGGTGGTATCACTGGAAAACATTTTCTTTTCCCCCCTTTCTTCCTCCTGCCCCCGCCACCACCACTCCGGTTCTGGCAGTTGTTTCTCAGTCTAGTGTAGGACCCAGCTCCCTGGCCCACGGGTATGAGCCTTGCGCTCCCCCGGGCTGAGGCAGTCGGTCAGGGTTGGCCGCTCGCAGCAGCTCACAGCAGCTCTCGCCGGCTGCGGGCCGCTCACGCCGGCTGCCGGTCACTCATGCTGGCCCCGGAAAACATTTTTTAAATCGTCTAATCAAGTCTTCTCTCTTTTCTACACTGTGGTGAAAAAAGAAGAGTTGCTGGGTTAGGAAATTTATAGAAGCTGTCCCTCTAATTAGGACAGACACCCTCTAGTGCCAGGGAAGACCTTGGCACTGTGAGGCAGGCATCCCGGGAGAGCTTTGGTGCCATGCCCAGTTCCAGGTGGAGAACGAGACACCAGGAAGGACTCGGCCCCCCGGCTAAATACAACCTCCGCATCAGCTAATAGAAATGGGGACTTGGTAAGAAAGATACAAATTTTTATGTTATGAATTTTTTTTTAAGTACGAATATCTTTGAATGTAGTAGTTGGTTAATGTTCCATGTTGACTATTTGTCATGAATAAATTATGGGAAATACATGATTATAGCTCTATGGGCCTTTAGCACGGAGAGCTGAGACTACCCACAGCTGCCTTCGTGAGGACACACCTCTCTAAAAATCCAAAATTATAAAAGGAAAGATATGTAGCATTGGTAGACTCCACAATTCCCTTACATTGCATTCAAGAGGTCTGATCTGTACTTTTTACATAACATTTTGTTTCTTCTAAAATCAACTTTATTAAGGTATAATCTTCGTGACTAAAATGTGCCAATTTTAAGCATACATTTTGGTGAGTTTTGACAAATCTATATATCAGGTAACCATTACCACCGTCAAAAAGAATACTTCCGTCACAGCCAAAAGTTTCCTGGTGCCCATTTGTAGTCAATACTCATCTTCTTCTTCCAGGCCCCAGACAACAATTGATCTACTTTCTGTCACTGTGAAAGACTCTATTAGATTAGTTTTGTAGATCAGTTTTACTCTTTTAAAACTTCATATAAATGGAATTATACAATATGTAGTTGCATTAGTTAGCCAGGGCTGCTATAAAATACCACAGACTGGGAGGTTTAAACAACAGAAATGGATTTTCTCACAGGTGGAGGATGATCTTGGAAGACCAAGATGAAGGTGTCAGCAGGGTTGGTTTCTCCTGAGGCCTCTCTCTTTGGCTTGCAGATGGCTGCCTTCTCCTGTGTCCTCACGTGGCCTTTTCTTTGTGGGTGCTCATCCTGGTGTCTCTCTCTTTTTATAAGGACACCAGTCCTATTGGATTAGGGCCCCCACCCTCATGACCTCATGTAACCTTAATTACCTCTGTAAAGGCCCTGCCTCCAAATATAGTCACATTGGTTAGGGTTTCAACATAGGAATGTGGGGACACAATTCAGTTCATAACAGTAGTCTCTTGTGTTTAATGTCTATGATTCAGCATGATGTCTATATGATTCATCTGTTTTGTGGCATTTATCAGTAGTTTTTTCCTTTTTTATTGCAGACAGTAGTTCACGAATATACCACAGTTTGTTTATCCATTTATCTATTGATGGATATTTGGATTATTTTTAGTTTTTCACTATTAGGAATAAAGTTCCTATAAATATTCTAGTATGTCTTTTGGTGAACATATATTTTCATTTCTCTTGGGTAAATACCTAGGAGTGGAATTACTGGATTATATGGTAAGTATGTTTAATTTTATAAGAAACTGCCAACTATTTCTCCAACATGGTTCTCTCATTTTACATTTCCACCAGCAGTGTATGAAAGTTTCAGTTGCTCCAAATCCTTACCAACACTTGGTATTGTCAATCTTTTTTTTTTAAAGCCATTCTACTAAGGGTGCAATGGTTTCTCATTATGGTTTTAATTTGCATTTCCTTGATGACTAAAAATGTTGAGGATTTTTTTTTCATGTGCTTATTTTTCACCCAGAGGTCTCTTATGGTGAAGTGTCCGTTTAAATCTTTTGCTCATTTTAAAAATTGGGTTGTTGGTTTCTCATTACTGAGTTGTGAGAGTTCTTTACATATTCCAAATACAATTCCTTCATCAGTTATATACTTTGCAAATATTTTTCTCTTAATCTGTGGCTTTTCATTCTCCTAACAGTGTCTTTCACAAAGCAGAAATTTTTCATTTTGATTAACTCCGGTTTATCAATTTTTCCTTATGGATCATGCTTTTTGTCTCATGTTGTCTTGAATAAAGATAGTTTTACTTCTTCTTTTCCAATCTGAATGCCTTTTTTTTTCTTGCCTTATTGAACTGGCTAAAACCTTTAGTGTAATGTTGAATAGAAGTGGTGAGAGCAGGTATTCCTTCTCTTGCTACTCATTTTAGAGGGAAAGCATTCAGTCTCATGGTTAAGTATGATGTTAGCTGTAGGTTTTCATAGATGCTCTTTATCAGGTTGAGGAAGTTTCCTTTTACTACTTGTTTGCTGAGAGTTTTTATTCAGGAATGTTGTGTTTTTGTCAAAAGTTTTTTCTTCACTCATTAAGATGATCATATGGTTTTTCTTTCTTTGTTAATATTGTGAATTATATTGATTTTCTAACGTTAAGTCATCCTTTCATTCCTGGAATAAACCCCACTTGGTCAATGATGTAGTTTACCTTTTTATATATTGCTGGATTTGATTTGCTAAAATTTAGTTTGGAATTTTTGCATGTGTGTCCATGAGGGATATTGGTCTGTAGTTTCCTTCTAAATGTGTTTGTCTGGTTTTAGTATCAGGGTAATACTGGTCTCAAAATTAGTTGGGAATTATTTATTCTCTTCAGTTTTCTGATTTTATACAGAATTGGTGTTATTTCTCCTTTAAATATTTGTAGAATTTACCAGTAAAGTCATATAGGGCTGGAGTTTTCTTTGGGGGAAAGTTTTAAGCTACCAATTCAATTTCCTTTACTGGGATATTCAGGTTATCTATTCTTATTGAGTGAGTTTGCATAGTTTGTTTTTCAAAGACTTTCTCCATTGCATCTAAGTTGTCTAATGTATTGGTATTAATTGTTCATTGTTCACATTAGCAAAGTTGTTCATAATATTCCCTATTATCCTTTTATTACCTGTAAAATCTGTAGTGAGGTCACCCCTCTTAATACTGATGTTGGTAATTTGTGTCTCCTCTTTTTTCCTGATTAATGTGGCTAACGGTTTAATCAATATTATTGATCTTCTCAAAGAACGAGATTTTGGCTTCGTTGATTTTCTCCATTGTTTTGCTGTATTCTATTTTATTAATTTATCCTCTAATCTTTTTTTTTTTTTTAAAGATTTTATTGCAGAAGGGGAACAGGACTTTATTGGGGAACAGTGTGTACTTCCAGGACTTTTTCCAAGTCAAGTTGTTGTCCTTTCAGTCTTACTAGTGGAGGGCACAGCTCAACTCCAGGTCCAGTTGCCGTTGTTAGTTGCAGGGGGCGCAGCCCACCATCCCTTGGGGGAGTCGGACCAGCAACCTTGTGGTTGAGAGGATGCACTCCAACCAACTGAGCCATCCGGAGCTCAGTGGCAGCTCAGCTCAAGGTGCTGTGTTCAATCTTAGTTGCAGGGGGTGGAGCCCACCATCTCTTGCAGGAGTCAAGGAGTTGAGTTGAACCGGCAACCTTGTGTTTGAGAGCCCACTGGCCCATGTGGGAATCGAACAAACAGCCTTCGGTGACATTAGGAGCATGGAGCTCCAACCTCCTGAGCCACCAGGCTGGCCCTTATCCTCTATTCTTTTATTTTTCCTTTCTTCTGCCTACTTTGGGTGTCATTTGCTTTTATTTTTCTAGTTCCTTAAAATGGGAGCTGAGGTTACTGATTTGAGACCTTTTAAGTATACTAATTAGTAGCAGCCCACGCATTTTGATATGTTGATATTTCATATTCATTCCATTCAAATACATTCAAGTTTCCCTTTTCTATTTTTATTTTGGCTGATAGATTATTTAGAAATACATTATCTGGTTTCAAAATACTTGGAGATTTTTCAAGAATCTTTCTGTTATAGACTTCTAATTTAATTCCATTGTGATGAGAGAATATTTTTCATGACTTGAATCTTTTAAAATTGAGACTTGTTTTATGGCCCAGAATATGGCCTATTTTAGTGAATGTTCTATGTGCATTTAAAAAGAATGTGCATTCTGCTGTTGTTGGATGGAGTGTTTTATAAATGTTAATTAGGTCAAGTTGATTAATAAAGGTCTGCCATACCTTTGATTATTTTCTACCTACTTGTATGTCAATTATTAAGGATGAGTATTGACATCTCCTACTATAATTGTGATTTGTCTATTTGTCCTCGCATTTCTATCAGTGTTCACTTTGTGTATTTTGAAACTGTTATGAGGTGCATAGACCTTTCACATTAAGTCATTTTGTTGAATTGATCCCTTTATCATTATAAAATGATCTTCTTTATACCTGACAATATTCTTTGCCCTGAAATCTACTTCATCTTATATTAAAATAGCCACTCCATCTTTCTTTTTCTTGTTCTTTTGTTTATTTCACAACAATTTTAATTCAATAATATATCATGGATATCTTTCCAAGTCATAGACATCTTTTTTGTTTCTAAGATATAACTGACACATAACATATTAGTTTCGGGTGTACAACATATTGATTCTATATACGTATATATTGTGAAATGATCATGACAATGAGTCTAGTTAACATCCATCTCCAAGCATAGTTACAAAATGTTTCTTGTGATGTGAAGATATAGCGCTTAGCAACTTCCAAATATATAATACAGTATTGTTAACTATATTCACCATACTGTACATTACATCCCCAGGTCCATCTTTCTTTTGATTAGCATTAGCGTAATATACCTTTTTCCACCCTTTTACGTTTGGACATATCCGTGTCTTTATCTTTAAAGCATGTTTCTTATAAGCACCATATCATTTGTCTTACTTTTTCCCCAATCTGAAATCTCTGCCTTTTAATTAGAGTATTCAGACCATTTACTTCTTTTTATTCACCTCAAAGAAATACATATATGTTTTGGTTCGGTTTGGTTTGGTTTAAATTGTGGTATAATACACATAACACAAAATTTATCATCTTAATTTTTTTATGTGTACAGTTCAGTAGTGTTAAGTGTGTTCACATTGTTGTCAAATAATCTCCAGGACTTTTTCATCTTGAAAAACTGAAACTCTATACCTATTAACAATAACTCATTTTCCTCTCCCCAGCCCCTGGCAACTACCATTCTACTTTTTGTTTCTATGAGTTTGGTTACTCTGGATACCTCATATAATTGAAATCATGCAGCATAGACAATTACTTTTAATGTGATTATTGATATGGTTAAGTTTAAGTCTATCATCTTGTTACTTGTTTTACATTGATTGCATTTCTTTTTGTTCCATTTTTCCTCTTTTTTTGTCTTCTTTTGGATTATTTTTAATGATTTCATTTTATTTTCTTCGTTGGCTTAGTAGCCATAATTCTTTGTTTTGTTATTTTAGTGGTTGCTTTAGGATTTATGGTACAAAAACCTTAGTATAGTGTACGTCCACTTCTTCCCCTGGCCTTTATGCTATTGTTGTCACACTTGTTACTCATACACATGTAATAAACCACACAATAAGTCATAATTATTTTGTTTAAGCAGACAGTTATCTTTGAAAGTAATATACACAGCTTAAAGAAATCTAATGTATTTGCCTTTTCTAAGTGCTCTTCATTCCTTTGGGTATATCCATGTTTCCACTTAGTATCATTTGCCTTCTGCCTTTCTGCCTAAAGGACTTCCTTGAATATTTCTAACAGTGCAGTTCTGCTGGTGATAAATTCTTTCAGCCTTTGTATGTCTGAAAAGATCTTTATTATACCTTCATTTTTGAAGGTATTTTACTGGGTATAGGATT
Source organism: Rhinolophus ferrumequinum (assembly GCF_004115265.2). Lineage (NCBI taxonomy): Eukaryota > Metazoa > Chordata > Mammalia > Chiroptera > Rhinolophidae > Rhinolophus > Rhinolophus ferrumequinum. The sequence goes on from NC_046286.1 coordinate 5,204,992, forward strand.
TTGATTGAGAGATGTTTTTGTTGTTGGTGGTGGGGGGTGGGTGTGTGTGTTTTGTTTGTTTGCTTTCAATACTTTATTTTGCTCCACCGTTTTCTCTCTTGCACTGTTTCCAGTGAGAAATCTGTGGTTATCCTTATATTTGTTCCTCTGTGTATAGTGTGTCTTTTTTCTCCAGCTGCTTCTAAGAGTTTCTCTTTTCACAGGTATTGAGCGATTGGATCAGATGTGTGTTGATGTTGTTCTTTTCAGGTTTCTTGTGCTTGGAGCTCATTGCGTTTCTTGGATCTGTGAGATTATAGTTTTCATTAAATTTAGAAAAACTTTGGCCATTATTTCTTCAAATAATTTTTCTGTTCTTTTGCCTCTTTTGGGGGGACTCCAATTACATGTATATTAAGCTGTCTGAAGTTATTCCACAGGTCACTGATGCACTTTGTGTTTTTTTAAACTCTTTTTCTGTATGTATAATTTTGAATAGTTTCTATTGTTATGTCTTCCTGCTCACTAAAATTTTCTTCTAAAATGTCAAATTTGTTATTAATCTTAGCCAGTGTGATTTTCGTCTCATTCATTGTGTTTTCATCTCTATAAGCTTGGTTTGTGTCTTCTTTACATCACACATGGGTTTGAACACACAGAATACAGTCAAAATTGGTTTAACATCCCTGGCTGCTAATTATAACATCTGTGTCAGTTCTGGGTCAATATTGATTGTTTTACTTTTCTCCTCATCATGGACCATATTTTGCATGCCTGATAATCTTTGTTTACATACCAGACATTGTGAATTTTACCTTGTTGGGTGCTGCATATTTTGATATTTCTTCCGTAAATCTTCTGAGCTTCGTTCTGGGACTTGGAAATAGTTTGATTTAATTGGTCTTACTTTTAAGAGCTATCAGGTGGGACCAGAACAGCATTTTGGGTAGGGCTAACTATTCTCCACTACTGAGGCAATACTCTTTTGAGTATTCTAACTAATGACCCATTACTTACAAAGTTTTCCAGTCTGTCTGGTGGAAACACTGTCCCAGTGGTGTATGAACACCTACCATTTTTCTCTAAGCCTCTCTTATGGTTCTTTCCCAGCCTTGGGTAGTTTCCTCACACTCATGAGTCAATCATGCCATGAGTCAATCCTGCTGAACACTTGAAGGAGAACCCCCACAGATTTCCAGCTCTCTGTGCAGCTCTTTCCTCTCCAGTACTCTGTCCTGCAAATTCTGGCCACCTCAGTCTCCCCAGACTTTTATGTCTCCTCAGCTCAGAGAATTTGCTACGGTCTGCTTGGGTTTCTTCTTCCTGTGCTACATTCTGGAAATCCTCATAAAGCAGTAAGCTTGGACAATTGAAGGGCTTATCTTGTTTGTTTTCCCATCTCTCAGGAACTGTTCTTCATTGCCTGAAATGGTTGGATAACTATTGTTTCATATATTTTGTCTGATTTCTTGTGGAGTATTTGTTTGTTTGTCGTTTCAGGCAGGAGAATAAATCTAGTTCCTGTTGCTCCATCTTGGCTGGAAGCAAAGTCCTTCTTTAACTTAAAATTATTTCTTATCCTTTGTTGCAACTAAAACAGTGCTCGGTATGGGTACATGGTTGGTTCATTCATTGAATGCTTCTTGAATTAATTCATCTTTGTAAGTAGTGATATCCAAACAAAAGTTTGTTTAAATAGTTTAATAGTTCATTTAAATATTGATTGGGTTACTTTTTTAAATGTTCAATAACAAATTATTTTAATTATTACTCAAATGAAGACAACATTCACTTGTGAAATTACATGAAGGCAGATTAAACATTTGTTAGAAATTCATTATACAGAAATTTTTCTGAAATGTTTGCTTCATGTGAACCTGCTTTTATTTATTTATTTGAAAATTATTTTTTAACTTACAGAAAATGATAAATATGAGAGCAACACATCTATAGCAAGAGCCATGTTTATTGTCACTATAAGAGTCTCCCTGAATTCCTGGCACATAGTAAATATGCAATATATACTTAAAGAATGATTGAATGAATAGAACATTTTTCTTCTTTACCTAACAATGTTATTTTATTTCAATAACGTCTATATCAGATATACCTATCCTCTTATTTTATAACTTGAAGTTCTATTCATAATAGATCTAAGCTTCTTCTGGTCCCTTCACTATGTGCTCTGTTGCCCTCACTTTGTAACAGTCTTTTGTCAGTGAAGTTAACGCAATTCATATTTCTTTCTTTATAACAGAGGCCAACATTTTGATTTGGAAATCTTAATTGAAGAGGTTTGGCATATATGCCTGGAAACATCAGACTTGCATAACACTTTGCTTCTAGCTTAATTTTTGTGGACTCTTAGAGCTCTAGCCCCTTGCCTTGAGCTATGTCCCCATGTGTTGTGCCCTTCTGTGGTCCAGCCAAATCCTGCACATCCTTCAAGCTCAGCTCAAGCCTTCCTTCCTCCATGAAGCCTTCTCCTGCCACAGCGATTTCACCCTTCTGCCTGTTCCTTAGAATTTAATTATCATTTCCATTCACTTGGAAATCAACCACACTGCCTTATCATAGCCTTTGTGCTTATGTGGGGATCTCTGTCTGACCCAACTCATAACCACCTTCAGAACAGAGGCCCACATGTACCTAGCACAGTAATAACGATGATAATAGTAAGAATGATAATACAGTAACCAACATTTATTGAGTACTTACTATGCAGCAGCCCTTGTCCTAAGAGCTCATCAGGTATGAATGACTTTATTCAATCCTTTAATCACTCACGCTACTCATACTAAGGAAGCTGAAGCCAGGAGAGTTCGGTCACTTGCTCAGGATGGCCAGCAGAGCCAGGATTCAAACTCAAGAATTCTGGTCCCAGAGCCTGACCCTCTGCCACTTGCACTGAGGCCCTTGGGGGGTGCAGTCATTACTCAATGCATCTGTGCTGAATGGATGGAAACATGGAGTTTGGCCTGTGCTGGAGGGAAACCTCCAGCAGAGGCTCTGTCCTGTTACTCTCACAGCTTTGCCGGTTCCCATCACTACTCCTGCATCACTACTGTTGTTTCAGGAGCAAGATCCTGTGTGGTCCAGCAGGAAAAAGGGAGGATAGCAGTGAGATGCCTACACCCCTTGCCTGCCTTCCTCCCTTGCAGGTTGGGCGAAGAGCAAGTTGGGACAATTCTTCTTTCTGCCACCCCTTGCCTCTCAGAGCCAGCCAGCAAAGCAGAGCAGGAAGAAGCAGAAAGCAAGGCATGGGGGTAGTGCCTCAGGATCACTGGTTTCTGGGACCTGGGCCTCCCCAGGCTCAATCAACCGGATGTGCCTTTAGCTTACCAGAATTCAGCTGGATTTACAGAGATAAAATCAATCTGACCCTTAATTCCCTAAATGTAATTTATGGGCTTGCCTTCTGTGTGCCGAAACACGTCTGGCTATCCGAAATCTGGTAATTATTTATGTAAACACGGCATCCTGCCTTTGTGGATTATAATTGGACTTGAACAGCAAGAAATGGGGACTTACACAGCTGGGACAGCACTGATGCTCTCCTTTTGAAAACACTCACCTGAGTCTTTGAAACCATCCTTGGATAGCTTTAACCAGACCGAGAAAGAAAAAAAACCCACAATTTTTTTTTTCTTTCTGTTTCCTCCCTTAGCAGGCCTGGGCAGATTTATTCCAGAACACCACCAGGTTTTATAGGTCCTCTCAGAGAACGGGGTAAGATACCTCCACCATCTTGGCTGGACCCAAACTGAGAGGACATGAGCCCTAGGGTGGAGGCCTCCACAGATCTCCTCATTGTCTGTTGGAACATGAATTTTATACCACCACTAAGAATAAACAGGATTAGGAATTTAATGCTGTTTGGAAAAGAGGAGAGGTGGCTGGTGAAAGAGAAAGGTCTTTGCTTCTTATTCATGCTGCGAGTTCCCCAGGAACCTTCGCAGTACATACACACACATACACACGAGAGCCAGGAGGATTATGGCAAAGAAAATGAGCTGATTGAGCCAGATGGTTCGGGAAGCACTCCCAGGAGGCCTCTGGGCTGGATGAATCTGCATCTTTAAATAACATTAATTTCTGAAAGGCCTAAATTGTTTCCTAAATTACTGCACTGAACTCTTAGCTTTCATCTATTTTTATGGCACATCTCCTAGTTGAAGGCAGGAGCTGCTGCTTTCTGAGGAGCCAGCTTTGGAGAAATTCCTCATCCTCCATGCAGCCGGTTTCATGAAGGAAAAGAAATCTTTAAGAATCAAGGTGCTTTGAAAAAACGGATTTCAGCAGAAACAACCACTCCTGGGTGATCTGAACAAACCTCCCAGTTCTAATGCCACTCATTTCCTCAGTAGCCAGGGGCAAACCAATTAACCTCAGTTTCCCCATCTGTAAAATGGGGTTAATAACGCTTACCTGCTGCAGGAGTGCTGTGAGGTTTTAATTGGGTAATGGTTGTGGAGCCCTTTGATGTACTAAGTTTTATTAACTTCCAAGGGATTCCCTGAGGCCAGAAAAAGCAGTTAAAACCCAAGAGAGAAGAAAGGCATTGAAACGCAAAGCCGGCTAAGCATTTCACCTCAAGCTCTCATTTCAGAAGCGCAGAATCCCACTGCTCCAGCGCCAGTGGAAAGCGGTGACCAGGGCTGGGGGCTGTGTCAATGGCATTTGGGGAGGGAAAGTCTGAATATCGTCTCAGAAGGAGCTCAGCTTTCAGATCAGGGAGGGTAAAGGTAAACAAATAGCCTTGCTTGATCAAACCAAGACTATTCTTTGGCCTCTTAAGGTTCTTTTCTAGCAGCAAGTCTCCAGGAAGGGAATTATTTTGGTGTTAATCCAAGGTCCTTGGAATTGAATTTAGAAACCCCCAGCTTCTGGCTTCCTGCTTCCCAACAATTAAATAAGAGAGAACTCAAGGTCTGGCCTCTAGCCAGGGTTCCTGACCAGAGAAGGGGTGGGGAGCAGCATTGGCCAAGGCTCAGAGAACTGGGGTTTTTTTCGAGCTCCATCACTCACAGCTCGGTGCATGGGACCAGGTCCCTAGGCCAGCTCTGTACCTCAGTCTCCGACTTTGTAAAAATGACTTTAATCAGACATCCTTGCCTTAAGGGCCCAAATAATTAAGATTTGGAATGTGAAAGTGCATTGAAATTATAAAGCATGCTCAAGGTGTTAGCTATTATACTTCAGGACAAACCCCTACTTTTCCTTCAGTAACTTAAAAATCTCAATTATTTGAATAATTGTACTCCAAGTCAACTCATTCAGACCGAGAAACCCCATCCCCCTCTCTAACTTTTGATTTCGCCTTCCACCATGACCTGTTCAGGGCCCTCTAATAAGTCACCGAGATTGGATGTCAGTTATGTGGACACAGCCCAGCAGCGGGGTACCGGCTTGTCCCGATCTGTCTGGGGCTGGCCCAGGTCTAGCACTGAAAAATCTCATGTACTAGGAACCCCCAACCCCAGGCAAATGGAATGGTTGGTCATCCTACCAGGTCCTTGAGCTGGTTAGAAAGTGCTGATTACCAGTTCCTGACAAATAGTGATTGCCCCAACATGGGCATAGCGTGGAAAAAGACGCACAGGGTTGTGTCAGAGGAGCACTGGACAGGGAGTCCTCCGACGGGGCTCTCGTTCCTGGCGCTACCACTATCTGTTGACCTCAGATCAGACCTGCGGCCTCAGGTTCTTCACCTGTCAAGGGAAGAGTTTGATGTAACACCGTCTCACCTTTCCCTCCAGGAGAAAGGGCCACAGCGACTTGCCCCAAAGATAAAATAAAAAAGGGATAGAAAAAGAAAACTTGCCCAGCCCCAGAGGGGATGCTGTGTGGTTTTTGACAAGAGAGGCCAGCGGTGGGAACACGCTAGGGACCAAGTCCATCTCTGCTTGTGGGACTCTGAGGGCTCACGGACTCCTTGAACCCCCTTTCTCTGTGAGCAGCAAGCACGTGGCTGGGAGTGTGGCCGCCCTAACCTAACGGCTGAGTGCCATACATAGCTCTTTAGGTCACTTTCCTGCGTAAAATGAGTGCATTATCCCCCTGAAATTCAAGAGTTTTTCCAAGGCTGTGCTAGATTCAAGTTTGGCAAAATGGAGTGCTGAGTCCAAAAATTAAAACAAGTTAAAAGACCTGCGTTGCTTCCCTTATCACCGTTCACTAAGCTACACCTTTTTTTCATGTGGTTTTCTAGAACTGTACTTTCATTTGCAATATAAAAGTAAAGAAAAATACCTGCTGCTAACAGAAGTGAAACCACATTAATTATACCTATGTTTTGTCTTCGCTGCCCAGATTCTCCAGCCAAACCACTGCTTGGATCCCCCCTTTGTTTGAGCCAGGTAGACGGGAGATAATCAGGGTTGGGATTGTTTAGGTGGGGGCATTCACTTTTGGGGGTTGATTTTTTTAAAGTGCCCTTGACAGGAGCTTATGTTAATGAAAGCAGTTTTCTTATGACAGATCAGAACTTGGCCTTTATAGCACTAAAAAAAAAAAAAAAAAAAAAAAAAAAAAATTTACGTTGAGAAGAAATGGGGAACAATGATTGAATCAAAGCCGCCCTCAGCAGCCTTCCCCCTCTCCACCCCATCTGAAAACAGCCCTGTTTCAATTTCGCCGCTGAGCTCAGCCTGCCTGCTCCAGACGTCCAGACCTCACACTCTATAAATCGTCTCTGCCCTTGCCCCAGAGTTGCTGACTATATGTATTTTTTGGGCCCAGCATTAATTCCCTCATCCTTGGCTGGTGACATTAAGATTTGTAACTGATAGAATGTGTTTTTAATGTATTTCCTGCAGGTTACTATTAAAGAAATCTAATTCTTCTGAACTTGCAAAAGGTTCTGCTTCCATTAAAAAAAAAGGTAGTATTACGGGAAGAATTTCCCCTCAGCCTCCAGATGGACTGGGCAGCCAGCGGGGCCTGGGGCTCCGGAATCCTCTGCTTAGCTCTGCCACTCTCTCTTCCTCCTCCCGCCCAGTCTGTTCTCTTCTCTGCGCCTTAGTTGTCCTGGGTATGAAATGAGGATAAATATTTGTCTACGAGATGAGGGGTGTTGTAAGGATTAATTGGTTGGTGCTTTGGGAAGCCTTTGAAGATGAAAGACGCTCTCTGCAGATGCTAAATAAACTCATAATGTGTCTGGTTTTAATGAGCCAGGTGAAGCCAGTGGGGATGGCTGGAGATTAACTGTGCCTAGTCCAGAGCCTGCCTGCATGGACTGAGCTAAAAACTGGGTGGAGCTCCCCACTGGCTGGCTGGCTCCTGGCACAGAGCCTGGCACTTTGGTACCTATAAATATATGCAAAAGCAACCGACTTGGGATTTAGCCCAGACTCTCATGTCACAGAGCGCAGGGCCCCAGACTTCCCAAAGCAGGCTATTGCCTATTATTCTAGCACATGGCTTGGGCACGTTACTTCACCTTTCCGAGGCTCAGTTCCTCGTTTGCCAATGGGGTCCCCATCTCGTAGGGTTGTGCTGAGGATTTTTTGTAAAAATCGCCCACAGTAATTGAGCACTTGCTAAATGTAGGACAGCTCTAAGCACTTTACACTCATAAACTCACTGAACTCTCACTGATTCAGTGAGGGAGGAGCTATTGTTATCATCCCTGTTCTACACGAGGGGTTACTTAGGAGCTTACACAAGGCCCAGTTTTTGAGCACGAGCGAGACCCTTGCTCATGAAGTGAAATACTGTGTGTCAGACTTAGCAGAGCGTTGGACGTGTCATAAGCACACAGCAAATAGGATGTCTGAGGAATTCCCAGACTTTGCCAGTGAAGAGGGTGTGACATGGGGGTGTGACACGGGACAGGCTCTGGGAATGGAGGAGCCAGGAGGGAACGGACCAGAGTAGACGCCGGCGGGGGCCCGAGAGCTAGGGGCGGATGCCAGGTGTGTGTGCACCCAGCCAATTTGCAGGTTTGGGTGAGGTGTAAGTCCGGGCCTGCTCAGGGTGACCATATTTGGGATCCATGATACTTTGTCAAAAGCATTTCCTGCCAAATCCTGGTACCTCAAAGGCAGTCTGAGCTATGAGCTTCAAATGCTGAAGTACGGGAATTCCTGGGATGGTGCCATGGCTTAAAGGGGAGGGATTTTGGAAGGTATGGACTGTATAGCTGTTATCCCAGGCTATACAAACCAAGGGATCAGAATGAAGCCAAATAAGACTCTGGCCCAAGCAGTCCTTTGAGTCCCCAGGAGGAGCCAGAGGGGAAACTAAGACCCATGGAAGAACGATTTCACACACCCAGCCTGTGACATCACACACAGCCCCAGCTCTGACATCGTAAGGCAAATAGCTAAAACAGGGGTTGGGGAAGCCTCTGGTTGGAACCGAAATATCTTCAGTAACTGCTGCTGGTGATGGAAAGGTGGAAATGGAATTTTGTTTAAACATTTTGTTGTTTTGAAAAGTCTGACTAACGTGAAAGTCCCTATTTAAAAAGCAGTTGACTTTACATTGAAATTGGTCGGCGTTTCCACACCCACATGTTGACTAAGGCCTTGGAAAACAAACTTCCTGGTGATGGTGATTCCAATCACATGGGAGTGAATGCTTCAAGGTACAATCCCTAAGCTGTGAGCAGAGGGACCTGGCCAAGAAAACTCTGTGTCTGTGTTTATGAAAAGGCAAACAGATCCCAAAGGGAGGCCCAAGTCCTAGCTGGCTTTGGGCACAGGCCCTCCAGGAAAGAGCACACAGATTCGAAGGAGGCTCTAGCACAGCTTCTCTGGGGCCCCAGTTAGCCCCATTTCAGAGCCCTGCTCAGAAACCCAGAGAACAGGGGGAAGAGGGAAAGGGCACCGTGGGGCCTTCCCTTACGACACCCGCGAAACGCTGCGTCATTCATCGCACCTTCAGCCATAGCCATGTGGAGCACACACATATTGGCATCACGACGTCCATTTTCTCAACGCGGAAATAATCTTGGGGAGGCTAAGCAAGGTGACCTATGTCCTAGTTTGCCCCAAATAGTCTCGGTTTATGCTGTTGTCCCGGCATAATTAATGATAGCTTTCCCCTCCATTCTCAAAAGTGTCCCTATTTGGATGACAAATTATATGGACATCCTAGGTTAGGTGAATTGCCCAAATTCACCCAGCCAGGGAGTGGCAGAGTTGGGATTCAAACCCAGGTTTTCCTCGGTTCCAAAAGCAGATACGGGGGGAGTTCCTCCGTATTCACAATGACAAAGGCGCCAGGAGCCTTAACTGCAAAGCACCAACAGCCCTGTGGGAGCTGCACGCCTGCTACCCTCCTTTCACCTAGCGCCTCCAGAGTCTGTCTGATGTGTCTCTGTGCAGGAAGGAGCATACTAGTGGCGTCAGGCTCTGCAGACAAAACACACACCTTCACCATCAACCCACCTTAGTGTGTTTGTTTTGTCTGCTGAGCACAAATCGACCACCTCCTCTGTGATAAAAATGCAAGAACTAGCTTTGCATTTGGACCACCAGCCCAGCTCCCAAATTCTAACCTCCAAGCCAGAACCACTTCAGCCATCCCACCCCTCACCAAGAGGCCCTCGTTCCTTAGAACGCTGCCCCGGGGGCCTATCCTCTATCTTCCTTCCACTACCTCCATTTCTCCCACACTTACCTCGGAGAGATAGTTAGGGTTTTCTATCATCCCAAGTTCCTCTGTAACATCTGTTCACATTTCAGGACCACAGGACTGATCCAATCCATGCTCATTTTTACCAGTGAAGAAACTGAGGTCCAGAGAAGTCAATGACTTGCCCAAGGGCGCAGAGTCCAACGTTGAAGCCAAAAGACCAGGTGTCCCAACCCCAAGGCCAGTGTTAGTGCTCAGGTTGGCCCGAAGCTGTTCAGGACAGAGTAGCTCCCTGGAGAAATGACACCTGGAGAAATCCTTTATATGATGAGACTTGTTGGATGCCAGAGACCTAGAAGTGTCTGCTTGACCTGGTCCCTCAGCCCTTGAATCTGCCAAAATCTCAGGGTTAAGAGCAGGGGTCTGCGTTCAACCACTTACTGAATCCACTTGCCTGCTTCACTGCCGGTGTGCGGTGCATCAACACCCCCCAAATCAAAGAAATCACTACTCCTGAGGTTCCCCACTGTCTTCAGACAACTGACTGTTGTCTAGAAATGTCTTCCTTGCATTGAGTGGAAGACGGTTACCTTTCACACTTCAGTCTTAGTTCCTTCCAACAACCCAATGTAGGGAAAGGAAAGTCTGATCCCCCTCTTTCCACACATCCTTACAATAGTTGAAGACTCACAACCACTGCTCTTTCGATTGTTCCTCAAATGATGTTGTTTTAGTGGTAGAGAGACCCAAGGTTGAAGCCCACTTCTACCATGTATCTGCTGTGTGGCCTTGGGCAAGTCACTTAACCTCTCTGAACTTTGGTGTGCTCATCAGAAATATAGGGAGGTCATGACAGAATTTACTTCAGGTAGTGTGATGACCAGATGAGATAATCCACATAACTGATGAGGTTCAATGTGCAGCACAATAAGACCTTCTAAATGGTAATCATTAATATTCTTGCTTTTCTTCAATTTCATACTATATTTCTGTAAATACAGCACCAAAGTTTTAATTTCTCTGGAAGCCACATCACACGATGTGTGATCATCAACTAAAACCCATGTCCCCCTTTTCACACGCAAAGCTGCTAGCATGTTTCACCCATGAGCTGTCACTCTCACAAATTTACTTTGTTCTCTCCCTCTGAGCACGAGGCTTGCAGCTCCTCAGGTTATGTTTCATCCTACCAGAGGCTGCCTATCTTCCTGGACCATCAGGACTGTCTTTTTGGATCTGAGATTTGGAGACCAGGGGAAGATGATAACCATGTGAAAAATCACAAAGGCTCACCCACGTGAGGCTCCAGCTGTCTCCTTTTTCTTTCTCCCATCGAGGGTCCATAAAAGCCCGGCGGCTGCCCAGTGAGGTGACCCCTTCAAGCCTGACCGGCCGTGTTGATGTTCTGCGGGTGATTGTGTGCAGAGGAGCCCTTGTGCCCCTTTTGAAGTTCAGCAGAGTGAAGAGTAATCTAAGTGAGCTGGAACACGGTTTGATAAAGCAGCTTCCATGGCCAGAGGCCTCCTTTCAGCAAAGCCATTAACGTGGGAAGCTGAGCTGGGGCCGAGCTTTCCCTCTGGGTCCTCCAGGTCTTCGGCTGGCCTTTGATCACAGGACATGAGGACGTTAGCACTCAAGGGGACAGCTCCAACAGACTCCCTTGTTTTACAGATGAGGAAACTGAGGCCCAGAGAGGGGACGTGACTTGCCTGAAGTCACACAACTGCTGAGAGGCAGAACTAGTGCTGGGACCCTGTCCACACTGGCCAGACCCTCCTCAGGCAGTGCAGAATGGTGGGTGTCCAGTGAGGACAATGAGAAGCAGAGAGGACTGCAAATATGGGAAGAGGTCATCGGCCCCCTCCCTGGAGGACCTGGGGCCCTGGCGTCTGCAAACAGGCCAGGCTGGCTGAGGAAGGAGTTGCCGGCAGCACGGGACTGGGTCACACACCCACAGCCTCTCAGAGTGCATGCGCACTGCTGGCCTCTCAGCACTAGGATGAACTCGGCAGGACTGCTGTCTCAGGACAGGGAGTCCGCCTTGGAAGGCGCAATGAGCTGCTCAAGGCCTCAGAGAGCAGCAGGTGCTTCCAGGGGAGCATTTTGCCCTGGAAACTGGCTGTAAGAGCCTTTGGGTAATGACTAGGGTAACAGCAAGACTCAGTCTCCTGAGGTGACGGTGAGGGTCAAATAAGAGCTCACCATAGTGCCCTGACGGGTATTCCTGTGAGAAACACCAGGACACCTGTGTTTCTCATCCACCCTCAGGGCTGATGCCACAGGGACGCCTTGTAACCCCCCTCCCCGCCTGAGGAGAAAAGGAAGGATGGATGGCCGGATTGCTCAGTTGGTTAGAGAGTGAGCTCTTAACAACAAGGTTGCCGGTTCGAGTAGTCCCACATGGGCCAGTGAGCTGTGCCCTCCACAACAAGGTTGAAAAACAGAGACTTGACTTGGAGCTGAGCTGTGCCCCCGCCACACATTAAACTGAAAAAAACAACTTGACATCCTGGAAAAGCACACTGTTCCCCAATATTCCCCGATAATTAAAAAAGAAAAAAAAAAAAGAAAGGAAGGCTATTCTGGCAAAGTGTAGACTCTGGAGGGTGGACCTCTAATGGGGCTTCTTGCCAAGACTTCCATACCCACTCACTATTGGGGGGACCCCATGCAAATGCGTGGACTGATGGGTGCCCCCCCCCCACAGTAGAAGAGGGTCCCTAGTCGTGTCCTGAGGTGCCCAGCCTGTCCTGTGACTCTCCAGATATTCCTCTGAGCTTCCAGAGCACCTGACGAAGAAACCATCCTTCGGGCACATGCCCCCTTCCTGTTCTCTGAGAGGCATCTCAGAAATTGAGGCCTACAGAAGGGCTCCCCAGACCTCAGTGCCAGCAGGTCCCCAGGACATGACAGAAGGCAATTCCCACCACCTGGGTGTCCTGGGTGACCAGGAGGCCTGGTCTTACTCCTCAGCCCTGGGATCTCGGCCTGCAGCTCTCAGTCATCCTTCCATCCGCGTCTTGCTCAGACTGCTGTGAGAATGAGTGGCATTGCTAGGGCTGGATGGGGTGGAGAGAGCCCAGAGTCTGCTGGGGCCTCCAGGGCCCGTTCTACAAGACGATCCCAAACTCAGTGTCCACACTCATCTTTCTGCAATGTCCTGGATTTGACTTCTTCTTTGCTCTTTCTTAGAGTCTTAGCTCTTTGAGAAACAAAACCTAGGCCATTTCCTCTCTGTGAAACCCTGTGGACACATAAGGGCATGAATAAAACCGTGAGCTGGTGCTCTCACTTTGCAGCATCCTAGCATACTTCCCTCCCTCCCTCCTCCTACCTCCCTCCTTTTCTCCTTGAGTAAGTACTATGTTCAGATATCACATTAATCTGTGGGGAGACAGAGACAAAGAAGACAGTCCTTACCCTGGAGGAGCTCCTCAAGTAGACACTATACCTCATACAGCGGTAGGTGTCGTCACAGGGTTGGGCAGGTGTGGAGGAAGCACGCAGGAGAAGGACCCAGTCTGACTGAGGAGGCTATAGTCAGGGAAGGCTTCCTGGAGGAGGAGATGTCTAAGTTGTGTTCTGCCACAAGGCTCTGAGACAGCAGATTTAGGGAGTAGGGATTTGGGAGGGTGTTAAAGGCATTGCCGCCCAAGGGGGCTGCCTGAGCATAGGTGTAGAGGCAGGAAAGAGCAGGCAAGCCCAGGGACCACTAGATGAGCAAGGCTGAATGTGCGGCGTGAGAGGAAGAGAGACAGTGTTGGGGTGGAGATGGGAGCAGGACTTCGTGTGACAGGTCATCCCAAAGGCAGTAGCATCCTTCTTGGAGCCTCGTGTCTGCATGGTCTCTCAAAGGAGCACCATGGTGCAGGGAAGTATTTCAAGACCAGGGCTGACTCCTGACTCTGACCCTGGCTGGCTGTGTGATGTGGACAAGTAACTCGACCTCTCTGAGCCTTGGCCGCCTCTTCTGGAAACACAGGGATAATCATCCCTCTCCTATAGAGTTACTCAGAGGATTATATAAGTAGAAGCAGTGTGCACAAAAACCCCTAGCACAGTGCCTAGAACTTAGGGCTCCTTAGAGGCAGCTTTAGTCATTCATTCCTTTATTCATGCATTCATGTTCTCCTAGCTTCTTGTTTCAGTCTCTGCAGTTAGCAAAGGAGGTGATAAACTCATTGTGTTAATTAGGATATCGTTTGGCTGCTGTGACAAAGGCCAAAATGACAGTGGCTCCAAGACAGAAGACATTTCTCTCTTATACAGCAGTTTAAGCATATGGAACAGGGTGGGTATGGCGGCTGCACAGCCTGAGCACCCAGGCTCCTTCTCTAAAGTTGCTCTGCCACCTTGACCCACAGCTTCCATCTCCCAACTCCTGGTACTGTGTTCACAGTCCAGCCAGTGGGAAGGAAAAAAAGGAAGTAAAGGGCCCGCTCTTCCCTTTAAGAGAACCTGACAGTTGCTCACATTGACACTTCTGTGTATCCCAAGTCTTGTGCCTTTGGCCAGAATTGCATTACACGGCCACATCTAGCTGCAAGGGAAGCTGGGAAAGGGAATCTCTAACTCAGTAGTTCCCAACGAGGGGAGATTCTGCCCTCACCCCCAGGGGACACCTGGCAATGTCTGGAGACATTTTTGGTCACAACTGGGAGAGTAGTGATAGGTAGAAAACTGCTCAATGTCTTATAATGCACAGGGCAGCCCCACAAGAAAGAATTCTCCAGCCCAAAATGTTTAATAAACCTCAGATGAGAAACCTTGCTCTAACTGGGCAACCAGAACTTGGGGTTCTGGTACCAAATGAAGACAGAGAGAAATGATAGAGAGGACAACCAGCAGTTTCTGCTGTAGTCACAGACATGGTTACATGATTACAAGAGGATTAAATGATATCTTTTCCCAGGGATATCTCTCTCCAGCAGGGATCAAAGCTTTAAGTCAATGGGCTTCGAGGACTATAAAGAATTAGTCCACAAGACAAGGAGGATTTGAAGCTGGGCAGTCCTGAAATCTCACCCTCTGGGTGGCCCAGCCAGAGCCATGCCACCAGGGAGGCCGGAACCCACAAGCCTCCCAGGGAGACGGACCCCACAGCTGGGGTCCACAGCCTCACCCTGCAGCATTTCACCCTCCAGAAGGTTTCCTTGAGATAACTTGGAACCTTTTGAAACCCATTTCTGATTGGGTCTGTTTTTCAAGGAGGTGAAAACTGGGCTGAGCAAAAAGGAACGTGAGACATAAGAGACCTTCATTTCCAAGGAAGATACCAGAGTAAAATTTTCGGAGTATTCACCCAACAACATTAAATTACCTGTCTTAAACCCCAGCATGAGAAACTGGCCAACAGAGAGGAGTAAGGATTTGGATGTATTTTCAGGAATTATCCCACTGCTACCCTATTTGACTGTACTTTCTCCATTATCAGTGGTTTATTGAGCGCCTACAACATTCCAGAAACTGTCCTTAGCACTTTACAGAAGTTACCTCCTTCAATCTCTCCATCAACTCCTGAAAAAGCTGGTATTATCCCCATTATACAAAGGGTCAGACAGATTAACTTGCCCAAGGCCACACAACTAGGAAGGCGGATAGACAGCTCTTTTGACCTCGGGGACTTCTGGCTCCAAAGCTTGCGCTCTTTCCACAACTACCTCTTCATCTGCCAGGACGGCCAAATGGGGATCTGACCTATTGTTAAATGTCTGTACCTCCAAGGAAAGAGATCACCCCATCTGAGTTACTTGTTCCATTGTGTTACCTGTAAACAAACCTCAGTCTGTCGATAAAAGCTGCAAAGCATGGTGTCATCCATTCCCTAATTTCCAGCTAGGAAAATAGGTGCGCAGAGTGGTCAAGTGGCTTGTTCAAAGCCACACAGCACGTCAGAAATTATCTCAAAAGCCTTGCCTCTCTCTGCTCTGACAAATAAACAAACAGCTATGGTGCAGCCGCCCCAGCTACTCTGCGGGCTTTGCCAGGAAAGCTGAGCTGTTAGTCTGGGGAAGAGGTCCAGGAGGGAAGACTCCAGATTTTCATAGCTGTGGGACTCTTGGGGGCTGCACAGAGGAAACCAACGGGGGAAGAAAGATTGTTTTTGCCCATATGAAGGAAACAGCAATGACTCAAAGACACGCGTGCTCCAAATCCATTGAGCAGAAAGGGCCCATTTTTAGATAGATGCTCTTTTGAGCCTTAACCACACCCGATGCCACAGGCAGGCGCTTGTCAACAGGAAGCCCATCCCAGTGATGCGTATTCTGCTCCCTCATGCTGGCGGCCAGGGGGTGACTACTGGGGGTCGAGGGGAACCAGAAGCAAGGGGCTAGGCCGCTAGACCGAAGGAGCCAAGCCCAGGGAATGACCTTCACGCCTCTAAGGAAAGCAGTTGTGTCCAGCAGCCAGGACCTCAGATTTTCCCAGGCCAGGTCTACCACGAAGGGGCCTGAAATAGCTCTGAGGTTCTGTGCCCACAGGGCAGGGAGGGCAGTGGGAATGAGCACAGCGCCGCTTTGTTGGGGAGGCAAGGAGCTCTACCTCCACCAGGCTGTTCCACCTGCCAGCAACAGAGCTGGGCAGAGACGTTGGCTCATGGCTGCGCTTAGCAGAAAGAGAAAGCCATTTGTTAAGCTATGAAAATTGATGCAGTGAACCTGAAACTCATCACGAGGAAAACAATCAGGCAATCCAAACGGAGGAGCATTCTGCAAAATAACGGCCTGGGCCCCAAAACGTCAATGTCACAGCACCCTTATTCATAACAGCCAAAAAGTAGAAAGAACCCAAGTGTCCATTAAATGACGGATGGATAAACAAAATGAGGTATGTCCATATCATGGAATACTATCCAGCCATAAAAAGGAATGAAGTTCTGATCCATGCTACATGGATGAACCATGAAAACATTATGCTAAGTGAAAGAGACCAGACACAAAGGCCACATACTGTACGATTCCATTTATATGAAATGTCCAGAATAGGCAAATAGATCAGTGGTTGCTATGGGGGACGGGGATCTGGGAATGGGAGTGACTGCCAATGGGTGCAGGTTTTCTTTTTGGGTTGAGGAAAACTTTCTGGAATTAGAAAGGAGTGACAGTTGCAGAACTTTGAGAATACACCGAAGCATCACTGAAATGTATACACTTCAAAAGGGTGAGTTTTATGGTATGTGAATTATACCAATAAAAAAGCTTTTAAAATCTTACAACTAAATACAATGTGTGGTCCTTGATTGGACTCTATATTGGAAAAAAAAAAAAACAGCTACAAAGGACATTACTGAGACAGGGACATTTGAAAATAAACATTGTAGTAAATGATAGTATTGTATCAACGTCAAATTTCCTGAGTGGATGTTGGTGCCGAGGTTATATAGGGAAATGTCCCTGTTTATGGTAGAGACTGAAATATTTAGGGTGACGTGTCCCAATGTCTGCAATGAACTCTCAAATTGTTTAGCATTTACAAAAATGACAAGGTTAAATAACTTGCACAGGGTCACATAACTAAGGAGAGACAAGTTAAGAAATAAGATATTGTCTAGTGTGAGGTTAAGAGCATGGGCTCTAGAGCCAGAATGCCTAGGCAGACACGCAGCTCTGCCGCTGACTAGCTGTGTGAACTTGGGCAAATTACTTAACCTCTCTGTGCCCATTCTCATTTTAAAAGTAAGGATAATGATGATGGTGATGATGATGATAGTATCTACCTCCTAGTGTTGTGCAAGTTAAAACATGTGAAGCCCTCAGAACGAGGCCCAGTACACTGAACGTGCTCCGAATCTGTTTGGGGGAAAATATCAAACCACGTCTCGTCTGTAGCAGAGAATGGACCTTTATGCTGCATCCTCCCTAAAGAGATGGCTGGAATCTCAAAGGATGCTGGGATAAAGAGCACTCTCAAAAAGGCAGAGTTACCAGAGGGTGGAGGAACTGATGGGTGAACAGGCCAGAGAAAGGGAAAGCAAGCCACAGGGGCCAGATCTGAGAAATCAAGTCCAGGGGACACAGGGAGGGGGGCAGAAGTGGGGAAAGGCCAGGTGGAGAGATGCCACGAGTCAGGATGTCACATGACAATGGGGATGCCCTAAACTGAAGGCTTAGGACCTACTAGCCCAACCCTCCCACGTTCCAGCTGAGGAAACTGAGGCCAAGAGGGGCACAGCAGGACCCGAGGCTTACAGCAGGTAATGCAAAGCCAGGGAAATACTGGCAGGACTCTTGGTCCCATGCTCTAGCCCTCGTAGGAACCCCCCGAATGTGGCTTTTGTTGCTATGGAAATGAAAACCACCTGGATACTTAAATGATGGGTACTATGAAAATGTTATTTGAGGAATGACCATTGCTTTCAATCCTTTCAATACTTTAACTCTCCCCACTACCCTCCCCTATCTCATAAATGGGAAGCTATTATTGAAGGGAGACATAATATTTAATACTTATTGTTTCTTACAAGGTACCAAGCACCATGCTAGGAAATGGACAAAACCCTACTAAGTGGGTTCTTCCTATCCCCACTTTGCAGATGAGGAAAGTGAGGCTTAACAAGATTAAGGAGTCAGACCAAGATTGCAGCTAATAAGGAACAGAGACAGGATAAACTCAGGTCCCTCTGAGCTGCAATGGTTGCGGACCCTATGGTATGCCAGTGGTTCCCAAAGCGGGTGCTTGTGCCCCAAGAACTGTGTGGGAAGTAAAATCAAAATGTGTATTTACTTTTTACCTCCTCCTTTAAAAGCCTCTGTTTTTAATGTAGGTCTTATCATGTACCTAGTACATTATTAGCCCAGTAGTACATGTGCATTACAGACCCTATGAGGTGGCCACCCAACAGCCGTTCCATTCTCACTTCCATTTTCCCTTGTTGCCTGATACTTTTCCCAGACTCCTTTGTGACCAGGGAAGCCACGTGACCCAGTGCTGGCCAAGGAGGTATAAAGACACACTCACCAGAGGTTTCTGAAAAAGACAATTTGCTCCTTAAAAAGGGGATGGGTGCCAGGTCATGACAAGCTGGCACTTCCCCTTATCCCCTTTTGCCTGCTGAGAAGGCAGAAACAATTTTACCACATGACCTTGAAGAGACAGACTTGGGAACAAAAGCCAGTACACTAAGGATGGAGGACCTTCAGAAAGTCAGAGAAGGCCCAGCCCTTAATGACATCTGTGACCTGAGGAGCCAAACTGGGTCTACCCTCCCCTGACCAGCTAAGGTCCTGGATTTAGCCATTATTGCCTTGGCTTTCAGTTTCTTGCAGTTCCGCACATCTGGACTAATAGGAGTGAGTCTACAATTCCTACATCAATGAACATGCGTCTATTAGGGGTGTGTGTTCAGATTCTTTTACTGGTAAGGATTCATGTCATAGGGATCATAAAAACAAAGACTCTACCCTTCTCTGCTGCGCTTTGGGGGCAGGGGTGCTGATGAGGAGTAGGCCCCAAATGATGAAATTTCTGTCCCACTGTCAGGAAGCCTGGGGGCTGTGAGGAGAGGTGTGTGTCCTTGTAGACGGGCCTTCAGAAGAATCCAATCTATGCCACCTGCCGAGTGCTTGGAATTGTTTCTCAGGTGTCCTCCCCTCAGTAGTTTTCCCTGGCTATAGGAACTGACAGAAGAAACTGTCAGATGGTCATTCTCTAGAACCCTCAGCAGGTTCAGGGGCGACAAAAGGGTGCCTGCCTGGGATAGCTCTCATGACCCAGGCCCAGCAGGTACTGAGAACTATGAGAAGAGAGCCCCCTGAATTCCAAGTGAGGGAACAGGAAGGGGAGTAGGACAGACTGTGTATCACCAGAAACGGGGTCTCTGAATCAGGAGGGATTCAACGTGGGCACAACAGAAAACCTTACAGCCGTGGCTTAAACAAGATACAAGTTTTTTCTCTCATGTAAAAGAAGTCTGGAGGTAGGAAATCTGGGCTGGTATGGTGGCTCTCTTGTCATCTGAGACTCAGGTCCCTTCTATATTTCTGCTCTACTATCCTAGTGTATGCATGACTTTTTCCTTAAGGTCACCTCATTGTCCAAAATTGCTGCTGAGCTCCAGCCATTACATCTGAATTCCAGGCGGTGTATAAAGATAAAAGGGGTCCATGCCTCCACCCTCTCTTTTAAGGAATTTTCCTGAAGTTTCTGCTTACAAATCACTGGCTGCAAGTGAGACTGGGAATTTTTCTTCTGCCTGGGCACAATACTGCCTTGAATAAACTTGAGGTACTGTAGCTAAGGAAGAAAGGGGAATGGATTCGGGGTGGCAATCATCAGCCTCTTCCCCAGTCTCCAAAAGCAAGAGGGCATCCTGGGTCAAAGGAAAGAATACAGGACCAGACATCAAAAGATATACTCTGACCTTTATGAGTCCATGACCTTGGGTGAGTCCCAGCACCTCCCTGAGCCTCAGCCCCAAACAGGGCTGCGGGAGTGTCAAGTGAAATGCTGCTGCAAAAGGGCTTCATAAACTACAAAGCACTTATTCCCACACAGGGAATTCCGTTGCTGCTGCGGCTGCTATCATTAACAGTAAGAGGGGCTGGTTTTCTGCTCCCGGGAGAAGGCAGAGGAGCCTGAAGGGAGAGGGAAGACAGCATTTGCTGGGACAAAGAGGACAGAGATACTGCTGCTATTCGAGCTACACAGGAGGAACAGCCTGCAAGCAGGAGTCTGTTCCCCAGGGCCACATGCCCTAGGTCACGTAGAAACCAGAGTCTGGCAAAGGCCCACGCTGCCTTCTTCAGCCCTCAGGGCCCCAGACAGGCAGGCAAACAAACATGACACCTGGGGGAGGCCAAACACCCAGCAGCAAGGAGAGGCCTCCCCAGCAGAAACCAAGTTCTGGGTCCCCACAGGGCTAAAATAACTGGCCGATTGAGTCAACAGGCCGACACATTGGTCAAGCCCGTGGGGGAGAAACCAAAACCCCAGCCAGATCTATTATTTAGCCGTTTGTCACCAAGCAAAAATATAAATTATCCCCTCCCCCAACCCCAACTGCAGGGTTGTTTGGTGTCAGGAGTCACCTTGGATCAACCAGGGCCAAGACAAATGTTTTGGATCAGTTGTCCCCACAGCGTCCAGTAGGGCAGCTGGGATGAGGGCTCCCAACGTTGGGGGAAGGAGCAACCGCTTCTCTTGGTCCCCAGGCCCTATGTCTTATGTCCTCCCCAAGAGGCTGTAAACAGCTCTCCCCTGACTAGGGGGGTGGGATCTTGGGGGTGCACTAGGAGACCTTTCATGACCTGGTCCACCCACAGGTATTTGCTGAATGCCTACTGTGTTCCTACAAGCCCAGGGCAGTGGTGGATTGTGCCCCAGAGGCCATGAGCTTAGGGACCAGGCCGTGAGCTTAAGGACCAGGCCCTTTTCTTGGTGCTGGGGTGTATCCTATTCCCCTCCAGGTCCCCGACAGTGTGAGCTGTGGAAAGTTGGCTGTTTAGAGTTCAAAACTAATTGGTTGCAGCTCACGGAGGCCTGGGGTGTGGGGGCAGTACAAATCGCAAGCAATGGAGAGAATTATACATCTAGTTTCATAGTGCCTCTGGCTTGGCGCAGAATAAGTGTGTAAATCAGGCTTCTGTAGCTTTCCTTTCTAGTTCACCATTCCCTTCACTCAAGACTCAAACCAGAACTTTTAAAAAAAAACAAGGTTTTGTTAAAGTAAACATACTCATATACAGTATACAGAAAAGAACACACACGATAAATGTAAAATAGCTTGGAGAATTTCCCCGAAGTGTGACCCAGGTAACAGCATCTAAGTAAGGAAGCAGAACACTGCCAGTCCCCAGAAGCCCCCTCGTGCCCTCTTCTAATAATTATTCCCAAGTGTAACCCCATCCCGACCTCTAGCACCATAGATTTATTTTGCCCGTTTTTTAACGTAGTATAAATGGAACCATGCAGGATGTCCTCTTTTGTGTCTGGCTTCTTTCACTCAACATCGCATCTGTGAGACAGCCAGATTGTAGTGTGTGGTTGTCATTTATTCTCACAACTGCATAGCGTTCCATTGTGTGAATAGACAACACATCCATTCTACTGTACATGAGCATTTGGGCTGTTTCCAGTTGGGAGCTGTCGCAAAAGTGCTGCTAAAAACAACTTTCTTTTCACAATCAGGTCCCACATCCGTGTGCATGTGTGTGTGTGTATAAATATGTATAATATAAAATTTGTCATTTTAATCATTTTTATGTACGGGGTGCCAAAAAAAATGTATACAAGTGGACACTTTTGTCAATGTTGCACAAGCAGTAGTTCGCCGTAATCAGAAGTGTCTGGAGGCTGATGGTAACCACTTTGAGCACCTCTTGTAACTGCAGAAGTCAAATGTGACTTGTATTCATCTTTGTTATCGGTATACATTGAATATTACAATTTTAATACAGTTTTCCTTTCTTAAAATGCGTACACATTTTTTTAGCCCCTTCCGTATATAAGTCAGTGGCATTAGTTACAGTCACACTCTTGTGTAACCATCACCACTCTCTATTTCCAAAACGTTTTCACCATCCTAAACAGAAAATCTGTACCCATTAGGCAGTTACTCTATTTTCCCTTCCACCAGACCCTGATAACCTCTATTCTACTTTCTGTCTCTATGAGTTTGCCAGTTCTAAGTACCTTATATAATTGGAATCACACAATATTTGTCCCTTGTGACTGGCTTCTTTCACTTGGCATAATGTTTTCAAAGTTCATCCATGATCGGAATTCCATTCTTTTGATGACCGAATAATATTCCATTGTAGGATATACTACATTGTGTTTATCTATTCACCTGTTGATGGACACTTGAGTTGCTTCCACCTTTTGGCTGTTGTGAATAATACTGCAATTGCAAGTATCTGTTTGACACACAGCCCTTTACTGAGGACCTGCTGTGTGTAGAGACCTGAAATAGGTACTCACCCATCCGTTAGTAGACTGTCCTGTGAATGAAATGCATTTATTATCCCCAGGCTACAGATAAGGAAACTGAGATTCAGAGACGTCAAGGAACTTACCCAGGATCAAGGCGCTGATCTAAGTGGCTCAGACCAAGGCTTAAAACCAGACCTTTGACCCCAGGTCCAGTTTTCTTTCCATCCCTTCCTACTCCCCCCACCCCACCCTTATTTCTCTCTTGCATCTCTCTGGTCACTGTGGAAGTTAGATTTTGGTTTGCAGCCTAGTTCTTGCTTTAGTTCCAGGTAGGAAATCTTTCCCTTGGAGCCACTAAACCCCGACTTGTACTTTCTGGAAGCATTTTCCTCTCTCTTGGCTAACAGCCCAGGGCAAGGGAACAAGAGAAGCTTCTTGGCCCCCTCGATTCAACCCTTAAACTTTGTGCTCCAGTTTGTTTTTTTTTAAAGCTACAAGTTTTGTCACACCTCTACCTCCCGCCACCAGGCCTCCTGAGTGGCCCGAGGCTCAGGCTACATTTCTAAGTTCCTCTCTTGGTACAAACAACAGAGTAGCTAAGACCTAATTAGATTTTTAATCAAGGGACATGGAGATAACCCGACTCAAAGCATCTTTCTTCTCTGTCCTGCCACTGTAAATTTTGGTGAAACACACCATTTTTGGTGAAATACACCAACTGTGTGTTGGGCTATGTGTAGTTTTGTCCCGGGAAGTGATCACACATCTGCTGCAGTCCTTGTCTTCAGGGCAGCCCTGTCTAGCTGGGAAGTTGGGGTGAGAGACAGAGGCGGAGAAAAACAATGCTCAAGCCCATCAGGTGGGATTCTGATGGTACAGGAATGCTGCCCAGCTTTCTGGAGGGAGGATGGGGACACCAGAGCGGACATCCCCAACCAGCACCTACTGAGGGCCCTTGTCACGCACGGTGCAAATGTTGCCTGAGTGCCTAGGTGTGCTAGGCCCCAGGGAGGGGGAGACACAAACACAAACTCCCAGGGCCTGCCCGAGCCACTCTTGGGTCCTAAAATCAGGCAGACCTGGGCACAAATCCTGTGGCCCGCCGGGCGTGAGCTCCCAGCCGCCCCTGCAGGTAATACTCGCCTCCGGGCTGAATTGGGGTTTAGGGGCCTCTCGCTGAGCTTCAGGTAGCCAGGGGATCCAAAGCGCGGTCCTGGGGTGCACAGCTGGGGTCCACTCCGCCTCCCCCTCCCCCCCCCCCCCCCCCCCCCCCCCCCCCCCCCCCCCCCGCCTCGCTGTCCCTGCTGTCCCCGCGCCGTGCCGGCCTCCCCGGGCCGACAATGCGCCTTTCAGGAGCCTCCGCCCCCACTGGAAAATCCCCGCGCGGTCTCCCGGGCGGTGGCGTCTGCTTCCCTCGAGGTGAGGGATTCCGCGCCCCCGACGAGCTGCAGCTGCAACGCGCCCGCAGGCGCCGGGACCAGCCGGGCTTGCCCGCGACTCCCCGCCCAGGAGCAGCCACCCGCCTGTGGGCCGCGGGGGACCGGGGCGGCCAGAGAACGTCTGCCTCCACCCGAGCTCAGTCCGTTTGAGAATTAATGTTTTTAAATTTTAATTTAAACATATACCCACACATTTTAAATGTTGCATAAGTGCAGACATTTGGTCATATCACACATAATGTTAAAGTCCTTTCCTTTTCCTTTTTTCTTGACTCTGCCTGGGTCTCCACCCAGCCTCCTCTCCACTCCCAGTAAACCCGTATTAAGAACCTAAAATGAACTCTTCTATATTTTTTTGCGTGTTCATATAAGCATACGTGAATGTCTCTCTATTTACGTATACACAAATGCATATAAATGGAATCTTGCTAGACTTATTTTTCTGTATCATAGGAACTATTATGGTTGCATAGTGGTCTCTAAAAAAAACTATTTTTTTACTTACATACAATAAAATCCACCTTTATTAACTTATTAAACTACCCCCTCTGACAGGCACCCCTGTATTTCCAGTTTTTTGCTACTGTGAGTGATGATGTGATGAAACCCTTGTTACATATCCATATGTGGCCAGAAGTAGGATTGCTGGATTGAAATGTCCCTGGGGTTAATTTTAGGAGATATGGCAGGTTGCTTTTACAAAAGGTCTAACAGCTCCTCTCCCTGCCAGCAATAAGTGAGGATGCCCTTCTGTCACACCTGGCAGCAGTGGGGGGCTCAGTGCTTGGTGATTTCTACCAGTCTGCTGGGCGCCCCCTGAGGTATCTCACTGTCACTGTAACTGGTCCCTCCCTGACCCCTTCATGAACTTGAGCATATTTTCATCTGCTTGGCAGCCCCTTGGCTTTGCTTTTCCAGGAAATGCATCCTCCCGGTATGTCTTTATGTACTTTAAGGCATGGAAATTCCCATTTTCCCACGGCAGGTGCAGAAGGAGGTGCTCGGGTTAAGGGGATGGTCTAGTTAGTAGAGAGTGCCCTTGTTTGTCACACCCAATGATGGGTTTTCAAAAGGTGAGACCATAAGCAGTTACATGTAGTAGTAGGACTGGAACAAATACGAGAGGTTTATGGGGAATGGAGGGTGAGTGGGGTCACTTTGGGGTCACTTATTAGCTATGTGCTACTGGGTAAGTCACCTAACCCCACTGAGCCTCAGTTTGCTCATCTGTGAAACAGGGATAATAATCATTGTGCCGTCTACTTCTCATGGTTGTTGTGAAGCTTGTCAGTAATTTATATAAAGAACCTGGGGCATTGTAGACGGTCAATAACTGGTAGTCAGTTGTGATAAGCATGGCTTAGGCTTGCTTAGGGTAAACAGGCCTTCGGAGGCCTCGGGTTAGCCTAAATGTCCTTCAACATTGTATGGGTCTGCGTGAAACAGATTGTTTGCTGTGGGCCCACTGATCAGATTCACACAAAGCAGGGTTTTGCCACCTCGGCACTATTCGCATTTGGGGCTGGATAACTCTGTTGGGGGGCTGTCCTTCGCGTGGTAGGATATTTAGCAGCATCTTTGGCCTCTATCCACCAAATGTCAATAGCACACCCCACTTCCCCAGCCATAACAATAAAAAATGTTCCTGGACCTGGCCAAATGTCCCCTGAAGGGCAAAGTGGCTCATGGTTGAAAACTACTGATCTAAATCCTCTGGAAGAAACTTCTTGAGGGTTTACATAGCAAAGGGTGGAGCCCCTCCTATGCCCCTGCTCCCTCTCCACAGGGTGGCCCCCCACTCTTCAGCTCCCAGGAAATAAGACCTAACCAGACAAACAGCTGTAATGCATCTTTTGGAGCAAAAATTAATATAAGACCGATATTGTATTATATTATATTATACCCAGTCTTTTATATTATATTGCATTGCATTGCATTACATTACGTTACATTATATTATATAAGACCAGGTCTTACGTTAATTTTTGCTCCAAAAGACTCATTAGTGCTGATTGTCGGGCTAGGTCTTATTTTTGGGAAAACACAGTATCAGCCATATGTGAGCAGGGGGCATCTGGATGAGGAGGAGCAGATGGGGGTGTCTTCCCTATGGGAGTCCTTGGGCACAGGAGAGAATGGGGCACTTCACAGCTGCCCTCAGAAGCTGTCCACGGGGAGGAGCTGCACTGTGTGCCTTCAAAGAGCACGCAGACTATGAGGCGGGCAAGCCCTGATGGAGTCACAGAGTGATAACAGAAAAAAAGCCAACTCTGTGATTTCTTTCTTTTGCACGCTGCTCTTCCTTCTCTCCCCACCATGCTGTACATTAGACGCAGTCACGGGCTGTCACTAGAGCCATGGTTTTCTGACCGCTCTGTGACTGACCAGAGAACCTACGTATTCAGCGCTCCCTTCACATATGTTCCACTCCTCTGTTTCGAATAGGATGTTTCCTCCTCACTGCAAACTCTGCATGCCCCAAACACAGTTCCTTATCTTTCCTCATGATTCAGTTCAAATCAACACATATGAGTATTTATTGACTGCTTTGACAAAAACTGCTGGTTGCTTCCCAATGTCAGCCCTTCCCTTCTTCACTGGTAACAGAGCTCTGGGCAACACACCCTGCTAAAAAAAAAAAAAAAAAAAAAAAAAAAAAAAAAAAAAAAAAAAAAAAAAAAAGCTATGTTTCCAGGTCTCCCTTGCAGCTTGGAATAGCCCTGTGACTAAGTTTTAGTTAATGACAGGCAAGCAGAGGGTGATGGATGACTTCTCGGTAGCTTCCTTAAAAAGGTGGGAGACATATACCGTTTTTGTCCCTCTGTCCTTCTTTCTTCTTTCTTTCTGGAATTCAGATGTAATGAGTGAAACCCCAGTAGCTATTTGGAGCCATGAGGAGAATTTGAGGCTAACAGAACAGATAGAAGGATTTTAGTGACTGTGGAGCTCTTGCACCAGTTCTGGGGCTGTGAAGTTTTATGTGAGAGGAGACACTCTGTGTGTGTAAGCCACTGTGATTGGAGTTTTATCAGAAGTCAAACACAGTTCCTAACTGAGGCACGTGGCCCATCCAAGTCCACACATCAGTCTTTGCCATTCTCCCTGTCCTCAGGCTGAATACCTTGGAATGGACATTGATTCATATTTCTCCAGCCAGTCATCCGCCATGACCTGTCAATTTTCTGCAGGGAGTACCTCCTGTCTTTTCCTCTATCTGTCTTTTCCTCTTTATCATTCTCAGCACGGCACAAGCAGGGTCTTGGTGACGATGGGCAGGATTCAGAGACATGTGAAACTAGTGACTGGGATGCCCAACTGGGCCAGGAGACAGCACGAGTGCAGGCATGGAGATGATAACCACTGATTTATCAGTTAGGACTCTTGCTTTTGCTGTGTATCAGAGTTAGCACAGTGCCTGACCCATAGTGAGTGCTCAAAAAGTATCTGGGGGATTCATGAATTGGTTAATTAGTTAGTTAATCAATCAATTGATTGATTAGTTAACTTGATATACACACGCAAATGCATGGACACGGCCTCTGTTTTTGCCATTCATACACAAACACATTACCTTTCATTACGGAGACACCAGGTTACAAAGAAAACCCTCAAGAGTTTGCTGTTGACTTGAGCTGTGTCACTTGTAAGAAGGACAAAATATGTATGTGGTCAGCTTGAAACCCAGGCCCGCTCCTAGAAATAAACTAACCCCTTGTTGAAATCGCACAGGAAAACTGAAGGGAGGTGGAGGAGACGGTGGCAGGAAAAATGCCTGAGATCTTACACAACTTGTGCAAACAGAATGGCGGGGCTGGGCAGCTCCGGGAGTCCAGGAATTAATAGCCCTGCTGAGGCACCGGGGCTCCAGAGATGGAGCTATTTAAAGCCAAGAAATGTCATTCCCACCCGCAGAGGCTGCCCCAATTGCGTTATCTGGATGCTCTTCAGCTCCGGTGTTCTGGCAACTTCCCTGGCCTGACCTCCCAGTGGCGGGACCACGGGGCTCCCAGCCAACCTGTCGTCACTGCTCTGTGGAAGCGGGGCTGACCTTAGCCTCTCCGGATCCTTCTCCTATCTGCTCAGGCCCCACGACAGGCTGAGTGGAGACTCAGGGCCCAGCTCACCCCTCGGGAAGGGCCTCTGGGAGCAGGGAGGCCCACACGGGGAAGCCAGGCAGCCCAGCAAGGTGGGCCTGGGGCCAGGGCTGGGGGTGGGGTCTAGAGACAGAGACTGCTGCCGACCAGAATCGTGTCCTTTCCCTCTCTGTGACCTCACGCCATTTTCTTGCCCTCTTTGGGACCCCATTTTCTCACCTGCACTGGGAAATGAAAGACACTTCCTCTCCTTGCCCTGTTTCTGGGGGAGGCCACAGGAGATCAGACAAGGGGAAGTCCTTTGAAGCTTTAGGAAGAAAAGCACCATAGAAATCCAGGTATTACCTGCAGCTCCGTCTCCCCTCCCCCCCAGTCAAGGTAATCCAGGAACACTTCCTCCGGAGGCAGGCGAGAAGGCAGCAGGCTCATGTTTGAAGTGTCCGTGGGCTCCAGACTGTGAGAAGGAGCCGGCAGGCCCCAAGCTCCTGGGAGCCCAGGCACCTGAGGCAGGAACTTCCTTACATCCTGTCTGCTCTGATCTCATGTACCTGCTCGGCTGATGTGCCTGCAGCCTAGGAGAGGAGGGGGGACTCAGAAGCCTGGAATATGTGCCAAGCCGAGTCTGCCCTGCAGGTGTCTAATGCCCAGCGATGGCTGGGCTTATTTCCTGA
The DNA here is from genome assembly GCF_004115265.2 of Rhinolophus ferrumequinum. NCBI lineage: Eukaryota > Metazoa > Chordata > Mammalia > Chiroptera > Rhinolophidae > Rhinolophus > Rhinolophus ferrumequinum. The sequence goes on from NC_046286.1 coordinate 5,233,630, forward strand.
AGCCAAAGCCTGGCCACGGGAAAGCGTGGCAGTGCTAATGGGTTTCTAAGGAAGGTGTAATGCAATGCTGGGGGCACTCCAGCCTGAAGTCTCCCCGAATTCAATGTGGAGTTTGTACATTGCCACCGTTCAAGGGGCAAAAGGGAGCTAAAAAAGCTTTTTTTGGTTTGTTTTATTTTAAGGAAACAGCAATGAAAATGAAGCCCTTGCAGGCCCTTCTTTTCTCCTGTGCCCCCGTCTTTGTCAAATCTCAGCGCTAGCCTGAAAGGCATGGGTGTTTTCCCTCATTTCATTTTTTAATTGAAATATTCTAGAGACGCTAAAAGGCATGTACCAGTCAGAATAATCTAGATTGTGCTACAGTAACAAATAACCCTGACTGGGGCCGGCCCAGTGGCTCAGGCGGTTAGAGCTCTGTGCTCCTAACTCCGAAGGCTGCCGGTTCGATTCCCACATGGGCCAGTGGGCTCTCAACCACAAGGTTGCCGGTTCAACTCCTCGAGTCCCGCCAGGGATGGTGGGCTGCGCCCCCTGCAACTAGCAACAGCAACTGGACCTGGAGCTGAGCTGCACCCTCCACAACTAAGATTGACACGTTGTTCCCCAATAAAGTCCTGTTCCCCTTCCCCAATAAAATCTTTAAGAAATAAATAAATAACCTGACATCTCAGTGGTTTCACATGCTTCTGCCTCTGCTACATGGACTTCAAGGATGAACAAGAGGGTAGTGTTCATTGAAATCACTCAGGGACCCGGCTGATGGAACAGCCACCATCGCAAACACTGTCAGAAACAAAAGAGAAATCCACAGGGTCTCAAAAAGGCAATTTAACGCTCTAGCTCACAACTCATTGGCCAAGAACTCAGAAGGGAAAGGAGATGCAAATGTCTGGTGAACAACGGTAATGAAGACCACAGACTAAAGGATTACATCACAGAAACCATGTACCCACCACCATCCAAACTAATAAATATCACTCTGCCAATACTGGGGAAGCCCTCTGTGTACCCGACTCAAGTACACCCCTCTGCTTCCACCCCCTCCCCTCCCAGACCCCCCCTATCAAATCCTCCTGAATTTGATGTTTATCATTCTCTACATTTTACTATATATTGAAATAAACAATGTATCAATTGTAGATACCCTTTGCAGGGGGATGAACTGGGACCAACATCTCCATTCATCCTGTCCTGAGGCCTAATACATGTAATTAATAATATATAGTATTCTTTTGCATTTATTTAAAGACCATATAAGTGGTATCATACTGTATATATCCATCTGCAACTTTCTTCTTTGATCTACTTTACGTTTCTGAGAGTCAGCCACATTGATAGTGAAATTGTGATTGATTCTGTGTGACTTCCACAATGTCCACCGTGGCTGGACACATAGGTCACTTCTAGCTTTTCGCAATTGCATATAACACGGCCATGTGCATTCTTGTGCACATTCAAAAGACAGCCTCTCCAGGAGAAAGACGGGAGGGCATCTTCCACTTGACAAGATATTGTCCAATAGCTCGGCAAAATGCTTGAACCGCGACGCAGTCCATCAACTCTACAGGGGGTGCCAAAAAAACGTATACACACTTTAAGAAAGCAAAAAACTATAGGTGTTAAAATTGTAATACTCAATATAGGAGTTATTACAATTAAGTTTGCGACCTTGCCACCATGCACTTACATTGGCAGCACTGTACAAACAGCTCAATAAGGTTTCATAATCTTGGTATATCAGTGTCTCACAGCTGTGTTCACGTTGACGTGTGGCGTATTTTGCTGAGTGGCGTTCATTATTGTTGCGTGTTTTTGTGTGCCATTGCGAGAAAGAGCTTGAATTAAAGCAAAAAATAAACATTCAATTTCTTGTTAAACTTGGCAAGAGTGGAAGTGAAATCAGAGACATAGTCTCTGATATCCCCATAGTCCAAGTTTATGGGGATAATGCCATGAAGAAAACGGCAGTGTACAAATGAATTAAACGTTTTTCTGAGGGGAGAGAACGCATCACTGATGAAGAGAGGTCAGGGTGGCCAGTAACTAACAGAACTGACAAAAACATTGCAAAAAATCATCAAATTGTGCGTCAAAATCATCAGCTGACTCTGAGAAGCATAGCAGACCAAGTAAATATCAATAGAAAAACAGTTAGGAAAATCTTAACTGAAAATCTTGGCATGAGAAAAGTGTGTGCAAAAATGGCCCTGAAGGAGCTCACCGATGAACAAAAGCAAAGGAGAGTCGAAGTTTGCCAAGACCTTTTGGAGAGGCAAGATGATGTTTTGGGCCGTTATCACTGGCGATGAAACATGGGTGTACCAATACAATCCTGAAACAAAGCGTCAAAGTGCACAATGGAAGTCAGCCAATTCTCTACGACCAAAAAAGTTCCATTAATCCAAATCAAGAGTCAAAGAAATGTTGCTAACCATTTTTGATATGAGAGAGATTATTCATTATGAATTTGTACCAACTGGACAAACAGATAACCAAGTTTATTATTTGGAAGTGCTGAAAAAGCTGCGTGAAAAAGTTAGATGAAAACAACTTGAACTTTTCACCAACAATTCATGGCTCTTGCTTCACAACAATGCACCAGTTCACACGGCACTGTATGTAAGGGAGTTCTTAGCCAGTAAACAAATAACTGCATTGGAACACCCTCCTTACTCACCTGATCTGGCCCCCAGTGACTTCTTTCTTTACCCGAAGGTAAAGGAAATATTAAAAGGAAGACATTTTGATGACATTCAGGACATGAAGGGTAATACGACGACAGCTCTGATGGCCATTCCAGAAAAAGAGTTCCAAAGTTGCTTTGAAGGGTGGACTAGGCACTGACATCGGTACATAGCTTCCCAAGGGGAGTACTTCGAAGGTGACCATGGTGATATTCAGCAATGAGGTGTGTAGCACTTTTTCTAGGATGAGTTCGCGAACTTAATTGTCAGACCTCATATACCAATAACAAAAGATGAATACAAGTCACGTGTATACATTTTTTTGGCACCCCAGGTATATGAGGCTCCCATCTCTGTATCCTCACCTGGTACTCTCTGGTGAGTGTGGAACACCTTCCATGTGGTTTTTATGAAACTGAACTCATCAATCAGTCCATAAACATTTATCAAACACCAACTATGTGCCAGGCACACAGCTAGGAGTTGAGGATAATGAAAAGGGGTAAGGACTCCGTCCCTGCCCTCAGTGTGTTGCAGTCTGGTAGGCAAGATATCATTAGAATAAACCAGAAAGCAGAAAGAGGCAAATAAAAATCACCCCATCCTACTACCCACAGGCAGCCACTATCTTCTTTATTGAAAGGTCACGCTCATGAGCTCAGCATAAGACAAAGAAGCCAGGTGCTTTGGCGGAAGGACAGGGCCCAGCATCCAAGGGGCCCAGAAACCTTGAGTCATAACCAGGCAAGATGGTTAGTACCTTGGCCCAGGGGCAGTGACCCATCGGGCAAGACCTCTGCCACGTGGCCTCTGGAACAGAGTGGCTGGGAAGCTCATAGGACTCAGCCATGGTCTGGTGAATCAACCTTGGGTAATAGTGCTCCCCACATTTGGGGGTTCAGGGAGGAGCCTTCAATTCTCAAGGTGAGCAATTGGCAAGACTGGGCAGAGAGCTTGTGTCTGAGGGACCTGTAATCGTAGCAGTACTCGTGACGGTAATGATCATATTAAAGCAGCCCTGCAGGATAGGCTGGGTGAGGACTCAAGTGTGTCTCCTCCATTTGGGCCTGAGTCACTGGATAGGAGGACCAGCGTGGAGGCAAGGCAGAGAATGCAGAGTTTTATTTCAGTCACGCTGTTTGAGGAGCCACATCAAGCCGGTGGTTCGTATACGAGCTAAGATACAAGGTACAGCTTAACTCAGTAAGTCAATCCACAAGTTCACGTGGCTGCAGGTTTGAGCAAGATGTGACTCTAAACTCTGCAAGGGATGTGGAAACCTTTTAATAACTACGTTCATCAAACTATAATTCACATACAATAAAATGCAACATTTCAAGTATACAGTTTGATGAGTTTCAATAAATGCATATATGTGTGTAAGTACCACCAAGATACAGACCATTGGTAAGAATACTTTAAGGTCCCTGGCATTTTCTTCAAGGAGTCCTTCATCTGCTACAAGACAGAGATACTTAAGAAAGATAATGAACCTTACAAGCCAGCAAAGCCTAAGTTTCAATAATTGGCACGGGTGATGGGGCGTGGGAAGTGCCTGGTCCTATTGCAAATATACTTGGGGCTGGAGGCTCTCCATCCACACGGAGAGTTGGGGGAGAAGCAGGCCAGGCACCACAAGACTTGCTTCTCCCAAAATATCTCACCGGCCTGAAGTGGCTCCATGAGTCACTCTTTTGGTTTAAAACATTTGGTATTCCTTCTGGCATACCTTTATTAAAATGTACATAAATGACCTAAAAGACAGACTTTGAGGTATGTGGAAAGCCAGTCCTCCACTAAGATGTACAATCAGCTGTCAGATTTGCCAGCTACCACCTCGGGAGAGGGCAGGGCTGCCCTAAGACAAAGCGGGAAATAGACAAAGCAGCTGCTCAGTGTCCTCTAATTTTATTTATTTTTTTAACCTGGTGAGAGAGAAGTTTCCTTCCTTTAGGACATCTCAAATCACCACATGGAGGCAAGCCCCATCTGAAAGGTTGTGACATTCATTTTGATGCAGAAGGAGGGAAAATTTTGTCAGGAGAATGAGTTAAGCAGGGGAGTGAAAGACCCAAAGTCCATGGTCTTTGGGGCATTGGGGCACTGGAGGTTAGGACAATAGGTGTTTCCCCCTGAAAAAGAAAAGACTGCAGAGGTCGCAGATCTTCAGGGCGTGTGTCAAGCGAGAGGACTGCAATAGCTTTATGGGGTCTAGCTCGGAATGGGATGAGGGAAGCCAGAAGGTAGCAGGTATTAGTTCAATATGAGGAAAAACTCTCTGTGGTCGGAGGTATCAGGAGAGGGAATGGATTGCCCCAGGTAATAGTGAGACCTCCATCATTAGAGGCATGCAAGCTGAAGCCAGACACCTTGTTGCAGGAATCCAAATTCTAAGTGGATTAGGTCTCTTCCATCGCTGAGATTCTCTAATTTGGTCCATGGCCAGCCCTTGAGAAGACCCAAACAAACGTTAATTGAGCAATTGCTTTGTATGAAGAGGAAGCAAAGAACAAAAGCCATGACTCTGTCCTCCACAGTCACGGGGTAGGTGGTATAGAGGCAGGGTGTGTTTGGAATCACTAAAGGGATCGAAAACACGCACTGTTGGAGTTTAGAAACCGGAGCTCCTGCCAAGGGCTAGAGTAGTCTAGGGGGCACCTAGGAGGAAGTGAGACGGCAACAGGCTCTGAGACAGTCTTCACAATTCAGACAATTCAGGTAGAAAGAAAGGGGAAGGTGCTCCAAGGAGGAGGAAAGGTATGGGCAACGGCCAGGAGGTAGGAAATTACAAGATGCTGAGCTGACTGGAGGAAGGGAATATGAGCGGAGAAAAAGGGACGCCAGAGAGGGCGCTGAGGAGGCTGAGAGAAGATGGAGAGGAGACAGGCCGAGGAAGGCACAAGTCCCAACAGAGAAGAGGCATGTGGCCTGGGCCCAGGGGCGCCACATGGGGCACAGAGGGTGTTACGGGGGGCAGATCTCTCCCCCAGTTCTAGTTGTGCCACAGACCACCAGGCATGGTGCCCAAGAATGCCTCTCACCCCCTTCCCTGAGCCCCACCATGGCCTCCGTCCCCCTCAGGGCAGTGAGCGCTGGAGAAAGACGGGGAAAACCCACAAAAATCTTCCAAATAAGACAAACATGTGGAGCAGACAAAAGCCGTGCTGGGTGGGATGAGGTTTCAGTTGCTCCCCAATGGGGCGGACCCGTCAAAAGTGGCTTGTGGCCACAGAAAAATGCGTCATCTCCCGCTCTCAGTGGGGCGCATTGTCTCAGCTACCCCAAAAAGAGCCCACGCTGGGGGTTCCCACAGCAGGGGTTTGGGGGTCAGTCCCTGGCTCCAGGTCACCACATGGCCCTGCCCAGTCCCCAGCGGGGGGCTCCAGGGCTTCTCAGGGAATAGAGGGATGTCCTCTTTGGGGTGTTGGTAGGGCAATCTTAAGCTGTACCCTGGTCTTCCTAATGTGTGGCGAGTGTCCAGGCCACCACCGGGGAGGGTGGGAAAGGGGCCTGTTCAGCCCCTCAGAGCCCCATGAGACCATGAGGTGTGGGGGTGTTCAGGTGGAAAGGTCAACTGCCACCAGAAGTGCCTCAGGGGGACAGGGGGTGCAGGTAAGTGACGAGAGGAGGTGGTGGGGAGGGGCTCCCCCAGACCTCTATCCCCAAGCCTCTCCCACCTCCATAGGCACCTGGAGTTCACGTTCCATTTCTGCTCTAGTTCCATGGCTGTTAATGGCCATTGTTCTGTGGAGAAAGACAAAAATGTTTTCAGTTTAGAGGCATTGTTTCAGACTTTCTCTCCCTGGGCCCAAGGTGGGGGATGGGAAGCCTCTGCTCGGCAGGGTGGCCCCAGGCAAGGACGCGTTGCAATAGATGTGGGAGGGGCAGCCTGGGTGCGGGGATGAGTGGACCCGTCTGTCTGTGCTTGACGTGCGCAGGGAAAGTCTGACGGGGCAGTGCCCTCAACACGTAGCTTGGGTTCTCTCCTGCCTCTGATCCCTCCTAGCCCCCAGTCCCACCCCAGCGACGTTAGCCCTTGTTTGCTCTTCCAGTTCGGCTCCCCTACTTTGGATGAGTGAGCAACTTTCTCTGTCTGGGCCTCAGTCTCCTCATCTGTAATATGAGAGGGTTCTAAGGCTCTGGGTCTGAGCCTCGGCGTTAGCAACGCAGGCACACCAGCTGCCCTTTGTTCACGCCAAGGCTCCAGTGGTTGGAGCTGGCCTAGAACTCGGTGGAGTCGATGGCCACCTGGGCAGTGGGCTTTGAGAAGGGAAGTACCTGCCCCTGGCAGCTTAAATAGTTTTTAACTTATTTTGCAGTCTGGAATTCTACCATTAGAGATTCACTCCTTTGGAACCAATTTCAAAAGCCATTTGCAATAATACCTTTTAACACTGCTAATACATTTTAACACTGACTAAGAATTATCCTTTACGTACACAGTTCTCATCACAATGTTGAAATCATTTTCAGATACATGATCTCACTTGAGATTGCAGCAGCCCGGGAATTAGTTGACCATTGGGAAGTTAAGATATGGAGGCTGTCTGTGATTCACGGTAAGAACCTGGACACAGGTGCTCTCCTCCCAGGAATTCCCTACCAGGAATTTTAACAGAGGAACATCCTGAGGGTAGGAATAATCACAAAGGAATGCCTCTCTGTGGCAGGAATTTCAAGCTCTGGGACACCAGGCAGCGAGAGGCCAGTGGGTGCAAGCCCACTCAGCCCAGAGCTGTTGTCAATCAAATGACCAGCCCTTGACAGTTCATTGGATCCCTGTAGGGGCAGATCTGTGAGGGCAGGTGTCTGGGTTCACGAGAGAACAGTAACGACTTAAAAAACAGAGTAAGGGACAGTTTGAGTTCAGAGGGGCAGAACTGAGGGCAGCAGAAGTCAGGGAGGGTTGGAGAAGAGCTAGTGGTTAACTGTAGGAAGGGGGTGGGGGCAGTGGTGGTCTTCGCTGTGAAGGGCTACCAGGGCACAAAACTCATTTGAAAATGGCTGGTTGTAACTGGAGACCAACCCTGGGACACATCTGGTATCCACAATGAGAAAGAATGACCACTTTTCAGGGCTCCCAGATCCTGGATAGTTTCTGCGCATTGTCTTGCTCGATCCTTGAATTACCCTACAGGTGGATTTTATCATCCACAGTTTTATAGAGAAGCAAGCTGAGGTTCGAAGAGAGCGTGGAACCTGCCTGAAGTCATATGAGTGTTGACAATTAAGTTCACGAACTGGCCACCATGTCCTTACACTGGCAGCACTGTACAAACAGCTTGGTAAGGTTTCATAACCTTGCTCTATCAGTGTCTCACAGCTGTGTTCGTGTCGACGTGCGGTGGTACCTTGCTGAGTGGCGTTCATCATTGTTGTTGCATGTTTTTGCGTGCCATCTCAAGAATGTCTGAGCTTGAAATAGAGCAACGAACAGACATTCAATTTCTTGTTAAACTTGGCAAGAGTGGAAGTGAAATCAGAGACATGTTAGTCCAAGTTTGTGGGGATAATGCCATGAAGAAAACAGCAGTGTGGGCAGCCAGTTGGCTCAGTTGGTTAGAGCACAGTGCTCAAAATACTAAGGTCGCTGGTTCGATTCCCACATGGGCCAGTGAGCTGCGCCCTCCACAACTAGATTGAAAACAACGACTTGACTTGGAGCTGATGGGTCCTGGAAAAACACACTGTCCCTCAATATTCCTCAATTAAAAAACAAATGACAGTGTACAAATGGATTAAACGTTTTTCTGAGGGGAGAGAACGCGTCACTGATGAAGAGAGGTCAGAGCATCCAGTAACGAGCAGAACTGATGAAAACATCGCAAAAATTCGTCAAATTATGCGTCAAAATTATCAGCTGACTGTGAGGAGCATAACAGACCAAGTAAACGTAGATAGAGAAACAGTTAGGAAAATCTTAACTGAAAATCTCGGCATGAGAAAGGTGTGTGCAAAAATGGTCCCAAAGGAGCTCTTGCATCACGACAATGCACCAGCTCACACAACACTGTCTGTGAGGGAGTTTCTAGCCAGTAAACAAATAACTGTATTGGAATACCCTCCCTACTCACCTGATCTGGCCCCCAATGACTTCTTGCTTTACCTGAAGATAAAGAAAATATTGAAAGGAAGACATTTTGATGACATTAAGGACCTCAAGGGTAATACGACGACAGGTCTGATGGCCATTCCAGAAAAAGAGTTCCAAAATTGCTTTGAAGGGTGGACTAGGCGCTGGCATTGGTGCATAGCTTCCCAAGGGGAGTACTTCGAAGGTGACCATAGTGATATTCAGCAATGAGGTGTGTAGCACTTTTCCTAGGATGAGTTCGCGAACTTAATTGTCAGACCTCGGATAGCTAGTAAGTTGCAGAGCTGGGAGTCAAACCTAAGACAATCCGGGCTCCGAGGCCTGCCCTCTAACCACCTGTGCAATGGTGACAGCTATCCACCACACTGCCTCCCCCGCCCCATTGGCATTCCAGAGGCACAAGGAGCCTCCTTGCTATTTCCTGCACAAGCCATTCTTGACCCTTTAGTTTTCACGTGACAACTGGTAATTGGGGTACTGTCCAGCCCTGGCGTGACACCAAGAGGAAGAAAGTGTCCTTTTCTGTAAAGAGCTGTATAGTAAATATTTTAGGCTTTGTGAGCCATAAGACCTCTATTGTAAAACTCAACTCTAGGGAAAGCAGCCATAAACGTTATGTAAACAGTGGGCGTGGCTGTGTACTAATAAAACTTCATTTACATACATATCTAATTCATACACTGATCCATCCATTCATCTGATCGTTTATTCATTCAAAATATTTTTGCTGAGCACCTTCCGTGTATTGGGCACTGTTTTAGGAGATGGGAACACAGTCAACAAGATAAGGCCCTGCCCTCTGGGAGCTCACATTCTTTATTTGTACCCTCCTTACTGACTGATTCAACCTGTTGAGTAGAAGCTGTACTTATGACACGTGGGGAGATTAGGCATTACCGGGTGTGTTGTTGACCTTCAGGAAAAAGGCAAGTCACAGGTAAGGACGTAGGGCAGGACAGGACAGTGGTTAAGCAGAGATTCCAGAGCCAAATTGCTTCTGCCAGATACTAGGAATGTGTCCTCACACGAGTTACTTCACCTCCCTGTGCCTCAGTTTCCTCACCTATACGCTGTGGGTGATAATACCGTATTTCCCCGAAAATAAGACCTAGCTGGACCATCAGCTCTAATGCGTCTTTTGGAGCAAAAATTAATATAACACCAGGTCTTATGTTATATTATATTATATTATATTATATTATATTATATTACATCACATTATATTATGTTATATTATAAGACCCGGTCTTATATTAAAGTAAGACCGGGTCTTATATTAATTTTTGCTCCAAAAGATTCATTAAAGCTGATGATCTGGCTAGGTCTTATTTTCAGGAAAACACGGTAGCAATACTAAGTCCTAAGACTATCTTGAGAGGCAATTGAATGAAAATTTATAAAACACATACAACAATGCCTGACTCATAGGAAGCACATTATACGCGTCTGTGAAATAAAGAAGCCCAAGAGAAAAAAAACCCTACAACTAGGAATCAGAACATGAGACAGTGCCTGCTAATTCCAGTTTCACCAGTGCACTACACTGGACAAACACTTTAATTTTCCTTTGCTCCTTTTTCCTTATTTTAATGACAAATACAATAATAAACTACCACTGCCTCTTGCACTTGGGTAGCGTGATTCAGAATGACTTCCTGATCCCAGAGGAAAATAAAAACAACTTTATTTACAAAAGCGGGCCTGGCCAGATATGGTCCTTGAGCCATAGTTCTTTAGAGCATACAATTGTGTTGAAGAGGCGAGATTCACACAGGTAGAACAGTTTAGGAACAGGATGTGAGTTAAGTAATAGGATGACTGTCCTGGCCCAAGGAGCATCCAATAGACTGTAAGTATACCAAGAGTTTGTGGCATATTCATGTTGGAGAAAAAGTGGGAGGTGAGAGGAGAAAGGCAGGCTGGGGTCAGATTATGGAGGGCTTTGAATCCCAGGCTGAGTTTATTTAGACTTTACTTTCAGGAGCAGAGGTTCACAGTAATATTCCCCAACAGGGACACGATGACAGGTGACATTCACATGTGAGATTTACATCCGTAAGTAAACACCAGAATGGGCTGCAGCAGAGATAAGCCAGGCTTTGAGTTCCAAGGAATTCCCTGTGAATAAGATTACATTTCCCAGTGGATAATAGTCTACCCCACCCCACCCTACTGTTTTCATGTTAATTGCTTATTTTCATAGATCATGGACAGAAAAAATGACTGGTGTAATATGGTTGGTTTGTTTGTTTGCTTTTTAATTTGTTTAGTTCTTTGGTGTGTGTGAATGCTAGAAATGTATTTGGGGGGAAAAAATGTGTTCCCAGTTTGTAGGTTATAACATATATTAGTTAAAGCTTGTTAATCGTGTCACTCAAATCCTCTATTAGTCTCTTTTGTCCACTTGGCCTGTAGATTTCTGAGCCTTCATCCTTTGGCCATAGATTTGTTCATTTCTCCTTGGTTTCTGTCCATGTTTGCTTTATATATTTTAAAACTGGATTGTTACAAATCATTGATATTAGATATTTCTGTAAGATTATAAATTTTATAAGTATATTTTCTTTGTTTCTTTTAGTGCTTTTTGCCTTGGATTCCAAACTGCCTGATGCTGATATACCTGCTTTATTTTGTTAATATTTGCTTGGTGTATTTCCTCTATCTGTTCATATTCAAAATACTCTTGTCATTTAGTTTCAAATACACCTGTGTATACAGCATATAGCAAGGTTTTGCCCTTTAATAGAGGAATTTTCTTTTTTCATGTATTATTAATGACGTTTTTAGGCTTATCCTGTCATTTTATTTTATGCTTTCTTTTACCTTTCTTTCTTTTTTGCTTTTCTTTTTTTTTTGCTTTTCGTTAAATTAAGTTTTCTTTGCCCCTCCCCCACACCCTCCACCTTTAAAATTCACTCTAATGATTTGGAAGTTGATTATTTTCCAATTCCCCATCTTCTGTTGGTTACTCTTAAATTTGATCCTATATTCTTTAACTTACTATTTTCTGTCAATGTATAGAGCTAGCTAATCAGGAACGTTTTCTCCCTTAGCATACTTTAACATTTCCTGCCCCATTTGCCCCCTCCCAAGTTGAGATCATCTGGATAGATTGTTGTTTCAAATTGTTGTTTTTTAAAGTGTTAACATTATGCCTTAATCATTATTTAGACGTCACTAAGAGTCTTACTAGTTTCTTTGTTCACGACAGTTTCAGCATCCCACGGCTTCCTCTTTCTTGAATTCACTACTTTTTTTTTATTGAAGCACCTCCTCTAGGAATTCTTGAAAGAGTATGAGGGTGGCAAACTTTCTCCTTGAAATACAAAAATTGTCTTAATTTTCCCCTCCCACCTGAATACTTCATTTCCCTTTGGAACTTTAGAAATAATGTTCCATTGTCTTTTAACATCCAGTCTGATACCAATTTAATATTATTTTCTTTTATTAGTTCTTGAGTTCCTCTCTTCTATTCTCTGAAGGTCTACCTGTCTGTAACGCTTATAAGACAGATGTCTCTTAACTTTTCCTTTCAGACTTTCCGTCTTTTTATCCTTTTCACCGCGTTTAAAGAGACTTTTTCAACTCAGTCTTCCTAATAACCAGATCATTAAATCCATCTCAGACCATCTACTGAGTTTCAAATTCTGATGATCAATTTTTAAATTTCTAAGACCTCTGGTGGATTTTTATTTATAATAAAATGGATTTATTATTATTTTGCATCTCCGGAAAATAATTATTCTTCAGCTGAAATGGTTTTTGTTGTTGTTTGCTCTATTATCTCTGTTTCTTTGGGTGTTAACTCTTCTTTATGTTGTTTAGAACTATGCTATCCAATACAGTAGCTATCGGATAGCTATGCTAATACTTACTATTTAAATGCAAATTAATTAAATTAAAATTAAACAGTCATATTTCAAGGGCTCAACAGACACATGTGGTGTGTGGCTGCATACGGAACGGCTCAGATATAGAACACTCCATCATCACAGAAAGTTCTTTAGACAGTACTGGCTTAGAGTTTCTCTGTCCCACAGTTTTATTTTTCCCTAAATCTTTAGTGATTCTTGATGTTCGGCCCATCTTTGTGTTTGAGAATTTGCCAGTTTTGTGTTCACTATAGCCTGCCGCTGGTTACTGAGGGTGAGAGGGAAATGAGGAGCCTACTGGCAGCTTTTCTCCTGGGTGAGGGTTCCGTACGTGGGCAAACCCACTACTGCTAACTACTGAACACAGATGAGGAAGCAGAAAGGACTACGCCTGGGATCGCCTCTGGTTATTTTGAGTCTGTTGTCTCAGGGTAGGAGGCCCCCAAACCACTCTGCCCTCCACACCAGTCTTCTGTTTCATATGTTTTAGCTGTGGTTTCCTATAGTTTGATTTCTTTATAGCTTTGATGCTCTTTGTTCTTTATCTTTCTGGGATCCAGTGCTTCTGATATGCTGATGGTTCTCTCTTGTTCTCTCACCCTGTATAGTTTTTTGTTTTGTTTTTTCCTAAAGTTATTCTGTCATTTTGTGGATTGGGGCAGGAGAGAGGGTCTTCTGCCAGTTTGGCCCAAACTGCAACAGTACCTTTGCACAAGCATTGTTCTGCTCCTTGGAATCATAACTAACATTTCACTAAATCTGGTGAGTCCCACATTCAGACAGGTGCTGGGTGGCTGCATAAGAATCACCTGAGAACCCATGGGCCCCCCTCCTTGGGGGGATTTGAATGCACAGCTCAATTTGGGGACCATCAGCCTACTTAGTGGGAGGGGTGAAAAAGAGACTCAAAGACTCAAGCTAGGCCACCTACTTCGCAGGCTAGTTTGTGGCCAACACCCAAATGTCCAGGATCTCAAATAGCCAGGTCACTATTTCCATGAGTGAATGGCACACTGGATGGGTGTGGAGATGGACAGTCTGAGGGATCTCTTTATCCTCCAACTGAAGGAGGGTGAGAAGTGGCGAAACCCACTGGGGAGAACTCAAGGACACGAGAGATACAATAAGTACAATTGAATAGGATTGAAATGAGTTATTGCTTCAGGCCTCTCTCCCTCCCACAACGGTATCAACCCCGCAAACCCCAAAGATCAAAATGGGGCCAGAAAATTCCCCCATCTAGAGATTTCCTTTTAACTCTAATTGCTGTTCTACTGAGGGGCCCAACTCCAGCTTTGAGGAGATCTATTTACTGGTTAGATTTGCAGTAATGATTATTATTGTTGCTGTTAAGAAGAATACACTCATTGTCTCCAGTGAGCTCACAGTGCTGCACAAACATGACCTCATTTCTCCTCCGAATGGGGCAGGTATTGTTAACTCTGTTTTCCAAAAGAAGGACTCGGAGGTCCATTGCAGCCCAATGCCTTGAGCAAGGCCACACATCAAGAGATGGAACCAGGCCCAGGCCTCTTCCATTTGGGCCCCAGGGCTCTTTGCCCTGGTCTAGGCTCACTTGTCTGGTGAGTCCCTTGACTTCCATTATGGCCACAGAATTGGTTCCAGGGATTCAAGGGGATCAGAGCAGACAGAAACACCAACATCAGATATCCCAAGAGGAATAATCATTACTTTTCAGAGGCTCAGCCAAGACCAGGCTTCAGGCTCAGCAATCAAAACCCTCCCTGGTTTGGCCCCAGTTTCATTAGGCTCCAACCTGGCCGACTTCTCTCCCTACTTCCTGATCAAGGGACTCAAGTACTTCCTCCCTGGATCCACTCCGGTTGAAAATCATATTCACACCACATTCGTTCTTCTGCCCAGGGAGGAGTTTGTGCTGCCTGCATGTCTCTTGGGTCAATTGCAATACGTTTTGGCTACTGTGCTTTCTTTGGGCCTTTGCTTCTGCCATCCCCTAAGCCCTGTTCCAAACACATTTTGCCCTTCCTACCCAAGCTTCAAGCCTCAGTGTGCTCAAGAAACCTTTCCTTGACCTTCCAGAAGAGTCCCTATCCCTCTCTGAACTCCTGCCACCCTTATTCATCCATTCCACAGATAATTATTCAGGACCTACTGTGTGCGGCAGGCACTATGGGAGATGCTGGGGGTACAATAGTGAAGCTGGACAAGGTTCCTGCTCTCATGGCGGGTACGTTCTAGTGGGGGAGACAGGAAAAGCAAAAGTAAGCAATACAGGAAGTCAAATATTTAGGAGTTGTCATAAATGTGTATGAAGAGGCCACCAGAACATATCCCAAATCTGTTGATCTCTCTCCATTTTCCACTCTGTCCAAGAAAAAGCTTGGTTTGTCTAGGTACATCAAAAAGTTTCGTGTGGCTAAAGGGTGATGACAGATGAGACCAGTGGGGCTGGAGAGAGCGGCAAGACTGGCCTACAGAGGGACACACCACGCAGCTGGATTTCAGGCTCAGAGCAATGGGGCAACATCGCAGGATTTTAACCAGAGAGTGATGTGACTTAATTTATACTTTATGACAGAGATTCACAACAGGTGGGAGGTGGGGAAGGTGCAATTTTGCCCCCCTCTCCCAGGAGACATTTGATGACATTTTTGGTTGTCACAACTTGGTAGGGGGTAGGCAGTGCTACTGGCATCCTGTAGGTAATGACGAGGGATGCTGCTAAAAATCCTACAATGTGCGGGACAGGCCCCACGACAAATGTCACAGTGCTGACGTGGTGAAACTCTGCTTTAAGGTGACTCTGGCTGCCATGTGAAGAATACTCTTAGGCCCAACTCATCTTCCCAAGAAGACTTCCCTTCCCATTTTAATAGGGGACTTCCGGTGACAGTGCCATAGCCCACAAAAACAGCCAGCCTGGCAGAGCACAGGGAGCGATCCTAAGGCATCACAGTGCAGAGGCTCCCTGCTCTGTGAGGGAGGAGAGGGGTTACAGAGACCAGCTCCAAATGTGCCTGCCCCGCCCCCCATTGTCCCACCTGTGACCTTGTCATGGCAGCTGCTCAGGACTCTCCTCCTCTCTGACCTTCTGAATGCCAGGCCTGCGTGAGGCTGCAGAGGACCTGGGCACCCGAGGCACGTCGATGAGTTTACGAGCGTGTCAACCGGCCGTTGACAGCCTTGCCGTCTGAATCCATACAGTGTGAAGTGGCTCTCCTCTTGCCCCTGCCCTCTTGTCCCGACTTGAGGTTGGTTTTAAGATTTAGGAAAGACATGGTTGAGCTTTGGTGACCATGGGAAGTCTGTGGAGGAAATGTCCCCAGAGGAGGAGGGGATGCTACCTCCTCAGGGTGGGCCTGGCCAAGCAGATGGTGCAGGTAGAAGAGTGTGTCTTCTGTGCCCCTTTAGGGACCATTCTTTTTCCACTTCTATAAAGGGTCTTTTTTTAACCTTATTTTTTGGTGGGGGGAGGCAGTGTGTCATGGAAAGTTTGAAGAAAGCTGCAGAAAACATCTCTCTGGAAAAGTGAACGTTGGAGACAAAAGTTTGTATACAATTTAGGAGATTACCAGGTCCCCAAGAAGTCAATCTGTGACAGATGAACTAATTCACACCAACATGTAAATGACTAACAAAATTCAGTGTGTTTCCATTTTAATGGTGAGTGAAGCCCTTAAGCCAAAGGAACTAGAATTCCTACTAGGGGAACAGCCATCAGTGAGTTGAGGCACCTCTAACAGGGATGGGAAAACATCCAGTGAGTTCCCAAGTCTTCCCACATCCCTGCTGTCTCTCTATGTCAAACTGAGTTTGGAGGTCGGGAAGCATCTGAGGGCGGAAGGGCAACAGGGGTATTTTTCAGGTTAATTTGGACTCAGAAAGCTACCTGAGACTTGACCCGCGGGGGCTTGTTGGGACCCCAGTACCAGATATTCCTGGTCAGCCCAGAGCATCTGATCTTGTTAATGGGCCAATAAAAATTAGGGGGACAAAGGCCAAGCCCCGGCAGCTCAAATGAATCTCCTCTGCAAGAGGGAGCAATCTCGTAAAGAGTGTAACTGAGCAAACGGAGGAATCATTGCATTTCATTAACTTTAACAGTGCTCATTAGGTTGGCTTCCAAAGGCTGCGGGACAGGAGGAAGCCAGACTCATCATCAGAGCTGAGGCGCAGGCTGGCTCCTGTGGCGTCCCCCTGAGGGCCCCAGCCCTGGCCTGGAAGTGACTGCTCTTCTAGCCCCACAGGCTCCCCAGCCCAGCATGCCATCCTGGCTACACAGGCAAGGAGCCCAGGCCTCAAGGAGTAATTCCAGGGTGGGGGAAGGCAAGGATAAAAAGCTCGGGGCCCACCATCTCTGGGCCTGGGCAGGTCACCTGGCATTGAGCGCCCACATAAAGCCACCTCCCAGGGACATCAAAAGTCCAGCTCCAATGCCCACAAAGCCCCCCTGAAGGAGCCCACCAGCTCAGCGGCCCAGGGACCATTTGTCAATGCCAGCCACACCCTGACCTCCTCCTTCTTCTCTACCACAGATGTGTCCACTGCCAGTAAAACAGAAAACAAACAAATAGGACCAGCAGAAAACACATCACCAAACAAACCCGCCTCACATTGTCCTCTGTGGTCCAGGGCTTGGAGCCAGAGGCCGCTGGCCTGGAAAAGCCCAAACAGCTCCCTGAGCACAGCTCCAGAGGACAGCCTCCTCCCAGGGCAAGATCTGCCTTGCTGCCTCCGTCTCTGTCTCCCTCTCCTCCTTCTCCATCTTTCTTTCCCATCTATCCCTTATTTCCCTCCTGTTCACTTCCTTTGGCATCCCCTTCCTCCCTTTCCCCTCTCTGTTCTCTTCCTGCGTCCATGATGAAATAAATTCACTAAACACTGAAGAAATCCTGAGGAGTACAGAAAGCCCAGAGTATAGAAAGCCAATTCATGGTGTGAGCCAGCCATGCTGCCGCCTTCCTTTAAAGTCAGCAGCGGTCCTGGAGCCTCTGCAACAATGTCAACCCCTTAGTGTCGGATGGCAACAGGCTCGTCATCATCTGACCCGGGCCACTTTTTAGATCTCCCACCCCACCCCCTTAAATACTTGTCCCTGGTTCAACCACATGGAGACACACCCCCCTCCCAATCCTTGCTCACCTCATTTCCACCACCTGGAAAGCCCTCACCCTCTTCACCCAACTCCATGTGTGACTATTCTATGTATTTTTTGAGGTTGTCTTTTTAAACCCTCTCCTCCTCTGAGTCCCCAAGCTTCCAGCTGGAATTAATCTGTCTCCTTTAAGCCCTCATTAGAATTTTATGTTAGCACTTCCATATTTGGGCATTTACCATGTTCTTCCTTAGATTCTAATTATTTAGATGCAAATGTCTCTCTCCTGCCTAATTATGAACTTGACAGGAGAAACCATGTCATCTCTGAATTCCCATGTCCTTTAAGTTCCTGGCACATAGTAAGTACACAAGGAGTGTCAAACCCATTACATACTAAATCTATGGTTATAACGAGACCCACATACAATTAATTGCACATCTTAACTTCACCAATGTGGGTGTATCTCACTTATGATAATTTCATCTGCAAATTTGTTTGTGGCACTGGGTTCCTTGAGGAGGCTCCCCCAGGTCCGATTTCAGGACTTCACCGAGGGCTGGAGGATGGTATGTTAGACGGCGGCACCTACTGGTGAACGGTGGCATTACACCTTGAGGCCGCCAAAGAGAAGCAACTGAATTTCTCCATCAATCCCAGCGGGATTGGACCAAGGCGTGGAGGGGCGGGTGTGGACACAGAGGACTAGAATGAGCTCCTCTCTCTCCTCAGTAGCCCTTAGGCTGACCAAGGGGAGGCGCGTCCTTGAGTCCCGGTCAGGACCTGTCCTCCGGCCCACTGCAGCCTCCGGCAGACTGAGTTTTGCAGGACCAGAATGGGACACCAAGGAATCCCAGCCTGGCTGGGATGCCCCTCAGCTTTCCCCAGCCAGCTCCGCATGATGCCTAGGACAGCCCTCCATCTATGACAGAGAGGGAGAGGTGGCATGAAGAGGAGAGTGTCTCTTGCCAAACAAGGGAGGCACACTTTGGTAAGGCTATCGACACTCACCATAAGCACACAGCTGGCAAACATGCTGACCCCTTCCTTGCTGCAGGTTTTCAGCTTCTTCTAAAAGGATTCTCAGTCCTATGGGAGCCCTTCTTGGAAAACATAATAGAAGCTATCGGGGAACTGAGATTTGTTTTACAGCAATTCACTTTATGAATTCATTCATGAAGACCTTGAATTTGCTCCAGCACCTCTGCCCATCCTTTCTTTAATCCAGGAATTAATTATACTGTTAGGTGGAGATTTCCTCCTCCATCTCTCTATCTTTTCCTCAGGGGAAGGAACTCAGTGGGGACCTGAGAGAGGAGAGTCATAAAGAAACAGAGCCGGAGGAGTAAAGCCAGGTCTCAGCACAGTTAGGAAGTTCATTATGAGTGTTCCTACTTTTGTTAAGTCTTCACCTGATAACTAAAGTTTTAACTGGCAAAGCCTTAATCCTGTCACTCTCAGGGTTATGTGTACTTGGGACCCAAGGAACACAAGGTTTAGCTCAAAGGAGTGATTCTCTCATGGTGGGATTTTAAGCATCGGTAGGAAAGACCTTTGATGAAGGGGTGGAGGTGATGAGGGTTCTAACTCCTGAGTCTGCTTCCCCATGGATCAGACAATGCTGATCCGTGGACCCCATGGATCCATAGTGGCCTGTGGCCCCAGGCCTCTGTCACTGCTTCTCTCCCCAGTCTCCTGCCTCTGGCTGCTTTATCCAGGTGCCGTCACCCAAGGTGCCAAACCTTTGGGGAGATCCCAAGCTCTGGCTTGGAAGGTTCCAGCTCCATTTCTTTGTCTTCCAGAATCTGAGAATCTCTGGCCAGAGTCCCCTCCTGGGCCCTCTGCATCTCTGTGGTTGTTCTTCAGCTGGGCATCTCCACACTGCCCCTCCATTTTACACCCTCTGCTGCCACTCTTAGGTTGGTGGGAGGCTGGGAGCCAGGTCGGGGATGCTCTCCCTCTCCTTGGGATTCATATGAGTTCACCATTCCTTCATTCTTTCATTCATTCAACAAACATTCATTGAATACAACTAAGTGTCAGGCATATGCTTGGGGCTGGGGATACAGTGGTGACCAATGTGGGTCTCGCCTAGTGAAGGGGAACAGACAGTACAGTACAGCGTAGACAGGGCTGGGTTTCAAGGACCACTGAGTTCAAAGCCTGCTGAGGTGGTAAGCCTTCACAAACAAGGCACATTTCAGCTGGATCTTGAAGGGTAGTAATGGTTTTCCAGCTGGCAACAACACGTATGTGTGGCTTGGGTGTAGTGATGGTGAGATCAGAAGAGAAAGATGAAATGTCATGGGAGAGAAGGGTTTGGGACTGGCACCGAGGGCCATGTACGCCGTGCTAACGAGTTGGAACTTAACCGTGACCGGCAGTGACTACAGGAGACACATCGTGTCTAGACTGCGGCAACAGCAGTGGGGGTGGAAGGAGGGATAGATTTGAGGGAGGTTTCACCCACAGGATCCAGGGGCCTCTTAGGTGGGGAGGAGGAAAGGGCCCTTACAGACTCAGAAATCCAGCTGGGGCCACTGGGTGGGTTATGGAGCCATCAACCCCAAGATGGAGATCATAGGAAGAGGACTGGTGAGGAGAGAGGGTTGAAAGGAACGCTGCGTGTGATTGGGGGTTGGGTCAGCTTGAGGTCTGAACAGTACTATTGTAAGTATCTATAAAGTAGACAGAAATATAGGACAAAATAAAAAAAGAGAACAGGGAGCTAGAGCTATAGATCTGAAAGTCGGGCATATAGAATTCGAGCTAGAAGAAAAGTGGGGGCTGGGGATCTGGGAGTCAGAAGCACATTGGTGGTAGCTGGAGCCATAACTCCCCACAAGGTGGGACAAACTGTCCGGCTAATTTGCACTGGACCTTCCACACGACTTACCAGCCATAGCCCTCCAACAACCTGCAAGGTCACAACTTTATCCCCTGTATTTTCCAGATGAGGAAGTTAAATCTCAGAGAGGCAAAGAAACTGGCTCAAGCTTATCTCCTGATGGGGCTGGAACTCAAGCTTGGAACTTTCTGACCACAAAGCCAATATTCCTTCCATCTCCCTTGCTGTCTCTGGGTGACAGTTCCTAGGGAGGTCACGTAGTGTGAGAAGTTAGAAGAGCCAAGCTAGATGCACTTAAGAGGCCAGGGGAGGGAGAGCGGCCAGCAGGAGTTTTGGGAAAAGAAAAGGCTCCAAGAAGGGAAAGGGACATGTTCAGAGGCTCCTGATGACGCAGAGAGGTCAGGCTAGATAAGGACTGGCAGGCAGCCCTGGTATGGAGATGTGGACGTGGCTGGAGACGTAGCGGAGGGGTGTCAGAGGGGGCCTGGGCCAGACTGCACGGGGGTGAGGGGTGAAGTGGAGACAGAGCAGGCACACTCCTGCTAGCAGTCCAGGTGCTGGGAAGGACGAGAGGCAGCGGGGTCTGGGGAAGTCGGCTGTTGCTGCTGTAGGATGCTGCAGGTTATACTGTGTAGGAGGAAAAGCTGAGGTGAGAGGTTCAGGAAAGGGGGGGATAATTGACAGCACCGGCTCCCTGAGGGCCACGAGGGGATGGAATCCTTGCACATGTGTGAGGGATTGGCCTTGGCCAGAAAGAGGGGCCCCTCTCCCAGCAGTGGAGGGAGAGCGGGTGGTGGATAGGAAGTTCATGGCAGATGGCTTCTGGCTCCTCAGTGACGCAGGAGCCGAGAGGGGTGAGTGGAGAGGTACGTGGGCGGAGGCTGGCACAGGGGAATGGAAGTTTGGAAGAGCAGCTGTGTGCAAGGGGACAGGGCACAGGCTCAGAGCAGTCTGGAGACTTGCCTCATGATGAGGAAGGGTCTGGAACAACACGTCAGTATTGATGCCAATTGGCAGGTTGGAGATTTTTGTTTCCTTCATGGAAGCAGCCAGGGAGCAGGTGGGGAGGAAGCAGGTGGCAAAGCGACTCAGGTGTGGGAGTGGACAGGGAGGGAGGGCTGGGAGAATCCTGGGATGAGGGGCCAAGGAGGGGCCAAGGAGGCCACCCAAGTGGCCAAAGGAGAGGCTGGAACAGGTGTGGGCAGCTCGAACCAGGCTACCCCACCCCAAGTCCTGGCAGGGCTGCCAGTGGACCTTTCTGTAAAGGCAAGACTAAGGGCCTTGGAGCAAGTTGCTCCCGGAACCCCAGGGCCAGAGCTGACTTTGAGAGAGCGTTACTTCCAGTCTTCTGCCTATACGGCCAAATGGCCCCTGAGCCATCCTGGACAGGTGGGAAACAAGGACCAAGCAGGGTTAACCTGACCTGGTCTGATTCCTCCCTCCCTCCTTTCTTCTATTTCTTATATTGTTGTCGTTCTATTCTTCTCTTTTTTTCTGTCTCCATCTGTCAATGACTGATTTTTCTTTGTATTTCTATCTTGTCCATCGATTTCTTTCTGTTTCAGTGTCATCAAGATTCACCTGAAGTCCCTCCTCGTCCATAAGCCTTCTAGATAATCACTTGTTTCCTCTGCCTTCCCATGGCGCTGTCGTCTGGATTGCTTGATAGCACATTCAGATAGGCTGTTTTGCATATAGAAATCTTGTCTTCCTGGTAAGACTTGGCATTTGGGGGACGTGGCTTGTCATGCAGAGGGTCTGGAACCATATACACTGGTGTTGATGTAGCTCTTTGAGTGACGATCACGTTTCCTATGTCTTTTGTATATCCTAGAGGGCCTAGGACCATGTATGTTGGGAGGAAGGTATGAGATAAGTACCATATGCCACTTGACAGAAGGATTCATGACTGATCAAATCATTAGAAAGAGAAAGAGTGAGAACTGAAAGGGGGGTAATGGCAGCTCTGAGGGTACAGGCTAAGGAGCACTGATCCAGGAGTCAGAAGTCAGGGGAGACATGGGTTCTGCTTCTGGCTTTGTTTTTTCACACACACAAATATGTTGTGTGACCTTGGGCAAATTGTGTGACCTTTCATTATCAGACAAAAGTGATGGCTAAAGCCTTCTGAAGTCCTATATGATCCTTCAGAGGAAGGGTAATACTCTACTACCTCTTGTGTGTGACGGGGCTAGTCCGGAACCCTCAGCCTGTCCCAAATGATTACCCCATAACAGTGACAAAAATGTGTTAGGTCTCTGTGGATTCAGAGAAGGCAATACAGAGAATAGAGGAAGTATACAAGCTTCAGAGTTAGGCCTGGGCCCAAGTCCTGGTTTTGTCCCTCCTTAGTCAGTCATCTGGGCAAGTTGACCTACCTGAGCCGCAGTTTTCCCATCAACAAAATGGGATGACAATTCTTGCTGGATAGGCTTGTGGTGAAGTGTCTGGTATGGTGCTTGGCACGTAGAAAGTACCCAGTAGACGGTAGCTATGAGCTCTAATTTGTGTCTCAGGGCATTTCTGCCTTTGTAAGGCAGGGTAGGAGGGAAAGAGGACTTCTGCAGCTACCCTTCCTGCCAGGTGAGTTTCCTTCTACCGCTCTAACTTGGACAGTGTGCTGGAATGCATGGCAGTTTTGGAACCTTCTCGGTAGGAATGTGTGGCAAACAGGAACCAGTTGGGGATGGTGAGAATCAAGCCCAGTGTCACTAATATCCAGTGACATCACAGTCTGGCCTGGGATAAAACTGCTCCTTCCCAGGCACTACCAAACCTTTACTATCAAACACTGTAGACTTAGTTTCTTCCAAGAAACAGTGGAAATAACAACAATGTCCACCACGTATTAAAGACCTACTGTGTGCCAGGGGGTTTCCATTCATTATCTCATTCAATTAACACTATAACACTACGAGGTGGATATTTTTATTCCTTCTCTCAAAAGAGAAAACTGCAGCTCACTAAGATTGAGTAACTTACCTGAAGTCACACAGCTAGAAAGTAACAGAGCTGATATTTGAACCACAGGTTTACTTTACTCTAGAGCCCATGTGGTTAGATAGTGACATACGCCTCCCCGTTGAATTGTATGACCATCCCCATTTTCTAGATGATGAATCTGAGGCTCAGAGAAGTGAAACAATGCACCAAGAATAGGTAGATGGCTGGGAAATGGTAGGGCCCGACATTGACCTTGGAGTAGTCTACTCGTAGTTCCAACCTGTACATGTTCTCCCTTAGACGACCCTGCCTGTCCAGGTAGGGTCACGAGACTTGTTTCACAGACGGGGAAGCTGAGGAGCAGAGTCTCACAGGAGGAGACTTGAGAGGGGAGGGGCAGTCCCCAAATGTGGTGGAGCCCTGGCAGAGGTCTCCCTAAACGGGATCAGAACCAAGATATATCAGTTATAGGCCCCCCAGCCCAGTCCTCTCCCTAGACGTTTGCAGGAAAAGTTAGAATGAAACGAATGTCAGAAGTACCCCTGAAGGTAAGCGAAGCCCACGAGCAAACTGCAGCCCGAGAGGTGAGCGTGGGAGGCCCAAAGGCCCCGGGACGTGAGGCCTTTGCCCCTGCCAGTAAGGGAATGGCATATACTGCTGCTTTTGTAGTACCACTTTCAAGAGCCATCTCATTATTCCTTCTCTGTCATCTTCCTGAGTCCCTATCCAGGTGTGAATCCCTGTAGAAATGGACAGGGCAGAGAGCAATATGACCAGCACCCCAATTCACAGTGCCCAGTGATGTAAGCCCTGCTTCTGCTCCTGTAGAATCCTCTGGTAGGCTGAAACCGGGGTGGATGGTGGGGAGTCGGGCAGAAACTGCATCTTCTGCCCAGATGTAGAGGAAACTCACCTGGTCCTAGAGGAGCAAAGGAAACCAACAGAGGAAAAGCTGGCAAAATCAGAAGAAGAAGAAAAAAAAAGAAACTAGAGTAAAAGATACCGAGCCTCCCAGAGACATAGCAGCTAAGGTGGGGTAACCCATCCCAGCCTCCCTTCCCCCAAGCCAGGGCAATGTCCACATTCAGAGGACCAAGAAATCACACTGAACCGGAAAGAAGGTCTGAGATAACCTACTGATCTGCTCCTGAAGAATCCTCCATGCCCATATCATCTGTGGTTTACAGGGTGGGCTGGAGCCCTCCTCCCCCACGGACCCACAGAAGCTCACACCAGTGCCCAAAGCAAGGCACAATGCACTCTCTCTTCCCTATCTTGCGGGGGTTCCCCAGCTCTCTCCCTGTTTCCCCATGTAGATCAGGCACCCTCCAATTTTCTCTCTTTCTTTCTTTCTTTCTTTCTTTCTTTCTTTCTTTCTTTCTTTCTTTCTTTCTTTCTTTCTTTCTTTCTTTCTTTCTTTCTTTTTCTTTTCTTTCTCTCTTTCTCTCTTTCTTTCTTTTCTTTCTTTTTTTTTTAAACCACTCTCTTGTTTGGGGCAGAGAGGATGGCGAGTTTGCACTTGTCCTCCAGCACTACACATAATTGGTGGCAGCAGGCAAAGCTGCTTTGAGGGGAGGGGTTTGCCAATGGAATGAAGGAGGGAAGTCCTAGAATGACAGGGCTGGAAGGGACCGTGGAGATCTGACCCAACCTTTTTGTGGCCTCCACAGCATTTCCATGAGCTATGTGTTCCCATCCCAACCATCACCTTTCACGCCACGCAGGGGTTCTCAAGCCTCCTCTCCCAGGCTTCCTGAGGGCTCTGTCTCCTTTCCACCACTGAGCTAATCCACTGTCTTGTTTTCTAGATGAGGATACTGAGGTCCATTGACATGTGACTTGCCCAAAGGTAATCTTCATCCCAGAATACAGCAGGGACAAGAAATCCAAACACTTGAGTCTGTTTCCATCCTACTGTTCCACTCAATCCCTAGGAAAGGAGGGCTCAGTGTTCCCTGGGGGCTAAGGAGCCTCTGACAAAGCCTGCTTGTCACCCCAGCTGCTATGGGCTGTCAGTGCCAAGGGTCTAAGGACTGAGTTATTTTCAGAGACATCCTGGTCATTGTCCCTTCCTGCTGGGTACCCTGAGGACTCTGTGAAGTTAGTCTGGGTCCCAATGGTCTCTTCCTTGCAAACACGTGGCTCGGAACCCTGACACAGACTCAGTCAGACTGAAGCCCCATACTCCAAGGAAATCCTCACGACCTTCCAAGAGGCCTTGCCTCTTTCCCCTAGGATGGAAGGAGAAAAGATGCAAAGCTGGTAGACACCACAGGAGGCGGTGTCCGCGGTTCAGGGACACTGTTCCTTTAGAAGCACTCTTTACCCCAATTTTTTAAAATCTTGTTTATCTTCCTTTTGCTGCCCCTGAAGTTGGACGGATGAAGGGTGAATGGACTAGTCAGGATATCTTGAAGCTTCAAGGGCAGGTTTAGAGGAGTGTGTTGTGCGTATCTGTGTGTCTTTGTATTTACACAGAGGCTTACCTCTGCAGTCTAGCTTTTGCCTCTGTGCTGAGCACATTACAGTGTTTTATGTGTGACCCCAGATCTAGGGTAGGGTGGCTCAGTGGGCTACCTCCAAGGCCTTAACTTCTAGAGAGCCAGCTCTGGAGCTGGCAGTTTGGGCTGGAGGCAAGGCTACTTTCTTCTTGGTCCTTAATTAAAGTTGACTCAGGAGCAGGAATGGGGACTGAGTCCTGAGGGTGCGGGGTGAGGGGTGTGGTGGAGTTGGAAGGGCGTTATTCGGCCGGTTGTCGAACCGCTCTGTTTTTCGAGGTCCTCTGTGGCTGTGCCCCGTGTGTCGGGCCGGGTTGGCGGGCACGCCTGAGTGCCAGTGCGATCCTGTCCGCCCCAGCCTCCCTGACACCCCGCGCTCTTTGTCTCCTGGTGGAGGTGTGCGTGCAAACCTGCGTCGCAGGGCCCTCATCGCGTGCGAGCGCGGGGGCGCACCCTAAACCCCCACTCTTTCCGCGGGGAGAGAGGAGTAGCCGGAGCTCCGCGCTGTTTGGTCTGGAGCGGAGCGGGGCTTGCATTGATCCATTGATTGTGCGCGGTCTGCGCCTGACCTCCCTGCTCCCGGGGAAGCCGTCTCCATGGAGACCGAGCCCGCTCCCCCAGCGCCGGATTGTAAATTCCTGCAGGCAGCGGCCCGGCAGCCTGGGGAGGGGGCCGCCGCGCCCGGGCGCGCAGGGGGAGCGGCTGCGGCGCCGAGGCCCCATTTGAAAGAAAAAAAGGGCACGAAAAAGGAGGAGGGGGGGAGGAGGAAGAAAACGAAAAGGAGCAAAGAGAGGAGGAGAAAGAGGAGGAGGAGGAGAAAGGCGAAGAAAAAGAGACGGAGCCTGAGAGACGGAGAAAGCGAGAGAGGAAGAAAGAGAGGCAGAAAGGGCGTGTTTCTGGCTCTGCGTTTCCCCTCCCCTTTCTCAGGTCCCTGGCCCGGGTTCTGCGCGCTCTTCGGCTGCAGCTCTCTCCGGGCGAAGCTGGGAATTGGGTGGGATTATACGGAGCAGCCCCGCCGTCGCCGCTAGCAGAGCCCGGCTTGGAGAGGGCGGGGGTTCCCCTCCGTCAGCAGCGCCCGGCACCCCCAGCCTCGTCGCGCTCTCCGCCTCGCTCTCCCCGGCGTGGGGCCGGGAGAAGCCGGTAGCATCGGGAGCCTCCCGCCCAGGGCGCCGTGGTCCGCGCCCCGCGCCCGCAGCCCCCAGCCCGGCCCCGGAGGGGCGTCCCCTCCCCTCCCCCCTTCGACGCGCGGGGGCCCGGCCAGTTTCCGCCCTCCGGGGGCTGCGAGACCGGCCCCGGCCGCGGGTAGCTCCAACCATGGGCTCGGGGCGCGTGCCTGGGCTCTGCCTGCTCGTCCTGCTGGTCCACGCCCGTGCCGCCCAGCACAGCAAAGCCGCGCAAGGTAAGGAAAGAGGGACGCGCGGACGCGGGGCTGCCGGGGCTGCGGGGCCCGAAGGCGGGAGTGCGTTTTCCGAGGGGCTGGGCAGGTGGTGGGAAGCGTGCTGCTGTCAGGACCGGGCTCTGTGCACCCGCACTCCTGGGCTGAGGACCTGACCGTTGGGCGCTGCGTCCCGGGAGCAAGGCTGGAGGAGCCAGGGGTGGCACAGATGAGTGATACGTTGGGGGGGCCCTGGACAGAAGTGACCAGCACCTCAGAATTCTGCCTGCTTCACTGCCACCCCCAGCATCTTCGAAAGACTGCTTGTCCTCCAAAAGGAGGAGAGCCAAGCTCCTCTTCTCTCAAACATTGCCAGAAACATAAGTTGTGGCCTGGAGAGGCTGAGAATGAAAAGTTTAAAGTCACGCTATAGATTTCTTCCCCTCACCCCAAACCCTCATGCGAAGTTAGACAGAAATTTCCAAGTTGTTGTCTTATCAGTAGAAAAATGTTAAAGGAAAATAGGATCTTTTATGGAAAAACCGGCTCGCCTCTCATATCATGGTAGTCGGCTGAAGAAGAGAAGAAAATTTCTGCGACTCTGGCTTCCTGCAAGAATGTTGCATTTCTGCCTCTTTGGGGGGAAATCTTTCCTCTTGCATGGCTTTCATTTCTTATCATAATATTTATTTATTAAGGCCTCGGGTTTCCAATTCCATTTAAATCCAGGTCAGAATTGCATTAAAATAACAAAGTAAAATTCCTGACTGGGGAGCTCTGACAGATCCCTCTAGGAATTAAAGAGAGAGACAGGGAGGCCCTCCCGCCCCCATCCCTGACCCCGGCTCATTGCTTGGCTAGTCCCAAGGCTGTGCTGGCAGAAACCAGGCTGGTGGACTATAGTTCTCTTGGGGACAGTATCCCCTCCCCCTTGACCTCTTGCTGCACCCTTCCCCCATCGGGTCCTCACCCAGGAAGAGATTTATATGGACAAAAAGAAAATTTCTCCTGGCAAAGCTTTGCCCAGGAGGATATGATTCTGTCTATTACCCCAGGGGCTCCTGAAGCCAAGCTGGGGTGTGGAGGTGGCTGGGCCAGAAGGGAAAGTTGAACTTGGGAGTTGGGAAAGCCTGAGTCTCTGACAGTCAGGTTGCTGTGTCCTGAGGCTGGTAAGCTGCTCTTTGTACTGGATGGGCTCCCACTCTGTTAAAAGGAAGGTGCTGTATCAGAGCCATCCTCTTCCCCCAAAACACTGCCTCTTCAAATACCCGCTTCCTCCTCCAACCTGTCCTTTAGCAGAACAAAACATTAGAGACCCTCAGCTGTCAAATACCAGACCTCACCCCCACCCGGTGACAACCCCAAACTGCTGCTTCTCCAGTCCTGGTTCCAGACAGCCCACTACCACTGCCACCCCCAGCCTGGGAGCAGCCCCTCTCCCACTGTGGATTTGCTTGTGTTTTCGTAAACAAAGCTGGCTTTTGTAGTGCATGCTGACTTACTCATAACATGGAATTAGCTAGGGAGTTTAGTCTGAAGGAAGGAACAGATTTCATGCAGGAATCTAGAGACAAGATAAGGACCTCTTTCAAGTTGGAGCCAGTGTCTGTAGTGGCAGTGAGACTGGGGAGCTGGGGGCAAATGGGGGAGCAAGCAGTATATTCAAGGGGGTTCCCGGGACAGATGGAGACTCTTAGAGAGGACAGGTGCCATCAAGCCAAGGCTTTCAAGCTTGGGAGATGAGCCCATCATTTAGGGACAGAAGGACTCAGAATCCCTCCAAGGTACTCCAGGGCTCCCTGTTTCATCAGACACTGCTGGGTACTGTGGGAAAAAAGCCAGAGTGAAGGCCGCTGCCCTCAAGGAACTTACAGACTAATATGAATAGTTTTGTTCACTGCTTATCTCATATTCGGGCCACACTTCCTCTGACTGGGCTGCCATTAGCTTTGCATCTTCCTTCCTACTGGTCTCTGAGTTCACCGGACGTGGAATTGAAGCCTGTCATTTCAGCTACTTTTGACTCTGCTATTCAGGAAATTTATTAACCTGGTCTGCTAGCGATTGCCAAGCAACAGGTTTACTGGGACGTCCCTGGATGCAGTCTGCAGGCCAGTGCCACAGCAAGGACATGTACTGACCAGGCAGGGCAGCCTTACCCACAGACTCAGTGCTGTGGACCTCCTTTGCTCCCAAACATACCTCCCAGGTATCCCCAGTACCAAAAGGGGTGCCTGGAATGTCACATGCATTTAAAGGAAGCTCTAGCAGTTCTTTACCCTTGGCAAGTATCTTGCACAGTTACTATATCTCTGGGGTATGTGGATCTCTGTCCCTTTTCTCCAGATATTAGAGGCGGGGGGACCAAATTAGTGTGGAATGGGGAGGAGAGGAGGGACAAGGAAGGGAGTCCTGAGTGTGCAGGTGAGTGTGTGTGAGTGTGAGTGTGTGTGTGTGTGTGTGTGTGTGTTTCACCGGGATCACCACAGATGACACAGCTGGGTATCTGTGTCTATTGTGACTTAGTTGTTAAGCGTGAATACGGATGTTTTTCATGTCTTTGAGAACTGTGTGTGTGGATGAGTGGGTGGGTAAGCGTGTGTGACTAGGAGTAAGCAAGCATGAGAGTACATGGTTTTGAGTGTTTTTTTAAGTGCCTGTCTGTGTATTTTAAAGTAGACAGACTGGATAACCAAGATAATAGTTAACTTAAAAGCATTAATTTGCTTTTTTTTTGGGGGGGGGTGTGCAGCAGTGGTTAAAAAGGCCTAATCCTGGTGTAGGGCTCAGGTTACAGCTGAATGAAAAGGTCTCCTGGCCTCAGGGGAAAACTTGTCCCTAGGAGGGGCTCAGGGAGAGCCAGCCTGGCCGTTTAGTTTACCTGGTTGTTTTCTCTCCTCATTAGGGATAGACTTTTGATAAAGTCGTGTATTTAGAGTTTCCAAGTAACACCATCCCTGGGACTGAGAGCGTTCATCTGACTGCAAACAGTGTCTCTCTGTCTCCGTGCGTCTCTCCGGGTCTCTGTCTGGGTGTATGTGTGTCTCTCTCTTTCTTTCCCCCACCCCTCTTTTCCTCTTTAATGTGGCTGTTTCCTCTCCTCCCCGCTTCCCTGGGCTCCTGTGGCCAGCTCTTACAGTGAGGGGACTGTTCCTTTTAGCCCCTCCCTCCAAAATATGAAATGAAAACCATGACCGTGTCAGTGGGTGAGGGTGGCCCCCTGGGCAGCTGGGTAGTGCCCGAGCCCCATTCAGGCCACACTGGGGAGAGACTCAGTCCCCACTCTTGGAGCCTGATCTTCAGTCAGTTTCCTCTAAGCCCCCCGCCTTTTCCAGAGGGTAGAGAAGGGGGTGGACTACTCAGAAATTCCTCAGGAATCCCTTTGACCTCTCTTCTCTCAGTGACATGTCCCCTGGGGGAGGGAACCTGGGGGGTGGAGGGGGGGACTTTTCACTTCTTACCCCTCATCTTCTTGAGTCTCTACAGGGTGAAATGAGAGAGAAGGGACTAGAAGACAGGAAAGCCAGAATTATTACAGGCAGAGAAAGAAGAAAGTTCTCAGCAACCCCCAAATGAGATTGTTTTCTGAAACCTTCAGGAATCTGAGAGCATGAGAACCGGTTTGAGATGTGAGTGGCTGGGACCTGTTGTAAAAGGAGCCGGCCCTGGGTGTGAGTTTGGGAATGTGAGGTGTGCATTCACGGGGGTGTGCATGACTCAGGGTGTGTTTGTGTGTGTGTGTGTGTGTGTGTGTGCATGCACGCGCACAGGGCTCCTGTGAGAGGAAAAAGGAAGCGGGGCAATGTGCATTTTATTTTCATTGGAGAAGTAAAGACGTGGAGTGGCTGGGTCCAGTGCCTTGTACTGATGTGGAGGAAGGCAATGGATGGCTTCAGACCCCCTTGAGAAGATGGAGGTGGAGGAGCTTGCTGCCGGAACTCACCTCAGCCCCTGATCCCTGAGTGTCAGGGTGTGGACCTCCTTTGATGTCCTGTACCCCTAGCACACGACCACTTATAAGAAAGAGTCCCTGTCAGGGCTGGCAACTGTGGAGCTGCTCGGAGGCTGGCAGTGCCGGCAAGAGGCCCTGACCTGGGGACAGCCTCTTCAGGCTCAGCTATAAGACAGGATCTGGAAAGAGAGAGACTGCTGGTCTTTGGGGGGTGGGGGGTGGGGAGTGATACAACTGACAACCCAGGGATGTTTGAGGGGTAAAGGAGCTAGTCACCTGGGCTAGGAGGGGACCTGGACCCTCCACCTCTCCCCCAGTGGTCCCTCTGTCACCAGACTGGCTGCTGTCCTCCTATGCCCACATATCACTAGCCCCAAATGGCATGGGGTGGGGACTATGGTGACAGTGGGTTTAGGAAAATGCAGACAGAGACTAAGGATTGGAGCTTCTGAGGAAGTCATTGAAATTCTCTTCCTCTCTTGTAAAAGGGACTAGAGTATCAGTAGGGTCTCTTTCAGCTCTGAGATTCTGCACATCTCATGAAATCCTTCCTGCTGAAGGCAGAAGACACTGTAGCAAGCCTCAGTCCTGGAGCGGCCTCCCCAGGCCTGGATCTCAGGCTCTCTTTTCCCTGGGCCCTGCCCCACTGCTCCCTGTCCAAGTCTGCGTCGCTCAGCTACTCTTCCCTTCTTCCCCCAGGCCAGTTTCCTGGGGCCCCCAAAACCTGACAGTTCTTGCTCTGTCCTTAAGTGGGGTACTTCCCCCTGGAAATAGCCTCTGCAGAACAAGTGTTTCTGTGTGTGTGAACGTGTGAGCTTCCAACAGCGTTGGGAAGTGGAGCTTAAGTGTTTGTGTTCTGGGAACTGAATGCTAGCTGGGTGGGGCCCCAGGGCCTTGCTCCCACACTATATATTCTCAGCTCCAAGACTAGCTCTCTGCTTTCTGCTCCAACCTAGACATCTCCCTTTACAGACCGAGGCACTGTTTTCTAGTTGCCACTGGATGCTTCAATTTGGCTCCACAGGCGGATGATGGCTCTCACTCTTACCTATGGTTTCCCTGTGGCTGTCACCATAGCCCCAGAGAGCTGGGGGTTGGATTTCAGAGCCCCAGGCCAGGGCCTGTCGAATCTGGTCACTGGTGACAAGCTGAGGAAAGACCTGGGCAGGAGCTGCTGGGCTGGAGGAAGATCCAGAACAAGGAACCAGATCTTAGGAATCCCTGGGTGAGGGTGGAGTGTCAGGATCTGTGGGTCTGGGGGTGGGGTGGGAGAAGGGGGCGCTTAAAGGGTAGACCCTGGGAAGCAGGTTTACAGAGAGGACGTTTTTACAAGTTTCTAATTATATTTATTTGGAGTTTTCCTCTGGCGGTTTGAAGCTGTTAACAGCAGGAACCTGTATCCCTGGTGTTTGTTTTTGTTTCTAACCAGCTGCTTGGCCCAGCACAGTGAATCCAAGGGCTGGAGACACCTGCCCACTGCCGCACTGCCCAGCCCTCCTCCCTGCAGCTCTGGCTGCGCCCACCGAGCTGCACCACTCGGCCCTGACCTCCTCCCTGCTGCCCGGGCCCGGGCCTCCGAGCATCAGGGGGCTGCTGTTCCTGTCCCACCGTGCGGCCATGGTTATACAGGGCTGTTTGCTTCCTGCTGAGTCGGGTGGGAGGAGGCACCACACCCGGGCAGGCATAGGGTCCTCCCTCCAGTGTTTAAGACCCAGCGTCTGTGGGAGGGGGCACTGGATTGGGAGCACCGGTCCTGACTGCACTGGCTCTGCTCTTTTCCGACATGCGCTCTTTGGGCTTGTTCCTCATCTGTACCATGAGAGGCGGGACCGGTTAAAGACCAAATGAAGTCATATGTGAAAGAAGTTTGCACCCGTAATGGAATCACACATCGTCATCTGCCATCATCGTTCTTTATGTTGTTATTCTTCCCATCAATTTAGAGAGTAAGACTGATACTTACGAAGCTGGAACCTGCCTTGCCCACTGCCTGCCTCCCTACCCCTCCCTCTCCAGTGCTCTGTTCTTTCCTCCCCACCTCCTCTACGCCCTACCCTACCCGTCCTCTAAAGGCCTCTGACTCAAGGTTGTTGGTTTAGTCCACACTGAGAGGGAGAAAGTTCTTGTCCATTTAAAGGTACATTCAAATGAGCAAAGAGCTGGATTAGGGATAAGGCAGGACTTCAGAGAGAAACTCATCAGGACCCCCTGACGGGTGACGAGCCTCTCAGGTTCACTCCCTTCCAATCACCAAGCACCAGCTGCTTTTCCTGGCTCTTCAGTTGAACGGGCCAAGCTTGTGTAAGCAGGAAGGGTACTTTTCTCAAAAGAAGAAAGTGCTCTCCCTCCTCTCCTTGGGGTCATCTGTGTGGTTTCCTGGACTCTCTCCGGTCCTCCCTCACCCCTGTCTGGGCTTTGTCCAGACTGAGGATGGGCCCAGCCTCCAGCTAAGGTGACAGAGTCTCAGCCCAGTTCCAAACCCGACGACACATTGAGAAGCCAGAGCTGGGAAGCCGGGTTCCCCCAATTGCCCTGTGGTCTGGAGGCAGAGCAGGTGTGCGGGTTCGCGGGCACACGCTGCCCAGCTCTATCGCAGCTGCTGTACAGCTTTCAAGGACTCAGAAGCCATGGCCTTGGGGAGCGTACCGCTTCAGTAGAAAGATAATCCACATAAACTACAAGTTAAGTGATGGCACAAGGTAGTGTAGAAGAAGCATCACAAGATAGAGATTGGTCAGGCGCTCAGAGAACCTGGCAGGAAGGGGTTAAGAGAAAGAGTAGATCAGAGAAAGCTGGAACAGCCACCGTACCTTCCCTTCCCCCGCAGTGGCACCTGAACTGGGTCCTCAATGATGGGTGAGATTTGGGCTGAAGGGGAGGAAAGTAGAGTGAGGTGGCACACCAGACGTCCTGGGCTAACCTGGGGCCAAAAGGATGTCACAGCCGTGTGGGCACATGAGGACACCAGGCAGGCTGCTTTGGACCTTATCACTGGGCCCAGCAAATTTGCCCATAACTCCCCCAGCCCCTGTGAGCGGTTAGGTAACAACTGTGGCAACGTAAAGGTGGGAGACTCTACCTAGGGGTGTCTGCTTATCCTGCTTGGCCTGTATTCCTGCTCGTTTCCTTTTGTTGTTATTCCTGAGCTGGTCCTGGGCAAAATTTTGAAGTAGATGAAGTGTTTCCTCGGGGGTCCCCGTGCTTCCCTTTTGGGGTCCACTTCCCCACCCTCAGAAGGGAATCTTAGGACTGCGTGTGTTATCGTAATCTGCCCTTTCTGGTGAGCCCGCTAACCCTCACACCCCACCCACGGCCTACCCCTCCTCCCTACATTTAGCTGAGTTTCTGGAGTGCTCCGCCAGGCACTGAAGCAGATCCACAGGACATGTAGGATGGCGCTGGGGAAAGCTGCTGCAGTGACAGGCCTGTGCGTTCATGCCAGGAGAGGGTGAGGCAGGGAGGTCATGGCTCATCTGTAGTGTCTGCAGCCGCCAGTCTCCCCCGTTCAGCTTTTGATCCAGCCCAGTGCCTGGGGTGGGGGTACAGGCATGAAAGGATAGCCTCCACAAAGAATTCTGGATGGCAGCCTTTCGGTTCCCAGCTGGCCTCTCACCCACTTCCCCTTTCTCCTTGGGTAGTTCCCGGCGAGGGGTGAGGTAGGTAGTAGAGCAGGTATCTTCAGGGTTATGTCTCCCCCAGAGTCCCTGTTCATGCTTCCCCTGGTGCTGCATTTCCCCACACCAGGCCTGAAATGGGGCTCTGATAAGGGGAAGCGGGAGGAGAGAGGGGTTCAGAAAGGATACTGGGGAGTGTTGGAGAGATGGGCTAAAAATGGTGAACCTTTGTTGAGCACTTACTATATGCCTGCCCTGCCTTGCTAAGTACCGGATAAGTGGTAACTCATTTGATGCTCATGGCAGCCCCACGAGGAGGTGCTGGAGGTGCCATCATTACGATTCCCATTTGCAGAGGAGGGAGCTGGGGAGTGCAGAGGCTGGCCCAGGACCAGGCTGCCATGGGCGGAGCTGGCATTTGAACTGACACAGTACCACTCCAGCACCCCTTTTCTCAAACACTCCGTCACGTTGTTGCCCCGCTCTCTTCTCAGCCTCAGTAAAGAGTGTATTCACATTTCCTGAATTGGGAAAAGGAAGACAGACAGCAGCCCAGCCTCACCCTGGAGGTCCTCATGCAGCCCGGTGAGGAGAGTGCCTGGACGGGCGCACTTCTTCAAGGTCCCCAGGAAATGCCAGCGTGCAGCCAGTGCTGAGAACCCCTGGTCCCTCCAAGCCATGCCCAGCACCCTCCACTGGTTTGTCAAGCCAGCTGGTAAACACCTGCACCCTGAGAGAACAGGCTGAGATGGGGCTGTGCCCATGGCTGTTGGTGGGGTCCCTGTACGGACAAATCATGGGTGGGCCGCTGTGGGGGAAAGGAGGTCTGAAAGAACGACTGGCAAAAGGAGGAGACACTGGATGTAATTTGGGGCCCTATTTCAGAGCTCAGTTTTAGGCCTGTTCTGCTTCAAAAGATTCTAGCCAAACAGTCGAAGGGTCCCTTCCTCAGCAGTGACCAGCCAAGTGAGGAAGGTGGGACATGCCCCACAAGTGGCTTTAAAGCCTTGGCAGAGCAACTCAGCAGTAGTTGTACGTGAGCCGAGGCAAACCGAGTCCCCTGACACCAGGCACTCACCAAGAATAGGGCTGGCCAGGAAGAGCTTTGGGGAAGACGATCCTGAGCCAGATTTGGGAAGCTGGGCACAGAAGAGAAAAGAGGGCTGCATTTCAGATGTGGAGAACGTGATGTGTGTGAATGTGTTGAAAGAGGTAGAATGGTCAGTTGTAGAGGTTGTAGACGGAATAGGAAGGAGAAAAAGTCCCCCAGAGCAGGAAGACTCTGCTGGAGAGGGAGAAGCATTGTGACCAGGGAAAGGGGTAGGATGACAGGGACAGCCCAGCTGCAGGAAAGATCCGAAGGCTCTGCCGGGGAGCCGGGGTTGGCCGCAGTCAGCATCAGGGCCCCTCTCGTACTGGTGAACACTGAATTGGGAGCAAAGGAAAGAGCCGCAAGCCCAGACAGCCTGCTGCAGACCCTCGTGAAGCACCAGCTGATTCCGGGGCTGTACCTCTGGGATGGCCCTAGAGGAGGAGCTTCCAGATGAGTTCCAAGTCACCCTTCGGGCTGCGGGGGGAGGGATGGAAAGACACAGAAGAGGGCTCCAAGCAGGATGAACGGGATGATTATTAGTCACTGGGATGGTCCGATGCCCCAGGCCTGCCCCTAAGACTCCCAAGGGACGGGGTGACTATCCAGCCCTCCTCCTCCAGGGACCCAACAAGGACATATAAAACTAAGCCTAAAGCCATTCAAAGTTTGGAATTCGTTGTTACAAAATGTTTTTCCCCGCCATGGAGAGCGTGTGTAAATGTGGGGACACAGAACAAGGACCAGCTCTAAGTGCCTTGTCTTTCTTTGCACATTTAAGCACACTTGATATTTCCTCTTCTGTCTCACATTTATCCAACCTCCAAAACGTAACTTGAATCCCACGTCTCAGGAAGATGTTTCGGTCCTCCTAGGCCCAGGGCATCCCTTTTGCAGAACTGCTGGAGCAGTGCCGTCCAATCGGACTTCCCATGATGTGGGAAATGTCCCTATCTGCTGTCCACTGTGGTAGCCGTTAGCCACATGTGGCTATGGAGAACTTGGCTTGTGGCTAGTGCGACGCAGGAGCTGAATTTGAATTTAACAGCCACATGTGCCTAGAGGCTGCCGTCTTACACAGCACAGTGCCAAGCATCCGTCATCTAAATCAGTGATTTCATACTTACCTTCTCAAGCTCCCGTACATAGGGGACCTACTATGTACCAGACACTTGGTTAGGTTATTTTACACAAATCGTCTCATCACCTGTTCACAGCCTCTTATGAGGAGGTATCATCGTCCCCATTTTAGGGAGAAAGAAGTGAAAGAATCAGAAAAACCTCCCTAGAGAGTCGTGGAGCTGGACTTGAATCTGGGACTGACTGGTTCCAGAGCGGAGGCTCTTTCTATGATAGTACATTTCTTAGTACCATGTTCTCTTCATCAGTTGGACAAACTGATTCTCCATGCGACCTCTCACTCTCTACAAAGGTCCCTCATGCCTGTCTTATGAACTAGTCTGACCTGCTCCCTCTACTCCGTTCTCTCACTTTGGGGTGACTTCCCAGGGGGGCCAGCAGGTAGACACCACGACTGCAGGGCCTGAGTGAGCTGGAGGAGAAGTGTGAGTGCCGGCAATCAGAGTCACCAGCCATGGTGGACTGCTGGACAGCAGCAGAGGAGTCCAGGAGAGCTGGAGGGTAGAGTGCAGAGCTGAGAAGAAGCCTGCACGTTGCAGGCAGGATGTTTGGGGGCACGCTTCCAAATTTCACGTCTCTTCTTAGCCCTAGGACACCTCCTCAGTCCTGTCTCCCAAAGTACTTCTTGGAATATGAAAGCAGAGGACAGTTAGCTGTTTCAAGCTGGGACTCATGGGTGTCTATACATTTGGAATGATTACTGGTCCACTCATTCATTCAGTAAAAAACCTGAAATACCTAAGGATTTGGATTCAATAAGTCAGCAATAAGGCCTGAGAATCTGCATTTTAACAAAAGCCAGGCAATCCCATGGTCCACAGATCGCACCTGGAAGTTAGTCTTCATTTCAAATCTCCTTTCTTTTACTTGCAGTTTGCTACTTGTACACTGTCTTGGGTTTGCCAGTTCACAGCTAGAAGAGTCTCTTCCTCCCGTGATCTTCCCTTTAGCAGAGATTCTCAAGCCTGGCTGCATACTAGACTCACCTGGGAGCTTTAGGACACTACTGATGACCAGGCCCCAGCCGGACTAGCTGACCAGAGGCCCTGGGGTGGTGCTCGAGTGTCTCCTGGGGGAGTTGACTCGTGCAGCCAGGGCCAGGGACCCCCTCACCTCATCTCTAATGTCTTCATGGCACTCGGCCACGTCCTGCTTTGTGTTACTTGTGTCTCCTTTTGGGTGGGCTGAGTCACCTTGGAGCCTCCCCGGCCTTTCACAAACACCTTACACATCATTTTCAACCAAATGAAACGTTTCCCTCTATTTCAGTTCAGTTTTAGGGGCACCACAACCTTGCCCCAGAAGTTGGCGTCTTTTGCCCAAAGGCGATCAATGATTCTTGTTCCTCTGTCCGTTCTGAACCGTGCTCTGTTGGCTCGACCTTGGCTGGCCTCTTCCTTTGGCACAGCTGTGAGAGAGGCATCTCATGTCAGAGTGAGGACCAGGGGAGAGTGGAGCACCTGCCATGAGACGGAAGAGCTCAGGGTGTGGGCTGGATGGGCCTGCCTGAGGCAGCTGGAGAGCCAAGGGCTGCACTTAGCAGACTCGCGGCGGCTGCTACCAGCCCCTGCCAGCTCCCGGTCCCTGGTGCTGACAGCACAGGGGCCGAGGGAAATTTTCTAGGATGGAACTTCTTTCCTGTAAAGATTTTGGCGCCATGTGGGCAAGTAGAAGTAGGCCTGGTCTCAAGCAAAATCGTGAAGCAGATGAGGATTCCTCAGATGCCCCGTCTCCCTTCCTTCCTCCTTTAATTACCAATGGATGCACGGACCCTGCCTGTTTCCCAGGGGCCACTTTCCCCATGCCTTTTCTCTCCCCCTCCCTCTAAGCTTGCTCCTAAGAAAGGTCAACTAATTCGCATTAAGTTGAATATTTCTAATCAAGTTAAGTGTGCTACCCAGTCTCAGGGTTTTTGTTTGTTTTTAAATCAAAGAGGAGTGTTTCAAATGATAGAATTTTTTTTTAAAGATTTTTTTATTGGGGAAGGGGAACAGTACTTTATTGGGGAACAGTGTGTACTTCCAGGCCATTGTACTTGTCCAGGCCACCATCCCTTGCGGGAGTTGAACTGGCAGGCAACCTTGTGGTTGAGAGGATGCACTCCTACCAACTGAGCCATCCGGGAGCTCAGCGGCAGCTCAGCTCAAGGTGCCGTGTTCAATCTTAGTTGCAGGGGGCACTGCCCACCATCCCTTGCGGGACTTGAGGAATTGAACTGGCAACCTTGTGGTTGAGAGCCCACTGGCCCATGTGGGAATCGAACCGGCAGCCTTCGGAGTTAGGAGCATGGAGCTCTAACTGCCTGAGCCACCGGGCCGGCCCTCAAATGATAGAATTTTAACTGTCATTGTGGATTAGTATTTTTGAGGGAAGTGGGGGTTCTTTCTGAATTCCTGAAATCACGGAGTTGGGTCCCTGCTTCTGGAAGGGTCACCATCTCTACTTTAGAGGAGAGGGGATTTTGCTGTTGGGGAACTACCTTCAAGACACTTTGGGACGCGCCAACAGAGGGTCTCATGTACTCGCTCTGCCCCTGCCAGATGTGGATGAGTGTGTGGAGGGGACTGACAACTGCCACATTGACGCTATCTGCCAGAACACCCCACGGTCCTACAAGTGCATCTGCAAGTCTGGCTACACGGGGGATGGTAAACACTGCAAAGGTGAGGCTGGGAGGGCGTCTGGAGAAGGGGGACTGCGGAGAGGAGAAAACGCGCTAGTGTCCGCAGGTGGCCACACTGCATTACACTAAGGCCTGCAGTCCCCACTGACCTGGGGAGGGAGGTTGGGGGGGGGCACTCTTTCTTCCCAGAGAGGACGTCATTTTCTCATTTGCACGAAGGCACCCTGTAGGCTAGCTGAGGGAGGCCCTGGTTGGAAGAGTTCACCACCAGACAAACCGGGCTGGGTGGGGGGACGAAGGTCTGAGGTTCCCTGACATTGGAACCTCCATCTTTAGACCCTTACACCGTGCCCACTAAGGATGATGACAGACAGTTTATCCCAGGGGACATTTATACTGTAAACAAACACATCTTCCCCTCATAATTAAAGCAATGCAACAAATTACAGCAGT
This sequence comes from Rhinolophus ferrumequinum, assembly GCF_004115265.2. Lineage (NCBI taxonomy): Eukaryota > Metazoa > Chordata > Mammalia > Chiroptera > Rhinolophidae > Rhinolophus > Rhinolophus ferrumequinum. The sequence goes on from NC_046286.1 coordinate 5,273,893, forward strand.
GTGGAGATGTTATTTTAAATTTACAACCTTCAGTGTTGATAAGATTTCAGTGGACAAGGTACACTCGTTAATTCCAGGTGACGTTATAAATTGAAAAGTGATTTTCAATTTATATACCTAGCAGGAATCCTAAAAGGCATTTATATATATATGTGTGTGTATATATATATCCCCTTTGACCCAGGAATTTTACTTTTAGGAACTTACACTCACAGGAAATTCAAAGAAAAAGTAATATATGGGAGAAGTTCTCTGATGCATTATTTATGACAAGGCAATAAATGGCAGACATCTAACAATAGAGAAAAGGATTAACAAATTATGATCTAGCAGCACAGTGGGATATTCTGCAAGCATGTAGAGTGGTAATTAGACGGGATGCAAACATGTGAACATGTTTATGACATAAGTTTAGATGGAATGCAAAATGGTTTGTAGGCCATGAAAGTAACTACACACACACACACACACACACACACACACACACACACACGATGATGTTTTTCAGGCTGAGCCCTGGGAGGACAGGGCGGGGATCCAGGTGGGTCCAGCTGCCTCAGCCCCTCTTTACCCACAGATGTAGATGAGTGTGAACGGGAGGATAATGCAGGTTGTGTGCACGACTGTGTCAACATCCCTGGCAATTACCGATGTACCTGCTATGACGGATTCCACCTGGCACATGATGGACACAACTGTCTGGGTGAGCGAGGGAGAGGGGATGTGGGTGGGGGTGCTTTGTGGGGACGGAGGCGTTTTCAGCATTTCCCGTTTCCCAGGCAAGGAGAGAAAGTGACCAAAGAGCTGCATTCCCACAAAACAGAGAACAAGGTCAGCCTCCCCTTTAAGACTGGGCACTGAGGATGAGATAATCCTGCTGCTGGATGAAAAACATCAGAGGAGATGCTGCCAGAAAGTGCTCCCAGGGCAAGGGCCAGGAGATGACAGCAGTGGGTTTAGCCCCCGGGGTGGAGTGTGGTGGCAAGGTGATTTGGCTGCAGACAGGTTCTGGCTCTGCTGCTCACCAGCTGTGGGGCCTTGGGCAAATTAGCCATCTCTGGGAATCCCAGCTTCTTCATCTCTAAAGTGGGGATGGTAATATCCCACTGAAAGGGCTTCTGGGCGAATCACCATGAGAACATGTACAAAGAGCCCTGTACCATCCTTAGCACATCGTAGGTGCTCAATAAACAGGAGGAATGTTATCCATGCCGCTGCTGCTTCCCTGGGCCCTGGGGGCCTTTGACCCTTAAAGGCTGGTTTTCTCCCAGCTCTTTCTGCAGTCTCCACGCTCACCCTCTCCTCACTTTTGACACCTCAGTCTGACCTGATCTCGTTTGTCCTGAGAGCTGGATCAGAGAGAGGAGAACTGGATCAGAGAGGGAACTAAACTCAACTTTGGTTGAATTTACTGGGACCGTGTTAGATTTCTCCCCCATCGTAGAAAAGGATTTGTGATGTGAACCCCGCGGCCCTTCCCCAAATTCTTTCTCTCTGGTGCCAAAACAGACATAGGAGACTGGAAGAACAGAAGACCAGGAAAGGAAGAGAAGCAAGATGCCCAGAAACGCAGGCTAGACTGCTCTCCTACCCTCCACCTGACCAAACAGATCAATTACCTGAGGTCCAATTGGCCTAGGAGAGCCTTCTTCCTACAGAGCTGCCTCTAAATGCTGTCACATTCCATCCTTGGGCCAGCCTATAGGTTTCCACTCCCGCCCCAGGCCTCTAAACCCCGATTCCTGCGGGGCCCTTACCCACAGCCCTGGCCACCTCTCTTACCACTGCAGCTACCAGGGAAGGACCTCCCTTCTCATCCGCCCAGTCCCCTGTGAGGGCCTCTTTGGGAACTGCTTTGGAAAGAGAAGCTATGACTCTTGGACCAGGACAGTGAGCTGCCTACAGGACCTCAAACATCAGCCTTTGAATTCTTCGGTTTTCTTTGACCTCTCTAGGCCCCCGATTCTCACCAAGTCTTGTTTCCTTGTAAAACCAGCCAGAAGGATAAGAGACTGAGTAGGTATGGAAGGTGTCTGGGGCAGCAAGGCCTATCGAATGATTGGGGTTCAAAGTCTCAACCCTACTTTTGGCTTTTAGGGGAACTTGGAGTAAGTCATGCATGCCCCGGGCGGGCCTCAGTTTCCCCACAGAGAATTGGAAGAACTTTTTGCTACTAGAGTAGCAAAGTCACAAGGTTGCAATAGAAGGGAACAAAGAAGGATAGCAGGTAGGATGGGGCGAGAGAGGGAAGACAGGGACGGGGAGAAGTGGGGAGTGTAGCAACAGAGAGGCAGGGACAGGAACGAGGCAAAGGTGGACCTCCTCAGCTTTCCTAACAGGTGCGTTTCTCGGGCAGGGGCCTGCTGGATCCGGGCCCCTTGGCCCTTGGCCAGAAGGGGAAAGGTCAGGGTTTCGGGACTCAGCAAAGAGGATGGGGAGAGAAGGGCAGATGAAGCCCTCAGGAACTAGCCATTCCGTTTGGTGACCACCCTCCCTCATGCCTCCCGAGGCGAGGAAACCTGAGAGAGGCTGCGGACGGGAGAGAGCAGTAGGTAGCACAGAGACAGTCGAGGCACTGACTGGGAGCTCCAGGATGAGCTTGGCTCTGGGAGGGACCTGGGGGTGGTGATTAGGTGTGACATGGCAGCTCTCCCCCATTCCTCCCTCCCAAGCTACCAGACTTTGTTTTGTTAAACCAAAATAGGAGAGAGGCTAGGGAATACGGCAGCCAGCCCAGACATGGAGGGAAGGAAAGGAGGGCAGGGCCGTGGCCTGTCCACAGACATGGTCTCTGCCCCGCAAGGAGTTGAGGCTCGCCGCCTTTCTCCACCTGCCCCTCCGACCTCATCACCATGGCCACAGTGGTCCCTGCACACGGAGCCATTGCTCAGGTTCTCTGGGTCCCTCGCTGTGCATCACAACCAGCTGCCCCCAGTTCCTCTCACCATGCAATCTCCGTCCTTATCTTCATCTGTGTCCCCCTTGCTCTCTTCTTTGCTGATCCCCTCTGCCCTCAGACCCAATTTCAATAGGTTAGGGAAAGGGGGGACATGTCTTCACCTAAGGGAGCCATGTTAATGTCCCTTCCCCACTGATTAGCTCCCCAGCTCCGCCCTCCTAGGGCGGCCTCTTCAGACGCAGTGGAACATGAGGTGATCAGTGGGTGAGAACTGCCTGGCCTCAGGCTGGGCGTGGGGTTGGGGACGTGGGGGAGGTGTGTGTGCTGGATTCTTCAGACTGCTCCCAGCGCTCCGTGCTAGAGTCTCAGGACACAACCTGGGCCCTGGTCTGCACCCCACGGCCTCACCACCCACTGTCCCGCACAGATGTGGACGAGTGTGCCGAGGGCAATGGTGGCTGCCAGCAGAGCTGTGTCAACATGATGGGCAGCTATGAGTGCCACTGCCGCGAAGGCTTCTTCCTCAGCGACAATCAGCACACCTGCATCCAGCGGCCAGAAGGTCAGCCCATGACCCGGGAGGGCCCCGCCCCCCGCCCCGCGCTCCCAGGCCCCGCCCCGCGCTCCCAGGCCCCGCCCTGCGCTCCCAGGCTTCTCTCCCCATCCGCTCCAATACCCCCAGGTCTCAGCCTCTGCTCTTAACTCCACTAGCGCCTTCTTCTCTTGTCCCTCAACCCAGTCACATCCTAAGGGCTCCATGGACAGACGCTTTGTCTCAGAGCAAAGTCTGGGAGAATTCATTTGGGGTCGGAGTCAGTGTGGGATCGGGGCCACTACAGGGCGTCCTCTGTGTCCCGGTCATTCCTAATTGATTGTGCACGGCTGAGCTCTAAGCTGCTGTGATCTGAGAGGGCCTCCCCAAAGCCTTATCCTTGGATCGGACTGGGAAGCTCAGGCAGGAATAGTGGAGTGTGTGTTGTCTGTTTCTGTGGCTCCTTCCCCAGACGGTGACATTGCTGAGGGCAGGGACTATGTCTCATTCATCTTTGTATCTGCAGCACCTAATATACTGCCCTGCATGTAGTGGGAGCTTATTAAATATTTGTTAAATAAGATCATATGATAATTACCTGTAGCAATTCCTCCCCACTCACATCATGTTATCTTCTTCCGGGTTTGACTGTAAACTCTTTGAAGAAAGAAATTATGTCTTATATTTTATCTTCCATATGGGTCCTTCCTCAGTCCAGCCAGTACCTACCTAGCACAGCGCTGGGCAATTATTAGACACTAGCTTTTGGTTGTTTGAAGGAGAGGGGACATGCAGGTATTTGGGGCTGAGTAGCTCCGAGCTCTGCTCCTTAGCGCCCAGCTCTGTGGGCGGGACAGGGGGCCTGTGAGGGGAGAATCAGTCTCCAGTCCGAATGGCAGCCTCAGTGGAGTTCTCCCAGTTTCCTAGGCCCGGCTCTCCCTTCTGGTCCCTCCTCTAGGCTCCAGAAGTACAGAGCATTCAGCCCGCTCCTCTTCCCTTTTAGAAGGAATGAACTGCATGAACAAGAACCATGGCTGTGCTCACATTTGCCGGGAGACCCCCAAAGGAGGCATCGCCTGTGAATGCCGCCCTGGCTTCGAGCTCACCAAGAACCAGCGGGACTGTAAATGTGAGCTACCCGGGGTGGCAGTGGGGAGAAAGGGAGACGCAGAGGAGGGGTGTGGGGCCTGGGAAGCAGGAGGTGGGAGAACGGGGCTGGGAACCGTGCTGCGGAGACTGGTACCCAGGGAGAAGCAAGCTGACCGGACTCCTCCCTCTTTGCACAGTGACGTGCAACTATGGTAATGGTGGCTGCCAGCATACGTGTGATGACACAGAGCAGGGTCCCCGGTGCGGCTGCCATGTCAAGTTTGTGCTCCACACGGACGGGAAGACATGCATCGGTGGGTGAGGCCAGTGGAGAACTCAGTCCACCTGTGGTGGGGAGGGGCCCTTGGGAACCTGGGGAGTGGGGGCACGTGGAGCCCAGGTGCTGGACACAGGATGGCTAGTGAGCGAACTGAAGACCCACAATGCCAGGTCTAGTGAGGGGCAACTCTGAGGCGTGAAGGGCCCCCCAGACCCTCTTCTCCCGCCCCACCCATTTGTTCCACTGCCCGCGCAGGGAGCCCCCCTACCCTCTTTATCCAGGATAAAGTGTTGCTAAAGTGAGAATAATTAGCAGGGGTGCTTGTTGACCAGGCTATGGTTGACAACGGGAGGAGAGCTGGGGCAATTCAGGATTAAGCCTGACCAGAGGCCGTGGTTGACTAGTGTGGTGACATGGGAACTGTCACAGCCCCTGTCTGCACTCCGGAACTAAGGGTGGGAGGACAGGGTGCTCGTTCCTGGAACAGCCAGCCCTGAACTGACAAATGGGGTTTCCTGACTCCAGGTATCTTTTTTCCTTTTTATCCTTTCTCTCCTCACGCTCCTCCTATAAATCCCCCTTCCACTCCCCTCACCCTAGCCCCCCCATTTCCTTCTCTCTCCTCTCCTCCTGATTTCCTAAGCCGTACCTCACATATCTTCAGGTACCATAGATGAGTTTAATTCCTAATTCCCTAAGTCTTTAGGTCTTTCATGAAGGCCGATTACTGTGTGCTCACAGAGTGCTGAGAAAGATGATGGGACAGGCGTCCCCTTGGAGGAGTGGGAAATGAAAGGGAAGAGTTTGGGCAGGGGGAACGCTGTGCCTTGAGCCAGGCAGGGGGCGAGCTTGTTCTGTGGGCACAGTATTTATGGATGGCCATTCATCTCGTGGGTTATTCCTCTTGCCGGGGAGGGGGAGGTCTGAACGCACGCACTCTGTGTCTATCAGGGACATGACATTCAGCTTAAGAACCAGACTCTCCCTCCCCCGTCTCACTCCAGAGAGAACCCCCACCCCCTCGTGCAGACAGCAGTCTTGCCCCCAGACACAAGAACAGGGCAGCCGATGAGGCTGTTACAGGTGTCCCTCGGGGACCTGTTCCAGAGATTTGCACACTCAGTTCTAAAGTTCTCTAATTAAAATCTCACCTGCCTCATGTTTCCCTCTGAACTAACTCTTCAGAGATCTTGGAACGTTTTCAGATCTTCCTGTTGCCTTCTCTAGGCTGGTTGTTCCAGCTCCTTTCATTTTCCCCTCATAGATCTAATTCTGCTTCCCAAACCTCCCACCATTCCCTGGATACACTCACACGTCCCCAAAGACTGCATGCAGTCCCCAAGGAAAAGCCCGTGGGTGTGGGGAGGGTCCCTCTCAGGTTTCTTTCTGTTCAGACGATCCAGGGCATGGCTGCTTTTGAAAATACCCCTATTCAGCTTGAGCTCTTCCCTAATGCAAGACCCATTCTGCCTTCTAGGCCACTGCCAAGGGAGGTAGAAGAGAGCAAATGAGGCTGTTGGAAGGGTCACAGCTGTATTCTTTCCGGGTTCCTCTCCCTCTTCTCCCATAGAACTGATTTTACCTTGCCCTGCATCTCATTTTTCTCCCCAGCCCTGGTAGGAGGAAACATCGTGGTTCGGGGCCATCAGGATATTCAGATTTAGCGGGGAGACTGAGTGCAATGTCGTCTAGCGGAAAGGATGGGCACCCTTTGGGATTTGGCAGCTTCTAAGACTTGAGGTTGGATCGCAGCTCTGCCTCTGGCATGCTGAGTGGTACTGGGCCTATGAGTGCCCCTTTCTGAGACTCAGTTTCCCATCAGTCATTTGGTAGGACCCCAGCTTCTTTGAGGATACAGGCAGGAGAAGGCTGGGGAGTGAAGTTTTGGAGTCTCAGGGCTCTTCCTGTGGGGCTAGTGGTTTGGGCCTGCAGGGTGGGGGAGGGGGCGGGGAAAGGGCCCGCACGTGGGCCTCAGTGGCTCCTGCCCACATCTAAACAGCTTTTTTACAATGTCAAACAGGGGAAAGGCGGCTAGAGCAGCACATCCCCACTCAGGCCGTTTCTAATGGTAAATATGTCTGCTCTCTCCACTTGCTCTCACTGGCTTGCTAGGGGAAGGGCTAACACATGGGGCTCCCACTAACCGCATGCCCACCGCAGCCTGACGGGGCTCTCGCCTGCCAGCAGGGCGCCCCTGGCAGCCTGGGTACTGGGCCCACTGAGTGTCTCCTGAGTCCCCAAGAGCTGGCCCAGGAACCGCCATGTTGATTTTGTCTCTGATGCTGTCATCTCCTCTGCTGCTCGTCCGTCCACCTCCTCCCTCATCCACCCTCTAACACCTCACCCCTTCCCAACCATCTGCCTCCCTCCCTCTCTCTGCCTCTGCACAGCTCAAGACCCAGCCAGCTCCACCGTACCCATCGTGTCCACTGGGCCACCTGAGAGGGGTGCGGTAGGGTTAGATGCCATCCCCTCGTGGGGCGTCTTACCCACATTAGGTCACACTGCCTGCGTCACTCACTCCTCTCCCCCACCATCATGGTGGAGAGCATGACATTTGAGTTCAGACAGAGCTGAGTTTGACTTCTGGCTCTGCCACCTTCTAACTGTGTGACCTCAAGCAAGCTACTGTCCTCTCTGATCCTCAGTTTCCTCTTCTGTAAAATGGGCAGGACGATCCTCCCTTAGGGTTGCTGTGATTGCGATAGTGGGTACACAGCATCTGGGAAGCTCCTGGCACAAAGTAAGCAGAGTAACTTGTAGTTTTAATACTGTGACCTGAAGAACAAAGGGTTGAGGCCATGCCATCCTGCTGCCCCAACTCTGCCCTGGAGAGCGTTGTGCTACATGGGCGGGCAGCTATGCCCAGCCTTCTCTCCAAGCTGGGATGGACACCGTGCCAGCTCTGCTGCCCCCATCTTGGATCCCTCAGAATCTACCTAAACTTGGCACAGGATCTCGGTTCCCTTCTCCCTGCTCCAGGGCTTGGTGGACCTCTTCTTATGCTAAGAACGGCTGGGTTGGAGCCTGAACTCAAAGTTCCCTCCCAGCCCAGATTCCTTCCCAGGTCTGAGGGAACCTCAGGAGACTGAGGTGGGAGTGGCGCATAGGAGATCCCACGGTGGCTGCTCCCAAACCTGGGCATTTCAGGACCTGGATGTGAGGAGGGACCCAGAGGCAGAGCTGGCCTTTCTTCTGCTGCCCTTGCCTTGCTGGTCTCCTCAGTGACAAGCGTTGGGCTGGAGTTTTCGGAATCAGACATTCCAGATAGTACTGGCTGGTGCCTTTCTCAGTCCGTTGCCCTGACTGTTAGGACATCTCTCCTCTCTTCCCTAGTGGCGGCCTTGGGATTTTGTCTCTAATGGGAGAACTCTAGATCCCTGGAGGATGGCCCTTACCTCCTCCTCTTGAGCTGATGGTTTTTCCCTGGGCTCACCTGACACTCCTCAGCTGCAGTTTAAACATGGTTTTCTCCTGCTCTGAATTCAGAAAATAGGGAGTGAGCTATCCACACCCTACTTCTCTGATCTCTCGGCAAAGGGAACATTTACCGGTCAGGAGAGGGAGCAACGGAAGACTCTTAGTTCCGAGGTTCTTTTTCACCTACCTTCTTACACCCTTCCTTCTCTGATCCTTCTTCTTTTGCCCCCTCCCCTCCTCCCCCTCCCAGGACCAATCTCCCCATTAGGAAAGTAAAGCAACAGAACAGCCAGCTTATTTATCTCCATCTGGTACTGAAAGGAAGGCTCAGGAGGAGCTGGAGGTGGCCTGGAAAAGGCCGGGCAATGACTGAGTGTGTGCTGTGTCCTCCGAGGACGAGCAGTCCATCCTGGAACGGGGATCTTTCTTAAGACAGCTGGGCTGGGAGGAAGAGGAATTGATGGCCATCCCTCTCCGTCTTAGGAATCGCCACGCTCACTCCTCCCGAGATTGTCCCACCAGGATCCCCCCCGCCCACCAGAGATGGGGGGGTGGAAAGAGGCGGGAACTGCTGTCTGTCCCTCCTTGCTCCCTGGCAGCCGTGACTCCCATCCTCCCCCCGCCCTCCCCTCTCCACCGCCTCCACCCCCTCAGCACATTCCTGCCTGACAGCTCTGGCTTGTACCTGCCTCACTGCTGTCCACCTTGTTTCAATCAAGTAGGGGGCAGGGAAGTGGACTGCTTGGCTGCACTGTGAGGGGATGGGGGCTGGGAGCCTGGCCTGATGCTCCTTCTGAAGTGCCGGGAGGCCGCTGAGGCCTTCCCTCAGCCTCTGTGCTGTGCGCTCAGCTACCCTACAGGTCGGGACTCCTCCAGGCCCGTAACCTGGTTACCGTCCCCCGCCTCCCTCCTACACAGAGACCTGTGCTGTCAACAACGGGGGCTGTGACAGCAAGTGCCACGACGCAGCCACCGGCGTCCACTGCAGCTGCCCCGTGGGCTTCATGCTGCAGCCAGACAGGAAGACCTGTAAAGGTAAGGGCGGGATGTGAAGGGGCTGGGGGGGGAGACGGGGTACCTGGCCTGGGACCGCACCGCCTCCAGCCCTGGGAGGCTCTCCTGATTAGACAGAACTGAGGACAGAACTCGGGCTTGTCTCCTGTCCACCTTTCCCATCTCAGTTCAAGGAGCACCAAAATCTGGCCAGTTCCTTCGAGTCCCCTGTCTTACACTATCTTATTTTCCCTACTTTCATTCCTATCCCGTACAGGTCCCTAACCCTCTTGGTGAATGAACATGCCATTTACATTTGTCTCTGGGTCTAGAAGGATATTTGAGCCCTGTGTGTACCCAAGGTCACAAGTATATTCCACACCCTTCTTAACCGACTTTCCCAAGACCTTCCCTTTGAAAAGACGGTACCAGTCAGAGGCAGAAGAGGCCAGCAATTGGGAGTGCTGATACTGGAGCCTGGCTACCAGGGTTCAGATCCCAGCTCCACCTCTTACTCGCTCTGTGATTCTGGGCAAGTTACTTCCTATCTCTGTGCCTCAGTTTCACCACAATAGTGGTGCTTGCCAAATGTCTTGAGGATTAAATGAGTTATATATAAATTATAAGGTACTTAGAACAGTGCCTGACAAATGATAAACACTTGGTGTTAGCCATTAATAGGTATAATTTCCCACACAGTCCGTTGTAGTTCCCCTCTTTTAATTAGCCAGGTCTAGGGGGAAAGTGAGGGAGGGGAGGGAAACGGAGGGGAGGGAAACGGAGGGTAGCCAAACTGAAAATGATTCATCGGGTCTGTGTTCCCTGGTCACAAGGAGTAGGGACTGGAAGGTCTGGGCTCATTCTTTGTGTCTTTTGGCCCAACAGCTGGCAGAGAGGATGGGGAGGGCTGGGGCAGCAGGTCAGACAGCAGAGTTGAGAGGTTCCCTGCTGGGAAGGGCTGTTGACAGGTATGCTAAGAGCGAAGTGGAAGGCTGCCCTCCCTGCCCCTCCCCCAAGTAGGGGTGCTTAGCCTGCGTCCTGTCTGCCACCAGCTTGGGGAACTTGACCTCAGGAAGGAAGCCGCTCACCCCGGCCCCCCCTTCCCTTCCTAGTGCTGAAAGCTGCCTCAGGCCTGAGTTTCTCCAGACCTCTCCCAGTCCAGCCCCCTGCCTGGCCCACACCCCTCCCCCATCAGCTACCCAGCCTCACTGGCTCTTCTGGAGGTCCTCCCTGCCTGGCCTATCTCCCAGCTTCTCCTCTCTGAAGGGCTGCTCCTTTGAATCTCCACGTCTCTGTGCCACCTCCTCACCCGCCCTTCTGGGCTCCTGTGACAGGCAGGAATGGGGAGCAGGAAAGGGATAAACCCTCTCCACCAGCCTTTTGGGGGAAGGGCCTGCAGCAGCAGAGTAAAGGACAGGACTAGCCCTGTAGGTCAAATGCCCACTTACTTCCTGCTCTAGGCAAGTCCCCCCCGCCGCCCCCCCGCTCGCTCGGGGGCCTGACTGGTTCCCACATGTCCCCTTCTAAGAGGACTGTCTGAGGAAAGGTGTTATTACTAATGGCACAGATCCCTGAACAGGGAAGAAACAGAGCTGGGAAAGAGTCAGAAGGGACAGGCTCAGGGGTCTCCTTGATTTTCCGTCTGTGATGGAGTGAGTTTGTATCTCTCTTTGTCCTGAGCGTTCAGCCTTACCTTTGCTTTCCTCTACTTTGTCCTGCTTCCTCAGACATAGACGAGTGCCGCTTGAACAATGGGGGCTGTGACCACATTTGCCGCAACACAGTGGGCAGCTTTGAGTGCAGCTGCAAGAAGGGCTATAAACTCCTCATCAATGAGAGGAGCTGCCAGGGTGAGCAGACGGGCGATGAGACAGCCGGGGAGAGGCCCTTGGGGCAGGAGAGCTTCACAAAGGCCAGACTCTGAGAAACTCAAGACACTGGGAGTTTCCATCAGCAGCGTGGTCTGCAAATGAGCAAACGTCTGCCTTCTTGGTGGCCCTGCTCTGCACTGGGGCACATGGCAGCGTGGCAAGGAGGGAGGGATGGATTTCGCCCCAATGCATATCCTTGGCAGGGTCTGCCTAACCACACATATGCATAGTGGGCCTGATCCACAGGCATCAGATCTCACAGTTCCTGACTCAAGGGGCTCCAAGTGGAGGAGCACAGGGGTGGGTGGGCATTGCTGAATTGCTGATCCTAGGTCTGGGCCGTGAGTAGGGGCCTTCAGTTTAAGGGGGAGAGCCAAGGCCCCTCACTTGTGCCCTTCACCTGAGCAAGGGGGTCCCAGGGTCAAGTTCCCCGAGACAGATTCAGTGGCTTGAATTCTTGCTCTTCCAGATATAGACGAGTGTTCCTTTGATCGAACCTGTGATCACATATGTGTCAACACGCCGGGAAGCTTCCAGTGCCTCTGCCATCATGGCTATCTGCTCTATGGTGTCACCCACTGTGGGGGTAAGCCAGCAGATCTGCACCCTCAGTCACCCAGCCCCTCTCACCTCCTCACCCTTCGATTGAACCAACCCCTGCGTTGGCCTGTGGCTTTGGGCAGTCCTTAGATACACGTGCCACGTCTGCATCCATCGTGATGAAATGGGAGGAAGGAAGACAACTGGGAAGCGGGTATCAGGGAACAGCGTCCTGCCTCCAAACTTTTATCTGTCATCACTGCCGCTACCCCCATCCTTAGCTCCCAAACTACAGCCCCGCTGGTAGGTAGGAGTGGCAGCCTTGAGAAAGCTTGGCCCCTTCTCAGTCGTCCTTTTGACTGTGGACAGAGATAAGGGAAGGTCTTAGGTTTGGGCTGTTCTCAGTCCGGTAGTCATCTTGAACCTAAGGGCTTCACTCGCTGCCCACTCCCTGGCTCCTTCTCCTCCCCCACCACCGTTTGTCTGTGTCTCCCTGCTCCTTCCCCCAGACGTGGATGAGTGCAGCATCAATCGGGGAGGTTGCCGCTTCGGCTGCATCAACACACCTGGCAGCTACCAGTGTACCTGCCCAGCAGGCCAGGGCCGGCTCCACTGGAATGGCAAGGATTGCACAGGTGGGCAGCGCCCTCTGCTGGCCACTGCCGGCACTGCAGTTTTGGGGGGTCCTGGAAAGTAAGGAGTTCTTTACTGACGAAGCGTTAGGTAATAGAGGGAGAAGAATATAGCCGTTTGAGTTAGAGACATGAAGTTTCCGGCAAATAATCTCTTCATCCTTTCACTAGTCTCTGTGTATAATTACAATTCTTCGTGTAGCTAATTCTCTTTGTCCAAATTACCCAACTGAGGGAGAGGGTGGGAAAGGAAGGCCCTCTCCTCCTCAGGCTTCTCTCCCCTTCCCAGAGCCAGTCAAGTGTCAGAGCGGTCCTGGTGCCTCGAAAGCCATGCTTAGCTGCAACCGGTCTGGCAAGAAGGACACCTGTGCCCTGACCTGCCCCTCCCGCGCCCGGTTTTTGCCAGGTACGTAGAAGAGCTTGCTGGCGGGCTGGTGGGGAGGAAAGGCTGGCTGGTGGCGCAGCTCCTCGGCTCCCCTCAGAGTCCTGAACCGGTGGTGGGGGCTGCGGGGGGAGGTCAGAGCTGTGACAGCCCCCTTCTCTCAGAGTCTGAAAACGGCTTCACGGTGAGCTGTGGCACCCCCAGCCCCAGAGCCACTCCAGCCCGAGCTGGCCACACCGGGAACAGCACAAACTCCAACCACTGCCATGGTGAGTGCCCGCCCACAGGCCTGTTCCCACCTTCTCTTTTGCTTATTGGCTCCTGTCTCTCTTCTTCCTTAACCCCCTGGCCTTACTCTTTTCTGGATCTCCTCCTTTTCTCTAGCGCTGCCGCCTTGCTTCCTCTGCCACTAACATCTGCTTCCCTTGACTTTCGTAATCCCTCTCCTCCAGCCAAGCGCTGGCTTATTGCCCAGCTTCTCAACACCCTCCACAGCAGCCCTCACCCCCAGGGGGCCCCCAGGCTGTGCTGAGCTTCTACCATCCCTCTAGAGGCTGCAGTGCTGTCCGTTAAACAGCGGGCCTCCTTCAAGATCAAGGACGCCAAGTGCCGTTTGCACCTGCGAAACAAAGGCAAAATGGAGGAGGCCGGCAGAATGCTGGGGCCAGGTCTGGACTGGGGACCCCACTCCATCGGGATGTCTGGCCACCTAACCCTTCCCACCTCTCAGCTCCTCTGCTTAGCGAGATCTCCAAAACCCCACTGGCACCCTGAACTCTGGAAAGAGCAGGGGCAAAAGCAGTGGCAGGCACAGAGCCCAAGAAGTCCTGGGGTACCCCCACACCCACTCATTCATATCCTAGACTAAAAGAGAACTGAGATAGTTACAGTCAGAGACCTGCTGAGGTCTGTCTGGCTTGGGGTGGAACAGTGACAGCTAGGAGTAAGAACTTCCCCTGTCCCCAGGAGATGTCCCTGGGGTTGACAAGGCCTCTCTCCCAGGTGGTGCCCCCTGCTCTGACTGCCAGGTCACCTTCATCCACCTCAAGTGTGACTCCTCTCGGAAGGGCAAGGGCCGGCGGGCCCGGACCCCTCCAGGCAAGGAGGTCACTCGGCTCACCCTGGAACTGGAGGCAGAGGTCAGAGCCGAAGAAACCACAGGTGGGACTAGGGGCGCTGTTGGAAAGAGGGTGGAAAGGGAAGGCACAGGTAGGGGAACCACAAGTCTCCGCGGCAAAGGGAAGGGGCGGAGCCTGTACTACGGGCAGACCTGCCGAATGCCAAGCCCAGAGCCAGTCCCTCTTACCTCCTATCTTTGCTCACTTGCCCCCCTGCTCATAGTCACTTTTCCTTTCTCTTCCTTCCATGACTCATACCACCATCCACCACCAGCTGGCTGTGGGCTACCCTGCCTCCGACAGCGGATGGAACGGAGGCTGAAAGGGTCCCTGAAGATGCTTAGAAAGTCCATTAACCAGGACCGCTTCCTCCTGCGCCTGGCAGGCCTTGATTATGAGCTGGCCCACAAGCCGGGCCCGGTAGCTGGGGAGCGAGCCGAGCTGTTGGAGGCCTGCAGACCCGGGCAGCAGCGCACTGGGGCCAAGTGTGGTAAGGCAGCTTGCTGGGACACAGGGGAGCACGGGAGAGGGAAGGCCCGCTCGGGCCCGGCTCAGAGCAGGATGCTTTGCGGCCTCAGCAGCATCTCTCAAATTGTGAGGCAGCCAAGACCCTCCTGCCCATCATCCGCCCCTCCCTGGTCCCAGACTGAAATCTAGAAGGACGACAGGTGGGGCCACCAATCGTCCTGAACATGGCGTTGGCCTCTGATTCTCCCAAGCAGGCTTCTGTCTGTTTCCAGACACAGAGATTCTCCATGAATCTGGGGGAGCGGGAAGGGGAGTCCCAGACCTGGGTGGTGGGAAATAGGGGGGGTGGGTGGCTAGCGCGGCCGACTCTCCCTCAGTCAGCTGCCCGCAGGGAACGTATTACCACGGCCAGACGGAGCAGTGTGTGCCATGCCCAGCGGGCACCTTCCAGGAGAGAGAAGGGCAGCTCTCCTGCGACCTTTGCCCTGGGAGTGATGCCCACGGGCCTCTTGGAGCCACCAACGTCACCACGTGTGCAGGTGCCAGGGGAACAAACAATGCAGAGTGGGGTAGGGTGGGCACTGGGACGCCCGTGGGCATGGGATTTCCCAAGGGCAGGCCCAGGCTCCAGGCCACTCTCCTAGTCAACATCCTGTTTGTGTGCCTCTGTCCCTGAGACTGGGTGACCCCAAAGGGATGACCAGGACCACCCCCATCAGAGTCGGGCCCTTGGTTCATTGCAGGTCAGTGCTCACCTGGCCAACACTCTGTAGATGGGTTCAGGCCCTGCCAGCCATGCCCACGTGGCACCTACCAACCTGAAGCAGGACGGACTCTGTGCTTCCCTTGTGGTGGGGGCCTTACCACCAAGCACGAGGGGGCCATCTCCTTCCAAGACTGTGACACCAAAGGTGAGTGGTCTACTCACCCCATCAGGTGACTCTCCGACCCCAACTACACCCCCCAAAACTCTCCAAACCCCCAGAGCAGACCCAAGTTTGTTGTCCTACCATCTTCCCCAAACCAGGAAAGGCCCAGCTGCCTGATCAACCACAGCACCCTGCTCGCAGGACCCACCCTGACCCTCCATAAGCCACGGCCTGGGAACTGGGGAATACAGAGCAGTCCCAGTTACCTTCTGCTTCAGAGAACTGGGGGCACATTCCCCTCAGTACTACTAATGAGTTTCTGTACAGGTTTGCACTGCATTCAGTTCCTGAAAGAAAAGGACTGCCAACCACTCTGTCAAGTTTGTTTTTCCCTGGGCTTAAATTGTGGCCTGACTAGGACAGGCTGGCACCCTGGAAGGAACCTGGTGTCTTCCACCTCCTGAGTGTCCGGGATGCATGTGTGCCGCCCACCCTGTGCCCAGAGCTCCCGTGCCACCATCTTAACTCCCACCTCCCCTCTCTGCAGTCCAGTGCTCCCCTGGGCACTACTACAACACGAGTACCCACCGCTGCATCCGCTGTGCCATGGGGTCCTATCAGCCCGACTTCCGCCAGAACTTCTGTACCCGCTGTCCAGGAAACACAAGCACTGACTTCGATGGCTCCACCAGTGTGGCCCAGTGCAAGAGTAGGTGGCAGGCCAGGCTGGGGAAAAGGGGCTAGAGGCCTGGGAGCAAGGGGCACAGGAAGAAGCCTGTCGGGGGATTAAGCCAACAGGGAGTGGGGCTGGGACGTGATGGGCAGGGAAGTCCCACCCTCTCTCTCTCCCCAGCCCACTCTATCTCAAGACCGGTTTCTGGGCCGGGCCCTGTAGCACCCTCTCCCTGGAGTCAGGGGGGTAACGGGGAGGCAGAGACAGGTGAGGTGAGATGAAAAGGTACTAAAAGAGCAGGAAGGAAGGTGGACCCGGAACTTGGAGACGAGACGATGGGCTAGGCAGGTGGCTGCCTCCATGAGTCCGATTTCCACTTCAGAACGCCTCAGGTTGCCGCCCGTTTCCCCACTGACTTCCCTTCTCTTTCTTGCTTTGTCCCTGGCGCTTGGCTACAGATCGGCAGTGCGGTGGGGAGCTGGGTGAGTTCACTGGCTACATTGAGTCCCCCAACTACCCGGGCAACTACCCGGCCGGCGTGGAGTGCGTGTGGAACATCAACCCCCCACCCAAGCGCAAGATCCTCATCGTGGTGCCCGAGATCTTCCTGCCATCTGAGGACGAGTGTGGGGACGTCCTTGTCATGAGAAAGAACTGTGGGTGGCTGCAGAAGGGCAGTCCAAGTGTGGCTGGGAGCGAGGGAGGGAGAGAGAGAAACGGGAAGAGGTGGGCAGTGAGGAGGGAGGCCTCGGGCGGGAAGCAGACAGTAAGGAAAACGCAGCGCTGGCTCCGGGACTGGACAGCAGTTAGGAACGCCGGCTCTGGGACTAAACTCCAGCAGCGCTGCAGGTGTCCCTTTCCGATTCTAGCAGTTTTGCTGCTCCATTCATGTCAATGTCGGATTTCTTACACCCTGGGTGCCTGGATGTCAGCGAGGAGTTGTGCACCGAGTGAGGGCAGGGGAAGACAGTGTGTGTGTGGTGTGGGTGGGGGCGAGCCTCCGTGGGCACCATCACCCCCACAGCCCTCACTGCAGGAGGGCGTGGGTCACCTGCCCACCTGCCCTGACCTGCTGCTTGCCTTCCCAGCCTCCCCATCGTCCATCACCACCTACGAGACCTGCCAGACCTACGAGCGCCCCATTGCCTTCACAGCCCGCTCCCGGAAGCTCTGGATCAACTTCAAGACAAGCGAGGCCAACAGCGCCCGTGGCTTCCAGATCCCCTATGTTACCTATGACGGTGAGCAGGGGCAGGAGAGCCGGGGAGGCGGGCGAGCGGGTGCGGGAAAGCAAGGGCGGGAGGGCAGGGAAGGCGGGCAAGCAGGGGCTGGCTCACTCGGGGGCCTTGGGAGGCCAGGAGAGGAGCAGAAGCGTCCCCACTCCAAGCCCTCCCCTTGGTTGACCTTGCAGAGGACTATGAGCAGTTGGTGGAAGACATTGTGCGAGATGGCCGACTCTATGCATCTGAAAACCACCAGGAGATTTTAAAGGCAAGTGAATATGCACAACGACGGCCAACATTTAATGACTGTGTGACATCATGCATGCTACCTGCTTACATACACTTTCTCATTGACACACCGAAGTAGCTCCTTTCATCATCCCCAGTATAAAGATGAGAAACCCGGGGCACAGAGAATTACAGAACCGCCCTGTGCTGAAGCTGGGGTTTGAGCCTAAGCCCAGCTGACTGTAGTGTCACCCGCAGCTTAGGGGAGGAGAAAGGGAAGATGAGGAGATGACATGTCCCCTACCTCTTCCTTCAAACATACAGGGAAATGAGGTACATAGAAAGGTACTTTTGCATAAGTCCCTTCCTTCCCTTACTCCTGCCTCAGCTCCCTCAGAAAAGCAGATGAGTGCGGCGTTTCTCAGAGTTAATTCAGCACAGACGCTTTTAAAGGAAAAGAAATGTTTTTAATATTGAAGACGAAGAGACACCTGGGTCTGTGGATCCCAGTTTGAGAAACTCTTCCTGAAGAAGCTATAATCCTTGTCACCGTATTATCCTTCATAAATTATTGCAAAAAAACTTTTATCTCTATGAGTAATAATTTTTGTCCCGTTATCAAACTAAGAGACATGATGACAAAAATCTAGAACTTGCAGGCTGCAAAGAATATACTGTATTTTGCCACGTATAATGTGCTCCTGTGTATAATGCACACCCACGGTTTTGGCTCAAACTTTCGGGGGGGAAAAATCTTTCGTTTTAATTCAAATTTTCATTTGCTTACATTCAGGTACTTGTTTTTTTATATTATAAAGGAATTTTATAGCATTTATTTTTTAACATATTATGGTATGTTTATGTAACAAATAATTACAAAACACAGGAACAGATATAAGGTACGAGAAATTTTACGTACCGGTAACAAATTTAACGATATTTACGCATCATAGAAGGCCAAGAATTCTTCGTTGTTCAACAAAACTGATGGTCGTATTCCAGGGCATTATTTTGCATACGGATATTGTTACTGATTTCTAGAGTTACACTTTTAACTCATAAGCATAAATAAAACAATTAAAAACATTTATACAGATACAGAATTAGTACTACCCATGTATAATGAACGCGCATCCTTTTTCCCTAACAAATTTGGGCAAAAAAAGTGCACGTTATACACAGCAAAATATGGTAATTTCAGCAGTGCTTGTCACACATTTTTTTAAAGCATCTGAACTCTTATTTCAAACATGCTGAAACTCCAGTGCAAAGCTGTTTTGATTAAAGTGGGGATGAGAGGCTGGAAGACCCACCTCTTATTTTAAAAATCTGCTGATGCAATGCCAAGAACACTGGCCTAGAAGCCAGAAGGTCTGAATCCCGAAGCGCAGTGCCTGGTCTTTAGAACGCTCCCTACACATCATGTTGCTACGTCAGACAGGGTGGGCAGGAAAGGCCTCTGAGGAGAGGAGACCTGAATAAGGTAAAGGATGCCGCATTAGACCATCAAGACAGGAGGAGCATTCCCAGCTAAGGAGCACGGAGCTGTGGCATGTTTACCTTGAGAAAGCCAGTGCGGCTCAGCAGGGAGAGGAAGAGGCGAGGGGGATGGAAGACAGAGAGCAGGGCATTCCACCCGTGGGCCATGCACGGCACTTGGCTTTACTGAGTGAAAAGAACCACAGAGGTGCTGTGAATGGCCAAAGGACATGATCTAATGAAAACCTGAAAAGGTCACTGGCTATTGTGGGGAGAAGTGTGTTGAAGTGCAGGGTAGGTAGGAAGAAGCATGGAGACCACTCAGGAGGCTACTGCGATGGTCCCCGTGAGAGACGATGGTGGCCTGGGCAGGGCAGCAGCTGTGGAGACAGGGAGAGGTGGTCAGACCCTGGGTATAGATTGAAAGTAGAATGACAGGATTTGCTGTGGTTGGAGCAGACGAGAGGGACCCAGGATGGTGCTGAGGACGGGCCCTGAGCCCTGGAAGGAGGGGGTGCCCCTGACCGAGCTGTAGAGTTCTAGAGAAGCAGGCGGTGGGGATGGGATCCAGGGCTCCCCTCTGGGTGTGCCTATTCCACACCACGAGGGGCTGCCGCTGACCTGAAGCCGGGCTCCTCTGCCAGCCCTGACGCTGAGGCTGACACTGCCGCCCGCCACCCTCTAGGACAAGAAGCTCATCAAGGCCTTCTTTGAGGTGCTGGCCCACCCTCAGAACTACTTCAAGTACACAGAGAAGCACAAGGAGATGCTGCCCAAATCCTTCATCAAGCTGCTCCGCTCCAAAGTTTCCAGCTTCCTGAGGCCCTACAAATAGTGCCCGTAGGCCCAAGAGCCAGGTGTTGAAGACCCCAGACTCCTTACCCTCAGAGCCGGCGGCCCCCATCCGCGGACGAGGAACTCGCTCCTCTCTCTTTGGATAAAAAGAATATCACTATACAGACCAAGAACTCTCCCTTTCTTCCTCTCTCGCTTCCTTTCCTTGTCCCTCTCTGCCTCTCTCTGTCTGTCTCTCTCTTTCCCTCTCTCCTGTTTTCCCTTTTCCTACAAGCTCCCTGGAAAAGCCATTCAGTGCTGGCTCTATTCCCCCTGAGGGTTGAAGGAACAGCACCCTCTCCTTCTGCTCCCCAGCCACACTGCCCATTTCACCAGCTCACATCCCTGACCCCATCAGCTTGGAAGGATGCCAGAGGCCCACCCAAAGAAGTGGGTCTAGTGGGGGACGGGGAGGGGGAAGAGGGGCTTCTGCCATTCTAGGGTTGTGCCTTGCTAGTCAGGAGCCAGAATGTCCCTGGCTGTGACCCCCAGGCTATTCTAACAGCCCAGGGTTCTGCCAAAGCAGCCTTTGACTTACAAGCTTAGTGCCGGCACGGGTCATCTGGGGCACGTGGTCCGGGCCTCGGGCTGCCCCCACACACACGGCTTCCTTGTCTCTGCAGCTCCTCTCCTTCTCCACCCACAGTCTGCCTGGGGTCCAATCCCAGGGCTTACAAAAGGCCCACACCACTGGGCTCGTGGACACCGCTGAATGCGGAAGAGCAGCAGGCATTACCATGTTGAATGCACTGCTGTCACTCCTGGAGAGAAAGACTAGAGCTCTGCAGGGCAGAAACCAGGTTTTCAAGCATCACCAAAAGAAAGAAAAGGAAAAAAAAAAAAGAACAAAAACGTATCATCTAAAGGACTAGACTACAGAACAATTGGAAGCCAGCCTCAAACACTAATCCCTTTTCATGTCTTCCCTGGCCCAGCCGTCCTCTCACACACCACCCCCCCAGTGCTCCCTGGGGGAGCCCTACTCCCCAAGCTAAGTGTTGTGCTTCAAGAAACATGGCTGCCCAGCGGAAGCCGGCCTGGGCCTTACCCTAGAGCTGTCTTTCCCTTGTAGCCACAGATGGCTTGTGGGCTCCACCAAAGAGGACCCTGCTCGGTACCAGCCCAAAGCCACCTACCTCTGGCCCCAGGCTGTGGGCAACGAGAGGAATGTGTGTGCACTTGGCAAGCCTTCTGCCCACATCTAATAAGTGCAATCATTTTGAGTCTTTCTATGTTGTCTAGAGGGAGGGGTTTTTGTTTTCTGGTTTTGTTCTTTTTTGTTGTTGTTTGTTTGTTTCTTTCTCCTCTATTAGAACAACCCTATTTATAGCTGCCCAAAAGAGAAGAGTATATGTTTGGAGTGGAAGAAAAAAGGTCTTGAATCTCACGAACTTTGAGAGCTGGAGCATCTGATCTGTCTACTCCCCACCCAGTGGCCCTCAGACCTCTAGAGCCCCTGGCTTGCGTCACCCAGGGCCGTGGCTCAGAGGCACGAGACGTGTAGGACGTTATGGCGCAGGAAGGAGAGGCCTGTGTTTGCTATCCTGCTATCCCTTGCCTCTCCATGGATTCAGCATGGACCTCGTGATTGTAGAGGCCGATGGAACTGGTCAGTGATTCTCCACCCCACATAGGGAAAACCTCCGTCTTTCCCCTGCTTTTCATCCTGTTTTCCCCTGCTGTGCAGATGGAAGAGGACCAGGATAAACCCCTTGGGGATGGGCTGACGCACGGTCCTAAGGGCAGAGATGAGGCTGGAGGAGCCAAGAATAGGACTGTTATCCACTCGTGAGGTTTTCTGCCTGATCTTGGCCGTTCTGCCTGCCCCTACCTGTTCACCATTCCCTCTGGGAGTTGACGTCAAGCCTAGCATCCTCAAGTACTGCTTTTCAAAAGGATGAAGAATCAAGTCCATGCCCAAGCCCAGGTCCTGCACACACTCCACCCTCATTCTGCTGCTGCCTGTAAAATTATTTTCCATTTGCTCCTTCTAGTTCCCCCAAAGCTGTAGTCCTATTCAATCAAAGGCTACCAATTCACTCTTAGTGTTTATTTCAAAGTGACTGTCCCGGGCTACTGCTCCCCCAGGAAACTCAACACTAGATAAAGGAGCCTGACCTCCCTCCTTTCCCCATTAGTGGCAGCCAGCAGTGAAAACAGCCTTAGGTAGAAGTAGATAGCCCATGTCACAGCTGGCTCCCGACACCCATGAGCCAACACTGTGGCCCTTACGGGCAGAGTGTCTGGCTGCCTTTGTCTCTCTGGGTCAAAGGGGGTGCTGCTATAAAGACCCAAAATGTCTCCTTTCAAGCAGGGAAATGGTCATTTAATAGAAGTATCCACACTTCCCAGGAAATTACATGAAAACTGCTTTAATCGTCTTTGACCATCCCGTTTGTTCACCAGAAACTAGGATAACTTTCTGATTCCTCTCTCCCTACCATTTTGCATCTCTCTCAGAAAGCCAGTGCTTCCCGATTTATGCTTTCAGGGTCTGGCTTCTCCTTGCTCTCTTCCTCTCCTGTCACCCCATACGTACACACACACAAACACATTTCCTCCATTCATTTATTCCATGGTTTCTGGGACCTGCAATGACTTCCATAATATGGAAAGTACAGACCACTAGGCTTCTTCACTGATGTCAAGGCAGAGGTTGGTGAGCAGGTGGAGACCTGCTAATGTCCACCAAAGCCAATTAGGTTGTCCAAGTTGGGGGTTAAGAACCCAGGCAAAGCTGCTGCTGCAACTATGGAGGAAGCCGCCCTGGGGCATCAAACTAGGGATTAAATGGACTGAATGAGGAGTCAACACTCAGGGACTCTCTAGGCCTTTACAGGTCAGACGGAAAAATAGGATTTTACCAGTGTGGGGAAGTGGAAAGACAGTATAAATGGGACCCCTTCATGAAATCAGCCCAGAGGCCTCTCTGCAGGATGGGTGTTTACAGGGCCACGGTGCTGGAAGGTTTCATTTATATTAGTACAAAACCGGTCCTGATCCGAGTCCGGGAATGGGAAGCCATTTCTGCAAGAGCTCTGAGCACCAAGTGATGCATATCAGAAAGGCACTTATATCCTCAGCAACACACAATCTCTTACTTCTCTGCCTCCCGCTTTCTGTACGATAAGCCATGCCCATTCCCTAACCCGAGGGAATCGCGGAGTCAGGAGAAACTGACCAGAGCTGGCCTGCCCGGGGCCTACATATCCTCAGAGGCTGACAGCGAGCTGTGACCGCTCTGACTTCCTCAGGATTAGGTTACTTGGAGGTGATGGAGGCTCAGAGTTATTGCTGAAAGTTCAGTAATACAGTTCTGGTCTTTGGCCCTAAGGAAACTTTCTATACCCAAGAAGTGTTCTCCAGGTGCACGTTTGAGGTGACTCTGGAGTGCATTAGGAGGTCATATCTCAAAATGTCAGAAAACGTTGTCGAGCATTCAGACTTTTGTATTTGCTGCTTAACCTCAAGTAAGAGGCTCAAACTAAGGGGAGGAAGACAAAGTATAATGACTGTAGGCAGAAAATAATGTTAACCTGCCTGGCTCCTTTCTTAAGAACACTAAGAAAAAAGTGAAGCAAACAACACAAGGATGTCTTTAAATCCGACCTGTCTCCATGGCGGCACACACCCTGTCCTCGGACCATTGTTTGGACTAGGAACCCTTTAAGAAAATACATGATTAGAGGGAATCCCCAGTTCTGTTACCAGCTCATCTAGACAACACAGACTAGCAGTATGGACGAGCTGAAAACTTTATTCTGTGTGAGTTGGACTGAAGTTTCAGAGAATAATCATTATCGTGTGGGAGGCCTTTTCTTTTCATGCAGAAGAAATCTCAAAATATTGTATTTATATCTGCCTTCCACTGCTGCCAATATAGTAATCATCTCCTACACAATCAATAATAAACAGTAAATGATGCAGTTCATAGAATATTTTGCACTTGGGGGAAAAATGTATCTGAACTTGTAAAAAGAAATGTTTGGATTTTGTATGTTCTTTTTTATTATTATTATTAAAATACTAATGAAACTCCTCAGCGTCGATTGCTTAACCTAGAGCTGCAAAAGAGCTGTGAGGAGACAAAGTGTCTTCTGGCTTCCACATAGGACTTACCCAAATTTTCCATTTGTCCATCTTCTTCCTCGTGGTTTTAGAATTTGAAAAGTCTTGTCTCTTTTGTCTACTGTGTTTCCCCGAAAATAAGACCTAGCCGGACCATCAGCTCTAATGCAGGCACGGACCAGGAGCAAAAATTAATGTAAGACCCGGTATTATATTATATTATATTATATTATATTATATTATATTATATTATATTATATTTATTATGTTATGTTATATTATATTTATTACATTATATTATATTATACCTGGTCTTATATTTTAGTAAAATGAGACTGGGTCTTATATTAATTTTTGCTCCAAAAGACGCATTAGAGCTGATGGTCCGGCTGGGTCTTATTTTGGGGGGAACATGGTATTTTTAAAAGCAGTACAAGAATGACCCCTGAGAGGGACCTAGGGAATAGGGGCAATTTAGGATATTATTGCTCCTCACCACAGTACAGCTCTCATAATCTGGCCAGGCCACGAGTGGCTCAGACACCTCCCTAGTGAAGATATCCCACCTCTAGCAAAGTACCAGCACCCAGACTCACCCAAGGCTGCTCTTTTTCTGCAGGACATTCTTGGCCATGAAGCAGAATTCAGAAAAGACACAGATCACTCAGCCATGAGCACCATTATTACTACAGGGCACGGCAACGCAATCTCCAATCGCCAGTAAATGAACAGCCCCAACTTCTAGGCTCTGAAATGATAGATAAATCTTAATTGTTGCACTTACATAATTCCCTGACAAAATTGTGTTGGATTTAACATCTACACGATGTAGCCATTTAAGAGGAACAAGGAAAAACTGACCTGATCAAAAATATGGGGGGTTGGCCTATCAGAATCCTGAACTCTCCCTTTAGCGTCTACGAAGGAGAGAGGTGCATTCACCCCACAATTATGGAGCTCCTGGTCCGTGCCAGGCATCCTGCATCAGGCCGTCACAGCGTGACAATAGCCACACCCAAGGTCCTAATCCTTGTGTAAGATTCTGATGCCAGCTGATCTTTCCACATAGAGTTCCCACCAGGAGAGAGAATCCAGTCTCCCTGGTGGCTCTAAGTATAAATTAATTCACTGGCGTTCCATTTTATATATTACTTTCCTGTGAGTTTGATTTAGTGTGACAAAACATGAACACCTTTGTGCGGACACAGTCACATTTCTAGAACTACAAAGCTAAGGACCATATCCAGGACCACTGCCTACACCAAGTTGGGGCCATCCTCTCTGACTTCTCTCTTAACGTTCTTAGATTCCCAAAGTACCAAATCTTCCTCCTCCTTCCTAGAACACTTGCAATGATGTTCCAGAATAATGTATAGTCAGAGCCAGAGCCAGTGATGCCTGGGTCTACCTGTGAGCATATCAAGCAGTCTTTATTTTTATTTTTATTTTTAAAGAGGGCGCAGCTCACAGTGGCTCATGAGGGGATCGAGCCAGCAACCTTGGTGCTACCAGCACCAAGCTCTGACCAACTGAGCTAACCAGCCACCCCTCAAGCAGTCTTTAAAATGGAACAAAGACTTTCCAAGGAATTCTTTCCAAGGGTATGTGAAGACTTTCCAAGAGGTACCCAGGCAAGAAATCAATCTGAGGAGAGTTTTAAGGGAATAAATTTCCAGATCCTCAACGTCCACAAGAAATCTTCCCTAAAACTAATCTTTTGAGAGCCAGCCGTCATATTCATGCACATCCTACCTTTTCTTTCACCAGAGTCCTTGCCCTACTTTACAAAAGAAAGGCATATCCATCCTCTACACTGTATCTTAATGCATGGCCAGGGTGTAAAAACCTGGGCAATAGGAGGAATTGTTTTTTCCCTTCATATCAAAATATTCCCATTATAATCAGTCCTCTTATGTATTTCATCTTATAAAATGTTTCCTATTTTCCACCTCCTACTAGCAAAAATGAAATTGTTTGTAGCTGCTCAACCCACTATCTCCTAGTAAATATACCTTTATTTTTTATTACATACATAAGAAAAAGTTCGATCATGAAGTCTAACAATTATCGGAGTTATTTCTGATTTTTATACACGGCTGTTATTTAATTGCTCCCAAAAGCCAAACATCAGAGTTCCACACAAGCACATACCTACATTTGCCAAGGGGATGACATGCCTTCTATCCCACTTATCACTTAATAAATTAACTAATGAACATAGCTATACATTACATGGCATTATTCCAAAGTATATGAGAAACAGTACTATCTTGTTTTTATAATTTTTATAATATTAGATCTATATAATTTTAAACATAACTGATTTTTAGTAATTTATTTTATAAGCTACAGTTAATTTATTTCCCAGAGATATTTTTTATCATATTCTTTAAAATGAATATTAACATATTTATTTGAATTGAAGAATAAAGTCAAACTTTTTCCTTGCAGAAAGTAAGTCTGATTTGGTTAATTACCATATAGGCTAGTGATTTGAAATGAAAACTGGCTTTGCTAATTCCACAAACGTCAGGTATTTTCCATATGGAAGTAAATATGCACTTCAATATTTTAACAAAAAGATCCTGAAAACATATAATGATACGACAAAAGAATTTTATAAAAAAATAGTGTTGGCAAAGGAGTATGAAAATCAATATCTGATTAACAAGGTGCCTCTAAGTGAAAAGGTAGCAAATAATTAATCATTTTTATAAGACTATAACTGAGACTCCAATGAAGAGATAAATCCTTTTGCAAGGATTTCAGTGGTTTCCAGTTCTTTGCTTTTAATAAAATTAAAGAAGGACTCTATATGATAGTACTTGACAACGGTATTTGGTAATAGGACTCTGTATTGTTGGCATGTAATTTAAAAGTAGTTCAAAGACTCAAGGAATATCATTGTAACAAATCTCTTCCTTTCCCAATTACTATGTGAACAAGGTTTCTCACCACTTATGTCTATAAAAATAAAAATCCGGTAGAAAACTGATACTTCACCTTATCTCCTTTTACCATTAGGTAATATTCATCCAGGAATACCTGAACTACTTGAGGAGAAACACCATATTCCTCATTAAGAGATACATATTCAATAACAATTGTACTTTTTAGGTTTCACGAATTATAAAAATATGTAATATATTTATGTTTAATAAATTGTATACTAACAACTATAATAACCATTCATTTCATAAGAAACTTGAACAATTAAAGCCTATGGTCACAGGCAATAAATTTAAACTTACATTCATTTTTGTTGTAAAGTGTGACAGTGATCATTAAAAGACTTTAAAGCATACAAAAATACTAATTAGGATAAAGTTCTATAGGGGAAGTGAATGGAATTTGGAGTTCAAAAAGAGAACCTTATAAAATTTCTGTTAAAGAAGAGCTTGTTTATACATTTTTACAGGAATAATGGTGGGCATCAAATATTTAGAGTATATGGAATCTACTGAATACATTGAAGAATGATGTAATGGTTTTAGTTTAAAATGTCAAAATTTACAATAAGTCAGAAATGATATCCTCTACCAAAATTTAAATTTATGATGGAAAATTTACATACCAACTTAAAAATGAACAAGGAGGTACATAGTTCTTTAGTAAAATTCTTTTATGGAGTCCATTAAAAAAAATGTCTGGGGGCCCAGCCCGGTGGCTCAGGCGGGTAGAGCTCCATGGTCCTAACTTAAGGCTGCCGGTTCGATTCCCACATGGGCCAGTGGGCTTTCAACCACAAGGTTGCCAGTTCAATTCCTCGAGTCCTGCAAGGGATGTTGGGGTCCGCCCCCTGCAACTAAGATTGAACACTGGCACCTTGAGCTGAGCTGCCACTGAGCTCCTGGATGGCTCAGTTGGTTAGAGCGTGGGCTCTCAACCACAAGGTTGCCAGTTCAACTCCTGCAAGGGATGGTGGGCTGTGCCCCCTGCAACTAGCAACGGCAACTGGGCCTGGAGCTGAGCTGCGCCCTCCACAACTAAGACTGAAAGGACAACAACTTGACTTGGAAAAAAGTCCTGGAAGTACACACTGTTCCCCAATAAAGTCCTGTTCCTCTTCCCCAATAAAATCTTTTAAAAAAAAAGTCTGAAGACCATTAGCCTATATGGTATATCGCAGGGGTGGGGCTCAAAGGCAGAACAGAAGCTGCTGGACATGATTTTTCAATCTCCACTCCAAAGTATTTTCCTCACCAGTTCTCCAGAGTACCTGAAATTACCCACCATCAGAATCTTACTACTTCAAATTCAGACACTGCTTTCCCAGAGTCTTCCCACAATTTTTGTTAATTGTGTAATGGAAGAGATGATTTGCCAATCAGATCAGGATCTGCAAGGAATGTGAGAAAGGACAGATGTATTTTTTATTATGGAAAAAGGTGGTGGGGGGGACAAAGTAGGATAATTCCCTTGCTCTATTTCTTTTCTTTTTCTTTTTTGTGTTTTTTTAAGGAGGGCGCAGCTCACAGTGGCCCGAGTGTGGATGGAACCAGCAACACTTGGTGGAATTGGCACCACGCTATAACCAACTGAGCTAATCGGTCACCCAACCCTTGCTCTATTTCTAACCAGGAGTTTATGCTACAGGACAAGATACTTATTCTCTCTGTGTGTCTTTGTAATATAACTTGTCAAATCTCCACCAAAAGGAACAGAAAGAGTGCACCATAGTGGTCAGGCTTTTTATTTCTATAACAGGAGATATATAAAGGATCAATTATTAACCATAAGAATGGACCATCAATTGTCACTCACTGCCCACCAAACTGAGAACCTGATGAGGACTCTGGCCCCAGTCTCCCCTTTGGAAATGTTGTGCCAAAACAAAGATCGGGAAGAGGGAAT
The DNA here is from genome assembly GCF_004115265.2 of Rhinolophus ferrumequinum. Lineage (NCBI taxonomy): Eukaryota > Metazoa > Chordata > Mammalia > Chiroptera > Rhinolophidae > Rhinolophus > Rhinolophus ferrumequinum. The sequence goes on from NC_046286.1 coordinate 5,302,345, forward strand.
GTCTAAAACTGAAGGGGGAAGAAGGGGTCTTTCTGGTTAATTCTTCAGACAGGGGAGGAGAGGACAGGATGTCAGTGGCATGTTTAGCTACCATAGCTCCAAATCCAGTATTTTGTAAATGTTTCTAATTTGGGGGAATACTTCCTTTCTAAAATTTTTTTTTAAGTTAAATAGGTTTTTGGGAGGAGAGGGGAGGGATACAAAAACGAATCAAAGTCTAAAAGGGTAAAGAGGGAAAAGTTTCTCACTTCATTCCTCCAGGCACCAATTCCTCTCCTAAGAGGCAACCTTTACCAGTTCCTTATCTAACACCTCTCCTTATTTACTTTTTAATATTTTACCAAAAGCTCGCTCCCTTTTAATTTTTCCTTAGGTTTCTGAGAATACCCCAAGCTAGGCCCTACCTAAAGGGCTGGGGGAAATAGTAAAAGGGCTTGGTTTTGTTCTCCCCAGGCTATGCTACAAGGGGCGGGGGTAGCTGGTTTCGAGGCTAGGGGTGGGGCTGACGGGAATGAGAGTGACAGAACCCAGGAAGACCGTCGGGGCGCCTTCCTCAAAGGGACAAGTCCCTTGAGGCTCCTCAATGTCGTCCTTTTCAATAAGGAGCTAATAATGCCTGCAGTTGCTTCCTTCGGGAATCGGAGCCTGTGCCTGTGGACTGCGCACAGTAAAGCGCTTCGGGCTGGTAAGGCGCAGGAGGAAGGCTGGAGCGCTGAGCCGGGAGGAGAGGGTCCGGAATCCCCGCGCAAGCAGTGGGACACACGGGAACGACTGACTGCTCTCACAGCCTGCCCCGGATGCCCTCCCTGGCTCCTGAAGCGCACCTTCTAGCCCGCAGCCCGTCGACGAGACGGCGCGGAGCCCTCGGGACCTCGGGCATCTGCCGGCTCCTGCCTCAGGCCTCAGGTGGACAGTCCCTTGACAGGACAGGTGGCGTCTCCTCGTTGCTAGAGCGACGACCCAGCCTGCGTGCAGGCCCAGGTCCTGACCGGGGCGTAGTGACGTCATCACGCCCTCCCTGGGCGCGCGGCCTCGCAGGCCGTGCGTCACCCCGGCCAGGGGGCGGGGCTGTGAGGGGCCCGGTGCAGAGTGCGGCATCCCGGGCCCGGGAACCAGGATAGATAGCACCGCGGCCGAGGCGACGGGGGGTGCGGGGTGGAGCGTGCCCTTTATTTTCTATACGGGTTCCGGGGCCCGGTAGAGGCGCGCCGAGAGGAAAGGAAAGTTGCGGAGGCCCTGGAACCTGGATATCGCGCGAGGCAAGCTGCGCGCGGGCGGGCGGGCTATGGCGCAGGCGGGTTGCGGGGCCGGCGCTGGTGGCGGGGCCCGGTGCATGGCGGTCTGTCGGCGGAGTCGCCCTCGGGGGCTGTCAGGTTGGTGGCTGCGGGAAGAGTGGGTCCACCGTGCCCAGGTGGGGGGCCGGGCGGGCGCAGGACCCCGGGAAGGTCCCGAGTCCGGCGTGCCCAACCTCCTCCGATCCTAGCCCGGCTGCCGGGCGGTTCGACGGCGGCCTAACCCCCCCCCCCCGTCCTGGCCCCCATCTCTCCCCTCCATTCCGCTCTGCGACTCCTCCCCCATGACTTCCAAGCCCAACCCCGTCTCCACTTCTGTGACCCCACACCACACCACCTGACCCTGAGACCTCACCAGGTAACCCTCAGTTCTTAGTCATTGACCCTGACAACCCAGGAATTTCCCCAGCACTGCCCAGGGACCCACCAATCTAGTGACACTCTCAGTTCTAATTCAGTGACTCATGACCCAAGATCCGCACACCCCTCTTTGGTGACCCGGCTGATCCGCTAACGCCTCCAGTTCTACCCTGTGTTCCCCCACAAACTTGGTTACTCCCCTCAAATCTTTTCTGGTAACTCCAAGTTTCCCACCCAGACATCTACACAACCTTCAATATCTGATAATCCTTCCTTTGCCCCGTAAGCTTATGATCCTTATGCCACGTACCCTCTTCGTCCTAAAATTCCCCCCTCTGACATCCCTCTGCACTACCAGTCCCCCAGTGTCAGTCAGCACGTGACTTAACAGTGCCCCAGCACCAAGCGGGGGCCCAGGAAGACACGGAGATGAATATGAAGTAAGAGTTGGAGGCATCAGAGAATTCTGGATTGTGTGTAGTCCCAGATTCAAGTCCCCAGCTTTGCCATGGTTGTGCTTTGGGAACCTGGGAGAACTCCCTTGCCTCACTCTGGTCCTCCGTTTCTCATCTGTATTGTGATAAGGTTGGCTTAAACAATCTCAGAGTTGGCTTCCAGCTGTGAAAGTCTGCAGTTCTCACACAAGATAATATTTATTTGCAGTTAATTTTGTGCCTCTCCCTAGAAGTTGACGCTCGTAACCTCATCCCAGGGTCCGCTTGCTTCATGAACCTTAGTACCTCACTCCCATGACCCTCTACACTCTTACTAGTCCATTTGCCTTGAGCAGGCCCTATCAGTTAACATGTTTGCCAAGCAGGATAGCAGAGTGCTTCAGCTCTGGGAGTTGATGTGATAAGAAAGAAATCTGGGTTCTAGTGTGACTCTGGCCCTTCAGCTGTGGCACCCAGGCCTACCCTTTAGCCTGACTGAACCCTCCATCTCCATCTCTGCTAATGGAGGGTAACAGCAGTGCCTGAGATAATGCATGCAAAGCCCTTGGCACCTTGCCTAGCCCATGGGAGCCCTTAAGTCTAAGCTGAGACGCTCCTGTGGGTGTCACTCTGTCTTGAGTGCTAGGAATTCCACAACTGCGAACACTGGGCCCATACCTTGCGTTATCTTTCTACCACTCAGCTCTTCGAATTGCTATCCTCTTGTCTCTGTATGGTCTCCTCCCTTCTCTGGTTCTTTACCCTGATATCCTTCTCAATAATGATTGGGACATAACTGCCCACGACCTACTGTGGGCCAAGCTTTGCATTTATAAATTAGCTTTACCTTTCAACCACCCCAAGAGGTGGTTATTATTATATCCACCACCATTTCCCATTTTTGTTTGTTTTGGTTTGATTTTAAATAAATGAAGAACCTAAAACACAGATAAGTAACATAGCTGGGATTTGAACCCACAGTCTTCAGAACCCACTTGCCCCATTCCTTCTCTTGCCCCCAAACCTACCTAGTTTTCCAGGTAACTGTCAGCCCCGGGTTTCTTATTTTCTAATAATTCCTAAGCCTAACATCAACTCAGTCAGTAACCCCCAAGATTTCTATAACGCTTTTTGAACCGCATGCCTGAACCCCTGCAGCTTAACACCTCTCTCTCCTGATCCTTTGTCCCGATACTAATATACCCGGAGCTCCCAGTGCTCACTCCGTTATCTCACCACCCTGAGGTGTCTCCCACCTCCCTGGCACTTTCCTCCTGATCCTCTCATCCGGGTAAGTCCCTTACCCCCAGGCATTCACAAACTCTAAAACCCTCTAACTCAGTAGTTGTTCCTCATATGATCTCTTCCTATTTTTCAATCTCTTCTCAGTGTTCTGCCTGCCTCCCTTCGACTCTTCTCAGCCACACCTTCTAACCCAAGCCCTTCATCTAATTAGCCCATCATCTAGTGACCTCCTTCACCCATCTTCAGTACAGTGAGCCCCTTCCATCCCAGCGTGAACCTGTCCATCATCACCTATGCACCTCCCTTTCTAAGGTCCTCCTCTTTCTACCCTGTCCAGTATCGTGTGAGATCGTGCCTCTCAGATCTCATGGCATTTTCCTCCTTTTCATCAGTGATGTCCTTTTCAAACTAGAATCATCTTTCACCTTTTCCCTCTCCCTATATCCCTGTCTCTACTCACAGTGCCTTCTTCCTTCCTCTTATTTTTCTCCCAGCCATCCTCACCTCACCTTGATAGCGTTGATTCTAATGTCAACCTCCCTCCCATCCCACCTCTGCCCTTCTTCCACTGTGGGTGCATCTGACCCTAGGGCCACGAGAGTGACCCTGCCCGCTTCCACTCTCCTTCCTCACACACAATGCCGTCCAGTACAACCTCCTTGGTCTCTGACCCACAGAGCTGCGTTCTTCTCTGGGAATTTCTGATGATAGATCACCAAGTTCACACTCCTTTAGGCAGCAAGGAGAGAGACCTTGGAAATTCCTCTGAATCAATCTGGCCTTGTCTCCTCGACCAACTCCCACGATCCTGTCCTGTTTATGAAACTGCCTGCTGTATATGCCCTCAGGGTAGAATGCTTAGAGTGTCAGCTTGTGCCTGCATTGAATTAGCCCCATTGTTTTCCAAGCCCTGGGAGGACTTTCCTATCCCCTCCCACCGGAAGACTGGATGGTGAGTAGCAAAATGTGACATTAAAGATCCACATCCAAAAGTCTGTTCTGTGGGTCACCAAATTCCCAGGTCTCCTATAATGTACTGATTGACTCGACAGCAATAAATATACTAGAGGACAAAACTAGAGATAAGGCAGGGGTCAATCCTGGGGTCTACAAATTCTGTGGGTTGGCTTTTTTTTTTTTTTTTTAAAGAATTTTTGCCTTAGGCTTGTTTAATCTTTCTTAGGGCACAAAATATATGCCTTGTATCTTAGTTATTTTTGTATTCTTCTCCCACCCCCACTGTAATTTCCTTGAGTACAGAGGCTGGGTTTTCTTTACCTTCTGCCATCTGAATCCTGTCCTTCGTATTTAGCAGGTAGTCAGTAAATACTTAGTGGATTGAATGACCTTGTTCAGAAATGTTGCATCAGTACAAACAAGTGAAAACAGCCCGTGTCTACATTCATCTGGAGCCACAGCAGCCTCCTCCCCAAATCACTCCGAACGTGACAATGGGCAAGTCCCTTGATTTTAACAGTCTGGACTTTAGACACTTCTTTTTTTAGGCATTGCTCTAGTTGGGGAATGGTATAAGTGCTTGTTTTTACTGTATTTCTGGTTAAGACTAGAGAGATTGGTTGACATAGTTGCTAGTGTGCTGTGGTTACCAGGCCAGAGTGTGTCATCTAGACCGGTTCTCAAGAAAACAGCTAGGTGAAATATTTAGTGGGGGTTGCAGAGATAGAGAACAGAGGAAACCAAATGGGAGAAATGAAGTTGGGTAATGGGTTCATGGGGTTCCTTATACTATTCTTTATACTTTTTTGTGTGCTTGAAATCCATAATAAAAGTTTATTTTACAAAAAGGACAGCTAGATGAACAAGTGCGAGTTTAGCACCGTTCCTCAGAAAACACCTCAAAGTTACTGAGTCAGTACTATTATCTAGGTTAGTATATTTAGCCCTATCCTGTCTTTGACCTCTTCTGTTTGTGAGGTATCAGGATGCTAGCCTGCAGAATTCTGTGCTTGGTGGCCTAGGAATTGGAACGCCCTGGCACCAGGCACCCGTGGCTCCGGTTCTTCCCTGCTTCCGAGCCAAGGTGTGGTTTCTGGTGATACATGGCTGGACCTGAGAAGAAGGGGAGGCAGTGGGGGAGGTAGGAGAGAAACCAGAATTCAACTAGGGTCTCCTTCTGGCCTAAAGCCTTTAGATTCCTGGGAGATCTTAGAAATATGGGTGTTCATTCCATCCATTCCACAAATGTCTGGTGAATATCTGCGAGAGGCCAGGTACTTTTCTAGTACCTGGGGGGTAGAGCAGTGAATAAAACAAAGTTCCAGGACTTAAGGAGTGAGGAGGGAAAGGCACACAACAAACTAATAAACAAGAAAAGTATATATTAAGAAAATTAAGCAGAAAAGGGAAATAGTACCAGAAGTCAGGGTATTAAATTTTAAATTGGGTGGTCAAGGAAGATCTGACTGAGAAGGTATCATCTGAGCAAAGACCTGAATAAAATTAAGGGGTGAGCTGAGCGAATACGTGGTGGAAGTGTGATCCAGTCAGTGGGAACAGCAAGCGCACAGTCCTGAGGCAGGAGCACACCTCGCATATTTGAGAAACAGGAGGATGCCGACCAGTATGGCTGCAGTGGGGTGGGGGGGGGAACAGCGAGAGATGTGGGGATGGGGACGGGTTAGTGGCAGATCGCGTTGGGCCTTATAGGCCCCTGGATTTTACTGTGAATTGTGAGATGGGAGCCTTTGGAGGGTTCTAGGCAGATAAGTGACATGAACTGACATAAAGGATCATTCTGGCTGCTGTGTTGAGACTGTAGGGGCCAAGAGTGGAAGAAGGGAAACTGGTTAGGAGGCTACTGCAATGGTCCAGGCAAGAAAAGTTGGTGGCTTGTACCCCAAGTAAAGCAGTGGAAGAGAGAGAAGTGGTTGGATTCTGGATATATTTTGAAAGAAGACCCAACAGGATTTTCTGATGGATTGGATGTGGCATTTGAGAGACATAGGCAAGTTGAGGATGGCTCCCTCGTTTTTGGTCTGAACAACTCAAGGATGAGTTCCCATTTACTAAAATCATGGAGCCTGGAGGAGGAGCGGGTTGTGAGAAGCAGAGATAGGGAATTCACTTTGGAATCTGTCAAGTTTGAGATGTTTTTTAGTTATGGCGATATTGAGTAAGTAGCTGGATTTACAACTCTGTTAGACATGAGTAAGTTTCTGGTGTCCAGGGAACCTAAAGAACACTGTTACTATTCCTGGGCAAGACACAAAGGAGTATGGTGGGAAAAACGCTGGCGGCTCAGGTGTGAGGCCCAGCTCTTCCACCATGTAGCTGTGTGATGCTTGGAGACTCCTCTGGCAACTCTGGCCTCTATATCTTTATCTGCAAAATGACTGCTTTGGACTAGAAACGAGCTGTCGGCCCCTCCCATTGTGACAGTTGATGAAAAGGTGCTTAGAGTAAAGAAGATAATACGTGTATATCTGTATATCTGAGAGCCTTTTGGAAACAGCTGAGCTCTACACAAGGTGGCAGCATTGGTGGTCAGATCTCTCCCTCCCTCCCTCCCTCCCTCCCTCCCTCTCTCTCTCTCTCTCTCTCTCTTTCTCTCTCTCTCTCTTTTTTTCTCCCTTCGCTAAAATAATACTTAGTAAATGCCTGCCACGTGCCAGGCACTAGGCTAGACAGGATTTTGTGCATCCAGAAGACGTGTCCATGCCTTCGTGGACCCCTACAGACAAGCCACCTGGGGTAGGTCTGGTGTGACAGTAACCAGGGAAACCGCCTTCTTGGCTCTAGGAGAAAACAGCGAACGTGCATGTCGGCGATGAGGCAAGGCGGTATTCCAAGTGAGGAAAAGGTGCTCGTCCTAGCTGGGGCTGGGGAAGACATGGGTGGTGGGTCTACCTTCCCTCCTTCATTCTTTCCTTCAATATTGACCCCTCTGCTGGGAACTGATCTAAGGACTCATTGTTCTTAGTAGGTGAAAGGTTTCAAATCTAGTCTCAGGAGTTTCAGTAGATTTAGTTCACAATAAATGGTGCTGATTTAGACTTCAAATTTTTTTTTTTTTTTTAAGATTTTATTGGGGAAGGGGAACAGGACTTTATTGGGGGAACAGTGTGTACTTCCAGGACTTTTTTCCAAGTCAAGTTGTTGTCCTTTCACTCTTAGTTATGGAGGGTGCAGCTCAGCTCCAGGTCCAGTTGCCGTTTCTAGTTGCAGGGGGCACAGCCCACCATCCCTTGTGGGAGTTGAGGAGTCGAACCGGCAACCTTGTGGTTGAGAGCCCGCGCTCCAACCAACTGAGCCATCCAGGAGCTCAGCAGCAGCTCAGCTCAAGGTGCTGTGTTCAATCTTAGTTGCAGGGGGCGGAGCCCACCATCCCTTGTGGGATTCGAGGAATCGAACTGGCAACCTTGTGGTTGAGAGCCCACTGGCCCATGTGGGAATCGAACCGGCAGCCTTCATAGTTAAGAGCATGAAGCTCTAACCGCCTGAGCCACCGGGCCGGCCCTAGAATTCAGATTTGAACTAAAGAACTCAGTTAGCTATGAGACCTAATAGTGTTATTCATTTAGTATCTGTGGGCACATTCTTTGTTGGGCGGGTGCTGGTTAAGCTGAAGTGCATGCTCTCCAGGAACTTGTATTATGAACGGTACTAACAGAAAATAGGAGTGTGTTATTTCCCCCCAAGAGTTAAGTTTAAGGTTAGCACTTAGCAGAGTCGTCTTCTCACTGCATCTGGAAGCACCATCACCCTGCAGTGTTTATCCTTGTGTCATTTAGATGTCCGTGTTTATATTGTAAGGAGAGACTCTGACCAGCTAAAGAAGAGTAACTGAGATACAAATCCAAGTGCAGCTGAAGCCATTGTCATTAACCAGTGGCCTTAAGCTCCTGACAAAACTTCAGATTCCTCTTGCCCTGGCTGCTGTCAGTAAAGGTATAAAATGGGACTGTGCACATGCGGGCCTCACAAACGCTGTGAGCTTTCGTTTTGCTGGTAGGAGTGCAGGGCCCGCTCAGGCACCCCACTTGCAGCTCACAGTCAGACAGATCTGTGATGCTGGATGCGACATTCCAATCCTCACAGCATGGTAGACGTCACAGCTGGGAGTTAGGGTGCTTCTGGTGCTTCTGGGCCAACACCCCAAGCTTGCCCTCAGTGAAAGATTGTCTCGGAGAAGCCCAGAGATAACTTCTTAGCTCGCTGGTTTTTCTCACTGCATAGCTCTTCATTTGTTAACCCTGCTGCTTTAGGATGTTGATAATGTATGAGAACCATGCAGTGAAGATCAGAACCGAGGAACTGGGGGCTCCTTGAGATTATAGAACTGACCTGAGGCTTAGGTGTGGGGGACGCGACAGTGGTACCTAAGACCAGAGCTCTCCTCTCTGTCTGGGGGCCTCTGAACCTAGGAAGTAGTATCCCGAGGCCCTAGAAACAGTGAAAGAAAAGGGCAGCCCCTGCTTAGCCATCACTGCAGCTGGACCCACCCCCCTGACCAGGCTAGGGACGCACGAGTTACAGCCAGCATGGCCTCGGGTCCCGTGTGGCTTTGCTGTTGCTTCATGCTCAGTTTGATCAGCTTTCCATATGATACTCCAGAATGTCATTCATGAATTGGGAAGCTAAGTTTTCCGATGTGGTTTTGCTGCAGACATCATGGAATCTGTCGTCAGCACTGGAGTAGCCATGTCTCACGGCCACAGCTTCGGAGATATTCCTGTAGCCAACGAATGGAGTGCAGAGCAGGCTTCTTTTATTCATTCATTTTTATTTCTTTTAAACAGGTAATACAAAGCTTACATTTTTTTAAAGTATAAAGATACAAGTGAAAAGTCACCCTTCCATCTTTTTGCCCTAGTCATTCAGTAACCTTCCCCAGGCAGCGCTGGTTAGTAATTTCTTAATTCTCTTTACACAGATTTTTTTTTTAATGCCCATGGCAGCATACAAAAGGCACTGTTTTATGCCTTGCCATTGTTATTTAATATATTTTGGAGAGTTTTCCACGTCAGTATGTAAGGAGCTTCCTTATTTATTTATGTCTACATAGTATGCCAGTTCTATATTGATAGATATTTATGCTAGTTCTAATTTTTTGCTATTATTACATACAGGAATGCCATGAATAACCTTGGATATGTGCCATGTTTCACACATGTACGTCTACCTGTACACTAGACATGAAATTGCTGGGTCGGATGGTATGTACATTGGTAATTTTGATTGATTCTTCCAAAATTACTCCACATAGGCTTGTACCAGTGTATACTCCCGTGAACAGTGTGAGGCCGTGCCTGTCTCCCCACAGCATCGTGGACATTGCTTTGAGTTAAGAATATACAGATTACCTAGAGATCAAGGTAGAATACTGAATCATGGGGCGCCACATGGCATTCTGTTCCACAAGACACAATGCGGCACAGCCCAATTTGAAGAATATTGCATTTAAAATATATCCAAAAGAGGTAGATGGACCTCTCTGGTGATTATAAGAGAGGAAGATAAATCCTAGAGGAAGAAATTCCCTACCTCAGTACTTAAGACTGGCATGAATTAGAGGAAGAATGGATCTCTTTCTTTGTAGGACATAAGAGGATAGGAAAGCTGTGGGGAGAATAAAGGAAAACCCTAGAGGGTGGGGCTGGCCACCAGGCTTCGTGTCCACTGGAGAACTACCTCTCAGCTTAATGTTGGTATCTCTTCATTTCAGCGACTTTATTTTTTTAAAGATTATACCTCTTCCTTTCAGCACAACTGTTCATTTCTTTTTGGCCTCTTCTGCCCTCGTCCCAATTGGTTAACCTTCCTCCAGTAACCCGGATGGTCTTCATGGTTCTTGTCTAAAACATTTAAACAGGTATCCCTGTGCAAGTAGCTGTTGTTTTCTGTGCCTTCTTTTTGTGGGATGAATTATGAAGATGAGGTTATTCGATCTTACATCCTGAGCCTTTCCCAGTGGGGTTAAACACTGACTGATTGTCCTCTTGAGAGCCTGGAGCAGTCTCTCGTGCTGTCAGCCATGCACTCTCGTGCCTGCTTCCTGGCCTTGCCAACATCGATAGTTGCATTTTATTATTATTATTATTATTATTATTATTATTATTAATAGACTTTATATCTTAGAGCAGTTTTAGGTTTACAGAAAATTGGACAAAGTCCAGAGAGTTTCCATAGACCTCCCCCTACCCCCTGTTCGCAGTTTCCCCCTGTTACACGCACACCTCAGAGATATTTCAGGTTCGGTTCCAGACCACCGACCACCACAATAAAGCAAATATCACAATAAAATGAGTCACAAATGTTTTGGTTTCCCAGTGCACATGAAAGTTATGTTTACACTACACTGTAGTCTATTAAGTGGGCAACAGCATTATGTCTTAAAAAACAGTTCTATATCCTTTACTGCTAAAAAATGCTGACCGTTATCTGAGCCTTCCGCAGCTCATCATCTGTTTGCTGGGGAACCGTCTTGCCTCGATGTTGACGGCTGCTGACTGATCAGGGTGGTGGTTGCTGAAGGTGGGTGGGGTGACTGGCAACTTCTTAAAATAAGACAACAGTGAAGTTTGCAGCATCGATGGACTCCTCCTGTCATGAATAATTTCTCTATAGCATGCGATGCTGTTTGATACTAGGTTGGTGCAAAAGTAATTGTGGTTTTTGCAATTTTTTTTTCCCTTTTCCTCACTCCCCACCCCCACTCCGGTTCCAGCCGTTGTTTCTCAGTCTAGTTGTGTAGGACACAGCTCCCTGGCCCATGCTGGTGTTATGAGCCTTGCGCTCCCTGTCGTTGGTCGGCCACTCATGGCAGCTCCGGCTGCTGGCAGCTCACGCCGACCTCCGGCTTCTCGCGGCTGCCCAGTTCCAGGGAGAGCCGTTGTTCTCAGTCTTAGCTGTAGAGGGTGCAGCTCACGGGCCCCTGTGGGAATCAAGCCGGTGACCTTGTTAAGAGCTCGCACTCTAACCAACTGAGCCGTCTGGCCGCCCCCAGGCTCTACTTCTAATTATAGTTCTCTTGCCATTTCCACCACATCTGCAGTACATCCACCAAAGTCTTGAACCCCTCAAAGTAATCCATGATATTAGAATCAACTTCTTCCAAACTAATGTTAATGTTCACTCAGTAAGTTGCCACAAACCTTCAATTTGTAAAACAATGCAATATCTGCAAAGCACAATATTATAAAATGTGGTATACCTATATTAACATTTTGCATTGGTGTGTATTTGCTATAATTATGAACCAATATTGATGCATTATTAGCTAAACTCCATAGTTTACATTATGGGTCACTCTTTGTGTTATACATTCTATGAATTTTGATAAATGTGTTGTGTCATGTGTCCACTATTACCGTATCATACAGAATAGTTTCACTGCCCTAAAAATGCCCTGTGCTCCACCTGTTCATCCCTCCTCCCCTCTCCCTGTAGCAACCACTGATCTTTGTACTTTCTGTATAGTTTTTTGCCTTTTCCAGAATGTCACATGGTTGAACTCATACTATACATAGCGTTTTCAGATTGGCTTCCTAGCAAAATGTATCTAAGGTTCCTTCATGTCTTTTCATGACTTAATAGCTCATTTCTTTTTTATCGCTGAATAATATTCCATTGTATAGATATACCAAAGTTTGTTTGTTGAAGGTCATCTTGGTTGCTTCCCATTTGGGGCAGTTATGAATTAAAGCTTCTGCAAACATAAGTTTTCAACTCGTTTGGGTAAATACCTAGGCGTAGGATTTTTGGATCATGTAGTAAGAGTATGTTTAACTTTGTAAGAAACTGCCAAACTGTCCTCCAGAGTACCATTTTGCTGTATCATTTTGCGTTCCCAGCAGCAATGAATGAAAGTTCCTGTTCCTCCACATACTTGCCGGCATTTGGTGTTGTCAGTGTTTTTGAGTTTGGTTAATCTGATGGGTGTTTAGTTGTATCTCATTGTCTATTGGATGTTAGTATTTTTACTTTGATTTTTTGGTGATTTGATAAGTATAATATTATGATTATTCTTTCTTGTTCTTTAATTACTAATGATAATGAACCTTATATTATTTATTTACTGTTAGTGTTTTTTTTGCTTTTGAATTCATATTGTAGCCTTATTTGGTGGAAATTTGCTATTGTTCTTAGAGGTTTGTATGTGTCTGCATGTATTTTTTTCACCCAGTTTTTTTCAATTGTGGCAAAATATACATAATATAAAATTTACCATCTTAACCATTTTTAGGTGTACAGTCAGTTACATGTGTTTTTAATATAGCTTATTTTCTTTAATATTTTTCCCTAATGTTTTTTTCTAAAACCAACTCTTCTTTTGACTTGAATTATTTTTTTATTTTTATTAATTTATTTTTTGCTTCAAAAGCCTTCTCTTCCTGGTTGAGATCTGGATATTGATTCACTTTGATGACATTAATTTAGCCCTTTTGTCCCAGGGTGATGTTTCTAAATAACCGTGATTTCCAGTCCCTCCTGGTGCTGATGGAATGTTTCATTTTCTAATAGCCTTTCTTAAGCCAGTGGGAACCCAAGCTGAATTCCAGAAACAGTTCAGATGTAACTTCATCATATCAGTACTAATTTGCTTATTGGTATAAAGCAAATCCTTAGGATAACCCTCCCAAAATGTCTTTATTCTGGACTTTTTTTTCATGGACAAAAGGTGGGTTTGAAATTCCGCCCTGATTGGGTGCTTACAAACTATGGAGTTAAAATTCATTTAAACATATGGCTGCAAATTAGATTTTTAAGTTATTGTTTCAGTTTAAATGAATTCTTCTGTAGTAAAGGGGTCTGTATTTTAACTGCCCTTTTGAAATTGAAAATAATTCACGTTGCTTAATTGCTCCTTTTTCTGTGACTAATTTAAATCTAAAAAATTGTAGTAGCCAAATCAGAACCATACTAAAAAGTAATTTGCTTTTAACATCAGTGTGCCTTTTGGAAAGAGATGTTTAGCTGATGTTTTAAATGTGTGTATGTTAGTGCAAGTTTCTGCTATTAATTTCCTGTTTTCTCTTTAGTATTTGGAAACCCACAGAATCAAGCCTGTTTCACTAGGGTTTTTGTGTGTACATCGAAGTATTTTTCTATAATAACAAATACTGAATCATTTTTACTACAGCTCTGCCAAATCTGGTTCTGATTTGCCACTTGACTCTCTTAGCTTTCATCCCTCCCATCCTAATGCCACTTTGTCCTCTCTGAGTAGTTTTCTATATTTCCCAATGAGTAATTTTCTGAGTGAAAATTAAGTCATATTTTCTTCCAAAGTTGAACATTCTTCTCTTTCCAAGCAAATGTTTTATTTTCTTCCTTCTTTCCTTCCTTCCTTCTTTCCTTCCTTCCTTTTTTTTTTTCTTTCTTTTTCTTTTTTTCCCCCCCAACTTCCAAATACAGTTGCCCTCCAGGCTGGCTGAGACAGAGAACAGAAAGCCTTCTTCCAAATGTCCAGGGAGTTTGGTTGGCAGAAAATGATGGAATAGTGAACAGGTGCCTGTAGTCAAGGAGAACCCTAGCTTGAGTGTGGATCAGATTAAATCTGGACCGTGACAAAGTGGAGAAGCACAACTCCATGGCTACTCTTTCATTTCCTGTTTTTCATATATCCCTGATTTTTCTGCTTTGAGGAGGCAGTTTAAGCACATCTTGTGTCACAGAGAGACCTAAAGATCCAAAGTATCTAAAAAGTTTTTCTAAATGTTACCTCTCCCCAATAATTATGTTATGTTTTTACATTAGGAAACACATTTGTGTATTATGAAGCCATAGAGCTATTTCCAGCTTAACAATAGGTTAAGTTCATTTAAATATGCAACAAATGAAAGGGGACTAGTTGCTAGTTCTGGGAGAGTAAGGAGTGCCCCCTTTTCATACCCCCCTTTTGTCATGGCTCTTACCTACCCCACCCCCAGTCTGTCTCTCCCCTATACCCAGCTCAGGTCATTGGGGAGCTGCTAAACCTTATACCCTCCATGGAGAAAACAGAGCAGCTGCCCCTGTCCCCCTCTGCCTTTCTCAGAGGGCCACTGGAGTTAGGAATCTAAAATGTCAAGTGCAGGCAGGAACTGCTCAAACAGCCATCCTGAGGCAGGGACAAGCCTCTCCCTGACTCTGCCAGTTTCACTGTTGTTAGTTTAGTACTGGCACAGGAGGATTCAGAGAAAACCATCATTTGATGAAAGAAAGGGAGAAAAATGGCAATCAGCCACTTGTATAGGCCTGGCAGCCACGAAGCACCACCCACAGTCAGGTTCTGTTGGAAGGCAGCTGCAGAGATCAGGAGAGGTTAGAGAGCGACAGTGGACTGTTTTAAAGGTTTATATTATGAGACTTAAGGAGGGAAATAGAATATTTGGCCTGGACATGAGGCCGTGTAAAGGAGTGGAGATTTGTTTTCTTTGAGTCTAAGAAGCATTTTATTTTAGGAAATGTGGCTACCAGCTATTCCCTCTTTCCATTGTGGTCAGCTCAAAAAGGACTTGTTTTAAGTTGCAGTGGTTGAGATGAATGTTAAACAACCAATATTTGAGTGGTTTGAGTGCTGACATTGTGTCACAGTGGATTAGCAGAAGGAGGAAATACACTAGATATTGAGAGGTACAGGGCCAGCCCGCCTGGCTTTGAATCCTGGCTTCAATGCTTATTAGCTATGGGAACTTGGACAAACTACTCCACCTCTAAACCTCAGTCACCTCATCTGTAAAATGGGGATAATGTACCTATTTCCTCATAGGATTATTTTTAAGATTAAAAGAGTTAAGGTAGGTAAAGTGCTTTGAACAGTGGCTGGCACATGTTAAGGGCTATAAATGGGATAAACATAATTAGCATGAGCAATGGAAAGGATTTTAGGGTCCTCTGAGCCAATGTGTCAATTATAGGTTAGGTGGCTGTCACAGGATATAGAATCAAGATTAGAAGCCACTTCTGCAGACCTCTAGTCCAGGACTGTTGCCACTACTCGTGGCTATGTTTTAGAAACACCCATTGCTTCAAAAGCATTTCCCTTCCATCCCTCCTCCTCAGAGCCAGTGTTTCTAGAGTACTTCCTATATATATGCCAACAGCACTGTGCTAAATACTGACATACATGACTTCACTTAATCCTTACAGCAACTTAAGAAGAAGGTGTCACTGTTATCCCCATTTTTTAGAAGTGGTACCTGAGGCCCAGAGAGGTTCAGTTACTTGCCCAAGAGTACACAGCTTCAAAGAGGTAGAGCCTGGATTAGAACCCAGGATTGGGAGCCTGGATTGTGACTCCTGAGCCTATGTTCTTAACTACCCAACGTAGTTTCCTCAGAAAGTCCCAGTAGAGTACAGATGAACTAAATTAAACCAGCCATTGCTGCAACTGCCATAGGGCTCAGCCATAAAGATTTGAGACCATTTTGTAATCCTTTTCAACCTACAGTTGGCTTTGTTTTCAGATCTAGGTCTCTCACGTGTTTCCTTATTTCTGACACAATGCTATTACACAAAAACAGGTTACCAAAAGAGTTTCTCTCCGTGATAAAGAGATGAAAGTTGAGAGTCACAGAGCAGACTGAGAGAAGCCAGGACCAGAGCTTTTATGAGATTGGACCGTGTGGGCCTTATCAGGGCTCTGGGCCAGGTTTGGGTCACTGCCCCGGTCCCAGTAGACCAGAGAAGATGGGTCAGATGTCAGAATTCCTACCTAGACCAGTGCTTTTAATCCCGGGAAGACTCTGATGACTGTCTTGGACTCCCCCCTCTTCAGAAAAATGCTCAAGCTCACACTCTTCAGGTGGCTGCAGGGTTCATAAACCCCCAGCGAAACACCTCTGTACTACCGTGTTTCCCCGAAAATAAGACCTAGCCGGACCATCAGCTCTAATGCGTCTTTTGGAGCAAAAATTAATATAAGACCTGGTATTGTATTGTATTATATTATACCCAGTATTATATTATACCCGGTCTTATATCAAAATAAGACCAGGTCTTATATTAATTTTTGCTCCAAAAGACGCATTAGAGCTGATGGTCTGGCTAGGTCTTATTTTCGGGGAAACACGGTAGGCAGCATAGTAGAGTATACTCTGGAGCCAGATGGCCTGGGTTCAAATCCTCCTCTCCCGCTTATTAGCTGTGCACACTTAATATGCAGCTAAGCAAGTTAGTAATGTCTTGGGCTTCGATTTCCTCAACTGTGAAATTAAGATAATAATGGTAGTTAATTATAGGAGCGTTGTGAGGATGAAATGAGTCACTGTAAAATGCCTAGTACACAGTTAGCTCTGTAGCAGAGTTCACTCCTAGTGTTAGTGGTCGCTATACCAGAACTTAGTGTATTCAGTAAACGTTTACGGACAGAATGGATGAATGATTCTAGTGGAGATGCCAAGGCTAGGGAACAGCGTCCCAGCCAGTGTGTCACACATGGGCTAGAGTTACCGTAAGCTATTGATCCGTTCAGCCCCTGGGGCTGCCAAAGCCCCAGCTGGTGTTGCTTCTGGCATCAAGCAGCAACATCCACAGTGTGGCATACAAATACCCTTTTCTCTCGGTGTCCTGACATGAAAACAGTTCGGGCAGCACCGATCAAACAGATCAGCGGGCAGGTAGTGAGCATCACGTAGCCAGTCCAGAGTCCAAGTCCAGGAGAATTATTTGGGTGGTTGGCAGAGAGAATCTTAACTGCTGAGCCTCAAGCAGAGGCTTCACAAGTGTAGGCTCCACGCCAGCCACGACAGACGCAGAGGAAGTCCTGCCAGCCGGACACTCCAGTGTTTCTCTGCATGCACGTGGGGACCCTGCAAGGGTTTGTAGAGAGCCCCCAGTGAAACAGAAATCAGACTGCAGCCCAGAGCCCTTGTAGGCAACAGATGGTACAGAGGTGGTGGTAAGTTCTGAAGTAGGTGATCCAGGGGTGTGAGCGCTAGGAAGAGGGAGTGCCGGGGCTACAGGGACTTACAAGGGGCCCCAGCCTTGCCTACAAGGTGGATTCTAAGGGCATAGGAAGCCACGGAAGAGTTTTAACCAAGGAAGTGGGAGATTTAGGTTTGTACCTTTTTTTAAGTCACAATATTGCAAAGTGAATAGGAAACAGGCAAGAGTGTATTTGAGGACAAAAAGTTAGGAGACTTTTAAGTAGTCAAGAGGTGAGTGGTTGGTGATACTCACCTGAAATAGGTACCTAGACTTTTTTTTTTTTTAAGATTTTATTGGGGAAAGGGAAACAGGACTTTATTGGGGAACAGTGTGTACTTCCACGATTTTTTCCAAGTCAAGTTGTTGTCCTTTCAGTCTTAGTTGTGGAGGGCGCAGCTCAGCTCCAGGTCCAGTTGCCGTTGCTAGTTGCGGGGGGCGCAGCCCACCATCGCTTGCCGGAGTCGAACCGGCAACCTTGTGGTTGAGAGCCTGCACTTCAACCAACTGAGCCATCCGGGAGTTCAGCGGCAGCTCAGCTCAGGGTGCTGTGTTCAGTCTTAGTTGTAGTGGGCAGAGCCCACCATACCTTGCGGGAGTCCAGGAGTCGAACAGGCAGCCTTGTGGTTGAGAGCCCACTGGCCCATGTGGGAATCGAACCAGCAGCCTTTAGCATTAGGAGCACAGAGCTCCAACCTCCTGAGCCACCAGGCGGGCCCTAGACTTTTTTTAAATTGACATATAATTAACATACAGTATTACATTAGTTTCAGGTGTACAATAATTATTTGATACTTGTATATATTGCAAAATGATCACCATGATAAGTCTAGTTAACATCCGTCACCACACAGTTACAGAATCTTTTTTCTGGTGATGGGAACTTTTAAGATTTACTCTCAGTGACTTTCAGATATGAAATATAGTATTATTAACTATTGTCACCATGCTGTACATGACATCCCCAAAGCTTGTTTATTTTATAACTGGAGATTGTACCTTTTGACTCCCGTTACCCATTTTGCCCATACCCAGCCCCCATCCTCCAGCAATCACCAGTCTGTTCTCTGTATCTATGAGCTTGGTTTTTTGTTTCTGTTTTTTTTGTTTTGTTTTCAGATTCCACATATAAATGAGATCATACGATATTTATCTTTCTCTGTCTTAATTCACTTAGAATAATGCCCTCAAGGTCCATCTATGTTGTCACAATGCCTTCAGGTCCATCCATGTTGTCACAAATGGAAAGATTTCATTCTTTACTATGGCTGAATAATATTCCATTGTAATATATATAACATGCTTTCTTCTTCTGTTGATAGACACTTAGGTTGTTGCCATACCCTGGCTATTGTAAATAGTGCAGCAAGGAATGTGGGGGTGCATATACCTTTTCAAGTTAGGGTTTTCATTTTTGGGGGGATAAAAACCCAGACGTGGAATTGCTGGATCATATGGTATTTCTATTTTTAATTTTTGTGGAACCTCCAAACTGTTTTCCATACTGGCTGCACCGATTTACAATCCCACCAACAGTGCACAAGGGTTCCTTTTTCTCCACGTTGTTGCCAACAATCGTTATTTCTTGCCTTTTTGATGATGGCCATCTAACAGATACAAGGTGGTATCTCACTGGGGGTTTGATTTGCATTTCCCTGATGACTGGTGATGTTGAGCACCTTTTCATGTACCTGTTGGCTATCCATATGTCGTCTTTGGAGAAATGTCTGTTCAGATCCTCTGCCCATTTTTAATCATACTGTTTGCTTTTTTGCTCTTGAGTTGTATGAGTTCTTTATGTATTTTAGATATTACCCTTTATCATACATATGATTTGCAGTTTTCTTCTCCCGTTTGGTAGGTTGCCTTTTCATTTCGTTGATAGATTCCTTTGCTGTGCAGAAACTTTTTAGTATACTGTAGACTCACTTGTTGGTTTTTGCTTTTTGTATCAAATTCAAATAATCATTGCCAAGACATGTCAAGGAGTTTACTGCCTGTGTTTTCTTCTGGGAGTTTAATGGTTTCAGGTCTCACAGTCAAGTTTTTAATCCATTCTGAGTTAATTTCTGTGTCTGGTGTAAAATGGTGGTGTGCTTAGACTTGTGAGGGAAAAGGAGGAATCAAGGATGACCCCACCGATTCTGGGTGGCTGGGGATGCCATCCCTGGGATAGGGGATAGTGGAAGGAGAACAGTTCTGGGGGTCAGGGGTTCTGAGTTCTGTTGGGGACTCGTTCCGTGTGTGACTCCTGTGGGGTGTTCACGGAGGATGCTCAGCAAGGCTGTGGATGAATGGATCTAAGCAGGAGAGATGGCGGAAGGCGCCGAGAACCAGCGTTGGCTGCCTGCCTTCAACGGGGCTCCCTTCTAAGGGGGGCGAGTTTAACAGTGGGTTTGGATCAATAAAATCTTAATTTACAGCCAGTTTGGCCTGGCAGGCTTCTCTTTTGTACTCGAGTTTTAGAACTCTTAAATGTGTATATTTTGAACCCTCTTCATAAAAACCAACATAGTTCTCTACGTTGAAGAATTGTTATTTTTCTTCTTGTCTGCCCTCATTCACTGTTTCCCTGTGTGTCCTTAGAGCAGGAGGAAGCGGTGTAACTCATAATGTGAAACTCCATTCTTTCAGATTTGTGACCCAGAAGGAAATCTCACCTCAGCTGTGGCTCTCAGTGCTGGCCAGAAGCCAACTTCATGTCTGAAAGCACGAGCAGCAGTTTGTCATGGAGAGCTTGGGGCTACAGACGGTGACCCTCAGTGATGGGACGACGGCTTATGTCCAGCAAGCTGTCAAAGGTGAGTATTTCCGGGGACCTCAGAATCCTGCCTGTCCCCCCGACCCTGGAGAGGAGTGTCCCCTTCCAAGAGTCTCACCCCGACCCTGCCCTCCCACCTGCTCGCCACAACTTGCTCGCAAAAGAATCTCTCATTGATGAAAATGGGACTCTTTAAAATAAAATGCCATCTGGGCAGGCTAGAAAATCAGATTAGCCCTGCTGTAGGAGTGAAGACCTCTGAAAGGCAGAGTTCCTTACATGTAACGAGTGGTCTGTAAATATTTCTGGGATAGATGAACTCAGTGCTGGTTATGACTTCCTGCTTTTCAAATACTCCCTGTCCGGTTTCTCCGTACTTTCTAGAACAGTTCATCTTCATTCAAGCAAGTTTAAGCACTCAAACTAACTACCTGCCATGTACAAGATACTCTGCTTGGTTCAGAGAGGATCACCCAAGATTGTCTCTGAGGCCCACTAGGGTTACCAGAAATAAAAACACATGGCACACAATTCAATTGAAATTGCAAATAAACAATGAATAATTTTGTAGTATAACTGTGTCCCAAATAGTGCGTGGGATAGACATGTATAAACATGGGATGAAATGCTAAAAATACTAAAACAATAACACCAAGTACTAAAAAAGAAATTCACTGTACATCTGAAATTCAGGTTTACCTGAAATTTGCATTCTCGAGGAACTTAAAATCAAGAAGGGTGTGGCATTAGAACAGAGTGCTGGCTGCAGGGCAGGGCCAGGGGTCCAGGGACACTTTCCTTCACCAAGGCTGCTCCCCTCTCGCCAGCGTTCTCAGGCTCGCCAGATGGCGTGTGTCTTCCTCAGGCAGCACTTGTCACACGCACCCTCGTACCTGTTCTTTATTTTGTCGTTTCCGGACTCCATGAGCGCTTTCATCGTCATGACTGCATTGTCATTGCAGCATGGCCCTGTCTCATTTCAACACATCGTCAAGATACATTTCAGTTCCCAAGTTTACCGGTAGTTTGTTTGTTGATTTCATTTTAAATTGTCTGCTTCCTGATGGTGACAAACAGGCCCCTTAATCTCATCAATAAGCTCTTTCCAAGGGGGGGGGGCTTCTGGAAAGGTTTCTTGTCAAAAGTTTCTTGCTAAAATGTGTGGATCTGGCTGACTTGAAAATGAAACTTAACAGAATACTTTTGAAGCCCGAAAACCCCCTGTTTGCAGACTTCCCATCACACGTCTTCCCCCTCTGCTGCGATCTCAGTGGGATGGAAGGACGTAGGAACTATGTAGATAGGGCCATGTTACTCCACGGACCCAGTTATTTCCCATGCTTCAGTCTTCTGCTACGAATCAGTGGTTGAATGAATAAAAAAAAGCAAGTGGCCACACCTGGCCTGAGAAAGCCACACTTTTTTTTTTATTTTTGAGATTTTATTAGGGAAGGGTGAACAGTGTGTTTTTCCAGGACTTTATTGGGGGCCAGGGTGTGTTTCCCAGGACCCATCAGCTCCAAGTCAAGTCGTTGTCCTTTGATCTAGTTGTGGAGGGCGCAGCTCAGCTCCAAGTCCAGTCGCCGTTTTCAATCTAGTTAGCGGGGGGAATTGAACCAGCAATTGAACCAGCAATTCCCATTCCATGAGGGAATTGAACCAGCAACCTTGTTGAGAGCTCACGATCTAACCACCTGAGCCATCTGGCCGCCCCCACACTCTTTTCTTACATCTTTCCTTCTTCTATCTGGGTCTCTGCCTCTCCCACCTCCCCCTTTGTATCTTTCTCTCAGCACTCTTCCTGGCTCTGTTCTCTTGCCTCCTCTACAGTGCTGCAGTGTGCATGCGCGCGCACGCGCGCACACACACACACACACACACACACACACACTGCTGAGGGTAGAGCCAGCCTTCACGATGCTGAACTGCACTGTCCCGAAAGGCATCTCTCTCTCTCTCTGATGAGCTCCTCTGAAGCTCTTCACCAAGGGACTTTCAGCTGTCAGCAGGCAGCTTTGTCTGGGCCCCGCTGAACCAGCAGGAAGCCCTAAAATTTTATGAGATTTATCTATAATAGGTAAGCATAAAACGTCATTCAAACCTGACACTTTTGAGAGTGGAAGAGTGTGCTATGAATAAAAGCCCTGGGACTGTCCAGACGAACAGGAGCGTATGGTCCCCTCTCTATAATGGGGCATAAGGGCCATGTCAGTGAGCTGGTCTCCCCCTCACCATTGTATCTCTGATTGTTAGAGGAAATTGTAGGTTAAAATATTTTCTTAACCATATTACACATTTCAAAATATATTTTAAATTAAAATGTAAATTACATAGGTTAAATGCGTATTTGTAAAATATCGGGGTGCCAAAAAAATGTATACAAGTGGACACTTTGGTCAGTGTTGCTCAAGCAGTAATTCAGCATAATCAGAAGTGTCTGGACACTGATGGGAACCACTTTGAGCACCTCTTGTAATTGCAGAAGTCAGTCGTGACTTGTATTCATCTTGTTATCAGTATATATTGAGTATTACAATTTTAATAGTTTTTTCCTTTCTTAAAATGTGTATACATTTTTTTGGCACTCTGTATATGTAGTGTGTTCAATGGAGAGTTACTTCAAAATCAAGGATTGTATTGGAAATACAGAAGTTTAAATAAAAGTACATGATGGCTCTACATTTAAAAAAAATTTTTATCTCGAATAATTCCTGTCAACATTTTATTTTCTGTCTTGAGTCAGTGTCCACTCTGCTAGCAGAAGTTCTGCCGATGCTTTCAGACCCCCGAAGTATGGGTGCCCCTACCAGGACAGATAAAGTGTTAACATGCAGAGTATCCTATAGCTCACTGGGTGGCAGGCAAGAGAACAGGTCCCACTCCCCTCATTTCAACTGCCGTTTTCTCCCACTTCTTATCTCTGTCTCTACCTTACCTGCCTTCGGCTGGGTTGTAGAACTGTTAATTACTGACCCAAGAAGACTCAGCTTGTTGACAAGTTTGGGAATTCCTCTGAGGGAGAGACGTCAGCAGACCTGGGCCACAAGTAACGGCCAGGTGCTTTATCCACATCATGAGAGCCCAAGTTCCTAAACCTGAAATTTGTAAGGAAAGAACGAAGAAACTGCTTGTCATCAACTCTTCAATCACCCTTTTCTGCTTCCTTTTCTCACTTCCTTTCCCGTTCTCTCAAACTCATGGACACAGGTAGGGGCCTATCTAATTCTAATTCTAGATTGAAAAGGCTTTTGCTCTTAGAAGGGCTTTCCAGTAAGGGCCTAAGATGAAGGATAATCTCTTAGGAACTCTGGAGTCTTGTTAATTTTTATGGAGTTTATTTTGTTGCCTTAGGTGAGTCAATTTTTTATTAGAAAACTGAAATGAAAATGTGAGTGATCAATGAAGGAAACATTACCCTCCAGTGACAGTGGACCAAGACCATAGTAGTCATGTGCACATTGCTCCCTGTTGCTTTACTTTCTGTTTCTTCTAACATGCCGATTGGGCTTATTATGAAAAAAGCTGACTTCCTGAGGGTTGACCACATACTGGGCATTGTTCTGAGTGTTTTATATTCATTAATTCATTTAACCCTTATAGCAATCCAATAAAGAAGATACAATTTGGGGGCAGCTGGATGGCTCAGTTGGTTAGAATGTGAGTTCTCAATAACAAGGTTGCTGGTTCAATTCCCGCATGGGATGGTGGGCTATGCCCCCTGCAACTAAAGATTGAAAACGGCGACTAGACTTGGAGCTGAGCTGCACCCTCCACGATTAGATTGAAGGACAACGACTTGGAGCTAATGGGCCCTGGAGAAACACACTGTTCCCCAATATTCCCCAATAAAATTTATTAAAAAAAGAAGATACGATTTTTAATCCTCATTTTAAGAAAAGGAAACTGAGGCACAGCTAGTTAGAGGCAGAGCTGAAATTCAAAGCCAGGTTGCCTGGACTGGTTCCAGAGTCAATTGTTTCTAACCACTAAGCTATACTGCCTTATCAGAGGGTCTAGGTCTTGGTTTCTGTCACAGTGGAAGACAAGGGAATGTATTTGATTTCGTTTCAGCCATATCTGAATTTTGACCCATTGAGGCCTTCCCTGGTTTCAAGGCGTCCTTTGTTCTGCCTTTAGTTCAGTCTCAGCAACTTACTGTTAGGCTGAAGTTCCCTGCTTTGCTGGACATGGGTAGAATAGTAAATGAATTTCTCCTCCTGGGAGCTGTAGGGTTCCTCTTGGCAGAAGGCCTTCACCCCCTGTACCTCTGAGGCCCAGGCCTAGGGGGGCAGGGAGCGAGGGAAGATGGAGAATCTTACCTGTGCTTAGGCATGCAGACATGAGCCCTGTGCCTCAGCAGGCCTCCGCTTTTCTGGGCCTGGCCCACTTCTCCCCATTTCCACCTCCACAGGAGAGAAGCTGCTTGAAGGGCAAGTGATCCAGCTTGAGGACGGAACCACCGCATACATTCACCAAGTGACGGTGCAGAAAGGTGAGGACACCGAGACACCTCTGCTTCACGGGGAGATGCCAGGCCATCCCCAGTGAGGGACCCCTCCCTGACACCAAGCTCCACACAAAGGCTGGTATTGCTCTCGTTACAGAACCTCTTTCCTTTGAGGATGGACAGCCTGTGCAGCTGGAGGACGGCAGCATGGCCTACATACACCACGCACCCAAAGGTGGGGTCAGTCATCGTGACTGGCGGGAAGGAAGAGGGACAGACGGGCAGAGGTTGGGGCATGGCGTGGCCTACTCTGGGAGTTGGGGCGTCAGCACAGGAGCTGTGGTCCCCAAGCTCTCCTGCGTTTGCAGTATGTACCGTCCCTGGTACATACCATGGGAGCAGCTATTTCTACCCCAGGAGGCTGGGCCTTCGGGGTCAGTACCACGGGCCTCGATGGCGGGTTGGCTTCAGCACAATCAGAAAGTCTTACGGCTTGAAATAGGACCTGAGGATATAATCCAAGACCAGGAGTAAAACTTTACTGGCGTTTAAGAATAAAGCTCCCAAGGTACTGAAGAATAACAGTTTATTCCTTCTACAAGCAGTTTCTTAAGCAACTACTTGTGTGTGCCAGGCATTGTGCTAGGCGTGGAGTATACAAGAGAGAACAAAGTCAGACAGCCCCTGCTCTCCCCGAGTCTAGTGAAGGAGACAGAAGTGAAGCGAATCGTCACTGATGAACTGATCGTCGCAAACGGGTCAGGCTCCAGGCTCAGGGAGGGCGTCTCAGGGAGTGATGCTTAGACTGAGAGCTAAAGAATGATGTGGACTCAGCTAGGGGAACAGGGAGGGCAGAAAAATGTCAGTACTCCAGACAGAAGGAACGGCATGTGTGGGCCCAGAGACGGGGGAAGAAAGAATGGCACGTCCCAGAAACTGCTAGGAGCTAGGTTGCTGGGGGCGAGGGCAGAACGGGGTAAGATGAAGCCTAATAGAAGCGGGGGGGCCAGAGCATTTGGGGCCTGAGTGTCAGGAGAAGGGGTTTTTTTGGTCTTTATCCTGAGACCAGGCAACATGATCATATTTGTGTCCTCAAAGATCCCTACAGATGCTGTGCTGCCTGCAGGGCACTAGAGGGGATAAGGCCCCACCATTTAGAAGGCCGTCTAGGCCAAGATAATGAGGGGCCCTCGGGTCCTCAGGGGCTTGTGAGTTCCCAATCAGTGCCTCATAGGAGGCCGCCTCTTTAGGAGAGGCAGCCCCAGGGGGCCAGCCAGGGTGATGACCAAGGTGAGGGGCCAGAAGAAACCTGAAACCCTCCTTGGCATGTGAACCTCTGGTTACCACCACACCAGGGCCCCCGCCCTGCGTCTTGCCCTCGTGCAGCTTTGGGCTCCCCGTGTGTTCCCCACAGAGGGCTATAACCCCAGCGCCCTGGAGGCCGTCCAGCTGGAAGACGGCTCCACTGCCTACATTCACCACCCCGTGGCCGTGCCGTCGGACAACACCATTCTGGCCGTGCACACAGAGGTGGGCTTGGAGGACCTGGCCGCAGAGGACGATGAGGGCTTCAGTGCAGACACCGTGGTGGCCCTGGAGCAGTACGCCAGTAAGGTGAGCTCGCAGAGCCTGACACTGCCCGCCAGCTCTCTGGGCCCTGCCAAAACCGCCGTTTCTTTAAAGGACAAGACTGCCCCGCACTCGGGCATGGCCCGGGCTGCTCCCTCTGCCCCTGTACCGGGCTCCCCAGCTCATCTTTCACACGTCGTCGTC
Organism: Rhinolophus ferrumequinum; assembly: GCF_004115265.2. NCBI lineage: Eukaryota > Metazoa > Chordata > Mammalia > Chiroptera > Rhinolophidae > Rhinolophus > Rhinolophus ferrumequinum. The sequence goes on from NC_046286.1 coordinate 5,328,526, forward strand.
CCGGGCATGCATCACAGCCTAGCTGGGGCCGCCGACAGCTGCTTGCACTCACCCTTATTTATGCTGCCTGCAGAGGGAAGGCGGCTGTAAGAAACAGTGACGTTCCGTGAGGTGGGAATTTGGGGGATTTAGGCGTGGCTTCACTTTGGCTGTTGTAATTATCCTCTGTTCTGTCTGAGAAAGTCCTTGCCAGTGACTTTTATTAGTTTTCCAGTCCACTGAGGTCAGGTGCTCTCGTATTTATTTCTTTGCGACTCATGTAGTCATTTGGGGAAATGACCTCAGTAGGCAGTGACGAGGACATATGCAGCAGAACAGCTGGGATCCATGGAACACGGCCGCACAGTAGCTCAGCCGCAAGGGAAAAGGATCCCAGCTCTTGAAACGTCGGTCAGTCCAAGCTCTCTCTGCCGGAGCCATGGCCCTGCCCACAGGGGAGACGGGTCCAGAGACCTGTGAGCTTTCCAAACCGGTGTGCTCCTGCCGGGATGAACTGCAGAGCCTCGGGGGGTGTGGAGGGTGTTCCTGGAGCACTAGTTTTACTCAAAGGTTGGGGGGAGTTGTTTTTATAATAAAACTAGTGTGGCTGCATCAGAGAGGAGAAGAGGAAATCATTATGTCTTTTCAAAATAAAGCACAGAACTTTACAGCAGGCTGCTTTGGGCAGTGCCCACTCCCACCCCTGTGCCCTGAGGTGTGTATTACCTAGAAGCCAAGTTTGAGACTTGATACAGTTGGAAAGACAACTGGGCTTTACATCATGAGCCCTGAGGTCCGTGCTGGCTCTGCATCTTCCCAGTCTGCCCTTGGGTAGTCTCTCCCCTCCCAGGACTCAGCGCAGCCCTCTAACACAGTGACATGGGACTAGATGGTCTCACAGGTCACTTCCAGCCTGGAAGTTCCTTGATTCCCTCGATTACCGTCAAGAGCTAGTGAGACATGCGAATGGAACCCGAACTCCTCAGTGGGTTAGTTCGCTGACCAGGCCTGGCCAGCGTGACCCTCCCCCACCAACCACCAGCTACTTAAATGTACATGAAACTTAGCTGCTTGACCCTTGACCTGGAACTGACTAGACAGACCTTGCCATGAATTTGGCCTCACACATTGGTCCCACCATGACTTCCAGAGTTCTGTTGCAGGAGCTCCCGGGAAGGCCAGAGTGTCCCAGAAACAGACTAAGGGACAGTCTGAGCAGGATCCTCCCCAGGAAAGCAGCAAAGCAGTAAGGGCTCCCTGAAGCCAGAGGCTGGTGTGAAATGGGTGGCTCTCGCAGTGTCCCAGGAGAGATGAGAGGGAAGGACTTGCCCGTTAGCTGGGTGCTGTGGTTAGAGCTGAGGCTGGGAGGGACCTGCAGGCCCTGCCTTCGGCCCTTCTGCAGTTTGCTGTGGTCACCTCCTGCTGGTGAGCCTGGGTGAGCCCATCCCCACAGCAAGCCCCCTCGTTAATGCCCCTCAGGGCACAGGTTTCCCATCAGAGGAGAGAGCTGCCCAGAGCTGCAGCGCTAGGTGTGTGTGGTCACGAGTGCGGTTGCTGGCTCCAGTGTGGCCATGCAGACCACCCCCTCCCCACCTTACCCGGCTGTCTAGGAGAGGCCCTTTCTTCCATAGCTGTGACAGCCCCATGACATTTAGTCCTTCCTCTACCCATCAGAGATGGGTAGTAAGTCCACATGTCAGCCCTGTTGCTTCTGCAGCATGACCCAGTGTCTGTTCCCTGTCTGTCTGGATCTGTCATTCCAGGTTGCCCTTCTCCGCCTGGCAGTTTAACCCTGCTTATTGGGTCTGAAGCTGCCAAAGGTGGACCCTATGTCCCACCTCTTTCCTCTCTTCATTGAGGAGAATACAGGTAGGGACCCCAAGATTTTTTCTTCAGGTTCTGCATGACAGCCAGGCATCTCAAAACGGCAAAGGGCAGCAGGTTGGGGACAGAGCATTCCGCTGTGGGTACAAGGGCTGCGGACGTCTCTACACCACTGCTCATCACTTAAAGGTAATTTGTCACAGACAGCTTTCAGCCTTTCCATCTTACCCACCAGCCTATAATTCCACCCTTCTGCTGACTGGGGGTCCCTGCCCTCGAGTTGCTCATTGCCTACTGGAGGAAGAGATGAATGTGCAGGAATTTCAGCACAGGGCTCTGTGACACTCATGAAGAGGGCAGGAAGGACGAGACCAGGGAAGGCTCCCTGGAGGAGGTGGCCTTTCAGCTGAAAAGGAGGCAAAATAAAGGAGGTGGCCAATACTGATACTCTGAGCCCTAAAGAGAATTGAAGATCCAATTCGTATCCTTGTCCCTCTGAATTAGGCGATTGCTTGTCTTCACAGGTGCACGAAAGAGCTCATACAGGTGACCGTCCGTACCGGTGTGACTTCCCCAGCTGTGGAAAGGCGTTTGCCACAGGTAACCTACCTGCATGGAGATTGAGGGTGGAATGTTTCCCGTTGAGAGCAAAGCATTCTAGATTAGCTTTGGCAACTCCCGCTAGGGACTCTAACACCAGGCTGCCTTCCTGGAGAAACAGTAGTCAGAGTGCTCTGACTCATCTCTGGAGGAAGCCCTGTTCCAGAAGCGAGTGGAGCGTGGTCCAGGCCGGCGGGAGGAGCCTGGGGGGCTGGCAGAGAGACCCCGCCTGTTGTGTCAGTGCTGACACCAGACGGCTGTGGGTGCTGTGTGGCCAGTGCACCTCGGGGCCTCACTCTCCCTCTGAATCGAGGCCCTTCAGCCATGGTTCCCTAGGGTCTTTCTCACACTCACATTCTGGAGCCCATCCCCCCGGGCAGGGATGCGGTGGCAGCACACAGGCTCCTGGAGCCGCACAGAGCACACCGTAAGGCGGAGAGCCTCTGCAGTAGGAAGGGGAGATGGTAGAAGATGCGGCCCCGCTGAGTGAGTGCTCTTCTCACCCACCCTCCCACATGCGGGCAGGATATGGACTGAAGAGTCATGTGCGCACCCACACTGGAGAGAAGCCATACAAGTGCCCAGAGGAGCTGTGCAGCAAGGCCTTCAAGACCTCGGGAGACCTGCAGAAGCACGTCCGGACCCACACCGGTAGGCTGGGCCCTGCCTTCCTTGCCGTGTTCAGACTTGGCTCTGGAGCCTGCTGCCATCCCTGCTTCTTGCTCCGGCATGCCTCCCCTGCTTAGCCACACCCCGTCCTCACACACCCGTCTCCGCAGGTGAACGCCCGTTCCGGTGCCCCTTCGAGGGCTGTGGCCGCTCCTTCACCACGTCTAATATCCGCAAGGTACATGTGCGCACCCACACGGGCGAGCGGCCCTACACCTGCCCCGAGCCCCACTGTGGCCGCGGCTTCACCAGCGCCACCAACTACAAGAATCACGTGCGCATCCACACAGGTGGGCCAGCTGGCATGCGAGGACCACCCCCCTGAGGCCCCAGCCCCCTCTACCGTAGGCTTCCGACCTGAGACACATCCTCGACCCCCAGCCCAGAGCCATTCTCTGCTGGCCATTCCAGGCTGGGCCAGGGGCGGGGCCGGAGGGGGCCTGTGGCTCCAGCCGTGTAGCCTCAGAACCACTGTGTCACTTCAATGCACGGTTCCTCCGTTTCCAGTTAGGTTCAGTCTGACAGGTATTGCCAGCCTTCTCGGCTCCCTGCCACCTCTGTACACTTACTCTGAATTCTCCCTCTTCAGCTGAGCTCCCAGTGAAGGCCAGGGTCAGGCATGATGAGGGAAAAAGCAGAGTGAAATGTCAGCTGCAGCTGCTCGCCTCATCCACTGTCCATATGACCCCTGTGTAGCACCACCCCCCTGGGCCGGCTTCCCACTGTTACGTTCCCAGTCCAGCCTTCCGTGTCCTCATTCTCCCATCGCACCTGACACGTCGTCATCCTTCTCTGTCTCCTGCCTCTTCTGTTCGAGACCCTCAACCTTACAAGCCCCAGTGCTCCCCACCGGTCCCTTCAGTAGCCCCAGCTTTGCCCCGTCCCCCCATTTGCTCTCCACCTGTTTCTGGGCTCAGTGTCCCCACACTCACAGCCCCTCTGTGTTCCACTGCCCGTCTTTCCCAACTCTGTCCATTCAGAGTTCCAGGTCTTAGTCCATTTCCCTCCTCCTGGCTCTCCCTTCACCAACCCTGCCCCCCACCCTGTCCCCTTAGTTTCCCCCTTGCCAGCCCCAGTCCCCCCCCCTCACAGCCCAGTGTCCCCAGGGGAGAAGCCATACGTTTGCACGGTGCCAGGCTGTGGGAAGCGCTTCACCGAGTACTCGAGCCTGTATAAGCACCACGTGGTGCACACGCACTGCAAGCCCTACACCTGCAGCACCTGTGGCAAGACCTACCGGCAGACCTCCACCCTAGCCATGCACAAGCGCAGCGCCCACGGCGAGCTGGAGGCCACAGAGGAGAGCGAGCAGGCCCTTTACGAGCAACAGCAGCTCGAGGGTGAGGGCATGGGCAGGAGGTGAGAGTGGGGACAAGCCAGCCTCCCCATGGCCATCTGGTGGCAGGTGTCAGCCTGGGCTCTCCTCTCCAGCCGCCTCTGCAGCCAAGGACAGCCCACCACCCAAACAGCCCCATATTGCATACCTTTCGGAGGTGAAAGAAGAGGGTGATGACATCCCAGCCCAAGTGGCCATGGTGACTGAGGAGGACGGGGCGCCCCAGGTGGCTCTGATCACTCAGGATGGTGCCCAGCAGGTACGGGCTCCTGCGGTAGGGCTGGGGTGGGCCACTCCGGCTGGTACTGTCTCCCACTCTCTCTGGGGGACCCAAAAGTTCTGACAGTCCCACCTCCGCCCAGGTTCTCTTTTTAGCCTTATAGATCTCAGAGAGCTAAGGCTGAGGTACCAAATCTTGTGACACAGCCCTTCCTCCTTCTCTTGCTTCCAGCTCAGTCTTGGAGACTTCTGGAGCAGTTAGTAGTTTCCCTGTTTAATGGAGGGTGATCATTGGAATGACTCCCTTGGATGTCCTCAAGAGAGGCATGCTGGTATAGGGGCCAGAGCATGGTATGAGCTCTGGAGGCCTGGGCTTTTGAGCCAGCGGGATAACCTCACTGCTCACTTGTCAGCACCCTCACTGCCAAGTGTGTCTATGCCTTTTGGAGTTGACATGAGGATGAAATCAGGTGGAGATCCTGAATTGCATGGAGCAGCCCTGAGGCAAAGCGGCGGTAAATAGGAGTGGTCAGGAGAATTCTAGCGTAGCTTCTCTGCAACCTAAGACCTATTTTACTTGCTTGTCCCTGGCACCCTCCACCTCGGTGACATGAAGCTAATCTAGCTTAGCAATAAGCTAACCTAGTCTGAAAGCAGATACACCCACCTCAGGGCTTTCAGACAACCCTCTACTGTACTCCCAGCTCATCCTCTTCCTTCCTGTCGGCAGGTCAGCCTGTCCCCGGAAGACCTACAGGCCCTGGGTAGTGCCATCAGTATGGTGACTCAGCACGGCAGCACCACCCTCACCATCCCCAGTCATGACGATGACCTTGCCACATCTGGCACCCATACGGTCACCATGGTCAGCGCTGATGGCACCCAGACGCAGCCAGTATGACCAGGCCGTTTGCTTGGGGTTTCTTGTTCTCTCATCCTTCCTTTCTGTTGGGGGTGGACATTAAAGTGCAGGCTGAAATAGTCAGGTTTTCTTAAAAGGACCAAGATTTTCCTACAATAAAGGGTCTTCCCGCAGCGCCTCTGGGCCCCTCTGTTGAAAGGCATTGATTGCACTGGGGTCAAGAGACAGTTTCTAAATCTCAGTCTACCCGTATTTGTTTTGCTGCTACAGGCAAGTCACTTTTCATGGACTTCAGTCCATTTTCAAGTGAGGAGATTAAATTATCTCTGGGGCCTTTTACAGCTCTGTCCTGAGTGAAAAATCCCTAAATTAAGTTGGCTGTAAGTTAGAGAAAGACACAACCTGACTTACCTCAGAGCCCCAAACTACTTAATCTGACCCATAATGGTTTTTATCCATTCCCTTCTGGGTTGTTTCCAGCCACCGTGCTTGGAGAGATTTTTATTTGGATTGGGGGAGGGAGAATAATGTAGGTGAGTTGGAAAACCTCATTCGTGTACATTTCAGGTCACAATCATTACCTCTGGGGCTGTGGTGGCCGACGACGCGAGTGTAGCATCCGTTCATCATCAGCAGGTGGCACTGTTGGCCACGGCCAACGGAACACACATCGCTGTGCAGGTGGGTACAGTCTGGGCGGAGCCAGGGCCTGGGGCGGGAAAGGAACCAGCAAGGCAGGGAAATTAGATTGAAGAGAAGGGCACTTGGCTCAAAAAGAGCTCATTTAGGAGGACAAATCCCTTTCTCCCTAAATGCACATACCCGTCTCAGGCTCTTTCTTGACTGAGACAGAGTGGTGAAGCCCCTTCCGGCCTTCAGAATGACTTCGATGGCAGTCTACCCGACTGTCCGAGCCCTTCATGTCTTCACACCTCCGTTTCTTCCTCAGGAAAATAAGGAGGCTGAAGTAGATAACTACTAAGCTCCTCTCCAACAGGCATTCCCTTCTGTGAGCAAGCCCGACTCTCGGACCCTGGACGTTCTGTGGCTCCCTGGCCATACCCAGCCTGATTGGACTCAGGGAACTTCCTGGTTATTGGCGCCCTACTAAGTACTCAGTGTGTGGCACTGGGTGGATGGAGGGGCTTCAAAAAAGCAGGCCACATACTACTTCCCCTAGAATCTAGGGAGGGTGTCTCATTCTCTCCTTTGTCCACCCGCTTCTCCACAGCTGGAGGAGCAGCAGACTTTAGAGGAGGCCATCAATGTGGCCACCGCTGCGATGCACTAAGGAGCCGTGACCTTGGAGACCACAGAGTCCGAAAGCCGCTGCTGAGCCCACGAGGGCCGGGTCCCATTCGTGTTGGAGGAGGTGCCGAGCCACCCAGCCATCCTCCTCTCCAAGGGCCCGGGCTGTGGCTGACACGGGAAGGTGGCCACATAGGTCTCCAGGGCGATAAGGCAGCAGGAAGACGGCGTAACTGAAGGAAATCATGGCCCTGCCCAAGAGGAGGGCTGGATAGCTGGAGTCGGGAGCGTGTCGTCCTCAGGAGCTGAGGAGGATGAGCTTGATTGATCTCCAGGCTGCAATGAGGTGTCTCCCTTCAGAATCAGCAGGGCGCCCACTCCCCTCCCTCCAGGGAATACCTTCCTGCCCTCAGTCCACTCCCCTTCTCAGGGGGCGATTGGGGCTGCTGTGGGGACTGGTCCTCACTCTGACTGGTCGCTGCCCGCCAGGGGAGAGGGCAGACAGGTCTTCAGCCCAGTAGGGGCAGAGCAGGCCCAGTCGTGCCCCTCCCAGCAATAACCACCTCCCCGAAGGCCAGCCGAGATGCCTGGCCACTTGGCAGCAAGGACTTCCTGCCAGCGCAGCCAGAAGTGCTCAGGGGCCAGTGGCTGGAGGAAAGGTGTCCAGCCTCACCCCCTACCCCAAGCTGCCCCCAGCCTCTCTGTGGCAGAGAGGCAGGGAGCAACCTTGTACATACTGGGGATTGAGTTCAATTTTTTTTAATTGCATTTTGATAATTTTTTTCCTGCTCTGGGCAGTGATGGCAAACGGGTGAATGAGTATTTAATAAAAGTTCCAAGTTTCCATCTGGGTTCCTCCCTCCCTCCCTTCTTGGGCCCTGGTGCAGGACTGGTCAAATGAAGCTCTTAGCTCTGTATCCCTGGCACATACTCCACTAGCCTCGGTGCTGAACTGGTGACTGCCCTCCCAGGGGGACAGATGGGAGGAAGCCCAGGTATAAGATAAGCCCTGAGGAGCTGCTAGTGGCTTCCCACCCACGGCTGTGCAGGGTGGCGAGACAGGACCACTGTGGCTACTGCTTCCAGGCTCTGCTTGCGTCTCAGGCCTTAGAATGGTGAGGCTGGAGGAACTCTGGCTCTTCCTACCTTACCTTGTGTTACACAGAGCCTTTTGCGACCCCACATGCATGCATACATTCAAGTACACACTGCAAAGCCCCACGTTGGAGTGGGGCTGAGGGTGCCTCGGCCCAGCTTACTGAGGGTCTCTGATGCCTCCCTTGCTCCGGTCTGTGGTACCTAGCTCTGGGGGGGCCCACCTGTGTCTGGGGCCATGCTATGGGATTCCAATGCCACAGTCAGACACCACTGAAAAGCACGTGGTAGGACCAGACCAGCCCCAGAGGACAGGAAAGGATGCAGGGGGAGGGACCTGATGGAAAGAATCTTTGGGTTTGACCCCTCCTGCCTGGGAACAGTGCAGGGACTGGAGCTGCCCCTTCCTCTCTCCCCAGTGGAGGGTGTGCCCTAATCCCGCTCTGGCCACCCGTGAATGGACCCCTCTCTGCCAGCCCACGCATCCTCCTGGGATTCCTAGCGAGCTCCTGCTTCCTCCTGCCACCAGGTCCTTGGCAGCAGAGGGGGCTGGGGCATGACCCGGGGAGGGGGTGTCTCAATTGCCTACCTGAAACATCCATGACTCCTGTTCCTGGCAGGGGTGTATCCTAGCCCTGAAGGGGATTGGATCTAAAAAAAAAAAAAAAAAGGAAGCACTGATGTGGGGGGCCCTGAATCCCAAGCCTCCTGCTGTCTCACCATGAGGCTCGCCCCTGCGTGCTTCGAAACAGTCTGCGGGGCCAATGGGACCCAGAGTGAACCATGCTCGGGACGAGCATCGGAGAGCCACAGCCCAGAGGATGGGGAGGCGGCAGATCACATGCCGACTCCGCCTGACCTGGAGAGGTGCCCTGGCCCAGTTCCTCCCGCAGCTCTGGTGTTGCCTTTGTTTCCTGCTGCTTGGGAGGAGCCCCCACCCCCCACAACCATGTTAGATGGCGCTGAAAGAAATGCTTTGTCCGGTGCCTGCTCTGCGCTTCACATCCATTCTCAGTCCTTACAGCTCTCTGAGGTGGGTACTTTTCCTGCTTTACCGATGAGAAAACTGGTCAAGGAGGAGAAGTAACTTATCTAAGGCTCCCGCCTGGTGAGTGTGGAATTGAGAGAGGACACCCCCCCACACACACCCATCTGACTCCAAAGTCAGGATGGACTGGCTGGCCTTTTCCCACAGCGTGCTGCCTCTGGCAGCCCAGGAGGCCAGGCTGAACACAACAGGGGCTCTAGCTTTCTGGGCCTCGGTCCCCAGCTGCCTCGCTGGCAGTGGGGCCGCTGAGCACTGCAAGCACAACAGGCCAGTTTCTGCCAGCAAACAGGCAGGTGGAGCTCTTGCTCCGCGCCCTGGCTCCTCTGCGGTCTGTGCAGCCGTTTGGTTTGCATTTCCTGAAACCGGATCTCTGTGTCAGAGCCGCCCCTGGGCCGGGCGGGCGCCTCAGCCATGGCCCTGCGCAAGGAGCTGCTTAAATCCATCTGGTACGCTTTCACCGCGCTGGACGTGGAGAAGAGCGGCAAGGTCTCCAAGTCCCAGCTCAAGGTGAGGGGCACCTGGGGCCCGGGGGGGCTGGCAGACACCTCATCAGTCCCTGCCGCCTGGGAGCCAGGCGTGAACACTGCTGCTCCGGGGGCACCCAGCCATCCAGAGGCCCCGGCCTGGGGTGGGGGCTGTACTGGGTAACGGGGCAACGGGGCCCGGTGCAGGCTGCTGCCCACAGTCCAGAGACCAGGAGGTACACGCAGAGCCATTGCCCTGAGCTCTGCCCCTCAGCTGTCGGGAGGGTAGCGGTGGCATCCTGTGGTTGTGAGGGCGATGGGCCAGCAACACCCCGACTCCAGGGGTGAGCACACATCTCCCCAGAGTCAAGCTTGGGCAGGCACCGCGCTCCTTCCTGCCGCTTCCTCCTGGCTTTGAAGACAGACAGTTACCTAGTACTTGTCAGTCACTTCCTCCCAGAGCTGACAGAGGCTAAAGGAGCCTCTCCCAGCCCAAACCAGGCTGGCTTGGTCACCCTGCAGAACAGCTCCTCTGAACACCGCCTCTCAGGTGGGACAGAGCTGGGAAGGAGCAAGGATAGAGACCCCATTGGACTGCTGCCAAGCTTCCCCTTCCCTTCCCCCCACATGAGGTCGGGAAATTGTTGCCTCTGGCCTTGAGACCTCAGAGAGGGAGGAGAATCTGAGCGCCGGGAGAGCCACATCAACGATTGCCCTCAAGTTCATTGCTTGGCCCTAGACAATTCCTGGCAGGCCAGAAAGTTTCTCTCCTTTCTTTCTCCGGTCCTGGGTTAGTGCTGGCTTCCCCATCCCGATTAGTGGGGAAGAATCAAGGCCCTTGGCCATTGGAACCAGGGAACACTGGGAGACAGGGTAGGTCTCGGCTCGCTGGGACCTGCCGTAGGGATTCATTCATTTACTCCACAAATATTTATTGAGCACCAGCTATGTACCTAGCATGAAGCTAAGGCCCTGGATTCCTGGTGTCTCCCCTGTGCATCCCCAAAGGAGGGGTTCAGTCTCAAGAAAACCTCCATTCTTAATGACCGGAGTAAGAGGTGCTTGGAAACCTGAGAGACATGCATGGAACAGGATAGGTAATTCTCCACCCCCGCTCCAACTCCATACTTTGCTGAACTTGGAGGCAATGAAATTGAATGTCCCAAACTGGTCAAATCCCATAATCGATCCCTTAGCCAGACTTGTGAGCTATGGTTCTTGACTTCCCCAGGAAGGGGAGAATGTCCCACCAGGCAGATTCTTCCTTATATTCTACTTAAATCCTCTTATTGCAGATCATGTCATCTAGTGGGGTCTTCAGTCATCCAAAATTTGTCGCTTCAGAAACTCCATGCTCTACATTCCCCTCCCACGCTGCTCCTTTCCTATCTTACAGGAACAATCTGAACCCCCATAGTTTGTTGTCTTCAAGGCACTAGTTTCTATCTCTTCATTACCTGTGGCCCCTGTGACCTCGCCAGGCTAGGTATGCCCCTCCCATATGGAGGATACATCTCTCAGGGGGTTCCCCTTTTCCCTGCGCCATCAGCCAGTAAAGCTTCCTAGCCTGAGCCTCTAACTGGGCAGATACCTGCTTCCCACCCCCACAGGATGAGTATTTGCAGGGAAAGTTCCGTGGAGAGCTCGCATAGTTGAACTGTTTGCTGTCTGTACCACATCACAGTTCAGATTGAGCCCACTGCCAGCAGTGTCTGTGGTCACACGGATCATTGATAGATTCCTCCCCACTCTCGACAGAACACTGGTTCACTGGGAATCTGAGCTAGCACTGAGAACATCAGATGGGTCCCGGGTGGGGCAGAAATGGTGGGACCCATGTCATCGGAGGGAAGTGTACTGAAGGCAATTCAAGCCCAAGCCCATAAGTGGTAGACACTGGAATGGGAGGAAGTAATGATAATGTGGGGGTGGGGGTGCCGGAAAGGCAAAGGAGCAATAGAGAAGTGGTCAGAAGGCAGAGGAAGAGACAGATGAAAGCAGTATACCAGCAGGGCCCACCTTCTCCCCCGAAAGGACTTGGGGAGAAGGGAAAAGACGTTGGGGTGAGCCTGTCTTTGGCTGGGACCAGGCTGGAGACCTGCGCCAGCCACGGCAAGCTATGTCTGTGACAGTCACCACGTATCCCCGGATGTGTCCGTAGAAGGGCTGCCACTGGCTGTCCTGGGCGAAGCCACGATGAGGCCACAGGGAGGAGGAAGAACAGCCAGCCCTCTGAGTAGCAGCCCAAGGAGTCAGGATTGTTTTCTCTGGAGAAAAGAAGACTTGGGGGAGAGATCAGATGAGTTCTCCTTTGAACTCTTGTAGAAAGTACAATGGCCTTTGTCCAGTTGGGTTGAGAACACCAAAAATAGACCAGTAGCAATGAAATTTCTGCCCAGGATGTATTTAGGTTGAACACAAAATTTCTTAGGAGTTGAGGACGGAGTTTTTGCAGGGTCCCCAGAATCTCCTTCTCTGAAGAACTTGAGGAGTGATTTGTCCTGACAGAGCTGCAGGAAAGGGAGCTTCGGGGATGCTGGGTTTCCTAATGGCCACACCCTCTTCCCTAGGGGACCGGCTTGGGTTTTAGGTCTTGGGTTTTAGGTCTCGAGGGGGCTCAGCTGAGAATTTGGTCTCCTCCCTTCGCTACAGTGAGGCCCGGGGTGAGGGGCCATGACGGGGGATGTGGGCAGAGCAGTGGGTCTCTGGCTAGAGGAGGATTTCAGGGGGCAGTAGGCCTCCCACTTCCCCCGACTGACAGGAGCAGGGCAAGGCAGGGAGGGCAAACTGGGAGCGTCCCTCCTGGCTCTGTCAGGTCCCCCGGCTCCTGAGCCTCCAGTAGGCACTTGGCAGTCCTAGGGCCCAGGGAGGGTGGCTTGCCCCTGAGAAGCTCTGAGGAGCTTCAGGCCCCGCCTCCTCTGGAGAGGGACAACGGGGACCTTGCTGGTGAGGGGAAGTTAAGAACAACTACAGTCCAAAAGCCTGCTGGCTGGAGTCACCAGCTTTGTCCGGGCCCCTACCTGCGGCTAGTCTCCTCAGGCGGCTAGTCTCCTCAGGCGAGACTGGGGCGGGGGCGGGGGGGGCGGAGGGGGGGGCGAGGGGGGGAGGATGTGCAGAGCACTGGAGTCAAAGCCACAGAGGTTTAGGCCTCCTGCTCCCCAGCTGGGTGACCTTGGCAAGTCACCACCCATCTCTGAACTTCCAGTTTCTTATCTGTAAAGCCTGAGGGTTGAACTGGGGATCACTAAGCTGTCCAGCTAACCTACAAACATAAATGTGAACAAAGTACATCAAGTAGGTGAAATACAGGACCCTCTTTCCCTTTCCTGAGCCTGTCCCCTTTGATGGCCGTCCCCATCCCCTCCTGCCCCTTCTTGCTCTCAGCAGAGATCCCCACCTTTTAAAAATGGTGCTCCTCCCTCATGATAGTAGTTAAGCTGTAGTTACCTGCTGGTTGAGAAAAATACATTCAGCAACTCTTAAAAGGATCTGTATATTTTTAAAGAATCACTTGGCCCTTAGATACAGTTGAAGACTACACAGGCCGTGTAGTGGAGAGAGAACGAGGTTATTCATTCTCTCTGCAGTCATTGCCCGGTGCCTTTATGGATTCTCAGACCCTTGCATCTGCATCTTCTCCTTCAGGCTAAAAACTACAGAACTGTGGGCCTGGCACCAGCCCCTATCCCTGCACTTGAGCTGTTAGGGAAATCCAGGCCCCCAGAGGAGAACCACTCCCCCACATGCCTCCGGAGGAAACCGTGAATAAGTGAAGCCTCTTAAAGGTCAAAGGCTGCTAGCCCAGAGGTCAGGGGCTCCCTGGGTGCTTGGGGAGCCTGTGGGACTCTCTCTGAGGGAGGCCCAATGGCAGCTTGTGAAAACTAGACACCTGGACCCCACCCCTGGAAACTCTGAGTCAGTGGATCTGGGCGGGCCCCAGCATATTTCAGTTTCACCAGCTCCCCAGGTGATTCTGCTGCTCAGCCAGAGCCAGCGTAGCGTAGAGCTTGGGAGTCTGGTGTGGCTAGACGCTTAGCCTCTCCCAGCCTTGATTTCTTCATGGGTTAAACGAGGCTAAGGAGAGTCCTTGCCTCAGGGCTGAGGATTGATTAAAATCAGCAGGTGAGCTCCCACGCACGAGCCTCCACCCCTACCATTTCCTTTCCAGTGGGACCCTCCTCTGGTCACACCCACTCCCCACCCGGCCCCCACCCAAACCCAAGCACCGGAAGCCTGGCTGTCTGAGGTCTGCTAAGTTTTCTGAGGACAAACCCTGAGCCCTGAGTGTCTAGAGCCTTTAATTCCTCCTTGTCCTGACACCTGACGGCTCACAGGGGTCGGAGCCTCTACCCTGGGCTCCCCAGATTCCATGGCAAAAGGTACAGGTGAGGAAGGTAGGTCTTAGAGGACAGTGTAGGCAAATGAACCAAGGAGAGAAATAGCTCAAATGACTGCTCTGTGGCAGGTTCTATCCCAGGGTAGGAAGCGGTTTGTACATTGTTTGGTTGAACCCCCTTTTTTAGAGATATGAAAACAGGTCCTGTGAGGTTCATTGGCTCAGAGAGGTTCAATCCATGTCTATGTGACTTTTGTATTTTTCCTACTTCTGTCCATGAAGCATTTAAGTTCACTCAACAGATTTATTAAGTGTCTCTTCTCTGCCAGGCCCAGGGATACAGCGGGGAATAAGAAACAAAAATCCTCACCCCGTGGGGCTGACATTGCAGTCAGAGAACACAAATAATCAACGAAATAAGTAAAAATATATCATGTGATGGAAGATGATACATGCCATGGAGGAAAATAAAGCAGAAATGGGAATTAGAGAGGATGGGGTTATAGAGGTACACGAGGTGAGCAGAGAAGCCCTCCCTGAAAAGGACCTCTAAGTAAAGACTGGAAGGAGGGGAGGGTGTGAGCTATGCCATAACCTGGGAGAAGAATGTTCCAGGCCGAAGACATAGCAAGTGCAAAGGCCCTGAGGCAAGAGTGTGCCTGGCCTGTCTGAGGAACGTCAAGAGTGGCTGGAGAGAAGCGAGGGAGAGGGATGAGGTCAGAGAAGGTGCCACAGGCCTGTCACGAGGCCTGAGGCCTCGCAATTTACTCAGAGAACAAGTGAGAAACCACTGGAGCACTGAAGTTAGACTTGATGAGTCAGTCAAAAGCTTTCAGCATGTGGGGGACATTGTCCCGAGCCTGGAGTGAGGGTTGAGATGAGAGTACTTACGGCCTTCAAGGAATGTAGCGCATGCAGCAGTGCTCACACAAACGGAACAGCCAAAGAATTCTGACAGCAACTTAATAACAGGGTCCATTAATAACAGAGGTTAATGACACCCTTTGTTTTTAATCTATAGTTTCACATTTTTTATCATAAAAACAATATATGCTCCTGGTTTTTTAAAAAAAATAGAGTGCAGAAGAATATAATCTTTAAAAAGATGAAATTTGTTATAAAAGTCAAATATGTTACTGGTTAATAAACTTCAAAGACAAGTGTAACATTAAAGAAGATGAAAGTCCCTTCCCTCCCTAGGGAGGGGTGGTGAAGTGATAGCTGTTAACAGTTTGCTGAGTCTTCTAGATCTTTTCTACGTACAAATAAACGTATTAAGGTGAACAATGTGAAATTGCTGACGTTTGGTTGTTTTGATGTGCTAAAATAGCGGTCCGATATAGTTCCACCTTACTTTTTGCACACCTGTGTTTACATACATTTCACGCTACAGCTTGCTTTTTTCACCTGCCAGTAATATTATGCATATCTTTCCATATCTGTTTATACAAATATAATCATAAAATGGCTCACAACTTTTGTTAAGTTATGCGCTGTGCAGCAGGGTCTGTGCTAAGCTCGACATTCTAAAAATCCCTGTGGAGCAGGCCCCCTTCTTGTCTTTACAAAGGAGACTAAAGTCTGGGAGCCTCAGGCTGTCTGCAACTCTTCATATTACAAACAATGCTTCAGTGAACCTTCTTGGACATTTGCTCTGTTCCCGTGAGCATCTGTAGGTGGCTAGAAATGCTGGGCTCATGCCCAGTTTTAAGTTTGATAGATTCTTGTCATCCCGAGAGAGACTGTCAATTCACACCTCACCGGTAAGGCCTTCGCGTCCCCGTTGCTCCACAGCCTCCTCAGAGCTTCATGTTACCAGTCTTTTGCATCTACGTTAATTTGTTAGGTAAAAAGAAAAAAAATCACATTTTCTATACAGGAAGGAAACTAACCTTTGCTCTGTGCAGACCTAAGTCTGGCACCCCATATGTCATCTCACTCCATCCTCACACCCCCTCTGTTATCCTCTGTTTTACTGACAACAAAACTGAGATTCAGAGGATGAAGGAGTTTATCCAAGGCTTCACAACTGAAAAGTAAAGGTCCCTGCTCTTCCAGGTACCCCCATCCACCCCCACTGAGGTGTAGCCTTTTGGCTGGACTATGCAGGAAGCGTCCTCAAAGAGGTGCTTTAAGAGGCTTGAAGGAAGATAAGGACATGGGTGGTTTGAAAAGAGGCCGGAAGGCAACAGGTGCGAATATGTAAAACTCTTGGAACAACACCTGCCTGTCACTTCAGAAGTGGCTATTTCTCTAGTGTTGGTCGCCCTGGATTGTAAGTGCTAAGCACTGAGCCAGAGGCACCTCTTAGAGTGGAGATTGGTACCTATGATCACAGATGTATTAGTCAATTCTCTTCTGGAGTAAGTGATAGAAACCAAACTCAAAATAACTTAAGGGAGATGTTTTTTATTGGCTCCCATAACCAAAACTCCAAGCATAACATTGGCTTACAGGCATGGCTGGGTCCAGGTTCTCTGGATCTTTGTCCCTTGACTCTGCTTTTTCCACTGATGGCTTTATTCTTTTTTTTTTTTTTTTTTAAAGATTTTATTGGGGAAGGGGAACAGGATTTTATTGGGGAACAGTGTGTACTTCCAGGCCTTTTTTCCAAGTCAAGTTGTTGTCCTTTCAATCTTAGTTGTGGAGGGTGCCGTTCAGCTTCAAGTTGTTGTCCTTTCAGTCTTAGTTGTGGAGGGCGCAGCTCAGCTCCAGGTCCAGTTGCCGTTGCTAGTTGCAGGGGGCACAGCCCACCATCCCTTGCGGGAGTCGAACAGGCAACCTTGTGGTTGAGAGGATGTGCTCCAACCAACTGAGCCATCCGGGAGCTCAGCGGCAGCTCAGCTAAAGGTGCCGTGTTCAATCTTAGTTGTATGGGGCGCTGCCCACCATCCCCTGCGGGACTCGAGAAATTGAACTGGCAACCTTGTGGTTGACAGCCCGTGCTCCAACCAACTGAGCCATCCGGGAGGCAGCTCAGCTCAAGGTGCCCTGTTCAATCTTAGTTGCAGGGGGTGGAGCCCACCATCCCTTGTGGGACTCGAGTTGTTGAACTGACAACCTTGTGGTTGAGAGCCCACTGGCCCATGTGGGAATCGAACTGGCAGCCTTCGGAGTCAGGAGCATGGAGCTCTAACCGCCTGAGCCACCGGGCCGGCCCCGATGGCTTTATTCTTAAGCAGGCACTTCCCACATAGGGACAAAGATGTCAGATGCATCTGTCTTCTAACAACTTAACAATCCCATGGAAAGAGTATGTATACCTCTTTTCCACTAGAGGAGGTAAAATTCCTAGGGCTGATTCTCATTGGCCCAGATTTGGCCATATGCCCACCCTTGAACCAATCATTGTGATTCTGATGTGCCCACCCTTGCAGACAGGTGGGGCAGGGCTGAAAATGGTCTATATCACAGATATTGAGAATGGAGGAGAGGTACTTCCTAAAGGAAAATCAAGTCTCCATCACCAAAATAAGGGAGGGGGGCAGAGGTCATCAGGAAGGAACTTCAGATGTCCTCTAGAACAAGAGAAGGCAAAGGCAAAGATGTTATATGACATGATTTGAAGAGTGTGCGGAAAAGGGTTGGGGTGGGATCAGGGTTGGCTGCCCAGAGGCAAGTCAGGGAAAATAAAAACACTGATGCTGTTGATGAACCCCCAACATCTCCCTTTGCCAAGTTGAACCCGAGGCCCAGGAGAACACTGGGGAGAAGTCTCACAAAAGAGAATGAAGAAATAAAGATCTGACGCACATGCCATCTCTGAGATGGTGCCAGTTCCTGCCTCGGACAAACTGGTTCCAAGGTTAACTGCTGGTGATGGAATCAGCCCTTACATGCAGCATTTGCTGGCTGCCTTTGGTGAGCTGAAGAGGAAATGGGCTCTGGGACATGAAGATGGACTGAGACCTTGTCTCCGGAGTTCAGAGCCTAGTTGGGAAAGAGGCTCAGGGTCCATATTCTAATAGGGAGGCAGCTTTCAGCGCCGGCACACCCAGTCCCAACCTCCGCTATACCATTTAGTCTTCACCTCTCCGAGTCTCAGTATCGTCCTCTGAAAAACAGGGATACTAATGTCTGTGTATCACGGTTGTGGAGATTAAACACGGGGTATAGAATGCACCTCAGACAGTGGCTGGCACATAGTAGTTGTGCAACAGTGACTAATCATTCATGCTTTCTGTGATGTGTGCTATAACAGAATCACCCCGCGGCAATGGTATTTTCCCCCTGATTTCCTTGTTCAGACTTCGACCTCTTTGTTCTAATATTATGAGTTTGTTAACTAACTCGTGTTTCCCGTCCACACCGTCGTGGCCGCCTTTCCTTCTAAGCCTTGCCTTCCACATCCCATGGAGCATTTTTCACGACCTTTCCTTGGCGCCCTCTCCAGCTCCCTCCCACCTGTAAAGGGCAGTGACTGGAACTGCACACGGCCTTCCCAGAGCAGATACCCCTGGGTGGTGGGCACTCTGCAGCCCGAACACTGAGTCTTTGGGGGAAACAATGGTGAATTTGGGGCTTCCATCCTGGGACGACAAGCATCGTAGGAAGTACTTGGGCTTTGGGACCTGTGGAGTTGTGTTTGAATCCCAGGCTCTCGTTCACTGTGTGGGCCCTTGGGCAAGTTCCTGAGTCCCTTAAGCCTCAATGTCCTTGTCTGCAGAAAGAGGACACCCTACCTAATGAAGTGTCTGAGAACATGGCTGCCTGCGTTTGAATCCCAGTTCTGCCAGTTCTCTGACCTTGGGGAGTTACTTAATGTCTTAGGGCCTTGGGGATTTTTTTCGTCTCGAAAATGGGGATATTATCAGTTATTATGGGGGTTCAATGAATTATGTATAAAGTGCTCAGCTTAGTTCTTGGTGCATAGCGAGTATGTAAGTTTTAGTTTTGGGGAGCTTTTTTATTGAGGTATAATTGACATGTAACACATTAGTTTCAGGTGTACAACGTCATGATTCACTATTTATATATACAGTAGACCCCTGAACAACATGGGCTTTAACTGTGCGGGTCCACTTACCGGCCGATTTTTTTCAATAAATATACAGTCAGCCCTCCCTATCTGCAGGTTTTACATCCACAGATTCAACCAACCTCAGATCCAAACAGTATTTTCAAACCATGGCTGGGGATCCACAGATGTAGAGGGCCAACTGTATGCATTTTTCTACGCCACTTCATATAAGGGACTTTAGCATCTGCTGATTTGGGTATCTGAGGGGGTCCCGGAACCAATCCCCCACAGATACTGAAGGACTACTAAGTTTTGGGGGAGTCAAACATTATACGTGGGTTTTCGACTCCATGGGGGTCGGCGTCCCAAACCCCCTCATTGTTCAAGGGTCAACTAACTGTATTGCAAAATGATCACAATAAGTCTAGTTAAATTCTATCATACATAGACAGGTACAAAAAAAATTTGTTTCTTGTGATGAGAACTTTTAAGATCTATTCTCTTAGCAACTTTCAAATATTCAATACAGTATTATTAACTACAGTCACCATGTTGTACATTACATCCCCATGACTTATTTTATAAAACTGGAAGTCTGTACCTTTTGACTCCCTTCATCCATTTCCCCCACCTCCACCCCTGCCTCTGGCAACCACCAATGTGTTCTCTGAATCTATGAGGGTTTTCTGTTTGGTTTGGTTTTTCAACTTTTTTTTTAAAGATTTTATTGGGGAAGGGGTACAGGACTTTATTGGGGAACAGTGTGTGTACTTCCAGGCTTTTTTTTTTTTCCAAGTCAAGTTGTTGTCCTTTCAGTCTTAGTTGTGGAGGGTGCAGCTCAGCTCCAGGTCCAGTTGCCCTTTTCTAGTTGCAGGGGGCGCAGCCCACCATCCCTTGCAGGACTCGAGGAATTGAACCGGCAACCTTGTGGTTGAGAGCCCACTGGCCCATGTGGGAATCGAACCGGCAGCCTTTGGAGTTAGGAGCACGGAGCTCTAACCGCCTGAGCCACTGGGCCAGCCCTAACTTTTTTTTTTTTACTGGGGAACAGTGTGTTTCTCCAGGGCCCATCAGTTCCAAGTCGTTGTCCTTCAATCTAGTTGTGGAGGGTGCAGCTCAGCTCCAAGTCCAGTCACCATTTTCAATTTTAGTTCCAGGGGGCGCAGCCCACCATCCCATGTGGGAATTGAACCAGCAACCTTGTTGTTGAGAGCTCGCGCTCTAACCAACTGAGCCATCTGGCCGCCCTGGTTTTGTTTTTTTTAGATTCCACATACAAGCGAGATTATTTATCTTTGACTTATTTCACTTAGCATAATGCCCTCAAGGTCTATCTATGTTGCTGCAAATGGCAATATCATTTTTTTTGATGGCTGAATAGTATTCCACTGTGTGTATACATGTTTTCGTTCTGACTGAATGGAATAATGTGTGCAGAGGACTTAGCCAGCATGGGGCTGGAGACAGACAGGGAGGTGGGGCAGTCCTTGGGCCCAGTTGCGGTTGGCGTGCGGGAAGGCTAACTGCCACTCTGTCTCAGGTGCTGTCCCATAACCTGTACACGGTCCTGCACATCCCCCATGACCCCGTGGCTCTGGAGGAACACTTCCGAGATGATGATGATGGCCCCGTGTCCAGCCAAGGATACATGCCCTACCTCAACAAGTACATCCTGGACAAGGTGGGGCAGCATGGGGAGGCACCTCTAACCTCTCCCCACTTCCCAGGCCTGCCAGCACCCCAATACATGGCCTCTCCAACTCCTCCTCCCTAGAAATGCCCCAATTTGTCCCCACTGTACATCCCTGCTCTCCCATCTCCATCCTTCACAGCCCAGCTGCTTGCCCCTCGTGCCCCGCTTAAGTCACCTTCCACCTCCCTCGTCTGTGTCTTAGCCTCCACTCTTCCATCCCTGCCTAGCTAACCTCTAGCTTCCAGCTATCACCTTTACAGAGGCTCTCCAGCTTCCCCCACGTGCTGTCCCCACTGCTCTTTCCAGCTGTCACTGTCTTCTCAGGTTCTTCTTCCCTTTCCCACTCCCCCCTGGGCTTCTCCTTCTTTCTCCCCTAGGCTGAGGGACTAGAGTTTCTCTGTTGGCAGGGGACTTGGGTGGGTGGGGCTGTGTGTGCGGGGGGTCGGGGGGTGGGGGCAGGTTGCAACTAGCTAGTTACCTAGTAATCAGCTCAGGGATGCCTCAAGTTAGAGCCCATACTTGGCAGGATGGGGAACAGGGGAATAGACCCCAAGAAACCAGCTAGTGCCTAGTTTGGGGGTAGAACAGAGACAGGGCGGCCTTCTTGGCTGATGTGCAGGCTTGGTGGCAGGTGGAGGAGGGGGCTTTTGTTAAGGAGCACTTTGATGAGCTGTGCTGGACCCTGACGGCCAAGAAGAACTACCGGGTGGATAGCAACGGAAACAACATGCTCTCCAATCAGGATGCCTTCCGCCTCTGGTGCCTCTTCAACTTCCTGTCTGAGGACAAGTACCCTCTGATCATGGTTCCCGATGAGGTGAGGGTGATGGCAGCCCCAGGGACTGAGTCACTTGGGGCCCAATTGCCTTTGTACTTTCCCACATGCCCTTTCTTCTTTGTCTCCCCTGTCCACACCCAGCTGTTTCCAGATGCCTAAACAGCCCATATCAGAGCAATTGTGCCTTCTCCCAGGAGAACCAAAACTACACTTCCTTCAGGGCTCTGCTGGCCCTCACAGTAGGAAAATTGTCTGCAATTTCTGTTTGCACAGAGGTGTAAATGCCTGGTACATTACTGAGCATTTAAAAACAAAACATTTAAGATCAAATGGCAGAATTTTAGGCACTGTGACAATCTGAGAAGGGTGCTATGTGAAGGGAAGGGAGACGTCACTCCAGTCATTGTAGGTGGGCAACCAAGTCTGGGCCTGGTTCCAATATAGGGGAGAGCCAGGCAAACTCAGCTCAGGCCCACCAAGTGGGCAGCCTGGGTAGAGAGGCCTGGAATCCCACCCCTCCCTCCTCAATCGTTGGTGAAAGCCCTGGCCCCCCTTTCCCAGTCAATCTGCACCCTTCCCCTCTTCTCCACCTCTCTCCCCATCCCTTCAGCCTTCTCCTGACCCTTTAGCCTCTTTCTGTGAAGATGCCAGGGTGGTTTTAGGTCTGGCAGGGGAGGGGTGCTCTGCGTTCACAAGAAGTACTGGCATGTCTAACTGCACTCAGATTTGAATCCTTGCTTCTGTTTGTGGGAAGGGCGAGGGGAGCCATCTGAGCCCTGAACTGTTGTACCCCACTCCCAGCTGGGGCAAGAGAGGGACACATGTCCATCTCCACAGACACCTGGGTGGGCACCTGGGTTGTCAGATCCCTGCCAGTCTGGGCAAGGTGGCCTCTCAGACGGCAGCTTGCTGCTGTGATCAACACGCAGCGTGAACCAAGTGCAGCAGGATGTACCCCAACCACCACTTCCTGTTCCTTTCTAACAAGTTTCCGGTCCCTGCCCTGTTTACCCCCACCACCAATCCCCTTGCCCTCCCATAGGGGAGGACCCTCCAGCGTTGGGGCTTGAAAGAAAAAATCAAATGGGACTCAGGAGGGCTGAATCAAGTCCTGGTTGCCACCAACTTGCTGTGTGCTTTAGAGCAAGTTCTCCCTTTAAGCCTCAGTTGTTTTTTTTCCTCCCCCCTTCTTCCACCTCCCCCCCACCACCACCACTCCGGTTCCAGCCAATGTTTCTCAGCCTAGTTGTGTAGGACACAGCTCCCTGGCCCCTGCTGGTGTTATGAACCTTGCGCTCCCCTCTGCTGAGGCAGTTGGTCTCCAGTTGTCGGTTGGCCGCTCACAGCAGCTCAGGGCAGCTCTTGCCGGCTGCCAGCCACTCACACTGGCCACTGGTCATTCATGCTGACCACTGGCCACTGATGGCAGTCCGCGGCAGCCCGCGACAGCATTCGGCAGCCCAGCCCCAGGGAGAGCTGTTGTTCACAATCTTAGCTGTAGAGGGCGCAGCTCACTGGTCCATGTGGGAATGGACCCCGCGACCTCAGCGTTAGGAGCAGGGCACTCCAACCTTCTGAGCCCCGGGGCCTGCCTGAGCCTCAGTTTTGCCATCTGCAAAGTGAGGGTATTGGATGAGAGGGCACTCGCACCCCCTGTGATATTGTCTATGATTTGCTGCCTCTGCCTGGCCCTCGGCCCTCAGCTCCCACCTTCACCCTGCCCTTATTTTAAGGCAGGAATGAGAGGGACTCGAGGTTGAGAAAGGGGAGAGGAGTCCTGAATTGGGGTTGGGGTTTGGGATCCCCTCCCAAATCTCGACCCTGGCGTCCACCAGCGTTTAGTCCTCTGCTCTGGCCCCCAACCCAGTTCCGGTCACCACTTCGCAGACTCTGGGAGCCCAGTAAGAGTGCCCCCTGGTGTTGGTGTCGGCAACACAGCCTGCTGCAGTCATCAGGCCTTCCGTCTCCCCCTCCAGGTGGAGTACCTGCTGAAGAAGGTGCTCAGCAGCATGAGCTTGGAGGTGGGCTTGGGCGAGCTGGAGGAGCTGCTGGCCCAGGAGGCCCAGGCAGCCCAGACGAGCGGGGGACTCAGTGTTTGGCAGTTCCTGGAGCTCTTCAACTCTGGACGCTGTCTGCGTGGCGTGGGGCGGGACACCCTCAGCATGGCCATCCACGAGGTCTACCAGGAGCTCATCCAAGATGTCCTGAAGCAGGTCAGGCCAAGCTGGGAACTGGGGAGGACCCCAAAGAGGGGTGGGGGAGGGGCAGAGCAGCCTCTGACTTTGCTCTGGCTGGCAGGGCTACCTGTGGAAGCGAGGGCACCTGAGGAGGAACTGGGCAGAACGCTGGTTCCAGCTGCAGCCCAGCTGCCTCTGCTACTTTGGGAGTGAAGAGTGTAAGGAGAAGAGGGGTACTATCCCGCTGGATGCGCAATGCTGTGTGGAGGTGAGGGGGACAGGTGAAGGGGTGGAGCACGTCTCAGGGCTCAAAAGGTCTCCAGCGTGGTGTGAGGACAAAGGGATCAGGGGGAGGGCGAATGGAGAAATGCCACAGAGACAAATTTCTGCTTAGATGAGTGTAACCCAAATATACCTCAAAGGCCGTTTTTATCCATGTCAGGACTTTAAAAAAAACAAAACTGCAAATCAGATACTAAAGTCATTGGCAAGTAAGGTGGATTTTGCTAAAGATATCAGAGGAGATGGCCTATGTCTCACGCTACACAGCAAAACTTTCTCAATACTTTCTTTAAAGATCTTTCTCCGTCCCCCCAATTTCATTCCCTTTGGCAACTCTGTACCTCCCTATTCTTTCTCCACACTCCTCACCTTCTTCCCCTCCCTTTTCCTTCCTTGGTTCTGTCCATTATTATTTTAGAGGCTTAAAACAACAAATTTTAAAATTGTAGTAAAAATATATGTCTAACATGAAATTTGCCATTTTAACCATTTTAAGTGTACAATTCAGTAGCATCAAGGACAGTCACAATGTTGTGTAAACTCACCATTATCTATTTCCAAAACTTTTTCATTATCCCAAACAGAAACTATATACCCATTAAGCTATAACTCATCCCCTGCCCCTTTTACCTCCATGCTTTTGGCTATTCTAGGTACCTCCTATAAGTGGAATTGTACGATATTTGTTCTTTTGGGTCTGGTTTATTTCACTCAGCATCATGTTTTCAAGGCCCACACATGTTGTGGCATGAATCGGGACCTCATGTCTTTTTATGGCTGACTAATATTCCATTGTGTAGATATACACCACATTTTGTTTGTCCATTCATTCATTGATGGACATTGGGTTATTTCCATCTTTTTGCTATTGTGAATAATGCTGTTATGAATATCCATGTACGAATTTCTGGGTGGACATACGTTTTCATTTCTCTGGGTACCTACCTAGGAATAGAATTGCTGGACCATATGGTAACTCTGTTCAACTTTTTAAGGAACAGCTAAACTGTTTTCCATGGTGGCTGCACCATCTTACATTCTTACCAGCATGTATGAGGGTTCCAATTTCTCCACATCCTCACCAACACTTGTCATTTTACATTTTTTAAAAATTACTATAGCCACCCAGGTTCTGTCCATTTTTGTCAAATGTGGAAAGAGCCTGGATCTAGGTAGAAATCCCAGCTCCACCACTAACAGACAGTGCAAACTGGGCAAATCCCTGGCCCTCTTAGAGCCTCAGTTTCTTTGTTTGTAAAGAGGAGGTTTACAGAGAATAATGCCTGGCTGGCAAGGTTGCCTGGGAGGAGTGAATAAAATGATGCATATAAAACAGTAGTACAGACCCTAAAACACAAGAAACTCAACGTGGTAGTTATTATTTTCCATTAGAATGTAGCTTAGGGAAAGCAGGGATTTGATCTGTTAGGCACACCTCAGTATCCCAAATGTCTAGAACAATGAATGGCACTCAGTGGACACTCCAAAATATCTGTGAAATGAATGAATGGAGAACGTTCTCAACAGGCATAGCCAGTGAAAATGAATGGTCTGGATAGTGAGGACCCTGTCACTGGAGGTGTTCAAGAATGATCTGCATAAATATTGAGTGGCAACTTAGATGCTAGGCCCGGTGGAGAGATGCCAAGATGAAAATGGCCCCACCCCACCTTCAAAGAGCTAAGACTACAAGAATCGTGGCAACACAACTACCCCCATAACTAACCTCTATGCCGTGCCGCGCAGGCTCCTGGCAGAATGGGAGGGGTGTCCAGGGAAGATGGTCAGCCAGGAGGGGTAGGGCCTAGGGCTGGAGCACCCCTGGGGCGGGCGGGGCACGTGTGGCCCTGACTTTAGTGAAGCCAGCTTTGTCTGGGGCCACCTGCCCTCTCCAAGGTGCTGCCTGACCGAGAGGGGAAGCGTTGCATGTTCTGTGTGAAGACGGCCTCCCGTACCTACGAGATGAGCGCCTCAGACACGCGCCAGCGCCAGGAGTGGACGGCTGGTGAGTGCTCACTGGGTGGCCTGCGTCTGGCTGGGCCTCAGTCGCCTCATCTGTGAAAAGGGGGTGATGACACTTTGCCCAAGGGGACGCTGGAGACTGGCGTCGAGCGACTCCTAAGATACCTTTCCTGCCCCAGGCTAGCCCCCTACTGACCCCCTCCCTCTCCCTCCGCAGCCATCCAGACGGCGATCCGGCTGCAGGCCGAGGGGAAGACGTCGCTGCACAAGGACCTGAAGCAGAAGCGGCGCGAGCAGCGGGAGCAGCGGGAGAGGCGCCGGACAGCCAAAGAAGAGGAGCTGCTGCGGCTGCAGCAGTTACAGGAGGAGAAGGAGCGGAAGCTGCAGGAGCTGGAGCTGCTGCAGGAGGCGCAGCGGCAGGCCGAGCGCCTGCTGCAGGAGGAGGAGGAGCGGCGCCGAAGCCAGCACCGAGAGCTGCAGCAAGCGCTGGAGGGCCAATTGCGCGAGGCGGAGCAGGTGGGGCCGGCCCCGGGAGCGCAGGCGAGGGCTGAGGGTGCGGCGAGGAGAGGCACCTGAGCTGAGGACCGAGGGGCGGGGCCTGGGGCGGAGCCTGGGTCGAGGGCGGAGCCGGTGGGCTGAAGGGTGTTGGTTTGAGACAGAGCCCTTGGGCTTGAAATATGGGTACGAGGCAGGGCCTGTGCCAGGGGCGAGGCCTGTAGGATAAATAAGGGTGCTGGGTGCAGGAACCTGATGAGTTATGGCATGAGGGGAGAGTTGGTGTGGGGCGGGGCCTGAGCCAATGGATGGGTGGGGCTGGAGCTGAGTGCTAGGTGTAAATTTGAGCGCCCCGAGACCTTGGCTGTGGGCCCGGCTTGTACTAAGGACCGGCTAAAGACCACGTGATTAGGGATGAGTTTGGATCAAGGATGGAATAGGTTGGACGAGACTTAATTTCTGAGTTTACAATGAAACCAGTTTGGGGGATGCAGGATGGGACGGAAGGCAGGACGACTGTGGAGGAGGACTAGGTGTGTAGAAGCAATTAGATTTAGGACTTAAGAGATCTAGAAGTGGACTCAGAGACCCGTGGATTCGTTCCCAGCTCTGCCTCTTAAGAGCCCGTCACCTCAGGCAAGTTGCTTAGCCTCTCTCTGTGCCTCAATTACCTATCAGTGACATGTTGATGCTAATAGAACTTTGTAGAGGTATGATGAAGATCAAATGAGGAAACACTTAGTTGTTATAACTATTATAATTATAGTCACTCCCTTCCTAGCACTAATCTTAATTATAACTCATAATATATAATAATTACTAAAACTGGTGCTAGGAAAGGGGTGACCTGAGCCCCTTTCTCCCATGTAGCACCTGTTCACTGATAATTATCTGACCTAGTCAGGCTCTCAGAAAGGATCAGATCAGGAAACCCTGACATGAAGGATCTCCCCAGACTCTCACCTGGACATAGCTAGTTGGGCCAGCCTAGCAGAACCCTGGGGCAAGGACAGCATGTCTGCTGCCTCCCTCCCTTCTGCCCCCATTGACCTTGCTCTCCGTCCCTGCGCAGGCCCGGGCATCCATGCAGGCTGAGATGGAATTGAAGAAAGAGGAGGCTGCTCGGCAGCGGCAGCGCATCCAGGAGCTAGAGGAGATGCAGCAGAGGCTTCAGGAGGCTCTGCAACTAGAGGTGAAAGCTCGGCAGGACGAGGAGGCTGTGCGCCTAGCCCAGACCAGGTAGGACTGAGGGACCCCTTCTGGTTTTCCTTCCTGACTCCCCCATCGTCCCTGTTGCTGAGCACCTGCCAGGTGCCTCGGCTCTGGAGACAACACAGTGCACACCCGGCAGACTGCTGGAGGAGGAAGAGGAGAAGCTGAAGCAGCTACTGCAGCTGAAGGAGGAACAGGAACGCTACATCGAGCAGGCGCAGCAGGAGAAGCAGGAGCTGCAGCAGGAGATGGCGCTGCAGAGCCGCTCCCTGCAGCAAGCCCAGCAGCAGCTGGAGGAGGTGCGGCAGAACCGGCAGAGGGCCGATGAGGACGTGGAGGTGAGACCCGGGGTGGGACAGGACGGAGGCCGGCAGAGTGAGCATGGTAATACTCAGGTGCCAGGGCCTTTCCTCAAACCCTGGCTCTGTCTTGTCTGGCTGTGTGACCTCCAGCAAATTGCCTAACCTCTCTGAGTTTCACTGGCCGAAGAAACATTAGCTGCTATTTTTATCATCATTATTAATCCGGGCAAAATTTTTCCTCCTACACTTCCAAGCCTGTATTTTGCTATCCCTGTATTTTCCATCCACTCCTTGGAGCCCAAATCTCCATAGAAGAGGGTTTTGGGTTTGTTTTTTGTTTGTTTGTTTGTTTGTTTTGTTGGCTTACATGGTCATTGTAAAAAAAAATTCAAACACAGAAATATGTAGCATAGAAAGGGGAAGTTCCTCTATAGTCCCCTCACCCCACTGCTAACAGCTGGGTGACATTGGAGCAGAGGTTTCTGCATTAGTTCCTGGAGAGGTGTGTGGTACAATGGTTTAGAGGTCAACATGTGTCCCTGGGCAAGTCATTTAACCTCTTTACACTTGTTATTAACTTCTGTTCTGGAGGTTAAATAAGACAATAAATATACTTAGCACATTTTAGCTGCTTAATAAATGGAAACTATAATTATGATTATTTTTTTAATAAATGTTTTTTTTGTTTGTTTTTTTTTTAAGAATTTATTGGGGGAAGGGGAACAGGACTTTATTGGGGAACAGTGTGTACTTCCAGGACTTTTTTTCCAAGTCAAGTTGTTGTCCTTTCAATCTTAGTTGTGGAGGGTGCCGTTTAGCTTCAAGTTGTTGTCCTTTCAGTCTTTGTTGTGGAGGGTGCAACTCAGCTCCAGGTCCAGTTGCCGTTGCTAGTTGCAGGGGGCGCAGCCCACCATCCCTTGGGGGAGTCGAACCGGCAACCTTGTGGTTGAGAGGACGTTCTCCAACCAACTGAACCATCTGGGAGCTCAGCGGTGGCTCAGCTAAAGGTGCCGTGTTCAATCTTAGTCGCAGGGGGCGCTGCCCACCATCCCTTGCAGGACTTGAGGAATTGAACTGGCAACCTTGTGGTTGAGAGCCCACTGGCCCATGTGGTTAATCGAACCAGCAGCCTTCGGAGTTAGGAGCACAGAGCTCTAACCGCCTGAGCCACCGGGCTGGCTCAATTATGATTATTTTTGACCCTTGGGGGAGTGCCTATGAGTCCCCTGAAATTGCACACCAACTCTGTGCATATACATAACTCTTTGTGAACATACATGAGTTTTTCTGAAATGATCATAGCCTTTGTCAGATGCTAAGGGATCTGTGAACCTGAAAAAGTCAAGACACCCTGTCTTGGAGAGTGTCTCTGACCCACTCCCACTGGCTCTGCCCCCACAGGCTGCCCAGAGGAAGTTGCGCCAGGCCAGTACCAACGTGAAACACTGGAATGTCCAGATGAACCGGCTCATGCATCCAATTGAGCCTGGAGGTGAGAAGGGGTAGACCCTGGAGCTTTCCTGGAGTGAGGCGGGAGAAGGGAGGGTGAAAGGGATATATCTAGGTCTACAGAGCCGGCACGGGACTGAGAGTCAGGAGGGTCTCCTCTTTCCCAAGGGTGAGGTAAGGCCCCCCGACCTTTTCCCTTTGCATGCACCTTTTTCCTAACTCATGCCTGCCTTTTCTCTGCCAGACAAGCGTCCCACCACCAGCAGCTCCTTCACAGGCTTCCAGCCCCCTCTACTTGCCCGCCGTGACTCCTCCCTAAAGCGCCTGACCCGTTGGGGATCCCAGGGCAACAGGACCCCCTCACCCAGCACCAGTGAGCAGGAGAAGTCCCTCAATGGTGGGGATGAGGCTCCCATCTCGGCTTCCACCCCTCCGGAAGATAAACTGGACCCAGAACCAGAAAATTAGCCTCTGCTAGCCTCTTTTCCCTGCATCCTCATCCCCATCAGGACCTGGCCACAGCTGGCCTGTGGGTGACACTGGCCCCTGCAAAAGAGGGAGCTGAGGTCCTGGTTGCAGGGGCCGAGCCCTCCAACCATGAAACAGTCCACAATGGAACCTAGTTTATTTTTTGCATCAGCCCCAGGCCACAGACTACTGGGCTGTCTGGGATGTTGATTCTTGAGAACTTGACCCTGTGCCTTAACCCCAAGGACCCTATACCCTGGGCTGGGAAAGAGTGAACAAGCAAGCAGGGGCCATCTGCCCCCAGGCTGCCACCAAGTTGTGGAGGTACATCTCTAAATAAAAACTGCTCTTGGAGTGAATCGTTGGTCAGGTCTGTTGTCCATCTCTCCTGCCATTTATTCTCTTCCTTCCTCAAGTCCAGTTATTGGGCCCAGAAGGAATAAGGTATATAGTGTAGTGGCTAGGAAAGTACACTCTGCCACTTACTAACTGGGTGACTTTGGTCAAGTTTCTGTATCTCTCTGTGCTTCAGTTCCCAGGTTAGTAAAATAGGGGTAATAATAGTACCTAACTTACTGGGTTGTTGTGAGGATTAAGTGCTTGCCACATAAGCAAGCACTGTTATTATTATCACCCAAAAGTTTTTATTGAGCATCCATTCTATACCCTGCAATTTCCCGAATTATTTAATTCTCATGGCAGCCCTGAGAGGTGGTATTATTATGCTCATTTTACATGCGGAGAAATTGAGGCTCAGGTAACTTGTCCAAAGGCTTCCAATCTTGCTTCTCTTCCCATATTATCTGATTCACTGACCTTGTTACCTAAGACAGAGATTTGGGAATCTGGGATGACTTACTCCCTCCCTCTCATCCCCCTCATGCAAAACCCATCATCAAATCCAGTAGAGTCTCTCTTTTTTATACTCTCGTATCTATCCCTCCTTCTCTATCCCCATGGTGAGCTGCCGTGGCTAAGGCCTTTGTGTCTTCCACCTGCGTGCTTACCTTTGATTCCTTCTCCATCTTGCCCCATATCTAATCATTCTCCAAGTCCAACTGATCGGATTTTCTTGGTCACTCTCAAATCTACTCCACTGGGGCCATGTCTCATGGCCACTGTCTTACTATGGCTCCCGTCACCTCCCAACTGGATAAAAACGTAACTGGGTCTGCTTGCTAACCCTTCTACCCCCATGGCTGCCTGAATGGGCTTTCTGAAGTGCAGAGCTGTCCTTGACTCTCCCACTTTCTGGTCTCTCCATGGTAACCTGGACCAGTCAAGTTCACATTCCCATGTATTCCACGGGCATTCAAGGCCTGCGAAGATCTGGAGGACATCCTATGCTTTTGCTTTATAGCTCTACTAGCAGCTCCCTCCTTTTTCTTACCTCTGGGCCTGCTCATGGGCGTTCTTTCCACCTTACTTCACTAGCTTGAGTTCCTTGAGGGCAGGGCTTGGCTCTTAGTAAGCATGCAACAGATGTTTCTTGAATGAATTCATGAATAAATACATTCTAAAATGAATGGCTGGGTGTCACACAGCTTAAAAGGAATAAAGTAAGATTCAAACTCAAGTGCATTCATTTATTCAACAAATTATTAAGCTCTTATGATATGCCAGGTATTGTGCTAGGTGCTGGCTATGTGGCACAGAACAAAACCGAGAGAGCCCCTGCTTTCCTAGAACTCATGTACTGCTATCTGATATGAAATTCATGTATTTTGCAAGTACGTCATACTCCATTGCAAGGAATTTCACTATAATCTATTTAAAGTGTCATGGAACAAAGCTGCCAGTAAAACATGAGGCATATTTCAGGAATGGGAAGTGGTGCTCAAACTCTTAAGTGTGGTAAGAATGCAGAGGGGAAAAAAAAAAGGAAGCATTAGATAGCAGCTGGGATTCAAGATGGTCCTTAAAATTTTTAATAAATAAGAAAGGAGAGTAGAAGACCATGGGAACAATACAAGTAGAAAGAAGCGTATCACATTTATGGGCACAAGAACTCTGGATTCTGGATATTGGATGGGAGGATCAATCATCCTCTCTTGCTGTGGGGTATCTCTAGGGGACAGAGTTTTAAGAAAATCAGTTTGCAGATCCTCAACTTCTAAGTGTTCTCTTTACCAAAATTGCTTTCATCTTTCTCAGTTTCACCTTCCCTGCTTTCAGTAGCAAGGTTCACTATCTTTCAATAGTGGACTACCCAAAAGGGTAAATTTCCTGGAACACTAAACAAAGCAACAATGTGAAATGCTAGTGTAGGATTGTGGGTGCTGAGAAAGTGAAAGGCTCAAAAACTGGACAACAAATTCTTTTTGTTTTCAAGTCAGGAGATTTCCCAATCTTTGTTTTCAAAGGACATAACCACATTGTCAGCTGAAAAAAATCATTAATGGTATTTTTTTCTTATAATAGATCTCTGTGGTTTTTTTGGGCAAACAACTCAGAGTTAGATGCCATTGCTATATCAAAACCCTCAATTCCCACCTACTTATTATGTGAACAAGTTTTCTCAGCCTAAAAATGAAAAAAATAGGACTAGAATTGATGTTGAATGAAGGCTCATTCTAACAACAAGTAATATTCAACTATGAACATATGAACTACCTGGGGGAAAAAAGTAGACCATGCATTTCATTTCCAATGTATTTTGTGTTTATGTTTGATATTTATAAAAATCATAATATTTATGATGTTTTGCTCAACTGGGTGTTACTAATATTTGTAACGGCCACTCAAACCAGAAGAAAATTTCTCACAGCTTTATAGTTGCATGAAATTAAAAAAAAATTTAATTTCAACTTATATACATATTTTGGATGCAGAGATGTATGCTATGGTGATCAATAAAATACGTTCAAGCATAAAAACATGTGACATTAAGATTAGATTATTGAGAGGTAAGTGGAGTGGAAATAACAAGTACAAGGAGAAAAAGAGACAATGTAAAATTTTTTATTGCAAAAGAAGGGCTTGATCATGTATTAAAATGGATAACAGTGAGCATCAAATCACTATGGGATTTGAGTATTGTTCAATATATTTAAAAAGGTAATATGGCAGTTTTATATTAAAATGTCAATATTTATTAAATAGTAGAAGTTACACATATCCTCTGCAACTATGGTTTTAAACTCATGATGAAAAATATTAGA
Organism: Rhinolophus ferrumequinum; assembly: GCF_004115265.2. Taxonomy (NCBI): domain Eukaryota; kingdom Metazoa; phylum Chordata; class Mammalia; order Chiroptera; family Rhinolophidae; genus Rhinolophus; species Rhinolophus ferrumequinum. The sequence continues at coordinate 5,361,145 of NC_046286.1, forward strand.
TGTCTCTTTAAAAACGTAAAGGAGCTGCATAGTTCTTATAAATTCTTTTAGGAGTATAGGGGCAAAAATTTTGAAGGTGCTACCATGAAGAACCTGTAACTAGAAAGGTAGAATGAGGCCTGACTATAGACATTTTTGGAAGCTAGGTAGAGTTTAGACTGGAGGTGGCAAGCCAACCTCTAAGCCTCAGTTTCCTCACCTGTAAATGGGTCCATTCTAGGTTTTTGAATGTTCTATTGATGGGACACAGAGAAGCATAGCTGAAGTTTGAGATAGTGAAAGAAACATCACCGTGAGGCCTGAAAGCAATCCACATTGGGACTGGCAGGAAAAGCTGTCAGTTCGTCTTGGGGGACATTCCTTGGGGGCAGGAGAAGATATTTCCCAGTCTTTTAATTCCAGGGTTAGCAAATTACTCCTCTGTCTTTTCCAACATCATGGATAAAGCAGAGTGTATACAATCTCTGATGTCTTCAGAAATACCCATAAACTGGGGGCCGTGAAAAGTACAGCCATTGTGGTCTCAAGTCATCCCTCTGTGGCTTGTGTATCATGTTTCCCTGAAAATAAGACCTAGCCAGACCATCAGCTCTAATGTGTCTTTTGGAGCAAAAATTAACATAAGACCCGGTCTTATTTTAATATAAGACCAGGTATGATATAGTATAATATAATATAATATAATATAATACAATACAATACAATACAATACTGGGTCTTATATTAATTTTTTGCTCCAAAAGACGCATTAGAGCTGATGGTCTGGCTAGGTCTTATTTTTCAGACAAACACGGATGAGTAGGAATGACTAGAGGCTTGTGGCAAACTGTTGCCAGGACATGCAAGGTGCCTCCTCCTCAAACACAGTGTCTGCCCAGATGAAAGTTGCCTCTCTGGCCCCTGCTGTAGGTGAGAGGAGGAGGAGGAGGAATGCCAAGGAGGCTAAGGAGGCCCCCACCTGCGCCAGCTATGGCTCCTGAAATGGCTGTGGAGGAGGTCAGAATCTATTTCAAAATCGATCTGGCCTTCTTACTGCACATTTTAAATTATCGTTCAGTTATATTGTAATTGGACATCAGAGCAGGTTTTTGTAGTGGAAATCTCTGGTGGGTCTGGAAAGTGTTGCAGAGACTTGGTAGGGACCAACTTTTCCCACTCTGAGCTGTGCCTGTGGGCAAATCTAGTCAAAATGAAGATTCAGGGAAGCTGTATTAGTCTGGGCTTGTGATTCAAACAACAGAAACTGACAGATTTAAGTAAAAACGGAATTTATTAATAGAGTATAGAGAAGCTCCTTAAATAATTGGGCGGATGAAAGAACCTGCTTGGAGGCTGTGTAGTGAGGAACAATATCCCAAATCATGGCACACAACAGTTCTTACAGATACTTTGCTTCCATGGCTAATATCATCAGTACTGGATGATGCTCTCACAACTGCTGCTTCTTACAACTGGAAAGCGGGTGGAGCTGCTGCTCTGCCACTTACCTGAATGGATTATGTGTGCTCCCCAGTTCTTCATCTTCCCAGCTCCCAGTGCATCTGATTGGTGGAACCCTGGGTTATGTGGCAAAGTCTTAGCTACAAAGGATGCTTGTAGCAAATGCCTGACATTTTCAGCCTTTACAGTGTAAGAAGAGTCTAACGTGGGAGATTCCCCAAATATGGGAAATAGATGGAAAATCAAGGAAAGCCTTGAAGAGGATGGATATACATAAAATGGCATATTCTGAGGCCAGCAATCTGGGTGGCAAAAGGCACCGTGATCATTTTATATGAAGAACGAGGGATGCTGTAGCTTGAAGAAGAAAAACTATAGAATGGTGTCAAACATCAGAAGGGCTTTTATATGAAAAACAATTTGACTTAGTTTATCTCCAAAAGCTAGAACTAAGACTACTGGGTAGGAACACCGCAGGATATATTACAAATTTTTGCTCAATATAAGGAAGATGTTTATTTTTGTTCTTAAAAAACAAGCCATGTTTCCATGATGAAGAAAAGCCATGCTCAGAATAAAAATATAGAAAGATAAAAACTCACAGAACCACAACCCAGGCACAATTGCTGATAACATTTTAGTGTTTATTTCCACCAGTTTTTTCGAGGCTAATTTTTTGTTTTCCAAACAGTATACATATCTACATATGCTATACATACTATTGGATTCTGCTCTTTCCACTGAATATCAGATCATAACATTTTCCACTTTTTCACCAAATCTTTGTAGGAATCATTTTTAATAGCTGCTTAATATTCCATCAGGAGCATAGAGCATAACTTGCGTGAATATTTCTGTTGTTGGACAATTATGCTATCTCTAGTTTTTTGTTGTTGTTTTAAACAATGTTGCAATGAGCAACGGAATTATGGAGATAATTCCTAAATCATCTTTGTTTAGATAATCTAAACATTAAATTTATATTTATTAAACAGAGTATATTAAATGTTATATCTTTTTAAATATAAAAATGAAATGAGGTGGAAATTGTAGTATCTTAATAGTGCTCTTGGAATTTCTTTTAGGGAGAGAGCTGTCTTTATTAGAGGAAATAAGCCAGTTAGGGATAGAAACTGAGATCGAAAGGGCTTGAGTGTTGACAGGAAACCTAGCAATGAAGAGATACAGCTAAGATGTCTCTTTCTGCCTGGGAAGCCTGAGGGATTTGTTTTTTTTCTCCGGAGGGAAGGATAGAGGAGAGAATAGTGGAGCTGGGAGGAGAGGTCGTGATCTGGGAAAAAGCCAGGCTCTAAGCGGTAAAGGGCCAGTTAGAAAAACCTCAACTGGGGATGTGAAAAGGGCTATAAAGAACGTCTGTTGTGTGAGTTTAAGCTGTCTGCAATGCATCATTTGACCCTGCCCCAGGGCCCAGAGCATCGTAATGACGTCTATGCCCATGAATGCTTCGTGTGGGAAGAGGTGTGGGCAGTCCTCAGGAAGGGTGGGGTTTCATCTTTACATTTCTGAACTGAGGAACTACAACAGCCCTGCAGAAACAGGAGTCTAGAAGCAGAGAGATTTAGCAGGATATGAATTCCCAGAAATTTGCAGAAATCTTAGGGAAGGCTTTGATCTCCACAATCCATCCTTACTTCAATCTCAAAGGGAAAAGAGTTTGACTTCTGAATTACAAAAGTAATGCATATTCATTTTAAATAGTAGAAGGAAAAAAAGCAGAAAGGAAAAAAAAATCACTCATACCAACCAGATATCTGAGGGTGTGGCCTGAGGAGTGTATGCAAGAGGGGAGGGGTAATCTTTGCTTTAAAGACGACGGAGAGAGGAAGTTACCCATTGGTCCTGTGAGTCAAGTTTTGTTCATCGCCAGATGACAAACTCTGCTTCTTCCACCAGACTGCCTCCCTGATATACCTTTTTATGGTATATCTGAAAGGATATGTTGGGATAACAGGTCCTTTCCAGGTCGTGAAGACCTGGGTTAAGAAGGCAAGAACGGAATTTCCTACAACAGTAGGGAGGATGCTCCCCGTTCAGGTGGGCAAGCGTATTAGATAAGTACATAGGAAAATAGGTAAGAAGTCCAGAACCATAAATTTCTAGTTGCAGAAGCCTCTCGAGGCAGGAAAGTCCTTTTATTAAAATTATAGGCAGCACAGTCTCCAGGCAGTGGAGTCTGGTCTGAAGACTCGGGTTCTATTGCTTCTTACAGCAAGGCGCGCACCTTCTCTTCACTGGAGGATGAGGGGGCTGTACAAATGATCTCTAGTTCCCTTCCAGCTTTAAATTCCCTTTTGTGATACGTGCCCGACTTGTTTTACTGGTGGCTCGCGCTCCCTTCCAGCTCCTCTCTCAGCTGCCGCGCCCAGATCCCGCACCAGAGGGCGCTGCAGGCAGGTCCCGGGCTGCTTGCAGTGGGCGGTGTGGCAGAATTAGAGGAGCCTCCAGGAGGCGCGGTGATTGGCTGCGGCAGAGGCGGAAGAAGGGGGCGTGGATAGAGGAGGGGGAGAACCGAGCTGCGCGGTGACGTACGCTGGCGGGGGCGGGGCCGGGCCGCGCAGCGTGTGACGCCGCGGCCGCCGCGGAGCCAGGGATTAATGGGAAAAGTTTTGGCAGGAGCCGGAGGATCCTGCGGAGCCTGCGGGACGGCGGCGGTGCCTCGGGAGGCTGCCGGGACAGGTCTGTTCGGGTCGGGGGAAGCGGGTAGGCAAGCGTCGGAGGGAAGCGGCGGGCCCGGGCTCGGGCGGCCAACGGAACCTGGGCGCAAGGCCCCGAGGGGAGTGGGGCGGGGGTATCAGCAGGAGTCCGCGGACTGAGCGGCTGCCGCTTCCCGGCGCTCCGACCCGCCGGTCCGCGGTGGTCTGTGGCTCTCCTGGCGCTCTGCCCCGCTGCCCCAGCCCTTTAGACCTTCATCGCCCGAACCTCAGGCCTCCCCATCCGACTCTGTGACCCCACTTGGGCCTCGTGGCTCCGTCTCCTCCCACTTCTGTGTTCGGAGAGCCGGGTCGCAGGCTCGGGGTTCTCTCCCACTCCCCAACTTTGCCTCCGACCTCTTCCTTCATTTCTTCTCTGATGTCCCCAAGTCCACTGACCTCTACCCAGGGTCTCCTTGGGGATCTTCTCTGTTCCCCTGGTTATCCTTGCCTCCTTCCTTCGTCATTCCATCCTTGCCCTCAGTTTTTGCTCTTTCCCACCCTTGTCCCCTCCTGTCCCCGTTGCCTGGCCCCTCTCAGTATTGGGGCTCCCCATCATCTTCCTCGTGGTATTACTAAGCTTGTCTAGCCCCGTGCCTGCCGTCCCTGTTTACCTAAGCCCCTCCTATACGGGCTCCCACCAGAGGCCCCGTTTTTTTCACCCTTCTCTCTGATTTCCTTTTGATCACCTTGTGCCCTGCATTCCTGCCACCCACCTCCCCTTCTCTCTCAGTTCCTTGCTCTGCTTCAGGGAGAAGCATGAGCTCCACACGCTACTGTGCTTTCCCTTGACCTGCAGTTGAGATACCGGTGGGGTGAGGGTGTTCAACCCCTGCTTGAAGTAAGGAGCTGGATGTCTGAGGTGAATAGGTATATCTCTGGGGCAGAATTTACTAGCGAGTTGCATCAGGGATGATGTCCAATTTGTAGGCCATTCTTCTCATCTCCGCTTTAATACTACTTTCCGTTTATGGGTCTGTTGACTTCCAGGAACCCTTGGGAAGAGACTGGCTGCTGAGTTGGGTGTGCGCCAGGCATAGCTGGAGGCCTCATGCAACGCTTTTCCCTTCCAGGAACAGGGCTCTGTGCCTTTCCTTTCTGGATGTATCGAACACATTTAAACCATGATGCCCTAGCCTGTCTCTGCCCTCACTGCCACTCTCTACCCTATGCCTAATCCCAAAGAACTAAGAGAAGTCTCCAGACGATATGCCCCAGAGAATGCCTGTGGTCCTCAGCCTTTTTCCTCTGTACTGACTCTACTGACTCCAGAACATTTTTTTCCTGTTTGAGTTTTGCGGTCCCCATAGCCCTAGGGCTGGTGGGCATCTGTCCCTTTTATTATTGGTGGCTTAAACCAGCGGCTGATTTTCCCTGGTGCATCTTTGACCCCCTGAATGTGTCAGGGCCTCTGATGTTGCTCACTGAACCATTTTCCTTGGGAACTTAATTTCCTGTGGATCCAAAAGGGAGGCTGACACTGAAGCTCTGTCCCCTTTGGCCAGGCGGTAACAACATGCTGTGTTAGGTTGGTATCTGCCTGGCAGCCTGGGGGGCTGCGTTAGTTAGGCTAAGCCAGGAACTTGAGTTGCTTCCTGTCACAGAGATCATTCTTGGGAGGCTAGAGAGCCTACCGCCTTCGTGGTGTATTTTGGTATTTAACCTTGTCGGGCAGAAAGTTCTTTTCAGATGCCTTCAATTCGAGCTCCTTTATTTGGTGGTGTTCTCTTAGCGAGATCATCAGGTAATAGCATGTCCTCTGTTTCTGCCGAATCTGGTCTTGGAGGATTCAGAAAGCATGACCCACTCTCACGTTTAGAAATGAAGGCCTGTTGTTTCACCTGGCTTTGGGTTTCTAGGTCTTGTCTTTAGAGGTTCGTGCTTTCTCTGTCTTTGAGCCAGAATTGGACACAGAATTGGCATCTTTCAGGAGCACTGGTGGAGAGCCAACAGAACCAGCTAGACCAGGCTTTAACGTTTTGGAATCCTCTTGTGCACTGACCCTTTCTATGAAAGGAGTAGGATCGCGGATGGCTGAGCCAGTCCCCTCTCCACTGACCCCTGGTCCCCTCCTAAGCAGCCCTGGGGGGGGGGATTTGGGCAGAATGGACCAAAAGGGGTCCCTTTTTCCTATAAAAAACATACCTCCCCGGTTAGAATGGGTCATTCTAATGAAGTTGAGGTTGTGTGTTTGGTGGTAATTTAGTCCATTCTTTGACTAAAGACTTTAATTTAGTAATTTAGTTCATTCTTTGACTAAATTTCATTATTTGACTAAAGTCCATTCTTTGACTAAAGACTTCTTTGACCACGGACTTTACCTGACTCTTGAGCAGTTTGCTGCTCCTGTCTTTGCTCACCTGTCCTCTCCACTGAGGCAGTAGGTGAGAAGGGCTTGAGAAGAGGTCAGGCGCAGTCCTCGTGGAGTAGCTCGGGCACCAGAAGCCCTGGCCACACAGCTTTTTGCAGTTTGTCCACTGTTGTTTCCTGTGTGGGTAGTCATGATTGTCAATCACCAAGCTGTCCTTCAGCGACTTTTTACAGAGCCTGGGTCAGCCTGCCTCTCTTTTTCAAAGGTGTGAGCAGACAGGTCTCTGACATTTTCCTACAGATGGTGTAGCCCATCACTTCCTTAGTTTAATGAGCTAAGTTTACGAAACCTCTTGTCTGGCTGCCTTTCTCCCTGCTTCTTCTCCACCACAACTTTCTTCCTTTGGTGTATGCCTCAGCCCACTGAGGAAGAATTGCCCTCACTCTGCCTGCCAGCTCCATCTGTGGTCCCTCAGAGCCCTTTCCCTAGGACCTGGTGAGAGGACAGCCAGTGTTGGGTGCTGGCCTGGCAGCTCGTAGGCCCCTGCTTTGGGTAGTAGGGCCTGCAGATGCTGGCGTGTCCTCTCTCAGGAGGAGTTGCACCTGTTGTTTCTAAAGGCTTCAGCTGCCAGCTGGGAAGCTAAGTTGGGGGGCCCTCCTGGAAATGCCAGGAGCTGCCCCCCTGCCCAGCGTTGTCTACGCTGGGAACACTCTTCCGCTGTACACAGCATCTCCACGGATTTTGTCTGTCTTGCCAGGCTCTTGTTTGTGTTGTGTCAGAAGTTCTGTGCATGATGCCTTTTCTGTGCCATGTGGTCCTAGATTGCCCAGTGGCTGCTGCTTGTAGATAGTTTGATGTCCTTGAGCGTTTTTCTGTACCTTTGGACCAAGTGTCAGAGCAGAGCTGGACACTTGCTTGAGTCTGGCAGGGAGGCAGTGGCCCCTCGCCTCAGGTTTCAGACATGTGGGTCATCTTGCCTGGTAGATGGTTCCTGGCCGTCATAACTCAGAGTCTGGTGACTGGGGTGTGACGCCCGTCCTGTCTCCACGGGGTTTTGGTCAAGGAATCAAGCATGACTCAGGGCATCTCCATTTATGAGCTGCCACCCGTTGGAGCTGTTGGGCTCCAGCTCCTTCGTCACCTTGTCAGCGCCTTCTGCCCCACCCTGGTGCAATCAGCAAAGCCAGTGTCTTCTTACTTGGAAATGAGCAGACTACTTCCAGGATTGGGAAATATTTGCTGACTCTGGCTGAGAATAACACCATCTTGGTATATGTGTGTGAGGCACAGCAGAGGGACCAGCTTGCCTCAGAGAGGAACCCTCTCTGAGCCCCACTGTTTAACGATAACACATTAGAGCTGCTTTCCTGACCCCTGGCACCTCTCAGCTAAAGATATTGGGTTTCTTTCTATCCTGCAGTGTTGCGTGGTGTTTTGGGCATGTACGTGGTACTCACACAGTGGCTTCTGTTCACCAACAGATGAGGACAGATGCACCGAAGAGGTAAACCCATTTTCCTTACCTCGTTGTTGTTAGAGAACAACTAACACACACCTCCCAGATTTAGGGTCCTGACTGAGAAGCTGAAATAAGTTCACCAGGGCTTAGCCCAGATCCCAGGAGCCTGTCATAGAATCTGGTACTCATCACATAGACACTTACTACATAATTATTGAATGTCTATGGCTTACGCAGTATATTTGGGGAGCCCTGAGCTTTTCACCTTTACATCCACCTAAAACATAAACTCCACAGTGGCAGGGACTTATTTTGTTTCCTGTTGTGCCTCGGACAGACAGTTCCTGGTACAGAGAAGATGCTACATGATTATTTGTGTTGAATGAATAAGTATACACTTTCTTCTCTGCCCACATGAGTGCCAGGCCACAAAGATGGTGTCCACCATTCTCTTTCATTTGTGCAACAAACATTTTTGAGTGCCTACTATGTGCCAGGCACAGTACTGGCACTTGGGAAATGATGATAGTAAAAAAACAGAATCAGTGCCTGTCTCATGGGTCTGTAGTTTGCTGGCATATAGAGGAGCTGGGAATAATCCACAGAATTGTTTCTTCCATGTTTGCTGGGGTAGTGGGTCCTCAGCAAAGCCTGCACAGTGCTCTGGGCTTCCCACTGCTACTTCCCTGTTCTCAGGACGCCTGGCAGTTTTTATAAACTGTTAGAAGGGGAGCTGCAGGGAACTTGATGTTCATTGTCTCAAGTATTTGGGAAACTGGGCTACGGTGGGGCCCTGCTGGGGGCCAGGGGAAACATGGGGCTCCTGTCTGATTTGTTTTAATCTCTGAAGTTCAGTGGTTCCAGTAGCTGTTTACAGGCTTCACTTCCCTTCCTCTGTCTTTAACACCCCGTGGGTTTTCCTGTTGCCACATAGGGTGCTGAGCCCATGTGTGGGTCTGTGGGGATCAGGTTGTTTGTCGGTCTTGCAGGAAGGCCTCAGGCAGGGGCCCCTCCTGGTCTCAAACCCATCCCAAGGCCTTTTCTCTGAAGGAAATGTGAAGGAGGAAGAAGGGGGGTTGGGCAGGCTTCTGAGGTTCCCCGAGAGGGGATGAGGTAGAGGTTTCTCCTGAGCAGGGAGAGTTACTGAGTTGAGTTGATTTGCTTTGCCATTTATTTCAGCAGCAGCTAGCCGTGGTGCGTGTCCAGGGGTCAGGTGTCCAGTTCATCCCTGAGCTGGGCTCCCAGTCCTAGCTAGAAGTTTTCTTTCTTAGTTTCCGCAGGCAAAGGTCAGGCTACAGCTTTACCAGATTTTTCAGTGTTAATCTTAAAAAAACCATGGTATTGCCTCTTCGTCTTTCCTATCTGAGGCACTTTTGTGGGCCAGGGGCTGTGACACGTATTTCAGACATGGTCCTTGGCTGCTCTCACGCCCCAAGTGTGTGGAACCTAGTTGGGGAGAGAAGACATATGCACTAAAAGATTTTGAAAAATATTAGCGAGCTGGTGGCTACTAAGAACATGGTGCTATACAGGGTACTCACTTAGACAAGCAGATCGTCACAGGGTTGGCTTTGTCCCTGAAGAAGCTGCGTTTCCGACTGGGCCTTGAAAGTTGGTTCATTTTGAAGTCAACTTTAGAATATTGTAAAACAGTGATTATCAAACTTTTTGGCCTCAAAACCCCTGTACACTCTTAAAAAGTATTAATGACCCCAAGAACTTTTGTTTACCAAGTTAGAAATTAAAACAGGAATTTAAAAAAATTACTAATGTATTAATTATTTTAATAATATAATATAATTAAATATTATATTTATAATATATATAATATATATTATAATTATAATAATATAATAATATAATATAATAATAATAAACCCATTACATTTATCATAAATTACATTTTTAACGAAAAATAGCTATTTTTCAAAACAAAAATTTAATTTGTGAGGAGTGATATGGTGTTACATTTTTGCTAATCTCTTTTAATGTCTGGTTTAATAGAAGGTAGCTGGAGTCTCATAACTGCTTCTTTGTTCAGTATCTTAAAATATGTTTTATTTGAAGGATGTGAAGAAATTCTGGTTTCACACAGATACGTAGCTGAGAAAGAGGGGGGTATTTTAATGTTTTGCAGGTAATCGTGGATATTCTTCTTTGGTGCGATACCAAACCTTGGCAAGTGATAATTTAATCTTTAAGGTTAGTTGGAATGTGGAATCTAAAGCCTTATCAACAAATTTTTCATGCTTTGTGACATTAAAATCCTTTTGTCGGGCCGGCCGGGTGGCTCAGGTGGTTAGAGCTCCGTCCTCCTAACGCTTAGGTCGGTGGTTCGATTCAAACATGGGCCAGTGAGCTGCGTCCTTTACAGTTAAGATTGTGAACAATGGTTCTCCCTGGAGCTGGGCTGCCGCGGGCTGCCATGAGTGGCTGGTGGCCATTGTGAGCGGCCGGCTGCCATGAGCTGCTGTGAACAGCTGACTGAGGACCAGGGACCTACTGCTTTGGGGGTGGGGTGGGGGGGGCACAAGGCCAGCATGGGTTAGGGAGCTGTGTCCTACACAACTAGACTGAGAAACAATGGCTTGAACTGGAGTGGGGGCGGGGAGGCAGAAAAGCGGGGGGGAATCCATTTGTCCATCCTGTACTTTGAATTGGTCATTGGTTCACTGAGTTATAGAGATCTTTTAAATGTTGACGTTTCATTTTACAACATCAGTAAATCATACTCATATATATCACCACTGATCTCATCAAGTCTTCAAGTATTGAGAAACTGTCAGGATCACGGTGATAGATACAAGTTGTCTGTAATTTCTCTTAAAAGCTTGAGTTTTTTAAAATTTATTTATTTCAGGTGTACAAAACAACATAGTGATTAGACATCTATATACCTCACAAAGTAATAACCCCAATAAGCCTATTACCCATCTGACACTGTACATAGTTATTATGATATTATTGACTACGTTATACTGTGTATCTCTGTGACTATTTTTTTAAATTATAATTGACATTCGATGTTATTTTATATTAGTTTCAGGTGTACAGCATAGTGGTTAGACATTTATATAATTATGAAGTGATTCCCGCCCATAAGCCTAGTATCCATCTGACACTATACAGAGTTTTTATAATATAATATTATTGACTGTATTCCCCATACTGTACTTTACATCCCATGACTTTCGTAACTACCAATTTGTACTTCTTAATCCCTTCACCTTTCTCACCCAGACCCCAACACCCCTCACATCTAGTAACCACAGTTTGTTCTCTGTATGTATATATGGGTCTGTTTCTGTTTTATTTGTTCATTTATTTTGTTCTTTAGATTCTACATATAAGTGAGATCATGTGGTATTTGTCTTTCTCAGACTGACTTATTTCAGCATAATACCCTCTAGGTCCATCTGTGTTACCACAAATGGTAATATTTTATTCTTTTCTATGGCTGAGTAATATTTTATTGTATATATGTACCACAATTTCTTTATCCAGTTGTTTATTGATGGGCATTTTGGTTGTTTCCATATCTTGCCTATTGTAAATAGCGCTGCAGTGAATATAGGGGTGCATATATCTTTTTGAATCAGTGTTTTGGATTTCTTTGGAAAAAGCTTGATTTTTATCATTGGTAACATACTGTCAGGTTTTTTTTCTTGAAGTGACAGTCTCACTTCATTTTTAAGAAAAAGTTTATCAAATACCCAAGTCTGATTAATTATAATTTGTCTGTTCATTTTTTCTTTCAAGAAAAAATTGTGTTTCATGAAAAAAAAAGGCTAGTTTAGCTTGCAACTCAAATAATTGTACAAGTCTTTCTTCTTGAGACAATCTTGTAACTCTTATTTTGTTACACAGAATATGTAAAAAACGTGAAATTGGCACTTTCTTATCTTTAATGTGGGTTGACTGGGCTCAGCCAGGCAGGCCTCACTTGGGGACTCTCATGTTTCTGTAGTCAAATGGAGGCTGGGGTGGGAGGCATGCGAAGGCTCAGCTAGGCTGGATGTCCACACTGGCGCCCTCACATGGCTGGCCCTTATGCTGGCTGTTGACTGCAGTGCCTGCATGTGGCCTCTCCACGTGCCTTGGGCTTCTCACAGCATGTCAGCTGGATTCTGAGCAGAAACATCTCAAGAATGAGTGTACTGAGAGATCTAGGCATAAATGGCAAGGTTTCTCATGACCTAGGTTTAGAAGTCACACTGTCATTTCCTCTGTATTTTCTTGATCACGGGACCTGTTCAGATTCTGGGAGAGGACTACACAAAGGTGTGAATGCTAAGAGGCATGGTTCATTGGGAGGGAGAGAGGCCTCCTTGGAGACCACCGACTACTTCTCAGCATCCCTTATGTGAGGTAACTTGGCCTGCATGTGAATACTGTGTTTCCCCGAAAATAAGACCTAGCCAGACAATCAGCTCTAATGCATCTTCTGGAGCAAAAATTTATATAAGACCTGGTCTTATATAAGACATGGTCATATAGTAAAATAAGACCCGGTATTATATTATATTATATTATATTATATTATATTATATTATATTATATTATATTATATTATATTATATTATATTATATTTATTATACCTGGTCTTATAGTAAAATAAGACCGGGTCTTATATTAATTTTTGCTCCAAAAGACGCATTAGAGTTGATTGTCTGGCTAGGTCTTATTTTCAGGGAAACACAGTACCTCTAGGAGAAAAGTTCGTCTTCTCATGATTTTCATTCCTGGAAACCATTGTTAGGAAATTTCTAGTAGGTTGATAGAGGCTATTGAATGCTAGGTGAAGGAATTTGCATTTTATGTTTGGGCAGTGGGTAGCCACTGATGGTTTTGAAGCAAGGAGTGATTGTGTTAATATTGCAAAAGTCTGTATTGAATGGAGAAAGAATGGAGGTAGAGAGGTTAGGTAGTAATTTAAGTGTTAGGGAAATTCTGCCTTATATTAAATCTGAATTTCTCTGGTTGCTGTTAAAATCACTGATTTTGATCTATCTGCCACACAGAGTAAGTACCGAGAGCATGAGTGGAGTAGCCCTGACCCCCATCCCCATTATTTAGGGATGCTGATACTCAGGAGAGATTAAAAGGTTCACAAAAATTAAAAGGCAACTAAAGTTAAGTTTTATTGTCAAGGCACATTAAAAAATTAATTTATTCAAAAACAGGTAATACAGAGGTTCATGTAACCACCACTAACAACATTTCATATGTACTTCAGTTTCAGTATCATAGACCATTGGGAACTGAGGAGAAGAGTGAGAAGAAAGGGGGACAAATTAGAGAGTGGTAGGGAGAAAGAAAAAGAGGTTGGGGGAGAAGGGTGTAGAGAGAGGAGAACAGCAGGAAGAATCTGAAGGAGGATGAGACTGGATGAACTGCTTGAGGCTGAGAGACGGCTGCACATCGACCTCAGTGTTAGGAGCCTGGCTCTTTCTGTGCGTCTCCGGCCGCGCTTCTGGGTGGGCCGTAGCACCTCCTGTCCTTGTCGTGTCTCTGGAGCTCTTTCCGTCCGAGCAAAGGCCATGGGAAGAGCCCCAGTGGGTAGGTACTGGGCACACCTGAGTGTGATTCTGAGCTCCAGTATGTGAGTGATGACTTAATGATTAAAATGACCCTTAGTATGTGCTGATTTGTCTCCTTTCTGCTGACTTAGGTTCTCAGGTGCTGCACTCAGAGCCATGCCTTCCTGAACCAGTCCTTTGCCTGATTTACAGGCTGCGGCACCAGGAGCCCAGCCTCAGAACGGGGAGTCTTCCTCCTCAATGAAACAGTGTTGGCCTCTGGGCACTGCATTGCAGCACCTTTCTTTTTTCTTTTGAGCCCGAACTTCAAAGCCTGATTGCAGCCTAGTCGTCATCTCAGCGGCTTTCCTGAGAACATTACCGAATTCATCACAGCTAATAGCGACACAGTTTTGAAAGCGTTCTCTCCTGATGAGAAGGGAGAGGCTCCCGGGTGTCATGGGGAGTCTGCCTCGTGCTGAAGTTCATTTCTATAGAATTACACTAAGAGGTATTTTCAAATAGATTTTCACTGCTTTTGTTTGTAATCTGCTCTAATTCCTTGATCCTTATCTTATTACTGCTTTTGGCACTTCCCTCATCCAAGAATTGTAACCTCAGAGGCACAGTTACTTGGCTCCCAGTCCGCGGGAAGTACAGGCTGACAGCAGCAGTAGCCAGGCACACAGTCTGCAGGCCCTCTCTCCTCACAAGCAGGCCTTCCTTGAATTTTCCAGATTTCCCTTTTCCTCAGTTTCACTTATTGTCAAAAACATTTCCTTGTTCATCGCTCTCACTTTCTTGGCCTCCACTTCCATTTCCTCTAGCACAGGCTTTCTCAGCCCCAGCACTATAGACATTTTGGGTTGGGTAATTCTTTGTTGTGTGGGCTTTCTGTGTATTGCAGGATATTTAGCATCACCCCTGCCTTCTACCTACTAGATGCCAATAGCCCACCCCCAACGCCCTACCCTTCCAGGTGTGAAAGCCAAGAATGTCTCCAGACACTGCCATAGGTCCCCTAGGGGGCAAAATCACTCCTGGTTGAGAACCACTGCTCTGTCATTTCCTGCACTAAATATTTCTGGCTAGCTGGGTCCACTGGTGAGCGTCCCTGTAAACCCAATAAGATAAGCATGTAGGTCTTACATTGGAAACTGACCCTCCTCAGTCACCTCACGGGCGCTTGAGGGTTTGGGGGAAGGAGTGAAATGGTTCGCAATGAGCAGCGGTTCCAACTGAGAAACCATGTGCTGTGTACACGACAGGGGGACAGTGTCCGAGGTGGAAAGCCGTCTCCTGGAGTGCTTGTGTTTCTCCACGTCTCTAGTGTCTGGACAGAAGCCAACTTCCTGTAGCTCCCAGAGGTGCCATGTAGAGCTGAGTTGGTAACGTAGCCTGTGGCCTGTCACTAGCCTGTCAGTTCCTGGTGTCAGACATTGCCAGCTGATCTGGCCCTCTGATCACAGCAGCAGTCTTCTTCTCCACACCCAGATGGGTTCTTAGAACCCTTCTCTGCCGGCAGTGCTCACGGGAGAAAGCTTCCCTGCCGTCCCTGATCTCCAGCTTGTTTGTCTGACCCACACTGTGTCTTTGCCACTTCCCCTCCCATAAAAGCCGTCAGGACAGCCCAGAGGTCCTGATGGGATCCATTTGACCCTCAGCACACACATGCTGGGCTGAACTCCGAGTGCTACGTTGGGGGCTTCCAGTTGGAGAGGAGAGAACTACCCTTCTCTTCTAAGGAGGCCCTCCAAGGGCCAACATGACATGCTCAGTCCCGTGAGATTAATTTCCCACCGCCTAGTTAATGGCAGGCAATTGCAGTGATAGAAAGACTCCGGCCTGTGACGCTGCCAAGACGCCCAGTCCGACGCTTCTTTCATGTGGAGCAGAGGTCTGAACTATGTTTCCTTCACACTCTTGGAGTCTGCCTTCCGTGGGTAGGCAGACTGGGTAACAGCCTCCAAAGGTACCCAGGCTGTAACCCCTGGGATCTGTGGGTGCAACCTTCTGTGGCAAAGTGGGCTTTACAGATGCTGTGAAATTAAGGATTGTGAGGTGGGGAGATCATTATCCCGGATTATCTGAGTGGGCCGAAAGTGCATTCACAAGTGTCCTTTTGGGAGGGAGGCAAAGGGAGATTTGGCACAGAAGGCAGAGTGACTTCTGCAGGGAGATGCTACACGGCCGGCTCTGAAGATGGCAGAAGAGCCAAGGGGTGCGAGGAACGCAGCTCCAAAAGCTGGAAGAGGCAAGGAAACAAAGGCTCTCCTGGAGCCTCTGGAGGAAGCGCGGCCCTGTCCATGTCTTGATTTTGGCTCAGTGAAACTAATTTTGAACTTTTTGACCTCCAGAACTGCAAGAGAATAAATATGTTTTGTTTTAAGCCACTGAGTTTGGGGTAATTTGTTACAGTGGCAACAGGAAGCTATTACAGCACCCCTCCACGTCCACGTCCAGGCACAGCGGTGACTCGGCCCATCCTCGATCTGATTTTGTGGCAGTCTTAGCGCATCCCTTTCATGACAGTTGGAGATCTAGGTTCAGCCTCTTTGCAGAACAATATTTGAGACAATATGCTCTCGGGAGAACCTTTAGAGACTTCTTAGGAGCAAAAGAGAAGGCCTCAGATAGTATCTGGTCCTTGCTTTGGGAACTCAGCCCACACCTTCAATTAGGTCAGTAATAAAGGGTTTCTTTCAGACTGTTGGGGATCCAGGATTGGTTTAAATCTGACTCTAATTCTGTCTCTCCCCCACTTCCTTCCATTCATTCAACAGGTATTTATTTGGTACCTACTATGTGCCAGGCACTAGGGATGAAGGAGTGAACAAAGCAGATTTTAAAAATCTGCTCTTATGATGGTTGTGCTAGGGGTAGGGGAGTGAGCCAGAATTAAGTAAATAGCATGACACAGACAGTGATAAATGCTATATCAAAAAATAAAGCAGAAACCAGGTAGCGGGGACGGCCGGGTGGCTCAGTTGGTTAGAGCGCGAGCTCTCAACAACAAGGTTTCCGGTTCAATTCCCACAGGGGATGGTGGGCTGTGCCCCCTGCAACTAAGATTGAAAACGGCTTGAACTGGACTTGGAGCTGAGCTGCGCCCTCCACAACTAGGTTGAAGGACAACGACGTGGAGCTGATGGGCCCTGGAGAAACACACTGTTCCCCAGTATTCCCCAATAACATTTTTTTTTTTTTTTAAATAAAAAGAGGTAGTGGCAGTTTTAAATAGAGGGCTTGGGGCAGCCTCTCTGAGAGGGTAATATTTGAGGTGAAAGAGAAGACTGGGCTACGTGTGGGAAGAATCTTGCAGGCAGAGGAAAAGCAAATACGAAGGCCCCGAGGCAGAAACATGGCTAGTGTGTGTGAGGAGTAGTCAGCAGGCCAGTGTGGCTGGAGAGAGCGAGGAAGAGAACAGGAGATGAGGTCAGAGACGTGATTGGAGGCCAGCTCACCAGTGACCCTGAAATGCTACAAAATCTCTTACTTCCCTTGGCCCTTTGCCCCTTCTTTCCTTCCTCCCTCCGCACACCACCTCTTGGTCTTTATGCTTGTGTTCGATTCCTTTCTGTAGAATATTTGTCACGTGATATCTAGGGACTATCTCAGCTGGTAAACATAGTCTACTTAAGATATAAACAAAGGGGGAAAAGCAGCCTCCTATTTGTGACTAATAAAAGCAGTTCCCCTGTCAGTGGTGGTACCTAGAAATGCAGGTTGGTGGCTGCTCTCAGCAGGAAGTTCTGGGGTGCTTTCTGGGGGTCCTCACTCTCCGCCTCAGCCCCTCGAGGATCCTAAGCCTGCCAGTCCTTTCCACTCAACCCATCCAGTTCTACCCCATGTGGGGCCCACAGTTGTCCACCTGACCTGAAGGCAGCTCCTCACGTCCCGGTCCCTCCCTCCCAGGGGCAGCACCGCCGCCTGCCTTCTTCGCTCTTACTCAGCCCACTGCTTGGGGGCTGCCAGAGAGAGAGAGAATGAAGCCCACGAGCTGCTGCCGTTACACAGTTTCGTGATCACCTGGGTCCTTACCTGCCACCCTCACGTCCCTGAGCCACCAATTCCCCCATTCCCTGGAGTGGCTGTTCCAAACCGCAGATCTCTGCGTCCTATAGGTCCTCACAGTGTTGCTTGGATTTCTAAGAATCAGATGCCAAAAGGTCAAGTAAGCCCAGCTTGAAAAGTCACTCTCTCTCTGGATAGTGACCCTGTGACAGTTCTGGAGCTCAGGCAACTTTCCCAAATGACAGTCTGTCAGTCGTCCATGGTAAGCTGCGTTATCTGAGGCCAGTACAGATTGTCTCTGTGGATTAAATCCGCCAGGTCTGTGTCCTCGGTTTTATAGTCCTAGATGACTCTGCCCAGAACCTACTTTTAATAATGGCACCAAATAGTGTGTTATTGAAAAACTGAAAAAAATCTTTGGTAATAAACAAGTTGACCAATAGTAGTTTCTGTCTCCCGAGTGAAAATAACTAGGTTATTCCCAAACTGCAGAATACATCCAGTCAAAATTATATCAGTCCAGCCCTGTTTGTATTCTATTACAGTGTCTGACTCGTGTGATTTTCTTTGTGGCATCTTAATACTCCAGTGTGTTTACATCTACTTAAAACTTCTTTTCGCATCTTTGCAGTATGTCACCTCTTAGAAAATGATTTAGTCTGTGTTCTAGCCCATTTCCTGACCCAGTGGGCACCTCTGTACCAAGCCAAGGCCTGCCTCTGTCCCCTGCAACCCTAGGGTAGACGTGTCTTCTCCTGCACTAGCAGGGCCACCTGACTTCATTCACTTTGTGCCCCCACCCTGGGCACGTTGTAGGTAACTGAGGAGTATGTCGTATGAACTGGTCCCAGCACTCCCGGAGCTTCTGCCCACATACAGCTTTCTCTCAGCAGACTGCAGCCTGAACCTTGCCCTCTTTTCTGCTTTGTACTTCTGTCGTGAGAAAGAACTGGTTCCCCCGTACAATGTTCTCTATGAGTCAGAGGTCTTGCTGAGTCTCCAGGGAGCAGCCTGCAATGCACCGTCACGTCCTCAGTCCTGAGGAGTTTCACGAGCCTGGGTCAGATAGCATCTCCCTAGAACTTAGCTCCTTAACAGGTAGGTGCCTTGTGCGGAGCTGTCCACCAAGCCCTTGTTGGATGGGAGGGGGACCAGATGGCCAGCCTAAGTGGCCTTCTTTCCACAGAGTGGCCCTGGCACTGGCCTATACCAGAGCCTGTCTGGGAAGTCATTTCATGGGGCAACAGTCAGACATCTATAGAGGAAACTTCCCCTGACATGTGCACTCTAGGACCCCTAGCCCACATGTTACCCTCCCTTTGGTAGCTCAGTGGAGACAACTGAGATTTTTGGTTTGGGCAGAGTCTCAATTGCCTCCTTCTCCCCCTTTTCTCTGCGGCGGATCTGGTAAGGCTCCTTTCTCACACCTCTGGTTTGGCACCTGCCATAGCACATTATAGCATTGTTTTGCCTGCATCTTAGACTCTGCTGCTGTTGGACTTTGAGTTTTTCGGTGCTGTGGCTCAGACTGGTTAGGAAAGTTGCCTAAAGCTGCACAGCTAATAAGTGGCAGAGCGGAGATTTGAACATGGATGATTAAAGCTGGCTCAGGGACGGCTGGCTGAATCTAATTCTTCCTGTTTGGGAGGTGCCTGCTTGACTGGCCAGACTGGAGTTGGCTTCAGGGAACGCTCCCTGCTTTGGAGCTCAGTGGACTCTCTCATTGCTCCCTGAACCGGAAGCCAGATGTTGGCTGGCTTGGGGCCCCCTGCGGGGTCCTGTTCCAGGTCGGGGCGGAGGAGCCCCTGACAATGGCTGTGCTTAGTGTCTCCCTGGGTCTGCTCCAAGCCAGTGAGCAGCCTTCTAGAATCATCAGAAATAACCAGCTAATTGGTGGGCCAGGCCGGTAGGGTAGGGGGGACTCATGGAAGAAAAAACCAATCTCTGTTCCTTGTGATTAATCAGCCCACTTGTAGTCTAGTGCAGGGAGAAGATGGCCCAGATGAGCACATATGGACAAAAAGAAGAAGAGAAGTTGCCTTCTTTCAGATTCTCCCTTGGGGCCAGGTGGCACCCTGTGGATAAGCTCACTCACCCTCACACCAGCCTTTAAGATGTGGTCTTAGTGTGTTCCCACCTGACAGATGAGGCGGGCCGGGACCGGAGATTCAGCCACTTGCTCAAGTTGCACAGCTGACTAATAGAGCCCTTTGGAGCCCCTGTTCTTTTCAGTTCAGTAACTGCTGTTCTGCTCATGTCACCATAGCCTGTACCTTCCAGTCAAGTGCAGGAGCATGTGGGTATGCACCCCCCCTGCACCCCCCGGCTGAGCGGAGGCTGAAGGGAGTCAGGGCTCTCGGCCCCTGTCCTGCTCAGCAATACGGGCCCTGCTGGCCTCAGCAGGGCTTACGGGCTCAAACCAGTAGCTGCGTTTCGTGTTTTTCCTTTCTTTTACCTTCCATCCCTGCATTCTTTTTAGAGAGCTGTATTTCTGCTCCCACTTCCTGGCTGGAGGCAGGCGCTGGGGAGCAGGGAAGGTGTCGGGAGTCAGAAGAGGCAGGGAGAGGTGGCAGCTGAGTGGTGCCTTGATTCTGGGGACAGTGCCCAGGGACCCTGGACAGGGACTCCACACTCCTCATTCCTTTGGCTTCTCGGAGGGAATGAGCTTTCTTTCCCCTGGAGCAGAGCCGGAAGTAGCAGCTGGCACGCTTTGTATTTCTAGTTCACTGGCTCTTTCTGAGGATGAGGGCTCCCTGGCTCTGCCAGTGGCCTCGGGGAGTGTTTATCCCTCGGTGGCGTCCTCATCTGTTCAGCAGGGGAGACTGTTGGAGCCCCTTCCCCTCGGAGATGACTGGAGCATCAGAAGAGCTTGTGCGCATGAGGGCTCTCACTGAGTATTGATTGTTTCATTAGCATATCTCTGACCCCTGGCACCCAGCACCCTAGGTGGGTGCTGGTAACTGTTGGCTGACTAAGCAGAACTTCAAGACTGTCTTCCTCTCTGTACCTGAAAGTTGGCTGCAGCAGCTGTTGACTCCAGTCATTGATCGCCTTGGATCCCCACAGGTAATTCCCAAGGCAGCTGCCTGCGGTGCACCCTGCTGCCCCTCAGGGCCCTGGGAGAGGCAGCCGGGTGACGGGAGACTCCTCCACCCTGAGGATGTCAGGCCCTGCTTTTGCTTTTGCACCTTTCCGAGGCTTTTGGATGTGAGCTCTGGAGGAGTCGGGACCTGTGTCCCATGGGTGCAGACACTGCTAGACACTGGTTCTGGATGGTGGGGCCTGAGGGATTCGAGGAAGGGCTTGCCGCTGGCAGGCTGTTTAGCTAGCTAGTGACAGTGAAAGACACCTTTGGAACTTTATGTTTGGGGGGCTTAGAAATTAATCAGATGCTACCAATGGCCAGGGTTGTGGGGATTTAGAAAACTTTGTTTTTCTAGGATGTGGAGGTAGCGCTCGGGCACAAAAGTTTTAATTATATAAATAATGCTTATTGTTTGTAGACAATTAGAAAATACAGATAAGCACAGAAGAAAATAAAAGCTGTATATGATCTGCCATCCATAAGTGACTGCTGTAAATTTTGGTCTGTGTTCTTTCAGATTTTACCATGAGTGTACATATCTGTTTTTTTTCTTTCAAAATGGGATGTTGTTTGACATTGTTTTGTGACTTGCCTTTCCCATTTTTCAGGGGGTTTCATTATGTCTCTTGTTTGCTCTCTGATCTTCCGGGCCCTTTCCTTTGTGAGTGAGCAAAGAAAGGCATTTTACCCAAAGGGAGGCATTTGGGAAGAGCCGTCTGGTTGCTCACTGGTGTAATTGCTTAAAGGGCGGAGGGCGGAGGTGCTTGGAGTCTCTCATCTGTGCCATCCATGTTTCTCCCTGTCTCCCCCAACCCCTCAAATCCACACTCTCCCTACCCACCCTGTGCCTTTTTTTTTCCTTCCATACAAACCTGGAAAAGGATACCGCTTCCAGGCTGAAGGTTTCTTTCCATGGCTTTGAAGGATGGACCCCTAAGGAGCTCAGAAAAAAGGTGCACAGAGAGGAGATGGGAAGGGTGGTGCCCGATCTGCGGGTAGGTTCTTGGAAAGAATGACAGAGAAGAGGGCCTGGGTCCCTGTCTTGAAGCAGTGAGAAGAAACGGGGGATAGATTGGGGGACAGTGCAGATAGCAGGTGGTTGTGGGGACTTCTTGCCAAGATGGCAGACAAGCTGGCCAGGAAGAGGCCTGGAGAAGAAGGGACCCAGATATAGGGGAGAAGGCAATATCTCAGTGGGTCACCTTCCTCCACCAGGCCCTGCTCTTACCGTCAGTCTCCGCCTGCTCTGCTTTCCCTACCTGGCAGTGCCCAGGGCAGGTGGTTTGACAGGTCCAGTAGACCCAGCCGTCATGCCCTACTGACAGCTGTGTGCCAACAGCTGCTCCATGGCACCTCCCTGGGTAGTAGCTGGGGATCTGAGCATAGCGGTCTAGCATGGGGAAGATGTTTCCAACATTCTCAGGTTCAAAGCTCGGATACCATTCTAGAGAAACAACTCAGAGCCAGGGAGAAAACTGAAGGTGGGCATCCTTGGAGGAACACGCTCGGCTGCCCCTTTACTTCCCACAGAATATAATGAGGTCCCCGGCCGCAGGTGAGGAGAAAGCCCATCTGAGCCCTGAGGGGAGTGAGACGTGGCATCCGTGGCTTTTCTCGGGGCCCCACAGGCTGGTGTTGCACCAGGGGGCCGGGAATTGACACTTACTAATACGGTGATTTCCAAAGCCACGTGTGCCTGTGGACCTGACTGGATCCTACTTGTTTTCCTGTGGATCCCAGTGCTGGCCAGACCTGGCAGATAAATAACCTCAGGGCTGCAGGCCAGGGGCTTCCTGTGTGGAGAGGAGCCCGCGCCACTCCGCTCCCTTCTCCACTCCTGAGCTATAATTAAGTTCCTACGTGCAGCCATATCCATCAGCTGACACACGCCTGTAACCGCAGCCCCGGTCATTGGGCAGCTCGTCGGGTGTGTCCTGGGGCTGGCGTGTCAGCCTCCAGACAGTCTTGGGCAGGCCTGGTGGGTGGTGGACCTGCCAGAAAAGGGGTGGGTGCAGCGAGGCTGGGGCAGGCTTAGCTAGAAAGTGGGAAGTCGTGGGGGAGAGAAGGGCTGGTGAGCAGGCAGGAGTGCCAGGGACATGCACAGAGGGGGAAGGACAGACAGGCGGCCCGTGGGGGGGCGGGGTGTGGACAGGCTTCCCAGTCACGGAGCTACAACCAGGATGGGGTCGGTTCATTTTCTTTTTTTTAAAAAATATATTCTAGATATTTTTACAGCATTTTAAAATTGAGATAGACTTCACATAACATAAAATTCACCGCTTGAGTGATTTTTACTTTGTTGACTGTGTTGTACAACCATCACCACTGTCTAGTTCCAGAACGTTCCCAACACCCCCAGAATAAGCCCTGCACCTCTCAGTGGTTAGTCCCAATCCCCTCCCCTCATCCAGCGCCTGGCAGCCTGCTGTCCTGCTGTGTGGATTCCCCTGTTGGGGACATTTCATATCAATGGAATCGCACAGTATTTGTCCTTTTGTGTCCGGCTTCTTTCACTTAGCGTCATGTTTTCAAGGTTCATCCAGGTTGTAGGACGTAATGGTGCTTCATTGCCTTTTGTGACTGCTGAATAATGTTCCGTTATATGCACAGACCACATTTTGTTTATTCATTCACCTCTAGCTTTCACCTTTTGGCTCTTGTGAATGTGCTGTTACAAACGTGGATGTACAGATACCTATTCACGGACCTGCTTTCACTTCTTTTTGGTATGTACCCAGAAGTAGAACTGCTAGATCCTATGGTAATGCTATTCAAACATTTTAAGGAACCACCATACTGTTTTCCAGAGTGGCCGCACCATTTCACACTCCCACCAGCACTGTCTGGGGGTTTTTGTGCCCTCACTCTTGATTGATAGTTTGAGTATTGAGTCCTTAGAACTTTGAGGTCTCTGCTCCATGTTTCAATGTAAATAATAAAGTTAGTTGGATTCTAGTTTCTTTGTAAATAATCTGTTTTTTGCCCCTCTGAAAGATGTACGAATTTTCTTTATTCTTGGAGTTCAGACATATCACAAGCATATATGTAGGTATTTGTCTTCTTTCCTTAATTCCTGCAGGGCCCTTAATTGTTGAAGACAGGTCTTTCAGGGTTTCCAGGAAGTTTTCGCCTGTTAGTTTTCCTTCAGTGTCTCTATCCTCTGCTTCTAGGACTCTTAATAGACAGACTCTGGACTTTTGGACTTCTTGGTTCATTGCTAGTGTGTAGAAATATGATCAATTTTTATACAGTATTGATCGTGTATCCATCAACCTTGCTGAACTTCTTCATTAGTTATAATAGTTTTTACAGTGGATTTCTTAGGATTTGCTATATGTAAGATCATGTCATCTGCTAATAGAGATAGTTTTACTTTCCCTTTGCAGTCTTGCTAACTTTTATTTCTTTTTCTCACTGAATTGCCCTGGCTGGACTCTACAGTACAGTATGAATAGAAGTGGTGAGAGTTCATCTTGTTCCTGACTGTGGGAGGAAAGCTTTAAGTCTTTCAGAGCTGTTCAGTTTTGAATAGATAATTCTTGACATGCTACCAAATGCAGTAGGTATTCCCTCTTTTCCTCTCCCGTCTCTCAGCTGCCAGGCGCCCCTTGTGGAGGCAGCCCTCCTGGCCGCTTTCGTTTATGATCATTCCCTGCTATCTGTTATTACATTATTATCTTCCTTTCCAGGTAGTTGTCCATCGGCTGCACTCACTGGTCTGCCCTTTGCTTCATGTGTTATTTCTCGTCCGTCTTTGCACACCAGTACACATGGAGCTCCCTCATTCTTTTTCACTGCTCCTTCATCTGTTGTATAGGTGTGCCATTCCCCTATTTATTGACGGATGTGCAGGTAATTTCCAGTCTTTGATTGTAATGAATAACCTGGATGGGTGTCATTTTGCACAGAGATAAACAGATTGATAATGAGAAAGTGTGACCGTTGCAGTGATGATGTGTGTGGGAACACTGGGGTGGGGGGCAGGCTTCCAGACGAGGGTGGTTGACCGAGCCTTAGGAAAGGCTCTGGTGAGCCCCGACATGTGAGGTGAGCCTTGCAGGGCAGAATGGCGCAGCGGGGACGTGTGGGAAGGGCAGTCGTGAGTAAAGGAGTAGCAGCTCAGATGGACTGAGGAAATGAAGGGTATTAGTTATCTATTGCTTCATGACAAATTACCCCAAACTTAGTGGCTTAAAACGACATTTATGATCTTGCCACTTTTGTGGGTTCAGGTAAACAGGGGCTTGAATACCAGGAGGCAGGTATTATTGCGAGCCATTTTAGAAGGCTGCCTCCAGTAGCAAGTTGCAGTGAGGATGGGCTTGGCGGAGGAGGCCGGGTGACGGGAGGGGGCCGTTATCGTAGATAATCTTACACACTTTGGCTGTGAAGTTGGGGTTGAGCTGAGATCAGCTGAAGTCAGGGAAGGCCTTTGCCCAGGAGAATAAACGTGATAGCTGTCCTCTAGGGCAGTTATTCTGCTAGCCTTACACCAGAGGGGTCAAACTGGAGAGAGATGACAGGTAGAGGCATAGAGTAGGAGATGTCTGTATTTACCTAGGTGAAAAGTTTCCTGCCTGTAGTAACAGTTGCTACGTATCAAACACCTCTGTACTATGTACTCTGGCTGCGTTTTTCTCTTATCATTGAAATGACCACAACAATAAGGCATTACTGATTTACATTCAGTTTGCAGCGGAGGAAACTAAGCCTCGGAGAGGTTAAGAAACTTGCATATGGCCCACAGCTACCGTTTCCCCAAAAATAAGAACTAACCGGATAATCAACTCTACTGTGTCTTTTGGAGCGAAAATTAATATAAGACCTGGTATTATATTATATTATATTACATCATATTATAATATAATATAAGACCAAATCTTTTTTTTTTTTTAAAGATTTTATTGGGGAAGGGGAACAGTGTGTACTTATAGGACTTTTTTCCACGTCAAGTTGTTGTCCTTTCAGTCTTAGTTGTGGAGGGCGCAGCTCAGCTCCAGGTCCAGGTCCAGTTGCCGTTGCTAGTTGCAGGGGGCGCTGCCCACCATCCCTTGCGGCACTCGAGGAATTGAACTGGCAACCTTGTGGTTGAGAGCCCACTGGCCCATGTGGGAATCGAACCGGCAGCCTTTGGAGTTAGGAGCACGGAGCTCCAACCGCCTGAGCCACCAGGCCGGCCCAGACGGAATCTTATAGTAAAATAAAACCGGGTCTTATATTAATTTTTGCTCCAAAAGATGCATTAGAGCTGATTGTCCAGCGAGGTCTTAGTTTCGGGGCGACATGGTAGTAAGTGGCAGAGCAGCACTGAGGTGTAGCTGGCCTTGAAGACTGCCTTTTGGTGGTGGTGGGAGTCGGTGAGGGGACTGGGGAGGCGAGGTCTTGGCTCTTCCCTGGACGCTGAAGGAAGACGGAGGAGTCTGAGAGGTGGCCTCTGAACCTGGGTGGCTGGGATAGAGATGACCCTGTACTAGGAAGAAGAGAGGCCGGTGGGGACACTGGTGTGGTGGGGACAAGTGACTCATCTGGAACACGGGGCACTTGTTGGCAGGATCCTTGCCAATTACAGGGGAGCTGAAATAGTTCCTGTACTTTGTATATGAAGATGCACCCTTGGCCGAAAAGAACTCTCAAAGTGGGCGCTTGTTGGGGAAAGAGTGCTGTGTGCTGGTTGTGTGTTCAAGCAAACACTGGGTCTACGTGTTCTCTCAGCAGCCTGTACTCCACGTGGCTGGACCTCTGCCACAGCATACTGGGGAAAGAGTCACTGAGCCAGCCCAGATTCAAGGAGGGGAGCTAGACTTCACGTTTGGATGGCAGGAGTAGCAAAGGGACTGTAGCCGTACTTGATTCACAGACGCCAGTAAGTAATGGAGAGCGGGGATTTTGAGCCCAGATCTGTGAGATTTGGATCCAGGGTTCTTTCTGCCACACCACTCTGTGTCCCATTCTGCTTTGGGTTCCTCGTGTGGGGAACAAAGCTTGCTGCCTCGTGTGTTGTTAGAGGGAACTGATTTTTATTTTGGCCTCCCAGTGAGGAAATTGCACTAGTCACTCCTTTTTCACAGGTTAGCATCCAGGATCTCTGGCCCTGAGAGAGCCTTTTAAACAGGCTTTGTCCTAGGGATTTGCTAGCTGCCCCTCAGGCTTCAGCACTGGTTGTCTAACATGCATGGAATTTCCCTGTGGAGTTTCCCTCTCTGCACTTAGTAGCTTTTTGGCCCATAGCGCCGGCCCTCTGCTGTCTTTGCAGCGTTGCAGCCAGATGTGCAGGCTGGTGGTGTCTAGTCCAGTGATTCCCAGACATGGCTCAGCTGGCAGATTGGCCAGGGAGTTTTGGAAAAAGTGTAGATTCCTGGGCCTTGCCTTATGCCTCTTGAATTGGAATTTCCAGGAATGAAGTCCAGGAGTTTTAAAGGTCCCCATTGACTTCAGGGGGGACCCTGGTTGGGGAACCGGGAACCACTGACTTCTCAGAGAGGTGCCTTTGAAGTCGGTGATTAGAGCTCTCGTGGGGACTGAGAATGATTGTCCTGAGGGCCTCACACTTCACAGCCTGGAAGTGACTCCTGAGCATGTCCAGGAGGTTTCTGACTGCATCTGTTCAAATCTTTGATTTTGTTTTTTGCATTCTTTGATGGTATCTGAGCTTTATGGTGACTACTGGTTTTCTTTTAAAGTGTTTGTAGAGGAGAGCAAGCTCTGCCACAGTCAGCAAATCCTTCTTAACCAGGACCTGCTTGGTCTGATTTATCTGGAATACAAAATTCCTTTGCTTAGCTGTCTGGTTTTCTCTGGTACAAAGAATATGAGAACCCTAGGTATATCCAAGTTAGCACAACTGGACCTTTTTAGTTCTGTGCCTTGGACCTACTTAAGGTCCACTTGTAGATTTTAAAACCCTGTCTGCTTTCTTTTGTCAGTTGTCTAAATATTAGTTTAGAATATTTGGAAAATACAGATAAATACTATAAAGAAAATAAAAATCACCTAGAACCTTCCTCTCAGAGAATCACTACAGTTAATATTTTGATGGATGTTCTTTCATGTTCTCTCTCTCTTTTCTCTCTCTCTCTCTCCCCCTCTCCTCTTTTTCTATTTCCACCCCCTCCGCCACATACACACCCTCTTTTTAAAAACCATATTGAAGTCATATTGTGAACTGTTATTTATCAGCTTTATTGAGACATAATTCATATGCCATAAGTTTTACCTGCTTAAAATGTACAATTTGGTGCACCCACTATGGAAAACAGTATGGAGTTCCCTCAAAAAATTAAGACTAGAGTTACCATATGACCCAGCAACCCCTCTTCTGACTAGCTACCTGAAAAACTTGAAAATATTTGTTTGTAAAGATATATGTACCCCTATGTTCATTGTAGCATTATTCATGGTGGCAAAGACATGCAAATAGGTTAACCTAAGTGTCCTTCGATGGATGTCTAGATAAAGAAGTGGCACATATGTTTAATGGAATACTACTCAGCGATAAAAAAGGTGAAATATTGCCATTTGTGACAACGTAGATGGATCTTGAGAATATTTTGCTGAGTGAAATAAGTCAAACAGAAAAGGACAAGAACTGTATTATTTCACTCATATGTGGGATATAAAGCAAAAAGGAATAAACAAAACAAACAAAAAACAAACTCATAGACAACAGAATGACTGGTTAACTGTCTGAATCTCTGACTAGAACAGAAACTCTTTGAGGGCAGCTGTCTTGTCTGTCTTGCCAACCTTGTCTCCCATTCCCTGGCAGAGTCCTGCCCTTTGTAGGCATTCTGTCTTAAAAGTGTGTGTGTGTGTGTGTGTGTGTGTGTGTGTGTGATTTTGAATGAATCCAAGTGTAAGAATATTGATAAAGTTTGCCAAATTGCCAAATTCCAGAGAGTTCCACTAACTTACCTTTCTCTGCAGTGTAGGAGAGTGCCTGACTCGCTGAACCTGAGTTACTTTTTAAAGTTCTTGTGATCTTTTAAAATATAACACTCTCTGACCCATGGCCCAGTTAATTTGGGAGTCAGTGGTCACATGCCCCTTTCCTTGGGCCACCAAAGTCCTGCCTGTTGGGTAAGATGGTGGTGTCTGGGAGCTCTGGCCGCCTGGGTCGTCACTGCGGCCCTGTGGTATGGCATTGTTCCCTGTTGCCCTTACAGAGGCTGCGTGGCATTCTCGAGTCACTTCCCCTGTTGTGTGTGGGCATGCTGGGGAGTGAGTAAAGTTGGGTTGGTCAAGAGTACGTAAGAAGATGTTGGTTGCAGCTGCTGATTGAAATGCCTTTTGAAGTCATCAGGAGAGATGTCACACTGGGAGTTGTGTGCCTTCAGAAATAGAAATGAAGAAATGTTTCCAGGAAGTCTGATGCAATCAGCCCAGCCTGCCCCCTCTGGAGGTGGTGGGCACCCACATGGCTGGTAAGTGCTGCCTGAGTCACCCACTGGCTGCAGTCCCTGCTCCTCTCCAGAGAGTTCCTGTCTGGGAGAGCCTGCTCCCCGCCCAGGCCCAGGAGCGTTGCCAGGGATTTGGGCAGGTCTCCCCGGGCCATGGCAGCAGCCTCTTGCCCGTGCATTCACAGCACTTCTTTTCTTCAGAGATGAGTTGTGGCATCTGCTTGTTTTTTTAGATAAGTAGGTGGAGTATACACTTGGGATTTGAAGGAAGAGCTGGCTGGCTAAGGCAGCGCTGTGGGGAGCGGAGAGCTCGTGTTCCTGGTGTGGGGTCAATTAAGGCCCGAGAAATTCACCTTCTCCAACAACAGCTGGCCGCTTATCCTTTTATTCAGCTCTCATGGTTTTCGGATCACATTCGCCTTGGAGTGTGCCCCGAGCCTGCCCCCACCACCCCTGTCCTTCTCGTAAGGTGCTGCCTCTTGTAACTGCAGGAATCACCAGTGTTACAGACACCTTAACTTCTTTCCTTTGCGTCTTGGAAATCTCATATGTTTGGTCTTCACATGATTGTTGATTGTCTTACTGTTGCTTCAGCAGTTGCGCCTTGTACCTTATTAGACCGGAAATACACAGTCCTGCCCTCCAGGAGGCAAAGCATCTCTCTTCTCCCTTGGCCTCGTTTCCCTTCCTCTCTGCGCTTCTGCTGCCCTCATTCCTCCTTCCTCGGTCGGAGTGTAAGCCTTCTGGGGGCTTCCCCCTTTTTCTGCTTCTCTCACCCTCTGAAGGTGCTTAGCCCTTCCTGCGGCTATGACCTTCTCTTATAGATACAAATACTGAGCTTCCTGCCCCAAATCCTTCTCTGCGGAGTGCCAGGCCCACATGTCCACCTGCTGGCGGAGTGCTCAGTTTTCGGGGCAGAAGTCCCCTTTGTCTACCCTCTTCCCACGTCTCCATTTCTGTTCATAATACACGTTCTCTCAGTTCCCGGGAGCCGTATGACAGCCTGAACCCCTCCCTCCCTCTGCCATCCTCAGGTGTCCCTCCCGTACTCTTGGTGTTTGTCCCCAGTGTTCTGTAGTGGGTTGGCTATGCCCGCAGCCTAATCCCAGACCCTGGGAATGTGAGTACGTGGAGGAAGACAGCGGGAGCCTTCCCTGGACGCAGCTCCGGCCAAGTCTGCTTGTCGGCCTCCTCTGTGGGCTTGTCAGTCCCTTGGCCCGAAATCGGGACAGGGTGTCCCGTTTCCAGTGATTCCATGGTCATTACTTCCCAAGTCCAAAGGCGGGGTTCACTGCCGTCCTCCGTACTGCCCCCAACTCCCAGGTCAGGAGATGTGCCCGGCTGTGTGCACAGCAACTACAAGTGTGGTCCTTACAGGTGGGTCTGGGTTTGCATCCTGCTTCTCTCACACATTAGCCAAGGATGTTTGACAGATTATTAACCACTCTGAGCTTCAGTGTCCTTTTCTGGAAAACGGGGCACATGGATTGTTGTAAGGATTCGATGGTGTAGTGTGTAGCAGTGGGCCGGAGAGGTGTACACAGCCGGTACACGGAGGATCCCACGGAGGCTTCGACAGGCCTGGGAGCACTGACTCATCCAGCCTGTCTCTTCCGTCGTCCTGCCACAGCTCTCCTCGTCTGTGTACGGAGCCTGCTGCTGGCCCCGGCGCCGTGATGATGGACTGCAGTTGGGAGGCGTAGGAGGGTAAACAGAACATGTATGTACAGGAGGTGGTGTGACAAAGCAGTTAAAAGAGTGTGGGCTCTGCAGTTAGACTTGGGTTCAAAATCAGGTGCTGTGACCCTACCCCAGTGGCCTTGGGAAAGTTTTCTTTGCCTCTCTGAGCCTCAGTCTCCTCAGGTGTAAAATGGAAACAACAGTGGTACACACCTCGTAGGGCAATTGGGAGAATTAAATGAACGAATGCTCATAAAACATTCAGCACACGCCTGACTCTTGGAAGCACTTAATAAATAATTATTATAAATGACCAATATATGGTGATGGAAGGAGAACTGACTCCGGGTGGTGAACACACAATGGGATTTATAGATGATGTAATACAGAATCGTACACCTCAAATCTATGTAATTTTACTAACAATTGTCACCCCAATAAATTAAAAAAAAAAAAAAAGACCAGCTTCCACTGTGGAGAATGAGGCCCCGAGCCAGTGGGCAGCACAACTGCAGGGATGATGGTGCCCCCAGAATTACATAACAAGTGGACATGGAGAAAGAAGCTTTCCATGGAGTTGTCTCCTCCATGAACTCGTGATTCTGCATGAGAGGACTGCACAGAGGAGCTAGCCATGCTTCAAACCCCAGATCTCTTGGCATTTCTCTGGAGGGGCTTATCCTAGTCTTTCTTGCATCATGCTTTTCCTTTACTCCGCCGCGTGCCCTGAGAGCAGGGTGGGGCACCGGGTAATCATGTGACTACTTGAATTGAACCTTGGGATTCAGCAGTGGGGGTGGGCAACCCGCTGGTAGCAAACTATAGGAAGCCTGTTGATGATGACCCCCACTTCTGCCGAGTCTGTTTGTCCTGTGGCTGCACAGGTACGGGATTCCTCCTTCCAAAGAGCTTTCCTACTCTGAAGATGGGATGTGAAGTGGCTCTGAAGCCTGAGGTTCCCACTCGTAGATTCTCTCACGTCCCCGTAGGAGCAGAGCTTGGCTGAGCCAGGCATCACTGGAAAACGCGGGTTCACTACCATGGTCCTGATAAGTCGTGGGACTGGGGCTGGGGCTGGGGCTGGGCTGCTGTTTGGATTTTTTTTTTTTTTTTTTTTTAGAAAGAAGCAAGAATGACGTACATTCTTAATACTGAGTGTTGTCAAAAATCTTCTCTGGAATAACTCACTGACCTTGTAACTGTATCTGTAACTGCTTATGGAACATCTTCCCCTGGGGGTCTCCCTGAAACTCAGCATACCCCAAAATGACCTCTGACAGTTTTTTGCCAGGCCTGCTGTTCCCATGGTCCCCACCCCCTGGTCACCTGATGGTTGTCCTCCATTTTTCTCCTCTTAATCAGTCATCAAGTCTTGTTGATTCTTCCTGCTTAATATCTCTGCTGCTTTTTGCCCTAAAGTCTAATGATACCAGTGCTGCCCCACCTTGCAGTGATTTGCCTCATATTTTCACTCTTCGTGTCTCATCACATTTTAGGAGATTCTTTCATGAACAGGATATGGCTGGATTTAAAATTTTAAATCAAATCTGGAAAAATCTGCCTTAAATGAGTTTAGTTTATTTACATTTTGGGGATTTGACTTAAATATATTATTATCTTGTGAGTAATTTCCATATACCTTCCTTTTCTGCCTCTTTTTCTCCTTTCTTGCCTTCTGTGAGATTGAGTTTTCTTTATTCCCTTTACTGGTTTGAAAATTATATATCTTATTTCTGTTCTTACTCCTACATTTTCTCTTCCCCACCCCTCATCTTTTTACTTCGAAAAAAACCATGAAAATAGTATAGTGAACACCTGTAGTTTTACTTTAATTCAGTTAATACATTTTTCTTTCTTTTTATTTCTCCCCTTCTTCCGCCTCCCCCCCCCATTCCAGTTCCAGCCGCTGTTTCTCAGTCTAGTTGTGTAGGACACAGCTGCCTGGCCCATGCTGGTGTTAGGAGCCTTGTGCTTCCCACGGCTGAGGCAGTCAGTCTCCGGTTGTCGGTCGGCTGCTCACAGCAGCTCAGGGCAGCTCTCGCAGGCTGCCGGCCACCCACGATGGCTGCCGGCCACTCATGGCAGCACACAGCAGCCCATGACAGCACTCAGTAGCCCACGGCAGCCCACGGCAACCTCCGGCCACTCATGGCAGCCCAACTCCAGGAAAGAGCCATTGTTCAGTCTTAGCTGTAGAGGGCGCAGCTCACTGCACAGCGCTCCAACCACCTGAGTCACCAGCCGGCCCAATACTCTGATTTTTTGTTTGTGTTTTTCCTATCTCTATACACTTTTAGAAGCATCTGAAAGTACTTGTGGATTTGTTTTACGTTTTCTTGCTGAGGATTGGTATGCTAGTTCTATCCGAATACTCACTTTTTTAGGAAAAAACATTAATTTTGGAATAATTTTAGATTTAGAATTTCTGTATCTCTTCACCCAGCTTCCGCTGATATTAACATCTTACATTTAATTCTTTTTTAAATTTCTGGGAAATTCTCCGTCGCTATCTCTTTGGTTCTCTCCCATTTTCCCTGTTCTGGCCTTCTGGAATTCCCTCAGACATATGGTGCCCATTCTACCATCCAAGTTTCCGTATCTGTTTTTCTGTGCTGCTTTCTCTCTTAAACATCTACATTTTCTCATCTGTGGTCTCTCTCAGATTTTTATTAGCCCTGATTCTTGTGCTGCTACTCAATCCCCTGTGCCTGATGCTTGTCCAGTGCTGACGGCTTATGTCCTTGTGTGGTTTGACCCTTTGGGGTGTGAGCTCTTCTTCAGGAGGGTCTCCACTTCATGAGCAAGTGAAAGTATCAAACAGAGCAGTTTGTTTCTGCTGGGGCCTGGGTGTTTCAGTGGTGCTGGCTCAGCTCTTATGTTCATTTCTCGGCTTGGCACCCCTTCACCGCGCTGTCAGCGTAAAGCGAGAGTCATACCCACGGTGGGCTAGCTTCACAGTTCACTTTCTTATGGGAGACCTTCCGCCCCTCCACAGCCTTGGACAAACGGCGAGCTGCTTGTTGCTTTCCTATGTTGGGTAGCCCTTTAAGGCTCTCAACTTGATATCGGGGCTCAAAGCCGCAGCCAGGCATTAAAACCACTTCATATATGGGTTCAGAAGTCCACAGTCATTTTGGAGTGAGTTCCACTTACTGTTCATATTTCCGTTGTTCTTGTCATTTTTGGCGCATGGAGTATTTCTCCTTTTAAGTTTGGTTGTGTGTTGTAGGGGATCACTTGTTTGATCTCGTATTTCTGTGTGACTGCGGTGGGAAGGGGAGCTGCTTTCACTATATTGCTGAAAGTTCAAGTCCAAATCCTTCGCATAGTGTACGAAGCCCTTCCTAGTCCAGCTCCTGCCCTTCCTGCAGAAACTTAAGTCTTAAATTTTACACTTAGTATGTACTATACTGCTTAAAAGCTCCGGTTTTAGAGTCCAACTGTTTGGTCTGGGACCTGTCTTCATCCTTTGTAACTTGTCATTTTGGACAAGTTGCTTATCCTCTCTGTGCCTCCGTTTTCTCATCTGTAACATGGCAACGTGTGGCATGTGGTGAGCATAACCCGTTAGCTCCCTCCTGGGTGCTGTTTCCAGCAGGTCACACTCGGGCTTCTGCACCTTAACACGTGCGTTCCCCTCTCCTGTCCCCCCCCCCCCCCCGAAGTGCCTGTTTCCCCTTGACTCCCTTCTTTGATCCCTCTCAAGAAAGTGGCCTTTGCTTTTTCAGTGCTGGGTCTCTTTTTATAGTAATTACCACTCTGTGGGTTGCTGCTTGTTTACATGTCTCCTTTCCTTATGTGACTCTGAGCCCCTGGAGAACGGGGTCTTGCTTTTCTTGGTGTTGAAGCACCTGGCATTCTACCTCTCACTTGATGTTGACTGTTGAACTGAATTGCGTTGAATTCCTCCAGTCGGGTAGAGGCAAGGGCTGGGAGTGGTATGAGACAGATGCAGGGAGAGAGAGCAGGAAAGTTGGTTTTTCTGGCAAGCTGTGTGCCAAGCTGATGGAAGTGTGGCTGGAACACAAGGTAGCAATTCTCATCTAGCCCAGGATGCCAGAGACTCACAGCCAGCCACCCAGCAGCCAGAAAAAGCCGCTACATCCTGCAAACTAAAGTGGTTTCTGGCCTGAAGAATTCATGCCCCACATTCCATCCCCAAACTCAGCTTCTCTGAGTGCCAGGCAGAGGAATACAAACTAATCCCTAGGGGGCCCTGAGAACCTTTAATTTTAGAATCAGGCTGCACTTCTGGAAGGGGTAGTTGTTTTAGGAGTGGATGATTCTACATGCGGGGGGGGGCCTCCAAGGAAACCAGAGTGTGCAAGCCCAGTAGCCAGGTGCTTGGAGCTAAGTGTCGTCCACGACTGCCCATCGTTTCCAGCTCAGGTTAAGGTTTCTACCCCTCTGAGGTTTCAGCTGCTAAAAAGGGTGGACTGAATAGGTCCTGGGCAGAGCTAAACAGGGCCTGGGCCATCCCTCCTCCTCCTCTGGCATCTTGGGACTCGGTCACAGGAATATTCTCAGAAGAGAAGGGAACTTGGTCTTTGATGATCTTTGATTTGACCGGCAGAG
The DNA here is from genome assembly GCF_004115265.2 of Rhinolophus ferrumequinum. NCBI lineage: Eukaryota > Metazoa > Chordata > Mammalia > Chiroptera > Rhinolophidae > Rhinolophus > Rhinolophus ferrumequinum. Next base: position 5,396,336 of record NC_046286.1, read on the forward strand.
TTGTCTTGTGGGAGGGGCAAACAGTGACAGCACTGACTCTCAGGCCCCTGGGCTGGGATTTCAGGAATCAGCTTCAACTCAGAGCTGGCACAGGGCTAGAGGCTGGCGGACAGTGTGGCCCAACGCACGTGCCATTAGTTCTTTCCTGATGACCCTCCGTCTGTAGTCACGATTTCAGCACCTTTGTGTTCACTCCCGTGCTGGGTGCTGTTGCTAACGACGCCTCAATAATAATGCCGCAGCCCCTCTCCTCAGAGAGCGGAGCTTGCAGTGTGGTCGGAGAGAGTCCCAAGCATGCCGGAAGCTGCAGCCAACCGGGCAAGACCGTGCGATGCTGCTGTGTGCAGAGCTGCCCCTTCCGCAGACGGTGCTTTTGCTCAAAAGGAAGGATTCTCTTTCTGAGGTTTGACCATCAGTGGATTTTTTTCTTGGTTGATTTGCTACCACTGTTGCAGACTGGTCTGAGGTTATTAGGACCACCTTTTATGTTTCTGAGGAATGGCCCCAGATATGTCTTTTTGAACTTCTCCTTCTATTTTTCTGAATCATGACAGGTTAATTTTACAATGTCCTTTGCCTATCTCCACGGTCTTCAGGTCTTTGAAGATTTAAGGTGTTTGAAGAGCCAAGGCCCAGGCACATAGGCAATCGGAGGCAGGCGGCAGCAGTGCACCCTGTCCCTGGACATGCCGTGGGCAGTGTCAGGAGACGGCGCTCCAGGAGTGGGGTCGTAGCGGGAGGGGGCGCGTTCCTGACCAGGCAGGCAGCTGGCATCAGCCACACTGTGCTGTGCTGTCCCTCACCGCCTGTCTGGAAAGGAAATCTTTAGAGCAGCGGGGTCCTTCTCCAGGTCCCATAAAATAGGTGTGAAGGTTTTATCTGCACTGATTAGTCAGGAGGCTCAGGACGCTGACGTTAATCGTATATAAAAAAGTACAGCTTCTACTTTCTATAAAATTCCTGTACCGTTAAACATTGATGGTCACCAGCCATTGCTGCTTTTGAGGCATCAAAGTTTTTCCTGTGGACTCTCAGATCTTTTCTTTGCCTTTTCTAGTCTGACTCAATTTCTCTAGCAGAGTACATACATCTCAAAGTGATTGCTGAATCAGGATCCCTGGGAGTGGGCCTTGGAACCTGTTACTGAAGATTGGAGGAAAATGGAGCAAGTGAGATCTGAAGCAGTTACAGATGGATTTATGGATGGGGACTCCCAAGTAGGTTAGGTAGCCTATAGTCTCAGGCGGTGTGGAAGCACCACTAGGTCATAAGGACCAAAGCTCCTTCCAGCTCTCTGCTCTGTCATGCTTAGGCCGTGTCTGTTCTTATTGTCCAAAAGGGCTGCCGTGGATCCAGCTATCACACCCATATTCTAGGCCGTAGAATAGAGAGAGAAAGGGGAGGATGAAGGCCCCCCCCGCCCTCCCTTTTAAGGATACTTCAAGAAAGTCTTCTGTCTCTCCCACTTTCTGTGAGGGAAAGTTATTTACTACCTCAGAGACACAGTTACCTCATTTGTAAAATGGGCGTGATAATCCGGCAGGAGGCTGAGGTCAGGGAGGACGCAGGTAGGACGCCTGGCACAGTGCCCGGCCCACAGCGGGTGCTCTCCGAGTGGTGACTGCTGCTGCAGCCCACCGGCTGCCATCCCTCTCCCTTGTCTCCCATTCCCTCTCTCCATGGCCCCTGCCCTGCCTCTCGTCTTCTTCCCTTTTCCTTTGCCCTCTCTTCCTGCCCTGCCATCCCCCCACACCCCCTCTTCTCTGCCCCTGTTTTCCTGCTCCACCTCCTGCCTTCATCCCTCATCTTCTTTATTTACCCTCTACTTCTCCACCTTGTACTACTACCTCTTCCTTGTATTGCTTCTGTCCCCCTGTCCTCCTCATGTCCCTAATTAATGACCAAGTATCGTTATGTTGCAAGGCCCAGAGGTTGGAGGTGGTGACTGGACTTGGAACTACAAGTCAGCAATGAGTAATGTCACGGACCAATTAGGAATTACATTTGGCAGTTAACAAGCCGAGACCAGAACTAGTAGTGGCTTTAAATCAATTGAAGTTTATTCTCTGTAGGTTTCTCAAAGAAATCTGGGGGACAGTCTGGCGTGGTTGCTCTGCCGTCCTTAATGCATGGCTTCCCTCCCCAGGGTCGTGTCGTGGTCTAACATGGCTGCTGGAGCGCCGGTCGTCATGTCAGGTTTCTAGGAATACGGGGGGAGACAAAAAGGACATATGCCAGCTGTTTGCCTCCTTCTGAAGGACCTTTCCTGGAAGTCCCACCCAGTAGTTTCCACTTCCCCTCATTAGCTTCCCACAGCTGCAAGAGAGGCTGAGAAGTCTTTTAGCCGGACACACATTGCTACCCGAAATAAAATTGGGGTTCTCTGACTAAGGGAGAAGGGAGCGTAGATGTTATTACGTAAATAACCTGCAAGGTGTGCTACCATTCATCCAGCATTGGTCTAGCACCAACTGCCTGCTAGTTATTAAGGCCAGTCAAGGCAAGGGGTGCCCATCCCAGAAGGGGACAGAGAGTAGCACACAAGCACGGTACAGAGTGAGGGTGGCCGAGGAAGACGCGCGTGCAGGAAGCACGAGGCAGGATGGCTCACACGCCTGCCGGAGGCGGCCCGAGCAGCTCCAGAGTTTATCACTAGCATTTTCCTCTGCCGTTTAATTCCTCTGTGCCCTTTCCTCTGCTCTTTCCCTTTTATTGTCCTTGTCGTTTTCTGTTTTTGTTTTTTTGGGTGGGGGTTGCCCCTCTGTTCTGATCCCAGCAATAGCCCTTAGAACCTGAGGAAGTGGGAACACTTGGCAGCTTAGCGGGAGCCTCTGGGATGGGAGCCATGTGTTTGAAGAGCCAAGGCCCAGGCACATAGGCAGTCGGAGGCAGGCGGCAGCAGTGCGCCCTGTCCCTGGACATGCCGTGGCAGTGCCAGGAGACGGCGCTCCAGGAGTGGGGTCGTAGTGGGAGGGGCGTTCCTGACCAGGCAGGCAGCTGGCATCAGCCACCCTGTGCTGTCCCGTCCCTCACCGTCTGTCCGGAAAGGAAACCTTTAGAGCGGCGGGGTCCTTCTCCAGGTCCCACAAAATAGGTGTGAAGGTTTTATCTGCACTGATGAGTCAGGAGGCTCAGGACGCTGACGTTAATCGTATGTAAAAAAGTACAGCTTCTACTTTCTATAAAATTCCTGTACCATTAAACATTGATATTCCTTCTTAGAACTCAAAGGGAATTTTAGGAATAATTTGTGTGACCCACGGTATCTTTGATTTCCATCTTAGAAACAGCTATTGCCCTCTTCTACCCCTCGTGTAGTTCCTTTTGGGAAGTCAGGGAAGCAATAGGAAGCTTGCTGCAAAGATTTTTTTTTTCTTTTTTAAGGCATGTCCCAGCCCTTAAGGATTTAATCTTTCAGGGAAGATGGAATGGTTCAAAGGTTGTTAGTGCTGACCCAGTGCACATTCCTTTTGACCTTGGACTGTGACCCTGGGCAAATTATTTAACCCTCCTGTGCCCAGTTTTCTCATCTGTCAAGTTGTAATACTGGTTGTTACCGGGACGAAGAGGCACGTGGGACATACGTGGTCCATTCTGTTATTATCACTGCTCTTCCCCACTGTGGTTGGACCAATAGGTGGAGGCCAGCGTCTGGGAGGCCTTGGACGCCACATGAAGGAGTTGGATTTTATTCCTTGGGCACAGAGAGCTGCTGGAGATTTGTGGGCTTGGGAATGTCACCAACAGGAGTAGGGAGGCTGGACTGGGGCAAGGAAGTATCCAGAGGCAGGTCCTGCATAGGGCCTGCATAGGGCCTGAACCAGCAAAGTCAGGGAAAGGGGACAGTGGATGGTGGAAAAGTCCCTAGTGCGGACGAGCTGATGGTGTTGGCATTTCAGCCTATGCCTAGGGGATGGTGTGTCATTGACCGGTGCAGGGGGTGTTGGACGAGGAGCGGGTGCAGGGGGCCGACAAGGAAGAGGCGTGTCCGTGTGCTTGTTTCTGGCCCAGAAGCCCCACCATGTGCTGTGTGGAGCTTAGAGCTGGGCACCTCGCAGCCCTGGAGGCCCTGCCCTTCAGCTTCTCCCCTAGGTTTGCATTTTGTCAGGGGATGGGAAAGCCAGGCCTCTCCCAGGACCAGATCAGTTAGGGCACAAGACAGGGTAGGCAGGGCGGACACGCCAGTGGCCCTGACCCCTCGCTCCCACTGTACCCCGGGCCGTCAGCTCCCAGCCTTCCAGCTCCAAACCACAGGTGGACTTGCATCACCTGCTGCTCCTTACCAGGCCCCAGGGCTTGCCCTGGGTGAGCTCACAAGCTATTTTTACCTCTTTGTCTTGTGCTGAAATTCGCCTCTGGGCCTGTCGCCTCGTCTGCTTGGCTTCTGGCGCCTGAGCCCCAGTGGAAACAGGCCACCTTCAGTTTACCCTCAGGATGAACTAAGGCAGTTGAGGGGGACTGTGGTGGTGGTACAGCCCCTCATGTTAGCTTATTTTATGTGAAAATGTTTATGAATATAAAAATAACACAGAGACAGACGAGAGTTGCATAACACAAGGGGACTGACGATCGTCGGCTCTCCAGCCTCCCTGAAGTGACAGCGATCGGTTTCCTGTGTAGTCTCCCCTAATTTGTCCCTGCACATCCTCATGTATACGTGTTTTTCCTCTTCCCACTCCTGTTCTCTGTGGCAGTGGGGAACACTAGATGTCAAAACACTAAATCGTTTTGACACCTAGCTCTTTTCACTTAAGTATATCTTGGGAATTTTTCCACATCAGCATGGACAGATGTACTGCATTCTTTTTTTTTTAAGGTACACATTCTTTTATTTAATATACTCAGTTAATTATATTTTAAGGCTACTGTTAAAATTTTTTTAAATTATATTATAGTAGACATACACTGCATTCTTTTTTAAAAACTTTTTTTGTTGTGCATATGATGTATGTATAGCTGAATCAATAATTCTCTAGCCAACATTCATGTAACCATAACATTCATCCAAATGCCTTGGATTTGTCGATGGAACTTATAAAACATCTTCCAGCTGTTTTTGTGATCCTCATAGCCCTGTGAGGAAGATAGACCAGAAGACATTTTTTGGAGCTCAGGGTAGTCTGTGAACTGTGAGAAGGTGAGAGAGGTTGGTGTTTGTTTAATGAGTAAAACCAGGTTTGTCCTTCGAGAGACTCAGATTGTTTGGGGAGAAGAGTCTAGAGCTGCACACACACCTACCTAGAAAGGACGTGCAAGGCAGTATCTGCAGAGTGAGCGAGCTGGGGCTGAGCCTCCTCAAAGGCGACGGGACTTGGACCAATTCTTTAAGACAGAGAGGGGCAGGAACGAGACGAGTGATAAAAGACGGGCATTTCAGGCAGGATGGCAGCATGGGCAGAGAGTGGGGCCCCCTGGGTACTTTTCTTTCTACCACCAGCCTGGTATAATCATTCCGTCAGCAACGTTTAAATGCCTGCTCAGTGCCCAGAACTTTTGGGGTCCAGAGAGCAGCAGGCACAGCTCTGTGCCTGCCCTCGATGGGCTCTCAAGCTCTAGCCAGGAGATGCTGGATGCACAATGGGCAAAACTAATTGATGGTGATCGAGTCAGAATAGTGGTCACCTCTTATTGGGGGCATGACTGGCAAGGGGCATTAAGAACCCTTTGGGGTGCTGCCAACGTTTGCTATCTAGAGGTGGGTGATGGTTTTGTGGTAGTAGATAATGTAAGACTTCATGGCGTTGCATGCTACTTCAGTTAATGCAGACTGCACAGTCTAATCATGGGTACGTTATACCCATTAGCAAGCGAGCAAGCAAATAAATAGCACATCCCCAAATAAATAAGTACAATGCAATAGCAAGGAAATGTGAGAAGGGCTGTGCTTGGGGAAATCCAGGGACTTTAGGAGCACACTGCAGGAGACTTATCTGAGGAAGTGATCTACAAGTTGAGATTTGAAGGATGAGGAAGTGTTAGGTTAAGAAGGGGATGAAGTGTCCCAGGTGGAAGGAAAAGACTGTGCCAAGGGCCAGAGGGAGAGAGCCTGGTGTGCTGGAATTTGAGGGTGAACGGAGTGTAGTTTTGAAGGTATGAGAGATGAGATTTCAGACCCTCAGCTTCTCTGTTGTTTCAGAAGTTGCCTAGTGGGTCTCGTTGCCTCTCTCTGACAGGCAGTGGAAGCAAAGCACCTCTGTGGTTCTGCCTCCCTCTTGCCTCAGAATTAAGTCCCCTCCCCGCCAGTAACTAGAAAGTCAAGGCCACGTCTGAGTCCCTTATCTGTCCTTCAGAGAACTGGATGCCCCAGCCAAAGGGACAGCTTGCCATCCCCAGATATGTTCTGTGTGCTCGGCCGCCTTGGCTCACCTTCGCCTTCTCTGGGCGTGCCTTTCCCGGCCTCCTGACCCAGCTGAAAGAAAGGCCATAACACCTATTCCAAAGGCATTCTAATTCTCCTGAGCTAGAAATGTTTCTTCCTCTGAAGTGTCCACGTCTTGTGTGGCCTGCATCACACAGCTGTTTGTACGCTCACCCTCTTCAAGGGCAGTCTCTGCCTCCCTCCTTTTTGGCATCTTCCCCTGTAGCAGTTTAGGTCAGTGCTGTTGCACATAGTTCCCAAATCAATCCCGTAAGTGATTTTTTTTTAATTTAAAGAAAAAAAATGTATGGAAAATCTGAAAAACAATTCCTAAAAGATTGACTTTTCCAGAAACCTGTAGCTACACAGTGCATTCCATCTATCATGTTAAATGTGCATTAGACACAAATATTAAAGCCATGAAACAAGCCTCCACTCTTCAACAATCTGAGCAGAGATAAAATGCTGAAGGAACGACATGAATGACTTGGAAAGGATCCTGGGCTCTCTACTTTAAGCACCATTAAAATAAAAAAAAGCACGAATGGTTGTGTGTTGAGTTATATATACTGAATTGAACCTTTGGCACTAGGAATCAGAGCATCTTGTCATATAGCACGAACGCGTACTATAAAAGTGTGTAGTCAAAGCAATTGAACCAGCAGCGTTCAAAAGCAGCTCTGTCAACACTGCAGTATGCCTCTCCATCGTCCATCATTGAAAATACACTGGGAGCAACTTGGAAATGGAAAAAGGAGCTGTAACCCCTTTTATTAGCTCTGTTTAAAGTCAAACAGAACAAACATCAATTCTGTCATACACTAGCATTTTCAAAGGGCGGCGTTTGTACAGGAGAAGGACCAAGACCAGCATGTTTACAGAGATCCAAGCACAAGAGTAAGCAGGCGCCTCACACAGCTTTCCGGTGGGACTCAGGAGGGGCCCCGTCATCATCGCCGGCACTAGACACAGCCATGGGATGCTCTGCCAGGTGTTTTAGGAAACCGTGAGGATAATTCAGTAACAAAGCGAGGCCCTTCTCATGCAGGGGTGGGTAGGCCAACGCCGCTCCCGTCCGTACAGATTGTCTCCGTAGATGTGCGCTCTGTACACGGAGGACGGTGCGCAGGGTGACGGGGGTCGCAGCTCACTGTGGTCTCACGTGTGTGGGCAGCTGCGTGCCCCACGTCACCCGCCGTGCTCCTTTCTCCCTGCCACAGCTGCATTACAGCATACTCCTCGTGATCTGTGTTTCCTCGACATTGCTTGTAATTTGCTCATCCTCCCGAGTGGAACCCACATTCTTCTTGGCAGCAAGACGTAAGCACTGTTTCCGCCAGGTAATTAAACCCCAGTCATCAACAAGCCCTGGTTTCAGTTCTTCAGGAATCTTGAACATCAACTCTTGAACATTCATGAATGTTTCCCCGCTTTTCAGTAGTAGGAGCTACTCAGGCTCTTTTCTAGCAAGGAGGCTGAGGTGTCTCACTGGTACTGCCTCCGTCTCCATATCTGGGTGTTCTCTATTCCTTTTTGTTTTCACTTCAACATTTCTGTTACAGGCCAGATGTCTTCTTTCCTGGGGCAGCCCCTCTCATCTTCCCCTCAGCATGTTGGCTTTCCCCCCCCCCCTTTTTCCACCTCCCCCCCACTCCGGTTCCAGCCGTTGTTTCTCAGTCTAGTTGTAGGACCCAGCTCCCTGGCCCACGCTGGTGTTATGAGCCTTGCGCTCCCCCGGCTGAGGCAGTCGGTCGGCGGTCTGCGGTGGGCTGCTCACAGCAGCTCATGCCGATCTCTGGCTGCCCACCGCAGCCCAGCTCCAGGGAGAGCTGTTGTTCACAGTCTCAGCTGTAGAGGGCGCAGCTCACGGGCCCATGTGGGAATGGAACCAGCTACCTAGGGGTAGGAGCACCGCGCTCCAACCACCTGAGCCGCCTGGCTGGCCGCATATTGACTTTTTGATTGCTCTGATTGGCTTTTTGAAGTTCTCGCTATTTCTGCAGATTGGTGTCCATGTATTTATTTGAGTACTCTGCTTTCTGGAACCCATTCATCCCAGTTTTTATTCCAACCCGTGTAATGTAGAGTACTTCACTTATTTGTCCTTTATGGCAACCTTTACACACTTTATAAGGAAGAGAGGCCCATGAAAGCGCAGCACTCGGGCACCCTCCTGGGATTTAGGCTTCGGGTCTTGCTTCCGTGCCGTTTATGGGGATTCACCGCTGCCACCTCCTTCTCCCACCACCTGGACTACCGTCTCCCACTCCCACCCCACCCAGCTCCATGTCAGATGCCATTGGCAGCACCAGCTCTAGATCTTGGGCGCCCATAAATGATTTTTTTAATTATATGGGGCTCTGGCTGGAGGTGGGTGGAACGTTGCCATGGGTGTCATAACAAAGGCTGCCTGGAAAAGTGTCAGAACTGGAGCTTCCAAATTCCCGACAGTTACTAACTTTCAGGATTCGGGAAAATGGAATAGAATTTCCCGGGAATTCCCAAAATCATAAGTTATTCTGTATCTTTCATTTATGAGTTTTTAAATAAGATTGAGAGACCATAATGAACTGCAAGTTATTTTTCTGTAATAAAAGTTTCAGAGGTTTTTCTGTAAAAGAAAAAAAAGAATAGTAAATGCAGTTTATTATTATAGTATTATTAATAGGAACAATATATTGTGACAAGATTACATATTTTATTAACATGTAAAAATGATCTCCACCTGATATAGATATTTGATGGTAGAAAATGTTAAAGGAAGGGAACATTAACACAAAATGAATGCCAAATAAAAATCATTTAATGTTTTAAGGATAATACCACAAATATTTAATATTTAGAAGTTATTCTTAAAGTGTCATTTAGAATCTTTATTTTTAAATTTCCAGACACTAAAATTCACCCTTTTTGGTGTGTAGTTCTGAATTCTGGCAAATTTATAGTCATTAACCACCGCCATCATTCAGACAGAAAACTGCCATCATTCCCTAAAAATAATTCCTGCTGGTGCTACCCCTTTGTAGTCAAACCTCACCATATCATTAACTCCTGACCTATTCTCTGTTCCTATGGCTTTGCATTTTCCAGAATGTCATATAAATGGAATCATAAAGTGTGTATAGCCTTTTGAGTCTTTCATTTAGCATAATATATTGAAATTTATCTGTTGTTGCTGCATGTATCAGTAGTTTGTTCCTTTTTATTGTTGAATAGTATTCCATTTATTATTATTTTTTTTTAAGGAGGGCGCAGCTCACAGTGGCCCATGTGGGGATCGAACTGGCAACCTTGGTGTTATTAGCACCACACTCTAACTGACTGAGCTAACCAGCCACCCCTGAATAGTATTCCATTGTAAGGATATACTACAATTTGTTTGTCCATTCTTCAGTTGAGGCACATTTAGGTTGTTTCTGGTTTGGGGCAATTTTGAATAAGCATTCATATGCTGGTTTGAACAAAGGTTTTCATTTCACTTAGGTAAATACCTAGGAGTGGGATTGCTGGATGTATGACAAGATTATGTTTAATTGTCAAACTGTGTTCCAAAGTGGCTGTGCCATTTTGCATTCCTACCAGCAGTGTTTGAGAGTTCCAATTTCTCCATAAGGCTTGTTAGCACTGGTATTGTCAGTTTTTGTTTTGTTTTGTTTTGGCCATTCTAATAGGTATGTAGTGGTATCTCATTGTGGTTTTAGTTTGCTTTTCCCTAATGACTAAGGATGTTGAGCATTTTTTTCATGTGCTTATTTGTCATCTGTATATCTTCTTTGGTGAAGTATCTGTTCAAATCTTTTACCCATTTCTTAATTGTGATGTTTGTTTTCTTATTGCTGAAATAAGGGAGTTCTTTATACATTTTGGATACAAGTCCTTTGTCAAATATGTGATTTGCAAATATTTTCTCCCAGTAAGTGGCTTGTATTTTCATTGTTTTAACAATGTCTTTTGAAGAGCAAAAGTTCTTAATTTTGATGAAGCCCAATTTATCAAAAATTTTTTAATGACTCCTGCTTTTGATGTCACATCTAAGAACTTTTTGACTAACCCAAGGTCACAAAGACTTTCCCCTATGTTTTCTTCTAAAAGTTTATCTTTTTATTTTACATTTAGATTTATCCATTTTTAGTAAATTTTATAAAAGGTGTAAAGCATAGTTAAGTTTCTTTTTAAAAATTTTTGCAATTGAGTTGTTTGAATTGCCATTCACTTTTGTAAAAAATCAATTGGTCATATTTCTATGGGTCTAAAATGAAATTTTAAAATACAACACAAAGCATTATTGCCCTTTCTGATGATCTTTGTTTCATGACATATATTCCAGATATAGAAAAAAATTTCTTTCTTTTTGATTGATGTTGGTTGAATAAAGTATGTGTCCAAAAGTATTTTCAAGTTGGACATCAAGATATATGTTACTTCGCATAAGCTTATTTCCTTTTTTAGTGATGAAAACACTTCACTTGCCCCCGTTTTGGCTTTTGCTTTTACTAATCAATACTGTTTTTAATTCAGATTTTAGATCAGTTTCTAATTTTGTGTGCTAAAATTTCACAATATTATTTATTTATTTATTGTGTTTCTCCTGTAGCAAATAGTCAAATGCTAGAAGCTGCCACAGCACATTATTGGCTATTTGAATAACCTAACACGTGTATCTCCTAACGAAGTTAACAGTACCCTATAGAATCACCTTTCAAAATTGCCAATTTAAGGACTTGTTTCCAAACTTATTTCTTAGAATACCACTTGTAGTATTTTTGTATACTACATATAAAAATGTATTAATACATATTTGTAAGAATGACAGGGCTGTGAACATACGCTTACAACACGATAACAGCTACAAGCAAGACTTGATTAAATTGTGGCCATTTCTCTTCTATGGACTTCGGTCATGGTTCCCAAAACTGTCAGCCTTCACCTTCAAGGCTGCATGTTAGTTTCTTGGTCTTGCTTTGACTTGAAGTCAGTGGATTACTTCAAACCAGTAGCATCTCTCGGTTGGTTGTTATACTTTAATTCTTACCATAGCATTATAATCTTTTTCCCAATTTCTCAGACTTTGGGATTTAGTAAAATAGATGAATTTCCCAAGAAATGTTGGGAAGGTAGTCTCGCATGGAAATACTAGTGAAGAGATGTCACGAGGCGGGGCTCGAAGAAAGCCAGTGCTGTAGGGTATCCCGTCAGGTAGGCTCCCCAGGGCAGCAGCTGTGTCTCATCCATCACAGTGTCTCCGGGACCCAGCGTGGCACCTGACCCATGGAGGGTGCTCCACGAACGTTGCTGGCTGAACCAATGGCTTTCCGACCAATGGCTATTTGGAAGCAAAGTATGAACAACTTTGGCTGACGGAGGTGGTTCAGATTGTAGAGTTTTGTGGAAGATGAGCTTAGAAAACCTGTGAGGTCCCTATTGTGCTAAGCCTTGAACGACAAGCAGAGAAGCTTGGATTCTCCTGCTCGGTACGCTGGGGAGAGAATCAGACATGGTACAACTGAGTCTTTGTTGGCTCACAACCATGGGGTGAGCTGAGCGCACAACAGCTCTTTCTCTGTTTTTTTTTATACAATCAAAAGGTCAAAGCTACAGAAAAGTTGAAAGAATACTACAATGAACTTCTGTATTTCCTTCACTAAGATTTACCAGTTGCTAACAGTTTGTTACATTTGCTTGACATTGTCATGGATTGTCCACATTCCAGTTTGTTTGCTTCCTTGTGATTAGATTTGGGCTAACATTTTTGGTGGGGGCCCACCTAGGTGATGAGTGCTTGTTTTTGCTTCACATCAGGAGGCATGATGGTGCCACTGGGCCCGCTAAGGTGGTGCAACTTTAATCACCTGGTTAGGTCAGTGTCTGTGCAGCTGCTTTTGTTTTAAGGCAGAGAACTCTGGGTTTTTGTTGTTGTTTGTCTCTCTGTCTGTTTTCTAACAGAGAACTTTGGATGCAACCTTTCACTGACTTTTGGGAATAGCTGACAGCCATTTTGGAAAAGAGACTGTTTCTCTGTCAGTTCTACCTGCTACTGAGACACATCTTGATGTAGTCAAAAAAAGCCGGGAAACGGGATTTGGGATCAAGCTCTACAACCGTCTGTCCCCATGCCTGTAGACAGGTTATGGCATCTCTCTGGGCTGAGCCATTGTACATATAAGGAAATAGACGCTGAGAGAGGTGGAGCAATTGGCCCAAGGCCACTCAGCGAGTCAGTAGCAAAGCTAGGATTCAAACCCAGTTCTGTTTGGGCCAAAGTCCCTCCCTTGCCCTTCTGCCAGCTGCCTCCTCTGAGGTGGCCGGTCATCGTGATGGTGGCACAAGGCACCAGGTCCTCGTCATCAGAACCCCTCAGAACACCAGCTCTTTAAGGATCGGAGGTGAAGGGGAAGAGAAGGGACAGTCGCCCAGGTCCCTCTCCTGCCTGTGGCAGGCTTTTCCCCAGGAAGGCCCGGTAGCTCAGGCAAGCTGGTAGGCGGGCTCTTGGGTACTGCTCAGCCACCTTTGGAGTAAATGCTTTCGTGCAGGTGTTACAAAGGTGAGCTGCTGGTGCTGTTCCAGTGCCAGCCTGCCCTGACAGGGAAGTGCAAGCCGCGCGTACCTGGCCTGGGCCCGTGGCAGGGTCAGTGCTCAGAATCCCCAAATTGGGCCATGAGTCCCAAGGCCAGTCCAGGCGGATGGAGGGAGGCACTGCCTCGGCCTGCTGGGTTCCTGAGGAGAGGGAGGGAAACAGGAAGCATTAATGGGGGAAAGGTGTACAGAGCCTTGCCAATCAGGTTGCTGTGGGTGGGGAGACACTGCCTGCATGTTCTGGACGCCCCGGGATTTGGGTGGAGGTTCTCAAGGAGGCAGCCGGAAAGGAGGGCCGTGGCGGCGACGCTGAGTACTCCAGGACTGCTCCTGTGGCCCGTGCTCGGGCAGCCCAGCAGCCCAGCTGCCAGCACTTTCCCAGTTAGCAGCTCTCCCAAGGCACATAGCACCCAAGCCCTTGGTGAGTAGTGTCATGTGTCCCTCCCAGGGCGATGTGAGGACGACAGCGGCTCCTGCTCAGTCAGGATGTGGTTTGTCAAGGCCATGTTGCGCTGTTGCTGTAGAGCTGAGACTCCAGGAGTAAGTCTTCCCAAGTTCCAGCTGCTTCTCCCTGTGTTATTTATCCTCGCAGGCCTCCAGGGAATGGGGCCAAATTCAGGGCCAGGGCCAAAGTGGCCTGGCAAGGAGCCGGCTACGCCGAGGGGACTTCTGGAGAGTCTTCTGCCCCTGGTTCTTGGCCTCCTCCCATGGTACATCTTGGAGAGAATCCTCAGGGCACTGGCAGCCAGGCGGGCAGGGGCAGAGGGAGCCCCTGGAGAGAGAGGACCTCAGAGGGAAAGCAGTGTGACAGACTGCCCATCACCACTGGGTGTGACACGTGGGGAACAGTGGCAGTGCTTTACTTGATTCTTTCGGGGGAGCCCCTTCTCCCGCCTTCCAGGTGGAGCTGAAATCCATACTGGGAGCCTGACATGACCAGACATGTCAGGCCTTCTGCTTTTTGAGTGAATTCTCCAAGTGTCATCACTAAGTGACGCAAGTCCCTGCATTTCCCCATCTCATCCTGTACACAGCTCCCGACGGGCTCTGAGGCCTGCGGAGTGAGAGTGTAGTTTTTTGACCAGCTTTCTCAATGAGAGCTCTTGCAGACTGTCATAGAGGCATAAATCCAGAAATTTCTGTCAGCGATACAAGAATAGGAAGGTGAGGGCATGGGCCAGTTTTCTCCCTCTTCAAGGTGCTTTGATGTTTAAAAAGTCTGTGCTGGGCTCCCTGAGATTTGAATACTCTTGTTTTATTTGTCCTTTCACTCCTTCACCTCTGGTTCTCCCTTCTCTCTTTGGGGGACTCCATGCTTTTCAAATATTTGTTAACTAGGCCCTTATCTGGGACCTTAGAGAGCAACCAGATAGGGGTGCACTTGAAAAGGAAAGGGAGAACAGAAACCGAGTACTGAAAATGCCTTTGAGATCCAATACCAGGTGAGCTTTCTGCTGCGTCTGGTGTTAATGTTCGCCCTTAGTTCCTGAGCTGGTTTCACTCAAGTGAGAGCCAGAGCTTCTGTGAGGGAGAAACCAAGTGTGTGGAGGAGACTCCGGGCCCTTCTACTCGGCTTCATCACAAAAGACTACTACAAACTACAGATTCCAACTCCAGACAGGTCACAGCTATTCATCTCCCCACCGTCACACTGTTCCTTGCCTCCCTCCCATCCACACTGTTTTCCCTTCACAGTTGTTCATGTTGTGGAGCAAGTGTGTGCTATCTTGTGTTGCCTTAAACCAGTGGGCGTGAGGCAGTGTGCAGTCCGACCACTTGCTGTGTATCCCAGCCGTCCTGCCAGGCGTCACCTCTGTGTCACCCTGGTTCTTGAAGGTCAGCAGAGAATTCCATGACATGGATGTACCAGCATGTTGCATCTTTTTCTTTTTCTTTTTTTATTTATTTATTGGGGTGACAATTGTTAGTAAAATTACATAGATTTCAGGTGTACAATTCTGTATTACACCATCTACAAATCCCATTGTGTGTTCACCACCCAGAGTCAGTTCTCCTTCCATCACAATATATTTGATCCCCCTTACCCTCATCTCCCATCCCCCACCCCCCTTACCCTCTGGTAAGCACTAAACTATTGTCTGTGTCTATGAATTTTTGTTTCTCATTTGTTTGTCTTGTTCTTTTGTTGTTTTTGGTTTATATACCACATGCCCGTGAAATCATATGGTTCTCTGCTTTTTCTGTCTGACTTATTTCGCTTAGCATTATATTCTCAAGATCCATCCATGCTGTCACCAATGTTCCTATATCATCTTTTCTTACCGCCGAATAGTATTCCATTGTGTATATATACCACAACTTCTTTATCCATTCATCTATCGAAGGACATTTTGGTTATTTCCATGTCTTGGCCACCGTAAATAAAGCTGCAATGAACATTGGAGCACACGTGTCTTTATGTGTAGATGTTTTCAGATTTTTTGGGTAGATACCCAGGAGAGGGATTGCTGGGTCATATGGTAATTCTATTCGTAATTTTTTGAGGAACCTCCACACTGCCTTCCACAAGGGCTGCACCAGTCTGCATTCCCACCAACAGTGTATGAGGGTTCCTTTTTCTCCACAGCCTCTCCAGCACTTGTTACTATTTGTCCTGTTGATGATAGCCTTTTCTAACTGGAGTGAGGTGATATCTCATTGTGGTTTTTATTTGCGTTTCTCTGATGACTAGTGATGTTGAGCATTTTTTCATATGTCTATTTGCCATTTGTATGTCCTCTTTGGAGAAATGTCTCTTCAGGTCCTCTGCCCAATTTTCAATTGGGTTGTTTGTTTCTTTGTTGTTGAGTTTCATGAGTTCCTTGTATATTTTGGATATTAGCCCCTTATCGGAGGCACTGTTTGCAAAAATCTCCCATTTAGTTGGTTGCTTCTTTATTTTGTCGATGGTTTCTCTTGCTGTGTAGAAGCTTTTAAGTTTCATATAGTCCCATTCGTTTATTTTAGCTTTTACTTCCATTGCCTTTGGAGTCAAATTCATAAAATGCTCTTTGAACCCAAGGTCCATAAGTTTAGTACCTATGTTTTCTTCTATGCAGTTTATTGTGTCAGGTCTTATGCTTAAGTCTTTGATCCATTTTGAATTAATTTTGGTACATGGTGACAGATAGCAGTCCAGTTTCATTCTTTCGCACTTGGCTTTCCAATTCTTCCAGCACCATTTATTGAAGAGGCTGTCTTTCCTCCATTGTATGTTTTTAGCTTCTCTGTCAAAAATTATCTGTCCATATTTATGTGGTTTTATTTCTGGGTTCTCAATTCTATTCCATTGGTCTATGTGTCTGTTTTTCTGCCAATACCATGCTGTTTTGATTATTGTAGCCCTGTAGTACAAGCTAAAGAGCATGTTGCATCTTGAGATGGACTTCTTCAGCTTTTTCTGCCTCATCTTACTGCTTCATAAATAATGTCTCATGTTTGTATCATGTTTTTAAAACTTTTTTTTCTTACTGAACACAGCACAGGTTCATTATAGAAAATTTTGAAAAACCAGATATGCATTAAGAAATTAAAATTACCCCTAAGAGATATCCATCATTAACATTTTGGTGTATAAGTTGTGTAATACAGATGCTTTTCACATTTAATTTCTCGTCTGAGCTTCGCTGCCTCCATTAGGGAAGGCACGTGGATATTAATCCCATCTTAGAGATGGGGATACTGAGCCACAGAGAGGTTAGAAGGTTGCCCTCCAGAGCTACACAGCCACGGAGTGACAGAGCTGGGAGCATACTTGTCATAGAGTCCCGCAGTGATGCTCTGTCCACTGTACCCCACTGGCTTCTCACCCCCACATAGCCAGGGAGGATGCCCGCATCTGGGTTTCAGCAGGGCCTGGGCAGTCGCTGGAATCTGTTGGATTGCCATATCCAAGGCTTAGCAAACAGATGGCTCTCAGAGGGAAGCGTCTCATGACATTTTGGCCTCTTACTGACTTAGGAGAGAAGATAGAAGACACGCTGCTCAGATTTAAAGTATTGCCATTCCAACACTTCAGTTTCATCTTGGTTATTGGGGATTTTAGGAGCCACTCATTGAGAGGGAGTGATAAACCAAGGAAGAGGAGGGGTCCGGAAGCTGAGAGCTTGCACCTGGAGATGATGGCTTTGTCCCCAAAGATAGTGCAGGCTGAGATGGTGACGAGAGGTCAGGCAGGACAGGACTAGGAATGGAGGGTAGTTGGAGGAAGGGTCCACTGGCCAGTACCCAGGGGACTTGTTAACAATACCGGGGTTCAGGAACAGAAGTGGGAGGCAAAGAAGTGGTTGAGAACCTTTGCCCTGAAGGCAGCCGGCTCCTGGCTCTGCATCCTGGCTCACGTGGCCATGGAAATGACTTCACTGTTCCTTGCTCTGCTTTTCTCCTCTGTAAATGGAGATAATAGTACCTGCGTCACAGTCCTCACAGGTGATGCCCGAGGGAGGCACGTACAGAAGGAGCTTGCAGTAATGCCCGGCACACACAAACGCTCTGGACTGGGGGATTCAAGCCAAATTTGAGTAGGAGGTTTTCTGCCTGCGTTTGGCTGTGACCTGGTTCCCCAGCCTTTTCTGGTCCCTGCCACCCTGGTCTGCTTGTGTCTCTCTCTACCCCCCCTCTCCTGGGCCTAGGGTCTGCATTTCCCTGCCTAGAACACGCTGCTCCTCATATAAAAACAGTACTGTATAAAAACAGTAATCTGCCCGCTCCTTGATTTTGTTTTCTTCTCTTAACTCTGTTCTCTCTAATGAGCAGATTTCACGTTTCGGATCATTTCTGAGTGACCCAGCCCTCCTCAGCCTTGAACCTTCCCTGAGGCCTCCAGCAGAGGCCATTTCCTCCTCGGGAGCCCGCTGCCCTCCCCCTTCCCCCCTGGTAGTTGCAGGTGCCAGTCTTATCTTCCTCCCTGACTGGAGTGTAAACACTTTCAAGGCCCCTGAGATTTGTCACCGCCTCGTCACCCCTGACCTGAGAAGAGCTGAGGTTTGTGAGTGACCTAGGCCTCCTTCCATTGAGTACCACTCTTGGGGTCCACTCAGTTAGAGGATTCTAGAGTGAAAGGGGGATAGATACACCCCATGCTCTCTCCCCATGGGGAAAATGAAGCCAAGACAAATGTACCACCTCCCCAAGGTCATCTGCAGATTAGCAGAACCGGCCGGACCACAGCCAGCATCTTCTGGATGCTGTGCCCCCTGCACTGCATTTCTGCCAATTCGTTGTAATCCTGACAAGCTCCTCTTTTGACTGCAGTGGTCTGGAGGGCAGACTCGGATGCCCCTGGAAAACTGAAGCCCGGGGACAAATGATCTCTATGAGGCTGCTTCAGGCTGGGCCATGAATGGAAGTCTTTTTTCCAATTATAAAAAGTTATTCATTTATTCAGCAAATATTTATTGAGCAATTACTGTTTGTGAGTCACTCCTCTAAGACTTGAGCATCAGTATGAATCTAACATAAATCTCTGTCTTGTGAGGTTTATATTCTTTTGGAGAGACACAAGAAATGAACAAACGAGTTTAAAAATATGTGTGTTGTGTGTGTGTGTAGACTCACACACGCGTACTCGTGCACACATACATACACACATACTACTCCAGATAATGCTAAGAGCTGTGGAGAAACCTGGAGCAGAGCAGGGAAATGGAAGGAGCCCACGGTGGGCCGGGGTGATTTTAAATCCTGTGGGCAGGCTGACTCCCGTTTAAGCAAAGCCCTGAGGAGGTGAGGCAGGAACCAGTAAATAGGTACCTGGGGAAGGACATTTTCAGCTGGAGGGCAGAGCTACAGAGGCCCTGAGGCAAATATGAGTGTTCACACCAGCAAGGAGGCCTTGTGCCTGGCTCAGTATACCGGGAAGGGAGCTGGACGCAGGGGCAGGCAGTTCAGGGAGGCCTCCAGGCCGTGGAAAGATGCCAGGAAGCTCCCGGAGGGAACTGATCACAGGAGGGACAGAATGGGACTGAAGAGGGTCCCTGTGACTGATGGGTGCAGAGCGGTGGGATGAAGCCCCAAGCACCGAAGCCAGTTAGCAGGCTGCTGCAATAACCCAGGCAGGAGAGGACGCTGGCTGGGACCAGGGTCATAGCAGTGGAAGTGGAGAGAAGGGATTCCATTCTGGATATTTATTAAAGGCAGAGACAACAGGATTTGCTGATGCTGACGTGACCCGACTAACTAGAAAGTTGGAGTTGCCATTTCCTGAGATGGGAAAGACGTTGTGGGGGGAGGTTGAGGGCTCTGTGCTGGTTGTGTTGGCTCATGACGCCATTGGGCATCCGTGTGATGTCAGCGAAGCTGGCGTGGAGAAATAAATAAGGGAGGCATCAGCATAGCGAAGGTGCGGAAAGCCAGGGGCCAGCAGATCATGCAGGGAGGGAGTCTAGAATGAAAGGGACCCTAAGAAGTTGGGAAGAAAATTGCTCCCTGGCACCACCAAAAGCGATGGGTAAGGAGCAGCCAGTGAGGTCGGCGGAGCACCTGGGAGCAAATCAAAGAGAGGTGTAAAGGAGGAAGGATCCAGCAATGTACGCATCTCTGGTAGGTCAAGTGAGGCGAAGGAAGATAATACATTTTCCTAGTACAGAAATTTTAAGAAGCGCAGTGACAGAAAAACAATAAGTCACCGACTGCCCTATTCACACATGGAAACTTCCATTCTTTCTCTGGTCATTTTTATGGGAATCATGCTGTATAGTTTGTATTCTGCTATTTTTCACTTAACAAGTTACTAAATATTCAATGATAACATGAGTGTAATCGCTAGATATTCCGTTTTCTGGGGGTGCCCTAATTTAACCTCTCCTCTATTATTGGGCACTGAGTTATTTCTGTTATTTTTCATTATTATAAATAATTTCATTACTATAAAAATTGATCTCATTATTATAAATAACACAGCTTTGAACAGCCCGGTACATTTTCCTATGAGGTTGGAATTACAAGGTCAAAGGACATGGACACTTTTAAGTGAAGCTTGTACTTCGGAGCCAGTTTCTCCTGGACAGGACTGACTGATCCTGGCTTAGTTATGGGGTTCTTCTGTGTCTCCTCTGCCCTTGGGGAGGTTCAGAAGTCACTCAGCCCTGCTGATCCCCTTTTCTCTCTTCCTCCTCTCCAATTGCGAGTCCAATTTCTCCTGGGCTGCTAAGAATTTCAGGTCCTCTCACTAGGCCTGGCCACCCCTTCAGTGCTCTGCCCATTTCCTTACCGCCAGCCTCTGTCCCCTCACCCAGTTTGTCCTTTTGGTCGGCAGGAGTTAGAGCTTCCCTCAGAGGGCTGGTGAAATAATCCATTGTAAGTGCTCAACACATATTAGTCCTGTCTGCTCTCCTCTCACTGGGTCAGTTAAACGAGATTATTACATGAAGGTACTTTGTGAACTTTAAAGGGCTGGCCGATGTCCAGTCTTGGTTGTTTAAAAAGAAAAGGGTGTGAGTAGTGATGTATCTAGTCCATGCCCTGTAACCACAGAGCTCTTAGAGCAGGGCCACTGATCCACAGGCTGGTGGGCTGGTCACGAGAGCTGTGTGTCAGAAGTCTGAGGGGCGTGGGTGGAGGGGTCAGGCCCAGGAAGGTGGCTCTTTGAGTCAGTCGACCTCTGACCAACCTGTGCCCAGTGCCACTTCTGCTCCTAGGTATGTGTGTGTGTCATAGCGGGGAATCACTAAGCCCAGACCAGTGCTGGGAGGCGGGGGCCAGGGGAGGTCAGAGCAGGAAGGGGCCACGGACACCTTCTAACCCTGCCACCCTGCCGTGACGTTTTACTCGGTGAGGGCACCGGGCGGGCTTACTCCACGTAAGGCCCTCGTGCCTGGATCTTCCCAGGGATGGAGCCGGCACCTACTTCCCAGACCCAGCCTCCAAGGCTGCCGGAGGTGACCTCCCCCCTCCCCCGATGCCCCGGCTGGTTTGCTGGAACCTGGGCTCTGAGTCCTGCTGAAATCATCTCCAGTCGGTCCGTCCTCCGCCACGGCCAGAGGAGTTCTTTCTCAGATGCGGCTCTGAGTCTGCGCTTCATCTTCATAACTCTCCCGTGCTCTCGGCTGCTTTTCGGATAAACACCCACGTCCCTCACTTTGTCTGTGAGGCCCTGAGTGATCGCCAGCCTTAGCTAGACCGGCCTCCCTGCCCTCCTGGCACGCCAGCCACACAGCCCTTCTTTCCCCCTCCCCTCAGAAGGGCCGAGCCATCCTCGTCTGTGGGGCCTTTTCACGTCTCTGTTCCCCCATTGCCCTGTCACCCTGCCAGCTTGCCTGTCAATCAGAGGCCACCTCCTCAGGAACAGCTACCCTGGCCCCCCTCTATGCTCTGCTCGCGTGCTGAGTGTGCCCCCCTGTGCCCGGCACTTGTCCTCCAGGCCCTGCTCATCCTTCATAATTGTGTTTAGTGTTGGTTTCTTGACTAAGGTAGCCTGGCGCGTGATGGGAGGTGCTTAACAAATAGTGGCTGAGTGAATGAAAGCAGCTGGCAGCAGCCGGCAGGGACTAGAAGAAGAGTGAAGGGGCTTTGATGGCATCAACCACCGTAGCACCTGAGGTCCTGGGCTGAAAGGTTTCCAGAAGGGTCCTGTGGTGCAGTCCTCTGCCCCCGGCACTACTGCCCTTCCTCAGAATCCTCCTGAGCTGTGAGGGGGCCTCAGTTCCCCAAAGCTTCCAGAAGGAGGGATCGAGGTCTCTTCTGGAACCTGGGCAGGCCTTTCTTCTACCGCCTCAGTATCTCTCAGCATATTATTCTGTTTTCTTTGCCCAGAGTGTGTGGAACGTTTCCTCCAATAATGAAAGTCTCTCATGCTCCTTATAAAGAATTTGGAGAACACAGAAAAATGTACTTAAGAAAATAAGAATCACCTGTAACTCCACCCCTCAGAAATAAAGAGCCATTAACATTTTGGGCCGTGTCTTTCCACTTTGGGTCTGATGCATTATGCACATGTTTTAACACTGTTGAGATTCTGTTGCTGGTGAAAACTGTGGCTTTTTAGTATCTCCTCAGTCTTCAGTGGCCACAGCCAGGCCAGCTGGGACCAGGCCAGTCACTGGCTGGTATCGTCCCCCCCCCTGCAGGCAGGGGGCACATTCGGGACCCCCTGCTGATCCCGGCGGCCCTTTCCCACGCAGACCTCTTCTCCAGGCACGTGCTCTGTGGCTTCCTGAGGCCAGCTTTTCCTTTTATGTTAGTTTCGCTCCAGTTTACGGAGCTTAGCGGCTGACGCTTGGTGGAACTGGAAGCAGGTAGCATGTGAGGGCAGGCGTGTCCTCCTGGATGTCTTTTCTCTGGTTCCAGCACTCTCTGAACAAAACCAGCCCCTAGGCTACTCCTGGGGGCTGGCTTCAGGTGACCTCCTGGGGTGAATTCATTCCAGCAAGAAGGCCACACAGGCCGCTCATGTGCCCTGAGGGGGGTGGGGTGACTTGGACTGGCAAATGGGGAGCAGAGAGCACCCTGGAGTTGCTGGTCTGGAAAACCAGGGCACTGGGTCAGTGTATCCAGGTTAATGATTGATTGGAGAGCTTGGGAGAGAATCAACCAGATCCATTCTCCCATGGCCTCCCTCATTGCGGATCCTGAAAGCACTTGCCAGAGACGGGCAACCTCTGCCCTTTATCTGGAGTCCGCGACCCTCACCCGCTGCGGTGGGGGAAAAGGAGGAAATGGCAGCAACTGGGTGAGCTGTGGGCAGGGGAGAAAAGAAGAAGTGGGGGAGGGTGTCTCGGCCCATCTCTGAACAGAGAAGCGGGAGGAGGGAGCTCCCTGTCACTTCTCTGTTCCCACAGTTAATTGGAAGGCTAGGAATTGGGAAATGCTGTTTGTTTAGGTCCCTGGCGTTTCTAGACCTGGAATAGCACTTGCTGAGTATAATCCCCTGAGGTGATCCCACAGTGACGACAATAGCACAGCCATAGCCCCTCTTTGCTGGACACTTCTTATATACCACTGGCACCATTAAGCAGCCACTCAGGTTAGATGGTAGTACCTTAATTTCAGGGCTAAGAAAGTCTGAGGGGGAGGGGCAGAGGCAGGGGTTGAACCCAGGCCTGACACAGAAGTCGGTGGAATAACTTCTATGGAGTATTGTATCTCAAGGGCAGTAATACATGAGATTGATACCGAGGCAAACTCTGTGACTGATAGTGGTGTGACAGCAGTTAATGTTTTCAGTCTGTTTTCTCATTCAATAAGTGTACGTTGAGCACCCACTAAATGCCAGGTGCTGGGACCTACCTCAGCGAGATCGAGGGCACCGTCTGGGAGACATAACCCGGTGAGGCCAGACGATTTAACCGGTTAACAGACATTGCAGTGCAGTCATCACAGGTCTGGGAGGGCCTGGGGCAGGGCTGCGGCAGGAAGGACAGAATGGAGCTGGTCCAGGAGAGCTTCCTGAAGGAGGTGCGGCTGGCTCTTGAGGGAGAGTGGGCCTTCGCTAGGAGAGGGGGCAGCATTCCAGGCCGAGGCAGTGTGAGCCTCCGTGTCCAGTGAGTGATGCTGGAACATGCGGCCAGTGGGGTGGGGCTGGAGAAGGCGCCAGGGACCCGAGCCCATGGCTGCCCTTAGTGCGTAACTGTTGTCTTCTGGCAGGGAGTATCTAGAAGGGCTTTGGCCAGAAACAGTTAGGAACTGGCAGCTAGTCAGGATTCAGGGATGGTGGCTCCAGACTGAGGCGGAGGGCAGCTCCCAGACCTCTGGACCCTGGCTGGGCAGGGACATACCAGCTCCTGGTCCAGGCCACCCCAGCACCGCTGGGGAAGGATACAGACCGCGGAGTGATGAGGGCTCGAGCCAGCCTGCTTGGAGTCCAGTCCTGCTCCTTCAGTGCATGTGTAACCTGGAGCCAGTTACTTCCCTCTCTGTGCCACGGTTTCCTCATCGGTTAAATGGGGATGAGAAAGGCACCTGACCCCTTAGGGTTGTTGTGAGGTGAGATGTGTCAGTATACATAGAGACTGGTGTGTAATCATCTTTGGAGAATGGGAATGTCATGATGGAGGTGGTCAGCCCGAGGCCCTGGAGCTGTGACACAGCTTGGGCTCTGGTGCAGGGAGAGTCCTATCAAGCTGCACCCCAAGGCATGGGGCTCCAGCACAGAGACTGACCCCGTTGAGCATTAAAGCCTGTGGGTGGGCATCAGAGAAGCTCCATTTTCTGAGGAGGATTAGACCGGGTGGCCTGGTTGCTCCGGCCCCAGATCAGGCCTCTGCAGAGCTCTGGGTCATATGAGTTAAACTCTTCAAATATACAGTGATGGAAAGAGAACTGACTCTGGGTGATGAACACGCAATGTGATACATAGATGATGTATTAGTTTGGTGTAAAAGTAATTGCGATTTAAAAGGTTTAAAATAATTGCAAAAACTGCAATTTTGCACCAACCTAATATTACAGAATTGTACACCTGAAATCTATGTAACTTTACTAACAATTGTCACCCCAATAAACTTTAATTAAAAACAAACAAAAAAATTCCTCACTCGCCCTGCCCATGAAATTTACCTGCCCAATGGGAAGCAAATGGAGCTGTGCCCCTCCCCCACCTTAGTTCCAAAAGGGCCTGAATGTCTTCTTGGGCCGAGGGAGTGGGTATTAGAATTGGCCCGCTGGGGCCGCATGTGCTCTGCAGGTGTGTGTGTCTGTGTGCTGCACAGCAGGATCCGAGCAGTCCAGGCGTTTGTTTTGTAAGGAATTCTTTTGCTAGAGACTCCCCTTTTTGTCCGAGAACAGCAGAGCAGGCTTCCCTCATTCTGGCTGCGGGCCCTGCCCTGTCTGAGGACAGCACCGGCCTCTTCAGTGGGATGCAGATGTGACACGGTCAGAGCGTTTCGGGGCGTAGGGGTAGTAGTGAAGCCAGGATTTCTTGGCCATTCGCAGCCACCTAAAAGTTAAACCTAGTTCCAGAGGGTGTATTTTTTTAGTGCCAGACCTAACAAAAGGAGAACAGGGTTCATTGCAGGGATAGTGGTGGGTGGGGTGGCAGCTACCTGTGAAAACTGAGCCTGTGACCCTGGGCCCAGTGAGGCTGGGGGAGGGCGGGGAGGGGTCAGAATGGCTCCTGGCTGGACAAGCTGAGAACAGTGGTAGGGGTGGGGCAGCCTTGGCACTGGGTAGAGGGCAGACCTCAGCTGTAAATGGAACAGTCAGGGCTGTGTGAAACGGGGTGGCTTCTGGCACAGTACAGTGGTTATATCTAAACATAAAATGGTCCAAGGGATGTGTGTGGGTTTTAGAACAACCAGGCTGTCACTCCCTTCCCCCTTCAGCTGGTGTCCTTAAGAGGTCACAGCCAGAAGAGACACCTGCAGGCTGGGGAGAAACCCGCACCTGGAATCCAGGGGCCCTGGCCCCACATCCAAAACTCAAACCGGAGCCCAGAACCACATCTGACCCCAAGAGGCAACCATGTGCACCCCTAGAAACTGAGAACAGTAACCCTGGTCGTGGTGAAATAACCTACCAGCTGGCATGTGGAAGAGGAAGCTGAGGCTCAGGGGTGTCAGGGCTCATCGAGGCCAGGCCTGGCTCTGGCTCCGCTCCGCCTGAACCCGTGGTCTTCTGCTTCTTCCTCCGGC
This sequence comes from Rhinolophus ferrumequinum, assembly GCF_004115265.2. Classification (NCBI taxonomy): domain Eukaryota; kingdom Metazoa; phylum Chordata; class Mammalia; order Chiroptera; family Rhinolophidae; genus Rhinolophus; species Rhinolophus ferrumequinum. The sequence continues at coordinate 5,421,833 of NC_046286.1, forward strand.
GTGGTCAAGAGACGCCCTGGGAGGCTCCGCTGGCCGGGCTTTCTGGCACCTTCCTCATCTGCCCGAGGGTGCTCACACGGGCACAGCCTGACGCATGGAGGCTTGTGAGGATTGAGCGGAGCCTGATGTGGGTGCCTGATGCGGAGTGGGGCTCAGTCAGTCTCTCCCCCACCCCCACCCCCAGGAATCAGTCCTGACAGTGAACTCTGTCTCATCTCCCCAGGGTCACTGAGAGGCTTATGAGGGACCCTGTGAGAAAAGATTTTGTCAAGTATCTATACAAGGCAACTTTGTAACTGTGTCTCCTCTGTTTCCACCCGCTAAGGGGGAACCCCTAAATCTTCATGTCCCCATCTCCCTAGCTCTCCTCACCACAGCGTGGTGTGCATTTCCCTGTGTCCACTGACACACAAGCTACACGGATCCAAAACCAGTTTGTGCTAATCAGTCTCATCCCACTCACCCCTGTGGTGCGTGCCACCACTGTGCTCGTGGCTCTTAGAAGTCACGTTGTCTGACCATTTTGTCACCATGCTGCTCTCCTTGATGCTGCCCCTCAGAAACCTCCTGCCGCCCCTCAGCCACAAGCCTGGTTGAGGGTCTCTCCCCTCACCTGCCCCTGCCTCCTCCACCTCCATAGGTTTCAGTCCTGTGGAGCATGAAGCATCAGTGTCTCTGGTCCTTGTTATTTGGACATTAGCTAATTTTTTTAGAGTTTAATACGTACCAAACAGTCACAAACTGCCCTTGGTGATGGCCCAGGTCCTTTTCCAGTGCTGTCACCCACCCCCTCCCTACCAGCTGTCCCACTCTCCTCTGTAGCCAAGTGTCCTTATATCCTGCTGTTTCAGTTCAGACTGTGTTCAGCTGCACGCAGCTGAAATCTGTCAAACAGTGCCTTGTAAACAGGCATTTAATTCTTTTCACCTGACGAGTAGTCTGGAGGCAGTCATTGCAGGGCTGGTTCAGCAGCTGTGCAGGCCACGGTGACCGGGCTCCCTCTGACGCCACCCAGCTTCCCCTACCCTTAGCGTCTTACGTAAACATCGTAGACTCATGAAATCAAGGAATGAACGCTGGTACGATCCCAGTAGCAGCTCAACTAAGAAGAATGTATTTGGAATTTCCCAGTGTTTCCACCGCTGTTCTCTTTCTGTTCCAGGATCCAGTCCACCATCCTACGTTGCACTTAGTTGTTAATGTCTCCATAGTCTCCTGTCTGAGACTTTTCTCAGTCAGAAAGCTGGAGTTCTGCATGACCTCTCCTGACTTTTCCATCCTACAGCAGTAATTTGGAAATTATACATTCCGTTCATGGAGTCTTAGTGGTTACCTTTGAAATTTTGCCATGTATAGTTGACTTCCATTACCAGTCCATAAATATCATCATTGTTCTTTGTGGCTGCTTAGTATTCCACGTTTCCATATCGTAATTTATTTAGTAAGTCCCGTGTTAATGGGCGTTTAGTTTATTCCCCACCTCTTACTAGTCAAAATTACTGTAATGAATAACCTTGTACACGTACGTTATGCCATTTTGCTTAGTGGAAGTACAGCTTAGGCGACAACTTAGAAGTGGTATTGCTGAGTCAGGGAGACTGCACCTGTCATTTAGATCACTGTAGCCAAATTAGCCTGTTTAGAGGTTGTTCCAACTGATATTTCCACCAGGGATGTGTGAGATTGTTACCCCGCACGGTTAGCAACGCATTAGCCTTTGTTTTCACCTGATAATTAAAAGGGTATTTCAAGTGTTGTTTTCATTTGCATTTCTCTTTTTATGAAGGATGTTGAGCATCTTTTCATATGTTCAAGAGCCAAATGTGTACCTTTCTTGATTATATTTTTCATATCCTCAGCCCATTTTATTATTGGATTGCTGGTCTTTTACTTACTAATTTGTATGAACTATTTTAAGGAAATTAGCTCTTTGTCTGATGAGAATTGCAAATATTTTTTCCCAATTATCTGTTTATTTTCTCATTTTTTTTAACATGTAGAAAGTTAACATTTCTTTTTTTCTTTCAATTTTATTTATTTATTTTTATTTAGTTATTATTATTATTATAATTATTTTTAAGGAGGGCACAGCTCACAGCAGCCCATGCGGGGATAGAACTGGCAACCTTGGTGTTATTAGCGCCATGCTCTAACCAATAGAGCTAACCGGCCACCCCAGTTTATGTTTCTTATAATCAAATTTATTAATCTTTACCCATAATCTTATTATATTTTTTTTTAAGATTTTATTGGGGAAGGGGAACAGGATTTTATTGGGGAACAGTGTGTACTTCCGGAAAAGTCAAGTTGTCCTTTGAATCTTAGTTGTGGAGGGCACAGCTCAGCTCCCCGTCCAGTTGCCGTTGCTAGTTGCAGGGGGCGCAGCCCACCATCCGTTGCGGGAGTCGAGGAGGCCAACCAGCTACCTCGTGGTTGAGAGCCCGCACGCCAACCAGCTGAGCCATCTGGCCACCCGGGAGCTGGGCGGCAGCTCACTGACCTCATTCTCATTGTGGGGGGGGGGCGCAGCTCGCTGGCCCACGTGGGAATCGAACCGGCAGCCCCGTGGCCCAGAGCTCATGCTCTAACCAACTGAGCCACCTGTCCACCCCACCTGTAATCTTTTAACCCATCAAGTTTTATGGGTTTAGTGTTATTCTTAGTTTCTCCCCCACCTCAGGACTATTTGAATAGTTCATGTATCTTTTTGTTGTTTTAACTTTAAAATATTTGATTTGAGGGAACCTTGCTTGGTATAAGATGTAAAGTAGGGATCCAGCTTAATTTCTCCAGATGGCTACTCACTTATCTCTTTTATTGAAGGATCCACCTTTTCCCTTTGATGTGAAGTGCTGTCTTTATAACGTGTTAAAGTGCTGTGTGTGTTTGCATCTATTTGTGGACTTTCGTATTCTCTTTCATCGTCTCTTCATGTGCCAGTACCCCACACTGTTTTAATTATTGTAGCTTTCCTATAATTCTTTTTATTCCTTTCCAGCTCATTCCCTATCGTGTCTGCCAAAGTGCCTCCACCCAGATTCTTTGCTTTTTTCAAGTTTCATCTTTCACTCTTAGTAGACAGCCGTCCCTCCTACTTAAGTAACTGTGAAGAGTGAGGCCATTCCATGTGAACTTCACACACACACACACACACACACACACACACACCCACTGTGATACTTTGCATTTTCCTCATCCTGCACCCTCAGATTATCCCCCTGCCCTGGCTTCCCCCTTGTCTTCCCATAAGCTCCTTCCCCTCAGACTTCTCCTCTATCCACAGCCTGTTTGAGTTTCCTCTATTCCAAAAAACCTCTTCCTGCCTTTGCTACTTTCTCAGTCTAGCATCCTCTTATACCTTTCTTTCCTTGACATATTCCCTTTGCCTGATGGCTCTGCCACTGAGAGTCTAGTTGCAGATCTGTCAACTGGGAGCCTCGCTAGCAGGGGCTGGTGTCTTCTATCCACATCCAAACACAGGAAGGCTATGACCCACTCGCTGTCCCAGCTTCTTTGCTACCACTAATTAATTCTTCAGAACCCAGGTTTCCATCCCAACCACTTGGCTGAACCTTGTTTGGCAAGGTCACTGATGACCTCACAGTCACTGAATCCAGTGGTATCAGTTTATCCCCCTGAAAACTCTGCATCATGTGAGCGGCATGACCCCTTCCCCCTAAAAGGCAGCCCTTCCCTGGGCGCTGAGATGCCAGGCTGTCCCAAGTCTCTCTGCCACTGGCCACTGCCTGTTGTCTGCTCTGGTGCCTTCCTCTGTCATCTCTCGATGTGCTGCTCTCTTCTTTAGTGACCTGAATTCTTCCTGTGGCTGTCACATCAACAAGGACACCACCAAACCTGCAGATTCTCAAACCCCCAGCTCTTAGACTCCAGGGCTGAATGCCAAACTACCTTCTGCAGACCAAGAGGTTATGGTGTCTGTCCAAACGGGAAGATGAGGGCCTGATGGAAAGGAATGATTACAACCACCAGGGGAATTAAAAATAAAAACCCTGATATGCAAACTGCTCCCCAAACCAATCCAATGAGAATCTCTAGGGATGGGCCCAGACATCTGTAGTTTTGAAAATTCCCCAGTGATTCCAGTATCGCCAAGTGTGCAAGCCTAGAGCAAAGTGAGGGAAGACCCCAATGACCCCTGCCTCTGCCTCTGGTTAGTGGGCCGATGGGCGTGTGGGTCAGCAAGTTGGGGATTACAGAGGAAGGGCGGGCTGGGGGGAAGATGGGGGGTTCTGGTGTGGGACTTCCAACATAAGGGGTCCTACAGATGCTGGAATCTCCCTAAAGCAGATATTTTCTGCTCCAATCCTTCCAGGCCTGCACTGGCATGGGGCAGAGCTCAGGCACATGCCCAGTTCCAGGGCAGTTGAAGCTCACGTGCCTGGATACAACCCACGTTCCTGGCCGTCCGTCCAAACCCCCTCTCTTTCAGCACCCCACTCCCCAGCCAGTGGACTCCTCAGTATTCCCCACTGTGCTGCCTGAGCCTCTTCTCGTGCTGTGTCCCCACGAGGCGTTCCATGCCTTCTCCCTAATGTGTCCTGCCAGGAAGGCTGTCCCACAGCACCTTGTGATCTTACCACCTCTGACTGTGGCATTTGTGGAAAGGATCTTAGTTGCTGAGGGTTGCAATTGTCTCCTCCTGGGGGACGTAGACGTGGGGGTCCCCACCTAGTAATACAGCTTTGGGGAGCTTACAGGACAGTGTGCACCTCCCTTTGCCTGATGGCTCTGCCACTGAGAGTCTAGTTGCAGATCTGTCAACTGGGAGCCTCGCTAGCAGGGGCTGGTGTCTTCTATCCACATCCAAACACAGGAAGGCTATGACCCACTGCCTTTAGGAAACGTGGCTTAGGAGAGCAGCGATTCTTGGGCCTGAGCGCTGGTGGGACAGGATGGGGTTAGGAGCATGGCGCATATGAGGATCCCCCCGGTGACTGGGGCGCGTGAGAAAGCCCCTCAAGTCACTCTCGTGTGTCTCCTGTAGACTTAGGATCTCAAAACGCAGGATGCAGCAGAGGCAGGGAAAGGTGGTACAGTGGTATGTCACCCTCTCCAGTTAATGGAGACTGTGCTGAACCCCACAAACTTGCCACAGGAGCCCAGTGGGCAGAGGGCAGGAGGGGAAGTGACTTGTGATGCGGGGAGTGGAGACCGGGGGATGAGGCGCTCCTGCTCCCCCCACTTGGCCCCCAGACGGTAGCCTCAGGCATGCCCACTCCCATCACCCTCTGTCCTCTTCACTGCCTTCCCCGACCTCTTCCTGTCGTCCCCTTTGCCCAGGCTGACAGGAACTGCCCTGGAGAGGTCCGTCTGCGTTCAGACCCAGATGATGCCAGAGCTATGACCGGGCCTGCAGGCGTGGCGCCGAGGGGAAGTCAGCCATGGAGCAGCCACCGGAGGAAGCCCCTGAGGTCCGGGAAGAGGAGGAGAAAGAGGAAGTGGCAGAGACACAAGGAGCCCCAGAGCTCAACGGAGGACCAGAGGACCCGCTTCCTTCCAGCAGCTATACAGGTGAGGAGGGGGCAGAGGGGATGCAGCCAGGGGACGGGAACCTGGGCCTCTGCGAACAGCGTCACGGGAGTGCAGAGTGACTGAGGACGAGCCACACAGCCGAGGTTCACACCCCCACTCTGCTGCTCGTCCGCTGCGGACACCTGGGCAAGTTGTACCACTTCTTCCTGTCAGACAGACAGGGATTGTGGGGACATAGGCCTGGGCTTTTGGGAGAAGAACCCGAGTTAGCCTTTGCTGTGCGTGTCATCGTCATTCCACCCCTGCTACCACAGGGGACCGAGGGCCCATCTGCTTTCACGGCACACGACAGAGATCCACGTGCCTGTGATTGTTCCGTCAGTGAAAACACACTACTCAATTGACCTGCTGCTAATCAGGCGCGCCCTCGAGCTGCACTGTCATTGGGCGTAAAACGCTAAGCAGTTGGTATGAATGACACTTATTAATATCCCTTCTGTGCAGCCAGACAGTTTTTTACCTTCTTGTCTCACTCGTTGGTTCCCCTTTATTTATCCACTGTCAGCAGCCATGTAGACGGTTTTCTCTGGCGCCCTGTACTCTTTGGTCACTGTCTTCATCATCATCATGATTTACGTCCACCTTCAAGGGCACCCAGAATGCACTTCTCTCAGCCCCTGCGTCTCTCTCCCTGCTGCTGACGCCGCCCTTTCCCTGCTCCCTCCCTGAGTACCATCACCTGCATGCCATCACATCCCACTGACCTTTGTTCCCTTCCCTCAAGGGAAACTGCATCAGGAGAGAATGTACTGCCAGGAGGGCACATCCTGATCTGGCTGCTGGTTTCAGCCTGAGGAGATCCTGGTCACAGTGGTGATTCAGGGCAGAGAAGCAGGCCCGCTCCGCAAATGTGGGCTCTGGACCCTTGTTTCTGCGTGGGGGGAGGTGGGTGGTGTCAGAGTTAACGCAGGGCGGGGGCTGTTGACGCAGGACAGGCTCCTGCCTGGGCCTGCACCTCAGGCAGGCCCGAGTCCTCGAGCCACATGGCTTTGAACCTGCAAAGCAAGTCCCAGGGTTTTGCAGAGTTTCTTCCTCTTCAGGGCACATGGTAGGGTAGGGTGAGGGGAAACCCATCTGATCCCACCCAGACACCCAGGAGTGACCAAAGCAGGCTTGGTGTGATTTCAGGACCCATGCCCTTGGGCTCGTGGCTGGGAAGGCTTTGGAGACCCAGCCTTTTTTAGAAGAGAGGAATGGCTAACCAGGAGTGGTCAGTCCCTTTGCGCTAATGACCCGTACTGTTCTGAACTTGAGACAGGTGAGGAGGGTTAGGAAGCCGAGGGAAGACGCTGGGGCTAAGAATGAGCACGGGGTGTCACTGTGCACACCAAGAGAGAGTGAAGGAAATAGAGGGCCACGGGTTTGGTAGCCTCCCTGCTGCCCTGGCCCACCTGGTCCCCACACCTGGGCCCAGGCACATAGACGTTGCTTGCAGACTAATGTCTATCCTGGGGTTTCCTACATGCCCTTGTGAGGACCACATTCCCAAGTGATCCTGCTGTTCACACACAGACCAGAGTGTGTGCCTGGCACACAGGCAGGGCGAGGTGGCATGTGATGGCATCTCAGGGAGTGTTATTGGTGGGATTTAGGGCATGCCGGGAGATGTCTGGGGAAGAATTTGCCCATCCACCCTTGCCCATACACTGTGCCGTGTATGGTGTGTTTAATAGAGTCTGTTTATCAATAAATTCCTCAAGTGGAGGTAGAAAGGCTTTCTTATTCAGTGTGTCAATCATACACAGGAAGACTTTCTATAAACACACAGTTTACCAAAGGACAAATCCAAATGGCTGAAACATGAAACACTTTTAAGTCTGCTCACCAATCAAAGAAGGTGTCTTCAGATGCGGTGCCATTTAAGCTATGGGATCAGCCACGAAGACCTGCTGGCCTGAGATTGAGGACGTAGCTGCCCCGCCCCTGAGGGTGGAAAGGGAGCATGGCCAGCGTGGTTAGTGAGCATGCTTTGTCCCCGCAGCTCTCCTCCTAGGCATGGACCCCGTGCACGGAGATTTCTACACTTGTTTGCTGTAGCACTGTTTATAAAAGCAAAACATTGGAAGGCGCCCATCTGTGGGAACTGGTTATGTACACTGTGGTAGAGCCACAGCGTGGAACGCTCTAGGCATCAAAATGGAAACGGTAGGTCTGTATACACTGGCAGGGAAGTAAGTTCCTGACACATTGGGGATCCCATTGTTTAAAAATCCTCGTGTATCATAGCAGGTACTAGAAGAGTATACACAAAGGACTAACGGGGCCAGCCCAGAGGGGTAGGACCACGGGTGGAGAGGACTTGTCATAAGGTGCTACATGCCCGTATGTATTTTTCCCAACAAGCCTGAAGTACTCTCATACTGTAAAAAGCAATTATGTTGCTTTTCTTTAAAAGGTTAAAAATAAAGGTGGGGGGGCCCTGGAGCATCATCCTGTTTGTGTTGGGGATCACGCAAACCAGGGCAGGAGTCCCAGGCCAGGGAGCTGTGCCCTCACTGGTGCCATACCCTCTTCACCTGGAAAGGCTGCATCCTGTCCACCTCAGGGGCCAGCCAGGTAAGGAGTAAATGGTGCTGACACACCACAGATCTCAGCGCCTCCTGGTTCCCTGCCCCGTCCCAGGAGCCTATGACTTTGACCTCCAGAGTCCCCTCAGGGATCCATGAGGATGGGCTCGAGCCTGAAACAGCAGGAAGGCTGCGGCTTGCTTCCCCTCTGACCCTCCTGACCGTGCCTCGCTGTACCAAGCTCAGTGCCTCCCAAGCCCCGCCTCTCACACGCAGGGAGGCAGGCAGGACAGCCCCCATCGGCAGTACTCAGCACATGCCCAGGGCCCCCGGCTGGGGCGGAGCAGGGGCAGCTGCAAGCGGTGCTCACACCCACTGCTGTCCTCTTCCTGTCCTGCTTCAGTGAGGAACATCCTGTCACACTGAGAAAGGGGTTGGCGGTCGTAATGTGGGGCGGAGGAAGGTGGAGTGTCCTTCCTCTTGGCCTTAGCGCCTCCTCTCACTCAGCAGATGCTTGGTGGCTGTCCAGACAGCCGTTCAGCGGAGGGCAAGGCCGGTGCCTGCCCTGCGGAGCCCACAGTCCAGGCAGACGGGACAACAGGAGGAAGGAGGCTGCTTGGTAACCCAGCTCCCGAGTCCTACAGAATTGGCCCTGACTTCAGAAGCTGTCTGCCTGTGGGGCTCTGCCAGCAACGTGAACCGGGCTGGCCTCTGCTGGCCGCCTCCCAGCTATGCTGACAGCATAGCTCTAGCGATGGAGACTAGATATGCAGGAGCGCTCGCCACCGCAGGGACGACCTGAATAAGGGCCGTAGTGTGTTTGCTGAACTTGTAATCAAAGATGGTGCAACTGATACTTCACTCTGGGTGATGGGCCTAGTGTTTATACGGAGTCCAAACATTAGACTGGTGGCCCAGTGTCATCCTCGGCAGTGACGTGTCTCCTTGTTTATCACAATCACAGAGTATTGATCAGTAGTAATGAACACCTGTTTATACATATGGGAAGTTGTGGAGTGCCGTGAGTAAGAGCTCAGCCCCCGGGTTGGATGGTTCCAGGTTATAAATCTCACTCTGCCGTTGATCTAGTCAGGATTCTCTAGAGAAACAGAACCAGTAGGGTGTGTGTAGGAGGGAGGGAGGGAGGTTTGTTTTAAGAAATTGGCTCAGGCATTTGTGAGGGACAGCAAGTGGAAACTGCAGGCCAGGCCAGCACGCTGCAGACGGCGGGAAGCTGATGATGTAGCTCAAGTGCAAATGCCGTGTGGAGACAGCACTCCCTCTTCCTTCGGGAGGCCTCCTCACGTCCTGGAGAGTGATGGTTTCAATGTCAGTGATACCTGAAAAGTACCTTCACAGCAACGTCTGGACTGATGTTGGACCACAAACTGGTGCCATGGGTACCATGGCCTGGGTAAGTTGGCACATAAGGTTAACCATCAGAGCCACTGTCAGCATGTTTCTTAACCTTCTGAGCCTAACGTGGGGGTAAGAAGTCCTGCTAGAAGGTTCACGAGATTAATGATGTAAAGTGTCCAGCAGGCATGCGCTGAGAAAGCGGTGTGATTGGTGCCAACACACAGCCTTTGCAGGGAAGTGAAGTGTAGGTTCAAGTTCCAGCTCCACCACGGATAAGGCAGGGGACCTTGGGCAGGTCCCTTAACCTCACCGAGCCTCAGTTTCCTCTCTTTAAATGGCAGTTACAAAATGATACTAACAGGTGTAAAAATACTAACATACTTGGCGTTGAGTGGGGGCCTGATAAACACTGGTTCCATCCCTTCCCCTCCAGGGGGTGGTAAAGGTAGGAGATACTTGGGAGGTCAGGCAGAGTGTGGCTAGAGTGGAAGTTCAGAGGCAGGGCATAGCGCCCAGACGTGGCCATCGGGTGAGCAAGTGCATCTCCTGAGGGCAGAGGCGGGGCTGGCCTGGGCCAGGGAGAGCGGCTGGGCTGGGCAGGGCAGGCAGACGGCCCTCCTGTGGCAAGCCCAGGGTCTCTTCCACCCAGCGTGCCTGAGGGGCACCAAAGCGGGACTCCTGGTGTGGGGAGAGCCTCTCGGAACCCCAGTCTCCCACTGGGTCATGGGGGGGAGTGCTGGGACCTTCAGAACCTGGTGCCTAGAACGGGGTAATCATTACCTTCAAGTAGGATCTGGCGGTGATTTGAGAATAAACTCTTAAGCCAGGTGGTCAACCAGGAAGAAACAGAACCTTTGTCTTTGGAAAACCCACCCCAAATTACCACCACTTCAGTGTCCCCGATACGCACCCCACAACAAAAGCAATCCCAGGAGGATGCAAGCACTCTGCCCATCCCAGCCCCTTATCTTCCTGGCCTTTCTCTGTCTTATGTATCAGTTATTTGTGTTCTCTTATTCCCCTCAAAAGCAGGGGGTGCCCTTGTCCTATTCCCCTGAACCCACCAGGCTTCCCTGGTTGCTCTCCAGCTCAGAAGCCTATGCTTCTTCACCAACCAGGACAGGCCGTCTCCCAGGGTGCCTCACTGTCCTCAGCCTGTTTCTCCCCAATCCAGTTTGTAGCCCTTGCTGACAGGGACCCCTCTGGGACTCCTGCCCGGGGTCTCCTCACAATCCACAGCTCTGGCTGGCTTGCTGGCCAGTAGGGCTTGGGCATCCTGGCTTCTTCCGGTTGCCAGTGGTCCTGACTCCCCGAGTCCAGGCGACACGAGAGGAAGCTAAGTCTTGTTCCAGGGGCTCGCTTTCCTGGCCTCCTAAGCAGAGACACCCCCGCACCCACCTTGGGTTTCTGTGAAGCTGTGGGGGTAGAGGGACAAACAACCAGAAGAAGGAAGAGAGAGGCATGGTCCCAGCCTGTGGGGCACACAGCTTGGAAACTGTAGGATGGCGGCTTTCTCATGAGATCACCCTAACGGAAGCTGGTATTTACACAGCACTTGCAAGTTCCAAGAGCTTTCTCTGTATCAACTCCCGTCGGCCTCACCGTGCGTCTCTGAGATAGATACTGTTGTCATCTCCCATTTACAGAGGTGGAAACTGAGGCCCAGAGGGCAGAGGTGGGCTTTGAGCCCAGGACACCGATTTGAACTTAGACTGCATGGCTCCTGAGACGTGTTCTTACCCCTACGCCTGCTGTTTCTGAGCACCCGGAAGCTGGCTGGGAGGTCGTCCAGAGCTCAGCTTCGAGCCCAGGGAGGGGAGCAGTCACCTTCCCTGACCCCCTCACACCCGCTGACGGCACCTTCGCAGTCCCTCCCGCTCTGCCTGCCCCTTGACCAGCGCTGCCACTTGCTGCATTGTGTTCTGGTATTCTTACCCTTTTCTTACCTCAGCTAGTTGAGGGCAGGTGCTCATCAAATGTCTGTTGAATGAAAAGAGAGTGTGGCATTGCCACGGGCAGCACCATCAGCAACCAGATAACAAGACACCTGCCGAGCCTCCAGGGCCATGAGGGAGAATGAGGCAGCACCGCCAGGAGGTGGGCACTCTGAGGTGACTGGCCCCTGTGGACGGGACTCAGCAGTGGGGGGAAGCGGGCTTGCAGATCCAAAGGGAACGTGATTCGAGGAGCTCTGAGTCCAGTCAGGAGGCAGACGTGTGAGCCTCAGAATCAGCACTGCTCACAAGAGTGCTACCAAGTGTACAGTGCTCACAGACACAGATACGAGGAGAAAGTGCTGGAAACCGCCCGCCGCAGCACCTGCACAGGTCTCCCCAGAGGTTCACATATTAATTACCTCCTCTCCCAGCAGCGGGGAATGGGAGTTCGCTGCCTGTGACATGCAGTGCCTCCAGGACTGTGGGTGCCTCCAGGACTGTGGGTGCTCCCCAGCCCTCCAGCCAGTCACGCTCCATGAGCTTGAGGACCCTTATCCCACAGCCACTGAGTCCTGCCCTGTGGCCCTGACATTGTAGGGGGAGCCCCCAGCACTGAGTAAACAGACTGGCAGGTGGTGACAGCGGCTACTGAGAAGACCAAAGCCGCTCTGCCCTCCCTCCCACGCTGCAGTCTCCCCGCAGCACCTTGCCCAGGAAGTGGAAGGAGCCCACTGTCCCCTTCTGGGCTGAGGGGGCAACTACACCCCTTGGAATGTCAGCAGGTTGGGAGCTAAGGTTCTGGGACAGGATGGGCCATTTTAGGAACCTGGGTCTTGTGTCCCCTTTGCCCTCATCAGCCAGGGGAGGGGGACAGGCTGCTGGGTCCCCTTCCTATTTCCAGGATGAGGGCTGGGTGAGGTCACTCCTGAGAGCCAAGGGGGAAATGGGGGAGTGGGAGGGAGTGACAGAAGTGCAGTGCACTTTGGGAGGGTCCTCCACGGTGGGGAAAACGAGATTTTGTGCCGAGTGGAAATGTTAACTCGACTTACTGCCATGGCTTGGGTCTCCCTAAGGCGCCGCCGCTCTAAGTCACCAATTCTCTGCTTTGGGTCTTGGTCCCTGGTCCCCGAGGAGATTTCTCGGTCATCAGGGAAGAGAGCAGAGAAGAGCAGATTGGTAGGCCAGCAGGCAGACACAGGACAGACGACGCGTGGGTCATGCAGCACTGGGCAGGGGCTCAAGAGACTCAGTGTGGGTCCCCTTTCCAAGGGAAGGGCTCATTTCTGAGTGTCAAGGGAGAGATTGAGAAGAGACTCAGCAGTTCTTGCGTCTGACAGCATGTATGCCCTGAAGTTGTTGCCATGGTAACTACTCTCCTTGCTGACACTCAACACCTGGTTCAGACATCAACGTTGAACAGAAAAACACTTGTGGAAATCCCCTGTGTTGCCCAGTCCATGTAACTGATAGCCACGCTATTTCAACTCGAGCAAGGAGTCTTGTGGGAATTAGTTTGAGCTTCTTGAGAGACCTTTTACAGGACCTCTGGTGTCCGAGCAAGAAGCAGATTTCTCAGGTGCCGGGGGTGCTCTGCAGAGGTCTGCACTTCTAATTTTCACAAAACATTTCATACTACCCCACGTGGGCCGCTTCCTAAAGACAGCCTACAGAGATTCCGTCTGCTTCCTTTCCCTTGCTCTCCTCCTCCCAAAACAACCATCCCCCCCACACCCTCTCCTCCCAGTGGGGAGTTCAGCCCAGGAAGACTCTGACTTACTCCAGGTAGGAATAGCTGCCATCTCCAGAATACTTGCTGTGTGTCAGGTCTGGGGGAAGTGCTTTGGAAACGTCTCCACTCTCCCAGAAGCTGTCATTAACCCCAGGTTCTAGGTGAAGAAACTGACCCTCAGGAAGGTTGACTCCCATGGCCAGCCAGGCCGTAAGTGGCTGCGGCAAGGGCTGTGTGAGTGAGACACGTGGGCTCTTCCTGCCACCTGCACTGCCTGGGCTCTGGGCACCTCCCCTGGCGCCCAGCCGAGCGGAGTGTAAGCCCCCTGTGTTGTGTGTCTGCAGACCTCTCCCGGAGCTCCTCGCCACCCTCGCTGCTGGACCAGCTGCAGATGGGCTGTGACGGGGACCTCGTTGCGGCAGCCTCAACATGGAGTGTCGTGTGTGTGGGGACAAGGCATCAGGCTTCCACTACGGGGTTCATGCTTGCGAGGGGTGCAAGGTATGGGCAGTGGGGGTGGCTGGCTGGCTGGCCGGCAGGGCTGTGGTCACATGGTGAGTTACCCTGCCAGAAAGGCTTTCCCTGCGGGGCGCTATGGCCCTGACAGTCCCCACTGCGGAATTCCCTGGGTGGCAGCCAGGCCCTTGGGCCTATTCCAGGCCTCAGCTTTGGGTCCCGCTGGAGAGGAGGGGTTCCCTGTCAGGCCTGCCCTGCTGGGCAACTGCGTGGTTGACCAGCCACTCACCTGGGCTCCCTGGGCTGCTTGCGCCCTCTGGGGACCTGGCTGGAGAACACAGGCTGGACCCGATGGGGGCTTGGCTGAGCCATCTTCCTGAGGTCAGGGGTTCCTGCACCTCAAAGCCTGAAGGGGGCTCTGAGCAAAAAGGAAACGTTACATTTCGTTTCCAGTGGTGCTTTTGGCTTTCTCCCCTCCTAACTGCACACCATCAAATTTTCACATACTTATTAAACTATCTAGAAAATATGCAGAACCAGGACACATTTATGAATAAATCAAGTTAGCCACAGTACAGTTTTGTTACCAAACTAACAAAGAAGCATTAAAATAAATATGGTATATTATTTTAATTAGTTCAAAAGTTACCTCCTTCTCCCTCTCCCAAAACACTTCCCACCATTACTTCAGATTTCTGGAGGTTTTACATCTTCCTGCATAATTGGGCCCCTGGTACAACCCAGCTGAGAATCTTGGGCAGCCAGATTCTCAGCCTCTCTCACTTCCTTGTGGCTTTTCCTCACCTGTGCACTGCCCCTCAGGGCTTCTTCCGTCGAACGATCCGCATGAAGCTGGAATACGAGAAATGTGAGCGGAGCTGCAAGATCCAGAAGAAGAACCGCAACAAGTGCCAGTACTGCCGCTTTCAGAAATGCCTGGCTCTGGGCATGTCGCATAATGGTGAGAGCTGGCCTGGGCAAGGCACAGGGGCTGCTGGCTCCACACAGCTGGAAACCAGGTTTCAGGGAGCCCAGAAAGGGGGTGCCCTGGAGCAGTGCCTGGCACACAGTAAGCACTGCTAAGTGTCAGCTGTGAACCTCACTGGTCTGGACCTGAGTCTTGGAGGCCAGTACAAGGCTGACCAGTGTCCACCCTGGGTCCCAGGCCGGGAGCTGTCACCACCTCTCTGTACCTGAGGGTCAACCTCTCTGGCCCAGAAGGAAAGTGGGAGTGACCCCAGCCTGTCTTGGATGACCTGACCCAGCGTGATGAAAAGCCACTGCTAAGGCCTGAGAGGCCCTCAGTCCTTGTTGGTTATTGAAAGGGGGTGGGAACCAGTATGTGAGCACATGTGTCAGCTGCCAGGACCAGGCGGGAGTCCTGGAGGCCAGTCATGCCTGGAAGACAGCCTGCCCTGCTCTGTGCTCCAAGCCTCGTGCACAGCCTTCAGACCCCATAGAAAGGCTTTGCAAAGCCCACTGCCCCCTTAACCCTGTGGGTCAGAACCCCCAGAGGACAGGGGAGAGCCTCTTGTTTAAATGTCTTCACCCATGGATACCCTAATAGCCTTGTATCTTTGGGGGGGCAGGACCTGAGCCCGCCGTCTGCAGCTTTTTTTTAGGTGATGGATCCCGCCCCTCGCTCTGTATCTGCCGGGCCCCATTACCTGGCCAAGATGAGGGGATTTCCTAGATCTCAGGGCTGACTGACTGCTCGATTTTTCTCTGAGAGAAGCCAGATTTGTATCCTGTTCCATTACTAATGACACAGTTTTTGAGTGCTTACTATGTGAGACTCTTATTTAATTGTTCTGACAGTCCAGTGAGCTGTGTCAGCCCCATTTTCTGATGAGACAGGAAGGTGAAGTAGCCTGCCTGAAGTCCCACGGCTAGCCAACTGCTTAGCTGGGACTCAGGCCTTTGGAACCAGAGGCTTGTCTTCCTGCCCCCGCGCTGCACCACGTCTGGGCCAGAGCGGCTCAGCCACCCTGAGTAAGGGCCCTTTGTGTGCCGGGCATGGAACAAGACAACCCCTGCCCGTCTGGACTTTACGTTCTGGAGGGTTTCCCCAGTATTCCAACTTGCTGCCTCTAGAACTGAGGGCCCTGGGCTCAAAATATGTTATGTGTGTCCGTCTCTGGCCCTTGTGCCTGTAGAGGGACGAGGAGGTCACAGGTGCTGGCCGCTGCCTGGACTCCTTGTGACCCTCCCCCATCCCATGCAGCCATCCGCTTTGGCCGGATGCCAGAGGCCGAGAAGAGGAAGCTGGTGGCCGGGCTGACAGCAAGTGAGGGCAGTCAGCACAACCCACAGGTGGCTGACCTGAAGGCCTTCTCCAAGCACATCTACAGTGCCTACCTGAAAAACTTCAACATGACCAAAAAGAAGGCCCGTGGCATCCTCACTGGCAAGACCAGCCACACGGCGGTGAGTGTCACTGCTCGGCTCGGCAGCAACCTCTGGCTCTGGGCCTCGCTGCCCCCTGCCTGCCTCCTGGGAGCACCAGGCCTCCCCTAACGTCGTGGTACAGGCAGGGGGTATGGGGAGCACACGGGCGGGGGGCCCTGAGGCCCGGCCTCTAACAGGCCTGGTTTTCAGCCCTTGTGATCACGACATCGAGACATTGTGGCAGGCAGAGAAGGCCTTGGTGTGGAAGCAGCTGGTGAACGGCCTGCCCCCCTACAAGGAGATCAGCGTGCACGTCTTCTACCGCTGCCAGTGCACCACGGTGGAGACCGTGCGTGAGCTCACTGAGTTCGCCAAGAGCATCCCCAGCTTCGGCAACCTCTTCCTCAACGACCAGGTGACCCTTCTCAAGTATGGCGTGCATGAGGCCATCTTCGCCATGCTGGCCTCCATCGTCAACAAGGACGGGCTGCTGGTGGCCAACGGTACTGGCTTTGTCACCCGTGAGTTCCTGCGCAGCCTCCGTAAGCCCTTCAGTGACATCATCGAGCCCAAGTTTGAGTTTGCTGTGAAGTTCAATGCCCTGGAACTTGATGACAGTGACCTGGCTCTGTTCATCGCGGCCATCATCCTGTGTGGAGGTAAGTGAGGGTGGGCGGCCGCCCCCACATCGCCAGCCCGCTGAGGGCTGGGCCCTCCCTACACAGCTCCACGCCTGAGCTCGGGTGGCGTGGGGAAGACCAACATAGGTGGAGAGGAGATGGAAAAAAGACTGAAAGGACATACAGCAGCATGTTGATGGGGCTATTTCTGGCGGCGGTGGAGACATTTTCTGTACTTCACGTATAGTTTTCAAGTCCAACACAATCACTGTAATAATGATCGTGCTAACAGTGGCGGAGAACTCGCTTCATGCCAGGCACGTTCCAGTTCCTTTTCCTAGATTATAACTCATCACCTGATCCTTACAGCAACTATGTGCGACAGGCACTTCTGTTATCCCCAGTTTGCAGCTAAGGAAACAAGCCCAGGGAGGCTGAGTGACCTGCCCGTGGCCTTATCACTAGGCTGGTAGAGCCGAGGCCAGAAAGCAGGCAGTGAGTCATCTTTTACCATGGTACTCTACTGCCTAGTCAGGAAAAACCGGGGGGCGTGGGGCGGCGAGAACGCTCAGGAGGACAGTGATTGACAGGACAGGGCTTGGGTCTGTCACAGCAAGGACGCCTGCTGTCCCCTGGGCCCAGTCCCCCCTGCAGGGTGGGGGTGGGGAGCTCCTCTGCCTTTGGGAGACCCGTGCATGCCCACTGCCTCCCACCCCTCTGCCCTGTGTCCCCACAGACCGGCCCGGCCTCATGAACGTGTCACAGGTGGAGGCCATCCAGGACACCATCCTGCGCGCCCTCGAGTTCCACCTACAGGCCAACCACCCCGACGCCCAGTACCTCTTCCCCAAGCTGCTGCAGAAGATGGCCGACCTGCGGCAGCTGGTCACCGAGCACGCCCAGATGATGCAGCGCATCAAGAAGACCGAGACGGAGACCTCGCTGCACCCGCTGCTCCAGGAGATCTACAAGGACATGTACTAAGGCGCCCGCCAGGCCTCCCAGCAGGCCTCGGAGCCGAGCCCGGGGGCAGGTAGTGCTGGCAGAGGCGCCGCCTGAGAACTCGGCCTGGCGCCAGAGCAGTGGGAGCTCACACACTTGTGTGCGGACACATGGCCTCTCGCCCCAGTGTTCCCTCCCTCCTGCTCCCTTTCGTCTCCCTCCTTTTCCGTTCCTCTTCCCTAATTTCTTTGTTCTTTCTCTTCCTTTCTATAGGTTTCCCTCTCCCTTCCTCCTTTGCCCTTTTTCTCTCCCCATCCCCATGTCTGTCCCCTCCCCTTTCTGTGAGACAGTTTGTATTATTTCACCACCAGCATAGAACAGGACCTCTGCTTTTGCCCCCGTCCTCCGGAGCAGAAGGGAGTGGGGCCTGCCCTCTGCACCAAGTCACCTGCAGGGCTCGGGACCTCATTCTGCTTCTGTCTTCACAGCAACGGACTTGAGCCATCCAAAGAAACACTAAGCTCTCTGGGCCCAGCTTCCTGGGGAAGCCGAGTGTGGCCTGGGCTGACTGGCTGCAGCAGTGGCCCCTAGTCACTGGGTCCCTGCCCTGAAGGCCAGGATGCCCCCCTAAGACTGTCACCACCGTCCCAAGGCTGAGGCTGGGACCCCCGGACCCAGCCGACCCCACTCCGGCAGCACACCCCCCCCCCCCCCAACCTCCCCCCCACCCGCACCCCCGCACACCCCAACCTCACTGACACCCAACATCCTTTGTGTTCTTTTCACGGGTCTTCCAGGCCAGTGTCGCTGATGGCCCCCTGTGCTGGCCACTGGGGCGCCTCCCCACAGCCTGGAAGGAGGTGGGTTTCCTCCAGGTGGGGGACCCCACACCCTTATTGAAGAGAAGCAAGCCTCAAGGGAGGCCACGGTTGGTGGAGAAAGCAGCAAGCAGAGCAGTTAATGATGACCCCAGGCCTGGGTCACTGTCCGTCGGCACCCCACACTCCCCACCGGTCTGCAGCAGCCCCCGAGTCCTGCCCGTGTTTTGTCAGCACCACAGCTCTCACCTCTCCCAGGGCCGGGACCTTGCCTCACGCACAGCAGCGTTCCTTTCTGCAGCCAGGCGACACTGGCTCTGGCTCCTGGAGCTCACTGAAGCTCGTGCCACCAGCCCCACTCACTCCCTGGAGCCGCCACTCCAGCACACACCAGGCACTGAATTCACTTTATCTGCAGGTTCCACACCGCTCCTCCTGCCCCGGGCGGATGGGTGCCCAGAGGAGCCTGCAGGTGCGGGGCAGAGCTGTGCCTGTCCCCAGTCCTGTCCCCAAGACTGGTCAGCAGGGCTGTCCTGCTGAGTCAGCCCAGCACCTGTTCCCAAGGGGCGGTGCCAGGGATAAGCTGATCTGTTTATTGTGATATCCATCTGCCCCAGTAGCTCCGCCACCCTCCCCTTGCCCTGTGTTCTGCCCAGCCTCTGCTGATGGACCTTACTGGGCCAGTCCCATTCTGCCCCGCCCCTTCTCCCCCCTCCCCAGGGGCGTGCAGTGCCCTCCTCCAGGAGAGGAGGGGCGGAAGCACAGTGTGGAGTGTGTGTCTGAGCAGGGGGCAGAGAGCACCCCCGGCTGCTCTCCCAGGGAGGAAACTGGCTGGAGCGGGGAGGGACTGGCAGCGGTTTCTGAGGAAGGTGAAGACCCGGGTTAGAGCCTGGGATTCCTGGGTCCTGTCGGTCCCCCTTGGCCCGGGGTCCTTCTGTCTGACCACAGCAGCTCTGGGAGGAAATGCCCTAGCCAGGACAAGCCCAGTGTCTGCCCCGCCAGTGCTGTGGTCTTCCATGCCCCAGGACCACTCTACTGGCAAGCTTCCTCCCCCTCCCCTCCCACCCTTGGCTGACCAGGGATTTGGGTTAGGGCTACTCCCTTTGGGTCAGTACTGTGAAGAGACGCTGTGCCTGACCTCCCCCTCGCCCAGCACCCCCGTCCCCCGCCCAGCCCAGGTGCTGAGAATACAGCTCTTCTCAGTGTCTGAACAATCTCCAAAATTGAAATGTATATTTTTGCTAGGAGCCCCAGCTTCCTGTGTTTTTAATATAAATAGTGTACACAGACTGACGGAACTTTAAATAAATGGGAACTAAGTATTTAAGAGTTGATTTAGGCTGACTGAGTTCTTTGCATGATTTTCCTGGGAGTTGGTTGGACTCCCCTCTTCTCCATATCCAGTGCACGGAGGGGGAACCTTAGTTGGGCAAGTGAGGCTTCGGGATGCGGCCCATTGTGGCCTGTGGGAGTTCCCCCTCTTTCCCCCTCGCCTGCCCTGCTCCCCACTCCAGTCAGCAAGGGTTGGGAGGACTGGGTAGAATCCACCCCTGCCCTCAGGGAGAATTTGTGAGGGGAGAAAGGGTTACACACACTCTGAAAAAGATGTATGGGGCCACGGCACAAAGCAGGGGTGGCAGGGGTGCGAGGGGGTCTGCAGGGGCTCCAAGGGCTCTGGAGAACACAACTCCCCTTGGGCCTTGAGGGGTACGTGGGACTCGAAAGGCCAAAGCCTATCATTCACTGACGGTTGTTGCCACCCCCACAGCAACTGGGGCTTTCCTCCCCTTAGCCAACACCCCAGTTTTCTCCTTTACTCCCAGGGGTGCCATCTCCACAGAGGCTCCAGGGAGCCCAGCCGTCAGCAGCCAGTGAGCTCGGCTGCAGCGGGAGGCATGTTCTGGGCACATTTGAGTGCTTGTCTAGCCAGAATACAACCATCGTAAATCTTCACAATGGAGACTTCACTCCAGGGAATTGTTACAAAAGTACTGAGAGGACTGAAGAAACAAAATGGGGGATATTGAGGTCATCCAGACATCAGTAACTGGGGGAAGCCACTCACCCCCAGGACTGAATAGAAAATGGTATCATCTAGAGGCTGCCATGGCTAAAATACCCACCAGCACTGCAGAAACCCGGGAGGCCAAAGCCACCTGCTGGTGGGACTAGAACTGGAGTCCATGCACGCTGTGTGTGCATCTGGGGCTGCCAGGGCCCCCTCAGCCCCCACCATCGCTCCTGCTGCCCATGGGACCTCCCCACTTGAGCAAGAAGCCTGGATGGAGGTCACACTCAGCTGCTCCTGCCAGAAGTGCCATCCGAGTTTGGGGGTGGAGGGGCAGTTTCTCCCTTCTTCCTGATTCCTGTCTGTTGCCTGTACCTCCCATTGAAAAAAACAGCTGTAAGGGAGTGTAGGAAATGTTGTTTCCTGCAGTGTAGAGGAGTGCGTGGGAGAGCCACAAACCAGATACCGAGCACCAAGTACACACATAGCCCGAGGGCAACGACCCCAGAGGCTCGCAGCTTAAGTTGATGGTCAAGTCTGACACTTGCCTCCCTGGTTCCTCTGGCTGGCCCGCTGGCCAGAGCCCCCTGAACTCTCAACTCCCATATGGTTCGTCTCAGCCAGGAAAGTGCCAGTCCGAGGGTGATAGGAGGAAAAGAGGTGGGATGCTTAGAACGCACATCTCTGAAATGGACAGCCTTGCTCATGATGGAATCTTCTAGTTGACGTGGTTTATTTTTCTCACCGCCCTATTCTTTCCCATACCATCAGGTGGGAGAAAACTCAGAAGACTGAGGCTCAGTTGTTAAAGGCCAGTCCTTCTCTCAGCGCTAAAGAGGTGAGAACACAGGAGACCACATAACTAGACATAACTCAGCAAAAGGTGAAGCTGGACTCAGTATCCGCTTCCTATTGTTACCTGGCTTCTGGGACTGCAAAGGGATAACACTGTGTCATTCTGGCACCCTATTATTACTGCCAAGGAATACTATTTCTTAAGCACCTATTTTGTGCCAGGCATTGTACATATATCACCTCTAATCCTCACCACAACCCTGTCAGGCAAATACCACCTGCTATTTTACAGGTGAGGAAGCACAGTGAGAGAGTAGGGGTCTGGGTCACTCAGCGAGGAAGAGGCAGAGCCAGTACTGCGTTGACCCAGGGCCTTAGGATCTCTGCTTTGTACCCAGGAGCAAAACCTAGTTGGTCACCTGGTCTCTTTTTAATGATACTCACGACAAATGAATCAAGTATTTAAAAAAGAAGAAAGCAACCTTAAAAGGATGAGAAGATACTATCTTTGCAATAATTCTACAAAATTCTTCTGAAATAAAAAATTAACAAAAGAGGAAGGGAGGGAGGGAGGGAAAGAGAGAGGGAGGGAGAGAGGGGGATCCTTGGGGAGCCTGGAAAAACAGATGCAAAGCCTTTCTGGAGGATGGGTACAGGCAGTACCAAACTCCCACAAAATTACAAATGTGAAGAAACAAGCCTGCATAAAATAGACAACAACCAGTGAAATTAGAGCCCTGGGCTTCAAAAACTATAACTATTGTTTATAGTATAGGAGATGGTTCATATTATTTAAAAATACAAAGGAAAAATCAAAACCATGAGAAAGGAACAATTTGCTTTTTAAGGGGAAAAAAAGAAATATTTTTAAAGAAATACTTGGAACTTCCAGGAAAAAAAAAAAACTCAAAAGTTAAAAAACAGATTAGAAACGGCCAAAGAGATCATTTTACACATCAAGAAAGACCTGTAGAAATTATCCAGAAAATAGTACAGGAAAACCAAGATAGAAAATGTGGAGTGGAAGAATAGCAACACAAATTTTCATCCAGTGCAGAAGGGAGCAGAAGTTGGCACAAACAACTTGAAAAACAATTTAGCAAAATCTAGCAAGTTAAAATGTGCGTGTGGATGCCGCCGGGCATTCCCAGGTTCCAGCCCTTAGGAGCCAGGCACTAATTCCCATGGCTGCTGAGCCCACAGCTGAGTTTCTCTCAGGAAATTGCCCTTACTGAACGGAGCTGCCTCGTCCAGGATAAGCCCACTCCCTCCTCAAGGGCAGCCTGCAGCCAACATGCAGGTATAAGGCCAAGCCTCCTTGCCCCAGTTTGGGATGACTTGAAGGATAATCCCAGCTCCAAACCTGAGGCATCTGTTGTAATCACACTAGTTCGTCTTCTCTCACTACCCAATCCTGCCTCCTTCAATTCCTTACAGGTGTTCTTCCAAACGGCACTCCCCAGTGAGCGTCCTGCAGGTAAACTTCCAAATCTATTTCCTGGAGAAACCAACCCAAGACATACCTTAGAGTGAAACCCACCAAATTACACCTCGTGTATATATGTTCATCACGGCAATACAAAAACTTGGAAACAATCAAAATATTTATCACAGGAAAATGGATAAACAATATATTTATACAATGTGAAAAAAGAGAGAGAGAACTAGAATAAACACGGGTAACATTTTATATAATCTTGAAGTGGACAGATCTTTCAAAAGTCTATTGTATACACAAAAGTTTCTAAGTTTTATGCAGTATACATGAAATGTAGAGTCTATAAAATGAAAAATTTACCATAGACACATTTTTAATATTTCTTCTGGGGGAAAAATAAGGAAAACATTTTAAACCAACCATGTAAAAAAATTGTCATATAATCAAAGGGTTAACTTCCTTAATATATAAAGAGCACTTTCAAATCAATGAGCAAAAGATTAACAACCCAATAGAAAAATAGGCAAAGGATATGAACAGAAAAAGAAATGCTTAAACATATGAAAAGATGCCCGACTTCAGTCATAGTAAGAGACATATATATTAAAACTACAATGAGATACAGTTTTTTTCACTTACCAGTTTAACAAATGCTAAAAAGTTTGATGACATTGTGTTGGCATGGCACTCTCATATTGTGGGTGGGAGTATAAATGGGCACAGCCTCCATAGAAAGCAAATTGTCAGCACCTATAAAAAAATTTTTTTTAAAGTTTTGATGCAGCAAAAGTAAAAGAAGTAACTTGATGTCTAAGACTATTGATTTCCCAGTCCAGTGTCTCAATTTGCTGATAGACATAGGAAGTTGTTTAAACTCAATTTTAAAAACTCTCCTTTAATTTTTAAGTAAATTCCTCTTATTTTCTCTTTAACTTTCCCAAATTACCTCCCTCACGGGGCAGTGCAGTCTAGTGGAGAGAGTGCTGGCTTTGGAGGAGTAAGATGGGAACTGAAGGTCTTAGAAAGAGTCGGAGCTGGAAGGGCTCTTAGAGCTCACAACCCACCTTCCCCTACCTCCTCATCCTCAGCGGGCCCAGCCCTTTGTTTTCCGCACTGTAAGCTCCGAATCCATCCGGCATTCCTTCTTCTTATAGCCCAGGAGAGGCTCTGGCTGACTTGCTACCATCCAATTTGGAACATCCTCATTGAAGAGAGCCTCAGGCAAGCCCCGTCCTGGCCACCTCTTGTGGTGGCCATTGCTGAGTCATTGACACTATTCTAATTTCTTGTGATGAGGATAGCTAGCTGACTTCAAGGACACACAGATGACAGACCTGGCCACAGTGACTTTTTATAGAAGGAAGGACATCTTGGGCCTGGAGGCAGGTCCCCAGAGCCCCTTGGGTCTGTCCAGTTACATGGCCAGTCTGGGACAGGCCTCCCTGTAACCCTCACCTGGCTCACACCAACTCCTGGAGATTCCAAAGGCTCCCGGCCCACCTCTGATCTCTCCACCAACCTCAGCTCCACATATGGGGTTCAGACAGCCCTGAGGTGGGGGGATGCTCCCCTCTGGCCTCCTTAGGTACAAATTCCCCACAAACACCAGCCTTAGGACTCCCACCCTCCCTGGTCCCTTGGTCCTGGGTTCCAGGTCCTCAGGGGCCCCTCCTAAGTTGCCCTCCTTCCTGAGCCCTTAAAGTCTTTAAACCAACCCCCAGCTTCCTCCAGGAACCACCAAGGGGTCCCTAAAGGCCTTCATGCTCACCCCACCCACATCCCTGGCCCCAGGCTCCCAGTCCTCCCCTCCACCCTGCACCGGCCCTGCCTACAGGCCTGGGGGCATGGGAAGGGATGGGCCTGGCCACAAAGCCCCTCCTCCCCTTGGCCCTGCCCAGAGAGCGAGGGATAAAGGAGCACCAGAGCCGCCTGCCCCGATTCTCACTGGGGCTGCAGCTGGGATGGACCCTGCAGAGCTGGATGGCGGTGGCCACCGTGGTGGGGAGAGCAGCCCCCACTCCCAGCAGCCATTCAGGTAGGGATCTGTGTCTCAAGGAACACAAGGAAGGTGGGAGAAAATTCTTTGGAGTTTGGCCTGGCCATTGAAAGCCCAGTCTTTAAGAATTGAGGGTGCATTTAGGGAAGGAGGGCTTCCTTGCCCCTCTATCCCAACATTGGAAGGGTCTAGAAATCATCTCCCACCAGTCATCGTCCAGAGGAGGCTGAGACCAGAGAGGGTAAAAGGCTCAGCAGGCTATACAGCTGGGCAGGCCTGGCCCTGGGTTTGACCCTTTAGGGCAGGGTCCCACCTGCTTTCTTTCTCTTCCACCCAACAAAGCTTTCTCTGCTGGGGGCCTCTGGTTTCCTGGCTACCTCTGTAGCCCCAGCGCTTAGCAGGGTGCCAGATGTTCATAAATATTTGAATGAATCCCATCAGGTTGAACATTACAGAGTCATTCTTTTGGGGGCGCTAGCTCACTGGGCCGTCATCATATTTTTATACCTTAGCACACGTTCGTTTTGCCGACAGCTAGAAGAGATCAGTTCTCCAGAGAGAACTGAAGTTTAGGTAAAGGAGGGACAATTATAGGGTTAAGGTCTCAATGCGAGTGGTTTTTCCACTTCCCTTTAGTGGAAGAAAGGCAGCCAGGTAGCTAGAGGGAGACAAAGAAGGCCTCCCCAGGCCCGAACCTGTGACCTCCAGGTGCTCTCTCGCCACCCCTTGGCCTCAGAACGTAGCTTGAGAAATTCCCCAAATTCAGCAGCCCTCACCCCTGACAAGTCGATCTTAGTTAACTAGAGAGTTATTGGCTTAAATGAGGACACCTGCGTTATAGTCCTTGCCCTTATCCGAGTCCCAGCCTGTTACTTTACCTCTCTGCGCCTCAGATTGTGAAAACAAAACATGACTTTTAAGGTTTTTTTGAGGATTAAATGAACTAATTTGACATTTCCCCAAACAAAATGTCTTTTATTGGTATGTTAAGGGTGTGTGGGTAGAGGTCCTGAACAAACAACACAAAAACAAGTCTAAGCAATGCTGTTAAATCAAACAGGTTTCTTTGCAGAACTTATCAGAGCCTTTAATATGTTTATGTACAATAAGCAATATGCAAGAAACTGTAGAAGGGTTTCTCAAATCGATTTGATCACAAAGCCCCTAACCCCTTTCCTTGTGGCTCATCTAAGGGGTTGAGCCCTGCTCTGGACTTGCTGGGAGAGCTCCCTGACTGGAGGAGCTAATGGGATGGCCTCTCTGGGCAGTCCTGGGGGTCGGCCTCATCGGTGGTCTTTGGGGAAAAGTAAAGCTTTCCCAGCGCATCTTCCCTCCCTGAGGCTTCCCATTGGTGGACTGGGGCAGAGGCCTGTAGGGAGACTGGCTCCTCCCCTGGGAGACGAGGGTCTCCTCTCAGGTTCACTCACCCCTTCCACAGTGACTTATTTCTACCTAACCCCACATCCCACCCTCCACCCTCCCTACTGGCTCTCACTCGCTGGTCGCTACGCCAGCCCAGCCTCTTCCTGTCTACCCCACACACATTTTAATTGGGATCGGAAACATACCAGTCCAGGCATCTTCTATCAACCTCCTAAAAGAAGTGAAAAACCACGTATCT
Organism: Rhinolophus ferrumequinum; assembly: GCF_004115265.2. Classification (NCBI taxonomy): domain Eukaryota; kingdom Metazoa; phylum Chordata; class Mammalia; order Chiroptera; family Rhinolophidae; genus Rhinolophus; species Rhinolophus ferrumequinum. Next base: position 5,448,000 of record NC_046286.1, read on the forward strand.
CCACTCTAAGGTATCGAATGTTTTTCACCATAATGTAAATTGTGGCAAAGATTATAATTTCTAATATATTATAAATTCTCCCATTTTAAAATGATTATATTACTCTTTTTTAATTCCAAAACATTTATTTTTTAAATGTTTTCAAAGCAATGTCATATCACTAAATCAAACACTTTTCACCATTTCTGAATCTTTCTTCTCCAAGGCTGGTGCTTCAGGCAAGATTTTGAGGGACGTGTTCAGAGCACTCCACCCACAAGAGTAGGCTCCCCCTGGGTCTTCTCGCAGGGGGGATCTCAGTTTCCCCAAGCCAGGCAGTGAGAAAAACTACAAGGCACCAAGAGGGGGGCAGCCTGTAGCTCTGTGTAGAATCTCCATCCAGGTACTTCACGTTGCTGCGTTGTGTCCTGCGCATGGTCTGGCTGTGTGGGCAGCTGGCTGGATATGGCAGCCAGCTGCCATTGATCCGGGTGGGTTTGAATAAGCATTAGATCGTTGCAAAAGTAATTGCGGTTTTTACAATTATTTTTAACCTTTTAAACCGCAATTACTTTGGCACCTAATACATTATTCTTGTCATGTATCCAGTGGCATCTATATACCAGAGAGATTGAACATATAATGTCATCCATTAAATATATATAAACAGGCTCTCACACTTTTACATAATTCCTTTTTCTCCTTGAATGCCTACTCTAGTCTACTTCCCACAGAATTTCGTCCTGATATAAATATCTTTATTCTCAGAAGTCTCTTACTAATCAGCCTATTATATGTTCCTGCAACAAATATATTTGTGAGACAGAAATTTTAATTTTTTTCTAGATTTAGGTATTAGGAGTGCTCAGTTGATCAAAACAACTTAAATATAGAGGATGCCAAAAATATGTATACACATTTTAAGACAGGAAAACTATTAAAATTGTAATACTCCATATATACCAATAACAAAAGATGAATATAAGTCACGTTTGACTTCTGCAATTACAAGAGGTATTCAAAGTTGTTACCATCAGCGTCCAGACACTTCTGATTATGGCAAACTACTGCTTGAGCAACGTTGACCAAAGTGTCCACTTGTATACATTTTTTGGCACCCCAGTATATTACACATTTTAGCGGTTAATTACTAAATAATAAAAAATTTTCTTTATAGAATTTTCTCCTGATATAAAAGGGACTGTTGCTTTCATTTTCCCCTCGAAAACCACGTGTATCCATGGATAAATATCACTTATTGCTAGAATAAGACAGGGTTCAACATCAATTTCAATTTTTAATTATTATAAATTGAAGCACTGAGAAATCTTGTTCACATAAATAAGTGGATGGAAATGAAAGGTGATTTGTTATAGTAGGGGTACTCAGTTCTTTGGATTTCCTTTAAATTAAATGCCCGTAATTACATAGTGGTCTGTCATCAAAATTATTATTTTCAAATATATAGTGATAGAAAGAGAACTGACTCTGGGTGGTGAACATACAATGTGATATATAGATTACAGAATTGTACACCTGAAATGTAACTTACCAACAATTTCACCCCCAATAAACTTTAATTAAAAAAAAATTACTATTAAAGGTGTCACTTTACATCCCTCACAACAGCTTCCATAAAAATAACACCAATTATTCTGATAAATATATTATTACATAATAATGTCACAATAATCATTGTAATAATGTTCATTACTACCAGCACTTGGAAGGCCTTCCCTAACCACCTGTCTAGAGCAGGTCCCCAGCCTGCCAGCCATTTATTGCTGCTTGAGCTCTTTCCGTGGTCTGCATTTGTCTTGGTCTTTGTGCCTTTGCTGTGGGCCGGGACTGGGGGAGGCAAGTCAGGTAAGCTGTTGCGAGGTTGACACCTATTTTTATTTAAAAGTTTGATCTTTGTTCCTTGTGGGTTTTTTTTTCTTGCATTAATTTTGATTTTTAAAAAATTGCTCTGAAATGTAATTTCTATCACTGAGATTTTTGGTGTCCCCCGAAGTGTTGTGTCCGAGGTGAGAGCCTCTCCAGCTCCGGCCCTGGTTCTTGGTTCTCTGCTGTCACGTAGGTGGGGGCTCCCTGGGCAGCTTCCCCACCCAAGGGCTGCATATGTTGTAAAGAAGGCACTATGTGACCAAGAACCAGGCACGTTCACCGGGTGCCTGTCGCCTGTCCTTCCCTCCCTCTGCCTGTTTCTCTGCCAGAGCCTCCCTCTCGGACGCTCTCTGGGGAATGGTGCAGACCACTCGAGAGCAGACGCTTGGCCTGGCCGTCTGTGTTCTCTTGGGACTAGCCCCTGACCTCTGTCCCCATCCCTGCTGTCCTGGTCACTGCACCTGGGGGCTCATTCCCCCTCCAGGCAAGGAAGCATCTGACAAGCACAGAGGTGTCTCTACCTTGTACCTGTCCCAGAGCCTGGCTCAGGCCTGGACGCGTAGTAAATTCTCATTAAACATTTGCCCGACTCTGCCTCCTCCCACCCTCCCCTTTCTACCTCACACCCTGACCCTCAAAAGCCCCTGTAAGAGTGATGATGATGATGATAACAGAAGAGTGATGATAAAGCTGCTTGTCATTGAGGGCCCTGCTACGGCCCAGGTGCCTACATACACTGTCTCCTTTAAGTTTGTCGTCACCCCCTGAAGTAAGTACTAATACTGTCTTCATTTTACACATGAAGGAACTGAGGCATGGAAAGGTGAAATGCCTTGTGCCAGCTCACACAACCAAGACGTACCAGGCAGAGCTGGCTGTGTGATTTGTGGACCCAGCACAAAATGAAAATCAGGGACCCTTGTTCAAAAATGTAATAATCTCAAGATGGCAACAGCAGAGCATCAAAGCAACTGACTGCCCAGGTTCTTGCCCAGGAAGTCAGCTCTGGTACCAGACTGTGAACCCAGAATTCTGACTCTAGGATCCGTACAAGGCTGCCTTTGGAGGAAGTAATAGTTCCCATTGTGATGTACTGAGCACCTGTATGTGCACTATGCAAAATCTTCAAAAACCCTCGAAACAACCCTGAGGCATTATTTACCCTCATGTGTAAGGCTGAGGAAATGAAGCTTGAGAGAAGCTGAGTTACCACCCAGGGTTACCCAGAGGGGTCAGGATTTGAACACAGGACCAACTCGAGAGGCTATGTTCTCATATCACACAGCCCCTCTCGATAATGGGGCTTGGCATGACTTAGACGATCTTTTAGGAACCTTGCCGGAGGGGCCTGTCCCTGGGGGTCAAGCTGCCCCTTTGCTCAAGACTGGAGAGTGTCCCAGGTCTGCAGATACTTCCAGCGAGGCTTCTGCTTCCACGGAGATCGATGCAGGTAAGCAGGTGTTCTCCTCGACCGGTTGTAGGGAGGGGGCACAAGAGGAACCGTCCCATCATGGACCATGTATCTTGCAGAGCCTCTTCTCCCCTCTCAGCTCCCCATTCCAGGTAGACCTAGCACCGAACCCTAGAGAGGCTATACTTGTCTCCTCACCTTTCTCTTCCCCGCTACAGCTATCAGCACCCACAGCCCCCAGGACACCAGGAGTGGGGCCGCCGCCATTCAGAGCCACTTGTCAGCCTGCCAGGACCCCTGCTGGGGCTGACCCGAAGGGACTCCGAGCCCACCTACCTGCCCTCTGTGGCTGTGCGTTGGGGCTGGGATGGAGCCGGCTGGGGCATGGAGTCTGGCCTGGAGGAGTTAGCCATCAAGAATGAGGAGCTTGGTGGCAGTTCCTGGAAGTCCCTGTTGTCATCATGTGAGTCACCATGGGCACTGCAGGTGGGCACAAGTGGGATCTGAGACAGGATTCCTGCTCTGCCTCTGAGCAAGGTTCATATTTCCCTATGTCCCTCTCCCTCCTCAGGATCCCTGGCCAGAGGGAAATTTTCCTCCCACTCTGCCGCTATCTGTGCTCTAGAAGCAGAATATCCAGGTGCTTGTGGAGTCAAACCAGTTTCACATGTAACTGTGTGATCTGGGACAAGTCACTTAACCTCTCTGGGCCTCAGTTTTTTCATCTACCAAAGGACACTGTTAATAGTACCTACCTCACAGGGTCATGTGAGGGGATGTGCTTAGCACAATACCTGGCACAGAGTAGACACTAAATGTTTAGTGTTTTAAATTATTGCTCTAATTCAGCACTAACAGAAATATGTCACATATGTAACTTTTTGTAACACTTTTATTGAGATATAATTCACAAACCAAAAAATTCACCAATTTAAAGTATGCAATTCAATGTAATGTAGTATATTCAGAGTAATACAAACATTACCACTATCTAATTTTAGAAGATTTTCATCACCCCCAAGAGAAACCCATTAGCAATCATTCTCCATCCACCTGTCCCCCAGCCACTGGCAACCACTAATCTACTTTCCATCTCTATTGATTCGCCTATTCTGAATATTTCATATAAATGAAATCATACAATAGGTGGCCTTTGTGTCTGGCTCCTTGTACTTAGCATAATATTTTCTAGGTTCACCCATCTTGTAGCCTGTATCAGTATTTTATACCTTATTGCTTTTGTTTTATTCATTCTTCAGTTGATGGACATTTGGGTTGTTTTTGCTTTTGGGCTATTATTAATAACACTGCTATGAGCATTCAGGTGCAAGTTATTATGTAGACTTAAGTTTTTATTTCTCTTGGGTAGATACCTAGGAGTGGAATTGCTGGGGCATGTGGTAACTCTATGCTTAATATTTTGAGGACCTGCCAAACTGTTTTCCAAAGTGGTCACACCGTTTTACAATTCACACATGTAATTTAAAATTTTCTAGTAGCCACAATAAAAGAAAGCAACAGGTTAAATTAATCTTAATGATATGTTTCATTTAACCCAATATAGCAAAGTTATATATATCTAATAATATCAATGCTATTATTTCAACATGTAATCAGTATAAAAAATCATTAATGAAATATTTTAGTCTTTTTTGGTATTAAGCTTCAAAATCTTGTGTGCACATCACGCTTACAGCCCATCTCAGTTTGCACTAGCTTCATGTCAGGTGCTCAATAACCTCATGTGACGAGTGGCTGCCATATTGGACAGCACAGTTCTAAACAGCTGCATTAGAGGCTGAGAATCTGACTGGACTCTGAGCTGCTTGGGGGCAGGACCTCGTGCGCCCACAGAGCCTTGCTTGCAGCAGTCGCTCAGGAGATGCTGCATGAATGAGTAAATGAATGAATAGATCCAGTTTTCCCTGACAGCCGCTGAAGGAGATCACAGCTGCTTCCGGGAGTCTCAGCCTACGTCAGATCCTGTCCAGGAGCTTGTGGTCCCACTTCAGAGCATGGACCTTCAGGTCCAGCAGGTAATGGGGGAGGGGGAGTGGCAGAGGATGGCAGGCTGGACCTCTGGGATGCCTAGACCTGCTGGGGGAGGGCCTTGTGGTCCCTGGAGCTGTGTTTGGGGTGGCAGTGTGCATGTGTGTGGAGATGCACTGACTCTGCCCGTGGCTGCAGAGGGAGCAGGAGAGTCGGGACATTGTGTGTGGCATCTGCATGGAGAAGGTGTGGGACAAGCCAGAGGCCCAGCGGACCTTCGGCATCCTGCCCAACTGCATTCACGCCCACTGCCTGGGCTGCCTGCGCACCTGGCGGAAGGGCCGACAGGACTTCCCGCTGGATGTCATCAAGTCAGTGTCATGGAGAGGCCCACGGGAGGGAGGAAACGCCCACAGGGGTGTGGGCTCCGGCCGGCCTGTGGGCTTGTGACTATTCTCTCACCTCTCAGGGCCTGTCCCCAGTGCCGAGTCCATTCCAGCTACATCATCCCCCACAAATTCTGGGTGAGCAAGGGGCCTGAGAAGGAGCAACTCATCAGGAACTTCAAGGCCCGGACCAGGTGAGCCTATAAGGGGGAACGAAACTGGGGTTCGGGAAGAGGGGAAGACAGCCGCTGATCTAGTCCAGCTCACTCATGGTTTCCCACCTGGGAGCCCTCATATCCTGGAAATTCAGAGTGGTGTAGACAGCAGGTGAGGGTGTGAGCTATTTCCATTACTTCAGAAAGCCCAGTAAATAATGGTGCGTAATTAAGACAGCAGCAGAAGAGCAAGGCCAAGTGTCTCTTCTGCCCTGGCTCAGGATCCATGCAGGCCAACTCTGGTTCTTTCAGCATGATGAGAAGACCTGCCCGGCTTTTATTTCTGATTCTTTTTTTAAGCAGGAAAGCAAATTGATATGAATACATATTGTTTGTTTAGATGATCTTTGAAAACATGAGGTCTCTGGGAAGGAGACTAAATGACAGCCCTTGGAGAGAGGGAAAATTTGGATAGGTTTTAATCTCTTGGGAAGGGTATTCAAAATCTGAAATTAGCTACAATTCCAGGTTCTTAATTCCATCTTCCCAAAGGGTTAATTACACTTGCAATATGCAAAGTATATTTGGATAAAGTATGACATAAAGAAGGTCTTGCCTCTACCTGTGAGACATTCAACCTTATTGGGAAGACATTTGGATTTTGCCTGAGAAATGTAATATCTGCATCAACAGTTACTGAGAAAAAAACTTGGGTGAGTCTCCCAGAGGGGGCAGTATATGAGCTGGTGTTCAAGAGGAGTAGGGGCTCCTCAGGAGAAAAATGAGAGCACTCCAGGCAGAGATAGGTCTAAGTGGGAGAAATACTTGCAGCTTGGGTACTGGTTGGGGGTCTTCAGAAGTCATCTAGGCCAGAGGGGAGCACCCAGGCCTGAGTATAATAGGAGACAACATAAATGGAATGGTTCTTACGTGTGACAGACTTTGCACATCATAAATTCCAGGAAGTCAGGACTCTTACTATCCTCACACTGCAGAAGAAGCAACTGAGGCATGGTCTATGTGACTTCCGTGAGGAAGTGGGGTTTGAACCTGGCATTCCGACTCACAGCACGTCCTAGAAGGAATGGTGGGGAGGATACTGACTTGAGAGGAAGGAGGGCCAGACCTGGATGGCCAATGGACCGTGAATTTGAAAGGAAAATTGAAAATGACTAGGTTTCCAGCACAGGTGGCCACAAGACTGCTACTGTCACCAGAGCTGGGTGAGGGAAGCCGTTGGGGGGTTTGGACAGGTTGAATGTGGGGTGTTTGTAGGCTATCTGGATGGAGTAGTCCTGACACTAGCTTTGGCCAAATGGTAGGCGCTAGAAGAAGAAGGGATGGCCATCCAGAGGGATTCCCAGGCTTCCAACGTGGGTGGTCAGTGGAGTCCTGCATTCACACTGGGACCGCAGGAAGTAGGAAAGACTCAAGTGTGTCAGAGCCAGGTGGAGTGATAACACAAGAAAAGGGCTACAAACATGCATTCTAGCCTTCTCTCCCTCTCATCTGTCTTTCTCAGCAAGAAGAAAGCTGGTCCTCCTGGAGTATATCACAAGTGGTCTACAAACCCCTCTTGTGTCTGACCTTTCACCGTGAATTTGGAATCTCAGAAGTGGGAAACGTCTTAATCAATTTCATTAACTAGCAATTATCAAATCATGAGACCACCCGTCAGTACAGGACATAGTTCTAACTTGGTTAGAGACACATTTTAGGCTTATGTGCTATCACCCCTCCTTTGGTGGTATTTTTGAAACTTAGTTCTGCTGGCCCAAATCGAGACTGTGAGAATTAGAGAAAGGCATCCCTTGAGACTTGACTGCCATCTGCTGGAAAATAGTGGGGCCTGCATAAATGTGTGCCTTTGTGCGGAGTGCTTTCTACCCAACCTGGTGTGTCAGCCTTGAATGGCCCTTGCTCCTGGGACAACAGGGCTTGAAGGAGCTGATCTTCTCTCCTCCTGCCCTTTCATAGCCAGATCCAATGCCGGTTTTTCATGCGGGGCAATGGCCGCTGCCCCTTCAAGTCTGACTGCATTTACCTGCACCAGCTCCCGGATAAGGCCCCGACCTCTAACCGGCCTTGCCCTGAGAGTACGCAGCTGGCCTCTGGGAGTGAAGTGGTAACAGCGGGGAGATGGGGCAGGGGAGGCTGCTGATTATGGTTTATAACAAATGTCTGTGATAAGTGTAAAATATGTTGCCTGTGACGTTAATGGCACCTTCTTGACTGTTGCACCTTTGTGTAATGTACAACCTTCCCGACCTTATGTGTCAGCCTTGATTCCCTTGTTCCTGGGACAACTAGGGTTGAAGCGGATAGCTTTTCACTTACTTCTTTTTTATACTCTCAGGTGCTGGGCCCAAGAGTGTTGCCAGGGGGCGCAGAACAGGAGGACGAAGTGTTCACAGATTGTGTCCTGGCCCTGGCCTGGGATTTAGAACTCCTGCGTGATCCCAACAGTTCTTACCATGGCCTCTTGTAATCAGGGTCAACATGTGGGGGGTGAGGGGCTGAGGGCAGGGTTTACTAGGTGGTAGGTTTTTTTCCCTTTTGGGGCTTGGTGGGGAGTGAAAGTAGCTAGTCCTCCCCCCTCATGAACATGGGGATGGGTGGAGGGCTCTGGGGAAAGCGGAAGTGTTCTCACCCTCTTGCTAGGGGCTTGAATTTTAACTTTGCTCTTTTGTAGAAGGATTCTGAATGAAAACCAATAAAGTGCACCTAAGCCATCACTGCTGGTGTCTGAAGAGTGTTGTTCATCGCACAGGTGCCCCACCCCTACCCCAGCCAAAGGTGCATTCTGCATTCTATCTGTTGCAGTGTCACTCATCACTTAGCCTCTGGAAAACTCCACTTAACGCTCATAAGTGAATGAGTGGACAGGACAAATAACATCTCAGTATTATGAAAATAGTAACGATGCCATGGAGCCCATAAGAGAAAAGTACATCGAGGATCCCCCAGGGTTCTTGAACCATGCTTAGAATTTTCCCCTTCCTATTGGCAAGAATGCAGACCTTGGTGGGCATGAACTACGGGCACCACAGAGTACAGCTGGTAGTTGAGGATGGGCAGGGCATTGAAGGCTATTTAGCATTCCTGGCTCTGCCCACTACTTGTTAGGGCCTGCCTCCGCAACAGCTGGTGATTTGAAGACCAAAAACATCTCCTATGAAGTTAAAATTGCTGACCTGAGATAGAGATGTCTAGAAGAAATTCCTCCTTGCTATTGTGACCTTTGTGAAGCAGGCACTCTCTAAGAAATACTCCTTAGTATTTTCCAACAGCTCCCTTGCAATTATTTGGAAAAAAATAAAAATTTTGGCTCCAGTGGAGATCAGATCCAGCTCAAAATATTCCTATGGTTTCCATACTCTTCAGAACGAAAGGCTAGGTCCTCTCTCTGAGCTGAAGGCCTCATAAGATCTGCTTATTTCTCTGATTTCATCTCCTATTTCTCCTCGGCAAGTACACTCTGTTCAGCCACATATCTGCCCCAGGGCCTTTGCATTTGCCGTTCCCTCTGCCTGAAATGTTCTCTACCTGACCACCTATTAAAAATTACCCCTCCCGGGCCGGCCTGGTGGCTCAGGCGGTTAGAGCTCCATGCTCCTAACTCCGAAGGCTGCCGGTTCGATTCCCACATGGGCCAGTGGGCTCTCAACCACAAGGTTGCCAGTTCAATTCCTCGACTCCCTCAAGGGATGGTGGGCTATGCCCCCTGCAACTAGCAACGGCGACTGGACCTGGAGCTGAGCTGAGCCCGACACAACTAAGACTGAAAGGACAACAACTTGACTTGGAAAAACAGGCCTGGAAGTACACACTGTTCCCCAATAAAGTCCTGTTCCCCTTCCCCAATAAAATCTAAAAAAAAAAAAAGTATACATTTAAAAAAAAAAAAAATTACCCCTCCCTTGTCTGCTATATTCTTGAAAGCGCTTTCACAATCAGACTTCCTATTGTTTACTTATTTTGTTGTCTGTCTCTCCTCACTTGAGTGTTAGCAACAGTGAGGACAGGGTCTTTGTTTTGTTCCCTGTATTCCCAGCCCTAGGTGCTCAGGAAAGATTTATTGAATGAACAGATGTGTATGTGGCAGCAGACGCTGGGAGGATGGGGATTACAAGCTAACACCCAAAGTAGGGTTTATGGGATGCTGTGGAGCTCTTCTCCCCACTCCCTTCAGTCCCGTCCTTTGCAGTGATCCTCCAGGACCCAGTTCCAACTCTGCGTGGAGGCTTCCCCACACCAACAAGCAATTCTCGGATGACAGCAAAGTGTCAGAGAAGTCAACTCAATTCTGACGCTATCTACCCAGAGATAGAATCAGATTCCACAGGTTATAAAGGGCTCAGTCCCACAAGATCACCCTCAACTTTAGAGGCCAGTCTCACAAGCTCATTGCTTCTAACCCTGGTTTCACATCAGAGGGCCCCACAACCCCGTCCTTGGTTTTGATTAGTTTGCTAGAACAGCTCACAGAACTCAAGAAAACCTGTGTACTCATACTCACTAGATTACCGATCTATTCCCAAGGATATTAAAGAATATAAATCAACAGGTGAAGAGATACATGGAACAAGGTCTTGAATGAAGGAACTTCTGTCTTTGTGGAGTTTGGGGTCCATCAAGGTAGATGGAAGTGTTCTGCTTCCCCAACGTGGAAGCTCTCTGAAAAAGGCCAAGGAATCTTTTTTGGGACTTTTATAGAGGTTTCATTAGGTAATCATGATTGACTGAGTCATTTGCCATTGGTGATTGATTCAACCTCAACTCCCCCCTCTTCCCTCCTGGGGAATCAGGTGGGACTGAAATTTTATCTAACCACATGATTGGCTCCTATTGGGAACCAGACCCTTGGGCGGGGTCCAAAAGTCACCTCATGAACATAACAAGCGATTCCACTGTTGCTCTTGTTCAGGAAAGGGGTTTGGGAGCCATAAGCCAGGAACTGTGGAGGAAGACCAAATACATCTGACAAATGTATTCCAGTCACCTGAATGAATACAAACATATATTTCTTATAAATCACAATATTGCACCTCATCTCCCTTGGCTGGAAGCCTGTCTCCTCCAGCAGATTTCCTTCAGCTGAAATGCTGGAAGGTGGAGCCACTCTGGCCCCTTAAAAACAACCAGAGCAAGGCTGCTTCTTGGTCTTTGGGAAGAAGTTCAAATAAGGTATTTAACCATATAGATGGCATTAGATTTTACTGCGACTCCATTCTCAAGGATATTTGTGCATAAAATATTTCTGGGGAGGACTGCAACCCTCATGATGGCGGTTGATGGCCTGTGAAAGAGGTGATGTTATGGTGGGGTGGTAAATTGTGATCAAATCCTATAGCAAAGCCCATGATCTACAAGCAACATGGGCATCAGCTAAAATTCAGTGATGCTTAGATCCCATCTACTGTGCACTCCCAGTCCTACTTCAGAGAGCAGTGGAGGAAGGTTAGGGGCAGCGGCTGAGGACTCGCCCCACCATCAAGCCCCGCCCCACCCACCCTCTCTGGTATGACCCCGCCCACAAACCAACCCGCTCGTTGTGGCCCCGCCCTTTCTAGGGTACCCGCCTAGTCTTTTCTCCGTCCTCTCCTGCGGGGACCATCTCTGGCCCCGCCCCTTCCGGCCTGCCCTCGCGCCCCTCCCCACGTCCGGCGCGCGGCCGCTCGCGCGTTTCTCGCGGGCTGCTGGGTTCCCCGCGCACCTCGAGCGCTGAGGAGGGAACGTGGCGGCCGCCGGAGGGTGCCCGCCGCCGCGTCCGGGCTAGTCCTGGCGTCCTCCCTTTCCCCAGGCCTTGGAGCTGAGGCTCAGAACCAGAGCGGGAGCGCCACGCGGGCCGTGGGCATGGCAGCCCCAGAGGCTGCGCCCTCTCAGGCTGAGAGCGCGGACCCCGCGCCCTGGGCGCAGCTGGAGGCCCCCGCGCGCCTCCTGCTGCAGGCGCTGCAGGCGGGGCCGGACGGGGCGCGGCGCGGCCTCGGGGTGCTGCGGACGCTGGGCAGCCGCGGCGGGGAGCCCTTCTGCTGGGACCGCGTCCTCGAGGCTCTGTGCCGGGAGGAGCCCGTCGTGGAGGGCCCGGACTGTCGGCTGCAGCTGTAAGTCCTCTGCCCGGCGGCTGGCGGAGCCTGGGGCGCCGCCTTTCATCCACCGTCCTGTGAGGCAGGCGCTGGCGCTACCCCCGTTTTCTAGGGAAGACCGAGACACTGAGAGGACCCCACAGCCAGGGGTCCCTGCCGCGCACCCTGTGCCGAGAGGCATCCAGCAGACCTTCATTGAGTACCTCCTGTGTGCCAGCCAGTGCCGTGCACCCAGACCTAAGGCACGCCTTCTTTTCGGTGTGAATGAATGACAGTGGACTCAAATCTATTTTGAGCGCATATTCCATCTCTTAAAAAAACCGAACTTGTACCTCCAGTATAGATATACTTACGTATAAAGTAGACACGTATGTTAAAATACGTACATAATAAAGTATACAGAAATTGAAATTTAAAATGGGATAAATGACAAGCATCTGGTTGTGGTGGCTTTATATTAATTTTCAAAGCATAATACACATTTTAGGGCACGATCACTCCTTAAGTGGTGTTCTTGATTTCTAGTCTTTATGGTGACTTTGAACTTTTGCCTCTTTATGTAGCTGACAATTCCTACCGGAGCACACGTGTCGGCTCTGCCATTTTCTTATTTGGTGGGGCTTCTGTTATTGGTATTCAGTTTCTTTTAAGGTGTCCTTATAAGTCGTGTCCATTTTGTGAGGGTTCCGTTTCGTTAAAAAAGATAATACTGTATAAATGCACTTAACTATCATAGTTAATTAAAATATACAAAGTAAAAAAAGTGAGCGAGGTGCCGCCTTCAGTCTCTAGGGGTCAGAAGAGAGGGCCTTTCATTCTTCTTAGATACCCCTCCTGCCTCAGAATTAGGCTGGAGACCGGAACATGGAGGGCCAATCCATATTTAAAAATTGTCATACTTTCTTGTGTTTTAGATAAGTAGAAATAGAAGTTTGGGAAAACTTTTCTTTTTTATGTAAAATGAGCATGGATCTATTACAGAGTAGGTTTCAGTGTGAGTTTTTGAGCTGAAATAGATGTCAAACCATAGGTCCCAGTGTAGACTAGACAGTGAACACTTGTTGAATGACTCTTGTGCTGTCCCCGTCCATCCACATTGACCCGCAGGCACTGCCTCCCAGCCCTCTGTCTGTCCATTGCCATGCAGCTTTTAGTTCTACCCAGCCTGCCCTGTGTTGCTTTCAGCTAGACTCTCTTAACTGCTTGCCCTCCCTCTGCCACCCAGGAAACCATTGCTGCTGCGATTGCCCCGGTTATGCCAGAGGAACCTGATGTCCCTGTTGATGGCTGTTAGGCCATCACTGCCTGAAAGCAGGCTCCTCCCTGTGCTGCAGATTGCACAGCAGGACTCAAGCCCTGAAGCTGATACCTGGCTCCAAGCCCTGGGGGAGTTACTGCGAAGGGATGTGAGCACTGGGGTCTCCATGGAGGGAGCGTCCCCACTGTCTGAAAGGTGCCAGAGACAGCTCCGAGACCTGTGTAGGCAGCTGGGCCCGGGGGGCAGGAGGCTGAAGTTGCCCCAGTCTCCAGACCCCAAAGAGGAACAAGAGGAGAACAAGGACCCCCAGCGGCCTGGGAAACGGAGAAAGGAGCCAGAGGAAGAGCCTGCCGGTCCTGAAGGGGAGAGGGCCCCCAAAAGGGTCCGGTGTTTGAGGAGAGAAGAAGAGGAAGGTCATGAGGAGAGCGCTGGACATGAACCTTTGGAATCCCTGGCAGATGGAAGAGGCGCATCGCCCATTAAGAACCAGCCTGTCTTGAGGGCTGAGCCCAGGAAGGCCAGTGAGAGCCTAGACGACGCCAAGGGCTCAGCTGAGAGTTTGGAGTTGCCCAAAGGTCTCCAGGTACTGGGGTGAGGAGGCTGAGTTTAGAGTGATCCTTCAGGAGTGGGGGCTTATCCAGGGCGGAAGCCGGTGGGGACGCTCTTTCCCAGTTGGGATGACTAGTCCATGGAGCAAGGGGAAGGAAGGTGGGCTTGAGGTAAGGGAGTTCCTGGAGGTAGGAAACGCTTGGCCTAATTATCTATAACATGAGGTTAAAGGGTGCCAGGCAGGAGGACAGGCGTCAGAGCCACCTCTGCCACCCCTCCTGTGGCGGTGGGGGGAATCGTGCCAGCATCCAGCCTGCCCTCCCAGCACAAGGCCTGGGCCTACCCCAATTAGGGTGATGCAGACAGAAGACAGGCTAGTCTAGACAGCTGGATTTGCACGACCCTTGGCTACTGGGAGTTCTTAAGCACTTTGCAAGGTGTAGGCTTCACGGTCTTGGCTCTCTTGAAGCATCTTTGCCCACAGGCTCCCACTGAGCTGGGGCCTTCCCAGGACAGGGAGCCAGGACTGGGCTGGGGGCCGTGCTGTGCAGGGAGGGGCTGGGCTGTGACTGGGCTCTTCTCTGCAGGACCAGGTTCCCAGGCTGCAGCAGCTGCTCAAGACCTGCGGGGAGGTGACCGGCGCTACTCTGCCTTTCTTCCACCTTCTGCCTGGACCTCAGCCCTGCCCAGGGAAGCCCCAGTGCAGTGAGGCACAGGCTGTTTGGGGGTGCGAGGGTGGGGTGAAGGTCTAAAGATAGTCACTGCAGGGCTTTCCTTCGCCCAAGTACAGATAACATCGTCTAACCCCAGACAAGTTCGTGTCCCCTGATAGCGTCTTCCGGGGTCCTCTGCCACCCACTGTAGTGGAAGGCGTGGCCTCAGTGACTTGTCACCAAGCACTCTGCCAGCCCTAACTTGGGATTTGCCTTCCCAGAGGTTGGAGGGGTTGGAGGACACCGCCCCAGCTGAGCTGCAGCTTCTCCACGAATGCAGCCCCAGCCAGGTGAGTGTAGAAAGACTGCTTGACCCTGAGGCCTTTTTCCATTTAACTTTGTTTCTCTGCCCATGTGGAAATTTGGGGAGGGGATTCTGTTGGGTATTTTGGTCTCTGGCAGGGGTCACCCTGAGTAGTTTCTTTTAGCCCTTAGCTCCTCCCAGGAGGGTAGCTCTCCCAGCCTTACCTTACCCTGGAGTATTCTTGCCCGACACCTTCTGCTGCCCAGTTGGCTTGAGACAGCTTAGCAGAGACAGACTGAGTGTCCCTGTGTCCTCCCCCTTACTCGGCAGGTGAACCTGCTGTGTGCCCAGCTGCAGCTGCCCCAGCTCTCGGACGCAGGTCTCCTGCAGGTCTGCACCTGGCTGCTGTCCCTTTCACCAGATCTTAGCCTCAGCAATGCTACTGTGCTGGCCACAAGCCTCTTTCTTGGACGAGTAGGTGCATTGGGATACCGTCAGACTGCCAGGCACAATGTGGGGGGGGAGTGTGAGCCCTGAGAGGGTGGTGCTGGGAGAGGGGGTTCCCAGCCTTGCAGGCAGCTGGCCTGTCCCGGCAGCCTGGGGCAAGGGAAGAGCATGGACCCCTAGGCTTTCTATCCACCTGGCATCTAATTCCTCCTTCTTGGGCCTCAGACCATTCCAGAAGCTGAAGGGATTTGGGATCAGGGGAAGGGAATTATGTGTCTTTTCCAGTGTTGGGTCCATGGGAGTCCTAGATAAAAGACCTTTTTTTCTCCTCTGTAACATGTATCACCATCTGAAAAACATGTCTGATAAACATTTATTGAAAGGAAGAAGAAATGCCTTAAATAGTATTTTCCTTCCCATTGGCTGTAGATTCTCTCCCTGACTTCCTCCGCCTCCCGTCTGCTCAGGATTGCCCTGACTTCCTTCTGTGCCAAGTATACCTACCCCGTCTGCAGAGCCCTCCTTGGCCCCGTGCTCCGGGCCCCAGAAATCGGTAATTCTGGAACCAGCCTTCAGCCAGGGTGGCCCTGGCAGGAGTTGGGTATCCAATGAGTAAAGTCTTTTGCTTCCCTGACGATGCCCCTAGAATGAGCTGAGCTTTCTGCTCCCTGCTAGTCCTGTCCTCTCCTGCCATTTTCCCAGCCTTCTCTCCTCTGCTGTCCCCCACCCAGGTCCAGCTCAAACAGAGTTACTGTGTTGCCTTATGAAGGATGAGGCCCTGGAGCCAGACATGCGGGTTGTAATGCTGGGGTGAGTGTGCAGGCCTCCCTGCTGTCCTCATCCCACCTTCTCCCTCTGGCCAAGCCTGCTCCTGGCATTCTGGAGTTGGAGGCGGCTGGGCACCAGGCCCTGTGCCCGAAAGACAAGATGCCCCTCTCACTGTTGCCAGAACCTGGCTTGTGCCTTTCCACCTGGGCCTGTGCACATTCCATCCCATGCACCTTCTCAAGCCCGGGACTTCAGTTTTCTGTGCCACGTGCCTTAGTAAATGCAGAGAAGAGGCTGGAAGGTCCCGGGTCTGGAGTAGTTCACAGTGTGGTTGAAACATGGCACAGCGGCTAAGAGCACTGGCTCTGGAGTCAGACAGACAAATTCAAACAGGTTAGTCCATCTCTCTGAGCCTGTGCTTCCTCATATGAAAAATGGGGATAATATTCACTCTGTAGGATTTTTCTAGTTATTAAATGTGACAATCAATGTAAAGACATCAGCACAATATTTGGTACCTAGTAAGTGCTCAAAAATTATTAAATTGGTGTTAAACTTGGGTATTAAAATTAGGAAGTCAAGATGCACATAGAAATAACGAGTAGGTTAAGACCCCACTGGACACCAACATGAACTACAAAATGCTAAGTTTAATATGAGAAGGAGCTAGTTTCAAAAATATCAGCCTCCACTTACCAAGCCCTCTGTGCTTTAGATTCATTATCTCTCTTAGTCTTCATGCAATCCCGCAAGGTAGGTGCTGCTGCAGCCTTAAAAAGCTCAGAGAGGTTAAGGGACCTGGCCAAAGGTCACACAGCCAGCAAGTGATAAAGCTTGGGATCAAACCCAAGTCTGTGCATCCAAGAAGCCACACTGTCCATGTGACCTGCTGCCTTTTCAGACAGGCGGAGGACTGCACAGTAGGACAGGAAGCGCAGCTGGAGTGGACCTCACCGTGAGGTGGGCTCCACAGGTCGTGTGTGTCATCTCATCTATCATCATCCTCTTCCCTTACCTTTTGTACTCGGGATGTACTCTCAACTCCTGGTTGTTTTTCAGGAGCCCTTTGTACATCTCACTGCCAAATCCGTCATTGTCAGCTACCAGGGGGCTTGGGTTGTGGCCTTCTCAGCACTGGGCAGCCACCAGCGGCAGGGGGGCTCTGACTCCTTCCTCTGTTTGGATCTTGCTCTGCCTTGGGGTAGGACCAGCAGAAACCCAGGCTCGGGTGGGAAGCCAGGCTTGACTCACTGGGGCCTGTGTTGCAGACAGATCTTGGAGCTGCCCTGGAAGGAGGAGGTGTTCTTGGTGTTGCAGTCGCTCCTGGAGCGGCAGGTGAGTAGGCACGTTGGGGAGGCGTGGACAGAGTGCTGCGGCGGTTCAGTCCCACTGGTGAGGGCGAGGCATGCAGCACAGCTGCCTACAGCAGGGTGCCCTGCGACAGGGAGTGTCCCGGGGCCCGAAAGACAGGTAGCAGAGAGCTGATTGCATGGTAAATCCCACCTCTGTCTCTTACTGGCTGTGTGGCCTGGGGAGCAACGTGGTGGTGTATGTGTCTAAATTAATGTTTTCATGGGTAATACATTCATGTGTTCACAATTTTGGAAGCTCAAAAGGATTTAGTGAAAAATATCGCCCCAGCCATGCAGATTCCCGTCCCCGGGGCTCATCAGTTTCAGGGGAATCCTCCCAGAGAAGCTTTATATCTATGAGGACACATGTTTAAATGTACTTTTCCTTTGCTTTCTACATAGATGGTAACACCAAGCTCAGTATTCTGTATTTTGCTTTTTTCACTTAACAGTATATTGGCAATTTTCCCATGTCAATACCTAAAATTGTGCCTTTTTTGTTTGTAACTTAGATCTTGACATAACCTCCTTATGCCTCAGTTTCCTCGTCTACAAAAGGGGAGTGATGATAGCACGTACTTCATAAGACTGGGGTGAGGTTTAAATGGGATGATTGGTCTGAAGTGCTCCGAATGATGCCGGATGCATAATAGTTTATTAAATTACTAAGAGCCATTGTTATTATTCTGCTAGCAGGACTCCTTGGGACCTCTCAGTCCTGTGTATCTTCGACCGCTAAACCAGACTAGGGATCCTTGGACTCCCTTGGTCCTAATCTGAGCCTTTGCAACAGTAACCACCATTTTCTGAGAACTACGTGCCAGGCTTTCTGTGCATTATCTCATTTAATCCTTTTCACAGTCTTCAGAGTTAGATGTTATGAGCCCCATTTTACAGATGTGGAAACTGAGGCTTAGTTTGGGTAAGTGATCTGCCCAAGGTCACCTACTTAGGAAGTGGTGGAGTTGGGAAATGAATGCAAGGTCCTTTCTTGTGCTACTGTCCCATCTCCCAATGTGTGCAGGTGGAGATGACCCCCGAGAAGTTCGGTGTGTTGATGGACAAGCTCTGTAAAGAGGGGCTGGCAGCCACCACGTCCATGGCTTATGCCAAGCTCATGCTGACAGTGATGACCAAGTATCAGGCCAACGTGAGTGTTGATAGGGCTACAAGGGCTGGTCCTGCTGCTCTGAATCTGCCATGATGTTTGCCGGGGAGAAAACCCTGAATGTTAGCCAGGGAAACCACAAGTTCAAGCCCAGGCCTAGGGAGTGAGACTGCTTAGGAGTTCATTCCTCCAGCCAACACTTCTGTGGGCCAGGTGCTACGTGGGACCTTGGGGAGTCAACAGTGACCGTAACTAGTCCCTGTCCTTGACCCTCTCCCCTAACGCTGGGCTACAAAGAGCAAAGAGATGATAAACAGATCATTGTAATATCTGGTAGGAGCCAGGGCTTTTGGTGGCAGAGGAAGAGGGGGCAACTAAACCTTGTTCGTGGTTGGGAATTGGGACAGGCTTCCTGGCTCTTAAAGGGTGAATGGTAATCACGGGTGGGGATGGAGGAAAGGGCATTCCAGGCAGAGGAAACAGTGTAAGTAGTGACTGTCCGAGGGGATCTACAGGTAGTTCATTGTAGCTGGGGCCTAAAAACAGAGTAGTGGTGATAGGGAATGAGGTTAGAGAGCTAAAATACCCGGAGCTAAAACTTGCATAGCCCCTGCTACGTCTCAGGCACTGTTCTAAGCCCTTTACATACATACTCACAAGTTTATTCCACACGTTAGCCCTAGGAGAAGACACTATTATTAGCTCCATTTTTGTAGACGAGGAAATTGAGATTCAGAGAGGTTAAAGTAACTTGCCCAAGGACATATTGCCAGGCTATGGTAGCATCCTATGGAGAGCCCTGTAGGTTATGGTGAGGAGCTTGGACTTCATCTTGAAGGCCAGATGTTCTTGGCTGTTGGCTCTTTATCCTTTTCTTGGGAGTCACAGGCCCATTTGATGATCTGATGAAAGCTGTAGCTCCTATTAGAAAATTGAATATATAAGCACATATGAGGAGGCTCCTGGATCCTCTGGAGACCCTCTGTAGATCCTGGAAGAAGGGCCTCCAGTATGAGACCCCAGGGCCTTCAGCTGGAGTGTGGTGGTCAGATTTGCATTTTATAAAGAAGGCTCTGGCCTTTGTAAGGTGTAGGGATTGGGGAGTGAAGATACAAGGCGGAGACCCGTCAGGAGTTTGTAACAACGGTCAGCGCAGAAAAAGTGTGACCCAGAAGGAAGGTGGCAGCCGCAGTGGAGTGTCTCTGAACCTCAGTTTCCTCATCTGTAAATGGGAGGGTTGTGAGAATTATACGAACTAATGCATATAAAGTGCTGCCACATAGTAAGCACCTCAATAATTGTCAACTGTTGCTAATGTGGCTGACTTAATAAGTTGTGCAGTTAGCATTTGACCCCAGGTCCGCCTGAATCCAAAGTCTTTGCTTCACCACAGTGAAATACTGAAGTTCCATCACTCAGGGCGTCCTCACGTCCTTCCATCGTCTTTGTGCCCTGGATTCCTCTCTCCTTCCTGAACAGCCCAGGGGCAGAGGGGTGAGGGGAGGGATGAGCTGCTGCAGTCCTGCCATGATTCTTCCTTCTCCCCAGATCACTGAGACCCAGAGGCTGAGCATGGCCACCCCCCTGGCACTCAACACCACTTTCCTGAGGAAGTCTCTGCAGGCCACCCTGAGACATCTGGCCCCCTGACCTTCCACCAAGGGACCCACCCTCCTCGCACTCCCTCGCCAGCTTCCTGAACAACACTTCTGCCCTCAGCACCTCACCCTGACCCCTTGCCTGGGGGCAGAGGTTAGCCTGGCCATCCCGGGGATCAACTGCCTCCCTGTTCAGGCGGCAGAGAAGCCATCTTGGCCTCCCAGCCGGCAGGGAGTCCTGGGCTAAGGGGCCTGCAGCAGCTGGATTTCCAAGGGCTGCTGACACTGGCTCCCTCCTTGTCACTTCTACCTCAGCTGTGGGCACAGAAGCTTTCCCATAGGCCTCTGCAGGGTCACAGCCGACCCAGAGTAGACAAATGACACTGCAGGAGCCCTGGGGGCCCTGTGTGCTCAGCACAAATCTCTTGTGCTTGAATGTATGTTACAATCTGTGTTCTTGTTTCTGACTTGAATAATAATTTATCGATTGTATCTAATAAAAAGCAGGAAGTTCAGTAATGTCTTACTGGAAGTTGTGCCTGTTTTCCTGTTCACTCTGGGTATTTGTTCAAAACCAACTCTCCCCCACTCCACCCTGCTCAGTGAGAAGGGGCATCTTTTTCCCGTGAAATGTTCTGTGAGGGGAAGGTGGTAAGGTTCTGAAGTTGATTCATTCATGTTATGGGCCAGATAATGTGATACCACCCATGCCAGCCTAGCAGCTGTCTGTTGAGTAGGTGCGGTGGGCAGCGGACCACTGGGGGAGTGACTTGAAGGGGGGAATGACGCATTCTAGAGTTGGGGAAGGCTTTTGGGCAGAAGACATGGGAGTATGTAGGAAGGGGAGAGCTGCTGGGGTTACTGTGGACAGAAGAGGATGCAGCCTGTTAGCAGACAGGGTGTGCAGTACTGTGGGCACGTCTGTTTTACATCTTTCACTCCCATAGCACCTAGCTAGGCGCCTTGTTCATAACGAATACTTAACAGGTACATGTTATTGACTCAACTTCCAGGTGAAAGTTCATCACAGTACCTTCCCAGCTCTTCCCCATTGCAGGCTTTGAGGAGCCAAGAACAGAACTTGATTGATCTTGATATTTCAGGAAGCAGGAAGTTCAGTAATGTCTTACTGGAAGTTGTGCCTGTTTTCCTTCTCATAACTTCCTCGGAAGCCGTGAGCCCCCATTAGAACAAGACGAGGAGGGGGAGAGGTCAGGAGTAAAGCCTGCGTGTGAGAACTGAGGCAGGTGGGAGGAAGGCAAGAAGAAGTGGGCAGAGGAGGTCTGAGGGACAAACATGCAGGAATTGTACACTCTCAGCGGCCATCATTGTGCGGTGCCCAGTATGTGTGACTTCTGAAGCTCAAGCCCTGGACTTAGCATCTTCCCTAAGGTCCTGGCAGCAGCTGGCGCTAAAGGGGATATTTTCAGGGTGCCACGGGGCGTCTTGAACTGCAGCATCTCAGGGCGTCCGGGCGCTGGTCGAGCGGTGCCACGCACGGCAACGCCCTCCAGCGGTCACACACGGCGGCGCTCCCCGGGATTGAGCGATCGACCGCGCTCAGCAGGGAAACCACAGGAACAAGGCATCTCTCGCGAGAACAAGCTCCCTATTAGAGCGCATGCGCGAGCCGCGTTAGTCTCTTTTCCGGTGTTTGCGGCGCGAGGCAACATGAGGTGCGTGGTACTTAGGCTTCTATCTGTACTCATCCGCATCTCGGGGCGCCCGGGTGGGAACGGAGACCCTATGGACGGAATCGGGGGTCCTTGCCCTTGCTTCGCTGTTAGTCATTTCTTGCGGGCCGTCGGCCTGCGGGCCCCGCGTTCGAGTTCACGAGCCACGCCAGGCCGCCAGGAGAGTCCCTCTTCACCGGGGCCTGCGTCTGGTTCTCTGACCCAACTTTCCTGACTTGGCGTCCGGAATCCTCGTCTCAGCCTGAGGCTTCTGACGGCTTGGGCGCCCGGCCCCTGAGCGCTCGTGTTGCTTCTTTCTCACAGCAGCAAAGTCTCCCGCGACACCCTGTATGAAGCGGTGCGGGAAGTCCTGCACGGAAACCAGCGCAAGCGCCGGAAGTAAGAACGGGCCTCGGCGGGAGGACGGGCGCAGGGCGTTTGGGCAGCCGCGGGCGGCTGGTGAACTCGTTGCTGTCTCTCAGGTTTTTGGAGACGGTGGAGCTGCAGATCAGCTTGAAGAACTATGACCCTCAGAAGGACAAGCGCTTCTCGGGCACCGTCAGGTTGGCACCGTTCTGACCCCACCCAGCCCTCAGTGCCCCCCGTGCCCGGCTCCGCCCTTGAGGCTCCTGTTGAGCCCGAGGTGGGCAGGCATGTGCAGCACTGAAGTGCCCGGGTAGTTCAGACCCCTTGCACTGGGCAGGCGCGGCTGGACGGACCCCCACCCTGGGTCTTAAAACAAGAGGGGAGGCGTGGGGAGGCCTTGGCCGAGCCCGCCGGCTAGTTTGAGAAGCCAGACTAGCTGTTGGTGAATGTGGACACTCTGGGTAAGGCTCTGACTGCAGCGGACCCAGACCCGTTCACCTGCCCTTCACATCCAGGGTTGGGCATGACCTGTTCTGTCCCCAAAACGCAGGCTTAAATCCACTCCCCGCCCCAAGTTCTCCGTCTGTGTTCTGGGGGACCAGCAGCACTGTGACGAGGCCAAGGCTGTGGATATCCCCCACATGGACATTGAAGCGCTGAAGAAACTCAACAAGAATAAGAAACTGGTCAAGAAGCTGGGTGAGTGGCTGGTGTGGTGTTGTATTGGGGTGGGGTGGGGTGGGGGCGGACAGTGTTCATGAGTGGTATTTCTGTTATTGGGATTTTAAAATGATGAAGGAGGTACAATCGTGACCAAAAGGATCTGCTGTGGTTGGTTAATTTGAATGCTATTTTTTTAGTCTTAATTAAGATTCTTATATTTGCTCTGAGTGTTTTATAAGGGAAAGAGGCTAGATAGTAGTTCTTTATAAATAGATGAGATGCGTTAAGTTGACAAGTCGATTGGTGTGTTGTGAATTTGATTTCACTCTCCAATTTAATTTTTTTAATTTACGTGGCCTAAGCATTTTACAGATAGGAAACAGATGCAACAGTTGTCAAGTAGCTGGAGGGTAGGAAGGCAGAATTTGAACCCAGGCATTCGTAACCAAGGCGTGCATTTTCCATTGCAACCTGGATTGTGGTCAGCCGATGCTGATACCAGGCTTCATGTGAATGTTGCACCAGTAAAAGTCCAGAGGATGGAGCTGATCAAACTGGAATGCAGAGTGTTAAAAAGACTTGGTACCTCGAGAGAGGTAGAGTGCTGGTTAGAGGTTACTTCTGTGATTGGTTCACAGAGCCCTGTTTGCAAGTCTGCCTTTCAGGGACCTAAGCACCCGCACCCAATGGCTTACTTTCTTTACCAGCCAAGAAGTATGATGCCTTTTTGGCTTCAGAGTCTCTGATCAAGCAGATCCCGCGAATCCTGGGCCCAGGCCTGAATAAGGCTGGCAAGTTCCCTTCCTTGCTGACCCACAATGAGAACATGGTGGCCAAAGTCGATGAAGTGAAATCCACCATCAAGTTCCAGATGAAGAAGGTAAGGTCTGGTTGGTTGCACGGGTTAAGTCATGGTAATGGTGGCAGGGCCCAGAAGTTTACGCACTTTCTCTAAATGGGAGCCCTGGTTTGCATTTCTGTGGGTACCGTAGCTCCGTCTTCCCGGCCTGGGGCCAAAGCACGGCTCATTAGGTCACACAAAGGGAGGGATGGGCGGTCTGCCTTGCAGATGAGCCCACTCTTTCCATGTTCTATTCCATCCAGCCACCAACCTGATAATGGCCTTCCTTTCCCCACAGGTGCTTTGTCTGGCAGTGGCCGTTGGCCACGTGAAAATGACAGATGATGAGCTTGTGTACAACATCCACTTAGCTGTCAATTTCCTGGTGTCATTGCTCAAAAAGAACTGGCAGAACGTCCGGGCTTTATATATCAAGAGCACCATGGGAAAGCCCCAGCGCCTGTACTAAGGCAGAGCTTAATAAACCTTAGTGCTACCGATACCTGTCTGCCTGTGACTGGGGGAGGGAGGTGCTTTGTGAGCTGACATTGCATGCCTCAGCATAGTGACAGGCAGTCATGTCATTCGTACTGCAAACCAGGAGAGGCATTCTTACTGCAATCTCGTATTTATAAGGTGATGGAAGGGCTGCTAACCGGGACGGAGGCTTTCCGAATAACCACGGGAGGGGCAGATGAGGGTGAGGATGCCTGCCACGTACTAGTGACGAGTTAGTTGCATGTGAAGAACATTGACTCAGCCCTTGGCAGCATGCTTAATAGAGCCCTAACGTTACTTCCCTCGACATTGGGCATTCTTGATGTGGGTGGGCTATGTTTTTTCCAATCTAAATCATGCATTTGGGTCCTTGGTCTGTAGGGATCACAGAATTATTACAAATGGAGTTTGGGTACTTAGGGGCTTCTGATGGGAGTGGTCCACAAACCTTGAGAAATTGGTCCAATATTTGCTTGCCTGACCCCAAATTGAATATGTTCAGGGTAGTATTTACTGGGTAATACGTTCAGAAAAATACAAGTAGATCTGTGCAATGTTGTAATGTAGGGGAGCAAATGGGTGGAATCAGGCTGGAAATGTCCAGGTCCTTTGTGCCCTCCCCCTCACCGTCCCAGCAGGCTGTCCCCGACCTGAGGATTTCCCTGTTGTAGTTTTTGCCTCCAGTGCTAGGCACTACAAAGGTGGCTTTTGGTAAAGGGGAACATAACCTGTGATTAAACCTTTGTCTGGCATCTGCTTCCTTTAACTTTGGTAAATAAAGGAAACAGTTCATCCCTATGGTTTTTTAAAGAGCTGAAAGGCTAATTCAAAACATAAATGAAAATGTTGTACCTTCTCAACACAAGCATTATCTGCCCTTGAACCGTGAGGAGTACAATGTTCTCACCATTTTAGCTCTTTTTAAAGATTTTATTGGGGAACAGTGTGTACTTCCAGGTCTTTTTCCAGGTCAAGTTGTCCTTTCAGTCTTAGTTGTGGAGGGCGCAGCTCAGCTCCAGGTCCAGTTGCTGTTGTTAGTTGCAGGGGGTGCAGCCCACCATCCCTTGTGGGAGTCGAGGAGTCGAACTGGCAGCCTTCGGAGTTAGGAGCACGGAGCTCCAACTGCCTGAGCCAGCAGGCGTCTCCATTTTAGCTCTTAACGGCAGGTAAAATAACTACACAAGCCTGAGGAGCAGTGAATTTTGGTCTCAAGGTAGGTCTAGCTTGCTCCTTCCTCTGGTCTAGTATATTAGAAAAGAGTAATAAAATAGGCTTGTTGAACAATGCTCTCTTATCTAAGGAAAAAGCTGGCTATAAAATCAGGACCCAATTTTATTGAAATGTTTATGCATAGTAAAAATGATTAGAAGCGTACATGAAATTGATCATGCTTAACTTGGAGTTAAATGATTTTAATTTGGGATTTTCTTAAGTTCTACAATGTTTCTAATCAAGAAAAGGCAATGTTTAAAACAGGGCAGGAAAATTTATGGTGATTTGATGACTAGAGGAATGCAATGCAAAAAATGTTTTACAAGTGTGAATATTTTATTATGCTTTGTCTCTACCACAAAGCTGCTTACAAAGTACTTAGTACAGTTAAGAAAATGGAAGGCATGAGAGCCACAAGGCGAAGGCGTTCAACACTGAAGTCCCATCTGCTGAGATGGGCCCCAGCTGCCCCTGTGGTGGCCATTCCCAAGGTCCCTGATGGACACGGTGCAAACCACCTCTCAGCCTCGTCAGAAACATTTGTGTTTGTACCAGCTGTGTGCTGTCAGGAGCAGTCAGTGCAGCCAAGGGTTTCGGAGGAGTTTCTCATGATTTCAGATGCATACTCAGTCATTTGTTGGGTGCAAGACCAGCCATGGGATTGCGTATAGGCTGAGGGTCTCTCCACTGCCACTCTGGAGCCATGTGAACCTGTTGAGTGAGTCTAACTTCTCTAAAACTTCTTTTCTATCTGAAAGCATAGACGATGGTGGTACCTACCTGAACGACAGCAGTACCAACTTAAAAGTGTTAGACTTGGTACTCAAACAGCAGTGATCAAATGGTAATTCCACATAGCACCATACACTTACGTACTGGACCTTGTACACAAATAGCAGGTTTTGGACAGATTGAGTGGAGGCAATCCTGAAGACACCCCATCAAGGGTGCTGATGAAGAGAACAGGGTGCCCTCAATCAGACACACCTGTCTTAAATGAGCCAAGGAGTAAAATCCTTAAAACAGTTTTGGAAACTAAGGCAAAGTAAATGGGTATGTTAGAAATACTTGGGCGCTTGAATCTTCCTACGTTATTGATTTGAATCACCTGAATTTAAGTCAAACCTATTCCCCTTTATGAATCTATTGAGCCTTATGTACTTAGGAGTCCAAAAACCAACTCCATTAAATACTGACACCACTTTCTGCTGGGCTCTGGGGAATCTTTATAGAGGACCACAGTACCTCAGAAAAGGAAAGTAGGCAGCAGAACGAGAAAGCAAGAGAACACGTGTGGGGACAGACTAGTTCTATTGTAACAGGGTTGAGCTATTTGAATTAAATCCCAGCCTCTAGGATGATTAGTCCAAAGCTTAGTGTGCACCTGAGAATTCAGGGTTCAGATATCTGGGGATCCCCAGTTCTCTAGCAGTTGTGCTGTAGGGAAATAAAGAGCCCTTCTGAACCCCCAGGACAGTGCTGTTCCTTGACTGGGATTGACAAAAAGGTGGCACTCCTTCCTTTTCCCCAGGGAACATGAGAGCAGAGAAACAGGCAGGAAAGACAACTGCAGGCCCCCTTGAGCTTCAGCTTTCTTGGCCCTTCCATACGGCTTCCCACAGATCCCTGAGCAGGGGAGAGCCATTTCCAGGACAGCACTGGGCTTTGGGTTTCCAAGACCCACTTTATTCTGGTTCCTTCCCTACTTTGGAACCTCAAAACTGGTCATCACTCACTTCTGGATCTATTACATTTGTGGTTGAGGACAAGGGGAGAGTGAAAGCAAGGAGGCCGGCCATATTTCACTCGAATTTTCTGTGTGAGAGACACACATTGTTCTAGAAGAAATTACCTGATGGTTGATTACTCCAGGAGAGCAGCGAAGGCCACAGCCCATGTGAAGATGCTTCAACCACCTAATAGATGTGATCACCTATTAGTGCAGAGATTGGATTTTGCATCCAGCCCTAGGTCTGGCACACAGTGAGTCCTTCAGAAACAAATTTCTGCCTCCAGGACCGCCTTCCACCTGGTTGGGGCTCCAGGCACCCTACTCATCCTACAAGTGACACTCTGGGGTCCCTCCAATGCAGTGGACCAAGACAAAGGCCACCCGATTATTTAGTTTATCAGGTGCATGGACTTGGAGTCAAGCAGATCAGGTTCAAATCCTGGTGTTGCCACTGATTGGCTGAGTGAGGAGAGCATTTAACCTCAGTCTGTTTCCCCATCTGTTAAGTTGGAGGTTGGACCAGAGTGATCTAGAAGAGTAGATTTCTAGAGTAGGGTTGCCAGATGCAGCAAATGAAAATAGAGGCTGCCCGTTAAATCTGTACTTCAGATAAACAACGCATGTCCACTGAGGGTACCGTCTCCCCAGCCCCCACCCTGAGGCCCCTGCTATGTGAGCTCGAGATGGCTCAGAGGGCAGAGTAGGGATTTCCCAGGCAGACAGGAGCAGACTATCCACTTCCCCTGCTAGCAGCCATCCACTTGAGAGAAGACTCGTCCTCCTCAAGGCTCTTACGAGTATATGAGGACAAGATGGTGAGAACGGTAGTCGCCACTGTGAAGACAGGATTTAGCAGGGGGCCCATCTCAGTAGTATGACCTGGGGCAAGTCACTTCCCTTAGACAAAGCAACAAAGCACAGGGTGGCACTGCACAGTTCCATGTTCAGCTCATGGCGGGACGGGCTTGGGGAAAGGTTGGAGTTGGAAAGCTTTCATGGGACCCTTGAATCATAGATGTTTGGACTTAGGGCTCCCCAGCAAATACAAGGGGGTGGGATGACACACCAGGGCCTAACTTAAGGAGGGCATCCACCTGCAGCTGTTTCAACCCAGAGGTCTGGCACACAACTGGTCACACAACTAACCCACAAACAAATAACTTTAATTTTTTTTTTTTTTTTTGAGCAGGAACTGGGCCTTGAGAGCGCCTGCCCCAGCCCCGCACCACATTTATGATATAACCCATCACAGCTGGATTTAAAAAATACACAAAAAATATATAATATACATTATAAAACCTAGGTTGGGTTTGGAGGTGGCCTGAGCGATATGCAAACTGTGAGGACCTTCAGGAAGCTCAGGGGTGGGGCGGGGTGGGGTTAGGAAGGGAAGTGGCACAGTACTTCATATGAAACATAAATACCCACGGGCAGCTGGTGGACAGGCCGAGCCCGCGGAGGGGCCGGGTGTTGGGAAAGGGCAGCAGGGGAAGGGTTAACCTTCAGTCCCAGAACTGGGTCTGGGGAGCTGCTGCTCCAGGCAGGGAGACTGAGGTGGGGAAGAACACCAAACCCAAGTCTTGGGCAAGAGAAAATATCGAAGCCTTTTGCTGCCCCTGTTCCTAGGCCACTGGTCTGCCCAGAGGCTGGGACTCCATCTTCCTCCCTGACCCTCTAGCCTATTTCTGAGCCTGGGGTTGCCCCCAGGGGCCTTCCTCCATCTGGAGGCTGCTGGGAAGTTGGCAAAGGATCTGGGCCAGGGCAGCGTGGGGGAGGTGGGTACAGGAGGCCCCTGGCTGGATTGCAGGCTGATAGAGGGCGCCCAACAGGTGCTGAGTACCTGCTGTTCCCTTTCCTGCCTGGTCAGAAGTAGCTGCTCCCCTGAGTCAGGGGACCCCTGCCCCTCAGCGTAGAGCCTCTCTCCCGCCCCCTGGGGCCGGTCCTGCTGCAGGGAGGTAGTGTAAACCTGGGCTCTGGCGACAGGCGGCCTAGGGTGAGAACTCCCACGCTGCCCATCACCCTCCCAGGTTCCTCAGCACCTCATCTGGACAAAGACCCACGCTTGCCTTGCAGGGTCTGAGGATGGCATGAGGCATGCAGGGCGCCTGGCATACAGCAAGTGCAAAGAAAGTGTGGGCCCCTCTCTCTTCTCAACCCAACCACAACTTGACATTCTCCTTCCTGGGCTCTGCATTTGGCTTCCCCTCCATCCGACATTTACCCGCTGTCACACTCCCCTGAGGGGCCAGTGGCCACACACACCCAAAGGTGTCCTCCCATTCCTTCGAGGCTGGGCAGAACCAGGTGATGGTGGCTCGGAGTCCCAGCCAGGCTGCCCCACGGCTGAGCCTCCCCCCTCTTCTCCCACAATTAAAGCGCAGAACAGTGACAGGGAGTGTGTGTGTTGGGGTAGGTGGGGAGACCTCCTGGGTCCTGGGCCTGAGGCCTGGCAGGCAGATGAATCCTCAATCCTGGAGCCCCGGGGGTGCCAGGCAGGTGTGTGGAGAAGATGCTCATCCTGGATCCTGGTCGTAGGGGCAGAGGGCACCCTAGTCTTTGACAAGCTTGTAGACGTGGTGCTGGGCCCCGTGCTCACTGGTGGAGACTTCAAAGACGAAAGCAATGACGAGCAGGGTCTCTTGGGAGTCCCGGCTCGTGACCACCTGGTGGCAGGGCAGGAGATTCAGGTCAGGCGGCACAGGGCCGAGGCTGTGGGGGCTAAGCAGACCCTGCTCCTCTCTGCCGCTCAGTCTCTTCCTCTGACTGATGGGTCCAGCCACTCCCACTTTGAAGCCCTTGTGCCTGTCACCCTCCCGGGACCCCACAAGCCCTGCTCCCCCATACCTGCAGGATGGTGAAGTTCTCCAGGACACTGTTCATCATGTACTTCTCGGGCAGGTGCTTCAGCTTGTGGATGAAGTTGATCATGTACTCACACATGGGCGAGCGGTGGATGCGGTACACGAAGCGCCCATTCTCTAGCCTGGCGTACTCGGTCTGCGGGGCGGCAGAAAAGGCATCACTCTGCCCGCCTGCCCCTGGCCCCCCACCTCTACCCGCGGGCCCCCACTCACCTCCACCTTCTCCACCACCTGCTTGCCAAAGGAGCACACCTTGGTGGAGACACTGATAGTCATGCTATCGGCTGAACTGTACTGGGAGCTGACGCCATAGAAGGCTCCCGGGCCCTCCTGGATGGTGCTGTTGAGGTCGGCCTGGAGGAGGGGGCGGGGGTGGCATGAGGTGCTGGAGGGGCCAGAGGGAGGCTTCCCGCCAAACCAAGTCACCATCCTGCCCCAGGACCCATCTCCGGTACTCTGCCCACAGGCCACCGAGAAAGCGGTGGTCAGCAGGGTGGGACAGGGACCACATCTGGGCGAAGGGTGCTCGGGAGCAGAGAGGGACCAGGGCAGCTCACCCAGAACTTGACCAGGAAGAAGGCATTAGGGGGCCCCTTCTCATAGAGCTCCTTCAGTCCACCCTTTTTCTCAGGAAACTTGTCGTAGATCTGACGCACATCGACTGCCTCCAGGGGTGGGTCCGAGAAGGCGGGGTTCGTCTGGCCGATGTGCACAAACAGGTGTTTGCTGTACTGTGGGGAGGGCCCAGTACCGGGTCAGGAGAGCACTCACGTGCGCGGGCCCAGGAGGGCTGCACGGGGACAGAACTGCCCCATGGCTTCCAAAGCCCATGACCCTGAACTGTGGCCCTGCACCACCACGCCGGGGTCTCCCCACAACTGCACCCACCGTTGCCCCTACCCCAAACACATTACCGTGTCAGGGTCTCGCTGCACCTCCACGAAGGCGGAATACTCGAGGAGCCGCAGCCGTGAGGAGGCGATGGTGCGGTCCTGCCACACGGGCACGGAGGCGGCAGCTGGGGGGGGCGGGGCCAGGGGCTCATAACCTGGAGAACAAGACTGGCCGTCATCTGCGGGGCACTTGGTTACGTACAGAATGGCCCCGGCCTGCACAGAGCCGTTGTGCAAATTAGGAAACAGCGCGCCTTTTGGGTAGGAACACAGGCTGGATTTTGACTGCCGTGTCCTTGTATGGTGCACAACCACGTGTGGTGACCCTAGTAGTAAAAATCAGTGGATTTTTCCTGTCACTGTAAATTGTGTTTAAACAGAAAAATACAGACAAGTCAAAAGGGAAAAATAAAAATTACCCAGAATCCCAACAACTCGAGTGTATTTCCTTATGAGGAATTTTATAGACATACGGTGTATAATTGGAATACTTTTGGTGGTGTGTACTTACAACAGAGTTCTGGAAGCAACATTATAAAAGGTAAGGGGGCTATTCCTGGTCTGTCCCAATCCCCTATAGATGCCACCCACTTCTCCCAGTGCACGCGTGCACACAAGCACGCACGTGTGCGCACACACAGTCGGGCCCCAGCTCTTCAGAGCAGAGGTACAGGTGCCAAGGGTGGGACAAGAGGTGGTGGCAGCCTCATGGGGAACTTACTGCTGAGCGCCGGCGGCAGGGGCGGCTGGATGGGGTAGGCTGGCTGTGCGAAGGGCTTGATGCTGCAGACAGAAGCACAGCCTGGTTAAAGGGTCACCCCTTTCTCCACGTCCCCCCCTGGCCCAGTCAGTTGGGGTCTCGTCTGGGATCCCCATAGGGAGCCACCCAGCCTTTCTGTGGAGGCCCAGAAATGCAAGCTAACAAGCTAACTCACAAGCTTTTGTTTTCTCCACATGTTAACTTTTGTGAAATCCTGCTGCATCTCACAATTGATGTGCACATTTAATGTAGCATTTCAACCCCACCCTGAAGAGCTGTTCATCAAACTGAGGGTGTGTCTCAGGATGAAAGTCATCTTAAAATTGAAGGAACCAAGTACACTCGACTACCTAACTCATTGACTGAGATGGATTCGGAGATTAACTGAGTGAAAAATAATTGAAGGACAGCTGACAAGTGGATGAGTGGGTTGATGAATGAACAAACACATGAATGAATAGACAGATGCATTAGCTCTTTTACTGGAGCTCTCCATCTCTGTTTCTGAATTAAAACTTTGCTCAGCTATTGTTGGAACCCAGATGGGAGGGAAAGTTTAGTGCGGCTGCCAAGGGTGTGGCAAGGATGCACCACAATACTCACTCCTGAGAGGGTCCAGGCTGCTGTCCCAGGAGAGGGGGGCTGCTCCAGAACTGCAGAGATAGGACAAAGCCCAAGAGCCCCTCAATATCCATGCCCCTCACCACAGCCCGGCCCCGAAGGCACTCCCTCACCCCAGCTCCACCTCCCAGGACCCCTATACCCGTGAGGAGGTGGAGAAGACGGCCTGGGGCAGAGGGGAAGGTGGGCTGAACTTGTTCTGTAGAACACTGGCGGAGACAATCTGGGCGGAGGACATGGACGCCATGCTCTGGAGGGCTTTGTCCTTGGAGACCTGGTCCTGGAGAGGGGACGGGTCACATGAGGCCTGGGCCAGGCCAGAGACAGGACAAGGGCTTGCCTCAGGCCCCCCTCCCAGGTTCTCAGGGCTGTGGGGAGTACAAGTCTGGATTACAGTCCCCGCTCTGCCGTGTGGGCTAAGGAGTCTTAGCCCCTTTCTGGGCCTGTCTCCTAAGTGGACATCACCGCTCTGACTGCAATCCACAGTAAGAAACAATTTTTATTCCGTAACTCAGTATGTACCAAAATACTTCACCTTATTTTTTTTATTGTGTGTGTGTGTCATATACTGTCATATTTTCTATTCTATTTCATCAGTGGTTCTCCAAATTTGGTTCGTGGACCTAGAGCACCACATCACTTGGAAGCTCGTTAGAAATGCAATTTCTCAGGCCCCAGCTCAGTCCTACTGAATCAGAAACTTTGAGCGTGAGGCCCAAAACTCTGTCTTCTTAAGCCCTCCAGGTGATTCTGATGCAAGCTAAAGTTTGAGAACCATTATACTTCATTTTAAAAAAATTCTGTTTGCAAACCTATTACACTGATTTACAACACCATAATTTGAAAATCTTAGATGAGGTGTTCTTCCCCCAACTCCCCCCAGTGGAAGGGTGGTGCTACTTACCAGGTTCATGGCCTGTGAAGGAGAGGGAGAATGGATTAGAGGAGGTACACATGAAGACTCTCTGGGGTGGGGGGACATGTCTTTTCACCTCCCTCCACTCAGTGGCCACCTGGCTCTCAGCTTCCAAGGAACCCAGGGAAGCTCAGAGGCAGCTGTGGACCTTCTCCCTGCCCCACTGCCACCCAGAGGGAGTGCTTGCCAGCTGGAGGTGCCCTGGATAGGGTAGGGTGACAGAGGACAGGCTAGAGACCTAGATGGTGGACCAAGCTGGTGCCCCTTGGGTCTGTCCATGTCCTCTGGAGCTGTGCTACAGGCATGGAGCGCTGGGGTGTAGATACCCAATCTGTTGGGTATCTATGGGCAGCGAGAAGAAGATACAGCCTACAAGGGGCCCTGACAAGGGCCCAGGCCATGAACCCCAGGCTCCGAGATGCTCAGTCACAGAGGAGCCAGGATTGAGTGTCCAATGCAAGGAACGGCCATGCCCGCCACCACAGCTCTGGCAGCCAATACCCTCCAGTATCTGCTCCCTGCCCACCTGAAGTCCCCATGCAATAAGCAAGGAGCAATTAGGAGGAAGGAGAAAAAGGAAAACGGAGAAGAAGAGAGGTGGGCCTTAGTGGCCCCTAGATGGTCTTCCTCTCCCTCACTGTAGGGCTCGCTGTCCCCTTGGGCTCCTGCTCAGTCTGCAGAGGCTGTGGCCCTGTGTAGCCTGAAGCAGCCTTTGGGCTTCTCGCTGCTGTTTGTGTTTCTGAGACCCCCTCCACCCTCAATAGCTCCTCAGCCCCCTCCCTGCCCCAAGCTGGGGTCAGAGAGCAGCAACAAGCCTGGGCCGGTTAGGCCAAGTGGCAAGGGACCCCATACCTTCAGCTTGGACTGAATCTCCCGAGATTTCCGCCTGGCTAGAACCTGCAAGTGGCTAGAGACCTGTAGAGAGAGAGAGAGAGAAAGAAAAAGAGCAGAAAGAGTGGAAGAAGAGGCGAGAACAGAGCTTTAGCCAGAAAAGAGGCACAGTGGGGCCACAGAGCTGGCCAAGGCAGAGGCCTGAGCCGTGCAGATAGTGGTGGAGGCGCCATGGAAAGGGGCCGAGGAGGGGCTGGAGGCCCCAGTTAGGCGCCCAACGTACCTTGATGCCAACCTGGTACTCCCGCACCTTCTTCCGAGCTAGAACCTGTATGTGGCTGGACACCTAGGGGCCGCCCCGCGCCCAGCCAGAGAGGAAAACACAGACAGTGAGGAGGCACAGCCCGGGGTGGCCACAGGCAAGGAGCATCTCAGCCCTCATCTCTGGGAACAAATAAAAGTGGGGGGAACTGTGGGGCCCCTGTGGGCAGACACACCTCAGTCCTGCTAATTCTGCTCTCTTCTTGACCATCTTGATCGAGAGCCTACAGGGGCTTCTGAGACCACCGTGTACAGTTGTACAGGTTGTTCACTGCACAAGAGCTCCCGGTCCAGTGAGAGCTAAAATCCAGTCCAAGCTCTGCTGGCCAAGCTACGTGCCCTGGTATAGGGATGCATCTAACCCAGAGGAAGAACCTCCTTTTATTTTTCCCCAAAAGGGGTGACTTTTTGTCACTGGTATCCTCAGAGGAGAACACTGTTTTCTAATTGGCACCACAGAGGCTAACAATGGCCACAGTGTTGCTTCTGGCCATCAGATTGTATATTAGGCCATATCCTCTACCAAAGATCTCCCCTTGTACCATTGCCCTAAGTCTTCCTATCAACCCCAACAGCTTGCCGGCCTATAGAACGAGGCCTGGTCCTACTCCTGCTTTGCTCACACAGCTTCTTCCCCCAACATGCCTTCCTTTTCCTTGCACCAATAAATGGCAGTGTACATACACAGTAGATGCTCTTAATTCCGTATCTTCTCTGGCCCCTGCTCCCCACAGCCTCCCTCGCCTGGCAAACCTAGCTAATCACAGCCTAGATGTGTGTGCCATGGGCTTGCACAATAGACCCTTGACCCCGAGCCTCAGAGAACCTACAGGTCACTGTTTTCCCCAGGAAACACAAGGGAACACATGGCTCCTCTCGGTTGCTTCACACTTTCATTATCAGCAATTGCTCTTGGCTTTCTTTGCTAGTTGTTTTTTATCCCCACAAAGAAAGTTTCCTCTTCTTTTTAATCAGAGACTGAAAGTTACTATATATGTGACGCTGGGTGGCCCCCATACTACTTGGTTAGGACCCAGGTACTCCTCATACTGCCTCATACTGCACAGGAATCAGACACACATCCAGCAAGATTATTCATCACTTCGTGTCATGACAGTTAACGTGTTAACTGAGCACACCTACTGTCGTTCTCAGCACTTTACCCAGACCCACTCGTCTGACCTTTACAGCAACACTAAGGAGTCAGTACTTCTAAGATTTCCAATTTACAGATGATGAAACCAAAGTACAGAGAGGCTGAGCGGCCTATCCAAGGTCACACAGCTGGAGACTAGAGCTAGGAATTGAACCCAAGTGGCCTGACTCCAGGGCCTACTTGCTCTGATCCCCATTTATGGTACCAGGATTCTTTCAGACATTTAACACAGAGGACCACCTCCAATGGTCAGCTCTGTGACAGGTGAGGGTCACACAGGACTTAATCCTAATGTCATATGTAGCTGTTTTTTTTCAACATGGAGGCATTGTACTTGCTACTAATTACTGTCTATATCTGTAAAAAAACCCCCTAAAACTGCGTTTTTAAAACCAAAAATAAAATAAAAATAACCTTGCCTGTCAGTTGGTTGTTCTTTGTGACACAGAAAGACATGTCTTGTCCTGACAACTAAAGGGTGAGTCCCCTTTTAAGGAGATATTAGATATCAGAGTTCTACCGTGTTTCCCTGAAAATAAAATCGGGTGTTCTATTAAGGTTTGCTCCAAAAGACACATTAGGGCTTATGTTCAGGGGATGTCATCCTGAAAAATCATGCTAGGGCTTATTTTCCGGTTAGGTCTTATTTTTGGGGAAACACGGTAAGAAAAAAGAGTTAGAGGACTGCTACCCTTGCAAAATGACAAAGGCCAGCGGTTTTGAAAATTCTAGGCTTGCCAACAGCTGGTTTTATTGATAATTATTTTATAATTTTATTTTACAATTAAAATCAAACCTCATTGGCCGGCCAGCCTTCCGTGCTACGCGGCCTGGAGCAGGTACAACGCTGGGCCTCAGGTCAAAGTGATGGAGCGCAAAGATCCCTCCGCCCCTTCCCACTCTGACAAAGGCTCCTATAAACACATCTGCTGGGTGAAGCAGGGCATGCCGAGACAGTGCCTTCTCCTGAGCCAGGGATGGCTTTCTGTTTACAATGACCATGATGAAGACAGCAACAGCAGCAGCCAATTCTTGCACAGCGCTTATTCTGCTCGAAGTGTCTTCACATATTAGCTAATTTAATGGATGAGGGGCGAGGGCTGGGAGGCGAAGCACGCCCTCGCCGCAGGACTGGAGCAGGTATTTGAACCCAGGGGTCTGATCTGTGCTCCTCCTGTAGTCCCAGGCTCCAGGAAACAGGGCCCTGGACTTTCAGGTTCCCTGCTGCATCGCTAGTGCCTAGAACATAGCAGTAGCTCAATAATTTGCTGAGTGAATCATGCTGGGCAATGTGAGCTGGCCGGGGACAGTGGTTAGTAAATGCCTGAATAAAAGAGGGAGTGTTTCTGATCCCACCATGAGTGGGTGGACTCAGCATCTTCCTTTGAGACAATGGGGTAGGACAGGTAAGCCTTGTCATATACATACATGGGGTCCTGGGAAGGTGGATGCAAGGCCCAAACTCCCTCCAGATGCCAGGGAGAGTAAGAGGGCTGAGCATCAGAGGTGGCCTCTATTCCTCCATGTGCCTGCCTTCAGCCTGCCTCTCTCCCAGGCACCATAGGTGCAAACAACTCCCTTCAGGTTTCCTGTCACCACGCTGCTACCCTTCCTGGGCTGCAAGTCATCTCTCAAATCATTTGTTTCCATCCCCACCACCACTATCTTCACCACTGCCACTAACCAGGCCACCACTGCTGTTGACCTAGGTCCCTGCCTCTGCCTGGCCCTAATCCATTGCCCGACTGCTCTAGGGCCAACATTCCACTCTCAGCTCTATTCCCTTTCATGGCCCCCAGCTACCCCGGGAAACCTGTCCCTCAGGCCTCCAGCCAAGTCTCTCACCACCAGCCCTCAGCTCTTCCGACCCCTCCATCTACTACCCCACCCCACTCCACCCCACACTGTTGACGAAAGGATCTTTCCTGCCTAGTGGGTTGAATCCTGTATCCACCGCCCACCAGCCGATCGACCTTGAGGAAGTTATGTAATTTCCCCATGCCTCAGTTTCCTCATCTGTAAAATGGAGATAATTATTATACCTACCTTGTAAGGTCAAATGAGGGTCAAATGAATTAATATGAAGCTAGCTCTGTATGGGTTCACAATTCGTGTTTGTATATCCAACCTTCTTAGCTTGGAAGAATCCTCTCCCTTTGTTCTGCCTGGCTAAATCCTATTCCTTCTTAAAAATGCATCTTAAGCATCGCCTCCTCTAGGAAGCCTTCCTAGCTCTCCTTCCCTTCACCTGCCTGGTCCGGGTTAGATGCTTGTCTGCCAGCACCCGGCACACACCCCAATCTCAGCCATGCTACCCTGCTCTGCACTCATCCCTCCAACTGTCTGTCTCCCTGAGTGGTCAGTGGGCCTCTCAGGGCAGTGACCATGCAGCTGCCACAGCTGCCCCTTGGGGCTTATCTGTGGTCACTGAACCAAAGGCCTTGGGTGGGTGGTGGGTGGTCAGAGAAGACAGTGGGAAGAGTGATGGAGCAGCTTGACGGGGTGTAAAGTCTTAGTTGAGGGCAGGAGAGTAAGCTGGGTGAAGGGGCAGCTCCGAGGAGGTGGGCAGGGCAGTGGGCATAGCTCCGGATGAAAGGGGCTGAAAGGAGGCAGGTGAGAGTGTGTGAGTGTGTGTGTGTGTGTGTGTGTGTGTGTGTGTGTGTGTACAGGCACAGAGGGGCCACAACATAAATAGTCTGTTTACCTGTTTTCTCGTTCGAGTCTTCCCCGTCCTCAACTTAATATAGCGTGCGATCAACTCATTCCGACCTAGATTGGGGTAAGAGAAAAAAAATGAGTGGGTGAAAGGGGGAGCCAGTGGCTGGAGACCGCCCACACCATGGCCCTCCCCAAAACACTGCTCCTGTTCCCTCCCTGCCCTCAAGGGCACAAGCAGGGCAGGCCAGGGTGGTAGGGAAATCCCAGGCGCTCCCCCGACAGCCTCCAGACCTGGGGGGCTGCTCGTTGGGGGAGGGGGTGAGTTGGGGCAGCAGAGTAGGAGGGAGGTGGAACAATGTCAGGCAGCCAGACAGGTTTCCCTGCAGACAGACAGGGACAGGTGTGGCCCAAGGGCGGCAGGACAGCTGGGCCCCTCATTCCCAGCCCCCAGCACTGCTTCCTTCCTCCAGGGCTTGTCACCAGCTTCAGAAGTCCGAGTGTATGCGCTCGTGTGCAAGTGCGGCCTGACCCAAGCGGCAGACATCTCGGTCAACGCCGCCATGAGTGTCCGAGAGGTTCTGGCCTGGGTGCCTATCCTAGCTGTCCTTGTCACGAGGGGAGACCCAGGACAAGTCGCTTCCCTTCTCTGGTGAAACAGGCGGGAAGACCAAATGGTCTCCAATACACCTCCCACACTGATAGCCTGTGTCAAGACGTGTCACTGAGCCTGTCACCCCTATGTCACCGGTTATCAGTGTCTCTCCGGCCCTATGAGAGACAGCCCAACTGCCTGTCAGCCTTTGGGTGGAGGGCTCTGCTCAGCACCATGGACCCTCTGAGAGCCCAGTAGCTGGCCAGCGTCCAGAGGGCTTGGCCCTGAGGGGTGCTTGGGACACGTGGCTAAGCATAGGTGAGCACCCTCAGGCTGTACCCCTCTTACCCCCAAATCCAGGCCCCTTGCCCCCTAACCTCACAGCCTCCCCAGATCCCCACATTCTCCAAATTCCTCTCCAATGACAGCAGCAGCCCCACTGCTCCTCCCTTCCTGCCTGCCAGCTCCACCCCACTCTCCCCCGCCACCCCCCCACCCCCGCCCTGTCTAAAAATACCCTTTGGGGCTGCCCCAGCCATCTGGGAGGTAGCAGTTGGGGCAGATGGCCCCTGCCCTCTGGAAGGTGCCCTGGAATACCTGTCTGCCCCATGAGCGGGGCCCTGGTGCTAGGGGTAGGTGTGGCAAGTGGGTGGGGGCGGGGGACATGGGGCAGCCCTTACCACTTGGCCCAGCTGTCTCCTTCCTGCACCCGCCATGGTACTGGGTGCTGGGAGAGGACAAGCTGAGAGCTGCCTCACTCAACCATTGGGAGGGTTGGAGGGAGTTGGCAAAGAGCCAGGCCGAGAAGGGTTGAGTTATCCCAAAAATGTAGCTCTGGGAGAGCCCTCTCAGGGCTGGACCAGAGGCGGACACTCCCTTCTGGAGGCAAGAGGTGGGCAAGGTGGCAAAGAGAGGGGCCACCACAGCAGGAGAGACTTGGGAGGGAGCCTGAGGCGTGAAGGAGTCTCTCTAGCCCTCTTCCCAACACGGGCCCTTGTCACACTGACTCCCCGCAACCGCGCAGCCCTCCCCTCCCCCACGCACAGGAGGGAACTCACAAGTGAGAAACCCTGCTCTGTGCAGATGCCTGCCCCAGGCCTCACCCCTCAGACTCCCACATCCTCCCAGGAAAGAGACCCTACACTGGACTGACCCAGTTTCCTGGGCCCACTGAGTCACTGCAAAACCTCTAGGCCCGCAGCGGGGAGGAGAGGAGAAGCAGACGGGGTGCCGAGGTGTGGGCCGCGCTCTCTCCAGTGGAGGGGGCAAGCCTGGCTTGTTTATGAAGAGGATCCAGACACACAGGCCTGCACGCCCAGACTCGCCCATGGCGGGCTGGCAGGCAGGAGACTTGGCCAAACCGGTTGGGTGAGGGGCAGAGAGCAGGGGGAGGGGCCAGGGAGGGCCGGGCTGCCTCCCCAGTCCTGTCCAGGGTCCCTGGGCCTCCCTACACGCACCGTACATCTTGCCCTCATCCGACAGGATGATCTTGCGCCGGCCGCAGGGTGGGTAGATGGCCAGGGCCTCCTGGAAGCTCTGCTCGATGTCCGGGCTCCACACGCCCTCCGCGTCATTGTCCAGCCCCTTGTCCAGGCCCTCGGGCCCATCCTCCCGGGCCTCCCCGGGGCTGCTGCTGGCGTTCCAGCTGTTGGACGCTATTGTGCTGGTTACTCTGGGCTCTGGGCCTGAGCCCACCGGGCAGCCTGAGCCTGGGGGGAGACACAGGGGGTGAGGGCCAGGTGCTCTGAGTGGGGTGGAGGTCACCAGAGGTTATGCTTATTCAGCGCTGTGTGACCTTGGATGAATTACTTCACCTCTCCAACCCCCAGTCCTATAAAATGAGGAACGGGTCTCCTAGAGGTTGTGAGGGTTAAAATTAAATGAGATCATGATCAAGTGCCAACCACACGGCCTGGCTCATAACACTCATGACAGTACTGGTGGTGATCAATAACAACAATAATGCCTTATATCTACACAGCAGTTTGTGGGGGGAAGCCTTTTGTATTCATTCAATCCTCAGGTCTAAGGTAGGGAAGGCACGGAGTGATGCCCATTATTCAGACAAGGAAAACTGAGGCTCACAGGTCACACAGCTGTCAAAGGCATCATGATGAGCAAAGAGAGGAGGGACACCAGGGGCAGGCCCCAGCGTTTCTGCAGCTCTCAGAGGGGCTCCTTGGCTCTCACTCTGCCAGCTCCTCCTCCTCCTTGTCATTGGGATCCAAACCAGGGACCCCCCCCCACCCTTTATTCTCCCCCCAGCAACCCTGCTGAGTACCTGCTGTGGGATGAGGAGGGTCCCAGACCCAAGAAAAGTGGGGTTTTGCCTTCCCCAAAAGAAAACTCTCAAGAACCCTGCCAAGGAACCTAAACATAGGGCAGGAAGTGCCCTAGGAATTGCAAGAGAGACGCTGGCTGGCAAGGGAGCAGCTGAGAGGGTGCCTGGCCAGCAGCCTTGCTCAACCCCACCCGCTCCTCCGTCCCACTTCCTGTTCCCGCACCTCCTGGCCCTACAGCAGCCCATAAACCACCCACATACCCACTCCTGCCCTGGCCCACATCACGGATGGGCCAGGGCTCTGTAAACTCTGCTTCCTTGCACAAGCCAGGCTGGGTTATTAATTTAGACCACTCCCCGTCAGTGCCCCCAACACACACAGCCCCAAGGCTCCCCCACCTTTAGCCTCAGAATCTGCATGTCCAATGTACACCAAGGTCCTGGGAGCCTCAGAGCCCAAGATGGTTAGATCCTGAGACTTCTCTCAGGGCTGCAGGCAAAGTGGGAGCAGGGTAGAAAGGTGGGGGAACCCCTCAGAAGCCATGGAATTCTTTCCCCTCAGACATAAATTCCATGTCCTGACAAATGCGGGGATTCTCCATGTGGGACTACCTGCTTGCTTAGGGAGGCCTGAAGCAGGTTGCTATTGGCATGGGATGGCGAGGGCCTGGGGGACCTGAATGTCAGATGGATATAAAGTTTAGACTTAATATTACTACTAATGACAGCACCTGCCATACGACAGGCACTGTGCTGGAATTTTACACACATTGATTCAGTTAATCCTCACAATAACCTATGGGGTAGATACTATTATTATTCCCACTTCACAGATGAGAAAACCAAGAAACAGAGAGGTTAAGCAACTTGCTCAAGAACACACAGCTAGGAAGTGCTAGAGCCGGCTTCTGAACCCAGGCAACCTGGCTTCAATCTCTTAAACAAGGGGATGGGACTGAGAAGCTCCATCACCAGTTGCAAGAAAGGTGGCCCAGCTGTCATGGCAACTATCCCGAGTTGGCCCAGTGGGGTCCAGACCAGGGCGTCCCTTCAGTCCAAGTGGCTGGAGCAACTTCAAGGACCCCAACACTGCAGTATACCCCTTTTGATGAGGCCTCCACGACCACCAGGAATAGCTCTCCCACACCAGAAGGCATCCAGGGAGAGAGGAAACCATGCTTCTGACCAGTCAGGGGGCCACACTCCTCTGCTCCCGCCTGCCTCGCACTTCAGGGAGCTGTATCCCCATCTCCATCCTCCTCTCAATTCTGAGGCCAAGTTCTTGGAATAAAAATGTGAGGGAGCAGGGACTCTGGAGGACCCAGCAGCTTCTACGCTGAGGAAGCTGGGATGCAGGGCCACCTCCCGCCAGGTCTGACACTGCCACAAACTATCAGAGGGGAGGCAGAAGAGGGGCTACAGTGAGCTAAGACCCCTCCCAACTGAATCCTCAATCCATTTCCCCCCAAATCTTTTCCTGCGGCCTCCCTCAGAGCAGCGGAGGCCCACTGCATGGGGGACCCTGGCAGCCCAACTTTTGAAAGCAACTTTCCTGCCTCCCCCAAGTCTCTGCCCGCC
This sequence comes from Rhinolophus ferrumequinum, assembly GCF_004115265.2. Lineage (NCBI taxonomy): Eukaryota > Metazoa > Chordata > Mammalia > Chiroptera > Rhinolophidae > Rhinolophus > Rhinolophus ferrumequinum. The sequence continues at coordinate 5,490,383 of NC_046286.1, forward strand.
TCCCCTCATCCAGGCGGTGGCCCCCCTTCTCGGGGTGATGTCAGCCCCGCCCCGCCCCCCGCAGGAGCACTGTGGCCAAATATGGCGAACACAGCAGTGCTTGGGAGCTGGGACAGACTGGGGGGGGCGGGGCAGCCCCTGGCTGGGACGCCTGGCAGCTGGTGAGGGGGAGGGGAGCCCAGGGGGCAGCTACAAGGACAGTCAAGGAGAGAAGTGGGACCACCGTCCCTTCCGCTGCCTCATGGGCACATACCAGATTCACTGGCTAGGAACATTCGTGTGGGCAGAGGCACCAACACAGGGGTGTACAGGTGACCCCCACCCCACACAGCCATGCACAAGAGCATATCTATAGGTATGCTGTGTGGGTGCCCGGGGAACACCCAAATGAGAATGTTTGTACCCCCGGCTGAGGCAACACCCATGGGCAATGGTAGGCAGGCAGCTGACTCAGGCTGGGGACCGAACTGCGGTCTCTGTCCTGCTGCACACTCAGGGCAGGGGTCTGGACTGGCTGCTCTAGGCTTCCCAGAGCTGTGGGATGAAGACAGAGGCTAGTGCGTGCCCACTCTCCTCTCCTAGACCCCCAAAACACTGGGACGCAGCCTGGGGTGAGGCTACGGGCTCCTTAGACAGCTGCAGGGCTGAATCAAGGCAAATGCGGGACTCAGCCATGGTGGAGGGGAAGGACTCGAGAGGAGGTGAGAGGGCAGGCCTCCTGGGATGGCAGCCCCAGTCCAGGGGGGGGTCTCATCTCCCTGTACAGAGAGGGGGTGGGAGGGGTGGCAGGTCCCACCAGGCTCCTTGCTGACTTGCCTGCCCAGGTCTAGAACCCCTGGGGGGGGGAGTGAGAGAGAGAGAGAGAGAGAGAGAGAGAGAGACACACACACACACACACACACACACACACACACACACACACACGCTCCCCGGTCCCCCCCCTCCCCCCCCCCCCCCCCCCCCCCGCAGTAGCACAAATGGCAGAAAGACCTAGAGACAAGGGCAGACCTAGAAAGAAGTGAAGTTAAGCTGGGGGCTGGGGGCTGGGGCTAGCCACAACAGGGCCATGTCCAGATGCCCCCACTCCTGTCCCACCTGCTCCCCCACCTCCTCACAGATCACCTCCCATCTCCCTCTGAAGAGGCCCCGTTATTACAACAGGCTGTGGTCTCACCTGCCTTTACCCTCAGTTTGACCAGCCACACTCGCTTCCCCTCTCCCAGGGGCCCCAGCCTTCAGGGGTCAGGAGGTGCCTCTGGGTGGGGGCAGGGATGGGAGCTAGGGGGCTGGGTGAGCAGGCTTTGGGGCCCTGGGGGAGAAAAGGGTCACCTTGCTGCCCACTCCCCACCCTGGGGCCAGGCCTGCTGGAATAACTGGCTGGACAGCTCCAGGGATAGAAGCCAGAGCTGGGGCTTCTGCAGAGACCTTAGGCCTCCAACCCCCTAGGCCCCACGGCCTCCAGACCACCCTCCCTTTCAAGGGTGGGGGCAGGCCTGAAGACTGGACTCCCCCAGAGCCTCTGCCCCGGTGGGGAATGCAGGCAAGGCATGTCTAGGCAGGTGCCCCCCCTTCCCCCTCCCCTGCAGCAGCCCCACTGGGAGGACAAATTGAGGCCCGTGATTCTACTGGGTCTAGTGGCCAGCAGCTGTCCACTCTTGAGGGACCCTAGCGCCCAAAGTGCTCTCACTTTAAGTAATCACTCAAAGTGTGGAGAGATTAATGAAATCAGCACTTCCACTCCACTTCCGCCCCTGAACCTGGGCTGCGCTGACCAGCCAGGGGGTTGAGGGTGGGAGGGCCGCTGGTGAGGGTGAAGGGGGCCTCCCCATCCCCTCCGCCTTTCCCCCCTTCTTCCCCACCCGCCCCCACAGCGGGACCAGCTGCTCTCCAGCTGCCAGAAGCTCCCACCCTAGAAGTAGCCCTGCTCTGGTTAGGACCAGAGAGAGCGGCAGGATGGGGATGGTGTTTGCCCCCCCCCCCAGCCCAAGGACCTCTGAGGGACCCTGCCAAGTGGCCACACCCTGCTAGGCTGGGGAGGGAGTACCCCCCTTCCTGGAGCAGGGTCGGGATTTTTACAGGAGAAAGCAATTTGCAGAGCCCACTGGGGGGGTGGGGGCCTCCTCCCCTCTCCCCCGCTCATTAATGTGCTTCCAATTTGGGAATCAAGACTCTGTGCACCCCCCCCCAATACTCTGGGCACAGGCTTCTCAGGGAGCAGAGGGGCGGGGTAGCACCCAGGCTCCCTCTCCAAAGCTCAGGCTCGCTGTCAGTGACCCCCTAGCTTCCATCAGCAGAGGTTTGACTCCCGCCCTCAAACCTCTTGCAGAGAGAAGGGACCCAGTTCCCAGACTCGTTTCACCCCCACGCTGAGAGTCTGTCCTGTCTCCTCAGCTTGTCCCACTGCAGTGAAGGCCAGGTATCCAAGCTGGGGGGAGACAGAGATGCAGCTAACAGGCAACGGGAAAGTGGGTGACAGTTCTCAACTCAGCAGTGCCCCTACCCTAGCCGGCCTGAACCCAAGCCCCTGTACTCTTGGTCACCTCTGAGGTGCTACCAGATAACCCCTCAGTCACCCACATTCTGAGAGTCCCAACGCCACTGTGTCTATAAACACATGGCTTTCTCTGGTCCCCTCTTCTTACACACACGGTCCTCTTCGCACACACTGGCCTGCGGTCACTGTCATCTGCCTCTCTCTCCTTTGTTTCCTTTTCTTTTTTAATTTTATTGTGAGAAAATATACCATAACATTCCATAACATTTACTACGTTAACCATGTTTAAGTGCACAGCTCAGTGGCATTAAGTACATTCCTTGTTGTTTCTAACAGTTATCTTTTTCATGGTCCTCCACATGGACGCCACATGCATGGGGTCACAGACCCCTAAATTAGTCACACACACTGTCCCACGCCACGTCTGGCACGGCCTGAAGGACGTCGCCCACACTGTCCTACAGTCCCAAACAATCTCACACAGTGACCACCCACGGAGGCAGGCTCAGTCACACCCGTCTCTCACACGCAGCACACACGCGGTTTCTTGTGTTCAGTTTCACATACACACCTTACTTCACACTCAGCTTATCACGAGAGCTTTCTCAGCGCACTTATGCTGTGTTGGATAGAGCCCACCATGTCACAGTGGTTTCTCCCTTACACACACACACACACACACACACACACGTGCGTTGGTTTTTCTCACACACAGTGTCATCAGTCACACACACAGATCATCAGTTTCGATCAACCTGAGACCATCTCATATGCTATTCACACACACATATAGCATCATAAGTAGTCACGCCATGGCGTCCTGTCACAGAATGTCACTCATCCCACATCTGACACACACAGCACACACACATACAATTGCAGCGTCCCTCACACACAGCAACCAAATCCCACCCAGTCTCAGACACAGGCTCACGATGATGGAGCAGCTTTTTTCATAAACATAACCTGTATGACGGCTGCTGGCACGCCACACACTAAGCACATCATGCACACAGTTTTTCTCACGTGCGTGAAGTATCAGTATCACACACAGTTTCTCTCACACACATGAATGTTACGATCACAATGTCACACACAGTTTCTCTCGTGTATCTGTCCAGCCTCACATGCAGTCACACAACTGGTTGTACCTGGTTCTCTCTCACACACACATCCACCCACACACAGTCTCACCCACACAGTTTCTTTCTCACACACATCCAGCGTCATACACTGTTGCACTCTCATTTCCCTCTATCACTTCCTGTCCTTTCAGGCCTGGCAGGGAGTACAGGAAACAATCAGCACTCTAGGAAACCTCAAGGGCTGGGGCTTTGGGATCCACAGTGATAGGATTCTCTGGCCCCTGCCTACGGTCTCCTGTGGGACCCTGAGAAGACAGGGGGAGCCCTCTCCCATCCGGTGTCTTCCCAGGGCGGGCAGCACCTCTCCTGCAGACTCCCTAGGCTGGCACAACACCAAGAGGGAGGGAAGGGCAAGGCAAGGCCATAGGGACAGCCAAGTGTGATCTGCTGACCTCTGCTCCTGCTCTGACCAGAGAAGCTCCTGCCATGGCCCCAGGGCTGCCCCAGAGACCCATGGAGACCTCGATCCTCAAGGCCACCCCTGGAGCCCCACAGCTTCTGCAGCTCTCGTGTAGGAAGAAGAGACTGACCTCTGAGCCACCTCCACACAAATATGCAGCATTTAGAACCATCATGGCTCTCTGGCCCCCTAGGGTCCGGCACCACCAGCTCCCTTCCCCACACTCTTCACCGTGAGCAGAACCCTCTGCTGCTCTCTCCTTCCTGAGCGAAGAGGTGGGCAAGACTGATAGCCTCTGTATCCTTCCAACTTGACACTGAACCCCTAGCGGGGTCTGGGAGTCAGGTAGAGGGGACAGCCATCCAAGTGGCCTCCAAACACCATTCATCCCATCCAGCCTTGTCAGACCCTACAACCACTTCAGAGGGCAAGTTCCCCCAACTCCACCTGGCCTCCCTGTCCCTCAACACATGCTGCCTGCAACCTTTTCAGCCACGCTTACCTGGTTTAGCTACTCCTCAGTCCCCTCCTGGTTTGCCCTCACCTTCTGCCTTAGACTCCTGGATCACCCACTCACCTCTCCAGACCCACCAGGTTCAGGTTCCATAATGGGAAGGCTAACTGACTAGCAGAAAGAGACTCTGGGAGGAGCTCCGAGAAAAGGGACCTGAGAAGTCACTTATTCCCAGCAGGGAAACTGAGGCCCATAGAGGCCCACCAAGATTACACAGCTGGTTAAAGGCATGGCTGGGACCAGATCTCTAATTTTTTGACCTCTTCTGTTGATGTTTCCTTCTGGTTTTAATATTTCCTCAACTGGCAGCATGTACCAGGGTCTGCAAACCTGAGGGTGAAGGCGGGAGCAGGGCCCAGGACACACACACACAGGTCTGTCCTGCCAATCAGTGACCACCCTACTCAGTCATTCCCCAGCCCAAATGCACCAATTAACATTAATTACTGTTCCTTCCCTAGGGGACTGGGGAAAGGCCTGAGAGGTTGAGAGTCCCATTGGCTCCCAGCCTCTTGCTGAGGAGGGGGCACCCAGGCCCCATGAAGTCACCCTCACCAGATATCCTATTTAATAGAAGATACATCTGTCCATCTGCTGCCCACAGGGTGAGCAGGGATCCAAAAAGACTATAGACACATGTCCTGGGGTGGCACCCTTAGAAAAGGAGCTACAAAAGTCTGGAAGGGAGGAGGACATAATTCCCCCCAATCTCCAACTTCTGGGGACTTTGGATTTCCCTCCTCATCCCAGGCTGCCCCCAGCATTCCGGTCAAGGAGGTGTCTACACTGGGGTGGAACTTGTACACAAAACCAGGCCCCAGGAGATGGGACACATACAGTAGCCCCTCAGGGCTGTGTCCAGCCCCCACCCCCATCCCCTGATCTCCTGGGCTACAAGTCCAGGCCTGACCTGGTTCTGCCTCTACCTGGAGAGAGGGAAGACACAGAGGGAGGTGCCCCCTGAGAAGCTCTCCCCCCAGGGCCTCACTCCCCCTTGTCCAGAAAGAATCAGCCCTAATCAGGGCCCCTCTCCCAGAAAGGTGACAGAGTGGGGTCTCAATGACAGAGGCTGGCTAGGCTGGAAACCAGATGCAGACAGGCACTCCCGCCTTCCCTCCCCAGGCTGGGTAAAGGGCATGACAGACAATGGTGGTGGTGATGATGGTAGTGGTGGTGGTGGGGACAGGCCGCCTTCAAACCTTCTAAAGTCTAAACAAGGGCTCTGAGGATGTGTGGCGAAGAGAAGGCCCCAAATCCGGCCCCTTTGGAGCTGGGCTCACAGCGCTCATGGCTGGAACTCGGAACCTCCACCCCGACACAGGGGGCAGAATTGGAGGGAACTTAAGCCCCCTGCCTCTCAGGGGGCACACGCCCAGAGGGCGCAGCTTTGCTCCCAGACAGCCTCTACAATCCAGCGCAGCCGCGGGCACAGAGCGCAGGAGCCGGCCTGGGCGCCGGGAGGCCCGGCCCAAGGCCTGCGTGGAGCTGGGGCCCGGCGGGCTCCGGGAGAGCGCGAGCCGGGAGTCCAAAGGGCGGCGGGGCCCGGGACCGGGAGCCCTGGGTACGAGTTTCCCGGTGGCAGGCCCCTTAAAACCCTGCGGCCCCCAGACCACTGCTTTGACACCCCAAACGCGGACGCTGGGACTGGCGATGGCACCGGGGACAATCTCCTGGCTCCCCTACCTCCCCCGAACAACTAGTCCCGGTCGCGGGGGGAGGTGGGAGGGGTGGGCGGGGCTTCCCGTAGAGCTTTACCCCCCTTCCCTCTAAACTTCCCGGCACCCAAATCCGGGGCCACGGCTCAGGCTGGACAATAGCTCGGGGACCCTGCCCCCCTCGAGTGCCCCCCCTACCCATAACCAACCAACCAAACCACCTCTCCTAGCCGGGCCTCCTCCCGGCGTCCGCCCGGCTTACCTGGTCCGAGCTCGCGGGGGCGCTCCGGCCGGGCCGCTCTGCCGGGCCCGAGGGAGCTGAGAGGGGGGCCGGGGAAGGGGGGTCGTGGGGAGGGGGCTGGCCGGAATGTGCGGAATGAGCAGGGCAGGAGCGGGAGGCGCCGGGCGCGGAGGAGGGAGTGAGCGGGACGGAAAGTTTGTGTTGAGGAGCCCGGCGGGGGGTGGGGGCTGCGGGAAAGGACGGGGCGGGGCGCGCAGGGGGGCGGGCACCGGCCTGGAGGGGCGGGGCCGCACGGGGCCGCCCCCACCCGGCGAGCAAGCTGCTCAGCCGGTGGCTTCCCGACCCGTGGCCGCTCCCGGCCTTCCTGCGCCCGGGCGTCCCGCTCCTCGCCCGCGGGGGCGACACCCCTCGTCTGTCTCTACACACCGGGCCTTAGCCCACCTCCCCAGTACCCAGCCGGAATTTGGGGCTCCGGCCTGGGCGGGGCCGAGGGCGGAGCTCCCGCCTCCGAGACAGGTCTCCCGTCGAGGTCGGGGCCCGGGTGACGCGTCACAAGAAGCCCGGCGGAGTCGGAGCGCACGGGCCTCGGGACTCCCTACCCCACAACCCCAGTCCCGAGCCGCGGTGGTGGAGTGCCTGCTCCCGCCCAACAGCCCGCCCCCCCCTCCCGGGACCCAGACCCGGCCCCGCCCTGGCGGCTGCGCCCGCCCTGCCTGGACCCGGTTTGTCTGGTTCTCCCCGAGAGGCTTGTTTCTCGAATTTCTCCCTTTTCCCCTCTTCCCGGACCTCCGGGGCCCTCCCTATCGGCCCGGCTCCCCGGGGGGCGTCTTGACAAGGCCAGCCCGCCGAGTTTCGGTAGGACCGGCGATGGGTGCGGGGGAAGGGACGCGGGAGCGCCCCGGGCCTGGGCGGGAGAGGGAAAGGGAGGCCTCCCGCCCGCCCTCCGGACCCCTCCCGCCTCATCGTCCTCCGCACGCGCTGAAAAACCATTTCTCCGCTTGGCTTGGGACACGGCTTTATTGGGGATGTGGGTACCCGGCCCTCGTCCCCCGTCACCTAACCCCTCCTCGGAGCCAGCCCCAGCTCCTCCGAGCCCTAGCACGGTCCCGGAGGGGGTTAAAACAACACTGACTACTGCTCCTGGACAGGAAGTGACAGGGGCGTGTGTGTGTGTGTGTGTGTGTGTGTGTGTGTGTGTGTATGTGTTGAAGCGGCTAGCTCCGCGACCAGATGTGCAGCTCCAACTCCAGATGTTCTTCATCTCCGTCGGACCCTCAGTCTGAGCTCCTCCCCTGTCTCGGCCTGTGCCAGGCTGGGGAGTGGATGGAGGTCACCTGGAGACAGTGAGGGATCACTCTCCGACAAGGGAGGAGTCTTCCGTGGGGGCTTTGGTGAAGGGACCCTGCAAGCCTCCACTAAATCCTTTCCCCAACCCGGGCGGGCTCTGGGAGTGCTGGGGGCTGCTGGGGTCACTCGCAGGCCAGCTTCCCATCGAAACTGGAGAGGGCGATGGCAAAGGCCTGCAGGGCACACAGCGGGTACCGATAGTCTAGAGTGAAGGCGTCCTCGGCCACGCGGCCGAACTGCAGCACGATATAGTCGGCTGTGGACAAAGACAAGGGTGGGGGCGGCTCGAGATCTCCTGGGTGCCCGTCTTGGCAATCAATGCCCTCAACTTTGGGGGAAGTCCCGCTCCCTTGCATTGGGGCCCCAATACCTAGCCACCTTCTCAGTTATTCACCCTCCACCCATCCATACCCTTCTTATCTCGCCCAACCTGCCCCACCTGCAGCTTTACCATCCATCCGACTGGAAGCCCCTGAGGACAGGGACCCTTGCCTTATCTTCTGCTGCAGGGCTATGCATGCAACTGCTACTGAAATATAGGAACCTGTCAAACTTCCAAGCCTAGATTCCTCCCTTTCCAACGTCTCTGTTGTCTTCTGACCCCATTCCTTCATCTTTCCATCCCCCTCCCCAACCCACTCCAAGTCCCATCGGAGACCCTCAGGCCCAATCCCTTGACTAGCCCCCTGGTTCCCTTCCTCATCCAGTGCCCATTCAGCCCCTGTCCCAACACCTCCCCCAACATCCATAGGGGCAGGAAGTTGCTAAAAATACCCCCGACCTCAGCAGACCAGGCTCTACTCGATGTGATCTAGAGAGCAGTTATCCAAGGTCTGGGGACAGGTGACACTGAGGGGTACATCCCTAGGATGGAGTGGGAGATCAGGAACTTGCTCAGTGTTAGCTGACCTTGGGAACCTGGAGTCCCTTGGGAGATACCTTTCCATGCCCAGGCTTCCTTATCCTAGTGCAGACCTCTCCCCCAGGCTTGTAACAGGGACATTTTTAGTTAATTATGTTCTGGGTACAGGTTGTTTCCCTAACTCCCCAAGGGCAGGCCTTCGACCTCACTTGAGAGAAAGCAATAGAGTAAGCACTCAGAAATGCTTGATTAATATTCCCTACTCTTAAAACGTAGCCATCTTGAAGGCGTCAGGAGCTGAGGCCCTGGAGCCAGACTACCTGGGTTCTAATTCCGCCCTACCTCTTACTTGCTGTATGACCTTTGGCAAGTTGCTTGACCTCTCTGTGCCAAATAGGGACAACAACAGTATCTTCTTCACAGGGTTGTTGAAATGATTTAATGATTCGATATCTGTAAAGTCTGAGAACAGTGCCTGGCATATAGAAAGTACTGTGTAAGTTTTTGTGAAGTACATTTTGAGGGCTAGTGTAAATGCCAGGCGGAGCTGAGAGACTTTGGGTAAGGGACTGCCTTGAGGCTCAGCACCCTCTTTGACCACAGAGGGGCCAGGCTGTCAGTGGTTTTCAAACTCCAGCAGCTTAACTCTCCCTTCAACACACTCTTACCCAGAATATCCCAGTATCTACCCCAGAGCTCTGGTTGATGCTAGAATGAGGGCATGGAATGATGAGCCCCAAGACACCTGCTTGGAATATCACAGGGTCAACGTCCCCAGAGGAAGGAGTAACTTTCTTAGATATTCTGGCTTCAGGAATGAAGGACAGCTCCAGGCCAGTGTGCATGTGTGTCAGAGCGGGAGAAAGATGGTGGGGAAAGGCCTGAGGTCGGGGTCCTGGAGGTGGTGGGAACAGCCTGGTCTGGGCTTAGATACTCACGGTCATCGGCGTGGACTATCTGGAAGTTCTTGACCGAGGCCTGGGTGACTCGGCCTTGGAAGTTGAGGGTATAGGAGCCACTGTCTTCGTTCCACACAGGGGGCTTGTTGTGCAGCTCAATGAGGCTCTCCAGTGTCTTGTTCTGCCAGCGCACCAGCAGCCCATCGCTGGCCTGGGGTGCCGGGGGGAGTATCAGGGAGAGGACAGTTAAGGGTGGCTGAGATATCTCAGACTGACAGGGAAGGGGCCGTGGGACCTATGTGTGCCCTTGAGCAGCCTGAATGTCAGCGTCCATTCAGGGTGTGCTTGAGCACATGCTTGGTCTCTGTGGTGTCCTTGTGGACAGGGTGGGGTGTGCACTGTGAGAATGGGGCTTCACTGTGGGATGCCAAAGTGGGGGGTTGGAAAATGGAAAGTAGCCTCTGACACCCAGTGAGTGCTCTGTGCCATTGGTACCCACGGGGTCTTTGGAATGGTTACATGTTGGCATCTGATTACAAGGATGAACCAGACATTCTAGGACCTACAAGGAGCTCACAGTTGAACTTGGAGAGATGAATAGTCAAACAATGGTTAAAATAAAACGTCCTGAAAGAGAGTTTCTGGAAGGAAGAAGTGGTGTCTGTATGAGGATGCTCTTGAGATAGTTCTTTCCTGAGTTTCCTTGCCACCTGTTCACATTCATGGCTTAGAGGGAGTCCACTCAAGGTCATGTCCTCCAAGAAGCCTTCCTGACCCCAGGTCTGATTTACATATCTTAGCTCCGAGCTTCCATAACACCTTGCTCTTACCATTTCTACCACCGCATTGTAATAGAATAGAATACTCTAAGGGCAGGCACCATATTTTAGTAACATCTCTGTGCCTCAGTTTCCCTCATAACAGGGTGTTGTGAGGATTAAATAAGTTAATAGCGCATGAAGTGTTATTTAGATCAGTTCCTGGCACAGAGTAAATGCTCAATAAATACCAGATATTGTTTTGATGGTACCTGTTGTGTTGATTTTGGATCTCCAGTGCCTGGTTTAACAAATGATTGTAAAATGAATGAACTGAGATGATGAAGAGAGACCCAAAGCTGCACTGGTAGTTCTTACCAAGCCCAAACACATGGGAGACCCTGCTACTGGAGGATATGTGTGTTTATTCCAAGCATGGAAGGAGTAAGTGTGGGATCCACAGGCTCCGTAAGACCGGAGACTCCCATGGCTGATGCCCCACTGGCGGGCTGGGCCTCTGATTATGGTGTGACTTTCCAGCAGGCAAGGATGTGTGATCAGCTGATAGGGTGTTATTTTTCATTGTAAAAGAGAAAAGTGACATCACTGTGAGTGTGGGGCATGCCAGTCATCCCGTCTCTGAAATGCGGGGCTCAACCGACCCCCAGTGCTAAGGAGCAGGACGCAAGACTGACTCTGAAGGAAGACTGACTCTGCGGGACACCTCTCCATCTTACCCTACACCTACACTCATACGTACAACAATAACAGAAACAACCTTTGCTTTTTAAATATAAGTCAAATCATGTCACTCATTTGCTAAAAACCCTCCTCTGGCTTCCTGTTCCTCTCAGAGTAAAAACCAGTTATACAGGTCCTATCTGCCCCTCACTCTCACCCTTCTCATCTCATCTCCCTGCAGCCACACTGGCTACCTGCTGTTCCGCAAACCCACGAAGCACCCTCCTGCCTCAGGGCCTTTGCACCAGCTCTTCCCTCTGCCTGGATGATCTTTCCCAAGATATCTGCAGGCTTGCTCCCTCACCTCTTTCAAGACTTTGCTCAAGTTTCACCTTCTCAATGAGGCTCTCTCTGAACACTGTATTTAATATTGAAACCTACACACACACACACACACACACACACACACACACACACACCCCTTTCTTCCCCATTCAACCTTTTCTTTTGTTTCATAGCACTTATCATCTTCTAACATACTACATAATTTACTTATTTCTCACAAGTACTCTCTACTGTCTTGCTCCCCTAGAATGCCAGTTCATGAGGGCAGGTCTTTGTTTTGCCCGCTGATGTCTTCCAGGTGCCTAGAATAACATTTGGCATTCAATATATGTGTGTTGAATGGATATATCAAGGGATAACTTGATGTAAAATTAAAAAAAAAAGAACCCATTGTGCTTGTTTCAGTGAATTCAATTATAGAAACTCCTAATTCATTACAAAGTTGCCAGAATTAATTTGCACTGGAGGGTGGAGTGTGCGCTGGAGGTTGGGGTAGGGTAAGCTGAGCCTTCCTCCCCCGGCTCCCCCGCAGTGGGTCACGTAGGGAGCAGGACCCTCAGGGGGAGGGGTCAGGGAGGTGCAGGGCTCACATTTCGGGGCCGGATGGGGACCCTGTCGTTGTCCGCATTCATGCCTGGAATGATGACTGTCAAGCGCCGGGGACCTCGGAAGCCCAGCACGTTGGTTTCCTAGGAGACAGATGCGCATTAGACCAGCCTCTGAAAGGGGCGGGGCCTGCCACCGGGAACAGGTGGAGTCTCACATAGATCACAGCTGCCAGCTCCTGCCGGAGGCTCCCCACATCAGCGCTGCCTCCTCCACGGTGCGGGTTCTGCCCATTGTCAAAGACGGTAAAGCGGTTTCCTAGGAGGTTGGACCTGCAAAGAGGGTAGAGCTGGGGGTGGGGCTGAGGGGATTCCATGTCCCTACTCCGAGACCCTTCCTCCCGGCCAAGCAGTTTTGAGAGCTCTTTGATCAAGGGTGTCTTAGGACAGAGAATTCATGTCCCCTGCCCCAGGCTTTCCCCCATGAGGCCTTTTAAAAAGATGGATCTAGGAGACGGAGCAGCGATCAAATCTCAGCTCCATCTCTTACTAGCTGTGTGACCTTAGAGAAGTTACCTAACCGGTCTGAGCCTTAACACCCCCATCTGCAAAACGGGCATAAGAGCAGTGTTTACCTAATTTGGTTGATAACAGGATTAAATGTGTTAATATTGGAAGTTACTTAGAACTATGCCTGACACATAGATAGACCTTATTTGTATATGTTTGTTAAATACATAAATAAAAGAAATAAGGCTTGACTCTGGGGTCTATTCCCCACCTCTCAGATTTGTGGTGAGGATTATATGAGATATATGGGGAAACATAGCACAGGGTAGGTGCAAAATATTTGTTCATTCATTTACTTAGTAAATATTTATTGTGTAGCCACTATGTATGTACCAGGTGCTAGGAATTCAACCATGAACAAGACAGGCATGGCCCTCGTGGAGTTTATGCTCTACTGCAAGTGAGGTCCCTGGACGAGCAGTGTGGCATCACCGGGGTGGTTGTTAGAAGTGTAGAATCTACCCCCACTCCCCACCCCAGAGCCACCGAACCATTTTAATAAGATCCCCAAGTGAGCTGTACAAAGTGTGAGAAGCCCTGGGCCAGTGTCCAGTGTGGTGGGCACGCTGCAGGCACAGGGGGACAGAGAAGAACGGGCCGTGGCCCTCTTGCTGCCCTGAGCCTCCCAGCCCCACCTCAACTTCCCAATGAAATTCTCCCCTCCTCGGGACAGATTGGTAGGGTCACTGGAGATGAGGTAATTGGCTGTCTTGCTCCGTTTCCTTTTCCTGCCAGCCAAGAGGAACACCTGGGGAGAGGTGGATACAGGTGAGAGGATGGGAAGAGAATCGGGTGGCACCAGGAGGTGGGTGAGGGGAAGGGGAAGCCGGTTTGCCTTGCAGCTCCTCCCCACCTCTTAGCCCTAGACCTTCCCTCAGCCTGGGTCCTGGAGCCTCCACCCTCCTTCCTCCTCCCTCTCCCTCCATCTCTCCCCACCCACCTTTTTCTCCGTGTCCAAGTGCAGGAAGTAGGAGGGATACAGGCCCCGATCCATACCCTTCTTGTCCCGGGTTAACCGGCAGCGCACTGTCCGGCCCTGGGGGGCAGGCCGAAGCACGAACTCCCGAGGTTCGTCCACTTCCACGGGTGGGGACAGGGCCCGTTCCTCCTTCTGGGTGGGGCAGAGGGTGCATCAACCCCAGAGCTCTAGCTCCCCTGCCCTTAGCAGTTCTCCAGTGCTGGGACATAGGCAGGGCAGGCAGGACAACTCACCGCTTTCTGGGTGGGGAGAAAACAGAGAGGCCAGCTGGGGTGTGGCGGGTCCCTCGCACTTCCCAACAGCTCAGCAGGCTGTTAGGAAGCCCTGGGGAGCCTTGCCCTTAATTATTATTTCATTTAGCTTGTAGTTAGGAGCTCACGCTCTGGAGCCAGACACCTGGGTTCAAATCCTGGTTCTACCACTATCTGTCTGTCACATTTGTGCTCTGACTCAGTTTTTCCAGCTGAGAAGTAGGTAGGCTGAAGGCTGGATCTCTAGAACAGACCTTACTTAATTTATATGTACATTTAACAAACACTCATATAAAGTCTACTAATGTGCTAGGTAGAGTTCTAAGTACTTTCCGATTACTAACTCATTTAATCCTCTTATCAATATCCGCTGAGGTAAGTGTCTCATTTTTCAGATGAAGAAGCTGAGGCTCAGAGAGGTTAAGGAACTTGCCCAAATTCACACAGTTAGTAAGAGGTGGAACTGGGATTTAATGCTGCACAGTCTTCTGTTAGATCCAGAGCCTTTAGGAAAGACCTTCCTTCATGTGGGTACACTCTCAGGGGTGAACTGAGGTGAGGCTGAAGGTATTGATTGCTGTGTTTTGAGCACATGGCATAGTGGAAGTGTTAGCTACCACTATTATCATCAGCATATATGTATAGTATATACGCAATGTAGTAGCCAACCACCAAGATGGCCCCCAATGGTCCCTGCCTCCTGGTATGGACACCCATATGTAGTCCCCTCCCACATTGAATCAGGGTTGGTCTTTGTGACCAATAGAATATGGCAGAAGTGATGGGGGTGGTTACTTCTAAGGCGAAGTCATAAAAGGTACTGTGGCTTCTCCTTGGTCTCTTTCTTGGGCTCGAGAGGGAAGTTGGCTGCCATGTCATACGAACATTCAAGCAGTCCTATGGAGAGGCCTCCAGCCAACAACGATAACAGTGAACCATTTGAGAAGTGGATCTTCCATGTCTAGTCAAGTTTTCAGAATAACTACAGACCCAGATGACATCTTGACTGCAACATCACGTGAGACCCTGAGCCAGAACTACCCTGCTAAGCCACTCCTAGATTTCTGACTCATAAACTAAGAAAACAAATGTTTGTTATTACTATTATTATTATTATTACTATTTTGAAGAGGTTCTCTGTTGGTGAACACATGGAGATTCTGGAAGAATGGCATCTGGCTGTTCCTGAGTTATATCCTTTTTGTATTATATTATTAAAATTTATGGGGGTGACAATCGTTAGTAAAATTACATAGGTTTCAAGTGTACAATTCTGTAATACATCATTATATATCACATTGTGTGTTCACCAAAATGTTTATTGTTTTAAGACACTAAATTTTGGGGTGGTTTGTTATATGATAACACATAGGTAATATAATGAGTGAATAAGTAATCTAATTTTGCTCATGGAAAAACTAAGAATTTGGTTGCATCAGGTCCTAGGTGTCCTGGCCTGTTGACCCACACTGTCCCTTCCGCTGTCACAAACTGGGTGTTCTTTGCCCTCATGTTCTATCCCTCACAAGAGGGGTAGCCAAGATTCTAATCCCAATGGTCCCAACAGAGGAGAGAAGAGACCAGCAGCCTGGGTGTGTGCACTGGAGGATTAAATGCTACTCGTGAGCCCCTAGGATGCCCTGATGTGCTGTGGTTGGCCATTTTTGCTGCGGGCCGGTTGGTACTGTGTATGAGGTGAGGCTGGGGTCGGGGAGTGAGCCCTTAGCCTGCGGGCAAGGGAGCATCTCCTCCACTCCGGGCTGCTCCAGAAAAACTTGTGCAACACAAGACTATGTTTGGAATGTGATCTGGAGCAAGCCAGTGCTTATTCAAACTTTTCTACAGCTGGGAATTTCAAGGGTCTACTGTATTGAAGACTGTACTGCAGTTACAGTCCTCTTGGGAGATAATAAACTGGCCTTTCAATTTATACATCGGTATCTGGCGACCTTGGCTAATGGGAATCAGCCTCCCAAGACCTGACCACTCCTGAACAAGCTAACAAAGCCACGTAGCTAAGACCAGGCCCTGCCCTCACGGTGATCTCTCCACTTGTGGAAACCAGTTTCTCAAAGACTTGCATCACTTTCTCTAATTAAATCTCTCTTTCCTGCTTGAGTTTGTGTGTGTTGGTGCCTAAGTTTGTAAGAGCAATATTCAAAATATTTAACAACTTGCTTTGCCACTGGAGACTGTCCAGACAGAATGGACACTGATAGGCCTGGAGGAGGGTCCTGGACTGGACGCCCCTGATAGCCAGTGTTAACCCTTTAGTTGCTGGGTGGGGGGGTGGGTGGGGTAGCAGAAAACACTTGGGGAGCTCAGAGCAGCAGGATGGAAATATTTTTAACAACTCGTACAGCTGGCTATCCGTCAGATGGTGTGCCCAAGTGTGTGTACACATGTGCCTGTCAGCCTGTGTGTTCCACCTCCCTGGAACAGAAAATGTGTGTCTCTTCATGTGGGGGCATCTCTGGCTCGGTGTGATGGTTAGGCTGCAGGGGGGAGGGCTTCAAGACCAGATGACAGAAGGCCCCTGGGTGGCCGGCCCAATCTGGTGACCCATAACTGCCTCTTCTGTTCTCACAAGTCTGGTGCCCTTTGCCCTCATGTCCTGTCACTACAGGGGGAGATAAGATTCTAACCCCACATGACTCCATGGCCCCAGCCCATAAGGTCCCACACTCTAGTCCCCCCAGCCCAGACCGCTGCCACTGCCCCCCAAAGGGACCTCAGCCCCCCTCCCCTCTGAGACCCAACCTTTTTGCCTTTTCCTTTTGCTTTGCCCTTCTGATTGCTGTTCTTGGTCACCATAGCAGCCACTTCTTCCTCCTCCTCTTCTTCCTCCTTCCTCTCCTCTTCTGAGCCTTTGGGAGTGCCTGGGAACGGAGCAGAAAAAAGCCTGTTAACCCCTTACCCTAGTGGAGTACTTCATAGTTTGTAAAGTGCTTCTAACACCCATGTCTCACGTGAACCCTTCCCACAACCACAAGAGAGTAACCCCATATTACTATTATCAGAGCCTCAGAAAGGCTAAGATACCTGCCTGAGGCCACACAGCTATTAAAATGGCGGTCAAGATGCTCCCGAGTCTTCTGACTCTAGAACCCCCGCTCCTTAGGGTACTACACTGTGCCTCAGCTCTCCACTCCCAGGACTGCCTCTCAATGTCATGGCATGAGAGGCCACTGCCACCCACCTTTCTTCTTTGGAGCTTTATCAGCTGGGCCATCTTTCCTAACCAGAAACATGGCTGCTGGGATCTTCTTCTGCCCTCTGGCCGGGCTCACTGAGGGGTCCTCGTCAGCCTCTCCAGGCCCTGTGTGTGAGATGCAAAGAGGTCACAACCCCACCACACTCAGAATACCCTGTTTCTCCGGAGACCAGTCTCACCTTTCTTCTTTGTCTTTCTCATTTTCGTCCCTTCCCCAGCTGGCACTTCCTTCTTCTTAACGAGCAGAGGTTTCAGTGGGGGAACAGGGCTTCCCAGGTTCCCTGGAAATGGAGGGTGGGGGTTTGAAAAAGAAAAGCCTGTTGGGGCTGAAGGCCACCTTCCAAGCCACTCATCATTCCTTCAGTCCCCAGGGAGGCGGAAGGCCTGACCAGGGCCCAGAGTCTGCCTTCTGCTCGGCTCTTTTCTAACCCTGAATACAGAAAGGGCTAGACAAACAGCAGAAGTGTAATAAGCAGTTCCTGAATGAATGAATGAATGAATGAACTGAGCCTGTGAATCCCAGCTCCCACCCATCTCCCACAGAAAACCCCCCCTGGCCAGTGCTACAGACATGCAGTCTTGCTCCTGCAGACGCCCCAGGTCCTAGCTGCCTGTCCACATTTACACCTGACTGTGGCAACTGTAGGGCGAAGAGCCCGGGCCAGAGAGCCACTACGGCATATATTCATGCATTGACTGATTTTTACTGTAATCACTTTGATACTTTTCTAAAACGTATAACAATACTTCATAATCGAGTTAAAAAAACCCAACAACAACCACTAAACAGAAATCACAAAGGAAACCCAAATTCTCTGCCCTCCCTGGCTCACAGGGCACCCTGGGCAACGGCGGGGGGAGGACGTGATGGGGGAACACATATTAATCTATGTCCTTAAGGACCATTGCAGGAAGAAACCACCAGAGGAAGAAACTCTCAGGTCCAGGCACTGGGTTACTTGGATGTCTCCACTCCTGTGTATCAGTGAGACCCGAGCTCCTCAAGGGCAGCGCTGCTTTCGCCTGTCTGTGTGCTCTCTCTGTACGCGTAACACCCACCCTTCGGACCCTGGGCCGTGGCTCTCCTCTCCTTGATGTCTGCAGAGGCCTTCAGGTTAGGGGGCTTTTGGGGAGGCAAAGGGATTTTCTCTTCCTTTTCCTCCACCTCCTCTTCCTCTTCCTCTTCTTCATCCTCCTCCTCTGTAAGTAGAAACTCCTTAGGGGGGCTGAGGTGGGTCCCATTCTCTGGGGGAGCCCAGCCCCTCCACATTTTTGGGAAGAGGTGAGTGAGTGCCAGAGGTAGGAGGCTGCCTTTCTGAAACAGGAACAGGAGGTGGAAAGAGGTTCCAGCAACCTCCCTCAGAGAATGGGGGTGACCCCAAAGTCTGCCGTAGGTCTACACGGGCGAGGAGGCTGGAGTTGGGAGAATGCTGGGGGGTTGGCAATCGTGTTCTGGGAAAACGTTCTTCTCATCAGGCCCTTCCTCTCTCCGGCAACCTCACCTCCTCACACATTCTCCTGCGTGTCTCCCAGTTTTCCCTTCTCTGCTGCTCTCATTGCACCTGTTCTGTTTCTCGCTGTCCTTGTTTGTCTGTTTCTGACCTTGACCCAGTCCCATCTGGGCTACCTCTGCCCCCTAGCTGCAGTTTAAGGCAAAACTCTCAACCTCTCTGTGCCTCAGTTTCTCCACCCAGAAAATGGGGGAAAGAACAAGAGAATAAAGATTATTTTGGCTCAAAGACAAAGCCAGAGACGTGGAGGCTGTTTTCCCCAGTTTTCTGCCACTGTGTCTGCTATTCCGGTCCAGCCCCTTTCCTCCTCTCCAACGCACCCGGCACCCGCCCTTCCCTCGGGCCCGCTCACCGTCCTCCTCTCCTGGGGCCCTGGCTACCAGAAAAGTTTCCCGAGGGTAGCGCTTCTTGGCTTCCGGATCCCTGAGGAACTTGGTGTAGACGGTCCGCGGCGCCCCGGCTTGGGCCGGCTCCGGGGCGGGGTCCTCCCGCGGCCTCCCCCTCCGCCGGACTGAGCCGAGAGGCGCCGGTCATGCAGCGCCCGGACCCCTCCTCCGACCGCGCTCCAAGCCTCCGACTCCTCACTCTGGGGTCTCCCCTGGGCTCTGTTTCCACCTTCGACACCCCTACCGCGGCTTTCATTCATCCCTCCACACTCCGCATCGCACCTCTGCCCTTCCGCGCTCTCCCCTTCCGTCCCCCTCGTCCCGCTCCCCAAGGAGGGCTCCAGAAATCAGCATCACCCTCGCCCGCCCTCAGTTCCCTCCCTCCCTCTTCCCTCACCCTGGGGGGCGCCCCCGGGCTCGGCTCCCCGCCCGCCTCCAGGTCTCCGGGGTTTGGATCCCGCAGGGCAGGGGGACTCAGGGGCTTCCGTCCTTTTCTTCTTCAACTTCTGTCCCCTGGAGGATTGCTGCAGAGTTGGGGCGGTCAAGAGGAAGAAGAAGGAAAGGGGACCTCGGACGGCGGCGACCTGTCACCCTCTAATCCCTTGAGCCGCCAGAAATAACCGCGGATTATCCGGAGGGGAACTGCAGCCTCCTTCTTGGGATGAGGAAGGGTGATTCCCTCCCATGCATCATGGCCAGCTCCAATGTCCCCAAACCCAAATTCCTCCCCTGGACACCCCCTGCCCCCAAACACCCGTTTACTCCCCAAAAAACACACAAAAACACAAAAAACTCCAGAGAAGCGTCCCCCAGACGTTGCTGAGGAGAGCCGCCCCTCCCAAATCTCCTCCCCTGCGTGGGTTTACAGTGGGGGATCTTTCTGCCTCCTTTCCGAGCAAGAGTGACATACCTGCTTTGGGCGCCGCTGGACCTCTGGGCTCCTGCCTTCCTCCTCATGCCCGCTGAGGGTAGCAAAGGAATCAATCCGTCTCCCTCCCCTTTTCCTGCCCCTCCCACCCCCTCCATCTGGGTCCCCCAGGGTTCAGGGAGTCAGCGGGGGGCCTTCCCCGACCTGTCCGAGGCCCACACTTCCCGGAGGACATCGTCCTGCAGCGGCATGGTGCATTCGCCGGTCACACCCCTTCTGCGGCCAACCTGCAGCTCTAGGAGGCTTGCTGCTTGCCCCAGCTAATCCGGGCTCAACTCCCCCCGCCCCCACCGGCTGGCACAAGAACGTGGGGGCCTGGCCGCGCTGTGAGGGTGCTCAGGCCTGCGACCTCTGCCCCCACTTGGCTCAGTCTAGGAGGAAAGAGGCTGAACCCTCAAGTTCTCAGGCCCCCAGAAGCGTGAAGGATAGCATCACTGTACCAGTCCCCCTTTCCCCCACCACCACGCTTGGAATTAGAGGTACCCACTTGTAACTGTCAGCGGTCAAAGGGGGAGTGTGGGAAGAAAATATTAGATCTGATCTAATATTTTTCATTAAAAAACTTATTTTTCATTAAAAAGAACTAGAATTTACTAATATTTAATATATATGGATTGGCAGAAGAATGTGTATACATATTATAAAGAAATGTGCTTATATTGTAGGTATACACTGAAATACTTTTTACTGGTAGGGGACATGGCTTTTTAAACTTTAGAGACCAGGGATATAGTGTTGATGTGATTAATATCATGGGGGAGGTTTGGGACTTCCTAGAGGCTTCCTGAAGCCTGATCTAAAACTTGAAAGATGAGTAGGAATTCCACAGGCAACAAAAAAAGGGCTCTCTGGAAAGGGGACAGAGAGATAAAAACCTGGAGGTTGGAAATAGCCAGATATGTTCAAAGGTCTGTCATCTCACCCGTGAGCCCAAGCCCTGCACTCTGCTACTTAAGAGCTGAACATCCCTGGATGACTTAGCCTCTCTGGGCCTCCATGTATCCATTTATAACATGGTTTTCATAACAGCACCACCTGGAAGGCGTACTGTGCTGATTACAGGAGACGACAGACAGAAAACTGCCTACAGTGAGCGCTCCAGAATTGGCGATTACGCGCCCCTTTTCAGAGCACTTCCACTTAATCTCTGTCTCCCCAGCATTTACAATACAGCTTGACTCATGACTGGGGTTCCTGTTTTGACTAAGTAAATTAATAAATACATTCTTTATTTCATTTGATTCTCACAAGAGGCCAGTGGGATAGGGAAGGTACAGATTATCTCCATTTTATGGGTGGAGAAACTGAGGCTCAGTGAGGTGAACTGACTTGCTCAGTGTCAGCCAGATCATAAAGTTCCTGAGCCAGGGCTTGAATCCAGACCTGTTTGCTGTCAGAGCTTTTGCCCCTAACCTTTGCTTATTTCATGCGTCGCAAGGTAGAGATGGGGATTGAATGAAAGGGTCAGTCTTTTTGTCTTTCTTTACTTCCTTGGTCCACTTGACCCAGATTTGTCATAATTAATCTTTCCAAATGTTACTTCTTTAGTTGACATCTTTGCTCAGAAACATTCACTGGCACCCTACTGCCTAAGGTTCAGGTTTAAATGTGCTGGGTTGGCATTCAAGGCTCTCCCTGATCTGGCCCCAATCTGCCATTCTAACTACAGGGATATCTCAAACCCTACTCTTCAGCCATACAGGTTTACGTACTGCTTTTATGCTTTTTGTCCTCTATGACTTTGCTCAAGCTGTTCCCTCTGGGAATGCCCTCACGATTTCACAAAACCTGGCCAACTCTAAGTAGCTCTCAAGTTCCTGCCTCCAAGATTCCTCAGTCCTCAGTTGCCTCTGAATGTATAATAATAATAACAACAACAACATTTATTGACCTCCTACTGTGTGTCGGGCCCGTTTGCTCCCATTCCCTCTCCACCCTCACAATTATATTTATGAGGCGGACATGAACACATTGTTATTAAAGGTGAGGAAACTCAAGGCTGAAAGTTGCTCAACAAATATTTCCTGGGCAATGACTACGTGCCAAGCACTGATCATTCAATGATAGACAAAAGGATATGGTTCCTGCCCTCATGGAGTTTACATTCTTGTGAGAAAGATAGTAAAGACATAAATACACAATTAGTTATAATAATCTCATTATTAATAATTGTAATAAATGCCAAGAAGGAAAAGAACTGGATTCCATGAGAATAGCAGGTGGGATCCAGTCTGGACTTACAGATAGAAAAGACTGTCTGAGAGGGGCATTTTTATTTTTATTTATCTTTTTGACAGAGTTGGAATTGGTTCCCTTATGGAAAAACTGAAAATACAAAGAAATGAAAATTAAACCAGTTTTTAAAAATTGAGCCCCTGGAGTTTCTACCTCCTGTCTCTGGACCTCCGGGGGAAGAGGCCCTAACCCAGGGCAGCAAAAGGATGAGGGCTTTCTGTTCCTCCTCCTCTCGCATTCTATTCCCATCATTATCTCCACAGTGGGGGCTCCCGGGAAGAAACAACCTGGGTACGAGAGCAGGGACCTAAGGCCCTGTGGCCCGGGGAGGGAGGTTTGTATGCCCCCAGCCCCAAAGCTCCTGGCCTGTGGTGTGGGCATGGCAGGGCCCCTCCTGGCCAGACCCAGTTGGGGTTGGAGCTATTAGCTCCAGATCTTGAGGAAGGAGTTCCAGGAGCCTGTGGAAAAATATGGAACGCTTCACAAATTTGCGTGTCATCCTTGTACAGGGGCCATGCTAATCTTCTTTGTATGATTCCAATTTTAGTATATGTGTGGCTGAAGCAGGCATGAGGGGGGTTTTTTAAATTGAGACCTGAAGGATTTCAAAGACGGAGAAAGAATTCCACACACAAGGCACAACTTATGCAAAATGTTTCCAGGCAGCAAAGAACTTGGCACAATGGAACAGTACCAGCTCCTGGACCAGGACGAGAATGGGCCTGCCTAAGACCCTCACTTCAGAGGGGTCCTGAGGATCTGAAACTCCAAAGAAACACATAAGTGAGAACCACAGGGCACCTGGAGACTGTTACCTCAGAGGTGGCATTCTAACACTGCTCAGGACCCAGGGAACACTTCTGCCCATCTCCTGCACACTGTTGTCCAAACCAGAGGCGTCTGCCCTGGACTGCCAGACATGTGCGGGCTGAGCTGTGGCCAACATTAGACGTGGACACGGCGTTGGAGTGTGGGGAGGATTTGAACAGCAAGAGCTCTTAAGTAAAAGGAAAGATAAATTCATTTCTCAGATCTTTCCTCTCAGGTTGCTTGGGTGTTGATAGACACTTGCATGACGTTCTTGCTTCCTCTCATGTTCGGAAGGTTTTCGTGAATTAGCACAGTATTCATAACAGTTGCACTTGGCCGCTGAGGAACTCTTTACCATATTAAACAATTCATATGACTGTTATATTTGTACACATGTAAGTTAGGACATAACATGTGAACCATGGTAGCAGGTCTTCGTATTGACAACTAGTAGGACATTGGATGTTATTTTGGGAATAGTTCTAAAAATATTTACTAAGATGGGATCAAAATTTCCTAAACCATTTAAATTTGATTAATTTTTTTGATATTCATTAATTATGAACTACATTTGTTTTTTAATTTTAATACATAATTTCGAATATAGAGGGTGCGAAAAAATGTACACACATTTTAAGAAAGGAAAAAACTATTAAAATTATAATACTCAACATATACCGATAACAGAAAAATGAATACAAGTCATATGTATACATTTTTTTAGCACCCTGGTATATGAGAAGAAAAGTCTCTTTTGAAAACGTGAAAAATAATTAAAAAAAAAATAATTTTAATTTAAAAAAATCTTTCAACATTTACTTTAGTTACTTTTGAGGAGAATGTATTCAAATTTTGTACACTTTGAACACAAATTACATTTGTAAAAAACCCTTTGAGAATTAGTATGAGCTCATATCATGACAAGAACTAAAAGTAGCTAAGTGGAACTCAGAAAAGACTACAAAGAAACCTCTGGGTTTGGGTGGGGCTAGAGTGGTGAGTATGTGGAGGGAACTTAGAGGCCGTTTAAATGATCGGATTTGGGTCAGGGATAGATTTAAGGTCGGGCATCAAGATTTGGGGTAAAATGAGGGTCAGTTTAGGAGAAGATTCCGAGCAGGAGCACAGATAACCTCTAACACTTTCTACACGACACCAGTACACCAGGACTTTCTACACAGAAAACCAGGCTTGAGGCTCTATAATTACACCTTGTTTGGCTCTAAAAATGACATATCTCAGCTCAATCAACTGACATCAGTCACCACACTCAATTCCATATGAATTTTAGCTGTTTTCTAAAATGAAATCCACTTTCAGAAGACAAAGATTTGCTACCACCAAGGACGATGATGCTGATAAATAATGACTCCTCCCATATACCAGGCACTGTGCCCAGTGCTTTCAATTCATCCTCACAGCACCCTTGCTTGTCAGCAGCTCAGAGAAGTTAAGTAACTTGCTCAAGGTCACACAGCTAGTGCTTGGTGGAGCTATACCATTGACCAAAAACCTACTATGTGCTTGATATTTACTTGTGTTATCTCGAGTCCCTATGGAATCTTTGAAAGGCAGGTGGGCACATTACTTCACCTTTCTATGCCCCCATTTTCTCGCCAGTAATGTGGTGACAATAATTGTACCTGAATTTGAGGAAGCTGTTGTGAGAATTAAATGGTTTGATACATGTACAGTGCTTAGCACGGTGCCTGGCACAGAACAAGTGTCCTATCAATGTTAGCTGCATGTCCCTTTACCCTCATTTCACAGGTAAGGAAACTGAGGCCCAAGTCCCTAAGCAATTGAAATCCAGGTCTCCTGGGCTCAGCCTCTCTGGTGCAAAGGTGAAAAGAAAGGACTTTCTCCAAAGTCTGAAGCAGTGATTAAAAGCTAAAGATTTTGCCCAGAGATAGAGCCAGTGTCTTGCTTCACCCTGTCCCAGCTGACTGGCCGTGGGCAGACTTTCTCCCTTGCTCAGAGCCTCTTGCCCTGAACTTCAATTTCTTGATCTGGCAAAATAATAAATTTGCATCGCAAAACAATCCATTCGTGTGCGCTTATCAGGAAGCTGGGAACTCTGCAACCTGAAGGTGTGTGTTCAGGCTCTTACAAAATAGAAATAGGCCTGAGCTCGGAAATCGCTAGTTTCTGTTGCTTTATTTTGTCAAGGTTGTTCGGGGCTTCTTTCATCCATCAAAGTTCTGTTACTGTCCCATAGCCCCCAGCAGACTATTCGAAAAGGAGGTAGGTTTGGACATAACATGTTCTCTCAATGAACTTGACTTGCGGTGCCAGTGTCCTGGTCTTATCTTTGCTTCTCGGAAAAGAAAAAAGAAGCTCAGAAAGGTTAAGTCACTGTCCAGGGTCTCACAGATGGGCAGTGAGTGAGCAGGATTCAGGCCAGCTGTCTGAGCGCAGAGCCTGGGAGCAGCACGGTGGCCCAAGGAGGTGACTTCTCAATTGCTTATTAAATGAAGCCTTGGTGGCTGCTGGGTGCTGGCTTCAGGACCTGCAAATGGGATTTGAACCCAATTTTAACCCTCTTAGAGCTCATAGCCTGGGAGATGAGGGTTGGCTGGTAGGGGAACAGAGAATGAAACAAGGGTACTTGTCTCCTCTAGAAAGTAGAATGTGACAATTGATGCTAGTGGGGGACTTCATGGCTTTTCACAGAATCAGTGTGAATCTGAGCTAGAAGGCTCCCTATAGGTCCTGTAGTGTGGCCTCCAGCTACCCTGGTATACATAGTCCCGGCCTCCGCTTACACACCTCAGGCACAGGCCGCTCACTGCCTCCTGAAGCCATGATGCTGCAGACACAGGAGACCAGACACGTTTCTGCCCAGTCAGCTGCATGCACCACGGGCAGGAGACCCTTCAGAGAAAGGGGCTGATTGACATAAAAGATGGATGAGGGCTGGAGCCAGAGGAACGGATGGCAGGACTGTTGTGGCATAGAATGAGGGCTCATTCGATAATTATTCATCAAGCCCTACTGTGTGCCAGGCACTGTTCTAGGCACTCAATGTATAGCAGTGAACAAAATGGACTAAAAGTCATACCCTGGCAATGCTGACATTCTAAACTATCGTGCATGATGTTAAAAGGTGATATGTACTGTGCAGAAAATAAAAGCAGGATAAGAGGAAAAAGTGTGACAGTATGAGGGGAGAAAGGATTGCAAGTTAAAATAGAGTGATCAGGGAAGGTCTCACTGAGAAGGTGACATTTGAGTAAAGATCTGAGGAGGTGAAGGGTGAGCCACATCAACATCTGGGAGAAGAGCTTTCATGCAGATGGAACAGCAAGTGCAAAGGCCCTGAGGTAGGATTGTGCTCAGTCACGTTTGAGGAATAGTAAGGCTAGAACAGAGTGAGTGAGGGGGAGACAAGGTCAGAGAGGTACTAGAGGTATGATGGGGGCTGGGAAGCAAGGGTTTAAGGTAATGCTGAGTTCTACTTGGTGAGAACTGGGGGACGTTGAAGGGTCTTGAGCAAGTTTTAACAAGACCGCTGGCTTTTGTGTGGGGAGCAGATTTAGGAGGGCAAGGAGGCCAGTGAGGAGGCTGTTGCAGTCCTCCAGGCAGCGGCTGGGTGAGACGGTGGTGGACACGACAGGCTACCCTGGCACACTGGGTATGGAGCATGAGGGGTCAAGGTGACGCCCAGGCATTGGCTGGAGCAGCTGGAGGGACAGAGATTCCATAGCTGGGATGAGAAGGACTGGGGAGTCAGGTGTGCAGGAAGGTCAGGAGTCTAGTGTTGGACGTTTATTTAAAGTGCCAGTTGGGCATCCATGTGTGATGTCACAGGGGCAGCTGGACGTAAATTTGGGCTAGAGGTATAAAGTTAGGAGTCATCAGTTTATATATATAGTAGTTAAAGTCAAACACCTGGCTGAGATGGCTGTGGGAGCAATTGAAGTTGGGCCCCCTCCCCCCTCCCCGCAGGGCTGAAGGGGGTGGGGCTCAATATGAGGAGGTCCCAGGAGATGAGGAGGGACCAGCAAAGGAGCCTGAGAAGGAACAGGCGGGGAGGGGAACCCCGGAGTGTGGGAGGAGGGAGTGAGCAATGAACGGTCTCAGGCGCTGCTGAGAGGGTGGCAGTGCAATTGGTTGTCCAAGCCCAGACACCTGTGAGAACAACAGTCATAATCACACCAGAGCAACAGACATGAACCAGGGCTGTCCCAGGGCAGCCAGTGTGCATGGATGCCTGATGGGATGGGCCAAGATAGGTAAACAGGAAACGGGTCACTGGCTTTCATACCCTGAAGGTTGCTTGGGGCATACGAGTAGACAAGGGCGGTTTTGGAGGAGTGGGGTGGTGACAGTGAAAGCCTGGGTTTAAGAGAGAACAGGGGGAGAGGAACTGAAGAGGACCAGCTGGAACAGAGACATGGGGAGGTGGCTAGAGGGGGAAGTAGATTCAGGAGGGATGCTTTTGTTTTTCAGTTGGGAGAAATAACATATTTGTACGCTAAAGGGACAGGGAAAAGGTGGCAGATCATTCAGTAGATGTAGTTTCTGGTGAGGCTGAAAGGTGGTGGGCGTTGGGGAGCGAGAGGGAGTGAGCTGGGTTAGAGAGTGGGGGGGATAAAATGGAAATTCTGGGTGAGGGGGTCAGTAATGACAAAGAGATGATAAAATCTAGTAGCAGAAGGAAAGGTGGAGGACAAGGTCATAGGGGGAAGGAGGCCCAGGAGCAGAGAGGCTGGGTGTTAGAAGGGAATGTGGAAATCGCCAAGAATTAGCACAGGGACATCCTGAGGATCAGTGAGCCAGGAGCCAATCTTTAAAGAATGGCTTAGCCTGATGATGAGATTCAGCACTAAGGTCCTTCTTAGGGGTAGGGAGGGAAGGATAATGGTCTGGAAGCATCTGCTTTTCCTCCAGTATGCCTCCTCTTCCTTATTTATAAAACCCCTCATTTGTAGCTTAGCATATGGACACCCAGGAAAACTCATTTACCAGCTTTCTTACAGCCATGTGGTCATGTGGCCAAATTCTGACTATTGGGACGTAAGTGGAAGTGTGTGTGCCACTTCTGGGAAGGGTCCTTTACAGGAGGGGTGCACCTGTCTTGGTTACTTTTTCCTTCCTGCTGGCTGGATCTAATGGCTGGTTACTTTTTCCTTCCTGCTGGCTGATCTAATGGCTGGAGCTCTAGCAGCCATCTTGGACCATGAGGTAACCTTGGGAATGTGAGCTGTGTCTGTGGAGCAACCAGCTAGGAGCCTTGATTTGAGACCAAGAAACAGAGAGAGAAAAGACAACAAACCCATCTTATTCAAGTCACTGTGACATGGAGATTTTTCTGTCACTTGTCAAACCTAATGCTAATGGCTGCAACTGGAGAGTTATGTTTGGGTCACACTGCAGTGCTCATGGGCATTGGTGCTAAGAAGCCTTTGAAAGTTGCTGAACAGGATGCGAGCTGATGGGAATTGTACATTCAGAAAGGCTGTGGAGAATAAATTAAAAACCGGAAGGAGAGAGTTGAGATGAGTACGGGCAGTTCAGAGGTAAATGCTGAAGACTTGGATCAATGATGGCATCGGAAAGACTACCATGTGTCCCCCAAAATAAGAACTAGTGGACCATCAGCTGTAATGCGTCTTTTGGAGCAAAAATTAATATAAGACCCAGTCTTATTTTACTATAAGACCGGGTATAATATAATATAATATAATATAATATAATATAATATAATATAATATATAATACTGGGTATAATATAATATAATACCAGGTCTTATATTAATTTTTGCTCCAAAAGACGCATTAGAGCTGATGGTCCACTAGGTCTTATTTTAGGGGACACATGGTGGGTCTGGAAGTCAGGTTTTAGGAAGGTTGTGAGATTGGTATTAGGTTTAACAAGCAATTCAGGACCTTGATTATGGATAGAGTTGGGTTACAAGAGGTTTGGGGCTGAAGTTTATGCCAGAGTTGAATTTCCAGTCAGAAATAGGAACAGTGCCATAGAAGGTATCTGGCAGACAGACTCAGGAGGGGACATTTAAGGGCTCTGGGATATGCTTTATACTAGGATTAGTGTTTGATGCAGCAGCTTTTAGAAATGTGTGGGCTGTTTTGAGTTGTCACAATGACTGGAGCGTTGCTCATGACGTTTAGGGGGAGGAGCTAGATGTCCTGTAATGCAGGGGAACTGGAGGGTGGTCCTGCCCCAAATGCCATATGTCCCTAGGAAACATTGAGGCAAAGCAGTGTAGGGGAGAAGGGAGTAGTGGGCAGTACTAAGTTTGCATTCCTGCTCTGTGGCTCTCTTCCCTGGGTACACATAAGCCCTCACCTTCCCCATCTATAAAATGGGATGATGATAGAGACCTTGCAGGACTGTGAGAAGATTGGTAACAAAGTTAGCTAATGGCCCAGCACAGGGCTGGCCTAAGGTGCTGCAACTGGGAGCGGCGGATATCCTTAGAGCTCTGGGCCACGCTAAAGGCAAACCTGGCTAAAACTGAAGTACAGTCTGGGTGTGGGTTCGTTTGGGGCCACGGTGCCCAACCATGGCTGTGCATTAAAATCACTCAGGGGGCTTTTTAAAAATGCTGATGATTTTCTTCCCAGAAACTCCGAGTTAATTAATATAGAGTGGGGTTTAGGCGGCAGGAGTTTTAATGGCTCCTGGGGTGATCAGAGCCTTTTGGGGGGCCTGGAACTCTCACTCTTTCCATCACTCCTCTTGGTAAAACAGTGGTTCTCAAAGTGGGGTCCCCAGACCAGCAACATCAGTAACACCTGGGAACGTGTTAGCAGTGCAAGTTCCCAGACTTCACCAGTGACCATCGGGACCAGCAATCAGCGTTACTGCACCCCTTCGGGGATTCTGATGCCCATTCAAGTATGAGAGACCCATGCAGCACTGTCTCGAGGAGGCCCTCAAGAAAAGACTGGTACTGCTTCACCCGTGGGTGGTTCCCACACTTCTCTGAATAATGAAGCCATCTCACAGTTGCCGTGGATGGCAAGCTCCATGAGGCTGGGGACTATGTCCATCCTGTTCACAGCCATCTCTCCAGGGCTTGGCCAGGGCCTGTGCTGAATAACTGAATGAGGAGAGAGAGAGAGACACAGAGACAGAGAGAACTACAGTGAACTGGGAGTGCCTTTCCCTTATTCTATCTTGGTCCCACAAAATGTGAGTCTAGCGTTTCTAGTGTCTAAAGATACGGATTTCTGGCACAAATGGGCCCTTCAACGCCTGCCCCTCCACCTGGCTCTCCAGAGAAGCGATGTGGACTGTTCCACCCACGGTGGAGCACGGCCCCTGCTACTCAATCAGAGTCTGTGTGTGTCCAGTGTGGTGCAGGAATGCAGCGGGGGTATACATCTTGACAGAAAATTTACGAGGTTCTTTCTTATTCTTACTTTTTGTTTTCAAACAATTTCAAATTTCTACATAAGTTGCAAGAACAGTAAACAAACTCTGGAATATCCTTGGCCGAAGACCCTCTTCACGTTTCGCTAATTGTCCGAATAATGGCTCTCTAATCCTCTTTAATCTATGAGGGATTGTCAAGGGCAATTTTCCTATGTGCGATTTTCACTTATGGGGGATTAATGTGACTTGAGAGTTGTTTTCAGGACCCAACCTCCACATAAAAAGCCACTCACTGGACATCAACTTAGCTGAATCCCCCCAGGCCCTGGAGGTGAGCAGGGACTCTGAATCTGACCTAAAGCCAGGCAGGACTCTGCTGATGACAGGTAACCGAAGTCCACTGTAAACTAGCTTAAGCTCAGAAGGGAACTGATTTGCCCTTTAACTGGGCCCGCTAGGAGCAGTCTCACCTCAGGCACAACTGTACCCAGGGCTTCTAAAGGTGTCCTCAAGTCTCTGTCTCACCCTCTCTGCTTTCCTCTGCGTTGGTGGGAAAGGTGACCTCTGATGGTTCCCTGATCACATCAGTTCCCCCAAGGAGGTCCTGACTGCCTCCACTGGAGTCACTGGAGTCCTGGATTAGTCTGTTTAGGCCAAGAGAATGGGGGTACTCTGGCCAGCTCTCTTTGCCGGCCTCTGGGCAGGCCTCTGTGATTGATAGCCCCGCCCTTTGGGAGAATGGCAGTTCTAAAAAGGGAAAGAGAGATTCTGCTACTCCTAATTAATTGGAGAGTAGTCCATGTGGGGAGCTATTGTCAGAGTCAGGAATAATAACACTAGCAGTAATTATAACACTTATTGAGACGTTGCTGGGTTCCAGGTATCATACTAAGTGCTTTATCTGAATTAGTTCCTTTAATACCACCATTTTATGCGATGGAAGCTATCTTCATACATGCTTTACATACAAGGCAACTTCATAGAGAGGTGCAGTCACTTGCCCAAGGCCACACAGCCAGTACTCAGCAGAACTGGGGGTCCCACATCCGCAGGCCTCGCTCCAGGGCACACCCTCCACCATCCCAGGCGCAGTAGGACCAGATCTCTTGCTCCCGGCTGGAGGCTGTCCCATCGGCACTCTGGCGCTCCAGTGCACCCATGAGGCCCGGGGAGCAAATATCTCAGTGCAGATTGCTATCGGAAGTTTGCCATTAGCCCCTGAGCGGAGAGCAGAGCCCCAAGGTACAGAAAACAGAATAGGTGAGTTTAGAACAACCCACTAGAATACTTAACCTGAGCTTTACAAAGCCCCAGTGCTCAAGCTGCACTCCAGACCAACTAACCCAGGCATTATTCTTTAAGTCTCCCCAGGTGAATTCAGTATCCAGCCAAGGTGAGGAACCACTAGTTTAGAGGCCTTGTGGCTTAGTAGAAATAGCTGAGAGTTAAGATCCACCTGGGTTTGAGACACAGCTCTATCATTGCAAGCTGTGTGACTTTGTGCCAGTTACTTAACTTCTCTGAGCCTCAATTTCATCATCTGTGGAAAAGGCCTAAATCCCCTCTACCTTATGCAGCAGTTGTGAGGGCGTAAGGAGAGGATGCCTGTAAGGCCCCTAGCATAGAACTGGCACTTAACGCCATCATTATTAGTAGGGAGGGGGCAGTGCAGACCAGGCCCGGGTCGCAGGCAGGATCAGGCCTGCTCAGGACCACCCAGGGAGGCAGAGCATTGCCAACCACTCACTATCACTGGGATGAGACTGTGGAATGGGCTTTCCGGGCTGCTGGGACCCTCAGATCCCCGCCCTCCAACCTGGGGCTTCCGCCTACACCGAAGGCCTTGAGGCTTCTGAATACGGTTAACTTGGGATGGGACGGTGTAGGGGCTTGCGGGGTGGGAGTTGGGGCAGAGTGGGTTGGGGGAAGGGGGAAATGGCAGTGTGAGTGCACCGACTTAGCCTCACCACCAGGTGGCGATAGGAACCTACTCCGGGAGGGCCCCGGCCAGGCTGAAGGACGGCCGGGAATAACACAAAGATATTAGAGGACTTTTTTCTTTTCCCTTTCCCTTCCCCTTCCCTTCCCTTCCCTTCCCTTCCCTTCCCTTCCCTTCCCTTCCCTTCCCTTCCCTTCCCTTCCCTTCCCTTCCCTTCCCTTCCCTTTCCTTTCCTTCTTTTCTCAGTGCTAGGTAGTATATGCTAAAGCCTTATTTTCTTCCATTAACAGTCCTGTGATAAGCGCCATTATCCTCCTTCAGGGAATGAAGAAATTCAAGCGGTGTTGGTAACTGGCAACTAGAAACTGAACCCAGTCAGTGTGACTCCAGATTAATCTCTTAACCACAGAGGTCATAGAAGGTCAGTGCCGCAAGGGCCGTTGGAAATCCTCCTGTCCTGTGATTCCTAAACCTGTTTGATGATAAAAATCACCTGAGGCTCTTTAAAAAAATATTCCAAATTCCTGGGCCCTAGGCCAGGCACTGAGTTAGAATCTTCCAGTAAAAGGGGTCTGGGAACACATGTGGTTAACAAGAGTCCCTGTCTGGAAACATGGATCTGCTCTCAGAGAGGAAAAGTGACCTGCCCCAGGTCACACAGCTAATCCTCTCCAAGTTCCTAATATTCTCTAATCCAGAAGCCAGACCACCCTCCCGAAAAGATGACACAGTATACCATTTGATCCAGCAATTCCACTTCTGGGTATAAACCCGAAACAATTAAAAGCAGGATCTTGAAGAGATATTTGCACACCCATGTTTGTAGCAGCATTATTCACAATGGCGAAAAGGTGGAAGCAACCCGTGTCCATTCAGGGATACATGGAACAAAATGTGGTGTACACACATACAACGGAATATTATTGTCTTAAAAAGGAAGGGACTTTGAGAAATGCTACAACATGGATGAACCTGGAGGACATTATGCTAAGTGAAATCAGCTCATCACAAAAAGACAAATACTGTATGATTCCATTTATATGAGGGAACTAGAGAGGTCAAATTCACGGACACAAAAATAAAAGGGGTTGCCAGGGGCTGAGGGGAGGGTAAATGGGGACTTACTGTTTAATTGGGACAGAGTGTCAGTTATGCCAGACGAAGCGTTCTGGAGATGGATGGTGCTGATGATTGCACAACCGTGTGAATGTGCTTAATACCACTTAACTGTATACTTAAAATGGTTAAGATGGTTAATTTTATGTTATGTGTATTTTACCACACACACACACAAACTTGGGGTGGGGAAGATGAGACAATCTGTGCCCAGCTGTGGAGGGTTATAGTGGTGAAGAGTGAGAATGTATGATTTTCTTCATCTTTTGAATGATTTTGGGAGTAAATTGTATATGGAATTTGATGAGTATTGTCAAATCACCTCTCTGCTTGAAAAGGATTGTACTAATCATGTGGGGATATACTTTTTCCCCAATAACTTCACCAACTTTTGGTTTTATCATTTCACTTTTTTTTCTATTTAATGGATGAGAGATGGTACTTCATTATTATTTAAATTTTGATTAAAATTTATTAGATCTAAACTGGAAAGTCCAGAATTTACCAATGTCATTGACAGCCTTAGAATAATCTCCCCCAAAATGTTAATTCCCAATTTATGACATTAAATAAAACAAATCCATGTTTATTGTTAAAGTACATCAATAAAACTACTATGCCTGTTACTGACAGGAGAAAGTGGCTTCTGCTTGAGTTTCTGCCTTGATTGTTCCTGCTTATTCAGCATGAATTCTAGGTTCTCCAATGGAGGCTGTCAAGGCAGAGGGATGGAGGTGGGGACCACATGTATAAAAATTCCTGTTCATTTTGCTGCACCCCTCACTGGCCCTCCCAGTGGCTGTATGTAATTCCTAGGTCACTCTCCCTGTGATAGGACAAACATGGTCATTGAGAGGCTGGGCACAGACTTCCCCTCCCCACCTCGGTCCACCAAAGGGTCCTGTAATTATCTGTGCAATTTCTCCTTCATCTCTCTTCCCTTCCTAAAAGACCGATGCTTTCACGGTGGGAAAGTGGCTAAGTTGAGCTAGGCATGGAGGAGGAGCTTTTGCTTTTGCTTTTGTTTGGTGGGAGATGGAGATTGAAATGAGCAGCACGGAGGAGCTTCAGGGCGTGAGGAGAGAGAGAGGAAACGGGGTTTTAATTCGTGTGGCTGTGAACTATGTATATGAATCCCTTCAAAGTCCTATGAGCAGTGTGATTAAAGAACAAAATTGCTGGTTAATTGCTTTAAGCCACTGGGTTGTAGTTCTTGTGTCAGATACCATTCTGAGACCAAATCACATATGACTGAGCTTTATTAGGGTTCCTCCCTTATTAATGAACCTGGGCACAGACTCT
Source organism: Rhinolophus ferrumequinum (assembly GCF_004115265.2). Classification (NCBI taxonomy): domain Eukaryota; kingdom Metazoa; phylum Chordata; class Mammalia; order Chiroptera; family Rhinolophidae; genus Rhinolophus; species Rhinolophus ferrumequinum. Next base: position 5,524,855 of record NC_046286.1, read on the forward strand.
GCAGCGTCCAACACCCCAGTGTCTTGGCTCTTTGTCAGCCCTGCCACCCACCGCCACAGCCGCACCCTGGACCCTGTCATCACCCGAAACTGCTCCACCTCTGAAATTACACCTCACACGTCCCACTCTCTGTTGACAGTCTCCTCCCCCCACCCCTTACCCACTTGCCTCCACCACACCTCTCCTTTGACCCCATTGCGAACTTCTAGCCCATGGATCCCAATTCTTCTGCCCAAGCACCCTTTCCCTTTTCTCTGCTAATGACACCTACTTTTTCCTTGAAGGAAAATTCATTTTTTCTCCCATGTGGATAATATGATTCAGCTGCGTCTGGCTGTACCCTCACCCACGCCTGGGGTAGGCATATCCAGGCAATCGTATGTCAGAACCCCCTGGGCACAGCCGTGGTCAGGGATGGTCAGTCCAAGGAGAGCCCATCTAGGACTATCGCTGAGACTCCAGAGAAGGGGACATGCTCTTTCTGCCCAGGTTGTTCAGGTGGCAGGACATAGCCTGGCCTTTCTGGGGGCCACCCTGGGTTTGAAAGCCTACGGGATGTTGAGAAAAGCTGTGCAAGGAGGGGAGAGTCCTAATAGTCTTGTTGGGGTGTCTGGAACCAGCCATTCCTGAAACGACCCTGGGTTTTTCAGATGTGTGAATCGCTCTCTGGGATCTGTGAGACAGGGTTGGATTCTATTACCCGAAACAGACCTGAATCGATCAGGGGCCCCTAAATGTGGTGCTGATTAGAACCGTGTAAGGAGATTTTCCTTAAAGCCTTTTTGTGAAGGGTAACACAGACACAGAAAACTGCATGCTACATAAATGTACAAGGTAGTGCACCATTATAAAGCCACTTCCCATGTGATCTTGCCAAGGTCAAGAAATGGAAGACTGTCAGCCCTTCCTCTCTGTCACAGGGGTGAGTGCCCTGACATCTGTGGCAGTCAGGTCCTTTGCGCCTTGATCCTTTTCAGCCTGAGTGTGCTTCCCTAAACACTGCTCGTTTTGCCTGGTTTAGAATGTTGTGTAAATGGGATTATTTATTAATCTTTTTTTTATTTGTTTTTCAAGGAATATTTAATAAGGTAGATAACATGCTTTTCTAACATGTATTTTTATCACTGAAACTAAAACAAAACATCCTGTTCTTTGGGTGAAAATGGCCTGCTTTATGTGTGTACACTGAGTGCAATTAAAAAAAATATGGTAGTTATAACTTCAGACTTTGGAATTTGAATAGGTGCCAGTGTTCTCTCCTTTTTTTTTCATATGGGAAAAGAAAACTCCTTGGAAAATCACTTGAAACTTGGACAAAAATTCCATAGCTGTATTTGTAGGATCACTCTATAGAGTCTTCATGATTCAAATGCTACAAGGGAAGCTTCAGTCCAAACTTTTAGAGAAGACATTCCAGCTCGCATGATCTTATTGACCAGAGAATGTTGGTGGCAATCACAGCGTGGGAGTGAAGAAGCTGTTTCTTTACACAGTAGGTGTTTCGTACACCTGCTTCTGCTGCTACCATTGGCTCGCCTGGGTTCAAGTCCACACCCACAAGTTGACCTGAATTTGAATGTTCTGCTTGAACTTTAACTAGTGTCTCCTGAAGGTCAAAGCCAGAATTCAAAGCGAGAACCTTGGGAACGATGAGCGATGCACCAAGTGGGGCCCTGCCCTTTGCACTGAGCTTGTGTTTAATCAGGACTTCTGCCATCGCCAGTTCTACCGCATCAGCACCTGGAACTACACAGCCGTCATCAACAGCCATTTTTAACAGCCCTCAAGCCATCACTTGTTGCATCTTGGATTTGAGTGAGGGTGTGTTTATTTGGTCCTTTGACCAATAATATAACAGAATGAGGGTTGTTCCATTTCTCAGTAAAGGTGAACTTCTCTTCTCCCAGTGTATACTCATAGATGAGTCCTGCATGTCCCAAGCAATCAGGATTTAGGTCATCAAAAGAATTTAGAACTACCCCCCTACAAGCAAGAGTCAGCCTTTCCACATTGCTCGTTTTAGCTCTGCACAGAGCTGTTATGCCGTCCTTTGCAAGAGCATCTAAGGAAAATGTGTCAATTCCCTTTTGATTAAAAACAACAAATCCTTTGAGTCACCACAGACTTTCTTTTTCAGTTCTATTATCTTTTTAACTCCATCTTCAATGAATTTTCTTTTACCTCTTACTATTTTCTCCCTCTCTTCAGCACTCTTGTAAAAAAAAAAAAACCCCAGAATTCACTTGTGTTTTTCATATTCCAGTGACACACTACATGTGAGGATGTATGCATCTTCTAATCTTTTTTTCATATTAGGATGCCGTGCCCCGTGGTCCACACCAAGATCTCTGATTAAGCTCATATCTGTTTCAGATTTGTGTTTCATCTCCATGATCTCAACAATGAAGAGATCAATAGGTTCATCTTGTTTTTTTAACGGCCAAAATAGCGTCAACGACAGCCTCTGTTAAGACCTGAACAAGTTCAGCATTAACTTTAGTAGAGTTGCTCTGATCCTGTCTGTGAGTGTTTCCCTGCCCAACTCTTAGCTTACTCTGACTTGTTTCAAAAACTAAAGTGCCTTTTCCTTTGTAGCTTCAGATCCTTGTGTTTCTATTCTGGGATGAAGCCCTTCAGAAATGTAGAGATCCACCTGATTCAGCTGTTCTCCAATGATTAGGACATTGGAAGTGTTACCAATGATGTCATCCTTGGTGGCCGCGACTTTGGCTATGAAGGAGGCTGTTGGGTGTTGAATTTGCATTTCATGAAGCAGTACATTGTCATCTGTAGTAAGCTCGATGTCTCCGGCACCAGAAACAAGCATCTTCATGATGCCCTTAGGCCCCAGGTTGGTCCTGAGCACGTCCTGCAGCGGCCCTGGGCCATGCTGATGTTGAACGCCAATGCTGCCTGGGCTCGGCCACCTCTGCCTTGGGGTTCAGGGTCTTCACGGCTGCCATAGCTGACCCAGCAGAAGAAAAGTATTTGTTCATCTTAATGAAATCAAATTTGTTGGATACTTTTCATTTAAGGTTGGTGCTTTTGTGTCATGAAAGGAAATCTGTCACCACCCTGAGATTTTCATCCTAAATCTTTTCTTTCACTTTCTATTATCTTTTATAATCCTTCTTCTTCTGCCCTCCATATGATGACAACCCACCCGGGGTTTATTTGTGTATGGTGTGAGGTAAGGGTCAAGTTTTTTTTTTTTTTCCCTTACTTGATTTGTTTACTGAAAAGTCTCATCTTTCCCTGTGCTCTTTAGTGCCACATGAATCACAACCCAAGTGTCCAGTTTCTAGTCTTTTCCTCAGCCTGTCTCTCCTTGCACAAATATCACTCTCTCCTAATCACTGTACTTTTATAAAAAGTTTTAATATCCAGTAGAGCAATATTCCCGTATTATACTTTTTTAGGAAGCTATTTTTGGTGCTTTCATTTCCATATGTATTTTAGAATCAAGCTGTCACATTCTCCAGACAAAACAAACAAACAAACAAACAAACAAACAAACAAATGAAAACCCTATGAGGATTTTGATTTGATTGCGTTGAATCTATAAATCAATAAATTGTTCAACATGGAGTCTTCTAATCCTTATATTATTTTTTTTTGAAAAGATGCACATGTTAAGAGGAGATATAGAATGGGAGGACCTAAAGTAATTATTTTTTTCCAGCTTTATTGAGCTATAATGACACATAACACTGTGTAAATTTAAGATGTACAACTGTTGATTTGATACACTTATATATTACAAAATGATGACCACAACAGCATTAGTTAGTACCTCCATCTTGTCATATAATTACCATTTCTTTTGTAATAAGAACATTTAAAATCTACTGTCTTAGCAACTTTCAAGTATCTAATATAGTATTACAAGCTATAATCATCATGCTGTACATTAGATCCTCAGAATTTGTTAATCCTATAACTGGAAGCTTGTCTTCCAATCTTTGAACATGGCATATATATATATATATATATATATATATATATATATATATATATATATATATAAATAAATAATGTGTATGTGTGTGTACTCATGTGTATACTCACACACATACATTTATTCAGTTAAACATTTTTTTCTCTATGCTTTTTGCACATGTTTTGTTAGATTTATTTCTAGATAATCGCTGTATATTTTAATGCTATCAAGGGCTTATTTAAAGTCCAGATTCTTTGGCTCAACCTTTGGAAAGTCTGAGTGAGTAGTTCTGGGGTGGGCCCAGATGGGAATTTTGAGAAAGCTGCCCGAGCGAGTCTGATGTGCAGCCAGGCTTGGGAACATGGGCCTCTCTGGGGCTCCACTTGTTATCTCTTTTCAAGCCCATTCAGCCCCCTCCCGCCCCCACTGGCCCAGTCCCGTAAGCCTATGAACAGGCTCAACTCTCTATCTTGGAGTAAACCCCCTAATCCCCTCGAGGTCCCGCCATCTTTTTCTTCTCCCATTTATAGCCACTTTCAGAAGGGGTTGTCTACACCTCTGATCTCAACGTTTTAGGCTTTCGTACTTCTTTCAATAAATTTGGAAAACCATGTAGCCCCTCACACATTTTTAAGTGGCTATCTAACTCAAGCCATCCTTTCCCACCCTGCACTCTTTTGGTCTACCAAGCAGGCTCTCCTCTGGGTTCCCTCGTGCTCCTTCGGCCTCTGCAAGATGACGTCTGATGCCTGCAGCTGCAAAAGCGGCTCCACTCAAGGTCTTTGGACGGCAGTGCCACTAAACTGTGGAGACAGTTCCAGCCTTTGTCCTACCTGCCTTCTCTGCAGCATTTGAGGCTCTTGTCAATCCCTCCGTTTACTGGCTCTCTCCCCAGGTGCCCATGACATCACACTTTCCTGGCACCTGACCTCTCTAACAAGCTACTAACTGACTACGATGCGTGATTGACAGGAACATGCTCACAGGCTCGGAGAGGAGATGGCGGGTACCTGGGATGGAGGGTGCCGGAGGGGTTTCCTTGACTCCACCTCCTTCCTCTCCCACAGTGCCAATCCCATACCGAGTTCTGCTGATCATACTCCCCACTCACACAACTTTTCTTTTTCCGTGATGAAAAAAATGTTGATCACTGTAAAAATTTAAGCATACCGAAAAGAAAAAGAAAGAAAATTAAAACTGTCTGAAATGCCCCTACCCTGAGAAAATCCACCATCATAATGTTGGCACTTGTTCCTTCATTTGCCTCTCTATGCTTTTATACACACGTGTTAGTTTACAAAAAGTTAGTAAAAATGGTTATTATTGTAGACGCCTTTTTTCCTTTTAAAATTATTACTTATTTATTTATTTTGACTTTTCTTCCTCAGAAAACCAATGTTAACCGTCTGGTGTGGGGCCTTCCAAATTTCCCACTTGTTAATAGAATCACACATAAAACCACTGGAACACGTATGGGATTATTTTTGTTACTGTTTTTATATAAAAATGTGACCGTGTTATATATCACATCTCTTCTTTTTGCTTATTTAACTTAACCCTTCATATCAAGTAGTATAGCTCTAACTCACCTTTTTTAATGGCGGTGCAGCATGCATGCACCTCCACTTAGTCATTCATTGCTCCATTAAGGAGCATTCCTTGTTTTTCAGTTTTGTCTACTTTTGTTTTCACACTAATATGTGAAATGCTACACATTGACTAATGCTACAATAAATATTCTTGTACATATCCATCCTTAGGTGCTGTTGCTTTTATTTTTAAGGGGGTTGATTTCTGGGTGTGAATTGCTGGGTTAAATGGTGTGTATATTTCAATTTTAATATTTATTTACAGATCGTTTTGCAGAAAGTCTGTCATGAAACACATTTTCACCAGTAATGAATGAGAATAGAACAATTTTCTCCATATCCCTACAAATAGTAGGTATCGTTTGTGTGTGTTTTTTCTGTTGTTGTTGATCTGTGAGTATTAAGTGACAGCACAGTATTACTTTAATTTACATTTCCCTGACAACTAGTAAGACTAAACATCTTTTCATATGCTTATCAGACATTCGGATTTGCTCTTCTGTGAACTCTTTCTATTCTTTTCTTTTTTTCCAATGAATTATTTGTCTTATCAGTTTGTAGGGGCTCTTTGTATAATATCGATATGAACTTGTCTCTCACATGGATTTAAAATGGTTTCTTATTCTATTAATTCCCTTTTGACTTTGGTGAAGGTATCTTTTGCCATAAACAATTTATAATTTTTATGTAACTAAATGTACTACCTTTTTCTTATAGCTTCTGGCTTTCTGGTATGGTTTAAAAGGTCTTTCAGAATATATGCTTTATATATTCTGAGTATTGTTTACATTTATATGTTTAAACCATCTGAAATTTATTTTTATTTGGCTACGTCAAGAGGTAGGACCTCATTTTCTTTGTGGTGAGAGAGCCAGTTGAGTCTGCATCACTTATTAATAAAATACCATGTTTTTCTCATCCAATTGAAATTCCACCATGGTTATATATTAAGTCCAATCTAGATTGGGATTTGTTCTAGTGCTCTCTTCTGTTTCACTGACTTTTAAAAATCATTTTCTTGGCCATGCTTGGAAAGGTGTTGGCAGGAGTCGGAGTTCTGGAAAAGTCCATCGTCCCCACGTCCTTGGTCAGGGTGGGTGGCCTAGGTTGTTGCTTACACCTGGCAAGACCCCCCCGCTTCCTGCACGTACAGGATTGTTTCTGCACTGTATGTCTATATACACTTCTCTGCACCCTGCTTTCTTCTCCCTGACAGCCTTGCCAGCCACTCAGCCCAACCACTGCTCTACTACAGACACCAGGACTAATCTTATTACACACTTTATCCCTGTTTACCGGTCAGCCTTCTCCCGGAATCTAATCCCCATCTGGCCCTTCTTTCATTTCGCTCAACCGCTCATCCGGTTTCCCACCCGCTAACCACTGAAACGCCCCCTGGAACTCAGACATGGGAAGGGCCCTAGGATTTGTTTTCTATGAACAGTTCCTTTGCCATCAGCTCTTCTGGAAAACTGCCTCGCTCTGAGGACACTGCTTCCTCTCCTCCTAGCTCCAATGGGGGTTGTATTCTCTCCCTCACTCCTTCTGCCACTGGGCCAAGAAGTGGGGTCGGTGACTTCCTTGCTCCATTTCCAGAACATGACTCTTCCTTCTTCTCCCCAAACTCCTGGCTTTAAATCTCATGCTGTTTAACGGTACTATTGTTGCAGATGTCTACTGACCCCTGGTCACTCCTTCTCATTCCTTGAAGAGTTTAGCCCCTGACTCACTGCCTTCCTCTCTAACACCGCTCCAGCCATAATTCTTGACATGTTTAGTGTCTACAGAGATATTCCTTCCCTCCTGTCCTGTTGGAGGGAGGAGAACCCACACCAGCTCTGGCCTTTCAGTCCCCTGACTTTTTTCCACTTGTGACCTTGCCCTCCACCCAGCCTCGGCACGCTTTCCATGCTTTGCTGTTACCAACGACAGGCCTCTCACCTTGGGAACTTGGGCTGTAGGCACCCTCTCTCTACTTGTCTCCCCACTGTTTCTTTATCTTCATTGCTTTGGGCACCCCCTTCTCCCCTTTTGTAGTTGTGATTTTAGCTATCTCCTGGCTTCATCAGAGATGGCCTTTCTCTTATCTGAGTAGTAGTACTGGATTCATCGATATGAAATCACTTACCAGAGACCCTGGATGGGATGTGTGCCCCAGTTATCTACTGCTGTGTAACTGGCATAAAACATCTGTTTCGTGATTCTGTGGGTCGGCGATTTGGCTCAGCTCAGCTGGGTGATTCTTGTGCTGGTTTCCCCTAGGGTCCTTCATGTGATGGCAGTCACCTGGTGGCTCGGCCGGGGCTGGATGAATGACCCAAGAGAGCTGGCTTGTTGGTACTGGCCGTCAGTTGAGACTGTCTCTCCACATGGCCTCTGCCCTCCAGGAGGTCAGCCCAAGCTTCTTCCCCTGACAGTCCCTGGGCAACAAGAGAGGGAGAGTGGAAACTGCAAGGCTTCTGGGGACCTGGCCGCAGAACACCCACAAAATCAGGTCTAACATATTCTGTTGGTCACAGCATGTCAGAAGGCTAACTGGGTTTAAGAGAGTGGAGAAATTGACCTCACTTCTTGCTGGGAGTTGCAGCAAAGTCACATTGCTAAGGGGTGTACATAAAGAGAGGGGAGAGATTTGTGGCTATTTTATTTTGCGAACTACAACAGGATGTTAGTTTGTGCAGCTGGGAGAGGAGGTAGCAGTTTGCTTGGTTGATTGACTAAAACCTGGACTAACTGATGGCCTCCATTCAGTTAATTTGAGATGCTAGCACTTCCCTGGAATTATGTAGAAGAAGGAATCCAAAAGCATAAGAAGGGAGAAATGTGAAGTGGATTTGTCACATGGGACCTGCACATCCCCTCGTCACTGCATCCCCTAAGAAGTCCCAGAGGACATACCCAACACAAGAGCATTAGAAATACGGCAGCGAGGGGAATACCAGTATTCTATGCTGGCTGTTCCCACAGGGGAGGAGTAGTGGGGTGAGACCCATCCCTGAGTAGGCTCCTATACGCCAACAGGAAAGCTGGAGCCTGGCACAGCTGAGGCCACGTGTCAGCACTTCGTCACCAGAGACATGACGGGCATCAGTGAATGGTGATCAGAATGTTTTGACCTGCACAGGTTTTGAGAGTGGCGAATTGATTACGGTGTCCTTAGGAATAAAATAGATGGGCAGCCTATCAAAATACTTCCTGATCTATAAAGTGGAAACACGATAGGTCTGGTGGCCAGAAACCTGACTTCGTCCCCACAATAACAGTGACAGTCTCCCACCCAGTTGCTGGACCTACGGCAGTTTGTAGCTCAGAGGCCCTGATGGAATTGAGGCCAGGGTCCCCTTGAGATAGGATCTTGCAAAATCCCATAAGCTTGCAACTTAAATCTTCTCCCACGCTTTCCTTAAAGGGCCCTGCCTCCATTTACTAGGGTAACTCAGGAAAGGGACATTCTCAGAACTTTTGGAGATTACCAGATAGTGGCTTGAATTGTTATTAATTCTCGGGAATAAAAAAAGCCACTGGGGTTATGGTGGTCAGGTGATAGATGGGATTTTGGCTAAAGTCTAAATCACAGCGAGCCATCCTGTGGTTATTTCCCGCGTTCCTGAATGAATACTTGGCCAGTAACAGAACCCTCACACTGGTTCTGGGAACCACTGAATACAGGTTATTAAGGTGTGAAGGACTGCAAGGAGGGATCCCAGGGATCCCCCTCCTATCCGATCGATGGTAATGGAAAGTGATGCTGCCGGCACGGGGAAACTGCAGGGATAGGCCCCCCAAGACACCCCTTTTGTCTCACCTCTTTGACTTCTGCAAGGGGCAGATGTCTTTTGAGAAATCTGTAATTCACTGTAAACACTGTAAACATAATCTGCTCCAGACGAGATATCTATAGTGCAGCAAATTAGCATAGCCTTTGGTCACTCAGGTATATTGACCCGGCAAGTGATTTTTTTCTGTGGGACAACTTGCAAGTATTAGCAAGAGCAGTTTAATATGACCTAGTATGCCCAACAGTATACCCTCGCGTCTGGCCTCAAGCCTACGTCTCCTGTTCTCTCTTAAGCTAGTCTGCAGAGATTGTCATCATCCTACTGTCTCAGGATGTCACTTCGCTGATGATGTTGTTCTAATGGGACCTAACGAGCAGGTCGCAGCCAGGACTTCAGATTCCTGACTGAGGCCCAAGCAGGCCTGAGGGTGGCAGACGGTCCATAAAAATGTAGGGATTTGCCATCTCAACAAAGTTTCTGGGATCCAGCGGTTTGGATGGAGCAAATTGAATTATTTCCTTAAAGTGTGAATGTTGTGCCTTGTACTACTAATGTAGTACCTGGTACTAAAAATGCTTTGTAGGTCTTTTTGGATTTCAGGGGGTGTAACGATTTGAATTGTGTTTCCCAAAAAGATGTGTTGATATTCTAACCCCCAATACTTCAGAAGGTGACCTCATGTAGAAATCAGGTCTGTGCAGATTAATCCAGTTAAAATGAGGTGAGTAGGGTGGGTCCTAATCTGACATGACTGGCGTTCCTATAAGAAGAGGAAAATCTCACATAAGGACACAGCCGCACAAGGCTGTGGCACAGGCAGAGATCAGAGCAATGTGTCTACAGGCCAAGGAATACCACAGACTGCTGAGAAGCACCAGAAGCCAGGAGAGAAGCATGGGACAGATTCTTCCCCCAGGTCCTTGGAGAGACCACGGCCCTGCGACACTTTAATTTTGGACTTCCAGCCTCTAGAACTGTGAGAAAATACATGTCTGTTGTTGGAAGCCTCCTGTGTTTGTGGTCGTCTGTTCCAGCAGCCCTGGAGAAGGAATACAGGAGGCACGAGCATCACACGTGAGTGTGCAGCTCTGATCCATTTACTGAGTTTTGAGCAGGGTCCGTAGAGGGGCTGCTATGCAAATGGCCCCACCGCTTGGGCCTTCTGATCCAACGGGTTCAATAAGAGCCGACGAATCTAGGGCAAATAAGAGCCACTGGGGAGCCCGGATGAAGAGTCACAGCACATAGATAAGCTTTTGGAGCCATTCCACATCCTCTTCTGCAGAAAACCACTTTCCTTTTGATTTACCCCGAGGCGTGCTCCTAGGCCCTGGCAGAGACTAAATGTTTGGACATGGGACATCCAGTGGCCATGTGATCTGAGGGGCCCATTAGGTACTGGGTATTTTCTGACCCACCAAGTCATAAGGTAGACAATGTCCTGAAATATGGGGGTTCATCTTACAGTAAGAACTGCTTTGGAGAAGGACCCACACTATACAGATCTGGGAATCAAAGGGGGGGAGGGTAAGTAGGTCCTCTCACAATTACATCTAATAGTCTATTCATAGAATTTTTCTTCCTGTTTCTGCAAGTCTGAGCTCTACTGGTTTGAAGGTCATGATTCCCAATGGAGAAATGCTGCCACCATGGGACACAGCATTGATTTTATTGATCTGGAAGCTGAGACTGCCACCTGAACATTTGGGGCTCCTCATGTCACTGGACCAACAGGCAAAGGAAGGGATAACTCTACTTGCCGAAATGATCAAAATTGATAACCGAGGAAAAATAGGGTTACTATTACACAATGAAATCAGAACTATGTCTAGAATCTGGGATGTCCTCTGGGGTGCCTCTTAATACTTTTACATTCCAAACAATAGCAACCAACAAAAGGCAGGACCACTGAGAATTCATATCCTTTAGGAATTAAATAAAGGGTTATCCCCATCAAATAAAGAATTCAACCAGCTGAAGTGCTAGCTGAAGGCAAAGGGAACATGGGATGGGGAATGGAAGAAAGAAGTTATAAACAGTTATTGACACCAACTACTGTCTTGTAGTGAGTTACAAAAACAAGAATGTACTAGCTAGGTACATTTTCTTTCTTGCTTGTTGTGTATACACACACACACACACACACACACACACACACACACACACACACACACAATTAGTTTCCTAGGAACAAAGCCACAGGATAGGTGGCTTAAAAAGCAACAGAATGTATTCTCTCACAGTTCAGGAGATGAAAATCTGAAACCAATGTGTGGGGAGGACCATGCTCTCTCCAAAGGCTCTAGGGAAAAACCCTTTCCTGCTTCTGCTTCTTTCAGCTCCTGCTGGTTCCCAGCAGTCCTTGGTGTCCCTTGGCTGTAGACACGTTGCTCTAATCTTGCTTCTTTCGGAACACGGCATTCTCCGTGTGTCGTGTATTCACATGATATTTTTTTTTTCTTATATGAACACCAGTCATATTAGTTTAGGGCACATCATAATGACCTCACCTCAATTTGATTACAATTACAAAGACCCTATTTCTAAATGAGGGCACATTCTAAGGTATTGGGGATTAGGACATAAACCTATTTTTTTGGAGGCACAACTCTACCCATAACAAACACACACACACACACACACACACACACGCGCAATAGATATACAGTTGTCTCTTCTTATCCCCAGGTTCTGCATTCATGGACTCAACCAACGACTGATTGAAAATACGAGGTTGGACAATTAAGTTCATGAACTTCCCACCGTGCACGTACATCATGTACTGCATAACACTGTTGTAGTCCACAATGGACCGCATACATGATGGTGGTCCCATAAGATTATACTGGAGCTGAAAAATTCCTATCATCTACTGACAGTGGCAGCTGTGGTAAAGTTGCAGAGCAAGACATCACACAAATACATTGTTACAATTGCCTACACTAGTCAGTATAGCAACATGCTGTACAGATTTGTAGCCTAGAAGCTGTAGGGGAACAGACTTTGTCGCCCCAAACTCTTTCTCTGTGGTATAGGGTTATTTTAGGCTGGTTAATTTTAAGAAACAGCAGACATGGCAGGAGCTCGGAAAACCAAGTAGAAGTTACCCTGTGTAAAACACACTTACATTTGTAAGGAAGGTCTCCATTTGTACGGGTGGGCGTCTCCCTGGCTGTGCCAGCAACAGGGAGATGACCTCATTTCTAGAAACTCTTATCAATGCAGAAGACAACAACTTAAATTTGCATAAATAACAACCTTGCCCTTGTTTCCCGTGCTTTTCCTGGTTTTCTCCCGTAACCGATTCCCCTGAGCCCCAATATCTTTTGTTTCTTAGCTGAAGATGGTATTTAAGGGGGTGCTTTCAGCCATTCTGGTGAGAAACTCAGTTTTCTTAGGTGTATCCCATGTATACAGGAGGCATACATGTTATTAAACATTTCCTTGTTTTTCTCCTGTTAATCGGGCTTTTATTACAGGGACGCCTGAGCCAAGAACCCAGAAAGGTAGAGGGAAAATTATTTTTCCTCCCCTGCAAAGCACTAGACTATATCATATATAGCCTAGGCAGGTAGTAGGCTATGCCCCTTTCACACTGAGGATGAAAGGGGCACTGTGATAAGTTTATCCAAGAGTAACAAGGTCGTAGGGTGACCTTATCATAAATTCCTAAGTGGGTAGGTCAGTGTGGGTAGTCACACCCCAGGCATGTACCTTCTTTAGTAAAAGGTTTACCTGTTCCTTAAGCAAGCCGTGTCCTCTGATTTTGTGCTTCTATGTTAACACACCTTTGAAATAACCACCCAAGAAAACGCATAATCTTGTTAACTACCCTGTAATCCAATCCCTGCCTTGCCTTCTCCCACCTTCATGTAATGTTCCTTATGTTCCCTCATTAATTTCAAATGCATAAAAGAAACTGCAAAACTCATTCTCCAGAGCAGTTGAGTTCTTGCTTCCTGGCAATTGTCATCAGTTTTGGTCAAATAAACTCATAATTATTCGCTGCAGGTTTGGATGTTTCTTATGTGGACATTTACTGTTCCCTCCTTAATTCCAAAAGTATAAAAAAAGCCCTGCAAACTGTCTGGGAATCATTTTTCTCGGTCTGTTGAGATCTTGCTTCCGGGTGCATCCTCTTTTTGGCTCCAATAAACTCTAATAAATGCTTATAAAAATTTTCTACAGGTTTGGATGTTCTTAGTTGACGACACTCTATGATGTTTGCACAATGACGAAATCTCCTACCAACTCATTTCTCAGAAGGTAAACCTGTGGTTAAGGGGCCCATTACTGTGTTTGAAAAAAATTACACTGTTGCTGACCTAACTGTGTAGTTAGGGCTACAATGGTTGTGTCTGTACTGAATATGTGCAGACTTTTTCTTGTCATTCTAAACAATTCAGTATAACAACTATTTCCATAGCATTTACATTGTGCTAGGTAATCTAGAAATGATTTAAAGTATATGGGAGGATGTGCGTAGGTTATATGCAAATATACCATTTTATATAAAGGACTTGAGCATCCTTGGATCTTGGTATCTGAGGGGTCCTGGAACCAATCCCCCACGGATACTGAGGGACAACTGTATTTCTCTCTCTTCAATTGCCCTTGATTTTATATAAGGATTATTATTGGTGGTTAACATTACAATTTAGTCTCTAGATACAGAATATTCATCTAGAGCTGTGATTGAATCTAGAAGTAATTAACGCCATTTAGAGATGGCTGTAGGGACTTCGTGTATCCCCTTTTGGGGAAAGGATGAGAGTGTCTTCATTGGTTGGAAGGATAGTGGCATCTATCTTGTTAGGCAGAAGCCTAATGTTTTGTTGTTACGCGGAAGTTCAAATATAGGTAGAGGGGTGGATTGTGTCAACTGTTATTGGCTCTTACTCTACCCTTCTGTATTCTGTTCTGACATGTTGGAGCTGGAAGTGGTGCGTTCCTTCTGTCGTTTGGCTTCCTGAGCTTCTGCCAGCAGGGGTCGCTAGAGGGAGACTGGCGGCCCAGAGCTGAAACTTTTTTTTTTTTTTTAACGTGGGCGCAGTTCACAGTGGCCCATGCCAGGATCAAACTGGCAACGTTGGTGTTATTAGTACCACGCTCTAACCAGCCACCCCCAGAGCTGAAACTTGTCCTGTGCACTTGCTGGGCCTTATCAGCGTTGCATCAGCAATGGACACATCACCCAGGCAGCAACAGCTGGCTTCAGCCTCCAGCTTGTTTGGGGAATCCCAGCTCCAGGGTCTCCACAGCACCTTGAGATACTCCCACCAGTGACACAGCATCTCCCCTCCATGGAGATCTGAACCCCAGTTTTGAGGGCCCCTTTTCTGAGCTGGTGGGGTAGTAGCAGCAGCTGGATACCACCCTTCCTCAGGTCCAAAGAGGCCTCACCTTTGGGTGAGGTCCAGGAGGGGCCTCACCTCCCAGAGGCTCCCCCTCCAAGCTTTTAGGATCTTCCTTTGGTTCTCCCAGCCCCCCTGGCACTAGTTGCTTCCTGAGGAGCACATATCTCTGTGTGACCTCAGTGTCCCATTTTTGCTTTTTCAGTCTTCCAGCCCCTGTTTAACCAATGTCCTATTTTTACATTCTCTCTATTAAAATAAATAGTGTGGTATCAGTTTTCTTGACTAGACCCTGACTGATACAGATAATTTCTAGACTGGGGTGGGTGGGTGGAATATCAACTTTACTGTATTACAATCAGAAATCAAGGACCTTGTTTCATAAATGTTTGTATACCCACAAGACTGAATGAGGACCCATACAAATATTCAGTAAATGGTTGAGTACCAAATATTAAATAAATCAATGTGTTCTAAAATATATCCATGTTCTAATCTATGGAACCTGTGAATATTTCCATATATATATATATATATATATATATATATATATATATATATATATAAAGTCTTTGCAGATGTGATTAAGTTCAGGATTTTGAGCAGAGGAGATTAGCCAAGATTATCGGTGGGCTCTAAATGCAAACATATGTATCCTTATAAGAGGGATTGTCGTGCGGGGTGTCAGGCGGTGTCTCTGGTCCCACTCCACACACAAGAACGCAGGACATGGTGAGGCCAAAAAGGAACACCCACGGAGTCATAGGTAGGGGAGTCGTACCACTATACTCTCACTGGCGGCTGGGTTGGAGACACAGGAACCAGGAGCAACACAATTCTCAACCCTCACTGCGCCGCTTGCAGGCTCAGCCACCATCTTCTTGCTAGCTCCCCCTTTTTTTTTGCTAGCCTAGCCACGGCAGTTATATTCATGGCTAATGGCTCACTGGTTACAGCTGACGGCCAACTAGCCACAGCTGATGGCCATTTGATCACAGTCGATGGCCATTTACTACCTGAGTCAGCACCTTTCTATGTGAGGCCGAGAGCCTGGAAACTGCTTTTTGGGGCTCTGTCCCCACACTCCACCCCTACAGGGTCTCGCCTCACAATCTACGTGACAAACGTCTTCCGCGAGGGGCCCTGTGCGAGGAGCCTGGAGGTGAATGCTATTTCCTGGACACAGGCAAGCTCTCTGGTCACAGCCAGGGTTTCTCATGGCACCACCAGTACTTCTGGGCACAGCCAGACTTCCTGGACTTCTTAGGGTACCACTAGTCTCCCCGGGCACAGCCAGGGTTTCTCAGGGCACCACCAGTACTTCTGGGCACAGCCAGACTTTCTGGACTTCTTAGGGTACCACTAGTCTCTCTGGACACAGCCAGACCTCCTGGACTCAGCCAGGGCTCTCAGGGCACTGCCACTCTCTCTGGACACAGCCAGACTTCCTGGACACAGCCAGGGCTCTCAGGGCACTGCCACTCTCTCTGGGCCTCTCAGGGTACCGTGCTGGAACAACAGCGGCTCACAGTCAAGGTGCTTACATATTCTCGATGGCGGCCGGTCAAGACACAAAAGCAAACATCCACCAGTTCCACTACATTGTGGTATGTTCCCAAACAGTCAAGTGGTCCATTAAATTAGGGATGGAAGGCAATTCCCCATAGTCCATAGTCATTCACCAGGGCTGTCCTGGAGGTGAGGGATGACCTTGACCTCACCCGCATCTCCCACGGAGGACTCAGCAAGCGTTTCCTCCTGGGACTACAAGTCCTGCATCTGGGCTGCCTCAGCAAGCACTTCCCAGCTCACAGGGCCGCAACAACCTTCGCTTTCTCCGGCCTCTGCTGGTTGGGGAACCGTCCACGTCTTCCCACCCCTCCACGGGGTTCCAGCTCTCAGGCAGCTGCTCCTCCTGGTCTTCCTGCAACTGCATGTTCATATGCACAAACTGCTCCACTGTCTTTCGGAGAGCTTTGGCCGACACCGTACCCTGCTCGCTGCGCCATTTGTAGTAGGAGAGTTTGTGTAGGGATTTGGGGTCAATACCCATTTGTAATATGCTGAGTGATCATATAAATCCAGATCCTTTAACTGCCGTGTAAAGATTGTGCATTTATTTTAAAGACTAAGTGGTTAAGAACCGGGATTCAGAAGGTTGGTACTTTAAATTTACTATCTAATGTAGGAAATCAGTATACTCTTAGGGAAATATGGTTTATGTAGCCATAGGAAGGAGCACTGTCTCTACCCATGTTTCTTGACCTTGGTCAGGTCTAGACAATAAAGCATTTTTGGGGCTCTGTCCCCACAGGGATGCAAAGGAAGATTTGATAGAGACAAAAAAGGTGATGTGAAGATGGAGTGAAGGGAGATTTTAAGATGCTGGCCTGTTAGATTGGAGTGATGTAGCTATAAGCCAACGATTGAAGGCAGCCACTGGAAGCTGGAAGAGGCATGGAACAGGTTCTCCTCTACAGCCCCCAGAACTGTAAAGGAGCAAGTTTCTGTTGTTGTAAGCCATCGAGTTTATTGCGATTTGTTATAGCAGCCACAGGAAATGAATTCATGAATACTGGATTGGATCAAATTGTTCTTGGGAGCATAAAGTACCAAGAGCCATAGCCAAGGCTTTTAAAAGCAAGAAGGAAGAGGGCAAAAAACAGAACCACACAATGACATGGGAGACGACTTTCCCGAGGAAAATTGTTCTGGTGTCACCTCCCAGTGGCTTAACCAGACAAGTCAGTGTCCTGTCTGATTACGTTCCGTTGGTGCCCCTCATTTTCAACCCTCTGATTTATTTCATATTATAACCCACCTACTACCTAAAAGAATTTGAGGGGGTTTACAGTAAAAGAGCTCTAAGTAAATGTAAAATGGTGTAGGGGTTCAGAATGAGTCGCCCTAAGATGTGCACGTGTGGTATGCAGATTATTTTGAGCTAAAGGTAATTGAGACCTTGTGGGCTCAAGAGAAACTTCTGTTCCTCCTCTTAATTACCTAGAAAAATTTAAAGTCGGTGCCTTACCCATAAAAAGAGGTATTACCAGAGATAATCTTTGTTTGACCTATCTATATGGCAGGCAAACATCTAATTACTGAACATCTGCTCTTTTTATGGTTCTGCGAATGACCCTCTTCCCTTCTAAAGCCTCAGGCGCCTTCCTCATTCCTTAGCTTGGGAGTTCACATACATCTCATTTTAACCTTTCTCTCTATGAATCTCTCATGTATGTGGGATTCCCGTGCACACAAGATTAGATTTTCTCCTGTTAACCTGACTCATGTCGATCTCATTATTCAATCAGCCAAAAGAACCAGAGGACGGAAGGGGGAAAATTTCCCCCTCCCCCCACAATGAGAAGGAAGAAACTAAAGTCACATTATGGTAGTCATCATTCATTCATTCATTCATTCATTTATTCAATCTTATTTTAAATATTCTGCATACCAAATTAACATACCCAGCACTATACAGTGGTACTTCAGGTTTCGAACGTCTCCATTGACGAACGTTTTGGTTTATGAACGCCGTAAACCCGGAAGTAAATGCTTTGTTTTTTGAACATGACTCAGAAGTTGAACATGTCCCACGCCTTCCACTGAGTGCAAGATCCTGAGGCCTAGCTGTCGGCTGTTTTTGAACGTTTCAGAACTTGTGGATTACGTTAGAAAAACAAGGTACCACTGTACTTGATTTGATAAAGATGACTGATCCTCACAATGCAAGGTCAAGATATACAAAAATTATGAAACTAGAATGGACATAAGCAGCGTGGTGTTTGGGCTCAGCATGGCTGAGTTCTGGGTTCTGGGCCAAACACCAGGCTGCCTAAAGTCTAGTCCCCACTCTGCCACTTGTTTTGCCACCAAGCCTCAGTTTTTTCCAATAGCCTTGGTACCTGAATGACTGCATGGAAGAAGGCTGTTTGTTCACCTGCTCACTACTGTTACATAACACAAAAAGAAATTTCTATTATATATGAGCTATGTTTTTGTACATAGACTTTATTGGAATATAGGCACCACCCTTTTTATATAAACACCACCTGTTTATGCATTGTCTATAGCTGCTTTCATGCTATAATGACAGTGTTGAGTATACGGGGGTATTTGCAACAGAGACCCTATGGCCTGCACAGCCTAAGATATTTACCATCTGGCCCATTACAGAAAAAGTTTGCTGACCCCTAGCTTAGAGAACCTCTCTGTAGTAGGATTTTATGATCCTGTCTTTCTAGAATTGGTTTTATAGTCACTAGTATTTGAAGCATTGCTGTCTTTAGTTTTACTTACATTAATTTCTGTCGTAGACTGGCAGCATGCTTCTTCTCTCCAGCAAAATCTCTTCTGGCAGCAACAGAAGAGCACGTATTCTCATTGACTTTCTGATCATGAAGAGTGATTTAGGTTTTGTTAGACTGATCTCTGTCTTTCCTTCCTATAATCGCCTCTTGTTCTTGAATTCTCTGCTTAGGAGGTTTTGCTTCCCCTGAAGCTGAGATCTGCCTTCCTTCGGTTCACTGTCTCTGGAATCATCTGCAGAGCTCCCTTTTTCGCTGATGCGGCAGCTAAGGTTTGCTTTCTGCCACAAGGTTCTGCATTTGATTTTCATCATCACAGTGGCAGAATGGAGCTCTTGTCTCATAAGCTCTTGATGAGTTTATATCTCATCACTCAGTTTAGATTAGAAACGGTCTCTTTTACAAGTACAGCCTTTTTTAAAAAAAAAATCAAGTACAATTTACACACAATAAAATGCTCTGAAATTAAGTGCTCCGTTTGATGAATTTTGAGTTTTTTACACCTGTGTAACTACCACTCAAAACAAGGTAGAGAACATTCTATGTGTAGCTCTTTCCAGTCAATTACCACCTCTACTGCCCAGAGACAACTGTTGTTCAGATTTCTGTCACCACAGATGAATTTTGCCTGTTCTTGAACTTCACACAATTAGACTTATATAGAATGCACTCTTTTACGTCTGACTTTTTTGAGATTTATCCTTAGTGCCTGTATCAGATCATTCTGTGTATGGATACCACAGTTTGGTTATCCATTCTGCTGTTGACAGACATTTGAGTTTTTCCAGTTCAAATACAATATTTATTTTTAACCAGAGTTTTGTTCATGGCCTTCTCCAACTTTAAAAAGTGGTGTCATCTGGTCATTGTCAGCTGCATAATGCAATTATTCAAAACTTGAATTTCTTTCATTTTTTTTTTGGAAGTGAGAGCTTCTGGTTGTCAATCCTGGCTGCCCATCAGAATCACCTGGGGAGTGTGAAAAATCCCAAACCTCAAGCCACACCTGAGACCAATTAAATGAGGCTCGCTGCAAGTGGGGCCCGGCCTCCCTCGTTTTAAAGCTCCCCAGGGGCGTGGAGTGTGTGGCTCAGTCAGTCGGGAGAGCTCTTGCAGGGTTTTCTGAAGCTGTTGGAAGATATGGAATGTTGCTTGCTCATTTTTCGCTTCCTGTGGTAACTGCTCCGTGCTCTTCTTAAGTCTTCTCTTGAATTTGATTTCACTCAGATTTCACCTTCTCTCTCCTTGGTTTTGTTCATTAAGGGCTTTTATTTTCCTTCCTAAAGTTTTACTAAATTCCTTGTTACAAGCTTTCCACATCTTTATAGTCTTTCCTCCCTCAGTTCCTCCAAATAACAGGAAGACTTCCCCCTTGCATTTGATCCAGATCCTCAAGCTTTCTAGAAGATTGCATTTGAAAGCCCGGACACCTCTTCATCTCTTCAGGTACGTTCTCCTTTTGTTCATTGGTTTCTTCAAAATCTATCATAGCTGCTTTTTGTTCACACATTGACATCTTTTAAATAACTTGTTTTATCACTTAAAAAAGATTTCTGCAGAGCCTGTTGTTCAGTCACTTGATATCTTCTTTTCTTTTTTTTTTTTAAAGATTTTTTTATTGGGAAAGGGGAACAGGACTTTATTGGGGAACAGTGTGTACTTCCAGGACCTTTTTTCCAAGTCAAGTTGTTGTCCTTTCAATCTTAGTTGTGGAGGGCACAGCTCAGCTCCGGGTCCAGTTGCTGTTGGGACCTTGTGGTTGAGAGGACGCACTCCAACCAACAGAGCCATCCGGAGCTCAGCGGCAGCTCAGCTCAAGGTGCCCTGTTCAATCTTAGTTGCAGGGGTTGCTGCCCACCATCCCTTGCGGGACTCGAGGAGTTGAACTGGCAGCCTTGTGGTTGAGAGCCCACTGGCCCATGTGGGAATCGAACCGGCAGCCTTCGGAGTTAGGAGCACGGAGCTCCAACCGCCTGAGCCACCTGGCTGGCCCTCTTCTTTTCTTTATGGAAAAGGAAGTTCCCCGGAAGGAAATGCAAATGCACTAATTCCCAGTAAGGCCTAACTACATGCTCATAGGGTGCCCTGTGAAAAGCAGGGGTTCTGGATCGCAAACAACTGCACTCTCCTGGGCTGTCAGGCTGACGAGGTCTTCTGTGTTTTTTCTTTGCGAAATTCTGAAGCATTCTTGTCCTTCTGCTTACAGGTAATCAAACTATAGGCCTCTTCTAACAGGTGGAGTCTCTTCAGGCTCATCTATTCAAGGTCCTGTTCTGCCTCCTGACAGTTGCTTGCCATTTCTGTGCTCGGCCATGATCCTCACGTCCTCACTGACCACTGTCTTCAGTTCCAGTGTTTTCTGCGTTTCGTTGCTTACTCCTCCATGGATCTCAGGGGTGGCCAGCGGGACACCTTTCTTTACTGCAGGTATGTCGTGCAGGGACTCATGCGGCATCTCTATTCCTGCTCCCTACATAAGAACGCAGGACATGGTGAGGCCAAAAAGGAACACCCACAGAGGCATAGATGGGGGAGTCATACCACTATAGTCTTGCTGGCGGCTGGGTTAGAGACACAGGAAGCAGGAGCCACACTATCCGCAACCTGCCGTCCTCTTCTCTCTGCCAACCAACCTCACTTGTTAGCTGCAACCCGCCATCCTAACTGCAATCCGCGCTTGCTAGCTCAGCCACCATCTTCTTGCTAGCTCCCATTTGCTGCTAGCGTAGCCACGGCAGTTATATTAGTGGCCAATGGCTCACTGGTTACAGCTGACGGCCAACTAGCCACAGCTGATGGCCATCCAATCACAGTTGATGGCCACTTACTACCCGAGTGAGCACCTTTCCATGTGAGGCCGAGAGCCTGGAAACTGCACTCCTGGCTGTGTCCTCACAAGGTATGTCTGTGTCTGTCTGTACTTGACCCAGAGGTTATTGCCTCCAAGTGTGAGACTCTCTCACCTCACCGTCTCCATCTGGGCTGTGGATTTGGAACAGGGGAGTTCCAGGGTCAGGAGGCTTGAGGATGGGGGAGGTCCCAGTGCTGGGCTGGGCTGGGCACTGGGCATGTCGGCCCTCGGTGCTGACAACAGGGGTCCACGGTCTGTACAGATTTGTTGTAATTTTACCTTGTGATGGGCTGTCTAGCTCAAATATATAATATAGATTGTTTTCCCTGTTTAATGACCTCTTCTACTTGTGACTTCTTTCTATATCATCGCAAAGTTGAAAAAGGTAAAAGATGTAGAGAATTTAAAAACAATAAAATTGATAGTTTGTCTGCTTTTTATTGTAAAATCTTGCACTGGCAATCCTAGACAACGACAGGGATTAAACGTTCTTCCCCCCTTCCCTCCCAAATCTCGTTACAATTGCTTTGGTCATTGTTGAATTTCAATTAGAGAAACAACTCTGTGTGCTTTACACTAGCTATTTTTATTATTTATCCTTTATAGTCTGCATGGGAGCCAATTTGGAAAACTCCCAATTTGCATAGTAGGAAGCTTCCCCCGACCCATCACACATAAACTCAGCTACGTGGTACATGTGCAAAGTGGGTTCCCAAAGGTTTGGAATCCCTCAAGCTCACTTCAGCTGCATTTTGTGTCTCCTGCTCCAGCTTTACTACCTATTCCTGCATTTAATTAGTGAATATGAAATTAACAATGATGGCAAGTGGTTGAAAAAATGATGAAACAGAACTGGAATCATTTCAATTCTGTCATTCTTTAAGTATGTCTTTAAGTATGATCACTTAAAGCTTTTATTTT
Organism: Rhinolophus ferrumequinum; assembly: GCF_004115265.2. NCBI lineage: Eukaryota > Metazoa > Chordata > Mammalia > Chiroptera > Rhinolophidae > Rhinolophus > Rhinolophus ferrumequinum. The sequence goes on from NC_046286.1 coordinate 5,547,596, forward strand.
GTAAATTTAAAACAGCAAAATCGAGTGTCAACAGCAAGGTGCAATTTTTTTGGGGGGGACAGCACAAATTTTAATTCATACATAAATGATTTTACTCGATTGAATATTTTTAAAATTTGAAATTTTTCTTAAGTGTTAATTGTATTAAAACTGAAGGTGAATCCCAAAAATGCTTATTACCGATTAGAACACAATTATTGACAATAATTTTGTCTGTGGAGAAGGGGTGTTAAAATGATCCTTCTGGGGTATCAAATGGACAAGTAGGTCGTTGAGCACGAATACAGGAGTCCTCAGTTGGGTCCTCCTAGGGGACCTGCTACACCAGAACTTCTGTTTTGACTTTCCCTCTTGGATGGTTGAATTTTCCTTTGAGTGTTTTTCTCAGAAGGGTCTCAAGACAGCAAAATCACTTGAGTTTTGCATGTTCAAAAAATGTTTGGGCGGGGTGTAAATATCTTTGGGTACGTTTGCTTCTTGCAGGATTTTGAGGCCTTGCTGGCTCTGCGATCCTCCAGCTTTGAATACAGGTGCAGGGATGTGTCGGCCCAGCCACATTCTTCTCATTGGTGACTTCATCTGTTCGCCTGTCGGTTCAAAGGATTCTTTCCTTATCTTTGAAGTTCAGTAACTTTACTAGCATTTGGAAGTGTGGGACATTTATACCCACTTTTACTGGGACATGGCCATTCAGAATATCTAATCATGTATTCCCTTATTGCCGGAAGCAATTTCAGGGTTCTGTCTTTAAATACATTCTTTGGATTTGCGGACGCCAACCATGTATATATTGACTCTCCTGCCTATTTGTCATGTATGTCATTTCTTTGTAAGCCATTTTATTTTGCTCACATTTCACATCCAGTCCTCCAAACTCCCTTCTGTGTTTTTGCAGCCTCTGTGTTTGTTCCCTGTGATTTTTTCAATTTCACCTTCGTTTTGGTGCTGCTTCAATTTCTTTTTTCTTTCCCTTGTTTCCTGGGTTTTGCCAGCTCACGCCTTGTTCCTTTTGTTGCCTTGCCATTCTCACACGTCCTTTTAGTCTTGTCCTTGTTCTTTGGTTTCATGGAAGAGCTTTTTGTTTTTCTTTTTAAGATGAAATATCTGATAGAATTTTTCATCTGCACATTGGTAATGATTTTGTATTAAGTGTTCTTCAGTTTTCTTGTTTATCTTGCTTCTTTCCTCCTTTTTTACTTCTAGTATCTTTGCGTACATCATCCATCAGTTCCTCTTTGATTTTTCATCTTTGACAGAGATGAGCTTTTCAAGTCAAGTAAGAGCTAGGGCCTTTTTCCAGAACAGCAAGAATTTTCCTAATTGACTGGGGTTGTTGTAGCCTTTGCTTTCCCCCAGCCAGTAGAAGCAGCCACAGCGATATTAACAATGCAAAGCCATGGATATTGGCAAAAACAGCAGAGTATGCATCTGTGGGGACAGAGCCCCAGAGAGCAGTTTCCAGGCTCTCGGCCTCACGTGGAAGGGTGCTGTCTCAGTTATTAGATGGCCATCAGCTGTAGTCAGATGGCCATCTGCTGTGGCTGGGTGGCCGTCAGCTGTTGCCGGTTAGCCATTAGCCACTAATATAACTGCCGTCGCTAAGCTAGGGGGTTGGTTGGTTGGCAGAGAAGTGGATGGTGGATTGCGGCTAGCAAGTGGGGTTAGCAAGCGTGGATGGTGGGTTGGGGATCGTGTGGATCCGACTTCCTGTGTCTCGCCGGCCTCCAGCGAGACTGGGGTGCAGGCAAACGTTTGCTTTTGTGTCTCGACCAGCCGCCATCGGGAATATAGTGGTCTGACTGTCCGATCTACGGCTCCATTGTTGTTCCTTCTCAGCCTCACCGTATTCTGTGTTCTTGTGTGGGGAGTGGGAGCTGAGTCCCTGCATGACAGCAGCTCCAAAAATTCTCTGCTCCATAAAAGCAATGAGAAAACTGGCAAAATGGTCAAAATTAACTTTTCCGAACTCTAGAAATTAACCAAAGGCTTGCAGCAATTCAGGAAGTGTTTGTGTGAGAAAAATGGCTGAATCACAGTAAGAACAGTGAGATTTTTGGTGTTTTTGTTAGTTTGTTTTTATTGTTGTAAAATACACATAGCCTAAAATGTACCATCTTAATCATTTTTAAGTGTAGGTCAGTGGTATTAAATACATTCACACTGTTGTACAGCCATCAATAACATCTATCCCCATAACTCTTTTCAACTTGTAGAACTGAAACACTCTATACCTATCAAACAACCACTCCCCAATCTTCTCCCCTCAGCCGCTGGCAACCATCTTTACAATTTCTGTCATTATGATTTTGACTACTTGAGATAACGCATATAAATGGAATCATCCAGTATTTGTCTTTTTGTGACTGGTTTATTTTACTTAGCATTCTTTCCTCAAGGTTCATCCATGTCGTAGCATATTGCAGAATTTACTTCATTTTTAAGGTTGAATAATATTCCATTGTATGTATATACCACATTTTGCTTATCTCTTCATCAGTCAATGGACACTTAGTTGCTTCCATATTTTAGTTATTGTAAATAATGTCGCTATGAACATAAGTGTACAAATATCTTGTTGAGATCCTGTTTCCAATTCTTTAGGGCATATACCTAGAAGTGGGATTGGTGGATGATATGGTAGTTCTATTTTTAATTTTCTGAGGAACCAACGTACTGTTTTCCACAGTAGCTGTACCATTTTACATTCTCACCAACAGGGCACAAGGGTTCAGTTTATCTACATCTTTGCCAACACTTCTTTTAAAAATTTTTTTTTTCAGTCGTAGTTATCATAAAGGGTGCGAGGTAGTGTCTCATTGTGGTTTTGATTTGCATTTTCCTAATGACTAGTGATATTGGGCATTTTTTGTGTGCTTACTTGCTTTTTGTTTACCTTCTTTGGGGAAATGTCTATTCAAGTTCTTTGCCCATTTTTGAATCTGGTTATTTTGTTGTTGTTGTTGTTGTTGAGTTTTAGAAATTCTCTATAAATTCTGGATGTTAAAATCCCTTATTGGATACATGATGTGCAAATATTTTCTCCCATTTTGTGACTAGTGTCTTTTGATGTACAAAATTTTTAATTTTCATGAAGTCTAATTTGTCTGTTTTTCCTTTGTCACCTGTCCCTTTAGTGTCATATCCAAGAAATCAATGCCAAATCCAACGTTGTGAAGATTTTGTTCTACGTTTTCTTCTAAGAGTTTTATTGTTTTAGCCTTTACACTTAAGTCCTTGATCCACTTCTAGTTAATTTTTGTATATAGAGTTAGGTAAGTGTCTAATTCATTCTTCTGCACGTGGATATCCAGTTTCTGCAGCAGCATTTGTTGAAAAGACTGTCCTTTGCCCATTATATGGTCTTGGCATGCTTTGTCAAAAATCATTTAACCATTAATTCATGACAATTAGTGAACTTGTTGCAATGATTTTGCTAGCCTTTTTTGATATCAGGGATTATTTATTATGAATTTGTATCAACTGGACAATCAGTTAACCAAGTTTACTATTTGGAAGTGCTGAAAAGGTTGAGTGAAAAAGTTAAATGACCTGAACTTTTCGCCAAGAATTCATGGCTCTTGCATCACAACAATGCACCAGCTCACACGGCACTGTCTGTGAGGGAGTTTTTAGCCAGTAAACAAATAATTGTATTGGAACACCCTCCCTACTCACCTGATCTGGCCCCCAATGACTTCTTTCTTGACCTGAAGATGAAGGAAATATTGAAAGGAAGACATTTTGATGACATTCGGGACATCAAGGTTAATATGACAACAGCTTTGATGGCCATTCCAGAAAACGAGTTCCAAAATTGCTTGGAAGGGTGGACTAGGCACTGGCGTCGGTGCATAGCGCCCCAAGGGGAATATTTCAAAGATGACCGTAGTGATATTCAGCAATGAGGTATGTAGCACTTTTTCTAGGATGAGTTCGCGAACCTAATTGTCAGACCTCATACATGCAAGTGTTTATTTCTGGGCTCTACATTGTATTCCATTGTTCTATATGTCTGTTTTTATGCCAATGCCACACCATTTTGATTATAGTCATTTTGTAGTAATTTTTGAAGCTGGGAAATACGAATTGTCCAGTTTCGTTCTTTTTTAAGATTGTTTTGGCTATTTGGGGTAACTTGAGATTTCTATATAAATTTTATGATGAGTTTTTCCATGCTTGCAAAAAATAATTGGGATTTTATAGGGGTTGTATTGAATCTGTATATTGCTTTGGGTATGATTGACACTAACAATATGAAGTCTTTCAATCCATGAACATGGCATGTGTTTCCATTTATTTGTTTCTTTAATTTCTTCCAGCAATGTTTTATAGTTTTCATTGTATCAGTTTTTTACCTCCTTGGTTAAATTAATTCCTAAGAATTTTATTCTTTTTGATGTTATTGTAAATGTAATTGTTTTTGTAATTTCCTTTTTAGATAGTTTGTCTATAGAAATGCAACTGATTTATTTATTTATTTTACTTATTTATTTAACATTTTTTTTTATTAGGAAATATCAGGGAACAGTGTGTTTTTCCAGGATCCATCACTTGTCCTTCAATCTAGTTGTGGAGGGCGCAGCTCAGCTCCATGTCCAGTCGCTGTTTTCAATCTTTAGTTGCAGGGGGCGCAGCCCATCATCCCATGTGGGAATTGAACCAGCAACCTCGTTGTTGAGAGCTCATGCTCTAACCTACTGAGCCATCCAGCTGGCTCACAACTGATTTTTGTGTGTTGACTTTGTATCCTGCTACTTTGCTGAATTAATTGATTAATTCTAACAGTTTTTGTTTGTTTGTTTTTGTGGAGCCTTTAGGGCTTTCTATATACAAGATCATATCCTCTGCAAACTGAGATAATTTTACTTCTTCTTTCCCAATTTACATGCCTTTTATTTTTCTTGCCTAATTGCTCTGGCTAGAACTTCCAGTGCTATGTTGAATAGAAGTGGTGACAGTGGGCATCCTGGCCTTGCTCCTGATCTTAAGGGGAAAGCTTTCACTCTTTCACCACTGAGTATGATGTTTCAGGCTGTGGGTTTTCATATATGGCTTTTATTATGTTGAGGTAGTTTTCTTCTATTCCTATCTCATTAGGTGTTTTTTTTTTTTCTTTTATCATGAAAGTGTGTTAAATTTGTCAAATTCTTTTCCTGCATCAATTGAGATCATCATGTTTTTGTTTTGTTTTGGTTTTGTTTTGTTCTTGTTGATGTGGCATATTACATTGATTGATTTTCATACGTTGAATCATCTTTGCATCCCAGGAATAAATCCCACTTGCTGATGGTGTATAATCCTTTCAATATGATGCTGAATTTTGTTTCCTAGTATTTTGTTGAGTATTTTGCTTCAGTGTTCATAAGGGATACTGGTGTGTAACCTGCCTGCCTGCCTGCTTTCCTTCCTTCCTTCCTTCCTTCCTTCCTTCCTTCCTTCCTTCCTTCCTTCCTCCCTCCCTCCCTCCCTCCCTCCCTTCCTCCCTCCCTCCCTCCCTTCCTTCTTTCCTTTCTTTCTTTCTTTCTACCATACTTCAATTTATTGGCATTGTCTAGCTATGAACAAGACAGGTATTTCTTTTTCCTTATGAAGTGAGATCGTTTTCAATCTGCCATAACATGTGCCCACACATCTTCACCTTGAAATTGTAGCATTTGCTGTTTTAGTCAGGGTAGACTGTTCCTTTTTCACTTTCACAATTTTCATGCTGCTGCCAGAAGTCTTCCTGGCATTTGCTTTGAATTCTGCTTTTAGTGCATCTCTCACTGTTTTTACATAGATCTGTGAGTATCGGATGTAGCTGAATCTAGCCTCTCATTGGTACACCACCATGATGCCACGAGAATAGGCTCATCGGGCCAAATCATGAGGATGCAACGTAATTTTCTTTTCTTGTGGTGTCTTTTTCTGGCTTTGATATCAGAGTTATATTGGCCTCAGAGAATGAGGAAGTGTTCCCTTTTCAAAGTTTTTGGGAAGGTTTGAGAAGGATTGGTATTAGATGCTGTTTAAATGTTTGTAGAAATTACCAGTGAAGACTTCAGGTCCAGGACTTTTCTTTCTCAGGAGTTTTGTGGTTTTTTTTTTAATTGAGATATAATTAACATATAACATTGTATTTGCGTTAGGTGTACAATATAATGACTTGATATATGTATATATTTTAAAATCATTACCATAGTAAGTTTAGTTGACATCCATCACCACACATAGCTACAAAGTTTTTTCTTGTAATGAGAAGCTTTGAGATTTATACTTAGTGACTTTCAAATATATAGTACTGTTAACTATAGTCAGTATACTACACATTAATGTCCAGGGCTTATTTATCTTATAACTGGAAGTTTGTATATATTGACCACCTTCACCCATTTTGCCCATCTCCATCCTCCCACCTTTGGCAACCGCCAATCTGTTCTCTATCTATGAAGGTTTTTTTGTTTGTTTGTTTGATTCTACAATAAAGTATTTGGCTTTTTTTGTCTGACTTATTTCACTTAGTATAATGTCCTCAAGCTCCATCCATGTTGTTATAAATGGCTAGATTTTATTCTTTTTATGGCTGAATAATATTCCATTGTGTGTGTATGTGTATATCTCTATAATCCATATATATACACACAACACATTAACATTTTTTTTGGTAATTTTTAAATTATATTGATGTACAATGTGATATTAGTTTCAGGTGTACAACATAGTGATTAGACATTTATATAACTTATGAATTGATCATTCTAAGTCTAGTACCCGTCTGACACCATGCATAGCTATTACAATATTATCGACTGTAGTCCCTATTCTGTACTTTTTACCACATTTTCTTTATACAGTCATCTGTCAGTGGACACTTAAGTTGCTTCTCCATCTTGGTTATTGTGAGTAGAGTAGCCCCCCCCCTTATCTGCAAAAGATACGTGTGAAGACCCCCAGTGGATGCCTGAAACTGGATAGAGCTTAGCCCTATGTACTGTATCTTTTTTCTTATACATACATACCTATGGTAAAGTTTAATCTACAGTTGTGCTTTGAGGCCATTATTAAGTAAAATAAGGATTGCTTTCCCACAAGCACTGCAGCACCACAACAGTGGATCTGGTAACACAGATGGCTACTAAGTGACTAACATGCAGGTAGTGTACACAGCGTGGACACATTGGACAAAGGGATAATTGATGTCCCAGGCAGGACAGAGTGGGATGGCACAAGATTTCATCATGCTACTCAGAATGTTGTGCAATTTAAAACTTATGAATTGTTTATTTCTGGAATTTTATATTTAATATGTTTGGACCCAGTTGACTGTGGATAACTGAAACTATGGAAAGTGAAACCGCAGATAAGGGTGGAATACTGTAATGATGCGAAGAACATGGGGTGCAGATATCTATTGGAGATAAGTGATTTCATCTTCTTTGGATACATACCCAGAAGTGGAATTGCTGGATCATATTTTAGTTCTATTTTTAATTTTTTGAGAACCCCCATACTATGTTTCCGTAGTGTCTGCACTAATTTACATTCCCACCAACAGTGTACAGGGTTCCCTTTTCTCCATATCTTGCTAAAATTTATTATCTCTTGTCTTTTTTATAATAACCATTCTCATCGTGGTTTTGACTTGCATTTCCCTAATTATTAGTGATACTGAGCAACTTTTCATGTACCTGTTGCACATCTGTATGTTGTCTTCAGAAAAAATGTCTATCCAGATCGCTTCCCATTTTTAATCAGATTTTTTTTGTATTGAGTGTATCTGAGTTTTTATATATATCTTGGATATTAACTCCTTATCAGATATATGATTTGCAAATATTTTCTCCAGTTCAGGAGGAGAATGTTGTCGATTTCTTTTCCTGTGCAGAGCTTTTTGGTTTGATGTAGTTCCACTTGTTTTTCTTTTATTACCTTTGCTTTTGGTTTCAAATCCAAAAAAAACTACTGCTAAGACAAATGTCAAGGAGGTTTCCCTCAAATTTTTCTTCTAGGAGTTTTATGGTTTCATGTCTTAGTTCAAGACTTTGCTCCCATTTTGTGTATGATTTTGTTAGTTGATTTTTGTGTATGTTGTAAGATAGTGGTTGAGTTTCATTCTTTTGAATGTGGCTGTGAAGTTTTCCCAACACCGTTTATTGAAGAAGAGACTGTTTTCTCCATTGTATATTCTGGCACCTTTGTCATAAATTAATTGACCATGTATACATGGATTTATATCTGGGCTCTCTATTCTGTTCCATTGATTTATGTGTCTATATTTTTGCCAATACCACACTTTTTTGATATAGCTTTGTAATATACTTTGAAATAACGGAGCATGATGCCTCCAGCTTTGCTATTTTTCTCCAGATTGCTTTGGGGTCTTATGTGGTTCTATACAAATTTTAGGATTGTTTGTCCTATTTCTATGAATAATGCCATTTGATTTTAGTAGGGCTTGCACTGAATTTGTAGATTGCTTTGAGTAGTATGGACATTTAAAAAATATTAATTCTTTGATCCTGTGAACATGGAATATCTTTTTATTTGTGTCTTCTACAATTTTGTTCATCAACACCTTATAGTTTTCAGTGTACAGGTATTTCACCTCCTTGGTTAAATTCTGTTCCTTGGTATTTTATTCTTTTTGATGCAATTATAAATGGGATTGTTTTTCTTAATTTCTCTTTCTGGTAGCTTGTTATTAGTGTATAGAGATGCAACAGATTTTTGTATATTGATTTTGTATTCTGTAGCTTTACTGAAATTGTTTATTAGTTCTAAAGACTTTGATGGAGTCTTTAGGGTTTTCTAAATAGAAGATTATGTTTTCTGCAAAGTAGCATTTTCACTTCTTCCTTTCCAATTTTGGATGCCTTTTATTTTATTGAGTAATTGCTCTGTTTAGGACTTCTAATATTATGTTGCATCAAAGTGGTGAGAGTGGGAATCCTGTCTTGTTTCTGTTCTTAGAGGAAAAACTTTTCAGCTTTTTACCATTAAGTATGATATTAGTTGTGGGCTTATCATATGTGACCTTAATATGTTGAGGTATGTTCCCTCTATACACGCTTTGTTGAGTTTTTATCATAAATGGTTGGTTAATTTTGTAAAATATTTTTTCTGCATCTATTAAGATAATCATATGATTTTTATCCTTCACTTTTTTTTCTTTAGATTTTATTGGGGAAAAGGAACAAGACTTTATTGGGGAACAGTATGTACTTCCAGGACTTTTTTTTTCCAAGTCAAGTTGTTGTCCTTTCAATCTTAGTTGTGGAGGGTGCCGTTCAGCTTCAAGTTGTCCTTGCAGTCTTAGTTGTGGAGGGCGCAGCTCAGCTCCAGGTCCAGTTGCCGTTGCTAGTTGCAGGGGGTGCAGCCCACCATCCCTTGCGGGAGTCAAACTGGCAACCTTGTGGTTGAGAGGACACGCTCCAATCAACTGAGCCATCTGGGAGCTCAGTGGCAGCTCAGCTCAAGGTGCCGTGTTCAATCTTAGTTGCAGGGGGCAGAGCCCACCATCCCTTGCAGGACTCGAGGAATCAAACTGGTAGCCTTGTGGTTGAGAGCCCACTGGCCCATGTGGGAATTGACCCTGCAGCCTTTGGAGTTAGGAGCACAGAGCTCCAACCGCCTGAGCCACTGGGCCAGCCCCAATCTTTCACTTTCTTTAAGTGATATATCACATTGATTCATTTGTGGATGTTGAACTATCCTTGCACTCCTTGAATAATTCCCACTTGACCATGGTGTATGATCCTTTTAATATATGGTTGAATTCAGTTTGCTAGTATTTTATGGAGGATTTTTGCATCTATGTTCATCATGTGTATAGGCCTGCCTGTATTTTTGTTTTGTTTTGGTATACTTGTCTGGTTTTGGTATCGGTAATGTTGGCCTCATAAAATGAGTTTGGGAGTGTTCCCTCTTTTATTTTTTGGAATAATTAGGTCATAATTATTCTTTGAATGTTTGATACAATTCACCAGTGAAGCCTAGTCCTAAACTTTTGTTTGCTGGGAGATTTTTTATTATTGATTCAATCTCCTTACTACGAAGTGGTCCGTTCAGATTTTCTATTTCTTCCTGATTCAGTCTTGGTAGGTTTTATGTTTGTAGGAATTGTCCATTTCTTGTAGGTTGCCAATTTGTTGGCATATAATGTTTCAAAGTAGTCTCTTATGATCCTTTATATTTCTGTGGTATCAATTGTAATGTCTCAACTTTCATTTCTGATTTTATATGTTTGAGTCCTCTCTCACTTTCTTTTTTTTTATCTTGATGAGTCTAGATAAAAGTTTACCTATTTTGTTCATCTTTTTTGAAGAACTATCTTTTAGTTTTATTGATATTTTCCATTGTCTTTTTTAGTCTCTATTTCCTTTAATTCTGCTCTGATCTTTGTTATTTCTTTTCTTCTACTAACTTTGGGCTTTATTTGTTCATTTTCAATTACTTGAGGTGTAAAGTTAGGGTTTTATTTGAGATTTACTTGTTTCTTTTTTAATATTTTTTTAAAATTAGTTTCAGGTGTACAAAACAACATAGTGATTAGACATTTATACCCCTCACAAAGTGATAACCCCCCTCCCAGTCTACTTCTCCTCTGACATCATACGAGGTAAGACAACTAACTTCACAAACTCATCCTAGAAAAGGTGCTACACACCTCATGGCTGAACATCACTATGGTCACCTTCAAAGTACTCCCCTTGGGAAGCTATGCACCGACGCCAGCGCCTAGTCCACCCTTCAAAGCAATTTTGGAACTCTTTTTCTGGAATGGCCATCAGAGCTGTCGTCGTATTACACTTGATGTCCTGAATGTCATCAAAATGTCTTCCTTTCAATATTTCCTTTACCTTCGGGTAAAGAAAGAAGTCATTGGGGGCCAGATCAGGTGAGTAGGGAGGGTGTTCCAGTACAGTGATTTGTTTCCTGGCTAAAAACTCCCTCACAGACAGTGCCGTATGAGATGGTGCATTGTCGTGATGCAAGAGCCATGAATTGTTGGTGAAAAATTCAGATAGTCTAATTTTTTCACGCAGCCTTTTCAGCACTTCCAAATAATAAACTTGGTTAACTGTTTGTCCAGTTGGTGCAAATTCATAATGAATAATCCCTGATATCAAAAAGGTTAGCAACATCATTGCAATAAGTTCGGAACTTAATTGTCTGACTTCGTATATAGCTGTTACTATACCATTGACTGTATTCTCTATGCTATACTTTACATCCTGTGACTATGAATATATATACACATAACTTGTATTCGTTTTTTGTTATTGGTATATATTGGGTATTACAATTTAATACAGTGTTTTCCTTTCTTAAAGTGTGTATACATTTTTTGGCACCCCTGGTACTTAGAGATGACATTCAATAATATTCTACATCAGCTTCAGGTGTACAGCGCAGTGGTCAGGCATCTGCATAATCTATGAAATGATCCCCCTGATAAGTACAGTATCCATCTGGCACCCTACATAATCTGTACAACATTATTAATTGTATTCCCCATATTGTATTTCACATCCCCATGATTATTTTGTGACTACCAATTTGTACTTTCTAATCCCTTCACCTTCTTCCCCATATCCCAACCCATCTCCCATCTAGCAGCCATCAGTTTTTTCTCTGTATCTCTGTCTATTTCTGTTTTGTTTGCTCTTATTCTGTTCTTTAGATTCCCCATATAAGTGAGACCATATGGTATTTGTCTTTCTCAGTCTTACTTACTTCACTTAGCATAATATTCTCTAGGTCTATTCATGTTGTTGCAAATGGTAAGATTTCATTCTTTTTTATGCAGAGTAATACTCCATTGTATAAATGTGCCACAATATTTTAAGCTAATCGTTTATTTATGGGCATTTTGATTGTGTCTATATCTTGGCTATTGTTTTTGTTTTTTTTTTGACAGGAAGTAGTTTTTATTGGTGGGTGTAAAGAGGAGGCACTGCCAAGACTCATGAGTGTAGGACCCGCCATTTGTCCAGGGGGCCAAGATTAGGGATGTATGTGACCCCACAGCCATCTGAGATGAGCCGCTTTTTAGCCACCATGTCTTCAAACTCATCTGCATTTAATTAAGTAAAGCCCCACTTCTTGGAGATGTGGATCTTCTGGCGGCCAGGAAACTTGAACTTGGCCCTGCGTAGAGCCTCAATCACATGCTCCTTGTTCTGCAGCTTGGTGCAGATGGACATGATGACTTGGCCAATGTGGACTCTGGCCACTGTGCCCTGGGGCTTTCCAAAGGCACCCCGCATACCTTTCTGGAGTCTGTCAGCCCCAGCACAGGACAACATCTTGTTGATGCAGATGACGTGGAAAGGGTGGAGCCAAACTCAGATGTGAAAGCCGTCTTTGCCACAGCTTTTCATCATGTACTTGTTGGCACAAATAAGGGCAGCCTCCAGAGCTTCGGAAGAGAGCTGTTCATATTCATCTGACACCATGTGGCCACCGAGTGGGAACTCATCCACTTTTGCCTTCTTCCGCCCCAGGTCAAAGATGCGGATATTGGCATCAGGGACACCTCGACAGAAGCGAGACTTTGGATACGGCTTGTTCTTACAATAACGATAACATCGGGAGGGGCGGCGGTCCATGGGGACACCAGGATCTTCAGTGGGGCATGGAAAGGGAAAGAACAATCTTGGCTATTGTAAATAGCACTGCCATAAGCATAGGGGTACATATATATTTTTTGAATTAGTGTTTTGGATTTCATGGATAAATATCCAGGAGTGGAATTGATGGGTCATAAGGTAGTTTTATTTTTAATTTTTTGAGGAACCTCCATACTGTTTTCCATAGTGGCTGCACCAATTTGCAATCCTAGTAACAGTGCACAAGTGTTCCCTTTTCTCCACATCCTTGCCAGCACTTGTTGTTTGTTGATTTATTGGTGATAGCCATTCTGACAAGAGTGAGTTAGTATCTCATTGTGGTTTTTATTTGCATTTTTCTAATGATTGGTGACACTGAGCATTTTTTTATGTCTATTGGCCATCTGCATGTCCTCTTTAGAAAAATGTCTCGTCATGTCCTCTGCCCATTTTTCAATTGTTTTTTTTTCTTTTTGGTGTTGAGTTTTATGAGTTTTTTTAAAAATAAATTTTGGGTATTAACCCCTTATCAGATGTATAATTGGCAAATATCTTCTCCAATTCAGTTAGTTTCCTTTGCTGTGAAAAAACTTTTTAGTTTGATGTAGTCCCATTTGTTTATTTTTTCTTTTGCTTCCCTTGCCCAACGGGATATATCAGTAAAAATATCACTAAGGGTAATGTTTGAAAGTTTACCTCCTATATTTTCTTCTAGGAGTTTTGATTTCAGGTCTTACATTTAAGTCTTTAATCCATTTTGACTTTATTCTTGTATGTGGTGTAAGAAGGTGGCCTGCTTTTATTTTTTGAATGCATCTGCCCCATTTTCCCAGCACCATTTATTAAATAGACTGTCTTTACCCCAATATAAATTCTTGATTCCTTTGTCATAGATTAAATGACCACATAGGCATGGATTTATTTCCGGGCTGTCTATTCTGTTCCATTGATCTATGTGTCTGTTTTTATGCCAGTACCATGCTGTTTTGATTATTATAGCCTTGTAGTATAATTTGATATCAGGTAGCATGATACCTCCCGCTTTGTTCTTATTTCTCAGGATTGCCGTGGCTATTTGGATTCTTTTATGGTTCCATATAAATTTTAGGATTATTTGTTCTAGTTCTGTGAAAAATTTCAGTGATATTTTGATAGGGATTGTGTTGAATCTATAGATTGCTTTGGGTGGGATGGACATTTTAACTATATTAACTCTTTCTATTCATGAGTATGGTATATGTTTCCATTTATTTGTATCTTCTTTAATTTCTCTCTTCAATGTTTTACAATTTTTTGAGTACAGATCTTTTACTTCTATGGTTAAATTTATTCTTAAGTTTTTTTTTAATGCAATTGTAAATGAGATTGTTTCCTTAATTTCTCTTTCTGATACTTCATTATTGGTGTATAAAAATGCACCAAATTTCTGAATATTAATTTTGTATCCTGCTACTTTACTAAATTCAATTATCAGTTCTAATAGTTTTTTTTGTAGAATCTTTGGTGTTCTCTCTATATAGTATCATGTCATCTGCAAATAGTGACAATTTTACTTCTTTCCAATTTGGGTGCCTTTTATTTCTTTTTTTTGTCTGGTTGCTGTGGCTAGAACTTTCAGTACTATGTTGAATAAAAGTGGGTTTCTTTGTTGTTTTCCTTATCTTAACATTTTTGCTACAATGTTCGTCTATAGTCGAATGATATTTCCTGACTGTGGCATTCAACTTTACCCCATGAGCTCAGAAAGAAAGTTTAAGAAAGCAGATGTACATTTTGCTATATTTTTATGTTTTTCAAGAATGAATAACAGTAGGAAATTTTATACTTTAAAGTAATCATTTGTTTTAATAAAATGTAGCATCTTAACTGTATTTACTTAAAATATAAACACTGTAATTTTTCCTGTGGATTTTTGACACATTTTGGTGAACAAACTTGAAATCAGTTAACACAGTAAATAGGTTAAGGGGAATGCTTATAGCTTTTCCCCACTGAGTATGATGTTAGCTGTGGGTAATTCATAGATGGCCTTTATTATGTTGAGGTATGTTCCCTCTATTCACACTTTGCTGAGAGTTTTTATCATAAATGGCTGCTAGATTTTGTCAAATGCTTTTTCTGCATCTATTGATATGACCATAGGATTTTTATTTTTCATTTTGTTTATGTGATGTATTACATTAATTGATTTGAGAATATTGAACCAATCTTGCATACTAGGAATGAATCCCACTTGATCATGGTGTATGATCTTTTTAATGTATTGCTGAATTCGGTTTGCTAGTATTTTGTTAAGAATGTTTGCATCTATGTTCATTAGGGATATTGGCCTATAGTTTTCTTTTTTTGTAATGTCTTTATATGGTTTTGGGATCAGGGTGATGGTGGCCTCATCAAATGAGCTTGGGAGCCTTCCCTCCTCCTGAATTTTTTGGAAGAGTTTGAGGAAAATAGGTGTTAATTCTTTTTTGAATGGTTGGTAAAATTCATCTGTGAAGCCATCTGGTCCAAAACTTGCGTTTGTTGGGAGCTTGTTGATTACTGATTCAATTTTGTTGGCAGTAATCAGTCTGTTCAGATTTTCTGTTTCTTCTGGATTCAGCCTTGGGAGACTGTATGTTTCTAGGAATCTGTCCATTTCTTCCCGGTTGTCTAATTTGTTGGCATATAATTGCTTATAGTATTTTCTTAAAATCTTTTGCATTTCTCTGGTGTCTGTGATCATTTCTCCTCTTTCATTTCTGATTTTATTTGGGTCCTTTCTCTTTTTTTCTTGATGAGTCTGGTCAAAGGTTTGTCAACTTTATCTTTTCAAAAAACCACCTCTTGGTTTTATTGATCTTTGGTAACTTTTTCTTTTTTAGGTCTCTGTTTCTTTTATTTCTGCTCTGATCTTTATTATTTCCTTCCTTGTAATCACTTTGGGCTTATTTTGCTTTTCTTTTTTTCCAGTTCCCTTAAGTGTAAAAATAAACTGTTGATCTGAGATTTTTCTTGTTTTTTTAGGTAGTCCTGCATTGTTATAAATTTCCCTCTTAGGACTGCTTTCGCTGTGTTCCATAGATTTTGGGTTATTGTGTTTTCATTTTCATTTGTTTTAGGTACCTTTTGATATCTTCCTTGATCTCATTGTTGACCCATTCATTATTTAGTAGCATGTTATTCAGTCTCCATGTGTTTGTGTGTTTTTCAGTTTTTTTCTTGTAATTGATTTCTAATTTCAGACCATTGTGGTCAGAGAAAACACTTGATATGATTTCAATCTTCTTAAATTTATTGAGAATTGTTTTGTGACCTAACATGGTCTATCTTGGAAAATGTTCAATGTGCACTTGAAAAGAATGTATATTCTGCTGTTTTGGGGTGAAATGCTCTAAAAATATCAATTAAATTTATCTGGTCTAATGTGTCATTTAAGGCTGCTGTTTCCATGTGATTTTCTTTCTGCAGGATCTGTCCATTGGTGTCAATGGGGTGTTAAAGTCCCCTGCTATGATTGTGTTACTGTTGATTTCTTCCTTTATGTCGTTCAATATTTATTTTATATATTTGGTGTTCCTATATTGGGTGCATAGATATTTACTAGGGTTATGTCCTCTTGTTTGATTGATCCCTTTTTTATTATGTAATGATAATGTCCTTCTTTGTCTTTTATTATAGTCTTCATTTTAAAGTCTATTTTGTCCAATGTAAGTATTGCTACCCCAGCTTTTTTCTTGTTTCCATTTGCATGAAATATCTTTTTCCATCCCTTTATTTTCAGTCTATGTGTGTCTTTTGATCTGAGGTGCGTCTCTTGTAGACAGCATGTACATGGGTTTGTTTTCTTATTACTCAGCTACCCTATGTCTTTTGATTGGAGCATTTAATCCATTTACATGTAAAGTGATTATTGATAGATACATAGTTATTGCCATTTTATTATTTGTATTTTTGGTCTTTGTAACTTAGTTTATTTTCTCCTTTCTTCTGTTAAAGAAGTCCTTTTAGCATTTCCTGCAATGCTGGCTTGGTGGTAATGAATTCCTTTAGCTTTTTCTTTTTTTTTTCTTCTTTTTTTTTTTTTGTTAGGGAATATTGGGGAACAGTGTTTCTCTCCAGGACCCATTAGCTTCAAGTCATTGTCCTTCAATCTAGTTGTGGAGGGTGCAGCTCAACTCCAAGTCCAGTTGCCATTTTCAATCTTTAATTGAAGGGGGTGCAGCCCACCATCCCATGCAGGAATTGAACTGGCAACCTTGTTGTTGAGAGCTTGCGCTCTAACCAACTAAGCCATCCAGCTGCCCCTCCAGAAGCTCAACGGCAGCTTGTTGTCTTCAATCTAATTGTGGAGGGCACAGCTCACTGGCCCATGTGGGAATTGAACCGGCAACACTGTTGTTCAGAGCTTGGGCTGTAACCAACTGAGCCATCTGGCTGCTGCCCTCCTTTAGCTTTTTCTTATCTGGGAAGCTGCACTTGCTGCGTGGGGTGGAGATCCAGTCTTTCACGTTTATCTCTCCTACCCAGCCTTGTTGGGTCGAGCAGTCTTGGTTGTAGGCCCTTGTTTTTCATCACTTTGAATATTTCCTGCCACTCCTTTCTGGAGTGGAAAATCAACTGATAGTCTTATGGGAGATCTCTTGTGAGTAACTGTCTTTTTCTTGCTGCTTTTAGGATTCTCTCTTTGTCTTTAACCTTCGCCATTTTAACTATGATATGTCTTGGTGTGGGTCTGTTTGGGCTCATCTTCTTTGGGACCCTCTGCACTTCCTGAACTTGTATGTCAATTTCCTTCACCAGGTTAGGGAAATTTTCAGTCATTATTTCTTCAAATAGGTTCTCAATCCCTTGCTCCCTCTCTTCTCCTGGTACTCCTATGATGCAAATGTTGTTACGCTTGATGTTGCCCCACAGGTCCCTTAAACTATCTTCAGTGGTTTTTATTCTTTTTTCTTTTCGTTGTTCCAATTGGGTGTGTTCTACTGCCTTGTCTTTTAAATCACTGATTAGATCGTCTGCTTTATCTAATCTGCTGATAATTTCTTCTAGTGTATTCTTCATTTCAGTTATAGTATGCTTTATTACTGACTGGTTATTTTTCATGGTTTCTATGTCCTTTATGCTTGCTATCTCTTTGTTGAAGTTCTCACTAAGCTCCTTAAGCAGTTTTATAATCAGTGTTTTAAACTATGTCTCTGGTAGATTGGTTGCCTCCATTTCATTTAGTTCCTATTCTTTTATTTGGGACATGTTTCTTTGTTTCCTCATTCTGGCTGCTGCTCTGTTTGCTTCTATGTATTAGGTAGATCTCCTATGTCTCTTAGTCTTTGCTGGGTGACCTTATGTCGTATGTGTCCTTTGTAGTCAAGTTGCACAATCTCCCTAATCTCCTGTGCATGTGTTCCAGGAGTGTCCCTTGAGTGTGTTGTGTGTATTCTCCTGTTGTAGTTAAGCCTTGATTGCTTTTGGTGCATCAGTGGGTGGGATTGACTCCTAGGCTGAGTAACTGTGAGGACTGACTCCGCCCACAGTATATGAGTGGCTGTGTGAGGGCTGACCCCTCAGAGGAGCCTTTGCCTCTGTGGGCTCTTGTGCCTGTTGAGACCCCCCACTTTGGGTGTGCCACTTGGGCTAATGAGGTAGTGCTTTGGTGTGGTCTGAAGCTGACCTCTGGGTGTGTTGTTTCTGGTGTGTCTTGGGTGAGGCTCCCATGCAGGCAATTTCAGTCTTGCCTGTTACTGGCCCCCGGCTACCTGGTAGGAGCCTCAAAGCTATATGTGGTTGGCCGCTGCCTGTGTTGGGTCTGGAGGCATGTGGGACCATCAGCTCCAAGTCGTTGTCCTTCAATCTCAACGTCTGCGCCGGGGTGGCCTTGCTATGAACTGAGGTTGGCTTCTACCAATAGTGGACCCAAGGCAGCTTAGCAAAAGGCCCAGGGCCCCCTAGGCCTATTGCTACCTGCCAGCTGCCCATAAGGCCCAGCTGTTGAAGGAGGCTCCTTAGTTGTGCATGCTGGGCTGGATGACCTGGTGTTGAGAGTGCCGTCAGCGATGCTGCACTTGCTGGGTGGGGTGGAGATCAAAGGAGTCATGAGATGTGACCGGTGGTTTTTACAATGTTAATGCAGATTCAGTTCTTATGCCCAGCCTGTGATCACCTAGCCCACTGCAGCCCGTCACCACCTCAGGCTCACAAATTCCTGAGAGCTGCTCCCAAGTGGCTGCGGTGCAGTTTTGGGGTCATTATCCATCACCCAAATCTCCCAGGGCCACTGCAGATTGTCTGCTGCTGTAAAAACCTCCACTTATGGGGTTGGGGCTGACCAACCAGGTGCCCAGAGTGCCCCTAGCAATGCAGCTCTAGGTGGGTGGGGCGGGGTGCCAGGGAGCTAAGGGGTGTGGTCAGTGGTTTCTACAAATTCAGAGCAGTCTCATCTTCTGCACTGGTGCTGGGCCCAGGGCAACCCCACAAAAATGCCCCAAGAACAGTATGGCCAGCCACCGCCCATCTCAAGCCCCCCAAACTACTGCCTGTCTATGCTGCAGCACAGGTCTTGGCTTAACACCCTCCAGCAAATGCTTCTGAGCCGCCACAGCCCCTCTGCTCTCAATAATCCCTAGCCTGTGAGGTGGGGTCAGCAGCCCAGCAATCAAAAGTTTCCAGGGCAATGTAGCACAGCTGTACTGAGGGCAGGGACCCAGGGCATTACCAAAGCAGTGCACATGTATGATTCCACCAGACCAATGTGGTCCCAGACTTGGCCCTTTGGGGGAGGGCTTAATCCTGAAAAGATGGCACCCCCTGTAAGCCACATATGTGCAGGCTCCACACAGGGTCAACATGGCTCCCATCTTTCCAGTTCCTGCACCAAAGGCACTCAGTTCAGTCCTTTCCCACATGTCCCTGGGCCTTCCGAGCTGCCACCCCCTCTGCCAGAGACCAGGTGAGTGCTCGCAAGAGAGCAAGTACATGTGCCAGCTCTACAAGAGGGCATCTGGATTTACAGCTGCCTTCCGCCCCACTGGGAAGGGCAGACAGAGTCCTTGCTGATTTTTACTGCCAGATGCCATAGAAACTCCTCTCCCCAGCTCAGGGCCCCTGGTCTGGGGAGCCTGGTGTGGGGCTTGGGACCTCCTCACTCCTCAGGGGGGCCTCTGACAATGAGGTGACCCTCCCAGTGTTCACCCTCTCTCTGGGTTTGGGGTCAACCTGTTTCACATCTCCACCCCTCCTACCAGTCTTGATGCGGCCTCTTCTTTATATCCTTGGTTATAGAGGTTCTGTTCAGCTAGTGTTCAGATGATTCTTAAGGTTGATTGTCCTATAATTTATTTGCAATTTTGGTGTGATCCTGGGATGCAGCAGGCACAGCATTTACCTAATCCGCCATCTTGAATCTCCCAATAATTGAGATGTACTTGTTTCTTGATGTAGACATTTATCACTGTGAACTGCTTATCACTCTTAGAACTGCGTTTGCTGCATCCCATAAGTTTTGGTATGTTGTATTTCCATTTGTCTTAAGGGTTTTTTTTTTTTATCTTTTGATTTATTCTTTGACCCATTGGTTCCTCAGTGGTATGCTTTTTAATCTCCACATATTTGTTAATTTTTCAGTTTTTTTCTTATAATTGATTTCTAGTTTCATATCATTATGGTCAGAAAAGATGTTCGATATAATTTCAGTCTTCTTAAATTTATTAAGACATGTTTTTGACCTGACATGATCTATCCTATAGAATGTTCCACGTACACTTAAGAAGAATGTGTTGTTTTTCTGTTATATCTCTCTTAATGTGGAATTTTCTGTGTATATCTCTTAAGTCTTTTAGGTCTAATGTGTTGTTTAAAGCCAGTTTCCTTACTGATTTTCTGTCTGGATGATCTATCCATCAGTGAAAGTAGGGCATTAAAGTCCTCTACTGTTATTATATTGCTGTCTATTTCTCCTGTTAGGTCTGTTTACTATTTGCTTTACATATTTATGTGCTCCTATTTACAAATCCCTTTGTTGAATTAACCCCTTTATCATTCTGTAATGCCCTTCTTTATCTCTTATTATGGTCTTTGTTTTAAAATCTATTTTGTTTGATAGACGTATAGCTACTCCAGCTTTCTTTTGGTTTTCATTTGCATAACCTACTTCTTTCCAGCTGTTCACTTTCAATTTGTGTGTGTCCTTACATCTGAAGTGAGTCTCTGTGGGAAGCATATAAATGGATCTTTTTTTTTTTTTTCAGTCACTCTGTTAGAGTGATCGTTTTTTTGTTTTTTGTTTTTTAAAGATTTTATTGGGGAAGGGGAACAGGACTCCATTGGGGAACAGTGTGTACTTCCAGGATCCCTTCCAAGTCAAGTTGCTGTCCTTTCAATCTCAGTTGTCAAGGGTGCAGTCCAACTCCAAGTCCAGTTGCCATTGTTAGTTGCAGGGGGCGCAGCCCGCCATCCCTTGTAGGAGACGAAAAATTGAACTGGCAACCCTGTGGTTGAGAGCCCACTGGCCTATGTGAGAATTGAACCGGCAGCCTTCGGCATGAAGGAGCACGGAGCTCCAACTGCCTGAGCCACTGGACCGGCCCCGTTAGAGTGATCTTTTGATTGGAGAATGTAGTCCATTTACATTTAAAGTGATTATTAATAAATAGATACTTATTGCCAGTTTGTTAATTGTTTACTGGCTTATTTGTAGTTCCTCTCTTTTTCTCTTGCTCTCTTCCGTTGTGCTTTGATGACTTTCTTTAGTGGTATGCTTAGATTTCTTTCTCTTTATCTTGTGTGTATCCAGTATGGTGTTTGCTTTGTGGTTACCATGATACTTGCAAATTATAAGTCTATTTTTAAGTTGATAACAACTTAAGTTTGAATGCATTCTAACACTACATTTTTACTCTCCCTATATTTTATATTTTTGATGTCACATTTTACATTTTTTAATCTGGTGTATCCCTTAACTAATGTGGTTAGTTATTTTTGCTATTTGTCTTTTAACCATCATACTAACTTCTATATATTTACCTTTATCAGTAGGATTAATACTTTAATATGTCTTTAATATGTTTTCTTGTTACTATTTAGTGCCCACTTTTCAGCTTACAAAAGTCCCTTTAACATTTCTCTAAGCTCAGTTTAGTGGTGATAAACTCCTTTAGCTTTTGCTTATCTGGAAAACTCAACTCTTTCAATTCTGAATGATCACTCTGCCAGGTTAAAGTACTCTTGGCTGAAAGTTTTTTCTTCCAGCACTTTGAATATATTGTGTCAGTCCCTTCTGGCCTGCAAAGTTTCTACTGAAAACTGTGCTGATAGTCTTAAGGGGGTTCCCTTGTACATAACAAGTTGTCTTGTGGTGTTTTAAAATTGTCTTGTTTTTAGCTTTTGACACTAATTATGATATATCTTAGTTTGCATGTCTTTGGATTTATCTTATTTGGTACTTTATGGACTTCCTGGATCTGGAGGTCTGTGTCTTTTCCCAGGTTAGGGGAGTTTTCAGCCATTATTTCTTCAAACAAGTTTTTTATTCGTTTCTCTCTCTTTACTCTTTTTGGGACCCCTATAATGCAAAATGTTGGTCTGCTTGATATTGTCTCATAAGTTTGTTAAGCTATCTATACTTTTTTTCATTCTTTTGATTTTTCCTGCTCTGACTGAGTGATTTCCACTGCCCTGTCCTTTTGCTTAATCTAGTCTGCTGTTGAACCCTTCTAGTGTATTTTTAAGTTCTGTTACTGTATTCTTCATCTCTGTGACTTCTATTCGGTATTTATTTTATTTTCTATCTCTTTATTGAAGTTCTCACTATGTTCATCCATTCTTCTCCTGAGTTCAGTGAGCACCTTTATGACCATTGTTTTCAATTCTTTATCAGGTAAATTACTTGTACCCATTGCATTAAAATTTATTTTCTGAGGTTTTATCTTTTTATTTCATTTGGACATAGTCCTCTGTCTCTTTATTTTGCTTGACTTTCTGTGTTGGTTTCTATACATTAAGTGAAACAACCATCCCTCCCAGTCTTTCTTTTTTTTTTCTTTCAAGGGTCAAACACAATTTATTTATGTATTTATTTATTTATTTATTTCCACCCATCCCACATTCTCCTCCCTTTTGGCAACCATTAGTTTGTTCTCTATATCTATGGGTCTGTTTCTGTTTTGTTTATTCACTTGTTTTGTTTTGTTTTTTTAAATTCCACGTATAAGTGAACTATTCATTATTTGTCTTTCTGTCTGACTTATTTCACCTACCATAATGACCTCTAGATCCATCCATGTTTTCACAAATGGCAAGATTTCATTCATTTTATTGCTGACTAATATTCCATTGTGTGTGTGTGTACACACACCTTTATTCATCTATTGGTGGACACCTAGATTGCTTCCATATGTTGGCTATAAATAATACTGCAATGAACATAGGAATACATATATATTTTCAAATTAATGCTTTTTAATTCTTTGGATAAATATGCAGAAGTAGAAATGCTGGGCCATATGGCAGCTCTATTTTTAATTTTTTGAGGAAATTTCATACTATTTTTCATAATGGCTGCATCAATTTACAATCCCACAAAGATTGCACAAGTATTCCCTTTTCTCCACATCCTAGGCAGCACTTATTTGCACTTGTGATGTTTTAAAACATAATTTTATTTATTTTTTAAAATTAAATTTCTTGGGGGTAATAACTTTATAATACGACATCTGTGTACTCTATTGTGTGCTCACCACTTGAAGTCTAGTCTCCTTTCGTCACCTTGTGTTTGACCACCGTTACCCTCTTTGTCCTCCTCCCACCCTCCTTCCCCTCTGGTAACCACCATTCTGTTGTCCATATCGATGAGTTTGTTTTTATGTTTGTTTGTTTTGTTTGCTCATTTGTTGTTTTTGTTTATATCCCACATATAATTGATATCACATAGTTTTTGTCCTTTTCCATCTGACTTATTTCCCTTAGGATAACACTCTCAAGATCCTCTCATGTTGTCACAAATAGCTGAGTAGCATTCCATTGTATATATGTACCACATCTTCCTTATCCAATCATCCCCCAGAGGACACTTGTTTCCATGTCTTGGCTATTGTGAATAATGCTGCAACGAACATAGGGTTACATAGATCGTTGTAAATAAGTGTTTTCAATTTTTTTTGGTAGATATTCAGAAGAAGTGCTGGGTCATATGGCAGCTCTTTTCTTCTTCTTCTTCTTCTTCTTCTTCTTCTTCTTCTTCTTCTTCTTCTTCTTCTTCTTCCTCTTCCTCTTCCTCTTCCTCTTCCTCTTCCCCTTCCTCTTCCTCTTCCCCTTCCCCTTCCCCTTCCCCTTCTCCTTCTCCTTCTCCTTCTCCTTCTCCTTCTCCTCCTTCTCCTCCTTCTCCTCCTTCTCCTCCTCCTCCTTCTCCTCCTTCTTCTCCTTCTTTTTTGAGGAAGCTCCCTACTGTTTTCCATAGTGACTGCACCAATTTACACTCCCACCAGTAATGTGCAAGGGTTCCCTTTCCTCCACATCCTCTCCAATACATTATTTATTGTCTTTTTGGTAATAGCCATTATAATAGGTGAGAGGTGGTATCTCATTATGGGTTTGATTTGCATTTCTCTTATAACTAGTGATGTTGAGCATCTTTTTATATATCTGTTGGTCTTCTGTATGCCTTTCTTGGAAAATTGTCTATTCAGGTTGCCCATTTTTAAATTAGATTTTTGAGTTGTATGAGTTCTTTAAATATTAACCCCTTATTGGAGGTATCATTTGCAAACATTTTCTCCCATTTAGTTGGTTGCCTTTTTGTTTTGTTGGTAGTTTCTTTTACTATGCAGAAGCTTTTTAGTTTTAGGCAATCCCATTCATTTAATTTTTCTTTTACTTCCCCTGCCTTTGGGGCCAAGTTCACAAAAACCCCTCTGAGTCCAAGGTCCAAAAGTTTAATGCACAGGTTTTCTTCTATGTACTTTATTGTTTCAGGTCTTACATTCAACTCCTTAATCTATTTTGAATTAATTTTTGTGGATGGTGTGAGATAGCAGTCTAGTTTCATTATTTTGAATGCGGCTTTCCAGTGTTCCCAACATCATGTTTTGAAGAGACTTTCTCTATTGTATGTTTCTGTCTCTTTTGTCAAAAACTAGTTACCCATATATGTATGGGTTTATTTCTTGGCTCTCAATTCTGTTCCATTGGTCTGTATGTCTGATTTTCTGCCAATACCATACTGTTTTGATTATTGTAGTATAGTTTGAAGTCAGGGCTTGTGATACCTTTAATTTTGTTATTTTTTCTCAGGATTGCTTTAGTTATAATGGGTTTTAGTGGTCCCATACAAATTTAAAGATTTTTTTGTTCAATTTCTGTGGAAAATGTTTTAGGGATTTTGATGGGGATTGCATTAAATCTGTACATTACTTTAGGTAATATGTTCATTTAAACAAGATTAATTTTTCCAATCCATGAACATGGAATATCTTTTCATATCTTTTTGTCTTCAATTTCTTTCAATAATGTCTGTAGTTTTTAGTGTACAGGTCCTTCACCTCCTTTGTTAAGTTTATTCCTAGGTATTTTGCCCTTTTTGTTGCAATTGTAAATGGGATTGTTTTCTTTGTTTTTCTTTCTGATATTTTGTTGTTAGTATATAGGAACAATGGATTTTTGTATATTGATTTTTGTATCCTGCAACTTTTCTGTATTTGTTCATTGTTTCAAATAGTCTTTTGGTGGAGTCTTAGGGTTTTCTGTATATAGAATCATGTCATCTGCAAATAGTGACAATTTCTTCTTCGTTCCCAATTTTGATGCCTTTTTCTTTTTTGACTAATTGCTCTAGATAGGACTTTCAGGCGTATATTGAATAACAGTGGCAATGGTGAGCATCTTTATCTTGTTCCTGATCTTAGAGGAAAAGCTTTCAGATTTTCACCATTGAGTATGATATTAGCTGAGGTTTTGTCATATATGGCCTTTATTATGCTGAAGTACTTTCCTTCTATATTCATTGACTGTTTTAATCATACATGGATGTTGTATTTTATCAAATACTTTTTTGTACATCTATTGGTATGATCATATGGTTTTTATCTTTTATTTTGTTAAATAAACAAAATCACATTGATTGATTTGTGGGTATAGAACCATCCTTGCATCCTGGAATGAACCCCGCACACCCAATCATGATGTATGATCTTTTTAATGTATTGTTGTATTTGATGTGCTAATATTGTTTTAGGATTTTTGCATTTGTATTTATCAGAGATATTGGCCTGCGATTTTCTTTTTTTTGTGTTGATCTTGCCTGGTTTTAGTATCAGGGTAATGTTGGCCTTGTAAAATAAGTTAGGAAGTATTACTTCTTTTTTTTTTCCTTAAAGATTTTATTGGGGAAGGGGAACAGGACGTTATTGGGGAACAGTGTTTACTTCCAGGATTTTTTCCAAGTCAAGTTGTTGTCCTTTCAATTGTAGTTGTGGAGGGCGCAGCTCAGCTCTAGTCCAGTTGCTGTTGTCAGTTGAATGGGGCGGAGCCCACCGTCCCTTGCGGGAGACGAGGAATCAAACCGGCATTCCTGTCCTTGAGAGCCTACTGGCCCATGTGGGAATCAAACAGGCAGCCTTCAGCATTAGGAACATGGAGCTCCAACTGCCTGAGCCACTGGGCCAGCCCAAGTATTTCCTCTTCTTCGATTTTTTTGGAAGAGGTTAGAAAGATTGATATAAAATCTTAGAATTCACCAGTGAAGCCATTTGGTCCTGGACTTTTGTTTTTTGGGGAGGATTTTTACTGCTGTTTCAATTTCCTTAGTAGTGTTCAGCCTATTTAGGTTTTCCAATTTTTCATGGTTCAGTCTAGGAAGGTTATATATTTCTAAGAATTTGTCCCTTTCTTCCAGGTTTTTTAATTTGATGGCATATAGCCTTTCATAGTATTCTTGTATTTCTGTGGTGTCTGTGGTAACTTCTCTTTTATTTCTGATTTCATTTACTTGAGTCTTTTCTCCTTTTTCCTTAGTGAGTCTAGTCAAAGGTTTGTCAATTGTATCTTATTAAAGATCCAGTTCTTTGTTTTATTATTTTTTCTGTTGTCTTTTTTTCTCTACTTCATTTATTTCCACTCTAATTTTTATTTCCTTCTTTCTACTGACTTTGGGCTTCATTTGGTTTTCTTTTTCTAGTTCTTTAAGGTGTAATGTTAGAATGTTTATTTGAGATTTTTCTTGTTTCTTGGGGTAGGCCTGTAATGTTTTAAACTTCCCTCTTAGTACCACTTTTGCTACATCCCCCAATTTTTGGTGTCATTTTCATTTTCATTTGTCTCTATGTATTTTTAATCTCTTCTTTTATTTCTTTTTTGACCCAATAATTATTCAGTAACATGTTGTTTAATTGCACATATTTGTCGTTTTTCCGGCTTTGTTCTTGTAGTCAATTTCAATTTCATACTGTTGGTCAGAAAATGCACTTGGTATGATTTCAATGTTCTTAAATTTATTGAGACTAGTTTTGTGCCTCAACATACAGTCTATCCTTGGGCCATGTGTACTTGAAAAAGAATGTGTATTCTGTTGTTTTGGGATGAAAGTTTTAAAAATAGTGATTAAGTCCATTTGTTCTACTGTGTTATTTATGCCAATATTCCCTTGTTGACTTTATGTTTGGGTCTATCCATTGCTGTCAATGAAGTATTCAGGACCCCTATTGTAATTGTATTTTTGTCAGTTTTTCCCTTTAGGTCTGTTAGTAATTGCTTTATATTTTTTGGTGCTCTCTTTTTTTTTTTTTAATTAATTAATTTATTTTTTTATTTTTTTATTGGGGTGACAATTGTTAGTAAAATTACATAGATTTCAGGTGTGCAATTCTGTATCACATCATCTATAAATTACATTGTGTGTTCACCACCCAGAGTCAGTTCTCCTTCCATCACCATATATTTGATCCCCCTTACCCTCATCTCCCACCCCCCAACCCCCTTACCCTCTGGTAACCACTAAATTACGTTCCCCAGATTAATTTTCAAACCCCGTGGCCATCTTGTGGTTTCTAATTGTTTTCTAATCCCCTCACCTTCCCCCTTACCCCCACCCCCCCCGCCCATCTAGCAACCCTCAGTTTTTCCTCTTTGTCTCCAAAACTGTTTCTGATTAGTTCATTCACTTATTCTTTTCTTTAGAATCCGCATATAAGTGAGATCATATGGTACTTATCTTTCTCTGTCTGACTTATTTTACTTAACATAATGTTCTCTAGGCCCATCCATGTTGTTGCAAATGGTAAGATTTCTTTCTTCTTTATGGCTGCGTAATACTCCATTGTATAAATGTACCACAGTTTCTTAATCCAGTCATCTACCGATGGGCATTTTGGTTGTTTCCATGTCTTAGCTATTGTGTATAGTGCTGCAATAAACATAGGAGTGCATAAAGATTTTTGAATTGGAGTTTTGGATTTCTCCAGATAGATACCTAGGAGTGGAATTACTGGATCATAGGGTAGTTCCATTTTCAGATCTTTGAGATACCTCCATACTGTTTTCCATAGTGGCTGCACCAATCTGCAATCCCACCAACAGTGCACAAGCGTTCCCTTTTCTCCACATCCACGCCAGCACTTGTTGTTTGTTGATTTATTGATGATAGCCATTTTGACTGGGGTGAGGTGGTATCTCATTGTGGTTTTTATTTGCATTTCTCTGATGGTTAGTGAGGTTGAGCATTTCTTCATATGTCTGTTTGCCATCTGTATGTCCTTTTTAGAAAAATGTCTCTTCAAGTCCTCTGCCCATTTTTTAATTGGGTCATTTGTTGTTTTGGAGTTGAGTGAGTTTTTCATAGATTTGTGATATTAATCCCTTATCAGATATATCATTGGCAAATATCTTTTCCCATTCAGTAGGATCCCTTTTTGTTTTATTGATGGTTTCCTTTGCTGTGAAAAAACTTTTTAGTTTGATATAATCCCACATGTTTATTTTTTCTCTTACTTCTCTCGCGCGAGGGTATATATCAGTAAAAATCTTACTCCGGGTAATGTCTGTGAAGTTTCTTCCTATATTTTCTTCTAGGTATTTTATGGTTTCAGATCTTACATTTAAGTCTTTAAGCCATTTTGAATTTATTTTTGTATATGGTGTAAGGAGGTGGTCCGGCTTCATTTTTTTGCATGTGTCTGTCCAGGTTTCCCAGCACCATTTATTGAATAGACTGTCTTTACCCCATCGTACATTCTTGCTTCCATTGTCGTAGATTAAATGGCCAGATAGGCATGGATTTATTTCTGGACTCTCTATTCTGTTCCATTGATCTATGTGTCTGTTTTTATGCCAGTACCATGCTGTTTTGATTACTGTAGCCTTGTAGTATAATTTGAAGTCAGGTATTGTTATACCTCCCACTTTGTTCTTATTTCTCAAGATTGCCTTGGCTATTCGGGGTCTTTTATGGTCCCATATAAATTTTAGGATTATATGTTCTATTTCTGTGAAAAACGTCATTGGTAGTTTGATAGGAATTGCGTTGAATATGTATATTGCCTTAGGCAGTATGGACATTTTAACTATATTAATTCTTCCTATCCATGAACATGATATGTGTTTCCATCTATTTATATCTTCCTTCATTCCTTTCTTCAGTGTCTTATAATTTTCTGAATACAGATCTTTTACTTCTTTGGTTAAATTTATTCCCAGGTATTTTATAGTCTTTGGAGCAATTGTAAATGGGATTGTTTTTTTAATTTCTCCTTCTGATGTTTTATTATTGGTATATACAAATGCAACTGATTTCTGAATATTAATTTTGTATCCTGCTACTTAACTAAATTCATCTATCAGCTCTAATAGCTTCTTGGTGGAGTCTTTAGGGTTCTCTATATATAGTATCATATCATCTGCATATAATGATAATTTTACTTCCTCCTTACCAATTTTTGATGCCTTTTATTTCTTTTTCTTGTCTGATTGCTGTGGCTAGAACTTCCAGCACTATGTTGAATAGAAGCGGAGATAGTGGGCAACCTTGCCTTGTTCCTGATCTTAGGGGGAATGGTTTTAGCTTTTCTCCATTGAGTATGATGTTAGCTGTGGGTTTGTCATATATGGCCTTTATTATGTTGAGATATGATCCCTCTATTCCCACTTTCTTAAGGGTTTTTATCATAAATGGCTGTTGGATTTTATCAAACGCTTTTTCTGCATCTATTGATATGATCATGTGATTTTTATTTTTCATTTTGTTAATGTGGTGTATCACATTAATTGATTTGTGGATGTTGAACCACCCTTGCATACCAGGGATGAATCCCACTTGATCATGGTGTATGATCTTTTTAATGTATTGCTGAATTCTGTTCGCTAATATTTTGTTGAGGATTTTTGCATCTATGGTCATTAGAGATATCGGCCTGTAGTTTTCTTTTTTTGTGGTGTCTTTGTCTGATTTTGGGATCAGGGTGATAGTGGCTTCGTAAAAAGTGTTTGGGAGTCTTCCCTCCTTCTGGATTTTTTGGAAAAGCTTGAGGAGAATAGGTGATAATTCTTTTTTGAACGCTTTGTAAAATTCACCTGTAAAGCCATCTGGTCCAGGGCTTTTGTTTGTTCGGAGATTGTTGATTACTGATTCAATTTCCGTGGTGGTAATCAGTCTATTCAGGTTTTCTGTTTCTTCTTGAGTTAGCCTTGGAAGGTTGTACGCCTCTAGAAAATTGTCCATTTCTTCCAGATTGTCAAATTTGTTGGCATATAGTTGCTCATAGTAACTTCTTAAAACTTTTTGTATTTCTGTGGTGTCCGTTGTCACTTCTCCTCTTTCATTTCTGATTTTATTAATTTGGGTCCTCTCTCTCTTTTTTTTAATGAGTCTGGCTAAAGGTTTGTCGATTTTGTTTATCTTCTCTAAGAACCAACTCTTGGATTCATTGATCTTTTGTATTGTTTTTCTGGTTTCTATTTCATTTATTTCTGCTCTGATCTTTATTATCTCCTTCCTTGTGCTCCCTTTGGGCTTATTTTGCTGTTCTTTTTCCAAATCCCTTAAGTATGAAGATAAACTGTTGATTAGTGATGTTTCTTGTTTCTTTAGGTAGGCCTGCAAAGCTATGAATTTCCCTCTTAAGACTGCTTTCGCGGCATCCCATAGATTTTGGGTCGTCGTGTTTTCATTTTCGTTTGTCTCGAGATATCTTTTGATTTCTTCCTTGATCTCCTGCTTGACCCATTCATTATTTAGTAATAAGTTATTCAGCCTCCATGAATTGGTGTCTCTTCCAGTT
Organism: Rhinolophus ferrumequinum; assembly: GCF_004115265.2. Classification (NCBI taxonomy): domain Eukaryota; kingdom Metazoa; phylum Chordata; class Mammalia; order Chiroptera; family Rhinolophidae; genus Rhinolophus; species Rhinolophus ferrumequinum. The sequence goes on from NC_046286.1 coordinate 5,578,422, forward strand.
TTTTTCCTGTAGTTCATTTCTAATTTCATAGCATTGTGATCAGAGAAGACAATTGGTATGATTTCAATTTTCTTAAATTTATCAAGACTTGTTTTGTGGCCTAACATATGGTCTATCTTGGAAAATGTTCCATGTGCGCTTGAGAAAAACGTGTATTTTGCAGCATTGGGGTGAAATGTTCTGAAAATATCGATTAAATCCAAGTGGTCCAATGTATCATTTAAGGCTGTTGTTTCCATATTGATTTTCTGTCTGGAAGACCTGTCCCTTGTCAGAGGTGTGTTGAAGTCCCCTACTATGATAGTGTTACTGTTGATCTCTGTCTTTATGTCAGTCAGTACCTGTTTTATATATTTAGGTGCTCCTATGTTGGGTGCATAGATGTTTACTAGGGTTATGTCCTCTTGTCGGATCGATCCCTTTATTATTATATAGTGCCCATCTTTATCTTTTAGTATGTTCTTCATTTTAAAGTCTATTTTGTCAGATATAAGTATTGCAACTCCAGCTTTTTTCTCGTTTCCATTTGCATGAAATATCTTACTCCAACCCTTCACTTTCAGCCTGTGTGTGTCTTTTGTTCTGAGGTGAGTCTCTTGTATACAGCATATACAAGGGTCTTGCTTTCTTATCCAGTCAGCCACCCTATGTCTCTTGATTGGAGCGTTTAATCCATTTACATTTAAAGTGATTATTGATAGGTACATAGTTATTGCCATTTTTAAATTTGTAGTTAGGTTGTTTTGATCTTTCTTCTATTTACAGAAGTCCTTTTAGTATTTCTTGCAATGCTGGCTTGGTGGTAATAAATTCCTTTAGCTTATTTTTTTCTGGAAAGCTCTTTATCTCTCCATCAACTTTAAATGATAGCCTTGCTGGATAAAGCAATCTAGGTTGTAAGCCTTTGTTTTCCATCACTTTGAGTATCTCCTGCCACTCCCTCCTGGCCTTCAATGTTTCTGTAGAAAAATCATTTGATAGTCTTATGGGAGTTCCCTTGTATGTAACCCTCTGTCTTTCTCTTGCTGCTTTTAGGATTCTCTCTTTGTCTTTAAGCTTTGCCATTTTAGCTATAATGTGTCTTGGTGTGGACCTGTTTGGGTTTATCCTGGTTGGAACTCTCTGCACTTCCTGGGCTTGTATGTTGGTTTCCTTCATCAGGTTGGGGAAGTTTTCGGACATTATTACTTCAGATATGTTCTCAATCCCTTGCTTCCTCTCTTCACCTTCTGGTATTCCTATGATGCGCATGTTGTTGCGCTTGATGTTATCCCAGAGGTCTCTTAAACCATCCTCATTGTTTTTTATTCTTTTTTTTTTCTGTTGTTCCGTTTGGGTGATCTCTGCTACCTTGTCTTCTAAGTCGCTGATTCGATCCTCTGCTTCATCTAACCTGCTGGTAATTCCTTCAAGTGAGTTCTTAATTTCGGTAATTGTGTTCTTTAGTTCTAACTGGTTGTTCGTTATGATTTCTACATCCTTCTTTATAACTTCTCTAAGCTCCTTAAACATTCTTATCACCAGTGTTCTGAACTCTGTCTCTGAAAGGTTGGTTACGTCTGCTTCATTTGGTTCCAGTTGTGGATGTTTCTTCTGTTCTTTTATTTGGGACGTGTATCTTTGTTTCCCCATTCTGGCTGACTCTTTGTGTTTGTTTTGATGTATTAGGTAGATCCCCTAGAGTTCTTAGTTCTTGCTAGGATATCTTGTGTCCTTTATATTTGACTTGCACTACTTCATTCTTCTCCTCTGCGTGTGCTCCAAAGGTGACTCTTGTGTTGTGTATATTGTCCTGTTCAAGAAGATCTTTAATTGCTTTTTGCTTGTGAGTAGGTGGGGTTAACTCCTGGGCTGACTCGTTGTGAGACTTGGCTCTGTCCCCCGCAGGGCGTTCTGCTGCGTGGGGTTGACCACTTAAATGTGGTTTGGCCTCTATGGGCTCTAGTGCCTGCAGAGAATTCCCTCTGGGTGTGTGACTTGTAGGTCAAACCCGGTAGTACTCTGGTTTGGTCTGGAGTTGGCCTCTGGATATGTTGAATCTTGTGCCTCTTAAGCTGGGCCCTCCTGGTCTCTGTGCTCTCTGTTCAGCCCTGGGATCCCGTGCGTGCCTGGAACTGCGGGTGCCACCGCGGTTTTCGCCGCCGCCACCGCCGCCGCTGCTGGCAGAGACCCCGCGGGCCCGCGCGTTTTCACTCCGCTCCCTTCCTTCCTTCCTTCCCCTGCTCGCCCAATTAGCGCACCTTCAAGTAATCCTTCTACGAGTCTCTTAGCTGTTCTCCTGGTCTCTGTGCTCTCCCTTCCGCCCTGGGATTCCGTGCGTGCCTGGAACTGCGGGTCTTTTGGTGCTCTCTTGTTGGGTACATGTTAAGTGTTAAGTGTTATGTCTTCGGGATGATTTATCCCCTTTATCATTATAAATTGTCCAACTTTGTCTCTTGTTACCTTTTTTAAATCTTGAAATCTATTTTGTCTGATATAAAACCCAATTTTCTCCTGATGCTATTTGCTTAGAGTGTAATGTTCCACCCCTTCATGTTGAGCCTATGTTTGTCTTTAGATCTAAGATGAGTCTCCTGCAGGTAACACATAGTTGGGTCTTGCTTTTTAATCCATCCTTCTACTTGGTGCCTTTTGATTAGTGAGGCTGGTCAATTTCTATTTCAGATGATTATTGATATATGAGGACTTATTATAGCCATTTTATCTTGTTTTATGGTTGTCCTGTATCTCCACTATTTCTTTTCCCTTGTGATATCCCTCTGCTATTTTAGTTTGGTGGTTTTCTATGACTTTCTCCCTCGATTTCTTTTTTTTACATGTTTTCTGTTTCAGCTCTGGATTTGTGTTTTGTGGCATTAAGTTTGTTTAAAATGTCTCATGCTTTTAATGTCTCATGCTGTACTTATTCAGTTCTTTTCCTCTTCCACTTTTATGATTTTCTTGTCACAAATTATCCCTTTTTAAGTTGTGTATTAATTACCAAATTGCTATAGTCATACTTACTTTTAATGCCCTTTAAACTTTAATGCCCTCCCCCTTTAATCTTTATGTTAATATGAAGTGTTTAATAACCTATTCTGAAGTAGATTTGCAGTTTCCTCCATCTATCTGTCTATTAGTTATCTTACTTAAATTTTTTTTGTTTTTGTTTTGTTTTTTGTTTTGGTCTTTTTGTTTCCAGTAGAAAGAGTTCCTTTCAACATGTCTTGTAATGCAAATCTTGTGGTGGCAAATTCTCTCAGCTTTGGTTTGTCTGGCAAAGCCTTTATTTATCCTTCATGTTTAAAGGATAACTTTGCTGGATATATTATCCTTGGCTGATTGTTCCTTTCTGTTAATATTTTGAATATTTGTTTCCACTTTCTCCTGTCTTATAATGTTTCTACTGAGAAATCTGGTGATAATCTAACAGGGTTTCCTTTGTTACTGTCTCTTTTTTCCTGGCTGCCTTGAGAATTCTTTCTTTGTCATTAATTTTTGACAGTTTGAATAAAGTATGTCTTGGAGAAGATCTTTTTACATTGATATAACTCCTAATTAGGTGTTCTGTTAGCTTTCTCTATTCTAATGTCCATTTCTTTACATAGGCTTGGGAATTTGTCATTAATTATTATTTAGAAGAGTTGGCTCTTTGTTTTTTTCCTCCTCTCTTCTCCTTTTGGTATACCTATGATCCTTAGGTTGCTCTTTCTTATGTAGTCAGATAGTTCTTGTAGAGTTCTTTTACTTTTTAAACTCTTAGTTCTCTCTTTTCTTCCTCATGGGTCATTTCTAGGTTTCTATCTCTGAGTTCGCTAATTCTCTCTTCCATCTGGTCTGCTCTATTTCTAGTGCTGTCTAATGCATTCCTCATCTCATTTATTGAGTTTTTCAGCTTCTGAATTTCTGTTTGGTTCTTTTCTATAGTTTCAGTCTCTTTAGTAAAGTACTCCTTTGGTTCATTAATTTTATTCTTGAATTCACTGAACTGTCTTTATGAATTTTCTTGTATATCATCAAGTTTCTTCATAACTGCAATTTTGAATTCTCTGTCATTTGCATTACATTTTTTCACGACTTTGTGTTTGGTTTCTGGAGACTTTTTATTTTATTTTTGTGCTCCCAAGTTACCTTTATTGTTCGTGATATTGATGGATTGTTTCTCTGTCTGCACATATGAAGTAGTGATCTCTTTTCTTACGTAGATACTGTTTTGTTCTCGACAATTCAGCAGGTTGATACATAGAGTATTTTCTTTTGTTTTCCAGTAGATGGTGCTATAGTGCAAGTTTTTGTTTTCTGTACTATCTGCGCTTCTGGGGCCAGCGGTAGAGTGGTGTGGCTTCAGTTAAGGAATGTGCCATGTACTCACTTGGTTATGGGGCACCACCACTGTGGTGGGGGAATGTGGCAGGTGGTGGAGAACTAGCTCTGCAACTAGAGCGACTTCTTTTTCCTGTTGTGTTTTTGGCTTTACGAGGCTCTGCTAGGACATGTGGAAGAGAGGAGGCATGTTCTTAATAATTGTGGCTGCCACCTCCTGCCAGGCATGGCTATCAGCTCCATTGTTTTATTTAAAATCTCCCAGCCATCTTTACCCAGGAAGGGGGGAAGGTAGATGCCTTTTCTGGGAGGGAAACTGCATCTGCCACTCATAAATTCTCAGTTATAGTGTGAGGTTGGCAGCCCAACTTCTCCTCCGTTACTGCTCTCCCTGGTGCTACGGTGGGTGTGGAACTGCATCTGCAGTGACAGTCCTGTCTTTTCCCCCATCCCGCTTCCCTGCTCATTCCACTATGCCCACGACCAGATGTCCTGATGAGTGGATCTTTCAGGCATGTGTGTGTGTGGAGTAGGAGATACTTTACTGAGTTATCATTGTATGACTTGGAAATTTAAGGGGCGAAACAATGGAGTCTATTCACTGCTATGATTGCTGATGCCACCTCTATTTGTTGATTGTTTGGACGATAGCTATTCTGACAGGTGTGAGGTGATACCTCACTGTGCTTTTGATTTGCATTTCCCTAGGAATTAGTGATGTTGATCATCTTTTCATATGTCCATTGGCCATCAGCATATCCTCTTTGGAGAAATGTCTATTCAGGTCTTCTGCCCATTTGTAAATTGGATTGTTTGCCTTTTTGGTGTTAAGTTGTATGAGTTCCTTATATATGTTGAATATTAACCCCTTATCAGGTGTATCACTTGTGACTATCTTCCATTTAGTAGGTTGATTGTTTTTTCATTCTGTTAATCATTTCCTTCACTGTGCAAAAATGTTTTAGTTTGACGTAGCCCCATTTGTTTACTTTTTTCTTTTGTTGCCCTTGCCCAAGGAGACATGTCCAAAAAAAAAGTTACTAACAGCAGTGTCAAACTGTTTACTGCCTATGTTTTCTTCTAGGAGTTTTATTGTTTTAGATTTTACATTTAAGTCCTTAATCCATTTGAGTTTATTTTGTATATGTGTAAGAAAGTGGTCCAATTTCATTTTTTTGCATGCATCTGTCCAGTTTTCTCGGCACCACATATTGAATAGACTGTCTTTACCCCATTGTATGTGCTTGCCTCCTTTGCTGCAAATTAATTATATAAGTAAGGATTTATTTCTGGGCTTTCTATTCTATCTCATTGATCTATATATCTGTTTTTATGCCTGTACCCTACTGTTTTGATTATTGTAGCTTTGTAGTATAGTTTGAAGTCAGGGAATATGATAACTTCCACATTATTTATTTATTTATTTATTTATTTATTTATTTACTTAGTCAAGATTTCTTTGGTTATATGTGGTCTTTTGTGGTTCAATATAAATTTTAGGATTAGTTGTTCTAGTTCTGAGAAAAATGCCATTGGTGTTTTAATAGGGATTGCATTGAATTTGTATATTGCTTTAGGTAATAAGGACATTTTAACAATAGCAAACCTTCCAATCCATGAGCATGGTACATCCTTTCATTTATTTGTATCCTCTTAAATTTCTTTCTACAATGTCTTACAATTTTCAGAGTACAAGTCTTTCACCTTTTTGGTTAAATTTATTCCTAGGTATTTTGCACTTTTTGATACAATTGTAAATGGGATTGTTTTCTTAATTTCTTCTTCTGATTGTTCATTATTGGTGTATAGAAACACAAGATTTCTTTATGTTTATTTTGTATCCTGCTAGTTTATTGAATTAATTTATTAGTTCTAATAGTTTTTGGAGGAGGCTCTTTATGTATAGTATCATGTCATCTGCAAATAGTGCAAGTTTTACTTTTTTATTTGGATGCCTTTTATTTTTTTCTCTTGTGTGATTGCTGCGTCTAGGACTTCCAATACTATGTTGAATAGAAGTGGTGATATGGGCATCCTTGTCTTGTTTCTGATCTTAGGGGAAAAGCTTTCAGCTTTTCATCATTGAGTAGGATATTAGCTGTAGATTAGTCATACATAGCCTTTATTATGTTGAAGTATGTTCCTTCTATACCCACTTTGTTGAGAGTTTTTATCATAAAGGGATGTTGAATTTTGTCAAATGCTTTTCCTGTATAGATATTTCCTGTATAGACATTGAGATAATCATATGGTTTTTATCTTTCATTTTGTTAATGTGATGTATCACGCTTACTGATATACAGATGTTGAACCATTCTTGTGTCCCTGGGATAAATCTCACTTGGTCTTGGTGTGTAATCCTTTTATGTGTTGTTGAATCTGGTTTCTTAATTATTTTGCTGAGAATTTTTGCATCTATGTTCATCAAGGATATTGGCCTGTAATTTTATTTTGTTTAATTTTAATTTTTTTTGTGTGTGTGTATGTGATGTTTTTGTATCAGGGTAATACTGGCTTCATAGAAGGAATTGGGAAGCATTTCTTCATCTTTGATTTTTTGAAACAGTTTAAGAAGGATAGGTATTAATTCTTCTTTAAATGTTTGGTAGAATTTACCTGTGAAGCTGCCTATGCCTGGATTTTTATTTGTTGGGAGGTTTTGTTTACTGCTTTCAAATTCATGGCTAGTAATCAGTCTGTTTAGATTTTCTGTTTCTTCCTGGTTCAATCTTGGATGTTTATGTGTTTCTAGAAATTTATCCATTTCTTCTAGATTGTCAAATTTGTTGGAACATAATTGTTCATAGTGTTCTTTTATGATTCTTTGTGTTTCTGTGATGTCAGTGGTAACTTCTCTGTCATTTATGATTTTATTTATTTATACTCTCTCTTTTTTTTCTTGATGAATTTGGCTAACACTTTGTCACCTTTGTTTCTTTTCAAAGAACCAGTTCAGTTTTATTGACGTTTTCTATTTTTTTTAATTCTGTTTATTTCCACTTGATCTTAATTATTTCCTTCCTTCTGTTTACTTTGGATTTTGTTTGTTCTTCTTTTGCTAGTTCCTTTAAGTGTAAAAATAGATTGTTTATATCAGATTTTTATTGTTTCTTGAAGTAGGCCTCTATAGCTATGAACTTCCCTCTTAAAACTGCTTTTGATGCATCTCATAAAGTTTGAAAAGTTGTGTTTTTATTTTCATTTGTCTCAAGGTAGTTTTTTGATTTCCTGTTTGATTTCCTGTTTGAACCATTGGTTATTTAGTAGCATGTTGTTTAGTCTCCATATATCTGTGTTTTGTCCAGTTTTTTTCCTGTACTTGATTTTCAGTTTCATTCCATTGTGGTTGAAAAAGATGCTTGACATGATTTCAATTTTCTTTAACTTATTGAAGCTTGTTTTTTTTGGCTTAATATGTAATTTGTCCTGGGGAATGTTGCATGTGCACTTGAAAAATAGTTTATTATGCAGTTTTTTGGTGAAATGTTCTGTTAATATGTATTAAGTTGATATGACCTAATATGACATTTAAGGCCATTATTTCCTTATTAACTTTCTATCTAGATAATCTATCCATTGATGTGAATGGGGTACTAAAATCCCCTATTACTGTTGTTTTACTGTGGTTTTCTTCCTTTATGTCCATTAATAGTTGCTTTATATACTTATGTGCTCCTATGTTGGGTGTGTCAGTATTTATGATTGTTATATTCTCTTCTTGGATTGACCCCTGTATAATTATGTAATGTACTTGTCTTTTTTTTTTACGTTCTTTGTTTTAAATTCTATTTTGTCTAATATGAGTATTGCTACCCCAGCTTTCTTTTTGTTTCTATTTGCATAGGATATCTTTTTCCATCCCTGCAGGTTCAGTCTGTATGTGTCTTTTGATTTGAAGTGAGTCTCTTGTAAGCAGCATATAGATGGATCATGTTTTTTAATCCATTCAGACACCCATGTCTTCTTATTGGAGTGTTTAATACATTTACATTTAAAGTAATTATTTATAAATATGTACTTATTGCCATTTTGTTCATTGTTTTTGGTTGTTTTTATCTGTTCCTTTCTTCTCTTGATCTCTTCCCTGTGGTTTGCTGATTTTCTTTGTGTTCCTTTATTCTTTATATACCTTGCAGGTTTTTGGTTACCATGAAGTTTGTGTATATCATTCTGTATATATAGCAGTCTATTTTTTATCTGATAGATATTAAAGTTTGAATATAGTCTGAAAGGACCTACAGTTTTACCTCCCTTCTATGCTTTATGTTTTCGATGTCATATTTCAGACTTTTTGTTTTGCATATCTCCTAACTACTTATTGTCATTTCAGTTGAGTTTGGTACTCTTGTCTTTTGACCTTTGTGGTAGCTTTTTAAGTGTCTAATTTGCTGTACTTATTAGTGAGATTTTTTTCCTTTCTCGTATTTCTTATGGTTATGGCCTTTTCTTTTCTGCTTAAAGAGAGCCCTTTAACATTTTTGTGAAACTGGTTTAATGATGATGAAATCTTTCAGTTTTTGCTTGTCCAGGATGCTCTTTATCTCTCCTTCAGTTCTGAGTGATAACCTTGCTGGTAAATCATTTTAAGCTGTAGGTTTCTTTCTTTCAACACTTTAAAGATGCCCTGCCATTCCCTCTGGCCTGTGGTTGCTGCTGGTAAATTAACTGATAGCCCTATGGGGTTTCCTTTGAATGTATCTAGTTTTCTATTCTTGCTGCCTTCAAAATTGTCTCTTTTCCTTTACATTTTGCCATTTTAATTATAATATGTCTTTGTGTTTTTAATTGCAATATCTCTTTGTGTTCATCTTGTTTGGAACTCTCTGTGCTTCCTGGATCTAGATTTCTTTCTTTTCCAGATTAGGAAAATTTTCAGCCATTATTTCTTCAAATAAAGTTTCCTTTCTCTCTTTTTCTCCATCTGGGATCTCTATAATGTGAATATTTTCTCACTTGATGTTTTTCCAGAGGTCCCTTAAACTATCCTCATTTTAAAATTCTTTCTCCTTTTGCTGTTCTGATTGGTTGATTTCCACTAGTCTGTCTTTCCGGTTGCTGACCCATTCTTCTGCATTAACTAATCTGTTCTTGAGTCTTTCTAATGTATTTTTAATTTCAGTTATTTTATTTTTCAGGTCTGCTTTGTTCTTTGTTATACTTTCTAACTCTTTGTTGAAGTTCTCCCCAAATCCCTCTATCCCACTCTCAAGTTTGGTGAGCATCCTTATGACCATTTCTTTGAATTCTTTATCAGGCAAATTACTTATCTCCATTTCTTTAGGGTTTTATTCTGGGATTTTTCTTTTTCTTCACTCAGAACATTTTTAATAATGCACGTTTTAAAAAGTATTCTTCTTACAAATTGTTCTGCAATCCAAATATACAATAGCTTTGAAAACAACACTTAGAAAACAAAAGGCAATGTAAAAAGACAGATTAAAACAACTAGGACAGTACAGGTTTTATATGGCTCTGATTTTAGTTTTCTTCCTGCATTGTCAGTATCAGAAATCTGTTCCTTCAGCTGCTCCATTGCTCAGAATTTGAAGAAATAACCTTTTCTTCCTGGTCTCATTTCACCTTCTGGATCCATCTAATATTCTCTAATATTAATTAGGACTTTCCCTTTAAAGTCCTGAATGCTGACGTACCTCATTTTCCCAGTCTGAAACATGTTATCATCTCTGCTTAGATGAAAGGCCTCTTGAAGTTTCTCCAATCTTTTGCTTCTTTACAGGTTTTTCTGGAGTAACTTGCTTTTCCCTCTTTAACTGTTCATCAACCTCACTGTTAGGATCGCTGCCAGAAGAACTTGAAGAAACAAGTTTCTTTGATTTAGGCCTTGCTCCACTCCTGCAGTCTAACAGCTCTGTGCTCACAAGCTTGCAACTCCTGGGGATTTTTCTTGTTCCTTCATTTGAGAGATATTCTTCTGTCTTTTCAAATTTTTTTTTTTAACTTTCTATGTTTGTTTATATGAATTAGACAGTATGGCTATCTCTCCCAGTCTTCAAAAGTAGCTGGTTTAGTAGCAACCTTTATGTAGGCTGTGAGTGCTGGGTGGTTTCAGCAGGCCAGTTGGAGCTTAGTGGAAGCCTGTGGTGTCTGGCAGCCTGGCCCACAGAACTGGAGTGGTTCTGGGCAGATAGGCCAGGTGCTTAGAGGCTTGCCCTGTTGATCCTGTTTGCTCCCTTTGTTCAGAGCCAAAATGGGTACAGGTGATATGTCTGGAAACGTGGTATGGCGACTTTGCTGGCAGGCCAGAGTATCTGGATGGAGCTATTGAGGTGGTGGGGGTACATAGCAGTGGTGTGCCTCTGACCCTGGAAAATTGCCACAGTTCCTGGAGAGCTCCCATGGCTCCCCAGGTTTCTCTCTACGGTCTCTCTCTATTGTTTGTTGTACAAAAAGTAGTCTTGTGTAGAAGCAACCTCTATGTAAGCTGCATGTGTCGGGTAGTTTTGGCAGGCTGGTTGGAGCCAGACAGGTGCTTATAGCACCGAGGGTGCTGGCTGGCTGGGCTGGAGCAGCTTGGGCAGGGAGGCCAGGTACACGTGGTGACGCACTGTTGATCCTTCCTGCTTCCTATGTTCAGACCTGGAATGCGTTCTAGGCAGTGAGGCTGCGAAAGCGCCGTGGTCGCCTGTGACTAGGCAAAGGCTCCCATGTAGAGCGTCTCCCCATCCTCCCAAGGTGGTGTGCGGTGTACACAATGGCATTCCCTGGCACCCTGATCTTAGAGAGTCCCCACCCCTCCAGGAGAGCTCCTGTGGTTTTCCAGCCTTCTGTACTCGCTCTCTTTCTCTCAGTTGTTGTTCAGAAGCAGTTCATTCATTTCTCCATTGTCTCTCAGGAGTAACTGCTCTCTATATAGATGTATATCCAGTGTGCTCTTGGGAGGGAGGGAGTTCAGTGCTTTTCCACACCGCCACTATCTTGGACCTCCCCGACCTCTCCTAGTCTTGAAGGAGTGGCCTTGTGTGGGACGTGAACCTTATCATTCAACCCTGCCCTAGCTCTCGGTTGTCTCTCAAACCTTTGTGAGTTTCCAAGCAACCTATTTTATTTTTAATAGTTGCTAGTATTTGAGGGTGTGCCAAGATTTGTCAGTGTCCAAACGGAAGGATCTCAGTCAGAACATGGATTCAGGCTGACTGGATGCCAGACCCTTAGGTAGCAGCTTATAGTATATATATACATATATATATATATATACACATATACACACACACATATATTTGTATGTATATACATATATATGCATACATACATATACACATATACATACATATATGTACATACATACACATATACATACATATATGTACATATATACACAAATATATACATATATACATATGTGTGTATATATATATATAGACAGTCTGTGGGACCACACGCATAAGCTCCGTTAGCCACTAGAGCCAGGAAATCCGTAGGTGTCCCCTGGGAAGCAGTTGCAAAAATTGGGACTCCAGGTAAGTGTATAGGCTCCTTTCTGGGAGATACCACTGTGCAAAGATGGCATCCCCAGTCCTAGATTCTCAGAGCAGTTCTCTAGGCCCTGAAATGTGTGCAAACCATGAAGCCTGCCCCTACGGCCAAAGCTCTAGGACAAGCAAATAAGCCTGCCTGTTTCACAGAAAGGCTGGGGAGGTGTTTCAGTCTGCTGTCGTGGCCTACCAAGAACTATCTCCACACTTGTTACAATCCCGTGGGACCCCAAAACACAAGAGCCCCAGCTTCCAGAGCCAGGTGGTTAAGGGGCATCCCCTGTACAGCAGCTGAAAAATCCAGGGCACCAGATATAAAAACCAGGGCACCAGGCATGTTTAAAAGCTTCCCTTTGGGGGACACTAGCCCTCTGAGATGTGGCAGAGGGAGAGTGCGAGGATGGCGTCTGCCAGCTGGAGCAACACAGAGGGGAAGAATAAAGATGGTTCCCACCAGGGAAAAAAAGGCCTAGAGTTAAAAAAAAAAAAAATGGTACCCACTGGCTGGAGCAAAGCAGAGGGAAAGGATAAACATGGCGTTGCCAGCCTCCATCCCTAGAAAACACCCCAGCACCCCCCTAGGTATGTACCAAACCAGATGCCTGCCCCTCAGGCTGATATCCCAAGACCAGCAAACGAGCCTCTTTCACATAAAGTCTTGGCACCTCTCAATTAGCTGCCTTTTCTCAGGGCCCTGGGGTGGGTGAAGCTGAGTGCATGAGCACTTTAGGAGCAGTTTCTTAGTTCACTATAGCCTTGTGGGTCTCATGGACACGAGCCTTGTTGATTTTCAAAGTTAAGATGTTTTGGGGGCTCATCTCTCAAGTGCAGGTTTTAAAAGTTGGGGTGGTGCCTGATGTGCAATTCAAACCCTTTACTCCTCAGGGAGAAGCTCCAGGTTTTGAGTTCCTGTCCAATTGTGGGTCGCTGTGCCCTGGGTGGGGTTTATGATAAGATTGTGTCTCAGCCTCTCCTACATGCCTTGATGTGATCTCTCTCACTTGCCCATTGTGTAAGAGTTGCTTAGCCAATTTTTTGTTCAGAGAAAATTATTCCATATGTAGCCATAGATTTGGTGTGTCAATGGGAGGAGGTGAGTTCAGGATCTTCCTATGTTGCCATACTGAACTGTACTTCTAGGACTTTCTATATATAATATCATGTCATCTGTAAATAGTGAGTTTTACTTCTTTTATGATTTGGTTGCCTTTTATTTCTTTTTCTTGCCTAATTGCTCTGGCAAGGACTTCCAGTACTATGTTGAATAAAAGTGTTGAGAGTGGACATCCTTGTCTTGTTCCTGATCTAGAGGAAGAGCTTTTAGTTTTCACCACTGAGTACTGAGGTCAGACAATTAAGTTCATGAACTCATCCTAGAAAAAGTCTACATACCTCATTGCTAAATATTACTACAGTCACCTTTGAAGTACTCCCCTTGGGAAGCTATGCACCAATGCCAGCACCTAGTCCACGCTTCAATTTTGGAACTCTTTTTCTGGAATGGCCATCAGAGCTGTCATTGTATCACCCTTGATTTCCTGAATGTCATCAAAATGTCTTCCTTTCAATATTTCCTTTATCTTCAGGTAAAGAAAGAAGTCATTGGGGGCCAGATCAGGTGAGTAGGGAGGGTGTTCCAATACAGTTATTTGTTTACTGGCTAAAAATTCCCTCACAGATAGTGCCGTGTGAGCTGGTGCATTGTCGTGATGCAAGAGCCATGAGTTGTTGGCGAAAAGTTCAGGTCTTCTAACTTTTTCACGTAACCTTTTCAGCACTTCCAAATAGTAAACTTGGTTAACTGTTTGTCCAGTTGGTACAAATTCATAATGAATAATCCCTCTGATATAAAAAAAGATTAGCAATAGTGTTGCAACAAGTTTGTGAACTTAATTGTCAGACCTCATAGTTCCTAAGTCATAAAATTAGGTTGTTGATTTGAGATCTTTTTAAAAATTTATTTATTAATTTTTTAAAAAATTGGGGAATATTGGGGAACAGTGTGTTTTTCCAGAGCCCATCAGCTCCAAGTCATTGTCCTTCAATCTGGTTGTGGAGAACGTAGCTCAGCTCCAAGTCCAGTCACTGTTTTTAATCTTAGTTGCAGGGGGCGCAGCCCACCATCCCATGTGGGAATTGAACCAGCAACTTTGTTATAAAGAGCTCGCGCTCTAACCACTTGAGCCATCTGGCCACCCAGATCTTTTTTTTCTTCTTTAATGTAAAGCATTTATAGCTATAAATCTTCCCTTTAGCACTGCTTTCACCATGTACAAGTTCTGACAATTAAGTTTGCGAACTTGCCACCGTGTGCTTACATTGGCAGCATTGTACAAACAGCTCGGTAAGGTTTCATAACCTTGGTATATCAATGTCTCACAGCTGTGTTCATGTTGACATGTGGCAGTGTCTTGCTGAGTGGAGTTCATTATTGTTGTTGAGTGTTTTTGTGTGCCATCACGAGAATGTCTGAGCTTGAATTGGAGCAACGAACAAACATTCAATTTCTTGTTAAACTGGCAAGGGTAGAAGTGAAATCAGGGACATGTTATTCCAAGTTTATGGGGATAATGCCTTGAAGAAAATGGCAGTGTACAAATGGATTAAACATTTTTCTGAGGGGAGAGAACGCGTCACTGATGAAGAGAGGTCAGGGAGGCCAGTAACAAGCAGAACTGATGAAAACATTGCAAAAATTCATTGAATTGTGCATCAAAATTGTCGACTGACTGTGACAAGCATAGCAGACCAAGTAAACAGTGATAGAGGAACCAGAAAATCTTAACTGAAAATCTTGGCATGAGAAAGGTGCGTGCAAAAATGGTCCCAAAGGAGCTCTTGTACCACAACTATGCACCAGCTCACACAGCACTGTTTGTGAGGGAGTTTTTAGCCAGTAAATGAATAAGTGCATTGGAACACCCTCCCTACTCACCTTATCTGACCCCCAATGACTTCTTTCTTTACCCAAAGGTAAAGGAAATATTGAAAAGAAGACATTTTGATGACATTCAGGACATCAAGGGTAATACGACAACAACTCTGATGGCCATTCCAGAAAAAGAGTTCCAAAATTGCTTTGAAGGGTGTACTAGGCACTGGCCTTGGTGCATAGCTTCCCAAGAGGAGTACTTTGAAGGTGACCATAGTGATATTCCACAACGAGGTATTTAGCATTTTTTCTAGGATGGGTTCGTGAAACTAATTTTCAGACCTTGTACCATAAATTCTGGTATATTGTGATTTCATTTTCATTCCTCTCAAAGTATTTTCTAATTTTCCTTGTGATTTTTTTCTTTGATCCCTGGGTTGTTTAATAGTTTGTTGTTTAATTTCCACAAATATTATGAATTTTTCAGTTTTCTCTATGTTACTGATTTCCGACTTCATCCTGTTGTGGTCTTAGAAAATACTTTGTATGATATCTAGCTTTTAAAATCTATTGAGACTTAATTTGTGACCTAACATTTGGTCTATCTTGAAAAAGGTCTCATGTGCACTTGAGGAGAATGTTTATGCTGTTGTCGAGTAGAGTGTTCTGTATATGTCTGTTAGATTTAATCAGTTGATTATTCTAAGTCTCCTATTTCTTTAATTATCTTCTGTCTCGTTCTGTTCATTCTTATGAGTTGAGTAATGAAGTCTCCAACTATTACTGTAGACATGTCCATTTCTCCTTTTAATGGACTGGCTTTGTTTCATATATTTTATTTCATTAGGTACATAAATGTTTATATCTTCTAACTCTATTGAGCCTTTTATTGTTGTATAATGTACTCCTTTTTCTCTTGTAAACTTTTTTTGATTTAGTGTCTATATTGTCTAATATTAGGGCAGCTACTCCTGCTTTCTTTTGGTTACTATTTGCATGGAATATATTTTTCCATTCTTTCACTTTCAACCTGTTTATATCTTAATTGAGTTTCTTGTAGATAGCATATAGTTAGTTAGATCTGTGTTTTTATCTATTTGTTAATCTCTTTCTTTTGATTGGAAATTTTAATCTATTTACATTTAAAGCAATTATTGATGAGGAGGGACATACTTCTGTAATTGTTTTCTGTATGCCCTATGACATTTTTTTGGTCCCTTATTTCCTTCATTCCTGTATACTTTTGTGTTTAGTTGATTGTATTTGTAGTGAAATGTTTAAATTCCTTCTTACTATCATTTGGTATGTATTTTACAACTATTTTTTTTATTACCATGGCAATTACATATACTATCCTAAAGTTATAACATTTTGATTTGTATTTATAACAACCTAACTTCAATAACATACAAAAACTATTTGTAGCTGTGTCCCCACCCCCTTTTCGTTGTTGATGTCACAAAATTTCTTTATATTCTGTAGGACCCAAAATACAAACTGATAATTCTTTAAAATACATTAATCTCACAAATGATGTAGAAAATAAGATTTGGAGTCAAAAACAAAGGTTACAATCATACTTTTATATTAGTAATTATTTTTTTCTTTAAATGTATTATTTTCTTAAATCATGTAAAAAACAAAAAGTGCAATTAGCAACCATTTTTACAATAATACTGGCTTTTATCATTGCCCACAAAGTCACCTTTATTGAGATCTTTATATCTCTACATGGCTTTGAGGTATACTCTTGTGTCCTTTTATTTCACCGATAGGACTTCTTTCAGCATTTCTTGCAGGTCAGGTCTAGTGGTCCCAACTCCTTCAACTTTTGTTTACCTGGGAATGTTTTGACTTCTTCCTCATTTTTGGAGGATAGTTTGGCTAGATACAGGATTCTAGGTTGACAGTTTTTCCCATTTGACACCGAGCATATTGGCCCACTTTCCCCTACCCTCACAAATTCTGATGAGAAATCTGTTCATAATCCTCTTGAGGATCTCATGTATGATTTGCTTCTCTCTTGCTGCTTTTAAGGTTTTCTCTTTGTCTTTGGCTTGAAAATATGATTATAATGTGTCTTGGGGTGGGTGTCTCTGAGTTCATTTAACTTGGACTTCTTTGATGTTTATATTCATGTCGTCCATCAAATTTGTAAAGTTTTCAGCTATTATTTCTTCAAGTATTATCTCTCTTCCTTTGTCTCTCTTGTTTTTCTGGACTCTCACGATGTATATGTTGGGTCACTTAATGGTACCCCAAAGATGCTGTAGGCTCTCTTCACTTTTCTTTAATCTTTTTTCTTTCTGTTTCTCGGCCTCAATAATTTTCATTGTCTTATCTTGAAGTTTGTTGATTCTTCCTTCTCCCTGCTTATGTCTGCCTTTGAATCCATCTAATGAATTTTAAAATTTCAGTTATTGTTCCTTTTAGCTCTAGAATTTCTTTTTGGTGTTTTTTTAGTTTAATTTTTTTTAAAAAAAATCTCTTTATGGATATTTCCAGTTTGTTCACAGGTAATTGTCTTGACTTTATCCACAGGTTTCTTTTGTTCTTTGAGCAACTTTAAGACAGTTGTTTTAAAACTTTGAGATATTTTAGTATATGTGCTGCCAAAGCGAGCACAAAAACTTTGAGATATATGCCACTAGATTTTTTACAGGGAAAGATATTGTTTAATTATTTTCTCCCCTTTGAATGGACCCTACTTGCCTGTTTCTACATGCCTGTGAGATTTTGTTGGACACTGGCCATTTGAGGTGAATACTGTGGTATTAACTTTGGGAATTTTTATGTCCCCCATCAAGAAGGTTTGATGTTTTTTTATATTTGTTGTAGACTGTGTGCTGAGGATCAGCCTGGGGTGTAAAGTTCATGTCTTTCAGGTGTTTTCTGAGTCTTTCTCTGGGCATGTGCAGTAGCTTTCTAAACTTTGTGATGTATGCATTTGTTTTTGAATATCCTAGTCTTTACTATCTGGATCCCAAAAGGAGGAAAAGTAAAAAAAGAAGGGGTGAAGTGCACTGGCCCTGTAAATCTTCTTGGACGTCACTTGATCTAGAGATGGAGGTTGTGCAATTGGGGGTTGTGCAATAAAAAAAGGCTGTCTGCCTCTTTGTTTGCATCTCTGTGATCAGAAGAAGCAATCAGCAATCACAATGCAGATACTCAATATTTGGAGGATAGAGTCCTTTTTGCCCACTGTAGCTCCCACAGGCTATGTGTAGCTACTCCAGGAAAACTTGCTTCCTCCACATGGTTGGGGTGGGAGATGGGTAGCTGCTACTGTGATAAGAGCTGAAATTGAAATTAACTGTAGCTTACCATTCATGGCTTCCCCTGGAAGTTTCTAGCCTCCAACAGATTCCAGAGTTCAAAAATAATTACATCAGATAAATTTTAGCAGTGCAATTTTTGTGTATATAGGGAGACCTATTACTGGTGCATCCTACCCTGCCATATTCCCATAACCTTCTGAAATTTTTAGTGTTTTAACTTGCCCCTAGTGCCATCCCATTTTCCTTCACTCTACAGTAGCTCTGAAAACTAACTGCACTCACAGTGAAAGCCAGTAGCATGATGAGCACTGAAGGGAGAAGAATGGGGCTGGAGCTTCTTTACAGCCTCATTCTCACAGGATTATCATTATTTGACCTGTGTAGTAGCTCCCTGGAAGACCCTACTTGTAAGAATATCTGTATTTGACCTGTTTCAGAGTTCACATAAAGCCTTTTCCTGGTGCAGGTGGGGGTGGGGATGTTTCATAAAAACCAATTAAAGGCAATTTTTTAACTTTGTGGCTTCCTGAAGCAGTGGATAGCAGTTGGAACACATGATAGACTATGTATAAATCTTAAAAGGAAAAAGTGGCAGATGAGATGTCCTTAGGTGTCTTGAAAAGCTCTGACATATTTCTGGCAATCTAGAAGGCCACATGCATGTGCAGGGTGGTGAGCATGCCCAGAGCTATATGCATGCTAAGGAAAGACATGAGAAGTTCCTAAACTCTTACCTCTAACTGAACTTGAGGCCCTATGCAAGGAGGGATCAACAGCTAAGGCAGAGTTGTCAGCTGCCAGGCTGATTGTTGAAGGCATGTCCCAACATGAACACAGAGCCCCTTGGCAAAGACTGTGAGAGGCTTATTGATTCCAAGCGATTAAGAAAAATTTCTTTGAGGGCGGCTGGTTAGCTCAGTTGGTTAGAGTGTAGTGCTGGTAGCACCAGGGTTGCTGGTTCGATCCTCGCATGGGCCACCGTGAGCTGCGCCCTCCTTAAAAAAAATCAAAAAGAAGAAGAAGAAGAAAAAAAGTTCTGTGAACTCATTAGCTGACCACTAGGATAATCAAGAAGAAACTTAAATGGCCACACACAACAAGAATATAGATTTCACATAATTAGTTCAGAATTGCCACTAAACAAACAACAGCAACAACAGCAAACAGCAATTGTAACAAACTACAGGGAGGGGGATAACCTGATTTCCAGAGTTGTCACATTTAAGGAAAAAAATTTAAAATCTGCATATAAGTGGACCTACACATCTCAAACCCGTATTGTTCAGGGGACAACTGTATATACGAATATCAAATTATCATGTTGTACACCTGAAATTAATATAATGTTATATGTCAATTATACCTCAATTTTAAAAACATGAACTTAAAAAACTGGGAAAAAAAAGAACCAAATGAAAGCCTGAGAACAATGTCTCACTAAATAGAGAATATAAACAAAGATACAAATTAGAATAGAGAGCCAAATAGAAATTCTGGAGTTGACAAGTATAATTGAAATGAAAAAGTCACTAGAAGGGCTCAAGAACATATTTGAGTAGGCAAAAGAAAGAATCATCAAACTTGAAGATAGTTCAATTGAGATTTTCCAGTGTGAGGAACAGAAAGAGGAATGAACAAAGCCCCAGAGATCTGTAGCACATCATTAAGAATACCAGCATACTACACAGAATCAGAGTCACAGAAGGAGAGAGGAGAGAGAGGGACACAAAGAATATTTGAAGAAATAATGAGCAAAAACTCCCCAAATTTGATGAATAACATTAATCTTTTACTTGAAGCAGGATAAACTCAAAGATATTCACACCTAGATACATCATAATAAAACTGTTGAAACTCAAAGCCAAAGAGAGAATTTTGAAATTAGCAGGTGAGAAGCGACTCATCACATGCGGGGATCCTCAATGAGATTGACAGATAATTTCTCGTTAGAAACTATGGAGGACTGAAGGCAGAGGGATGACATATTCAAAATGCTGAAAAAAAATCCCTGACAACTGAAAATTCTATGTTTAACAAAGCTATCCTTCAAAAATAAAAAAGAAATGGAGAGATTCCCAGATAAACCAAAACAGAGAATTTATCACTAGCAGACCTATCTTACAAGATTTACTAAAAATTGTTCTTTAGCTGAAATAAAAGGACACTAAATAGTAACTCAAAATCTGCATGAAGAAATAAAGAAAACTGGTAAAAGTAGATAGGTGAACATAAAAAACAGTAATATATATTCTTGTTCATAACTTTTTTCTCTATAGGTTTTAAAATTAACTTCATAAAGCATTAATTATATATTTGTGTTGATAGGCACACAATGTATAATGATGTAATTTGTATGGCAAAACAGCACAATGGAAGGGGGAGGGAATAGAGCTATATAGGATCAAATTTTGTATACTATTGAAATTAAGTTGGTATTAATCTGAACTATATTAGTTATATATAAGTGAAGATGTTAATTGTAATCCTCATGACAACCACTAAGTAACTATATATATATATATATATATAACTACATATACTATACTACTATATATATATATATATATATATATATATATATATATATATATATGAGAATTAAAATGTTATAGTGGAAAATACCTATTTAATACAAAATAGATAGTAATGGAGAAAGAGAGAAACAAAAAGTCAGGCAGAAAACAGGATTTCCAGTAAAGATGGTGGAGTAGGTAAATGACATGCTTGCCTCTTCTCATGACCACATCAAAATTACAACTAAACTACAGAACAACCATCATTGAAAATTACCTGAAGTCTAGTTGAACAGAAGTCCTGCAACTAAGGACATACAGAGAAGCCAGGTAGAAGGGGCAGAGACATGGAATGGACTAGTTGCACTCCCTTGTGTGGTGGTTAAAAATTAGGAGGGATATCTTGGTTGTGGAAGTTCCCCCTGAGAAGTGAGGGGTTCCAGCCCCACACCAGGCTCTCCAGCCCAGGGTTCCACTGCTGGGAAGAGAAGTCACCACAACTTCTGGCTGTGAAAACCAGCGGAGATGATGACTGAGTGAGATGGAGGGCGGCTGGAATCCCAGGTGTTCCACTTAAAGGGCTCGTGCACAGACTTACTTGCTGATGGACTCACTCACTCTGAGCACCAGCGTTGGAGCAGCAGCATGAAATATGCCAGGGACATATGGGGACAAACTGAGTTGTCTGGTTGCAGGGTGAGGGCAGGAGAGATAGCTTTCTCCCAGACAGAAATGCTGGCAGAAACTGTTGTTTCTTTGTTAAGCCCTCCCTGCTTCCCAGTGCGCAGACAGATGCGTCCTCCATATCTGAGTCTCCATTAACATGGTTAACACTTCACCTTGCCTTGGTGATTCCTTGAGATGCTGCCCCACCCAACTTGTGGGCACAACCAAGCTACTTCCAGTGGCTTTTCCATACAAACGACCTGTCCTGGCTCATGCTGCAGATTTTCCTAAAATCTCTCAAAGATTCACAAACCTCAAACAAGCAGCATCTGGCCTCCATATGCCCTATACCTCTTGCTAAGTCACCCCAAGCCCAGCACTAGAGGCAGCCAGCCTCAGTTCAAAGGCTTTGCCTCTCCCAGGCACCTCCAAGCCCAGTGCAGGTGGCAGACATCTTTTTGGCTCATTCCAGGTGGCCATGTGCAGGGCACAGGCTGCAAATGAACTTGACCTGCAGTGAGGCCCCTCCCAGGAGGCCCTGGGGCTGGCATGCCTGGTGGCCAGCTTTGGACCAAGATGGAGAATTGTCTGGCTATCTCTGAGGATGACATATCCAAAAGATGGTCTGAGCGGGCACCAGAGCCCTGCTAAAGCAAATCCTGCTCCATAGGGTCAGCCCCTGCACAACAACTCCTCCACTGTAGTCACAGCCAGTCCTCACAACCAATCAGCCTGAGGGTCAATCCCTCTCATTGATGAGCAAACAGCGACTAAGGCTCAACTACAACATGAGGACACACACAGTCCACACAAGGGACACACCTGGAGCACCTGGCTCAGGCAATCAGGGAGACTGCGCCACTGCACCAATGGGCCCCACAACACACTATTACATAAGGACACTCTACCAAGACCAGGAGACATGGCATCTCTACCTAGTATATAGAAACAAACACAGGAGGCACCCACAATGGGGAGACAAAGAAACATCCCAAATGAAAGAACAGAACAAAGCTCCAGGAAAAGAACTAAACAAAATGGAGACAAGCAGTCTACCAAACGCAGAGTTCAAACACTGATTATAAGAATGCTCAGTGATCTTAGGGAGAACGTCAAGAAAGAGATAGGAAACATAAAAATGGAGATAGAAAACATAAAAAAGAACCAGTCAGAAATGAATAATACAATAACTGAAATAAAGAATACATTAGAGGGAATCAACAGATTAGATGAAGCAGAGAATCGAATCAGTGATTTAGAAGATATGGTATCAGAAAACATCAGAACAGCAAAGAGATAAAAGAATCCAAAAAAATGACAATAGTTTATGGGTCCTCTGGGATAATATCAAGTGTACCAACATTCACATCGTAGGAGTACCAGAAGGAGAAGAGAGAGAGCAAGGAATCGAAAACATATTTGAAGAAATAATGTCAGAAAACTTCCCTAATCTGGCAAAGGAAATAGACATACAAGCCCAGGAAGCACAGAGTCCCAAACAAGATGAACCCAAACAGAACACCAAGACACATCATAATTAAATGCCAAAGGTTAAAGACAAACAGAAAAACCTTAAAAGCGGCAAGAGAAAGGCAGAGCTTCCATAAGACTGTCAGCTGATTTCTCAACAGAAACTTTGCAGGCCAGAAGGGATTGGCACAAAATACTCAAATTGGTGAAAGGCAAGGACCTACAACCAAGACTACTCTACCCAGCAAAGCTATCATTTATAATCAAGGACAGAGAAAGAGCTTCCCAGACAAGAAAAAGCTAAAGGAGTTCATCACAACCAATTCAGTATAATAAATTTTAGAAGGACTTTTTTAAGAAAAAGAAGAAGAGGAAAGATAAAAATATGGATAATAAAATGGCAATAACTACATGTCTATCAACAATTACTTTCAATGTAAATGGATGAAATGCTTCAATCAAAAGACACAGCGTGGCTGAATGGATAAGAAAAGAAGACCCTTACATATGCTGCCTACAAGAGACTCACTTCAGATCGAAATATAGACACAGATTGAAAGTAAGGGATGGAAAAAGATATTTCATGAAAATGGAAATGAAAAAAAGCTCAGGTAGTAATACTTATACCAGACAAAATAGACTTTAAAACAAAGGCTAGAAAGAGACAACAAAGGACCTAGTAGTCCCAATTCATGGTATTTATCTGAAAATACCCAAAACACTACTTCAAAGGGACATGTATATCTATATGTTCATTGCAGAATTATTTACAATAGCGAAGATATGGAGGCAACCTGGGTGTCCCTCAAAGGATAAAGAAGACGTGGTACATACATAGAATGGAATATTACTCAGACATTAAAAAAAAAAAAATGGAACCTTCCCACTTCCTCAACTTTGTCCTCCTGCAGGAGGGTGAGGTCTACTCTGCAGACCAAAGGATCTCTATGCTTGGTTTCATTGTCCTGCTCCAGATTACCCAAAGGCCTGGAGCCTTTTACCCCACAGACAAGCTGGTAACATTCAGCAACTTGGCCCCTTTTTCCTCTATTTTACGCTTGTTGTTGTGTTGTTGACTTCCTGGTGGCTTGTAATCCTGAATAAAATATAATAACAAATTTTGTATAAATTGGAACAAAAAAGAGTCAAATCTTGCCATCTGGAAGAACATGGATGGGCCCTAGGGTGGAGTGGAGTAAGTCAAAAAAAGACAAATGCCTTATGATTTACTTATGTGGAATATAAAGAACAAAATAAATGAACAAACAAAACAGAAAGAAACTCATAGATACAGGGATGGTTGCCAAATGGGAGGGGCTTTGGGGATGGGTGAAGAGGGGAAGGGATTAAGTGGTACAAATTGGTTGTTACAAAATAGTCATGGGGATGTAAAATAGAGCATAAAGCATGTAGTCAACAATATTGTAATAACTATGTATGGTGTCAGATGGGTACTACATTTATTGGAGTGATCACTTTGTAAGTTATATAAATGTCTAATTACTATGTTGTACACTTGAAACTAATATATATGGTATGTCAACTGTAATTGAAAAATAAAAAAATATTTAAAAAATAAAACATACAGAAAACAAATAGCAAAATATAAAGCTCACCTTATTAGTAATTACATTAAATGTAAATGGATTAAACACTCCAATTAAAAGACAGAGATTGGCAGAATGAATTAAAAGACATGTTTCTAACTATATGTTATCTCCAAGAGACACGCCTTTAGATTCAGAAACACAAATAAGTTGAAAATAAAAGCATGGAGAAAAAGATGTAGTATGCAAACCACAACCAAAAGAGTGCTGGAGTACTATACTAACATTAGCCGAAATAGACTTTAAGACAAAAATTATTACTTGAGACAAAGTTACTTTATAATGATAAAATGGGTTAATCCATCAAGAAAACATAATAATTATATATGTTCTAGAGCCTCAAGACACATAAAGAAAAAGTGATAGAATTGAAAGAAGTAGATGATTTAACAATAATAGTTGGAGACTTTAGTGCTCCACTCTAAATAATGGATAGAACAACTAGACAGAAGATCAACAAGGAAATAGAAGACTGAACAAAAATGTAAAACTATTAGATCTAAAAGACCTATATCAAACAAACCATCTGACAATAGCGGAATACACATTATTCTCAAATGTACATGGAACATTCTCCAGGACTGACCATATGGTAGCTCATAAAACAAGCTTCAACAAATTTGAAGGGTGAAATCATACAAAGTGTGTTCTGACCACAGTGAATGAAATTAGAAATTAATAACAGAAGGAAATTTGGAAAACACACAAATAGGTGGAAATAAACTAACCAATGGGTCAAAGAAGAAATCACCACAAAAATTAGAAAATACTTTAAGATGAATGAAAACAAAAGTACAACATACCAAAGCATATGAAATGCAGTGAACACAATGTTGAGAGGGAAATTTATAGCTGTAAATGCCTATTTTAAAAAAGAAGAGGGGTGGCCAGTTAGCTCAGTTGGTTAGAGCATGGTGCTGATAACACCAAGGTTGCTGGTTTGATCCCCGCATGGGCCACTGTGAGCTGCACCCTCCTTAAAGAAGAAAGAGAAGGAGAAGGTGAAGGTGAAGGAGAAAGAGAAGGAGAAGGAGAAGAAGAAGAAGAAAGATTTCAAATCAAGAACCTAATTTTCCACCTTAGCAAATTAGTAAAAGAAGATCAAACTCATCCAAAACAAGCAGAAAGAATGAAATAATAAACAGTAGAGTAGAAATAAATAAAATAGAGAATCGAAGAACAATAGAGAAAAATCAGTGAAACCAAAAGTTTTATATATATAGTTGCATTGTAAAACACCCAAAAACATTGACTTAAAACAGCAGAAACTATTTATTTGCTCAAATGTCTGTATTTTTAGGTAGGACTCAACTCTATTTCACATGGTCATGTCTGGGTTTGTAGTCACCCAGAAGCTCAACTCGGGCCGTCACTTCCAAAACACTCCACTCACATAGCTGGTGGTTGGTGTGACTGTAGTTCTCTTGAATATGGGCCTTTTCTCGTGGCAACTTGGGCTTCCTTACAGCATGGCCACTGGGCTCCAAGAAGGAGTGTTTCGAGCAGTGAAAGTGAAAGTGGCAGATCTCTTAAAGACCAGCCATGAAAGTCTCACAGCATCATCACTACTGATACAGTCTATTGATCAAAACATGTCAGAGATCCTGCCAATTCAAAGGAGGGGAAGTAGACCACCCTATGGGAAGAGTGGCAAAGAAATTGTAGCCATCTTTAACCCACCTCCAGTGGCTTGCCTCAATCAGCCCTTCTCCCATAGGACCAAAGTAGATCCAGGACGTTCCTGCTACTAGCCCGCAATCTGTTTTACTTGCTGCAAACAAGAGATTTTGTTTTTATACAGGAGAGTGTGCTCCTCACTCTCCAGGCATGTATTTTGCTGCTTCTCACGTGTGTGTGTGTGTGTGTGTGTGTGTGTGTGTGTGTGAGAGAGAGAGAGAGAGAGAGAGAGAGAGAGAGAGAGAGAGAGAGAGAGAGAGAGAAACAAGAGGCTGCCTAGGACAGTGGGATGAAGAGCTCAGACTCTGGAGCCAGATGCTTTGGTTTGAATCCCACCTCTGCCACCTCCTAACTGGCTGACCCGGGCAGTCACTCAATCTTTCTGAGCCTCGGCTTCGTTGTAAATGCGATGTAAGAATTTGCTACTGCTGTTGTGTTGTTGTTACTACTATTATCTGAGCCACTGGGCACCCTCTGCTATCATCCTTTAACCCTTGATTGCTGCTGCTTTTGGCAGTCCCACCTCTGCTGTATGTAGCTCAGGATTTCAGGGGGCTCCTAGGTTCATTGGGAGTGGACTTCATGTTTCTGTACCTCATTTCCCATGTTGCTCCTCGGTAATTTTTGTGAGAAGGGAAGAAAGTTCTCGTTTTATTATTTATGTTATTGTAATAAGAGTGCTGTTTATCGTCCTGGTACAGGGAGGGCACCTTTCACATGGGAGGTTTAGCTCCTGTGTTCAGAGAGGCAAGGGAGGGTCAGAGTGTCCTCCTTGCACCAGCTGTCTCTCAAGTACCTTTAATTCAAAATACTGAAAATGCCAAAGTGGCGTCTTTTTGAGTGACGTATTCTGCTCCCCTTCAATGATATATATTCATTTGAATCTAAAAACAATGTCGATTGAAATATACGAGTTGCAAAAGTATCATTTTCAACCAGGTTCTTAATCATAAGCAACAGAAAATCCTTCTGACTTAAACCGAAAAGGATTCATTGGGAGGATATTGGCTAAGTTACAGGGGAGCCGAAGAACCAAAACCCAGTACTAAACCTGTAGCTGCGGTGGAGCCCAGCCCTTCGGCTGAGCCTATGTCACGTGCCTGTCCCCAGATGCCAGGAGGGCTGGGAGGATGGGCAACTGGCCTTTTAGTTTTTATGCTAGAGGGGACTCTTCCTCCTCCCGGAAAGGGGCCTCAGACACTGAGCAGCCAAAAGAATGACAAATGGCCACATAGCAGTCGTTTAAGCAAAACTTACAAACACCCAAAGCAACAGGCTAGATTGTTTGCAGATAAACACAGTTAACAGAAGTACAAATTTATTCATGGGAATGATACACTAACTCCAGGATAATAGGTACTTCTGAGGAGGGAGGGTAGGGGAAACGATGTAGGACTTCAGTTGGACTTGAAACATTTTTATTTCGTAAAATGAAACCTCTAAAACAAAGATGGCAAAAATGTTAACATCTGTTTATGCTTGGTGGTGGGTACAGGGATATCATTATTTTCTACCCTTGTCTGTATGTTGCAAATAATTCCTAATTACAGAAATCACTTCAATAAATCAAAAGTATGTGTCAGGCAGCTCAGGTCTCTGCAGATGTCTCCTTATATAATTGTTGAAATGCAAATAGATTCTGCACCCACAAGAGGAAGTGGAAAGCTGTGCTTGCAATCACCCACATATCTTGTGTTTTCCAACACTTGTGAGCAGTCTATGTCTCCATCAACTGAAAGTTGGCAGGGGTACTCGGCTGAGATTGTGAGACTGAGTAATGCTTGGCTTGGTAGTATTTACTGGGAAGGAGTGATTCATCTCATTATCAAAATTCTGAGTCCTTTAAAATGCCTCCCAAGAAGTTATCTGGTTTGGAAGATCAGAGACAAAAACTGGAAGAAAACAAGAATCTCAGAAAATTTGGAAAGATTGCAGATTAAAAAAACCCTTTTGTTCAGGCATTGACTCTGTAGCCAGTAGAAGTGAATTAGTGAATGTTTCTGTATGTAATTTTTAAAAATTGCAATAACATATAACATGGTGTAAGTTTAAAGTGTACAATGTATTGATTTGATGCACTTATGTACTGCACTCTGATTACCACCATAGCTTTAGATAATTCTCTCATGTCACATAATGACCATTTCTTTTGTGTGGTGAGGACATTCAAGATCTGGTCTGTTAGTAACTCTGAAGTATATAATACAGTGTTGATTACAATCACTGCATTAGCGCTCCAGGACTGTTTTATCTTCTAGTTGCAAGTCTGCACCCTTTAACAACATCTCCCTAATTCCCCAGGCCCTCAGCCCCTGGTAACCACCATTCTCATCTCTGTTTCTGTGAATTTGGCGCTTTTAGATTCCAGATATGAATGATATCACACAATATTTCTCTGACTCAGTCTGTGTGTGTGTGTGTGTGTGTGTGTGTGTTGCATCTTCTTTACTCATTCCTCCATTGATGGATACTTAGGTTGTTTCCATGTCTTGGCTATTGTGAGTAATGCTGCATTCATACATAATTGTTAATAACAGGAAATTCATTTTTCTCTATCCCTGCCTCCAGCCCCCCTTGCAAATAAATGATTAGCAAATATTTAAAGACTATGGCTTTGAAAATGACACCAAATTGTTAGCCTGCCAGGGTTATAACCTGTTTGAGTTTGGTCCTAAGCGTAGTTTCTGGACCATAATGTGAGCTTAATAGATATTAGCTATTATTACTCGACAGCAAAAATCAAATAACCTACATAAAAAGACAATGGACAAAAGACTTGAGTACACATTTTTCCAGAGATGATACACAGAAGGCCAAGAAGCACATGAGAAGAGGCTCAGCATCACTAATCATTAGGGAAATGCAAGTCAAAACCACACTGACCTACCACCTCACACCCATTAGGGTGGCTACTAATAAAATAAAATTAAAAAGACCCAGAAAATAAGTGTTGGCATGCTGTGGAGAAATTGGAACCCTTGTGCACTGTTGGTAGGAATGTAAAATAGAATAGCCTCTGAGGAAAACAGCAGGGAGGTTCCTCAAAAAATTAAAAATAGGGAGGTACTTCATGTCTCTGAACCGCAGTGCCCTTACCTCGAGCAGCGCTGATCTCGCAGGGCTTGTGTGAGGATAAAATGAGAAATAGACACCACAGGGCAAGGGACTTTTGCAGCCCCGCCTTGAAGAGTCCTGGATCTGGAATTTGGAGAAAAACTTATTGTAGAAGCCTGTTGTTACATCCTTACCTAGCATCCCAGCTCCCTTCTCTTGGGACCAGCCCAGGCTTTTCCTTGGGGAAGCCCCCTTTCCATCTTTCGATCCAGGTGATTGGGGTGAGCTTAATCCATCCCTAACTATGCGGGTGGCCACAGGCCATGGCTGGCCAATCAGAGCCATATCTCCCTGGTCTCATTGACTGGTTCAGGGATGGTCACATAACCCAAGACAGACCAATGAGGCTCAGGCGTGAGACTTTTGCTAGTATTACTGGGAAAGTCTCTCTGTTTTCCCAAAGAACTTGCTAGGCTGGGAGTTTGGGGCACACTGCCAACCTAGTCTTGGGCAAAAACCTAGCAATAGAAGAGTCTAGGGCAGATGTAGATGGACTCTGTCCAAAGGACAACTCACCTCTCCTAAGCAGAGGCAAAAATTGAAATTCATAAAATAGTTAATTAAAGGAAAAAAATTAAAAATAGAAACTACCATCTGATCCAGCAATCCCACTTCTGGGTATATATGCAAAAGAACTAAAGCAGATCTCAAAGAGATATTTGCACACCCAGGTTCATAGCAGCATTATTCCCAATAGCCCTAAGGTGAAAGCAATCCTAGTGTCCAAAGGAAGGAAATTCTGACACATGCTACAACAGGGAATAACATTGAGAGCACTTTGCTAGGTGAAATAAGCTGGATGATTCTACTTATATGAGGTATCTGAAGCAATCAAATTTATAGAAACAGAAAGTGGAATGGTGGTTGCCAGGGACTGAGAAAGGGGGAGAACGGGAAGTTCTTAGCTAATGTGTATAGAGTTTCAGTTTTGCAAGATGAAAAACTTGGAGATTTGTTGCACAACAATGTGAATATACTTAACAATACTGAACTGTACACTTGGAAATGGTTACCATGGTAAATTTCCATGTATTTTTTTGTTTTACCACAATTAAAAATGTAAAAGTTAAATAAATATTAGTTTATTAGTTAATATTTATTAGTTAAATATTATTTTACAGGTGAGGAAACTGAGTTTCAAGAGGGAGGAAGTGAGTTGACCAAAATCACTTCCTGTCAGTGCAGAACTGGACCTAATCCCATGCTCTTTCCACTTGGTCTTTGGGTTCCTCAGACTGATGAAGTCTTGGCTGATGAAGTATTTGTCTTTTTGTGATTGGCTCATTTCACTTAACACAATGTCCTCAAGGTTCATCCATGTAACATATTGCAGAATTTCCTTCCTTTTTAAGGCTGAACAATATTCCATCGTGTGGGTAGACCACATGTTGCTTATCCTTTTATCAGTTGATGGACACTTGGATTGCTTCCCCCTTTTAGCTATTGTGAACACGGATGTACAAATATCTCTTCATATCCTGCTTTCAGTTCATTTGGGTAGATACTCAGAAGCAGAATTGCTGGATCATATGGTAATTCTACTTTTAATTTTTTGAGGAACTGCCAAAACATTTTCTTCAGAAGCTGTACCATTTACATTCCCACCAACAGTGCACAGGGGTCCAGTTTCTCCATATTCTCGCCAACACTTTTTTTTTTTTAATTAATAGCCGTCCTAATGGGTGTGAGGTGATGTCTTATTGTAGTTTTGATTTACATTTCCCTAATGATTAGTGATGCTGAGCATCTTTTCATGTGTTTCTTAGACATTATGTATCATCTCTGGACAAATGTTTGTTCAAGTTCTTTGCCCATTTTTGAATCAGTTGTTTGCTGTTGAGTTTTAGGAGTGCTTTATATATTCTGGATATTAAGCCCTCATCAGATATATGATTTACAAATATTTTCTCCCATCCTGTGGGTTGTCTTTTTACTCTGTGGATGATGTCTTTTTTTCTTATTTTCCTATGTTATTGAAATATGTAATGCTGTGTAAGTTTAAGGTGTACAGCATGACTTGGGTTTCACATACTGATTACCACAGTAAGTTTACTTAACATTCATCATATCATATAGATACAAAAAAAATTAAAAATGTTTGTTTCAGTGTGATGAGAACTCTTAGGATCTGCTCTTTTAACAACTTCCAAATATATTATACAGCAGTGTTAACTATAATCATCATGTTGTATATTATATCCCCAGTATTGTTTATCTTATAATTGGAAGTTTGTACCTTTTGACCACTTTCATCAAATTCCCCCACACCCCCCTTCTGGTAACAAATCTGATCTCTTTTTCTATGAGGTTTTTTTCCCCCCTAAAGATTCCATATATAAGTGATCATGCAGTATTTGCCTTCCTCTGTCTGACTTATTTCACTTAGCATAATGCCCTCAAGGTACATCCATGTTATCACAAATGGTAGGATTTCCTTTTTTTATGGCTGAACCATATATATATATATATATATATATATATATATATATATATATATATATATATATACACCACTACTTCATAATCCATCCATCCGTCCATTTGTCCACCCACCCATCCATCGATGGACACTTAGGTTGTTTCCATGTCTTGGCTATTGTAAACAATACTGCTATATATAAACATGGGGATGCAGATATCTCTTTGACATAGTATTTGCATTTCCTTTGGATATATTCCCAGAAGTGGTATTACTGCATCATATGATAGTTCTATTTTTAACTTTTAGGCAACTTCTGTATTTTTTCCGTAGTGGCTGCTCCAGTTTACAGTCCTACCAACAGTGTACAAGGGTTCCCTTTTCTCAATGTCATCACCAACAGTCATTATCTCTTGTCTTTTTTATAATAGCCATTCAAACAGGTGTGAGATGATATTTCATTGTGGTTTTAATTTGCATTTCCCTGATAATTAATGATGTTGAGCACCTTTTCATGTTGGCCATCTGGATGTCTTCTTTGGACAAGTAAGTATCTATTCAGATCATCTGTCCATTTTTTAAATCAGGTTGTTTGGGGTTCTTTTTTTTGCTATTGAATTGTATGTATGAGTTATGTATTGTTTATATTAATCCTTATTCAATATGTGATTCACAAATATTTTCCCCCATTCCATAGGTTGTCTTTTCATTTTGTTGATCATTTCTTTTGCTGTGCAAAAGCTTTTTTAATTTAATGTTGTCCTGCTTGTTTATTTTTGATTTTGTTGTTTGTGGTTTAGACGTCAAATCCCAAAAAATCATTGCCAAGACCCATGTCAAGGAGCTTTTTCCTATGTTTTCTTCTATGAATCCTATGGTTTCTATTCTTACATTTAAATCTTTAATCCATTTTGAATTAGTTTGTGTGAGTGGTGTGAGATAGGGGTCCAATGTCATTCTCTTACATATGAATATCTAATTTTCCCAGCACCATTTATTGAAGAGACTGTCTCTTCTCCATTAAATATTCTTGGTTCCCTTGTCAAGTATTAGTTTGCTGTATATACCTGGCTTTATTTCTAGGCTCTCAATTCTGTTCCATTGGTATATGTATCTGTTTTTATACCAGTACCACACTGTTGTTTGATTTGTGTATGTTGAACCATCCTTGCATCCCTGGATTAAATCTCATTTGATCGTGCTGAATGATACTTTTTTTTTTTTTGCATTTGATAATTAGATTTATTATTTTTTAAAAAAATAGTAAATACAACCTTAAATCAATAGAATTTCACAGTAGACTTTCCAAATATTTGACTTCTGGCATGTGGTAATTAAGTGTAAACCATTGCTTTGAGCGCTGTTTTCAACATACAAAAATCACTCTTGCTTAAAAAATATTCAATATACAAAAATCACTCTTGCTTTAAAAATATTCATTTAATTTAAATTCTTCAGAAAACATCAAAAATGAATTACCATTATATTGTAAACATGATCAATATAAATCTTACATGATGAAAAAAAAGAACACAATCCCAAAAAGCAACACAAGTCTCACCTCCTTCAGAGGCCAATGTCTACCAAAATTAACATAGAAGATATTAACAGAATTCACCTGTCAATGACAATGGGAAAGAGAAAACTGTTTTCCACAGGGAGGATTCCTGGAAGGTTACAATTGTGAAAATTACTGATGAGAATTTTCACTTGAAAATTCTGCAAATGTTCATTAATAGTCCATTCAGTTATTCAAAAGATTTGTTCTCTCACGAAGCAACTTCTAACAGCATTGCTGAAATATTAGGTTCAATTTGCATTTGGACGGTGTGCTGCCTTCAAAGCTTGATCTATATCTTCCATTAGGTCTTCTTTATCCTCTAAGCCCACAGAGAGTCGAATCAGTGTGTCACTAATCCCAAGGGCATCTCTCTGGCTCTTAGGCACTGATGCATGGGTGATGATTGCCGGAAGCTCAGCAAGACTCTCGTATCCTCCCAAGCTCTCAGCCAGAGTAAATAACTTCAGGTTCTTGAGGAAAGTCTCAGCATGCTGAAGAGTGCCCTTAATATAAAAGGTGACCATCCCCAGGCACCCAGTGCACTGGCGCTTTGCCAACTCATGCTGAGGATGAGAGGGCAGTCCAGGAAAAACAACCTTTTCTACCAGAGGATTTGATTCCAGAAACTGAGCAACTGCCATTCCATTTTCAAAATGCTTCTGCATTCGGATTTGTAGAGTCTTCAGACCTCGATTGAAGAGGTAACAGTCAAAAGGAGACGGAACTGCTCCAATAGAATTTTGCAAGAAACGGAGCCTACTATGGAGGGTCTCAGAAGTAAGAGACACAAAGCCCATTACAACATCACTGTGGCCATTCATATATTTTGTTCCTGAATACATACAAATATCAGCTCCCAAAGCCAAAGGCCGCTGGAAATATGCCGACATGAAAGTGTTATCCACGACCAGAATAATGTCTCCACGTTTATGGACAGTATTTGCACAGGCTGCAATATCAACTATCTTCAAGTTAGGGTTCGTGGGAGTTTCAATCCAAACAAGCTTGGTTTCTGGTGTAATGGCTGCGTCTAGCAATTTAGTTTTGGAACAATCAACAAAAGAAATCTTTAATCCAAATTCAGCTGCCACCTGCCTGAAGTACCTGTTTGTACCTCCATACACATCATCCATACAAATAATTTGGTCTCCCGCTTTTAAGAGATGGGTAATAGTCACAGTGGCAGCTAAACCTGAAGCAAAGGCCAAACCGAGTGCCGGCCCGGAGCCCCTTGCTTGAATGTGGTGGACAGTGAGATGGGGGGCACTACAGCCATGGAGGTCCATTGCTCTGGTTCCTGGCCCACGTGGATGGCCTGCGTGGCGAAATGTTGGAAGCTGGGCAGGAAACTGTGTGGGAAGACGTCTTTTTTCTGCATGCTGAGCGGAGAGTGGGCCCTTCTCGGAGCGATGTCCAGGCTTGGCTCTCACACTGGGGGTCGAACCTGGGCAGAGTCTGGGTTAGATCCCCAGACCAGATGTCGAACCCGGGCCTTCGAGCAAAACTGGAATCTTAGCCGCTCCAGCTGCCAGAGGAAGGGCCCTCTTTGGTGCGGTGTCCATGTTCTTGGCTTCTCGAACAAAGAACTGAACGAAATACCAAGGTAAAGTAGTGAAAGAGCAGTGTATTAGAAGAAAAAGTACACTCCAAAGGGTTTGGAGCGGGCCCCCGAGCAAAAGCAAGGCTCAAAAAGCCCAAAGGCCCAAGGGCCCAAAGGTGGCATTATTTGGAGAAAGTACACCACAAAGCACCGACCAAAGGAAAAGCTCAAGAGACTCAAAGGCCGAATGATACTTTTAATGTGCTGTTGAATTTGGCTTTCTAGTTTTTTTATTGAGAATTTTTGGATCTACATTCATCTAGGGCCTGCAGTTTTCTTGTAGTGTCCTTGTCTGGCTTTGGTATCAGGGTAATGCTGGCCTCATAAAGTTTGGCAGTGTTCCCTCCTCTTAGTTTTTTTGGAGGAGTTTGAGAAGGATGGGCATTATTCTTCTTAAATGCTTGTTAAAATTTACCAGTGAAGTCATTTGTTCCTGGGCTTTTCTTCATTAGATTTTTTTAAATTATTATTTCTGATTCAATCTCCTTACTATTAATTGGTCTGTTCAAATTTTGTTTCTTCCTGATTCAGTCTTGGTAGGTTGTATGTTTTAGGAATCTTTCCGTTTCTTCTAGGTTATCCAATTTTTTGTTGTACAATTGTGTATAGTGGTTTCTTATGA
Organism: Rhinolophus ferrumequinum; assembly: GCF_004115265.2. NCBI lineage: Eukaryota > Metazoa > Chordata > Mammalia > Chiroptera > Rhinolophidae > Rhinolophus > Rhinolophus ferrumequinum. The sequence goes on from NC_046286.1 coordinate 5,613,616, forward strand.
TTCTTTGTATTTCTGTAGAATTGGTAGTAATGTCCCTACTTCTACTTCTGATTTTAGTAACGTCAGTCTTCTCTTTTATTGTTGTTTTGTTTTCAAGTCTATGTAGCTAAAAGTATGTCGATTTTGTTTATCTTTTCAAAGAACCAACTTTTGGTTTCATTGATTTTATGTATTGTTCTTCTATTTATATTTAATTTATCTGTATTCTCATCTTTATTATTTCCTTTTTTTCTGCTACCAGGGTTTAGTTTGTTCTTTTTCTCATTCATTAAATTACAAAGTTAGGGTATTGATTTGAGATCCTTTTTGGTTTTTAATATATTCATTTATAGCTATAAATTTCCCATTTAGTACCACTTTCACAGCATCTCATAAGTTTTGGTATGTTATTTTCATTTTCATTTATCTTTAAGTATTTCTAATTTCCCTTATGATTTCTTCTTTGATCCATGGGTTGCTTGCTTAAATTTCACAATTTTTTAATTTTCCAGTTTTATGTTATTGATTTCTAATTCATCTTGTTTTGCTCAAAGAAGATACTCTGACACTTACCTTTTTAAAATCTATTGAGACTTAATTTTTGGCCTAATTTATGGTCTGTCTTGGAAAATGTCCCATGTGCACTCAAGAAGAATGTATATCATGTTGTTTTCGGGTAGTGTTCTGTAAATATCTGTTAGATCAAATGATTTATTGTGTTGTTTAAGTCCTGTTTCCTTATTTATCTTTTGTCTGGTTGTTCTATCCTTTCTTGTGAGTGGGGTATCAAATTTTCCAACTGTTATTGTAAAACTATCTATTTCTCCCTTCAATTCTGTCCTTTTTTTTTTTTTTTTTTAAGATTTTATTGGGGAAGGGGAACAGGACTTTACTGGGGAACAGTGTGTACTTCCAGGCCTGTTTTCCAAGTCAAGTTGTTGTCCTTTCAATCTTAGTTGTGGAGGGTGTCGTTCAGCTTCAAGTTGTTGTCCTTTCAGTCTTAGTTGTGTCGGGCAAAGCTCAGCTCCAGGTCCAGTTGCTGTTGCTAGTTGCAGGGGGCACAGCCCACCATCCCTTGCGGGAGTCGAACCGGCAACCTTGTGGTTGAGAGGATGCACTCCAACCAACTGAGCCATCCAGGAGCTCAGCAGCAGCTCAACTCAAGGTGCCGTGTTCAGTCTTAGTTGCAGGGGGCGGAGCCCACCATCCCTTGAGGGAGTCGAGGAATCGAACTGGCAACCTTGTGGTTGAGAGCCCGTGCTCCAACCAACTGAGCCATCTGGGAGGCAGCTCAGCTCAAGGTGCCGTGTTCAATCTTAGTTGCAGGGGGCAGAGCCCACCATCCCTTGTGGGACTTGAAGAATTGAACTGGCAACCTTGTGGTTGAGAGCCCACTGGCCCATGTGGGAATTGAACCGGCAGCCTTCGGATTTAGGAGCATGGAGCTCTAACCGCCTGAGCCACCAAGCCGGCCCCAATTCTGTCCATTTTTGCTTCATATATTTTGATGGTCTGTCCTTAGGTGCCTAAGTGTTATGACTGTTATGTCTTCTTGCTGCATTGAAACTTTTATTAATATATAATGTCCTTCTTTTTCTTGCAGCCTGTTTTGATTTAACATCTATTTTGTCTGATACCACATTTCCCTGAAATAAAGACCAGGTCTTATATTAATTTTTGCCCCAAAAGACTTATTAGGGCTTATTTTCAGGGGATATCTTATTTTTTCATGTACAACAATCTACATTTATTCATTTATTCATGTACAAAAATCTACACTTATTCAAATACAGTCATGTCATCTTCTTCTGGAACATCATCATAACTCTCCAAACCCCGAATTCCGGCTTGAATTTCTTGCGACTCCATTTCCTGTAGAACCATTGGCCCCAATCTCATGTCCAGCAATAGAGCTCTCCTTCAATGAGCACGTCTTGTCCATGCAGTCTGCTCGTAGAGCATTGGCAACACAGCTATCAGTGATTTTATCCCTTGAATTCTTCACCCAAGTCACGACCTCTTGAAGGCTAGGCTTCACAAAGTTTCCACACTGATTTATGTCCATGCTATTTTCAATGTAGTCATTGATTTCCATGAGCAAATGGTCCTTGAATGGCTTGTTTATTGCAATATCAAGAGTCTGGAGATAGGCAGTCATTCCTGCAGGAATCAGTATTCCATCTGTTCTTCTCTCTGCAAGGAAGTTCTTCACGTCTTTAGCGTGGTAAGTGCTGGCTGAAACCCAGACTAGCAGACCTCTTTGGCCACCTCGCAAAACAAGTGGCAGCATTAAATCGATCCACTTCCTTATAACTGCTTGTGTGCACCAGGATTTTTCGGTTTCAAGAAAATAAATGCCTGAAAGATGTTCAACCTTATCTTTCTTGCCCTTAGTGATGATTAGAGGTGGGGCTTTCTTTCCATCCAGACAAATTGCCAAAATACAGGTAACACGTGCACTTTCGTAACCAGTGGAGGGAATGCAGTAGGTTGACGAGGCACCCCTGTGATCAATTATCATTTGAGATCCTTGGCCCATAAACACTGCAGTTTCATCTATAGCAATCATGTTGGAAAGCCGGTATTTAGAAAAGTCGATGCCATCAACAAAGGACTTAAATGCAAGTACACATTTAATAACTTCAGTATCTTCCAGCTTGAACAGTGTTGTTGATCTTAGAGACAGTTCATATCGCTGAAGGACGCCATCCAGCCAGTGTTGTGATGCTTTGAATTCTTCTGGGGATATTTCTAATTGTGGTGCCATTGCAAGTGCAAATGCTTGCCTATCAGCCCTGTGCACAATCAAAGCCTTTGCTCTCCTGTCAGCAGTCCATTCACAGATGATGTCTTCCAGCTCAGGAAATAATGGTTGCCAGTCTCATCCACACTTGCACTTCTTAGCATTTCCCTTATCCACCTGTTGACTGAGGTTATCATGCTTTGCTCACCATTTTCAGACCATTCAGAGATCCAACTTCTTCTCTACAGAAAGCCGTAAGATTTTTGCCCTAGGGGTCCTCCACAATTCCTTTCTTGTACTCGATGGAATAGCTCTTTCTTTTTGCACTCAACTTGTCTGGGGGGTCAAAATATTATTCCCTTTAAATCTACCATTAAGTCAAATGTTATTTGAAGATATATGAGACAGGAGTGGCAACAAAAATGATGACAGTTAAGAATGATGGTCCACACAAAAGCGACGAAAAATTGCAGGCACCAAAATTCACAAAACGTTTCTTTATTTCACATGAATGCATTAAGTAGTTCCTTTACAGCGCATGACATATTGAACTATGAAGATTCATATTAGACACAACCACATCCATTCGTTATCCAGTGCTCACGTTATTCGTGCGTTGAGTCTGTACTCGGATTGGTCATTCGGCAATAAGTCTGAAGTTCATCTGTTTACATAGGTGTTTACCTCTCATCCAAAGGCGCCCACTTGGGTATTTACAAATACTTAATTATAATTTATTTTATCACTTATTTTAAGTATTAATGTCAATATTATTTATATTTAATTATATATTGTTATTTTATAATTCAATACGTCCGTTGTTTGTTGCAATGGACATAATAAATGCGTCCGTCTGGCTGACGATTTTAACTGGGGCTTATTTTGGGGATAGGGCTTATATTATGAGAATCCTGAAAACTCATGCTAGGGCTTATTTTCCAGTTAGGTCTTATTTTCAGGGAAATACGGTATTAGGATAGCCACTCCTATTTTCTTATGATTACTAATTACATGTAATTCATTTTTCCATCTTTTCACTTTCAACTTGTGTCTTTGGATCTCAAGTGAGTCTTTTGTAGGCAGCATATAATTGATTTGTTTTCATTCATTCTGTGGGTCTCCATCTTTTGATTATAGAGTTTAATCCATTTACATTTAAAGTAATTTCTGACAAGGAAAAGACTTACTTCTGTCATTGTGTTGTTTGTTTTCTATATGCCCTATAGCATCTAGTTTTTGTCCCTCATTTCCTGCATTCCTTTCTTCTTTTGTGTTTAGTTGACTTTTTATAGTGAAATGTTTAAATTTCTTATTTCCTTTTGTGTATATTCTATAGCTATTTTCTTTTTGGTTTCCATGGGGATTACATTTAACATAAAGTTATAATATTCTAAGTTGAATTTATGATAGCTTAACTTCAATAACATACAAAAAACTGTTCCTTTACAGCTCTCTGTCCACAACCCTTTTGGTTTTTGATGTCGTAAAATTACTTTATACATTGTGTGCCCAAATATATAATCATTCTTATAAGTGTATTAGTCTCCTAAAGTGTGTAGAAAACAAGACGTGGGAGTTACAAACCAAAGGTACAGTAACAAAAACTTTTACATTAATAAATGTTTTTTCCTTCAATCATGTAGGAAACAAAAAGTACTGTTACAAACAATTGTTATAACAATACTATCTTTTATTACTACCCATTTATTTACCTTTAGTGAGATATTTATTTCTCCATATGGCTTCAAGGTACTGTCTAGTGTCTTTTCATTTCACCTTGCAAGACTCCCTTGAGTATTTCTCGCAGGGCAGGTCTGAATGGTTAGGAACTCCCTCAGCTTTTGTTAATCTGGGAATATATGAATTTCTCCATTACTTTTGAAAGAGTTTTGCTGAATAGAGGACTCTTTTTTCTTTTTCCTCAAAGTTTGAAAACTTTGACTTTATTGGCCCATTGTCTTCTGGCCTTCAAATTTTCTGATGAGAAATCAGCAGATAACCTTATTGAGGCTCCTTTGCATGTGATGATTCACCTCTCTCTTGGTGCTTTCAAGATTCCCTCTTTGTCTTTTGAGGATATGAGTATAATGTGTCTAGGTTTGGGTCTCTTTGAGTTCATCTTACTTGGAATTTGTTGAGTTTCTTGGATATTTATGTTCATGTGTTTGATCAAATTTAGGAAGTTTTCAGCCATTATTTCTTCTAATACTCTCTTTTTCTTTCTTGCTTCTCCTCCTGGGACTTTTATAATGTGTATGTTGGTCCACTTGATGGTGACCCACAGATTCCTTAGGCTCTGTTCGCTTTTTTTCAGTCTTTTTTTCTTTTTGTTCCTCAGCCTTGATAATTTCCATTGTCCTTTCTTAAAGTTCACTGATTCTTCCTTCTGCCCACTCATATCGGCTCTTGAACCATATAGTGAAATTTTCATGTCAGTTACTGTGCTTTTCAGCTCCAGGATTTCTTTTTAGATTTCCTCTTTATCAATATTTCTGCTTTGTTCACACATAGTTTTCTTGATTGTATCCTTATCTTCCTTTAGTTCTTTGGGCATCTTGAAGATGATTGTTTTAAAGTCTTTATTTAATACATTTGCCATTAACTTTCTCAGGACAGCTTCTGTTGATTTTTTCCCTTTGAATGGGCCATGCTTTCCTGTTTCTTTGTATGCTTTGTGATTTTTGTTGTTGTTGAAAACTGGCCATTTGAATCTAATAATGTATTAACTCTAGAAATTATTTTCTTCCCCTTCCAAGGGTTTGGTGGTTTTTGTTACTGTTTTTGTTGTTTTTGATTTTTTGATTGTTGTAGGCTGTCTCTGTGCTGAGGATCAGTCTGAAGTGTAAATTTAATGTTTTTTTTCAGGTCTTTTGTGAGCCTTTCCCTGGCAAGTGTCACTTTCTAATTTTCCCTGTATATGCACTTGTTTTTTAATGTCCTAGCCTTTAATGTCTAGCCTCTGAAAGGGGAAAATGTGAAAAATTAAGAGGGGGCAAAAAGGTTGCTGGTCTTTTAAATCCCCCTGGAAGTCACTTCAGCCAGAGGGGGAGGGATTTGCAACAATGGGAAGAGGTGAAACAATGGCTGCCCACCTCTTTGTCTGCACAACAATAATCAGAAGCAGCAATCAGTGCACTGATCCCCAATATTCAGGGGACAGTCTTTTTCCCCCCACCCTAGCTACTACAGGCTGTGACCATGTGCTCCAGAAAAACTTGAGCTGCTGCCTTGTGGCTGGAGATCATGGGAGGGTAGCTGCTATTGTGCTAAGAGCTGAAATTGACTGCAATTTACTATCCCCACCTACCCCTGGAAGTTGCCAGGCCTCAACAGACTCCAGAGTTCCAAAATATTTACATCAGACAGATTCTGCCAGTGCAATTGTTGTCTAGGTTGGGAGAGAGATTCCTGGTGCTTCCTACTCTGTCATCTTCCCAGAATCTTCCTCCACTTAACGTTTGATCTGTTAAGGCTTATGAACTCTGAGTTATCAGTGTGAGTGGGAATAGATTTAAGATCAAAGTGGCCTGAAAACCATAGACCCATTTTGCAGTTATGCCTTGCTCAAGTCTGCTGCTGGCTCACCACCTCAAGGTATTCAAGGCCAAAATGACATTGCAGGAATTGCCAGAAAACCATGTGGTTTTGGCTTCCACATCTCAAGACAAGTAACACGAATAAAGGGCCACTGAGATAGAGATGCAAGGCTGCCTTATGAGAAAGGACAGGAAGTCAATTTATTGAGCATCTATTATGTACTAGATTGGGATGGTGTACTAGGTGCTGAGACGGTGATGAGTAAAAGGAATGAACGAGTTCCTGGACCCTTCAGTGGGGGTCATATGAGTACTATGTTTAGGCTGGTGTCATCTTTAGGAAGACTTTGGTATCTGTAGAGGGTGAGAGTGTACATGTCGGTTTAAGCTTTTGACTGAGAAGATCAGTTCTCAATGTGGAAACATGGTTGTGAGCAGACATCAAATCACTGGTAGAGTAACTGGAGTTAGTCACTGATTCCCCAAATACTAATCATTAGCTACTTGGTCTTCGCACCTTACCTCCTTGGTCAGAAATTTTTAAGGAGATAACTTTTAAAGCCAAATCATAATGCTTACAGCAAGAAGGTATTTTGTGAAAATACCTTCTTGATCTAGAGCAGACCCTGGTCAGAAATACTTAATACCTCAAGAAAGGCTTAGACACTTGGTGTGTTTGTAACGGGTCAACTAAGCCAAGTTTGAAATACGTGCCCAAGAATTCCTTCCTTGCATAGTTTCAGTTTGGTAAGAACCACAAGGTCTTGTGTAAGATTTGGAAAGTGGAAACAATGCAGCAGCCACATTCTTTTTATATTAGGCAGGTGAGTGGAAAGAGGGCTTCAGTGCCTGGCACATAGTAAGCACTCAATAAATAGTAGCATGACCAGTTTTCGCCTGTGGCTACAAGACAGCTTTTCATACACACTGATCTGAGCAGCTCATATCCTATCCTTGTTGATGCCTAAAGATTTTACTACTTGACCTTGTTTATGTTAAAAAGGTAGGGTCCCTTCAAGTATGGATATTTAAGTGTCTGTACAAAATGAGCGGAGTACAGAAGAAAACCTTTTGCCTTTTCTTGCTCCAACCAGGATCTAGAGAACAGGATCTGAAAAAAACAAGAACCCAAACACCAAGATTCCTTAACTCAACTTGGAACATGCTTTAAAAAGCGAAACATGTCTATCCTTTACATACTGGTAAATTTCCCACATTATTTTTACTCCAAAGTAGGATATAAGACCTATGTATGAGTCTAAGACATTTCAGTTCTACCAAATGTTTAGGGATTTTAAAAGTAACTACTAACATCTTATTCCATATGCCAAGAGAATCATGCTTCAGACTAGAAAAAGACCTATTTTGGAATTAATTGTGTAAGGGCATCAGGCGACCTGGATGACGATGGAACGGCCACTTCACCATTCTGGGTCTTCCTCATTCTTGATTCTCTCAAGTCCTCGGAGAATCCCTGCATTATGGACGATACTCCAGTTGTCCCATCTATAGTAGTGGTTAGCTCCAACAGGATGCTGCCAGTCTTCTTGTGAGTTACATTCAATGATGTCCCCTTTTTGCCATGTATTAAGGTCATGCATAGATTATTTGCAATTATAGGTCGACATAAATTATGCAAAATATAGCATCAAAATTATTTTGCCTTCTCTATATCCTTTCCTACCACAGTAACACATGTCAGACACAGGAGAGAAAAACCTGAAAGCAAGCACCGTGGGTCCCCCTAAGCATTTTCAAGCCATTAGGGAACTAATGGCAACTGTCCTTTTATGTACAGTTTTGTCAGTCAATGCTATTCAAACACATGAGCAGCCAGTGATGAAAATAATATATGCTAGTTTTTAGATTTTGACTCAATTCATATTCAGTGCATTTGTCACCAATGTTAGTGACAGTCTCCCAGGGTTGCCAGTCTCAGGGAATATGTTCTAATGTACCATAAACAGGGAGTTCAAAGTGTTGCTAGAAAAGCCAAAGTACGGAAAAGCTCTTCACTGATACTTTTCATGCTTTGCAGATGCAGGCTGCATCGAATTACCCAGATCACAAATTTACGGCCAGGAAACTTTCCCTGGCTCACCTCAAGATCCCTAATCATGATTTGCTTGGGGAAAATGTGCAAATAAAGGGGATTATCTCATTACCAAATAATTTCAGCAAAGGATAAGGAGATGAAGCAAGAAATTCAGAGGGAATAAAAGGTGGCTGGAGCCTGCATCTACCTGCCTGTAGGTTTCCGTGGTACTGCTGGGGAAAGGTGTGCCGCTGTCCCCGCCCCGTGCCTCCTTTCTTCTGCAGTGTGCATCAGGACTCCCCATACACGACACCATTTCCGTGAGCCTTCAGAAGACGTAACCATGACTTTCTGATGAAATATGACACTTAAGAAAGGCATGTTAACACAGCATCACCTGGCATAGGCCTACTTATATTTTACTTATTTAATGGTACAATGAAATCTTTTCATTTCCCAAATTAAACCTACCTTACAATCACTTAAAATGGTGGAATACCCACTGGTTAATAAAAAAAACAAAATCCTCTTGTTTTTCTGATTGTTTCATTTGAACAAAGAGGCATCATTCCACTGCCTGTGGCCCAATGTTGATTTCAAGTTGTGCATTAGAGCAAGGAGCTGGTCAATACTGTCCTTGCCAGTTTTTTCATTTTTTTTTTCAGTTACAGGTGCACAGCATAGTGGTTAAACATTTATATAATTTATGCCGTGATCCCCCAATTAGTCTAGTGCCCACCTGGCGCTATACACAGTTCTTGTAACATTACTGACTATATTCCCTATGCTGTACTTTACACCCTGTGACTCTTTTGTAACTACCAATTTGTACTTCTTAATCCCTTCACCATTTTCATCCAGGCCCCCAACCTCCTTCCCTCTGGCAACCATCAGTTTGTTCTCTGTATCTGAGTCTGTTTCTGTTTATTTTGTTCTTTAGGTTCCACATGTTAAGTGAGATCATATGGTATTTGTCTTTCTCTGTCTGATTTATTTCACTTAACATAATACCCTCTAGGTCCATCCGTGTTGTCACAAATGGGAAGATTTTTTTTTTTTTATGGCCGAGTTATATTCTATTGCATATGTACCACATCTTTATTCAGTCATCTACTGATGGACACTTGGGTTGCTTCCATATCTTGGCTACTGTGAATGGTGCTGCAGTGAACATAGGGGTGCATATCTTTTCAAATTAGTATTTTCAATTTCTTTGTTTAAATACTTAGAATGGAATTGCTGGGTCATAGGTAGTCCTATTTTTAATTTTTTTTGAGGAACCTCCAGTTTTCCATAGTGGCTGTACTAATTTACAGTTCTACCCACAGTGCAGGAGGGTTCCGTTTTCTCCACATCTTCTCCAAAACAGATGTGAGGTGATGTCTCATTGAGGTTTTTATTTGCATTTCTGATAACTAATGACATTGAGCATATTTTCATGTCTATTGGCCATCTGTATATCCTCTTTGGAGAAATGTCTGTTCATGTCTTCTGGCCATTTTTTTTGTTTGTTTGTTTTGGTGTTGAGTTGTATGAGTTCTTTATAAATTTTGGATATGAACCCCTTATCAGACGTATCATTGGCAAATATCTTCTCCCATTCAGTGCTTTTTGTTTTGTTGGTGGTGACCTTTGCTGTGCATAAACTTTTTAGTGATGTAGTCCCATTGTTTCTTTTGTTTCCCTTGCCTGATGAGATCTATTAGTAAAACTATTAAGTGCAATGTCAGAGCTTACTGCCCATGTTTTCTTCTTAGGAGTTTTATGGTTTTAAGTCTTCAATCAATTTTGAGTTTATTCTTGTGTATGGTGTAAAAAGATGGCGCGGTTTCATTTTTTTTTTTTTGCATGTGTCTATCCAGTTTTCCCAACATCATTTACTGAATATACTGTCTTTACTGCATATTCTTGTCTCCTTTGTTATTGATTAAATGACCATATAGGCATGGACTTATTTCTGGCCTCTCTATTCTGTTCCATTGATCTGTTTGTTTTCATGCTAGTACCGTGCTGTTTTGATTACTGTAGCCTTGTAATCTAGTTTGATACCTCTAACTTTGTTCTTTCTCAAGATTGCTGTCGCTATTCAGTGTCTTTTGTGGTTCCATATAAATTCTATTTGTTCTAGTTCTGTGAAAAATGCCATTGGTATTTTGATGGAAATTGCACTGAATCAATAGATTGCTTTGTGTAGTATGGACATTTTAATGATGTTAATTCTCCTACCCATGAGCATGGTATGTTTCCATTTATTTGTAGCTACTTCTATTTCTTTCTTCAGTGTTTTATAGTTTTCCAAGTACAGGTCTTTTACCTCCTTGGTTAAGTTTACTCCTAGGTTTGTTTGTTTGTTTGTTTTTTTGATGCAATTGTAAATGGCATTGTTTTCTTAATTTCTCTTTTTGATAATTCATTATTGGTGTACAAAAATGCAACCAATTTCTGAACATAAATTTTGTGTCTTGCTACTTGATTTCATTCATCAGTTCTAACAGTATTTTGGTGGAATCTTTAGGGTTCTCTCTCTATATTATCATGTCATCTGCAAATAATGAGTTTTTACTTCTTCCTTTCCTATTTGGATTACTTTTATTTTTCTTGTCTCATATCTGTGGCTATGTCCTTGCCAATTTTCTGATGTCTCAACTTGGGCTCCACTATAGTTTTCTAACCCAAACAACCTTTTCTGAAGACTAAGGAAAACCAAGAACAATGGGAAATCACGTTTTTGAATTTATTTAAGGAACACCAAAAAAGTGCATCTGAATGATTAAAAAAAAAAACAAACGCAAAAAAAAAACCACAATTTGTTTTTAATTCATTATATGCTGCCTCAACAGTCCATATGCAGTCTAAAAGATGCTGATTTATAGACAAATTGTTTAATATTACTGAATTTGATACAAGAATATGTGAAGTTTCTTTTTTCCGTGTGGTGATGGGCACCTCATAATTGTTTGCTCAGAACTGTTCACACACCGTTTTCCCTCTCTCTCCTCCACATACTTTTGCCTCGACAACACGTAACACACACTTGAGAGGTAGGTCACTAAGATCATCTATTTTGGGAATAGTTGTTTTGTTTGTTACCGCAAAAGGCCAACTGGACTTTTTAGGACAAAATGTCACTATTGGGCTCACTGGAGTCATGCTCTCATCAACAGAGCTACAAATACTAAACAGTTAGGAAAAGCAAAAGTTGATTTTGCATATTGCTTATTTCCTAGGTGAGATTGGGGCTTTTTAAAGAACTATCTCGTGGGGGGATAAAAAGCATAAATGAGGAATTATAATCATTAATGGAGAAACTCACAATTTAATTTTATCTGTCCCATGGAGAAAACTGGTGAGATTGGGGCTTTTTAAAGAAATATCTCGTGGGGGGGGGAAAAGCATAAATGAGAAATTATAATCATTAATGGAGAAACTCACAATTTAATTCCATCTGTTCCATGGAGAAAACTGGCATAAAACGAAACGACTATTTTTAGGCTTTATCATGGGTACTAAGCTAAGAATGAAAGTGTTTTGTTAAAACCACCATAAAAATTGAAGCTAATCTAAAACATAATTGCCAGTGTTCTTTAGGGTTTTAAACAAAAGTGAGATGTTCCAGGTTGAGGTGAATGTTTCTTTGAGGTGCCAAATGCATTCCCAAGAGTGTTTCTCAGGCTGTGGAAATAGAAAGCCATGCTCAATTTCGTTTACCCGTGAAGACTAAAATTCCACTACATGTACATATTTAAGACTTGCCCTAATTGAATGCCCAAGTACTCAAGATTTCAGGTTAGATGTACCTGCACGGGAGGCTGCTTTTAAATCTTTTTCACAACTCACACCAGGAAGAAGCTATCAGCACAGGGAAGGAAAACTACTATGTGTCAAAACTGCAAGGAAAACCCTCAGTTTAGAAGAGCAACTACTAACTGTGTTTCAACCCCACAGATTTTGTTTTAAAAAATCCAGCTAGTTAATAGTAAAAAGGTTTTTTTTTTTTCATGAGCGAGGAGTGTAAATAAAGTTCCATAAACCAGTATACAAATGTTTATGAGCCAGTAATTTTAAAAAGACAACAAAAAAAGCTGCAGGGATCCTAAATAGATATGTAAATAAACCCCCTCCAGGTCAGAGATATTATAAGAACAAGTCTTACTTCTTAATAGCAAGGGTTAGAATGGAAATACGAAACTGAACAATTGCAATGCCAGCAGGCAGTGCTGTACTCAACATCATTTCCTCCAAGGAAGAGAGGAAGGGAAAAAAGCACAATCCTGGTTGCTCTTTTCACATTTCAGCATCTCACAACTTCATCCAAAACAGGGACAGACAGCTAATCCAGAACCCCCTCTGCTCACTGTCATTGCAGAAGTGTTGTAGGAATGACAGAATTTCTTCTTAGGGACAGACTGGGTGTGGCAGAAACCCACTCTCCCTCAGGAGGGACTTTGGCGAAGTCAGCAAGCAAGCCGCCTCTGACGTTCTGGCTTTCAAGTCTGAGACACTCCTGCGGAGCTGGGGGTACCAGACCCCCACTGTGGGGACTCCTGGTTAAAACTAGGACAAGTTGCATTCATAGCACGTCAGTTATTTAAAAAACAAAATCTCCTCCTCCTTTCCCCCATCCAGCTGTAGGAAAGGAGAAATTCATTAAGCATTTATTTTTAGGTTTCTGAAGTGCTATTAAAATTCAATCAAATATAAAACCTAACGGACAGCCCCAAATTGTCAGGATTATCTCAAGGGCCCCTGAATTGGATATTGCAAGTTGACATAAACTGAAATGAGCTGGACTTAAGCTGTTGGCTTCATCTGGCCACACCAACGGTCACTTCTGTTCCACGTGGAGTGGTCGCACACCACCCCTCCATGACAGTACCGGGCAGCAGCAGAGTGTGGTTTTTGGGGAAGCTACTGGTTTTGCCATTTGCTTCCAGAATCACATAGACTATAACAAACTTGACATTAAACACTGTTTAGTCCTGAGTTGGGTGAAGCCCACGGAGGAGGGGCCGAGTTCATTAGGACTCTTCCCTCCTTTGCGTGGTGTCATACATGGCCTTCAGCTTTCTCTCCTTCCGTTGCTTGACTTCCTGTTTCTCTCTTATTGGTGACTTCTCCAATAGTCTTCTTGCGCACTGCTTTACTGGCCTCTTCCTGAGGAAGGAATAAGTGAAATGTTCAATTAGTTCCTGGCTCCTCCAAACTGTCCGTCAGGTCTAACAAGAGAGCGGTGGTAAAATGACTTTATTCTGGGTGCCTGACTGGTAAGTCAGAGCGGGAGCGGGAGCTTCTCCTTGCCTTTGCTTAAAATGATCAGCCTGCCAAGGTTTAATAACCAAGTCCACAGACGAGAGGGTTGGGGAGTGGGGGACGATGTGCTGAGGACCAGAGTACAGCTGTGCTGCAGGGGGGCTGACCTCTCCTAGCACACTGCAGCTGGCTCCTGAACCTCAAAGGAAAGGGCAAGATGGTGGGGCTTCTCCACCACAGCCCATTTCCTCAGCACAGAAGTACCATCTGGAAGAAACCTGATGTGTCTGGTTTTTTAATAAGAAGAGCTTTAGCATCTATCTAGGGAATTAATTTTTCTCATCTCTTGCACGGACCTGTCAGCAGCCCTATTCTACCTATGGATGCAAACCTGCCTCGGATCAGATTGGAAGCTGTTTTCTCTGCTCTTGTGCCTCTCAGCTTGTCTACCTGTCCTGTGCCCCGTGCTCGCCCTTGTTAGAATAAAAATCCAGGGGTAAGGTCACTTCTTGATCTACCTGAAGGCAGTGAGTCCCACACACACCTTTGCATCCTGCTCTGCAAACTTCTTGAACATGTTGGCATATATTCTGCGGTCCCGCTCGTTGTGCTCCTTCGCCTTTTTCTGGCACATGGAGATCTGCAGTCTTGCGGCCTTATTCTGGGGATTTACTTCCAACACTTTCTCAAAGTCGCCCTTGGCTGACTCAAACTCGTTCATGAGCAGCTGGGCTTCACCCCTCCTGTACAAGCCCTTCTCGTTGGCACTGTCCAGTCCAAGAGCCTAGAACAGAGGGTCTGTATTTTAGAAAGAATGAACATAATTTGTGGGAATTTTAAAGAAACTCAGTATTTACGTAAGCTACCAAAGCTCTCTGGCCAAAGGAATTAAAGAAAGTGTATTGAAAAGGTAGGTTCAAGGTTATAATATACTACTGATCAAAATACAACTAGCTACCCCAGTTAATTTCTGTATTTAATGCAATTTCTATAAAGATCTCAAAGGGATTTGGGAGGAGTCTCTTGAGAAGTCCATTTTGATGGAAGGAACAAATGCCCAAGAATGGCTGAGAAAATTTTAGAAAACAAAAATGATGAGAGGGTACTTGACCTACCAGAGAAAAAGACATACTATTAAACTACTGAAATTAAAACAGTTTGGTTACTAGTCCATGGGCAAACTGGTCAGTGGAACAGAACAAAGCATTCAGAAACAGATTCATATGTATGTATGTAAAAATAGAGTTAATTCTTACCTCATATCATAAACACACACAAAAAATTCTAAACCAAGTATATTTACGTGCAAAAAAACCCCCATAAAGGCTTATTTGTTTTATTACTATTTAAAAAGTAAACCTAGTTGAAGTTGGGTTTGCAAGTACCTAGTGGGATTATTTTCATAATCTGATGGTACAGAAGACTTATTCTAACTAGAAAGGGAAAGACAAAAGACAGCAATTTGACTACTTAAATACTGAAACTTTCTCTACAGCAAAAGATACCATCGACAAAGTTACGGGTAAAAGACAAACAAATAAGGAAAACAGGTTCTCTATTGTCAAAGAGTTAATAGTGATAATGTACAGGCTGTTTCAATCAATTGAAAACAGATAAATAATGCAGTAGAAGGATGAGAACAGGCAATTTACAGAAGAAATACAAATGGCTAATAAGTAATGAAAACTTCATTAGTAACCAAGAAATAGAAATAAAAATAAAATTTTTTGTTGCCAATAATATTGAGAAAAAAACACTGATACTATTTAAAGACAATATATAATGTATTAAAATTTAAAATGTTAATGTATTAAAATAATCGTCTGTTGACCCAGTATTTCCAGTTCTAGGAAATTATCCTATAGAAACAATCCTACAATTATGCACAGAGACACTATGTAATTGGTAATATCAAAAACCTAGAAATACACCAAAGGGGATTGGTTAAATAAACGATGATAGGTATATACAATGGATACTAAACAGATTTTAAAAACAATGAAGAATTATATAAGATGCAGAAAGATGTCTTTGTTTTATAAAACTATGTATCTAAATCTAAACATTTTCATTTTAAAAAATATACACATATATGTAACTCTATGTGTGGAAAAAAACAGAAGGAATGTGTGTGAAATAAATGACTATGGTCCTGGGAGAGAGTCAATGGGAATTTTATGAATTGACTTTTACTTTCTTGATTGTTTCTATAATGTTTTAATTTTTAATAACTTTATACTACTTTTATAATAAAAAATAAAGAAGCCAAAGTTTGTAATTACAAAAAAATGTACTAAATTAACATTTTTTTGTTAGGTAAAAATTTAGTATAACATGATAAGGAACATATTGATCCACAAAATTCAATCTTAAAATTCAAAAATAATCTTAGAAAGAATGTATGAAATAGTTGGTTTTCTCATCCCTTTCTGTTTATCATTAAGATACGTCCAATTATTAGCTTTTACCCACAGTACCCACAGTATAATGTACACTGTTCACAATATTATGTTACACCAAATGCCTGATGTAATATCAGCATCAGTTTGTGTACAAAAACATCAGAATCACACATCTGATAAACACTGTCATCACGGAGCACCCAAGTACGAAAAGACCAATAACAGCTTTAACAATACAGATGTAAAATAGAAGAGGGCTGCTGATGCTTTGTGGGTCTTTCAATTACTTACATGTATTTTTAGTCAGTGAATAAATCTGATCATAAGAAAAAGTGACTTGTATTTATCCTCTATATGAGCGGTTGCAGTCAGGTATAATAAAGTCCTGAAAGGCTTAAGTTATTAAATCTTATTAAATTGAACCTGAGTTATATGTTTAATCTGATACGAAATGCTATAAATTTAAGGGAGGTCATGGATGAAAATTATTTAATTTTATCAAAACTTTTATTCATAATATATTTGGATAAATAATCCAGGTATCAGAATAGTCTGTAATCAAAATCTTTCTGAATTTCCCAATTCATACTGAGAAACAAATAATCCACCCCCGAAATAAATAAAGCCAAATGAACAACCCTCCGAACCCTGGCTGAGGAAGCAAAGGAAGACCAAGTATGAGGGGAGAAAGGGAGGTGGAGTATGTGGAGTCCCACCCCACACCCCCACTCCCACGCATCTGCAGACACCCTACCTTGTCGCAGCACTCCACCGCCTTGCCGTATTCTCTGAGTTTCAGGTAGCACATGGCCAGGTTCAGGAACGCAGCGAGCAGGAACGATTCCGAGGCTTTGGATTCCTTTTCTGATAAGCCATATTCCATCTCCAACCAGGATACTATCTTCCCATACTGAATCACCGCCTGCAGGTACTTGCCTCCCTAGGAGAAAAAGCCCATCATCACTTGTTGCACTGGCTCTGGAGGGATACAAAGAAGCCTAAGCTCAGGCCTCCCTGAGAAAAACAAACCCTCAGAACGGAACATCCTCCTCCTGTCAACCCTGGAATGCCACAATTTCTTTCTGTTCTTAGGAAGTGGCATCCAGGCACCTTTTCCATTCTTGCTGAAGTCCCAGGGACCCCTGGGTGGGTCAGGACAGTGCCTTGTGTGCTGCCCTGTGTTCTCCAGCACTTGCCACCCACACTTCTCAGAGGGGCAGTTCTTCCAGCAGGAGGGCATTTTTGGGGTTACATTCTTTGGTACTAATATCTGCAGACTTTCTAAAGGTTGGTGAGTAGTTTCAGACTACTTCCCACGTGTATATGAGGGGAAGTGACTCTTCCCTTTTCCCCTGACGACCAGCACCACACAGCAGACATGTTCTGGCAAGTGCAGTCCCAAACACAGCAAATCGTAGTTACCTAAACCCGGGCTTGGCAAACTTTCCGGAAAGGGGCAGATAATAAGTATTTAGGGCTTTGCAAGCCAAACAAGCTCTGCTACAAGTCATTGGTGGTGCAGAAGCAGCTACAAACACTCTATAAATAAATGGGGGTGGCTGTGTCCCAGTAGGACCCTACTTACAAAAACATGCTGTCAACAATGGGAATATACATAGTCGACAAGCAGCATCCAACATAACTAACTGTAAAACATAAATCAGGGCCAGCCCGGTGGCTCAGGTGGTTGGAGGGCCTGTGCTCCTAACGTCGAGGTCGCCGGTTCGATCCCCACCTGGGCCAGTGGGCTGTGCCCTCTACAGCTAAGATTGTGAACAATGGCTCTCCCTGGAGCTGGGCTGCTATAAGCAGCCGTGAGCAATTGGAGGTTGGCGTGAGCCACTGTGGGCTACCGTGTGCTGCCGTGGGCTACCGTGTGCTGCCGTGGGCTACCGTGTGCTGCCGTGGGCTACCGTGTGCAGCCGTGAGCAGCCGGCAGCCTGCGAGAGGTGCCGTGAGCTGCTGTGAGCAGCTGACTGACGACCAGCGACCGACTGCCTCAGCCAGGGGAGCGCAAGGCTCATAACACCAGCGTGGGCCAGGGAGCCGTGTCCTACACAACTAGGCTGAGAAACAATGGCTGGAACTGGAGTGGGGGGAGGCGGAAAAAGGGGAAAAAGAAAACAACAAAACATAAACCACATAGGTGTCAGTTAACACGAGATAAATCTTTCTCTTAATCATAATTTTGCTCTTACCTGACTAGAATTCTAACATATCGTGAATAACAATTGTGTAATTAATTTACATGAATTATATACATGCTCTGTACAACAAGTTATGGGGCTGAGACCATGTTTTTACTGCCATTTTAGGATGAATGAAAGAAAAGATAGCTGGTAAATACACAAATCAAATGGGGTAGAAGTGAGGGATCCTTTCTGCAGGAGAAGACTACGAGCTTGAAAGCAGATGGCGCATCCTAGCAGATGGCAGCACTGGGACCCGTTAGGACATTAAATCCAATGTCTCACCAATGAACAGCGTTACGATCATGTCACCAGGATTTACCGCAGTCAGAGCAGTGCATGCAGCTCGTCTCCCCACACACACTCCAAACCTCCCCCATGACTGCGTGAGAAACATCACAGAGCAGGCTTACGAGGCTGTTCCTATTCTGAAGGACTTACAGGGGTTGGCATGAGAAATGAGCTCACTTGGGAAGGGAAGCCCTGATGCCGGTTTTTGGTGATGAGGATGGGTAGGTCAGTTCCAAGTGGGGGGCCGGGCTCTGAATGAGGGCAAAGCTACACCCCCCCTTGAACATCCCTCTTCACAAGTGACTTGTTTAGGAAAGGGGAGACACAGAGCTCCCTGGTTCTGCTCTAGGAAGGCAGCACAAAAGGATTCTGAGGTGTCATGAAGGAGAAGGGTTCCAAAATCAAAGTCTGTTATTCTCTCTGCCTCAGGAATTTGTGATACAGGTTATCTGTACGAATATGAAACCAGGCCCTTTCATGATAAATGCTGCAATTCTTGGGGAAATGATATTGTACTTGGTAGGGACTGAACTGTGTTGTTCCCCACCGTGGATTCCCATGTTGGAACCCTACCCCCAAGGTGAGGTGCTTGGTGACGGGGCCTTTGGAAGGTGACTGGGTTTGAGTGGGGTCCTCATGATGGAATTAGTTCCCTTGTAAGAGACACCGAGAACTTGCTTCCTCTCTCTCCCTTCTGCAAACACCTAGGCAAAGTCCTGTGAGGACACAGCAAGAAGGCAGCCATCGGAGAGCCACAGAGAGGGCTCTCGAAGACAGTGTCCCTGCTGGCACCTTGACCTTGGACTTCTAATCTCCAGAACTGTGAGAACTCAATTCTTGCCGTTTAAGTCACCCCGTTTATGGTATTTTATTTGGCAGCCCAAGGTAACTAAGACAATACTTACATCTGGTCATAGCCATAGGCCCACTACTTCTTTTTTGGGCACTACAAAAATAAATAAATAAATGAGTCCTCACCCGTTTCTGTCCCACTTTTCTCTTGCTGGATTGTGAGCTCTTTGAGGACAGAAAGCATGTCCTACGCCTTTTAGGAAGATCCAGGGTTTAGCACAAAGAGGACTTCAATGAAGGTTTGCTGAGTAAACATTAAAGTCAAAGCACTATAACTATGGACTCAAAACTTTTTCTATCATTGGGGGTAAAAATGGAGGTGAGGTAGAAATGAAAGGTGTCATTTCATTTAGATTAGGTAAGAAGGACAGGCATTTTTCCTGTTATGCCTAGTTTCTTCCTCCTTTCTCTTCCTCCTCCTCCATCTTTAATGTTTCTATTACCTTTCCCACTCTCGCCTAATATGTTGTTACAGGGAAAAGAAAGAGCCGGGGGTACAAAGACCCAGATCATTATCACTTCAGTAGGTTCTGAATAATCAGAATGGTACAAGACTATGGTTTCTAAAAAAAAAAAAAAAAAAAAAAAAAAGTAACAGACTTCAAAGTACTTTTACATTTATAGAGCATTTTTGATTTCTTGAAAGTTCTCATATATATTGTCATGCAGGGTGTCATGGGGGGGGGTCTCAGCTCTCGCTCCCCACATAAGAACGCAGGACATGGTGAGGCCAAAAAGGAACACCCACGGAGCCATAGAAGGGGGGTCATATATTCTCTCTGGCGGCTGAGCTGGAGACACAGGAAGCAGGAGCCACACTGTCCGCAACCTGCCATCCACTTCTCTCTGCCAACCAACCTCACTTGCTAGCTGCAATCCACCGTACTAACTGCAATCCGCTCTCGCTAGCTCAGCCACCACCTTCTTGCTAGCCCCCCATTTGCTGCTAGCGTAGCTACGGCAGTTATATTAGTGGCCAACAGCTCACTGGTTACAGCTGACGGCCAACTAGCCACAGCTGATGGCCATCCAATCACAGTTGATGGCCTTTTACTACCCGAGTGACCACCTTTCCACGTGAGGGTGAGAACCTGGAAACTGCACTCCTGGCTCTGTCCCCACAATCTCATATATAATTTTTTTTCAATCTCAACTTCCAATGAGCAAAGGTATTCTGTGGTATTTCTGCTTCTGCTGTGCTACACAGGAGTTCTCAACTGGGGGTGATTTTGTGCCTCTGCCCACCCCTGGGACATGTGGCTATTTTGAAAGATGTTTTTTTGTTGTCACAACTGAAGAGGGTATATGTGCTACTTGCATCTAATGGGTGGAGGCAAGGGATGCTGCTAAACATCTACAATGCACATAAAAGCCTCCCACCAAGACGTATTATACAGCCCCAAATGTCCACGGTGCTGTGGTTGAGAAATCCTGTACTAAAAGAAGGAAGAAGAAAAAAGGTAGGGTTGACTCTTCTTATGAGTTTTCCTTTTTTTAACCTAAAATCCTAATCATAAATGACTTGTTTCCAACCCCAGCACTGGTTTCTTGGTTCAGCAAGGGTGGTCAAAACAGCAAAGCCTGGTTTGTCTGAAAAGGGTTCTGTGGTTGAAAGGGGTCCTAGCTCGCTTTGGAAATGCCTTTTCCCCAAAGAGCACAAGGGGGCGCAAGAACCCTGCAGTGTCGAGTCGGAGAAAGCAAACACCGACTAGGTGTGACGGGAACGCTCGGTCCTGCCGAATGCTGCCAGCCAGGTGGGGAGAGGAAAATCAAGCCTGTTTCACTGGCTTGCACAAAGTCTGCCGTAAGATCATGTTATCTATGCTTAATAACTAGTTTGAGAGCCAAATGAAGAGTCCTCTCCTACCCTTCTTCAGTGCTCAGAGGTCGCTACTAGGAGTTGACAATCTAAGCAGCAAAATCATTCCCATTTAAAAGTTGAGCACAATTCAACTCTACCAAGGGGAGAGATTTACCCACGTAAGTGTAATCCAAACCAACAGGTCAATAAAAATGGGGTTCCAACGTATACCTGGCATGGAATGTAGGTTTTTATTGCCCCATCTCCTGCTCTCACCCACACATCTGGACTCTGCTGGGTACCTACCATGTGCCAAGTCAAACGCCCTGGAGAGACCAGGCCCAGGAGGCAGTGTGGTAATGAACCTGCCCTGAAATTTTAAAAGGGAATGTGTACAGGAAACTATCTACTGACCATTTTGAAGCCTTACAGCTAAAAACTAGGACACTGCTGGATCTTTTACCTATGAATATGAAGGTACCTCCAGGGAAGGTTTCAGTAGTACAAATGTTCAGAGACATTGTGGGAGAAAAGTCTTAGGTCAGTGGTTTTGAACCTTTTGTTAATTTTGCCCCAATAGACTAACGTTTTGAAAGGTTTTGTCTATCAAATTACATGTTTAAAATAATGAGTTCCATATGTGCGCCTGCCGATCCAGATTTTATTCAAAGATAAGTTAATTTTAAGACGGTTCATGATATTAAGGAATACACAAATCACTACTGCGGTTGTGATGCTAAGAAGCAATAAAGTACTTGTCTAGATACTGGTACGTAAGCACTGCTTTCTGCTACTGATCACAAAGCACGTGTACACACACACGCACACATTCAGGACACAGCTATAAGATATGTGGCTTTGCAACATTTCATTACCGATAATGTTCCTCAAAGTTCTGAGTCATCAGCAACCAATTAGAGCTTCTGCCGTGTAGAGCTGTTCTACTACCCTGAGTTAACATTACTTTAGGTTAAGTGCCAAAAGTGTCACCCCCACCCCGTCCCCCACAAACTGTTAACATTCTATTTCCAAGTTTTAGGAAATATGAAAAATACATTTAAGACTTTTATGAACCCGAGGTATATAGGAAACACCAATTTATGGATTTTACAGAAAATTTTATTTTCATACCATTGCACTGTGTATTTCGGTCTACAAATAACCTATTTGGAATCTTACTTGAATAGTTTTGAATAGCCAATACACCCAAATTGAATTAAAAAAAAAAAAAAAAGATCAAACTTTGCTCTTGAGAGTTTAGAAACTCACAGGATTTTATGGCTGAAAAAACTTGGGGATCATCTAATCTAACTCCCTCACTTTTCTTTTTCACATGAAAAAATAACCTCTTTGGATCTTAAATGACTTTAAATCATTTGGAGCCATAAAATCCAATTTTCCCAGTTCCCAATTCAGAACTCATTCCACCAATGCTTATCCTCAATGCTTATCGGTGATCCATACATTATTTTGGTATATATAATAAATAGTTAGAAATAAATATAAATATATATTACCTAAGCCAATGGACTTCAAATTTGTTTAACCATAATCCACAGTCAAAAATGTTTTAAATTATGACTGAGTACCCACTCACACACAAGCGAACAAAAGATTTATGAAACAAAATTTATCCTAAATAATGCAATATACATGTCCACTAAATTGATTTCATGACCCAATGATGGATCTTCTCTCCAAGTTTGAAAAACAATAACCATACACACTGTGCCCTCTGTTAATTTTGTGTTGATTAAACAGTCTTATATAATTCTCTTGTTGTTTCATGTCAGTGAACATAGTCTCCCCTCCCTCCAGACAAGGTTGTCAAAACAACAGCTTATCTTATAGCAGAAGCTCCTAAAGACCTGTTGAAAACATCGTCTAATTTTTGTTCGTGGATTGCAGCGGCAAGGGAAAAAAAAGAAAGAAACCTGGACAAAACTCCATTCTTTCTCTCTCTTCCTTAGTAAGCCTTTCTGCTTGACAGGGAGAAGGTACATATTTGGGGTGGGGCAGCAACGGGGAGAGCATTCTGATTCGAATTGAATAAAGGGCTGTTTATTTTTTCTTCTATCTGGGGGTTTAAGACCTAAGTGAAGAAATAACACATTCCTATATGTTACAAGAAAGGGTTTTCGAGAAGCAATCAATAACAAGCTTCATTCAGGAATTTCTGAAGGGTCCTCACAGAAGCAAGTGTGGTGGGATCATTGGTGGGATCATTGTGGCCATTAGAAGAAATTAACACTCGCCTCCTGTCAGTTTCTTTTGAAATGTGTGCCGGTTCTCTTTCCTTTTGTCATGTGCCTCAGTGACTTCACCAAGACAATGGAAAGGAAATCGATGTGAAACTTACCCCCTAGGAAGTCTATTATTTGCTAACAAATATTCTATTCATTCTTTGTTTCATTCCACAAACACTTGCTGAGTGCTAACCATGTACCAAAGCAAGATGCTTTGGGCCTTGAGTGACAGTGGTGGCTGGGCAAGCCAGACCTGGTTTGCCATAAGGGGGGAGTTACAATCTAGAGAAGACTGTAAAAGAGGCAAACGTATTCTTTTGTCACGTTAATTCATTATGTTTCACCATTTCTTATACTGAAAATGACAGACTTGTAAAAATTCAGGCTTTTACCCAGACGGGTATTGATAAAATTCAGAGTAGGAACTATTAGCACAATTATTGATAAAATTCAGAGTAGGGACTATCAGCACAATTAACTGACATGTGAGTAAATTCCTTGAGATGGAAAGGACTGTACAAGAACTCACATACCTTGAAGTACACAGTTCCCTTCTCTTTGACAATGGCAGCCTGCTCCAGTTTTTCTTTGGTATCCATCTCCCAGGATTCTTTGGCCTGTTGTATAAATTTGTGACAATGGTTAGATGAACAGAGAAGGAAAAAGCATCAGCTGATGCCCAGAAGAACAACAAGTAGCTACTACTTCTAGAGGATACCCACACCTCAAAATACACTGGATTTAAAACTGTGTGTCGCGGCCAATTCACTGCCAGGCGAATGCCCAATGACCAAGCTGCAGCGGGACCGATGTTGCTCAAGAGGGAGGAACAGGCAAAAATCTAGTGAGGAACATGAAGTGCTGAACACTGTTGAAGAGTGTATCTTCAGAATTATAAGGGGAGGCCACACAATGAATGTGAGTCCCTTCTTTCCTTCCTGCAAACTCCACCACTAAACTAGTATAACTTCAGCAAGCTGTTTCTCCAAGCCTCAGTTTTTCAACTCTAAAATGGGAACACTATTAGAGTCAAGTCACAGTTGTATACTCACAAGAATTTTTAAAATTCCAAGTCATGTAGTTTTCTTCCACTCTGAAACAACCAGATACACTAAAGCCTCCAATCTGTATCAACCTGCAGATGTATACTTGGGGAATTTCAAGTAAAACATAATTGGGAGGATAAAGCTGATGCAAAAATATCATTTCAAAACCATAAATAAATGATTTTATGATCATCTGCTAATCTGTATTATGTGTATCATTATTCTCCCCCATTAAAGGTACAAATCCAGAGGCAACTGCAGTTTCATTATGAACAGCTGGATTTAGAACAATCATGAAGAGTCAATAGAGGGAAAATGACAATGGCTATGTCAGAGCTATTTACTGCGTAGGAATTATGAAGCTTAAGTGGTAACTGTAAAATTCTCTATTCAAAAGTGGTGTATTCCTGGTGTCACAGCACACCACCCCCAAAGTGAATAATGAGAGGTACCAGTCTTTCTGGCAACCCCATGTTGCTTTCTAACAATTTAGCTGTTATTTAAACATCTAGTAACAAAGGCCCTTTGCAATTTTTTATAGTAGGTTCAGTCTTTATGGAGTATAAAAATAATACGACGAGGCAGAGAATGAAATCATGTTGCCTCCAAATCACACACCTTCATGTGGTTTCAAATAAGGCAAGCTGCGTCCCATGGAATGTACTCCTGGGGTGACGACAGCACAGGCTCACTGTGGCATACCAGGGAGAACGCGCCTAAGTAAGCCACGTCCACTGGGCCTCGACAGGAAGAAGCTGCGTGTGACTTTACTGAAACTGGAGTAGGAAAGTCAAAGGTCTAAATGACCATGTGCTAAAGATTATCCTCTCTCTCGAACAGTAAAAACCACTTGGTGCCATGAAGACAGCTTTGGAGAACCAGCGCTGAATTAGCAGGCCGCCAGAAGAAATTACCTGACAACAGGCGGTGGTCATGACAAGGGTATATGTTCATTTTGGGGAACATGAAGTGTGCAGGGTCTGACCAGGAACACCACTGCTGGGGGAGAATCCTACAGCAGTCCTTCCCCGACTGTCTTAGCTCCAAGTTATAGGCCTACAGGACAATGATTTCCTTTCAGAGTCTAATGAAATATAAGCAATCATTATTCCAGTCCAAGGCCTAACGCACAGAACATGGAGGTAACAGTGCAGGAATAAAAAAAGGAATACAAAATGCAGTTTTTGAGGATTCTGGGGAAGGGGGGACTCTAGCGGTGCCGAGAGGACTTAGCTGACACGAGAAGACCTTGCGCAGGCATATGCTTTGTGTCTGCCCACTGAGGCTGCCGCTGGGAGCCTCCAGAGGCAGGCCTGAGGTGGAAAATACTCAGAGAGGTACGCCGTTTCTGGAACTCAAGGCAACTGATGAACTCTCTCTTTTTTTTCTATTTGAAAAGGCATGAAAAGAAAAGGCCTGGGGTTAGCAGGTTTGTCTCTTGTGTTCCTTGTCACAGAGCCTGGTGGCCCTTGAAGCTTTGCAGTTTGGATAATAACTTGGAGCTCCATGAAGGCCTCTTCGCCACTCCTGAGAAGGGTACAATCCGTTCAGCACTGGAAAACCGTCCCACTCCCCCAAGGAGCTGCTTGGCAGAATGTGAACCTTTTTGTCTTCAACCCAGGAAAAAAAGTACAAAAAGAACAAGTCTAGGAACAAATAAGGGAACAAGTCTTGGATTCTACCCAAAAAAGTAAAAAAAAAAAAAAAAAAAAAAAAAAAAAAAAAAAAAAAACGGCTGACACATAGGAACAAAGTAGGAACACTGAGCTCCTTAGTTGTGTATAGTTGTATATCAGCTCTGCTGTACCAGTTGTCCCATGTTCTATCTAGCTGCAGTGTCAGAGACAAAAGACAAACTTGATCATGAAAAGAACATACAAATAAATACCATCTACCTACACCACCTAGTAATATGTTTTATAATTTACAGGAAGTGGATGGAGAGGAAATCGACCATGATTTCAGAGGAGTTCGTATTTTCTCACCTTTTCGAAGCTCTTAAGTGTAACTTCATATATAAGCTCAGCATTAGGTTCAATACCAAATTTAGGCTTCCCTGCCTCTCCAAAACCATATCTGAAATGGAGAGTAAAGACATGAAACTTTAAAAGAATGGGTGTATTTCCAGGCACTTCCTTTGGTACTTTGCAGCATCACATTAGACAGAGCTATCATTTGCAGACTACACACGTCACAGACCCTGAAGATAAACCAGATGTTGATCAGAAGATATATATGAAGTATCGCTGCTGCGGTTTTCTATGAAACCGGCTAGGTTTAGTTTTCTTTTCTCCTTCACATTCACATGTAATGCAACACCTGTGCTCCTTGGGGCAGCTTGCTTACTGTGATTTTAAATGTCACCACCTTTTTCTCTGCTTGATTTTATATCTAGTTCTTTTTACAAAATAGCCATTATTTGGCTATGAGAACTCCTCCCCAAAGCTTTATCAACAGGAGGGTAGAGGAGCCGGGCACTGCAATCGTTACGGAGCTGTTCGTTAGAGGGATGTTTTAATAAGCTTTCAGCTTTAAACAGTACCACTCCTAACAGTACCACTTCCAGTCAGATGGATAAGGGGAAAGCTCACACATAGGGAAAAAAATACATTGCCACAGTATTTCTCCAAGACTTTAAAAAAGTACACTAAAAAGTACAAATGATATAACAAATGCCTAATCAAACAGAACAGCCCTAGCACGCTCTAACAGCTCACCAAGAGAAACACCCTCGTAGTTCTGTGGCTGTCAAACTGTAAAATGCTCCAGCTTCTAGCCAAAACAGACTGAATAAAAGCATGAGGATATAGAAATGTGTTTTTTCGGATCCCTTCAGATATTTAACAAATCCAAGGCATTCAAGAAGTCCACGTCTACCACAATGGAAGTTCTGGCAGAGGTCTGTCTGGTTTTCCAGCATTTAGGACAATGCCCAGCATATTAGGAAAATGTTCACTGGGATAGATTCTGTTCTCATCTGTTTCAAGCCAAACTACTCTTTAATAAATGGAAGGACACTGCAAAAACATTGAATAAACCCAAATTTTCAGGCGATGAAAGATGCCAAACCAGGTCAATGCTAATACCTTGAATTTTCTCAGGGGCAAAAGGACTGGAGCGGGAGCATTCATATGCTGCTGCTTGCATCACTTTCTTTACCCCTTGCCTGAATATTTCAGGAAGAAAATGCTTACTCACCTCCACTGTTACACAAGAAAATGGAAGCTGGAGCCAGAGTGAGGCAAAGAGACACAATGAGAGCTGGTAGGAATGGGGTGTGGTGGTTTTAATAGCAGGGCAAAGGGTATCTTCAGCAAAGAAACAAGAGAGGACATAATTACCAGTGGCCAATTTTAGGAAGTGGTGACGAGTTTTCTACTTTGAGCTCTTAGACATATACATCCCTTATTTTGTTTCTGCCATCTGGTAAATAAAGAAAATTCCTTAACTGCTGGGAACTAGGTAGGAAGGTGAGGCCTTGCTGGGCACGTGCTTACTGGCAGCACGTTATGTTTGGAGCCAGGTGCTAAACAGGGGCGACTCCAACAGATGATCTGGCACTTGCCTTACACCAGTGGCTCTCAGTAGGGGTGATTTTAATCCCCCCACCCCCAGGAACATTTGGCAATGTCTGGAGATGGGTTTGTCACAACTATGTGGCTGCCACAGGCATCTGGTGGGAATAGGCCAGGGACACTGCTGAGTATCCTACAATGCACAGGACAGGCCCCACAACCAAGAAACGTCTGGCCCAAGGTGTTACCAATGCTGAGAAAAGCTGCCTCCGAGGAACTCACAAACACGGGTCCCAAGCCTGGGGGCGGGAGGTGGGGGGTTGGGTCAAGGGAGGCACCAAATTGTCCTGGTTATTATCAACGGGATTAAAGGAGACTGAAGAAGGATATTATTTCTACAACCTCTCCTGGGTTCACACGAAGAGATTCTGTGGAGATGTATGTGGAACACATCATCCCGGGAGAGGAAAGGTCACACCAAACTGTTTTGGGAGCATCTAACCTGACTTCCACATGATACAGAAAGTTGTCTGACTTACGTTCTATCAGCCTGGGCAAGGAAGGACCCAGGGCACACAAATTCATCTGACCGAAAGACAGAATACCACCACTGAATTCCAGGACTTAACCAAAAGACAAGCTAGGCTACAGTAACAGAAGGAACCCAGAGTTCACGCTCCTGAATTAACAGTTGTCTGCAGAGAGTAGAGATACACATAATGACCATTACTAGACCAGTAAGCCTTTATGTGCATACAAGAAGCACGAGTACCCTAAGTTCTTAACCAACTGTCCCCTTTTTATAGATGAAGAAACTGAGGCTCAGAGAGAAGTGCTTCCTGAGAGTCACACAAAGAGGCAGTGTAGAGCCAGGATTTAAATCCAGACTCTGTGTCCCAGAAGATGGTTTCGTTTTTGACCCACACTGCCTCCTAATTAGTTTGGCAGCCTAGGTTTTGGTTTGGGGTTGATGCAGAACAGAAACATAAGGAAAGGAAGGAAAAAGAAAAAGTCAAAACTAGCCATACTTTACCTAAAACGAAAAAGAGTCATCAGTCATAGTATTTACAACAATATATAAGATACTATCCTGATAAGAAGAAAGAAAATGGGTTCTTTGGAAGTGTTTTATGAATTTCTTATTATGAAAACATCCTGCCAAGGAGTCTATCAGAATCAAAGAGAAGGTATGACCTGGACATCTTTTGGAGAAGGAAATACAGGTGACACTAGGAGTAGCACAGGGCATATTTACAATAGCGCTCAGGGACAATGCTGCACGGTAAGCAGGCATCTGGGGAAGAGAAGGAATCCCTCGCAGGCACTCACACGTGCCCGGTGTTGGCGTGTTCTACATACATGGGGGATACATACATGCGCCGTACATGTGTGGGTAGTCTCCTACCGCACAGTATGTACCTTCCATAACGCCTCAACATACTAACCAACATCTGAAGAAGAAATAACATGTTCCTTTCTAACTATGCTAAATTATTTCCATAAAACATATGAAAAAACTTTTATATCTACAAATTTATGAAGACTTATTGACGACTTTTATGACTGAAAAAATTTACCATATGTTTACACAGGGTTTCCTCTTCCTTGTGGTTTGAGGGTCAAATGGAAGAGGAAGAGAGGCCTCACAACAGCAAACCCAGCTAGTACACAGAGGGTTTATGTGTCAGCCACTTTGCTAAGTTCTTTCCATGCATTATCTCACTGAGTTCTCCACAACTTTATGAGGTAGGTACTATTATCCCCATTTTACAGAAGGGGAAACTGAGGTTTAGGAGAGTTAAGTGACTTGCACAAGTGCACACAGCCAGTAAGTTGCATAGCAGGGTTTAAGCATTAATGATACAATTTAAACTTGCAAGGAACTACGTGCATTAATAAATATAAGGATAATTTCTGTTTCTCTTTGCCATTAAACTTGAGAATCTGGCCCTACAAGTGCCTTGTAAGCTAGGTTGAAATGCAACAAACTCATTCATATACTATTATATGCTCAGTGTATACAGAATTTATCTACAAGGAACTTAAATCTGAAAACATACGTTGGACATAAATACCACTCTCTATATGAAGCTAGAACTACTATAATTTTAGGATGCTAGATTAAAAAATCATTAGATATTTTTGGATAATATCTATTATCCAAAGCAGACAGCCTTCTCTGTGCATTGCTTGATTAAAAAAAATTCCTTATAGAGAGAAACAGGTTCACTAAGGGTGAACTACAAATACAGAGGAAATGTAAATGAAACACTGACGTGGGAAAATAGTAGTGGAAAAGGAATATGACAGAGAAAATGAAGGTATTGTGAAGGCTCTGAAGGGCTCAAGGTATAGGGCATTTTGGAAGATTTTCAAGTGGGTGGGGGCATGTTTAAAACATCACTTGAGAAATATGATTATGGCCCAAGTGTTAGGGCAGAGGTAAATACGCCCCTGATTACTACGGAGGCTAAC
Source organism: Rhinolophus ferrumequinum (assembly GCF_004115265.2). NCBI lineage: Eukaryota > Metazoa > Chordata > Mammalia > Chiroptera > Rhinolophidae > Rhinolophus > Rhinolophus ferrumequinum. Next base: position 5,643,976 of record NC_046286.1, read on the forward strand.
CAAAGGCAAGTGATTGTACAAAAGGCACCATATTACCTACTGGTAAGCGTAGTTCATCAAAATCCTACTGACTGAACTCCAAAGAGGCAGAGAGGGAGCAGACACAAAGAGAAGCAGATGCACGTACATGCAAACAGAATCAAACACCCTGGTTTCTCTCAATGGTCCATTTCTCAAGATAGAAGGATTGGATTCATGGTATAATTTTAGATCTAAAAATAATACCAAATGTGTTTTCACAAGAGAGACTGTTAGTGTCTGATAGTTCTGAGCGTGCAAGTGCTAATGGGTATCCTTATGGTGGGAAAATTTAGGCAAAAATGAGTCATCTCCGCTGCCTGTAGATCCAGGAAGAACACTTTTTTTTCCCAGGGACTCTATAAGAACAGGTGGCACAAATTCAAGTGGTAATAAATCATCCAAATGCTGCTGCTACTTCTAACCCCCACAGGTTTTACTGCCCCCGGCCTAATTTAGAGAAGAGGAAAGGGTTGGTAAGAGAATCACAGGAGAAGTGCCAATAGCTTCCTGTCTTGGCAACATAGCAAGCAAAACAAATAAACAAACGAGCAAAACTTGCCTGTCAATCCTATCCTTAACACACATCAATCAAGTGAACAGGTTCACACGAGTTGGTGACATAAGGCCCATTACTTTACTCCGTGACTAACATAGTTTGATTGTTTCCACTGTTAGCACTGACTTCACTGAAAATACCAAAATGTTGATTGTAAAAGCAAGCATATCTCGGTTTTTCAGACAACTTCACTGTGTACTGAACTGGTATGCAGCTTACCGTGGGCCAAGATGTAAAATACACTGCTCTTCCCGCTGCATTTTCTCCAGGGCTTTGTCAATTCCGATTGGGATGTCATGGTCTTCTCCTTCGCCAACGATGAAGACCACATCTCTGCAATCAAACATCCTTTCACCACAGCGGCCTTCTAGGTGGACTAAAGGAGAGGACACAGGCCAGTCACCAAAGGTGCTCCCTAGGATTGGCTCACTAGGGAGGTGCTAAGTGATGCCTCCCCTTTCCCATTTCATCTACAGACACACATGGTATGTCCTGCTGTAGTTTAGTCTGCCCAGTCTGAAAATGTAAGAGCAAGCATATTTCTTTCTGTTTTAAGTTTAAACTTATAACCACTGATAACTGTATCAATCAGATATTGGCTAATAAGACAAAGTGGAAAAAATAGGTTTGATTTAAACCTACTATATGACAGAGGTTTCCTCACCTATAACATGGGTTCGAGAAATACTAGATTATTTAATAATTATCAAAATGTCACAAATTTAATATCACATATAAAAATATAAGTTTAATATCAAATATAAGCTTAAACATTTATAACTGCATCTTGGCTTCAGATCCTTGGGTGAAAAACAACTGAATGACCATTTCCTCAATGATACACAAAGGTTAACTGAATACAGACACTCGTCTTTTTCTTTAAGAGTCTTAATCTCATTCATAGATATATTTGAATAAAAAAGGAAAACCCAAAAGCAACATCTGACATACCGTGTTTCCCCGAAAGTAAGACCTAGCCAGACATTCAGCTCTAATGAGTCTTCTGGAGCAAAAATTAATATAAGACCCGGTCTTATTTTACTATAATATAAGACTGGGTTTTTATAACATAACACAACACAACACAACACAACATAACATAACACCGGGTCTTATATTAATTTTTGCTCTAAAAGACGCATTAGAGCTGATTGTCTGGCTAGGTCTTATTTTCGGAGAAACACGGTAGCTATGTCCCTTAGTGGAGTAATAAATGTAAAGTGCGAAGGCATCAACAGTCTACTATAACCTCACAAATCAAATTACTTAAGTACCTCCTCAGAAATGTTAGGTGAAGGGGTTTCTTGGAGCCTAATTCCCCACTCCACTCAAACTGACTCATCTTATTCTGGGGGCAATTTCATATTAGATAAGGGGCTTTTATGTTTTTTCAAGACAAAACAGGAAAAACGCATAGAGATTTATATTTTTTCTTAATCGGTTAGATTTTTTTCCCCAGGATAAACAAATAATTATCTGAAACTTTCAACTATTTTTAATAGTGAGGATTATTCATTCCTTACCATGTAGATCTTTGACTCAAAAAGAAATATGGGTGGCTTGTATGACAGCACAACAGCAATGTAGTAATTTCTCTCCTAAGAAAATTCTTTATTCCTACTTCTGTAATACAATGGCCTAGATCAAATGTAATGATTTCCTAAAATGCTTTTCTAAGACGGTTTGCTCTATTTTAGATCAATAAGTTACTTTAGGGAGCGTAAAAATCACTCGTTCTGTTACATTTGTTCCATGAGACAATGATTATTTTCTAAATACATATTCAGTTCTAACTTACTCTACTCTTGACCTACTTGATCTCAGGGGTTGTCCTATGAAGCTCTGAAATTCTATGATTCTATGACCCAGTAATATAATTCTCAATATAGTCCCAAACCAGCTTCAAGGCTAATTCCTGTAGTTAATCATTTGATCAGGTTACCTTTCACCACGGCCTGAGAAACGAGAGAAACCCTGATGAGTAAACAGCAGTTATGTAGACACGAGGGGCCACAGTGTCTCATGAACATTTATACTTTTCTAATTTACTAGGATTTGTACTATCCTGCTTTGTTCGCATTGCAGACATAGGATGGAGTGTAAGAAGCTTGGGCCAAACAAGAAAAGGCCTGCATCGAGTCAGACCCTCCAAACAAGGCCAAGAACCAGACTGGCTCTTAGGGTGGAGCTGGCATATAGGAATTTTGCTCTTTGCCCCATACTCATAAATGCTGATGACTCTATTACACTCACTTCTGGAACGGTCTAGATAAAATAAAACTTAACTTGCAGCACATTGAAAGTTCTTTTGAACTGGAAAATATTTTCAAAATAAAGTCAACTTTATTATTCTCAAATACGTACATATTCGAGAGGTTCAGCAGGGAGTCTGGGGCTTAAAGTATTTTTACCAGAGTAAAAGCTGATGTTTCTAAAGGGTTCAGAGTTCTGAAAAGTCTGGATTCTTAAATATTTTTCAATCTGCCCAAGAAATTTAATTTAGACTAATGTGATCACGCTTTTCATGAAAAGAGATTTGCTGAGTGAGCAAAGTGAGTTTCAGCCCATCTATTGTGGAATTCCTCAAGTACTGAGATTTACTGTCCTAGTAGCTCACAACTTAGTTGACAAATCTTTTTGTCTGAAGTTTATTGTTAGAAGTATCTTCCTCCCTAAAGGAGAGTACATTTAGTGGGGGAGGAAACTATCAGTACATTCATTGTGGTTTTTGGTTGATCAAGTTTAAATGTGTTGTCAAAACAGGAAATCCAGAGACTCTGCAAAAGATTCCTGCCTGTGTCAGTTTCCTAGCCTGGTTTTCGGCATGCTGCATATACTTGACATTAAAATTATATAAATAATTTCAGAAATTCTCTACATGTGATAACCCATCGTATTAGGAAGAAAATACTGGCTACTAATAAGCATGTTAGGAAGGTAAAGCAAACAAGCAAAAAAAGAAATGTTCAAGTCAAATGACAATGAAGACATAATTAAGAAAGGAAAAAAAAACCCATTCATTGCAGCTGGTCTCTTTAAGAGACAATAAATGATAGAACCAATGTTAGTGGCCACCTAATAGGAAGAAAAATTTGTAATAACTCTTATAAATACTTCCTACTTTATACACGGACTAATAACCTTTTTTCCCCAGTAAAATCTAACTCTTCTAAGGTGGACCTTAACAAACACTACCTGCAATACCTAAGATCTTAAACTGATAAACTGATACGTGCACGCGCACATGCGCACACGTGTCCACGCGTACACACTCACACACACCAGTTTATACGTTTATATAAAACCACCATCTTTTAATACTATCTGGAATGTCAGCACAAGAGGAGGGATCATAGCCGCAGGGAGTATATAGCCCATTGATTCTTCACATCTACCTGTAGCGAACGCTATAGCCAATTAACTGGCTTCTAAACTTGGAACACTGGTGTGACAAGTTCTACAGGACTGTTGACAAGAACTCAAACACCTTGGAGCCCCACAAACGTGTGCCAACCGCCACAGTAGGAATCCCCCTTCATGGTGACAGAGGCAGCCATGCTTAGCGCCTATAAAGTCAGTTATTATTATTTTAATTGTCTCATCAATTGCTACCAAAGAAAACCCTGGCAGCTCTGGCTGTGGAAGACCGGTGGTTGCTTCTGACCTTGCATCTCTTAATGCAAATACTCACTTAATAAATATTTCATAATAACCATCATGACTCACTGGGAGCTCGGCCTCTGGGGCTCAGATCTGTTGCTAATTCCAACCAGCATGACTTGCGGGAAGTAGACGGTCTATGAGGTGCCCAAAGAGAATAAAAGTACATGCAGGATGCTTCTACTTAGGGCTTTTGGGTAGAGAAAGAAATACACAAGTTAAAAAGGGACAACATTTTCCCTTAAAGTCTATGTAACTTAAAGTGGGGGGAGGTCCTTCAAACCCCGCGAAGTCAAACCAAACCAAATTACTGGAGCTTAGCTGCGCAATCGGAGTGTAACCACATCAAGTGAGCCTGGTCTGCTGCAAAACATCACTTAAACTGGAGCTCTGACTTATTGTTCTCTTACTGCCCTAGAGCAATTTTGTTTTGAAGAGCACAGAACACCCTGTTCTGAATGTGGCTGGCACATGAACTCAATGTGCTGACAGCAATTTGTACTCCGATTAAAACGGGTGGGGGGAGGAAAGAGTGTACTGCAGTAACAAAAACTGGAATGCAAGAACCCCAAAACTGTGTAATTTGTATTTTAGGAAGCAAAACTGAGAAAGAGGCTCCATAACCTTAAAAAAAGTGCTGTAAATGCTCCAGCCTAAAGACGTAGCTCTGGTAAGTGTCTGTTTTTCCCTTTTCTAATTATAGTAGTTGGTGTCTGATAGCTTTGCACTCATTCCCAAAACAATTACTGGGTCATGGGGATCTGAATGGGAATGCTGTAATAGCATTACTACTAGACAAGACCGGTCATTTGGCCAGAGAAAACCAGGTTGACAGGTTACTCCCACTCGCCAAGGGTTTTCTCTGCTGCCTAATTCATGCCAAATGAATTTCTCTCTGCCTGTGTCTCCTGCCTAATAGAGAGCATTCAAGAGACAGTGGGATCTTAATCACCCCCTGAAAAGGCAAATGAGGAAGCAGAGATGGATTTCTAAAATCAGGAGAGCATGTTAATCACTGATTAGAGGAGAAATGGTTCCCATCAGGCATGGTGGTCAAACTGGGGGCAAACTCCCTCCCTCCCTCCTTTGCAGCATTTCGTACTATTCGAGATTACCAAATACCACTGTAAGATTGCTTATGGGACTGAGGGACACATGCTAACTAAGAGCAGGCATGGAAACTGGCTACTTGAATAGAATAACATTTATGCAGATGACATATATCAGTCTAAACAGGAAGCATTAACAGCAATAAATTCCACGCTAACACAAATCCTCACCACTTTTCTTTTTACACGGGTATAGCACTGTAGTCAGACGTGGATTCCAGTCTCAGTCTGCCACTTAACAATTGTGGCTTTGGGCAAGGTCATTTACATTATCTAATTCAGTTTCTTCATCTATAGAATAGGGGAAAGAATATTAGCTAACTCAGAATTGTTGAGAAGATTAAATTAGGTCCTGATTAAAGCTTCTAGCCCAGTCAGTACCTGGCATTTGCAGATTCATATGTTGGGATGGCTACTATGTTTTCACACTGTGTTACATGTGGATACACAGAGATGAACTCAATAAATGTTAGCTATGATTATTTTCCTGCAATTAGTGGTAAATTACACCAGGTAAAACATGTTTCAGAATTTGGTATAAGAAACCACTTAATGGCTCCACAGAGACAACTGTGAAAGTATGAATAAAACTCAAAAACAGGCAAAAGCGATGTCTTTTGCTTCTTTTGTACCTCACTGTGCCCAACACACAGTTCAGGGCCAGAAAGTAAACATTTATTTAATGATTAATGTGAAAACAGGGCATTAAGGTAAATGGTAGTAATTTTCACTCATTATGGGAATTTTCCTTTTTGATAGTAGTCAGTACTCCTATTTTTAATAAATTCCAAGAGCTATTTAAATTCTTTACTGATATGGAGCTTTTGTTTCTTAATACTATTCTAAAATAAATGATCCATTAGCTGGATTTTTTAAAAATAACAAATAAGACTATTTTCTACTAAGATTTTACTCTACCATAAGACTTACAGATACCTTTTTAGAGGAGGTATATAAATCCAAAATATTTGAAACAATAAACACTGTCCATTTTAGACCAAGTGCCACACTACATTATTTTGTGAAAACATATAATAAAACAATTTCAAGAATTTGCTCTCTTACTGGACAAAATTTGCCAGGACATTCATAAACACTTCAAAAACATGTGAAAAACAAAAGTAAAAAAAAAAACCTCATCGCTCTATCAGATGGCAACATGGGCATATATGAAATCTTTCCATTTTCAATTTTTGGTACCATTGTTTGTTATTGGTGGTGTTTTATTTATAAAGAGCACACAGCTAGGTTTTGCTGTTGTTTTAACTTTGTAAGAATTTTTGCCTTTAATAGGTGACTTTATTCCATTCATATTTTTTGTAATCACTGATATGATCTGTTTTCTTCCTATCATCTTAGTTTAGGCTTTCTATATAATATTTTCTTAGTTTTTCCTTTATTACTTTTACTGGATTGACCAAATTTTCCTTGTTCCTCTACCTCCCCACTGGGGGGTTTGGAAGTTCTACATGCTATTTTTACTAGTACCTAATATTACATTTTAAACAAGTCATTTCAAGGTGTATATATATATATATATGTGTATATATATATATATATATATATATATATATATATATATTTATTAATGTTAACAATCAGCATAATCTCCCCTGGAATAAGAAAATCATTTTAGGCAATTTTGCCTCCCCTCTCCATTTCCCATCTGTACTACATTGTGTTAAGGACCCAGAATCTAGCTCCAGACTGTTAAACTATTATTATTTTTAACATTAAAGTGTTACCAATTCAAGGCTCTTTCAAGATAAATGTATCCAACTTCACTGTCATATTTTGGGAATTACTTTTTTGCTAACTAATGTTTCTTATGCCTGAGTCTTCACTTCTTGGCTTTATTTTTTATGATGTTTTAGTATATCCTATGGTGTTATTTTCAAAAAGGGCATGAGTCTGCACATTCCAAAAAGTTAATTTTGTTCTCATACTTCAATGGTAATTTCACCAAATATAGAATTCTAGGTTCAAAATACTCATAGTTAGACACAGTGTTCAAAGCCTTGTCTTGTAGTATTCAGTGCCATGCATAAGAAGTCTGATATTCTAATTCTCATTCCTTTGCATTTAGCTTGCTCCTCCCTGGAAGGGTTCCAAATTTTCTTTTAAGCTATGCAATTAAGAAATGTCACCAGGATATATCTAGGTGGAAAAGCCCTCCTTAGTCCTGTATGCCACCATCAACTGCCCCTTTCAACCTTAAGACTCTTCTGTCTTCTCTAGGAAATCTTCTGTTACATGTTTGATGAGATGCACGTTGCCTCGCCTTGATTTAGCATCTCCGTCTTCTAATTTTTCTTTCATGTCTCACCTCTGTTTTTTTTGCTCTGTGTTCTGAGATATCCTTGACTACCCTTCCTATCACCAATTCAGAATTCTGGGACTGTCCGTTTTGCTTTTCAACCCTTCCTCTGAGTTCCAGTTTTGATAATCATAGTCTTCATTTCCAGAAACCTTCTTATCCTCCCTTTCCTGTTTTAGAGAAGCTGGTTGTTTGATTTATGAATTTAATATCTTGTTAAACATCTCTGACGATAATTAGTATTTTAAAAGTTCTCTATTTCTTGTTAGTCTCCCTTGGTGCTTCTTTTTCATGGTATTTGCTGATGATTCTTTGTTGTTTGGTCATATTTATAAAGGAAGGATTAAGCAAGATTAAATGCCTGTCATTCCCTCGCAGAGTATTTCTAAGCAGTTGCGTACATGGTAGGCCTTTTCCCAAAAGGGGTGGCTAACTGTAGAGATGTCTGGGTGAGGACCCCCACAGACTCAGCATTTACTGTGTGCTGAGCACAATGTGCACAGGAAAGTTGGGGACATCTTTCCTTTCCCACTGGTGATGCTTGAAAAAGTTTCACTTCAGGAGCAAAACACTGGCACATTTACTATTGTGCAGAGCTGCTAGTTCACTTCCTCCCCCTTCACATCTGTTTTAAAAGTTCAGACACTTTATGTCCTCATTCTCTAGTCCAAGTCCTAACATATGGAGTCTTCTGAGGCAGATTCTTATTTTATTTCAGAAATCTGGCCTTACTGGCATTATTAGCCTGGGAGCAAAAGTCACAGCCAGGCCCTGGAGTCGTAATTCTCAATCCCTGGTTGCAAATTAGAATCAACTGGGGGAGTTTTAAAAAATACTTATGCCTGAGGAGTTCTATCCTTTGAGGTTTGAGATTCTTATTTAACTGGCCTGGGCTAAGGCCTGGGCAGCAGGGTTTTAAAAGCTCCCCAGGTAATTCTAAATTCAGCCAAAGTTGAGAACTACTACACCGGAGGTTTACTGGCCCCGCTGTGCCACATCGTCTTCTTACCACCCTGGTGATTGCCCCACAGCCTGCTTTGGCTCCCTCGCACCAGCCGACTGTGAGCTTGGAGTCCTGCCCGGGCTTGTGGGGAAGAACGGTATGTACTTCTGCAGAGGTCTTCTCTACACCTGTTTTGGGTTGGGGTTTCTGAGTCTAGTTTCCATCAGTCCGATTTCATCTACTTTACATATTCTAGAAATTCTTCATAATTTCAGATCCACTTCTTGTATTCTCCTAGTTTTCCAGCACTAATATGGATTTTTCCTTCTTTTCTGAAATCATTCTCCACCCCCAGCCCTCATCTCTCACTTTAGTCGGACTTGGAGAGGGAAAGGAGTTGAGAGGGAAGAGTACTCCAACAATTTGAATCCTGCAGATCACTCCGTTGAAATTTTCACATCTGAAAATGCTGCCATTGTTTGCATTCTTTGCATGCAAATGCAGCTGAAAGCACACTGGGAGGCGAGGAGCTAGAGCCACATTCAGCCAGCACTTTGATGTGCGCACTCTAAACACTTACGGGAACAAATCAGAAGACAGGAGAGATGTGGAGTTGGGGTGAAGAGGAGCTGGAGGCTATTTAGAGCCTTTTGTCAGTCAGATTGGATTTTCAAAGCTTAAAAAGTAACAACGTAGCCACTCCTGGCAATTAAACTAAAGTAGATGACTAAAGTCTCAGTCATCATAATAATGCCAATTATTAGTCACCTTAGAACACAGTGACTTCTTTTAAATGGAAAAAGGACATTGAATAAAAATTACAAGATGGTCATCTTACTGACATAAGAAAAAGCGCACTGGAATGGAATCTAAAAATTGATTTCAAGCATTAGGATTCTAACAGAGACAGTAAAAATCAAAATTTCTTTGAGAAAGAATAAAGCCTGTTGAATAAATTTAAATTTTCTCTTCCACATAGAAACAAACAAGTTATTAAACGAAAGCAAAAGATCACCACTTAGTAAAAGCCGTTTGATTCGGTCTATAACTTTACTTTTCAAAAAACAAGCACAAATCCTGAAGAAATATGATTTAAGTAAGATACCTATTAAGAAGATACATTATTAATTTGAAGACTGATATTAAGTACAAAGACAAATTAATCATGGATTCTAGGTTACCCCTGGTAAAACCAAAAAGATGTGCTGATGGATTGGATGTAGGATGTAAGAGAAAGAGGAGTCAAAGATTTCCTTCCTTAAATCTATTTAAAGAAAGCAAAACAAATGAAATAAACATAACAGAGGGTGGGAAAAAGAAATTAAATGTTCACCATGTACTAGGCACCATTCTTCATTTAACTGTCACAACAGCCTGTGGGGGAAATGATTATTATTCCCATTTTACAGATAAAAACACTAGATGCTCAAGTGGTTAAGTAATTTGCATAATCATAAAAATACCAAGATTCCAAATATGTTCCAAGTCTGTTGCCCCCAAAGCCGGTGTGGCCCTCTTCCCTGACTACTCACTGTATCTTTATGCAGAAGCGACAGAAGCTCTAACTCTTGTGTATTTATAACGACATATTAGAATGAATGACCATTGTCTATTGTTCTCTTTCACTGTAGAATTGCATTTAAGTTCTAGGATTTCTACCTGGTTTTGAATGTAAGTGTATAGATGATGCTCCAAAAAACGGGTGAGCGGGTAAAGTCTGAGAAGACTTCAAAGAGAACAATGTGATCCCAGTTTCTGACAGAGACCACTTATAAGTCAACCTTCTGTCCCCCTCCCACTCACAGCTAACTTATTTCAAAGAGGAAAAACAGGGCACCTTAACCTTGATAAATGAAAATACAAGAAATTTTTATAAAATTGATTTGTTTCAGAAAACCAAAGAGGGTTTTTGGGAGAAAATTAACCATTTACTCTAAAATTTCCCAGGAAAGTATAATCTAACAAGATGAAAGACAAAAGATTAGTCATTGCGCTTTCGTAATATATTTAGAAACAGAAAATAAAATTATATGAAGGATTATTCAAATGCATTAAAAAAATTCCATTCATAGTATGTTATCCTTCATGCAAAATGGAAGGGGATATAAGAAAAAAAATAAATGTCTCTGCTTATTTCTGTAAAAGACATACAAGAAATCAGAAACTAATGAGATGAGTTACCTGCAGGAGTAAACAATGGGGAAATGGAACAGGTTAGTAGGGTTGCAGGGGTAACACTTCTGAGTATATATTTTCATATATAGTTGGCCCTCCTGTATCGGTGGGTTCCACATCTGCAGATTCAACCAATTGTAAATTGAAAGTATGGGGGAGGGGGAGTTACATTGTTGCTGACTCATACCGTGTAGTTAGGCCTATGATGATTTCGGCAGTACTGAACATGTACAAACTTTGTTTTTGTCATTATTCCCTAAATAATACAATATAACTACTATTTACATAGCATTTACATTGTCTTAGGTATTATAAATAATCTATAGATGATTTAAAGTATATGGGAGGATGTGAGTAGGTTATATGCAAACACAACATTTTATATAAGGCACTTGAGCATCAGCAGATTTTAGTTATCTGTGGGGGAGGGGGGTTGGGAGAGTTGGGTGTGTCCTGGAACCAGTCCCCAGTAGATACGGAGGGATGACTGTAGTTTAGAATCTCATGGTAATGTTTCATATATCGAAAAAACAAACGAATAATTAAAAGCAACCAGAGTGTGGAGAGAACCCCAAATGGAATGCAAACATAACCAATGAATCTAACTGTATTATAAATGTGTAACATCACCATACTGAAGGGAATGAGGAAGAAAAGAACTAACCTAAGTTGAAAAACAGTGTTTTCAAAGTATGCTATAAGGCTAATAATGACAAAAGGAACTATACACAAATATTTGCTACTTTAGAAATTTGTGTTTCACAGGGGTGTGCGTTGGCAATTCTGAAACTACTTTCTGTATATACTACAATTTATGAATGATGAGAGCCAAGTTTCTCACTGTTGGAGAAAACAGTTTCAAATAAGCACAGGGAGAAGAAGGCTAGAACAAAGCTATGGTGTTGGATTGGAATGGAAAGTGTAAACATGTAGTCATAGTTTTTAAAATATACCGGTGCCAAAAAAATGTATACATGTGACTTATATTCATCTTTTGTTATCGGTATATATTGAGTATTACAATTTTAACACAGTTTTTACCTTTCTTATAATGTGTATACATTTTTTTGGTACCCTCTGTATACAGACTAATAGAGAAATACATACAGATGTGTGTATATGCAAACTGAGGTTGACATATTTCCTACCTCTGTCTGCTAAGAGGTTCTAGAAACAATAACATTTGAAACCATTAGTATACTTAGCATTTTCTTTTTTTTATTAGGAAAGGGGGAACAGTGTGTTTTTCCCAGGACCCATCAGCTCCAAGTGAAGTTATTGCCCTTCAATCTTAGTTGTGGAGGGCACAGCTCAGCTCCAAGTCCAGTTGCCATTTTCAGTCTAGTTGCAGGGGGCACAGCCCACCATCCCATGCGGGAGTTGAACTGGCAACCTTGTTGTTAAGAGCATGTGCTCTAACCAACTGAACCATCCAGCCGCCTCCAGATCTTACTTTCTAAATACCATTCTCCAATAAGAGGAATCAAAGCTCTTTGGAAAATGGTTTGATTTTAGGCCTGGGGCAGGGAAATTACAAAGTGAGCCTAGAGCACCTGTACTACCAAAAATAAGGAAGTGCATACTTAAAATACAATGAAGGTATGTTGAAAGGACACAAGAGCCAAGGTGAAGAGCTTCAATGGCCAACTCTGGGACAATTTGAGCAATAAAATACGAATAGTAATATATAATAACCTACAGAATAAATATCCATGGGTCCATGATGATATAAATAAACAACTGAATAAATAAACAGGGGCGAATAGGCAGCTCTTTTTTACAGTAGAATTCCAATTAAATGTAAAAGGAACAATGGAAATAAAAAAAATCACCATTAGGTAACTACCACAGTAATAAGTGTTGTATGCAAAAATCATTCATGGATGCTAAAATCAATGTGTGAAGTTGTGATGTAAAAGAAGATACTTGCATAGTTTCCAGTATTTCCCTCCCAATGAGATACTTAGTAATTACAAAGGGAAACATAGTGACCTTACAGTGGAGAAACATGGCAGACCCCACCTTAACCAAATAACCCAAGTTAACATCACCCATAATTGGCTGACACCAACATCGTGTGCCTCCTGATAATGACGAATTGAGAAGGGCACAACATCACTGATATGGTATTTTCTGAAAACGCGTAACCTCAGTCTAATCATGGGAAAACATCATACCAAACCAAATGGAGGGATATGCTACAAATAACTGGCCAGTTGTCTTCAGAAGTGTTAAAGACTGATGAACTGTCCTAGACTGGATGTGACTAAGGAGACAGGACAAGTAAACACAATGTTGGATCCTGAATTTGTGGATCAGAAAAAGGACATGAGTGTGGCAGTTGGTAAAATTCAAATAAGATCTGTAGAAAAGTTAATAGTATTGTATTGTTGCTGATTTACTAATTTTGATAAATGTACTGTGGTTAGGTAAGATGTTAACATTAGGGGAAGTTGGGTGAAGCATGTAAGGGAATTCTCTGTACTAGTTTCGCAACTTTTCTGTAAGTCAAAAATTATTTCAAAACAAAATGTTAAAAAAAAAAGTCCCATTGAAAAGATTACCAAAGCATGATTTAATTTACCCTGCTCCAAAGTTAACTCTACAGTGGTAGTTTTGTGGTATTTTCTGTAATCGGGAAAAGGTTTTTCCCTTTAATTTAGTTAACAAAAACCTCCAGTTTTAAAGTATGTATTATAAATTGTTGAAACATGGGGAGTCACTGTATCATAGGAAAAAAAACCTCTACTTCTGTATATGTTTGAAGTTTTTCATAATTAAAATTTTAAATACATGACACTTTTTTTAAGTGGTTGTTAATATACTGAAGGTAATTTTCTATCATTCCTATAACACTCATAAACATTTAGTATTCTATCATGGAATGTTTAGGGCTAGCAGGACCTTAGAAATCAAGAAGTCTACCCTGCCTGCATGACTGTATAGGAAGGAAATTAAGCATAGAGGGAGGAAGTCTAGTTAGAGCCAGCTGAAGCCAGAATCCTACCTCCTGACTCCTGGTCTAGGTATTTCTTCAACATTATATATCTGAGCTCTTCTTTTTTTATTCTAAACCTTATCATAAATGATAACCATCTAAACACTTCAACTGCAATATTATAGTAATACAATTTATAACTGTTTCCAATTTAAAAAACCCACAAAAAATTTGCCAGACTCATAGAAATGAAATATGGATTCAAAGTAGTATATACAACATTAAAGACAAGAAAATCAACTATTCTAGTTTACTGTTTTGAATGAACTCATTATTTTAAAATAGGCCTTTTATAATAGTTCATGTTGCCATCCTTATTTAGTGATTTGATTTTTTTTTTTTGGATGAGAGTATTCCTCTATTTTCTCACAACTATTTTTTTTAAATACTTGAGCTCAGTAAGCTCAGCATCTTTCCATGCAGAAAGCATTTACTGAATACCAAATGTGTGTAAGGCATTGTAGGTGACGCTGGAAACAAAGATGAAGAAGATTCTAGTCCTGAAGCACATACTGTATACAGGGAAATGGGCAAATGCTGATTACAGTATTAACTGACAGTGGTGTACACACTGTGCTCAGGGAGGAAGGATGACCAGCCATCCCGTCCTCAGCAGTCTCCTTACTCCCAACTTAGCAAAAGAAAACATGGACTAGCCTCAGGTCATTCAATAAAGGACAAAGCAGACCGAGGACGCAGGTCTCCTGACACAGAATAGAATGAACACTGTCATCCAATTTTGATCTAACTAAAATGATGATTTGTTTTCTTATCTTGATGACAGCCGGTGAGATGGATTTGAGAGCCCTGAAGGGTATTACAATCTACTGCTGTTTAATAATTCTGTTATGTTGGGCAATTTATATACCTTCTCTAAACTTACTTTTCTCACCTGGGGAAAAATAAATCTTACCTCATAAGGTTATTGTCAGAAATGAATAAATACACAGAGGGTGCCAAAAAAATGTATACACATTTTAAGGAAGGAAAAAACTGTATTAAAATTGTAATACAATGAATGTTAGCATTCATTTGATTAACGCCATCTTTTGAGCAAACGTCATACTACACATTGCTACCGTAATTCAATTCAACTTCGAAAAGTAATACATAGATAATATCTCTTAAAACGTATATACATTTTTTTGGCACCTCCTGGTAGGGCAACTAATACAGTTCTTAGCACACCAAGGAGTCCATAGAGTAAGAATTCCTCAATGGATGGGACAACCTTTTTTTCATTTTTTTGAGTTTGCAGAGGCTGGTACAGTACCTGGCACATACGTATCAAATGAGTATTTACTAAATGAAGTCATTGTTAAATAAATGTCAAATTTAAAACTATCTTGAGATATATTCGATGTATTTATTTCTATAAACAGATTTTCATAAAGAAATCTCCATTTCATCCACATTAGTGGAACCCAATCTTTAAGGACTAGTTCCCTCTCACAGCAATACCTACCTTCCACTGTCGCTCCTTCATTTGGGTTTGAATATCCTTCTCCTTTATGTTTGATTCTTCGGATAATGCCTCCATCTTCAAATAAATCCTCTCCTTTGAAATCAAGGAGCTCAATCTAGAAAGGAAAATGGGATTTGGCTGAGAAAAGACCAAACAAAACCAATTTCACCTACTTAAAGGCAAGGACAATCAACTGTCCTTTCATTTTACAAAGTAAAAACTCTGTTTTATATTTAGCTGTACTTCTTAGTTATTGGAAGAGTAGGGAAAAAAGAACACTGCACTTTTCAATACCTGGAAAGAACCTTCACATGATGACAATGTCTGGGACGACATCCTGTGGGGCTGCAGTGCACAGACAGACAGGAAATACTAGGAAAACTGCCCGGTGGGCAGACAGCCAGCGCTACAACGTGGAGGCCCCCAACCATTCTGTCTGGCTTGGGAGGCCACCACTTTGCCACCCCAGATTCATGAAATTCCATTCTTAAAATGTAAGAATAAATCCTATGAAGCAGGCTTACAACCAACTACGGGTGTGTTTTAGCTAGTTATGCTGTTTTAGGCATTTCCCCCTTAATTTTAAAATCAGGTTTGGCCAAATATGGTAATTCAACACAGGATGAATAACAAATGATCATTACCTACTGCTTCTAATGATGAAGTGAGATCTGTGACATTCATAAACCTTTATACTATGAAAATACTTTACAACTTGGTTTAGGTATTATTTCAACATTTATTTCCCACATTTCCATCCTGTCTTCTGGTCAATTTTAATGTCATACTCACACCACTGACCAGAACCTTTATTCCTGAGCCTGGTGTCTTTTGTTTATTTGGATATGACCTTTCTGTGCCAGAGACACGTTTCTAAGAAAGCACTGGCACACACCCCTTGGGTTTTTGGGAAACAATTCAAGAAGCCAAGCTCCAAAATAAATAAATTGGATCTGATTCTCAATTGCAAGCTTAGCTCCTTGTTCCACTGCCTGCTGCTTCAGAGCCAGCACTATAGCAGAGCAGATGCTAACACGGCAACATCACACACATACTTGCCTCAAAAAAGAGAGTTGCATTTGAGGGAATTTTGGGGATACTGCCAGTCGCACCATATGCATATTCTGGTCTGCACAGTAAATGGCACATCTCTCCTTTCTTCATAGTAGCCACTCCAATGTCCCATGCCTTGATAACTTGGCCTAAGAGAAAGGAAAAGTTGAGAGGCTAAAACTGCAATTATGTTATATATGAAGTCTTTGCTGATGTGGGGCTTAGCACAAGCGACTCCATTTTGGACTTAATCTCTTTTTTAACAAAAGCAACAGGCCATACTTAAAAAGATAAAACAAAAAATTCAGACAAATTTCCAATTCTTTATACTACGTACTCAGCTAGGAAGTAAGGGGTACAAAAGAACTCAGTGAAAGCTACACATTGAAAAATAAATTGTGGTAATTTTTTTGAGGGCTATGAGAGAAGATTCCCTGCTGAGGAAGACGAAAAGTAGTATTAATTTCTCAACTGCTCAAAGATTAAGTCTTTGAAAAGTGGCAGTAACGTAATCTTTGAAATGTAACTGTGTTGCAGTTGTTGCTTAATTTATCATTTCAACCATAATAATAAGTAAATATTTTCTAGGCAGAGATGAAACAAAAATAGTATAGAAAATGGAATTTATCCTAAGGAAGCTTATAATTAGGATAGACAAAAGCAAACAAGAAACAACCAGAAAAGTATAAATTGCATAAAAGAGCACACGAAACAGAGTTTTTCCCTCAAAATTTAGCATGAGAAAAAAACTTTTAAAAAAGCAAAATGGAACGTGTTCTTTTGTCAAATCAGAATTTTTTCCCCCTATTTCCAGGAAACTAAAAGTCAGTTTTACTGCTCAACTACAGAACAATATTAGCCTATATAATTATATCTTAAAATAAGCAGTCTCAAATCCTTTGGGAAACAATAGGAAATACAGGTAATTTAAAGGGATAAAAATACAACATTAAGGTGTTATGTTAATCAAAAACTTATGTATTCAAAGTGGGATCAGGTAAGCAATGAACCTAGAGGAAGTGAATTCTGAAGAGAGCTGTTATCTGGAACTGAACTGGTGGGAGGATATTAGAATGATGGGAACCCTATACCAAGGTATGTAAGTAGGAAGGATAAAGGACAAAGCATTTGAGACTCATGACTTCAGCTTGGTCTTCAGTATTACAACTTTTCAAAATATCAGATACACTTATTTTAGTTAAAAATTTATATAATAAACACCTAAATATTAAAACACATAAGAGAGACAGATATAAAGGGAAAGATAAAGGTCATCTACTTCCTCCTTGTAAGAAGCCACTGTTATGTTTCTTTTGTATCCTTCCAGTGTGCTGCTGCTTTTTAAAAAATGTAGAACACAAATGACAGCATACTATACGAGTGCTTTTTTATTTAATATATAACAGGTGCTCCTCGACTTACGATGGGGTTACGTCCCGATAAATTCATTGTAAGTTGAAAATACAAGTCGAAAATGCATTTAATACACACCTAACCTACTGAATATCACAGCTTAGCCTCCCCAGTTTCAACTGAACGCGTATTGCTTTGTACATCATGAAAACATTGTAAGTCAAACCATGGTAAGTTGAGGACCGTGGTAAGTTGATGGTATTTTGACCATCTCCATCAGTAGGAGAATATTATTTTATTATTTCTTATTTTTTTGAGACTATGCATTTTAGAGGTTAAAAGTGCAGCCTCAGACTGTCTGGATTCGCATACCAGGTCTGCTCCTTACTAGCTGTGTGACCTTGTGATGTAATTTAACTTCTGTGCCTCAGTTTCCTCATCTGCAAAATAACAGATACTAGTACCTGCCATAGTAACAGCACCTGCCATACAGTTGTTATAAAAACTATTAAATAGAATATGTCAAATGCATGGCATAGTGCCTGACATATAATATGTATTCAATAAAGGACAGCCTGACATATAATATGTATTCAATAAAGGACAGCCATTATCATCACTGTAAATAAATCTACCTCATTCTCAATGACTGTACACTATTCCAATCACTTTCCTATTGGGAAACATTACCAACAGTGCTCTAATAAGGATATTTGTCCATATATGTTTGCCTACTTCGTGCAAGTTTATTTGGAACAAAGTTGACGTGCACTTTCAATTTGACAGATACTGCCCACTGTCCTTACCAAATGACTACATCAATTCATATGCCCACACATGGTTCTACTGTGAAAACAGCCAGAAGCATCAGAAGAATCAGAAAGTCTGCTGCTGAAAGGCTGCTTTCCTGTTACTGATGTTCTTCAAGGCCTGCTATGTTTTAATGTAGGCCACTGAGAAGAAGTTTTTTTAAACTATCAACTCTGGTATTTTAAGACAAATACCTTATACATCATGCCTTCAGTAAATCTTTATACTGTGGAGGTTCTACTGTACATTTGTTCAAGACATTTACCCAATTACTGAGGAGCAAAGGTCTGGCTTAGTATTAAGTATACAAAGGTGGCCATTCCCTTCTTCCTTCCAAGGAACATGCAATGTAAAATGGCTAGTGGAGAAAAAAGATACACATGCTGTTTTTTCTTTTTTTTTTTTTTAAACACAGTGTGGTAAACACACTAAAACAATGTATAAACAAGGGGCATTTGCCTTGGAATGAGAGTTGGCACAATCAGCAAAAACTTAATTCAGAGGGTATGTATGCTAGGCCTTAGAAGCTGGAAATGTCAGTCTGTCAATTAAATCCTTAGGAGCCCCAAGCTAAATAAATCATGCCTATGCCTTTGCTTTTTTTCTCATTTGGGAACATTAAAGCTTCTTTTACCTAATGAAACACACTGAGCAAAGAGCCAGAAAGATACAGACACAGGTATGTTTCTAAAATTGCCAATACTGGGATTAAAAAAACAAACAAAAAAAAAAAAACCACACACACTCATTATAGAACACTTGGAAAGTATAGAAAAGCATAGAGAATACAATTTAAAAAACTTCTGAAATCCCAGCTTCTGGGGTAAACTGTGAATTTCTTGGTTCATTTTCTTCAAATTATATATGTACACTTTGTTTGCATAGTAAATTTTTACATATACATTCTTAAAATTCTGATCCTACCGTGTTTCCCCAAAAATAAGACCTAGCCGGACCATCAACTCTAATGCGTCTTTTGGAGCAAAAATTAATATTGTATTAAAATAAGACCGGGTCTTACATTAATTTTTGCTCCAAAAGACAGATTAGAGCTGATGGCCCATCTAGGTTTTATTTTCGGGGAAACACGGTAGTTTATTTGGTTTTGTAGCCTGTCCTTTATATTTCACATTATATGAGTATTTTTCCTGTTAAAAGGACACCTGAAAATATGACTTTAATAACTACCAGGGTGCCAAAAAGATGTATACACATGATTTGTATTCATCTTTTATCGGTATATAGTATTACAATTTTAATACAGTTTTTCCTTTCTTAAAATGTGTATACATTTTTTTTGCACCCTCTGTATATACTATTCCACCTTTTGGATATACCATAATTTCATTACTTCCATTAATGAACACAGAGGTTGTCTGTATTTTTTTTTTTTTACTATTATAAAAGTTTCAGTGAACAATTTTGCATCTAAATTTTTACATGACATTTTTGGCATAGTAAAAGCCTCCTACCTGACACAGTCAGGACTATAGTTAGTTAATTTAAAATGTTGCTTTAAGTAAGGAGTCATAAAAAAGAACATATGCATACCTGAAACACTTTTTAACTTAAAACATATTAAAGTACATTAACTCACTAACCTTGCGTTAGAAGCCCAAGGCCTTGTCTCTGAATGTGGCTCCAATGACAGGAGTTCCATGTCATTTTTACTCTATAAACCTCACTTAACGATATTTCATTTGCAATTTACAATGTGGGTTTCTTTAAAGTGGAGTAAGAGCCAGAAGACACTTATAAAGCGATCAGTATACAGAATCCTTCTGGATGAAATGTGTTCTGACGGCCTCTATATCGCCTTATACCCACCCCTAATTCAACAGCCATTTAAAAATGCTTTTAGCGATTCACCGTAATAAATCTTCCCAAAAATGTTCAACTTAGTTTTCATAGAAACAATGCCTCTCTTTTTGTACTAATTTCAATGTTTTATATACACTGTAATGAAATTATATAAGAAGTACAATGGATATAAACAGGTTTCCAGTGATTCTCAGCAACAGTCTGAGGAAGGAAAAAGCAGCCCCCAAAGTCTGGAAACTGCTTGACACAGCAGCCCTGAGGGTGTCTGAAGCGGGCCTGGGGCACACAGCTGGGCCATGCTATTCTCCTGTTGGACATAATCTCACAAAACATCAACATCAGACAAGGTCACTCTGAGACCATGAAAAAGTGGGACAAAACAAGAAACACTTCAAAATTTTGTCTAAACATGGACCAAAAAAACAAGGTCACTGTGCAACCTACAGAATACCAAACATCCCCCTCTCCTGGCGAATATGAGTGACTGCTATTAATACTTCTCTAGCAGGTATAGCTTTAGTCTCATTCCATGTCAGCCCTCTTAGATAAGATTTAAGACATCCAAAGAATCACCCACATTCTAATAATATCTAATCCAGAGCAAAGCCCCTCTTCCTTAACCATCCCCCAAATCACCTAATATAAGCCCATATCCGGTAAGTCCTTAAGAACACTCTTGCAGAGACCCCCCCACTTTGTACATTCTCCCTCCCTACAGACAATGAGTAATAAACCCAACTTGCTCAATTACAGCTGTGTTCCAGTGGTCTGCGGCTGGAGGCCCACTCAACTGGCTGAAGCAGAGTGTTCCCTCAGAACAGGGAATCAGCGGTATCACTGAGTTTATCCACAATAAATGAAGAGCATCAGTTAATCTGGAGTAAGTTAAGCAAGCTTCTACCACTTTCCTTAGGTCAATTTCTAGAAGTAGAATTACCAGGTCAAAGCATAAACATTTTTAAGACTCCTGATCTTTAGGATCTTAACTACAGGTATAATACACCAAGAATGTATAAATGTAATTTATTCTTACACTTGATCTGGACTTCAATTTTACTAGTTCAAACACAATTTACTTTATCAATTTCAGGAGTCCTATTCCATTTGTAACAAAATCTGAAATAAGTTTTAATGCTTTTTATATATACTAACTGTATGCAACTCAAAAAGTTTAAAAGTATAAAAAGCTCAGTATAAAAGCAATGTACTATACTTTTTTTCTTTCTGCAGAGTATTACATAGTTTTTTCTCATTTAAAAAAATCATATAGTACATACTGAAACATAAAATTTTAGAGGTTCAGTGTGGGTTCATCAATTCTAACAAGTGTACCGCCCTGGCGGGGGATGTTCAAAAGGGGGGACTATGGGGCCAGCCGGTTGGCTCAGGTGGTTGGAGCGCAGTGCTCCTAACGCCAAGGTCGCCAGTTCGATTCCCACGTGGGCCAGTGAGCTGCGCCCTCTACAGCTAAGATTGTGAACAACGGCTCTCCCTGGGGCTGGGCTGCTGTGGGCAGCCAGAGGTCAGCGTGAGTAGCCGGAGGTCAGCGTGAGCTGCTGCAGGCTGCTGCGGGCTGCCACGGGCTGCCGGGGTCTAACATGTGCCACCATGAGTAGCTGGTGGCCAGCATGAGTGGCCGGCAGCTGGCGAGAGCTGCCGTGAGCTGCTGTGAGAGGCTGATCGACGGCAGGCGACAGACTGCCTCAGCCGGTCGGAGCGCAAGGCTCATCATACCAGCATGGGCCAGGGAGCTGTGTCCTACACAGCTAGACTGAGAAACAATGGTTTGAACCAACTGCTCTAAAAATAGTCTACTGAAAAATCATACAACACATTTTTAAAATATACCATTTAAATTTAATCACTGAACACTTTCAGTTATAATAAAGACTATAGTGACTTTAGAACAGGGGTGTCCAAACTGCGGCCCGCAGGCCAACTGCGGCCCACAATCCATTGTTAATTGGCCCGCAGCAAATTCCAAAAATTTGTTTAGTTTACTTAAATAAACCAGGTGAGGCAATACGTACTTCACCTCGAGTGAGTGGCCCGGCTGTTTGTGTATTTTACCACATATGGCCCTTGGTGAAAAACGTTGAAAAAAGTTTGGACACCCCTGCTTTAGAATATTCTTTTTCTTTGTTTTAAAATTTTTAAAATTGTGATAAAATACATATAACATAGAATTCACCATTTCAATCAGTTTTAAGTGTACAGCTTAAATACTGTTAAATACCGGGGGTGCCAAAAAAATATATACAAGTGGACACTTTGGTCAACGTTGCTCAAGCAGTAGTTCACCTTATTCAGAAGTGTCTGGACGCTGATGGGAACCACTTTGAGCACCTCTTGTAATTGCAGAAGTCAAACGTGACTTGTATTTATCTTTTGTTATTGGTAATTGTAATACTGAGTATTACAATTTTAATAGTTTTTTCCTTTCTTAAAATGTGTATACATTTTTTTGGCACCCTCTGTATATTCACACCGCTTTGCAACCAATCTTCAGAAAGTTTTCATGTTGCAACACTAAAACTACCCATTAAACAACAACTCCTCATTTCCTCCTGCCCCAAGCCCCTGGTAAGAATTTCATTCTATTTTCTGTTTCTATGAATCTGTCTACTCTAGATTCTTCTAGATGAAAGAGGAATCATACAGTATTTGTCTTTTAGTGACTGGCTTATTTCACTTAGTGTAATGTCCTCCAGGTTTATCAGTGTTGCACATGTCAGAATTTCTCTCTTTATAAAGGCCGAATAATAGTCCATCATTTGTATATATGATAGTTTGTTTATCCATCTACCTGTAGATAAACACTTGGGTTGCTTCCTCCTTTTGGCTATAATGAACAATGCTGCTATGAACATTAGTGTACAAATACATCTTTGAGACTCTTTCAGTTATTTTGGATATGTACCCAGAAGTAGAATTGCTAGATCATAGGGTAATTCTATTTTTAATTTTTTGAGGAACTGCCATACTGTTTCCCATAGTGCCTGTAGCATTTTACTTTCCCACTAACAATGCACAAGGATTTCAATTTCTCCATAATCTTATCAACATTTGTTTTGTTTCTTGATAGTAGTCATCCTGATCAATCAGTGTGAGGTGATATGTCATTGTGGTTTTGATTTGCATTTGCCTAATAATTAGTGATATTGAGCATCTTTTCATATGCTTGTTGGCCATTTATATATCTTCTTTGGAGAAATGTCTAAGTCCATTGACCATTTTATAATCAGGTTGTTAGTTGTTGAATTATTCGAGTTCTTTATGTATTCTGGATATATGATTTGCAAATATTTTCTCCCATTCCATAGGTTGCCTTTTTACTATTATATCCTTTGATACACAGGAATTTTTGTAAACTTTGATGTAGTCCAATTTATGTATTTTTTATTTTTGTTGCCTGTGCTTTTGGTGTCATATTTAAAAAATCACTGCCAAATCCAATGTCATGAAGCTTTTCTTCTAAGAAAGTATAGTTTTAGGTTTTATGTTTAGGTCTTTAATCAATTTTGAGTTAATTTTTGTATATGGTGTAAAGTAAGGGTCCAACTTCATTTTTTATTTTTTGGTGAATATCTAGTTTGGGAAAACATCATTTGTTGAAAAGACTGTCTTTTCCCCACTGAATGTTCTTAGCACCATTGATAAAAATTACTGACTATATTAACTTTTAATGTATGTTTTCATTTGAAATATGAGCATACTAAAATAGGATGAAAGATGTACAGTGCATTATACAGAAAAAATACTTTTTCATATGGGAGTAGAACAAGAAAGAAAAAATATTTTAATTGTGAAAAGTTTTCCTTTCAAAATATAAAAGTTGATAAATACTTAAATGTAAAGTTAATCACTAGTAAGTTTCAGATAATTAAAAATACATCTGATTCACTTCTGCTGTACTTTCACTGAAGGATTTCCAGGACTTACTACCCATTTCTGATCAGCAAGATTTTGCAAGTATGTTTTTGCAGATAAGCTCTTATAATTCAGTTTTAAATACTGCAGTCACCAGGTAAAAACTGGTAGCAAGAAATGTGAAATTTACATAATATGGTTGAACTTCAAAAAAATATGAATTATCAATATTGGTACAAGAGTAAATAAATTTAAATACACCAGTAACCATAGAATAAATTAGAAAGTCAAAGTCTATCTCCTATGAAAAACAGTGTCCAAATAGTTTAACAGGCCAATTCTACAAAACTCTCAAGTAACAGGTACTATAAATATAAACAGGTATCTCCTAGACCAGAGGTCAGGAAGCTACAACATATACTGGCCTGTCACCTGCTTTTGTAAATAAAGTTTTATTGGAACACACACATACACAAAAATAATACTGCAGTCACAATAGAATCCCCAAATTAGTGTGACTTTACATTGAGCTATTTCTATTTATTCCCTTGGGAGAATGGGTACAACATAAGGGATCAAGAGAATTCAATGTATAACATGCATGCTACAGTCCATTTATATTATTTTTCTTCATTTTGATGAAGTAGCTACTGCTATAGTATAATGCTTCTTCTTTTATATAGGTAACTGAACACGTTATAAGAGTTTTACCAAAGGCATACTGCTCTATTATCATATTTTTAATTGTCATCTTAAGGGGGCCGCTAAAGTTTCTGTCATTGTGCTGGTTTTAGTCTTTTGCAGTTCTTGTTCCTGTACTCGTTACAGAAAGTAAGAGTGGAATCAGAGACTCAGGGTTAATCTTAAAGCTCCCCTACAGAAGCCTTCTTTTTATAGGAGCAGAGAAGGCCAGGTTAGGTGGCTCCTTCACATTAACATATCAGAGTAAAGAGCCAAGAGAGGAACCCTGGCTGCCTAACACCCAGCTGGATGCTCTCCCCGTGTGACCATGCTCTCTAGATAGGTATGTCCCAGGTACCGTGTTAACCGAAAGTTACCTCTTTTCTCTCTACTCAAAATTGGAGGAAACAAGAAAAGACTCATTCACCACAGAGGAGAATCTGGGTAGAGAAGGTTTAGCAGTATAGTTTATAGTAAAAAGTATAGTTTAGTTTTAGCAGTATAAATTCTCAGCAATTCTTAAGTCTACTTGCAAAGATAACTGCTGAGAGAAGCCTTGTTATCTTAAATCTATCAACTTCTTCAAGACAGAAAATCAAATGGTCGAGTAAGAGCTTTGGGCAGTGGGAACAAAAAGGTCTGACAAGACCATTTACTCTGAATCTAAACTAAGTCACGGCCATGCTGGTGGCCCTTCAGGTTCACATCCCTAAATCAACAAAAATGAAAAAAATTCGAATTTAACCATCATCATTATCTGCTACATCAAGAGAAAGAATCCGTTATTTGATTTTGATTGCTATCTTATTGAAACACAAGATTAATTTCACGTGAGCCATTAGTTCACTAGGGGCCCAAAGGAGAAGGGCGCACTGGCATAGCCAGCACTAGAGCCTGGAGAGAGAACAGCTGGACAGGAGCGCAAGTCACCACGACACACAAGTGCCTGAGTACCAGAGCAGACAGGGTGGCAGAGAGGCAGAGAGTTTAGTTTCTCACTTGCTGTTTGCTTTCCCAGATCACTGCTTAGTTAACAATTCAACTAGCTGTAGAGTAGGAAAAAGAAAGAAATTGTAGTAAGCACTGAGTCATGGAGGTGGACAGGACGATTATCCTTTTTCTCCTACACTTAATCTGGGACTGCACCAGCAGTCTGTCATACCTGTGGCAAATAAGAATAAAAAGACATTGCAATTCAGCCACGAATTTCCAAAAAGCCACATGGCCCTCCAAGTTCAATTTGATGTATGAGCTATTATTCTTCTCAGAAGATTAAAAAAATTAGAATATTAACTAAAGATATTTAAAAGCATTTGAAAAGAAATTAGCAAAAATCACATTTAAGACTTGAAAACAGTGGCTCTTAACCTTTTTTCCTCGGGACCCCTTTACATCTTAAAAATTGAGGACTCCAAATTTTTGCTTATATGATACATATCTATTGATAGTTATTGACAGTTTTATTAAAAATAAAAAGTTACATACCAATTTATTTAAACATAAAAATAACCTCATTGTGTTAATATAATTTATTTTTGTGAAAAATAACTACATTTTCCAAAACAAAAAAGAATTAGTGAGGAGAGTGGCACTGGTTTGTAATTTTACAAATGTAAAATGTGTCTGACTTAATAAAAGACAACTAGAGTCCCATACCTACTTTTGCATTCATCTGTTGCAATTCTTGTTGAAGCACATGGAAAAAACCCAAACCCACAAAGATGGATAGCTGAAAAAGGCAGGAGTACTCTAAGCCTTTTCAGATAATTATGAATATAACCATCTGATACTACATCAAAACTGGACAAGTGGTAGTTTCATAAAGGTTAGTTGCAATGTAGAACCTGAAAGCATATCAGTGAACCTTTCATTTTATACTACATTAATAATCCATTGGTCTAGCTTGCACACTAAATGGGTCTTTTACTCGTGCATAACTTTATAGTATCTTGCAGTGGTCATCGGGAAAATATTGCTTCAGTGAGTTACACAGATCTTCCAAATGTTAAGAGATTTCATTGTACAATATTTAAAAAGTCACATACATTATTAATACCCATTGATGTCAGCAGAAGTCTTTTAAGTTTTGGGAAGCTGTCAAGCTCAAAGTATCAGACACAAATTTTCCAAAACTGTAATTTTCACCTGAAAACTCAATGGTATCAAATATTGTCAGTTGCTTTCCTTGAAGTGACAGGCTCACTTCATTCATTTTCAAGAAAATATCTGCCAAATACTGAATAATCAAATCTGAATAATCATACTTTTTGCACTTTCTCATAAAAATGGTGTTTCATGGGGAAAAAAAAAGGCAGCTAGTTCAGCTCTCAACTAAAACAAGTGCACAAGTGGGCTACCTTGAGATAACCACCCTACTGCTTTATGTGTGTTTCCCTTTCTGTCACAAAATAGCAAAACAAGGTGAAACTCAAGGATTAGGATTTAATGAATTTAATATGTTTTACACTATATCAAGGACATTCTTACGTGAAACTGGCTTCCCTTCCTTATTTAAACAGTAAATGAGGGCAGTAAAGAACACATCACTATCTATACAGTTTGGTGCCACTGCCCAGATTTGTGCTAAAACACCAATGGTTTGACCACTGCAGGCTTTGTACCATCAGTGCAAACGTCAGCACAATAAAAACATAAATGACATTTAGCATTATCATGAAAATAATTTTGACATAATGGACCCTCTAAAAGGATCTCAAGGATCACCAGGAATCCATGGACCATAATTTGAGAACTACTGCTCTAAAATCTCTTTAGTTTTGTCAAGGAGAGGATCCACTAGCTCCTATATAAGTAGCAATAAATCTAAGTAAAACACAACTCAAAAAATACCCTCTGGGGCCGGCCCCGTGGCTCAGGTGGTTGGAGCGCGAATATCCTAACGCCAAGGTCGTGGGTTTGATTCCCACATGGGCCAGTGGGCTGCGCCCTCTACAGCTAAGATTGTGAACAACGGCTCTCCCTGGAGCTGGGCTGCTGTGAGCAGCCGGAGGTTGTCATGGGCTGCTGTGGGCTGCTGCGAGCAGCCAACCGACAACTGGCGACCAAGTGCCTCAGCTGGGGGCAGTGCAAGGCTCATAATACCAGCATGGGCTGGGGAGCTGTGTCCTACACAAGTAGACTGAGAAACAACGGCTGGACCTGGAGTGGGGGGAAGGGGAGAGGCAGAAGAAAGGGGGGAAAAAAATACCCTCTTACCTTTGCCAAGACTAAAGACAAATGGTTCTTTTCGATCATGACTGGAATCAAACTTCTTTCCATTTGACAATTTTCCTTTGTAATGGACATAAACTTTGTCTCCGATCATTGGTGATTCCTCACTATTCCCCGCTCTTTTGACGATCTAGAAAAGACAAACATCAAGAAAAAAGAGGTGGAACTTTTAACTTCTAATTAGAGAATGAAAAGATCACACAGTCCATTTCATATCACTCAGGCAGATTTGCAAATAATTATCTGTCTTTTTTAAAGGCTCCCCCCCCAGTTCTCTCAATAACCCTCACTGTTAGAAACTGTCCTGGTCTACTCTAAATCTTTAATGCTACAAAATAATGAACCAATAGATCCTGCCTCATTGGTTTAACGTCCTCCTTGCTTTGACACTAAAATTTCTCAAGACACAGAGCTAGTTCATATACAAACTGAATTAGACTGAAAAGATTAGTACTGACTTTCAAAACCATTCAAAAAGAAGTCTAAAGCAAAGTTTCAAAGGTGAGGTTTTATTTACTTCCCTCCTTGCATTACTTTTTGACTAGACTCCACAAGTTTGATTTAATTTCTAAAAGTGCAATTTCCTGGTATAACAGATTACACTTCCTATTATTTGAAGAATAGTCAACATATAAAAAAACAGAATCACTGCACAGTTTGATATGATACTTAATAATTTGTTTTCTAATAAAGGAAATGCCAAAAAAAAAAACCCAAAAAACAAACAAACAAACCCTCTAAGCTGAAAAATATTTAGCTATTGTAAAATCCAGTATATTTATTTTGTTCTTGGCAGAGAAAGCCACTAATGCAGTTGGTCAGTTCTGGGAAAAGAAAATCAAATCCTGGCATGTGGTGGTGTAATTTATTCTGTCAATCACCTATGCCAAATTACTCATTTTTATTAGATAACACAGGGTGGTAGCTAATGTTCAATGAACATCTTTTGGGGGGAAGGGTCTGAATTTTTATCTAAATAATTCAATTATTTGTTCCTAAATTCTTCTTTGAGATGTGTCCCACTTGCCCCACCTTTATATCACCACATAAACACTATGAACTTAAAATCTACAACTTTCTTAGTTCAAAAGCCCAGTCTCTAAAGGAAAATAATCATTACTGCTACTTCATCAAAAACTATTAGAACTAATTGGTGAATTTAGTAAAGCTACAGAATACAAAATCAATTGTGTTTCTATATACTAACAATGAAATATCTGAAAAAGATATAAACAATTTCGGAAATGCAAATCCAAACCACAATGAGATATCACCTCACACCTGTTAGAATGGCTATTATCAAAAAGATGTGATAAGAAGTGCTGGCCGAGTATGTGGAGAAAAGGGAACCCTGGTGCACTGTTGGTGGGAATGTAAATTGGTGCAGCCACTACGGAAAACAAAATGGAGATTCCTCAAAAAATTAAAAATAGAACTAACACATGATCTAGTAATTCTACTTCTGGATATAAATCCAGAGGAAACAGAATCACTATCTTGGAGAGATATGTGCACTCCCATGTTCATTGTAGCATTGTTCACAACAGCTAAGCCTTGGAAGCCACCTAAGTGTCCACTAATGGCTGAATGGATAAAGATGTCACACACACACACATAGGAATATTGTTCAGCCATGAGAAAGAAGGAAATCATGCCATTTGTGACTATATGGATGTACCTTCAGGGCATTATGCTAAATGAAATAAGCCAGACAGAGAAAAGAAAAATACTGTATATCACTTATACGTGGAATCTAAAAAAGCTGAACTCACAGAAACAAAGAGTAGAATGGTAGCTGCCACGGGCTAAAGGAGGAAACGGGGAGATGTCAGTCAAAGAGTATAAACTTCTAGATATAGGGTGAACAATTCTGGGGGTCTAGTGTACAGCCTGGTGACTATAATTAACGACACTCTATTGTATACTTGACAGTTGCTAAGAGACGAGATCTTAAATGTTCTCACCACAAAAAAGAAAAGGTAAATATGTGAGGTGATGGAGGTGTTAACTAACCCTGTAGTAATCATTTTGAAACATAACTGTATCAAGTCATCATAACGTTACATAATGTTACAGGTTAATTATATCAGTAACTTACATAATGTTACAGGTTAATTATATCAACAAAGCTGGGAAAATAATCCTATTTTAAAAATTAAATTAAAAGCTACTTAAAAAAAAGATTACCACCCTTCAAGGACTTCAAACAGAAAAAAGGTTTCAAAAAGAAATTCATCTAAAAGAAATCACACGATATTCTAAGTGTTCATGTTCCTGTACATCTGAAACAAATATAAAATACTACTGAATGTCAACTGTAACTGAAAAAAATAAATAATTAAAAAATAAAAATAGATAAAAATGCTCATGTCCATGAACTACAGGCAGTATCTGGGAGCCCGAGCCTCACCGGGAGGGAATCTGCCCCTCCGGGACTGAAGAAGTCACTGGGCATGAGGGACGGGCGGCTACCAGGGGGGCAGACGCTGCCCACACCAGCAAGGATACCGTGCTATCACTTCCGGTTTCTCCAGCAGGTTGAACTTGTGCCCACATCTGCAGATGCCTTAAGGACACAATCTAATCTCAACTCATTTGAAAAATGTAAGCTCCACAATGTAATTTTATCTTGCTGAGCTATTGACTTCAGACCTACCTTGGTCTTTTTAAAATATATATATATATATATATATATATATATATATATATATATATATATATATGATCGTTAATAAGAGAGGTTACGTAGGCGAGACACTGTGCTAAATGTTCTGTGTAATCCTGGTAACTGTGAGGTAGGTAGTAGTATTATTCCAGTTTTACAAAGGAGGAAACTTCCTCACAGGTGGGTTAACTAAATTGCCCTAGGTCACACAGTCAGTAGACCCACTTAATCTTAACTGAAAGCCCCACTGAGAAACTTGAGGCTCCAGAGAGTGATAAATGATCTGATGTAAAGGCTTGCAATCCCAGAAAGTTTCTTACAAGCCAAAAAACCTTCTTAGTTTATGCCCCAGGACAACCAGCGCCTGAGGCAAGTCCATGACTATGCTCTCTATATGGGTGCTCTGAAAAGATGAAAGAGAAGGGAGACGCTGAGGACGTGCTGCAATTTCCACTATCTCTAACAGCATTCCAGACTTTGGGATGAGGAATTCATACAGCTAAAGGCTGACAAGCCCTCTGAAAGAAGACAGCATGATATAAACCAATACCATAAAACCCTTATTCTGTAGTTACAAGTCTCCACAATTTGGCTTGGAACCCAGCAAGCTAATATAAAACATGTATATTCAGAAGAGATTCGGGCACAGAAAAAAGGCTTTCACATAAGCAACATTAGACAAAACAAACTGAAAAAATCTCATTTGCTACTGCAACACAAGGAAATATTAAAACTCAGCTTAGTGATAATATTTAGAAAGTATAAGATAATCTTTTCAGCAAAGAAAACTTAATTCTACAAAACTTGTATGTACAACAACAGTGTAGGAGAAATAACTTAATATGACCAAAGCCATTTAA
This sequence comes from Rhinolophus ferrumequinum, assembly GCF_004115265.2. Classification (NCBI taxonomy): domain Eukaryota; kingdom Metazoa; phylum Chordata; class Mammalia; order Chiroptera; family Rhinolophidae; genus Rhinolophus; species Rhinolophus ferrumequinum. The sequence goes on from NC_046286.1 coordinate 5,675,564, forward strand.
CCTCTCTCAGTTTCAGTTTATTCGTTTATATAGAATACAAATATACATTTTCCATATATAAATAGAAGAATCAAGAGGTGCTCCGATGGTCTCACAAGACCATTGTGAGATACAAAAAAAAACACATGTAAAAATGATTAACTACAGAGTGAAAAAAATATAATGTGTTTTAAAAGGAGGAAAGCTAATTCAAAAGCGATATAGTCTCTGATGAAACTGCAAAAAATATCTTCACTGTACAGGTACACTATTTGTACATAAAAACACATCCTTTTGAACTTTGCGAATTAGCTTTTCTTTTTCCTTAAAAAACAAAACAAAACACAATCTTCTGAATCGTCTTTGGCTAGCTTTAACGTACTTAAATATTCTATTAAAATAAAAACCCATTATACACTCTGAGAATAGGGAGGCTAGCCTTTTGGATCAGACATAACTGGGACCTGACCCCCAGATCTGGGCAAGTTAATTTACCTAGCTAGCTGGGCCTCCGTTCACCATCTATATCTGGGATTAAAAATAAACCTTAAGATAGGAGATGAAATGAGAATTTAGCTGTAGCGCCTGGTACTTACTAAGCCCTAACAAACGTTGTCCGCCTCCAGCCCCTGCCCTCAAAACAAGAGTTTTACAATCTTTCCAGATCGCAAATGTCTCTCCATGTCACTCACCCTTACGGCCTCACCTTTAGTACTCCCCTGTCCTTTTTGACGGTAATATCCTCTCCCTGTGCAGCGACAGCTGCTGCCGGGTTTTCTCCATTGTTCTTGGCACCTTCATCAGTAGTCATTGTCTTTTATAAGTAGATAACCTGTGGAGAAGACACAACATTTTAGGGAAAATATCACTTCTTTATGCATCTTAAAATGCTCCTAGGAACTGAGCTTTACCTTCCTAAGATTTATTTAGGGGCAATAAGGTTAAACTTTGAAAATGAAAACAAAAACATTTGCTATGAACGTGTGTTGATGTCATGAGGCATGTAAATAAAACATCCAACTCTTCAATTTCCCATCCAGCTCTGGTCCCAAATTAGACAGCAGTATAAGTCAGGTTTGGTGGTGATTATATTCCTTAACATAATTACACATTCAGAAGTAGTCCTTTCAGAACTTTGAAAATGTCTTTTTCGTACAGCCATATTCTTGACAGAGAATCAAGAACTTATCAGGTGATCGGATAAAAGGAAGAACATATCACTGTGGTAAACAGAACAGGCTTTGGAATCTGACAGACCCCTGTGCCAGCTGTAGCAATATCTGTTTGACATGTGCAAACTTACTGACTCTCATTGAGCCTCAGTTTCACATCTGTAAAATGGACATAGTACACTGTTCATAGTTATTGATAGGCATTAATAAGATAACATATGTTAAGAGATTAGCACAGAATCACATTTAAAAGGTAAGCATTTATTATGATTATTAGGTCTTCTATAGGGCCACATTTTCCATTTCCTGCTCAAAAATATCTACAGAACGAAGATCTCCCCTAGCTTGAGAACAAGGCCCTTCACCATCTGATCCTAACCTATCTTCCAGGTCTAGCTTCCACTACTTTCTTTTATTGTTTTTTTTTTAATTTTTTTTTTATTGGGGAATATTGAGGAAAAGTGTGTTTCTCCAGGGCCCATCTGCCCCAAGTCGTTGTCCTTCAATCTAGTTGTGGAGAGTACAGCTCACTGGCCCATGTGGGAATCGAACAGGCAACCCTGTTGTTCAGAGCTTGCGCTCTAACCAACTGAGCCATCCAGCCGCCCCCTTTTTAGTGTTTTCAATGCAGCTCATGTTCTAGCCAAATCAGACCCATTCCTCTTCCATAACAAGCCCTGTGCTTTCCCACCTCCATGCTTTTGGTCATTCTTTTTCTTCCCCAAACATTCTCCCCCCTCCAATGTGACCTCTAGCATACCAACCTTGACCATATACTTGGAGGTTGTCTGCCCTTTTCTGTACTTCCTTAGCTTTTCCCTTGATTTTTTTGTCTGTAATATATTCATAAGAAAACAGACTTATTGGATTTAAAAGATCCTTGAGAAGCAAGGACCATGCTTTGTTCATGTTTATATTTCCTAGAACGCCTCTTTTAGATTGGTAAGACGGAAAGGACAAGGAATTTGGAGCTCCTTACAGCTATTTTAACTTCTTATAAACCTTTTTCCTCAACCTGCGTAATTAGAATAACAATAATATCTGCTTTCACAGTGTGATCCTATATATTAAATGGTGTAATGTATATTTTAGAAGTATACTATGCCAGTGTTAGCTGTATTATCAGTCACCCGAATGACTAATGTTACCAAAGGCTAATCAATAGATGAGACAAACACAGGTCGCTGGCCACTGCCATGATGCTCTCCTCCTTAAGCAGGGAAAGTCAAGAAAGAATCACTTCTACAGCTGTTCCACAGTGGCTACTAATGGACATAAGGCTCCCTAAAGTCTCCTGCTGGACCTTCTTGTCTACACAGTAAAAAAAAGCTACTTTCCACTTGTGAAAAATGACTTATTGATACAACTGACAATGAGACAACTAAAACATATATTGTCGTGTTTGAACTCATTTCCAATTGACCTAAATTTACTTCAGTTATCAAGAAAGACACAAGTCAAATTTTGCTGTGCCCCAAAAAATCTTCAAAGAGAACACCAAAATCCAGGGGCTAAGCCCCTTTGCTTTATTTTCTAGTACAGTTTATGCCAAACACAGAAAGCCAAATGCTGGGCTCAGGATAAGGCAAAGTCCAGAACAAAGTGTTCTCAAACAAACAACATCCAAAATTATGTATCTAGTTGTAGGTAATCCTGGGCTAGACAATTAGGAAAATTAGATGAACAGGGTTGATTCCCAGCTTCTAGAAACCTACCATTTATAACAGACTTCTCTGATGCATAGAAACTTGTAGAAGGCACCTCAAAAACGGGGGTATGGGAAGAGAGCTTTTAAATATTTTGGAGGTCACGGATTGTATCCTTGGAAAAATACACACACACACACACATACACACATACAAATGTCCTCAGAGCTTCACAGATACACTGACATCCATCAATAGACCCCTGGGGAAACCCTGAATTAAATCAATAAACAAATTAAATCCACCAGGTGAAATGTTATTAGGGAACAGGACAGCCACATGGTCTCAAAGCATGAACGTACAGATTACTCCTTACTAAAAAAGGAAAAAGGGCTTTCCAATGAAGTGATTTGACAGATAACCCCTCAACACAAGTGATCTGAATTATGACCAAACTCTACATCACCAATAATAATATAAACTGCTATTGCCTCCTGATGTGATACATCTTGTTTCCCCCAAAATAAGACCTAGCTGGACCATCAGCTCTAGTGAGTCTTTTGGAGCAAAAATTAATATAAGACCCGGCCAGGTCTTATATAGTATAGCATAATATAATATAATATAATATAATACCAGGTCTTACATTAATTTTTGCTCCAAAAGATGCATTAGAGCTGATTGTCCGGCTAGGTCTTATTTTCGGGGAAACACAGTAATAAAAAGCACACATGGGGGAGGCCGGATGGCTCAGTTGGTTAGAGTGCAAGCTCTGAACAACAGGGTTGCCGGCTCAATTCCCACATGGGATGGTGGGCTGCGCCCCCTGCAACTAAGATTGAAAACAGCAACTGGAGGTAGAGCTGAGCTGTACCCTCCACAACTAGACTGAAGGACGACGACTTGGGGCTAACGGGCCCTGGAGAAGCACACACTGTTCCCCAATATTCCCCAATAAAATTTATTTATTAAAAAAAAAAAAAGCATACATGTATGTGGTAGTCCTACCAAAAATGTTTAACCTGAAACTAATCAAGAATAAAACACAAAATTAGGTTGTGGAACATTCTACAAGACTACTTACTGGCTTAGACTCCTCATAATGTTCGTGTTATAAAAGACCAAAAAAAGAAAAGAAAGGGAAAGAAAAGACAGAGGGGTCTGTTCTAGTTTAAAGGAGACCAAAGAGACACAACAACCAAATGCAATGTGTGGTCCTTGGCTGGATACTGGATTAGGGGAACAAAAAGTTATCAAAGTACATTTTTGAGAGAACTGAAAAAATTTGGAAAAACAGACTGTACATTTGATTATTATTACTGTATCATGTTAGCATTCTGGAGTGTGATATAGTATTGTGGTTTTACATAGAATGATATCCTCATTCTTAGGAGATATATGCTGAAGTATTTAGAGGTGAGATGTTAGGATGTCTGCCACTTACTTTCCAATCATTTGGGAGAGCATGTGCAACCACAAATATCACCAAAAAACTAACAACAAAGCATTGAGAAAGCACGACTACAACACATCCAAAGGCAATGCCTTTCTTTTGAATGCTCATCATTTGGGAGTCAGCTAAATTTTTTAACGAACATATTGCCAATCAAAAAAACATTTTATTTTTTGGTTCTAACCCTGACCTTTGGAAACAATGGCTTTCTAAAACTCAAATAAATCGGAAACTTGTATAAATTGATTTGCTACCTTTATAATTCCCATTTGATAATGGAATTTACTCTTCATTTTTGGTTCTAATACTTTAAGGGATGCAAGTAATCTTTGTAACTCAAAGAATGGTTCTGAGTAGTATAGAGTCCATATGCAAAGGGGCATGAATAATTAAGAAGCAAAGATAAAAACAAGAACACAAATTTTTGAACTTTTAAAGGCAGATAAGGGGGCAGCCAGTTAGCTCAGGTGGTTACAGCACGGTGCTCTCAATAACAAGGTTGCCGGTTCGATCCCCACATGGGCCACTGTGAGCTGCGCCCTCCACAACTAGATTGAAACAACTGTGTGACTTGGAGCTGATGGGTCCTGGAAAAATACACTTAAATAAATAACAGTTAAAAAAAAAAGGCAGATAAATCTGGAAGAATAAAAAAATAAACTGAACTTTACAGTATTTCTGCTTAATTCCAATTATGGCATTCGGTGGTATGGATTTTTGTAAACAAACAAATTAAAAAAAACAACCTTTTCCTTTGATCTCGTGTTATATAAAAGGCATTAAGAACAGCCAATTCCTAAAAGCCTGTAAGACACATTGAGAAAGTTCTTTTCATAAAAGAGCTTTTTCTTCTTTCCTATACCCTAGGTTTATTCTGGATTTAAAATCAGTATGTAGCTATGGATATTAAGTTATGATAAAACTCACTGTTCTGAATTGTCTAAAGGAGTAAAAGTGTCTAAAGCTACCCACCACATCAGAGAGGGAACACACAGTTCCTTCCGTTACGGACGTGCCAGGTAAGTACACACTCTCCCAAGTGCTACTCAGCAAACACCTGAGACGCAACAGGAAAATGAGAATACGCTTAAAATTTCATCAACAGTGTACTGAGAACTCCAGTTTACATAACTAAATTGTCATATCCCCCCAAGTGAGAAGTCATTTTAAAGCTTTGTCCACTAATTCCCCATGTATATTACTTACTGTGTTGTTCTTTTTGTTAAAATATAGATACTTTGCACCAGGCTATCCCACTATCTAATAGGACGCTTTTCAGAAAGAAGACAAAAAAGAATATAGGAACTGGCTACGTTAGAAGCACAGAAAATTATAGCACCATTCTTTCTTTCTAAGTACCACAGATATCTGGGCCATAAATGCTTTCAGCCTCCCAAAACTAAAACACAAAAGAAAAAAAAAACACAAGGAGGTATACTGAGGGCTTGTACTTGAATGCAATATAAGTGCATCTTAATTTTGAAAATATCCATGTAAGGATGAACTGGAAAGCCCTCATTTACTTTCAACCGCAGGCCTCTCTCAAACAATCAAGACCAGTAACGCAGGAATGTCAGGAAAGTTATCTATTTGTAGACAAGACATACATACAAAAAAGAGATAAATATGCACACAGAGGAAATAAGATCTAATATAAACACAGACAATACAACTATATGAAATACACTATATTTATTTACCTACTTTCCTTCAGTTCATTTCCTTCCTCCACACGGGGGTGGGGAATGGGGAGATGACGGACAATACTCCTATACGTGCTCATACACTCATTTGTTCTCCTCTTAAAAAGAGAGCTGCAAGAAGATATATAAATGGCCAGTGAGCACACGAAAGGATGCTCAACATCATTAGTCATAAGGGAAACGAGAATCAAAATCACAATGAGACGCCACACCCATTCGCATGGCTATTATCAAAAAAGGAAAAATGAGAAGTGTTGGTGAGGGTGTAGAGAAATTGGAACCCTCAAGCACTGCTGACGGCAAAGTCAATGGCACAGATTCCATGGAATAATTTGGTGGTTCCCGAAAATGTCAAACATAGAATTACCACATAATCCACTGATTGCACGCCTAGGTATACACCCAAAAGAAGTGAGAGCAGACTCAAACACACTGTACTCCAGTGTCCATAGCAGCATTATACACAACAGCCAAAAGGTGTAAACAATCCAAAGGCGCGTAAACCGAATATGGTGTTGTGTATGGATGTATTACATATTACTATTAAAAAGAGTATTATTCAACCGTATAAAGGATTGAAATTCTGACACACGCTACAACATGGGTGAACCTTGAAACCGTGGTGCTCAGTGAAATAAGCAGGACACTAAAGGACAAACACGGTATGATTCCACTTATATAAAGGACCTAGAATAGGCAAATTCAGAGACAGAAAGCAGAACAGAGATTGCCAAGGGCTGCGGGGAGGGAAGAGAGAGAATAACAGTTGTTAAATAGGTACATTGTTTTTGTTTGGGAAGATGTAAAAGTTCTGAAGAAGAATAGTGGTGACAACTGCACAACAGTATGAATGTACTTAATGCCACTCATTTGTTCATTTAGAAATGGTTAAAATGGTAAACTTTGTTATATATGTTTTCTCACAAAACAAAAAGAAGTCAGTCACTCAACCTGAGCAGCCAGACGTTAACTGAACAGACTGGCCAGCCAGACTTCACTTCTCTCTTTCATCCTCCCACCTTGCCCTTGGCGGAGGGCGCCTTTCACATGCCCCGTGTGCTGCCCAAGCTCTGGGTCGAGCCTCTAGCAGCGACTGCGGCATCAGCTCTTTAGGGACCAAAGCCTCGAAGATGTCCAGTCATGGAAACAGGAGAGGAAAGAGAATCCTAAATGGAAGTACCACTTTATAGCTACAATTTCCTCCTTTATTGCATCTCTTTGGTAAACGCACTTTTCCTCTCAGTATATTAGTTCCCGAGTCCTTCTTGGGTACTTTCTAGACTTTATGGGTTGCCTCTTACCTCTCACCCGCTAGCTGTGGCCAGCTCCACACCAACTCAGGACACCCACTGGCTCAAAGGTGTACCTGATATATATCGCTGCTAGAGTTGTGGCGGACTGCTAACAATTCTCAATATCCTCTTCTCCAGTTCTTCCTTGAAAATAAAATCTCTACTTTTTAATTGGACATGAAGCTTCCCAGAATAAAGTCCCAATTTCCTTTCTTGCAGCTAAGTGTGGTCATGTGACTAATTCTGGCCAATGGAATATAAGGAAAATATATCCACAAAGGATCGAATAGCCAGCTCAGGTCGGAAGAAAACTGTAAGAAGGGGACATCTGAGTTGAAAAGCTGAAAGGAACCATTCACCTATTCATACAACAAATATCTACTGAGCAACTACAATGTGCCAGGAACGGTTCTGGGCAATGGAGATACTGCAGTAAACAACAGAGAACAATTTCTATCTCCATGGAACTTACATTCTGATAAGAGTAAAGACAGCAGGAGTCTCTACTACCTGTTCATGGTTTTCATAGAAAAATTAAATTTCTACCTGGGCCACAGTGATAGATTATCAACTTGGGTTGATTCATGAGGGCCAAGCAGTTTGATTCTAAGTCTGTTGATGATTTGTAAGAAAGGGCCAACAAGGTAACATATGACAAAGGCCTGTAAACACTGTATAGGCGGACAACGTGTCCCATTCATTTTGGTACCCCACCACCTAGTACTGTCAGTGAATAGCATAAAAGAGGCACTCGATAAACACTGAAATGCACTGTGGTTTTCAAAAGCAGTCAACAGAAAGGTCGTAAAATATCAGACACTAAAAGGAATCAGTGCTGAAACTCCCTATTACCAGTTGACTATATTCCTTCTCTAAATTAACTCTGAAAAATCTAATCTGGAGAATTACACAGAACCTGAGTGTTCAACTATAAAAGCAAAAATAACATTCTGTTCTAATCAGAGGGGTGGTAATTAAGAAACCCCTAGCATAATATATCTTTGAAGTGCACTGCAAGTATATGTCTGTGCATACATACGAGTACACATAGATTTATCTTATGAATTGTATCAGTTTGGCTTAAACACGGGCAGTCAAGAACAGAGGACCACACCTAGCTGCCAATCTCTGAGTACAGCAGTCCGCCCTTACCTGTGGTTTTGCTTTCCATGGTCAACTATGGTCTGAAAATAGTAAATGGAAAATTTCAGAAACAATTCACAGGTTTTAAATTTTGTGCTGCTCTGAGTAGGTAATGAAATCTCGCGCCACTTGCTGCATCCCGCCTGGGACGTGAATCATCCCTTTGTCCAGCTTACCCACGTACATGCTACCTACCCACCTATTCATCACTACTACAGTATGTTGGTTAACAGGTCAACTACCTCAGTATCGCAGCCCCAAAGCACAAGAGTAGTGATGCTGGTAATTCGGATACGCCAGAGAGAAACCCTAAAGTGCTTCTTTTAAGTAAAAAGGTGAGCTCACTACCATAAGCTATTTTGAGAGACCACATTCACATAACTTTTATTACAGTATATTGTTATAAGTGTTCTATTTTATTATTTTTGTTAATCTCTTACTGTGCCTAATTTATAAATTAATACTTATCATAGATAGGTATGTATAGGAAAAGACATAGTATATGTAGGCTTAGTATTACCTGTGGTTTCAGACATTACACATTAACTAGCAACTGGAGGAAGAGATGGTTCATAGAACTGAAATGCAGAAGGAAGAAACCTGGCATAAAGGTTCTATGTAACATTGCATCCTCTTAAAGTATTGTCTCATCAAAGCACTATAATATAAATTAAGCAGATTTAAATCATGGCTTCACGAGGTCCATTATATGTCCAGGAGAAAAAGTGTACAAGAACAGCCTTTGGGGTCTGCGAACAAACCCTTATGTAGAAGGAACAAAACCTTGGCCACTTCAATTCCTACCAGAAAAGTAGAAAAGGAAGGAAGGAGGATGGGGATGAGGAGAGAGATGGAAGACTGCTGCTCTGGAGTCTGATGACCAGAGGTCTCTGGCTGGCACAGGGTTTTGAGAACAAGTGGATGTTCCATTACAGGAAGAGATTCAGTGTTTGGGTAGATGTCTAGAGAAAAATGGAATTTATAAGGCTGCAACATACTAGGCAGGAATAAATAAAGTTCAGTTTTGATGTGTTCCTACCATTTCCCAAACCCTTCCATTTTCAGTTGGTATCTTCCCCTGTGTGCAAATCTAGTTACTGACCAGAGAAGTCTGTTAGAATGACTTATTCCACCTCCTCTATGTCTGGCTCCTCCGGCCTTCCAAGGTGACAAGTTAATCTCATAAATTAATCATGTTGACTAAGAAAAAGATTCGTCTACCTCCCTAAGTAAACACCCTCTTTAAAGTGACTCAGATATTTCACAATTTCAGAACAAATTCCTAATTAAAGGGTATATGGGGTAGAGCACTGAACCATGCCTGAATTTAAACTCTGATCTATTGGTAACTATAGCTGCGGAATCTCTGACCCTCACTCCGTTTTTCTCTCCATCTATAAATTTCAGGGGGTTAGAACAGAATGATATCTAAGGTTTATTCCTACTCTAATGTTTTATATTTAGAATTACTTTTTAATGAATAAATACATGTTTTACTTTATGGAAAAATGAGGTTTGATATGTGTAAGGGAAAACAATTCTCAAGGATGGAAAAAGTTATTTTGGTATTACAGAGTTCACTTTCCACTGCAACCCTCTGGCAAAACATTGCTAATTCTGAGCTTTACCCTCTTACACAATGTATTGGTTGGTTTCCTATAGCTGCCGTACCAAATGACCACAAACTTACTGGCCTAAGTAATGCACATTTATTATCTCACAGTTCTGGAGGCCAGAAGCTGGAACTGGGTCTCACTGGGCTGAGATCAAAATGTTAACAGGGCTGCGTTCCTTCTGGAGGCTCTAGGAAGAGAATCGTCTCGTTGCATTTTCCAGATTCTAGAGGCCACCCAAATTCCTCAGCTCCTGACCCCAGTCCTCCATTTTCAAAGCCAGCAGTGCTGCATCTCTCTCATCACTCTTCTCCCTCGCATCTCGCTCTCACCACAGCCGGGCAAGTTTCTCTGCTCCCCTAAGTTTCTTAAGAATCCACGTGATTATATTAGGTCCATTTGAATAACTCAGGATAATCTCATCTCAAAGTCTCTGGCCTTAATCACATCTACAAAGTCCCCTCTACTCTGTAAGGTAACATATTAACCGATTCCAGTGATTCGGATGTGGACATCTTTGAGGAGCCCTTATTCTACCGACCACACATACCGTCATCCAATCAAGCTCGAAAGCATTTCTCCCAAGCTTAGAATTCTGTTGACTTCCTCCACTTTATACTTAGGGCTCTACAACATTCTTTCCTTTCTCTCCTTTATTTATCAACCAGTTGGAGAACAATGTTCCACAATTAAATGCAACATTTGATATCTATCATTCTGAAAATTCCTTCAGAATTTCAGAAAGTCCAAATTGGAACATTCATTTAATCTCTCAATTTTGTAGTAAGTTAAAAAGTTTAAGTAACCTTGACCTACACACTGCATGTTTTCCTACCTCATCAAACTTAATCACTGAAAACAATTTTTAAAAATTATTCTGAGTCCTTTACATGATTTTTGAACTTTGAGCAGCATGTTATAAATGCTGAAGAACACATGAGTGTATACATATTTTACATATTTAGTGACATATATTTAACATACAATAAACTGCACATATTTAAAGTATACAATTTAAGTTTTGACATACGTATGTGTGTATATATACATATGTATATGTGTGTGTGTGTGTGTGTGTGTGTATATATATATCCATAAAGCCATCACTACAATCAAGATAAAGAATGTTTGTCACTCACAAAAGTTTCCTTGTGTCTCTTTACAATTCATCCCTTATCGGCTCATGTCTCCCGGCAATCGATGACCTGCTTTCTGAATAGCTGTATTTTATAGAATTTCATATAAATGGAATTATGTCTTTTTTCCCTGGCTTCTTTCTCTTATTGTTATTATACTGAGAATCAAACACATTGTTCTGTGTATCAATAGTTCATTCCTTTTTATTGCTGAGTTCTATTCCATTGTATGGAAACAGAGCATTGTTTATTTACCTACTGATGCCTTTGTTTTTTAATTGTTGCCTATTACAAATAAAGCTGCTGTGAGTATTCGGATACAAATCTTTACGGTCATATATATTCATTTCTCTTGGATAAATGCCTAGGAGTGGAATGGCTAAGTCACAGGGCAGGTGTACATTCTGGGTCTTTAAGAAAGTGCCAAACTGTTTTCCAAAGTGGCTGCACCATTTTTGCATTCCTGCCAGAAGTATATGAGTTTGGCGGCTCCACATCCTCACCAACACTTGGTACTGTAAGCCTTTTTAACTAAAGACATTCTAACGTATTCAGTGGTATCTTGTGGTTTTAATTTGCATTTCCCCAATGACTAATGATATTGACCATCTTTTCATGTACTTATTTGCCATCCATGTAGCTTCTTTGGTGAAGGGTCTCGTTCAAATATTTGTCTATTTTTTACCAGGTTGTTTTCTTGAGTTTTGACAGTTCCTTATATGTTCTGAATACAAGTCTTTAATCAGATGTGAATTTTGAGAATATTTTCTCCCAGTCTGTGGCTTGCCCTTTTAGTCTCTTAAAGGTGACTTTCAAAAAGATGTTCTTAATATTGATATATTCCAATTTATCTTTTTTCTTCTGTAAACTATGCTTTTGGTCTTATGCTCTCAAAATTTTTACCAAACCCAAAGTCACAAATATTTTCTTCTAGAAATTTTACAGATTTGGGCTTTAGATTTTTGTCTATAATCAATTTTGACTTACTTTTACATACATGTATGATGCAAGGTATGGATTCAGTCTTTTGTATATGAATATCAAATTGTTCTACCACCATCTGTTTAAAGACTAACTTTTTTCCACATGACTGCCTTGGCACCATACTCAAAAACTGATCATATTTTTCTCTGGACTCTTCTTTTCCATGGATGTATCTATTTATCTTCATACCATTGTTTTGATTACTTAGCTATAATAACTTTTAGAAATCAGACAGTGTTAAGTCATCAAAGTTCTTCATCAAAATTGTTTTGGCTCTTCTAGGTCCTTTGCATTTCCATAAAGATTTTAAAACCAGTTTGTGACTTTCTACAAATTGACAGCTGGGATTTTGATTGGGATTGCACTGAATCTGTATCTGTAGAGAAAACTGACAATATTGAGTCCTCCAATCCTTGAACACAATATTCATTCAATTAGGTATTCTTTAATTTCTCTCAGTAATATTTTATAGTGTAGAGGTCTTACATATCTTTTATGAAATTTACCCTTAGGTATTAAGTATTTTACTGTAAGTGGTATTCTTTTAAAATTTCAACTTCTGACTGTTCATTTGCTAGTATATAGAAACACAATTGACTTTTCTATATTGATCTTGTATCCTGCAATTTTGCTAAGTGTACTTAATTGTTCTAGTAGCTTTTTTTGAGAAATTACAGGCAATCATGTCATCTGCGAATAACGTTTTACTTCTTCCCTGGCAATTTGGATGTCTTTTCTTTCTTTTTCTTATCTGACTGCACTGGGTAGAAATTCCAGCGCAATGCTGAATAGAAGTGGTGATGGTGGACATCTTGCCTTGTTCCTGATCTTAGAGAGAAAGGATTCCGTTTTTCAGCATTAAGTATGATTTCAGACGAGATGGGTATGTGCAGAGTGGTATGGCTGTAGACCTGATTTCAGATATTCATTTTACAAAGATGCTCTTTGTCAGATTGAAGAAGTTCCCTTCTATTCCCAGTTTGTTGTTGTTTTTTAATCAGCAATGCATTTTGGATTTTGTTGAATGCTTTTTCTGCATCAACTGAGTTGGTCATATGGTTTCCCTTTTGTACTCTGTTAACATGGTAAATGATGCTGATTTTCAAATGTTGAACGAATCTTGCATTCCTGGGACAAATTCCATTTGTTCATTGTATTTTATCCTTTTTAGAATGTTGTTGGAATCAATTTGGTTCCAAAATTTTGTTAAGAATTTTGCAACTACGTTCATGAGGGATATTTGGCTGTAATATTTTTTTTGCAATGTATTTGTCTGGTTTCAGTATCAGAATAATACCAGTGTCATGAAATGAGTTAAGAAGTATTCCCTCCTCATCAATTTTATGGAGTAATTTGTATGAAACTGGTATTATGACTTTCTAAAATGTTTGGTAGAATTCATCAGGGAAATCATTTGGATCCAGAGTTTTCTTTGGGGGAATTCAATTTCTTTAATAGATATATGCTTACTCAGGTTATTAGTTTCTTTTTAAGTGAGCTTTGCTATTTTGCGTCTTTCAAGGAATTTTCCCATTTCATCTAAGTGCCTAATGTATTGGCATAAAGTAAATCATATAATTCTCTTATTTATCATTTTAATAACTATTGGATTTGCAGCTTTACCAACTCTTGCATTCCTGATATTGGTAACTTGTGTCTTCTTTTTTTCCTGTTCCACCAGGCTATTATTAATTTTATTGGTCTTCTCAAACAACCAGCTTTTGATTTCATTGACTTTCTCTATTATTTCCCTGTTTTCTGTCTTAGTGGTTTTTGGCTTTTACTTTTAACTCATTTCTTCTGCTTACTTTGTTTCTCCTTTTTTAGTTCCTTAAGGTAGAAGCTGAGGACACTGGTTTGCAACTTTTCTTCTCTAATATAGGCATTTAGTGCTATAAATTTTCCGCTGAGCACTTGCATTAGCTGTATCCCACAAATTTCATGTTGTGTTTTCATTTTCAATCAGTAGAAAATATGTTCTAAATTCATCTTTGACTTTTTTTTCTTTGACCCATGAGTTACTTTAAAGTGTGATAGTTTCTAACTATTTAGGGGATTTCCAGATATCTTTGCTATTGATTTTTTATTTAGTTCCCTTTTGGTCAAATGACATACTTTTTATAAGTGATTTTAAGTTTATTGACATTATTTTCTGGACCAAAATGTGGTCCATATTAGTAAATGTTCTGTGTGCAATTAAACAGAATGTACCTTCTGTTGTAATGGGTAGAATGTCATACAAATGTCAATTACGTCATTGGTTGATGGTGTTGTTAGATCTTCTAAATTATTACTGACTTTTTTTGTCAACTTGTTCTATAAATTATTGAGAGAGATCCAACTATAATTGTGGATCTGTTTCTCCTTTCAGTTCCATCAGTTTCTGATTCATGCATTTGAAGCTCCGTTATTAGGTGCATAAATATTTAGAACTATTAATTCCACTTGATGAATTGACTACTTTATCATTATGAAATGACTCTCTTTATTCCTGATAATAATCTTTGTTCTAAAATCTACTTTGTCTAAAATTAATATAGTTATTCCAACTTTCTTTATTAGTATTAGCATGGAATATTCTTTTCCAACCTTTCACTTTTAGCCTATTTGTACGTCAATATGTATACTAGGTTTCTTGTAGGCAGCAGTTGAGTCTTGCTTTTATACCCAATCTACTAAGTTCTGCCTTTTAAGTGGGTTTAGATTTTTATATAGTTGATGTGATTGTTGCTATAATCTGGTATACATATAACATCTTGCTATTTGTTTTCTGTTTGTCACATCTGTTCTTTGTTCCCTTTTCCTTTTTTTTCTTAGATCTCGGAGTTTACAAGTTTTATCAAATTTGGAAATTTTTAGCCATTTTAAAAAACATTCTTGGCACTCCCCTCCTCTTCTCAAGACTACAATTACATATATATTAGGCCACCTGAAAATGCCTCACAGCTCATTAATGCTCTATTCATTTTTTCCTAATTTTTATTTCTCCTCTGAGTTTTATTTTGGATAGTTTGTATTGCTATGGCTTCAAGTTTACTGATCTTTTCTCCTGCACTGTCTAATTTGCTGTAAATCCCATATAGTATATTTTTCATCTCCCACATTGTAGTTTTCATCTCTAGATGTCCAATTTGGGTCTTTTAAATATATTTCATATTTATTTAACATTCTCAGTCTTTCCTTTACTTTGGTGAAAATATGGAATATAGTCGTAAACTGTTTTAATATCTTTGTCTATCATCTCTATCATTTCTGGGTCTGTTTTTATTTATTTATTTTCTTCCTCATGTGTTGTATCTGCATGTTTCATTCCAAGTCTGATATTTTGACTGGAGGCCAAATGTGAATTTTACCTTGATGAGATATTTTCATATAAACATAAATATTGAGCTTTGTTCTGGGATGCAGTTATTTGGAAAGAGTTTGATCCTTTTGAGGCCTGTTTTTAAGGTTTGTGAGAAAGGATCAGAGCAGTCTTTTGTTTAGAGCTTCATTTGCCCCACTGCTGAGGCAATAATACCCTTCTAAATACTCAACCCAATATCCTGTGACTTATGAGGTTTTCTCTCTTTGTCTAGTGGGAACACAAACTATTCTCAACCCTGAGAAAGAATGGGGTGGGGGGGATTCCCTCTAATCCTTTTGGGTGGTTCTTTCTCAGCTTTGGGTGGTTTCCACACACCACATGCACTTAGCAGTACTCATCTGAAGACTCATCTGTGCAGACCTCTGGAGTCTCGCCTTGTGCAGCTCTCTCTTCTCCAAACTCCAGTAGCCACCTTGGCCTCCACAACCCAAACTCTCCAGGTAAGGTTCATCTGTTTCTGCTTTCTTGGGGATCAGTGTCCTGTGCTGCCTGTTGTTCAGTGTTTGAAACTTCATATATTTTCTCTGGGGTTTTTGTTTGTTATATGATTACAGCCAAGATAGTAAATTGAATCTCTGTTATTCAAATGTTCTCTGTTTCATCTTGGAATATGAGTCCATGAGTACATTTTTAAGTCAGAATAAGACAGACACACAGTAAAAAAGACACAACTATTACGAATAGAGTTCCAAGTGGGGAAAATTATCTGACAAAACAAACACTGTTTAGAAAAAATTTTGACAGTCTGAAATTTGAAGGGTATAGTTTTTCCATGACACTACGAAAGTCAAAGCCTGTAATTAATAATAATAAATCTCTCTCCTTAAATGGCAGGTACTTTATTTTAAAACAGCAGTCAAAACAATGGTTTTGTGCATATTTCTGGAAATATGGATAATTGCTGTATCTTTTTTTCTTTAATCTATATAAGAAATTATTTTAAACCTTACAAAAAATTGTGATTTTACATTTCTAAAGGCCATTAATAAATATATCATTTTCTTTTTAAATCTGTTTAAAGCTCTTTTCCCTCTTCTTTTAATTAATTCAACTGAAAAATATAGAGGGGACATCACCTTAATAGTTCTAAGTCATAACGCTACAAAATTTGGCTTCTGGTTGACACAGTTTTAAATTGTTTTTAATTTTTTTATTACTTTCAGGTGTACAAAACAACATAATGATTAGACATTTGCACCCCTCACAAAGTGTCACCCCCCCCAAGTCTACTACCCCTCTGTCATCGTCCATAGCTGTTACAGTACCATTCACTATATGCCCTATGCTGTACTTTACATCTCATGACTATCTACCTATAATTATAGTTGACATTCGATATTATTTTAGATTAGCTTCAGGTCTACAGCGCAGTGGTTAGGCATTTATATAATCTATGAAGCGATCCCCGTTAAGTCTAGTACCCACCTGACACCCTACATAGTCTTTACAACATTATTGATTATATTCCCCATATTGTATTTCACATCCCCATGACTATTTTGTGACCACCAATTTGTACTTTCTAATCCCTTCACCTTTCTCACCCATCCTCCTAAACCCCTCCCATCTAGCAGCCATCAGTTTGTTCTCTGTTTCTATAAGTCTATTTGTTTTGTTTGTTCATTTATTCTGTTCTTTAGATTCCACATATAAGTAAGATCGCATGGTATTTGCCTTTCTCAGTCTGACCTATTCACTTAGCATTATTATCTTCTAGGTCCATCCATGTTGCCGCCAATGGTAAGATTTCATTCTTTTTTATGGCAGAGTAATATACTCCATTGTATAAATGTACAATTTCTTTATCCAATTGTCTATTGATGGGCATTTTGGTTGTTGACACTGGTATTAATAGTCTTTAGTAGGTCTATAAAACTAGCTTTTGTTTCGGAACAAATCTCAAATGGACACCTATAATATGCAAAACCTATAAAGCATTTCAATATACTGAGATTTTAACACTGCTTAAACTAGAAAGAATACGTACTCTATAGTGGCACTTACAAACAAATATGAATAGCAGTTTGTCACCAAGCCACATGGCTTGCTTCTCTGTATGCCTATTTAAAGTTTTAACTAAACTAGCCCTAGTACCACCTGCAGATCTCTGAACTTAAAGAACATAGGATTTCATAAGAAAACAGCATATACAGATGCAAAAAATTGATAGAAATACAACAGGGGCAGAGAAGACAGTAAAGAGCTCTGCTTGGATGACTTCCTTTTCCTCCTTTGAAAATCACTTTCCATCAAAGTGGCTTCTGTGGCTCAGACTGCACTGTCTGGCTCCTTGCCCTCACGCTGCCCAACCACCATTCATTCATTCCATTTATCAACGGCAACTGTATAAACTAGCCAGATTCCCGAAATTTCATCTAAAAATGAAAATTTCACTAAGGAAATTTCTGAGGAAAGTCCTAAGCTAGGGTGTGAGGGAGGGCTTTCAATGGAGAATGAAAAGGCTGGGAAGAAAGTGAGGGAAACTCATTGAAGAGAAAGAATTCAGGGAGCTAAGTGTTAAATCTGAGACTGGCTCATTCTAATCGTAACCTTACACCCCAGCTCCTCATCTTCATGTACTCTTCCTAGAAAGTCAAGTAAGTCTGGTTTCTATCTACAGAGCAAAAGGCTGCCTCTTGAGTTAAAAAATTATTCTAATGACTGCAGCCACTGTCCCTGCCGCCGCCGCCACCGCTGCCACCACTCAGCGGAGGCAACAAAATGCTCAGATCCTCTTACTCCGTACACCTCCGAGCACAATCTCCAGGATTCCCCAAAGCCTGGTCTCTACCTTGGCTCAGTGAGGACCTGGCAAGCTGGAGGGCAATCACAACAGAAAACTCCAAGGAGGGCTGAAAACCCCTCAAGACCCTGTTTCAGGAACTCAAACCAGTGTAGCCCAGATGAATACACCAAGCACCCATGATTCATGTCAACGAATTACACAGCAGTGGTGATCCAGAGAGAGACCCAAGACCCGCCTGGCTATTAGGAAACACCAGACGAGCTGCGCCACCTTCTCACCCCCCTCCAAGGTCTCCACTGCAAAAGCCACCCCCTCCTGATCCACTCTAGAAGGAGGCTAGCCAGGAATAAAATGTGATTTCTTCCTGGGGAAAAAAATGTTAATCGATTACCTAAAACTTAGTTAAAATTTTAAAAGTATAAATGCAATTATATTACAGAAATTTTGGGAGAGAAAGGAAAAAAATAATTCACTATAATCCAAATATTACAAGTTAGGGGTACTTTTTTTAAAAATAAATTTTATTTTTTAGAGCAGTTTTAGGTTCACAACAAAATTGAGGAAAATAGTTAAAAGAGCCTTGAAAAGAATAAAGTTGGGAAGATGCACCCTTGAGAGTTCCAAAACTTATGAGAAAGCTAGAGTAATCAAGTCACATGGTACTTGGATAAGGACACATAGATCAACAGAATTGAGAGCTGAAAAATAAACTATTACACTTAAGGCCAACTGATACTTGAAAAGGATGCCAAGACAATTCAATGGAGGAATGGATAGTCTTTTTCAACAATTGGTGCTGGGAAAATTGGATCTCCACATGCAACAGATTACAATGTTGGACACCTTTCTTCATACCATATATAAAAAGTAACTCAAGGGCCGGTCGGTGGCTCAGGTGGTTGGAGCTCCGTGCTCCTAACTCTGAAGGCTGCCGGTTCGATTCCCACATGGGCCAGTAGGCTCTCAACCACAATGCTGCCAGTTCAATTTCTCGAGTCCCGCAAGGGATGGTGGGCTGCGCCCCCTGCAACTAGCAATGGCAACTGGACCTGGAGCTGAACTGCGCCCTCCACAACTAAGACTGAAAGGACAACAACTTGAAGCTGAACGGCACCCTCCACAACTAAGATTGAAAGGACAACAACTTGACGTGGAAAATGTCCTGGAAATACACACTGCTCCCCAATAAAGTCCTGTCCCCCTTCCCCAATAAAATCTTAAAAAAAAAAAAAAGTAATTCAAAATGGATCAAAGACCTTAATGGAAGAGCTAAAATGATCAAATTCTTACAAGAAAACAGAGGGGTAAATAAATCTTCATTGACCTTGGATTAGGCAATGATTTCTTATGTGAAACTGAAAGCACAAGCAACAAAGAAAACAGATAAATTAGACTTCAGAAAATGAAAAACTTTTGTGCTTCAAAGGACACCATCAATGAGAAAGTGAAAAGACAACACATAAGATGGAAGAAAAATTTTACAAATCGTATATCTGATAACAGGATTGTATCTAGAACATATTAAGAATGCCTACAACTCAATAATAAAAAGGTAACCCAGTTAAAAAATGACATTTCTCCAAAGAAGATACACAAACGGCTAATAAGCACATGAAAAGATGCTCAACATCATTGGTCATTAGAGAAACGCAAAACCAAGGCAGAGTGAGATACTACTCCAAACCCATCAGGATGGCTAGTAGGGAGAAGACAGGTAACAAGCACATACTGACAAAGACGTGGAGAAAGGGGAACCCTCACACATTACTAGTGGGGATATAAAATGGTGCAGCTGCTTTGGAAAACAGTCTGTCAGTTCCTCTAAAAGTTAAAGCAGTTATTTGATCAACAATTCCAAGAAAATGAAAACATACATCCACACAAAAACTTGTACATGAGTGTTCATAACAGTATTATCCATAATAGCCAAAGAGTAGAAACAGCCAAATGTCCATTCACTAATGAATGGGTAAACCAAATGTAGTAAATCCATACAATGGAATATTATTCAGCAGTGAAAAGCAATGAAATGCTGGTAACATGTTACAACATGGATGAACCTTGAAAAAATTATGCTAAACAAAAGCCAGTCTCAAAATGCCATTTATTGTATGATTTTACTATATGAAATGTCCAGAATAGGCAAATCCATACACAGAAAGTAGACTGGTGGTTGCCTAGGGTAAAGGGGGAAGTAGGGAGTGACTGATAATTGGTATAAGATTTGTTTTTTGTGGTGATAAAATGTTCTGAAGTGGGATAATGGTAATAGTTGTACAACTCTGTGAATATACTGGAAACCTTTAAAGAGGTGACTATTAAGCTATGTGAATTTTATCTCAATAAAGCTGTTATAAAAATTATTCTATTCAATGGATGGACCACAATTCATAATATACATCACTTCCAATGTATCTATTCTATATAACACTGCTGTGAATATTTTTGTGCCCAGGCTTTTAACACATAATTAAGAGTGTGGATTCTTCAAAAAGTCTGCTTCAGTGGGAATCTTGGCTTGACAACACAGCAGCTGTACAATCTGGGGCAAGTCATTTAGCTTCTTTGTGCCTCAATTTCCCGTCTCTGACATGAGGTTAACAGTATTCATTCCTCTTGGGGTCTGTGAACTAAATCAAGTAATGCACATAAAGGGCTTTGTACAGTGCTGGTCACATAGTAAACTTTCAGTATTAGTAGTAGTGGTAGCTGTTATAATTGTCATTCTCATTTGTATCATTTTCTTAAGATGATTTTCAGAAGTGGTGTCACTGAGTCAAAAACCATGAACATTTATGCGTCTGAATCCATTTTGCCAAACTACATTTCAAAGGGGGTGCACTAAGTTGTGGTGCCACTAGTAAACACGGGGAGAACGGGGGTAACCATGCCACCATCAACATTATGCTCTAGTACATTTATTTTGTTAATTCAACAGGTATCCCACTTTGTTCATTTTTGCTGCTTTTGGCCTTCTGCAGCTTGAAACCCAACAGTTTTCCAATTATTCTATAAATCCCATACACCACGAATACCTACTGAACGTGAAATCTGCTCAAGATCCTATACTAGGGGCTACAATTGAAGCTGAAATGAGTTAAGGCCAACGATTTTGCATGAAGTAGGCAAAGAAACATTTTAATTCAAGATAACTATGATTAAGGATAAAAGAGCTACAAAGTATTTATAAGGGTAAGGAAAAGATGGCAGTTTATAAAGATTTATAAAGTAAGGAAAAGATGACAGTTTAAGCTGGTTCTTGAAGAATGGACGTAGTTTCACCTGGCAAAGGTATGGTAAGTAAAATCAAAGCTGGTTAAAAGAACACAGCACATTACAAGACTACGAGGCTGGAGTACGAAGTAGCTAGGGGAGGGGATGGTGGGAGAACAAGGCACAGGACGCTCCAAAGAGCACAAAGAGGACCCTTGAAAACAGAGCCAATGACTATACGAGCTGAGGGGGAGGGTTTCTTTACAGGCAAACAGCATGCAGAACGACACGCAGACACGAACGAACCATCAGGACCCATCCGGGGAACGGCCTGTCATCCAATTTGGCTAAAGCGGGAAGCACACAGAGGATGCTAGAACAACAGGCAGAAGACTGGCTGTGAAGGACCTCGTGAGCCAAAATAAAGCATCTGAACTTTATTCCAAAGGAAATAGAGAACTGAAGCATTTTAAAGAAAAGAAGTGACAATCGGACTGACTTTAAAAAAAATTACTCTAGCAATACTCTTAACGGCTTCCAGTCTCATACGGTATATAAAATCCAACGTCCTTCTTATGTTTAAATCCTATAGCCAATCTGGCTATGTCTGAAATTATAATATTTCCTATTGCTCCTCTCACTCACCCTGCTTTGGCTACACAGGCCTTCTTGCTGCACCCTGCAAAATGCCCCTCCTCGGGACTTTTGCACTTACCATTCCCTCCTGCCTAGAACTCTTCCCTCAAATGGCCAGGTTGCTCCCTCACTTCCTTTAGGTCTCTGTTCAAATACTTTCGATCAGAGAGGGCTTTCCTATCACCCACTATAAAAGAGCAAGAAATGACAGCAATCAGCCCTACCATGTTTTCCCCTCCACTTACCACCTAGCACATATTTATTTGCTTGCCTATTGTCTGTCTCTCCTTACTTACTAGAATGTAAGTTCCACAACGGATCCTCTCGATAATCATGATACAGGAACCATTACTGCCATTTCCAGATGGTAAAATTAAGGGACATAATACTCTAGTGAACCATGGAACCAGGTGGAATGACTCCTGAGTCTGCACTCTTAACCGTTTCCCATACTGACTCTCTAGTAGTGTCACAGGTCCCTGACTTTGATTCTAGATCACTTCCTGTGAACAGGCTCCATATTGACAAGTATCAAGACAGTAAAAATTCTAAACTTACATTATGTCCTCCTAAGGAGATATGGATTATTGTAATTTGTTATTAGTCAAGTTTCAAAAGCCAGGAAACATCTTTTAAATGATCAATTAAAATACACAAAGTATCTGGACTTTTATCTATCCAACAATAAGCTGTATTTTTTCTTGTTTAAGACCTATAGATATTAAAACAAGATGAAAAGTTTTATCAAAGTAGAAGAAACATAGTATATGACACCAAAACTATTTTTCCAAGACTTTTTTCCAAATAAATATTCAACTTCAGGAATAAAATTAACTCCATCTTTAAAATAACGTGTCAAAATTTTCTGAGGTATCACTACCAAAGGAAGAAAGAACATGTTTTCCAGGTAGACACCATGTTATGAAGTAAATAAGTATACAGTATCATATGTAGAGTAAAAGAATGAAAGTGATGTCTCAGTAACATTTTCTCCTGATTCTTTTCCTACTCCTCAGTTATTAAGTTCATCTTTCCCTGATTCTTTCATCCCATCTCCCATTACTGAGAGTACCCCTTTTCAAAAGGTAGTTCTCAATCAACAGCTTTTCCCTATCAATCACTTCATATCAGAACTTGTCCACTTTTTTTTTTCAACTTTTATTTTAAGTGTGTTTTTCCAAAACCCATCAGCTCCAAGTCAAGTAGTTGTTTCAATCTAGTTGTGGAGGGCGCATGCGGAGATTGAACCAGCAACCTTGTTGTTAAGAGCACTGCGGTCTAACCAACTGAGCTAACCGGCCGCCCAGAGAATTCATCTCCTCTTAATTTCAACTACTACATATCTCTGTTAGGATAAATCTGTTATAATTTCTGCCTTTTCCCTTCTCCAGTTTTTGCTCTCTAATTGCCTGACTATAGATACTTCAGGATGCGTTAATATCCCTACATTTTTAAAGAAAATAAACTTTTTCAAACTTGGCCCCTTCTCTATTTACTTCATTATCTATATTATCTGGCTATTCTCCTAGGTTTACATTATTTAATTTTTTTAAATATAATTTTAATATAATCTTTGTCCATTTAATTCATTGTGTTTCTTACAATCCTACTGTTCATTGTGTTTCTTACAATCCTACTTTTCAGTCCCACAACTATCACCATATCCTGGATTTTCTTCATTTCCTTCCTGAATTACCACTGTTCTCCAGCTGACCTGCCTATTTCCAGCCTACTCCCTCACTTCCATTCATTTTATACATACTATCAATAAAACCTCTCTCATACAGTATACTCCCCAATTCAAGGCCACTAAATAGTTCCCCAGCACAGCAAATCCAAACTTCTCAAACCAACAGTCAGGGCCTTCTCCCCCTTCAGACTGTCACTGGTAAACGTTTATGTTAAACATTCCCAGGAGACTAAATCCTAGAAAACCAAACAGCTTGATCTTCCATGTCTGAATCAGTGCAATGCACACTATAGATCTATAGACAATACAGTCTACCATCTTCTACTTCAACTAACTTCATCAGGCCATGGGAATATATTACTTCATCAACCATCTTCTGAATATCTTCAATTACCATGAAGATTCATTTTCAAAAGTTGAACCCTTCTAATCTACAAAATGAAAGTGTGTACAATTTTCAGAAAATAACACCTCATATCCTTAGTGAACATTAGAGAGTACAAAGTGGTAAAATATTTTGAAGGGTGAATTCGCTAATATCTATAAAAAGTTTAAGGACAAATATCCTTTAGCCCAGCAATATCACTTCCAAGAAATTATCCGTAGATACTGTCACAGAAGTAAGCAAAATTATATGCAGAAGAATACTAAACACAACATTGTTGTAATAGTTTAAAAATGGGACGCAATGGAAATTTCCTTACTGGACTATTATTACATGTCTCCACAATGGAATGTTATGCAACAATTAAAAATAAAGAAACAGATGTATGAATTGATATGGAAAAATGTTTCAGAATGGCAAAAGGGGGCAAAGCAAGTTTTAGAACAGAATGTACATTATTCTATTTGTATAAAGAAAATGAATATACATTTGTAAACGTGAGAAAATATCTAGGGGAAAAAAAGTGCCAAACCTTCAAAGTAGCTAATTCTGGAGAATGGGATTCAGGGGAAGAAATAGGGATTTTCATTTTTTGGTTTTTTTGTGTGTGTATGTGTGTACATATCTTTTTTTAAAAAAAAAAAATACTAATCAGTTTAGTAAATTTTCACTAAAAAAGAAAGAAATGGCTGAGCACAGCAAAGGCTCTTCACTTTAGATGAATATAATTGATCTTGATTATCCACAGTGCAGGAAGTATGAGCTACTCCAAACGCTTAATAAGAAACTCCTCTAGTCATTCAACAACTATTTATGGAACACTTACTATGTACCAGCATCGTGCCTGCTGATACTGAACACGAAGGACCTCCCTCATCCTGCTTCTGAAGAGCTTACAAAAAGGATCTTGGTCTTCATTTGCCTGCTTCCCCTGTAAGAACCACTCCGACTTCCAGGTCTGTGTTTTCATTATGCCTATTACGCCTATCATCTCTCTCAGAAAATAGATCCAAATTAAAAGAATAATTATATCAAACAAAAACAAAGCCTTTAAAAATTAACCCTTATTTCCTTCATAATGAATTTTAAAAGTTATTAGAAGCACAATTTGCAGAAAGAACAGCTGAAAAAGCACCCTTTCAAATAACCAAATAAGAAGTGACCTAGATGTTAAATGAAGTTTAAGGGAAATTAAGAACGTTCAGAAAGGGAAACAAGTGTTAAAAGAAATTTTTATTTTCTTCACTGATTATATTGTGATTAAATTTTTGTAAAATGAACATGTAATACATAGAAGAAGAAAAGTAACACGTAATACATGGTAAGAAGAAAGTAAAATTGTTCTCCAAAGAACTGTCTATTGTCATAGCAAATCAGCTGCTGCACCAAGTTCGACTCCTTATCCCACTTCCAGGCCC
Organism: Rhinolophus ferrumequinum; assembly: GCF_004115265.2. Classification (NCBI taxonomy): domain Eukaryota; kingdom Metazoa; phylum Chordata; class Mammalia; order Chiroptera; family Rhinolophidae; genus Rhinolophus; species Rhinolophus ferrumequinum. The sequence goes on from NC_046286.1 coordinate 5,701,140, forward strand.
TTGAGGGTCTGACCTTGAGGAGACTCCTCGTTTTGTCAGTGCAGAGACCATTCCCCCTCCTGTTGGAAACAGCCTTCTGGGACTTTCCCCTGGGGAACCACTCTCCTCACCTCTTGGGATGGACCCAATCCCCAATCTTTGCCAGTCAGTGCTTTCCATCTCCTTGGCCACCACAATAGTTCAGAGGTGAACACATGACCCTATCAGATCCAAACCAAAATCAATCCTGAAAAGAGACTAATTTTAATGAGGCTATTAAAATGATTCCCATTACTGACATAAAATGCAGCTGAAATTGCTAAAAACCTGTAATAAATAGAATTTTCATTTATTGTAGCAGTAAAATAGTCTTAAGTTACCTCTTTTATTGAAACATACCCCAATGGAACAGCAACAAAAGTACATTATCACTAAATTCCCATTTTAAAGAAGCTATTAAAACTTCATGCTTGTCTCAAAGAATAAGAATGCTGAATCCAAATAAATCACACCCTGTTAAAAAAGCTAAGTACAGGAACAGTAAGAAAACACAGGTGCAGGCATATATGTTAATCACATCTCTGACAGAAAAATTTTTAATAACTTCAAAAATAAAGATTCCTATGGGTAGTATTTTCTGAGGCACCTAAAATGCCACAATACCAAAGTTTTATCTCAATAAAAAAGTAATTAATAAAAAAAAATGCCACAATACCTAAAAATACCACTTGATACATTTAACTTTTTAAATAGTTTTGATCGATTAATCATTTCAACATGAAGAAAACTATAGAGTACATTTAAAAATTACCAGGAAACAAAGTTCAATTCAATATGAGAAAATAAAACTTAGTCATCAGAACTTCCTAAGAGTAAAATGGGCTATCTTATAAAAGAGGGAACTCCTCTTCCCTGGAACTAAACTAAAACCCAAACTGTAATTCTCTGAAAATTAGACATCATTGAAGAATTCGACTGATGTGCCAGCTGTTTTATTTCTTGAAAGCATATAGCTGAACACATATAATAATCTGTTGCATTTTTTTCCTAGCATTGCACAATTTTCCTGGCCTACAATGCACATACTGTATCTATTATCATATTTAAACATCTGACAGCATTGTTATAAGAACCCATAATACTCATCGCTAACTAAATGCATATATAATTTTTTCAGTCTTCAAACGGCTATGGATTTCAGTAGTTAAGTATCATATATATTTTTTCCACAAAGCCTAAATACAATACATTTCCTGAACTTTTAGCTTTCAGTTTCCTGTTCGTCAATGGCTACAACTCTAGAGGCAATTCATAAACACAGCCCAGCCATGGTATTTCCACTTTTGACAACAGTGGACATGAACTTTATATGACCAAATATAACTACAGTCTATATAAATGGTACATGGCAACTAACACAACAATAGCAGGAATGTAATAATTTACAAAAATGGAAATATAAATTATATTCCTTATGTAAGAATTCATTGAACAAACCCCTTTTATAACTGAGAATCCAGAAAACGTTTCTCTCTCCTGAAAAACTGATAAGTTTTCTTTATCAGACAAAAACGATGAAACCCATCCTGTTTCCTTTTTTCTCTTGCTTGCCAGGAAGCTCAGAGCTAAATTTAATGTTCAAATACAGAAACTATCTTGCCTCAGATTACTGATGTAAAGATTTCTTTGCACTCCCTCATCCTGCTCATTATTTCTCAAGTGATTTGTGCTTGTTCTTTTGTTTTTAAAGGTCCTTGCCTTTTTTGGCTTAATTATAAAGTATTAAACCCTTTCAATGAATAGGTTAATATAAATTATAAAGAAATTTAACAATTTAAAAGATTATACCTTCACATCACTGAATGATCTGTCAACTTGATCTGTTAAACAAAATCTGTTAACCTACATTTATATAAAAGGTAGGTTCTAAATTGTAGCTCTATTTTCCTCTTTTAAAGTTAATAATTTCATATAGTTTGTGTTTTAGAAAAGCCAATGGCAAGTTTCTAAAATACAAGAATGATAAAAAGACACAGGATAAAAATAAATTATGAAATTCAGGACACAAGATTAGGAGGATTTATAATTTTAAATGTTTTTAATTTACTAACAAAATTGCTCTAGCTAAACGATGTAACTCATAAAATATTAACTCATAAAGTATATTAAAAATCTTGTATACTGTTATCAGCATTCTTAGATGCAAAATAGACAATAGGCATAAAAATATTTAGTTTAGAAACCTTTTAAAAAGAGGGAAACTTAGTCACACTTCTTTAGAAATTATAGACATACATGAAAATGTTCATATGTGATGATACCAAAAAGTTTGTTAAATGGAAATAAAGAGATATTAACAAAATGAACAATATGAAGATGAAAAGAAACTACAACCCAAATCGAAAAATCTAGACAAAAACTAAACAAAAATATATCATGAATTAACCAAAGAAAATCTAGAACATCATATTAAAAATCGAAAAGAGAAACAAACATTTTAGAACAAGGACTACAGTCTATAAGAATGCATAACATAATACCAAAGCTCTCTACTTCTAGGAGCCACAAATAAAAAACAAACAAAAAAATCATCATAAATGGAACAAGATAGCCAAATTTATGTAATGAAAGTGACAAAAAACAATTTCCCCTTTCTCTCTCAATATATGAGAATTGCAGGGCTTACACCTAAAGAAGTTGAATTACAAAAATCTTAATATTCTAAGAATGTAGTCAACAGCAAAATTTATTATTATATAAATTTAGAAGAAAAGGCTAGCAACCACTCATAAATACACAGTTTAACAGATTTCTTTCAAACAACAATAAAACAATTCCACATAAGAAACCATTTAAATAGAAACAGAAAATCCTATAGCTATTATATGAAAAAGGGGCTAAGAAACATCTACACACACACACACACACACACACACACACACACACACACACACAAATTCAGCCCTCAAAAAATATCAAAAATCTATTTTTGAAGTGTTTCTCTTCCCTCCTAATAGTATAAATAGTGGATAAAATCTGTTATAAAGAGTAATCATTCAAATACAAAACAAGTTGCAGATCATAAGAGAGAGAAAAAAAAATCCCCTTCTCCCTTCAGAAAAATGAAGACAGGAAAAAAGAAACCAAACTATGGGAAATATAAATAAGTGATCTGCTACAAAGCATTGAGGACATGGATTTTTTTCTTTTTGTATAGACATTTGTGGATTATACAATTCAACTTCACAGAGCTTTAAAATCATAAAAATTAGTATTCCAGTAAAAATGAATCTAGTCCAAAAGCCTTTCTTTTTTTTTGAAGGATTATGGCCAGATGAACAGAGGTCTGGAGTATTTTTATGTAACACATGCCACTTTTTCTTTCTTTAATCATGGGAAAGAATATAGAACATGAATACCAGTTGCAAAATGATTTCATGGTAAAATTACGCTTAATGTGACTAAAAAACACTTGTACACCATGAAAATTCTCAAAATGTAGGGAGGGCATCTTGCCAAAATTAAAACAATACATTTCAAAGGAAGAAAAGTGTTGCGATAATGATTTGGTAATTAGGAACTGACACTATTTATATCTGAGAAAAAATTACCTGCTCTGTAAAAAAGGAGGGGAGTATTTATTGAGCAACTAGAGTAACCAGATCCTAAGCTTAGGGCTTTATAGATATTCTGTCACACTGCATGTAGGTGGGAAAACAATGTAGAAGGAAATAATGTTTAAGTAAGTTTCTCACCGTTATGTGTGCCATATATTTACATGGAAGAGGCTGAAATGATGCAAACATGGACTACTGAAATAGTACAAGCACAGGGTCAAGAGCTGTGAGGTGAAAGTACAATAGTGCCCATTTTTTAATGCTAATCCTGCTGTCCTATCACTCTGTAAAAGAACCTGTGTGCCACCATGGTAGAAACTAAAAGTCCACATTATTTGAGAATGCTATTTATGTTTATAACACTATTACATTTATAATTTACAACTCTAAAAATCAAAGAAAGAAACCATTTCTTCTTAAAGCAAATTTTGGAATCTTGGTTTTAAATGTTACTTTAAGAATAGTAATGCTTGTCCAAGAAATGTAATCATGGGCTTCTCATTAAGAAGGGTGAATTATTCTCTCATTATTCTTGGTAATAAAATTATTTTTTATCTTGGAGTTTAATAGTAGTAGCAGAAAAATTGTTGGTAGTATTACTGTAATTCCCACCCAGATGGCTGAAAATCACACTAGGATGACAGTGAAAAACAGCCCTCTTTTAGCTCCAAAAGACAGGCCTGCTCATTAATTAGCTGTGGACCTTGAGCATGTATGTGACTTTCCTTTCGCGGGACCTCAATGTCCTCATCTGTAAAACAAGATGGCTGGGTTAGAGGATATTTCCCTCCCTTTTCCTCTCCCGGGCCCTTTCCACATTATGGCTTTGGTGATTTAGGATCTAGACTGGGATTTTCAAAGACAGAGAAAAAAACAGTAGCAGAAATCCACTAAACTGTAGAAAAGAAATGGACAAATTAAAAAGGCATAATGGTTCAGGTAGGAAATCATGAGTTTCATTGTCAAAATTAGTTTGAATAGAAGTTTCAGTTATACTGAAGTCAGGAAAGATAATGAAAAATGCTAGAGATACAGACCTAGAAATGTTATCCATAACACACAAGAATGCTTCACAAATAACCCAAGAAATCCTCCCAAATTTCCTCAGTACATATGGAAAAGATGTTATACCTCCTGGTTTAATCATTCTTAATTCTACCCTGACGTAATCACTCACTATTTTCCAACAGGTTATTATTCCCTTCGGCAATTTGGTTTCATCATGTCAAACAATCCCAAGGATTATCTCCCCTTCATTATCACTCAGTATTTTCTCTGAAATCCATTTCCCTTTTCTCAATTTGTAATAATAATATATTCATGCTCTCATCATGTTTGAGCCACATTCTAAGTTTCTGACATGTATTAACTCATTTAATTCTCTCAACAATCGTAGGAGGGCATTAAAGAAAATAGTTTAAGACACACAGTAGCAGAGCTAGGATTCCAATACAGGCAGTCTGGCTCCAAGGAGCCTGTCTTCTTAACTAGCTAACTAGTCCTTCAAAGCTCAGGTCAAGTTCATCACCTTCCTGAAGTTCTCTGCTTAGCAATTATTCCTGCCTCTTCAGTCCTTAAGGTAACCACTCATTTGCCACTTATCATGGGACCTACGTAGTTATTTCTTTTGTGCATATGTTCTGTCTTTTCTAAGAACAGGATCTTGTCTTATTCTGTAATAACACTGTTAGAACGTAACAGAACTTAGTATCTGGAACACAAAAATGCTTATTAATAAAACTATAATAGCATTTAATACTTACTGAAAACATAGACCAGGCTCTGGGCTAAGTGCCTTATATGTATTATCTCATTCAGTGCTCACATATTAATCCTGCCCCTCCCCAGTATTATAGATGAGGAAACTGAGGCTTAGAAAAGCTAAATAGCTCGTCCAATGTCACAAAGTGGTAGTGACAGTCTTAAAGTCTTACTTCAGAGTCTATACCATCCTCATAATCTCCAGCCTACCACAAAACACCATGATGAATCAGTTCAAAGTTGCACTTACTCTTTAGCACTATGCTAAATAAACACTAAGCATTCAGAATTAGAGGTACAGCTGTTGCCCTCAAGAAACTCAGTCCATTAAGACTTCAGGAGCAAACTTTGATATTACTGGCAGAGTCACCATCATCAAAACTTAAAATATTTGGGCGGCTGGTTGATTCAGTGGTTAGGGTGCAGTGCTCATAACACCCAGGTCGCCGGTTCGACTCCCACATGGGCCAGTGAGCTGCGCCCTCCACAACTACCGTGTTTCTCTGAAAACAAGACCTAGCCAGACAATCAGCTCTAACGCACCTTTTGCATTAGAGCCGGTCTTATTTCACTATAATGTAAGACCGAATCTTATATAATGTAAGACTGGATCTTATATTAATTTTTGCTCCAAAAGACGCATTAGAGATGATTGGTTAGGTCTTATTTTCGGGTAAACAGGGTAGATTGAAAACAATGACTTGACTTGGAGCTGAACTGCACCCTCCACAACTAGATTGAAAATGACTCCACAACTAGATCAAACATGACAACTTGACTTGGAACTGATGGTTCCTGGAAAAACACTGTTCCCCAATATTCCCCAATAAAAATTAAAAAATATATATATAAATATATATAACTTATATCTTAAGTGAAACATCCTTGGAAACTCTCTTCCACACCATTCTCCTCTCTCTTCTGCTCCCCCACCCCCTTTACCCTAGGATTCATCTTTCTGTATCATAGAGTAGAAGGGTTAATCCTAACAACTATCAGGATGTCTAAATTTTATTTACTAATAGATCACACTCTAGGGTCCATTTGATGAATTCCATGCCCACAATGAAATACGGGCCATGAAGGATAGCTAAAAAAAAAAAAAAAAAAAAAGCAATGGCAAGGAGAAACAACAAAAAGAGGGATATGAAATTCACACTGTAAAGACAATAAAAAAAATTAAAAGTAAGAAAGGAAGGAAAATGGACACAAATAGAAGGTGAAAGTAAGAGTCCAGAATAAATTCAGTGGAAACACACAGATAAATGAAAACACTAAAATTAATCCATTTTAAGAATGCTGACTTCTTCATTCTTTTCCTAACCTCCAGTGGAAACCAAACATGTATATATAACAGCAACTTAAAAAACATTAACTAGGAACAGTATACATAGTATATAAATTAGAGGAGTAGCTGCAAAGAGACCTTAAAACACTAATCCAACCCATTCATTTTACAATTAAAATAAGGCTCAGAAGGACTAAATAACTTGCCCAAGATCAGAGAGTTACTTAGTAGCAACACTCTGTGAATCACATCCTGTTAGATTCCTAATGTCAATTCCCACCACACTAGGCTTCCTAGAAATGGCATATTTTACTCCTCCATTTTTTGCTCTTAATAACCATTAAATTAATTTCTGAATAAGCATCTCAGAATCCCCATGTTATTCCTAGTTCCCACAGGAGAAAATAATCAGATATTCTGGATTATCTAAAACAATATAAAACAATTAATTTATTCACGAAGTCAGTAATCTTAAATTGGGCCTTGGTTCCTACCATCAGGAAATGCAAACATTTCCCAGAAGTGCAGAAAGATGAAAGATCTCCATAAGCTGACCAAAAGCAAGCCAAGGTCATAACTATAATACAATCCCTCTGGAAAAAAATCAGGCCCCAAAACCCTAGAGGCTAGAGGACTGCTAGTGGGAAGTACAATGGATGTCACTTATGTTCCCTTTGTATTTTATATCCTCCCAACTAACCTCAGGCTCCTATCTTTCTGACACATGACAATTCCAGGAGCCTGTAAAGAAAAGGGAAAATAATGAAAGAGAGTATCGTGTCACTTTCACAAGCTGGCTTTTTGATGGGAGCCATCTTGGCCAGGAAATAACGGGACAAAGGACAGGAGAAGAGTTCTGAGGTAAACCCACAGACCTAAATTATTAGCCAGGAAAACACTAGGAAGTCCTGAAAATGTTATAATATACTCAGTATTTACCCCACTGCAAAGCACTTCAGATATTCTGGGCTGGAAGGAACTCATCCTGGGCCATTTCTGTCGCCTAAGAAAGTCTGCTGCCTACATTCCTTGATAAACTGTGGGCCCGGCCAGCCACCATTCACCAGGTTATTTGAGCTGAGTGATTTGGAAATCACCTACAGTAGAACCCCTTTATCCACGGTTTCCCTTTCTGCGGTTTCAGTTACCCCCCAGTAAATGGAAAGTTCCATCAGCAAACAATTCATAAGTTTTAAGTTACGTGCCATTCTGAGTAGTATGATGAAATCTCGCACCATGTGCTCCATCCCACCCAGGACGTGAACCATCCCTTTGTCCAGCTTGTCCACGCTGTACATGCTACTCACATGTTAGTCACTTAGCAGCTGTCGAGCTATGGCAGTACCTGTGGTCTTTTACTTAAGAATGGCCCCAAAGCACGAGAGTAGCGATGCTGGCAGTTCAGGGATGCCAAAATGAAAGTGGCGATTGCATCCGTTAAGTGAGAAGGTGAGTACAGTACAACAAGGTATTCTGAGACCACAGTCGTGTAACTTTTATTAGTTATTGTTGTAATTGTTCTACTTTATGATTAGTTATGAATCTCTTACTGTGCTTACTTTATAAATTAAACTTTATCGTAAGAATGTATCTATAGGAAAAAACAGTCTGTATAGGGGTCAATACTACCCATGGTTTCAGGCCTCCCATACTATTCCATACGTCATGGAACGATAGTATTCTGTGAGGAACAGGGGATATTGCTATGTATTATCTTGGTTTGAATACACTGAGTTCCTATACCTTAAACATGACTGAAGACTTCTCTGGAAGGGAAGAAAACGCCGTATTTTACTTTAAAAACATAGCTTAATTTTGATATGTATGAAGTTCATTATAAATTAGGGATAACTTCCTGCTTTAACATGTTAACCAAATTAGGACAAATACATAAATGAAAAGAACAAAAAGATACAATGGGACACTTTCAAGTCAGAACCAAAGTGATTTAGTGACTCATTGAGTTTAAGGAGTAAAGCAAGAGTAAAAATGACCAGTAAGAACAATGGAGTCATTAACAGCTAAAGAGGAAACGTCAGGAAGAGAAGCTGGCTTTTGTTGTTGTTGTTGTTGTTGTTTTAACTGGCCGATGGGAAAGAGGTGCTGGGTGTGCAGCTGCTATAGAAATGGTATTTAAGCACATTTAGTTTCAAGAGCTAGGTGACAATTTGGGCGTCATTTTGAAAAGCCTCAAATTTAGACAAAAGATACAGATCTGGGATCTAAAAGCTCAGTAAAAACTGAGTTTTTAGAGAAAGAGAAGGTAACAAAAAAACTTTCCAAATGAATAGTAGTTTCTTCTAGATAGAATATTTGGACTAATTTATTCTAAATGAAAAAATGAAAAACTTATCTTTTCCAGGCTATGAATTAACAGAAAGAAGCTAAGGATAAAAATTATTTCATAATTACCATTTGTCCAAAGTCAAATCTCTGAGCTAAAATACACTGCTTTTTAAGTTTCTCTATTTATAACAAAACTTTTGAAAAAATTGAGAGAAAATCTGGTGCACCAATAGTACTACTATTGTACAATATTTGTCAGAATTTAATAGTTTTTAAAGCACATTAACCAAAATTTTGATAATTAATAAATCTGGAGAATAGGTACATGGAGGTTCATTATACTATTCTTTCCAGTTCTGTGCAGTTTAAAACTTCTATAATAAAGTCTAAAAAAAGGCTACCTACAGATATTTTAAAAATTCTATCTGCATTTAACGCTTCACAACTCGAAACAAAATTCTCGCAGATAAAAACTTTTCAAATATTTTATTAACTTTCGATAAGCCACTGAAATGTAGTGTGTATGAAAGGGAGAAAAGGCCCTGTCATTTCAGAGGAACATGAGTATGTTAGTTAACTGGAAAAAGTCCTTTTATCCACATTGGTTGATGCTGGACATTTGTCATTTTTCTCTTCAATGAACTTATATTTGTATTGAGGAAAAACGTATAGGTCATATAAATGTATGGTTTGTGTTAGTAAAAGCAAAATAGATGTTTAGCCCCAGTATCAATGATTAATTTGTTGAACCTGCTGGCTAGTCCTATTACTTCTAACATCTTCCACTCTAGTAAATAACCAAATAAACAACTTTCTTATATAGATGCAAAAAAAATTTTTTTTAATGAACCAATATCCATAAATTGTATTTAACCCTAAATTGTAAAGAACACAATTAACATTTTATAAAATAATAGAGGGAAAGGTTGAATGTTTTTTAAAATTATCGTCTAAGCTACGCCTTAAGTAGATGTAATTTAAATCAAATCACTCTACTGAGACCATGGAAGCACTAAAACTAATAGAGAGCAGCAAATTCACCACTTAGATTTACTGCATAACAACGATCAAGAATAATTTACATGGTTTACAAACTAAACCAATCCTTCCTCCCTATGACAAACAGCACTATCCAGAAATGACATTTGCTTGCCTCCTGTCTGGTAAAGACTTTGACCAAAAAAACTGTACATGTCTGTGCAAAACTTAGCACACTGTAGGTGTACAACTCTTTTAACAGGAATAATCACCACCTTCAATTCCCAGAAAGCTATTGCCAGCTATCAGTTTTATTCCCTAGGAGACATGCACAGGATAACAAAGCAAGGTTTCCTTGCTGGCAGTCCTGCCTTGAATAATTTTCAGTATCCTGTTTCTTCTAACAGAAATATGTCATCATGAAACTTCAGAAAGCAGCAGCATAAATACATATATGTAGAGACAAATGACTGTCTGTGAGTCTCTTTTTCTACATCACTAATTCTAAACAGAGTTTATTTCACGTTTTGCACATAATAAGATCATTCTCCTATCTTCAACAAATTTTTGTAGCTTTCTTCCCTTCTAAAGTAAAAATTACATACCGTAAGATCCACAGATCTTAAGTACTCAGTTCAATAAGTTTGAACAGGGCCGGCCCGGTGGCTCAGGTGGTTAGAGCCCCATGCTCCTAACTCCGAAGGCTGCCGGTTCGATTCCCACATGGGCCAGTGGGCTCTCAACCACAAAGTTGCCGGTTCAACTCCTCGACTCCCACAAGGGATGGTGGGCAGTGCCCCCTGCAACTAGCAACTGGACCTGGAGCTGAGCTGCGCCCTCCACAACTAGGACTGACAGGACAACAACTTGAAGCTGAACGGCACCCTCCACGGCTAGGATTGGGAGGACAACAACTTGACTTGGAAAAAAGTCCTGGAGGTGCAAACTGTTCCCCAATGAAGTCCTGTTCCCCTTCCCCAATAAAAATCTTTAAAAAAAAATAAAATAAAATAAGTTTGAACAAATGTATATACCAACAACTGGTGAATCTGGACCTTCCTTGTACTAATCTTGCAACTTTTCTGTAAGTTAAAAACTGTATGAAAATAAAAAGTTACCAAAAGTGTGCACTTGAATTATCATCACCCAAATCAAGCTATAGAATATTTCCACCTCCCTAAAAAGTTCCTTTTTGCCCCTCTCCTGTCAACCACAGCCCTTACCCAGAAACCACTGACCTGATTTCTATCACCATACCTAAGTCTTGTATTTTTTTTATAAATGGCATCATTTGGTACATACTTGTGTCTGGCTTCTCTTAATCTGAGTAACATTTCTGAGATTCATATATGTTGTTGTGTGAATCAGTAGTTGATTCCCAGTATGGAAAAAAGCTGCGATGAACATTTTGTATCAGTTTTTTTGTGAACATGTCCTTTATTCCTCTTGGTGCAGTAAGATTTAAAAAAGGGGGGGGGGGATGATTCATATATAAATAAACCTGGGAAGTCATATAGTATAGATAGATAAATGGATTTATATATGCACTACACATATAGCAAATATACATGTAGTTACACATATAAAGTGCAAAAAAATAGATAATTTTCATATATATACGTGTATGTGTGTGTATATATATACACACACACATAGTTGACACATATATATGCGTATATATATATATATATACACACACACACACACATATATATAGTTGACCCTTGAACAACACAGGTTTGAACTATGTGGGTCCACTTATACATGAATTTGTTTCAATACAGTAAATGTATTTTCTCTTCCTTATGATTTTCTTAATTTTTCCTCTACTTTACTGTAAGAATACGGTATATAATATGTACATATACAACACAGAAAATATGTTTCAATCAGTTGTGTATGTTATTGATAAGGCTTCTGGTCAACTATTAGAATAGTCAGCTCTCCCCATCTGTGGATTCCCAACCACAAACTGAAAATACTGTTTTGGATCTGTGGTTGGTAGATGCAAAACCCACGGATGCAAAACCCACAGATAGTTAAGTTTTGGGGGAATCAAAAGTTATAGGAGGATTTTCAACTGCGTAGGAGTCAGCAGCACTAACCCCATGTTGGTCAAGGGTCAACTGTACACACGTGCACATATACACATATACAAATGAATAGATTCTGAAAAGTCCACTTAGGACCAAGGATATATTTTTTAAAACTTTTAAAGTTCATAGTGAGAATAAATTTAAGATGGAAAAGATGACCATCTCAATTTTTCTTATTAAGTACTATGTTTTAACCCAAGAATAATTCAAAAGAGAAACAAATTTCTCTTCATGTAAGTTATCCTGTTGTTTCAACAAAATACCTTCTGCTCATAACAAATCCCCTTCACAAACCAGAATTTCAAAACATTATATGTTATCATCTACCATGTAATTTTTAAGCTAGGGGCAAAATCTGAAATGTGTTAAGATTACAAGATTTTATTTCATTGTCTTGCTTTTTTAAAAAAGTTAAACATGGAAGTAATTCCACTGGTTAATATTTAACATGGATAAAGACCATTCCATCCTCATTCAGAATATATTCCCATGAAGACTATCGATAGGATGTTTTCTCCATTCTAAAAATTTACTGCAACATTAACTCTGTGATAGAGATTGTGGGGACAGAGCCCCAGAGTGCAGTTTCCAGGCTCTCAGCCTCACGTGGATAGGTGCTGGCTCAGTTATTGGATGGCCATCAGCTGTAATCAGATGGCTATCCGCTGTGGCTAGTTGGCCATCAGCTGTTACCGGTTAGCCATTAGCCACTAATATAACTGCCGTGGCTACGCTGACAAGGGGGTTGGTCGGTTGGCAGAGAAGTGGACGGCGGATTGCCGTTAGCAAGCGCGGATTGCCGATGGTGCGGATCGTGTGGATCCTACTTCCGGAGTCTCGCCCAGCCGTCAGCTAGACTGGTGCAGGAAGACCCCTTGTTAGGGTACTGGCGGATGTTTGCTTTTGCGTCTCAACCAGCGCCATGGAGAATATAGTGGTCTGACTCCCCTATCTGGCTCCTTTGCTGTTCCTTTTTGGCCTCACCATATCCTGCATTCACCTGCCAGGAGTAGGAGCCGAGTACCAGCATTACACATGGCACAGCAAGCAGGGTATGGTGCTGGCCAGAATTTTCAAAGGGGTAATGGAGCAGTTTATACGTATGAAAGCTCGGTTTCGCGAGCAGGGTATGGTGCCGGCCAGAACTCTCCGAAGGATGGTGGAGCAGTCGAAAGCTCAGCTTCGGGAAGCCCGTGAAGAGCGGCGCCGGGAGCAGGAAACGCGATCTGCCTGGGAGAAACGTGACCCCTCAATGAATGGTGGTCCTCTCAAGCTCCTGGACGGCATGCCGCCCTGTTGGCCATAGCAGTCTGCTGCTGCCGTGGGCTCCTACAGCTGTGGACAACTTATACTGGGGCCACCACCCACTCGGACACCGGGCACGGCAAGCAGGATTCCGGCCAGGTAGGAATGGTGTCTGACTCTGGGCAGGAGGACATGTGGCCCCCACAGTGTGTGGTGCCCGGTGGCCACTGTTCTCAGGAGTTGGACCCCCAAGGAGGGGTGGGAGGACATGGATGGTTCTCTAACCAGCATAGAAAGAGCCATGCAGCTGCCAGAGAGCTGGACCCCGTGGAGGGGTGGGAAGACGGACGGTTCCTCAACCAGCACAGGCCGGAGAAAGCGAAGGTCGTTGCGACCGTGGGGACTGGGAGGTGCTTGCTGAGGCGGCCCAGCTGCGGGACTTGTAGTCCCAGGAGGAAACGCTTGCTGAGTCCTCAGTGGAGGCTGCAGGTGAGGTCAAGGTCACCCCTCACCCCCAGGTTGGGAGGACTTGGAGCCCTCGCCCTGCGGAGAGGGCACACACTGTGAGGCCAACGCACAGCCCTGGCGAATGACTGTGGAGTATGGGGAATTGCCTTCCATCCCTGATTTAGTGGACCGCTTGACTGTTTGCTTGGGAACGTACCACCATGTAGTGAAACTGGTGGATGTTTGCTTCCTGTGTTTGCCCGGCCGCCAGCGAGACTGTGGTACAGGAAGACCCCTTGTTGGGGTACAGGCGGATGTTTGCTTCCTGTCTCTCGAATGGCCACCATTGAGAATATGTAAGCACCTTGGCTGTGAGCCACTATTGTTCCAGCATGGTACCCTGAGGAACCCTGGCTGTGCCCAGAAAGTAGGTGGACATCAACGGACACCCACTGGGACATTACTTGAACTGGACTTAAAACATTTTCTCGTGAGTTGGGTTCCTGACACAGGGCCCCTCATGGAAGGCACCTGTCGCGTAGATTGTGAGGCGAGACCCTGTAGGGGTCCTGGAGTGTGGGGACAGAGCCCCAGAGAGCAGTTTCCAGGCTCTTAAGACTCACGTGGAAAGGTGCTGGCTCAGTTATTAGATGGCCATCAGCTGTAATCAGATGGCTATCCGCTGTGGCTAGTTGGCCATCAGCTGTTACCGGTTAGCCATTAGCCACTAATATAACTGCCGTGGCTACACTGGCAAGAGGGTTGGTCGGTTGGCAGAGAAGTGGACGGCGGATTGCGGTTAGCAAGCGCGGATTGCCGATGGTGCGGATCGTGTGGATCCTACTTCCGGAGTCTCGCCCGGCCGTCAGCTAGACTGGTGCAGGAAGACCCCTTGTTAGGGTACTGGCGGATGTTTGCTTTTGTGTCTCGACCAGCCGCCATCGAGAATATAGTGGTCTGACTCCCCTGTGTGTGGCTCCGTTGTTGTTCCTTTTTTGGCTTCACCATATCCTGCGTTCTTGTGTGGGGAGCGGGAGCTGAGTCCCTGCATTACAGAGACATTTTGACTTTCAAATTCCACTGTGTAATTTTCAGCTGTCAGTAGAGGAGGTTCTTTAACTTCCAGAGGTAGGAATATTAATAAACATGCACAAAAATTTTATTTTTGAAGAGATCAAAATGAAATTCCCAATCCTGCTTCTGATAATCAGATGGACATTTAAGGTATAGGAGTGGTTCCTCATTTAACATCATCTATAAAATTGCAAAGATGGAGGCAGAATATTACAAATGGTTCTAGAAATTAATAAATACTTGCTTTAGGAAAGATTTGCAAACACAAAAAGGAAAAAAAACCCTCTTCTAGTCTTTGATCTTTCTTCATCTTTTATTTCTTCTTCCAAAAAATCGGTAATTTCAAAAACATACAAATTAAATGTACATTTTTAATCTTAAAAAAAAAAATTCTTAGGATTTGGAAGTTCCCTAACTTTTACAGATGTGTGTTTACTTAAAAACCCACTTACATTCTGAAAATACATCATTTTCACTTTTCTAATAAATGTACCTTTTTATAAAAGCAGACAGCCTTGATTAAGTATTACAAAAATGACAGCAGCTCCAAACAGCTACAATCCCCAACTTAGTTTCAATAATCTTTTGTCTGATTGTTTTAGAGAACTAAAAGAAATTTCTTATTTTTAAAGTGTTTTTCTTCCAGACCAAGGGTAGAAAACAAGCATACCAAATGTGTAGATCCCACATCCCCTCCGGTGACCCTTCACTCTCATTAACTAGGTGTTTCCTAAAAGACTAGAAAGTAAATACTAAATTAAGCATAAAATGAACTTGCCTCATTTAAGGACTATGGTCTTACAGGTTTAAGTTTCAGCTGAGTGCAGGTCAATTCTCATCATGACAAATTATGAGGTGCAAACTATTTTGAGTACTTGAATTTGTTTCAAATAGTGCTAAAATATCCTTAGTAACCTGTTAGCTACACAGATTACACTTAAGTGGTTATTGTTTTTAAGTCAATAGTTATGTGATTTACATACCAATGTCCACCTAATCTCTGATGTATAGATTTAATTTTCTTTACACTTTGGGGAATTAAGGTCAGAAGTTAAAAATACACCATCGAAAATTTCAGAAATGTAAAATAACAAAAAAATAAAATCTATTAATAATCAGCTTGCTTAGAAAGTCCAAATAGTTTTAGAATTATAAAATACACATTTTAACTGTTCAGCATTAAATAATTACAGAATTTCATGTGCTAAAATATGTATAACACAGATTCTTCTTTACCAATTGTGAAAATTATATTCAAGGCCTATAGTAGATATTCCTAATGTCAGGCATAACATGCATATTACTGTTGAATGAAGCAGCATTAATGTCTAACAGTTCATGTGATTTAGCCTTAAATTTAATTGTTTTAAATATCTGTTTCTGTGTGTGTGTGTGGCTTTATTCATTCGAAAATATCTGCCCACCCCCAAACTCAACAGCAGCCACACCTGAGGGTAAATGACCTAAAAATACTCCCAATGTTAATCGTGTGAGAATTCAACTTATGCTTAATTTTGAAACTGAAATGTGGTTGATAATTTTATGATATGGTCTACCACAAGTTAAAATGGACAAAAAAATGGCAATTAAAATATCTAAAACTGAATCTGAAAATGGGCTTTTAATTATAAAAGGCACTTTTATCAAGTTGCTAAAATATGCTTTTGTGTAAATAAAACTATGAAATATAGCTTTATGATGTGGATATAGTTAAGCATCATCATAAGAAAAAGATTATAAAATTTCTAATTACAAATAATAAACTATATTCCTATACACTTTAAAGAGCAATTATATAAATCATCCATAACTAGACTAGTGAGAGCTCTAGACTTGTAAGATTCCTTACAACTATTTATATAGAATAAAACCCATCCTACATGAAGACAAGCCACCATTCAACCAATCTATCCTAAGGGTCAAAAAGCCACCTCAGTTTTTAATAATAACTTCTACAGCGATAGAAAGAGGATGTTCTTTCATCTCTAGACTGATTCCTTCTAAGCTAAGAAAACTTTAGGAAACTAAAAATAACCGAAGATACCTATTCTTTTCCAATCCAAGAAAAAAAACAGAAAAATTAAGATTAATTGCCCAATCCATTATTTTTTAAATTTTTTATGTTGAACTGGTTAAAATTATGTTTAAAAAAATACATTCAAGGGGTAGTGGTAAAAGAGGGAAAAGGGGGTCAAATATATGGTAATGGAAGGAGAACTGACTCTGGGTGGTGAACATACAATGCAATATATACCGTTTCCCCGAACATAAGACCTAGCCGGACAATCAGCTGTAATGCGTCTTTTGGAGCAAAAATTAGTAAGACCCCGTCTTATTTTACTATAAAACCGGGTATAATATAATACAATACCGGGTCTTATATAATACAGGGTCTTATATTAATTTTTGCTCCAAAAGACGCATTACAGCTGATTGTCCGGCTAGGTCTTATGTTCGGGAAAACACGGTAGATGAAGTACTATAGATATGTATACTTGAAACCTATATAATTTTACTAACCAATTTCACCAACAAATTTTATAAAAATTAAAAAATGAACAATAAAAAGACACCAACCGCAAAGTCCCAAAAACTAAAAAAAAAAAAAAAAAATTAAAGATTCAGAAACATACTTGTTTTACTAAGATGAAAGACACAACATATAAGCTTGTTATTTTAGAGAAATAAAACATTTTATAAAGACCATCTTTGATTTTTTTGTTGTTGTTTAAGCCCAAAGTCACAACAAGCCTCTTGGTTGGAGTTCAGCTTTAAATATTGCTACTAATTAGCTAGGGAAATAAGTAAAATCATTCAATGAAACACTAATAAGGTAGCATAATTAATCAAAATTGTAACTTTGTTCTTAAGATGTTAAACTTAATCTATTATGTATAAATCATACCCAAGACAAATATAAAAGAAGTCACATTAGAAAACAATCGAGTAAAATTGTGTTTCTCACAAATGAATGTTAACAACCCTAATTTAAAATATATATTTTATATTTTTAAAAATAATTATATTATTTTAAAATATATTTTTCTATAGATGCCCTAAATTGGTCAGGACCATAATTGCAGATTGTTAAATGGAAGTCAGTTAGGAAAGAGACAAAGAGAAAATAAGTGAAAGTATGACAAGTGAAAATTTCCCACAAAAATAATGTTTTAAGACTATCCTTGAATTTTGATTCAAACAGCAAGAGAAAAATCTGCATAATTTTCTGAAGTAAAAACCCTTGGGTGGAGGGGCCGCACGGAACTCCATCGACTATTAAAAATAACCAAAATGTTGCCTTAACTTTTTTTCCCTTGTCCACAATCTAACAAAATGGGAAGGCAATGAAAATAAACACTCCTATCTACCCTCAGAGAGGCAAAGAAAGCTCCCATTCAATGCTAAGCCTTATTCCACTGGAAAACATACTCCTGAAAAGTAAATCCAAAACCACGAGCTCAAACTGCTTCGTGCAGAATTTACTGAATGGCGGCCAAACGTCGTACACGCTGTCCTGAACCATACTGAAGGCTATCTAGAGTTCTGCGTTCTCCATTTACAACTTGTACCTTACTATGCTTTTCCCACCACTACAGAAACCGATTTTTTAAAATGAGACTAAAATGTTCCTCCTGGCTCGTCAATCGAAAGAGGTCATTCTACACTGACCGTCCTCCCACCCCCGCCGCCACAGACACACACACACCAATTTTTCTTTTATAATCAACACTGAGTTTGATTATACAGTCAACTGAGTTTGATTCCTACAGTCGGCAGTACACCTTCTTAGACAGCAATTGGGGAGAAAGCGTTATAACGTCCCAGGAGCGAACTGAATGAATAAGGAACCCTCAAACAACTTTTAACTGGCTTTCAGCCGGCACTAATCACCTGTTAGAATGGGCGCTGCGCTGGCACCCTCCAAGAGCGCCTGAGAGCGGGGATGCTGTCCCCAGTCACTCGTCCCAGGGCGGCAGGTGAAGGCGGTGAACGCGCATCCGCACCCACCGCCCGGGCAGCGAAAACCTAAGCAAGGAGCGCAGCAGCCGGACACTCCGTTATCCTCACCCTCCGCGGGCCCCACCAGGTGAGCGAGGCTCCATTGCGCCCTCGGCGTCCCGGCGCACGGCTCACCCCTGCTCGACTTCTCCCGCCGCCCAGGCCGGGAAAGGCGAAGTTTCTCTCCCGCCCGTGGCGGGGGTGCACGCGCCGCCAGCTCTGGGCGGCTGCGGTCACCGGTGCCGGGCCTCGGGTGATTCTGAGACCGCTGACGGGAGCCGAAGCCGGGACCTGTCAACCCCGGCGGGAAACAAAAGCCGGGTGAGGACGAGCAGGCGCGACCAGCCTCGTCTCCGCGAGGGGGAGCGCGGAGGGGAGGGGAGCGGCTCCCGTTGCCGCCCGGCTCCGCGCCTCCCGGAGGGAGCAACGGCCCCATCGCCCGGCGTGGCGTGGCGCAAGGGGCCCCGCAGTGGGGCTGGGGGCCTTCGGCGCGCTGGCTTCAAGGCTTCTCGGGCCCCGCTCGCCCAGACAAGCTGCTCCCGGGCTCGGGAGCCGCGTGAGGGGGCGGGGAGGTGGAACGGCGGCGGCCGGAGCGCGAAGGAGGGGATTCGGCTCCCCGGGCACCGCAGCTGCCCGCCCCATCCCTGCGGCCATGGCGCCGATACCTGTCGCAGCAGCTGCTCGTCGGTTCCGTCTCTCTCTCTGCCTCACCCGCACCACCGCTTGCCCCTCAGCCCGCCCAGCAGGCCGCCCGCGCACCGGACGCCGCAGCCCGAGACTGGCAGCGCCCGCGAGCCGGCCGAATCCCCGGGGCAGCGCCCGGCACCGTCCCGCCCCTGCCTGCCGCAGGACCCGCCTTCCATTGGGCCCTGGAGCTGTCAATCCGCCCCCAAAAGGCGCGCGGGCTGTTGCTCTGCTTGTTCGGATTGGTGGCCGCGCGCCGTCCATGCAAATAAGGCCCCGCCCCCGTCCATTTGCACCTCCGCCTTAGTGTAACCTCCGCCTCTTCACGCCAGCCCACGTGTCTGGCCCTAGCCCTTTGTGGGGGCAGGAGGGAAGGGCTGGAGGAAACTGACCGACGCCCACCCCCAACACACATACACCATCCACTACCTCCAGAGAAAGTAATGCTTGAACAAACTAGTTGACTTCGCATCCGAACAGTCTCTGAAATCTCTGCTCTCCTATTTGTCCAACCGGCCTGCCGGTAGGATGGAGAGGAACAGGCCAGGCTGTTGTGTCAGACAAGCAGACTGGGTTAGCCCCAGGAAACAACCCCAGGAAGTCAATGTTGCCCAGTTGGGACTGGGAAAATCCCATTTCCAGAACCAATTTAGACATAGCACTTCTGTCTGGACTCTCAGTAACTGTGAAGACTATGCTTTCCCATGGCTTTCTTCTTTTCAAACAGATCCCAGGCGATTGAAACAGCAAAGGACCTTAAGAAATGTTTGTGTTTTCTATCACCACCCAGCTCCCAAAAGATAGGCCTGCTGAGCAAACTCAACTTCAGGAGGGTCCCAGGCCCCTCCAAGGAGATGGGCACCTCTGAGTTGCTCCCATAGACATTCCTGGGCCTTGCAGAATAACTAGATCAACCCCCTCGTTTTTTGAGGAAACAGAAACCTTGAGCCCCATAGCAATGGGACTTCATACGGTAGTTACCTGTGGAAACCTAATGTCTCATAGCCAGATTAAAAGCCCTGTCTCCTAGCTCCAAATCTGCTCTCTGCTCTGCATCACATTGGTCATTTAGACCTGCCTTCAAGACGTGGTGCCTGTAGGAAAGACAATTAGAGCCAACACCGAAACCTCAAGGGCAAGGGCCCTGTCTCGGGGCCCAGAAGTTTCCCTTTTTACCCGATGCCTGGGAAAGTCACTGAAACAATTTATTCATACATCATTTCAGCAAGACAATGGTGATTAAAACTACTCTGCATACTATCACCAATAGGTTAAGCATTTACTATGCTTACTAATAGCAGGTTTTAAGCACTGTGCTATGTACAGGGCATGCATAGGTGAGCAAACATTGTCCCAGCCCTTGAGGGATTAAGCCTACGAGACAGTGACATCCACAGTACATGTCAGTGCTCCTCATGTTACAGGGATTGTGACAGATACCCGCATAGGGCACAATGGAAGGCTCCAAGGAGGGAGGAATCAGCTCTTCCTGGGAGAGGCAGGGAAGGCCTCCTTGAAGAGGTGAGACTAGATCTGTGTCTTCATAGATGGAGTCTTGAAAGATTGTGTTTACCAGATGGAGGAATGTGGACGAAGGAAAGGGACTCCCAGTGGGGTTGGGGTGGGTGAGGGGAGATGAACATGAACAGAAAGAATACAGATCTGGAAAAGCCTAGTAACTGAGGGAACAGCAAAGAGCACTGGGGGCAAAACTGCAGGGCTGTGTGGCCATGTCATCTGCTCTGGGACCAGGCTCTTCTAGGAGGAAGACAGAAAGGCCCGGGAGGCTGCCAGGCTGTGTTGTAACACACCGCAGCAAACAGCAGGCCCTGTACATACAGCTGCAGGCTTTTTTATTTTTTTCTAGGCTAGAGTCTGTGGGGAACAGTCAGTTCCACAGTTGCAATGGCAGCCTGGCTGGCCCCACCCACTCTCAGACAACCACTCCGGTTACTGCACTTGCCCTCCTCAGCATTTGGAAACATGTGTGCTTGCGATTTCCCTAAATATTGCTCTTGCTCTTCAGAATTCAAAGATAATGTGGTCAATGGCTGCAGACACCTGGGTGTGGGCTGACCAGCCCTTTGCTAAGGCACAGAGCAGTTCTTTGCAGGGTTTGTCACCAAGGCTGGCATTGTGGGCATGTGACCTGGGCTTCGCTTAATGCTCTGCTGTCACCATCTCGAATTTCTTAATCATTTTTCAACAAGGGGCCCTACATTTTCCTTTTGTGCTGGGACCTGCAAATTATGTAGCCAGTCCTACCTGTCACTGCTAATGTCCCTGACAATGCTTGCGATACTGCTTAAACCACAGCTCACTTTTAAAGCACTTGGCATTCACTAGGTTTGTTCATATGTACTGTATCACTTGATACTCGCAATGGCAATGTAGGGTAGCCAGTAGTACGAGTCCCATTCATTAGTTGAGAAAACTGAAGTTTAACAACCTTCTCCAGGTGGCACAGCTAGGAAGTAGCATAGCTTGTACTTGAACTCAGCTCACCCGAGCCCTATTCCATTGGCTGCGAAGCTACCTCCATGTTGGTTTCAGAATCCTTTCAAAGGCAGATCTGCACATGAAAGATATACTGTTTTAAGAGTCAGAACTCGTGATAGAGTGGATATCTGTCATTTCACAGCTGCCTGTCACCTTTTGAATAGTTTTTCATCAATTTGAAAAAATTCTCAGCTATTATACTCTCATGTTCAAATACTGTTTCTGTACCTTTTCCTCTTTTGAAACACGTTAGACCTTCTCACTATTGAAACACATGTTAGACCTTCTCACTACATCCCTTTCTTCTGTATTTTCTATGTTTTGTCCTCCCATGCTTTGTTCTAAAAGTTTCTTCTCACTATTTTTCAGTTCGCTAATTCTCTCTTCAGCCTTTAAAAAAAAAAATTCTCCTATTAAACTTATCCATTAAGGTTTTAAATTTGATTATTCTATTTTTTTTTAGTTCTAAAATTTCTATTTTGTTCTTTTTCAGATCTGCTATGTCTCTTGTTATATCTCTTAGTGCCCTGCTTTAGTGGTCAAGCTTGGCTTTTCTCTCCTTAAGCATAGTGAGAATAGTTGTTTTATGGTCTGTGCCTGTTAATTCCAATCTGGAGTCCCTGTGGGTCAGCTTCCATTGTCAGTTTTTACTACTGGTTCTTCCTCATGTCGTTGTAGCTCATCATGTACCTGGTTATGTTTTGGACCTTGTATTTAAAAAATCATTTGCAGCAACGATGATAATATCTTCCTCTGGAAAGGATTTCCATTTATTTCTGCAGGCATCTGGGGACACCAGTAAGCTAGGATCATCTTAACCCAATTTCAGGACTTCTGATTTCTGAGTCTCCCAGATGACTTGAAGGTGGACGATAGTCTGTGGGATCATTTGTTTATTTATGGATCCCACTTATTCAGTGCTTCAGTTCTTTGAGGTCCCAGTCAAAGATGGGGAATTATTTTAGTTGTATATTGTTCCATACCAAACTACCTCAAAATTTAGCAGTTTAAAACATATGTCAGCAGACTTTGTCTTAAAGGGCCAGATGGTAAATATTCTAGGCTTATAGGCCATATGTTCTCTGTCACAACTATTCAACTCTCTCATTGTAATACAAAGCAGCCATAGACAATACGTAAATGGATAGCATGGCTGTGTTCCAATAAAACTTTATTTACAAAAACAGGCAGCCATCCTCAACCTGATAAAGGGCATCTACGAAAATCCAAAACAAATATCATTCTTAATGGTGAAAGACTGGATCCTCTCCTCAGGAAATAAGGAACAAGACAAGGATGTCCACTGTTGCCACTTCTTAATATTGTACTGGTGGTTCTAGCCAGGGCAATTAGGAAGAAATAGAAATTAAAAAGAAAGAAGTGAAACCATTTCTCTTCACAGATAACATGATCTTGTATGTAGAAAATCCTAAGGAACACATGCACTAGAAAACAATTAGAACTAATGAACAAATTCAGCAAGGTTGCAGGATTCAAGAGCAACAACAAAAATCAACTGTATTCCTGTACAAGTTCGATGAACAATCCAAAAATGAAATTAAGAAAAAAAGTCATTTATAATAGCATCAAAAATAATAAAATACTTAGGAATAAATTTAATTATACTCTGAAAACATTATTGAAATTTAAAAAGACCTAAATAATTGGAAAAACATCCCAGGTTCATGCATCAAAAGACTTAACATTGTTAAGATGGCAATACTCTCCAAATTGATCTACAGATTGAATGCAATTCCATCAGAGTCCCAGCTGACTTCTTTATAAAAGTCAACAAGCTGATTCTAAAATTCACATGGAATGTCAAGAGACCCAGAATAGCCAAAACAATATTTAAGAAAAGAAGGAGGAGGATTTGCATTTCCTGATTTCAAAACTTACTCAAAGAAATCAACACTTGGTACTAGCACAAGGATAGACATATAGATTAAAGAAATAGAATTGAGAATCCAGGAATAAACCTACATATCTTTGGTGAACTGATTTTTGACAAGGGTACTAAGTGTTGGTGAGTAATGTAGGAAAACTGGAACCCTTGTGCACTGCTGGTGGGAATGTAAAATATTACAGCCTCCGTGGAAAATGGCACTTCCCATAATCTTAAACGCCGAATTACCATATGGTCCAGCAATTCCACTCCTAGGCATATACCCAAAAGAACTGAAAACAGGGATTTAAACAGATACCTGTACACCAATGTATATATCATTATTTATAATAGCTAAAAGGTGAAAATAATCTAAATGTCTATCAATTGATGAATGGATAAACAAAATGTGGTATATCCATATAATGGAACATTATTTGGCCGTAAAAAAGAATGAAGTACAGATATGCTACTACAACACGAATGTTGTACTACATTCGTACAACAACCTTGAAAACATTATGCTCAGTAAAAAAAAAAGCCAGTCACAAAGGACCACTGTGGTGATGGTTCTACATTTCTGTGAATATACTATAAACCACAGAGTTGGATATTTTAAATGGGTTAATTGTATATGTGAATGAGTTATATTTCAATAAAGCTGTTAAAAAATCATGCAGCCATCCATGGGCCCTAGTTTGCTTTTTTCTGGCTAAAAAACAATAACTATTGTATTTATTTGCTAATGAGTCTGCAGTTTGGACAGGATTTAGCAGAGACAGGTAGTCTCTACTCTATGTGGCATCAGTTGGGGCACCTTGACCAGGCCTGAATGATCTACTTCCAAGATGGCCTTACATGGAAGGCAAATGGCACCTCAGCTGGGCTGTTGGCCAGAGTCCTCAATTCCTTTCCACATCGTCTCTCCATGAGGCTTGGTTGGGTTTCTCACAGTGTGATGATTTCAGGATAGTTGAACATCTAAACATGGTGGTTGGCTTCCTTCAAAGGACAAATGTGGAAGCTTCCAGGCCTTCTTAAGGTCTAGGCCTGGAACTGACAGCGTTATTTCCACCAGCGTTATTTCTGACGTTCTGTCAGTTACAGCAGGTCACAGGCCAGTCCCGATTCAAGGGGAGGGAACTGATAATGGTGTGAATACTCAAATATGTGGTTCACTGGGGACCACTGAAGTGACAATCTATCACAGTATACTCTCCGACCCCTTATGGTTCACTTCCCCCCACATGCAAAAGACAGTTACCACTCTTAAGGTCCCCAAAGTCTCACCCCATTACTGTACCAGGATTGAGCTTGAAGTCTCTCATTTCATCATATAAATCAGATCCAGGTATGGATGAAGTTTCTCAAGTGGTGCTCCCCTGGATCTGACTGCCTTTGAACTAAAGAGACAAATTATCTGCTCCCTACAGGAAATGGTAAGGCAGAGAAAGGAAAATGTTAATAGATATTTCTATTCAAAAAGGAGGAAATGGCAGGCACATAGCAGCCACAGGTCCATAGCAATTCTGAAATCCAGCTGGGCACATGTCACCAATTCCAAGTTTAGGTCCCCGTTCTTAGGGTAATTGAATTTCTTACATGGCAACTGGCTTCCCCCAGAGACAAAACATGAAAGCTGCCTTCTTAAGGCTTGAACCAGACCTGGCACAACATCACTTCCATCACATTCTATTGGGTAAAATGGATCACAGAGCCAGCCCAGAGTCAAGAGGAATACACAGAGCATAAATATCCATAGCCATGGTTCATTGGGGGTCATCAAAGTATAGGCTACCACAGGGGTGGTTTATCAGAATCTCCACACTCGGTAACCCCTGAACTCCAATTTTGTACCCCTAGTCCTAAGAAGCTTTCAAAAGCACAGTTCAGCCCCTCCAATGACTCAGACTGGCAAATGCTCTTGGGCAAAAGCAGTCCAGGTGCTGGACTCACTTTGCTGGTAGGGTTGCCAGATTTAACAAATAAAAATACAGGACATCCAGTTAAATTTGAATTTCAAATAAACAACCAATTATTTTTAGTATCAGTATGTCCCAAGTATTGCATGGGCATACTTACACTAAAAAATAATTGGTTGTTTATCTGAAATTCAAATTTAACTGGGACATGTACTAAAAAATTATTTGTTGCTTATCTCAAAATTAGATTTAACTGGGAGTCCTGTATTTTATCTGGCAACTCTAATCTCTCTGGACTCCTATCTTTTCATGTAACTTCGTCCAGTAGTTCCTCACCATCTTATTAGATTTTTGATGTTTTTAAGGTTTAAAAATATTGGACTAGAATATGTAGTTGTCTTTGATAGGAAGATTGGTCCAAATTCTAAATGGCCTTTATATTTGGGGAAATTCCCTAAAATGAGTTTTGCCCCTCAACCTGGAAGTCAGAACTCAAATTCCCAGCCTCCCTTGCAGCTAGAACATAGACATGTGACCTAGCTTTACCAATCACACACCCAAGGCGGACTTCAATTTGGAAGTGCAGGACATGAGGCTTGGTGAGGGGCTCCCACTTTTCATTGGACAAGTGGCTATAACAATTGCATTTTTCAAAATGAAGCAAATCTATGTATACTGTAGCAGAGATTGTTAGTCATTTCCAAATATTCATTCTCCTCTGATTTTTGAGCTCGGTATATGTTTACCTGGAATGAAGAATATGTTTCCCAGCCTCCTTTGCAGCTAGGTATGTCCCTATATTCTGGCCAATGGGAGCTGAGCAGAAATGCCATAGGAATTGTCCTGAATGGGAGAAAGGATGTCCCTCTGTTTCCTTTCCTTTTTCAGCTGGCTAGACGCAGATGTAATGGCTGGAGCTCAGATAGCCATATTGGACCATGAGGTAGAATCCCCAGGTTGAGCATGGCATAGTAAAAGACAGAAGGAATCTGGGTCCCTGATAATTGTAGAGTCCTAGTATTATCTGGCTACTTACCTCTGGACTTCATTAATGAGAGAAAAATCAATGTCTGATTTTGCAAGGCACTGATATTTTGAATTTTCCATTCCTCACAGCTGAACCTAATATTAACTGATACACATAATGATGTGAAATGATTTCTAAGATAAATTGTTAAACAAAGAAAAATAAGGTACGGAGCAATGTAGACAGTATGGTACTATTTTGGGGGGAAATGCAGATAGATATATCTATGTTTGTTTATGAGCAGCTTTTTCTGGAAGGATATACTGTTTGAATTTTTTTCAATGTGCAAATGTTACTTATTTAAATGCTAACTTTAAAAAATAATCAAATATTTAAAATTAGTCAATAATTAAAAATGATTTACACTTTTAAACCACAATAATTGGTGGAAATATGGTTGATTTTCCTCCTGTTTCTACGTTTCTATATTTTCAGGTTTCTACTCATATTTACATGCAAAATCAAATCGCCCCAGACAATAAAAATAATTTATGCTTTAAATATTTCTGTTTGTTGCTATGCATACACTTTAAATCCTTGGACCTCAAAGATATTGAGTATACGTTCTAGACTGCAAATCCATTCACCAATATGCAGAGGGTGCCAAAAAGATGTATACACATTTTCAGAAAGGAAAAAACTGTATTAAAATTGTAATACTCACTATATACCGATAACAAAAGATGAATACAAGTCGCGTTCGTTTGACTTCTGCAATTATAAGAGGTGCTCAAAGTGGTTAGCATCAGCGTAATTTTAATACAGTTTTTTCCTTTCTGAAATTGTATATACATTTTTTGACACCCTCTGTATATTGAGCACCTACTATCTATCAGGCACTGTTCTAGGTAAAAACAGACAAGATGTCTTTGTTCATGAGGCTAATGTTCTCATGGGGCAGGCAGTCAAAAAATAGACAAACAAAAAAGAGTCTTTCAGGGAGGGCTCACCACTACAAAGTAAAAAGCAGGGTAATGTGATAAAAAGTGTCGAGGACACCAATGGAGAGGATGGTGAGGAAAGACTTCTGAGGAGGTTAACACTTGGGCTGAAGCCTGAATGATGAGAAGAGGCCAGTTACGGAAATTTTGAGACGATGAGAATTCCAAGGAAGGAGCCTAGAGCATGGGAGAAACAGAGAGCAGGTCAGAGCAGATGGGGAGAAGGGTGGGGGCGGGAACAGTGGTTCCAGAAGAGGTTGGAGGAGTGCGCATATGCGTGCTTCACTGAGAGACCACTCATGCCTACCAGATTGCTAAAATTAGAAAGAGCAACAATACCAAGAACTGGCAAAGATGTGGAACAAACAAAACTCTCAGACTTTGCTGGTGGCAGCGTACAGCCACTTTGCAATAGTTTGGCAGTTTCTTTGGAAGTTAAACACGTACTTACCGTATAACTCAGCAATTCTGCTCCCGAGAGAAATAAAAAACATGTGGACACAAAAAGAGTTATCTAAGAATGTTCATAGCAACTTTTTCATAATAGCCTCAAACTACAAATGACAACAATCTCCATCAACAGGAGTGGATAAACAAATTGTGGTATAGCCAGACAATGGAATACAATACAGCAATAAAAAGGAACAAACTAATACATGCAAAAACATGAACAAATCTCAAAAACATGACATTGGGGCAGCCGGTTAGCTCAGTTGATTAGAGCGTGGTGCTCTTAACAACAAGGTTGCCAGTTCGATCCCGACATGGGCCACTGTGGGCTGCGCCGTCCACAACTAGATGGAAACAACTGCTTGACTTGGAGCTGATGGGTCCTGGGAAGACATACTTAAATAAATAAAATTAAAAAAAAAAAAGGGAGGGGCCGGCCCAATGGCTCAGGCTGTTAGAGCTTCATGCTCCTAACTCTGAAGGCTGCCGGTTCGATTCTCACATGGGCCAGTAGGCTCTCAACCACAAGGTTGCCAGTTGAATTCCTCAAGTCCCATAAGGGATGGTGGGCTGCATCCTCTGCAACTAGCAACAGCAACTGGACCTGAAGCTGAGCTGTGCCCTCCATAACTAAGACTGAAAGGACAACAACTTGAAGCTGAACGGCACCCTCCACCACTAAGATTGAAAGGACAACTTGCCTTGGAAAAAAGTCCTGGAAGTACACACTGTTCCCCAATAAAGCCCTGTAAAAAAAAAAAAAAAAAAAAAAAAAAAAAAACCATGACGTTGAGCAAAAGAAACCAGATGCAAAATGTACATACTGTGTGATTCCATGTATCTGAAATTCTAGGAAATGCCAATTGAATTCAAAGTGACAGAAAGCAGATTAGGAATTACTCAGGTCAGGTAGCGATTGATTGAAACAAGTGAAGGAAATGATCTATACTGTGATAGAGCTTTCACAGGCAAACGCATTTGTCAAAACTCATCAAATTGTTTCACTGAAATGGCTGCATTGTATTATATGTGAATTACACCTCAGTAAAGTTGGTCTAATACACACACATAAAGTATGTGCTTATTAACTAGTCTGGTACATTATCTGTCTGCTTCTATCTGTATTTTCAAAGCAGCAGCTTGTAAATAATTGTTGCTTACCTGCTCACTTGTTTGTTACCCTGTACCCCGAACCCCAAAGTGAATTAAACCTGTCACCTAGAATTTCTAACTTTTGAGGCTGGCTCCATCACCTCAACCCTCACCAAAGCTCCATCTTTATCTCCATTTTACAGAGAGCAGAGATTCAGCATGGTTAAGTCAGCAGGAGTGCTTTCCCTGGAGGTATCCTTTGTGGATTTAGGGGAGCACCTCAAAGCCCCCAATGAGTTGCTTTCCTCTGCTGACTAATGCTGGAAATTCACGAGTCCTGGTGTCATCCTTTCAGCATTGGGCTTTAGGAGCCCAGGAAGGGAGATGACACCAATCTTGCTGATGTGATGAAATGAAAAGTAACCCCATTCCATTCCACAAACAGGTCCTGAGGAGACTGGGGACACAGAGATGAGTGACACCCAGGCCGTGCTATTGAAGCCTTCAGTCTCAGCTGAGTGGTCCTGGCTCAGTGAGCCTAACACTCAGCCAGGAACTTGTTCGATACACAGATGCCTGAGCTCCCGGGAGATCCTTATTTGGGTGGGGCGTTACTAACAAACTCCCAGGTGTCCTGTGCAGATCACATTTGAGAAACTGGTTGGGATAGAAGGAATACTGAAACCATTAATGGCTGCAATTGTTCCAAATTTGATGAATGACACCCAAACAGGATAAACACAGGGGAAATCTCACCATGGTATGTCATAGTCAAATTCTTAAAAAAAAAAAAAAAAAAAGTAATTATCAAGATAAATTCTGGTTTAGGAGATCTAAGAGAAAGCTTTAACAGGATGGGGGGCATTAGAAAAGAGCCCCAGAAGTGGATAAGAAGGGCAAGATAGGAGTGAAGGTGAACTTGATAGTTCAAAGTGAATCCTCAGGCCCTCATGGTTTGCTAAGGAGCAGCCAGTTGGGCCTGGCACGGGGAAAGGGCCCCGGCTCTGTTTTGTAAGCTAATCCCCTCTCCACCTGCCCCTTCCCTTTGAGGAGCCAGATTTATATCCCACCCCAGCCTCATTCTCAGAGACCTTTGGGCTCTCTCTGCATAACTGGATGGTGCTGTCACCCTGTTGTCTGAACAACAGGTACAGTATTTCCCAGGCCTAGCTAGTACACGTAGGGCTGTGAGCTGGCTGCCCCCCAAGTTGCCGAGAGGCACCAGGGCCTGCTCTCTGGGGACTTAACTCTGGTGTCTGGAACCTGGCTGACCCTCGAACTGAAGTTGGCCGTGTGCACTCCCAGAAAGTATTTACTCAGGTTTCAGTGCAGCTTTGCTTTCCTGTCCTGGCCCTACGAGCACAAAGCAAAAACTAATCTTATCCCAAGAAACTGGTGTATCAGCCTACATAAGTGAGCAGAGGCAAATAGAAGGGGTGACTGACTCGGGACATTTGGTGGTGGAGGAGCATATTGTTCCCATCCACAGGAACCACACCTGTACAGAGAACTCTGGGACTCAAGAGAGGCGGTAGCAAAGGCCAAATCTGTGGCCTAGAAGAGGGATAACCCAGTGAAATTTTGTATCATTTTGAAGGTCCTTGGTTACAGTGACAATATTAGCTAATGTCCACAGGGCACTAATGGGAAGCTGGACCATGTTCTAGATGCTTTAAATGCCTTAACTAATTTAATCTTCAACAACCACCTCAGGAAATTGTGCCAATGCCCTGCCAACCCAGCCAGCAGCCGAGCCGGGCTTACCCTGTAAGCCACACCACCTTTCAGAAGTGAGCATAGGAAGTCTGAAGCTGTGGGCTGCTTGGGTGGCCAGCCAGCTGTGTCAGACTAGAGGATCAGCAAACCCTCTTGCCCTGGAGATTCTCCTTTGCGCTTTCCCCCAGTCTTCAAGGATCAATTTGCATATAGGATAACAGAAAATGAAAAGAATCAGCCACTTGTCCAAAAATGTACAGGTACCTAGGGTGACAGTGAAGGCGATTTCACCCCTCTTCCTGGTCTCTCCACCCATCTCGTCCTCTCTTTGTTTCCTGCATTTCTGCCCTGCCCTTTCTACCACCAAACCTGGGGGGCCAAACATTCTCTGGACTTCCCTGCCCTCCTCCCTTCTCTCCAATCATCAAAATCTTTTAAGACTCAGCCCAAATCTCACCTCTTCCAGAAAGCCCACAGACATCCCTGGTTGGAACCATTCTGTTCCTGGCTTGTGCCCTGAGATGGGCTGTTCTTTCAGCCCCAGCCACCACTCACCTTGCCTTAGGTCCCTTCGCAGTGGCTGTGTCTCCCTGCTGGCATAACCACGGGATGGCTCAGCATGTGGCTGACACCCGTCCGTGTCATGGGCAGCACTTCATAAGAGGATCCTGAGAACATCTCTCGTCATTGACTTGAAAAACTTAGGCGTGGAGAGCCATATAAATGCCATGTTAAAAAAACAAGAAGCCAAGATGAAAACATGACATATGGGATTTTACTCTCAAAATCTATTTTCTTTAAAATTTTCTATGTTCTGTAAAATTAAACTATTAGATTGGTGCAAAAGTCATTGCGGTTTTTGCAGTTATTTTTAACCTTTTAAACCACAACGACTTTTGCACCAAACTAATAGCTTTAGCATGGCAGACCTCTTACCTAAATGAAGATGAGACCTACTTCTTCTATTAAATTTTAGTGAGTTCGTTCCATCAAATTCATTCATTCATCAGACATTCACTGACTCTGACTGCTCAAAAGCTAGGTAAGGTGGCAAATACTTAAAACAGTAAGGCAGTGTCATGCAGGGGTTAACTGCACAGACCCTTCAGCTGAACTGGCTGTGTGTAAATCCCACTCCACCCTTACTACGCATGTCACCTTAAGTAAGTAAGTCAACTGAACTCTGTGTATCAATTTTCCCATCTATAAAATAGAGATGATAAATGGTAGCACCTACCAAGGTTGTTATGAGGATTAAAGGAGATACACACACACACACACACACACACTCAGAATACATACTGGGGGGGCCAAAATAATGCAGACAAGTGGACCCTTTGGTCAACGTTGCACAAGCAGTAGTTCGCCGTCATCAGAAGTGTCTGGACGCTGATGGTAACCACTTTGAGCACCTCTTGTCATTGCAGAAGTCAAACGTGACTTGTATTCATCTTTTGTTATCGGTATATACTGAGTATTACAATTTTAATACAGTGTTCCTTTCTTATGTGCAAGTCACAGTCACAATATTGACTTTTAAATCATTATTGTCAGCATTATCACAAAATGTGCTGTAATGGAGACCACGAAGGACCTCCTCGGCGTGGAAAGATGAGGAGGTCCTTCCCAGGTCAAGGAGTGGGTGGACATTCCAGGCAACAGGAACAGCACATACGATGGCTCAGAGGTAGACACCAGCATAGCCAGTTGGGGGAACCCGCACGCTGGGACATCACATGTAGCTGGGGGCAGATGGAGAGGTGCAGGGGCTATGCATGCTGTGCATGGAAGGACGGCTGGGCCCTGTCAGGCACTGGAGCCTTCCTCCTGATGGTAATGGAGCAGGGAAGGGTTCTAAGTTCCACATCAGCTGTGTCTTCGAGGCAGATGGTTCTGGCAGCAGTGTGGAGAATGGTTTAAGCCTGGAGGTGGGACCCCCGTTTAGAAGCCCTGGGAGGGAGATGGTGAGAGATGTCAAGGCAGTGAGCCCTGAAAGGAGAGAATGGATGGGAGAGATGGGATGAGAATAACCCGTGGGATGGGGGACTGTTGGGATGGGGTAGGAGCGGGCAGATCTGGGTTGGTCCCCAAGTTTCTGCCCTGGGCCACAATGTGACGTTAGTAACCAATATAGGAAATACAGCAGGAAGACCAGACAGGTGGTGGTGTTTGTGCTGCTCTGGGGAGGGGTGGGCAGAGGTGATGGCTTCTCTCTCTCTCTCTCTCTCTCTCTCAGGAGACAGTTACTGTGTCTTACTCATTTCTGTATCCGCCCTCTTACTCTCCCTGCCCACCGCAGCACCACGCCAGGCACAGGCTCTGTGCTCAGTGACTGCCTGAAGCGGGTTTAATGGAGTCCAAGCTTGCTCTCTGCCCAACCCTGTAGATCTGGTAATTGTGTCACAGACACAGCCACTTCTCCTCATCCGTCTTCTCTAGGGGGCCAGCCTACTGGAGACCCTGTTGTCAGCCCCAGATCCACATCAACCTTGGGACTAGATCCCCTTCAAAGCCTTCCCGGAACCTCCCTCCCCACAGGAAGGGAACATGGGCCTGAGGCCTCTGCACCAACGGGAAGAATGGATGGAACGGAGTGTGAGTGTGAAAGCAAAGAGAAGAGCAGCCTCACATTTACTGGTCCCACAAAACAGTGGCTCCTTGGAGACATTTGTTCACAGAAGTAATTGAATCCTTACCACCCCCCCGCCCCCACCCCATTCCTATCAGGCCCCCAAGCAAGGTGCTGCCTGGAATAAACTCATAGCTCTTGGAGCTTTCTCTGCTTCCCATAGGGCCATCAGTAAGGAAAATTAATACAAAAGACCCCATTTGATGTAAATGTCGAGGCAGCCAGACCCCAACAACGGAGCACTCTCCTTCCACATTCCCCTGCAGCATCCCTGGCTCAGCAAGCATGAGGTCAGCTCACCTGAGGGCTGAGGTGGAGAGGAGGCCACATCATGGGAGAGTGTGTATATGCGTACCCATGTGTGAATCCACGTGTGCCTGTGTGCCCGTGTGAATGTATGCGCCCAGGGTGCATATGGGCACGATTGCACACCCATTGTGTGTCTGTGTGTGCCCAAGTGTGCATGCGCCATGAATGTGTATGTGTGCACAATGCTTGCCTGGGGGGAGGGCAGGGGAGCAGAGGGAGAGTGGGGTACATTTTTGCAAAGTTGCTAGTCTGTTTGTGGGCAGATGGGTAGGAGTGGGTTTGGGTGTGGTCGTGTTTGCTGTGAAGGAGGGTTTCTGGCCAGTGTTTGTGAATGAGGATGGGACAGGTGAGGTGGGGCCACCATCATTTCAGCTGAGGCCCCGCCTGTTCTCATCCTTTGGAGTCACCCCCCAGGGTCGCCACCTTTGCCAAAAGTGCCCCAGTTGATACTCTGGGTTGGATCAGCCTGCCCAGCAGGAAAGCACCATCTCTAAGAGGCCCTAAGGAGGCTCAGTCTCTGAAAGCTGAAAGGGGCATGTAGATGTGGGGTGGGAGCAAGAATTCACTTCAACTCCTCCAAAGGTAACAGACCATCAGACACCTTCCCCGCGGGAGGCCCTGCCCTAGGATGGGAGGGTCACAAAGTGAGGCAGGCTCTGTCTGTTCTGGTAAGTGGAGCCCTAGATGCCACCACTCACACTCAATCGATCTCCAAAGACTGCGGGGGGGGGGGGGGGGGGGGGGGGGGGAGGGGGTGGGGGACACGGACCTCAGGGGGCAGCATTTGAATGAGGTCCTAAATGAAGAATGTCAGAGGAAGGAAGTGCAAAGTAAAGGGGTACTCCAGACGGCAGAAACTGAGCAAAGGCACTGAGGCAGGAAAATGAGGCAGGAAAGTGCCGGGGACACTGGAGAAAGTTAGAGCTGAAGGCATCTTAAAGCTCCCCCGGAGGTGGCCTTCCTCATATGCGCGGGAGAAAACCAAGGCCCAGAGAGGGAAGTGTTCCTGAGCCCTAGAAGCAGAAATGAGGCCTCCCAACTTCCAGGTCAGTGCACCCTCTGTCACTCCAGAAAGCTGTGAGGGAGAAGGCCAAGGAGTTGCTCGGGCTGTTCATTTTGCTTCCTTTGCTTTCTTATCTCCAGCTCGGGGGAGGGCTGTGTCAAGGGTCCCTGTTCTTTGCCTCCCTCTGCCAGCAGCTAGCTGTGTGATACTGAACAAATCACCGCACCTCTCTGAGCCCCTCATCGCCAATGTGAAGCGGGTATAAGGCCTTGCCTCACCTGGGAATGCCACCTTTGACTCCCTAGAGAGCTGACAGTTGTCTTAGTCACCCTCGCATACCCAGCACCTAGCCGAAGCTACAGAACAATGGAGGTGCTGAAATAAGTGTTTTTAAATGAAGGAAAGGAATGATGAGCTCCTCCACTCTTCTACCACCCTGCTTTGAAAGCCTGGGCCGCTCCCCTCCCTAGGCAGGATAAGGGGTGAAGGGGGCCCAGAATCATGAAGACCTTGAAAGGAAAGAGGGAAGAGAAATAATCGTGCAGAAGCCTGCCGTCCCGTCTCTGGGCGGATGCCCTTGGGAGCGCCCTTCCCTGCAGCCTTAGCCTTGCTGAAAACTACTGTGGTGAAGGAAGGGGCTGGAGGAGGGGACGGACCTCCAGCAGAACATGGAGGCGGCTGGACCCAGGAGGAGCCCTGGCAGGCTTCCCCCTCACTCCTGCTCTTCACACTCACTGAATCTCGGTTCCAAGAAGTATCCTAAGCTCTCCTGTCCCAATCCTGAGGGGTCGGCTATGCTCTGGAACCTCCTGATTCCCAAGCCAATGATTCCTTAGATTTTTTGAATTCCAATAACCCTCCCTTTTTTGAGGCCCCCTTTTCACATGAAAAATGTTATCGCCTACTTCTCTGTTCCATGATAGCAGCTGTATTTCTTTTAACCTTGTAAAACACACACAAATCTAATCTATGATGATAGAAATCAGATCATGGTCACCTCTGGGGTGGGGACTAACTGGGAGGGGACACGAAGGAACTCAGGAGTGCTGAAAATGTTCAAAATCTTGATCCAGGTGATGGTTACGCGGATATATATATACATGTGTAAAAATTCATTGAGCTGTACACTTAGGACTTGTGCATTTTACTGTATGTGGACTATTTCTCAATGAAGTACCTCTAGCGTCTGAAAGACACACATGCAGAGAAATGCACAGAACAGACCTGCTCAGCCTGTGTAAACACACCCAGAGTGCCTGGTGCCCCCGAAGTCCACCGAGCCGGCTGTAACCAAGCAGATCCCCTTAGACCCCAACACCCACAGACCAGGCATCTCTACCTCAGACACCATGCACCTCTTGCTCCGCAGATTTATGGGGACACAGAGGCCAGGGATGGGATGAAGCCCATTGAACCTAGAATTTCCCATCAGTGCTTGACTGCAGCTCCTGTTCTGGTGAGTTGAAGGAACAGAAAACACACCCGTTTCCCCTTTCTGGGAGGGGGGTTTCCGTACTGGCCTCTCCGGGCTGAGTCTTGGCTGGGGGGTGGGGGATGATGTCCCCAGTGAAAGTCCAGGAGAAATGTGCCTTCCCTGCATCCCTGCTAAAAATAACCCGGGCAGAGCTGCTGCCACTGAGCAGCAGGAAGGACACAACGGTGTTTTGCTTTAAACCTAGAAGCAGCTCAGCAGTTGGGGGCGAGGGAGGGGTGGGAGAGGGAGGCTAGGGATCTGAGAACCCTGGCAGGACTCTCCACACCCCCACACCCCAGCTGTGGCTGGTCCTCTCAGGGGTGCCTGGGAGGGGTGTGTGAGTGTGTGTGGTGGAAACAGGGCCTCGGCAGGAAGCCTGGGAAGGCTGGGGATGGGTGGGGAGGGGTCTCTGTCCTGCTTACTGGAGTGTACAGGCTGGAAGGGCAGGAGTCACGTACTCCACCGGGTCCCCACCTCCTCTGAGAAGAGCTCTGTCCCAGCAGCCCAGGCCCGGCTCCCTCTGCGGGTCCCTGCCCTCCTGCAGTTTGGCCGCCTGCCCTTGGGGGCTCCCGGCACACACAGGGCTGAGGATTGTCACTTCACAATCTCTGGTTCTGTCTGGCTTCTGCTCTGCGCAAAGAGATGGGGAACGGTCCAGGGGTGAGGACTTTCCCTGGAAATAGGAAGTACAAGATGTGTCAGCGTAGGATCCCAGCTCGAGGAATGAGCGGTTGAGTGACAGGGAGGAGGCCCTCCTAGCTGCCCTCTCCTGGTCTCTCTCCTCCCACAGCTCCCCTGCCTGTCCATGCATCAGAGGCCTCACATGAGGGCAGGACGATTCAGCAGTTCCCTCAGCTTTCCAGGGTAACACCAGAGAACTACCAAGAATTGAATGTGTGCCAGGTTCCAGGTACTCCACTGACCCTTACATGGATTATCTCATTTAGTCCTTTCAGCAGCCTATGGTATTGGAATTGTACTCTTCCAATTGACAAATGACAACACTGAGGCTTAGGGTGATGAGCCAGGTAATCAGAGACAGGGCCGGAAGTCAAGATGCGGGACACAGAGAATGTCCAGGATGCCCATCCAGGGAACAATGAGACAGAAGTTTGGAAATTGGACCTTCCTGAATAATTTGGGATACGTGGTTGTTATACTCGATACTTCGGTAGGAAAAAGAGCAGTGGCTTTAGAGGGAAAATGTGTACGACCAGCTATGATTTTGGCCAAGGAACTTAACCATTCTGAGCCTCAGTTTCTATCTCTACAAAATGGGTACAATAATCCTTGCACAGACTTGCTGGGGAGTAATGAATTTGAACCTAGCCGTTTTTCTAAACCTAGAAAACACCAAGCTCCTTCCTGCCTCAGGGCCTTTTCATGTGTTGTTTCCTATGCCTGTAAGCCCAAGTCCCCAGGTGTTCACATACCGGTTTGTTCTTGTCATCTAGGTTTTAGTTCAAACATAACTTTTCTTAGAGGAGCCTCCCCTGACTACCCAGCCTACTCCATTATTCTCAATTGCATCACTTTTATTTTCTTTGCACTCAGCATAATCTGAAATTACCGTGCTAATTTATTTGTTTTGTTTCTTTGTTCATAGCCTATCCTCCCTCCCCAACTGCCAAGGATATAAGCAAGTTTCTTGAGAGTCGGGCCCAAAGCTCAGAGCAGCACCTGGCAAACATCAGAGCTCGCTAAACATTTATGAGTGAATGAATGAATGAATGTGCCTCGGAAACAGCATTATATTTAAGTGCCTGAGTCTCCCACAGGCCTCGCTGAACCAAAGAGCAGTAAATATGGGTTAATGGGAGCTAGAGACAGAGCTTTGGGGCTGGCTCAGGCCCAGTCCTGAAACTCCCAGGCTGCAGGGAGCCATGAGGCTGCTTGGGCTTCTGGCTGCTCCAGGATAAAGGTCAACCCTTTTGCTGGAACATGAGGTTCTGCACTGTGTTGGCCTGCCTGTCGCTGGCCTCATCTCCCTGGGCTTCCCAACCTGCAGTCCATGGCCAGGCCAGACCAAACAACTCAAAGTGCCTGCTGGAGAACACGAGGCAGCCTCACGCCTGTGTGCCTTTATACATACTGTTCCTTCTACCTGGAATGCCCAGCACCCTTGCTCTGCCTGGCTAGCTCCTCAGTCAGATTTGAAGATGCCTCCTCAGGGGAGCCCTCCCTGACTCCTGTGGCCACACCCAGTCCCCGACTTTCCAGGACATTATAATGATCTGTTTTTGTGCGTCTTCCCAAGTAGCCCAGAGATCTCACGAGGGCAACAACCAGCTTTTGTGCTCTCAGTTTGAAGCACAATGCCTAATGCACACAGTAGGTGCTTAACAGATGCTCCAGCACCACTTTTGGACTTTTGGTTCCCAGGCATTAACACAATTCCTGGAGCACACAGTAGGAGCCCATTAAGTGCCCACTGAATGCATGAACCTGAGCGATCTGACACTGGCAGAAGCTGGAGGCAAGGTGAGGAGTGGGGGTGGCATAGGAATGGAAGATGCTTCTTGGGAAAGAAGACAACGTCAGAGGGAAGGCGGCAGAGGGGACTTGGGAAATGTCCCAGGAGAATGGACATGCAAAAAGCAAAACTAAAAAGCAAACACAGATGGATGGAAGCATATAAACAGGACTCTCATTGAGCAAGGAGAGAGAAAGTGAGAAGGAAGGATAAAAGAGGAAGAGCTGGGCTCAGAGAGGACAAAATGTGCCCGTGAGAGCCACCGAGGACAGGAAGCCAGAGGCCAGGACAGGCCAGCTACCTACAGGATGTCTGGTGCCCTTGCTTCAGCCCCTGGGGGTAGATAAGGGTGCCATGGGCAGTGTGGTTGCTGTGGTCCCTTCTTAGAGTGATAGGGCTGGATGAAAGGCCACATGTCGCCAGGTTTTGGGACATCTTGGGAAACTCTTCCTCTCTTAGCTCAGGAGAGGCCCTATATTATGAAACAAAGCACCGCAGCTATCACAGTCACAAACCTAGTTTCATGCCCTTGGGTGAGCAACTTAGCTACTTTTGCCTCAGTTTTCCCATCAGGAAAGTGGGTAATAGTCTCCTTACTTTAGAGGAACATTAAGATCATACTGAATTAGAACATGTAAGGGAAATCTACACAGCCTGATACAAACGCCAGGGATTGACGTATGGTGATTTCTCCCAAAGCCCTGCTGTGACTGGGTCCTAAGAGGCCATGCCACCATGTCACTGGTTTCACAGACAGATCTGAGTTCAGAGCCCTGGAACCTAGGCTCAGCCCC
Source organism: Rhinolophus ferrumequinum (assembly GCF_004115265.2). Taxonomy (NCBI): domain Eukaryota; kingdom Metazoa; phylum Chordata; class Mammalia; order Chiroptera; family Rhinolophidae; genus Rhinolophus; species Rhinolophus ferrumequinum. The sequence continues at coordinate 5,740,808 of NC_046286.1, forward strand.
TGGTTTTTAGATCCCAGTGCCAGATCAATACAATGAGGCAAAGTTTATCCCCAGGTGAGAGGGTGAACGGCAGCAGGCATACCAGCTGCCGGCAGAGACAACCGAAGCTGCCCACAGCCAGCAGGCCTGACTAACTCCACCAATGAATGTTCTCTGGAGCCTCCACACCGCAGCCTGTTACAAGGACTGAAAACACTTTTCAGGCTAATCACACTTCAAGGTGTGCATGGGCTCCGAGGAGGAGGCAGAGTTCCTGAAATCATTTTTAGGGAGAAGGGAATAAGACTGAGGCTTGAGAAATGGAGGATTTACGATTTAGGTACATGATCTAAGCAATCTAGCAGATCATTTAGAAGTACTGGCTTTGATGTCAAACAGACCTAAATGCAAACCCAACTCTGTCACTTCTCTGAGGCTCAGTTTCCTTAACTGTCAAAGAGGACTAACAATAGCATCCACCTCCCAGGGTTGTTAAGATGAGTAAACAAGCTCGTGTACAAGTATATAAAGCCCTGAGCCCAATGCTTGGTCCCTAGTAGGCAATCGATATTAGCTATTATGTGACTAATATCACACGCTCCTGGGGGAGGAAGGCCAGATCACAAATGTATCCATCTCTGAATATCTAAGCCACTTTGACATTAAACTTGTCACAACTCAGAATATCATTAAGTCACCAAGTGTCAAATTCCATTTTGCAGCATCAATTAGGAATGTGTGACTCCTGGGCCGGGGGCAGGAGTGGGGGGGGGTGAGGGGGGCGGGGATTTCCCCCCAACCCTCTCTCTGCAGTGTTCTGATGGGGGAGGATCATGGGTTAGCAGGTCTGCCAAGATTTTGAGGGGATGCAATTTAAATAGAGCCTTCAGCTCACTAGTCTAGCGGGACCCAACAATATTACAGAAGTGCTCCGGTGGCCAGGAGTGGGGGGGGGGGATCAACCTCAAAGGCCCAGAGCACCTTCAGATCCAACTTGGGGAGTCCATGGCCTTGGAGGCAGTTTTAGGGTTGGGTGATGGGAGAGAGAAAGGGGACGGGCCTTCATCCTTCCAGAGTCCAACTTCTCTCCTCCAGGGCTCTCTCTGCACCCTACCACCACCTCCTACAAGAGTTTAGAACCCAAGCATGACCCACCATGGGGCTGGTGAGTGGGGGGCAGGTGAGAGGTGGGCAGATGAGAGCAGGGGTGACTGACAGCCAGATGCCACGACTGAAGAAGGAAGTATAAATATGAAGTGGCCAGTGTAGGACTGGACAGAGGCCATATGAAACACACGGTACATTCCAGCTTCAGCGTAACAAACTGTACCAGCCTTTTTGAGAGCTGGGAGTGCTGAGGGGAGGGAAGAGAGCAGAGGTTCCTTAGAGGTTGGCCTTGCCTCCTCCTCCCCCAGTTCTCCCACAGCTCGGGCACTGCAGGGAAAGTCCCAATGTTCCTTTTGCAACCACAGGAAACCTACTATCCCTGCTTACCCTCTGTACCCAGTGTTCTTCTCAGCAGCTCCAGACTGGGAGGGAGCAATGAGTGGGGGAAGGGTGGTGGTGGTGTAGGCAATCACAGCAGCCCAGGTAATATCAGGGGAAGCGGCAAGCATCACTGGAACACTGGCTCAGAGTCACAGCCTGTTAGTGCTGCAATGGCGGTACTGATGACAGCAAGGTGTAGGGAAGGAAGTGCCTTGCCCAAGGTCACACAGCCAGTTGTTCAGCAGGGTGGGACCTGAGTGCATCCAGAGCTGGGCAGTGCTGGGCAGCCTTCTTGGGTGTAGTGTGTAGGAGTGGCAGGCCAGGGAACAGGCTGTGCCCCGGGACTGAGGGTGGGGAGCCCAGATCTAAGGCTGCCTCTATTCTCTGGTTGGCTCTGGGCAGGTCTGGCTTAGACACTGTACCCTCTACTCCTCCCAAACCTACCCTCCTCCTTAAACATTAGAGATAATGAATGTAAAGTGCCTAGCATGGAGGCTGGTGTGTGATGTCAGCCAGAATGAGTCACCTCCACGCCTCCTCTCTCCTCCTCCACACAGCTCAAGGCCTAGAACCTCCTGGGATCTTTCTCCCATATCATCACCTCCTTCCTACTGAGACCCTATAGCTCTTACACACATTTGGTATTCACCACCTGCTGGCTTGGGTTATTATTTAACCTCACACACTGTGTGTTTGTCTCTTCAACTGGCTTGCAAACTGCCCAAGGGCAGGAAATTATTTCAATACACCCAGCATTTATTGAACATCAATTCCAGGGCCAAGTTTTGCCTGTGGGGATGAGCTCCTGCGATGGGGGAGGCCTCAAAGAAGCAGACTTTGTTTCTGCCTCAAGGACTTTCTAATCTGGTTAGAGGAACAGGATTAGTAAACAGATCACTAGAATATAAAACAAGCCACATGCTGTGCCATGAGAAAGGTACAAACCTGGTGTGTAGGGCATTTGAAGGGGAGAGGAATAAGATTTGGCTGGCGCTGTTCCAAGCAGGCTTTATGAAGTGGAGCTTGAGAGATGGGTAGACATGGGGGATAGGCTCTCCTGTCACCGCAAATGGCACCGCCAACGGCACCGCCAACGGTGGAGGTGAAGAGGGAGGAGAAAGGACTTTAGGAATTGTGTCTTACATTTTAAAATTTAACTTAATTAAAATTTAATTTGTTTAAAAATGTAAATCTTAATGACATCCTTGGCAGGACCCAACACAACCTTCCATCCGGGTAGGTGCTCGGCATGTAAATCCTTTGTTCCCTCCTTGGTTTGGAGACGGAGCAACCTTCAGGACTAGCACTCAGTGATGTCTTTCTGCAGAAGGATGGTAAGGAGAAAACGTGGCTCTGAATAAATCCTTGGGGCTGGACAAAGGGAGGCGTCAGGCTCCAGTTGGGGTCGTCTTCCGCCACCCTGCCCTGGGCTCCCACCCGGTTAGTGTCCCAGCTGTTCCTACCCCTGGCGTCCTGCCAGGGGTTTCCCAAGCTATCCAAAAGGGCTGGGCTTGGTTTGCCAACCCCTGGGAGTCCCTGGAGTCTCCAGGCTGGTGTGAAGAAAGGGATCAGGGAAGGGAGCCGAGGAGCTGGGAGGCTCCTCCAGGGATCGCAGAAGTTGGCCCCATCTGCCCGGCTTCCGTTGTCACGTGACTGCATCCCAGGTCTCCCAAGTCTGGGGCTGGCGCGCTCCCAGCTACTATCCTCCTCCAGACTCCCGGGTCGAGCGCTGGTGGGGCATGGGCGGCAGCCTGGGCGGCTCCTTCTCCCTCTTGCAGCGACACCACCTGCCCCACCCCCAACTGTGCTACTCCAGGCCCCATACACGCCTGGGGTTCCACACCAGGGCTCAGGTGGGGGCTGGGAAGGTCTGGGTGCTCTAAGACTGAGGACCGCGCAGGGCTGCAGGGGCCACCCGGCCTGGGCGCACGTCCCTGGGGTCGCGCAGCCGCCGTCGGCGGTCCCGGGGCCAGCGCCTGGCCCGGGCCCCACCGCGCACTCGCAGGCTGCGGCGGGGAGGCTGCGCGCGGAGCGTAAGCCGCGAGCACAAACAGGGCGAGGAGGCTGGTGTGAGCGCCTGGGCCCCGTGCCAGCGCGCCGGGGCTGGAACACAATGTCCCGGGCGGGCGGGCGGGCGAGCGGGGAACGAGAACAGCCTGACTCAGCAGCTGGGTAAGTGGGTGTGTGCTCGCTCACCAGATCAACCGCTCTTGCAGCCTGCGGTCAGCGACGACCGACTCTCGGAGGCTCCCTCGAACGGGAGGGGCGAGCTCACGGCGGGCCCCTCGGCCCCCCGCCCCTGCCTGCCGCTCGCTCAGGACCTCCACGTGGCCGCTTGGCGGATCTCTCTGCCTTCTCGCCCCTCCTTTAAAGTGTCTCACAGCCCCCAGTCTGAGCAGAGCAGGCTCTGGCCCCCTGGGAGGGGCACTCTCCTCACCCCACCCGGCAGGTGTGGCCGGCCATACAGCTGCTGGATGCATGTCCCATTTCCTTCAAACCCCACCGTTCTGGAAGGCCTCTGATGGATGTAACTCTTTGTAGCAGATGGAGGTAGAAATTTGTTCTAGGGTGCTGGGGAGCAGAGGAAGAAGATGCTGGGAGAAATGGGATATAGGGCAAATTCTTCCCCGGTCTCTGCCCTCAGCTGACCCAGAGTTCAGAGTCTCTTCCTGTCCCCTCCCCTCAAAACCACTAGGCCCCTGAAGATTTCCTCAGAGAAGCAGGTGGGAGGTGCTTTGAAGCCTGAGACCCTGCTTTTCTGCCTTACCCACCCTCCTACCCAAAGCCACAACAAAGCCCCAGGAATCCTGCCACCCAGCCACAAAGTTTCTCCTTCTCTGTGCCTCCTGGCCCCTGTGGTCTGGTGGGGCCATTGTGAGGATGACAACCCCAGAGCTGGACTCTTCCTGGAGGGCGGGGACTTGTCCCATGCCCCAGCCAACTGGGGTGTCTGTAAGGTACCCCAGGGGACAAGCTGTGCCTGGAGTGTGCCAGGGCAGGCAGGGAGGGGCTCCGTCCTCTGCCGAGTTCCAGGAAAGGCCCTGGCAGTCAGCACAGGCCTGGGCTTCAGGGCCTTCAAAGGTGGGGCTGAGGGAGGGACCTTAGGCTGCTCAAGTGCCTCACCTGGGCCTCATACCCTGGGGCCCAGCTGATGACATCTCTGGCACCCTATGTAGCCAAAGGTGAGGAGATGGATGCCAACACAGGTCTGGGCCATGGACCACTTTCCCACAAATTCAGGCATACTTCCTACACATGTGCTTACCCAGCCAACACTCACAGAATCTCCCAGTCAGGAGTAAGCTTCACTGTCATCAACTCCGAACTTCTACCTGATGTATGAAATCTGTCCGTGCTATCCCAGGTCAGTGATTGTTCTGAAGCTGTTTGCACACGTCTAGTGACAGGGACACTCCCAGTGCAGCCCACTGGACTCCCCTATCTCCAAGCCCAGGACACCTGCTCTCACATGGCCTAGAAGAGACTGAACTTATCCTTATGTCTCTCACACCAGCTCCTCCCCCAGGCCCAGCACCACCCTCCCATCCCCCAAACTCACCATGATGTGGGTTAATTTTTAACTATTTTCTCTCCTTCACCATCCTATATCTGACCTATCACCCAATTCTTCCTGTTTGTTGCTTTTATTACAAAATGCTTTGTTTGTTATTTTTCTTATTCATCTCTTCCTCTCCAACTCCATAGATTCTACCTCTGGCCTGAATTCCTACAGCAGCTGCCACACTGTCCTTCCTAACCCAGGTTTTTCCTTCCTCCTACACACCCCGCTGTAATAACCTTTCTCAAATACTGTTTATTGTGTATGTGATCAACTTCAGAGTCCTCAACCAAGCACATCGGGTACACAACAGCTGCTAACCTGCGTTTCATATGAAGGGACCCGGATTCAGTCATGGTATACCCAGACCACAGAGTCCATCCAGCACTGTGCAGAGCAGGAAGGCAGCAAAATCACTGATACATTTGGTTGCTCCTGTGTCATTCTTTCAGTCCTCCCTCCTGACTTGGTCTCCCCATTCCCATCAAGCCTGTTGGCTTCCTGATGCTTGCGCAGGTCCTTTTGTTTTGAGGAGCCACTGTGTTTCATTTCCCAAAATCTTCAGAGAGGGGTGGGGAAGGAAGAAGCTGACATCCAAGTTAACATCAGTGTGAGCCAAATACCAACTGCATAGGCCTTGAGTGCAGAGTGGAATGAGTACAGCTGCCTGCTGGGAGCTTCTGCTCCAGTGAGAAACAAAACCAGTGAGGAGGGTGGAAGGCAGAAAGGACACTGCATACAACCAATGGCTTTTGGGTGTTTAGAGAGATCTCACCATTGGAGATCCCAGCCTGCCTAGCTCTGGGTCCCTGGTCTGATGCCTTCAGGTTGTTCTCTTTCTTGGCACCACATCACATACACACAGGCACGCACACCCCCATCACCACTTCATGACCCAGCTCAAAATCTACCTTCTGCAGGAAGGTTCAGATAATCTCCACCCACCTTTGGTCATTTTGTCATCACCTTCCCTCTGAGTCTTGTGTGCTGCCTTCAATCTTTTCACAATGTATCGTTTAGTTATTACCTGTAGTATTTTCAACTCCATAGATTGTAAGCTCCTTCAGAGACAGTGTCTTTTATTTGTTTGTTTACTTATTTAATATATTTATTTTGAGAAGGAAGCAGAGATAGGGTGCTCTGACTTTGGAGGCCTCGTAGACCTGGGTCTGGATCCTGGTTCCAACACTTAGCTGTTTGGCCCTGGGCAAGTCTCTTACCCTCTCTGAGACAGTTTCATCATCTGTGATACTTACCTTGCAGAATGAGGGGCAAAGATGACAGAGAATACAGTGTCAAGAAAGTGCCTGTTGCATAGTGAGCAGACAACAGCTTGTCTTCCTTTCTTGCACAGTTGAAGCCTTCCCTGAATTGAGGGACAGGGTTCCCTAACTACCCACCCATACTGACACACTCTTAAGTGTGAAAAGGAACATTACTAATAATTACACCGGTTCTACAGCAGTGACTCCTGGACGTATGGCCACCCTACCTTAACGATAACCGGTGAGGGCAGGGTTGCGATAGAGCGTCGTCGGGGTCACCCCATGCCTAATAATTCAAGCTCAATGGCTATTTGTTGAATGAAACAGCGAACAGAACCTATTCTTCCCTCAGTTTCTTGGGGCACCAGCGAGTGAAGAAGATTGAAAAGCCCGCTCCCCCCAACTCCCCGCCCCCTCCTCCCCCTGCCAGCTCCCCACCCCCACCCGGGTCCCAAAGCCTCGGGCAGCCTCCTTTCTCTAAGGTCTCGCAGTCCCCAGCCCGCTTCCGCCGCCCCCGGTTGGCTTGGCAACAGTGACGTGCAGTGAGGGGCGTCACCTCTCTCCATCCTCAGCCTGAGCAGGGGGCCCCTTCTTATCCCAAGCAGGGAGAGGATGACGTTGGGGTCCTCTACCTTCCGGCCCCACCGCGGGGCCTGGAGCAAACAGCGCCCACCTGGCCGCCCCACTCGGGCGCGTGCGGGTGCCCACCACCAACCCCCTCCGAAGCTCGGACTTGGCAGGGGCTGGGAGGATGCCGGCTTCAGGCCGGGGAATCCCTCTTCACCCCTTCACCCGCGACGAGCCAGTGGGTCCCGCGATCACGGGCCCAGTGCTTAACCCTGGCCTGTCCCTACCCAGGCAACTCTCGGGCTCCTGGGGGGTGGGCGGGAAGAGTAGGAGCCCAGGGGGCGGCCGGGCGTCGCGGAGCGCGGGAGACAAGGAGTTAAACAAGGTGCCGGCGCCGGGCGCGACGGGGCTGGGGGAGGGGAGCGAAGGGAAAGTGAGAGCGGGGGCGCGGGGGGGGTTGGGGAACGGGAGCGAAAGAACATCCTGTGCCCGCCGCCGGATGCGCGCGGGGGGAGGTAGACCCGGGAGGGAGGGCAAGATGGGGGAGGCCGGGGGCGGGGAAAGGCGCGGCCCCCACCCCCACCCGCTCCTCCTCCTCTGGGGGCTCCGCCCCCTCCGATCCCAGGGCCTTCGCCGCGTTTCTTCGGGTCCCCACGCCTTCGTCTAAGTAACGAGCCAGCGAGAGGCCCGCGAATCTGGTTCCTGGGCCGGGGTAAGCGCTTGGCTGGGGAGGAGACGGTCTCGGCGAGTGGGATCCGCGGCAGGGCACTGGCGCCCCCCCAAGCCTTTCAGCTTTCGGCTTCTGGCTTTCCGCGAGGGAAGCTCGCACGTGTTGAACGTCTTCTGTGCACCGAGAGTCATAACACATTCTCTCATTCCTGACAACAGCATTTCCCGGTAGTAGGTAGATATTAATAGACCCGTGTTCCGGAGGAGGAAATTGAGACTCAGATTATGGAATTTGCCCAAGCTGGTCGGACTCCAACGAGCTTTTCGTTATGAAGTATGCTAATTTTCTCTTAGCTTCTCCTGTGCATACAACAAGCACTAGGCCCCGCCAGAGTCACCCTCCTTAATGGCCTAGCACTCTGTCCGCACAGTAGGCATCCCGCAGTATAATCAGTCTCTAATTTCTCTAACCCGAAATTATTCAAGGCAGTTAAATGGGTTACAGGAATTGAGAAGGATTAGCCTGAAGACCAGGGAGTGGAAGGGGCTGAATGATGTACCTTACACGTCTCACTGAAGCCCACTATCTGTGCTCACTGCCTTACCACATTCAACGTTTTTTTTCCAGGTGAAACCTTTTATAATAGTAATTATTATTACAGTCAACGTTTGGTGAACTCTGTATGCTGGGCACTGTTTCAAGTTCTTAATCCCCACAAACAACCTCATGAGGTAGGTATTATTCCCATTTTACAGGTGGGGAAGATGAGGCACAAAGAAATCACAAAGCTGAGTCAGTGACTGAACTGGTTTTGAACCTGGCAATCTGGCTAGAGCCCACCAAACTAAACTGCACCTAACAGGATGGGAACATCAGCCTTGAAGATAGAAAGCGGGTGCAGATGGCAGAGAGGAGTGTGATAGGACACCCCATGTCCTTTTGCCTTGGTGAGGGTGACTAAGAAACTCTGGGCTGGCTGTGAATATATGGAGTCTCAGACTTTAGCCAGTGGTTCCAAATTTCTGGATTTGACAGGAAAACCAAAACAAGAAAACAAACAGAAGCCAAGTTCCCTCAAAGAGTTGCAGCTTTAATTTATGCTCCTTTAAAAACATTCAAAACATAACTACCATCTATTGTCACCATCATTTCATAAAAGCAAGTATATTTTAATTCTCTAACTAAGAAAGACATCCGAATCAAAAGCTGTCATTCCCAAGAAAGAACAGTCATTGACTTTATATCAACAAATATACATTCCTCTGTCTTTTATAGTTTTATTTATTTATTTATTTATTATATTGGGGAACAGTGTGTTTTTCCAGGGCCCATCAGCTCCAAGTCGTTGTCCTTCAATCTAGTTGTGGAGGGCGCAGCTCAGCTCCAAATCCAGTTACCCGCTTTCAGTCTCTTTTTTTTTCCCCCCTTCTTCCGCCTCCCCCTCCCCACTCCGGTTCAAGCCGCTGTTTCTCAGTCTAGTTGTGTAGGACACAGCTCCCTGGTCCATGCTGGTGTTATGATCCTGCGCTTCCCCTCCCCCCCTCGGCAGTTGGTTGCAGGTCGTAGGTCCGTTCACAGCAGTTACAGCAGCTCTTGCCCGCTGCTGGCCGCTCATGATGACTGCCAGCCACTCACGCTGGCCACCGGCTCACGCCAACCTCCAGCTGCTCACGGCAGCCCAGCCCCAGGGAGAGCAGTTGTTGACAATCTTAGCTGTAGAGGATATAGCTCACTGGCCCATGTAGGAGTCGAACATGCGACCTTGGCGTTAGGAGCCCCAGCGCTCCAACCACCTGAACCACCGGGCCGGCCCACCGTTTTCAATCTTTAATCTTTAGTTGCAGGGGGCACAGCTCACCATCCCATGCGGGAATTAAACCAGCAACCTTGTTGAGAGCTCACACTCTAACCAACTGAGCCATCCGGCCGCCCCTATCTTTTTTAGTTTTGCTGTGGACTAGTGAAAATGCCCTACTGGGGATGGCTCTGCCTCTAATCCCTTTGAATCACTTGAAGGCAGAACCAAAAGAAATGGGCTTTAGGTACAGCAGGAAGGAGTTAGGTTAGAGTCAAGAAAGAGTTCTCTTTTGGAGGTCTTTTAAAGAACAAGTGAGCACTGTGTTTGCTTAAGATAGCAGGGTTGCAGAATCAACTCCATGGACTGGGGAGACCAGTAGCTCTGGGTCACACACCAGAGAAGGGCAGGGACCTTGTTCTGAAGAATCTATCCTCAGATCCACTAGGGTAGCCTTGGAACCTAAAATAGTCCTCCTAAGGCAACCTTTTCCTTCTTGGAGGTCATGGGTGGAGACTGGTGGTCCCATGGCAGTGAGGAGGCCTCTACTCTCTCCTTCCAGGGAGTCCATATGGTCACCCACCTTGGGGCTCCTAGAGTGCTAGGAATGACCCTTGAGGAGGACTGAAGGAAAGGAAGAGAATGGCCACGAAGGAGTGTTGTTGTCTGCAACCCGGGTGTGATAGGTGAAGGTTCTGGATGGACAGTCCTTGGGGCCACTGGGGGTGGGGGGGAGGGGAAGAAGAAGGGAAGAGGTCTGGTCTCACCTGCTCCATCCTAGCAGTGGTGAAGACGAAGGCCTCCAAACTTGGGCTCTCATCCTCCAGGGTTGTGGCATCCTTTGACACCAGAGGAGGCCTCAAGCCCCATGCTGCCCTGTGTGTGTTGGGGTGGGGATGGGGGTGGGGGAGGACTGGGGCATGGTTCTCATAGATTTAGGACCCCATGATTTAAAGGCACAGACCTGCCCAAATTTTAATCTTGGAGTTTTAGAATGGTAAATCTGGATCTCCTAAGGTTACAAATGTAGAAACAGATCCAAGCCAGGGCAGTCCCTCCTCCAGGCTCACACTGGTTAAATGGGCCTCGAACCCCTGTAAACAGATTCCCTGTCACTGTTCTGCCCTCAAGTCCTCGAAGAATGTCAGAAGTCATGACTTGAGCACCTATGAAGTGTAGGACTGCTGAATGTTGGAGATGCAGACAGCTGCTCTCAAGAGCCTGGGTCACACAGGTAAATATGCGACAGGAGAACATGTAAATGCTGGAAGATGATGGGTTTGCCTCAAAACTCTGCAAAACTTTATAAGGTGCTCCTCTCCCTTGAGGGGGGCCTTGCTTGAGGCCCAGAACTAGATGTATGGTGATGAGATCAAAAATGGGGAGGCCAGGGAAGTGAGGGGGAACAGGGCTGCCTGTGGGCACACCCCAAACACCCCTCCCAGAAACTTCCAAAGGCCAGAAATCGGGTCTCTGCTGCCCTCTAATGGAGTAAAGGCAGCCCCTGGAACTGCCTGCTGGGGCCCCACTAACCTAGATCCCCTAAAGAAAAGGCGACATGAAGGACCTTTCTTCTGTCCCAGGCTTTTTATTTCCATAGAGTCCTGAGATTTAGTTCAGCCTCCAAGCTGAACTTTCTCTCCTTCCAAGCACCCCTGGCTGCCCAGTTTCCTTTGTTGCCCAGGTTCCGATTCTGATACCCTGGATTCTTGGCCCTGCCAGAGTTCTGGTTCCGGAAGGCCCTTGCCAGGTGCCTTAGGACTTGCTCCCACCTGGGCGCAAGGTGGCACTGAAGACATGGGCAAGTCTGTCCCCCAACGCCTAGGGCCATTGGACATCCGCAAAAGTGTGGTGAGCCTGGCCACGGGTGCTGGGGCCATCTACCTGCTCTACAAGGCCATCAGGGCAGGCATGAAATGCCAACCGCCGCTCTGCACCAACTCGCCCATCTGCATTGCTCGTGAGTGTCAGGGCCCAGGGGAGAGGGCTCTGCCCTCGGAGGCACCTGCTCCCAAGGCCTCCCGTTTGGGAGGGCCTATTGGTGTCTCCTCCAACTTCCTCTTTCCTTCCTAGTTCTCATCTGCATCTTCCTCAAATCTACTCTAGAGATGCTAGTTCAGGGTCCCTGGGTAGTAGATGGCACTCAAGGGGGAATCCTCAGGACTCGTGGCAGGTCTTTAAATTCTGCATTCACTCTAGCTTCCAAGATGCCACTGCATGAAAATTTGGCATCAGCAATTCTCCCTAAGGGAACATTGGGGCACCTGCATGCCCAGAGCCTCTACTAGTTCGTATGACGACTTTGTACAAATGCCAGGAAATAGTTACAGTAAACATTACAAACTATGATGTTTCTGATATTAATAATGGAGAGACCAGTAGTTCTGGGTCACACCCTAGGGAAGGGCAGGGATCTTGTTCTAAAGGATCTATCCGCAGATCCACCAGGGTAGCCTTGGAACCTAAAATAGTCCTCACCAGGCAACCATTTCCTTTCTGGAGGTAATGGGTGGTGACGGGTGGTCCCATGGCAGTGAGGAGGCTTCGGGGGGCCTCTACTCCTCCTTGCAAGGAGTCCATGTAGTCACCACCTTGATATGGTGCCCTTGTTTAGTACACACCCTGTTCAACTGTACGCGGTGGTCGTGCATATAGCAAGAAAGCTTCAGAAAAGACGAGGCAGTTTTGTCCCCAGGTCCCTCTCCCCAACTTCCCAACCCCATTCTTTCATCACTTCTGAGTCCACAGCCTGAACTGGGCTCGGGTGGTTGTCTAGGCCTGGCCATCGAGCGAGAGCGGCACGGGCGGGACTCAGGTGAGCTGCGGAGGCTTCTCAACTCTTTGGAGAGCAAACAGGATGAGTACGCCAGGAGCATGATCCTGCACAGCATCACTCGCTGCGTGTATTTGCTGGAGGCTGAGGTGAGGGCAGGGAAGCAGGAGGCCGGCCCCTGGAGGCTACAGCGGATCCTTGGCCCCTTGACTGGCCAGACTGTGTCCTGGGACCTGTCTCTCTGGCTGATGGCGGGAGGGAGGGGTTGTGCTGACTGGTCGTGGTGATGGGGGTGAAGGTGGGGGGTAGACGGGACGCACTGGACCCAGGACTCCTACTTCTCCGGCCTTTCTGTCTCTCTTGGCGCACTGTAGGCCTCTGCTTGTACTGCTGATGACATTGTGTTGGTGGGCTCCATGCTGGATGACAAGGAGAACAGTGTCAAAATTCAAGCTCTGAACACACTTAAAGCTTTCTCTGGCATCAGAAAATTCAGGCTCAAAATCCAGGTGAGCCCAGGGGCCAGGGGTGGGGTAGAGCACACAGGATGGCCGTAGTCCGTGGGTTCTTTAACAGGCATAGGATAAATGGTCCCGTTCCAGAAGCTGGTTTGGTTCTGAGTTTGTAACCCAGAAATAATATTTTTCCTTGGAAATCAGTGGGAAAATGGTGGTCGGATTCCCAGCAGGTTCATAAAAGCCTTTGATCTCAGGATGACGCTGAACTAGGGCACTGGGAATATCTCTGAACCCCAAACAGCAGAAAGCCCCCTGAGGTTCTTTCTGCCACCAACTAACTCATTGACACTAACTGGGTGTCTTGAAATTCAATTCAATTCTGACACACTACCTGGAGTTAGCACAGACTCCGTAGGTTAAGGGCTGAGTCCCACAAGACTGCCCTCCACCTCCTCCACCAATTTCAAAAGCTAGTTACAAGTCTTAGTACTTCTGACTGGCTGGGCTATAAATTTGGAGGTTCCCACGACCCCCTTTTCAGGGTTGATAATTCACTAGAATGGCTCGTGTCGATGAAAAAACATCCAGCCTAAGAGAAAGCTTGTTAAGAGTTTATTTGAGCCAAACTGATAACAATTGCTGGAGAGAAAAATCTCCATGGATTGAGAAAATGCTCCAGAAAATGGCGGTTTTGCAAATGATTTTATATGTTAGAATCAAAGGAGGAAGGTTACTTGAAAACCATTGCTGGTAGGTTAAGGGTGCTGGAGAAAGCAAAGCAGGGAAATCTCTGGGATTGGATAAAAAAGTAAATTGGAGAGACAGATACTTCTTTTACATAGGTGGGTACAGGATAGTTAATAGCATTTGACAGCACACGGAGGTGGTAATCGGGACAACAACGAGGGATTCTGTAGCTTCTGGCTCTGGTGTGGTGGGTTGTGCCCTGAGAGGTCTGGAAAAAGGGATTACTCTGACATTCCAAGTGTATGTTATCTTAGATGCAAAAAGACAATCGACAGGCTCACTTGAGGTAAAGATTGACCTTTGTCAAGGAAGCTACCTGCCAAGGATGTGACTACCGGCCACGACCGCTTTTAGTTAGGAATTTTTATGTTCGGACCGTCCTGTGTGGTTAATTTCGGTCTCTGAGTTTGTAGGGACTGCAATGCAGGCTTCCTCTGAGTTTGTCAGGTTTAGTGTGTGGCCCCTTGTTCATCCACACTCACAACTCAGGAAAACGCTTTGCTTATGTTTACTGGTTTATTGTAAAAGATAAAACTGAGAAGTAGTCAAATGAAAGAGATACATAGGGCAGAGTATGAGGAAAGGCGTGGCAGAGCTTCCATGACTTCTCTTGGCATGCCACCCTCCTAGGACCTGGATGTGTTCATAAACTTGGAAATTCTCTGAACCTTGTTATTTGAGGGTATTTATGGAGGTTTCATTATGTGGGCGTGATTGATTAATTGGCCATTGGTGAATCTCTAACCCTCTTTTCTCCCCAGAGGTCAGGGATGGGGCTAAAATGTCAACCATCTAATCATGGCTTGGTCTTTGTGGCCACCAGCCCCCGTCCAGAAGCTATCTAGGAGTAAGCCAAGAGTCACCTCCTCAGCATAAACCCAGGGTTGATAGAAAGGGGCTCATTATGAATAACAAAAGGCCCTCCAGTCAGGCAATTGCAAGGATTTTAGGAGATCTGTGCCTGGAACCAGGGACAAAGACCAGATACATTATCATCCTGCCACCACCACCCATGCTGTGTGGGTCAGAGGCTGGTGACTTCACTGCCACCATATAGAGAAAATATAATCCACGAAATGTCAGTTCCCCCAGTTTCCTGCCATCAGCCTTACCTGTTTCCATCCATCCTTTTCCTGCTTTCCTGCTGATACCATGTGTTAACAAAAAACATCCAGCCTAAGAGAAAGCTTATGAGTTTATTTAAGCCAAACTGACGACAATTGCCAGGAAGCAAAATCTCAATGGATTGAGAAAATGCTCCACAAAATGGCGGTTTGCAGCTTATTTTATACATAGAATCAAAGGAGGAGGGTTATGTGAAATCCATTGGTGGTAGATGAAGAGGGTGGGAGAAGCAAAGTGGGGAAATCTCTGGGATTGGATAAAAGTAAATTGGAGAGACAGGTACTTCTTTTACATAGGTGGTACAGGATAGTTAATAGTTCTCATAGAGATGTTAATCAAGGGACAAGAATATTAATGAGGGATTCTGTAGTTTCCTGCTCTGGTAGTAGTGGTGGGGGTGGGGAAGGGATTACTGACATTCCAAGAATGTCATCTTAGATCCAAAAAGACAATAGACAGGCTCCCTTAAGGTGAAGATTGACTTTATAAAGGAAGCTTCAGGCTAAAGATGTGACTTCCCGCAATGGCCCACCTTAATTATGATTTTTTAATAAATGTCTTGTATACTTTTTTAAAAATTTGTTTTATTGGGGAGTATTGGGAAGCAGTGTGTTTGCCAGGGCCCATCAGCTCCAAGTCAAGTCGATGTCCTTCAATCTAGTTGTGGAGGGGGCAGCTCAGCTCCAAGTCCAGTTGCCATTTTCAATCTTAATTGCAGGAGGTGCAGCCCACCATCCCGGGAATTGAACCAGCAACCTTGTTGTTAAGAGCTCGCGCTCTAACCAACTGAGCCATCCAGCCACCCCTGAATTTTTTTATGTTCATTCCATCTTATATGGTTATTTTCAGTCTCCTGACCTTGTCAGGTTTAACCTGTGGCCCCTTTTCCATCCTCACATGAAAAAAGCTTTCTTTTTGTCTGTGGTCAATATTTGTTAGTCTCTGTCTGGGATCCCATCCCATTCCTTGAGGGACTGTCTCCTGGTTAGCCTCTCTGATGTGGCCTTTCCTGCTCTTTCCCATTCATATTCAGCATGCTCTAATCCTTCCCATCTTAAAAAGCAAAACTAAAAAAAAAAAAAAAAAAAAATCTCTTCCTTGACCTCCAAACTTCTCTCTAGAAACAGTCTATCTCCCAAATTAAAAATAAATAAAATATTTAAAACTTACATTTTTTATGTGTATAGTACAAAGAATAACAATAAAACAAAACACGCATAACCAGAACCTGGGCTAAGAGACAAAACCGGACCAGTAGGTTTGATGCCTCTTCCGCCACCAGAGGAAATCACGTCCCTGCATTTTGTTCATCAATTCCTTGATTTTCTTTGTAGTTTTTGTTGTGGCTGGAGGGTTGTGAAAGCATTCACCAGGCAGGTAGAAATACAGAGGGAAGATTTATTAAAGCAAGAGGAGGGTCAGCTAGGCAGAGTCTGCTGGAGACTACTGCCCCGAGTCTTTGTTTCATCTGAAGTTTTTCATTTTCTAACCAGGATGTAAACTGCTTTGGCCTGCAATGGAATCTTCTATTATGTTCCGCTTTGTCTGTTGGGGTGGGGGAAGATGTAGTTAAACTGGTTATTGCAACCTTTGCATATGTTATGTAGATTTAAGTTGGAGCCAGGAGTGGATCCCATACAGGTATAAAAACCTCACCCAAGTCACCTGCTGAAGTAAATAGAAACATTGAAACTGATATGCATAGTAAATGTATAGTAAACAGAGCCATTGAGTCTTGTCAGAAAGAAAAGAGCTTTCAAAAAAGTCCCAAGCTAAATTACACTTGTTAAATTGAATTATGCCAGAAGTCCAAATCTCAAAATAGAAGATATAGTCCCACCATTACAATTTGCCCTGTCTTATCAGTTTTACCATGTGTGCATGCATTATCTTATATTGCAGCAGGGCACGGCAGACAATAAATGAATAGGTAAAACATAGTTTGTGTGGACGGAAAAGGGGCCACACGTTAAACCTGACAAGTTCAGAAGACTGAAAATAACCACATAGGATGGCGTGAACGTAAAATTTCCTAACTAAGGTGGGCCATGGTGGAAGTCACATCCTTGGCCTGTAGCTTCCTTGACAAGGGTCAATCTTCACCTTAAGTGAGCCTGTCTGTTGTCTTTTTGCCCGAAGATAATGTACCCTTGGAATGTCAAAGTAATCCCTTTCCAGACCCCCCAGGAGGCACAACCCACCACACTAGAGCAGGAAACTAAAAATCCCTCATTGTTATCTTGTTGCCCAAATACCATCTCTCTGTGCAGTAAAATGCTATTAACTATCCTGTACCCACCAATGTAAAAGAAGTGGTTGTCTCTCCATTTTGCTTTTTATCAGAGATTTCCCCCGCTTTGCTTTCTCCCACCCCCTTAATCTACCACCCATGGATTTCATGTAACCTTCCTCCTTTGACTCTAATGTATAAAATAAGTTGCAACACCACCATTTTCTGGAGCATTTTCTCAATCTGTTGAGACTTTGCTTCCTGGCAATTGTCTTCAGTTTGGCTCAAATAAACTCTTATAAGCTTTCTATTAGGCTGAATGTTTTTTTCGTCAACATTACTTGGCAGAGCGGGCAGGATTCCAAAGAAGCCCACCCAGGACCACCCTGCGGACCCGGATTCTGTGCTAGGTACCAGCAGGGGCCCTTTGTGCCCCACCGGCTCCCCGCTTTGCAGCAGGTGAACTTGGGTGAGTTTTTCTTGGAATTCAGGACCTCCCTGTTTTAAGGTAGGAGGCCCTGACCTTTATTTTAGCTGTTTTTTTTTTTTTTTTAATTGTTGTTTTTTTAAATCCTCGAGATGGCATTAAAAGGTTAAGGGTTGAGATTACCCAGGTTAAGGACAAGAGTTAAGATAACTCTGGGAAGGGAGAAAAAAAAATGGGTGGGTGGTTTTCATTTCGGCTTTTCAATTGAAATTGCTTACTGCGAGTCTGAACAAAACCTTTTACTGGATAAATGAGAGTCTGAACTTGTTCAGCTCGGAAGATAAGGAGCATTTTCTCAATCGGTCCCAGCGATTGTCGTCAGTTTGGGTCAGCGATTGTCGTCAGTTCGGTAAACTCTTACAAGCTTTCTCTCAGGCTGGATGTTTTCGTTGACATTTGGAAAGCTTTTAAGCTTCATGTATCTGAAGTATGCAGTTTGTATTCTGTGGTTTGCCTTTCCCCTTCCACATTGGAAGAGTCATCCTTACTGATGTGGATAGCTTTGTTTCCTTCCCCTCCACTGCTTATGGTATTCTCCTTCGTGAGTACCCTGCCATTTTCTTTATCCATTTACCTGCCGGTGGGTGAGCATTGGAGTTGTTTGTACGTTGTTCCTCTGAACACTCTTGTATACATCTCCCTTGCGGAAATGGGAGATTTTCTCCAGGGTATGTTTGCAGGAGTGGAATGGCTGGAATGGGTGCGAGGGTGTGCCCAACTTTTCAAGAAAGGTTGTATCAGTTTACGCCTCCACCAGCCTGTACAAGTGTCCCTGTGATGTCATTTCCTCCCCAGCACTTCGTATTTGCACACTTTAAATTTTTTGCATCAAACTTTTTTTGGGGAAAACAATAAGTCTCTAGGTCTTCACTTTTCTTCCCGCCTCTGCTTCATCCCTTGGCCCTCTCAGTATCCCTGAAGGCTATGATTCTCAAGCAAATCAGAATTGCCTAGAGAGCTGGCTGAAAACAAAGATTTAGAGCCCCACACCCAAAGGGACCCAGGAGATTCTGACACAGGTGGCCCAGGCACCACAGTTTCTTTCCCCTAGGGTCTGTATCCTGAGGACTCAAATCCTATTCTCCTCTCTGGGTGAAAGCAGCCACTTCCTGGCCTCAGTTTCCAACTAGATGTGCTCTCCTGCGTCTCTGTCCGCAGCCTGGGGGCTCCCCTGACCTCCAGACCCATGTCCAGAAGCTCCATTTAGATAGCCTAGTACCCTGTTTCCCCGAAAATAAGACCTAGCAGGACCATCAGCTCTAATGAGTCTTTTGGAGCAAAAATTAATATGAGAACCGGTATAACATAACATAATATAATATAATATAATGTAATACCGGGTCTTACATTAATTTTTGCTCCAAAAGACGCATTAGAGCTGATGGTCCTGCTAGGTCTTATTTTTGGGGAAACACGGTAGCCTGCTAACCCAGAACATCCCAAATGGAGCTCACCTTTACTCCCTGAGTTAGACCACCCTCTGCTCAGGGATCTGCTCTCATCAGCCCTTTGCTTGGTCTTCCTCAAGGCTCTTAGCGTAACGTACAGTATCAGCTCCACCTCCTTGCTCCAACCCCAGCCATTTACACTGTGTTTCGTGCTCTCCCACTCCCTGGCCTTTACATCTGCTGTTCTCTCTGCCTGAAACCCCATCCTAGACATGCTAGCTCCTATCTGCCCTTCAGGTCTCAGCAGACAGTGAGGGGTGGGGGCAGAGAGGACCAGCGTTCCATGGGGATGCTGTGATGCTCACTCCAGGGTTCTTCCCTCCCTCTTACGTGGCTCACAGAGGTATAGCTTGTGAGGTTACCTGTCTTTAGTGATACCTCTTGGTCCAAGCATCTTGCATCTCAGAAGGCAAGATCACTTTATTCATTGAACAAATCTATACTGAGCACTGACTAGGCACCAAAGCACGCTGCTGGGCCCTGGAGATATAGCAGTGACCAGAGCAGGAAAGATCCCTGTCCCAACGGGACTTCTGTGCTAGCAGGGCAAGGCAGGCAATGCACAAGTAAACTATGTAGTGTGTTTCATGTGACAAGTGCTATGGAGAAAAATACAAGTTTGGTGAGGAAGGTTGGTATGGAGGTAGTGTTGCAGTGTTTTGTGTTTGTTTTCCTGATTAGTTCATTCATTTACTCTTTTCTTTAGATTCCACATATAAGTGAGATCATATAGTATTTGTCTTTCTCTGACTTATTTCACTTAACATAATGTTCTCTAGTTCCATCCATGTTGCAAATGGTAAGATTTCCTTCTTCTTTATGGCTGCAGTTTTAAAGGAGAAAATCTTTGGGACCTAGGGCTTGATGAAGAGTATGTAGAAATAACACCAAAAGCATGATCTATGAAAGAAAAAATGGACGAATTTGGGCTTCATCAAAATTAAAAACATTTGCTTTATGAAATATTTTCTCCCAGTCTACAGCTTGTCTTTTCTTCCATTAAGAGGAAGAAAAGACAAGCTGTAGACTGGGAGAAAATACCTGCAAACCACATATCTGATGCCTCATATCTAAATTATATAAAGAGCTTTCAAAGCTCAATATTAAAACTTAATCCAATTAGAAAATGGGCAAAGACATGGATATATTTCACTCAAGAAGATATATGCATTACAAATAAGCACATGAAAAGATGTTTAACATCAGTAGCCATTAGGGTAATGAAAATTAAGACAACAAATTAAGGTATAACTATACACCTATTAGATGATCTAAATTCAAAACCAGTGACTATACTAAATGCTGTTGAAGATGCAGAGAAACTAGATCTCTCATACATTGCTGATGGAAATATAAAATGGTGTCACAGCCACTGTGGAAAATAGTTTGGCAGGTTTTTTTTTTCTTTTTTGTTTTACTATACGTTTACCATACAAACCAGTAGTTGCAATCCCGGGTATTTATCCTAGAGAAATGAAAACTTCATTTGCACAAAACCCTGTACACAGTTGTTCATAGAAGCTTCATTAGTGATAGTAAAACACACACACAAAAAAAAGAAAAATGGTTATACAAACTGGCACTCTATAACATTGAACATTACTCAGTAAAAAAAGGGAACTATTGATACATACAACACATTGGATGGATTTCAAGGGTATCATACTGAGTGAAAAAACAAAACAAAACCTCAGACTGTCACAAAGTGTAATGCCATTTATATGACATTCTCCAAATGATAAAATTATACGTAAGAGATGAAACGCAGATTAGTGGTTGCCAGTGGTTAGGGTTGGTTTTGGTGGGAGGGATAAGTGTGACTATCGGTAGTCTCACAGGGAAGATGTTTGTGGTGATGGGACAATTGTGATGGAAGAATCTGTTGATTGCAGGGGTGGTTACATGAGTCTACATGTGATAAAATGACCTAGACCCACACACACACACATTGTACTAATACCAATTTCCTAGTTTCGATATTGTTATGTATGATGTAACCATCAAGGGAAACTGGGTGAAAAGCACGCAGGACTGTTCTGTACTATTTTTGTAACTTCCTGTGAATTTGTAATTACTGGAAAATGAAATGTTGAAAAGTAAAAAGTGTGTTCACATGTGACAGTGCTATAGAGGAAAATAAAATAAGGATGGGGGATACGGAAGGCTAGGATGGGAGTGGAGCTGCAGTTTCAAAGGAGGCAGTCAAGGAAGACCTCAGTGAGGTGACACTCTTACCTCTGGAAGGAGTGAGCTATGCATGTCTGGAGGGAGAGCATTCTAGGTAGAGGGAACAGCTTATGCAAATATCCTAAAACAGGTGTGTACCTGGGTGTGTACCTTAGCTATTCAATAGCTAAGCGGTCATTGTGATGGGAACCGTGGAAGCAAAGGGGAGAATAGGAGATGAGGTCAAAGAAATAATGGGGGGAGGGGCAGACCATACTGGACCCCGTAAGCCACTGTAAGGACTTTAGCTTTTACCCTCAGTGAACTAGGGACTCTTGAGCAGAGGAATGGCATCCTCCATGTCTGCTGTTCTGAAATAGATTTGGGTGTGGGGGGTGGTGGTGGTGGGAGCAGGGAGACAGGAGCCTATTGCAGAAATCAGACGAGAGATGATGGCTGGGAACAGAGTGGTAGAAGGGGGGTGGTGAGAAGTGGCTTCATTGTTGGTAGTTTTGAAGGTAGAGACAATAAAATTTCCTGAAGGATCGGAAAAAGGGGTGTGAGAGAAAGAACATAGTCAAGGAGGACCGCAGAATTTTGGCTGGAGTAACTGGAAGGAAGACGTAATCAACAGCTGAGACAGGAAAGGTGGTGGAAGGAGCAGGTTTGGGAGCTGGAGCGTGTTGACTCTCGGAAGTCTATTGAACAATTCTGGAAAAGAAGTGGAATTGGCACCTGAATATATGACTCTGGAGTTTAGGGAGATGTCCAAGGTGGAGACAAATTTGAGGAGGTTGGTCAGAAGAACGAGAAAAGAAGTCTGTGAAAAAGAAGCCAAGTGTAGAAAAAATTTCAAGGATGTGGGAGTGGTCAATTAGGTCCAATAGTGTTGAGAGTTTAAGTCAGAGGGAATTGTCTATTGGGTTTGGCGCAGGCGTCATGGGTAGGGGCAGCAAAGAGTGAAAGCAGAGGCTGGGATAGTATTGGGGATCTTCATAAAAGCAAACCCGTCTCTCTCCCCTCCCCGCCAGGAACACTCCATCAAGGTACTGGAACTGATAGCCACCATCTGGGACTCAGAGCTGCACATTGCAAGCCTCCGACTCCTCAACAACCTTCCCCTGCCTGACTTTGCACATCCACAGCTGCGACGGGTGATGCCTGCCTTGATGGAGATTCTTCAGTCAGACTATATCCTGGCACAGGTGCCTCAACACCATGGCCCACGCCCTGTCTACCTGACAGCCCTGGCTCAGCATCTAGAGGGAGGAGAAAAGATTTGTGTCTTCTCTGCTCAGGCTCAGACTCACCTACCTTCTCATGCTTTACTATTTCCTTTATTCAGGTGCAAGCCATTCGATTGCTGAGCTCCCTGGCACAGAAGAATGACCTTCTCTATGATATTCTCAACTGCCAGGTGAGAAAGGAACTGCAGAGGGGCTGATGGGTCCCAACTCGGATATTGGGGAAGGAAGAATCATGGGTTCTCCAAGCAGACTTAGCCCTAACAAATTGGTCTTATTCCTCTTTCTGCCTCTGCACTAGATACATTGAAAACCATTCCCTCTCCTTTATCCCAGTAGAATCAGAATCTATTTTGTTGAGAGAGGGGAATCGCCTTTGAGGAGTTTTCTAAACTCTGAGAATCAGGAACACAGGTGACCAAACAAAAGTTAATGTAGGTATTTTAATATTAGGTAAAAATTACTTACAACAGAAACCATTATTAGGAATAGACAGTCACTACATAATGATTAATGGTTCAGAAGGATAAAGCAGCTCTAAACTTATATGTACCTAATAACATAATCTCAAAATTGGAAGTATTACAAGGTAAAACTGGGTAGATACAAGGAAAAAATTTTTTCTCTGTTTTTCAGTTTCATTGAGGTGTAATTGACAGAAAATTGTAAGATATTTAGAGTGTACATTGTGGTGATTTGATGTATGTATACATTGTGAAATACTCCTGCCATCGAGTTAGTTAACACATCCATCATCTCACATCTTTTTGGGGGATGGGGGTGCGAGGGGGAGTGAGAACATTTAAGTTCTAATCGCTAAGCAACTTTCAATTATATGATACAATGTTATCAACAATAGTCACCATGTTTTATGTTAAAGCATCAGACCTTATTCATCTTACAGCTGAAAGTTTGTACCCTTTTACCAACCTCTCTCTATTTGCCCCTCCCTCCAGCTCCTGGCAACCAATTTTCTGTTTCTGAGTTTGATGTTTCTTCTCTCTCTCTTTTTTTTTTTTAGCTTCCACCTAAAAACAAAAGTGATACCATGTAGTATTTGTCTTTCTCTGTCTGGCTTATCTCACTTAGCATAATGTCCTTAAGGTTCATCCATGTCACAAATGGCAAGGTTTCCTCCTTTCTCACACCTGAATAATTATAAAGAAAAATTGACACATCTACCACGACAGTGGAAGAGTTTAACTACTTTTTCAGCAATTAATAGATAACAACCTAAAACTAGTAAGGATGTATTTGTATTTGTTGTAACAACTAAGCTTGAGCCATTAGACATACCCAGACACATTCCTCTCAAGCAGACAAAATATTTATAAAAATTAACCACACATTAAACTTTAAGTGTGTCACTCCAGTTAGAATGGCTATCATCAACAAGACAAATAGTAACAAGTGTTGGAGAGGCTGTGGAGAAAAAGGAACCCTCATACACTGTTGTTGGGAATGCAGACTGGTGCAGCCGCTATAGAAGGCAGTGTGGAGGTTCCTCAAAAAATTACGAATAGAATTACCATATGACCCAGCAATCCCTCTCCTGGGTATCTACCCCAAAAATCTGAAAACATCTACACATAAAGACACGTGTGCTCCAATGTTCATTGCAGTTTTATTTACGGTGGCCAAGACATGGAAACAACCAAAATGTCCTTCGATAGATGAATGGATAAAGAAGTTGTGGTATATATACACAATGGAACACTATTTTTACCATACTAGTGGTAAGAAAAAATGAAATAGGACCATTTGTGGCAACATGGATGGATCTTGAGAATATAATGCTAAGTGAAATAAGTCAGACAGAAAAAGTAGAGAACCATATGATTTCACTGATATGTGGTATATAAACCAAAAACAACAAAAGAATAAGACAAACAACTGAAAGAACAAAAACTCATAGACATAGACAACAGTTTAGGGGTTACCAGAGGGTAAGGTGCAAGCAGGGCTCTAGAAGAGGGTAAACGGGGTTTAATATATGGTGATGGAAAGAGAACGGACTCCGGGTGGTGAACACACAATGTGAAATATAGATAATGTATTACAGAATTGTACACCTGAAATCTATGTAACTTTACTAACAATCGTCACCCCAATGAACTTTAAAGAAAAAAACCCCAAAACCTTTGTGTGTCATAATGTATTTGCCAGAACCAGTATTATTACCATATCACTCACTTTATGACCAGAATGTAATTATGTTAGAGAATAATAATGAAAGGAAAACTGAAAAAAATCCTACACAGTTGAATCTGAAACTTAGGTATATCGGGGAGTTGAGGCAACACGAAGATGGAAGAAGGACTTTAGAACTCGCCTTGGATTTCATTCCCATCCTCTCTCCATCCCAACACAGGTGCACTCCAACTTCCTGAACCTGTTCCAGGCCTCACAACCGGGGAGCCTGCTGTTTGAGGTACTGGTGTTTGCCGAGCGGCTGAGTGAGGGCCGGAATACACCGCACTACCGCGCCGTGAAATGGCATTACAACGAGCAGTCTCTGCATGAAGCCCTCTTTGGGGATGAGTCACGACTGGCAGACCGGCTGCTGGCCCTGGTCATCCACCCCGAGGAGGAGGTTCAGATCCAGGCCTGCAAGGTCATAGTCAGCCTGCAGTGCCCCAAGGACGTGGGACTGCGGACCTCCCTCGGCCAAGCCAGTCGCTCCTGCTTTAATAACGGGGAATAAAATTAAGGAGAGCCAATAAATGAGTATGGGAGAGAAGCTAGAAGGCCAGTGTCTGTCCAAGGCCTTCCAGGGCTGGAGAGAGCTTTCATCCAGCATAATGCCTGCCCTAGATATAGCAAAGCATGGGCCCATCTCCCAAAACACACCCCCACTTCCCTGTTTAGTCCCCTTCTCTTGCTGCTTTTCAAATTGGAATGTGGAGCCAGTGCTTCCAGGGAGCTGCAGGAGAAGGCAGGTTTGGAAACTGAGGCCAGTATAGCGTTGGATTAGTCCGGAAGGGCTAGGTGAAGCCACAGGAACAAACAACCTCCAAACCTTTGCAGCTTAAAAATGATAACGATTATTTCTTATTCACACTGTATGCCCATCGGGTGGGGATGGTGGTGAAAGGGCAGGTGTCCGTTCCACGTCATCTTCTTTCAGGAACCCAGGCTGACGGTGGCTCTTCATTGTGTTTCTACAATTCCTCGAGAAGGAAAAGGAACCATGGCAGTGATCTTACCTCTTAAAAGTTCCACCAGAAATGATGCTCACCATTTCTGCTCATATTTCACTGCCTCAGGGGGTAGGGGAGATCAGTCTTACCATGTGTGCAAGGGAGAACTGAAAATATTCGGTGACAGCACTAATGACAGAACTGCAGGCATATTGGGGAAGAGTGAGAGCTCTGGAATCATGGCCTCAGGTTCATATCCCAGCTCTGTCACTAGCTGTGTGACCTTGAGCAAGTCATTTTACCCTACTGGAGCCTCAGTCCCCTCATCTATAAAAATGAATATAATAATAGTACTTACCTCATGAGGCTGTTGGGAGGATTTTATGGGAGTTGTTTGAATTAATGAATATGAGGCACCATGTTCTGAAGCCTGAAGAGGGTATTCATCAAAGATTGACTCTGAGGAGCTAGGAAGTCATCATTGTGAAAATGAAAGATTAGCACTGGAAAGATCCTTGGAGATCACTGAGTCTGATGTTTCTCCAGCCTCTTTGGGTTACAGGCACTAGGGAGTCCCAGGGGCCTCTACGAAGCACCCTGAAATGTCGCTGGAACTTAGCTTTAGAAACCAGAGTACTTGTGGGATAGAAACCAGAGTGATTGTGTAATACAAAACCGTACCCACGAAGTCTCCAGAAACAAGCAGACCGTCGATCCAAATTTCGTCACCCATTCTCAGATTTTTCCCATTCACTGCATTTCCCACTTTTTCATTCATTGTGTTATCTGTGATCCTTTGCTGGCAAACAAAGAGTACTGATTGCTAATGGTTTAAGGAAACATTATGGGAGAAAACTAAAATTGGAGCTATTCACAGTCTGTTACTACTTGATTTAGGAGGCAGAACATGTTGATCCAGGCTTGGAACCCCAGTGTTCTTCAGAGGCAGGATTTGAAAACCAGAATCTAGTCCAAGGCCAAGCCTGGCATGTTGCTGAAGGGAAAACAAACCCAAAGAAGGAAAATGACTTGCTCAAGGTCACATGACTGGTCTGGGACAGAAATAGAATTAGAA
Organism: Rhinolophus ferrumequinum; assembly: GCF_004115265.2. Lineage (NCBI taxonomy): Eukaryota > Metazoa > Chordata > Mammalia > Chiroptera > Rhinolophidae > Rhinolophus > Rhinolophus ferrumequinum. The sequence goes on from NC_046286.1 coordinate 5,767,024, forward strand.
CTTCCTAGTCTTGGGTGTTTTGCTTTTATAGTCGTTGGCCTGAGCCCATGAGAGTGGACCATGGATTCTAAGCCAGAACGTGTGGCAGGTGAGAAATACCTCAACGCTTCTGGCTTTTAGGGGCCAGCTAGGACGGAACTACGTGAGGAAATCTGTCCCTGACCCAGGATCTGGTCTCATGGGTGGGCGGGGTGGAGGGTTACTGAGGATGGGCTAATCAGAGACGGCCAGTTCCCACCGAGGGACCCTCCTCATCACTGTCTCCCAACATTGACTTGTCACCTCTGAATCACTATCAGTGTTGCATCGTCAGCCCTCATCTCTCTCTTGAGTTCAGGCCTGAAGGCTGCTCCTTCCTGCTACGTGGATACACTGCAGTCACCCCAATGGAACTTATCAAAAGCCAACATCACCCTGCCCCCCCCTCAACCCGCTCCCATGTCACCAGTTGGGCAACACCTTCAGCTTCTCCACCCCACTGCATCCAACCAGGCATTCTGAGCATCTCACCTCTGCCCAGTTCTCCAATTTCCACTGCTGCTACCCTATCCCCTACATCGGGGCTTTTGGGTGGTCACTTTCCTACTTCCGGCCTCCATCCTCTCCAGCCCTACACACTTCAGGATAATCTTAGAACCCCACATTGCATCATCCTCGAAAACATTCAGTGGTTCCTCGCTGCCATAGTGAACCATTTCCCGGCCCCAAAGCTAAGTCACATGATCTGACAAGTATAAATATACTCACAGCAAAAGCAGGTTGCGTTTAGTTCTGGAAGGTATGGTCACTGGACCCCTTCGTTCCTGATAGCACCAAAGGAATTAGCCGCCTTCAAGGCCCTTCCCGATCTGTCCATCTGGCCCGCCACCAGCCTACCACGTCAAGTCTCATCTCTAGCCGAACTGGACGCACTAGGCTTGAGCTTTTGGTACACACTTTTCCCTGCCTGCAATGCCCTTCTCTCTCCTTTGTACTGGGTGGGCTGTGTCCTATAGTGTCATTTGCAGCCTAGAACTTTCTTCCGCTGTGCCAACCTTCACTGCTTCCTGTGGCACTCCTCACTGGAACCTCTCCTTTGGCATTTGGCAAATTAAAGCTTGGATCTTATAAACTCTGCTCTTCTTTTTGCAGTGTGTCATATCTAACTGCTTAAAAGCCTTGAAGGAAGAGCCTGCCCTGGGTAGGCATGTGGTAACAATTGGCTGATGATAATAAAAGAAGAGTTGGCCGTGGGCAATGACACGGGGAAGGCTGTAGTGATTATTTGTTGCTGCGTACGAGATTACGACAAAACTTAGTGTATCCATCAGTGTCTAGTCAAGAGAGAGAAACCACACAGTAATTTCAACAGGGACATTTTACAACGGGATTGGAGTAACATAACAAAGAATTGGTTAGGAAGAGTAAAGAGAACTCTAAAGAATACATGAATAGCAGACATAGGAGCAGCCCCTAGATACCTCACCCCACAAGGCTGAAATCTGGACATTGTTGAGGAGAACACAGGCTGTGGCTTTCCAGAGGACAGAAAAGTCACTGTGGTGTCATGCCAGTGGAACTTGCTGGAAATATGCCCTCTAGGATGCCAAGGAAAGCTCTTTGTGGTGAGGCCACATAACAAAGGCACTCTACTACAAAACTGCCTGAGCGGGGTGTGGGGTTTGGGGCAGTGGCTACTCGCTGGGAGCTGCTGGCCTCCAGGTACTGCAGGAGCCTGGTGCTCAGATATCTGTGTGTGCTGCTGGAGTCTCATGCTGGAGAAGCCACGTGTACAGCAGGTACTGGGAGCTGGAGAAGCTGCAAAAGCTGCAGGAGGTAGAGGCACTTGGCTTACACAACTGCCCGAGAGGGACAGTGTCAGAAGCAGCTAGCCACTGGGAGCTGCTGGCCACTCCTGGAACTGGACACCGGCGAAGCTGTTTGCACTGCTGGAGCCTGCCAATCAAGTGCACTAGAACCAGGAAGCAAAACCCTCTTCCTCTGGCAGTGTCCCTCCAGCTTCCTCCCTTTTAGCAATTTAAAACATCAAGAAGCATTTGTTATCTCTCATAGGAATTCAGGAGCCTTTGGGCCGGTGGTTCTGATTCAGTCAAGCTTTGGCTGCAGTCAAGCTTTTGGCCGGGGCTGCAGTCATCTGAAGGTCTGACTGCGGCTGGAGGATCCACTTCCAAGATGGCTCACTTACGTGGCTGGCAAGTTGGTGATAGCTGCTGGCATTTTCTCTACATGTGGGCATCTCCACAGGGATGCTTGAGAGTCCTCATAACTTAGCAGCTGGCTTACCCTAGAGTGAATCATCCGAGAGAGCAGGGCAAAAGCTGCAATGCCTTTTCTGACCTAACTTCATAAATCATGTTATCACTCCACCACATTTTATGTATTAGAAGTGATTCTTCAGTTAGGAGAGGAGAGGGAAAAGCTTTTGAGGGTGGGAAACCACTTGAACTTCACCAAAAGGGAAGCTCCGATGGGATTATGGTAGGGCTGCGGTGCTGGTAGATGGTATTTGGTCATCCAGACTGCCAGTTATTCCTGTAACTGATATCCTGAAGAAGATGGCTGAGAGAAAGAGACTCCGAGCACCACTAGACTTCTAGCAGGACCCCAACACACACACGGCATAGACTGCTAGACTGCCCATGCCTGGTTTTTTGTTTTTTTTTTTTAAGGAGGACGCAGCTCACAGTGGCCCATGTGGGGATTGAACCGGCAACCTTGGTGTTATCAGCATCATGCTCTAACAAACTGAGCTAACCGGCCACCGACCCACGCCTGATTTTTGTCTGGACACATGACTGCCTAGAATAGACACTACATTTCCCAGCTTTTGCAGCAGCTAGGTATGGCCATGTGACTATGGCTGGCCTATGGAATAGAAGAGTTCTTGAAGGGAGGAGTCGGGCGCTTCCTTCCCTCATCCTCCATTCCACTGCCTGAAATGTGAGCGGGTTGGTAAACAATCTTGGACCATGCTAATGAAGACAACGTCTGTAGATGCCAGAGCAACAAAATTAAAGCAGCCTGGACTGCTGAGGCCGTGGAGCTGCCATATAAGTCCTGGACTCTGTATGCATGGAATGCTATTTGAAAAAGAAACTATCTTATATTAAAACATTTATTCTGTGGTTTCTTTTACTGCAGCCAAATCTACTTGTATATCGTACAGCCCTGCCTTGGTAAATTAGTGACTCATTTGTTTTGTAATTTATTTATTGGGCAAATATTTATTGAGCTTTGAGTGCTCTTGTTGTAACCTCTTAAATAGGAGCTGGCAGGTAAGCACAGAGATGGGTACCAGGCTACGGAGCGAGTTTGGTCCGTCAAAGGACTAAGAAAGGGGAGGTGGGTTTATCTGTCTGCGGGTCCTTCCCAGGACCATCTCTTGCCTTGGTTCCCATAAATGGCATTTATCATCTGTCTGTGAAGCAACCATTTTTAAGGAGGGAGACTATGATTACCATGGAAGTCTAGAAGGGGATGAGCAAGTACAAGTTACCAGTGACTAAAAGAGGAAGTGCTGTATCAGCACTTCCTGGTCCTTGGGCATTCGTTCAGCAAAAGTTGACAGTGGCATGGGCCAGAGGGCGCATTCTCTCTTAGTTGTTGCTAGAAGAATGTGACAAAGGAGTAGGTGAGTGGCAGCTCGTGTTCCAGGGAGTGGGCCAGGGTGGGTAGGTAACCCCAGTGCAGTTGGTAAGGGGGAAGGCTGGGGGCATGGGACTTCCCCATCAAATTCCCACAGGGGGCGGGAACCCTGACCATTGGAAATGTGATAGGAAAAACCCAACATGTTAAATATACATGAAAAAGAAGCACAGAAATAAGAAGTATAGGTTGGCATTCAAAATGTTCTGCAGCTGTAAAAATTGAAAGGTTTTCAGACAGGAGGTACAAACCTCCTCCCTTCATCCCATCCAGGTAATCCATGCCACATCCAGACATTTTGTTCCTGTAGTGGCTACTGTAGCTGGCTTGTTCAGTTTTGTTCCGTCTCCTCCTGGTGTGCCTTCCTGTACATCAGGGTGGGAAAGCTGAACACTAGACTGTAGCACCAAGGGTTCCAGACGTGGCTTAGGTATTTGTGGTCACGTGTGCTGCCTAAGACCTAACCTGAATAGAGTTTAAGGGGGGCAGAGGCATTTGTGTGGGAGGCATTCTTTTTTTCTTTTTATAGCGAGGGCAGATATAACAGACACAGGCAATAATTTTTGCTGGCAGCTTCCTGATCCTGAGTTCACAGCTAAGGTGGGTCCTGGAGCCAACAATTGCTGCGATGACCTCCTGACTCCCACCTTCCTGATGGTGGCAGAGGTAGTAGGTTCCTCGGCAACTCAGTTCTGCAGTGGTTTTTGGATTTCATTCCTGGAAGCTCAGTCTGATTCCCACCCCTCCAGACCTTTTAATGACTTTGTGAGTCCCCAGTCATCTGGATTTCATCTCTTTCTGCTTAAAATACGTACAGGAGTGTCTGTTGTCTGCACTGAACCCTGATGATAAAGTGCCTGACACAGAGTATGTGTCACTAAATGTTTTTGGGATGGATGGATGGATAGATGGATGGATGGATGGGTAAATGCAGTCTGCCAAGATATCTACAGTGAGTTGGGCAGTCAAACCAGTTGGACTCAGTACAGTGGTAGAGCAATTGACACACTATAAGTGGGCAGTGAAATCAATTTGGTGGATTCTAACCAACATTTTAAAAAGATGAACTAGAATAGAATAGAAAATGTCAGAGCAGATCACATATATTAATAGTAATGTAAGTATTGTTTTGTGAAGCTTTAGTTACACAGTGGTGATTTTCTAAATATTCAACAAGCATGACAGATATCAATCGATTGAGAGGGATGCCAACAGTATCTACTGGTTGTCTGAATACCAGTATAAAATATATCTTTTGTAGTAAAAAAAAAAAAGTGATTGAAGTCCACTGGTCTATGGAACATGGAACATAGTTTTTAAGGCTTTAGGGGGATGAGAGGCAGCTAAAGGAACATATCTGTAATTCATTCCTGCCCCTGGGGGAGCCCTTCACAAATCCAGAGCAATCCCCAGTGTGTTGCAACTTGGGATATTCTAGACACCTGTGTTTCTGCCTGCTGGCATCTTCTGAGGAACCAGCAACCCCTCAGCTCCCCTGCCTTTGGGAACCTGCTCTGCTCAGGCTCCATGAGGTTCTGCTGATACCAGTCCCTGGACTCCCGGCCACAGTGATTGGCCCAACTTGGACCAATCTAGGGTTTTCTTTATGGGTGCTGAAGGGAGGTGCTGGGGGCTGTATAGAGCTTTGCCCTCCCCCTCCCACTCTCCACAGAGAGGCAGTCTTCCTCTTGGAGAGAAAGAGAATAGGGCCTGTGCAAAGGTTGAAAACAAGAAAAAAGACATCTGATGTCAGCATGCGTATCTCTGGAACCTGGAAGCCAGCCTCACACAGCTACTGCCCTCGTACTGTTCCTTTTGGTTTTTATTTTCAAAATAAGTTAGTTTGTCTTGGGTTTCTTTCACTTGCAGATGAAGGAGTCGTGATTACCTCATGCCTCCTGGAGATGGACAAGGGGCCCTCATTGCTAAAGAGACTGAGTACTAATGTGGCTCAGAAACTCACTGAGTGGGAGCAGGACAAGATTCTGATGATCTAGTGCCAGCGACTCTGTACATGCACCCTACACTTAGGCAGCGTGTCCAGGGCGCCAGGGTGGGCCATCCCTCTGTGACGCTCCGAAGCCGCACGGAACGCTCTGGGCACTGTCTTCTGCATGAGCATTTCACCTAACGTAGAGGTTGTAGGGAGCCCTCCACGACCCCTCTGAGGAAGGCCTGGAGCTCCATTTCCTTGGGTGGGAGGCAATGACCACTAGGTATGACCGCCCACTTCTGTCCTCCAGCTGGAAGCCCCAGGGTCTGAGGGCTGGCTAGGTCTGGAAGAGGCTGCTGGTTAGTTAGCTCTGTCCTCTCCTTTCAGGCCTTTCTCCCCAGCTGAGCTGACAGCTCCCCCCGCCCCTTCCCCAAGGCTCAGCCTATCCTGGGAAGAAATGAGAGCTGTGTGTTCTGAGTCTGGCCCCTGGTTCTGTGTGTGTGTGTGTGTGTGTGTGTGTGTGTGTGAGAGAGAGAGAGAGAGAGAGAGAGAGAGAGAGAGAGAGAGAGAGAGAGACAGACACCTGAGGCTGGACAGGTGTTGACCTCTCCCAGTGCATGCTGGGCCTCTCCCTCTCTCAGGAGTCCCCTGCCCTCCTCACAGACAGAGCAGGGCGGCCTCCCTCACCTTCATACCCATGGCTCCCAGGCTAGGTCTGGGGTACTCCTGCCCTGACTCCAGCACTGCCACCACTGGCCCAGCTGTCCACTGAAGAGTCATCTCAGCTGGGGTTACTTTCATGGTCCCCCAAGTTCCCTGGAGCACAGACTGCCCTGACTCCACTTTGCTTCCTTCCACTAGCAGACAGCCTGTCTCGCTATGCTGTCCCTGCACTCTACGCATTCTCATCTTTGCTCACTCTGGATCCCTGCTTGGAGGCCTTTACTCTCTGCTTGACCAAATCCTAGTCCCCCTTCAAGCTTCACAAAGAGCCCTCCTGTTGGCATCCAGGGCTGTCTTGGGCACTTTACGTTGGACCTCGGTACCTCCTCACCTCCAAAGACTTCCCATTGAGGACCTCTTCTCTAAGAAGACTTTGCTGTGCTGTCTCCACATCTCAAACACTCTCAGACACCTCCTTGTTCATCATCTCCCCAGATTACCTTTAGAGTTCCTTCAGGAGTGGATTGAGAAACACAATTTCCACTAGGTCACTCTTCTCCAGAATTTTATTTTGGATGTCACAGACTGATAAAACTTGCAAAAAATTTTGCAGACCGACAGAATTTCCCTTCCCCTTTAACAACATATATAACAACCAAGTAATAACATGGAAACAACCAAGTAATAACAACCAAGTAATAACATGGAAAACTGAAAAAAACTACCATTGTGTTATTGCCATTGTTTCATAAAAACACATTGAATACTAAAAAAGCAGGAGTGATGTAATTTCAGAATAAAGAATCATTCTTTAAATTAAGTACATTTATCTTTAACCAAAAATATCACATTACCCTTATTCTTTTCATTTTGCTATAGACCAGTGAGAACATTGTCATGGAAACCACCAGAAAGATGCAGGAAAGAAAAAGAAAGACACTGGAGAATGTAAGACGAGGGAAGGCAAAAGGACAGGGAATGAGGACGTGGGGGAGACAGAGATCCACCAGTGAGGGGCTGCCCTGCCCTGAACCGACCCCCCTTCTCCTCATACGAGACTGGGATGGTCAGATTTGGGCCCTGACCAACAGGCAGAGCTGCGGCCACGCTCATAGGTCAGGTGGCTCAGGGATGGCCCTACTGGCCCCACTGGCTCCGTCCCCCTCACAGTGCAGGTGTCCCGGACTTGAGCTTGGGTCCAGCCCCAGCTGGATTTGGGAGGCAGGCCCTCGGTACAGGAGAGAGAGCACAGGACTTGGAGTCAGGAGCCCGAGGTGTAGGTCTGGCTCTGCTGAGTCACTTGGGAAAGTCCCTTCCTTCTCTGGGCTCAGTTTCCTCGGCTTAACATAAAGATTCTGAACCAGTCTTGAGTCATTTCGGAGGAAAATTACAGCCCACTCTCAAAAATCATTTTTTAAAGCCATGCACAAGATATTTTGCATAGAGTTTTAGGGGTTCCACCATCCCCTCAGGGCCTGCAATAAACTTCCTAGGGGACCGTGGGCCCCAGATCAAGAAGCCCAACTTGCCAATTTGGATACACAGCTGCTACTCTCCTGCTTTCAAATCTTCCCCTTCAAAGCAATCAACAGTAGTTTCCAAATATCACCGGCTGGGCTAAATAGCTCAGGGAAGGTGTTTACTCTATACAAAAAGTTATTAGTCCCTGGGGGCTCTTCATAAGTTCTCAGTGGGGCTGGGAGACACAATGACCTTTATGGATGGGTAACTCGCTGACCAAAGCAGCAGGACACGGGTCTGAAAAGAGTTTCGGGCTGTGACTACTGGAGGAGAGGACATGGTGATAACAGGAGTCCTTTTTTTTTTTTAATTTTTTTATTGGGGAATATTGGGGAACAGTGTGTTTCTGCAGGGCCCATCAGCTCCAAGTCGTTGTCCTTCAATCTAGTTGTGGAAGGCGCAGCTCACCTCCAAGTCCAATCGCTGTTTGCAATCTTTAGTTGCAGGGGGCACGGCTCAGCATCCCATGCGCAAATTGAACTGGCAACCTTATTGTTGAGAGCTCGTGCTCTAACCAACTGAGCCTTCCAGCCGCCCCGACAGGAATCCCTTTACTGGGGATAATGCCTTTTGACCTCCCGAGGCAGGGTAGGGCAGTGGGAAGAGCTTGGGCTCAGTAGCTAGAATGCCCTGGGTTTAGATCTGGCTCTGCAACTTAATTGCGTTATTTGGGCAAGTTATTTTATCTTGAACCTTCGGGTTCTTCACCTGTAAAATAGGGATAAGAGTTATGCAGCAGAAATGATAGAATACACTAAATATTCCTGAGTTCCCTTAATTTCCCAGCCTCCCTTGCAGCAGGTTGTGGTCATGTGACTAGTTCTGGCCAATGGTCTGAGTGGAAGAGGCATGTGTCACCCCTGGCTGAGGCATTCAAGTGTCTGTGTGCTTCCTCCATGTCTCTCTTTCATCTTCCATAATGACCTCAGAGGCCAGTCTTCCATATGATGTGGCTACAGCATGGACGAAAGGTTTCTTGTCCCGTATCAGACTTTACATGTTTGGCAAATAAAGTGGTATTGCACCACTGAAATTCCAGGAGTTCTCAGCTGTGACAGCTAACGTCAATGACACTAAGACAGGGAGGGCAAATAGAGATAATAGACACAAAACACTCTGAGTACAGTGGGGGCTGTTATTCTTAGAGAAAATACCTAAGCCCCCTTATATTAGTCAGCTCAGCTGCTATAACAAAATACGATAGACTGGTGACTTAAATGACAGCAATTTATTTCTCACAATTCTGGAAGCTGGAAGTCCAAGAGCAGGGTGTCAGCATGGCCGGGTTCCGGCAAGAGTTCTTCCTGGCTTGCAGATGGCTGCCTTCTTGCTGTGTCCTCACATGGCAGAGAGAAGAGACAGCACTTCCCAAAGGCCCCAACTCCAAATGTTATCACATGGGGTGTAGGGCTTCAACATGGATTGGGGGGACACAATTCAGTCTATAGCACCACCCCATCAAGACAGGGCTCCTCAGATCTTTTCTGAAGAGCACATTTTTAAATGCAGAAGCAGGCAAGGGTGGGGTGAGGCAGGACTTTCATCCAGGGTTAACGTGATGAAGGCCTGCCTCACCCCCACCGCCCCCAGTTCCACTGATTGCTATAGGCACCCTCCCTTTACCCTTTATCCTCTTTTTCCTTCTGAGTTTTCCTCTCTGCTCTCTCCTCCCTTCCATTTTGTCCCCCACACCCTGACTGGCATAGAATTCACAAATAAATTCTTAGATAATGAATCGACTCATTAGGACTGGAAGAGGTCATCTTGTCTTACCCCGGTTCTTACAGATGATGAGACTGGGCCTGGAGAGGGGCTGGAAGCCCCAGAAGTCAGGGCTAGTTTATCCAAAAGATTAGGGGATGGGACAGTGTGGTGCAGCAAGGGTAGAGAGAGAGTCGGAATATCAAGAAGGAAGCTATTTTTGTAAGGGTGAAATTCGGTAAATCAATAACGTAATTAGACTTAGCTGGTTTACAGTTTGACTCACCGCATAGCTCGCTATGTAGCCACCTGTAATTAAACCTAGCTGGTTTGCAGTTACATCTGCCCTGATATTCAGCTATTTCCTCTTTGTTTCTCCCCTCACTGATTAACTGAAGAATTCTGTTTTGTTCCCTTTCTCAAGGCTACCCATATCTCGTTAATCCATTTAATTAACAAAATCCTAACCTGAAAGGAGCGATTTCTTAATCTTCAGGTGCCCAGACACCTGAAGATTACAGATAAAGCCCCAGGCTGCAGTGGCGGAGTCTGGGGAGTCCGGAGATAACGTGATCTTAAAACAGACCAGACCCCCCCCACCCCCACCCCCGGAAGGATCAGCACTCCGACCCTCCTGACCGACTCCCCCTCTTTTGTTCTTCTTGTGTACCTATAAAACCTTCTGACACGTCTAGGAAGGGGGAGATGGCCTTTGGACAGGAATCCGCCATCCTGAATAAACCTGCTTTTCTTTCCACCAACCATGTCTCTCGATTTTTAACTTTTTCAAGCGGCAGGCAGCCAGACCTTAGCACGGTATCATTTTCATTTCAGCATATAAATTTTGCATAATTTTTCAATAAAATTTGTAAAGTTTTATTTTACAGTTTTGAGTGTTTATTTGGAAGTAACATATATGGAGGCCCCCAGGACCCCTTCAACCTATAAAATCCAGCCTGTTCAAGGCTTGAATCAGGGTCTCACCGGAGCGCCTTTCCTTATTCCATCCCCTCCCGGGGCGCTGAAAAGGGCTTTGCCCGGACTTCCTCCCCCTCCTCCTCCAGCCGAGGGCGGGCCCCGGGGCGCGGGGTCACGTGTCAGAGAAGGGGTTTATCCCCTGGGCCCCTCCAGAGCCCCGCCGGACCTCTGCTGCCCAAGCCCATGGCCGCTGCCTTCTTGCTCCTCGCGGGGGTCCTGCTCCCCTGCTGGGCTGCGTTCCCGCAGGTTAAAAGGCGGGCAACGAAGGTGAGCCAAAGAGCGAGCGTTTCTAATCTTTCACTGCAGTAGAAGGTGGTGGCTGAGGCCTCACAGTCTGGCCAGAAGGTGCAGGTTGGGTTCGGAGAGACAAGTGGCCGGTGGGGGTGGAAAGCAGCCCACGTTGGGGATTAGTTCCCAGACTGGAAGCTTTGATGCGTTCCTTGGTGGCCCTGGAAGTGGAAGAATGTGGGCTTATGACCAGCACTATCCCCTCCGTCCCGCACCCAGCTCCCACTCGCCCACTCGGGACCGTCTCAGCCCTGGGCCCTCCAGCCCTGCCTTAACCTACCTGCTCTAGTTTCTCCCAATCTCCCCCCACTTCCAGGCACAATGACTCTTTCTTCCCTTTTCTATCTTTCTTCTCCCCCACTTTCTGCCCACTCCCTACTGAAAGTGTGATCTGGGAGTATTGCTCCCCCAGCACAGGTCACCCTCTGGGACCCACAGAAATGAGGGGGCCCTGGGAAACAAGAGGCAGAGAAGAAAACACTAAATCCCCACTCTTCCCCTCCCCTGTTCCTCTGAGTGCTGCTGGGGGGCGGGGAGTGGCATGCAGTGGGGGTGGGACTTGGGGGTGACTGTCTCAGGCCCCTCTTCTTGGAGCCCTGGGGCCTTGGCAATACCAAGATCCCTCCCCCCGCCCCCAGAGAGCTGGTGACTGGATTGTCTCCACAGATGAATGGAGCTGGGTGCGCCCACCACGCTGAGTGCTTCAGTGACTGCTGCCTCATGGACTTGGACCACGGTGGTGCCTTCTGTGCCCCCAAGACCAAAATAGCCACAGTATGCTTGCCCCAGGTGAGGCTCTGGGGTGGGGCAGCCCCATTGGCAAGTAGGGTGGGGAAGGAAGGTTAAAAAACCCACTTGGCTGCACCTGCTTTTTTACCCTGTGCTTGGGAAACCATTTCCGCCTTCTCCACCTGGCAAACTTCTACTCATCCTGCAATACAACTCCAGCCAAGCTCTCTGAGAAGCCCTCTCTCTTTAGAATTCCCACACCCTTGGCTCATACTCTCAGCAGAGCACGTCTCTCCCTGATTTGCCATGCCTTCTGTCTGTCTCTGCCACTGGGGGGGTGCTCTTCAAGAGCAGGATTGCAGCATATTTATATTTGACCCCCCCACCCCTCAGTTTAGTGTCTGCACAGAGTAGTTTCTCAACAAATATTTGTTGAATGAATGAATATCTCTACCCTAACATCACTGAGGCAAAGTAGGTGGGGAAAGGCCTTCTCCCTAGCAATCCCCACCTACCTGCCACAGTGACCTCACTTCCAGAGAGGAGCAGGGCACTGAAGTGGCAGGACCACAGCTTTACAGTTGGACTTGAGTGTAAATCCTGGCTTTTCTGCCCCCTGTCTTTGAGACTTCAGGTCACTTGTGTTCTCTGAGCCTTAATTTCCTCATCTGTAAAATGGGGCTAAAGTACCCACCCCAACAGGTTGTTGGGAAGAATATGTGGTCCTGGCAACAACAGCGCTCAGCCGAGCGTGGTTGTTATTAGCTGGTGGAGATGCAGGGAACAGAATGCACAGTATGTCTTGTTCCTGCTTGTCTTCTCTCTCTGGCCCCAGGCCCAAATCTTTCTAGGGAGCATGGGCTCGGCCTCCATATCCCTGTCTGGGGAGCGCCAGTGCCATTAGAAACCAACCAGACCCCTGCCTGGTCTGACTCTCCAGCTGAAGTGGCCAGAGGGTCTTTTCATTATGGGTACTTGATCTACCTTATTTCACTTAACCCTCACACTAACCCTCAGAGGTGGGTTACTATTGTTATCCCCATTTAACAGATGACCACACTGAGACAAAGAAGCTCACTGACTTGCCTAAGCTCAGGAAGTTATAAGCTGTATGGCTGACAGATCCCAGGTCTGTCTTACTCCATCACTTGTGCTCTTGTTTCTTCTCCTCAAGAACTTTAACCCTCTTCTCCCCTGCACCTTGGTGACCCCCAACTCTCATACTCTTTTCCTGCAGACCAAGGGAGCCGCCAACATAATATGCCCCTGCCAAAGGGGCTTGAGTTGCATATCCAAGGACGAGATGTGTCCCCGCCGGTGCCGTTTGATTTAGAGGAGGATACAGGCTGGTCACTGCCATTTTCCTTCCCTCCCTTGGGGCCAGAGGCCTTGGGAGCCTCCATCTTGCTCAAAATCCAGCTCCTGAAACATGAAAGTCTCTTCCTGGCTCTGGCCTCTGTCTGCGCTTCCTGGGTGAGGGAACCTTGTAGGGATTATTCCAGTTTGGGGGTGGGTAAAAAGGGAGACTAGAGGCATGAAAGAGGTTCTGATGGGCTTTGGCCTGTCTGGAGGCATGGTGGCCTCAGGGCACAATTGAGGGAAGGGAATGGGGTGAGGGGGTGTGTGTGAGTGAGAGAAGGCTGAGTCCAGGAAGGGTGAGTCTTGGGATGGAGGGCCGTGTGTGTACGTGTGTGTGTGTGGGTTGGGGGAGGGTTGAGGAATGTGTCTGGAGAGGGAGCTTGAGGTGCCTATGGATGGGTGTATGTGGGAAGGACTGAGAGGGAGTATGTAATTGCTTTGCCAAGGGAGCAAAAGGGTAGAGGTCATTGAGAGAGTATTTATGAGAATATGTGTGACGTATAAACGCAAAAATGCTCATGCCTGTGGTTGGAAAGGGCTTGGTTCACTGACGTCTCTACTTTCTCAGATATTATCAGTTCCATTTTATGGATATAGAAACTGAGGCTCAGAGAGCTACGTGACTTGTCGAAGGTCACACAATGCGGGTATTGGTGAGGAAATTTTCTGCTGCAAGTATCCAAAACCAACCGAAAACAAAACCTTAAATTGATCTATATGATGAGGGAATTCATTGGTGATGAGAACTAGAAATCCAGAAGCAGGGCAGGCTTCAGGTCTGGCTGACTCCATGGCCCTCAGGCTGGATTTCTTCCTAGTAGCCACAAAAGTTCCAGGTGTCACCTAATAAAAACAGGTGGCATTTATTGAGCACTTATTATGTCCTAGACACTGTGCAAAGTGCTTTCTAATCTGTATTAACTCATTGTTACAAGATTATAGTAGGCACCATAATTATTCTTATTTTACAAATAGGGAGTTGAGGCTCACAGTACCCTTCCCAAGGGTTCACAGTATGGAATGGGGCTGGGATTTGAACCCAGGCTGTCTTGCTCCAGAAGGTAGGCTCTTAACCACAAATCCACCTCACACATGCATATTGTTCATTCCAGAAAAAGGGAACATCTCTGTCCCAGGTTCTTAGCAAACACCCCAAGATTGACTCTGATTAGACTGACTTAGTCTGCAAGCTCACTCCTGAACCAATCAATGTGGTAGAAATTGCTGATTGGCTTAGCCATGGCTTAGCATGGGTGGAGTCAGCCTCCCTGGGATAATTTTGATAGGGGTGGGTGCAGGTCTTCTCTGGCATCCCCACAGCCAAGAGGGCACCCACATAGTTGGGACTCGGAACTCCACCTCCTCGCTGGGCCAGATCCTGACAAAGATGTCCGGCCACAGCTCTGATGTCTGGACCCACCTTCCTGGATCAGTCTGGAACCCTGAGACTCTACCTCACCCCAAATTTAGTCTTCCTTGAGGGCCATCCTGTCCTGGACCCATTCACCACTCCTCGTTTGACAGAACCACAGTGCAGCTCAGAGATCCTTTGCCTCACACAGAAATTAGATATTGCTTTTTCTCCTGTATCGTTCTATCTTGATCATTTCCCCCATGTCACCAAAGTATTTGTAAAGACACTAATGACTGCCTAATTTTATTATACATGGACCATATTTTGCTTAACTCTTTCCTTATGGGTAGACAATAAAGTCATTTCCTAATCCAAACTATCTATGTTCTTAAGGATACAAGTTTATAGCTACAGAAACAAAAACCTACTCTAATGATGGCTTAAGCAAGGTGGACGATTTTGTCTTTCACCTGGTCATTGGAGGAGGCTGGGTGGAGGCTGTGCTGAGTGAGGTTGTCCGTGCTCCCCTGCCCACCGCTTTCCATCTTCTCATTCAGCCATCTGCTGCTCTGCTTCCTTTTTATTTTTATTGTTTCACTTTTTTTATTTATTATTGTTTTATTTTTTACAATGCAGCAAACATAGAAGCATGACATCTGTATAGCACGGTGGGGTGAAAGTGGAAGGGCTGTGGGGCTTTCCTGAGGGCAGAGGGGATCTATATCTCTGACACACTAGTTGGGAAGCTCTGCCCTAGGATGTTTTTTTCCTCTACATCGTTGAAGATGGCTCATCACCCTATCCGCTGTGTCCATATTCTAGTTAGAAGAAAGCGAGTAGAAGGACAGCAAATGCTCACCCTTCCTGAAATGGCATGACCCAAAGGCAGCACAAATTATTTTCTCTTACCCCTGGGCAGAACTTATTTACATGACTGCAGCTCGCTGCAAGGGAGACTGGGAAGTGTAGTTTTCATCTGGGTGTCCATGTGCCCAACTAAAGATTGGGGTTCTAGTACCAAAGGACAAAAGAAGAACCTACAGTGGGAACAAGTTGCCACCACAAACCCCTTTATTATTATTTTAATTAGCGATGGGAGTTTGGATCCCACGACCTAGAGCCAATGGTGTACTGTTTGGCAGCTCTTCCTTGAGCTGTGTACTCTGGCTTCACCATGGCATTGGAAATTGCTGGTGGAAGACGAGCACATGACCCTCAACTTCCCAGCAAGCCTTGCGGTAAAGTCCAGTTGCGTCCCTATTGGAAACATGGTAGAACTGTACTCAGAAGAGCAGCTACCTATATCTATATCCATGAGCAAGTCGTGGTTTTCTTTTCTGCAGGAGATGAATGTGGCAAAATTTTTATGAAGATTAAAAAAAACACACACACAAAAACAGGAAAAGTTTGAGGTTTGTTTCACAGAGTGGTATGTCTCCCATCCTAAACACTGACATCAATGCTATCCCCAGGCTTAATGACGAGCTTTGTGGTAGGTGTGATTCCTTCCCTTAAAGTCCCCCTATAAGTAAAGCATCCTGAAGCCAAGCCGTTTATGAGAGCGAGGGAGGGACAAAGTGGGGAAAAGACAGAAGCACACTGACTCCTCCCAGCCTGGAGGGTTTGGAAGGAAGGTGGGCCAATCATTTCCCTGTTTGCCCTCCTCCAACTCAGCTCTTTATCCCTGGAACTACATTTCCCAGGCTCCTTTGTCTTCTGGGCTTCTAGGACCGGCTGAAGATCAGAGGGCAGGAAATGGGGCGATTGCCCTCCTCCCAAGCCTCTGCTTTCCACTTCAGGTGATGTCACCAGCAGTCCTCTTGTCTCCTTTAGGACAGCCCCTCCCCTACAGTCCCCAGGGACTTCAGTCACACAGCCTCATCACATTGTTTCTCCAGCTCTAGGGGCATCGGTGTCTTCCTGCTATTGCTAATCTCCCTGTTGCCTTGACATCCTGTTTGGTTTCTCAGCTTCTCCATCACCTGTGTGACCATTTCCGTATATTAAATTCTCTCTCTTTCAAATACCTAGAGTAGTTTCTGTCTTCCTGACTGGACATTGACTGGTAGAGAAGGAAATTTTCCAAGTGGAGGCAAAGCCAATTCTGGAACTCTAGACTCTCCTTAAATGGGTAGAATTCACTCAAAACACAATAGCTTTGGAAGAGAGCTGAGAATGGTAGTGACTTATAAAAAGTCTTATAAATACTTTTACTTTGAAAAACTTTAAAACCAATAAAGACTGAAAACACTAAGTAAAAGCTGTGCTAATGACACTTTGCATTGCTTTAAATTAGGCATAGTGGGTGGTCCCCTAAAAATTCCCATTTGCCCTATCTAAGGCACGTTTACTGATTTTGCCTGCCAAAGATCCATTGCTCCCTTTCTCTTGGTAACCCTGAATTTCCTGTAAGGAACCACCCCGCTTCCATTCTCAGTTCATGAAGTTGGGTGGGACTCCATCCACATCAGAATGCTGAGTCCTCTAGACACAGAGATTGGTTCAGTAGGTGGCCATGAGGTTGGTTCTGTTGCCCTGGCTTTCGGGATAGGTTTGGCCATGGGCACATGGCCCAATTTGTCCAATCAGAGTGAAGTTCAGGATTTGTACTAAGATGAAATCCTTTCTCACTGGACTTGAGCCTGGGAAAAAGTAGGTCTGTGGTTATTGGCAGCCATCTTATCACTACATGGACTCAGAAGGAAGGCAACACAGAGGAGAATTTAGCCAGATTATAATGCCTTTATTTTAGCCCCTGAAACAAGCTGTGCCTTAAGTCAGATAGCTCTAATGCTGGACTTTTAAGTAACATAACCCAGTACATTCACTATTTTCTTTAACCACTTTGGGTTGGGTTTCTGTCACTTGTAACCAAGTTAAGTCCTGAATGATTCTCTGTCTCTGGAACATGAGCAGCTTTTCAGAATCTCCCTTTCTTGCTATAGTGATAAATACTTTTTGTTTGTTTGTTGCATTATGGTAGTTAACATGCAGATTCAGAGGTGAAGTTTTTCTGCATCTGGATATTCAAATGTTCATATGTTCCTCACTTGGGAGATTTTAGAGAAACAAACTTGATGCTGAGAAGGCAAAAGCTCCAGGCCACCTGAATTTCACCAAATCTTTCTCCTCCCATTATATCAGACTTATCTCTGCCCAAACACAGGCTCAGCCCCTCTCAGAAGGTTTCTTTCTTTCTTTCTTTTTTAATAAACATGTTTAATTTGCCATTTTCCAGATTGATAAACCCATATCATAAATCTACTTTTTAAAAATTTATCAGGGTAACATTGCTTAATCACATTATGATGTAGAATATTTTCTTTGTGCTGGATTGTGTCCTGGGAAACCGAAGAATGGAAGAACAGAGCAAGGAGAGGCGAGGAGTTTTAAAAGAGGGTAGTTTCTTAAAAGTAAAAAGAGTTGTAGCTCTTGGAATGAGAGGGGGTCCTGACCGGGTTGCCCAGTGACTGAGGCAAAAATTCTTACTTTTATACCTTCCCTTGTCTGTTTGGGGAAAAGGAACTGGTGTCTTCTAATGGAATTCGTCTATCAGGTTTGTCCTGTTTGCCCATCCTGAAGGGATTAAGGAACCCATCCCGATCTATCAGATCTGCTCCTTTGCCAAAAGAGATGTATAGATAATTTATTAACCTCAAGGCGCATTCTCATATCTTTGTCCTGGAGTGAAGGAGACATTCCAGAACCTGGAGTTTCAGATTATGGCTGCTTTTGCTTATTTTACCAGGGATCTTTCCTGTCTGCCTAACAACATGTTAACTAACCTGTCTCAATTACATAAGTTTCAGATGTACAATTCTATAATGTATCACCTTTGTCAACCTGAATAGCGCTGAATTTTGTGATGTTGACAACCGTTTACAATAGAAATCAGAATTATACCCAGATCATATTTTTTCATGCAGTTCCCCGATTTGAGAAAGTGAACACTGTCAATAATTACAGCAGGACTATAGGAACATTTCAGACACACCAAGATGTATGTCCATCCTTTCAGAAGCCTTATTTCTAAGGCGAGGTCCACACCCTTTTAGCTTTCCTTTCTTTTTTTCAACACAAGGCAGACACAATGCTGTGAATTCAGCAAGTCCCACTTCGTGTCTTCTCCCTCAGCACTAGAAGGACTGCCTTCCTGCAGGTAGCTTGGGTTGTGTGAATATTTCTGATTTTGTGAAGCGACAGGTGCAACTTCTGGGCCAAAGCAGAGAAGAGCAAGCGTGATGTGATACAAAAGAAGACTCCATGTTTGATGATTGGCGGATGACAGCTTTCAAGCCCCCATCACTCCCCTTTTGCCCTACAAATCAGCAAGTCAATAAGAAAAGCACGTGCGCCCTCCCTTGGCGCTGTTGGGAAGTGCAAACGGCACAAACCCCAGCCTGCTCATGGGGACGTCCCCCTGGCCCCATCTAGCCACAGTAAAAGTTAAAGACACACGCCCCTTCGTTCATGCCACTCACATCTCTTTGCACCTACCTGCTGTCCCTAGAACGTTATGTAATTCAAGTAATAAACCTTTTCCTATCATCTTGGTACGTGACCTCATGGGGGTTTGGGGGTTGATTTCACCTTCAGCGTGGTACGCAGAAAGCCTGTGAGTTCTACAATTGTCTTTCCTTGCCATGGCCAGGTGGTGCAGGATGGGAGATGCCTGGATCACTAAGTCACCACATGCTGTTCAGGAGAGTCCCCGGACCCATAGCAGACTTTGAGTGAGCAGGAAACCCACTTCTGTTGTGTGAAGTCTCTGCGAGTCCTGGGTAGTTTGTTCCCACAGCAGTACCTGGCCTGCCTGATGAGTGTATATAAAAATGTTTCTCGTTGCTCTGCCCTTTGCATTACCATCCATTCCCACTCCTAAGACTCTGACACCACAACCCATTCATGGTCTGTGAGTCATAGGCTTGTAATTCTTGTGTTTGCCAAAAAGGCCTACGCAAGTACATCCAGGCACTCTGTATTTTCTACAGAGATGGAGTTATTGAATTCTAATGGAAGGTCTCTGGGGGAAGGGAGTACAAAGATGAAAACTAGAGTCTAATGTGTCACTTTATAGCTTGCTGACTTTGGGGAAGTATGGCAACCTCTTTGGGACTTAATCACCTCATCTGAGAGACAAAATGTTTATAATGCTGTTTATTAATAATAATATACCATTGGATTGGATGAGAGAATCTTTTCAAATCCCTCTAACTCTGAGATCTTCTAATTCTAAAGATAACAACTTCCATTTCCTGGGTGTCTACTCTATGTGAAGCACGACACCAGTTGTTTTAGCTTCGCATCATCCCTGTGATGTAATATTATTATCCCCCGTTTTGCAGATGGTGAAGCTGAGACTCAAAGAAGTTACGAAGCCTGCCCTAGATCACACAGCCAGTAAGCAAGGAAGCTGGGATTGAGCCCAGATCTTGCGGAGCCCTGGCACACAGACTAGACTCTTCTGCTGGCAGTGAGATGAGCACGGCACCTGGTCCAGGACGCACAGTGGTCCCCGAGAACGTCCACTTTTCCCCATTGCTTATTCCTCCGTGTCTTTGGTCTGGGAGTCAGCCCCGCACTGCCAGCCTCTCCTGTCCATGCTGGGATTGGGCGGTCACACGTCATTACCTACCCTTCAGGCCTTACTCACATGGCAGGGACATGGCTGCGGAGTATTTAGCTGGACCTCAGAAGTGCCACCACCACCACTGGGCCATGATTCGGAGGCTGCTGCTCCCGGTCCTCCTCCTTCTCTGCTCTGTTTTCTTCCTCCTCAGCAGGGGCTCATTTTTCCAGATACAACAACCCCCAAATTTGGTAAGGAACCTTGAGGGTACAGTCACGTCTTCTGCCACCATCCTAAGACCCGTACTGTTTGGGGAGGGTGGGTGGGCACAGAGGCTGACGTGGGTGAAAGCCGGGAGTGGGGGGGCAGCAGGGAGTGTTGGGCAGAAGACGCCTTGGATGAAACGGAAACTCATCTGAGTCATGGGAGTTGAGCCCAGGCGGGCTGTCACAGAGGGGAATATGACACCGCACGCCCCCACCCCAGGCCCATATCTGGTAAGAGAGATATTCATTCATTCATTCATGCATGCATTCAGCACCTATTCTATGTAAATTCTTTTTCTAGTTGGTAGGGCTAGGGCTGTGAGCAAGACACAACAATCCTTGCCCTTGTAGAGCTGACGTTCTCCTGTAGGAGGCAAATAAGTGAAATATTACTATATCCTGGGTGATAAACACCTGGGGACAAAAAAACGAGGAAGGGGCTTCAGGAGTGGTGATAAAAGGAGAGGTTGCAGTTTTAAACAGGGGCCGACGACGGAGAGACCTTACTAACAGAATGACATTTAAACAAAGGCCTGAAGGGAGTGAGGTCTTTCCTAAAGGGAGCCAGGCAGGCAGGTATGTGGGAAAGAGCGTTCCAGGTGGAGGGAAGAACCAGGGCAAAGATCCAGAGCTGGGACCTGGCCTGCAGATTCAAAGAACAACAAGGAAGAGCGAGGGAGAGTAGAAATAATAGGGCATGAGGTCAGAGGGGTCAAAGGACAGAGTATTACAGTATCGTCATTTATTCAGCTGTTTTGCATTCAGCACCTACTATGTGCGAGGACTTTAATCTTAGGGGATAAGAAATACTGCAGTGAACGAGGCAGTGAGAGATCCCTGCCCTCCTGGAACTGAGGTTCTAGCAAGGGGAGAGTTTTTTTCAAAATAAAAGATAAAGAAGATAATTTCAGAGAGTCATAAGCGCTGAGAACCATGTGATGGGGACTGTTCTAGTTGGGTGTACAGGAAGGCCTCTACGTGAGGGCAGGAGAGGGAGGCAGCCAGGCCGAGCTCACAGGGCAGGGTGTTCTGGGGGAAGGGACCAGCAGTGCAAATGGCCTGGGGCCACGGTGAATTGGGTGCATTCAGAGCCCCCGTGGTATCTGCAGGGTGTGTGTGGGGGGCGGGGGGAGGGAGGTGCGCAGCAAGAAATCTAGTGACAGGCGGCCAGCCCTGGAATGAACAAGCACTTCAGGTCCCATAAAGAGTTTTCTATCTAAATGCCCTGAGAAGTCCTTGGACGTTTTGAAATAGGGGAATGATGTGATGAAATTTACCCTTTAAAAAAGATTCTGCTAGCTGTTCTGGGAAGAACTGATGGCAAAGAGGGAGCGTTAGGAGGAGGGAAGATGAAGGTGAGAGTGTCCGGGTAGAGGTGGGGGGACTGGGGTGAGTTACAGGCAAGAGTGGAATCAGGGAGAGCAGGGACGGGCTAATGCCAATCCCCCCTCCTTTCCTGCTCTGTTTTCTTTATAGCACTTAATCATGCATAATAGATACAATTACACACACGTAATATAACTCATAATTATTAATGAATAATACCTAACATATATGTTAGGTAAACATTACATACTATACAATGCCCAGATCTTGGTTGACATTAAAATCAGTGGATTTCAAACTGATGCAAACACCCTCATAAGCACCGGGCAGATCAATTTACACAGCTTGCCCAGCACTCAGAAGGCCCCCGGCAGTGGTCCGAAAAGTAACAACACTCTCCTGACCTCTATCGTTGTAGATTACTGTTGCCTGTTTCTGAACTTCATATAATGGGGTCACACAGTGTTTTGTTTTGCTTTTTTTAATCTGGCTTCTTTTGCTTCACATTTTGTCTGTGACACCCTATTTCACTGATGTACTTATAATCTGTTTTCTCCCCTCGAGCTGCACTTGTCCAATAGTATAGTCACTAGTCACATGCAGTTTCTTACATGAAAATTAATAAAAATTAAATAAAATGTAAAATTCAGCTCCTCAGTCATACTTAGCTACATTTCAAGTGCTCAGCAGCCATAGTGGCTGGGACTACCAAATTAGACCATGCAGAAGAAGCACGTTTTCAACATTGCAGAAAGTTCTGTTCGACTGCTGTTCTGGAAGGTCAGCTCTGTTTGTTTTGATCCCAGCTGTGTCCCCAGTGCCTGGAACAGTGCCTGGAACAGTGCCTGGACACAGTAGGTGCTCAGCATTTGCTTGTTGAATGACTCCTGAAATTGTCTGACAGAGAGGCAATGGATGGCAGTGATAGATAACATGTCATAAACCCCAGCATTGAGGGTCATTGATGTATGTGAGTGTTTATATGTGTGCGTGTGTGTGGGAGGGGGTGGCAGGTGACATTCCAGCTCAGGTGGAAAGGTAAGTAGGAGTTTGCAGGAGAAAAGTTTGTGCCAAGGAAAGAACTGCAGTAGCAAAGACAGGAAGGTCTGCATAACCCTGGTGTTTGCTAGAGAAGTAACTATTTTGGGGACACTAAGGACAAATTTTTAAAAACTGTTTAGCCTCTCTAGGCAAAAGTCACGTCCTGCTGGTGCCCTCTTTCCCCGCCCCCTACTGCACAGATATCCCCCAGTCTCCAACTAGAGATGGCCCAGCCTGGCGGCAGTGGGAGTGGTGGTGAGGGCACAGTGTGGGGGGAGCCAGCAGGGAGAAAATTCCGGGTGGGCAGGCGGTGGGCGGCGATGGAGCAGGCAGGGTCATCTCCCAACTTGACGACAGGGAGATGTTCATCCAGAGCAAGACGTGCAAGAGCGGATGCTTCCACCGGGAGTCCTACAACTGCCAGTCACGTTGTGCCCTAAAGGGGTCTGAAAGCAACTGGTGTCATTCACAGGTGGGTGTAGGCGTGGAGCCTTGGGTGGGGTGTGGTTGAGGAGGGAGGGACGCACAGAAAGGGAGGTCCAGGGTGGACCCAGATCTCGGGAAGGAGAGAAGGGTAAGGGGGTGGAAAAGACCCAGAGCTTGTAATTCTCTGCTGTGACTGCATCTCCAAGCTTCCTGGGGCCAGGAAGAAACTGAGGAGAGACCTAATGTGGATTCCCACTTCAGGGGCTTGGGATCCTGAGTAGGGTCAAGCTCCCCTTTTTAACATGGGTTTCCGTTCTCCAGGGTTCATCTCAGCAAACCCTGAAAGTAGCACCATAAATGGGCACAGCTAGAAGGTCTACTCTGCCTTAGACTCACCCCTCCTCTCCAGCCCCAGGAGTTCTGCTGTGGCCCCAGGTGTTCCTGGAGGGAGGTGGGCTGAGGCAGCCTCTGAGCTGGGTGTGCAGGATTGGGGAGTTGTTTTGCCCATGAAAGGATTTAGGAGAAGAGATAGAAGGGCACTGAACAATCCTAAGGGTCAGCCTGGAGGAGGCAACCAGAGACACAAACTCTGAGCAGTTGGGTGAGGGGGTCCTTTATGCCCAGGTTCCTCTGCTATGTGGAAGCAGATGGGCCCCAGAGCTGGGCTGGGGTGGAAATGGGGGCTGCCCTTCAGGGCTGCGGGCAGAGCAGCTGCCAAGGTCAAGGTCAAATGCCAAGGCCTTTCCCAAATGTTCCTGGGCCTGTATAACAAGTGTCCTTGACAGCCAGACCTGACTTGTGTATTTCCAAAGAATGAGAAATTGTTTAAAATTGTCTATGGCTATTATAAGAAAATTGAAAAAAAATAGGCCAACTAAGAAAAGTTTTTTTCCTAATGTTTCTTCTTCCTTGCCTCCTGCCCCTCCTTCACCCATTCCCATGTCTACCCAGAACTCTGTGTTCCTGCCCCTGACCCCCAGAGCCTCTACCAACAGGGCAGGGGCAGGGAGGGAAGGATAAATAAAGAGTTTTCAATGTTTGCTGCCTTGGAGCTGGGGGCTGGGTGCGCTCAGCTGGGCTGGGCATGGGACAAGTTCCTGGGGCAGTGAGGAGGTCGTGAGGAGATGAGGAAGGAAACAGGAAGGGATTCTCTTAGGCTTGGGTTTGTCAACAAAAGTTTGTAGCCACCAATCCAATGCCAACAGGCGTTCCCAATCTGGGGTGCAGTAAAAGGAGAAACTTTATTCAGATGAACAGTTTGTAAAATGAAGAGATGCAGCCTCCAGAAATCATAAGTGTGCTTTGCCGATTATAAGACAGGAATGGGTAAACAGGAATGGACTCCAGGGGGCTGGCTCCACCTTAAATTTACATAATATATGCAAAGGTTATGATAACAAGTTTAACCGCACCTTCCCCCATCCCAAAGGACAAAGCTGAACACAATAGAAGATTTTACTACAGGCTGAAGCAAATTACATCTTGGTTAGAAAAGTATAAAACCCCAGCTAAACAGAAACTCAGCGCATCTGTCTACTCTAGACTCTGGGCGACTCTGCCCACCCCCCCCCAACTCCTCTGCTGGTGCGGTGTTAAATAAACTTTCTAACTTCTATTCCTTTGTGCCTCATGAATTCTTTCACAACCTGGGAGTGAGCAACCATGACAGCAGAGACAAAGGGGAGAGCTGCTTTTATAGAGAAAGTCCCTGCCCCAGTCCCCGATTGGTCTATTTCTATCCAAATAAGGAATCCAAATTTGCAGTCTTATTGGTCCAAATAGCACTGTCCTTATTGGTTGGAATCACGTGTTCTGGTTGGTCATTATGGAGCTGCTCTGATTGGTCAGTAAGGATGCAAATGAGGATATTGGGCAGATCTCAGCCCATTGGCTGAAAGACAATTCCAGGAACCCCCTTCATAATGGTCAGCTCAAATGGCAGGAACACAGAGCAGGAGGCTGAGAGTTCAGTCTTTGGCCTTCCTCTGAAATGCAGAATGTGTGAGAAGCTCCTGTCAGCAATGGCTGCTAGACTCTGATTATGAATTTGAGCCCAATTAATTACAAGGAGTCCTTCTTGGCAGGTATATTCCTTCTCCGGGTCAACAGGGTCTTTCCCCTGTTGGAGCATGAATAAAAGTCCTTCAGAGGAGACTTGAGCTCCCTTCTCCACCCCAACCCCCTTCTGACTTCAGCCCATGCCATAATAAGCTCAGTTTACATCTGAGCTCTTGGTTCCCTGACCTTAAATTTCAGAAATGTGAACAAAAGTGTACAAAACAAACATGTATACAGAATTGAATGTTTATTGAGCACTTACTAGATGCCAGGGGCCATGCGAGATGCCTTACACACATGATCTCATTTAATTCTCCAGAAATCCTTTAAGGAGTAGTATCATTATCATCCTATTTTACAGGTGGGGAAACAGGGATTGAGGAATGTTGACATAAGAATCATCCAAACTTGTAGAGAATTTTTATAAGAGTTTATTTGAGCCAAGCTCACAATATATGTGGGAAGCAAACTCTCAAATGCTCCAGAGAATAACAACTTTGCAGGTTTTTTAATGTGTTTGAGATTAAGGAGGGACCATAAGGAAGATTACATGAGGGTGGGAAAAAGCAAGGTGGGAATTGGATTACAGGCTAGTTAAGATTATGTATGTTTTAGAAGTATTGGTCTGAAAGGGGGCATTTTAAAGGTGAGTTAACCTAGATGCACAGAAACAATGGACAGGGCTGGCTTAAGGCACAGATAAATGTTTACTAAAGAATTTACAGGCCTGCGGTGTGACTATCCACCATGATCTGCCCAGTTAGGAATTTATCATCAGATTACCCTGAGGCTACTTTCCATAGAACCCCTTCTTTTGTCCACAGCAACCTGCTCAAGGTCACACAGCTTAAAAGGGATGAACCTGACTCTTCTGGGATACAGGGAGAGAAAGAAGGGATGAGAAAGAGCCAAGGAAAGAGAGTGAGAAAGAAAAAAAAAGATTGGAGCATTTATTGTGCTGATGGGAAGAGAATGAATCAAGAGGAGTTTTAGGAAGTTGCACTGCACGTTGTGAGGCTCGGAGAGCCCGTTGCAGGCTTGCTGGCTTGTGCGTAGTGCATTCTCAGCAGAGGCAGGCATCAAGGTGGCCCTGTTATAGTCAGCTTGCATTTTGGAGATAACCGTTTCAGATTTTGGAGCTAAGTTTCCACACTCAGCCATCACTCTGATTAAGTCCCTAGACCTGACCAAGTGTACTTTCCAGGGTGTCAGGGTTATGGTACAAGAGCTCAATAGTTGAGATATAAGCTGTGGTTGTACTTATAAATCACAGCAAAAGTGTAAACCATACCTTGGTAGACTATGCCATCCTGTACTAAAGGTATCAGACAGATACATAGTGTTATATATACATCAGACAGATACATATTGCTATGAGCTCCCCCTATTTGGAGAAAGCCAAATAGGCTTTCTCCAACCTGGGAAACCTTGGAAAACCTTGGAAACAGAGGTTGCAGAAACAGAGGACACAGAGGAAACACTTGGACACTTGGAAACAGAGGACACTTGGAAAACCTTGGAAACAGAGGACATAACCTTGGAAAGAGAGGTTGCAGGCTGGAAACCCAGCCTCCAAGGATACCCAAAGTCTTAGAAGTTTGAAGGGGAGTAAGAAAAAATGATGTTGCTGATATGATTAAACTGGTTCTAAGTGTTGGGAAGGAAAAACTTTTCCTCTACCCTCTTAGGTTCAATGTTTGAGGGTCTGCAAATTAAACTGACAAAAGACAAATTAGCAAGAAAACAGACATTTTTATTCATGTGCGTATGTGGAGAAGCTCGTACAAAAATGACTCAATGAGGCAATTAGAATTTGGGGCTTATTACCACCCAAATTTGGGAAGGGAGAGGGAGAAGGACACTTTGGAAAATGACTTTTTAATTGGGAAAGGGAGAGAGAAAAGAGCATTTATGGGAAAACAAATGACTTTTAGGAAAAATAAATGGGCCCTTAGGAGAATAGCTGGGAGATGTGATAGTTTTGTGATAATATCCATTTAGGTGTAACTCAAATGTCTCCTCTCCAGTGAGGTCAAGTGCTCAACACGTGGCTGGCTCATAGCTACCATAGTAGACGGTAGGTATCCAGGGTCCAGCATCAGGAATTTTTTGTGGATTCAAGGCTGCAAATACCCCTACTGCTATAGCTGCATATCTATCAGCTCTAGAAAAAGTTACAGCAAGATGAGCAGTTCCTGGGAGTGGGCTATTCAGGTGGAAAATGTCAATGACAAGGTGACAGCCTCCAGGGTATCTTTATGTGAATTAGAAAACAGTGACTCCTCTGTTTTCTAGTGGCTCAAGGCTTAGCGAGAGGAAGGTGCTTTTGAACAACAGCAACAACAATAAAATGCTCCCCTTCATCCAGCAGTCTTGTATTAATCGGGTTCAGTGTAGAAAAACAAGTACTACTCCAGGTATTTCAAATAAAAAGATTTAATACAGGGGAACAGGGGTCTTGGCCACTTCTGCATAGTCCAACTCCCTACACACTCCTGGAAACTAGAGACATTTCCCTCATGTCCCCACAGTTTGTAACACAGTGCTGGGCACTGTGGTCATTCAGTAGATGTGTTAAGAGGTGAATGAGGGGCGGCTAGGTGGCTCAGGTTGTTGGAATGCTGTGCTCCTAACACTGAGGTTGCCAGTTTGAATCCCACATGGGCCAGTGAGCTGTGCCCTCTACAGGTAGATTGAGAACAACGGCTCGACCTGGAGCTGGGCTGCCGTGAATGGCTGCAGTGAGCTGCCAGCCAGTGGCTGGTGACTGACCGGCTCAGCTGGGTAGAGTGCAATGCCCATAACACCAATATGGGCCGGTGTCCTGCGTCCTCCACAACTAGACTGAGAACAATGGCTTGACTCAGAATTGGGGAGTGAGGGGGGTAGGGAAAAAAAAAGAAGTGAATGAATATAGATCTCCCCCAGGGCTGAGTCTGGGCACCCAGGAGTATGACCTACCCTTGCCTCAGGGCTGAGACCCCTACTGGGCTAAGGTGTTGAAAACCCCTCTGTTTGCGCACTAATTCAGGCGTGGCAGACATTCTTACCAGCCTTAGGCCCCGCCCCTTTCCTTGTTAACAGAACCCCAGTATTGTTTGGGTAGTATGTGCCCAGCACCAGGAGAGAGATCGTAATTAGTCTAAGCCAGTGACGGCAATTCCATTCCCTTTTCCCAATAGTTGATTACCCAGCCTCCCTTGCAGCTGCAGGTGGTCAGGTGACCTCGTTGCAGTCATGGAGCTATGGAGAAGTCTGCCTGGAGGTTTTAGGGCAAGACAAGAAGGTATGCTAGGATAAACACTCTGCCTTCACCCCTATCTCACCCTTACTCTACTCCATGCTTCCTAACTTAGAATATGGTGAGAGGATAGACGCTACTATCAAAGCATTTGCCAACTGTGAGGAGAAGGTCAAGAGAACTGCAGATCTGCCAGCACCCAAACAAATGCCAGCACTGCCTATCTCTAGATTTCTTGATTCATGAGAAATATACGCCACTATTTGTTTAAGCCATAATTATTTGGGTTTTTTGTTACAGCTAAATCCAGTCCTAACTCATAAACCTCATGGTTATTCAAATGATTCATGGATTCTTGAACTACAGAAACCTGGGCCTGGGAGAGTATCTCAGTTTCATTTAGTTTCCTTTCCCACATTCTTGGTGTGAATCTCCTCTCCAGCATCCCCACCGAGGGGTCAGTGAACCTCCACTTGCACATTTTAGAGATGGGGACTGCCTAAGGCAACCCAGGTTTGATGGCTCCAGGGGGCATGGCATTTTTATATGAAGCCAAAACGAAATTCCCTGCAATTCCAGCCAATTGTCTTGGTGATGAATGATTGGGAAAGAACAGGAAATCGTAGAAAGGGTGGGGGTGGTGATAGATGGGTTTAGTGCCAGCTTTTTGTGAGATTGGGCAAGGTATTTAACCTCTCTGAACCTTAATTTCTTTTCTCTATGAAGTGGAGACAATAAACTCTGCCTCCCAGGATCACTGTGAGGATTTGCGAGCACAGTAACTAACCCACAGCAATGTTAGGGGTCTGACCCTTTAACACATGGGTTGAGTCTGATAGCTGTCACATCTGAGAGTTGAGGCCAGAAAAGAGGTGTGAGCCCAGGACAGGGGACAGGTAAGCTTTGATGCAGAGTAAAAAATATGGGTCATTATAACTCCTCACCAGAGGGTTGTGTGTGTGTGCAGTTGCCTGTCTGTCTGAGAACTCGAGGGGCAAGGAGAGCATCCCAGGGAAACGTGATTGCTCCCCAGAAATGGAAGGGTTCCCAGCCTGCCGGGGTCTGCTTCACAACTTTGTCTCCAGTCTGTCCAGCCTCATCCTGCCTGGAACCAGACCCATCCCTCCCCGTTGAGGCAAAGGTTTGATGGAACATAAAGGCGCTGATTCAGCAAAAACATCCAGGAACATGGGGAAGGTTTGCAGGACGGGCTTTAATTGCCAAGAACCCAATTAGAAAATGGAGGTGGTGGTCAAGGGGGTGGCCAGCCGGGCAGAGGTGGTGAAGGAGGAGAGCCTTCTGTGTGATGCGCTGCGGGCAGGGCTGGGTGGGTGGTTTCACTCCCGGGAGCGTCCAGGATCTTTGCAGACGCCGAAGTTGGTGTTGGTGATGGAGCCCACGATAGACTTGTCCACATCACAGCTCAGGCCCCGCTCGCAAGGACACTTGTAGTAAACCCCATAGAGCGTCTGCAGAGACATGGAGCCAGGGGAGTCCCAGGCTGTGTGGGGCTACTTTGGGCACCAATTGCCACCTGCCTGACCCCAAGAACCAGACGCAGCCGGCTCTTTTCTGATGGTGCTTCTCCTGACTGCCTCCCCAGAGGGCGCTGTGGGCCTGGAGGACCCAGCTTCTGGTTCCCAATCTGGCTCATTCGCTCCTACTAACTAGATCTCTCTGGGGAGCCTCGTTTACCCATCCATGAAATGGGGACACCAAATCCCTGCCCCCACCCACCTCACGGGTCAGTTGTGAGTGTCAAGACAGACCACGGGATGGGTAAGTGCTTTGAAGCCTGTTAACCTCCCTCTCACATCTCAGCATTCCAGGTCCATCCTCCCTGATCCCACCCCAATTCTCCAGGGCCCACCCCTCGTGGACGGCCCCTCTCCCCTCCCACCACCACAACCACACCCAACCTCTGGCACCCACCTTGGCGGAGCACTCGCTGTTCTCGCTGGCCTTGGGTGCGCAGCGGGCCAGGCTCAGCCCACTTGTACGGTGGCAGCACTTGCTCTTGCACTGGGCACTGTTCATGCAGAGCTCGCCCTCTTCCTGTCAGGGGCAGTCCATCAGCCAAAGGCCCCTTCCCCTTGGTCCCTTCTCCACCCAGACCTCCACGCCCGGCACCCACTGCCCCCGACAGTGCTTCCCCTGCTGAGGGTGTGCGTGAAGGAATCCAGCCCCTGGGCCCTGGTGGCCTCTCTGCCCACCTCACCCCCACTCACTTGAGAAACATGCAGTGTGATGCCAGAAAAGCAGCCCTGGGCTGGGGGCAGGATGCCTGGGTTCTAGTGCCAGCTGTACTACCAAGTCCCTGGGTGACCCTGGGGAAGTCATTACCCCACTGTGGGGACAGAGCCTGGAGAGCAGTTTCCAGGCTCTCGGCCTCACGTGGAAAGGTACTGGCTCGGGTAGTAGATGGCCGTCGGCTGTGGCTGGTTGGCCGGCAGCTGTAACCAGTGAGCCATTGGCCACTAATATAGCTGCTGTGGCTTCACTAGGGGCTGGGTTGGTTGGCAGAGAAGCACGTGGTGGATTGAGGATCGTGTGGATCCTGCTTCCCGTGTCTCACCTGGCCGCCAGTGAAATGGGGGTGCAGGAAGACCCCTTGTTAGGGTACTGGCGGATGTTTGCTTTTGTGTCTCGACCAGCCGCCATCGAGAATATAGTGGTCTGACTCCCCTGTGTGTGGCTCCGTTGTTGCTCCTTTTCAGCCTCACCATATCCTGCGTTCTTGTGTGGGGAGCGGGAGCTGAGTCCCTGCATTACACCCACCCTCTGCCTCAGTGTTCCCATGGGATATACACATGTGGCCCCAAACAGGGTCCAAACCTCTCTGGGTCCCTTACCCCTTTGAGGACCATTTCCCTGGAAAACTCCTCCCTGCCCCCCACACAGAATTTTACACATAATCTCAGGGGGAAACTGAGCCCATGCATGGTCCTGAGTGAAGAAACTCTGGATGGGGTGGATGGTCCCGAAGGGCTTTCCCATGTCTCCTCTCGCTGGACAGACCGTGTGGGGCAGTGGGGAGAGTATGGCTGGTTCCATCTGCCTGGGCTCCATCCCTGCTAAACACTTTCCAGCTGTGGGATCTCAGGCAGGTTGCTTAACCTTCGTCTATGTCAGCTTTCCATCTAAAATGGGGCTGATGATAATACCTGTCTCGTGTGGTTAGTATGAGGACTAAATGCGTAAATATTCTTGAGGCATTTAGAACTGTGTCTGGCATGCAGGAAGTGTGTGCTCAAGGTCAGAAGCAGAATCACTGGGGGAGCTTTGTAAACCACTGGGCCTTCTGCGCCCGAGTTCCCAGGACGGACACCGAGGGCTCCGGCTTTTTAAAAGCTCCCTCAGCCAGGTTGAGCCACTGCTCTGAGCTTGGGCTATGCTGACCAGACTTTCCTGGGGCCCCTAAGGAAGAGGCGCAGGGCAGGGCATGGGCAGTAAAGAAAGAGATGCCTCACTGCGCGGCCCCAGGTGGGAACCTCAGAGGTCAAGAACAAAGCTTAAAAAATTCCCACCCGGGGGTTCAGATGACTCCTCCCCTGAAGACCCTCTTACCAGGTTGATAAAGATTCCCCGGGGGTCGGGAACTGCATAGGCCACAGCGAGGGTGACGAGCAGAAGGACAAGGACCTTGTCCATGATGAATGGGCAGGTAGGTAGCAGCCGACTGGTCAGGTGGCAGAAGACAGAGCCAGTTGGGATGGTGGGGCTATAAAAGGGGCCCTGTCCACATGTGACCCACGCTTCCCATCTCGAAGGGCCTGCCGTGAGCAGAGGCCCAGCTGTGACCAAGCTGCTGGGGGGAGGGGTCCTGATAAGGTAAGTGGGTGGCAGCTGGGCACCTGGTACCTTTTGCGTGTGTAGGGTGGTGGTGGGCGGGTGATACTGTATCATGGTTAAGAGTGTGGACTTTGGAACACGTTTACGTGTACAAGTTATTAGCTGGGTAAGTTATCTGTTCTGAGTCTCAGTGTCCTTGTCTGTCAACTGAGGATAATTTCAAATGAATGAATGTATGTTATATATATATACTGTACATGTTAATAGATAGATGATAGATAGAGATAGAGCCCAGAACAGGGCTTGGCACATGTAAGCAGAATGTTAACTGCTCTTATTGTTGCTCTTATTTACCCTGTTTCCCCGAAAATAAGACCTAGCCGGACAATCAGCTCTAATGTGTCTTTTGGAGCAAAACTTAATATAAGACCCGGTCTTACATTATATTATACTATATGAGACCTGGTCTTATATTATAGTAAAATAAGACTGGGTCTGATATTAATTTTTGCTCCAAAAAACACATTAGAGCTGATTGTCTGGCTAGGTCTTATTTTCGGGGAAACACGGTACCTCTAGTGCCCTAAGCTCCTTGACAGGGCTGGGACTAGGGTGAGGGAAGAGAGACATCTAAGGAGTAAGCACCTCTTTAAATTTACATCCTAGGCACTTCCCTTGCCTCTCCCTATCCATCCCTGCTTTGGCCCCACCCAAACCCAGGTATCTGGCAGCGTCAGGCTCAGGTGAGAAGGGGTCCCAGCCTCCCCACTGCTCAACCTTCTCAGGCCCCCTTGGGGATTTCAGGATAGGCCCAAGTCCCTGGGGCTGACCAGCTTTGCACCCACCTGGCCAGGGGAAGTGTATTCTCACTCGGGGTGTACCTCCTTCCGCCTTCACACCAGGGGCCTGCCCCTGGAGTGATTTCAGGGGCCCTTAGGAAGTCCTTTTGAAACGATTCTCTCCAGTTTCCTTTCCACTTTAGTTAATATCTGCAATTCCAGCATTTAAGACTCACCCCTTTAGTTCAGGCTCCCACTCACCCTGTCCTTACCCAAGGCCACGTGTGAGTGGGAGGGGGCCTGGGAGCCTCAACCCAGGGGCTGGAGGCTGGGAAGACTCAGCTGCCTGAGTGTGCTCAGGTGTGGGACCAGAGCAGCTTTCCCAGAAGGACGGGCCACTGCAGCCAGGGAGCCCTTCCCCAGCCTGGGAGGGGGAAGACAGCTCCATTGTGGAGCCCCAGATTGGGGTGCTTCGAGGACAGCTTTGATTCAGACAGACTTGGCTTCAAAAACTCAGCACTAATTAGCTACGTGACCTTGGACAAGTTATTTACATTTGTGAGCTCCCTGAGCCCGTTTCTTCTTCTATCCAAGGAGGATGAGGGCTCCTTCATTAGGTCAAGATTGATTAAGACAGTGCATGTGGAGCCCCTGTGGAGGTGCCTGGCACACAGTAGGTACTCAGCCCGAGTAACACCACCCCTTATACCAGTGGAGGGTGGAATATAAGAGAGCAGCTAGATGAACCAGCCAGGAGACCCTCAAAATGAGAGAAACCCACCCAATTCCAGAGACACGGAAATACCATGATGAAAGGAGCACTGCCCTCACTTGTTTTTATAGAACTCAGTGTGTACAACCCCTTTTCCCATGAGCTCATTCTGGCCCCTCCTGCTTTCACCACCCCCCTTCACTCCAATACACCTGTGAGCTGAGCCACAGGGACGGTGATTATGGTTCCCTTCTCACAAGTCAAGACTTGGAGGCTGGGGAAGGGAGAGAAGAGCTATTTCTATATGTGAATGGAGCTGTGAAAAATGCTTCAGTCCCATCTGTAGCTGATCACTGCTAACTTTCCAAAGGAGAAAGAAGGGAGTTTTTTCCACTACAAGTAGGATATAGCAAAGAGAACTTTAGCAATGTTTGTGCTTCTGTCATGTGGGAGACTCTGCTCGCTGCGCCATTTGTCGTGCAGGGCGGCCTGCGGGCCTCTCTAGTCCCGCTCCCCACGTAAGAACGCAGGACATGGTGAGGCCAAAAAGGAACACCCGCGGAGTCCTTAGGTAGGGGAGTCACACCACTATAGTCTCGCTGGCAGCTGGAGTCACACGAACCTGCAACCTGCTGTCTGTTTCTCTGCCTGCCAACAAACCGACTCGCTCTCGACTCCCCTCGACTGACTCCCCAGTGCAGCCGTGGCAGTTATATCAGGGGCTAATTGGCTAACTGGTTACAGCTGTCGGTCAATCAGCCACAGCTGATGGCCATCCACTACCCGAGTTAGCACCCCTCCACATGAGGCCGAGAGCCTGGAAACTGCACTCCTGGCTCTGTCCTCACACTCCACCCCTACAGGGTCTCGCCTCACAATCTATGCGACAAGCGTCTTCCACGAGGGTCCCTCTGCGAGGAGCCTGGAGGTGAATGCAATATCCTGGACACAACCAGGGTTTCTCAGGGTACCACCAGTCCTTCTGGGCACAGCCAGACTTCCTGGGCTTCTTAGGGTACCACCAGTCTCCCTGGACACAGCCAGGGTTTCTCAGGGCACTGCCACTCTCTCTGGGCACAGCCAGACTTCCTAGGCTCAGCCAGGGCCTTGGATCTTTTCCTCGTTCACCACCCTTCACCGTGACTTCAGGTGGCGGAGAAGAGAGGGAGCTGCTTGCTCGAAATCTGAAAGAGAATCAGATGTTAGCAAGACATCATCGACATAATGAAACAAGGCCACAGAGGACGGGCGATCCCACTGTGCCAAATCCTGGACTATGAGCCCGTGGCAGATAGTGGGGCTGTGCAAGTATCCTTGCGGAAGGACTTGAAAAGACCACTGCCGCCCGTCCCAAGTAAAAGCAAACTGCTCTTGACACTCGGGTGCAATGTCAATGGAGAAAAAGCATTGGCCAAGTCCACTACATAGTGATATGTCCCCAGGCGGACAGTCAGATGATCCATCAAATCGTGAATTGAAGGTACTGCAGCGTGCAAGGGTGGTGTCACCTTATTTAACTCCCTATAGTCCACAGCCATTCGCCAGGTCCCATCTGGCTTCATGACAGGCCATACTGGGGAATTAAAGGGACTGCATTGGCCTCACAATATGTGCCTTCTCCAGTTCCAATATTGTATGACCAATCTCCTCCTGTCCTCCTGGCAGGTGGTACTGTCGCACTGTAACCACGCTCCGGGGCTGCGGCAACACTTGAGGAGGGTGGTGAGTATGCCCGCGTGTCACCGCTTTCACCACCCGGATCCGGAGACGGAACTCTCCTACCGACGTCTGTAAGCTGAGGCCATGTAGCACGTCCACTCCTAGGATATACTCCGGAACAGGGGGAGACATACACCTTGTAGGTACGAGGCGGAAGCCTTCCTATACCCAGTGGTAAAGAAACAGCTTTCACAGTCAGTCTTTCCCCCGTAGCCATCAATGCAGATTGCTGGTCTGGGTAAGAGTTCTGGGTTCCCATAAACAAGACTGCAGTCTGCGCCAGTGTCCACTAGGGCCAAAACCCTCTGCACATTAGAAGGGGACCAATGTATGGACAGTTCCACGGGGGGCCTCCGGTCCCTGCTCGTCCCCTCTGACCGGGTACCTTGGCCCCACCTCTAATCAAGCTGAAAGGAGTTGTCCTCAAGCGGCTGCATGAAGTCCTGGAGGGACACGGGTCATGCTTTCCCAGACTTCTCCTTTAGGTTTCTCTGGAATTGCTGTTCCGGACACAACTGTTTCCAAAGTTCCAACAAGAGTGCATTGGGTTGTCGGTCTATTTTTTCCCGATCGACCCCTGCTACCACGAGATCACGCCACATCTGTGCGCATGGCACTCTCTGAGGCCCGTGACCTCGCCCCTTTACTTTTGATTTGGGCTTCCAGGTCTCAACTGCGCGGACCTCCTGTCTTAACTTCCTTCGCCTCCGACTTTCAACATCCCCTAGGGTGGCCATGGCAGTTGTAATTTCATGGATCCGCCGCCCCACCTAGGGCGTAAGAATGGCGACCAAGGATCCAAAAGCACTCGCAGGTGCAGTATCCAAAACCTGATCTCTCATGCTGGCTGTAAAAAGCTCATCATCCGGCCCCTGCATGTTAAGGTTAAAAATAGCATGTCTCATACCCATTTCACGGATGATTTGAGTAAGTTCCGTATATGACTGCCATTGACTCACAGTGTCTGGCAGCTCGCCAGCCTGTCCCCATACTGTGTGTACCGCAGCAGTGAGCCACTCCATTAGGGAGTGGTTGCCTTTGTCTTGGCCAACCTACGGCAGTTCTGTAACCTTTGTCGCAGGGACAGATGCACTGTCATGAAGGCTAGCTTTTCCATCTCGCCTGGGGAGCAGAGAATGTTGTCTGCCCCCTCATCCCATAAACGTGGTAGCCAAGCCGAGACTGGCTCTCCAGGGCACTGTCTGTACCGCCTCCCCAGCTCCTACAACTCAGTGGGAGTGTAAGGGGTGTAGGCTGTGAACTCAGTCACAGCTGGGTTGCCTGCAGCAATGCCCCCGGGGCCCAAAGGTTGTTCATGGTTTACCCTTTGTTCAAGATTGGCCTGGCTTGGGGGTTGGGAGCTACACTGTCTCCACTCGCTTCCTCTGCCTCTGCCTCAGAGTCTCCCACCTTGGGGCCTCTCTTCTAACAGGCGGACCCGGGCTTCCAGCGCTTCTAACTGGGACACCTGGTCCGGCACCTGGGCCATTTCATTAGGTGCAGTTTCCGTGTTGAGACTCAAGGCCATGAGGAACATCCAGCCCACATGGCCGGCTGCAGCCTTCTCCTCCTCTGGCAATCGCTCAGCCAGAGCCTGCAGGGCCCTCTCCACGCTGCCTGGAGAGCCATCCATGTCCTCCCACCCCTCCTTGGGGGTCCAACTCCTGAGAACAGTGGCCACCAGGCACCACACACTGTGTGGGGGCCACACGTCCTCCTGCCCAGAGTCAGACTCCATTCCTACCTGGTTGGAATCCTGCTCGCTGTGCCAGGCGTCCGATTAGGTGGAGGCCTCAGTGCAAGATGTCAGCAACCCTCGGAGCCTAAGGCCTCAGCACATCACTAAAAGGAAGGTGACGCCTTCTATGGCCAGGAGGGAGGTGTACCATCTGGAGGCTCGAGTCTCCCAGGCAGACCGCGCCTCCCATTCCCGGCACAACTCCTCTCGGGCCTTCTGAAACTGCACTTTCACACGCACACACTGCTCCACCATGCTTCCGTAGGTTTTGGCCGCACCATACCCTGCGCGCTGCGCCATTTGTGGTGCAGGGCGGCCTGCGGGGTCTCTGGTCCCGCTCCCCACATAAGAACGCAGGATATGGTGAGGCCAAAAAGGAACACCCATGGAGCCATAGGTAGGGGAGTCATACCACTATAGTCTCGGGGCGGCTGGGTTGGAGACACACGCAGTAGTAGCCACACTATCCACAATCCGCCATTCACTTCTCTGCCTGCCAACCAACCAACCAATCAACGCAGCCCCGCAGTTACATCAGTAGCCAATTGGCTAACCGGTTACAGCTGATGGCCAACAAATCACAGTTGATGGTCATTCACTACCCAGCCAGCACCTCCCCATGTGAGGCCGAGAGGCTGGAAACTGCTCTCTGGGACTCTGTCCCCACACCACCCCTTTCCCAATCTAAAAGGTATTTTACTTTGGGGTTTCCCTCTCAAAAAAGAACTTAGTTCTGGTTCCCACATGCAGTCATATGGGTTATGCTCACAAACATAATATTGAATGAGAAAAGCCATAGGCAAAAGAATACAGACTGTGCGATTCCATTTAAATGAAGTTCAAGAAGAGGCAAAACTAACCTATGGTGATTAAACGTCTGCAGGGCTTCCTCTGGGAGGAATATTGACCTGGAGGGGGCAGGTGGGCCTCTTCTGGAGTGTTGGAATTGTTCTAAATCTTGATCGGGGGTGTCAATAGCACATATATAAAAATCTGCCTAGTAGGGTGCTTCAGATTTGAGTATTTTACTATATGTAATGTTGCTACTGTACCTTGATTAAAAAGCAAACAAACAAAATGGGGCCCCAGCCCAAGGCCTTTTCCAATGGAAGGAGACATCCCCTGCTCTGGGGAAGCTCCCAGTCTGATGGGGGAGACACAGACTGTGCCCTTGATGAACTTCCTGTCTGATGGTGAAGACTGGTCAAAAATCCGGAGATGTAGGAGAAAGAGGAAACATAGGTAACGGCACAAATATGTTCTAGGCAGAGTTCTTTTTGATAGTGAAAAACCAGAAACTTCCAATATACCCCCACAAAGGGGAAATGATTCAACAATTATTATACAAGCATTAAAATACAATTTTTGAAAAAAAAAGGATACTAAATTATATAAACATTATCATCCAACTGTGTCAAACAGTATGTGCAGAAGGAGGGAAATACACCAAAATATTAAAAGAGGTAGTAATAATAATAATAATACGAAGAAGGAACATTTTTAGCACTTTTATATGTAAGGTTCTGGGCTAAACAGCTTACATACGTTATTCTATCTGGCCCTTATGTGATCTCCATTTTATAGATGAAGAAACTGAGGCTCAGGAAGACTAAATCCATGGATGGTCACTTAGCTAATGAGTGGTTGACTCAAATCCAGATCTATCTAAAGCCAAAGTCCATCTTTTTAAGATCATCTTGTCTCTCTTTAGATCTTGATGTTGGAGTTACGAGTAATTCTGTAACTTTCCTGAATTTCCTAGTTCTCTACACTTACCATGTATTTACCTATACAATCAGGAGAAATATATATATTTTGAAAAAGAGGGGAAAAAGCTATATGCAACAAAAACATAAACAAGAGGAGAAAGACATTATATTGAACAAAAATCACATGCTAAGGTCCGAGAAGGCTCATAACAAACATGTACTTTGTAGTTGCTTCTGTTATCACACTACCAACTTGTATATATATACATATTATATATATATATATATATATATATATATATATATATATATACACACACACACACACATACTGGAGGTGTCAAAAAATATATACAAGTGGACACTTTGGTCAACATTGCTCAAGCAGTAGTTCGCTGTCATCAGAAATGTCTGGACGCTGATGGTAACCATTTTGAACACCTCTTGTAATTGCAGAAGTCAAACGTGACTCTCAGTCATCTTTTATTATCGGTGTATATTGAGTATTACAATTTTAATACAGTTTTCCTTTCTTAAAATGTGTGTATATATGTTTTGGCACCCTCTGTTTATATACGTGTATGTATATATGTGTACACATATAATGTATTTATAAATAATTTTAAAACGATATATTTATAAATAATATATTAAAAATATATAGCATACACATATACATATACCTATATGTAAATATCTCACAGTCTGAGAGCAGGGGCCCTGCCGATTTTATCTCTGTGGTTCTTGCTTAGGGAAGATATCCTCCAACATAGGGCTTTGCACATAGTAGGCTCTTAGTAGCTGTTGATTGAGTGATAGGGTCTAGAAAACAGTGACCGGAAGATACAGTCAGAAAAGACCTTTCTGGCTTCCCGGAGAGTGGAGGTTACGGGAGGGCGACATGGGAGCCAGCGAGGGGATGGCGCTCAGGAAGCGGTTTTGCGGCAGGAATTGAGCGGGAGGAATGTGACAGCTGCAGTTCCACCCTCCCAATTCTTGTCATCGTCACTCAGGCGATGAGGGGTCTCGGTTCTCTGTGGTGGGAGTGTGCGGCGGGCGTGTCCGGAGGCTCCCCGCGCCTCCCTGGGGCGGGGTTGGCCCGTGCGGTCACCGGGTGCCTCCCGGCCCCGCCTCTCTGCCCCGGGGCGCTGGCCGCGGTGCTGAAGCCGCGCTCTCCGCGGAGGGAGGCGGGAGGGGCCGGCCGAAGGGGGCGGAGCTCTCCGGAGGTCTGAGCTGGAAACGGAGGAGGAGCAGGGCGGCGCCAGCAGGCCCGAGACCCTGGCGGGCTTGAGAGGAGGCAGGCGACCGAGAGCGCCCCGCTGGAGCGCACACAGGCACCTAGACAAGTTTCCCCTGAAGAAGCCAAGGTCGTCCTCCTCGTCCTGTGAGTCGTCTTTCCTTTACCTTGGAGAGCCCCTCACCTTGTGCCCTGACTGCAGCCTCCTGCCCGAAGCTGCTGAGGAGTGACCGCTTCAGGGCCTCCATCTGCACTTCCAGCCCGTAGGCCCCAGCCCAGGCCCCCGCGCCCTCACCATGGTGAAGTTGCTGCCTGCCCAGGAGGCAGCCAGGATCTACCATACCAACTACGTGAGGAACGCGAGGGCGATTGGTGTGATGTGGGGCACGCTCACCATCTGCTTCTCCGTGCTGGTCATGGCCCTCTTCATCCAGCCATACTGGATCGGTGACAGTGTCAACACCCCCCAGGCAGGCTACTTCGGCCTTTTCTCTTACTGTGTGGGCAACGTGCTGTCCTCAGAACTCATCTGCAAGGGCGGCCCACTGGACTTCTCCAGCATCCCCTCTAGAGCTTTCAAGACCGCCATGTTCTTCGTGGCCTTGGCCATGTTCCTCATCATTGGCTCCATCATCTGCTTCAGTCTGTTTTTTGTCTGCAACACGGCCACAGTGTACAAGATCTGCGCGTGGATGCAGCTGGCTGCGGGTGAGCAGGGATGGGGGAGGGCAGGCCGGGGCCCACCCCGGCCACAGGGGCAGCTGAGCCATCCCACCCACTGTGGAGGCTCTGGGTCTCCTACTCAGCTGTCCTCTGTTAGCCCAGCCCTACTCAGCGCTCTGTAGAAGCTTCTGAGGAGTAGAGAACTCAGAATGGCTGCGACCGAAAGGACCTTAGATCAAATTGTTCAACTGCCTCATCTTGCAGATGAGGAAGTAAAGTCCAGAGAGGACAAATGACTTGCTCAGGATCACATAGCTAGTTGACAGAAGAACTCGGGTGTTCTGACTCCCAGGCCAGACCAGAGGGTAGTGCTGCCCTGGGAGGGAGAAAGAAGGAAGCTTCCATTGTCGGCCATGTGGGAACAGGACTCAACTGCCGGGCAAATTAGTGATGCTAGTCAAGCATCTGGACGTCCCCGTCTCTCACTTCTGGGCACTTATTCTTTCTCCTTTAAGGATCTCCAGATCCCTGCTCTCACTCCTTCCTTCCCATCCCAAACTGCTCTCAGGGAAGATTCTAAGGCCAGTCGTTGATTTGGAGTGTGACCTCTCCCATAGAAACGTACATTGTGGAGTGAGAGTCTTTGTTCCTGAATTATAGGATTCCACACTGGACGTAGCAAGTTGGGGTGATGTTTTGTGAGGCAGAGGGGGTGCTGTCTAGGATCTGTAAGACCATGTGTGGTAGGTGGTGACTGGTGCTCAGCCCCTCTTCCTGCTCCTGGCCCAGGCAGGCCTCTCAGTGGTTCTGCTGGTCCTATTCTCCTCTAGAGCCAGGAAGAGATGGCCTCAGACTTTGTCTGGCA
The DNA here is from genome assembly GCF_004115265.2 of Rhinolophus ferrumequinum. NCBI lineage: Eukaryota > Metazoa > Chordata > Mammalia > Chiroptera > Rhinolophidae > Rhinolophus > Rhinolophus ferrumequinum. The sequence goes on from NC_046286.1 coordinate 5,808,336, forward strand.
GCCTTTGGTTCTGCCCCACCCCAAGACTGCACATAGACTGTCCTTACTGGGAAGATGTCCAGGAGCAGTGCTGGGGACTGCAGACAAGAGTGAAGCCATCTTGACGTTGTTGGGTAGAATGAGAAGCAGTGTTAGCCTTAATGGGGGAGAATGAAACAGAGATCCGAATCCCAGAAAACTAAACATATAAACTCAAGACTGTCAGAGTTGGGAGGGGACCTCAGAGAGCTATAGGCTCCTGCCCCCCAACTATAGATGAGAAATCCTGGGCTGAGAGAGATGATAAGATTTGGCCAAGATAGAGCAGATCAACTTGTCAACTAAGGACCGAGGATATTTAAGGCAGTGGGTCCCAAAGAACTAGATGTATTTCAAAGACGTTTTTGTTGAGCCACATATTTGCGTAAATATAGTGATTTGCAGAATGCCTTCATATGTATCAATCTAGAGGAATCTCATCATGAGGCAGTGAGGTGGGGATTCCTCCCATTTTACAGGTAAGGCTCCTAGTGGGTAACTTGTCTTCGAGCACACAGGTAGTGAGGGACAGACCTTTGATTCCAGATTTATACCCAGGCCTCTCACCTGCTCTGGAGCAGCCTCCCCAATCCCCCTACCATCTCCCGTTCCTTTGTAGTCTCACTATATGAGGAGGGAAAGTCTGGGGCAGGGGTGAGGCAAGCCTTGGTGGGCCGTGGAGAGAAAGAAGGGGCAATGAAGATTTAGCAGTTTTGTGCTGAAGAAGAGTGGAATGGACCCTGGCATGCTTGCCAGCTTGGCCTGCATATCAGTTATGGATTCTGGAAACATATCTATCCTCTCATTCTCATTCTCTGCAGGTCCCCTCCTCCTACCTCCCACAACAAGTGTCATTTGCTGAGCAGGCAGTGCTGGGAAGGCCTGGCTGGGGGAGGCGTTACCAGGCCATCTGAGCCAGACTCTTTCTGGGTCATGGAGCTGGAGACACTGTTAGCAGAGGTGCCAGGTGTCATCTCATGAAACATTTATGTTGGGGGAGAGCGAAGGTGGTGTCATGTCCCATTCTTCAGTGCCGGGGAAGGGAAGATGAGCCAAAGGGAGGGATGAGGATGGGGTGTGCCCCACAGCCAGCAGCTGGGAGATGCATCCATTTGAAGAGACCTAAACCAGTTAGCTTGACCTTGCCAAAAAAGCTGGGAACCAAGGAAGGGAACAGGAGAAGGGAAAGAGGATTGATGGCTAGGGCAGTGTGGGGCTATAGGTTAACAATATTAACTGAGCTTCTGGATGCCAGGTTTAGCCTGAGTGTGGTCCCAGCTCCCAGAAACACAGGTAGGAGCTGAATCGTGGTAACCTCATTTGTAGGATGTAGCAACGGTACCCTACCCCAGGGCGGCGAGGATGGGATGATATAATGCATTCAAAACACCTTGCACAGTGCCGGACACATGATAAGTGCTCAGTAAATGTGAAATACACAAAAAACAGCTTTGTCAGTCAGGATGGGTGAAGTGATACCACAATAACAAACAACTCCCAAACCTTCGTGGCTTCAAATAAAGGTTTATTTCTTGCTCGTGGTGCATGCTCACTGAGGATCGGTTGGGGGCTCTGCCTTCACTGTTCTCGGCGGGAACCCAGGCTGATGGAGTATCATCTGTCATTACAGGGGGGGAAGGAGCTCTGGAAGGTCTCCCACTGGCAGTTAAATGCACACCACACTTCTGCTCACATTTTATTGGCCAGAGGGAATCAGATGGCCTTGCCTAACTTCAGGGGATGGGGGCAAGGAAGTAGAATCCTACTGTGTACCTGGAACGTTGGTGAACAGCTCTAATGACAACCACAGCCACCAAGGGTGCTTCCATCTGACTTCAATGACAATAAAAAGAGCAACAAGTCACGTTAGTTGGTCACTTACCATGCAGCAGACACTGCAGCAAGCATTTTCTCTACACGATTATACTTCGTCCCCATAACCCTGCTATGAGTCAAGTATTATTCTCCCTATTTTACAGATGAGAGAATGGAAGTCAGAAAGGGTATGCAGACTTGCCTGATACCGAGCTGACAGCCCTGAGACACCGCAAATGGGCTGACCCCCCACAGTGCCCAGGACCAGAGGTGGATAGGTGGGGTGCTCACAGAGGGCTGTGGTGCCCTTGTAACAACCTGTTTCCAAGTCAGAGGCGCTGGGCTCTTTTCTGGAGCCCTCATAGGGAGATTCTATGGAAGGGCCAACGGGAGGAGCGATGGGAAGAAGGAAAGTCCAGACGGACAGCTGCTTTCCACATTCACCGATTCACCTACACACTGAGCGTGTGTGTGTGTGTGTGTGTGTGTGTCCACCCCCCACTCCCTCTACCATTAAGCGAGGGGCCATGCCAGCCACCAAAGGCTGGTCTCATACCAAGAGGGGAAGGCCACAGGCTTTACCAAAGAGCTCTGGGAGGGTTCTCCCTCCCCCACCTTAAGTATCTTCCTGAAACATTTCTCAGTTTATCACTAAGTCTGAAATGTCACCATGAAACACATTCAGCTCTTTGGATATATGTCACACTCTGGGAGTAAGGGGAAATAACTTTGAAGTTAAGAAAGTTGGGAACTATGAGTTCAGGTCGTGGGTCTGCCATAGCTGGATGAGTGGGCAAGTCTCTTGGTTCCTTGACGACGTCGGTTTTCTAATCTGTAAAATGGGACATTAATATATGGTCTACTTAACAAGACTGTTGTGAGGATCAAGAGAAAAATGGTACATGAAGTATTTTGTGATCTATAAAAGAACTATATAAATGAGCTCCTCCTATAAGAAAAATCAAAGGAGGGCTGATCCATTTATGTGGGGAGGCGGGACCCTGATCTTCACACCTGACTGTGCATTTGTTTGATCTGCTGACTTGCTGACTTTCCTTGTAGGAACAAGCTGAGACCCTGGCAGATCACGTTGGGCCCTGCATGTGCTTCTCTGAGGGCCTCCCAGGCAGGGCAGCCTTGGGACTAAAGAGCCTCCAGCCTATGGAAGCAGGGCCCGGGGTGGGAAAGCGACACAGATAAGGGAAGGCACCCCCGTCCTGCATGGTGGTTGTCCTTAGCGTTACCCTGGTCACATCCCAGGATTATATCACTTGTCTGTGCAGCTAAGGAGCGATGGTTTGGTGGGAGGCCATGGGAGAAGTGGGGGAAGGTGGGGAAAATGGATGTTTTAGCTGTAAAGACTGAGTCACTAAAAGCACAGGGTGGGATGACAGTCGCCAACACTCGTGAAGTGCCAAGTATGTGCCAGCCTCTGTGCTGAGCACTGTCCCAGTGATAACTCATCTGAACCTCACTGCAATCCACACAGGGAGATACGAATATAATCCCATTTTCACAGATTAGGAAACCGAGGCAAAAACAAACAAGCAAACAAACAAACAAAACTTAAGTAGCTTGCTCCGAGTCACCCAACTAGTTAGCGAAGAGCTGGACTTGAAATCCAGGCAGCCTGCTCTAGTGTTTCCTGGCTTTTCCTAGTGCGAGAATCACCTAAAAACAGGGATTCCTGAGCCCAACCCTGACCCGAGAATCAGCATTTTAAGCAGGGCGTTCTTAATTCAGGGGAGAGTGGCCGCTGCGCTGTGCTGTACCGGGTGAGGGTGAGGAGACCTGGTTGTTTGAATGGAAGTTTCATGAAGGAAGCAGTGAGAGATGGGGCAGGAATACATCTTGTATTCATTGTATCTAAGATACCTGAGTTGTAGGACATACCGTTATTCTATGTCCTGGGAAAAGGGAAAATGCTTGTAAGGAAACTATGGCCGAAAGCTTTCTTATTAACCTATTTCAGAAATGTCGAGATATGAACAAATGTGTATTAGGAGTGATGAATTCTCCGGTCTGGGACCAGATTTTGGAAGGCTTTGAAGCCAGGGTAGGCAATCCGGGTCAAGTCCAGGGTGATTTGCTGGCTGAGGGCTGGTAGGACCACCTGGCATGGTAGGGTAACCCTCCCCGGCTCGGGAGCCCCGCCCTCGGCCCCGCCCGCTGGCTCCCAGGGGACAAGCCGCTTCAGCTCCTGGACCTCGGTTTCCTCCCCTGTGCTCTACAAGCCGATAGGAGCTGCCCCTGGGGCCTCTGAAGGCATCAACACAAGGAGAAGGGAGGTGACACGAGGACAGCAGTGCGAGGCGGGAGGCGGCAGGCGGAGGCACCCAGCCTGACACGTGCACCCCCTCTGGCCCCCCAGCCACAGGCCTGATGATTGGCTGCCTGGTCTACCCAGATGGCTGGGACTCAAGTGCGGTGCGGAGCATGTGTGGGGAGCAGGCGGGCAAGTACACGCTGGGCCAGTGCACCATCCGCTGGGCCTTCATGCTGGCCATCCTGAGCATCGGGGACGCCCTCATCCTCTCCTTTCTGGCCTTCGTGCTGGGCTACCGGCAGGACAAACTGCTGCCTGACGACTACAAGGCCGATGGACAAGGTAACTCGCCCTTCCCTGGGAGGTGGGGCTTCCTGTCAGCCACTCACTGAGCTTGGCCCTCCGAGACCAGTCAGACACAGCCCTTGTCCTGGAGGCCAAAGGCCAGTGGACGGTGGTGACAGACCTGTGTGACACAGGCTGTCTGTGATAGAAGGGTGTCTCCTGCACCCCGCACTCTCAGGGTCTATAGGGGAGGGAGCCCTGATCCAGCCTGGGAGACAGGCAGGGCCTCCCACAGAAAGCAGCACTGAACCTGGGTCTTGAAGTAACACTGGGAGTTTCTAGGTCTCTGAGAGGAGCACCAGCAGAGCAGAGCGGTGAGTTGTTGGGGAAGGAGGAGAAAGGCAGGTGAGGGTGCCCACGTGATAGCTCCTGGACTACAGGTGGTGGGAGCCTGAGCCCGGGGGTTAGGGGAGCCTTGGGGTTCTCCGTATGCCCATCCTGTTTCAGTTCCCTCTTGTGCACATCTTGACCCCTAAAAGTCCGCTGTAGCTGTCCCTGGAGGCCCAGGCGGATGCTTCAGGAAGCCTCCTCAGATGGCTCCCCATTGCCTGTCCTTCCTCCTAGAGTACTTTCTGCTCCTGTCTGTCATTAGGCTCTTCCTCTATCTTGAGGAGCTAACTTCTTCAGTACATATATTTCATCTCCGAGTCACAGGGCAAGGCCTGTCTCACACCCTTGTGAGTCTGGCAAGTGGCCACTGTGAGGGGCCTAGCACCCTTCAGACACCTCTGGAGTCTCCCTCTCCATAGTTGTTTCATTTCACCCCTTGGATCTGAGCAAGAAGAAACAGCCAAATTCCCTTGTCCCCTGTGACCAAGGACCCTTCCCAGGTGGGGAGCTCGAAGCCCAGAAGGGAGACCAACTGGAATGCACAGAAAAGTGGTCGCACAGATGAGACCAGAGCTCAGGTCTCCTCTGGCTCAGGCCGGGGCCCACTTCTCCATGGGGAAGAAACTGGAAACATTGGCCCCTTCTTTGGAGGTGTAAGAAGAGAAACTCACAAACTTAAGTTATGTGGTTAAGATGGAAACCAAATTACCAGAATGAGCTGGGTCAAGGAGAGATGAGAGAGAGATTTTCATTACACGCGTAGGGCCTTGGTCCCTTGTGGGCCCCATGAAGGGAAGGGAAATGGAGCTGAGCCTCTTCTATGTGCAGGAGTGATGTCAGGTTTGTTCAGAGGGGCAGTTTTTATTAAATCTTCCCAGCAACCGTGTGAGGGAAGGTGGGAGGTGGGGATTCCAGCAGCAGTCTCAACAACCAGCAGTGAGGGCGATTCTCCCAGGGAGGCCTCAGCAGGAGCTGCTGGAGGCGGGTTGTCTCGTTCTCAGTCCCACGGCCGGGCCACCCTGACTTCTGCCTGGACACGTACACACACACAGCATTTTTATATTCCTCATTTGCATTCTCTCTTTTTCAGAAGGGATTCTTTTAGCCAGAAAGAAATGTTGTTCACATAATCCCTCTTTAAAGTGCTTTCTTATAAAAAGATGGTTTTGTTCCTTTGACACTTTCTTTACTAATCAAAATGTCAATTCACTTTCCTTCCTTGTCTCTCTCCTTTCATATCCCATGCATCTTGTCCCCAATCTTTTCAGATGTGTTTCCTCTCCATACAGGATTTAATTTATTCTTTTTTGTTTATTACCTGTTAGGAAGCACCCACATAACCTTTCTGAATACATCTCACTATTCAATGAAGCAGTTATTGCTTCTGTCATAGCACAGAATTGGGTCAGGAGAGCAGAGTTTGAGTTCCGGTTCTTCCAAGTCACTTTACCTCAGTGTTCTTTTCAGTAAAAAGGGGGACACTGAGCCCTGCTCTGCTATCTCCATTATTGTGTGGCTGATGGAAACAATGAAAGTGGAAATGAAGCCTTGCCCAAGTACCAAGGGTGCCAAAAAAATGTATACACGTGACTTGTATTCATCTTTTGTTATCGGTATATATTGAGTATTACAATTTTAATAGTTTTTTTCTTTCTTAAAATGTGTATACATTTTTTTGGCACCTTCTGTATACAGTTGCTAATCTACTCTTTAGGGGTCAAAGAGGCAGAGGAAAAGGAGGACGGGCTTTGGAGTCAGAACTGGGTTTAAACTTTTGGTCCCACTGTTACCTAGCAGCGGTTACTTAACTTCTCTGAGTTTCAATTGCCTCATCGGAGCCTCATTTCTGTCGGGTAGGAGGCAGGTTTTTCATTATTTGTAAAAAACACCTACTTCAAAAGATTGTAATTAGGAACAAGATAAAAATGTCTGCTCTTGTAACTTCTATTAAAGATTGTACTGGAGCTTATAACCAAGGCAAGTAGGCAAGAAAAAGAAATTGAGTTTGGAGAGAAAGAAATAAAACTATTTTTTTAGCAGATGATATGATTTTGTATATGGAAAATCCTAACTAATCCACTAAAAAACTATTAAAACTAATATGCAACTTCAGCAAGGTTTCAGGATATAAGAGCAATATACAAAAATCTATTGGATTTGTATACACTACCAATGAACAATCTGAAAACGACATTAAGAAAACAATTCAATTAACAATAGCATCAAAAAGAGTAAAATACTAGAAATAAATTTAACAAAAGAAATGCAAAACGTATACATGAAAACTTAAAAATATTGTTGAAAGAAATTAAAGGCCTAAATAAAGAAAACCAGCCTATGTTCATGGATCAGAAGACTTAATATTGGTAACATGACAATACTCCACAAACTGATCTACAGGTTCAGTGCACTCTTATCAAAATCCCAGTTGGCTTTTTGCAGAAATTGATGAGCCGATCCTAAAATTCACATAGAAATGCAAAGGATCCAGAATAGCCAAAACCATCTTGAAGAAGAACTAAGTCAGAGGATGGATATGTCTTGATATCAGAACTTACCACAAAGCTGCAGTAGTCAAGATGGTGTAGGACCAGCAGAAAGATAGACATACATATCAATGGAATAAAATTGAGAGTCCAGAAATAAATCTGAACATCTATGGCCAATTGATTTTCAACAAGAGTGCCAAGACCATTCAGTTGAGGAAATAATAGTCTTTTCAATAAGTGGTACTGGAACAATCATATACCTACATGCAAAAAATTAAGTTGGACTACCTACCTTACATCATATACAAAAATTAACTCAAAATGGGTCAAAGGCCTAAATGTAAGATAGAAAATTATCAAAAGCTTAGAAGAAAACATAGGTGTATATCTTCGTGACCTTGGATTAGGCAATGGTTTTTTAGATATGACACCTAATACACAAGCAACCAAAGAAAAAAATAGATAAATTGGATTTCATCAGAATTGAAAACTTTTGTGCTTCAAAGGACACCATCACGAAAGTGAAAATATGGGGTGGCTGAATGGCTCAGTTGGTTAAGAGTGCGAGCTCTTAACAACAGGGTTGCCGGTTCGATTCCCACATGGGCCAGTGTGCTGCACCCTCCACAACTAGATTGAAGACAACAAGCTGCCGCTGAGCTGCCGGTGGGGCGGCCGGATGGCTCAGTTGGTTAGAGCACGAACTCTCAACAACAAGGTTACCGGTTTAGTTCCCTCATGGGGTGGTGGGCTGCGCCCCCTGCAACTAAGATTGAAAATGGCGACTGGACTTGGAGCTGAGCTGCGTCCTCCACAACTAGATTGAAGGACATCGACTTGACTTGGAGCTCATGGGCCCTGGAAAAAACACATTATTCCCCAATATTACTCAATAAGGTCTAAAAAAAAGAAAGAAAGTGAAAAGACAACCCCCACACTGGGAGAAAATATTTGCAAATCATAATTTAGTATCCAGAATATATTAAGAACTCCTACAACTAAACAAGGAAAATACAGATAACCCAATTTTTAAAATGGGCAAAGGATTTGAATAGACATTTCTCCAAAGAAGATGTACAAATAGCCAATAAGCACATGAAAAGATATTCAACATCATTAGTCATTAGGACGATGCAATTGACAATTACAGTGAGATATCACTTCATACCCACTAGGATGGCTGTAATAAAAAAGATGAAATATAACAAGTGTTGGTGAGCATGTGAGAAATTGGAACCCTCATACATTGCTAGTGAAAATGTAAAGTTTTGCAGTTGCTGTGGAAAACAGAATGGCATTTCTCTAAATGGTTAAACATAGAGTTACCCTGTGACCCAGCAATTCCACTCCTAGGTATATATCCCAAAAGAACTGAAAACATATATTCATGCAAAAACTTGTCCACAAATGTTCATAGCAGCATAATAGTCAAAAAGTGGAAGCAACTCAAATATGCATCATCTGATGCATGGACGAACAATATGTGCATATTCAAAACAGTGGAGTATTATTCAGCCATAGAAAGGAATGAAGTACTGAAAATTGCTACAATGTGTGTGAACCTTGAAAACTTGACATGAAGTGAAAGAAGCCAGACGTGAAAGACCATATATTTCATGGTCCCGTTTATATAAAATGTTCAGAATAGACTAATCCTCAGAGACAGACAGTAGATTTTAGTGGTTGCCTGGGGCTGAGAAGAGGGTGAATTGGGAGTGATTGCTAATGGGCACAGGACTTCTTGGATGAAAACCTAGAATTAAGATGGCAGTGATGGTTGTATAACCTAGTGAATATACTTAAAACTACCAAGTTTTACAAAATGATTTAAAATTTTGTTAGAGTATTATATCTCAACGAAAAAGAACGTGCTGAGGAGCGATGCCTGCGTATTATAGGTGATTAACGAATACTAGCTCTCTTCCCTGTCTTCCTAGGATCTCCATGACATCCAGCTGCACAATCCGCCCCAGTTCCTGTGCTCACTGCCCGGGGACACCTTTAGGCCCTGGGGGCCCCGTGGTGAGGGAGGAAGTCTAAATTGGAATTTGCAGTCTGGTAATGGAGACAATCTAGCAGTAGGGAATGACAAGCTGAAACATGTTATGAACAAAGAGGGAAAGCTTTCGTGAGAGTGAATAAGAGGAATCTGATCTAGTTTGGGGAAGGTGTAGTGTACAGGAAATTATCCTGAAAACGAGGCTTGGTTGTAAACAAATAACGTTCTTTCTCTTTTCGTTGCAGAGGAAGTCTGAAGCAGCTGAAGGGTCGGTGAGTAATTCCACAGGTGGGTGGTGTGCATGCCTCTGGAAGGGCTGTGGCCTTGCTTCCTTATTGAATCGTCAGGCTGTCAAGGAAGGTCTATAGGGGCTGCCGTGTGGCCTGCGGCTGACCCCTGACCCCAAGGCGGGAGCTGGGTGGCATCTGAGATCTTTACTGAGGGGCAAACGGGAACTCTTTAGTTTTACTTGTGTTTTGAGAAGTGGAAAAAGAACAAAGAGAGAAGAAATAATTTAAAACCATCAGGTGGTTTCATAAACTATCTTTTTGTGGAGCCTGGCAAACAGGAATGATGTTTTAGAAGTCGTTATTGTAATCTGGACCCGATTTTCAGAATTTTAAATGATCTGTAAGAAGATACTCAAAAGCCTAATAAAATAGAAAACAAAAACCATAAGAGGAAAACAAATATTCCAGAAAGCCAGGCTAATAGAATTACTGTATTGAGTATTTAATTTACCTTTATGCTTCCTGATAGCTGAGGCAAAAAGGAAAACACGACTTAACCAGTTTTAATGTATGGTTGAAAAGGAAGCACAACATCTTAATTTCCATATTGTCTCTTAAGTTTCCAAAATGTGATTTAACAACAACATTACGTAAGACGTTTAAAAAGAAAGAAAAAGAAAGAAGCCCACAACAGTATCACCTCCAATAGCTGCCATTTTTATTGAGGACCTATCCAGCAGGCCAGGTACTTTGTGTGGGTAGGAGGGAATATCTCCATTTAAACTATTTTAATTTTTGCAAATACCTTCCAATCTGTGACCATATAGATATACTTTTTTGAACACTTATAAATCAGCATTTCCCCCTCCCTTATTAGATGTTTCTCAAACTTGAATATGCACACAGTCTCCTGGGGGTCTTATTACAGGCAGATTCTGATTCATGGGAGAGGGGCCACAGACACGGCATTTCTAAGTGTTACCCCAGTGATGGGGGCTGAGTAGGGTTCACACTTTCAGTAGCAAACTATCAAAAACATTTTCTTAAGTTTTTGCAATGATATTAATGTTTTTAAAAGCTGCCAACTCCACACAATTTAATTGTGAAACCAGGCCCTAGTTACCAGTCATTTAGTATTGCTGTCATAGATAATAACTTTTTGATAAATTCTGGAGTGGAATTACTGAATCAAAGACACCTCTATGTCTGCTTTTTTCTTTTTTGCACCACATTTTATTTACATTTTAACGGACATGAGTTTTTACTTGAGGGACATTGAACATGATCTTATACACTAATGAAGAAGTTTGCATGTCTGGGTAGAACTGAACCAAAATGGGGGCATATGCGGGGAAGGTTTTCGTTTTTATTGGCTTTAAAAGTGTCACATTTTCTAATCTGACAATTTTTTGTTTTGATACTACAGGTCATCTATTTCCCTGACAATGGAAAATTAAGGATAGAATTCTTCCGAGATAAAAACTCGTTCCTGTCAAACGTCCCTGCCCCTGGCTACTAGAAGCCTGAAGCCCGGAGCCTTTCATTACAGAATTAGAACCTGGCAGTCTCCTGAGACCAGACCTCCTACTGTCTCCAGAAAACTTTCAGGTGATGCAGAACTGCAGTGGCCCACATCAAAGAAACTCAGAGACATGGGTGATATTCTCCTGACTGGGGACTCACGTTCTCTTCTATCCCTTCATACTCTCTCAAGGCCTCTCCTGTAAAACAAGAGGCGAATGAGTCCATGTCTGGGGCTCCCCGGGTCTGAGTGTCTGACAGCCTCATTAACTGAGGTTGCCCTCATTTGAAGGCACACCGGAAACGCCACTGGCTGTATAGGGCGACAGAAGAGGTGGCTGTGAGCTGCTGGGTTGTTTCAGGTGGAGGTTTTCGGAGGCCTGTGCTTCTCCTTAACCCATACACTCTGACAGCATTTTGGTTTTTTATTGATGCTCAGAGGTGAGTAAGGCATAGAGGCTCCCAGAACCTGAACCCATCGGGACGTTTAATAAAGATTGGGTGAACATAGGATCTAAATACTTAGGAGACTAAATTGATGATTTTTCCCTTTGGAACCCCAAATCCCATTTCTTCGTGGTCCCCACACTGACCCAATCAGAACTGGCTATGAGCTTCAGAAGTTTATTTGTGTCTAAGTATAGTGACAGATGACATGTCTTGTAACACTTCGAATTTGCCACATTAAATGGTGAATCTTTTGCCAGCCTCCAGAGGGGAGCTCGGTTTAGGGAAAACCTCATTGTAGCGAATGCCAAGGCCAATGAGAGGTTCTCTAGGCTGTTCCCTGCCTGGGGCGTAGTGTATTAGAATCTGGGTTTTGTCGATTATCTGCAGTGAATGACCCTGGGGAATGCCTGGGCCTCGTCCATTTACTCAGGAAAGAGGAAGCACGGGCACTGTTCTCTCACAGGGGAGAGGGATAAATGCTCAACAAAGCTGTCATGGGTCTTGTCCTCACTTGGGCATGCAGCAGCGACACTGTGAACAGGAGGTGTCTTATTCCTGGGCTGTAGGGTATGATTTTTCACCAGTGCACTCTGACAACCGGCCGTCAGTGTGGAGTTTCTTTTCCAGTTCAGATGGGCGAGGAGTGAGAATCCTTCCAGTACCATCCCAGTTGTGGCTGATGGTAGCTTTATAATGGAATTTAAGAACAGTGATATTTGTATTTTCTTGTGCTGACAAAATTATTTCAGAGTCAGGCGAGCTTGATGAATGACAGAATTTGACAAGTTCTGTAGCTTAGTGAGTTTCCTATCTACATTTGTTCATTTATTTCTTATAATTTTACTTTTTGTAAGAGGCATAAAAGACTTCTAAAAGCCTCTCTACCCACAAAATATTTATCACTGAACTGGGACTCATGGTGTTTCACAGAAGCTTCTGGGGGCTTAAGGCGCATCTGCCAACAGCCCGCGTCTAGCTCTTACCAGGAAGTCAGTGCTGGGGAAGATCTGCAAAGTCCTGTGACCCAGCGTTTCACTTTAGCCTAATCTTCAAGGAAACTCAGAAGTCACCCTCTCCAATAACAGTGATTTTGGTTGACACCTTGTAACTGCTTATCAGCTCTTTTCAAGTGGCTTTACCTGTAAATAAATGCTTGAAATGCACCTCAAATCTCATCTTTGAAAGTATATAGAAAATCAATAAAATCAGCACTCCTCTAACCAAGTTGTTTTATTCCTTCCTCACTTCTGGCTTGCCTCTGCCTTGGGCTGGGGGTTAGGGACAGTTGTGACACCCAAGTTTCACCAACAATGACTAGCCCTGAGCAGATGAGGAAGGACTAGCCATTTATACCTGAAATGTGAACTGCAAGGATATCCCAAATGCTTTATCTTACATCCCTGAATTAATTACCTGTTGCTGCATAACAAATTACCCACAACTCAGTGGCTTTAGAACATTCGAGTTTCTGTGGATTAGAAATCTGGCACATCTTAGCCAAGAGTCTCTGCCTCAAAGTTTCCCACAGAGCTGCCATCAAGGGGTTGGGTCTGCTTCCAAGCTATTTGTCTGCAGGATTCAGTTTCTCACAAGTTGTGCTGATGGCCCGAGTTCCGTGCTGGCTGCGGGCCTCTCCATAGGTGTATTCACCTGGCAGCTTGCTTCCCTAGAGTAAGAGGGGACACAGACAGAAGCTACAGCCCTTTTGTAACCCTGTCTCAGAAGAGAAACGCAGTCATGTTTCCCTTCATCTGATTGTTAGAACAGTCACAAATCCAGCCCACATTCAAGGCAAGGGGACTACACAAGTGTGTGACTACCAGGAGGTGGGAACCACTGGGGTCCTTTTACAAGTTTTCAGTTGTTCATAATTAAATTTTCTGCTGAAATGGGCATGTACCAGAATGCTTTATTGGAACAAAGATTAGATTCGAGTAACCTTATGTGCTGCTGATGGATACATGTTTGTTCTGTAATAAATTCAGTTGCTGAAGATAAAGGGGCCCTAACCCTCAAAACTCATCCCATTTCTATCTAACCTCAAGAATTTATAGCAGGGTCCACTAATTGCCAGCACTGACCATACTTTCCTCTATATTTAGTAAATCCAAAGCTACCAATGCAGTCGCTTAGAGGCACAAGTTCTAAGAACACAGCTCAAACTGTAGGCAGCTGCTACACTTCCGGAACACAATCCAGTTCTGCCAATCGGAAGGGCAAGGCTTGTTACTGTATTAAAATGGGCAAAGCTAGATGTGAAGTAAGGACAACAGATGATTAAAAAGTGAACTTGGGAGGATATAAAATCAAATTAATCATCTATGTATTAAAAACCCACCCTTTACAAGGAATGGTGCTGTCAGTAATACCGTGTTTCCCCGAAAATAAGACCTAGCCGGACCATCAGCTCTCATGCATCTTTTGGAGCAAAAATTAATATAAGATCCAGCATTATGTTATTATATTAATTATAAAGACCTGGTCTTATTTTACTATAAGTAAAATAAGTACTTATAGTAAAATAAGACCAGGTCTTTTATTAATTTTTGCTCCAAAAGACGCGTTAGAGCTGAATGTCTGACTAGGTCTTATTTTCGGGGAAACAAGGTAGCACTGGGTACTAATGTAAACTTGCTTAATTCGTTTTAAAACTTTTTTCACCCCTTCTTCCGCCTCACCCCGCCCCCAACTCCAGTTCAAGCCGTTTCTGTCTAGTTGTGTAGGACACAGCTCCCTGACCCATGCTGGTCCTGACCCATGCTGGTATTGAGCCTTGCGCCCCCCACCCCGAGAGTCAGGTGCCGGTAGTCCGCTCACAGCAGCTCAGGGCAGCCCGTGGCCACTCCAACTGCTCACGGCAGCCCAGCCCCAGGGAGAGCTGTTGTTCACAATCTTAGCTGTAGAGGGCGCAGCTCACGGGCCCATGTGGGAATCAAACCAGTGACCTCGGTGTTAGGAGCACAGGGCTCCAACCTCCTGAGCCACCGGGCTGGCCCTAAAACTTCTAAACACTTAACATAATCTCAAATTTTATGTCTTCTAAACTGTTATTTCTGATATCACAAGGACTTGGTGTGGATTAATATTTGTGCAAGGACTTAAAGACAAATGTCTATCATACTTTTTAAATTCCAACTTTTTAAAAAAAGACGACAAAAATCACGATTCCTCCTCAGTAGGTTTCAAGGTCCATGTACTATCTTTGTATACTGTTTTGAAGACTGTGAAAGAGCTTACCAAAGCCTTACAGTTAGCAAAGGCACCAAATTCGTGGGCAAGGCACAAAGCACTACTCAAGCTTCTCTGGTGTCATAAGGCCTTATTTTGGGAGCCAATCTAAGTTCAGATTCAATTATCAATAAATCACCAGTTTCCTATGATACAGTAGCCTAAGAGCAAACCACTGTCCTCCTAAAGCCAAACTGGAAGACCCTATGGGCTTCAAAAAGAAAAGAATGGGAAGCAATGAAATCCATTTGTAACCTGGGCCTGTTCTGGAGTAACAAAATGGTTTCCCTGTGGACACTGAGGGCAAATGAAGAGTTAAAGGTGGGGCTGTAACTCCACCTCAGTTTGCTGGTTCTTTTGAGACAGCTGTAAGCATTCCCAGGACAGCATTCAAGTCTTCCAAAACCCTGGGAGTTCTAAGTATACATTTAACACATGGCTTGAAGAGACTGCCTAGATTGGTCAGTCTGGTGAACACAGTGGTTTGATGAATCCCAATTAACTTATTTTTTAAACAGGTTACATTCTGATCAACACTACAATATGAATACACTACATGTCTTAAGTATGGTGCAATTAAAACTAACTAGAACAGCTTATGCAGTTCGGGATGGGGAATGACTTTCTATGAGTCACACTTAAAAAGATCACAAATGAAAATGAAAGGCCAATTAAAAACTAGAAAAGTATGTGATGGAAAAAGACAAAAATGCATTACTTTTAATATATAACAAGTTCTTACCAAGTCATCAAACAGGGAAGCACACCAGAAGAAAGCTGGGTAACACAGGCAAGTAACTAAAAAAGAATTAAATGGGTAATAAAACCCATGAAACAAGTTTCTAATTTCACTAGTCACCCAGTATACAGATTAAAACAAGAAACTCCCTTTTTTGGGCAAATTAGCTATTAGGAATAAAATGAGTGATTGCAATCGGCCCATTGAATTCTCTTGGTCACAGCCAAACAGTGCAATTGCTCTCCACATAAATTAGGCAAATTTATTAAAAGCCTTAAAAATGTGCTTACTCTCTGGCCCAGCCATTCCATTTCTAAGAATTTATCCTTAAGGAGTGAATCAGACAAGTGTATGAAAACCTGTGTAGAGTGTTCATCATACCAGTTGCCTCAAGAGTTCACACAAATCTTTTGGCATTTTGCACACATTGCAATTATAATCTGAGGGGAAAAAAACATACACCACAAATATTCTCGGGAAAATGCTATCAGATGTAGAAGATAACAATTTTCTTAATGTTTTCCAAAATGTATTTTGCCAGTCCCACCCCCAACCCCAATTTAAAGATAGAAGCACAGCTACAAGCCCCACACAATAGCACGTGTGCAAGTGGTACAGTTTCATTGCATATTTGAGTTCTAAAAGCATACTGAACCAATCCTTTCCTCCATTCTGAAGTTTGGGTCAGAGCAACTTGGGCAACAAATGAACACAACTCTTCTGGAAACATGTAGGTTATTAAATTATTTATTGTATTGCATTGACAAAGAAAACAGACGATGCACCCAGTAGAAAGAATAAAAATGTATTCAGGGTTTTATTTTTAACTGACAGCAAATAGAAATCCTTTAGTGAGATCATGGCAATTTGACAGAATTATGATTAAATTCAACAAAGGTATGGGGGTACTTGAAGATCAAATTCTACAGCTGCCTCTTTCCACAGCTTCTAATTCATCTGGCTCCTTAAATGATGGGGGGAAAGCCCTTATTTGGTGGGGAAACATTTCCAAAATGAAGTTATAGGTTCTCTCTTACTAAAATTTCATGTCAGTTGTCAAAATGGGGCCTTCTATTTGTGTGTTTTGGTTATTTCACTTTAACATCATCACCAGAATTCCACAATTGTGATTTTACAGTGAAGAGAAGAATTCAGTTCTTGTTTGCTATTGCTTTAGATGTATGTATCGCTGAAAATCCAAAGTGGATAAGAACTGCTGAAGGATTTTCCCTGCCGTTTGATACAATCTATTCTCTTTATTCTTGATACGTGCATAGACAGCCTCACTTAAAATTCTTTCTACAGGAACATGTCTGATTTCAGGACTACCCAATCAAGGATCCGATGAATGGCTGGCCATAATAATATGTTTATGAGTTAAATGGATTGCATAATTGCGCCACTTTTTCCTTTGCCATTGTTGGTGGATAAATCTAGATTCCAATCTCCTGTGTAGAAAGTTGGCTACTCAGCAGTCTCGTTGGTAGCTTTGCTAGCAGAGCCTCAAGTCGCACCTCCTTGGCTTTCTGTAAAGCAGTCCTGTAGCCACTTCTGGAGGATGCAGTAATCCCCAAGGCCCCCTTGGTCCACGCTGACCGAGCGGTGGTGACCTCAATCCTGCCCCTCTTTTGCTTTTCAATATGACCCGAGGAATATGTAATGTAGGGCAAGTCTAGGAGAGGCCCATCCTAAATAAGATGCACAAAGCCTTTCTCATTTAAAAAAAAAAAAAAAAAAAAAAGCCTCAAGTACATCTCGAAATTGCAGTTAAAAAACTTACATTATACAAGGAAATAGCAGCAGAGAATGTCTAATCTTCAACCAACCAACCAACCAAAAAAAAAAAAAAAAAAAAAGCCAAAACAAAATACTCAAAATAAACAATGAAAAAAGTACCATCCCACCCCTCCCCTTGGTTCTTTTATCCTGGGATTTCATTTAAGACCTGAAGGCTCCGAGAAAATGAGAAAGGCAAAGCCACAGAGGGAAACTGCTTCAAGGCTAAATTTTGGACAAGGTAAAGAAAAAGCTGTAAATAAAAGGGAACTGTTTTGAAAAGAATCAAGAACTCTAGGATATTTTCTTCTTAGCTGGGAAATCTCTGAAATCCAGACCACTTTTCTAGAGTCATCCTGAATTCTTTAGTTATGGGGCAATAAACTCAAGTGCAATGAGTAAAGTGCCAGCCAGGGATGAAAAAAACAAAACACAAAACAAATAGCCAATCAAAATAACTGCTGTTAGGGTAACAGAAGACACACAGGAACGGACTGATTATAGAACATCTGTGGTTCTGAAGAAATTACTAGTCAATGGTTGTTTTTGTTTCCACCAAAAATCAGACTGAAGATTCAAGGATCTTAGAGTTATGAAAGGATGAAAATATGACAGTGCTTTTGAACAGTGATAAAATGGTACCCAAATTTGGTGTTTATACAGCTCATTTAAAAAGATAGTAGCTTAAAAGTCACAGGAAAAAATAACGTAGAGAAGAACAGAAACGATCCAGGAAGATGATGCAGCCTGGATACAGCAAGTTTAATGTCTCCGCTGCCCAGAGAATTAACACCCTTTCCCTGCTCTCATCCTTATGCGGCAATAGGATATGCACTAGAAAATTTGACTCTTAGAGTCAGTGAATAAAAGGATGAGCTCATATGTCTTCATAGCTCTTTTTAAAAAAGCTGCTTCTAATTGAAAGAATGTCCTAATAGAAAGACATGGGTACAGGGCGAGAGGTTGTTTCACATTTTAGTGCATTAGTCTTTGGCAAAGCCCAATCAAGGCCGAATTCACCTAGGATGCCCAATGGCTGTGGGAGAACCTCCACAGGGTCAAGTAAGCAAACCCAAATGAACATGTTGGATTAAAAAAAAGAAAAAACACACAAAAAAACAAAAAACACACACAAAAAAACCCCTAGAAACCCTTGAAGGAAGAGCTTCACCCTGAAAAGGGAAGAGGGCAATTCTAGAAGAAGGGTGGAGGGGCGGAAGGTCAGCAAGTGATCTCTGCTGCAGCGCTGGGCTGGGTGGGGGGCTTAGGAATTGAGCCAAGGGTGCCGGAGACAATCAGCAGCGGTGGCTCTCTTCTCAGGGACCAGCTCCAACATTGGCAGTAAGAAATCCGTGAAGCCAGCTGCCTCTTCCTGAGACCACTCATACTTCTCCACTAGAACCTCAAAAAGGCCCCAGGGTTTCAGCTTCGTGATGTGTTTCAGGTCACCTATGGTAAAAACAGTACAAAAGAAACTGACCACCACTGACAAGTGACACGATTCTTTTGTGGAAATCCAGAAACTAATCCAGGTAGTCTACAAAGAATCATATTTTGCCACCAGCCTCTAATCCTCCATTCACAAAGCACCTCTCCCCTACTGCATTCCTTGGAAAGAAGTGTCTCCATTCTTCATGAAGGCTTAAAAATTTAAGAAAATTTGTTTGCTCTACACCATTCCAGGATTTTAGTTCCAGTCAAACTGGAAGGGCCTATCAGGAACTAGGTGTTCACTAAAATGAATATTAGATGATTAAATAAATGCCTATGTACTCAACACAGTTTCATACAGCAGCCAGAGGCAGTTTATAACCACATACCAAGAACAATTTGTTTGTACTCTTTTTTTTTGGCTTTATAATCTAGTAAATGTTGCTTCAAAATGGGCAGTAATTTAAAAATAGCTAAAACCATGTCAAAGATGTATAAAAGCAACAAAACTAAAAAAATAAATCTCATACAGCTTTCAGATACAGCTGCATCACATTTTGTACTATTCTGGAATGTCAATCTATTTTTTGCTTCTTTGACGTAACATTTTTTAAAAAAGACAGTCAATTATCAGTGGCTTATTAAGTAGATGCTGCTTTAAAATGTTTTCCTTTGCAACTTTTATTTGAAGTCTCTTATGTGGGCAGTGAGTGCCCATTTAATTGCCTACTTGGTACACGCATTCCATTCATCTGACTTTGTACACAAGGGAAACGCTTATGAAACACTTCACCATTTTCTTGCCCAGAGGAGGAACATTAAGAAATGTTTCTGAGTATGCTTGCTGCCAGTGTTAGCAGAAAAATTATTTTTCTCAGCCCTAGTGTACAGGTTGTGAAGAAAACGTACCAAGTTAAAAATCTAAGGTGAGAATCTTATCTTCGTTTCCTTCACTAGTAAGTGATAACATAAACTCATGAAACTACCAAGTAGACAGTTAATTCATATGACTGATGTGTTTAAGTGACTGTGTTAGGTGACAGTGGGCTACAAGATGAGTGACATGTAGTTCTGCCCTTAAGCTTAAACTACTTGCCCTTTGATAGAGGCAGTTCTTAGGCTAAATGCTAGCAAAAATGTGCTCGTTTTCCAGAGTGCTGTGTAGCAGTGATCAACCAACTATGTGCCATCGTAACTAATTTAACACGAAGTAAACACCATTAGTATCCCAATTTAGAAATCAGCAAACTGAGGTTGTGTCATTGGCCGCACAACTAGTGGAGCATCTGGGATTTGAACCCAGATGGTCTGGCTCCAGTTTCTCTCTTGACCCGTTATTTCACCTCTCTCTGCTAAGTAACGGCTCAGCATTCAGAGTAGGACTATCCTTCTTGTAGGTGCTGGGAACATGTACCCCGTTGTACTTACCTCTTAATGTTTCAACATTTTTGTCCCCTTAATGTCTGGGAACAAATACATTATTTTACCTTTTTTGGTGAAAAATTCCTTGGAATATTTTCCTGCCACAATGAGCTTGCGAGGCACCTTTCCCAGAAGTTCTATGATCAATGCAATGTGATCTGTATGTTTCAAACATTTCAAGAGGGGGGAAAAAGACACACATAACAGGAGTAACAAATGTCGTTCTCGGCAGCAAGAGCAGCATGCACACCTTTGTCAAGCGTTTCAGGCTTAAATTCTGTCCTAAATGGGAAGAAGAGGACTCTATCCAGCGACTGGAGAATCCAGAAAACCATAAAAAACTCAGGTGCCCACTCCAATGGGACTTGAGTGCTAAACAAAAACAACCCTGGTGTGAATGCTCTGCTTCCTGACGTTGTGTCCCTGGAGCCTGGATGAAAACCCACATTAACAATACTACCTCTGCGATTGAAGAAGTCCTGTGAATATTTCCCACTGAGGGCAAAGCGTCTTGGAATTCTGCCTATCAGCTCTATAATGTGCGCAATGTGGTCTAAAATAGAAGGGTAAGAAGAACAGGATCAAGGACAAGCTGTAAAAGAGGTTTTTCTATGAATAGCTTTTTCAAGGACTAGCTGTTTAAAAGTAAGTACAAATAAAACCAAGGATACTCAAGGGGAGATTGGGAAGGCCAAGAGTTATTTCAGGTGCTTGGTCACCTGATAGTAGCTGGCATGTCCCATTCTGGGGTTTGGAGGCTTAGCTACACCTTTCTTTCTGTTCGTCTATATAGCTAAGTTTAGGTGGGTTTTTCAGGTAAGGTAAAAAAATGTACCAGTACGTTTTAGAGATTCTAGAACTGTTATTTATTTATAATAGTGCACTGGGCTTCTAAAAATGCTCATGACGGTTAAAGCATTAACATATGATTATTTGAATTTTCACAATCACCCTACAAAATGGGCGAAGGATTAATACACCATTTTAAAGATGAGAAAATGGAGAGAATACACGGCCTACTTGAAGCTATAGAGCTAACAGGACATAGAATGCGAATGAAAACCCACATTTTATCATGTCTAGTCCAGAGCTGTGTTTCTTTAAAAAAAAAATAAGTCACACTTTTAAAGTAAAACTTAGCACAAACATTTCAGAGTATGGCTACTTGACTACTTGCAGGCCACTGAACTGCCCAAGTCACGGAGTGGCTTGTAACTGTCACAGCGTGAATATGGGCTGTGAACACTGACAGGGAGGTATGTGGTCTGTCAGCAGGAAATGAGCTGGAGACCAGCCAGCGCCCACGCGTACAGGCAGCTCTACTGCTTTTTTCGCCTTGTAGTGACAAACTAAGAATACGAAGAGGGGTGAAAAGTGATGGTTCCTCACCAGAGCTTTACAGATGTCTTTAATCCTATAGTTATAGAATCATCAACGTCAAAAGGAATCACTTACAAACTTCCAATAATGTATCTTGTAGGGGAATAATATGCTACAAACAGCCATGTATCTTGGGATTTTGTGAAGGTTTCAGGGCATATCTGTTTCTCATGTAAAGGACTCACTGGTCATTTAAAAGGGCTTTACATTCATGAATTCACTATAACCTCTGGGCAGTTTTGACTGAATTTACAGCTTGGTAACAAGTACTTGGCTGCCAAGAAATTTCTACCGATTTTAGGCAGGACCTACAAATAAATGTCTTTGCATAAAGTAACTGTGAGACAATAGTTTATCTTATTGTCAATTTCCAAGTGCAATACTGGTTCTTTTAATATTTTTCCTGTATCAAGGAATAATTTTTCCCTTGAAATTGTTATTTTACATTTAATTCCAGCAACCTATCTCTGGCCTATCCATTAATCATAGGCTTGACATATTCTGACAGGCAAAATGATCAAGTATTATTCTAAGCGTTAGGGCTGTGGAACAGCAACAGTGACAGAGGACATGCCACTTAGGCCCCAGTCTTACCGTGACTTGTACCAAACTGCATACTCTAGAGCCAGGGGACAAGGGTTTGCTCTTTCCTGCTCTTAGGGGCCAAACTGCAATAATTTGGGGTTTCATGTAAGGACTGTTAGTATTGATTGGTACAAGAAGGAATAAACTAGGATCTAAATGTCTAGGATAGCTGGCTCCCGCTTGTCTCTTACTTGGGACTTTTCATATACATTTTGATTTTCAGGTTTGATAGCATAAGATCCTACACAATATAATTCTAGCTACTATGTGTGTTCTGTACCACACACTATAGGGAGTCCAGGGGACTAAAGAGAAAAAAATTAATTACCCTCACAGACATAGAGGGCATTTCTAAAACAATATAAACCTATAGCCCAAAACTTATAACCCAGAAAAAAAGCAAGCAGAGAACAGGGAAAATGAAGTGTTTACAGAGGTAGTAATTACAGTCTATTCTTACATGAAGCTTATGTATAGAAAACACGTCCAAACTACACCCACTAAAACAGGTATTTGGCTAATAGGAATTTGTTAGCATAGCATTTTCTAAATAGTACATGTTAGGAATAACAGCAGACCCTACTAAACTGCCTATTAATATCCCAGGGGACCACAGTTTGAGAAATAGAGCTTTCTTGTTTCTGTAGAGCACAGAACGTGACTTCCCAAAGAACTGAGGAAAGCATAGAAAATAAAGGACACCACATTTTCCACATTGGGAGGGCATACTGCTACTGCTCTTCCAAAGTAATCCCCATTAATACTGAAAACAAAAGCTGCCTAAACTGTATAATAAAGAAGGCAAAACATTTCTTTAATAGTTTTTTCATTCACATTATCTCATCTAGTTATATGGATGCCCCATGATAGAAGCCACCCCCCCGTCCCCCCCCACACATCCAGCTGTCTGCTTTTACAGCCTCTCAAAGGAAGCAACTGACTGCTTGGGCTTTTCTCAAGGGCTATCACAAAATGTAAATCAATAAAATTTTATTTTAAAATGGAATTCTAAATGTTAGTATCATTTAAAAAGAAAAAAACATGGCTTTAATTTTCAGAAAGGGGAAAAAAGAATGCTAAATGCTGCAGAATTTATATAGACAAATCGGACACAATCTCTGCATTCAAGCAGTGTGTTTGTATATTAAAGTTATTAACTTCCAAATAAAGTTGGAGCCATAAATAAGCAAAAAGCTGATGAACAGGGAGATTCAAACTGGGTAAAGAATGAATCACTGATTTATATAGAAAGGAAGAATGCAAATTTTAGCTTAACCAATTGTGGCCTTTTCTCTAATCCTCATATAGAGTTCTTTAGTATCTATTATATAATAGCTAATATAAAACTTCTTATATTTCTATCTTTTTTGGGATTTACATATACTTGGCACACTAAAAAGACTAAGGCACTTGGGTACTAACAAACGGTGTCAGCCACATGCGGGGAAGTGTAACTCCCATGAGACACCCTGTGAAGGGGACTTACCTTCATCTCGAGTGTACTCTTCCCCTGAATGAGGTTCAAACAAATAGTCACCTGTGGCCAGTTCAAAGGCCTAAGGAAAAGAGGAGAGCATATGAAAGCATTAGGAAAAAAAAAAGCCTTTGGGAAGCTTATTGCTATTTGGCTCAATAGAAAGTAATTTTTCTTGGAAAAACCTGCAGGTGATCATTAAAAAAAAAAAATCAAAGATTACTCCCATAGAGCTTTCTTTCCATACCTGTATCTTAGTAAAATGGCACAGGAAAATCGCAAAAACGCAGTTAATACCAACATGTGGATTATTTTTCAAAGTCTCACAGTGGGAGTTCAGTAAAGATATTGATATTAAAGTTTTAAAGAATACAGAAAATTTTCTGAAACTTAATTTTCTACATTTTTTCACTTAGATACTTACACCTGGTTACATATAGTTCTCTAGGAGAACTATATTTTGGAACATAATATACTTGCTAGTAATTACAATTTTACAAATAAGATAACAGCAAAAAACCCAACCCAAACCAAATGATCACAACATTAGAACTGAAAACTAGCAGGAGCTCTACGAAGATGACAGCACCTCGTGAACACCCTTCCTGTACAGATGAGAAAACTGACCAAATGGAAAGGCAAAGCCCATCCTCCGACCCAGGCCTCCTGATGCCCACGCCCACGCTTGTCTCGCACTGATGACCAAAGAGCCTGCTCATGCCAGTCAGGGTTAGGGGGACAGACACAGGCCAAATCAGTTACAAAACCCAGTGTGCTGGGCATCCAGACAATGGGATTACTCAGTGCTAAAAAGACATGAACTGTCAGATCAGGAAAAAACACCGAGGAACCTTAAATGAGTATTACGAAGTGAAACAAACCAGCCTAAAAGGCTACATCACTGTATGATTCCAAGTATATGACATTCTGGAAAAGGCCCAACTATGGAGATAAAAAGATTGGTGGTGGCCAGGGATTGAGGGGAGGGAAGGGTGAATAGAGGAGCACAGAGGATTTTTAGGGCAGTGAAACTGTTTTCTATGACACTATAATGGTAGATATATGTCATACATTTGTCAAAATCCACAGGATGATTAGTGTTTAAAAAACATCTATTCTTTATGAATTCTTGTTTCTCACAAGTCGTGCAGACAATCTCATAACTTATCCCTACCTCTCAGAAAGGGTCCCAATCTTTCTATCAATTCATTGCATTGTACGCAGGATGATCCATCTCCCCAGGCACTTCTGATATTCCAGGATTTATTTTTATTCTCTGAGTATGGCCAAATTTAAAGGAACATTCCTATGTCTATCAGCAAAATGAGAAAAGTTTGGGGAGAAAGAATGGGGCTCAAGTTCTCATGGTATTAATCACATGGTCAAGAAAATTCCTGCATGTAAGCCGGTCCAAACGGGGCGAGGTTACTTTTTGGACCTTTTTTGCCTTACCTTTTTTCCTTTTATATTTTTTGCCTTAACTTCTTAAGCCTGACATAGCAAATACTCCGTTAAATAGCAAGCAGGACCTTACAGTACTGTCCTCAATTAACCCACTACCCACTACTAAGAACCATGTGATAAATCAGACGCCATCTATAAACTCGCTACATTTTGTAGTTGGTGCTATCTATTACTTATTTTCTCCAGCCAATCAATTCAAATCAAATTCCTCAAAATCATACTTTAAAGTATGGCAAAAAAGAAGGCAAATTTTATTCCAATGTTCTTTCATCTTGTGTGCCTAATGCCAAACTTTATTCCAGATAGTCCTTCATCTTAAAAGCCACTGATACGCCATAACAAATGATTTATAAAGTCATGCCATAGCAACAACATGATTTTAACTCTATTACCTTTGGAAGACAAAGTTTTTCAGAAATGTAGGATGGACGACTAAACAGGTAGAGGTTTCTAGTCTGTCCTTTCTCTTAAGTTTTCCCCAAGAGTTGACTGAATACTAATCGAAATGATAATTTAGTATATTTCTTGTTTAATTCACTCATTTGATGGTCCACAAATATTTATTAAATACTGTTGTATCATAAAGAATCTATTTGGTTTTTGTTCCTGTTTCCTGAAAGGGAGTCTTTAAACTGAATTTCCAAGTGATAAGGATGGGCCCTGCGACTCACTTCAATTTATGCTCATGATGAGCCTGAGCTCTGTGGGTCATTCTAGCCAATTGCTGAATCTGAAAGGTCAGTGGAACCCCCCAATTTGTAGCCAGTTGGTCAGAAGTGCAGGTGGCCTGTGGACCTCAGAGCTTGAGGCTGGTGTCTGAATTGAGGGGAGCCTTGTGGGAAACTATGCCCTTAACCTGTGAAATTTGTGATTAACTCTAGTAGTTAGCATCAAAACTGCATGGAAAAAACCCACTGAAAATGTGCCAGGGCCTGAACCAGACACTTAGCAATTATAACAGACATGATTCTTGCCAGCATAGCACTTATAACCTAGTGGAAAAGAAACAAGCAAATAAACACATAATTACAAGAGTATACGCCATTTCAGGAAACAACACATTAATAACACAACCTAACATGAGGCTATTTGTGGGAAATCATTTAATATCAACTAAGTCTGACCACCTGAATTGTTGCTTGCCTGGGACAAAGCAGTAACTTATGAATCTACTGATGACTGAGCTTCACATCTTACGAGATGCAAAGATGTCTGAGTAATTGCTGAACTGTACAGAATGAAACAGTTTTCAGGGGTTTCCCAAATATGAAAATAGATTAGAGCCAAAATCAAAAGCAACACTTCAGAGTAGTTATTTTTACCCCCCTCCCCACCTGCCTAAATCTGTAGTAAGAAACATTTGGTTCCTTCACCTAACAGGAATTTGGCAGGAACCAAATGGAATGCTAGATGTTTATAAGTAGCTTTTGAATTCGGGTCTCTCCAGACATAAGAGTTAGAGTGCCAGTGGTAAGTCACACAAAACATTTTTTCTGTTTCTTAATTTGCTGGTCTACTGAAATTAGCAAAGAGGGCAACGTACGTTACTACCAAATAACGAGTGAAGGTCAAGGGGAAAAAAACGTTACCATGCATGCTGTGCTCCAAATGTCAGCAGGGGTATTATAGCCAGATCCTATCAGAACTTCCAAGGAGCGATATTGCCTTGTTTGAATGTCTTCGGTGAAATGTTTGTGCTGAGTAAATGGAGAAGGAAACAGCACACTTTAAAATTCATTTATTCTAAAAAGCAACAAGTCATGATTGCTCAATAATGGAGATTAAAATAAATTCTCTGAAGTTTTCTCCAAACCAAAGTTTTCATTTAGCTAATACCTTAAGTAACATTTTGATGCAATTAGCTCCAAATAGCATTTTGCTTTAGTCTACTCCAAATAATTTTTGCAAACATATGAATCTAAACTTAATATACAGATTCAAGAATAACAATTTCTTTTTAAAATGTAGGTTTCAAGTTTCAAGAACCTTATAAACAGCACCTATAAAGAATTCTTGAGTGATGTCTGCATCCCGGCAGAGCGAGACACACCCTTTGTCTCTCCCCTTCAATCTAACAACTAGTGGAAGATCTGTCATTCCTCTGACCAACATGCTAGGATGCCTGAGAGATCCACACATCTATACAGCTGAAGGTGGGTGGATTGGAATATAAGGAACGGTGGAACTGGAGGAACAGCAGGGATTGTGCCTGAGACCTGTTCCCCAGCGGCAGTTAAGCCTGCAGCCCCAGTGAGCATGGAAGCAGCAGAGGAAAAGGGCTCGTGACTCCCCCCAGCAAAGGAAAAGGCCAGTAGCAGCGTAGATATGTGCAAACCTGGCTGCGGTGGTGCCCGAGGCTCAGATGACCCTGGACACAATAGGGCACCCGCCATCCTGGTGATCCCAACCACACTGGAAGCAGCAAGGCACAAGTGACCCTGGAGGCACAAGCAGGTATGAAGAGAGCACCTGTGATACCTCTGGCAGAAACTGTGGAGGTTGGAAGTGCTGGCTCTCAAATATAGCTAGCGGCAGCTCAAGTAAGAGAAACCAAAAACTTGTGTTATAGTGCCACCTACTGGAAAACAAGAAAAGGCCTCTAATTACCAACCTCGGTAAACTACCTAAACAAGAGGTGTTTGCTACTTCAAATGCACCAGCAGAGGAACAACCCATCAAGTGCCATGAATAATCATGGTAACACAAAAATAAAAATGACAATTCTTCTGAGAACAAACTCAATTCAAAATCATGAATGCAAAACAACTGTAATGAATAAAGTCAATGAGATACAAGAAAACGCAGAGAGGAGGTTCAATGAGCTCAGGAGTAAAATTAATGAATACAAGGTATGCTTTAGAAAAGATATTGAAACAAAAAAAGAACCAAACAAAAATTCTGGCACTTAAAAACACTCAATAAATAAGATGAAGAATGCATTAGAAAGCACTGGAAATAGACCAGATGAAAGAGAATTAGTGAGCTCAATGACAGAAATCTAAAAATGATTCAGGTGGAAGAGGACCGAGAACTAAGATTAAATAAAAAAACATAAAAACAACTCTACAAGAACTATCCAACTCCACCAGAAAGGGAAACATAAGGATAATGGGTATCCAAGAAGGAGAAGAGAGGAAGAAGGGAACAGAGAGCCTATTTAAAAAAATAATAGATGAGAACTTCTAAACCCGGAGAAGGAACTGGACATACAAGTACAAAATGCTAATAAGACACCTAATTATCTCAATGCAAAAGACTGTACCTAAGACACATTATATTAAAACTGTCAAAAGTCAATGATAAGAAAAGAATTCTAAAAGCAGCCAGGGAAAAACAGACAGTAACCTACACAAAGGAACCCCCATCAGGTTATCGTCAAGTTTCTTAGCAGAAACTCTACAGGCTAGGAGAGAGTGGAATGGCATATTCAAAATACTGAGAGATAAAAAACTGCCAGCCAAGAATAATTTATCCAGCAAAGTTATCTTTCAGATATGAAGGAGAAATAAAGGCTTTCCCAGACAAAGAAAAGTTGAGGGAGTTCAACACCACCAGACCTGCCTGACAAGAAATGGTGAGAGGAGCTCTCCTGTCAGAAACAAAATGGCCAAAATACACAAAACATTGAGTGAGGTGATAAATAGAATCAGAAAACTGCACCTCTATTACAGAATACGGTGTTAAGCACTTAATTATAGCATAAAGGTTAAAGGGAAAGCATTAAAAACAACAACGGCTACTTCAATTTGGTAACGAACACACAGCATAAAAAGGAATAATTTGGGACAACAAAAACATAAAAGAGAAGAAGAGGATGGAACTTCTATAGGCAAATGAAGATAAGATGCTATCAAAAGAAAAAGAACTACTTTATCTATGAGATATTTTATATAAACCACATGGTAACCACAAAACAAATCTAAAACAAAGACACAAAACAAAAGAGGAAATGAAGATAATCATAGAAAACCACCAAATTAAAATAGCAGACAGAAAGACAAGGGAAAAGAAACAATGGCGATACAGAGCAACTTCAAAACAAAAATAAAATGTCAGTAGTAAGTTCTCATATACCAATAATTATCCTAAATATAAATACACTGAATTCACTAATCAAGAGGCACAAAGTAGGTGGATGGATCAAAAACAAGACTCAACTATATGCTACCTTCAGGAGACTTATCTCAGATCCAAAGATAAACAAAGGCTCAAAGCAAAGGGGTAAAAGATGATACTCCAAGCAAATGGTATTCAAAAGAAGTGGATATAGCCATACTTATATCAAACAAAATAGACTTGAAGCCAAAAAAGGTAACAAGAAACAAAAATGGATTATTATATAATGATAAAGGGGACAATCCACCAAGAAGACACAACATTTATTAATATATACGCACCCAACTTAGGAGCACTAAAATATATAAAGCAATTATTAACAGAAGAAATTATTAAAAGAAGAAATTGACAGAAACACAGCAGTAATACCGTTTCCCCGAAAATAAGACCTAGCCAGACAATTAGCTCTAATGTGTCTTTTGGAGCAAAAATTAATATAAGAGCCGGTATTATATTATTTATATCATATCATATCATATCATATATCATATCATACCCGGTCTTATAGTTAAATAAGACCGGGTCTTATATTAATTTTTGCTCCAAAAGACGCATTAGAGCTGATGGTCCGGCTAGGTCTTATTTTCGGGGAAACACGATAGGAGACTTTAACACCCCACTTAACCAATGGACAGATCTTCAAGATAGAAAGTCAACAAAGAAACATTGGCTGTAAATGACACATTAAACCAGGCAGACTTAACAGATTTATACAAAACATTCTACCAAAAGCAATAAAATACACATTCCTCTCCAGTGCACACGGAACATTCTCAAGGATAGACACAAGTCTCAATAAATTTAAGAAGACTGACATCATATCAAGCATCTTTTCTGAACACAACAGTATGAAACTAGAAATCAACTTCAAAAAGAACAGTGGGGAAAAAAATCAAAAATACGTGGAGATTAAACAATACGCTACAAAACAATTGGGGCAGCAAAAAAAATCAAAGGAGAAATCAAGAAATACATGGAAGGTGGTTGAACACACAATGTGATATATAGATGATGTAATTGTACACCTGAAATCTATGTAACTTTACTAACAATTGTCACACCCCAATAAACTTAAAAAAAAAAAAAATTCATGGAGACAAAAATGAAAATACGACATACCCAAATGGAATGTGCAGCAAAAGTGGTATTAAGAGGGAAATTTATGGCAATACAGGCATACTGTATATATTGTGGGTTCAGTTCCAGACCACCATAATGAAATGAGTTATAACCTTCAATTTATGAAAAATGCAACATCTGGAAAGCAAAATAAAATGAGGTATACCTATACAGATATAGGTATAAACCAGAAAAATGTTGGATAAACAACCTAACCCTCCACCTAAAGGAACTAGAAAAAGAAGAATAAACAAAACCCAAAGTCAGTAGAAGGAAAGCAAAAATCAGAGCAGAAATAAATGAAAGAGAGACTAAAAAGACAATAGAAAAAAAAATCAATGAAATTAAGGGCTGGTTCTCTGAAAAGACAAACAAAATGGACAAAACTTTAGCTAGACTCACTTTAAAAACAGAGAAAAGATTCAAATAATAAAATCAGAAATGAAAGAGAAGTTACAATGCATACCACAGACATACAAAAGATTGTGAAAGGCTATACACCACACCAAATGGACAACCTAGAAGAAACGGATATTCTTAGAATCATACAACCTTCCTAGACTGAATCATGAATAGAAAATCTGAATAGACCAATCACTAGTAAGGAAATTGAAATCGTAATAAAAAACCTCCCCAAAACAAAAACCCGGGACAACACAGCATCACTGGTGAATTCCACCAAACACTCAAGGATTTAATACCTATTCTTCTCAAAAAAAACTGAAGAGGAGGGAACACTTCTTAACTCATTTAAAACACTTCCTAACTCATTTAAAAAAGCCAACAGTACCTTGATACCAAAAACTGAAAGGACAACACACAAAACAAGAAATTACAGGCCAATGTCTCTGATGAACATAGATCCTCAACAAAATACTAGCAAACTGAATACAACAATACATTAAAAGGATCATACACCAAGATCAAGTGGTATTCACTCCAGAGATGCAAGGATGGTTTCAACCTCTACAAATCCATCAATATGATAAAACACATTAACAAAATGTAGGATAAAAATCTTATGATCATCTGAATAGATATAGAAAAGGCATTGAACAAGACTCAACATCCATTTATGATAAAAAAAAAAACACCTCAATAAAAGTACAGAAGGAAAGTATCTCAACATAATCATGACTATACAGGATAAACCCACAGCTAACATCATACTCAACAGCGAAAAACAGAGCTTTTCCTCTAAGATCAGGAAGAAGACAGGAATGCCCACTCTCAACACTATTCAACATAGTACCGAAAAAGTCCAAGCCAGAGCAATTAGGTGAGGAAAAAAATAAAAGGCATCCAAATTGGAAAGGAATTTAAATAAAACTCATTTGCGGATGTCATTATATTATATACAGAAAACCTTCAAGACTCCACCAAAAAACTATTAGAAATAATAAAAAAAATACAGTCAAGTTGCAGGGTACAAAATCAATATACAAAAATTTGTTGCATTTCTATATACTAACAATGAATTATGAGAAAGAGAAATGAAGAAAATAATCCCATTTATAATCATAAGAAAAATAGAATACCTACAAACAAACGTATCCAAGGAGGTTAAAGACCTATACACTGAAAACTATAAGGCACAGTTGAAAGAAACGGAAGACAAAAAAAAGGGTAAGATATTTCTTGCTCATGGATTGGAAGAATTAACACTGTTAAAATGTCCACACTACCCAAAGCAATCTACAGATTCAATGCAATCCTTATCAAATTCCCAGTGGCATTTTTTCACAGAAATAAAACAAAAAGTCCTCAAATTTGTATGGGAGCCATAAAAGACCCTGAACCAAAGCAATTCTGAGAAAAAAGAACAAAGCTGGAGATATCACACTCCCTAATTTCAAACTACACTACAAAGCTATAGTAATCAAAATATTATGGTATTGGCAGAAAAACACAGACAAACAGACCAATGGAACAGAACTGAGAGCCCAGAAATAAACCCAAACATACGAGTATATGGACAACTAATTTACAACAAAAAAATCAAGACTACGCAATGGAGAAAGAAAAGTCTCTTCAATAAAAGGTGCTGGGAAAGCCACATGCAAAATAATAAAATTAGACGACTCTTACACCGTACACAAAAATTAACGCAAAATGGATTAAAGATGTGAATGTAAAACCTGAAACCATGAAGTACACAGAAAAAAACTCAGGCACTAAGCTCCTGGACTTTTCAATCTTAGGGATGTTTTTGTGGATTTGACTCCAATGGCAAGGGAGACAAAAACAAAAGGGACCACTTCAAACTAAAAAGCTTCTTCCTGTTCAGCAAAGGAAACTATCAACAAAACAAAAAGGCAACCAACCAGAAGAAATTTGCAAATGATACTTCTGATAAGGGGTTAATACCCAAAATATATGAAGAACTCATACAACTCAGTAACAAAAAAAGAAACACCCAACTAAAAAATGGGCAGAGGATCTGAAATAGACGTTTTCCCAAGGAAGATGGCTAACAGACACACGAAAATGCAAATTAAAACTACAGCGAGAGATCACTTTATACTATTAGAATGGCTATTAAAAAGAAATAACCAGTGTTGGACAGAAGGTCCAAGGGAATCCTTGTACGCTGTTGGTGGGAACGTAAATTAATGCAGCCACTGTGGGAAACAGTATGGAGATTTCTCAAAAAATTACTAGAATGACCATATAATCCAGCCATTCCATTTCTGGTATTTATCTGAAGAATATAAAAACACCAATTCAAAAGATATATGCACCGCTATGTTCATAGCATTATTTACAATAGCCAAGATATGGAAACAACCCAAGTGTCCACTGACTGATAAGTGGATAAAAATGTGTGTACACACACAGACAGGAATACTACTCAGCTGTAGAACAAGATGAAATACTGTGCTTGCTTCAGCAGCACATATACTAAAATTGGAACAATCCAGAGAAGATTAGCATGGCGCCTGTGCAAGAGGATGACACCGCAAATTTGTGAAGCATTCCATATTTTTATTATGAAATATTTTTAAGGCAGAATATTGTGCATGCATCTAAATAATGTTTCAAACATTAAATGATATGGGAAAATGCTCATGATAAAATGTTAAATTTTAAAAAGCTGGAAGTAAAAGTGTATGTGATCCATTAAAAAAAAAGAGAAAAAAACAAAAAGATGAAATGTTGCCATTCATGACAACACAGATAGACCTTGAGGGTATTATGCTAAGTGTACTACAAAACAAACAAAAAGAAACAAGCAAGCAAAGCAAAACAAAAAACTCATGGATATGAACCACAGATTGGTGGATACCAGAGAAGGGGGACAGGGCGGGGGGGGTAGGGGAGAAAGGAGGTGACGGGTGTAATGGGTAAAGGGGTCAAATGTGTGGTGATGGATGGAAACTAGACTTTTGGTGGTGAGCGTGCCATAGATAGGTATACAGATATCAAATTATAATGTATACCTGAAACTTACGTAATGTTATAAACCAATGTTACCAATAAAAGAAAAGAATTCTTGCCCTCCTCCACTGTCCCCTTGGGCCCCTCTAAAAAAAATCAAATGTGACTCTTGGGGAAACAGAGACCATGGGAAGCACCATAAGGATGCAAACAGCAAAGCAAGGAGTTTCTTTAACACATAAATTGTATGGGGGAAGAAAAAGGAAAAATCTCTATAGTAAAAGCAGTTTAAGAGACACAGTACCCATAGTTTAGGGGTTATCAGAAGGTAAGGGGAGGGGGGTTGCAGAAGAGGGTAAACGGGGTCAAATATATTGTGATGGAAGGAGAACTGACTCTGGGTGGTGAACACACACACAATGGGATTTACAGATGATGTATTACAGAATTACACACCTGAAATCTATGTAACTTTACTAACCATTGTTACCCCAATAAACTTTGATTAAAAAAAAATAAGAGACAGTACCCAATTTTGCATTCCTGGGTTTTATTTGGACACTGTTTCAAACAAACAAGATTAAAAGAATACTTGAGATTAACTGGCAAAACTGACTGAATATTTGCTATTAGCGAATTGTTAACGTGTGAAAATCATCTTTTAAAAGCCGTATTTACAAGCGAAAATAAAATGCCTGGGATATACTTCAAATAATTTGGAGGGGTGGCAGGGTGGGGATATAGGTGAAAATAAATTGGCAATGAGTTGATAATGGCTGAGTGACACTAGTACGACAACACAGGAGTTTGTTATTCTATTCTCTCTACTTTTGCATAGGTATGAATTTTCCATAATAAAAAATACAGAAAAAAGAAGCTTAGAACGAGTCATATACAGGAAACAAAATTTGGATAATAGTAAAACATGTACAAGAAAGTGTGAAAGATGACTTTCTAATCCTACTGAAATTCAAAACCAAGGAATGGCATTTGTGAAGAGAGAAAATTAAGTAGAGAAAGCTTTAGGTAGAAAACCAACACTGACCAGAGTTCCACAGGGTCGGGTCCAAACTGGATTAAGTTTGACCAAAAAAAGCAAGAAGTACTCTAGGTAGAGGGAACACCACAAGTGAAGGCACAGATTTTACCTGGCTGACAAGAGAGCACCGCCGCGTGTTAGTGAGTAGGAAAGTACGCCTTAAGAAGCCTGATGTGACATCTGAAAACATCATTCCTGTAGCCTTCTGATTGGTGGCCCAATTTAGGCTTAGGAATGAAAATCTGAACAATGGTTGTAGAAATAGGAGAGGGAAGCGTTAAATCCAAGGACAATCACAGAAAGAAAAAGCAGAATGTAAAAATTCAATGGCTAGATGTGGGAGACAGTAGGAAGAGCCAAAAGCAACTTTGTGGCAGAGGCCTTTCTTTAGGGTTGGATGTCTGTTGAGAAACAGAGATGAAGAGACTTAGAGGGAAGGGGTGTTATAGGAAAATAATGGGTTCAGATACTGAGTGTGAAGTGGGAATGTATTGCAGGTGATAAGATACATTTACAAAAATGGACATGTTGTTCCAGGGAGTTGTCTTTATTCATTGTACCTCATTACCACCTTATAATGAGGTCAAGATTTAGCAAAAGTACAGAAAGTGGATTGGATACACACACACACAAGTTCACTCACTCCTGAAACTCCATTTTAGTAGAGAATCCAGTGTTAATTTTAAAGCATAAGCTGACCAAGAGAGTGGCAAAGATGTCAGAGCAGTAAAATTTAGGAATTGGAAAGGAAAGCAGAGAGATCACTGGTAAATGTCTTGGTGGATTCAAGAAAGCTGAATAAGAAGCCACTGGTGAAAAGCTGAGAAGGAATGCGATGCATATACCACGGCACTCCTCCCCCCAAGGCTCAGGATTGGTGGTATCAGGTGTCTCTGGAAACGGGGGAGGTGGGGCTGAACACAGGCAGACGGCTTTGAAACATCTTTGAAAGAAACAGACCTCCAGAACGGAGTGCGTGATGCAGTCTCACAGCCCCTGCCGCTGGCCTGCAGGCCCCTGGGAGGTTTTCTCTGGAGTAAAACAGGGTCTCTGGAGGATGCTCTGCACAAATGAGCAGAGAGCACCATTCTGAAAACAGGGAAATTAAGTGACTCTGTGTAACTGGATGGTGTAATTTCTTGCTTAACTCAACGCCCAAAACACTAGCAGCCAGGCATTGACCTCTCTGGGTAGGAGATCTGAGGAAGACTGTGAGTCTTCTGTGGGAAATATGACCAATCCAAGAGGTAAGATCCACAGGTCCTGATATCTGAGGAGGAACTGACACAGCCCAGACAGATCATTCGCTAGTGAACCGCAGCCAACAAGAGCCACCCAGGCAGAGCTTCCAAATGGTTTTCTAGTACTCCATTCACATGGTCACAGGCCTTTGTTTAGTGATCCTAGACAGAAAGAAAGCTACAGATACCATATAGGAAGAAGAAAAAGTCAAAAATGGAAAAATAATATCCTTCGAGATAAGCAGAACCAAAAAACTATTGGAAAGTAAAAATAGAAGAAACAAGATAAAATAAGGCTTTGAGAACAAGTTGAGAAGTCTCCCAGAAAACAAAACGATAGAAAAAAAGGAGAGAAAGGTAAGAAAACGAGACCTACATAGGAAGTCTAACATTTAAATAATGAGATTTCAGAGCTAGAGAACAGAGAGCAAAGAGAAAAAAAAAAAAAAAAGTCAGGAAAGAGCCAAAAGCAAAGAACCAGAGGTTCAATACTGAGTCCTTCGCATGTATCATGGATGAAAACAGACATAATGAGGCGCTCCGCCGGGAAACGAAGATCCTACTGACTTCCGTGGGGGAAAAGGCTTCACGCAAAGGATCAAGAACCAGAAATGGCAACGGTCTCATTCAGCAGCAACAAGACAGGAGACTAGAAGACAGTGGAGCAATGACCAATGTTCTGAGGGAAAATGATGTTCCACCTAGAACTTTACACATAGCCACTGACTGTAAAAGAATGAAAATGTTATCAGACATGCAAGTTTCCCTCTGCCTGCCCAATCTCACACAACTTTCTACTGTTAAGTAGTATGTACTTCAAAACAAACAAACAAACAAAACCTGCACAAAAACAACCAAGAAAGAAGATCAGAGAGACAGAGAGCAGGATATAAAGAGGAAGTAAACAATAATCTCCAAGATGATAGTGAAAGGATATCCTAAATGGCAGAAATACAGCAGGCTTACAGGGCAATCCAATGATAAACACAGATTAGAAGACTCTTTAGGGAAAAAAAGTTGAAAGAATACCCAAGGTACTTGTATGTATTAAAGTATTTACACTACTGGCTAAAAGTGTGGGGTTGAATTAAGTGGAAAGTGTACAAAGACACCAAGCAAATAAAAGTGTTCGGCAGAAGGGATCATGATACGTGCTCAGTTCAGCTGAGGATGGCATTATAGACCTAATGATGTAAACATGGAATGATTACCTAACCAAAATTCATATTGGTTAAGCCCTACTTTACAGGAGGAAGAAATAATATCTAAAATTGAAAAAAAGAATTGAGAGCAATACATCCAAGTTGTTAGTAGTGACATGAAGGTAAATACTGTTATGTGGACAGTGAAAAATTGGCAAAGGGAGGGGGTAGATTTTTGAATCAAAATCTATGTAACAGTCTCTAAACTACGTACTTGTACGTGCATAACTGATGAGCAAAAGTATATTTTTAAGAATCAAGCTATTTGAAAATCACATATGTGGACAAAAAAGGGGCTCTATAATAAACCTGACAAGTCCAGTGACTGAAAGTAACCTCCCAGGGTGACCTGATCATAAATTCCTAACTAGGCAGGTCATGGGGGGTAGTCACGTCCCAGGCATATAGTTTCTGTAGTAGAAGGTTTCTTTCCAGCCCTGTCCATTGTTCTTGTGCACCTAGGTTAATTCACCTTTGAAATGCCTTTTTCAGACCCCTCTGAAGCACAACCACCCTCAACGGAGCACATAATCTTTGCTAACTATCCTGTAATCCAATTCCCACCTTGCTTTCTCCCACCTTCAAGTAAACTTCCTTATGGTCCCTCCTTAACTCCCCATGTAGAAAAGAATAGTGCCAAACTGTCATTCTGTGAAGTATGGAGATCTTGCTCCCGGCAGTGTTGTCAGTTTGATTCAAATAAACTATTATAAAAAATCTCTGCAGCTTTGGGCGTTTCTTATGCCAACACATAAAGCTGCCTTACTGACTAACTGAGGCTGCTATGCTGCAGACACCAACAAGGTGTGAGATTTGACCAGGACCCAGCAGAGCAAGACATATCTAGCTGATTACTGCGTCCTACTGCCTAGGTCAGACTATGTCCCAATTATTTTGCTGAATGAATGAATGAATTCATTCAGTAAAGTCATTTTGGTACAGACACGCATGTAACAGTTGAAGAAAAGAGCTTAATTCTGTTGTAGCAAAACTGACACACGGTGTGGGCAGAAAACTGACAAATATGTGATGTTGTATCATGTGGTATTTATTACAGAACCAATGTTTCTCTACAAATTTATTCACTTAAATATTTACTGAGCACCTCTGATGTACCTGGCACTGTTCTAAATATCATAGAAATAGCAGTGAATAACAAAAAAAATCTGTTGTGACAGAACATACGTTCTAGGCAGAGTGATATTAAGCAAACAAATATATAGTATCAGATTGTAATAAGTACTGTGGAGAACACAAATTTGAGGGGGGAGAGGAAAAGAGAGAAAATCCATGAAGGTGTACATGTGTCTGGAGAGTGGTGGCCTGACAATTATGTTAGGTGTTCAGGGGAAGATTTCCCTGATAAGACGACTCTGAATAGGACTTGAAATAAGGAAGGGAGTGAACTGTACACAGTGTCTTGGCAAGAGAATTACAGGCAGAAGTAAGTTTTTCGTTTGGTGGTGTGTGGGGAAATGGTAAGGACTTTGGCATTCATTCTGCAAGGTTTTGAGAATACCTGACCTGACTGACACTTAAAAGGATCACTCTGATCGCTGTGCTGACAACAGTCTTTAGGGGGCAAGGGCAGCAGAGGGAGAGCGAGCGAGACTATTGTAGTCATCCAGATGAGAACATATGGTGGCCTGGACCAGACAGGGGCATGAGGAAGGAATTCTCCTATAACTGCTTGAAAAGCTTTTCCACCTTCCTATCAACCAGTGCTAAGCTCTGACTTCATTTTTTCTAAAAGGTTATCACACTATTCTAGAATTAATATTGGAAGTGAGATCTTTCTTGCATATGAACCATTAGGTACAGAATGTCATATGGAATAGGGAATGTGAAGCCTAAATATAAACATAAGACCAATTACAGATGATTTTCAACAGCTCACAGTTTTTGCCTCAACATTCTTTAACATTTCTGTTTACAAAGCATATGGCTCTTTGAGTAGTGTCATTTATGTGCAAATCATGCTACTGTAGATTTAAAATAATGTCCATTAAAAAGAATGCAAAAAATCCGTCCGTTCTTAACTAAGTAAACAACAATATTAACATGACACTATACATCGAAAACCCCTTAAAAAAAAAGCACCCGACTTCTGACTTAGCAATTTCGTATCTAAAACACATTCTAAGGACAACTACACAAAGATTCATGAGCTAAGATGCTCATCAGTAAGAGCTGTCAAAAATGTGTGAAGATTATAATATATTAGGGATACTAAATAACCAATACTAAATAACCAACTGAATTTGATAAAAACTTTTTGGATGACAAAGAAAAGTGTCCAATATACTAAGTGAGTTAAAAGGTTACTTACAATCAGTAAGTTAGATGCCTATTTTGAAAATAAGGGGGAAAGTAGGAACACAGGCATTGAGAGTACGCAAGTGAATGAGTAGATAGATAAAACAAGACTGGCCAGGAGCTGACACTATTGAATCTGGGAGACAGGTACCGGAGTGGGAAGGATTGTTTCATTATACCATTCACTCTACTTCTGTAAATATATTTGAACTTTTCCATGATAAAAGGTTAAAAGAAAAAGTGAAAAAATATTCACTAAAATGTTAACTGGCAATCTGGGTACAGAACTGAAGAAAGATGCTTTCTTTTAGCACAGTGAAGTCCCAATTCTCATTTACTCCTAGTCACTTCAAAACAAAACACTGCGACAAGTTTAACTTACCACCCAGCAGGCATTTCCAAGATCAGCAATCTTCACTTGGAGCTTTTCTGCATTTTTTGGCTCAAGGGGATTAACAAGAAAATTTCCAGCAGTGGATTTTCCTATAGACAACAGGTATCATCAGTAAGACTGTTCAATGAATGCAGCCATACCCAAAGGCTAATAAAACTTTCTGAGGTTGGCCACCTACAGTAACTTTTCTAAGATAAAAGGAGCACAGCAACACCTGAAGTCTCCTGAATTAAAACCTTTGCCTTTATAACAACAGGTGAAATGCTGTATACCCATTACATGACCAATAAAATTCAAAGTTAGCTATTACAGATTCACACATTGAAGGTAACTTGGACACCTGCTGTAAAGCTACATTTACAAAAACAACGGTGCTTTTAGTCTAGAAATTCCTGTCTATGTTACGCAGGGAAGGAGTACTGGGGAAGTCTGTGTGCACAGGTACCTTTGTTGTCCAGTGGTCCATTATGTTCTTGGTCTTGCTCATCTTCACAGGGGATCTCTGCTCGAATGCTTTCTTGAAGCTCACTGATGTCCTGCTCACTGAATGACTGCTCTACAGTTGATGCAGACTGGCACATCATGGGATCTGACACCTCAGAGGTAACAGGTGTACAAGAGTCTGTTTCTTGAGATGTGCTGCTGTCTCCATTTTGGGAGCTTAGGAAACTAGTTTCCTGCTTCAAATTTTGGACAGCACAGTCATTAGCATTATGTAGATCCTCTTTAAGCCTCAATGTTTCTTTATTACTGTTCTCAGTATAATTAACGATTTCAATTACTCCATTGCAATTAATTTCTGCTTCACCACCCTCTACACCACGTTCCATAAGTGTTTGATCCTGGTCAACGGTACTTGACTCTTCTAAGGAACAAGCAGACAAAAAGGATGTATGTGTATGCGTGTGAATGAAAGAACAGAAAAACCTCTCAAGATTACAACATTTTCTAGAACTTACACAGGGTGACATAAAAACATGAGTGGACATCTAAAACCTATTTACGGAAGGACAAAGTTCTTCCTTATCCAATTGCTAAATGAAGTCTATGTTGCATTTCCTGAGAGAAGTTAGAAATTACATTTGAATATCACCTGCCTAACATTTATGACAAGTTCTGTATTCTTACTGGATAAGGACACCCCCAGAGATGTGTTGTATGCATTAAATCACTATATTATATAACAATAATAATGTTAAAGTTTGCTATAAAGTAATTTTTGTGATGCTCTATTTATACCAAGTTTTTCTTGGGTCATTTTATTAGGTGGGTTCTCTTTCAAGGGTGTTTCAACAGGACTCTCTGATTCTTCTTGCTTGTTTGGTCTTTTTTGCCCAGGGCCCGACTCTTTCTCCATTTCCTCAATTTCCTGCATTCGCTTCTCTAGTAATTCTGCCTGGCGCTTCTGCTTCTTCTTCAATTTCTTCTTCTTATTCTTTGACATTTTGTCAGCCTGGGCGGAGATTACAAACAGATAAAGCCTTCAGGTGGCTAATCCATTACCCCCAGTTGGAGATAACTGTTAACTTTAATTACTTCCTAATTAAATTTCACTCCTTCCCTAACACAGCACTTTTTTCATTAACTTAAAAAATGCATATACTCTTATGAAACCAAATAAAAACAAAATTAACAACAAGTCTTGGTCCTCTGAGCAGTTTGTGGGGCCTGGTGTACTCTCAGACACACTCAAATTTATAGACGTCTCCCTTGCGGAAGATGCATGGGAATTGACTGGAGAAAATTATAGAAGCGCAGGAGTATTTTTTTCTTTGGTTTTCAAACTCTAAACAAACTGTGATCATCCATAACAGAAGAACCCCTGCCCACTGCCCATAGCTCAGAATCAAATATAGAAAGACGTTATACTTACTGGTTTAGGCTGGGGTGCTGTACTGACTGAAAAGAAGAGAAAACCAAGTAAGAATCCTGGCATTCAGCAGGCAATATAAACTACGGCTCATATTAAGACACCCTACCACAGTGAAAAATCTTTCTCGTACAATTTAAACTGTAGAGACAACTACGTAAGCAACTTTGGTAGAAGCAACACTGAGAAAGACAAACAATGTATACAGAGAAGCTGACAAATTTAAACTAAGTTTAAATAAATTAAGTTCTTCAGAGAGCATCAATATACGCAGAGCGAAGTCCCGATTTCTGTTTTCCACTATTAATGCTAACATGCCATTCCCAAGTACTGCTTAAATTAAAACATGATAGGCAACAAACACCCTCATGCCCAGCCAGGACTCCCATCTCCATTCTTCCCCTTGGCACTTGTCAGTTTTAAAAAAAGAGTGGCACCAAGAGCTATAGTAATTTGCTAACATAGCATGTCATGGATATATATTAGTTTAGCTTAGGTGGACGTAGAATCTTCAGTCTTCTTTTTAAAAAAAAAAAAAAAATTTTTTAAATTGTGGTAAAAAAACACATAATGTAAAATTTCTCATTTGACCATTTAAAGTGTACAGTTTAGTAGTATTAACTATACTCACATTGTTGTGTAATATTTCTAGAACTTAAATGAAACACTATGCCAACTGAAAACTCCCCATATTTCCTACTTCTTCAGTTTTCCTTTTTAAGGAAGCCTATGATAACTGGCAAGTTCCTCAAATACAATGAAACTACTAAAATTAAAATCTGTATCTCAAATGGAAAAAAGAAAAATCATAGTAGCCAATATTTATTTACCACATAATACGGTATGGCACACTACAAACTGCTTTAACATGAAATTTCATCTGCAATGAATTCCCGCATAAGAAAAAATGAAGTCAAGTGACTCGCCCAAGGTCATCCAGCCAATGATAAAGCTACGATTCAAACCAGGTCTGTACACTCCAGTGCTTAAACTCAAGCTCTTAATAGCAATATTATCTTGCCTCTACACAGGTCACACTCCCATAAATGAGCATGTATGGTCATGGTAAGGGGTAAACACATCAAAAATGGACATCAAAACACAAGAGAAAACATCATAAAACAACATGGATCAGTTTTTATACACATAGTTGACCCGTGAACAACACAGGTTTGAACTGAGTGGGCCACTTACTTGAGGACTCTTTTCAATAAATACTATAAATGTGTGTTTATCATTTTCTTAATATTTTCTCATTTTATTATAAGAATATAGTATATAACTCATAGCATACAAAATATACGTTAAACAACTTTTTATCAGTAAGGCTTTGGTCACTGGTAGGCTATTGTTTAATTTTGGGGGGGTGTCAGCAGGCCAAAACCCTGTAGACTGGTAACATTCCTGAAGGTACATTGAAACTTTGAAACTTAACCACCAGGTGGCTATTTCTGAGAGAACAGCTGAATAGCCAACTAGCAGGCGCCACCATTATTGCCCACAACCAGTCCTTATGGACTACGCACCTAACCCAGAACCAGCCCCGCTTCATCTTCTCCCACCCCTTTTATCTACAGCCAGTGTAAATTCTTTCAAGTTAACTTACATCTTTCTTCCCAAGCCATTTGCACAGAAGAGCCTCATCAATTCCAGGGCGGTGGACATACTGTCTTCTCCAACCAGCCCTGCTGATGATTTAGACCACATGCCCCAGGACCTGGTCTTTTTCTGGTGAGCATGTGGCTCAACAAACCCTTTCTTTTAGAAAAGTTATCGGCCATGACAATTTTTGGTTAACAAAGTGAATTTCTGAATGTGTGGTGGGGTGGGGTGGAGGTGTCAGTGCACCTAACTCTTGAATA
Source organism: Rhinolophus ferrumequinum (assembly GCF_004115265.2). Taxonomy (NCBI): domain Eukaryota; kingdom Metazoa; phylum Chordata; class Mammalia; order Chiroptera; family Rhinolophidae; genus Rhinolophus; species Rhinolophus ferrumequinum. The sequence continues at coordinate 5,851,835 of NC_046286.1, forward strand.
GTTCATGGTCAACTGTACAATATATCTGTACCTCAAAGACATAATTTTTAGTCATCTCCTTCCTATATGGAAGCAATATCAAGAAAAAGTCATTTGAGGGCTTGGACTATTTTTTACATGTAAGTACTTACTGTATCTTATTGTTAAATGAATGAGTGGTACTTCACTTAACTGTCTGGTAATAGAGTAAAAATAGAAACTTCTCTTTAACTATATGGTGTCAAATGGGTACTAGATTCATCCGGATGATAGATGGGAGGACATTGGGGGGCAGGGTGAAAAAGGTGAAGGCATTAAGAAGAAGAAACCGGTAGTTACAAAATAGTCATGGGGATGCAAAGTAAAGCACAGGGAACATAATCAATAATATGGTAATAACTATGTATAATGCCAGGTGGGTACTAGACTAATAAGGGGAATACCTGTTACATTATACAAATGTCTAACCACTATGCTGTACATCTGAAATATAAAATAATACTGAATGTCAACTGTAATTGAAAAATTAAAAAAGGGGGGGAAGGTGAAGGGTTCAAATTTCCAGGTAAAAAACAAATAAGTCACGGGGATGTAATGTATAGGGAACCTAGTCAATAAATTTGTGATAGTGTGTACGGTGTGGCTATGGTAAGGTAAGTCCAGGTGGCTGCTGGACTTATCATGGTGATCACTGCTTTGGGTATATAAATGGTGAATAACTATGGTGTACCCCGAAACTAATATAATAGCTGTATTTTTAATAACAATGTAAAAAAAGAAAGGAAGGAAGGAAGGAAGGAAGGAGGGAGGGAGGGAGGGAGGGAGGGAGGGAGGGAGGGAGGGAGGAAGGAAGGAAGGAAACTTCTCTTAACTTCCCCAAAGAAAACGTACCTGCAGATCCAGAAGGTGGAGGAGCTCCAGATCGCTGCCATTCTGTCGCTTCTGCTGCCAGCCTCCGGATGTACTGCTCATTCACGGACAACAAGATGTTTTCTGGCTTAATGTCGGTGTGGATGATCCGGCACTTGGTGTGTAAGTAATCCAGACCCTGCAACACCTGGATGGGGACAGAGCAGTAGACTTGCAAACACGAAATACTAGTCTTTCTGCAGAAGGAAGAAATCACCATAGAGCATGTAAAACAAATATAAGAACGATATGGTAGTTTTCCAGAGAATAAAGCAATTTTTGGAAAGCACAAAGTAACCTCCCCAGAAAGATTAATCGTAAACTATGAACAGACAAGAGTTTATTTATAATACAAAAGTTCTTCCAAGTTTTACAAAGCTAATTCTATTTGGAGGTTAGTGTCAAAATATAGGTGGTGAAAAAAATTTAGATATCTTTTTATTCAAATTTCCTTGTTGATAAAGAAGGGAGGTTTCTTGCTTCCCAGTTTGGAGCTCGGTCCACCAAAACACACTGTCCAAACAAATGATTTGCCCTTTGAAGTATTAATATTTTCCTGATGGTAAACTTTTTTGTTGTACACTGAAAGCTATTCAGAATATTGGAAAATGTCTGTGAATAATGTTATATATAGAGATGGCAATAATTTGACATACAATTCTCTATTAATACAGAATCAGTATTTGCAACCAGAACTTCTGGATTAAGGATTCCAAATTTCCAAAATTAGGAACTGCACCCAGCTTCCTTCTAATAATTATCATCGGAGATGAACCTGGGGAAAAATGGTTATGCTAAAACATTTAAAAACAGAATAAACACAATAAGCCCTAGTGGCTGAATAAAACAATTTTAGCATTGAAAACAACCTAGTTTTTAAAATAAAAGTTCTATGGAAATAGGAAAATTCCTGATGCGTGTGAGTATTAAAAAAAAATCACCACATAGACAATACCGTGTTTCCCCAAAAATAAAACCTAGCCATACCATCAGCTCTAATGCGTCTTTTGGAGCAAAAATTAATATAATATATAAAAATTAATATTACATTACATTATATTATATTATATAAGACCCGGTCTTATATTAATTTTTGCTCCAAAAGATGCATTAAAGCTGATGGTCCGGCTAGGCCTTGTTTTCAGGGAAACACAGTAGTAAGATACATACTTGCTGTATAATTTTCTTGACACAAGGCAGTGGAAGCCCTTGATAATTGGACTTGATGATCCACTTGAGCAGATGATGCCCCAAAACTTCAAACACCATGCAGATATCTAGAAGTTCATTAAGGAGGAAAAGGAAGGCAAGATGCATCCCACCCCAATGAAACTGTTACTGTATTATTCTTTCAGTATAAAAAGTTATAGAGCTCGACTAAAAATATAAGGTCAATATTCTGAAATCCCAAAGGTTAATTAATGCTTTAGTCACTGAAAACATCCAAGAAATAGAAAATTCTGGGGATTGGTTTACTGATAAAACCATGCACCTTAAAACACTCAGTGGTACAAGAAAAAGTGAAACATGTACATGTGATTAGTGAAAGCATTAGGCTTAAGCTGATTAGACTTTGTTCCCTGATATCAAAACTAAGGTCCAGGGTAACAACTCCTACTCTAGGAACCAGTTTCAAGAGGATGCTACTAACCAAAGTTGAGAACATTTTAAAGAGTGAGGATATGAATTAACTTATAAATTAAAAATAGAATGAGTCCAAAGGAGTACTAAAAATAAGTGTGTTGAGGGGAGGGAAATGTCTTCTTTTAGAGAAAAAGTCAAGTAATAAATATACAAAGTATGACAGAAATAGAAAACAACCGTTTTACAATAACTATAGTAATAACTAATTTAGGGAAGAATCAATGAATACTAAAACTACTGAATGAAAGACAGTTGGGAAAAAGTATCAGTGCCACAGTGTCACCCCCCACACTGCTTACTGATCATAAAAGAAAAGTGGTACTTTAAACAGGGAAATTTGGAAGACACTGCCTTAACCAACTGACCCAACTTATCACCACTAGTGATAAGCACAAATTCATGTGCCCTCTGATGTAACACACTGAGAAAAACAAAAAATCATCCATGTAGCATACTTGACCAAAATGACTAACCTCAATTTTAATTGTAAGGGAACAATCAGACAAATCCAAATTAAGGGAGAAAACAACTGGCCTGGATCCTAAACGAAAAGAAAAGTTAATGCCATGAGAGGAAAGAACTGTTTCAAATTAAAGAAGATTAAAGGGACATGACTACATCAGGGAAACACAAATGAAAATTCCAGTAAGATACTGTTTCAAACCACTAGAATGACTAAAATAAAAAGACTACCATGACCAATCGTAGGTGAGGATGTGGAGCAATTAGAATTCTCTTATTATGCTAGCAGAAGTGTAAAAAGCTACAACCACTTTGGAAAAATGATTGGTAATTTCTTAAGAGTTAAACATACACTTAGAAACTTCTGCTTCAGCCAAGATGGAATACCAGGACTGGATTTACCCTCTTGCTTGAAACAACAACGACAACAAAAGCAGACAAAATACATAAAACAACAGATTTAAAGACCTTGGACATCAGGCAATCCTGAGGGAAGAGAAATAAATGAGTTGAACCCTCCACTTGTCCCATCTCACTGCCTTGAGACTTTCCAGGCAGACCACTGAAGTTAAACAGATGGAACGGGGCGTCTCGAGAGACTGAGGCAGCTGTAGAACCAGGAGCCAGAGAGGAGAGAGCTGCAGAAAGACCCTCTCAAGTATTTGGCAGTGCACTAATCAGCTCAGGTACATGAGGAAACTAGCAGAGGCAGACAGAAATCATCTAGAAGGATCAGAGGGAATAGTGCCCAGCATTCTCACAGGGTACCAACAGTGTGAGTTCTCAAAAAGACTAGAAAAACTCATAGTCATAGGCCAGAAATCAACCTACACATAAATAAGGTCCATTAATTTAAGACAGAAAAGCCATGATTATACAAAGGGGAAAGGACAATCTCTCCAATAAATGGTGTTGGGAAAAGTAGACAGCCACATGCAAAAAGACCACTGGATCACTATCTTACACCACATCCAAAAATCAACTCAAAAGACTTGAATGTATGATTTGAACCCATAAAATTTCTACAAGAAAACATAGGTGGTAAGCTCCTTGACATTGGTCTTGGTGACAATTTTTTTGGATTTGATACCAAAAGCAAAGGCAACAAAAGCAAAATAAAACAAGTGGGACCACATCAAACAAAATCTTCTGCACAGCAAAGGAAACCATCAACCAAATGAAAAGGCAACCTACGGAATGGGAGAAAATATTTGTAAACTGTATATCTGATAAGGGGCCAATATCCTAAGTATATAAAGAACTTACACAACTCAATAGAAAAAACCCCAATCCAATTAAAAACTACGCAGAGGGTCTGCACAGACATTTTCCTAGAGAAGACAGATGGCCAATATGAAAAGATGCTCATCATTATCATCAGGGAAATGCAAATCCAAACCACAATGAGGTATCCCCTCACACCTGTTAGAATGGCTATTATCAAAAAGACGAGAGATAACACATGTTGGAGAAAAGGGAACACTGCTGCTGGTGGGAATGTACATTGGTGCAGCCACTATAGAAAACTATATGGAGATTCCTCAAAAAAATTAAAAGAGCTAGGATATGATCCAGCAATTCCACTTCTGGGTATTTATCTGAAGGGAACAAAAACACTATGTCAAATAGATAAGTGTACCCCCATGTCATTGCAGCATTACTACAATGTCAACACATGGAAATAACCTAAGTGTCCATCAACGATGAATGGCTGAAGAAGTGGTTCACACAATGAAATATTATACACACAAGGGAATATTATTCAGCCATAAAAAGGAAATCCTGCCATTTGTGACAATATGGATAGACCTTAAGGGCATTATGGTAAGTGAAATAAGTCAGAGAAAGACAAATTCTGGATGATTTCACTTATATGTGGAATCTAAAAAACAACAAAACCCAAACTTAAAAAGAGCAGATTGGTGGTTGCCAGAGGTGGGGTGGGGGATGGAGGAAATGGGTCAAGATGGTCAAAAGGAACAAACTTCCAGTTATAAGAAGAGTAAGTCCTGGGGATGTAATGGGGACTATAGTTAACAATACTGTATTGTATATTATTACGTTGCACACCCAAAACTAATAGTGTCATATATCAATTATAACTCAAAAAAAAAAATCTCAAGATTACCAGGCAGCCAATATGCAGGAAAACGTATTTGAAAATTAGAATAATCAATTATTTGAAACTGACTCAGAACACAGCTAATTAGCAAACAAGAAAATTCGTTATAGCTTATTTCATACATTGAAAAGTAAAGACACAGAAGATATCAAAAAGAGACCTAAATTGAACTTCTGAGATGAAAAGCACACGTGAGAGATGAAAAATACACTGGATGGGATAAACGGCAGCTTAGTTCACAAATCACTAAAAAAGATCAGTGAACTTGAAGGCATAGCAATAGAAACTACACAAAACAAAAAACACAGAGAAAAAAAATAATCCAACCAAACCAACCAACCCACCCACCTTCGACAGTAAACTGCGGGGCTACTTCAAGTGACACCAAGGGAGAATAAGGAAAGCACTGCTCTTTTATGATCAACAAATCATAAAAGTAACCGCAATGACCAACCCAGTAGCAAAGTGTACTCCTAATGCTTCGATTCTGTTCAACATTTCTCACTAAAAAGGAGGTGGGCTTCTTAAAGAGATGGATGATTCCAGACTTGGACAGGAAATGTACAAGATGGGCCTGAAACATCTTGACGTACCAAATAATAAAGAAAACTGTCAATGACCTTATGTGGCTCCTGATTCAAGTAAGAATAAAAAAACTGTAAGAAAAAATAAAAAATATCTGGAGACTGAAACATTGACTAGCTACCAGATGACTAAGAAATTGGTCCCAGTTTTGTTAGGTAAAATTGTGTTGAGATTATATTTTAAAAGACTCCTTGTCTTTTGGAGATACATTCTAAAATAATTATAGGTGAAATAGTACATCTAAGATTGGCCACAAAACAATCATGGCTATGAGTTGATAATGCCTGAAATGGGTAATGGGTTCTGTGGGAATGCATTCAACTATTCTATTTTTATTTTATATGAAATATACCAAAACAGAATTTAAAAAAATGCAGATTGTTTAAAAAACAAACAAACCAGATTTTAAGTTATTTTCTTATGTTCCTAGCTTCAATTTTAACTTTTATTTGATGAGAAAAGCACTGCAATTTGGCGACAATGTTTTAATTTGTAGGCAGTGATATTTAAATGACCAAACATTTTGTAGTTTAAAACACAAAAAGAATTAAATAAAACATCAAAAGAATGTATGAAAAAACATTTCTTGGGGAGATGGTGTAAAGAAAAAACCCAAAGGGCTGAAAACGAATTAAGAGCCACATTTAGAGTGCATTCTGAACAATAGGAGCTAACAAGAGGCAAAATACACATTAGGAAAAAAAAAGCATCCTAAGACATAGTAGGTAACATAGGTGGCCAATAATGACACTCACTGGCTAACACCAATATTATATATAGACCAGTTGGTCCCTTCTTTCTTAATTACTCCCTTCCCCTTACCATCTATGGAAGTAGAATGAACCAATTTATATTGAAGTCTACATAACTTTCTAGCTCAGGGTCCTTTATATTTCAATATGAAAAAGGATAGTGCTCCAGAGAAAAGCAGTGTACAAAGGAAAAAACAGGTATCTGTATGTAGTTCCATGCAGGTATGCCTGTGTTGTGAAGGGATGAGGGGCAGGAGAATGACATAAGCCACTAACCCTTAACTCAGTGCTGAGTTTTATCCTTTTCAATCTCTAGTGGCAAATAATGGAGCAGCGAGGAGAGCTGAGTTAAGCAGGAGGAAGGGCAGAGAGAAATGGCTAAGGACAAAGGGAAAAATTAACAAAATAGGGACTTGGTGGATAGAAACTACACAGAAACCGGCTGGTAATGTTTGGAAAGTATCTTGGGACTTGAAAGTGAAATATACTAAGACACCTCAATGATTTAGCTCAGCTACTTAGAGCATGGTGCTGGTAGCACCAAAGCTGCTGGTTCGATCCCTACACGGGCCACTGTGAGCTGCGCTCCACCCCCGAAAATAAATAAATACATTTTAAAAAAGGGATGATTCTTCTAGCAGCTTTCCTTACAGATCGAAGGTATGTGATTTTTACTTCTTCAAGGAAATAACTCACAACTAACTTCAGAATGATACATAAAATCTTTTCACATCACCTATTCTCTGCTTTCCCATCCTCTCTTGCTTCTCTGTTCCAATCTCTTTCCATAGTCCACAAGATACTACAGAGCCGTATCTTGCCTGCCTCCTTAAAAAAGATCACTTGCAATTAAGAGTGTATGTTAAGAGAAGCTAAACATGCAGGGAAATACAATGATATATGAAATGTCTTTCTTTTGCATTTATATTAGGTTGGTGCAAAAGCAACTGTGGTTTAAAAGGTAAAAAAAAAAAAAAATCGCAAAAACTGCAATCACTTTTGCCTAACAGTTTATGAACAGGTAGTTTTAGACTCTTCAGTCTCACTCAGATTGGAGAGTCTATCTTTTGTTCTGAAAAATGTGATAGACTTTTATAAACATAGCTGTTCCAACAACCTTTCAATTAGCTCAGTGAATGTTGCTTTGATATTAACTTGTAAAGAAAATCAGTTAAGGTTCCTTCCAACTGTAAAATTCTAAGAATTCAGATAAAAACATAAAACAAGTCAGTTTTTCATTACGACAGACTGCGAACAACCACACCTGTTTAGATTCTAAGCACTGACCTTGCATGCACAGCCTCTTCAATTTTGAGGCCTGGTAGATAATACAATGTGTTAAATTCTTGTTTACCCAGTACTTATTATGAAAAATTACTTCCATCAAAATTTTCTGTGCTAATTGATAAAAATCATAGAACCTTTACTTAGTAACACAAGGCTATTTTCTAAAAACGTCCTTCTTTTGACTTTGGTTTAATGTGGCTGAACAGGGTTTGATAAAGCCTAAAGCAATACCCTGAAAAATCACAACATGCAAAGATAGACATGATTCAAATCTGTGTTCAGAAATTCACAAGAAAGTAATTTGATTATAGTTTGCCTTGAGAAAAGAGACTAACGTTGTTTATATAAATCTGGTTCCTTTCTTTAGGATAAAGTTAATTTATGATTTATTTTCAAATAGATTCTTAAAAGGATACGTGTTCCATTAACTCCTGATATCTTAAAGTCGTCTAGCAGTTGAACAACCATTTCTCTATTTGGATCATTAGGATCTGAATTGCGAACCTATAGTGGGAAAGAAATAGCATTCAGTAAAAGGAAAGCATGAAAATAAACCAAATGGCTTGGGAGGGGCTACCTGCAGCAAATATAACAAAAGATTAATTACTCCAAGAAAAACTCTTATAAAAATGTAGAGAAAAGCACAGTAAAATTTTAATAGGCGAAATACTTAATTCACAAAAGGAAATACAACCAACAAAGACTATTGTTCTAAATCGACCGTTTTGTTAATCAAAGCGTTACTCCCAAATTAACTGCTGATAACCAGGTCATGAGGAATTAAGGTACTTTTGTAGGGATACAATCAACTACAGCACTAACTACACTGTTTATTCAGTTGACATATTTTTCCTATAGAAAAACTTTCTCAATGAAGGAAGCAGTACATTAATTTGCTTTTGGGCACAAGCTCCTTATCTTGTCGGACTGGCACTTTGAAAAGTACTTCCTTAGACCTCTCCTGGTCTAACACTGTCTCTTTACAAATGTAGAATCTTCTGTGTTTCCCCAAAAATAAGACCTAACTGGACCATCACGCTCCAATGCGTCTTTTGGAGCAAAAATTAACATAAGACCCGGTGTAATATAATGTAATATAATATAATACCAGGTATAATATAATACCGAGTCTTATATAATACTGGGTCTTATATATAATAAACATAATATAATATAATATAACATAACATTATACTGGGTCTTATATTAATTTTTGCTCCAAAGACACATTAGAGCTGATGGTCCGGCTAGGTCTTATTTTCGGGGAAACATGGTAATTAAGGCTCAGAAGAAATAAAATGATGATTTGCAGGATATATTGGGACACAGCTGATCCTAAAACCCAGGTTTTCTGAGTTTAAGCTCCTTTTAGTACATTGACATCTTCCTAGTTTATAACAAACCTGAAAATAAGTTTTTAATAAATTTGCCCAAGTTTCCAGGTATAAAGGAATTAATAAATACAACATCTATTTTTATAACATTTTAAAACATAAGACAGATATTATATATTTATTCACACAACTTTCCTTTTAACCATAGTAGGAAAGAAAAACATTCTCTGTGCTATCTGGCATATAAAACATGCTCAATAAACATTTTCCTTTATGTGAAGGTTTTTTTGATGCGTATATAGGAGAATTCCCACGACAGCATATTCCTCCAGTTCTCTACCACACGCATAGAATGTGTAAATACTGTCATCTTCCTCTACTTCTTTACTAGATATTGGAACTTTACAGTAAAAATTAGCCATGCTAAAGTATGTACACTTGGTATGTCTTAATTCAATAAAACTTAACTTATTTAATGCTTTGCATTTCACACATATGCTCTAATACTCACTGATTTCAGCAACCGTATTTCATCTAGTGCTGTTTCAGTATAATGTTCAGCACTTTTAACTACCTTCATGGCCACAAACTTCTTTCCCCTAAGAAACAAACATAGGCAATTAAGACTAAATGTCTTATCCTTACTTTAGGAGCTAAGGTTTAGCTATAACTGGGAGACAGTGACAAAAGTATCAATGCTGATTTCATGTTTCCCTATATTCAAACACAGGCTACGGCTATGGGATCACCTGTACCTCTTAATTAACTAGCCAGATTTAATGTACAGGAAGAAGAAAATCTGTTCTTGGGGAAATGTCAGTCACCAAACATTTTCTCTACGTTAAAATCTACCTTAATGTCTCCTTGAATCCAAGTAAAACCATGAAATGGGGATAAATAGGTAGGAAACCCCACCAAATCAGAAGTATCCTATATATTTGTATGGTAAAAGCTAAAAGGTTAAAAGCTATAGTGCTTTCCTGTAAGAAGCCAGAAGAAATACTTGGATGAAAACAGACTAATAAAAAATAAAGTGCATAGAGCAATTACTGTCTCATCAAAGATAGTATATATTTAGGTAAACATCCAATGTTTAACTGCCTGTGATTTTTACGTAGAGAATAGTTTTAGGCTGTATGGCTGAGCAAATTTGTTAAAAAATATGTACATAAAAAAATAATTTCACATTAAGTTGGTCTACTGTGTTTCCCTGAAGATAAGACCGAGCCGGACCATCAGCTCTAATGTGTCTTTTGGAGCAAAAATTAATATAAGACCGGGTCTTATTTTAATACGATATAAGACCGGGTCGAATATAATATGATATTAATATAATATAATACAATACCGGGTCTTATATTAATTTTTGCTCCAAATGATGCATTAGAGCTGATGGTCCGGCTAGGTTTTATTTTCGGGGAAACATGGTAGGACATCATCCAAAAATTTAACTCCACTCCAGTGAGGAAAATCTATGAATACCATACTTTCATTAAATAGTTGTAATGCTTTGAATTTGGGAGTTCTAAGTGTCTTTCTGATGCTCCTTTAATTAAACTTTGTTCTCTAAGGTTCTTCACCAGAAGAAAGTCATTTGCCCAGCAACATAAAAATTACCAACTACAAAATTCTGATTAAAAAGTCAGTCTAGAGTTAGACTGAAGGCCAGATCATCTCTGGAAAATCAGGCAAAAACATTTAGGCATCCCCTAACTAATTCTTTTCCAGGACCACTAAAACTTACTGAATATCCCATGATAACCACACTGTTGAAAAGTGTCCCCAGCCCAACTTTCGAATCACGTGATATCTCCCATTGAATAGATCTCCAATTTTCACCAGATGATAACCTCCTAGAAGAAACAACAGGAGGGAAACAGTCACTTAAGTAGTAAGAAAAGGTATCTCACTCCCATTTTTCAACATCTATACACCTAATATCAAATAAAAATGGTTTCTTCCATACAATCAATTCAACAGAAGAAAAATTTAAGTCAAGTTAGCAACACAAATTATTGAGCTCATGTTACAAAAAAATAAATCTTAAGAGAGTAAGATTAATGATTTAGAGTGAGCAAGTGGCGCTTTGCAGAACAATCAATAGCTATGTAAAAAAATGAGATGCCCTTAAACAACAATAAGGTTATGTGTCACAATATTCCTGCCCCTCAGTAATCCAACAGACTTATCTAAACATATAAATCTATTTATAGTTGCAGTCCCAGGATGTTTTTTAGGTGGGAAATCAATGAATTCAGTTTGCTAAACTTAAAAGAAAACACGGTTTGCTTCTTTAAACTACAACACAATGAAAACCAGAAGGCCTGAAAATGCTGCCAACGGTGGCAGGAATCAAGGTACTGTAAACACCTCTCTTTGCCCGCTGAGAAGAAGAGCCAAGTTCTTCTAGGTGGTAAGATACATTCTGTTATAAGTTCTACTTAAGAATACTAGAAATTCTCATAAAGAAACAGAAGAGCTATCAGGCAACCTTATGACACAGTTTAAGTATCTATAATTCCATTTTAACTTACCTTAGCAATCATCACAATGAGAAAAAAGTATGAAAAAGTGTTATGCAAAAGTCTACATACCAGATCTTATCACTGGTTACTTCTGGATGATAGCAATAAAGATCGCTTTTATTTTCTTTTTGTTTAACATATTTCTGAAATTTTCTAAGGTAAATATGCACCATTATTTTTAAGGATAAAAAAGGTAAAAACAGATTTAATATAAAACTAAGCTTCAATAAACTAAGACAAACTAAGAGGAAATACTATTTCCTATATACTTAGACCAAAAAAATGCATTAAGCAGAAAGCATCAACACTGTTTACGATGAACAAACATTCAAGTGAGAAACTGCATACACATGGATCGTGGCTTACTTAGAATCTCCTTACAGAAAGCTTTACCTTTACAATAATCATTGGGATCTTCCTGCTCATCATCATCAGATCCCAGAATCTCCTCTTCCTGTTCCGGTAGATCACTTTCAGAGTGGGGAGCAGAGCCTCGGTGCTGAGTTTCAGATCTAAGAAACAATACAAACATGTTTAATCCAAATGGACAGAAGAAAAGGACTTTAAGAAAATTAAAGTCAATACACGATTAAAAAAAATCTGGAAAAAAACTACAAAGGGAAAAATTACTTAAATTATAATATCCAAACATAGTCGTTGGTAAAACTATTAGATTTTCTTCCAGTTATTTCATTCTATTTTTATAAAAAATATATTTGTAATCACATACTATATAAAAAAATCTGTATCCTGCTTTTCCTACTACATAGTAAATAAACTTTTTCCTTCATTCCTATGCAATCTCTTAAATCTTATATATTTCCTTTAGAAGTAGGACCACTTACTGTAACACATTCTGCTCAGCTGGATATTTAACTTGTTTCTAATTTTTCACTACTAAAAATAAAGCTATTGAATATTTTTGGATAATCTTTATTCTGTATTTATAATTATTTCCCTAAAGCTAAACTACCAGATAAGGATAGAAACATTCTCCCTATTTATGTGTATCTCAAGACACACACAGACTGAGAGTGAAGGGATGGAAAAGGTATTCCATGCAAATGGAAACCAAAAGAAAGCTGGAGTAGTTATGCCTGTATCAGACAAAATAGACTTTAAAAGGAAGACTGTAATAAGAGACAAAGATGGGTGCTACATAATGATAAAGGGGTCAATAAAACAAGAAGATAGAACATTTGTAAGTATTTATGCACCCAACATAGGAGCACCTAAATATGTAATGCAAATATTAACAGAGCTAAAGGGAGAGAAATAGACCGCGATACAACAATAGTAGGGGACTTTATACCCCACTTAGATCAATGCCTATATCATCCAGATGGAAAATGAATAAGGAAACAATGGCCTTACCTTGTTAGACCAGATGGATTTAACAGATATATACAGATATTCCTTCCAAAGCCAACAGAATACACACTTTTAAGGATAACATGAAACATTCTCCAGGACAGATCGTATGTGAGGCCACAAAACAAAGTCTTAATAAATTTAAGAGGACTGAAATAATATCAAGTGTCTTTTGACAATAATGGTATGAAACGAGAAATTAATTATACAAAGAAACTGGGAAATTCACAAGATATGTGGAGATTTAACATGCTACTGAACAACCAAAGGGTCACAGAAGAAACCAAAAGAGAAAAAAAACAATTACCTTGAGGCAGAGGAAAATGGAAATATACCAAAACTTATGGGATACAGAAAAGCAGTTCTAAAAGGGAAGTTCGTAGCAATAAATGCCTACCTCAAGAAACAAGAAGTCTCAAATAAACAACGTACCTTTATACCTCAAGAAACTAGGGGACAAAAACCAAACAAAGCCCCCACTCAGTAAAAGGAAGAAAATAACAAAGATTAGAGCAGAAATAAATAAATAGAAACTAAAAACTACAATAGAGAATATCAATGAAACTAAGAGCTGGTTCTTTAAAAAGATAAAATTGATAAGCTTTTAATTAGATTTATCAAGAAAAAAAGTGAGAGGACTCCAATATGTAAGATCAGAAATGAAAGAGATGTTCCAACTGATAACAGAAATACAAAGGATCATAACAAACTACTATGAACACAACTACACACTACCAAATTGAACCTAGAAAAATGGATTAATTCCTAGAAGCATACAACCCACCAAAAATGAGTCATGATGAAATAGAAAATCTGAACAGACCAATTACTAGTAAGGAGATTAAATCAGTAATCAAAAACCTCCCAAAAAACAAAAGTTCAGGACCAGATGGCTTCACTGGTGAATTTCACCAAACATTCAATGAATTATTATTAATCCTTCTCAAACTCTTCCAAAAAATAGAAGAGAATGGACCTCTATAAACTCATTTTACAAGGCTAGCACTACCCAAACCAGACAAAGATGCTACAAGAAAAGAAAAGGCCAATATCCCTAATGAATATAGATGCAAAAATACTCAACAAAATATTAGCAAACTGAATTCAACAATACCTTAAAAGGATCATACACCATGATTGGGTGTGGGGGGTTCATTCCAGGGATGCAAGGATCATTCCATATCCACAAATCAATCAATGGGAGACACCACGTTAACAAAATGAAAGATAAACATCACATGATCATCTCAATAGATGTAGAAAAAGCATGTGACAATATTCAACATCCTTTATGATAAAAACTCTCAACAATGTGGGTATAGAGAGAACGCACCTTCAACATAATAAACATAATAAAAGCCACATATGATAAGCCCACAGCTAAAATCATACTCAATGGTGAAAAGTTGAAAGCCTTTCCTTTAAGATCAGAAACAAGACAAAGATGCCCACTTTTGCCACTTCTGTTCAACATAGTACTGGAAGTCTTAGCTAGAGCATTTAGGCAAGAAAAAGAAACAAAAGGTATCCAAATTGGAAAGGAAGAAGTAAAACTATTACTATTTGCAGATGACATATTATACATAGCAAATCCTAAAACTTGTTTTGTACTGGTCTCATCCTATTAATAACCAATGTTATGGCTGAGCCAGCCCTTGTGGTTCTTATTATGATTGTAAGATCTTCAGTAATAACCACCAGCAAACTTTGATAAGACACAGGTTTCTCATTCACAGGCCCTGGAAATTACACAGCACACCTGGGGCCACACAGTGAGGTCATGGGGGGTAGGTGGAGAGGAAGAGGGAGGGAGGAAAAGAAAGCATGCACACACGGGGGCTTGGGATGCTGCTTTTTACCAGGTTTGAGGGTGGGCGCCCAGGGATTCGGGGGCTCACTCTTTATTGGTGAATTTAAAAGCATAGAAAGAGAAAACAAACAAGTAGCCCAAAAGGTCAGTCACGGAAATAAGATCTCTAAAACAAAGGAACCTTGGTGGGGGTGGAGGGGGAGGCCTTGCCCAGGTCTTTATCTAGTCCTGTGGCTGGCAAGATAGCTGTCTTTGAGTGGATGCCTCTTTGAAATGAATGTCTTGGCAATCAAAGCTTAAGTCAGGTACTTACAGTATTGGGGGGAAAAAAGTTAGGGTTTACACTATATAAAGGTTGAAGTAAAGTTACCCAGTAATCAAAAGTGGATCTAGACAGACAATAATAACAAGTGAAGATGTGAAGAAACTGAAACCCTCATACATTGCTGGCGGAAATGTGAAATGGTGCAACAACTTTGCAAAACTGTCAGTTCCTCAAAATGTTACACATTAGAATTACCATATAACCAAATAATTCTACTTCTATGTATATATCCAAGAGAAATGAAAACGTGCGCACACAAAAAATTGTACATGAATGTCCACAACAGCACTATTCATAATAGCCCCAAAATGGAAACCACCCAAATGTCCCTTCAACTGATGAACAGATAAACAAAAGGTGGTACATCCATACGATAGATTACTATTCATCCATAAAATGGAATGAAATACCGACACATCCTACAACATGGATGAATTCTGAAAACATTATACTGAGTGAAAGAAGGCAGACACAAAAGACCACATGTATTATTCCATTTATATGAAATGTCTAGAATAGGCAAATTCATAGAGACAGAAAGATTAGTGGTTGCCAGAAGCTGGAGGAAGGGTGTAAGGGTGAGTGACTGCTAATGGGCTTGGGTTTTTTGAGGGGTGGGTGGGTGATGAAAATGTTCTAAATTTAGATTGTGATACGACTGAGATCTTTGTGAATATACCGAATTGAACACTTTAGATAGGTGAATTTATGGTATGTGAAGTGTACCCCAAAAAAGCTGTTTAAAAACTGGATCTAAAACTAGTACTTTATTGGGAGCAAGGGGGAGAAACAGTGGAGGTAGCATAAGTAAATTAAATCTTCCTCAATCATAGCATGAATCGATGGTAATAGTTAAAGCTGATGAATCAACAAATAGCAATAAGTATGCTGAAGATGTGTATCTAAACAAAAGAACACGAAAGCAATACTGCTATAGGTCATTTATATCTCAATAAAAAAAATAAACCCTACAAAAGAACAAACCACAAAGAAACAGGTAAAAGTAGTTGCCTTAGGAAGTAGTACATCTGTGACTGGGGAAAGGGTGGGACAGAGTACCGTGTAGCTTTTAATTACAAAGGTTGCCACTCTCTCTTTTTTTATACCGAGAGATAATCTCTTCGAACAACCTGGAAACATAAACATCCAACAAGAGGGCTAGGTAAATTTATTGGCTGTATAAATGATCCTCATTTGTTTATGTAAAAATTGATTACCAATTTGTTCATTTGAGGTAAAAATTGTAATTGCTAAAACGATCAGTGACTTGTACCCCTTAATCAATACATTCCACTTTGAATGTTTACTATACTTGAAAATGTTTCTACTCAATGAACTTCTAGAGTATCCATTACTTTTTTTTTTTTTTTTTTTTAGAAATTTATCACATTGCTAGATTCTTCCATTGTCTTCAAGCATACGAGTCCGTATATTATTGTCTGGATGTTTTCCCCAAGACCTCCCTCTTAGAGCCCTCTGACCTCTGGCTCCAGTGAAGATTTTCCAAAACACAACATAAATGATAACAAAGACATCGTACACCAAACACTTGCAGACAATGAAGGAGTTAGCATTACTCCTTCATCTGCATAGTCCCAATAAGATTAAGTTACCTGTATCAGGGAATTCATGGCAATTCAGATTAAGTGGAAAAAGAAAATAGATTTTCCTCTACATGAATTGATCATAAGGCCTTAAATTCTACAGACACATATGTGCCCTTTTGTCTCCCCTCTTCCAGAAGCTCAGTGCCAATCATTCATCATATATCATGAGAGACTTTATAACATGGTGGGTAAGAGCATGGACTCCGTCATAACTCGTCTATGGTCAAATCTTGGCTTCGCTACTTACTTCGTGTGATCTTAGGCAATTAACTTAATTAACCTCTCTGAGTCTATTTCCTTTTCTATAAAGTCATAAAAATAAAAGCACCAAGTTTATAAGGTTGCTGTTAACATTAAATGAGTTAGTTCCCACAAAAAGCTTAGAATAGTGTCTGGCAACAAGTGCTGTTATTGTTACTTCATATAGAGAAGTTTGGATAGTTTCTTTGGACTGGAGCTGCTGACTGGAGCTTTTCTCTGATTGTCTGATATTAACAAATACTGGCAGCTAGTCTGAGGAATGCAATTTAAAAATTTTGGGAGAAAGGAACCAATAACAGTACCAGCATTTATCCCAATTACAATTAATTTCAAGATATGATACTTTTTTAGATAAAAGTATTCGGGACTTAGAAAATACTTGGAGGTTCTTTTTATTTTCCCTTTTAGAGTGGCACTTCTTGTCATGACTGAATCATCACCACCTCTAGAATCCTCTCATATTTAGCAGAAACATCACTGATTAGGACACTAAAAGCCATAACACAGTCATTCTATCCCTATTCCTGTCAATAAGTAAGGGATCTTATTCTGTTTCTTGCCATTTAAAAAAAAATTATTTAAGTGATTTCAGTGAAGTTTCTTGTGTGATAATGTACATGAAAGCACTCTGACAATGAGAGATGGGGCTTTTTCTTATTATAAAGTAGCTTCTTATCTCTTGCTCATCTATTTGTGCCTGACGCTTATCATACACCAGCATGCCAGTAAACACAACGTCATTGCTTTTCTTAAGGAAGAGTAGTTGTTCACTATAAGTAGGAAAAAAAAAAAGTAACAGGAAGAAAAGAAAAAGTCTTGAACTTTATTATGCAATTTCCCACCAAAGTATTTCATTTAGAGATATCCAACTCATTCATGACCGTGCAATTATTTGAAGGTACAATAATCTTAAAATATCCTTGACTTCAAATTATTACATTTGGCCTAAAACCTTACAGAAAAGACAGTTTCTGCATTCCAAAGGAATAGAGTTTAGAATTTCCAATTATAAACATGATATATCTCCCGTCCCCAAAGGTGGATCAGATTTAAAAGTAATATGTTTTAAAGCACAAAAACATCAACTATAAAAACCGCATACAACATCTAAATACTTTTCAAATTAGTCTGATACCAAAAAGACCAAATCTCCTTGTTTTAGGCTAATTCAAAACCACAAGGATATTAAAGTCCACCGCTGCTTTGTGTAATAAGTATATGCACAAATGAGGAAAAGTTATTTTGAGTATTTTACCCAAATACAACAGGAATATAGAGAAAGACTGTACTGCTGATCCAGAAATAAAGCTATTACTTCCTGTCTAGTTCTTTATGTGCTACTGAGAATAGCAGTCCAGGAAGAGAAAGTGTGCAACAAAAGCAAAACTTGTTCTCCCATTTGGGCGACAGAAAAGCCTTCAGGTTCAATGCATTCACAAGTGCTAATGTAGTTTTCTAATTTAATCAAAGGGGTTATGCACTATAATAGAGTAACAGAAAAATTTCACCTTAAAAACTATTCAGAAACTAGATTCCAATAACCATGTGCTTAAATTTCCCATTACATTCCAAATACTATACAATATGAAGTATACAGCACCATCTTGAATACTCACATCAAAATGTTTAACTAAAACCCAATCAGGCAGAAGTCGTAACGATGTTGATGCCCAAGAAGAACCGGATTGCCATTTATGAGCTCCTTTTTAAGGAGGGAGTGATGGTGGCCAAGAAGGATGTTCACATGCCCAAACACCCTGAACTGGCAGACAAGAACGTGCCTAACCTTCACGTCATGAAAGCCATGCAGTCTCTCAAATCACGAGGCTATGTGAAGGAACAGTTTGCCTGGAGACATTTCTACTGGTACCTTACCAACGAGGGTATCCAGTATCTCCGTGATTACCTCCACCTGGCCCCCCGAGATCGTGCAGGCCACTTTGCGCCGCAGCCGGCCTGAGACGGGCAGGCCAAGGCCCAAAGGTCTGGAGGGCGAGCGACCTGCAAGACTTACGCGAGGGGAAGCTGACAGAGACACCTACAGACGGAGCGCTGTGCCTCCTGGTGCCGACAAGAAAGCCGAGGCCGGGGCTGGGTCAGCAACGGAATTCCAGTTTAGAGGATTTGGTCGCGGACGTGGTCAACCCCCTCAGTAAAGTGGGAGCGGTCCTTTGGTATTGAATGAGCTTGTGACGGAAAAAAGAATCTTGTGTGCCCGTCTTTGCATAATGTAGTCTGATCAGGAATGTTTTAGAATCAGTGTAAACGGGGCGAGACTGGATTGGTTGGGGGGAAGTCCCACGGCGGGGGGACATGATCAACAATCTCAGTAAAGTTGGAGCGATTATTAGTGTTTGAATAAACTTTGGAGAGAAAATGGTCTCAGCAAACTGGGAGCGATTTTGGTGTTGAATAAACTTGTGGTGAGAAAAAAAACAAAAAAAAAACCCCAATCAATCTTTTAATCCTAGCTTTCAGTTTAAAGGAAATACAAGAGATTGAGGAACAAGTTAAAGAATACCATGAGGATACAGAAAAATCCAGAGTGTGGGATATTTTACAAGACAATTGGCCCAACCTCTTGCAAACGACAATGGTATAAAGGGGGTGGGGGAGAGCGTGGAAGGAGAGTTTTAGATGAAGAGAAATAAAGAAACATTTACACCCAAGATATAGTATGAAAACCTTAACTGAACCATGAGGTTTAATTAAGGTAACTGGCAAAATATGAATATAAACTGGCTGCAAGCCATTATTAATCGTAATACTATTAGCACAGCTAAGAAAAATATGTAAAAGAACATCTTCATCTTAGCAATAGCAACTGAAGTACATATTTAGTATAGTGTCTGGTATTTGCAATTGACTTTCAAATAGTTCAGTCAAAAATAAAAGTATTTATATACACACATTTAAGCAATACATCCAGATGGCTGAGTATTCAAGTGTTTACTGTGCTAGTCTTCCAACTTTTCTGTATTTTTTAAATTTCTCATGATAAAAAACTGTGAAAAAGGATTAGGGTCAAATCAAACTCTTTGTGCTTTTTATTATATGTATTTTATTAAATATTTTATAACATGAATATTCTATACACATGCATTTTTTATTTCTAATGTGTTGGAACTTTAGGTTGTTTCTGTGATTAACAACTTCAAACATTAAAAAAAATGAAGATACATAGAAAAGCATTAAAATCTATTTTCTTGACATGAAAATAAATAAAATGATTAATGATTTTCTCATGACTAATGGAAATCTAGTAAAGGTAGTTATGAATTCCATTTATGTAAACCACCAAATAGAATGTCAAAGGAAAGATTTCCTTTTATAAAGCATATATTTGCTCAAGAATGGAGTGTGGTTTTTTTTGGTCATCTAATCAGTTAGATTTAGTAAGCAGATAGAATATCTGTATAACATTAGTTTTTCTTTGGCACCACCAATCTGAAACTATACTATAATTTTCATGAGTACAAACTGTGTCTTGTTCATTTTTGTTTTGCACACTGACAAATGTTTACTGAATTGGATAGACTTATTTTCTTTGGCCCCGTTAATAAATTATAACCAGCCTTCAATTTTACATCAAGGAGTCATTTTACTTACTGATTTGATGAAAAGGAATGCTTTCTTATGGACTTAATTTTAATGTTTCTCCTAGGGTCATTTACCGTGTTTCCCCGAAAATAAGACCTGGTTTTATATTAAGGTTTGCTCCAAAAAATGCATTAGGGCTTATGTTCAGGGGGTATCACCCTGAAAAACCATGCTAGGGCTAATTTTCCAGTTAGGTCTTCCTTTCGGGGAAACATGGTACTCTCTACCTAATTTTCCCGGTTCCATCACCGAACAGGGGCTTCGGCCATGGACGCTGCATCCTAACGCGGGTCCATCACTTCCCATCACCGGGTCCAGTCCTCCTGTCTGGGGTAATAACTAACATACCAACAGCACGAGGAGGCAGAGGGCGTCAGAGGCCTTTAAAAAATTCTTCATAAGTTAATACTCAGAATTTGGATCTACAAACTAACTTTTAAACTTTTGGTCAAAGTTAAAATCCTCACCTTAGAGGTAGATGTTTTAACAGTAATAAAATGGTTAGTAAGAGAAAAAAAGCTATATAATAAAGGAAATGAGAAACTGAGACCATTTTTTCCCTAACATATTTTATTAAAGATATTAAAAATGCTAACAAAATAAAATGTTAGTACATACTCATATCCACAGTATACAAGTAAACTGGTTTACTATTTTGAGGACTATTTTGAGGACAGTTTGCAATTTATATCAAAAGGTAAGCGGTGTATTAAATGGGTATAACATTTGACCAGAATTCTATTACTAGAAATCTATCCTATAGAATATTTACTTAACAGCAAAATATAAATAAAAATATGTTTAAGACTATTTTAGCTCTATTTGTAATACTAAAAAATTGGAGATAATTTAAATGTCAATACTTAAATAAATTATACCAAAATGAAATTAAGAAGATTAGGAAAGATTTGCATGTAAACTCAGGAGACGTCCATAATAACTATGCTGAGACAGGGTTTATATCATTTTTATGGGAGAAAAAACAACCCATACACTAATGAGGATGTGTTTTTAAATACATGAAGTACACAATGCCTGTTAGCCAACCTGTGCTTTCTCAAGGGAGTGTGGATGGCGGTTGAAGTTTTTTTTTAAAAATCTTTATATACTTCTCTGTATTTTATGGGCAAAACAAAACAGTACAAAAAAGAAACAATACTCTCTCCTCTTGCCTCAGAAATCAATGTAAAAGCTAAAACTCTAAAACTTCCGGACCAAAACTTAAGAAATTATCTTCACAACCTTCGGGTAGGCCAATATTCCCTAAAACACAAAAGACACCAATAGAAGGAAAAAATTAAGGAAAAAAACAAAACACTGGACTTTGTCAAAATTAAAAAGCTGTTTTAGAAAAAGATACTTTCAAGATATAGAAAATACAATACATACATCTGACAAAGGAATTGTATCAAGAATATGAAAAACTTTTTACAACCCCATAACAAGTCAAACAACTCTGTATATGGGCAAGAAGTTTGGATTTCATTGAAGAAGACATACAAGTAGCCAGTAAGCACGTCCAGCATTTAGTCATCCATGAAAAATAATTTAAGTAAAAATTAAAATCAAATGTGGAATGACTGAAATTCTCATACACTGTTGGTGGTAATGTTAAATGGGAGTCATTTTGCAATTAGCAGTTTTATATAAAATTAAACAGACTGTAACCGTATTCCAGCAATTCTAATCCTAGAGAAACAAAAAGACATGTCCACTCATGGATTTTATATATGAATTCACAGAAGTTGTTCATAATAGCCCCGGACAGAAAAACCCACAAATGTCCAGTGGAGAAGACATTAACAAACTGAGGTATATTCATGCAATAGACTGGTATTCAACAATAAAAAGAAACAAACTACTAATACATGCAACAAACACAATGGATCTCAAAATCATTATGCTGAGCAAAAGCTAGACACTAAAGAGTACATACTCTATGTTGACCAGCCAAACGAATCCCTACAGTGACAGAAAGAAGACTGGTGGTTGCCTAGGGCCAGATGGGGAGGGTGAGACTGAATGTAAAGATACACACATTGCAAGTTCCTGCAGTGATGAAAATGTTCTAGCCTTGACTGGGGTATTGGTTACATGGATGCATACTGAACTGTACTCTTAAAATGAGTTCATTTTATTGTTTGTAAATCACACCTCAATAGAGTTGGTTTAAAAAGGCACAGTACAGTAATCCCTTTACCTACAGAGATACGGTCCAAGACCCCTAGTGGATGCCTGAAACTGACAGTATCGACTCCTACATATACTATGTTTTGTCCTTTACATACATACCGATTATAAAGTTTAATTTACAAATTAGGCACAGTGAGAGATGAACAATAACTATAATAAAGTAGAACAATTATACTGTAATAAAAGTTAATGGCTTTGGGGCAATTATTAAGTAAAATAAGGGTTACTTGAAAACAAGCATTGTAATACAACAAGAGTCAACGTAATATTAATAACTGAGATGGCTACTAAGTGACTAAAGGGCGATACACTGGACAAAGGGATGATTCACGCCCTGGGTTGAATGGAATGGGATAGTGTGAGATTTCATTATGCTACAATTTAAAATTTATGAATCGTTTATCTCTGGAATTTTCCATTTAGTATTTTCATGACTGATTGCAGGTAACAGAAACCACAAAAAGCAAAACTGCGGATAAGGGGGGTACTACTGGATTCCCTTCCTTCTGTTTTTAATAGAAATTAAAGCTATCCCTGGATTAATCCAAAGCTAGAGAATTACGATTCTTTTTGCTTATTGAGAGTTCTTTACATCTGGCCAATGGCAGCAAACTAACAGCTCTTCCTAAGGAAAGGCCCTGGAATGGAGCAGTAATACCAGCAATAGAGACAAAGGGGCACTGAGAGCAGAGCTGGAGGAAATCTACTGCCTATTTTTGTAATTACTATTACTGCAGTTATGTAAGTGGACGTCCTTGTTCTAAGGGTATACTGAGTATTTAGAGGCAAAGGGGCACAATGTCTGTAACTTACACTCAAATAGTTCACAAAAGAAGGTTTTTTTCAAGCATCCACATTTTCTATTCATGTGACTGAGCTGGCAACACAAACTTCTGTAGAGCCTGCTTATTTTCTGAAAGGCCCACCCACATGTATGAAAAAGAGCCACTAGATGGCACTCTGTGATCTCCTAATGCCAGCAGCTGTGGGTTTCCACAGGCATTTTAGATAATCATCCTTAACAAATAAAAACTGGTGATCTTTAATAAAGCACCAATATTAGGCAACCGCTACACTCAAAATAGCTGTTTTCACAATGGCCTACAAGGCCTTACGTGATCTAACTTCAGTGCCCCCAAAACCCATCCATCTCTCTGACCTTACCGCTTTCGGTCTGTCAAAAGTGTTGCCTTTTCAGAGAACCTCCCTGACCCTGCCATACGAAACAGCAGCTGGGTGCATGCTCTCCCCTACCCCCTTTGCCCTGCTTTATTTTTCTTTAGTACTTGACATTTTATTGTCTTCTCTCCACACTCCCAGAATTTAAGTTTCACGAGGACAGACTTTATTGTGCTCACTGCAGTATCCCAAAAGCCTAGAAAAGGTACGTACCTTCTCTTTCATCTTTAGCTGTAACCCATCACTCTTCACTTGAAGTCCATGATATCCCCACCCCCAACCAGTACTCTAATGGAACTAGAAGGTGAAGAGATTTCAATGTCAAGCATTGATAAGTGGAAGAAAGTCATCAAGAGATTTAAGCAGCAGTCATCCTACAAAAGCAGTGCTTTAGAAAATTCTTTTGGCAAAACGGTGGTAAAATGTAGCAGGACTGGAAAGCAAAGAGATTGCAGGAGACACTGCAGAGGTACTCACTGACAATGGCAGGCGACTTAGGTTTGATTGTGGCTCCCTCGTTTACCAGACTCTGTGACTTTAAATAAACTATCAATATTAATTCAAGAAGCTCTTTGTGCCTCAGTTGCCCAGTGTGTAAAATGAGGGCCAGAAAAATATCTACGTCATAGGGATCATGAAGTTATGATTACCCTATGCTTAGCATAGTGCCTGATACATACATTTTAGCATTCCTTGTAGAAAATAACGGAAAAGCAAATATTCGTTCATTTACTCAACTTATTTTTGAGTGCTCTATAGGTACATCAGGCACTTTTCTAGACACTGGAAATGCAGCCATGAGCGAACAAAAGAGCCCTTGGTCACACTGTTTACATTCTAGCATGAAATGACAAAAATTAGCCCTGATTTATCTGCATCTATCTAGTTTGTGCTGGTGAATAGCTAAAGTTGGGACAGCAAAGTCCTATCTTAACGTCTCTCAGGGAGATACCCGTCCTATAATGTCAGGCTATGAGAAGGCCTATATAAAGAAAAACTAAGTAGGGTAAAGGAACAGTAAGCTGACCTTATTTTAAATAGGGTTGTGGCATTTTAGTAAAGAGGTGAGAGATGTTGGGAGTTTCATCTGAAATGATCCAAAATAAAACTGAAATTCAGGAGGAAGAACCGCTCTGAAGATACTGTGTTTTAGGGTCAAGATGACTGAGCTCTGGCTACAAAAGACAAACTGAAAGCTGACTGGAAATAGCACCTTAGAATTACACGTAAACTTAAGTCTTCTTTTTCTTTCTGCCTTGAGGAATGAAGAATTGCAGACCTCCGAATGCAGAGAACTATCTTCTAGGGGCTACTCAGATGTTATGGGTTGAAGTGTGTCCCCACCAAAAAGATGTATGGGAGCCCTGACCTCCAGTACCGCAGAAGGCGACCTTATTTGAAGACAGGACCTCTACAGAGGTAATTAAAGGTTAACATGAGGTTATTGGGACGAGCCCTAATCCAATATGACTGATGTCCCTATGAAAAGGGGCAGTTTGGACACAGACTGAGACACGCAGAGAGGGCAGATGCTGCACAGTGACAGGGAGCACAACCATCTTCAAGCCAAGGAGGGAGGTCGGGAGCAGATCCTCCCCTCGCAGCCCTCAGAAAGGACCAGCCGTGCTGACACCTTGATCTCCGACTTCCAGCCTCCTGAACTGGGAGACAATACATTTCTGTTGTTTCAGTCACCCAGTTTGTGGCGCTTTGTTATGTAACCCTAGCAAACGAATTCGGACTGGATAAAAATCCTATCTGTATACTTATCTCCCTTAAGAGATCCTAAGTCCCTCGAGGGGAAAGACTGGCTGTGCCTTAGTTATCTTTGTGTCCCTTCTGGAGTACCTGATCTCATGCAAAACTTAGTAAGATACTATTTTAAGTTCCTGCACCTACAAACAGTGTAGCTCAACAAATGCTGAATTTCTCCCACTACCTTTTCCATGTGTATTTTTCCTGACAGATAATTTCTTTCTTTTGCAAACTGAACTTAACTTCTGAGACATACTCAAGTAGTAATCTCAGCTCAGTAATCTTCAACTGGAGCTAGGTTTTGGCAACATCAAAATTAAAATTTGAGTGCCTAAATTTGTCAGGTGTTATATACAAATAATTAAACTATCCCTGATCTTTAGGCGACTGTACTCCAAAGTGTACCTGATACAGATACCTAGATAGGAAATACCAACAGAGGAGTAGAAGCGTTAGTTTGATACATGAAGAGTAGTGAGAAATGGCACATAAAAAAGTCAAAGGTAAGGTAGACAGCGTAAGCAAGGGAACAGTCACCAGAGCACTTGATGTCAGCTCAGCCCTGGGCCACGGATGCACGCTGAACTGTACCGTTAAAACGCACGCATTCACACACGCAATTTCATCCTCAGAACCTCGCCATCTACAGATAAGGAAACTCAGCCTCAAGGAAGTCAAATGACACTGTCCTCGTTCACCCAACAATGGTGTTGGAGGCAAACTGGAACCTGGGCTGTGTGACTGAAGAGACAAACGTTTTGGTAAACAGTATATGAGCGTACACCGACCGTACGTTATCCTTCCAGCCAGAAACATGAGCATGAGTTACCTAATTTATCCCATTATATTTTTAATACTGGCAAAGAAAAACGCAAAACACAATTCCTGTTCTCAAAGGCATAGGTAGCTGTAGAAGAGGAGTATAAAAGTTATCAGGGGAGTAAGCTCCTGTGTAGACAGAACCTGTCATCTTTGATCAAACTGCTTGGCTGCAAGTACATTCAAGTACAGAGGCTCAACAGCAGCAACACAATTAAGAGCAAAGTGAACGAGAAGATACAGTTGCCCACAAATTACATTTATAACCAGTTACAAAATACGCCTACCCTAGTATTTTGGGAAACAAAAGTTCACAAGACCACCTCCAAAAGGACTAGTATACTTGTTAAAATGCCCACTCATTCAGAGCAGTTTAGAATTTGAATAAATGAAATAATATATAAAGATCACCAACATAACTCATGGTACCAACTCCAATTTCATGGCACTGATGTTCCTTTACCACTACTGGTGACAATTCTTACACAGTAGTTAAAATATAAATGTTATCCTACAATACCTATCAATATTGCCCAAGGCATTTATACCACTGAAAATTTTATTACCAACAGCACTGAATGACACCTGGCCAAAATCTTCATCTGTACAACCAAAGGCATATCATGGTACAAACGAACATGATTTTTATTCACCTCCTGCCAAATGACTTTTGTGTCCAGTGCTACTATGTGTCTCCGAAAATGAACAAAGAATATTTATTTTGTGGTTTCTGATAACTTTCTGAAATCATGTGTCAAATAGTTGAAAAACTGGATTCTCTGGTCTTCATAGCTGATCTTTTGCGGTCTTTTCCAAATTCCCAGAGTTAATCCTTTCGTAAGAGGCACAGAGAACCACAGGCTTCTTCCACAACAGTGCTTACTGTCACTTCAGGAGAGGGTGCTTGAGACAGCATTAAACCTATTTATGCCTAACCCTCACCCTGAAGGCTCTATGGCAGAAATCACAGCCTGCAGAATGTCAGCTGAATCATGCCCCCAAACTTCTGTTTACCATGGATAAAATAATTAAAATAGTTGTGAACACTAAACCATCTGGAGAAACTCTGGAAAAATCTGAAGACCTGGTAACACTGGACTCATCTTTTCACGGGACAACCCACAAGAGCTAAGAAGTCTTTTCCTCTTTAGATTTAAAGGAGTCACCCCACTCCGCAGATTTAAAGGAGTCACCCCACTCCGCACGTTCTAACCACCATTCCCATTTGGCTTACTCATAGTATGCTTCTTATGCCACATTCTAAAAATCAATCAACACAATTACAAACTATATCCGTTATTCACTTTAAACTAAGAATACAGATGACCCAAATTAGGAATCTTTTTGAAGGCTAAAGATGATATAAAATGAAACAAATGAATCTGTGTAACCAGGTGTAATCTAATTACACAGTAAGGAACTACCATAACTTTTTCAGTAATTTGCCTCTGCAACCATAGTGAAATACACCTTAAGAACAACAAGAAATCATTAACTTTTTCCAGTAATCATATTGTTGGTGGTAGTGTCTGAATCATCATTCAGAGACTATTTTGGATTTAGTCTCCTCTTTGCGAAAAAGAAAATGAATAATCATGTTGGTGCTGTCAAGAACCGGGGTTTTCAGCGTGGAAGAACGGAGACAGAGATGGAACATCAAGGAAGAAAAGTCCCTGGGTCATTTAATGTGATTTTTAAGTATATCATGAACCCACGATTTTTTGGAAAAGAAAAAACACAACTTATTTTGTAGCTCTAATTACAGAAAAAGCCTAGAAACAATGACTAACTCAGTAGGAATACGCATCTTAAGAGCCCAGATTGTGATCTCCAAATGCCATTTTCCACTAAAACACTTCTTGGAGAAAAGGGCTATTTCCTAGTTTGGGGAAAAAAAATGTACAAGATAAGTCTGGACAAACTGTCATACCAGATGCAAAAACTATCAAAGATGCCTCAAATTGAGTCAAAATGGACTCAGGGGCCATCATGATGGTACTCCAAATGGCCAAAGATGGGACATTCAATAAAAATAAAAAGTACACATGACAAAATGCATGAATACTGAAAACATCATGCGAAGGAAAAGAAGGCAGTCACAAAGGACCACATACTGTATGATTCCATTTATATGAAATGCCCGGACTAGGCAAATCCATAGAAAAGAAAGTAGATTAGTGCTGGAGGTGGGGTAGCAGGGTGGGCAAAAAGGAATGACTGCTAATGGGTATAGGATTTCTTTTTGGGATGATGGAAAAGTTTCAATCTTATTAGATCTTGGTGATGGTTGCACAACTCTGTGAACATACAAAAATCACTGAATCAGACACTTTAAACAGGTGAATTTTATGGTATGTAAAGCTGTACACAAAAAACTCCAACTACAATGGATTGAATCACAAATATGTTCAAATCTGTGAATTCATATTCAAATCTGTCCTGATCATTTTGGAGGATGCTAGGAATCCAGTTCGTTATTTTGAAAACTGGAAAGTATCAAATATTTATTGTGTCTCTCATATGTATGAAGTGTCTCTCTAGGTAACCAAAGAGATAAGGTAAAGTTTCTCTTTATAGAAGTATTACAATTTATAAATTAAAGAACAGATTACCATTTTGCAACCCTAAATAAAACAATGGATCTAGGAAATGATCAATGGCCATAAACATCACAAGAGTCAGCCAGACATTAGGTGCCTTCTGATAGAAGTATACACCACCACCTATGGAGTCGTCTAGCAAAAACAAAACCATGGAGAACGTACAGATAAAAAGACTAGAGACTTTTCCAACAACGGCGATGTAAGGACCTTATGAATCCTGATTCAAACAAATTTAAATCAGCAGGAAAAATTGGACAGATTGGCATCTGCTATTAAGGACTTGTTTTAAAAAATTTTAGATGTGATGATACTGTCGTTATGTTTTTAAAAAGTTATGAGTCCTTGTCTTACAAAACAATATGATGTCTGAGCCTTGCTTTTAAATAAGATGAAGGGGAGTAGAAGATATAGATGAAACATCAGTCAAAGCTGATAACTGTTGAAGTTGAGATGAATACACGAAAATCTATTTTGCCATTTTCTCTCATTTTGTATATATTTGCAATTTTCCACAATAAAGCTTTTAAAAAGACAATAATCCCACACATGAGAATTAATGCATTTCACAAATTCAAACAGGAATATGTCTCCCACCATTTCACATCTCTGAAATCAAGATGTAATGGTGTATCAGTTTAATTGGTAGTGTACTTTCTTAGTGGTATATAAAATGGTGTATTTTAAAACTGACAGCATCTTAAACTCAATAAAAAAACTGTAAGATCATAAATATACTTAGATATCTATTTCTCCTTATCTAACTCATTATTTGCATTGTACCTAGAAAGGAAGAATTTAAAAAAATTCTTGGCTACCTGCATTTTCTTACTTGCTTGGGATTAATTCAGTTACAGTGAGAAGTATTAAAATAATACTTTAGCCAATATAAAAATGAACGTAGTCCCCAAGCCAGCACTAGTGCTAGAGAGGACCTGGGAACATGGAACAAAAGTTTACTTAAGGTGGGGGGAAAATAACTGCAGCAGTTATTCCACCAAGACTAAAAATACAGTAAAAATTAATTCTAGTCAACTAGCCTATCTTTTCTTCATTTTTAGTAAAGGAGTTCCTAAGCATCCACCACTTCGAACACTTCAACAAGTTGCTCATTCCAAGTATAGGTTGGTGCAAAAGTAATTGCGGTTTGAAAGGTTAAAAATAACTGCAAAAACTGCAATACTCTTCCACCAACCTAATAATCTAAAGGAGCATGGCACTTGGCAAGCCTGAGCCTCACTGTAGTAGAAAACTAACGTAAACTCAATTTACTAACATAGGAAGAAAAGAGGACAAAATATTTCTGACAAGAGCAAATTTAGAAATGCAATTTTGCAAGTACCTACTTCAACGGAATCACATAAAATTAAAAATGCAAATTTTTTAAAGATATGACTGTTGACACTCAAAATTTCAAAGGTAATACCGGAAATTTTTAAAAAGCAAAGGAAAAGCCAGATTAGCCATTAAAAAAAAATCAATTTATGTCAAAAAGACACTATAAATGAAATTTGAAAGGCTAACAAGCTGAGAAATACATTTGCCCTATGACAAAAGGCATAGACTTAGTAAATAGCTCTTAAGACCAAGAAAATGATCAACAATCTGATATTAAAAAATAGGTCAATAAATACATCCCCAAATGGTCAATCATGTTGGTAAACAAAAGAAATTACAACAAAGCATACAGGTTATGGGATTTGGGAAGCTTTAAAGTAATAGTGCACAGTTCTGCTGGCTAAGCAGGAGTTGCAAGAATATTTCCACCCCAAATACTGGAGCAATCCTCCATCTACCTCCTTCAAGTGTCACCTTAATGTGGCCTTGTGCACACTATTTAAAAATCAAATGGCATCCCCATCCCCGCTTGTTAGCCCCTCTTATCTTCCTCTTTTCCCATCACCTACCATACTGTGGAATTAACTTATTATGTCTATTGCTCATCCCCCACCCCCCCGCCCCCTGGCAAATAAAATAAAGCTCCTGAGGATAGGGATGTTTTCCTTTCATTAATGTGTCACAAGGATGGAAAACTGCTTGGGACATGGCAGGTTTTCAAAAACTATGTGTTTAACGAATGGAGTTAAAATGGCTAACTCTTTCTGAAGAAAACTTTTTGACAATATGAATTAAAAATCTTTAAAACGTACAGACCTATATCACTTCTAAGAATTGATTCTAAGGAAACAATCATTGATGTGAGTGAGCAATGTTTATCCAAGATTATTCATCTTAGCTGTGAATTGTGAAAAACTGCAAATGGCCTATAGTGCGCAACATTTAAAATGATGTGGAGTATGAATGCTATGAAAAATGCTCATGGAATGTTAACTGGGAAAAATATACCCAATGATTCAATTTTTTCCCCAAAAAGTACACACGTTTATTAACAGGAACTAAAATATATTATGGTACATCCATTTAATGAAATACTAAAATGAAGCTACTGTGTCCTAATACGGAACGATTTCTAAGACTAAGTGAAGAAACACAGAGCTAAAAACCAAACATAGTAAGGCTGCACTCTATGGAACTAATACAGAACCAATTTCCAACATACACTGTAAATGTAAAAAGCATCCAATATCATTTAATTTGTAAAAATTGTTTTAAGTTTATGTACTCTCTACTGGATAAAAATGTTGGAAATTTTAAAATACTTTCCCTTCTAAATTTTCAATGTAACAATTACATTTTTGGAAAATTAAGAAATAAAACCATCTCCCCTCTGACTCCATAGATCAGCGAGTACCAGAATGAGCAAAAGCTCTTCTCCAGCTCGAATAATTTTACTATGAAATTTATACTAAACCCATAAAGTCCTTTAACTGAAAATTACTGTCCAAATTAACTTCTAAGCTAAAGTAATAAAATTATTAGATATGAAACCCATTCTGGAATTGTGTTCCATAGAAATAATTTCAAAAGCAGACATAAACTGTGTTAAATTATAAAAGCTTATGACAAACAGCTAAAGGTGCGGCTATTGGTATACATATCAAAAACTGAATGCTCAAAGGGAGATACAGCATTGTACCCTTTTAGAGACATAGACAGTGGGCCATGAAAGGGTACCCAAACACCCGGGCATCTTGAGGTCCCTTATTCAGAAGGCTCTGTTCATTCAGCCTCTGCCTTATTTGTCCTCAGACATACCAAAAGGAATTACTGTGTTTCCCCAAAAATAAGACGTAGCGGACCATCAGCTCTAATGTGTCTTTTGGAGCAAAAATTAATATAAGACCCAAGCTTATACTGTATTATATAAGACTGGCTATTATACTATATTATATTATATAAGACCTGGTCTTACATTAATTTTTGCTCCAAAAGATGCATCAGAGCTGATGGTCCGGCTAGGTCTTATTTTCGGGGAAACATGGTATCACTTGGAGACAGCAGTAGTTAGGAGCCAAGGCTTTGGGCTATGTCAGACCTGGGTTGGAATCCTAACTGTACAATTTTATAGGGGAATAACCTGACACATCTCAATTTCCTTATCTGTAAAGTAAAATACAGATTATCCTCAACAAGTTAATGTTAGTAAGAGTACAGTGCCTGAAAAAGTGAAATGGAGAAGGAACTCTTCAAATAAGACAACTAAAAATCTCCACAGTAAAATCTTCCAACATTGAAAGAACCCAAAGGAAACAAATCCTGAAGAACACTGAGCTGCAAAGCAGGAGCCCTGGATTCGTTTTGACCCCGCTATAACCAGCACCAGCTCTACCTCCATGGGCATCTTATTTCGTGTACGTAGGTTCTAGTTTTAAGATCTACAAAATCAGGTAACTGAAAATTCTTTCCACCTGTACCACACCCTGACTAAATTACCAGGATGCTACATATTGTCATACTTTCAAAAGTTTCTAAAAGTTTTCATTTAACTGTTTGGTTTTTGTAGCTATAGGTCCTGATCAGTTTTCTGTATGACTGAGCTACCAGACATTAAGAACGTATAAGACTGTTTCTTTAACTAAGTTATTAGATTGCTAAAAAGTGTCAAAATCAAAATTCAAACCATATCTGACTGACTCTGAGCAAACTTTGTGGCATGCTTCTTCCTCAGACCTTCTCCCTGACTAATCTGGTAACAGCTTGCCTTTGCAAAATGACTGGAAGCCAGGGGTCATGGAACAGAGTCAAGTTACCTGAGTCAGGTGGGGCTTGAACTTCTGACACAGTACTCTAACCAAGTTCATTAATTAGAAATTTCAACTACTTAAGAGGCTAGAGAAACAAAAAAAGAAAGGTAAAATTATCAAGGACAAAGAAAAAAGAAGACAAAAGAAAAATAAAGCACCTCTGACACTACAAGTAAATGGGGTTGGTTCATTCCCATATAATTTTCAGGAATCAAAGTTGCACACGATGAAATACTCAGATCTATGGCCATACCACCCTGAACGCGCCCGATCTCGTCTGATCTTGGAAGCTACGCAGGGTCGGGCCTGGTTAGGACTTGGATGGGAGAAATATTCAGTAAAATAGGTGCTAGATTATCTGGACTATTTGCTTGCTTTTGAGCAAGTCAGGAAATAATAAAGACCACTAACTCTAGGTTACCCACAGTAGTGAATGGAGTAATAGAAAACCCAAAGTACATATACTCAGCGTTAGAAATGAAGCATATGGCCTAAATAGATAATCCAAAGTAATGAATATCTATGTTAAAAATAAAGTATATGATCACTTATATATCTACCCCCCAAATTATTCAAGCTAATATCAAAATTAATTTCCATGTGGAGAGAGTAGGACAGATGACTTCTAAATAATACAATGAACAATAAAATCACTACCTCTTTACATGAGCAAAAAATGATTTATAACACATTTATATCAGCTCCACAGAGAATAACAAAACTAAGACAAAAAGAAAATGAGTAACATTTAAATTTCCACTGCATAGTAGAACCAGGTTAGCTCCTCGCTGTTTCCATTAAAACAATCTGGGATTAAAAACTGGGTTTTGAATAATTCATACATGGATAATCAAGAGGCAAACACACAGAAACATATACAAACACTCATTTCAATGAGTTGGTTACAAAGCACTTTACAAAAAAAAAAAATTTCCTAAGACAGCTGATAGAAATGGAACAAGAGGTGAGGTCACCTACCACTTTATTGACAGACGTCATTAGGTGCTCCCAAACATTAGGTAGCCACCAAAACAACATACACTCCTACCTGGTACTGTCATTCAGAAAGATAACCAAGGAAAGCCTCTGAAATGCATTTCATCAGCTCAGAAAGAATTAGATGGTATACAACCCCACGTAACCTTAAGTAAATGGAAAAGTGTCGAGAAAATAATGCATTTTTTTTTCCTGAACACAAATTATCTAAAAGACAATTCCCAAGACCCTTTGCAATTAAACGTGAGTACAAAATAAAAATTCTTTAGACTAAGCCTCACTTACAGAAGCCCTCTACTGGGCGTTTCTACTAAGCTGTGTCCAACTTTTGTTTCCCACAATAGCGCTAAACCACCGTTTTGTATCCTGCTGATAAAACCGGATATGTGGCACTTAATACACCAAACCAGAATCACCAAGTGTTGGCTAAAGAACTTTCCCAGAAGCTGTCTGCATTCAGTGCAAGGACTCGAGGTTGAGAGAGAGCAGCAGTAGGGAAAGCGGCTATGCGTACAGGGGTCTGCCTGCACACAGTGAGCAAGGCTTTTGCGCCCTGCAGGCTCCTCAGGAAGTTGACTAACCCAGGGAGACCATGCCCTCCTCTGTAAGAGAGCGTGTAGCTGGCAGACCAAAATATGGCACATTCAAGAAGTCCCTGACGGCCTATCACAGCATACGTAGGAGGCAAGTTAGGACACTGGGAAGCAGGTATGGAAAAGAGAGCAGAGTTCAGGGACAGACTGATACTGATCCACAGCTCCGTTGGGATGCCCAAAGTAGGGGAGTTGTGCCTCCTGTCTGGAGATGGGAGGTAATGACCGGCCGGGCTCTGGACCGACGCCCGCAGTCCTTTGCAGTAGACCTGAGGCTGCTAGGACCCCGGCCTGGCCCTGCGCAGCGGACGCTCCCTTCCACATGGTTCTCGTGGAGCACCCCTCCAAGGCCGCCCCGAGGCCATGCGGCGGGGGCCGCGGGATGCCCCAACCCGGTGCACGTTCAAGATGCGAAACCAGAGAG
This sequence comes from Rhinolophus ferrumequinum, assembly GCF_004115265.2. Lineage (NCBI taxonomy): Eukaryota > Metazoa > Chordata > Mammalia > Chiroptera > Rhinolophidae > Rhinolophus > Rhinolophus ferrumequinum. Next base: position 5,887,112 of record NC_046286.1, read on the forward strand.
GAGAGGAGGTGCGGGGGGAAATCCAAAGGATGGGATGTTGGGGTTCAAGACTCACTTTCTTTGGGCTTTGTCCTTCTTGGCCTTGGTCCTTTTCTTTCGGGCCTGGAGCGCAAGCACTGCAGGAGAGAGGGATGGATGAAAGGCGAATGTGGAGGGAAGGAGGCAACCAAGGTGAGGGTGGAGACCTAACAGGGACGCCAGGCCGGAGTGCGGGGCCTGCCAGAGGGGCGGCTTCGGCGAGGCGACCGGCCAGGGGACCGGCGGCCCACGGGGCGCGGAGCAGCACCCAGGCGGGCTGCGCCGGAGGGGGCTCGGGCCGGGTCAGGGGGCCGGCGGGCGGTGGTCTGCCCGGCCCGCCGAGGGCGGGGCCCGGTCGTGGCCCCAACGCGCCGGCCGGCCTGGCGGGGAACAAGGGGTGACGACTGTGGGCGCGGAAGGACGCACGGGCTGAGGGGCGCGGACCCGCAGCCCAGAGGCGAGGGTTGACGGGCGGCGCCTCTACAGTGGAGGGACGCCGCCCCGCCGGGGACCGGACTGCAGCGGTTAGGCGAAGCTCCGGCACTGGCCCGGGCCTCGCCCCGGCAGCCGTTGCCCCTCGTGGCGAAGGCCGCTCCACCGCTCACCTTTCCGCTCCATGGCGAGACCGGTAACCGCCAGGCGCCTGCGCACTCGAGTGGCGGTGACTCCCGCTCCCGCCGCGGCCCAAAACCAAGCCCGCGCTCACCCCGCCCCCCAGTTCCCGCCCCGCCCCCGCCCCCGTCCCCGCCCTCGCCCCACGACGGCGTGCGCCTGCGCGTTGAGCGCGGAACCTACCACCTGCTCCCGAGAAGGGGAGGGCAGTAAAGAATGGGAGCCGAGGGGCAGGAAAGAATGCCGAAGGTGAATGCGAAAGAGAGGTTTGAGAACCAAGCTTGGAAGCCTGGCAGGGTCAGGTTTGTTCTATTTGCCCGGCGGTTACCCCTTAGGAAAGGCGAAGAACGCGGCTTCGAGGGCTCCCTGCGTGCTGAGTCAGAGCTCCGCAGCCAACTGGAATTGGCCTCAGTTTCCTTGTCTGTAAAATGGATTAATCAGGCGTGTCCCAGTACGCTGAGCTATTGCTAGGGCCAATTCAGATACCATGTAAAGAAAATGAGGGGAGAAATTACGAGAAAGAAAAGGAAGTGGGAGCACTACAAAAGAAAGACTGGAAGGAACCCGTGACCCTGTTGTCACTTAAAAGGGGAAATTGTAAGTGAATCTTTTCTTAAAACTTCAAGTTTAAAGGCTGTAAAGAAGAGGGAGAATAAAAACAGCGTTTTCTCATTTTCCCACTTCATCATCTTTTCAATACATGATAAACACAATTGTCTTTTTATTAAAAATTAAAATTTAAAATTAAAGAATGCTTTAATACTTTTCTAAGTGCATTATCTCATTTGATGGTCTTGGCAACTTAAAGGCACGGTAGTTATTACCTCCACTCTACAAAGAAATGAAAACTTGGAGGTGATATGTACTACAAATCTTGGTGACCCAACCCAATGATTCAATCATCAAACCCTTATTGTAAAGCAGGGTCAGCATAGTTTTCTGGGATGGGCCATAAGATCTTTCTCATCTACTCAACTCTGCTACTGGAGCTCAAAAGCAGTCATAGAAAGTAGTGTTCCAATAAAGCTTTATTTATGGTCTCTAAAATTTGAATTGCATGTAACTGTAACAAAATATTCTTCTTCTCTTGATCTTTTTTCAATGATTTCAACCATTGATTTTAACCATCTTGGTTAAGGCTTTAGTTGGCCAACTCTACAGAACTTTGCAAAGTTCTGTAGCTGGACAGGGTGGAAGCTCTGAAGACCTGTGCCCTAAACGAAGTTAGACTCCGGTGGGGAAGACCAGTAATTGATTGAGAAGGGTGGATGAAAGTACATCAGGAACTGCATAAGTCAAGTGTAGGGGCTTGGGCAGGATTTTATTGAGCAAAGTAAGAAATTAAGTCTAGTCAGGGAGGAGGCAGCTAATGAGCTGGGTCTTGGGAAATATGTAGGATTTCCATAGATGGAGAAGGAGATGGCAGGCATTCCTGAATGAGAAAATCAATTGAGCAAAAAGGCACAGACTTGGAAATGTATGGGCCGAGGCGGGGGAAGGCTGGCAATGACGGAAGGGATGAAGTGTGATGTGAGGCTGGAAACGTAGGTTTGCCAAATTTGAAATTCAGATAATTAATAGCTATTGCATGGAACCTGAATGATAGCATTTCTGGGCATATTGCAAAAGAGGACAGCACCTGTTGGTCAAGGAGAACTACAACTCAGTTTCCTCTCTACTCTATACTTGAGAACAAAAGGGGAGTTGGGACAGACACCCTAGCTCAGGGAAACCACTTGTGGTTTAGGAAAGACAGGAGAGAGCTGGTGGCTGAGAAAATGTCCCAGGATCAGGAAATGACTCCCCACCAGAAAGTAAACAATATGAGGGTAGGGACCCTGTTTGGGTTTTCCTTGATGTATCCTCAGTACCTTGCAGTGTCCAGTGCTTAGGAGATGCTCAAATATTTGTCTAGTCAAAGAATAAATGATGTGCAGTTTATGAGAACTGTCTGGATGAGAGAAAACCCTGAGAGAGACAACATGAGCGCTGTACTAAACTCCAAATGGATTATTGCAGATCCATCAAAAAGGAAATAAGTTTAGCTTGGGATGAATCAATCACACCTATTTTGAGTCTGAGGGACTGACTATTGCTTCTCTAAGAGCTTACTAACCATTTGTTTAAGAATTTATTTGAGAATTTTTCCGGAATTAATGTCAAGTTCACTGGACAAAGTTCCCCAAATTGACCATTTCTCTCTTTTTTTTTTCATATTTTTTCCCCATTCTCCCAGCGTGCTTCCATTCTTCACACTTTTTATAAAATCTCTATAATTGTTTATATAAGCTAGTTTCTATTTTTCCCCTATTCTAAAGCGTGTACCTTTTTGTGTGTGTGTGCTTCTTGCTTTAAATGTAACTTTAAAAATCACTTACCCTCCCACCCCCACCCCCTGCCCAATTTCACAGGGCTTGTCCTATTCTGGACTTTACCCTTCCAGAAGTTAGTCTCAAAAGTGGTGGGCATTCTTTGGTATTCCTTCTCAGTTACACGCATACCCCTCTCCCACAACTGTTTTTCTGCAAGTCTTTTTAAAAGTAGAATTATAAGGAGAACATGAGACATCATCGTATTTGTTGCTTATGGGCAGTGTCAGAATTTAAGTTCTGAAAAGATCTTATTCCCCTTAAGTTAGCTTACTTTTTAAGACTGCCCTGGGATCTTCCCTAACGCTTCTTTGAAATTTTTGAAAACTGAGCACTGAAACTGTAGGACACATGTTTTATCACACCCACATTCCCTGCCTTGGTTACCACAAACTCTTTCACTTTGTTTAAAGTTTTGATCTGAATTAAACCCAAAGTATCACTTCTCCCTATGGCTTCCCCTATGTCCTGTGGGATGAAATGGACAGCAGAAGAAAGTGGAAAGAGATCAGATGCTTTATTTGAATGATGTAAGATTCTCAGTAGATGTCTGCATAATTGGAGAACCCCAATAGAACTTTATCTTGCCCTTATGATAGTTTTGTGAAATATATTATGAAAATATAGTTATATTCTAGGCTTGAGTGTCAGGAACACATGGCACATTGAACAGACTAATTAGAGAACTGAATGAGGGCATTGACGTGTCGGTAGGGTTAAGGGAAACTAACAAGGGATGATGAACATCCAGGGCCTAACAGTGGAAATCTTTACAATCCTAGGCCTTAAGGGACCAGGGGTGGAGGTGTTACCAAAACCCAACAGGAGCTTGTATGAGTCTGCTCGAGTCGCCAAAGTATCACAACTGGGGGGCTTAAACAATAGAAATGTATTGTCTCAGACCCATAGTTCTGGAGGCAAGAAGTCTGAGGTCAAGGTCTCAGCAAGGTTGGGTCCTTCTGAGGGCTGTGAGGGAAGGACCTGTCCTCTTTCCTTGGCTTGTAGAAGACCGTCTTCTCCGTGTCTCTTCATAACATCTTCTCTTTGTGTGTCTCAATCTGTGTCCTAATTTCCCCTTTTCATAAGGACATTGGTCATACTGGATTAGGGGTCATCCTAATAACCTCATTTTAACTTGATTATAAACACTGATTCTCCAAAGAAGGTCACTTTCTGAGGTGCTGTGAGTTGGACTCTAATATGTCTTTTATTTTGGGGGGAGGGGAGGACACAATTCAACTCATAACAGAGCTGTATTGGTAAGAAAATGCTGCCTGACAGCAGCTGTGCCCTTTGATGAAGGGATATAACCATTGCCCAGCAGGGAAGTAAATATCCAACTTCTTTCTCCTTTCATCCTCTCAGGCTAATGCCACCCATTAACAAAACCCACTGGAAGTTCTAAGGGTTTCTGGGAGATGCAGTCCATGAAGCCAGCCTCCTAGGGCACAGAGCAGGGTGGAGAAGGGTGGAGGGTAGCCATGGAAAGGCATACAGAATATCCAGCACATCCTGTCTGGGCAGTCTGAGGATACACCCAAAGCAGCTAGAACTTTCCAGGCAAGTAAGCCAGCTTCTTCGGTACCCTGATCCCTGGAGAGGCTTGAGAACAGAAGTTGCTTAGCAATAACCCCCTTTCTGGCTTTGTTTCATAAAAACTTAAGCTTCACAAGGAGATCGTGCTGGAGTGAAGGGTTGGGGGCAGCAGGTGGAAGAGATAAAAGAGTAAAAGCATTGGCTCGGTGGGGTGGGAAGCTACATAAGTTCTTTGAGGTCTCAACTCTCTGTCCTTTTGGATGCTCTGGCCACGCATGAAGGTTGGAGGAGAAGAGGAGATTCTTTAGCAATGAGGAGGTTACAGACATTGGTGGTTCCCGAGGCAGGTAGGGCCTGTGCTCTGGAAACCCTCTGGCTCCCCAGCAAGGGGTTGCAAACTGACCTAAGTTGATAATGTCCAATTCTTTGTTCTTTTTCATTGGTAACGTAACAAATACCTGCCCAGGGAAGTCTGAAGAGATGAGGATTTGCCCACCCCACATCCTCACTCTTGGGATATAGTGAAAACAAGTTGCAGATTAAAATCCGACTCTCCTCCCCCACGACATTTCTTAAACACTCATTAGCAGGCAGGCAGGAAACAGCTCCTAGGAGCTCGGTAGTTTCTTTGGGGTTTCTCTCTGTCTTTTTGGATGCTCTGTCCACAGCATGAATGAAAGGTATACTCAAGGCAGGGACAGCAGTAACCCAGAAGCAGGACTCTGTCACCCGCATGGCGGGCATCAGGCAACCAGAAAGCGATTCTCCCTTATACTTGGTTATGCTGTTCCAATCCTGATCAATGCCAGGGGTGTTACCAGAAACAGGTTTTCACTGTCGAAAGGAGTTGCTTGTTAATTTGTGTAATGGATGCTATAAAAGAGCTATCATTGGCGAAATTTGTGGTATTCAGTTACTCTGAACCACTTTGTTGAAGCCACCTTCTGATTAGAATGTTCGCTAACCACTCCTGCCATCGAATTGCTGATTAGAACGCAAGTTGCACCTGGGGGTAATTTCAAGTAACCAACACCTACAAATGTCATCCTGTCTTTGCCAAAAGTTTTCATATGCCCAAGTATTTTATTTTGAAAGAGGAGATTTATTTCTTGAACATGCCAATTAAAAAAAAGATAGAAGCAATGTGGGAGTCTAACACTAGGGGAATGGTTACAACAGTTTACAGCATGTCTATGTAAGTTGCCAAAACAGGGACCTGCAGCCTATCTAAGGTTCCGGAAGTACTGGAAGAGTTTTCTGAAACATTCTCACCTAGAATATGCTTCCCTTACCTTGTTTCCAAGGATAAATGTCAAATGTTTTAAGGTAAATTGCAAACAGGAGATCCGGTGCCCCTAGGAGGCTGCCAGGCCAGGAAAGATGGTCCGCGATATTAAACATATTCAAAGGACACTGCAGACTTGGACAGTAAACATGATGGACTGAAGATCAAAAGCCATTGCCCTGTTTTCTGAGCAGTGCATAAACCTCCCAGACTCTTCTGCAACCCTAAGGACAGAGAGGAGCGCCACGATGACTGAGATTGAGTTTCTCCAGCTTGGCAATCTCAGGGTTAGTGTGTAGACAATCTAGGAAATACATTGAAATGGGTAACGTGGTTTACACATTTGAATTCTGATTTCTACTCTGCTATGCAATGTTGAATCCATTAGTCTCTTTCTTCTTTCAGATACTTTTCACCATGCTCACCCTTATGACAAACATTTACTTAGCACCCACTGCAGGCCAGGCATTCGACCAAGGGCTGTGAAAATCAGAGAAGAAAACAACATAGATCTTGCCCTGTAGGACTTAATAGCTAACTCTTACACGCTAATTACTGTTTACTAGATACTATTGCCTCTCAACCCTCCCACAACCTTATGAGATAGGTACTATTATTAGCACCTGTTTGATAGATGAGGAAACTGAGGCACAACAAAAGTCACACAAACTAGTAAGGCAGAGGTTTGAATCTGGGCAGCCGGGCTCTCAAATTCATGCTCTTACCCATACACCACCTCACCTATCTAGTTTAGTGAGGGGATGGGTGCATAAGTAAATACATAGAATGCACAGTGGTAGAGGCACCAAATACCACAAGAGCACAAAACAAGAGGTCCACTCAGCTCAGGGTTTGAGGAGGGGAAAGGAAAGAAGCATTACCTGGATGAGATGACGCCTGGGCGGCACTGGAAGGCATGAGTAGGAATCAACTAGGAACAGAAGAGGAAAGAAGACTACAGCCAGAGAAGACAGGACGGTGTGTGTGGGGAACCACAAACAGTGCCATGTCACTGGGGTGTAAAATGCAAGGGGGGCGGGGGAGATAGTTTGCTCCACACACAATAATGGGCCCCTTCTATGGGCAGGCGTGGTGCTCGGTGCTGGGGGTATTGCAGCGACAGAGCACCTAAGGAACTTGAACTTGCGCTTTCCATCATCTTGCTCCCTTAAGTAACTTTTTGAAACTACCCCCAGACAAAACACTCAATAAACTAGAAATAGAAAGGACCTTCCTCAACCTGGTAAAGGGCATCTATGAAAAACCCACACTAACATATTCCGTGGTGAAAGACAAAATGCCTCCCCCTAAGACCAAGAATAAGACAAGGATATCCTCTCTCACCACATCTATTCAGTATTGTACTGAAGGTTCCAGCCAGGGTCATTAGGCTAGAAAAATTATATAAAAGGCATGCAAGTGGGAAAGGAAAGCAACACTTAAATAAGAGTGCTAAAACATCACAGTTTTGAATGCCATCCAATGGAATTTAAATACAATAGCAATTTAATACCCACTATTATCCACCTATATATGTAAAAAAAGTAATGTCACCTTGTTAACTATAAGAAATTTTACATTACTCTCTTTTCTCCTTGAACTTGTATTTCTATTCCATTTTCCTCTCACAGAAATTTAGCCTCAGGTGATATAACTTTATGCTTGAAAGTGTATCATACTTCTCCACCACATAAAAGTGCATTTACTTTGAAATTTAATTTGTAAAAACATTGTAAAAACATTAATTTGTAAAAACATGTAGAGATCACGATCCTCTAAAAACTTTCTTACCTATCATTGCAAATATTATTATTGTATGATTAATCAAAATAACATATAGCATTATTTTTGTTAAAGGAAATTTTATCGCAAAAGTATCTCAATGAAGTGGCAGGTGATTTTTCTCGAGTCCTGCATTATTCTATTCTTATTTTTTTGGCAGTGGCTAAGAAAATTTGTTCATATGAAATAAGTAGACGGGAATGGAAAGGGTTTTGCTATAGCAATAATATTCAGTATTTTTTGGAACTCCTTCCAAATAAATGTGCCCCCAAATCACATAGCATAATCATTATCAAAACTTATTTTAATAATTCATCAACTGACAACTCCAGGAGGTCCTTATTCAATTTTGTTGAAAGCAAATGTTTGGAAACCATCTGACTTGCAAAAAGATGTGTTATCTGGTCATTAAAATTGTTCACTTTCTCAGTCCAGACACCAGTATTTCACTATGTCCCTTTGTTAGGCCCTCTAAGAGGTTTATATGCGCTGGCAGTGCACCTGAGAATGATTCTTTGGGGAGGGGGAGAGCCCTTGGTTTTTGTTTGTTTTGTTTGCCCCCCCCACTCCAATGATAGTGACTTTTGTTCACTATCTCCAGGGCCTAGAAGTGTCAGATACATAGTAGGTGCTCAATGACTATAGAATATTATGAAATAATGTAAAAACCCCCGGTGTCAGGGTGCATATAGGAGGGCAAGGAGAAGAGGCAGAGACTCAGAGGCACCCAGTGTACCGATTTGGGTTTTTCAGTTCCAAGGCATCAAAAGGCCACCTTTCCCCAAATCGAAGCAGCACTGAGTAGAGGAAAGGCCTAATCTTTGGCAGCCAACCTGGGTTTGAATTGTGACATTGACATTGAACAACTGTGACTTCAGGCCAACTCTTGGTCTTAGATTCTTACCCGGGATAAAAAGGATAATTGTCCCTCCAGAAGAGGCTATGGAGGAAGTGACGATGACATATGATAATGTCTATAAAGTGTCTGCACCACTGCATACACTCAGGAAATAGGATTTGTCCTTCATTGGACCCTGCTTCTTTTCCTTTTGGTGGCACCATCCTTCCCTCTTACTAGGCCAGAAATTTGCACTATTGGACTCACCCTGAACCCCCACTGCAGCAGATGCTGAGCAGTAGGCAAAATGGCAGAGTTAGGGACCTTGGGTGGAATCCAGGGTCGAGGGACCTCCTGCACCTCAGTTTCCTCATCTAGAAAACAGGAACCACACATTTCCTTCAAGGCTCCCGTCCCTCTGATGTCCCTTCAGAGGAATCCTGTCCCATCCAAAGCCCCACCTGCTATTGGTCACTGTCTTATAATCAATGGATAAAGTGGGGAAAGTGTGGAATAACATCAAATACAGCTGTCAGAATGCCTTTAGCCATGAGGGAGGAAGCCGTAGTGAAAATGTGGACGTGAACTCCAACAGGGGTTTGGCTGTCAAAGAAAAAAATTCAGCAGAGGAGACTCAGCAATTCAGCAACAAAGCAGTCCCTTTAGCGAAAATGTTGCCTTCCAACTGGGATTAAACCCTTCAAATAATTCCTCAAGGAGAAACCAAAATGACGTCACTGAAATTCCTCAGGTTGTCGACATAAGCATTGAAACGAATAATGTGTCATCACAGGAACAAGATTTATAAGAAGAGATTCCTCCTCTTGATGTACTCCATGGGGTGGGAAGAAAAAAAGCATTCCTGTTCTAGAAAGACACAAAGTTCACTGGATACTGATAAAAAGTTTGGTAGAAATCAAAGTGAACATCAAAGGAGAGGGAGGCGATATGGCAAAAGCTCCATACAAGATATGAACAGCGTTTCCAGCACCACTGTAGGAAGTCATCTGAGACAGAAGTTGAAGGATACTGTGGGCTTGTGTTTTCCTATGAGAACTTACAAGAAGCAGTCAAAGTCCCTCTTTTCTAATAAAAGAAAAATACACCTTTCTGAATTAATGCTTGAGAAATATCCTTTCCTTGCTAGCTTGGATTTAGCCCCAAAATGACATTTGATTAAACAGCACACAGCCACTGTGAACCCACATTCAATGTTTTTTGATACATTTGATCCATGCTTGGTTTCCACAGACGATAAAGAACATAAGCTTAGAGAGAAAGACAGCTTAGTATTGCACAAATACGTACATTTGAAGCCACTGCACAGGTTAATTTGTTACATAAACCGGGACCAAAGTTAGCTCCTGGCATGACTGAAATAAGTGGAGACAATCCCGCAATTCCACAAGCTAATTGTGACTCAGTAGAGGACACAACCACCCTGTGTTCTCAGTCACGTAGGCAGAAGCAAAGCCAGGTGTCTGGAGACAGCCATGCCCACGGTAGCAGGCAGGAAGCTTGGCAAACCCACACGCAGATTGATTACAGACACGGCCTTGTGCCCAATTTGCTTCAGATTACAGGTAATCCCTGTTTCTGAGGAGTCATAGACCGTTAGGAAGCAGAACCCCTTCTGGAAGGCACACCCGAAGGTCCACTTGCTCAGGGGCTCTGCGCAAGAGTCCTCTTCTGTGAGCTCCTGTGGCTACAACAGATCCCCGTGTGTCCAAGTTGAACAGTGGACAGCTTTAGTTCTGATGTTCACGACCCTTGTACATTTCACTCCTCCACAGTAACAGGACGTTTGGAACATTATCCCTGTTCTTGGATGTTTTTTGAACCATTGCTTGCTCTGTCACGAGTAGGACTTTCCCTTTCTGCCTGCAATATATCTGCTGTGCAGTGATCTGCAGATGTACTACAGACAATGGAATCGATGGGCTCCCTTCACCATCAATGTCACAGGACGTTTTAAAAGAGTCATTACAAACAATAAGTTTGTGTTCACTGGTTAGGATGAGAACCACTCAAGGTGAAGTAAACTCTCCTGTCTCCTATCCCCACAGGGCATTAACTAGATCTGCTGATGTGCATTTATGTGCATTAGACCCCTACAGCAAGCATGATGCGTTACGTGTTTTTTGTTTTTTTAATTTTTTTTATATTGGGGAACAGTGTGTTTCTCCAGGGCCCATCAGCTCCAAGTCATTGTCCTTCGATGTAGTTGTGGAGGGCGCAGCTCAGCTCCAAGTCCAGTCACCATTTTCAATTGTAGTTCCAGGGGGCGCAGCCCACCATCCCATGTGGGAATTGAACTGGCAACCTTGTTGTTAAGAGCTCGAGCTCTAACCAACTGAGCCACCCCTCAGCAGCTCAGTGGCAGCTTGTTGTCTTCAACCTAGTTGTGGAGGGCGCAAACAGTGTGATTAATGTTTGAAATTATTACTGTTTCTAAGAAATTTTCTGTAAACTTCCCAAAGCAGCAATGTTTGTAGTTATTATAAATCAAGCTTTGGAAGTCCAAAAAATAAAGACTGCCTTCCTTTTAGAAAAAAATAAAATAAAATAAATAAATAAATGCTTGGGCTGGCCCGGTGGCTCAGGCGGTTGGAGTTCCGTGCTCCTAATGCCGAAGGCTCCTGGTTCGATTCCCACATGGGCCAGTGGGCTCTCAACCACAAGGCTCCTGGTTAGACACCTCGACTCCTGCAAGGGATGGTGGGCTCCGCCCCCTGTAACTAACAATGGCAACTGGACCTGGAGCTGAGCTGCGCCCTCCACAACTAAGACTGAAAGGACAACAACTTGACTTGGAAAAGTCCCGGAAGTACACACTATTCCCCAATAAAGTCCTGTTCCCCTTCCCCAATAATAATAATAATCAAAAAAAGCTATGTCCTGGCTGCAGGGGCTTCACGCAGTTCACATAAGTGTTGCTATAATTTATATTCAGTCTCCTTGTCTCTTCTGCAAAAGGTACTGTTAAATAAACCGGGTTTTTAAGATAGTAGTTCTTACAGTTTCAGACTTATAAAATTGGTAGTAGAATTTTATTTAAAGACCTTAAGTATTATCTTTTTTAATGAGAGCTTTCACTGAAAACATTTGGAATAGCTACTACAATGTAGTCCTGTGTGTGGTTTTTAAAGTTGACATGTACAGTCTAATTGTTGATTCATTAAAGTTGGATCTTTTCCTAAGCCCACGATGAGTTTGTGAACCATGAAGAAAATGAGACGAGAAGGTGCCCAAACAAGTCAGATAATAGCAACTACAGTGGTTGCTGATGTTGAGATTATTGTTAAACTGTAATTAATAATTTGAATGGCAGCGTTTATCTCTTTGTTGTAAACTCATAGCTGAATTGCTTAAGCACAATTTATAGAATTTCAGTGTAGTTAATTTTTAATAGGAAATCTGAAACTGAAATTGCAGATTTAAAATACTGTACAATTATTGTATCTGTAAACTTAGCACCTTTTTGTCACCTAGAATAGTATGTAATACTATTTGAATGAGCTATTTTGGAAGTCGTAACAAGTTCTAGTGTTTGCTTCTTAGTATTGAACTAAATGTACAGTTTTGTCCTAGACATTTTGCACTAAAATAGTTGAATCCACTCTTGTGTCTTTTTTGTTAACATGCTCTGAATCATTGGTGAGTGCGTGCTCCTTCGTTTCCTGACCTGCTGCTACAGAATGTTCTTTTACATTCTTATGGCTATTGCCAAGACTACAAAAAAGAAAAGTTATATTTGTATGCAACACTAACCCTTTGACCGCTAATGTATGTTTCCACTTGCTGTATCTTGTTATGGCTACTTTTGTTTTTTTGGTGCTAATGAAAGATATTTGGTGTTCTTCTTGTTAAAAAACAAAAACAAAAACAAACAAGACAAAAAACTTTTTTGATGTCCCCAAGGTAGAGTTCTGCCTCCCTTCTCTTCATGTGTGCAATTCCGTAATACATCTGCTATATATCACATTGTGTGTTCAACACCCAAAGTCAGTTCTCCTTCCATCACCATGTATTTGATCCTGTCCACATCTTAAAACAACACAGGGGATGGGTGTACTCAGCACTACAGTCCCTGGGTAATATGCTATCTCCCCCTCCAGCCAATGATTTCCTCCAGAGCAAGGAGTCATTCTGTAAAACCTCAGACAACCATGAGGCTCAGCTCCTGGAAACTACTCGAATGTTACTTAAGTGAAAAAAATCTGGAGGTAAACTGCTGACATCATAGCTTGGCCAAGGACAGCCTGCTTTGAGAATGGAAGGGTAGCCATGAACCAAGGCTTCCTAAAAAACTGGAGAGTCAAGGAAGGGCCATAGTTTCTGTTAACTCCCTGGCAGTTCCTTAAGTTTATAAAACCTGAAGAAATGATGCTAAAAACAAACTTGTAGGCCTGGAAGCTGCCTAGAGGGCTGGTGCAGGGTGTGGGCAGCCGGCACCGTTTCCCAGGTTGTTTATCTTAATCTCTTTGAGAACAAGAAACACATGTTAAGATGGGTTATTTTCTCTGAAATTTAATCCATAATTTGCTGAAGTTTTAAAAAGTTCTATCACTGTGGCAGGGGAGAATCCCTCCATTACTATGACAAAGCTCATGCCTTCTAGGAAAGCAACGGAAGCACCCCAGAATGTTAACAGGATTTATATCTAGGGAGTAGATGTACCGGAGATTCTCCCCCAATTTTTTGGTATTTTATAGATTTTTATTTAAGAACAGGTATTCTTACAATGAAAACCTTTAAGAAGTCTATATCACGAACTCAAAAAATTTCCATCTACAGATTTATAAAATAACAAAAAATTAATTAAAGCATGAGACTCTTTTGATTATGTTAAACCCATTTTCATAGCATTGGATAGAGTATTTAGAAAGATTTTGTCTCAGTTTTGGGGAAACATTATCCCTGGACTAAATACTTCTCTGTTCCCACCTAACAAAGCAGAAAAATAATACCTGAAGTGGTCAAACTGTTTCCTGGTAATTTAACCACATCCCAGAACAAAGCTCAAGAATATTTATAGGAATACAATTATATCCCATCCACAACAAGATAAAGTTTACAATATCTGGCATGATTGGTCCAGTGTCCAATAAAAGTTAACAAGTATGCAAAAAAGCAGAAAAACATGACCCTTAATGAGAAGAAAAATCAGCCAATGAAACTGACCTAGAAAGTATATTGATGATAGAATTAGTAGAAAAGTACATTAAAACAACTATAACTGCATTCTATATGTTTAAGAAACTAGAGGAAATGTTGAATATGTTAAGTAGGGATATGGAAGATATAAAAAAGATCAAAACTGAACTTCTAGAAAAGACAGCTATAATGTCTGAGATGAAAAAATTCACTGCATGGATTAACAGATTATTGTAGAAGAAAATAAATTAGTGAAACTGAAGATATAGCTACAAAGGCTATCCAAAATGAAACCCAGAAAGAAAGACTACAGAAAATAAAAGGAGAAAGGGAAAAGAGAAAAAAAGCCCTGAGTATCAAATTTGCTATGGGACAACTTCAAGTGGACTAATACACATGTAAGTGGAATTCCTGGAGGAGAAGGAGAGGGAAAGAATAAATATTTGAAGAAGAATGGCTAAAAATTTTTACAAATTTGATAAAAACTATGAACCACAAGACCAAAAAATCTCAACGAACCCCAACCAGAAGAAACATAAAGAAAACGACACCAAAGTACATCATAATCAATTTGCTTAAAACCAGCACTAAAGATCAATCCTTAATAGACCTAAGCAAAAATAAAAGTCCTGGTAATTCTTTCAAATAATAAAAGAGCAAATCTTAAAAGCAGCCAGAGATAAAAGACACATTACATACAGAGGAACAAGTAAATGATGACAGCAGATTTCTCCTTAGAAACCAGGCAAGTCAGCAGAGTAGAACAATTTCTTTAAAATACTTAAACTGTCAACCTAGATTATACTTAGTGAAAATATCTTTCAAAAACAAAGATGAAATAAAGACTTTTTCCAACATAAAAACATCTGAAAGACTTGCACTACAAGAAATGGCCAACGAAGTCCTTCAAGCACAAGGAAAATGATACCACATGGAATATGAATCTATACTTAGGAGTGAAGAGTGAACAGAAATGCAATGTGGGTAAATATTAGATATTTTTTCTTATTTTAATCTTCTTAAAAGATAATTGACTGTTTAAAATAAAAATAATAGCAATATGTACCATGTTTCCCCAACAATAAGACCTAACTGGAAAATAAGCCCTAGCAAGATTTTTTTTCAGGATGACATCCCCTGAACATAAGCCCTAATGTGCCTTGGAGCAAAAATTAATATAAGACTCGGTCTTATTTTTGGAGAAACATGGTATATTTGGGGGCTTCTAATATAGGAAGAAGTAAAATGATAAATAAAATGATAATAGCACCTTATACTATACATGAAGTCATATAATCTCACTTGAAGGTAGACTGTGAGAAGTTAAAATGTGTACTATAAACCCTGAAGCAACCACTAAAACAAACCAACAAAAAGTTATAGCTAACAACACAGCAAAAAGGATATAATTGAATCACTAAAATTAATTAATCTGCAAGAAGGTAGAAAAAGAGGAAAAATGGAACAAATAATAGGTGATACAAATAAAAAAAAATAACAAAGTGATAGACTCAAATCTAACCATATCAATAATCACATTAAATGTAAATGGCTTAAATATCCCAATTAAAAGTGAGAGATTTTCAGAGAAAAAAACACAACCCAATTATATGCCACTGACAAGAAAGCCACTTTAAACATAAAGACACAAATATATTTTTAAAAAAGGATAGAAAAAGATTTATCATGGTAACACTATTTTTAAAAAGTGGGAACAGCTATATTAATATTAGACAAAATAAATTTCAGAACAAAAATAGCACCAGTCACAAAGAATGTCATTTCATTAGAAATGAATGGGACCATTCATCAAGAAGACATAACAAAGCTAAAGGTTAAGCACCTAAGAGCAGAGCAACAAAACACATAAGCAAAAGTGACAGAATGCAAAGAGAAATAGACAAACCTACAACTACAATTGGAGTTTTCAATACCTGTCTCTCAACAACTGATAGAACAAGTGGACAGGAAATCAGTAATGATTTAGAAGATTTAAACAACACTATCAACCAACCTGACCTTACTGACATTTGTAAAATCATTTTCCCCAAAACAGCAGAATACACATTCTTTTCAAGTGCACATGGATAATTTGCCAAAATTGACCATTTTTTTGGATCATAAAACAAGTTTCAAAATATTTGAAAGGAATCAAATCATGCAAAATATATTCTCTCACTACAAAGGAATTAAGATATCTAGAAAAATCCCTGAAATATTTGGGGGTCAAAGATGAAGCCAAGAGTGAAATCAGAAAGTATTTTGAACTGAATAAAGACATAACATATCAAAGTTTGTGGAAAGTTGCTAAAGCAGCATGTTAGATGGAAATTTATAGCACTAAACAGTAGTAGAAAGAATAAAGGGCTCAAATCAATGATCTCAGCTTCCACCTTAGGAATCTAACAAAAGACAGACAAATGAAACCTAAAATAAGTGAAAAAAAGAAATAAAGATCAGAGTAGGAATCAATGAAACAAAAACAGAAAAGCCATAGAGAAAATCAAGAAAACTAAAAGATACATGAATATCAGGTAAGCGTATGAAAGATTTTCAACATTATTGTTCATTAGAGAAATGCAAATTCAAACCACAATGAGATATAACTATAAACCTATCAGAAAGTCTCAAATTAAAAGACTGAACATAGTGTTTACAAGGATATGGAGCAACTGTATTCTCATATACTGCTGGTGGGAATATAAAATAGTACAAAGATTTTGGAAAATTCTTAAAATGTTAATCATATACTTACCATATGACTCAGCCATTCTATTCCTAAGAGAAATGAAAGTATATGTTCATACAAATACTTTCACATTACTGTTCATAGCACCTTTATCTGTAATAGCCCCAAGCTGGAAACAACTCAAGTGTCCGTAAGCAGATGAATGGATAAACAGATTGTGATAGAGCTGTACAGTGGAAAACTACCTAGCAATAGAAAGGGATGAATTCATGATACATGCAGCAACACATATAAATCTTAAAATAACTATACTAAGTGAAAGAAGCCAGAGACCCCCCACACCAAAAAAATGGAGCACATGCTTTATCATTCCATCTATGTAAACATCTAGAAAACGAGAACCAACCGATAGTGACAGAAAGCATATCAGTGGTTGTCTGGGAATGCAGATGTGGATGGGGAGGGCCAGGTGGGCGGGATGATAGATGAACACAAGGGGACTTTTGGGGATGATGGATGTGTTCATTATCTTCATCGTGGTGATGGTTTCACGGCTGTATACATAGGTCAAAACGCCAAATTGGGCACTTTAAAAATGTATCATTTATTGTGTGTCAATTATGGCTCAATAAAGCTGTTTAAAATAAAAACTTACCTGAAGTGCAGGACAAAAACAACAACAAAAACTAACCAAACAAAAAAACCTTTTCACATCAGTATTGATATTAGATATCTCCAAGATAATTTTTTGAAAAAGAAACTTGTCAAAAATATTTAATAAGCATTTGGGCAAGAAAAGGGGAACAGAAACCTGTATGTTCATATATTCACATTTCTATTTGCATAAAGAAATAGCTATTCGTACTGTTTTTGCATAACTAGCAGGACCTGGAAACACACAAAAGAAACTAAAAATAGTGGTTATCTAAGTGGGGTGGAGAGAAAAGAATTTGAGAATGACTGTGGAATAGGGCTAGGAGCAAGATTTTTCACTATTTTATAGTTTTTCTTTTTTGAACTCTGTAGCTAATTTTACTATTTTAAAAGATAATTAAACAATGAAGTAGAACTCAATTCAGTCTGAGAAATAGAAAAGAACAGAATATATTGACGAATATCACATAACATAGGGGAGAGTTATTTCTTGGAAGTGTTGTCTCGTGTGTTTGTGTGTGTGTGTGTGTGTGTGTGTGTGTGTCTTGTTTTATGTTATGTTATAAAATGTGGATTGCAGTCAAAAAAGAATGGAAGGCCTGTTCTGAAAAACCTGGTCTCTCTCCTCCTTCCTCACTCTGTACCTTTCCTTTAGTAATTTTTGGATTGTACATATCACATTTTATTGTAGTTTATTCTTTTATCCATCTGTCTTCTTGTCCAGATTATGAATACCTTGAGAGCAAGGACTATATTGAATGTTTGATCCATGCATGCATGGATGAATAAGAGAGTAAAATGAATGAGTAGGTGAATGAATGAATGAATGAGAAGATTCATATACATAGAAAGCTGTTCCTTAGGCTATATTCCAGTAGGGATGAGAGAGTGGTGGGCTAAGATGATTTGTCAAGACTGTTTTTTTGATGAGGCACACAAACTACCTTTTGGAATCAGTCTGAAACTGAGAGACCTCAGAAATGAGTAATATATGTTTGATCTTCAAGCTTAATCATCCTTCAGCAAATGTGCTCTGAGGACCTACCATATGCTAGAAACTTGAGAAGATTTACTCAAGGGAAGCGTAGTGAAACTCAAGATTTTTCTCAGAGTCTCACCCCAAATGGACATTAGGTCCTCCGTAGATGTGGCTCCCCTTCTCATCCTTGGTCCATTGGGAACCTCGGGCTTATCTGTGCTGGGTTCAGTAGTCCCACTGAGACACTTACATTTATCAGACTTGATAACATATTGGCGTTTGTTTGTTCTTTTTTCTCCTTCTTGCCCCTCTTCCTTTTTGGGTTAATTGAGTCCTTCCACCCCCATTTTTCCCTTTACTGGTGTTGAAATTACATGCTTTGTTTATTTTAGTTGGTACCCTTAAAATATTGCTATATATACCGGGAGTGCCAAAAAAATGTATACAAGTGGATACTTTGGTCAACATTGCTCAAACAGTAGTTCGCCGTCATCAGAAGTGTCTGGAGGCTGATGGGAACCACTTTGAGCACCTCTTATAATTGCACAAGTCAGTCGTGACTTGTATTCATCTTTTGTTATCAGTATATATTGAGTATTACAATTTTAATACAGTTTTCCTTTCTTAAAATGTGTATACATTTTTTTGAAATATGGAGCTAATCATCATCTCTATCTTCTTCCTGAAAATACATGGACATTAAAATATTTTGTTTCTGAACTGAGAGGATTATGTTAAAATCTCCAACTGTGCTCATAGATTTGTCTATTTCTCTTCTCATTTCCATCATTTTGCATTATGTATTTTGAAACCATGTTATTCAGTATACACAAAGTTAAGATTGCTGTTCTGTTTAATTGGCCCTTCCATCACTGTGTAATATGCCCCTTTAAATCTTTGGGAATACTTCCTGTCTCACAATCTACTTTGATATTAATATTGCCACCGCAGCTTTCTTTCAGCTACTATTTGCTTGGTATATTTTCCCATCCTTCTGCTTTCTATGTATTTGCATATTTATAGTTACAGCGTGTCTCTCATAAATAGCATATATATAGTTGGGTCTTTTAAAAAAAACATCAATTCAGAAAAATCTGTATCTTGTAATTGGAATGTTTAATCGATTTAGTTATTGATATAGTTGAGTTTAAGACTGTCATTTGATATTTCTTTTCTATTTGTCCCATATGTTCTTTGTCTTTTTATTCCATTTTTCTGCCTACTTTTGGATTAATCAAGTCTTTTTTATTCCATTTATTTCCTCTATTAATTTTTTAATTATACCTTTTAAAAAGTTATTATTTTAGTATCCCAAGACACAATAATATGCATGTTTGACTTATTATAATCTACCTTAAATTAGTTCTTTACCACTTCATGAACAGTTTAACTCCATTTGCTACTGTCTTACCTTTTGTATTTTTGTAGTCACATAATATACTTTTACATAAGTTATAAACTGCACAAAATGTAGTTATTATTGTTGCTTTAAGCAATCACAGTCAATATTCTTTTATATGTATCCACATGTTTAACCTTTCCAATGCTCTTCGTTCCTTTTTGCAGTTCTTAGCTTCCCTCTGGAGTCATTTTTCCTTCAGCCTGAAGAACTTTCTTTACTATTTCTTGTAGAGTGAATCTCTAGGTAATGAATTCTCTCAATTTCTGTTTGTCTAATAACATCTTTATTTCATCGTCATTTTTAGAGGATATTTTCACTGGGTCAGCTGATTATTTTTTTTCCCAGAACTTCAGAAATGTCATTCTATGATCTGGCTTTCCTCAGGTTCTGTTAAAAAGTCAGCAATAAGTGTTGTTTCTCTGAAAGTATGTGTCTTTTTCCCTCTGGCTGCTTTTAAGATTTTCTGTTCATCTTGGTTTTCAGCAATTTGACTATGACATGCTGTAGGGAAGATGTTGAAGAAAATTTGTCTTCATTGGTTGATGTGAGCTTTTGTCTGTTAACTTTTATCTGTTCCTGCATGTGAGGTGATTTCTGTGCTGTGATGAGGGGTTGAGTAAATCCCCCCTTTGGTCTCATTCTCCTGGACAGGGGAGACGTGAGATGAGGTTTTCTGTTTGGTCTCATTCTCCTGAGCCGGGGAGATATGAGACGATGTTTGTTGTTCTGTCCGTGTTGTGAGGTGATAGTTAGCTTAGGGTTAAAGAAATTCTTGATCAGGGGTTGAGAGAATTCCCTCTTTGTTCTGTCTGTTTCGCCCACATCAACAGCTGAAGTGAAGAAGTAGCTAAGTTATATCAGGACGACGTGACAGACATGTTGCCAGGCCTTGGAAGACCTTGGGCTGATGGTCCCGAGCAAGGACAGTAGACATTGCTTATCCGGATGAATTGGCCCTTTAGCTGGATGGGCAGCATTCATATCAGTAACTGCCAGACCCTCCCGGGACTGGCCATTCTGGAGGGGGAGG
Source organism: Rhinolophus ferrumequinum (assembly GCF_004115265.2). Classification (NCBI taxonomy): domain Eukaryota; kingdom Metazoa; phylum Chordata; class Mammalia; order Chiroptera; family Rhinolophidae; genus Rhinolophus; species Rhinolophus ferrumequinum. Next base: position 5,907,463 of record NC_046286.1, read on the forward strand.
CAGGAACAAGAAACTTGGCTCTAAGGTGCATCTGAGAAAATATATATGAGACAGACGTCAGTCGGCAGTGTTATTAATTAATTATTATTTCATCATTTGGTCATTTGTCATTGGTGATTTCTCATCATTCTAACATTTTGAAGATTTCCAGCAACATGCAGTTTACAACACCAAGGGATGTCCTGACTTCCAGCCGCAACCCTGGTGAGGGCTGGCTGGTTCCTGGCCTCTCCAGTGTTGTTCTCCACGGTTAGCCTTCTTGAGAACTTGTCAGCATCTAGAAAACTTGTATGCAGCTTGCAGCTTATAGCGTCAGAAGACGCCTTGACTTCTAACAACAAAGCCACAACAGCAGCAACATTCTTGGGAACTAGCAAGCAGTGGTGTGAGAGACGCCTGAGTTTCTCTCAGCTACAGACCTGGCAAAGTTTTGATTTACGACTTTTCCAGTGTTGTTCTGCCCCACTTTGATGAGCTTTTGACATCTACTGTAATAGTTACTATTCTGTAGAGCTCATTACTGCTTTTCGATACTCCTTACTGATGTTATTTGTGTATTTAGCCAAGTGATCTTTGATTAATAGTAAACATATGTTGAAATCTCTTGAACTTATATGTGTACTCCTTTGACATGACATTGTTATCAATGTATATAGTTTAGTCTTAACCACCTTTACTTTCTGTCATTAGCACATTCTATTAATTGCCTTTGTCTTTTACTATTGCATATTGCTAACTAAGTAGATTAGCTATTACTAAATGAATAATCAATTAGCCCTATTCAAGCCTGTGTCCCTCTCCTTCCTTTCCCCGCTCGTCATTGCACATGCCTATGCTTGGTTTTCTTTCTATTTATCTTGCTTAGGGTTTGCAAACCTTCTTGAATCTTTGAGTTGCTATCTTTAATATTTTGGCAAATTTTTAGTCATAGTCATATCTTCAAATATTACTTTCCCCAGTCTCTTCTCTCTTTCTGGGACTCCTAAAACACGTACATTATTGTGTTTTAGTCATTTGACTATGTCCTACATGTCTTGAAGATTCTTTTCTGTTTTATTTTGTTTTTATCCCATTTTCCCAGTGCTTCATTTTGAATATTTTCTATTTACTGTCTTTGAGTTATATAATCCTATCTTTTGCTGTGTCCAGTCTGTTGTTAAACCAGTCCAGTGAGTTTTTATTTTCCAATATTGTATTTCAGTTCTAGAATGTCCATTTCTTTTTCTGTAGATTATACTTCTCTTTTGAAATTATTCATCTTTTCCTTAACTTTTGTCCATCTGTTACTCTACTTTCTTGAACATATTTATAACAGTTGTTGTGAAGTCCTTGACTGCTAACTCCAACACCTGAATCATCTGCGGGACTGCTCCTATTGTATGCTTTTTTTTTTTTAACTCAATTATCAGACATTTTTTCCTGCTTCTTCAAATGCCTTGTGATTTCTATCTTAATTGTATGTGGGATATTGTGCAAAAAAAAAAAAAATCCTCTCCAGACAGGATACATACTTCTTATTAGGCAAATAAGGTGAGAGACTGATCGTCTCAATTCTGTTAGAAATAGAGCTATGTTGTGACTTTAATTTGACCTAGCCCATCTCTGGTTTCAAATGTCTCAAGAGCCAGGTCTTTTGTGTGTTTCTGAAAGGCCCCTTCCCCTAGTGAACTTTGTCTCCTAGACAAAAATACTTTGAGACTGTGGGAGTTTTCTTTTTGCCTTTGCAGGCCAATTCCTAGCCTCCTGAGTGGCTCTGGCACTCAGAAAATGTCTCAAAGAGGAAACCAGTCCATTTGTCACGACACCTCAAGTGGCCACCAAAAGCTTCATTGGTTTTGCTTTTTTGTAGTAGAGTCCCTCTGTGTCAGGAAAGCCTGTTTCCAGTTTCAGCAAATAATATTAAGGAAAACAATGGTCAATTCACATAGGAAGGAGTTTTTTCTCTCCTAACCTTAGTTCTTTTAGTCTTCTTAGCTTCTAAGACTTTTCAGTGTCTTTCAAAATATTATTTGGAAACCAGTTCATTTATTTTCACAATTCATTTTTTTTTCTCAACATAGAGGGAGTGGTGATCTGTTACTTCCTACTACATTTTACTCAGAAGTAGATGTTTTCTCATGTTCTTTTCCAATTAGTTCAAATCAGGATTCAAACAACGTCCACCCATTCTATTCTTGTCTCTTAATTCATAGGTTTCCCCTCCCTCTTTTTATTGTAGTTGAAGTTTTTCAACTACTTTTTGAAGAAACTGGCTCATTTGTCCCGTTCAGTTTTCTGGGTTCTGCTGATTGCCTCCTTGGCATCATTTAACATGCTCCTCTGCCCCTGTATTTCCTATAATCTGGTAGTTAAGTCTAGAGGGTTGATAATATTCAGGTTTAATGTTTTGGCAAGATTACTTCATAGGTGGTACTGTGTACTTCCTCTTTTATCCCACAATTCCTACTTATTCTTAATGCCCAGCTCAAACATCATTTCTTCTCAGTACTTTTCCCTGACCCACATTCTTTCTAACCCCTCCTGTCATCTATATTTCCACAGCACTTTACATCTCACTATCAGCTTTTCATGTAGGAGTCCATGACACTCCCTTCCCACAATGCCTGTATGTAGTTTGGGAGCTCACTGATGGCAGAAATCATATTTTACTCATCCTTTCATCCTTGTGCTTATCATAAGCGTGGCAGATTAAAAATGGCCACACATTCTTTTCCCTTCAAGAAGTGGAGTGTATTTCTCCTCCCAATGAATCAAGGCTGGCCTTGTCACTTACTTTGATCGACAGAATGTGGTTGGTGAAATTGCCCTGAGTGGCCATGTCAGGTCCAGGTACCTTCCTGGAGAAACCATGTGGAGAGAGAGAGAGAGATACCTGGCCAGTCTCCAGCTCTTCCAGCCATCCCATCTGAGGTGTCAGACATATGAGTAAAGCCATCTTTGATTTCTAGCCCCAGTTGAATCCCTAGATGAATGGATTCAACTAAACCCAACCCAGATTGCAGAAGCATGAGCAAATAAATACATGATTATTGTTTTAAGCCACTAAGTTTGGGGTGGATTTTTATGCAGCAATAGTTACTGAAACATTGAGTATCTGAGATACGGTGAGTCTTCCAATAATTGTTTGTTAACTTAATTGTAAGAGATTAGATGGGTATGTAGTCTAGATGACCCTCATGGTCTTCCTAGCACTGAGATCATTAATGACTTTGTATTATGTCATTACTTCCTCTATTTGTACCGATAAATGAGAGTTAAATCTAGATGCAATATAGTGAATTCCTTGGGTGTCTTAGTCTATTTGAGCTGCTATAACAAAATACCATAGACTGGTAGTTTATAAACAACAGAAATGTATTTCTCACAATTCTGGAGGCTGGGAAGTCCAACACTAAGTGCTGGCAGGGTTGGTGTGTGGTGAGAACCCACTTCCTGGTTCATAGATGGCCAATTTCTTGCTATGTTCTCACATGGCAGAAAGGAGGAGGGATCTCTCTGAGGCCTCTTTTATTAGGGCACTAATCTCACTAATAATTATAAGGGTGACCTAGTCACCTCCCAAACGCCCCACCTTCTAATACCATCACCTTGGGGGTTAGAATGTCAACATATGAATTTTTTTGGGAAACAAACATTCAGACCACAGCATGCCACCTCTGACACTATCCACTCCCCCCAAATTCATGTCTTTCTCACATGTTATAAACTCAAAAGTCAAGTCCAAAGTCTCATCTAAATATCATCTAAATCAGATATGGCTGAGATTCACAGTACAATCACTGGGCTTTGAGATGTCTCACATATTTAGAGACAGCAACCTATGGTTGCCTATTTTGACCAGTCTCTTTTCCCAATCTACTTTTCTGCAATTCTATTGATTCCGCCTTCGTTTTTCGCATTTAAAAACCACGCCCCATCTACTATAGAACATAAGCTGCCTTGAGGGTTTTTATTCAGTAATGGAGAAAAATTTGTCCTAAGACATTTACACTTTCAGATCCAGCCTGTACTGATGTTTCATTCTTTAGAATTTCCCTCTAATTTCTCAATGGAAAGCTAAACGCCGCAATGATGACCACGCTATGAAAAGTGCACTAATGAACCCAACCGCAGCATTTTGTCAAGTCTCAGAATTTCTGAGGATCTGCATTTTGGAGGAAGACTCAGCCTTTTAATCGTGACTCACTTTACTAGTTACTATTTACAATGAATTAACCACTTTTCCTTGTCATATTACTTTAGAAGAGGCTGGATGCTATGGGTTTATAGCAGAATATTCTTTAAAGATAGACTGTAGCATCTGGTTGGTCTTTCTGGGGTCATGCATCAAAACCAATATCTAGCTATGTTGCAGTTGTAGCAGGAAGGACCAAATTCTAAAATCTACTACTTGCTGCCCCAGTGTCAGAAGCCATTGATTTTGTGTTTAAAGATCTTCCTCTGATGGAAATGTGGGAATAGAAGGGAGCTGGAGTGAGAAGGTGGCAGCCCATAAAAACTGGGCTCTGTGCACTTTCCAGTCTCCTATTTTAAATGTGGAATGTTTTCTTGGTTTTGCCACATTTCTGTGCCTGTCCCTGCCACCCTGACAGTTCATTCCTGGTTTGACCCAGTTTCTGGTTGAGCCCTTGGTGTTATGGTAATTACCGGTAGGCTCCATCTGGTTGTGTCCCTGGGTGCCCACCTCTGTACTCATCCATGGGCACCACCGTTGGTCCACCATTTGGCTCTGCTCCCCTAGCAGTCACTGGAACTTGCTTTAAGCCTAACTCCTACTTATCCTTCAGATATCAGGTCATATGCATATGTCATTACCATAGGAAGAATGTCCTTGCCACCCAAGATAGTTTCAGGTCCTCCTGATGTATGCTCTCAGAGTTTCCTCAGAGTTTTACCTTCAAGGACCTCATCACAATTTAAGATTATTTTTGTCACTTATTCTGCTCATCTTCTATCTTTAGCACCTGGGACAGTGCCTGGCACATAGTAGGAGTTCAATAAATGTGTCGAGTAAACATGAACAAATGAAGCTGTGACTTGGCCTCCCACCCGTTTTAGTGTGCAATTGTATACGATCTTGGGCCAGTTACAAAACTTATCTGAGCCTTAGTTTATGATGTATAAAGTAGGGATAATATTACTTTATCTCCCCACAGTTTCGGGTGTTATGTATGTAGCAGATGCTTAGTAAATGTTTGTAGAATGATTGAGTGAATGCGCATGCTATCTGTGATAAGAGACACCTGTATTTTAACAAGGATTTCTTTAACAGATGAGAGAAATTCAGTACCCAAGCAAGAGGAATCTTATTTATTGAGTGGGAAATAAAATTCAGGATTCCATATGCCTTTGCCCAAGGGTCTATATTTCCCTTCTGGTTGTAACTTAATACTAGACATTTTTTCAGTGGGGGAGGGGACATTTTTTGAATGATTTTGGACCAAACTTGTAGTGACTGACTTCCAATTCCTAAGGGGTTTGTGTCTGTCACAGATTTCAACTAAGTTTGGTCTACCAAGAGTACAGATTCTAGATTGCCTGTATCGTGAAAGCCTATAAGAAAGAAGCAACGTTGAATGGGGATCTGAAGACCAGGGAGAATTGTATAGAGCTGACATTCTCATCCGCTAGTATAGCTGATTGGCGTTCTGAAACAGTGGCAGGATAAGATCCTGACTTTGGAGAGGAGGCAAAGTGCCTTCAGCCTAACAATTCCTTATCCTACATGCGTCACAGTCTGACCTGGCTCAACCTGCCTGTTTTCACCATCAGTGCCATAAAGATACCTTGCATATAAAATACAAATGCTACCCAGCTTTTCTTTGTCTTGCTCATCTCTTCTCCACCATGTCTACCCACTTCTGGAGTTTCTCCCACCTGATATTTCTTTAGGCATACAGAATACAGAGAAAGGAGAAGAGGCAGGAAGGGTCCAAATGCAACTAGCGTCATATATTTTATTTGAGCCTCATATCTTTGGAGAAAGGAGAATAGCTGAGAGGAGTAAGTTAGATTGTGTGTAAAAACCCCAGAGGTGTGGGGTGTGTGAAGAAGGAAATCCTTCACTGGAGTATCTGCTGAAGGTGAAATGAGGACAGGGAATTCAGAGATCATGCTCGGTGCTTAGTATTGTGACCTAAGAGTGGCGGCACACACTGCTGAGCAAGGAGGAAGGGCCGCAGGTGGAGGAGTCCCAGAGCAAGTCCTGCTAGTTTGTAACTAGTCTAGGACTCCATTTGGGTGGGGAGGATATGTCAAGGGAATATGACCCCTTTTTGCCAGCTCATCTCCTAGGGCTCCTCAGTGTCTGCTCCCGTAGGTGAATATGAACTCTTATGTTGATGCCTCATCTGCACCGACTATGTCCTAGGCGGAGTCCGACTTGGGGAGCTGGGAGGTGTAGGCTGATACAGAGGCCAGTACTGCTGCCGAGGAAAAGTCTGAGACCTTGGCCTGGGTTTGGGCTCGGGCTCCGGCTCCGGCTCCGGCTCCGTCTCGGGCTCTAGCTCAGATTCAGGCTCCAGTTCGTACTCTGGGTCTAGCTCCGTTTCTTGTTCTGATTCCAGCATGTGCTCCGTCTCCATGTCCAGCTCTGACTCCTCTATTATCGTGTCTGGGATTGTGGGGAAGCCGGAACTTACATTTTTGGGGGCTTCGGGGATCATGCTGCCCATTTTATGTCTTGACTCTAAATCCTGAAATACAATTAGATGGGTTAAAATTTCCAATTAAATTTAACTTTTGAATAGTCAAGGAATTTCAGAAGACAATAGGATTTAAGGTACCAGAAACCATGGGTTCCGGCAAAGTAGAAAATATTTTTGGCCTAAATATGCTTTTCATCTTCTTTGTAACCTCTGGTTCCTCAATTACTCATTATTCTTTAAGTTAAATCAGTCCATAACTTACAATTTCTCTGGATTTTTTAGCTAGCCTGGATTTCATGGTCAACCATTTGAATAGCAATGGTCTTGGCTTTCTAAAACATCTTGTCTTTTTTTTTTTTTTTTGTTAGGCACATGAAGGCTATTTTATTGAATGATCGATCTATGTACTGGAGAATTGCTAGAAGAGCTGAATTTCAATACAGGCCACTATGTACCGGTAAGAGAGGTGGAGCTTTACTTCTTGGGCTCGTCTTCCTTGGGCAGAGTCTTGATGATTTTCTCCTTCTGGGCCCAGAGCCGCTCTTCACGGTGCTTGCGTGCTTCCTTAGTCTTAGACCCTCCACCTGGTCAGTAAGAAGCTTCTTGCAAGCCTTTTCAGCCTTCGGCTTGTGGATGTGTTCTATGAGAATCACTTGTTTTTGAACATGTTACTCTTCCCTTTCAGGCACAGGCTGTGATACACATGGCAGTCAATCTCAGACTCACGGTATCGTCTGAGCAATCAGCGAAGAATTCCCATCCTTCTCATCCAGGTTTCCTTCTCAGGCTTCGAGCACGGGCAGTGCCCTTTCACTTACCTGCGCCCATATGCCTGCCTTTCCTGCAGGCCAACATGTGTTTCTGGCATCTGTCTTTGGAATAGACAGTCATAGGCTTCCGGATGATTAGCCCATTTTTGATCAGCTTCCGAATCTGCTGATGGGAGTTGGCATTGGCCATGTCATTGGTCGCACTGGGGTCCAACCAGACCTTCTTTGTGCCACAGTGGAGGACCCTGGAGGCAAACCTTTTCTGAAGCCTGAGCGTACCCATGGCTGCAGCGGTGCCAAACACCTTGTCTTTTTTATTTTACTTGCCTTTCCAACCACAAAGGTAATCCTTAGCAGGGTTCTTTGTTGACCTGGCCTCTTGCCATCTTCTTTAGCTTATCTCCATCTGTAGTCCCTACCGTTTGCTCCAGACATAAAGCTAACCAAAGATGCCTGACTACTGCTTACCTTTGTTCACGCTGACCCCTGTGCCTGCTTTGTCCCCCTCCATCTTCTCCAAAAACATCGGTTCATCATTCCATATTCAGAGCAAAGATCACTAACCAGGATCTTAGCTTCCTTTGCGTTCCAACAGTACCCCCCTCACACCTCTATCGTAGTACCAGTAATGTATTGCCTTATTTATTTACAAATCTATCTCCCCTATTAGACTCTAAGCTCCGTGAGGTCGGCAGTGCCTGGTTCTTGATAGCTCTGAGCCCGTCACATAGCAGATACCCCACAGGCTTCACAAAGCAGCCTTGCAGCAACGTTCCACCACATTAACAATTCCACCACATGACACTCTTTTCCTTTTCCTCTTTTCTTCCTGGTTGCTTCTTCCTGGTCTGTCTGTTGTCTCCTCTACTTTTTCTGGACTTCTGATGTTGGCACGCCCTAAGACTTGATCCAGGGACCCTTCTCTTCTCCATCTACACTGCCCCCATAGGCAATTTTATCGAGTCCCATAATTTTCATTACCATCTATATGTGACAATGACTTTTTGGTTATAACCCTTCCCCTGATCTGCTGGTTCAAATATCCACTTCCATTCTTGACATCTCCACTTCGATGTTTAATAGGCATCTTGAATTTAATAGATCCAGAATAGAAAAATTTCTACTCCTAGTCTTCCCTAGCTTAAATGCTAGAAAAAAAATGGACATATTCAATACCAAATCTTTTTTTAAATACCTTTACTTTTTCTTAATATAAGTCTTGATGAGAATGTTAGTAAACCGGAAAAATACTTTAAAAAAACATAGTAAATATAATGTCCATCTTAAGCCAACTATCAGCACTATCCTTAATAGAGATACAAAAGAAGCTTTTCTCATTAAATTCTGGAGGAAAACAAGACTCATCATTATTACTTAAATTGTTCTGGGAGGTCTAGCTAATGCCATAATACATGATACTGAAATAAGAATTCTAACAATTGGAAAATGAGAGATTTAAAATATTTATAGAAAATATGTTTTTAATCTAGAAAACTCAAGAGTATTAACAATGAAACCTTTTACGACTAATCAAAGGACTCACAAGATGACCAAATAATTAAAAAATCAATAGGTTTCCTATGTGCTAGCTGTTGCCAGTTAGAAAATATAATGAAAAAGAAGATTCATTTTAAAAAGGAATAAAAATGTAAAACAAAGTATAAAGTATGTAGGATTTGTCTATATGAAGGAAGTTACAAAGACTTACTATGAATACAACATTTAAAAAGACTGAATAAATGTAGAGACTGCCCACATAGAAAAAAAATACGTTTCAATCTAACTATTGGGAAAAAAGTTATTCTAGATAAGCAGAGGCATGTAATCTGGGAAAATTCTCAACAAAGCAAGGGAAATACTTGGTAATACATTACTTAAAAAAGAGAAAGAATGAATAGGGCCTTGTTTTATACACTTGGCTATCTTCTACTTCTTAAAGTCTTTGTAAACCCTAGTCTGGTAATACTTTTTTGTCACAAAAATTCAAACATTATCGAAGTGCAGCAAGTCAAAGAATCAGGGGTTTAATTAAAAACATAATTTCTAGTCATTTGGTAATATTTTGGTGACCATCTGCGTTTTAATTTCCTTTTGGGCGGGAAACTGTTAACCTTCACAGATACTGATTTGCAAACACTGGGGTAGGCCCAGGTTTTTACTTAGTATTAATTAATGGCTAAAGATTCTGGCTTGTAAATAAATCTCCTTTGCATTCAGTCAGGTTGAGGAAATCATATTACTCACAATGTAAGTAATAGCCGAAGTGTTAGACTGGCAGATCTTTACCTCTGCTATTTCATCAGTTTTATTATTCATCTGAAGGGTGGGGCGGGGGTCGATTCTAAAGGTATAGCTAGAGGAAATATTTAAAATATTTAGTCATTGATGTGACACTAGCACCAACCAAACTTGCTGTGAAAGGATCCTTTAGGCCTCTGCTGGATGGGGGCTCTGAATGGCACCCAGAGGCCATGGCAGTGGGAGAACCTGGTCTCAGGTCCACAGCTATTTACCAGCTGATAAGGGGGCATTTCAACATCTCAAAGTCTGGCACAGCCATACTCCAAAACCTCATCTCTATCTGATCAGGCATCTCCCCTGCACCTTCCCCCAACCTCCCGCCCATGTCATCACCCACCCACCGCGATGCTTCACATCATCCAACCTTGTCTGTTTCTGAGAAGGTTTCCTGTATCACTGTCTCAGATTCGTCCATACTCAATTCGGAGGGCTCTGGAAACTTCCTTGACAAGGCAAACAGCACAGCGTCATGGAGGCTGAGGAACAGCTGGGCCTTGGTGATACCAGCATCAAAGAAGTCATTCTTCTCAAATGTCCTGACCACAGAAACTACAAGCCAAACCCGGAACACACACTAGGTCAGACACCTGGGGAGGAGAGCACGCAGGGTGCAAAACGCAGCCATCTCATAGGGTGAAGGATACTTACAGTGACTCCCTGCAATAAGCACCAGAATGTTGGCATTCTGGAAGGCATTGCACATCTGTGGGGAGAGAGTAAATCAGCGTTAGAGATCTTCACACTCACTAGGAAACGGCCTCCGACTTGGCTGAGTTCTAAAACCCCTTTGGCCATTCACTTGTCTGGGGTATATGTACCTTTGCATCCCAATTCAGCTCTGTAAACATTTGATGGGTGGACTTCCATATGCCAGGAAGTGTCTAAGGTGCTGGGAATACAAGAGAATCAGATGGTCTGGGGTGAGGGGGAGTGAAAGGGAGGGTTCCCCATGGTCTTAAGGGGGAAACAGTTCACTTAACAAGAGATAATGTACATGTGAGTACAGGCCCAGGTGTGACGGGATCATACTGGATGGTCCTCAAGAGCCAGTACATCTTATTAGTGTTTAGTGTTTGCAAGTGATCCGCTTCTCCCTGGGGCTCCTTCAGCAGAGGAGGTGAAACAAGGCCCAGAGATGGTCAAGCATAGAGGAGGAAATGGAATTCAGGAACGCCGAGGCTCATTCAGAGCTGCTCTGTAAAACTGCATTTGACTTTAGTAAAAACATCAGATATTTAATAGTATCAAATTAAGAAGCATTTGATATTGACCTCAAATTTACTTCAGCCAATATATATGCTTTGGGGCAATACATCTTAAAGTTCAATTCAAAGCAAGTCAATATTCACCTTCATACATAAGAATGAATATGTAGTGCTCAGACCAACCCTGAGCACTAAGTTAAAATGTCAAAAAAAAAACAAAACACCGAAAACAAACAAACAAAAAAGCCAAAACAACTAAAACACACAGACTGTACTTCTTTCATGATCAAGAGGAAACAAGAAAGTCATTCTTGATTCTAAATCACAAGGTATAAAGGTAAATCATGAAGTCATTTGGTAAAGAGCCACCACAATGGACATCCGAGTATTCTAATGACAAGCACTGAGAGACCGAAATCCCATGAATTAGGGAGAAGCTTAAGTTGCGTGGTTGTCTCTAATAAGAATGACTGCTGGGATTTTTCTTATTCAGTGTTCAATTATAAAGTAAACAAAATATAATGATTTCCTCCAATACAGAGGTATAGAACTATTACACAAGGAATGAAGAAATGTGAGATTTGGAAGTGTAAAAAAGTGTGAATCACTGGAGGATGTGAGGTGTCTCATGTCGCCTCCACACGGGGGCTGGAGCAGAAAGTCACCAGCAGAGGCCTGGTGTGGATGGGTCAGACCACGGACCAGAACATATGGCGCCTCCACAAAAAAGGAAGACAAGCGAGGTGAGAGAGGAGGCGGGGACGGCACACGTGCTGTAAGGTCCAGTGCTGGGCAGCCCACTTACCCGCTGCGAGCCTAGGATGCTCAGGGGGAAATATGGCGTGTCTCCCAGGGCTGTGTGAGCGTTAAATGAGATCATGCCTATAAATGTGCCCAGCTCAGCCTGGCATTTAGTAGGCACTTAAAAATGTAGGTTGAATGAAATCTAAAGTGAGAACTACAGCGTAAGACTGGGAGAAGAGAATACAGCCCAGAAGGATGACCTGAGGTGGAAAAGCCCCCCCAAACAAGACATTAGCAAGTATACTTGAGTCTGAAAATGGGGTGGGAAAAAAGTATCTCATGGATGGAAAAGCCCGGAATATTCATCTCTTCCAAGCCTCTCTTTTTACAGATGAGGAAACCAAGACCGCCTGCAAGTTAGTAAGTTAGCCCGGGCCCGATGGCCAGTAAGCGGAAGTAAAGCCAGGACAGACCCATCCACAGGCCACCCACCAGAATTCTTTCTGCTACGAGAAGCTTCCTACTGCCTCATACCAAAGACGAGCTGGCCTTACTTAAGACAGAATCGTGCTCCTTTAGGAATAAGAAGTTTTGATAAAGTGGGTTCTGAGGATAAAAGGTGGGAAATCAGTCAAATGAGTATATCTCAAAAAAAAAACACGGGGGTGCAATTGGAGCTGGGAAGTGGGTGTTCAGGATGTGTAAACCCGAGGCATCGCCAACAGGGGCTAACATGAGGTAGAGGGCTGTAAACTGAGATAAGCTGACTGTAAAAAAGATACACTTAAGAGACATTCAACAATAAAACCAACATGGCAGTTGTGCATCTCAACTGTCCATGTTACACGAGAGGGAGAAATGAAAATTGTCAGAGAAACCTGAGAGTGGGAGAGAAGCCAGGATTTAGGGACACGGCTTTTGAAGGAAAAATCTTCCCTGTTCTTTTCACCTAAAGATGCAGGAAATGAAGAGGTGCTGGGCCAGGCAGCCTACGGCTAGGGGTGTCTTTTCATCACAATTTCTTCAAACCTGAGTGCCGTTTACAATGCATAGCTCAGAGCAGCTGAATAGTGGAGAATTCTTGGTGAGCTTTTTTCTGTAGCATTCAGACCTATTCCTTGAAAAGATTTGCCACGAACTCCCAGGATATACTAGGAATTGCCGGGTGTGGCACAGATTGCGGTTTCAAGGATGTTCAGAGTTTCCTATTTTTCATTCCTTGAGGAATAATATGCCACACTTAGGGGACCAAGTACAGTTTAGTAAATCAGAGTTGGTTCTTTTTCTTTTTATTCTGCTTGACCTTAAACTATCTTCAGTGTCCAAGTTTCTAGTGGCCCAGGAATCACATAGCAGCTGATCGGTGAGTAACAGAATTCAATCCGGACTGGGGTTGGGGTCATGGTGGCAGGCGGGGACCAGGACTCTTGTTAAAGACTCTCCAGTACTCACCTGTCTTAACACGACTGAAGCCCGTGAATCCACAAAATGTACCATGGAGAAATCCAGGATGACGGTGTGGATGCTGGGTACAAGAGATGATTCTGAGCAAGGCACGAGTGACCTACTCCTGACCTGACTGGCAGAAGCTCCAGGAAGTGGCATTGAGTTGTTTCTAGAGGGGCTATAAGAAAACCAAAGTTTCTCCTCATCCTCATAGTTTTGCCCTTGATTTTTCTGAAACGTGGAAGCTGCTGTGTACGGTATTTGTTCCTCGGAGGAAGCGTGGCTCGCGTTCCCGCTCTCCAAACGTGAGCAGCGGATCAGGTTAAAGGAGGATGTATCATGGCCCAGTTTACTTTCAAATCGTTCTGTGTAAACAACCTGGAACAAGAGTTAGGGGACGACTATGGTAAGTTCAAACTAAGGCTGGACGTAGTGGCAGTACTGCCGTTTCTGTCTATGAAGTCCCTTCTCTGTCCCTTAGGAAACTTCTCCACAGACTAGGTACTATACAGTTGGTACTGGGTCTCTCACTGCCCCTTCAAGGCCATCGCTGTAAACGCCACATTCATCTTTCTTTATCATCTTCACTCACAGCATCCCAGCCCAGTTTCCTTGGGTGCGTCAGTGACAGTGTCATGGTCCTTGTGAGCCTGTCTTAAAATCATCTTTGATTTATTCCTTTCTCTCCTCCCTGGGTTCTAATTAATCCTCAGTGCCTACTAATGCTTTGAAGTATTTCTTCCATCAATCCCTTTTCTCAACACCTCCTTTCACAAGTGAAACAGCCTTCCTGGACGTCCTTAAGAAGACAAAACTTACTTGAGCAGGGCTGTCTTTCCCTTCCACTCCCTTCATCCTCCAAATAGGATGTCTCTCGCTTAAGGACAGTATCATACCAGGTGGACAATGGCACGCAACATGTGGATGCCACCTCTGCAGGCGCAGGGACCAGTTTCTACATGGGGGGCGGGCCCACATCTGCTCCAAGGACACGTAACAATACACAGCGACAAGAACTATAGGCACGTAGAAACATGGAAGGAATCCATTTGCTAGAGTGGTATAAAAATTTGTGATGGTTCCTAAAAATTTGTTCTAATGATGTTGCTTATGAAATACATTTTAAAGATAGAAAAAAACCTGTAAAGATATAAACTATATAAGATAGTACATATCGCATAGCAAGAAAGTTGTGTGAGTAGATAATAATGTTACAGTTGAAAAGAGAGAGGTGTTCTCCAAGGTTTGAAGGTCCCTGAGTCCAGGTTTTCAGGGGACAGCTGTGGACTGGCTCAGTGGTGGCTAGAGACAAGGTCCTCCGGCAGAAGGAAACCTCCAAGAGCCGCCCTTTTCTCTCCTCATCTACTCTACGTGCCTGCCTTCCTAGGGCTTTCATAATCCTCTCATGCTTTCTCTGCCTTGGCCTGACTTCCCAGGCCAAGCCTCTGGCTCTGAGGACCCGATACTTATTTCTACCTCAGCGTCTTTGTCCAAGCCTATGTCTGGACTGTGAATCCTCTTTTTCCCTACCTGACATAAATCGACATTGATCTCTCCTGTCCACCTCAAGTCCATTGCTACCATGAAATTTCCCTGACGTTTTGAGCTCATGCTAGTTTCTCTTTACCTGAACTCTTAGAGTTGTTAGACTCTAAACACACAATTTAGCACATAATAATATATTGTATGGTATGCTTTATTAAGGACTATTTCATCAGTTTTAAGATGCATCACTACTTTTTGTGTTACAAAGAAAAAAATCATTGCAAGTTAAACTCTGTCATGCCATCAATTTACACAATGCATCCAATTTCAGAGATATGAAAAAATGTCTATCTGAAGATTGATAAAATATGAGAATAGCCTTTTTTGTCATATTAATAGAGTCTCCCTAATTTGATTTAAAACTCCATGAATTGCTTCAAATTAATCCTGTGATTTGGGGGGCCTATATGTGGGTGGGACTGTAGACGAAACAAGGTTGGCCGTGAGCTGATAAATCTTAAAGTGGATGGTGGGGGGGTGGCCGGTTAGCTCAGTTGGTTAGAGCGTGGTGCTAATAACACCAAGGTTGCCTGTTGGATCCCTGCATGCGCCACTGTGAGCTGTGCCCTCCTTAAAAAAAAAAAAGTGGATGGTAGGTACACAGAGGCTCATTATACTTGTTTCTACTTTTGTATATGTTCAAATTTTTCCATGACAAAACATTTTTTTAAAAAAGACAAAGATGAACCTTGAGGACATTATGTTAAATGAAATAAGCCAGTCGCAAAAAGATAAATACTGTACAATTCTACTTATACGAGGTATCTGAAGTATTCAAATTCATAGAGAGAGAGAATAGAACGGTGATTGGCAGGGGCCAGGAGGAGGAGGAAATGCGAGTTGTTACTTATGGGTACGGAGTTTCAGTTTTACAAGATGAAAAATTTCTGGAGATGGAAGGTGGGGATGATTGCACAACAGCGTGAATATACGAGGTCTGACAATTGAGTTTGCGAACTCATCCAAGAAAAAGTGCTACACACCTCATTGCTGAGTATAACTATGGTCACCTTCGAAGTACTCCCCTTGGGAAGCTATGCACCGACGCCAGCGCCTAGTCCACCCTTCAAAACAATTTTGGAACTTTTTCTGGAATGGCCATCAGAGCTGTCGTCGTATTACCCTTGATGTCCTGAATGTCATCAAAATGTCTTCCTTTCAATATTTCCTTTATCTTCAGGTAAAGAAAGAAGTCATTGGGGGCCAGATCAGGTGAGTAGGGAGGGTGTTCCAATACAGTTATTTGTTTACTGGCTAAAAACTCCCTCACAGACAGTGCCGTGTGAGCTGGTGCATTGTCGTGATGCAAGAGCCATGAATCGTTGGTGAAAAGTTCAGGTCGTCTCACTTTTTCATACAGCCTTTTCAGCACTTCCAAATAGTAAACTTGGTTAACTCTTTGTCCAGTCGGTACAAATTCATAATGAATAATCCCTCTGATATAAAAAAAGGTTAGCAACATCATTGCAACAAGTTCGCGAACTTAATTGTCAGACCTCATATGCAAGTGGGTGCTTGGTGTTTGCAGGGGCCTACGTGAGGAGGGAGACAAGAGGTATTTTGTGTGTGTGTGTGTGTGTGCGTGTGTGTGTGTATGTGTACGTAGAGCTACACCTCCAGAGTGTGGGTATAGACTGGGTAAAGGCCCCAAAGCTAGAAATGAGCAGCCCTTCTCTGGGGCAAGGGAATATTTAGATCAAGTCTGAGTTGGAAATAATGAACATTTTGTTCACCAGCTAAAATAACCTTCAGATGCTGTAAAATCCCCATCTGTTCTTATACGCCCTCAACTGTCCATCATCATTTCCCTGGTCACAGGTAGACATCAGGAGACCCTGGCAGATCTTTGAGAACCCCAGGCACCTTGATCCTGCCCTGGTCAGAAGTCAAAAACAATCTTTAAGTCCCTTATTTTCAGAAAGGCTGGCAGAGAATGGCTGACAATCTCAATGGGCCAACTGTACTCTCTGCGTTTAGATAAACCTCCAGCCACAGAGCAGCGACTCGAGAGTCAGAACATCTCCTGGGACCTACTTTCAGGTCAAGATCTGACTCTCAAAGGGGAACCTGTGTCTTCATTTCTGAGCAGAAACCTTTACTTTCCAATGACCTCTGGTCCATCTAAGAGTCAAACATCCCTGAGGGGGTTTCAGTTTTCTTTTCTTTTCTTAAAACAATGACAGCCACTACTAATGAACTTCTTTATAAAGCGTGGAGGAAAATGCAGAAAAGAAGGGGTGTTTCTAACCCTGGGAGGTGGCTCCAGTTCATCACAGTTGCAGGAACACCGACACAGCTTTCCTTCCTGGGAGCCATCTCCACTTCTGTTAAACAGGAGGAAAATTTCTTCTTCTTTAAGAGGCACCCTGACCATTTCAACCTGAAAGATAGAAGGGGGCTCTCATAAGGGCCGTGAGTGATGGCAGACAGGGGGCCGTGGGGAGGGCCCGGGGCAGGTAGAGCAGAGCAGAGCAAGAGACCCATCACCTCATTCAACAGCTTGTCCTTCAGATGGTGAACATTTACAAAAGTAATGGGGTTGCAGCACTGGAAGATTTTCACTCCAGGAATGGTTACGGCCTGCGGGACAAATGTAAAATTAAGAGAAATTTCTCAGCTCTTTTGTGGAATAAGAAAAAAATCTTTAGAAACTCCTGGAGAAGAGTCTGTCTTCTTCTTTATAAGAAGCAAGAACTAGCAAATTCCTTCCTCCCATTTTCACCCCCTTGCTTTTCCTATCTTCTTTTTCCCTCCTCTCTTTTCTTTTGGCCTTCCACCCCCTTAAGAACATTCTAACATGATCTTTGACTGGCTGTGGGACGGGAAGGATTTACTTACTTGAGTCCCCCACCTGCCACATCTACCATTGTGTGTCCCTTTCCCCATCTTTGTCAATGTGTGTCTGTAGTGCAGCAAACAACAGCAAAGCATTTGGTAGTAAAACGAAGCAGCAGACCTGGTCCACCCCATCGTTTGGGCAAAGAAGGGAGACTGATTTGGATTCTTACCTCCCGATAGTCATTTATGCTTCTGTAAATGTTGGTGTTAGGGATCTGACCCAGGATAAGAATCTTAGTTCTGAAAGGAAATGCAGTTGCCTTTAGGTAGTGGCCTTACCTTGCCCTGGCGAACCTCCTATTACCTGAGACTAAGTACCTGTGTGACTGAACAGTGATCAAGAAGAAGGCAAAAACTATTGCGACAATGAGTCCGATGTCCAGTCCCAAGATAATTGCAGACATGAATGTCACCATCCAGATAATCTTATGGAAAGGGGAAGAAGGAAAAAGGAAGAGCATGATAACGAGCAGAAATGAGAAAATGACCAGTCCTATCTCTCAATTCACCTCATCCTCTACCTCCGGACACCTGGGATTTAGAAAACAAATTCCACCGCCATTTGTGGCAGACTAGGCCATCACCAATGATTGGGTCCCAAGGCTGCCTAGCGATTCTTTCTTGCATCCTGGGTCACTTATCTCTTCAGTTTTCTCTTGAAACTTCGGTTTCCTCGTATACAAAATAGGAGGAATAATACCTACTTGATAGGCTTTGTTGAGATTAGAAATACCATTTGTAAAGCAACCCAGAACACTCCTCAAATGGTAGTTGCTATTTTAACACCTATGATAGTTATGGCCACCTTCTCCGTCCCTCTTGGCAGGTGACTTGACTTTAACCTTCACAGAGAAGATAGTCTGAAACTACCTTAAATATTGACTTCCCCCTCCACCAGCCACTTGTTAGTGTCTGCACTCAACTTTCTGTCCTCCTCTCCAGTCCCGTTCAAAGTCCTAGCTCTCCTCCTAGAAGTCCTATCTGTGCGCTGGACCACATTCCCTCTTAGCTCCTCAGGGTCCTGGACCTCCTGGCCTCCACTGGGTCCTTCTCCTCTTACCATATTACACCCCTCCATCTTTTATTTCTTCCTGTTTCCCCTTTCTGTGCCCTAGTTTTGTGCTCTAGAGAGGAGGAAGGTGCTCCATCGTTATTCTGCCTGGCATGACACCTTTTCTTTTCAGGATTTGTGTCTCCTATCCTGGGATGTATTGACATTGAGTGGATTCAAAGTCATTCAAATATGCAGTGCATGACAAGTCCTTTTTACTAGATTTGTATGTAACTGTAGCTACTTAATTCCTTTTTATTTAATTTTGCATAATTGGAATGAGGCCTCAATATTTCCATGCACCGACAACTTTGACCTTTCCCTTTTAAAAGTAAAAGTAGAGTACTAGCATCAAAGGTTGTAATGTCCTTCAGGTTGATCTCTTGTTTGTTCCCTTTCCCGCCCTCCAGCCTTCCCCTCTGCCCCTCCCCACCTCAGCCATTGCATCTACACTCACACAGTCGTACTGGCTCTGCCTCCATAGATTGGGTAGGTGGGAAATGGTTTCAAGGTAAGGTATGACGTTGCTCAGAATAATACCAGCCAGCACAGCCTGTGGGGAAAAGATAAACCCTGCTTCATTTTCCCTCCGGAGGTAAAACTCCCAAATCTTCACAAAGGAACCAACCACAAAGAGTGAGCCTTGCCACTCAGAGATATTAGGCATTGATACGTCATCAAAATACCATGTCCATGCTTTAACTCATTGTCTAATCAAATAAGTATTCTCCACAGTTTTCTCTGCTCTCCTCCACAACTTGTCAAACACACAAGACAAGATGAAGCCAAGGCCAAGACCTGACTGATTCAGCCAGTAAGGTGACCACAAGCCCCTTTCAGATTCAGATTGTTTATTGCGTACACAGACAGCGGGAGGAAGAGTAACCAAAGATTACAGTCATCTAGCCCTTTGTGTCAGTGCTGTCACTTTTGCTGCATGTGACAAGGCCCACAGGGGACTGGCACTTTGGGTTACCTGTCTGGTCTTTGGCTACTTGGCCTTGCATTGTCTAGTTTGCTGGACACATCTCTGTTACCTACATTGCCTAGGAACCATTCTCAGATGGGATGACAAATTAAGGGAACTTCTACTCACAGAAGCCCTAAATAGTTTAAATAGGGCTTTTGTTCAAGTCTAATCATGATACACTGTAATTATTTCAACAGTGAGATACCATTCTTTTTTGGTCGATCACACGAAATTAGCAAAATGAAAACACCCCATATATATGGTTGTTGAGTATAACAACCTTTTGGAAAATAATTTGGCAATATATCAAAATGTGCTTTCACACAGAAATTTTGTTTTACTTTTAGAAATCTATCCTAAATATAGAAAAGGGTAGATGTATAAAATCACTCATTGTTGTGTTATTTATAACAAAAATTCAGACAACCTAATTTTCCAATAAGAAAATAACTACATAAGTTATAGTATGAAGTATTGTGCTATATATTAAACAAAAACAAGAATACAATATTGTATGCCCAGTTAGGTTACAACTATGCAAAGTAACATCCATTCATAGAAAATAATATTGGTCAGATATATGCCAAAATATTAACAGTGGTTTATTTGTAATTGTGGATGACATTTTCATCTATTATGAATTTTCCAAAGTTTAAAAAAATAAGCATGTTTACTTTTTTTTAATGGAAAGAAGGTGTCTTAAGTATGAAAAAATGAAAATCTATACTCGTAAGGGTGTAAAAATCATCAGGGACTCAAAGCAGAATCTAACCTATTTCAAGAAATACTTTCTTGTGTTCATGAAGTCCCTGCATTGGCTTAACAGTTTTCAGCCTTTTCCTAGCCATCTTCTCCTCTGTATACTCTG
Source organism: Rhinolophus ferrumequinum (assembly GCF_004115265.2). Lineage (NCBI taxonomy): Eukaryota > Metazoa > Chordata > Mammalia > Chiroptera > Rhinolophidae > Rhinolophus > Rhinolophus ferrumequinum. The sequence goes on from NC_046286.1 coordinate 5,927,848, forward strand.
CCTGGGAATCAGAACAGATCCTACCACCAGGAATGGCTGGATCCAAGCTCACTCTGGGGTTTTCTGATGTTACTCAGTGACCAGTTGGACTCCACAGGTCAGCAGAGGAGGGAAGAGCAAAGATGAAGTCAGCAGAAATTACTTCTTTCCCATCTTTATCTTCTTTCCAGTCAGGGATCTCCAAACTCTGCAATTTGCAGGGAGATGTGATGGGATAGAAAAATAATCTCAACTTCATAGGGTTTTTGCAAGATTTTTGGCTTGAGGTAGAGAGTATGAAGAGGAAACAACTATTTTCATAAAACAGTATACAATAAAAAATTTTCCTTTCTGAATATTAAGGTAGGACATGCTCATGTGTAAAGAAGAATTAAACTTATATATAATTTCCATCATCCAGGAGGTAACCACTGTTAACATTTTGGTATGTTCTGTATATTTTTTTCACACAAAATTGGAACAATAGTGAATATACTATTTTGCATCATGTTTTTAAAAAATCTGTGTCAGTCCCCTTGCTAACTAGTTGAGATCCTTGCCAGGATGCTCCAACTATTCCTCCAATAAGGATTTTGCCACAAGTGATTCATAGTCTTTCAAGGAAGGAAGGAGTCTTTCATAGTTTAATACTCTTACAGCCCCACTGGTATTAGTAATTCAGATATTCCACTGATCAGATTGTTCATATTTTCTCACTCAGAAATGTTTTAACTGGAAGCATCTAGTTAACTAGAAGCTGTAAAAATAATGTGACATAACATGGTTGGTCAAAAGCAAGGATTGTTCTGTCTGCAACGTATTTATAATAAAGGGGTGTTTGGAATGTTTTAAAATGCTGATTCTTCTAGCTATAAAGGAAAATATGTCACTGTTCAAAGTAAATTAGCGAGGGGCTCTCCTAAAATAGACTCCAAGAGTTAGAGTACCCTAGAAACTAAATTCTGGAGATGACTTCTGCTGGAAATTAGAGGACAGCTTGTGTGATAAACACAAGCTTAATCCCACCCTCCATGCAGGATTCCATGGCTGGGTTCCAAGGTCCCTGAATGACAAAACAGAAGGCAGTAACAGCCGTGAGGTGGTCCTGCCCTGCCGAAACCTGATATTCACCAGGTGGAACGGATGTGTTCAAAAGAATGAGGCGAACATTTCCAACCACTGCAGCTTCAGGCACTGCCACCTCAGTGTGTAACCAAGCTGCTACACCGGGAATGAAACCTCGTCCCACCTCCCGTAGTACTGTCCAAAAATGGCTAACGAGAACATTAGGGAAATTTAGAAGGAAATTATGGTCATTGCATATTGATCTCGATTGTAACTGAGAACCAATTGATTATAGCCAGTAATTAATGCACCTGGCAGCTGTAAATGCAAAGTGGTGTCTCACACAAAGGGAAGAAATGGCATGTAAGTATGTGGGAGCATCCTAGCTGAACATAGAGTTATAACTAAACTTTCAGACCCTGTCTTTTAGTGTTTTCAACTAACCAAGAGATAGTGTGGAAGCAAGAGGAGGACTGAGTTTGCACGAATGCAGAGCAAGGGCTTCTGGAAACGGTATAGGAAAACAGATGGCATGAATGCACAGTGAGTTTCGAAGTCTGTGTTGGTCATGGGCGTTTTGGCATCTGAAGTCTATTTTGGTCATCTTTAACTAAATCCTTACTTGTGAAGCTTCTTTATAGCTTAAGCAATTAAAAGAAGATTAATGAGAATGAGAATAATAACAGTAAGAACTAATGTTTCTTGAGGGCTTATTATTAGCTCAACACTGTTCTCTCATATATATATGAAATCTTATTTAACTCCCACTCCTGTGAGGTAGATGCTGTTATTTTAAAGGAAAGGGATTACAGTGAGGCTGGGGCAACCACTGGGGACAAGCTGAATGCACTTCTCCTGAGAGATACCCACCAAGATGCAATCTGGAGACCGGTCTTTCTCGGCCTAGTTATTTGGTCAGTTCCACTTACATTTGGCAGTTCGAGGAAAAAGTGTCCCACCTTCACCATCAGGAGCAGCATCACGCCCCCTCCTACCAGAGATGCAAACTGAGGAGACAGAGCCAGATGGAGAGAGACCGTCAGGAAGGGTCAGCCCCTGTCTGCTACCGACACCTTCTGCTTGCTGAGAAGCATGTCAGCTTTTCTTAAGAGGAGTTGAGTGTAACCAGCATAAGTACATTTTTGTTGAACTGACATTTCCAGGTGTTGTCAAAATGCTAAACACATAGTAGGTACTCAGTACATACTTGTTGAGTGAACGCATACACACTTTCTGAAAATTTCCAAATAGTCTTGGGTATTTGACTCTTTATTGCCATAGCTCTTTGCTATGAATCTCAAGTTTCCTAAAACCCGGCTTGCCTTCCGTCCCAACTTTAATACCTCCTTGAAGAGTTTAGGAAAGCCCTAGTAGAGTCCTTACTGTCAGCCCTAAAATCCCACCCATTCCACTTGGCGTATTAATAAATATCCCACCCCTCACTGTCCTGCTTGGAGCCTGGATAGCTTCCCATCTAACAGTTTCACCGGTGCTTCATCTCAAAAAATACAATGATAATCCCTTCTGATGTTCTGACTTCAGCTCTCTCTGCTTTATTGCAGCCAAAAAAAGTTCCAAACATGAGTCAGGGCCATAGATAGCAGCTCTGGATCCCATCCCAGCTGGAATGACGACTCAGGCTCAGTGTAACTTGGTACGCAGTGATTCTGATTGGCAAATACAGGTAGAAAGCTAAGGAACATAGTTCCCTTTGCAATCTCAAGGCTCTCTGAACATAGCCTTGAAGTCATTATATCCTCCACTGATACATTTCCATTGCTTAAGCCCATAATAATAAAACACAACATAAAGCGGTATAATTTCCCACTGTGATGGGAGATGGGGGGAGGGGAACGAAACTGTAACCAGACATCAAAACAATGGCATATACAAGCTAGAACTGAGGGAGTCCCTCAAATCTAAACTGTTAAATGACCACTCAGCCATGATTCTCTAATTTTTATCTTTATCTCACAAGTACGAAAAAAACATAGCTTCCTTCTGGGTTCCCTTTCACTACTCACTGCTATTTGCCACATAAATGCATCACTGAAAATAACAGCAATGAAATCAACGTTCTATGTCTCCCATTCCGCTGATTCGCAGTGAACGTGAGCAACCTGAGGTGGAGAAGCTGAGCCACGTGAGAGTAGGGTAGGAAAAAGGGAGGATTCAGGAACATGGGTCATTATAACTGAAACTCAGGAAGTTCTAACGGCAAACATTTTATACACTGTGGGACTACAACAGGGACCTGAGACCAGAAACTCCTCCGGCCAATGTACACATCAGCCTGTTGCTGGATCTAATTTGAGGGTCCAGCTTCGGGCGGTCTTTGTCGGCACTCTAGAAAAAAACCTATTTTGATTAGCACAGGAAAATACATCAGGACTTTTCCTTCCTACCACTTCTTTCCTCCAAAATTCTTCTGATTATGTTTAAGGAAACAAAGCCATCTAGAGCCAAAATAAGCTGTATAAAAACCTACATCAAAATGAGTACAAACCAGACACTGAATCCCATAAAATGTGCTGCTCAGAGAGGGCCGGGAGGCCCGCCAATAACTGTGTGTCCCTCTTGGTGGCACACGCAAAGGAACGGGCTTTGGGATCAGAGAGCCGTCGTCAGTGGCATTGCGCCTTACGAGGGTGCTTGATGGCTGTCAGAATCTCAGCCTCAGCACCTGCACAGCATCTAAAGACAGCAAGCAGGAGAGCAGCACATCTTACCCACGTGTTGCTTTGCTGCTCCGATTTTCCACCACCTGTCCAGGATTTCTTGATCAAAGACTGACTCTGCCTTGTTCCAGGGATTCAAGGCAGTGTGAGTTCCCATAAGCCACGGCCGTTATGGACAGGCAGATCCTCAGACACCAATTGCCCCATAAGTAGTGGGTGCCATGAGGTAGGACAATAGATTGCCAAGTACCCAGGGCTCCAGGCACCTGGGACTGAAGCTGTGATTTTTGAACATCTTACGCGACAGGCAGTATGATGGGTACTATTATCATCTAATTTAATTCTCACAACTGAAAAGGTATCTTTATCCCCATTTCACAGATGAGGACTAGAGCCTCAGAAGACAAAAGTAACCTGTCCAAGGTCGAACATTTAGGAATCATTGAGTTCAATCCACCTGACTGGCTGACTCCAAAATCCAGGCTCTCTCCACTATCCCATCGGCTGCCTCTAAAAAGAACACAACACATTTCTTCTTTTATAATTTTTTTCTTTTCTTTCTTTCATAACAATTGATTTGTAAGCAGTTCTTGGAGTGTGGGGACAGGGCAAGAGTCCAGTCCTTGGAAAGCAGAGAATGAGGAAAGGAACCCATTCATGGAGAACAAGGAAGCATCGTGGTCAGAACTGAATAAGTGGGAAGACGTAGCGGGGGACAGTCCAACTGGCCACAGGCCGGGGGCTTTTCACACCCCCGCTGCCATGGGCCTGCCAACACCCGAGGCCCAGGCCATGGCTGCAAGGGCCGTTTGGTTTTGCTGCAACCAGTGAAGACAAATGGGCTCTAGACTGGGAAAAATGAAAGAGAAACCCAGATACATACATACACAGCTTGTATTTATGCCAGACAAAAATAAAATAAAGTGGCCGTTGGTGGCAGGTCATGTCTGAGAGATTCAGAGCCAGACTCTGGCTTCTCTGTCCTGTCTTAAGGAACTATGAAAAAGTAGGGCTGTTCTTAAGCAGAGTGAATCAAAAGTCCCCAAAGGGAAGGGGTGGAGGCAGCACCCACTGCTGCGGGATGAAGGAGGCTGAATGAGTCCCAGAAGCCTTTGCAGGTCCAGATCAGAAACTCAGAGTAGAGGCTGGGTGGCTCAATGTGTGGGGCTCGGGGCTGGCAGCACTCTCTGCTTGAACCAGTGATTTGCACTGGGCAGATCAGGGTGTCAGTGAAGGGCTTACCAGCATCCCTAGAAACATGCCTCCCATGAAGTGTCACACTGTACTGCAGAGAAAGAGATGTCACCGGCAGGGGAGTGTGCTGCATGGAGAACAATGCAACAACAGACCGCGGAATGAGAGCCGTGGGCCGCCTACCAGAGGCCGGCACTACTTCTTCCAACCGGCTGAAGGCATCTTCCAGGCTGACCTGAAGCCTCTTCCTTCCCTCCATCTATATGTATCCTAAGGCTCTTTCATTAGGAGAATCCATGAAGGTCTCACTTCCTTCATCATTCTCCTTCTTGCAATATTTATAGTACTTTTTATTTATTGTACTTATTCTGTACTTAATTTTACCTGCACTGTGATTTAATTTTTTCCAACTGTGTACATCTTTTCTCCCTATATTTGTTATGCTTACATAGTGAATAAACAACGTGTATTGTCAAGTTAGTGGGAACTAATGCCTGGAATTGCCATTTCCATTTCTTCCTATAAAACCCTCTAATTTTGACTTCAAAGATTTTTCGCTCTTGCATAGAACATCCTTCTTTTTAACATAACCCAACTTCCTTCTGTATGACAAAGAGCAGTGGCACAGAGCTACACCTTAAAGGCCAGTGTGTCTGCCAGAAGCTCTGTGACAGCAAAACTCAGTCCACCTGAGTTTTCGGAATGATGCGATATGGTCTTCCTCTAGACCCGGGCATTGTCTATGCCTCATCTTCTGATGTTTATTCGCTGTCACCGAATTAGCCATGGATAGTGACACTTTATTTTTCTCCATTAAAATTCAGTGTCCATTCTCCTGACACTTCAGTTTCTGATCATGGCTATACCTTCCTATAATGCTTCTGTGGCCTAAGCTTGTCTTTGACCTCTGTCCCTGTTTCTTTGTCTTGTGAACCCTGGCTCATTCCCTAACTGTACTCCAGTTTCAATTCTGATAGGTCTTCGACATTTCACCAGGCTACATAGCTGAGATGGAACACCTCTCATGTTGTCAAGTTGTAATTTTTATCTAGTGAGTTCAAAACTCATGAACATTGGACTCATGTCTGCAATTAGACAAGGAGGTTTGCCTTTTGAGCCTTCTCTACCATCATTCCCCCTTTCCCTCTCGCCTCTTACCCACCCATACATTGAGTTTCCTAATTCAAAATACCTGAAGAGAGTCTGACCTAGATAATTCTCTTATACAAAGGTAGAATGGCCATAAATTCCCTAGGCCCACCTAGACCAGACCTTACTCTCTATCATGAAAACCTCTTGGTATATCCTTTGGAGAAGCCAGAAACGTTTCTAGTTCAGCTGCCAGGGTAGAGAAAGTTGTATTATTGCTTTCCTAGACTAAGACTGAGTATATATATCCCGTACAAAAAAAAAAATCGTTACTAGGTAATGGTTAGTTTACCGGAAATATTACCTTTTATAGGTATGTTACATGGAAAATGTTTTTTTGTGGGCTCATATATAGAAGCCTCTCACGTAGAATCGTATTCTTACAGAAAATGATTTTCAAGTTCCACATTGACAAATAGTTTTTAAGACAAAAATCTAAGCAAAAATTAAGGCAAGCATGAAATCCAAATTCTTCCAAGAGAGCTTCCCCAACAAACATAACGTTAAAACAGCAACATGATTAAACTAATATAATCCCTTTCTATGAATATATATGTGTGTGTGTGTATATATATATATATATATATATATGAATAGACATAAATATGTTTATATGTTAGAGATCAAATTCTATTTCAACACACCTGTTGTCTTCCTCCAGATTTATTCTGGATAATAGTCCTGACAACAGCGCCGGTAAACACACAACATCTGAAAAATGAACTGACGACATTGCAAAGGCCGATGGTTATTAAATCCTATAAAGAAATGACAAACAATTTAGGCCCACTATTTGTGGAAGAATGCTGATTTAAGTTTGAACCAAAGGCATATTGTCTATTTCTTGTGTAGGAGAATATGGTTGTTTATATCACTTCAAACAATGCCGAAATAGTCTTAGAAGGAACAAAAGGATGGCAAATCTGATTTCTAGATTAAGTTGAACCTTCATTTTAGCTAGTGATTATAAGGAAAAATGAGATCATTTCAAAGCGAGAAAATGAAACATCTGCCTTATTAGTTTTTTTCACAAGACCAGTAGGACTTAGAATGATAGAGGGAAACATAGTACTATTTTTCTCCCTGCCTTCTAGTATGCTATCCTAAAAGTCAATGTGGGATACCTTTGCTTCCATATTTCCCTTTTGAAATCCTGGGGAAAGGGCCAAACTCAGAATAGTTGGAGATTTTCAAAAACTAAAAAGAGACAAAAACTATTTCTGGGAGACCAACTTAATTATATTAATTAGAAGCCTGATTTTGGTATTCCATATCATTTCTTACTGCAACTCAGAATGCACTTGATTTCTAAGGACTTGGTGGAAAGGAAGATAAAATTAGGAGAAGAGGAACTCTGCTGGCTTACCAACATGGTGCCATGTGTTATCTTCTTGCATCCCTACCCCATATCTTTTCTAGGGGAATAACACTCATATTAATTCAAGTGGGTTCAGAGTTAAGTGTGCCACACCTCTCAAAAATCCTTTGGTAATTATAGTTCAAATTATAGTCCAAGTAATTCTCTGATTACAGAAGAATCCAGTCTTCCTGTTAGCAGGAGGCTCAGATTGGAGAACAAAGACTTAAGGGTCAGAGGAAGTAATAAATAGAAAAACCTGTCCTCTCACCTGGTTGGAATTGACATTATAGTTATGGAAATTGGCAATCTTCTTGCCCAGAAATATGAGCAGTGAGGAGCTCACAAAAGCTAAGGAAAAGGCTTCTAAAATAATTTCCGGAAGAATGTTCAAATCTGGCATTACAGGCAACAGGAAGCTGGAATAAAATGGTGGAATTATTCCTGGAGAGCAGGAATGATTTATTGGCACCTCCCCCACTCCATCCTTATCATACAGGGCAGGCCTGACACTTTAAAAAAAAGTACCAATAAGAGATAAGGAAAACAATTGAGGTAGCAGCTTGTCAAAACTGCCAGCAAACCAAGTCAAGTCACAAAAACCATCAAGAGAATATACTCCGCTATCTTCTAGTTCAAGGTTTCTGCCATGTAGCAATGGTAACAAATAGGACAGGCAAGACCACAAGAATTGACAAAAAATGGTTTATTTACACTATTTGAGAGTAATCAGTGGGTATACAATAGGCAGCTATCACATCTAAGATGGTTCAGAGCTGAAAAGCTCAGTGAATTCCCTTCTATTCTTTAATTCCCTCAAATCTTTCAGGGTATAATTTTAGTCATAGTCCTTATACACATTATTTCTAATTCTATCCACACCTTCCTTTCTGTAGTTTTTTTTCTTCCAGTTTTTTTTTTGTGGTAAAATATGCATAGCATGAAATTAACCATCTAAGTATACATTTCAATAGTATTAAAAACATTCATAATGTGCAATCACCATCAACTCCAGAAATCTTTTCATCTTGTAAAACTGAATCTCTAGACCCATTAATCGATAACCATTTATTTCCCCCTCTCCCCAGCCCTGGCAACCACCATTCTACTTTCTGTCTTGATGATTTTGACTACTCTAAGTACCTCATATAAGTGGAGTCATACACTATTTGTCTTTTTGTGACTGGCTTATTTCACCCAGCATAATGTCCTCAGGGTTCATCGGTGTTGTAGTATATGTCAGAATTTCCTTCCTTTTTAAGGCTGAATAATATATAATTCATTTTGCTTATCCATTCATCAACTGATGGACACTTATGGTATCTTCTACATTTTAGCTATCATGAATAAGCTATGAACATGGGTGCACAAACAACTCGAGACCCTGCTTTCAATTTTGGGGGTATATATTCAGAAGTAGAACTGCTATATCATATGGTAATTCTATTTTTAATTTTTTGAGGAACCGCCATACTGTTTTCCATAGTAGCTGTCTCATTTTACATTCCCACTAACAATGCACAGGATTCCCTTTTTCTCATCCACATCCTCACCAACACTTGTAATTTCCTTTTTTTTTTTTTTAATATACTAGCCATCCGGATGGGAGTGAGGTGGTATCTCATTGCAGTTTTGATTTGCATTGCCCAAATGATTGGTGATGCTGAACATCTTATGTGCTTATTACCCGTTTGTATATCTTCTTTGGAGAAATGTCTATTCGAGTCCTTTCCCCATTTTTTGAGTCAGGTTGTTTTTGTTGGGTATTAGTAGTTCTCTGTATATTTTGGATATTAATTCCTTATCAGATATATGACTTGCAAATATTTTCTCCTATTCTGTGGATTACCCTTTTATTCTGTTGGTAGTGTCTTTTGATGCAAATTAAAGTTTTTAATTTTCATGAAGTCTAATTTGTCTATTTTCCTTTGTTGATTATGCCTTTTAGTCATATCCAATAAACCACTGACAAATCCAATGTCATGAAACTTTTGCCCTATGTTTTTACCTAAGAATTTTATAGTTTTAGGTCTTATATTTAGGCCATTGATCCATTTTGATATAATTTTTGTATATGGTGTTAGGTAATAGTCCAATTTCATTATTTTGCCTGTAGATATCTACTTTTCCCAGGACCAATGCTGAAAAGATTGTCCTTTTCCCATTGAATGGTCTTTGCACCCTTGTCATTTGACCATATATGCAAGGGTTTACTTCTGAGCTCTCCATTCCACTGGTCTATATGTCTGTCTTTAAGCTGGTCCCACACTGTTTTGATTACTATAGCCTTGTAGTAAGTTTTGAAATTAGGAAGTGTGAGCCCTCCAACTTTGTTCATCTTTTTCAGGAATGCTTTGGCTATTTGGGGCTCCTTCAGATTCCATATGAATTTTAGGATTTTTTTTTCTGCAAAAACTCATTGGGTTTTGATAGGAATTGAATTGAATCTGCTGACTGCTTTGAGTAGCGTTGACATCTTAACAATATCAAGTCTTCCAATCCATGAACATTGGATCTATTTCCATTTACTTATGTCCTCTTTAATTTTTTTCATCAATGTTTTGTAGTTTTCATTGTGTAAGTCTTTCACCTTCTTGGTTATTTCCTAAGTATTTCATTCTTTTTGATGCTATTGTAAATGGAATTGTTTCCATAATTTGCTTTTCAGATTGTTCAGTCTTATTGTATGGAAAGCTACTGTCTTTTTTTTTTTTTTTAAATGGTTAATCCATTTGTACACTGTCATTTAAAAAAATTTTTTTTTTTTTTAACATTTTATTGGGGAATGGGAACAGGACTTTATTGGGGAACAGTGTGTACTTCCAGTCCTTTTTTCCAAGTCAAGTTGTTGTCCTTTCAATGTTAGTTGTGGAGGGTGCCATTCAGCTTCAAGTTGTTGTCCTTTCTGTCTTAGTTGTGGAGGGTGCAGCTCAGCTCCAGGTCCAGTTGCCATTTTCTAGTTGCAGGGGGTGCAGCCCACCATCCCTTGCAGGAGTTGAACCGGCAACCTTGTGGTTGAGAGCCCACTGGCTCATGTGGGAATCGAACCGGCAGCCTTCGGAGTTAGGAGCATGGAGCTCTAACCGCCTGAGCCACCGGGCCAGCCCCCGCTACTGTCTTTTTTGTGTTGACTTTGTATCCTGCTACTCTGCTGAATTCATTTATTGGTTCTAACAGGTTTTTTGTGTGTGGAATCTTTAAGGTTTTCTATATATAAACTCATATTATCTACAAACAGATATAATTTTACTTCTTCCTTTCTAATTCCTTTTCTTTCTTTTTCATGCCTAATTGCTCTGGCTAGAATTTCCAGTACTATGCTGAATAGAAGTGGTGAAAATGGGTATCCTTGCCTTGTTCCTGATTTTAGAGGAAAAACATTCAGTCTTTCAACATTGAATGTAATGTTTGTTGTAGATTTTTCATATATGGCTTTTAAATTTAAAGTCAATTTTGTCTGATATTAGTATGCCCACTTCTGTTTTCTTTGGGTTACTATGTTGCAAGGAATATCTTTTCCCATCCTTTCTCTTTCAATCTATTTGTTTCTTTGAATCTAAAGTGTGTCTCTTGCAGACAGCATATAGTTGGATCATTTGTTTTTATCCATTCTGCCAATCTCTGTCTTTTGGTTGGCGAGTTTAATCCACTTACATTTAAAGTTATTTCTGATAAGGAGCAAATTACTCATATTTCCATAATATTGCTATTTGTTTTTCCCATGCCGTATAGCTTTATTTGTCCTTCATTCCTACATTACTGTCTTCTTTTGTGCTTAGTTGATTTTTTTTGTAGTGAAATGTTTAAATTCCTTTCTAATTTCCTTTTGTGTATATCCTATAGCTATTTTCTTTGTGGTTACCTTGGGGATTATATTTAACATTCTAAATTTATAACATTCTACTTGGAACTTATACCAGCTTAACTTCAATATTATACAAAAACTCTGCTCCTTTACAGCTCTATCCCCACCCCTTTGGTTATTGATGTCACAAAATTACATCTTTATACATTGTGTACCCCAAAACATAAACAATTTAAAAAAATGCTTTAGTCTCTTAAATTATGTAGAAAACAAAATTTGGAGTTACAAAGTTTTGTTATAATAATAGTAACTTTTATAATTGCCCCATATTTACTTGCATTGAGATATTTATTTCTTCATACAGCTTCCAGTTACTGTCTAGTGTCCTTTCATTTCACCTTGCAGAGCTCCCTTCAACATTTCTTTCAGGACAGGTATAGTGGTAATGAACTCCTTCAGCTTTTGTTTGTCTGAGTATATCTTAATTTTGCCTTCACTTTTGAAGGACAGCTTTGGTGGATATAGGATTCTTGATTGACAGTTTTTTTCTTTTAGCACTTTGAATGTGTTGACCCATTGCATTCTGGCCTCTAAAGTTTCTGACAAGAAATCTGTTCATTATTTTATTGAGAAGCTCTTGTGTGTGATGAGTCACTTCTCTCCTGCTGCTTTCAAGATTCTCTCTTTGTCTTTCAATAGTTTGATTATAATGTGTCTAAGTGCAGGTCTTTTTGAGTTCATCGTACTAGGAATTCGTTGAGCTTCTTAGATGTTTATATTCATGTCTTTAATCAAATTTGGGAAGTTTTCAGCCATTATTTCTTCAAATGTTTTCTCCACCCCTTTCTCTCTTCTCCTTTGAGACTCCCATGATGTGTATGTTGATGTGCTTAATGGTCTCCCATAGGCCCCTTAGGCTCTGTTCACTTTTCTCCAACCTTTTTTCTTTCTGTTCCTCAGACTCAGTAATTTCCATGATCTTATCTTCAAGTTCACTGATTCTTTCTTCTGACTGCTCAAATCTGCCTATGAATATTTCTACAGCCATGTGTTGCTTAACAATGGGGATACATTCTGTGAAATGTGTCATTAGATGCTTTCATTGTTGTGCAAACATCATAGAATGCACTTACACAAACCTAGATGGCCTACTACACATTTAGGTTATATGGTAAAGCCTATTGTTCCAAGGCTAGAAAACCTGCACAGCTTGTTATTGTACTGGATACTGTAGGCAATTATAATACAATGGTAAGTATTTGTGTATCTAAACATAACCAAACATAGAAAAGGTACAGTAAGAATATGAATATAAAAAATTAAAAATGGTACACCTGTATAAGGTACTTACCATGAATGGAGCTTGCAGGACTGGAAGTTGCTCTGGGTGAGTCAGTCAGTGAGTGGTAAGTGAATGCATAGGCCTAAGACATTCCTGTACACTACTATAGACTTTATAAACACTGTATGCTTAGGATATACTACATTTATAAAAAATAATTTTCAACTTTAAAAATTTTTTAACTTTTCAACTCCTTTGTAATAACGCAGCTTAAAACACAAATACATTGTTACAGATATACAAAAACATTTTCTGTCTTTATATCCTTATTCTATATGTATTCTACTTTTTAAAATTGAAAAACAATTTTTTTTTGCTTTTTAAACTTTTTGGCTAAAAACTAAGACACAGGGGCGGCTGGATGGCTCAGTTGCTTAGAGTGCAAGCTCTTAACAACAGGGTTGCTGGTTCGATTCCCACATGGGCCAGTGAACTGCGCCCTCCACAACAAGATTGAAGACAACAAGCTGCTGATGAGCTGCTGGAGGGGCAGCCAGATGGCTCAGTTGGTTTGAGCTTGAGCTCTTAACAACAAGGTTGCCGATTCAACTCCTGCTTGGGATGGTGGGCTGTGCCCCCTGCAACTAATGATTGAAATCAGCAACTGGACTTAAACCTGAGCTGCGCCCTCCACTAGAGGGCGCCCTTCAACTAGATTGAAGGGCAATGACTTGACTTGGAGCTGATGGATCCTGGAAAAACACACTGTTCCCCAAATTACACCTCACCCCCGGCCAAAAAAACACCACACACACACACACACACACACACACACACACAATAAATAAATTAATTAAGACACAAACACACATAATAGCCCAGGCCTACCCAGGGACAAGATCATCAATATCACTATTTCCCACCTCCACATATTGTTCCACTGGAAGGTTTTCAGGGACAATAACACACACTGAGCTGTCATCTCCTGTGCTAATGCCTTCTGGAATACCTCCTGAAGGACCTGCCTGAGGCGTTTCTTGAGAGGTGTCACTCCTTTCACAAATATGTCTGTTGTGGTTTGCTTGGTTGGTTTCTTTTTGTTTTCATCATAGTTCTCTTGTAGACAGATATTGCACCGTGACTATGTCTCTCTATTAATGAAAACCTTTTGGTGTTGGTGGGGTGAGGGGGGTCATCTACATTTTCAAACTTTTTAAGGAGCTTGTTGAGGTCTGCAAATATTCTGCTAAAACATTCACTGTAAGTTTTCTTGGGTGTTCTTCTTTTTCTTCCCCTGCAGTTTCCTTCTCTCTTGCCTCTTCTCCAGCTATGCCCTCCTGTTCCAGTTCCAACAACTCCCCATTAGTCAGCCCCCTAGGAACCACATCCAGGGCTCCTCAGTGTCATTTTCACCCACTCCCAGGCTCAACTTGTTTGCCATCTCAACCACAGCCCTGTTGATTTTTGCATCCTCCTCATCCTTGGCAAATACTTTGAAGTCATGGAAAACCTCTTGAGTATTTTCATCCAGATGCCATTCATACACTCCTTGGTGACAACACCCCAAGCCCAAGCAAGGTTCTTGATGTAGTCATAGATGTTGTCATTTTTCCAGAATTGCATCAGTGTCTTCCTTAGTTGCAGCAATAGTCTGAGCAAAGGTCCTCCTCAGGTAGTAGGTCATAAAAGCTGTTATAACTCCATGATCCATTGGTTAGATCAAAGAGGTGATGTTTGGAGGGAGAAACACCACTTTGATATTGGGATAAAGATGACCAATAAAAGGACAAGCATCATCAACAATAAGCAAAATCTTGAAAGTTATGTTATTCTCCAAACAATACTTGTCTATTGTACTGGCATAGCAATTCAGGAGGGCATCTTGAAAGAGAAGCTGGGTCACCCATGACTGATGCAGTACACTGGCAGTGTGTACGTACGTGCTTGAAGGCTCTGGGGTTTTCATTGTGCCAGATCAAAAAGGGTTTCAATTTGGTGCAGCCAGGAAGCTCTTAATAACAGGGTTGCCAGTTCGATTCCCACATGGGTCACTGAGCTGTGCCCTCCACAACTAGATTGAAGACAACGAGCTGCCGCTGAGCTGCCGGTGGTTGGCTGGATGACTCAGTTGGTTAGAGTGCAAGCTCTTAACAACAAGGTTGCCTGTTCAACTAAGATTGAAAACAGGCGACTGGACTTGGAGCTGAGCTGCACCCTCCACAACTAGACTGAAGGACAACAACTTGACTTGGAGCTGATAGGCCCTGGAAAAACACACTATTTCCCAATATTCCCCAATTAAAAAGAAAAATTAAAACCACAAAAAAGGGTTTCAATTTGTAGCCTGCAATGTTGCCACCAAGCAAGTTTGTTATCTTGTCCTTAAAAGCTTGAAACCTAGCATTGATTTGGCTTTCTTAAGGATGAAAGTCCTTTCAGGCATCCATTTACAGAATAAGGAGGTTTTATCCATATCAAATATTTGTTCTGGCAAGTAATTTTCCTCCACAATCAGCTAGAGTTTCCAAAATTTCTTCAGCTATCTTCACACCAGCACTCGCAAACTTACCACTACCTTTCACATTATGTAATGAATCTTGAATGGTTTAAACCACCCAGAGCTAGCAGTAAATGCAACATTGTAGTTGGGTCCAGTCTTTCCTTTCAACATTACAAACTGCTTTCCCTGTGATCGTCATGGTGCTGAGAGGGATATACTCTGTGTCTGGTCTTCAATCCAGGTCGTTAGAAGTTTTTCCATGTCTGATATAGGCCCTTCTCGAATTTTTGTTAGTCTCGTTGTCTTCAATGAAGCAGACCCTTTAACAGCTTCCATCATTTTGTTCTTGCTTTTCAAGATCACTGCTATGGTGGAACGGAACACGCCTGACTGGTAAGCAATTACCATCACTGATTTCCCACCTTCATAGTTCTTAATCACTTTTAATTTGTTTCCAGGCCAATCATTCAACCTGGCATCTTACTGGCAACATTAACAATGGATTTTGTAGGCTTAGTGGCCACAATGAAAGAAATAACACAAGATTAAATCAAGCACAAGAGAAAATGATGTAATCAGAGATGTAAACACGAGATGTAAGAGGCTGCTGCTGGCATAATACAGCATACTGTTTTATAGCAAACAATTTTTTTATAAGTAGAAAGAGTACACTTTAAAATAACAACAATAAGTATAGTGTAGTAAATACATAAACCAGTAACATAGTCATTTATTATCATTATCAAGTGTTATGTACTGTACATAATTGTGTGCTATACTTTTATATGACTGATGGTGCAGTAGGTTTGTTTACTCCAGTATCACTACAAACATGAGTAATGCATTGAACTACGATGTTAGGATGGCTATGATGTCACTAGGTGATAGGAATTTTTCAGCTCCATTATAATCTTGTGGGACCACTGTTGTACATGTGGTCGACCCATCGCAGACTGAAACGTCATTATCTGGCACGTGACTGTAGTGAATTTCTCATTCAGTTATTGTACTTCACAGCCTCAGAACTTCTTTTTCTTTTTAGGTTTTCCATCTCTTTTTTGATGTTTCCATTTTGTTCACACATCATTTTCTTGACTTTCTCCACATCTTCCTTTAATTCTTTGAGTATCTTTTAAGACAATTGTTTTAAAGTCTTTGTCTAGTAGATCTGCCATTTTTCAGGACAGATTATGTTGATTTACTTTTTCCTTTGAACGGCCATACTTCCTGTTTCTTTGCATACCTTGTGATTTTCGTTGAACATTGGATATTTGAATCCAATATTGTGATAGCTCTGGAAATCAGATATTCTTCTTCTCAGGGATTGTTGTTTTTATTATTATTTTGTTGTTGTTGTTGTTGTTGTTGTAGGCTGTTTCCGTGCCAAGCATTAGCCTGAGGTATAAACTTAAGGTCTTTTCAGGTCTTTTCTGAGCATAAGTGGTCAATTTCTAATTTTCCTTGTGTACGCAGTTTTATTTTATTTTTGAAAATGTTTTAATCTTTGATGTCTGACTTCCAAAAGAGGAAAAAAAAGAAAAATAAAGAAGGAAAAAAAGGGACTCTGGCCCTTTAAATTCCTTAGAAGTCACTTCAGTCAGAGAGGAAGGGGCTTGCAACAGTGTGGGTGAGGTGCGACAACAATGGCTGCCCACCTCTTTGTCCGTACCTCTGTGACCAGAAGCAGCAATCAGTGATCACAGCACAGATCTCTCATATTTGGAGTACAGGGTCCTTTTTGCCCAACCTGGCTCCTGCAAGCTGTGTGCAAACTGTTCCAGGAACACTTGCAGAGCTGCCTGCCATGAGGCTGGGGGTAGGGGACGGTAGCTGCTACTGTGCTAAGAGCTCAAATTGATTAAAATTAATCACAATTTACCATCCAAGCCTTCCCCTGGAAATTGCAATCCTTCAATAAGCCAGACTTATTGAAGGATCCCAGAGTTCCAAAGTAGTTACATCAGACAGACTCTGCCAGTGCAATTGTTGTCTAGGTGTGGAGACAGATTCCTACTCCACCATCTCCCCAAATCCTCTCTAACCCCTTATTGTTTTGGAATCATCAGAATTTTCAGACTTGTTCATTTTGCTGGTAGTCATGGTTATCTAATTCCATTAAGTCAACACTTTCTATTTTCACTAAGATCATGTCATAAAAAACATTGCCAAACACATATAACCATGATCAGAACTTCTTCCCAGGTATATCTCCTACCACATTGTTAACTAGGAAACTCTCCTTAGGACAATAAACTTTCTTTTTTGTTAGTATTATCATAAGATTGCTGACTAGAGAATTAAGCCCCCTCTTAATTCTTATAGGAATCGATACTTGTCTGTTAGTGTATGGGTTTCGTAAGTTTACTAGTAATTGTCCAGAGTATCTGTTAATCAGCTTTTGTGTGGTCACTTTTAGGCTATGGCTTCTTAGGGGTCAGAGGCTGTTTTTGGTTTCCTTTGTATGCATTCAGCATAGTACCACTCATAAATGTTTGACATTTTATTTTTAAAGTGAAAAATTTCCAAACATTTACAAAAGAAGAATGGATGGTATAATGAGTCCTGGTGTACCCATTACTCACTTTCAACACTTAACAATTCATAAACAATCTCATTTCATCTCTACCCTTACCTATTCTAATGTTATTTCAAAGCAAATCCCAGGCACGATATAGTTTGAATTGTAAATATTTCAGTGTACCTCTCTAAAAGATGTACACCAAGAAATTATTATCAATTTCTTAATGTTATAAAATATAAAATTAATGTTCAAACTTTCCCAAATGTTTCATAAACATATTTTTACAATGTGTTCAAATTAGAATCCAAATAAGGCCCATAGATTACAATTGATTGCTATGTCTCTTAAATCTCTCTTAAGGTGTGGGTTCCCTCTCCACATCTTTGTTTTTCTTCCCAGCAATTTTTTTGTTGTTGTTAAAGAAACCTGGTCATTGGTCCTACAGATTATCCCCCAGTATGGATTTTGCTGATTGCCTCCTTGTGTTGTCATTTAACACATTCCTCTCTTCCTTGCATTTCCTGTAAATTGGTTTTCCAGGTAATGAGCTATATAGGAATATAACTGGATGCTCAAAGGCAGACGTTTAACTTTTTGTTAAGTTTCCCCTTTTTGTCCCTTTAAGAAGCTAGGTAAGAATGTGGCTGTCCCAAAGAGGTGTATAGTAAATGGAATTTATTGCCCAAATCTATGTTAGTAAACCTTAAATATTTAGTATGATAACAATACAAACGTCGGTGTTTCCTTTCTGTTGTTCTCTGTAACACTCAATTCTTCGTTAACAGTTTAGGTTAAAAGCGGACATGGATATTGAAGGAAATAACTTAAATTGTCCAATTTTTCTAGTCCTAGCAACCTTGGATAAATATATAATAAAAAAGGAAGGTCAAAGCAATACCTAAAATTAGATTTTTGGAATGCTCACTCTCTATCGATACCCTTGAACCTTATGATAAACTATAAGCAAAAGCTGACTGTGGTTTTCAAGTCATTCATAACCGAAGCATATTGAGTAGGTATAAGAGAGTGGTTATAATCACAGATTTTGGAATTAAATAGAAATGGGTTCAAACAGTAGCTCTGCCACTGACCAGCCGTGTGATCTTGGATGAGTAACTTAAACTTGGTAAGCCTTAGTTTCCTCAGCCATAAAAAGAAGATAATATCTATCTCATAGCATTAATGTGAGGAGCAAACGAAATAAAATAATTACATAAAGTATCAATCCCATTGTTCATGTTATTTTCCCCCCCTGAGGGCAGAGAACAAGCCTGATTTACCGTCATATTCCGTGGTCACATATTCTGCTCACTTTTTTTTAATTGGACAGAGTTTCAAATGGATTTAGCCTAGATCAGATTTCACTGCGAACAGGTCGGATATGAGACTAATTCAATCCGGTCATGTCCAAGTAGCCCAGGTTTCCATATCGTGGGGGCTAGCCAGCATCTCTGACTCTGCAGTATTCCCTACTGAACTGCATGAGGAAATGAACAATGCTCTTCAAAGGCTGGCCTATGAGTCAAGAAACTGCAGTATGTTGTCCTTCTTAGCTAAAGTGATTAATCTGATCAAGGTTAAAGGAATTACAATTTCTTAACAGAAGCAAGAGCAATGCCCCGCAGTCACCGGTAGGAATTATAACGTAAATTAATTGTGAGTCCTTAGGAACTCTCTATGCCAGACTACCTCGAGAGAGCTTTCTACTCAGCGTCATAACATGAGGTTGCACAAGGACACCCCTCAATCTAAGGGGGTGAGGACAGAGGAATGCTCATCTTCTGAGCACTGAGCCCCAGGAGAGAGGCTGGGAAAACTGAAGCATCTCTCGTCCCATCCTTGAGAGTTAATCAGATAGGTATGGGTTTGAGAAGGCCTACAATGTATGATGAACAAAATGCATGAGTCTCTCTGGTATTCCCTGCGTCCAGCAGTTTACTTGGGTAAGGGGATTGGTTCAACTATTGGAAGAGAGTCAAAGGCTGACCAGAGAGGAAACACGGAGTTGTCCGAGCCCTTCTTCTGTCATGAACCTCTGTGTTCCAAATGAATTTGAACTCATTGACCTGAATCTGGCTGTGGGTAGGGACTGCTAGTGGAGAGTATCCATCAAGCTCAGGTCAGGGGCTAAGAGAAGGTAGCAGAAAGGGAAAAGTAATCTTGAAAAGTGGAATTACCAACCTATAAGGAATCATATCAGTGAGCGTCCTGCTGGTTTCTGTGGCCATGCTTATCTTGTTTGCAAGTGCACTAAAGCCAAGAATCTGTAGGGGTTAAAAAATAAAAGGGCAAATAATTATCTAATAATTATTTTACATATTGCTTCGAGGAACACATGTGTCCTTAGCATCTGGCAGGACAGGGAATGAAATACGTGACAGTCCCCATGAAGGTTGGAGAGAGGGCCAGTTCAGTGGAGCAAAAAAGGCAGACACTCTCTTCCTGACTCTTTGAGTTCCCCAAATTCTTTTTAGCATTGAAGCCAGAATGAAAAACAACTTTAGCCTTGGTCTCTGACATAGTAATAGGAATAAATGGATGCCCTGGACTTGTCTTTCCTCACCAACTTTCAACATCTACAGCAAATATAAACATGTTTTTAGGTAATCACTGTATCAAGGCCTCAGTTTTAAAAGTGTTTAGATCTAGATATGTTGTGCCAGCATAAATAAATCTTTGGAGGGATTGTTGAGGTGTATTGAGAGTCGCATTACTGGTTAGCCCTTAATAATATGGAACAGCATTTGACAGCACAAGGAAAGGGGTCTTTGGCAAAGCAATTACTTGCCTTTTCCCCCCATTCATTTATTTCTAAAAAGGCAAGTCTCCCTTCCATTTCCACTAGAGGGGAAAATAGACAGCCTATCAGCAGTGCTCCTTGGAAAGACCTCACACCAAAGCAAATTAAACCAGAGACAGGAGAACTCAATGTGGAACTTTTAAAGTAATAATTACATAGTTGCTTTACCCCACTCTACTAATTCGTAAATCTTTTCCCAGCATCTACTCTAAGAGTTGAACTGGACACTGAGCAGTGTAGCAGTTGGTTTACCTGGGATGCTATGATCAGATGAAGACCCTTAGGAAGCCTACAGATCAGAATGGAAGGAAGAATCTGGATCACAGCTTGAGTCAGAGAAGAACAGTTTGGTCTTTATATAGTTAAGGAACAAGAAGTGTGGCAAGTGGCCAAGGAACTATTTTATTTCCAGTGTAAAGATAATACTTGCTTATAAAGGAAAAGAGAAAGTACGAAAAATTAAAAAGCAAAAATAAATCACCCAAAGGCAACTATTATTGACACTTTTTTGGTGTTTGCTATAGAGCTTAAATATACACACTACTATCCTTGAAAAATTTCCTTATTATTTGAGACTGCTACCTTCAGGACAGATTGGGGTATGTGTGCAAGTTCTTCCATCACATCTAAACTGTTGTTTCTTGATGGGTGTGTGAGAAGCTTTTTACACCTGAGGTTACAGCAGCTCTCATCCTCCCTCTGCTGCTTACCTCACCACCAGGGAAAACATGGAGTTCTCTTTCCAGTTTTAAGCTGCATCTCTAATCCCTGCTATGCGGCAGAAAGTATTCCCAGTCACGTGACATGTGTCTAGGTAGTATACGCCGGGCTTCAATAAACTTTGAGCATAAATGAAGTCACAAACATGTTTAATTCCTAGATTGCAATAATGCTAAGACTTCGTCTACATGCATTGCTGGGCCTCAGTCTCCTCCCTCACGTCACTTTATGGTGCATCCTAACTATTTACAGCAGTCCCCAAAGGGATGTCTTCACCGTGGCTCACACAAGAATTTGCCAGCCATAGGAAAGCCATAGCAACCTTCACTCTCTTACTTCTCTCCTTTCCTAACAACCCTAGTTAATGTTCATTGCCTTTGAGGTTGCTTGAAGGGTTATCACTGTGATTCCTGTTGCTGATGTCTCTTAAGAGAGGGTTGATTTGTGACTGCAGGGAGGGGCCTTGAGGGCATTATGCTACGGAAATAAGCCAGACAGAAAAACAACTACTGCATAGTATCATTTACATGTAGAACCTAAAAAAACAAAACAAAACAAAAAACAGTCACACTTAGAGAAACAGAAGGTAGAAAAGTGATTGCCAGGGGCCAGTGGGTGGGGGAAATAGGAAAAAGTTGGGAAAAGCGTACAAACTTTCAGCTACAAGATGAATAAGGCCTGAGGGTCAAATGTAGAAATAATATGGTGACCATAGTTGATCACATTGAAATGTGATGAGAGCAGAGTTTAAATGTTCACACGCACACGTACGCAAAAGATAAATATGTAAGGTGATGGTGGTAGATGTGCTAATTAACTAGATGGGGGCATGCTTTCACAATGTACATGTATGTCAAATCACCATGATGTACGTTTTAAGTAGCCTACAACTTTGTATGTCAACTATATATCCATAAAGCTGAACCGGGAGAAAGAGAGAAAGAACTGATGTCTGTGTCACAGATGCCATCTGCTGGTGACTCCAAAGCCTCAGTTTCCTAACGTGCCAGAACTGGGCTGGGTTCGTGAAAAGGAGAGGTCGCCCCCGACTCCTCTCCCCAAACATCATACGTACATTGTCTGCTGGGCTCTAAGGCACCCCTGTGTTTTGAAAAGTCCTTTTGCAAAAGCAGCCTTTCAGCTTCTGGACTTTATGAATTAATAGCTGTTCAACTACTCCAAGAAAGAGAGACTACGCTCCTCTGTAAGAGGTAGATAGACAACAGTTATGAGACAGAGCTTGGTCTCAATTTCCAAAGCAATTCCCATACTCTTTCAATCACGAATGGTGTAGACCTGGATTAGTTAGTACAGGATAGTTCATGCTATGGCAACGTACAAACCATGAGATCTTAACACGTAAAAGTTAGTTTTTACCTGTGCAATCAGGGTCTCTCGGGTAGATTTTTTGCAAATGGTGTCTCAGGGATCCAGGCTAATTCTACCTGTGGTTTCTATCATGTCAACATACAGCCCCTCAGATTATCACAGCGGGGGAAGAGAGAGCATAGGGACTCGCCTAGTCTCCTATGCTTTGGCCCCAAGGTCACATGGTCCTGCCTTCCTACAAGGCTGGCTGGGAAATACAGGGGAGCACATGGATATTTGGTGAACTGTAAGTATTTCTGCAACAGAACACTGCTTAAGGGGAAACTATTTCTCAAGGACACCCAAAGAATCAATGATCCTAGTATGAGAAATGATCCTAGTATTCTGACTTAAAACCCTGCGCTTTATTTATGAAAATATCTTTATCACTGTAAAAATGTTAATGATAATGGTAATATTATAATGTTCTTTATAATGTTCTATAATGGTAAAAAATAAATTTTACTAGTAGAATTTTAAAAAGAAACAAATGTTATCATTAGACAGTGGTGAGCCCCAGCTATGCCACTTACTAGTGATATGGATGAGGTAATTCATTTAATACCTCGTCTCCTTTCATTTCTTTACTGTAGCATAATGAGAATGAAAGAAGGCTGAATAGCAGTATGATTGCAACCATATTAAAATAGAAACAAAACTTCTACATAAAAGAAGATGGGAATTCACAAACACTGGGCATAGGCCTATCACATACTTGTTTGAAAGAAGAAAGGACTGAATAACTGAAAATCGAAAAGTATCTATTGTCGTTGACTTTGGGTGGTGCAGCTATTGGAACTTCTTTTTCTCTTTTTTTTTCCTTATGTTTTTCAAAATTGTTAGGATGAGCCTGTATTATTTTCACAAGGGGGAAAACCCTTATTTTTAAGTAGTATGAAAGAGGCAATAGATGAAAGTCCTTTGAAAATAAGTATGTTTTACACATATAAGCTAATATTTAAAACTAAATATATTCAGCTTTGTCACAATTCAACAGGTTTTTTAAAATATTATTTTTACAGTCTTCTCTGAACCTTTCCCTTCCTAGGTTGCTTTTTGTTGAACTTTAAAAAGATCATTTTAAATGATCTGAACGATGAATTTGAGGCATCAAAACACCTACCAGAAAAACTTCCATGGGAAACTCAATGGGGTACTGATTGAAGGAAATTCGGATACATTTGTTCATTCTCAGAATAACAACAGCAGTTAGAAATAGTAGGATGCTGGTAGAATTAGCTTTTGTGAGAGACATGCAGTAGTTAACTATGTTCTGAAAGAAAACAAAATTACAGAGGCTTAGAAAGGGATATAATAATTGCCTAAAATCTAGAAAATGACACTCTTTCTAGATTAGTTCAAAAAGAATCCCTCTACCTGACCATTAAAGTGTACACCTGAAGCAGAAGCTGAATAATATTGAATGTCAACCATAATTTTATTTATATATATATATATCTCGTCACAGGATGTGGAGTACAGCATAGGGAATAGAGTCAGTGGAACTGTAACAGCTATATACGATGTCAGAGGGGTAGAAGATTGGGGGAGGGAGGTTATCACTTGACGAGGGGTGTAAATGTCTAACTATGACATTGTTTTGTACACCTGGAACTAATAATAATAAAAAATAAATCAATAAAAAGAAAGAGCAAAACAAAAGAATACTAAGAAAAAGGCAAAATAATTTTCAGTAACTAAATTAAGATGTATTTTTGACTTAAAATATGAGTTTGTTTTGAAAGCACTCTTGTGAAAGTGAAAAACATTTCACTAAAAGATAGATGATGCATTATGGTCAATACCTTACAAATTTCATGGATATCCAAATGCCTTATGGAATAAATGAGGAGAATAAAAGCTATTGACATAGGCTGATGGGTTGATTTTTAAAAAAAATTTTATTTTTAATTCTTGCTCTGAAGGAGTGCCTGATACAAGCTGTTTGGCATTTTTTCTAAGTTTCTAATTTCTGAATTCTCATTTGAATTAAACTGTCCACTAATATCTGGCTCCTTGCATGTACAGATATATCATAGAAACTGAACAAAATAGATGGAAAAACACATTAAAAAAAAAGAATCTCTCAGTGGTGCTGCTGAGTACAAAGCTTTATGAGAAGAGTAAAACCAAGTGGGTAGGTATGTATTCTTTTAAGTTGAAAAAGTGATATTAAAAGACAGCAATGCCCAATAAGGACAGAACATACTTTATATATTTCAGCATAATGGAAAGGACCCAAGAGTTCTGTTTATTAGCCTATTCTTTATTAATTTTCCCAGACCATATATGTTCTTTAGCTTGGCTCCTATACCATTCTTGCATTTGTGGGTTACTTAGCATTTTATATTCTTTAACTGCCTTAGGATACATGTGTATTATGAGGCATGTAATGGGAAGAATTATGAAAGAGACAGTATCTTAAAGACCGAATTTTAATATAAATCATGTAGGTTTAAAAATCTGGGCAAAATGGTTCATGCAACTGAGAACATGGTCCAACTGGCATCTGTAGTTAATCAAGACTGTAAATCTAGAAGAGAGAAAATTATTTCCAGGACCCTCCACCCAGCTGGTCCACTCCTTTTTGGAGGCAAGGGGAGGGGTGAGGGTAGAAATTACTCACATAGAAGAAGGAGACAAGACCAGTGTGGAAACTAATCATAATCCCGAAGACGCAAGTCATCTGGGATGCTATGATGTGTAGTGCTGTGGCAGCCAGGTAAGCGCTGATTGCAGCCTCTGGAAGGTAAGTGGCAATGAAGCCAAAACCCAACATGCCCATTGATAGCTGCAGGGGGTTCAGACGGAAAAGAAAACACAATGAGACAGAACGTCATCAAAGCTGCCATGATACCAGTTAGGTTCTCTCCAGGGTGTTTCCAACACAAACGTTAGGTTAGGCCCCTTTGATTACTCTTCTGTTTCTCTTTCTCTAATCAACTGAAATGAATGAGATGAGTGAGGTAGGTCCTTGGTGTTCATTCAGAGGCTCCCTACAAGCACTAGACCACACTTATTTCTTCGCAGGCACTTAAGCTTCATTTCTTGCCCTAGCATCTACTGAGCATGTCGACTTAGGGTTAACAGTAACAACGTGATCAGAACAAGCCTTTGCCTTTTGAAAGGCTCTTTCATTAGAAGCCCTGATAGATAGCCCTTTCCGGGAGATGTTAATATCCCTTTGAGGAATGTAGCTTTTCACAAAGAAAAAGACAATTTAAAAAACTTGAGTTCCAGCTCAAACTTCTTGTTTTTTGACTCTTATCTTTACTAAGAATGATTAAACTGAATTTATGTCAGGATTTCGTATATATTATACACACACACACACACACACACACACACACATATATAAAACAGTATTTTACACGTACATATGCATATATAATATATAAATATATATTTTAAATGTTATGTAACATATAATAAAATAAATTATATACATATTTCTTAATATATAAAAGATCTAAATGATAGACACTAATCCCTTAACAGATGTTACTTTTGGGGAATTAAAAGGTTGGTGGCAATACTTTATAATTTATACATTTTACTATTTGAAATTTTTGCAATATGTGTGCCCAGCATTTGTAATAAAAAACACAATTGGAAAACTGATGGATAAAGGGTGAACCCCAACCCCCTTAAGAGGGTAGGTAAACTGGCACAGCTCAATGAGGAAGATGGGGAAAGGAAAACAAATCTTGAAGCCTACTATTGTCACCACTGTATTAGAAGCTCCCAGAAAACAAACAAACTTGGGAGAGTAAATCTTTTTGCTTTAAAAGCTCTTTGTTTTCAGTCTTCCAGTCAGTTGGGTGCTGTGTCTCCCTTAATCTCTTGTCATTACCACCCAATAAACTCCTCTATTCTAATCAGGCCAATCTTGTTTCCTGTCTTTTGTGATTGGCTGATTTCTACTTTGGTGCTTGTGAAAGAACCCCCATTTTTTGCCAGCTCTGCTGATCCATGTCCATCCTCTTTCAAGAGCTTAATAAAATTCCCCTCCTTCAGGAGGTGTGACAAAAAGAGCATGATTCCTGGGGATGAAGAACTTGGCTTTAATCCTGGCTCTGCCACCCATTGGCTGTGTGAGTTTGAACAAGTTAATTAAACTCTAAGCCTCAGTTTTCTAACCTACAAATTGTGAATAATACTCAACATGCAGTGTTTTGTATGGATTACATTACATAACACATGTAAAACACTCAGCTCAAACCTGAAAATAGTGACAGGTGCAAATACGTATCACTCATTCTTCCTGCTATCCTTTCCTTCCACCTTGTAAATGGAAAATATCTACAATTAACCATAAAATTCTTTCTTGCTCAGCTGTTATGTGGCATCAAAATCTGTGTTAACATCATTTTGTAGGCAGCAATTTTCAGTCAGAGTTGGCCTGTGACATGAAACCTATCTGCTGTTCTTACAGAAAGCAAGTACTAAATGGTTAATGAATGAAAGAAAGGCTCAATAAATCGTTGTTTCCTTCCCAGACAACTCCAACCCAACTAAAGATTATTCCTTTACTTGATATTCTTTTGACATTGAATTTTATTAATATTATAATAATATAATATATTATTACTTTACTTGATTTTTTTTTTGACATTGAATTTTATTAATATTAGTTTTCACTTTAAGATTATCTAGAGCATAGATTCTGGAGGTAGATCACCCAGAGCCTGAATCCCAATCTGAGAGCTAGCTATGTGACCTTGGGCAATTCATTTAACCTCATTATACTATTGTTTCCTTAAAATAAGGACCATAGTAGTACCCACCCTCAAAAAGGGGTGTCGTGAGGATCAAGTGAGATAATACATGTAAAGTGCTTTGAACAATGACTAGCACATAGGAACAAATGTTAGGTATTATCATCTAGTTCAGACTTCTTTAAATTTAAACTTTTTTATTTTAGATAATTGTAGATTGATATGCAGTTGTCAGAAACAAAATAGAGAGATTTGATGCACTCTTTACCCAGTTTCCCGCCAATGGTAACAGCTTGCAAAACTGTAGTACAATACCACAATTAGGATATTGACATCGATACACCAAGACATAAAAATAATCCCATCACCACAAGAATCCCTCCTGTTGTCCTTTTATAGCCAACCTCTACTTGCCTCTCACTTCCCATCCCTACTCTCAACTTCCATCCTCCTACCTCCACCCTCATCCTTAATCCCTGGCAACAATATGCTCTCCATTTCTATAATTTTATCACTTCAGGAATGTTACATAGGAATCATCAATATGTAAACTTTCTTATTTTCAACTCTATTCATTTTTGTTCTTTATTATTTCCTTCCTTCTGCTTGTTTTGGATCTAATTTGCTTTTGTTTTCCTAGATTCTTGCAGTGGGAGCTTAGATTATTAATTTGTGACTTTTTCTTTCTTCTACTGTATACATTTTAGTGCTATAAATTTCCTTCTCAGCATTGCTTTAGCTGTGCCTCACAAATTTTAGTATGTTTTATTTTCATTTACCCTAATGCATTTTTAAAATGTTTTCCTTAAGACTTCCTCTTCAACCTATGGGTTATTTAGAAGTATGTTGTTTAGTATCCAAATGTTAGGAGATTTTCCAGTTAACGTTCTGTTATTGAGTTCTAGTTTGATTCTAGTATGGTCAAAGAACACACCGATATCAATTTGTTTAAATTTATTTTTATCTTATTATTTTATATTTTTTAAAGATTTTATTGGGGAAGGAGAACAAGATTTTATTGGGGAACAGTGTGTACTTCCAGGACTTTTTCCAAGTCAAGTTGTTGTCCTTTTAATCTTAGTTGTGGAGGGCGCAGCTCAGCTCCAGGTCCAGTTGCCATTGTTAGTTGCAGGGGGCGCAGCCCACCATCCCTTGCGGGAGTGGAGGAGTCCAACTGACAACCTTGTGGTTGAGAGCCCACTGGCCCATGTGGGAATCAAACCGGCAGCCTTCGGTGTGAGAAGCACAGAGCTCCAACCGCCTGAGCCACTGGGCTGGCCCCTGTTTAAATTTATTGAGGTTAATATGGCACAGGATATGGTTTATCTTGGTATATGTTTCATGGGTCTTTGAAAAGAATGTGTGTTCTGCTGTTATTAGATGAAGCGTTCTGTAAATGTCTCTTAAATCCCATTAGTTGATAGTGTTGCTGAGTTTTATTATTTCCTTGCTGATTTTCTGTGTAGTTGTTTCATCAATTATTAAGAGAGGGGTGTTGAAGTCTCAAACTGCAACTGTGGATTTGTCTATTACTCCTTTCAGTTCTATTAGTTTTTGCTTCACATATTTTGTAACTCTGTTGTTTGGTGCATACATACTTAGGATTGCTATGTCTTCTTGATAGAGTGATTTTTTTTTTTTATCATTATATAATGTCTCTTTCGACCTCTGGTAATTTTCTTGGCTCTGAAGTCTATTTTATCTAATATTAATATAGTCAATCCTGCTTTCCTTTGATTCATATTTGCATGTTATATCTTTCCATTCTTTTACTTTCAACCTGTTTATATCATTTTTGATGTTTCTTGTAGACAGCATATTTTAAATACGTCAATGTCTATTTTTAATGTAAGTGTTGGTATATTAGGGCTTAAGTTTGCCATTTTTCTGTTTGTTCTGTTTTTCATTTCTCTTTTTCTGTTTCCTGACTTCTGTGGGCTATTGGAACATTTTTAGAATTCCATTTTCATTTATCCATAGTGATTTTTAGTGTATCTTTGTATAGCTTATTTAGTGCTTGCCCTAGGCATTACATTATATATACATAATATTACAGTCTGGTGGTGTCAACATTTTACCAATTCAAGCAAAGTATAGAAACCATACTTTCCTTTATGTTTGTTTATAAAAATTGTTTTAAATAATTTTTAATATGCATTTTGAATCAGATCAGTGTTATAATTTTGCTTCAACCATCAAACATAATTTAGAAAAAGTAAGAGGACAAGAAAAATCTATCATATTCATCCATATTTTTACTCTTTCCATTGTTCTTTCTTCCTTCCTGATATTTCAAGATTCCTTTTTTTATCCTTACCTTTCTTTTTAGAGAACTTTCTTCAGCCATTCTTTTTGTGGTAGGTGTGTTTGTAACAAATTCTCTTAATTTTCCTTCATTTGACTTCCCCTTCATCCTCAAAGGATATTTTCACTGGGTATACAATTTTGGATTGACAGTTCTTTTCTTTCAGTGAATGAAAAAATTGTGCCACTTCCTTCTGGCTTCCACGGTTTCTAATAAGAAATCTACTGTCATTTGAATTGTTTTCCCCCATGTAGGTAAAGTGCTTTCAATAGTTTTAAAAAATTATCTCTAGTTTTCAGAAGTTTGACTATGACTTGTCATGGTGTGGATTTCTAAGGATTTATCTTCTTTGGGATTGTCTTAGCTTCTTGAAGCCATAGGATTGTATCTTTTTGCCAAGTTTGGGGAATTTTCAGCTATTATTTCTTCAAGTAATTCAGTCCCATATTTTTTCTTCTCTTTCTGGACTCTTACAACACAAATGCTAGATCTTTTGTTATATTCCCACTTGTCCCTGAGGCGCTGTTCATTTTTTTTCAGTCTATTTTCTCTCTGATGTTCAGATTGGGTAATTTCTATTGTTCTTTCTTAAACTTCATCGATTCTTTCCTTTGTCTCCTCTCTTCTGCTGATGAGCCCATTCTTCAAATTTTTAATTTTGTTTATTATGTTTTTTCAGTTCTAAAATTTCCATTTTGGTTCTTCCTTATATTTTCTATTTATTTGATAAGACTAGTTTTTGTTTGTTTGTTTGTTTTGTTTTGTATTTTTTTTACTTATTTCAAACATATTCATAATTGCTTGCTGAAGCATTATTAGGGTGGCTATTTTAAAATCTTTCCAGATAATTTTAACATCACTGTCATCTCAGTATTGGTATCTTTTTATTGTTTCTTTTTTCTTTTTTCATTCAAGTTGAAATTTTCCTGGTTCTTGGTATGACAAGTGGTTTTCAATTTAATTACACATTTGGGTACTATGCTATGAGACTTTGGATCTTATTTAAACTTTCTGTTTTAGCTAGCATATTTTGACAAGTGCTGTTAAGGGAAGGAGAGGGTGCCACCTTGTGATTGCGTGGTGAAAGTCTCGGTTCTCCTTTCAGCCTCCACTGACACCTGAGGCAGTAAGGACTCTTCATTATTGTCGGGCAAGGGTGTAAGTTCTGGCTCCCCACTAGGCCTCCACTGATACTATCCTGGCTGGGAGAAACAGGAATGCTTTTACTTCTCCCCATGTTGCCTCTAATTATACCACAGCAGAGGGGAGTTGTCCTAATTACTGCTGTGTGGTGATGAAAGACCCGCCTCCTCACAATTTCTCTGACACCACCCCAGCAATAAGTAGGAAGGGTATCTCATTACTGTCCAGTGGGAATGAAAGTCCTCTCTATTTGGCCTTCTCTCCTTTTCTGACAAAACCCCAGTTGGCGTGGGTACCTCATTGCAGCTGGTGAGGGTGGAAGTCTAGGCTTCCCACTTGGCCTTCACTGGCATGAATGGTGGTGACACCACAGTTCTGGTTTTTCTTGGTGTTTGTCTGGAGTAAATCAGTTATTGTGTAAATGTTTTTAGTCTTGCTAGCCTTTCTTGGTCCTGTGGCTATAAAGTACAGACTTCGGTTGGAGCTTTATTTTTTGTCTGCACCTGTTGGCATTTTTGATTTCTGGTTTCTTCAGACTGAGAAATATGAAGCAAAAAGAAAACCCAGGGAACCACTGTGTTGTTCCTTGTGTCCTAAGGTTTCAAACCAGTTTGCCTTCTTCTCTTCACCTTTCAGAGTCTTCTTACATTTGTTTTATATATAATGTTCCAAGGTTTCAAGTTGTACTTAGCAGGAGGAATAGAAAAAAAGTACATCTATTCCATCTTCCTAGAAATGGAATGTCTCCTCCTTTATTAAATGCAAAAGTGAGGCTCAAAGGAAGGAACAGGACATGCCCAAGGCCACCTAGGTAATTAATAGGTTACTGACTTTTGCCTGTAATTTTGTCTTCTACAAGATTGATTTTTTTAAACTACAGGAATTATATCTTTTTTAATTTTTGGTCTCTGTTAAAGTGCCAAATTCATTTCTCTGTACCTAGTAATTATAATTTATTGATGCCTACTAAGTGACAGGCTCTGGGGTGAGTGTTTTACATGCATTCTCTCACTTAATCCTCACAAGAACCCTACAAAACAAATATTATTATTCCCATTTTATGCATTTGAAAACTAAGGCCCACAAAGGTAAGATAATTTAAGTATGTTCATAGAGCTGGCAAATGTGAGGGCTGGGGTCAGCCCTCTATGATAGCCTGCCTTTGTAGGCTTCCAATAAATCCTTACCTAATGAAAGAGGTCCCAGAGGAGATCAGTGACATTAGCTAGAGAGTGGTTTAGTTAAAAAGAAAGAGAAATGTCTGGAATATGTGACTTGATTTCAGTGGGTAAAGCTTTAGATGGTAGACTCAATAAAAATTAAAGACACTGCCAAAAATAAGTTTTGAAATTTTAATAAGTCATTGATATTGCTGTACTTTAGCAGTGGTCCTGTCATTCCAGAAAAAAGATTCCAGGTCTGACTCTTATGCTTACTGACCCCAAATATAGCATGTGAGCCTATTAGTGTTACTCTTGTTGAAAGAATATAAAGAAAAATTTAAAAGCAAGAAATCATGAGTAGAACTCTAGACCATAGTCTCCAGGACTCTTCTTTAATCTTAGAGAAGGGACTGGTGAGAATAATCAATATCTCATCTAAATCAATGGTGGATGATTTCCGACAAGGGAGAAGTTTTGTCACTGAGGAGACGTCCTATCCACACATCCCATAAGTTTTCCAAAAATAAATCACCGAAGTTCCAGATATCTCATAATGTATAATAGGAGCAATTAAAGAAATGGGAACATCGGTAACCCCTATTTATTTATTTATTTATTTATTTATTTATTTATTTAATTTATTTAATTTATTTATTTCTTCTTAAGAGGTTCAGAGATTCAGATCCTACCTGAATAATCCCAGCCAGAAAAGTTGTGGATGCCACCACACTCAAGGATCTGTTATAGGCCATATAGAATAAGGGGTTAGAAAAGTCATCTTTGATGAAAGTTCCCATGATCAGGTGGCCACTGTTGAATGGGTACAACTTCAGGACATTGATCATCAGAGCACTCACAAGGAAGAAGGGACCTAGTAAAAAAGATGTTTAGACAGAAGGTGAGGTTTAAAGTCCAGGTAAACTGACAGATACTGACAAAATCAAGGCATGGCTGATGTTATTTTGTCCTTGATCAGAAGAACTATTCTTATTTTCAAGTGGCCGTTGAGAAGTAAGAAAGAGCAGGAAAAAAACTCTGGCTCCACAAACTGTGACCAACTCACAGAATTTAGATCTTGGTGGTCCAGATATTAACCTCTTTCATTATGGGCATATGAAGTGGGATTCAAAGAGAAATTGACTGTAAATATTTATCAGGTACGGCCACTGTGCTTGTTCTCAGAGAGGGTGAAAAGTGAGATGGTGGTTTAAGTATTAGAAAACAAAGCTAATCAATAATAAGAATGAGAATACCTAATACTTGTAATACCAAACATTTACAAAGGATTTATTAGGTGCAAAATGACACTGAGCTGAACCTGTTTCAAACATAAATTCATTTAGTCCTCATCTCGACATGTATATAGGAGCAAAGGCAAATCTTAATTTAAAATTACCTAACAGAAACAAAACTCTAATAGTCCTTACTATCAGTATTTGGAAATAATTGTGAAGTGCCCCCAGGAACTTGGAAATACGGGAATAAAATTGTCTCTCAATGTTCAAATGTAAATCAACACCTAATGGATCTTAGTAAAGATGTGTGACATTGTCCTTACAAAAGGCAGAGTAGAACCCCACATCAAGAAGAATGTGGCAACCAGGCTGAACACACAAATACACCTGGAGCAACAGTGTGTCAGTCAGAATTATCAGTGTACGTTGTGTAGGGAAACCCAGGAAAAGGCTCTTCATTGAGTGAATGGCAAGCCTTTCCAAGACTTTTGGGGCATTTTGTGATTTGATTTCTGGCAGGTTCATCTCGGTGAAGGAAATGTGCTGATTATATGACCTTTAACTTGTTTGGTGCCTGGAACAGTCATTTCTAATTATAAAGTAGTAGATGGACTTTGGAGTCTGAGAAAGAACGTGCTGGTCCTACGGATTTGAGTGCTTTGATCACTATGACAGCATTTTCTCACTGTAAATTAATAAACTGACATGACTATTATAAATCAGACCCACAGAGTTTGGTTATTATGGGTCTGCTGAAAGATGGACTCATTCTAGGAGTTTTGGCAACATCATTACTGGATCTTCCTGGTTGAAGGCAGTCAGATTCCAGTGTGTGGTAATTTCACCAAAGAAAGTACTTCTGTTCTTTAATTCCTCTGGGAAACAGCTTGCTGGCCTGTTTATCTGGTGGTGACATTAATAATGACACACTAGAAGTGTTCAATTTCTAAAATCTGAACACTAACCCTCTGGATAGATTGTCCATATTCTGTCTCCTTTCTTTCTACTTTAAACATAGTTTTAAGTTGGGTTACTTAGCAATAAGTAAATAACTGAGGCGAGGACTTCATCCACCTCCTGTGGTTCCAGTACTGAACTCACCAATGGACATTTGATGACATGATCCAAAAATTACATAAATTACCGTAGAACAGAAAGCTGCATATGAGACATTGAAAGGAGGAATCAGTTGCCTTGCCAGCAAACTTAACGTCAGGACTGAAAAGCAAGATGATTTAAGTAAGAAGGGGTAGCCTGGCTTTTAAAAGTCACCTTAAATAAAAGCTATAAAGAATATTTAAAATAAAAATGATCTACGTATACAGCTGAGTATGGTAATAGTATCCCTTGGCATACAGCCTTTAATTAGTACCTTTTATTATCTCCTTTGATTCCTGGCTTCTTACCCTATTGTACCACATGCTTTTACACCTCAGTTCTAAATCATAGACTTAAACACCTTTCACAGTGAGGTCTTCATGCTAATCATAGGAAGCAAACATCACTGCAATAAGACCTCTCATTCCAACAGCTCAGAAGCAGCCTCACTTCCACCCCGAGCCTTAGTACAAGATCCTGGTGATGCTCCAGGACTGGAGATAAAGCTGGAGAACAAGGCAAGAATCATACTTAACTGACTTGTCTCCAGGTTGGTATGTGCTGTCTCTCTTCCATATGCTAATCACTCTCACCTTTTCCTTTAGCTCCTTCTTTAATACTTACTTTCTTTTCTAAAAAGCACCATGAGAATTAGGAAATTTTGAAGCAAATGGATTAACATGCATGGTGTCATCCCTTTGATGTCTCCTGCCCAGAAACGCTCAACTTACATCATACCTGTGTGCTCATCTGAATTCAGTTATGAGTCCAGTGAACCAAGGTATTGTCTTAGATAAGCAAAGCTTTTGTTCAAACATATACAAAAACAGAGTATAATGAACTCCCGTGTACCCATCACCCACTTCAACAATGGTCAATTCATGGCCAATCTTGTTTCGTTCATGCCCCTACTTCCTCTCCCACTCCATATGATTTTGAAGCAGATCCAAGACATTAAATCATTTCATCTGTAGATATTTCAGTATGTATTTTTAAAAGAAGACCCTCTTTTCATTTAACTACAGTATCATCACCATACCGAAGAACTTAATAATGGTTCTTTAACATTATCAAATATCCAGTCTATGTTCACATTTCCCTGCTTAGCTCATAAATGGTGGTTGTGGCAGAGAATCTCTAAGATGATCTGCAATGGCTAATTGGAATTCATGCCCATGTGTGATCCCCACCTCTTAAGTGTGGGATGGACCTTGTCACTTGCTTCTGATAAATAGACTGCAACAAAAATGATCGAATATCATTTTTGAGATTAGGTTGCAAGAAGACTGTGGCTTCTGTTTTGATTGCTCTCTGGTTCTCCCTTTCATTCAGGTCACCGAGTTGGCTTCAAAGGTGTGTGACCTATGCGGTCACATAGAGCCCTGCGCTAAGTAACCTCCACACTTGGCTTCATTTTCTACTCTGACCATCTTGAAATTCTGAATGATTTTTGAACTAGGGGCTCTGCATTTTCATTTTGTATTGGGTCCCACACATGTAGTGGGTCCTGCCAGCTGCCATGTTGTAAGGACATTCAGGCAGTCCATGGAGAGGCCCACATGGCAAGAAAACCAGGCCTGCCAGCAAATACATATGTGAACTTGGAAACTGATCCTGTGAGATGAATGACAGCTTGACTGAAACCTGATGAGAGATCCTAAGCCAATATAGTGGGTTTTGGGGTGATTTAAAAAAAATAATTTGCTATTATATGATGTGCTTTCGTTTACAATGTTTGTGCTTACATCAGGACTCAAATAAGGTCTTCATATTGATTGATAGGTCTCTGAAGTCTTTTGTAATTTATAGGTTCCCCTACCACATTTTTTTCTAAGCAAATCTCTATTGATTATAAGAAACAGAAAACCTGCTCAAATTGGCTTAAGCAAAATAGGAAATTGATTAAGAGTACAAAAGGCACAGGAACCAGACCTAAAAAGACTTCAGGATCCTAGGCAGCTACTTCTGCATTCTCTTTGTCTCCAGGCTTGCATAGTCTCCTGTCTTTGTTTCCAGTTTGGGGCTATTATGAACAGTACTGCTAAGAATATTTTTATACACAGGTCTCCTGGTGCATAGATTTAGAAGTTCCTTGAGATAATATACCCTGAAGTGTAACTACTGGGCCATTTACCAGAAAAAGTCAAACTGTTTTCCAAATGGTTGTCCATTTACCCTCCCTCCAACGTTGCATGACAGTTCCCATCGTCCACATCTGTATTAGCACAGATACTATTATTAGACTTTTAATTTCGGTGTGTATGAGTTAGAGTGTAACTCATTTCAATTTCAATTTTCACTTCATTGATTACCAATAATGTTGATCAACCTTATTGTTTCCTTACACATTTGTAGTGTATATATTATAGATTAAAGTCCTTTGTTGTGTATATTATTATAAAGATCTCTCCCATTCTGTGGTTTGCTTTCCAATTTTATTTTTATATTTGGGAACAGTGTGGTTTTCCAAGGCTCATCAGCCCTAAGTCATTGTCCTTCAATCTATTTGTGGAGGGCACAGCTCAGCTCCAAGTCCAGTCGCCGTTTTCAATCTTAGTTGCAGCAGGCGCAGCTCACCATCCCATGTAGGAATTCAATTGGTAACCTTGTTGTTGAGAGCTCACACTCTAACCAACTGAGCCATCCAACCACCCCTCTGGAAGCTCAGCGGCAGC
This sequence comes from Rhinolophus ferrumequinum, assembly GCF_004115265.2. Taxonomy (NCBI): domain Eukaryota; kingdom Metazoa; phylum Chordata; class Mammalia; order Chiroptera; family Rhinolophidae; genus Rhinolophus; species Rhinolophus ferrumequinum. The sequence goes on from NC_046286.1 coordinate 5,964,603, forward strand.
TCATTGTCTTCAATCTAGTTGTAGAGGGCGCAGCTCACTGGCCCATATGGGAATCGAACCGGCAACCCTGCTGTTCAGAGCTCGCGCTCTAACCAACTGAACCATCTAGCTGCCCCCACTCTCCAATTCTCATGGTGTCTTTGAATGAACAAAAATTTTTAATTTTTACTTAATTCAATTAATCAGTCTTTTCCTTTTAGGTTAATGCTTTTTGTGTCTTGTGTAAGAAATCATTTCCTACCTCAAGATCATGAAGATATTCTCCTATATTATTCCAAAAAACTTTATTGTTTTACCTTTTACGTTTAGATCTTTAATCTACCAGGAATAGATTTCTGTGTATGGTGTGAGGTAGAGTCTAAAAATTGTTTTTTCATATAAGAATCCAATTCATTCACATAATTTATTAAAACGTCTGTGTCTCTAGTGACACATCTGATTAACCATGTAACTAACGTATCTGACTCTTTTCTGTTCTATTGGCCTAATTGTCAATTGCTGCAATACCACACTATTTTAATTACTTTTTTGAGTAACTAATTTAGTAATCCCCACTTTTATCATGAAATATACACATAGAAAATACATTAAAATAGGTGTTGAGTTTAGTACATATTTTTATCACAACTCCATTTCTCCCCACAGAAGTATTCCTTATTTTGACTTTTGTGATCATTTCTTTGCTTTTCTTTATAGTTTTACCACTACTGTACATATCTCTAAACAATATAGTTTAGTTCAGCCCTCTGTAAACTTTATATTAATGGAGTTATACTGTATATAATTTTTTATTTCTGCTACTTTTGCTTAATATTATGAGTCATCTATGTTGTGGTGAGTTGCATGAGATTGCTCATTTGCCTTCTGTGTATTTCAATATATGCATATATGAATGTTTATTTATTCTTTCTACTTTGGCTGGACATTATCTTAAATATTATTATAACTTTATATTAAGTCTTGATAACTGGAGGATCAAGTCCGCACATGTTGTTCTTCAAGAGAATTTGGCTATTCTTGGCTTTTTGCACTTACATACATTTTAGAGTCTGCTTATAATGTTTCATTAAAAAGTCCTGTTGGGGTTTACATTGAGATTCTAATGATTCTATAAATCTATTTTGAAAGAACTGAAATTTTAAAATATTTAGTCTTCTAATCCATGAATATGCTATATTTCAATTAATTTAGGTCCTCGTTAATATTACTAAGTAAAGTTATGTTGTTTCTCTTTAGAGGTCTTGCACATCTTAGTTTCATTAGAACTTAATTCATATTTATTATGCTTTTGTAAATGGTACCTTTAATTTTTTTTCCATTTTCTCTTTCCTGCAGGTACATAGGAATACAAGTGATTTTGATATATTGATCTTGTATCCAGCAACCTTGATAAAATTGTGTTAATTCTATTAATTTACCTGTAGATTCTTTTGAATTCTCTACACAAAAAAATAATTCTATGAATAATAAAGTTTTATTTTCATCCTTTGTAATCCTTATATTTCCTTTTGTTACTTTAATACATTGCCTATGAATTCCAGTATAATGTTAAATAGCCCCTATTTACTCTTGGTAAGCAACATGTAGCATGAAAAGTGAGTCTTTTGAAATGTAGGGTTTCAAATAACTTACCAATACAGGGAAGGTAAGAGAATTACTTGGTAACAGCCTGAGAACTAAGTTGTCCAGTCTCAGTTAAGCTTAGGCTGTGGAGAAATAGAAGGGAAACCAAGTTTCCAAACTTTCCAATTCCCTTAAAAACTTTAAAAATTTTGAACTTATTTTAGACTTACAAAAAAGTTACAAAAATAATAGGGACTTCTCATATACCCCTTACCTAGGTTCCCCTAATGTTAACGTTTTATATTGTCATAACCTAATTATCAGAATCAGGAAATTAACATTAGAAATGAACTAAATTAGAGACTTTATTTGAATCTCATTTGTTTTCCCACTAATTTTTTTTTTTCTTTTCCAGGGTTCTATCCAGAGTCCCACATCTATTTAGTTGTTCTTTTTCCTTAGTCCTGCAATCTGTAATAGTTCCTCAGTCTTTACTTGTCTTTCTTGACTTTGACTCTTTGGAAGAGTATTGATAGATCAGTTATTTTGTCAAATGTCCCTCAGTTTGGGGTTGTCTTAGGTTTTCTCATGATTACACTAAGGTTATATATTTTTGGTGAGAATATTATAGAAATAAGGTTGTGTCCTTCTTACTGCACATATCACAGGATTTGTGATCTCTGTATGTCTTACTACTGGTGACGATAGCATTGATCACTTGGTTCAGGTGACTTCTCCCACATTCTCTACTGTAAAGTAGTGGAGTAATTAAATAGCTTGAGAAAGATACTTTGGAAATATGTAAATCCCATTACATGGTTTACAGACTTTCACCCACTAACTTTAACACCTGTTAGTGGATTTTATTTACAATTATTACTGTGGTGTTTCCTTAATGGTAATTTTCTATTTTCTTTCACATCGATAAATTAGAATTCTATTATAAGGAAGATCTAGTACCTTTTAATAAGGTCTTCAACATGTAGTATTTTTGTTTCATTTGAAGAAAATTATTAAGTCATTAGCTAGTACCTATTCAAATATAATTAAAACTTTTGAATTATTTACAAAGTATTTACAAAGTATTTCATTATTCATATATCTTAAAATAACACACACCTCTTAGTCAGTTAGCAAGCGTAACATGAATTCATTCATCCATATAGTTTTGTAATCATTATTATTCAACAAATATCTTGAGTACTTACTATGTGCTAGATATTGTGCTGGATGCTAGGTATACTTATACATCCTGACGCCATTCTTATTTTGGTACCAAATTATACTGATGACTTTGTAATTTAGAAATAGGATGTCCTCAAACTTTGACCATAAATGAAGGACCTTTGATAAGTGGGAGTCAGTAGGGAACTCACAGTTACAGCATCAGTGCCAAGAGTTCAGGTCTCTCATTGCAACACCACAGGAATACTCTAGACTTTCTGATACTTTCCTGGAAGTGAATGTACTCATACAAATGAATCACTTTGGTATGTACCAGCCACATGAAAAATTTAAAAGATACTCCTTTATGCTGGGAATACAATCTAGTTCAATATTTTAAAATCAATTGATATAATCCACCATATTATCAGTCTAAAGAGAAAAAACACATGATCATATCAATATATGCAGAAAAAGCATTTGACAAAATACGACATCTGCTCATGATAAAAATTCTCAGCAAACTAGGATAGAAACTTCCTTCACTTAATAAAAAGCATCTGCAAAAATCCTATAGCTCACATAATAATTAACGGTGAAATATTGAATGCTTTCCCCCTAAGATCAGGAACAAGGCAAGAATGCCTATTCTCACCACTCTTATTCAACAAAGCCTTAGAAGTCTTAGCAAGTACAATAAACAAGAAAAAGTCATAAAAACCATTCAGATTAGAAAGAAAGAAACACAACTGTTTCTATTCACAGATGACATGACTGTCAATAAAATAAATTCCAGAGAATCTATAAAAGATTCTTAGAACTATTGAGTTGCAGGACACAAGGTGAACACACAAAAATCAATTGTAGGGCCAGCCTGGTGGCTCAGGTGGTTGGAGCTCCATGCTCCTAACTCTGAAGGCTGCCGGTTCGATTCCCACATGGGCCAGTAGGCTCTCAACCACAAGGTTGCCCGTTCAACTCCTGGAGTCCCGCAAAGGATGGTGGGCTCCGCCCCCTGCAACTAAGTTTGAACACAGCACCTTGAGCTGAGCTGCCTCCCAGATGGCTCAGTTGGTTGGAGTGCATCCTTTCAACCATAAGGTTGCTGGTTCGACTCCTGCAAGGGATGGTGGGCTGTGCCCCCTTCAACTAGCAACGGCAACTGGACCTGGAGCTGAGCTGCGCCCTCCACAACTAAGACTGAAAGATCAACAACTTGAAGCTGAACGGCATCCTCCACAACTAAGATTGAAAGGATGACAACTTGACTTGGAAAAAAGTCCTGGAAGTACACACTTTTCCCCAATAAAGTCCTGTTCCCCTTTCCCAATAAAAACAAACAAACAAACAAACAACAAAAAAAACGGATTAAAAAAAATCAATTGTATTTCTGTATGCAAACAATGAACAACTGAAAAGCAAAATTGTTTTTAAATATCATATACAATATTTCATCCAAAATGAAATACTTAGGTATAAATCTAACAAAATATGTATAAGATCTGTATGCTGAAAACTAGAAATGCTGACGAAAGAAATCAAAGAAAACCTAAATAAATGGAGAGACATACTGTGGTTATGGATTGGAAACTCAACATAATAAAGGTATCAATTCTCCCCAAAGAGATCGATCTATGGATTTAATACAACAGCTGTTAAAATCTCAGTGGGATTTTTTAAAATAATTTTTTTAATTTTTCAATTACGGTTGACATATGATATTATATTAGTTTCAGGTGTACAACATAGTGATTACACATTTATATAACTTATGAAGTGATCATCCCAATAAATCTAGTACCCATCTGACACCATACATAGCTATTACAGTGTTACTGACTATAGTCCTTATGCTGTACTTTACATCCCCATGACTATTTTGTAACTACCAATCGGTGCCTATTAATCCCTTCCCCTCTTCCCTCATTCCCCAACCCTATTCCATCTGGCAACCATCAAAATGTTCTCTGTATCTGTGCGTTTATTTCTGTTTTGCTTGTTCATTTATTTTGTTTTTTAGATTCCACATATAAGTGAAATCATACAGTATTTGTCTTTCTCTGTCTGACTTATTTCACTCAGCATAATACCCGCTAGGTTCATCCATGTTGCTGCAGATGGCAAGACTTCATTCTTCTTAATGGCTGAGTAATGTTCCACTGCATATATGTACCACTTCTTCTTTACCCATTCAATTATTGATGGACACTTAGGTTGCTTCCATATCTTGGTTATTGTAAATAATGTGGCAATGAACATATACATGCATATGTCTTTTCAAATTACTGTTTTGGGTTTCTTCAGATAAATACCCAGAAGTGGGATTACTGGGCCCTTCTTTGTCTCTTGTTATAGCCTTTAACATTTATTTTGTCTGGTATAAGTATTGCAACTCCAGCCTTTTTTTCATTTCCATTTTCATGAAATATCTTTTTCCATCCCTTACTTTCAATCTGAGTGTATCTTTCAATCTGAAGTGAGTCTCTTAAGGGAGCATATGTAAGGGTCTTGTTTTCTTATCAGTTTAGCCACCCTGTATCTTTAAAAAAATTTTTTTTTTTAAATTGGGGGATATTGGGGAACAGTGTGTTTTTCCAGGACAGCTCCATGTCAAGTCGTTGTTCTTTTTCCAAAGTAGTTGGGGGGGGTGGGGCGCAGCTCAGCTTCAAGTCTACTCATTTTCAATCTACTTGTGGAGGGCAAAGCTCAGCTTCAGATCAAGCCATTGTTTTCAATCTAGTTGTGGAGGGCCCAGTTCACTGGCCCATGTGGGAAGCAAACCGGCAACCTTGGTGTTATGAGCGCTATGCTCTAACCATTGAGCAAACCGGCCGCCCCCCCCCCCTTTTTTTTAAACTTCATTTAAGTGTGTTTTTCCAGGACCCATCAGCTCCAAGTCAAGTACTTGTTTCAATTTAGTTGTGGTGGGCTCAGCTCACAGTGGCCCATGTGGGGATCAAACTGGCAACCTTGTTGTTGAGAGCACCATGCTCTAACCAACTGAGCTAACCGGGTGCTGCCACCCTATGTCTTTTGATTGGATCACTTAATCCATTTACATTTAAAGTAATTGTTGATAGATATATAGTTATGGCCATTTTATTATTCATATTTTAAAAGTATTTTTATTTTCTTTTACTTCTTAAAGAAATCCCTTTAACGTGCCTTGTAGTACTGGTTTGGTGGTGATGGACCCCTTTAGCTTTTTTTGTCTGGGAAGATCTATAGCTGTCCTTTGTTTCTAAATGATAACTTTGCTGGGTAGAGTAATCTTGGCTGCAGGTCCTTGGTTTTCATCACTTTGAATATTTCCTGCCAATCCCCTCTGGTTTACAAAGTTTCTATTGAGAAATCACTGACAGTCTTATGGGAGCTCCCATGTAGGTAACTAACTTCTTTTCTCTTACTGCTTTTAAGATTCTCTTTGTCTTTAACCTTTGCCATTTTAACTCTGATGTATCTTGGTGTGGGCCTCTTTGGGTTCATCTTGTTTGGGACTCCCTGCACTTCCTGGGCTTGTATGTCTATTTCCTTTGCCAGGTTAGGAAAGTTTTGTGTCATTATTTCTTCAAATAAGTTTTCAATTCCTTGCTCTCTCTTTTCTTCTGGTGTCCCTATGATGTGAATGTTGGTATGCTTGATGTTGTCCCAGAGGCCCCTTAAACTAGCCTCATTTTTTTTTTAATTCTTTCTCCTTTTTGCTATTCTGATTGGGTGTTTTCTGCTACCTCATCTTCTAAATCACCAATTTGATCCTCTACTTCATCTAATGTGCTGTTGATTCCCTCTAATGTATTCTTTATTTCAGTTGCTGTATTCTTTATTTCTGACTGTCTTTTCATGTTTTCCATCTCCATTTTTATATTTCCTATCTCTTTGTTGAAGTTCTTCCTAAGATCACTGACCATCCTTATAACCAGTGTTTTGAACTCTGCGTCTGATAGATTGCTTGTCTCCATTTGTTTTAGTTCTTTTTCTGAGCTTTGTTCTGTTCTTTTTATTTGGAATATGTTTCTTTGTCTCCCCATTTTGGTTGTTTCCCTGTTTTTGTTTCTATGTATTAGGTAAAGCTTCTAGGTCTCCTGGTCTTAGTAGAGTGGCCTTATGTAGTAGGTGTCCTGTGGAGCCCAGTGGCACAGTTTGCCTGGTCACTTGAGCTGGGTGTGGACCTTGTGTGGGTTGTGCGTGTTCTCCTATTGTAGTTGAGCCTCGGTTGCTGTTTGCACATCAATGGGAGGAACTGATTGGTTGATTGGTTGTGAGGCTGATTGGTTGTGAGGACTGGCTGTGACTACAGTGGAGGAGCTGTTGTGCAGGGGCTGACCCTATGGAGTGGGGCTCTGGTGCCTGCTGAGCCTGGCCTTTGGATGTGTCGTTTGTGGAGGTGGTTAGGTGGTGTTCTGGTGTAGTCTGAAGCTGACCACCAGGTGTGTTGGTTCTGGGGCCTCTTGGGAGACTAACTGTGATGTAGACCAAGCTGTGATGTAGACCAACGTCAGCTTCTGCCTGTGCCCTGCCCGGGGCCACTTGATATGGACAACACAGTGATCTGCAGATGGTTGCCACTTGTTCTGGGCTTGGATATGCCTGGGAGAGGCTAAGCTGCCAGCTGCCCATAATGCCATGCTGGGGCTGCTTAGCAAGAAGTACAGGGCACACTGAGGCTAGATACTGCTTGTTTGGGGTTTGTGAAACTTTGAGAGATTTTAGAAAAACCTTCAACATGAGCCAAGACCGGCCATATATATGGAAAAGCCACTGGAAGTGGCTTGGGTGGGCCCACAAATTGGGTCGGATGGGGGGCTGTTCTCAGGGAATCATCAGTGTGGGGTGAATGAGTGGTGTTAGCTAGGTTGATGGAGACTCAGACATGGTGCCCGCCTGTGTCTGCATGCTGGGTAGGGGAAGGGCTCAACAAAGAAACTATGACTTTTGTCAGCATTTATGTCTAGGAGAAAGCTGTCTCTCCAGCCCTCACTCTGAAGGCAGACAATTCAGTTCTTCCCTGTATGTCCCAGGAGCCTTTTGAGCTGCTGTCCCAGTGCTGGAGCTCAGAGAGAGTGATTCCATGAGTGAATAAGTTCCTGCACGGGCCCTTTAAGAGGAATGCCTGGGACTCCAGCTACCCTCCATTCACTCAGCCACAACCTCTGCTGCTTTTCACAGCCAGAAGTTATGGGGACTTCTCTTTCTGGCACTGGAACCCTGGGCTGGGGAGCCTGGTGTAGGTCTGGGATGCCATACTCCTCAGGAAGGACCTTTGCAGCTGAGATATCCTCCCAATTTTTGACTGCCACATGTGGGTGTAGGACCAACCTATTCAGTGTCTTCACCTCTTCTACCAGTCTCAAGGTGGCTTCTTCTGTATATCCTTAGCTATAGGACTTCTGTTCAGCTAGACCTTTGTTCTCAATGATGGTTTTTCTGTAGTGTAATTGTCATTTTGAGGTGGTCACAGAAGGAGGCGAGCACAGCATTTACATGTTCTACCATCTTGATCAGACCTTCAGTAGGATTTTTTGTAGATATAGACAAGCTGATTTTAAAATTTATGTGGAAGAATAGCTAAAACATTTAAACCACACACACACACACACACACACACACACACACACAGTTGGAGGAATCACACTACCCAATTTTAAGACTCACTATAAAGACACAATAATTAAGATATGATGTTGGCAAAGGGATAGACACATGGATCAATGGAACAGAATAGAGTCCAGAAAAAAACACACAAAGATGCGGCTATTTGATCTTTGACAAAAGTGTGAAAACAATTCACTGGAGGATAGTCTCCTTTAAAAATGGTGTTGAAAATGCAACAAAAAATAAGCTTCACACCTTATATAAAGATTAACTTAAAATGGATGATAGATCTTAATGTAAAACTTAAAACTATAAGACTTTTAGGAGAAAATCTTTGTGACCTGGAGGTTAGGTGAAGAGTTCTTATATATGATAGGAAAAGCACACTCCATAAAAGAAAAAAAAATTGATAAATTGGACTTCATCAAAATTAAAACCTTTTACTCTGCCAAAGATACTGTCAAGAGAATGAATAGATAAGTTACAGACTGAAAGAAAATATTTGCAAATTGTATATCTGACAAAGGACTTGTATCCAGAATATATAAAGAATTCTCAAAAATTAACAATAAGAAAACAAAAGTTCTAATTAAAAAAGAGACAAAGGACTTGAACAAGTACTTCACTGAAGAAAATATGGGGATAGCAAATAAGAACATGAAAAGATATTCATCCTCATTAGCCATCAGGAAAATGCAAATTAAAACCACAATGAGATACCACTACATACCTCTTAGAATAGCTAAAATAAAAGATAGACTAAAAACTAGACTTCATCAAAATAAAAAAATTTGCTCTTTAAATACTTCATTAAGAGGATGGAAAGACAGGCTATAGACTGGGAGAAAATATTTGCAAAACACAAAAGGAGTAGTATCTAAAATATATAAATAACACTCAAAATGCATTAATAAAAATGCAAACAATGCAATTAGAAAATGAGCAAAAGACAAGAAGAGCCATTCATTAAAATATATAGATGGAAAATTCTCATACGAAAAGATGTTAAAACATCAGAAGCCATTGGGGAAATGCAAACGAGATCTCACTACACACCTATCAGAATGGCGAAAATAAATAGTAGTAGTGACAACACCAAATGCTAGTGAGGATGCAGAGCAACTGGATCACTCAGAGATCAGTGGTAAGAATGTAAAATGATACAACCACTCTGAAAAACAGTTTGGCAGTTTCTTAAAAAACTAAACATGCAACTACTATACAATCCAACAATTAATTGCATTCCTGGATATTTATCCCAGAGAAATGAAGACTATGTTCATTAACCTACACACAAATGTTCATAGCAGCTGTATTTGTAATAGCCAAAAGCCGCAAACAATCAGATGTCCTTTGAGGGTGAATGTTTACACAAACTATGGTACATCCATACCATGGAATACTACTTGGCGATGAAAAGGAATAAACTATGAATATACAAAACAGCCTACATGAATGTCCAGAGAATTAAGATGCTGAAAAAAGCCAATCCCAAAGGCGTATGTATGTCTGACTCCATTTATACAACTTTCTTGAAATGACAGTATTATAGAAATAAAGAACAGATTAGTGATTGCCAGGGGTTAAAAAGGGCAGGAGGCCGATGCCTGTAAAAGGGCAACAAGAGGGATCCTTCCGGTGGTGGAAATGTCCTGTATCTTTACTGTATCAATACCAATAACCTGGTTATAAGGCTAAACTAGAGTTTTGCATGACATTACCATTGGGGAAAGTAAGGAAAGGATACAAGGGAATCTCTCTGTAGTTTTTACAAATGCATGTGAATCTATAATTATCTTAAAGTAGAAAGTTTAATTAAAAAATACTGCCAATATCGAGTGCTAACAATGGTGTGGAGAAACTAGAATCCTCATACATTGCTGGTGGAAATGTAAAATGGTAGGTATAGCCACTTTGGAAAACAGTTTGGTAGTTTCTTATAAAGTTAAACATATACTTTACCATATGACCAACGATACCACTCTTGGATATTTACCTTAGAGAAATGAAAACTATGCTCACACAAAAACCTGTACATGAATGGTCATAGCAATTTTATTGGTGACAGTGAAAAACTGGAAACAAAAGTTCCATCAACAAGTGAATAGATAAACAAACTGTGATACAGCCATAGAATGGAATATCATTCAGGAATGAAAAGGAACAAACTGTGGGTGCATATAACCATTTGCAATACATTCAAAGATCTAATGCTGAATTAAAGAAGCCAGCCTTCAAAAGTTACATACTATTTGAGTCCATTTATATGATATTCTCAAAAAGACAGAACTATGGTGATGAAGCACAGATCAGTGGTTGCCAGGGGTTAGAAGTTAGGGGAGGATATGAATAAAAAGGGATGGCAAAAGAGAGTTTTGGGGTTAATGGAACTGTTCTGTATCTTGATTGTGGTGGTGGCTACATGAATCTAGATATGTGTTTAAATTCATAGAACAGTACAGCTAAAGGGAAAAAAAGTTAACTTTACTGTATGATAATCAATTTTTTTTAAAATCCATTTTCTCCAACTAACAGCCCTGTGTCAGAAAGCTGCCACTTGCCCTTTTGGTTGGCCTCTTTTGTGCTATCTACAACATGTATAATCACAAGTTTCAATCCTTTCTGGTTGGCACCAGAAGAATAGAGAACTAGAGGTGTTAAAGACTATGCAGGGAATTGTGAACTACTATGAGTAAAGGAGTAACAAAATCCTTTCTCTTTCTCTGTGGATAAATTTGATCTTGGGTTTATTTTCTAGCTAGTTTTTTTGGAAATGTGGTAACAGTGGAATGTCAGCTGTGCTACCAGCCAACATTGTTATGGTAAAAATGAGCACGTTATGATACTCTGGATGAAGAGGGCTATGAATAAAAGATAAATATCCAGTGGGAAGCCTTAGCTTTGGCATCTCTGGGCACAAAGGGCTTATAACTGGGCATGTTGCCTGCAAGCGAGGGTTTGGAAATTATAAGAGATGTTGGTTCCTATTTAGGAAATGAGGCTTCTAAAGCCCAGATAGCTGTCTACCTATCTGTGTGAACTTGTTGTCTTAAATCTGGAAGACCAAAGAGTAGTCCTTGAACTGCTATGTGTGTGACTTGCTGAAGAGATGTTAACATGCTGTTTCCTATGTTTCACCTTCCTAAGTAAAACCAATGCTAAATAAGGGCTATTGTCATCATATGAGTATGAAATGACTAGTTAAACAAAAAATGACTATGAATGGGCTTTGCAGATACTCTTCGAAGTATTCAGACATCTAAACTAAACTGAGTCTTTTAGAACCATCTGGAGTTGAAAATATGGCAAAGGGAAGGGAAGAAAATGGTAATGATCTGAATGGAATTCACATTTTTTCTATTCATCTAGCATAAGTAATTGTTTACTCTGGGCAAGTGGACAGGTCTGTGGGTGAAGAGGCTTTGTATCTTCCTTACCTTGGGGAACCTGCACAAGGCCAACATTTACGCCAGCAAGTAAGTCTCCAAGAAGCCAATCCTTGATTCGATACAAACACATCCAGTCTAGGAAGGGAAAGACCGTAAGCATGCATCTTAGGAACCTGTGCCATGAGCAGCTGTGAGAAAGAAGAAAAGACACTCGATTAGGTTCTCCAGAGAAAAAGCCCACATAGTTAAGAAAAGGCACAGTGCATAATTCTTCCCATACAGCAGAGTTCTTTGTCAGTACTATTGACATTTTGATAAAGTGGACTGAATAGTTTTTTGTTCGGGGCCCATCCTGTGTACTGTAGGAAGTTCCCCAGCATCCCTGGTGTCTACCCACTAGATGCCAGTAGCACCCCAGATGTGACATCCCAAAATGTCCCTAGACATTGCCAAATGTTCCCTGGGAGATAAAAATTACCTCTAGTTGAAAGCCAGTTTCATATATATAACAAGAACTAAGCCTTATAAGTCCAACATACAAATCAAGTCTGTGTTTTCATGGGATGTTTGGAAATACAAAAATCTACCAACTTTCCAGTAGAAAAATGGACTGTTATTGCTTTCTCTTGATAAGGACAGGTTTTTGAGATGTGATATCAGTGGGTGGCAGGGGCAATTAACACATTCACCTTATTACCCAATACTAAAATTTTTACGGAACATTCACTCTGTGGCTTTGATCTGTCATATGTAGGAATTTATAGAAAATGTAGAATATGGAGTTATCATGCTTAAGAAGTTAGCCATGTAAAGAAAAAGCAGTAAAATAAGATTGTTATCCTTTGACCCAGTGGATATCAACTAGAAGCAATTTTGTTCCTCAAGGGACATTTGGCAATGTCTGGAGATATTTTTGATTATCATGACTGTCATCCAGTGGGTAGAGGCCAGGGATGCTGTTAAACCTCCCAAAATGAAAAGGACAGGTCTCCATAAGAAAAAATTGTCTGGTCCAAAATATCAATGATGTTGAGACTGAGAAAATCTACTTGAACCTTTAGATCATCTCAAATAGTAGAATGACCATAAAGCAATCAATAGATCAGTTAATCAATTTGTAAGACTAGTTTGGTTTTAAACTTCTATTTTCTATTTATATTTTTATCTGGGCTGAAAGCAGAGTGTGAAGATTTTGTGAGTTGTAGCTGGATAATTGGGATTTGACTATAGCAACAATAGAACTTTAGTGTACGCAAGGTTAAAATGTGTGCTCAGAAGAGAAGTACTGTCACATGTTTGACTCACAACTATGAGCATTACTATCCCTAAGGTAATTAGGGCCAAATAAGTGTAAGTGACATTGCCAAGGTCACAGTAGTAAGGGTAGCAGAGCTGAAGCTAGAAACCAGGTCTTTTGATCCTTAGTTTAATGTTCTGTCTGCCACAGTTCTTATTGACAGCTGTTAACCAGGAGCAAGACCATTGGCTTGAAAGGAACATCATATTGCTATTTTTATGAGAGTCTCTGGGTGTTAGGCAGCTGTACGGAATGTGCTCTCTCCAGTTATGGCCTTCTATTGAGGTGAGTAGAGCATGGCATTGGGACAATTTGTTCCTTCGCTTGGTCCAGTTGCCCCTCCTTTCCACGTGTCACTTGGCAAAAGACCAGTCACCCTAGGCAAGGTAATCAAAGGTCTTTAGCATGGAAAAAAATAAAATAGACATGGAATAATGAGGATCTAAGATTGAAAGAAATCAAGGAGGGTGTTAGAGGAACAGAAATTGAAGCTGGTGGGGAACAGTATAAGCATTTGACATGAATCTGGATTTTAGTTAAGGCACCTTAAAAGTGAGGAATGTAAGTCAATGTGATAGCACATGGGAGATTTTGACAAGAAAGGTTGTATTTTGCAGTTGCTAACTAAAAGGGAGAAAATGAGACAAGAAATGTGGTTTTATTCAAAGGAAGAGATGAAGTTAAAAGATTTTTTTAAACTAAAAAATATACTTATACAGTTCTTTCTATTTACTAGGTGCTTTACAAATACTCTTTAAATCCTCACAATTGATAAACCTTTAGCCAGTCTCATCAAGAAAGAGAGAGCTCAAATAAATAAAATCAGAAATGAAAGAAGAGAGGTTGCAATCAACACCACAGAAATACAAAAGATGATTAAAGAATACTATGAACAATTATATGCCAACAAATTGGACAACCTAAAAATGGATAAATTTCTAGAAACATACAACCTTCCAAGACTGAAGCAGGAAGAAACTGAAAATCTAACACACTGATTACTAGAAACAAAATTGAAGGAATAATGAAAAAAACTCCCAACAAACAAAAGTCCAGAACCAGACAGATTCACATATGAATTCTACCAAACATTTAAAGAAAAATTAATACGTATCCTTTTCAATCTATTCTGGAAAAATTTGAAGAAGAAATGCTTCCAAATTCATTCTATAAGGCCAGCATTATCCTGACATCAAACCCAGACAAAGACACTACCGAAGGAAAAAAAAAAGAAAGAAAGAAAAAGAAAGGAAAAAAGAAAATTATAGGCCAATATCCCTGATGAACATAGATGTAAAAATTCTCAACATAATACTAACAAACCGAATTTACTAATACATTAAACAAGATTATACACCATGATCAAGTGGGATTTATCCCAGGGATGCAAGGATGATTCAATATCTGCAAACAATTAATGTGATACATCACATCAACAAAAGCAAGGATAAAAATCATATGATCATCTCAATAGATGTATAAAAAACATTTGACAAAATTCAACATGCATTTATGATAAAAACTGCCAACAAAGTGGATATAGAGGAAACTTACCTCAACATAATAAAGGCTATGTATGACAAACCCACAGCTCACATCAATGGTGAAAAGCTGTAAGCTTTTCCTCTAAGATCAGGAACAAGACAAAGATGCCCAACTCACCACTATTATTCAATAGAGTACTGGAAGTCCTAGCTACAGTAATCAGACAAGAAAAAGATATAAAACGCATCCAGATTGGAAAGGGAGAAGTAAAACTGTTGCTATTTGCAGATGATGTGATACTATATATAGAAAACCCTAAAGACTCTACCAAAAAACAGAATTAATAAATGAATTCAGTAGAACAGCAAGATACAAAATTAATAAACAGAAATCCATGGTATTTCTGCATACTAATGATGAACGATCAGAAGGAAAAATTAAGAAAACAATCCCATTTACAATTGTATCAAAAAGAATAAAATGCCTAGGAATAAATTTAACCAAGGAAGTGATGACCTGTATTCTAAAAACTAAAAACCATTGAAGAAAGAAATTGAAAAGGACACAAATAAATGGAAGGATATATCATGTTCATGGATTGGAAGGACTAATATCTTCAAAAGGCCCATACTACCTAAAGCAAGATTCAATGCAATCCCTATCAAAATACCAATGGCATTCTTCTCGGAACCAGAATAAATAATCCTAAAATGTATATGGAACCACAAAAGGCCATGAATAGCCATAGCAATCTCAAGAAAGAAGAACAAAGTTGCTGGTATGATGCTCCCTGATTACAAACTATACTACAAGGCTATAGTAATCAAAACAGTATGGTATTGGCACAAAAACAGACACATAGATCAATGGAACAGAATAGAGAGCCCAGAAATAAATCCTCATTTATATGGTCAATTAATCTATGACAAAGGAGTCAAGAATATACAATGGAGAAATGACAGTCTCTTCAACAAGTACAGTTGGGAAAATTGGACAGATACATGCAAAAAAATTAAACTCGACCACTCTCTTACACTATATACAAAGATAAACTTAAAATTGATTAAAGACTTAAATGTTAGACCTGAAACCATAAAACTCCTAGAAGAAAACATAGGTAGTAAACTCTCTGACATCAATCTTCATAATATCTTTTTGGATATGTCCCCTAGAGCAAGGGAAACAAAAGCCAAAGTAAACAAATGGGACTTCATCAAACTGAAAGTCTTCTGCACAGCGAAGAAAACCATCAACAAAATGAAGACAGCTGACTGAATGGGAGAAGATATTCACAAACGATATATCCAGTAAGGGGTTAATATCCAAAAGATATAAGGAACTCATACAACTCAAAAACAAACAAACAAAAAAACAATCCAATCAAAAAATGGGCAGAGATATTTCTCCCAAGAGAACATACTGATGGCCAAGAGATATATGAAAAGATGCTTAACATCACTAATCATCAGAGAAATGCAAATCAAAACCACAAGGAGATACCACCTCACACCAGTCAGAATGGCTATTATCAAAACATCAACAAATAACAAGTGTTGGATAGGATGTGGAGAAAATGGAACCCTTGTGTACTATTAGTGGGACTCTAAATTGGTGCAGCCTCTATGAAAAACAGTACGGAGATTCCTCAGAAAACTAAAAATGAACTACCATACGACCCAGCAATTCCACTTCTGGGTGTTTAGCTGAAGAAAACAATAACACTAATTCAAAAAGATATATGCACCCTTATGTTCATTGCAGCATTTATTTTAATAGCCAAGATATGTAAGCAACCTAGGTGTCCATTGATAGATGAATAAATAAAAAGTGGTATATATACACAACGGAATATTACTCAACCATAAAAATGAATGGAATTCTGCCATTTGTGACAACATGGCATTATACTAAATGAAATGAAATGAAAGGCAAATACCACATGATTTTACTTATATGTGGAATCTAAAAAACCCAAAACAAATGAACAAACAAAACAAAACAAAAACAGACTCACAGAAACAGAGAACAAACTGATAGTTGCCAGAAGGGAGGGGGAATGGGTGAAAAAAGTGAAGGGGAATTTAGTCAATAATACTGTGGTAACTTTGCATGGTGTCAGGTGGTTACTAAATTTAGTGAGGTGATCACATTGTAAGGTATATAAATGTGAAGTCATTATGTTGTACACCTGAAACTAATGTAATATTGTATACTTTAAAAAAAATAAATCCTCACAATCATCGTATGAAGTAGGTGATATTACCATCCCCATTTTACAGGTAAGAAAACAGAGGCAGAGTAGGGTTGGATAGCCTAAGGTCACACAGTTGGGAAGCAGAACTGGGATTTGAAACTAGGCAATCTTGCTTCTGATTGTTGCTGTCAACCAGTGCCTCTCAGGTTAAAATTCAGATGTGAATATAATGTATGTTTCAGAAGCAGAGAATAAGAATAAAAGAATAAAAGCCCATGGGAGCAGAACAGGTCAGATTTATCTGCCTAAGTCTAGGGCGGAGAGAGGGGAATTAATACCTGTTTATGATGAGGTATAAGTCAAGAAAAGACTATCCTTTTATAAAGACAAAGCCAATATGGCCCCCAATGCCCCATTTGATATATGACGTCTGACCCATCCTGGAGCAGAGAAAATGAGAGTAGTGATGCAAGATTGGGGAGGGACATCCAAGACCACAACTTGCAAAAGGCAGGATATGAACAAAAGAGAATGCCTCAGAGAGGAAGCTCTGCAACAGGGCTGTGTGGAGGCCTTCCTCATTTATTACCCAACACATGCCAATTGTGGTGATAAATCCAGAGTGTGAGTGAGGACAACTTGAGTAATCAGGGTTAATATCATGATGTAGGTCACAAAGGATTCTTAACCTGAATTCTATGGGCCCCTCCTCCCCCAAAGTGTCTGTAGGTAGAATTCATGAGAGTATGTGAACTAAGGAAAAATTATATCTTTATTTTCACTAACCTTCTAACTGAAATTTAGCATATCTTTCAATTATGAATATTGACAACAAACCAGAGAAATATCAGCAGAACTTGACTTTGTCACCAATAGAAATCACAAATATTTTCATATTACATTAAAATTGCTGCAGATATCTTAAAATACCATTTATATTCATCACTACATTATCAAATAACATAATTTGAGGATTTTTCATATTTTGATAAGTATATTTGAATACAACTGGTTTCCTTTATAATCCTATGTATTTTATGCATTAAAAAATATTCTGGTCAGGACCATGCAATGGGGCAAGAACAGTCTTCAACATGGTGCTGGGAAAATGGGATATCCACACGGAAAAGAATGAAGTCGGATCCGTACTTTACACCACATAAAATTAACTCATAAGTGGATTAAAGATGTAAATTTAAGAGCTAAAACTATAAAACTCTTAGAAGAAAACATAGGAGGAAATCTTCATGATCTTGGATTTCACAATAGTTTCTTAAATATGACACCAAATCACAGGCAACAAAAGAAAACAAATAGATAAATTGGATTTCATTAAAATTAAAAACTATTGTGCACCAAAGGACATTATCAACAGTGTGAAAAGACAATGTACAGAATGGGAGAAAACATTTGCAGATCATATCTGATAAGGGTTTAATATCCAGAATATATAAAGAACTCCTACAACTCAATAACAAAAGACAAACAACCTAATTTTTAAAAGGGCAAAAACAGTAAATAGACATTTCTCCAAAGAAGATATACAAATGACCAATAAGCACATGAAAAAATGTTCATCATATTTAGTTACAAACAAACAAATAAAACCCACAGTGAGATACCACTTCACACCTACTGGGGCATCTATAATTTAAAAAAAAGGTAAATAACAAATGTTGGCAAGGATATGGAAAAATTGGAACACTTGTACATTGCTGATGTAGAATGCTTTACCGCTGTAAAAAAAAGTTTGGCATTTCCTCAAAAAGTTAAATGTAGAATTACCATGTTTTCCAACAATTCTACTTCTAGGTAAATACCTAAAAGAATTAAAAAAAGGACCTGAACTGTTATTCCTATGCCAATATTCATGGCAGCATTATTCACAATAACCAAAAAGTAGAAACAACCTAAGTGTTCACCAACAGATGAATGGATAAACAAAATGTGATACATACATGTAATTAAATAGTATCAGCCATAAAATGAAATGACGTATGATCCATGCTACAACATGGACGGACCTTGAAAACAGTATGCTAAGTAAAATAAACAAGACATGAAAGACACATATTGTGTGATTCCACCCAAATGAGATATCTAGAATAGGCAATTCCTAGAAATAGAAAGTAGAAGAGAGGTTACCAGGAGCTGAGGGGAGTGGAAAATGGGGAGTTATTGCTTAATGGGTACAGAGTTTCTGTTTAAGGTGATGAAAATGTTCTGGAAACAGTGGTGATGGTTACACAATATTGTGCATGCCATTAATGCTGATTTGTACATTTAAAAATGGGTAAAATGGCCAATTTTATTTTACCACAAAAATTAAAAAAAAAAATTCTGAAAAGAGGTTCATAAGCTTTACCAGACTGCTAAAAGTTTCACAGCACAATGGAAAACAGTATGGAGGTTCCTCAAAAAATTAAGAATTGATTTACCATATCACCCAGCAACCCCTTTCCTGGGTATCTACCCAAAAAATCTGAAAACAATTATCCATAAAGATATATACAGAGGGTGCCAAAAAAACGTATACACATTTTAAGAAAGGAAAAAACTGTATTAAAATTGTAATACTCAACATATACCGATAACAAAAGTTGAATACAAGTCACGTGTATACATTTTTTTGGCACCCCCAGTATACTCCGATGTTCATTGCTGCGTTATTCACGGTGGCCAAAAAAATGGAAACAACCAAAGTGTCCTTCAATAGATGACTGGATAAAGAAATGTGGTATATATACACGATGGAATACTACTCTACCATAAGAAAAGATGAAATACTGCCATTTGTGACACCATGGATGGATCTTGAGATTATTTTGCTAAGCGAAATAAGTCAGACAGAAAAGTCGAGAACAGTATGACTTCACTCATATGTGGGATATAAAACTGAAAGCGACAGGGATGGCCAGTTAGCTCAGTTGGTTAGAGCATGGTGCTGATAACACCAAGGTTGCCAATTCGATCCCCACACAAGCTGCACCCTCATTAAAGAAACAAACAAACAAACAAACAAACAAACACTGAAAGCAACAAAGGACCAGGACAAAGAACAAAAACTCACAGACACAGACAACAGTTTAGTGCTTACCAGAGGGTAAGGGGGTCGGGGGTGGTAGAAGAGGGTAAAGGGGGTCAAATACATGGTGATGGAAGGAGAACTGACTTTGGGTGGTCAGCACACAATGTGATATATAGATGATGTATTATAGAATTGTACACTTGAAACCTATATAATTTTACCAACCATTGTCATTCCAATGAACATTAATTTTTTAAAAAATTTCCACACAGAAAAAAAGAAAGAAACAGAATGGTAAAAAAAAAAAAAAAAAAAAAAGCTTCACAGGACAAAAACAGGTTAGGAGTCCCTGAACTGCAGGGCCTATATAGTCACAGTGAGAATCAGAGGAGGTGGGTTCCATGCCTAGTACTAGGTGGGCACCGCTAGACAGGAGAGCAGAAGGATCTCATTCTGCCACCATTAATTAGTCCACTATGGTTGACTTTGCTGTTGTTGTTGTTAGTAACGAAGCTGGTAACAGTGGTTCATCAAACAATGTCTTTAGTAAATATCATCCCTAGATGCTGTGGGGGCCACCCAAGGTCTCTATGCTCAGAAAGTTTACAATCAAGGAGGTGCTACAAGACAATGCGCGCGCGCGCGCACGCGCGCGCGCGCGCACACACACACACACACACACACACACAACAGGTGAAGAGAAATCACACAGAAAGCTATGGATCTCGATGACAGGAATTCAGAGGAGGAAGACAAAAGTGGGTACCAAAGGAGCCAAAGTCGGGCTATGGTGCTCCCAGCTTGGTGGCAGGTCAGGGAGCACACACACGCACCTGCACTGGACGTGGTGACTGACGGTGGTGATGTCAATGTCCACGTTCCCAGAGGAACCGGTCCTCCTCCTGTGCTCCTGGTGAAAGGTTTCCTCATTGTACACGTGTCGTTTCACGTCATACGTGAAAAAACTGCCGTTATATTTAGAGTCAGCACTCAGAATGCGCCTCTCTGGTTGCATCATTTCTGGACCAAAGAAAAGAGATCACACAGAAACCAATTTTAAAATCTCTAGATCCTTTAAAATAAAATTTCTATATGATACCTGGCGTCTGCATAACACATTGCAGTATTATAAAACTTTCTCATGTGTTGTACAATTTTATACTCAAAACCACCCCTTCAAGAATGCAAGGTGTGTATTATTCTTATTTTTCAAATGGAGAAACCAACACCCAGAAGTTTAAACAGGCCTGGCTGTTAAACAATTAGAGTCAGGACTATAACCCAGGCATCCTGCTAGGAAGCCTAGTTTTCTTTATAATAAAAAATGTGGTAGGGAAATGATTAAGAGGTAAAAGTCGGTATAACCACCAATTTTCACTGAAAATGCTAAGGGTTAAGTGGTCAGTCGATTCAATGTCTTCTAACTCCTTCTCTATCTGAAATAGCATCCATCATTATCCCCTTACCCTTTGCGGTTCTTTACAGCATCTGCCAACACCTCATTCAATATTTGTCTATTTTATCACTGTGTGTTTCCCACACTAAAATGTAAGTCTAAGAGGCAGGGCTTTGACTGTTCATGGCGGTATTCTCAGGGCCCAGAATAGTGCCTGACACTTAGCAGACCCTCAACAAATATTTCTTGAATGACTGTCAAGTACCCGGTTAGTGGCTTCCTGGTGTAGCAGGAAAAGCATTGCACAGGGTCTCAGGAGACTGGAGTTCCAGCCCTGGCTGTTTTCTAACTAGCTGTATGATTGGGGGCAAGTTTCTTAGAAAGTGAGTTTCGGTTTCCTAGTCCATAAAATGACATAGTTGGACTTCATGATCTCCCTTAGAGATCATATAGTTTAAAAACATCTGTATGATCCTGCTCTTTTAAGAGAATGAGGAGGAGGAGCTAATGACAATGGATATCGATCCATCTCTGGGAGAAAGTATAACCATTCTTGATCATCTGTGTTTCTGAATAATAAAAAGGCATAAACTCTAAAATTCTTCCATATGAATGTGAAGATATATATATATATATACATATACATGCATATATATATATATAATGGCTATAAAATATATAGGGAGACACAAATTATGTAGATTATACCAATAGTTCTTTAAAAGGTGAGGCTGCAAACAAGTGGAATGTATCAGCAACTTCGTTTTCCTTCAGAATGATCATGAATCACCATTATCATCACCAACATTTATAGAGCCTTTACTATATGACAAGCATTGCACTAGATTTTTTTCTCGTAAGTTTCCTCATTTAATTCCCACAACAATCCTAATATTACTATCACCCCTATTTTATAGATGATAAAACTGAGGTTTTAGAAAAGTTAAGTAACTGGGCCACAAAAATACATATAAG
Source organism: Rhinolophus ferrumequinum (assembly GCF_004115265.2). Classification (NCBI taxonomy): domain Eukaryota; kingdom Metazoa; phylum Chordata; class Mammalia; order Chiroptera; family Rhinolophidae; genus Rhinolophus; species Rhinolophus ferrumequinum. The sequence continues at coordinate 5,986,686 of NC_046286.1, forward strand.
TATTTTTACCCTCAAAGCACTGGGTAGCAATAGTGTGCTATATAACACCTATCAACTAAAGATCACAAATTCAGTAAAGAATTGAGAATGTGGTTGGGGCATAGAGAAGAGGATGGAAGAGGTATTTTACAATGTATCACTTAAGAGAATTAGTATGTCGTGTCTTTTACAGAAAACCACAGGTAGAATTGTACATTAAAACATAAGTAATATTTTCCGCTTTCCCCCACCCATAGGAATGTTGATCCAGTTTTCTTTGTTTTCATGTAATCTTACAATAAACTTTCATTACTAGAAGATATCTGTTCCTGGCAACTAAAAGAGCCTAATTAACCTGCTAATTATATTGAGATTATAGTAACTGCCATCCTGGGTTAGATCCAGGGTCTAGAATCCAGCACTTGGTTTCTTAAAGTGGCACTAAGGAAGGGTTGGCGAGAAGCAGGCAATGTGTGAATATCAAGACATGGTGGGAATGGTGGGGCTGGAGAGCAGCTACTCAGCTCCTGTGACTGTTGGCATGGGTCATGCTGGGTCCAGCATGTTCTGACTTTTAAATGTTATCAATTACTTTTTTTTAAGAGTCATTTCAAATACCTGTTCTAAAAAGCTACATATATCTATTTTTTAAATTTTTATTGGGGACTCTTGGGGAACAGTGTTTTTTTCCAGGCATCCCATGCAGAATTTGAACCAGCAACCTTGTCGTTGAGAGCTCATGCTCTAAGTAACTGAGCTGTCCAGTAGCCCCACCAGCAGCTCAGTGGCAGCTCGTTGTCTTCCATCTAGTTGTGGAGGGCGCAGCTCACTGGCCCATGTGGGAAGCGAACCAGCAAAATTGTTGTTCAGAGCTCACACTCTAACTAACTGAGCCATCCGGCTACCCTCAATTACTTTTTATAAACACAGTACACATCTGCAGGCTGGATTCGGTCTGTGGACCACCATTGTGTTACTTCTTTATCAAGAGCCTTGTTGAACACACAGAATATCCTCATCTCCTCCAATCACAAATTACAGTTTATCCCCCAAGAATTTCTCTCTTTGCAGAAGCTGATGTATTCATATTTTCTGTTGAAGTACCCTTTGGGGGTATTATTTCCCATAAATTCACTTATGGAAAGTAGTAGTAGTTCATTTTATTGTCTTCAGTCTACATCATCTCTCTTTCAGAGGTGGCCTTCATCTACCAGACTAGGATTTGGCAAGTTCGTCTGCTTTTATTTTCACAACTTTATAAATTTCTCCCATACGTACTCTTGGCCTTCATTTATTTCCGACTAAAGAATGCTATTTCACCTGTGGTCAATTAGTGTTCCATAAACATTTGCTGACTGCTAAGTGCTCTGGGGATATAAAGACCACAAATTGTTAGAATAAAAATAGCAAAATATAGTGCTGTAAGTGTTTAGAGATGGGAAAGACAGGAATTAACATTTATTGCTGCCCTGCCATATGCCAGGTTCTTCACACATCATCTCAGGAGATAGGTACTATTCTCCTGATAGTGATTATATTCATTTTACTGATGAATTTAGTGAGTTCCTCAGAGTCCTACAATAATTAAATAGAAGAACCAGAATCTGAACCCAGTCTTTCTGATTCCAAAATAGATACCACATCCTAATACCATGCAATCTCCTATAGAGTGGAATTAATAATCCCAACCTAGAGGAATGAGGAAGGTCTCCTGGAAGAGACGATTTGAGCTCTCCTCTAAACTAGGAGCAGGGAGAATAGGTATATTTGAGGAAGAGGATAGGATAGATTACAGAGGCAACAAGATAAGGCATGTAATTCAATAGATCTGAGTAGAGTCAATGTTAAACCCCAAAAAGTAGGTTAAGGCCTATTCTTAGAGGGTCTTGAATGCTGGGTTCAACCTGGACTTTTTAGCCATTTAAAGTGTTTGAGCAGATGTAGTAATATGGACAGAGACACGCTTTGGGAAGAAGTTGTCTCATTGGTATGGTCTAGAGCTGTGCTGTCCAGTATGGTAACCACTGGCTACTTGTGGCTATTTAAATTTAATTAACTAAAATAAAACCTTCAGTTCCTCAGTCACACTAGCTACATTACAAGTGTTCAACAGCCACAGGTGGCAGGGGCCACCCGACAGGACAGCACAGACATAAAACATTGCCATCATCACATTAAGTTCTATTAAACAGTGCTTGGAGATAGAAGAAGCGGAGGTAAGAAGACCTATTGGAGACCATCACCTGTACAGTGGTCTTGGGGAGAGGTACTCAGTCACAACTCATGGGGCGGTAGTGAGAATGGCTAGGAGGGGCAGGTGGAAAGCTGTCTTTACGGGGCTCCTCACAGGCCTGGCTTATGGCAGCAAGGGAAAATACATGATTTCCTTATAGTCTTCTCTGGAATTCCTCCAGCTCCATTATGTCTTTCTCGATTTCATAGAAAACCTAGTGGTTTGTTTTTTCATGCACTTAGCAGGACCCTTCCCCACAAGGTACGATGACCAGAAGCTCCTACTGACAAGTGGCAGATGTATTTGGTGGGGAGAAGGCGATGCATTTCAGAAAAAAGTCAAACCACATTGATGGGATAATGACTTTTTAGCGGAGAAAACACAAGAGGGAGTCTCTCTGACTGACTCGTGAGGCATTAGTGCGAGGAGACCTCTGTGCGCAGTGTGATCAACAACAGGCTAAACTCTACTCATAATCTTGAAGATAAATGTCCACTTAGAAAAAAATGCTCTGATGCTTTCTGCCATCGGACAAAATATTTAGGTGGGTGGACCGTGGGTCTGAATTACTTAAGGTTTCATTTTCTAATGCGATAAATGTGACATCATTTTGGGGGTATCTGGATTCACTACTAATAGAAATTAGTTTGATTTCTGTAGCTCACACTCCATCCCCACACAAATAGCATCAGCATCATCCGGGAACTAAATTAGAAATGCAAATTCTCAGGCCCCACCTAGAAAGTCCTAATTAATTAGAAACTTTGAGGATGGGCCAGCAGTCTGGTTTAAGAAGCCCTCCTGGTGATTCTGATACACAATAAAGTAGGAGAACCATTATAAATGTAGCCAATTATTTTTACTTAGCTTTTCAATGCTAAATTTGGAGGCACTGTCAAAAGACAGGCATTTTTGAACTAGCTTCTTCATACCCCAAACTACCCCTATCTATCCAGCCATCCATTGATTCGTTTACATAATGTGTTGAAAGTATTTTAAAAGTCAAGAATAAAAAATGTAAATGCAACCCAGTTTTCTGACTATTGACCCAATAGATGTGAAATCCTGAACCTCAGTTTAGTTGCAAGAATCTTTCCCCTGGTATCGTCATCTTTCATACATTCTCTATAATCATCGGAAGGTAAAATTCACTTCCAAAATTTCAAAATAAGCATTGGAATCCCATCAGAAACAGTTCGTTGCCTGTTACCATCTACGTTTTTCTGGGGAGTGTATTTGGAATATAGAAGAGGCACAAGCAGAGCACTGCTTTTAGTATACTTCAGTCACTCTGTTTAGTGGCTGGGGCTGGATAACAAGGTGACAGCCCTCAAGGAGCTGACCATTAGACACATAAACAACTACTTCATTGCGACGTGATGAGAGTATTACAAGTAGAGTGTGTTGGACAGAACTCATTATTTGGGTGGGCATGTTGGAGAGGGCTTCACCGGTGTCACTGATACATAAACAGGATTTGATAAGAGAAAGGGGCCAAGTAGGGGGAGGGTGAAAGTCGGGGTTCAGAGGGAACAAAACGAACAAAAGCAGTGAGGTCTGAAAGTATGAGGCGTGTCTGGGCAATCGAGCCTCAGGAGCTGGATGGGGTAGTCCGGTGGGGCTCGGGCAGCCGGCCGCGGTCCAGTTCTGGGGCTTCTGACAACTCGGACCAACGAGTCTGAAACGATTCAGCTTGCAAAACACACACAACTGTATCTTGCCATTGCCATTTCACGCGTCCTTTCAAAAAGTAGAGACAGTACCTCTGAGAGAGAAGCTCCCAGGGACGATCTTCATTCTTTCATTCCACAAATATTGCCTGAGCACCCGCGACGTGCCTGGCCCTGTCCGTGACGGACGCAGCCCCCCGCCCGAGGACTTGGAAATGTAACCAGGGGCTGGTCCCTCGCACCCGGCCGCCTCGCCGCTCCCAACCTGCAGCCCTGGCACCCGGGCATCCCCGGGCAGTGGCTCACCTGGTTCCTCGGCGGGGGCGGGAGTGCGGGAGCCGGAGCCCCACGCAGCTCCGGCTCGGCTGGCGGCGCTGCAGACGCGGACGCCGGCGGTTCCCGAGCCGTTGCGGCCGAATCCGCTGGCGTTCCGGCGGGCGGGGGACAAGAGTGGGGGCGAGGAAGGGGAGCATGGGCAGCGGGGGTGGGGAGCTGGAAGAGGGGTACCTGAGTTGAGCTCCCGGTATTTGGGCCGTGGAAGCTCCTAACCTGTGCCACCCAGGCCTCCACTGGCGTCCAGGTTTGACTACTTTTGATTGAGAGCCGACCTAATGCCACGCCTCGCGCGCAGCATTTCACATACAGTAATTCACTGAAGTCTCCCCACAACCATATCAGGTCAGAAGAGGCGTGAGGGAACTGGAAGCTAGAGGGTCACCCAGTTCTCCAACCCTAACACTTGGTCCCACAAGCGTGGCTCCTCCCACTGACACTCTCATGCCCAGGTCTCCTGCTCCGCTCTCTCTCCCACTGTTTCTCACTACAGCCTTCTTTTCCTGATCCGCCCACGTGCAGTTTTACACTTACAGGATTGCTGTATTAATGTCTAACATATTATTCACTTTACCTATTCCATTTTGTAAATTGTCTCATCCCTTTATAGGACAGGGTTTTTGTTTGTTTGTTTGTTTGTTTTTTAATCTCTTTCATTAACTGCTGAATCATCAGTGCCTAAAACAGTGTGGTAGATATAGTAAGTGTTCATGAAGTTTGCGTTGAATGATTGAACGATTGCCCCGCAGTTAATTGTAAGCTCCATGTAGGCAGCAATTGTGTCTATTTTTTAATCACTCTTCCATTAGAAGTGCCTGGCATCAATACATATTTATTGCATAAGTGACTGAATGTATTACTCACTTCATCTTTACCTTTTTGGTCACTCTTACCTCATCATCCCAATTTGTTAGATAAACTTATGAATTTCTTAGGGTTCCTACTTCCAAATTTCCTCCCTTGGATCCATTCACTCATCTTCTTGATTCCCATTCCACCCCTCTTTTTTTTTCACAGTCACAGTTTTGCTCTCACTTTCTCCTTCAACCTCCATTACTTCTTTGAAAGCTCCCTAACCTGTGGTCAGCTTGGAATATTTTCAAGCAGCATGTCTTCGTAGGAAAGAGAATCCAGGCTAAGCCACATTGAATCCAAAAAAGCTTTACATAAATCACCCTTGAATCTGGTTTGGGTTTTGTTTTTTTTTATGTCCTTGAGGAGAACTGAGGATCCTGCACCACCTCCTAAATTGTTCATCATTTGTTCAACAAATATTTATGGGGTATCTTTTATGTTCCAGGCACTGTGTTAGATGCTGGGACAAGACAGGCAAAGTCTGAGCACTCCAAAGGATGCACAACACAAAAGAGAATAGTCACGGGAAGTGAAGAACATTGTCCTGGCTTGGACCTAGTTATTTCTAAGCAAAATAACTATGAGAATAAGATAGGGTCCAACTCTTCTGCTTATTGTAACAAGCTTCAGCATATGGATAGGGTTATACTAACTTGCCCAATCACATTTATTATCTTGGTCAGCTTGATAAATGACCCTACTAGGTGGGAAGGTAAGACAGGAATTCTCTTTTGCAGAACTAAGGTCTAAGAAAGGCCCACTGACTTGCCTAAGAAGACACTGTCAGAAGACTACTCTGCCCTTTTCTTACTCTGAGAGGCATGAATTAAATCCTCAAAATCTTCTTCAGTGGAAGCTCTTCATGTCAGGAGTCAATTTCAAACCCTCAACGTAGTGGTTTTAAAAATGCTTTTCTAAGGGAAAAGCATCAGAGACTTCCCTGAATCAGAAATGCCTGAGGCATATTGTAAAATTGCACATTCTTGGTGCCCATCACAGACTAATCCAATCAGACTCCTTGTGTGTCCTGGGAATCTGCATTTTTAAACTCCCAATGTGATTCTTTTGCACATAAAAGTTTGAGAACTACTAGGAGAGTTTGGGTGCAAAATCTCAGCCTTAATGAAGGGCTAATATTTGCTTTTGGGACAGATTTCATCAAAATTCTGAAGAGTAAGCCATATGTCCTTGAGCAGATGGGAATGTTACGGCTTTTTGGCCAGAATCTCTCTCTCTCTCTCTTTTTAAATGCAGTTATTTCTTGGAAATTTGGGATTCCGCTGAGCAGGTGCTCTACTGCTGGTAACTAACCACTGTTCAAAGATCTTTTGGCTCTTTTCCCCGACACCCTATCTGTCACTGTCGCTTTTCACCACGAAGCCAGGCAGTTGCTCCGCCGACCACAGTGGGGCGCACGCAGCATGTGTTGCCTGCTTATTCTCTCTTTCCCCGGTCCGCCTTCGCGCCCTTAATAAGAACATACCCCGAGAGTTCCTGCCTCTGGTCTCCAGCTGTTGCTCTCTTCTCGCGAGAATTGCTACTCCCGTCCTCTCCCCTCCTCAAGCCCCTCCCGTGGGTAGGTTCCATATTGGGTAAAATCTCGGCTCGCGTAGAGTCTCGGGAGCTGTTCTCGCGAGAGTACGGCGGGAGGCTCCTGTTCGCTGGCTCTGGAACGGCGACCACTGAAACCTCAGCGGGCACAGCTGCTGTAGCCCTAGTCCCGTGGCGTAGCCCAGAGTCGGCCTGGTCCGGAGAGGGTGCAGGGAGAGCGTGGCCGGCGCAGCCCTGAGCGCCGGAGCGCGCCCCTGCTCTTAGCAGGGCTTGCCCTCGTCGTGCAGGCGCGTCCAGCCGCTGCAGCTGACAGGGGCAGCGCGCGCGGGAGTCGGCGGGGTCGCGGCAGCCGCACCTGCGCGTGCGGCCAGTGCGGGATCCCAGCCCCACCCGGCGGGCAACGAGGGCCAGGGAGCGGGTGCGGGTGCAGGCGGGGCCCGCGGAGGGCCACCTCCTCGCCCCGCGGCCGCTGCTGGAAGATGTCTCAGGAAAGGCCCACGTTTTACCGGCAGGAACTGAACAAGACTATCTGGGAGGTGCCTGAGCGTTATCAGAACCTGTCCCCGGTGGGCTCCGGCGCCTATGGCTCCGTGTGGTGAGTGTCACTGGGCTTGGGGCTGTGGTGGCTGGCTGGCCCTGCATGCCCCAGAGCCAGGCCTGCCCCCACGGCTCAGCGATGCACCAAGCGGCAGGAATTTTCCTTGGGGGAGGGCATCGCTGCCCCTTCAACCCCTGTCCAGCACTCCCTGTGCCCCTTGCACCCCTCACCCTGCACACACCTAGGTAGGTGGTCAGCTGTGTGCAGGACGCAGGTCCACGGTGGGCGGTGGGTCGTGCTGGAGCTCAGCCCTGGCTCGCACCCTGCACATTCCTTTCTTGGGGGTTGCTGCTCCGGGGGAGGCTTTTTCTGGGGGTCTCCCTGCTGGCGTCGAGCGGGAGGACCCTCTCCGGAGGTGCGCCCATCATGGGCTCCGGAGCCTGCCCTCTGAGCAGACAAACCCGGGGAGCTGCCCCGAGAAGCAGAAGAGCAAAGCCCGACCGGGAGACGGCGGTAAACCGAACAAAACTGGCGGCGAAGGGCGTTCTGTCCTGGTTTCTTTGCAAACCTCTGTCGAAATCCCATTTTGAGAAGCGTTCTTTTTGAATTCGCACTTCAATTAGCAGCGACCCATAGAGCTTAAAATACCGACTTTATCTCGGTGAGCACTGTGCCAACTCGAGTGGTGTGTTTCCGATTCGGTTGAAAGCGTATTTCCTTTTCGCAGAGTGGGGGGTGGGTGGTAGTGCTGGCAAGAACGCTGCAGCTTGAGAAACTGGCGGCCTCGCTGATTAGTCACATACCACTGCTCATTTAAGTATTGTTTGACAAAACTATTTTCTCATTTGGTGCAAGTAAGATTCAGATCCGTTGGACGCCCTCAAGATCAAAAAGTTAGGAACAATGGTGGGAGGTATTGTAAATGTTTTTTTAATTGCGATAATTCTTGTGAATAGTACTGTGTTTTTAAAGTCCCTGAGAGAGTTTGCAGGGAACTTATCTACATTTATAGCCTGAGGACACAGTGGTTTTCGTAAGGATAGGGAATATATAAAAAAGGAAGGAAGAGACACTTTTCAGCTTTAATTCGCACTGTGAGTGTGTTTTGCATTAAATTCATACCTTAAAATTTCCGGACCTGAAGTAATTACACTAATTTCTCTAACTTCCAAGGTTTTTTCACTGTATTTTAGATTTAATGTAATTTGAGAGCTCCTGATCTGAAACTGATTCATGTAAATTCATACCCATACATCATTGGAAAGGGGTCTATATACAATTACTTTTTGTTTTGGAACAAATTCCAGGCTTTTGAACATATTAGTCTTTAAATAGAATTCCCCTGTTTCTTAAAGTCACACTCACATCATGAATTTCCTGTTCAGTAGAATCTTCTGGGTAATTGAGATTGTGCAATTGTGTCTCACAGTAGATCATATTGCATTTTCTAGTTCAAGCTGCTTGAATTATGTTGCTAAGGCACGATGCTTGACATCTTTTCCACATTTTTATAGTACAGCAGTCTACATTTTAAGGGAATTTGCAGCATTTTACTATGTGTGTGTATGTGTGTGTGTGTTATTGATTTGCTAATTTTCAAAGATGTATTTGGTCATTGCTCCTTTCATAGCTCATTAGTTTATTTTTAATTCTTGAATTGATACATTAATTTTTGTAGTACCAAGGTTTTGTTTCTAGTGTTTAAATTTGAATGGAATGAGTGATACAGCAGAGAATAGCTCAACTGTGGTGAGTTGAGCAAACTTGAAAGGAACTATTTGCAAGGTTTCCCTACTGTTGGTGTGGGTAGCTCTGCACTGGAATTGAAGATGCAGATTTACAGTGGAGTGCCATTCAAGTGAACTCCACATTTCTTTAGTGCTAGTATACTTTCTGGCTTATAGAAGCCAGGAATTTCTGACACTTGGAATAATTTTGTTACACAGGTTTTTAAAAATAGTTGATACATTACACTGTATAAAATTCAGAGGGTATAAAAGGATATTCAGTGAAAAGTCTTTTCTTCTGTTCTCCAGCCATGCTATTCCTTTCCTCAGAGACAGCCACTGTTAAGTTTGTTTTGTGTCTTTCCAAGAGGCAGAGTTGTTTTTTAGTAGTATTTCTGTAAAAGGGATTTAAGGTGTAACCTATAACATTGGTGGAAGAAAATACAACTGATGTTTTGTGACAGTTGACTAAACCAATATAGTGGATTTTTTGATTGAAAATATCAGAATTTAGATTTACAAGTAAGTGTTATAATCAGGCATTCTTTCAATTAGCAACTTTTCAGGTGTGTCAGAAAACACTTTTTTTGAACTTCTCTTAGAATCCATTTTGGAGCCTGTGTTATTTTTCACAACCTTCATCCTTGGAGCGCAGATTTGATTTTAGCGAATAACAAAGAAAATCAAATTGAATCCAGATAATTGAGAGAATTTGGACTAAAGTGTGGTGAAAAAGATTAAGCAGTCAGCTTGGTGATACTGTTTTATGTCAAATAGGAGTCTCAACTATAAAGTATGACGCAGAATTTCTTGTGTGACTTGTAGAACTGGATCTGAAGTCTGTTCCCAAAAAGAATCTCGGGAAGTATTTTAAGACATGCAACATAACTGAAATATGTGTCAGTTTTTTAATTTGATTGCTCTGAAGTGCAATGCACTTCGAAGTGTAACTTAAAATTATTTTTAATTAAGGCTATTTTCATCATTTTAAAAATTTTTGCTAAGTTTATAGTAAAAAAGCAAATAGTATGTAGCCTTTGTGATAACCAATCATGAATGAAAGATCAAGGAATCAGACTAGAAATTTGAGAATTGATAGGGTTTTACAAATACACTTTTTTTTTTTTAAGAGGTAAAGGGAACTAAACTAAGTCTTGCAGTTTTAAGGAACTTTGTACATTGTCTTTGAGGGGAAATGAAGCAAAGTTGTTTAAGAATATGTTGTTGCAAAGCATTGATTTTGTGGTTTGGGGACAGAAGGGGGTGGGAATCTTTGTGGTGAGTTTAAGGAAATATAAACAGGAACTTAATAGGTTTTCTCCGGGGTCGGTTTTTCCAGACCCTGCTGTTGATTAGAGGAGGTGGGGGGCGATGCAGGGGGGGCACTGGTAACCATAAAAGAGGTGAGAGTTGAGAATTACTCTTAAATCATATTGAATTATTTATTAAACATCAACTCTGGACCTGACAGCGGACTGGGTTTCTTGAGATAGAGTGCTGAACGAGACAGAACAAGATAATACATTCCTTCACAGAACTTACAGCCTAATATGAATAAGAACGACATTTTATGGATTGCTTACTATGTGCTGTGCTGTGCAGTTTATATTTATCACCAGTATATAAAGTATATAACAAGGCTTTTAGTTAAGAGGATGACAAAATTTACTGAGAAATCAAATCCAGCTTCCTAGATGTTTTGTAGAACATGATTGTATATAAATAAATCTAATGGAAATAAATGAAGCTAAGTTGTTTTAGAATTAATGGCCATTCACCACTTCAAATCTTTTTTTTCCCCCTTCTTTAAGATGAGCCAGGGTACATGTAAATAAAAATAGGGCACCGCTGAGTACGCAAAGATGACTTTTTGACTCCTCATCAGTGAGAGGAGATTGCCCTTTACTTTTCTAGTGATAATAGGCCGGTGCTGATCTTCTGATCCCATTTGCTTTGCTTTGTAACCAAAAGTCAGGTGATTGCCGCCTGTTACCAGTGTTAACCAATAACTATTTAAACACAATGGCAAATAGTCATATTGATATATAAAGACTTTTAAGAAGGCGTTCAGTCAAGTTGGCTCTAACGTCATATTTTATTTGTCAGATCCCATTTTTCCATTGATACTTTTCCACTGGCTTCCGTTTTAAAATACGAGTCTTCTGGACCTCTGGCATTTCACTTCTGCCAGTTTAATTTCTTGATACTGAGGCGCCCTCTGCCTTTGATTTCCTTCTTACTCAGCCTCAGAGATGATCTGTGTGTGGACTTTGCCTTTCCCGGCAGCAGTGCAGATGGTGCTGAGCCCCCAGGCTTAGGATTCAAAGATGGAAGTAATCACTGGGCTGGATCACGCTCACTCTAGTATTCACTGACATTTTTATGGGATCTTATACTATAGAAAGTGTTTTCATTCAAAACGTTATCATTCAGTCTTCACGGGCTCTGTGAAGGCTGGTGTTATTAACCCTTACGAGCTAAGGCGCTGGACCTCACCCATTAAAGGAATGGTGTACTTGGTGCTGCTTTGGATTAGGTTCTGGGGTTTCAACGCTTTAAAAGTGTCCTTTCCCGTACACATAGGCTGCTGACGTGGTGTGGTGGCACCTTCTCTTGTGCATTTTGCCTCTCCCTATGGCTTCTTTTGTGAATAAAGGGGTTGCTGGGTCACTTGTAATAGAGCTGATTTTATGAAACCAATCCCACCAATGTCATTACCCAGCTATTCTGAGGGGTAATAACTTAACTTATTGAAGTCACAGCTCTCCCTCAGGGTTGGTAAACCCCAAATGAACTTAACGCGCGTATTGTCCAGATTCAGTTCTTTCCCAAAGAATTATTAGACGGTGCAAATAATTAATTCCTGAATTTATGAATCCTGTTGGTTTGAAATTTTTCAATGTGCAGTTTCTGAAGTTGGGACTATCTGTATATGTGTTATGTAAGTGTAGGATATAAATAGAAATGCCTCTCCAACCAGACCTTTGAAAATACATTGGATTTTTGCTCTTGACTGTGAAATTTGGTCTTGATTTATTCCTATTACTGTAATACCGAAAACAAAACAAAAAGCCCTCATTATAAAGTAGGTTCCCTGACTTGGAACTAGGGATTGTCTCATGGTTGCCATGTACTCGGAAGTCATGCACATTTCTTCAGAACAACAACAAAAAGATCTCTTTAAGCTTCAGTTTTTTGTTTTTTATTTTTATTTTTGGTAAATGAAGCTTTCAGTATTAGAAGTAGTTTGTCTTTGCATAGTGTTTCCATAAATTAAGTACGTATGTGTTAAGGATTTATAAAACTAACTGGCTTTCTAGCATTTCATTCTCTTAAAAATTTATGCTAGGGAAGAAGATGGTAGTCTGTAAATTCTGCACTTTAGACAAATATGTCCTGGATTCTGACATGATTGGCTCCCAGGCTGAATGTGGGGGAAAAGAGGTACAGAATAGAGAGGAGTTCAGGATGACCCCTACGTTTTGGACTCGGACAAATGAGTAGATTTTAGTGCCATGATCGGCACTTCGGAGTAGTATAGGATACAGGATTTGGAGGCAAAGGGCGAGAACGGTGGTTCATGCCAGTTTCCTGGAGTGTAGGGCCATGTGTCATACTGATACTTCAGCACCTACTGTGTCATTCTTTAGGTCATTCTTTAGGTGCTGGAGATGGGGTCTGAACAAAACAGACAAAAGTTTCTGCCCATAAGAAACCATATAAACAAATAAGTAAAATGTATAGTATGTCAGATGAAGCAAGGAAAGCAGAGAGAATACTGGGATGGCTCTGTTGTCCTTTTAAGCAGGGTAGACAAAGTCGGCCTCATTAATAAAATGACAATTGAGCAAAAACGCGAGGGAGGTGATGCAGAATACCTTTTAGACATGGGTGGGAAGGGAAGAACATTCCAGGCTGAGGGATCAGCAGGTGCAAAGACCCTGAGGCAGAGGCCTCTTGTGCTCTAGGAATAGCTAGGAGCCCAGTATGGCAAGAGAGCTGAATGAAGCAGGGGCCAGGCAGTCGTAGGGGAAGGATGGGGAGGGAGGGGCTGCGGGGATCACTTACTGGCCTTTGCAGACGGTGCCTTTACTCTGGCGGGGGGTGGGGGGTGGGGGGGGCTGTGGAGGGTCATGACCAGAGGAGACATGAGCTGACTTACCTTTTAACAGGTTACTCTGCTCTGGGGTCCCTGTGTGTTCGTTTCTGTTCCTTACCCATTAGAGGTGCTAATTGTAGTTTGAGGTGGGATGGAGGAAGATGGATTGCTACACAGCCCCATCCCATGCTCACAACTCTCATTCCAGAAGGCGCAGAGTAGCAGAGCCAGTACTTCTGGTGGACCCCAGAAATGCAGGGTACTCCAGCTCTTTATATAACACAGGCTTACTTCACTTTTTCAGGTGTCTGCTGCCAGAAGGAAGGGAGCAAAGAGATTATCTCTAGACTTCTGCTGACAAAAGATTAGCGGGCTGGCAGGTTCAGTGTTTTCTAATTTCTTTGCGCTTCTAGGTTTTTTCTCACTACTGGGTCATAGTTTAAAAGTCATTTTCAGCTTCCTTCAGCATTTAAGATCTCATTTATTTTCTGTTCTTTTTGGCCCTGTATCTGTTCTGCATTCCTCCGCCTTTTCCCCCATTACAATAATTTTAATAGAAGTGGGATTATTGTTACCTGTTACTAACATTTTGACTATGAGGCTTCAAAAACTTCTCTCTTAACTCGAATAAATCGTACAGATTGAAAGAGTCTACACATAGGTGACCTTATAAAAACCTACAGGATTTATTCTCTTCCCTGCCTTTACCGACACAAGCTTCCCTCCTCTTTCATGAAAGCTATCCCCCCTTTTGCTGCTCTGTCATCTTGTTGCAGAAAATAATTGTTCCTAAACACAGATTCCCATGGCAACATAACAAAAAGGTAATAGAACAAGTGTTTATTTTGTGTAGATCCGCTGTCTGAGTAACTTCAGACCCTGAACATGTCGGCTCCTGTTACTCTGAGTGCAGTTCCCGATTTGCTTGTTTTCCTCAGAACCTTTTCCCTTAGGCCTTGGTGGTATTGTCACCGTGCCTGTGACATGAAGCCAGGCATGTGAGTGTGTGTGTCTGCTGTCAGTCTGCCCACAAGTATGCATTGGTTGCTTTTCCAAGCTTATGATCCAGAGTGGAGACATCACACAACACATGACCGTGCAAAAACAAGCACGGCTGGTGTTTCCACGTTCATTCAGTATTGCCAGTGCTGGGCACTGTAGTAGCTGCTATGTTTGTAAAGATTAAAAAACCCCCAAAAAGCAGGAAGGGTCCCTGCTTTTGAAAGTGTCAGTCTATAAGGGACATATTTATGTTTTTTCCTCAGAGATTGCTTTGGAAGTCCTCCTTGGGAAGTAGCTTTTCTGCATTCTTTCACCTTAAATTGCCATCTCAAATTTACATTTATATTTCTAATGCTTCCCTTGAACTCCTTTTTTAGATTATTCCATGTCTGTCTTGAATCTAGTGACATACGGGCTAAGGCAACTTTATGCAAGGATATGTGTTGGAAATCTGTGTCAGTGAAGCCTTTCCATCTGATGATTCAGATCTAGAAAGTGATGACATCAGCATGTGCCCAGAAGAGGTCAGAACTTCTTCTTTTGACCTGCCAGGGCTCAGGGAGGCTATGGTTTAGGGGAAGAGAGGGACTGGGAGCATAAGGGTCCTATAAATCCTTAACTCAGCTCTGTACTTCCACTTGGGGTGGTGTCTCTGCTGTGACAGTTCCCTCACCTATAAATTATCTGCCCCAAATTGTACCTAATCTGTCCTGTGACACTGAGCTTAAGGTGTCTGCTTTATGCAAATATATATTGACCTCTTATATTTCCTCATCCCTGCAGTAGATATAACTTTATTCCCGGAAATAATTGCTTTATTGTTAATACTCCCAATAGCTGTTTATTTCCTTTCCCCCTCTTCTGTCAAATCCTTCATCTAGGGCTTTAGCTAACTTGAACCTTCTTATACTTAAGACTTTTGAATAATAATTTTTATTTATGTTTTTTTCCTAGTGAAAATCCTAGTTAGCTTCCTTATTTAGGATAATACACTGTGATTCCCTAATGACCTTGGTATTCAATCTAAGTGAAATATGGATGTTGGTCTCTTCTGTTGATAACACTTCTAATGATTTCCTCATCTGACGCTTTAGGGTTAGCTTGCGTCATTGTCTGAGTCCTAGTTTGATGTCCTAAGGGCCTTATGCTTTGAATGATCTGCTTTGAAATGAGCAATCTCAGTAAACTAAATGGTATTGATCCATTTAGTCAGGGAAAGGGAGCAAAAGGGGGAAAATAGCAAACGAAGAGAGCAGACAGTAAGTGTATGAGCATGTGTCAAGCTGTGTTTACGTTCCCCGATGAAGGATAACCTAGGGTTACTCAATCTGTTGACATTTTGGGTGGGATAGTTTTCTGTTGTGAGGGGGCTGTCATTGTGCATTGTAGGACACTTAGCAGCACCCCTGGACCCTACCCACTAGATGCTAGCAGCAACTCCCAGCTGTGACATATGTGACATAAATATAAAAAATATATTCAGACATTGCCCCATTTCCCTGGGGGCAAAATCGTCCGTGGTTGGGAACTACTTATATAACCCTGTATGTTTGGATTGACTGGCCCTGTGTAAGAATGAGATAGAATAACTCGAACCTTCCACCTGCGACATGATAGAAACCCTACACTTTCTGTGCATATTCCTTTTGAATTCACTCTCTGATGCAGTCTCCACATCGCCTCGTTCATGTACTGTGTGTCCAAGTTTGTACTTCCTAACTTCTTCTTAAGAATGTCTGACCCTTTGGATTTCGAGTCTATCGAAATGTAATGCTTCATGTTTTTCCTTGATTATTTTTCTACACATTATTGAGGACAATCTCAGAGACATAGCACTAACTACCCTAGGAAAAAATTCATGTTGTAAACTTGTATGGTTCAGCCTTAGATATGTGGAGCTGATATTTGAAGGAAGCTTAGCATTAGATGAATGACAGTGGTCATGAAAATTACAATCAGAGAATGAGCCAATTACCTGAAGTTTCCTATAACTCAGGGTATTTAAGGCAACATAATTTTGAAAGTTGAAATGTGTTTGTACATCTATATTTATGTTTATGTTTTAGACTTACAGTAGGGAAGGAAATCTGTTGGTCATCCATCAAACGGTGTTAAATGCCCACCAGTGTATAAAAGAAATAGACAAAATATTAGTGAACTGCATATATAAAAGGGTATTGATGTGTATAGAGATGTGGGGGCGCCGTGGGCTATAGCAGTCAGAATGGTTTCGTGGAGGGAGGATTTGAAGATTATTTTGAAGGATGGGTAGTATTTGGAGAAGAAAGGACCGTATGTGTTTCAGTAACAGGAGAAACTATAACTAAGAGAATTACATATGAGATGGGTAAACCCAATTGTTCTTATGCTGGTTGTGCTTCAGAATCCCTTGTGGGGCTTTTAACCATACAGGTGCTTGGGTCCTACCCCCAGAAATTAAGAATTAGGTCTGGAATAGGACTAAGGCAACTGTATTTTTCTAGGCAGTAGAGAGCTATTACAGTTTCTTGAGTGGAGGTATAGAGTGTATTGGAGGAAGGAAATGTGTTGCCTTGTAAAAGTTTTCAGTAATTTGTTTTTTTGTGTGTGTGTGTTCCTTCTCACACCCCAGCTAGATTTCTTAGTTCCTTGAGGTCAGGAACTGTGTTTGTATGTATTTATTAGGTTGGTGCAAAAGTAATTGCAGCTTAAAAGGTTAAAAATAATTGCAAAAACCGCAATTACTTTTGCACCAACCTAATATTAATCTTGGATTATGTTCCAGGCACCGGGCTAGATTCTGAGGATAAACTAAAGCTTCTGCTGTCACTCACAGACTAAATTGGGAAACAAATATATATTAAGGAATAGTTTTTTGCAGTTCAGTGTCTTAAGTATTGGCCACATTATATTGCTGGTTGTAGTAGTTCTTAGATCCTGTCCAATAATTGCTGAATAAATGTGCATATTAACTTGTAGAAACTATATTTTAGTTACCCATAGCATGACAACAAATGATCAATTATATTTTAATAATTTGCCCTACTTTACTGTTATTTTAGAGAGATGCTCAACCTCAAATTTGAGAATAAGAGATCTAAAAATATATATTGAGAATTTACTATGTGATAAACCCCATGCTAGAAGCTGATCACAAAACTGTTTTATAATAGCATGTTCATTTCAACTTGGAACATTTAAAACTACTTGCCTTTTATACTACCAAGTTAGTAGTTTGCATTGCTTAGTTATTTAGGAGGCACTTTCTGAATGAAGGCCGTTATCAATGAATTTGAATTAAGTTGTTTGAAAAAAAGCCTCAGATTTATGCTCTGTGGAGAGTAAATAGTTTCATTAATTCGAAAAATAAAGAAAATTGTGTTTGTCTTCTTAACCATTATTGAGGGCTCATTTTTCCTTATTAAGATCATTTAGGAATTAGAGGAGTCATATATGACCATTGAAAGAAATTGTAAAATCACTTATTATCCCCACAAATTACTACTCAGAGACTTGCCAGGTCACTGCTCATTCTTCATTCTGTTGGAGAAAACCCAAAGTGTTTTTTGAGGAAAATCCTGCTGCCACAATTTGTCCTCTCTTGCTCAGTGTACGTGGGCACTTGTCCACGCAGGCAGCGCATCACCTTTCTTACCAGGTTGTCTCCCTTTCTCCAGCTACCAACTCAGCAACCTGTTAAAGCCGATTGATCTGCCTTTACCTTGCAGCGTGGAAAATCTGCAAGCCAGCTGCCAGTCATGGAGCATAAACACAAACTCCCTATGTCTCTGAACCTATCAAAAGCTCTGTTAATGGAAATCATCTTTGGAGGATTGTCTAAGGAATATGGAGCTCATTATGTATTTTCCAAACACACTTAGGATTTCCTGTCAGAGGGCAGGCAGCGTGCCACGCTGTTTTGGACTGTCCTCCCCTCCTTTGCTAATAACGAGCTGTGTTTTGGCTTATGAAAGTCTCCACGGGTGGATGCTCTAAGAAAAGAACCATCTGAAACGCACTATTATATTTGTTTAAGGGTGTTGATAGGACATTTTTACCATATTATACAGTGTCTCCTTCATAAGCATACACAGGAGGAACTTTTCTCTGGTTTTATTACAGGAATCATTACGCCTCTCTCCAGTTCTCCTGAGTACCTGGTTTGTTTTTATTATGTGGTTCCTGTGACTCAGGTCTTCACTGGTTGTGTTCTTTTTGTCATGGCTTTAAGCAGACTCAGAGCCAAATTTGAGGCCCACCTCTAATGGGTATTTAGAAGGGACCTCCTGATGACATTTGTGTGCTAACCTCATCCATATAGAATTCTTAATTTATCTTATTTTCCCTTAACCACTTACTGTTATGTCAAGTGGTGTATATATAGTTCAGGCTGCTTTAAATCCATTGTGGAGTAGAGCAGGGTGGTATGTGTAAATAAATTTAGAAGTTAAAATTATATTAGGATGTATTAAGAATCTAGTAAGCCATTTTTTTTCCCCTGGCCAGTGGCGGGGAGAGGCAAGTGTGAACGTGCAGCAGAACATTCAGTTTTCCTTAGCGAATACTGGCGGTGCCAAAAAATGTACACATTTAAGAGGTGTTATCTACGTATTACTTTTCGAAGTTGAATTACAGTAGCAATGTGTAGTGTGACGTTCACTCAAAAGATGGCGTTAATCAAATGAATGCTAGCGTCATTCATTGTATTACAATTTTAATAGATTTTTCCTTTCTTAAAATGTGTATACATTTTTTCGGCACCCTCTGTATATTGTGTCCTAGGCATTGGATTCATGGTCCAGCAGGAGATGAGTGACGATAACATCCTAGTATTATAATAACTGCTTTTAACGAATTTTGTATTTATATTTTTACCCTATCAATGATTTTATAAAATGTGAATTCACTTTATAACTCGGGAAGACCTCATGTGAATTTACATTTGGGGGAAAAAAAACTTACTACTAAGCAATGTGTCCTGAATTTTAGTTTGGAGAAACTGATCATCGTAAAGATAATTCCATTTTATGATGTTGTTTATTGAAAACAAAGGTTTTATTTGTGAGGAATCTTCCCAACTGGAAATACGACTGAGTGAATCATTATAAGAAAGGCAAAGCCAATAGCTGTTCCTCGGGTTGTCATATTCCCGGGCAGCTTGGCATCCTGGCAGAAGAGTGAGCACTGAAATGAACAGATCTGGGTTTGAAATCCCCCTGCGTGTAAGTTATATTGACCTTGGGTGAATTGTTAATGTTTCTGACCATTAGTTTCTTATTTTGGAATGTAAATATAACTGTCTCTTAACTTATAAGTGTTAAAACATTTCCCAAATGATATGTGTCATCAGGTATTCAGTGAAGTTGAATTCTTCTCAATTGGTTTCCTTCTCCTTAATTGGTTTTATCAGGTAATTTTTAAAAAATTATTAGGAATTTCCGCTTTTGGTAGTTGCGGTGTTCAGTTTTACTATGGGATATGTGATTTCTCCACCAAATACTGCTTTGATTAGTGACAGAAACAGGAGCTAGGTCAGATGCTTGAAGTGGGGTGGGAATGGTTGTATATTCCTTGCTTCGGCAGATTTACTGTAGCAATTGCTAACTAACAAGCAAAGAGCAGTTTCAACAATTCCTGCTTGTTCTCTTTTGTAAGTAAAAAATGTGTTTTTAAAAGTGGGACTGTGTGCAAAAGTGAAAAATAAAAGCGGGAGTGTTTTGGTCTTTTGAAGTAAAAACTATTAGTCTGTTCTAAGGAAATCACGCAATTATGGGAAGAAGCAGTGTGAATTAAGATGTCCATTGTAATAGTATTTGTATTATTTGTGGTGTGAATGAATGGAATGGCTACAATGCTCACCAATCAGAAAATGATTGAGTAGATTGTAGTACAGATAGTTAATGAAATTTTTAATAATTGTTTAGAAAAATGGAAAATGTTTATGGCGTAGGAATGGATGATGCAAAACTTATTTCTATATTATGAGTATAGCCATGTAAGTATCATTTGAAGAAAATATAGTTGTCAATAGTGGTTTTATTAAAGTTATACCATGTTTCCCTGAAAATAAGACCTAGCTGGACAATCAGCTCTAATGCATCTTTTGGAGCAAAAATTAATATAAAACCGGGTCTTACATTATATGAGACCCGGTCTTACAGTAAAATAAGACCAAATATTATTATATTATGTTATGTTATATTATATTATACCAGGTCTTATAGTAAAATAAGACTGGGTCTTATATTAATTTTTGCTCCAAAAGATGCATTAGAGCTGATTGGCCGGCTAGGTCTTATTTTTGGGGAAACACGGTAAAGAGTGTCTCTTTTGTTTTAGGGTAACAGAACAACACAGGTGACTTACGTTTCTAACTTTACTAATGCCCTTATTAAAAGATACAAGCTCATGTAAAAAAAAAATCGGAAGATAGAAAAATGTTGAAAGTCTGAGTATATTAGATGTTTCTTCTCCGTGTATGGGCATATATGTGTATGCATATACGAGTATATTTTTCTCCCACAGAAAGATTCGTTCTTCTGAAACTTGTTCTCTTTCCCATCAATAATATAACATGTACATATTAGTAAGTGGAGAGTCTTGTTAATGGCTGTAATACATGGTACATGAGAATATGCCATAATTTAAACCCTTTTGAGCATTAAGGTAGTTTCTGGTTTTATTCTTGTGAATAGGCTACAATGAATATTTATATACTTTGAACCCAACATATATATAAACATACATGTAGATATACCAGGGTGCCAAAAAAATGTATACACATGACTTGTATTCATCTTGTTCTTGGTATATATTGAGTATTACAATTTTAGTACAGAATTCCTTTCTTAAAATGTGTATACATTTTTTTTGGCACCCTCTGTCAAATAGAGATAAAAATATGCAGTTTATTACTGATAAAGCTGGCATGGAGCATGTCTTCTAATGGCTTGGACAGGCAGCTCAAGTGGGCGTCTTAATTTTTTCTCCATTGAATTGAATTTGACACGAAGTCACAGGCAGGTTAGCTAGAAGCCTGATGACATTCCTTGCTCTCGGAGGCTCCAGCAGGCTTCCCAGTGGAGGAGAGGAGAAAGTGCTGAGCCTTCAGGTGGGCAGGTCAATTCTGAGGTGGAGAGTCGAAGAGAATGGGTCACACAGGAGCAATGGCCGTTTTCTCAATCAGACCAGAGCCAGTGAGAGGTTTAGAGAAGAGTATAAATTAGCACTTCCAAGAAGGAAGAAGTTACTATTTTATGGGTTTGTAGGAATAAGGGGAGTGGAAGACAAGAGAACCCCTCTCCCATTTATTTGGGATGAGGTGGGAAGCAATGAGGGTGTTGTGACAGAACAACTGCCTGGGACCTCTTAGGTACATCTCTGAGGGGACGCCGATTTCAGCCTGTGCTTGGGGAAGGATGAGGAGCCAGCTGTGCAGTGGAGTGGAGGTGCGGGGGGAGCGGGGAGCATTTCGGGCCCCAGGAACGGCTGCCTGCAGAGTTTCAGGAGCTGAAAGGAGCCAGCATGTTTAGAACACACGTGGCTGAGGGGAAGGGCGGAGCAGCACAGGAGCAGGGTGAATGGTCAGTGGTGTTCACATAGCTGAGCCTTGTAGGCTGAAGGGAAATTTGTATTTTATGTGCCAAGGAGACTGGAATGATTTGAAGCAGGGGAGCAGTGTCTTCGAAGTTACAGCTTTAAAAAATGGTATTGGATGCTTGAGGAAAGTGTATTAGACGGGAGCAAACCAGGAAGCAGAGCGACCGTAGAAGGAGGCAGGCTGGTGGTGAGGGTAATTTGGAGTAGTATGGTAGCAGCGAAATGAAGGGAAGTGACTTTGAGATGTAAGTTGGAGATGGAAACCACTAGACTTGCTGATAAACTTGCATGGGGGCGGGCAGGAGAGTATAGAAAAGGGAGAAAGCAAGGATAACATTCCAGTGTCTGTCTTGAGCAACTGGATGGAAAGTCCTTTTATTGAGCTAGAAGAGATGGAGAGGAATAGTGGGTGTTTTGAACTTGCTGAGTTCAAGGGACTTACGTGTTTTGATG
The DNA here is from genome assembly GCF_004115265.2 of Rhinolophus ferrumequinum. Classification (NCBI taxonomy): domain Eukaryota; kingdom Metazoa; phylum Chordata; class Mammalia; order Chiroptera; family Rhinolophidae; genus Rhinolophus; species Rhinolophus ferrumequinum. The sequence continues at coordinate 6,008,704 of NC_046286.1, forward strand.
TGGAGGTTTCAGGTAGGCAGTCAGGCTCAGAGAAGAGATTTCAGTTTTCAGTGCATAAGTGGCATTTAATTTAGTCATGGGCGTAGACGAGATCATGTAGAAGGAGAATGTGGGAGAGAAAAGAGAAGAGGGCCCATACCGTCCCTTGAAGAACTCCAACATGCAGTTTGAGTAGAGGAACCACACACAGTGGAGACAGAAGGAGCTGTCGTGCAGGTCACAGACAACCAGAAGCATGTGTTGATATGGACTCCAGGATGGAACTTCAGAGGAGGTGAAGTGGTACCATGTTAGTTGCTCGTCCAGAAAAGGGGCCATTGGATTTGGTAACAGGTCACTGGTGATCCTGAGAAGAGCAGTGGAGTAGATTGAGGAAAGAATGGGAGCTGAGGAAATGTGTAGATCTATGCTTTTTCAAACCTTAAGATGTATATGAATTACTTGGAGATCTTGTCAGAATGGAGATTCTACTCTAGGGCCCGAGATTCTGCATTTCTAAAAAGCTCCCAGGGCTGCTGGTCCATGGAGTAGCAGAGGTATTGTTTAGTGGTTCGCAGACTCTGGTGTGTGGTACAGTTATGTGGAAGGCTCGATAAAATACAGATGACCGGACCCACTTCAGAGTTTCTGATTCAGTACGTCTGGGGGAGCCGCTGAGAATCTGCATTTCTTGTAAGTTCCCAGGTGATAGCGAGTCTGCTGGTCTGGGATCCACACTTTGAGAATCACTGGAGAATTCTAACTGAGGGAGAGCTGTCCAGGGAAATTGTTTGTTTGTTTGTTGAGGATGAGAAATAACTAGAGCCTGTTTGTGCTGATGAGAGCGATCCCTTAGATAGGGAGAAACTGATGATGTAAGAGAGAAAAAGAGCAAGGAGTTAAGTCCTTGAAAAAATGAAGGAGGGACGGCTCTGAAGCATGTATTGAAATCTTGGGTTTTTATAAGATTTCTTTATAGCGAGAGAGAAAGCAGAGAAGGCGAGTCCAGTGCGGCCGGGTTGTAGATTTAGTGGGAGGCAGATGGAGCTCCCCTGTGATGGTTTCTGTTTTCCCAGTGAAGGCAGGGCAGCTCCTGAGGGAGGAGGGTGAGCTGAGGTTTGAGGAGAGACACGGTGTCCAATGATGATTTTGAGAAGGAAAGTGAACTCATTCAGAAAAAAGTGGCAGCACTGACAGCCTTGTTTGAGGTTAAGGGCAGAAATTAAGAATGAAAGCAATCTGTATGATTGTGCGCATTCTTTTTTCTTCAACCACAGTTCTTGGTTTCAGATGTGGAGGATGAAATATTTGAGATCACCCAAAGTTAGACTTTATCTCGGTGAGTACATGGGGCGGGGGGGGTACCAGAGAGAGGTACCAGGGAGCTTAGACTGCAGGCTACGCCAAGCAAGAAGGGAAATGAAGACCGGAAAGGGCTGAAGGACAGCAATAAGCAGGTCAGTGAATTACCGTAGTCAGAGTATAAATGAAGTAGAAGTAAACTAAGGCGTAGGTTTGTGATGGAAAAGTGCTGGCGTTTAGAATTTTGTAGGCAGGGCAGTTCTCGGTGGTGACAGAGGTCCAGAGGAGGGCCATGGCGGCGGCTGGACGAGGTGGAGTTTCCTGGAGAGGTCAGGAAACCAGAGGCCAGCATGTTGGATGTGCCCTCCACGTGGACGCTGAAGTTGGCAAGAAGGATGACATGTTGGGAGTGGAGAGAGACTTTGAGATAGGAACTAACTTTTCGATGAATGGTGGAAAATTCCCGGTCAGTGGATAACAGCAGCAGAGGGAGAGCTGGTTGTGAGCAGAGACTTAAAAACAAAGGGAGAGTTACTGTCTGGAAGGGGTAATGCTCGCAAGGCGGAACCTCCCGCCACCCCCCCCACCCGACCCCCCCCCCCCCACCCCCGGCCGTGAGGTTCAGAAAAGGGAGCGAAGATTTACAGGAGTTCATCACCAACTGGGAGTTGAAGAGCAGGACATAGTGGAAGGATTGGGAGTGAAGGTAGGGAACTTGGAGAGTAAAGTGCAGGTTGTATGGGAGAGAGTTTGGGGATAATAGGTGATCTGAAAGTCCTGCATGCCCATTAGAGACTGAGAGAAGCAGGAGGATGAGGCAAGACAGAAGAAGCCCAGTACTAACATAATTAACGTCCACATTACGTTTGTCGCTGTGTGACCCGGCCCCTGCCTCCATGTCTGAGCTGTGCCCGCACAGGCCATCTTTCTCTCACTCAACAGGCCATGGTTTTGCACCTGGTTTTTTTTTCCATTGTTTGCACCTGCTCTTCTCAGAGGCAGCATAGTGAAGTGGTTAATAGCGTGAGCTCTGGATCCAGACTCCCTGCTCTGCCCCTGTCTAGCTTTGTGACTGGGCAAGTCATTTAAACCTCTCTGTGCTTGTTTCCTCCTTTGTAAAAGGGGGAGTGGTCATAGTACTTACTTCATAGGGGTGTTGGGATTAAAAGTAATTTTAAAAAATAATGTAAAGGGCTTAGAACACTTCATGGTATGCAATAAAGACTCATAAATGTTATTTGTATGTTTTCTTCTGCTCGAAGCTCCTTTCCCTATTTCTTTAGGTGGTTGCTCTCTTCTCATCCTGAGCTGTCTCAGCTCCGGTGTCCTTTGCTCAGGCACCCTAACTAAAGTAGCCCAATTCCATTGGTTTTCTTAATTCTACCCCGTTACCCTGTTTTACATAGTCATTCATCACTATTTGAAATTATTTTATTATTTTTGCTGTCCCCCTCCTGCCCTGGGGACAGGGATTTGTTGACTTGTTCCCTACTGTATTTCAGCTTCTAAAAAGTGGCAAAGATTTTGTAGGTGCTCAAGAATTCTTGTGTCAACTTGTCCTGAAACGTGATGGTTTCCAAGGCCTCTACTCTGATCCAGCAGCGTATGGTGGGCAAAGTCACAGTGAGGCTTAGGCAGAGCTGACAGGCAGCGTCTAGTGCTTTGTGTGGCTATTGGCTCATCTGTATCAGGTGACTGCTTGTTTGGTGTTACTGGAACGCAGCCACATCCATTTTTAAATTTCTTATCTGGCTGCTTTTCAGCCACAACCACAGAGTTGAGTTGTTGTGACAGAGACCCTAAGCCTCACCGAGTCTCAAGTGTTTACTGTCTGGCCCTTCACAGAAAAGTTTGCTGACCTGTGACTTAGAGGCACAGACAGACAGACTAGAAGGAAACACCAAAAATAATAATGGAAGGTTTCTTTGGATAATGGGATTATAAATCATTTTAGTTTTTATCTTCATACTTTTTTTTGTATTTTGTGTAGACCTATTTGATTTTGGAAACAAAATAGCCTTGTAAATACTAATTTTGAAGTATTGAGAACACATTTAATGATGGGTTTTTTTAATGTTTGTTTTTTTTTCCTTAGTGCTGCTTTTGACACAAAAACTGGGTTGCGTGTGGCAGTGAAGAAGCTATCCAGACCATTTCAGTCCATTATTCATGCCAAAAGGACCTACAGAGAACTGCGGTTACTTAAACATATGAAACATGAAAATGTAAGTTACTCATTCAAGGACGAATAAATTCTGCTCTTGAATAGTTTGGGAAAAGTTGTATTTTAATTACTGCAGATAGAAATATGTTAGAGGGCATCAAACTTGGGATCATGCTTCTTGTACTGGTGTGTTAGTAGATACTGTTATTATGTCAGGTGGCTGCTCAAAGCCTCGGGAGAAATTGTACATCTTCCTGGAGTTCGAGCTTTACTCAAAGATTTTTAGAGAGAAAGCATTAATTTTTTTTAATAAAAAAGGATATATTGTGAGGTATAACAAAATTCAAAAGCATTGTTAAGAGGAAATATTACGAAGAAATTTTGTATTCTTTACCTGGTTTCCTTAAGGCTGTCTTCTCAGAATATGGGAGTCCATAGCTGTTTTGTGTTACAGGTTATTTCAGTGGAGAAGTTTGAGGAAGAGTACCTTGGGCTCACTGAAGGTTCTATCACAGATCGCTATGATTTTAGGTACAATTTAATATTAGAATATTTCTTTTTAATCTTCAAAACCAGCTGTTCCAGATTTGGGTGTTTCAAGAAATGTGACAAAGACATTGTTTAAGTTAAAAGTGACTTTTTATTTTCTATCAGTTTGGAAATTGGAGAACACTGCCATCCTGCAAAGGAGTGCTTAAGAGTTCTGATATGGTAAATAAATGGATGCAATTGGAAAATAAATTGATGCAACTGAAAATAAATGGATGCAACTGAAAGTGAAAAAAGGGTTGACTGAGGACACTTATTTTCCTGAATTTCCAAATCAAGTTAAAAAGAATTTATGTGATTACAGTATAAAAAGAACTGTAAAATTCATAGCATTGTAGAAACACTGGCCATAGAGATTTTAGAGTCATTTGACCTTATTGATTGTTACTGTGTAGAAAAAATTCAAAATCTAAATTTATTGCTTGGCTATTCTGACTTTTTCTGTTTTAATAATTGAAATCTTTTTTTTTTGTCCATAGTAAGAAAGAAAAATCACAGATAAGCGATACTTTCTTAATATACATTTGTTTTACAAAGTATAAATTTCCGCTAAATTGAGAGCATTGAGACTTAAAAGTTGGAATTGGATTACGGATGCCCTTACAATCACAGCTGCAGTTTCTTATTTATTTTCATTTTTTAAATTTTAACTGTATATTATTGAGAAAATCCTGTTTCTACATGTAACCTCTACTCCTAGGTATAATTCAATGAGTATCCATGTGCAAACCTGAGTTTTTAAAAAGTTCAATGCAGAACTGCAACCTTTCTAATCAGTGACATGTTTACAAGGAGTTGAGATATGTGGAAAAAGCTGGTAAGAGAAGCTTTATTCCAAGGTCTGCATAAAATCAGGGTGGCCTGGCAGCTTACCTGATACGGTTACATTAGGTTTTTAGCACAGTTGAGTGTATGCTGTTTCTCATTAATAAATGTGACAGAGACATTGTCATAGCTCTTTAAATATAAAGAATACTTTGAAATGGAATGCAAGCCAAACATTTATAGAACCCCAAGGCACCTCCAGGAGGCCCCAGGATCCCGCTGATGTTGCCCACACTAATTTAAGAACGTCTGGTTTAGAAGGTAACCAGCGCTATACTTTATTGTTTTGCTTTTCTTTATAGATAAATTAAGCCAACATTTAGGGCAAAAATTATTTTGGGTTCTCTGAATCCATGCCTTGGCTTTTCTAGTGATCATAAGCAACAATCTTATTTAGTTTTTTATGCTTTAATTTTCCATAACGAGGTACTTTGAAATGTGTCTTATATCGCGCTGGTTACATTCGGGCCATTCTTGTATTTGTAGAAATGAGGAAGCCACAGTGATGGATACAATTTTTCTAATTTAGGAAAAGTTACAAGACTCCTTTTAAAAAGAGGGCTGACAGTGTTAGAAAAATGGGGTTTTAATTTACGTAAATTGTTTTATAAGCAGCTAGATTAATAGCAGCCCATCCTTTTTATATTAAAATATTTAGGTTTTAGCAGTATCAGTGTAGAGAGTCACCTGTACTTAGATACTGGTAATTTGCTGGACAGAAGAAAGCACCCGACTGAATGTTTTCTAGTTCTCTATTGTGTTGGCAAATGTTTGAAGGGGGGACGGAAGGGGTCAAAAGGCATTGACTCAATGTAGAAAAATACCTGAATTTCAGCCTAGTCTACAAACAATTGTTAAGTGCCTAAAATGTAAAAGTAATTTTACCTAGTAAAGAACCTGGACTTTCAGGTAAGTTTAATTGAGGATTTTAAAAGCCATTCCTCTCCTTTATTCTCCTCTTCCATTTTTTTTTTTTTTAATGACTGTTTTGGGCCACCATCCAATTTTTAGCTAGCCACCAGGCCTCTAAAGACAACAGCAATGGCAGCAGCTTAAAACTCTTGAAAATTTAAAATAAATATTGGTATGGAAAACACGTGTTAGGTGCCAGAATGCATGTGATCTTCTACACAAAAATGCCTCTGACCCTCAATCCATAGTTCATCTTAAGTTAATTACTTTTATTAGTGACAATGAATAACAGATATATGTTTATCAGATTGGTAACAGGAGCTCAAAGATGTCTTCTGTGACTGTAAGAGTTATTCTCTGAACCAAGTTAACTGGCCCATTCCTGATTGAACTTGCAACCTTGATCTCATTTCCCACCTGCTCTGAGGACAGATTCCCGGGAAGCAGCCTGCCAGCTGCACCCTTGTGCTGTCTGGGTGGGGACTACACAGATTGCCCAGTTAAGGGCCTGCAGATCTGTACATTTGAAATTAAAACATGATTAAGGGGATCCTTCATAACTTTTATTCTGGGGCCTTAGATTTAACTTTACCCGGGTGGACCAAGTGGTGGTTACGGTGTGCTTGTGTGTTTTTTTGTTTGTTTGTTTTTTTGTTTTTGCTTGTGTTAAATGCATTAAATATTGTCTTTGATTGATTACTAAGTTAAAGTATTTATTTTTTGAGTGTGTGGTAATTTAATAAAAACATTACTTCTGTCTGTTAGGTTTTGGATCATTGTAGGTCATCAGAAATGTTTGCTGATTATTTGTATTGTAAATGTCTTTTCTAAAAATTTGATTCCTAGACTACTTTTAGGTGTCACATAATGGCAGAAAGAGTAAGAAAATGGTCTAAAATGTGACTTGAATTAAAAGGAAATTTCCATTTAAGAAATGAGAAATGAGTAGATTATGGAATATTCCTAAAATGTTCCCTAGATCTATTTTAGTTGCTGGGAAACTTGGTTTTTACAGTATTTTCCTTATGATTTAATTACTCCATAAATACGATCAATAGAGAGGGGATATTTTGTAAAAGTCCACAAAAAATTAAAAATACTTTGATGTAACATGGGTAGTTTTAGTCTCATAAAATGTGTCCCATTTAAGGAAATTAAAATTTGGTAATGTATTGACTAATATACTTTGCTCTACTTTTCCCACTTTAGTTAATTGTGCTTTTTGCAGCCATGCTTTTTAATCACTTAATAATTTAGTTTAGTTTTATATCTCAAATTTTGTTACAGGAAGTAGCTTCTTCAAATATGTAGTTTGTTTCAGTGATTTGTATTTTGTAATTCTTTATAAAACTCTAAGGGTATGATCACGAATCTTCCCCACAATACTATGAAAATAAACAATAATATTCCCACTTCTTTCATATGAGGAAAATGAGGCTGAGAAGATACCTTTCTTTCATTTATTTAACAAATATTAAACTGCTGTATGCCAAGCACTGTTCCAAGTGCTGAGGTTAATTGGGATTGAGAAAACATAAACTCGTGGATCCAAGAAATCACAAACCGATTTGTGGGGTTCAGACGTACAGCTGTTTGATTCCAAAATGCCTGTTGTGTGTTCAAATTGAAATTGGGGCTTTTGTTGGAAACTGTTTTGGACTTGTTTTGTTTTACTGTCTTTGAGATAACTATTGCATAAATAATCCTGGGTAAATCTGATTTCTAGTGGTTTAATTTTAGTTTGATCTGAGAATGATTTTTCATAATCACAATTGAAATAATGTAAAATATTGTAATTTGTTTTAAACTCTTCTATTGAGGAAATGGGGCATCTCAGATAACAAGAATTAGTGATTGCAGAATAATTGGAACGAGTGAGTAAAATTGGCTTCTGTTAGGTTGGTGCAAAAGTAATTGCGGTTTAAAAGGTTAAAAATAATTGCAAAAACCGCAATTACTTTTGCACTAATCTAATAGCTCTCAGCTACCTAAAATACAAGTGGGTATAGGGGAGAATAAGCAAAAGACTAGAGATCTTAAGGCAGGAGGGGGTCAAACTCAACGAAAATAATTGTGGTTTAGATGGAGAAGGAACAAGAAAATAACTTGGCTTAAATTTAAAGCACTATTTAAAGCTGTTATACAGTCGGAGACATACTGTTGGTGGGAACGTAAGTTGGCCTCACCTTTATGGGGGACAGTTTGATAAGATTAAGATCCTTAAATATATCGATGTCCTTTGATCCTGTAGCTCTATATCTTGAAATTTATTCTGGAAGAAAATACAAGGTGTGCAAAAAACATATATGCACACACTTGCAGTGTTCCTTATGTGTCCAAAGATGGGAAGTTGGTTAAATTATGGTACATATATACAAATGATAGAGCATATTATTAATAAGAACACGAGAATAGTCATGTTAAGTGACAAGGCAGGATATGCAACTGTATGTATAGTATAACCCCAATTGAATTTATTTGATCAGAAAAATTAAAGGAAATATCTCAATATTAATGATATAATGGGTAGTGCAATTATAGGTAATTTTGGTTTTCTTGTATACAATTTTCAGGGTAAGGATCTGATGGGTAACTGTACCTTCCCTTTGGAATAAGATGCAAAGACTTGAAAACCTATTTGTGAATTCCAGGGTCTTTTTTCTTGGTTTGTTTTCCTTTTGGGTTCAGGCTATATATTTGAAATTGCTTTTAAAAGTCTGGTATTTGGTTGCATGGAGTAACATTCTAATTAGAAGTGCTTTTTATGATAATGTTTTGAGCATTGGTATATTTTACTGTTCGAGCTGTTTTAACTTGGTTAGAGCAGTGTGCCAATAAGGCCATAGTCATGGGTGGGTTTTCATGAAGGATATTTAGCTTTTGTTGGTTTCATTTCAGATACCCTTAGATCTGGCCGTGCATATTACAGATGAATTCTAGTTCTTGTTTTCCTTCTCAGTGCCTAACTTTGTACAAATGAGCGGTCTGGGTTTTAGGAGGAATGGGGTGGCGGTAATATGTGGGTTAATTAGTATAAATTCATGACCAGAAAAACTGCTCAAAGACCATGGATTACTGAATATTAAGTAACTCTTAGTTTTATCCTTGTATAAAGATAGCTTTTTAAAAAAATGTTAAATAGTCTTATCTAAATACCTGGTAATGATTTAAAAAATTATCCTAATATTAAGACTATTACAAGAATAATACCAAAAATATACTGAGAGAATATTTGGAGCTTTACAAATGTCAGTTTTGAAGACTATATAGTAACATAGAACATTTTCATGGAATAATAATACATTTTAAAAAGAAAAATGATACTGTAATAGCCGCTGTAGAAGTGTGACTTTTTTCTGTTTGTTCCTCATAGACCGTAAGTGCATATGTTAAATCAGGAGCCCTAAATCTTTTTGCTTCCTGATAAACTCATGGCTGTATGTGTCCAAATTCTAAGGAGTTGAAGATTTTTCATAGTAAAATAGGTTTTTATGAGATGTGATATTAACAAGTAAAAACAAAAGCATAATTTGGGTAGAAAATAAGTTGTTACTAAGTATGGATATGATTTTGTGATGTTATTGAACTGAGATAGTAGGATTTGGAATTAGTTCATATTAAAATGATTAAGGCCTAATGGGTACTGTAGCAACTTCAGTATTTATTTACTGTTTGTTTTTTATGTTTCCTTATAGGTTATTGGTCTGTTGGATGTTTTCACACCTGCAAGGTCTCTGGAGGAATTCAATGATGTGTGAGTAAATTTTCTGCATTTGCCTTCATCAACCAGACGATGAAGAATAGCAGCCCATTTCTATTCCGGAACCATTTAGCAGTATACAGACTTGCAGAGATTCTTTATTTCTGTCATCAGTTCTTCTGGGGAGTGGGATAGATACAGGAGATGTATATATATTATGGGTGGTGAATGTATTTTCATCCTTTCTGGCACATTGTGCTCTGTTTGAAGAGTTAGTGATCAGTCCTTGCAAGAGTTCAGTGGAGAAGAGTGTAGCAAGTTTGGACTATGATTTTTGTTCTCAAATTACCTGTCCTAGCATCTAAGGGGACACCTTTACATTATTACATCTACATCAAGAAATGTGATGGAGCCATGGTTCCATATACCGTATTTCCCCAAAAATAAGACTGGGTCTTACATTAATTTTTGCTCCAAAAGACTCATTAGGGCTTATTTTCAGGGGATATCTTATTTTTTTCAAGTATAAAGTCTACATTTATTCATGTACAACAAACTACATTTATTCATTCATTCATGTACAAAAATCTACATTTATTCAACTAAAGTCATGTCACCTTTTTCTGGAACATCGTCATAACTCTCCAAACCCCGAATTCCAGCTTGAATTTCTTGCAACTCCATTTCCTGTAGAACCATTGGCCCCAATCTCATGTCCAGCAATAGAGCTCCCTTTCGATGAGCACTTCTTGTCCATGCAGCCTGCTCGTAGTGCATTGGCAACACAGCTGTCAGTGATTTTATCCCTTGAATTCTTCACCCAAGTCAATACCTCTTGCAGGCTAGGCTACACAAAGTTTCCACGCTGATTTCTCTCCATTCTATTTTCAATGTAGTCATTGATTTCCATGAGCAAATGGTCCTTGAATGGCTTGTTTATTGTAATATCAAGAGTCTGGAGATAGGCAGTCATTCCTGCGGGAATCATTATTCCATCTGTTCTTCTCTCTGCAAGGAAGTTCTTCATGTCTTTAGCGTGGTGAGTGCTGGCTGAATCCAAGACCCGCAAAACAAGTGGCAGCATTAAATCGACCCATTTCCTTATAACTGCTTGTATGCACCAGGCTTTTTCAGTTTCAAGAACATAAATGCCTGAAACACGTTCAACCTTATCTTTCTTGCCCTTAGTGATGATTAGAGGTGGGGCTTTCTTTCCATCCAGATGAATTGCCAAAATACAGGTAACACGTGCCCTTTCCTAACCAGTGGAGGGAATGTAGATTGACAAGGCACCCCTCTGATTAATTGTCGTTTGAGATCCTTGGCCCATAAGCACTGCAGTTTCATCCAGAGCAATCATGTTGGAGAGTTGGTATTTAGAAAAGTCGATGCCATCAACAAAGGACTTGAATGCAAGTGCACGTTTAATAACTTCAGTATCTTCCAGCTTGAACAGTGTTGTCGATCTTAGAGACAGTTCATATCGCTGAAGGAAGCCATCCAGCCAGTGTTGTGATGCTTTGAATTCTTCTGGGGATATTTCTTACTGTGGTGCCATTGCAAGGGCAAATGCTTGAATATCAGCCCTGCACACAACCCAAGCCTTTGCTCTCCTGCCAGCAGTCCATTCACAGATGATGTCTTCCAGCTCAGGAAATAATGGTCGCCGACCTGATCCACACTTGCACTTCTGAGCATTTCCCTCGTCCACCTGTTGACTGAGGTTATTGTACTCTGCTTGCCATTTTCGGACCATTTGGAGATCCAACTTCTCTTTGCAGAAAGCCGTAAGATTCTTGCCCCGGGAGTCCTCCACGATGCCTTTCTTATACTCAACGGAATAGCTCTTTTTGCACTTATCTTGTCTGGGGGTCAAAATATTATTCCTTTTAAATCTACCATTAAATCAAGTGTTATTTGAAGACTTACGAGACAGGAGTGGCAACAAAAATGATGACAGTTAAGAATGATGGTTTACACAAAAGTGACGAAAAATTGCAGGCCCCTAATATTCAGAAAACGTTTCTTTTATTTCACATGAGTGCATTAAGTACGTCTGTTACAACATATGACGTATTGAACTATGAAGATTCATATTAGACACAACCACGTCCATTCGTTATTGAGTGCGCACATAATTCGTGCATTGTGTCTGTACTTGGATTGGTCATTTGGCAATAAGTCTCGAGTTCATCTGTTTACATAGGCGTTTACCTTTCCTCCAAAGGCACCCACTTGGGTATTTACAAATACTTAATTATATTTTATATTATCATTTATTTTAAGTATTAATGTCAATAATATTATTTATATTTAATTATATATTATTATTATTTTATAATTCAATTCGTCTGTCGTGTGTTGCAACGGACGTACTAAATGCGTCCGTCTGGCTGACGATCTTAACTGGGGCTTATTTTTGGGGTAGGGCTTATATTACGAGCATCCTGAAAAATCATGCTAGGGCTTATTGTCCAGTTAGGTCTTATTTTTGGGGAAATACTGTAGGTTCTTCCTTCTCTTACCCCACTTGTGTGGGAAATGGTACTAGATCAGCATGCTGATCCTTAAAACATTGCGCTTCTGTGCTGGGGTAAGGGGTGGCGTCATGTGTTGAGAAAGCTGATGAATAGTGCTAATTCTCCCAGTTTTGTGACCATCTCTATTATTTTAGCCTGGGGCACTCCTGGAAAGCTGAGCCGAGATTCTCAGGAACCAGTAGTAGGGGACTAGGGAAAATGAAACAG